>NC_080397.1:42747500-47747500 GCF_030265065.1 Corythoichthys intestinalis
GGTGAACTCACATCAATCTGTCTTTTGGATGCTCCGTGCACTCATCGTGGTGTGGCAGGGCACACCGGAACTGCGAGAGGATGGTGAGATGAAAGCCTTTGTGGTCCTCTGTAGTTCGGGTAGAATTAAAATTCCCTTAAGCTCTTTTTGGTTCAGTGTTTCCAGCCTCTAAAATGCTGGTGAAAACACAAACAAAAATATTTTGAAAATGCTTGAGCCCCTGTATGTACATGCACATGCATCCTACAGTGAAACGGTAATATTGGGGGAACAGTGACTTATCAGAGTGCTAACTATTGAGCAGCCCCAAAATAGATATAGGGGATTAAATCACCAATTTAATGATGACACTGCGCTATCATAATATGATTGTTTGGACAACGACACAAAATTTGCTGATATCACAAAGTCTGTCATGACTCGATTCAAGGACCCTGGATCAATTAGTGATCCGTCGCTACTTCGTGCATCAAACTTCTCGCCCACAGTCCATCGCAACTGTTTTAAAAAAAATAAAAATAAATTAAATAAATACAGATGAGCTGTCCCGAGCCGATCGCATAGTCTCACTCTCCCTCCCTCCCCTTCCCTGTTCTTTGTTGGTCAGGCAGTGCACTGGAGTTGCTTATTAAAGTTAACGATGGTTGACAGACGTTTGTGTCTGAACTTTCCAGAGATGTGAACCTCAAAGCGCTGCATGCGTCAATCATCGTTTAACTTGTTAAACAGTTGCTGTGGCAACTCATTGTGTGTACGTAAGCAGCTTGAGCAGATTTGTGTGGACTCATTCTATGAACCATTTAATAAAGACATTTTTCTACATTATTCTTGTTTAAAAAAAATTGGTGCGACAGTAACATGTTTAAAAGTTAGCATAATTATTACATTTGAAGTACTTATTAACCATTTATTAAAAAAAAAAAAAAAAATATATATATATATATATATATATATATATATATATATACCTATATTTATCATAGTTTTGGGGGGGGGGGGGGGGGGGAACGTCCTAAATGTATCTCTTTCCAGTGCTAAATCTGAATAAATGCATTGGACACACAATTTTTTTTTTCTTTTTTTTTTTGGTGCTACTTTGCGGTTTTTCACTTATCGTGGCGGGCTCTGGTCCCCATTAACCACAAAAAATGAGGGATCACTGTATGTACAGTATGTACACATTTAACAATCAGTTAAATTTCACTTAAAGCAATATAAAATGCAGAGCAATTTTGTTGGTCTTGACAAATTTGTTGCAGAAACCTTGTAGACCTTTGATGATTATGCTGCTTATTAATATTTGGCAATTATATCAAGTTTGATTCAATTGTGCTTAAATAATCTATAAGTTATTTAAATTTGTGTACAAGAGGATGTATTCAATTAAGATTTTTAAATCGAAAAAGTTGATAACTGGTTAGCACATAGGACTCACAGTTCAAAGGTGATGGGCATGTTCTTTATGTAACATCATAGAATCACAAGTCTTAGAGGATTTTCATGAGTTGTTTAATTTTGTAGAAAAACAAGCAGATCACACACTTGACACAGCTTAGTCTGTTACCGACTACCAAATCTTTTTTTCTTGATTTCTTTCTTAAAGCCAGAAAGTTACCAATTACTTTAGTTTTGTGTCATGTCTGTGATCTGCCTTTTTTCTACAAAATTAAACAACAGCATGAACATCCTCCGAGACTGGTGATTCCATCATTTTTACCAGGGGTTGTACATGGTAGGTTAATTGAACATTGTAATTTGAACACAGGTATTAATGGTTGTTAAACGTTGTGAATACCTTATACAGTGAGGAGCTGAAGTATTTGCACCCCTTGTGATTTTGCAAGTTCACCTCTTAGAAAGCACGTAGCGGTCTGAAATTTCAATCACAGATGCATTTCCACTCATAGAGAAATAATCTAAAAAAACAAAATGCAGAAATCACATTGTCTGATTTTAAAAATAAAATAAAATAAATATATTTCATTTGCAGTTTACTGGGGTTCATAAGTATTCGTATCCCTGAGAATTAGCTATAATTATGACCCTCAAAGAGTTGTCAGTCTACCTTAAAATAAAGTCTACCTTTACCCCATGAGTAACCACCCACCCAGCACCCATTTCAGCTCAATATTGCCACCTGCGCACCCCACAGTCAGTCATAATCCAACTGCTACTATGGGCAAGACCACAGAGCTTTCGAAAGACACCACAGAAAAGATATTAAACTCCATAAAGCTGACAAAGGCTACGGGACAATTGGAAAGCAGCTTGGTGAAAATAAATCAACAGTTGCAGCAATTGTTAGAAAATGGAAAAGGCTAAACATGACTGATAATCTACGTCGGACTGGGGCTCCATGTAAAATCTCTCCTCGTGGGGCATCACTCCTGATCAGAAAACTGAGGGCTCAGCCTAGAACTACACGGCAGGAGCTGGTCAATGACCTGAAGAGAGCTGGATGAACAGTTTCAAAGGCTACTGTCAGTAGAACACTACAGTGCAATGCCTTAAAATCATGCATTGCTCCGAAGGTTCCCCTGTTGAAGCCAGTACATGTGAAGGCCCGTCTGAAGTTTAGGAGGGGCCATCTGAATGATGCGGAGGGGCCAAGGGAGAAGGTCATATGGTCAGATGACACCAAAAGTAGACCTTTTTGGTGCAAACTTTACTCGTCGCGTGAGGAGGGAAAAAGAAGGATGAGTACAATCCCAAGAACACCATCCCCACTGTGAAGTATGGGGGTGGTACCTCATGCTTTGAGATGGCTTTTCGGTAAAGGGAACAGGACGACTGTACTGTATAAAGCAGAGGATGAATGGTGAAATGTATCGTCAGATTTTGAGCCACAACCTCCTTCCCTCAGTCAGAGACTTGAAGATGAGTCGTCGCTGGATCTTCCAACATGACAATGATCGGAAGCACACAGCCAAGCTGACCCATGAGTGGCTGTGTAAAAAGCATATCAAGGTTCTGGAGTGGCTTTGCCAGTCTCCAGACCTCAATCCAATAGAAAATCTTCGGATAGAGCTAAAACACTGTTTCTCAATGACAGCGCCGAAACCTGACGGATTTAGAGAAGATTTGTATGGAGGAATAGGCCAAAATCCCTGTTTCATCTGTGAAAACCAGGTGAAGAACTACAGAAAGTCTCTGACCTCTGTGATTGCAAACAAAGGCTTCTGCACTAAATATTAGCATTGATTTTCTCAGAGGTACAAATTCTTATGACCTCAATAAATTACAAGTAAATTATTGTAAAATCATACAATGTGAGTTCCAGATTTTTATTTTTTTTTTTAGATTATGTCTCTATAAATGGAAATGCATCTATGATTGAAATTTTGGACATCTACCTAAGTGGGTGAACTTGCAAAATCACAAGGGGTGCAAATACTTCTGCTCCTCACTGTATGCCCTGTACTTTGCTGGAAACAGGTAATGATTGAATGAACGTTGACAGCGCACTTGTAGCTTGCCTTTGTATTAATTGCTCCATTGTCAAGACCCATCCATTTACTTTTGTTGAAGTACAAATTCTTGAAGGGAAACACTTTTTTCATTCTTAAATGCATAAATTAATCAACAAATGACTTCCTAAAATTGGCTTCAAGCCACACGATACTTGCAGAAATATGGCCATACAGTCAGTTTAAACATGATTTTCAGTCAAGAATTGCAGTCACAGCCGCCTCCACACCAACAGTTACCTTGGGAACAGTGCAGTTTACTCAGTATGTTAGCGGTTTCCTATTGGCTTGTTACTTTGACAACCGGAATGTCATTTAGCAATGCTCTCAAAAGAAACTTTTTACAGCCTTTAGAGGAATCATTGGAGTTGCTTTACCTAAAATCAATAACAGTTGCTATAAATCAACATGATTCCTCATTAACATTGTCAAGTGGTGTCATTTAGAACTCTGCAGTCCATTTGACAGTCACAGCAAGACACATAAAGACAACTACAGTGGCATGAAAAAGTATCTGAACCTTTTGAAAGTTCTCACATTTTGCACAAAATCACAATCAAATGTGATCTATTCTTTGTCAAAATCACACAGATGAAAATACAGTGTCTGCTATAACTAAAACCACCCAAACATTTATAGGTTTTCATATTTTAATGAGGATAGCATTCAAACAATGACAGAAGGGGGAAAAATAAGTAATTGAACCCTCTGCCTAAAGAGACTTAAAGAGCAATTGAAACCAAATTTTAACCAAACATTTTAAGTCAGGTGTTTGCACAATCACTGATGAGTGGTTTAAAGCTGCCCTGCCCACTATAAAACACATGTCTTGAAATGTCTTGATGAGAAGCATTGTCTGATATGCATCATGGCTCGGTCAAAAGAGCTGTCTGAAGACCTGCGATCAAGGATTGTTGATTTGTATAAAGCTGGGAAAGCATACAAAACCATCGCTAAAAGTCTAGATGTTCATCAATCGACAGTCAGAGAAATTGTCTACAAATGGAGAGAGTTTGACACTGTTGCTTCTCTCCCAAGGAGTGACCGTCCACCAAAGATGACGCCAAGAGTTCCGCGCAGAATACTCAGAGAGCTAAAAAAAGAACCCTAGAGTGTCTGCTAAAGACTTACAGAAATCACTGGCACAGTCCAATATCTCTGTGCACACATCAACTATATGCAAAATTATGGCCAAGAATGGTGTTCATGGGAGGACTCCACATAGCAAGCCACTGCTGTCTAAAAAAAACATTGTTGCTCATTTAATGTTCGCTAAAAGGCACTTGGACACACCACAGAAGTTTTGGCAAAATATTTTGTGGACTGATGAAACCAAAGTTGAATTGTTTGGTATTAACACACAACGTCATGCGTGGAGGAAAAATGGAACAGCTCACCAACATCAACACCTCATCCCCACTGTGAAGCATGGTGGAGGGAGCATCATGATTTGGGGCTGTTTTGCTAACTCAGGCCCTTGCAATTATTAATGGAAGAATGAATTCAAAAGTTTATGAGGATGTTTTGCAGGAAAACCTGAGGCCGTCTGTCAGAGAGTTGAAGCGAAAAAGAGGATGGATGCTACAACAAGACAAAGATCCAAAACACAGGAGTAAATCATCTTCAGAATTGTTTCAGAAGAAAAAAATACACGTTCTGGAATGGCCAAGTCAAGTTCCAGACTTGAACCCCAGTGAGAGACTACAGACAGAGATTCATGCCAGACATCCCAGGAATCTGACTGAACTACAGCAGTTTTGTTGAGAAGAATGGGGCAAGATTAGTCCTGATCGATGTGCCAGACTGATCTGCAGCTACAGGAAGCGTCTGGTCGAAGTTATTGCTGCCAAAAGGGGGCCCCACAAAATATTAAAGGTGATGGTTCACTTAGTACTTATTTCGCCCTTCTGTCATTGTTTGCATACTATCCTCATTAAAATATGAAAACCTATAAATGTTTGGGTGGTTTTAGTTAAATCACTGAAATTAATCGAGCTGCTTGACTGGACGCTAAGTTACTAAACTCAGATTGTTGATTGTGTTATTGTTTTGATGTATGTTCGATGCCTGAATGGGCGTCTTTAGTTGTATGGGGGACGGGAAACTGATAAGCATATGCTTCATCCCGTCCGCCTTTGTCTTCTTCTTCGGTTCCTTCGGGCAAATCATATCAATGATACCGATGATGATGACAATAAAATTCCATTCCACTGTTTTTTCATCTGTGTGATTTTGAAAAAGATGAGATCACATTTGATGGTGATTTTATGCAGAAATGTGAGAAATTCCAAAAGGTTCAGAATCATTTTTATACCACTGTATGCATCCATGTCTTCATGTTTATTATACCTCTAACTGCAATGTAGTTTGCACAAGCAAAACCCAAATCTGGGCAGAGTTATTCAGAACTATTTATTGTTCAAATAAAGATGCACCTAGGCAACAAAACACAACTGTAACACATTCATACCTCTGCTAAAATGAAAACTAGGTGTCTTCAAAATTGAAATCCAGATGCAAATAGCTGGAAATAAAAGCAGTCGATCTTGTCTCATATTTGTTGTTTTGATTCCAGACCCAATGTTTTCAGGCCACAGCAAAAATAAAGAAATTAGTCTTTGCCTTCCTAATTAGCCTTAAAACATGCACACGCACTTCCTCATCCTGTTTAACTGTTTACCCTTGCTGCAAGGGTTCAAGTTGGCAGTCACAACACCTGCTTATTTGGACACACACATCCTCATCCTTTCATTTTGATTTATAGCTTTATGCTATCGCACACACATTTTGCAGTTATGTTATTGAGCCTGTAATCGTGAAATATTATTAGTTCGTTTTTAATCATAAGGAACGGTAATAACCAGACCTTTTTTCTTTTTATCGTACGATTGCTGTTCCACTATTACTGCACTTATCCTTCCATATAAAAACCTTTACAAGATTTGCCCTGGTTTTGCATTTGAGGTTTCTCGCTTGTAGCTCCATACAACAGGTGGCATGCTTAATAAATAAAGCATTAAAAGCATGTGTTTTTCAGTCTCACATTGTTGTGTGACTGCTTGTTGGAAAGTGCACACAACAGTAAGCGCCTGGGAAATGTCAACAATGTCGCCTCGTACTTTCTTGACAGGGCCAGTAAATAGTAAATTCTATTCAAACAGTTACCAGCACACTTTTCTTCACAGCAGGCATCAAGATGATGTGAACTTTACTCAGAGGCATTCTGTAGAGGCATTCTGTTCTCACAGAATGGTCTATTTAACAGTTTCTGGGAAATGTGTCAGTATGTGTGTATATGTGAGGTTGATTCTATTTCATCTATTTATTTAATTGTAAGAGAATTTGAATGTAAAAAGTATCAAGATGATTCTCTGTGAATTACACTTGCTACAGCACAAGAAATCTCTTAGTCAAGTAAGTTTGCACAGCTATCACTCGGTTATCATTTGTAGCATTACGTAATATAATGAAAAATATTGTTTTTGCATGTTGGACAAAGCACTAACATAAAGCTGAGAATTTCTCTTGCATACGTCTCCAACTACCTAGGAAAGATCCAAACCATACAAATCTGTCATCACCAGGCAAACAAAAAGGGAAAAACTTGTCAGCACATCATCAACACCACAGTGCCATCCATCGGCAGTTGTCAAACACCAGTTTAATCTCTGCTTCTGTCGTTTCTCATGTTGCTTCCCTTTCTTAGTTTGTTCAGCATGTTGTTTGCACGACTGTTCAAATTCCTCCACCCCCGCATGTTTGTGTATGGCTAGTAAAAAGAGAATAAATCAAGAGAAAATGATCGTTTTTTTTCTTGGATTTGGTGTAGAGTATACTGTATGTCACTGTTTTTATAACAATGGTCATTTTTATTCTCGATATTGAAGCATAAAGGTGAAAATAAATGTATTCCTGAAAAATATTCCTGGCAGAAGAAGATTACTTAAGAGACTTGGAATGTCACTTCTATGCAGAGAAAGAGCCTGAACTTACGTGTGAGGTTGAGAGGTTCCAGTGGAGCTAGCCTCAATACATGACCTGGGCTCTGGAACCAATCCTCTTGAGATGTGTTGGACTTTGTTCTATACTGGTGTTTCTTGTAAGCTTTGGTATCCAACCTGAGGCAGGATGCATGGTACATTGAATATTACGCTACATTCAGTTATTTTGTCATGGGTGGCTGTTTAGGATGAAATTAATTTTCTGTTTATAATGGTCCAAAGTAAACAATTCATATGTAGAAGATCATGAACAAGATGCATTACAACATGCTTTCGTGCATGGAAAAATATATAACGACATGAAGCTAAGTTTGAGAGGCCAACAGCTCGATTATCAACTAGCACATACTTCAGCTGTAGAGAGCATGTATCCATCCTGATCGCTTCACTGATGTGAATCTTTCGCCTCCTTCGATCTAGCTTTTAAGTAGGGTTGTTCCGATCTTGTTGTTTTGCTCCCAATCGTTTTAGTTTGAGTATCTGCCGATCCCGATATTTCCCGATCCGATTGTTTTTTGTTTTTTTTTGCTCCCGATTCAATTCCAATCATTCCCGATAATTTTTCCCGATCATATACATTTTGGCAATGCATTAAGAAAAACATGAATACAACTCGGACGAATATATACATTCAACATACAGTACATAAGTACTGTATTTGTTTATTATGACAATAAATCCTCAAGATGGCATTTACATTATTAACATTCTTTCTGTGAGAGGGATCCACGGATAGAAAGACTTGTAATTCTTAAAGGATAAATGTGACTTTGTATACTGTGACTAAATACTGCCATCTAGTGTATTTGTTGAGCTTTCAGTAAATGATACTGCTGCCATTTAACGTCTGCCCAAATGCATGATGGGAAGTGCAACAATGACAGTGCGTAGTGGTACCAATTGATATACCTTCTCTGTATTGGGAAATAACATAGGATATTAAGAAAAAGATCAACTACTACCTTTCTTCCCCACATTGCTTGCCACGATATTTCTAATAGTCGAGAGAGGGTTTGTAAGGCTTTAGCCAATTAAAAAGAGGCTTCAAAGACTGACAAAATTCTCTCTACTCATTTTACGTTGCCTTTTAATTCTATGAATACGTAAGATGGGGCCATTATAGATTGAACGCGAAAATGCATGAGTGGGTAGTGCAGCGCATGCGTTGATTGCGTTAAATATTTAAATGTTATTACCGCCGTTAACTCGATAAATTTGATAACCCTATTTTAAGCCAAAACTACAGACTCTGGATGAGTGTAAGGCATTTTGTCTGTAACTTTACATACAATTAGAAAACAATTAAAATATATATATATATTAAAAAAAGGCATGTCCGATATTTTTTTGCCGATTCCGATACCTTGAAAATGACGTGATCGGACATCTCTACTTTTAAGTGCCCGTGACACAAAAAAGCATGTTTATTTTATATTACAAGCAATATTATATGCTCCGGAATGAAATGGACCACTTGAATGTGTGTATAAGGGATCGATATATTCATTCAGTTTTTTAAAAATCACGTGCTATTAAAATGAGGGACTTTCGGCGACTGTCTCGGATTCGGATCGAGGAAGAAGGCAAATGTGACGTCAACGGACTAACCATCTCACAATACAACCATTACTATCGTCGGCAGAAGGACTGCGGATTAGGCTAATTTTGCGGATTAATTTGTTTATTTTTTTGCGTCAGTGTCACGACAGCCCAATGTGCTGCCGGCATTTGTTGCTACACCAGGGAGATTGGTGTGAGGCTTTTTTGATATCCAAAAGATCCTGAAGAATGGGCAAAACAAGTCTGAATATCAAGAGACCATTGGATGGATGATGATGTTAGTATGTGTTTTATGTTATGTCAAATACTGATATCATGGCAAACGTTTTAATAAGGAGGTGCCTTGAATTTTGAGGGTGACAATGCTCCACTGGGCCGACAATCGGCGGCTTGTCGCACACAATGGTCGCCGGCTGATGAGCGTCTGTGCTCGGGCAGCCATGCGCTCTCGTCTGCAGTTCTTGATTGCGTAGAGACTCCCACCTCCCTATCCTCTTTGCGTGCCTGCCGACAGAGCACTATCCTCCGCTTGGGCTCGGGGAGCCGCCAGCTCTCGTCTCCTGTTCTCGATTGTGTCCAGACTTCCAACCCCCTTCGGTTCTTTTTGCGTGCCCGCCGAGAGAGCACTATCATCAGCTTGGGCTCAGGGAGCCCCCCGCTCTTGTCTCTGGTTCTCGATTGTGTCCAGACTTCCAGCCCCCTCAGTCCTCTTCGTATGCCAGCATAGAGATCGCTATCATCGGCTTGGGCTCAGGGAGCCACACTCTTTGATGTCGGCCAGTTTGTCCACCGAGAATGCACCAGTTTCGGCGTTTATTCCCCTCTGCGTCCTGGCGGCGAGCACTGCCTGCTTGCCGGGCCCGCAGCAGAACGACGAGCCGGCACTTGATTGCCGCCGGGGGCTGGCCGATCGGTGAAGACAATCAATCCCGCCGCCGTGTGTGACATGAGTCGGGGTAGTTTTGTGTGATTTTTCGTTTTTGAAGGCGAGAAAAAGACTTGGAAAAGTCACTCGGTTCGGGTGAGCATGTCATGTTTTTTTTACTCTCTTTTCTTCAATCTCCGAAGCCGGGGCAGGGAAATGACAAAAGCTGGGCTAACTCCGGTGGCATAAAATACCGCTCAGGAGGTTTAAGACGTCGGCAGTTTTGACCATTAACTCATTTGCTCCCAAAAACGTATAAATACATTCTATTTTTAATTGCTTCAGTGACCCAAAAACGTATTTATACGTCCTTTGCGTTTTTTTTTTTTTTTTTATAAGAGGTATCAAGAGGTTCCGATCTATCTAAGATACATTGCACAAAACTCAAAACTCATTTTAAAGCAATAAAACTGGCCACTGGAGGGCAGCAGCACATTTGGTAAGACCCTCAACCCTATTCAACGGCAACCAACGGCCAAGCCGCAAAGAGGGCGGAAGACGACCGAATGGATGACAGGCAGCGGACAACCGAGCAATACAACCGTTAGGACACCCGGGATGCCAGGCGCTGGACAACCGAGCAGACTGAATGGGATCACTAGATGCCGTTTAGTCCGTGCTGCTCGCGAGCAGAGCCAGCAGAGGAAAAAAAATCCTCTTTTTGAAACAGGCAGCGATGAGGGAAAAGTTTAACCCGCCGTCGCGGCCAACACGTCATCTTTCAGTTAGTTATGCATCAATAAATTGTTACTTTGCTATCAAAAGCTCTATTTGTCTTGTTGTTTTTGTTATTTTGTGAAAGGAAAACATTATTCAGATGTTTGGGATGCGACTAAAGCAAAAAATAGCTGTGCTAAAGTCAAAGTTATGTTTGAAATGTATGCGTTCACAAAAGTTCAATTTCTGTTTTTTTTCATCAGAAATTGGAAAAATGCTCAAACTAAGCTATTTTCTAATGTTGATTTCTAAAGAATGGAAAAAGATATGAACTTACTTTTTTTCTGGTGAAAGAAGCGAGTCTAATCTTTCTTTTGGTGGGTTCCATGTGTATATAGCAATAGAACCGAATTTTCTGTGGGCCTTGCAAAATCAGTCAAAATCCAGTCAAATGGACGGGAGCGAAGGGCCTTGCTCCGGTGAAAATGGCTGGGAGTGAATAAGTTAAGGAGTCATTTACCCCCGTCATACTGAATAAATGCATTTTTAATATGTCATATTCCATTAAGACAGTTTTTTTGTCATGACCATACAATGTATTTAGCAATTGGGAAAAAATAATAAGATAAAAAAGAATATCCTGTAAAGCTATTGAAGTAGAGAGATTAAAACAATGATGACATTTTGCTGCTCTCCGTCGCATTTTCCTCGTTCTGAATCTTCCCCCCCAATGGGCTGAATTCTAAATCAGCTGAAATCATTACTCTGCCATCGTCATCACCCAGCTAGAGGTGCTGGAGCGCTATTAAAAGACTCATTTCTCGTCATCTGCACTTTGCCAAATTGTTGTATATACAGTAGACGAATCGTCTCAAAATGATTTTAATTCACATAACGATGCTATATAAGATTTTTTTTATCGTGTCACAGGCACTTTAAATTAAGGCTCATTATTTATTTGGCATTAGAGCTGGGTTATTCGGTGTCCCATCTCGGCCATTTATAAAATACTTTCAAACGCTGACCTGTTACGACTAGGTGTCAGGCTAGATTCCAGTTGGAAAGACGATGTCAAGTCAGGCCTCAGAGTAGGATCCCTCAATTTCGTTTTGAATTTTCATTCCCTCGAATAATCATAGCTGTAACACTTCGCTGTCCCTCCATCGCACAGCGTCGTCCCTTCGCTATTTACTGTTAATGATCAATACAAATTGATCGTCGTTGCATTAGTTCTGATTTTGGGTCACTGGGAGGTTCAGACAACAGTTATCAAAATACCTAACCCATTTCAGATTTAAAACAACATAAGTGGTCTACGTAGAAATCTAAAAGATCTGATTCATTGTGAATTGGCCTATTCAGACCATCACGGAAGGATCTCAGTCGAGTTAACTTAAAGGCAAAGATCCGATTTTGGGCACTTTATGCTGCAGTCTGAACCGAGCAATTGTAGTTCACCCTTCCCAACGCTGCAGAGTAGTCTGACTTGGTCACTTTAATATTGCTCTACTTTTGCAGGTACCCTGGTTATCTCACCTTCATAATTCCTCAGCTTTCATTAGTTTGCATTACTATGAAGGAGCTGAGATGAGAATTAGCACCTCCAAATACAAGACCTATGTAGAGTTCCTTCAGAGACAGTGGTTGGGGATAAGATCCAGCCCCAAGTAGAGACGTTTAAGCACTGTATCTTGGTGTCTTGTTTACAAGCCAGGAGTCAAATGAGATAGCTCAGGCATCTGGTTAGGATGCTGCCTGGAAACCTTCTCAGTGAGGTGTTATCCTCAAGTCCCAACAGTTAGTAAACCTCGGGGAAGACCCAAAGCACATTAAAGAGACATCTATCCTCTAAAATGTCCAGGGTGTGCTAGAAACTGAGCAAATGACGTGGAAAACATTTCTGCCCTTGGGAACATTTTTTGAAAACCCAGATTTTAAAATGATCATCATTTGAACAACATAGTTTTAGTGCTCCAAAATAATCAAAGGGTTGAGAGGAGTCAGTCACAACATGTCATGTCATTTAAACTAAGACAAACCTCATATCAACTCTTCATTTTGATGTGTCTGAATCATTTAGGGCACTGTGTGCGGTTTTTGGGCTGTGCTGCCCCAAGTTTTGAGTGTAATGTTACACAGGATGGCCACACACATTCAAATTCCACACACTCGAGTCAAGTTGAAAACTGGACTTTTATGTGGTTTCTCTCTATCAGAAAATTCCATTTATTTTCCGTACGGATGAAAACCATCAATGCTGCCCATACAAGCCCATAACCTCTTTTAAATATGGCGGTGGTCACTTTTACAACTAGCAGCCCATGCAGTCTGTTAAGAGTGAACGTGTAATTTCAACCCAGCTATTTGGAATCTTCGTAAACAGAGTTCAATGTGTATAAAACTATATATCTAGGCTGTCCTTGAATGCCTTAAGTTAGATTTTGCAGTTTGCACTGTCGCCTTTTTCTCGTTCTGAATCTTCCCCAACCTACTCCAAATAGGACTCCAATACATATTGCTTTATGTCACATACTTCCTCCAGATCGACAATATCGTTCCAAAAATCCACACCTGAACCAGAATCGCTGAAAAATGCTTCCTCCTCAATTAGGCTCGATGCTAAATCAGCTGAAATTGCTCGTTCTCTGATGCCAGAGCGCTCTAATGACAGGAGCTTAACGGCAGATTTAAAGACTCATTTCTCGTCATCTGCGCTTTGCCAAATTATTATTCATCGTCGAATCGTCTCAAAATATAATTTTACTTCTAATAATAATGCTAATTAAGATTTTTTTCCATGGTGTCACATGCACTTTAAAAGAGCTGGACAAAGACGCGGGGGAAACAGAAATTCAGTCTTTTTGGTTAACCTGCTGCCCCAGTGAGCCAACACCAAATGATCAATATCCGTGAGGGAGGAATAGAGGGATGTTAGTTGTTTAACACTTGAATAAAAATGTATGCAATGTTATAGTAAAGACACCTTTCTATGGTTGCCTGTTAAGGCTTACTTATTGCCACAAACTCATCACTATTACCAACATGCACGACGCCAGAATTCTTTTCCCTCCCTCCCGAATGGAGTACATTCATTCAACAGTCTTGGTCCCGAATGGTGTAATGCTACTGTTGCACTGTAATGCACTCAAAATTGACTTAAATAGGTTCCTATAGCTTTCATCAAATAAAATTTAAGACTTTTTTAGGACCATTCTAATGCCAATCCTGGAGCCAAGCTGGCAAAACAAAATTACCATTTAGTAAATCTTACAATGTCAGCAATTTTTTCTTGACATAAGTCCATGCAATGCAGCACAATTTAAAGTGAAACTAATTTAAAAGTGTCAATACAAAACTCAATGCCTTTAAAATTAAGGCACTTTATAAAGATTCGTACGTAAATTTAAGACTTTTAAGCAGGGGTTGAAGTGGACCGGAACGGCGTTCCAGCTAGAGATTCGGTGCGGGAACGGGGTGGAATGGTGCTTTGATCCCGAAAATGTGACAGCAACTGTCAAAACCCCATGCTAAAAACAACTTACCTGGCTGCCACACAGGCATCTCCAAGAGTTAATGACAAGCATAATGAAGTGCTTGCGTAGCGTCATCAGTTTCCACCGATATTTATTATTTATTCGACAGACAGCATGGAGCTCCACAGATGCTGCAAATATCCTAGTCTGAGGAGCCGCGAGCTTGTTGAAATAATGCGATAAAAAAGCAATGCAACAGAAAATTTATCAGCTCTTTGAGCGAAGAGGAAAGAGTTGAAGACTTATTTTCTCTGATGGGGAGGTTGAGATAATGCCTGTCCCCAGAAATAATGAACAGAAAAATCAAATGTTTTAAATTTGAAAGCATTATGTGGTCCTTAAATATAATTTGAAATACACTTTTTTTTTTTTCAAACTAATTTGTATACTTATGTTCTCTAATTTGTATCCTAAATGATACAGTAAGCAGTACATGCAGTTCTCGTGGTAAAACAAATATAATTAAAGTGAGATAGAACACAATAAGGTTTTAAACATAAAAATTTCACTGCAATGAGGTCCAGAAATGTGCACTTTGGACTTATTTTTGTTCATTTACCTATGTTAGGCTACTTATTACCTTATAATGTAATGTTTGTGTTATCTTCAAAATATATTCCATTTCACTATGCATAATGTGAGTCATTTGTACTTATTTTGTTCACGCATGTTACTTTATAATACCATTTTGAATGAAAATCAGTTTCTTGTGCTTGCCTTGTTGGAGTCAGTGTAATGCAGTAGCCTAATGCATGTGTAAATCCTGTTTTTTGTTTGTCTGTTTTCTTTATTTCTGTGGTTTTAGGAGGTTTTTTTTGGGGGGGGGGGACCCCAAAAACTCGTGTGGGTCAGGGAATTCCGGCAAGAAATTTCACCCCTGCTTTAAGACTGCGTCTTTTGGGGGCGGAGGGTGTCACGGTACACCCTAGAGGTCTCAAATTAGACAACAGCGGCCTCTGCAGTCATAAAAGTGACATGAAAATGATAGCACGAGTGCCTCTGCAAAGTGTTGTCCCTTTGAACTCGTTTTTCCTTTATTATTCAAACATGAGGCAAGCCGGAATATTTTTTTTCTGTTTAGTTGTGACTTGTGTATGCATGTGTTGTTTCAGTGTTTGTCACGGACTTCCATGTGTTTGTAATGAGGTCATCATTTACACCCCCCCCCCCCGAGATGTTCATATGAACTGGTCAAAACGTTAAATTTGATCATTTGATTGATTCTCAAAGGCATACAGGATAATATGTACACATACATGGCGGAAAACACTCAGGTGACTCAAAGTTCCGCTCTGAGACCCCCAATTTGGCCAAATTTAAAAACTGTCCTATAGGCCTATGCATGTGTGATACATCATTGGAAAATCTATTTCCTGTGGGAGGACAAATTTTGAACAGGAGGGCATTTTTGACACCTTAAAGTAAGTCAAATCAGGTGAGTGAAAAATTGACATTTTTGAGATATGACATTTTAAGTTTCTCATTAAAAATAGGTTTTGGACACCCATTCTGTGGTACATAATAAATAACGAACACTTCAAGATGATCCCCCTTTGTCTGCTCAAGTCTTTGATAATCAATATGCATGCTCTCAGACATGGATGCACAATAATAAAGGAAATAGGTTTGTGAGTAAATGTAAATTTAGCCACGTGTTTTATTTTGTAAATAAACATGGCTAAACGGGGAGTTGCATGTATCACCGAGAGAATGACCACAGCTGGACTTTGTGGGGATTTTATGGGTGAAACATGGTAATATAACAAGGGTCGCGATGCGGAATTCACAGACAAGGAGTGGTCGAGATTTTTTCCCCCCCATTTACCCTTTTAAACGTTTTAAATTTTTTCTTTGTTTGGATTGATTATCATCTAAAATATCGGGAAAAAAATGCGACACTAACAAAAGAAAAAAAAAATTTAAGCAAAAGTTATGTAGAAATTTGTGACATATTTACAGACAGTATGTTTAATTGTGACGTAATTTGTTTAAAATATGAATACATTTTTAAAGTCTTTTTTTAAAAACTAGATATTAAACCAATTGATTCTAAGCTAAAAAATTATAGACATTTCGAATAATACTTATTCTTTCTATGAAACAAAAGCGGTTGCGGAGTGTCTGTAAACTGGGGTCTCCAGCGTAAAACGGACAAATTAAATATAGTCCGGGGGTATATTACACCATGAAACTGCTATGTCAGCATATAGACATATTGTTCTATCAAACACAACAGTTCTTTTGGCTTAAAATACAGCAGTTTATTTTAATGGGGGTGCAAGAGCAGAAACTGCATTTTCGGACTGATCTGCGTTTTCCGCCATATATATTATAATAATTATCCAGGGAGCTAACAGGAACTTCCTGAGATTCTAAGAGACATGATAATGGCAAATACAGCATCTGGCCAAAACTATAAAAACATTTTAAAAGACGGCTGCTCTTGATATACCCCAAAAGAATGGGAAGATTAAAGACAACCAGGACTCCTCCTTTTGTTAAAATGAACAATCTGCTTTGGAGAGAGATTTAATAGTTACTCTTTTCAGAGTTTCACTTATTTTGCTAGGAAATTAATTCCCACCATTGCAGGTTTCCCCAAATAAATCCAGCCCACTGTGCAAAACACATGAATGGTGAGTGAAGTATCACAACTCGATTTTAAGTGGCGTGAGAGCATTTGACAGACAGCCGCAGATAATCCAAACCTTAACTTAGTTATTTTTGCCAAATATTTTCAGTAATCATATTTCAACCATGCAAATGATTGACTGCATATACATGAGTGAGACTTGAGAGTCATTTTTACCAGTTTATAAGTCCTCATTGTGAATATTATTTCTAAAGATGTCCCGATCGATCGGCATCACGTCATTTTCAAAGTATCGGAATTGGCAAAACAATATCGGAAATGCCTTTTTTTAATATATATATCTTTTTTATTTAAATAGTTTTCTAATTGTATTTAACGTTACAGACAAAATGTCTTACACTCATCCAGAGTAGTTTTGGCTTAAAGTAGGGCTATCAAATTATTGCATTAACGGCGGTAATTAAATTTTTTTTTAAATTAATCACGTTAAGTAATTAAAGCATGCGCTGCACGACCCACTCACGCATTGTCGCGCTCAATCTATAAAAAAGCCGCTTTACCTATAGATAGCACTAAAAGGCAGTGTATAATGAGTAGAGAGAATTTTGACAGCCTTTGGAGCCATTTTTTATGTGGCTAAAGCCTTACAATACCTCTCTCAGCAATTAAAAATAACGTGGGAGGAAGAAAGGTAGTAGTTGATCATTTTCTTAACACCATATGTTCTTTCCGAACGCAGAGAAGATATATCAATTGATGCCCCTACGCACAGTCATGGTTTCACTTCCCATCATGCATTTGGGCAGAAGTTAAATGGCTGCAGTTATCATTTACTGAAAGCTCAACAAATACACTAGATGGCAATATTTAGTTACAATATACAAAGTCACATTTATCCTTTAAGAATTACAAGTCTTTCTATCCGTGGATCCCTCACAAAAAGAATGTTAATAATGTATCACAAAAAGAATGTTAATAATGTAAATGCCATCTTGAGGATTTATTGTCATAATAAACAAATACAGTACTTATGTACTGTATGTTGAATGTATATATTCGTCAGAGTTTTATTCATTTTTGTCTTAATGCATTGCCAAAATGTATATGATCGGGAAAATTTATCGGGAATGATTGGAATTGAATCGGGAGCAAAAAAAAAAAAAGCAATCGGATCGGGAAATATCGGGATCGGCAGATACTCAAACTAAAACGATCGGGATCGGAAGCAAAAAAACATGATCGGAACAACCCTAATTATTTCCAGTCTATAAATATTTGTCTAAGGCTCAAATGAAATTTTAGTAACAGTAAAAAATTGTATTTCCGAATAAATTAAAAAAAGGCTCATGAAATATCAATGTGGATTAAATGGGTGAAGATTTCGTTGTTGCAAATCTGTAACACCTGCCCTGAGAAGGTCAACAGGCATTTATTGCTGAAATTAGTCCTTTGCCCTCATTTCGATATCCCAATTGTTTCCTTCCAATACACCAAGGGTCTCTAAACCAGTCCTCGAGGGCCGCTGTGGGTCCTGGTTTTTGTTCATACCGATTAAGCACAGACCATTTAACCGATGTGGTTTCCACTACAACAAGCAGCACCTGACTGAAATTACACGATTACACTTATAAAACACCAGATTGGTGAAAAGGTGTGGTTTTCTAGTTTTGTTGGGAGTGAAATCCTGCACCCACTGCGGCCCTATGTGGAATAGTTTGGAGACCACTGCAATACACTGAGCTGTCACTATTCAGCCCATTTAAGAACGCTCCATGTCAGGAATATATTAGATAAATACCGGTACACTCAAGTGGGTCCTCTGGACACTTTGGCTCACTACAATATTATAGTTTATCTTATTTTAAGAATGCACAAATTACACTGGGTGGAACTGGAAGTTATGTTAACAAATTTGGAACATTCTCCATCAAAATCTTCATTTAAAAAAAAAAAGTTTATAAACTGAGGTACTTAATACCACATGTTTTCATAAATACAGTTTGAGTGCAGGGATTTGACCCTATGGGCTCAGTCGTCAGGTATACACAGTATCAATATTATCGCTCTTACTTTTAAGATCAGTTAAAAATTATTTCTCTTTGTGTGACAATCTATGAACACAAATTTGCACATTTGCAAAACTTTTAATACCAATCCACTTTGTTTTACTAGGAAATGTCATGTGCCACAACATGAAGAGTAATCACCTACGCCTAGCGTTACTACACAGCTCAAAAGGTACACTGTTCACGTGGAAAAACAAAAGAAAAAAACAGCAACAGCACTAAACCGTGACAAATTAAATATACTGTCAAAGTCAGTTACAAAAGAATCCAAGGCTTTTTACAAAAACAGCCAAAATTTGCAACGGTGACAAGAATTGCTCATATTCTTTTAATGGCCTCATCAATTTCTGAAATCTGGTCCTTCAGTTGGTTCCATTGTTCAGGATTAAGGGCGATGCCTGTAAAATTTGAAAACAGCATTTAACGTACATTTCCACAAGTATACTTCCAAACTATGTAATGGAGGTCAATGTACAAATTAAAAAATCCATATTGCTTGTATTGGAATCACGTTTTCAGTAAAACTACTGTGGTACCTCGACATACGATCGCTTCGACACACTATGGTTTCGACATCCGAAGATTTGACTCGCCATGTTTCTTCATCCGATGACTTGCTCGAAATGACTTCGCAGTTTGTTTTTTCAGCAAGACTGATTTTCTTGTCAGAGAAATCAACATGGCTTCCAAGAATGTTAGTGCAGGTGGTGAAAAAAAGGAAAAAGGTGAGGCTTACCATTGAAATGAAGATGTGAAATAGAAAAATATGAGTGTGATTATTACGTCCGTGAAGTGGCTCGACAATGTGGCCCTAGAATGTCTACGATCTCTACGGTCCTCCTCCGACCTCCGTTTGCCAGTCTTTATAAGTTATGGTGACAATTATTATTACTATTACATCGCCCAAAAAAATCGCCAGCGTCATAAGGGTTTTTAATCATTTATTTCAGAAATTGTGCAACTCAACATGCCTACTGTCTGTCGCAGTTGACGCCAACGACAAAACATTAAAAGTGAAAGTAAAAAGTCCTCTCTCACTGTGTCACGTCAGCCACGTGGCGCTTACATCATGCAAAACACATCCGCCACAATACAACCCGATTTGTTGCATTATTACATATTCATAATGTATTTGTTTTGCTCTGGGTAATTGTGATTGCAATAATACCAGCTGTATTTATTAAGGACTTGGTAAAGGTTTTCGGGTTGTGGAACGAATTAATGGAATTACCGTAATTTCCGGACTATTGAGCGCCCCTGATTACAAGCCTCACCCATTACATTTTTAAAGGAAAAACTATCTTGTACATACATAAGCCTCTCCTGTGTGCCCACATAGTAACATGAGATATTTATAAAGAAATACACAGAGTATTCTATGTTTTAATAAAATACTTTAACAAATCGGGTTATAATATAGCGCGTAACTTATGGGTTAAGGGAGGGGCAGAAGAGCGAGAGACATGCGTTCCTGTTGTTGTTGCGGGTGTGTCTGTGTGTGCGTCGACTGCTGCAGACAGCAGTCGAGTGTTGTTCCATGAGTTTCCAAAATAAAGAACTAGCGAACTAGCGTCGTCCTCGACACATATATTCCACGTGTCTTACGCTTACATTTTATGCTTGAGCGCTCCTGGCGGCCGTTAGAAAAATTGATAAATTGGCCGCATCATTGCATGCGGTGCAGGATTCAAAATGAGCGAAGAAAGTAGCGGCTTGTAGTCCGGAAATTACGGTATAATGTATTCTTATGGGAAAGTCCTGCTCAAAATACGACCATTTTGACTTACAAACAAGGTCCTGGAACGAATTACCTTCGTATGTAGAGGTACCACTGTATTTTGTTATCCATAAAGCCAAATAAGTGTCATAATTTGAGGGGATAAGACAATCGGATTTACCTTTCTTCCCAGGCTTCATATCGCCATCTGGATTTGTCCAGTACTCTCTGATGTCGATCAGAACTTTACCTTTGAAGTCCCGAACAGAGACATATCTCATCCTTCCAATCTGTCAAAAGATATATTTTAAACTTATATTATATCTCAAATATATTCAGCCTTATGCAATTCCAACAATGTATTTTATCCTGGCTGCAAATACCAAAGTGCTGTGCTCAAACACTCATGGCAGATAACCAAAAATTATATTGGAAGTGCAGTTTTATCTATTAGTACTCTCAGTCTTCAAAACGAACAAAGTCACAAATAAATTGAAATTAGAGTGTCACTTGTGTATCCAACTTTCAATGTACTCACTTGGAACATGTTGTCCTCGGTGTTATTGTCGCCTTTGGAAGATCCGGCAGTCTTACCGCTCTCTCCAGTCTTTGGTTTCTTAGCCGGCTTCTCTGGTGCACTTGGCTTCTTTCGCTTTGCCTAAATCCATATATTGACAAATGGTTACAATATTTACACATGTTCGCAATTCATACAGAGTATGCAAATGTTTATAATTAATTGGAAGAACAAGAAATGAGCACCAAAATATTCCAACTGGAAAACAAACCTTGGTTTCGACATCACTATCAGATTCACTCCCAGATGAGGAGGAGAGCACTTCCTTTGATTTAGGCATTCTGCAGAAAAAGCAATGAATATTTCATTTTTTAGATGTTTGGTCCGACAATTGGCATTCAGCTTTGAGTACAGTACATGTGTGAACAGGACAACAGTTAATATCAATACTTAAGTACTATATTGGCATTTTAAAAATTATATAACTGATAAATTAACAGGGTCCACTATTTTGTTTTACGACTGTGCTTTTCTGAAAAGTCTGATAGTTAAACTTGAATAATTAAAAATGTGTATAAAATGACCACTAATGTTTTCTCAAGAGGATAGTACTCATCTCACAATTTCTGCCAGTGTAGTCAACCTATGAGCAAAATGTGTATTAAAGGTCTTAGGTGTCAGTATTTTTTTTTTTTTTAAATGACCATTAAAAAAAATAGGTTAATTGGCCAGTATTTTGCTTTAAAGCCGACAACAAAGCAGAAGCACCACTTATCTCATTATTTCTCATCATCATCAAAGTGATGATGAAAAACGAGACATGATTTTTACCTGTAAAGTTGTTGTTTACGTATTAAGATGAAGTTGCTCTGATGATGCCATACGTCACGCCTTGCCGAGCACAATGGACGCACGATTGAAAAATATCGTTCCAGAGTGTGCGTGGTTTTTATTTTAAAAAAATAAAATACAAACAGACTCAACAAAATATAAAACAGAACTTATTGGGAGGTGAAGTCAACATTTTGACTATACTGACGTAAAACGTTCAAATGAATCTTTTAGCTTCGTAGGCCAATATTTGATCAAACATGCACCTCAATAAACCATGTGAAGGCCTAGCTGCAAACGTAATTTGGATTTCAAGCACCTCAGCAATACAAAAGGCTAAAGACTAAACCAAAACTAATTTTACATAGCACATGGGAATCTTATGAAACAACATCAAGGCAATATTCAAATATTAAACCCTTACATTATTTCGTAGATAATTTCTTGACTGTAATGTACCGTCTCTCGCCAAGTTGTTCCTCTTCAAACGCTTCTTCTTCTGTTTCTTCATCTTCGTCGTGTGCTTGCAAATCAGCTTATTGGCTCTCTACCGCCACCGATGGAGCTACAGTATACTACGTGACCTTGTGTCGCACATTTTGGTAATAAGTCAGAATTGTATGATGATTTCAATGTTTTATTTAATGTCTGCTAGTCATTTCAACAATTTTACCCCCCCCCCCTTCACTATTATTGGTTGAAAAATACATCCTAAGGACGCAAACTCTCACCAGGATCAGCTGGTTTTGCAGCACTGCCATCCTTCCCAATTCGCAAAAATCGGATTTCTATCACCGTCAATGGCAGCCAGTGAGTTAACAAATATACTCCTAATTTTAAAATGTTTTTATCAATGTATAAGTCACACCGGTAACTCCAACAGGGATAAGCCTGAGTAAGAAATGTGACATGTACACTATTATGTAATGTACTGCAAGCAAAATAGCAGTAAATTGTAAACTCATCGGAATAAATAAGTACCGTAATTTTCACACTATAAGGCGCACTTGACTATAAGCCGCCACCCACCAAATTTGGCACAAAAACAGAATTTGTTCAAAGATAAGCCGCACTGGACTATAAGCCGCAGCTGTCCTCACTGTATTATGGGATATTAACTCCAAAAGATATTGATCGGTAACACTTTATTTGACAGTGGCATCAAACGACTGTCATAAAACCAAATGAACCACCATGAAGCTATGAACCACTTGGTTGAAAAGCTTCATTTGGTCATCACTGCTCCCTTGGGGAAGACAGTCAACCTCTGCTGCCACCTGCTGTCAACACTGTTGTTGTCCAACATGCCTCCTAGCGTGCATTGCAGCGCTACAGATGTAAATAATAATCAAGATTCATGTTCTGTGCTAAATATTTCTTCAGTTACTGTTCCAGTTGTTTCACTAATTGCTAGTTATGGTATTTGGTAACATTTTATTTGACAGTGGCGCCATGAGACTGTCATTAAACAATCATAATTATGACATGACACTGACGTGAGCATTTATGAATGCTTATCTGGCAAATTATCTCACTTTTGAATGGATGTAAAAGATCCAAGCTGGACATAAATGGAATTAGTGACATAATTTGCCGGATGACATTTAATGACATAAGCATTTAGTAATCCCAGTGATAGTGTCATGCCATAATTATGACGGTCTTATGACAGTCAAATAAAGTGTTACTTATTCCATAAGGATCAGTCCTCGGGCCCATCTTGTTTATGCTGTATATGCTTCCTCTAGGTAATATCATCAGAAAACATAGTATTAACTTTCATTGTTACGCTGACGACACACAACTGTATTTATCAATTAAACCTGAGCAGGTCAGGCAAGTGGACAAACTAAGCACCTACGTCCGAAATATAAATACCTGGATGAGCACTAACTATCTTCTACTTAACCCTGAAAAGACAGAAGTCCTTATGATAGGCCCGAAAAGTGTGAGAGACTCTTTAGCTGCCCAGATAGTCACTCTAGACAATGTAAGTGTAGCCTCCGGCACCACAGTTAAAAACCTAGGAATTTTATTTGACCCTGACTTATCGTTTAAAGCTCACATTAAACAACCCTGCAGAACGGCCTTCTTTCACCTGCGCAACATAGCCAAAATTAGAAATATTTTATCTACAAGCGATGCAGAATAATCAATTCACGCGTTCGTTACATCGAGATTGGAGTACTGTAACTCCCTACTTGCAGCTTGTCCTAAAAGTTCTCTAAAAGGTCTTTAGCTAGTCCAAAAGGCAGCGGCAAGACTTTTAACAGGAACCAATAGAAGAGAGCACATCACCCCTGTGCTCCAGGCCCTTCACTGGCTTCCAGTCGAGTTTAGAATTAAATTTAAAATCCTCCTTCTTACATTTAAGACCATTAATGGGTTGAGGCCATCTTATCTCACCGATGCTCTGGTTCCATACTGCCCCAACAGAACACTTCGCTTTCAGAATGCAGGTCTACTGGTAGTTCCCAGGGTTTCTAAAAGTACTGTCGGAGCTAGAGCCTTTAGCCACCTAGCTCGTTTTATGGAATCAGCTTGCAGCTAATATTAAAGAAGCCGAGACAGTCTGCACATTTAAGATTAGATTAAAAACGTTCCTAATCGACAAAGCTTATGGTCAGGCTAGTTGAAGTCGGAGTAGACTCACAGTTTAGTCTAAGGTGCACTAGAAGCTATAATGCTGGGGGAAGTACAGCCACTGAGTTCTATCTCCATTTTCTCACTCTACCTACCACTTGTCTTACTTTATTTCTATTTTCCAATGTTAATATCTAGTTGTCTAGTCTCTTCATCACTAGTCACCCGGTATATCCCCTTTCCCCATCCCATCTGGGGAGGGGCTATTTTTCAGCTGCAGCCTCCTGACTGTCTGGACCCCTGGCTGGATGGACGTCCTCTTTGCTACCCCCGTCTCATCTGGCTAAATGGACCTCTTCTTGTTCCTTTACTCCACTGCATCTTTACGGACTGTAACTTCGCCTGCTAATTCCCATTAGCAGTCCTAGGGCTTCCTGTCTATCTATCCTGGGAGTGGATCTCTCCTGACTGTGGTACTCCCCAAGGTTTCTCATTTTTCTCCCAAAGACGCTGGAGTTTTTGGAGCTTTTCCTTGCCGACATGGAGGGTCTAAGGATGGGGGATACCCAGGACTTGAACTTTATTTATTCATCTTTGTTGCTTCATTTGCTGTTTCTGATTGTGTATCATATTGCCTCTGCAAAGCCCTTTGAGACAACCTTGTTGTGATTCAGGGCTATACAAATAAAATTGAACTATTAACCCAAATAAATCAACAAATAAGCCGCACTGAACTATAAGCCGCACAATTCAAAATGAAGGAAAAAAGCTTATACTCCAAAAATTACGGGTAACCCCTTATAGGGCTGCCTATTTTGACAGAGGTGTGAACCTTCCCAGCCAAAATGGTTTTGATGTCTAGTACCATCTATAGCACTTAAATATGGGCATTAGGGCTGAACGATATTGGAAAAAACTGACATCGTAATTTTTGGGGGGTTTGCAATATATTGCGATATTAAAACAAGACGAATTTTCACCAGACTTGGATAGCTCTGTTTGGGAAGACTTTGGTTGACTCACTATAACCCCATTGTATTCATTATAGATGTTCCAATCTGATCACATGATCGAAATCGGGCCAATCACGCCATTTTTCAGAGGATCGGAATCAGGTTTTTAATTGTTTTTCTGCTTCATGCTTGGACAGTATACACACAGTATATTGTATAATACGATCCGGACATTTCAAATATTCATATTATACCGTTTAATCCAGGGTAAGGGAGTTTTATCGGTGAATGATGAAGATTGGTGTATATAAAAGGGATCTAGGAAGCCATTTCTCTGTACAATTGCTGCTTGAATTATTTGTAATTTAATGTTAACAAAAGTTTACATTGAAAAAAAAAAAAACAACAATCGCACGTCCAGCAATGGGACTATTGCGCATGCGCATATTGCGATACAGATGTTCAAGCAATATATTGTGCAGGCCTAATGGGCATTCACTGCCAGTCCTTCCAGTTCAAATGAATCTGACGTTTATCGTTGTCAATGACAGGCAATGATTTCAGTTAAATATGAAATTAAGACAAAACAGAATGCAAAAACTTTAGTGTTATAAGAGGTCATAACCAGGGTGTATTTGTTATTAATACTTTTCATTTGATCAGTTTTGGTTATCACTTTATAATTTATAGGTTAATTTATTCGCGACCCGACGTAACCCCGCAACGTCTTGTTTTTTTTTTCCTCTTCTCTTCGTGAAAATGTATTTTTCCTTATAACTAACAGGTTAAGAGTATAAATATGAACAACACTTTTTTAGACACTTTTTAGATTTTTTATGTAGTGGTGAAATATTCCACATTCATCTGTTTCTGAATGCATCATATAACTCTAGATATCAGAAACACTTCGACAGGTCAGAAAATGGTTCCAGTCTATTTTGTAGAGCGTCCAAATCCTCTTGCAATATTCTCGTTGGTTTCCGCAGCCTCCTTGAGTGTCTGCAATAACAGAGCATTTCGTTTTCTTGTCTCTTCCATTCTCACAGGGTTTGACTCTGGCAAATTCTGAGGATCAAAAGGCACATACTTGTGATCAGTGATTAGCATTGACAGCACATATTTGTTTGTAGTGTAAAATCAGGAAATATGCGATTTTTGCCGCTGTAAAAGCATGCTGAAAAATAAGAATGTATTATTCGACTACAACACATTTAACCCTTTATAGAGCACTCATTGGCTGACATTGACGGCGCCAGACGTACAATTCATTTTGACGTGGAGAGGCTGACAACGAATGATTGCTGCCACCCTCCCAGTCAAAATGGATTGGACGTCTAAAGCCGTCAATGGCACTAAATCATTCAGCATTCACAGCCACTCGTTTACATTTAAATGGACTTCATTATTGTCAATGGCAGGCAATGTGTTAAATGCTATGATTTGTTATTATAATTTTTAAAAAATCAACTTTAGTGTTATTGGGGGCCATAATCAGAGTGTATTTCTTTTTTCATTCATTCAAAATGAAAATTTGCTTTTTATTATTTCTAAAGAAAAATCCATTAAAACATGTAAAAATAGTTTTTACAGAACTCAATAAAGATTAATGATAAATAAATCATTGAGAACTGGTGTCCACATATGTGGACATATTTTGTGTCATGTAAGCTACACGTGTATACTAAAATGATAATATTGTGGCTTACACGACCCAAAATCTGATGTTCACGAATGTGGACACAAGGTCTTTATGAGGATAAAGTGTTTAATATTATTCCAAAACAGTAGGCGACACCGCAGGGAACTTTAGAATTACGACGATGCATCTTTTGTTCAAGTGTAAGGGAGACTGGAGCAATGTGAGACACCCCCGGTATCAAAGTGGGTGAGCACATTTGTGATCATGAAACCATTATGTTTTCAAGCCTCTACCAATTCACCATGTCCATGAAGAAGAGGGCCTCCTCCTACTGTGGTAAACATGTTTTCCACAAAAATATACAGTATATTTTTTGCATGTAAAAGTAAATTTTCTGTCAACTTAATAAGCTGCTATGCCAAAGAAAATTGATGTTGTTTGAAAATATTTTATCACACGTGTTCATGAACTAACAACATATAAAACCATGCCATGATGCTAGCTTATAGGGATCCACTTTGGATGTAAGGCATGTAACTTTTAAAAGATAAATGTTAGTACGAGTTATAATAATTTGATAATAAAACTTCTCTTAATGTTTTCGTTTTAATAAAATTTGTAAAATTTTAAATTTTAAACCAAAAAATCAACGAGTAGGTCTTCATTGTTGTTGACGTCGCAGGGCGGTGACTGACGTCACATGGATAAACTGCCGGACTTCCACAGTGTCACTCTTTAACTACATACCGTAATTTTCGGACTATAAGTCGCTAATTTTTTCCCGTCATTTTGAATCCTGCGGCTTATAGTTCACTGTGGCTTATTTGTTGATTTGTTTGGGTTGATAGGTAACACTTTGACAGCGGCGTCATAAGACTGCCATAAGTCCATCATAATTATGACATATCACTGTTATAGACATTAATGAATGCTTATGAAGGGTGTTATTAAGTGTCATCTGCAAATTATGTCACTAACTCCATTTATGTCCAGCTCTGATCTTTTACATCCATTTAAAAGTGAGATGGCACAAAATTAAATCCGTCATAAACATTAATGCTCATGGTAGAGTCATGTCATAAGTATAATGGTCTTCTAACAGTCTTTTGGCCCAACTGTCAAATAAAGTGTTACCAAATACCATAACTAACAATTAATGAAACAACTGGAACAGTAACTGAAGAAATAATTAGCACAGAACAAGAATCTGTAGCACTGCAATGCATGATAGAAGGCATGTTAGACGACAACAGTGTTGACTGTCTTCCCCAAGGAAATTCCTTGTTCCAGTGATGGCCATATGAAGCTTCTTGAAGCAATGACGCTTCGCAGCCAATTGGTTCAAAGCTTCATGGTGGTTCATTTGGTCTTATGACAGTCTTATGATGCCGCTGTCAAATAAAGTGTTACTGGTTAATATCTTTTGGTGTAAATATCCATAATACAGTGAGCACACCTGCGGCTTATAGTCCAGTGCGCGGCCTATCTATGAACAAATGCTGTTTTCATGTCAAATTTGGTGGATGGCAGCTTATAGTCAGGTGCGCCTTATAGTCCAAAAATTACGGTAAACATGTCATCGGTTTTGCCCTTCCAATTTGAACCCTAGCGGAATATTAATGAGAAGGACGGCCCTGTCGATATTTCACAAAACGAGCAGCAAAAGCTAAATTAACACTAAAGACTGGATGAGAGGAGTAGCATACATGTGTCAACTTCGCTAGTGACAGCTAGCACTCTCCTGCTCTAGTGACGGAGCAGGAGCGTGTTTGATGTCAAAATTTTTTTGCAGATCTTCACGGTAAACTATTGTGTGATCCAACTTATTCCAATATTATTATGGAGATAGTTAGCATCCAGAGCTGCAGTGTGCTTTACATATGATTAGGGTAAACAGTGAAACACCGCAGTTTGATTATTTTTTGCATCACACGAAAACGTTGAGTTTGCCTCTACTGAGATGTCTAATGACGGATTGTCTTATCTTTGTCACGTAAAAGCGTCGATGATCATCCTGCCGGCGTTCTCAGTTGTTTCAACTTGCTTCCCGTTGAATAAGCGACTTTGCCTGGGTTTCTTCATTTGCCTGCCGCCCTGGTTTTTGGAATCCTCTACCATGTGCAGGTATACGAGTTCTTTTTTTTTTTTTTTTTTTGCCTTGCTTTCACGGCTTCTCACCGCGGTTTCCCCCCCATTTTTTCCTATTGTCTCCCTTTTCGCGATCGTGTGTTTTTTGTGTGTGTTCAATAAACCCTTGAACGCAACCCCTCTGCATTTCTTGTCTGCTTTGTGGTAAAGCCTCGCTTCCGCATTCGCGGACCATTTGTTGCTTTCCCTCTGTGGTGTTTCTTGATTGTTGCCAAAAGTGTGGTCTTGAACGCTCCCTTAATGAAGCGCCAGTGTGGAGTGGAATAAAGAGAATCACGTTTGCTCACAATGTGTCTCAAGTGCTTTCAGAACAAATAAAGTACACGACAGTCCAATCAAGATCTCAATGTGCAAAATAAGGCGTCATTATAATCTGTTGGGCAGAAAATTATATACGTATAGCCAGCAATCAAACGAAGTTTAAAACATTTATTCATTCGTTTTCCAAGTTGCTTATTCACTGGGCAGCAAGCTTCAGCAGCAACATCTGAAACTGAGAACACACAGAAAGCGCGCTGAGACAACTGAGAACACTGGCAGGATGATCGTTGACGTGGAGAGTGCTTTTACGTGACAAAAAGAACGTATGCCGTCATTAGACGTCTCAGTGGAGGCAAACTATCAACATTTTCGTGTGATGTAAAAAATAATCAACCTGCTGTGTTTCACTGTTTACCCTAATCATATGTAAAGCACACGACAGCTCTGGATGCTATCTCCATAATAATATTGGAATAAGTTGGATCACACAATAGTTTACCGTGAAGATCTGCAAACATTTTTTGACATCAAATACTATCCTGCTCCGTCACTAGAGCAGAAGAGTGCTGTCTCTAGCGAACTTGACACATGTATGCTACTCCTCTCATCCCGTCTTTCGTGTTAATTTAGCTTTTGCTGCTCGTTTTGTGAAATATCGACAGGGCTGTCCTTCTCATTAATATTCCACTCGGTTTCAAATTGGAAGGGCGTTAAAGAGTGACACTGTGGCAGTTCGGCAGCGTGTCCATGTGACTTCACCGCCCAGCGACGTCAACAACAATGGCGACATACTAGTTAAAATAATTTTACAAATTTTATGAAAACGAAAACATTAAGAGGGGTTTTAATAACAAACTAGTATAACTCGTACTGGCATTTAACTTAACATTTGCGATTATAATTTTTTTATAATAATGAATATAAAAACTGAATCAGTCTACCCCTCATTGGTTCACTTTACCCCTTCAATTTTTCTAGTCCGTGTCAGTTTGCACTTTAGGTGTGGTAAAGTAAGACACAAAATCACTTTTAACAATTTATATTTTCAATACTATTAATCATGAGTACATTCTCGATCATTTCCATTGCTAGGAAACATCCTAAATGAATGGGAAATATGTAAGGGTGTAACGGTACATGCATTTGTATTGAACCCTTTCGGTATATGGTGCTTGGTTCGGAACGGTGGCGTACCGAACGAGTTTCTGACGTAATGTAACCCTTACTTTTCGAGGCTGTGAGTCGATCGGGTTACAGCTTCTTTGTGAATATTATATTTACTCCATCTTCTCTACTATAATGAGGACCAACACGGTAGGACAGTATAACCCAGAAACATCAACGGTGCGACAACGTGGCCGCCGCGAGAACACAGTGAAACGCAGGCGTTAAAGTCAATCAGCCAATGCACACCAGTCGCAGTGCGGCCGCGTGTTAGACACGTCCCAGAAGCAGCTCAACACGACGCACGCGAAAACAACAGCAGAGTTTATTATTTGACACGAGATGCGACCCTCCTGCGTCAATACTACTACCGGTAGCTCGGATCGGGCAGACCGGAAGTCACTCGTGTAAAAATACGGTGGATCCGGTCGATTTTCAAACTAATATGCAATTGTAACCCACTTTTTGAGTCCGTCAGATCGGGGCACAGTTGACTTGTCTTTGTTGATTTACTGCTGTCTTCTCTGCTATAATAATAACCAACATCGCCCCGTGTTCAATACAAAACCCTCCTACCACAAAAAAAAAAAAAAAAACAAGTAGAAACTAATATTCACATAAAATATACAATATAAATGAATACTACATCACATTTGTAAAATATAAACACATAATAAAATAATAGCCCATTTAAATAAAATAAATTTAAATGAGCTAAAACACCTGTAATTAAATAATTAGAATTATACACAGATCCTGCTTACACAATTAAATTTATTAATTTCTGTGTGGCGCTTTAACTTGAGAAAATCCACAAATAAAGCTTTTGAAAACCGTTCATAAGAAAAAAAAATGATTCATTGAGGCATTTCATTTGTAAAATACATGTTAAATCTTTGTCATTGGGATTGCTTTTCTCTTTAGCACATCTTCTTTTTTCTTCTTTCTTTCAGAAAGAAAGCTGACCAATACGCGGGGTCTGAAAGGCAAATTGTGGTTGGATTATCTTTAAATACCAGCTACATTTTGAGCAGAATTCTAGCTTTGCATTGGCTAATGTTCCTATTGTTGAAAGCATCAAGGTGTGTAGTAAACAACTAGCACATTTATATTTTGCATTTTGTTTTTCTTACTTTAACGAAAATGAACCGAACCGTGACCTCAAAACCGAGGTACGTACCGAACCGAGATTTTTGTGAACCTTTACACCCCCAGAAATATGTCAACTTTACTGGTTTGTCGTTTTAGCTTGCTTTGAGGAGAGCAAATGTAAAACATCTCATTTTGCCTCAGTCTCCCCTACGATGAAAATTTTGAAAATAACGTGAAGGAATAGTCCAAAATATTTAAACTGTTGTCTTGCATAGTTTGTTGTAAACCATTAGCTTGATTCAAATTTTACTATCATAGAACATGGACTCGACTGGAGCCAGCGTTTACGACTTGGATTATGTCTACGTTTTGGTGTAACTTGAACAACTGAGGTTTCTCATTCAGTACACATAAAGAACCTGACATCGTGGATTGGAGTCACCTTGAGCATTTCCTTTCGCCTCTCTTCTCCTGGAACAATGAGCGACCACATCCCGTAGCCAACACCAACCATCACAACCAGAGCGGTCGAGCTCAAGATGGTTCGCATGCCACTCATTGTAGGCACACTGAGGGATCCAACGAGGTTGAAATCGGTGTATAAGCCAACATTTAACAAACGAGCTAGTTTCCGTAGTCGACGTCGCTTGGTAATATGTGACGTCACTTTCCTTCGCCCAAAATAACACTGCAGAAGTGCGAGAGTGCGGTAACAGACACAAATAGAGCTGGATATTAAAGGTCGGACGCGTTATTACCGGCGGCCATCTTAGAACAGAGCGATTAAGTGAATTAAGTGATTAGGTGAAACAATTTCTCCAGGGGAATACCTTTAATTTGGCGAAATCTTTACGAACTTTAGAAACGTTTTCATTCCATCCTACTGTGCAAACGTGGCTGATTCACGCAGTTTTTTTTTTTTTGTGTGTGTGTGTGTGGGGGGGGTTATTTTATTTATGTATTTAAACTATTGTTAATTTCTTGCAACTCCGGGGTTTATGAAAAATCAAGCTGGTTGAAAATTTAGCAATTTATAGCTATTTCAACGTGCACGGTCCACTGACAAAAAATGGCACCGACCTAAAACGGCCGAGATCTAAAGCCCACCCCTATTGGCTCACAGCTTCGATTACGCATCTAGTGCTCTATCATGTATATTTAATATCTATACGGAACCAACACTTGAAACGACAGACGTATGTAGACACGCCTTTAGCGGCTTGTCCCGTTACTGCGATACGTCAGATCCTTCGCCATGTTGGAAGTGGCAAATTTACATAGACTGAACTTCACTTGGAAACAATTAGGCAACCTAACATTGGTGATAATTTCTTCTCATAGGGATGAGGTCAAGGCAAACTCGTCTATGTCTTTATGGACCAGAGCTAGGCTTTTTCATCTAACCTTACTATTTTTCTTTAACACCTACACCTTGTGGAGAGCCGTCACAGAAGAGTTGGCACTGTATTATCGTTCAGGTGTTGTCCGATTTTACATTGAATCTTATGGATTAGGAATGGCAATAGAGTGATCCCTCATTTTTCGCAGTTAATGGAGACCAGAACTCGCCGTGATAAGTGAAAACCCGCGAAGTAGCGTGTTCAATTTATTCATTCAGATTTAGCATGGGAAAGAAATATATATATAAGACATGTTTTCTTTGCCTGGTACACCAGACTCACCGCTGTTCCAGCTATTGAGTCTGGCCACCATTCACGCGGATACAATTTCCAGGGCGGAGCAAGCCACAGCAAACAGACAGTGGAGTGGACCAATCAGCGACGGGCAGACGTCACTGACGTTAGTAAAATGGCGAGGGCAGGACGAGGGACTTGCGCGCGGAAATAAACATACGAAGAGAGCGGAGTTTATTCGACATGGCTAGCGCGAGACAGACTGTTGTCAATGACTCGTGTCGATGTGTTTTTGGTAATTTAAAACTGATTTTACCGTGGATTGGAACATATTCTCGGCTCTCCCGTTCACCATCTGTGTTGTTGAAGAGACAACTTTCGACGCGCAAGAGTGATGTTGCTCGTGAAGAACACGTCACGCAAATAAACGAATCTGATTTGTCGAGTGATTTTGTACCTGCTCGAAAGGCCGTTAATGGGATGGTTCCCAGACTATTTCTCTCAGTGTTTGAAAAATACAGGGAGAATAGTCTGGCAGAGCCAGGCAAATGTTTTCTCACTTTTTCCCCCCCAAAGTAGCATTGGAAACAAATATATATGACACGTTTTCTCACTTTTCCCCCCCAAAGTATAATTAAAAACATTTATTAATATATATATGTGTGTTTTTTTAAGCACTTCAAATGTAATAATTATTGTAACTTTTATACATGTTACTGTCCCACCGAATTTATTAAAACCAAGAACAAAATGATAAATGCTTGTCTTTGTTAAATACTTCATTGAGTGAGTCCACTCAAATCCCCTCAAGCTGCTCACTTACACACAATGAGTTGCCACAGCAACTATTTAACAAGTTAAATGATGATTGACGCATGCGACTCTTTGAAGCTTTGGCTTCCAAGCATCTAACATTAAACGTCTGTCAATCATCGTTAACTTTGGAGGGCGAGTAAGACTACATGATCGGCTCATGACAGCTCATCTGTATTTATTTATTAATTTTTTAATTGGGGGGGGGGGGGGACATCGCAATGAACTGAGGGCGCGAAGTTTAAAGCGCAAAGTAGGGAGGGATCACTGTATAAATATTGAATGCGTTAGCCTACAAATTGTCCAAATCTAAAAACAAATGGAAATAGGCAAAAAATGTTTTGTCCAAGATCTTTACAATTTTATTTAATTTTAGCAAAATTGTGTAAAAGTATTCTTGAGAATTTTTTTCATGGTACATGTTTAAAACTAAGGCTATTGTTTTGAAATGTACGACAACAGAAATGGATTAGAGAAAAAAGTGTGCTGCAGAAGAACATACAGTAGATTCAGTAGTCTATACACCAGTCTTCAGAACCCAGGTTTTTTTTTTTTTTTTTTAATAGTAAAAAAAAAAAAAAAAAACAGATAATCTAATACTTTTACCAACATTGTGACGTATAACCTGTACAACTCAATTGATTACAAAATCTTTTGAGAGGGCAAGTACAAATAATATAACCAACATGTCTGTTTATAAATACGTAATCACATTCAAATGCATGTTAAATGTAAGTCAGAACGCACACCAGCCAATATTTAAATTTCATCTCATAAGCCCCAAATAAAGTTGTTTTTCTTGTACAAAAAAGTTAAATAAACGTGAAACCTTGGTTTCAATAGGCCAGAACAAAAACCTTGTGTGCAACCACATTTTATTTATTTTGCTTCCACTCAAAAAGACAAAAAAAAAAAAAAAAATCTGAGTTGTAAAAGTTATAGGGAAAATAGTGGGGAAAGTTTAAAAATGTAAATTATTTGTCTCATTTTATTTATACAAGAAAATACAATGAGCAATGCAAACCGGGTGTGGAAGCTTTTCAAATCTCAAACAACTTTCACATTAGAAATCTAGTCATTCAGAATATTTACCTTTTTTCGTCAACCAAACCCAAATCTTAATATTTTGCTTAATTTTCCAGTGTGCTAGGACAGTCACTGTCAAGATTTTGATAATTCAGAAGCCAGATCAACATTATCAGCAGGCGTGGTCTCTGATCTGCTAAACATTCATTTTCAATGCATTTCAGCTCATCCAGTCAGGATCATCATCACTATTGTTATGATCATCCAACAGTGGAGCTGGTGGAGGACACCCTTTTAGGCTCTGAAGAAAAAGCGATTACAGTAATTAACGAAACAAACATGCTTTCAAAAAATAATAATTTGTGTTAAACGTTTTAAGATTTCACCTCTGTAACTATATATAAAGGTTACATCTACATTAAAGATACATCAAGGACAAACTAGATTACTCACCAGCTCATCATCATCTTCCTCCAATACTGGAGGGGAGGCCATCTGGGTCTCTCCGTTTTCTATAAGTGATTCCCCCGTCAGACTAAAACAACAGAAAAACACAGGTGGGTTATTATAATAACTTCATATAGTACCTCTTTTAGTTCATATAATACATTAAAGGCAACCTTGAATGGACCCGAGGTCTTAACCCTTTAAAACCTGAGCCTATTTAGTCTGAGTTTGCATGCGTTTGATGTTGCCTTTATATTTCAAAGAAAAAAATGTTCACAATGGCCTGGTTGGGTCCCCTTTTTCATGTCCAAACTGTTGTTTTCTTCACTGAACAATTATAATAAACATTTTGGACCCAAAAAGACAAATTAAATCCAACAATCATTTGTCAAAATTTGTAATATTGATGGCCAAACATGTTCAACAAACCATTTTTAAGCTTGATTTTATATATATATATATATATTAGAGCTGTCCCGACTAGTCGACATAGTCGACGTCATCGATGATGTAAATCCGTCGACGAGCACAACATCCCGTCGACGGTTAATGAAGGGTTAAAAAAAAATATATGCGTGGAAAGTTAGAGTGTCGGATGCTGCTTGCAAGCGGGGAAAGCGGCACAAAGCCAAAAAAAGCGCACCAGAGTGTCCAAAACATTGACTTATTTCAAAGAAACAAAGGAGAGTACACTCTTCTGTCCTGTCTCTTCAGTGCCAAGCTTGGCTGCGCGTCGGCCGTGAATAAACACCTCAAGCGCCTTCACGCAGTTTGTAAAAATTTTTTTTTTCATTTTTTGTACACCAGAGGGTGCTGTCGCCTTACTAAATAATAATGTTTCATTGACAATGGGCCTATAAGTGCAATTAGTATTGTTCTTAATGCTAATTGAAAGGTTTATTTCATGTTATGGTTTATTTTAATGTATAGAAAATTATATAAGGTTAAAAGGTCATAAATATATACAGTATATACAGTCATTGCACTCAAGGGAGAGATTGTCAATGATAAGGTAATAAGGTAAAGGCAATTCATATAGGCAATTCATTGATATATAAATAAGGTTTAAAAGGAAAAAGGTGAAAAGTTTTTGTAAATTTCTAATTGTGTTGCTTTATTTGTGTGCACCGTAGCTCTTACAGTGTGTTTACATCAAGGATGGAATAAAAGTTGTAAACCATCAGTTTAAGAGACCATCTTTTCAATCGGGATGCTACACTAGTTAATTCTATCAGCATTTGAACTCATTGTTTATTTGTGATTTATTATTGTTATTTACGTGTTTATTTGTACTTTAATAAATAATTTGAGTGTTCCAATATGTTTTTTGTGAATTGATAAGCGTCAACAAAAATGTCATTGCTAAATTAGTAAAAAAAAAAAAAAAAAATTAATTATTAGATTAGTCGACTAATCGTAAAAATAGTCGGCTGACTAATCGGGAGAAAATTAGTCGTTTGGGACAGCCCTAATATATATATATATATATATATATAAAACCAATGGTCAATCAGAGTGACGAGTTTAAATGTTGACATTAAACATTCTGATTCAATCCAGTTGTCCACCTATTAATAAGAATCTGGCCATTCACAGATTCAAGCAAAAATTACCTACTAGAATAGAATGAAAATGGATCATTGTCAATGCAAAATGTTTTGTAAACCTTGTAAAAATTGAATCAAAACAAAAAACAAGGTTACCTTTAAAAAATACAAAAATGTGTTACTCTTTGACAGAAGCACAGATTATCATAAAATACCAATCCACAAGTACAATACTGCAGTTCACTCTCCATTTTTTCTTTGCTCAATTACGATTATAGTTAACCCAAAATTTCTAATCCATCTCAAGAAGTAAAAACAATTCCCAAAATACATACAGAATAGCTCAAAATGAAATATTAGCAACTCCTAAGTGAGCACCTACCTTTCATCCTCAATCTGGTTAAGATGAACTTTAACTGGTGGGGGAGGTGGTTTGACTGGGGGTCCAAGACATTCCTGAGTGTCTGGATTGATTTCCTCTGAATCTTGTATGACTGTTGCATTCTGCTCCTCTTCACCCTCAGTTAAGACACTATCATGAGGTCCAGCCAGTGGATCCGCTTCCCCACTGGTGTCATTTACTGCCTGCTCCTGCTTCTCTTGACATTCCAATAGTGTCACAGGTGTAATTTTTGCCGCTTCTGAGGCGAATTGTTCCTTCAAATCAGGTAACTGCTCCCGCATTTCGGCTTCATCTTGATGCATTTGGTCTTCACTTCTGTGGTGGTCGCCATCCTCCATCCGTTTGCTGACTGCATTTTCTTCAGTCACAAGGATTGTGTTGCTTACCTTCTCTTCTTTTTGTTCCAAATCATCTTTGTCTGCTTCCTCTTCTTGATCTGACAGCTCTTCCTTCTCAATTGCTGTCAGAGAGTCTTTGCCATGGAGGAGATGTAAAGTTACATTCTGGAAACACATATTAAGGAGTCGTATGTAAATTAATGGAAACCTGAAATAGTAGGTACTATTATTCCAATGTAAAATTGGTCAGTCTATGTAAAGACAGGACACCGCTGAAGCACTTTAGGGCTGCAGTGGTATGAAAAAGTATCTGAACCTTTTGGAATTCCTCACATTTTTGCATCAAATCACCATCAAATGTGATCTGATCTTTGCCAAAATCACACAGATGAAAAAACAGTTTGCTTTAACTAAAACCACCAAATAAAACCACCAAACATTTATAGGTTTTCATATTTTAATGACGATAGTATGCAAACAATGGCAGAAGGGGGAAAAATAAGTAAGTGAACCATCACATTTAACATTTTTATTTCTGTAAGACTAGGGTTCTTTTTTACCTCTCTGAGTATTCTGCGCTGAACTCTTGGCATCATCTTTGGTGGACGGCCAGTCCTTGGGAGACAAGCAACAGTACCAAACTCTCCAGTTGTAGACAACTTCTCTGACTGTCCATTGATGAACATCCAGACTTTTAGAGATGATTTTATATCCTTTCCCAGCTTTATACAAACCAACAATCCTTGATCACAAGTCCTCAGACAGCTCTTGACCAAGCCATGATACACATCTGTCAATGCTTCTCTTCAAGACAATTCTTACCAGGTGTGTGTTTTATTGTAGGCAGGGCAGCTTTAAACCACTCATCAGCGATTGGGCACATACCTGACTTAAATTGTTCGGTAAAAATTGGTTTCAATTGCTCTTTAAGTAGAAGGTTCACTTACTTATTTTTCCCCATTCTGTCTAACTGCTATCCTTATTAAAACATGAAAACCTATAAATGTTTGGGTGGTTTTAGTTAAAGCAGACACTGTTTTTACATCTGTGATTTTGACAAAGATCAGATCACATTTGATGGTGATTTTATGCAGAGATGTGAGAAATTCCAAAAGGTTAAAAAACGTGACACACGAATGACACATTAAAACCAGTATATGATCCAAGTTCCAGCAGCTACTCTACATCTATTTGTAAAACTAAAAAAAATAAAATAAGTGTTTCATTTGAACTGCATGCACTACATTAATAAAACACATCTACACTTACCTTAATGGTATTTACAAGCACACGGAGCACAGTTTGGCCACTGTAATTCTCATTGAGGTCAAACTCTCCTCGTAGAGAATGAAATACTGCATTCATTACACGCTTCACCTAAGAAATACAAGATGTCTTTTTAGGATATCTTTGTTCCAACTGAATACGGTTTTTAACTACAGACAAAGACAACAGAAATAAATCTGATATCAGTTACTTCCGCTATAGACCCCACTGACATGACGTCACAACCACGCCTCCGCACCATATTGTCCGTCAGCTCGTCGTGTTTACGCATTACCGCTACGTAAATTCCTCCTATTATAACGTGTTTTTCTGCTCGTTAACATTAATAATCAAAATGGTGAAGGCGTGTGTGGCGGTTGGTTGCAGTAACAAAGATAGACGGAGAGACTTGAAGTTTTACCGTATTCCTGAGAGACCCGGAGAGGAGAGCGAGATGGACTGCTGCAATTCGACGAGAAAACTGGGCACCAAACGATCACCACAGATTATGTAGTAGTCATTTTATATCTGGTAAGATGCATTTAATGTATATTTCGAGGGTTTTTGGCTGACAACCACAATTAAGATCATTGCGAGGCTAATCACCGACAACATACACATTTCAAATTCAAGATGCTTATTTCTTCCACCATCATTATTTTTTGAATAATATTTAGCAGGTAACAAGTGAAAGAAGCTGGCCTCGTCTACGGATCATCAGTTAAACAGGTGTGTCCAAAATGTGGGGGGCTACCTTGGCTGATTTACGTTGAGCAACATATTGAAACAAATTTTAGCAAGCCCTTCTGTGTGTCACATTTGCTTTATTATATATTTTTTTAAATTCCTAATTTCAACAATCTCGCCTTTGTGGTGTTCTCTTTCGACACTCGGGCTCTTGCGAAATACTGCTACTGTGAAATTAAAACTAGCTTCAAGTTGCTTTCACTTCTCGCTGTGTATCTTCCCTGTAATGTTGTCGTACATGTCAGCGTGTCTTGTTTGGTAATATCGCGTCACACCGAACTCTTTGAAAACAGCGACTGTCTCTTTGCAAATGAGGCAGACACAGTTGTTGCGTATTTCATTGAAGAAATAGTCCAATATCCACCTATCCTTGAAGTGTCGGCCATCGCAGTCAACTTTTTTTTTTTTTAATTGATTGTCGCCATTTTAGAAAATTGAAAGTAAAGGGTCACACGGGGTAATGTTGCTTAGAGTGCTGCTCTTAAAGTTTTTCAAAGTTTCGTGAGAATAGGCTGAGTTTCTGTGGACAAGATAGTTGTAGATATCAGGGTAGCAGATGTACGGCAGAGACGGCGAAGACAGCGGGTCGAAAAATATCGATTTAGGCATCAAATATGGATCTGGCGAATGGATCGACCGAAAATTTCAACATAACGCCTTTTATGCAACACATCCAATGAGTTTACAGCGTCTGAAAGCACCAGGGCTTCCATGAATTGCACGATAAATTGAGACCATTGAGAATACGGACACACAATGATGGACAATATGGCGGCACAATACAGCGACACGTCATTGTGTGACGTTGGTGAGTGGGGTCTATACGTACACAGTTCAACTACATGTCAATGAGTGCATGTAATTCAAAGGGAAAAAAAAGACTATTTACCTCTGTTACTGTATCTGCTGAACTTTCTTGCTCAGCCAGTTTCTTCTGTAGTTGAGTTACTCGTCTCTCCAATGACTCCACCACAGTAGTGCTCTGTGACTCCTTTTATTTACAGCACATTGATGAAAAATATGCATCAGTTACAGTAAGGATGAGGGAGGTCAATTAAATTCAAGATTAGAGTCAGCCACTATGCGTGTAGTGCTGGGACAACCGGCGGGTTGGCAAGGATGTGATAGATTTTTCATTATTTTTTTCAGTAACAGTTCAATATCGCGATTGAAGGAGCAGCTCCTTAAGATCACATATATTGCTACTCGAGTTTTCAGTCAATTTGAGTCTGGATATATTTGTAGGGATGTCCTGATCGCACCCGAGTCTGAGTCCAAGTCAACTGATTTTGAGAATCGGCTGTTACCAAGTCCCGATCCGATGCCAGAAAAAAGAAAGTATTTTTTCCTTATTTTTATTCATTTATCTATTTTAAACTTCCAAACTACTATACTGTACTGTTCACAGTGCTTCCTCTTCCACTTTTTCCATGAGTGTTGCGGAGTATAAAGCGTATATATTTTTGTTTCTTATGGCAATGTTATTGTATTTTTGGATTATTTTGTTATTTTATAGCCATTAAATTAAAAACCTGATCCTTTTCACCAGATTCCAATCCTCTGAAAAATGTTGCGATCGGCCCGATTTCCGATCAAGTGATTGGATCGGGGACATCCCTATATATTTGTATTTAATCTTTATTGACACCCCAATGATTGAAATGTATATGTGAATGTTTCTAAATTGGGGAAAAAGAAACATCTACAACTATTATAATAAAACAAGTTGCTCTTAAGTACAAACAAACACACACTCTAAAGTCAGGAAACACGTGCCTTTGTGTGTTATACTGTAAATAACTTGCCTTTTCCTGTTGATCCTTTAACAGATTATTTCTCTCCTTTTTAAACTCTGCCATCTCCCTCAAATGTTTTTCTCTAATTGACTCTAAAGCCTGCTTGTACTTGACCTTCCAACTTTCCTCTAGCTCTACATGCTGCTGACACCTCTGGAAAAAAAGTTAACAAGTAAAAAGTTACTTAGGATAAAGGATTTTCCAATAAAATGTTAAATTTGTTCCAAATGTTTTTTTTTCTTTATCTGGTCTAACTGAACATAACCACACAAACCAGGATAGAGTTAAACATTTCTTGCTACAAAAGCATTCGTTGGCTAAATTTCAGTTTTTTAGTGTGTTTGAGAGAAATGAAAAAGACAATAACTTTTGTCATGAATAATTTAATTGGCATACAGTGGTAAAAAAAAACGTTTAGGCACCCCTGATAATTTTTAGCAATTTCAATCAAATACATCAGGCAGTAGAAAAACAATAATATTAGAGAAGTGAACAAACATTTATAAGAATGACGGAAAGACAAATATTTAAACAAAACAAGTCAGGTGCATGAATTTGGGCAACCCAACAGAAAAATTCCATCAATATTTAGTAGATCCTCTTTTTGCAAAAATTGCCTCAAAATGCCATAGCTTCCAATAATGATATGTATTCTGGTTCAAGGTCTTTTGGACCATCCTCTTGACAAAACATCTCCAGATTCTCCACAATCTCAACAATCTTCTGATACTGACTTTAAGTCACGTGACCTTTAACAAGATTGCCAGTACCTGGCACACAATCCCACAGAATAATGGAACCACCACTAAATTTTACTGTGGCTGACAAGTGTTTGTCTTGGAACGCTGTGTTCTTCATCCTCCATGTATACTAGAGCAGGGCGGTAAACCGAAAATTTACCGTCACCGAAATTCTTAACGATGACCGACGTAATTTTGACCATGTCGGTAAATTCGGTAAATTAATAAAACAAGAAAAATATAGTCTTTTCATCTCGCTTTGGTTCTGTGTTGTTCGTCTATGTTCATTCCCCTTTAAGAAAGCAGTGAATGTGCTTACGTAGGGAGTCACGTGATCATCAGGAAGCCAATCAAACAAAAGCCCGGTAAGCTAACGCTAGCAGCTAACGCTACAAGCAAAATGTGATGGAGTGTGGCTTAAGGGAGGTTCACCAAACTTTCAACCGACATTTAGTAGACTCTTGGTGGCATCCAGACGGGCTTTCACCCGCTGTCCTCCTTTGTTCTCACGATTTCCGGAGATGGTGCTTTCAGTGCTTTCTACTGGTAGCCAGGCTAACGCTAGCTAGCGGCTAACGCTACAAATGAACGTTATGGAGTCGGATAGCGGCTCTAACCTTGTCGAAACGGCTGAACTTAATGAGTGGATTGGGCACGGACTGCATCTAGCAATTACTATGTGGCGTTATTTTGTATCTGTCTGTGTGTGATTCCTCTGATAGCTTTTGTGATGGTAAAGCATTCAGCATAAAGTAGAATCCAACGGCAAAACTTATAATGACCGAGAAATGGCCCCAGCTATTTTTATTGTGCGTGCATTTATTAAAAAATGCACTGGGGGGAAAAAAAACCTTAAACCATAAAGTAAACACTTGTATTTAATAATTATGTCACAGCAGCCATTAACAATAAGTTGTCTTTTTGAAGTGTACTGTTCAAGCTGCAAGTCATTTGTGTTACAATTACATGTTTGCACAGGCATATTGATTTTGACAATGTACATTGTTCAAGTCATACACGCTGTTATAAATGTCATACTTGAATTCAATTTATCGTGATACATGTTTAAGGCCATATCGCCCAGCCCTAATGTATACTACCCCTTGTTATGGCCAAATAACACAATTTTAGTTTCACTGGTTCACACAGTACCTTATTCCCAACAAAGCTGTCTCTGTTTGTAGCATGTGCGCAGAGAAGGCCTCTTCTGCATTACTCTACCATACAGCATTTACTTGTACGAAGTGCGCTGAATAGTTGAACCATCTCATCCAACGTCATGTTTTTGGTCTTTGGAGCTGGTCTGTTGGTTGTGTTTTACTGTTTTTGACATCGTTCGCCTCTGCTAATCTGACATTTTTCTCACCTGCTAATCAAGGCCTTAACTAGAACTGTGCCTGTGGTCTTCCATTTCCTTACTATGTTCCCCACCGTGGAAACTGACAGCAGAAATCTCTTGAGATAGCTTTTTGTATCCTTCCCCTAAAATCATGATGTTGAACAATTTTTGTTTGAGGGTTATCTGAGAATTGTTTTGAAGCTCCCATGATGCCACTCTTTAGAGAAAATGTAAAGAGGATAAACACTTGCAAATGGCCATCTTAGTTTCGAATGAGTGGCTTCACCAATGTATACAGGTCAATTAACTTACCAAACAAAAATGCTTTTTCCAATAACAAGTACTCACGTATCCAAGAAACAACAAGGGTGCATACATTTATGCACCTGGCTTTTGTTTAAATAATTACTGCACATGTTCTGTAACTCCTAAAACATTTTCACTTCTTAAATATAACAGTTTGTCTGCCATATGACACATTTTACTGAAATTGCTGAAACAACCAATAATTTATAAATGAAAATCTTGAAAATTATCACGGCTGCCCAAACGTTTTCATCCCACTGTAAACACGTTTTTTTCTTTAAAAAAAAAAATCTTCTTCAGTCATCATGATGCATCATTTTCTCCCACTTAGTCTCATTGTGGTATTACCTTTTCCTGTGGCAATATTTTGATAATGTTGTATCAAAATCTACTGAGTCGCACCCAAAGTATACGAAGGCAAAAGCAGACGCACTAACAGTACAGTACTCAGTTGCCCAGTGACAAAATAAATAACACTCACTTGTTTTAGATTATCTTGAATCCCCTTCAAGTCATTTACTTCCTCCTTCATGTTTTCGACCTTTAGTGCCATCTCCTTGCATTTTTGCCTCTCTGCACGATACTGAGCCTGGACTCTCTCTGACATTTTCTTTAACTCTAACAAAAACAGACACATGTTTACAACAATGTTACATTAGTGATAGAGTCATAAGTTCATTTTACACATCACAATACCTTAATTCAGTTCCCTAATGTAAATATTATTTCTAAAAGGAACAATGTTAAATTTAAATGAAAGGTATATTAACACTAACCTTCTAGCTGTGATTCCAGCTCAGAGATGTGTTGAGAGTGGCGTTCACAGTCGAGCTCGTCTGAGCTCAGTTTAGTCTGCAGCTCCAAAACCTTCTGCTGATGAGCCAGAGACTCTAGTTTTACTTCAGATAACTGTGCTGTAGTTGATGCCAGCTCTTCCCGCAACTGAATCTGGTAGAAACCAGATAGGTATCGTCATAAAATGGGATTGAGATGATTCTGAAGCAGAAAATTCATCTATCCATTTTTCTATAGCACTTATCCTTTTGAGGGTTGTGGAGTGATTGAACCAGTCCCAGCTACATATACAACAGCCTGAACTGGTCGCCATCCAATGACAGGGCAGATATAAGGGTTATACCCAATCATTATGACAAATTACTTACTGGATTGTGTCCCCAAACGTTTGATAAAGATGAACTTTTTTGTACCTGGACTCATTCTAAATTTGATGATTCAAGGAATTTTATAGTCATGCCATCACACACATTTCACCATATACATTTTGGCTGCAACATAAAAACAAAGAACAAAGTTAAGAAATACTGACCTTGGCTTGTTCAGCCTGGACTAGTCTGGCCTGACTCTGTACATTCAATGATTTGGAGTCATTACTCTTTTCCAACAGTGTGTCTCTCTGTTCCATATACCTACACAGGATATATATATCAGTTTTATATACATGACTAAAGCTGGGACCATTCAAAACTATTTAGACTCACCCTTGGCTTTGGCTAAATAGTTCATTGATTTTGCAGTTTTGCTCCTCAATGCGGGAGCTTTTCTCAAATATTTCCTTCTTCAGACATTCATTTTCCTATGTAAAAGAGTAAAAAATAAAATTGTATACAACATAATTTTAAATTCTTGCAGAAAAACATTAGGTAGGTCAAAAGTGCCGTATAATATAAATCACCCTTTTTAAAAAATAAAAAAAAAATCTCGCCATAGTTTGGCTGGGCCTGAATTTTATACTCAGGTGTTACTCTTATGTTTTGGTTTTTCACATTGACAGTCACAGGCACTCCTGATGTGGTCCTACTTTTAGAGTTGGCCGATATCCCCAAAAGTGATACTGAAGATGAAGATTTTAATGGATTGGGAAGTGATGTTGGAAACTAGATCTTAAGGGGAACCTCAAACTTACTAATTGTCATTAATAAGCCACAATTGTTCTCTTTTACAAATATATGTTGTTAGAAACACATAAAATATTGCCATTGATTTAAACATCTATAAATCTACAGTGGGGCAAATAAGTATTTAGTCAACCACTAATTGTGCAAGTTCTCCCACTTGAAAATATTTGAGAGGCCTGTAATTGTCAACATGGTTCAACCTCAACCATGAGAGACAGAATGTGGAGGAAAAAAAACAGAAAATCACATTGTTTAATTTTAAATCATTTATTTGCAAATCATGGTGGAAAATAAGTACTTGGTCAATACCAAAAGTTCATCTCACTACTTTGTTATGTACCCTTTGTTGGCAATAACGGAGGCCAAACGTTTTCTGTAACTCTTCACAAGCTTTTCACACTAGTGACGAGATTTGTCGTTCACTTGAGTAAACGAATCCATTCCGGTTCGTTCAGTAAAAAGATTCGTTCAAACAAATCGTTCAACGAAGCGTTCGCCCCCCTCATCTCCCTCCCCGCCCAAACGAATCGTTCGGTTACTGAACGGGAAGTGACGTTGCCGAACGAATCACCAAAGACCGCTTCGCAGTATAACTGAACGGGAAGTGACATTGCTTGGTCCCTCCCTCTCTTCCACATTGACCACTCGTCGTAGTTTCAGAAATGAGTGACAGGCGGTATCATTCTGCTTTCACAGACAGCCTCGTCTCCCTCCTGCTGCTGCAAAAGCGAGGGAGAACTTCCGCGTCGTCTGTCCTAGTTCTATGGGCTCAAAGTCATGGCTCGTGCTTGCATTTCGATTTAGGACACGGTTAAACATTTTCCTTTTGTGAGGGGAGTAGGGGGCGGGGGCGCACGGACTTTCTTTAGCAGGTTCTTGAAAACACATACATATACAGCATGTTTGCTGTCACGAAAATAAAAATACATCGAAAGTTTAATTTCTGAATATGGAACGACCAACACATCATATTTACATCTCGCTCTGTTGTATTATTGTTTTTTAGTATTAAGATGATCGTGTTGAATTTTTGCACTGGTATTAATAAATAAAATAATCCGGTCAGCTCCCCTGTCGTCCCCGCATCTCAGATCGTCAAATGCTGACGAGAAATAATTGTTTGCTCTTTACGATGTCGCCTTTCTACTCTCATTAGTCTGTTAAGAAAAATGTAGACATATTGCGACATCTCCCGTGTCCGCGTGCTTTGTTTTTGGGCGCTTGAGTAGCACATGATGGACGGATTGACATAATTTGTCAAACCAACCAACACCTGACACGAAGAAAAAAAAAAAACACTCGGAAAAAAATTACATGTATATACAGTTTCATTGCAAATCAGTATTATGGTGATCATATTGTTTTTTTGCACTGGTATTAATAAATAAAATAATCCGGTCAGCTCCCCTGTCGTCCCCGCATCTCAGATCGTCAAATGCTGACGAGAAATAATTGTTAGCTCTTTACGATGTCGCCCTTCTACTCTCATTAGTCTGTTAAGAAAAATGTAGACATATTGCGACATCTCCCGTGTCTGCGTGCGTTGTTTTGGGCGCTTGAGTAGCACATGATGGACGGATTGACATAATTTGTCAAACCAACCAACACCCGACACGCTGACACGAAAAAAAAAAAATAAAACACTCGGGGAAAAATTGACATGTGTATATACAGTTTCATTGCAAATCAGTATTATGGTGATCATACTAAATATTTTTTTCTGTGCACATATGAGGTAAATATCGCTGCCATGAAGCCTCCATATAGTGACAGTTCTCTGCCCGCTTCACTGCCGTCACGCGACCGCAGCTCAGCTTTTGCTTGCCTCGTAGCTACCCGTGTTTTAAATTACTGTAAATTTGATAGTATGTCGTCATAGGCAGTCACGAGTTTGTTGAGAAAAGTACTACTCTAAACAATGCTCGCTAAATTTGTGTGGTGTTTTTGTCTGTTTGAGCAGCATTTGATAGGCTCCATGTTAACAAATATGTGACAAAGTCATTTCCTTTCATTTTCTGATTCATTCACCGCATAGTCATTACTGGAAAATCAAGTTAGCAGCAAGCTAGGTCAGGAACCGGAGGACCGAGTCACTGAACGGGAAGTGACAAAACTCAGTCTTGCCCCCCTGCCTGCACGCTGGCTGCTTATTGGCCACACGTGGACGTGAGTGACAAACGCCCTGATTCTGTTTCCGGTCCCTCCCCTGCCCGCGATGAGGCTGGCGTCTGATTGGTCGTGTGCGATGTCAGAAGACGCTGCCGCTTGCTCAACGCCCTCCCACGCAGCGAACAAGCACCACCTTCATAGAACGAATCAGTGCAGATGATGATTAGTTCGGTCTCGTTCACCAAAACAATTCGTTCAAAAAGAACGAATCGTTCGCGACCGATACAACACTATTTCACACACTGTTGCTAGTATTTTGACCCATTCCTCCAGCCAGATCTCCTCTAGAGCAGTAATGTTTTGGGGCTGTCGTTGGGCAACATGGACTTTCAACTCCCTCCGCAGATTTTCTATAGGGTTGAGACCTGGAGACTGGCTAGGCCACTCCAGGACCTTGAAATGCTTCTTACGAAGCCACTCCTTTGTTGCCCTTGCTGTGTGTTTGGGATCATTGTCATGCTGAAAGACCCAGCCACGTCCCAACTTCAATGCCCTTGCTGATGGAAGGAGATTTTCACTAAAAATCTCTCGATACATGGCCCCATTCATTCTTTCATTTTCACAGATCAGTCGTCCTGGTCCCTTTGCAGAAAACCAGCCCCAAAGCATGATGTTTCCACCCCCGTGCTTCACAGTGGGTATGGTGCAATTCAGTATTCTTTTTCCTCCAAAAAAAGAGAACCTGTGTTTCTACCAAAAAGTTCTATTTTAGTTTCATCTGACCATAACACATTCTCCCAGTACTCTTCTGGATCATCCAAATGCTCTCTAGCGAACTGCAGACGGGCCTGGACGTGTACTTTCTTCAGCAGGGGGACACGTCTGGCAGTGCAGGATTTGGGTCCCTGGCGGCGCATTGTGTTACTGATAGTAGCCTTTGTTACTGTGGCCCCAGCTCTCTGTAGGTCATTCACTAGGTCCCCTCGTGTGGTTCTGGGATTTTTGCTCCCCGTTCTTGTTATCATTTTGACGCCACGGGGTGAGGAGTTGAAAGTCCGTGTTGCCCGACGACAGCCCTAAAACATCACTGCTCTAGAGGAGATCTGCATGGAGGAATAGGCCAAAATACCAGCAACCGTGTGTGAAAAGCTTGTGAAGAGTTACAGAAAACGTTTGGTCTCCGTTATTGCCAACAAAGGGTACATAACAAAGTATTGAGATGAACTTTTGGTATAGACAAAATACTTATTTTCCACCATAATTTGCAAATAAATTCTTTAAAAATCAAACAATGTGATTTTTCTGTTTTTTTTTTCCACATTCTGTGGAAAAATTCTGTGAAAAAAAGAGGCTCGGGGTGATGACATCTCAACATCAGAAGAGGACACTATGCGTTTGCTTCATGCCTTTATAGTTGATACAAACTGTAATCAGGGAAATTTTCTTTATGTACAAGTTAGAACAGGGGAGTAAGTAAAATTGGACAAAGGAGTTATGGTGCTGAAATGAGAATGCATGAATTACAGGTATTATCACCAGCTCCATTCACTGCCAATCAAACCTGCTCTTATCATTAACTTTAAATACGGCACATGCTGTCCTTTACACTCGGGGAAGAAACTGACTTGCTTAAAAGGGAACCTCGGACTTCAAGACTTCTAGGCTCTAATAAGCCACAATTGTTCTCTTTTACTAAAATATGTTATTAGAAACACATAAAATGTTGCCATTGATTTGAAATCTATAATATTTAGTACGTTTTGATCTACGGCGGGCACCATGTTTGATCTGCGCAATAGACGCTCGGGGTGATGACCTAGATTGTTACTGTCCTTCGACGACCGGGTCCTTCTACACGGCGAGACGTCCAACACATTCGTTCATTTGTTAAAAGCGGCGAGTACTTCCTATTTGTGTTTTTATTGAGTCTTTTATTAGCTTTTCATTGCAGCAAAAATATTTTTTGCATGCGTTTCTCTCTCATACTTTTAAGAATTGTGTTTTCTTGTGGTAGCTTTAAAGCAGATTGTTGATCTGTTGACCACATTAGCCACGTAGCATATTTAAACCACCCTTCTTTGATATTACAATGTTTAAGTATTGTCTTAAGTCATCTTTAGTATGCTCTGTCTGTATGCATCTAAACAAAACAAGCTGAAAGTGCACAGTATTTGGGTGTCAAATTCGCCTCTTGTACATTTTGGCAGAACACAATTTTTTTTCTACTCTTGTCTCGTCTCATCCCGTCTTTCCTGTTCATTTGGCATCTGCTACTCGTTATGTGAAATATCGACAGTGCTGTCTTGCTCATTAATGTTCTTCTTGGGTTCAAATTGAAAGGGTTGAATAGATGACATGTTTATGTCGCTAGAGACTCTGGAAGCCTGGCAGCGTAACCATGTGATGTCACCGCCCTGCGACATCAACAACACAACAATGGCGACTAGGGATGCAACGATACAGTTAAGTCACGGCTTGGAACGATTTTCGATACGAAGGACACGATTTTCGATTCGATTGAATACATTTAATGCGTTGAAACAAAAACTACAAGTGTTAAGAATTCTTCAAATAATTTCCTAATTTCGCCGTTAATTCATTAATTTTTTTTATGCAGTCGTGCTTTTATTTTGGAAACGATGCGTGCACACTTACTTCCGGTTTTACGCTTCCGGTTTCTTCAGCGCAAGCAGTGCAGAAGTCAATGATGATGTGAGTATGCATTTAGAGTTTATTAGAGGCGCTGCACAGGGTTTGTGTACATTCCCCACAAGCCTAAGTAGAGGAATAGTCATAATAAATGTGATTTTATGTTAGTTTTTGCCAATCGTTTTCACTTGTAGCTTTGCAGCGGTTAGCTCGTTTTAGCGGCTAACGATCGTTAGCATTCTATCATAGTTCATTATATAGCATCAGAATATTTGATGAAAGTTGTACATGTTGTCATTTGATGAGAGGAAATATGTTAATTGTTAGTATAATTAGTTTATTATTAAAATGATGCAGGTTGTGATTTAATATGGAAAACAATAATGTTGTGAATGTTAATCAGATGTTTTATGTTATTCAATAGAAACTGAATGTGTAAGGATATACACGTCTGCACGTGAGCCATTAAAGAAGTTGAGTTCATCCGACGACACATGTGTTCTCTGATCGGAGCCACTTCTGGTGGTCAACACCTTCCAGTCAACCAGTCACGAGTAGAATCTTCTATAACAAGTTTTTTTTTTTTTTTTTTTTTTTTTTTTAATGTTTTTTTATTTTGCTAACAAGCAAAAATAACAATGCCATCATATAAACGTGCAACATTGTGCATCATTTTATGTGCTTAGTTCTTATTGATCTGAAGAAATTTTGTATAAAAGTGGTAAGAAACAATCTTTACTGTTTGTAAAGTGAGGCGGGCACACTGTTGATTGCTATTACTCTCTTAGCAGGTATGTTTACCACATGAGAAAAACATCCTATTTGTGGTCCGAGTCCATCTGTGTTACGTACTGAATTACAATATTTGCAGCATTCTCTATAGTCACTGGTATGGATTGATTTGGCCTTGCTTAACCATTCAGTCATGGCGGTTTTTGATTCTTCGATGTAGTATAAGGACTACGCGTCCCATGATCACTCTGGGCTAACGCAGCCAATGGCATGGGACTTGGGGGGGATCTAACGTTTCACATCTAGGTTGCTATTTGATGATATCTAGTGTGTGCGTGCGTGCGGGTATTGTCGGGCATTAAAAAACGTTAACACACGCCATGGAAGTCACGTCTGCTCATCACTGCACAACACCAGCATTTGACCATCGACTTTCATAAACAGGACGAGTTTGAAGTACAGCACTATTAATTTGCGACTCATTGTTCATCATGTAACCGTGAGTTAGCTCTCTGTGACCCACGGTAAACCTGTCTTTTGTCAAAGCGAGGTTATTCTAGCAGCCAAGTCAGCAATAAAATATTGGCGGACTTTGTTGTACGTATCCGTAAAAGCAGTCTTTGTTTAATATGTACAAATGGGGAAAGCATATCAGCTCACCTAAAATGCTGCCAAACAACGGATCTGTACAATAATGAAGTAAGCAAGCCGCCTCCTTAAGTTTTTGCAATGATCCTCGTGCGCCACACAAGGGGGGCGGCTAGCGGCAGAGTTTGTTTTTTCAAGGCAAAGCTGTGCCGGACATTTTAGCAAGAGAAACAATAAAAATAAATTCGGAAAACACAATTTGGGAGCTTTTCATTTGGATCGAATGTTTTTGCATATTGAATCGAAGAGGGCGCATCGAACGGTTCAATATAAAAACAGAGTATTGTTGCATCCTTAATGGCGACCTACCACTGTAGTTAAACTAATTTTACAAACTGTATAAAAGTGAAAACATCAAGAGGGGTTCCAATATCAAATTATTTTAACTCATAATAAAGTTTATCTTTTAAGAACTACAAGCCTTTCTATACGTGGATCTATTTTAACTCATAATAAAGTTTATCTTTTAAGAACTACAAGCCTTTCTATACGTGGATCCCTTTAAAGATGCATAGAATGACCTCATTATAGCTATTGGCGCATATATATTTCCAAATCCCTCAATGCTTATATTTTTTCCATGCCTAAAGATCTCAAAAGTCCTTTCTGAATCGTGCTTTGTGTACTACGGCATAATCATGGTCAAAAAGGGGCCCTCCCAGACTGTTCCAACTAAATTGGAGTATACAAGTTGGAGTATACAATTGAGAACAAAATCTTGGAATGAGTGGAAAATATTCAATCCAACTCCTTATGGATGAGTTAACTAAATAAGATAATCAGCTTGATATCTTTTTTTTTGACAGTTTTGTATGATTTTCATGTACGAGCACAACAGTCATCCCAAAATGTCCAATCACAAGGACTACAAACGGTGACACATTCATACGGGCTGGGGGTAAAATGACATTTACTGGCATATACCTGGATGATTCTTAGAAGATTTTGCATGACCATGGTGGACTCCATTGATATACCAGACAGGCTCAAGGATACATTTCCCTGCCTTTGAAGATCGTCTACCTAATAAATAAAAAAGTAGGGAAAATCTGTTTTAGAGCCAGACTCTGCATATCCTTGGATTTTATACCTTGGACGCAAGTTGATCGACTTTGTCTGCTACTTTTCCGACAGCTAAGCGGATTTCAGTGTTTTGCTGTCTGGCCTCGATCATCAACAAGGAAGTCACGTCATTGGAGCCTGGACGATATGGTTTTGCCACTTAAAATATACAAATAAACGTCATGGCTTTAAATTATTTCAGTGTATTCACTGAGTTTCTATATCTTACCAATGAAAGGAACGCGGGTAGGATGAACCTGGCCAACGGAATGGAGCTGAGTCGAAGGAACAGAAGTCTGTGTGTAGGAGTAAGGCTTTCAAACAACAAGATGAAGAATGAACAGAACACAAAACCACTTTTATTTACTCATAAAGTCAAAGTATTTATGTAAAAAGGGGAAGAAATCTCACCTGAAAAGTGTGCATGTTGCCTAGCAAACCAGGCTGTGCAGCGAAATTGGTAATGCTGGGAAGTACGCTAGATGGAAAAGCGGGGTATGGATGTGGAAGCACTATGGTGAAACAACAGAACCAAATAAAATGAAAAATGACGCAAATATACTATGTTATTATTTTTTTTAATGGATGCAAACCATACATTCACCATTTATCTGAATAGACAATTTTAATGTCAAACAAAAAAACAATGAATTGTTGGTATTTAATTAGCCATTCCTTTTAGGCACATGACAAGTCTGCTAATACTAAACATGGGAATACAATCAGATTATATTTAAGATTAGAGCTGTCCCGACTAGTCGACGTAGTCGATGACGTAAATGCGTCGACGAGCACAACATCCTGTCGACGGTTAATGACGGGTTAAAAAAAATATATGCGTGGAAAGTTGAGAATCGCAGACGCTTGGTATGCAATAGACCTTACTCACATGACGTCACAACCACGCCTCCGCGCCATATTGTCCGTCTAGTCGTCGTGTTGACGCATTACCGCTACATAAATTCCTCCTATTATGGAGTGTTTTTCTGTTCGTTAACATTAATAATCAAAATGGTGAAGGCGTGTGTGGCGGTTGGTTGCAATAACAGAGAAGATAGATGGAGAGACTTGAAGTTCTACCGTATTCCGAGAGACCCGGAGAGGAGAGCGAGATGGACTGCTGCAATTCCATGAGAAAACTGGGCTCTAAACGATTACCACAGATTATGTAGTAGTCATTTTATATCTGGTAAGATGCATTTAATATATATTTAGAGGGTTTTGGGCTGACAACCACAATTAAGATCATTGCGAGGCTAATCGCCGACAACATACAGTTTCAAATTCAAGATGCTTATTTCTTCCACCATCATTACATTTTGAATAATATTTAGCTGGTACCAAGTGAAAGAGACTGGCCTCGTCTACGGATCATCAGTTAAACAGGTGTGTCCAAACCTTTTGCAAAGGGGGCCAGATTTGGTGTGGTAAAAATGCGGGGGGCTACCTTGGCTGATTTACATAGAACAATATATTTAAACACATTTTAGCAAGCCCTTCTGTGTGTCACATTTGCTTTATTATTTTTTTATTCATAATTTCAACAGTCTCGTCTTTGTGGCGTTCTCTTTCGACACTCGGGCTCTTGGGAAATACTGCTGCTGTGAAATTAAACTAGCTTCAAGTTGCTATAATTTCTCGCTGCATATCTTCCCTGTAATGTTGTCGTACATGTCAGCGTGTCTTGTTCGGTAATATCATTAACTCTTTGAAAACAGCGACTGTCTCTTTGCAAATGAGGCAGACACAGCTGTTGCGTGTTTTATTGAAGAAATAGTCCAATATCCACCTATCCTTGAAGCATCGGCCATTGCAGTCAACTTTTTTTTTTTTTTATTGATTGTCGCCATTTTAGAAAATTGGAAGGGTCACACGGGGTAATGTTGCTTAGAGTGCTGCTCTTAAAGTTTTTCAAACTTTCGTGAGAATAGGCTGATTTTGTGTGGACAAGATAGTTGTAGATATCAGGGTAGCAGATGTCAGGCAGAGAGGGCGAAGACAGCGATTTAGGTATCAAATTTGGATCTGGCGAATGGATAGACTGAAGCTTTTCCACATAACGCCTTTTATGCAACGCATCCAATGAGTTTACAGCGTCTGAAAGCACCGGGGCTTCCATGAATTGCACTATAAATTGCACGACAAATTGAAACCATTGAGAATACGGATAAACAAAGACGGACAATATGGCGGCCGGATACAGCGACACGTCATTCTGTGACGTTGGTGAGTAGGGTCTATAGGGGAAAGCGACACAAAGCCAAACAAACACAACAGAGTGGCCAAAACATTGACTTATTTCAACGAAACAAAGGAGGGTACACTGTTGTGTCCTGTCTCTTCAATGCCAAGCTTGGCTGCATGTCGGCCGTGAATGAACACCTAAAGCGCCGTCACCCAGCTGTAATTTTGGAAGACGACAGGAGACAACAAGGTGGTAGATCGTAAGTCCATCTAGGTAACTAACGACATTTTTTATTGAAGTTGCTAACCCTGTCGTGATATGCAGTAAGTCCATTTATCGCACAGTAAATACAAATGAGGGTGGTAATTTTCACAGCAGCGTTTCAGCGTTTTATCGCCGTTTGCGTACGTGCATACATTTGTGCGTGCGTGCACACGTGCTTGTTGATGTCATATGACTCTCCATTTCTTTTCACAGATGTTTATTGGTCATCAACACGTCGTAAAATTAAAGTTCAGACATACCAAATAAGGAAACACATCTATATTAAACACTGTAAACCTTGGCATTGCTACATTGAGACTAATGGGGAAAAAAGACAAGCTACTTTAGCCTGGTATAAAACTCTTCAGTCTTCTCCAAAACGCAAACTTGCGGTTAAAAGGTGACACTTCAAACATGAAAAATTTCTGGTTAACAGCATTTGCAAATGAAAAAAAAGGGGGGAAAAAATCTATTACTGACACCAAATGTAATGACGAAAAGTGCTTTATTTTTGCGGAGTGTGATGCTCACGGTTAGTGGTTTAGCGAACGTACTTCCGGTAAACATTTTAAAATAAAAGCACGTCATGTTCGTCATATAAATAACGATTTCTGGAGTTAATCCCACATACTTCAGAATTCACACTAAGAATAGCGTTAAAATGACACACTTTATGAAAAATCTGATTGGGAATGAATAATTACGGTATTAAAATACTATTATATATAGTAGTATACTATAAAATTGATTCTAGATATATATATTTTTTTAAGAATTGTTCTGAATCATGTTGGAAAGGCGAAATCAGTGTTCTGAATCTGTTTACATTCCATTCTTTTGTACTAGTGAATGGTATCAGAATTTGACCTCATTGTTTATTTGTGATTTATTTGTTTATTTGTAGTTTAATAAAGAATTTACCGTAAGTGTTCCAAAATGTTTTTTTGTGAATTAATAAGCGTCATCAAAAATGTCATTGCTAAATTAGTAAAAACAAAAAATATTAGATTAGTCAACTAATCGTAAAAATAGTCAGCTGACTAATCGGGACAAAAATAGTCCTTTGGGAGTTGGGACAGCCCTACTTAAGATGCTGGACGATAGATGAAAGCGTAAATGAAAGGTTACCATGTGCTTGAACTGGGGCAGCAGAAGTGATCTGCACAGGAGACGGCGCAGCAGGCGTATCCTTGCCTCTACTAGTGTTGGTATCCTGCAGAAAAGGAAAACGCTATATAAACTATTGGAGGTTTACTACATTATTTAAACAAGGCGAGACTTAATTATTTCATCAGCATTTTATTTGATGGAAAACGTTTTTGTTGAGAAAATGAGGAATTTAGAGCCATATATAGTCACCTCCAACTCAGAGTCACTAGAGTCAGGCTGGCATGTTAGAAAGGGCAACAAGGGCTGCCCCATCTTTGCCATACGAGAAATCAGCTTGGCTTTTGTAACATCTGCAGTCTAAATTGAGAAAAATAGTTCATATGTATGTTAATTAAACATGAAGACTTGTTAAGTGTTGCATGAATTGAAAATCAGCTATCAAGATTACTTACTGTGACTTGCTCATTAAGAGAATTTGATTTTCCACGCTGAGTTGTTTCCCTTGGGGCAAAAAAGTATAAGTGTAAAAAAATATAACGACTAATTCTATTACCTATTACTAGGTTTAAGACTCACCCTGGCTGCGTTAGTGTCTCTTGAGTCAGATTCTCAACACTAGGGGCAGGGGAGAGAGTACCGGAGTCTCTGGAACTAGCCTGATCAGAGCCAGAATCTTTGGAGAATTTGACCTACAGCACATAAATACAACTGAAAAATATGCCTGGCTCACAAGAAAAACATTGCATATACAGATAAGTTCTTTGTTCAACGTTAATAACCACATCTGTAACAAAAGTTGGTTTAAAAACTAATAAAACCTGTAATGTGGCTGAATACTAAATTAGCGAAGCTAGAAGGATAAAGAAAAAAATTCAAGGCACTCACTCGTTTTAGCGCCGCTTCAAAAATAAGAGTGCTGTTAGCTGGAATACAGTCAGGGACACCTTTAGATCCATAGGCAAGGTTCGGTGGGACAACAATGAGTCGACAGCCAGACTTCTTCATCCCCAGCATGCCCTTCTCCCACCCCTGCTCACAGAACAGGAGTATACATCAGGTGTTTACAACAGGAATACATATATAGAAATACACACACATGAATATGGTGTTATTTCAAAAGAATGAAAGTGTAAAATAAATTCTTACTTGAATTACTTTACCAGCTCCAATTTTTAAACGTAACAACTTGTCTTTCTTTTGGTTGGAGTCAAACATCTGAAATTAAAAACATCATTAATTGTTGCTATTTGTACGTAAAATGCCACCAATAAAGACAATAAATTTGTTATAACCTGTCCAATTGTGTGATTCTGCAAGAGCCAGCCTCTGTACGCCACTTCCAGAGAATCACCATATTGTACTGCCTGGCCCTCTCCCAGACTTAGATCTTGAGTTAGCACTGCATCTAACGCGTTGCAGGTGTTTGCCTTTGCCAAACACACCTAAAGCAATAAATATACACATGGAGATTAAGATTTTTTTAAAGACATGAGTACTACAATATTAGGTAATTTTTGTTTAAACATTTCTACGGTATAAGCTTTGCGGTAACATCTTACACAGAACACAACCTGTAATCGGAACACACACTTCACTCCAAAATATTTTTCTTTAACAATCTGTTATATGTGCAGCCACAGTTCAAATCATGGCATTTTGATTTTTGATTATTGTGTGAATAAGATACAGTTGAATTCTTCAAATTTTCATTCATCTAATGAGGAAGCCATTTTGTCCAACAACACCATCCGCAGTCAACTGAAATTACACTCACCGGCCACTTTATTAGGTACACTTGTCCAACTACTCGTTAACACTTAATTTCTAATCAGCCAATCACATGGCGGCAACTCACTGCATTTAGGCATGTAGACATGGTTTAAGACAATCTCCTGCAGTTCAAACAGAGCATCAGTATGGGGAAGAAAAGTGATTTGAGTGACTTTGAACATGACATGGTTGTTGGTGCCAGAAGGGCTGGTCTGAGTATTTCAGAAACTGCTGATCTACTGGGATTTTCACGCACAACCATCTCTAGAGTTTACAGAGAATGGTCCGAAAAAGAAAAAATATCCAGTGAGCGGCAGTTCTGTGGGCGGAAATGCCTTGTTGATGCCAGAGGTCAGAGGAGAACGGCCAGACAGGTTCGAGCTGATAGAAAGGCAACAGTGACTCAAATATCCACCCGTTACAACCAAGGTAGGCAGAAGAGCATCTCTGAACGCACAGTACGTCAAATTTTGAGGCAGATGGGCTACAGCAGCAGAGGACCACGCCGGATGCCACTCCTTTCAGCTAAGAACAGGAAACTGAGGCTACAATTTGCACAAGCTCATCGAAATTGGACAATTGAAGATTGGAAAAACGTTGCCTGGTCTGATGAGTCTCGATTCCTGCTGCCACATTCGGATGGTAGGGTCAGAATTTGGCGTCAACAACATGAAACAATGGATCCATCCTGCCGTGTATCAACGGTTCAGGCTGGTGGTGGTGGTGTAATGGTGAGGGGAATATTTTCTTGGCACTCTTTGGGCCCCTTGGTACCAATTGAGCATCGTTGGAATGCCACAGCCTACCTGAGTATTGTTGCTGACCATGTCCATCCCTTTATGACCACAATGTATCCAACTTCTGATGGCTACTTTCAGCAGGATAATGCGCCATGTCATAAAGCTGGAATCATCTCAGACTAGTTTCTTGAACATGACAATGAGTTCACTGTACTCAAATGGCCTCCACAGTCAACGTATCTCAATCCAATAGAGCATCTTTGGGATGTGGTGGAACGGGTGATTCGCATCATGGATGTGCAGCAGACAAATCTGCACCAACTGTGTGATGCCATCATGTCAATATGGACCAAACTCTCTGAGGAATGCTTCCAGCACCTTGTTGAATCAATGCCACAAAGAATTGAGGCAGTTCTGAAGGCAAAAGGGGGTCCAACCCGTTACTAGCATGGTGTACCTACTAAAGTGGCCGGTGAGTGTAAAGGCTTTGACACGGATGTGAAACTGGATTCACTATGTACGGTGTATCACAAAAGTGTGTACACCCCTCGCATTTCTGCAGATATTTAAGTGTATCTTTTCATGGGACAACACTGACAAAATAACACTTTGACACAATGAAAAGTAGTCTGTGTGCAGCTTATATATTAATTTATTTTCCCCTCAAAATAACTCAAAATATAAATAAAGTCTAACATTTATTATTTTATTATTATTTTATGTATTATAATTTATTATTATTATTTATTTATTAATATTTATTATATTTATAAAATATTTGTTACTTACCTCTTTACAAAAGTCGCAAGCTGATTTCTCGGATTCAAACATAAGCGACCAATTCTGCCTTTGGTCATCGTAAAATGTGCAGTAATTGTTTGACTGCACCTGCAAAAAACAAAAAAATGGTAACTAAAAAAAAATGGTTATGACGCATACATTCAAGACCAGTCATGTTTTATAGTGTGATGGGCTTTATTTCTCTGTGAAAGAGACAGGATTTATAGTACATTTTTTTTCTAGAAACATGAAAGAAAGTACACAATTTCAGAATGCCTATGAAAATTTGCAATCATTGTTTTTTGTGTTTTTATTTCGCTTGTAGAGATGCACACATCTAAATGGTCTACTTTATATATTATGGTGCACAGGGCCAAATTGCCTTTTGGACAGTTTTAATGAAATGCTGTTTTCACAAATATCTATTAATACTGAGATCAAATCTGCCACTTTAGCTGGTATTAAAATAGAATAATGAGAGAGAAAAATAAAAACTAATTCCGTGAACAATTCCACTGTAACAAAAAACACAGGAATACAGTTTTTGCCTTCATGTGGACAAATGCGCTTGCTTGCAACCTGTCTAGACAGGAACGTAAGATTTCATGGGTATTGAACTGTGTGCGGCTCTGCGGTCCACATTTAAATCCAAGGCGGCCTTTAGGTGCACAGTGAGAAAAACATTTAAATTCCTTCTCATCTATATTTGGTCATCCTATTATGCATATTATATCGTATTGGTATAAGACGGTGTTTTTTGCATTGAAATAAGACTGAAAAAGCTGGGGTTGTCTTATATTCGCAGTCTAGACATTATACCAATTCACGGCGCTAGATGGCACCAGATATCATTGAAGCGATGTTCTGTCATGACAGATCTCAGCTACTCTCAATTTTAACCAGTTTGAATTATCTTGTTGCAATGTTTTCCTTATTCAGATTTGTTTCAAGACTACAGTTACAGTTAGACGTCACTTTGAGGGTTAATGCAGTTATTGGAATTTTGTTGTTTTATCACAATAGATTGGTTTATTTACATTTCGAAAAACAAAAGCCATTCATCTACGAATGTGACTGCACTTTAGGTTACATATTTAAATGTTCAGATATTAAGATTCGAATGAGGCAAAATAACATGCTTTTTCTCTCAAATATATTGTTATAATCATTTGTTTCAGATGTACTGTAATTACTTTCTGTATAAAATTAATTTGGTGTTCAAAAAGTCTTTTTTCAAACTTGAGTCTTGAAAAACAGGGGGTCGCCTTATAATCAGGGCCGTCTTATATTCGGGCCAATACGGTAGTTAATGTGTCTGCATCGAAATGTAAACTTGTTGAATGAGAAAAATTGCTTTGCTTCAGAAATGCTGGAAAACATGATTCATAAGTTTCCAAAGCTCACCGTGAAAATGAAATCTATGTGAATCTTGGCAGAAGTAACTTGTTTCTGATGGCTCAAGTACAAAAGCAGCTTGTACTACACAGAAAAAGAGACGTGATTAAGAAAAATGTCACATTAGAACAACCATCTCATAATGAACATCCTATTTATTTATTTTTTTAAATATATGTGTCCTATAATAATCGAGGCCACAACCCCTACCTCTTGACTTGTGTGGTTTCCTAATACGGCTGCACCCAGCTTTCCCTGCTTCACGTACTGTCCATTTATACTGTGTAAAGGGCATGCAATTATTTAAAGACGTTCACTCAGATTATCAGGTAAATGCTATTTGAGTATTCAAACAAAGTGCATATCGCAGAACAATCTGCAAGTCATAACTCAAAACAAACTGCTATTCATCTTTAAACATTTAAATCAAAGTATTACTATCGAAATGCTTGGACTGCTGTGGCAATTAACACTTCAAAGGTTCCAGGTGATGGTGCTGCTGCTGTCTGGATGACTGAGACTGCAAAAAAACAATGATACAAAAATTCAAGTATGGTAGTCACATTAAATGATATAATCAGGGATGCACATAAGTGGTCCGCATGCGCGCATGCGTACTGGACGTATACAAACGCGCTGGCCCTAAACGGCTTCCATACGCTTTTGCGTACCGATGGCTGACCACTGTATTTGCGGCGGACACGAGATAATCACTTCTCAAAATGTCGGAGGCAGGCCCCACTGAGTAATTATTTCCGTGTTCCCCCACCCCCGTCAAAGGACAGACAGACGACAGAGACGTCACCGGAGCTACTGAAAAAAGGACTTTTGCTGAAAAGTGGCTGCAGGAGGTACCATGGCTAGAAGCAAATGATGCTCGCACGGATATGTGGTACAAAATTTGCCGTGAGAATCCCAATGTCGCCGATAAGAGCAGCACGTTTTATGTAGGGTCAAAGAATTTCAGCCACCCAAACTTTGAAAAGCACGAAAAAAAACAGAGCATGTGGCAATTAAGCAAACTATCGATGTCAGGCAGCACCCCACTTGCCCTATGGACAAGTGGCGGAAAAAAGTTATTGAAGAACAGCGCCATGCACTGACAAACGTGTTTTTGCTCGCATTTCACAAAGCTAAACATGCACGTTCAATGAGCTCTTATGGGGAGGAGGACATCCCACTTTTACAAAGGCTTGGAGTTCATGTGGGAGCCGCATAATGCCCTTTATTTTGAATTAGTACTGCTTTTATGTTTATTTCTTTACATTTCAATTCAAAGTAATGGCAATTTTGTTGTGCCAGTTGATGTTAATCAGGCATTAATTTTTAATATAATTAATTAAAGGTATTTGGCTCTAACTAAAGCTTGTCATAATTTTATCGCATCAGGCGGGTCGGCTCTCAAGCTCAATGAGGACCAAGTCACATCTCCAGGTCCTCCTCTGAGAACCTGGGCAAAAAAAATATGTGCACCCCTGGATATAATCAATTTTTCACTGTAAAAAGGTCTGACCTGGATTCGAGTTCTTTCTCGGTTGTTTTGGTGCTATATAATGAAAGGACTCATTTCCTTGACTGTTTTTTTCGTCAATCCCAAACAGGGATGCCAACTTGGCCCTACAAGGAGAGCAAATGTTAAGACAAAACACAAACCAGATTCCACAAAAAGTTGGGAAGCTCTAGAAATTGTGAATGAAAAATGAATGAAAAATGAATGAAATGATGCGTAAGTGCCAAAATTCAATATTTTATTCAAAATAGACATAGATACACATCAAACATTTAAACTGAGGAAATCATCATTTGAGAGTAAAAATATGTTGATTTTAAATTCAATGCCGTCAACAAAAGTTAAGTGCACATATTAGGAACAGCTAAAACACCAATTACCACTAATTAGGTCAATTGGCAACATAATTTGAGTATAAAAAGAGCTTTTCAGAGCGGCATTGTTTCTCAAGAGCAATGATGGGTAGAAGAACATCAATTTCCCCGTTGAAAATGGAGCAATATCCTAGTGAAAAATTACAAAATGTTTTAAGTTATTATTTATTGTGCATAACATCATTTCATAGAATTTGGAGCAATCTAGGAACAGCTAAAACACCAATTACCACTAATTAGGTCAATTGGCAACATAATTTGAGTATAAAAAGAGCTTTTCAGAGCGGCATTGTTTCTCAGGAGCAATGATGGGTAGAAGAACATCAATTTCCCCATTGAAAATGGAGCAATATCCTAGTGAAAAATTACAAAAAGTTTTAAGTTATTATCTATTGTGCATAACATCAACTAAGATAATTTGGAACAATCTCTGTGCATAAGTGTCAAGGCCGAAAAACCATACTGGATGCCCATGATCTTTGGCCCTTAAACAACACTGCACCACTAACAGGAATGCTACTGTAAAGCAAATCACAGAATGGGCTCAACATTATTTCCAGAAACTAGTGTCTGTGAACACAATCCATCATGCTATCCACCATTGCCGGCTGAAACTATGGTGCAAAGAAGAGGCCATTTTAAACAGGACCCAGAACAGCAGGCATTTTTTGGGGTCAGGGTCCATTTAAAATAGAGTGTGGCAAAGGGTAAAACCGTTCTGTGGTCAAGTTTAGTATTAGTTCCAATGACTGCCAATATATTTTAAGTCATTGCAATTACTCTACAGAAGAGGATTAATTTAAATGTATCGTGTATAACTTTCAGATATATAGTCAAATTAGGGCTACAGCTATTGATTATTTAAGTAATCAATTAATCTATCAATTAGTTCAAATAATCGACTAACCGGATTATAACATTTAATGCATTGCGGAATAAATTTTAGGAGATGAAAAACAAAGGCTTGCTAAGATTGCACTTTCAAAACAGCATTAAATGTGAATACAAAAATAAAATTCCGGGGTGTTTTTTCACACTATGCAGGATTACACTTTCATTTCACAAGAGCAATAAATGAATTTAAAACTAAATTAAAATACCCGAGTTTAGCCTTAAATGGTGTAGAAAAATTAGGATTGAAGTACAACAAAAGAACAATTGACTAACTTGCATTGCAAAAGTCTGCTCGCTTAAATGCTGTAAAATGCTAACTTTTTTATACTCTTACAATTCGTTCAAACACATATTCCCATTAAAAAAATGCTAAATATACCTCTAAACTAAATTATGAATGCATAGTCATATTAGCTCAAACAAAAACTTAAAACCTTTTGTTGGTCTTAACAGGGAGCAGCTGGATCCATCCATGTCATATTCACTGTTGCCACCAAAAGGGTATGTCCACCCAAATCAATAAAACTAAATGCAAACACTTTCAAAACAAACCATTAAAACACCACTCTAATTAAACTAATCTTTAAAGCAGCAAAATTTGATTCAAAGCTTTTTTTTTTTTTTAAATTACTCGAGTTAATCGATTAATCGTAACACTAGTCAAATAATAATACACTAATTATACTAATAATACTTTAGTTTCACTTTTTAGCATGTTGTTTTGAAAGCATCAGGCGTGAGGTCTTTCAGAGTCGCACAGTAAACGTTTGCATGCGTTGCTGGAGGCAGTAATTTTACGTTTTTGAGTTGCTCAAAGGGAACATGTCTGCTTCGCGATGACAATTATTTTGGAAAACATAAATCCTGTTGACAGCTGGCATATACTCTCCCTTATAGCTACACAGCTTGACAGCTCATTCAATCCAAGCCATATAGTGACTGCACGTCCGTCACAAGCAACGCAGTGCCAGTTTCTTAAAGCGACACACGCGCCAACACAATGGTTGGTCTATGAAGTTGATACATGCGCTGACATCAGTGTTGCTGGACCCATCACTACCTTTTACCTATAGAGAACATTTGGCGCATCATAAAGAGTAAGGTGCGTCAAACAGTTCAACAGTTAAGAGGCCTGTATTACACAAGAATGGGCCAATTTTTGTGATTTGTTGACACGATGGAAATTAAAAATAAACATTTTTGCCTTAAAATGATACATTTTCTCAGGTTAAAACTTTTGACCTGTCATCCATGTTGAGACTAAAGTACAGAAATTTCCACATCACTTCCACGTCATTGCATTAAGGCTTTATTTACAATTTGAACAGTGTCCTAGCATTTTTTGAACCCGGTTTATAATCCTGTAAAATATTTCCTCAAGATCACTGTGAAGACATAACTATTTTCAGACAAACGATTACCAATTCTATACTATATTACAATCCTTTTTTTTTTTTTTTTTAAATAAGATGAACCAAATAATATTGTGGCTCTCAAGTTAATGCATCTTTTCTTATGTTATGGGATAAAAACTCCGTTAAATGAGGATGCTACATATCCCCGTAGATGAGGAAAACAACTAGTTTCTCAACCCAACAATGACTCAGGTTTGGGAATATTTTGAAAATGGAGAATAATTCATGGATGAATACAGATGGATATATGGTACTAGGGATGAATAATTAATCGAATTCAATAAAAAAAAAAAAAAATTAATCCAATGCAATTGAATGGAATTTTCACATTTCAAAGGCAGTGGTTTGAGGGGGTAAAACTGCTTTATTTCAGTTAGTCAATAGGCCTCATGTATACTATGTATTTATAAACTAATGATTAGCTCAGTGCTTGAAGTGCAGTCTATATTCCAATAGTATTTATGAAACCCTAAAGATAAAATGATAAAATTACAGATCTGTTTGAATTTATCTATTCTGAATTTTGAATATCTGAGTAGGTTTACACCAAACTTGACATCCACTGTTTACGTTCCTAACGTGAACGCTTAAAAGACAGCACACACCAAATGGTTTTAGTAATTATACAACAATAACTGACGTAAATAAATAAGTAGTCTTTCATACTTATGCTTCTTTTTCAAGTATTTAAGCGTAATTATAACCAAAAAGACATAAATATTTATGTGTAATTATAACCAAAAAGACATAAATATTTATGTATAATACTTTAGACATTGTTTATGGATTTAAAACATGTCTTAGGGGGAAAACACCAGTAAATCACAAGCCTTTAAATTAGTCAGCCGTAGTTGTACTCAAATGAAATTGACAGCCCAATAATGTTTTCAATTTTGGAATATATCGCCTTTATAGAAAATAAGAAGGGAGCAAGAAATCTTCATCTTCATGTTTGAATAACAGACCGCACAAATTATGTACATACCTATCCATCACTGGCAACGGCGAGGGAGTGTTATGCTAGGTAACTCCTATGCTAACACATACAGCGTCGTCGAGAAAAGAAACATAACTTACCCGCCTGCGGGTGACAAGAAATCGCCATCTTCGTCGTCTCCACCGAACATTTTATCACTTAAAAGCCAATACGTAACAAATAAAACATGTGATGTAACAAATAGACGAATTTTCGCATGGCAACTAAGTGTAACTTCTGAGCATTCTTCCTGGTTGAAGGGATTGGATACCAGCTGACTTTCCACGTGATACACGTCTGTGGCTGTGCCTGTGTGTCTCGGTTTTGCGCCCTTTGAAGGCTGCATCATTTGTAGGGTGCAGCGTGAAAGCTACTTGGAATGCGGCCGATAAATATGTGCGACGTGCTAATGTGTGCGGTCACGTTGGTAGTGGGCAACGTTCCCATTGAAGGCACTGTATTTTCAATGAAAATAAAGATTTACTTTCTCATTTGTTATGGGGCGCCGTTTGTAAAGCAGTACATGCCGAAAGTTACGACAACATTTTCTCACATTTAGCGCCACGCAGTGTTAAAAATGTGATGTGAAATGTTTACGGTCACTTTTTTTTTTTTTGCACATTTACAACATTATTTAGCAACTTCAATATTTCTTTTTAAATAATAAGTTTTGGACTTGATGTTTAAATCCAGAACTAAATCTTTATTTAAATCGTAAATATAAATCTTAAATATATATTCTATATATATATTTCAAATAAATATTCTAAATATATATATGAACTTTATGTCCGAAATATATATCTTAAATCTGAATTTTATATTAAATCCTAAATGTAAATGTTATATCTAAATATTACAGTGCCCTCCATAATTATGACCCCAATCACCAACGTCACACAATCACGTGATCGCTGTATTGTGCCGCCATATTGTCCGTCATTGTGTGTCCGTATTGTCATTGATCGTAGTTTCTAAAGGTGGATTCACGTGCAAATTATGGAAGCCCTCGTGCTTTCAGACGCTGTAAACTCATTGGATGAGTTGCATAAAAGCCGTTATTTGGAAAAGCTTCTGTCGATCCAGTCACCAGATCCATATTTGATGCCCAAACCGATGTTTGCTCCCGTCCGGTCCCGTCCCGTGCGTCAGAGCTCGTCCTGAGCCCACAAAATTTCCAATCATACTCTAGTTTATGTCACGATGAGGAGTCGGTTACCCAAAATCGGCACCGGCTCGAATATAAACCGACATTTGGTCAGCTGAGCATCACCGTTGTCACGGTTGTAAAATGAAACTTGATCGACAACGGGCCGGTGTGTGCCGAAAAATAGCTGCCCCGCCTGAAATGTCTTCCCTGACGGGAGCGCTTATTTATTACGCTTTATTGACGTGAAAACATCAAATGTTTTCATGGACGCCTTACAGTAATGGATTTACGACTGTAAGATCAGTTTTAAATAATCAAATTGCACACATATTAGTACTGTATTTTAGTAACAAATCACATAACAAGCCACATAACCATCTTTAAACAGAAATGTATTAGTCTACAGGTTTTCACGACCATATCCCAATGACAATCACACAGGTATGACATTTATTAGTTCAAGCAGAGTAAAATACATATTCACGGTACAAGAAAGTCATTTCCGTGTGGGCGCTCCCGTCAGGGGGGACATTTCACGCAGGGCGTCTATTTTTCGGCACAACACCTGTTATTGCGCTCACCTTCTTGCTGCGCGACCATGGCAATGAGCTTCGTAGTCTCCATCTGATGATGTCTGCGATCGTGTTGGCATCATATTGATGTTTTCGCCGCTGTCTAACGGCTGTCGACACATACGCATCATGGACCGAGATAAAACCAACTGTGCTGCTTTCGAGATTTGCCCTTTTAACAATGGGCACACAGCAACTACTAAAATTACCGTTTATCTTCTCTGTTACTGTAACCAACCGCCACACATGCCTTCACCATTTTGATGAATCAATGTTAACGATTGTCAGGAAGATTTTTGGGTTCGTTTACTAGGTGGTGATTCCTTAGACAAGCAAAAAAACACGCAGTAATAGGAGGAATGTACGTAGCGGTAATATGCAAACACGATGAGCTGGCGGACAATATGGCGGTACCAGTCAGGGGGGCGGAGTTGTGACGTCACGTGATTGGGGTCTATTGGCACCCCTGAAAAAGATGTGTTTTTATTCAAATAATATGGGACCTTAATGGAAAAAAAGAGAAAAATCCAACCTTCAATACAAGTGCATTCATTCAGTGGGGAGAAAATCCCACATAAAGAAAAAATTATTTGACATCAAATAATGTGTGTCACAATTATTAGCACCCCTGGTGTTAATACTTTGTACAACCCCCTTTTGCCAACAAAACAAGGTCTGGGGACTGAGATGGCCATGGGAGGAGCTTGATTTTGTGTCTGGTGAACCATTTCTGTGTAGATTTGGCCATATGTTTAGGGCCATTGTCTTGCTGAAAGACCCAGTGACGACCCATCTTCAGCTTTCGGGCAGAGGGCAACAGATTTTGATTTAAAATGTCCTGGCATTTCAAAGCATTCATGATGCCATGCACCCTAACAAGGTTCCCAGGGCCTTTGGAAGCGAAACAGCCCCACAGCATCACTGACCCACCCCCATACTTCACAGTGGGTATGAGGTGCTTTTCAGCATGCGCATCTTTCGTGGTGAAGTATGGGGGTGGGTCAGTGATGCTGTGGGGCTGTTTCGCTTCCAAAGGCCCTGGGAACCTTGTTAGGGTGCATGGCATCATGAATGCTTTGAAATGCCAGGACATTTTAAATCAAAATCTGTTGCCCTCTGCCCGAAAGCTGAAGATGGGTCATCACTGGGTCTTTCAGCAAGACAATGACCCTAAACATATGGCCAAATCTACACAGAAATGGTTCACCAGACACAAAATCAAGCTCCTCCTATGGCCATCTCAGTCCCCAGACCTTGTTTTGTTGGCAAAAGGGGGTTGTACAAAGTATTAACACCAGGGGTGCTAATAATTGTGACACACATTATTTGATGTCAAATAATTTTTTCTTTATGTGGGATTTTTTTCCCCACTGAATGAATGCACTTGTATTGAAGGTTGGATTTTTCTCTTTTTTTTACATTAAGGTCCCATATTATTTGAATAAAAAAATATATATTAGAAGCTAAAAAACACATCTTTTTCAGGGGTGCCAATAATTATGGAGGGCACTTTATATTTAAACCTTAAATCTGGAAACAGTTGAAACTAAATATTTAGCGTAATATGCAAATTCACATGACTGGAGACCGGAAGTAACAAAATAAAAGCTGGAGCAGCTCAGACTGTTTGTTTACATTGCTTGAAAATGAATAAAACCTACTCAACGGTGGCAGTCGGCTCTTGGACATGATTTTTTGTGATAATAACAATATCTAGGTAAAATACACATTTAGGAGAAACCATTTAAGGAGTATTTTGTGGTTTTAGTGTCACTTTTACGCACGAGCCCAGTAAAGTTACTAAGAATAGCCACGAGGGGTCTCTGTTGGACTGGACTGGAGAGCAAGGTTGACTTTTCTAATTTCAACTGCAAAAATCCCACATTTCTCTCTGGGAAACCTTTGTATTGCAGTCAGAATAGCTCAACCGATAGTCTCGGCTAAATTTGACTCGCCTGACATATTTTCTAACAGCCCATCTTCGCCGACTGTGAGAAACACGTGATCAACTAGTCAGTCGACATTTCATCACAAATGTTATGAAAATATTTTATAAATGTTGAAAAGTTACCTAGTGTTGCTTTAAAACTAGAAGTTTTACTCGTTAACTTAAAGTGGAAAAAGGCTTTCTACCAATGTAGCTTGCAATTGTGATACTTTTTCGGTCCAAAGGCAAGGAAATGTTTTATGTATGTACACTAGTATGTACGGTATGTATAGATTTATGGGGTGGGCGGGATACCCCACCGAATCTCCACAGCTAGCTAGGATAGACTCCAGCACCTCGTGACCCATGTGAAGGTAAGTAGTACTGAAGATGAATGAATGACTGAATAATTGAAATTATTATAATTATACAATATACTGTAATTCTCGGACTAATAGGCGCACCTGAATATAAGCCGCTACCCACCAATTTTGACACGAAAATGGCATTTGATCATAGATTAGCCGCACTGGACTATAAACCGCAACTATCCTCACTGTATTATGGGATATTTACACCAAAAGATATTAACTTTACTTGACAGTGGCATCATAAAACTGTCATAAGACCATCATTCTTATGATAGCACACTGTCAGGAGCATTAATGAATGCTTATGACAGATGTCATTTGGTGTCATCCGGTAAATTATCTCACATTTGAATGTATATAAAAGATCCGAGCTGGAGATAATTGGAGTTAGTGACAAAATTTGCTGGATGACACTTACCGTTAATGATATATGTCATAAGCATTCATTAATGCCCATGACAGTGTCATGTCATAATTATGATGGTCTTATGAAAGTCGTATGACGCCGCTGTCAAATGAAGTGTTACCTATTAACCTAAATAAATCAACAAATACTATAACTAATATATGCACTGGACTATAAACCACAGGATTAGCAATGAGGGGGAAAAGTAGCGGTTTATAGTCTGAAAATTAAGGTAGTTAAAATCATTTTAGTCTTTTTTATCATGTTTTTTAAGTGTACCCACATGGTTGTTGTATATTAACGTTATGTTTGAACTCATTTACCATTCTATTGGGTTGTTCTTTCCTCTTTTAGAAAACCTAACAAATGCCCATGCAAAGACGTGCACACGCACACATGCATGCTCACACAATTTAACAGTAAAACCCAAATTTATTTCCTCTTGAGAGATTTTACAATAAAATGAAAGCAATGTTGATATATATAAAATCATTTTAATGAAATTATGTGAACATATGTGTTTTCCACGGATAATAAATGGATTATTATTGAATGTATACAATATTTATTTGCAAAGAAAGATCACTGGACAAACATGACCAAGCTTCCTTTTGTCCTTACGCGTTATAATGCAATTTGCACTAAGTGATATGTCCCTTTTAAGAACAGTACAGCAATATTCCAGTAAGACGTGTAGAACAATTGCATATTGTATATGTTATCTGCTTTAATCCATTTCAGTACAATATTTACAAATGAGCATTTTATTATCAGACATGTGATACCCATATTTTACATTTGCCAATATACAAAAACAAAAGAGTTGTTTTTTCAAAATTTCACTTTTTTTTTGCTGCCGACTTACGTGATGTCTTATTCCTTTTTGCGCGACGAATTGCTGGAAATCGAATGAACTCAAAATGTTTGCTTTGGTCAGCATTTGGAAAGGGAGGTGAACCAGTGTGTAGCCTTTTGATAAAATGGACTTCCCTCTGATTCTCTCTTGTTTTGGATGCCTTGATGGGTCTTCCTTTTCTTGTAAATGCAACGTACCAGCTCTCATACTTGGCATTCTGGAAAGCTGTATAATTGTTCTCCAGTACAATCTCTGTGAAGATACAATCTCTGCTATAACCACTGGGCTGTGTATGGATGGGGAGAGAGAGAGTTTTTGTTTATGTTAATTTTCTTTAAATGAATTCGGTTTCAATTAGTGATTCAGTCATGATACCAAAACATGTTATTTCCAAATTGCATTAATATATATGAAATATTCTACAGGTCCATTTCAAAAGTCCATTCAAATGTCCTTTTCCCGATGTGTTTGGCTCATGAATGTTGACCTAAGAGCTGATTAATTTGTGGTACAAGGTATTTAAATAAACATGACATTAGAAAAAGCAACATGGTCTCAGTTTTTTGATGGATGAAGGATTTTCTATATGACTACGTACATAGTTCGTGTATATAAAGTACCTTTCCAACAAGTTTCCCCTTTCGATTCATACAGAGGTACCGTCCACTTTCTGCACCTTTTATCCTGACTCGGCTGCCAAAAGTATCTGTTTCTACAAACAGGCGAGCTGCAAACAAAATAAAAAAACACATATTATTGGAAATCACCAAGCACAAACCCCGAAAATGTCATGTACTATTCAGAGATAATTCATCAGACCTGGAATAATGACTTATTCTTTAAAATACAGGTATGGCAACTAGTGGCACCAGTGGATTGAAACAAAATCAAACAAAGCAATATTTATCAGCATACGCGGAGTTCAAGGGGGGCCAGCCATCACCCCCAGTTGCCTAAAAGTGTCATTGCATGTTTAATTGACTTTTCTATAAATGATTTTAAAATTAAGAGTTTTCCGGTAAAATATTGTCAATAAAATTTTTAAAGCAATAAAACAAAAACACAAAAATGAAATGAACAAAAAATATATATTTTTATAATGGGTCAAAATTATTTTTCGAACAGATCATGTGACTGACACCTTAGATGGTAATTTGCTTTGCTTAGCCAAAACTACCCGAGGACCGAAGAGGCAAGATGGCTATACATTATTTTTTTCAAACCTAAGCTTTCAAAAGCGACAACAACTACTGAGCAAGAACCAATGATTGAAAATGTGGACCATGAACCGTCAGACAGCACCGCCAAAATGTTGAGCAGAGTTTCAACTTGCCCCACTAAAGACGGTGTCTTGCCAATGTAGTTACCCCCGTCAAAAATTGTATCCCCTTACCGTGGGAGCGCACCCACACACACACATATAAGTTATGAGTTATCTCGACTTAAACAATTAATTAAAGCCAGAAAAGAACCACAGTTATATATTTTGCACATGAACGTTTTTTAAACTGGGGAAACTCCATACAGGACTTGAATTACAGTAATAATAGTTAAAGGTCATCCTTTGAGTCACACAGTAAAACATTGCCTTTTTTTCCGTTCAGTACGTATGTTATATTGTACGACAGAAAGGAAAAAATGGTTGTTGTTTTTATGGATGGGCCATGTTTTAAAACCTCGTAGATAACTACATCACCAAAACACCAAAATCAAGCAAATCAGTGCAGCGCAGTGGCTCTGCCCAGGGGATATAATTTTGACCGGGGTAACTACATTGGCATGACACCGGCGGGCGTACCATATTCAATGGATGACGATCTTTGGCGAAAAGTATAGCTGTCCTAAGCAGCCTGATTTAGAATTCCCCTCAAGAATGATGGGCAGCAAAAAAACACTCATTTTCAACTTATTGTTATAAATATGCTTCTAAGTTAATTTTATTGCTGACATTGCGTTTCGGGGTCATCAACATGTTGTGTCCCCCTTGCCCCAAAAGTAAAACTCCGCCTACAGTGGGGCAAATAAGTATTTAGTCAACCACCAATTGTGCAAGTTCTCCTACTTGAAAAGATTAGATAGGCCTGTAATTGTCAACATGGGTAAACCTCAACCATGAGAGACAGAATGTGGAAAAAAAAGAGAATATCACATTGTTTGATTTTTAAAGAATTTATTTGCAAATCATGGTGGAAAATAGGTATTTGGTCAATACCAAAAGGTAATATTAATACTTTGTTATGTACCCTTTGTAGGCAATAACTGAGGCCAAACGTTTTCTGTAACTCTTCACTCTTCGCTTGGTGAAAAGAAATCAACTGTGGGAGCAATAATTAGAAAATGGAAGACATACAAGACCACTGAAAATCTCCCTCGATCTGGGGCTCCATGCAAGATCTCACCCCGTGGCGTCAAAATGACAACAAGAACGGTGAGCAAAAATCCTAGAACCACACGGAGGGACCTAGTGAATGACCTACAGAGAGCTGGGACCACAGTAACAAAGGCTACTATCAGTAACACAATGTGACGCCAGGGACTCAAATCCTGCACTGCCAGACGTGTCCATCTGCTGAAGCCAGTACACGTCCAGGCCCATCTGCGGTTCGCTAGAGAGCATTTGGATGATCCAGAAGAGGACTGGGAGAATGTGTTATGGTCAGATGAAACCAAAATAGAACTTTTTGGTAGAAACACAGATTCTCGTGTTTGGAGGAGAAAGAATACTGAATTGCACCATACCCACTGTGAAGCGTGGGGGTGGAAAAATCATGCTTTGGGCTGTATTTCTGCAAAGGGACCAGGACGACTGACCTGTGTAAAGAAAAGAATGAATGGGGCCATGTATCGAGAGATTTTGAATAAAAATCTCCTTCCATCAGCAAGGGCATTGAAGATGAGACGTGGCTGGGTCTTTCAGCATGACAATGATGCCAAACACACAACCAGGGCAACAGAGGAGTGGCTTCTTAAGAAGCATTTCAAGGTCCTGGAATGGCCTAGCCAGTCTCCAGATCTCAACCCCATAGAAAATCTGTGGAGGGAATTGAAAGTCCATGTTGCCCAGCGACAGCCCCAAAACATCACTGCTCTAGAGGAGATCTGCATGGAGGAATGGGCCAAAATACCAGCAACAGTGTGTGAAAAGCTTGTGAAGAGGTACAGAAAACGTTTGGCCTCCGTTATTACCAACAAAGGGTACATAACAAAGTATTGAGATGAACTTTTGGGATTGACCAAAAACTTATTTTCCACCATGATTTGCTAATAAATTCTTTAAAAATCAAACAATGTGATTTTCTGTTTTTTTTTTTCCACATTCTGTCTCTCATGTTTGAGGTTTACCCATGTTGACAATTACAGGCCTCTCTAATATTTTCAAGTGGGAGAACTTGCCCAATTAGTGGTTGACTAAATACTTACAGTATTTGCCCCACTGTATGTCTGTAAGGTCAAGAAACCGGCTTGTGACCCCTTGACTCAAGCTGGTAACAAGCAAATAAATGAAATAAATTGCCTAGACCGCTTGATTAACTAAATGCTGTCACTGAAAGGATTCTTGTAGAATATACATTCTCAATTCACAATTTAACTTTCTGCAAATTGTTGCAGGTGGTAATAACAACAACTTTGTGTATTGGGGCCAACGTAACAAATGACTTTGCCAATCAGCCACTAATTTGCCAGACGATGACTTCATGGATTCAGCTGATACTCTTGGTGGTATTAACTTGCCGCGGGGGTTGGGTTTTTACAGGGTGGCTGAAGGTGAACCCTGGCTGTGGCTGAGGACAAAGGCTGCCCAGCAGGAGCCTTGTGTATCTTCATTGTCAAATTGGAAGCTCCCTTGGCTTAATGGATCAGTCATTTGTCTTTGATAAAGTAATTTAATATATTAACTATACATTAATTGATATCTGATAGTTATCTGAATTCAGGAAGCAACAACGTTTTCCAGTTATAATATTCTTCATTGTCAAACTGGAAGCTCCCTTGGTTGCATATCTGTTTGCTCATCAAATGATTTGTGTTTTCCCCTCAAGTTAAACATTATATGTATAAAACAACTGTAAGAATTAATGTATCTGGGTAAATAGTTTCATGCAGCTGTATGGTCAAACAGGGGAATGACTCTTACCGTAGACATTGCCATCCTCAGCTGTGGCGGTGACCCTTTTGCCCTGAATCTGGACGTGTTTTGCACTGGTTCGGCTGTAGAGTTGGTAAATCCTGACCTGTCTGCGGCTGACCTGGTCCGTCACTGCGCCCTGTGTCCTCACGTACTGGTTAAAATTAGGAGACGGGTGATTCTCCCCCTTTTTTGTAAAGTGAAAAATACAATCTGTAATGCTTTCTTTCTAATCTAGGATTTAGCCAATTCCTGAGGTCATTCAAATTATTTTGATATAAATTTTAAATGCAAAAATCTGATTGGTGAAAACCATTTATGTTTCTGTACAATTTTAATTTCTGTTGTAGATTAAATCTAAAAAGAAATATAAGGAATTTTCTAGATTCTTACCTTAGCATGGCTCCAGAGCATGAAAAACTGAAATGATCTGCAGAAACAATATATATATCTTTTAACAACAGTAATTGAAATCAAATAATTTTTAGGCAGCCATGGCTATGGCCAAAATGCTACATCCATGGTTACAGTAGACTTACATGTATATACAGCGTTGGTTTATTCCATACATTTTCCCCTTCAATTGAAACCAATCAAGTGGATTCTTAAGGAAGTTGTATCCCAAATGGGTGCTGGAAATTTAGCACAATAAAGCAGCCGCAGCAGTCCATCCACCATAGCAGTCTCTAGAATCAACACTGTGATTTTGCTCCACGTGTATCAAAATTCTCATCCAGTTGAGGAGTGTTAAAGTCCCCTTGCAAAAATCCATGGAGGTCCTCAAAGATCCACCTGGCTACATCCATTATAGTCCAAAATGGGTCACGAATCACAGAAGTGTCAAAATATGATCCGAATGTGTAAAATCTGCTTTGAAAGGCTTCACTGTCAGGACGATTCTGTTTTATACTGTTTCCCTCTTGTTTAAATGTCTACAGGCAAAGTCCTGGCCTGAAAGCTCTATTGCAGATTTTCAGAACAATTACATCTCCAAGATGGAAGTTTAAAAGTTTATCTAATTACACATGATTTGCCTCAATTAGAAGAGCAAACTGACCCTCCTACCTAGCTTTCAGGATCATTTCCTTGGCATTGTATTTAAAAGTGAGTAGACATGGGTGTGGCAAGCAGACTCCTCCCACTACTACCGCCGCACTTTCCTTTCATCTTATGTTAACTGGTCACACTACTGGCTTACATTAAAACACATAATGTCGACAAAAGGCCTGATTCAACCTTTGCATAATATGCAATCAACATCCAAGGCTGAGTAGGATATACAGTAGTCTTTCCTTTCCATGAGAAACAAATGGTTAATATTAAAAACTCAGCATAACTCTGACTCTGCTCTGTATGTAAAATTGATACACTTCCCACAATCTATGGAACAAACCCTCCACCATTGTTGTCATAGTTTAACGCAACATCGTTAAACTCAATAACTTTAAAAATAGCACAAACTTTGTCATAAAAATATCTGCAAAGGGGTGGACGATCTGGATTGGTTGCTAGTCGTTCACAAAGAAAGTAGGGAAAAGGAAAACCAATATAAACATTGAGTGGCTAAACCCACACTTCCAGCACCAAAGTTAGACAACTATTTGACTGACGACATCGTCAATGACTAATTTGAAATATATCATTTGCCATTGACGTCGCTGTTTACAGTATTTTTGTTAACTACATAGTCATGCCTTTTCTATCCCACCTTTCCTGAGAGAAACAGGTGAGCTGGAGCCTGTCTCAGCTGACTTTGGGCAAGAGGAATCAATCACAGCGCACATATAAACAAACAATTTATTTTACCACTGACAATTACGAGCAACTCGGAGTCTTTAATTAACCCAAGAAGCAGGATTTATAAAATGTGAGAGGAAGCTGAATAAAACTTGTACAAACACGTTGGCGACATGTAAACTTCACAAGGTAATACCAGAACTCACAAAAGAATAATTAATACAAAATATTTTCAGTAGCATTGCAAATTTCAATTAAACGATTGTACCGTCATGATAAACTAAAATATCATAGGAAGAGTTTGACTTTTGGGCGGGGGGGGGCACAACATGTTGATGACCCCAAAACGCAGTGTCAGCAATAAAATTAAATTACAAGAATATTTATAAAAGCGTTTTTTTTGTTTCCCATCATTCTAAATCAGGCTGCTTAGGACAGCTATACTTTTCACCAAGATCATCATCCAACCCGCCGGTGTCGAGCCAATGTACTTACCCCAGTCAAAAATTGTATCCCCTGGGCGGAGCCTTCATTTTTCGATCAAAAAAAAAAAAATGTGTTTGAACGCCAAAAACAAATTTGAAACTCAAAAGAATGCATTTAAAAGCTATTTTTCTTTGATTTTTTTTTTTTTTTTTTTTGATTGAAGTCAAAAAATTTTTTTTCATTGAAGCAACTTTTTTGATTGAAGTAATGTTGTTTTGCTTATGGGCCACATTTTGGCTAGGGCATTTGTGTCTTTATTATTCAATAATAAATAATAAATAAGTTGCTTCAACAACAACAAAAAATATATATATTTTCAAACGAAAAATCAGTCCAATCAAAAAAAAAAAAAAAATTCAATCATAGAAAAAAAAGTCTTTCAATACAGAAAAAATATTTGAGACTCCAATATTTGCATTTGAACACTTAATTTTTAATTAAAGAAGTTTTCTTTGATTTTTGCAATACTTTTTGTGTTTGGGCCATATTATGGGGAGGACATTTGTGTCTAAATCATTCAATCCCCCAAAAAGTTGCTCCAATCAAAAAGAATGTTTTCAAACAAAGAAAAAAAATCATTTGAAAAAAAAAATGCCCTCCCCTAACTTTCTTTAAAATTTTTTTTTTTTTTTTATAATATGCAAAGCAAATGACCGTCTAAGGTACTAGTCACATGATCTGTTCGAAAAATAATTTTAACCCTTTATAAAAATATTTTTTTTCCTCATTTCATTCATTTTTGTTGTTTGCTTTATTGCTTTACAACTTTTTTATATATAGAAAAGTCAATTACATGCAATGATACTTTTCCTCCGCTAATGTAAAATATGTTAAATACTTTAGCTGAACAATACATTTACAGGTGGCCCTTCAATGGAAATAAATACACACAAATTTGAGTTGGGTAGTGTCCCAGAATACATTGGTAGGTTATTCGTAGGTTATTGGATGGCATCTCAAGAAGCCAAAACCTGTCACTCAAACTACAAATGCTGTAAGAAAAAAATAACAAAATATCAATGGCATCAAATGTGGCTACTGTAACTCTTAAATTAGCGACCTGTAACAACCTGACTGATCTTCTACTGAAAATATGTTTCTTTCGAAATTGTGCACACACAAAAATGTTGCATTCAGTACATGACACAATGCAAGCCAAATTCATCACCAACTCAACACCATGTTGTGCAAACTGAAATTAAGCTTTCACACGTGGTGAAAATATGGCTATGGACACAAACAACCATTCAGGATACCAAATATTAACATGTTTTTGGGATTATTGGAGCAATCAGCTACAATCAACTTAGGTAGTGTCAGAACTAGGAGTGGGAACCTCTTGGTACCTCACGATAAGATTTGCGATACCAAGCTCACGATAACAATGATCTGACGATATAGCGATACAACGATTTTCGATATATTGGTCAGGAAAGCATTCCAGGATATTCTACAAAAAACTAATGAACAGTAAAACAAGCTTCTACTGTGAATTGGAATGAGTTCATCACTAGTAGACGTCCAATCCATTTGAAGTGGATTTTTCAAACGGATTGAACGTCTATGGCCGTCAGTGGCAGCCAATGCCAGGCAATGAGTAATTTTGGGCCATTTAAGGTCATTTACCTGTTGATTTTCAGTTACTTCCTGTTGATTTTGGGGTATTTTATAGGTCACTTGCTGTTTATTTTGCGTTACACAACAGGAAGTGACCTGGGAATCACCCAAATGAATAGGCAGTGACTCAAACTCAACAGGAAATGACCTGTAAATGCCCTAAAATGAAAAGCAAGTGACCTGTAAATGCCCCGAAAATCGGACCGAATGACTGTGAATGCTCTGGTTTTGAATTAACAATCGTTCCCAGTCAAAATGGATTGAGCGTCGAGCACCGTCAATGGCAGCCTTTTTAAAAAAAAATTAAAAATTGACACCTTTTTAAAACGATATCTCGATTCTTGACAGGATCATATCAATAACCTTTTGGGATACAAAGTATCACGATATATCACCATTTTAATATTTTGTCACACCCCTAGTCAGAACATTCAAACTCTGCATAGAAAAAAACATTTAGGGCCCAGGACTCCTGCAACTGCAGTAACAAGTGTTGCTCCATAACCAGCACTGACCTCGTCGTAAAAAACTCCACCATAAAGAGCAACTGGCCTCCCTTTTCTGACCCTGCAAAAATAGAGGCAAAGATTCAGCACTGGGTGGTCCACTTTATGAATGATCAAACCAAAAGTGAAAACTTGAGGACTCACTTATGAGCTACTTCTTAAACTACCTGAACCACTGAATATTAAGCACAAGAGCTTGTAATTTGAGAGAGAAAAAAAAGTACACATTCCCTGGTGTTCTGTTTATATGTAGAGTCAGGATATCATTATATGATATACAGTGCTGTATATCACTTTTTACCATAATACTTTTGCTGGTTAAGGTTCAGTAGTTTCTGGGGATTATATTTTAAAGCTATCACATAGTCATTACGATTATGTGTGAAAAGAGGCGGACCTTGGGGTAAACAGGGAAATCTAATTTCACAGTTGCACATGTTGATGAACAACAAACAATGGCAAAGGCGACTATCAGTTTAAACTTTCCCCCCCTGTACACCTTGTGTGCCAAATGAAACAAATTCTTATAATGGGTCCAAATTGCTGTTTGAGGAAACAGGAATGGCATTGAAAAAAGAGCCAGGAAATTTTGATTTGGGATGAGTTTCTGTTTATTATAAGTAATATAGTGAATAAGTAAGAAAAATGTACATGCGATTCAATTTGCAGTGTGAATCACTAAATGTTCTGCTTCCACCCCTCACATCTTGAGTTAGGGAATATTTCGCTCCTAGTAAAATAAGATAGTCTGCTGTCCCCCAATGAATGTACAAAATTAAACATTGCCCAATAAATCTAGATTGTGAGTTTACTGTGCCTTGTAAAACCACAAGACCACTTGTTTCTATTCCCACTGATCAGGGAGAAAAATAAATTTCTTCAACACCTAATTTGAGCGGGAAGGTCACTTCAAAGCCGAGACCAACAAGTCGTTGGGGCAATCGATGCTTGGGACTAACAAATGCACCAGTTGTAAAACTTAACAAGGTGTGAATGCCCTCTGTGTGCCCTCGGACTTTCAGTTTGCAAACTCAGCGGATGGAAGCGTCTGTGGGTAGTTTTACACGGCATTTGTTATTTGGGGTGGGGGATACAAATTTACTTGCAAACACAATGATCAGAAAGGTACCAATCAGTATACAGTAAGTATGAAAATGTTGATGGGTTTTAATAACCTGAGTCTGGCTTTGGTTGGAACCAAGGTTAATTTAAAGATAATTTTTATAGGTACTGTAAATAATACGACAAATTGCCAGAATCTACCACTGTTCACAGTTAGAAAAATCATTATAAATGACAAAGATCACAACTCAGTGATGATAGAGTGCCTTTCGTAGATGGAAGGTTGAATCACTGAAAAGGAAGAAAAGAAAATGCATCGCAATGTTTTAGGAAATTAGGCAATCAAAAATTTGATTCAAAATACAATGAAGTAGACAAACCTGAAAAACTGGTGCAGGATAGAGTTTATTTTGAGTTGTACTTTTGCAGTTTCTGACTCAATGGAGGACTGATCAATGTTGTTTAGAGAAGAAACATTGTGTGGCTGGTTGGACTGCTTGGCATAGACACTTCTGATTTATTTGTGTATTTCAGAAATATACTACCGACCTCTTCACCTCTCTGCCATTTGTGTCACCCTACCACCCACCACCACACCCAACTCCCCAGTCCAGTCGCCCCCAAGTTCTGTTTGTGTAATCACCCCCCCCCCCCCCCCCCCCCCACACACACACACACACCAACCTCGACTTAAACATTCAGTGTCATGGCAGTATCGTCACAAATTCTCATTTCAATAACCTTTTTCTGTGGAAAAAAAACAAAACAAAAAAACGAATAACAGACAATAAATATGGCCAAATAACACATTCTTAAAATTATAAATAAATCACCCACCATCTGGTTGTATTTCAATTTGATTCAAGTTTTGGCCTTGAAACTCATCCTCAGAAATTTTCATTGTCTTGGCGAGCTGCATATCTTTTTAATGGGGTCAATAGAAATCATAATGAACTCTATTTCATCTCCAAAGACTGTCCATCTCAATGTTCTTCATGGTCAACGCAGTCAACTATCTGGCTGCACGCATACTACTTACCTACTCTGGTAGACGTACTTTGTACATGACATGTTAAAAACATCAACTTAAGTTAAGGTACAGTACAACAGCATCAATGATGCGCAAAAGGTTAGAGACACACAGCAGCAATTCTTATCATAATAATGTTCCCTTTTCCCCCCATAATATTTCTGTCATGGAGCCAACTTGAGAGAGAGAGATTGTCATTTTACATATCAAACTTTACGGGTTCATTACTGCATCTCTTGGTGCCTATTAGCTTTAACATTTTTATGCTTATGGACTGTATGATTGAATACCTCATACACAGTGACAGTGAATCCCATCAGTAAAGCAGATAGTTGTTAATGCAACGGATTATTCCTTTTCTGTTTGGTATTTTTGCAGAAGTCCACAATTTGAATATTGGAATGTAAACCAATTTAGGTAAAGAATTAAATTGAGTGAAGCGTTTTGAGGGGTTATTAGTGGGAGAAAAATTCAAATTTGCATTGTCTCTTGTTGCAGGACACACAAACAATTAATTATGCCCAAACTTCTTTTTTTCATTTTATGAATTTAAATATTTCTGTCTTTTACACTGTAAAAAAAACTTTCAATAATATAAGATTTTAAGTTGATATACAGAAAATCAAATTCTGAAATCCTTTTTTTTAAATAAATGGATGGAGTTATACTTGTATAGCACATTTCCACTTTCAAAGCCCTTAAGTGCTTCACACTACATCCCCATCCACCTACTGGTGACTCAGCACCAGGAGCAACGTGGGGTTCAGTATTTTGCTCAAGGATACTTAGACGAGTTCACCAGGGCAAAGAATCGAACCCACAACCTTTGGTAAAGACTACTCCACCACTGAGTAGACATGGCTGGGTGTATCCCTTACAGCAATCGTCATCATTAACAGATAAACCCCCTTAGTCTGGAATAAACGGGATATGAATACAATTATATATCGCCGTTTTGCAATTTTTTGCGCTGTCAGTGAATAAATAAATACCATTAAAGTAAATTTAAACACCTTAAATCTAAAACATGATGAGTCAACCAAAGGTATACCGAACAAACAGAACAACAAACAGAGCTATTCGAAGCATCTGGTGAAAATTCTTCTTGTTTTAATATTGCTATATGCATCGCAAACCCCCAAAAAGTCACAATGTAATTTTTTTCCCAATATCGTTCAGAGGCCAGTCGCTTTCGCGTTGCTTCGCAGCACTCCGGTGGGACCCTGATAGTCAGCCATCAGCCGGTGAGCGCGCATTCTGCGTGAGGCGGGGGGACCATCGGCAGCCGCGCAGGTGAGGTTTCCCATGTTTAGTCAAATTAAGCGGCAGGCTCTCGGATGGAGGCGCTTGCATCGCATCGAGCCCGTTGTCTGCCTGAGGCGCATTTTTTTCGCCTGGGGCTCGAGCTGATGGCTCAGACCGGCGTGACAATTGGTTGGTATGATTCTTGCTTCTTCAAGCTTTTCAGAAATACACCATTGGTGTAGCCACTTGTCACTCAAACATGTCTGACCAATAGCGAAGTGCAACATTTGTCTCAAAATGATTCCAAAAAAAAAAAAAAGTGCGTTCAAAACTTTTTCCACTTAAAAAAAAAGTGCGTTCAAAACTTTTTGCACTTAAAAAAAAAGTGAGTTCAAAACTTTTTGCACTTAAAAGCAGTAAATTCAAAACCTTTTGCACTTCAATCAAAAGAAATTAATATATATATATATATATATATGTACACAGTATATATATATATATACATACATATATTTATTTTTATTTTTATTTATTTTTTTTTTAGGGGAGGGCAATTTTATTTTTGCAAATGAATTTTTTCGTTGATTGGAAATATATATATATTTTTTTATTGAAACAACTTTTTTGGGGATTGAATGATTTAGACACAAATGTTCTACCCATAATATTGCCCAAACACATAAAGGATTGCTTCAATCAATGAAAAAATTTTCAATGAAAAATTAAGTGTTCAAATTAAATTTTTGAGTCTCAAATAGTCTTTTTTTCTATGATTGAAAAACATTTTTTTATTCAAGTGATTTTTCTTTTGAAAATATTTTGTGTGTTTGGAGCAACTTATTTTTTGATTGAACAATAAAGACAAATGTCCTAGGCCCAAACTCAAAAGAAACATTGTTGTTGTTTCAATAAAATAATAATAATATTTCAATCAAAGAAAAATAGTTTTCAAATGCTTTTTTTGAGTCTCAAATTTATTTTCACATATAAACACATTTTTTTTATTGAGGTGACATTTTTTAATTGAAAATGCATGTTTTGATTGAAGCAACTTTTTTTGGGGATTAAATAATAAGTATGCGGATTTATCTAATGCAGTGTTTTTCAACAGGTGTGCTGCGAGAAATTATGTCGCATTTTTTTTTCTTTTAACGTCGTCGGGGGGAGTTGCAGTAGGAAGGAAGGAGTAGGTAGAAAGTTCTTGGTTATGTGTATTGCTCGTGTCGCTTTCAAGAACTGCTCGGATTTCTAGCCATAAACCACCTTGCTGTCCACGACAGTGTGGACCCCAGCACGTCTACTGTAAATCCTTTGATTAGACTCATCAAGAGTCGATATACTGTACACGAAAGTGTCCTTTCCATTTTATCCATATGTGATGACCGTCAGCCCTTCATCTGTGTTTTATTCCAATACATTGTCGAGGAAAGCAAGGTGGCTGATGACAAGCAATCCGAGCAGTTCTTGAAAATTATCCAACAGTGCCATAGTGCCAAGCAAGCTTAAACCTCATCTCCAAATGAAACACCCGATGCTTCAAAACAAATCGATGGACTATTTTGTTTGTCTCTATAAAAACACAGAGAAACAGGTAACTTTTTTGAGAAAAACTATAAAGGTAAATGCGAAAGCCCTCAAAGCCAGTTAACTGGTTGCTGAAATTGTTGCCAAATCCAAAAAGTCCCTCACTGTTGCAGAGATATTAATACTACCTGCCAGCAAAGCCATTGTCCGCGAGATGCTCGGCCCTGATGGGGTTAAAGACATTGCTAAAGTCCCCCTGTCTGGTTATTCTGAGCTTTTCAAGCTAACTGATATTTTTTAAAAAATGAAAACAGAGAGACTAAGAGCTGTTGAAGAAGATTCCTGCCAGGATATCAGCTATGTGTTCATCTAAACAGGCTCATGTTTCACACTGATTAAGTATAAACACCGAGAAATTATTTTGAATTAAATTTAATTAAATATGCTGTACTGTACAGAATTTAATTTTGGAACATTTTTGGTTTGTGGTGTGCCGCGAATTTTTTTTCCAATGTAAAAACGTGCCGTGACCCAGAAAAGGTTGAAAAACACTGATGTAACGTAAGGAATGTTGAAGTGTTGAGTCGACTGAGGATAGGGCACACGGGGCTAAATGATTCGTTCCATAGGATAGGAAAACACAAAGATGGGAAATGTAAACACTGTGGGGAGCATGAAACGGTTGAACACATTCTAATGGTATGCGGGAAGTATGGCGAGTAGAGGGATCGGTTCAGAATGGTGCTGGACCAGGCAGAAGAGACATTTGGGATGGGAAATGTTCTACAGATGAAAAGTGCCAATATTCAAAAACGGCTAATAAAGTTTCTCAGGGACACAGGGCTGTTGGACAGGATATAGGAAGAGGGTAATTCATTAGTATTTAATTTTTTTGTTAGTATTTAATTTATCCAGTTTTTTGGTTTGGGTTTTGTCTACACTCTGGGTGTGTTTCACTGGTTGCCAGGAGGGTTTACTTTTAGTCTGTAACTGCCTGCTCTCGTGCTAAACCGTCGATCCAGTAGGTGGCGGTAATGTCCCACGACACCGAGGGGTAAACTGCCAATAAACAGAAAGAAGAAGAAGAAGAAGAAGAAGAAGAAGAAGGAACGTTGAATGTCTCCCAACTCAATGGCTCTGGGTTAAATGATAAGCGGAACCTTTAGTCTGTATTCTGTGCTTCCGACGGACTGTTTACGAAGTGACCACGCTCGTATTGACAGAGTCGAACCTTTGGTTCTCAAATCTGTAGCGCCGAGTTCATCTAATTCGGAATCGTAAAGTCGATGCATAAATGGAAACGAAAATGTTTGGGGGTTTGCCAGAGTTGGGGATATCGAACGGCGAGGACCTGAAAGAAACTCTCACCAACTGCACCGAACCACTGAAAGCCATTGATCAATTTCAGGTAACGACATTGTTTCACGGTGCGTAATCAAGATTTTTTTTGTGCCTTTATAGCACCGTAATTTTGTAGTAAGGTACAACGACGCCATCTGTTCGGTGTTTGGTCTGTTGTAATATTGGATAGGTTAAAGGTTGCGGATGTGCACACTGTGTATACAATTGGCGTTTTGTAAAGATTTTACTTACCCTATGCAGTGTTAAAACACTTAAGTATAAACGAATAAATTACTTGGGGAGGGGGCTTCGTGCATTTTCCACTGCGACACAAAAGTCATTTTCACACCATCTGCTGCGAGGACCAAGTTATTATGAATCCCACTATGCTAAAACTAAACTATGCTTCTGTAAATGCAGTAGATATCACATTTGTACAAAAATGAATAAATAAATAAATAAATAAACATTTGAAAATGAATAAATGAAAATATAATAAATTATTCCCAGGTAGCAGACCGACGTTGAAAAGATGTTGGATCAACAATCCGCTGTCGATCTTATATCGTTGAATCAACGTCACTTTTGCACCCTCACTTAATGTTGTTTCAACGTTGAAATCTTCACAAAACCTAAACGTCATTTCGATTATTGATAATATTGGAACTATATGCTTTCGACTAATACGCCCACTCATCCATAACTCAATGACTTTTCAATCATATTTCCCGGTCAATCATATTTCAACTGTTTGTCAACATTAGTTCATCAACTATAAAACAAGGTTAACCTAACCATTGCCTGACATACCATAAAACAACGTTGTTTCAACCATGCTGATGATTTTGATGGAAAATCAACGTTTATTCAATGTCGGTCTGCTATCTGGATTATTATATACGTTTTACTTACTATACTAGTATATACTACGTATACGTATACTTATTGTTCAGGTTATTAGGGAAAACATGCCAACATTATTAGGGAAAAAATGCCAACATTTTGCCACGCGAAATAATTCAATAAATAATAACTAAAAGAAAATTGGTGTTGTTCACATGGGTTTGTTTTGGCAAAGCCCAGATAAAACCAAATTGTTCATGAAAACATCCCGATTTTTTCTTAGAGGTGAGTATCCTTGAATATATGTATATCCTCAATGATGTAAAAATCAACAACAGCAAACACACAAAAACAATTTCAAGGCATTTTAATTCTGTGTTAGGTAACAGACATTGATAATGAAACTTTGATTCTCTTATGACTGTAGATGGAAAATGGCATCTTGTTGCCAACTCTACAGTCCGCCCTTCCTTTTCTGGATCTACACGGAACACCCCGATTGGAGTTTCACCAGTCAGTCTTTGATGAACTTCGGGAAAAGTTGATGGAGCGAGTGGCTACTATTGCTGAAGGCAAGGAGGAGGACAGGTATGAGAGACTTACGAGACTTATGAGAGGGGAGCTCAAGTGAAATGAATAAATTGGGAAGACTTTCCAAGGGTGTTGGGAACCTCCTTGATATCAAGTTGTCGGGCCCTTCAGCAGTGTTGTGCATTGGGGATGCCAAGAATTAGGTGTGATGCCCAGGTGGTGCTGTATCTACTCGTGCAAGTGCGTGTAACCGTGGGCATCTGTTCATCTAGCACCACTCGGTTTTCATCTAGGACTCCATGAACTGTACTTAGTGTCAGCATGTTAATCTTACGTTAAAAAGTTATTACCGTAATTTCCCGAATATAAGGCGCACCCGTGTATAATGCGCACCCCAAATTTACTTGTAAAATTTGGGGAAAATTATTGTACCCGTTTATAACGCGAACCCTAATTGTAGCATCAATAAATAGAAGAATACAAGAAAACAGAGCTCGTGTACAGATACAGAGATGTCATTTTACTGACTGGTGAAACACAGCACAAGCATAGCACATTGGTAGTTCAAAACATTACCGTAAACTGACAATATTTACGGTAATAATATGATTTGACAACTTCTCCAACTTACCAGAATCTAGGAGAAAACAAAACGGATGTGACTTTTCTTTTAAAGGCTGCTATATAACTTGCTCGTTTCCTCATGATGAATAAATGTTTCTTCCATGGATTGATACGGTAAAACTACTGAACTATTGTTATTTGGGTTTGAGTTTCCCGAGGGACCGATATAGTTGACGGACACAGGAAGTGTGTGTCCTTACATTTGTTATGCTCCGAATTGTGGAGCTGCAATAAACGTCGACTCAAATGAGTTCAAGAAAGTAAATTCTGTGCTTTATGAAGAGTGAAAAAAGCAGAATTTAACACAGACGAAATCATTCGGCCGATTAGTGTGAAGTATTACCGAAACAAAATGGTGACGTCACGTACCGTAATGGTCGGCAACGGGTCGCCGCATACGTTTCTTCAACACAACGTGGCCGTGTCAATGAAAAAAAATCGGTTTATATATATATGTAATACATATATATTTGTGTCTCCATCCATGTACCCGTTTATAATGCACACCATGAGTTTACAAGTTGATTTTGGGGAAAAAAAGTGCGCGTTATATTCGGGAAATTACGGTAGTTACAGTTACAAATTATTTGTCCCAAAAAGTTATTGTGTTAGTAACTCGGTTACCTCATTATAAGAGTAATTAGTTACTCAGGAAAGTAACTGACGTTACTTTTCATGTTCTATACGTTATTACAACATGTTTCGCATCAAAAATGTTTATACTAACTGAATGAATTGAACTGATTTTTTCACTTAAAAAAAAAAAAAATCACCTATATAAGAGTGTAACGGTACACAACCTTTAACTTTCAAATGCTGTGAGGGGAAAAAAAGCTTTTTTGTTTTTGCTGTTGTTCTGAACCTGCACCGAACCATGACCCCCGTACCGAGGTACGTACTGAACCGTGACTTGTGTGTATCGTCACACCCCAAGTATATAAAGATATATTTTTTATTATGCAGGTGAGGCTCTGAATCTCCTGCCCCTCCTGTCTTTGCTTGAGTTGTTTTGATTAAAAACATCAAACATGGTTCATGGATACGTTATTCAAGAAACGTTTAGGGCAAGTGACTATTTTTGGTCATAATAAAAAATTTTTTTAAAACTATTGTAGCATCTACAAGGACAACGTCAACTTTGTAATGATAATGCACACTCAGCAGGAAAACTTGCCTGGCACGGCCATACTATTCTCCCTGTGTTTTTCAAACACTGAGAGAATAATCTGGGACCCAGCCCATTAACGGCCTCTCGAGCAAGTACAAAATCAATCGACAAATCAGATTCGTTTATTTGCGTGACGTGTTCTTAACGAGCAACGTCACTCTTCCGCATCGGAAGTCGACTCCACAACAACACAGATGGTGAACAGGAGAGCCGAGAATATGTTCCAATCCACGGTAAAATCAGTCTTAAATTACCAAAAACACACAAGTCATTGACAAAAGTCTGTCTCGCGCTAGCCATGTTGAATAAACTCCGCTCTCCTCGTATGTTTACTTCTGCACGCAAGTCCCTCGTCCCGTCCGTCGCTGATTGGTCCACTCCTCTGTCTGTTTGCTGTGGTTTGCTCCGCCCTGGAAATTTTATCCGCTTAATGGTGGCCAGACTCAATAGCTGAAACAGCGGTGAGTCTGGAGTACCAGGCTACAGGAAAACAGCACATTATTTTCAATGAATTGTACTAACATGAACTCCACGGACTGTATGTTTATTTAAAAAAAAAAAAAAAAAAAAAAAAAAGTTGCCCGAAAGTTTAAAATGACGCTCACCACGCTAAATGCTAATGAGAACGTGAATGCTATGGAAATGCTCCAAGTCACTTACAATCATCATCATTGCGTTTGCAACGGCGCCACCACTCCCTTCCCTCGTCCCCTCTCCCGCTCTGCGCTATCCATGCAGCTGTGACAAAATCAGACAACTCACGTCTCATTCAACCAAATTGTAGTAACGCGCCCCCTCACATCCTTATTAACGGTAACAGCATTGCAAAGATGGGAAAAGTAATTAGATTATTCACTACTGAAAAAAATATGCTGTTATACTCTAACACCGTTATTAACAACACTGCTTAGGGTGTTTTTTTTGCTTGTGAAGGTGCCTGCCCTAATGTGTTTATTTTTCATACATGTACAGATATGGAAAGCTTGAAGAATTACTGGAGAAAAGCTTTCCACTGGTCAAAATGCCATCCATTCAACCAGTGGTGATGCAAGTGCTGAAACATTTACCCAAGGTTTGTGCTTGCACTATGATGAGTATTTATATCATGGAAATGTGTGCATCCAAAAAAAAAACCAAACTCACTTACCGTGAACCCCTCTAGGTACCTGAGAAGAAACTAAAGATGGTCATGGCTGACAAGGAGCTTTACAAGGTGTGTGCTGTGGAAGTAAAAAGGCAAATCTGGCAGGACAACCAGGCCTTATTTGGGGACGAGGTTTCACCTCTCCTAAAGCAATATATTGTTGAAAAAGAAGCAGCTCTATTTAGCAGCGATCTCTCTATTCTACATAATTTCTTCAGCCCATCTCCAAAAATGAGACGTCAAGGCGAGGTGTGTGAAAATATCTGTAAACTTTCACGTTACATGAACAAAATATCCAACACAGGTGTTTAAATGCTCTGATTATGTGTGTATTGTAGGTGGTCCTGAAGCTGACCCAGATGATTGGGAAGAATGTAAAACTTTATGATATGGTTTTGCAGTTTTTGCGAACATTGTTCCTACGGACCCGAAATGTCCACTACTGTACTCTAAGAGCAGAACTGCTTATGTCTCTTCACGACTTGGACATAAGTGAAATCTGCTCTGTTGACCCCTGCCACAAGGTAGGAAGATTTTATATTAGCAATAGGGTAGGCTTAACATGCTACACCTTATTTAAAAATAATTTTCTTTTTAATTATTTTACTTTGTCAATTGCGACAGTTCACTTGGTGTTTAGATGCCTGCATTCGTGAGAAGTTCGTGGATGGAAAGCGGGCAAGAGAGTTGCAAGGGTTCTTAGATGGGGTCAAGAAAGGACAAGAGCAAGTTCTTGGGTAAAAAAAATGAGTGGTAGAGCTGGTTAGGAACAGTTTTCCTTATCTTTTGGATTTAAATTGTTAAAGACCAATATACTTTTCAGGGACTTGTCTATGATCCTGTGTGACCCATTTGCTTCCAACACCCTGGTGCTGACAATCATGAGAAACCTACAAGAGCTTCTTAGCCAGGATGCTTTACCTAGGGTGAGTAAGCTATATTCCTTTTTGAGTTTTTAATTTGGTAGCATTTCACTTGGCATTAGTTGCAACTTTGAGTATTTAGTGTGGTGATTAAAAATGTTATTCTTTTGTCAACCGTCATTAAAATCAAAATTATTTTAGAGGAACAAAAAGTTTTCCTTGTGTTGTGATGATTATGGTTGTGAATAGTGATGTCCCGATCCTATACACAGTATCGGTATTGGCGCCTGATACGGCTATTTTTTGAGTATAGGACAGTATCAGATTTGATCATAAGATCGGATCCTGTACTTGAGTGTTATCAGTACCATCGTGCTTTTCGGCTGGTGTAAATCAAACCACCGGAAAAACATGTTCGCTGGGTGAGACTACTGCACTTTAGAAAATAATGATGGTAATGGAGCATTGTGTAATATTCTTTAGGAGGCACTAGTAGTGCTCGGTTTGATACAAACAATATTTTTTTTTGCATTATTTTTACTGGTCTAAAAATTGATATCTTTATAAAGTTGTCAGATCGGCAAAACATCTTGAAAAAAGTAAGAAGTAATAAAAATCAGCATCGGGACATCCTTAGTTTTGACCTTCCTAATCGTCACACAAAGCAGGAGCCTACTTCGTTATGTTGTCTTTATATATGTCAGACTTTATAGGTTAGATATCCCTTCTATCTACACAATGCTGTCCTATGCACCTCCCAATCCAAAATTTCCTCAAATTGAAGCTCCTCTTTACCTCAAATGCAGACTATTGTTGGTGTATGATTTTGTCATAATCCGTTCTTGGCAAACTTAATCGCGAACGTGGTTTCAAACGGTATAACAGTGTCATTTTGTCATCAGGATAGTCCTGATCTGATGTTGCTTCTGAGGATGCTTTCTCTTGGTCAAGGAGCCTGGGATATGATTGACAGTCAAGTGTTTAAAGAACCTCGTTTGGTATACACAAATTTTCACCTTACATATACAGTGGTACTTCTACATACAAAGTTAATTCGTTCCAGGACCTTGTTTGTAAGCCTAAATGGTCGTTATGTTGAGCAGGATTTTCCCATAAGAATACATTATAATTCCATTGATTCGTTCCACAGCCCAAAAACCTACACTAAATCCTTAATAAATACTGCTGTTACTATTGAAAATAGCAATTACAAAGAGCAAAACAAATCCATTATGAATAAAAATCCAGACTAATAATAATATAATAATAGTAATAATAATATAAATAATACCTGCAATAATGTAACGAATCGGGTTCTGATGTGGCGGACCTTTTTTGTTGTTGTTGCTGTACCTGAACGCACCGCGGGGCTGACGTGACGATGAGCAAGAGAGAGCGGTTCTGTTTTACTCTCTATTTTGATGCTGGCGTCAACAGCAGGGACACTAGGCGTGTTGTGTTGCACAAGTTGATGGAATAAATTATTAGAAACCTGACAAGCTGCCGATTTCTTTGGCGATGCTACCACAATAAGAATTGTCACCTTAACTGATAAAGACTGGCGAACAGAGGAGGACCGCTGGCCGACATTGACATTCTACGGCCCTATTGTCGACCCAGTTCATGGATGCACACACCATGCTTATATTTTTCTATAATTTACATCTTAATTTCAATGGTAAGCGGAAGTGGTTTTCTTTTTTTTCTCCACCTGCACTAACCTATTTGGATCCACTGTTGATTTCTCTCACAAGAAAATCAGCCATGCATCCGTCTTCCGGCAAAATAAAGAAACTGCGGCGCTGTCAAAAATCGTCGTATTTCGAGCATATCGTCAGCTGTAGAAACAAATGGCGAGTCAAATTTTACGTCGGGTGTTGAAAAGATCGTGTGTCGAAGCAATCATATGTCGAGGTACCACTGTACTTGCACAGCTCTTTTAAAAATGTTTTGTGATTGTTTTTTTAATACTGTTGATACACTTACACTCAGGATTTGGACCTTATGACCCGCTTTCTGCCTGCCATGATGTCAGTGGTTGTGGATGACCACACTTTCAGTGTAGAACAGAAACTTCCCAGTGAAGAAAAGACCTCAGTCTCCTATCCTACAACTTTGCCAGATGCCTTTACCAGGTAAAAACCTCACAGGTGAAGAGAAATTGTATCCATCTTCTACATAATATAGTTATTCAATAATTTAATGAAAGCTATACAGTGGCTTATAAAAGTATTTATACACCCACATGTTGTCATTTTAACAACCACAGTGTAAATTTATCAGGGTTTTTTGTGATGCCTTGCATGAAGTTGCACAGCACAAATGCCAATTAACAGAGAAAACTGATGTCCATGTTTAATTGAGGAACACAGCATTCCACTTAGTGATGTTCCAATCCGATACACTGTGTCGGCGCCTCTGTGAAGTATCGGACAGTATCCGATTTGGATTTGTTTTCAGTACCATCATGCTTCTCGTCTGCTGTAAATCAAACAACTTGGCAAACATGTCCGCTGAATAAGACTATTTCTCTTTAGAAACTAATGACAGTAACAGAGCATCGTGTAATATTTGTAAACAGAGCATTTCTTCAGAAAGTACCAGCAATGCCCACTTTGATAGAAATAATATGATCTCTCATTTACTGATTACATCATTTTTTGCATTATTTAAACTGGTCTAAAAATATGGGTATCAGATCAGTATCGGCAAAACTTATCTTGAAAAAAATTCTAATCATAAGTCAAAAACTTCATTGGGACTTCCCTAATTCCATTAGAGCAAATGTACTTGTCCTTCTTAACACATTAATGAAGTTGAAGAATAGAAGATCAGTTCTATTCTTGACCGGTCTCGACAGAAAATCCCAAACACGGCCAGTCCGAGACAAGAACAAGACTTCAAAAACTTGGTTTCGAATGTTAGAACCTTAATTCGTACGTTCATCACATTAGGTGGACTCTGGCAAAGGCAATTGGTTGCTGTGGATTTTTTTTTTTTTTTAAGACTTCAACTACAAAAATGTAACAATGTCTATTTGAGTAAGCAAGTTTGAAAATTCCATTGTGGATCAGATGATGATGATGCACTTCTGTCTAACTGTAAAAACGATTAATCATGTATAGACACTTGGATTTTATTATATGTTGGAAAAAATGGCCTTTGGTCACGTCTCTGATGATTCTGCCTCAGATACCTGCAGGAGAACAGAGTGGCCTGTGAAATGGGTCTTTACTACATTCTTCACATCGCCAAGCTGAGAAACAAGAATGCCTTACAAAGGTTGCTGCCTGCCCTAGGTGAGAATCCACCATGTTTTCTAGAACTAGAGTATCCTGGACACATAGCTTTGCGAATTTAACTTGTATTTAATTGAAATTATGAAGATCAGTTAAAAAGTATAACCCTTATGGGTGGACCTATATTATATGGCGTAGACTTAACGATCAGTTGACGGGAAACAGGGTGCAGGCCTATTTTCAAAAACTTAAAATTCAGAAATTCAAAATCAAAGCCGCTAGCGACCTAAAACCAAAACAGGCAACCCCTTTAGGTATATATATATATATATATATATATATATATATATGAGTCTCCATGAGCAGCGGCATCAAAAATTCAACGTTGTTCTGTAATAAACTCCCGCTTAATTATTTTTTATATAAGATAACAAAACTTAAAATGGCTATAATAGATAACCAAATGCAGAAATAATGACCTATAATTTCAGGATCAATAGCAATATTTAACATACAAGTTTGTGCCTGAATTAGTGACAATTTTTTTTTTTTTTTTATTAGTGTAATTTTGACAAGTTTTCAACAGCTTATAAATCACTCAGTTTTCACATCAGAAACTTAATACTTGAAGAAAGCATGCAGAATCATCTTAATTTTACTCAACAAAAGCAAATTTAGCATATTTCAATGTAAAATCACAACTCATTTAGGATGAATGCCAACGTCACTATTGCCCAAACACGTTTTGCTGGCTATCTGGCCCTTGTTGTAAAATTTTTTTTTTTTGTATGGACGCAAAAATGTCTAAATTACTATTTTTTTGCCAAAAATAGACAGTTGGCCAAAAATTACCGAATTATTTGAATGTAAAGTTATGTATGGATACAAACTCCAACATGGCGACCATCACGAAACAAAGAGCTTTTTAAGTTGAAAATTCTTGTAAATAAATGCGTAAATCCCAGAATTTCCATAGAGATGAACGCAAAACAGTCTAGATCATAGGTGTCAAACCATTTCCACAAAGGCCTAAGTGGGTGCTGGATTTTGTTCCAACCGATACCACGCAAACAGTTTAACTAATGAATGTTCTGTTGAAACAAGAAGCACCTGACAAAGTTTAACTGATTACCCATGTAAGAGATCAGATCGGTCAAAAGGTATCCTCTTCATTGGTTGGAAAGAAAACCTGCACCCACTTGGCCCTTTATGGAGTCAGTTTGACACCAGTGGTCTAGATTCTTGGTTAAAAGCAAAAAACGGGCAGTTATTGTAAATATTTCAAGCTAAAATTACGCCAATTTTTTCCATTCATTTAATTCTTTTCACAACATTTCAAAGTGAATGCATGTTGCTATTTTATATGATAATTAACTTGAATCCCTGACCAAATCACTCGAGACACTCCTGCCTGCTTGTATGCACTAAAAGTTCTGTCCTGTTTCCACCTAAATCCGTCGTTAGAACGCAGCGTGTTTGAAGTTATCACAGTGAAAACTGCCATGACGCTCTGCCTGGCCCGGCCCCCTACAGGAAGCTGTAGCGCAATGTCTGTAGGAGCGGTCTCCTCAACTGATAGTGAAGTCTATGATTAATTGTTAAATGTGTCACCTGAAAAATAAGAGAATTACAATATACTTTCGTCTGGACATACAGTTTGTTTTAATTAAATTAAGTTGTACAGGTTATTATAAAATATATCTGTGTCTGTTTTTCTTCCAGTGGAGACTTATAACGATATGGCTTTTGGTGACATTTTCCTGCACTTGCTTACCGGACACCTCACGCTGCTCTCAGATGAGTTCGTCGGAGAAGAATTTTGTTTAGTTGTTTTTGATGGCTTCCTGTTGACTACTTTTTCCAGGTTCGCTATTCTTAACTCTAGATCCGTCTTTAGTGAATCACTTCTGTATTAAACAGTAACAAAAATAATTTGTTACCTGATCTTATAACACAGTAATTAAGATTTTTTTTTCACCTCACCTCCCTGCATTAATGGATCTATTATACTTGCATTCTACAGTAAAGAAAACGTCCACAGACACACTCTACGTATGCTCCTGCATCTCCATCATAAGGTGTTGCCTTCATATATGGAAACTTTGATAAAAACTTTGGAACCTCCAAAACAGGTTTGGCTTACTTTTTCAGTCAATTTCTTGTTGACATTGTAACCAGGGTTTGACTCATATGGGAGTCAGTCTGAGCTTGGCTTCTGACAATACAGCAATGTTATCCATAATACAAAATCAAGCTTTAATACAAGTTTTTTTTTTTAAATATACTACTTTGCAATCCATTTAAAAAATAAATAAAGGATAACTTTGCTTTCTTTGTGAACTGAAATGACCACACCATAAAATTCATTGATTCAAAATTACAAAATCTGCTTTTAGGCATAGAACCGCTGCCATGTTTTTTTTTTTGTGTTTTTTTCTTTTGTTAATAGAACACATAGGTCTTTTGTATTTTATCGTTGCCCTTCTGGAAGTTATTGAAAAGCCAAGGCTTCTTCGAGGTGGAATTGGTGTAAAATGGTTGTATCCACTGGGTGACAATAAATTAAAACCCCATGAAATATTAAACCTTGTTTAATGTTCGAGTCTGCGGGACCCATTTTTCTATTACTGAAAACAGGTCCAACAGACCTGAACATCATACAAGGGTTAGATTAAAATTACGAAATCCGCTTTTAGGCATACAACCGCTGCCATGTTTTGTTTGTTTGTTTGTTTGTTTGTTTGTTTTTTTTTAAACACTTAGGTCTTTTGTATTTTATTGTTGCCCTTTTGGAAGTTATTGAAAAGCCAAGGCTTTTTCAAGGTGGTAATTGGTGTAAAACGTTTGTATCCACTGGGTGACAATTGAGTAAATTAAGACCCCATGAAATATTAAACCTTGCTTATTGTTCGTGTCTGCAGTACCCATTTTTCTATTACTGAAAACTGGTCCAACAGACCTGAACATATGAGGGTTAGATTTAACATATATTTGCCTATGCAAAGACGTTGGGATGACTGGACTGTAAATTCTTCTTCAATGCGATCATACTTAAGAACCCAATTCCCTCACCACACCGTTCCACTCGGTTCTCTTGACATTTCTGCCTCTTTAAAATTAGTTCTGATTAGAAACACAAAATACTGTCCATTGCATTGACTAATAATCGGTTGTATTGGATGATAATTACAGAGTAGTGATCCTGTGAAGGAGTTACACAGCCAACTCATAGAGAAGATAGAAGCCCAGAAGAAGAGTCCTCCAATGCCTGAAGAAACTCCATCCCTGGATCTCAGCCTTCACCCTGTAAATGTTCCCACCACAGCCTCCACCCCAACTACACCTCTCTGAGATAGAATGGATGCATTTGAATTGAGACTGAATGTAGATATAGCTACAAGTTTTGTTAGAAATACAAACATGAGCCTTGGTGTTATGATTGTTTATGTGTATAAACATTTCTATAGATTTCTTTCATTGATTTTTTTTATGGTATTGGTTTTCCAGCTTTTAGCTTTCTGCTTTCAATTGTCAATATTTTTGTACTCATGGGAGAAATCAGAACATTGTATTTTTGTGTTTCAGTAGTCACCACCAATGCAAAAAAAAAAAGAATAAAACAAATTTAGAGAATATGATCTCTAAAGGATTACACTGCCTTGTCACTCCATCAGGAAAATAATGACATTAAGATAAAGCGTTGACAACACTAAAGTCACTACATAAGTATAACAGTATTCCTGGAACATTGTGATCCACCTTTGGAATACATAAAGCAATGCCAAAAACTGGGCATCCAAGTGTTTGGGCAGTTTCGACTAAGGAATATTGATGTTTATGTGTGAGGGCGAGAACTACAATTAACATGCAGGTTTTGTTTATGTAAATTAGATATCTGCATTTGAATTGTAGATACCTGTCACTCCAGTTTGCAAGATCTACAATTTTAATTCTGACTGGTCTTGATTCCTGTTCAAGTTATCGTTAACACTTCATAGGAGGCCCATTTAACTCATTGGTTGTCATTGGCGGCACTAGACATCTAATCCATTTTGACGAAAAGAGGCTGGCAGGGAATGATAGCAGCCAACTCTGCTAGTCAAAATGGACTGGACGTCTAGTCTAGCGCCATCAATGGCACTGAAAGATAAGTGTTCACACCCCCAGTTCTTACAGTTTAAGTAAATAAGATGTCTACCTTTGTCAATGGCAGGCCACAAGTTAAATATTATGAAATTAAAAAATATATCAACTTTAGAGTGATATTGGGTGCAAAACATGAGTGTTTGTTTTCACTTATAATTGTATTTATCCATAAAAAATATATAGAAATACTGTATGTATATATTTTAAAGTACAGTTAGAATCAGAGGTGGGTAGATTTTGCAAAACAAATTACTCAAGTAAGAGAAGGGTTACTTCTAAATATTACAAAAGTAAAAGTAGTCATCCAAAAATGTACTCAAGTAGAAGTATTTCTTGAAAAGAATACTCAAGTTATGAGTAACATTCTGAGTAACTGCTTACAATGTTTGATTTTTGTTTAAATCATGGTATAAATTTTTTCCTCAGCACAACTTCATCGATATGAACTGTTACTATTATACTGTATTATAACATTACATGACTCTCCCGTGCTCTCACCTACAGTTAGGATTTTGCTGTTTATAATTTTTTTAAAAAATGCCCTCCTGTTCAAAAATTTTCTTCCCCCTGACGATTGAGATTTTAAGCTTTCCAATGATGTATTACACATGCATATAGGACAATTTTGAAATTTGGCCAAATTGGGGGTCTCAGAGTGAAACTTCAAGTCACCTGAGTGTTTTCCGCCACATATATTTTTAAAGTACAATAATAATACCTACTTACTAGGGTTGTCAAACGATTACAATTTTTAATCGAGTTAATTACAGCTTAAAAATGAATTCATCGTAATTAATCGCAATTCAAACCATCTATAAAATATGCCATATTTTTCTGTAAATTATTGTTGGAATGGAAAGATAAGACACAAGATGGATATATACAGTACATTTAACTTACGGTACATAAGGACTGAATTTGTTTATTATAACAATAAATCAACAAGATGGCATTAACATTATTAACATTCTGTTAAAGCGATCCATCGATAGAAAGACGTAGTTCTTAAAGGATAAGTGTTAGTACAAGTTATAGAAATTTTATATTAAAACCCCTCTTAATGTTTTCGTTTGAATAAAATGTGTAAAATTTTCAATCAAAAAATAAACTAGTAGCCCGCCATTGTTGACCTCAATAATTACTTACACAATGCTCATGGGTGCTGAAGCCTATAAAATCAGTCGCACCCAAGCGCCAGCAGAGGGCGGCAAAACTCCATAAAACACAATTAACAAGTGGGCGTTTCACTGTACTGTCATTTAAATCTGTCTGAGTGGGGCATGTGCGCTAATTGCGCCAAATATTTTGACGTGATTAATTAAAAAAATTAATTACCGCCAGTTAACGCGATAATTTTGACAGCCCTATTACCAACATATTATAATTGAAGTTTTGCGTCCACATATGGGGACATCACATTTTGGGTTGCCTACACGACCCAAATGTAACTTGCCCTTGTCCTATAAAGGGCATAACCTTGCGCCACAAATTTTTGGTCCACTGAATGTACCTCGCCACAATTTTTAAAATTTATTTTTTATTGAACAATAGAACATATAAATAACAAACAATAATACAGAGCAACTAGTTCACATTGAATATAACCTTATCAACATTTTTACAGTGTAAGACATACAAAAATTAGGGCTGTCAAAATTATCGCGTTAACGGGCGGTAATTAATTTTTTAAGTTAATCACGTTAAAATATTTGACGCAATTAACGCACAAATACCCCGCTCAAACAGATTAAAATGACAGCAATGACGTCAACAATGGCGGGCTACTAGTATATTTATTGATAAAACGAAAACATTAAGAGGTTTTAATATAAAATTTCTATAACTTGTTCTAACATTTATCTTTTAAGAACTACAAGTCTTTCTATCCATGGATCGCTTTAACAGAATGTTAATAATGGTAATGCCATCTTGTTGATTTATTGTTATAATAAACAAATACAGTACTTATGTACCGTATGTTGAATGTATATATCGATCTTGTGTCTTATCTTTCCATTCCAACAATAATTTACAGAAAAATATGGCATATTTTATTTTGACACCCATAACAAAAATTAAAATAATATTAGAGAAAAAAAATATTAATGGGGAGATTTATTACTGCATTTACCGGGGAGAAGTAAATGCCAAAATACCTGAGGTCCAGTGTCAAGTATCCACAGTTAGTGATGGTCTGGGGTGCCATGTCAGCTGCTGGTGTTGGCCTGCTTTGTTTTATCAAGGGCAGGGTCAATGCAGCTAGCCATCAGGAGATTTTGGAGCACTTCATGCTTCCATCTGCTGAAAAGCTTTATGGAGATGAAGATATCATTTTTAGCACGACCTGGCACCTGCTCACAGTGCCAAAACCACTGGTAAATGGTTTACTGACCATGGCATACTGTGCTCATATGGCCTGCCTCCTGACCTGAACCCCATAGAGAATCTGTGGGATATTGTGAAGAAGTTGAAAGACACCAGACCCAACACTGTGGATGAGCTTAAGGCCACTGTCGAAGCATCCTGGGCCTCCATAAGACTTCAGCAGTGCCACAGGCTGATTGCCTCCATGCCACGCCGCACTGAAGCACTCATGTCTGCAAAAGGATTCCCGACCAAGTATTGAGTGCGTAGCTTATATAATTAATTGAAGGTCGACTTTTTTGGATTAAAAGACACTTTTTTTTTGTTCGGATGAAATATGCAAAAAAAATTTAGATAGGGATTTTTGGTTTTTCTTTACTTCTTTACCAAAATCATCAATATTAAAACAATAAAAGGCTTGAACTACTTCAGTTGTGTGTAATGAATCGAAAATATATGAAAGTGTAATGTTTATCAGAACATTAGAGAAAATAATGAACTTTATCACAATATGCAAATTTTTTTTTAGAAGAACTAGTTTTATGTAAAACCTTCAAATGCAATTCCCTTACCTCGCCACATATAAAAAGCCCATACGCAACAAGATCTGACGTCACATGTCCAAGAGAAATGACGATGCAGATTTCTTTCGTTTCGATTCGTCACAATCAAGCCAGCGTCAGGAAAAAAAAGTTCTTTCTCACCTTTTCAAAAATATAGCTAATGTTGGTATGGTTGAATTTACAACTGCCCTACAAGTTTAGTTCGGGTCAAACTTCGCCTTTAAATGTTAATGTCACCCTCTAGCGACAAGAAACAAACCCGCCACTGGCAAGTAACAATTCTCCCTACCCCCCCCAACAACAACCCCGCCATAAACAATAACTTCCAAGCTTGTTCAAGTTTGTCCCTTAAAGATTAAATGGAAACCGGAGATTTGCCCGTTACCAATTTAGTTACATTCAATGTACGGGCACACGATACTACTGAAACTGAGGTATTTTGAGTGGCGACAGCCATGAGCCACCACCTTGAGAATGTCGTTATGTGTGCAAAGGGGCGGGTTTGGAAGTGGTTGGATCACACAGGTGACGCTCGCAGTTTTGTTAGATCAGTATTCGGGACAAACATGGGCAAAATTGACGAATTCGAGCTGAAATTTGACAGCAGTAAAGAATTTTATAGCCCCGGCGAATATATTTCAGGAACTGTGACTATCAAGGTGGGCCAAAAACTACAATGTAAAGGTAAGAATCAGGTAAAAGATGATTTACTTTGTTTTGTCTTGGCGGAATCTACACTTGTGGGGACTGGCGTCGCCAAACAAGGAAGTGAAACCATTATTATCAGAAGCGAGTCCCATTGAGTAGCATGAATTGATTTGGTGTTTCATTCAGAATCGTTAGATATTACCAAGGGCGTGAATTTTGTCTCATTGGTAGGGACGATATAACAGCATAACCTGCATGTATGCTTTTTGCTGGGACGGGACATTAATAAGACCAAACAGACTGGGTGAACGGGGGTCAGGTATCCATTTCTCACTAATATGAACTTAATTAATTGATAAGCAAAATAAATCTGTTTTGACTTATAGCGGAAAACACTCAGGTGACTTGAAGTTCCACTCTGAGACCCCCAATTTGGCCAAATTTCAAAATTGTCTGTGTGATACATCATTGGAAAGCTTAAAATCTCAATTTTCTAGGAGAAGAAAATTTTTGAACATGAGAGCATAAAAAATAAATACAAATCTAAACAGCAAACCCCTAACTGGAGGTGAGAGCACGTGAGAGCATAATTAAAGACGCCATGATTTTAACGCGATTTTACCGCGTACTTACCTTGTTTCGATTCAAAAACTCCATGTAGCAAATATCATTGATTGTCAAGACACATGTCAATCGCCACAGCCGGATTTTGGGGAAATTTTATGCGTAAAACATGGTAATATAACAAGGGTCGCGATGCAGAAATCGCAGACATCAAGGAATGGTCGAGATGTTCTTTTTCATATATTTACCCGTTTAAATGTTTATTTTTTTTTTTTCAATTTTCATTGTGACGTAATTTGTTTAAAGGTTTAAAGTATGCGAGTGAATAATTTTATAAAGTGTTTTTTTTTTTGGTTTTTTTTTTTAAACATTAGTCATCAATTGATGATTCTAAGCTAAAAATGACAGACATATCAGTAATTAATATAAATACTTACTTTCTTTGTATGGCTGGGTTGAAACAAAAGCGACGTCTTTAAGCGGGGGTTTCCAGGGTAAAACGGACAAATGAAAAATAGTTTTGGGGCTTAATGTGCCATGAATCTGCTATGGCAGCATATAGACATATTGTTCTATCAAAAGCAACAGTTCTTTTGGCTTAAAATACGGCAGTTTATTTTAAAGAGGGATGCAAGAGCAGAAACTGCTTTTTCAGTCTTTTCTTTGTTTTCTGCCTTTTACTAACGTTCATATGTATTAGTTCAAGTGATACATCGTTGGATTCAAAATTGTTTTCAAAAATTACTAAAGAACCATTGTAAAAACTTACAGAATTAAGGGATCTATGTTTACCAAATTTAAAATGCAATATTTGAACAGAATTTAAATCATATTAACATACACAATAATCTCTTAACCATCCAGGAATGCAAAAGATAAACAATTGTCTCAAGACCACTCAACATTGTCTAAATAAAGAAATTAAATACAACTGAAAAAATGTCTTCGGGAATACCAAAAATAAATAAAAATGGAAGCTTCCTTCAGGTAAACACTACTGCTTTTGTCCACAAACAGAACCAAACTCAACAAAAATGAAAGGTCCTAAATAAAAATGAAAATTGGGGACAAGGGGTTAAACCTCTGTTCACTACATTTCTCACAGTTTAATTAATGTCAACAGTAGAAAACATACCGAAGGACACTTCTCTCATAGCAGCTTCCTACTCGGGTTTTGCAGGTTAACAAATTCATACAGTATAATGTTATGCTAACTCTGATGCAGGTCGGACTTTCAGTAGCAAAATTAGTAGTGTGTTCCCCACCTCCTGCTGGGCGAAATAAAATTCTAATATCCCTTGTCTTCGAAGGGGGTGGAGGATGTTGTCGACATGTTGTATTTCTGTCTGGAATGTGAGTGCGTGTGTGTGTGTGTGGGGGGGGGTCATGTCATCAGCCAATCAAATGTGTGTTTGAAGGAAAAATCAGACTGGCACATTCAGCAGGTGAAAAGGGGTAAATGTCAGCCTGAACATAATGAAAGTAATTCACTTAATAATAGTCGGGTGAGTTCTATCCATAAAACATATGGAAAGACAATCACAATTACCTATATAACTGAACTCATCATATAATGCCAATAAGGTTGCTTAAAAGTTGGTGGGGACAATTTGAGCATCCTGAAAAGTTGCTAGTTTCATGTCCCTACCATCCCTAATCTACGCCCCTCGATATTACATATAGAAACAACGTGTCACTGTTTATTGACTTCGAAGCTGTTTGTATTACACTAAAGATTACATTTATAAATGTCATAAGTGAGATGAGTACCTTTTATATTCTGTTGTCATTATAACTATTCTTGCTAGATAACATTTGTCACAGTAAGCATGTGAACATATAAAAGCATTATTTTATGCAGTGTAATATTGTGTTTAAAATAATTACAGCGGTTCAACATGACAATTGATGAGTGGCCATGTTTTTTTTGGGGGGGGGGCATTATTGTTACATTGCAAGTAAACGCAAACCCTCATGACATGCATGTTCTGAAGTGTTTGTAATTCATAATGAAAGGGTGGTGTTGGGAATAATAGTAATGTGGGAAGAAGTTCATTTGGTGAGCTAATCTGCAACTAAATTAATAAAGATAAGTATCAATAAACGGGCCCCATTTTACATTGAATCACTGGAAATCATGGGGGGGGGGGGGGGGGGGGGGGACTGCTATTTCCAGTTGTTATGAATGCAACCGTCACCACACGGGTTGGACGGTGAGTCACAGAGGAGAGAAGTGTTTGCCTGAAATTGACAGAGGGGTTCCCAGCACACCTTCCAGTGGCCTTCTCAAAAGTTATTAAAACATGTATTTTTATTGTTTTTGTCAGAGGCTAATTCTTAATGTTTTAGTCGTCGATATGTGTGTGTTCAAACACTGTTTTATCTGTTTTATCCAGGCAAAAACCCAACACAAACACACACACATATGCACGCACACACACACACACACACACACACACACACACACACACACACACACACACACACACACACACACACACACACACACACACACACACACACACACACACACACACACACACACATACATACATATATATATATAAATATATATATACGTTGTACAAAATCTATTGACTGTTATCAGGAATAGTGTGTTATGGTTCCCCTCTGAAGACGTGCTATTTTTAGGGGGATCCAAGCATTTGCCAATAAAGCAAATGTATTCCAAGCTTTAGAAATTTAAACATTTTCTTTACATACTTTACATACATCTAAAGGATGGCTATAGAAGAGGCAATATTTCAGGTATGATGCCATATTTATAAGGACACCACCCATTACTCTTCTACCATTCAAAACTCAAAATTCCAGGTAGAAATAAGGGTAGACAGTTCTTTCAATAAGGAAGTCTTAAGTACTATTTATGTACTTTCAAGACCAACCAGACAGGAATTTAATCCGACTGAAAACTTGTGAGTGACAGACCAAAATAATACATATATATATATATATATATATATATTAGGGCTGTCAAACGATTAAAATTTTTAATCGAGTTAATTACAGCTTAAAAATTAATTAATCGTAATTAATCGCAATTAATCGCAATTCAAACCGTCTATAAAATATGCCATATTTTTCTGTAAATTATATATATATTCTGTAAAATAAATTGTTGGAATGGAAAGATAAGACACAAGATGGATATATACATTCAACATACGGTACATAAGGACTGTAGTGGGCATTTCACTCTACTGTCATTTAAATCTGTCTATGCTGTCCTCACTCCGAAGCGTCTACTTTTTCCAAAGCTAGACAGCTAGTGAACGACGCCTTAATAATTCTTCTTCCTTTTTCATCTGATTTATTAATAAAATGGCCTCAAACCATTGTCCTCTTTAGACCGTCGTAAAACTACAAAATAAAAGTACACAAGCATTGCATTAGCAACAACGTTAGCTTAGCACGCTATACAGGTTCACGAAACATAAACAAAAAGCGTCTCATACACAAAATATAACATTTCGCTTACTAACATAATATGTACATTCTTTACAACAACCATACTTACGGACAAATCTTGTCCAAGGATCATATAAGCACAACATTATCAGCCCGAGATGTCGTGCAGCCATAATGAACTGGTAAGAAAACAATAAACCATGTCGCAAAGTGACCACATGAGTTCGCTGTTGGACAGCATAAAAAGCCTTGCTGTAAAACTTACCAAAAGGCAGAATACTTTCTGAGCGGGACATGTGCGTTAATTGCGTCAAATATTTTAACGTGATTAATTTAAAAAATTAATTACCGCGCGTTATCGCGATAATTTTGACAGCCCTAATATATATATATATATATATATATATATATATATATATATATATATATATATATATATATATATATTGAGAAGAGGTCTGGAATGTTGTCAAATCATTACTTTGAACAGTTGTTATCTACTGCTCTACTTTCTGGAAATTGTTGCAAATTGTTTTTCTTTGACAAAGCAAAGAAGTTGTGGAAAACATAGAATTCAAAACAATCTAAATGAATGTTATTAATACTACCAAAATTTGGTAGAAGACCATGTTTCTCTATATTATATAAATGACATATTTTTTGCTGTGTGTGTGGAGGGGTGATGAGCTGTATTTAATGTTGTATATCTTGTAATCATACCCACATGTTGATTGCCATTTACAGCAGTTAAGGTAAACTGCAACGGTTTCTGTGGCATCACCAATAAACTAAATGAAACAACATGGACGCTGGAGGAACAATACTTCAACAATACAGTTTCTATTGCAGATAAAGGTAAAACGTTTATGTTGACAATGTTATTTGTAGGTTTATAAATCCAAAGATACGGAACAAAGACAGCAACTGTGACCTGTGATGCCTTTGTCATTCACCTCTGGTCTCTCCACCCCCACAGGTACTCTCAAACCAGGAAATCACACTTTTCCCTTCAAGTTTCTCATACCTGGTAAGAGTTTCACATTTTCAATGTGTTTGTACGTCACTAGTACTCGTATTTATAGTCAGTGCTGTTTTTAGCATTAAATTTTTTCTTTTTTTGATTTTTTTCTTTTGAAAATATATATATATATTTTTATGAAGCCAATTATTTTTGATTGATTAATAATGACACAAATGTCCTAGCCAAAATGTGGCCCAAACACAAAACATTACTTCAATCAAAACAGTTGCTTCAATCAAAAAAATTGACTTAAAAAAAAAAGTTCAAATAAAAATAGCTTTCAAATGTTTTTTTTTTTTTTTTTTTTTCAAATTATTATTTTTTTATTGAAGTTACTTTTTTAATTGAAGATATATATATATTTTGATTGATGCAACTTTTTATTTTTGAGTGAAGCAACTTTTTTTGATCGATTAATAAAGACACAAATCTACCTCCATATGGCTCCGCCCAGGGGATACAAGTTTTGACTGAGGTAACTACATTGGCACGACACCGGCGGGCGTACCATATTCAGTGGATGATGATCTTGGTGAAAAGTATAGCTGTCCTGCCAGCAGCCTGATTTATAATTCCCCTCAAGAATGATGGGAAACAAAAAACCGCTAATTTTCAACTTATTATAAGTATTCTTATAAGTTAATTTTATTGATAACTGTTTTCGTGTCAATACTGCGAGTTTGTCCGGTACTCATAAAAATGCTTTACACACTCATCTGTTTTATGCAAATGTAAACTATTTGCCATTTTAAACATGTGAATTTGTTGTTGTGCTTTGTGTAGGAGAGTTGACAATGCACAGTAGTTCAAGTTACTGCCACTATGAACACATTCTTTTTAGCAATCACAACACTACCCATATTAAACATTTTGTTCATTTTTTTCTAGGCTCGGTCCCAACATCATTTACGGGCAACTATGGCAGGATAGTATACAGAATCAGAGCTTTCATTGACACACCACGCTTCAGCAAGGATTACAGTACAGAGAAAGCGTTCTTCTTGTTGGACGCTCTCAATTTAAACAAAATTCCAGAAATATGGGTGAGCCATGAACTGAATTTATTTTGCGCTTTACAAGTTAAAAAATGGACAAAGGTAGAGCGTTTTTGGCTTTCATTCAGATCACTGTAGGCTGAAATAGTCTATCTGTACGCAGGGTCCGTGTTCATCCTCTGTGGTCCAGGAGTTCACCTACATGTTATTAAAAACTGGCAAAGTGATGCTGACAGCGCAGACGGACAAGAAGGGTTACATACCAGGCCAGATTATTCAACTATCAGCGACCGTCCACAACAAATCTGAAAAGAGTACAGGAAACATTAGTGCTTCCCTGGTCCAGGTAAAATTTTTTACATTATTTCTTGGGGATAATAAACTTCACGAATTAATTAAAATGTGTGTGTTTAAATTCAAATAATAGATTTTAGTACATAAACCATGTACAGTATTTTTCGGACTACAAGTCGCACCTGAGTATAAGTCGCACCAGCCATAAAATGCCCAACGAAGAGAAAAAATATATATAAGTCGCATTTTTGGAGGAAATTTACTTGATAAAATCCAACACATAGAACAGATATGTCATCTTGAAAGGCAATTTAATAGAAAAATACAATATAGAACAACATGCTGAATAAGTGTACAGTATGATGTTACATGATGCATGAACAACAAAATGCGAATATACTGTCCTCACCAGGACGCTACGGCTTGGTCCTGGCTATACAGCGAGCTAAACTCCCAAATGACGATGCTGGACATCTGTATAATTTGCTGAATCAATTTCGTCCTCGATACCAAACAGGTTCGCATCAACGTAAATCAATGATAATTAGGTGCTATTACAGCAATGACACAAACGGTTAGCATGCGTTCGCTAGCATTAGCACATTGTTCAAACAACCACACAACTGGCTCTAAGTGTCCGATTGCAGCAACAGAAAAGATGATACACACAGGCGTTGCCTCTGTAGAGATATTTTACAAGCATAAACAATGAATGTAGGTTCGCCGCCGTGTTTCTCTCTTGCTAACTCGCCCACTCACTCAGAGCTGCGTAGCTGTCCGTCTTCTTCTGGCGTGTGAGCACTTTTCTTCACGTAAACAAGTGCGCCCCCACGTGGGCGTGAAAGCGCCACAAACTAAAAGCATGCATTTCAATATGAAAAAGTCAATAATACAATTGAACAAACATTTCCAAAGGCAGAACGCAAACGTGGCCATAGCTATTAAGAGTTATTCAGATAACTATAGCATAAAGAACATTCTAACAAGTTAACCAAACCATCAGTGTCACTCCAGAACACCAAAATAACATGTGAAATGATATCATAATGTGTTAATAATTTCACACATAAGTCGCTCCGGAGTATAAGTCGCACCCCCAGCCAAACTATGAAAAACACTGTGACATATAGTCCGAAAAATACGGTATCTGTCAAATTACATTCAACAATACAGATGTAAAAAAATCAATTTATATCAGCTTCGATGGTTTACTGGGTAAGAATTTACGGCCTTTATTGTATTTCAACCTAGCATGGGTTATAGATCATTAACTACCTCAAATGGCCAAGTATAAAATAATTTAGAGCTTGGATAGATCTAAGTAAAGGTGAGTATTCAGATATACAGTATAGTTTCTATTTTTTATTTGAAACATTTTAGAAAGTAAATTAACACACTTGGAATCACTATGGGCCATAGGTCTTTAAAGCAAAGGTCTAATAAACGGAGTAAATTGCAATCACGCATATCAGCTATCTTACACGAAGTAATGAGGAATTGTGAAATGTTGTTGATGAAACACGGAACAAAATTAAAAGACTTATTGAGAAATAAACACATTGATTGTTCAAAGCAATGATCATGCAATGAGTTATGTTTGTGAATCAATGTCTTCTTTTGTTTCAGAGAGTAACGTATCACACAAAAAGACCCACCCATGACCTAAGGGCCATTGCAGAGTTGGAGGGAGGTCGAGTTAAGGCTGGCAAGGAGATGGAGTGGAAGGAGCAGATCATTGTTCCTCCTCTTCCTCAGTCGAACCTTGCTGGCTGCGAACTCATAAAGATTGAATACTACGTTAAAGTAAGAAAATTTATCACATAAGACTTCTGCCTTGGGAGACTTGTGTTTAGATCGGTGGTTAAACAATCTTTGCATGTAGTGTTGAAATTATCTGAGTGCTCAGGACATCACAAACAGTACGACTAAAACGTGGAAAACTCTTCATTCAAATGGTCACTGACTCATTCCATGACTATGAATGAGAACAGTAGAAATGTGTCATAAAATCTCTTTGAATTACCCTATTTATACCTTCTCATACGCAATTGTTTTAGTCAAGTCACATTTATTTATATAGCCTTCATTCACAGCAAATGTCTCAAATGGCTTCACAAGCCCACAGTTCACAATTACGACATCCAATGATCTGAACCTCCAAAAGAGCGAAGAATAAGCATAAGCCAACAACTTTAGCCATATTTACATAAGTATTAAAATTATTTTGTATAACAGTTATCTCATGTACTTTTTTTAACTGAATAATCCGGAAAGTGTATTTTGTTACATTGCACTTTTTAATGGCCATTTGTCCTAAAATGTCTCCTAAATTTAACTACAACGACGTAAATTGTGGTGAATTGAGATTTGAATATTGATAAAGATTCTAAGTGTTTAAACCCTTCTCCCTATCTGACCAGGTCAGCCTAAAGTCTCCGCAAGTCCTTTTGACATTACCCCTCCAGATTGGGAATATCTCTTTGGACAACAGGTTTAAACCTTCGCAAAATGAAGCTCATCTGACCCCTGCCAATGTTGAAAACCCATCACCTTTGCTAGCTTCTGCCCCCACACTGTCTCCTCCTCCCACGGCCCCGAAACCGACTCCTCGTGCTGCTCCTCGCGCCAGACTTTCACACCCCAATCATCCAAACGCTCCATTGGCTGAATACCAACCAGGAGCTGAGGGTGGTACACTGCCAGATGGCAACTTCACTAACAAGCGGAACTCTCAACTTGTGTCACCAACAGGATTTAGTTATGCTCCTGGCCTCTCCTTCTTGAACAGGCATCAGAACCAGTCAGGTGTTAACCCAGAAGGAACTCCAATTGGTGCTTCCACACGGACCCCAACTTCTTATTCCAATGTAAACACTGCTAGCTCAGTGTTAACTCCAGCTTCCATGCCTCCAGACTACAGGAATGTAGAGTACCCACAAGGTTAGTTTACTTGATTTCTTTCTGTCTGCGCTTACAGAATAGACGGGCAACTAGAGTGGTTGTTTAAATTTAGGATCTCAGGACTGGTGGCTAAAATACCACTGCAGACCAAAAATTGTAATGATTGGCACATCAAAGATATTGATCTTCATTTCTAAACATAATTCATACATAGTTATTGTTAATTGTTTTTAGTTGTGTGTTTTTGGTGGTCTTCGTTGTTTCAGCATCAGTAAAAAAGCCAAGGATATGTTAGAATTTCCTTTAAACTGATTGTCAGAATTAGACCTATTAGGCAAGTCGCATCAGCGCTAGTGGTGTTTTTGGTTTTCTTTTACTGCTTAGATCAGGGGTCCCCAAACTACGGCCCGCCTCCACATTTTGTCCGGCCCCCTGAACATTTTTTTTTTTTTTTTTCCAATAGTGTTATTTATTTCCTGGCTTTTTTCTGTGAAGAACCCAGAGAGGGTTATTTGGTTATTATCTATTTAATTGTGTTATATTATATTATATTATATTATATTATATTAAGGGGTGTCAAACGAATAAAATTTTTAATCTAGTTAATCACAGCTTAAAAATTAATTGTAATTAATCGCAATTCAAACCATCTATAAAATATGCCATATTTTTCTGTAAATTATTGTTGGAATGGAAAGATAAGACAAGACGGATATATACATTCAACATACTGTACATAACTACTGTATTTGTTTATTATAACAATAAATCAACAAGATGGCATTAACATTATTAACATTCTGTTAAAGCGGTCCATGGATAGAAAGACTTGTAGTTCTTAAAAGATAAATGTGAGTATAAGTTATAGAAATGTTATATTAAAACCCCTCTTAATGTTTTCGTTTGAATAAAATTTGTAAAATTTTCAAACAAAAAATAAACTAGTTGCTCGCCATTGTTGATGTCAATAATTACACAATGCTCATGGTGCTGAAACCCATTAAATCCGTCTTACCCAAACGCCAGCAGAGGGTGACAAAACACCAAAAAACACAAGTAACAAATGGACTTGACACTGTGCTGTCATTTTAATCTGTTTGAGCGGGTCATGTGCGTTAAATGCGTCAAATGTTTTAACGTGATTAATTAAAAAAAATAATTACCATCCGTTAACGGAATAATTTTGACAGCCCTATATATTATATTATATTAAATTATTATTTTTATTTTATTTTATTTTATTTTGTTCCGTGAAGAATTCAGAAAGGGTTATTTGATTGTGGCTTTCTGAAAAACAATACATTTTTACATTTAGGTACTCCTGCAATCGTCACGCTTTTTCTGTTACAAACTGACCCGGCCCCTCATCAGAGAAGGAAAAAGTTATGTGGCCCTCACAGGAAAAAGTTTGGGGACCCCTGGCTTAGATTATGAAGGAATCTGACCTTCTAGCCAGACCGCCGGAATCGCGCCAGCCGAACCGCCAGACCCGCGCTGATCCTGCGAGCCGGGCCGGCGGGACACCGACAATCCGGCCAGAAGGGCAAACTCCGTGCGTTCACCTTAGTCTTAACCCCTTGTACTGACTCCATTTTGAAAGGTTTAAAGAAGGCTCACCGAGAACAAGTTGACAATTTATTCAGGTCTGCAGAGATCAAAACGGCAAGGCGAAACAGAAACACTCAGGCGGGGAGGCTCGTTCCAAGGTTACCATATCAGAAGTCATCTAAAAGGTTCCCGAGAAAAAAATGACAACGCTTAGTTAAAAATAGTCTTTTGAAGGCACTCGCGGGGCGGACCGTGGGCAGGAAGAAGGGTGTGTTTGGGATTATCATCTGTTTGTGGATTGGATTGTTGTCCGGGCAACGAGGGTAGTGGATTTTGCCACCTAAGTGTCAAAGGAGCTCTTGGAGACTTGTCAGTTGTGTTATCAGTTGGATATCGGGTGTTCTCCTGTGTTCCTTGTGTTAGGACAGACCGACCCGCCATTTGTTGTGGACTATCCGGGAGAACTGATTGCGAGACTTGGTGCGTCAATCTTGCTCATGATGCACACGTTGGGCTTTGGTGATAAAAAGGCGTCGTGTATCTTTTATGCCCTATATTCTGCTTGTTTTCCTTAAACTAAGGTATAAGTGCTATTTATTTTATATTGGGTGTGTTAGAGTAATACAAACAGACGGTGCCTATGAGAAAAGGTACTATCTCCTTCAATTATAACTAGGACTAAAAATATAACTACTGTATAAATCAGCTCCAACATAATAAAGTTAAACTCTACAAAGTGACTCAAAGGGAAACTATTTAAAATGAAATTTTCCGTAAGACTACTGACGGCATGATCACAGCCCAGCCTGTGGGCACATCAGATAAGACACCAGTGGAATTCCTTCAACCCTATTATGCGCTCACTTCTTCAGGAAATTCGATCAGTCATGACAACACTATACAACTGAACTGGGAAGACTTAATAGAATAACGTTAAAATATTTAACGTCTGTGGAAGGACTTCAAATTTGGAGTTTGGTGAAAGGCAGACTTCAGAGATCAAAGATCTGTGAAAAAGTGCACACTTATTAAAAAGTTACAGAATAATAGTTTGATTACATTGATTCCTTCTTTAGGTTTGTGAAACAAAATTATTAAATTGATGTTACAGTCCTCTCAAAGGTATCAAAAATGTGCTAAGCTATAATGAGTTTCACTAATTAGCTGCTTATATGATTTTTTTTTCCAGAGGCTCCTCCTTCCTATGATGAGAGCTGTAACACATGAACTGGGTGGAGGAACAAGAAATCTACAAGCATTAGCACATCAACCGGTGGAATACATGCTTGTAAATGGAACGGATTAGCTTTCTTAAAAAATGAATTTGTATTTTGAATCTAAATTTTAGGTATTTTTTCTTAATGCATATATTTTAAATTAGGTAGGTCAGCACACATTTAATATATTTTTAAATGGTTATAGTAAAATTGACTTTTTTTTTTTTTTTGGGTGGCTGGAGCTTGACCTGTCAAACGTATTTGTTGTTGAATAGATTTCTAATTAGTGTAACTCAGCGGAAGAAAAATATTTTTCTCAATCAACTGTAATTTTTCTCAATTCCTAAATACAGTACTGTACTCTGTAGAGGTAATAGTGTAGAAAATTATAATCATCATTTGACGAAACAAAGTTATTTTCACTTAGAACTGCATTACCTCAATAAAACATTCTTCAACAAAAACTTACATTTTTGACTCACGTACAGTATTTTCATGTCCTCTGTGGTGATTAACCAAGGGCGTAGGTTTATTCTCAACATTGGTAGGGATGGAATAACAGCATAACCTGCATGTACAGGGTGACCCAAAAAAAAGTTTACACTGCCGTAATACAACTTAAATGCCATGTTTATTCAGTTTAGAATTAGAATTTAATCACAAATTATACATTATTGTAAAGAACATGTACAGTACACTCTATTTTTCAATGTGTCACAACAGCCTCCAGGCGCCTGCGGAACGCTTGACAGGTCTTCTTTATGTAGGATGCTGTCATCTTTTCCCAAGCTCTAACAATGGACCTCTCCAAGGCTGCCACAGAAGTTTGTGGCTTCTTACAGGCACTGTCCTCCGAAATTGCCCATATGCTATAATCCAGGGGATTGAGATCTGGACTCTGGGGTGGCCACATATCACCTTGTCAATCAACTTTTTGGTCCGCACAGATCGGGTTTTCCAGACCCAGGTTTTTGTGAGGCTGTTCCAGTATCTTTCAGCTTCTTTTTAACTTTGTAGACTGCACATCTGGATATTCTCAGATTTGCTGCAATCTCAGTATGTGTCAGACCGGCATGCAGCAATTCAGGTACAGCTAAAGTTTTCTTCATTTTCAGCAGAAGCACAGGAATTGTAGAGACGAGAGATTACCAGCTGCATTGAGTGACCTTAATGAATCACTTAAGCATGACAACCTATTTAGATATGTTTCAATGGCTTTTAAACAAGCAGTCAAGTGAGTGTAAACTTTTTTTTGGGTCACCCTGTACACTTTTTGCTGGGGACGAGACATTAAAATAAAACCGAACAAATTACCGGTAGGTGAACGGGGGTCAGTGTTACAGGTATATTTCTCACCAATATGAACCTAATTAATTAATAGGCTAGATACTACTTAACCTATACATGGAACTACATTGGCCTTCATTGTCGTTCACCACAAGAGTAATACATTGCTTTAAATAGTTGTCTCTTTCATCTTCTCCCTTATTTTCATCTCTAAGTGCATCAGGGGGTTGAGCAATTATGGGAAAAAGCTAAATAGGGATTCGAACTTTTTACCACAATTATAATTAATGTATGATTATATGAAAAAATGTCTGCATTGGGTGCAAATATATTTTTAAAAATATAATGTAGAGAATAAATATTTTTAATTAATAAAAAAAATGCACTAATAGGTATTTGGTGATACTCTATAAGCAGCTTCTTGCTCACGTTTTCTGGTTCTATAGTGTCCAGTAGAGTTCACTACATTTCCCACAGTTTAATTAGCGTTAACAGTAGAAAAGACGTACAGGAGGACACTTCTCTATATGCAGCTTCCTACTTGAGGTTTACAGGTTAGCAAGTGCACACAGTTTATTATTAATCTAACTCTGATGCATGTCGGACTTTCAGTAGCAAAATTAGTGGTGTGTTCTCCACCTCCACCACACTAGTGGTGTCTTCCCCACCTCCACAACGCTGACGTCTTTTTACATTACTTACAGTGGCTACTGCTGCTGCTCCTGCCCGGAGAAAAAAACTTCAAATAGACTGCATGTCGTCGAAATGTAAATCTTTGGCGGCTGTTTGATTGGGGGGAGAGGGAGGAGGGGTCAAGTCATCAGCCAATCAAATGTGCATTTGAGGGAAAAAAATGGACCGGCACATTCAGCACGTGAACAGGGGTAAATGTAAGTGAACATAATGAAAATAATTTACTTCATAATAGTAGTGTCAATTCTATCCTTACAATGTTTGGGAAGACAATATAAATTACCTATTTAACTGAACTGAATACTATTATATAATGCAAATAAGATTGCTTAAAAGTTGGTGGGGACAATTTGATTATCCTGAAAAGTTGGTAGTGTTATGTCCCTACCGTCCATATGCAAACCTACGCACTTGTGATCAACCCAACTCCAAAAGACCTTATATTCTGCCCCAAACTAGTATGATCTAGGGAGAAGCTATGACTCCAAAAGAAAACGCAACATTAGGATATATTTTATGTTCTGACGCAATTAAAATCAAGCCGTTTGGTTTGGACATAAGGATTACATTTATGGCAAAAATGGTAATTGATGGGCTCCCTTTTTTTTTGTTTTTGGCCATTGGAGGGCAGCAAAGTACTAAACACGTCCAATCTGCCGGATATCAAAACGAAGAAGTGCAAGTCTAACTACTGCACTTGTATTTATGCGATACCATCTGTGCATCATCTTTGACTTCACATTTTGTGGCGAAGATTGGCATGCCTTTTTAAAACTTTTTAAAAGTTGGATTCGTTAAGATATGCCACTGTTTACGGTACTTCCGCTAAAGGGTTCAGTGACTCTCGGTCAACTTTACAAACCTTCACGAACAAAGCCAAATTGAATGCCAACAGCAGTTTTGAGTCCGCCTATATACACAACTTCAAAATCGATACTTTTAGAAGGATAATATACGTGTTTTTTAAGTAAGCAGTATTTCTTCAGGAGTCTCATGGACGACAGTGGTACTAAAGAGGGTCCAGGGCCAGATATGGGACCTTTAAATAATTTGGGAAAAACGGCAAGAACCCGACTCAAAAAGAAGGACAGCTCAAGAGTTGAAGCAACTCCCTTTCACATCGTCAGTGAAGTAAGATCGAACCGCGGCACACGACCTGCTTCGGTCAAAAGATTAGGATTACCTGGCCCAACTGGTCATTGGAATGCTCAACATGGCCAGAAGGTAGAATCTGTTGATGCATCCATCGGAAGCACAGATGCCAAATCATCCAGTGCAAAAACTGAGCTGGTCAAGTCCATTGAAAAAACACACAAAAGTACACGTGGGTATTTGGTAAGAACCTACTACTTTGCGTTTATAGGAAGTACAATTCCACTTCCCACACATACCGGATTTATTTGTCTCTTTGTTCGATTTAAGTTAACGTTTCAACGGTCACTTGTGAAGTTGAAGAGAAGGGGGCTGTGTTACAGTACTTTATAAATTAAGACTTTGTTGCAAGTTCAACAAAGATCGAGCCATAAAGGAAAGAACAAAATGATACTACTTTTATTATGATGTCCTGTGATAATATACAGTTGTGTTCAAAATTATTCAATCCCCACAGTAGATTTTTTTTTTTTTTTTTTTTTTGCAAGTTTGACATTTATTTTTTCAACTTGTTTATAATCACATTCAATAATGACATGGCAAATAGACAAATACAACTGAAATAACAAAAATCTTTTTTGGAATATTCCAATTTATGGCGTTTCTTTGATTACTTCATTGACAAAATTATTCAACCCCTTAGGTATGTATAACTTTAGTATTTAGTACAACATTCTTTTGCAACAATAGCATCCTTTAGACGTGAAGCATAGCTTGACACAAGTTTCTTGCAGCGATCCACAGGTAAGGCCTCCAGTTCATAAACATTTTTGGGTTTGCGTGCTTGAACTGCCTTTCCTCAGGTCCCACCAGAGATTTTCAATGGAATTTAAGTCTGACTCTGGTGATTGCGATGGGCACTGCAGAACCTTCCAGCCCTTTTGCAACCAATACATGGTAGATGTTGAGGTATGCTTAGGATTATTGTTGTGTTGGAAGGTCCAACCTCTCCCAAGCATCAGCTTTGTCACTGACTGCATTTGCATCCAAGATCTCCTGGTAATTAACTGAATTCATAATATCTTGCACACGCTGAAGATTCCCTGTACCCGAAGAATCAAAACAACCCCAGAGCATTACTGAACCTGCCCCCCCACCGTGTTTCACAGTAGCCAGGGTGTTCTTTTCTTTTTTGGCATCATTCTTTCTGCTCCACAAAAAGTTCCAGTTTGGGTCTCATCACTCTAGAGAACAGTATCCCAATACCTTTATATTGGAGTATTCAAAAAAAAAATTTTTTTTATTTCAGTTGCATTTGTTTGTTTGACTTGTCATTATTTGATATGATTATAAGCAAGATGAAAAATGAATGTAAAACTTGCAAAAACACTTATCTAAGGGTTGAATAATTTTGAACACAACTATAATTACCAAATGAAACCTGAAATTATAGTTCTGCTTCATAAAAGTGGGGAAAAATATTATGGAGGAGATGGAGGTGCAATCTCTTCTGGGATCCTGGTTGACCATATATATATATATATATATACATATATAACTGTATATCTTTTCCTTTTCGGCTTATCCCTTCAGGGGTCACCACAGCGAATAATCTCCATCTAACCCTGTCCTCTGCATCGCCTGCTCTCACACCAACTACCTTCATGTCCTCTTTAACTACATCATTTATGTTGTAAAACCTGAAGCTCTCCCACCCACTACATACAACTGACGGAACTTATTTTGTGTGCTATGGAGGACATTTAAATCTTTCCATTGATCCCACATGTGTACATGTGTCCGTAGAGGTGGGTAGAGTAGCCAAAATTTTGAGTCAAGTAATAGTAGCATTACTTCAAAATATTATTGCTCAAGTTAAAGTAGTCATCAAAAAATGCACTCAATTACAGTACAAGTAAAAAAAGTAGTTGGTGAAAAGAAAACTCAATGAGTAAAATTGTAACTGCTGACAATGTTTGATATGTACGTATATGTTTTTTTAAACTAGTATTTTTTTTTCTCAGCACAAAGTTATCTGTATGAACTGTTAAATTATTATTCTGTACTATGTACATGGCTATTACATAACCACATTTAGCCAAAGAAATTTCAATAGAAAATCATTGAATTTCCTCAAGGAAAAAAAATCTATAGAAATGAGGCATCATTCGTCCAAAGAGTATGAGTGCCCACTAGTGGGGGGAACATGTTTCCTATTATGAAATTAAAAGGATCATATCCCCGTTTTTCTGTTGTCAATCGATGTCAAGTATTTACTGGGAGAGAGATTAAAATCATACCTTTCGGGTCAAGTTGACAGCGCTTTATGTCAAATGCTTAATTTTTTCACGGTGCATTAAAAACACCGTGTGATTGAATGGCAAGCTTGACTCTGATTGGTATAATGGAGTCATGTGATTATTGTTGCAGTCTCTCATGGGTGAAACTGAGCCACTGTTGGCATCTCTGACAAAAAAAAGTAAAATCTGATACATGTAGAATAAAGAGGAAAAATGAAACGACTAGTGTAGACCAAAGTAGCGGAGCAAGAGTAGTGTTTCTTCGTCACAAATCTACAAAGTAAAAGTATGGCATATTAAAACTACTCTTAGAGGTACATTAAAAAAAAAAAAAAAAAAACTTAAGTAAATGTAATGGAGTAAATGTATCACGTTACTACCCACTTCCGGTTGTCCGACAGTGCAAGCTGGCAGTCGGAAGGATATACAGTTAAAATAAATAAATAAATCGCAATGGGACGTGCAGGACAGGGATTTCTGGAGGGAAAACAATTTTATGTGTTAGGCTTCTTTGACATTTTTTGTGTAAAAACAAGTGAACGATCTTATGGTAACAATGATTCTTTGATGGATAGGTTTATTATTCAGTATGCAATAGCAGATGAGATAGAATCTTCCTTTACTGTTGTCTTCTCTCTCAAGCCAACTAGGAGTAAAGCAAAGTTGGACATGGAAGACATGTACACTTCTGTACCAACTGAGGCCATAGATGGTTGTGTAAATGGTGAAAAGAGCGTGTCCTTCACGTCCACGAAACCACACCCAGGTATTTTTTTCATACATACAGTATAAATATATATGTCTTTTTTTTTAAACGCCATAGGAGAAAATAATTTCATCACACAGAGGTCATGAGCATTTTTGTCTTTTATCAGATTCAAGACTGCCTTTTGATAAAATTTTTGTGTGATTAAGTGTTTTATACTTGACAAAATTGACAGTAATCATTTATAACCACAATACACAGTGTACTGTATGTACATGATTGTATTGTAACCCGTACAACAGAATGTCTAAATATGATCGATTGGATTATTAATGCAGTTCATTACACGGGTGACTTTATCTCATTGTGAACAAAGAAACTACTGTCCTTTGTAGTAAAGTCTTTGAACATATGTTTATTTTTCTGTTTAATACAGAATTGATTTTATTAGTGGTCATATTTTATATCCAATGCCTGATCGGTAAAAGTTTTTATCCACCAATTTACTTGATCTTAAACAATAACATACAGGGGTTGGACAAAATAATGGAGACGCCTTAAAAAATCAACAAAAACTAATTTAATATGGTGTAGGTCTGCCTTTTGCAGCAGTTACAGCCTTAATTATCCGAGGTATTGATTCATACAACTTGTGAATTGTTTCCAAAGGAATTTTAAGCCTTTCTTCATTTAGAATACCCTCCTAATTCTTTTAGAGACGATGGCGGTGGAAATCGACGTCTTAATTGAATCTCTAAAACTGACCATAAATACTTAATAATGTTGAGGTCTTGGGATTTTGCCAGCCATATGAGATGCTCAACTTCATTAGAATGTTCATCATGCCATTCTTTAACAATTATGTTTAAAGATGTCCCGATCGATCGGGACCGATCACGTCATTTTCAAAGTATCGGAATCAGCTAAAAAATATCGGACATGCCTTTTTTTTTAAATATACATATATTTTTTATTTAAATCGTTTTCTAATTGTACTTAACGTTACAGACAAAATGTCTTACACTCATCCAGAGTAGTTTTGGCTTAAAGTAGGGCTAGCAAATTTATTGCGTTAACGGCGGTAATTTTTTTTTTTTAATTAATCACGTTAAATAATTAACGCTTGTGCTGCATGACCCACTCACGCATTGTCGCGTTCAATCTATAAAGGCGCCGTTTTACCTATATATAGAGCTTAAAGGCAGCGTATAATGAGTAGAGAGAATTTTGACAGCCTTTGGAGCTTTTTTTATTTGGGTAAAGCCTTACAATCCCTCTCTCACTCTCTCAGCAATTAAAAATATCAGGGGAGGCAATGTGGGGAAGAAAGGTATTTGTTGATCATTTTCTTAACACCTTATGTTCTTTCCCAACGAAGAGAAGATATATCAATTGGTGCCCCTACGCACAGTCATGGTTGCACTTCCCATCATGCATTTGGGCAGAACAGTTAAATGGCTGCAGTATCATTTACTGAAAGCTCAACAAATACACTACATGGCAATATTTAGTTACAATATACAAAGTCGCATTTATCCTTATTATTTCTCTTTATAGCTGTGAAAAGGAAGAAAAGGAAGATGGGGTTGTACAACTTTGTCCCAAAAAAGAAGGCAAAGCCAGTGAAACAACTGGAAAAAGTATGTCTCTCTCCAAAGATAAATACTATAAAATGCTAAGTAGGTTATTCTCAAATTTAGAAACAGGACTACAGTGTTGTCAGTGATATGTTTATTTGTGATCAATCAAACAGCACATTTTAAACAGCCTTGTTTCATTTATTTGAATACATTTATTTTGCTCTCCATTGTGATTGTATTTCCATTTCATTTTTTCAATGATACCTATTGACGATGCAAGTAATTATATACAAACTGTTTTTGTTCTCAGTTAGAATTATGATTCTCACAACACTGCAGGTAAGAAATGTTGGAGCAGATGGGGTAATACCTGCTATTACAAAATCTGGAGAAACCTCAAGCATGAGAAGTGAATCTTTCAGGGAAGGACAATCTGGAGAAGCAAGCCATGCTGAGTACACAGAGTTGAATTTAGACTGTATTGATCTAAAACTTCAGGAAGAGCTACTTTTACCACAATCAACAGGTAAATGGAACATCACACTGACTCACCATATTCATGTTCCAATAATACTATAAAACTTTGTGTACAAATATACAGATGTCACCTATATTTCTGTATTTTAACTAGCACTCTCTGATGTGATGGAATCAGATTTGGCCGAGGAATTACCTTTGTGCTGTTGTCGTATGGAGACTCCATCATCTGGAGACAGATTGTCCAAAAATGATCAGACCTGTATGGCCATGGAGAGCACAGAGGGAGTGGTAAAAACACACAAATGAGAGATCTTGGCATGACATTTCCATCGTCCTACCTAAAACTTGTTTTCTCTTCTCAGTTGAATCGTTGCCAGAATAATGTGATTAAGCATGAAATGATGAGACCTTCCAATGTGGTTCATATGCAGGTTCTGTGTGAGAATCACAGGGCCAGCATGGTTAAACACCAATGCTGCCCTGGCTGTGGGGTCTTTTGTGCTGCAGTGAGTAGAACAATAAACATCACACATAATACTACTGCCTCCCTTCTGAGCTAAAGACTGTTTGAAGATCCTTTAAATGGAAAACAAAACTTCACATAAATATCATACACAAAATCGAACCATGTTGTTTATTAGGCTGCCACGTGCTAAACGCTCATGACTTTACATGGTCTCTAATAAACATCTTTTGTGTTGGTTCTGCTGACCTCTACTTTTGTGCTCTTCTGGATTTCCCTTAGGGTACCTTCATGGAGTGCCAGCCCTATGGTAACATTTCCCACCGCTTTCACAAAAGCTGTGCCTCCATTTTGAAAGATCGCAGGTTTTGCCCACACTGTGGAGAAGATGCCAGTGGGGCAAAAGAGGTCACAGTGCCCTCACCTTCTTCACCATTACTTCCCACTTTACCACCGAAACCCGCTAAGCAGATACTCAAGGCTAAAAAGACAAGTGAACCACAAAGGAGTAGAGAGATGAACTTAAACAGGTAAAATGACATACTTTATGCTCGTTATTTATTAATCTAATATAAAAATAGAAAGTACAAAAGGCATTATAATAACATTCATTCATTCATTTGCTATAGCAGTACTGCAGCCAGAAGTCCTAATGAATCACTGGAGACTATACTGACGGGACTAGATGATGAAAAGTAAGGTTACATTTGAAGTATTTGCTTATTTTGGAAACACTTAAGTATAATTTATTGAGCGTCATTGTTTTGTAGTTTGAAACCAACAAAAGTAAATTACACTACCAGAGAGCTGTTCATTTCTGCAAAGGAAGGGGAGCTCCAGAGGGTCATTCGCCTCTTGGGTGCATACAAATTTTTATTTCTTCTTCGTTTTACTAGCAGATTTGATTTCACAAAGTGTTTTCGTGCCTTTTTACATATATTTACTAATTTTGTCTAGTGCAGTTGATGGAAAGGACCCCAACTTTCTGATGGATGTCCAAAACAAACGAACTCCCCTACATGCTGCTGCTACAGAAGGGCATGAGGAAATTTGCCATATGCTAATACAGGTGAGTTTCTGTGCATTCTTGAGTTTGAGAAATGTAGCAATCCATCCATCAAATCATAATTTTGGCTTTGCTTTGGGTTACTAATTTGGACATTTTTAGAATTCTTTTTTCCATGTAATATGTTGAATATTTATGTTTTGCATTATTTTGAATGTCTATCTCTGGATTTGATTTTCATGAGGATGAATTACTGTGATTGATATTTGTCTTCAATTGATGCATTTTTTTCAATACATTCAATTTTTTTCTTGAGTGTGACGATGTGAAATAATATTTGTAATGGTCCAGAATTTCTAAAATAAACCTCTATTATCTCTAAAAAAAATTAGCCAAACTAATGCGAGACATAAGTGCACTATCGTTATCATGTAGCAAAGCACTAGGACTGCGAGTGATTGATTCAATCTTCTACCTTGTCAGACATTCTTACAAGAAAGAAAGAATCTACCAAACACAAATTTCCCTACCCTTTGAGCTGTTTATATTGCCAGTCACATGATGCTAGCTATCCAAACAAAAGTCAAAACAAGCATAACCTGTAGAGCCAGCACTTTTTTTTTTTTTTTATTTATTTATTTATTTTTTTTTAAACTTTACAGCTGTCTCCAAACTACTTATTCGCAGTTTAGAATGTGCATAATTTAACCCAGATCTACATAAACCCAATCAACCTATACATGTTCATCTTCTGTGCTGGGGTTGTGTCGTTTAATACATATTTATTAGGGCTGTCAAACGATTAAAATTTTTAATCGAGTTAATCACAGCTTAAAAATTAATTAATTGTAATTAATCGCAATTCAAACCATCTATAAAATATGCCATATTTTTCTGTAAATTGCTGTTGGAATGGAAAGATAAGACACAAGACGGATATACATTCAACATACTGTACATAAGTACTGTATTTGTTTATTATAACAATAAATCAACAAGATGGCATTAACATTATTAACATTCTGTTAAAGCGATCCATGGATAGAAAGGCTTGTAGTTCTTAAAAGATAAATGTTAGTACAAGTTATAGAAATTTTATATTAAAACCCCTCTTAATGTTTTTGTATGAATAAAATTTGTAAAATATAAAAAAAACAAACTAGTAGCTCGCCATTGTTGATGTCAATAATTACACAATGCTCATGGTGCTGAAACCCATAAAATTAGTCGCACCCAAGCGCCAGCAGAGGGCGACAAAACACCAAAAAACACAAGTAACAAGTGGACATCACTCTGTTCTGTCATTTTAATCTGTTTGAATGGGGCATGTGCGTTAAATGCGTGAAATTTTTTAACGTGATTCATCAAAAAAATTAATTACCGCCCGTTAACGCGATAATTTTAACAGCCCTAATATTTATGTTTGTGTTTTTAGGCTGGAGCCAATTTGGAGATGTTGGATGAAGAGCAGAGAACACCCCTGATGGCAGCTTGTGTAAATAACCAATTAGAGACTGTAAAGTACCTGATTAGGGCTGGGGCCGCTATTAACCACAAGGTAAACTCTTAGACATACACGCAAACACATGGTTGTCAACAAATTTTCATCCCGAGCTACATCGATATTTTGCTTACGCTCAACTGGCTGGTTGCAGCAATAAGACGATGAATTAAAAAGTATTAGTATTAACACATTAAAAAAGCAAAGTTATTGTTATATAACTAGAGTTGAGGTGACTTGCTACCATTTTCACTGAATTTTTCGAATTGATCAAATGTCTTTGTCTTTTGTTTGATGGCAATTGTATTTTCACATAAGGATTCAATGGGTTTTACCTGTTTGCATCTGGCATCTAAACTGGGACATTATTACGTTGTTCAACATCTGCTCTCCAAGACATCCAAGTACATCAACTGTCAGGTAGACTCTTTGCACTACATTCAATGGGGACTTCCTGTAACCACCTAAAATAATGCAGCTGGTTCAACTATTGACCATACTGCCTATGTCCTATTTGTGTGATTATCAGTGTAACATAAGTATTGTAACTTGTGCTTGAGCAGGATGTTGGTGGATGGACTCCAATCACCTGGGCAATTGAGTATAAACGCGAGAATGTGTTTTACCTGTTGCTGGCCAAAGGGGCAGACGTTAACATCAGAGACAGGGTACTTTAACACACTAATTCTACCACACTTATGTCACAAATAAAACATCCCTATTACAGTTTATACAGTCACAAAGATACATTTACATTACACAAATAAATTACCACAGTTGACACACCCCACACACTATTATCTAAGAATAATTTGTAGGGATGTCCAGAGTCTGAGTCACCTGGTTTTAAGGGTCCGCTGATAGAGCCCTGATTCGATAAAGATTTTTTTTTTTTTAACAAAAGCTCCAAACATGTTACCATACTGTAATGTTTACAGCAGTGGTCTCCAGCCTTTTTTGCACCACGGACCTGTGAAGTGGGCCTTTTTTTCATGGACCGGCAGTGTGTGGCAGAAAATTACAGTAAATATAAAATAACATGACAGGATTAAAAACGAACATTAAGTGCTGGGACAATGGAACTCACCATACGCTGAATTAACCTTTTTTTTAACAGCAGCCTCTCCTAAAACTTGACGGAAAATCTTCTCGGTCGTAGGCATAATGAATTCTTCTCCAATCATGAAAGGTTTCTTTGCTTTGGCAATACGGTTCGCCATGATTTATGATGCTCTCAGTGGATTCCGTTTTGTTGCCTCGTTTGCTAGCTATTATGCAGAACGGTCTTTGTTGTAGGTTTCTCTTCTGGCTCAGCAGTTGCCCTTTACCCCATAAAATGCTGTCCAAAGACGCCTCTGCCCGCAGCACACAGCCAACAGCAGCTAACGTTACTATTTACATTGACTAACGCTGGGCTGCTATAGGTGTGCAAACACTCCAGTAATGGCAGCCAACCACGAGAGGGCGACGTACACAAATCTGTACTCGGATTAGTCAATAGAGTGGGCAGGCATTTTGATGCGTCAAGAAGCACAGGCCAGATTGCGCTCTTTAACAAATTATTTATTATTCATCTGCGGTTCGGTAGCAAATGCACCATGGACCGGTACCGGTACCCGGCTCGGTGGTTGGTTTACAGTACTTCCTCTTCCGCTTTTTCCGGGAGTGTTGCGGAGTATAAAATGTGCATATTTTTGTTTCTTTTGGCAATGCTATTGTATTTCTGGATCGTTTTGTTACTTTTTAGCCCTTAAAAAATAAATTAAGAACCCGATCCTTTTCACCCTGTTCCGATCCTCTGAAAAATGGCCTGATCGGCTTGATTTCCAATCATGTGATCCAATCAATTTATGAATTCCGATGAAACACTGCCTTCTTTTAGAATTCAAAAGTCTAGTTCAGGACAACCGCAGGTGTACAAAATCACAGATATGACAGTATGTTGTTTCATTTGACAAATAGAATTGTTATTACACTATACTGTATATTACACTTCAATAACACAGTACGCTACTATATAATTGACACTATAATTTATAATGAATGAATGATTCTTTAATGACTAAACAGCTAGGCTGTTAAAATGTGTATTTCCCGACCGCAGATAAGAATCAGTTTGTCCGGATTCATAGTATTTAAATGATTTAAAGATTTTCTGTCTGTTATAATATAAAGACTTTTTTTCTTTTTTTCCGTAAAAAACAAAACAAAAAAAACAAGCTGAAACCAAATAAAATTTGTAATGTAAGATGTTGCCAAACCTTACTTCTATTGATGGGGAAAACTTTGGTTTGTATTTGAACTGTATCTTTTGTGACTCCAGGCTTGGGATTTTTTCGACAAACCCTTTCAATCATAGATAAATTTGTACTGTTCATGATTATAGATGTGGGAGGTGATTTTTATCCCCTTGCACAGGAACAGAATATCTGCCTGCACTGGGCAGCTTTATCAGGGTGTGCTAATGTCACCCAAGCTTTGTTGGATGCCAAGTGTGACCAAAATTCTGTCAATGTTCATGGGGACCTGCCAATTCATGTGGCTGCCAGAGAAAACCACCTAGAGTGTGTGATGTGAGTATACCTTCATAACGTTATTTATAGATTAAAAAAAAACTCGGACTGAATTTTTTGTTTTAGCAGTAAATGAGTTAGTGAATACTGTACTGACATTAATGTGTGTTTAGGAAATACAACAGCTTACTTTCAGGTAATTGCAATGAGGAGCTGGCCAATTCTGGGGCTTAATATTCTCTACTTGCACTATGTGGATTTCAGAATGCTCTAGCTGTGTAGTTCTTAGATCCCAATTTAACTTGCAGGTTGTTTTTGACCAACGGAGTTAACCTGAGTCATAAGAACAGGGATGGACAAACCGCTTTGGACTGTAGCATCAATGGCTCAAAGGTATGGATGGCTCTTAATGCAAGTGCAAAGCTGAGTGATACCAGGGGGAACCGTGGTGAGCAGGTGCTTATAAGGTTGGTTGTTTTGTCAGTGCCTACATAAATGTTTAATTATGTAATAAAAAAGGTCATATTTCATGTTAATAATTACTAACGTGGCCAAATTTAGCAGGTGATCAAATACATGTATGAAATTATGTACGTAATTTATGTAGGTACCGGTACTTGTTTTGCTGAATTTGTTTATTTTCCAGTTGGATGGAAAATCATATGTTATTAGCATCTTATTTCTTTATATCATAACCTGAATACATTTTCCCTCTAATAGGGACATTTCTAGGGGTTATGAGGCGCTTCCTATAAGCTGTGTTAATGGTGTTGATGACAGGCCATACCCTGGAAACTTTAAATACATACCAGACAACTGTGTCACTTCCCCAGTAAATATTGACTGTGACATAACTCACCTGCAGGTAAGATTTCACCAGTGAAAAATTAAGAAATAATAATAATGGCAAACGGCCTAAATCTAGTTACGTGGAGTTCATATACAGTGGTATGGAAAAGTATCTGAACCTTTTGGGATTTCTCACATTTCTTCATAAAATCAACGAATGTGATCTGATCTTTGTCAAAATCAAACAGATGAAAAAACAGTGCCTGCTTTAAAACCACCCAAATATTTGTGTTTTCATAATTCAAGGGTATAGTATGCAAACAATGACAGAAGGGGGGGGAAATAAGTGAACCCTCTGCCTAAGGAGACTTAAAGAGCAATTGAAACAAATCTTTACCAAACAATTGAAGTCAGGTGTGTGCCCGATCACTGATGAGTGGTTTAAAGCTGCCCTGGCCACTATAAAACAACTGGTAAGAAATGTCTTGATGAGAAGCATTGTCTGATGTGCATCATGGCTTGACCAAGAGCTGTCTGAAGAGCTGCAATCAAGGATTGTTGATCTGTATAAAGCTGGGAAAAGATACAAAACTAAAAGTCTGGATGTTCATCAATCGACAGTCGGAGAAGTTGTCTACAAATGGAGAGAGTTTGGCACTGTTGCTTCTCTCCCAAGGAGTGGCTGTTCACCAAAGATGACGCCAAGAGATCAGCGCAGAATACTCAGAGAAGTAAAAAAAGAACCCTAGAGTGTCTGCTAAAGACTTACAGAAATCACTGGCGCAGTCCAATATCTATAAACTATATGTAAAACTATGGCCAAGAATGGTGTTCATGGGAGGACTCCACGAAGAAAGCTACTGCTGTCTAGAAAAAACATCCAACTCATTTAATATTCGCAAAAAGGCACTTGGACACTCCACAGAAATGATGGAAAAATATATTGTGGACTGATCAAACCAAAGTTGAATTGTTTGAGAGTAACACACAAAGTAATTTGTGGAGGAAAAATGGAACAGCTTACCAACATCAACACCTGATCCCCACTGTGAAGCATGGTGGAGGGAGCATCATGATTTGTTTTGCAATCATTAATGGAAGAATGAATTCAAAAGTTTATCAGGATGTTTTGCAGGAAAACCTGAGGCCATTTCTCAGAGATTTGAAGCTAAAAAGAGGATGGATGCTGCAACAAGACAATGATCCAAAACACAGAAGTAAATCAACTTCAGATGAACAAAATACACGTTCTGGAGTGGCCAAGTCAAAGTCCAGACTTGAACCCCATTGAGATGCTGTGGCATGACGTAAAGACAGCGGTTAATGGTAAATGGTGTTATATAGCGCTTTTCCACCGTTCAAGGCGCTCAAAGCGCTTTACACTATCCCGCCATCCACCTACTGGTGACGCAGCACCAGGAGCAACGTGGGGTCCAGTATCTTGCTCAAGGCCACTTAGGCGAGTTCATCAGGGCGGAGAATTGAACCCACAACCTCTGGGTTGGGGACAACTACTCTACCACTGAGCCACGCCACAATGCCAGACATCCCAGGAATCTTGACAGAACTACAGCAGTTTTGTAGAGAGGAATGGGCCAAGATAATTCCTGATCGATGTGCCGGACTGATCTGAAGCTACAGGAAGCGTCTGGTTAAAGTTATTGCTGCCAAAGGGGGGGCCCACAAAAGATTAAATGTGATGGTTCACTTTATTTTCCCCCTTCTGTGATTGTTTGCATACTATCCTCATTAAAATGTGAAAACCTATAAATGTTTGGGTGGTTTTAGTTATAGCAGACACTGTTTTTTGATCTGGGTGATTTTGACAAAGATCAGATCACATTTGAGGATTTTATGCAGAAATGCGAGAAATTCCAAAAGGTTCAGATACTTTTTCGTACCACTGTACAAATCTGCAGTTCAAGCAGATACACGTACAATGTCATTATTTGCATCGCTCTTCTTTTTCCCTCCATTTAGCACTGTAGTTGCACAGATGACTGTTCATCCAGTACCTGCACATGTGGCCAGCTTAGTCTACAATGTTGGTATGATAGTGTAAGTATAACGTTTGCTCATTTTTACCGCATGTGCATATAACATCCTGCTCTGATCATACCACCAGTAGCAATTAAAACGACAACCTCTACGTGTACTGTACGCAGGAGGGCTGCTTGCTGATGGATTTCTGTCAGCAAGATCCTCCAGTGCTCTTTGAATGTAACCATGCCTGCTTATGCTGGAGAACCTGCAAGAATCGAGTTGTTCAACATGGATTGAGGTGAGACAATCTAAAACACTTTCAAGCAATAGGCTTAATATTCTTTCATCTTCTCTATGGGCAGGAGGTGGGGTACACTCTAAACTGGTTAAGTCAATCACAAGACTGTTCTAGAATTTATATATACCAGTTAAATGTACTTTATTAAAAAAAAAGTTATTTGGGGTAAATAAATCTGATGAAAGCCATTATGTGGACACATTCATACCAATTAAACAAGTCCAGCTTTAGCCTAACAACAAGAGAAGGGCTTTTTTGTCTGAAAATAGTGAAACTATGTAATGGTGGGCTCAGTAGTACGACCAGACTGTAAAAGTAAGGGATTTATCTTGTCACCCTGCTTTTTTGCATGTTTACACTGACAATATATGTTCAATCTGCAGTACTTGTCGACTGCCTATAACTTGCGCATCATATACATATTTTTGCGCTTGCTAGAATATCATTACTGCTGACATTGAATAGAGAATTTTTTTTTATTATCAGTTTTGCAATTGTATTTGCAGCTTGTTATAATGTTAATATTTGTATATCTAGCAAAATCTGTCTTCCATCGTCCCTTTTGTGATTTTTTTTCCCCATGTGAAGTCAACATGGTGTATGAAATTTTTCAAGTATCGCTTTGCTCCTAGAGTTCAACTACAGGTTTTCAGAACAGAGAAAATGGGCTGGGGAGTAAGAGTCATGCAGGATGTCCCCCAAGGAACATTTATTTGCGAGTGAGGAACTTTTTTTTAAATTAACATAATGAATTGATGGCATGCTTAATAGTGTACAGTATATGAAGGTATTTTCCTTTCCATTTTATCAAGGTATGTTGGTGAGATCATCACTGACACAGAAGCTAACAATAGAGAGAATGACTCTTACCTCTTCACACTTAACGATAAGGTTGGTTGACTATCATTCCACTTTTCAACTACGCAATTCCTTGAAGACCAAATGACAAGCTGAAGTGTTTTAAGAGTTGCTGCAGCAGCCTGCTGCAAGAAATTTACAATAATAAGAGGTCAAAAAAATCATACACTACTTTTTCAACATCAGCTAACGCCAATAATTCTTTATTTTCCATAGTCAAAACAAAGAAAATCTACCATTGATTCATACATTGACTCTCAAGTGTCCTTGCAGTCCAGCACAGCCATTAAAGTTTCACTAGAAACATTGTCTGCATGGTCTTAGCAGCAAGCACTATATATGTATATATTTGAAATTTCCATCCATCTATCCAAGATTATTGTTGTTGTCTTCCTATGCAGGTAGATGATGTACACTGCATCGACGCAAGACTTTTTGGCAACATTGGCCGTTTCATTAACCATCTTTGTGAGCCCAATCTGTTAGCTGTGAAGGTATTCACCATGCACCAGGATATGCGATTTCCAAGGATTGCTTTCTTTTCCAACAAAACTATTAAAGCTGGTGACCAGATCGGGTAAGCTTTATTTCAGTCCTACTGACTTTGTACTGCATTCTTGACTAAGAACTGATTTACGTAGAATATGAGATTGTGTGATTTATTTTGAGTTGTTTGCTTTTTAGATCATTTTATATATAAGGAATGTTGAAGTCAAGAGAGTATTACCAAATAATTACATTTCTCCCATCAGGTTTGACTATGGTGATCACTACTGGATGGTGAAGAGCAAATACTTGAGCTGTCAATGTGGTTCACCGGTGTGTCGATACTCTGAAAGATTGACTTCAATGATCACATTGTAGTTTAGCTACACTTATCTTTGTATCTAACATGTATCGGTCATGTTTTAACTATCAGACACATTTTTGTTCGCACATTCTAGGATGTATTTGATCAATCTGTGTAGTGTTAGATGTGAATTGGCCTGTCAACATATGCATTACGATACAATGTAATAAATGCTTGTACTGAGTATTCCCAGTGCCCAGCAATATCTCCTCTCCTCAAAATCTGATATTTATGTCCAAATGAGTGGAATATTCTATTCAGATTAGCTCCATGACAGTGACATGTATGACAATGTCATCGGTGCTTGTCACCGTCTCCATCAATCATGTCACCACTTTTATCAGCAAGCCTGATTGACTAGGAAATTGTTTGCCTGATTGACTAGGAAATTGTTTGGTGCTTAACTTTTCTCCTCATAAAGAAATATTTGGGGAATAATGAATACATCACTATCCAAAACAAAACATAACCAAATAATCGCATTTGTTTTGAATATGTCTGATGTTATTTAAATATTGGTTTTTTTTTTTTTTTTTTTTTTTTTTTTTCAAACAATAATAATGATCGACATTCTGATGTTCTTACTTGCAAAGTTTAATATACATGAAATTATTTTCCGAATCTTCTCCAGGATTCCAAATATTTCTTGGAGGATTTAATTTTTTACACATATACTCTTAGAGTAACAAATAGCAGTAAAGTAGTAGATTGCAACACCATTGGACTACAATGTGCCTTATTTTATTTATTATAAATGTGTTTAATCAACTTGTTTGTGTTTTAATTATTCAAGCAATGTATCTACAACTTTGTTACTACCTTATAATTGGATTTCAAATGGATACTTTGTTTCACAGCATCCCCACACATTTCTAAAGTTTATAGAAAGAATAAAATACTGTACAACAATGAGGAACGCTCGTCTCATTTCTGCACTTTTGTCCCACCCATCGACGGTCAGAAGCCAACCATTATGCAGCATGACGTATTGACCTGCGACGAGGGGTAAACCTAATTTCCGAAGAAGCACATCTGTCGCCAACATGAATTTAGCTTTAATAGCACTAACGATGACTTTACACGCGCTGTCACGCTGTTTTGTCAAGGTAATACGTGTTTGTTTTTGTTTACATTTCGTACTTTTAAGTCGATTTGCGTCGTTTCTGCTTGGAAAGTTTAAAAACGGATATGGGTACTGTAGTAAGATCAGCTAGCGGTGTGTCTACGTAGCGGCCATGTTGGCAGGGGCGACGTTTCATAATTTCGAAAAGAAATTAGAGGACCTCGCAAATGCTAGCAAATTTATCACATATAGTGCTGAATTAAATAGCATGTTGGCAGCGCACCCCACACATTTAAGTAAAAAAACAAACAAAAAAACCCCACTTCATTTCAGGCTTGTTTTCTGTTGAGTTTGTAGCAGTTTTGGAACGCCTCGAGACCCTTTTCCCCCAAAATACAGGTAGTTCTTGGGTTACGAAAGAATTCCGTTCCTACACTGGCGACGTAACCCGAATTTCCGCGTATGTCTGAATTAACCCTTTAAGCAAACCCAAATCTCAAAATAACGTTCCAAAAAGTCCAAAAGTACAGTGTTACTTCTACATACAAAGTTAATTTGTTCCAGGACCTTGTTTGTAAATCGAAATGGTCATATGTCGAGCAGGATTTTCCCGTAAGAATACATTATAATTCCATTAATTCGTCCACAGCCCGAAAAACTACAATAAAAGCTTAATAAATACTGCTGATACTATTGCAAATAGCAATTACACAGAGCAAAACAAATAAATTGTGAATAAAAATATAATAATATTGGTACCTATAATAATGTAACAAATCGGGTTCTCATTAGGGGCGTGCGAAATTTCCGATTCTTAGATTATTCGCGATTCTGCCGTGGAAGATACGAGAACGATTCACAAACATCCAAATTCCGATTATTGAATTATACCAGGTAAAGCGGAAATAAAACACAGTGAGCGCGGTCTTCGGGAAGCAATGAGGAACGGACCGAGAGTAAATATCATATTCAACTCATGCCGCTAAATAAAAAAAAAACAATAATACCTGACTGCGGCCGTCAGCCGCTACAAACAGCACCCAGTTGCTAGTTGCTACAAACATACGGCAACATAAGCCTATGGTAGATATCACATATATCTAGAACTAGATGTGAAATGACAGCCGACGGCCATGTTAGATCATATACCAAGAACTAGATGCGAAATGACACTTTCCCGCGCTAGGAAACAGTCGCCATCTTAAAGCAGTAGGCTTCTCTAGAAGGCTCTGTTGTAGCGAACCTAATTACTTTTGATCAAAAAACAAAACAAAAAAAAAATCGGCAAAATCTTGAATCTATCTTTAAATGATGAAACAGTTTTAAAACTTTCACGTCTAAAGTAGACAGAAGGGAAATTATGGAATAACGGGAGCAATTTTAACAACTTTAACGGTTGAGTCACAACATTAAATTAATTGCAGTTTAAAGCTGCTGATACCGAATGGGGACTTGAGTATTTTATTCACTGTTTTTAACGGTCAACTTGATACTGAAAAAGTAGTTTGTTTAGCCTGAGAGGATTTTTGAACAATTTTGGAACTAGTGTACAAAAAATTAAAAGCGGGGGGGGTGTATGTGTGCATCAATAATCGATTTATAATCGAATCGGAACCTCTGAATCGTAATCGAATCGTTAGGTGCCCAAACGTTCCCACCTCTAGTTCTCATGTGGCGGATGTGTTTTGCGTGGTGTACCTTAGCGCAACGCGTGGCTGACGTGACAGAGTGGGAGGACTTTTTACTTTCACTTTTCATGTTCAGCTGTGGCAGCCAGTAGGCATGTTGTGTTGCACAACTTCTGAATTAAATGATTAAAAGCCTGACAAAGCTGGCAATTTTTTGGCGATGTTACAATAATAATAATTGTTACCTTATAAAGACTGGCGAACAGAGATCGGTGGAGGAACGTCGAGATCGTAGACATTCTACTGCTGTATTGTCGAGCCAGTTCATGGACGCGCACGCCACGCTCATATTTTTCTATTATTTCCATCTTCATTTCAATGGTAGCCCTCACTTTTTTCCTCTTTTCACAACCTGCACTAACATTCTTGGAACCCATGTTGATTTATCTCACAAGAAAATCCACCATGCATCCGTCTTGCGGGAAAAAAAACTGCAGCGCTGTCATAAATTGTCGTGTTTCGAGCCTGTCGTCTAACGTATGAACAAATGTCGAGTCAAATTTTACGTTGGATGTCGAAAAGATCGTGTGTCGAAGCGATCGAATGTCGAAGCGATCGAATGTCGAGGTACCACTGGATTTTATTTTGTTTAATGATGGAGGGCAGACTGCCCTCTGGTGGCAGCGTTGGGTCTGGCTGGACTGTTGCCTTGCAGACTGTGTCTGACATGGATTAAGGACAGCTGCACTCTGAGTTGGCCCACATAAGGCTGTAAGTTGTGTCAGCTAATATATGTTTGCGTATGAACTTGTAATTAAGTTTAGAATTACAGCTTGTGGAGTTATATGTGAGCGATTTGTTATGAGAATTGTAACTACGTAAGCATTCGTAGCATTTAAAATAGCGGATTTTCGTTAGGCAAATTAGACTAATTTACTAAATTTACGTATTGATCAGACTAGATGGACGTTTAAACACCAATTGTTATGTGTCAAGTGTTGAAACGCGTGTCGTTTTGAACATAAGTGTACATATTTGTGTTACAGCTTTACAAATTGTCAAAAGTGAAAAGAAAAAGCTTCAAAAACCACAATTGCCTTGTTTGCTGTCTGTCAGGCTGAACAGCTTCACGTTTAGCGAGGACAGAACACGTCATATCATTAAAGTAAAAAATAAGATACTGTAAGGTACTGTTTACACGACTTTAGAAAGAAAAAAAACGGCTGGAGACAAAATGCGGATGAGACTTCGGCGTTGTAAAGTCGAAATCACGTAAATCAAGTACATCGTAACCCGGGACTACATGTACATTTATCATTTCAAGAACTGGTTATGTCTCGAACCATGCCATACACGCATGGCCCACAGTGTATAATAGTACTCATGGACCAGGATGGTAAAAAAAAAAATATATATCAATGTGACTATTTATTATTGTGTATTTATTGTGACCATTTTGATAGACAGGAGCATATCACTCCCATACACAACCCAGTTTCAAAGAAAAGTATTTTACCCAGACCCTCGACCATTTCAACTTTAATTCCATGGGGAATGGAACATTCCTTCAGCGATACCTGATCACTGGTGAGCATTGACCAACCATCTATTTCATAGTTCAAACAACCAAGATAGATTAGGTTTTGATTTCTGTCTTGCTTTTCCTTATAGATAAATACTGGAAAATTGGATATGGTCCAATTTTTTTCTACACTGGCAATGAAGGGGACATTTGGGAATTTGCCCTTAACTCTGGATTTCTTACCGAATTGGCTGCTCAACAGGAAGCCTTGGTCATATTTGCTGAACATGTAAGAAAAATTGTACATTATTTTCTTTCTTGCTGCAAAGCTGAAAATAGTCAGCGTATATCACTTGAGTCTTCCCTTTAGCACATTCAATGAGTCAGAAATAAAGGCTATAAAGTAATTTTGTTTACCTGCGGTATTTTGATTGAGAGCATATTACTTTTAATGTCATCACGCTTGAATGACTAAAGTTTTTTTCTTTCTTACAGAGATACTATGGCAAGTCTCTTCCTTTTGGCAATGACTCTTTCAGCATACCTCAGATTGGCCTGTTGACAGTGGAACAGGCAATCGCAGATTATGCCGTCATGATCAGTGTGTTGAAACGTCAGATGGGAGCCACAGATTGCCCTGTCATTGTTTTTGGTGGAAGGTAAGATAAGCCTAAAATCTCCACTGACCGGAAGCTACTTGTACTCACATTTAATCTTTCATTTAAAGTGAATTATCTTACTTTTTGGTGGTATTGTTTAATCAGTGGCTTTCAAAAATCAATCAATTTTCATTCAAAATTATATTTTTTTCAATGATTTGCAAAATAAAAGTTAACAAAAACAGCAATAACCCCAACCTCCATCTCCTAATTTTTATTTTCCCTTATTTCCTCACATACTAAATACCAAATCTCAATTTTAACTACTTAAGAACATAGGATATACAGTACAGTGGGGCGAATAAGTATTTTGTCAACCACTAATTGTGCAAGTTCTCCCACTTGAAAATATTAGAGAGGGCTGTAATTGTCAACATGGGTAAACCTCAACCATGAGAGACAGAATGTGGAAAAAAACACAGAAAATCACATTGTTTGATTTTTAAAGAATTTATTTGCAAATCATGGTGGAAAATAAGTATTTGGTTAATACCAAAATTTCATCTCAATACTTTGTTATGTACCCTTTGTTGGCAATAACGGAGGTCAAACATTTTCTGTAACTCTTCACAAGCTTTTCACACACTGTTGCTGGTATTTTGGCCCATTCCACCATGCAGATCTCCTCTAGAGCAGTGATATTTTGGGGCTGGCGTTGAGCAACACGCACTTTCAACTCCCTCCACAGATTTTCTATGGGGTTGAGATCTGGAGACTGGCTAGGCCACTCCAGGACCTTGAAATGCTTCTTACGAAGCCACTCCTTTGTTGCCCTGGCTGTGTGTTTGGGATCATTGTCATGCTGAAAGACCCAGCCACGTCTCATCTTCAATGCCCTTGCTGATGGAAGGAGATTTTCACTCAAAATCTCTCGATACATGGCCCCATTCGTTCTTTCCTTTACACAGATCACTCGTCCTGGTCCCTTTGCAGAAAAACAGCCCCAAGGTATGATTTTTCCACCCCCATGCTTCACAGTGGGTATGGTGCAATTCAGTATTCTTTTTCCTCTAAACAAGAGAACCTGTGTTTCTACCAAAAAGTTATTTTTTGGTTTCATCTGACCATAACACATTCTCCCAGTCCTCTTCTTGATCATCCAAATGGTCTCGAGCGAACCGCAGACGGGCCTGGACGTGTACTTTCTTCAGCAGGGGGACACGTCTGGCAGTGCAGGATTTGAGTCCCTGGCGGCGCATTGTGTTACTGATAGTAGCCTTTGTTACCGGGGTCCCAGCTCTCTGTAGGTCATTCACTAGGTCCCCCCGTGTGGTTCTGGGATTTTTGCTCCCTGTTCTTGTTATCGTTTTGACGCCACGTGTTGAGGAGGGAGTTGAAAGTCCGTGTTGCCCAACAACAGCCCCAAAACATCACTGCTCTAGAGGAGATATGCATGGAGGAATGGGCCAAAATACCAGCAATAGTGTGTGAAAAGCTTGTGAAGATTTACAGAAAACGTTTGGCCTCCGTTATTGCCAACAAAGGGTACATAACAAAGTGTTGAGATGAACTTTTGGTATTGACCAAATACTAATTTTCCACCATGATTTGCAAATAAATTCTTTAAAAATCAAAAAACGTGATTTTCTGGGGTTTTTTTTCACATTCTGTCTCTCATGGTTGAGGTTTCCCAAAGTTAACAATTACAGCCCTCTCTGATATTTTCAAGTGGGAGAACTTGCACAATTAGTGGTTGACTAAATACTTATTTGCCCCACTGTATATTCAAATTGAAGTTAACATAAACATTTTTTAATAATAAAGATATAAGTAACATACATTCAGAAAAATAAGCACAAATGACTTATATTATGCAAAGTGAAATGGAATAGATTTTGAAGATTGTGCAAACATTGACTTTTTTCAATTATAAGGAAATGAATAAGTAGCCTAACATAAATGAACAAATATAAGTCCAAAGTGCACATTGATAGCTAAGATGTTCTGAACCTCCCCATCAGAGCAAATAAAACTAAATATGATAAATAAGCCTCCTCAACTCTTTCGTTGCTCTTAAAGATTTGATCCATTTTATGTTGCATTGCCCTTTTTTTTGTCGCATCAATTCAACAAGCTTTTTTGTTTTTTTTTGTTTTTTTTTGTTTTTTTTTTTTCCCATTTGAACCAATCAGAGCTAACAATCTGATTGAACGGATAAATGAGTCCAGGCGTTTTGCTTTGCTGCGTGCATGCGCACATTGACGTGACTCATCATCGTCAGACTCAGATAACTGCAGCAGCTGGGGAACCTCAATGTCGTCCGTGGAATAAAATCAATAATAAAAATATTGGTGGAGACGGATTATGCTACACAATAACTTTATTATGCTTGTTGTTAACACTTGTGTATGTAAATATGATGTTGGTAGATTGTTTTCTTCTTGGAGCTGAAATGCATGTGTAGCAGCTTAGCATTTTTTGTTTTGTTTTTTGTTTTTTACATAGCGTTTTGACAGTTGCTGTCATATTTTCGCAATCAAAGCATCGTCAATCGTATACCGGAACTGCGTTCCTGACCGTTCTGGCCCACTTTCACCCCTGACTTTAACTTGGTTAGAGATGAATTTTGGAAACGAACAGTTTCTTGCACAATGTATCGATATCCAAGATTAAAGAAGAAGCCTTCACAAAAACATTGTTTTAATTTAGATGAATTTAAATTTGTTACAATTTGCAGTGGTGTCAACAGCGAATTGGATATGTGTTTCAAAAGCAAAACACAAAGTGAGAAAAAAATGTTCACGTAATTTCCTGTGGCCTAATCAAACAAACCAGCTTTTATTTTTGTTTACATTGAGTTTTTTTTTTTTTTTTTTTATCCAATTGTTTTTTTAGGACGTTTGTGGCCTCAAAATTGAATTTAACATGCATTTGTCTCATGATTCTCTTCAGTTATGGCGGAATGCTGTCAGTCTATATGAGAATAAAATATCCAAATCTCGTGGCTGGAGCTCTTGCTGCTAGTGCTCCCATCCTTTCAACCGCTGGGCTTGGTGACCCTGGGCAGTTTTTTCGGGATGTCACTGCTGTAAGTTAAATATGATTTGGTATTTTTTTGTCGTTGTTTAGATACAGTCAATTCAGAAGAATGACCTAACATAGTTTTACAGTCCATTCAGAAGAATGACCTAACATAGTTTTGCATGTTTTTACATTGAGTATACTACCAAAATTAAAAATCAAATTAGATAATTTTGTCTGTTTGATTTCTGTAACTCAAACAGGATTTTGAGAAGTATTCTACAGAATGCAGTTATGCTGTGAGAGGAGCTTTTCATCAGCTGAAAGAATTAGGTGAACTGCAAGGTAAATTGTGTGATTTTATCTCTGCCCTATCCACATATCAAATAACACTTTGAATTTCCTATAACGTAGTCTTCAAATGTAAATAGTAAACATATGTTTTCTCTTTATTAGAGTACAGTACAATTCAGAACGCGTTCAAACTGTGTAAGCGTCCATCATCTGCTCAGGACATCCACCAGCTAAATGGTTTGCTGAGGAACGCATTCACGCTAATGGCCATGTTAGATTATCCATACAGCACTCAATTTATGGGCAGTTTGCCTGCCAATCCTGTGAAGGTATGGGTTTGACATTCTTTTAAGGGTATGAATAGAGGTGCACCAATTAATCGATTAATCGACAACTAATCGATTAACAAATTAATCGACAACTATTTTGATGACCAATTAATCGTCGACCAATATATCGTTTGTAAATTATCATCAAATTTTTTCATTTTATTTTTGTTAAGTCAAAGTAGGACATGAACAAAAATCTGCTTTTATTTTGGAAAACAATTGACATTTTTGCCGATTTTTTGATATCTTACTGTCTAAAGTAGCTTCTTAATAAGGCTGCAACAACTAATTGATTAAATCGATTAATAAATAATTTGCCAACGACTTTGATAATCGATGCACTTGTAGGCTACAGTTAAGTCAGGAAGCTGTAATAAAATATTATTTTTGAAGGAAATGGTCATCCATTTTGTCTACATTGTTACTTACAACATGCCTAAAACAACTTTAAGGAAAATGGTGAAGGTAATTGAAAAAAGTGACTTTTATCCGATTAATCGGTATAATTCAGAATAATTGATTATGAAAATAATAGTTGTAGCCCTAGTTGTGAATTACTTTATTAATTTAACTTGATTTGACTATCCTGGGAGGAAAAAAATGACATGAAAAAGAAAAGTTTGGATGTGATTTCTTAATTTTGAGCATGACCACCTCACCAGTTAACTGAGGGTGTGCATACTTGCGCATCTCGGTAATATTTACCAAACCTCTCAAAAATAGGCTTTTTAAAAAAAAAAAAAATACCTCTACAGATAAAAGGTCACAAACTGGAAAAAGGTTTGAAATTATGTATCTTCTTCTCAACTTTTTAGTATTACAGAACAATGACATTTGAACAGGGATATGTAGACTTTTTTAATCCACTGAACTGACATGTAAATTATACAGTGTGTGGTATATGTATATATTAATATATATTCTATTTTTTTGTCAGGTTGGTTGTGAAACCATGCTCCGTGGATCAGACCTGCTTGCTAATTTGAGAGATACGGCAGGTAAATTGACCGATAATTCTTTCCCAGATAGCAGACCGACATTGAATAAACAATGATTTTCCATCAAAATCATCAGTATGGTTGACATCAACATTTTCGATGTCAAGTGACGTTGAAACAACGTTGTTCTATGGTATGTCTACCGATGGTTGGGTTAACATTGTTTTATAGTTGATGAACTAATGTTGACAAATAGTTGATTTATGATTGACCGGGAAACATGATTGAAAAGTCATTGAGTTATGGATGAGCGGGCGTTTTGGTCGAAAACATAACATTGATTCAGCGGTGTTCCAATATTGTTAATAATCGAAATGACGTTTAAGTTTTGTAAGGATTTCAACGTTGAAACAACATAGATTTAGGGGGCAAAAGTGACGTTGATTCAACGATATAAAATCGACAGCGGAATGTTGATCCAACATCTTTTCAATGTCGGTCTTCTATCTGGGTTGTTTTATGGAATTATAATTATTTCGCTAAACATACACATGTGCCACGGCGGGCTCAGAGTTCATCTATATCAAAAACTATTTACAGTCCTCGTTAGGCCTGAACGATATTGGAAAAAATTATTGCTGCGATTTTTTGGGGGGTTTGCGATATATTGCGATATTAAAAAAAATATATATATATATATATATATATATATATATTTTTTTTTTTTTAATTTTTATTATTATTATTATTTTTTTTTAAAAGAAATATTTACTAGATGACTTGAATAGCTGTTTGGAAAGACTTTGGATAACTCACCATGACCACAGTGTACAATATTCCATCGTTTCTCACGGTTAATAGGGACCAGACCCCGCCGCGATAAGTGAAAAACTGCAAAGTAGCGCTATTTTAGATTTTCATGCTTTTTAAACAATTTGGGAAAACTCTGTCTTTGGAGGCTTCTATGCAACTATGGATACATTTTAAGGCGCACCTGTGTAACTTCATGGAAAAACAATCAGCTGAGGTAACAGGAAGCGAATTGTGCATTTGCATAAGTTTCTTTCATTATTGGTTGCAATGACGTAGTTCTTTTCAAACATGATTGGTGTGGAATGAGGAAAAAAGATCATGTCTATTCATATTATCTATGTTTGAATATTTTACTTTACAGCAATTGTGTACAACTCAACTGGTTTACTGACTTGTTTGGATGCTTACACTCTGTATGTGGAGTGTGCTGATCCCACTGGCTGTGGACTAGGTTTTGACAGCATGGCCTGGGATTATCAGGTACTTGTATGACAATCACTCTGTAGTCTGTACACAACATTTTAATTTGGATAATGGAAGCAAATTTTGCGTAACATGAGCTGGTTATGTCAGAAAAAGATACTACAGTTTTCCACATCCATGTGTGTTGCAGGCATGTACAGAAATAAATCTCTGTTATGAGAGCAACAATGTCACAGACATGTTTCCAACAATGACTTTCACTGAGACAGAACGCCTACAATACTGTTCTAAACGCTGGGGTGTTGTTCCACGACCAGACTGGCTAAAAATTCAGTTCTGGGGAGATGGTGAGTCCATAAAAAGAATACACGCCATTCTTGTTTGACATTTGGAAGTTTGGCCCACGAGTAACCTTCATAGGGCAAGTAACTATTTTGTTAATTAAATAAGAATACCTGTAATTTTTTTGATCATTCGTAAATATTAAAAAATAACGAAAGCTTAATGTTAAATTAATTCAAATGTAAATAAATCAAAACAAAAATAACTGATTATGCCACACATATTCTTTACAATTATGAATTCTGGGGGGGGTTAAATCAATTATGGAATAAGACCAGGGGTGAAAGTGGGAAAGTGGCAAGAATTTCTTGCCGGAACTCCCCGATGTTGAAGGTCGCCACGGAGCCATTAATTTTATTTTATTTTATTTTTTCATTTGGGGGGGGGGGGGGGGTGTAAAGCCTCTTAAACTACTGAAATGCAAAGAAAACTGTTTTGACACAGTTTTTTCTATAACACATACAAAAACTGATTTTCATTCAAAATTGTATTTTTTCAATGATTTGCAAAATTAAAGTTAAAACAACAGAAATAACTCCAACCTCCATCTCCTAATTTTCATTTCCCCTCATTTCCTCACATATCGCCAAATATCATTTTTAACTACTTAAGAACATAGGATATATATTAAAATTGAAGTTAATGTAAACATTTACTTTTTTTTTTCCAATAATAAAGATATAAGTAACATACATTCAGAAAAAGAAGTACAAATGACTTATATTATGCAGAGTGAAATGGAATGGAATATATTTTGAAGATCGTGCAAACATTGACTTTTTTTAAATTATAAGGAAATGAATAAGTAGCCAAACAAAAATGAACAAATATAAGTCCAAAGTGCACATTGACAGCTAAGATGTTCTGAACCTCCCCATCAGAGTAAATAAAACTAAATATGATGAATAAGCCTCCTCAACTCTTTCGTTGCTCTTAAAGATTTGATCAGTTTTATGTAGCATTGCCCCTTTTTTTGTCACATCAATTCAACAAGATTTTTTTTTTTTTTTTGCTGTTCCGGAAAACATGCACATTTGAACCAATCAGAGCTAACCATCTCTGCTGATCACATGTCAGTATGTCAGCCAATTGAACGGATAAATAAGTCCAGGCGTTTTGCTTTGCGGCGTGCATTCGCACATTGACGTGACTCATCATCGTCGTAACTACAGCAGGTTGTCTTATACCCGAACAACATTCCAGCCCTGAATCTTCTACCGGAATAGCATTCCGGCACCGAATCTTATACCAGAACTGCGTTCTGGCCCTGAATTTTATACCGGAACTGCGTTCCTGACCGTTCTGGCCCACTTTCACCTCTGAATAAGACTAACAAAAAATGGGGGGGGGGAGTGAAATGCCCTGATTACTATTCACTGAATAGTATCCATATACACTGTATATATACGGCATGCCTATACATTAGAAGACACGGTTCAAATTAAAACATTGATTTACGTTCAATCCATCAATGCATGTGTTTGAGTCTCTGCTTTTGTTCAGCCCTTTCTGGAGCCAGCAACATTATTTTCTCCAATGGTGATCTGGACCCATGGGCAAATGGAGGGGTAAGTGATTTAAAAATTGGTTGTAAAGACATGGCTTCAGAGCTGTTCGTCTTCTTTAAGGTACGCAAGTCTTTGAGTTCATCATTAATAGCGATCAATATTGCTGGAGGAGCCCATCATCTAGATTTAAGGTATTGCAAGATGCTCCCTTCTCAATTTCAATGTCATATTAAAAAAATAATATTGTCATTTTTTGGGGATGATCATACAGAGGATCCAACGAGGCTGATCCAGCATCAGTAATCAAAGCCAGGATCGCTGAAGCAACCCTCATCAAACAATGGGTGGAGGAGGAGAGGACGAAAATACAACAGTTGCCTTGATAATGCTAAGGTTTTGCTGCATTGGAGACATTTCTTACATCAATTTATATTTTCTGTTGAAAAATTTACTGTTTATAATTTATATGCAGCGCCCTTTCATAAAACAAAGCCATGTACTATTGCTGTGAAAAAGCAAGGGGAATCAAACTTTTTTTCACGGTGAAAGAAGTATTACTGTTTGCTAGATTTGGTTAATTGTATATACAAAGGTAACCATATAACTCAATATTATGTGGGTCTTGGAAAATCAGTCGAAATGTTCTAAAATTGCTATTGTTCTGAAAAGATGTAGGAGTGAATGATTTAATTACCAGCAGATTGTATTGGATTATCTCCCACAAATTATTGACTAATCATAAATTATGAAAATGGCTTGTTCTCTATGATGATGCGATGTTTATAGATCAATGTCTTATTCTTATCCTGAAAAGTGATGGTTTGGGAGACAAGCAGAAAATTCTTATACTGAAAAGTGATTGTTTGGGAGATACTGTACAATGTTTCTGCGCGATGCCAACTTCATGTGAATGTCATTTTATTTGACTTTACACAGAGTCATAATAATAAAATCTCTTATCTTGCAACCTTTCAGATTCAGGAAGACACTAAGAACTTTTTTTTTTTTTAAAGTTTTTCTCCAAATGTTTGTTTCCTCTGTCCTCAATATACTCACAAGCTGGTTTATTCTTTATTTAAAGGGATCCACGGATAGAAAGACTTATAGTTCTTAAAAGATAAACGTTGTTATGAGTTAAAATAATTTGATGTTAAGACCCCTCTTGATATTCTTGTTTTTATACAATTTGTAAAATTAGTTTAGCGAGTAGGTCGCCATTGTTGATGACGTTGCAGGGCGGTGACGTCACATAGTTACGCTGCTGGGCTTCCAGAGTGTATCTTATGTTATCTGTTCAACCCTTTCAATTTGAACTAGAGAGGAACATTAATGAGCATGACAGCGCTGTTGATATTTTATAAAACGAAAAGCAAAAGCAAAATGAAAAGGAAAGACGGGATGAGACGAGAGTAGGGGGGTTCTGCCAAAATGTACTACACTGGGGAAACGTACCCAAGGTACTACCGTGCGCTTTCAGCTTGTTTTGTTTAGATGCATACAGACGGAACATACTAAAGATGCCTTAGAAAATACTTAAACCTATTAAGATCAAATAAGGGTGGTTTAAACATGCTACAGTACGTGACTAATGTGGTCAACAGATCAACAATCTGCTTTAAAGCTACCGCAGAAAACACAATGCTTAAAATTATGAGAGGGAAACATGCAAAAAATTTTGAGGCAATGAAAAGGTAATAAAAGATTAAATAAAAACATACAGTGGGGCAAATAAGTATTTAGTCAACCACCAATTGCTCAAGTTCTACTTGAAAAGATTAGAGAGGCCTGTAATTGGCAACATGGGTAAACCTCAACCATGAGAGACAGAATGTGGGGGGAAAAAAACAGAAAATCACATTGTTTAATTTTTAAAGAATTTATTTGCAAATCATTGTGGAAAATAAGTATTTGGTCACCTACAAACAAGCAAGATTTCTGGCTGTCAAAGAGGGTCTAACTTCTTCTAACGAGGTCTAACGAGGCTCCACTCGTTATCTGAATTAATGGCACCTGTTTTAACTCATCAGTATAAAAGACACCTGTCCACAAACTCAGTCAGTCACACTCCAAACTCCACCATGGCCAAGACCAAAGAGCTGTCGAAGGACACCAGAGACAAAAGTGTAGACCTGCACCAGGCTGGGAAGACTGAATCTGCAATAGGTAAAGCGCTTGGTGTAAAGAAAATGGAAGACATGCAAGACCACTGATAATCTCCCTCGATCTGGGGCTCCATGCAAGATCTCACCCCGTGGCGTCAAAATGATAACAAGAACGGTGAGCAAAAATCCCAGAACCACACGGGGGGACCTAGTGAATGACCTACAGAGAGCTGGGACCACAGTAACAAAGGCCACTATCAGTAACACAATGCGCCGTCAGGGACTCAAATCCTGCACTGCCAGATGTGTCCCCCTGCTGAAGAAAGTACACGCCCAGGCCCGTCTGCGGTTCGCTAGAGAGCATTTGGATGATCCCGAAGAGGACTAGGAGAATATGTTATGGTCAGATGAAATCAAAATAGAACTTATAGGTAGAAACACAGGTTCTCGTGTTTGGAGGAGAAAAAATACTGAATTGCATCCGAAGAACACCATACCCACTCTGAAGCATGGTGGTGGAAACATCATGCTTTGGGGCTGTTTTTCTGCAAAGGGACCAGGACGACTCATCTGTGTAAAGGAAAGAATGTATGGGGCCATGTATCGAAAGATTTTGAGGGAAAATCTCCTTCCATCAGCAAGGGCATTGAAGATGAGACGTGGCTGGGTCTTGCAGCATGACAATGATCCCAAACACACAGCCAGGGCAACAAAGTTGTGGCTTCGTAAGAAGCATTTCATGGTCCTGGAGTGACCTAGCCAGTCTCCAGATCTCAACCCCATAGAAAATCTGTGGAGGGAGTTGAAAGTCCGTGTTACCCAACGACAGCCCCAAAACATCACTGCTCTAGAGGAGATCTGCATGGAGGAATGGGCCAAAATACCTGCAACAGTGTGTGAAAAGCTTGTGAAGAGTTACAGAAAACGTTTGGCCACCGTTATTGCCAACAAAGGGTACATAACAAAGTATTGAGATGAACTTTTGGTATTGACCAAATACTTTTTTTCAACCATGATTTGATAATAAATTCTTTAAAAATCAAACAATGTGATTTTCTGTTTTTTTTCCCACATTCTGTCTCTCATGGTTGACGTTTACCCATGTTGATAATTACAGGCCTCTCTAATATTTTCAAGTGAGAGAACTTGCACAATTAGTGGTTGACTTAATACTTATTTGCCCCACTGTAAATACTAAGTACTCACCTATTTTAACCGATGAGCGCATGTGTTGGATGTCTCACCGCATAGAAATAATTGGAGCACCTGTTAGTGTTCGTCGAGTGACAGTGGCAATTTACGTCGTCACCCCAAGCGCCCATTGCATGTATAAAAGCATGGCGCCCTCCATAGGTCAAAACATGTATTAAATATTATAGATTTTTAAATCAATGACAACATTTTATGTGTTCCTCATAACATATATTGGTAAAAGAAAACAATTGTGGCTTATTAGAACCTGCAAGTCATAAGTCTGATGTTCCCTTTAAAAAGTGGTTCACAAACACCAATCTCTAGCCTACCAAAAGCAAAACATGTTTCCTGCAGTAAAGTAACTTCTTAGTCTGCAGTAAAATTGAGCTTCTTTCTAACTAGTGTGCTTCCACAGGCAGAAGGCTGTGACAAATAGTGCCCATGCCCTCTACTGGCTAACTCATAACCTACAAGCAACAATGAGTCCACAAAAAATAAAAAATTGGGCTCCGATGATCAATGCGTATTCATTCCTAGAACAAACCTACCAAATCTCATTGTGATGCGTCTATGAAAAACGGAGGAATATTTTTTTATTTTTATTTTTTAAATTTAATGATGGTGTACTCACCCCCAACAATAACATGAACATCAATCTGACAGGCATTCAGCCTGTAAAAATAACAGCGTCAACCATGGCAGTTGTTATTGCATAATGGAGCACACAATGCTGTACTTACATTTTTATTAAAAATAACACATGGAAATTGTTATCTTAAAAAACTCTTTTACAAGACTCAGCTGGAAAACAATCTACAAAAAAAGGGTCGCTGTTGAGTTGAAAACTATCCCAGTTGAATTAGTAGAAAATATGTTTGCTTCCTTGTTGCTCCACAAATTTTGTTACTCCTTTAGCCCAATTCTGTATAATAACAACTCAGCTATAAGGATGTAACCATAGCAGCAGGAACAAAGCAACTGTTTAGAATCCAGATAGTCAAGATGAACAGGTTTCATTCACTCTAGTGCTACTTGGATTACATTTTGTAATTGTCAGGAGTTATGTAAAACAGGTGAAGTCCAAAGCCTCTTTTCCTCTGCAGGTGCTTATAGAGGAATGTGGTTCAATCATTTCCTTGTCACAAGAGGGTGGAGACTCAGGTTTGTAAACCTATATCAGTAAGAGTCACTTCCCTGTTTACACCGAAGATTACAAAGCAGTGCAGAAGTTTTATTCAGAAGTCTACGCTTCACATCAGAAGGTAAAAAGTCTTCATTTGTTGAAATAATCCATCTTTGATTCGTGTATCCAGTGTCCATTCGATTGAAGGACATGTCAATTGTCAAAGTAGATTGGAGGGAAAAAAATTCTCCCCATGCTGTTTTTTTTTTTTTTTAATTAATTGTAAATTTAGGACATCAAGTAATTCTCAAAAGATTTATTGATTGAATACTTGCTATGATTACAGTTTTCATAATTAAAATTTATTTTCAAAATCCTCCGTGCCAGTGAGTAAACTGAATTCTCTTTTTTGCCCTCAACAGACACGATGCTTTATACAGACTTATTGCACTTGTGGAATGAATCCGTGAACGCAATGGATAAAAAAGATTGGCAAGGAGCTCTGGAAAAACTGGAACAAATCACGGAACCGACATCTCGTACTCTCTTCAATGCTGCATCAGCACACCTGTGTCTGGGACAGTTGGATTACGCCCTTCAGGTGAGAAGTTGCAGGCGTTTAGATCAGGGTATGTCATTAGTCATTGCATTAGTTGATATTTATTATACATTATTATATCTCGTATTTTAGGCTTTGGATCTCACAATTGTCAAGGATCAACGTCTCTCAGTCGCGTTCTTCCAGAGAGCAGCAGTAATGATGCAGCTTGACAGGTGATTAAAAGACTATAGAACATATCTAATTTGTTAATAGTGATAAAATATATAGTACGTGGGAGTGTTTTGTCCTTAATTTTATTTCCCCGACAGGAAATTGTTACAACAATTATTTGATGATTAACTCCGAAATAGTAACTCCCTACTGAGTTTATAATTTCCCAAAAGTGCTTTGCCTGCTATACTACAGAGCAGAGTTTGGAAACATGAATGCAGAGAGAAAAGGGCCACAAAGGCCAAGTATGATTAAAGTAAATAGCAGTGCAGAGAGAAATATAAATGGGCAACCTTGGGGTGTTTTTTTAGCGGTTTTCTCAATGCTTATAATTGGGTTGCTTCCAAAAGCACACTAAAACAACTTTAGGATGCAAAATTTAAGGTGGATGTTTCTAAGGCTAAATGTTATTTGTAAACTAGAAACTGCAATTTCTGGATAAATTACTATGGGGCTTTGCTGAGGGGAGATACAGATCCTAGCCCCGCCCAGGTTAATTTGGGGACATTTCGGGGACAATATCAGGTCACTTCCTGTTGATTTGGGGAAATTTCGGGGACATGTCTTGGTCATATCTGGTCATTCGGTGACTTGGGGACATTTCAGGGATATGTCTTGGTCATATCAGGTAATTTCCTGTTGATTTGGGGACTTTTAGGGGACATGTCCTGTCATATCAGGTCACTTCCTGTTGATTTGGGGACATGTCATGGTCATATTGTGGGGTGGCGTGGCTCAGTGGTAGAGTAATTGTCCCCCAACCCAGAGGTTGTGGGTTCGATTCTCCGCCCTGATGAACACGTCTAAGTGTCCTTGAGCAAGACACTGAACCCCACGTTGCTCCTGGTGCTGCGTCACCAGTAGGTGGATGGTGAGATAGTGTAAAGCGCCTTGAAGGCAAGGCAAGGCAAATTTATTTATATAGCACAATTCAACACAAGGCAATTCAAAGGTGGAAAAGCGCTATATAAGTGTAACACCATTTACCATTCATATCAGGTCACTTCCTGTTGATTTGGGGCAATGTCCTTGTCATATCAGGTCACTTCCTGTTGATTTGGGGACATTTCGGGACCATGTCCTGGTCATATAAGGTCACTTCTTGTATATTTGGGGACATTTGGGGGGCATGTCTTATTGATATCTGGTAATTTCCTGTTGATTTGGGGACATTGTTTTTTTTGCCATTGAAAATGAATGGGAAATTTGGACGTCCATGGCCGTCAATGGCATCGACATACATATGCATCAATGGAATCCAGGCACATTGGCATCAATAGAATTGACATACATGCCGTCAATGGCATTAACCAATGTAAGAGCCATTGGAAATGAATAGGAAATTTGGACGTCCATGGCTGTCAATGCAAAAAATAAAAATAAAAGGGGCACCTTGGCATTTCTCCTTGTGTGGGTGTGTGATCTTATACTTGAAGCCACAAATATTGGACAGAGCAGACACACTACCACATTTGTCTAGTCATAGTCAGTGACTCGTTATTGTTTTTTCCCAGGTCCCCCCAGTCGTATTTCAAATAAACAAAACTCAATATCAACTGCACCAGATAGGGTAGTAAGTAGAGCTGGGAATCTTTTGGGCACCTAACGATTCGATTACGATTCAGAGGCTCCGATTCGATTATAAAACGATTATTGATGCACCCCCCTCCTTTTTTTTTTAATTTTTTTTTTTTTTAATGTTTTGTACATTAGTTCCAAAATTGTTCAAAAATACTCTCAGGCTAAACCACACTATTTCAGTATCAAGTTAACATATAGCAGTAAACAAATATACAAAAATAACATTAAATAAAAAACTCCAGTCCCCATTCTGTATCAGCAGCTTTAAACTACATTCAATTAATTTAATGTTGTGAATCAACCATTAAATTTGTTAAAATTGCTCCCGTTATTCCATAATTTCCCTTTTGTCTACTTTCGACATGTGAAAGTTTTAAAACTATTTTAAAGATAGATTCAAGTCAATATTTTACCGATTTAGGAGTATTTTAAATAAAAAGTTAATTAGGTTTGCTTGGAAGGTTCGCTACAACAGCCTTGCAGGGAAGTGTACTGCTTCAAGATGGCGGCCGTTTATAACCCCGGCATCTAGCTTTTTGTAGATGTGCTGCTAACACTACCAAATCTATATTACATCTAGTCCTATATAAATGATATCCACCGTAACATTATATGGATGTACTTTAGAGCAGCTTTTCGGCAGCAGTCAGGTATGTTGTTGTGTTTTTTTATCTCGTTGCATGAGTTGAGCTAGAGCCATGAGTTGAACATTGGCATTACCCGAGGGGCCGGGTAATGGGAAGCATGATGTTTAGCTACTCTCGTTCCGTTCCGTCCCAAAGACCGCGCGGCGCGCTGAGTGTTGTGTACTTCCGCTTTACTTCGCATATTTCAATAATCGGAATTTGGATGTTTGTGAATCGTTCTCGAATCTTCCAAGGCCGAATCGCGAATAATCTAAGAATCGGAAATTTTGCACACCTCTAGTAGTATTTCAGATTCTGCTTTTGAATATCAGGGTGGCATCAGAAATGTTGTTTTTATTCTTGAATGCGTTTTCTATTCTTTTGCAGGTTGGAGGAGGCTTTGTCTGACTGTGTCTGGGCCCAGAAACACATGAGAGGGAATACAGTTATTGACTATCGACAACTTGGGCTGCGTTATAAACTTTACAGCTGGCAGGTATGACACTGGCCTGCATTTGCAATTTTCACCAGTAATCTGTTCATGTCTAGCTGGTTTAATTCCATGAAAACAAATGTAATTTCTCTGTGTGGTTTACTTAAGAATCATCCCATCTCTGCTGTGCAACAAACAAGTGTGCTAACACTGTAAACATGATGTGAACGAGGACAGACTTTATAATGTGAAACGCGCAATTTCCGCATCTACACACTTTTTGTACTAAGGCATCTAATCTTGAAATCTCTCCTAGGTGATACACAATGCTGCAGCTGTGTACTGCCGAATGAACCAGTGGGAGCAAGCCAGAGATGTTCTCATGTCAGAAAGTCACGGGGGGAATTTAGAGATGGCTTTGGACAGTGTCCTGGTTAGTGTCATTCATTTTCACTTGAAAGGGCAGAGGACTAATTGCTGCTTGTTTCAAACTGTAGGTCGCAGTTTTTTCATAGTTTGACTGGGTGTACATTATACCCACCGGTGCGACCTATTTGTGAAATATAAGTGACAACCCCACCAAAATGGCATGTTGTCGCGTTCACAAGACAGTGAGAGACATTTTGCACTTTTAATTTTGTAAGCAGAAGATCAGACTTGCATTCACTTCTAAAAACAATGATAAATAATGGCATGCCATTAACTCATATGCCATGCACAGTCACAGTGTCACAACAAAAGCGAAACTATCACATATCATAAAACTAAACAGCATAATGAGCATGTGATGAAACAAATGGAACAGTAACTGAAGAAATAATTAGCACAGAACTAGAGATGTGATCGAATATTCGTAGCTGACAACTATCGGCTGAAAATGGCTAAAAATGCATGATCGGTTTTCAGTTTTGAAGACTGAAAGTATATTACCGAATTGTGTGCAGAACCTTTATCCTTTTGTGATGATGTCATCAAAACACGTCGAAAAGCAACACGCTGGCCGACGCTATATCACTAACACTACTGGCTCGCAGCCAACACGTTAGCGGTTTGGAATTTGTAGAGAGCCAGCATTTCTGCGGTTTGGAAAATTCCTTCAATTTTTATATTCAATTTAAATATCAACTAAACTAACACTTCAAATGTTTTATGCATTCATACACATTGGTTTTCTTTTTTTTTCTCTGCCCTACATTTTTTAATGTCACTGGCTCAAAACCTACTTTTATATCTCATATGAACAATATTCAAAACATTGTTTGCATATTAAAAGTGAATTTAAGAGCATATAATACAATTATTAAAACACATTTCGTGAATCTTCCCTCCATTTCTCGATGAGCGAGGCTGAACAGTCTTTACCTGAAACAAAAAGCCAGTTAATCAGGTAAATTAACTCTTTTACAGTGGGAGCCTACGTAACTAGAGACATTGGGATAGCATACATTATTGCTTTTCCAACAAGGAAAATTTTGATCGCAGCATTTAAACTGGATCTGGATTTTACAGCTTGATCCCCTACCCCTGTCTCTCACAGCCAAACAGCCACAGATGATTATATTATTTTTTAAAATGCCAATGCAACACATATAGATTGCTATGATACACAACTATTTGTTCATCATATTAGTTACTTTGCAACCAAAAAACAGTGATTATCTATATTTAAGTAAGGTTGTTTTCCTCTGAACACAGAGAAAAGAAATCATTCAACCTTTACTGGTACCCGAGGGTGTGGTGTTTCGTCCCAGGAAAAAGGATGTGGAACAGCTCAAGCAGAGAGATTTCTTAGGAAAACCAAAGGTATGAAGAAATTTAGATTTTATTTTAACACTCAGAAATCATGAGACCTTTCAATCCAAAGAGCAAAAGATATTATATTTTATTACCATTCATTGTTTTACTATAGTACAATATGCCCTCGTGCTAGATTTTGCTAACAGCCAGGTCAAATGATTCATTCTTGCTGTAGACTGAAAACATTATTTTCCTGCTACTTGAAGGTGATTTCCTCCATTATTCCCAATGATGATTATGGGGGGTTTGAACCACTCAGGCTACAGGTAAGAGTGGACTTAAACATTTCATTTCATTGTTGTTTTTGTTTTAAATATCACCCACCCACTCTCTGTTATAATAACCTTTACAGAAACCTGGTTATTATCAGCCCAAAGTGGAAGGTGCTGAGTGAGTACTCTGATGAATTCCATTTTACTCAATGGAAAAAAGATTGTTGGGCATAGTGGTGTGCAAATTAGAATACCGAGCAAAGAGATACAAGAGGACTATGAGATACCGTTATTTGCCCTTAAAAGCACTTATTACACAGTATAGTATGGAATTGAACCCTTTCAGGGACAGTGGTCACTAAAGTGGACAGCTATTCAAAAGTTGCCTTTTTCTATATGAATCTAATAAAAACACTTAAATTAACACATTTAGTCTAATTTATTAATTTATTATTTTCGGTCATTTAAAAAAGTTAATGGTCCTACAACTATATTGAGTTTGTCACTTTGTTACACGACTGCCACCTCCGGCTTAAAGTGTAACTGTTGCGTGTGTTAAGCTTGTGGAAGGCGCGCATACTCGTACAAACACGGACATTAAGCAACGAGGATTTGGCCCATCAAATCACCACCAGTAACGTAAAAACGGCAAAAATCATCGTTTACGGTTCGTAGCAAGTTTTAAGTGGGTTAGAAAAGTGTTTTTGCCAAGCAGAGACTAGGCAGAGGCTTGTTGAGACAGTGCTGCTGCCGCAGAGTGTTCAACACGAACATTCTCTATAAAAGGAAAGAAAAAGGGCTTTTTGGGACAGGCTCGGTTAATATGTCAAGGTTGTGTACTCATCAGGGCATTGGTGGAGAAGATATGTAGTAGAAAAGTATTTTAGATAAACAGTATAAATTCTATGTAGTACCTTTAAATATTAGCAATTAGTTTTTTGTTTTTTTTTTAAGATATTTATCATATTGTAATGTTTTATGTTATTATTATATTACTTTTATATATTAATACAATGTTAATAAAGCTAAATTAATTCAATTAATTAGTTCAATAAATTAGTAATTGATCAAATGAATTAAAACAGAAATCCACTCTGGTTGCGACCCCAAATAGCACTCTAGAGTTGTTGTTTTTTTAAATAGTTATTATCTAATCACGTGCCATTGACGTCAATGACAGCCTCTGAGTTAAATGAGTGCCTTGTAAGGGTTAAAAGAAAAACAACTAAAATCATAGTTTGTGCATAAAAAAGGTTAAGAAAAAAAGTTTTCCAGCAGTGTTTAAATATGTATGTTCTACATCCAAAGGCTAATGTTACATTTTAAAACAATGCAATAAATAGATTTTGTCTCCGCATGACAGGGGTTCTCGCTACATGTGTATGACGGTTCCTTACATGGCTCGAGGCCCAGGCCAGCTGACAGTGCCGGGAGGTTCAAAGGTGTTTTTGTTTGAAGATCAGGACAAGGATGGGATGGCAACAGTCATATATGATGGACAGGTAAGAGACAGAAAATTACAATAGAAAACTGTCATTGCTGATTTGAAATATTTTGTTTTCAGAGAGGACGTGTGCCAATGTCTCTCTTAAAGCCGGTAGATCTCAAGACTATGAAAGGCAAAAGTGAGAACGTAAGTAATTTATATTAATACACAATGATTTTTTTTTTTTTCAGCTATATGTTAATTCATTCACTGTCTATGGGGTCAGATTAGACTAATCTGACCCCATACCTGTCATTCATTCATTGCCAGTCCTACAATCTGCTGTTCAATTGAGCATTTTCATGGGCATATTTCCCTGATCAACAAAGAAAAAAACCACTAATGATTCTGGATCAGGGTTTCGTACATAAAAGAAAAGACACGACACTGAAGCTCAATATATAGATTGAAACCTATCCTTGAAGAGGCAAAGGTAGTGAGCATCATCACACTTGTGAGGCTTATACTTTGACTGATGAATGTATGATGGCGTTTGGTTTAAAAAGCAAGATAAAGACAAAAAAACATCAGGCCTTCTCACAGTCATCGGGGCGACGGGTCAATTGATGAGTAGAAATACAGCTTGTTTGAATGAAATGGTATGATTTTTTTTTTTTTGTTGGCTGGAAATAACTTTTGTACTTTGCCTGTTTGGTCTTTCAGCCACTTCCTTCTGGGATCCCTCTCCCTCCAGGACTAAAACCACCCACTCGTCCACATAAGCCTAGTGCAGTGCCTCCTACTTTAGGTAAAATTAGAATTAAGATCTTTAATGTTTGTGCTCACCCTTCTATTGTGTTGATTTTCGGGTTCGGGTATATATAAATAATATACAAGTACTTGTATAATATACAAGTATCTATATATACCTTGATTGACATATTAAAACACAACTCTATATAATATACAGTGATCCCTTGCTACTTCGCGCTTCAAACTTCGTGCCCTCAGTCCATAGTAGAGCTGTAACGAATACTCGAGCAACTTGAGTAACTCGAGTTTAAAAACTGATCCGAGTAATTTTATTCACCTCGAGTAATCGTTTATTTTGACAGCTCTAAGCATCACGTTTTGCTCGGACGACTTATAATGCAGGACAACGTGCTAATGTCACGTGCGGAGAGGAAGAAGGAAAAAAAACAAAAATTACCGCAGCCGACTGCCGCTACAAACGACGCCGACGTTGCTAAATACTAGCCCGCACGATGCTACGTTGGTAGCAGGTAGCGTCTGATGCTTCTCATAGAGATCACATGTATGTTGAACTAGATGCGAAATGACAGACTCGGCCACGTCTGGGCAGCGTTAGTAAACAGCCGCCATCTTAAAGCAGTAGAGCTCTAAGCGCTAATAAAGAGCGCTAATAAATAAGATTAACGTTACTGTCACTACTAGCTCACGTAACGTTAGCCCTGCGGAGGGCTAGGTTTCTATTAGTAATGACCACTGTCGATGCGTGGCTAACGTGTCTTACATACAGGCTTTAACATAACATAGCATTGTGGAGTGATGAAGGTGTAAAATAACTTAATAATGCAAACTATCAATTTTAGCTCAGTAGTCATTGCTGGATAAAACACCAAGTAGCACTGGTCCCTAATGTTCTCCAATACAGCCTGTATCATACATTTATTTTGAACACTGCAAAAACTCAAAATCCTATCAGGACTTACAGTTTTATGGAGGTAGATTTGTGTCTTTATTATTCAATCAAAAAAAAAAGTTGCTTCAATCAAATAAAAAGTTGCTTCAATCAAAATATATATTTTCAATCGAAGAAAACGTCTCTTCAATCAAAAAAAATGTGTTTGAATGCAAAAATAAATTTGAAACTCAAAAAAATATATTTGAAAACTATTTTTCTTTGATTGAAATTTTTTTTTTTGATTTAAGTCAAGTTTTTTTTGATTGAAACACCATTTTTGATTGAAGTCATGTCATTTTGCGTTTGGACCACATTTTGGCTAGGACATTTGTGTCTTTATTATTAAATAAAAAATTAAGTCGCTTCAAACAAAAAGTATATATATTTTCAAAAGAAAATCACTTCAATCAAAAATTTTAAAAATATTCAATCGTAGAAAAAAAAGTTTGAATGTGAAAAAATATTTGAGACTCAGAAATTCGCATTTGAACACTTTATTTTTCATTCAAACCGTTTTCTTTGATTGAAGCAATCCTTTTTGTGTTTGAGCCATATTAGGGGTAGGACATTTGTGTCAAAATCATTCAATCGCAATAAAAGTTGCTTAATCAAAAAACTATTTTTAATCAAAGAAAAAAATCATTTGCAAAAATATATTTTTTTGAAAATATATTTTTTTATTTGAAATATATATATTTTTTTATTGAAGTATCACTTTTTTTGAAAAGCAAAAAGTTTTAAACTCTTTTTTTTTTTTCAAAGTGGAAAAAGTTTTGAACACACTTTTTTTTTGAAGTGGGAAAAGTTTTGAAGGCACTTTTTTTTCGATTGAATCATTTTGACACAAAGATTCAACTTCAACGCTAGTTCCGGTGTGTTTGAGTGGCAGCTGATTAAATTAAATTAATAAGTTTTTTGAGTGAAAGCAGTGAATTAGTCTTTTTTTTATTCTAGTTACATCTGAGATGCAATTGTTGGCTGTTTTCAACAATATACATCGAAAATAAAGACATTGATTGACTGAAAATGGTTCAAGATTAGATGAAATGTCTTGTTTTCTCATGTATATTTATGATTGCTCTTCACCTAAAGATATATTTGTTTTATCCGATTACTCGATTAATCGATAGAATTTTCAGTCGATTACTCGATTACTAAAATATTCGATAGCTGCACCCCTAGTCCATAGCATTTTTTTTTTTAATTAAAAAATAATAAATACAGACAGCCGTCCTGAGCCGATCACGTAGTCCCACTCTCCCTCCTGTTTCTCTTTGTTGGTCAGGCAGTGCACTGGAGTTGCTTATTAAAGTTAACGATGATTGACAGACGTTTGATGTTTGATCTTGCCACAGATGAGTGGAAGCAGACGCTTCAAAGCGCCGCATGCGGCAATTATCGTTGAACTTGTTAAACTGTTGCTGTGGCAACTCATTACGTGTATGTTAGCAGCTTGAGTGGATTTGAGTGGACTCACTCAATGAAGCGTTCAGTAAAGACAAGCACTTTTCTACTTTATTCGTGTTTAAAAATAATTAGGTGGCACAGTAACATGTTTAAAACATAATTATTACATTTTAAGTGCTTAAAAACCATTTATATAATATATATATATTAGGGCTGGCAAACGATTAAAATTTTTAATTGAGTTAATCACAGCTCAAAAATTCAATTATTGTTGGAATGGAAAGATAAGACGCAAGACGGACATAAACATTCAACATACTGTACATAAGTAGTGTATTTGTTTATTATAACAATAAATCCACAAGATGGCATTAACATTATTAACATTCTTTCTGTTAAAGGGATCCACGGATAGAAAGACTTCTAATTATTCAAAGATAAATTTGAGTACAAAGTAATTTTCTTAATGTTTTCGTTTTATTAAAATTTGTGAAATTTTCAGTCAAAAAATAAACTAATATTTTAACTACGTAAGGTAGTGATTGAAATCCACCACAAGGTGTCAATGGCGAGTTTTAAATGGGAGATCTAGCCAAGGCAGAGTCTGAGTAAGTTTTATGTGTATTTTGCATAGCTATTTTAATTGGGAATATCAGTTCTCTTTGCATTGAGCGCTTGCCTTTTTGTGAACATTATTTTTCTGAGAGATTGGAATATTAATTTTGTTGTGTTTCACGAAATGATACTGTAGCGACTTAACTGTTCTGTTGGGCAACCATGACTGTCAGTGGTGGCTGCAAGTGGTATACAGTCTGATCTGCGTTGTGTTCAATTAAGCGTGTTAAGAAAAAGATCCTCTCCTGTTATTCTTCCCCACTTCATTCGCCACAATACTTATATTTGTTGCGAAAGAGTTGCCAAAGCTTAACCCAATTAAATGCACGGTCCAATGAACGCCTGTGTCCACTCACATTTCTCTGCCTTTTCACTCTCAATGTGCTAAAACGGCGTCATTGTAAACTGTTTGATACAATGCATGAACGGGTCATTCCGTGCATGCGTTAATTGTGTAAAATATTTTACGTGATTAATTTTTTTTTTTTTTTTTAATTCCCGTTAACGCGATAAATTTGACAGCACTTTATATATATATATATGTATGTATATAGTGGGGCAAATAAGTTTAGTCAACCACCAATTGTGAGAGTTCTCCTACTTGAAAAGATTAGAGAGGCCTGTAATTGTCAACATGGGTAAACCTCAACCATGAGAGACAGAATGTGGAAAAAAAAACTGAAAATCACATTGTTTGATTTTTAAAGTATTCATTTCAAAATTAGAGTGGAAAATAAGTATTCGGTCACCTACAAGCAAGCTTTCTGGCTGTCAAAGAGGTCTAACTTCTTCTACCGAGATCTAACGAGGCTCCACTCGTTACCTGTATTAATTGCACCTGTTTTAAATCATTATCGGTATAAAAGACACCTGTCCACAATCTCAGTCAGTCACACTCCAAACTCCACTATGGCCAAGACCAAAGATCTGTCGAAGGACACCAGAGACAAAATTGTAGACCTGCACCAGGCTGGGTAGACTGAATCTGCAATATGTAAAACGCTTGGTGCAAAGAAACAACTGTGGGAGCAATTATTAGAAAATGGAAGACATACAAGACCACTGATAATCTTCCTCTATCTGGGGCTCCATGCAAGATCTCATCCCGTGGCGTCAAAATGATAACAAGAACGGTGAGCAAAAATCCCAGAACAACCTAGTGAATGACCTACAGAGAGCTGGGACCACAGTAACAAAGGCTACTATCAGTAACACAATGCGCCGCCAGGGACTCAAATCCTGCACTACCAGACGTGTCCCCCTGCTGAAGCCAGTACATGTCCAGAACCGTCTGCGGTTCACTAGAGAGCATTTGGATGATCCAGAAGAGGACTGGGAGAATGTGTTATGGTCAGATGATACCAAAATAGAACTTTTTGGTAAGCACGGGTTCTCGTGTTTGGAGGAGAAAGAATACTGAATTGCATCCGAAGAACACCATACCCACTGTGAAGCACGGGGTGGAAACATCATGCTTTGGGGCTGTTTTCTGCAAAGGGACCAGGACGACTGATCTGTGTAAAGGAAAGATTGAATGGGGCCATGTATCGAGAGATTTTGAGTGAAAATCTCCTTCCATCAGCAAGGGCATTGAAGATGAGACGTGGCTGGGTCTTTCAGCATGACAATGATCCCAAACACACAGCCAGGGCAACAAAGGAGTGGCTTCGTAAGAAGCATTTCAAGGTCCTGGAGTGGCCTAGCCAGTCTCCAGATCTCAACCCCATTGAAAATCTGTGGAGGGAGATGAAAGTCCGTGTTGCCCAACAACAGCCCCAAAACATCACTGCTTTAGAGGAGATCAGCATGGAGGAATGGGTCAAAATACCAGCAACAGTGTATGAAAAGCTTGTGAATAGTTACAGAAAACGTTTGGCCTCCGTTATTGCCGACAAAGGGTACATAACAAAGTATTGAGATGAACTTTTGGGATTGACCAAATACTTATTTTCCACCATGATTTGCAAATAAATTCTTTAAAATAAATTCTGTTTTTTTTTTCCCCACATTCTGTCTCTCATGGTTGAGGTTTACCCATGTTAACAGTTACAGGCCTCTCTAATATTTTCAAGTGGGAGAACTTGCACAATTAGTGGTTGACTAAATACTTATTTGCCCCACTGTCTAAGGGGGTTGTGGGGGGGGGGCTCTACTTCACGGTTTTCACTTATTGCGGCGGGTTCTGGTCCCCATTAACCACGGAAAGCGAGGGATCACTATACATATTTTTAAAAAATCAAATATGGAATACATTTATCCAGTGTTAAAAATGCTTTATATTATTTGTAAAATATTTGAAATTTTATAGCTAATACAGTATTTCAGCTTTCATTTAAATAATGTTGTTATAGTAAGCACTTACTGCAGCTATAAATTTATACAGGGAGAAAAATGTCTTCCGAGACACCACCCCCATCCTACTCCAGCGCTACCCACCCTCTACTGCCACCCCCAGTGCACCAAACGTATGCAGCTCATTCAGCCAGCAATGAGGTAAGTTGACCATTATTGAGAAATGTTTTTGTGCCATGTAATTGGTGACTTTGGTGGTGTAGCCTGTTGTGCCCTCTTCTTCCATTTTCCTAGCATGTCAACACAGTCGAAGAAGAAATAGACTATGTGGAAGTAAAAGTTCACTACACATACACTATGGCACTGTCAGTACCTTCAAATACATCCTACCATGAACTTAAAGAAGAAATTGCTCAACAATTGGACCAGCCAGCATCTTCTTTACGCCTCAGGTCACCGTCTAGTCTGTTCCTTTCATTTTGATGAAACGTATCGTTTCTTCTCAACAAGTTCATCTCATTCTCTCTCTGAAAATGTCTTTTGTCTATCATGATATTTTGGAACCTTCATATGAATTCTCTCGAGTCCTTCAAAATATACTCACTCTCTTATTAGACAAAGGAAGAATGGCTCTCGGGCCCTGGTGCCACTTGAATGGGAATTAGACGTCGGAAGGACCCTACAAGAGGTCTCAGATGATGGCAGAACCACTCTGTGGTGCAGGGTGAGGATTTCAACACAATTACATTTTTAGTTTTGTTTCAACTAAGCCAGTGCTTCTCAATTATTCTCTGATCCCCCCGCCCCAGGAAGACATAAACGTTCCGCACCCCCCCAACTCTCTGCCGCCACTGTAAATATACTGTAGTATCATTTGTATATGACATACTCCTCTGCATAACATTTTGTTCTTTTTAATATTAAAAAAAGTATAAAAATAGATCAACTTACAATAAAGTTTAGAAAAAAAATACTCATCCATACTTTAAAAATACTCTATTTTTTCACCGTTTGACACTGAAAAATGCAATTTAATGAAGTCAATAAATAATAATAAATTCAAATTGATTAGCAATATTAACTCACGAGGACAATATGCCAAACAATTAGACCGAAAAAACAAAAATTGATAGAACAAAAACAACAGTGTCATTGGACAGAGGGACAGTTTATTTTTGCTCCTGGCAGTATCGGCTCCTTTCCTATGTTGTGGAGTTATTTTGCACTGAGCAACTTGGTATGCCACCTTATATGATTATATGACATTTCTCGCTGGTTTACTGATGTAACACTGACAAAGCGGGAGGATTGTTGGCAATATTCGGCACGTTATCGCTGAAAAAAATCATTCCTGCTGTCCGCTGCGAACATTTTTAGACAAAGTAAACGCACTGGTCTTTCCTTGTCTCCCACTGTACTAAAAGTCAAAGCCGAATGCTACATACGCTTCGTTATATTTCCTTGTCGTAGATTTTCATATCTCCAGTGCTCTTTGCTGTGTGCTCTTGTTTGGTTCAAAAATATTGCGCACACGCTTAAAATGAGAGTGGCACTGCCACCCACTGAGAGGATGTGCAATTACACTTTATTCTAGTATGGCAAAAAAATATGTTCCCCAATGTCACATGCGCCACCCCCAACATCGCTCTGCGCCCCACTATTTGAGAAGTACTGAACTAAGCCAAGGCATACTTGTCAGCTTCCAAACTTTTTAAACACATTTGGTTAAAGTCCTGCTAGTTGAACTAGCTAATTCAAACAGCCACACATCCAAAAACAAACTCCACAGGCTGTAGGTCTGCAATAAAGTATTTAGAATAGAATAGAACAGACTAGAATAGCCCTTTATTGTCATTCTACGGTTGAACAATGAAATTTATAAGCGGAAACTGCAACAAGAAACAAAAAATGCTAGGGCTGTCAAAATTATCGCGTTAACGGGCGGCGATTAATTTTTTAAATTAATCACGTTAAAATATTTGACGCATTTAACGCACATGCCCTGCTGAAACAGATTAAAATGACAGCACAGTGTAATGTCCACTTGTAACTTGTTTTTTGGTGTTTTGTCGCCCTCTGCTGGCGCTTGCATGCGACTGATTTTATGGGTTTCAGCACCATGAGCATTGTGTAATTATTGACATCAACAATGGCGAGCTACTAGTTTATTTTTTGATTGAAAATTTTTACAAATTTTATTAAAAAAACATTTAAGAGGGGTTTTAATATAAAATTTCTATAACTTGTACTAACATTTATCTTTTAAGAACTACAAGTCTTTCTTTTCGCTTTAACAGAATGTTAATAATGTTAATGCCATCTTGTTGATTTATTGTTATAATAAACAAATACAGTACTTATGTACTGTATGTTGAATGTATATATCCGTCTTGTGTCTTTCCATTCCAACAATAATTTACAGAAAAATATGGCATATTTTGGAGATGGTTTGAATTGCGATTAATTACGATTAATTAATTTTTAAGCTGTAATTAACTCGATTAAAAATTTTAATCGTTTGACAGCCCTAAAAAAATACTATGATGGACTATTCACAATCATTACAGAAACCCAAAATTAGCCGATGCTAATAATTACCTAATGCATTTAATGCTAACATACCAACGGTTAGCATTTAGACAAATAACGTGGGCCACTAAGCGGTGCAACACCACATACAACTCGGTTAACATAACAGTTAACGTAAAAACAACATTCATTCTGTGTAATGAATAAATGTTGCCATCCTGAGCCTGAGCGCAATTGTACTTTCATATTTCAGGCAGAAGATTCCCTTAGCAACCACACCATCCTCTACCAAATGGTGGCGCTATATGACTATTCTGCTCAGGGTCCAGAGGATTTGGAGTTCAATGAAGGGGACACCATTGACATCCTTGGTGAAGGTAGCACAACATATGTTTTTTGCAACATTTCATGGACAAGAGCTTCATGACATGAAATCATATTTTTCTGAAATATTTTGAAGCATTTTTGTTGGAACATTCCTTCAGAACAGTGTTGTTTTTGGCAGCCATTTTAATTTTCGTTTTAGTCTGGACGATAATACTTATTAGTCTTACTCATATTTTAGTCATCTCAAAATGTGTTTCTTCTAGTTTTGGTCAGTATTTACTAAAAATGTTTTTCTATGTAAAATGGAAAAAAAAAAAAAAACGTCCAAAAATAAAGGTTTCCAACTACCCTACTTCGAATAAACATTGGAAGACGAGCACATATTGTAATGTCTACAAGGACAACGCCAACTTGGTGATGAGACACAATTTGGCGGGAAAACTGTATATTATTTTCAATTAATTACAGTGCTGGCCAAAAGTATTGGCACCCCTGCAATTCTGTCAGATAATGCTCAATTTCGCCCAGAAAATGATTGCAATTTCAAATGCTTTGGTAGTAATATCTTCATTTTTTTGCCTTAATGAAAAAACACAAGAGAGAATGGGGAAAAAATTTAATCATTTAAACACAAAATTCCAAAAATGGGCCGGACGAAAGTATTGGCACCCTCAGCCTAATAATTGGTAGCACAACCTTTAGACAAAATAACTGGGAACAACCGCTTCCGGTATCCATCAGTGAGTTTCTTACAATGCTCTGCTGGAATTTTAGACCATTCTTCTTTGGCCAACTGCTCCAGGTCTCTGAGATTTGAAGGGTGACTTCTCCAAAAGTACCATTTTCAGGTCTCTCCACAGGTGCTCTGTGGGATTCAGGTCTGGACTCATTGCTGGCCACTTTAGGAGTCTCCAGTGCTTTCTCTCAAACCATTTTCTAGTGCTTTTCGAAGTGTGTTTTGGGTCATTGTCCTGTTGGAAGACCCATGACCTCTGAGGGAGACCTAGCTTTCTCACACTGGACCCTACATTATGCTGCAAAATTTGTTGGTAGTCTTCAGACTTCATAATGCCATGCACACAGTCAAGCAGTCCAGTGTCAGAGGTAGCAAAGCAACCCCAAATGATCAGGGAACCTCCGCCATGTTTGACTGTGGGGAACATGTTCTTTTCTTTGAAGGCCTCGTTTTTTCCCCTGTAAACTCTATGTTGATGCTTTTCCCAAAAAGCTCTACTTTTGTCTCATCTGGCAGGAGAGCATTCTTCCAAAACATTTTTGGCTTTCTCAGGTAAGTTTTGGCTAACTCCAGCCTAGCTTTTTTCTGTCTCCATGTCAGAAATGGGGTCTTCCTGGTTATCCTACCATAGAGTCCCTTTTCATTCAGACGCCGACAAATAGTACAGGTTGACACTGTTGTTCCCTTGGACTGAACAACAGCTTGAACTTGTTTGGATGTTAGTCGAGGTTCTTTATCCAATATCCGCACAATCTTTCGTTGAAATCTCTCGTCGATTTTTATTTTCCGTCCACATCTAGGGAGGTTAGCCACAGTGCCATGGGCTTTACACTTATTGATGACACTGCGCGTGGTAGACACAGGAACATTCAGGTCTTTGGAGATGGACTTGTAGCCTTGAGATTGCCGTGCTTCCTCACAATCCTGCTTCTCAAGTCCTCAGACAGTTCTCTGGTCTTCTTTTCTCATGCTCAATGTGGAACACACAAGGACACAGGACAGAGGTTGAGTCAACTTTAATCCATTTTAACTGGCTGAAAGTGTGATTTAGTTATTGCCACTGCCTGGTATGTACCATGGGTAAGTAACAGGTGCTGTTAATTACACAAACTAGAGAAGCATCACATGATTTTCAAAAGGTACCAATATACTTTTGTCCAGCCCATTTTTGGAGTTGTGTGTAAAATGATAATGAATTTTTTTTCCATTGTTTTTTTATTTTATTTTTTTTCATTACAAGCAAAATAAATGAAGATATTTCTACCAAAGCATTTGTAACTGCAATCATTTTCTGGGAGAAATTGAGCATTATCTGACAGAATTGCAAGGGTGCCAATACCTTTGGCCAGCAAAAGTTGTCCGAGAGTTAAAGGCCATGTCCACACGTAGCAGGGTATTTGGCAAAAAGAAGATATTTTTCTACAGTTTGGCCTATCATCCACACGCACATTTAAACCAGGGTTCTTAAGAACGACGGGGAAAGTGAAGAAGTGCGAATTCTGCGTTTGTGGTGCCATCATGTGGACACTGATAACCGAAGATTTAACTGTGGAAACGTCACTGACTGCAACAAACTTTGTCCTCACGACACACATGCAAACAATGTTTACATTTGGAGTTAATTAAACACGCGCTTTTTTGCTTCCATTTTTTTTCACAAACTATTGCTGTGCTTCTTATTGAAGAATTGGTATTATGGTCCATTATTTTTATTGTTATGAATGTACTTAAAAATGAATGAAAGCGGTTGTCTGTGGAAGTTTTTTTTGCAGACATGCAGGTGTGGACGCAATTATTTTCTTCCCGACGTATTAGGGCAGAATCCTCGTTTTAAAAAAAAAAAAACAACAAAAAAAAAAAAACCTGCTAGGTGTAGACATGGCCTAAGACGACACTCGGCATTGGCCAAATCTGCTATGCTAACGCTACAAGTTACATTTAGTGTGTAATGATCGATCAGCACAGACCTGTAAAGGCTCAAGCAACATTCCATATTCTCTCTGGCAAAAAATAAAACAAATCTTACTACGTGTGCAAGCCTAGAGACTGGAGAGCAGCAGCACATCACATGAGTGACACAACCAGACACTGCTACGATGCAATCTTACTACACATAAAATTTCACACATTGTGAACATGTGACGGAAACTATGGCGCATTTTCATCTCGTCGTCTCGTCAGACGAAAACTGGCATTAGTCTCTTTTGTTTTAGTCTCCCAAAACACATTTTTAGCTCGTTATCGTCTCTCAATGAAAAAATTGTTGACGAAATATTTTCGTTATAGTCATCGTTGACGAAAACAACACTGCTTCAGAAGAAATTAGACAAATTTAGCAACAGTTGCAAACACTGGCCCTGCAACAAAAAAAATCCAGTATACTAGTATGTGGCTGCCTGTATCAGCAAGACCAGCACAACAATTCTAGAAGAATCTTGGGGGATGTCTGATCTAGTTTGTCTTAAATATGTTGGATGGTGTTGACAAAACAGTACAGGAAACCTTCGGGCAGGCCCCAGTCAAGTTCTTTTACACAAAACCGAAATACGTGCTTAAAGGCTACCAGATTTGTTACTTTTTACTGTTATTTCCTGTCTTCTTTCACTGTTTTCTCTTTCTTTTGTCTTAATAGTGAACGAGGAATGGCTGGAGGGACACTGTGCAGGGAATATAGGGATCTTTCCCAGTTGCTTTGCCATGAGGGAACCTGAAAACTTTTTGCAGACATCCCAGTTTTGAATTATATTTACATTCAATATCATATCACATTAATTTGTTAAACAACATTGCAATATATTACATTACAAACACACAACATCAATTTTGTATTTCATATTTGTTAAATATGGTATAGTCTTGTTATAACCTAGATCAGGGGTCCCCAAACTTTTTCCTGTGAGGGCCACATAACTTTTCCCTTCTCTGATGAGGGCCGGGGTCAGTTTGTAACAGAAAATGTGTGATGATCGCAGGAGTGCCTAAATGTAAAAATTTATTGTTTTTCAGAAAGCCACAATCAAATAACCCTTTCTGGATTCTTCACGGAGACGGAACAAAAGTAAATGAAATTAAAAAAATAAAATATTATAATATAATATAATAATAATTAGGGATGTCCCGATCGATCGGGATTCGGGTCCGATCACGTCATTTTCAAAGTATCGGAATCGGCAAAAAAATATCGGCCATGCCTTTTTTTAATATATATATATTTTTTAATTAAATCGTTTTCTAATTGTATTTAACGTTACAGACATAATATGTTACACTCATCCAGAGTCTTTAGTTTAGGCTTAAGGTAGGGTTATCAGATTTATCCCAATAACGGTGGTAATTAATTTTTAAAAAAATGTATCACGTTAAAATATTTAACGCAATTAATGCATGCGCTGCACGACTCACTCGCGCTCAATTTGTAATGGTGCCGTTGTACCTATATAGAGAGATAAAAGGCAGCGTAAAATTAGTAGAATGAATTTTGGCAGCCTTTGGAGCCTTTTTTTTAATTGGCTAAAGCCTTACAATCCCTCTCCCTACGATTAGAAATATCATGGGAAGCAATGTGGGGAAGCAAGGTAGCAATTGATCTTTTTCTTAACACCTTATGTTATTTCCCAACGCAGAGAATATATATCAATTGGTAGCACTACGCACAGTCATGGTTCCACTTCCCATCATGCATTTGGGCATGGCCACAGTATCATTTACTGGAAGCTCAACAAATACTAGATGGCAATATTTAGTCACAATATACACAAAGTCACAAGTCTTTCTATCCGTGGATCCCTCTCACAGAAAGAATGTTAATAATGTAAATGCCATCTTGAGGATTTATTGTCATAATAAACAAATACAGTACTTATGTACTGTATGTTGAATGTATATATTCGTCCGAGTTTTATTCATTTTTTTTCTTAATGCATTGCCAAAATGTATATGATCGGGAAAAGTTATCGGGAATGATTGGAATTGAATCGGGAGCAAAAAAAAAACAAAAAACAATCGGATCGGGAAATATCGGGATCGGCAGATACTCAAACAAAAACGATCGGGATCGGATCGGGAGCTAAAAAACATGATCGGAACAACCCTAATAATAATAATAATAATAATAATAACACTATTAATTAAATAGATAATAACTAAATAACCCTCTCTGAGTTCTTCGCAGAAAAAGACCAGGAAAAAAATAACACTATTGAGAAAAAAAATTTCAAAATGCTCTCTGGTATTGTTCAGGGGGCCAGACCAAATGAGGAGGTGGGCCGTATCCGGCCCGCGGGCCGTAGTTTGGGGACCCCTGACCTAGATGATTATCAATTGTGAAAATTGTTGAGTGTATTAGACGACTCCATGGTAGAGAAATTATACTCCTGTTACCTTGGTTAAAACAATGTGACAATCTGATACTGGTAAAAATGAAAATTAGCAACTTATTTGATAGTTATTACAGGGAATTCACTTTATACATAGACAGGAGAACTCTTAAAAAGTTAGAATTGAAGTTCATTAGGTCAAATTAAGTTAGTTGTTTTTATTATACCTGGCTGTTGATTAAATAAAACCGCTACTGTCATGTTTGTTCATTGTAGTCTTTGATCTACAGAAGAAAACCGGCATGATTGACCAAACCAAATACATATGTATGACTGTTGGCAACCAGTCTCAGTAGTTTAAAAACAAATGTTTAAAACATTTCATATGAACATCAAATGGGAGTCGGTTGAAATGATGAAAGCTTTACTTGTGGTCTGGTTTTATTTTTTTAATCCTTTTTATACTCCAACACAAACATTTTACACCGTAAGAGCTAGAAATTTGAACAAAACGACAACATGCAGTCCACACGCCTTTACATTCAGCTTCCTACAGCTAATGTGTGAATAATGAAACTCAAAATCTAACCACAAACATACATTTATGGACACGTAAATGCAATTATGTACCTTTTTAACAGTTTCAACAGGGCTAAGTATATTTCAAGGAAACGTACAGCGAAAACCATAGGAGACAACGTATCATTTGACAAAACAAAAACTCTACACAAGCCTGCTCCAAAAAATAAATATCAGTATGATAATACATTGCTGTACAAACAAATATGCCAGATATGGATTTTAAATCAACATTTAACTGATACAGTGCCTTGCAAAAGTATTCGGCCCCCTTGAATCTTGCAACCTTTCGCCACATTTCAGGCTTCAAACATAAAGATATGAAATTTAATTTTTTTGTCAAGAATCAACAACAAGTGGGACACAATCGTGAGGTGGAACAACATTTATTGGATAATTTAAACTTTTTTAACAAATAAAAAACTGAAAAGTGGGGCGTGCAATATTATTCGGCCCCTTTACTTTCAGTGCAGCAAACTCACTCCAGAAGTTCAGTGAGGATCTCTGAATGATCTAATGTTGTCCTAAATGACCGATGATGATAAATAGAATCCACCTGTGTGTAATCAAGTCTCCATATAAATGCACCTGCTCTGTGATAGTCTCAGGGTTCTGTTTAAAGTGCAGAGAGCATTATGAAAACCAAGGAACACACCAGGCAGGTCCGAGATACTGTTGTGGAGAAGTTTAAAGCCGGATTTGGATACAAAAAGATTTCCCAAGCTTTAAACATCTCAAGGAGCACTGTGCAAGCCATCATATTGAAATGGAAGGAGCATCAGACCACTGCAAATCTACCAAGACCCGGCCGTCCTTCCAAACTTTCTTCTCAAACGAGGAGAAAACTGATCAGAGATGCAGCCAAGAGGCCCATGATCACTCTGGATGAACTGCAGAGATCTACAGCTGAGGTGGGAGAGTCTGTCCATAGGACAACAGTCGTACACTGCACAAATCTGGCCTTTATGGAAGAGTGGCAAGAAGAAAGCCATTTCTCAAAGATAGCCATAAAAAGTCTCGTTTAAAGTTTGCCACAAGCCACCTGGGAGACACACCAAACATGTGGAAGAAGGTGCTCTGGTCACATGAAACCAAAATTGAACTTTTTGGCCACAATGCAAAACGATATGTTTGGCGTAAAAGCAACACAGCTCATCACCCTGAACACACCATCCCCACTGTCGAACATGGTGGTGACAGCATCATGGTTTGGACCTGCTTTTCTTCAGCAGGGACAGAGAAGATGGTTAAAATTGACGGGAAGATGGATGCAGCCAAATACAGGAACATTCTGGAAGAAAACCTGTTGGTATCTGCACAAGACCTGAGACTGGGACGGAGATTTATCTTCCAACAGGACAATGATCCAAAACATAAAGCCAAATCTACAATGGAATGGTTCAAAAATAAACGTATCCAGGTGTTAGAATGGCCAAGTCAAAGTCCAGACCTGAATCCAATCGAGAATCTGTGGAAAGAGCTGAAGACTGCTGTTCACAAACACTCTCCATCCAACCTCACTGAGCTCGAGCTGTTTTGCAAGGAAGAATGGGCAAGAATGTCAGTCTCTCGATGTGCAAAACTGATAGAAACATACCCCAAGCGACTTGCAGCTGTAATTGGAGCAAAAGGTGGCGCTACAAAGTATTAACGCAAGGGGGCCGAATAATATTGCACGCCCCACTTTTCAGTTTTTTATTTGTTAAAAAAGTTTAAATTATCCAATAAATTTTGTTCCACTTCACGATTGTGTCCCACTTGTTGTTGATTCTTGACAAAAAATTAAAATTTTATATCTTTATGTTTGAAGCCTGAAATGTGGCGAAAGGTTGCAAGGTTCAAGGGGGCCGAATACTTTTGCAAGGCAATGTATGTTCCCATTTTTGTTTTAAAACTATGCTCAACATCAAATGATTGCTCAAAACATCAGATAGTGGATGAACAGATGGAATTCCATACCATTTCAACCTCTTAATTCCTAAACCTTAACCATTTTACATCGAGAAATGAACACAGAATAAAGACAATTTTACAAATAAATACAACCTGGCGCAATAACATTGACCAAACACAAGTTACCATACTCATTGACAGAAAAAAAGTGAGCAAGTGCTTTATATGAAATAAGAGTACAAATACTGTTTGTTACTCATGTGAACGGATGTTCTAGGTCAATAAAGCGTTTGTTTGGGGTGTTACAGGAGATCGGTGTTCATCTGAAACAACAAATCAAATCCTAAATTCAAGATGTATTTGACGCATCCGTAATCATCTCTCAAATCAAATTGTAGATTTTCAATTTTACCGTCCGCCAATGAAAGAGCAATTACCTCAGCACATCACTGTGCCGACTCCTGCTCGCCAGTCTCAGGTGCTGCATTGGGGTCCAGGAAATCTGGGTGCTGTAGTTCCTTCAGATATTTGGGAGGTGTAAGGATGTGGGTGGAACCTGCGGAAGAGCCCAAAATCGATTCACTGTCACCAAAGTATTCAAATGCAATAACAACAAAGTTTAGTATAAAATAAGCAGTAACAAAATCATACACTTCACTATCAGTTGACAAGACGAGGATTCAAGGTAATTATTATATAAAATAGCACCATGCATGCACATTGAAACATTGTGGAAATTAATGAATGGGAAACATTTTTGCGTAACTTTAGCTTGTTTTTTGCTTTTAACCAAGAATCTAGACTGTTTTACGGTCAAAACTATAGAAATTCTGGGATTTACGCATTTATTTACAAGAACTTAAAACGCTCTTTGTTTTGTGATTGCCGCCATGTTGTATTCATACACAATAGCATAAATTAAGCTTGAAATATTTATGTAAAATGAATGATAACTGCCCGGTATTTTGCTTTTAACCAAGAATCTACACTGTTTTACGTTCATATCTATAGAAATTCTGGGATGTTCACAATTATTTACAAGAATTTTCAACTTAAAAAGCTCTTTGTTTTGTGACGGCCGCCATGTTGTATCCATACACAATAGCGTAACTTTACATTCAAATGATCAGGTAATTGTCTTCCAACTGCCCGTTTTTGGGCAAAAAATGAGTAATTTAGACTTTTCTGTGTTCATACAAAAAATTTTTTTATATGTTTTATAGGGCTGTCAAAATTGCGTTAACGCGCGGTAATTAATTTTTTAAATTAATCACGTTAAAATATTTGACGCAATTAACGCACATGTCCCGCTCAGAAAGTATTCTGCCTTTTGGTAAGTTTTACAGCAAGGCTTTTTTTGCTGTCCAACAGCAAACTCTTGTGGTCGCTTTGCGACATGGTTTATTATTTTCTTGCCAGTTCATTATGGCTGCATGACGTCTCGGGCTGATAATGTTGTGCTTATATGATCCTTGGACAAGATTTGTCCGTAAGTATGGTTGTTGTAAAGAATGTACATATTATGTGAGTAAGCGAAATGTTATATTTTTTTGTATGAGACGCTTTTTGTTTATGTTTAGTGAACCTGTATAGTGTGCTAAGCTAACGTTGTTGCTAATGCAATGCTTGTGTACTTTTATTTTGTAGTTTTACGACGGTCTAAAGAGGACAATGGTTTGAGGCCATGAGGCCATTTTATTAATAAATCAGAAGAAGTCTAATTATTAAGGCGTCGTTCACTAGCTGTCTAGCTTTGGAAAAAGTAGACTCTTCAGAGTGAGGACAGCATAGACAGATTTAAATGACAGTAGAGTGAAATGCCCACTACAGTCCTTTTGTACCGTATGTTGAATGTATATATCCATCCTGTGTCTTATCTTTCCATTCCAACAATTTATTTTACAGAATATATATATATAATTTACAGAAAAATATGGCATATTTTATAGATGATTTGAATTGCGATTAATTGCGATTAATTACGATTAATTAATTTTTAAGCTGTAATTAACTCGATTAAAAATGTTAATCGTTTGACGGCCCTAGTGTTTTATTTTATGTAACATTTCAATCTAAAAACAACGAGGGCCAGATAGCCTGTAAGACAACTGATAGTGAAGTCCATGAACAAAATTTTGCTATCTTTTAAGAAATGAATACTTTTTTTTCATTGCCTTAGGGTAGCTTAGGTATGCTGAAATCTTCAATGCCTCTATTGGACTATAAAAACATACCGATGAGGGCCTCCCATTTGCCATTGGCTTGTGTGACCTCATACACACAACGCATTTCACTGTAGGTCATGCCTCCAATAATGAAGACAATTACCCTTGGCCCAGTCTTCACCTCTGTTGGTCCCCGATTTTTGTGCCAGTTACCATAGCGGGCGCTGCTGTATTTAAAAAAACAAAGACAAAAGCAGACATTTTTACTGACATTTCATGCATTACTTCACACAGAAAACAACTTTGAGTTCCATTATTGTAACCAACAAAGGTTATTGAGGTGTAACGGAAAACACTGATTCAGACCTTATAGTGAATATTTATTCTAATAACGCAACAATTAGAAATAGAGAATACTCATATACTAACCTTGTCGGAGCACTGGCTTTGGCTGATACTTGTCTTTGGGAAATGTATGGGTATTGCTTCATGTCGAGTTTATCCTCAATGGCATCCTGTTGAAATACAAATTGGATTAACCATCTTGACTTGTGTGGATTGCATTCAATGACATGTTTATTGACAATAAAAAATTGAATTCTATATGTGACATGGCATAGCAAAACGAGTCAGGCGTAGTATTATCATGACAAAAAAAAAGAAGGTATTTTTCACATTACATTTTTGTGACTATACATTCTCTACATGAATAAACAACCCCAAATGAAATGTTTTATTAACGATGTAAATCCAAAAATGTCCTTCATTACTATCAAGGGTTGTGCAAAATCAAAATTCTCCTATGATAACAAATTTCTGGTGACTTGTGGTAGTGCGAAAAACAAATGTCACTAATGAGAACAATATTTAGGGGTATAACTGAGACACACTCAAATGTTAACTGGGTTTAAAAAAAAAAAAAAAAAAAAAAAAAAAAAAGAGCAGTTCCTTTTTGTCTTTGTGTAGAAAAATCATAGCATTAAACAAAGTTACCAATCAGTACATATGAACAATGTTGAGCAAAATTATCAATACTTTTGCGACTAAATATCGTATCCAGACACAACATTCTAGTATCAATTAAGATTCAGTCAAAATTAGCATTTCCTCATTAAAACGTCCATAAACACCTTTTCTATTAGCACGTAAAAAGCACTCCGACACGACATCAGAAATTATATTATAGCAAGAACAATCGCTCATTTCCTTAACCGATTTCGTAAATATCCATGCGAGAATCGCCAATTCACAGGGTATAAAGATGAAAATTTCCAAATTCAGTACAACTTTTAATATTTCTACTATGTCGTTATGAGCTACGTCTGGTAATGCTTAAGGATTTTGCATCATACTTCCGTAAATTTCTAGCGTAGCCTCTTGTTATGTGAAAATTATTTCATGGCTGAAAAATACAATAAAATTGTTTCTCAGTATGTTATAAGTGTCTGTGTTAAATATGGTGGTTGTTTGGCCTCATTAATATGCTGGTTGCTAAGAACTAGTAAAGTATGGGGCGCCATTTGTAAAGCAGCACATTCTGAAAATTACGACAACATTTTCTCACATTTAGCGCCACACAGTATTTAAAACGTGGTGTGAAATTTTTAGAGTCACTTTTTTTCCCGCACATTTACAACATTATTTAGCAACCTAAATATTCATTTTTAAATAAGAAGTTCTGGACCTGAATGTTTAAATCCAGAACTAAATATATAATTTAAATCTTAAATTTATATCCTATATCCTAAATGCTAAATCTGGAAACGGTTGGAACTAAATATTTAGCTTAGTATGCAAATTCACATGAATGGAGACCGGAACTAACAAAATAAAAGCTGGAGCACACAAAATACTCTTTAAATACTTTCTCCTAAATATGTATTTTACCTATATATTGTTATTATCACAACGACTCATGTCCAAGAGCAGACTGCCACTGTTGAGTAGGTTTTATTCATTTTCAAGCAACGTAAACAGACAGTCTGAGCTGCTCCACCAGCTTTTATTTTGTTACTTTCGGTCTCCAGTTATGTGAATTTGCAGATTAGGCTAACTATCAAGTTCCGACCATTTCATGATTTAACATATAGGATATAGGATATAAATTTAAGATTTAAATTAAATATTTAGTTCTGGATTTAAACAATCAGGTCCAAAACTTCTTATTTAAAAATAAATATTTAAGTTGCTAAATAATGTTCTTAATGTGCAAAAAAAAAAAAGTGACTAAAAATTTAACACCATTTTAAACACTGTATGGCGCTAAATGTGAGAAAATGTCGTAATTTTCAGCATGTGCTGCTTTACAAACGGCGCCCCATAGTAAAGGCTTGTCATAATAGAAGTGTACTTTTCGAGCACGATTTTGCCGTCTGTTTACTTGATTTTGGAAATCCAAGATGTTCAGACCATCATCGTCATAGCAAAATGGTTGATATGTCATTGGAAAGCTGGGATAATTTTCTTTTTGAATTAAACAAAACCTCGATTTCGAAAAAATGGGTAATGGTGTCTGATTTTACTGTGCCCGGTAACAAAGATGTTTACTCATATTACCAAAATAACAGCAAGCATTTCATAATTGAAAGAAGTTCCTAAATATTGCTTTTCATTTACTATAGACTTCACTATCAGTTGACGGGAAACGGGGTCGCTCCGTAGGGGGCCTGTTCTCAAAAATTTCTAATATTTTCAAAACCAAAGCCGCTAGTAAAATCCCGATAATTTTTTATATAAGTATAACAAAATTTAAAATGGCTATAAAATTCACTGATTTTACGCTAGATGCACAAAATTCACCAAATGCAGAGATAATCACCTATATTTTCAGGACCAATAGCAATATTTACAGTAACATATCATAATTTTTTGCCCAAAATAGCAACTTTTTTTTTTTTAATATACATATTTAGTGCAAGTTTTCAACAGCTAATAAATCACCCGATTTTCACATCAGAAACTTAATACTTGAGGAAAGCATGCAGAATCATCTTGATTTTACTCAACAAAAGCAAATTTTGCATTTTTCTTTATACAATCACAACTTAATTAGATTGAATTCCGATGCATTTTTAAGTTGAAAAGTATTATAAATAAATGCGTAAATATCGGAGTTTCTATAGATATGAACATAAAGCAGTCTAGATTCTTGGTTAAAAGCAAAAAAAAAAAAAAACAGGCAGTTATTTCACAAATATTTCAAGCTAAATTTAGGCAAATTTTTCCCATTCGTTTAATTTTTTCCCAACGTTTCAAAATGCATGCATGGTGCTATTTTATATCATAATTCCCATGAATCCTCGACCAAATCACGCTTTAGACACTCTTGCCTGCTCGTATGCATTAAAACGTTCGTCCTGTTTCCACCAAAATCCGGCGTTAGAACGCAGCGTTTGTTTGAGTTTATCTACACTCTACCTGGCCCGGCCCCCTACGAGAAGCTGTGGCGCAATGTCTGTAGGAGCTGTCTCGTCAACTGATAGTGAAGTCTATACCTTTACGTAAAAAAAATATATACTAGTATTACGGCATAAACGCACCTCAATGAGGTCTTTGACAAGTGGCGTCCATCTTGAGAGTTGGTAGGTGTGCTCACTGATTCGCTCTTTACGGTCTGGCTTTTTTGTTTTCTTGGCAGTTGCCTGCAATGGAATCATTTTGCCACAATTACGAATCGACAAATTTGTGCATTGATCAACTGTGAAGTGACTGAAGCACATCCAGCTTAAACCAATTAGAAGTCAATTACATCAGGATCCTTTTCACTCTTACCTCGGAGACAATAGGAACCCCCATGTGTGCCATGTTGGAAATGATGTCACTGTCCTCTGGTGGGATGCTGGCGTGCTGGAGCAACTTACACAAGTTTTCTTCGGTCACACCTGACACACATACACTCAACTTCAGAGGATGTAATATGGTATGAAAAGGATTTCAAAGTGAAAAAAGTTAGGGCACATATCTGACCATTCTTTAGAAAGATATAAAGCAGGATGATGCGGATCTTGTCAGCAACACTGACGTTGGTATCCAGTAAAATCGGTACAATGAGCCTCATGGGATCTTTTATCTTCTCGCCCTCAGCATCGGTGCCCATCGCAAGGTCCTATCATAAAAAAAGGAAACAGTTTAGGCCTGTTGGAGGCAGTCTTTCAAGGTCCTCCGCGTGTTCGTTTTCAATTCAGGTGAGACGGCTAGACTGGTTTGTTAAAGACTGGAGGCAAGAGATCAATACTGCGCAGTTTTAATTTCAGAAATTTCTGGGTGCATTCAATGACAGAACAAAAGCTGTGTAGAGAAATGCACACTGAACAGAGAGCTCGGCGTTGCTTATATGCTGTACAGATAAGGAGGTGTGTCTGTTTGGTAAATAATTCATCTTGCAAAATAGGTCATGAGCCTTGCTGGTTGGCAGTTAAAAGTCCATGATTATTGTTGGCAGTTAAAAGTCCATAATTATCTGAGGCAAAACTAACTGTCAGCGGTTTTCTGTGAAAAACAACTGCATTTATGGACATGATTGCATTAGGCGAGATGTATACTGACTTCAGGCCCCTTCATTGTCCTCTGGTCTTAATTCTGTTCAAATCTTTGCGTCTATTTCATCAAAACCAGTTGGAGGGTAGGGGTGTGACAAAATATCGAAATGGTCATATATCGTGATACTTTTGCATCCCAAATTATATCGATATGCTCATGCCAAGAATCAAGATATCGCTTTAAAAAGGTGTCAATGTTTAATAAGGTAAAAAAAAAAGGAACCAACAATTTTCTACCAAAATCTTCCACTACAATAGCATCCCTTAATTCAATGATTACCATTAGCAGCACTCAACGCCCAATCCATTAAGACTGGGAATGGGCGAAAGAACGTTCGTTCATAAGAAACCAGAGCATTCAAAGTCGCTCTTTCCGATTTTCGGGGCATTTGCAAGTCATTTCCTGTTGAGTTTGAATCATCGCCTACTCATTCCCAGGTCACTTCCTCTTCCGTAAACCGAAATCAACAGCAAGTGACCCATAAAATGGCCCAAAATCAACAGGAAGTGACTGAAAATCAACAGTCCTAAAATATCCCAGGCGTTGGCTGCCACTGATGGCCTTGGAAGTGGGAGGGGCTCATTTGAAGTGGGAGGGGTTCATTCACTGGCAACCTGGCAGTTCAAATGGATTGTATATCTACAAGTCATAAACTTACAGCTGAAGGATAGATTGTTTTTCTCTTTATTCATTGTTTTGTAGAATATCCTAGAATGATTTCCTTCCCGGTGTGTCGATATTCGTTGGATCGCCATATCGTGAGATCATCGTTATCGTAAGCTTTGTATCGCGTATCGTATTGTGAAGTTACCACGAGGTTCCCACCCCTATTGGAGAGGCCTTGATTACCTGTTCCACACGGCAGAGTTTGTCAACAGTGCCTTGGTAGCGGTTCATACAATCCTCAGCCAGGTGAAGATGAGTTGAATACTGACAAGATAGGGTTATTTTAATGGATGAGTTTTGCAGTTTTGGGGGGAAAAAATATCGTAAGTGTAGGCACTGGCAGGTTATGGACAAATATGAACAATTTCAGCAAGAACACATGCTAGTCTTACTTTGCTGAGTTCCTTTTGATACTGAGGCATTTTCTTCAGCATCTGAGACAGTTCCTTCATTGTGGTCTGAAATACAAAGTGGTGAAGGGATGATTCATTATATAAATTCAGTTTTCACATGCTTGATACGACAGGAAAGCCATTTTGATGTTTTTCCTTCTACCTTTTCTCCTGTGTTCATTTTTTTGCTGGCTGAAAATTCTTTGAGAGAACGAGTCACAGCCCTAAATCAAGTCAAAGTATCCATTAAGAAACACAAAAATAATCTTTTATTAAGCTGTCACAGTTCGAGTTCTCTGAGTTTTAGATTGTGTAGTATACATTGGAACCACTTACGTTGAAACTTCAGCGATATGTTTGTGCCTCAGAGTCAACCACAGGTCATCATCCTCATCCAGTAATACATCTTTTATTCTAGTTTCCCCCATTCCACTGGTCTCAAACCTGAAAGAAAAATGTATACTGTAATAGCACCGACCACTCCTTTGGAATTCATAGATTTTGACATCTTCATCATCACATTATTTCAAATGGTCAGACAGTATGTGTACACTGCTGGCCAAAAATATTGGCATCCCTGCAATTCTGTCAGATAATGCTCAATATCTCCCAGAAAATGATTGCAATTACAAATGCTTTGGTAGTAATATCTTCATTAATTTTGCTTGCAATTAAAAAAAAAAAAAAAAAACAGAATGAAAAAAAAAAAAAAAAAAAATCGTTATGATTTTACACACAACTCCAGAAATGGGCCCGACAAAGTATTGGCACCCTTTAAAAAATCTTGTGATGCTTCTCTAATTTGTTTAATTACCAGCACCTGTTACTTACCTGTGGCACATAACAGGTGGTGGCAATAACTAAGTCGCACGTGCAGCCAGTCAAAATGGATTAAAGTTGACTCAACCTCTGTCCTGTGTCCTTCTGTGTACCACATTGAGCATGGAGAAAAGAAAAAAGACCAAAGAACTGTCCATGGACTTGGGAAGCAAAATTGTGAGGAAGCATGGGCAATATCAAGGCTAATAGTCCATCTCCAAAGACCTGAGTGTACCTGTGTCTACCGTGCGAAGTGTCATGCGCACTTTGGCTAACGTCCCTAGATGTGGACCGAAAAGAAAAATTGACAAGAGATTTCAACGAAAGACTGTACGGATGGTGGCTTAAGAACCTCGACTAACATCAAAACAAGTTCAATCTTTCCTGCAGTCCGAAGGTACAACATTGTCAACCCGCACTATTGGTCGGCGTCTGAATGAAAAGGGACTCTACGGTAGGATACTCAGGAAGACCCCACTTCTGACCCACAGACATAAAAAAAGCCAGGCTGGAGTTTGCCAAAACTTGAATGAGAAAGCCAAAAACGTTTTGGAAGAATGTTCTCTGCTCAAATGAGACAAAAGTTTGAGCTGAATAATTTCGCAGCATTCTTTACACACAAAGTACTAAAGATTAGACAGACTGTGTGCTCCAGATTAACAAATGTTACACTAAATGCCTCCATATTCATAACTGTCTATATATTTCAATCTACCTGCTTTCTATTCCTCTTGTGCTTATCTCCATTGCTGATTTCAATTATTATTAGTAGTAGTAGTTTTTGTTTTATTTTTATTTTTGTTTTATTTTTATTTATTTATTTTTATTCTGTGATTAAATGCGATCTTTTGTCTTGGTTTTTACGCTGTGTTGATTTAAATGTGATTTTTATGATCTTCATGTGATGTAAAGCACTTTGAATTGCCTTGTGTTGAATTGTGCTATATAAATAAATTTGCCTTGCCTTGCCTTGCCTTTTTGGGAAATGGCATCTACATAGAGTTTACAGGGGGAAAATGAAGCCTTCAAAGAAAAGAACACAGTCCCCACAGTCAACCATGGCGGTTCCCTGATGTTTTAGGGTTGCTTTGCTGCCTCTGGCACTGGACTGCTTGACCGTGTTCATGGTATCATGAAGTTTGAAGACTACCAACAAATTTCGTAGCATAATGTAGGGCCCAGTGTGAGAAAGCTGGGTCTCCCTCACAGGTCAAGGGTCTTCCAGCAGGACACTGACCCAAAACACACTTCAAGAAGCACTACAAAAGGGTTTGAGAGAAAGCTCTGGAGACTTTTAAAGTGGCCAGCAATGAGTCCAGACCTGAATCCCATAGAACACCTGTGAAGACATCTGAAAATGGCAGTTTGGAGAAGGCACCCTTCAAATCTTAGAGACCTAGAGCACTTGGCCAAAGAAGAATGGTTTAAAATTCCAGCCGAGCATTGTAAGCAACTTAATGGATACTGGAAGCGCTTGTACGCAATTATTTTGTCTAAAGGTTGTGCTACCAAGTACTGTATTAGGCTGAGGGGTACCAATACTTATGTCTGGCCCATTTTTGGAGTTTTGTGTAAAATGATTAAAAAAAAAAAAAAATTAAAATCATTCTTTTTTATGTTTTTTCATTGCAAGCAAAATAAATGAAGACATTACTACCAAAGCATTTGTAATCGCAATTATTTTCTGGGAGAAACTGAGCATTATGTGACATAATTGCAGGGGTGCCAATACTTTTGGCCAGCAGTGTAAGTCTTTCAAAACAGCCAACAAAATATCGCCAGATGATTTTTTTTTTGTCATCACGCTGTGAGGAGCTACAGCAGTAACAAAGCAATAACAGCTTGTAGCAATTATTTTCAAAGAGGTAAAGTAAGTGGTTACCGTAATTTTTGCACTACAAGGCACACCTGACTATAAACCGCCACCCACCAAATTTGACACGAAAACGGCATTCATAGATCATAGATAATGTTCATAGATTAGCCACAGCTGTCCTCACTGTATTATGGGTTGTTTACACCAAAAGATATTAACCGGTAACACTTTATGTGACAGCGGCATCATACCACTGTCATAAGACCGTATGAACCAGCTTTGAACCAATTGGCTGCAAAGTTTCACTCCTTTAAGAAGCTTCATTTGGCCATCACTTCTCCCATAAGGGAGACAGTCAACCTCTGCTCTCACCTGCTTTCAACACTGTTGTTATTCAACATGCCTCCTAGCATGCATTGCAGCGCTACAGATGAAAATATAAAATTCATGTTCTGTGCTAAATATCTCTTCAGTTACTGTTCCAGTTATTTCATTAATTGCTAGTAATGGTATTTGGTAACACTTTAGATGATAGTGGCGCCATAAGACTGTCATTAGACAATCATATTTAATACATGACACTGTCATGAGCATTAATGAATGATTATAACAGATGTCATTTAGGGGCCGTTTACATGGTGACTCTCCGAGATTACGAAAAATTACAAATTTGCATTTGCATTTGTGTCTCCATTCGAACAATGTCGCAATTCCGCATGAAAATGATGTAGTATTAATGCCCTAGGGGGCAGTGCAGATTCACAGGGCGACAGATAATGATGCACTTTGACCCCACCAAGTTCCCTCAGCCCGGAAAAAAATCTGCCTGCCAACTCAAAGCAATGGCATTTTTCTTTTGTTCAAAAAGGCACAAAAATGGAAAAATTCAAAATATTTAATTTAAAAATACAATTAAAACAGTATATTAAAGCTGACATTCCGCCATATTTGCTGTTTTTAATATTTAGTAGCACCGCTGCGCACACCCAATGTGACGTGTACGAGTGCTGACGTTATTGGTGCGGTCTTGCGCCGCGGGAGCCTTTGATATGCATGCTGAGGAAGCCCCCCTCAATCCCCCGCAATCGGATTCTTCCACTTTGGAGGCAGGATTCAGAATTTTTCGTGTTCGCCTTCCGTCTTCGCCGACACCATATGCACGCGAGGCGAGTCCATTACTCAGTCATTGCGTCTTTGTGTCGCAGAGTCACCATGTAAACTGCCCCTTAGTGTTATCCGGCAAATTATCTCACTTTGAATGGATGTAAAAGGTCCGAGATAATTTGCCGGATGACAATTAATGACATCTGTCATAAGCATTCAACAATGCCCATGATAGTGCTATGTCATAATTATGACGGTCTTTTTACAGTCTTATGACGCCGCTGTCAAATAAAGTGTTACATATTAACCCAAATAAATTAACAAATAAGTCACACTGGACAATAAGTAGTAGGATTCAAAATGAAGGAAAAAAGTAGCACCTTATAGTCCGAAAATTACGGTATATTTAATACAGGGGATCTGAACCCTTGTTACTGAATGTTGTGTCTGCGTGCTTGTGTCGCGATATACAGTACTTGTAGACATCATTCTCAATGCCGAGCAGGTCGTAGGCCATTGCCTGGAGAGTAAGCTCATGTAGAAGAGGTGACACAGGATCGAATCCTCGGTCCAGGATGATTAGTTGACTCCGGCACTTATCTGGTCCCTGTGGAAAATCAGGACAGAGACCCCCCCCCCCAAAAAAGAAACAAACAAACAAACAAACAAAAAAACAAGATTTTGCGTCATTATCTGAGTAAATTCATGTTAAAACAGTGTAATCACCAATCATGTTGCTGATTGTGCCCTAAAAAAGTTTGTAAGTATAACAAATATTTCTAATATTTTGATTCTCACACAGGAAGACACTGGCGATCCCAAACTATTCTTTTTTTTTTTTTTGAAGTAGTGTTCTAAGGATTAGGGTTAACAACAGATTAGTCTGTAAGAACCTTATAACGGCCTGGTCTTTTCCAAACATCATGCGGATATACAGAGGGACACATTTCAGCTTTTTTGTTGACATTGTGCCATATTTACAGTATATTGAATTAACTGTTGCGTCTTTGGTTATATATCTATGTTATTCTTCTATATTTCCCACCTCCCCCATGGTGGGGTCATCAGCCTTGTAGCCATCTAGCTTGTCTTGCAGCATTTGGGCCAGGACAGCGCAGTCTTTGTACTCTCTGAATAACACAAAAACAACAGATATACAGTATGTTGTATACAACGGGTAGCACTTTATCATAATTATCTGTTATAACTAGTTAATATATAATTATTAAACTGTTAATAAATTGTTTATTGTTGAATTGTTAAGTGTTTGTAACAGTTTGCTGTGACGTATGTACATTAAATGACCCCTAATAAATTCAGTTCATTCTGTGAAGCGTCCCAAATTCTTGGGTTTATACAATAGAAGTAGTCCCTGGGTTACAACGCACCCGACTTACATGACTTCGACTTTACGACATCCGAGTCTCGTCGTTTTTTTTTTTTTTTCATTTTTTAATGTGGACTTTTGTTTTGTGATACATGCTTTTATTTTGGTGCAGGAAGCGAAGAGCAGGTTGTACTTCCGTACGCGACAGCATTTACACCCCCACCCACTCCACACACGGCACCGGGGGTTAATTTGTGCCGGATCCTGCCAGAACAAGATCCTTGATTTTGGCTTCCCTGTGTTCCGGGACTTATTTGGGCAGATCTGGCACCTCTCGTGTATAGAAACTAATGGTGATATAAAAACATTTTTTTAAAATGTATGATAATAGCCCCAAATTTGGGGGAAAGAAGGAGAAGAATCGCTGATGGCTTTCTCCACTTTATTGTGGCAACAATAACAAAACAATAAAGCGAACTGCCGCCATATTCGACCGCTAACTTTTCCTTCTCGCCCGTCTCCCCCTCGCTTCCTACTCCCTCACAGTTCTCAAGCCCCAGCATCTCTTAAAGGGACCGTGCATAGTTACGGACATTACAGTATAAAATGAAAAAATAAATACATACATAAATTCATTTACAGAACAAATCCCAAGAATTGCATGTTGTTTATAAAAAATTAATGTAATTTGAAAGAGTCGGAAATTTGTTGATGGACTGAAAAGCTGGAACGACAAACAGCAGCGCCTCCAGAAATTGTTGATAGGGGTGGCCGGATAGGGTCACTCAAAATCTTGGGGTGGCTCATCAAAACTAAAAGTCATAATTTCAGATTTTTATTACGCTGTTGCAGTAAAAAGGCCAGAAGAAAACTATCAGAAAGACTTAAGCACACACTTACTGATATAATTTGGTGTATTTTGCTATATTTAATGTTACTAATGATTTAATGTGCATAGTCCTAAACAGTAGAGTCAACATTTTGAGTTCCACAGCTACTACAATCTGACATTATACTGTAGCGGCGCTGGAAGTCACTCACAGCTTTTTTTTTTTTTCCCATCCAAGAAGAGCCATTTTCGTCCAAATTTGTCATGATTGCGCCTTTTCTCCATACATGCTGGATAGTTTTCGTACTACTACTACAAGACAGCTTTCTATTTCATCTCCAGTGTGTGTTGGGAGTTTTGTATTGGAAATAAAAACGCCCGTGTACTATATAATTCATTTGCACCTAGACGGCAATGACACACGAACACATTTAAAAAATAAAAGGTCCAATAAGCCTCGGTTTAACACCAGGGGGTGCTGCTGCACCCTCAACACCTCACTTCTCGCTCCACTGTTATACTAGGGTGGCCAAAAAATTTATAGGGGGGGCCGTGGCCACCCTTGGCGGCGCCATTGCCGACAAATCCCGCCCGTGACATAAAAAAAAAAAATTGGGAAATTTACAGCAATTGGGGAGCAAACAGCCAGGATCAAACAGTATTTCAACATGACAAAAAGACAGTTGCATTTACTGTCTTTTTTTTAAAAAAAGAAGGAAGATGGTTCAAAATGAGTCAGAAAAACCACAACCGGCGATGAGGGCAGTTGCAGCGATCATGCTAATGGGCAGGACCGGACGCAGCAGGAGGCTAACGCAGCGGCAGCTAGCCAGGTTCATGGACAGCCAGCCAAGCCAGGGCAGGAGGCTGCTACCGTGGCAGCAGCTAGTCAGGTTCAGCGCCACCCGGAGTGGGGGCCAGCTACAGGGCCAGCAGTCAGCCAGGTGGACCACCAACAACCGGAGCAACAGGCCAGTACCCTTAAGGTAAATTCAGGTGTGGGCTGCACAATTTTTTAAGGCGGTGGGAACTTTGGGGCCAGAGAAGACGGGGGATGAAACTCGCAAAAGAATGGGTTTGTGTTATTTATTGTAATCTCAGATTTTTTTTTTTAATGTTTGGCAAGTTAGACTGTACGTTACTGTAAGTCCCACCAGTTGCGCTTATTCCTCATTTACTAACAATTAAGACATGATGAGTAGTTGCAACTTTAGAATAACGTCCCAGGCCACGCCAGCGGGAGCCTGCCTCTTAACTCACACACTTCTCACTTCGGTGCTGTAAATATCTTTCACCCTGGCACTTACATACTTATACATTTCTCCGGGGAGAGTTGGGACGGGGCCATACAGTTCCAGCCCGGCTCCCCCCTGTTTTTAATGCATCACACACCAAGCTTGTGGGATGGTTGGGACCTATTGGGGGAGGGGGCTCACGGTAACCTCCTTCATACTCCACAGGAGAGCTCCAGCAAAGGGCCGTGGGATGGGCGGCTGGGAAGAAATTCCATGCTGTGGTCCTACTGCCCCAAGCCCTCCCTCCCTGGGCTGGCTGGGTTGGGGCCGTGGCCCTGGGTTGGCACCCGCGTGGTGTCTCCGCTCGTCAGCGTGGCCATCATGCGCTTAGTGAAGCTTGCGTGCGGCTGGATGTGATAGTGCGCGCTTGGGTGGGGGGTCCCGGTGCCGGGATTGGTGATTTGGCGGCGTAGGGTCAGTCGCCAACGCGTTTACACTCACAAGGAATTCACACGATTACTGGGTTCTAGATCACAGAGCTGATTTATGTACACTCTACCCCTTTCAATCACTTAGCTTATAGACTCCCCCACCTCCATTCCCCTCTTTCTCTGGTCAACAGGCCCTCCACATGGTGTCAACCGGAAATACATCTAGCTGACGATAGCACCAACATATTAGTAGTTAGTGTAGACGCTCAATGTATTTCTTGTTGTTGTTTGTGTTTCTTTCCTTTCTTCTCTTGTGTTTCTTTTCTTCTGTTCCCCCATAACCCCTCCTGTTCGCTGCTTTGTCATAATAAACGAGGTATGTTGAATGATCACAATGAGAGTATGTCAGAGTCTTAATGTGAAACATGAAAACTGTTCAGACCATCCGGGCACTTAGACTGCCATTCTCCATGTCAAACAGCTAAACAGGACAGGTTTTAAAAAAAAAAAAAAAAAAAAAAAGAACGTCCCAATAACATAAATAAGCTTTAAACTGATACTTAATAAGTCATTAGTTAGTAAGTTATAAATAAATAAATAAATAGTAAATAAGTAAAATAGTAAATAGTATAGTATAAATAGTATCCTACTAATGTATAAGGTGTAGGTATAAATCATTGACATACAGCTTACAAGTAATTTATTACTCATTAATCATCAGTTTATTTATGATATATTAACTATCTAAAAGGCATCATAATAAATGCTTAACAAATTGTTAACAAACACTTAACAAATCAACTATAAATCATTCATTGACAGTTTACTAATGATGTATTAACTAGTTATAACGGATAGTTATTATAAAATGTTACCAAATACATTTATATAGCACAACTAAAATTAATTATCAAGCCCTGAATTATTTTTTTTTTTTTACCACAACTGTAAATTTAGTTTTTATTTGTCAACAACAAATTACCTGACATCCTATGGTCTATTGCATACAATGTTTAATTGCGTTGTTTTTTATTTTTTTTCGGGGTCTTACCCTCGGTATCGGATTCCAGGGTACTCTTTGAGTGTAGCACATAGGGTGGCAATCTGTTCAGCGCAAGCTTCAAGCATATTGTTCTTCACATCAGCTTTGAAGGGGCTGTAGAAGTCCTGAAAGGCATCTACTTTGTCCAGGGAAAAGACCTGCATCAAAGAGAAACGTGGTTACACCAAATGTATATGTCTACAGAGTAATACCTTTCTCTGCAAAAATAAATATACAAATATATAAATATACGGTACTTTCAGATTCAAAACCATGAATTCAAACAATAATATATTTCAACTACGAGAAGTTCAAGATCTACTATTTGAATCTGTAACAAAATGGTATGGTTTCTGTTTGAGGATGTTAGTTGGGTAACTGTTGTTGTTTTAAGATGGTAAAATGCAAAACCAAAATTATATATATATATATATATATATATATAGCACATACATACAGATATTTTGGGGTTCTTAGGCAATCAGAATTTCTTACTTGAGATTCATAGGGCAGAAAGGCGACATGAATCTCAGTCAAGGCCTTCATGGCTTTGGAGGCGCGAGAGTTGGTCAACAGACCAAACATGGAATCTGGAATTGCTGTTTAAAAAAAAAAAAAGAAAAAAAGAAAAAACACAAATGTGTTATTTGATTCTATAGGTATTCACTGAGTGAAAAAAACATATGAAAAGTGTATTTAAATCTTTTTTTTTTTTTTTAATTACAAATTTTTTCTATATACCGTATTGGCCCGAATTTAAGACGGTGTTTTCGCATTGAAATAAGACCGAAAAAGTGGAGGTCGTTTTGCCCATTCACGGCGCTAGATGGCGCCAGATATCATTGAAGCGATGTTCTGTCATGATAGATCCCAGCTACTCTCAAGTTTAACCAGTTTGCATTATTTTATTGCAATGTTTTTCCATATTCAGATTTGTTTCAAGACTACAGTTACAGTTAGACTTCACTTTGACAGTGTGAAGGATGAATAGTAATAAGGTAATGAATCCAGTTATGGCGTAACAATAGTATATGACGTGTGACTTAGTATGGCTAACACCCCCCACCCAAACTCGTAAGCAGTGTTATTAATCTTACTTTAAATAAGTAATTAATTACAGTTACAAATTACTTCTCCCAAAAAAGTAATTGCGTTTGTAACTCAGTTACCTGAATGTAAGAGTAATTAGTTACTTGTCAAAGTAACTGGTGTTACTTTTCATGATTTTGTTGTTGTTGTTTTTTTTTATTCCAAAACAAAAAACAAACAAAAAAAAAAAACAGGTCACGCTAAGTGAAGTTCGAAAGGTTTTTGGGACAATTGGCCGTAGCCCAATTCTTTACACTAAACTTAACTGGATACAGGGGTATTGCGGATATTGCAATAACGAGACTGTAACCTTTGCTATGTTTAGAAGTCATTTAATGTTGTGAATCAGCCGATAAAGTTGTTAAAATTGCTCCCGTAATTGCATTAGTTCCCGTCTGTCTACTTTCAACATGTGAGTTTTAAAACGGTTTCATCATTTAAAGATAGATTAGAGTTAAGATTTTGCCGATATAGGAGTATTTTAGATAAAAAAATGACTTAGGTTCGCTTGGAAGGTTCTCTACAACAGAGCCTTCCTGAGAAGTCTACTGCTTTAAGATTGCGGATGTTTACTAACGCCGGTGAGTCTATCATTTCGCATCTAGCTCTTTATACATGTGCTAATGCCGCCGTGTCTGTCATTTCGAATCTAGTTCTATATAAATATGATATCTACCGTAGCATCATGTGGGCGTAGTTTGTAGACTATCAGCTACAGTAAGGTATTATTGGAGCCACCTAGCATCGCGTTTGCAATGGCGTCACAACTCCCTTGCCTCCTCCCCACTACCGCACTGTTCTCTCATCTCTGTGAGTCCGTGTCTCTCAGACTTTTCTCGCGTTATTCAACCAACGTAGTGACGCATAGTAACGCACGCTTTACATCCTCAGTAACGATAATGGCGTTGCCAAGATGAGAAAAGTAATTGATTAGATTACTCACTCATGAAAAAAATAACACCGTTATACTCTAACGCCGTGATCTTCTGGTCGGTTGCCTGCAGATGGATTAAATGGCATTTCCCTTTCCAGCGGCTGTGTGAAGGATGAATAGAAATATGGTAATGAATCCAGTTGTGGCTAAACAATAGCATATGGCGGTTAGCAACCATGTGGCTTAATGTGGCTTATCCCCCCCCACCACCACCTGCAATTGTGAGTTAGGGGCGGGGAGTGTCATGCCAGCGAGTGAATGCCGCGCCAATGTTTATTCTCGAGTCTCCTGATAGCCTCCCTTTTTTTTTCTCCTCGGACAAAACTTTTTCTCTCTTGTGTTGCTCTGCCATCTTTGGAGAATTCGCAAAAAGTCGTTCGCATCGACCTCCGTCTTTATAATGAATGGAGAAAGGGGGAAGTGACGTATGCTGTAAAGCAGCCAGCACATTTGTAGTTTTTTTGTTGCCTGGCTCTGCCAAACTATTCTCCCTGTATTTTTCAAACACTGAGAGAAATAGTCTGGGAACCATCCCATTAACGGCCTTTTCGAGCAGGTACAAAATCAATCGACAAATCAGATTCGTTTATTTGCGTGACGTGTTCTTCACGAGCAACGTCACTCTTGCGCGTCGAAAGTCGTCTCCACAACACAGATGGTCAACGGGATAACCGAGAACATGTTCCAATCCGCGGTAAATTCTGTTTTAAATTACCAAAAACACATCGACACGAGTCAATGACAATAGTCTGTCTCGCGCTAGCCATGTTGAATAAACTCCGCTCTCTTCGTATGTTTACTTCCGCGCGCAAGTCCCTCGTGCTTCCGTCGTCAGTTAATAACGTCACGTCTGCCCGTCGCTGATTGGTCCACTCCGCTGTCTGTTTGCTGTGACTTGCTCCGTCCTGGAAATTGTATCCGTGGGAATGGTGGCCAGACTCAATAGCTGGAACAGCGTTGAGTCTGGTGTACCAGGCAAGTTTTTTTGTGCCACACTCCTCAAATTTAATTTGTGCCGGTGAAAGCAATACAGACCCCCTCAAGATATATAAGAGGTGTCATTCAACTAGTTGTCAGTCGACATCAGAGGAGGGTAGTAACGCGTTACATGTACTCCATTACATTTACATGACTAACCTTTCAAGAAAAATGTACTTCTAAGAGTAGTTTTACTAAGCTATACTTTTTACTTTTACTTGAGTAGATTTGTGAAGAAAAAAACGCTACTCTTACTTGCTACTTTGGGCTACACAAGAGTTACATTTTCCCCTCTTTATTCTACATATTAGAGTTATTATTTTTTAGCCAGCGATGCTAAGAGAAACTACCAATTTTACCAATGAGACGTTGCAAAAATAATCACAGGACTCCATTATACCAATCAGACGCAAGCTTGCAGTTCTATCTTCACACCAGCCTGTTCAATCAAGTGGTGTCTTTAAAGCATTGTAAAAAATGAAGTATTTGATATAGAGCGCTGCCCTCAACATGACTCGAAAGCGCGGATTTTAACCTCTCTCCCAGTTTTTATTTGGCACCGATTGACTGCGGAAAACGGTTATATGATCCTTTTAATTTCAAAATAGTAATTATGAAGGAACTTTTCACTATTCCAACTAGGAACTATTTTCTCCACCAGAGGGAACTTATGCTCTTTGGACGAATGATACTTCAACTACAGTAAGTAATATTATTTTGAAGTAACGCTACTCTTACCTGAGTAAAAATTTTGGCTACTCTACCCACCTCTGATCGACAGCTTATCACAAATATTATGGAAATATCTTATAAAGGTTGAATAGTTACTTAGCGTTGCTTTAAATAGTGTGTGCCTCTTTTATTTTTGCTTCTCTATAACTGTGTTTGAATCTATCAGTGTTTACGTGCTGTCCACTAACAGTGCCTTGTTATAGTTGCAAGGTGTAAGTTATCGTGAAGAGTGCACAAAAATCAAAATATCTGTCATTGATATTTAACAGTGTTTAATATTAGTGCTGTCAAATTTATCGTGTTAACGTAATTAATTTTTTTAATGAATCACGTTAAAATATTTGACGCATTTAACGCATGCGCGGAATGACCCGCTAATGCATTGCCTATTACAGATTACAATGACACCGTTTTTTGCACATTGAGAGCTAAGAGGCAGAGAAACATGTCTTGTTTTGTGCTTTTTTTTTTTTTTTTTAACAAAGTATACCACACGCGACGTGCTGGCACTTTGTTTCTTTATTAGCACATTCAGCTTCAACATAAACACAGCTTACTGCTCTCAGCAGGCCATAACTCTAACTTTATCCTGCATCAAGTGAGTAAACAACATTGGCGCCGCGTGGACTTCAGGGTGCCTCTGATAATTCTATATCAGAATAATACAAGAGGCGAATGGACACAGGGGTTCATTGGACCGCACCGATTATCGGTATAAGCTTCGGCAACTCCTTCACAACAAACATAAGTATCATTTAGTGAAAGCACAACAAAAATAATATGTCTCAGAAAAAAAAAATTCAAAGAAAGAAAAGCGCTTCAATCTGTATTAATGGGGTCCTATTCTCATACAGTTAAACAACAGTGCAAAGAGAACTGGCATTCCCAATCAAAATAGCGATACAAAATACGCATAAAAAACTTAAGACTTTGGTCAAACTCTGTTCAAACATTTCGTTTAGTTCAACAAATACACTGGATGGAAATATTTAGTCACAATATACAAACTATCAGAGGTCTCGTACATTGTGAAGCCAGCACTCAAATGACCGTGATGGACCAGTAAACAGGGAACTACGGCGTCAGTCGAGAGGCAAAACGCACTCGTTGGCTAGATGTGAAATTAATTTAAAACTCGCCATTGACACCTTGTGGTGTATTTCACTCACTACTTTAAGTAGTTAAAGACACTGTGGAAGAACGGCAGGGAGCCCATGTGACGTCGCGCTCGGCGACGTCAACAATGGCTAGCTACTTGTTTATTTTTTGATTGAAAATTTTACAAATTGTATTAAAACGAAAACATTAAGAGGGGTTAAGAGGGGTTTTAATATAGAAGAACATTTATCTTTTAAGAACTACAAGTCTTTCTATCCGTGGATTCCTTTAACAGAAAGAATGTTAATAATGTTTATGCTATCTTGTGGATTTATTATTATAATAAACAAATACAGTACTTATGTACAGTATGTTGAATGTACGTATATATCCGTCTTGTGTCTTATCTTTCCATTCCAACAATAATTTACAGAAAAATATGGCATATTTTAGAGATGGTTTGAATTGCGAAAAGCTGCGATTAACTCGATTTAAAGTTTTAATCGTTTGACAGTATAATTTTAGTATAATTTTTGATAGTATAATTATTGATAAGCACATTTTAGCTGTCATTTTCTGTTTAAACGCTATTTTTCCATTATCATTGTTCTCAGAAATGTGACTTGCATATTTAGATTCTTTTACTAGCCATTTTTCACATGAAGTTCATTTAAACTAAGCATTGTCTGTCCCTTTAAAATGGATTGGATTCCCATGGCAGTCAATGGTAGTTAATGGGTTAATGGATAAGTATGGACTAAAATATTAGAACTGTTAGTTACATGTGTTTATTTCAAGATTTCAATTGACTCTACAAAGGATTTTATGTTACTCACTGTCAGTGAAGAATACATGGGCCGCTCTGTACCTTGGAGAACGTGGGTCTCTGAAGTCATCAATCAGACCCTCAACAGACTGTCAAGAGAGAAAGATATCAGTGTAAAACTAGTCTTTCCGCTTGAATGCACATGATAAAGGTGTTGTCTGTCCCTTTAATGATTTTGTATTGCACCAATTTCTTGTCACCTCATCTGAGGGTGTTATCAGATAGATGGCTTCCATGCTGGGGAGAGGCTCCCTTCGCTTGGTGATGTCCTCAACAACTGTCAAAAAGAACATATTATTCAACCTTCAGTCCTAAGCTGACCTGAGAGGTGATCTGAGCAGACATTTCCCGATTACCGGTTCCAAGGTATACCATGCTATGAAAGCGTCACGATTTCATAACCGCAAAAAATTTTCATCATACCGTCCTTACAGTATTAGCTATTTCTTATGTCCTAAAAAGGCAGGGAGAAATCCCATGCTTGCAGCTGCAAGAATCAACCCTCCCCCACCGGTTGTTGCTCAATGTCAGTGAGTCAGCTGTGCAACACAATGGCTGGAAGAGGTGAAACTCCTAACTTTTTCCCCTGTCAAAGAAAACGAAATCGCTGATATGGGAATACTTCGCCGACAGAAAAGTGACAGGTGGCCGCGGCTTAGAGGAGGAGGGCCAACCGACATGTAAAACATGTTTGCAGTGGGTGCCTGCCGAGGAGGCAATACCTCCAATATGATTTCGCATTTATACATAATTAAAGGTTAGAAAACACTGTCATGAACGTTTCCCACCAGCTACGAGAGTAGGCATGTGCCGGTTACCGGTTTCAACGATTACCGTGGTATGAAAACGTCACGGTTTCAGAAATAATATAATTTTCCGTCATACCGTAGTATGGTATTAGCTATTTTTTATGTCCCAAAAATGCAGCCAGAAATCCGTGGCTTGGAGCGGCAGCTCTCACCCCTGCCCCTCCAGGGTTTGCTCTCTCCTGTGTCGGTGACACTACTAGAGTAGACACAATGACTAAAGGTGTTGAAATTACACCTGAGCTTTTCCTCCCTCAAAAAAGTAAGTCTCTAGTGTGGGAGTACTTCGGCTACCGTAAAGAAATGGCAGCGGCTTAGAGGAGGAAGGACAGCAGGACCTCCAACATGATTTTGCATTTACATGACCATCATCCGTCACTTGACACAACATTTAAGTAAACGCTGTCGTGAACGTTTGCCACCAGCTACGAGAGTTCACTTCAGCGTGTTTAGTGTGTCTAGCGATGGTAAAAAAAAAAAAAAAACTATAACGCAAGTTTCTAACGAGGCAGATCACGTGGGTAGTTAGCATGCCAAGACGGCTAACTTGTTTTCTCTCTACCATTAGCCTACTTTCGTAAAGTCTTCTCTCTGGCGACTTTCTGTGTTGAGAGAGGGTGTGTGTGTGTGTGTATATAATGTGTAAATAATGTATTTGTCACAGGCGCTGTCTCTTGCTCTCCATCAATATTCAACTAATTAATAGTAGTAGTGATAGGTGTTACGTAAAATCAATTTGATCATATATTGCTTAAGTCCAGTTCTTTTTTTTTTTGTTCTAATATTGACCAAGTAGAGGATGGGTGTCCAAACCTCTCCTCAAGGGCCGCTGTGGGTCCTGGTTTTTGTTCTTACCAATCGAGCCCAGACAGTTTAACGAATGAAGTTTGTTCTAAAACAAGCAGCACCTGACTGCAGTCAACTGATTACACTTGTGAGACACCAGATTGGTGAAAAGATGTTGTCTTGTTTTGTAGGAATGAAATCCAGCACCCACTGCGGCCCTATGTGGAATTGTTTGGACACCTCTGAATTGGAGGGTTGCCGTGGCTTTAGTCATTAAAGTGCCTATGACAGCAAAAAGCATGTTTATTTCATATTTTCCACGGTATTTTATACTCCTGAATGAAATGGACCGCTTGGATGTGTGTGGAAGCGATTGCTATATTTATCAGTGTTGTTAATTTTACTTTAAAAAAGTAATTAATTACAGTTACAAATTACTTCTCCCAAAAAGTAATTGCGTTAGTAACTCAGTTACCTGAAAGTAAGAGTAATTAGTTCCTTGGCAAAGTAACTAGTGATAATTTTTTCTCAAAAAAAAAAAAAAAAAAAAAAAAACAGGTCACACAATGTGACGTTTAAAGGGTTCTGGGGACAATTGGCCCAAGCCCAATTCTTTACCCTCCACTTAACTAGACACAAGGGTATTGCGATAACTAGATAGTAACCTTTGCTATGTGTGGAAGTCATTTAAAGTTGTGAATCAACCATTAAAGTTGTTAAAATTGCTCCTGTTATTGCATTAGTTCCCTTCTGTCTACTTTCAACATGTGTAAGTTTTAAAACTGTTTCATCATTTAAAGATAGATTTAAGTCAAGATTTTGCCGTTTTAGGAGCATTTTAGATTTAAAAAAAAAAAAAAAAAAAAGTTACTTAGGTTCGCTAGGAAGGATCTCTACATCAGAGCCTTCCTGAGAGGTTTACTGCTTTAAGATGGCGGCTGTTTACTAACGCATGTAGTCCTTAAAACATGTTGCCAATGCAGCAGTGTCTGTCATTTGCATCTAGTTCTATAATATGTCATATCTACCGTATCATGTGGGCGTAGTTTGTAGGCTATGGCTACAGTCACGTATTATTGGAGCCACCTAGCATCGCGTTTGCAACGGCGTCTTCCCCACTCCTGCTCTGCTCTCTTGTCTCCGTCTCGTCTCTTTTTTATTCAACCAACTTAGTAACGCATAGTAACGCACGCCTTTCCCGCCTCAGTAACGGCAACGGCGTTGCCAAGATGAGAAAGTAATTAATTAGATTACTCATTACTGGAAAAAATAACTCCGTTAGTAACGCCGTTATATTCTAACGCCGTTATTAACAACACTGATATTTATTTAGTTTTTTTAATCCCGTGCCATGAAAATGAGTGACTTCCGGCTCCAGTCTCGAGTTGAGAAAGAGGGCGCTGTGACGTGTACGGTAGAAGGAGTCCTATTCACTATACAGCCGTACTGTTGTATGAGAAGGACTAAAAGGATTCAGCTGATTTTGCGGAATAATTTGTTATTTTTCGCATCGCGCCAGCCAAATGGCTGCAGAAAATTTTTGCTGCACCAAGGAGAGGCGTGTGAGCCTTTTTAGGGTTTCAAAAGGTTCCCATTCACTGGTGGATATTGGCCAAAACAAGCCCTAATACTGTGGGACCATTGGACTTACGCGGAAGTGAGTAAACATCGTGTTTTGTATTATGTCAAATACTGGGATCATTTTATTACGTAGGTGGCTTGAATTTTGTGGCTGACATGCTCTTTGTCGGCTGACAACCGCGTCGCACATCCCCCCGCCAGGTGAGCACTATACTCGGTTTATTGCCCTCTTCATGCGCCCGGTGTTCTGTCAAATTTTCAACCCCATCAGAAATTGCAACTTTGAGTTAAAAATGGTCGTGAATACAGCGATTACAAAGTAAACACCACAAACTTTACACAAATTTACTTACGTTTCATCATGGATGATGGGCATGTAGAAAAGATCTCCTAAGACACATTCTGTCTGTCATGCTAGCTGCACAACAACTGCACACCGCTCTTTGTCTACGTTGTCGCCGTGTAGTAAAGCATTATTTTTCATTATATTCGTGTTGACCATGGGGCAGCTACGTGTTCCTTCAACGTCAGCCGGTTTGTCCGCCGGTACTCTTCAGCTGCTTCCCCGGCGAGCTCTCCTGTCCGTAGTAGCAGGGGAACGAGCTGTAACTTGCTCTCCGCTGGCGGGTTGCCGATCGGCGAAGACAATCGACAACCCCGCCGCAGTGTGACATATTCCGGGCTAGTTTGTGTGATTTTTTGCTTAGAAAAGCGAAAATAAAGACTTTGAGACGTCACTCGGTTCGGGTTAGCATGTCGGCTAGCTGTCACGCCTCTTGGTTTGTTTACATTTTCCAAAGCCGGGAAAGGGAAATGACAAAAGCCCGACGAGGCATAAAATATCGTTCGGGAGGTGCGACAGTAAAGGTGAAGTCGACAGTGTTGACCATTATGGAGTAATTTTGCCATGTCGTACTGAATAAATGCATCTATATAATTTCATATTCCATTTAGCACAAGATTGTTATTTGTCATGACCATAACATTTATTTAGCAATTGGGAAAAATACTTTGATAAAAACAATATCCTTTAAAAATATTGGAGTACAGAGACTGAAACAATGACATTTTGCGGCTTTCTTTGTCGCATTTTCCTCATTATGAATAATTTCTCCTCAATGGGCTGCATACTAAACCAGATGAAAACATTCTCCCACTGATATCATCCACCTGTTGGGGACGCTAGAGCCCTATAATAGCAGGCGTGGCTAAACGGCAAATTAAAAGACTGATTTCTCTTCATCTGCGCTTTGCAAAATTGTTGTATATAGTCAAATCGTCTCAAAATATGATTCTAATTCACATGATAATGCTATTTAAGACTTTTTTTTATCCTGTTGTATGCACTTTAACATTATACTTATCCCAATTTGCTAATATGTTTTGAAAAGTAAAAATCCTGTTCAATAGAAAAAAAGTGTTGTTGTTTTTTTTAACCCAAATTTCTCCAAGTAACACATTTTAGAGCTGTAATTGCAATATTGTGATACTGTGATTTATATATATATATATTTATATATATATATATATTTTTTTTTTAACCTGTCCTGTTCAGCTGTTTGACACGGAAAATGGAAGTCTAAGTGCCCGGATGGTCTGAACAGTTTTAATTTTTCACATTAAGAGTCTGACATACTCCAATTGTGATCATTCAACATACCTCGTTTATTATGACAAAGCAGCGAACAGGAAGGGGTTATGGGGGAACAGAAGAAAAGAAAAACAAGAGAAGAAAGAAACACAAACTACAACAAGAAATACATTAAACGTCTACACTAACTACTAATATGTTGGTGCTATCGTCAGCTAGATGTATTTCCGGTTGACACCATGTGGGGGGCCTGTTGACCAGGGAAAGAGGGGGATGGGGGTGGGGGAGTCTATAAGCTAAGTGATAGAAAGGGGTAGAGTGTACACAAATCAGCTCTGTGATCTAGAACCCAGTAATCGTGTGAATCCCTTGTGAGTGTAAGCCCGCTGGAGACCGACCCTACGCCGCCAAATCGCCAATCCCGGCACGGGGACCCCCACCCGAGCGCCCCATCACATCCAGCCGCATGCGAGCCCCACTAGGAGCGCGACAGCCACGCAGAGGAGCGGAGACGCCACGCGGGCGCCAACCCAGGGCCACGGCCCTCACCCAGCCAGACCGGGGAGGGCAGGCGGTCGGGGGGTTCAGCGCAGCTCATCCCACCTCCCGCAGCCCAGCAAAGGAGCCATCGCCCCCCCCCCCCCCGAGATCCAGGGTGGTACCCAGGGCCACCCGCGCATCCATCAGGGATGGGAAGAGGGGACGGACCACCAGCCCCAACCATGGTATTTTGGCTTAAGGTTATCATACCGTCACAAACTCATACCGGCACATGCCTAGATCTGAGCCCACCACCCTGATCTAGTTATTTGGTATTTGACAACAGGCTTGATATGCCTCTTTGTAATGCATTTGTAGTGTGTTTCAGATTAATTTGCAGCAGTGAAAACAGTGGTACTCACTGGTGATTCCCTCTGACATGATGTCTGTCATCTTACAACAGGAAGAAATCATTCTCATACTCAGTTTGTCGACCACTAGGACCTACAAACAAGGGAGGCAGAACTCTTTATAGCAAAGAAGTTCAAATACGCTGAATTTCTAAGGAAAGTAACAGGCACTTACTTTCCATTTTCCTTTTTCTCGTGCTTTCTTGATGACACCGTTCATTATCTCTGTAAAGTGAGATAGTTAATTTGTTGAAAAAAGTAATTAACTTTTTGTGCACCAGATGAAATTCAAACATGGACATGCTGGTGATAATACTCGTTTCAGTTCATTTTGCAAGGGGGGGGGGGTCAAATTGAAAAGATCGCTTGTGACAACAAAGGATTACACTGGGGAACAATTTGAAAGATATAATAATAATAAATAAAATCTGTTGTTTTAGGTCGGCGAGGCGTTGACTACTTTTTGGGTGCTGATTCTGCTGAATCAAAGTGTTCTTAGTTTCTCATCTATCACGTTTCTTCTTTCTCCACAGCGTGCCTACTTACACTGTTGTTTACTATAACAAAACTAGCTTGCTTTGTTAAAACACGTTAAATACTGCAATCATTTTGTCATATTGTTTCTTTCATATTTCATTGTATGTACAGCATATACTAGTATATAGTGCATATTGATATACACATTTTCTTGTTATAAAATAAGGATGTGTTAAGTACTGTGTTTTTCATACTTTTCAAGAAAACAAATTCTATCGTTCAAACACTAAAAAAGAAAGAAAAATTCTGATTACTTTTGGATTCTGCAATCAAAGATCTGTAAAACGAAAAATTTTGTTCTCCAGAAAAAAATAAAATTGTTGATTTATTTGGAAAAATGATTAAATAGCAATTAATTGATGCACCTGTAATTTGACCACACTACTTTTTCCCATTATCCTACGAGAGTTCTCACCTGGAAAATTGTAGAATAATAATACAAAGCAACTGATCGATTTGGGTGTTCCCAGTTGTGCGAATATTTTTAAATGAATAAATGAATGAATGAATGTTACATGTACTCCGTTACATTTACTTGAGTAACCTTTTGAGAAAAATGTACTTCTCAGAGTAGTTTTACTAAACCATACCTTTCACTTTTACTTGAGTGGATTTGTGAAGAAAAAATGCTACTCTTACTTCGCTACTTTGGGCTACAAAGGAGTCGTTACAGTTTTACTCTTTATTCTACATATTAGATTCATCATTTTTTTGCCCTACCAATGTGAAGTCACAACTATAATCATATGACTCCATTACACCAATCAGACGCAAGCGATGCCAAGAGTAGCTCCACCAATGTGATGTCACAACTATAATCATATGACTCCATTACACCAATCAGACGCAAGCTTGGCGTTCTATGATCACGCCAGCCTGTTCAATCACGTGGTGTCTTTAAAGCACAGTAAAAAATGAAGTATTTGACACAGAGCGCTCCCCTCAACATAACTCGAAAACGCGGATTGAACCCTCTCTCCCAGTTTTTATTTGGCACCGATTGACCAAGGAAAACTGGATATATGAGCCAGTTTTCTTTAATAGTAACAACGAAAGAAATATTCACTATTCAAACTAGGAACTATTTTCTCCACTAGAGGGCACTCATGTTCTTCGGATGAATAATGCTTCATTTCTGTCTTTTTTTTCTCTCTTGCCAGAATTCAGTGATTTTTTTGTTTGTTTGTATTTTTTGGCTTAATGTGGTCATGTAATGGGCTATTGTACAGTATCATTATAACTACAGTTCATATAGATAACTTTGTGCTAAGAAAAAAAATATAATTGTTAAAAAAAAAAAAAAAAATCAAAAATCGTAAGTAGTTACTCACAATGTTACTCATCAGTTTAGTATTCTTTTCACCAAATACTTTTTTACTTGTACTTGAGTACATTTTTAGATGACTACTTTTACTTGAGTAATATTATTTTGAAGTAACGCTGCTCTTACTTAATTTTTTTGGCGACTCTACCCACCTCTGTTGGGCAGTAAGGAAATCTAACTTGAAACAAAAGCCAAATAATAATAATGATAAAATCAATTTGTGCTGATGTTTCATGATTGGTTTTACCGGGGTGGATGGGCAACACTGATAAGGCGTGTCCCAGTTTCCATCACTGGGGTTTAACAATCCAGTCTGTCCTCTGTGGAGGGTAAACGCAATCCCTGCCTCTAATCTGCTTCAAATCCTCTTAGCCAATGCAACTCTTCCCATCACAATTTCATGGCAGTTCTGTATCATCTGACACAACATCACAGGAAAGCATCAACCATTATTGAGACATAAACGTGCACATATAAGCCTCTAAAATAATTGCAAACATCCTTTTTTTTTTTTTTTTTTGGGGGGGGGGGGGGGGGGGTGGTGTATGAAAAAAAAAAAATTCCAATTAATTGCTGGTTTATGACTGTCATTACAAAACCAAGTTTTGTTTTTTTAACATGTTGTGGACTAATAACATTAACGAGGAATAGTCATTTTTTTTAAAAATACTTGTGTTTTGTGATATTGAGAAGTGAAATATATATAGTAGTTGATACATTTTGAGGCACTTGCAATCATTTTTAAACATGTGAATACGCAAAATAAATGAAATATCACCTAGTAATAATATATATTGTTTTATACTTTAATCGTCTGATGATATTTAACCTAAGCATTTGCACATTAAAATTTGAACAAATGAGTAAGAAAGAGCAATAATATAGAAATTCTTCTTACTTTCTCCAACAACTGCCTTTAATCCAAAAGGTGCCATGACTAAAATCCTGGTGCGCTTCCCCCACTCTGTCGATGTAGGTATCTCTCGCTTTCCAAAAATAATTAAATAAAAACACATCGAACTAGAATGATTGACGTAAAACAGACGTCACTTTCAGCGCGGATTTGTGCGTCATCGTCGCCGCCTTCTTGAATGTGGCAGCGCTGAGCAAGTGTAACAAATAACAATGGTCGCGCTGAAACATCCAGGTTTTTAAAACAGTACTGAATATTGAAAAGATAATGTTGGCAAAAAGATGTTGCTGCTGTATTTTGAACAGATTGAGAGGTGCCAATATGTGTTTGAGCCACAATTTCTCCTAATCTTTTTTTGTAATACAAGATGTCACCACTGGAGAGCGACAGAGAGCAGCAAACAGAAGTGTGAGGGCGTTCTGATTCTTTCATTCATCCTCTGTACGCTCATCCTCACAAAGGTTGTTGGGGGTGTTGGAGCCTACCCCAGCTAACTAAAGCCAGAAGGCGCCGTACAGCCTGGACTTGGTGACAGCCAATTGCTTTTGATGGCGGTTCCGTATAATAATTGTTGGAACTGTCACAGATTTAATCACAGTTCCTCTTTTTTTGTAGCCTCAAAGTATGCCACCCTGGCTCTAACTAGTTCCAATCTTTGCCATTTGACAAAAGTCTGAGGTCCATCAGAACCAAAACCTGAGGTTACAAAAGTTTCTTCCTCCTACAGTCAGCCTTGATCAGATTCTGTGGTCTTGGCTGTACTGCCAAAAAGAAGCTATACAATGAGGAAAATAAGTATGTGAACACCCTGCGATTTTGCAAGTTCTCCCACCTAGAAATGATGGGCCAGTTTGGAATTTTCATGGTAGGCGCTATTACACTGTGAGAGACAATCTACAGTGGTACGAAAAAGTATCTGAACCTTTTGGAATTTCTCACATTTCTGCATTAAATCGCCATCAAATGTGATCTGATCTTTGTCAAAATCCCACAGATGAAAATAATGTCTGCCTTAACTAAAACCACCCAAACATGTAGGATAGCATGCAAACAATAACAGAAGGGGTGAAAATAAGTAAGTTAACCAGCACATTTAACATTTTGTGGCCCATTCTTTGGCAGCAATAACTTCAACCACACACTTCCTGTAGCTGTAGATCAGTCTGGCACATCGATCAGGACTAATCGTGGCCCATTCTTCTCTACAAAACTGCTGTAGTTCAGTCTGATTCCTGGGATGTTTGGCATGAATCACAGTCTTTAGGTCAAGCCACAGCATCTCAATGGGGTTCAAGTCTGGAGTTTGACTCAGCCACTCCAGAGCGTGTATTTTGTTCTTCTGAAACCATTCTGAAGTTGATTTACTTCTGTGAATCATTGTCTTTTTGCAGCATCCATCCTCTTTCTAGCTTAAATTGTCTGACAGACGGCCTCAGGTTTTCCTGCAAAACATCCTGATAAACTTTTGAATTCATTCTTGCATTAATGATTGAAAGTTGTCCAGGCTCTGAGGAATCAAAACAGCCCCAAATCATGATGCTCCCTCCACCATGTTTCACAGTGGAGATGAGGTGTTGATGTTGGTGAGCTGTTCAATTTTTCCTCCACATTTGACGTTGTGTGTGTTACTCCCAAACAATTCAACTATGATTTCATCAGTCCACAAAATATTTAGCCAAAACTTCTTTGGAGTGTCCAAGTGCCTTTTTGCGAACATTAAACGGGCAACACTGTTTTTTTTTGACAGCAGTGGCTTCCTCCGTGGAGTCCTCCCATGAACGCCATTCTTGGCCATAGTTGTACATATAGTTGATGTGTGCATAGAGATATCGGACTGTGCCAGTGATTTCTGTAAGTCTTTAGCAAACACTCCAGGGTTCTTTTTTACTTCTCTGAGTATTCTGTGCTGAAATCTTTGCGTCATCTTTGGTGCACCGGCCACTCCTTGGGAGAGAAGCAACAGTGCCAAACTCTCTCCATTTGTAGACAACTTCTCTGAGTGCTGAATGATGAACATCCAGACTTTTAGAGATGGTTTTGTATCCTTACCCTGCTTTATACAAATTGACAATCCTTGAGCGCAGGTCTTCAGACAGTTCCTTTGATCGAGGCATGATGCACATCAGACAATGCTTCTCATCTGAGTGATTTTGACAAAGATCAGATCACATTTGATGGTGATTTTATGCAGAAGTGTGAGATATTCCAAAAGGTTCAGATACGTTCTCATGCCACGGTAAAGAAAAATAAATTCCAGAAATCACAGTGTGTATTTTTCCTAACAATTTATTTGTATTATACTGCTGCAAAGAAGTATTTGAATATGTTTTTTAGCTACAATTGTAAGCCTCAAAGACCTGTTAGTAGCCTTTAAAAAGTCAAACAAATAAATGGAGTGGGGGTGGACTTTTTGCCTTTACCTTGTAGGGTCTCAATGATCCTAAGAATGGCGAGGAATCAGCCAAGAACTACACAGGAGGAGCTGGTCAATGACATGAAAGGAGCTGGGACCACCATTTCAAAGATTACTGCTGGTAATACACTAACACGTCATGGTTTAAAATCATGCATGGCACGGAAGGTTCCCCTGCTTGAACCAGCACATGTCCAGGCCAATTTTAAGTTTCTCAAAGACCATTTGGATGATCCAGAGGTGTCATGGCAGAAAGTCCGTGTGTCATATGAGATCAAAATGGAACCTTTTGGTCTTAATTCCACTTGTAGTGTTTGGAGGAAGAAGAATGATGAGTATCATCCCAAGAACACCATCTCTACTCTGAAGCATTGGGTGGTAGCATCAAGCTTTGGGGGTGTTTTTCTGCATATGGGACTAGACGACTGCACTGTATTAAGGAGAGGATGACCAGCGCCATGTATTGTGAGATTTTGAGGAATAACCTCTTTCCCTCAGAGTATTGAAAAAAACAAAAAACAAAAAAAACAAAAAAAAAGATGGATAAATTAAAAAAAATCACTTGAACAACTGAACATGAGATCAAATGTCATCTCATCAAGAGTCTATTTAATTGAAATGCCCATGCAGTTAACAGAGTATGCTATCACAAAATCTCATAATATACAAAAAAAGTCATCCAGTCCACTAAACAAAGTATGCTGCTAATTCAGCCATTTTGTCTTTAGGTCTTTTTGGAGGTCCACGCCGCCCCCTGCCTCGCCCTCGTCTTGCGCCTCCGCCTCTATGCATGGGGTGTCTCATGGCAGCATGTTTGAGCTCCACAAGATCCTGGAAGAGAGAATCACAGAAAACGCAGCCGGTGTGTTGGGTTTCACCGGCCGGAAGCGGTGTGCGAGCTTTATTGAAATCTACTGTGACCAGGGACGCATCGCAGGCATTGCAATTCTCTTGCGCAACCTATGGAAATAATAAACACAGGTTTATGTATTGTGTACTTACTTATGGACTGTCACTCTGAATCCCATCCATAAACAGTATTACCTGTACTCTATGTGCATGTTCAAAGAAATGAACAACTACATTGCATCTATTGCAAGACATTTTCCATTTTGGCCCCGAAGTTGGATCCAGCACCAAAACTCCACTGTCACACTCTACACACTGTCCAATACCCAAAGAGTTGAGGGAGTGCTGACAGGAAGGATGGGTACATTCATTGCACCCTATATCTAGAAGAATGTGAGAAGAATACAGAAGATAACAAATTACAGGTTTGAAATCATTGCATATATGCTACAGAATGTACCAATTTCATAAAACCTCAATAATTAATATTTTCTCTACAATTAAAGTCTCAAAAGGATTCAAGATTTAAATAGGAGGCAGAATGTGGTGGTCCCTCAGGTGGTGCAATGATCTCTACACTAGGCATGTGCCGGTATAAGATTCTGACGGTATGAAAACCTTAAGCAAAAATATCACAGTTTCACGGTATGGCAATTACAGCTCTAAAATGTGCTACTTTGAGATATCTAGTTTAAAAAAATAAAAAAATAAAAAAAAAAACAATTTTTTTCTTTGGTATTTTTCAAAACATATTAGCAAATTGGAACATAAGTATCATGTTAAGTTAAAAAAAAACAAAAAACAACAACAACAAGAAATAACTGAAATATTCTTAATTGATTAGGTGAGCCTAAGCCTACAGCCACAGCTCAACATTATTAACGTCAGAACAAAAATAATTGAATCATTTTCCATAAAAAGCACATGTGTGTGACTCGTATCATGTCTACATTATACACATACTTTTTACACAACACTTTTTAGCACTGCTAGACACACTAAACACACTGGAGTTAACTCTCTCGTAGCTGGTGGGAAACGTTCATGACAGTGTTTACTAACCTTTAATTTTGTATTAATGCGAAATCATATTGAAGGTATTGCCTCCTCGGCAGCCGCCCTCAGCAAAAATGTTTTATATATTGGTTGGGCCTCCTCACTTAAGCCACGGTTACTTTTCTGTAGCCGAAGTATTCCCATACCAGCGATTTATTTTCTTCGATGGGGGAAAAAGTTCAGGCGTTTCACCTCCTCTAGCCATTGTGTAGCACAGCTGACTCACTGACACTGAGCAACAACCGGTGGCGGAGGGTTGAGCCTTGCAGCTGCAACCGAGGGATTTCTCCCTGCATTTTTGGGACATAAAAATGGCTAATACTGTAAAGACGGTATGAGGGCAAAGTTTGCGGTTTTGAAACCGTAACGTTTTCATACCATGATATACCTTGATAATCGGCACATGTCTACTCTACATTGGAGAGACTATGAGCAACTGGTTTAGAAATGCATGGCACAGCATGTAGGGCAGGGTTGCTGAGGATCTTATTTTGTTTTTCCCATTAAAAAAACAGCCATTTCGGTCCAAATTTGTCTTGCTTGCGTTTTATTCCATACAAGGAGTGCACAAGGGCAGTACACATGCATGCTGGACTCCTAGGCGATTACAAAGACAGGGTTCTTTTTCACCTACAGCGTGTGTACAGTCCAGTTTTTGTCTTGAAAATAAAAGCGTCAGTGAATGGCATACCGCACGCAGGCTATTTTTAGACCGTGACGTCGCATCGTAAAGCGGAAGTAAAGCCGAAGTGGGACATTATAGACCCACCCTCGCATAGACCCAACGTAAAAAGTGCTACTTTTCTCCGGTAATCTTTCAAAAACGAACATGCCGATCACGCATTGCTTTTTTGGAACTTGTAGAAACGACTCTAGACATTACGACACATGAAGGATGTTTCCTCATACGTTTCCGGAAACCAAAAACTCGGGAGGAAAAAATGTGAAGACCGAATCAACTTGCGCGGACTTTAACACCAGCTCGGCGAATCCATTCACGTTTCATATGCAGTAAACATTATGTTGGGTTGGCATGGTCTTTCAGAGGACAAAGAGGTAAGCCATTTTTATATTTTGAACTTATTTTTTTAGCGTAACGTTGTGCCGTACTGCTTATGTCTGACAATGAATGACCTGAAAAGAATTGCAATGGTATCTGACTGCCACTGTTACCGTTTCTGTTATATATATATATTTATATATAAAAAAAACAACTTTAGTAAGGGGGAAGTGTAAATAAATTATAGGATTAAGATGTGTTATAAATGAAAACATTTAAAGTGTTCGTTGGCTGTCACTGAGTAGCATTTGCGATCGCTACACAAAGCAAACTAAATTACCCCCAAGAACGGTAAGAGACATAGGACAACCAGAGGATATATAAGAAAGACAGAGCTGATGGTAAAGGATAGCTTGTTGAAACAGGAGAATGTCATTGTCAGTCGCGTCGATAAAAAAGCTAAAGCTATGCTTAGGTCGGCTCATTTTTTTCGTCTTTTTCAGCCTTCGACACTAAAGCTATCTCTTTAACTGAACATTTTTATGTTCTTCCACATCTTTGCCAGTCAATTTGGCACCAGGCACATCATTTTCGGAGAGAATTGGTAGGTTTAGCGCTGTAAACATCTCCTTCGTACACGATTTCCATTCATTTCCTATTAGGGACAAACGCTGGCTTGTCCTTACTTAGCAACAGTAGCTAATGTCATGAATATTAATGAGCGGAAGTGACGTGATGCTTGCGGTACACCATTACGTGTATTATAATGTAAATCCCCGCAACTAGATGGCGCAATGACACACAAACACATTAGAAAAATTAAAAGGTCCAATAAGCCTCAGTTCATCACCCACTTTTCACCACAGTCAAATAAATTGCACATGAATATCCAACAGCGCTCTGCATGGCGGCAGCTCAACAGCAACAACAAACAATATGGCTACAATGCAAGTGTGTCTTACCAATCCTCTCTCAGTTCTCTACGATCCAAACCTGTAGCTAACTTTTCCTTGTTGGGAACCATAATAAACTATCATAATCATCTTCATTTTTGACCTTGAATTAAATTTTAAGAAATGTTGCTGTTTTTCTAAACGAGAAAATCGCTAATTCGTTTTTGCGCCAAGTTAACACCTCCTCTGTCAACAGTTAACTTTTCTGTTCCAATAGCGCTGTAGTCAACATGACCCGGTAGCAAGCAAGGTGTCAGGTGGAGTGGTGACCATGTTATTAACAACAACAACAAAAAAACAACGTTTTTTTCAACATATATATTTCATCTTCAGAGTTATATTACGCTATTTTTTCATTATGTTTTATTTATTGATTGATTTTTAACAAACATAAAAAAACTATCACACTTTTTTTCTCCCTAACACCATGGGGTGGCAGCACCCCACTTGCCACAGAACTGATGTAGGGTGGATTTTTTTTTAGTTAGTTCCGCGAATGTGTATCTCTTTTAACTTCTCATATGAGGGACATTTTTGTCATATTGAAAAGCTCTAACTCCACAGTGTAAGTAATACAGTTTTCTTACTTTTTTTCATGTCCCTGAAAGGTGGGTTGCTGAAGCAGTATGGACACAGGGGGTAACTTTTGCCTCGGGTGCCCGAGGTCCACAGTACAAGTTCAAAGTCATCCAGTGGACAGCGAAGTTCCTTGTACAGCTTGATGGCACCATTCTGTGGTAGACTATAGGTCTCATCACAGTGGGAGCAGTGGAGTCGACTGGGTTTGGCCTGCACATCAGGGTGAGCAATGTGACAAATTGACACAAAAAAATAAAACCCTAACTACCACTGAAGAGAATGCTTTTCCAGTGGACAGATTCGTTTGATCTAATCAATGCCCTTCAAATACTGGAAATATGAGTGACTCACTTCCAGTTTTTTTTTTTTAATGTATTCACATTTTTAGATGTCTTTCACTAGGCTTTTAAGTACTTGACAATGAATAGCCTCAATGAACAGAAAATAACTATTACTATTCATTCCGGACATATCGCAGCCAGTCAATGACGACTGAAGCTAATTTATATTCAGATTGCAAAGAGTTAATCTTCAACCACGGCAGTGGCACACATACCTTAGTTTAGCCTTTTTGAACAGTGGCGCCTCCAGAAATTTTTCATAGGGGTGGCCAGATGGGGCCACTTAAAATCTTGGGGTGGCACACCAAAACTAAAAGCCATAATTTCAGGTTTTATTATATTATTGCAGTCAAAAGGTCAGGGGAAGACTATCAGAAAGACTTAAGGACACGGCTAATGATATAGATTGGTGTTAGGCATGTGCTGGTATGAGATTTTGACGGTATGATAACCGTGAGCAAAAATACCACGGTTTCACTGTATCACGGTATTGCAATTATAGCTCCAAAATGTGTTATTTTGAGATGTATGGGTTAAAAAAAAAAAAAAAAAACTTTTTTCCATTGAACAGGATTTTTCTTTTTCAGAACATAGTTGCAAATTGGAACATTAATATATTATCAAAATAAATAAATCATCAATCCAAAAAAAAAACAATATTTAAAATAAATTATAACTTATAGACTATACCCACAGCCACAAGATTCAAGATTAGAGCAAGAACAAAATAATTTCTATAAAAAAGTAAAAACACTTCTGAATATTTTTTTTCCAGAATTATACTGCATGGCTTTTTTTTTTTGAGGGTGGAAAAGCTCAAGTGAAGTTTCACCATTTTCAGCCACTGTGTCAACTCTAGTCTACATAATGTCATGTCTTTGTATTAAAAAGAACATAAAGAAGGGGGGGGGGGGGGGCGCTGCCGCGCCAAAACACTTCTGGCTGCATTTTTGACACATGAAAAATAGCGAATACCGTACTACGGTCTGACGGAAAATTTTAGTGGTTTTGAAACCGGGACATTTTCACACCATGGTAAACCGTGAAACTGGTAACTGGCACATGCCTATTTGGTGTATTGTGTAATATTTGATGTTAGTAATGATGATAAGCAGGGTGGCCAGTGGGGTGGCCAACAAATTTATAGGGGGGGCCGTGGCCACCTCCTGGTGGCGCCACTGTTTTTGAAGCACAACTATCTATTAATTTATTTCAAATGAAGGATTTGAGTGGAGTTTGGACTTTTCATTTGTCAACTTCAAGAAAAATCTGAGGTGTGCAAATAATTATTCCATATATACAGTACAGTTGATGCTACGGTAATTTGATTTGTAATCAAGATTTTCTGGTACATTTTGGTACCGCATTTAATAAAGATAATGCTTGCTGCCACTGTCTAGGTGTGCATGTGTTCAAATACAGTGATATGAAAAAGTATCTGAACCTTTTGAAATTTCTCACATTTCTGTATAAAATCACCATCAAACGTGATCTGATCTTTCTCAAAATCACACAGATGAAAAAAACAGTGTCTGCTTTAACTAAAACCACCCAAACATATATAGGTTTTCATATTTTAATGACGATAGTATGCAAAAAATGACAGAAGGGGGAAAAATAAGTATGTGAACCATCACATTTAATATTTTGTGTCCCTCCCTTTGGCAGCAATAATTACCAACAATAAATAGATTCAGATCGGTCTGGCAAGTCGATCAGGACTAAACTTCGCCCATTCTTCTCTACAAAACCGATGTAGTTCAGTCAGATTCCTGGGATGTCTAGCATGAATCACTGTCTTTAATGGGGTTCAAGCCTGGACTTTGACGTGGCCACTCCAGAACGTGCATTTTGTTCTTCTGAAACCATTCTGAAGTTGATTTACTTCTGTGTTTTGGATCATTGTCTTGTCGCAGCATCCATCCTCTTTTTAGCTTTAACTGTCTGACAGACGGCCTCAGGTTTTCCGGCAAAACATCCTGATAAACTTTTGAATGTATTCTTCCATGAATGATTTCAAGTTGTCCAGGCCCTGAGGCAGCAAAAAAAGCCCCAAATCATGATGCTCCCTCCACCTTGCTTCACGGTGGGGATGAGGTGTTGATGTTGGTGAGTTGTTCCATTGTTCCTCCACACATGACGTTGTGTTTTACTCCCAAACAATTAAACTTTGGTTTCATCAGTCCACAAAATATTTTGCCAAAACATCTTTGGAGTGTCCAAGTGCCTTTTTGTGAACATTAAACGAGCAACAAGGTTTTTTATAGACAGCAGTGGCTTCCTCTGTGGAGTCCTCCCATGAACACCATTCTTGGCCATAGTTTTACATATAGTTGATGTGTACAGAGATATTGGACTGTGCCAGTGATTTCTGTAAATTTTTAGCAGACACTCTAAGGTTCTTTTTTTTAACCTCTCTGAGTATTCTGCGCTGAATTCATCGCGTCATCTTTGGTGGACGGCCATTCTTTGGGAGAGAAGCAACAGTGCCAAACTCTCTCCATTTGTACACTTCTCTGACTGTCGATTGATGAACATCCAGACTTTAAGAGATGGCTTTGTTTCCTTTCCCAGCTTTATACAAATCAACAATCCTTGATCGCAGGTCTTCAGACAGCTCTTTTGACCGACCCATGATGCACATCAGACAATGCTTCTCATAAAGACATTTTGTACCAGGTGTGTGTTTTATAGTGGGCTGGGTAGCTTTAAACCACTCATCAGTGATTGGGCACACACCTGACTTAAAATGTTTGTTAAAAATGGGTTTCAATTGCTCTTTAAGTCTCTTTAGGGAGAGAATTCACTTAATTACTTCACCCCCTTCTGTCATTGTTTGCATGCTATCCTATTCAAAATATGAAAACCTATAAATGGGTGGTTTTAGTTATAGCAGACACTGTATTTTCATCTGTGTGATTTTGACAAAGATCAGATCACATTTGATGGTTATTTTATGCAGAAATGTTAGACATTCCAGAAGGTTCAGATACGTTTTCATAACACTGTAAGTTGCCATTGACAAATCAACGACTATTTCATTTTTTTTCCAAATTTGTTTGTGCACATCCAAAACACACTTGATCCCCTTTTTTCAGACTACCTCCAGACTCAATCACATTCAGATAGCTTATTAGCCTCACATAGCTTACCTGTATGAATTTCATGAACCGACGGCACTTTCCACAGCGAGACATTGGCTTGCCTGAATCAGCAATTGGTGAAAAAGAGACTTCCATCAATTCATCCATACCTGTAAACACAGAGCAGGATCTTAAAAATTCAGAAAAGGAGTTTAGCTTTATGCATTGTGAACAGTGCATTTGTGGGTTTGCTCCTCCAATTTACCACTTTTTTGTGACAAACATACACAATAACCATTTTAAAAACTTGTAAAATCATAAAAGAGCAAAATTATTTGCTTAATTGTCAAGAATAGAAAAATTACATGAGTCCGCCTACAACAGTAAAATGTCTAAATCTGATGGAAGACACTGAAAATATCAAATGACTGCTTCAAAATACAGTAGTACTGCTACTTACAAAATTCATTGGTTCTGGAAGTAGTTACGTAACTTAAAAATTCTGAAAGTAGAGACGAGTTTTCCATGTAAATGCCCTAACCCATTCCAAGCCCCCCAGATTTCAGACATAAATCTTTTATAATGCATAAAAATGCATCAAAACATGTAACAAATACATGTTACAATTAGATTATTGAACAACAAACATAAAATCAGAGTTGTCCATAATGTAAAAAATAAATAAATAAATAAATCGAGTGAAGAATAAAAGCTAATACACTCATGTAAAGCTGTTGGAACATGAGGGGCGAATGAAGAGGACGCTGGGATACACACATACACATACAGTAGAGGTCCCTCTTAGCCAATTGGATGCCAGGAATGCTAGGCAATAGCCAATGGCAGAACAGCTATAAGTATGTAACATTCAGTAAACTCTGGGAGCTGCAAGTACCAGCCATACTGTATTTTTGCCTTCCTTATCCTGACACTTCTTTCGTAACAAGAGGCAATATTTTCCCTTTGAGGCGTGTCTTAACCTGAAAATTCTGTATGTAGAGACGTTCGTAAGTAGATCTAAATGTAAAATGTAAATGTAAAATGTTGGAATTATAGGACGGACGTTTTTTTCCTCAAACTAATAGTACTTAGCCGAGAGCACCACATGGGAGTGGAGGCTGACAATCGAAGGATAAAAAGAGGGAAGACAGGATGGATAGGGGCATGATGGGGCAAGGTAGTTGTGCACCCAATGTTAGGCGGGGAACCCAATATTAGGAAAATCTCCTGTGAGTACTGATAAGTCGACAACCTACTCTTTGCTAACCAATCGCTAGGCCTGGCACCAACAATCTTATTTACCTGAATGTGTATAGTTGCAGCTTGAACCCTCAAAATATCTAAAATACTGCATGAAATCTGGAACCCACTGGCAAAACCCTTCCCTGGAGATTTTTTTGTGTGATATTTTCAGGTATGGACAAATTCCTCATTGAACAACCGCAAGGAGTATTTGACTTTTCATTTACACCAAGTAAACCAAACATGAGTGACAGCAACAACAACATAAAGAGCAAAAACTTAAGATGAACAAGAATAAGTTACAGCATCCATGTTAATTTTACCTGTTGTAATTAGGGCTGTCAAACGATTACAATTTTCAATCGAGTTAATCACAGCTTAAAAATTAATTAATCGTAATTAATCGCAATTCAAACCATCTTTAAAATATGCCTTATTTTTCTGTAAATTATTGTTGGAATGGAAAGATAAGACACAAGACGGATATATACATTCAACATACTGTACATAAGTACTGTATTTGTTTATTATAACAATAAATCAACAAGATGGCATTAACATTATTAACATTCTGTTAAAGCAATCCGTGGATAGAAAGACTTGTAGTTCTTAAAAGATAAATGTTAGTACAAGTTATAGAAATTTTATATTAAAACCCCTCTTATTTGTTTTCGCTTTAATAAAATTTGTAAAATTTTCAATCAAAAAATAAACTCGTAGCTTGCCATTGTTGATGTCAATAATTACACAATGCTCATGGTGCAAACCCATAAAATCAGTCGTACCCAAGCGCCAGCAGAGGGCGACAAAACACCAAAAAACACAAGTAACAAGTGGACATGACATTGTGCTGTCATTTTAATCTGTTTGAGCGAGGCATGTGCGTCAAATGTGTCAAATATTTTAACGTGATTCATTAAAAAAATTAATTACCGCCCGTTAACGCGATAATTTTGACAGCCCTAGTTGTAATTAGGGCTGTCAAAATTATCGCTGTTTGGCGCCCTCTGCTGCCGCTTGGGCCCAAATGATTTTATGGGCTTCAGCACAATGAGTGAGCATGGTGTAATTATCGACCACAACAATGGTGAGCTACTAGTTTATTTTTACAAATTTTAATAAAACGAAAACATTAAGAGGGGTTTTAATATAAAATTTCTATAACTTGCACTAACATTTATCTTTCAAAAACTACAAGTCTTTCTATCCATGGATCGCTTTAAGAGAATGTTAATAATGTTAATGCCATCTTGTTGATTTATTGTTATAATAAACAAATACAGTACTTATGTACCGTATGTTGAATGTATATATTCGTCTTGTGTCTTATCTTTACATTCCAACAATAATTTACAGAAAGATATGGCATATTTCATAGATGGTTTGAATTGCGATTAATTAATTTTTAAGCTGTAATGAACTCGATTAAAAATTTTAATCGTTTGACAGTCGTAGTTGTAATATAAACTTACCACAGATGGTATCCACGAAATAATGAAACTTCTTTTTGAAGATTTCCAATGCATGCTGGAGTACTTCCTGGAAGTGGGCCTTACCAAGTGCAATTAGGTTGAGTTGCTTTTCAACAGCACTGCGAATGGTGGGTAGTACCAGCTCTGCATCTGTGGAAGTGATACATGGATTAAGTATAAGTCTTACGAGTTGCTGTCACAAACTATTAACATGGCAGAGCGCACACAGAGAGACAAATAATCAAGAGAAAATTTGCTATTATTTGAGACCGGATACCTATTTTGTAGTAGCCATGTACCAGGACGATGCCCAGGTTTGTAGGTTTCAATTTGCGTCCATTCTCAACTGTCACATAGTTCCTTTGACAGATATTGTTTATGTGGACTGGGATGCTAGCATCTGTACCTGTGGGAAAAAAATAGAAAGAGACACAAATTTTGAAAGTTGCTTTCCCGCCTGCTTTTCCTCTCATCACAAAAAAAGTTATCATTTATTCTGCTACATCAGTTTATAACTATCACAAAAATGTGGCTGTTACATTTTGAATTTTTTTTTACATCTGACACAATTATGAAAATAACATTCATAGCACACATTCAGTGCTGAGAAGTACCAATGCCGTGTTTCTCCATTAGTGTGATGAGTTCGGCCTCAGTCAAGTAGTCTGGAGGACTAGTCTGCTTTTCTAATAGCTTGATCTCTTCAACTGTGAAAATGTCACCACTTTCACAGACAGGCAGGGCTTCTTCAAGAGGGATGCCCTGCCATGGCATAAAAATTGTGTAACCTGGGAATAAAACAGATTTTGTAACATCCTATCACTTGAAGATGGAATGTTGGTACATTCTAGACATGTGCCGATTATCGGTTTCAAAGTATACCGTGGTATAAAAACATCACGGTTTCAAACCCGCAAAAAATTTCCATCATACCGTCCCTGAGGTGTTAGCATTTTTTGTGTCCCAAAAATGCAGGGAGAAATACCTCGCTTGCAGCTGCAAGGCTCAACCCTCCCCCACCGTTTGTTGCTCAGTGTCAGTGAGTCTGCTGTGCTACACGATGTCTGTAGGAGGTGAAACTCCTGAACTTTTCCCCGAGCAAAGAAAACGAAATTGCCGGTATGGGAATACTTCGGCTACAGAAAAGTGACAGACGGACACAACTCAGGAGGAGGGCAACCGACATGTAAAACATGTTTGCTAAGGGTAATACCTCCAATATGATTTCGCATTTATACAAAATTAAGGGTTAGTAAACCCTGTCATGAACGTTTCCCACCAGCTACGAGAGTTAACTCCAGCGTGTTTAGTGTGACTAGCGGTGGTAAAACAGCTGTTTTTTTTCTCTATGGGAACTTTCTGTGTTGAGAAATACAGTGTGTATATAACGTAAACATGATACGAGCCATACATATGTGCTTTTTATGGAAAATAATTCAATTATTTTTGTTATGATGGTAATAATGTTGAGCAGCGGCTGTGGGTTTAGGCTCACCTAAAGGACTGCATTTATTTTAAGTTTATTTTATTTATTTTTTGTTAAATATATTTTTTTAATTTTTTAAATTTATTTTAACTTAACATTATTCTTATGTTCCAATTTACTGATATGTTTGGGAAAATAAAAATCCTGTTCTAAGGTAAAAAAAAAAAAATTTAACCCAGATATCACATTTTAGAGCTGTAATTGCAATACCGTGACACCGTGAACTGTGATATTTTGGCTTAAGGTTAACATACTGTCAGAATCTCATAACGGCACATGCCTAGTACATTCCATATACATTGACATTAATGAACACTTTCCGATAAATAAAACACAAATGTAAACTGTAGCAGGGAAGAGTCAAGCTGTCAGCAGTTGAAAACATCCGTCTTTATTGAAATATTTACCGGGGGAGATCAGGGTTTTCCCACTACATGTGAAAACTTCAGTGCCAATGTTGAAGACGATAGTTGTCTGTAGATACTTGCAGTCCTGACTGACAGTAGCAATGAAATGTTGTGTTATGTATTCATAAAGGCGCCAGCCATCACTTCCTGTGGAGAACAAACACAGAATAGAGAAAAACATTATTTAAATGTTCAAAACTACCTGAGAAAATTGATTCATTTATTCGATGAGATTTTCAAAACATAATTGTATAAATTGCATATAATTGACAAGTATGATGAACCCATTGGCTGCCACTGACAGTGATAGACATCCAATCCATTTAGACTGGGAGACCTACCACCTTGTCTCAGTTCAAATGGATTGAACGTCGAATGACAAACTAACTTAAATGCAAAGCAGAAGGATGAAGAGCCACTGGAGCCGTAGCTTGCAGGCCCCAAATCATCGTCAATGGAACTGAATGAGTTAAAATGGTACATAGTCAACTTTTTAACTAACTGTTTAACTTTTTCAATGTATATTTATCTTCAAATACCACTGTATTCAGTTACTTATAAGCGTTTTTGAAAGAATTAACCTGTCAATCTAGCAAGTAAGTTCACAAATAGACACTGTTTGAGTCTAAAAGGTATTTCTGAAGATGTCCTCGAAGGGGAATCTTCAAAAGGATTTGACATATATTCCTCATAAATTATTAGCTCTGAGACTGACCCAGTTCTTCTTCTGAAGCAGCACGCATGGGAGTTATAGGTGGATGATCCCCTGCATCAACTCCTTTCTTGGGATGGTTTATTCCAGTTGATAGGAGATTTCTCACCTAGTGATTAAAAACACAAGCATATAGCATTTGGGGTGTGTACTCGAATCACAATCCAGCAATTTGGCAATTTTTCAAACAACAGTAAATTCAGTGGTGTCATTGCCCTTTTCAGGCATTGGACGCATCAAACAGTGACTTTTAACTTGTGCCCTCACCTCTTCTCCCCAGAAACGACAGTTTGTTTGCTGCTTCAGTGTTCCCTTCAGGTCAAAGTTTTCTGGATAGTGAGTCGTTTCTGTCCGAGGATAGCTAATATAGCCCTGTGTGTACAAACGCTCAGCAATCTGCATGGTATACTGAGGACCCATACCTGAGACGAAAAAACAGCTTTGCATTACCTACTAAACTCAGATCAGTTGAAGAATAAAATGTTTTAATTATTGTATTTTCTGGACATGCAGTTTATACAGTATAATAATAAAAATATATGGTATAATATTTGTTCTTTAACTCTGATAAAATATAATTCCCCCAAAACTGTGACTTATACTTGAGTGCGACTTGTGCTTTTTTTCCCCCTCTTCATTGTGCATTTTTAGGTGTGTGTGACCCATACACAGATGTGACAAAGTCTGACCTATATAGTAATGTTGGGAGAAGTTCTTAACTGTATCAGAACCAGATTCTAAATGTGTTCCTCTGTTTCATGGACGGTCACTTTCAGATGCTTTCATACATTGCTGGCACTGTCAAGAAGAACCCATGCAAATATAGTATAAAAGAATACGTGTGTTGTGGTTCAAAAAGACTTGACGACACTGCTCAAAACAATAAAGGGAACACTAAAGTACAACATAGTAGATGTGAATTAATGAAATATTTTTTATTAAATATTTTATTCTATCCACAGTTGAATGTGCTGACAACAATATCACACAAAAAATATCAATGGAAATCAACCAATGGAGGTCTGGAATACAGGCTGATCCAAATTTTATGTAATGTCCTTTAAACAAGTCAAAATCAGGCTCAGTAGTTTGTGTGGCCTCCACATGCCTGTACGGCCTCCCTACAACGCCTGGGCATGCTCCTAATGAGACGCTAGATGGACCTAAACATAACCTTCCAGAGGTGCTTTATTGGGTTTAGGTCAGGTGAATGTGGGGGCCAGTAAATGTTATCGATTCTTTCTTCCTTCAAAATATTTTGTAGACTGATTAAACCAAAGTTGAATTGTTTGGGAGAAACACACAATGTCATGTGTGGAGGAAAAATGAAACAGGTCACCAACATCAACACCTCATCCCCAGCATAAAGCATGGTGGAGGGAGCATCATGATTTGGAGCTGTTTTCCTGCCTCAGGGCCTGGACAACTTGCAATCATTATTGGAAGAATGAATTCAAAAGTTTATTAGGATGTTTTGCAAGAAAACCTGAGGCCGTCTGTCAGACAATTGAAGCTAAAAAGAGGATGTATGCTGCAACAAGACAATGATCCAAAACACAGAAGTAAATCAACTTCAGAATGGTTTCAGAAGAGCAAAATACACGTTCTGGAGTGGCAAAGTCAAAGCCCCGACTTAAACCCCATTGAGATGTTGTGCCATGACCTAAAGACAACGATTCATGCCAGACATCCCAGGAACCTGACTGAACTACAGCAGTTCTGTAGAGAAGTATGGGCCAAGATTATTTTTGAATGATGTGCCAGAATGATCTGCACCTACAGGAAGTTATTGCTGCCATAAGGGTGGGGGCACAAATTATTAAATGTGATGGTTCACTTACCTATTTTCCCCCCTCATGTCATTGTTTGCATACAATCCTCATTAAAATATGAAAACCTATAAATGTTTGTGTGGTTTCAGTTAAAGTAGACACTGTTTTTTCATCTGTGTGATTTTGACAAAGATCAGATCACATATGATGGTGATTTAATGCAGAAATGTGAGAAATTCCAAAAGGTTCAGATACTTTTCATACCACTGTATGACAATGGGTCCAAGGATTTCATTCCGATACCTAATAGCAGTCCGATACTTAATAGCAGTCAGGGTGCCATTATCTAACCTGTAGAAGTGTCCTTCCAGGAATATACCTCCCCTGATCATCACTGACCCACTACCACACTGGTCATGCTGAATGATGTTGCAGGCAGCATAACGTTCTCCACGGCATCTCCGGACGCTTTCACGTCTGTTGCATGTGCTCAGGTTGAACCTGCTTTTATCGGTGACGAGCACAGAGCTAGTTGCGAAGTTGCAAATACTGGTGGTCTATGGCATATGCCAATCGAGCTCTATGATCTATGATGGGCAGTGAGCACGGACGGGGCTCACTACAGAACGTCGGGCCCTCAGGCCATCCTCATTGAGCCCGTTTCTGATTTTTTGGTCAGAAGCATTCACACCAGTGGCCCGCTGGAGGTCATTTTGTTGTGCTCTGGCAGTGCTCATCCTGTTCCTCCTTGAACAAAGAGGAATGGATACCAATCCCGCTGAGGGTTTAATGACCTTCTACAGCCCTGTCCAGCTCTCCTGGAGTAACTACCTGTCTCCTGGAATCTCCTACAGGCCTCCAGGTTGCTCATCAGACTGTCCAGGAGCTTGCCCAGGCGTTGTAGGAAGGTCATACAGGCATGCGGAAGCCACATACAATACCGAGCCTGATTTGGACTTATTTAAAGGACATTACATAAAGGTTGGATCAGCCTGTAGTGTTTTTTCACTTTAATTTTGAGTACAACTCCAAATCCAGACATCCATGGGTTGATGCAATTGATTTTCATTGATAATTTTTGTGTGACTTTGTTGTCACCACATTCAATTATGGAAAGAACAAAGTATTTACTAAAAATATTTCATTCACTCAGATCTGCAATATGTTACATTAGAGTACACTTTATTTTTGTTGAGCAGTATACAGTATATTTATATTATATTGAATTTAATTGTGGCTTGGATAGTGAAGCTTCCCGTTACTAATGACAAAAGGTGCGCGAGAAATGAACGCTATGAGTTGGTTATGTTGAATTGAAAAGGACATGCCGTTTTGTCGCATAAATGGTGTTTCATAATTGCAGTTTTAATTGATAAACAGACATGACTGAATGTTACGCTTTCATTTTTTATCTTAGACACCCTCACTTGTTCCGGGATTTTATCTCTTTCCGTATGTCTGTTTGAACTTCATTGAAAAGTCATCGTTTACCGCCTGAAATGTAGATTTGAGTGGCTGAGTAAGGTCATGTGTGATGGCTTAACATTTAACATTTTGTCATCCCATGAATCACTGGCCTTAAGCATAAAATATCTGTGCAACTTAAAACCAAATATTTTTAGATCTAGGGAACTTTGCGATGAAGATTTTATTTTGTTTAATTATGTTGCAAATATTACCAACAAAATCTGACATGTTGATTATGTTGATTCTAGCTTGATTTATGTGAACTACCCCACTTAATTGTAAAAATTTAACACAAGACAGCTGTAAGGAATAATTAAATGAATGTATCATACCTAAGGAGGAGCTTGCCACTCTCAGCATCTCTACAGTGTTTAAAGCCAGGGGTCTCTGCTTGGTCTTCTCCTTCTTTGTCACTGACTCCACCTGTATTGTGAGTACAAATTAGGAGTGTTTTAAAATTGACATGTCTAATACCATAAAAAGTCAGTTATATTGCGAGTCTCTAGGAATATGTTCTCCATTTAGAACAGTGGCAAACCTAATAGAGCACCAAATTGACAGGGATTATGTGCAAGTGAGACGTGCAACTTGGAACGACCCTGAACTGTCAATCATCATGGATATTGTAATTGAAGGACAAACCAAGAGTGAGAACACCGCTCTTAAACCTTTTTTGGATAGGGTTAGGTAACTTTCTGTTCAATCCGGTTGTTTGCTGTGGGGCAGGAGAGTTATTATGCCAGAGTCACTGCGTGCTAAAATGCTTGTGCAACTGCATAAAGGTCACAGTGGTATTGTTAAAATGAAGGAAATGGCGAGAAGTTTTTTTTAGTGGCCAGTACGTAGCCAGAGGTGGCTATCATGAAATCCATGACATCAGAAAAGACAATTGAGAAGTTAGGAGAGATGTTTAGCCATTTCAGAGCCCCTGCACAACTCGTATCAGATAACGGAGCCCAATTTGTGTCAAAACAAATGGTTGAATTCCTGCAAGCCAATAGGGTTCAACACATCAAGTCGGCTCCCTATCACCCAGTGACCAACGGCTTGGCAGAGAGGTTTGTGCAGACCCTCAAACATGCGCTCAAAGCATCACAAGGGCAAAGTGCACTACATCAGAGACTAAACAAATTTCTCCTCAAATACCAAACATCTATGCATGCAACTACCAAGGAATCGCCATGTTTTCTTGAGAGCTACCTACTGCCGCGGACCTGCTGAAACCACCAAGCCTGAGAGACATTGCTCAAATGGATCAACGGAAAGAGGTCAAGTACAGATACCTGCATTCCAAGAACCAAATTTTTGCACCTGGTGACTGCATTATGGGCCAGAATTATAAGAGTAAGGAAAAGTGTGCCCCTGCCACCATGACTGCTCAGACTGGGCCGGTGTGTTAGTGAGGAGATTTGTCGTTCACTTGAGTAAACGAATCCATTCCGGTTCGTTCAGTAAAAAGATTCGTTCAAACAAATCGTTCAACGAATCGTTCGCCCCCCTCATCTCCCTCCCCGCCCAAACGAATCGTTCGGTTACTGAACGGGAAGTGACGTTGCCGAACGAATCACCAAAGACCGCTTCGCAGTATAACTGAACGGGAAGTGACATTGGTTGGTCCCTCCCTCTCTTCCACATTGACCACTCGTCGTAGTTTCAGAAATGAGTGACAGGCGGTATCATTCTGCTTTCACAGACAGCCTCGTCTCCCTCCTGCTGCTGCAAAAGCGAGGGAGAACTTCCGCGTCGTCTGTCCTAGTTCTATGGGCTCAAAGTCATGGCTCGTGCTTGCATTTCGATTTAGGACATGGTTAAACATTTTCCTTTTGTGAGGGGAGTAGGGGGCGGGGGCGCACGGACTTTCTTTAGCAGGTTCTTGATCACACATGCAATCACATATACAGCATGTTTGCTGTCACGAAAATAAAAATACATCGAAAGTTTAATTTCTGAATATGGAACGACCAACACATCATATTTACATCTCGCTCTGTTGTATTTTTGTTTTTTAGTATTAAGATGATCGTGTTGAATTTTTGCACTGGTATTAATAAATAAAATAATCCGGTCAGCTCCCCTGTCGTCCCCGCATCTCAGATCGTCAAATGCTGACGAGAAATAATTGTTTGCTCTTTACGATGTCGCCTTTCTACTCTCATTAGTCTGTTAAGAAAACTGTAGACATATTGCGACATCTCCCGTGTCCGCGTGCTTTGTTTTTGGGCGCTTGAGTAGCACATGATGGACGGATTGACATAATTTGTCAAAACAACCAACACCCGACACGCTGACACGAAAAAAAAAAAAAAAAAACACTCGGGAAAAAATTGACATGTATATACAGTTTCATTGCAAATCAGTATTATGGTGATCATACTAAATATTTTTTTCTGTGCACATATGAGGTAAATATCGCTGCCATGAAGCCTCCATATAGTGATAGTTCTCTGCCCGCTTCACTGCCGTCACGCGACCGCAGCTCAGCTTTTGCTTGCCTCGTAGCTACCCGTGTTTTAAATTACTGTAAATTTGATAGTATGTCGTCATAGGCAGTCACGAGTTTGTTGAGAAAAGTACTACTCTAATGCTCGCTAGATTTGTGTGGTGTTTTTGTCTGTTTGAGCAGCATTTGATAGGCTCCACGTTAACAAATATGTGACAAAGTCATTTCCTTTCATTTTCTGATTCGTTCACCGCATAGTCATTACTGGAAAATCAAGTTAGCAGCAAGCTAGGTCAGGAACCGGAGGACCGAGTCACTGAACGGGAAGTGACAAAACTCAGTCTTGCCCCCCTGCCTGCACGCTGGCTGCTTATTGGCCACACGTGGACGTGAGTGACAAACGCCCTGATTCTGTTTCCGCTCCCTCCCCTGCCCGCGATGAGGCTGGCGTCTGATTGGTCGTGTGCGATGTCAGAAGACGCTGCCGCTTGCTCAACGCCCTCCCACGCAGCGAACAAGCACCACCTTCATAGAACGAATCAGTGCAGATGATGATTAGTTCGGTCTCGTTCACCAAAACAATTCGTTCAAAAAGAACGAATCGTTCGCGACCGATACAACACTACGGTGTGTCCTAAACAGTTCAGACAGCTGATGGTGTTTGACGTCGCCATGTGGATCAATCATTAGGACCACCAGGCACTACTCCATAACTGTCTAGTGATTGGGATTATAGCAGTATAATTCTACCAGAAATGTCTTTCTTACCGAATGTGTCAAAACCAACCAGTCCTGCTGTAATTGCGCCTAATTCAAACAATGCAGAAATGGAACCTGAAACAGTATCGGAACCTGTTTCCACAAGGGAAAAATCTGAAGTGACTGGTGAACGTCGTTATCCTGCACGTGACGGGCGACCGACCGCCTGTTAGGTTGGATTTATAAGTAATAACTAAGATGGGAAAAGCAGGAGGTGTTTATTTCTGCTTTTCTGTTTATTGCTGTTGCCATAGTTGTGCACTCCCTGTGGGTGTGGTATGCGCTCCCTGTGGGTTATACTTGCCTGGGCTTCCTTGGATGTCTTGGCCAGGTTGACAAACATTTGGCCCACCTCTTTGTCGAAGACCTTAACCCGATTCCAATCAAGGGTCAATGGGTTGTCCTTTCCTTTAAACACCTGTCAAAAAATGGTTGTTCTGAATACACAACTAAGACACTTCTTTGCATCAAAGATGTCTTCTGTGTTACTCACTTTTGCTTGTATAACCCAATAGTTCTCCGGTTTAAAGGACTGGATTTTGTCATGACGTTCCACACAGAAGCCAAGAGTTGGGGTCTGGCAGGGTCCAAATGATATTAAAGTAGAGTCCAGATTTCCATACTTTCCTTGGAAATATTTGGTTTGGAACCTTAAAATAAGAAGACACGCAGAAGTCAGTCTTAAAGATCAGCATCAGCGCTTAGGAAAACAATTTTGTACATGAAATGAAAAATTATGACTAAAGAAAATAAAATTGTGATGTTTTCACAGTATGTTGGTTGAAATAAGTTTGATGCAGTTAAAGCAGTGATCCCCAACCACCAGGGCGGGGACCGGTACCACTCCGTGGCGCATTGGCTACCGAGGCGCAGAGAAATAATAAACACTGTCGTTTATTAACGACCGCAATCTGGCCTGTGCCTCTTGACACATCAATATGCATGTCTACTCTATTGACTAATCCAAGAAAAGATCTGTGTACGTCGCCCTCTAGTGGTTGGCCGCCATTAGTGAAGTGTTTGTACACTTATAGCAGCCCAGCATCAGTCAATGTAAACAGTAATGTTGGCTGCTGTTGGCTGTGCAGCATCAGTCAATGTAAACAGTAACGTTAGCTGCTGTTGGCTGTGTGCTGCGGGTGGCACACCTTAGTAATGGCGGACGAAGTACTTCCGGTAGTTTTGCTCTGATTAGTAATAAAATAATAATAAATCTTTTACATCTATGTGCGCTTGTCCTTGATAATGACGTAGGTACATTAGATTTGTTCGCAGAAATAATAAGTCCACACGTTAGCAAGGATGACTTAAAAACAGCCGTCTTTGGACAGTATTTTTTTTTTACGGGAAAAAGGCCACCTGCGTAGCCAGAAGGGGAGATCATAACTAAATCCGTTCTGCATAATATGTGACTAAAAGCTAGCAAACGAGGCAACGAAAGCGAATGCACTGAGAGCATCATACGACGTGGCCAATCGTATTGCAAAGGCCAAGAAACCTTAACGATCGGAGAACTCATTATGCCTGAAACCAAGGATATTTGGCGTCAAGTTTTAGGAGAGGCCACTGTTAAAAAAAAAGGTTGATTCAATTTATAGTGAATTACATTTTCCCTGCACTTAATATTCGTTTTTTGCTCAGTCGTGTTATTTTGGATTTTCTGCCACACATTGCCAGTCTGTGAAAAGAAGGCCCACATCACAACCAGTCACTGATGCAAAAAAGGTTGGGGACCGGTGATCCAAGGCAGTGGTCCCCAACCACCTGGCTGCAGGCTGGTACCGGCCCGTGGCGCATTTGCTACCGGGCCGCATAGAAATAGATAATTTATTAACGACTGCAATCTGGCCTGTGGCTTTTGACACATCAATATCCTGGTCCACTCTATAGACTAAGCTGAGTAAAGATTTGTATAGGTCGCCATCTAGTAGTTGGCCGCAATTACTAGGGTGTTTGCACACCTATAGCAGACCAGCGCCAGTCAATGTAAACAGTAACTTTAGCTGCTGTTGGCTGTGTGCTGCGGGTGGCGACGTCTTTGGACAGCTTTTTTACAGGGAAAGGCCACCTGCTGAGCCAGAGGAGGAGCCTACAGCCAAGTCCATTCTGCATAATATGAGGCTAAAAGCTAGCAAACGGGGCAACAAAAGCGAATCCACTGAGAGAATCTTACCTCATGGTGAACCATATTGCTGAAACAAAGAAATGTTTCACGATTGGAGAAGAACTCATTATGCTTGTACCTCAGATATTTGCCAACAAGTTTTAGGAAAGGCTGCTGTTAAAAAAAGGTTAATTCATTGTATGGTGAGTGACATTTTCCCTGCACTTAATATTCGCTTTAAGCCTTGACATGGTTGTTTTGTATTTACTGTTGTTTTCTGCCACAGATTGCCGGTCCGTGAAAAGAAGGCTCACATCACACCGGTTCGTGGTGCAAAAAAAGGTGGGGACCTCTGATCTAATGAAGTTAGGTCCGACAGAAAAGAATGTAGCCTACCGAGTGAAGGCGCAGCCAATACGTAAATCCAGTTCCTGGCGTGCATCCACTGAAAGCGCTTCATTGCGATTGGGCTCTCCAAGGTGATTCATAGCCTTCCAGATATCAGCATCAGTTATGGAGCTGAATTTGGCACGGTAAACTGTTTGCTCCCGTACAGCCAACTTCATCACTGGTTGTACAGCATCTAGGACCTTGGTATAAATAAAATACAATTTTCAAAAGGTAAATCATTCAAGTTAGTGAACAATAAATGACAATGTTTTCTAATATAAGGGGTTCCCTTCATAGTGTTAAATGTTGGTCTTTGCAACCACTATCAATATTTAGCTAGCTTGTTTTAGTGAGAGAATTGGCATTTCAGACAAGTGCAGTGTATCAGTCAAAGCTTTTGGGGCCAAATTCCACCGCAGTTTTCAAATTTATCAATAAAAACACTGGGGTTAATCACTCTATTCTCAACACTCAAACAGATTTCCGCATCCGCAAGTACGTCCTTCCATTTATGACTAACAGAAAACGAGGCTGCTGGGTTAGTGCTACTCATCTATGTGAACATCATTAACCCTCTCCAGCAAATTACATTTACTCTAAAGTACCTCACTGTGAGACATTACTCCCGAGTCTCGCAAGTGAAATTTCCAACTTACATTGAGAAAAAAAAAAAAAAAACTAAAAATCCAATAAATGTTGCAAATAATGGCGGAATGGAGACGTTTGTCTGACCTCAAAACAGATGTTCTCGCCTTCTTTATCACAGTCCAACCATAAAACCAAGTAGTCACAGCCTCTAGCCTCGACCTGACAAAATGAGAGTTGAAAAAGTGTCAATACAAAGATGCAAATTTAGATGAAGTATGCATTCAAACAAATTCATGTTTGACATACTTGGAGGAATTTCACCATGTTGAGTTTGGGGTTGACCTCTTTTTTTTCTGTTGGAGCTTGGCTAAAAAGTTCTGCAGGGTCCACCTTATCCCAGTTGTTGTACTTAGCTAGAAAAACAAGGAATATTTTCAGTGGATTTTATTACATTTTTCCAGAAAAATGTGTAACTTTCCTCAATTGCATACAACATAAAAATAGAGCAGACCAAGAGAATTACAACCATACTCCTTCATGCCCTCGTATGTGTAACATACATTACATGTGTCAAACATGTATGAACATGGCTGCAACCACTTATCGATTTAAATCGATTAATAAATTAGTTGCCAACAAATCTGATAATCGATTTTATCCGGCAGCTATGAACAGTCCTGTTTGGGTCCTTGTTTGTGGGCAATGTCAGTGATTAAAGCAAGAGAGAGAGAGTTCACTGCTACACTAAGGTTGGGTTGCTGAAGTGTACGAAGTTGGGCCGAAATTTGCAGTACATCTGGCCCATGTCCGCTCCAGTTATATTTTGCTATCTGGGGCAGCAGTTTTTTTTGTTGTTTTTTTTAATTTAAATGAACAGGAATTTTTCCTGATTTGTGTACAGAGAATGTTTAATGCTTTTTTACTCAGAACCTTTATAAAAAAAACTTTAACAAGTTGTATGTACTTAAAAAAGTACAGTTGTAGACTACAATAAAGTCAAGAAGCTCTAATAAAATAATATTTTTGAAGGTAATAGTCATCCATTTTGTCTTTTGTCTTACAACATGCCGAAAACAACTTCAAGTTAAATTGTGAAAGTAATTGAAAAAAAGTGACATTTATCCTATTGATCGTTTAATTAATCGTCCGATGAATTGATTACAAAAATAATTAGTTGCAGCCTTATTAATGAACGGTAATGATAATTTCCCATTAAATTCTGTAAAACTCTAAAATTTTACCTAAAGCTGTAATGAATGAGTTTGTTACATGTGCTTAGGACATTACAAAAACACTGTGCAGAATAATACTATAATACAAAAGAACACAACTGTATTTGAAACAATAAAAAAAAAGTAACAGGCATCGATTTGAGCAATATTAACAGGGTTAGCATGTCACAATACCCACCAATGAAATCCAAACTCATCACATGTCCACAAACAGAAGTCATTTTGTATCGTACTGTTTGTCCCTGGAAGCTGCCGGTGAATTCGTGCACAGAGCATGATGCATTCAGCCCCTTGCGACTTGTACAACTTCCTAAACACAGAAAAGGAGAAATACAGGATGAAAGATTCATTATTTTATACATCTTTTTCACACACATATTTATTTGGTTGGTTGTATGCATTTAAAAACCAAGATTCAGAAAGGACACAAACTGTATCAAAGATCATGCAAATAGGTTTAAATAGCGACAATGTTAAATTAGCAATTAGGCCTGTCTTCAATTGTTTTTTTCTCTCCAAATTACAGTCAATCTTAAGCAACAAAAATCGCTTGCTCTTGCTGACACTGCAATGTTATTGGATTCCGCTCGATGCCAACAATATGATTGTCAGATTGTGTATTCAGACAACAATCTGTGTTAACATTTTAAGTGCTGGAGTAGTATATGGCTGCTTTGTGATTATACCAAATACAACCACAACAAACTCTTAACTACAATCTATTGGCATAACCTGAAGAAAAAAGTTTATAAATACATGAAACGCACATGTACGCACAAAGTGACTAAATCACCCTTCATTATGATGAATCAAGGCTGTTTTGTAGTTATTGAAAATACATTTCCGTTTTCAGGGATGTCAGAGGGTAGTAAAAAATGCTCTCATTTGCCACATTGTTCCATCCAATGTCTAATAAAAACTTTCCCTCAAGGTTGAATATTAAGTGATAAAAGACGTGAATGTGAAATAGTGAGCAACCTGTGTTCCCTCATCAACATTTCATACGCACTGATGACGATTTAGGAATACATTTTAAAATTCATGTGACTTACATGCTTGTACAGACACACAGATAAAAAGGGTTACATCAAGAATGGTTGTCAAAACGCCTGACAAAGGATGCAGTGAAGACCAACGACAAACAACAACATAAAGAAGTAAACAGCACAAGCTTAATCTACAGACTGTCCTGCCGTACCCGTGGAAATCACTAATGGAAAGGATTCAGGTATGTGGCATTTACAATTTATGTTGTTGATAAGGCTATCGATTAGAGGTCGACCGATATGGGATTTTCAAATGCCGATGCCGACACTGATATTAAAAAAATAAATAAATAAAATTCAGCCGATATCCAAAGCCGATTTTGTAAGCTAATATATGAGGGCGATATGTATCATTATTATTATTTTTTTTTAAATACGTAGATTACGAAAGTTTTTTTATATTTTTAAATTGCTTCAACAGCTTCAAATTTACAATGATGACCTGGGACTGAAGGATTAATTCGGTCTAATGCTAACAAAACCAATGAATGTAGCACTTCTTTTTATGATTACACACACTCAACAAGAAAAGTAAATCATTTTCAAATAATTAAACCAGGACGTCACAACGAGATGTAAAAAACTGACAGTTTAAGAGGATGCTCACAATGCTAAAACTAATACTAACGCAAATACTACGCTACAAGTTACATTTAGAGTGTATTGATCACTCCGTAAACACATTAAAAGGCTAAAGCATCATTGCGCATTCTCTCATGCAAGATAAAAAACAAATATTTACAAAACAGGCAACCCTGAAGGTTCCTGTAGCAGCCTGCCTACACGCTACTCCAGGGTCCTTCCGGGGTTTTACCATCATTCAGTGGTGGCCACAGTTGCCTGATCAAAATCCTTTTTTATCTGCGTATTTTTATCTTTTGTTGATCGGCTGATGGTCGATGTTGGAAAAAAAGTCCATATATTGGCCGGCCGATATATCGGTCGATCTCTACTATCGATTATCTATACCGTTTATCCTCTGCAGGGTCACAAGAAACTTTAGCTAATGCCGTGATGGTAATTTGAAAACACTCTGGAAATATAACAAGATATTCCTAAGAAATAAGAATAAAATTCATTATTTTTGTTTTTGTGTCTGTGTCCAGCAGCTGCGTGTATTTTTGCTGTGCTTTCTGGCTGTCCACCAGTGCCTGGCTATGACACTACAAAGCCAATGTCTCGATGATTCAATCTGTACGTACAATTTTGAGGATTACTACAGCCAGATGGGTAACTTGCCCAACCGCATCAATGAGCGCAGTATTGCCCCTTGGGATTATATGTGAGTATTTTGTTTGCATGAAAGACTGTACTAATTGTAATTAACCACAATGTATAACATAGAGAACAGCTGTGCAGTCTAATGTATTTATGTACAGTATATGATAGAGCTGCACAATTGTGGGGGGATAATAATCAGAATTATTTTTGCCCTGTGTCGTAATCACAATTATTGATTCCAATTATTTACCTTGTTTGCAAAAACATATTTCTACAACAATACTTTTTTAACAAACAATATGTTGATAGTTTTTAATACAAAATGAATTTTTGGAATCCATTTTAGAATAAATGATAATAAAGACATCATATTTTCACAATAATTTTCAATTCACCAAGGACTAACCAGAAAAAATATATGCTTTTATCTTATTTAACATCACTGGCCCTGAACATTTTTTTTTAATCCAGAAATTAAATCCTTTTGAGGCAATAACTCCACACTGTAAGATCATCTCCAATTATGACTCTCCTGGTACTTTTTTCCTCTCTCCATTTCGCATCAGGGCGCTCGTTTGTCATTTATGTAGGTTAATGAGGTCTCAACCATTTGCTTGCCTTCTGTTGGTTGGTTGACTGATGTTGAGAAAAGGGCCAGGTTTGATGTGCAGCATAGCCTGCATTTTGAACGTAAACATAGCCAACGTTCATTATCACATGGTCACACTCAAAAATGTTTCAATTGTGCAGCCCTAGTATTTATGTATATATATAAAACTGTTTACAGTATAAATGTACATGCTAATACTACATATTTCTGATCTCACTCTGCTCCTTATAAATAGTAAAAACATAGATTTGAACCGGATACCTCAGGTGATAAGTGAAGCAAGCTGCCACACCAGCCACTCCTGCAGAGGGCTCGACAATGCGTTTGGTCTCGAGACCATACCTGTAGCGCTGAGAATGCCCGTCCTTAAGAAGAATCCCGGCTGTTTTCCGATGGGAAGCTACTCCTTGGAGTTTGAACTCATCAACATAGCTTGTATTTGTGCTATTGCCAGACACAGCTGAACATGGTGGTTGATGACCATGTCATTAATGGTAATGTTAATTGTTCCTTGTTGAAAGGGACTCATGAGAGGATTACATACTGTATATTCCTAAAGTGTAACTGTACATTGCCTCGTACCAATCACTTAAAATAAATAAAAGACTCAAATCACAGGTGGTGTCGTGAGATTGCTGTTAATTTAATACAATCGCAATGGATTCTTATCCCACAATATGTCACATCTGATTTCATCATTAGTGATGTCAGTGACAAATTGGCAGTATAGTATCATTTTTATTTCATCATAGTTTAATCCTATAATTAAATGTGGGTGATACCCTCCAGACATTTTTAACAATACTATTAACCTCCATTCACTCTTTGGCTGTCGTTGACCTGGATATCGTCATATTTCATTGACGACGATGGACATTCTTCAGTGTGAAAAAGTTTGGGCACCTGTTATTTCCATTAGATATTTCTAATTATGGCTTCAGCTGTTGATTATTTAAGTAATCGATTAATATACCAACTAGTTAGTTCGAATAATCGAGTAATCGGATTAAGAACATTTAATGAGTTGCAGAATAAATTTTAGGAGATGTAAAACCAAGGCTTACTAAGATTGCACTTTCAAAAGAGCATTAAATGTGAATAGATAATAAAATTCCTGAGTGATTCTTCAAACTATTCAGAATTGAACTTTCATTCCACAAGAAAAATAATCAAAATACCTGAGCTTAGCATTAAACGGTTTTTAAAAATTAACAAATGAGGATCGAAGTACAACAAAATAACAATTGGCTAACTGCATAGCAAAAATCTGCTAGCTTAAATGCTAAAAAACATTCACTTAAAAAAATTTTTTTTTTTTACAATGCTCTTAACAAAACGTTCAGACACATATTCAACATAAAATGGCTAAATATACCTGTAAACTAAATTACGAATGCATAAAAAACATTAGCTCAAACAATTTACCTTATGTTGGTCTTAACGGGGAGCAGCTGGATTAAGCAATGTAAAATGAGTCACATTCACTGTTGCCACTAGAAATCAGTGTATCCATCCAAATCAATAAAAGTAAATGCAAACACTTTCAAAACAAACAATTAAGATGCCATTCTTAAATGAATACTCGAAGCAGCAAAATTAGGCTACGTTCATACTACAGTTCTTAATGCACAAATCCGATTTTTTCGTGTTTTTCCGACTCGAGTGAGGCATTAACTTGACGGTCTGAACGTGACAAGTCGCATAGAACTGGACCATTTCAAATCCGATCTGGGTCACTTTCGTATGTGGTTCAAATCTGATCTAGGCCACATTTTTCCAGACTGTCGCGGCGGTCTGTACTGTCCAGTCTCTCAAATCGGAATTCATGCAGCAATTACGTCATCAAAAAGCGAGCGAGACGCTACGGTAACGGTGCAGCTGTGCGTTATTAGCACCTAGCTTGCCTTGAACACGGCTTTTTGGGAAGGGTCGGAGTTAACAACAGTCATAAAAAAAAATAAAATGGGTTGAGGATAAGCCTGAGAATGATCGGTTTTCTCTCTGCTTTATATGAGCAATATTTTAACATTGCTTACACGGCCGAGAGTCGGGGCAAACTGCCCGTATGTGTGTGTGACATGCACGGACAGTGCGTGCATGCTATCGATCCATATACTTTGAATATAAGCCTATACGGGGATTATTTATGTCTGTTATTTGTGTCCTCTTTTTAAAAAGCAAAATATGATATCCCTAGAATGACGGATGACAGCCAACATGTGTGGTCATTTGTTTTGATGCTTCTGCGCATGCGGGTCGTCTTGCTCAGTGCGTGTCGGACTGCGAATTACTGCGCATGGGTGATACATGAACAGTCCCAATGGACAAAGGCAGTCTGAACGGGCACGCCAAAAAAACAGATGTGGTAAAAAATCGGATTCGTGCATTAAGACCTGTAGTATGAACGTAGCCTTAGATTCGAAGCTTTTTTATTAATCGAATTACTCAAATTAATCGATTAATTGCAGCACTAATTCTAATTTACTTTATTTTCATTTATAAATACCTGGTGTTTGGATCAGCAACTTCATTTTGATTTATTAAAAAAACCTGCTGGACAGCATAACATTTCGGAATTTAAAATAGGTTTATCAGACAAGTGGAACGTGTGCAATATGCATCAAAACAAAATTGCATACTGGAAGTACAAAATTCTGGGCACCCTTGTCACTTTGTTGATTTGAATACCTGTAGCTTATTAGCACGGTTTGATTGGAAACAAAAATTGGCATTCAAGCTTATCATGCTTTGCACCTCATAGAAAGATGCATGCAATCATGAGAAATGTATTTAAGGTGGCCAATTGCATATTGTTCCTTTTTGAATATCCAAAATAGTGGCAACATAGATGCCTCAAAACAGCTTTCAAATGACCAGAATGAAAAGATAGTTTAACATCTTGGTTTAACTTTAAGAAAAGGCTAGATAAAAGCTATCTGTAACATTTCAGATGTCATTTAAATATAATCGATAATTCAAATGATAAAATCAAGTCTTTAATTGAGAACTACATTCAAATCAGCCGGTAAATTTACAACTTGAAAAGTGAGGAACAAAAATGTGGATTTATTGACTTTGGCGAGATTGATGTATAGAGTAGTAGGCACATTTGTGCACACTGTCAGTAGATGAAATTCATATCTTTGTAGTAGAAATGATTAATCCGTACAGACCTTTAGAGAGAATTTTGGCAATTGACTGAGCAAGAGAAGGTTTTTCTGCCACCATCAGAACGGTCCTCATCTTGAAGTATTGAATATAAATTTAAATAAATATAATCCAAAATAGTTTGGCTATCTTCCTGGTCAGCGACTTCTTCGGTTGTATCTGGTACTTGGCATTTCTTTGAAGGTGGATTACTCCCATCTACTGGTTGGGCTAGTATGTAACTCACCAGCACCGATCTTATTTACAGTTTATGAGTTTCGGGCACTGTTGTTTTAAAATTATTACGTGGTCTATTAATAATGATAAAACTAGCAATATAAATTTTACACAAAGGTTATTAAAAAAAAAACAATGCAGCATATTTATTTTTAATGTGGAGTGTTTTGCATGGCAGATTTCTGATCCACGAAATCTAAAAATAAATAAATAAATAAATAAATAAATAAATAAATAAATAAATAAATAAATACATAAATATTTTTGGTACAGATTTATAAGTGAGATAACGACGTCTGAAGGAGTAGTGGAGTAACTTTCGGCCATCTTGCGTCGGAAAACCTCTTGCTATGCCCTCTTGCGTGGTAAAGCAGATTGTTCTGTACATTAAAATACTTTTTAATTCTCTGAAGTCATGACGGCTTTACAAAAACTTGGGTTTAAAGAAAACACATTAAATTGACCATGATTCAGACTGGTTGTTGAATGCAAAATGTTGTAATTATGTTTTGCAGTAAATTTACTGCAATCAAAAAGTTTGACGCAAAAAGGCCGATATTTGAGAATGCCTCTCCACGTTATCGCACATAGGATATCATACATCTATACTTCTATTTATGATATTTAAAAACGCCGACTTCCGTATTGTAGCTTGTCACGCTGTGATTGGCCAAAACCATGTATGATGTTCTACAGGGTTCGCTCGCACTTCTTGGCTTACAACCGTCACAGCACAATACAAAATAATCATGATGGAGATAACAATCGCATTTCTTCTCAAATCGTTGGTATTTCTTCTGTTTTGGTCACACTACGAGGGGAAAGAGACAGAGTTTAAAGATGTCACTTGCGGTTCCCTGGTAAAACTCCTGAACACCAGACATAGCGTCCGTCTACATTCCCACGATGTCAAATATGGCTCAGGTAAGCTAATTGTTTAAAAAATATATTAAAAATATTAATATAGGAAGGAAATTATTTTATTAAATTTTAGTTCATGTTTTTTTCCCCATGGTATATAAATGACTTGATGCCACAATGTTGGGCAGTGCAAAAGGAGATGATCGTATCTTGTATCCTGTAATCTCTTCTTCCGGACAGTAGTTTCTCTGAAATAAATTTTTATAAAATTACGTCCACAATCCAGCAACCTGTTTTTATTAACCTAGTCTCAAGACTGGAGGTGAGAAGTGATGCCAAAACAGTCCTATGCTTATATTCCACTCAGGATGTTTTATTCACTTTGAATTTCAAAAGCAAAGATAGCGATTGTGTGTATGTACTGTATGTGGATGTATTTGTCAGGGAGTGGACAGCAGTCTGTGACAGGTGTCGAGAGCGCAGATGATGGCAATAGTTACTGGAAGATACGAGGAAAGCCCAACCATCCCTGCCAGCGTGGGACACCAATTAAGTGTGGTCAGGCTATACGATTCACACACATGAAGACTGGCCGCAACCTTCACACACACCACTTCAGCTCTCCCTTGTCAAATCATCAGGTCAGTCATACATGTACAGAGTCAGAAATTGTCATGCAAACTTGATGAAAAGACAACAAAGTTGAACCAAAAACAGATGTGTCACAGGACAATATGGGACATATTAACATAAGGTGCTGTACAGTTTACCGGACTGTTTTATTTACTACAGGAGGTCAGTGCATTTGGAGAAAATGGCGAGGGTGACGACTTGGACGTTTGGACAGTGCAGTGTGATGGTATCCACTGGGAGCGTAATGACGCCGTGCGATTCAAACATGTAGGTACCAATGTTTTTCTGAGTGTGACGGGCGAGCAGTACGGTCCCCCCATTCGTGGTCAACGGGAAGTGCACGGGATGCCTTCTGCAAACCAGCATAACTGGTGGCAGGTAATGGAAGGTGTCTTCATCCAGCCGAGCCAGGATCCCCTCCATCACTCTGCCCATCACAATGAACTCTGAACTTAAATCCAGTTATCATAAAACTTGTCCAAGTCCGTGCTTTGGTAAATTATTTCATCCAAGTTATGATTTGGTACCTTTTTTCTCCGCTGTTTGAAGGGAATTTTTATGTTAGTAATTATGTATAGTGGTTACATTTTGAAGAAAAATCCTTTTTCATAAATTTAGAAGAAAGTGTGGGGTGGTTTTATAGATATGTATTTTTTGGCACATGTCCACACATCCAGGAAAATTAAATCCATGTTGTTTCCTCCCTATTTTGGGAGCTTTTGAGTTTGTTGTATTTTTTTTTTAAAGAAGAGACTTTCACCTTGAGAACCATTTGCCACTGTCTATTGCCACCTTTGGTCATCCTGGTAATGCAAAGCTGCAATTCCGTTCAGATGAGTCCGGATAGCCCCCCGTGACAGATCAACCCCAACAGGGTTGTCAAGAGTGTTGACTGCTGTACTGTATTTCTTTATCCCTGGTGAATATTGACGAATGTATACAAATTTTATTCAGACACTTGGTAAAAGGACAAACTAAAATGGTGTCAAGCACTGGTATAAACCTATCATTTTGTGTTTTAGAAAAACTGTACTTGTGTTTGTACATTTTAAATAAACCTAAAACTGTGGTTTGTGACTTTTTTCTACCCCAAATCTACATTCCATATTGGGAATAAGGCCAAAATCTAATTAGAAAACATTTTCAATCTGGTAGTACGACATGCAAGCAATGCACTAGCATGTTTTGGGAGACTAGATTTTTTTTCACTTTTGTAAACATGTAGTTTTATACCACTGTATAATTACTCATTAACAAAGAGAACATTTAAACATGGGAATGATCATTGGGTTATACAGACATGCTGTTGTCTGTAAAGTGTGCTGTTGTCAATTTCTAAATTAAAGCAGTTTTTGAGCCATACATTGAAAATAAGTATTGAAGAATGTAGAGAAGGCCAGGTTGAGACAAGTGAGATCTGGAAGTTTAATTTCTGGAAAGCGGCCATACAAAGAATAAATGTGTAGATAACATCAAGAGCTATTCAGTAAGGTTAAAAATATTATAATACAACAAAATATATAGTAACATTTCAGTGTTGCGAAAAATATTTACAATTATTACAAGCGAAAACATGCTGAATTCAGCTGGTCAATAATTTTATATGATGAAATCAGTGAATGACATTACTTGTGGTTTTAATAAAAATCCATTTAAAATGCTTAAAACAAATCTTCAATGTTACTTGACATCTATGTACATAAAAAATCTGAATCTACAACTTATTGTTCTCTATTGTTCTTCATACTTCAGGAATTTAAAAAGTGAGTGAATAAAGGCTACATAAATCCCCGCTATCTTAAGTCTAAGTAAAAATTATTCTTGTAAAAGGCTTGTGATGAGTCTTAAAAAGGGTAAAATTGGTAGTGAGACAGTGCAGGTTGTCAAAATCCTGAATAACAATTCAAGATTCAAGGTCGATGGTCATAGTCACTGATCATCCTCTTGATGTGGGATAGCTTGGATCTGAGATATTTGCACCGCTTCTTGTTGCTCTGGTAGTCATTGGACTAGAATGAAAAAAAAATGACAAAAAAACAACCCTTAAATAAGGCCATTTCATTGAAGGGAAAAAAAAGATTTTACATAACTTACTTGCTTCATTTTCTTCAGTCTCGTGTACTGTTCCATTGCATCCTGAAAAAAAAAAAAAAAAAACCTGAGGTTGGTCCTTCATACAAAAATATATACGAAATTGTCAATAGCATACTGCACGAATGCTATTTTTAGACTGTGACATCGCCATCGTAACGCGGAAGTGGGTCATTATAGACACGCCCTCGCATACAAACCATGTTATTTCTGCTCGCTTTCTCTGGGAATCTTTCAAAAAAGAACATGCCAAGTCAACACTGCTGCTATGGAACTTGTAGAAACGACTAGACATTACGACATATGAAGGATGTTTTTTTCATACATTTCCCAAAACCAAAAACTCGGAAAAAATGTGAAGAATGGATCAACTTGCGCGGACGTCAAAAAGACCAGTTTAACGCCAGTAAGGTAAAGCCATTCACATTTCTTATGCAGTAAACACTTATGCAGTAAACATTTTGTTGGGGGCCATGGTCCATCAGAGGACGAAGAGGTAAGGCATTTTGATATTTTTACTTATTTTTTAGCGTGGCGTTTTGCCGTGCTGCTTCTGTCTGACAATGGATGCCCTGAAAAAAAACTAAAATGGTATCTGACTGCCACTGTTTTTAAAAAACAACTTTAGTAAGGGGAAAGTGTAAACAAATTATAGAATTAAGAATTGTTATTAATGAAAAAATTAAAAGTGTTTGTTGGCTGTCAATGAGTAGAATTGCGATCGCTACACAAAAAATAGCAATGAAAATTGCCCCCAAGAACGGTCAGAGACGTAATATGTAAAAGGATATAATATATAAGAAAGACAGGGCATATGATGGTAAAGGATACATTGTTGAAACAGGAGAATGTCATTGTCAGTGGCGTAAGGCAATCCACACAAGAAAAAGGTGTCGATAAAAAAAGCTACCTCTGGATCAGGTCGTTGTTCTCTTTTTTCCCAGTCTTTTTCAGCCCTCGACACTCATGCCATCTCTTTAACTGAACATTCATATGTTCTTCCACATCTCGTTTGTATACTATTTCCATGCATTTACTATTAGGGACAAACGGGAGGTTGACCCGCCTAGCCACAATTGCTAAAGTCATGAATATTAATGAGCAAAAGTGACGTGTTGCTCGCGGTACGCCATTGCTGAAAGTTCAAAACATTTGAATGCATTTTAGATTGTCCAATGAACGAGACAACTTTTACTGCATTTAAAATTGGAAATGCTAAATTCAACTGAACTTTTCAATCTAAAGAAGGTGCAACAGAGCATACGAGACTGTTGCAGTGTTGTTTTCATCAACGATGACTATAACAAAAATATTTCGTCAACAAATAATTTTTTTCATGACGATGAGACAATAACAAGCTAAAAAGGTGTTTTGGGAGACTAAAAGATAACAAGACTAATGCCAGTTTTCGTCTGAAGAGACGACAACGAGATGAAAATGCGCCATAGTTTCCATCACATGTTCGCAATGTGTGACATTTTATGTGAAGTTAGCCTGTATCATAGCAGTGTCTTGTTGTGTCACTCATGTCACATGCTGCTGCTCTCCAATCTCCAGGCTTGCACACACGGTAAGATTTGCTTTCTTGCTTTCTTTGTTTTGCTTTCTTATCTTTGCCAGAGAGAATATGCAATGTTGCTTAAGCATTTAAAGGTCTATGCTGAGTGATCACTAAATTTAACTTGTGGCGTCAGCATAGCATTCGCGTTCACGTTAGCATTAGGCTAATGCTAATGGCAAGCGTCGTTTTAAACTCTTGGACAACTTTTTTTTTTTTTTTGCATACATTTTGTGGTGTCCAGGTGGGTATAATTAATTGAAACTAGCATACTGTTTTCCTGCCGAATGTGTATTATCACCAAGTTGGCGTTGTCCTTGTTCATACGAAGTAGTTGGAAACCTTTATTTTTGAAGTTTTTTGTTGTTGTTGTAATTTTACAAAGGAAAACATTTCTAGTAAACGTCAACTAAAACTTGACGAAAAAATAAGTCTTGTTTTCATCAACAAAAACTACAAGAACACATTTTGAGAGGACTAAAATATGACTAAGACTAATAAGTATTACTGCCCAAAATACTAAGACTAAAATAGAAATTAAAAGGGCTGCCAAAAACAAAACTGGTCTGTTGACTAACTCAAATGTTGAGTAGGATCTAGTGAGTTAATAAATTGCACGGTTATGCCAAATGGCAGGGCTCCCTTGATGTGATGGCAGGAAAAATAGATTTTACTCCTAAGAGGTGCATGCATTCCTCCAAACAAGGAAGAAGATTTATTTCAGCACAGAAAATTAAAGCAGTATCACTGACCATAAACTGTGGACTGCCTTCTGGATGTTTGTCCAGTTCTTGATCCAGATCAGCGAGGCTCTGGTTTATGTTGTCCAACTCAACTTGAATTCTCTTGTACTCATGGTAATCTCGCTCAAACTCTTGTTTGTAGGTCAGACGCTCCTCCTCATCCATAATGGAAGGATACAATCTACAGAAGTACAGGAAAAAAATGTTTATAACAGTGACATTACCAAGCAAATTAAAATATCGTCTGCTCTACTTACTTGCTGAAATTCTCCTCATAGTCGTCTCCTAAATCTGGACCAGTGTCATAATCTTTCAAGCCCCTTAGGCCGTCCACTGAGCTGGAGATATCAGAATTCCTGCAAACAAAAGTCTTTAATGGTTTTTGGATCCATTTCATAACAAGACTGACCTCTCTCCTGATGTACGCTTGTCTGAACCGTTTCTTAAATATGAATTGTTGATCATGAATGTGGATACTGCTGAGAGTACCACGCAATAACTCTTTTTTTTTTATTTATTTTTTTTTTTTTTAAATATTTTTTATCTGAACAGTTTCTTGATGGAGATTGCCTCCATAAACAATAGATTTTATGTAAGTTTCAAATTGGATTCACAGTCCAGGGAAAATATTGAATGGCCTTTTTTTTTTTTTCCATCCAGTTCGGCTGCAAGTCTAAATAAGGAAACGGTTATAGTATGTGTCATTTAATCATTAGTTGGACCTTGCTATCATTTTTAAAGTAATAGCGTGAATGAATGAAAGATTTAAATTTTAACTCGCCTTGATTCATTTTTCTTGACCTGTAACCATAGGCGGAGTTTGACTTTTGGGGCAGGGGGGGCACAACATGTTGATGACCCCGAAACACAGTGTCAGCAATAAAATTAACTTACAAGAATATTTATAACAATAAGTTGAAAATGAGAGTTATTTTGTTTCCCATTGTTCTTGAGGGGAATTCTAAATCAGGCTGCTGGCAGGACAGCTATACTTTTCGCCAAGATCATCATCCATTGAATATGGTATGCCCGCTGGTGTCGTGCCAATGTTACCTAAGTCAAAAGTTGCACCCCTTGGGCGGAGCCATATGGAGGTAGATTTGTGTCTTCATTATTCGATCCAAAAAAAAAAAAAAGTTGCTTCAATCAAAATATATATTTTCAATGAAAAAAAGTCACGTCAATCAAAAAAAGTGTTTGAATGAAAAACAATAAATTTGAAACTAAAAACAATGAATTTGAAACCTATTTTTATTAGTTTTTTTGGGATTGAAGTCAATTTTTTTTTTGATTGAAGCAGCTTTTTTGATTGAGGTAATGTTGTTTTGTGTTTGGGCATCATTTTGGCAAGGACATTTGTCTCTTTATTATTCAATCAAAAAATAAGTTGCTTCATACAAAAAAATATATTTTCAAAAGAAAAATCACTTTAATCAAAAGAAAAATTTCAATCATAAAAAAAATGTTTTTGAATGCGAAAAAATATTCGAGACTCAAAAATTTGCATTTGGACACTTAATTTTTCATTAAAAAAAGTTTTGATTATAGCAATCCTTTTTGTGTTTGGGCCATATTATGGGTAGGACATTTGAGTCTAAATTATTCAATCCCCAAAAAAGTTGCTTCAATCAAATAAAATATATTTTCAATCAAAGAAAAAAATCATTTGAAAAATAAAATTGCCTTCCCCTATTTTATTTTATTTTTTTTTGGGAAAATAATATGCAAAGCAAATGACCGTCTAAGGTGCTAGTCACATGATCTGTTCGAAAAATAATTTTCACCCATTGTAAAAATATATTTTTTTTGGTAATTTCATTCATTGTTGTTGTTTGTTTTCTTCTTTCCCCCTGGCCCTCCCTTAAACTCCCTTATGCCTGTAACCTGTAGTTCTGAGCAATTTATTACTTAGTTTTTAATGTGCTAATTGTGATGTTTGTCTTACCCTGGCATGTAAATTGGCCTGTCTTGCCCCATTGAATCTATATAATCTTGAGGTGCCCCAACTTGATCATTATAGTCATTCACCAGTGTTTCCGGTTCACCTGACACATTTTTTACCTGTAACAAGAGACAATGTCACACTTTACTTGTTTGTACTGTAGTAGAGCACTTTTTCTCCAAAGATGGTGGAAGAGCTGTTGGACGAGTCAAACTTGTTCCAATACTCTGTGCATGCCTGAATACAACTACACAAAGAGGAATTCAATGACGGCCATTACAGAAACACAAATGTCAGCTGTGTAGTCTTTGCTTTGAAAAGAAACTAAACATGAAAAGAAAACTAAACATTAAGAATAACTACGTGTGGACGTGTTTCTTCAGTCAATAGCATTGTGATTTTTGGAATTAGAACATCATCCAATTTCTATTCTTGTCCACCATATTATAATGTCTCAGATGACCACACCCAGAAACTACTGATGAAATTCCTCTCGTGTCACACATAGTGCATACTGCGTGGACCTCCAAATGACCAAAATACAAAAACTAAAAAATTACATGTGGAAATGCCGGACTGAATCAAGAAACATGTAAGGCAAAATAACTAAGTTAAGGTTACAAGGTCAAACATACCAACTCAATGTGAAATGCTTTGAAATAAGGAAAAACGTCAACGGGGTGATACGGCTTTGAAACACTGATCATCAATAACATGCTATCTACTTTAACGTGCAAGACAAAACGTAGTAAAAATGGTATTCATATAAAAGAAATACTTGGAGCATCTAGGTATGCAAACCATTTTTTTACAGTCGATACTGGAGAAAATAATAAGAAAATGACAGCTTATGGCAACTGCCATTTTGTAATGTGAGTTATGCTAATAGACCTGAGCACAGGTGCATATAACAATAGTTATTAACATAACAAGGAAAAGGCAAGTAATTTGGAACAGTTACATATGATAATCTAAACTAGTACCAGCATTGATAAATTGGCTGTCCGCCCATATCGTGGCCACTTCCTGGAAATACTGGCTTTATTTACGCCCCCCCCCAACCACCATTACACATCCGAAAAATAAAATTATGAATTTTCATAAACAAGATTCCACTAGGATGGACATGATAAAAAGATGTTGTTTTTCCCTTTAACTGTATTTTACCTTTACCAACAAAGAAGGTTGTTACCCTGTTTTGTACGCCATTTATTTTCTCACATTGTTTCTTATTCATTAATTTTCTGATCATTTGATGGGGGGAGAAAACAAAATAGTATTTCCCACTTCACCCTTCAAAATTTAAAATAACAAGGTCAAATGAATTACAACCACCCAACTCGCTCCCAACAACTTATCAGCCCAGAGAAATTATCACAAGCGAAGATCACTCAAACTCTGAACGTACCGTCTCATCAGCCCAGAGACATGATTGCTCATGAAGAGTACGCATTTACTGGCTCTTCTCTACTACAACTACTATCAAATTAATCAACCATGACACTTTTTTGAAAAAAATTAAATCGGGCTCTTAGGATCGGTACGTATTATCTACCTAAGTTATTTTTTATCCATCCATGAATAACAGAGGAGTCACAATTTTAGTTGGTGTCCTTACCAAGAAGAACAAAGTTTGATGGGATCTTTAGTACTCCCCACTGTGCGGTAAAAAAAAACCACAGTGCAGATAAATAACAGTAGTATGGGCTTTCATTCTTTAAGAGAATAAGATTCCTCCCGTCTCCCCTAGGCTGGATTTTGGTTTTATACAACTGTTGCTTTGTTAAGACATAGGCTATGCCTTTTGCAGCGTTTCCTTTGTGTGGAGTTCAAACATTTCTAGATCACCGGCCCCCAAGGGGGGCTCAAAAGCTCACTTACTTTTATGTATGTACAATATATCGTTTGAACATCGCCAATGCGATATGTGCATGCGCAATAGTCCTATCACAGGACGTGCAATTGTTTTTTGTTTTTTGTTTTTTTTTAACACATAAACTTTTGTTTTGCTTCATAAAATCAGCAAGTGTGCAGACATGGCCTCCTGGATACCCTTTACATACATCAATCTTCATAAATCACAGATGAAGCCCCTTAGCCTGGAGTAAACGGTATTATATGAATAAAATGTGGTCATGGTGAGTCAACCCAAGTCTTCCTAAACAAAGCTATTCAAGTCATCTGGTGACAATTCTTCTAGTTTTAATATAGCAATACATATCGCTATATATCTCAAGCCCCCAAAAAGTCGCAACGCAAGTTTTTTCTAATATCGTTCAGCCCTACTTGCTTTGTTGTTCTTCTTCTTGGTGACGACACCAACTAAAATGCCCATTTCTCCTTTATTCCTCAATGGATCAGAATGAAATATAGTAGGTTCGTTCTAGGGATTGATGTGCATCAATCGTCGGACCCTGATTTTTATTTATTTTTTTGTCCCAGGGCTGATTCACTATTTGTGGACTTATTATTGCCTGGAATTTTGGCATTTGCCAGTAGAAGACATGCACGCTGCTTATCAGGTCTAGGTTGGTGATACTTTTACGGAGCCAGGCAATCGTAGTTTGTTTGAACTTGTTATTCTAGCAAATGATTGCTGTCTGCCTTTTCAGTCAAAATGATTTGGCACACAATGAGTTGAGAAGAAAAAGACTGCATCTTAAATCAAGTATTATTAATACTAGTATTATTAATCAAGCATTTTAGGAGCAGATTTTAACAAAGTAATGCCCACTTTTCCTATCCATTATCGCTACCTTGCCACAAAATTCACAATCTCATACATACTCACCCACTCTCCAACGCTATGACCATCGTTGATAAATTTAACCTCTTCCCATAGAATACGATCTCTGCCCCAGCGCCTAATGCTGGCGCGTGTCTTAACAGCAAACACCAGAAGGATGATGAGGGCTATGAACACCAGGAAGCCCAGGACGATTGCTATGGCCTGCAGAAACCACAAGATTAGTTGTTAGTGTTGAACCAATTTCATCCCAAAAGACCAGAAATTTCATCTTGGAGGACATTCATTCCTCGAATGTTTCAGTGAACGATTGTTTACAATTTTTTACAAAAATTTCCCAAATCATAAATGATATTGCTGTTAAACTTTTGACTCTGTTATTAAAGGTAAAGCTTTTAACAGCATGAATGCAGGTATAGTGAGCTATCAAATAGGTAGTCATTTAGCAACCATCATTTTCGGACTATAAACTTACCACCCACACTTTGAACTCTGCAGCTTATTGTCCAGTGTGATTTATACATGAACAAATACAATTTTCCTGTAAAATTTGGAAGTTGTGTCTCATGGTCCCAATTTCCAGTATTAGTGCTGTGAAAAGTTAGTTTTACATTTAACCCCTTGACGCAACAATTTAAAAATCTTTTTCTTTTTTCTTTCAAGTATATGCTAAATCAAGTTGAGAAAGTTGATAAAAAAATAAACAACAAAGTAAAAAAATTAAATGATAAAATAATACACATAATTTCACGTATGATCAACAGACACCTATGGTTAAAAAAGCTTTGAGGCGGCTTTGATGTCATGACAATAAGCATCAACAGTCTGTAATTTAATAATAATGACTAATAGTACTGTCAGCGCATAATACCTTAGTGCTGTCAAAGTTAATACTTTAACTCTGGAGATTAAAAGTAAACATTTTGACGGAGCTATAAACAGGTTAAAGCCTTAACTTTAATCTCCAGAATTAACTTTGACAACGATTCTAATATTGGCACGAAATTCTAAAAACATAAGGTCACAGAAAAAAAAAAAAACAAATGAGAAGAAATTCCCAGAATGTTTAAAGTCAATTCCAACAATGTTTTTATCTCACCTCTTGGGGCTCCACCACGCAGTAATGGTACAGGTATTGGTTGAGAAAGATACCCTGGGCCTGGTTTTGGTTTTGATACTGAGCACACAGCTGGCGAACCTGATTGTAGTAAATGGACCCTGTGGACTGGGCAGTGGGGTTCACGGCCACCAGGTACACAATTGTGGCAATGATCATTAAAAATGCCAAGATGGCACAGATGATGATTGTTGCTAGGTAGAACTTTGATGAGTGTGCAGCTCTTTGTCTTGACACAACCAAAACAAAAATGACGAGCACAGCTATGAAGGTGATGGCGGCAATGGCGATAATGAAGGCTTTTCCAGCTCTAGGATCCATTTGTGTAGTTCCTCCATAGCCACTGTAGGTACCTCCAATCCCTCCTCCAATCCCTCCACCAATGCTTCCGTATGAGCCTCCGTATGAGCCTCCGTATGAGCCACCGTATGTGCCACCGTATGTGCCACCAAAGCCTGGCACCAAGCCACTACCGCCAAGACCAATGGCATTCATATCATAGTCCCAGGCAAGTGTTGAAGCCACACAGGCAAACACAGCCACACACATGATGATGATGATGATACAAAGTATCTTCATCACACCTGGTGGCGAAGTCCAGCGATAGAAGTGGAGCATCTTGTCTCCTTGGCGGTAGGAATATGCTGGATTCGACATGAACTCACTATGTCTGTGTCTGCTACTATGGCTGCAACATAAGAGATAGAAAATTAGATTTGATTATTGTTTTCCTGAAAAAATAAAATTGAGGAGTTACAGTGGGGCAAATAAGTATTTAGTCAACCACTAATTGTTCAAGTTCTCTCACTTGAAAATATTACAGAGGCCTGTAATTGTCAACATGGGTAAACCTCAACCATGAGACAGAATAGGAAAAAAAAAAAAAAATCACATTTTTTGATTTTTAAAGAATTTTTCTGCAAATCATGGTGGAAAATAAGTATTTGGTCAACACCAAAAGTTCATCTCAATACTTTGTTATGTACCCTTTGTTGGCAGTAACAGAGGCCAAACGTTTTCTGTAACTCTTCACAAGCTTTTCACACACTGTTGCTGGTATTTTGGCCCATTCCTCCATGTGGATCTCCTCTAGAGATGTGATGTTTTGGGCCTGTCGTTGGGCAACACGGACTTTCAACTCCCTCCACAAATTTTCTATCGGGTTGAGATCTGGAGACTGGCTAGGCCACTCCGGGACCTTGAAGTGCTTCTTTCGAAGCCACTCCTTTGTTGCCCTGGCTGTGTGTTTGGGATCATTGTCACGCTGAAAGACCCAGCCACATCTCATCTTCAATGCCCTTGCTGATGGAGGGAGAGTTTCACTCAAAATCTCTCAATACATGGCCCTATTTATTCTTTCCTTTACACAGCTCAGTCGTCCTGGTCCCTTTGCAGAAAAACAGTCCCAAAGCATGATGTTTCCACCCCCATTCTTCACAGTGGGTATTGTGTTCTTCGGATGCAATTCAGTATTCTTTCTCATCCAAACACGAGAACCTGTATTTCTACCAAAAAGCTTTATTTTGGTTTCATCTGACCATAACACATTCTCCCAGTCCTCTTCTGGATCATCCAAATGCTCTCTAGCGAACCGCAGATGGGCCTGGACGTGTACTGGCTTCAGCAGTGGGACACGTCTGGCAGTGCAGGATTTGAGTCCCTGGTGGTGCATTGTGTTACTGATGGTAGCCTTTGTTACTGTGGTCCCAGCTCTTTGTAGGTCATTCACTAGGTCCCCCCCGTGTGGTTCTGGGATTTTTGCTCACCGTTCTTGTTATCATTTTGACGCCACGGGGAAAGATCTTGCATGGAGTCCCAGATTGAGGGAGATTATCAGTGGTCTTGTAAATCTTCCATTTTCTTCCCAGCCTGGTGCAGGTCTACAATTTTGTCTCTGGTGTCCTTCGACATAGTGGAGTTTGGAGTGTGACTGACTGACTGAGGTTGTGGACAGGTGACTTTTATACAGATAATGAGTTAAAACAGGTGCCATTAATACAGGTAACGAGTGGAGTCTTGTTAAACCTCGTTAGAAGAAGTTAGACCTCTTTGACAGCCAGAAATCTTGCTTGTTTGTAGGTGACCAAATACTTATTTTCCACTCTATTTTGGAAATAAATTCTTTAAAAATCAAACAATGTGATTTTCTGTTTTTTTCTTCTTCCACATTGTCTCACATGGTTGAGGTTAACCCATGTTGACAATTACAGGCTTCTCTAATCTTTTCAATAGGAGAACTTGCACAATTGGTGGTTGACTAAATACTTATTTGCCCACTGTAAATCACAATAGAATGTGAATGTATAATAGCTACACACATTTCAGATTAATTTATGTGTTTAACAGACTGTGCTTAATTCAAATCATTTTGTACTACAAAAATCTTACAGAACACCAAAGAAAAATCTCAACCTAACTATATAAAAAAGAAATTCTATCAGTTCTCTGCCTCTGATGGGCACCAATCAATGACAGCATTTCCGAAATGGCCAATAGGAAGATGATTGGCTTAAAGAAAACTTTTAAGATAAACTTTAAAAGAATTTGCATGAATAAACTGTCAATATTTCTGGAAAAAAAAATAGTTTAAAAGTAATTGAACTCAACTCAATAACACACTCACTTTTTGCTACCACTTGGCTGGTATGGTGGGTTGCTGCTTTTATCACCTCGCATACTGATGTCCACTTAGAATGTAATCTACAACAAAATCACACGTTCACTCAAAAAAGAAAAAACTGACTTTGTTAATAGAGTCTAGCAAACTAGATGATGATATTTCACAAAAATCTAATTGGTATTCTCTAGGTCTACTTTCTCAAATGGGAGTCCTTTATTGGCCATCCCTGAAAGCAGACAAATGGTCTTTTATGTTTTAAGAAAAAAAAAAAGCTTGGATGCATGAAAACTAATCAACATTTTCCCCAATTTTCTTTCATGTTTTCAACTAAACATACTCCTGTCATTCCCAAAACTCAAAAAGTTAAAATCACATGAAGGCCATGTTACATACCACTCCAGGAATAGAAGCGTCATCAATTTATTTTATGTCCATTTTCAGCACTGTTAATTTGAAATAATGTCCTGCTTTTAAATGATGGGATAAAGTCACTCATTATTGCGCAATGCTTATCAACTACAGTATTTTGTCATGAATTGGCCACATTAGGAAATTGGTACAGTTTTATTCAACTCAAATTATTTAATCTGGAAAAAATAATAATAAAAAAAAAAAAAATCCTAGCACACCCCCCTCTCAAATGTTTTTAGCAGTCTGATTCGCTGTTTGGGCACACATTGGCTGTGTTTACACATATTACTGCTGTATTGTTTTCTTTTGTGCGAGAAACCTCCGTTCATGAACACCTTACAATTTGGCTTGGTTTTCTATCATTGATTCTCCAGTTTTATTAGAAATTAGAATAACCTGCCTTTTGAGTCACAAATTGCCATTTCATCATGTGTGATAAATAGCTGTCATATTTTGAATTTGGCAGCTATTAAAATTCATCAGAGACCTAATTTGTGTCTGTCAAATCCCATCAGATTCAAATGTCTTGTTCAGTTTATGATTGAGGAAACAATGCTATACTAAATTTTCTATCACCCACAATTTTGAGGAATTCATATTCTAGACCAGGAAACATAACAGAAATTCCAAACGTAGGCATGTTGACTAAATTAAAAACAATCATTTGGGATGAAGCGACCAAATCACAAACTTCAGTTGTGTTCAAATGGAGTAAGCAAACATTTGATTAAACATTCGACAATACTACTAACATTGTATAGCTCACACGATCATCCAGTTCTTTCTATGTCGTTTTTTTTCCCCTGGAGAATTTCTGGAGGCCATTTAATTTAAAATGATCAAAAACATTATTAGAAAACTTACCTTTCAACGCTCTACGACCGATTGTTCACAGTGACGTCGCGAACGATGTTTTCAGTTCTGCACCTGGAGGAAAATCGGGTTTCAAGGTGTGTGCTCATCACACTTGCTTGCTCCTCCCTAATGGTACTGGACAAACCTGTTACGTTAGCTGCCTAATCGACACATCAGTATTGTGCTTTCGGTTGTGACGTAAAACAAAAACTTATTTTTTTTTTTTTCAAATTCCCATTGTGTTATGCTTTCGACCGACTGCTCTATTGGTTTACTTCCCTAACACGCACACAAAGCAAGTCCCGATATGAGTTTTTACAAGTTTGCCAGTCAAGACATTTATTAATGAATACGTAAAATGGAAATATAATAATATATAAATATGAATCTTTGCCTGTTCTACTGCTGAATAAAGGAGCATAATGGCCTCATCATTCAGATAGTTTGTTTTTCGTTGTAAAACTGGGAAAACAGTAAACATATTTATAGACAAATTAGGTTCGCGGACTCCCTCTAGTGTTCCGTGAACGAATCACTCAAGTGCAATTCCGTTTAATCGTCATCAATTAACAGTTCTTCCCATGGTTTTGCTCATAACATTGGAATACAACACATTTTTCTTTTGTTTGCACTGTTTTGACTTACTTTTCACCCGTTACAGATTATAAAATCATTATTTTTGTTTTATTTGAATTTTTTGTTTATATCTCATTGCTGGCCTCTTATTTCTTTATTGAACGGGGACCGGCGTGGTTAGCCGTCGGCCATTTTGCGTAGGGAAGCTTGGTTACACACAACGTTATAGTCAACAGAGCATGTACTTTAAAATAGTTCTAGATTACTCAATTTTTGATCGATTTTCAAACGGTTTGCTTAACCAGAATCTTCAGAGATGCAGTAATTTTATTGCAAACTTAAAAATATGCATTACATTTTCTGGAAGTACAGCCTGTATCGTTTTAACAGTTTGTTTAAAAACCAAAATGCTTGTGAAATAGTCAAGAAATTAGCAAATTAATCTGATTTTCATGGAGAAAATCAATCGCTTTATGCCTGCTGCAGTAAAACCCGTCAGAGAAGTCTTCCGACACAATATGGCCGCCAGTTACTTACACTGCCGACTTCACCTTTGGACATCTTGTATGTTTTATGCGATATCTATGATTACCCTATTTTGCCTTATTACGATAATGTGTCTCGATATTTTTGGGGGTGTATCTTTGTATAAAATGTTTGAGAACCACAGGGGTACACAGTTCCATTGAAACAATTTTTGAACGGCTTTATATTCCAAATAGAGGCGTCCCTAAATTCTTCCTACGGAACGGTATCATGTTTCGCAGGTGATGTTTCGACACGGATTATAAAAGAGAAACACTCGTTGTCCTGTAAAAAACTCAAAAAAGACTGTTCGCTGCATAGGCACGGGTTTGTAAATCCTAGCCGTGCTAGTTGGTTGTTGGTACGTTCATTTTTTTTTTTTTTTATCTTTACCAAAATTACCGAATGTGTATATGATATATTCCAAAGATGATAATGGTCAATAAGTACGCCACAGTCATGGACGTGTATTGTTTTCAGACTGTTGGAGAACTGCAATGTATCACACCGTTGTGGGATCATAATACTTTGAATTATTGAATTCTTTGACTGAGATATTATAAACCCAACTCAAAATGTTGCAATACTCAGTTTATCATCTTTGTGTGTGTGAAAACTTCTTATTACAAAAATTGGAAAAGGAGACAGCCTCCTGAATGAGAGCTCAAACATAAAGAAATAAGGTCGTCTACTTAGGGGAATCAAGCAAATAACGCTGAATTTAAATATTTTTTTGTTCAAATACCTGTACCACATAATGACTGATATATTTTCAAATTTCTAAGTGCTAATACTAATTATAAGTAGTTAATTAAAGGATATTAAAAATATTCGTTTTTTTGTGAACTTGAAAACATTGGTGTCAATATTTCATTAAATACAAACTCAAACACTTCATTTTGTTTCAATGCACTTCAAATGTATGCTTCTTTAACTGATTTGCAGTATGTTAATTTGTTTTTTGTTTATAGATGTATGTAGATGTGAACATTATATTTTAAGAATATTACCAGTTTGACAATTGCAACCCCTTTTGTTTTTTAGTGAAAATACCAGTCATAATGGATGAAGAACCAGAGAGAACCAAACGCTGGGAAGGTGGCTATGAGAGGACATGGTAAGGTTTACAGTAGAAGACAAGTTTTAAATACCAGTAAATTTGGTGGGTCATTTTTTTGTTGTTGTTTTAATTTTTAAACAGGGAAATTTTGAAGGAGGATGAATCAGGGTCACTCAAAGCCACAGTTGAAGAGATCCTGTTCCAGTCCAAAAGGGACCGGTAGGTGTCTAACTTGAAGATTATATACAGAAATATTCATTGGCAAAATTACAGATGAACTCTATAAACACTAACATGCAAACTCCACACAGTAAGGGCCATCAGCGTGAATAGATGGAGATGGTTGTGAAAGGTGGCGGACTTCAAAGAAGGAGCTCTTTATTTCGGTTTATGGCATGTTACAGGATGGCACAGGTGGCGAGCAGCGAGTATATTGTTGTTTTTTTTTTCTCGGTTGATCTCGAAATAATCTAACTGAAATATTACCTGAAGAGGATTCGCAAGTGATGCTAGGGGTCAACTGCTTTGTCCTTGTCTGCATATCGTGCAGACAATTGAAGTAAATAGGATTTTTAAGCTGCTTCTAGCGAAAAACAATGCTCTGCGAAAATGATACAACGACTGGCTTGGGGAAGTAATTAAATAACTAAAATTAACCAGGATTTTAGGGAACAGTTTAAAAACAACAAAGTGCAGACTTGCAAGAAACACTTCAAACCCGAGCATATTGGAATACATATCGCTTTATTTCAGTTCGACAACTGTAGAGAGATGTTTTCCATACATTTATAACAAGAAAACACAACCATGTTCGTTCGTTCTCTCCAAAAATTGCTGCGAGCCTACTTATCAGTCATTGCAGTTGGGACGTGTATTTCCGTAATATATTTGGGTTTTAAAGACTTGAGTAACTTGTCATGCCACAAATATGTAAACAAGTGAATGTTTTGGGTCTGACTCTGAAATTAGCACAATCTGAACTTTCATTGTTAGCTGTTGCTATAAACTGCTGTTTAACTGCTTCTTCAACTTCTAAAATGTTTGAAATAACTTTGAAATCATCTTCCCAAAGCAAGAGATCGTCTACTCCATCCGCAATCGCTGTCTTGTCTTGAATATGTTCGCTTTTACGGTCACGTGGCTGGTACCTTCAACCTCCCAAGGTTCCTATTGATCCAATCATTTGAAGTTGGTGGCTTTCACAACAGTCTCTATTAACTCTGGGCCCATTTACAGGACTGCTTGACTGTAAGGCAAAGGCGTAAACCAGTATTCCTCTGTGCAGCCTAAATAACAAATGAATAATAAAATATTTTTCCAGACTCAAGTAAGCCAAAAAGGAGTGTAGACAATTTTGAATTATGATTAATTTGTAGTGGTGTCAACAATAATCGATGCGGCGATGCATCCCGATGCGGGGCATGGACGATTCGATTCGATGCGGGCAACAAGCCGAATCGATTCAGCGCATTTTAAAATATATAAGTACGTTAAAAAATCTTCCCTGCGCAATTCCGGCGATGCAATGGATTTGGTTTCCCCATTTGTATTATTATTGTCATGTTTCATTTTTTACACACTGCATAACTCTGGTCAAGTTTCCCACCAACCTCATAGAAGCCAAAATGTCTCCAGATGTCAGCTTTCAATGTCTTAGGTGCATCAAGAATCTTTCTTGCTCCCTCTTTCTCCGCTTCAGCCATTTTTATGTTATGTCCTATCTCTTAGAGGTTAGATCTTGTGCCCGAACCCGAATGGGTCGGCCCAAAATGTTAAGCATTCACGTTCGGGTCGGGTCGGGTCAGGCCGCCCCGCGCCGGACTAATAAATTATTTTAAAAAAATAAAAAAAAATGGGATAAAATCGAGAGCAGGCTCTCTGTATTGTGCATTTGCTTGTGCACTCACATGAAGCAGTGGCGCCGCCCGCTTTTTCTTCTTCTCCTCCACTGTGGCGCTTGCGATTCGTTACGAAAGACACTTTTATTTATGCACACAAAGGCAACACAAATGTGATCCTTTTGAATCCTCTCCTTTGTGTGTCTGCAAACTCGTTTTTTAAAAAAAAAAATTTTATATTAAACTTTCCCAGCGTTATTTCGTTGTGTAATGATTTTATAATGATCACAAAAATATGTAGACTATTTAAACATTAAGAAAACTTGCGTTTTTTTCTGCCAACTGAGAATTCGTTACGAAAGACACTTTTATTTATGCACACAAAGGCAACGCAAATGTGATCCTTTTGAATCCTCTCCTCTGTGTGTCTGCAAACTCGTTTTTTTTTTCATATTAAACTTTCCCAGCATTATTTCGTTGTTTATATGATTTTATAATGATCACAAAAATATGTAGACTATTTAAACATTAAGAAAACTTGCGTTTTTTTCTGCCAACTGAGAATTCGTTACGAAAGACACTTTTTTATGCACACAAAGGCAACACAAATGTGATCCTTTTGAATCTTCTCCTCTGTGTGTCTGCAAAATCGCATGTTTTTTTTTTTTTTTTTTTTAATATTAAACTTTCCCAGCGTTATTTCGTTGTGTAAATGCTTCTATAATAATCACAAAAATATGTAGACTATTTAAACATTAAGAAACATGCGTTTTTTCTGCCATCTCGAAGAAATGAAAATAAATTGCTGCTGCTGCGTTTTTTTTTTTTTTTTCGCGTCACTCCAAGCCGGGTCAGACTTCAATACCAGCGGGCCGTGTCGGGTCGGGCTGGATTTTTTAGGCCCCATCTATCTCTCTGCTCTCTCAATTGCAAAAAAAATAATATTTCCTCATGTTGAAACAGATTGTTATGGTTGCTAAAATGCTGCTGCACTTCATTTTAATTCATTATTTTTTATTGTTATGTGGTAGTTACTGATTGCATTTCTAAGTTGATTGCACATATATAGTGGGCGAGGCCTGCATTTTACTTTTGTTCTACATTGCAATTTAGTTGGATGTTTTGTTTGCAACTGAACTGATCCCTGGATTGATATTGCGATAAAGATGCTGCTGCACTACAATATTTTCTTTGTCGCTTTTTTAAATATTTACTTGAATATTTTTATCGATGGGTTGTTGTGACTAAAATACAGTGACTATTATTACTGATTTTGCACAGGAGTTCAGATGTTGCACTGTGTGAAAGGCTGCTACTGTGTGTTAAAAAAAAAAAAAAAAGAGAAAGCCCTGGTCTCATTCAAAGCACCAATTAAATGCTGTGATCTGTTTTTTTTAATTTTTTTTTTTTTTTTTTTTTTATATATATCTAAAAGTATTTTCATTTGACTTCAACCAGGAGTGACACAAGAGCCAATAAAAAGTTGTTTAATGTCTGACCGCTTGTGTTGCCTCATGATTCACGAAAAATATGCTTTGCTTTAGAATTTTAATGCATCCCAGGCTTTAAGGCATCGCGATGCATTGCCGAATCGAACCGAATAGAATCGTGACCCTCTGAATCGAATCGAATCGAATCGAATCGTGGCCCTCCGAATCGTAATCGAATAGAATCGTGAGGGCAGTACCGATGCACACCTCTATTAATTTGCATTATAAATTACATGTAATTTCTCTTTTCACAGGATAGTTAAAAGCTGTGGCCAAATAAGACTTGGAATGGTGAGTATTTGGCTTTCATTAGTCCACTGTTGTGGGACTGCTTTGATTTTATGAATGGAAATCTTTTGTTGGTCCTCAGTTTTTTTTTTTCCTTTGATTTCTCCCTCGGTTTTTGTACCGAAACATTTCCTTGTTATTTATTTAACTTACCCTTTTAGTTGGTTTAATGAGTGAGTTTTTGAGTCCTTTTTTTAATTATTATACTATCCATTCCTCACTGCTTCATCTCAGGCGATTTTTTTCGTGGTGGCTTTATTCATTTTAAGATCAAAATATTTGTCCTGTCTTGTACAAAGTAGATGCGGCATCTTTTTGTGGTGATTGACTCTTCTAGAAGTATGGAGGATCAAGACTTAAAACCAAACCGTCTCACTGCAACTCTTAAGGTTGGCACAGTATAAAGTTTGTTTTCTTCACACATTCATTTGCAAATAATTTAATTAAATGGGTGTTTTTCCTTTTGCTCCAGCTTATGGAAGCTTTTATTGAAGAATATTTTGACCAGAATCCTATTAGCCAGGTGAGTGGTAATTACAGATCGACCGATATGGGTTTTTCTGGACCGATACCAATTATTAGTAGTTATGGTAGAGGGGCCAATAACTGATTTTTGGAGCTGATACTCATTTGCCGTAAAAGTGTAAAAATCGGCGTAAAAAAATGGAATAATGCAAACACTGAACTTGATTGAAATTCCTAAATCATGCTTGAATCACACAAATAGAAAATAATTAGGGCTGTCAAAATTATCGCGTTAACGGGCGGTAATTAATTTTTTAAATTAATCACGTTAAAATATTTGACGAAATTAACGCACATGGCCTGCTCAAACAGATTAAAATGACAGCACAGAGTCATGTCCACTTACTTGTGTTTTTTGTCCCCCTCTACGACTGGTTTTGTAATTGACATCAACAATGGCGAGCTGCTAGTTTATTTTTTGATTGAAAATTTTACAAATTTTATTAAAACGAAAACATTAAGAAGGGTTTTAATATAAAATTTCTATAACTTGTATTAACATCTATCTTTTAAGAACTACAAGTCTTTCTATCAATGGATCGCGTTAACAGAATGTTAATGTTAATGTCATCTTGTTGATTTATTGTTATAATAAACAAATACAGTACTTATGTACAGTATGTTGAATGTATATATCCGTCTTGTGTCTTATCTTTCCATTCCAACAATAATTTACAGAAAAATATGGCATATTTTGTAGATGGTTTGAATTGCGATTAATTACGATTAATTTTTAAGCTGTAATGAACTCGATTAAAAATTTTAGTCGTCTGACAGCCCTAAAAATAATAGTTCCAGAAGTGCCTGAGGCGTGATACAAGTGTAACTCCATTTACCATAACCATTTAACCAGTCAGAGGACGGTTGAATACTAGTGGAGGAGAGAGAGGCGCGGCTGCATCTGAGCCAAAATAACCCAGTTTTAAATTGATTTTTTTTTCATATTGGCCATTCGAATAAAAAAAGAAAAAGGCAGAGACCCGATATACGTCAAATTTCCAAGTATCGGCGGCTATCTATCTAGAGGTAATAATGACACCTCCACTGAAAATACGTGGGTACGATAAGCAATATTTCTTGCAACAACCTTTGCAGAAGCTCTGTTCACAACTTTGAATCAGTTTTTTTTTTTTCCCAACGGTAAGTTCAAATCAGGCATGAAAATGGGTCGGGTTAAAAAGGTGAGAAGGGTGTGGAGGAAATATGTTCCAGTACACTGTACACCCCAACAAAATATTGAGCTCTGTCGACCCACACTGTGTTTCAGCAGGGCCGTGCAGAGACCGGTGGAGGGGCGGGTGCTTGTAGATCAAAAGGGGCACATGAACAAGTATTTAATACACCTTAAAACAACATAACTTCAATTTTAACCAGCTTTAGATAATAATTGGCTGTGACTGTGACATACTTTAATTGGGAAGGGGCAACAGTGAATAGAAATCAAAACTGTCATCAACACTTTCTGTGGCCTATACTACGAACCGAGTTCAACCTCCCCAGAAGTAATCCAGTTTACCAGCGGGTAACCGGAGTTGACAAAACCTGGTTGTCTAGTTTGTGATCAATCGGTGCTACGACGCTGATTATGAGGTTGATTAGTCGAACCTGTGTCAACCCAGTCAGAGTTACTGCGCGTTCACATAAAAGGGGGCGGAGAGCAGAGTCAAACACTACTTGTGACGATGGCACGGGCACCTTACTTCACAGAGGAGGAATGCGCGATGATTAAAATCCACCCTCACCGCGAAATCCAACACCGATTCGGCGAGTTGAGCGCGACGGGTCTGTTGACAGCGAATTTAAAGATCGTGTGATTTGTGAATGCGTCAATATGCCAGTTTACTTATGTCCATGAAAAGAAATAAAGCCTGCTGTCAGGACAATAAAAGAACATTTGGTACGTTAACAGTAAGAAATAATTTATCGCGCATCACCACATGAAGCAGGATGATTGTATGTTTAGTCTCCTTGACTGTATGAATACGTATGTTCTTTTTTTTAGTTTGGGCCTAAAAAATCCAGCTCGACCCGACCCGAGTCCGATCAATCAACTTGATTTGCAGGCCCAAGCCCAACCCCCCCTCCCAAAATTTTACGTTATATTTGTGAGGACTCAGGAGAAGAAGAAAATGCCGGGATGCCATGCGTTGTTGCGTAAATTAAAGCCCGTCTTTTGTAACGAATTTTCGCTGACAAACAAGACTGTAAGATGCATATTCAATAAACATTTATATCTTTTATATTTGTGCGTCTGTCCTATCAGTGGATTTGACAATTTAATCTCTTCGAGTTGGCAGAAAAAAACGCAAGTTTTCTCACAGCGATTCCAACAATCAATTTGAAGCGTTTCCATACCCCACTCCGAATCGCACGGCATACAGTGTTCTTACGCAGATATTCAGCATCACCGATGGACTCATGGAATACATATACTGTATTGTTCCTGGCAAAAGAGCGCACGGACAGGCACACAAGCTGAGCGGTTGTGAGGGCCTGACTCGGCGGGTTACATTAGTGACGTCCGCCTCGATCAGTTGGCACAGGTAAAGAATTTCCTCACTTGAAAATATGTCTTTCATGGAGAACATCTTCCGGGTACGCCAGGGAATTTTGGCGGTCCCGAAATACCCGTGCCCTCCGGAGAGAGCCCCTCACAATCCGCGCGCCAATGTCGTATGGGTCGTCCAAGTACGCTGTCATTGTCAGGAGGACACGTCCGCGGAGGGGTGCTGTTTAAATAGAGCGTGGTTAATTGGAATCCTGATGTTAAGCAAGATCTAACTCTGACACGACCAGGTTTGGCGTGTGGCGTGTGTTGCCATGGCAACACTTCTCGGTTCCAACATATCCACCTTTCGTAGTTTCGCATAGCCGCGAACTTACGTCGCACGTGATAAAGTTACTCTCGAAGTTACCCTGCTAAGCCAGAAAACCGGCTTCGTAGTATAGGCCACTGGTTGTGACTCATTCAGTCTGCCTCTTTTCTTCCTTCAACCTCTGCATCAAAACTTCCTTCCTCAACTTGTTCATCTGAGAACAAACCACATCAGATGGTCACTGAGCCACCAACAGCACAGTTTTCTCAAAACTATTATTTCATTATTATCCATACTTAACAACTCTAGCACCTAATGATTAATAAAGCAATGACATAAAATCTTATAGAAAAATAACATTGTAATTGTGTTTATTATTGCATTTAATACCCGACTATCCTTGCAAACTTCTTACCAGGTCTGCTATTCACCCAGCTGATGAGGTATCCACTGCCTTTAGCAGCCTCATCCATCTCCTTTTTTTATCCCTCAATCTCCTTTCCCTACGAGGCATGTCTATGTAATGAAATATAAATATATAAAAAAAAAAAAAAAAAAAAAAACACCCTCCCCGGTGGCTTTTAGTTTTAAAGCTTTCTTAATTTCTTTCTCTCTCAATAACGATGGAGGTAGATTTGTGTTTTTGTTATTCAATCAAAAAACAAAGTTACTTCTATCAAAAATAAAGTTGCTTCAATCAAAATACAGTATATACTTTTAATCCCCAAAAACTCACTTCAACAAAAAAAATTGTTTTTGATTGCAAAAATAAATTTGAGACAAAAAAAGCATTTGAAAACTATTTTTCTTGACTGAAACAAATTTTTCCATTGAAGTAATGTTGTTTTGTCTTTGGGCCACATTTTGGCTAGGACATTTGTGTCTTTATCATTCAATCAAATAAGTTGCTTCAAACAAAAAAATATATATAAAAAGAAAAACTTTGCACATGTGTCAATCACCGTTTAACAAAGCCTGAGAGGGTTTGAGTAGACTCACTATGAAGCATTTAATAAAGCCAAGCATTTTCTTACTACTTTATTCTTGTTTAAAAATAATTCGGTGGGGCAGTAACATGTTTAAAACTGATCATAATTCTTACATTTTGAAGTGCTTGAAAACCATTTATAAATGATACTTTGGTGAAAAAAGTGAAAAAACATGTCTTATATATATGTATCTTTTTTCCAATGTAAAATCTGAATAAATACATCGAACACGCACAAAAAATGTGTGTGGGGGGGGGGGGGGGGGGGGCTACTTCGCGGTTTTCACTTATTGCGGCGGGTTCTGGTCCCCATTAACCGCAAAAAACGAGGGATCCCTGTATTTCTGAAAAGCTTTAAGAAGCAAGAGTCATTCCCACCACTCGTCGGGCCGGTGTTGTGCCGACACCGGCCTTCAGCTCAAGTCCCAACCGAAAAAAACGTGTCTCAGGCGGACGACGGGAGCGATGCGAGGCGCCCCACTCCATCCGAGAGCATGCCGCTTAATTTGACTCAACAGTGCGTTTCTTCGTTAATATTACCGCTAAATACACGAGTTTGACGCCAATTTAATGGGAGCTATTTTTTCACGGGAGATTTGGCTAGCTCTGGCAGTGTTCAACGCAAGCTGCAACGAATGGCAGTAACTTTATTATATCTCAAAATATGAAAACGATTGAAAGCATTACTCACCAAATTCAATCTGCTGGCAAATGCAGGGAAGTGTATATGCTGCGCTTTGGTCTGCCCTGCTCTGGTCTGGATAAGGCCTGCTTTTTGTTTTTGCAGCTTTGCAATGCAACCAAAGGCTCTCCAAGCACTCCATGTACACGTAAAGAGTGCGCGCAATTGGAATAATGGAACGCAGTTTGGGCCGATGATTGGTTCTCGTCAGCGAAGCATCTAGAAGGATTTGCTGACTGGATTTCTTATGTGCTCAGTTTACGTACTGAGTTAATCACATGATGACAATAATAATAATTAAATAAAACCTCCCGACCCCCCCCCCCCCCCCCCCCCAAAAAAAAATAATTTCTCCTCGGATCTTCGCAATTCACGTAGGTCGCCCTTTTTGACTTTAAAACGGCGAATTTCGCCGAAAGGTGAGAGATTTTCATGCCTGTCAAATGCAACTGTTTTACGTTGAGTGATGGCAGTTCAAGGCCGACAGGCTTCATACCTTGCCTGCAATTCCATAGTTTGCTTTGAATTTGACAAATTATTTCAGATATTCAATATTATTTCAATATGGGTGTTATCTCATTTCCAGGTTGGAATAATCATTACCAAAAATAAAAGAGCCGAGAAGCTCACTGACCTTTCAGGTAATGCTGATGTGTCACTCTACAATGACAAGCATGTGTGCAACAGAAAATGGGTGTAATTTGTTCTTTGAATAATTATTTGAGAATTAAAATACATTTCTTTACATTTACAATAAAATTTGCTTCTTTTTAACAGGGAACCCCAAAAAGCACATCGCCGTTCTAAAGAAAGCAGTAGACACTGTGTGTCTTGGAGAACCATCTTTATACAATTCCCTGAACTTGGCGTTACAGACCCTGAAGTAGGTTGTGTGTGTTTGTGTCACAGATTTGAATGTTTTTTCTTGTGATCTAATTAAAATTTTGCATTTAAAAAATCTATCCCATGAAGACACATGCCAGGACACACAAGCCGGGAGATTTTGATTATCCTCAGCAGCCTTACCACATGTGACCCAGCCAACATCTATGAGATGATCCAGGTGATATCATAATTCACACTTGCCTACACACTTAACTCTGTATCAAGAGCCACCAGTTATTGTGAGTTGATGACCGCTTTATGTCTTTATCTAACAATCTATCTGTTCATCTCACTTTCACCAACTAGCACGTCTGGCTGTGAATAACTTTTTTTTTTTTGCCATCGTCAGACCATGAAGTCATTGAAGGTGCGGGTGTCTGTGATCGGCCTGTCAGCAGAGGTTCGGGTGTGTACCATGTTGACAAGGGAGACTGGCGGCACATACCATGTCATCTTGGATGAGAGCCATTTCAAAGAATTACTTCTCACGCTGCACGTGAAACCTCCCCCTGCCAACTCCTCATCTGAGTGCTCTTTAATACGAATGGGTCAGTAGCACACTGATGTTTCCGTTTATCAGTCTTGTATCCGACATGAAAATCACATAACAATTACTAACAGTAGCATAATTTGTATATTTCAATTTTCAATACGATTTACAATGGACAAGTTTGTTCTGCCACATAGAACCTAAAGTGAGAAGTTATTGTCTGAGATGAAACATTGTGTGTGAGTTCTGAAAGTCAATTTATCAATCTTAAAAGCAGATTTAAACTGGATCATGAAGGCCTGCAATATATTAATAGTTTCCAGCAAGTTAGCCTTGTTTCTAATGTCTTTATACTTTAGATTCTCTCATTGGTGCTAAATCACTGTTCTGGCCCTTTGTTACGTGCATGGTGGAGTAGTGGTTAGCCTTCTGCTTGCCGCACTTTTGAGAATTTCAGTGTGGTTTTTGTGGTGAAAAATTTTCGGACCTCACTCTGTGACTAGCTTTTTGAAACACATTTATTTTTCTTTCCACAAGGTTTTCCCCAGCATACCTTTAGCTCTATGGCTGACCAGAATGCCAAACCCTCTTTCAGCATGGCGTGAGTAGAATACAGATCTCCATTAAGTCATTCATTTTGAAAGTTGGGATTGAATCATGATTGAATCATAATCTTCAGTTATAAAATGCTGCTCCTGCTAATGAGAATATGCTAGAAATGGCCAAAGTTGTTGTAGTCTGCCTTTGTGCAGTTCATGTGCATTTTAACCAGAGCTGAAGATTTTCTGAAGTCCAATGTTTGTCTTAAAGTTTATTAGATGGCGGTAACGATCCAGGCCTGTCTCTAGGAGGATACTTTTGTCCACAGTGCCATGCTAAATACACAGAGCTTCCAGTGGAATGTAAAGTTTGTGGTAAGTGTGGCTGGAGCTGTATAACCAAATTTGCATGATGAAAATGTTAAGAATGAAACAATCATATTATAAGGGTTTGAAGATTTAAAAAATGCTTAAAAATAGAAATTATTAAATGAAGGAAAATAAAATGTACTTCTTCGCTGCTAAATGCTTGTTCTGAAGTTGCTTTCCCTTGATGTCACGTGTCACACATTTGAGTCTTTGTGTGAAGAGTTTGGAGTTAAATCAAGCGAACAGTATACAAATAGAGTAGTATTTAAGTGCATATGCAATATGCATGTGCATTTACTGTGGTTTAGTACAATACATTTATCGCACGACCAGTTTCTTTTGTCTCATTTTTTTCCCCGCGATTTCCATCCTGCCCCCCCTGTGCTAGTCGCCAATTAATTTGGCTGGGAACTACCTCGCTCGGCTTTGTTGCCGCTATGACTCGTCCTACACGCCTGGCTCTTGATCGACTCCCCTCTCTTCACAAGAAAACAGCCGCTTATTTTATAGAGTAGCAGAGTGTAACAGACTTTTAAAGAGCTTTACTAGTTTCTGCAAGAACTGTATAGTTTTTTGTTGTTGGAAAATAAAAACATACATTGAAATATCATTTAGCTTAGCATTTGGAAGCATGAGCCATTTTTGCAGTGTCTCAAATTTCCAAGAAGCGCATTTATCAGCCTGCAGGGTTGGTGGTCCCCTCCCAGAGGTGTCGCCATCCATAGTGCTGATCCCGCCACGGTCCCCCGTCCACCGAACAGCATACTCAGAGGCGTAGCAAGGGTCCCCGGGGGCCCCAGGCAACAAGCAACATGGGGCCCTTCAAGTGTGTGCAATTAAGGGGGACAGTTGGACTTGGAGCAATAGCGTATTTAATAAAATTCTAATAACGCCTCGCTCTCATAGAGTGCTTTTTAGGACACTCAAAGTGCCCCCCCCCCCCCCCCCCCCCCCATTGCATTATTCATTCACTCCACACTCGGTGGATGTAAGCTTCTATTGTAACCACAGCTGCCCTGGGGGAGACTGACACAAAAAATTCCCAGATGAAAATGTGTGTGTATGGTGGTTCAAAACACTGATTTTATGTTCTAGGTAACATCTTTATGTATGAAGAAACACTAGCATGTTGCAATGCTGTTAGCAAACGCTAACAAGCTAGTTACAACATTTCAAGGCAGTTAATTGGTTTAGGACATAAAAACACTACTACTACTACGACTACTAGTCTGCTGTGCTTGTACTGCATTAGGACATAAAACTACAGTAACATAGTACACTCACACCTGTCTTGCTTCCTTTTCTCCTCTTCTGCTTTTTTTTTTCTTTCTTTTTTTGCTTCCAGAAGGATAACTTCTCTTCATTTTGCCAATTAAAAAAAGGCCAGATCGCCGCCCACTCTCACTCTGAGTCACGTGACACACATACATACTCGCGCCGTATAATGAACACAACGGTGGGGGGGTGAGTGCGCGCTGCGTGCATGTGCAGTCATCTTGGCCATAAAAGTGGCGAAAACTAAGCACTTTACACTGACTCATATGGATGTACTTACATTCGTTCATGGACACACACATTTTAACAGGTGGCCGTCGTCTGCTCGAAATGCGCACCTTACGCCGATTCTCGCTCCCAGGATACGCTGCGCTTGTGACGTAGGACAATAACAGGACTGGTTGCTATGGGAACGTACGCATACCCATGGAACCTTGCTAAAAGGAGTATTAAAATTGCTAATAAAATCGTTTAGGATTATTTTAGATGCATATATGTTATATTTCTCTTAAAGTAATTGACGAGGAATACGATAGACCCATTAAGACTTTTTTGGAAAAATTACCATTTCTTTAAGTAGTCACATGAATAATGAGGTGGCTGGTGAAAATCAACGTAAAACAACTCGGCAAGGACTTTCCAGAGAGTACTTGGTTAGTCACTCTTTAAACAATAATGTGGTATTAATAGCTGATTGGACTTTCTTAAACATGTATGATCTACGTGACATGGTTAGTGCTGATTGGGATCGATAACAGAATCGTTAGATAATCTGCCAAATGATTCCATGGTATTGAAACACTCCCTACACTTGTTGCTGCGACAGTGCAGTAAAGCTGCTTGTGCTAAATATGTTGGCCCTCTGGGGGCCCCTACTGACTCGGGGCCCTAGGGAGTTGCCTGGTTTGCCTAATGGGACACGACGCTTCTGAGCGTACTATGACTACTTCAGCACATCTGCTGTTCGACGCCACAAAATGCTCACTGCTGCCGGGAACACACCTTTGGGGTCATAGAACATTTTGGAAGATGTTTGGGTACTTGTGAGAAGGCACCATATTTAATTTCAGCCCCATCGTTTAAAAAAAACAAACAAAGTGGATAATGTTTTAAAGTTAATGGAAAAACTGGAATACCGGTCTTGAAAGTCTCTAAAAAGTGCTTTAATTTAAACATGAAAAAGGTGTACAAACCATGTATTATTTAAGCTATTGCAATAGCACAGAAAGAACATGGGGGATAGCTTGAAGTCGAACCCAACTTGTCTCATGCTGGTGGTGGAAAAAAAATGTCAAGACAATTTTAGATACTTACAGTGCCTTGCAAAAGTATTCGGCCCCCTTGAATCTTGCAACCTTTCGCCACATTTCAGGCTTCAAACATAAAGATATGAAATTTATTTTTTTTTGTCAAGAATCAACAACAAGTGGGACACAATCGTGAGGTGGAACAACATTTATTGGATAATTTAAACTTTTTTAACAAATAAAAAACTGAAAAGTGGGGCGTGCAATATTATTTGGCCCCTTTACTTTCAGTGCAGCAAACTCACTCCAGAAGTTCAGTGAGGATCTCTGAATGATCCAATGTTGTCCTAAATGACCGATGATGATAAATAGAATTCACCTGTGTGTAATCAAGTCTCCGTATAAATGCACCTGCTCTGTGATAGTCTCAGGGTTCTGTTTAAAGTGCAGACAGCATTATGAAAACCAAGGAACACACCAGGCAGGTCCGAGATACTGTTGTGGAGAAGTTTAAAGCCGGATTTGGATACAAAACGATTTCCCAAGCTTTAAACATCTCAAGGAGCACTGTGCAAGCCATCATATTGAAATGGAAGGAGCATCAGACCACTGCAAATCTACCAAGACCCGGCCGTCCTTCCAAACTTTCTTCTCAAACAAGGAGAAAACTGATCAGAGATGCAGCCAAGAGGCCCATGATCACTCTGGATGAACTGCAGAGATCTACAGCTGAGGTGGGAGAGTCTGTCCATAGAACAACAATCAGTCGTACACTGCACAAATCTGGCCTTTATGGAAGAGTGGCAAGAAGAAAGCCATTTCTCAAAGATATCCATAAAAAGTCTCGTTTAAAGTTTGCCACAAGCCACCTGGGAGACACACCAAACATGTGGAAGAAGGTGCTCTGGTCAGATGAAACCAAAATTGAACTTTTTGGCCACAATGCAAAACGATATGTTTGGCGTAAAAGCAACACAGCTCATCACCCTGAACACACCATCCCCACTGTCAAACGTGGTGGCAGCATCATGGTTTGGGCCTGCTTTTCTTCAGCAGGGACAGGGAAGATGGTTAAAATTGACGGGAAGATGGATGCAGCCAAATACAGGAACATTCTGGAAGAAAACCCGTTGGTATCTGCACAAGACCTGAGACTGGGACGGAGATTTATCTTCCAACAGGACAATGATCCAAAACATAAAGCCACATCTACAATGGAATGGTTAAAAAATAAACGTATCCAGGTGTTAGAATGGCCAAGTCAAAGTCTAGACCTGAATCCAATCGAGAATCTGTGGCAAGAGCTGAAGACTGCTGTTCACAAACACTCTCCATCCAACCTCACTGAGCTCGAGCTGTTTTGCAAGGAAGAATGGGCAAGAATGTCAGTCTCTCGACGTGCAAAACTGATAGAAACATACCCCAAGCGACTTGCAGCTGTAATTGGAGCAAAAGGTGGCGCTACAAAGTATTAACGCAAGGGGGCCGAATAATATTGCACGCCCCACTTTTCAGTTTTTTATTTGTTAAAAAAGTTTAAATTATCCAATAAATTTTGTTCCACTTCACGATTGTGTCCCACTTGTTGTTGATTCTTAACAAAAAAATTAAAATTTTATATCTTTATGTTTGAAGCCTGAAATGTGGCGAAAGGTTGCAAGGTTCAAGGGGGCCGAATACTTTTGCAAGGCACTGTATAAGCCAAATGTTGACATTTAGAAAATATTACAAATTGAATGAATGAATGAATGAATAACCTGTGGGTGGCTGTTCAACTTGTGTTTCCACTTTATTGCAGATTGCTGTAATGTTCAAGCTTTAAAATGTACAATATTGTGATGTCATGTTATCTTGTCACCAAGGTTTGACTCTTGTGTCAGCACCACATCTCGCCAGATCATTTCACCACCTCTTCCCCCTACATGCCTTCACTGAAACACCATTAGGAGACCACCCAGATAAAAGGTAAGTTACTAAATGTTAGATCTAAAGCTATCATGTTAGGTTGAATACATAAAAAAATATTTCAACCCCTATGAGAATTGTGTGAATGATGTCCTTGGCAATAAAATTGGAGAACTTGAAATCGTTCTGTACTGTACTGTATATGAGCGAGCGCTGACTTCTATTGCTTTCGGTCAGCATTTTTGGATGCGGCCCTCCCAACCCCCCAATGCCCTCAGCTCTATATAGAATTTTGTAAATATACAACAATGTTCCAAAGATCTTACCATCTAACTGTTAATTTCAGGTTCTGTGATTCTTGTCAAGGAGAATTGAAAGATAAAAGAGTAAGTGCAACTGATGTATTTTGATGTGCAGCTTTGTATTCCAAGTGCAGTTGTAATGAGTGTTTACAGTAATAATGACATAATTTGAATTCAATTTTACTTGTATATCAGTCAGAGATATTCCCTAAGTAGCTTCGTAAGAAAAATGTAAATGACCTCTGAGGATACTTAGTTCACTGAAAGACTATAGATTTAGTTTCACGCTATCCACTAGTATTTTAAAATGACTTTGCTGTGGTCTCCCTCTCTGTTTCTAGATGTTCACCTGCTCATCTTGTAATAATATATTTTGTGTGGAGTGTGATCACTTCATTCACGACTCCCTACACTGCTGCCCTGGCTGTGTTCACAGTCAACAAGCTCCTTAAAGTCCTGCTGCCACCATTTTTTTTTTAAATTTAAAAATCCATTGGAAAGAGTCGAACAGATCCATAAATTGTGAAATTGATTCATGGGGGGGGGGTACTTTATTGTTTGACAAACTTTCATCAGAGCTTTCATACAACAGTACCGTAATTTTTGGATTATAAGGGGCACTTGATTATAAGCCGCACCCACCAAATTTGACACAAAACGGCATATGTTCATAAACCACACCGGACTATAAGCAACAGGTGTCCTCACTTTATTATGGGAGATTTACACCAAAAGATGTTAACCAGTAACACTTTATTTGAAAGCGGCGTCATAAGACTGTCAGAAGACTGTCATAATTATGACATGACACTGCCATGAGCATGAATGAATGCTTATGACAGATGTCATTAGGTGTCATGTGGCAAATTATCTCAGTTTTGAATGGATGTAGAAGAAGAAAGGAAGATCCGGACTGGACATAAATGGAGTTAGTGACAAATTTGCCAGATGACACTTAATGACATCTGTCATAAGCATTCATTAATGCCCATGACAGAGGGGGATAAAAGTAGGGGCTTAAAGTCCAAAAATTACGGTAAATTGAAACACCAGCAATATGTGTCATTTATTGTATTGTGTATTGAAGTTACAACATTTTTTACTGGATAAAGCTGAAATGTTATTTGCTTTCTTTCTTGCAATCTGACTTTTTTTCCACCCTTACCCCAGTCTAGTGGCATAGGGATGTGTTCAGACCTCGCTTCTTTTTAGTATTGATGGCCAAATGAAGCTTCCTGAACCTATGGCACTGTCATTTAAACTGTCAGTGACGACCTCTTGGCTTGTGCGGCAACAGTGAATTTGGGGGATTAAAAAAAAAAAATATATATATATTTTTTTTAAACTAATTTCGGAGTAATGCTTACGAAAGTTATTAATGTAAATAATAAAAGAAACCGCACAATCTGGGTCAATTTTTTTTAAAAAAATCCAGTTGGAGACAAGATTTTTGTTGAAATTGATGCATTGTTTTCAAATCTACTTGTGAAGAAAATGGTAGACATAAACTGATAATGGGACCTTGTGATATCATTTTTCTTCTTAAGAAAGAAAAAAAAATATGGCGGAAAACACTTAGGTGATTTGAAGTTCCGCTCTGAGAACCCCAATCTGTCCAAATTTCAAAATTGTCCAATATGCTCGTGTGATACATCATTGGAAAGCTTAAAATGTCAATTTTTGGGGGGGAAGAAAAATTTTGAACTGGAGGGCATTTTTTAAAAATATATTTTTTAAAGAGTAAAACCCTAACTGGAGGTGAGAGCAGAATTAAAGACGCCATGATATTACGAGATATTATCGCGATATTACCTTGTTTCGAACCAAAAACTCCATGTAGCATGTATCATTGAGTGTCAAGACACAGATGTGAATGGCCACAGCTGGATTTTTGGGGGATTTTATGGGTGAAACGTGGTAATTAAAATAACAAGGGTCGCGATGCAAAAATCTCAGACATCAAGGAGTAATCGAGATTTTCATTTTCATAGATTTACCCTTTTAAATGTTGTTGTTTTTTTTTTTCAAACTTTCTTTGGATCGATTATCATCTAAAATATTGGGGAAAATGCGACAGTAACCAAAAAAAAAAAAAAAAATACAATCAAGCAATAGTTATAAGGTAGATATCCGTGACTTTTTTACAGACGCCAATTTTTTCATTGTGATGTAATTAGTTTAAAAGTTTAAAATATGCAAGTGAATAATTTTTTGAAGTCGTTTTTTTAAAGAAAATTTTTAACGAAGTATTAGACATCAATTAATGATTCCTAGCTAAAAATGACAGACATTTTTAATAATAAATACAATTACTTACCTTCTTTTTATGGCTGGATTGAAACAAGCGGTTGCACAACGTCTGTAAACGGGGGTTTCCAGGGTAAAACGGACAAATTGAAAATATTTCGGGGGCTTAATGCGCCATGAATCTGCTATGGCAGCATATAGACATATTGGTCTATCAAACACAACAGTTCTTTTGGCTTAAAATACAGCAGTTTATTTTAAGGAAGGTTGAAAGAGCAGAAACTGCATTTCAGTCTTGTCTGTGTTTTCCGCCATATATATTGGACAGTGCCAGGATCCAACCTATTTTTCTTTTTGGATATACTGTAACTTCATCTTCGGAAAACACTCCCTCACGTGGCACAGAGGAGACGGGTGCACAAGTTAAATTAAACGTTACATACACTGTATGCACACTCGGATTTATTCTAAAATTTTGGATTACAAATACCTTGGGAGTGGGACACACCAGATAAAAAATGTTGCTATACAACTTTATGCAGTCGTGCATATATACACCCGCGGTCAAAGGTTTTGAGATATTTTCATTTACTGCATAGTGAAGTGTCTCATAACTTTTGACCGCCCGCGCAAACCTCGAACCGTGACTTAATTTTGAACGTCACTCGCCCTTCTTCAAATCGCGCTTCCTTGATTTCCCGGCACACGCTCCGGAGCTTCGTCGCTGGGTTTGAAGTTTGAACTGTCGACTGTAAACATATGTATGGAGTTAGAGTTTGTATACGAAGATGAATATTTTATATACGAATACGAATGTGTAAATACAAGTACAAATCATTTTGACACGAATACGAATGTGTAAATACAAGTACAAATCATTTTGACACAAATCTGAACTCCATACATATCGGGCTTACTACCTCCTCGATCCTCACGGTGGCGATAATGTAAAAGTGGTTGGTCAACCATTAATTTATTGATGAATCCCATATGGGCTAGATGTAAAGTGCATTCTGTGAGCCAGTATTGATAGGCGTCGTTACTTATCGGCCATTTTGAGTCGGAGTCATTCTTTGAATATAACATTACAGTGATGGAGCAAGTACGTTGATAAAGCTATTATCACTCAAATTTCAACCGATTTTTCACTGGATTGGGTTGTCAAAAACTTAAATGACGAAGTAACTCTAAATGTATACTAACAGAAATACACATTTTAATTTCATCATCCAGCCTGGTCTTTAATCAAAGATGGCCGCCTTATATTTACGCCACCTTAAAAACATCTAGCACAGCATTCATTATATCTACGTAGAAAATAATATAAACGCTGCGGAAAACCGGAAAAAGACAAAAAGTGACTGTCGGCTAAAGGGGAAAATGGCGCGAGTCTTGAACGCTATCGTTGCCATGTGTCCTGATTTGGGGATAGGAAAGGACGGAAATCTCCCGTGGCACCCCACGAGACTCAAGTAAGTTGCAGTACTTCCTCGCAAGGTGGGATGGCTGTATTTGTGAACTTGTTACCAATGGTAACAAGTTTATGGTAACTTACCATAAACATGGACCCTGCAAAGAAATCCAAAATATAATGCTGGTTTCTGTACCCGCTAAACCAGTACCAAATGACGATAAATTCAGCAAAAGATCATGCGCTGGATTTCTTATCAAGAGAGTGTTCGCTATATTTTTAAAGTCATTTTAATGACACTTTTGAAATTTTTAGTCAGAAGCTCATTGCACTTTTATTCCAAAATACCAAGTACATTCACTTTTACTGTCAGCAACATCACTATTTGAACTGGGACGGGTAGGATGAAATTCTGTTTCAGTGCCATTGACGGCGATAGACGTCCAATCCATTTTGACTGGGAGTGGCTGCCAACCGAGGGCGTAGGTTCGCGTAGGGACGGTAGGGACTAAACACTACCAACTTTTCAGGACGCTCAAATTGTCCCTACCAACTTTTAAGTAACCTTATTTGCGTTACATAATGACTTCAGTTATATACAGGGGTGCACATAATTTTTTCGCCCAGGTTCTCAGAGGAGGACCTGGAGATGTGACTTGGTCCTCATTGAGCTTGAGAGCCGACCCGCCTGATGCGATAAATTTATGACAAGCTTTACTTAGAGCCAATTAACTTTAATTAATTATATTTACAATTAATGCTTGATTAACATCAACTGGCACAACAAAATTGCCATTACTTTGAAGTGAAATGTAAAGAAATAAAAAGCACCAATTCAAAATAAAGGGCATTATGCGGCTCCCACATTAACTCCAAGCCTTTTTAAAAGTGGGATTAGAGGTTAGATTTTGTGCCCGAACCCGAACCCGACCCTCGGGCCCACATTTTAAGCATTCACGTTCGGGTCAGTTCGGGTCGGGCCGCCATGCCGGACTAATAAATTATTTAAAAAAAAAAAAATTTTGGAGAGCAGGCTCTCTGTATTGCGCTTCTGCTTGTGCGTGTGCACGAACGCCGTGGCGCCGGCCGCTTTTTAATTTCCTTGTCAGAGAGGCGTGTCCATGTGAGAACAATATCCCACACACTCAGAAATATGTTTAACAAACTTTCCCAGCGTTATTTCGTTGTGTGAATGCTTTGATAATTCTCAAAAAAATATGTAGATTATTTAAACATTAAGAAAACTTGCGTTTTTTTCTGCCAACTCGAAGAAATGAAAATAAATTGCTGCTGCTGCGTTTTTTTCCGCGTCACTCCAAAATAAATAAATAAATGGAGAGCAGGCTCTCTGTATTGCGCTTTTGCTTGTGCGTGTGCACGAACGCCGTGGCGCCGGCCGCTTTTTCATTTCCTTGTCAGAGAGGCGCGTCCATGTGAGAACAATGTCCCACACACTCAGAAATATGTTTAACAAACTTTCCCAGCGTTATTTCGTTGTTTGAATGCTTTGATAATTCTCAAAAAAATATGTAGATTATTTAAACATTAAGAAAACTTGCGTTTTTTTCTGCCAACTCGAAGAAATGAAAATAAATTGCTGCTGCTGCGTTTTTTCCGCGTCACTCAAAAAAAAAAAAAAAAAACGGGTTTTTCGGGCTCGGGCCTGCAAATCTAGTTAAGTGATCGAGCTCGGGCCGGGTCGGGCCTCAATACCAGCGGGCCGTGTCGGGTCGGGCTGGATTTTTTAGGCCCGAACTAGGCTCTAAGTGGGATGTCCTCCTCATAAGACCTCATTGAACGTGCATGTTTAGCTTTGTAAAATGCGAGCAAAAACACGTTTGTCAGTGCATGTCGCTGTTCATTACCTTTATTCCGCCCTATTCCGCCACTTGTCCATAGGGCGAGTGGGGTCCTGTTTGACATCGATAGTTTGCTTAATTGCCACATGCTCTCTGCTTTTCAAAGTTGGGATGGCTGTAATTCTTTGACCCTACATAAAATGCGCTGCTCTTATCGGAGACATTGGGATTCTCACGGCACATTTTGCACCGCATTTCCGTGTGAACATCATTTGCTTCTAGCCATGGTACCTCCTGTAGCCACTTTTCAGCAAAAGTCCTTTTTTTTCGGTAGCTCCGGTGACGTCTCTGTCGTCTGTCTGTCTTTTGACGGGGGAACACGAAAGTAATTACTCAGTGTGGCCTGCCTCTTCGACATTTTGAGAAGTTATTTTCTCGTGTCCGCCGCAAATACAGTGGTCAGCCATCGGTACGCAAAAGCGTATGGAAGCTGTTGAGGGCCAGCGCGTTTGTCTACGGCCAGTACGCATGCGTGCATGCGGACCACTTATGTGCACCCCTGGTTATATAGGTCGCACATTTGATTGGCTGATGATTTGACTCCCCCCCCCCCCCCCACACACACACACACACATCATATATTAAGAGATATTAGGGATATTAAGTTTTTTTTTCCTCTTCCAGCCAGCAGTAGCCACTTTGAGAAATGTAAAAAGACATCAATGTTGTGGAAGTGGGGAACACACCACAAATTTTGCTACTGAAAGTCGGACATGAATCAGAGTTAGCATAACATTAAACTTTGTGAACTTACTAACCTGCGAAACTCGAGTAGAAAGCTGCTTCGAGAGGTGTCCACCTATAAATGTTTTCTACTGTTAACGTTAAATTAACTGTTAGAAATGTGGTGAACCGAGGTTTTCCCCCTTCTCCCCAAATTGACTTTTTAAAAATTTATGTGGTCTTAAAGCAGCTTACAAGGGAACTTTCATTTTTTGTTGAGTTTGGATGTGCTTGTGGACAAAAGCAGTAGTGTTTTACCTGAAGGACCGCTCCATTTTTATTTATTTTTGTCATTCTCTGACAAAGAAGTTTTTTTCAGTTATATTTCATCTCTTTATTTAGACGATGTTGAATGATTTTAAAACGAATTTTATTATTATTATTTTTTTTATAATTCCTGGATAGTTAAGAGATTATTAACAAGGTTTGTATTCATTGTGATTGTTAGTATAATTTATGTTCAATAATGCAATTTAAATTTGCTCATAAAATCCGGACATTTTTTCTGGAAGTTTTCAAAATGTTTCTTTAGTAGTTTTTGAAAACAAAGGTTTGAATTGAACGCTGTAGGCTGAACCAATACACATAAAAGTTACTAAGCCAATACAGATTTATTTTGCATTGATCATTATGAATGTCCCGTCCCCAGCAAAAAGTGTACATGCAGGTTATGCCATTTCCTCCCTACCAATGTTGAGACCAAACCTACGCCCTTGCTGCCAACCTAATCAAAATAGATTGAGCGTCTATCGCCGTCAATGGCAGCCAAGTTAATTTATGAAATACCATTAAAGTTGTTACAATAGTAAGAAAGTTGTTGATCTATTTCCATAGTTTCAGTGCTGTTAGTGGGAATATGCCAAAGTTGCTTTGTGGTCAATGTAAAAAAAAAAAAAAAAAAAAATTCTGAAAAGAATTTTTTTTTTTTTTTCCCCTTAAGAGCAACTTTGGCTTGTCTGCACGGTCAATTGCAGCCGTCGAGTTAAAAATGAAGTGTGTCATAGAGAATATGATGCTGAGCTACATTGTGTTTTATGTGTGTACAGTGCCTTGCAAAAGTATGCGGCCCCCTTGAATCTTGCAACCTTTCGCCACATTTCGGGCTTCAAACATAAAGATATGAAATTTAATTTTTTTGTCAAGAATCAACAACAAGTGGGACACAATCGTGAAGTGGAACAACATTTATTGGATAATTTAAACTTTTTTAACAAATAAAAAACTGAAAAGTGGGGCGTGCAATATTATTCGGCCCCTTTACTCTCAGTGCAGCAAACTCACTCCAGAAGTTCAGTGAGGATCTCTGAATGATCCAATGTTGTCCTAAATGACCGATGATGATAAATAGAATCGACCTGTGTGTAATCAAGTCTCCGTATAAATGCACCTGCTCTGTGATAGTCTCAGGGTTCTGTTTAAAGTGCAGACAGCATTATGAAAACCAAGGAACACACCAGGCAGGTCCGAGATACTGTTGTGGAGAAGTTTAAAGCCGGATTTGGATACAAAAAGATTTCCCAAGCTTTAAACATCTCAAGGAGCAATGTGCAAGCCATCATATTGAAATGGAAGGAGCATCAGACCACTGCAAATCTACCAAGACCCGGCCGTCCTTCCAAACTTTCTTCTCAAACAAGGAGAAAACTGATCAGAGATGCAGCCAAGAGGCCCATGATCACTCTGGATGAACTGCAGAGATCTACAGCTGAGGTGGGAGAGTCTGTCCATAGGACAACAATCAGTTGTACACTGCACAAATCTGGCCTTTATGGAAGAGTGGCAAGAAGAAAGCCATTTCTCAAAGATATCCATAAAAAGTCTCGTTTAAAGTTTGCCACAATCCACCTGGGAGACACACCAAACATGTGGAAGAAGGTGCTCTGGTCAGATGAAACCAAAATTGAACTTTTTGGCCACAATGCAAAACGATATGTTTGGCGTAAAAGCAACACAGCTCATCACCCTAAACACACCATCCCCACTGTCAAACATGGTGGTGGCAGCATCATGGTTTGGGCCTGCTTTTCTTCAGCAGGGACAGGGAGGATGGTTAAAATTGACGGGAAGATGGATGCAGCCAAATACAGGAACATTCTGGAAGAAAACCTGTTGGTATCTGCACAAGACCTGAGATTGGGACGGAGATTTATCTTCCAACAGGACAATGATCCAAAACATAAAGCCAAATCTACAATGGAATGGTTAAAAAATAAACGTATCCAGGTGTTAGAATGGCCAAGTCAAAGTCTAGACCTGAATCCAATCGAGAATCTGGGCAAGAGCTGAAGACTGCTGTTCACAAACACTCTCCATCCAACCTCACTGAGCTCGAGCTGTTTTGCAAGGAAGAATAGGCAAGAATGTCAGTCTCTCGATGTGCAAAACTGATAGAAACATAGCCCAAGCGACTTGCAGCTGTAATTGGAGCAAAAGGTGGCGCTACAAAGTATTAACGCAAGGGGGCCGAATAATATTGCACGGCCCACTTTTCAGTTTTTTATTTGTTAAAAAAGTTTAAATTATCCAATAAATTTTGTTCCACTTCATGATTGTGTCCCACTTGTTGTTGATTCTTGACAAAAAATTAAAATTTTATATCTTTATGTTTGAAGCCTGAAATGTGGCGAAAGGTTGCAAGGTTCAAGGGGGCCAAATACTTTTGCAAGGCACTGTATATAATATCTATATCTATCTATCTATCTATCTATCTATCTATCTATCTATCTATCTATCTATCTATCTATCTATCTATCTATATATATATATATATATATATATATATATATATATATATATATATATATATATATATTAGCCTTTCTCCTCAAATGTTTTTCCCCTTTTCTAGTGAAGAATTCAAATACTTCCGGAAAATGACCACGACTGCATCTGTGGAAGGTAATGTTCAAGTGACCTTCATGAACAAGCGGAGATTGAGAAACTGGGGGATCATAGCTGCTAATATCACAGGAGTATTTTGTAGGCTATATCATGTAGCATCAGGCACTCTGAATGCCACCAGTTACAATCTTGAAGTTTGTAGTCATGATCTGATTTGTTGTCTTCTGCAGGTAAGCAGAATGTGGTGATCATGGGCAGGAAGACATGGTTTTCGATCCCAGAAAAAAACAGACCTTTGAATAATAGGATCAATATTGTCCTAAGTCGACAACTCAAGTATGTCCTCCAGTGTTCTGACATGCACGCACATATACTCAAAATGTTTATTTACCCAAGTTGACTTTTGTTGAGGCACAGTTGTAGACATAATATTGTTTACTTGTAATTTGTATTAAAAAAGGAATAGAACATTTTCAATTCAGCTGATTTTTTCAAGCAACGATATAACATGCATTGAAAACAGACATGCTTGCTAAATTATTTAATCATTTTTGATTGTGTTTAAATGGGATTAGATGCCCAGGAAGGTTCACCATAGACATGTAAAGGCTTTTCCAAATATTGAAGGATAAAGTGCAATAATTAAGTTTTTCTGTAGTGCATTTTTATGTATGTTTCTGTGCTTTAACAATACTCTTGCTTGACCTACAGAGATCCTCCTGCTGGAGCCCATCATCTGGCTTCTGATTTTTGCTCAGCTCTCAGGCTGATTGACACTGAGCTGTCGGAGCGGGCTGATCAGGTCTGGGTTATAGGAGGTAGCTCACTCTACAAGGTAACAGTTCATTTAAAAAAAAGGTTTTAAAAAATACCAGTTTTAAAACATGTTAACGTTGGTAAAATGTTGTCTTATTGCCTTTTATTCACACTAGCTTGGTTAATATTTGCAGGAACTGATGCAGAGCCAAGGCACTAGAAGGTTATTTATCACACAAGTTCTAAAACAGTTTCCATGTGATACATTCTTCCCTGAACTCAGACCAGAAGAGTACAATCTGCTGCCTGGGTAAGTTTAACATGGTTGTTGTAAAAGATGGTTTTTGGGAGACTCAGTAGCCGGAGTAGTTCAGTTGTTATTCACAAAAAAATCGTGTTGACAGTTGTGCAGAACTGTAGAAAGTGTTTAGTTATTTGCTGCCAAAATAGGCTCAGTCAGTCAAAAGTCCAAAGGTTTATAGTTATATATTTTTTTGACTTTGACCCTTGCATGTAGTGCTCAGTCAAAAGCATGGAAGCCTAAATTGTTCGTCGTAATTAAGAATATTCCTAGTTAAATTAATATGAGATCACATTTCATGACAAATTTATGGAGAATTCATGTTATTCTTTAGCTTCCCAACACTTTTTAAATCGTCAAAAATTGTGTTAACACATTTAGATTTCTTTACAAAAATGAGCTGAATTTGTGATATTGAACCCCTAATTTTGCCAATATGCAAGTCCTAATTCATAGTAGTTCTGCAACGATTAATCGATTAACTGGAGTATTCGATTAGGAAAAAAAAGATTCGAATTAAATTTGCTGCTTCGAATATTCATTTAATTATAGTGGCGTTGTAATGTTTTGTTTCGAAAGTGTTTGCATTTAGTTGTATTGATTTGGGTAGATACCCTGCCCTCTAGTGTGCCTCATTTCACATGGCTGAATCCAACTGCTCTCTGTTAAGACTAACATAAGCTAAGTTTTTGTTTGAGCTAATGTTTTTTTTCAAAGCATTTCTATTTTAGTTTATAGGTATATTTAACTGTTTTTTTGTGGGCATACGTGTTTGAACCATTTGTTAAGAGCATGGTAAAAAAAAAATGTTAGCATTTGATACCATTTAAGGTAGCGGACTTTTGCTATGTAAGTTAGCCAATTGTTTTTTTGTTTTACATAGATCCTCATTTATTTTTTTATACCTTTTGAGGCTCAGCTCAGGTATTTTCATTTTTTTATGTTCCTTATCCGTTTACTTGATTATTCGAACTAAGTAGTTCATCGATTAATCAACTACAAAAATAATCGATAGCTGCAGCCCTATTTTGAACACTGCAAAAACACAAAATCCTATCAGGACTTATAATTTAGACTAACTGAAAACTTAACTAGAACTTAAAACTAGCTTGACACAAATGGAAATTCAATTGAAACACGTGGGGAAAACACCTAACTTTTAAAGTGATGTGTGTAAGCGTAATGACATTTTTTGGTAAGAAATATATATACAGTATATATATATATATATATATATATATAAGATCTGGAAGTTTTTTGAGTGTAAGCCGTGAATTATTATTATTATTTTTTTCTAGTCACGTCAGAGATGCAATTGTTGGCTGTTTTCAACAATGTACATCGAAAATAAAGACATTGATTGTCTGAAAATGGTTCAATCTTAGGTGAAATGTCCTGTTTTCTAATGTAAATTTATAATTCTCTTTACCTAAAAAATGTTTTATCCGATTAATCGATAGAATTTTCATTCGAATACTCGATTACTAAAATATTCGATAGCTGCAGCCCTAATTCATAGTAAATGCTCATTTGAAATTGATTAAGGCAGGGGTGTCAAACTCATTTTGGTTCACGGGCCACATTTATAGCAATGAGAGCTAACATGGGCCGGACTAGTTTATTTTTTGCCAAATAAATTCACTCACTGGCTGCCATTCAAGGCGCTCGACGTCCAATCCATTTTGACCTGTGGGGAATGAAGGTTTGTTCGAAATACCGTTCATTCACCCCTCCCAGTCAAAATGCATTGGGTGTCGAGCGCCGTCAGTGGCACTGTAAATTGAGCATTCAGTCAGTCCTTCCAGTATAAGTGAATTGGGCGTCTACTGTTGTCTGTGATGGGCATTGAGTTCATTTTGCATCATTTTGATGTCGTTTTAATGGGTCACTTCCTGTAAATTTTGGATAATTTAATGTTGACTTTTCAGGCATTTCCAGGCTACTTCCTGTTAATTTTGGGGCATTTCCTGGTTACTTCTTGTTGATTTGATGTGACTTCCTGTTGGTTTTAGGGCATTTTTGGTTAACTTCCTTGTTAACTCATTGGCTGCCATTGACGGTGCTAGACGTCCACTCCATATTGACTGGAAGGAGGCTAATGAACGAATAACACAAACGTGAGCCAAGTGCAGTGCACGCACTTGATCTCACAAATCGCATATCTACGGTTTTACGGAGCCGATTTCAAAATACATAAAAAGATGTGATTTTGTATGTACAGTATACATGCGCTACAAAGTGCCTGTCAGGCAGAATAACCCCATTGGCTGGATTGGACCCCCTGGCGGGCAGCTTCAAGCCCGTGGGCCGTAAATTTGACACCCCTGGATTAAAGCATCCAAAGTGCAATAAATTTCATTTGTCTTCCAGCTTTCCTGGAGTACCTCAGGGACTGCAAGAGGAAAATGGCGTCCAGTACAGATTTGAAGTTTATGAAAGCATTCTCCATTGATGTCAATATATACAAGAAATGGGTCCCAGAAAAAAATGAAATGGAATGTTGTGTATTGTATAGGACTAGATTTTGTCATAAATGGTACATATGAAATGAAAATATGTCTTAAAATTGTTTCATTTGCAAGTAATGTTGTCATGATCTCTAATTTAGTGGATTAAGAGTAAAAAGAATTCTTGACAACTGAGTTTACGACACTAACCAATAGTAACCAGTGACCATGCAGCGTCTCAGACGATCTACAAAATAAGTGATACTATTGGATCCTCGTTTTTCCCCTCTTCAATGGGTTTTCAGCGTCTAACTCATCAATTGAAGTGGCTGTCAAGCAAACATGCATCACCCTAAAGGGATACAGGTAAAAGACTTATCTCTGGCACAGCTCAAAACACATAAGGAAAACAGTTACAGTAAGTAAAACCCTAGACTGGACATATGCATTGCTTAAAAATACTTGACCTTTTAAAATCAACACTTTATTGGAAAATCACATTTCTGATCAAAATTAGATTGTAAACACAATGATCTTTCAAACATTGGCCATCAGGTGAGACAGTATGTTGTAAAATCACGCAACAATACTGAGTTGTAAAAAGAATTGTAAGACTTAGGACCACGCCGTTATCTTTACTACTTTGTTTTGTACAACTTTATTTTTTTTTCGAGTGGTTTGAGTCTTTCCTTCAAATAATTACAGCCGGTCACCCAACTTGCGAATGACGAGGTAATTGGGCCCTTCACTTGTTTCTTTAATTATTTTCCAGGCATCATGATGCATGAGACCTTCCAGTGAGAATCCATTTATTGACAAGACCTCATCACCAACCTCTAGTACCCCAGATAGATCAGCAGCACCCCCTGTTGTGGAGGGACATGACAATACAATATAGACCTTGATTACTCAATTTCATTACCCAATTAAAAACGGTCAAAACCATTACCTTTAAAAATGCGTTTTACAGTAAGGGGCTTGTCTCCAGTACTTGAGGATTTCCCCCCATCCAGGCTGAAACCGAGACCAGCAGTTGTCTTGTGAAGCTCAACTTTCAGAGCCCCATTTGGACCTACATTTTCAGAAAGAAAATGTTCATTACTATAACATCACCTGGAGTACTCTTGACACATTTTCAGCATTTAAAAAGAAATCAAAATATGCTGGTTTTTGCTATTTGCTATTTGGCTGAATTCTGTCACAGACTGGTAATACATGTACGTAAGCCTGTCGCGATATGCTATAATTCCATTTATCGCACGGTAAATGAAAATGAAGGTGGTAATTTTCCCGCTGCGATTTATCGCTTCAGATGCGTGCGCGCGCGTGTGGCAGATTTGCGGCGGATGTGCTGTTAAAAGTTGTTACCAACAGCGCAATATGCTGTGACGAGGATTCACTCAGTTTTATTGAGTTCTGGGTATGTTCGTTTTTATACATTTCAGTTTGCGTGACCATCATTCAATGGGAAGAGGCGGGGCCGAGTGCACTGTCGGCGACAGCAATGAGCGAGCAGCAAAATGGACGGAAAATGCTGATTTCCAAGCCAAACATCACAGCCCCGGTGTGGGAATATTTTGATTTTAAACCAAATGAAAATGGCGAGGCATCCAAAAAGGACGAAACAGTCTGCAAAATATGTTTTGAGTTTTATTTTTTATTTATTTATTTTTTTTTTCAACAAAGAGGGCTGACACAACAAATCTACATGCTCATTTGAAACACTATAACCCTCTTTAGTTTTCACTGCTTGGTAAGAAAACTGCATCGCAACAAGCGGAGCCTTCTTCGTCACTTCAATAGACAATTACAGAGGTAATCATTTGATTTGAGAAATACAAACGAGATCGCGCAAAATGGCGTACCCTCACGGAAAGTGTAGTCCGATACAATGCTGAAAAAATGAGACCGTTTTACCTCTGTTTAATGTTGTTTGACACTTTCTAGGTTCATACTTCAGGTCTTAATGCACGAATCCGATTTTTTTTTTCCGACTCAAGTGATTCATTGACTTGACGGTCTGAATGGTCTGAAGTCGCATAGAAGTGGACCATTTCAAATCCGATCTGGGTCACTTTCGTATGTGGTCTAAATCCGATCTGGGCCACATTTTTCCAGAATGTGGCTGGCAGTCTGAACTTTCAAGTCACCCTAATCGGAATTCATGTAGCAATGACGTCAGCAAATCGAGCGCGGCAGGCAGGACTGGAGCGATGTAGCTTTGCATTAGCTTCTAGCTTGAACTCTGCTTTTATGCAGAAGCGGGCTTGACCACAGTCATGAAAAAAATAAATGAAGAAAAGGATAAGCCTGACAATTTTCGAACTCTGCTTTTATGCAGAAGCGGGCTTGACCACAGTCATGAAAAAAAATAAATGAGGAAAAGGATAAGCCTGACAATTTTCGATTTTCATTCTGTGCGCCAAATGAGCAATATTTCAGTATCGCTTACATGGCAGAGACGGGGCAAATTGACACACCCATGTCACGTCATGCACACAAGTCAAGGTTTATGTGCGTGCGTGTATGAGTTCTATCAGTCCATATAAAGTTTGAAAGACTAAATGGGGATTATTGATGTCTGTTATTTGTGTCCTCTTTTTGAAAATCAAAATATGATCACCCTGGAGTGACCTACAGCTAGCATGTTTAATTTGTTTTGATGCTTCTGCGCATGCGGGTCACTTTGCTGACTCTCGGACTGCGAATTAGTGCGCATGCGTGATACTTGAACGGGCTCCCTGGACAAAGGCAGTCTGAACGGGCACGCCAAAAAACCAGACATGACACAAAATCGGATTCGTGAATTAAAAGACCTGCAGTATGAACCTAGCCTTAGTGAAGCCAAATTTTTGTTATTGCTACTTAATTAATGTATTTTTCTCTTGTTGTTGAAGTGCAATTGTTTGTGTTACTACAATTTTATACCTCTATGCCCAAATGCTTAAGTTATTGAAGTGCAATTTTATTTTTTCTTGGAAAAAGACATTTATTCTGTTTCTGTGCAGTATTGATATTGAGTAAACATTTATTGCGTTTAAATGGGTGTACTTAATATTCGTATTATTAATATATACAGTATTCTTACTGTGGTATTGTAAAAAATTTTTTTTTTTTAAATTGGGGGGTGGGGGCGCAATAATAATCGCAATAAATTATGAGAGAATTTATCTCCCACTAAAATTTGTTATCGCGACAGGCCTACATGTACGCGTAGTTTCATTTTTATTATGAGGCTCTACCTGTACTTTTCTCCAAAGACATCTTGGTAGAAGATAACCTCATTGGTGGCTGGCAGGTTGAGTCGAGCTTTTCAAGTGGATTCTTTTCACTGACCACTTGTCTGCAAATAACTACTAAGGCTTGCTTGGATAGTTTAGCTTGATGGAGGCAAGAAACAGCCTCTCCATGGGTTTTACCATCCAGACTTGTGCCATTTATAGAAACAATTCTGTCACCTTTCACAATTGTGCCCTCTCGGCTGGCTGCACCTTTGCTGAAGACTCTGTGAACCTGGTGATACAGAAATTTTAAATTCCACTTGAAATGGTTGATAAAGACAGGCCTCATTTAACTGTTGGCTCGTTGAAAAATTAACGACAAAAGTTCACAATAACATTTGAAGATAAGGCAAAACCCTTACAGTGATTGTCTTGTTCTCGAGGTCACTCCCACCAGCAATACTAAATCCAAGTCCAGAGCCTTCCTCTTTGTGAAGGACCACAAGCTGAGCCTGACTGTTAGCCTGTGGGAACCGGTCAGAGAGAAACGCAATAAGACTATAGTAACTGTGCATGTTAATTTCAGTAATAATAAGCCTTTATGTGATACCTCTATGGAATTATTTGTTTCCTGGAGTAGAGTAGGAGTGTTTGCTGTGGCCATCTGAAGCACTTGCAATTTTGAATGACTCGAAGGAGAAGTATTTAGCTCTTTTAACCTAAACACAAAATACAGTTATTTAAGACTTTAACAATCCCTGAAGATAAATTGGCATTTTGGCATCAAAACATTCTTTAATGGGGGCCTGACCAGGATACAGTTTATGACTGTTTTAATGTTTAATTTAATAAAACTATTAAACTATGTAATTATATTATTTTGTATATGTGTGTGTGTTGCACCATGGGACAAAAACGGCCCAACTGCATATGGTGGACTTAGCCTTAGATGGTCAGTGGTGTGAATTTGTGCCACTGCTTCTCAGACGGCAAGAAATATTTCTTCTTTTCCAAAAATTTGCCTTCTATGACAATTCCGTCGCTACTCACTTTAGAAACCCTCAGGCAAAAAAATAAATAAATAAACGAGCAGTGGGATTTCTACCTTAGAGGACTTGTATTGATATTAGTTTGGAAAGAGAAACCTACTGTTCTTTATGTCTATTGTTGTGCTTTTGACTACAATACACACATTACAACCAAAACTGTTGAATTCCTGATTTTTTTTAAAGGGATCCACGGATAGAAATACGTGTAGTTCTTGATGAACATTATTATGAGTTAAAATAATTTCATATTGAAACCCCTCTTGATGTTTTCGTTTTATACAATTTGTAAAATTAGTTTAACTAGTAGGTTGCCATTGTAGTTGACGCCACAGGGTGATGCCGTCATGTGGTTACGCTGCCGGGCTTCCAGAGTATGACTAGCGACGTAAACGTCATCTGTTCACCCCTTTCAATTTGAACCCGAGAGGAACATAAATGAGCATGACAGCACTGTCGATATTTCATAAAACGAGTAGCAAAAGCAAAATGAACAGAAAAGACGGGATGAGATGAGAGTAGGGGGAAAAAAACTGTTCTGCCAAAATGTGCTACACCAAAGAAACGTCTACAAGAGGCGAATGTGAAACCCAACGTACAACCATGTTCTTTTAGCTTGTTTTGTTTAGATGCATACAGACAGAACATACGAAAGATGCCTTAAGAAAATACTTAAGCGGAGAAATATCAAATAAGGGTGGTTTGAATGTGACTAATGTGGTCAACAGATCAACAATCCGCTTTAAAGCTACCACAAGAAAACAATGCTTTTAAGTATGGGTGGGAACAAAAGCAAAAAGTGTTTTGAGACGATGAAAATGTAATGAAAGACTCAAAAACACAAATAGTAAGTACCGTAACTTTTGGACTATAAGCCGCTACTTTTTTCCTTCATTTGGAATCCTGCGGCTTATAGTCCAGTGCGGGTTATTAGTTGATTTGTTTGGGTTAATAGGTAACACTTTAATTAACAGCGGCATCATAAGACTATCATATGACCATCACAATTATGACATGACACTATCGGGGGGTTTACTGAATGCTTATGACAGATGTCATTAAGTGTTATCCGGCAAAGTATGTCACCAACTCCATTTATGTCAGGCTTGGCTCTTTTACATGAATTCAAAAGTGAGACAATTTGCCGGATAACAACACTAAATGACGTATGTTATAAGCATTCATTAATGCTCAAAACAGTGTTATGTCATAATTATGATAGTCTAATGACAGTCTTTTGGCTCCACTGTCAAATAAAGTGTTACCAAATACCATAACCAGCAATTAATGAAACAACTGGAACAGTAACTGAAGAAATAATTAGCACAGAACATGAATTCTGATTGTTATTTACATCTGTAGCACTGTAATACATGCTAGGAGGTATGTTATAAGACAACAGTTTTGACAGCAGGTGGCAGCTGAGGTTGACTGTCTCCCTCAAGGGAGCAGTGATGGCCAAATGAAGCTTCTTGAAGCAATGAAGCTTTGCAGCCAATTGGTTCAAAGCTTCATGGTGGTTAATTTGGTCTTATGACAGTCGTATGATGCCGCTGTCAAATAAAGTGTTGCAGATTAACATCTTTTGGTGTAAATATCCCATAATACAGAGAGGAGGGCTGCGATTTATAGTCCATTGCGGCTTATCTATAAACAAATGCTGTTTTCGTGCTAAATTTGGTGGGTGGCGGCTTATAGTCAGGTGCGCCTTATAGTGCGAAAATTATGGTACTTGTTGCTTTTAAGCGATGAGCGCATGTGTTGGACGACTTGCTGCGTAGAAGGAATTGCAGTAACCCGGTAGTATTCGTCGAGTGACAGTGACAATCTATGTCATCACCCCGAGCGTCCATTGCAAGTATAAAAAAAATACCGCCATCCGTATGTATGTTCATGGACTAAATATTAGATTTTTAAATCAATGGCAATATTTTATGTTTCTAATAACATATTTAGCAATAGAGCAATTGTGGCGCATTAGAGCCTACAAGTCTTTAAGTCTGAGGTTCCCTTTAAAGTTTTAATTGTATGTTGTGTAATAATTTATCAAGCTGGCACTCTACATTATAATAACAAAATGTAACTTTTAATATTAAATTCTTGCCTGATGCTCCAAGAGTGTTCAGTCTGTTGAGATTGTTTAAGGATGGTTCTCTCAGTTGTTTCATCAGTGGATCCAGTGTTTCTTTGGTTCCTTTTTGTCATCTCTACTTTTGTTTGGAGTGAAGGCGATGAAGAGCAGACAGTCTCTGGGGCAGTGGAAGGGATGGTGTGCTCAGGTTCATCAGCTGAACCATCTATTCTGGTCAACATGTCACTTGTGAATAGTTTTCCCAATTCAGGCATGCTGAGAGCTCTGGATTGCCGCAACTGATTGCGGAAAAGTCTGGCGTTTTTTCTACGCACCACTGGCGGGGTCTCAGGTGCAACATCGGGAATGTTCAGTACTTCAGAGATGAGACTGTTCTTAGTCAGGGAGCCACCAGTGGAGCTAGCACATGGAGGTTCAAGATTTTTTAACGCGATGCTTGACTGTGATTTCTGTGATGAGCAGGATCTGGTAGACAATAAACTGTCTTCATAGGAGCTAAAACGGTGGTGTTGTACTCTGTCGTCAGAACATTTTATTAAGCCCATATAGCCTGCAATCCTTTGGTTGAGTGAGGCCCTGTATGCTGAAGTGTATGCCTGAATGTCACTACTTTTAGACAGAGGTTTGTCGAAGAGAGCCAGATTTTCAAAGGACTTAATCTTGTGTTGGACAGAGAAGGGATTGTAGTCCACAGAAAAGGGAGTATCTGCGACAAAACTTCGCCTCAGTATTGTCTTCTTGTAAAGTTTTGATGTCCTGGACTTTGAGTTTTCAATTGTTTCCTTGTTAGTTTTCAGGTCATTACTTGGTCTTTTGTCAATTACAGTTGCTGTCTCTACAATGGAGTTACAAGTTGGTAGTACAAGATTTGCTCTTGAATCTGTGCCTTTTTGAGTTGCTGCTGAATTTTGTACCTCTGCTGTCAACTTTTTTGCCCTGACAGGTGACATCCCAGATAACGAAGACAACTGAACTTCGATAAATGTTCTTTGAGTAGCAGGCGAGTGAGATAATGTATTTGGGTTCGATATTGTTTTAGTATCTAAATTGATGTTTTTTTTGTTGGAAAGAACAGTTCCAAATATGTCATCTGATGAATCATCTGCAGTCTTTCTTACACTAAATGTAGATAAGGCAACACTGTTCTTGTTAAGTGTGTTTTTGACTTTCAGAATGGGCGTCAATGTTTTTTCTGCCACTAGGTTTGTAGACTGGTTGAACAATTCATTTTTATTGCTTGATGAAACAAGTGTAGTTTCACTTTTGGCGTGATTTTGCAATGTTTCTACTCTGGCGTTCTTACTCTTTATTCTTAGACCCTTTAGTTTAAGGCTACTGCCAGGTGGGATCTGAGTTTCAATGTGAAATTTATCATAATTTGGACCATGATGCATTGTAATGGGGCTTATACTTTGGTTTAAGTTTGGTCTAACCTCCAAGTTTTTTTCTTTGTTTGTTATCGTTTTTGACTGTACTGTAGGTGATGTGTCTGTGGATCTATAAGTGGTAGTACTGTAGGTATTTCTCACTGATGTAAATTCAGATGTTTGTGCTTTATCAGAGTTGAGCAAGGCACCATCAGACATTGTAGGGCTTTCGCGGTTGATACTGTAATCAAGTGGGGAAAGGGTTCTATGAATACAAAGGCTTCTAGCATTGTTTGCCTCAGAATCCTCAAGTTTGTCCGTGTCGAGGTCAGTGGCAGCATTGTGATACCCAACTGGTGACGATGCAAGTGACGGCAGGCATGGCTTCTCTGTGGCTGAGATGCCCATTGATTGGGAAATCATTGAGCATTTATTATTGATGAAGTCTGAAGAACTGATAAGCATATCGTTTTTCTTATCTAGGTTTTTGTTTTGGCTAGCATGGTGTGATTCCAAAGATCCATTAGGTGAAGTGCTGACATGTACATCTCCATCGTCAACAGATATTTTGTTGTTACAGCAATTATGTTCTACTGTCTTCCCATTTAAGGATGGCTCACACAAATTATGACTGACATTGGCGAATTTAACGAGTTTGACATTCTTTTGTGTCAAGTCATCATTGGAATTGCTGTCTTGAAGTCCTTCGGAGTGTTTCCCCTCAGCATTAAGAGTTTCTGGGCGTAATTCTGTTGCAATGGAAGAGTCGTTTTCACAAAGCGGGTTCACATGTGCAGGACTCCCATGTTCGTTTCCTGTATCCGCTACAGGAGAATCTTGTGAATTTAAAAGGATTTGAACCTGAGAGTCATCTTTGTCAGGTACGCTTTCTTGAGGTGTGGTGCTGCAGGTGGAATGTGCAGAATCACTAAGAAGGATCATTTCTGATATAATATCATCAATGTTGGTGACTGGAGTTGGACAGTCATTGTTTATTTGGGGTTTGTCTTCAGATTGAACTATCTTGGCATGTAATACTTCCGAAATGTCTGGGTTGTGTCTGGCGACTCTGTCACTTCTTCCAGAGAACTCTGTCAATGCGGAAAGCCCATCTACACCTTAAAAAAAATAGTTTTGTCAATGGAAAGGAAAATTAAATGCTTTATACACGTTTAAATTGGATGTGCATGCTGCCTTGCAGAGCCTATTCTATGGTAAATAGAGGAGTTAACTACTACTGTACTACTTCCTAATAAACATAATAAAGTTTGAAAAGGTGTTTGGAAGATAATTTTCTGTTGTAACAATGCTTTTTGTTAACCATTTTACAGAGCCTGTTTTTTCCATTTTAGGTTTAGGATCGTTTTTAAGGATTTTTTTTTTTTTTTTTTTTTTTTTTTGAGGGATAAGAATGTATGCCAAATGTTTGCAGTCAGAACAGCATATTCATCTGAACATTATTTTTAAGTTTATTTCTTTCTCATTAATGTATTTTACACCAATTCCCCCCTTCCGCAAGAGGCCAATTTTAACAATTGGTTGTGAGCTTTTAGATGAAAGTTTTACTTTTCAAACACTAAAACAAATTGCAGCACAAATCATAGATTGTAAATTCATAGGTGCATGATCTTCACAAATGGGCCAAAATTAAAGAAGGAAATAAACAGGCTTGGCATCAAGCAAACACATTTTCAAATCTTTTATGTTAATATGCAGGGAGTTAAGCTACAGGGAAAAGCTAGCAGTGATAACTAATCGCAAAAAATACAATGTAGCATAGTCACCATGGATAGATAGCCTGATGCATGAAGGCTGTTTTGGGGAGGTGAGCGAGCAAGACTTAAACCTAAATCTTAGGTCAACATGTAAGGGAACACATGATTACAGGGTTTACTGATGAAGCATTATTGACAAATGCATTTTAAAAATCACAAGTGGGTTGGTATTTTTTGTCAAGGAATAGAGGAACATATGAAACATTGCATTAAAAATGATAATGAAGGAAGAAAAATGGAAAAACTTGAAGAAATCAAATTTTGTCTGGCTGAAATCACACTACAGTTACAAAAAAAAACCCAAATAATTTTGTTTTTATTCAATATTAAAACCCATTCAAGGTAAGTGTGCACATTTATTTTTGTATTTAAACTTCTTTAATTCAGAAATTTTGCTAGCTGCCACCAGCCTACCAGTAACCAGCTGCTTAGTGCTGTATTTATTCAAGTATAATGTTAATCAATGCAAGCATAATTAATAAGTGATTTTTCAAATCTTATAACATTCGTGATTGAAAATGATATTGGGATGTCATTTATTGATGTTGCCATACCAACTTTATAATAAAATTAGGGCTGCAGCTATCGATTATTTTAGTAGTCGATTTATCGATGAAGTAGTTAGTTTGAATAATGGAGTAATCGTATAAGGAACATGAAAAATTAAAATACCTGAGCTGAGCCTCAAACGATATAAAAAAAATATATAAGGAATTATGTACAACCAAAGAACAATTGCCTAACTTACATTGCAAAAGTCCGCTAGCTTAAATGCTACATAGTTTAAATGCTAAAACGCTTACAATGCTCTTAACAAATGGTTCAGACACATATTCCCACAAAAAACGGCTAAATATACCGATAAACTAAATTACAAATGCTTAAAAAAAAAAAACATTAGCTCAAACAAAAACTTGGCTTATGTTGGTCTTAACATGGAGCAGCTGGATTCAGCTATGTGAAATGAGGCAGACTAGAGGGCAGTGTATCCAACCAAATCAATAAAACTAAATGCAAACACTTTCAAAATAAACTATGACAACCCCACTTTAATTAAACGAATAGTCAAAGCAGCAAAATTTAATTTGAATTTTTTTTTTTTTTTTTTAATCGAATACTCGAGTTAATCGATTAATCGTTGCAGCACAAAATAAAATGGCAATATGCAGCCAAAGTCAAGTTGAAAATAATTAGTTATGAAACTCGGGCCTTACCTGAAACAGGTTTCTTAACTTCCAAAGACATTGTTGTGGGAAGGTTGTGCATTAGTTCACATAATTCCTGGTAGCTACAGGAGCTCACCAGTTTTTCAGCAATAGTTACAATCTCGTCACCCGGACACAATACTCCTTTTGATTCCTGTAAGTAGCACATCACTTGTCACTACAAAGGATCACAACGCCACATTTCAAAACATTGTGGAGCCTTTATCATGTATTTTTTTTTTTGGGTTACTTAAAATTAATTTGCTACTTACAATTAAATCTGGACTTACCCTTTCTGCTGCACCTCCAGGCTTTAACCCATTGATGACAACTTTAAGAGGGGATGATATAATTTCCAGGTCCAGCCCAAAGGATTCATCCTTATTTCTTGTAAGAGTCACTGTCTCAACAGTACAAATACCAAACATCTCATTTTCAGCTCCCTTTGGATGTTGCTGATCATCTATATGGTCTCTTGAAGGCATTGTGTTGTTTACACTTGATGAAGGCCCACTGCCACCGTTGTTTTGCTGCTCAGTAAAATTTGCAGCTTCAGGACATGACACGCTATTAACCAGTGTCGCTGCTTTATCTTTGGTGTTTGTGGGATCCTGCAATATGTGTTCATCTCTTTCCACTACTTTCTGCTTTAAAGGACAGCGGATAGGCATAAAGGGAGACTCAGCACCAGGTAATTCATAGCTATTTGTATAGCCTTCCTTGCAACCACTAGATTGCGGTATTGCCGCATTATTGCACACACTTGACTGTATTTCGCCCCAGAAGTTACCATCTTCATCTCCATCCAGTGATAATGCAGCAACGCCTGTTGACGAGTCCTCATGTTTTCCTATCTTATCTTCATTATGAATTACTCCTCGCTGATGGAGAAGTGGGCTTTGTGCTGAGGTGGGATCAGACACAACAGTGGGCAAGTTGACTGCATTCTTGGAATGACTGGATAGGACATAGGTCTTGTCTTGTAATGCATTGTACAGAGTGTCACATTCCAATTCAGTTCCAGAAGTAGGGGTTCCTGAGGACAAGAAGTAGCTTCATGTTAAGACAGATCTTAGCATAGGAATTGACATATAAGTTAAATCTCTTACTACCATTGACGGCAGTAGATGTTTGATACTTTTTGACTTGGGAGGACTGGCAGCAATATTTATATTGCTGTTAATGGATGTTTTTAATATAAATTGTCATCTTTTACTAACTACCACAATATGGATATAAACACACATCTATTTATATATACATGTGAATGCTATATATATACATGGGCTGGCAGTGAATGAGTAAAATTATCTAAGTGATTTCTCAGACATAATGTAATCTTGTTTAGTTTTAGTCATATTTATGTGAAATTTTGAATACAAAATATAATATTGCTTACAATATCTGTTTTCCTTATTAGCTTATAATTATAGTCACATGTTTACAGTTAAGGAAGAACAGATTCAAGTATTCAATGATTATATTTTTCGTCACGAATTAAAGAAATACATTAAATTTTAATTTTTTAGGGAGGGTAACTCACCAGAGGTGGGTAGTAATGTACTCCCGTTACATTTACTTGAGTAACTTTTTGAGAAAAATGTACTTGTAAGAGTAGTTTTACTAAGCCATACTTTTTACTTTTGCTTGTGTAGGTTTGTGAAGAAAAAACGCTACTCTTACTCCGCTACTTTGGGCTACACAATAGTCGTTACATTTTTCCTCTTTATTCTACATATTAGAATTATTATTTTTTTGGCAGCGATGCCAAGAGTAGCTCTACCAATTGCACCAATGAGACATCGCAATAATAATCACATGACTCCATTATACCAATCTGACGCAAGCTTTCCGTTCTATGATTACGTCAGCCTGTTCAATCACGCGGCGTCTTTAAAGCACCATAAAAAATGAAGTATTTGACATAGAGCGCTGCCCTCAACATTTAATCCTTTCTCCCAGTTTTTATTTGGCATCGATTGACCAAGGAAAAAGGGATACATGATCAATTTAATTTCATAATAGTAACTATGAAGGAACTATTCACTATTTAAACTACGAATTATTTTCTCCACTAGAGGGCACTCATTCTTTTTGGACGAATAATGATTAATTTCTGTCTTTTTTCCCCTATTGCTGGAATTCAATGATTTCTTTTTTGTATTTCTGTGGCTTAATGTTGTGTAATGGGTTATTGTACAGTATCATTATAACAACAGTTCATATAGATTGTGCTGAGAGAGAAAAATACCATTGTTTAAACAAACAAACAAACAAAACAAAAATCAAACAAAAATAAGCAGTTACAACGTTACTCATTACTTGAGTATTCTTTTCACATTTTCTTGAGTACATTTTTGGATGACTATTTTTACTTGAGTAATACTATTTTGAAGTAACGCTATACTCTTACTTGAGTCAAATTTTTGGCTACTCTACCCACCTCTGTACCTAACTCATGGAAAAGGCTGATTGGCATGTCATCCCCACATTATCAAGACTTTTGGGGGGGGGGGGTAATTTCTGTTGCCTTTTAATCACGTTACCTGGAAGCTGTGATGCTACATCATCCACAGGGATGTTACTGCTTTGATAGTGTGCCTCGTCCATATTTGAGCCCAATGATTTAGTCAGGTTCGATTGGCTGGAGACATCTGACGAGAAGTACTGTGATAACTCTTTTTCTGAGCTTAGAGACCCCTGCTGATGAGGAAACAAAATAATTAATATGATTTATAACGAACAATAATGCAGCATTACTTCATTTTTGTAATCGGCGTAAGAAAGTGTTTGTGTATGATTTTGAATTTTTTTTTTTTTTTTAGAAAATAATGTACTGTATTTTTCAAATTAAAAGGCACACCTAAAATCTTTTATTTTTCCTAAAAATTCACAGGGCGTCGTATAATTAATTCAGTGTGCATTATGTATGAATTCTGGTTTTGCTTAATGAACTCGAACCGATTTTGGTAGGGGATAACGGTAACCCTGCTCCTGTAAAGTGCTCAAGACATTCATCAAACCCACAAATAATAAATAAATTGATGAATAAAACATTAAATACAATCTTAAAAGATAAAGAACAAATGCAGTCCTTCAATACACTAATGAGCGTTATAATCAGCTGCACTTTATGTGTGAAAACAAACTCGTTCATTGATGCTGCACGTTATAATGCAGTACGCCTTGTAGTCCAAAAAATGCCCCTCTCTCCCGTTCCATTCTCATGGAAATTTTCTTCCTATGTCCAAAATGAGGTGGCAATAAATCCCGCTTTAACACATTTTGCTGTAAAACACACTGCTGCACCTTTCTGTGACAAGTGCTGAATAAATCAATTTTGCTTGCTTGCCCAACGTTCCTAAATAACAGTGATACGTACCCTACTTGCCGGCTCAAGAAATCTCTTCATGGTCCAGCTAAGAGCAGGAGATCCATCGCTTTTACAGGAAACGCCTGCTGAATAAAATACGAATTCAGACAAGGCGCATTTATGCCCAAAATGCTTTTTGAGCACAACTGAATAACAGAATAGCGATAAGAACTCGACATTTAGGTTACGGTATCAAACCTTGGGAATGAGACGAATGCCTCTTGTGCATTTTGCCCTTGTGTGTGGATTGAGCTATGAAATGATCCATCTCTTGCTCTGATACCTGTAAAAAGAAGTTTGTTTGAAGCATTTTATCAGAGCACTACAAAGACTAGAATGTCATTCTTTCAAGGGCGTAGGTTTGCGTAGGGACGGTAGGGACATAACACCACCAACTTTAAGGGATGCTCAAATTGTCCCCACCAACTTTAAAGCAACCTTATTTGCATTATATAATGAGTTCAGTTATATAGGTAATTTAGATTGTCTTCCCATAAGTTGTAAGGATAGAATTGGCCCTACATTATGTTCAGACTTCCATTTACCCCCTTTCACTTGCTGAATGTGCTGGTCCGTTTTTTCCCCCCTTCAAACGCACGTTTGATTGGCTGACGACTAGAACCCCCACATTCACACAATCCCAACAGAAATACATGTCGACATGCCGCCTCCTCTGCCCCCTTTGAAGAGGAGGGATATTAGAAGGTTTTTTCGGCCAGCAGCAGCCACTTTAAGTAATGTAAAAAGATGTTGTGAAGGTGGGGAACACACCACTAATTTTGCAACTGAAAGTCCGACCTGCATCAGAGTTAGCATAACATTAAACCGTGTGAACTTGCTAACGGGTAAAACTCAAGTAGTAAGCTGTTTAGTGATGTGTCTTTCTGTACTTTTTCTACTGTTAACGTTAATCCAACTGCATTTTGCGCATTTATTCCCTAATTAAAATGAATGTATTTTCCATCTCTTATCATTAAAAAAATATTTTTATTTGCAGCCGATGCACATTTCCCCGCCCCCAAAAAATACAAACAAAACAAAAACACAACATTAAATTTCCTTTATATGAAGCAAGCATTTTGAAAAATGACTTTCTCCCATGAAAATAATTTTATTGTAACCTTTTTTCATTTTTGCGTAGGAACCAGCTATATTTGAGCTATATTTGAGAAATGTACACAATCTGTTTGGTCTTATTAATGTCCTGTCCCCAGCAAAAAGTGTACATGCGGGTTATGCTGTTATAGCGTCCCTACCAATGTTGAGACCAAACCTACGCCCTTGCATTCTTTCGTGAGTTCTGTCTAAAAGGAACAGGAAAATAAATTTGGGCTCCATAGTTCTATCTCTTATGTGGCAATTGGCATGCTGAAGAAATGAAACTTACTTTTGGATTAGGGTGCCGGCTAATAATGAGACTGACAGGTCCAGGGCCGCATTCACTGAGAATGGCATAAGCTTCACTGAGAGCAGCAAAACGAAGACTGACTGAATCCACCTCCAGTATCTGATCTCCCCGGCTTGGTGTGAGAAAGCATACGTATGACATAATAGTAAGTATACAGTAGCATACCCACCTTATGATTCTGTAAAAGTATAAAAATTCCTTTACCTCAGCCTGCCATCCATTTTGGCAACAGATCCCAGTGCAAGGCTATGGATGTAGATGCCAGGAGCAGAGTTTTCTGGGGTGAGAAAACAAACTCCAATCCCCAGGCCAACACCAGGCTCTAAGGAAAAACATATAAAACAATATCACACACATCACTCCATTCATGTTTTGTCTGAACCACTTATTTCCCATTAAAGTACATCATTTTACAGGGCTTACATCACTACTGCTTCTATTTTCAGTTCTAACATGGAATGACAACTTTTTTATTAAAGTATAAGGTACCCCTTCCATCATGAGGTTTTGATTAGGGCTGTCAAAATTATCGCGTTAACGGGCAGTAATTAATTTTTTAAATTAATCACGTTAAAATATTTGACACAATTAACGCACATGCTCCGCTCAAACAGATTAAAATGACAGCACAGTGCAATGTCCACTTGCTACTTGTGTTTTTTTTTTGCAGTTTTGTCGCCCTCTGTTGGCGCTTGGGTGCGACTGATTTTATGGGCTTCAACACCCATGAGCATTGTGTAATTATTGACATCAACAATGGCGGGCTACTAGTTTATTTTTTGATTGAAAATTTTACACATTTTATTAAAACGAAAACATAAAGAGGGGTTTTAATATAAAATTTCAATAACTTGTACTAACATTTATCTTTTAAGAACTACAAGTCTTTCTATCCATGGATCGCTTTAACTGAATGTTAATGTTAATGCCATCTTGTTGATTTATTGTTATAATAAACAAATACAGTACTTATGTACCATATGTTGAATATATACAGTGGTACCTCTACATACGAATTTAATTCGTTCCAGGACCTTGTTTGTAAGTCGAAATGGTCGTATGTCGAGCAGGATTTCCCCATAGGAATACATTATAATTCCATTAATTCGTTCCGAAGCCTAAAAACATACACTAAATTCTTAATAAATACTGCTGGCACTGTTACAAATGGCAATTAAACATAGAAAAACAAATAAGTTATGAATACATAATTCAGAATAATATAATAATAAGAAGAATAATTAATAATTATTCCTGTAAATAATGTAACGAAGTGGATTCTAATATGGCGGACACTTTTTACTGTCCCTGAACGCACCGCGAAGCTGACGTCTCAGTGAGATAGGTCGGTGCGGTAGAGATAATACTTTCGTTTTCTTGAGAGCAGTCAACTGCTTAAGACAATGGGCGTTTTGTGTTGGATAAGTTCTTAAATAAATGATAAAAACGTGATGAAGCTGGCGATTTCCTTGGCAATGTTGCCACAATGATAACTGTCACCTTAACTTATAAATAGTGGCGAACGGTGGTCGGAAGAGGACCATGGAGCTGTATTGTTGAGCCAGTTCAGGGACGCGCACCCCAAGCTCATATTTTTCTATAACTTGCATCTTCATTTCAATGGTAAGCATCACTTTTTTCCTTGTTTCTCCAACTGTATCAACTTTTTTTGAAAACTGTGTTGATTTCTCACACAAGAAAATCCACCGTGCGTTCGTTTGCAGTGCTGTCATGTCGTCGTATTTCGAGCAACTCGTCGGATGTAGAAACAAATGGCGGCTGAAATTTTACGTCGGATGTCGAAAAGATCGTGTGTCGAAGTGATCGTATGTAGAGGTACCACTGTATATCCATCTTGTGTCTTATCTTTCCATTCCAACAATAATTTACAGAAAAATATGGCATATTTGATAGATGATTTGAATTGTGATTAATTACGATTAATTAATTTTTAAGCTGTAATTAACTCGATTAAAAATTTTAATCGTTTGACATAGTTTTAATATATCCGACATTAAGGCAATACCTGGTACTTAACATGTTCCTCTCCATCCAATGTTTACAATATATGAGAAACTGGAGAAACAACAAAAGTTCCAGGACTACTATCACAAAATATATACAGTAATCAAACTCGAAATTTGACATGTGTAGTATTTATATGTTCCTTTAGTGATCTGTAATTTAACCGACACACCTTGGGAGATTGCAGCAACCGTCCAATGCAAACTGTAAACTCAGAGTGAGTTACAGTATAGTCTTTCGTAGTGTAGTATTGTACATACATTTAAATATAAAATAAAATACATATGTCAAAGAACCTTTATCAAGTGTGACCTCCATGATGATGCAGTCTTTTGGACCAGGACCGGAACTCCTTTGACTATCAGTCTCATCAGCTCCAAAGGGAACCGGTGTTCCCTCACTGGTGTTAGAGTTAGGTGAGCTGGACCGGCTCCGCACACTTGGGGTTGCACAGGGTGTAAGACTAGGGCTCCGCAGGCGAGTTCGAATTGTCAGCGTCACAACACCTTTTTTGAGTTGCTATAGGAAGCACAGAGATATGTGTCCTTTACTCAATTTTCCAAGAAATCAGCCGGTTTGAATGAAAGTGGGGGGCAAATTAAGTGAGCATTTAAACCCAAATATAAACAGGAAAACAATTTTATGACATAAATGATCTTTATGTGACTCTGAACCACAGCTAAGGACAAATTTGAGTCTTCAATGAACATGACTTCTTCTGTAAAGTTAGAGGAATGTCTGCTGCCCTAGAAAGCTCATGTTAGCACAGGAAAAATTCACAAACTGAAATGATAGAAGCCAAGTAATGAGAAGGCGCCAGCTGGATAGTAATGGAAAGACATTACGTGTACAACCCCAAAAAGTTCAATTCATGTATTCTTTCAGTGAGGTTGATATTGGACTCTTAATATAGACATTTAAACTGGGAAAAATAAATGTGTCAATAATTACTTTTTAACTGCGTACCTATAGCCTATCCCGATATTGTCCAACTCAAAAAATCAGATACTGATATCAAACCAATATATGCGCTCGTGGACTGAACATATTATGGATAATTGTATTGTGATGCCCAGGTCAAATGCTCTGCTCACATAACAAATCCCAAGCATCATAGTTTGGAAACATCTAATAGTCAATAAACATAACTGCTGTGCTAAGCTGTGACCAGCCCTTGTACAAAGGCAGAAGGGTTAGGGTATCCGATATCCTTTTAAAATGCTTTTATCGGCTGATAATATCAGACACCTCTATGCGTCAGTGTCCATCTTAAGCGGGTCTGCATAATATATCAATTTTACATTATAATTCAATGTGACGTTTGAATGAACCTTGAAAGCCTGGATGGCTTGTTGATGTGTCAGTCCTTGGAGAGACTCTCCGTTTACCTCTAGGATCTCATCTCCTGTGTTAAAAAAAAAAGTTGTAGTCAAATTGTATTTTTGTATATTGATTTTGTTCTAAGAATTAAAAATACCCTCTTTTAGGCGTCCATCAGCAGCTGCAGCACCATGGGAGAAAATTGTCTTCACAAAAATTCCCATTTGACCACGAGCTGAATCCTGACCACCAACAATACTGAATCCTAGACCCTATGAATTTTTGATTATGAAAAGATGGCAAATACATACATCAATTGAAATTGAATGATTTATTTTTATAAGACACTTTGCAAAACTTTTACTAAGAGATGATATTTGCTGCAGTGAACAAAAATGCCATACGTGCATTTTACAGGCTTTATTCAAACTGGCATGGCAAGAGTGCACCCACCTTCCCCTGGCCTTTCATCAGTACTATGCTGGAGATAATTGATGGCTGTGCAAGTCGCCATGGTGATTCCACTTGAACGGTGCTTAACGAACGTGCTGATTTCTTAATGATCTGATATTCCTGAAAGGCAAAGGGATACAACAATCAGATAAATAAAAAAGTATTGCCATAATAATCGGCTAACATACTTGTACTTTCCAACAAACATTGCTTGGTTTTACTGTCTGCACATTTATATAAAATTTGCAATTTTATATTTTGGTTATTTACAAACAGCAATTGATCCTTTGCAAAATGTGTATTATCATGAATTAATTATGGGGTCTTGCTGTATCCTGTTTTGTTTATTTTAAACGCTCATTAACATACTGTAGCCATTAGCGTGTCCACCTTTGAGTAATTTGTTTTGCTGATAGCCAGAATAATATAATACTATGCTTTGATGTGACACTGTTTATTGTTTTTTTGCATTATGTTAAATCCTACATATGAATAATTTCATGTACTTTTAGTCATCAATATTCAAGACTCTCTTGCCAGTAAGTGACTGTGCTGTACTTAGCTTTGCCATTTTGAAATATTTTGAAGGACCTAACTTTTACTCTACATTAAAAGGATGTGTGTCTTTTCCTGACATATGTGTTTAGTTACGTAACATTATTATGAGTCACTGACCTGTCTTTCTCCAGCAGCATCTAGCTGTTGTGGTAAAGAGTGTTTACGTCTGCCTGGCTTTGAGGCCTTCTCCACAACGTCGCAACGGCTTACACCGTTCTCCACAGAGAGCTCATCGTCTTCACCAACTGACTCCAAGCGGCAACTTCCGCCTACCATCGGAACAAAAAGTAAGATTAATTCCCTGTATGGCAATGACATTTTATATACGGCGGAAAACACAGACAAGACTGAAAAACCTGTTTCTGCTCTTGCACTCATCTTAAAAAGAAACTGCTGTATTTTTAGCATAAACAACTGTTGTGTTTGATAGAACAATATGTCTATATGCTGCCATAGCAGATTCATGGCGCAATAAGCCCCCAAACTATTTTTAATTTGTCCGTTTTACCCTGAAAACCCCCGTTTACAGACGTCGCGCAACCGCTTTTGTTTCAACCCAGCCATAAAACAAAGGTAATTAATTATATTTATTATTCAAAATGTCTGTCGTTTTTAGTCTAGAATCATTAATTGATGTCTCATATTTCGTTAAAAAAAAAAAAAAAAACGTAAAAAAATTATTCACTCACATATTTTAAACTTTTAAACAAAATATGTCACAATGAAAAAAAAAATGGCGTCTGTAAAAAAGTCACGGATATCTACCTCATAACTATCACTTAATTGTATTTTTTTTGTTACTGTCGCATTTTCTCCGATATGTTAGATGATAAATAATCGATCCAAACAAAGAAAAATTGAAAAAAAAAAGTTTAAGAGGGAATATATATGAAAACGAAAATCTCGACCACTCCTTGATGTCTGCGATTTCTGCATCGCGACCCTTGTTATATTACCATGTTGCACCCATAAAATCCCCAAAACATCCAGCTGTGGTCATTCACATCTGTGTCTTGACACTCTATGTTACATGCTACATGGAGTTCTTGGATCGAAACGAGGTAAGTATGCGATAATATCTCGTTAAAGTCATGCCATCTGTAATTCTGCTAACGCGTGCTCTCACCTTCAGGTAGGGTTTTGCTGTTTAAAAAACAAACAAAAAAAAGAAAATGCCTTCCTATTCAAAATTTTTCTTCCCCCAGAAAATTGAGATTTTAAACTTTCCAATGATTTATCACATGTACATATTGGACAATTTTGAAAGTTGGCCAAATTGGGGGTCTCAGAGCGGAACTTCGAGTCACCTGAGTGTTTTCCGCCATACATACACTTCATTTCCAGTTGATGGGGCGCGGGACCGCTCCGTAGGGGGCCTATTTTCAAAAACGTCTAATATTTCAACCAAAGCAGCTAGCGAACTAAAACCAAAACAAGAATCTCCCTTAGGCATATCCCTGTCTCCATGAGGAGCGGCATCAAAAAATTAAAAGTCGTTCCCTAATAAAATCCCAATTAGTTATTTTTTCATATAACACAACCTAAAATGGCTATAAAATTCTCAGATTTTACACTACTTGCACAAAAATCACCAAATGCAGAGATAATCACCTATATTTTCAGGATCAATAGCAATATTTAACATATATAAGTTTTTGAATGCAGAATAATCTCAATATTACTCAACAAAAGCAAATTTTGCATTTTTCTATATACAATCACAATTTATTTAGATTGAATTTCGATGTTACTATTGCCTCAGCACGGAGGGATGTCTTGCCGACTATCTGGCCCTTGTCGTTTTTAGATTTATATGTTACATAAAATAAAACTTATAAAAGCCTTTTTTTTTTTTTTGTATGGACGCGGAAATGTCTAAATTACTAGTTTCTTGCCAAAAAACGGGCAGTTGGCCAAATATTACCTGATTATTTGAATGTAAAGTTACGCTATTCTGTATGGATACAAAATCCAACATGGCGGCTATCACGAAACAAAGAATTTTTTAAGTTCAAAACTCTTGCAAATAAATGCGTAAATCCCGGAATTTCTATAGAGTTGAACGTAATCTAGATTCTTGGTTAGAAACTAACAAAAAAAACAAACAAACAAACAAACAAACAAACAGGCATTTATCATTCATTTTACGTAATTATTTCAAGCTAAGTTACACTATTTTTTTTCTCTTTCATTTCATTGTTTTTACAACGTTTTAAAGTGCATGCACGGTGCTATTTTGTCGAATAATTACCTTGAATACTCGACCAAATCACTCTTGAGACACTCATGCCTGCTTGTATGCACTAAAACTTTCATCCAGTTTCTATTTCCACCTAAATCCAGCGTTAGAACGCAGTGTGGGTTTGAGTTTATCAAAGTGAAAGCTTCCGCGACACTCTGCCTGGCCCGGCCGCCTACGGGAAGCCGTCTGTAGGAGCTGTCTCGTCAACTGATCGTGAAGTCTATGTTGTATATATGTTCATAAATCTTCTATTATATGCAGAATAACGACTTTTAGTATAAATTATTCGGGGAACTTTGCTATCTGAGGTCAGGCTACATTTTCCACGTGGGTTCGCAATATTACTCACCCTGCGATTGACTGCAAAGCTTTGTGGCTGCAGGACTGCAACAAGATCCTCTGACTGCCTCTTTCTGGTATGTGTCCTCTAGTTTCTCCAGGTTGGTCAACTGTGAGCAAAAGGTAATGGACATGGTTAGTTAGTTTTCAGTTTTTTTTGTTTAATTGTGATGCCCAAAATTTATGAGCCAGTTGGTGAACTCAATCAATTTACTTGGCAATGAAATTATATTATTCTATTTTAGCTCTTCAAAACCACTTTTGGGAAAATAATATATACTGTTAATGAGCAACACAGACAATTATTGGAGAGGATGTCATTAATTTTGGGAGCAAGAGTCACGCACTGCAAAACAAACCAAAGCAAAGCAAATTTACTTATATGGTGCCTTGGTAACCAGTATCACATGTCACTTTACCTATATCACTGTGGCGGTCTTCAAATGGATGCATACTGTTAACTGAACTCTTTTTTTTTTTTTTTTTTTTTTTTGCACTGTTAACCAATATTTATTACTGAATGCTGCTATCACAGGTCACCTTACCTATACTGCAAGAGTATCACTATTACAAGTCTTTTTTCATATTGTGTTTTATTGTGTACAAACTTTTTAATCCATTCTTTGTGTAAGTCTGTGTGCACTCTATGAGACAGCTTTGAATCTCATGACACTTTGAGTAATGACAATAAAGGTGTTCAATTCTATTCTATTCTTAAAAAAAAAAAAAAAACGATTTGGATTCATTTTTTAAAAAATTATTGGGTCAAAAAGGGACTGGCTATCACTTGGGTAAACTCAAACTGGGTTACATATTTGACCCAAATTCCTAAGCTAAATGAATACCCCAACTCCAGTATTATACGACAATACACAACAACTACACAGTCTTTTTCAGTCAACCTCTTTGGGTTGAATGTGTAACCCAAACTGAGTTAGTTAAAACAACCCATCACACAGATCAAGTAGTGAAATGATAAATACTATAGAATGTTGAATGAGTTTTATTGACTATAATGTTAGAGCAAAAAAATAAAAAATAAATAGTAAACTAAAAATTGGCTAATTTAACTCAACGCCGATTAACACAAGTATGTTTTTCTCAAAATAGCCCAAGAATTGGGTTGTCATTGTAGCCATATGAAGTAGGGTTGTTCCAATCAAGTTTTTTTTGCTCCCGATCCGATCCCGATCGTTTTAGTTTCAGTATCTGCCGATCCCGATATTTCCCAATCTGATTGCTTTTTTTTTTTGCTCCCGATTCAATTCCAATCATTCCCGATAATTTTCCCGATCATATACATTTTGGCAATGCATTAAGAAAAAAATGAATAAAACTCGGACGAATATATACATTCAACATACAGTACATAAGTACTGTATTTGTTTATTATGATAATAAATCCTCAAGATGGCATTTACATTATTAACATTCTTTCTGTGAGAGGGATCCACGGATAGAAAGACTTGTAATTCTTAAAGGATAAATGTGACTTTGTATATTGTGACTAAATATTGCCATCTAGTGTATTTGTTGAGCTTTCAGTAAATGATACTGTAGCCATTTAACTTCTGCCCAAATGCATGATGGGAAGTGCAACCATAACTGTGCGTCGTGGTACCAATTGATATATCTTCTCTGCGTTGGGAATAACATAGGGTGTTAAGAAAAAGATCAACTACTACCTTTCTTCCCCACATTAATTCCCACGATTATTCTAATCGTTGGGAGAGGGATTACAAGGTTTTAGCCATTTTAAAAAAGGCTCCAAAGGCTGCCAAAATTCACTCTACTCATCTTACGCTGCCTTATAGCTCTATATACTGTTTGGGTAAAACGGCGCCATTATAGATTGAACGCGTTACGCGACAATGCGTGAGTGGGTCGTGCAGCGCATGCAGTAATTGCGTTAAATATTGTTACGTGATAAAATGTAAAAAATATTAATTCTCGCCGTTAACGCGATAATTTTGATAACCCTACCTTAAGCTTAAACTAAAGACTCTGGAAGAGTGTAACATATTATGTCTGTAATTATTAAATTAGAAAACGATTTAATTAAAAAAAATATATATATATATATATATATATTTAAAAAAGGCATGTCCGATACTTTTTTGCCGATTCCGATACTTTGAAAATGACGTGATCGGACTATCGGGACATCTCTAATATGAAGTGTTTATTGTGTGGTTCATTCGAAAAGCATTATTCTTATATTCCAAGTTGTACCTTATTTTGAAGGTGATAAATTATATTTGTCATTGACACATGAGGAAGAGCTGTATATACTGTATAGACTCAAAAAAATAACCATTATACCATTTTGAAATTTTAACACTTGGTGGCAAAATATCTTAAATTGTATCACTTGAACCATGTACAGGTAAATCCAACGTAAGGCGACCAAAATGAGTTTAAGATACTAACCAGATCGGGCAAACTTGTGGATGGATGCTGTTGGAAACCTACATCAGATTCCTCCTGCATGGGAAAGAAGAGGTTTTAGTGCTTTTCACTAAAAATAATGTGCAACAAATAATAATATTGAATTTCATCCTTGATTGTGTAATTGTGCGTTATGTACCCGGCTGGCAACGACGAGCTGGACAAGACCAGTGGAAGCGCGGAGGATGCTAACAGCCTCTTGATGAGTAAGGCCCACTAGTGACTGACCATTAATCATAAGTAACTCATCACCAGCTTGAAGACGGCCATCCCTGTAAAACAAATGTAAATTCATGTAAGCTTATGTGTCTATATGCATCAAGGGCGTAGGTTTGGTCTCAACATTGGTGGGGACCATATAACAGCATAACCTGCATGTACACTATTTGCTATTTACTATTTACAATAATAAGACCAAACAGACGAGGTGAACAGAGTTCAAGTCCATGCTCCATGATCCTTAATTATTTATTTTTTTAATGTACATAGTTAATTATGATTATGTTGCGTGTATGTTGTGTTGTGTGAGCAACATAAGTGGTTATGCAGCACCATTTAAATGTACATAGATAATTATGTTTGGTGAGCAACATATGAGGTTATGCAGCATCTTCACAACACGGACGTATTTTTACATTACTTATAGTGGCTGCTGCTAGCCGAAAAATACTTCTAATATCCTTCCACTTCGAAGGGGCTGGAGGAGGTGGTCTGTTGGCAACAATCGACATGTATTTCTGTTGGGGCTGTGTGAGTGTGTCTTATGTGGTGGTGGTGGGTCAAGTCATCAGCCAATCAAACGTGTGTTTGAGGGGGAAAAAAATGGACCGGCACATTCAGCAAGTGAAAAGGGGTAAATGTAAGTCTGAACGTAATGGAAATAATTCATTTAATAATGGTAGGGTCAATTTAATCCTTACAACATACGGGAAGACAATGTAAATTACTGATATAACTGCCGTCATTATACAATACAAAAAGGGTTGGTTAAAAGTTTGTGGGGACAATTTGAGCATCCAGAAAAGTTGCTAGTGTTATGTCGCTACCGTCCCTATGCAAACCTACACCCTTGATATGCATGTTATAGGTAAGACAAAAGAAACAAATACTGTAATTACTTAACAGTACATAATAATTCAGATGAAAAATCACTCAAGTGCTACGTAACTCACAAGTACGACTGCAGATTTTTTTCCCTCCGAAAAAAAGAGTTGACATGAATATAAACTAGTATTCTATAAATTCAGATATTGGCCAACAGTATTCCATAAACTAAAACAATAATGAAATGCAATGCAAGGCAAATGAAAACCAAACCTGTGAATTGTTCCTCCCTCCTCAATACGAGCGATGTTAATACCATGAGGAGAGCGCTTAGAACCGCGCCCCCCAGTTATCTGTATGCCCAGACCCTCTTGACCTTTAACCAGGTGCATTTTCCAGATGTGGCAGCCCTCTTTTGGCTTTTGGAAAGAAGAAAAACAACAACAACAACAAAAAAACAGTGAACAAACACTGTAGATTAGGGGTGTGACAACATATGAATTATGGTGATATATTGCGATATTTTGTATCCCAATAGGTTATCGATATGCTCCCGCCAAGAAAAGTTTTAAAAGGAGGTCACTGTTTAAATGGTAAGCCCTCATATAGCGCATTTATCTACATTGTTACAATGCCCATAGCGCTTTACATTAACACACATTCACACACCAATGGTGCTGCTGCCATGCAAGGCACTGCCAAATCATTGTGGGCAAATTAGGGTTCAGTGCCTTCCCCAAGGGCACTTTGCAGTGGGCAGTCATAGCCGGGAATCAAACCGCTGACCCTTCTGTCCCAGGACAACTTTAGTTACAAACTGCACCACGGCCGCCTTTAAAGAAACCTACAAGCTGCTACCCAAAATTTTGCCACTTAAATAGTATCTACCGTATTTTTCGAATTATAAATCGCACCGGAGTATAAGTCGCACTAGCCATAAAATGCCCAATGAAGAGATTAAAAAAATATATATATAAGTCGCACCGGAGTATAAGTCGCATTTTTGGGGGAAATTCACTTGATAAAATCCAACACATACAGCAGATATGTCATCTTGAAAGGCAATTTAAAATAAAAATACAATAGCGGACAACATGCTGAATAAGTGTTCAACATGCTGAATAAGTGTTCAATACGAATTACACGATGCATGAACAACTAAATGCGAACGTGGCCGGTATGTTAACGTAACGTAGCTATTAGGAGTTATTCAGATAACTATAAAAAACATGCAAACAAGTATACCAAACCATCAGTGTCACTCCAAAACACCAAAATAACACGTGAAATGATATAGCAATGTGTAAATAATTTCACAAATAAGTCGCTCCAGAGTATAAGTCGCACCCCCAGCCAAACTATGAAAAAAAACTGCGACTTATAGTCTGAAAAATACAGTATGTTAAGTCAGTAGCTGCCATTCATGGCAGTACAGTTCCAGTTCATTTTGACTCGACTCAAAATACATTGAACATCTAGAGCCGTCAACGCCAATCACACGAGTATGCAAAGCCAGTCCTCCCATTTTAAATGAAGTGGACGTCCATCGTTGTCAATGGCGGGCAATGAGTGAAGAAAGACACTCATTTGTTTGTTGCAATAATTCAGTGTTGCTGTATTTGTTTACAGACATTTTGCACTGAAATAGTCTGTGAGGAAGACAAAAGTTTTTGACAGGTTATCCGCAACAGTGCATAAAATAAACATTGTTTTTCTCTAAAATATAATTGATTAATTTCCTCGCCCATGTATCGATAATTGTCCAATCGCCCTATTGTGAGATAATTGTTATCGTGACCCTTGTATCACAAATCGTATCGGATCGGTAGGTACCCAGAGATTCCCACCCCTACTGTAAATAGAAGTAGAGAAAACTTGAAATTATTTTTCTACTGAAAGTGTAATACTTTATTCTGAGCAGTATACAAGAAGCTCTGAAAACTACACGATAATGGACTTAGCCTTGGATTTACCTCAATGTAGAGATGCATTACATCACACATGACAGATGGCACAAATCCTCCTAATTCCGTAATAGCTATAATCCATGACAGATCCTCATGTCCAAGCCAATCACTACATACTGTACAGTGTAGTGGATGACAACCCAGTGGTCACGTTTGCTAGTGTGATTAAGAGTTACTGTAACAATGACAAGGCAAATTTGTAATGTATGAATATCGGTAAAGGTAGGAATAGCAGATGTATGCATTTTGTAAAGAACTCTTCCTAATCTCCTTTCATTTTCATATTTCAATGACTTAAGTCAGTGAATTGTAAGCTTTTGACAAAAGATTGTCCATGTACAACTAAAATGATAAGAATTAAAATTCAGTAGCTTAGTTAGGCATGTGCCGGTATGAGATTCTGATGGTAAGGTAACCTTAAGCAAAAATTTCACGGTATCACGGTATTACAATTACAGCTCTAAAATGTCTTACTTTGAGATATCTGGGTTAAAAAAACAAAAACAAACTATTTTCCATTAAACAGGATTTTTATTTTTCAAAATAAATTAGGCGGAAAACACTCAGGTGACTTGAACTTCCACTCTCACACCCCCAATTTGGCCAATATTAAAAATTGTCCAATAAGCATATGTGCTCATTGGAAAGCTTGAAATCTCAATTTTCAGGGGGTGGAAAAAATTTGAACAGGAGGGCATTTAAAAAAAAAAAAAAAATTTTTTTTTAAACAGCAAAACCCTAACTGGAGGCGAGAGCAGAATTAAAAACGCCACGATTTTAATGAGATATTATCTTTTTAGATCCCTACATTTTTGGGACTTTAAAAATAGCTAATACCGTAGGGATGGTATGAAAGAAATTTTTTGCGGTTTTCAAACCGTGACGTATACCGTGAAACCGGTAATCGGCACATGTCTAAATGTAGTAGGCCAAAATGTACATTAAAATTGTATTGTGTATTTAACACGCGCTATAATTAGCTTTTTTGTAAAGGATGTAAATGATTCAATTAAATTAGATTGCACTTAAAAGTTAAATTCAAATTGTATCAGACTAATTGTGAATTCATTTATTTAATTGACATACCGCTAGAGGGATAATGTGTATCCCAGGTCCTACTTGTATCTTCCTGTCATGACATGTCATATCCTGTTTTATTTTGAAGGCTTCACCCTCCTCGTGTCTTGCCCTTCCTCTGGTCACCTAATCACCTATTGTTTCCACCTGTTCCCCATTACCTCGTGTGTATATATTGCCTTAGTTTCCCTAGTCTTGTGCAGAAGTGTCTTCCCACCCCTGTTGGTCACGTCAGCCTTGTCTCATAGAAATCATAGTGGTCTAGATTTTATCCTCAATTTGGAGGGCCATTTGTTTGAACTTTTGATCATAATTATCTTGGCTGTTTCCTCCATTTGGAGTGTTTTATGTTTATGCCTGTCCTCCTTTTGGAGTGCCTTTTGTTTGAACTTTTGATCGTGGTTGTTCTGACTTATTCCTCCGTTTGGAGCGCTTTATGTTGGTACTTTTCCTCATCCCTGCAAGCCAGCGGAAGAACCTCTGTTTTTGTAGAATAAAAGTTTTGCCTGAAACTCTGCCGCTGAGTCCGTCTCGGCCTGACACATCCTTGGAAAACCACTGGTTTAGGGAACGGATGGGCTTGATACCAATATTAAAACGGTTACTGTGCAAGGTCTCAAACGTTTAAACTTACTTCATTGTATCAAAGTAATACACAATACATTTTCTTTTTTTCGTCAATTATCTGCTTGATTTCAGCTCAGTGTAACATATAAATTTTGTAATATTTATGAGCTCAGTATTTCAGTTTTTCTAGATCACGTGGTTCTGTTGGCTTCATCAAGTTCAATCTTCAACTTTCACTAGAGTGGTTCACAGCTGAGTGTGAAGCAGTTGGAATGAGAAACAGCACCTCTAAATATGAGACCATGGTATTCAGTTGGAAAAGGGTGACGCTCCCTCACTTGCAGCATTTTATATTTTCTGAGTACAAAGCTTATAGTGCTATCGACATGGTTTGTTATCAGCTTGTGGGTTCATAAGATATTTGACAACTTTCCATTAAAAGCACATGTGACATGGATTTACATTCAAAATCCTTGTGATATGGGTTAATACACCAGCTGTCCGTCTCTGACCCACATTTTTACCCAGTATTTGTCAGTCTGTTGTTTTTACATCATCTGTTAGCAAAATATATACAGTATACAATGAAAAAATGTTCTATTCTAATGTACAGTATACATTGCAGATTGCTTAGGACTTTGACAAACTCTCAATAAATTATTGTAGTTCACTACTAACTTACTATATTGTCCTTAATATTACTTATAAATTTTGCACCTTTGTAGTATTTACAAAAAATTGCAAAATAAAGGAGCTCGCAGCAAAAAAACTAACTATGAATGAAGAGCTATGAATTTTGTTCATTTTGGAACAATGAACTTGGTTATAAATGTCCACTTACAGCATGAATTATGAACAGAACTAGCTCATTTTAAAATTTGTGACCTGAGTCTGGAAGTATTTCATGTATAAAATGAACTTTCGCAACACTGCCACACTCTAGCAACTAACCCTAAAAAATAGACACCCTAAAATGATATCTCCAATCACTCAAGAGAGACATGAAATTTGTTTATATACAGGCAAACTAGAGAGTATCTCACAAAGTCAATCTGTTATCAGAAAAAAAATGCAAAAATTAATTGAAAATCATGTAATAATGCGTGACTTACCTGATTGGGGAGTAGGCTGCAGAAAGAATCTTTTTTGCTTTCCAACACTTGACTGTGACTCCTTAAAGGCAGCGTAGCGGTTCCTCCATTGCGGCGTTGGTGGTGCTTAACTTTGAAATGAGGCAAGGTGCCATGACCTTCCTCTGTAGGCATTCGTGTGGAGAAGATATGTTTTGTTTTTTCCTTTGAGGGGCAGATTCCATCTGCAAAGCTAGAGCTCAAGTCACTACAATAACTCTGAAATTCAGAGTCAGTATCGCTGTTGGCATCTCTTTTGCAGGGTGACCGTGAAATGACACCAAATTTGCGTGTCCGTTTGCACGTTACTGAACTGTCAAAGGAGTCAGTGGGAGGTATACAAAGTGGCTGGTCATCACAGCAGTCATAACTGATGGAAGAACTTGAGCAGCCATCAACATCATGGGGAGGGAGAGGAGCTTTTCGCTTTACACGCCGCAACAGAACAAGGTAAATATAGCCTCCATTCCAGCACTGATCAGCCAAATAACTGGAAATAAAAATTCCATGTATGATTAAATTATAAAGGAGAGTCACCATAATGTACATCTTTCTACATCTTGAATGCTGACATTTACAGTGTCACTGTGACTACACTGTTTAAAAAAGTTAGGTTAACTCGAAATTCAAAGTTCTGCTATCTCACTTGCATTTGCAATTTTTGATGGAAAACGTGTATATGCAAGTTATCCCTGAGAAGTTAGAACCAACTCAAAATTTTAAGTAAGCAGAAGTATATGTTATTTTATGCAGATATATATCAAGGTAACCAAAGCAGGATTTGAACTTGGGTCTCCTGAGTGCAATGTATACTGAAGTGAGAGACAGCTTGTCTGCCAGCACATACTTCTGAAGGCACATTATAAGTCAGGCTAGGGCCATGTTCATGCAACTTAAAAATTTCAAGTAAGCACATTTTATATTTCAAGTTAGCACAACTTATCATTTCAGGTTCTGCTTTCTCAGAAATGTAGGTGTTGCCCTAAAGGTTGATAATTCCAATTACCATAACTCGTTTTATCAAGTTAACCGTGTTAATTGATTAGTTAAAAACGTTAAATTGTGAGTTGTGCTAACTGAAGTTAGCACCATTTTTGGATGTTTTCTTTTTTTACAGTGTACGTGTAGTTCGATTAAAGAGTAATAGGCACCATATTGTCAAGGATACGCGGAGTTTAAGGGGGGACCTCCCCCCGGTGGCCGAAAAGTCTATTGCATGTAATTGACTTTCCTATATGTGATTTTAAAATTAAGAGTTTTTCGATAAAATATTGTCTATAAAAGTTGTAAAGCAATAAAAGAAACAAAAAAATGAATTAAAAAAAAAAATAAAAAATTATAATGGGTCAAAATTATTTTTCGAACAGATCATGTGACTAGCACCTTAGACGGTCATTTGCATTGCTTAGCCAAAATCACCTGAGGGCCGTTTTTTTCAAACCTAAGGTTTCAAAAGCGACAACAACTACTGAGCAAGAACCGAGGATTTAAAATGTGGACCATGAAATGCCAGAAAGCACCACTAAATTGTTAAGCGGAGTTTCAATTGGCCCCACTAAAGACGCTAATTGCACAACAGAGCCACCACGGGTGTCTTGCCAATGTAGTTACCCCCATCAAAAATTGTATCCCCTGGCCGCAGGAGCGCACACAAACACATTACGGTAGTTATGATTTATTTATTTATTTATTTACTTAAACAATTTATTGAAAGCAGAAAAGAACCACAGGTATATATTTTGGACATCGAGTAAAACAGTAAAACATTGCCTTTTTCAACGTTCAGTACGTATGTTATGTTTCACGACAGAAAAAAGTTTTTTTTTTTTTTTTTTTTTTTTTTTTATGGCTGGGCCATGTTTTAAAACCTCGTAGGTAACTACATCACCAAAACACGGAAATCAAGCAAATCAAAGCAGCGCAGTGGCTCTGCCCAAGGGATACAATTTTTAATGGGGGTAACTACATTGGCACGACACTGGCGGATGTACCATATTCAATGGATGACGATATTGGCAAAAAGTATAGCTGTCCTAAGCAGCCTGATTTAGAATTCCCCTCAGGAATGATGGGAAACAAAAAAATGATCATTTTCAACTCATTATTATAAATATTCTTGAAAGTTATTTTTTTTGCTGACACTGCATTTCGGGGTCATCAACATGTTGTGCCCCCCACCCCCACCACAAAAGTGAAACTCCGCCTATGTTGTCAAGTTTGAGAGTGTTTCATAATTATAATGCAACATAAACAGAATGGAAGTCAATTACGTGTAACAGTAACAAATTCATTGACATGATCAACCAGTGTATCAGTTTTTGTGATACTGTATATACTGTATGAAAAGAGATTTTCAAGACTAATAAGTCAGAACTAAAAAAGTAATAACTAAGATTTTATGTAAAAAAAAAAATCACTGCAGCTTTCAAGCTTTAACTCCTCATTTCACATTGAACTTGGTTGACTTAGATTTATGTTTTTAATGGACTTACCTGGCTCCACTGACATCCACTCCCACCATGAGTTGTCCATTCAGTGATAACAGTTCATCTCTCAGTTTAATTTTGCCACAGCATGCTGCTGGGCTTCCCTTTCTCACTTCAGTCACCCAAATGCATCCCACATGCATGATGGGACTCTGGTCTCTTCTCCTCCTTGGTCCACCTTTTTTTCTTCCATCAGGATCTCCAAAAATTGGGATGTTTCCAAAGCTAAGACCAAAATCTGATGGGTCACCTTCATTTTTCTGGATTGAAATAGCATGAACCTCAACATCTGTGCCTTCGTTGTAGGATGACAGCTCGGCTGATGAAGCTTCGTAATCCTCTATGAAGTTGAACTTTATGTATTCAACTAGTTTCTGAATGGCGGACAGACACAGGGATAAGTTCTCCACATGTTTCTTAATGTTACTGCTACTGCATCCTTGTTCTGTATCCCCATTCTGGTCACAGGCCTGCCGAAAAAGTAGAAGACATGATGTAAAAAAAAATATATATATAATAAATAAATCAACTCCGTTAACTTCACTGTATTATCAATTTTATCTGATTGGCATAGGCCTTTAGCTTAAAATTTTCATGATTAAAAAAAAATGCCGTAATTTTCAATGTCCTGTGTACTTGTTTCAGCATTTTTGTTATTTGGGGTAAATTTGCCACCAGGCTACCATACTACACCATCCCATCCCATCCCATCCCATCCCATCATTTTCTGCTTACTCCGAGGTCGGGTCGCGGGGGCAGCACTTTTAGCAGGGAAGGCCAGACTTCCCTCTCCCCAGCCACTTCAACCAGCTCCTCCAGCGGGATCCCAAGGCGATCCCAGGCCAGCTGAGAGACATAGTCTCTCCAGCGTGTCCTGGGTCTTCCCCGGGGCCTCCCGCCGGTGGGAAATGCCCGGAGTACCTCTCCAGGGAGGCGTCCAGGAGGCATCCTAACCAGATGCCCGAGCCACCTCAGCTGGCTCCTCTCAACGCAGAAGAGTAGCGGCTCGACGGCAAGTCCCTCCCGGATGACCGAGCTTCTCACCCTATCTCTAAGGGAGAGCCCGGACACCCTGCGGAGAAAACTCATTCGGCCGCTTGTATCCGGGATCTTGTTCTTTCGGTCACGACCCACAGCTCGTGACCATAGGTGAGGGTAGGAACGTAGAACGACTAGTAAATCGAGAGCTTCACCTTTCGAATCAGCTCCTTCTTCACCACTACGGACCGGTGCAGAGTCCGCATTACTGCAGACGCTGCACCGGTTCGCCTATCGATCACCCGTTCCCTCCTACCCTCACTCGTGAACAAGACCCCAAAGTACTTGAACTCCTCCACTTGGGGCAGGATCTTATCCCCGACCCGGAGAGGGCACTCCACCCTTTTCCGACTGAGGACCACGGTCTCGGATTTGGAGGCGCTGATCATCATCCCAACCGCTTCACACTCAGCTGCGAACCGCTCCAGTGAGAGATGGAGGTCATGGCCTGATGAAGCCAAAAGCACCACATCATCTGCAAAATGCAGAGATGCAATGCTGAGGTCACCAAACCGGAACCCCTCAACGCTTCGGCTGCGCCTAGAAATTCTGTCCATAAAATTATGAACAGAATCGTTGACATAGGGCAGCTTCACTGAGTCCAACCCTCGTTGGGAACGAATTCGACTTACCGCCGGCAATGCGGACCAAACTCTGACACCGGTCGTACAGGGACGAAACAGCCTTTACCAAGGGGCTAGGTGCCCCGTACTCCCAGAGCACCCCCCACAGGACTCCCCGACGCACACGGTCGAACGCCTTCTCCAGATCCACAAAACACATGTGGACTGGTTGGGTGAACTCCCATGCACCGACACCAGGCTGTTTATTTGTTTTGAGATACAGATACACTATGATATCCAATTTTCTAATTATCGAAAAACTTTGACCAAACACAGTCACCACACGTTAAAGTAGTGTGAAAAGCTGAACAACAAGGACAGAAAAAGTCACATTATTTGTGTTTTTATAAATGATTCTGAGACACGCCATAAGGATCAAAGGCAAAGAACAAGGACCTTTTTTTGGCTGACCTCAGTGACAGGCAAAGGAGTGGCTGACCATGTGGCTGCTTAGCCTTCAGTCATTCGTGAGTAGATTTTTTTTTCTGTCCGGTCATAATTCATTTTTTATGTGTTGTGAGAATTGCGTGCGTTGGCGTAGCACACGTATACACCATAATCATGTCTGTTTCTTTTTTTAAACAATCAAATTTTAGATCCACCACTTTTTTGCTCGGGGTCGGGGTGACATCTGCATTTTTTGTTTTCTTCATCTTTCTGTTTAGTCCTCTGCCAGGCTGAGCTTCATAAGCGCATCACAAATTGATTTATGAGTTTTTCCAAGGAGGACTTTTTGAGGAAAACCGGACATCATGAGGATGGATAGAATTAGTGCTACAACAATTAATCGATTAACTCGAGTGTTTGATTATATAAAAAGATTCAAATTAAATGTTGCTGCTTCGAGTATTCGTTTCGTTAAAGTGGCGTGTAATGGTTTGTTTTGAAAGTGTTTGCATTTAGTTTTATTGATTTGGGCGGATACACTGCCCTTTAGTCTGCTTCATTTCACGTGGCTGAATCCAGTTGCTCCCTGTTAAGACCAACATAAGCTAGGTTTTTGTTTGAGCTAATGTTTTTTTAATGCATTCACAATTTAGTTAATAGTCGGGTTGTTCCGATCATGTTTTTTTGCTCCCGATCCGATCCCGATTGTTTTAGTTTGAGTATGTGCCGATCCAGATATTTCCCAATCCGATTGCTTTTTTTTGTTCCCGATTCAATTCCAATCATTCCCGATAATTTTTTTTTTTTCATATACATTTTGGCAATGCATTAAGAAAAAAATGAATAAAACTCGGACGAATATATGCATTCAACATACAGTACATAAGTATTGTATTTGTTTATTATGACAATAAATCCTCAAGATGGCATTTACATTATTAACATTCTTTCTGTGAGAGGGATCCACGGATAGAAAGACTTGTAATTCTTAAAGGATAAATGTGACTTTGTATATTGTGACTAAATATTGCCATCTAGTGTATTTGTTGTGCTTTCAGTAAATGATACTGTAGCCATTTAACTTCTGCCCAAATGCATTATGGGAAGTGCAACCGTGACTGTACCTCGTGGTACCAATTGATATATCTTCTCTGCGTCAGGAAATAACATAGGGTGTTAAAAAAAAAAGATCAATTACTACCTTTCTTCCCCACATTGCTTCCCATGATTATTCTAATCGTTGGCAGAGGGATTGTAAGGCTTTAGCCATTTAAGAAAAGGCTCCAAAGGCTGCCAAAATTCACTCTACTCATTTTACGCTGCCTTTTAGCTCTATATACTGTATGGGTAAAACGGCGCCATTATAGATTGAACGCGACAATGCGTGAGTGGGTCGTGTAGCGCATGCGTTACTTGCGTTAAATATTGTAACGTGATAAATGTAAAAAATACTAATTCTTGCCGTTAACGCGATAAATTTGATAACCCTACCTTAAGCTTAAACTAAAGACTCTGGAAGAGTGTAACACATTATGTCTGTAACGTTAAATACAATTAGAAAACGATTTATTTAAAAAAAAAAAAGAAAAATTAAAAAAAGGCATTTCCGATATTTTTTTGCCGATTCCGATACTTTGAAAATGACGTGATCGGACCTCGATCGGGACATCTCTAGTTTATAGGTATATTTGGCTGTTTTTTTATGGGAATATGTGTCTGGACCATTTGTTAAGAGCATTGTTAAAAAAATTTTTTAGCATATTATAGCATCTAAGATGGCGGACTTTAGCCGATTGTTCTGTTGTACATAGATCCTCATTTATTCATTTTTTATACTATTTGAGACTCAGCTCAGGTATTTTAATTTTTTATGTTCCTTATCCGATTACTCGATTATTTGAACTAACTACTTCATCGATTAATCGACTACTAAAATAATCGATAGCTGCAGCCCTAGATAGAATAATGTCATTGCTGGCTGGTTTGTTTCAAACCAGAAAATAGTGTATTTAGCACTTTTACTTCTTTATCTCTATAATGTCACTCAGTTACAATATGTTTTCGTGTGTCATTTTGGTGGTTAGGTCACTTAAGTCTCCATTGAAGCCCATGTCCATGTTATTATTCTCAAGAACAAAAACCAAAACGGATTTTGTTCGCTAGGTTCCTTCCAATAACAAACAGACTTCATTAAAACAGGAGGTAAAATACCTTGATGACGCAAGTTTCCAGATTCAAGACATCCTTCTGGTGAGATCTGTCGGCATGAGCTCCAAGCCACTCCTTGAGAAGTGAAAGGATGCTGAGGGCATTGTCCTGGGAAATTGGCATTCTGGCATTTTAGGCCTGGTCAGACATCATCACCAACAGCCATGCTGATACTGGCAACTTTTCATGCAGGCATCAATCAATCAGCGTTTCCTGATGGCTTTATATTAATCTTTCAAATACCATGATAGAGCTAACAATGTCTGTGTCAGTATGTATCAAATAAACTCAATCTTGCATTCACAATTGCAGATTGTGGAGGATGGTCGGGAGGCTTGTATGGATCTTCTGGGGACTTTGTAGCGTCCCATGAATACCTACAAAAAAACAACAACAACATTTGTTAATTTAATATTAGGCAGACTGCATTGAAGGACTGCACAATATATCGCTTGAACATCGCCATTGCGATGTGCGTATGCGTAACAGTTGCATCGCAGGATGTGCAAAATTTTAAAAATAAATAAATAAATTTGTGAACACGTAAACATTTGCTGTGCTGCACAAGCAGCAAGTGTGCAGAGACATGACCTCCTGGATCCTATCATTCACAGATGAACTCCCTTAGCCTGGATTAAATGGTATTATATGAATACAATGTTGTCTTGGTGAGTCAGCCAAAGTCTTCCCAACAGAGCTATTCAAGTCATCTGGTGAAAATTCTTCTAGTTTTAATATCACAATAGATCGCAAACCCCTAAAAAGTCACAATGTCAGTTTTTTCCAATATCGTTCAGCTCTACTGCACTACTACTACTACACTGTTTTTTAAATGCATTTTATCCTTACGACTTCTGTTTTGTCAAAAAGTAATGCGATGGTATTAGTCCTCATAAATTGTAATTATCGCAACAACTCATCTAGTTATTAGGAGCTGGTTAACGCAGTGTACCTCACTTTTAGTTAAAATTATTGTCAACTTGTTATTGCCATCTCATGGTTTGAAGGGAGATGTTGTGGAGGTTTTTCCACCACATACTGAAATTACATTGACATAATGGCATCTGCACAGGTTAGACCATTGACTTTAAAAATATGTCTTCAGGCTCGTAGCACATTTTTTTAACCAAACAAATGAGGATTTAATATCTGATTATTAGTCGTGCTTTTAAAGTGGACTCTATTTACTGGTTGTAGCCGACTAGATTTTTTGACTACATATGGCATTACAATTATCAACAAACAACTTTCTTCCTGTTTACGTTCTTGTGACCAATAAAAGAGAGCAATGTTGCGATGTGTTGCATACATAAAAAAAAAAGAAAAAAAAAAAAAATCGTTAGCAACCGGTTAAAAAAATAGTCCCATGCTTATCTTTTTGCTTGTATTTCATTCAGTTTTCTCAAAATAAAAACAACTGCTTATTTTGGTGTCTATAATACTGGTATGACACTGTCAGATTGCTTCATCTCTAGAAGAGACACATCTAATGATCTGCAAAATGCTTTGTATAATATTACAAAGACCTTTCTTTTAAATACTATTACTACTAGTAAACAGCGATTTAAGGGAAACAAAGTCTTAACTTGAGCAACAAAGCTTACTAGTGGAGGCATTTGCTGTGAAATAATGGTCCTACCACCAAAACAGAAAAGTTTAAAAACATTACAGAAAAGCCTACATTGCAAGAGGACATACCCACGTCCATGACCACAAAGACGCAGTGAACAATGTCCAGAGTAGCTGTATACATACTCTATTTACGTACAAGTTTACGTAATGTGTTTTTAATAGTCTGAAACATGGTGATTAAAGCCCTTGGTGAATGGCAATGAATGGTCCCGATAAGAACTGGGGAATATGGGCTGACCATTTGGCATAAATTTAACTACAAACACAGAGTTGTGCACAGCCACATCTTTGGCAATTAGAGATAAAAACCCAGGCTACCACAAGACCACACTATAATTACTATGTAGAGACTGGCCTTCAAATAAAGTGTTGCACTTTGTGGTACCATCTGTCTATAGTATTCAAGTACTCTGCAGGCAGGCAGGCAGGCAAGCCCTGCACTCTCGGGGCATAGTTTTCAAATTGCATGTTGGCATTATGATAGGTTTTTACCATTGTCAGCAATGTTAGAACAAAACTTTAAACCAACAAGTGTACAATAGTTTGATAAATCAGTATCTACAAAAGCCTATTAAAACTTTACTACTCTAAATAAATCTAATATTACCAGCAAATCCCTAGTTCAACAGTGTCACATCTCTTTGCTGCTCGTCTTTGTTATAGCGCTCGGGAAAACAATGCCGATGTGGGTGTGTTCAGGAAATTCAGCTGAGATATCAACTTTGTGCATCACCACAGACAAGTGTTAAGCCTCTCTTTCATTTGTATAGAACACCTCTGAGGGGGACACACAGCCTGAGTTGGCAAAATAAATGACAAGCTAGTGTATTGACAACTAGCCATTTCACATAGTGTGTTAAATATATGAAACGACCAAAAATCAAACCTTGATTTGAGAACTAAAATGATGTAATACAGTAGGGGTGTGACAAACTATTGAAATCATGATATATCGTGATACTTTGTATCCCAAAAGGTTATAGATATGCTCCTGCCAAGAATCGAGAATCATTTCATTTTAAAACGGTGTCAATGTCTAAAAAAAAATATAAAAAGGAACCAACAAATTGCTACCAAAATCTTCCACCATGATAGTGTCTCAGTTAACTCTAAGGCTGCATTGACGGTGCACGACGCCCAATCCATTTAGACTGGGGGTATTCAGGGCATTTACAGGTCACTTGCGGTTCATTTTAGGGCATTTATAGGTCATTTCCTGCTGATTTTGAGTAACTGCCTATTCATTTGGGTGATTCCCAGGTCACTTTGTGTTCTGTAACTCAAAATCAACAGGAAGTGACCCATAAAATACCCCAATATCAACAGGAAGTAACTGAACATCAACAGGTAAATGACCTTAAATGGCCCAAAATTACCTCATTGCCTGGCATTGGCTGCCACTGACGGCCATAGACGTTCAATCCGTTTGAAGTGGGAGGGATGGCAGCGAATGAACGAATGTTCATTCGCTGCCACCCTCCCATTTCAAATGGATTGGACGTCTATTAGTCATTCCAATTCACAGCAGAAGCTTGTTTTTCTGTTTATTAGTTGTTATACATATATACAGTGCCTTGCAAAAGTATTCGGCCCCCTTGAACCTTGCAACCTTTCGCCACATTTCAGGCTTCAAACATAAAGATATAAAATTTCAATTTTTTGTCAAGAATCAACAACAAGTGGGACACAATCGTGAAGTGGAACAAAATTTATTGGATAATTTAAACTTTTTTAACAAATAAAAAACTGAAAAGTGGGGTGTGCAATATTATTCGGCCCCCTTGCGTTAATACTTTGTAGCGCCACCTTTTACTCCAATTACAGCTGCAAGTCGCTTGGGGTATGTTTCTATCAGTTTTGCACATCGAGAGACTGACATTCTTGCCCATTCTTCCTTGCAAAACAGCTCGAGCTCAGTGAGGTTGGATGGAGAGTGTTTGTGAACAGCAGTCTTCAGCTCTTTCCACAGATTCTTGATTGGATTCAGGTCTGGACTTTGACTTGGCCATTCTAACACCTGGATACATTTATTTTTGAACCATTCCATTGTAGATTTGGCTTTATGTTTTGGATCATTGTCCTGTTGGAAGATAAATCTCCGTCCCAGTCTCAGGTCTTGTGCAGATACCAGCAGGTTTTCTTCCAGAATGTTCCTGTATTTGGCTGCATCCATCTTCCCGTCAATTTTAACCATCTTCCCTGTCCCTGCTGAAGAAAAGCAGGCCCAAACCATGATGCTGCCACCACCATGTTTGACAGTGGGGATGGTGTGTTCAGGGTGATGAGCTGTGTTGCTTTTACGCCCAACATATCGTTTTGCATTGTGGCCAAAAAGTTCAATTTTGGTTTCATCTGACCAGAGCACCTTCTTCCACATGTTTGGTGTGTCTCCTAGATGGCTTGTGGCAAACTTTAAACGAGACTTTTTATGGATATCTTTGAGGAATGGCTTTCTTCTTGCCACTCTTCCATAAAGGCCAGATTTGTGCAGTGTACGACTGATTGTTGTCCTATGGACAGACTCTCCCACCTCAGCTGTAGATCTCTGCAGTTCTTCCAGAGTGATCATGGGCCTCTTGGCTGCATCTCTGATCAGTTTTCTCCTTGTTTGAGAAGAAAGTTTGGAAGGACGGCCGGGTCTTGGTAGATTTGCAGTGGTCTGATGCTCCTTCCATTTCAATATGATGGCTTGCACAGTGCTCCTTGAGATGTTTAAAGCTTGGGAAATCTTTTTGTATCCAAATCCGGCTTTAAACTTCTCCACAACAGTATCTCGGACCTGCCTGGTGTGTTCCTTTGTTTTCATAATGCTCTCTGCACTTTAAACAGAACCCTGAGACTATCACAGAGCAGGTACATTTATACGGAGACTTGATTACAAACAGGTGGATTCTATTTATCATCATCGGTCATTTAGGACAACATTGGATCACTCAGAGATCCACACTGAACTTCTGGAGTGAGTTTGCTGCACTGAAAGTAAAGGGGCCGAATAATATTGCACGCCCCACTTTTCAGTTTTTTATTTGTTAAAAAAGTTTAAATTATCCAATAAATGTTGTTCCACTTCACGATTGTGTCCCACTTGTTGTTGATTCTTGACAAAAAAATTAAATTTCATATCTTTATGTTTGAAGCCTGAAATGTGGCGAAAGGTTGCAAGATTCAAGGGGGCCGAATACTTTTGCAAGGCACTGTATATTCTACAATGTATCGATAATCGTTGTATCGCCATATCGTCAGATCATCGTTATCGTGAGCTTTGTATTGCAAATCGTATCGTATCGTGAGGTACCAATAGGTTCCAACTCCTATAATACAGTACATCAAAATGTAGTCTCTAGCGAGGACAAGCAATACAATCTTTTTTTTTTTTTTTAACCCTGTCCCAGCGTGAATCACTGTTAATCGCAATGTTGCACATAGAAAGAGGCTAATGTGTACTGAAAATGTAACGTTTGTTTAGGTCAAGCAATATTTATCTGGACATTTTGAAACATTCCACAACAAATATATATATTTTTTCATTTTAATGGCGGTTTTATGAAAGAACAAGTTTATTTACCATAACATTTTAAAAATTGGGACACATTAACCATTCTTTGTTTCATGTTTCAGACTGACCTATATTTTGTATCCAATCCGATCCTCCCCTCCCCCTGCTATTGTGACCATATGGCCTAAGATTAGAAAAAGCCCCTTTTGTATGCTACAAATGTAATGTAGTAACAAAATAAAGTTCACTAACACAATAGTCAAAACATGATTTGACACAAATTAATCAACTTGTAGCCTTAGTATTAGTACATAAAACCTTTGGGATATGTACTGTATTATCAAGATGGAAGGTGAGCAACATTGAAATGTCCAAGGTAACTTGTGTTGGGTTCCTGAATCATCAACAAACACACAAGGAATTGATTGCAACAGGTTGGTGTCATCACTACGACTATTCTAGTCAACTAGTTTGTGTTTTCTATCTACAGTCATGTGAAAAAATTAGGACGACCCATTAAATATTCAGTTCTTTATAAAGAAAAGTTCACATATCAATGTCTGATCTTGTTTTTCTTTCTCTGAAAAAGAAAGTGATTTAATTGCAGGTAAACAACAAAAATTAACATTGTTTTACTTATTAAGCCAAATTTATCAACAAAAACGCATATTCTAACTGAGGAAAAAGTTAGGACACCCTACCACCTAATAGCTAGTGTTACCCCCTTTGGCTGAAATAACTTCAGTAAGACGCTTTTTGTAGCCATCTACCAGTCTTTGACATTAATCTGAAGAGAGTTTGACCCACTCCTCAACGCAGAATACTTTCAACAGTGACTGACTGATGAAGTGAGTGAAAACATCGTGGTGAGACCAAAGGAGCTGTCTTAGGCCTTCAGAAAGAAGATTGTAGACGCTTATGAGTCTGGTAAGGGATTTCAAAAGATCTCAGAAGAATATAAAATCAGCCATTCCACTATCCGGAAAATTGTCTACAAGTGGAGGACATTCAAAACAACCGCCAACATGCCCAGGTCTAGCTGTCCAAGCAAGTTTACCCCGAGAGTAGACCGCAAGATGCTAAAAGAAGTGTCCAAAAACCCTAAAATGTTATCACGGGACCCACAGCAGGCTCTTGCTACTGTTCATGTGAAAGTGCATGCCTCTACATTCAAAAAGTGACTTAAAAAGTTTATCCTTCATGGGAAGTGTGCAAGGTGGAAACCTTTGCTCTCCAAGAAGAACATGAAGGCCATGCTGAAGTTTGCCGGAGTGAATGTAGACAAAGATTGGGACTTCTGGAATAATGTTATTGGGATAGATTAATCTAAAATTTAATTATTTGGACACCAGAACAGAGGACATGTTTGTTGTAAACCCAATACAGCATTTCAGCAAAAGAACCTCATACCAAATGTGAAGCATGGAGGTGGAATTTTCATGGTTTGTGGATGCTTTGCGGCAGCAGGACCTGGCCAGCTCACCATCATAGAATCCACCATGAATTCTATTGTGTATCAGAGGGTGGTTGAGGAACATGTGAGATCATCTGTTAAAAAATTAAAAGCTGAACCGAAACTGGACCCTGCAACATGACAATGACTCAAAACATACCAGTAAATCCACCAAGGACTGGTTGAAAAGGAAGAAATGAGTCCTGGGAAGGCCGAGTCAAAGCCAAGATCTTAATCTCATTGAGATGCTGTGGGGTGACTTGAAACGGGCTGTACATGCAAGAAACCCTTCAAACATCTAACAGCTGAAAGTATTCTGCGTTGAGGAGTGGGGCAAACTGTTTTCAGACCGATTGTAGATAGCTACAAAAAGCATCTCACTGAAGTTATTTCAGCCAAAAGGAGTAACACTAGCTATTAAGGTGGTAGGGTGTCCTAACTTTTTCCTCAGTTAGATGCATTTTTGTTGATAAATTTCATTTAATGTGTAAAACAATGTTGATTTTTGTTGTTTACCTGCTTTACCTAATCACATTCTTTTCCACAGATAAAGAAAAACAAGATCAGACATTGATATGTGAACATTTCTTAATTTAGAACTGAATATTTAATGGGGTGTCCTAATTTTTTCACATGACTGTAAACACAGTACATGGAATATGATCGAAGAATCGTTTTGGAAATAGCAATTTCACTTCCTTATCTCGGTCGCCAGAAATTTGAGGGGTCTACTGACGTTAAGAGTGGAACCTCTTGGAACCTCACGATACCATACAATTTGCGATACAAAGCTCTCGATAACAATGATCTTGACGATATGGCGATACAATGATTATCGATACGTTGGTCAGGAAATCAATCTAGGATATTCTACAAACAACTAACAAACATAAAAACAAGCTTCTGCTGTGAATTAGAATTAGTTTATCGCTAGTAGACGTCCAATCCATTTGAACTGGGAGGGTGGCAGTGAATGAACATTCATTCGCTGCCACCCTCCCACTTCAAACGGATTGAACGTCTATGGCCGTCAGTGGTAGCCAATGCCAGGCAATGAGGTAATTTTGGGCCATTTAAGGTCATTTACCTGTTGATGTTCAGTTACTTCCTGTTGATTTTGGGGTATTTTATGGGTCACTTCATGTTTATATTGAGTTACAGAACAGGAAGTGAATAAATGAACTAGGGCTGCAGCTATCGATTATTTTAGTAGTCGATTAATCGATGAACTAGTTAGTTCAAATAATCGAGTAATCAGATAAGAAACATAAAAAATTAAAATACCTGAGCTGAGTCTCAAACGGTATAGAAAATAAATAAATCTAAGTAAAACAAAAGAACAGTTGGCTAACTTACATAGTAAAAGTCTGCTAGCTTAAATGCTATTAAACGCTGACGTCTTTTTTACAATGCTTTTAAAAAATGGTTCAAACGCATATTCCCCCCCAAAAAATGGCTAAATATACCTATAAACTAAAATATGAATGTATTAAAAAAACGTTAGCTCAAACAAAAACTTAGCTGATGTTGGTCTTACCATGGAGCAGCTGGATTCAGCCATGTGAAATGTGGCAGACTAGAGGGCAGTGTATCCACCCACATCAATAAAAGTAAATGCAAACACTTTCAAAATAAACCATTACAACGCCTGTTTAAACGAATACTCGAAGCAGCCAAATTTAATTTGAATCTTTTTTTCCTAATCGAATATTCAAATTAATCGATTAATCGTTGCAGCACTAGAATGAACGCTCCCAGTCTAAATGGAACGGGTGTCATGTACCGTCATTGAGACACTATTATGGTGTAAGTTTTTGGTAGCAACTTGTTGGTTCCTTTTAATTTTTTTAGACAATGACACCTTTTTAAAACGATATCTCGATTCTTGGCAGGAGCATATCGATAACCGTTTGGGATACAAAGTATCACGATATATCACCATTTCGATATTTTGTCACATCCCTAACTGACGTCATTAAAAACTGGGTTTCTGGCCCTTCCACTGTGTATGGACCAGGTGTCGTCAGTGGCTATTCAAGAAAATTGGGAGTTATCATGTTTTTATTACAAGACCCATTTACCAACCACTTTATCATGCAATTAACAAGAAAGCTATGCTTTGAATCAAAGCATTACTTTTGGAGGTATCAGTGAGATGGGCTTAAGATGTGGCGCAGAGAGGTGGTTCTTCCTAGGCATGTTATGCAAAGCTACAAATGGATAGCTGTGTACAGGCACATCCACTTTTTGAACCCCAGGCACAAATTTTAGAATAACCAATCTCTGTGGATGTCCACTCAGTTTTTTTATTGTGCTGAAAAAAGGCAAAGCGTAGATATGACACACAACCTTTGCTGTCTCAAATGCCAACTTTCTGGCTTTAAGAGACACTAAAAGAAATCAAGAGAAAAGATTATGGTAGCAGCGTCTACTTTTACAGAGCAAGCAGAGAGAAAAAAAATGGGATCCCTCAATTCTGAGAGAAAATGTGAGGATTGATGGGAAAAAATATCAAATGATCATCAAAAAAAACAAAGAACTAATATTTTGTTGCACCACCATTTGATTTTTAACAGCTCTCATTTTGTGTTTCTCAATATCAAGTATGACAGGTTCTTACTTGTGGACTCACAAGCCCAGTAAGAGCTTGCGGCTACAGGAGCAGGGGAATACGGTGGCTGATGCTCAATATCAAGTTCGGCAGGTTTGAACTTGAAACCGTAGTGTGCACAACGACATCTTTGATTTAGATTTGAACTAATCATTTTCCTTGGTTAAAATTATAAAACAAAATACAAATAAAAGTGATATTTTGTCGATTCTATATGTTTTATATGTACACAAGGAATATAAGAAGCAAAATTAAATACAGGTGGTCCCCGGGTTACGACGTATCCGTCTTTTGTGATTTCGACTATATGACGGCAGAATCTCGTCCGCAATTTTGTCTCCTGTGATTATTTTTTAAAGTCGCGTAACAGTGTCTCAATGATAAGCACAGTATCATTTAAAAAAAAAATAATAATAATATGACAAATAATACATGTTTTTGGATAGTTATTTTGAGATTTAGTGTGTTTTTAGGGCTACTTGAAGGCTTAATTCCGATTTATGCGGAAATTCGTGTTAGTCACTAGTGTAGGAATGGAACTCCTTCGTAACCCATGGACTACCTGTATATATAGTATATAACAATTCTGCTTTCTAACAAAATGAACCTCTGTCGCTGAAAATAGTTCCGAAATACTGCATCTAGACTATTTAGCACACATTGGTAGTTTTAATGGACATCTTTTTTCTACCTGGTACAGTTCAAGAGTTGACGAATCCTGTTACCTTAACCTATCATTCACAGAGGGTAGGATAGAGACTTCACAATTAGTTGCTTTTAAAGCATACCCAAAACTAACACTGTGCTCATCAAGCAAGAATCACAGTCTGACAAATATAAACAACATATACAAAGCATTTTATACTGTAATGGTAAGTCTCTGACTGAGGCTGGAAGAATGTGATTGGCTGATAGATTGGCGGGCAGTAATGGCGTACCGCACGCATGTTATTTTTAGACCGTGACGTCGCATCGTAAAGCGGAAGTAAAGCCGAAGTGGGACATTATAGACCCGCCCTCGCATAGAAACAACTTATTTTGTGCTACTTTTCGCCGGTAATCTTTCAAAAACGAACATGCCGATCACTCATTGCTTTTTTGGAACTTGTAGAAATGACTGTAGACATTACGAGACATTAAGGATGTTTTCTTCATACGTTTCCGGAAACCAAAAACTCGGGAGGAAAAAATGTGAAGACCGAATCAAATTGCGCGGACTTTGACACCAGCTCGGTGAATCCATTCACATTTCATATGCAGTAAACATTTTGTTGGGTTGGCATGGTCTTTCGGAGGACAAAGAGGTAAGCCATTTTTATATTTTTAACTTATTTTTTTAGCGTAACGTTGTGCCGTACTGCTTCTGTCTAACAATTAATGACCTTAAAAGAATTACAATGGTGTATAGATAGATAGATAGATAGATAGATAGATAAACAACTTTAGTGAGGGGGAACATCATTTTCGGAGAAAATTGGTAGTTTTCGCTCTGTAAACATTTCATCCGTACACGATTTCCATTCATTTCCTATTGGGGACAAACGGTTTCTTGTCCCTATTTAGCAACAGTAGCTAATGTCATGAATATTAATGAACGGAAGTGACGTGTTGCTTGCGGTAGGCCATTGGCGGGTCGAGAAGTCTGTTAAGAGTGACTGTGACAGAACGAAATGTTGGGTGCACCCTATTGGACTTGAGTCTAACAGCCACTGGATTGATCACATTTGTATCACGAATGGACCAATGAATATGGATGCCAACTTATTTGATTCAGCTGGCAAAGGAAGCTTCCGTGTTGACAACCAACCCTTCCGGCTTGGCCAATAGGTTGGGGCTTCAGTGTGATATTGATTTGCAGTGGAGGGATACTGCTTAGCTGAGCTCAGAGGTTCAGTCCTAGCTTATGCCCAAATTCGGCGAAAATGACGAACACACCCCTGAGTGGATGGGCAGTAAGCTTCCTTCTCCAGAGAATGGTGAAAGGCACACTGGAAGGATGACATTCAATTGGTGTTGTGGGAATATTCAATCCAGATTAGTTGTCGGGACCAGAACTCAGGGTTCTAAGAAATTATGCAGCGACTCCATCTCTTCATTCATTCTCTCTGTCTGGTTGTTGGACTGTGGATGGACCCGGACGGTGGCTCCGAGGACAGTTGTGTTGCCATCAGATAATGGGAGTCCTGTGACAAAGTCCAGGGAGATGTGGGATCAGGTGCAGAATGGCACAGGGAGAGGAGACCAGCGAGGTCCTGGCCGGGCAGCTCGTTTCGATTGCAAACGGAGCAAGCATTTACAAACTCCCTTGTGTCCTTTTCGAGTGTGGCCTACCAGAACCGCTGGAGCAGGACATCTCAGGTTCTTTTTATCCCTGTGTGGCAGGTGATTTTTGAGTTATGGGTGCACTGAAGGACGTCTGATTTTAGTGCTAGTGGGACATACAGAAGATCGGAGGGGCATTGACTAGGACCACCCTACTTGCCTTTAACAATCTTCCAATAATAGTTTGTACTTGGTCCAGTTTGTAGACACAGCTGACTCTGAACAGCTAACATTATTTACACTACATAGTGATTTAACTTCTTTAAGAAGTTTGATTATCAGCTCCTTTATTTCAATTAACATCTCCCTTGTTTGAGCCATGATATACAGGAGTTCGTCAGTCTACTTGGTGCAACAGCATCAAGGTGTGATCACTTATTTTTAAGTTCAGACTACCAAGATGACCAGTCTGATGCAGTTGTTAGTTTAGGAATTACATTTTACAAGGTGATTTCCCGCGGGGTCTTGTTCACGAGTGCGGGTAGGAGGGAGCGGGAGATCGACAGGCGGATTGGTGCAGCGTCTGCAGTGATGTGGACTCTGCAACGGTCCAGAGAGGTGAAGAAGGAGCTGAGCCAAAAGGCGAAGCTCTCAATTTACCAGTCAATCAATGTTCTTACCCTCACCAATGGTCACGAGCAGTGGGTCGTGACCGAAAGGACACGATCCTGGATATAAGTGGCCAAAATGAGTTTCCTCCGCAGGGTGTCCGGACTTTCCCTTAGATTGGATGAGAAGCTCGGTCATCTGGGAGGGACTCTGTGTTGCATTGCTATTCATCCGCATTGAGAGGAGCCAGTTGAGGTGGCTCGGGCATCTGGTTCGGATGTCTCCTGGACGCCTCCATGGAGAGGTGCTCCGGGCATGTCCCACCTGCGGGAGGCCCCGGGGATGACCCAGGACACGCTGGAGAGACTATGTCTCTTGGCTGCCCTGGGAATGACTTGGGATCCTGCCGGAGGAGCTGGTTGAAGTGGCTGGGGAGAGTGAAGTCTGGGCTTCCCTGTTAAAGCTGCCGCCCTCGCAACTCGGGCCCGCAGCAAGCAGAAGATGATGGATGGATGGATAGTGTGCTGTGGTAACTCATTGTGTGTGTGTGCAGTGTAACAGTCACCTCCTTAAATGGTGTTCCTCCCGACATCTACCACGCGGTGGCGCTGCTTTATTTATATTGAATATGTTTTTCTTCTGCTGCTGCTTATTTTTATGTTGGAGCTCATCTGTAAACGCGTGTGTGCGAACCGCTGCGCTCCGAGTGGTCAAGGTAGATTTATTTATGTTGTTAATAAATGTGCATAAGAGGTAGCTTGTCCCCTTTTTGTTACTTTTATACACGCATCCTACCTACCACGCGTTACAGCAGATTTGACTGGACTCACTCAATGAATCATTTAATACATTTTAAATATTTTTTTGTAATTCACTCTTGTTTAAAAATAATTTGTATTATGAAGGCGGCATGGTGGGACAGAAACATGTTTAAAATGTTTGGTGTTTTAAACTTTTTCCAGAGAGCTATTTATTTAACCTTTTATTGAACTTTAAAAGAGATGTGTCTGAGTCTAGGAAATTCAGGCACTTCTGGAGCTGTTATTTTTATTTGTGTGATTCAATAAAAATGCTTTAGGCATTTAAATTAAGTTCAGTGTATGATTATTCACTTTTTTTAGCCAATTTTTACACTTTAACTGCAAATGAATATCGGCTTCAAACATCGGTTATCAGCCCCTCTAACGACTAATAATTGGTATCGGTCACGAAAAACTATTGTTATATTGTATATTGGGGGGGGGGGGTGTCAAACCTCCTTAAACTACTGAAATGCAAAGAAAACTGTTTTGGCACAGTTATTTCTATAACACACACAGAAACTGATTTTCATTCAAAATTGTATTTTTTCAGTGATTTGCAAAATAAAAGTTAACAAAAAAGCAATAACCCCAACCTCCATCTCCTAAGTTTTATTTTCCCTCATTTCCTCACATACTAAATGCCAAATCTCAATTTTAACTACTTAAGAACATAGGATGTATATTAAAATTGAAGTTAATGTAAACATCTACTTTTGCTTTCTTTTCTTTTTTTTTTTTTTTAAATTTTATTTAATAATAAAGATATAAGTAACATATACTCAGAAAAATAAGTACAAATTACTTATATTATGCAGAGTGAAATAGAATATATTTTGAAGATTGCACAAACATTTAAGTTTTAAATCATAAGGAAATAAATAAGTAGCCTAATATAAATGAACAAATATAAGTCCAAAGTACACATTGACAGCTAAGATGTTCGGAACCTCCCCATCAGAGCAAATAAAACTAAATATGATAAATAAGCCCCCTCAACTCTATCCCTGCTTTGAAAGATTTGATCCATTTTCTGTTGCATTGCCCTTTTTTGTCGCATCAATTCAACTTTTTTTTTTGCTGTTCCAGGAAACATGCACATTTGAACCAATCAGAGCTAACTATCTCTGCTGATCACACGTCAGTATGTCAGCCAATTGAACGGATAAATGAGTCCAGACGTTTTGCTTTGCTGCGCGCATTCGCACATTGACGTGACTCATCTTCGTCAGACTCAGATAACTGCAGCAGCTGGGGAAACCTCCATACCGTCCGTGGAATAAAATCAATAATAAATATGGGTGAAAACGGACTACGCTACACAAGCACTATGATGCTTGGTGTTAACACTTGTGTATGCAAATCTGATGTTGGTAGATTGTTTTCTTCTTGGAGATGAAATGCATGTGTGGCAGCTTAGCATTTTTTTTTGTTTACATAGTGTTTTGACAGTTGCAGTCATATTTTTGGAATCAAAGCACTGTGTACCCGGCCCTGAATCTTTTACCGGAACTGCGTTCCTGCCTTGAATCTTATACCGGAACTGCGTTCCTGACCGTTCTGGCCCACTTTCACCCCTGCTTTTGTCTTGGGTTGGATCGACGAGTTGCTTTATTACCACACAATTAAGCAAATAGATGAGAATCTGGTGACGCTGTTGATACCTTCATGTAACAGGGGTTGTCCAGTATTTGATTCAACTCTCTCATGGATATTTAGTTATCAAACTACTAATAAGCCCCCAAGCCTGCAAATCATCATTTATTAACTTAAATAATTACTTTAAAACTAATGCCATGTTGTATTTCACTTGCACCAAAATAATGTAGCGTCCAAAAATAAATAAACAAATAAAACAAAATGAAAATAAACGTGTTATCCTTAAAACACATCTAAACTTTATTTTATCTTTATGTAAAAAGATAATATGTAAAATCACAAGCTTTACCTAACTTCAGTGTTCATCTGTAGTTGTCAATTCTTGGATTTGGTGAGGTAGTAAGGATTGTTTCAATTTGGCTTGCTACAAAAGAATTGCATGCATGCACGGAAAATGCTATCATTAATCCTTTTCATTTAATACAATAGATTAAAGGTTGTTTTGTAGTCTTGAAGTACAAAACTCAAATCCTATTTGAAGAATTATTGTGGAAGGAAACATGTTAGGACAGAGTTAGCACACTCTAGGCTGTGCGTTGGTCTAAAAATACATTTAAATAGTTTTAATCTTTTCTCATGAAGCATCAAGAAACTGTCACAACTCGGTCGCTATTGTATGACTGTTTTTTTAGGGGGGTTGGGGGGGAGGGTGGCAGACTGCATTAGATATAAAGATTAAAAAGATAGTTTACACTTTACCTTGGGTTGCATGGCGATGAATTTCAAAACTGCGTGCCCATCCCTGTTTACAACGCCGTAGGAGGTTCATGATCATATTGTAGAAAACAAAATACATGCACTTTTAGCTTCAAACTCAACTCCATGAATCCCGAATTCGCAGCGTTGCAAAAGAAATAGCATCGCTCACTCAAACCTCGGTCAAAATTAAACAGGCCCGACGTCAAATAAGCCTTCTCAGAAACGATCATAAACCTGTAAGATGCATTTGTTGTTTTGCATCTGTGTCGCTTTAGCCAAAGGTATGATTAAAATACTTTGGGGAATCAAGCGGCATTTGGCAGCCTCTCTGTCCGCAGCAGGCGGGGCCAAAACACACAGACTGCTACGTTGTTATTACCCTCAACTCCGCCTCCCAGACGCTTTTCTCTTGTGTCGCACTAGAAAACGGATTTAGATTTAAGTAAATAGTACGAATACACTATTAAACATTATCCTGGGGGTAGACAACTATGCAGCTAAAATACTACACAGTTTTCTATTCTTTCAACCAGGAAAATATGTATTTTCTCAATTTCACGTGTAGAATATATGGACGACACGTTTTAGAAAAGATTTTGTTTGTGGTTTTCATTTTCCAAAGGGAAAAAAGATCTTTTTGGAGGTATTAAATGTCACAAATCACAACACAGAGCTGGCTCAAGCTCTTATGAAGCCTTAAATTTCATTGGCCCTCACTTCTGCTCATCTCATTTTGGGTAAATAGCAAGGGCTTAGGTTTGCATAGGGACGGTAGGGACATAACACTAGCAACTTTTCAGGATGCTAAAATTATCCCCACCAACTTTTAAGCAACCTTATTTGCATTATATAATGATATCAGTTGTATAGGTCATTTTGTCTTCTTATATGTTGTCAGGATAGAACTGATCCTACCATAATTAAGTGAATTACAGTACTTTCATTATGTTCAGACTTAGACTGACCCCTTTTCACTCGCTGAATGTGCCAGTCCATGTTTTCCCTTCAAATGCACGTTTGATTGGCTGATGACTTGAACACCCCCTCCCCACCCCACACACACCCATTCACAGACTGACAGAAATACAACATGCCGCCTCCCCCCAGAGGCGTAGCGTCCCATTAGGCATACGCAGGCAATTGCCTAGGGCCCCCAGCCAGCAGGGGCCCCCAGAGGGCTAACAGATTTGGCACACAAAGATTTAGCACACTCAGCTTCACCACACTGTCGTACCTACAAGTATTGGGAGTGATTTAATACCATGGAACCATTTGGCAGATTATCTAACAATTCTGTTATCAGTCCCAATTTGCATACATGGTTAAGCAAGTCCAATCAGTTTTAACACTGCATGTATACGCAAAGAGTGATTCACCAAGAATTTTAGTAAAGGCCCTTGCTGTAATATTTTATGTGGGTTTTCACAGGCCACCTCATTATTCATGTGACTACTTAAAGAAATTGTGATTTTTCCAAGAAAGTCTATTAATGGGTCTATCGTATTCCTCGTTGAATACTCTGTAAGAAAAATACAACATATATGCATCTAAAATAATCCTAAACGATTTTATTAGCAATTTTAATACTCCTTTTAGCAAGGTTCCCTGGGTATGTGGTATGCCGCTGCATAAGTTCCCATAGCAACCAGTCCTGTTATTGTCCTACATCACAAGCGCTGCATATTTAGAGAACGAGAATAGCGTAAGGTGCGCATTTCGAGCAGAGGACGGCCACCCCACCTGTTAGAGGATTAATCTGTGCGTCCATGAACGAATGTAAGTATTTCCTCTTCATGCCAATGATAAGTTAGAGCCGTTATCAGCGCGACCGTTTCGTGTTTTTCCTGTTATGTCGGCTGATTGATCCCACTTGTTCTCGCTGCGTCGAGGAGAGCGTTCTTTACATTATATTCGCATTGCACATTTGCTTTAAAAGGGAAGGTGTTAGTTTAGCATCTTAAAATGACGTTGTAAAGTGCTTAGTTTTCGCCACTTTTATGGCCAAGATGACCGCACGCAGCGCGCACTTGAAACCCCCCCCCCCCCACCTTTGTGTTCATTTTACTGCGCAAATATGTATGTGATCCGTCTGGAAATGAAAAAAGAAAGGAAAAAAAAGCAGAAGAGAAAAGGAAGCAAGACAGCGGTGAGTGTACTGTTACTGTAGTTTTATGTCCTAATGTAGTAGAAGCCGGGCTCTTTGAGTGTCCTAAAAAGTACTCTATGAGACTGAGGCATTATTATACTTTTATTAAATATGCTATTGCTCCAAATCTAACTGTCCCCCTTACTTGCACACGCTCAAAGGGCCCCATGTTGCTTGTTGCCTAAACCCTTGCTACGCCTCTGCCTCCCCCGCCCCCTTCAAAGACGAGGGATGTTTTTTTTCTGCCAGCAGCAGCCACTGTAAGTAATGTAAAAAGACGTCAATGTTGTGGAGGTGGGGAACACTTCACTAATTTTGATACTGCTACAGTGCTTCAAGTCGAGTTTACCAATTGAGATTTCTTGAAGTAAAAACAGCTCACTGAAAATAAGCTTAGCAGACTTATTTTAAGCAATAAGTTTGTATATTTAATCTTAAAAGAAAAACGTGTTTGTCATAAATGTTCTCAATTCAAGAATATTGTTCAAAACATTATGTGAAAGAATTTTTTTCTTGATTTAGGTGAAAAATGACCAACTTTTAGATGTATGTGCTCAATACAAACAAATTGTAATATTTACTTAAAGTGAAGGAATCTGATGCATTAATCTTTTACCTAGCCTTTAAAACAAAACAAAAAAAAGATGGAGAAAATTATTTCAGTAGATTTAACAAAAAAAAAAAAAAAAAAAAAATCAGATTAAGACGTAATAAATTTGCAGTGTGAAAGTTAGTATAGGTCAATACGGATTTATTTTGCATTAATCATTTAGCCTATCAATTAATTAGGTTCATATTGGTGAGAAGTGTAGCCCTGATCACCATTCACCAAATATGTTTGGTCTTATTAATGTCCCGTCCCCAGCAAAAAGTGTACAAGCAGGTTATGCTGTTATATCGTCCCTACCAATATTAAGACCTAACCTACACCCTTGGTAAATAGTAAACACCCAATATAAGTTGGCAAGTGCACTTAATTTGTTTTTACACTTTCTAAAAAAAAATGTACAAAGGGATGTAAAATGTTAACTTTTTAATAGCATCCAAGTAAACTAGCTAGCCTGTTATACACCAGATTTTGATAACGATGACAAAATCATGCCAAAAGCTTCATTTATCAATGAGGGGGAGGGAGGGCATCACTATTGTTTACCAACGTTTGCACCCACATTTCTTAGACATTAACTTACAGTATTTACACTGCTGGCCAAAAGTATTGGCACTCCTGCAATTCTGTCAGATAATGCTCAATTTGTCCCAGAAAATGATTGCAATTATGATTGGTTGTAGTATTTCATTTATTTTGTTTGCAATGAAAAAACACAAAAGAGAATAACATTTTTTTAAATCATCATTTTATACAAAACTCCAAAAATGGGCCGGACAAAAGTATTGGCACCCTCAGCCTAATACTTTGTAGCACAACCTTGAGACAAAAAAAAAAAAAAAACGCAGCACAACCTTGAGACAAAAAAAAAAAAAAAAACGCGAACAACCGCTTCCGGTATCCATCAATGAGTTTCTTACAATGCTCTGCTGGAATTTTAGACCATTCGTCTTTGGCCAACTGGTCCAGGTCTCTGAGATTTGAAGGGTGCCTTCTCCAAACTGCCATTTTCAGATCTCTCTAAAGGTGTTCTGTGGGATTCTGACAAGGATCAGGGAACAAACGGACCTAATAATGCAGTGCTCAGAGCAGATTTATTGACAATGATTTTGAGAGGAAGAAGTCTTTGTTCTTGTTGAGGCACGGAGGGCTGTTCGAGCAGGGGGGGGGGACGAGCTAGGTGATCGCCCAGGCAGAGGCGATCCAGATCCGGTCCTGTAGCAGGTCGCAGAAATGAGGCAGAAGTACAGACAAGGAGCAGGCTAGAGGCAAAGGGGTAACTAGGATTGCTCGTATGTTGCAGTGAGGGCTAACAAACTCGCAATGGAGCAGAGGGCTGTGGGTGTTTAAGTAGGGAGGCTGTGGTAATGACCAAGTGTGTAGGACAGGTATGTGGAATTAGTGTTGATGACTGGGAGGGGAAAAAAAAGGAAAAGGCATACAGGCCTGCAGTGGGACTCTAACAGATTCAGGTCTGGACTCATTGCTGGCCACTTTAGAAATCTCCAGTGCTTTCCCTCAGACCATTTTCTAGTGCTTTTTGAAGTGTGTTTTGGGTCATTGTCCTGCTGGAAGACCCATGACCTCTTAGGGAGACCCAGCTTTCTCACACTGGGCCCTACATTATGCTGCAAAATTTGTTGGTAGTCTTAAGACTTCATAATGCCATGCACACGGCAGAGGAAGCAAAGCAACCCCAAAACATCAGGGAACCTCCGCCATGTTTGACTGTGGGGACCGTGTTCTTTTCTTTGAATGCTTCGTTTTTTTCCCCCTGTGAACTCTATGTTGATGCCTTTTCCCAAAAGCTCTACTTTTGTCTAATCTGACCAGAGAACATTCTTCCAAAACATTTTGGGCTTTCTCAGGTAAGTTTTGGAAAAGTCCAGCCTGGCTTTTTTATGTCTCTGGGTCAGAAGTGGGGTCTTCCTGGGTAACCTACCATAGAGTCCCTTTTCATTCAGACGGATAGTACAGGTTGACACTGTTGTACCCTCGGACTGCAGTACAGCTTGAACTTGTCTGGATGTTAGTCGAGGTTCTTTATCCACCATCCGCACAATCTTTCATTGAAATCCCTCGTCAATTTTTCTTTTCCGTCCACATCTAGGGAGGTTCGCCACAGTGACATGGGCTTTAGACTTGAGATTGCCCATGCTTCCTCACAATTTTGCTTCTCAAGTCCTCAGAAAGTTCTTTGCTATTCTTTCTTTTCTCCATGCTCAATGTGGTACACACAAGGACACAGGACAGAGCTTGAGTCAACTTTAATCCTGCAAGTGCCAACTGGCTGCAAGTATGATTTGGTTATTGCCATAGGTGCTGTTAATTATACAACACAGTCATTTCCAAGAATGCAACAGAATATATCATTTAAAAATATCAGAAAACTTGTAAACTATTGTAAAGTAATATTTTTCTAACCCTTTCCCTATTTTACCTCATTGGCTGCCACTGAGAAAGTGCTAGACATCCAATCCATTTTGACTGGAAGGGCTGACAGTGAAAGGTTAGCAGCTGGCAGTGAATGATCACTGTCAGCCCTTCCAGTCAAAATGGATTGGATGTCTAGCGCCATCAATGGCACTCAAACATGAGCACTAACAGCCAATTCTCCCTGTTTATATGATCTGGATGCATCATGCAATCAATGGCAGGCAATAGGTGAAATGCTATGAAATTAAAACAACAACAACAACTACAACAAAAAAAAGCTTTAAAATGTTATTGGTGGACCATGATAAATCATATCAAATTTATTTCTATAGCCTTTTACGAAAACCAGAAAGGTCCTCAAAGTGCTTTACAACAACGACAAAATAGCTCATAATAAATAAAAAGTGGGAAAGTACAAAACAATGACCAAAGGAAACAAACAAACAAACAACCAAACAACCAAACAAACAAAAAACAAAACAACAAGGCACCGTGGTACATGTGAAAACAGCAAATAAAACAACAAAGCACATAAAATCCAAGAACATTAAGAGTGAGATAAGGGTGTATTTCTGTTTTTATTTATTTTAATTTTCCTAATCATGTTTAGTAACATTTTATTAATTTCTAGGCATATTTATAAAACATAGATACGTAACATAAAATACAATAATAACAATAATAATAATAATAATAATAATAATATGAAGTCCGTGTAAGAAAACACCCAAGAGATAGCCTCATTGTGCAAAAACGCAAAAAAAATAAAGTCAGTTTTATTATCATCATTATTTTGATTTTTTTTGGGGGGGTTATTATTCATTCTAATACTCCAGTTTTACTACATTCTGATAAAAAAACTGACCAATGTCACGAATATTTCACCTGTAGATGGCAGCAGTACGGCAAAATGCGTAAAAAATGAAGAAAAGAAGAGGAAATCAAAGAAGAAGACAAAGAAGAAGACGAAGAAGGGCATTATCACCACCTGTTGGATAAATTTGGTATCACGTTCACAAAGAGGCCATGTTCCTTGCAACAGCGACGCGGAGACTCCACAAAAAAATAACATAATCCGTTGGTCATATGGTTCACTAAGTGAGTCGTGTTATCTCGGCGAAGGGAGTCCGAGGCGTGTTGTTTAGTCGCTGTAAAGTTAACTTGCTCACATGACTTCGTTGACTCAGCGGAATTCGGGCCTTGTGCAGAGGCGAACCGAAGCCTCTCGTAGTGCCGCTGACAAAGACCACTCGCCCGGCAAAGAGGACCAAGAGTTTAGGCCAGGAGAAGATCGAGGCGATGACGATAGTCGAGACTCAAAAGAAACACGCTTGACTTTAATGGAAGAGGTGCTGTTATTGGGACTTAAAGACCGAGAGGTAAAATAGATGAACAAACAACTCGCACAGAAAGGATATAGCTAAGATAGTTAGCCGTGTTTTGCTCACCAGTGTAGCGTTCGTTATGATGAAACACCATTGTCAAACACAATTTAAGTGAAGGAACTATGTTCACAATTCAAGTGGGCTGTATATAGAGTAAATAACGACAATTCCCGATTGCTGACATCAAAGAATTTAGCAAGTACATTTGGAAGATGCTCCCTTAACTATTACTTGCAAATCTTGTAAAATCGAGTGAAATCCATGGAAGAATGCAATATACAGAACATTATACTGTATTTATATTTACATTTCTTAAAACAACTGACGATTTATTAACCTTTTCAAGGCGGTTCATTTAAATTGTCACTAACAAGCTCACGTCATGTTTTTAGTTGGTACACCTGATTTTAGGCTAGGTTTTTAACCAAACCCTCAAACTTCTTCAAAAACAAGATGAATTCACATTAGCCTCTTAACATATATTGGCCCTTTGGTTTCATTTAAACTTTTCAAACAAATCTGAGTAATGTTTTATTGAAGGTTTTCATCTTATTTTGGTTTTGTCTTCCATTTTCTAGGGATATACATCCTTCTGGAATGACTGCATTTCATCAGGGTTACGAGGGTGCATGCTGATTGAGCTCGCTTTACGCGGACGTCTTGAGTTGGAAGCCTGTGGTATGCGGAGGAAAGGTCTGCTTGCCAGAAAGGTAGACAATCATTTTTTTCTTAAAGGGTATTACAACACTTGGGGAAATGCTAATATTCCATCATTTTATCCATAAACGCATGCCTTTTGGATTTATATCATGCCACTTCGTGTAATTACACACATCACAACACCAAGAAAATGATAGAAATTTGGATCGATTGTCAAGCTAAAACGTCCGGCGCCCGAGATCCCGGAAATCTAGCATATTGTGTGCGTGACGTCACAACAAGGAAACACCCGGCTCAATGCGAAGTCCTGAATGGTGGCGATGATGGCGGACAATTTTGTTTCTAGTTGCAGCGACGAATCCGACATAACGAACGTTCTTCTAACGGTGACGAGGAGAATTATGAACCTTTCTTTAGTGTTTGGAGTTATCAATTTGAGCCCAAACGAAAGCCAATGCAGCCTAATGAAAGGATCATTGAGGGGGAGCAATCACACTGATGAAACACCGGCAACAGTTCGTGTGGGAAACACCGAATGGTTTGTTTTGCATTTCTTTTTCTGAAGCTGATACACCGTGACAGCAAAATAAATTAATGTATAGAATAATTATCATTTATTTTGCTATCATAGGTTTTCGCTCTGCCAACCGACACAAATATGAATGGATTAGAGGATTTGTTCTATATATTTTACGAGCGATAATTTATGCATGTTTCCAGTCCTATATCCAATGCATGATATGTTTTTTATTATAAAAGAGTACTCACTCTGGCCATTTCCCTCCTTTGCTTTGCCTGGGGTGGTGGGGTTGTCTCATCAGAGCCAGTCATCATCCTCTTTCTTGATGTCTCGGGACCAGGGTACCCGCGGGTTATTAAAAGCATTAAAAAAGCATTGAATTTAGTTTTCCATTATTAACGGTATTAAAAGTATTAAATTAGCTGTTGTATGTCTGGAATTTTTTCACCATGGTCTTAATTTTCAAGAACATCTCAGTGCAACCTAAATTATATCCGTGATGAAGTTTTTTTTTTTTTTTTTTAAATCCATAACGAAGATGACGCATAGAATTTTTACGATGCACTGCACTACAAATCGAAATGCAACTCGTGCGTGCCAAACCACCACAGCCGGCAAAACGGAAAATCCATCCACCTCTGCATCGGGAATGCATCCGTTTGTTGGTGGAACGAAAACCCTGCAGACAGAAGTATTGTGGATTTTGAACACCAAAACAGACCACCATTCATATACTTCAAATGAGTCCATTGGTAATCTGTTTCGGATACTATGTCATTTTTGGTCGGCATCGGCTGTCACAATGTTGGTCATATTGCGTTTTGTTCCAGAGGGAGCGGTCCCGATGTCTTAACTGTCTTTTGTAACGAATTTTCAGTTGGCAGGAAAAAAACCGCAAATTTTCTTAATGCTTAAATAGTCTACATATTTTTATGACCATTAGAAATGCATATACACAATGAAATAACGCTGGAAAAGTTTATTAAACATAATGCTGCTCAAATCGTGTTTTTTTTTCTGGAGGGAGCATTCCCGACTTTGTAACTGCAGCCAATTTAAGCTCATCAAGACTTTAAGATAGAGGTAAAATTGGGCCTAAAAATTCCAGCCCGACCCGAACTGGTCCGCGGGTATTAAAGCCCGACTCGCGTTTTGTGTAATAACATTTGTGACGATGTCTGCATAAAAGCGTGTCTTTTATAACGAATTCTCAGTTGGCAGAAAAAAACGCACGTTTTCTTAATGTTTAAATAGCCTACATATTTTTATGATAATTATAAATTTATTTACACAACGAAATAATGCTGGAAAAGTTTGTTAAATATAAATAAAGAGATGCGGTTTTGCGGACTCGCAGAGGTGAAGATTAAAAAGGGCGTATGGGCACGCTCTGGCTCTGCAATGACCATACAGTGCCTTCTTTTTTTATCCAAATTATTTATTTTATAACAAGTATTCTTTAGTTTATCATTCGTACATCGTTAATATATAGTTATTTCAAAAAGTTAGCGTGAAAGAACCCTGGCCCGGCCCGACGTAATAATTGACATTTTAATTTTGGTCATGTTTTCAGTTTAATTTAGCTGTTTCCAGCTTGCTATGTTTATAATTGCGATGTTTGTTTACCGCTTTTCCTCTTACTGCGAAGAGGGAGGAAGTTACATCGGCCGCCGCTATGATATTTAAGTCATCAGCTATCTGCTGTGAGCCGGGAATTTAACGCTTGCTTTCACGCACACTGCTTCCCATGTCAGTCGACACGGGAAATTGTTTTTACACAGAACTGCTGCACGGTTAAGTCCCGCGATATTCCCGTTGTTTTGGAGTATGTGATAGGGGCTCAAGTTACATCCAGATACTTTAGGTTGCAGTTTATGGGTCATGCAAAGGCAGTGGACCTGCTTAAACATTTCGGTTTGCCTTTCGAATGAATGTGAATTTCGCCCTTTTAACTCGAGAGTTAGCCATGTTCACTGGGGTCCTGGCAGGTGCACTAGCGGCTAGCCTGTTACAGAAAATGCCTGGTCTGAGTCCTGTCCTCCTCCTCTTTTTGTCCATAATTATTGTGTGCGTGTGTGTGTTTAAAAAAAATTCTGACAGACTTTATAATGTTACTTTAAATGTGTTTTAATTGTATCTTCAATATATGTGCATTCTTTTGTCAAACACACTTAGTAATTGAGGTTAAATTTGATGTTTAGTGCTTTATTTATTTAATATGATTCAATATGATCTAAATAATGGGTGCGAGAAAAGTATTAACTTTCAGTTGAAATGGCATTAAAAAGGTCTTAAAATTCTTGAATTTAGATTTATCAATCCTGGGGGGACCCTGGGGACATTTAGGTGGCTGCGCGTGTAGGTGGGCGCCGCATCTGCTTTCAGCAGCAATTTCTTAGCAAAACCTGATTTCATTTGTCCATAGTTCGAATCGCTTTCAGGTGTAAAATGCGCACCACACAAAACCGTGGCCGAAGCTGGGTCTGCAAAATTAGCCCTTTTAGCACTGAAGAACTTTACTCATTGTCTGCGTAGTCCAGCTCTTTTTCTCGCGTTCGGAAACGCATGGGTACTACATTGCGACAAATGGCTATTTATACACCACATAGCATGACCGGTTTGAACCCTTTTAGTGATTTTTTGATAAAACACGAACGCAAATCTCTCGTCGATAAACAACGATGACACCTGCCTCGACCTTTTGTTTCCTTGTTGTGACGTCTCCGCTCCATTCGGCTGTTTCCGGAATACTTTTGGAAATGTTCGTAATTTTCGATCTATTTTCGATAATTGCTCATGAATGTGATTTATTTTTTTGTTAACTTTATTAATATTTGTTATCTTGCCACATAACTGTACTATTTATCTCACAGCCCCTTAGTATTATAATACACTTTAATGAACTTTTTTAAATCATTCCCCTTGTCAGCAACTATTTGTGTAACCTTGAATTGCAGAATGCTGGCAGGAGCTAAGGAGTGTACACCTTGACATTTTAAATTTTGCTTGCAGGTCATTTGTAAGTCAGATGCTCCGACAGGGGACGTCCTTCTGGATGAAGCATTAAAACACATCAAAGACACCCAACCACCAGAGACTGTGCAGAGTTGGGTTGAACTACTCAGTGGTGAGTTCTTCTACAAGTAACTTCAGAATGTGTACATCACAGGCTGTTTTTATTATTTTTTTCCTGAGTTTTCCTTGTTCGTCTGCAGTTTGTGATTTATTGAGTGGTGCCAACTGTTCTTATGCCCTCTACTTGTGGCTTGTCTTTTATTCAGGAGAGACATGGAATCCCCTGAAACTCCATTATCAACTGAGAAACGTCCGTGAAAGACTCGCCAAAAATTTGGTGGAGAAAGGTGTTCTTACCACTGAAAAGCAGAACTTCCTGCTTTTTGATATGACCACGCACCCGCTTACTAACAACAATCTCAAGCAGCGCCTGATTAAGAAGGTCCAGGAGGCTGTATTGGAAAGGTGGGTGAATGACCCCCATCGAATGGACAAGCGACTTCTTGCACTCATCTTCTTAGCCCATTCCTCTGATGTCCTGGAAAATGCCTTTGCACCATTGTTGGATGACCAGTACGACCTGGCAATGAAAAGGGTACGGCAGCTTCTTGAATTGGAGCCTGAAAGTGAAAGCATGAAGGCTAACACAAATGAGCTCTTATGGGCTGTAATAGCTGCATTCACCAAATGATGCTACAATTAAGAGAACAAACACAAGGTACCGGAATTCGGCAACATTGTCTATTCGGCAAGGAATTAGGAATACTGCCATCACCTCGGTGACTTGACAAACTGTATTCCATAACTGGATTTTGGATTGATTTCTTACTGCAATGTTCACTTGCCGTGGTCGCATTTGTTCCTCTATTCATTCGGGAACATCCTTATATTTTACTAACGTAATTACTCCAATCGAATTTGAAATGAGACCATTAGTGATAAATCGGGCTATGTTCATTATGGTTTGTGTGTAAATACCAAACAATTATTTTTTATTGACATTCATATTGCTACGTATATGTGTGCTCCATTGGCAGTCCTGAGTATTCAAAGTCCAACTGTGATATTATATAGAGGTCAATAGACCGGTTGTAAGTTTGAGAATAAGCAGTGAGCAGATCACCGTGGGGGGAAAAAACTGCCTTCTGCCAAATGAGCCTCTCTTATATAAACATGAGATCAGCCTTCTTTCTGTTCCATATCCAGCACTAATGCAATTAATGTTGTGGAATCTGAATAAAAAGGAATCCATCCCAAATAGTTGATGGTTAACTCATTGGCGGCCATTGACGACGATAGACATCCATTCCATAACATCTGTATTAACTGGGAGGGCGCTCCTGGTAAATATGGATTGAATGTCTATTTCCGCTAACTGCTGAAACATGATCTTTCATACACTCACTATTTTGTTCACATGTAAAAAGAGTATTGTTTATAGAATTGCTCAAATCTCTTCTGAAGATAGGACAATTTTATTCTCATACCATTCATTTCTTAATTCATTCAGTGTTAGCCATTTTCAACAAAAGAAAAGTCAACTTCTACACCAGTCCTAGCTCGTTCAATTGATTTTGACTGATCTTCCAAAGAACAGTATTTTCATCTATCAGATTATACTGCGTGAATATATATATATACAGGGGTGCACATAATTTTTTTGCCCAGGTTCTCAGAGGAGGACCTGGAGATGTGACTTGGTCCTCATTGAGCTTGAGAGCCGACCCGACTGATGCAATAAAATTATGACGAGCTTTACTTAGAGCCAATTAACTTTAATTAGTTAACAATTAATGCTTGATTAACATCAACTGGCACAACAAAATTGCCATTACTTTGAAGTGAAATGTAAAGAAATAAAAAGCACCAATTCAAAATAAAGGGCATTATGCGGCTCCCACATTAACTCCAAACCTTTTTAAAAGTGGGATGTCCTCCTCATAAGACCTCATTGAACGTGCATGTTTAGCTTTGTAAAATGCGAGCAAAAACACGTTTGTCAGTGCATGTCGCTGTTCATTACCTTTATTCCGCCCTATTCCGCCACTTGTCCATAGGGCGAGTGGGGTCCTGTTTGACATCGATAGTTTGCTTAATTGCCACATGCTCTCCGTTTTTTTCGTGCTTTTCAAAGTTTGGATGGCTGAAATTCTTTGACCCTACATAAAATGCGCTGCTCTTATCGGCGACATTGGGATTCTCACGGCACATTTTGTACCGCATTTCCGTGTGAACATCATTTGCTTCTAGCCATGGTACCTCCTGTAGCCACTTTTCAGCAAAAGTCCTTTTTTTCGGTAGGTCCGGTGACGTCTCTGTCGGCTGTCTGTCTTTTGACGGGGGTGGGGGAACACGGAAGTAATTACTCAGTGTGGCCTGCTTCTTCGACATTTTGAGAAGTTATTTTCTCGTGTCCGCCGCAAATACAGTGGTCAGCCATCGGTACGCAAAAGCGTATGGAAGCCGTTGAGGGCCAGCGCGTTTGTCTACGTCCAGTACACATGCGCGCATGCGGACCACTTATGTGCACCCCTGTATATATATACATATATATATATGTGTACCGGTGTGTGTATATATATATATATATATATATATATATAGCGGAAAACAGACAAGACTGAAAAAGCAGTTTCTCCTCGTGAACCCCTCTTTAAAATAAACTGCTGCATTTCAAGCAAAAACAACCTTTGTGTTTGATAGAACAATGTCGATATGCTGCCATAGCACGTTCATGGTGCATTAAGCCCCGGAACTATTTTTAGTTTGTCTGTTTTACCCTGGAAACCCCCATTTACAGATGTCGCGCAACCGCTTTTGTTTCAACCTAGCCATAAAAAGAAGGCAATTATATTATTCGAAATGTCTGTCATTTGTAGCTTAGAATCATTAATTGAGGTCTAATATTTTGTTTAAAAAAAAAAAAAAAAAAACAACTTAAAAAAATTATTCACTCGCATATTTTAACCTTTTAAACAAATTACGTCACAATGAAAAAATTGGCGACTCTAAGTCACGGATATCTACCTCATAACTATCGCTTTGTGTTTTGTTTTTTTTTGTTACGGTCACATTTTCCTCGATATGTTAGATGATAAATAATCGATCCAAACAAAGAAAAATTGAAAAATAATGTTTAAAAGGGTAAATATATGAAAAAATCTCGACCACTCCTTTTTGTCTGCGATTTCTGCATCGTGACCCTTGTTATATTACCACATTTCACCCAGAAAACCCCCCAAAAATCCGGCTGTGGCCATTCACAGCTGTGTCTTGACACTCGGTGTCCCGTGCTACATGGAGTTTTGGGATCGAAAAAAGGTAAGTACGTGATAATATCCCGTTAAAATCATTGCATCTTTAATTGTGCTCTCACCTTCAGTTAGGGTTTTGCTGTTAAATTTTTTTTTTTTTAAATGCCCTCCTGTTCAAATTTTTTCTTCCCCCAGAAATTTGAGATGTTAAACTTTCCAATGATGTATCACACATGCATATAGGACAGTTTTAAAATTTGGCCAAATTGGGGATCTCAGAGCGGAACTTCAAGTTACAGTGCGCTCCATAATTATTGGATTTATAATTATGTTTTTTTAGCTTCTAATATATGTATATATATTTCTAAATAATATGGGACCTTAATGGAAAAAAAAAGAAAAATCCAACCTTCAATACAAGTGCATTTATTCAGTGGGGAAAAAATCCCACATAAAGAAATAATTATTTGACATCAAATAATGTGTGTCACAATTATTAGCACCCCTAGTGTTAATACTTTGTACAACCCCCTTTTGCCAACAAAACAGCACCTAATCTTCTCCTATAATGTTTCACAAGATGGGAAAAGACAGAAAGAGGGATCTTCAGCCATTCCTCTTTGCAGAATCTCTCTAAATTCATCCAGAGACCTGGGTCCTCTCCTCTGTACTCTCTTCAGCTCACCCCACAGGTTTTCAATGGGGTTGAGGTCTGGGGACTGAGATGGCAATGGGAGGAGTTTGATTTTGTGTCTGGTGAACCATTTCTGTGTAGATTTGGCCATATGTTTAGGGTCATTGTCTTGCTGAAAGACCCAGTGATGACCCATCTACAGCTTTCGGGCAGAGGGCAACAGATTTTGATTTAAAATGTCCTGGCATTTCAAAGCATTCATGATGCCATGCACCCTAACAAGGTTCCCAGGGCCTTTGGAAGCGAAATAGCCCCACAGCATCACTGACCCACCCCCATACATCACAGTGGGTATGTGGTGCTGTCTCCACGCCAACAAGCTGTTTGGGAGGCATGCACGGAGAAAACCTTTCCTCACAATCATAAACGCAAACGTCTGGAGTTCGCCAAGCGGTATTGGGGCTTCAACTGGGACCGTGTGCTTTGGTCAGATGAAACCAAGATTGAGCTTTTTGGCAACAAACACACTAAGTGCGTTTGGCGTGCCACGAAAGATGCGCATGCTGAAAAGCACCTCATACCCACTGTGAAGTATGGGGGTGGGTCAGTGATGCTGTGGGACCGTTTCGCTTCCAAAGGCCCTGGGAACCTTGTTAGGGTGCATCGCATCATGAATGCTTTGAAAACCAGGACGTTTTAAATCAAAATCTGTTGCCCTCTACCCGAAAGCCGAAGATGGGTCGTCACTGGGTCTTTCAGCAAGACAATGACCCTAAACATATGGCCAAATCTACACAGAAATGGTTCACCAGACACAAAATCAAGCTCCTACCATGGCCATCTCAGTCCCCACACCTCAACCCCATTGAAAACCTGTGGGGTGAGCTGAAGAGGAGAGGACCCAGGTTTCTGGATGATTTAGAGAGATTCTGCAAGAATGGCTGAAGAGCCCTCTTTGTCTTTTCCCCATCTTGTGAAACATTATAGAAGATTAGGTGCTGTTTTGTTGGCAAAAGGGGGTTGTACAAAGTATTAACACCAGGGGTGCTAATAATTGTGACTCACATTATTTGATGTCAAATAATTGTTTATGTGGGATTTTTTTCCCCACTGAATAAATGCACTTGTATTGAAGGTTGGATTTTTCTCTTTATTTCCATTAAGGTCCCATATTATTTAGAAAAAATATATTAGAAGCTAAAAAACACGTAATTATTATAAATCCAATAATTATGGAGGGCACTGTACCTGAGTGTTTTCTGCCATATATATATATATATATATATATATATATATATATATATATTATATGTGTGTGTGTACACAGTGGGAGAAAATAAGTATTTGAACACTATTTCGCAAGTTCTCCCACTTAGAAATCATGGAGGGGTCTGAAATTTTCATCGCAGGTGCATGTCCACTGTGAGAGAGAATTTAAAAAGAAAAATCCAGCAATCACAATGCATGATTTTTTTTAACGATTTATTTGTGTGATGAACACCTGAGAAAACGAATGTTAATATTTGGGACCATAGCATTTGTTTGGAATTGGAGAGTTCAGACGTTTCTTGTTGTTTTTCACCTGGTTTGCGTGCACTGCAGGAGGGATCTTGGCCCACCCATCAGTCAGGTTTCTGGGCTGTCACTGAAAAACACTGAGTCAGAGCTCTCCTCCAAACGTTTTCTATTGGGTTTCGATCTGGAAACTGGCTAGGATAGGCTACAACCTTGTTATGCTTCTTAGGGAGCCGCTCCTTGGTTTTCCTAGCTGTGTGCTCCGGGTCATTGTCATGTTGGAAGACCCATGCACGACTCATTTTCAATGCTCTGACTGAAGGAAGGAGGTTGTTCTTCAAATCTCACAATACAGGGCCCCAATCATCCTTTCTTTAATACAGTGCACTCTTCCTGTCCCATGTGCAGAAAAACACCCCCAAAGCATGATGCTACCACCCCCATGCTTCAGAGTAGAGATGGTGTTCTTGAGATGGTACTCATCATTCTTTTTCCTCCAAAGACGGTTAGTGGAATTAATGACTACTCTGCATCATCCAAATGGTCATAGGCAAACTTAAGACGAGTCTTGACACGTGCTGATTTAAGCAGGGGAACCTTCCGTGCCATGCATGATTTCAAACCATGAAGTCTTATAGTATTAACAACAGTAACCTTGGAAACGGTGGTTCCAGTTCCTTTCAGGTCATTGACCAATTCCTGTCGTGTAGTTCTGGCTAAATCCTCACCTTTCTAAAGATCATTGAGACCCCACGAAGTAATATCTTACATGGGGCTCACCTCTGGTTGAGATTGACAGTCATGTTTAGGTTCTTCCATTTTCTGATAATTGCTCCAACAGTGGACCTTTTTTCACCAAGCAGCTTGGCAATTGCTCCGTAGCCCTTTCCAGCCTTGTGGAGGTGAACAATTTTGTGTCTGGTGTCTTTGGACAGCTCTTTGGTCTTGGCCATGTTACAAGTTTGAGTCTTACTAATTGTATGGGCTGGACAGGTGTCTTTTTGCCGGTATCAACCTCAAACGGGTGCATCTGATTCAGGATAATATACACGGAGTGGAGGTGGACTTTTAATAGACGGACTAAGAGGTCTTACAGGGTCAGAATTCTAGCTAATGGACAGGTTTTCAAATACTTATTTGCAGCTTTATCACACAAAGAAATTGTTAAAAAATCCTGCTTCGTGATATCTGGATTTTTCTTTTTAGATTATCTCTCTTACAGTGAACATGCACCGACGATGAAAATTTCAGACTCCTCCATGACTTCTAAGTGGGAGAACTTGCAAAATTGCTGGGTGTTCAAATACTTATTTTCTTCACTGTACTGTATATCAAATAAAAAGTTATTCTTTCATTTAAATTACATTTTAAAATTTACAGTAGAACATGTTATCCAAAATGTAGGTGCATTCTCTGTAAAATTGTGAAATCCAATATTGTGAAATGAAACCTCAAGCTGAACAGTGTCTATTATGTGTATACTTTTTGCCTTCGCGTTCACTTAACTGAACATATATCTGCAGGTAAGACACCATCCAGTCATGGTTTCCTTCCTAGGTAGAGCTGCGTTTTAAATTCTTTCCATGGTGTTTTTAAAGGTCCTCAAGGCCTTATAAATCTTTGTTTTGCAGTGAAATCGAAATCGTTTAAGCAGATGGGTGGAATCAAATAACTAGTCTTGAAGTAGGTGGGTGTTATATTTAGGCACTGCAAAATGTCTTTTAAATTATATGCATAGACAAACTTGGTTTGAATATCAAAGTGAGTATTTTGATCACTGCAGACTGTCTGTTAGACCTGTCCTCAGCTTTTGACACGGCACAGCATCATGACAAAACCGGCTCCGGGTCTGGTGGAAATGGCGAACTGAAGTGGTTTACCTTGTACTTGGCTGGAAGGACATTTAGTGTTTCAGTTAATCACATTAGGTCTGAGCTGACCGATCTTACAGTGTGGTGTTCCGAAGAGTTCTGTTCTGGGCCTACTCTTTCCGCTGTATGTTTTTCTGCTTGGCAGATTATCATTTCAATATTGTAGCCTATCAACTCTTCGCTGATGACCACATAATTAACTCCATAAACAAATAACGGTTTCAGATACAGCACTGGTTTAACGATAACTGCTTTGTTGAATTCTGAGAAAACACTGATTATTGCCTTTGATGGTGCTGTTCCCAGTATTCAACAGAACCTGGGTGTCTTGAGCACTTCAGCTAAATCAAGTCTATGTAGTCTTGGGACTTATTTTTGACGTGGAGATGTCTTTAGTGCAGCATTCTAAAAGACCGATCACAAATAGCTTCTTTCAGCTATGAAATATCTCTAAACTCAGACAAATGATCTCTTATATCGATCTTGACATAGTTGTTCATGCTTTTGTGTCTTTGCGGCCTGTTTAAAATTCTACTGCAAGGCTTCTGACCCACACCAACCAGTGGGACATCATTTTAAAACGACTGATCCATTGTCTTCCTTCTGCTTTTAGAATATTTTAAATATTTGTCTGTACATTGGAGCCTCTCATGGACATGCCCCCAATTTCATTACTTGTCTGATCCAGCCGCACTTGTTTGGTCGCAGTCTGAGGTCTGCACTCTGCAGGCCATTACTTGCTGATGGTCCCTCAGACCTGTAACAAGACCCGAGGATAGAGATCCTGCAAAGAAATGGCGCACAGTCTCTGGAATGAGCTCTGTTTTTCCCTGCGTTCTCTGGATTCTGTAGAGCAGGGGTGTCCAAAGTTTTTGCAAAGGGGGCCAGCTTTGGTGTGGTAAAAATGTGGGGGGCCGAACTTAGCTGACGTCATTTACGTAGAAAAATATATTTAAGCAAATTTTAGCAAGCCATTCTGTGTGTCACATTTTCTTTATTATTATTATTTTTTTAAATCAACAATTTCAACTGTCTCGCAACTTGCCTTTGTGGCGTTCTCGTTCAACTCTCGGGCTCTTGCGAAATAGTTTAACTTCACAGCAGCACTATCTTCAAGTTGCTTCAATTTCTCGCTACATATCTTCCCTGTAATCTTGTCGTACAAGTCAGTGTGTCTTGTTTGGTCATACCGCCTCTCATTGAACTCTTTAAAAACAGCGACTGTCTCTTTGCAAATGAGGCAGACACAGTTGTTGCTTATTTTAGTGAAGAAATAGTCCAATTTCAACCTATCCTTGAAGCGTCGGCCGTCACAGTCAATTTTCTTTTTTTGTTGATTGTTGCCATTTTAGAAAATCGGGAGTAAAGGGTCACACGGGGTCATGTTGCTTCGAGTGCTGCTGCCTTTTAGTGGGTAAATGAGGAGCAGCATTTAGTGTGTAAGTTACTTCATATGCTGGTAGCAGTACTGCTGACCAATTTATTAAGTCTGTGTGCGGGCCAGAAGTTATTGACTTTATGACAGAGGCTGGGGGCTGGATGAAATTTGACTACGGGCCGCATTTGGCCCCCGGGCCGGACTTTGGACATGTCTGGTGTAGAGGCTTTTGAGAAGTAAGAACTTACCTTTACAAACGGCCATTCCGAAGCTAACAGCCTTACAGTGGTTTACTTTTTATTATTTTATTTTCTTAATGTGTCATTTTTCACTGTCAATTTGTATTTTTACCTATTTACTTACATGTCAGGGGTTATCCCTTAGTTTGGTAAAAACAAAAAAAAAAGGCTGATTTCTTTTAAATAATTATACCAATATGTGTGTGTGTGCTGTACACCTGTCTGTCCATCTGCATTTCACGACATGGGCAAGAATGATTTTAATTGTGAGAAACAATTATTTATGTCGTATGTTGGATAAGAATAATGTCATTATTGATAATTTAATGTATTTTGAAAGAATCCCAAAAACCGAAAGATCGCTGATGACGTAAACGGTGAAAATGCATTGAACTGCAGTGTTCTACTTGTTCCACTTGAGGTCAGTAAAGTATTGTTTTTGAAAGCCACAGAATCTGCAACAGACGCCCACCATCCCATGTTTTTAATTAGGTCCGTTGTTTACGCGATACATTTAATTCTTATTTCTAATAAAAGTGAGGCCAATTCTGAAAGTCGGCAAACAGAAAAATTTAAACAGAAAATGTACCAATTGTTATTTAGGGTAAATTTAAATCAGTTTTGGGGAAAAAAATGTGCGTCTGGAGGATAGGGTTTATGAAGGTTCTATTCAACTAAACAGACGATGACACGAATGTAAGTAAGGGAGAATCATGCTTAGAATTTGGTAAACTGCATCTTGATAAGCCAGAAAGATGTACACACATGATTCTGTTAAACCAACAGTGGTCACATGATGTGCACTGTCCTTACTGTGAAACATGGTTGAGAACGAACCTTCTTGGATTGCTTTGCGGCATCTGGGACAGGGACAATGTCTTGAATCAGTGGAGTGTACAATAAAATATCAAGGCTGAGATTGACCTGAAATTTAAAATCATTACATGTCAATGTAAATGTTCACCCCCCACCCCCCACCCCCCCAAGTATTTAAGGATTTATTACTTATTTTTTTGCAAGTTATATCCCCTCTTCCTTGAGAACAGTGCAATGATGGCTTTAAGTTTGAATTTCCAACCTTTTCCAAAGTTCAAATTTGTGTGTGTGATTCCCAAAATATAGATTGAGAGGCAGAAATTGAATGCTTCAGACACAGAAAACCGACAATGTGTTGTGCTGGGCTGCACTGCTACCAAAGTGCTCCAGTATGTGAAAATTGGTCAACTATGACAAGCTAAAATTGATAACGACTCAGAAAAATGTATATAATTATGCAGAGGACTAAAAAGTTGAACTGGTGCTGGGTGATCAATAATATATGAAGAATCTGTATAATACAATAGTAATATAAAAATATCACAAGTGCAAATTGCTTAAAAACTAAATCATATAGTAAAATATTATGACACATATAAAATCAGTGACTGACCAACAAGGGCATAAGTTTGGTCTCAACATTGGTAGGGACGAAATGGCATAACCTGCATGTAGACTTTTTGCTGGGGACAGGACATTCATAATGATCAATGCAAAATAAATCTGTATTGACTTAGTAACTTTTATGTGTATTGGTTCAGCCTACACCGTTCAATTCAAACCTTTGTTTTAAAAAAACTACTAAAGAAACATTTTTGAAAACTTCCAGAGAAAATGTCTGGATTTTATGAGCAAATTTAAATTGCATTATTGAACATAAATTATACTAACATACACAGTGAATACAAGCTTGTTAATAATCTCTTAACTATCTAGGAATTAAAAAACAACATTCGTTTTAAAATCATTCAACATTGTCTAAATAAAGAAATTAAATATAACTGAAAAAACTTCTTTGTCAGGGAATGACAAACAAATAAATATAAATGGAGCTGTCCTTCAGGTAAAACACTACTGCTTTTGTCCACAAGCACACCCAAACTCAACAAAAAAAATGAAAGTTCCCTTTTAAGCTGCTTTAAGACCACATAAATTAAAAAAAGTCAAACTGGGGAGAAGGGGGGAAAACCTCTGTTCACTGTTCATTTCTAACAGTTAATTTAACGTTAACGGTAGAAAACATATACAGGTGGACACGCCTCTAAGCAGCTTTCTACTCGAGTTTCGCAGGTTAGCAAGTTCACACAGTTTAATGTTATGCTAACTCTGATGCAGGTCCGGCTTTCAGTAGCAAAATTTGTGGTGTGTTCCCCACTTCCACAACATTGACGTCTTTTTACATTTCTCAAAGTGGCTACTGCTGGCTGGGAAAAAAACTTTTAATATCCCTAACATCTCTAATATATGATGTGTGTGTGTGTGTGTGGGGGGGGGGGGCGTCAAATCATCAGCCAATCAAATATGCGTTTCGAAGGGGGGGGAAATGGACTGGCATATTCAGCAAATGAAAAGAACTACATGTAAGTCTGAACATAATGAAAATACTTCACTTAATAATGGTTGAGTCAATTACAATAATTACAACATAGGAAGACAGTGTAAATGACCTATATAACTGAAGTCATTATATAACGCAAATAAGGTTGCTTAAAAGTTGGTAGGGACAATTTGAGCATCCTGAAAAGTTGGTAGTGTTTTGTCCCTACCGTCCCTATGCGAACCTACGCCCTTGCTGACCAAATTGTATATCGAATCAGGTATTTAAAAAAAAAAAAAAAAAAAAGTTGGCCAGTGTGCTTCCGTGCTCTTGGTTCCATTGTTGTCGCTAGATGGCAACCATGATCCTTTTCCAGATCTCATCAGAGAAATCACCCTACACCCCCTCCTGGGGTCTCAATGAGGACTGACAGTGCCTTTTTTCTAGCTCCAAGTGTTTACACACAGTACACTTGACCACCGTTGCAATGAAAGTCGTCAAACAAGTATTATATGAATACAATGTTGATTCAGCCACCATACTTCTGTACTTTAAAAAAATTTTTTTTAAACAAATGGGTTTCACACTTTCACTTACTATTTTAAAAGGTTAACATTCAAGAATAAAACTATTGTCATTTCTCCGGATTTTACTTGACACAGAGTAATAAATCTTCTGTCTTGAATTACCTAAATCAATGAAAAGTGCAGATCAAACATAGGCCTATGTTAAAAATAAATTATCTATTCATTAAATAACACCAATATGAAAGCATTAGTTTTGTGCAAAGGTGGCAAAGGTACTGTGTTTTAGTGTAACTACATGTGCTTTTGTTAAAGCATTAGACATTACCTAGTATGATGACCTTTATGTGTAAAGCCTGAGTTATACTTCCGCGTCAGACCTACGCCGTCAAGGAAGAATCGAGTTACGACCCTACGCCGTAGCCTGACGCGCACCTCTCGATTTTTGTAACCTTCGCGTCGCGTAGACGCGTATGACGTAGCGAAAACGGACTGTGATTGGTCCGCTCAGACTGTTGTTTCCGGTTTACCGCGAAAACACCGCCATTGTACAATAGAATCAAACATTGTTTTCTACACGCAAAAAATGGACCAAGCCGACGGGAGTATCATCGAAGAGCAAGTCTCGTCAAGAAATTATTATTGTGATTGCCAAATGGCAAGGTCGGCGATCGAAAAAATAAATAAATGGAAGAACCACCGAGACGTGGGTGGTCGGAATCGAGTGGCCACACGAAGCGGTGACCCAGTCGGCCAAAAACTGCCAACTTTTTATCACTTTATGTCGTATTTTTGGTTGGTGCACTTCATCATTTACTGTGTACATATGTTTCAAGTATATGAAGAATAAAGCACAGATTTGGTGTCAAAACAGTTGTTTTGATCTTTAATTTTCAATAACAGACAGTTCACACACACAATACATCATCACCGATTGAGAGTGCCTCGGTGCTTTTTATGATAACCTTAAAATCAAGCCTCCCAACGCAGTTTGGGAAGTTCCCTAGACGCCAGAAATCTGCTATGGCTTCCCACTGGCTGGTTGTAGGACACTGCAAACAAATCAGGCTGGAGGGCTTTGCAGACCTTGAACGCAGTGCTCGACGCCAGTTTGAAGCTAGCCGCCACAGCTAGCTCTCTCCACCCGAGTCTAAAACTCTCTGTGCGGCATCAAAAGTCGGCCAGACCACCTCGAAACCGTCTTCTGCGTCGCCTGCCCGTCAACATTTGTATGTTCCATATTTATTCAGTGTTGATGAGCAGAATATTTACTTTCAAGAGTTCCATCTTGCATTGTTTATTTTTTCTCCGACTAGCGGAAGTAAACAAGCATGCCCCAAAACCGTACAAACATAACGCCACATCCCTCTAGTGGCTTGGCGGTGAATTACAGAGCAACGCGTTCCCTCACCGCAGAACTATCGAATGTCGAATGACGCCGTAGTCGCTACGCCGTCACCGCAACGCGGGAGTATAACTCAGGCTTAATACAGTTGCAAAAAGTATTTAAGTATGAAAATCATGTGTTTCTTACACCTCTGATAATGGAAAAAATACTGTTCAAACACTAAAAATGACACTGCTTACAAGCGCAGCTATTGTATGATGAATGTGACATCAGACACGCCATGCTTACACAAAAGCTGCTACTCACACACTCCTTATAATTTCCCTAACTGTTTAGTATGTCTTCTTTTTTCCGTGTGAGACTCAGACAAAGCCTGCTTCACTCCACATGTACATAGTGGATAGCCATTGTGCAGAGGTGGGTAGTAACGCGTTCAATTTACTCCTTTACATTTACTTGAGTAAGTTTTTGAGAAAAATGTACTTAGAGTAGTTTTACCATGCCATACTTTTTACTTGAGTAGATTTGTGAAGATGAAACGCTACTCTTACTCCATTACTTTGGGCTACACTAGAGTCGTTACATTTTTCCCTCTTTATTCTTTATTGACTTTATTTTTGCCTGAGATGCCGACAGTTGCTCTACCAGTTTCACCACTGATATGTCGCAGCAATAATCACATGACTCCATTATATCAATCAGACATAACAATATAGTAGCATGACCAGATGCAGGTTTGCAGTCAGAAGTCATGTATAATCATGCCGGCCTGTTCAATCACATGGCCTCTTTAAAGCGCAGTAAAAATTTAACTATTCGACGGAGTCAGCATTACTCGAAAGTGCTGATTTGTTTGAAAATTTTATTCAAGTTTTTATTTGACAGCGATTTGACACCGATGGATTCCACTAGAGGACACGCTTGCTCGTTGGACGGGTAATGTTTCATTTTGTAGTTTGAATCAGATGACTTTTGTCCATTTTTTGGCCTAATATGGTCATGTAATAGGTTATAGTACAGTATAATAATAACAGTTTATATCGTTGTTGTGCTCAGAAAAAAATACAATTGTTTAATTGTTAAGTTACTCATTACTTGAGTATTCTTTTCACCAGATAATTTTTTACTTGAGTACATTTTTTGGATGACTACTTTTACTTAAGTAATATTGTTTTGAGGTAACGCTACTCTTACTCGAGTAAAAATTTTGGCCACCTCTGCCACTGTGTGACAAATAGGCGGACAATCTGTGATTCTTGCATTTCATTGCTTTAAAACAATATCGGGATTTAAAAATGTCTGAAAATGGCTATTTCGCCTACTTTTGGGAAATATTGGCTTTTTTTACATTGTTCTCCACTATTACATATTGGAAAAAAGAAATTTTTACAATAGTAAACAAAATTGTTTGCACTGGATGCATGATCAAGGTCTTGTCAATCCATTAAGGGAACTCTGCTGGACTTCCAAGACATCATTGCTGCTCAAAAAGGCTCATCAGAGGCGACACTTCCTGCGGGTGCCACGGAAGGATCACCTGGATGAGAGACTGATACTTTCCTTTTAGTGTCCTACCATTGAATCAATGCTTAAGTACTGTGCAGCAAACAGGAAGGCCCTGCAGAGGGTCACCAGGACAGAAGAGATCATCAGCTGCCCTCTGTCCCCATTGAGCATGTTGTTGGGTCCTGTTTCTTTGGGAGGTTGCATAGGATTCTGAAAGACTCCTCTCACTGTTCAAGTTGTTACTATCAGGTAAGCAATTTAGGTCCCTGCTGAGCAGAACTAAATGGTGAAAAGAAGCTTCTATCCGAGGGCCTGAATGCTGACGATGGAAATGAATGACTACTTTTCAGCTGCATTTTATATATATTATTTATTCAAATTTTATTTCTTCAAAAAAAATTTTTAATGTTGGTCATTGTAATGTTTTATACTTATAATCTCATTGTATGGTAACACACAATAACAAATACTTTATGATTCTGATGAAAGGTAAATGAATTAAGTAATTACTAAGAAAAAAACGGCTGGATTGTACTGAAGTACAGAGAGTACTCATACATTGCTTTCCCTCTTATAGTACCCTTCATGGTGCTCATATTGCAAAACAAAAAGTACAAAAAAGAGCATTATTGGACATACTATTAAAACACAATAAGATAAAAGTTGTCTAAAATTATTGCGAACTGGTTGTGTTCATCAAGCTTTTTTTTTTTGTACTCGTACAGATACAGTGCCTTGCAAAAGTATTCGGCCCCCTTGAACCTTGCAACCTTTCGCCACATTTCAGGCTTCAAACATAAAGATATAAAATTTTAATTTTTTGTCAAGAATCAACAACAAGTGGGACACAATCGTGAAGTGGAACAACATTTATTGGATAATTTAAACTTTTTTAACAAATAAACTGAAAAGTGGGGCGTGCAATATTATTCGGCCCCCTTGCGTTAATACTTTGTAGCGCCACCTTTTGCTCCAATTACAGCTGCAAGTCGCTTGGGGTATGTTTCTATCAGTTTTGCACATCGAGAGACTGACATTCTTGCCCATTCTTCCTCGCAAAACAGCTCGAGCTCAGTGAGGTTGGATGGAGAATGTTTGTGAACAGCAGTCTTCAGCTCTTTCCACAGATTCTCGATTGGATTCAGGTCTGGACTTTGACTTGGCCATTCTAACACCTGGATACGTTTATATTGAACCATTCCATTGTAGATTTGGCTTTATGTTTTGGATCATTGTCCTGTTGGAAGATAAATCTCCGTCCCAGTCTCAGGTCTTGTGCAGATACCAACAGGTTTTCTTCCAGAATGTTCCTGTATTTGGCTGCATCCATCTTCCCGTCAATTTTAACCATCTTCCCTGTCCCTGCTGAAGAAAAGCAGGCCCAAACCATGATGCTACCACCACCATGTTTGACAGTGGGGATGGTGTGTTCAGGGCGATGAGCTGTGTTGCTTTTACGCCAAACATATCGTTTTGCATTGTGGCCAAAAAGTTCAATTTTGGTTTCATCTGACCAGAGCACCTTCTTCCACATGTTTGGTGTGTCTCCCAGGTGGCAAACTTTAAACGAGACTTTTTATGGATATCTTTGAGAAATAGCTTTCTTTTTGCCACTCTTCCATAAAGGCCAGATTTGTGCAGTGTACGACTGATTGTTGTCCTATGGACAGACTCTCACACCTCAGCTGTAGATCTCTGCAGTTCATCCAGAGTGATCATGGGCCTCTTGGCTGCATCTCTGATCAGTTTTCTCCTTGTTTGAGAAGAAAGTTTGGAAGGACGGCCGGGTCTTGGTAGATTTGCAGTGGTCTGATGCGCCTTCCATTTCAATATGATGGCTTGCACAGTGCTCCTTGAGATGTTTAAAGCTTGGGAAATCTTTTTGTATCCAAATCCTGCTTTAAACTTCTCCACAACAGTATCTCGGACCTGCCTGGTGTGTTCCTTGGTTTTCATAATGCTCTCTGCACTTTAAACAGAACCCTGAAACTATCACAGAGCAGGTGCATTTATACGGAGACTTGATTACACATAGGTGGATTCCATTTATCATCATCGGTCATTTAGGACAACATTGGATCATTCAGAGATCCTCACTGAACTTCTGGAGTGAGTTTGCTGCACTGAAAGTAAAGGGGCCGAATAATATTGCACGCCCCACTTTTCAGTTTTTTATTTGTTAAAACAGTTTAAATTATCCAATAAATGTTGTTCCACTTCACGATTGTGTCCCACTTGTTGTTGATTCTTGACAAAAAAATAAAATTTCATATCTTTATGTTTGAAGCCTGAAATGTGGCGAAAGGTTGCAAGATTCAAGGGGGCCGAATACTTTTGCAAGGCACTGTACAAATGTACAGTGTAGCACAAAAGTGAGTACACCCCTCGCATTTCTGCAGATATTTAAGTATATATTTTCATGGGGCAACACTGACAAAATGATGCTTTGACAATGAAAAGTAGTCTGTGTGCAGCTTATTCAATAGTTAATTTATTTTCCCCGCAAAATAACTCAGAATATAGCCATTCATATCAAACCCCTGGCAACAAAAGTGAGTACACCCCATAGAAACTATGTACATCTCTAAATGTCCAAATTGAGTACTGCTTGTCATTTTCCCTCCAAAATGTCATGTGACTCGTTACAGTAGTGCTGTCAGCATTGCTACAGAGATTGAAGAGGTGGGAGGTCAGCCTGTTACTGCTCATACCATACGCCACACTCAACATCAAATTGGTGTGCATGGCTGTCACCCCAGGAGGAAGCCTCTTCTGAAGACAGTAAACATGAAAGCCCGCCCGTCTCATCAGACCATAGGACATGGTTCCAGTAATCCATGTGCTTTGTTGACATGTCTTCAGCAAACTGTTTGCGTGCTTTCTTGTCTACCGTCTTCAGAAGAGGCTTCCTCCTGGGGTGACAGCCATGCACACCAATTTGATGTAGAGTGCAGCGTATGGTCTGAGCACTAACAGGCTGACCCCCCACCTCTTCAATCTCTGCAGCAATGCTGACAGCACTCTGACAAGCAGTACTCAATTTGGACATTTAGGAATGTACGTAGTTTCTATTTGGTGTACTCACTTTTGTTGCCAGGGGTTTAGATATTAATGGCTATATTTTGAGTTATTTTGAGGGGAAAATAAATTAACCATATTATATAAGCTGCACACAGACTACTTTTCATTGTGTCAAAGTGTCATTTTACCAGTGTTGTCTCATGAAAAGATATATTTAAATATCTGCAGAAATCTGCGAGGGGTGTACTCGGTTTTGTGATACACTGTATATACAGTACAGTTTGTATAGTTTTTTTTTCAGATCCTGTGTGTTGTGGTAGTTAGCAAAAGTACCGGTGTGCGTGTGTCATAAATATGACAACTAATATCTTGGCTAAATAACGAGACCCTAACACGACTGAAGTGCATTCTGGTGCTTTAATGTCACTATACATTGCTAAATTTTACAGTTGTAGTTCATGCATCTTCCACACTACACAATTATGCAGCTGGCCAGAGTGCTGCCAATGTTCCTGATATGGAAGGAGCAACTGATGGGTGGGGAAGCTCACGCCTTTTTCAATCTGCAGAGGTGTTTATACTGTACACCACTGATAGTCAGTGGGGGTGTTTGTCATTAACAACCTCCTTTGTTTTCCTCACATCCAGACTGAGGATTGTTATCCCCATGCCACTTGGTGAGACAGATGAGGCCCACTACAGATGTTTGCAAACTTATTGGACTACAGTTGTGGGTCACAAGGTGAACAGGAGAGGGCTAAGTGCACATCGTTGGAGGCAGGGGTGAAAGTGGGCCAGAACGGTCACGAACGCAGTTCCGGTATAAGATTCAGGGCCGGAATGCTGTTCCGGTACACAGTGCTTTGATTCCTAAAATATGACGGCAACTGTCAAAACGCGATGTAAAAAAAAAAAAAAATGCGAAGCTGCCACACATGCATTTCATCTCCAAGAAGAAAACAATCTAACAACATCAGATTTACATACACAAGTGTTAACAAGAAGCATAATAAAGTGCTTGGGTAGCATAATCCATTTCCACCGATATTTATTATTTACTTTATTCCACGGACGGCATGGAGGTTTCCCCAGCTGCTGCAGTTTTCTGAGTCTGACGTTGATGAGTCACGTCAATGAGCGAATGTATGCAGCAAAACAAAATACCTGGACTCATTTATCCGTTCAGTTGGCTGACATACTAATATGTGATCAGCAGCGATAGTTAGCTTTGATTGGTTCAAATGTGCATGTTTTCTGAAAAAGCAAAAAAAAAAAAAAAAAAAAAAAAAGGGCAATGAAACAGAAAATGGATCAAATCTTTAAGAGCAAGGAAAGAGTTAAAGTGGCTTATTTATCATATTCAGTTTTATTTGCTCTGTTGGGGTCATCTTAGCTGTCAATGTGCACTTTGGACTTATACAGTACTTATCCATTTATGTTAGGCTACTTATTCATTTCCTTATGATTTAAAAAAAAAAGTCAATGTTTGCGCGATCCTAAAAAAAATTCAATTTCACTCTGGCTAATATAAGTCATTTGTACTTATTTTTCTGAATGTATGTTACTTATATCTTTATAATGAAAAAAAAAACACAACAAAGTAAATGTTGACATTATCTTCAATTTTAATATACATCCTATGTTCTTAAGTGGTTAAAATTGAGATTTGGCATTTAGCATGTGAGAAAATGAGGGAAAATAAAAATTAGAGGGTGGGGGTTGGGGTTATATCTGGTTTTGTTAACTTTTATTTTGCAAATCATTGAAAAAATACAATTTTGATTGAAAATCAGTTTATGTATGTGTTATAGAAATAACTGACCACAAAGGTTTTCTTTGCATTTCAGTAGTTTTGACCCCCCCCCCTCCCAATAACTAACTAACTAACTAAATAAATAAATAAAATAAAAAAAGACATTTCTGGATCCGTGGCGACCTTCACGTCGGGGAGTTCCAGCAAGAAATTCCAACCACTTTCACTCCTGGTTGGAGGGCATATATGCTAGAAATTATGGTGCTTGGGTTGCTTGCAGTGTCCAGGTTTTAGTCCCAGCTGGTTTCTTAATGGCCAGTTGTGGAATAGAGGCTTTGCATGATGAGAATTCAACCAAATATATGGATCTTTATTTTTTCTAGGTGGGTGAGTGCAGAGATTAAAATGTCGCGATCAAATTGGGATAGAGTAAAAACAGCACTGACCCATAGGAAATTTGTATTAAATCATTTTCAAGAGGAAATTGCAAAGGTCAAATTGAACTCAAAAATAGTATTGTTGTTATTTTTATACAGAGCACGGAATTTTGATGGATCATTTGTCTTTAGTTTGACCTAATGATCAAAACATTCCAGTCTTGTTCTAACAAGGATGTCTCTACATATTGTAGCGCACTTGCCTTGAGGGATTGTTTCAGGCTGATGTGATTACTCTGTGTGTGTATGTTAAGGCTTCGTCTCTTCCAAGTATGCTACGAAAGTGGTCATAGCCAACACCCGTATGCACTGAACATTGGATATCTATGTCAAATAATCTTCCAGGTACGTGGCTCAGCCATAGTTTCAGTGATTTTGACATAACTTGGATCAATATCAAATTCGGACATGATTACAAATATTCAAAATGACAGTTTGTATTGTCAATTTCATGTAAAACAAATCTACCATCTTTCTAAGCAAAGCTAGAATCTTTGGACTCCCTGTTTGCTACCCATCTGCATACACTGATGCAAAAGTATTTCTTTACACTAACTAATAGACCACGGTGGGGCGGCCGCTGTTGCAAAGACCAAAGAGATAGTTACCATGGTTACAGCCATAAATTAAAGCTCTTAAATTAGCAGGGAGGTTGGGGGATGTAGGGGGCTGTCTTATTTGTGCACTACTTGTTTCCCCTCTAAAAGGTTTGATAATTTATGATGGTCTGACAAAGGAAGTAACTTTTCAAGCAGCATTTGACGTTTTGTGCATGGAGAGTGTTTAAAGATGCCAGGAATGACAAATTGAGACACCGTTCAATGCAGACCTTGAAGAAGACCTCAAATGTGCCACAACATTCCACTATTTTTCATCCCAACAATCTCTAAGTCAAGAGCCCTTAAGAAAGAACAGTAGAGAAAAGGACCGGTGTAAATTGTTCTTTTCTGTGCTCTGTTAAAAGGCCAAACTGTTTTTTTGTGTGAGGGAAGAAACTATTTACATGATACTTGACATTAATGTCAAATTCCTGCATCTGCTTGATAGTTATTCAAAGTAAAAGATACATTTGCTCATTGAAATGAAAAACTGGCTAATAGAAGTATTTACTTATCCAAAGCTAGCTGAGCAACTGTTGCTTCTGTGCAAAGGCCAATAAAATGAGGGAATCTTTCTCTATTGATAACAATGTTGGGTTTCTGCTCTACACTTTCACCCCACTTTCTCATAATGGGCACATAGGCCACCCCAAGACTTGAGATTCCACTCAACCTTGTTTCAAGATGTGTGACAAGACACATTTAATTCCCACTTCAGCAAATGCTCATGTGCCAGGAATTGAACCCCTTAATAAGGCCCTTATTTAATTTATTGCATGCCATTGATGGGGCTGGATACAATCCATTTCGACGAGGAGAGGCTGGCGGCTGGCACCTGGCACCCTACCATTCATAATAGAATGGACGTCTATCACCGTCAATGGAATTGAAAGATGAGCATTCACAGCCAGTCCTCCCATTTTAAATGTATTGGACGTTGTCAGTGGCAGGCAATGAATTAAATTCTATGAAAAAAAAAAAAAATTGAACAACTTTAAAGTGTTACTGGGAACCCGAAAGTGTATTTCTGTTTTTAGTAACATACTATTATTAATTAGAAAATTAAATTTGAATTAAAAAAGAGTATATATATGTATATATATAGATATATATCTACATAAATGTGTGTGTGTATATGTATGTACAGTGGGGCAAATAAGCATTTAGTCAAACACTAATTGTGCAAGTTCTCCCACTTGAAAATATTAGAGGCCTGCAATTGTCAACATGGGTAAACCTCAACCATGAGAGACAGAATGTGGGAAAAACCCCCAGAAAATCACATTGTTTGATTTTTAAAGAATTTATTTGCAAATCATGGTGTAAAATAAGTATTTGGTCAATACCAAAAGTTCATCTCAATACTTTGTTATGTACCCTTTGTTGGCAATAACGGAGGCTAAACGTTTTCTGTAACTCTTCACAAGCTTTTGACACTGTTGCTGGTATTTTGGCCCATTCCTCCATGCAGATCTCCTCTAGAGCAGTGATGTTTTGGGGCTGTCGTTGGGCAACACGGACATTCAACTCCCTCCACAGATTTTCTATGGCAGGGGTCCCCAAACTATGGCCCGCGGGCCGGACACGGTCCGCAGCCACATTTGGTCTGGCCCCCTGAACAAAAAAAACAAAAATAAAAAAATTCTGAAAAACATTACATTTTTACATTTAGGCACTCCTGCAAAAGTCACACTTTTTCTCTTACAAACTGACCCTGGCCCCTCATCAGAGAAGGGAAGGGTTATGTGGCCCTCACAGGAAAAAGTTTGGGGACCCCTGTTCTATGGGGTTGAGATCTGGAGACTGGCTAGGCCACTCCAGGACCTTGAAATGCTTCTTACGATGCCACTCCTTTGTTGCCCTGGCTGTGTGTTTGGGATCATTGGCATGCTGAAAGACGCAGCCACGTCTCATCTTCAATGCCCTTGCTGATGGAATGAGATTTTCACTCAAAATCTCTCGATACATGGCCCCAGTCATTCTTTCCTTTACCCAGATCAGTCGTCCTGGTCCCTTTGCAGAAAAAACAGCCCCAAAGCATGATGTTTCCACCCCCATGCTTCACAGTGGGTATGGTTTTCTTTGGCTGCAATTCAGTATTCTTTCTCCTCCAAACACATGAGCCTGTGTTTCTACCAAAAAGTTCTATTTTGGTTTCATCTGACCATAACACATTCTCCCAGTCCTCTTCTGGATCATCCAAATGCCCTCTAGCGAACCGCAGACGGGCCTGGACGTGTACTGGCTTCAGATGGGGGACACGTCTGGCAGTGCAGGATTTGAGTCCCTGGTGGCGCGTTTTGTTACTGATAGTAGCCTTTGTTACTGTGGTCCCAGCTCTCTGTAGGTCATTCACTAGGTCCCCCCGTGTAGTTCTGGGATTTTTGCTCCCCGTTCTTGTTATCATTTTGACGCCACGGGGTGAGATCTTGCATGGAGCCCCAGATCGAGGGAGATTATCGGTGGACTTGTATGGCTTCCATTTTCCAATAATTGCTCCCACAGTTGATTTCTTTACACCAAGTGTTTTACCTATTGCAAATTCAGTCTTCCCAGCCTGGTGCAGGTCTACAATTTTGTCTCTGGTGTCCTTTGACAGCACTTTGGTCTTGGCCATAGTGGAGTTTGGAGTGTGACTGACTGAAGTTGTGGACGGGTGTCTTTTATACCGATAATAAGTTAAAACAGGTGCCATTAATACAGGTAACGAGTGGAGCCTCGTTACACCTCATTAGAAGAAGTTAGACCTCTTTGACAGCCAGAAATCTTGCTTGTTTGTAGGTGACCAAATACTTATTTTCCACCATGATTTGCAAATAAATTCTTTAAAAATCAAACAATGTGATTTTCCTTTCCCCCCCCCCACATTCTGTCTCTCATGGTTGAGGTTTGCCCATGTTGACAATTACAGGCCTCTTTAATATTTTCAAGTAGGAGAACCTGCACAATTGGTGGCTGACTAAATACTTATTTGCCGGACTGTATGTATAGTTGAGACCTGGTGTCCACATAGGTGGACATCACATTTTGGGTCTTGTGGGCCACAGTTTTATATCAAATGGTAATATTGGGGCCTACATGACTCAAATTGTGATTCCCACATACAGTATGTGGACACTAGGTCTTTATAGAGGTTTTTTTTTTTTAATTACCAAAAATAATCACTTACCCTAACCTATAAGTTCTGATAATACCTCAGTGAAAATGTTGAATTCATTTTGTGCTATGATTGGTATCAGGGTTGAACATTATTTGTCTTTAATCTGTAGTATAATTGCACAAGACGGTGACCAATAGCTGTTGTCACAGGTCATTTATCCAGGATTTTTTTTTTCATTGTGAGCAAAAACACTTAATATTTAAGTTATTTCCTGATTTCCTGAACTTCGCGGTGCGGCAAATCGTAATGTTATGTGCGAACATCACTTTTAGGAAAAAAACGGGATTTTTTTTTTTTTTTTTTTACCAGAACAGTGATGTATTTTCTAAAAAAAATCTAAACTGCCTTCAAAGAAGCTTGGGTGTGCTTCATAAGGGCTCCGATGTAATTTTAGCCCCTGAAAGACATTTTTGAATTATATTGATCTAAGATGGAAGATTTGTTTTAGGTCAAAGGTCAGGGTGTTTGGGCCACATTCCTTGTCAATGATGATCCTCCCTATGTTATGCTGGATTTCTGTTCTCTTAGGGGAGGCTCACTTTTCAACCATCTGGGTGTGGAACATTTTACAGACAAAAAAATAGCCTTGCTCTGATGCGCTCAGCCTTTCATGTGGACATGCTACTCTGAACTTTGACTGGAGCAACAGAGCAATAGATCTATTCAACAAGAAGCTATGCTTTTGATTTGGTTTATGGGATCATTTTTAGCTGTGGACCTGCATCAATACTGAGCAGGTTGTCATCTATGACATAGAAAGCAGTGATAGGGGGCTGCAGGGTCTTGGCTTTAAAATAAGCTCAAGAAAAAGAGGTCTATGTGCTGCTAGCCAACACCTGGGTGGTTCAAACATGTTGCTTTTATTCAAAAACCCATTAGCAACCCCAGACACATATTATACAAAAAAGATTTAGATTTATATTGGTCAAAATGGCATATAAAAAAACAGCACTTCAAAGATTAAAGAAGCAAGTTTGACTTAACATCCCATCATGCTTCCATTGATGTCACCTGTTTGCTGAGTTTGAATCATACCGTTAAATAAATACATAATTTAAGGAACTAAGTGTACAGCAGATGATTTGGCGCAATTTCCACCCCAAATATCTTCATTTATAAAACTTGTTTGTGAGTTGAAAACAAGAAATTAGAAAGGCCTTTGTGTGTATTATGTTACCTTTTTATGAATACTACATTTCTAGTAGCCTGTCAATGGATTTCAGAATTGTATCTTCATATTAAGCTTTAAGCTGGCGATTCAAGTGTGTGTGTGTGTGTTTGTTTAGTGTTTTGTTTTGCAGTGAAAATATAGCACAATGTCATATTTTTCGTTGCATTTGAATTTGAAATGTTGCAATGGTATTTTTTTTTTTTTTTTTTGTAGAACGTAGGCACTAATATGTAAAATGGGCTTTTTTCAATCTTACATAGTTGTCTTATTGTACATTTAGAACAGAAGCGACATGCAATTGGCATTGAGTGAATTTACTTCATTCAATTTACATGTATAATTAATTTACATATACTTTTTATATATTTCATATGCAAAAGATATAATTTATTGTAAATTTAAAACAGATGCCACATAAGCCTTTAATTAATTGGTTAACTATGATGTTAATGAACTTATACCCCTATTTCTTCTCTGACCACAACTCAGAATCTTTACAAAATTTTAAGGCAAAGATCTATACGGGTTGAGAGGAGGTTCAAATCCAAAGAGCAACTCCTGGATGCTGTGTTTCATATTTCATCATTGAATGTAGTATGTGTTATACTGTCTGTCACACACATTAGAAAGGAGCAGCACAATGTCCATTAAATAAAAGCATGAAGTCTTCATGTAAAAACCATGTAATTCTTTACTTTCAATTTAATTACGTCATAAAATATGTGTTTTTATACATTACCAAACAGAAGATTGCTATTTTTCTTAGGACTTTTCAAACATTTTAGGGTATGTTTTTATGGTGTTGATGGGATCATGGTTTTTCCAGTTCAATGGAAAAAGCTGGTTTGAGATTTGCAACACAAGAATCTTTGCCCCCCCCCAAAAAAAGTCTTGATCTGAAGAATTATAGTGCTATGGTGTAATGTAAATCCGTGGATCTGGATTTAGTTTTTCTTTGGTTGGTTGTCGGGTTGCGCCGATACTGATACCAATATCGTTACTGGCATTGGTTTACCAATACTCATATTGGTATTGATACGGCTGTAAAATGACATAAACGGTGACAGCGAAGTACTTAGAAATGTTGTGCTAATGCTGTGCAATATGTATTTTTCAAGATCTTTCCAACCGCTGGTCGCCCTATCCAAGGTGGCCGCCAGCTACACACATCTCCTTAAAAAAAGTGCACTTGTCACTCTTCATTGGATGATGATAGATTGTGTGATGTCCAATCATCCTGCTGCTTTGACTTTCAATGAGTTAATCACGAGTCGGCTTCCAAATCCATTTGAAGTGGGAGGGTGGCAGCGAATGAAGTTTCATTCATTTGATGCCATCCCTCACACTTCAAATAGATTGGACGTCTAGCGCAGTCAGTGTCAGACAATGAGTTAAGCAGTGGATGACCAAGCAATGATAGCAATTACTTTACAGTTAGGTAATTAGTATTTAAAAAAAAAAAAAAGTATATGTATTTTTAGAAAGGGGTATTGGACCAGTATCGGCATCAGCCGATACCACACAGCAGTGTCTGAATCGGTATCATGAGCCAAAATTGAATTGGTGCAACTCTAGCTAATTGACTATATACTGAATAGTCAAGAGATTATTTGGGGAATCAGATTTTACTGAAGGCAGTGTAACTAGGGGTGCACGATATCCATTTTTTGAAACCAATACCAATATCGATAACTTCCTGCTCCTCAAGGCCGATACCGATACGATAACCGATAATATATATTAAAGATGTCTCGATCGGGTCCGATCACGTCATTTTCAAGTATCGGAATCGGCAAAAAAATATCGGACATGCCTTTTTTTAATACATAATTTTTAATTAAATCGTTTTCTAATTGTATTTAACATTACAGACAAAATGTCTTACGCTCATCCAGAGTCTTTAGTTTTGGCTTAAAGTAGGGCTATCACATTTATCGTGTAAACGGCGTTAATTATTTAAAAAAAAAAAAAAAAAATCACATTAAAATTTATAACGCAATTAATGCATGCGCTGCACGACCCGCTCACGCATTGTCGCGTTCAATCTACAATGGCGCCTTTTTACCTATATTTAGAGAGATAAAAGGCAGCGTAAAATGAGTAGGGAGAACTTTGGCAGGCTTTGGAGCCTTTTATTTAATTGGCTAAAGCCTTACAATCCCTCTCTCAACAATTAGAAATATCGTGAGAAGCAAAGTGGGGAAGAAAGGTAGTAGTTGATCTTTTCTTAACACCCTATGTTATTTCCCAATGCAGCGAAGATATATCAATTGGTGCCACTACGCACAGTCATGGTTGCACTTCCCATCATGCATTTGGGCAGAACAGTTAAATGGCTACAGTATCAGCGCAACAAAGACACTAGATGGCAATATTTAGTCACAATATACAAAGCCACATTTATCCTTTAAGAATTACAAGTCTTTCTATCCGTGGATCCCTCTCACAGAAAGAATGTTAATAATGTAAATGCCATATTGAGGATTTATTGTCATAATAAACAAATACAGTACTTATGTACTGTATGTTGAATGTATATATTCGTCCGAGTTTTATTCATTTTTTTCTTAATGCATTGCCAAAATGTATACGATCGGGAAAAATTATCGGGAATGATTGGAATTGAATTGGTAGCAAAAAAAAAGCAATCGGATCGGGAAATATCGGAATCGGCAGATACTCAAACTAAAACGATCGGGATCGGATCGGGAGCAAAAAAACATGATCGGAACAACCCTAATATATATATAATTTTTCAATGTATATTCACCTGAGTTTTTGAACACCTGTAGGACAAAAATACTAGTGGTTGATTCAGCATAGCATTTGCCTTTGACCAAACCAGAATTTTCATGATGACATGAACATTATTACAATGAACAAAACAAAGACAAGAACAGTTTTGACTTCAAATAAAGTGCCCATATGAATTTTTTCAAATAAATATAATTTCAGTCAATCACAATCAATCAGTCAATATCATTGATGATGTGTTCCCCTGAACAATGACCACTGATCTAAAACAAACATAAACCCAACAGGTATTGTGCTTTGTCAGGAGATAAAACATTTGTTGCAACAGGAGAGGAGACTTTTGTCGTCTTGGTCCATGAAACAACTTTCTTAACCTGGCAATTATAGAACAGCAAGCCTATCAATAACCAAAAGGCCTCTTAAGAACTTGTAAGCATAACACTGTAAAATGCAAACATTTGCTAATTGCCATTGTAAGGTTTATAACTCAGTGAAGGAAAAATATGGACTCTAGAACAGTAACAAAACTTTGCATACTGGCAAAACAGGAGTGGAAACAGATGCATACATCCCAATCTGACACAGTGCCAAAAATATTATTAATTGGCCCGATAACATATTGTTATCGGATTTATTGGGATGACGTCATAATTCCTTTTATCGGACCGATAAATATCGTGCACCTTTTCAAACAGATTTGAAAAAGTCACGAAAATGATGAGAAAAATAAATGCAGTAAAATAGAAATTTAAAACATACATATATAATTGAACTTAGTTGTCATTGAGTCGTGGTGCATGACATCTTTTTTAACAGCATCCTGGTGATGTTAACGTATGTTGCTCTAAGTCCCAATGGGGTTAATTCAACACTTGTTTGTGGCACAGTGGCACCCAGAGACGAGCAATCTGATGTCTAACACGCACTTGCCTATGGCTGCTTTCCAGTTCTGCCTCTGTTGGGGATCGCCAGCCATGTAAAACAGGCACGTGCAGCCTGAAACTTTAATGGTGACATGAAGGCTCCTGCTGATCCCCCTTACAGATGTGCTTTGGGACTTTCTCTCGTTTTATGACGGAGAGCAAGGTGACATGGTCCGCAGCGCGTGGTCAGCTACCACTAAATCCTCATCAAAGGACATAGCAATGAACGCGAGTGCGTAATTATCAGATGTTATAACAAGTAACTCAATAGACGAGAAGAATACATTGAATGTTACTGCCTCTCTTAACCCAAAAACCCGAATGCAACACTCATGCTGTTCATGCAGCCTGCTCTCAGCTTCTGCCTGACTTCCTCCACAACGCTGCCTCGCTCTGTGAGTAGAAGGCAGTTAATTATTTAGCACCTGAAGAGCAGTACAGCTCCCAGCCTGCTGCTGCCTGGTCTGCTTGAAATAATGCTCCAGTCTTTGTTTATCCAGCACAAATGCTAATGTACACAAGTCGTGTAGTTACCATGTACAAAAACAACCTAAAACCATAGGCGGAGTTTGACTTTTGGTGCAAGGGGGGCACAACATGTTGATGACCCCAAAACGCAGTGTTAGCAATAAAATTAACTTACAAGAATATTTTAAATAATAAGTTGATAATGAGCGTTTTTTGTTTCCCATCATTCATGAGGGGAATTCGAAATCAGGTTGCTTAGGCAATGCTTTTCGCCAAGATCGTCATCCATTGAATTTGGTACGCCCGCCTGTGTCGTGCAAATGTAGTTACCCCAGTCAAAAATTGTGTCCTCTGGGCAGAGCCATATGGAGGTAGGTTTGTGTCTTTATTATTCAATCAAAAAAAGTTGCTTCAATCAAAATATATATTTTCAACCAAAAAAAAAAGTCGCTTCAGTCAAAAAAGAATTGTGTTTGATTGCAAAAATAAATTTGAAACTTAAAAAAAACTAAAAAAAAAAAAAAAAAAATGCATGTGACAGCAAATTTTCTTTGATTTTTTTTTTTTTTTTTTTGATTGAAGTAATGTTGATTTGTGTTTGGGCCGCATTTTGGCTGGGACATTTTTCTCTTTATTTTTCAATCAAAAAATAAGTTGATTAAAAAAAGATTTTCAAAAAGAAAAATCACTTCAATCAAAAAAAAATTCAATCATAGAAAAAAGTTTTTGAATGCGTAAAAATATTTGAGATTGAAAATTTTGCATATGAACACTTAATTTTTCATTGAAAAAGTTTAATTGAAGCAATCCTTTTAGTGTTTGGGCCATACTATGATTAGGATATTTGTATCTACTGTAAATCTATCTACTGTATCAAAAAGTTGCTTCAAAAAAAAAAACAAAAAAAAAATTTCAATCAAAAAAAACATTAAAAAAAAAAAAAATCTCATATATACTGTATATATTTTAAATTATATGCAAAGCAAATGACTGTCTAAGGTGCTCGAAAAATAATTTCGACCCTTTATAAAAATGTTTTTTTTGTTCATTTCATTCATTTTTGTTGCCGTTTTATTGCTTTATAACTTTAATATATATATATAGGAAAGTCAATTACATGCAATGACACTTTTGGGCCACCGGGGGGGGCCTGCCCCCCCCCTTAAAATCCGCTTATGCCTAAAACCTAAATATATACGGACACCACTACTCATTTACAGCTAAACCTCAATCGGGCCAATATATTGGAGTTTACCACCAACAACTGTTTTCCTTAAAATCAAGTGAGACTCTTTTGTGAATAAGGGTTATGCAAATAAACCTGGCTGGAATTGCTGTGATGCCGTAATATGTGAAAATTATGGTAAAATATTTTAATTGAAATAGATCGACTCTCCATTCGCTGAGTAAATGCTGGGGGGAAAAAAAGAGAAGCACAGTTCCAAAAGCCTTTAACCCCAAGGCATACACGCTTGTCTCCAAAGGGAAAAATAAAGAGAGCTTGTGCAGCTGGGATGTGAATCAATTTACCATGTGTATGTGGTCTTAATTGTCATTTTCACGTAGGTCATAAATATTGTGATAATAGTAGTCTCGGGGAAGTGTCGTCTCATGGAATCGCATTATGAAGGTGTCTGTGCTTTGTGTGCATGGGGGCACATGCTCATGTATTAGTTTTTCTCTGAGGCTAAATCTGTTGTGCTACCATTTGGCGGAAAACAGAGACAAGACTGAAAAAGCAGTTTCTGCTCTTGCACCCCTCTCTTAAATAAACTGCTATATTTTATGCCAAAAGAACTGTTGTGCTTGATAGAACAATATGTCTATATGCTGCCATTGCAGATTCACTATTTTTAATTTGTCTGTTTTACCCTGGAAACCCCCGTTTGCAGACGTCGCGCAACCGCTTTTGTTTCAACTCAGCCATAAAACGAAGGTAAATAATTTATTAATCAAAATGTCATTTTTATGTTAGAATCATTAATTGATGTCTAATATTTCGTTAAAAAAAAAAAAAAATCACTCGCATATTTAAAACTTTTAAACAAATTACGTCAAAATAAAAAAAATGGCGTCTGTAAAAAAGTCATGGATATCTACCTCATGACTATCGATTAATTGTATTTTTTGTTATTGTCACATTTTCCCAAATATGTTATATGATAAATAATCGATCCAAACAAAGAAAATTTGAAAAAAAAAAAAAAAAAAAAACGTTTAAAAGGGTAAATATATGAAAATGAAAATCTCGACTACTCCTTGATGTCTACGATTTCTGCATCGCGACCCTTGTTATATTACCACGTTTCACCCATAAAATCCCCCAAAATCCAGCTGTGGCCATTCACATCTGTGTCTTGACACTCGATGATACATGCTACATGGAGTTTTTGGTTCGAAACAAGGTACGAACGCGATAATATTTCATGATATCATGGCGTCTTTATTTCTGCTCGTGCGTGCTCTCACCTCCAGTTAGGGTTTTGCTGTTTAAAAAAAAAAAATTTTTTTTAATGCCCTTCTGTTCAAAATTTTTCTTTCCCCGGAAAATTGACATTTTAAGCTTTCCAATGATGTATCACACATGCATGTAGGACAATTTTGAAATTTGGTCAAATTGGGGGTCTCGGAGCAGAACTACAAGTCACCTGAGTGTTTTCCGCCATTTATATGAAAATCACTCTAAACTGTTTTTCCAAAAACATTACAATTAGGCCTTAGCAGTGGCAATTAGGAGTGGGAACCTCTTGGTACGTCGCAATACGATACGATTTGCGATAATAAGCTCACGATAACGATGAGCTGAAACAGAAAAACAAGCTTCTGCTGTGAATTGAAATGAGTTTATCACTAGTAGACGTCCAATCCATTTGAACTGGGAGGGTGGCAGCGAATGAACATTCGTTCATTCGCTGCCATCCCTCCCACTTCAAACGGATTGAACGTCTATGGTCGTCAGTGGTAGCCAATACCAGGCAATGAGATTTTGGGCCATTTAAGGTCATTTACCTGTTGATGTTCAGTTATTTCCTGTTGATTTTGGGGTATTGTATGGGTCACTTCCAGTTGATTTTGAGTTACAGAAGAGGAAGTGACCTGGGAATCACCCAAATGAATACGCGATTCAATTCAATTCAATTCAATTTTATTTGTATAGCCCTGGATCACAACAACGTTGTCTCAAAGGGCTTTGAGAGGCAATATGATACACAATCAGAAACAGCAAATGAAGCAACATAGATGAATAAATAAATTCAAGTCCTGGGTATCCCCCATCCTTAGACCCTCCATGTCGGCAAGGAAAAACTCCAAAAACTCCAGAGTCTTTAGGAGAAAATGAGAAACCTTGGGGAGTACTACAGTCAGGCAGTGACTCAAAATCAACAGGAAATGACCTATAAATGCCCTAAAATGAACCGCAAGTGACCTGTAAATGCCATGAAAACCTAAATGGATTGGGCGTCGTGCACCGTCATTGAAGCCTTAGAGTTAAGTGAGACACTATTATGGTGGAAGATTTTGGTAGCAACTTGTTGGTTCCTTTTTATTAACCCTTTAAGGTCTGGGCCTATTTTGTCTGATTTTGCATGCCTTTGAAGTTGCCTTTATATTTCAAAGAAAGAATTGTTTACGATGGCCTGGTTTGGTCCCTTTTTTTGTGACACCTTGAACTTCATGTCCAAACTGTTTTTTCCTTTACTGACCAATTATAAATCATCATTTTGGGCCCAAAAAGACAAAAAATTCCAAAATCGTTTTGTCAAAATTTTTAATATTGATGTCCAATTGACAACCAAACATGCGTAACGAACCGTTTTGAAACTTTGTAATATTTATTCAACATGTAAGCATGAACATTCAACCCAAAAAATTTAGAATAAATAGTCTTATATTTGACAATTCAACATAAACAACAGGTACAGCCATAGGCGTTTTTTGCCTTTATACACGCTCTAGTCAAAACAGTGAAGAACAGTGAAAAAATATATACCATCTAACACAAAAAGTGTTTAGAGGCCATCTCTTTATGAGTTTAGGTATTGCGGCCCATCACCTGATGAAAACTATGTACACACAATCAAGCTTCTTGAACACACATTTATATACACAAATTGAGAAGACTGATTGTGGGAAAAAAAAATATATATATAACATTGGAAAAAAAAGTATTTTCAAAAATATTTACAATAAACAAGTTAAATTTTTTTCAGGCATGCCACTCCGAAAAGCCGTTTCGTCCTGGAATTAAGACACAGGGCTACATCACACAGCCCACACTTCCATGGGGTGTCGGTCCTCTTTCCACCCTTCCATTTTCATTTCACTTTACTTTCATTGTCACTATAAATGTACATGAAAAAAAATCAGTATTTATGAAAATAATAAAGTATAAAATAAAAATATATACAGCAATAAATAATAATGGAAATCTATATGTATGACAATAGAAAGAATACCATAGCTGAATATGTGCTACATCCCTAATCTTCATATAGAAAGAAGAACACCACAAATTATAAATTCCTGCTTGGGATACACACAGTGCACGTACGACTTTGATCTGATATGCACATTTTATTATTATATACACAAACACACACTTATATTGCATCAAAATTAACTTTGTCTTGCAATATCAAAAGAAACTTTCAAAAGAAACGTTTTCAGCATAAAAAAAAAAAAAAAAGTGAGTTGGTTTACCTCTGCTCGTCGATGGTGTCACCCACGTGTTCAAATCCGTCACTATCTTCACTCGAGGACTCTTCCGAAGAAGACGATGATGACGAATTTGGACCATCCTCTTCCTCAAGTTGATCAAAAAGCACAATTGCTTGCGCTAAATTTAGTTTTCCGTTCATTCTCAAAGTCACACAAAGTCGCTGCTCGATCCACACGGCCGTCGCTCGCCACCTCGCTGCTTCAGAACACTCCTCCCTCTCGTTCGGTGGAACCTCGCACGGCAGTTATATTTATAAAAAAAAAACAAAAAACAAACACATTATGTGCTTCCACTGTGACTTCGAAAGGGTTCGTTTGATTTGTGTTTTTTTCATGGAGCTTCCGTTTTGAAAAAGGACAAGAAATGATGGAAATATAGACATAAACAAATGATCCATGCAGCGTTTTAATGTTTTTTTGAGAGGACAATAAAACTATAAAACTTAAATGACAATATCTCACGTTTTAGTCGGTCGATTGACTTCAAATAATAACGAGAGTAAACCGCAACTTCCTCACTTTAAAACGAGACCAACCAACGGCATGTCGGTGATGTAATTAAAACGTGAGGGTGCTTCAAAGACGACGTGCGCTGAGGACGCGCCGGCGCGTCCTTCGACTCTCAAGGTTTTTTTTTTTAGACATTTACACCTTTTTAAAACGATATCTCGATTCTTGGCAGGAGCATATCGATAACCTTTTGGGATACAAATTATCACGATGTATCACCATTTCGATATTTTTTCACACTCCTAGTGGCAATTATCTTTAGTTTCGTGTTTGCTTTAAATCTACACTAAATAGTTTTATTTAACTGCTACTGTGTGTATAAAAACTAATGTTGAAAGTGTTTGCCAGAAAAATGTTATGGCACTTTCATCTTTAAGATAGTACATTAAAAATAGAATAAATAGAATAGAATATATGACTTTTGAATTTACTATTGAATTTTTGTATAATTATTCAGTTAATTGCAGGTATGTCATGCTTTTAATCACCATTAAAATGTAAAATCTTTGCCCATCCCTAATGTATACAGTTGTGTTGTTGCATTAATTGATCTCTGATTTGCCTATAGGTGTGAATGTGTGTGCATGGTTGAATGGCTGTCTATATCTGCCCTCTGATTGACTGCCATTCAGTCCAGGGTGGCCTTCTTGCCCGAGAGAGACAGATTGATAAAGAGAGTGAAAGCGCCGTAATATTTGGTGTGAGTGTGATAGAGCCCGCAAAAGAAGGGGGGATTTTTTTGATGTTGCATTTAGAGTAAATCAGCCAGGCAAGCAGACAGCCTCTCCCAAGTGACCTAAATAGGGAGTCACGAGAGAATACTCGTATGAGCTACTCTCCACTAAATGCACTCTCATATTAATATTTTAAAACCACCCATAATGCTGTGGAAAAGAGGAGAGATCCAGGAAGAGGAGGAGGCATACATCAATTTATCCAAGGTCCTCACTCCAGGAACTTGAAATGGAAGGATATTTTACGATTAAACCAAACGGTTCATTGTCCTCTCCCTCTCTCGCAAGCTCTCTCTCTCTTTTACTCTGATGCCAAATAAGAGAAAGGAGAAATATAATATTTAATAAATAAAATACATTTCACACTTCTCTGTGAAAGTATTACAATAGTGAGAACAGGCGAATGTCGCTGCTAAGAGACTGCTAATTTATTACAGTGTCATTGGTTAAAACAATCCTGCCGTCCTCACGTCCTCATCAAAACTTACCTCTGTCCATACCATTAATTCTTCACAAAAGCCAATGCCTGTGTTATGTTGTCACCCCATACTCTCATATGCCTTAGAGCCATTAGTCATGCAAAAGATAAAACAAAGAACCTTCTAACTATACGCATTAGACGGATATCAACCTTCACCAGATTTACCGATGATGCTTCTGTAACGAAGCATTAAAGCTGTTTCACAATAGCGCAACTAGTGCAATGCTGAAAAGCCCATTTATTGTAAAGTGGGGCAAATAAGTATTTAGTCAACCACTAATTGTGCAAGTTCTCCCACTTGAAAATATTAGAGATGCCTGTAATTCTCAACATGGGTAAACCTCAACCATGAGGGACAGAATGTGGAACCCCCCCAGAAAATCTCATTGTTTCAGTTTTAAAGAATTTATTTGCAAATCGTGGTGGAAAATAAGTATTTGGTCAATACCAGCATTCATCTCAATACTTTGTTATGTACCCTTTGTTGGCAATAACGGAGGCCAAACGTTTTCTGTAACTCTTCACAAGCTTTTCACACACTGTTGCTGGTATTTTGGCCCAATTCTCCATGCAGATCTCCTCTAGAGCAGTGATGTTTTGGGGCTGTCGTTGGGCAACACGGACTTTCAACTCCCTCCACAGATTTTCTATGGGGTTGAGATCTGGAGACTGGCTAGGCCACTCCAGGACTTTGAAATGCTTCTTATGAAGCCACTCCTTTGTTGCCCTGGCTGTGTGTTTGGGATCATTGGCATGCTGAAAGACCCAGCCATGGCTGCTTCATCTTCAATTCCCTTGCTGATGGAAGGAGATTTTCACTCAAAATCTCTCGATACACGGCCCCATTCATTCGTTCCTTTACACAGATCAGTCGTCCTGGTCCCTTTGCAGAAAAACAGCCCAAAGCATGATGTTTCCACCCCCATGCTTCACAGTGGGTATGGTGCAATTCAGTATTCTTTTTCCTCCAAACACGAGAACCTGTGTTTCTACCAAAAAGTTCTATTTTGGTTTCATCTGACCATAACACATTCTCCCAGTCCTCTTCTGGATCATCCAAATGCTCTCTAGTGAACTGCAGACAGGCCTGGATGTGTACTTTCTTCAGCAGGGGGACACGTCTGGCAGTGCAGGATTTGAGTCCCTGGCGGCGCATTGTTTTACTGATAGTAGCCTTTTTTACTGTGGTCCCAGCTCTCTGTTGGTCATTCACTAGGTCCCCCCGTGTGGTTCCGGGATATTTGCTCACCGTTCTTGTTATCATTTTGACGCCACGGGGTGAGATCTTGCATGGAGCCCCAGATCAAGGGAGATTATCAGTGGTCTTGTGTGTCTTCCATTTTCTAATAATTGCTCACACAGTTGATTTCTTTACACTAAGCGTTTTACCTATTGCAGATTCAGTCTTCCCAGCCTGGTGCAGGTCTACAATTTTGTCTCTGGTGTCCTTCGACAGCTCTTTGGTCTTGGCCATAGTGGAGTTTGGAGTGTGACTGACTGAGATTGTGGACAGGTGACTTTTATACCGATAATGAGGTAAAACAGGTGCCATTAATACAGGTAACGAGTGGAGCCTCGTTAGACCTCGTTAGAAGAAGTTAGACCTCTTTGACAGCCAGAAATCTTGCTTGTTTGTAGGTGACCAAAGACTTATTTTCCACTCTAATTTGGAAATAAATTCTTTAAAAATCAAACAATGTGATTTTCTGTTTTTTTCCACACTCTGTCTCTCATGGTTGAGGTTTACACATGTTGACAATTACAGGCCTCTCTAATCTTTTCAAGTAGGAGAACTTGCACAATTGGTGGTTGACTAAAAACTTATTTGCCCCACTGTATATGTGGTGAAGTGGCGGTATTGGTGCAAAGGAGCGTTGCTGGACATTTGGAGCGGCACAGCAAAAGTAAATTCATGAGAGAGTGAGGGTCCACAAATATTCTATTACGGCAATGATATGGGCTAATTTGATGGATGTGTTCATTAGTAATAGCATTAGAACAATAAAGAAAGCCTTGATAAATATGTTTTACTAGAGTTTCACGAGCTTTTGGGACACAGCTTTTGGGTCACCAAAACTCTCCCAGCTCAGACTAAATGTCTCTAAGGCTAGGTTCATACTGCAGGTTTTAGTGCACGAATCCGTTTTTTCCTGGTTTTACGACTCGAGTGAGGCATTAACTTGACTGTTTGAACGGGACAAGTCGCATAGAAGTGGATCTACTGCAGGCAGTAGGCGCGTTGTGTTGCACAAGTTCTGAAATAAATGGTTGGAAATCTGACGAAGCTGGCCATTTCTTTGCCGATGTTACAATAATAATTATCACCTTAACTTATAAAGACTAGCGAACGGCGGTAGGAGCAGGACTGTTGAGATCAGAGACGTATTCCGGCTGTATTGCCGAGCCAGTTCGCTGACGCGCACACCACGCTCATATTTTTGTATCATTTCCATATTAATTTCAATGCTAAGCATCAACTTTTTTCACCACCTGCACTAACCTTCTTGGGACCCATGTTTGATTTCTCTCACAAACAAGCCGCCGTTGCGGGAAAACAATGAAATTGTAAAGCTGTCATAAATCGTCGTATTTCAAGCATATATATGTCGCGACAAATGACGAGTCAAATTTTATGTCTAATGTCGACGTGATCGCATGTTATCACTGTACATCCATTTGCGAGGCAGACAATGGTACTCGACAATGAAAAGCCTTGCTGTTTACTTTTTGAAATGCTGTTTTGTCAGCACTTCCAAATTTGGTCATGCTAGCAAGCAGGATTCTGGTGATGACCGTTGCTGCAACTCGTTTGAAAAGGCCTTTTACAGTAATGCATACTAAAAAAAAAAAACAATCATTCTCAAATGTAGCTGAAATCATAATTGTCACTCATTCTTATGTTAAAAAAAAATCCAGAACTTCTATGTAGACAGCAAATTCCCTCTCTAAATAAAAAGTGGGGTTTTGCACATCTGCGGAGTTCAAGAGGCCTGGTGGCCGAAAAGTGTCATTGCATGTAATTGACTTTCCTGTCCAGTGGTACCTCTACATACAAAGTTAATTCACTCCAGGATCTTGATTGTAAGTCGAAATGGTCGTATGTCGAGCAGGATTTTCCCATAAGAATACATTGTAATTCAATTAATTCGTTACACAGCCCGAAAACTACACCTAATCCTTAATAAAGACTGCTGTTACTTTTGCAAATAGCAATTACAAAGAGCAAAACAAAGAAATGATAAATACAAATCTGAATAATAATATAATAATAATTCCTGTAATAATGTAACGAATCGGGTTCTAATGTGGTGGATGTGTTTTGCGTACTGTACCTGAACGCACCGTGTGGCAGACATCACAGTGAGATAGTTGCGTGTGCTAGAGATTTTAGTTTCACTTTTGATGTCTTTTTGTTTTTGGCGTATACTGTAGGGTAAAGAAGGCGTGTTGTGCGGCACAAGTTCCAATATAAATGATTAAAAACCTGACGAAGCTGGTGACTTCCTTGCCGATGTTACCACAATTATAATTGTCACCTTAACTCATAAAGACTGGCGAACGGAGGTCGAAGGAGGACCGTTGAAATAGGAGACATTCTACGGCCATATTGTCGAGCCACTTCACGGATACGCAAAATTCCATCTTAATTTCAATGGTAAGCTTCACCTTTTTCCTTTTTTTTCCACCACCTGCACTAACATTGTTCGAACCCATGTTGATTTCTCTCACAAGAAAATCTGCCGTGTGTCCGTCTTGTGGGAAAACAAACTGTGGCGCTGTCATAAATCGTCGTATTTCGAGCATGTTGTCGTATGTAGAAAAAAATGGTGAGTCAAATTTTCCATCGGATGTCGAAAAGATCGTGTGTCGAAGCGATCGTATGTCGAGGAACCGCGGTATATGATTTCAAAATGACAACTTTGTCGGTAAAATATTGTCTATAAAAATTGTAAAGCAACAAAAATGAATAAAATGAATAATTTGTTTTTTAATGTTGGGTCAAAATTATTTTTGGAACAGATCATGTCGTGTGACTAAGCACCTTAGACGGTCATTTGCTTTGCTTAGCCAAAACCACCTGAGGACAGAAGAGGCAAGATGAATATACGTATTTTTTTTCCAACCTAAGCTTTCAAAAGCGACAACAACTATTGAGCAAGAACCAAGGATTGAAGATGTGGATCGTAAAACGCCAGAGAGCACCGACAAAATGGTGAGCGGAGTTTCAATTTGCCCCACTAAAGACGCTAATTGTACATGAGAGCCACCACCGGCGGGCGTACCATGTTCAATGGATGACGATCTTGGCGGAAAGTATAGCTGTCCTAAGCAGCCCGATTTAGAATTCCCCTAAAAAATGATGGGAAACAAAAAAAAAAAAACGCTCAATTTCATTGTATGATTATTAAATATTCCTGGCTGGAATATTCAGTGAAAAAGGATGCCGTCTTGTTTTTTGCCATTTTCAAACTCACCACGTTGAGGATTCGTTTCACAATGGTGTGAGTAACTCGGAAGACTTGGCATTAAACTGGATATCTGCACGGAACGTAAAAATTGGCATCTACTTATCCACAGAAGAACGTGCGTGCTCACACCCCCACACCCACATAGTTGGGATGCCTGTATTTATGAGCCTGGGCTAAGCTACTAACCGAGCATATATCTTGTAAGTTAAATTTATTGCTGACTCCGCGTTTCACGCCCCCGGCACACAAGTCTCTGCCTATTGTTTTGCATTAATAGATTACTTCTCAAGTTTTTGTCACCAATTTAATTTACACATAATTAGGATCGATTTGTGAAAATATGAAATTTTATTTCATCTTATTTGGACCAACAGTGACAACATGCACTTCAATAGAATTTACATTTCAGTCAAAATGATATTATGTAAAACTGTTTATTTTTAATCGAAGCTTCCGTTCCACTGTCCTACCTCCTCTCCTGTGTTTGTTTATACTTTATCTGATTTTGTTGTGTGAAATTCATTAGCATATCATTTACTGTGACTGTAATTGTTTAATGAGTCGTTAATAACAAATACAGTAATTAGGATCAGTGGTATAATTATGTGTAGTGGGCGAAGCATTTTATTTTGGGATAATTATCGCAATGCAGCCTTTCCCACAAACAAACGAACCCTGAGTGGTAACAGAGGCGGCTGTTGGGAACAAACAGTACACGCGCACACACACAAACAAAAAGATTAGTCCTCAAAACATGTAAACAAACAAATCAAACTGATAAAATGGCTGGCTGCGTCTGACTGCAGTTTTTGTCATTAACCGTTTGCTTGCTGAAATTTCCAAATAATCTTGGTAAAATATGTCCAGAAACAATCAATTTGAAAATATTCTTATGTGCAAGCAATAGGCTCAGATGCTTATTATACAATAATAAAATTAAATCACATTTGTTTTTAGACTTGCCACAGTTATACAACTAATGATGAAGCTATTGAAGGATCTAAATGTAATTTACCTTTTTGCAGTTTCAGCATACAAGTGGATTTGATCTTTGACTTTATTCAAAACAACTGCAGCTGCAACCAAGTCCTGTACATAAAGATTTAACTAGGGCTGTCAAACGATTAAAAATTTTAAACGAGTTATTTACAGTTTAAAAATTAATTAATTGTAATTAATCGCAATTCAAACCATCTCTAAAATATGCCATATTTTTCTGTAAATTATTGTTGGAATGGAAAGACAAGATGGATTTATACATTCAACATACTGTACATAAGTACTGTATTTGTTTATTATAACATTAAATCCAAAAGATGGCATTAACATTCTTTCTGTGAAAGGGATCCACGAACAGAAAGACTTGTATTTCTTAAAAGATAAATGTGAGTACAAGTTATAGAAATTTTATATTAAAACCCCTCTGTATGTTTTCGTTTTAATAACATTTGTAAAATTTTCAATCAAAAAATAAACTAATAGCTTGCCATTGTGGAAGGTAGTGATTGAAATACACGACAAGGTGTCAAGGGCGAGTTTTATATTAGAGATCTAGCCAAGTTTTTCTAGTGCGTTTTGCCCCTCGACTGACACCGTAGTTTCTAAGTTCATTTTACCTTACGTTCATTTGAGTGTTGACTTCACAACGCACGAGACCTCTGATAGTTTGTATATTGTGACTAAATATTGCCATTTAGTGTATTTGTTGAGCTAAACGAAATGTTTGATAGCGTTTGACCAAAGTCTGAGTATTTTTTTGCATTAGTGATGGCCAAATGAAGCCTCATGAAGCAATGAAGCTTTGCAGCCAATTGGTTTGCATATGTAGCAAAGCTTCATGATGCTTCATTTACTCTATGGCGCCATCAAGTTGTCTAGAAGCCCAAGAGGTCAACATTGTTAAGAATTCAATGGCTATTTGCTTAAGACAAAGATATGAATGTGCTTGTGTTAGTAATTTAGTATGTGAACAAAATACAACAAGTTCTAAGGATAATTTGTTATTCATTTTTATTTAGAAATTATAGCTTTCCCACAGTGGCTGGCTTTAAACGGTTTCTTTTTTGGGACAATATTTCACCAGCTCTAGAAAATATTCTTTCACAAGGCACAGATGAAGCTGGGGTGCAGAGAAATGTGAGTGCCAGTTTATATAAATTTGGGTAGGTATTCTTTTGTGCCTCCCAGTACACTAATGGATTGTTCATTCTGTTAATGTTTGGTTCAGATAGGTACACACACACTCACATTTATATTAAAGTAGTTTTTCTCCCTTACCTTATTGAAAGCAATCAAATCAAAATGTTCCCGTAGAGGGGAGGATCGCTTTTTTCGTGCAGGTTCCATCGCAAGCAAAGGACAAGGCTCGAAAAAAGATTGCACTGGTTGCACTGTTGCGCACAGATGTAACAAGTACAGGAGCCCGAAATCCACAAAATGTGAGATAACAGGCGATCGCCATTGCATTTTGCAACCAATTTATACCGTAGTCTGTACTGTTTTTGCAATGCGCACCAAACGTCGGATCACTTCTGAAGTATTCAGGAGATTCAGCCGGTCGGCGAGGCTTCCCACGTCATCATTTCTGGGTTTTGCCGAAATGACGCGCGTCTCGCTACAAGCTCAGTGGAAACGCCCCTCCCATTACTCGACACAAGCTTCGGAACCTCGGCCCATTTCATCCCATCACTATTTTGCATAGCTATTTTCATTGGGAATGCTATATCTCTTAGGATTGAGCACGTTTCTTTTTGTGAACATTATTTTTTTTTTGTTTTGCTTTCAATAAATGATACAGTAGCGACTTAACTGTTCTGCCCAAATGCATGATGGGAAGTTGGGCAACCATGACTATCAGTGGTGGCTGCAAATGGTATATCTTGTCTGCCTTGTGTGCATACAGGGTGTTAAGAAAAAGATCATCTCCTGTCAGTCTTCCCCACATCACTCGCCACAATAGTTATGATTGTTGTGGAAGAAATGCCAAAGCTTAAGCCAATAAATAGCGTGGCCCCAATGAATGCCTATGTCCACTCCACTTGCTTGTCTCTTCCTCTTAGCTCTCAATATACATAAGACGGCGCCATTGTAGTCTGTTTGCTGCAATGCATGAGTGGGTCGTTCCGCTCATGCATTAAATGCGTTAAATATTTTAACATGATTAATTTAAAAAATTAATTACCGCCCGGTAACACGACAAATTTGACAGCCCTAGATTAAACGTAATTATAATAGATTGTTTATTGTCTTTGTTTGGCATACTTAACCTTTCATTAGTTCAAAAAACGCTTTCATTTTATAAATAAGTATACGGATAAATGTAAATGGCCATGAGATTTTTGACCACTACAATAAAACAAATGTGGCAAAGCACGTTTGACACAGTAATGCCCAGAAAGTGAATGTATTTTTGGTCATCTTGTTCATTTCCAAACACAGACAAAGCTCTGTGGTCTAATAAAATTATCAAAAAGAATGAGAATATTTGGGATCACATTTTCCAAGCAGTCACATTTTTGCAGGCAAAAAACTGAACTTGGAAAGCACGCAAATATCAGCATGTCTTTTCAATAAATAAACTTGACTAAAATCCATCAGTCTTTTGTTTCTGGAAGCTCACTCTCTTCTCTGAAACACAATTATGCTTCCCTTGGCATATACTCCCACAACACATAGTCATTTTATCCTCCTTGTAACCAGATGGTTTCATAGAAAATAGATGCACCGCCACTGTTTGTCTTCTACTTAGAGCTGGGGCCATAATGGAGTCACTAATGATTATAAAACACCTGCTCTAAAAATAAAACAAACAGAAACGCCAGGCCATTACGCAGAGCTAAATGCCTATGTGATCAGGTTGAAATGGTGCAAGGGTTGTGTTTAGCTGTCTCGTGAAACAAGCTCATAGCAGATGTTCACCAACAATGCATTGAAGATAGAATCTGACGAGACTAGAATTTATGGCCTTTGGAGGATATCAGGGTTTTCAAGTCACCTTAAAACAACAAATATTCGGAGTGTGCTTGCCAATAACAATTGCAAGTTGCATGTTCTAAATATTCAGGTATACTGAAACATTTCACCTTGTTGTAGTAACCATTTTGTGATGCCACAAAGGTGTCTTAAATTATTTTGAACTTTTAAAATCTGTAATTGGAATCAACCTATTTGTGGCTATTCAAAATTCAATCGGAAGTGAATTATTTCCATTAAAAAAGGGTGCTTGGTGTTTATAGGTAACCAAATGAATAATTTTGTTGAAACCTGTCGACTAAACTTGATTTGTTTGTTTGTTTGTTTGTTTGTTTTGGCTATATAACCCACAAAGATTTTTTTTCTACTTTCCGTTATTTGACTGTTTATTCATCTTACATGATATTAGCTCATTCAAAAGAATAGCTCATTTTCATCAGCAGTTTTTATGAATTGAATGTGTTTTACAAATATAATGTACAATAGCTATTTGTTTTTTAAATCTATGATTCTGTATTTACTAAAGATGTCCCGATCGATCAGCATCCCGATCGATACTTTGAAAACGACGTGATCGGACCCGATCGATCAGCATCCCGATCGATCGGGTCCGATCACGTCGTTTTCAAAGTATCGGAATCGGCAAAAAAATATCTGACATGCGTTTTTTTAATATATTTTTTTCTTTAATTAAATCGTTTTCTAATTGTATTTAACGTAACAGACAAAATGTCTTACACTCATCCAGAGTCTTTAGTTTTGGCTTAAAGTAGGGCTATCAAATTTATCGCGTTAATGGCGGTGATTAATTTTTTAAAAATTAATTTTTAAAAAATTAATCACGTTAAAATATTTAACGCAATTAACACATGCGCTGCACGGCCCACTCACGCATTGTCACGTTCAATCTTTAATGGCGCTGTTTTACCTATATAAAGAGCTAAAAGGCAGCGTAAAAAGAGTAGTGAATTTTGGCAGTCTTTGGAGCCTTTTTTAGTTGGCTAAAGCCTTAAAATCCCTCTCTCAATAAATAGAAGTATCGTGGGAAGCAATGTGGGGAAGAAAGGTAGTAGTTGATCTTTTTCTTAACACCCTATGTTATTTCCCAACGCAGAAAATATATATCAATTGGTGCCACTACGCACAGTCATGGTTGCTCTTCCCATCATGCATTTGGGCAGAATAGTTAAATGGCTACAGTATCATTTACTGAAAGCTCAACAAATACACTAGATGGCAATATTTAGTCACAATATACAAAGTCACATTTATCCTTTAAGAATTACAAGTCTTTCTATCCGTGGATCCCTCTCACAGAAAGATGTTAATAATGTAAATGCCATCTTGAGGATTTATTGTCATAATAAACAAATATAGTACTTATGTACTGTATGTTGAATGTATACAGTATATTCGTCGATATATTCGAGTTTTATTCATTTTTTTCTTAATGCATTGCCAAAATGTATATGATCAGGAATAATTATCGGGAATGACTGGAATTGAATCGGGAGCAAAAAAAAAAAAAAAGCAATCGGATCGGGAAATATCGGGATCGGCAGATACTCAAACTAAAACGATCGGGATCAGATCGGGAGCAAAAATACATGATCGCTAGTATTTATGTAGGCTGTGTTCTGCAGAGCAAAATGACACATTTGAGTCATTCCACCGAAAACAGAAACTTGTAAATTAAAAATTGTATTTTAAGATGCTGTCATTGTGTTTTTCAGCATTACAAAACTACACATGGCGGAAAACACTCAGGTGACTTGAAGTTCCGCTCTAAGACCCCCAGTTTGGCCAAATTTCAAAATTGTCCTATATGCATGTGTGATACATCATCGGAAAGCTGAAAATCTCAATTTTCTGGGGGAAGAAAAATTTGAACAGGAGGGCATTTAAAAATAAAAAAAATAACAGCGAAACCCTAACTGGAGGTGAAAGCATGAGAGAACATAATTAAAGACACCATGATTTTAATGAGATATTATCGCGTACTTACCTCTTTTCGATCCAAAAACTCCATGTAGCATGTATCACCGAGTGTCAAGACACAGCTGTGAATGGCCACAGCCGGATTTTTTGGGAGGGATTTTATGGATGAAACATGGTAATATAACAGGCGTCCCGATGCAGAAATCGCAGACATCAAGGAGTGGTCGAGATTTTCTTTTTCATATATTTACCCTTTTAAACTTTTTTTCTCCAATTGTTCTTTGTTTGGATCCATTATTTATCATATCAAATATCAGGGAAAACGTGACATTAGCAAAAAAAATACAATTAAGCGACAGTTATGAGGTAGAGTTTCAAATATGCGAGTGAATATTGTTTAAAAAATATTAGACATCAGTTAATGATTCTAAGCTAAAAATGACATTTCGAAAAATAAGTATAATTCTTTTTATGGCTAGGTTGAAACAACCGGTTGCGTGACGTCCGTAAACGGGGGTCTCCAGGGTAAAACGTGCAAATTAAAAATAGTTTGGGGCTTAATGCGCCATGAATCTGCTTTGGCACCATACTGACATATTGTTCTATCAAACACAACATTTATTTTGGCTTAAAATACAGCAGTTTATTTTAAAGAGAAGTGCAGGAGCAGAAACTGCTTTTTCAGCCTTGTCTATGTTTTCCGCCATATACATATCTAAAACCTGATTAGACACGGGAATGTAATTGCGCTCATTTTTCTTCTGAAATATGAGCAAATGCAAGTTCTTAAAATGTGAGAAAATGGCCAAAGAACATGAGACATGTTTCCTACCCTTCCATTGTTAAAAACCAGAAATCATTCAAAAGAACAGATGTATGTGTCTGCTTATGAAAACATACTCAAACACAACTCCCGGATACAAATCTTGAAAGTTTCTGAGGTGAGATTTTCTTCATAAATCATTTGTATATCTATACCTATATGTACAGTATATACAATGAAAATAGCACAAGCAGATAATTTCCTAGGTGATGCTTTACTGAGTTTTTGAGGTTTCAATGCAGCCACCAGTTAATCTTATGTATGTATTACCCACCCTGTTTCGGGTTTAGATGAGCTTTTTCTTTGATGAGAAACATACAGTTGAGAAGATATCCTCCTGGATGTTTGTAACCATGAAATATACAGATTAAGAGGATGCAGATCTACATATGGGTGGGGGTTGGGTAGCGTTACAGCCTCCCCTCCCCTTTGGTTTTCAACATCTCAATCATGTCTCCAGGGCTCCGCCCCTTTGTATTAGCCCCCATGTGATGGACATCCTTTCACTGCCTGCCTGACCTCTGGTAATCCTGTTTCACAGACCAGCTCCCTGCTGAAGGTACACAATGGCAGGCGTTCAGTCTCCTCCCAGTCGATATTCTGACAGACTTGATCGAGCAAATTAGTATCCTTTGGTTAGGGCATGACCAAAGACCTTTTCAGCACCCATCCAGAATCAATGGAGGCTAGTGAACAGCATGTTTCTTTCTTTTATTTGTCCTTTTACATCCTTTCCTCAAAACCATGTGTAAAATCTATCCATGTTTGGCGCTCCGTTTGTATCTTTACAACTGACTGGAGGAGCTAAGGTTTTAAACGACTGACAGTTTCATTTAACATTGGATCTGGTAATTTCAATCTAATTAATAATGACCTGCTTAAAGGTTTTGTCAGCATTTTGTAAATAAGCAAATCGTAACTATGAATTTAACACAAACATACGTAAACAAATTATTCTAATAAAAACCATGATGAAATCTCTGTGCTAATTACGTACTTTGGATGACTAGACACATTTATGACACAAAACTCCTCCTTCCCCGCTGCTGTTCTTGTCACTTGAGGAATGCCCCTCATTGGTCAATATGCGTTAATCATGACTAGGATTAACAGATGGCTGTCTAATGCGAGGATACTCCACATTCAGTCCCTTGGTCCCTTTAGTATCGAATCTGTTAAACTCTCAGACCTGCAACACAACCTGGCCATATTGTCATTTTACATCACTCGAAATGCAATATCCACGAAACTAGCAAAAGTAGCTATGCAGTATTGCACTGTTTTTTTTTTGGGAATAATTATAGTACTTTTGTTTTTTGTTTTTTTTTAATTTCACGATTGTTTATTTTATGCATATTGTGTGTATTATATTAAGATTTTCAGGGAAAGAGGTCACTACATTTACTCAAAAGTTGACAATTGACTGTTTTTGGTCATTGTTGAAAAAATATATATACATTAGCATTAGTCCGGTCCTCGAGAGCCCCTATCCAGCTGGTTTTCCATGTCTCCCGCTTTTAACACACCTGAATCAAATGATCAGCTCATCACCAAGCCCTGCCAGAGCTTGATACTGATCCTGATTATTTGATTCAGGTGTGTTGGAGGAGGGATAAATGGAAAACAAGCTTGATATGGGCTCTCGTGGACCGGACTTGGGCACTCCTGTTGTAAACGTTCGGAGTTCGAAGGAAGACAGGCAGGTGGAGGTTGCGACCACGCTGGGCCGTTGTGGCACACTTAAAAAAAAAAAAAAAAAAAAATTATTATTATTAATTTTTTTTTTTTTTTTTAACAAAACAAAAAAGGAAACAATAATCTAGCAAAACGAACGAAAAAGTCCATCTTACCGGATCACGGGCACGCAGTGGAATGCCTCTCAGGTCCTTGGTTGGGGTAGCTCCGGTGACTCATCTCGTTTATATGGGAAAACGCCTTAAGGCCGAGTTATACTTCCGCGTCAGACCTACGCCGTCAAGGAAGAATCGAGTTACGACCCTACGCCGTAGGCTTACGCGCGCCTCTCGAATTTTCTAACCTTCGCGTCACCTAGACGTGTAAGACGTGACGAAAACGGACTGTGATTGGTCCGCTCAGACTGTTGTTTCCGGTTTACCGCGAAAACACCGCCATTGTAGAATAGAATCAAACATTATTTTCTACACGCAAAAATGCACCAAGCCGACGGGAGTATCATCGAAGAGCAAGTCTCGTCAAGACATTATTATTGTGATTGCCAAATGGCAAGGTCGGCGATCGGAAAAAAAAAAAAGGAAGAACCACCGAGACGTGGGTGTTCGGAATCGAGTGGCCACACGAAGCGGTGACCCAGTCGGCCAAAAACTGCCAACTTTTTTATCACTTTATGTCGTATTTTTGGTTGGTGCACTTCATCATTTACTGTGTACATATGTTTCAAGTATATGAAGAATAAAGCACAGATTTGGTGTCAAAAGAGTTGTTTTGATCTTTAATTTTCAATAACAGACAGTTCACACACACAATACATCATCACTGATTGAGAGTGCCTAGGTGCTTTTTATGATAACCTTAAAATCAAGCCTCCCAACGCAGTTTGGGAAGTTCCCTAGACGCCAGAAATCTGCTAAGGCTTCCCACTGGCTGGTTGTAGGACACGGCAAGCAAATCAGGCTGGAGGGCTTTGCAGACCTTGAACGCAGTGCTCGACGCCAGTTTGAAGCTAGCCGCCACAGCTAGCTCTCTCCACCCGAGTTTAAAACTCTCTGTGCGGCATCAAAAGTCGGCCAGACCGCCTCGAAACCGTCTTCTGCGTCGCCTGCCCGTCAACATTTGTATGTTCAATATTTATTCAGTGTTGATGAGCAGAATATTTACTTTCAAGAGTTCCATCTTGCATTGTTTATTTTTTCTCCGACTAGCGGAAGTAAACAAGCATGCCCCAAAACCGTACAAACATAACGCCACATCCCTCTAGTGGCTTGGCGGTGAATTACAGAGCAACGCGTTCCCTCACCGCAGAACTATCGAATGTCGAATGACGCCGTAGTCGCTACGCCGTCACCGCAACGCGGGAGTATAACTCAGGCTTTAATTGCAATTGCCTCATCAGGTGTTAACTGACTAGGCAATTGCCGGCAGGTAGGGTGGTCACCACTCAGGGGTGTCGCCGTCCATGGTGCTGAACCCTGTGGCGAGCCCTTGGCACTTGGATGCCATAATATACAGTATATATATGTTTTTTAATGTTTTAATGTTTGTTAATCTTTTTTGTAATTATAAATAAATGTATAAAATTAATACAGCGTTAAGAAAAACTGAATTGATTCAATTAAAAACAAAAACAAATACATAATAATGACGGTCCAAAGTAACACTCTTAAAGATGAAGATTTATATATACAGTGAGGAGCAGAAGTATGTGAACCCCTTGTGATTTTGCAAGGTCTGAAATTTCAATCATAGATGCATTTCCACTCATAGAGACATAATCTTTAAAAAAAAAAAAAAAATCCAGAAATCACATTGTATGATTTTTTTCAATAATTTATTTGTAATTTACTGAGGTTCATACGTATTTGTACCCCTGAACACTCAAAGAGTTAGTTTACCTTAAAAAACAAAAGTCCTCCTTTACAGTAACCACCCACCCACCACCCGTTTGAGCTCATTATTGTTACCTGTGCACCCCACAGCCAGTCATAATCCAACTGCTTCCAAGAGCATGACCAGAGAGCTTTCGAAAGACACCAGAGAAAAATATTATTGAGCTCCACAAAGCTGGAAAAGGCTATGGGACAATTGGAAAGCAGCTTGGTGAGAATAAATCAACAGTTGCAGCAATTGTTAGAAAATGGAAAAGGCTAAACATGCCTTATAATTTACCTCGGACTTTGGCTCCATGTAAAATCTCTCCTCGCGGTGCATCACTCATAGAACTACACGGCAGGAGCTGGTCAATGACCTTAAGAGAGCTAGATGCACAGTTTCAAAGGTGACAGTCAGTAGAACACTATAATGCAATGGTTTAAAATCATGCATTGCTCAGAGGGTTCCCCTTCTGAAACCAGTACATGTGAAGGCCCGTCTGAAGTTTATCAGAGACCATCTGAATGATGCAGAGGAGTCATGGGAGAAAGTCATGAGGTTAGATGAGACCAAAGTAGAACTTTTTGGTGCAAACTTTACTCGTCGTGTGTGGAGGAAAAAGAACGATGAGTACAATCCCAAGAACACCATCCCCACTGTGAAGTATCCGGGTGGAAACCTCATGCTTTGGGGCTGCATTTTGGCAAAGGGGATAGGACGACTGTCCTGTATAATGCAGATGATGAATGGTGAAATGTATTGTCAGATTTTGAGCCACAACTTCCTTGAAGATGAGTCGTGGCTGGATCTTCCAACATGAAAATTATCCGAAGCAGTCAGCCAAGCTGACCAAGGAGTGGCTGCGCAAAAAGCATTTCTGTCACACCTGGGTGTGGGTTGTCATGTCTTGGTATTGTTTTCTCTTCCTGCTTTATTTTGAAGGCTCAACCTCCTGTTTCCACCACTCACCCTTCCTGCTGTCTCACCTGTCTCTGATTATGATTAGCTATTGTTCCCACCTGTGCCCCATTCCTCATGTGCTTAAATTGTTTGTCACTCCCTAGTCTTGTGCCAAAGTGTCTTCGTCCTTCGTCGTCACTACAGCCTGCATTCATAGTCCAAGATATTCTACATTGTGAGTTAATTCATAGTATTCTACAGTTGTGTTCTTTTATGCCTAGTGCCAAGTCCTTTGTTATAATATTCTACTCCAGTGCATTTTGCCTGGCTCTCTTGTTTCTCGTTTTTTATTATTTTTGTTTCATAGCCCGTTATTTCCTCCTACTGGAGCGCCCTCAGTTTGTACTTGCCTTTGACCATTTTAAGTTATTAAAAGACTGAATTCTGCATCTGAGTCCGCTCATCTTGTCTAAGTGTGACAGTACACTTTGGCCATAATGGACTCAGCGGAATTCGCCAGGCTTTGCGCGTCGCTCCAGGGCCACGACAACAGACTCGACCGTCAGGAGCAGTTCCAGACGGCCATGGCCACCCAGTTGATCCAGCTCACAGCTCAACTGACCGACCTGGCGGGTAGGCTTCAGCCCGTCACTTCACCTCCTGCGGCAACTGCTGTCCCCTCACAAGCATTTTCCACTCACTCTGGGGGAGGTCCTCGGTTGGCGCCACCGGAGTGTTTCTCTGGAGAAGCTGGTACCAGTAAAATATTCATTACTGATTGTACACTACATTTTGACTGTTGTCCGGGCGAGTTCAGCTCTGACCGAGCGAGAATCGCGTATATGATCACTCATATGACTGGCCGAGCTAGGGCATGGGCGATGGCTGAGTGGGAGCGCGACTCTCCAATTTGTTACTCACTCACTGCTTTCAGAGAAGCCCTAATCAGGACGTTCGATCCTGTCTGCACCGAACGGGCTCGAGCGCGGGAACTGGGAAACTTGCTGCAAGGCACCCACTCCGTCAATGACTATGCCATCCAGTTCCGCACCCTGGCCGCAGGAAGCGGCTGGGGACACATGGCGCTCTATGACACCTTTCTGAAGGGGCTTTCCGTTCCTATCCGGGAGCAACTCATTCCCCTGGACCTACCGGGCGACCTCGACTCCCTCATTGCTTTAGCCATTCGGACAGACCATCGGCTGCAGGAGCTCCAGAGGGTCCGACCAAACCCATCCGAGAAGCCCCCCCCCAGGACATCCGAGCATCAAGAGAAGCGTCACCCTTCTCTGCATCATGCCGTACCAAGACTTGTAGACGTCGAGCCTATACAGCTAGGGCCAACCGGTCTTTCCAAAGAGGAGCGCAAGCGTCGCCAACTGGAGAGAAGGTGCTTCTACTGTGGGGCCTCAGGACACCTTGTAGCTGCCTGTCCCTGTCGCCCCAACCAACCAGGTGAACCACGACGTATTCCAGAGAATACACCCCGCTCGACCACTGAGATCCAAGTAACGCACAGGGCCAGGACCCACACATTCCGGGCCCTCATAGACTCAGGAGCGGATGAAAGCCTGATGCCTTGGGGTGTGTGTAAACTCTTGGGACTGCAGGCTCTTCGTCTTGAGCGACCTCTGGTGGCCAGGTCCCTTGATGGCACCAGGCTATTTACAATAACTCATACTACTGAACCAGTGGAGGTTGGGGTACAAGGACACACCGAGACTATGAGCTTCCACCTTTTCTCAACATCAACTCAGACTGTGGTGCTAGGGTTCTCCTGGTTGTGTAAACATGGCCCGCAAATAGAATGGAAAACAGGGACAATTGTGGGTTGGGGTAGTGACTGTGCAAGGAACTGTGGGGGGCGGTGTAGTACGGGGGCTAAGAAGGTTGCTGTTAATAACATGTCTCTTTCTACCTCCTCAGGACCGGAGATCGACCTGAGCGCAGTCCCCGCTTGTTACCACCACCTAAGCCAGGTCTTCTGCAAGACCAGTGCCATGTCATTACCTCCTCACAGACCTTATGATTGCGCCATCAACCTCGTCCCCGGGTCCACTATCCCCAGGGGACGGCTCTACTCGATCTCTGGTCCCGAGAGACAAGCCATGAAGGCCTACATCCAGTCCTCGTTAAAGTCAGGGTTAATCCGCCCTTCGTCCTCTGCTGCTGGGGCAGGGTTTTTCTTCGTGGGGAAGAAGGATGGAGGCCTGCGTCCATGTATTGATTATCGCCAGCTAAACGATATAACGATTAAGAACCGTTATCCACTCCCATTAATGTCATCAGTTTTCGATCAGTTGCAACAAGCTAAGGTGTTCACAAAGCTTGACTTAAGGAATGCTTACCACCTAGTTAGGATACGGGAGGGGGACGAGTGGAAGACGGCATTTAACACTCCAGATGGCCATTATGAATACCTCGTGATGCCGTTTGGTCTTACCAACGCCCCTGCTTTCTTTCAGGCATTGATTAATGACGTCCTACGTGAATTTTTAGACCGCTTTGTATTTGTTTATTTAGATGATATTTTGATCTATTCACCTGACCTAGCCACTCACCAGCAGCATGTAGCCACAGTACTAGAAAGACTCTTAGACAACCAACTGTATGTTAAGGCAGAGAAAAGCCAATTCCACGCCGACACCATCTCCTTCCTGGGTTTTATCGTAGCCCCTGGTAAGGTTCAGATGGATCCGGCTAAAGTCAGCGCTGTTGTTAACTGGCCAACACCCAATAGCCGCAAGAAGGTCCAGCAATTCCTGGGATTTGCTAACTTCTACAGGCGGTTTATTCGAGGCTTCAGCGCAATAGCGGCTCCCCTCCATGCTCTCACTTCTCCACAGGTGCGGTTCTCGTGGGCCCCTGAGACAGAGGCCGCCTTCCAGAGCCTAAAGACCCGTTTCACCACAGCACCAATACTAAACATGCCTGATCCACGCCGCCAGTTTGTGGTGGAGGTTGACGCTTCCAATGAAGGCGTTGGGGCCATCCTCTCACAGCGCTCTGAACAGGACGGAAAGATTCATCCCTGCGCCTTTCTTTCGAGGAAACTCTCCAAAGCTGAGCGGAACTATGACGTGGGAGACCGAGAGTTACTGGCAGTGAAGACCGCTTTAGAGGAGTGGCGTCACTGGTTGGAGGGGGCGGAGCACCCTTTTCTGGTCTGGACAGACCACAGGAACTTGGAATACCTCAAGACTGCGAAGAGACTAAATGCTCGTCAGGCCAGGTGGGCGCTCTTCTTTAACCGCTTTTCATTTTCCATCTCTTACAGGCCGGGGTCCCAAAACAAGAAGGCTGATGCCCTCTCTCGCCTCTACGACCCTGAGCCTGTGGCCAAGGAGCCTGAACGCATCCTACCTCTGAACTGTGTGGTAGGGGCGGTGACTTGGCCAATAGAAAAGGAGGTTAAGCTAGCTAATGGGGGGGGCCCTTCACCACGGGGGTGTCCAGAAAACCGTTTGTTTGTCCCGATCGACTTACGCCCCCGGGTGTTTCAATGGGCTCACTCCTCGCAGCTTTCCTGCCATCCGGGAGTTCGGCGGACAATGCACGCCATCTGCCGGAGGTTCTGGTGGCCGGGCATGGAGCCGGAGGTCCGGGAGTACATTAAGGCGTGCTCGGTCTGCGCCCAGAACAAGAACTCAAACCGCCCACGCATGGGTCTGCTACAGCCTCTGCCTATCCCCTCCAGGCCTTGGGCAGAAATTTCCATGGACTTCGTCACAGGACTGCCGGTCTCACAAGGCAACAACACCATTCTCACAGTCATCGACAGATTCTCGAAGATGGCCCGCTTTATCGCTCTGCCTGCCCTGCCCTCCGCCAAAGATACTGCTGAGATCATGATGCGGCAGGTGTTTCGGGTCCACGGATTCCCCAAAGACATTGTTTCAGACCGGGGGCCCCAGTTCATGTCCCGGTTCTGGGGGGCTTTCTGCAAACTGATCGGAGCCAAACCCAGCCTCACCTCTGGGTATCATCCGGAATCCAATGGCCAGACCGAGCGCCTGAACCAGCAGTTGGAAACCGGCCTCCGGTGCCTGGTGTCCCAGAACCAATCGACATGGAGCAACCACCTGGTCTGGGTCGAGTTCGCCCATAATACGCTGCCCACCTCAGCTACGGGTATGTCGCCGTTCAAATGCGTGTTTGGCTATGACCCTCCAGTTTTCACCACCCAGGAGCCTGAGGTCTCCGTTCCCTCCGCCCACGCCTTGGTCCGCCGCTGCAGGCGCATCTGGGAGGCTGCCCGTCTGGTCCTTGCCAGACAGGGGGACAGGATGAAAAGAATGGCGGACCGTCGACGTCGCCCGGCGCCTGCCTACCAGCCAGGGCAGCGGGTCTGGCTCAACGCCCGGGACCTCCCTCTTCGAGCCTCATCAAAGAAATTAGCACCCCGCTTTGTTGGACCATTCCCCATCTCCAAGGTGGTGGGACCAGCGGCCGTCCGACTGCGCCTTCCTCGCACCCTTCGGATCCACCCCACGTTCCACGTGAGCCAGGTGAAACCCGTGGTGGAGAGTGCCGTGCTGCCAACTCCGCCCCCGCCACCCCCGATGGAGATTGACGGTGGTCCTGCTTACAAGGTCAAGCGGCTGTTGGCGGTCCGGTCCAGGGGCCGGGGTCGCCAGTATCTCGTTGATTGGGTGGGATACGGCCCTGAAGAGAGACAATGGGTGCCCTCCCGCTTCATCCTTGACCCGAGCCTCATCGCAGACTTTCACAGGGACCATCCTGAGATGCCTGGTCCGTCTGGGATCCGGTCCTAGAGGGGGGGGTTCTGTCACACCTGGGTGTGGGTTGTCATGTCTTGGTATTGTTTTCTCTTCCTGCTTTATTTTGAAGGCTCAACCTCCTGTTTCCACCACTCACCCTTCCTGCTGTCTCACCTGTCTCTGATTATGATTAGCTATTGTTCCCACCTGTGCCCCATTCCTCATGTGCTTAAATTGTTTGTCACTCCCTAGTCTTGTGCCAAAGTGTCTTCGTCCTTCGTTGTCACTACAGCCTGCATTCATAGTCCAAGATATTCTACATTGTGAGTTAATTCATAGTATTCTACAGTTGTGTTCTTTTATGCCTAGTGCCAAGTCCTTTGTTATAATATTCTACTCCAGTGCATTTTGCCTGGCTCTCTTGTTTCTCGTTTTTTATTATTTTTGTTTCATAGCCCGTTATTTCCTCCTACTGGAGCGCCCTCAGTTTGTACTTGCCTTTGACCATTTTAAGTTATTAAAAGACTGAATTCTGCATCTGAGTCCGCTCATCTTGTCTAAGTGTGACAATTTCAAGGTTCTGGAGTGGTCGAGCCAGTCTCCAGACCTCAATCCAATAGAAAATCTTTGGATGAAGCTGAAACTTCGTGTTTCTCAACGACCTCCCCGAAACCCTATAGATCCAGAGAAGATTTGTGTGGAGTAATTAGCCAAAATCCCTGTTTCCATATGTGAAAACCTGGTGAAGAACTACAGAAAATGTCTGACCTCTGTAATTGCAAACAAAGACTTCGGCACTAAATATTAGTACTGATTTTCTCAGGGGTACAAATACTTATGAACCCCTGTAAATTTCAAATAAATTATTGAAAAATCATGAAATGTGAGTTCCGGGTCTTTTTTTAGATTATGTCTCTATCAGAGATGTCCCGATCGATGCCGATCGATTGGGTCCGATCCCGTCATTTTCAAAGTATTGGAATCGGCAAAAAAACATCGGCCATGCCTTTTTTTAATATATATATATATATATATATATTTTTTTTTAAATTAAATCGTTTTCTAATTGTATTTAACGTTACAGACATAATATGTTTCACTCTTCCAGAGTCTTTAGTTTAGGCTTAAAGTAGGGTTATCAAATTTATCCTAATAACGGCGGTAATTAATTTTTTAAAAAATGTATCACGTTAAAATATTTAACGTAATTAATGCATGCGCTGCACGACCCACTCACGCATTGTCGCGCTCAATCTGTAATGGCGCCGTTTTACCTATACAGAGAGATAAAAGGCAATGTAAAATGAGTAGAGTGAATTTTGGCAGCCTTTGGAGCCTTTTTTTAATTGGCTAAAACCTTACAATCCCTCTCCCTACGATTAGAAATATCATGGGAAGCATTGTTGGGAAGCAAGGTAGCAGTTGATCTTTATCTTAACACCTTATGTTATTTGCCCACGCAGAGAAGATATATCAATTGGTAGCACTACGCACAGTAATGGTTCCACTTCCCATCATGCATTTGGGCATGACTACAGTATCATTTACTGAAAGCTCAACAAATACACTAGATGGCAATATTTAGTCACAATACACAAAGTCACAAGTCTTTCTATCCGTGGATCCCTCTCACAGAAAGAATGTTAATAATGTAAATGCCATCTTGAGGATTTATTGTCATAATAAACAAATACAGTATTTATGTACTGTATGTTGAATGTGTATATTCGTCCGAGTTTTATTCTTTTTTTTCTTAATGCATTGCCAAAATGTATATGATCGGGAAAAATTGGAATTGATTCGGGAGCAAAAAAAAGCAATCGGATCGGGAAATATCAGGATCGGCAGATACTCAAACTAAAACGATCGGGATCGGATTGGGAGCAAAAAAACATGATCTGAACAACCCTAGTCTCTATAATAGAAATGCATCTATGATTGAAATTTCAGACCTCTACTTTTTTTTCCTAAGTGGGTGAACTTGCGAAATCACAAGAAGTGCAAATACTTCTGCTCCTCACTGTATATATAGCATTTAGTATTTAAATCGTTGCATGCATTCTAGTTAATTACTATACTCCTCAATTACAGTGAATGAGATAATATAGTCACAGAAGCAAGCCAAACGAGCCAAGATTGTTTGGAGACGTGGAACAATTCCCTAAGATAACTGTTGTCTTGGTTCAAACAAAAGGTTGGATATATAAGTTTCAAGAGATGTTCTAACAGTCAAAGATATAATACATACACACATTGTTTTTCAAGGTCAGCTGCTGTACATATGTGAGAAGAGCAGCAGGAGATTGACCGTGTTAAGGGACTGCACTTAGTCACAACAGAGTGCTGACGCCTTTCCCTCTGAGCAGGCAATCTCTGTGAACTCTCCTGCTTTGACAAAGAATCCATAAGGTTGCTAGTGCTTACAGGAGACCGATCACTGTCTATTTGGCATACTGTTACCATCATGTACCTAATCATCCATCCATCTCCTGCTGCATACTTGCAGTAGGTGAAGCATAAAAAGCACATCCGAGAGCTATTTCTCTCTAACCTAGGACATTTGCAGAACAGGAAGAATATGTGTAATTTTTTCAACACTGTTAGAGCCTGGCCAAGTGTATTAATCGATGATTTTTCATGGTCTGCAACACAGCTGCATCATTTGCACAATGAACAAATTACCGTAAATTCGGCACTATTGAGAGCACTTGACCATAAACTGCACCACACAAATTTGATAAAATTTAAGAGAAAAAAAATTACATACATATGTATGAGCCGCAGGTGTCCACATCTTGATATATGATTTTCACACAGAAAGATGATTGATCAAAAATATCTTTATTAACAAAATACACATCATCAACACTCCGAGTTGCATCCTTTTCATTCATATGCTGTATACTCTTCATTCATTATGCAGCTGCCTGTCAAGACAGCCAAACAGTGTCACAGGCAATCTGAAATCACAAAAGCACTTAAAGTCAAAACTAGGTCACTAAAATTATGAAGAAGAAGAAAAATAAAATCATCTTTACTTTGGATTTTTAGCTTACAGTGAAAGGTCCTCTTAAAATCAAAATGGTGCTTGATAAACTCGGGGCTAATGGCTCACAGCGCTAGCCCATGTCTGTTCTTTTTAAATATATCAAATCACCAGAGATGGGTAGAGTAAGAGTAGTGTTACTACAAAATAATATTATGTAATTAAAAGTAAAAGTCCTTATCCAAAAAATGTACTCAAGTACAAGTGGAAAAAGTATCCAGTGAAAAGAATACTCAAGTATTGTGAGTAACTGCTTTTTTTTGTTTGATTTTTTTTTTTTTTTTTTAAACAATGGTATTTTTTTCTCTCAGCACAAACTTATATATATGAACTGTTCTTATTGATACTATACAAAACCCGTTACATATTGTCAAGTTCCTAAAATAGACCCTTAGGTAGACATTTGTACAATTACCCAAAAATAAGGAGAGAAGACACTCAGTTTTCTTGGCCAAGGAGAGCAAGGAAGGACTAGACAGAGAAATGCTAGATTATGCTGTATAGTCACCAAAATTGATCTAAAAAAAACCCTCCTTGCTCTTTCTTTTATTAGGGGTTTGTCCTAACACAGAAGGGTGCCGCCCTAAAGGGAAGGGGAAAGCAAGCTGGAGACACCCATGTGATTTTGGTTGGCTATGTGTGAGCATGTAGGTGGAACTAACTAAATACACGTGTGTAAGCAAGGGCACTTAGGTAAAGTGGTCAGAATGACCCAGACACTTCAGTTATGCAACGCTGCGGCCATGGAAGATGTCCTCGAATGGAAGATTGTCCTCGAAAGTCTAGACGAAAGTCCAGACGTAAGATGCTGAAGATGTCCTAGAAGGTCTAGTTACGCAATGTTGCGGCCATGAAGCAAGGCAGTTGTCACCCCGACCCTTTTTAACACTTTGTAACACTTAAACATTATACTACGGCCTAGTATAGCAAGCAATAATAATTTACTGGTTATATCAAATAAGAAAAAATATGGCAATATGTATTATGTATGTATTAGGTATATATGAGCACAAGCAAATATTCAATCAATCAAGCAAATATTCAATCAACCCTCGATAATTAACTCAACACATATCCACATTAAGCCGAAGAAATATCTAAAGAAAAGAAAGGGAAAAAAATCATTGATGTCTGATGAGAGAGAGAAAAAAAAGACAAAAATGAAGCATATTTGTCCAAAGAGCATGAATGCCCTCTAGTGGAAAAAATAGTTCCTAGTTTGAATAGTGAATAGTTCGTTCATAGTTACTATAATGAAATTAAACGATCATATCTCAGGTTTGCCTCCCGTACATCTTTTGTCACTAGCGACCTTCTCTGCAGCGGACTTGTAAATTGATTCTTTTAATAAATAAAAACTGGGAGAGAGGTTTAAATCTGCACTTTCGAGTCATGTCGAAGGCTATGTGAAATACTTCATTTTTTACGGTGCTTTAAAGACGCCACATGATTGAACGGGCTGTCGTGATCCTAGAGCAGCAAGTTTGCGTCAGATTGGTGTAATAGAGTCATGTGATTATTGTTAGTAGAGCTACTCTTCGCATCGCTCGCAAAAAAGAATAATAAATCTAATAAGTAGAATAAAGGGGAAAAAGTTAACGACTCTTGTGTATCCCAAAGTAGCGGAATAAGAGTAGCGTTTTTTCTTCACAAATCTGCTCAAGTAAAAGTAAAAAGTATGGCGTAGTAAAACTACTCTTAGAAGTACATTTTTCTCAAAAACTTACTAGTAAATGCAACGGAGTACATGTAATGCGTTACTAACCACCTCTGCTAATCACCCTTTGTTAGCCTCTGTCGTTCTACTGTAATTGCACCAAACATTTGATGGGGTCCTCTTTGGTGAAATCTCCAGCGTTTGTTAAAGCACGACCAAGCGATGGTTGCGCACCAAAGCAAAGCCCGAGCAAACTTTAGCTACTCATTCTTTTAAAATATGCCTAACCGCCCATGGTTAGCCTTAAATCATTCTTGCTGACAACAAGTTGGCTTGTACCTGCAAATAACATTTCAAAAACAGCCTTGAACTGGGAAACAAAGCCAAGGGTGTGTTGCACAATAAACTATTAGAACAATGCTACACTTGATGATTATTCAGAGTGTTGTTGGATAATAGAAGTCTCACGCTAGTAGGTAAAAGACTGAACGCAACCAACGCCAACCAAAACCACAATGCACCGGCTGACAAGCAAAATGAACGAAGGAAACATTTACTTTTCAACAAGGAAGCATGCCAGTTAGCCGGTAAAAATCCATAATAACGCTGTTTCATTATTAAAGCCACAGAGTTTAAAGGGAGGGGGAAAAAAATTGGTTTATAATCTAACAAAGTATAGCACATTTTTTACCACCATTTTTTGTCTCGCAGTATTCTAAAATTACAGTGATCCTCTTCCTTATAAACTAGGGCAAAATGTAAATATTAGAACATTTTTTACGCAAGTCACATGTTTTCGAATTTGGACCACCATCTACAAAAATACAGCTCTTTGAATGACGTTTCAAATCCTTTGTTCATGATAATGGCATCAAGCTTGTGACTCTTAACAAGAAACTTCTAGAAAAATACAAAACACTTTTGCATTCTTCTCTTCAGGTGCTTGTGTGGGCTTTCACTAGAGCCTCATTCAGTTGATGTTTGTTTTGCAGGGGGCTACACCCCTTTCAGTCCCCTCTAGCTGGAAATGTGCATCCTCTTTACCAGGGGTCACCAACATGGTGCCTATACTCACAATGTAGCGCCCAAGGACCCCATTAGTCATCTGTGAGCTTGTTTTAAAAATAGCTTACGAGTGTTGGGGCATTGTGATTTTTTTTTTAAAGAACACTATAGACATGATCATTGAAAAGTGTAAACATTTGCATAAGTTTATAGAACTTACAGTAGGTTTTGCATACTGATAATTACAGTATGTTTCCTACCTTATCAATTGTTATTTTGGATTACTGTAATTTTTGGACTATAAACTGCCACTTTTTTCCCCCACATTTTGAATCCTGCAGTTTATAGTCCAGTGCGGCTTATTTCTTGAATTATTTGAGTTAATAAATAACACTTTATTTGACAGCGGCCATGACAGTGTTATGTCATAATTATGACTTATGTCTTATGCAGTGTTGTTAATCTACTTTAAACAAGTAATTAATTACAGATTCAAATTACTTCACCTAAAAAGTAATTTAGTTAGTAACTCAGTTACCTGAATGTAACAGTAATTAGTTACTTGGCAAAGTAACTTTTTTTTTTTTTTTTTTTTATTACATTTTTTTTTTTTTCCATTTAAAAAAACGCAACAACATAGGTCACGCTATGTGAAGTTCAACGGGTTTTTGGGACGATTGGCCCTAGCCCATTTCTTTACCCTAAACTTAACTAGACACAGGGATATTGCGGTTATTGCGATAACTAAATAGTAACCTTTGCTATGTTTGGAAATCATTTAATGTTGTGAATCAACCGTTAAAGTTGTTAAAATCGCTCCAGGTATTGCATTAGTTTCCTTCTGCCTAATTTCGACATGAGAAAGTTTTAAAACTGCTTCATCATTTAAACATAGAATCAAGTCAAGATTTTGCCTGTTTAGGAGTATTTTAGATAAAAACTTACCTAGGTTCGCTAGGCAGGTTCTCTACAAAAGAGCCCTCCTGAGAAATCTACTGCTTTAAGATGGCAGCTGTTTACTAACGCTGGCGAGTATCATTTCACTTCTAGTTCTCTATACATGTGATATCTACCGTAGCATCATGTGGGCGTAGTTTGTTTGCCTGGCACGGCCGAGAATATGTTCCAATCTGCAGTAAATTCAGTTTTAAATGACCAAAAACACGTTACCGCAACAACAACACAAGTAATTGACAACAGTCTGTCTCGCGCTGGCCATGTTGAATAAACTTCTCCGTTCTCCACTCTCCTCATATTTTTACTTCCTGGCGGGACAGTTTCTTGTAGCTTTACCCGTCGCTGATTGGTCCACTCTGCTGTCTGTTTGCTGTGGCTTGCTCCGCCCTGGGAATTTGATCCGCGGAACGGCCGCCAGACTCTATCGCTGGAACAGCGGTGAGTCTGGAGTTCCAGGCAAGTAGTTTGTAGGCTGTCGGCTGCAGTCAGGTATTATTAGAGCCACCAAGCATCGCGTTTGCAACGGCGTCACAACTATCCTTCCCGCATCTCCTCTCCTCCTCATCTCTTTCCGTGAGTCCGTGTCTCTCAGACTTCTCTTGCGTCATTCAACCAACGTTGTAATGCATAGTAATGCATGCCTTTACATCCTCAGTAACGGTAACGGAGTTGCAAAGATGAGAAAAATAATTAATTAGATTACTCACTACTGAAAAAAATAACGCAGTTATATTATAACATCGTTATTAACAACACTGGTCTTATACAGTTACTGATTAATATAATTTGGTGTAAATATCCCATAATACAGTGAGGACAGCTGCTGTCTATAGTCCGGTGCGGCTTATCCATGTACAAATGCCGTTTTTGTGTCAAATTTGGTGGGTGCGGCTTATGGTCAGGTGTGCCTTATTGTCCGAAAATTACGGTACTCTACCTGTAAATGCTTGCAAGCCATTGAACCCCAAAAGCAGGTTATAAAATGAGACAGAAGAGATGACGAATCATCCACATTACTATAAACTGTCCACTATTTATTAAGTTCATCTAAAAATAGAAACTGTACACTTTAGGGACGTGACAAAATATCGAAATGGTGATATATCGTGATACTTTGTATCCCAAAAGGTTATCGATATGCGCCTGCCAAGAATTGAGATATCGTTTTAAAAACGTGTCAATGTCTAAAAAAATAAAAAATAAAATGGAACCAACAAGTTGCTACCAAAATCTTCCACCATAAAAGTGTCTCAGTTAACTCTAAGGCTGCATTGACGTGCTCGACGCCCAATCCATTTAGACTGGGAACGTTCGGTCATTCGAAACAGAGCATTCACAGTCATTCTGTCTGATTATAAGGGCATTAACAAGGCATTTCCTGTTGAGTTTGAGTCACTGCCTATTCATTTGGGTGATTCCCAGGTCACTTCCTGTTCCATAACTCAAAATAAACAGGAAGTGACCTATAAAATACCCCAGAATCAACAGGAAGTAACTAAAAATCAACAGGTAAATGACCTTATGTGGCCCAAAATTACCTCATTGCCTGGCATTGGCTGGCACTGACAGCCATAGACGTTCAATCCGTTTGAAGTGGGAGGGATGGCAGCGAATGAACGAATGTTCATTCGCTGCCACCCTCCCAGTTCAAATGGATTGGACGTCTACTAGTGATAAACTCATTCACAGCAGAAGCTTGTTTTTCTGTTTATTAGTTGTTTGTAGGATATCCTTGAATGATTTTCTGACCAATGTATCGATAATTGTTGTATCACTATATAGTCAGATCATCATTATCGTGAGCTTTGTATCACAAATCACATAGTATCGTGAGGTACCAAGAGGTTCCCACTCCTAGTACACATACTTTAAAATATTTTAATGAAAATATTTCATTTTCATTATTAGTGGTGTAACGGTACACAAAAATCTCGGTTCGGTACGTACCTCGGTTTTGAGGTCACGGTTTGGTTCATTTTCGGTACAGTAAGATAGGTACAGTAAGAAAACAAAATGCAAAATATAAATGTACTAGTTGTTTATTACACACCTTTGTGCTTTCAACAATAGGAACATTAGCCTATACAAAGCTAGAATTCTGCTAAAAAAGTAGCGGGTATTTAAATATAATCCAACAACAATTTGCCTTTCAGACCCCACGTATTGGTCAGCTTTCCTTCTGAAAGAAAGAAGAAAAAAGAAGTCCTGTGCTAAAGAGAAAAGTCATCCCAATGACAAAGATTTTAACATGTATTTTACAAATGAAATGCCTCAATGAATCATTTTTTCGAAAGCTTTATTGGTAGATGTTCTCAAGTTAAAACGCCACACAGAAATTAATACATTTAATTGTGTAAGCAGGATCTGTGTATTATTATTATTTAATTACAGGTGTTTTAGCTCATTTCAATTTATTTAATTTAAATGGGCTATTATTTATTTCATTATGTGTTTATATTTTACATATAGTATATTTTGTGTTGTATAACTTTAGTTCCTAAGTGAATATTGGTCCCTACTTGTTTTGTTGTGGTCGGAGGGTTTTGTATTGAACACGGGGCCGTGTTGGTTATTATTATAGCAGAGAAGACAGCAGTAAATCAACAAAGACAAGTCAACTGTGCCCCGATCTACCACTCAAGAGATCTGATGGACTCAAAAAGTAGGTTACGATTGCATATTAGTTTGAAAATCGACCGGATCCACCGTATTATTAGACAAGCGACTTCCGGCCAGATCCTAGCTAGTAGTATTGACGCAGGAGGGCCGCGTCTCGCGTCAAATAATAAACTCTGCTGTTCTTTTCACGTGCGTCGTGTTGAGCTGCTTCTGGGACGCGTCCAACACACGGTCGCACTGCGACTGGTGTGCATTGGCTGATTGACTTTAACGCCCGCGTTTCACTGCGTTCTCGCGGCGGCCATGTTGTCGCGCCGTTGACGTTTCTGGGTTATACTATCCTACCGTGTTGGTCCTCATAATAGTCGAGTATACGGAGTAAATATAATCTACACAAAGAAACTGTAACCCGATCGGCTCACAGCCTCGAAAAGTAAGGGTTACATTACATTAGAAACTCGTTCGGTACGCCTCCGTTCCGAACCGAGCACCACGTACCGAAACGGTTCAATACAAATACGTGTACCGTTACACCCATATTCATTATTGAATTTTGGTCTTGCTCGAGTAAGGCTGAAATTTGAAGTTTCCCCGCTAACCTTTCGCTACGCCCTTGAAGAGTGACAATGGATGAGCCTTGGTCCACAGATTAATTATTCTCGTCCTCAGGACTGTTAAGGCCAACCTGCTCTATATGTTCATTCATGAATAATGTTGAAAGCTGATGAGAGCAAAGGGGCAAAGGTTAAGGACCTGTTGTTACTGACATTCTGGGGAGAATACAGATGGGAGGCAACAGAACGCAGTTTACAATGTAAAGATTTTTAGAAAACATTTCAGCTAATATTTAACACGCTTTTAAATCCGGAACTCTTCATATCCTTTTAAATGAACATCCATTTTTGTTTGGAGGATGAATTCTATGAGTAGGGCTGTCAAACGATTACAATTTTTAATCGAGTTAATCACAGCTTAAAAATTAATTAATCATAATTAATCGCAATTCAAACCATCTATAAAATATGCCATATTTTTTCTGTAAATTATTGTTGGAATGGAAAGATAAGACACAAGACGGATATATACATTCAACATACTGTACATAAGTACTGTATTTGTTTATTATAACAAGAAATTAACAAGATGGCATTGACATTATTAACATTCTGTTAAAGCGATCCATGGATAGAAAGACTTGTAGTTCTTAAAAGATAAATGTTTGTACAAGTTATAGAAATGTTATATTAAAACCCCTCTTAATGTTTTCGTTTTAGAAACGTTTTCCAAAATTTTCAATGAAAAAATAAACTAGTAGCTGGCCATTGTTGATGTCAATAATAATTATGGTGCTGAAACCCATAAAATCAGTCGCACCCAAGCGCCAGCAGAGGGCGGCAAAAGACCAGAAAACCCAAGTAACAATCGGAAATGACACTTTGCTGTCATTTTAATCTGTTTGAGCGGGGCATGTGCGTTAAATGCGTCAAATATTTTAACGTGATTATTAAAAAAAAAAAAAAAAAAACGCCCGTTAACGCGATAATTTTGACAGCCCTACTTATAAGTGTTGCTTTTTAAAAAGAACGCCGATTAAAAAAAATAGAAATATATAGAAAGAAATCCCATAATATCATGAGATAAAATCAATTTGTTGTCATGTCAATTCACGGTATTTTTTTCAGTAAGAAAAGGAAGACCTGCCACTGTAAAACCCTCTGGGATTTTATCAGAAGCATTATTTGGACTTGTCTTCTTCCTTAAGAGGGTCAAGAGTGGCAAGCAGACACTTTCTTTTCTGAAGAGGGCAGCAGCTGAGAGAGAGAGATCTCTCCAGGGAGCTTACAGCCAGCCTTCAAGTGATACAGCCATTTATTGTTACACCCTTGATTATCAAGGTGAGCTTTTGGGAATACTGTTTTTGCTTGTGATATTGCTTTCTTTCCCACTTTTCCCACAGAAAATATTCCACAAAGCATCCTTTCCTCTGCAATTCCATCCCCTGGAGTTAAAAAAAAACGACAGTATTTGTGTGTCAGGCTTCACCGCGTTGCATTTGTAGCTGTTTAAAAAAACAAAACAAAAAAAAAAACAGTAATGTGGTAGTATAAAAAAATCAGGTGGTGACCTTGGGGCCATTTTCTACAAGACAGCATGCCGTGCCATTGAATGGCTGGACGCAGCAGGACTTGCAGGCACCTGGTCGGAGGGCTTGGGCGCTCCACAATGCTGTCTGGGGGGTAATTACCACAAAGTATTCTTTAAAAAGACCAGATGGGAATGAAAACCCACCCCACCCTGTCATTTACAACAGAACCCCATTCAATGACATACTTAATCCACCCACCGGTTAGCTCTTTCAGAATCCGCTGTTGTTGTGCTTGTTCCTTTATGTTATCACCCCCACCTCCTCCACAGAGAGAGTAAGAGAGCGAGAGGGACAGTGAGGAAGACATAAGTGCCTCATGGGACTCAAAAAAGCATCACTCATTTTCAAATTGTTTCCGCCACAGCAAGTAACAGTAACATTTGTGCCTTCCTTTCTCTCTTTTATGCATTTGTGATGCCCTAAAGTGTTGCTGCGGTTCTAAGAGGCAGACTGGCTGAGCAGAACAGAGAAATAAGGGGGAGGGGATGGAGTGTGGCACACAGTGCGCAGGAGGGGCATAGACAAGGTCAAGTCGGAGTTCAAGGTTCATGGTGGCACCAGCCTTGAGGGAGGAGGGCTGTGGATCGGAGTTGATTGGAGGGGGTTACCCGGGGGCCGGGGGCACCTGTTATTTAGTGGGCACATATCAGTTTCGATTCCAGCTGGATCTGAGCCTCTCCATCCCTGACTCTTACCTAATCGACTTAACCAGAACCATCACTTGCACCAAGAGAGTAACCACATTTTTGAATAGTCGTCACCTACAGGTTGGTGGTGGTGTTATACTTTTCAATATTTATCTCACATTCATACACTTTGAACAGTTCAGTCCCTCCCTCTTCCCTTTTTGTACTTAAGCTTTGACTTCATATGCAAGTGTGAGATAAAAAAAAAGAATAAGATAAGAAAAAGATAAGTTGTACAAATTTGGAAAGTAGAAGAACTAAGACTTAATTTAGTAATTTTATGCAAAAAAACATACAAAAAACAAACTTTCAAAGGGATCCACGAATTGAAAGACTGGTAGTTCTTAAAAGATAAACGTTATTATGAGTTAAATTAATTTCATACTGAAACCCTTCTTGATGTTTTCATTTTTATACAATTTGTAAAATTAGTTTAACTAGTAGGACGCCATTGTTGTTGACGTCACAGGCAGGGGTGAAAGTGGCTAGAATTTCATGCCGGAACTCCCCGACGTAAAGGTCGCCACGGAGGCAGAAATTTTGTTCTTTTATTTATTTATTTATTTATTTATTTTCATTTGGGTTCAAACCTCCTAAAACTACTTAAATGCAAAGAAAACTGTTTAGGCATAGTTATTTCAATAACACATACAAAAACTGATTTTCATTCAAAATTGTTTTTTTTTCAATGATTTGCAAAATAAAAGTTAACAAAAACAGCAATAACCCCAACCTCTATCACCTAATTTTTACTTTCCCTCATTTCCTCACATATTAAATGCCAAATCTCAAATTTAACTACTTAAGAACATAAGATATATATTAAAATTGAAGTTAATGTAAACATTTACTTTTTTTTTTTTTTTTTTTTACTTATAAAGATATAAGTAACATACATTCCGAAAAATAAGTGCAAATGACTTATATTATGCAGAGTGAAATGAAATATATTTTGAAGACCGCGCAAACAGTGACTTTTTTAAATCATAAGGAAATGAATAAGTAGACAAACATAAATGAACAAATTAAAGTCCAAAGTGCACATCGACAGCTAAGATGTTCTGAACCCCCCCATCAGAGCAAATAAAACTAAATGTGACAAATAAGCCTCCTCAACGCTTTCCCTGCTCTTAAAGGTTCGATCCATTTTCTGTTGCATTGCCCTTTTTTTGTCGCATCAATTCAACAAACTTCTCCTGATCACACGTCAGTATGTCATCCAATTGAACGGATAAAAGAGTCCAGGTGTTTTGCTTTGCTGTGTGCATTCGCACATTGACGTGAGTCATCATCGTCACACTTGATAACTGCAGCAGCTGGGGAAACCTCCATGCCGTCCGTGGAATAAAATTAATATCGGTGGAAACGGATTACACTACACAAGCACTTTATTATGTTTGTTAATACTTGTGTATGTAAATCTGATGTTGGTAGATTGTTTTCTTCTTGGAGATGAAATGCATGTGTGGCAGCTTAGCATTTTTTTTTTTATATATCATTTTGACAGTTGCCATCATATTTTCGGAATCAAAGCACCGTGTACCAGAACAGCATCCTGGCCCTGAATCTTTTACCGGAATGCGTTCCTGCCCTGAATCTTATACCGGAACTGCGATCCTGACCGTTCTGGCCCACTTTCACCCCTGGTCACAGGGCGGTGAAGTCCACATGGTTACGCTGCCGGGCTTCCAGAGTATGACTCTAGTGGCATAAACATGTCATCTGTTCAACCCTTTCAATTTGAAACCTAGAGCAACATTAATAAGCATGACAGCATTGTCGATATTTCACAAAACGAGCAGTAAAAGCAAAATGAACAGGGAAGACGGGATGAGACAAGATGAGAGTAGGAAAAAAAAAAACGGTGTTCTGCCGAAATGTGCTACACCGGCGAAACGCCTCTTGTAGAAGAGGCTAATTTGACACCCAGAGTACTAACTTGCGCTTTCAGCTTGTTTTGTTTAGATGCATACAGACAGAACATACTAAAGATGCCTTAAGAAAAATACTGAAACGTCGTAATATTAAATAAGGGTGGTTTAAATATGCTACGTGCTAAATGCTATTTGCTTTAAAGCTACCACAAGAACACAATGCATCAAAGTATGAGAGGGAAACACATGCAAAAAGTATTTTGAGGCAATGAAAAGGTAATAAAAGACTCAATAAAAACACAAATAGTAGTAAGTACTCACTGCTTTAAACCGATGAGTGCATGTGTTGGAAGTCATGCCGAGTAGAAAGAACCTGGTGGTATTCGTCAAGGGATAGTGACAATCTACATCATCACCCAAGGCGTACAAAAAAATGGCGCCCTCTGTAAGTCAAAATATGTACTAAATATTATAGATTTTTAAATCAATGGCAATATTTTATGCGTTTGTTATAACACATTTTAGTAAAAGAGAACAATTGTGGCTTATATTATGAATTAACTTCAGTGAGGCGCTTTTTGTAGCCATCTACCAGTCTTTGACATCGATCTAAAGAGGGTTTCCCCACTCATCAATGCAGAATACTTTAATCTGGAAGATGTTTGAGGGGTTTCTTGCATGTACAGCCAGTTTCAAGTCACACCACAGCATCTCAGTTGGATTAAGATCTGGGCTTTGACTCGGCTATTCCAGGACTCTCCATTTCTTCCTTTTCAGCCTTTCCTTGGTGGATTTACTGGTATGTTTTGGGTCATTGTCATGTTGCAGGGGCTGATTTTGCGTCAGCTTTAATTTTTTCACAGATGATCGCACATGTTCCTCAAGCACCCTCTGATAAACGATAGAATTCATGGTGGATTCTATGATGGTGATCTGGCCAGGTCCTGCGGGAGCAAGGCATCCCCAAACCATGGCAATTCCACATCCATGCTTCACAGATGGTATGAGGTTCTTTTCCTGGAATGCTGCATTGGGTTTACGCCAAACATGTCCTCTGTTCTGGTGTCCAAATAATTCAATTTTAGATTCATCTGTCCAAAGAACATTATTCCAGAAGTCCTGAACTTTGTCTAATTCACTCTGGCAAACTTCAGTCTGGCCATCATGTTCTTCTTAGAGAGCAAAGGTTTCCTCTTTGCACACCTCCCATGAAGGTTCAACTTGTGAAGTCTCTTTCTGATTGTAGAGGCATGCGCTTTCACATCAACAGTAGCAAGAACCTGCTGTAGGTTCCGTAATGACATTTTAGGGTCTTTGGAGTTTTGGGGCTTTTATACAGTGGGGCAAATAAGTATTTAGTCAACCACTAATTGTGCAAGTTTTCCCTCTTAAAAATATTAGAGAGGCTGTAATTGTCAACATGGGTAAACCTCAACCATGAGAGACAGTATTTGGTCAATGCCAAAAGTTCATCTCAGTACTTTGTTATGTACCCTTTGTTGGCAATAACGGAGGCCAAACGTTTTCTGTAACTCTTCACAAGCTTTTCACACACTGTTGCTGGTATTTTGGCCCATTCCTCCATGCAGATCTCGTCTAGAGCAGTGATGTTTTGGGGCTGCTGTTGGGCAACACGGACTTTCAACTCCTTCCTCACCCCGTGGCGTCAAAATGATAACAAGAACGGTGACCAAAAATCCCAGAACCACACAGGAGGACCTAGTGAATGACCTACAGAGAGCTGGGACCACAGTAACAAAGGCTACTATCAGTAACACAACGCGCCGCCAGGGACTCAAATCCTGCACTGCCAGACGTGTCCCCCTGCTGAAGAAAGTACACGTCCAGGCCCGTCTGCGGTTCACTAGAGAGCATTTGGATGATCCAGAAGAGGACTGAGTGAATGTGTTATGGTCAGATGAAACAAAAATAGAACGTTTTGGTGGAAACACAGGTTCTTGTGTTTGGAGAAAAAAGAATACTGAATTGCACCATACCCTCTGTGAAGCATGGGGGTGGAAACATCATGCTTAGGGGCTGTTTTTCTGCAAAGGGACCAGGACGACTGATCTGTGTAAAGGAAAGAATGAATGGGGCCATGTATCGAGAGATTTTGAGTGAAACTCTCCTTCCATCAGCAAGGGCATTAAAGATGAGACGTGGCTGGGTCTTTCAGCATGACAATGATCCCAAACACACAGCCAGGGCAACAAAGGAATGGCTTCGTAAGAAGCATTTCAAGGTCCTGGAGTGGCCTAGCCAGTCTCCAGATCTCAACCCCATAGAAAATGTGTGGAGGCAGTTGAAAGTCCGTGTTGCCCAACGGCAGCCCCAAAACATCAATGCTCTAGAGGAGATCTGCATGGAGGAATGGGCCAAAATACCAGCAACAGTGTGTGAAAACCTTGTGAAGAGTTACAGAAAACATTTGGCCTCCGTTATTGCCAACAAAAGGTACATAACAAAGTATTGAGATGAACTTTTGGTATTGACCAAATACTTATTTCCCACCATGATTGGCAAAAAAATTCTTTAAAAATCAAAAAATGTGATTTTCTAGGTTTTTTTTCCACATTCCGTCTCTCATAGTTGAGGTTTACCTATGTTGACAATTACAGGCCGCTCTAATATTTTCAAGTGGGAGAACTTGCACAATTAGTGGTTGACTAAATACTTATTTGCCCCACTGTATCAGCTGCACACAGACTACTTTTCATTGTGTCAAAGTGTCATTTTGTCAGTGTTGTCCCACGAAAAGATATACTCAAATATCTGCAGAAATGCGAGGGGTGGACTCACTTTTGTGATACACTGTAACTACGGTTCTATGAATCCTGAATTAATGCCACAGCGTTCTGTCGTGCTCATGCAAGAAGGCTCAGTAGGGACTGGAGTTTATTCTTTTCCCGAGGGACAACCTGGGGTCACAGGTAACTTTTTTAGTATTAATACTCACACTGTGCATGGTCAGCAGGGATAAAATAGAACTCCAGCAAATGTGATATCATGTCTCTCTGTGCAAAGACTAACATCAGTTACATGCTTATGTATAAAACTACACTACTCTGATTTGGTTTATTTAACATGAGCAGAAAGTGCAATGACAGCAGAGCAGGCCAGGGCACAATAATTATACACTGAAGAACGAATATTTTTTGCCAATTGTTGTTATAAATTCAAGCATCACAATTATATCCATAGTCAGAAATACTCTTGACAAGCATTGTATTGTGTGCCAAGTCACTGAGTGCTTTTATAAATTAAAAAAAAAAAAAAGAAAAAAAAAAAGACTTTTATATGAAAATTAGGAACATTGGATGAAAGGCAGAAAATGTAACACTATCCTGCATATTTTGTCTTTTGTTTGACAGGGATTACTTCATTAGGGAAATTTATGATAATCTAGCCAATTTCACTTTGTTCAACTTTCATTTGTATATTTCAATATCATTTCAAAGCAAATTGAATGTTGACATGGAATTATAACAATGGGTCATGTTATACAAAATAACAATGACCACCCACAATTAGATGACAAACACAGACACGGACAAAATTGTTGTTGCCAAAACTTGAAGTTGACATTAGTAATAATAACTAAAAATGTAAAAACGAAAATGCAACCAACCACAAGTCGGGCATTGCTAATAAAAATGTAATAAAAATGATACCACCCTTAACCGAATATTTTTTTGCACAACCTTTTGAGGTATAATCTTTTTTTTGTAATTCTCTAAATGTCATCTAACTCCTTATGGGAAAACTGCCACACTGGTTGATGGGTGCCAAGTCAAATATAAACTTTATTTACATATATAGCCCTAAATTACCAAAACATTCAAAACGGCTTCACACACAAACAAGCGGCATAAAAATATTAACCCTCCTGTTACCTGAGTTTTATTGGGTCGGTTCGACCCATGGAATGTGCAAGTATCAACAAATGTATTTATAAATATACTAGGGCTGTCAAAATCATCGCGTTAACGGGTGTTAATTAATTTTTTAATTTAATCACGTTAAAATATTTGACGCAATTAACGCAGATGCCCCGCTCAGACAGATTTAAATGACGGTACAGTGAAACGCTCACTTGTAAATTGTGTTTTATGGAGTTTTGCCACCCTCTGCTGGCGCTTGGGTGCGACTGATTTTATAGGCTTCAGCACCCATGAGCATTGTGTAAGTAATTATTGACATAACAATGGCAGGCTACTAGTTTATTTTTTGATAGAAAATTTTACAAATTTCATTAAAACGAAAACATTAGGAGGGGTTTTAATATAAAATTTCTATAAATTGTACTAACATTTTCCTTTTAAGAACTGCAAGTCTTTCTATCCATGGATCGCTTTAACAGAATGTTAATAATGTTAATGCCATCTTGTTGATTTATTGTTGTAATAAACAAATACAGTCCTTATGTACCGTATGTTGAATGTATTTATCCATCTTGTGTCTTATCTTTCCATCCCAACAATAATTTACAGAAAAATATGGCATATTTTATAGATGGTTTGAATTGCGATTAATTGCGATTAATTACGATTAATTAATTTTAAAGCTGTAATTAACTCGATTAAAAATTTTAATCGTTTGACAGCCCTAAAATATACACTGTTAATAATAATATTCAAATAGATTTAAAATTATGCTCAGACTCATTGTCTGCCATTGACGGCGCTAGACTTTTGATCCATTTTGACTGGGAGGGGCTATCGCCTTAAATGGCAATGACAGTTAAACGTGTCAGAAACTGAATTTTTTAAAACTTTTAATCTAAATGCTAACATGTACCACTAACCCTCACTGAGACTAGCAAAACATGTTTAATACGCTAGCAATAAGATTATTTATTTATTTATTTTACAAAAAGATGGGTCGATTCGACATCCACGAGTAAATATCCTAATATGAAATTACCCCACTAATAATTTCACTGCAAAATATGTGTTAAAATGTTACATAGATAAAAATTTAAACTATTTAAAATAGGGGGAAAAAAACAGGTCAATTTGACCTCGGTGAGTAAACATCCAAATGGAAAAAAAAACAAAAAAAAACACATCACAAATAGCAATTTCAGCTTAAAAGATGGGTCAAAATTTAAAACGGTTCAATCTGACCCACCGACGCAACAGGCGGGTTAATTTAATGTGTAAATAACAGAAAATTAGTAGTAATAAAAATAATTTTGAATAAGTAAATACAGTTTACAGTGTGGAAGGCAACATAAATAGTCTGAAATATCAACAAATCTTAGCTGCCTCTTACAATCCTAACCATAGAAAGGGACAAATTCTGCAGCAGGATGGTGCTCCATCGCATACGTCAATCTTTACCTCAAAGTTCCTCAAGGCAAAGAAAATCAAGATCCTCCAGGACTGGTCAGCCCAGTTACCAGACATGAACAGGATGAAAGAGGAAGCGTGGAAGACGAAACCCAAGAATGTTGATGAACTCTGGGAGGCATGCAAGACTGCTTTCTTTGATGTTCCTGATGATTTCATCAATAAATTGTATGAATCCTTGCCGAAGCCCATGGAATTCATACAAAATATTAAATTCGGATCTCACAGCACCACTACTTATTTCGCTTATGTTATGTAACATATTTTTGTATTTGAAGTACATTTTTTGGTCAATTTTCACACTACTTTCTGTAGGCGACAGAACTTTTGTCTTGCCAAAATTTGACCTTTACGTCTTCATTAAACGATGAATCTTTTTTCAGTGAAACAAATATATTTTTGTACATTCAACATCGTTTGGGAGGGTCTTAGCTTTCATATGAGCCATTTCTGAAACCAATTGAATAATTAAACGTCAGGTTATTAGCAATTGTTTCTACAAAATTGATAAGCGACAAGACTTTAGTCAGGGACTGTAAATACAATGGTATGAAAAAGTATCTGAACCTTTTGGAATTTCTCAGGAAGGATTTAATTTGAGTGGAGTTTGGACTTTTCATTTGTCAACTTCAAAAGAAATCTGAGGTGCGCAAATAATTATTCCATATATAAAGTAGAGTTGAGAATTTTGATTTGTAATTAAGGTTTTCTGGTACACTTTGGTACTGCAGTTAATAAAGAAAATGCTTGCTGCGACTGTCTAGGTGTGTGTGTGTGTGTGTGTGTGTGCGTGTGTGTGTGTTCAAATTCAGTGGTATGAAAAAGTATCTGAACCTTTTGGAACGTATCACATTTCTGCATAAAATCACCATCAAATGTGATCTGATCTTTGACAAAATCACACAAATGAAAAAACAGTGTCTGCTTTAACTAAAACCACCCAAACATTTATAGGTTTTCATATTTTAATGAGGATAGTATGCAAACAATGACAGATGGGAGAAAAACAAGTAAGTGAACCATCACATTTAATATTTTGTGGCCCCTTCCTTTGGCAGCAATAACTTCAACCAGACACTTCCTGTAGCAGCAGATCAGTCTGGCACTTCGATCAGGACTAATCTTGGCCCATTCTTCTCTAAAAAACTACTGTAGTCCAGTCAGATTCCTGGGATGCCTGGCATGAATCGCTGTCTTTAGGTCATGCCACATCATCTCAATAGGGGTCAAGTCTGGACTTTGACTTGTCCACTCCAGAACATGTATTTTGTTCTTCTGAAACCGTTCTGAAGTTGATTTACTTATGTGTTTTGGATCATTGTCTTGCTGCAGCGGCCATCCTCTTTTAAGCTTCAACTGTCTAACAGACGGCCTCAGGTTTTCCTGCAAAACTTTTGAATGAATTATTCCATTGATGATTTTAAGTTGTCCAGGCCCTGAGATAGCAAAACAGCCCCAAATCATGATGCTACCGCCACCAATTTCACGGTGGGAATGAAGTGTTGATTTTGATGAGCTGCTCCACACATGACGTTGTGTGTTACTCCCAAACAATTCAACTTTGGTTTCATCAGTCCACAAAATATTTTGCCAAAACTTGTGTGGCGTGTCCAAGTGCCTTTTTGCAAACATTAAACGAGCAACAATGTTTTTTTTAGACAGCTGTGGCTTCCTCCGTGGAGTCCTTCCATGGACACCATTCTTGGCCATGGTTTTATATATAGTTGATGTATGCACATAGATATTGCACTGTGCCAGTGATTTCTGTAAATCTTTAGCAGACACTCTAGGGTTCTTTTTTACCTCTCTGAGTATTATGCACTGAACTCTTGGCGTCATCTTTGGTGGACGGCCACTCCTTGGGAGAGAAGCAACAGTTCCAAACTCTATCCAATTGTAGACAACTTCTCTGACTGTCGATTGATGAACATCCAGACTTTTAGAGACGGTTTTGTATCCTTTCCCAGCTTTATACAAATGAACAATCCTTGATCGCAGGTCTTCAGACAGCTCTTTTGACCAAGACATGATGCACATCTGACAATGCTTCTCATCAAGACATTTCTTACCAAGTGTGTGTTTTATAGTGGGCAGGGCAGCTTTAAACCATTCATCAGTGATTGGGCGCATACCTGACTTAATTGTTTGGTGAAAATGGGTTTCAATTGCTCTTTAAGTCTCCTTAGGCAGAGGGTTTACTTACTTATTTTTCCCGCTTCTGTCATTGTTTGCATGCTATCCTCATTAAAATATGAAAACCTATAAATGTTTGGGTGGTTTTAGTTAAAGCAGACACTATATTTTCTGTGTGATTTTTACAAATATAAGATCACATTTGATGGTAATTTTATGCAGAAATGTGAGAAATTCAAAAAGGCTGTTTTTCATACCAGCTTTTATACCACACGGCACATAGCTAAGCTAGAGCAATGCTATTTTTAGACGGTGATGTCGCATCGTACAGCGGAAGTAAAGCAGAAGTGGGACATTATAGACCCGCCCTCACATAGAAACCATGTTAATTCATATACTTTCCCCTGTAATCTTTCAAAAATGAACATGCCGATCACACATTGCTTTTTTGGAACTTGAGCTCCCGTTTGTCCCCCACTTAGCAACAGTAGCTAACGTCATGAATATTAATGAGCGGAACTGACGTGTTGCTTGTGGTACGCCATTGTAAGTACTACTACTGTAAGTACTAGTAACACACATAAACATCTCTGCAGGAAAGGGAAATAAGTTGACTGATCTTTAACATTTTCTTAACAGATGCGGTCACCCCGCCAGTGAATCAGCCACCATCTGTCACAGCACAACAAATCACCACGTACAGGGAAACAAATCCACTTTGGCCTTTGGCACACAGACGTCCACACTGAGACCTCGGAGTGCCACGCAAGTCACACCAATTCACTCGTGGTAGACACAACTTCAACCTGCATTCCATGAAAATCATAATAAACAAACAACTATAATGTGAGAGCTTGTTTTTCTTCAGGGGAATCAAAGTGAAAGACATAATTACTGCATGTCCCATTTTCATGCCGATCCACATGGAATTTCCGATAATATTTTTGCATACGGTATTTTACAACCTGACCTCTTAGAATTATGTACTGTACAAAGCGATAGAGGACAAGGGGCAGTTCTCGAGTAAACCTTTTCCCTCCACTATATAACGTCCTCCTCCAGGAAAAGCCCTTCCCCTCATGCCCAACCTCCCTGGAAGCATGTATATCCTCCCACCTTCTTCATCAGTAAATAAATAATGGCAAACATAAAATGCAGAGTGCAACAGGAGCTGAGATTGAATAACAGTCGGGAAGGCGTGGCAGAGTCTGAAATATTAATGAGCCTGATTACTTTCTTCAGTGGTAACACATGCCTACTGAATTGTTTCATGACATGGATGGACTGGATCAAACTAATCAGAATACGGAGCTTTTATGGATGAGGAAACACAATGTTAGAAAGTTTGAGCAAAATAATGTTGCAAAAAAAAAAAAGCATATTTTCCAACGAAATGAGTTTAACACTACTCATAGACTTCACTATCAGTTGACGGGACACGGGGCTCGGGGCCAATCCGTAGAGGGCCTATTTTAAAAAATGTAGAATTCAAATATTTTCAAAACCAAAGCCACTAGCGACCTAAAACTAAGACAGGCACCTCCCTTAGGCATATATCAGTCCCCATGGGCAGCGGGATCAAAAAATTCAAAGTTGTTCCATTATAAAATCCTGATTAATTATTTTTTATGTAAGTATAACAAAACTTAAAATGGCTATACAATTCTCAGATCTTACGCTAGATGCACAAAAATGTATGGGTAAACCTCAACCATGAGAGACAGAATGTCGAAAAAAAAAACAACAGAAAATCACGTTGTTTGATTTTTAAATTATTTATTTGCAAATCATAGTAGAAAATGTAGTGGCCTAGCCAGTCTCCAGATCTCAACCCCATAGAAAACCTGTGGAGGGAGTTGAAAGTCCGTGTTGCCCAACGACAACCCGAAAACATCGCTGCTCTAGAGGAGATCTGCATGAAGGAATGGGCCAAAATACCAGCAACAGTGTGTGAAAAGCTTGCGAAGAGTTACAGAAAACGTTAGGCCTCCGTTATTGCCAACGAAGTGTACATAACAAAGTGTTGAGATGAACTTTTGGTATTGACCAAATACTTATTTTCCACCATGCTTTGCAAATAAATTCTTTAAAAATCAAACATTGTGACTTTGGTTTTTTTTTCAACACTCTGTCTCTCATGGTTGAGGTTTATCCATGATGACAATTACACTGTTCTTTAAGCTTTTCAAGTAGGAGAACTTGCACAATTGGTGGTTGACTAAATACTTATTTGCCCCACTGTATAATAAAGGACGGCAACAGGTTACAGTCGGTTCTAGTCTAACCTTACCTCAGTAGGTTCACCCAATCGAAACTTTTTTTCAAAAATATATTTTCAAAAATATCGTATATGAGCCTAATAGGATCGACAAATTTACTTTTTTGATTTTTAGTGTCCCTTTCATTTTACCTCAGCTGCCATTGACTGTGAAGGCCCTCCTAGTCAAAATGGATTGGGCGTCTTCTGCCATCATAGGCAGTTATCATTAGTTTTTATTTTTTAAATATTTATCATAAACTTTTAAGAAAGCCAATTAGGTTGTGAGAAGAAGTGGGGAAAATATGTATGCAAGATCATACTCAGGGCCGGCCCAGCCTATACGCAGACTATGCAGTTGCTTAGGGCCCCTGACCACTAGGGGGCCCCAAACCTGGCAATTGTTTAATTTATATTTTATTTTGTTTACTACAGTTTGCTTTATTTGACTTTTGTTAGTTTTGATACTTGATTACAAGCTTAAAAAAATAAAAGTTCTTCCTTAACTTCATTCTTTCCTCTTTTAGAAAAAGGTTTGGCGCTATCTACTGTAAGTACTGACAATCATTTGGGGTGAGAAGTTTGAAGTATGCAGTGCAACAAAATCTGATTAATATACAAAATATGGACGTATGGGTTGGATTGCATGTATGGGTTTCACAGTACACTGTGATGAAATGGTGGGCCAAAAATATGGGCCCCTTTGCATTATTTTTCTTAGGGCCGCCAAATGGCCTGGGCCGGCCCTGATTATACTGTAAACATTCATCGATCTTCATTACGATTCAATCCCAGCCAACATTTTCAAATACTACAACTAATTCAATTCCCAAGTCATTGTCACTGTGAGAACAATTTAAACTCTACACAGAAAGGCCCAAGCTGAAATTTACAATCAACTCTCAACTCTCGTCTGTTTTTAGCAAGACGTCCCACCACATTATTGTGATAAGTTTTTATTTTTATTTTGTAAATTGCCTTTCCTCATTTTGAATTTCCATTGAATATTTCAGTATCCAGTTATTTTTGACCAACTGTTGTCAATCTAGCTACTTAGCAGCAGGGATAGACTGCAGCTCAAAAGCATCACTTCATATCAGTTTGCTAATTTGGACGAGGACCTGCATTTCATGGTGCGTGCTTGTATACAAGTCGTTTTATCCTCAGTAGAATTTGTTCAGGGGCCCACTGGAGCCTCCAGATGCCTGCTCAATGGATAAACACAATATAGATAAGCCCCCTGACAGAACTAGGCCCCTCTGAATTATCACCCACTCCTCCTGGCTAATTAAAATTTGCTTGTAACTTATGTCAGTCATTTGAAGGCTGACAATTCCCTAACCTCCCCCTCATTTTAATTTGTGGCACGTGCACATTTATTGTTAGGAAAGGGAGTAGTGCCCCCAATGGGATCTCGATGTGGCTTGTTTAGACTACCACCAGGGCTGTACTGCCTGTAGAGAAGAGGACTAGAGAACAGTGAGTAAAGCATGTTGAGTTACTGCCTGTGGGCAACATGAAAGGAACTCTAGTCTGATACACTCATGTGCAGGTGAGTGTGTGAGAGTGAAAAGCTGGTAATAGAAAGATGGTAGTAAAATGTGTACGTGGAAGCAGAGGTGAGACGATTTTCCAGGGTTTGGTATGTGACTGGCTTGGCTCAGCTGGAGGAGCTTTTAACCCATTTCATAGCAGCCTCTAGGACAGATGCACTGCCCCGAGCCACAATCCGTGTCTCCCTTCCAATGACAAATGGCACAACAAAGAATATTGCATTATATATTTAGTGCTACCAGTCAGTAAGATCCTGCTGCTGCCTGTGGCTCATGAAGCAGGCTGTTTTACGAGAGTCAACTAGATCCAGACAATAATCATGTCTTTTGTTGCCGGGCTGGCCAATACAGAAAAATGAAGATGTCCGTTTGCAATTGTAACATGTTTATTTATTCATGTTTTTGAGATGGACTAAAGTCAATAGAATAATTATTTAAATTGAAATATAATGGAATAGTAATAGGAGGCATTAGCTCATCTCTAAGGTCTCATGCATTGTACTCATGCTCATTCATTTCTGGGCTAAAGTCAAGGGACCCTTGAGCAAGGCATGGTCCCTCGCACCTCCAGTCCAGTCAAAAAGGTGCAAGGATAGCGTGTCAATACAATGATCCATCGCTACTCAAACTTCGTGCCCTCAGTTCATCGCAGATTTTTTTCAATTAAAAATAAATGAATAAATAAATAAATAAATGCAGTATTTTATAGAGCTGATCCGATCCCATAGTCTCTCACTCTCGCTCCTGCCGCTTTTCGTGGTCAGGCAGTGCACTAAACTTGCTTATTAAAGTTAACAATGATTGACAGACATTAAGGTTTGATCTTGCCGGAGATGTGTGGAAGCCGAAACTTCAAAGCGCCACATGCGTCAATCATCGTTTAACTTGTTAAGCAGTTGCTGTGGCAACTCATTGTGTGTAAGTGAGCAGCTTGAGCAGATTTAAGTAAGCATTTAATAAAGACAAGCGTTTTTCTACTTTATTCTTGTTTAAAAATAATTCAGTGGGACAGTGACATGTTTAAACTTATCATAATTATTACATTTGAAGTGCTTCAAAAACATTTATTAAACTATATCTATCTATTGCCGAAATCACGCCAGCCAAACCGCCGAACCCGCGCTGGCGCACCTCCAACACCCCGGGCCGGCGAAACCCCGACACCCCGGTCAAAAGTCGAAACTCCGCGCGTTTACCTTTCCCTTAACCCCTTGTACTGACTTCATTTTGAAAGCTGTGAAAAGGCTTCGAAACACAAGTTGACAACTTTTTCAGGTCGATAGCAATCAAACGGCAAGGCAGAACAGCAACAGACCAAGGCGAGGAGGCAGACTCGTTCCAGGGTCACCATATCACAAGTCAACAAAAGGTTTCCGAGAAAAATGACAACGATTAGCTAAACATTCAGTCTTTTTGAAGGCTCTCACAGGGCAGGCCGTGGGCAGGAAGAGGGGTGTGTTTGGGTCTTCTTCTGTTGCAGATTTGGTCCAATTTGTGTGTCACCGTTGCTGGGTCATGGTTAATGAGGCAACTGAGGTGGGAGGCTCGGCACACCTCACCGTCTGAGAGGCGCTGAGCTATCAAACTTGGAGTTCTTTTTGTTATCGGGTGTTGTGGTAGTACAGGATGTCCTGCCATTTGTTCTGGACTGTCCTGAAGAGCTGATTACGGGATTTGGTGTTGCAAACGTGGGCTTGTAGATGTCTTGCCTATAACCTGGTAGTCAGCGTCAGTATTGCTCAGTCAGCTTCTTGGCGCACGCGTTGGGCTTCCGTGGTCAGAAGGCGTCCTTATCTGCACGTTGTCTTGGCGCTGCAAGTTCTAATCATTCCAAGTGCAGCAGTTCATAATATGAAATATATTCTGCTTGTTTTTTCTTAAACCATGCATAGACTTCATAATGGTATTGACGGGACACGGGGCGCGGAGCCGATTAATAGGCGGCCTATCGCCATCAAAGCTGACCGAGTGGAAACATAAAAAGCTTTTAACGTTGAAAACACATGTGAATAAATGCGTAAATCCCTGAATTCTTTATAGATAGGGATGTAAAACAGTCTTGATTCTTGGTTAAAAGCAAAAAAAAACATGCAGGTAGAATTTATTTTAAGTTAATATGTCGAATGTGCTGCTCGTCTTCAAGTCACACTGTGGCGTAGCCTTACCACAACAAAGAGCTTTTTACGTTGAAATTCTTGTGAATAAATGCTTAAATCCCCGAATTCTGTATAGATATGGACGTAAAACAGTCTCGATTATTGGTTAAAAGCAAAAAAAAAAAGAAAAACGTGCCGGTACCATTTATTTTACGTAAATATGACAAAGGACGATGCTAGTCCGTAGCAATTAATTTCTCCTATTGATTTTTTTCACAACATTTCAAAATGCATGCATGGTACGAAAAATATAATAATGGCCTTGAATCGTCGAACAAATCACTCCAGAGACAATCCTTCCTGTTGTATGCGGTACAGTTTTCTTACTAAATTAAATTGTACTTTGGGGAAAAAAATTACAAACATGTTTTATATGTATCTCTTTCAAATGCTAAATCTGAATAAATACATTGATCACACACACACACAAAAAAAAAAAAACTTTTTTGGGAGGTGGTTGAGCGTTACTTCGCGGTTAACCATTAACCATGAAAAACAAGGGATCACTGTATTAGGACAACTGGTATAAAAGTTTCCAGAGTAGAACTTATAGACTTATAGAAAAGCATAAACAATGTAGCCCCACAATGAGTAGCATAAAATCCTCTTTCTAGCCACATTATGCCTCATGGCCGATAGTCAATATGTGCTTCATCACTTATGCCAAATAAAAAGCCCAGTCTGGATGCCAAAAAAAAGCAAGATGAACCATAGGGCGCACACCCAAACATGACAATTACTGGTCTGCCCATCTAAGACACTAGGAAAGATACAAAGTGAGTACAACCCTTGCATTTCTGCTGATATTTACTGTAAGTATATCTTTTCATGGGACAACACTGACAAAATGACACTTTGACACAATGAAAAGTAGTCTGTGTGCAGCTTATATAATAGAGTTAATTTATTTTCCCCTCAAAATAACTCAAAATATAGCCATTAATATCTAAATCCCCTTGGAACAAAAGTGAGTACAACGCATAGGAACTACATACATCCCTAAATGTCCCAAATTGAGTACTGCTTGTCATTTTCCCTCCAAAATGTCATGTGGCTCGTTACAGGATTGCTGTCAGCATTGCTGCAGAGATTGAAGAGGTGGGGGGGTCAGCCTGTTTGTGCTCAGACCATACGCTGTACTCTACATCAAATTGGTGTGCATGGCTGTCACCCCAGGAGGAAGCCTCTTCTAAAGACGGTACACAAGAAAGCCCGCAAACAGTTTGCTGAAGACATGTCAACGCATGTCAAAGCACATGGATTACTGGAACCATGTCCTATGGTCTGATGAGACAAAGATTAATTTGATTGGATCCGATGGTCTCAAGCATGTGTGGCGGCGACCAGGTGAGGAGTACAAAGATAAGTGTGTCATGCCTACAGTCAAACATGGTGGTTGGAATGACCCCCCCCCCCCCCCCCCCCCACACACACACACACTTCTTCAATCTCTGCAGCAATGCTGACAGCACTCCTGTAATGAGTCACATGACATTTTGGAGGGAAAATGACAAGCAGTACTCAATTTGGATATTTAGGGATGTACGTAGTTCCCATGCGGTGTACTCACTTTTGTTGTTATTTTGAGGGGAAAATAAATTAACTCTATTATATACGCTGCACACAGACTACCTTTTATTGTGTCAAAGTGTCATTTTGTCAGTGTTGTCCCATGAAAAGATATACTTAAATATCTGCAGAAATGCGAGGGGTGTACTCACTTTTGTGATACACTGTACTTAATCTCATTTAGACAACCTTTGTTTTTGTCAAAAGTATATAATTTGAAAAATATGTGATTTCAATTATTTTATCTGACTAACAACTGAGCTTCTCTCCTTTTTTTTTGGCAGTTATTCATCTTTGCTGAAGGAATATCAGGATGTTTCTCTAGAGGTTTTCACAGTTCCACTGAGATCTCCGTTGTGCATGTGACCAGAAAAGACCTGCAAGAAGGGCAGATGTTTTCCAGACATTTGTGCCCACTTCATTCACCTATTGGGACCTCTGTGAGAAAGCCTCTACTTGTCCATCAACACGAAACCATACTGTGCCCTTTACAGCAAAGGTGAGAACAACAGTGTTTAATTGTATGTAACAAAACTTGTGATGCAGGTCAGTATGCAAGCCATGGAAGAGTCACACTAAGGGCATAGTGGAATCTCCCATGAAACTTGTGTTAGATCAAGTCATTTATTTAGCTTTTGATCAATTCTGTGCTATATGTATCTTTTTTATTTTTAAAATATCAAGATGCTTTATGGACAGAATCTGAATCATTGAGTAGTGTTTGCCCTGTCATTAATATGTATTGCAACTCCACTAGAGTAATGAAGGTACGAATGGTGAAACACATAACAGTAGTCATAATAATAAATGAATAAATAAATAAATAAAATCCTAATCCATCCTTATTAGTTTTACTACATTTGCCATTTACATGGGGAATAATGGTGCACCTTCAGATTAAGTGACATTCTAGTGTCAGTTGTTTTCACAAACACATCTTTTATTTTAATTGATTTAGTTTATTTTTATGGGGGTTCATTATACACACCAATGCAGAATAAATAAATAATAAATAAATAGGAAGAACACAACTTGGACAACATTTAAAATTATCAAGTTTGACGTACCATCGTGATGATTGAAAAAGTGTGCGTGTGTATTCACATGCGTGAAATTTACTTTTATGATAATTGCACAGTGGGTATAGTAAAGGATAGACCAAATAATAAATCTTTTGCAGCTTTTACAAAAGTCTTTTGTCATTCCCTGAGTGAACAATCTTGAAACAGAACAATGAACCTCATTTACTAACAGGCACTTCCTAATGTGCATTTTAAAAAAGTTGCTCAGTAACGTCTGTCAGAATTCTAAGGTGTTCTTGAATACAATTAAAAACACCTGTCAGTCATAGGCGGAGTTTGACTTTTGGAGCGGGGGGGCACAACATGTTGATGACCCCGAAACACAGTGTCAGCAATAAAATTAACTTACAAGAATATTTATAAGTTGACAATGAGCGTTTTTTTGTTTCCCATTATTCTTGAGGGGAATTCTAAATCAGGCTGCTTAGGCAATACTTTTCACCAAGGTCATCATCCAATGAATATGGTACGCCCGCCGGTGTCGTGCCAATATAGTTACCACCGTCAAAAATTGTATCCCCTGAGCGGAGCCATATGGTTTGTGTCTTTATTCAATCAAAAATGTTGCTTCAATCAAACTATATATCGTCAACCCAAAAAAATCGCTTTAATGAAAAAAAAAAGAAGTGTTCGAATGTAAAAATAAATTTGAAACCCGAAAAACTCCCCCCAAAAATGCATGTGAAAGCTATTTTTATTAGATTTTTTTTTTTTTTTTTCTTTTTTTTGATTGAAGTCATTTGCGTTTGGGCCACATTTTGGCTAGGACATTTTTGTCTTTATTATTTAATTAAAAAATAAGTTGCTAAAAAAATATATGTTTAAAAAGAAAAACCACTTCAATCAAAAAAAGAAAAACTTCAATCATAGAAAAAGTTTTTGAATGCAAAAAAATATTTGAGACTGAAAAATTTGCATTTGAACACTTACTTTTTCATTGAAAAAGTTTTCTTTGATTGAAGCTATCCTTTTTGTGTTTGGGCAATATTAAGGGTAGGACATTTGTGTGTCAATCATTTAATCCCTCAAAAAGTCATATTTATTATTTCAAATATTTTCAATCAAAGAAAAAGCAAAGCAAATGACCGTCTAAGGTGCTAGTCACATGATCTGTCCGAAAAATAATTTTGACCCATTATAAAAAATATATTTTTTGTTAATTTCATTCATTCTTGTTGCTGTTTTATTGCTTTACAATTTTTATATATATAGGAAAGTCAACTACATGCAATGACACTTTTCGGCCACCGAGGGGGGGGCTGGCCCCCCTGGCCCCCCTTTAAAATCCGCTTATGGCCTTCAAAGCGTTGGCCACAATATGATATTCATTGATGATTTTTGTCACTTTTTTCCTAGCGCAAACAAATCGTAACGCTCAGCAACATACACATTTGCACAACTAAAGAACAGCCATAATTGAGCCATATGGATTGATTATCTTATTTTTATTTCTGAAAACTCTCCCTGACCCTTCAACCTTTCACACTACAGTGTTGTGTGGCTGCACACTTCTTAAATTCTTTTGAATTTTTCAATTACAGTAAGTTTTCACAAAAACAGCCCAGGTTTATTTATTTAACATTATCTTATTAATGCAGAAGAACATTTATAAATACAGAGAAAAACACTCAATTCCTTCAAAACCAAGCCAAAGGTGCTTGAAGAGCATGACATCAGGGGGAGGCCTTTTAAAATCTCTTATGCAAAATCAACCACACCACTTTTATTTTCCTAAATATTTTTATGAAGCTAAGGTAGAACAGATTAAAAAACAAATGTCATTTTTTTTTGGTCATGTTGTTGGAAAGAGACGCAGACTGAAAATTTGGCACCAAAAAAAAAAAAAAAAATAGACAGCCAGTGTAGTCTCTAGCTCCACCCGGTCTAATTGTATTTGCTGTCAGTCTGAGCCAAGCTGCAATTATCACACTGACTGGTGCCTACAGACCATAATTGCTTTGTTGTTCAATTATTTCATGGGACTGTAGTAATTTACTTTATTCTATTAAAATATGCCAATTAGACATTTAATTACAGTTTTCAGTGTATCACTTTTCACTGTCACTGGAAAGATGTGATGCTGTTATTAGCAGAGAGCACAAGGATGGTTTAATAATTCCCTTGCATTTCAATCGTGGTTAGAATTAATATGTGTGAATTGCTGGGAACACAAAATACTGTAACTGAAAACAGTGCATATAGAGAAAATATTACATTTAATTTAATTATCACTAGATTTAAAATCTTAGGACATCATTGACGAGATGATCTCATTTTCAGTGTTGCTGAAAGATCAAAATGAAAAAATAGCTTATCTATATAATTAGAAGAATATTTATTTAAGAAAACGAATCCAGGAAAATAAGATTAATCATTTAAAGGCGAAGTTGTTGACACAAAGGGCACACATGACCTCATTAGAGCTCAGCCTGACACATGAATGTACATGTTCCTCTCAATTCATTAAAAACAAAAGGAGTCATAGTCCCTCAATGATAATTTCAGTTATACATTCCTAGGACCCATTCAAACTTTTACTTTAGGTACTGTAATTTTCGGACTTTAGCCGCTACTTTTTCCCCTCATTTTGAGTCCTGTGGCTTCTAGTCCATTGGGCTTATTTGTTGATTTATTTGTGTTAATCGGTACCGTAATTTCCCGAATATAACACACACTTTTTTCCCCCCAAAATCAACTTGTAAAATCATGTTGCGCATTATGAACGGGTACATGTATGGAGACAGAAATGTACAGTGCATATTATATATATCTATATATCTATATATATATTGATATAAATCGATTTTTTTTTTTTTAATTGACACGGCCACATTGTGTTGAAGAAATGTATGCGGCGATCCGTTGCCGACCATTACGGTACGTGACGTCACCATTTTGTTTCGGTAATACTTCACTCTGATCGGCCGAATGATTTCGTCTGTGTTAAATTCTGCTTTTTTCACTCTTCATAAAGCACAGAATTTAGTTTCTTGAACTCATCTGAGTCAACGTTTATTTCAGATCCGCAACTGGGACCATAACAAACGTAACAACACAGACTTCCTGTGTCCGTCAACTATATCTGTCCCTCGGGAAACTCAAATCCAAATAACAATAGTTCCTATTGTTACTGTCGTGTCGACAGCGATGAGCTCTCTCGGATTTCCGACTTACGTTCTCACTTTCATTTTACCGTATCAATCCATGGAAGAAACATTTATTCATCATGATGAAACGAGCAAGTTATACAGCAGCCTGTAAAAGAAAAGTCACATCTGTTTTGTTTTCTCCTAGATTCTGGTTAGTTGGAGAAGTTGTCAAATCATATTATTACCGTAAATATTGTCAGTTTATGGTAATGTTTTGAACTACCAATGTGCTATGCTTGTGTCGTGTTTCACCAGTCAGTAAAATGACATTTCTGTATCTGTACACGAGCTCTGTTTTCTTGTGTTCTTCTATTTATTGGTGCTAAAATTAGGGTGCACGTTATAAACGGGTACAATAATTTCCCCTAGATTTTACAAGTAAATTTGGGGTGCGCATTATACATGGGTGCGCCTTATATTGGGGAAATTACGGTAACACTTTGACAGCGATGTCGTAATACTGCCATAAGACCATCATAATTATGACATGACACTGTCAATGTCACTAATCATGTCATCTTGTCATCCGGCAAATAATGTCACTAACTCTATTTATGTCCAGCTCGGATCGTTTACATTCATTCAAAAGTGAGATAATTTGCCGGATGGCACAAAATGACATATGTCATAAGCATTCATTAATTCTCATGTCAGTGTCATGTCATCAGTATGATGGTCTTATGACAGTCTTATGGCACCACTGTCAAAAAAGGTGTTACCAAATCACATAACTAGCAATTAATGAAACAACTGGAACAGTAACTGAACACATGATTAGCAAAGAACATGAATTTTGATTGTTATTGTTAGGTTTTGTGTTTGTTTTCTCCTAGTGTGACTTGTCCCTGTGATTGCCCATTGATTTCACCTGATGTGCCTTCTCCCAGTCTATCCTCCTGTGCCCACCTGTTCCTTGTTGTCTCGTTACCCCTTGTCTACGCGTGTGTGTATATAAGCTCCCATTTTCTTTTCACTCCTTGTTGCGTCATTGTCAAAGCCTGTCTACGTCAATGTCTCACGTCCATGGTCTGGTCAGCATTATTCAAAACCCTCGAGTTCCGTGTAAGTTTTTGAAAAAGTCTTTTGTTAGTGTTAGTTTTGTTTGCCTCAGTGCTATCTTTTGATTACCACATCCTTTGTTTTGTACTTTGTTTTTCGTTGGCTTTAATTAAATCATTTTTGCACCATTCATCTGCCTCGCCTACATTTCCCTGCATTTGGGTCCACCTTGCCCGCCCGCGTTACCTGACAGAATGACGCAACAAGCATTCTGTATATAAGCTCCCATTTTCTTTTCACTCCTTGTTGCGTCATTGTCAAAGCCTGTCTACGTCAGTGTCTCACGTCCATGGTCTGGTCAGCATTATTCAAAACCCTTGTGTAAGTTTTTGAAAAACAGTCTTTTGTTAGTGTTAGTTTTGTTTGCCTCAGTGCTATCTTTTGATTACCACATCCTTTGTTTTGTACTTTGTTTTTCGTTGGCTTTAATTAAATTATTTTTGCACCATTCATCTGCCTCGCCTACATTTCCCTGCATTTGGGTCCACCTTGCCCGCCCGCGTTACCTGACAGAATGACGCAACAAGCATTCTGTTAACACTAACAAAAGACTGTTTTTCAAAAACTTACACGGAACACGAGGGTTTTGAATAATGCTGACCAGACCATGGACGTGAGACATTGACATAGACAGGCTTTGACAATGACGCAACAAAGAGTGAAAAGAAAATGGGAGCTTATATACACACACGCGTAGACAAGGGGTAACGAGACAACAAGGAACAGGTGGGCACAGGAGGATAGACTGGGAGAAGGCACATCAGGTGAAATCAATGGGCAATCACAGGGACAAGTCACACTAGGAGAAAACGAACACAAAACCTAACAGTTATATACATCTGTAGCATTGCAATGCGTGCTAGGAGGCATGTTGGACGTCAAAAGTGTTGACAGCAGGTGGCAACAGAGGTTGACTGTCTCCCCTAAAGGAGCAGTGGTGGCCAAATGAAGCTTTTTGAAGCCAATTGGCTGCAAAGCTTCATGGTGGTTCATTTGGTCTTATGACAGTCGTATGATGCCGCTGTCAAATAAAGTGTTACCGGTTAATATCTTTCGGTGTAAATATCTCATAATACAGTGAGGGCAGCCTATAGTCTGGTGTGGCTTATCGATGAACAAATGCTGTTTTCGTGTCAAATTTGGTGGGTTGTGGCTTAATAGTCAGGTGCACCTTATAGTCCGAAAATTATGGTATTCCTTGGTTGCAATAACTGTGTTTCACAATTGCTACTTACTTTTATACAAAGTGCATGAGACATGACGACTGCTTCCGAAGGCTCTAAAAGGTGAAAACAGCTATGATTAGTAATTTTTTTGATGGAAGCATGTTGCAGGTGTATTATTAAAGAAACATGGGAAAGGTAAGTTATGGGAAAAAATACTTTTCACTGAAGTGATGATCAAAATAGATTATATGACAAAATGTATTGGTTTTTGGTTGCTGAACAATGGAGAATAACAGTGTTTTTACTTCTTCTGTTTGCCACATATGTAATCATGAAACCTGTCAGTCTATTACTGTGTTGCTGTAATTAAATATTGATTCCCATATCAGGCAAAATGTCAAGACATGAAAACATCAGAATGAACATTGACAGTTAGAGGTTATTCTTCATAAACTAATGCATTATTTAATATCTTTTTTGTTGTTGTTGTTGATCCAGGCCAAAAACTGTTTTAATACTATGTTGTTCATGGACACAAACACTAAGACACAGAGAATGTGGATAAGTTTTTTCAGTTAGGATTTTTTTCCGCCTTCAATATTTTATTTGTTTATCATCAGGAATTATAAAATAGCAATGAAATAAAAAAAGATGAAGTGGCTTAGGAATCCAACCAGAAGTAGGCAGGATATGCTGGATCTGGATGAATTGGCCGTGCAGAGTGTCGTCAGGTCTTCCTTGCAAAAGCTACCACTCCCCTGACCTAATCATAGTATATGTGTCATGTTTTACTATTTTATTTTTGGAATAAGTTAACGTGGTGGTGCTGACACAGAATTAAGCCTGCCATTTGGAAAAAAGACACTCTTTTACTCTCTTTAATGAACAGCAAAGCACCCAGCAGAATACCATTCGAAAGACATCATTGCAGACATGGTTTGTAATAAAAGCTGGAGTATGAGCAATAATTCAAAACAACTATATCTTTTAAGGTAGGAGACATGTTAATCCAACAAGTACCATATGTTTTGTGGTTAAAAATATTCCTGCCACAATTCTCAAAAAAGATGTCAGTCACTTAGTTGTAGTACTTCCAGTCAAGGAGCTACAATGACAACTTTCAGGTGACCACCTTGGTTGCCACCAGGAGCTGAAGTTAAAAGTGTACTGTCAAATCGAAGCAGTGCTCCACTCAGCAGGTATGAGCGCTTATTTTAAAATGACAAGAAGTACCACACTCAAGAAGTAATAAATGGACGAGGAAGTGGTAAACCAGGAAGTCAATTTAAAATTTGAACATTTAGATAATTGTATGTACATAGATGCTAATGTGGCATGTTTTGCCATTAGTGCAACATGCTAAACATTTGCGATTTTCTAAATGTTTGTGTATTAATAGCGTACCGCACGAATGCTATTTTTAGACCGTGACGTCGCTATCGTAACCCGGAAATTTGTCAACAAGGACACGCCCTCGCATACAATCCATGGTATTACTGCTTGTTTTCTGCCGGTAATCTTTCAAAAAAGAACATGCCGAGTAAACACTGCTGCTGTGAAACTTGTAGAAACGACTCTAGGCAATACAACGTACAAAGGATGTTTTCTTCATACGTTTCCAGAAGCCAAAAACTCAGAGGAAAAAATGTGAAGAATGGAACTTGCGCGAATGTCCAAAAGTTCAGTTTAACGCCAGCAAGGTGAAGCTATTCAGATTTCATATGTAGTAAACATTTGGTTGTGGGCCATGATCCAAAGGACGAAGAGGTAAGCCCTTCTGATATTTTTTACTTATTTTTAGCGTGGCGTTTTGCCTCCTGCTTCTGTCTGACAATGAATGACCAGAAAAAAATTAAAATGGTATCTGACTGCCACTGTTGTTACCTTTTCTGTTGTAAAAAAAAAACAACTTTAGTAAGGGGGAAGTGCAAATAAATAATAAAATTAAGATTTGTTATAAATGAAAAAAAATTAAAGTGTTTGTTGGCTGTCACTGAGTAGCATTTGCGATTGCTACGCAAAAATAGCAATGTAAATTACCCACAATAACAGTCAGAGACATAAGACAACTAGAGAATATAATTTAAAGAAAGACAGGGCATAATGTGGTAAAGGATAGATTATTCAGACAGGTAAATGTCATTGTCAGTGGCGTAAGGCAATGCACACAAGAAAAAGGTGTCGATGAAAAAGCTAACTCTGGATCAGGTCAGCTATTTTTCCCGTCTTTTTCAGCTCTCGACACTCAAGCCATCTCTTTCATTGAACATTTGTATGTTCTTCCACATCTTTACCAGTGAACTTGGCATCAGGGACATAATTTTCTGACAGAATTGGTAGGTTTAGCTCAGTAAACATCTCGTTCGTACAGTATTTCCATGCATTTAGCCTTAGGGATAAACGCGAGCTTGACCCGCCTAGCAACAGTTGCTAACGTCATGAATATTAATGAGCAAAAGTGACGTGTTGCGTGTGGTACGTCATTGCATGCCGCTCTATTTGGCTACAGGGTTAGCTATTAAGAGTTGGATGCTAATGCTACTATTGAACGCTAATATTGATAACAAAATAATGTCGCTGTGCAACATGAAGTATTGATAGGGACATTTGACCAGACAGAAATCAAAGGTATCTTAACCAACTGTTAATTTAGATGAGCCCACAGAAATTTCTTGTAATTTATTTGAGGCTATCAGTAGCAGTAATACTGAGTTGAATCCCTGAAATTCCAGGTGATTCAAAACTCCTCAAAAGATTTATATACCAACAGTATAATCTTTATCAGATTATTTCAATATACCTGGGTGCAAATTGTCAGATGATGGCTAAATGTAACAAAGGTGTAAGGAAAACCTGAATATGATTCAACTCATAATAGGTTAGAGATAGGGTGACCATATTTTGATTTCTGAAAAAGAGGACACTTGGCCCCGGCTTCGAGATACTTAAATTTTACTTGAAGTTCACTCAAAGATGCCGTTACACTTTAATATATTTAAGTGTGCCTCCTCCGTCTGGATAGAAAAAAAATCAGTTTTATAAAAAAAAAAAAAAAAAAAAAACCTATACAACCCAAGAAAAAAAAAACATTCAAATTCACGCAGGTTACTTGGCAGGTTTTGTTATTCCTAAATTAATAACGGGGGGAAAAAACACTGGAATTAAAGAGTGACTTAAAAAAAATAACTCTTCTGTATTGGTAAACCCTTGAATCCTTGAACAAAATAATAGCTGTCTTTTCAATTCTTACTATTCAAATAAATATCTGAAACAATGTTCTAAATAATACCTCTTCTGTAGAAAGCCCAGCTTTAACAAAAAGCTCATTTCTCTTTCCAGTAAAATAATGTAAATTAAACCGTAGCCTCAAGACTACCACTACAATTGTCATTGTCAAATTGTTATTCACACTCAATTATTATTCTCATCCAATGTTCTAGATTACACGCAAACAATAACTGAAATAAACAGACAAACAATTCAACCAGCATGTTTCCAAACGCAGCACTTCAAAACTGCATATTACATAATGCCTAGTGCGACTTACATCACTGACAGCTACCACCAGTGGCCGAGGCAAAACTCAAATATTGCTATAAAAGTTTACTATTATCAGCAGCGTAATGATGCTACACCAAATGAGATTTACAGATCACACCAGTACAAAGCTCCGACAGAAGTAAACAGTTGCCGAAGGGTAAGTTTAGCAAGTGTACTGTACATACGGATAACCTGCGAGCTCCTGTCATGACGAAGATTTGTTTGTGAATGAGAATTGACAGTTGACGCTATGATAAAGCCAGTCTGTGACTGCGCACGCATGCGCAAATTTGTATCTAAAGTAGAAAAAAGGTATTTTTTACTTAATTACACTTTTAGGTACATGAGGATTTGATTATATACGTATTGAACACAAGTCTTAAGAACTGAGCAGGCTCTTTGGGAACACGTCACGGGCCCGACAGTACAATAGTATTCTGTGCAAATTGTCAGTCTAAGAAACGGACATTTTCATGAATTTATAAAACCCCGCCGGACAGGATATAAAAAGTGGACATGTCCGGTCAAAAGAGGACGTTTGGTCACCAGGGGGGTAGGTTTGCACAGGGACGGTAGGGACATAGCAACTTTTCAGGATGCTCAAATTGACTTTAAAGCAACCTTATTTTCATTAGGGTTAGGGTTTATATTATATAAGTCATTTAGATTGTCTTCCCATATGTTGTAAGGATAGAATTGAACCTACGATTATGAAGTGAATTATTTTTCTGATGTTCAGACTAAGATTTACCTCTTTTCACTTGCTGAATGTGACAGTCCATTTTTTCCCCTCAAACACACGTGTGATTGGCTGATAAATTTTTATTTACATTTTTTAAAAAATGTATTTATTTTCTGCATTATTTTATTTAAAATATTTTTATTTGCAGCCTATACAGACATTTTTGGGATAAATATACAACATTTTTTTTGTTGAATTTGGCTGTGCTTGTGGACAAAAGCAGCTTTATACTTGAGGGGAAGGCTGCATTTTTATCTATTTTTGTTATACCCTGACTAAAAAGTTATTTCAGTTCTATTTAATTTATTTATTTCGACAAATGTTGATTGGTCTTAAGACAAATGTTTTTTTTTTTGCATTCCTGAATAGTTAAGAGATTATTAACAAGTGTGTATGTTAATATAATTTATGTTCAAATATTGCAATTTAAATTTGCTTATAAAATTCAGACATTTATTCTGTAAAATGTTTCTTTCGTAGTTTTTGATAACAAAGGTTTGAATCGAATGTTGTATCACCTGAACCAATACATATGAAAGTTAGTATGAGTCAATACAGATTTATTTTTGCATTAATCATTTAGCCTATCAATTAATTAGGTTCATATTCCTGAAAAATGATGCCCTGACCCCCATTCACCCAATCTGTTTGGTGTTATTCATGTCCTGTCCCCAGCAAAAGGTGTTCATGCAGGTTATGCTGTCCCTACCAATGTTGAGACCAAACCTACGCCCTTGTTGGTCACCATATTAGAGAGGTTTTTCAGCCCGTGTTTACAGAGTTTTAACAGATGAGATCTCAGTGTAAAACAGAGTCATGTGGCTCACATCCTGAGTAGCTTCTCACTTTGTTCTTTAGTCTTTTCTGAGGTACTCTGAATGATATCTGAAAAGACCTTCCCTGTCTATTCAGGTTTGATTTGGTCATTTTAGTGAGCAGCAATTGGCAGGCTGGTGGTTTCAGGCTGTCTTGTCCGATGGCAAGGGAGGAGCACTGCCTCCCCTGGGTGCCCCTTGTGTCCACCATATGGCCTTGCCTAGCCCTTCCAAGATGGGTGAGTTGGTCTATGGACCACCTGAGGCAGCAGGAGCTTTCATAATCACTGGAGACAAGGGCCACTTGACACCAGCCTGACAGATGGTACTCCAGCACTGCTGCCCTGGACTGCTGTTGCTGCTGCTCTGTGTACGTGTGGTCAGATTGGGAAGCACAATGAGGGTGATGATGTGTCAGAGGTAGTTAAACATGATGGTGGCAGCCAGCCTTCTTTAGTCTCAAGGGCAACCATAGCCTCGGGCCATGACTGCAGGAAAATGTCATCACATGGGAGAAGAGCAGTCAAAACAAAAGTAAAGTACAGTGCGGTAGCATCTTATATTGTCTTTGTTGCATATTATGATGAAATGTATAGAATCTTTCATCCAAACCTTTTCAGGCTGTATTTACCCATAGTGCAGAGACGTTATTAGCACATCACCTCCCACTTGGTGTTGTGTGAGTTAGTGGGTCCACTTAACAGAGTCTATAGGTAAAGTTAAATGTTTATACCTATAGAGGCACATGAGCCTGTGACTAACTCAAAATGACAGACATTTCAGCCTAGGAGAGGGAACCTCTTGGTACCTCACGATACGATTCGATTTGCGATACAAAGTTCACGATAACGACGATCTGACGATATGGCGATACAACGATTATCGAAGCATTGCTCAGGAAATAATTCTAGGATATTGAACAAATAACTAATAAACAGAAAAGCAAGCTTCCGCTGTGAATTGGAATGAGTTCATCACTAGTAGACGTCCAATCCGTTTGAAGTGGGAGGGATGGCAGCGAATGAACGAATGTATGCTGCCATTGTAAATGCATGCAGAAATTTGAAATATTTTTAGTGTGGGTCTACTTTTTTTCACCTTGTAATTAAAATGCAAGTTCTTCAAGCGGTGAACAATTGAGAGCTCAAAGGGGAAGAATGCGCCGATATCATACCGGTGTATATTTTAGCGCTCTATTAATAACATCGAGCGGCAGCCAAGAAAAAAAAAAAAAAGAAGCTTTCTTGTTTATTCATTAATACCGGTTGTTGAGAATTATCATTCTGTGGGTGGAGGGCACCTTTAAGCGACAGTATATCGGCATCCAAAGAAAGTGTGGGCGCCATATCGGTTTATGTTCCATTATGATAGTCAAGTCTTAAAATAAAAGTGATTGTTTTCATTTCCAAATGATGTAAAAATAAAGGAGGGAAGGTTTTGAGAAAGCTAGCCAAATCCTAACATGATTTAGTTTGTGTTTTGATTAGGGCTGTCAAATGATTACAATTTTTAATCGAGTTAATCACAGCTTAAAAATTAATTAATCGTAATTAATCGCAATTCAAACCATCTCTAAAATATGGCATATTTTTCTGTAAAGTATTGTTGGAATGGAAAGATAAGACACAGGACGGATATATACATTCAAGTGGGAGGGATGGCAGCGAATGAACGAATGCTGCCATCTCTCCCACTTCAAACGCATTGAATGTCTATGGCCGTCAGTGGCAGCCAACGCCAGGCAATGAGGTAATTTTGGGCCATTTAAGGTCATTTACTTGTTCATTTTCAGTTACTTCCTGTTGATTTTTGGGTATTTTATGGGTCACTTCCTGTTTATTTTGCGTTACAGAAGAGGAATGACCTGGGAATCACCCAAACGAATAGGCATTGGCTCAAATTCAACAGGAAATGACCCGTATTGCCCTAAAATGAACAGCAAGTGACCTGTAAATGCCCTGAAAATCGGACAGAATGACTGTGAATTCCATGGTTTTGAATGAACGAACGTTCCCAGTCTAAATGGACTGGGCGCCGAGCACTGTCAGTGCAGCCTTAGAGTTAACTGAGACACTATTATGGTGGAATATTTTGGTAGCAACTTGTTTTTTTATTTTTTGACATTGACACCTTTTTAAAACGATATCTCGATTCTTGACAGGAGCATATCGATAACCTTTTGGGATACAAAGTATCATGATATATCACCGTTTTGATATTTTGTCACACCCCTATTTCAGCCCACGTTTTCTGCAAGTCACTTACCGATATTACGTTACTTTTCAACATACCACACTCTAAAACACCGTTCTAATTACATGAATTACAAGATTTTGTAATGTTGGGGGGCGTGACTGAAGTACTTACAGAAAACCCACATAGGCACGAGAAGAACATGTCAACTCCATTTAGGAAAAGTGGAGACTGTCTTCAACCATGTTGCAGTTTTGATACTGCATCATTTTGAGGTGGTCGTGGCTGGCAGGGCACCGAGGCAGTGCTGGGGCTAAATAGGGGTGGTCTCCGGTCTTCACGCCCTGCCCTATGGTGCTGGTTGGAGTGGATTTGTGGGGCTTGGGAACCACCTTGAGTCCTGACTACCTTGAGTCCCACCTTGAGTCCTGGATCCTACCCTCTGGTACCCAGAGGGTAGGAGCCCTGGCTCAGCTCCCCTAAGGAGTGGCTTGCATCCAGCCATCCCCCACTCCGTTGCCTGTGCCGCATCACTGTACACTTTATGACTAACATACATTTACTAAGATTGGGTGCACCCACAACAAGGCTCCATAAAACACAGATTGGGGTTTATCTGCATGGGATGGGACTAACAATGACACAGCAGATATTACTAGTAAGATGTAAACTCACCAACTCCTTCCTTTGATCAGCATTAATGAGTTCTCTTCTTCTCATAGGACTAGCCTGTCCTCTGTCTTCCTATCCTGTCAGTTAGCTGTTTATTCCTTCCTCACAGGATGTCCCCATACTGAATAATATTGTGGCTACTTTGTATAACTATTTATTGTCATGTAGCTTGTATGTACAGTATATTCTCCTTAAAACCCTTTTGTCTTTGGCTTCATTTCCAAAAAGCACCACAATTCACAACTCCACAGCAAAACTGTTCCATCATTAAAACACATTCAAATCTACCATTCTATGTGTCCAACTAGATGAAAAGGACAAGATTAATTTTAAAAATGTATGTATGTATTTGTCGTATGAACAGTACAACACAGTTGCAACACTGAGCAATGGAATTCTGACTTTCTTTATCTTGCTTCATTTCAGTAAAATATATAGAAGATGGGGAGGGAAGCTATTTGATATGATTAAATATAAACACTGAAGACAAAATACATGTGATGAATTTAAAACTTTGGTCAAAAAAAAAAAAGCGACTGGGGATATGACCAAGCCTTCAGTAATATGATTTGAGAGTATGCTGATAGGGGTAACTAGTATTACTTATCATGCACTACCCTATCCTTTTGGCTGATGTTGAATGAATGAGAACTACAACTTAGTTATATGTTTATTTAAAATCACCCACAGGAATGTTATTTCAGACATTTTTTCATTTCTTTATTATTCGACTTATTGAGGTGGCAACAAATAATTCAATTTGAGATGTTTAATGTTCTTTGTTTTGTTGTAGAATCAACTATTGCAAGTGAGCATTTAATTTTTTTCCTACATCAGGGAAGTTGTTGCTGATTGTTATCTCGAAAAGACAGAGTTCATTTTTGGACAGTATGTACACTGAGTAACCAGCCATTAATAGAAATGGTTCAAGTAAGGATCCCTGGAGAGCCCCACATGACAATCATTGATTGTAAATTTGATATTGTTGACCCATAGATCACCCCTCCAAATTCCAGATCTATATTTTTTTGTTTTTACACGTCGTGGTCAATAGTATTTCTACTGCATTTGTTAAATCATCAAATCAATAAGTGTGTGTGAGACGTTGTTCTGTAATGCTAAAACCGTAGTTTTCGTTAAACATCATATTTTGTGGGAAAAAAAATCTATAGACTCAAGCGGAATATTTGATATATGATATTTGAGAGCGTGCAGGGTTCAGTGTTTAAGAAAATGTAGGCTCTTACAAATTTTAACCACAATTACATATAACAATCCAGCAATTTTATCAGGGTACCTATACATTACATTTTACACATAAATGTAAATGGAGCTAACACACGCTCAGTCGTCTTTAAATAAATTTAATTTCAATGTCATACAGTTGTCTGTGGGTTTCCTACTTCATTTGACAGTGTTAATAATGAACCTTTCGTTTACCATTAGCTGCACACAAAAATACAAAATTATTTTCCTTCTTAGCTTTACACTCAGCTTTATCTGACAGGATTTTGCTATTCTTTATTTTTGTTTCAGATTCACTAAGCTTCCATTTTCTTAATGATACAATTATTTTTACTTGCATGTACTGTATCTTTCACTAACAGGACACTTCTGTTTCACAATTCTCTAGTGGAGAGTGTTAAGGCTTGGGTTGTATTTACACCACCTAAATAAGTGATTGCTGTTTTTGTTGTTCCTTTCTTAAAATACTAATGAATCAATTGACTTTGATTATGTTGGTCCTTATAAGATTCTTTGGTGTTTCAAACATTGGTGGAGCATCATTAGCATCATTTATGAAAAATAAATAAATAAATAAATAAATAAATAAATAAAATAAATCATAAAATCCAGAAAACATAATTTTTTTTTTTTTTTTTTTTTTTAAATAATGATCTGAAAATCCTGTTAATACAGGTAAATTGCATACATGTGAATATTGCATATACAGTATAAGTAGTGTTGTCTTGTGCAAAATTGTTTACTTTTAAAGTTTTTGTCAATACACTAATGTCAAGTTGATAATGTAACTACAATGTGATGATGATGCTGATGCATTCTGGTCAGACGGTTAGTGAAATATGGAGGCATGATACATCATAGAGGAAATCAAGACACCACTCAACATTTTGCTTACAGTATGTCATGTAGCTAACCATTCCATAAATGACGACTCTGCAGCCTAAAGGCAAACTTGGTTGTAATTCTTTGATAGTCTTTAGCACAGCTTCAATTGGTCACTCTGAGGATTAAGAGACTATTTGGGGACAATTTCGTACGTGTACATTTGAAGGGAACATACAGTGCTGGCCAAAAGTAATGGCACCCCTGCAATTCTGTCAGATAATGCTCAATTTCTCCCAGAAAATGATTGCAATTACAAATGCTTTGGTTGTAATATCTTCATTTATTTTGCTCGCAATGAAAAAACACAAAAGAGAATGAAAAAAAATAAATCATGATAATTTTACAAAAAACTCCAAAAACGGACCGGACAAAAGTATTGGCACCCTCAGCCTAATACTTGGTAGCACAACCTTTAGACAAAATAACTGCGAACAATCACTTACGGTATCCATCACTGAGATTGTTACAATGCTACTGCTGGAATTTTAGATCATTCTTCTTTGGCCAACTGCTCCAGGTCTCTGAGATTTGAAGGGTGCCTTCCCTAAACTGCCATTTTCAGATCTCTCCACAGGTGTTCTATGAGATTCAGGTCTGGACTCATTGCTGGCCACTTTAGAAGTCTTCAGTGCTTTCTCTCGAATAATTTTCTAGTGCTTTTTGAAGTGTTTTTTGGGTCATTGTCCTGCTGGGAGACCAATGACCTCTATGTGAGACCCAGCTTTGTCACACTGGGCCCTACATTGTGGTGCAAAATTTGTTGGTAGTCTTCAGACTTCATAAATGCCATGTACACGGTCAAGCAGTCCAGTGCCAGAGGCAACAAAGCAACCCCAAAACATCAGGGAACCACCTCCATGTTTGACTGTGGGGCCGTGTTCTGTTCTTTAAAGGTCTTGTTTTTATTCTTGTAAACTCTATGTTGATGCTTTTTCCGAAAAAGCTCTACTTTTGTCTCATCTTACCAGAGAACATTCTTCCAAAACGTTTTTGGCTTTCTCAGGTAAGTTTTGGCAAACTCCAGCCTGGCTTTTTTATGTCTCTGGGTTACAAGTGGGGTCTTCCTGGGTACCCTACCATAGAGTCCCTTTGCTGACGGATAGTACGGATTAACGCTGTTGTACCCTCGGACTGCAGGACAGCTTGAACTTGTTTGGATGTTATTTAAGGTTCTTTATCCACGATCCGCACAAGCTTACGTTGAAACCCCTAGTCAATTATTCTTTTCTGTCCACATCTCGGGAGGTTAGCCACAGTGCCCTGGGCTTTACACTTATTGATGACACTGCGCACGGTAGACACAGCAACATTCAGGTCTTTGGAGATGGACTTGTAGCCTTGAAATTGCCCATGCTTCCTCACAATTTTGCTTCTCAAGTCCTCAGACAGTTCTTTGGTCTTCTTTCTTTTCTCCATGCTCAATTTGGTACACACAAGGACACAGGACAGAGGTTGCGTCAACTTTAATCCATTTTAACTGGCTGCAAGTGTAATTTAGTTATTGCCACCACCTGTTATGGGCCACAGGTAAGTAAGAGGTGCTGTTTATTACACAAATTAGAGAAGCATCACATGATTTTTCAAAGGGTGCCAATACTTTTGTCCAGCCCATTTTTAGAGTTTTGTGTAAATTGATAATGATTTAAATTGTTTTTCCATTCTCTTTTGTGTTTTTTCATTGCAAGCAATATCAATGAAGATATTACTACCAAAGAATTTGTAATTGCAATCATTTTCTGGCAGAAATTGAGCATTATCTGACAGAATTACAGGGGTGCCACTACTTTTGGCTCCCAGTGTATACTACTAGTGTATATAATATACTACTAGCTACCCTCCCAATTGGGGGTAAAAAAAAATCATACACTGGCATTTCACTCTCTGGAAATTTGACAATAATATTTCAAATTGATTGATTGATGCTGTCCAAAGAGTTTTCACCCAACAAGGTACGAAAACAATCAAGGCAGTTTCCTCTCAAAATCAGCATAACCTTTTGGGGTGGTTAAGGTTGGACTAAAATGTACTGCATGTGTACCTTTTAGCACAACAGAGATACTCTAGAACCAATAAATTGATGCTCTGTGGTCTAATATGTAACCTGATGAGGTACAGCATGTTGTTGTAGGGTGTTGTTCTCAATCAATGTATCGATTCTTTCTTGCTGTCATTTTACTTTTTTTTTTTGAGGGCTTGGCATCATGATTTTATTTATTTATTCATCATTTTGTCAGTTACCCATTAGAAGACCACCGTGGCGATCCATGTTATATCAGACACACGTGTTTTCAAGCCTTATTGTAATCGGCCTAAGACAAATGGGTGACATGGAGAACATGCTTAAAGCATGATGCTTTCACCACTGCCTGCTCCGCCGCATTGTTTCAACTCAGTCACGCCCACAATGAACACATTGGTCTGGTAAACTTGTGTCAAATCACTTCAACAACACGTTATTTTCCTTTCAATCATTGTGTAATGAAGAATTGTGTATTGGTTTAGTTTTTGGTTCATGGTTGCTATCAAGCAAAACAAAATTATGGGAGTGGAGGCGTCATTTCCTCCCATTCTGCTTGGGTTAAAACCAAATTCCAAAACAATCAGTTGCTTTTCTGATTTTAGATAACTAAATAGTAGTGAGAAGACCAAACAGTGCCCGAATGGCTCTCCTGCTGAGATGTTATTGGTTTGAGTAGGTTACCAACACAAGAGGGCGTGTTTGATTTTCTGTAATTGCGTGCACGCGTGCGTGCTTGTCACGGTCCTGTCACTTGCCAAAGTCCACTTCTGTCTCGTTCTGATCGCCCATCACAATAGATTGGACCTTCAACGCGCTCCCCTTCAAAAAGTGAAAGAAACGACTAAACAAGGCCCATTCCTGTTGCATTTGGTGTAGAATACACACCAAATAAGAAAATCTGACAAACACATTATTTAGACCAATAAGTGTGCCACTGTGGTGGTGGGGGTGGAGGGTGCCCACACTTCGCAGAGCCAATCAGCTGGGCATGCAGATGACGTGCTGCCGTCCTACGTCAGTCCCACCAGCATCAGGGTTTCACACACACACTCCCTCTCGGAGCCCCCCCTGCCCCGACAGCAGAAGACACATCAAGGCGTGCAGGCTTTGCAGCCAGCTTGACAGTGGACCTAACATCGCCTTACTTTATCACCATGGGAGACATGGGGGATCCACCGAAAAGTAAGTTGCTTAACTCAATTATGTATATATGTTTTTTTAAATAGTTGGTTATGACTTTATACTGACATTCTTTAATATATTTATAATAAAAATTCATATTACTAACGCTTAATTACTCATCATGATCATTAATTGTCTTCTAGAAAAACGGCTGGTGTCTCTGTGTGTGGGCTGTGGAAACCAGATCCACGACCAGTACATCCTGCGGGTCTCCCCGGATTTGGAGTGGCATGCCGCCTGTCTCAAATGCGCCGAGTGCAGTCAATACTTGGACGAGTCATGCACGTGCTTCGTCCGGGACGGCAAAACGTACTGTAAACGGGACTATATCAGGTATAGAGCATCGGGGTCGGACCAGGCGCCAGCCATAAATTGAAATTAGTGCAATATTTAAAAATCCATTTACAATAACTGATTTATTTTGAGGAAATGTGTGATTTTTAAAAAAAAATGTCTTCCCTAGACAACGAAATTACTACCACTAATAAATAATATGTTGATGCAAAAAAAAAAACAACAAAAAAAAAAGACAAGTATATCATAATTATTTGTTTGCTTTTTGTCCCGCAGATTATACGGGATTAAATGCGCAAAGTGCAACATCGGTTTCAGCAAGAACGACTTTGTAATGAGGGCCCGATCCAAAGTCTATCACATCGAATGTTTCCGCTGCGTGGCCTGCAGCAGGCAGCTCATCCCGGGTGACGAATTCGCTTTGCGCGAAGACGGCCTTTTCTGCCGGGCCGACCACGACGTGGTGGAGCGGGCCACACTGGGCCACGGAGACCCGCTCAGTCCACTGCACCCCGCCAGGCCGCTGCAAATGGCAGGTAAAGTCCGCTCGGAAGACACTGCTGGAGATACCCAAGTATCTGCTTGTTAAGGTCTGGGGGTACCGTGCCAGTTCCGATCGTTTTCTTTTGTTGGTGTGATGTCACTGAGACGTGTTGATTTAATTATAGATGACAGCAGCGCTCATTTTGACTTTCAATTTAACCGAACTGAGAATGGCAGTACATGAAGTACCTTTAGGGTCTCGTGCATGGTAACAAGAAAATGCACGTGAAGGTGTTTGTATGTGATGTTTGCACTCACTCGTGATAATTATAGATTTATGGTTTGGAAAACAAATACCCCCAACCCCCGCTTTGGGGGAAATGAGCCTGACCACAAATATTAAAAATCCACGAATAAGGATTAAAAATGGTGAAAACAAAATTACTGTTCATCCATGAACAAAAATCAAAATATTTCTTTTAACCCAAACATTTCTCGACTGAGCAGGAATGTTAAGTTCGTTTAAAATAAATACAAATAAAAAAGACATTTAACCGTTAAATACCTGCAACATGAAGCAATTATCAGAGAATCCCAAAATTTGAAAAATAGGGTCCTAATAAAACCTTTTTTTTTTTTTTTTTTCCAAATTTATAAAAAGAAAAGTCAAAATGAATGTGTGTAATAAGTGCTTTAATAACTATAACCGTTGCTAAATCCTGTTTTTTTTTCCCTCATGGAACCTGCAGATGCATGTGTTGACTTGCATCCATTATTTTTTTTCAAAAAGAAATTTCAAAATTCTGAATTAGTCTCAAAATCGTGAAATTTTAGGTGTATCAAATGTGATACCTTTGGCAATAAAGGGTTAAAAACATCTAAGAAATATAAATCTGCACATATAGGTGAATCTGCTTTCTCTCACCCAAGTCATTTGGGATAAGCTCCAGCACACCCTCGACCTTAATGATGATCAGTAAATGGGTGGTGTTGAACAAGTTATGGAACCGAGCAAGGGAAGTTCCACCTTTATTAGGTGAGATGCCTTAAATGCCCTTGTGTTGTTCGAATAAAATAATCAGCTATATACAATTTGCAAATAAATCAACTGCATGACTACGTATGGCGAGACAACTTTCTAGTCTTGAGCATATATAGTTAAAAGTTTTCATTTTGCACTCTAAAACTATTAGTAAAGTTATTTTGACCCACTTTTTTTTTTTTTTTTTTTTTTTTGCAAATAACGATGTTTTCGGTCAAATTATCCCAAGATAATAATGTGTAAACAACCCAAATGTGTTTCACTGAACTTACATCAGGACTAAATTGTCAGTTTTTTTTTCGGAATACTTGTACTTATAGCTGCATGGCTGAGTTGGTCAAATAACACTAAAATAGTTGAATAACCCAAATTTTGGGGTATTAATTAAGTTGTATGTTCTCTTTTATCAGTGTTACAAAATCGGGTTTTGCATGTCTTTATTGGTCTTCTTTTGCCCCCCAAATCGGGCGTGGGTGATGTCAAATCCCCCAAGTGGTAGACGGTTCCTGTCTAAGCAGGTTAAACTGAAGTCATATTCAGGAATTTTCAACCCAACTATTTTTAGAGTGAACTGACAGATCCTTCTTTGGGTTTCTTAACCCGCCCGTTCTCACAGCAGAACCCATCTCCGCACGGCAGTCTGCACTTCGGCCCCACATCCACAAACAGCCCGAGAAGACGACTCGGGTTCGGACAGTACTAAATGAGAAGCAGCTCCACACGTTGCGAACTTGCTACAACGCCAACCCGAGGCCCGACGCTCTGATGAAGGAGCAGCTGGTGGAGATGACGGGCCTTAGCCCGCGCGTCATCCGGGTCTGGTTCCAGAACAAGCGCTGCAAAGATAAGAAGAGGAGCATTCTGATGAAGCAGCTTCAGCAACAGCAGCCAAATGACAAAACGGTAAAGTGGCAGCTTGCTACTCTATAGCTCCGACTGACTTTATTTGTTTGTGTGTTTATTGATTGTTTTGACTGACGGATGATTAATTTCCGGTAACTCTCCCCTGTGCACAGCTCACACGCGCACACACTAACAAGCATAACCACACCCTGTAGTAACCTCTCACACACATGCAGTCACTACGCGAGACCCCCCATGCAGTGAACGTCCTTTGAGCTGAGCATCCCTAATTTTTGCAGAATATCCAGGGAATGACAGGCACCCCGATGGTGGCGGCCAGTCCGGAGCGGCACGACGGCGGCATCCAAGCCAACCCGGTGGAGGTGCAGAGCTACCAGCCGCCCTGGAAGGTCCTCAGCGACTTTGCTCTGCAGAGCGACATCGACCAGCCCGCGTTTCAGCAACTGGTGCGTCGCGTGAGATATCTATCGCATTAGATCATTCGTTTAACCCTTTATTGCCAAACGTATCACATTTGACACACCTACATTTTCATGATTTTGAGACTAATTCAGAATTTTGACATTTCTTTTTGATACAAAAAAAACAAAACAAAAACAATGATGGATGCAAGTCAACACATGCATCTGCAGGTTCCATGAGAAAATTAAACAGGATTTAGCAAGGGTTATAGATATTAGAGCGCTTATTACACATATTCATTTTGACATTTCTTTTTACAAATTTGAAAAAAAAAAAAAAGGTTTCAATAAGATCTCATTTTTCAAATTTTGGAATTCTCTGATAATTGCTTCATTTTGCAGGTATTAAAGGGTTAATTTATTATTTCTAAAAAATAATAACTTCTAAATGTATGTGTTGTTAATATCTGAGTTATTGCACTGAAAAAAGATAGCTGGTGGATTTACTTGATAAAATTGTAACAATTTGCAATTATTTTTATTAAGTAAATTTTACTGCTTGCAATATTAAGTACAGTTTACAAGCAGTAAAATGTTGAAAAAAATAACTGGTGGTTTTAATTGATAAAAATCATTGTAACAATTTGCACTCACTTCTATTAAGTACATTTTACTGCTTGTAAACTGTTCTTAATATTGCAAGCAGTAAAATTTACTTAATAAAAGTAAGTGCAAATTGTTACAATGATTTTATCATTTAAATCCACCAATTTTTTTTTCAGTGTGTCCATTGTTTTTTGTTGTTGTTGTTGTTTCGTTTAATGCCCAGTCAGACGAATTTAAACACCCCTAAATAATGGACACCCATTCAGGCCACAAATATTAGATGAATTATTCAAAGCAGCTTTTTCTTTAGAAAAAAATGGTGGTGATGGGGGTGGGGGTCACATTGGTTTGAATGTGTTGACAATTCCACAAATGAACCCCATATTAATGTATATTTTAACCAACCCTCAGGTTTTTTATTCAGTTAATTCTTTTAAATACAAGCTGTTCTGAACCTCCTAAAGTTGATTATGAGTTAATTACCCCTTATTTAAATCAAAAATACTTGTAGACGAAAAAACGTAGAAAAAACGTGTTGATTGATAGAAAATGCTGACCTGAGAAAAATGTGGTCCTAAAGCTGCAGTCAGCAACCCGTGGCTCTAGAGCCGCATGCGGCTCATTAGCGCAGCTCTATAGCCTCCTGGAACTTTTTCAAAAATGTTTGTAAATGCAAAAGATGGGGGTGGGAAATACTGTATATTTTTTGTTTTAATATGGTTTCTGTAGGAGAATAAAGATGATTATAATTCATTAATATTGTAATGAAGTTAAACTTGAGGCGGCATCGTAAACCAGAGTAGCGACGTCGCTATAGGAATAATCATGAAGGCTTACTATGTATTTGTAGCCAACTTAGTCATTTTGATTGTAGGCTAATATAGATACATACAGCATGTGTTGCCTTCATTATAAGGATTTTAATTTTTTGCGGCTCCAGACATTTTTGCTTTTGTTTTTTTGGGTCCAATATGGCTCTTTCAACATTTTGGGTTTCTGACCCCTGTCCTAAAGCAACAACTAAAGCATGTCCATGACAAACACCATGAATAAATAACAGTTGGTCAAAATATTTTTTTTATGAATGTGGAAATTGTCTTTATTTGTATTTGTATTTATTTATTTACAAATGTGATTGTAATGATTTTTATCAGTTGTGTCTATATACAAACTTTATTATTCCTATAAGTGATAGCCATTCAAAGACGCTGACAGCATTGGAAGAACTTTTTTTTTTTTTTTTTTAAAGTGATGATTATTATAATCATTTGAATGGACGATCCTGACCCCTGCTTGTTTCCGCAGGTTAGTTTTTCAGAGGGTGGCCCAGGTTCCAACTCCACTGGCAGCGAGGTAGCGTCCATGTCATCTCAGCTTCCAGACACACCGAACAGCATGGTGTCCAGTCCCATCGAGGCCTGAGCGCAATACTGTTTGGACGGACTGACCCTCCTCATGTTCATCTCATGACCTCTGGACTGCACCGAACAACCCGCCGGGTTGTGTTTTTTGACACTGTGAAGACAATCATGGGATTTTACCATCGTCGCCCAGTTCTTGAATCCACGCAGAAGAGAGACGTTTGCAGCACTCAAACCGATGCTGCTTTTTTTTTTTTTTTTTTTTTTGCCAAAAGAGAAGACTCAAACCGGGCTTCGTTAAGACTTTGGACCTTTCAGTGGGAGACGAAATAAATCCCAACTTCGAGAACGTTTTTCTTAAAATCGGTTAATCGCCATTCCCTCTCGAGGAAAACCACCTTGTTTTTCTTCATTAAATTCTACAATTCCACTCATGCCCCATGAAAAAGCATTTTCAACAAGGTATACCTCTATTTCGCCACAAGCTTCGCGGGACATTTGCGTGCGACACATGCGTGAGTTCGGCTCGCCCGAGAAAATGGTTTTCTTTTCCAAAGATGTGTATACCTGCTCATGAATGAGTTATATAGACATTAGCTCTTTGTTTCCGTGGAAAATAATATTTATTATTTATTGTCGACAAAATTGCCACGTTTTGTGTAATTTTCTTAATTGAAGTAAAAGGACGATTGGTCTTTTTTTCCCCCCCTTCTCACACTAATTGTGATATGTATTCTCAAAAATATGCAGAGCGCATCTCCCCTATTCTCAATTAGAAAATTGGGTGAGCTCTTCATCAGAGACGTTTTGGAATTCACGATTGAAACTTTCTTTTCTTGTTTCTGACAATAACATCCCGAATTATAATGCTTATTTATGAATCTATTGAAATATACATGTTTTATTTATTTCAGTTAATCATATTTATTGATTGGGACACGTAGAGTTTTGATCCACTCAGGCAAATGCCACGCATTTTGGGGGGTAAGGGGTTGATATTTTAACATGCAGGACTATATAGAAAACTATATGAACTGGGGAAAAAAAACCTTTTGAAGACAAAAGTGTTTTTTGTAATTTTATTTTATTTTATTTATTATTATTATTATTATTATTTTTTTGTGAGGGGGTGCTCTTAAAATAAATGGATCGATCCAGGCACTGATCTCTTTGCCACAAAGTAAATGACAGGTCTGTTTTCAATCATGGCTCACTTATTTCGACCACTTAATTATCTGGGTTTTGTCCTGTTTGTTGTTGTTTTTCTAATGTTATTTATATTGAATGGAAGTAAAGACGATAATGTCAACTATTGTAAATCCTTACCATTTCATTTCCTTCGTTGTTTTTAAACGAATAATTTACAGACATGTGTTAAGTTGAATTCAATTAAGAGAAAGCACAAAGTACTGTATTTGAAGTAGATTCTGCCGGTGAAACGGAGCTCTTTTTTATTTATTTATTTATTTATTTTTTAATCATGTTTATTGTTTCATTCTACTTTCTAAACATATCAGAAAATCAAAAAACTTTAAGTCTGTGCGTCCCACAGCAAATGTGCTATCCACCACATAAAACCTTCTGTTTATTCATAGATTGCATCATGATACACGAAATTCTTCATTCAGACAATTATAATTTACATGAAAAATTAAAGAGCCATTAGGTGTTAAAACATATGCTCAGAACATATTGATACTAAAATCACAGAATCAATGTTTGTATATTTTAAGTTTTTAACTATTAGCCCAACACAAAGAAACCTGCTAAGTTGACTCAAATTTTCTCAATGACATCCATATTAAGTAAAAAAAAATGTGTAATTTCAGTGATGAAAAAAACACCTATAAGATACACTTAAAAAAAAAAAAAAAAAAATCTGACCTTTTAAAAGAAACACCACACTAAAAGAAAAAAATCAGAATGAAATTAATCACCAAAGTCAAAAGATAGACAGCATACAACGTACAGCATAGAGGAAGGATTGCTAAGAGATGAGTGTCTGCGCAGTAACCATCATCCCCCACCCAACACACACGTAGCCATAGGGGTTAATAATTCAAATTTCCGTCCCCACTGAGCAGCTTGCAAGTTTTGCTGACACTGAACAGATTTGATAACCATCTATGAAACCCGCATTTTGAAGTATCTTTGTGTGATTGTTAGAGGTATTTTCCACCTGAAAAAATGATTTGCCACGGGTTTTACCATTGAAGACATGACCTGTTTCCCAGAAATGACTTTGACATAAAATAAGAGTAAATTGTACAACTGTAGTTGTACGACCGCTCTCAACAAATTTGTTTATTTAAAGCTTTGTGAAGGTGTGTTCCATGAGCCAAAGAAGATGTTAAGATACAGGAATTCATTTTCAACACTTTAGTCAGTCATATGAATAGAAGTGCTTACCCTTCCAAAATCACAATGGCACCCTCCGTCTGTTTGACATCCTCCGTGAACCAGGATGCTTGTCTGCTTAGACTAACAAACAGAAACACAAACAAACTCCAATGAGATTCTCCAAAAATGCTTTTTTTCCCCATGTGCTGCGAGCAGTTAACCAGTCAGGTCTTTACTGAATAAGATCCACCATCACCGTTTTTCATTATATTGTTGATAGAACATCAATATCAATTTGCTATACATATATAGTAGTTGATTAACTAATTATGTTCATGGAACAATCAATAAACAATCAATGCGAAAACCTCCTTATAGTGAACAGCGCTGATATCCATGATTTGACGCGGTTTCTAAAAAATTGATGAGTACATGAGTGTGAAAAAATTAATTGTTATTTTCTGGAGGGGCGGGGGTGGTCAGAGTTTCCCAATTTTAACGATAAGGATCCTTATACATTTGATATCAGAGAAAGATATGCCATTTAAAGGGAAAAATCACATTTTTAAATGTTGATTTCAATAGCCAAGGCAAAAAAACAAAAACAAAAAAACAATTCAAAGCTACCCCATCAACTGTGAAAAAGTAATTGCCGGCTTGCTAAATCAGGAATTAACTCTGGCTAATCACATTTTTTGGACAGCTGAGTTCATTTTCACTGACCACTATGAAGCCTGATTATCTCCAGTGATGTTCAAATAATGAATCTTTCAAATAGAACATGTCTGACAACATGAAGTCGGTCAAAATGACTCATAATGCGTCAACAAAATGCCCAAACCAAAAGAAATTAATGAACAGACCAAAAAAAGAAAATCAAATCTTTGATTTGGAACTGCGACTCAAGCAAACCACAAGGAGAGCTGTTATCCACAATTGAGGAAAACATGGGAAAAACAGTGAGTGGCCAACCTACAAAAATGACTGTAGGAGCACAGCGACAACTCATCTGTAGCCCCTTTCACATAAACCTAAACAGCGTTTAAATCCCAGGAATTAAACGGGCAGGCCTTGTATGTGAAAGCAATTTCCCGGGTCGACTGACACGGAGATTATGCGGACATTTAACTGGTCGCGTCTTAGTATGATGTTTGGGACTTTCCGGGGATGAGGCGTATGTGAAAGCAAGCGTTAAATTACAGAGTCACAGCACATTGGCTGATGACGTAAATATCATGGTGAGCCGATCGTCACTTCCTCTTTCTTCGCAGTAAGATTAAAAGCGGTAAACAAACATCGCAATTATCAACATAGCAGGCTGGAAATAGCTAAATTAAACTAAAAACATAATGAAATTAAATTACTACTGGATCGTAGAGCTGAGGAATAGAGTCCATTGTCCATCTTTGGCAATGTTTGGTTTATTTTGTTGCTGATGTTAGGGTACGCAACTGCGGAAACAAAGTTGTATCTCAAAGCAAAAAACAACGGAGGGATGCATTCAAGAGTTTATTAAATACAAACAAAAATGCACGCGATTGCAGAAAAGGGGGAATAACACAATGGGTCCTTGACAGTAGGTGGATCAATGAGGGGGATCAATAATACGAACCTAAGCGGTAGGCAGAGAGCCGATAAGACAACAAAATAAATACACTCAAATACCAGCACAACGTAGGGGATTTCAAAACAGGGGCAGTAGACGAACAAGCTAACAAATGCACAGAATTCGAGGGTATAAGGTGTCGAATGGCGCCCAGCAACTTATTATCTCGGCACCCTTCTCTTGGATCGCCTGGGCTTAAATACAGTCTTGATGAGCTTGAATTGGCTGCAGTTACGATGTCGGGAATGGTCTCACAACTGGCTTTCTAACAAAACATGATATGACTCACACTGTGACAGCCAATGCCGACCAAAAATAACATAATGTCCGGGTTATACCGTATTGGCCCGAATATAAGACGGCCCTGATTATAAGATGACCCTCTCTTTTTTAAGACTCAAGTTTGAAAGAAGACATTTTGAACACCAAATTAATTTTTATACAGAAAATAATTACAGTACATCTGAAACAAATGATTTTCACAACATATTTCAGAGAAAAAGCATGTTATTTGCCTCATTCAAATCTCAATATCTGAACATTTAAATATGTAAACTAAAGTGCAATCACATTTATAAATGAATGGCTTCTGGTTTTTGAAATGTAAATAAACCAATCTATTGCGATAAAACAACAAAATTGCAATAACTGCATTAACCATCATAGTGAAGTCTAACTGTAACGGTAGTCTTGAAACAAATCTGAATAAGGAAAAACATTGCAATAAAATAATGCAAACTGGTTAAACTTGAGAAAAGCTGAGATCTGTCATGACAGAACATCGCTTCAATGATATATGGCGCCATCTAGCGTCGTGAATGGGTACAATGTCTAGACTACGAATATAAGACGACTTTTTCAGTCTTATTTCAATGCAAAAAACATTGTCTTATATACGGGCCAATAAGGCAAAATCGTGCCAGCAGCCCTCCCCATGCAGAGAGCGCACGCCAGTGGGCAACACGGGACAAGTCTGTGAAAGTGTCCAACCCGCGTCATTCCCGGGATATCTCTTCATGCGTGAAAGCAATGATGCGAGTAAATCCCGCGTCACTTTACATGGGAATTTACCGGGATATGTTTGTGAAAAGGGCTTGTGACTTCAGATGACAACATGTAAAAAACTGCAGGCTTCCCCTGCCTCAAGGTCAATGTTCATGACTCGACAGTAAGTTCTCAGATTGGCTACAGGTACAGTAAGAAGTAAAACATAGGGGCAGTTTACATGGCGACTCTGCGACACAAAGACGCAATGACTGAGTTGCGGACTCGCCTCGCGTGCATATGGCGTCGGCGAAAACGGAAGGCGAAGACGAAAAATTCTGAATCCTGCCTCCAAAGTGGAAGAATCCGATTGCGGGGGGTTGAGGGGGGCTTCCTCGGCATGCATATCAAAGGCTCCTGCGGCGCGAGACCACGTCGTTAACTTCAGCACTCGTACACGTCAGATTGGGCGTGCGCAGCGGTGCTACTAAACATTAAAAACAGCAAATATGGCGGAATGTCGGCTTTAATTTACTGTTTTAATAATGTTTTTAGATTAAATATGTTGAACGTTTCAATATTTGTGCCTTTTTGAGCAAAAGAAAAATGACATTGTTTCGAGTGGGCGGGCATATTTTTTTTCCGGGCTGAGGGAGCTTGATGGGGTCGAAGTGCATCATTCTCTGTCGCCCAGTAAATCTGCACTGCCCCCTGGGGCCTGGCATGAATACTACATCGTTTTCATGCGGAATCGCGACATTGTTCAAATGGAGATGCAAATGCAAATGCAAATTTGCCATTTTTCGTATTCTCGAAGTCACCATGTAAACGGCCCCATAGTTCTCTCTTTTCAGACACTTCAGAGTTTAGATAGATTATTTAATGATAACATATTTACTTGGTGTAGATAACGCTTGAGCAGATAAAATTGAGAAAGCAAGGTCTGACGGCAAAGGATATGTTGTTTGTTGGCCTTTGGATGAGGGTCAGAAGGCTGCTGCAGACCATCAAAGATGGGGCACTGAGTATATAGGACTGCGGTATCCATCGAGGTAAGATAATTTTGGTCCCTTAGCCTCTTATTCACAATGTCATTTCATTACCTGTTGCACTGGGGCACACTTTTCACGGATGCTGTACACTGACCACACATCCTGTGGGTTCTTAGTCCTTGTCTTCTTTTTCTTGACAAAGTAAGCATTGATTTTTTTTTTTGCCAACATTTTTCAACAGTGTTTTGATATGTATACCAAGTGGACATTTGCTTTTCCCTTCATTTGTGCTGTTCGGATTGAGGTGACAGATCAGGCAGCTTGAGTACAACTCTATGGCAATGAACGTGCAAAACAAGGCAATGCTGCAACACTACAAAACGCATCAGCTTTGGATTAAAAACACTCCGACTGATGCGTTAGGTTTTAACCTCCATCCTTTGCTACCATCGCAGCATCTCTCCAGGTGACAAGGATAACATACTTGGCTTTAAAGCACTTAGACAGGCATAACACCTGAGAGTGTTGACCTTCCTTGTTTTGAAAGGTGGGGTTTGTGTGCCCAGGGTCAGCGGGGAAATCGGCACAAACACTGCAAACCAAAACAAGCTTGACTAGAAAATGGTTTAAAAGGCTCTTACGTGATACACATATCACAAACCCATGATGGCCATTTTTTCCCCAATGACTCAACAGATGTTCATAATAAAACAGAACTAACATCAGTTATTTGCAACAAATTAACATTTCATAATGACGCCCTTTGACCAGTTTGCCTTTGTTTTTTCTTGATTTAGAATGTTTAAACAGTGTGAATGAATGAAATTGCCTATTATCATATCAGAATATGGAAAGACTGAAATTGAATTTAGCAACAAATCTTCCAATCAAATAAACGAAGGCGCTACAGACAGCAGCAAGGTTATCTTTGAGAAAATAAAGATTTGCGAGTTGTTTTAAAAGTAAAAGGATGGGCATCAATGACAGCCGGATGGCAACTAAAGACTTTTGACAGGGCTTTTAGAAAAAGAGTACTTTACATTATATTCCACACTGTGAGCAATGATGCTCAATGGAAGACCTCATTTGATGATTGTAGGGATGAGGCCAAGGCTCTTGAAGAGCCACTTTTCTCCAGCTGTTGAGTTGGATGCAAGCTTCTCCTCTCAAATGATGAATGGGCTCCTTAACTAGCAAATCTGTCATGAGGCATTCGCAGCCATGACAACTAGAGTCACAAAGGTTGGAGGTGGAAGAGAGAGAGGGCTGTGGCGCGGCACCATGCAGCCCCCCCCACGTGTGTATTTGAAACGCACCAATTAATGTATTATTTACCAAAAACGAAATTATCTTCATCCACTCGGGCTCAGCTTATTTTAATTTCCATTCCTTGCATAAGACTCTCTAGAATATAATTTATAGCATTACTCTTCGTAAACACATTATTCAACAGCTGCTTTTGTGTTTTTGTGTTGTGTTTCAAAATGGAAAAGAATACGGTTTATTCTCCTCTTTGAGATTTGAAGAAAAGAAGAGAGAAAACAAGGTCTGTATTTTTCCCTTGGATATGGGACCTCTCCTTGTGACTGCAGGGTGGCGGGAGGTGGTTGCCTGTTTGTCAAAGGCCCGCTAGCCTTGTCCATTTTGACATTCACATGGGAGCAGTAATGATCCTAAAAGCTGCAATTAAGCTGACTGTCACGTTCCAGGGAAGAGCCTGGTGCCGGCACTGTGCTGCACCTATTATTCTCAGTGGGAATACTCCCTAAAGAACAGTATTTTCTCTTCACCCCAATCTTACTCTGTCAACTAGTGTAACTTTCATTTCAATTTCAAAACACATTTGCACGTGCAGAAAATACAACATTGATTTAAAATCAGGGCCTATTATTGAGTTGTTTTCTTTTATCTAATAGCGACCATTGTCTACAATATCAAATGTCTTGGTTTATTTCCCCAGAAAGTATTGATACAAAATGCACAACAGTATTGATACATTTGACACAGGAATCTTACATTTATAAAAATATACTGTTAAAATAGCTTTAAAAAAATATCTAGCAACATTCTACTATTGTACCATTGTTTATTACTCCTTTTTGTAAATTATTACTTTTCATATTTTTAACATGAATGATGATGACTAAGCTGCATAGGGCATTGTCTTAGTTGAATAGACAGTAATCCTTTGAAAACGGTGCTAACATTGCACCGCAAGTATTAAATAGGGTGCTGCTTATTATATATAAGGTACACTTTATATAGGATGGTGAGCACGAGCATAGGACCTTATTAGAATATGTAGTGAAAGCATTGAGGAAATTGTGACTATGTCAGATATGGATTATGCTGTTCTAATGGCAATGAAATGCTTAACTACAGTAGTTGGACATCCTACTGTATACTAGTCAGCAGTGTATATCTAATATGTATAATTTAGTTAAATAAATAATATGACATTGATTCTTTATCCCCAAGATTACTGATTAAACTTGAGTAAGCCATATAGGGCAGGGGTGTCCAAACTTTTTGCAAACGGGGCCAGATTTGGTGCAGTAAAAATGTGGGGGGGCCGACCTTGGCTGTCGTCCTTTACGTAGAACAATATACTTAAGCAAATTTTAGCAAGCCATTCTGTGTGTCACATTTGCTTTATTATTATTATTATTATTATTTAAAATAATTTTAACAATCTCGCAACTAGCATTTGTGGCGTTCTCTTTCGTCTCTCGGGCTCTTGCGAAATACTGCTGCTGTGAAATTGAACTAGCTTCAAGTTGCTTCAATTTCTCACTACTTATCTTCCCTGTAATCTTGTCGTACATGTCAGCGTGTCTTGATTGGTAATATCGCCTCACATTGAACTCTTTAAAAACAGCGACTGTCTCTTTGCAAATGAGGCAGACACAGTTTTTGTCTATTTTAGTGAAGAAATAGTCCAATTTCCACCTATCCTTGAAGCGTTGGCTGTCACAGTCAACTTTTTTTGATGTTGTTGTTGATTGTCGCCATTTTAGAAAATTGGGAGTAAAGGGTCACACGGGGTAATGTTGCTTAGAGTGCTGCTGCCTTTTAGTGGGTAAATGAGGAGCAGCATTTAGTGTGTGAGCTACTTCATATGTTGGTAGCAGTACTGCTGACCAATTTAATAAGTCTGTGTGCCAGACGTTATTAATTTTATGACAAAGGCTGGGGGCCGGATGAAATTTGACCACGGGCCGCATTTGGCCCCCGGGCCGGACTTTGGACATGTCTGATATAGGGTAACCAACATGACAGCAGTGTTATTAATATTACTTTAAAAAAAAAAAGTAATTAGTTACAGTTACAAATTACTTCTCCCAAAAAGTAATTGAGTTAGTAACTCAGTTACCTCAATGTAAGAGTAATTTGTTACTCGGCAAAGTAACTGACGTTACTTTTCATGTTCAACACGTTATTACATGATCCATTTTATAACGTCTTTCATATCAAATATGTTTATATTAACTGATTGAAGTGAACTTTTTCATTCCAAAAAAACACAGGTCACCATTTTTACATAAAAAAAAAATCACCTATATAAGAGTGCAATGGTATACAAACTTTAACTTTCAAATTCTGTGTGAAAAAAGCCTTATTGTTTTTCCTGTTGTACTGAACCCGCATCCAAACGTGACCCCTGTATCGAGGTACATACTGAACTGTGACTTGTGTATACCGTCACGCCCCTAATATACGTATATGGATATATTTTACGATATGCAGGTGAGGTTCTGAATATCTTCCCTCTTCTATCTTGCTGTAGTTGCTTTTATTTATTTATTTTTTTTAAATCACACAAGGTTTATGGATACATAATTCAAGAAAAGTTTAGGGCAAGTGACAATTTTTGGTGATAAAAAAACAAAAACAAATGATAATTTTATTGTAGCGTCCACAAGGACAACCCCCACTAAGTGATGATAATCAGGCACGTGCAGGGGGGGGGGGGGGGGGGGGGGGGTTGGAGGGTGCTTGAGCACCTGCCCCTTTCCCCATAGATAGCCAAAGTGCCCATTTTGACTGGGCTTTTTTTTTTTGTGTGTGTGTGTGTACGTGTTTGCTGGCCAACTGTGCAGGCACGCCACCGAGTACTTGAACATAGAAAACATCTTAAAAAAAAAAAAAGCCGTCTGTGTGCTGCTAAGCCAGCGCATATCCCCCTTTCCCCTGCACGCTGTTCCTCTGTGACCTGAGTGTGTGGTGAGGAGTCTGAGGACATCTGGTGGTTGAAAACAAACGGCGTTACCCTATTAAACTGTTCGAGCAAATACTGTAGTGAAATTCAGGTAACACTTTATAATAACTATCCGTTTTACTAGTTAATAGATCATTAGTAAATTGTTGATAAATGATTTATTGTTGATTTGTGAAGTATTTGTTAACAGTTTGTTAAGCATATACAGGGTGTTCCAATATGGTTGACCCCATTCTAAATGCCCGTGCTAGTTGATGGATCTTAACCCTTTAAGGTCTGGGCCTATTTTGTCTGATTTTGCATGCCTTTGAAGTTGCCTTTATATTTCAAAGACAGAATTGTTTACGATGGCCTGGTTTGGTCCCTTTTTTTGTGACACCTTGAATTTCATGTCCAAACTGTTGTTTCCTTCACTGACCAATTATAAATCATAATTTTGGGCCTAAAAAGACCAAAAATTCCAAAATCGTTTTGTCAAAATTTTTAATATTGATGTCCAATTGACAACCAAACATGCGTAACGAACCGTTTTGAAACTTTGTAATATTTATTCAACATGTTAGGATGAACATTCAACCAAAAAAATTTAGAATAAATAGTCTTTTATTTGACAATTCAACATAAACAACAGGTATAGCCATAGGCGTTTTTTGCATTTATACATGCTCTAGTCAAAACAAGTTATATACAGCAGACCAAACAGTGAAGAACAGTGAAAAAATATACCATCTAACACAAAAAGTGTTTAGAGGCCATCTCTTTATGAGTTTAGGTATTGCGGCCCATCATCTGATGAAAACTATGTACACACAATCAAGCTTCTTGAACACACATTTATATACACAAATTGAGAAGACTGATTGTGGGAAAAAAATATATATATATAACATTGGGGAAAAAAGTATTTTCAAAAATATTTACAATAAACAAGTTAAATTTTTTTCAGGCATGCCACTCCGAAAAGCTGTTTCGTCCTGGAATTAGACACAGGGCTACATCACAGCCCACACTTCCATGGGGTGTCGGTCCTCTTTCCACCCTTCCATTTTCATTTCACTTTACTTTCATTGTCACTATAAATGTACATGAAACAAAAGTCAGTATTTATGAAAATAATAAAGTATAAAATAAAAATATATACAGCAATAAATAATAATGGAAATCTATATGTATGACAATAGAAAGAATACCGTAGCTGAATATGTGCTACATCCCTAATCTTCATATAGAAAGAAGACCACAAATTATACTTTGATCTGATATGCACATTTTATTATTACATACACAAACACGCACTTATATTGCATCAAAATTAACTTTGTCTTGCAATATCAAAAGAAACTTTTACAGCATTAAAAAAAAAAAAAAAAAAAAAAAAAAAAAACCCACGTGTTCAAATCCGTCACTATCTTCACTCGAGGACTCTTCCGAGGAAGACGATGATGACGAATTTGGACCACCCTCTTCCTCAAGTTGATCAAAAAGCACAATTGCTTGCGCTAAATTTAGTTTTCCGTTCATCCTCAAAGTCACACAAAGTCGCTCGCCCGCTTGCTTGATTCAAACGCCCGTCGCTCGCCCCCTCGCTGCGTCAGAACACTCCTGCCTCTCGTTCGGTGGAACCTCGCACGGCAGTTATATTTATAAAAAAAAAACGCATTTTGTGCTTCCACTGTGACTTCGAAAGGGTTCGTTTGATTTGTGTTTTTTTCATGGAGCTTCCGTTTTGAAAAAGGACAAGAAATGATGAAAATATAGACATAAACAAATGATCCATGCAGCGTTTTAATGTTTTTTTGAGAGGAGAATAAAACTATAAAACTTAAATGACAATATCTCACGTTTTAGTTGGTCGATTGACTTCAAATAACAACGAGAGTAAACCGCAACTTCCGCACTTTAAAACGAGACCAACCAACGGCATGTGGGTGACGTAATTAAAACGCGAGGGTGCTTCAAAGACGACGTGCGCTGAGGACGCGCCGGCGCGTCCTTCGACTCTCAAGGGTTAATAAACACTTTATGTTGAAGGTCATAAGTTTTATTGGTTAAATATACAAAGAAAAGTACAAATATTTGTTGGTTCTATAGCAGATTTTCATAAATGTGTAACATGGGCGCTGCCTGCAAAATGCCTTATCAAAATGCCTTTTCTTTTGAAGTGAACAGCATTTCTTAACCTGAAAAGATAGAAATGCCAAACGTTACACACAAAAACTTGAAACGTTTCTACACAAACTGTGTTTCAGGTTAAGAACACCCTGTAGATGCTTAACTAAATGTTAACAAATACTTCACAAATCAACAATGAATCACTTATCAACAGTTTACTAATGATATATTAACTAGTAAAACAGAAAGTTATTATAAAGTGTTAAGTTCTTACACTAGGTTTATTGTGGGGATTTAAAAAAAAAAAAAAAAGTAATTTTCTCTTATATAGTTTTCCACCTTAATAATGAATTACCGCCCCCCCCCCACCCCCCGGCAACCATATTTGTCCGTTCTCTTCACAACGTTATCTAGAAAGGTACACATCTTTAAGTTCTCTAATAATGAAATAATAGTTTTGAAAAAAAACTGTGCTGATGGTGGCTCAATGAACATCTAATTTGGTTTGTTCTCAGATGAACAACAAGTTGAGTAAGGAAGTTATGATATAGAGGCTGAGGGAAGAAGAGGCAAAGACTGAGTCACAGCCAGAAAGTGTTGATGACACTGTTGATTTCTATTCACTGTTCCCCCCTCCCAATTAAAGTCTGTCACATTTACAGCCGATTATACTCTAAAGCTGGTTAAACTGGAAGTTATGTTGTTGTAAGGTGTTTTAAAATTTTTGTTCATGTGCCCCTTTTGATCAATGAGCACCTGCCCCCCCCCCATCGGTCTCTGCACGACCCTGATGATAATGCATACTGAACAGGAAAATAGTCCATTATTTTCAATCAGTGGTACCCACCTGAACGACACAAACTGTATGTAAAAAAAAAAAAAAAAAATTGCCCGAGAGTTTAAGATGCCACGCTAAATGTTAATGCTAGCGAGCACGCAAGGGCTATGCTAACGCTCCGAGCCACCTAGCATCGCATTTGCAAGGGTGTCACAACCCCTTCCCTCTCTCTCCATGTCTCTCAGACATATCTCGTCATTCAACCAAATTGTAGTAACGCACGCCTTCACATCCCCAGTAACAGTAAAGGCGTTGCCAATATGGGAAAAGTAAATAGATTACTCTCTAATGAGGAAAATAACGCCGTTAGTAACACCGTTATACTCTAACGGCGTTATTAACAACACTGCATGACAGGTAGTAAAAATGGCATCTATGAATAAAAACAAAAAAAAATAATTAAACTGACCTGTTTTTTTTAATTTTTTTTTTTAGTCTCGCACATTCAGCACTAGTGATGTATTACGGCATGCGGCTGCCTATAAATGCAAACATTGCAGGTTCAATTCCCACCAATTTTCAGCTACTGCTTGCCCAAATAAAAATAAGTGGGCTGCTTCAGGAAGGGCTTCCGACATAAAAACCTTGCCAAACAAATCACTTGAGTGACTCACTTTGGAGAACCCTGACAAAAGCCGAAAGTCGTTTTTTTTTCTTTCTTTCCTTTTTTAAAAAATCTTGCACATTCCCTTTGCAAACTGGCAGAGGGGGAGGAAATCTTTTCAATTAGTTGAGTGAATGTGAAATGCTGAATGCAATTGAAGCCAGACTCACTGTATTGCCCATTAAAATTGGTTTTATATTCCAGTGTCGGAAAAAAAAAAAAATCTCAGCCGAACGGCTCGGACCACAGTCAATCATGTTAAAAGCCAAGGGTGCTTAATTTGATTTACCAATATAAAATGCAAATGAGGTGATCAAGTGGAGTGGGAGCCAGGAATAGGAGGCTCTTTTGAGCCATCAAGTTAAATGGGAGCATATCGCAGCCTAGCGATGTAAAGAATGTTTTTGCATTTTGCTTTGATTAGTGCTACAAAATTTTAATTTGTCAGGCTAATTCTTGACAAATTGCTGTCGATACAAAAGATCCGCAATATGTTTAAACACACCGAGCACTCCGAGTCCGGCTTCTACCGAACACATATGTTGCATTTGCAGCTGTAACTGGGCTTTTGTAAGTGAAAAGCCTAATTAAATAAATGGAAGATGGCACAACAGTCCCTTACAATACTGAATGAGATAATGCCTGTAATTGGGCTGCCACGAGTCTGGCCATATGCTTCTGTATAGCACTTAGGCACGACTGGTCTGGGGTAAATACAATAACTATGTGAGGTGAATGCTCATGGGACTTGGCCCTCTTATGCTAACCTGGCTAACAAGAAAGACAGTTATTGCGATATTGGATTTGATGCGGTATTGGATTTGATGCACCATTATGTGAAAGGTAGAAAAACAAGTATGCACAGAACACAAAGAAAATGTGGAATATGAACATTACTGGAGCCTCATCTATGAAGTTGCTCACACCCATTTCCCATAGTAAAGTGTCTTTGTAGACTATGTTGCCTGGAAACGGATCTGAGAATGACCCATGTAGTCCTGACTGCGTCTTATTCTGATGATTGACAGGTTTCGTGCAGCCTCACAATAGGATAAACTCAACTATGATCATTTACAGTAGATTCTCAAAGCCTTAAAGGATGATAAGAAATCTGCGCCTGTATAAATGCCGAGCTATTGTTTACTACTAGACCTGAGGAAATCACTGAAAGGCACTGTAAAGTTAAACAGAAAACAAAAATGAACAGACAAAGAGAGAAAACAATTTGTTTAAGAACAGAACATTTAACCAAATAATGCTCACCATACCATTTTTTATACATGTGTTTTTCAGCCCTCTATATGAGCAGTATGATATTTTTTCTCCTGATAAACCATATGTATACAGGCAGATTGCACAGATAATCTAACAGGAGGGGAAAAAGAATGTTTAAGCATTGTGACCTGATGTATCCATACACGGAGTTTAAGGCCGAAAAGTGTCATTGCATGAAATAGACTTTCCTATATATGATTTTAAAATGAAGAGTTTTCCGGTAAAATATTGTCTATAAAAGTTATAAAGCAATTAAAAAAATAAAATAAAATAAAAATTGTAATGAGTAAAAATGATTTTTCGAACAGATCATATGACTTGCACCTTAGGTCATTTGATCTGCTTAGCCAAAACCATCTGAGGACTGAAGAGGCAAGATAGATATACGTAATTTTTTCAAACTTAAGCTTTCAAAAGCGACAACAACGACTGAGCAAGAACCAAGGATTGAAAATGTGGACCATGGAAAGCCAAAGAGCACCGCCAAAATGGTGAGTGGAGTTTGAATTTGCCCCACTAAAGATGCTAATTGTACAACAGAGCCACCACCGGTATCTTGCCAATGTAGTTACCCCGTCAGAAATTGTATCCCCTGGCTGCGGGAGCGCACACATACACATTAATTATGAGTTATGTCGACTTAAACAATTAATTAAAGGCAGAAAAGAACCATAATTATATATTTTGGACATCGATATTTATTAAACTGGAGAAACTCCATACAGGACTTGAATTACAGTAATAACGGTTATAGGTAATCCAATGAGTAAAACAGTGAAACATTGCCTTTTTTACATTCAGTACGTATGTTATGTTATACGATACAAAAAAAAAAAAATTAATTGGTGGGCCATTATTTAAAACCTTGTAGATAACTACATCACCAAAACACGGAAATCAAACGAACCAGTGCACCGCAGTGGCTCTGCCAGGGGATACCATTTCTGAGAGGGGTAACTACATTGGCACGACAAAGGTGGGCGTACCATATTCAATGGATGACGATCTTGGTGAAAAAGATAGCCGTCCTAAGTACAAGTACCCTGATTTAGAATTCCCCTAAAGCAGGGTTCACTAAATCCGGACCTCGGGGCCAATTTTCCTGTCTTGTTTTCCATGTCTCCCTCCTCCAACACACCTGAATAATAAGGATCATTATCAGGCTTCTGGAGAGGTTGCTGATGACATAATCATTTGATTCAGGTGTGTTAGGGGAGAGAGACGTGGAAAACACGACAGGAAAAGTGGCACTGAGGTCCGGATTTAGTGAACCTTGCCCTAAAGCATGACACGAAACAAAATTGCTCATTTTCAATTTATTATTATAAATATTCTTGGAAATTAATTTCATTGCTGACACTGCGTTTTGGGGTAATCAACATGTTGTGCCTCCCCTGCCCCAAAAGTCAAACCATGCCTATATATGTATCAAGTATGATACACGTGTATGGAAAATTGCCCTTGAAATTTGTTTGTTCCAAGGGACCATTAAACACTCCAAGTTGAAAGAGTTAGAATTTTCGGTCACATATTTAATGCTTTTAGATGATTAACGCGACCTGTCTCCATGTGGAAAAAATATGAGCGCTTTTGGAGTACTTTTGGAGGTAGGTTTTCGTGTACAAAATTTGAGAATCACCATACTAGTTTGTAGAATCTATTGTTCAGCTCTCGAAACATCTTTTGTACATCTTTGTTTTGTGTTTGATCACTGGTTCTGTCAAAAGCTGTTTTCGAAATTTTCGGATCTCACAAATACCATTTAAGTCGGAATATCTATTTAAAATGGAATTTGGCCCTAGGTAACATTCAAATAAGTGTGTATCGTCTTCATTGGTGTAGGGTAAAGTATGAAAGTTGTATTTGCACGTAGTATAATAGTATAGTACGAGAACTCTCTCCAAAGCAGATACCATCCACTTCACAACCTCTAAGGACCCCCCTTGTAGTTGTTGTTTTCCACTTACAGGAGCCTGTTTAGGAAACCTGATAGAACATACACAGATTGTAGCAAGGTCTCTTATCCTCAGCTTGTCAGTAGCTGAGTGATACGAGCTGCTAACTTTCTATTTTAGGCTTCTCGCTTTGATGTTCTCATCTTAAAAGGAGCCCCTGAAACATACAAGTAATTTACTTTTCTTTGTTCTCTCACCTTAAATCCTCTTCATCTTTTTGTAGTAGTTGCCTTTTCAAGGGGAAAGCTGAGCTCAGCTTTCACAGCACTCATAGAAGACCTATATTTCATTCAGAAGCTCAATAGTGCTCTAACATCTATAGAGAGATGACAGCTCCCCTCTGTATGTGGATCAGGAGTATTGCATTAATTGTGCAGAGACCCTGTAAAAGCGTAGCATACAGTCGAACAGCACCCACTGGATGGATGACATGATACGCACAAAGCCATTTTCCTCCTAAAAGTATGAAAGTCACAATTTAAACAGTTAATTTTTTTTCCCAATGTACAATATCCTCTAAAGTCATATTGTCCCGATACCTACAATAGTATCAATACCGATACGGCATAAGATGGCATTATCGGTATCAGGGAGTACTAAGAAATAACGTGAAGATGCTGCGCAATTTGTAGCAAGAGCTTGTTAACATCCATTGGTCGCTCTACTCAAGATGGCCACCAACTACACACGCGGATGTAGACAAAGGAGCACTTGTAACCCTTCCCAAGACGATGATAGACGTCCAATCCTGTAGCTTCCAATCATTTTTCTGTTGTGCTGTTCATCCCTAGAAGTGGGAAGGTTGGCAGCGAATTAATACTCGTTCATTTGCTGCCAACCCTCCCACTTCTAATGGATAGGATGTCTAGAGCTATCAATGGCAGCCAATGAGTTTAAACTATTGTCTGTCCAAGCCATGATAGGAATTATTTTACATTATGTCAGCATACAGTAATTTAGAGTTAAAATAAAAAATATTCTGTTTATGGCGGAAAACACTGGTGACTTGAAGTTCCGCTCTCAGACCCCCAATTTGGCCAATTTTCAAAATTGTCCTATGTGCATGTGTGATACATCATTGAAAGCTTAAAATCTCAATTTTCTGTGGGAATAAAAGTTTTGAACAGGAGGGCATTTAAAAAAAAAAAAAAATTTTTCAAACAGCAAAACCCTAACTGGAGGCGAGAGCACGCGAGAGCAGAATTAAAGACGCCACGATTTTAACGAGATATTATTGCCTACCTACCTTTCGATCCAAAAACTCCATGTAGTATGTATCACCGAGTGTCAAGACACAACTGTGAATGGCCACAGCCAGATTTTGGGGGAATTTTAAGGGTGAAAAATAGTCATATGACAAGGGTCGCGATGCAGAAATCACAGACATCAAGGAGTGGTCAAGATCTTCATTTTCATATAATACCCCTTTAAACTTTTTTTTTTCTCCATTTTTCTTTGTTTGGATCGATTATTTATATCTAAAATATTGGGGAAAATGCGACTAATGAAAAAAATACGATTAAGCGATAGTTGTGAGGTAGATACCCGTGACTTTTTTACAGACGCCATTTTTTTCATTGTGACTTAATTTGTTTAAAAGTTTAAAATATGCGAGTGAATATTTTTTAATTAATTTTTTAATTTTTTATTAATTTTTATAACTGGGTTAAAACAAAAGCGGTTGCGTGACGTCTGTAAATGGGTGTTTCCAGGGTAAAATGGACAAATTAAGAATAGTTTGGGGGCTTATTTTTGGGGGGCCATGAATCTGCTATGGCAGCATATAGACATACTGTGGCATCAAACACAACAGTTCTTTTGGCTTAAAATACAGCAGTTTATTTTAAAGAGGGGTGCAAGAGCAGAAACTGCTTTTTCCAGCCTTGTCTGCGTTTTCCGCCATATTTATTTTTAAAAATGTGGTATTGTTACAGTATCAGAATCGGCCAATAGCACAAAGCCAGGTATCGGAATTGGTATAAGGAGCCAAAAAAAAAGGTATGGATGCAACACTTGTCAAAAGATCAGTGGCGCTGGAAGAGGGGTGTTGAGGGTGCTGCAGCACCCCCTGGTGTTGGGGAGAAAAAATGTGTTTTGGTAGATTCTTTTTGTTGTTGTTGTTAAAAATAAATAGATAAATAATACATATTTAAATAATACCGTATTTAACTTTGGGGATTAAATATATATATGTTGGAAAAAGTTTTTCATTTTTTGTTAATAACACCACCTGACACCTTACTTGCTACCGGGTCACGTTGAATAAGGCGCTAATGGAACAGAAAAGTAAACTGTTGACAGAGGAAACGTTAACATGGCACAAACACAAATTAGCGATTTTGTCTTTATAAAAACAGGGACATTATCTCAAATTCAAGTCGAGGTTGAAAATGAAGACGTTTGTACAAATAGGTAAGATATATTGCTGTTGAGCTGCCGTTGTGCCAGAAGACTGTTGGATATTTGTGTGCAATTTATTTTAGCGTTGTGAAAAGGTGATGTTAAACCGAGGCTTATAGACAAGTTTCCGAGGTACTTCCGAATGTCTGCTCGCAACTTCTGTTTTAGAATTTCTCCATCCAAAACAACAGTGGAGCTGGAGTAACATTACTCATCAAAATCCCTTAAATAGACAGTTTGGAAATACTGCATCCATCTGCCATCATCACAACATGTTCATGAAGGGAGATGTGGAAAAAATGCTCGTGCTTGTGTTTTTTTATTAGCCATGTTGCCGCTGTGTTATGGAAGGTATGTTCTTCCTATCTCTGCGTTTTCATGTCATGTGTCCGGGGCTCAAAACATACTAAAACTAAAATCTTGCGTATGAAAGTACTTGTTGCATTTGATATTGTTATTACGATGATGATTGTAATTATGATGATGTTTAATATTAATTACTACAACTACTGTATCTGCTGCCAGCCTGTTGCTAAGCAGTATGTGTTGGATGGCACAATTATGCCAACGCATAAATGCAAGTGTTACAAGTTTTTTGTTTGTTTGTTTGTTTACAGGTGGAAAACGCTGTTAGACAAGGGAAGACAAGGTGATGTGCCTTACAACAACACTTACTGTACGTTGATGGACATACCTGTAGAACGCACGTTGGGAGACGGTGGCTCGCTTCGCGGCGGACCGTCAGCTCGATTCTGAGATCCAACTACGAGCTTTATGACTGCAGCAACTTTAAGTGTTAGGGCCTCTGCCTGGGACAACATTAAGATACGCTATTGGAGCTGTAATTACCGAATACAGCGGGAGAAAGCCCGTCTGGAGGCCGTAATGTCGGGTGAAAGTTAGGCTCTGCTGTCTGATATCACATTCTCGCATACTATTTTTCTAATAATTTTATAAATTGTGATTTATTGACCTGTTTTGCACATGCACCAATCGTTTTAAATAAATAAAGTGATGGAATCATGTTGTCCAAATGTTTTATTGCGATCAATATCTGCAATAAAAAAATAATGACATAACTATTTTTTTTTTTTTTTAACCTGTCCTGTTCAGCTGTCTGACACGGAGAATGGAAGTTTAAGTGCCCGGATAGTCTGAACAGTTTTAATGTTTCACATTGAGAGTCTGACATACTCCCTTTGTGATCATTCAACAGACCTCATTTATTATGACAAAACAGCAAACAGGAAGGCGTTATGGGGGAACAGAAGAAAAGAAACACAAGAGAAGAAAGAGACATACTATATATGACATACTATTTTTGTTTATACCTTATATTTCCTTGTAAGAACAAAATCTGTGTCAGCCCTTCTGCATTCGGCAAATGTAATATTATTTATAATGTCACCTCATTTTGATCACTCAAGTCGCCGGCGTATCGATCTACACCTCACGTCAACACAGGTTGTTATAATTTTGTCCACGAATGATCAACGAAGTGATAAAAGTTCACGCACAGCACAGAACTTCTCGGAGTCTCATCTACGTTGTGCTGAATCAATTTTGGGAGATTCCGTAGGTTCCTCTAGTTTGATTTTCCAGTTTTAACTTTGTCAACACACTGCTTACTTCAACCGCAATTCATGCTGTTCTTTCTAAACCGGAAGTTCGGGGCAGACATTTTCCAAAATGGTGCTGTCCATATTTCGCTCAGGAAACTTGTCTATTGGCCCTTTTAATTTTGAAATGTGTTTGTGTGTCATTGCGTTGTCTCGCTGCAGTAATTTGCATTATAATACACAGGCGCTTTTATTTCCAAAACACACTGTAGGTGAAATAGAACACTCTCTTTGTAGTAGCCTAGTAGTAGTACGTAAATTATCCAGCATGCGTTTGTCCTACCATTGTGCACGCCTAGTATCGAAAAAATGCGCAAGCATGACAAATTTGGACTGAAATGGCTATTTTTGGATGAGAAAAACAAACAAAGAAAAATCCTCAGCACCACCTGCTGTAAGTGACTTTCGGCACCCCTGCAAATATTAAAATGAATTTAACTCGCTCTTTGCACTTAAGTGTGATTGATGCCGGCTTGCAATGTGCAAGAAAACCTCACTCCCTGTACCCTTCACAGAGAGCCTGGTGGCTGAGCTTCCAGCCCAGCCTTTTAGCTCTGTGGTCAGTGCAGGTCGACTGCAGACTGGCGACGTGGTTGGGGAGTGAGTTCGTACTCCCAGTGGGGTGGAATATGTTTGCCACTACCCTGTTAAATAAGGAGTAAAGCCAAAAAACAACATGCCAGTGAAAGTAATCAGTTGTGGCAGCCCTACCATGTAGTGGTAATTTTGCATTTTGAGTGAAAGGGCAGTGTCATTTTCCTACAATTTTCAGTTTGAATGTCACATATAACTAACACATTGAGTAATGTATTTTAAGGCTTACCTTGCCTTAATTATACTGATGTTTCCTACACAAAAACATTGAATAAAACGACTGGCGTGGATTATCATTTAATTAAAGGTCTAAAGAACACACTTACTAACCAAGTGTTCACAGTGGAATAATAACAGACACACTGGGAAGCAAGCTTGCAATCACATGAGTTTGTTTACAGCAACTGATTAATTAATAAAATGGTTATTACTATGTTGTTGGAAAACAAGATGTAATAATAGTGGAGTAGTGAGACTGGACAATAGCCCATAGAAAATAATGGTTCATTCAGTGTCTAGGTAGGAATAAACTGGAATTCGTTTTGATTTGCATACATTGTTTTTTTTCCTACAGTCTTTTCCACTTGGGAAAAATGTCACATTTATGCTGAAAGGCTTGATCACTAAAGAAAGTGAACATTTTTTTGTACCCTAGAAAGGACTTGAATGTCAGTTGAGCATTTATTCACTGCATGCAGGTTAATAACATAATATGCCCATTGTCTGCAATTTGACTTTTGATGGATGTGGATATCCACAGGCATTTGAAAATGGTATTCCAGGCTGGAAATGACAAGTAAATTCAGAGAAGTCACAGAAAATGGCACATGGCACTTTTCACCTGTACTTGAAATATATTTGAGGGAATCACTTGTATTTTGTGCTATTTATATGTAGATAAGCATGTCCAATGTGTAACTCAGCCGCTATCATTTGAATACCATTCTTTGTTCTCCTAAAAAAGAAAGATTAAATTCCATGGACTGAAATGGTTGAGTGTATAATTTGAGTCAAGCGATACAAGCAATCCTATACAGTCCAACTGATTCACTGAATTGGAACTTCACAATTAAGAACGTGATTATCTAGCTGTGACCATTGCTACTTGTAATTTTTTCTTTCTTGGAATCGTTTTTTTGACTGAAATAACTCAAACTATGAAAATACTACAGTAGAGACTTGTCAGAAAGCACTCCATATTTCATCAGTAACAAGATCTATTATTGTAACATTTTGGACCTCACGGAATTTCTGGTCAGATTTTCTGCACTGTTGCACAACCTTTTGCTTTATGACATTTGATGCCCTCTAAATTTGAGGAAATTTATTAAATATAACACTTTTTGCATTTTTGGGTAATTAGTTTTACACATTATGGTCATTGTCAAACTTCCTGAAAACTATAATTGCGCTTACTCCCCCCCCCCCCCCCCCCCACTCTTTGTAATGAATCCATGACAGAAAGTTAATATTAATGTATATTTAAAAATGAATATACCTATAATAATTGTACCTCAACTTACGAACTTCTCTACATACAGAATTTTCCGGTTAAGACGCACCTCAACGGGAAAATATTGCCTCTTCTTAGGAAAGAAATTTTAGGATAAGAAAGGTAAAAATACAGCATGGCTGGTACTCACAGTTCCCAGAGTTTACTGAATGTCACATACAGTGCCCTCCATAATTATTGGCACCCCTGAAAAAGATGTGTTTTTTAGCTTCATATATATATTTTTTTATTCCAATATAATGGGACCTTAATGGAAAAAAGAGAAAAATCCAACCTTCAATACAAGTGCATACATTCAGTGGGGAAAAAATCCCACATAAAGAAAAAATTATTTGACATTAAATAATGTGTGTCACAATTATTAGCACCCCTGGTGTTAATACTTTGTACAACCCCCTTTTGCCAACAAAACAAGGTCTGGGGACTAAGATGGCCATGGGAGGAGCTTGATTTTGTGTCTGGTGAACCATTTCTGTGTAGATTTGGCCATATGTTTAGGGTCATTGTCTTGCTGAAAGACCCAGTGACAACCCATCTTCAGCTTTCGGGCAGAGGGCAACAGATTTTGATTTAAAATGTCCTGGTATTTCAAAGCATTCATGATGCCATGCACCCTAACAAGGTTCCCAGGGCCTTTGGAAGCGAAACAGCCCTACAGCATCACTGACCCACCCCCATACTTCACAGTGGGTATGAGGTGCTTTTCAGCATGCGCATCTTTCGTGGCACGCCAGACCCACTTAGAGTGTTTGTTGCCAAAAAGCTCAATCTTGGTCTCATACAAAAATACACACGGTCCCAGGCTTCAACTGGGACCGTGTGCTTTGGTCAGATGTGTAGGGATATGTAGGGATGGGAATTGATAGGATTTTTACGATTCCGATTCCAATATCGACATTGCTTAATGATTCGATTCTTTATCGATTCTCTTATCCATTCTAATTTGGGGAAAAAGAAGAACAAACGTTTTGATTGGCATTGAGTTTGTTTAATCAGAAGTCACAACCTTAAAAACTCACAACAAGGTCAAAAGAGGCCCAAAGCCTCAATATTAACTGTGGCAATAAGTGGCAAATGCACAAGAATGTAACATTTTACTGAAACATTTTTCTGATAGAAATAAAAAAATATTGGTATATATTGGCATATAGTTCGTTGGTCTGCCGTTAGCAATATGTGTTGAACTTGCAGGGGTCCCCAAATTTTTTCCAGTGAGGGCCGCATAACTTTTTCCTTCTCTGATGAGGGGCCGGGGTCAGTTCGTAACAGAAAAAGTGTGACGATTGCAGGAGTGCCTAAATGTAAAAAATTATTGTTTTTCAGAATGCCACAATCAAATAACCCTTTCTGGATATTTCACAGAACAAAAGTAAATAAAATAAAAATAATATAATATAATAATAATTAATAATAATAACACTATTAATCAAATAGATAATAACCAAATAACCCTCTCTGAGTTCTTCACAGAAAAAGGCCAGAAAATAATTAACACTTTTGAGAAAAAAAAAAAAAAAAATTCAAAATGCTCTCTGGTATTGTTCAGGGGGCCGGACCAAATGTCGGGGTTGTCATGTCATTTCCTGTTTTATTTTGAAAGCTTCACCCTCCTTGTGTCTGCGTACTTGCCCTTCCTCTGGTCACCTAATCACCTATTGTTTCCACGTGTTCCCCATTACCCCCTGTGTATATATTGCCTTAGTTTCCCTTGTCTAGTGCAGAAGTGTCTTTCGTCCAAGGTCAGTCACGTCAGCCTCTCGTCATAGCCTACCGTCATAGACTATTACAGTTCTACTGAATGTTATCCTCCATTGGAGCGCTTTGTGTTTGAATTTTTTTATCTTCGCTATCTTGACTTTTTCCTCCATTAGGAGCGTTTTGTGTTTTTGCCTTTCCTCCCTTATGGAGTGCTTTTTTGTTTGAACCCTGATCGTGGTTGCTTTGACTTATTCCTCCATTGGAGAGTTTTTTGTTTGTACATTTTTCTCATTCCCGCATGTCAGCGGAAGAACCTGTTTTCAAAATAAAAGTTTTTGCCTGAACCTCCGCAGCTGAGTCCGCCTCGTCATCCAAGGCTGACAGAACACTTCTGCCAGAAATGGACCCAGCGGAGTTTTCTGAATTCTTTGCCACGCTGCGAGAGCAAGCGGCTCGCCTCACCCGTCAGGAGGACTTCCAGGCCGCGATGGCTGCACAGCTGGTCCACATGAACAAGCAGATGATGGAGATCACAGCCCAGCTGCTCTCAGCACACTCAGCCCCCACTACCGGATCCCCTGCCTGCCCCCCTCCTGCTTCCTCCCCCACAGTCTCTGGAAGAGGACCTAGGTTAGCGCCGCCGCAGCGGTTTTGTGGGGATCCAGGTACAAGCCAAGCTTTTATTACTGAATGCAGCATGCACTTTGATTGTTCGCCTCACGATTTCACCTCGGATCGCTCTCGTATCGCCTTCATGGTATCCCATATGTCGGGACGGGCCCGGACCTGGGCCATGGCGGAGTGGGAGTGCGATTCACTATCTTGCCATGTCTTGTCCTCATTTAAAGACACCCTAAAGAAGACGTTTGACCCCGTTTGTTCTGAGAGAGACCGAGCCCGACAACTCAGCAGCTTGCATCAAGGTAAAGACTCAGTCAACGACTATGCTATTCAGTTCCGTACCCTGGCCACGGGTTGTGGCTGGTGCCACACTGCGCTGTATGACACTTTTTTCAAGGGACTCTCTCCTACTATCCGGGATCGACTCGTACCACTCGACCTTCCGGAGGGGTTGGACGACCTCATTGCCCTAGCCATACGCACTGACCACCGTCTTGAGGAGCTTAGCAAAAGCCAACCTATCCACGCTGTGAGATCGCCTCCCAAGTCGCTGGAGCGGTTCGAACCTCGCCGCGCTCACACCCTGCCGTTTGCACCTCATAGGGACCATAACGATACCGTACCCATACAACTCAGACCCACACGTACATCCCCAGAGGAGCGCAGACGCCGACACGAGGAGAGACTGTGCTTCTACTGTGGGAGCTCGGGACACCTGGTGGCAGTTTGCGCCGCCCGCCGAGCTAAGCCCAGCCATAACAATCAACCTGTGTGTGCCACTCCTCGCCCTACGACCACCATTCAAGTAAAGCACGGGTCCTCCTCACATACACTCCCCGCCCTCATTGACTCCGGCGCCGATGACTGTCTGATGCCATGGGGGGTTTGCAACCTCCTGGGTCTACAGGCTGTCCCACTTGACCGACACCTGGTGGCCAGATCCCTCAATGGAGAGAAACTGTTTACCATTACCCATTCCTGCGTACCTGTAGAAATCACAGTCCAAGGACACACTGAGACCATGTCATTCCATTTGTTTCCTGCTCAAGCTCAGTCAATAGTTTTGGGACTCTCATGGCTTCGCAAACACCAACCCCACATTGAGTGGAACTCCGGGTCCATACTGGGGTGGGGTGTGGACTGCAGGGGACGTTGTCTGGGAGAAAAGAACCCTGGGGTCAAAGGTCATGTTAATGGTGAGACTGCAATTAACAAGTTTTCTCTCTCTGTCACTCCAGAACCGGAAATCGACTTGAGCACCATCCCAGAGTGCTATCACCATTTACGCCAGGTTTTTGACAAGACCCGAGCCCAGTCTCTGCCACCCCACCGTCCCTATGTCTGTGCTATTGACCTTATCCCGGGCTCCACTATCCCTAGGGGGCGCCTTTATCCTATCTCCGGTCCTGAAAGTCGCCATGCGTGAATACATTCAAGCCTCCCTGAAAGCAGGGCTCATCCGTCCTTCCTTGTCCGCTGCTGGGGCGGGCTTCTTTTTTGTAGGAAAGAAGGATGGGTCACTCCGTCCCATCATAGACTACCGCCAGCTCAACAACATCACCGTCAAGAATCGCTATCCACTCCCCCTCATGTCTTCGGTATTCGACCAATTGCAGCAGGCCAAGGTCTTCACTAAATTAGATCTACGCAACGCCTACCACTTAGTCCGCATTAGGGAGGGAGATGAGTGGAAGACGGCCTTTAACACCCCAGATGGCCACTATGAGTATCTAGTTATGCCCTTCGGCCTTACTAACGCCCCCGCGTTCTTCCAGGCGTTGATCAATGACGTTCTCCGAGATTTTCTTGACCGTTTTGTTTTTGTTTATCTAGATGACATCCTTATTTACTCCCCAGATATAACTACCCACAAGCACCATGTTGAATCTGTTTTAAAGCGTCTTCTCGCCAACGATCTTTTTGTCAAAGCTGAGAAAAGTGAATTTCATGTTAACACAATTTCGTTTTTGGGCTTTATAGTATCTCCTGGGGGTGTCCAGATGGATCCTGCAAAAGTAGAAACAGTAGTTAACTGGCCCACACCGGGCAGTCGAAAAAAGCTTCAGCAGTTCCTCGGGTTCGCCAACTTTTACAGGCGGTTTATCCGCGGTTTTAGTAAAATTGCAGGCCCTCTCCACGCTCTTACTTCCACCAAGGTGCAATTCGAATGGACCCCTGCGGCTGAAGCAGCGTTCCTGGCCTTGAAGACCCGCTTCACCACAGCCCCCATCCTGACCATGCCTGATCCCCATCGTCAGTTCGTGGTGGAGGTCGATGCCTCCTGTGAGGGCATTGGGGCAATACTGTCCCAACGAGCTGAGCATGATGGGAAGATGCATCCCTGCGCCTTCCTTTCCCGCCGCCTGTCGCCAGCGGAGCGGAACTACAACGTTGGCGACCGAGAACTACTCGCCATCAAAACCGCTCTGGAGGAGTGGCGGCATTGGCTCGAGGGGGCAGAGCAACCCTTCATAGTCTGGACTGATCATCGCAATCTTGAGTATCTAAAGACAGCTAAGCGACTCAATTCTCGCCAGGCCAGGTGGGCGCTCTTTTTTGACAGATTTTCCTTCTCTATCTCTTACAGGCCGGGGTCCCAGAACATCAAAGCAGACGCCCTCTCACGCCTCTACGACCCCGAGCTTGTAGCCAAGGAACCTGAAACCATCCTGCCACTGAATTGTGTGGTAGGGGCGGTAACTTGGCAAATAGAAACGGAGGTTAAGCAGGCATTAGGGGGGGTCCGGACACCTCGGGGGTGCCCTGAGAACCGACTATTCATCCCGGCTGACCTACGCCCCCGGGTGATCCAATGGGCCCACTCCACGCCGCTTTCCTGTCATCCGGGAGTCAGGCGCACCATGCACGCCATCTCCCGGAGGTTCTGGTGGCCAGGCATGGAGCCGGAGGTCTGGGAGTATGTCGAGGCTTGCTCGGTCTGCGCCCAAAACAAGACGTCCACCAGACCACGCATGGGCCTTCTTCAACCCCTCCCGATTCCCTCCAGACCATGGGCTGAAATTTCCTTGGACTTTGTCACGGGACTTCCTGTATCCCAGGGAAACACCACAATCCTGACCGTAGTTGACCGCTTCTCCAAGATGGCCCACTTCATAGCCCTGCCTGCCTTGCCCTCTGCCAAAGACACTGCAGGGATCATGATGCGGGAGGTATTCCGCATTCATGGCTTCCCTCGGGACATTGTCTCGGACCGGGGGCCACAGTTCGTGTCACTCTTTTGGAGGGAATTCTGCCGCCTCATCGGGGCTAAGGCCAGTCTCACGTCAGGATACCATCCGGAGTCCAACGGCCAGACCGAGCGCCTCAACCAACAGTTGGAGACCGGCCTCCGGTGTTTGGTATCCCAGAACCCATCCACATGGAGCAACCACCTGGGCTGGGTCGAATATGCCCACAACACACTTCCCACCTCCGCCACAGGTATGTCACCGTTTAAATGCGTCCATGGCTACGATCCGCCTTTGTTTGCTGCACAGGAGCGAGAGGTCTCGGTCCCGTCTGCCCATGCCTTGGTCCGCCGTAGCAGACGCATATGGGAAGCAGCTCGCCAAGTCCTCGTCCGCCAAGGGGATCGAGTGAAAAGGGCTGCAGACCGCCACCGACGCCCAGCACCTGCCTACCAGGCAGGACAGCGAGTGTGGCTAAGCGCACGAAACCTTCCCCTCCGGGCCACCTGCCGGAAGTTGGCCCCCCGCTTTGTGGGTCCATTTCCTGTATCGAAGGTTGTAGGCCCAGCAGCGGTACGTCTACGTCTTCCACGTTCCCTGAGAGTCCACCCCACCTTCCACGTCAGCCAAGTCAAGCCTGTGGTGGAGAGCTCCATGGTGCCTATGCCACGCCCTCCACCTCCTCTGGACATCGACGGCGGCCCTGCCTATCAGGTCAGGAGGTTGCTGGCGGTGCGACCCCGAGGTCGTGGCCATCAATACCTGGTGGACTGGGTGGGCTACGGCCCGGAGGAGAGACAATGGGTTCCCTCGCGGTTCATCCTGGACCCCTCGTTGATCAGGGACTTCCACAGGGACCACCCCGACCAGCCTGGACCGTCTGGTAGCCGGTCCTAGAGGGGGGGGTTCTGTCATGTCATTTCCTGTTTTATTTTGAAAGCTTCACCCTCCTTGTGTCTGCGTACTTGCCCTTCCTCTGGTCACTTAATCACCTATTGTTTCCACCTGTTCCCCATTACCCCCTGTGTATATATTGCCTTAGTTTCCCTTGTCTAGTGCAGAAGTGTCTTTCGTCCAAGGTCAGTCACGTCAGCCTCTCGTCATAGCCTACCGTCATAGACTATTACAGTTCTACTGAATGTTATCCTCCATTGGAGCGCTTTGTGTTTGAATTTTTTTATCTTCGCTATCTTGACTTTTTCCTCCATTAGGAGCGTTTTGTGTTTTTGCCTTTCCTCCCTTATGGAGTGCTTTTTTGTTTGAACCCTGATCGTGGTTGCTTTGACTTATTCCTCCATTGGAGAGTTTTTTGTTTGTACATTTTTCTCATTCCCGCATGTCAGCGGAAGAACCTGTTTTCAAAATAAAAGTTTTTGCCTGAACCTCCGCAGCTGAGTCCGCCTCGTCATCCAGGGCTGACAGGGGTGGCCGTATTCGGCCCGCGGGCCTTAGTTTGGGGACCCCTGTTGAAGTATTATTTACCAGTATATTGAAATGCATGCCTTTTATTTTTTATGGTGCTTTCACGCTCAAGTGGGGGCACTCTTGCTCTTCCTCACGCAAAGAAGACCGCGCTCACGTGAAGAAGAGCGCTCCTACACACGAAGAAGAAATGCCGCATCCAAGCGAGTGAGCGAGTTAGTGAGAGAGGGAAGCACTGCTACGACCCTACGTTCTTTGTTAATGCTTGTAAAATATCTACAGAGGCAACGCCTGTATGTATCATCTTTTGTGTTGTTGTGTGTTTCCACTCGTGATCGGACACTTAAATCCAGTTGTGTAGTGGTTTGAACGATGTGCTAATGCTAGCGAACGCATGCTAACTGTTTCGTTATTACTGAATTAGCAGCTAATCATCGCTGATTTACATTGATGCAAACCGGTTTGTTATTGGGGACGAAATTGATTTGTTTCATTTCTATTTTTAGTTTCACTCTTCAAGTGATGGTTGAATAAAGTCAGCAAATTATACCAACGTCTTCTGTATCGTCATTTCGGAGTTTAGCTAGCTGTATAGCTATCTCGGTGAGGACAGTGCAGTCTATTCCCTCCCGATGCAGTTATCTCCACCTTCCCTCCCGATGCAGTTATATCCACCTTGCAATGATTGCAAGTCGTTTTGTTGTAATTTTTCCTCGTGAAGTGAAGACACACTTTCGAGCGTTTGAACCTACGTGCTGTCATTGTTATGTTTACGGCTGCAATGCTCGTGCTAAACCATCGTAACCTTTCATTTTCACCCTCTTTCCTGGTGAAGTGTAGCCAAACTTTGGAGCGGGTGGTTCTTGGCGCCATGCTAGTTTGACGTGTCTGGACAACAAGACAGTCACGACGCAATATGCGTCTTCAGGACTTGTTGAAGGGATCGTTAAGGCTTCTTCATTGTGATGTCGAGGCCTCGAAACATTAGGAACCGGTTCCGAATTGGAATCGGATTTCGATTCCCATCCCTATTAATATGTGTGTATCCCAGTGTCCTTTTCATTCGACTCTCATGTTCCGACGGCTTTGCACGGGTGTATTAACTTTTATTCTTTATTCTTGTTTTTTTTTTTTTTTTTTTTTTTTTTAACATAATGCACAACTCAGATTTTGTGTTTATTGTGCAATAATCGAATTGTAACATATATTTGTCACATGTTTTCATGCATTTTTATGCATTATAAAAGATTTATGTCTGAATTTTGGGGGCTTGGAACAGATTAGGGCATTTACATGGAAAACGCGTCTCTACTTACAGAATTTTCAGGTAACGAAACTACTTCCAGAACCTATTAATTCCGTAAGTAGAGGTAGCACTGTACTTAGTTCTTGTAACTATAGGCCTCTGCAGAAGTTGTAGAAACTATCCTTCGCCAGGCAGTCGTTTTTCGCACGTGGGTACTGCGCCTGATATGAACGTGCCAAGCCCACCTCTGGCAAAATAAAACAGCGGAAACAAAGCTAAATGGAAAGCGCACATTTGCACAATAAACATAAAATCAGAGCTGTGTATGATGTAAAAAACCAAGAATAAAGAATAAAAGTTAATACACTCATTTAAAGCTATCGGAATACGACGGGTGAATGAAAAGGACGCTGAGATACACACATAAACTAGAGTAGAGGTCCCTCTAAGCCAGTTGGATGCAGGACGGCTAGGAAATAGCCAATGGCAGAGCAGATATGAATATGTTACATCCGGTAAACTCTGGGAGCTGCGAGTACCAGCCATACTGTATTTTTGCGTTTCTTATCCTAAAATTTCTTTCCTAACTAGAGGCAATATTTTCCCGTTGAGGCGTGTCTTAACATGAAAATTCTGTATGTAGAGAGGTTCGTATGTAGAGGTACACTGTAAATGGTGAAATTCATTTTATTAGGTTTGCAAGACAACTTACATTGAAAATGCCCAGAATGTCTCTTTTCATTTTTGCTGGCCTCTGCAAACACCAGATTTTCATTAATAGGTGGCTGACAGGATAAGATTGAAATTGAAAGTTAAAGTATATGTTTCAACTGAGAAAACTTTAATTTCAACAATGAAATGTAGTTACTGCAGTTTCTGCTTGTAAATACCTTGAATGCCAGATCTGGGTAATGTCTGTTGCAGCTGATTGTCCGTCACTCATCAGTATTATCAGTCTGATTGTGTTTGCGACATAGGACACAGGATCACTGCTCATAGGAAACCTATAAGCAGATGACCATTGTTATGGACATATTTAATATTTAACACCAAAAATGGTTGCTTTAAGATGTTTTCGCCTACTTATTGTTGGCCTGCATTTTGTTTGAATGAAGTGGACTGGTCGCCACCCATAAATTGACGAACAAAAAAACTGTGTATATACATATATATATATATATATATATACAGTGCCTTGCAAAAGTATTCGGCCCCCTTGAATCTTGCAACCTTTCGCCACATTTCAGGCTTCAAACATAAAGATATGAATTTTTTTTTTTTTGTCAAGAATCAACAACAAGTGGGACACAATCGTGAAGTGGAACAACATTTATTGGATAATTTAAACTTTTTTAACAAATAAAAAACTGAAAAGTGCGGCGTGCAATATTATTCGGCCCCTTTACTTTCAGTGCAGCAAACTCACTCCAGAAGTTCAGTGAGGATCTCTGAATGATCCAATGTTGTCCTAAATGACCGATGATGATAAATAGAATCCACCTGTGTGTAATCAAGTCTCCGTATAAATGCACCTGCTCTGTGATAGTCTCAGGGTTCTGTTTAAAGTGCAGAGAGCATTATGAAAACCAAGGAACACACCAGGCAGGTCCGAGATACTGTTGTGGAGAAGTTTAAAGCCGGATTTGGATACAAAAAGATTTCCCAAGCTTTAAACATCTCAAGGAGCACTGTGCAAGCCATCATATTGAAATGGAAGGAGCATCAGACCACTGCAAATCTACCAAGACCCGGCCGTCCTTCCAAACTTTCTTCTCAAACAAGGAGAAAACTGATCAGAGATGCAGCCAAGAGGCCCATGATCACTCTGGATGAACTGCAGAGATCTACAGCTGAGGTGGGAGAGTCTGTCCATAGGACAACAATCAGTCGTACACTGCACAAATCTGGCCTTTATGGAAGAGTGGCAAGAAGAAAGCCATTCTTCAAAGATATCCATAAAAAGTCTTGTTTAAAGTTTGCCACAAGCCACCTGGGAGACACACCAAACATGTGGAAGAAGGTGATCTGGTCAGATGAAACCAAAATTGAACTTTTTGGCCACAATGCAAAACGATATGTTTGGCGTAAAAGCAACACAGCTCATCACCCTGAACACACCATCCCCACTGTCAAACATGGTGGTGGCAGCATCATGGTTTGGGCCTGCTTTTCTTCAGCAGGGACAGGGAAGATGGTTAAAATTGACGGGAAGATGGATGCAGCCAAATACAGGAACATTCTGGAAGAAAACCTGTTGGTATCTGCACAAGACCTGAGACTGGGACGGAGATTTATCTTCCAACAGGACAATGATCCAAAACATAAAGCCAAATCTACAATGGAGTGGTTCAAAAATAAACGTATCCAGGTGTTGGCCAAGTCAAAGTCCAGACCTGAATCCAATCGAGAATCTGTGGAAAGAGCTGAAGACTGCTGTTCACAAACACTCTCCATCCAACCTCACTGAGCTCGAGCTGTTTTGCAAGGAAGAATGGGCAAGAATGTCAGTCTCTCGATGTGCAAAACTGATAGAAACACACCCCAAGCGACTTGCAGCTGTAATTGGAGCAAAAGGTGGCGCTACAAAGTATTAACGCAAGGGGGCCGAATAATATTGCACGCCCCACTTTTCAGTTTTTTATTTGTTAAAAAAGTTTAAATTATCCAATAAATTTTGTTCCACTTTACGATTGTGTCCCACTTGTTGTTGATTCTTGACAAAAAATTAAAATTTTATATCCTAATGTTTGAAGCCTGAAATGTGGCGAAAGGTTGCAAGGTTCAAGGGGGCCGAATACTTTTGCAAGGCACTGTATATATATATATATATATATTTATATATATATATACATATATATGTGTGTGTATATACAGTATATATGCCAGTGCTTCTCAATTATTTTCTGTTAGGAAGACGTAAATGTTTCGCGCCCCCCAAACTCTGCCGCCACTGTAAATAGTATCATTTATCATATTACTATTATAAGTACGCCTCTGCCTCACATTGTAAATTTTTTTCTATTACAGAAAATAACAGATGAACTTATAAAGTATAACTTTATCAACATTGTTTTTGTAACAGAAAAGACAACGCGCATCAATTTGCCTGAATTAAAAAAAAAAAAAAAAAGTCACATCCAAACTGTAAAAATACACTCAAGGTACATTTTTAACATTTGATACTGAAAAATAAAAAAAATCAGTAAATAATAAAAAAATCAAATTGATTAGAAAAATTAACTCATGAGGACAATATGCCAAAAAATTTGACCGAAAAAACAAAACTGAATGGGGGGGGGGGGGGGGGGGGGGGTGTCTTTGGAAAAAAGGACAGTTTTTATTTTAACTGCTCGCTGCTCACAGTATCACCTCCAGTTTGCAATAGTGTGGGGTTATTTTCCACTGAGCATACTAACAGTGCTCACTGGTTTACTGATATAACATTGACAAAGCGGGACGATTGTTGGCGATATTCGGCACGTTTTCGCTGAAAAACAACCAAGCGGCTCATCAATGAGATTGGGGTCCAATGTCTTTAAGTGGCGTCTTAATTGATTTGGCTTCCGGCTGTCCGCTATAATCATTTTTAGACACAGTAAACAGTGGTCTTTCCTCACCTACCACTGTATTAAATGTCAAAGCCAAAAGGCAAACGGCCCGAAAAAAGCGCATTCTCGGCGGCAGAGGGAGAACCGTAGGTGATGGCGGTCGTCGTGACGATCCCAAGCCGAAAATGGCACGTCTCGGGCGGACACGTGAGTACCGGAGAAGACAGTGGGTTGCTGCGTGAGTCCGGCCGGAAAACGGCTTTCGAAAACGGCGCACAGCTCTTCATATCTCTCGTCTGTGTGCTCTTGCTTACTTCAAAAATACTGCGCGCACTTTGAAAATGAGAGCGCCACTGCCACCCACTGAGTGGATGCGCAAGTACACTTTATTCTAGTATGGCAAAAATAAGAAAAAAAAGCATGTTACCCGAGGTCACATGCGCCACCCCTGGCATCGCTCTGCGCCCCCCTGGGGGGGCGCGCCCCACTATTTGAGAAGTACTGCTATATACAGTATATATAAAATAATCAACATCAAATTAATTATTGAATTAATCATCAAATATTTTGATTGATTGATTTTCAAGACCTTGTTAAACTCCTAACCAAATGGTCCAAATGTTCACTTCTCAGTAGAAATGTTCTCAAATGTCAGTCGCTCTCCATTAAAGCAACATATTTTTATTTTTTCATTTATTCATTTTCCATACGTCTCATCCCAGTTTACTCAAAATAAGACATTTATAGAACAGTCAGTTTATCTTCCAATAAAATAATGATCCATGTTTTGACCTGTTTTGTGGCACTTTACAGATGAAAATGAATGAATCAGAATCAATTTATGGCTGGGCATTTCCTGCACTGTCAATTCCAAATAATGTCATGTTTTAAAATAGTGATGGAAATAAAATAATGTTGCATTCATTCATCAAATAATGAAAAAAGGAAATTAATGAAATATTCAATTATTGAAATAATCATTAGTTGCTGCCCGAATTTGTATATAATAATTAATTAGCAATATAGTGGTGTAATCTGCAAATAGTGTATGTGATTGCATAACTAATATTCTGAGTATCGGATACAAGTAGAGGAAATCATGAAATCTTCGTTGTGTCCTTTAAAAAAAAAAAAAAATTAGGGGAGGGCAATTTTATTTTTCAAATGATTTTTTTTTCCTCGTTTGAAAATATATTTTTTTAATGAAGCACCTTTTTTTGCGATTGAATGATTTAGACGCAAATGTCCTACCCATTACACTGCCCAAACACAAAAAGGATTGCTAAAATCAAAGAAAACTTTTAAAATTAAAAAATTAAGTGTTGAAATGCAAATATTTGAGTTTTAAACATTTTTTCGCATTCAAAAACTTTTTTTTTCTATTATTGAAATGTTTCGTTTTTTGATTGAAGTGATTTTTTGTTTGAAAAAATATATTTTTTGTTTGAAGCAACTTATTTTTTGATTGAATAATAAAGACACAAATATCCTTGCCAAAATGTGGCCCAAACACAAAACAACATTACTTTAATCAAGAAGTTGCATCAAACAAAAATAAAATTGACTTAAAAAAATAAAATAAAATAAAAATTTAAAGAAAAATAGCTTTCAAATGCATTTTTTTGAGTTTCAAATTTATTTTTGCATTCAAACACATTTCTTTTGATCGAATAATGAAGACACAAATCTGCCTCCATATGGCTCCGCCCAGTGGATACAATGTTTTGATTGGGGTAACTACACTGGCATGACACCGGCGGGCGTAACATATGCAATGGATGACGATCTTGGCGACAAGTATAGCTGTCCTACGCAGCCTGATTTAGAATTCCCCTCAAGAATGAAAACAAAACCAAAAACACTTATTTTCAACTTATTATTATAAATATTCTTGTAAGTTAATTTTATTGCTGACACTGCGTTTTGGGGTCATCAACATGTTGTGCCCCACTGGCCCAAAAGTCAAACTCCGCCTATGGTGGGGGGCAGGCTGAACTCAAATATACAATGATTAAAACTGTATTTCATTACTAGTGTTGGCATATTTGTATTTTTAAGAATCGTTAATTAGAAATTAATGTTACAAAGCCATAAAAAACATGAGTAATTTAATAAACCAGTGAAATTAAAAGTGGCTTGGCAATAAGGATGTACTAAAGTGGTTCAGTGGCAGCGCAAACCTCACCTGAAATAAGTAGGCGACTTTTATCCGCATTCTGAAAGAATCTTTTATGAGCATATTAGGGACGATTGCACCACCAGCATGATGTTTTCCCTCTTTCCTTTTTCAATTCACCCTACAATTTTATAAGCAACTGCCTCAGACAAAGTGCACCTTCAACGTGTTCTAGAGTAAAAAAAGGTTTCACCTCTTTCAATTCAACAGGAAGACCCTTATCCTCCTAGAAAGAGAGGGATCCAGCCTCGTTTTACCTCCGTAGGGAAAAACCTGAGCGGGGACAACAAAAAGTGGCTTTTGAATATAGTTGTGAAAGAGGGCAGCTGTAGTCTGAATACGTGTATGTTCTTTTGTATTTTAAATGAGCATTGTCTGTCACAAAGTGCAGGCCACATTTTGGTGGGGGAAATATTTTACAACTATATACAGTATGTCTTTCACACCATCCACTATTGTTTGCACATTTGTGAATAGATGGAAGATGTAATCAGAAGCATAATGTTGGAAGAAAAATTGTTCCAAATGAGAAGTGAATATGCGCAAAGATGACAAGTCCTCTGCATGCTTGCATGATTAAAATATTTAAATATGGAAAATGCACACTTACGTACAAACAATATAAGCTATTTAAAACAATGAATATATCGAATTTAAAGATGGATCAACTTTTATGTGACTAACCAAATGTGTTGTTGTTCTTGTCTTTTTGGCAATGGTTAAAAAAATGTCCTCTCCAGGTGAAAAGAAGTGCAGAATACGATTTCCTTTGCCATCCTGTCTTCACATTGTCCTTCATTGTGTCCCTGAAAACATAATGAGGTTTTCAAGTGTAGTGCCACCTGGTATATTCATGTTCTTTTCTGTGCTTCAACCCCTCTTCATAGCAGTGTTGACTGCTAAAGTATGGGTAAAAGGAGTGGTTTGTCTGTGCCTGTTTAAAACTGCACTTGGCAACCTTTTAGGGAAAAAAAATTAGGTGAGAGGAACAAAGACAGCTGATGCATCACTAATTGCAATGCTGCAAACTCACAAAAATTGTTGAAGATTCAAGTGTAGATTTAATCAATAGAAATTGCTTCTTCACATAAAACTCTTTGGTGCTTCTTTTGGTTCCTTGCTCTACAAAACTTGAAAATTATCAGATTTGTTATTTTTCTCTTAATTTTGCTGGTATCCATGCTTTAAAAAATGAAATACGCATCACCCTGTTAACATCATAGGAACTGCTGCATTCTGATGTAAAGTGTATGGTAAAAAATCACAGCCACACATATTTTTTTGCCATTTCAAATGAATGGAAAATTTGGATGTGCATAGCCGTCAATGGTAAAGCCTGACTTGGGTGCCAGTTAAATGTCTATGCGCTTTAATGTAAAGTGTATGGTCAAAAATCACAGCCACACATGTTGTTCTGCCATTTAAAATGAATGGCAAATTTGGACATGCATAGCCGTCAATGGCATGGACATGCATGGCCAGCAAAACTGCCATATACTCACAAAAAAAGGCTTCATACCCCCCCCCCCCCCCCCCCAAAAAAAAAAAATGTGACAAACAAAAATCCATTTTGCCACATGGCAAAAAAATACCACATGGCAAAAAACAAAATGCCACATGGCAAAATCAATTTTGCCACATGGCAAAAAAAAGAAATGCCACATGGCAAAATCAGTTTTGTCACAAGGCAAAAAAAATGGCACCTGGCAAAATCTATTTTGCCACATTTCTAAAACAACTTATGATGTTTTCAGACATTAAGCCATGTTAAATGTTTTGAGATGTTCCTCTGTCTGTGTGTCTATGACCATCACTTGGCTGCATTTGTTTCTGGCGACAGTTCCAGCCATTTCTGGCGTATGTATATGATAAGATATCAACACACACATGTGTATGTTATCGTATTCAGTGGCATTCCCTGGGGGCCTTGTAAGCCTTCACTGCTGGCCCAAACAGTATTTGATGAAAATACAGTGATCCCTTGCTACTTCACGCTTCAAACTTTGCGCCCTCAGTCCATTGTGGAATTTTTTTCAATAAAAACATTTTAAAAAATAAATAAATGCAGTACTTTATAAAGCTGTCCCGATCCGATCACATAGACCAGGGGTCGCTAAACTACGGCTGTGTCTGGCCCGCGGCCACATTTGGTCCGGCCCCCTGAAAAAAACAGAAAAAAATTTTGGAGAAAAAAAAAATATATACATATATTTTTTCAATAGTGTTATTTATTTCCTGGCTTTTTTCTGTGAAGAACCCAGAGAGGGTTATTTTGTTATTATCTATTTAATTATTATATTATATTATATTATATTATATTATATTATATTATATTATATTATATTATATTATATTATATTATATTATATTATTTACTTTTGTTCCATGAAGAATCCAGAAAGGGGTTGTTTGATTGCGGCTGTCTGAAAAACAATACATTTTTACATTTAGGCACTCCTGCAATCGTCACACCTTTTCTGTTACAAACTGACCCCGGCCCCTCATCAGAGAAGGGAAAAGTTATGTGGCCCTCACAGGAAAAAGTTGGCGTGACGTGTACTGTCACTCCTGTGGCAGTGCACTGGAGTTGCTTATTAAAGTTAACCCTGATTGACAGATGTTAAAGTTTGATCCTGCCATAGATGCATGGAAGCCAAACTTGTTAAATAGTTGCTGTGGCAACTCATTGTGTGTAAGTGAGCAGCTTGAGCAGATTTGAGTGGACTCGCTCAATAAAGCATTTAATAAAGACAAGCATTTTTCTACTTTATTCTTGTTTAACAATAATTCGGTGGGACAGTCACATGTTTAATACTTATCATAATTATTACATTTGAAGTGCGTAAAAACCATTTCGTAATATATATACTGTATATATACAGTATATGTTTTAAAAAAAAATTTTTTTTATTATACTTTGGGAAAAAAACGTGAAAAAACATGTCATATATGTATCTCATTCCAATGCTAAATCTGAATAAATACATTGAACACACACACAAAAAAAATGGAGGGGGGGGGCTCCTTCGTGGTTTTTCACTTATCGCGGCAGATTCTGGTCCCCATTAACTGTGAAACACGAGGGATCACGCTATATTTCGCACCATGCACACACCAAGTAATTCAGGTTTGTTTATTTTTTATTCAGTCAGATTCCAGAAGTGCCAGGATACCGACTCAAAAAGTGATGGATTTGTTCTGGAAAAAAAAAAAAGTCCTTGATGAATACCATTCATTTCATTTAAAGGAATTTATGATTTTGTTATAAATAGTGCTTGTGAATTGTTCTACTGTAGAGGAGAGATTTGTAGTTGAATACTGTAATGAAAGAAACACCACAGTCCTTCTCATTTTATATTTTATATATTTTTTCCCATGTGAAAGACAATCGTCAGCACTCACTGCATGTGCAGAATTATGCTTTCAAGACATATTTATGAAACATGAATACAACAGAGGACTAAGCCACAACAAAAATACAAACATTGAATTATAAAATACTATATCTATATATCAGTGTTAGACATGTGCCGATTACCGTTTTCAATGAATACCGTGGTATGGAAATGTCACGGTTTCAGAACCACAAAAATTTTCTGTCATACAGTTCCTACGGTATTTGATATTTTTTATGTCCCAAAAATGCATGGAGAAATCCCTCGTTTGCAGCTGCAAGGCTCAACCCTCCCCTACCGGTCATTGCTCAGTGTCAGTGAGCCAGCTGTGCTACACGATAGCTGATGGAGGTGAAACTCATGAACTTTTCCCCTATCAAAGAAAAAAAAAATCGCTGGTATGGGAATACTTTGGCTACAGAAAAGTTACAGTCGTCTGGGGCTTAGAGGAGGAGGAGGAGGAGGGGCAACCGACATGTAAAACATGCTTGCGGAGGGTAGCTGCTGAGGAGGCAATACCTCCAATATGATTTAGCATTTATACAAAATTAAAGGTTAGTAAACACTGTCTTAACGTTTCCCACCAGCTACGAGAAATAACTCCAGCATGTTTAGTGTGTCTAGCGGTGATAAAACGTGTTTTTTTTCTCTCTGGCAACTGTCTGTGTTGAGAAAGAGCGTGTGTCTATTGTGTAAACATGATACGAGTCATATACACATGCTTTTTATGGAAAATGATTCAAATATTTTTGTTCTGGAGGTAATAATGTTGAGCTGTGGCTGTGGTTTTCTATTTATTTTAATTTTATTTAGAATATTTCAGTTATTTTTTCATTTTTTTGAATTCATTTTAACTTAACATTATACTTATGTTCCATTTGCTAATATGTTTTGAAAAATAATTAACATATTTTAGAGCTGTAATTGCAATACAGTGATACCGTGAAACCGTGATATTGAACGCCTTGAAAGGTGGAAAAGCGCTATATAAGTGTAACACCATTAACACCATTAACATTTTGGCTTAATGTTATCATACCGTCGCAATCTCATACCGGCACATGCCTAGCTGAGTAGATGAATATGAAATATGCAAAATGGAGATACAGCACAGGCCAAAAGTTTGGACACACCTTCTCATTTGGGCGTTTTCTTAATTTTCATGACTATTCACATTGTAAATACTCACTGAAGGTAAAAAAAACTTTGAATGAACACGTGTGGAATTATGTCCTTAGCAAAAAAACGTCAAAATAACAAAAAATATGCATAACATTCTAGTATCTTCAAAATAGCCACCCTTTTCTCTGATTTCTATTTTGCACACTCTTGCCATTCTCTTGATGAGCTTTAAGAGGAAGTCACCTAAAATGGTTTTGGACTTCACAGGATTTTTCAGGATTGATTAGTGGAATCTATTGCTTTATCAATGGGGTTGGGACCTTTATTTGTGTTGCTTTGAATGAGGTGTGTCCAAACCTTTGGCCTGTAATGTATATTCAATGACAATTTTACCAAGAAAAATGGATATCCAGGGAGTGGGTTTGCTTAGTGAAGGTCCACGGCCACTACTGTATGTATGGCTTGCTTCTGATCATATAGGAATCAAAGTTTACCTTTGATACCTCTAAACGTCCATGTTAAATGGTTACTTAAATTACTTAATTTTTTTCATGCACTATATGTCCCTACCTCCAATTTGTAATGACCCTCCCTTCCCCGCACAAAAATGTGGGTTATTCTCGAGACATGACAGTATTTGTGAATCTTTTTTCCCCCTTACATTTGATCACAGTAATGTTTATATACCGTATCCTCCTGTGTGAAAAGTACAGGTGTTACAGGAAAAAGACAACTTATAACACACAAGGGATCTTTTTTTCCCCTTATCTATAGAGACTTTAATCATGCCCTTGCCTTCGCTACCCTCTCCACTCAATACAAGATTTTTGTGGTGACATCAAAGAGCTGCACAGTTCGTCCACATTTTTTTTACCTTTTATTCATAAGCAAGCAACTGTCACCCCTATAAAATGGAAATGATCTGTAGATGATTGAGTTTGAGATTATGTTTAACATTGTAATGGCTTTGTATTAACCCTTTAAGTGTCCATTTTTAAATAGCTGTCCATCGCAGTGACCACTGTCACTGAAAGGGTTAAAAAATACATTAAGAAATTAATTGATTAATTGAAAAAAAAAAAAAAAAAATATATATATATATATATATATATATATATATATATATATATGTGTATATATATATATATTAGTGGTGTCAACAATAATCGATGCAGCGATGCATCCCGATGCGGGGCATGGACGATTCAATTCGATGCAGGCAACAAGCCGAATCGATTCAGCGCATTTTAAAATATATAAGTCCGTTCAAAAATCTTCCCTGCGCAATTCCGGTGATGCAATGGACTTGGTTTCCCCATTTTTATTATTATTTTCATGTTTCATTTTTTACACACGCATAACTCTGGTCAAGTTTCCCACCAACCTCGTAGAAGCCAAAATGTCTCCAGATGTCTGCTTTCAATGTCTTAGGTGCATCAATAATCTTTCTCGCTCCCTCTTTCTCCGCTTCAGCCATTGTTATGTTATGTCCTATCTCTTACAGGTTAGATCTTGTGCCCGAACGGGCCCAAAATGTTAAGCATTCACGTTCGGGTCGGGCTGCCATGCAAACTAATAAATTATATATATAAAAAAATGGGATAAAACCGAGCGCAGGCTCTCTGTATTGTGCATTTGCTTGTGCACGCACATGAACGCTGTGGCGCCACCCGCTTTTTCTTCTCCTCCTGCTGTGGCGCCTGCGAATCGTTACGAAAGACACTTTTATTTATGCACACAAAGGCAACACAAATGTGATCCTTTTGAATCTTCTCCTCTGTGTGTCTGCAAAATTGTTTTATTTTTTTAATATTAAACTTTCCCGGCGTTATTTCGTTGTGTAAATGATTTTATAATGATCATAAAAATATGTTGACTATTTTAACATTAAGAAAACTTGAGTTTTTTCTGCCAACTCGAAAAGAAACGAAAATAAATTGCTGCTGCTGCGTTTTTTTCCCCGCGTCACTCCGCCAAAAAAAAAAAAAAAAAAAATTCGGGTTTTTCAGGCTGGGCCTGCAAATCTAGTTAATTGATCGGGCTCGGGTCGGGCTTCAATACCAGCGGGCGGTGTCGGGTCGGGCTGGATTTTTTAGGCCCGATCTAACCTCTATTGCACATATATAGTGGGCTAGGTCTACATTTTATTTTTGTTCTACATTGCAATTTAGTTGATGTTTTGTTTGCAACTGAACTGATCCCTGGATTGATATTGCGATAAAGATGCTGCTATACTACAATATTTTCTTTGTCATTTTCTTTAATATTTACTTGAATATTTTTATTGATGGGTCGTAGTGACTAAAATACAGTGACTGTTATTACTCATTTTGCATAGTTCAGATGTTGCATTGTGTGAAAGGCTGCTACTGTGGGTAAAAAAAAAAAGAGAAATCCCTGGTCTCATTCAAAGCACTAATTAAATGCTGTGATCTGTTTTTTTTTTTTTTTTTTTTTTTTTTTTTAAATATATATACAGTGCCTTGCAAAAGTATTCGGCCCCCTTGAATCTTGCAACCTTTCGCCACATTTCAGGCTTCAAACATAAAGATATGAAATTTAATTTTTTTGTCAAGAATCAACAACAAGTGGGACACAATCGTGAAGTGGAACAACATTTATTGGATAATTTAAACTTTTTTAACAAATAAAAAACTGAAAAGTGGGGCGTGCAATATTATTCGGCCCCTTTACTTTCAGTGCAGCAAACTCACTCCAGAAGTTCAGTGAGGATCTCTGAATGATCCAATGTTGTCCTAAATGACCGATGATGATAAATAGAATCCACCTGTGTGTAATCAAGTCTCCGTATAAATGCACCTGCTCTGTGATAGTCTCAGGGTTCTGTTTAAAGTCCAGAGAGCATTATGAAAACCAAGGAACACACCAGGCAGGTCCGAGATACTGTTGTGGAGAAGTTTAAAGCCGGATTTGGATACAAAAAGATTTCCCAAGCTTTAAACATCTCAAGGAGCACTGTGCAAGCCGTCATATTGAAATGGAAGGAGCATCAGACCACTGCAAATCTACCAAGACCCGGCCGTCCTTCCAAACTTTCTTCTCAAACAAGGAGAAAACTGATCAGAGATGCAGCCAAGAGGCCCATGATCACTCTGGATGAACTGCAGAGATCTACAGCTGAGGTGGGAGAGTCTGTCCATAGGACAACAATCAGTCATACATTGCACAAATCTGGCCTTTATAGAAAAGTGGCAAGAAGAAAGCCATTTCTCAAAGATATCCATAAAAAGTCACGTTTAAAGTTTGCCACAAGCCACCTGGGAGACACACCAAATATGTGGAAGAAGGTGCTCTGGTCAGATGAAACAAAAATTGAACTTTTTGGCCACAATGCAAAACGATATGTTTGGCGTAAAAGCAACACAGCTCATCACCCTGAACGCACCATCCCCACTGTCAAACATGGTGGTGGCAGCATCATGTTTTGGGCCTGCTTTTCTTCAGCAGGGACAGGGAAGATGGTTAAAATTGACGGGAAGATGGATGCAGCCAAATACAGGAACATTCTGGAAGAAAACCTGTTGGTATCTGCACAAGACCTGAGACTGGGACGGAGATTTATCTTCCAACAGGACAATGGTCCAAAACATAAAGCCAAATCTACAATGGAATGGTTAAAAAATAAACGTATCCAGGTGTTAGAATGGCCAAGTCAAAGTCCAGACCTGAATCCAATCGAGAATCTGTGGAAAGAGCTGAAGACTGCTGTTCACAAACACTCTCCATCCAACCTCACTGAGCTCCAGCTGTTTTGCAAGGAAGAATGGGCAAGAATGTCAGTCTCTCGATGTGCAAAACTGATAGAAACATACCGCAAGCGACTTGCAGCTGTAATTGGAGCAAAAGGTGGCGCTACAAAGTATTAACGCAAGGGGGCCGAATAATATTGCACGCCCCACTTTTCAGTTTTTTATTTGTTAAAAAAGTTTAAATTATCCAATAAATTTTGTCCCACTTCACGATTGTGTCCCACTTGTTGTTGATTCTTGACAAAAAATTAAAATTTTATATCTTTATGTTTGAAGCCTGAAATGTGGCGAAAGGTTGCAAGGTTCAAGGGGGCCGAATACTTTTGCAAGGCACTGTATATATGTGAAAGTATTTTCATTTGACTTCAACCAGGAGTGACACAAGAGCCAATAAAAAGTTGTTTAATGTCTGACCGCTTGTGTTGCCTCATGATTCACGAAAAATATGCTTTGCTTTAGAATTTTAATGCATCCCAGGCTTTAATGCATCGCGATGCATTGCCGAATCGAACCGAATCGAATCGAATCGTGACCCTCTGAATCGAATCGAATCGTGGCCCTCCGAATCGTAATCGAATCGAATAGTGAGGGCAGTGCTGATGCACACCTCTACTAATATACAGCATATATATACCCATACAGTACATATGTGTATATATTACACTTGATAGATTTTTTTCACATGACATCACTGCACTTGTGCCCAAAAAATGTGCTACCATTTTTAGTGTGTTGCTACACTCGCACACATTTTGAACCTTTGTGAGGCCCCTAAAGTTTTTTTTTGCGGCTTTCCACTTCTCATTCTCCACAAAATTCAGTCAATCAGAAGAGCAGAACATCTGGAAGTTCTGTGTTGCATTTGTCTGCACAAATGGGCAGAATAAATACAAATGTATGCTTTTGTTTTTTCGGGCCCCGACAGAGAAGTCGCGAAGTGAAAAGTGGTTGGCTGCAATCAAACAGTATAGCTCTGTGTGTCATCAATTCCAACATTTGAATGGATGTACATTGCAGGAAAATCAGAATAAAAAACACCCAATTGTCAAGACTACTTTCTTCCAGGGCGTGGAATAGACTCTGAGCCACTCCGAGCGTACTCAGAAATGTCCGTATTTTTATGTATCTGCCCGTCTTTGGAGCAGTTCAGCGAGGGAACAGTTTTTTGTACGATCTGACATAGTGATTCCGCACGCCGCAACACAAACTAGTTCTGAGCAGCCTGCAGGGTAATTCAAAATATGGAAAAGACAGAGGGTATAATTATTGTACCGTCCCATGCATTTCATACCCCCCCAAGACTAACGTCTGGTGATGGGTCTGCTTGACATTAATCTATGTATGCAGTGTACATGAAAAATGCACTCACCTTACTGACGATAAATATCTGAGGTCTTTCTCGCCAATAAAACCTCCATAACAAATCTTACCACGGAGTACTGCTAGGCCCCAAGGCTTTTATAGGCTTTTAAACTTTGGTGTTTGTATTTAAAAGTTATTTGTCTGGGTAATCCTTCAGAAACCAACATTGTCATCAAAAAACGTTTGAGACAACAAATATGGATCAGTCCAACCAATCTAGATAATCTTGTCACTGTACTGCTTCCAATGAATGCCTTGTAATCGTCGTACATTTTCGGATACGACAATAATTTCTATTTTTTCTCCCTTATGTAGATTCACCTGGAGTTTAATTTCTAAAAGACGCCAGTTCACGTCTAAAATGGCAGGGGGTTGTCATCGGGCCAGTAATACGTCTCGATTCACGTAAAGGTGAAAAACCTCTTTACATAAGAATTACCTAATAATACAAAAGATAATAGCAGAGGAGGGTAGTAACGCATTACATTTACTCCGTTACATTTACTTGAGTAACTTTTTGAGAAAAAAGCACCTATCAGAGTAGTTTTACAACGCAATACTTTTTAATTTAAACTTGAGTGGATATTTGAAGAAGAAACACTACTTTTACTACTCTAGAGTCGTTACATTTTTTCTCTTTTTTCTATGTATTGGCTTTATTTCTGCCAGAGATGGCGGCAGTGGTTGTCTCACTTTCACCAATTAGACGTCACAACAATAACCACATGACTCCATGATACCAATCAGTGGTAACAATGTTTTTCTCCACTACAGGGCACTCGTGCTCTTTGGACGGTTGAAGTTTTACATGTTGTTCTGGTCTGAATTTGATGATTTTTCTGTCATCTTTTTGGTTGAATATGGTCATGTAATAGGTTATAGTACAGTATAATATTCAAATTAATTAATTAATAAATTAAGTTGTGCTGAGACATTTTTTTTTATTTTTATCAGACATTGTAAGCGGTAACTCACAATGTTACTCATTACTTGAGTAGTCTTTTCAACGAATACTTTTTTTACTTGCACTTGAGTAAATTTTTTATGGCTAGTTTTACTTTTATTTGAGTAATATTATTTAGAAGCAGGGCCAGCCCAGCCTATACGCAGACTATGCAGCTACTTAGGGCCCCTGAGCACTAGAGGGCCCCCAATCTGACAATTGTTTAATTTATATTCTGTTTACTACAGTTTGCTTTATTTGACTTTTGTGAGTTTTGATACTTGATTACAAGCTTTAAACAATTATTGTTCTTCCTTAACCTATTTCTTTCCTCTTTCAGAAAAAGGTTTGGCGCTATCTACTGTAAGTACTGACAATCATTTGGGGTGAGAAGTTTGAAGTATGCAGTGCAACAAAATCTGATTAATATACAAAATATGGACGTATGGGCTGGATTGCATGTATGGCTTTCACAGTACACTGTGAGGAAATGGTAGGCCAAAAATATGGGCCCCTTTGCATTATTTTGCTTAGGGCCCCCAAATGGCCTGGGCCGGCCCTGTTTAGAAGTAACGGTACTCTAACATGAGTACCGTTATTTTCGCACTATAAGGCGCACCTAACTATAATCCGTCACCCACCAAATTTGACAACAAAACGACATACAGTATGTTCATAGATAAGCCGCATTGGACTATAAGACGCAGCTGTCCTCACTGTATTATGGGATATTTTCACCAAAAGATATTAACTGGTAACACTTTATTTGACAGCGGGATCATACGACTGTCATAAGACCAAACGAACCACCATGAAGCTTTGAACCAATTGGCTGCAAAGCTTCATTGCTTGAAGAAGCTTCATTTGGCCATCACTGCTCGTTTTGGGGAGAGAGTCAACCTCTGCTGCCACCTGGTGTCAACAGTGTTGTCGTCCAACATGCCACCTAGCATGCATTGCAGCGCTACAGATGTAAATATTAATCAAAATTAATGTTCTGTGCTAATTATTTCTTCGTTACTGTACCAGTTGTTTCATTAATTCATTTCATTAATTGCTAGATATATTTGGTAACACTTTATTTGACAGAGAGGCACCATAAGACTGTCATTAGACAATCATAGTTATGACATGACACTGTTATGAGCATTAATGAACACATATAACAGATGTCATTTAGTGTTATCCGGCAAATTATCTCACTTTTGAATAGATATAAAAGATCTGAGCTCGACATAAATGGAATTAGTAATCTAATTTGCTGGAGGACTTACGCAGTACTGAATGCTTATGACTTCTGTCATAAGCATTCAGTACTGCGTAAGATAGTGTCATGTAATAATTATGACGGTCTTATGACGCCACTGTCAAATAAAGTGTTACCGATTAACCCAAATAAATCAACAAATAAGCTGCACTGGACTATAAGCTGCAGGATTCAAAATGGGAAAACGAAAAAAGTAGTGGCTTATAGTCTGAAAATTACGGTATAATTTTTGGCAACTCTACCCACTCTGCATAATAGAAAAGGAACACAATGCAACCTACCTGACACCATAGGCAGAGTTTGGCTTTTGTGGCGGCGGGGCAAAACATGTTGATGATGCCAAAACGCAGTGTCAGCAATAAAATTTACTACACGATAAATGCTTGGTTAGTAGCTTAGCCCATGCTCGCGAATACAGGCATCCCAGAGCGTACGCGTTGTTCTGCCTTACCTAGTGGGGAACAAGAATATGGTACGCCCGGAGGTGGCTCTGTTGTACAATTAATGTCTTTAGTGGGGCAAATTGAAAAGGCACCATTTTGGTGGTGCTCTCCGGCGTTTCATGGTCCACATCGTCAATCCTTGATTCTTGCGCAGTAGTTGTTGTCGCTTTTGAAAGCTTACGTTTGAAAACATTACATACATACATCTTGCGTCTTCTGTTCTCAGGTGGTTTTGGCTAAGCAAAGCAAATGACCGTTAAAGGTGCTAGTAGCATGATCTGTTTGAAAAAATTATGAAAAATTTAATAGACAACATTTTACCGGCAAAGTCTTAATTTTAAATTCTAAGTCAATTACATGCAATGACACTTTCTGCCCACCGGGGGGGTTGGGCTATATTAGTCTCTGCAAATGCCTGAAATCATACCTTGTAGCAATCAATTTTTGTGCCATGCTCTATTGCACCTCAATGTCAGGATGCATCTGCCGACAATTGAATGCAATTTCTTTTGTCTAGAAGCAGACATGATTGTGGTTAGCTTCAGAAAAATCAAGTGAAAGATTGTTCAATATTGTAATTATCATTCGTTAATTGATTATTATGAAAATAAGTGGTTAGATGTTTTAGCAATCTTTTACTATACATGTGGTAGAAATATGGACAGAAACATAAAAATTCAGAAGGCTAACTATATACCAATCCACTCAAAAAAAGTCCACAAAATGCTTATTTAGGCAAGGTGAGACGTGCAGGACTTTATGAAAATGCGCACCCCAGGGGTCTCGAAAATCAGACACCGTCTCTTTTATTTGTCTCCTTTGAACAGCCCAAAAGCTCCCTGTTATAATTCATCGAACAAAGTTGTTTAGCCCGCAGAATCGGCCGGCACCCTTCCTCCATCGCTCTTTTTAATCAAGCTAATGGAGGCAACAGATATCATATTGATTTTTACCTTGTGATGGTTTTCACAATGACAAGCCTTCCAAACACAGCACTTTCCTTGTTTTTCTCCTTTGAGTTTTCCTTCCTGCCTGTCTAACTTGTGATGTCTGAATAAGCAAGCCAGGGGGTAAAGGCAAACATTTATCATAGTTGCATTTTTCTGCTCAGCTTCACCCCCATCATGGCTGATGCGTAACCCCTCAGAAGCTGAGCTCTTGACCTATGAAGAGAAGGCTTTCACTCTTTCCCTTCTAATCTGGAGAGTTGGACACAAGACGTGGAAAAGGTGGCAGGCCAATTCAAAACTGTTGTAACAAATCGTAAGGCACCCAGCCATGTGTCACAAGAAACAGATGGGTAATGACAATTCACTTACCCCCTACGTAAGAATCAATTTTCCCACAATGCACCTGTCACAGAGCTCTTGGTGAGCCAAACCCTTATCTTCCTGCTGTCTGACACCATAATTGCATGTTAACATTTTTCAGGATGCCAGAAAATTGTGCTAAAATCATGTATTTTTTTCTTCATTTTTCTCCTCCCTCCAAATCTACTGACAAGATAAAAAGATAAAAGTTCATCCTCATTTGAATAATGCCGCGGATAGGAACAACGTTTTATTAAACGAAATGAAACCAAGCCAAATAAACCTTACCATCTCCTCTAGCACTTGAAAGTCAGTTGTTTTTGAAAGATATCCAACAGATATGCCATATTTGGGATAACACCACACTATTGGTGTCAATTTAAATTATATGCAATAGTGATCATCAGTGTTGTTAATCTTAAAAAATCTTTAAAAAAGTAATTAATTACAGTTACAAATTACGTCTCCCAAAAAGTAATTAAGTTAGTAACTCAGTTACTTTAACGTAAGAGTAATTAGTTACTCGGCAAAGTAACTGACGTTACTTTTCATGTTCTACACGTTATTACATAATACATTCTATTACGTCCTTCACGTCAAATGTTTATGATTTAATTGAACCGTCTTTTTCAATTAAAAAAAACAGAAATCCCCCTTTCCACATTTTCTTAGCGTTCACCTATATAAGAGTGTAATGGTATACAAAATTTAACTTTCAAATTCTGTTTATTTTCCCTGTTGTACTGGAACCACACCAAACCGCGACCCCCATACCGAGGTACGTACTGAACCGTGACTTGTGTGTACCGTCACACCGCTAATATACAGTGGGGCAAATAAGTATTTAGTCAACCACCAATTGTGCAAGTTCTCCTACTTGAAAAGATTAGAGAGGCCTGTAATTGTCAACATGGGTAAACCTCAACCATGAGAGACAGAATGTGGAAAAAAAAAACAGAAAATCACATTGTTTGATTTTTAAAGAATTTATTTCCAAATTAGAGGGGAAAATAAGTATTTGGTCACACACAAACAAGCAAGATTTCTGGCTGTCAAAGAGGTCTAACTTCTTCTAATGAGGTCTAACGAGGCTCCACTCGTTACCTGTATTAATGGCACCTGTTTTAAATCATTATCGGTATAAAAGACACCTGTCCACAATCTCAGTCAGTCACACTCCAAACTCCATGATGGCAAAGACCAAAGAGCTGTTAAAGGACACCAGAGACAAAATTGTAGACCTGCACCAGGCTGGGAAGACTGAATCTGCAATAGGTAAACCGCTTGGTGTAAAGAAATCAACTGTGGGAGCAATTATTAGAAAATGGATGAATGCAAGATCTCACCCTGTGGCGTTAAAATGATAACAAGAACGGTGAGCAAAAATCCCAGAACCACACGGGTGGACCTAGTGAATGACCTACAGAGAGCTGGGCCCACAGTAACAAAGGCTACTATCAGTAACACAATGCGCCGCCAGGGACTCAAACCCAGCACTGCCAGACGTGTCCCCCTGCTGAAGCCAGTACACGTCCAGGCCCGTCTGCGGTTCACTAGAGAGTCCCAGAAGAGGACTGGGAGAATGTGTTATGGTGAGATGAAACCAAAATAGAACCTTTTGGTAGAAACACAGGTTCGCGTGTTTGGAGGAGAAAGAATATTGAATTGCATCCGAAGAACAACATACCCACTGTGACGCACGGGGGTGGAAACATCATGCTTTGGGGCTGTTTTTCTGCAAAGGGACCAGGACGACTGATCTGTGTAAAAGAAAGAATGAATGGGGCCATGTATCGAGATATTTTGAGTGAAAATCTCCTTCCATCAGCAAGGGCATTGAAGATGAGACGTGGCTGGGTTTTTCAGCATGACAATGATCCCAAACACACAACCAGGGCAACAAAGGAGTGGCTTCGTAAGAAGCATTTCAAGGTCCTGGAGTGGCCTAGCCAGTCTCCAGATCTCAACCCCAGAGAAAATCTGCGGAGGGAGTTGAAAGTCTGTGTTGCCCAACGACAGCCCAAAAACATCACTGCTCTACAGGGGATATGCATGGAGAAATGGGCCAAAATACCAGCCACAGTGTGTGAAAAGCTTGTGAAGAGTTACAGAAAACGTTTGACCTCCGTTATTGCCAACAAAGGGTACATAACAAAGTATTGAGATGAACTTTTGGTATTGATCAAATACTTATTTTCAACCATGATTTGCAAATAAATTCTTTAAAAATCAAACAATGTGATTTTCTGTTTTTTTTTTTTTTTTCACATTCTGTCTCTCATGGTTGAGGTTTACCCATGTTGACGATTACAGGCCTCTCTAATATTTTCAAGTGGGAGAACTTGCACAATTAGTAGTTGACTACCGTGAATACTTATTTGCCCCACTCTACTAGTATATAAATATATTTTTCAATATGCAGGTGAGGCTCTGATTCTCTTCCCTCTTCTAGCTTTGCTCCAGTTATTTTGATTTTAAAAAAATCACGCAAGGTTTATGGATACGTTATTCAAGAAAACTTTAGGGCAAGTGACTATTTTTGGTTAAAAAAACCTAAACATATATATATATATATATATATATGTATATAATTATATTGTAGCAGTTAATTTTGGGTCACTTCCTTGTTAATTTTAGAGCACGTTTAGGTCACTTTCTCTTGATTTTAGGTCATTTTCTGCAAATTTTGGAGCATTCCTGACACGCGGTGCAGATGTTCACAGACCCAATTGCAAGCAATGATCTTACGTAATGGTGGGAAATGTCTTTAAGGATTCTGGTATCGACAGAAACAGTTCCTTTTGAAATCTAGGCACACAGTCTTGTAAAATTTAATTTTCCACTGGCAATAGGTCAAGAGTTGAGAAAGTTTGTTATTTTAATCCACAATTCACAGAGGATAGGATAAAGAACTCACAATTAATTCAATTGTCTTTACAGCATAACCCAACACAGGACTGTGTTCACCAAGAGCTACACTCTGGCAAATATAATAACAATGACAAAACATTTTATATCATAGTGAGAGGTCTCTTACTGAGCCTGGCAGAATGTTATTGGCAGGCTGTGACTGGCCATCAAGACGTCCGTTAAGATTCACTGTGACAATTGCGGGGTCCATTCCTGTGCATTTTTTTATCTTAGGGCTTTTCTGGTTCACCTCCTGTTCATTTCAGGTCATCGTTTCCCCACTGGAAATATATCGGAGTGTTTTTGTCAAATTTTGTGGAGCCGTACCTTGCAAAGCACCACCACAATTAAGACATGACTTCATCATATACAGTGGAATGAAAAAGTATCTGAACCATTTGGAATTTCTCACATTTCTGCATAAAATCAACATGAAAAATGATCGGATCTTTGTCAAAATCACACAGATGAAAAAACGGTGTCTGCTTTAACTAAAACCACCCAAACATTAATAGGTTTTCATATTTTAACGAGGATAGTATGCAAACAATGACAAAAGGGGGGAAAATAAGTAAGTGACCCATCACATTTAATATTTTGTGGTGTTGAGAGAAATGGTGGAGGAAATGTTTTGTATTCATAAATGTGTCCTCAGTTGATGTTGAAATAATGTTCCTATTGCTTGTTATTATTGACATATTATCTTTTCGCCACAAGATGGCAGGATGGGACTTAATTGTCTAAAGTGCTACATTTATTACGTCTTTGTGTTTGACTTTGATGACTTTGATTTGTGGGATTGCCTGTGAAGACAGCAATGAGAGAGGATGTATCCGCATGTCAATGGAAATTAAACACGCCAAGTTTTGGCTAAAAGACAACTTATTCTCCGTCAATTCTTTCTACGAATGCAACGTTGAGCTGCAACCACCTCAACATGTGCCCCCCCCCCCCCCCCCCCCCTTCGCAGCAATAACTTCAACCAGACGCCTTCTGTAGCTGCAGATCAGTCTGGCACATTGATTAGGACTAATCTTGACCCATTCTTCTCTATAAAACTGAAGTAGTTCAGTCCTGAGATGTCTGGCATGAATCGCTGTCTTTAGGTCATGCCACAGCATCTCAATGGGGTTCAAATCTGGACTTTGACTTGGCCACGAATGTGTATTTTGTTCTTCTGAAACCATTCTGAAGTTGATTTACTCCTGTGTTTTGGATCATTGCCTTGTTGCAGCATCCATCCTCTTTTTAGCTTCAACTGTCTGACAGACGGCCTCAGATTTTCCTGCAAAACATCCTGATAAACTTTTGAATTCATTCTTCCATTAATGATCGCAAGTTGTCCAGGCCCTGAGATAGCAAAACAGCCCTAATTTATGATGCTCCCTCCACCATGCCTCACGGTGGGGATGAGGTGTTGATGTTGGTGAACGGTTCCATTTTTCCTCCACACATGACGTTGTGTGTTAATCCCAAACATTGGTTTCATCAGTCCACAAAATATTTTGTCAAAACGTCTGTGGAGTGTCCAAGTGCCTTTTTGCTTTTAGACAGCAGCGGCTTCCTCTGTGGAGTACTCACATAAAAACCATTGTTGGCCATAGTTTTATATATAGTTGATGTGTGCACAGAGATATTTGACTGTGCCAGTGATTTCTGAAACTCTTTACCATACACTCCAGGTTCTTTTTTACCTCTCTGAGTATTCTGCGCTGAACTTTTGGTGTCATCTTTAGTGAATGGCCAATCCTTTGGAGAGAAGCAACAGTGCCAAACTCTTTCCATTTGTAGACAACTCCTCTGACTGTTGATTGATGAACATCCAGACATTTTGAGATGTTTTTGTATCCCTTCCCAGCTTTGTACAAATCAACAATCCTTGATCACAGGTCTTCAGATAGCTCTTTTGACTGAGCCATGATGCACATCAGACAATGCTTCTCATCAAGACAATTCTAACCAGGTGTGTGTTTTATAGTGGGCAGGGCAGTTTTAAACCACTCATTAGTGATTTGTCACACACCTGACTTTAATTGTTAGGTAAAAATTGCCCTTTAAGTCTCCTTAGGCAGAGGGTTCACTTACTTATTTTCCCCCTTGTGTCTTTGTTTGCATGCTATCCTAATTAAAATATGAAAACCTATAAGTGTTTGGGTGGTTTTAGTTAAAGCAAACACTGTTTTTACATCTGTGTAGTTTTGACAAAGATCAGATCACATTTGATGGCGATTTTATGCAGAGATGTGAGAAATTCCAAAAGGTTCAAATACTTTTTCATACCACTGTATGAATACTGTATGTAAATATATGAACATCCCAAAAAACCAAAGGAAATTGTTAATTAAGTTTGTGTGACGATACAAGCAGAGCAGCCTACAGTACATTTCCCAACCCACAATTTCGACAATATGTAATTGCTTTAGATATTAACACATAATTCATTAGTTGACTACATTTCCATAAAAAAATGTCTGTGATACAATATTTGCTACAGCGTCTACTTTGTAGACACAGGCAGTATGCTGTAAGACTTTAATTATGGACATGATACAGTATATATAAGTTACTCTCTCTTGAGTTACTTTCCTGAAAGACCGATTCCTGGCCTCTATTATCATTTAACTGAGATCAAAGTGCAACATTAGTACCATTTTTCCCCTTTAAGTGACATAAATGTTGACCTGGGAGAATCCTTGCTAACATTGCCAGAAATCATCACGGTAGTAATGTTCAATTAGGTGCACTATTTGTTATACTCCACTGGACCAAATTACAGTGGGAGGTTAAGGCAAGACAGAGGGCATTGCCATCACTTTGGTATCACCACCCTAAAATGGAATGACCTCTCCATCAGATTATTGCAAAGAAACGCGTTTAGAGTCATAACTCATCCCAGCATGTGATGTTTCATGCTGGAAGAGCTTTTACAATTTCCAATAGCCCTTCCCACAGATTGTTACATTACCATAATATGAATACACCATCTCTAAAAAGACCTTTTCGAATTAACATAATTGACTGACGTGCAATAAAACTCTTGCGTAATGGTTAATGGAAGGTTAATGTTAAAGTCAGGAGATAAGGTGTGGAGCTTAAAACACATTTATTGATTCTGTATCTCAGCAGTTAATTTTCCACATGATTAGCGATAAATGCTTTTCTGCACATTTCCGCTTATATTTCATTCTAGTACTCACACATGTACGTACACGGCAGAGGCGATTCCTCTAAGACCGCAAGGGAAGCTTCGCTTGCTCCAAAATGTCAAATTAAATGTATACTGTTGTGTATACATGTCATTGACTAAATATGCACTAACAGTTACTCAACTTTTGTTCAGAATTAGCTTCTTATCACTGGTTACGATACGGCTTGCTTTTGATTAATTTGCGCAGCTTCACAGGCCTTTAAAGGGAACCTTGGACTTGAAGATTTGTAGGCTCTAATAATCCACAATTATTCTCTTTTACTAAAATATGTTATTAGAAACATATATTTTTGCCATTGATTTAAAAAACCTATAATATTTAGTACATGTTTTGACCTACAGAGGGCGCCATGTTTTACACGCGCAACGCACGCTGGGGGTGATAACACGGTTGGGCTGGATTGGGAGAATAGCTGTGCTTGCTAGCAAGTGAAGCTAGTATGACGATTGGCATGATTTTGTCACATTATGCTGCTGGTCAGATTGTTTTGTTACAGAGATGTAGGATGGGTTCCCAGCGTTGTACCTACATCCAATTCCACCTCATCAGCAGTGTCTTTAAACTGATCCTAGGCGGCTTGCCGAGATAGTTACTTACTGCCATATGACAGCTTGTATATTCATTCGTTACTAGTTGCATCATTGCCTTGTTTTTTTCGTTTGTCTGTCTCTCACCACGGTTTTTTCCCATTTTTTAATTTTTAATTTTTACTGTCACAGACCCTCCTCTCCCTTTTTGTGATTGGGCGTTTTTTTGTATGTTAAATAAACCCTTTTACACTATCCCTATGTTATTGTTATCTGCTTGCTGTCTCAAGTGAGCCGTCATTTCTGTTACCGTGGTCAAGCCAGCCGCGCTTTCTCCTCAAATACATCCCCCTTTCAGGTTTTAACGCACAGAGACAACAAATGTTGGCTGCGATTGCTCTATAAGGAAAATCATGACTCTTAAGTTCACACGAAAATATAGTCCTGTACTCTATGCACTCGTCTGTCGCTGGAAGCGAGAGTTCAAATCCCGCTGGAGACCTTGATTTAATTGCTTTTGCTGCTCGTCTTGTGAAATATCGACAGTGCTGTCCTGCTCATCACAGACGACATGTTTAGGTAGCTAACGAGTGACACTGTAGAAGAACAGCAGCGCTGCCCAGTGACGCCGCCGCCCAGAGTGCATTGCGTCGTCAACAGCAATGGCGACCTACTAGGTACAGTAAACTCATTTTTAAAATTTTATAAAAACAAAAACATTAAGAGGGGTTTCAATATTAAATTACTTTAACTCACACTAACATTTATCTTTTAAGAAGTAAAAGTCTTTCTGTACGTGCTTCTCTACAGTTGAGAGTACATTGTTGCGAGACGAGACGAGCCATTGGCTAAAAGCTAAATTTATCCTGCCCATTGGACACCATGCGTCTCTTGGGGTCAATGGGCTGTGGATGGTGTTCAGCTGGCCCAGATGCTTTGGTTCTCTGCATGATGATTGGATGAGCTGTCTCAGGCTGAATCCCTTTTTTACTGACAGCTAAATGAGCGAATCAGTGATCTTGTCGTATTAAAATCTGCAGGACACATTTTTTTCAATTTTCATTTAGTTGTTCTGAGTTAAACCGCAGACTTTCAGAATCATCCGAAGCCATACTTGTGTTGTTAAAAACGACTACTGAAAAATCAAGCTTATTTATGGAGTTTTTTTTCTATTGTAGCTTCTTGTGTTTGGAGACTAGACTTCTGGCACTCTAGTTTCTATTACTAACGAGCAGTGGGTGCCGCTTAGCCCCTCCTGCATGAAAAAGCACTGACAGGCGGACATACTTTGAGCTGGTACACAGTATTTGGTTAAACTGTGCCACGGGCACCGTATTGCCTCGTCACCATGTTTCTGCTTCAACCTGCGGTCACCGGCCGCTATGGTTAAGTTCTGGCCTCTTTTCTCGACTTGCATGCGGCACACTATTAGTGTCACTAAAAAGACCTGGTGAAAATTGAGTTGTCATGAAAGCAATGTTTTTAATCTTACTTAAAAAAAAAAAAAAGATTACCGTTACAAATTACTTCTCCCAAAAAGTAATTTAACTAGTAACTCAGTTACCTGAATGTAAGAGTAATTAGTTATTTGGCAACGTAACAGGTGTTACCGTTCATGTTTTTCTTGTTTTTTTGTTTTTATTCCCCCCCCCCCCCAAAAAAAAAACATAGTAATCTTTGCTATGTTTGGAAGTCATTTAATGTTGTGAATCAACCGTTAAAGTTGTTAAAATTGCTCTCGTTATTGCATTAGATCCCTTCTGTCCACTTTCGACATGTGAAAGTTTAAAAACGGTTTCATCATTTAAAGATAGATTTTGCCGATTTAGGAGTATTTTAGATAAAAAGTTACTTAAGTGCGCCCGGAAGGTTCTCTACAACAGAGCCTTCCTTACAAGTCTACTGCTTTAAGATGGCGGCTGTTTACTAACGCCAAGGAGTTGATCAATGAGCATCTAGTTCTCTATACATGTGCTAACGCCGCTGTGCCTGTCATTTCGCATCCAATTCTATAAACCGTATTGGCCCGAATATAAGACAGTGTTTTTTGCATTGAAATAAGACTGAAAAAGTAGGGGTCGTCTTATATTCGCGGTCTAAACGTTATACCAATTCACTATGCTAGATGCCGCCGGATATCATTGAAGCTGATGCTGAACTTCTGTAATGTTCTGTCATGACAGAGCTCAGCTACCCTCAATTTTAACCAGTTTACAATATTTTATTGCAATGTTTTTCCTTATTCAGATTTATTTCAAGACTACAGTTACAGTTAGACCTCACTTTGATGGTTAATGCAGTTATTGCAATTTTGTCGTTTTATCACAATAGATTGGTTTATTTACATTTCAAAAACCAGAAGACATTCATTTACGAATGTGATTGCACTTTAGTTTACATATTTAAATGTTCAGATATTAAGATATGAATGAGGCAAAATAACATGCTTTTTCTCTCAAATATATTGTTATAATCATTTGTTTCAGATGAACTGTAATTATTTTCTGTATAAAAAATAATTTGGTGTTCAAAAAGTCTTTTTTCAAACTTGAGTCTTGAAAAAGAGGGGGTCATCTTATAATCAGGGCCGTCTTATATTCGGGCCAATACGGTACATATGATATCTACCGTAGCACAATGTGGGCGTAGTTTGTAGGCTATCGGCTACAGTCAGGTATTATTGCAACCACCGAGCGTCGCGTTTGCAACGGCGTCACAACTCCCTTCCCTCCTCCCCACTCCCGCTCCGTTAGTCCGTGTCTCACACACATTTCTCGCGTCATTTAACCAACGTAGTAACGCATAGTAACGCACGCCTTTACATCCTCAGTAACGGTAACGGCGTTGCCAAGATGAGAAAAGTAATTAATTTGATTACTCACTACAGGAAAAAAAAGCTGTCAGTAACGCCGTTATACTCTAACACCGTTATTAACAACACTGCATAAGAGTCATTTTATCACCCTTGGAGCACTGGATGTTTTTGTCAGAGTAACTTGAATTTTAATCGATACACACTATATTCAGTATAATACTTTTTAAAATAGTTCACATAGTAGACAAATATTTGTGTGCATCACTGATAGATCCATCTTTCAAAAAAGATATAAATATTTAATTGAAACAACGAGCACGCAATAAAATTAATCCATTTTCATTTGTATTTGTTTTGTCACACAGTTGAGTAAAAACTTTCAAAAGGAGAAATGAATGACGAAAACAACTTCTTAAAAAATACTTTGTTGCTCGTTTTCGGAAAGGTGTTTGAATATCTGAGGCACAAAATTGGTGAGTGAGTGGGAGCATCATATTGAGTTAAAATAAAATGACTTGAATGCGTTTCAGTGAGAATTGATCTTTTGTGAATGAGAACATTATCCCAATTTGACAACCGATGAAGGAAAATCCTTCATGAAATCTGGCTTGATTGTTGTTCTACCAAGAATACAAAGAATGTTAGAAATCTTTTAGGACGCTCATTTGTGTGTCAGAAACGGGGGGATGTGAAAGATGTATCAATGATATCAGGAGTATACACAATTGAGAATGTCTATTTGGAAACCAGTGCAAACATGGACAAAAAGCAGTGCCATCAATTCAGGAAGATTAAAAGAAAGATGCTGTATTATTGAGTGCTCCAATTTGCGATACAAAAGAGGTAGGTAAGTGTCTGCGAAGAGGGCTGGCCGTAGTCTCTATATAACCTCTTGCCCTAACACAAAGCAATGCTTTCAACCTCTTTCAGGAGTAACATACATAAAGATGGCCTTTCAGCATGCTAATTCCCAGGATACACAAATCCAAGCATAAGACTTAAATGTCACATATGTCTCACTGTTTATTTCACAGTCGCAGGAAGATTCGCATCAGTGCTTACTGGAAAAGAAGACAGAAAATTATTGAGTTAAAAACAAAAAGATGCATTCTTTGCATTTTTCTTACTAATGTAGTATTTTAAAAAAAGAACAAATTCTTCAAGATGCTTGGAAAAAAGGTCATTCTTCTTCTAAATGCCAAGGAAATAGTAAAGATATTCAGTGTTATTTCGAGAAGCTGGATTTAAACTACATGGTTCAAATGACACATTGCTACCAAGTGGCGCAGTTAAGATATTGCAGTGAGAAAAGACAATAAGGGTTTGGGACTGAATTGTAATAAATGAACCGGATACTGTATTTACTTCAGGTATTAAATCACAGTTTGGTGACAGTATCATTACACAATTTACTAAATTCAAGGAGGGCCGGGAAATGTTCCAAACATGCATCAATACCCGGAACAGCCAAAATATAGACAAGTTTCCGAGATGAGGTACTTCTGCTTTACTTCCCCATTTCTGCTCGCGACTTTCATTTTCCACGTTCTCTAACCAAAACAACAACGGATCTGGAGTGGCATCAATCATCAAAATCCCTCATAAAAGACAATTTGGAAATACCGCATCCATCTGCCATCATCCCGACATGGGAGGACAACATGTTCATGAAGGCAGATGTGGAACCACGCCTGTGTAACCACAGAAAACACTCAGGTGACTTGAAGTTCCACTCTGAGACCCCCAATTTGGCCAAATGTTAAAGTTGTCCATGTGTGATACATCATTGGAAACCTTATAATCTCAATTCTCTGGGGGAAGAAACATTTTTAACAGGAGGGCATTTTTGAAAAACATTTTTTTTAAAAACCCCTAAACCAGGGGTGTCCAAACTTTTTGCAAAGGGGGCCAGATTTGGTGTGGTAAAAATGTGGGGGGCCGAACTTGGCTGACGTCCTTTACGTAGAACAATATATTTAAGCAAATTTTAGCAAGCCATTCTTTGTCTCACATTTACTTTATTATTTTTTTAAATTAATAATTTCAACATTCTCGCAACTAGCCTTTGTGGCGTACTCTTTCGAATCTCGGGCTCTTGCGAAATACTGCTGCTGTGAAATTAAACTAGCTTCAAGTTGCTTCAATTTACCGCCACGTATTTACCCTGTAATCTTGTCGTACATGTCAGCGTGTCTTGTTTGGTAATATCGCCTCACATTGAACTATTTAAAAGCAGTGACTGGTTCTTTGCAAATGAGGCAGACACAGTTGTTGAGTATTTTAGAGAACAAATAGTCCAATTTCCACCTATCCTTGAAGCGTCGGCCGTTGCAGTCAACTTTCCTTCTTTTTTTTGTTGTTGTTAATTGTCGCCATTTTAGAAAATTGGGAGTAAAGGGTCACATGGGGTAATGTTGTTTAGAGTGCTGCTGCCTTTTAGTGGGTAAATGAGGAGCAGCATTTAGTGTGTAAGCTACTTCATATGCTGGTAGCAGTACTGCTGACCAATTTATTAAGTCTGTGTGTGGGCCAGACGTTATTGATTTTAGGACAGAGGCTGGTGGCCGGATGAAATTTTCCACGGGCCGAGTTGGCCCCCGGGCCGGACTTTGGACATGTCTGCCCTAAACCCAAACTGGAGGTGAGAGCATGAGAGAGCATAATTAAAGACACCATGATTTTAACGAGATATTATCACGTTCTTACCTTGTTTCGATCCAAAAACTTCGTGTAGCATATCTCAAGACACAGCTGTGAATGGCCACAGCCGGACTTTTTGGGGATTTTATGGGTTAAACATGGTAATATAACAAGGGTCGCAATGCAGAAATCGCAGCCATCAAGGCGTGGTCGAGATTTTCTTTTTCATATATTTACCCTTTCAAATGTTTTCTTTCAAATTTTCTGTGTTATTTATCATCTAAAATATCGGGGAAAATGCGATAGTAACAACAACAAAAAATAAATTAAGTGATAGTTATGAGGTAGATATCCGTTACCTGTTTACAGACACTATTTTTTTTATTGTGATGTAATTTGATTAAAAAGTTTAAAATATGAGAGTGAAAGTCATTTTTTAAAAAACTAAATATTAGACATCAATTAATAATTCTAAGCTAAAAATGACAGACATTTGGAATAATAAATATAATTACTTACCTTCTTTTTACAACTGGGTTGAAACAAAAGCGGTTTCGCGGTGTCTGTAAACGGGGGTCTCCAGGGTAAAACGGACAAGTTAAAATAAGTTTGGGGGCTTAATGTGCCATGAAACTGCTATGGCAGCATATAGACATATTGTTCTATCAATACAACAGTTCTTTTGGCTTAAAATACAGCAGTTTATCCGCTTTTTCAGCCTTGTCTGTTTTCAACCATATAACATGCTGTATTCTTTCTTTTTTTCTTTTTTTTTTTTTTTTTTTTTTTTTTTTTTTTTTTTTTATCGATTTATCATACACCCATCCCAATCTGACTTCTTTCCACTGGACAATATGGCCAATCACTTTTTGTGATGAGCTGTCCCGTGAAATCACTCCCATTGAATGGTAGAACCTGATATCACATTTTTGAGGTCAACAATCTGTCTGGGATACCATCGCTAACTCAAATCAGAATGCCAAAGAAACTCACATGCTGCATGCTTACTCTGCATTATCTCTGTGCGAGACCACGAGAACGGCTTCAGGCAAAAACATTTACATTTGTCACTCATACACTGAATAAAAAAATCAGGTCCAGCTTGTCCATAAAATATCCCTGGATATGTATTTGTGTAAATGGTAGTTATTCAAAATACACAACATACGCAACGGCCGGTGGTTCTTAGTTATGTTATTACAAGCCTATCCTCAGCAAGCATCTTAGGAAGACACATTTCACTGGAGTCCAATTACTCCTGTTACTATTACGTATTACTTGCAAGAGTGAACAAGATGAAATAATTGCACCCCCCACATGACATTCATCACTTATTAGTGAAGCCGAAGATGTCATGTTTGTCACAAAATTATATATTTGAGCGTTTTTGCCCGGGGTAATTTATGTATTACTGTATACACTGAAATCTGATGAGGACTCCTAAAAGCATCGTGCATCTCTCCGTATGCTGTCCCCTCCCCTTTAATTTGAATTCTTCTCCTTCGCAGTTTCCTGCATTTTCTGCTCAACGCCGCCATCAATTTTCTCCAAATTACAGTAATGGTTGGATGGAATTGGTCACATCATCGGCAGAGGGCTATTAACTCTAAATCCAAATGCAAAAGGAGAAATGTCTACAGCATTTTAATTCCTACTCTACTAGCTGACAATTTTCTCAGCTTCTGTAGACAATTTGTGTCTGTGTATACAGAAAATATACATCATAGTTTGGTCCTTTCTCCCTGCGGTGTGATGTGTATTATTCTGTCCAAGTGGCTTAAGATTCTAAGTGTTCCAACTAGTATCTTTGTAGTGACCAGAACTGCTCTAGATACTACTGATGCGCCAACAAAACTCCCACAGCTGGCACACGTACTTTTTCATCAGCTATTCTTTCTGCTACAACTGTTTGTTATCTTCTTCTATTGAGTTGCACTACATGGACTAGGGATGGGAATCGAAATCCTATTCCAATTCCGAACCGGTTCCTAGTAGGGGTGTAACGGTACACAAAAATCTCCGTTCGGTACGTACCTTGGTTTTGAGGTCACGGATCGGTTCATTTTCGGTACAGTAAGAAAATATAAAATGCAAAATATAAATGTGCTAGTTGTTTATTACACACCTTTGTGCTTTAAACAATAGGAACATTAGCCTATACAAAGCTAGAATTCTGCTCAAAAAGTAGCGGGTATTTAAAGATAATCCAACAAAAATTTGCCTTTCAGACCCCGCGTGTTGGTCAGCTTTCTTTCTGAAAGAAAGAAGAAAAAAGAAGTCCTGTGCTAAAGAGAAAAGCAATCCCAATGACAAAGATTTTAACGTGTATTTTACAAATGAAATGCCTCAATGAATCATTTTTTCCCTTATGAATGGTTTTCAACAGCTTTATTGGTGGATTTTCTCAAGTTAAAGCACCACACAGAAATTAATAAATTTAACTGTGTATGCAGGATCTGTGTATTATTCCTTTTTTTTTTTTTTAATCTGTGTATTATTCTTATTATTTAATTACAGGTGTTTCAGCTCATTTCCATTTATTTTATTCAAATGGGCTATTATTTATTTTATTATGTGTTTATATTTTACAAATGTGGTATAGTATTCATTTGTATTGTATATTTTATGTAATATAACTTTAGTTCCTATGTGAATATTAGTTCCTACTTGTTTTGTTGTGGTAGGAGGGTTTTGTATTGAACACGGGGCCGTGTTGGTTATTATTATTATAGCAGAGAAGACAGCAGTAATTCAACAAAGACAAGTCAACTGTACCCCGATCTTCCACTCAAGAGATCTGATGGACTCAAAAAGTGGGTTACGATTGCATATTAGTTTGAAAATCGACAGGATCCACCGTATTTTTACACGAGTGACTTCCGGTCTGCCCGATCCTAGCTAGTAGTATTGACACAGGAGGGTCGCGTCTCGCGTCAAATAATAAACTCTGCCTTTCTTTTCGCGTGCTTCGTGTTGAGCCGCTTCTGGGACGCGTCTAACACGCGGCCGCACTGCGATTGGTGTGCATTGGCTGATTCACTGTAACGCCCGCGTTTCACTGCGTTTTTGCGGCGGCCAGGTTGTCGCGCCGTTGACGTTTCTGGGTTATACTGTCCTACCATGTTGGTCCTCATTATAGTAGAGAAGACGGAGTAAATATAATCTACACAAAGAAACTGTAACCCGATCGACTCACAGCCTCAAAAAGTAAGGGTTACATACGTCAGAAACTCGTTCGGTACGCCTCCGTTCCGAAACGAGCACCATGTACCGAAACGGTTCAATACAAATACATGTACCGTTACACCCTTAATTCTTAGTGTTTCGAGGCCTCGACATCACAATGAAAAAGCCTTAACGATGCCTTTAACGATTCCTAAAAACGCGTACTGCGTCATCACGTGACGTGACGTGTCTCGTTGTCCAGACGCATCCTGGACGCATCAAACTAGCATGGCGCCAAGAACCACTCGCTCCAAAGTTTGGCTACACTTCACCAGGAAAGAGGGTGAAAATGAAAGGTTACGATGGTTTTGCACGAGCATTGCAGCTGTAAACATAACAAAGACAACACCTAGGTTCACTTCACGAGGAAAAATAACAACAAAGCGACTTGCAGTCATTCAGGCATGAAAATCACTCACCTTTCGGCTAAATTTGCCATTTTGAAGTCAAAGAGGGTGACAAACTTGAATTGTGTAGATCCGAGGAGAACATTTTTATGAGGGGGGTCATAATTCTATCTAACTAACTAACTAACTAACTAACTAACTAACTAACTAACTAACTAACTAACTAACTAACTAACTAACTAACTAACTAACTAACTAACTAACTAACTAACTAACTAACTAACTAACTAACTAACTAACGACATGTTTTATTAAAGTTGCTAAGCCTGTCGCGATATGAAATGAGTCCATTTGTCGCAAGATAAAAAAAATTGAGGGCGATAATTTTCACGGCTGCGTTTTATCAACGCGTGCGTGCATGCATACATTTCTGTGTGCGTGTAGATGACTATTAGACTCCAGTTCATTTCCCAGATGTTTATTAGTAATCAAAATGCCGCAGAATTACAGTTCAGACATACAAAATAAGGACACACGTGTATATTAAACACTGTAAGCGTTAGCATTGCTACATTGAGACTAATAGGGAAAAAAAGACAATCTACTTCAGCCTGCTATAAAACATTCGCAGTCTTTTCCAAAATGCAAACTTGAGGTTAAAAGGTGACACTTCAAACATGAAAAATCCCTGGTTAACATCATCTGCTAACGAAAAAAATTGAGGAAAAAAAAACAACTATGAGTGATAGTGACACCACAAGCAATGACGAAAAGGGATTTTTTGCGGAGTGTGAAGCTGTTAGCGGTTTTGCGAACATACTTCCGGTGTACATTTCAAAATAAATGCATGCCACTTTCATATAAATAACGATTTCTGGAGTTAATCCCACATACTTCAGAATTAATACTATAATATGTAAATACTATAATACTACAGAATTCAGATTCTACACTAAGAATAGCTTTAAAATGACACCCCTTTTTAAAAATATGATTGGCAATTAATATTATAATTATTAATACTATTATATACTATAGTAGTATACTATAATAATAATGCTAGATTTTTTTAAGAATTGTTTTGAATAATGTTGGAAAGGCTAAGTCAGTGTTCTGAATCTGTTTACATTCCATTCTTTTGCACTAGTTAATGCTATGTGCATTTGACCTCATTGTTTAAGTGCGATTAATTATTGTGATTTACATGTTTATTTGTACTTCAACAAAGAATTTAAGTGTACAAAATGTTTTTGTGAATTAATAAGCATCAACAAAAAATTAATTGCTAAATTAGTAACAATTTTTTTTTTTTTTTTTTTTTAATTAGTTGACTAATTGTAAAAATAGTCGGCTGACTAATCGGGAGAAAATTAGTTGTTTGGGACAGCCTTACCGGAACATATTTTCTCCACACCCTTGTCACCTTTTTAATCCCTGACCCATTTTCCTGCCTGGTCATTGCAAGGCGGAGATAACTGTGTTGGGAGGGAATACGACCAATATGCCAAAATATAGCAATATTTTTTATTTCTATTAGAAAAATGTTTTAGTAAAATGTTACACATTCTTGTGTATTTGCCACATACTGCCACAGTTAACATTGAGGCTTTGGGCCTCTTTTGACCTCTTTGTGAGTTTGTAAGGTTAGACTTCTGATTAAACAAACTTGATGCCAATCAAAACGTTTGTTCTTCTTATTCCCCAAATTAGAATCGATAAGAGAATCGATAAAGAATCGAATCGTTAAGCAATATCGATAATGGAATCGGAATTGTAAAAATCTTATCAATTTCCATCCCTAACATAGACAAGTTCTGAAAAAATTAAATTGCTTTTGTTACCTTGGTGCCGTATCTTCCACTCTTCTGACATTGTACTGACTGCATAACAAAGCAAAAATAACCCACAGTTGTCATAGGGACACACTGCTTATCACTGACGAAAACCATTAGTTGAAGTACTTATTTAGGACATACAAAATGTAACCAAAAGACGGCTGAAATTTCAGGATTAATATATTTGGCATTTGTGGAAGCACCCCATGGGGAAAAGAATTGCAGGAGCTCAACAACATTCAATGTGAAATAGCAACAATAAAACAAAGCTGGAGAAAACATGCAATGATGATGATCACCTTACAAACAGATAAATTATTGTAAAGTTAATAATAATTAAAAAAAAAGGGGGGGGGGGGCACATGATATTAAAAAAAAAAAAAAAAAAAACATGACACACAACCACACAAGAAAAACAAACAACAATTAATTGAAAAGAAAACATATAACACGTGCATAAAATGCGTTTCTGTATGTATATGTGAGTAATTGCACGTTTGGATACAGGCATGTTGGAGCCAGTCTGCAGCTGCAGCTCATCCAACTAATTAACAGCTGCCTTCTCTTAAGCCGGTCTTGGACTCCACTACTCTGTCCGGATCGTCAATGCTTATCATTGAGCTTGCTGCATCTAGCCATTTAGGTAATTAGAGTTTATAGACAAGTTTCCGAAGCACTTTACTTCCGCATGTCTGCTAGCAACTTCCGTTTTAGAATTTCTCCATGCAAAACAACAGTGGAACTGGAGTAATATTACTTGTCAAAATCCCTTAAGAAAGACAATTCGGAAATACCGCATCCATTTGCCATCATCCCGACCAGTGTTGTTAATAACAGCGTTAGAATATAACAGCATTACTAACGGCGTTATTTTCTTCAGTAGTGAGTAATCTAATTATTTACTTTTCTCATCTTGGCAACGCTGTTACAGTTACTGAGGCGAGAAAGGTGTGCGTTACTATGCGTTACAAAGCTGGTTGACTGACGCGAGAAAAGTCTGAAAAAGAAGGACTCACCGAGACGAGAGAGCAGAGCGGGTACAATAATTTCCCCTAGATTTTACAAGTAAATTTGGGGTGCGCATTATACACGGGTGCGCCTTATATTCGGGAAATTACGGTAGTATTTTTGTTTATATGTACATACCTTGTAGAATTTCCTTGCAACAACAAAATCCGTGTCAGCCCTTTTGCATTCGGCAAATGTAATATAATTATAATTTCACCTCATTTTGGTCACTGAACTGGCCGGCGTATCAATCGTCAACAATGGCTGACAGGTTGTTATAATTTTGTCCAAGAATGATGAACGAATTGATAAGAACAATCATACAATCTCATTTACGTCTCATCTACGTCGTGCTGAATCCATTTCTGGAGATTCCGTGGCTTCCTCTGGCTTGATTTTGCAGTATTAACTTTGTCAACACACTGCATACTTCAACCGCAATTCATGTTGTTCTTTCTAAACCGGAAGTTCGGAGCAGAAATTTTCCAAGATGGCGCCGCCCATACTTCGCACAGGAAATTTGTCTGTATTGGCTAATATTTACCTAGCCACATCCTGTACCCAATTCTTAGCTTGGTTCTTGCCTGACTTCTGCTTATTCCGTGTACATGTTCTCTCACAAGAAAATCCGCCACGCGTCCATCTTGCGGGAAAACAAAGAAACTGCAATAAACAGTCATAAACCGTCGTATTTCACGCATGTCGTCGGATATAAAAACAAATTGCGTGTCAAATTTTACGTCGGATGTCGAAAAGATCGAGGTAGCTCGACGATACGATCCAAGGTGTGTCCTTTCTTATCCTATTGTCACAGTGGAAACAAATAGATATCAGACCTACCCATTGCAGGGTAGAGTTTGAGTGAGGCATCTCATGGCATGCTGTCAAAAGACGAGACACTTCAGGAAGATGTGCTCATGTCATTAGATGACTTTTTTGTTTTTTTGAGACTGGTAGGATAACTGACAAGTTCAAGTCTAGATCAAGCTGTTTATACAGCCATAAGCATCTAAGAGATGCTAATTATCGTTTATGACAACACAATACTAAATAACACAATATATTTCTACCATAGCTTCCTTACATATAGAATGTAAAAAAAAATGTGCAAGTCCTTTTGTCATTATGGGCTTCTTGTTTCCTGACTTTTGCGCAAATGATCTCTAATTAACACTCTTGTACTATTTACATTTTGGTCAAAACACCTGCCTCGTGTATTATATTTTATACCAGAATTATTATTTCAGTAATTCCCAGATGAGGCAATGTTGTAGTTATTATCATCAATGTTTGTACCACCACATTTCCAAAGGACAAAATGTAAAATCTGCTGATAATGACTGGTTCAGGCAATCTCGGATGCTTTTATGTAAATGCCTATCCCTAAAATGTGACCTGGAAACAAAGGCAACTTTGTGTTGGGTGCGCAGTTAAATGCATTAGTGGATCAATTAAACACTAGCCTGCCTTAATAAACAGCCTGAGCTTGAGTTGCTATAGTAACTGGCTTCCAAATGCTTTGGAAATTTTTGGAAAACGGAATGCAAATTACATCTCTCATTGGAGTTGCTTTGAATCTTCACTTTACAGGAATAATTCATTTTAGAGAAAATTAACTTTGGTCAGAAAAACAATAAATAGAATAAAATAAATGCCACACAAATATGTGATATTGATGTCTTTGGTTTACATTGGTTAATGTGCATCAAAAATTATTTGTGATTAGTAACAGTTGATTACCACATGGTATTTATCAGTATGCTTTTAATGGACAGGCTAGTATAAATGACCATCATGTCAAAGATGGTTGTTCAAAATATCTGTTAATGGAGAAAATAATGTTTAAACACCCAAAAATGACATTGCTTATGGGCACACCCATTTTATGATGTCATTCATACACACTGATAGACTTGGGCATAGGTGTATGTGATAGTTGATATTAAGGATCATTTTGATAGTGTACTAGACCCCTAGAGCACACCCCCATAAACTACTGATTTGATAGCTGCCAACTGATGATAAAAATAATTACTTCATATTTTGGACACTTGCAGCCAGTGGCGGACTTGGCAATTTTGGGGCCTAAGGCTAACATATCCAGGGGCCCTCTTCATGGGTCAGGGGTTAAAAGGTGAGAAGGGTGTGGAGGAAATATGTTCTGGTACACTAGGGCTGTCTCCTGATTAGTCAGCCAACTAGTCTTACGATTAATCGACTAATTTTTTTTTTTTTTTTACTAATTTAGCAATGAAATTTTTATTGATGCTTATTAATTCACAAAACTATTTTGGAACACTTAAATTCTTTATTAAAGAAATCCTTATTTATACGACAAACATGACGAGCTTTAACCAGCTTTTGAGTGTTATTGTATGACTGATTGGAACTGTACTACATTGTTTCGCCACAGGGTGTGCTGTCGTGTATTTTATGTTGGGTGTGAAGAAGAAGAAGAAGAAGAAGAAAGTTAAAAGAGGCATTAGAGGTCTGTTCTCAACTTCTCCCTCACTGCACTTTGGCTCTCATGGAGAGTACGTTCGCTCATGTGTTCGAAATAAACGATAGCCAACGTGCAAAGTAGCAAGTGAGCTGTAAAAATAGCGAGCTTAGTGGCGTGAAAACCGCGGGAGAGCTAAGTGAAGCTAACGAACAACTAAGCGGAGCTAAGCGATGCTAAACGGAGCTAAATGAAGCTAAGCGACTGATACTGTCCGTCGTCGTGGAACAGTCCATTGTAGTGCGTGTGTTGGGGGGAGAGATAATATAAATGCAGCATTCAAATGGCTTTCTTTTTTGTTTTGTTATTTGTTTGTTTGGTATGCTGACATAATTATACAGTACATGACGAATAGTTGGGGGTGCTGCTGGCTCCGGTGGCCCAAGCCGTTGCTCGTTGGGGCAAGGGTAGCTGGTTGGGGGCCCCCTACTGGTTGGGGGCCTAAGGCGATCGTCTACTTTGCCTGAATAATAGATCCGCCTATGCTGCAGTATAACATAATAAGGAAAAGTAATAAATATGACCAAATAAATGATTGTTTCCGAAAGCTACCAATTTGCCACCAGCTGTGTTGTTTGCCTATTTTGTCCTTGACTTAATAGATTTTCCGTCACTGCTCAATATTAAGAGAGTAAAAGTGCCACCTAATGTTCTGGAGCAGGCATGCTGTGACAAAACATTAGTAAGTTACAAAACATTCGTGCTTTACTCACTGGTTCACACTCCTATTCTGGATCAATTACAAAATGATACATCTCACCCACAAATGGCTGAATGGATATACAGTACACCTCCCTACCTATAAGAACGCATGTTGCAGGACTTCAACAAAGCATTCGAGTGTTATAGCAGGCTAACTGGAATAGAGCCATGTTAGGGCTGCTTATTTGGTTTGCCTACTCCAAATGTGCCGAAGGGCATAAGTATGCTAATTGTAATGATAAGTTCCCTGTAATTTTGTCCCTGAGGATGAGATAATTTTCTCAAACACTGCGCCCTTCAGATAATTCCGTGGCTAGAGTGTCTCATCTCAGCCTAAGGACAAGGGTCATTAAGTGTTGTAGTAGGGATCTGCGTGTAGAGATAGACTGAGGCACTCCATCGCTTCTTCCCCCCTTCCAACTGCTTTCCACCATTACTTCTCCCACATAATTTACCTCATTTCATTTTTGGGTGCTTTATCAAGAAGAGATTCAGCAGAGAAGCCCGCTGAAGTATATTACAACAACTTTTCCATCAACTTTTCAAGATACAATGCCATTGCCACTAAAAGGCCCTTACAACAAAGAAAAAAAAAGAGCAGATACTGTTGCTGCCGTGAGTGCAATCAATTCATAAAGAAAATCAATGGGATTTTTTTTTTCATTGGGGAGGGAGTATTTATTGCTCACCTCAAGCCCGAGGAGTGGATTGCTGAGCATAGTGCTGGAGGCCCAAATGGATTTTCAACTACAACCCTAAAACCTTTTAAACCTCTGTTCTGCTGAACAGCAGTTAGAGGTTGCCATGCCAACTCCATCTAGAGGGACATTTCAGCTGCATCAGAGAAAAAGCATGCACAGATGACTCCAACCATTTGTCTGAAAAGATTCACCAAGCGCCTTGCTTGTTAGAAAGCTGCAATCAGAAGAGAGATATGCTACCATACAGTCTTCATTGTATAGCTCTCCCCTGTTCCAAATGCTCATAAAAAGAAGAAAATAGTCACAAAAATGCAACTTATCCTTTCAAATATACCCCTTCTTCTCCTGCCTGTTAAATCATACTTTTTAACTACATCTCTTTTTTGATGAGTATTGCTGACAATGCCATGGGATGCAAGAAGTATCTGGTCAACACAAGGAGGAATGTGAGCAACTGCTTGAAAAAACATTTTCAACAGAGCCCACTTCTCTCTGCCTGGCTTCAAGACAAGTCAGGCATATACCTTGTGTGTTATGATAATTCTATTTTAACAAAAAAGCACAAACATCATAAAAAAAGGAATATTTTTGGAAATCGTCAATCGTTTTGTTTCCAGAAGAAGAAGAACAGACAGGTGTTATAGAACCTTGTACCGTATTTTTCGGACTATAAGTCGCGTTTTTTTTTCATATTTTGGTTGAGGGTGCGACTTATACTCAGGAGCGACTTATGTGTGAAATTCTTAACACATTATGATATAATTTCACATGTTATTTTGGTGTTTTGGACTGATGGTTTTGTAAACTTGTTAGCATGCTATAGTTATCTGAATAACTCTTAATAGCTATGGCCACGTTCGCGTTCTGCCTTTGGCAATGTATGTTCAATTGTATTATTGACTTTTTCATATTGAAATGGATGCATTTAGTTTGTGGCGCTTTCACGCCCACTTGGGAGCGCACTCGCACTTGTTTACGTGAAGAAGAGCGCTCGCACGCCAGAAGAAGACGGACAGCTACGTAGCTCTGAGTGAGTGAGTGGGCGAGTTAGCGAGAGAGAAAGACGGCTGCGAACCTACGTTCGTTGTTTATGCTTTTAAAAGATCTCTACAGAGGCAACGCCTGCGTGTATCATCTTTTCTGTTGTTGTTGTGTGTTTTCCACCCACGATCGGACACTTAGAGCCAGTTGTGTGGTTGTTTGAACGGTGTGCTAATGCTAGCGAACGCATGCTAACCTGTTACGTTATTGCTGTAATAGTACCTAATTATCATTTATTTACGTTGATGCGAACCTGTTTGCTATCGAGGACCAAATTGATTCAGCAAACTATGCGGACGTCCAGCATTGTCTTTTTGGAGTTCGCTGTATATAGCCAGGACCGAGCGGTAGCGTCCTGGTGAGGACAGTATATTCGCATTTCGTTGTTCATGCACTGTACACTGTACATTTATTCAGCATGTTGTTCTCTATTGTATTTTTATATTAAATTGCCTTTCAAGATGACATATCTGTTCTATGTGTTGGATTTTATCAAGTAAATTTCCCCCAAAAATGCGACTTATACTCCGGTGCGACTTATATATGTTTTTTTTTCTCTTTGTTGGGCATTTTATGGTTTGTGCGACTTATACTCAGGTGCGACTTGTAGTCCGAAAAATACGGTAATATTTATTGCACCTACCAGCAACAGATTTATCCTACACTTGAAGTGCAACAAAAATAAACAGATTTGAATTGCTTACCACAGATGTCGACAAAAGCTTTGCCCCGAGACATAAATTACACTTTTCATGCACGTTCTTTCCTTTAGTTTCGATCAACTTGAAATAGTGTTTATATCTCCACCTCGTAAAGGACAAATTTTCCTCTAAATACTCTGCCATCATATCCGTCTGCATCTGTTTTGCGTGTGTGTGTTTGCCGCATGCGCTGTTCCGGTTTGTGTGTGTGAAGTACTTGCACTATTTGGCTCGAGCGTTTACTTCACAGAATGGGGGATCACGTGAGATTTGACAACAACGCAGCCATACTGGAAGCAGGTCTGGCTCGCGGGACATTAAACTTTAACTTGCCAGTTCGACAAAGAGACAAACTCGTTACTAAGTCGAAGAACAGATATGTGATCAAACTTTAGGATGTGAGCAATGTTGACCCTTACGAGCAAGCCGAAGACAAATAGAGAAAAGATGTCGACAGGCTTCCACAATTATGCGAAAGGGACATTCTACTGTATTTATTGTTTTGTGTATGTTACTAAACTCATCAGCGATTCCGAAATTACAAATCGCTACAAAGCTACGAATAGTTTTGCTGTGGATGGGTGCAGGACCTGCACATTATGACCGTATCAAACAGCAACTCCATTGTTCTTGCAAAGGTAGACTATGTGTGTTTACTATTTTCATTGCCATGAACCTGAACGCACCCCAAGTCTTGGATGACAAATAAACAGAGCGGAGTAGACTTGCTACAGCTGGTAGTTTCTTCAATTTATTCAAAGTAAGTAACACACTGCTTTTGACCGTCGGTAACGGTAACGGCGTTGTAACGGCCGAAAAAATAATTAGTTAGATTACCCCGTTACTGAAAAAATAACTTAATTATTTGTAAAGTAGTTACATAACGGCCTCACTGGACAACACCGACAAAATGACACTTTGACACAATGAAAAGTAGTCTGTGTGTGTCAACAAAACACATGGTTTACTGGAACCAAAGCCCGCCCATCTCATCAGACCATAGGACATGGTTCCAGTAATCTATGTGCTTTGTTGACATGTCTTCAGCAAACTGTTTGCGGCCTTTCTTGTGTACCGTCTTCAGAAGAGGCTTCCTCCTGGGGTGACAGCCATGCACACCAATTTGATGTACAGTGCGGCGTATGGTCTGAGCACTAACAGGCTGACCCCCCACCTCTTCAATCTCTGCAGCAATGCTGACAGCACTCCTGTAACGAGTCATATGACATTTTGGAAGGAAAATGACAAGCAGTACTCAATTTGGACGTTGAGGGATGTATGTTTTTTCAAAGGGGTGTACTCACTTTTGTTTCCAGGGGTTTAGATATTAATGGCTATATTTTGAGTTATTTTGAGGGGAAAATAAATTAACTCCATAATATAAGCTGCACACAGACTACTTTTTATTGTGTCAAAGTGTCATTTTGTCAGTGTTGTCCCATGAAAAGATACACTTAAATATCTGCAGAAATGCTAAGGGTGTACTCACTTTTGTGGTACACTGTATATCACTGTCGTTCGAATCAGGTAATATTGTGCTGGTTGATGCTGACACTTTTTTTTTTTTTTTTTCTTTCAAGTCCCTTTATTATTATGTCTCCGTATGTACGGTATTCTTTTTTTTTTCTCTTTGTTGGTGTGTGTGTGCTATGGACCCACTGTGAGATTCCGGAATAAAGATCATATATACTGGAACATGAATCATGATGAACCTTTCTGTCTCTGTCCCTGTACCCGTGTATAATGCGCACCCATGATTTTACGAGTGCATTTTGGGGGAAAAAGTGCGCGTTATATCCGGGAAATTACGGTACTCATGCCTTTGGCCATGGGCGACTCTAATCTTGGTAGCCAGCCTATTCAAATCCACTTCCTCCTTTCAACGTCTTCATTCAATGTTGACGTCCAACATTTTTTTTCTAATCAAGCCTTTGTTCTAAGCGCTCAGTCTGAAAATTGTCATCTCTGGACTCGATAGATTTGCTTCACATGTTTTTCAGCACATCATTAAGGTCCGGTTGACAGCTAATAGAGGTTAATTCGTCAACCTGATTAGATGCTACATTTGTATTGTGAAACGGCACGGGATTCATGTAGTATTTTTCTCTTCGCTGGATTTTTATAAGATCACTTCCTGGAATGGTGACACAGGAAGTGCAACTAAAACAGTTAGAAAAAAAGAATTTGCATAGAAACTGAAATGTTTTGAATTGTTGAAATTTTAAAGTACTAGTACATTCACTTGACTTTGCAAACAGAGTGGGATTAGTTTGCCGTTTTTTTCTTGCTCGATTAAAGGATATCGTCATTGATCATTTATTTGGACGTCAATGATTTATTTATTTGTTTGTTATTGTTATTTATTCACATATTTGATACAATAATATTCATTGATATGATGATATTATTTAACATTTTATTGTCAACATTTTGTCTGTGAAGCCCTTGGGGATCACTTGATGATTTTGGGCTTCATAAATAAACCTGATATTCCTCTTGATCTGTTTTGCTCTTTCCAATTGTTTTGAATGCATCACTTACTGCATGGGTTAGGGGCGGGGGGGTTGGCGAGCTAGTAGAGTCTGTATTGTAGTTGGCATTACCAGCATGTCTGCATGTAAAAAGTTATTGATAATTATGCGTTTAGTGACAATGTTAGTGTCTAATTCTTTCCCATTGTAGTAGTCGTGGCTTTGTGTGTTTACAACCTAATAATTTATTTTCATTAACTCGTCGTTGTCTTCCGGAATCTGGGTCGTGGGGGCAGCAGCTTTAGGAAAGATGCCCAGACAGCCCTCTCCCCAGCCACTTCCAACAGCTCGTCTAGGAGAATCCCAAGGCGTTCCCAGGCCAGCCGAGAGATATTGTCTCTACAGCATGTCCTGGGTTGGCCCCGGGGTCTCCTTCCAGTTGGACATGCCTGAAACACCTCCCGGGTGAGGCGTCCAGGGGTCATACTAACCAGATTTTCGAACCACCTTAACTGGCTTCTCTTGACATGGAGGAACAGCGGCTCTACTCCGAGTCCCTCTTGAATGACCTAAGGCTGAGCCCAGCGACGGAAACTCATTTCAGCCGCTTGCGTCCGCGATCTTGTTCTCGGTCATTACCCAAAGTTCCTGGCCATAGATGAGCGTAGGAACGTAGATTGACTGGTAAATGGAGAGCTTCGCCTTCCTGCTCAGCTCCCTCTTCACCACGATAGACCGGTTAAGCGCCCACAACACTGCAGACGTCGCCCCAATCTGCCTGTCGATACTTTCATTAAATGTTTGTTTTAATTATGCACTATAAATTTGTGTTGTCAGCAAATTTAGCCCTGGTTTGCTACCGCTGGGAAATCTGGTGACAATTTCACTTGACTGACGTTAAAGTGCATCTGACAGCAAAAAGCATGTTTAATTCATATTTCATGTGGTATTTTACTCTTCTGAATGAAATAGACCCCTTGCATGTGTGTGGAAGCGATCGTTTTATTCATTCAAATTTTTGAATCCCGCGCCATGAAAATGAGTGACTTCCGGCTGCAGTCTAGAGTTGAAAACGAATGCAAATGTGACGTCACCCGGGTCAGCATCTCACAATACAGCATTGCTTTATAGCATGCAGATGGACTGCGGATTCATCTGATTTTGCGGATTAATTCGTTTATTTTCGCATCACGCAGGCCAAATGTGCTGCAGGGTTTTGTTTCTGCATCAGGGAGAGGTGTGTGAGCCTTTTTGGGTTTCAAAAAGTTCCCGTTCACCTCCGGATTGGCCAAAACAAGTCAGACAACTGTGGGACCGTTGGACTTACGAGGAATTGAGTAAATATCGTGTTTTGTATTATGTCAAATACTGGGATCATGGCACACATTTTAATATGGAGGTGGCTTGCATTTTGTAGCTGACAATGCTCCTTGTCCACGGAGAATGCCACTCAGCTGACGACCAGCGGGTTGTCAGACTACCCCATCAGTCCTCTTCGCGTGCCTGCCGAGCGAGTGCTATACTTCGCTAATGCTCGTGTGGTTCTCCATATCGTCCAGACTTTCAGCCCCCTCTGCCCTCTTCGTGTGCCTGGCAATATACCACTATCCTCGGGTTGGGTCGGGCAGCTACGTGCTCCTCCTACATCGGTCGGTTTGTCCGGCGGTCATTCTCCAGCTGCTTCCCCGAGCTCTCCTGCCCTAAGCAGGGAAAGGACAAGCTGTAAATTGCTCGGTGCCAGCAGGGTTGCCGATCCGTGAAGACAATCGACAACCCCGCTGCTGTGTGATGTGATCCGGGGTAGCTTTGTGTGATTTTTCACTTCGAAAAAATAAGACTTGGAAACGCCGCTCGGTTCGGGTTAGCATGTCGGCTAGTTGCCACACCTCCTGGTTTGTCTACGCTCTTTAAAGCAGGGGCAGGGAAATGACAAAAGCTTGACTAACTCCGGTGGCATAAGATATCGTTCAGGTGGTGCAAGGAGTCGACAGTTTTGACCATTATGGAATCATTTTGCCATGTCGTACTGAATAAATGCATTTTCAATATTTCATATCCCATTTAGCACAAGACTGTTATTTGTCATGACCATACCATTTATTTAGAAATTGGGGAAAATACTTAGATAAAAAGAATATTCTGTAAAAATATTGGAGTAGACAAATTGAAACAATTACATTTTGCTCTCTCTGCTCTCTTCGGCGCATTTTGCTAATTCCCCCTCAGTGGGCTGAATTCGAAATCAGTTGAAATCGTGACCCTGTCGACATCATCCTCCAGCTGGGGACACTAGAGCGCTATAATGACAGGCAGGGGGTAGACGGCAGATTAGAAGACTTGTTTCTTGTCATCTGCGCTTTGCCAAATTGTTGTATTATAGTCAAACTATCTCAAAATATGATTCAAATTCACTTAATAATGCTATTTAAGATTTTTTAATGCTGTCGCAGGCACTTTAAACACTTTAGTGTATCTCAAAGCAGTGTGAAATGGTAAGGAAATTACCAATAGGTGACAGTGATGATGGGCAAAGCTTGGTACAACAAAAGCATTGGGCTAGGGATTGGTCACAAACTCTCACTAAAACTTACTAAAAGCTCTTTATCTGTGTTTCCACTCGATCAGATTTGATGGAGATATGCCCCCTATTAATCGGCCCTGTGTCCCGTCAATATCATTATGAAGTCTGCGGTCGTCATAATACTTGTTTGAAAAAGATTATATTTTGCAGTAGTACGGTGGTCAGGCAGTGTCAGGCAAAATGCAATGTCCAAACACTTTGCAAAATGAAAAAAGCACAAATGCACATTTCCACAACACAAACACCAATTGCGAACGCTTTGAAAAAGAAAAAAAGCACGAATGCAGGTTGGCCAAAGCGCGATCGCAAATAGCCATAGCACAATTGCAAATAGACACGACACGTAGTCCACTTGCCACAACACAAACCCCAATTGCCTGCAACACGAATGCAAATGGATCGCAAAACAACTGCAAAAAGCCACAACACGAATACAAGAGGATGACTCGGCAGTAGACTCAATGGCGTACCGCACGCATGCTATTTTTAGACCGTGACATTGCATCGTAAAGCGGAAGTAAAGCAAGAGTGGGACATTATAGACCCGCCCTCGCATAGAAACAATTTTAATTCTGCTACTTTTCTCCGGTAATCTTTCAAAAACAAACATGCCGATCACACATTGCTTTTTTGGAAGTTGTAGAAATTACTCTAGACATTACGACATATGAAGGTTGTTTTCTTCATACGTTTCCCGAAACCAAAACTCGGAGGAAAAAATGTGAAGAATGAATCAACTTGCGCGGATGTTTTAACGCCAGCTAGGTGAAGCCATTAACATTTCATATGCAGTAAACATTTTGTTGGGTTGGCATGGTCTTTCAGAGGACAAAGAGGCAAGCCATTTTGATATTTTTAACTTATTTTTTAGCGTGACGTTGTGCCGTGCTGCTTCTGTCTGACAACGAATGACCTGAAAAGAATTAAAATGGTATCTGACTACCACTGTTACCGTCTGTTGTAAAAAAAAGAAAATAAAAAAAAATTTAGTAAGGCAGAAGTGTAAATAATTTATAGAATTAAGATTTGTTATCATTGAAAAAATTTAAAGTTTTCGTTGGCTGTCACTGAGTAGCATTTGTGATCGCTACACAAAAAATAAATTAGCCCCAAGAACGGTCAGAGAGACAACCCGAGGACATAATATATAGGAAAGACAGGGCTGGTGGTAAAGGATAGCTTGTTGAAACAGGAGAATGTCATTGTCAGTCACGTAAGAAAAAGGCGTCGATAAAAAACCTAAGGCTATGCAAAGGTCAGCTCGTTTTTTTCGTCTTTTTCAGCCCTCGACACTCAAGCCATCTCTTTAACTGAACATTTGGACGTACTTTCACATCTTTGCAAGTGAATTTGGCACCAGGGACATCATTTTCGGAGAGAATTGGTAGGTTTACCTTTGTAAACATCTCCTTCGTACACGATTTCCATTCCTTTCCTATTGGGGACAAACGGTGGCGTGTCCTCCCTTAGCAACATAGCTAACGTCATGAATATTAATCAATCGAAGTGTCGCTTGCAGTACGCCATTCCACCCTGCTGCTGCCACCGTAGAGATAGTCACAAACAGTGTTGTCACGGATTACATAAAAAGGTAATTTAATTACTAATTACTGATTATACCTCAAAATAGTAATCTTATTATCAAAGTAACTAAGTTACTTTAAAAGTAACTTATCAGTTACTTTTTAGCAATTTCTCTCCTTTTGCTGCCTCAACATAAAAATAACAGAAAAATGTCATCACGTGTAATTGAGTTTTTCACATAAGGCTTAATCTTTGAGTTAGCGGGGGTTTAATTAGTCGATGGACTTGATTTCAACCACCATTGACTCACCCTAGCTTAGCCATTCCGGAGCTCTAAAACTAACAAATAACTGACAAACTGCACGAAATTTGTTTAAATCAACTCCAACGACTAATTAAACCCCCGCTAACTCCAACATTAAGCCTAACGTAAAAAATTCTGAACTTCCCCTTTGAAATAAAGTCCTAGCCGTCAAAATGTTGTTTATAAAAGTTGTAAAGCAACAAAACAAACAACAAAAATTAATGAAATGAACAAAAATCCTACAATGTACAGTTTTCATAATGGATCAAAATCATTTTTCGAACAGATCATGTGACTAGCACCTTGGAGACTATCCTTTGCTTTGCTTAGCCAAAACTACACCAGAGGAGGCAAGATGGAAATTTAGAATTTCTTTAAACCTAAGCTTTCAAACGCTACCAACAACAACTTGAACAGTTGATTGAACTCGAACAGTGTCAAGATGTGTATGTATTTATATACACAGTATTGGCCAAAAGTTTGGAGACACCTCAAAGTTGGATACTTTGAAGAATGTAGAATACAAAACCTGTTTTCAGTTATTTCACTTTTTTTTTGCCATTCCACATGTTCGTTCATAGTTTTGATGTCTTCAGTGAGAATTTACAATAGTAGTGAAAATATATAATACGCAAAAATGATGAAGTGTGTCCAATCTTATGACTTTTGTTTCAGAGTCTTCAACATGCTTCTCCCCTCAGTCCCACAAATGTAAAAGTCCGCCTATGATGACAAACTCTAACTATAAAATGTACATAATTACACATATTATAAAGGCTGGTTACAAACTGTAGAAATGCTGGCTGTCTCGTTACCTATTGACTTTGTTTCGCGACTTTTCGCGTTGTGCTGTAATTCCAAGTGCTTCCTTGTTGAATTGGATGTCGAGTTTTTAGCGGTCGACAGTCTCTCTGAGCCAGCACAGAGTTTGCAATGCACTGAGATATTTTTGCCATCTTTACTGGACAGAAAGTAACGGCTGTATTTCCATTGACAAATGCAGCCGTTTGTGGTATATTCTGACAAGGTAGCCAGGCTATGTTGTTGACCGCCGTGACAGAAGGCGCGCACACAGCATGGTAATACACGTGACATGTTTTTTTGTCCGATGAGAAAACATGAGATGTGATGTCACTCCCAAACTCAAGAGCAGTATTTTCTATTCAAATGCTCTTCGTACATGACTACAGTATAGGCAACAACAAAATAGTAACGCACAGGCACTGAGGACACTAACTTTAATCAGATTACTGGCTTTGAAAAATGAACGCGTTAGATTGCTCGTTACTGAAAGAAAGTAATCAGATTACAGTAACGTGTTACTGACAACACTGGTCACAAAGTAATACACCAAAGTGTGAATTTATGAGCGAATCCATGTAACTTACGTTTTCAAGCTCTGCACATGTGGGGATGTGACGTGATAACTTGTGGTCATGCGGCAGCAGAAGGAGTAGTCCTCATGTCTACTTCCGTGAAATTTAGTCTACTTCCAGGTTGTCCTCTTGCATCCGTGCTGTGGCTTCTCGCAGCCATTTGCATTCATGTTGTGGCAATTGGCGTTCTTGTTTTTGCCAATTTTCAATTGTGCTTTGGCAATTGGGGATCGTGTTGTGGCAGTTTGCATTCGTGCATTTTTTCTTTTTGCTAAGTGTAGGGAGTCTGCATTTCACCTGACACTTCCCGGCCACCGTACAATAGTCATTGTATGTTAATGTTCATAGATCGCCACCACTGTAAAGTGCCTTCTATCAAGAAAGGAGGCCTTTTGGGGGGGTACTGTGGCTTGCAATCTTACAAGGGAAGCAATTAGCAATATAAAGGACAGAAACTTAAGCTCGGAGCTCAGGCATAGAAAATAAAAGCCAACTTTGGGTAAAAGACGAAATTTGAGGCCCTAATCTGTTAGACTTTTTGTGCTTATCAAGGATATGCCTCTGCTGGCACTTTAGCTAGCATAGAATACAGTAAACACACACTGAAAGCGAGGCTAGGTCATTGAGTCTCCCTCATCCTTGGGCTTAACACGACACTTAAGTGCTACTACAACAGGAGAAAGAAAAGGCAAGACTGCACACATTACAAACTGCCTCTATTCTCTGTTCCCGGCTGAAATGTCATCGCCATTCTTTCTGTGCAGAGGCAAGGGGTAGGGTGAAGGTGGGCCAGACAAAAGAACAGGGAGTCAATGATTTGTTACTTTCATTCTAAGCAGTTTTATTATGCTGGAGAAGAAATCATGGATCTAAACATTTATAGATTTGTAAAATTCTAGAAGCGCCATGCGTTTTCTGCATGGTAATTCCTTAATGCTGATGAAACCAAATGACAAGGCACCAATGTGTGTGCCTTGTCTTGTGGTTCATCACGCTTTTAAAGCAGTCAATCCCAACAAAAAACAAGCAGTTGACAACCGCATGAACAAAACTGGCATTGTGAAATTAGATACTGGACATTAGACACAAACAACACAATAGCAAAATGCTTCCTAAATAAAAGTTGTGGGATTTTACTAAATTTGGGTCCCTGAAAAAGAAAAATGAGGTCAAAAATGTCAATTGGCTATAGTTTTTGAACTACAGTATCTGACTGAAATGTTCAAATTCAAGCAATTGTAGCAATTTATCAAACTGACATCATATACTTACAGCAATGTATCTTTGTAATAACTAACTAACTAACTAACTAACTAACTAACTAACTAACTAACTAACTAACTAACTAACTAACTAACTAACTAACTAACTAACTAACTAACTAACTAACTAACTAACTAACTAACTAACTAACTAACTAAATATCTTGAATACTTTAGCCAACCAGCACGATTTTTTCCCCAATCCATGTCACCACAGCTAGTACAGTTTAACTATTTTTGTCTCTGAAACAGATATTTCTCAAAAATTTGTAGAACAGTGCATGGACTTCTATCAGTTTAGGGGTCCTATTTTCAAAAACTTAAAATTTGAATATTTTTAAAACCAAAGCCGCCAGCGACATAAAACCAAAACAGGCACCTCCCTTAGGCATATATGAGTCTCCATGAGCTGTGGCATCCAAAAATTCTAAGTCGTTCCCTAATAAAATCCTGAATAATTTTTTTTTTTTTTTTTTATAACAAAATTTAAAATGGCGATAAAATTCTCAGATTTTAAGCTAGATGCACAAAAATCACCAAATGCAGAGATAATGACCTATATTTTCATAATCAATAGCAATATTTAACTTATAAGTTTTTGCCCGAAATAGCGACTTAATTTTTATCTTTTATTAAGTGCCATTTTGACATGTTTTCAACAGCTAGTAAACTCAATTTTCACATCAGAAACTTAGTATTGAGGAAAACATGCAGATTTTACTCAACAAAAGCAAATTTTGCATTTTTCTATATACAATCAGAATTTATTTAGTTTGAATTCTAATGTCACTATTCCCTCAGCATGTCTTGGCGGCTATCTAGCCCTCTTCACTTTTAGATTGAAGTGTTGCATAAAATAAAACACGTAAAAGCCTTTTTTTTTTTTTTTTTTGTATGGATGAAGAAATGCCCTAAGAGTTGGCCGAAAATTACCTGATAATTTGAATGTAAAGTTACGCTGTTCCAACATGGCGGCCATCACAAAACAAAGAGCTTTTTGAGTTGAAAATTCTTGTAAACAAATGCGTAAATCCCGGAATTTCTATAGGTATGAACGTAAAACAGTCTAGATTCTTTGTTAAAAGCAAAAACAAAAAACGGGCAGTTATCATTCATTTTACCTAAATATTTCAAGCTGAAGTTACGCTAATTTTTTGCATTCATTTACACGTTTCAAAGTGCATGCATGGTGCTATTTTATATAATAATTACCTTGAATCATTGACCAAATCCCTCTTTAGACACTCCTGCCTGCTTATATGCACTAAAATGTTCGTCCTGTTTCCACCTAAATCCGGCGTTAGAATGCAGCATGTGTTTGAGTTTATCACAATGAAAGCTGCGTGACGCTCTGCCTGGCCCGGCCCCCTTCGGGAAGCCGTGGCGCAATGTCTGTAAGAAGTGTCTCACCAACTGATAGTGAAGTCTATGTCCAGTGTAATAAACAACACAGTCATTCAGCCATCATCTCTATCACTTTTGCCTTTTATACAGTATAGTCTCAGAGAACAATTACTGTAATTGTTGAACTATAATGCACATATTCGTGCACTTATTTAAATATTGTTATTATTTTCATACTTTTAAATAACATTTTTACAAACAGTAATGATTAACATGTACATACATATTTAACAAACGGAAAATGCTTAAGGGGAAAGTGTAGAATTTTTGACATGAGATTTAATCTTCGAGTTAGCGGGGGTTTAATTAGTCGGTGGAGTTGAGTTCAACAAATATAATGCAGTTTGTCAGTTATTTGTTAGTTTCAGGGCTCCGGAGCGTGAGTGAATGGTGCCTGCTTAGCATTCTAATAAATAACCATATTACCAGATGGAACATAGTCAAATAAATTCAAAACGCAAATCATTGTTCGAAATACTCATGCGAACAAAACAATGTCACACCAAACTGCTGTAATTCATTTCATTCTAAAGCAGGACTATATATATATATTTTTTTTTAATGCGAAATGTGACCACAATAGAGAATGCTCTGTCTGCGGTGGAAAAAAAACTATGTGATATCACTCAAATGTTGCTGTTCATTCTACAATTGCATACTACATGCAATGGTAAATTCTCATAACTTTATCCTGAAAATAGAGCCAACTCTATTGATTGCATTGATCATCGGGGATTCTCATGCATGCATATGTTCTATTTTATTGGTACTATGCTAAGCAGGCACTATTGAATTTAGTCACTCCGGAGCCCTGAAACTAACAAATAACTGACAAACTGCAAAGAATTTGTTGAAATAAACTCCACCGACTAATTAAACCCCGCTAACTTGAAGATTGAGCCTCATGTCAAAAATTCTGAACTTCCCCTTTAAAGTTTGCTTTAACTCTGTTGTTAATTTCTAGCGCCGATGTTGGAGTCATCATGGATGTGTTCCAATCTGTTGGCGTCTCACGCAACGACGGAGAATAAAAGGAGAGGGGACTTGTGGAGGGAATAGACCCAGTCAGTTTCAGACAATAGGCTCACAATGTCAAGACGGCAGAGGTTTTGCCTGGCTGGCCCTTAGAATAAGCACACAATGAAGTGAAACAAATCCTGTGGAGGCAACAAAGCTCCAATCTCTCTCAGCTTGAGTCCCCTCCGCTCTTCGCTTGCAACCGCTACACTTTCTAAAAGGTGATATTAACAACTGTATAAATACCTGGTTTGCGATTAGTAACCAAACAACTGACCACTTTATTAATAGGACTGAGGAAAAGCTGGTGATCAGCATTTTGTCTGTGCAACTTCCTTATTCTGATTAATTATACCTGTTATCTGATTTTTTTTTTCATCAACTTGGCTTAAAGAATTCAGCAATGCAAAATTGTAATTGCAAAAAAGAACAGACAATTTCCCCCCCGCCCTAAATAAAAACTATTAGCCAATGTTCTAAACATAGGTCGGGGGGACTGCAAATTTCATATTTCATTACATGCAGGAATTAATTAATTTAGAAAGCTTTTCCGAAGCATTAAATATAAAGATCAAATATGCTTTTTATTATGATTGCTTTTTGAACACAATGCTGAAATTTCTTTTCTAAAAAAAAAAAACAACAACAACAACAAAAAAACAATAACTTCAATACCCACCAACCCACATATTCAGAGTTGTCAGGCACTCTCCTGATTGAGGCCGAGCTTTGTTTAATTAATTTCAGGCTTGATGGAATGACTGGGGCTTATGCCTGTGGCACCAGGCTGTCACATCAGCCCTTTAAGCCTCAAACTCATTGCCATAATGTGCTCGCAGGAAAACCCTGTTGAGAGTCTAAACAAGTTGGCCTTCGATCTTATCACTGCCACCCCCTTCCAGATTTAGACTAAGGTAACAAGACACCACTGCTGTGGAGATGAGTCTCGGGGAGTCTGTGTATTGTTATTGATTAATATGAAAAGTGTTGATTGAACTGTACATGCGCACAAACAGATACATGAAACAGTTTAGCTGCCATTCATCTCTCAATTTCATCTGGGTATTTTATCTAGAAGAGTTATATTTCTATTAAACAATGTTTCACAAAATCAAAACAAACATGCCACACAAGCATGTTAATCATGTTTTTTACCTTTTAAAAATAAAATAAAATACACTGACTATAATTTCTGTTGAATAGTCAAGGCATTCAGGATTTGTATAAAATAAAATAAACAAAAAGTGACACACAGCATCTCCTCTTTAATGGCAGTAAAAGTAAATGACAATGAAAAGACAAATTTTGGCTGTAGTGAACATGTTTACAGATTTTTCTTTCTTGATCGTGACTTGCAGACCCGTGACGCCCATAAGGCGAGCTAGGCAAATGCCTAAGGGCACAGCAGCGTCCAAAAGGGCGTCAAGAAAAATGTTCAAATAATATTTGATGATAGCAGTATTCAAAAAATTATACAAAACAACAAAAAAAAAGAAGTTAACAAAAACAGCAATAACCCCAACCTCCATCTTCTAATTTTTATTTTCCCTCATTTCCTTACATACTTAATGCCAAATCTCTATTTTAACTATTTATAAGAACATAGGATATATATTCAAATTGAAGTTAATGTAAACATTTACCTTTTTTTTTTTTTTTTTTATAAAAAGGATATAAGTAACATACATTCAGAAAAATAAGTACAAATGAGTTATATTATGCAGAGTGAAACGGAATATATTTTGAATATCGCGCAAACATCGACTTTTTTCAATTTCATTTCAATATGGAAATGAATAAGTAGCCTAACATAAATGAACAGTCCAAAGTGCACATTGACAGCTAAGATGTTCTGAACCTCCCCATCAGAGCAAATAAAACTAAATATGATAAATAAGCCTCCTCAACTCTTTCGTTGCTCTTAAAGATTTGATCCATTTGATGTTGCATTGCCCTTTTTTTGTCGCATCAATTCAACAAGCTTTTCTTTTTTTTTTTTTTTTTTTTGCTGTTCCAGAAAACATGCTCATTTGAACCAATCAGAGCTAAACAATTAAACAGATAAATGACTCCAGGCGTTTTACTTTGCTGCGTGCATTCGCACATTGACGTGACCCGTCATCGTAAGACTCAGATGACTGCAGCAGCTGGGGAAATCTCCATGCCGTCCGTGAAATAAAATCAATAATAAATATTGGTGGAAATGGATTACGCTACACAAGCACTTTATTATGCTTGTTGTTAACACTTGTGTATGTAAATCTGATCTTGGTAGATTGTTTTCTTCTTGGAGCTGAAATGCATTTGTGGCAGCTTAACATTTTTTTTTTTTTACACTGTGTTTTGACAGTTGCTGTCATATTTTCTAAATCAAAGCACCGTGTACTGGAACAGCATTCCGGCCCGGAACTGCTCTCCTGACCGTTCTGGCCCACTTTCACCCGTGGTAATAAGTCTTTAAATAATAATGAAATCATTTTTCTAGTGTGCCTTCTGCCCGTTCCACTTTCTCCTGTGATGCGATAATTTCACCACAGACCTTAGTCTCACCACCCAGCAGACCAGCGAGCTACCTGAAGGACTGAAGGTGCTATTTTTAGCCTTCGCAATTGAGCGACGTTACGGTGACAAGTCAACTTCATGAAAAGACAAAAGCCCTCCGGGTCAGAAGAAAAAGAAATAAGAGAGCATAAACGTAAAGAAGAACAGAGGTTTGTTGTGATGGGTTTTTTTCAACAGCATAAGCACGTATACTTAGCGCAACTGCAAGCTAGCGGTTATTTACATAGAGTTTATATGACTTACTGCTAAAGCAAAATTATACTGTATCATTAGCCAGGCTGTAGTTTAGAAATATTTTCAGTATTCAGTCAGCTGTGGATTAGTTTCAGTTAAATTTACTCCCCCTCCTATTTTGGAGAAATTTGGACAAAGTGTATGGGGGACTAAAATTGTCTTGCTTATTTTCATGTGATGTGAACCACTTTTACCTTGTGTTAAATTGTGCTTTTCAAATAAATTTGCCTTGCCTAAAAGTGCAAAGGTTAATTAAATAATTACACCATTAAATATGCAATTAACAATTTCAAAGTTCTGTGGTATGGGGGACTAAAAGTGGCACGAATTTAAATGCAAACATTTGTTATTAAATGTGTCATGAATTCATTAAAATGGCGATCACGTTCATGTAAAAAAATATTCAATTTGTTTATTTTTGCTCTCTTTATATTATTTAATTCATTATTATTGGATAGTCCTGTGTAGTTGCAGTGCTTCAAGAATTTATTTTCTTTTAACTACGCCCATCAAACATAGTGGCCGGATCCAATAGACAGGTACAGTAGGCTACAAGAATTTAGGCCAGAGGTCATGGAACCGCGGACCTCTGTCCGGTTCCGGACCCCCAAGCCGTCTGGACCGGATCTCAAGCTGTCGCGACTAATACACGTTGCAACAACAAAAACCTTAGCGGTGGCGCGCGTGAGCCAGCCAATGGGAGTGAAGCATTTGAAAGTTATTTTTAGAACAGCATGTCTCACACTCGCTTTCCAGACTCCGTGGAATGACAGCGAAATACTGAGCCGAATGAAGTTGGAGGAAGAGGCGAAAAAGGTACGGCAACTGGCGTGCTCAAAACTACGCAAGATTGATGCAGAAAACAGTGTGTTTAAGGAGGAGTGGACCAACACATTTTTGTTCATTTTACCTGGCGGCAGCACAAGACCGCTATGGCTCATCTGTTCAGAGACTGTAGCGCTTGTAAAGATCAGCAATTTGAAAAGGCACTATGAGACGAAGCACACAACTTTTTCGCAAAGTTTCCCTATGAACTCTGCCATCCGTTCTCAAAAAATAGCGGAATTAAGGACTCAATATGATCGCACCTCAAGGCTTATGGTTCATTCATTCACTGCACAGCAACGTGCAAATGAATGCTCCCTCAGAATAGCGTGGATATTGGGTCAAAACAAAAAGTCTTTCAATGACGCACCGATTGTCAAATATTGTATGAGTGCAGTTGCTGGAACTTTGCTTCATGGAAAGCAAAAAGAAGAGGTCTGTCAAAAAATAAAGTCCCCCTGTCAGCATCCACAATTTTAAAAAATCAGTCTTGAACATGCTCTTATGTTGCTATTTAGTGATTCAATTAAAGCACTTTTTTAGTTTTATGCACCTTTTATATATTATTTACATGAATGTTGTAATTATCAGCACGGCCACGTAAAGATATGTTTGTATTTTTGGGAAAAAAAGAAGCATTAAAAATATTTCCGGACCTGAGATTGTTGTAATTTTTTAATTTCGGACCCAGAGGATTTTTAATTCATGACCCCTGATTTAGCCGCTATTATGGTTATGTCATGCTGGTTTTACAATCAACAGCTATTTGACTAATATAATGTAACATTCCACTTTCTTCTCTTTGTAGATGCTCTTCTGAAATATTTTCCTTCTACCTCTGTACACCCTGGGCCATCTTTTACAGCGAACTTATCCACATCAGCACCAAGTCCAAGACTACCAAGTCCAGGAAAGAAGTGCACCTTCCAAAACAACTGTCATATGAAAGTGCAATAGATGCTTTTGCATCGGTGAAAACAAGGTGAGTAAGGTTATAGGTCAAGGTGAAAAAAATAGCTGCATTTTAAAGTGTTCTGTGTGTCTTTAAATAGGTTTGTGTGGGTGGGTGTTAATCATATTGTAATAACAATTGTAATTTATTTTATTCATTTGTTTTTTAAGTGTTTTTTTATTGGTGCTTTTAAATAATTATTAGAGCATTTTTCTTTTAATTTCTGCACTTGTTCGTTTTTGTCTTTATTTTTGTTTATAATAAATTACAAAGAAATAATGAGCTTTTTCAGTGTGAGTGTTTAAATATACAGTATGTGGTGAAAATGGGGGTGGGGGGGGGGGGGGGGGGGGGGCAACAGTTATGTTGCCCAGGGTGCCAAATTGGTCAGGAACTCCCCTGGTGACTTGAACTTGATTATTAGTTATTACTACAAGAGTGTTTGGAAAAAAAAAAATTGTAATGACACATCCTCGCTATACTGCAACGCCCAGCTTTGCACAAGGCAGTCTGCCAATTCCTAAACATAGCGAGGCTTGCGCCCACATGAGAATAAAGATGCGCCAGTTGCGCAGCAGTGCCAGTAATAAAAATACACACCATAGTCTCTTCAGCACGTTTTTCTTGAGTCCATCTCCAGTGTAAAACTTCACCACCTCTGCTACTACCTACTCCATGTGATGGTGACCAAGATTTTCATCTAAGTGTGTCTGACAAACCAGAAATAATGAACTTATACTAAATAGAGCAGGTTCCACGTTGTATTCAGATGCAAAAAAAATGTGTTAAATACACATTTTAATATCAGTACACCATACTTCACTATCTACCTGTTGTTTTCTTTTCATCTATTAAGAGTGCATATTTTAGCTGACTAAAAGCTTTCACATCATCAATCCTATCATTTCTTTGATTGTATCGAAACTATGTTCCTCTTTTAACATGTTGGAAAAATGTGGGTGGTAGATAGAAAGACAATGCTATAAATATGCATTCCATTACATTTGGGAGAATTTAATTCAGGGCAAATAATTTCCGAGATGGGCTAAAATGATGGTCTTAATGGACTGGTGTCCACTTAAAATCTCAGGCAAAGCTAAGACTAATGGATTGCTTTATATGCTACACATTGGAAAAGGGATTGGGAGAGCTTAAGCGCCTGAAGTACCTTGTATGTAGACTCCGGAACTAATACATAACTTTCACTTCTAAATCTTACGACATACTGTATGTGCTAGAAATAGGATTTCTTATTTTTTATGTGATAAGAAATCCATAATGTATGTTTAAACGGCAAATTTTTCAATTTATCATTGCATTGCTGTTAATGACATTGTAATGCACTTACAGTGATTGGATCTCATTGTATGGTTCTCAATGTACAGATTAACATTATGTGCGTTTTTATTTTTTTGACTTCATCTTTTCCAAGTGTGCCTTGTTTCTTTCTTCATTCTGTATGCCATCATTTTCGGACTATAAAATGTTATTTTTTTCCTTAATTTTGAATCCTGCAGCTTATAGTCCAGTGCGGTTTATTTGTTGATTTATTTAGGTTAATAGGTAACACTTCATTTGACAGTGGCCTCATAATTAATAGGTAACACTTCATTTGACAGTGGCCTCATAAGACCGTCATAAATATGACACAACATGGGCATTACTAAATGCTTATGACATAAGTCATTAAGTGTTCTCCGGCAAATTATGTGACTAACTCAATTTATGTCCAGATTGGATCTTTTACATCCATTCAAAAGTGAGATAATTTGGCAGATAACAATAAATGACATCTGTAATAAGCATTCATTCATGCTCATGACAGTGTCATATCATAATTAGGATTGTCTAATGACAGTCTTATAGCACTACTGTCAAAGTGTTACTAATTACCATAACTGGCAATTAATGAAACAACTGGAGCAGTAACAGAAGAAATAATTAGCACAGAACATGAATTTTGATTGTTATTTACATCTGTAGTGCTGTAATGCATCCTCGGAGGAGTTGGATGATGACAGGGTTGACAGCAGGTGGCAGCAGCGGTTGACTGGTTCCCCCACAGGAGCAGTGATTGCCAAATGAAGCTTCCTGAAACAATGAAGCTATGCAGCCAATTGGTTCAAAGTTTCATGGTGGTTCATTTGGTCTTATGACAGTTGTATGATGCCACTGTCAAATATATTGTTACCGGTTAATATCTTTCGGCCTAAAAATCCCATAATACAGTCAGGACAGCTGCGGCTTATAGTCCAGTGCAGCTTATCTATAAACACATGTGTTTTTTTTTTGTTTTTTTTGTCAAATTAGAAGGGTGCGGCTTATAGGCAGGTGCGCCTTATAGTGCGTAAATTACGGTATATTACATTACCTTGTATATATTAAAGTTTCATAGGTTTCATAGGTTATGACAATGATATCCACAGGCTAATGTTCAGGCCAGGATGTATCCCATCTCCCACCCAAAAACAGCCGGGATAGTGTGGAGCATACACATGATCACCAGTGACTATAAAAGATGACTGGGTGGATAATCATAATTTAACACAACATCTGACCTGACTCAAGTAATGGGCAAGCTGATTGAAATTCTAATGGGAGTTGAGAAAGACTAAAAGTACAATGAATAGTTTTCATGCAGCGATTCCAAAAAAGTGTGTGGCATACTCACAGACATTAATAGCTGCTCACTAAACACCGATATAAATATCATGGAAACAGCAGGGCAGCTTTATTTTCTTGACTACAAAGACGTGACTATAATTGCCCTCCTACAGTTGTCAAGGATAATGTTATTATATGTGAATCGATATTGCGGTGTGGCTCAGCAGCAACAGAAAAGCACAAGAAAGCATTATCATAAGGAAAGCCCCTGGACAAATCTGATTAGCAGCCATTTGAGAGGGCTGTTCCCAGAAGGACCTGCTGTCACACTCACCCTGCTTAACCCTTTGACTTTCTGGGTTCAAGTCCAATTAACCTTCAGGATGAAGCAAGAGTGTCACCAGCAGTGCAGTCAATAGAAGCCCAATAGTAATCATTTCATTTTCTGGTTCATTAAACACATCCAAGACCCACCTCACTAATCTCAATCAAAGACAGCCATTTGTCATTGTAGACGTCCAAGACAACAATCTAACCAGAGAGGGCTTGTCCCTGAGTCCCATCTGCGCTGTAGCCACTCATCTGGCATCAACTAGTCACTGACAATAAGGCTGGCTATACGAGTGGGTCCGGTTCAAGCAAACCTACAGATCAGCAATCGCCAATCACCAATGATGACTCTGTTGCGTGTATGTCATTAGGCTTGAGCAGGAATGTAATGTAATGGTGTTAAAGCAGAAATGTGAAGTAATTTCATAACATGCCAAATAGGGTCACAATTAAAGTAATTAAACATTGTCCAACAAATAAAGCATGAAAAACTAATTTATATGTTGTATATTTGACAAAATAATCGCGTTTCCGAAGTTCGAGCCTGAAAGGGGACGAACCCGGAAGTGATATGTCACACCGAGAACAACGATGGCAGCGCTCCATACATACGGCCGCCATACAAAGCCCTTCAAACAATGATTCAAACAGCGATGTAAGCGATAGATCGAGTGCAAGGGAGGAGATCCAAGTTTTTGAAGAGTTGGAGGAAGAAGAGGAGGTTGGAATTTTATGTTGGACCTAACATGTATTAGCCAGACTCTAATCAGGATGTAAACAATGTGCCTAGACTACCTGACATGGAATGGATACAAGACCCATCGAGATTACAAGATTGGTAAGATATAGGCTGTTATTATTTTCATGATTTGAAGATGTAGGCATTTGCACATAATTTTATGTTTTTGTCTATCTGATGACATTGTTTAAAAAAATAATAATCAGACTGCATGTTCATTTTGGCAGATCCGGCAGCTCTCGTGCATATAAAATAATAACATAAAAACGTTGGGGGGAAAGAAGGAGATGAGTCGTTGATGGCTTTCCCCACCGTATTGTGGCAACAACAAGAAAATAAAATAATAGCGGACTGCCTTCACATTTGACCGCGAAGTTTTGCTTCTCGCTCATCTCCGCCTCGCCTCGTACTACCAGCTACTACTACTTCCAGTCCCAGCGTCTCTTATACGGATCGTGCATAGTGTCTTGTTATGAGCTTTTTGTTGACAAAGGTATCGAACACACGACGTGCTGACAACTTTGTTTCTTTATTAACACATGGAGCTAACAGTACAAACACAGCTTGGGGCTCTCGGCAGGAAGTGGTGTCTAATGGCGTGAGGAAATGTAGTTTTTTCACACAAGGGAACAGATTACAAAGCACCACTTCAGTGGTTTCCCGAGACTACATTTCCCATGATTCACTGCGTGACTTGAGCCGCTCGCTGATTCGCTGCGAGATTGACTCAATGCCAACACGCTAGTTGTCACCTGTCAGCGGCTCTAAAACACAAACTAGAAGGCTATCAAGCGTGAAAGAAACGCCGAACCGTACAAATGCAATGCAATGCTTGAAGCATGAAGGTGGAAATACATAATACAAATACCAATAAATGTGCACAAACTCACCGGCGGTGTGTGTCTCTTACGGCAACGTGACCGTAAATTACCACGACGCCGACCCGCTTTTATGCACATGCCCTGCTATCCTATGGCCACTCAAACAACTTTTCGTTAGAGTGAGAACAAAACATCGCCACACACCGCCGTGGCATCTTACCGAGAAACAATGCAACAAACAATACTGTTCTATGACGGACTTCCCTCGCACTTCTAGGTGTGACCCGATTTCCGAAGATTTCCGAAGATTGCCGAAGAAAAGCATTTTCGTTGTCAAAGGCGTTGCTATGGGTTAAACAAAGAATCTGGAAGGGTTGCGTTAAAAAAAAATAATGAAAATATGCTTATAATTGTTTGGCCATTGATATTTTTCAAAAACATGGTTGGCCAACCTTACTTCACATTTCTGCTTTAAGTCAGGAAGAATCATGAAAAGGTCTGTTACAGATGCAGGGATTAAAAAAAAAAAAGAATAGGCCATCTTGCCTTTACTCGAGTGTTTTTAGCGACAATCTGGAACAAAACAATTTAGGATCACTGTCATTTATGCTCCGCAAAATCATGATAGCATTCAAGTTATGTCGGCGAATTAAGAAGTTGCTCACCCTGTCGAGTGTCACATGACTGTTCTATTTTAACTCTATTCTATGAAATGAAACTCAGCACTGTCTGTAAAATATAAATTATTTTTGGGTGGTTCATGTCTCAAATCATCTTTATTGTATAAAAATTACGTGTGTCTTTTTAATGTGTAATGAATACATATTCAAAGTGAGAGTATTGTGAAATGATTGAGCTAGCATTGCCGTGTAGATTGATACCAAATAAAACAAGACATTCAATACCAACGCTAAAAATCCATTTTAAAATGAAAATATGGAGATTTTTTTAAAAATCTACCTGTTAATTCCACCTGTGTGAATGCGTAATGCATGAGCAAAGCAGCATATGTCTTAGGAAGTCAGTCACTCATTAAATAATGGCAGAGCATAAATGGAGTCATGTGGGAAGCTATTTCAGCAACACAAACAGCCTGGAAGTGCTTTGTGGCATTTGTAAAGCCTTGTGGAGAAAATGAGACATTAATGCTCCTACTACAGTATGGCTAGATGGAAAGACATCTGGTAAAGTTTTTCCATCTATCTTCCTGCCTAGCAACCTAGTTACTTAGCTGCCTACATACATGCGAAAAAAATTTCACTGAATCCCCCGCTTTTCGCGGTGTTCGCAGTTTTTACGAAAAACGAGGGAATACAGCGGAAAAAAAATTCACTATATCCCCTTGCTTTTCCGTGAAAATCGTGAAAAACAAGGCTATACAGCAAAAAAAAAAAAAAAAATCCTGCTGTATTCCCCCGTTTTTCCACGAAAAACACGAAAAGCGGGGGAATGCAGCGATGTTTTTTTTCACGGTATTTGCGGAGGAATGCAGTGAAAAAAAATTCACTGTATTCCCTCGTTTTTCAGGGTTTTCGCTGAAAAGCGGGGGAATACAGTGAAAAAAAAGGTCGCTGTATTCCCTCGTTTTCCGCGGTTTTTGCATTTTTTGTAAAAACCATGAACACAGCGAAAAGTGGGGGACTAAAAATGAGGGAATACAGCGAAAAAAAATTTCACTGTATTCCCCCGCTTTTCGCGTTCTTCGCAGTTTTTGCAAAAAACTTGCTTTTCCGCGAAAATCGTGAAAAACAAGGGTATGCAGCAAAAAAATAAAAAATTCCTGCTGTATTCTCCCGCTTTTCAGCGAAAAACACGAAAAGCGGGGGAATGCAGCAAATTTTTTTTCACCGTATTCCCTCGTATTTCCCGGTTTTCGCTGAAAAGTGGAGGACTACAGTGAAAAAAAAATTTCAGTTTTCCCTTTTTTTCGCGGTTTTCTGAGTTTTCGCGGAAAAGCATCCTGCTTGCAGGTCTAGTTCAAAACTGTATCTTTTTCATGATGTGCAAAATAACAATTGAAAATAACACCAGTAACACCAACATCCAGCTCCTAATTTTTAGTTTTACCACATTTCCTCACATCTAAATGCAAAACCTCAATTTTAACTACTTTAGAACATTACTTAACATAGGATGTACATTATTATTGAAGATAATGTAAACAATGCTTTTTTTTTTTTTTTTTTTTTAAATAATAAAGATATAAGTAACATACATTAACAAAAATAAGTGCAAATAACTCTTACATGATGCATATTGAAATGGAATATATTTCAAAAAATAACGCAAACATTGAATTTTTAATTTTTTAGGGAAATAAGTAAGTGGCCTATTAATAAATGAACAAAAATAATTCCAATTGTGCACATTAACATGGAAGATGTTTTGAACCCTTCCCATCAGCGCAAATAAAACAAAAAATAAATAAAATAAGCTTATTCAACTGTCTTCTTTTTCTTGAAAATCTGGTCAATTTTCTTTTGAATTGTCCTTTTTGTATGGTTTGCTCTATTTTCCTTTTTTTTTGTTCCACAAAACATGTGCATATGAACCAGTCAGAGCTAACTATCCATGCTGATCATATTTCAGTCTCTCAGCCAATTACATGGACAAGTCCTACGTGGTTTGCAGTGTGCATGTGCACATCATTCTTCGTCAGACATCGAGACTTAGCCGCTGGGAGGAACTCCATGGAATAAATAAATATTGAATATTAGTGGAACCGCCTTAGGCTACAAAAGCACTTATTTGAGCTTGTTGTCAAAATCTATGTATGTAAATCTGACATTAGTAGATTGTTTTCTTCTTGGAGATGGGTGTGTGGCAGCCTGGCTATTTTTATTTTTTTTCACGTTGGTTTTTAACTGTAGCCGTCATATTTTTGGGATCAAAGCACCGGTGTTCTGCCAAAATATGCTACATCGAATTTGACACCTAAAGTACTACCGTGCGCTCTAAACTTGTTTTGTTTATATGCATACAGGAATAACGTGCTAAAAAAAATGCAGAAAATACTTAAATGTAGTTATATCAAATAAGGACGGTTTGAATACGCTACGTGACTAATGTGGTCAACTGCTTCAAAGCTAACACAAAAAAAACGCAATGGTTAAAAGTATGAGAGGGTAATACATGCAAAAAGTATCTTTGAGGCAGTGAAAAGGTTCTAAATAACTAAATAAAAACAAAAATATTGAGTACTCGTCGCTTCTAACCGATGTGCGCATGCGTGTGGATGCATGCGCAAGCGCCCTGAGCATCGTGTAGGACGTTTCGCCGCGTAGTAAGGAATGGCCGAACACCGGGCCATTAAGACCCCGAATCTTTTACCGGAACGGCATACCGGACCGTTTCAGCCCACTTTCATCCCTGCTCTCCACTGATGTTGTAGTACCACATCACAGAACAAAAACAGGCTGTCTTTGGAAAATGGCAGGTGTGTCAAGGGTGGAGAGAACTGTCTACTCATATTTTGTACCTGACTTCTGTTACAAAGAATTGTTAGGCAATTCTTAGTGTCCACCAACGAGGTTATAGTTGAACTCTTTAAATGTGCAGTATATTAAAAGTCGTTTATTTCTCTCTTTTATGAACTGAAATTTTAAACAACCCTCATGTATTGCCAGATAAACAAACAAACAAATAAATAAATAAATACATAGTGAGACTTTGGTGGAAATATAGCAGTGAAAAAGAATCAATGTTGCAGCCTGTGTCGTCAGATTTTGCTGTATTTTCTTGTCCTTGCTCGGTTTAGCTGTGCTTTTGCAGCTACATTCATTTATAATGGACAGATCAACAGTCTCATAGGGTATTATGCAAATGGAGCGGCTCGACCACCATCAGACAGCGAGGTCACAAAGTCAATACAGAGGGTTCCTGAGTGTTAACAATGTTCTGCTGAGAAAGTGAGAGGAAGATGAACAGGCTTTGTTGTACCACATGGCTGGTAGGTTGAATATGGGCCATGAGAGGGTCATTCACCCAGTTGTTCCAATGACATGCACCCGCCTCCATTTGTGTACAAATAGCAGCAACCCCCACTTGCCACTGACAGATGTATCTTTATTCAAGGATTTGTTCTACTTTTTCTGTTTGAACAGGATTAGGATTATTTAGACAGGATTAATGTTATTTTTTTATGGATATTGTCAAAGGGGATGTGGCGCAATGACTGCCTGTGTGAAATTTTCTTTGAGCTGTTTGTTTGACATTTTGTCTACCAGCAGTAACAATGTTTCTCTCCTGTTATGCATCTGTATGACGTAAACGTTTAAACAGTTGCTTGCTCATGTGAATGATTTGTTGGGTGGGTGAGTTGGGTGAGTGGGAAAGGACACTTGTTGTAAACCTCGATATGACAATTACCCCAAGATAAATGTGTGTTATATAAAAATTTGTAAGTACGTTTGTATGTATGTATGTATGTATGTATGTATGTATGTATGTATGTATGTATGTATTAGAGATGTCCGATCACGTCATTTTCAAAGTATCGGAATCAGCAAAAAAATATCGGCCATGCCTTTTTTTAATATATATATATATATATATTTTTTAATTTTTTTTAAAATATTTTTTTTAATGAATTCGTTTTCTAATTGTATTAAACGTTACAGACATAATATGTTTCACTCTTTCAGAGTCTTTAGTTTAGGCTTAAGGTAGGGTTGTCAAATTTATCCTAATAACGGCAGTAATTAATTTTTTTTATATGTATCACGTTAAAATATTTAATGCAATTAATGCATGCGTTGCACGACCCACTCACACATAGTCGCGCTCAATCTGTAATGGCACCGTTTTTCCCTATATAGAGAAATAAAAGGCAGCGTAAAATGAGTAGAGTGAATTTTGGCAGCCTTTGGAGCCTTTTTTAATTGGCTAAAACCTTACAATCCCTCTCCCTACAATTACAAATGTCATGGGAAGCAATGTGGGGAAGCAAGGTAGCAATTGATCTTTATCTTAACACCTTATGTTATTTGCCAAAGCAGAGAAGATATATCAATTGGTAGCACTACGCACAGTCATGGTTCCACTTCCCATCATGCATTTGGGCATGACTACAGTATCATTTACTGAAAGCTAAACAAATACACTAGATGGCAATATTTAGTCACAATATACAAAGTCACAAATCTTTCTATCCGTGGATCCTTCTCACAGAAAGAATGTTAATAATGTACTGTAAATGCCATCTTGAGGATTTATTGTCATAATAAACAAATACATTACTTACTGTATGTACTGTATGTTGAATATTGAGTTGAATAACTCGGACGAATATTCGTGATGATTGGAATTGAATCGGGAGCAAAAAAAAGCAATCGGATCGGGAAATATCGGGATCGGCAGATACTCAAACTAAAACGATCGGGATCGGATCGGGAGCAAAAAAACATGATCGGAACAACCCTAGTATGTATGTATGTATGTATGTACAGTGGTATGAAAAAGTATCGGAACCTTTTGGAATTTCTCACATCTGCATAAAATCACCATTAAACGTGATCACCAGTAAACGTGCTCTTTGTCAAAATCACACAGATGAAAAAACAGTGTCTGCTTCAACTAAACCACCCACACGTTTATAGGTTTTCATATTTTAATGAGGATGGTATGCAAACATTGACATAAGTGGGAAAAATATGTAAGTGAATCATTACATTTAATATTTTGTGCCCCCCCCCCCCATGGCAGCAATAACTTCAACCAGACGCTTCCTTTAGCTACAGATTAGTCTGGCACATCGATCAGGACTAATCTTGGCCCATTCTTCTCTACAAAATTGCTGTAGTTCAGTCAGATTCCTGGGATGTCTGGCATGAATCACTGTCTTTAGGTCATGCCACAGCATCTCAATGGTGTTCAAGTCTGGACTTTGACTTGACCACTCCAGAACGTGTATTTTGTTTTTCTTGAACCATACCGAATTTGATTTACTTCTGTGTTTTGGATCACTGTCTTGTTGCAGCATCCATCCCTTTTTAGCTTCAATTGTCTAAGACGGCCTCAGGTTTTTCCTGCAAAACATCCTGATAAACTTTTGAATGCATTCTTCCATTAATTTTTGCAAGTTGTCCAGGCCCTGAGGAAACATAACAGCCACAAATCATGATGCTCCCTCCACTATGCTTCACGGTGGGGAGGAGGTGTTGATGTCGGTGAGCTGTTCCATGTGTGTCACTCCCAAACAATTCAACTTTGGTTTCATCAGTCCACAAAATATTTTGCCAAAACTTCTGTGGATTGTCCAATGGCCTTTTTGCAAATAATAAATGAGCAACAATGGGTTTTTTTTTTTTTTTAGACAACAGTGGCTTTGTCTGTGGAGTCCTCCCATGAAAACCATTCTTGGCCATAGTTTTGCATATAGTTGATGTGTGCACAGAGATATTGGACTGTGCAAGTGATTTCTCTAAGTCTGTAGCAGACACTCTAGGATTCTCTTTTTTACCTTTCTGAGTATTCTGCGCTGAACTCTTGGCGTCATCTTTGGAGGACGGCCACTTCTTGGGAGAGAAGCAACACTGCCAAACTCTCTCCATTTGTAGACAACTTCTCTGACTGTCGAGTGATAAATATCCAGACTTTTAGAGATGGTTTTGTATCCTTTCCAAGATTTATACAAATCAACAATCCTTGATTGCAGGTCTTCAGACAGCTCTTTTGACCGAGCCATGATGCACATCAGACAATGCTTCTCATCAAGACATTTCTTATCAGGTGTGTGTTTTATAGTGGCCAGGGCAGCTTTAAACCACTCATCGGTGATTAGACACACACCTGACTTAAAATGTTGGCTAAAAATTGGTTTCAATTGCCCTTTAAGTCTCCTTAGGCAGAGGGTTCACTAACTTATTTTTCCCCCTACTGTCATTATTTGCATGCTATCCTCATTAAAATATGAAAACCTATAAATGTTTGGGTGGTTTTAGTTAAAGCAGACACTGTATTTTCATCTGTGTGATTTTGACAAAGATCGGATAACATCTGATGGTGATTTTATGCAGAAATGTGAGAAATTCCAAACAGTTCAGATACTTTTTCATACCACTGTATGTAATGAAAAAAAAGTCATAGCTTGGTGTGTTGATCACCACACACTGATACTGGAATGCTCTGCCCTAACGTGCTGTATTGTGCTCAAAACAAAAAGACTACTTCACTGTGCAGTACCATGCAACCTGCCTTAGCAATGAATAACAGAACAGTAGAAGTGATCACCAATTGTGGGACTAACAATAGCTGCATTATTGACAGGTTGCATGTCAAACTCGCTTTTAAACAAGAAATTACAGACAATCCCATCTAATGGGTCACCACCAGTAATTTGGTCTCAAGACCTTCATGTGTGTCCTACGTGTGTACCAACAAACAAATGTTTCAAGCCCACCAAACAGCCACCATTAATCAACAGCAGTCAGTTACCCCCAACGTGGAAAAGACAGCAAACCTAGTTTGATGTGCTGATGTCGTAAAAGGACAGTTGGGTTAAGAAAAGGCTTCACAAATTTGCAAGTAATTGGCCACAATTTTCATTTACATCTGAATGGTGACATAAATTGAACAACCAATCACTTTGTTGTGTAAAGTAAGCACATTGAGGAGAAGTAAATGAAAAGCAACAACCCAGCTGCTTTTGAAAGATCCGTCTTCAATAATGGTATGTTATACAAGGTGTCCCAAACTATTGTATACACTATTTAAGAGCGGCATTTTTGGAATGAATTTCCTTTTATTCCAAGTTTATTCTGGCTGCTAAATGGCTGGCTGAAAAATGTAGACAGTTTAGTTATCTGCTGATAAAGGGTGTATACATTTTTTGAGACTCGCTGTCTACAGTTTAATGCAACCATTTGTAACTTTTTCAGAAGAGCCCAGAGGGAAATTGAGAAAACGGCTAAATATATTATGGCCTATGTGTTACTGTTTGTTTTCATTGACTATTGTTCGGATTTATTGGTGGAACTCTACTTTAGTTGCTTCTAAAGTGCCTGTGACACGAAAAAGCATGTTTATTTCATAATACACGCGGTATTTTATGCTCCTGAATGATATGGACCGCTTGGATGTGTGTGGAAGCAATCGCTATATTTATTTAGTTTTTTGAATCCCGCGCCAGGAAAATGAGTGACTTCCGGCTTCGGTCTCGCATTGAGGAGGAGGGCACTGTGACGTGTACGGTAGAAGACGTCCTCTTCACGCTACAGTGTACTGTTGTGTATGAGGACAAAGGATTCAGCTGATTTTGCGGATTAATACGTTTATTTTTCGCATCACGCCAGCCACACGGCTGCAGAAAAATCATTCTGTATGAGGGAGAGGCGTATGCGCCTTTTTGGAGTTTCAAAAGGTTCCCATTCACCGTGGATATTTACTGTGGGACCATTGGACTTACGAGGAAGTGAGTAAACATCTTGTTTTGTATTATGTCAAATACGAATACAGCGATTACAAAGTAAACACTACAAACTTCCTTTAAATGAAGGACTACTTACGTTTGATCATTGATAAGCATGTAAAAAGCTCTCCTAATGCATTAGCAGCAGCACTGTTAGCTGCACAACAACTCCAGCCACCCTCCTCCGGGGAACGAACTGTAAATTGCTCTCTGCCGGGCGGTTTGCCGATCCGCTAAGACATTCGACAACCGGGTCGTCATGTCAAATAATCCAGGATAGCTATGTGTGATTTTTCGCTTTGAAGACTTTGAAACATCACTCGGTTCGGGTTAGCATGTCGGCTAGCTGTCACGCCTTCAGGTTTTTTTACATTCTCCGAAGCCGGGGAAGGGAAATGACATATGTCCGATTTAGGTGTCATAAAATATCGTTCGGGAGGTGCGACAGTAAAGGTGAAGTCGACAGTTTTGACCATTATGGATTAATTTTGCCATGTCGTCCTGAATAAATGCATTTTTATTATTTCATATTCCATTCAGCACAAGACTGTTATTTGTCATGACCATGCCATTTATTTAGCAATTGGGAAAAATACTTGGATAAAAAGAATATCCTGTAAAAATATTGAAGTAAAGAGACAGACACAATGACATTTTGCCGCTCTCTTCGTCTCGTTTTCCTCGTTGTGAATAGTTCCCCCTCAACGGGCTGACTGGTCCTTCTCAAGCCATTTCTATAGCTATTGGGGAAAAATACTTGGGTAAAAAGAATATCCTGTAAAAATATTGGAGTAGAGCAGGGGTGGGCAATTAATTCCACAAAGGGCCGCAGTGGGTGCGGGTTTTTGTTCATACCCATCATGAGGACAGCCTTTCACCAATCTGGTTTCTTACAAGTGCAATCAGTTGATTGCAGTCAGGTGCTCTTTGTTTCCACTGAAACCTCATTGGTTATACTGTGTATGCTGAATCAGTTGGAACAAAGACCAGGACCCACTGCGGCCCTCGAGGACTGGTTTGCCCACCCCTGGAGTAGAGAGACTGAAACAATGACATTTTGCGGCTTTCTTCGTCGCGTTTTCCTCATTCTGAATAATTTCCCCTCAATGGGCTGAATAGTAAAATCGATGAGCCAAGTCTACCGCTGACGTCATCCACCTGTTGGGGACGCTAAAGCCCTATAATGGTAGGCGTGGCTAACCGGCAGATTAAAAGACTAATTTCTCGTCATCTGTGCTTTGCTAAATTGTTGTATATAGTCGAATCGTCTCAAAATATGATTTTAATTCACATAATAATGCCATTTAAGACTTTTTTTCTCGTGTCATATGCTCTTTAAGGGTGTAACGGTACATGTATTTGTATTGAACCATTTCGGTACTTGGTGCTCGGTTCGGAACGGAGGCGTACCGAACAAGTTTCTGACGTAATGTAACCCTTACTTTTCGAGGCTTTGAGTCAATCGGGTTACAGTTTCTTTGTTTAGATTACATTTACTCCGTCATCTCTACTATAACGAGGACCAACAAGGTAGGACAGTATAACCCGGAAACGTCAACGGCGCAACAAAGTGGCCGCCACGAGAACGCAGTGAAACGCAGGCGTTAAAGTCAATCAGCCAATGCACACCAGTCGCAGTGCGGCCGCGTGTTAGACGCGTCCCAGAAGCGGTTCAACACGACACACGCGAAAAGAACGGCAGAGTTTATTATTTGACGTGAGACGCGACCCTCCTGCGTCAATACAACTACCGGTAGCTAGGATCGGGCAGACCGGAAGTCACTCGTGTAAAAATACGGTGGATCCGGTCGATTTTCAAACTAATATGCAATCGTAACCCACTTTTTGAGTCCATCAGATCTCTTGAGTGGTAGATCGGGGCACAGTTGACTTGTCTTTGTTGATTTACTGCTGTCTTCTCTGCTATAATAATAACCAACATAGCCCCGTGTTCAATACAAAACCCTCCTACCACAACAAAATGAGTAGGAACTGATATTCACATAGGAACTAAAGTTATACAACATAAACATTCAATATAAATGAATACTACATCACATTTGTAAAATATAAACACATAATAAAATAAATAATAGCCCATTTAAATAAAATAAATTGAAATGAGCGAAAACACCTGTAATTAAATAATAAGAATAATACACAGATCCTGCTTACACAATTAAATTTAGTAATTTCTGTGTGGCGCTTTAACTTGTGAAAATCCACCAATAAAGCTTTTGAAACCATTCATAAGAATAAAAAAATGATTCACTGAGGCATTTCATTTGTAAAATACATGTCAAAATCTTTGTTATTAGGATTGCTTTTCTCTTTAGCACAGGAAGCTGACCATACGTGGAGTCTGAAAGGCAAATTGTTGTTGGATTATCTTTAAATACCCGCTACTTTTTGAGCAGAATTCTAGCTTTGTATAGGCTAATGTTCCTATTGTTGAAAGGTGTGTAATAAACAACTAGCACATTTATATTTTGCATTTTGTTTTCTTACTGTACCGAAAATGAACCGAACCGTGACCTCAAAACCGACGTACGTACCGAACCGAGATTTTTGTGTACCGTTACACCCCTAGTTGATTCATTTCATTGTTTATATTTACTTTGAATTATGTTGTACTTAATTATTATTTTTAATCTAAATGCATACACTACTCAAACATCCATGTTGAAGGGACTGTCCAAAACAGTGTGTGTGGTGTCAGCTTTCCTTTGCCCACAAAGACGACAGGGTATCTGTTTTAACAGGCCCTCAGTCGGCCAAGGGACAGCTCTTGTCCCCATACTTCCCCTGCTCAGGGCTCCTTCCTTTTCAGTCATCAAGGCTGTGGGGACTTGCGCTGGGAGGGAGAGGCCCATTCCATTCTGTCTGGGGATGTATAAACAGCTTTATCAGGTGTCCAACCTGTGCTTGACAAGTGAACCATTGGCTGGTGAGAGATGTTTCCTCACAACTACAAGAATAGTAAGACCAGTAACACCAAAACAGCAAAATCGTACTTTGGAATTCCTGGTAAATTTGAGCAACAGTTGAGATTGAAATAATTCACCTACAGTGGAGAAAATAAGTATTTGAACACCCTGCTATTTTGCAAGTTACCCTACTTAGAAATCAGGGAGAAGTCTGAATTTTTCATCGTAGGTGCATGTCCACTGTGGGAGAGATAATCTAAAAAGAAAAATCCAGAAGTCACAATGCATGATTTTTTAAACAATTTATTAATTTATTTACAGCTGCAAATAAGTATTTGAGCACCTGTCTATCTGCTAGAATTCCGACCCTGAAATACCTGTTAGTCCACCGATTAAAAGTGCACCTCCACTCCATGTATTATCCTGAATCAGATGCACTTTTTTGAGGTCGATAGCAGCATAAAGACACCTGTCCACCCCATACAATCAGTAAGACTCAAACTTGTAACATGGTCAAGACCAAAGAGCTGTCCAAAGAGACTAGAGACAAAATTGTTCACCTCCACAAGGCTGGAAAGGGGTGCGGAGCAATTGCCAAGCAGCTTGCTAAAAAAAGTCCACTTTTGGAGCAATCGTTAGAAAATGGAAGAAGCTAAACATGACAGTTAGTCTCAATCGGAGTGGAGCCCCATGTAAGATATGACCTCGTGTGGTCTTAGTGATCCTAAGAAAGGTGAGGAATCAGCCCAGAACTACACGACCGGAGTTGGTCAATGACCTGAAAAGAGCTGGGACCACCGTTTCCAAGGTTAATGTTGGTAATACACTAAGACGTCATGGTTGGAAATCATGCATGGCACGAAGGGTTCCCCTGCTTAAACAAGCACATGTCAAAGCCCGTCTTAAGTTTGCCTATGACCATTTGGATAATGCAGAGGAGTCATGGGAGCAGGTTTTGTGTTCAGATGAGAGTGAAATAGAACTTTTTGGTCTTAATTCCACTAACCGTGTTGGGAGAAAAAAGAATGATGAGTACTATCTCAAGAACACCATCTCTACTGTGAAGCATGGAGGTGGTAGCATCATGCTTGAGAGGTGTTTTTCTGCGTATGGGAAAAGACGAGTGCACTGTATTAAAGAGAGGATGACTGTGGCCCTGTATTGCGAGATTTTGGGGAACAACCTTCTTCCTTCAGTCAGAGCATTGAAGATGGGTCGTGCCTGGGTCTTCCAACATGACAATTACCTGAACCACACAGCCAGGAAAACCAAGGAGTAGCTCCGTAAGAAGCATAAAAGGGTTCTAGTATGGCCTAACCGGGCTCCAGACCTAAACCCAATAGAAAACCTTTGGTGGGAGCTCCAACTCCGTATTTCTTAGGCTAGGTTCATACTACAGGTCTTAATGCACAAATCCGATTTTTTCGTGTTTTTCCGAGTCAGGCATTACCTTGACGGTCTGAACGGGACAAGTCGCATAGAAGTGGACCATTTCAAATCCGATCTGAGTCACTTTCGTATGTGGTTCAAATCCGATCTGGGCCACATTTTTTCAGAATGTGACTGGCGGTCTGAACTGTCAAGGCTCCCAAATCGGAATTCATGCAGCAATTACGTCAGCAAAGAGCAAGAGGCACGGAGGACGGCAGCCATGTAGGCATTAGCGCCTAGCTTGAACTCTGTTTTTAAGCACGAAGCGGGCTTGACAACAGTCATAAAAAAATAAAATGAAGAAAAGAATAAGCCTTACGATTTTCAATTTTCATTCTGTGTGCCGAATGAGCAATATTTCATTACTGCACACATGGCCGAGTCGGGGCAAACTGGCGCACCCACGTCATTTCACGCACACACGTCAAGGCTCATGTGTGTGCGTGTATGTGTTCTATCAGTCCATATAAACTTTGAATATAAGACTAAACGGGGATTAATAATGTCTGTTATTTGTGTCCTCTTTTTGTAAATCAAAATATGATCACTCTGGAATGACATACAGCTAGCATGTGTAATTTGTTTTAATGCTTCTGCGCATGCGGGTCTCTTTGCCGAGCGCATCTCGGACTGCGAATTAGTGCGCATGCGTGATACTTGAACGGTCTCAATGGACAAAGGCAGTCTAAACGGGCATGCCAAAAAAACAGATATGGCAAAAAAATCGGATTTGTGCATTAAGACCTGTAGTATGAACCTTAGCCTTAGTGACAGCCCAGAAACCTGACTAATGGGTTTCCAAGGTCCCTCCTGCAGTGTGTGCAAATCTGGTGAAAAACTAAAGGAAACGTTTGACCTCTGTAATTACAAACAAAGGCTACTTTACTAAATATTAACATTCGTTTTCTCAGGTGTTCAAATACTTATTTGCAGCTGCATCACACAAATAACTAACAGGTCTTTCACAGTCGGAATTCTAGCTGATAGACAGGTGTTCAAATACTTATTTGCAGCAGTAAATAAATCAATAAATTTGTTTAAACTTGACATCTGTCACAACGACAGACAATCATTTGGTTCTGTAAGCCCTCGAATAGTCAGCAAACTCTGATTGTTGATAATAAGTATTGTACTAAATCTGTAAAGGCATGGAACTGGTAAATTGGTCACTAAGCGCTCTGGACAAGATCTTCTCTACAATGCGACCGGAACTTGGACAACGCCCATGTCCTGGCAAAACTTTCAAGTCTGGATTTATGGAGGATAGCTGGGGAAAATGGCGGCCGCTGTGTCTGACCACACTCAAAGTTGAGGACGTCGAGGACATCTACCTGTGATGGCTGTGATTCTTCTGCAAGGGCTCGGAGCCCACTGGATTCGTCGGATCATCATGAAAGTGCTAAAGGGCCAAAGGAAATCAGGGGAATTGACCACTACGGCTGTGAGCACTATCACTGGAGTGCACGCCAGCCTCAACAAGGCCTGTGACGACATATCACAGGTGGAGAACGACCTACAGTGCCTTGCAAAAGTATTCGGCCCCCTTGAATCTTGCAACCTTTCGCCACATTTCAGGTTTCAAACATAAAGATATGAAATTTATTTTTTTTGTCAAGACTCAACAACAAGTGGGACACAATCGTGAAGTGGAACAACATTTATTGGATAATTTAAACTTTTTTAACAAATAAAAAACTGAAAAGTGGGGCGTGCAATATTATTCGGCCCCTTTACTTTCAGTGCAGCAAACTCACTCCAGAAGTTCAGTGAGGATCTCTGAATGATCCAATGTTGTCTTAAATGACCGATGATGATAAATAGAATCCACCTGTGTGTAATCAAGTCTCCGTATAAATGCACCTGCTCTGTGATAGTCTCAGGGTTCTGTTTAAAGTGCAGAGAGCATTATGAAAACCAAGGAACACACCAGGCAGGTCCGAGATACTGTTGTGGAGAAGTTTAAAGTCGGATTTGGGTACAAAAAGATTTCCCAAACTTTAAACATCTCAAGGAGCACTGTGCAAGCCATCATATTGAAATGGAAGGAGCATCAGACCACTGCAAATCTACCAAGACCCGGCCGTCCTTCCAAACTTTCTTCTCAAACAAGGAGAAAACTGATCATTGATGCAGCCAAGAGGCCCATGATCGCTCCGGATGAACTGCAGAGATCTACAGCTGAGGTGGCAGAGTCTGTCCATAGGACAACAATCAGTCGTACACTGCACAAATCTGGCCTTTATGGAAGAGTGACAAGAAGAAAGCCATTTCTCAAAGATATCCATAAAAAGTCTCGTTGAAAGTTTGCCACAAGCCACCTAGGAGACACACCAAACATGTGGAAGAAGGTGCTCTGGTTAGATGAAACCAAAATTGAACTTTTTGGCCACAATGCAAAACGATATGTTTGGCGTAAAAGCAACACAGCTCATCACCCTGAACACACCATCCCCACGGTCAAACATGGTGGTGGCAGCATCATGGTTTGGGCCTGCTTTTCTTCAGCAGGGACAGGGAAGATGGTTAAAATTGACGGGAAGATGGATACAGCCAAATACAGGAACATTCTGGAAGAAAACCTGTTGGTATCTGCACAAGACCTGAGACTGGGACGGAGATTTATATTCCAACAGGACAATGATCCAAAACATAAAGACAAATCTACAATGGAATGGTTCAAAAATAAACGTATCCAGGTGTTAGAATGGCCAAGTCAAAGTCCAGACCTGAATCCAATCGAGAATCTGTGGAAAGAGCTGAAGACTGCTGTTCACAAACACTCTCCATCCAACCTCACTGACCTCGAGCTGTTTTGCAAGGAAGAATGGGCAAGAATGTCTGTCTATCGATGTGCAAAACTGATAGAAACATACCCCAAGCGACTTGCAGCTGTAATTGGAGCAAAAGGTGGCGCTATAAAGTATTAACGCAAGGGGGCCGAATAATATTGCACGCCCCACTTTTCAGTTTTTTATTTGTTAAAAAAGTTTAAATTATCCAATAAATTTTCTTCCACTTCACGATTGTGTCCCACTTGTTGTTGATTCTTGACAAAAAATTAAAATTTTATATCTTTATGTTTGAAGCCTGAAATGTGGCGAAAGGTTGCAAGGTTCAAGGGGGCCTAATACTTTTGCAAGGCACTGTAGCTGCATCCAACATTGCCAGAATGGTAATGAAAATTACCATGGAGCTGAGCAACCCAGAGATGATTGTTCGTCGGAACGCACCAAGGAATGAAGACCGCGATGAGGAACAAATCAACTAAAGAAGGTGGCGGATGCGGGCTGCCATCTGTCCTCAGCTATCCTCTATCTACTGGAATGGAATCAACAAAATGAACTAACTCACACTGAACTATGAACTATTCTACTGGATCGAATCAACAAAACGAGCTAATTGCCGTGATCGACAATGACTATTGGGAAGATGAACATTTACACAATCAAGGGGAGGGGGAAAAAAACGTACTTAAAACTGTAATCATCCCACAATCTGAAATATCAAAATTGTTATTTGATAATTTGCCTCCTTTGGTATACTGGGACGGGAACTAATAAGCTTCGGCTTCTCCCGTCAGCCCTTTACTTTTCGGGTTTAATTGAATGTAAACATAAATGAATGCTGTTCGTTTGGATTCTTGCCTGTCCACGCCTGAAAAGGAAATAAATAAAATAAAAAATAAATACAAACTCATGCATTGTGACTTCTGGATTTTACTTTTTAGATTATCTTTCTCACAGTGGACATGCACCTACGGTGAAAATTTCAGACCCCTCCCTGATTTCTAAGTGGGAGAACTTGCAAAATGGCAGGGTGTTCAAATACATATTTTCTTCACTGTATCTCTTCGATGGCTGGTGTGAAAGACAAATATAATATGAGTTGAGAGTGTATCAAACTGGGCTTCAATGAACAGTTCCTACACACAAATTTTCTACTACAAGGTCGGTACAGTTCATGGCTCAGTGTTGTCTCACTTGAGTTTGACACAGCTTGTTTGTGTATTCAATGTGGACCACAAATTCATAGCCAACAAAAAAAGATTCAATAACAATAGTTGTGGTGGGTGGAGGGGTCTGCAAATTTATGAAAAACTGACTTGCACTGTGTCCATAATGTAGGGGAAAAATTCCCGGTTTTGTGCTCCTTCCCCCACGAGCTCCACTTAATCTGCATTCAAACAATACAGGTAAATGTAATGTATTGGTTTTCTTGAGAGCTAGTGGCGTAAAAGGACCCAAGTTACACGTTACAACCCCAAACTCTCCTTCATCCACAACCCTTTTAAAGATGCCAGCTGCTTTCAGCAGGACCAAAATAAAGTGAGAGAATTTGGTGTCCATTTTTATTCCAAGATATTAACTTTTACTTGTATTTACCTTGAAAGTTGAGTTCAAAGCCATTCATTTATCAATGGAAACATCACTCAGGTGTGGTGGTCAGACAGTAAATGCGTTGTGTGCTGTAGATATCAGTAATACTGTGAGTGGCCAGCATTGACTTATGCAAGTTCAAGGACTTTATTGATCGGGTGGGGTGGTCTTAATCAAAGTCTGTCTTCCCCTAGCACTTCAGGTGATTAAATAAGTTGGCCAGATCTGACATCAATCAGTACATTTTCCATCGCTGTTCAATCACACCACAACTAAGCAACCTAAATACCTGCATATCCATCCATCCATTGACTGTACTGCTAGTCCACAACTCCTTTTGAAGCAATGGAGAATGTTATGGTCATTTAGTTCATTCATTCATTTTCTGGACTGAATATAATAGGGTGACCACTTCCATAAGGTCAAAATGGGGGACATAGTAAAAAACAAACAAAAAACAAAACCATCAGACTTGCGTTGTATTTTTACCAACAATAAAGGTTGCACGCTTTTTAGATCATATTTGTGTAACTAAATTGTAAAAAAAAAAAATAAAAAAAACAGATAAAGCAATACTTGGTAGGTTTCAGAAGCGACGCCGGTGGACAAAGCGGTAGTGTTCTGTCTAAAGGAAGGCTGCATTTCTCATGAAGACCAGCGCTCTTCCGCAGTGTCATGAAATCATCGAGCAATCAAAAATCAATCTCCTGGTCACCTGCAGATGGATTAAATAACATTTCTGTTTCCAATCGGCTGTGTGAAGGATGAAAAGTAATAGGTTAATGAATCCAGTTGGGGCTAAACAATAGCATATGACCTTTAGCAACTGTGTGGCTAACACCCCAGCCCACCTGATCTCGTCAGCAATAACGAGTTTGTTTGAGAAGGGGGGGTTAACTTCAATGAGTGAAAGCCGGGCCAATGTTTATTCTGTACATCCTGGTAGCCTTCTTTTTTTCCTCCTCAGACAAAACTTTTTGTCTCTTTTGTTGCTCTGCCATCTTTACAGAATTGCACGAAAGCGTTCTCATCCACTTCCATCCTTGTAATGAATGGGGAAAGGGGAAGCGACGTATGCCGTAAAGCAGTCAACACATTTGTAGTTAATTAGGGTGCTCTGAAAGTGATACAGACCCTCTCAAAATATAAAAGAGGTGTGATCCAACTAGTTGTCAGTCGACATATTATCAGAAATATTATGAGAATTTTTCATAAAGGTTGAAAAGTTGCCTATTGTTGCTCTAAAGGTCAAACTTTTTTTGACATTTTTTTTAGTTTACAGTACCGTGTTTTCAAGTTGCAATGTACCTAAGAACAACTTATTTTGAAACGGTGTTCTGCCAAAATATGCTACACGGCGAAACGTGCTACCAATGCTCAGTGACCTTGCACACGCATGTGCACATCAGTTAAATCAGCGAGTACTTATTATTTTTTGTTTTTATTGATTCTTTTTTTTACCTTTCCATTGCCTCAAAATACTTTTGGCGTGAGTTTTCCTCTGATAGCTTTTAAGCAATGTGTTTTCTTGTGGTAGCTTTAAAGCAGAGTGCTTATCTGTTGACCACATTTAAATATTTTCTTGAGGCATTTTTAGTATGTTCTTCCTGTATGCATCTAAAAAAAAAAACAAGCTGAAAGCGCACAGAAGTACTTAGGGTGTCAAATTCGCCGTTGGTAGACGTTACACCGGTGTAGATATTTTGGCAGAACAACGGTATTAAGAAACATTTTCAACAAACAAAATTCTTAAGAACAAGATTTTTTTTGTGTAAAAACAATGTGAGCATTAAAAGAAGTGAACCCCTTATAAAAGGAACAACTTTACAAAGTTCAGCTGCAGTAATTTTGTTATCCAGAGGCGATGAGGGTTCTCGAAAAAAATGTGTTCAATGTCTACGCACCTCCTGCTCGCCTCATTCTTTTATGTTTCGCGCTCTCCGCATGATGTTCTACTGCTGCTTTGTCCCTGCTACTCACGTCCACGACACACCGGCAAAGCATGAAAAAACTGTGGAACGAGTCTCGAAATGCTTTTGGCGAGGAAATCGTGCTCTTTCGTCCATTCAGTGTCAAAAGATGTCCGCCGTTTTGGCATGTTTGCTAGCACTGATGTAAAATCTTGGCAAGGAAATGATGTCGTCAGATAGCCACACGTGAAGCTTTGTTTGGATTTTATTGAACCAACGATATAGGACGTTTTTAACTTAAGCCACTCTTGGCCAATCACAGAGCAGTTGTGAAAACCTTGGGGCTGAGTTGCGTCATATAAACTGAACCAAGGCCCTTTTCTTTAAAAGCTGGACAAATCACTGAAAAGACTAGTAGTGTAGTGTGCGTCCTAAAACCGGACAGGTGGTCACCCTACTCACAAGGGTCACGGAAATGCTGGACCTGGAGCAAACTCAAAAGGCCACAGCCTGGGTTTGAAGGCACGACGGTCAAGTGGGAGTGCTAAGAGCCAGCCCACCATGCTGCCCCTACAACTTCATTTTGACAGAAAACTGTAAGTAAAAGTAAAGTAAGTAAAGTAAAAATATCTGAACCTTTTGACATTTCTCACATTTCTGCATAAAATCACCATCAAATGTGATCTCATCTTTGTCAAAATCACGCAGATGTAAAAACAGTGTCTGCTTTAACTAAAACCATCCAAACATTTATAGCTTTTTATATTTTAATGGGGATAGAATGTAAACAATGACAGAAGGGGGAAAAATAAGTAAGTGAACCCTCTGCCTAAGGAGATTTAAAGAGCAACTGAAACCATTTTTTACCAAACAGTTTAAGTCAGGTATGTGCCCAATCACTGATGAGTGGTTTAAAGCTTCCCTGCCCACTATAAAACACACACCTGGTAAGAATTGTCTTAATGAAAAGCCTTGTGATGTGCATCATGGCTCGGTCAAAAGAGCTGTCTGAAGACCTGCAATCAAGGATTGTTCATTTGTATAAATTTGGGAAAGGATACAAAACCATCTCTAAAAGTCTGGATGTTCATCAATCGACAGTCAGAGAAGTTGTCTACAAATGGAGAGAGTTTGGCACTGTTTCTTCTCTCCCTAAGAATGGCCGTGCACCAAAGATGACACCAAGAGTTCAGCGCAGAATACTCAGAGAGGTAAAAAAGAACCCTAGAGTGTCTGCTAAAGACTTACAGAAATCACTGGGACAGTCCAGTATCTCTGTGCACACATCATCTATATGTAAAACTATGGCCAATAATCGTGTTTATGGGAGGACTCCACGGAGGCTGTCTAAAAAAAACAACAACAAAAAACATTGTTGTTCGTTTAATGTTCGCAAAAAGGCACTTGGACACTCCACAGAAATCTGGGCAAAATATTTTGTGGACTGATGAAAACAAAAGTTGAATTGCTTCGGAGTAACACACAATGTCGTGTGTGGAGGAAAAATGGAACAGCTCACCAACATCAACACCTCATCCCCACCGTGAAGCATGGTGGAGGGAGCATCATGATTTGGGGCTGTTTTGCTACTTCAGGGCCTGGACAACATGCAATCATTAATGTAGGAATGAATTCTAAAGTTTATGAGGATGTTTTGCAGGAAAACCTAAGGCCGTCTATCAGACAGTTGATGCTAAGAAGAGGATGGATGCTGCAACAAGACAGTGATCCAAAACACAGAAGTAAATCAACTTCAGAATGGTTTCAGAAGAACAAAATACACGTTCTGTTGTGGCCAAGTCAAAGTCCAGACTTGAACCCAATTGAGATGCTGTGGCATGACCTAAAGACAGCGATTCATGCCAGACATCCCAAGAATCTGACTGAAGTACAGCAGTTTTGTAGAGAAGAATGAGCTGGATCAGTTCTGATCGATGTGCCAGACTGATTTGAAGCTACAGAAAGCGTCTGGTTGAAGTTATTGCTGCCAAAGAGGGGGCCACAAAATATTAAATGTGATGGTTCACTCACTTATTTTTACACCTTCTGCCATTGTTTGCATACTGTCCTCATTAAAATATGAAAACCTATAAACGTTTAGGTGGTTTTAGTTAAAGCAGACACTGTTTTTTCATCTGTGCCATTTTGACAAAGATCATTTGATGGTGAATTTATGCAGAAATGTTAGAAAATCCAAAAGGTTCAGATACTTTTTCATACCACTGTAAACGATCAGGTCGGAACGGTGGAAGAATGGTTAGCACGTCTGCCTAACAGTTCTGACATTTTTGGTTCATTACCAGCTGCGACCTCCCTGCCTGAATTTGCATATTCCACAAGTGCCTGTGTGGGTTCTCATCCCTAAAACATGCATGATAGGCTGATTGAACACTCCAAATTCTCCGTACGTGTGTGCTTATCAGTGTTTGCTCTCTGTGCCCTGAGACTGGCTGGCTACCAGTCCATGGTGTACCTTGCTGCCTGCTCATTGTTCACTGGGATAGGCTCCCGCGATTCTCGTGGGGATCCGCAGTTCAGAAGATGAATGAATGAACTAAATGACCATAGCATTCTCCGTAGCTTCAAAAGGAGCTTTAAATAAACTGATATCAATGAATTTTCAAACCTAGCTCACACTGTAAAAAAAAAAAAAAAAGTTACACAACTGTAACAGATTATCTAGGAGCAGATGGCTGACCAAAGTGTAGGCCGCAGCATGTTTGGATCTGATCAGACAACCAAAAGGTGAAAACATCAGAAGCTTATTTCCACAACACCAGCATCAGGCCTGCTTTGAAAGATGAGCAGAGATCACTGATGAAAAAATGAGATACACATGACCTGTTTAGATCCGAGTCTGTGTCGGCTTTTCAACACAAAGCAACATGTTTTTTTTTATTTGATTTGCTGTGAGACAAGCTGAAGTACATGATCAAGGAGATAAAAGTTGCGTGTGACGGCTTGCTTGACAGTCTCATGAAGGTTGCACACTAGCTACATGATTATGTAGAAAAGTTAAACCGAAAGCTGCTGACACTGTTGACTGCCATAGGCCTACAGCTGAGCTAAACTGATGATTCTATATCCATGAATCTTTATAAAAGTTAAAAACGGTTCTACATTTACAAGTATTCCAATATATTTAGCTGTATTCCATCATGAACTGAGGAATCTGAAATGATTTATGATTATAAATTAAAGTTGGGAGAATGCAGATAGATCTGTAGATCTTCATGACGTTTTTAATGGTTGCAGTGTTAACTTTAGTTTGACAAAGTGCTGTGAATTAAAAAGCTAATACAATGAGAGTTGATGTAAAATGAGATTCAGACACAGACCATCTCAGATCACTTAATGGCATTATATGTTACACGGCGTAAACCACAAAAATAGCATATTGCTGAGTTTCTTTGTATCTCGTGCTCTATTAATTGATCACAGTTCCAGAGCCAAAAGTCCTCTTAATAGCTTTTATGATGGCAGAAAAGAATAGGTGGGTGGTAAAACAGGTTATATAGTTTCAATATTGATCGGCCTAAGTATTCTAAAATTACTTTTAGAGCCCGGAGGTTATATGTGGAAAACTCGATTGTCACACAATGTCCTTATAGTCTCTTTCCATACATATTGTGCGTGCATTTACTCTAAATTGCCACTCTTGCATATTCAGAACTTCCACCGATACCATATATCGGCTCCTGATACTGATTCCGACAGCCGACTTTATGGTATCGGCTGATGCCAAAACTGGACTGATACCACTTTTTTGGGGGGATTCTTTTAATACTAAATTACTTAAATTAAAAGTAATTGCTATCATGGCTTGGTCAGACACTGCTTAAATTATTGGCTGCCATTGACAGCGCTTGATGTCCAATCCGTTAGAAGTATGAGGGTTGACAGCCACACTCCAATTTCGAATTGATTGGGCGTCTATGAGTGATAAACTAATTTGTGGGAGGGTGTATCTTGGCTACGGATGGGAATCGAGAGCCGGTTCTTTAAAAAAAAACGGTTCCAAGTGTTCTGATTCCATGGAACCAGTTGGCAATTTTTCTAATGATTCTCTCATCGGTTCCAACCAGCACGATTTACGTGTTAAAATTTGCGCATGTCACACACTTATGAGCCGGCATACACGGCAACATATTTACCAATGGCGAGACTTCTCATCAACTGGAGAGAGTCGTTCCCGACTGAATTTACATTGACTTTTACAGGCCATGTCATTATTCATGAGACTACTTAAAGAAATTGTGATTTTTTCCCCCAAAAAAGTCTATTAATGGGTCTATCATATTCCTCGTCGAATACTCTATAACAGGGGTGTCAAACTGATTCCACAAAGGGCCACAGTGGGTCCTGGTCTTTGTTCCAACAGATCCAGCACAGACAGTTCAACCAATGAGGTTTCTGCTAAAATAAGCAGCACCTGACTGCAGTCAACTGATTACACTTGTAAAACACCAGATTGGTGAAAAGGTATTCATCTTGTTTGGTTGGAATGAAATCCAGTACCCATTGCGGCCCTTTGAAGACCGGTTTGACACCTGTGCTCTATAAGAAAAATGTAACATACTGTATATGCATCATGTGCGCTGCGTATTCTGGGACCGAGAATAGGCGTACGTTGCGCATTTCGAGGACGGCCAACTGTTAGAGGAAGTATAATTTGTGCGTCCATGAACGAATGTAAGTATTTCCTCTTCATGCCATAAAGTTCTTATGATAAGTTACAGCTTTTATCAGCGCGACCGTTTCGTGTTTTTACATTATATTCATGTTGCACATTTGTGTTAAGAGGGAATCTGTTAGTTTAGCATCTTAAAATGATGTTGTGTATCCATATGTGTGTAAAGTGCTTTGTTTTTGCCACTTCTATGGCCAAGATGACCGCACGTGCACGCAGCGTGCTTCCTAGTTGTGCGCGCGCGCTCGCGCCCCCCCACCTTTGTGTCATTATAATATTACGGGTCATGTATGTGTGTTATTGATTGCTTTACAGTCAATCTGCAATTTTTATTGCATCAGCACTAATATGATATAATTTTCTTTCCTTTCAGAACCACACATATATCTTCTTCCACACACATACAGTGGGGAGAACAAGTATTTGAAACACTGCCGATTTTGCTTGTTTTCCCACTTGCAAAGCATGTAGAGGTCTGTAATTTGTATCATAAGTTCTCTTCAACTGTGAGGGACGGAATCGGATACATAAAAACAGAAAAGCGCGTTGTATGATTTTTAAATAATAAATTTGCATTTAATTGCATGAAATAAGTATTTGATACATCACAAAAATTGAACTTAATATTTGGTACAGAAACCTTTGTTTGCTTTTACAGATACCAAACGTTTCCTGTAGTCCTTGACAAGGTTTGCACACACTGCAGGCGGGATTTTGTCCCACTCCTCCATGCAGATCTTCGCGAGAGCCTTCAGGTTTCGAGGCTGCTGCCGGGCAACACGGACTTTCAGCTCTCTCCATAGATTTTCTATTGGGTTCAGATCTGGTGACTGGCAAGGCCACTCCAGGACCTTAAGATGCTTCTTACGGAGCCACTCTTTAATTGCCTTGGCTGTGTGCTTTGGGTTGTTGACATGCTGGAAGACCCAGCCACGACCCATCTTCAGGGCTCTCACTGAAGGAAGGAGGTTGTCAGCCAAGATCTGGCGATACATAGCCCCATCCATCCTCCCCTCAATACGGTGCAGTCGTCCTGTACCCTTGGCAGAGAAGCAGCCCCAAAAAATGATGTTTCCTCCTCCATGTTTCACGGTTGGGATGGTGTTCTTGGGGTTGTACTCATCTTTCTTTTTCCTCCAAACACGACGAGCTGAGTTTAGACCAAAAAGTTCCATTTTGGTCTCATCCGACCACATGACCTTCTCCCATTGCTCCTCTGGATCATCCAGATGGTCAGTGGCAAACTTCAGACGTGTCTGGACATGCACTGGCTTCAGCAGCGGGACCTTGCGTGCGCTGTAGGATTTAAATTCATGACGGCGTACTGTGTTTCCGATGGTTTTCTTTGTGACTGTGGTTCCAGCTCTCTTCAGGTCATTGACCAGGTCTTGCCGTGTAGTTCTGGGCTAATCCCTCACCTTCCTCATGATCAGTGATGCCCCACGAGGTGAGATCTTGCATGGAGCGCCAGAATGAGGCAGATTGACCGTCAACTTGAACTTCTTCCATTTTCTAATAATCGCTCCAACAGTTGTTACCTTCTCACCAAGCTGCTTGCTTATTTTCCTGTAGCCCATCCCAGCCTTGTGCAGGTCTATTTTTTTATCCCTGATGTCCTCACACAGCTCTTTGGTCTTGGCCATTGTGGAGAGGTTGGAGTTTGTTTGTTTGAGCATGTGAACAGGTGTCTTTTATACAGGTAATAAGTTCAAACAGGTGCAGTTACTTCCGGTAATGAGTGGAGAACAGGAGGGGTTCTTAATAAAGAACTAAGAGCCGAAATATTTACTAGTTGGTAATGTATCAAATACTTACTTCATGCAGTTAAATACAAATTTATTATTTAAAAATTATACAATGTGATTTTCTGTGATGTGTTCTAACCGACACCTCGAGGCGAATGAACCATAAAACATATTGAATCCAGAACCTCATACAGTCCATTAGTCCAAATTAGAATCGATAAGGGAATCGATAAAGAATCGAATCGTTAAGCAATATCGATAATGGAGTCAGAATCGTAAAAATCTTATCAATTCCAATGCCTAGCCTTGGCCACAAGAAGAATATATTTTAATTTTTTTACTCCTTTGGCTGCCATTGACAGTACTAGACATCCAATCCATTTGAAGTTGGAAAGTTGGAAGCGAATGAATCAACGTTTATTGGTCCGTGCATCTCCTGTGACGCTTATCCTCACTATGGAAAGAGGCAAGGTACAGTGCTGTTCCCAAACATTGACTTAATACATTTCATTTAAGCCAGAATGGGATCAATTCCCACTCAGTGGTCATAGGTGTGAATTCCAATGCACAGCACCTGTATGTCTATCTCTCTCTGTCTCATGAAGGGCTTGTGACAAAATCTGGGTGTGGTCTGCCTTCTACCGAATTTCTGACTGAAATTGTCAGTTGCTTGACTACTTGATTACTCAAAATAATTAAAGTGTGAATAAATGGAGCGGAAGTACAAGTACAGTAGAGGCTTGAGAAAATTTAAGATACATTTTTTTAGTTACCAAAATTTTTTTGAGTATCAATCAATGATCAAGTTTATTTTCATACATAAAGCACACGTGATTGGCGCATTGATGTAAGTAAACTTTGGCTGTTTATTTGCAGACATAACTCATTAAAATATTTCACACAACGGCGAACCAAGGTACAGTGAAAATAAAATAAATATTATTATTAATAATAATAATAATAATTGCTCTAGAATGCCCATTTCTATAGAGCCCCTAAAGGGACATCGACAGAAATAAAATACATCTTAAAAAAATCTGGTGTGCGCCACATACAATCTGGTGCCCAGCAGAAAGTCCCTTTTTATAGACCACAAACTGCAGGCATGCATCAGACACCAGCAGCTTTTGAATTCGTTCTTCCATTAATGATTGCAAGTTGTCCAGGCCCTGAGGAAGCAAAACAGCCCCAAATCATAATGCTTCTCTACCGTGCTTCACAGTGGGGATGAGGTGTTGATGTTGGTGAGCTGTTTGATTTTTCCTACACACATGGTTATGTTGTGTGTTACTCCCAAGCAATTCAACTTTGGTTTCATCAGTCCACAAAATATTTTGCCAAAACTTCTGTGGAGTATCCAAGTGCGTTTTTGCCAACATTAAACAAGCAACAATGTTTTTTTAGACAGCAGTGGCTTCCTCCGTGGACTCCTCCCATGAACACCATTCTTAGCCTTTGTTTTACATACAGTTGATGTGTGATATATTATAGATATAGATATTGGACTGTGCCAGTGATTTCTGTAAGTATTTCGCAGACACTCTAGGGTTCTTTTTTACCTCTCTGAGTATTCTGCGATGAACTCTTGGCGTCATCTTTGGTGGACGGCCACTCCTTGGGAGAGAAGCAACCGTGCCAATCTCTCTCTATTTGTAGACAACTTCTCTGCCTGTCGATTGATGAACATCCAGACTTTTAGAGATGGTTTTGTATCCTTTCCCAGCTTTCTACAAATCAACAATCCGTGATTGCAGTTCTTCAGACAGCTCTTTTGACCGAGCCATGATGCACATCACACAATGCTTCTCATCAAGACAATTCTTACCCACTGTGTGTATTATAGTGGGCGACGCAGCTTTATACCTCTCGTCAGTGATTGGGCACACACCTGACTTAAAATGTTTAGTAAAAAATTCTTTCAGTTGCTCTTTAAGTGTCCTTAGGCAGGGGATTCACTTACTTATTTTTCCCCCTTCTTTCATTGTTTGCGTGCTATCCTTGTTAAAATATGAAAAGTTTGGGTGGTTTTAGTTAAAACAGACACTGTATTTTCATCTGTGTGATTTTGATCAGATCACATTTGATGGTGATTTTATGCAGAAATGTGAGAAATTCCAAAATGTTCAGATACATTTTCATACCACTGTATATTCAGGGGCATGTCCATGGAGAGCTCTAAATGCAAAATGTTAAAATTAACTCTGAAAACGATACAGAGCCAATGGAGGGATTTTAACATAGGAGTTAAGTGAGCTGTCCTGTTGGTCAGAAGCCAAGCCACGGAATTTTGGACGCATTGCAAGTGGGTTTGTGCATCAATTTACAACATTTGTCTTTTGCTCTTTTATTGTAATTAATATTTTATTTATTCATTATTTGCTTTATTGTTTTATTTATAAGTTTGCTAATTGTGTGTCTTGAGCAATGTACTGGATAATATAGTTATACTCTAACAAAATTCAGTAGTAATAGAGTTCAATAAATGCAACCAGAATTCATACATAAGGTGCAGTGTCAGTTTTGGAAAAAAAGAATTGAGGATAGTCAAATAGTCCGAAAAATACGGTAACATATTCAATATTTCATAAATTAATACTATCTGCACTCATCAAACACCCAAAATAAAGTATAAATAAACACAATATAATTTCCAAAAGTTGCACAGATTACAGTGAGAAGGCTGGGTTTATTAAATCCATCATGTCTTGCAGGCATATTGTTTGAAATGAATCCGGAGTGTATGTAATATGATATACTGTATATAATAATAATAATAGTAATAAATGTCTCCTTCAAAATATGTGCTGCCAAATGAACAAAGACCATAGTTTGCTTCAAACTTTCTTGTTCCATGTGCTTTTCTACATAAACTCAATAACTGAGACGTTGAGCTAATTTGCACCTTCTTTCATGTTTTACCCATTACAGTTCAGAAATGAATGAAAAGTCACTGCACAGTATGTGCTTTTCACGTTAAATATATGCTCATTTGAATGGGTTGTCATCTGTCATCTGGAACAGCAAAGAACGAAAAAAAGAATAAGCTTGTTTAATTAACGCGTGAAAAAAAAGTGCAATGCAACACAAAATTGATCAGCTCTTTAAGAGAAATGAAAGCGTTGAAGAGGCTTTTTTTTTTTTTTTTTAATTATTATTTGCTGTGATGGGGAGGCTCAGAACATCTTCCATGTCAATGTGCACTTTGGACTTATTTTAGTTCATTTATATTAGGCTACTTATTTATTTCCTTATAATTTAAAAATGTCAATGTGAGCCTGATTTTCAAAATATATTCCATTTCATTGTGCATAATGTAAGTCATTTGTACTTATTTTTGTTAATAGTAAAACAAACAAAAAAACCTTAATGTTTACATTATCCTCAATATGAATGTGCATCCTATGCATCCTATCTACAGTGTTGTGTTAAGCCTGAGTTCTGCCCGCATTGCGGTGACGGCACAGCGACTACGGCATCATTTGACATTCCAGGTGGCGCGTTGCTCTGTAATTCACCGCCAAGCCACAAGAGACGTGTGGCGTTATGTTTGTACGGTTTTGGGACATGCTTGTTTACTTCCTCTTGTCTAGTTTAACTGAGAAAAAAATAAACAATGCAAGATGGAACGCTTGAATGTGGATCTTCAACTCATACATCAATCATACAAATTTTGAAGCGTAGGCGACTTTTTGATGCCCCATAGAGTTCTAGCCTCGGTTGGAAACCAGCTAGCTGTAGCGGCTAGCTTCAAACTGGCGTCGAGCACTGCGTCCAGCGTTTTGTCCGAGGTCTGCAAAGCCCTCCAGCCAGATTTGTTTGCCGTGTCCTACAACCAGGGGTGGAAGTGGGCCAGAACGGTCAGGAACGCAGTCCCGGTATAAGAATCAGGGACAGAACGCAGTTCCGGCATAAGATTCAGGGCCGATAAGATAAAATTCATCTACCAACATCAGATTTACATACACAAGTGTTAACAACAAGCATAATAAAGTGCTTGTGTAGTGTAATCCATTTCTACCAATTTTTTATTATTTATTTTATTCCAACGACGGCATGGAGGTTTCCGCAGCTGCTGCAGTTATTCACATCTGACGATGATGAGTCACGTCAATGTGTGAATGCACGCAGCACAGCAAAACACCTGGACTCATTTATCTGTTCAATTGGCTGACATACTGACATTTTATAAGCAGAGATACTTGGCTCTGATTGGTTCAAATGTGCATGTTTTCTGGAACAGGAAAAAAAAGGTTTTGAATTGATACGACAAAAAAAGGGGAATTCAACATAAAATCGATCAAATCTTTAAAACAATGAAAGAGTTGAGGAGGCTTATTTATCATATTTAGTTTTATTTGCTCTAATGGGGAGGTTCATAACGTCTTAGCCGTCAATGTGCACTTTGGACTTATATTTGTTCATTTATGTTAAGCTAGTTATTAATTTCCTTATTATTTGAAAAAGTCATTGTTTGCGCGATTTTCAAAATATATTCCATTTCACTCTGCATAGTATGAGTAATTACTGCTTATTTTTCTGAATGTATGTTACTTATATCATTATTAGTTAAAAAAAAAAAAAGTAAATGTTTACATTAACTTCAATTTTAATATACATCCTATGTTCTTAATAGTTAAAATTGAGTTTTGGCATTTAATATGTGAGGAAATAAGGGAAAATAAAAATTAGGAGATGCAGGTTGGGGTTATTGCTGTTTTTGTTAACTTTTATTTTGCAAATCATTGAAAAAATACAATTTTGAATGAAAATCAGTTTTTGTATGTGTTATAGAAATAACTGTGCTTAAACAGTTTTCTTTGCATTTCAGTAGTTTAAGAGGTTTGACCCCCCCTCCTCCTCCCCCAAAAAACTGAAAGAATAAATAAATAAATTTTTCTCCGTGGCGACCTTCACGTCGGGGATTTCCGGCAAGAAATTCTAGCCACTTCACCCCTGCCTACAACCAGCCAGTGGTAAGCCATAGCAGATTTCTGGTGTCTATGGAACTTCCCAAACTGCATTGGAAACCTTGATGTTAATGTTATCATAAAAGCACCGAGGCACTCTCAATCAGTGATGATGTATCGTGTGTGAACTGTCTGTTTTTGAAAATTAAACATCAAAACAACTCTTTTGACACCAAACCAGTGCTTTATTCTTCATATACTTGAAGTGTGACACGTAAATAAGTCACAGCAAACATATGTACACAATAAATGATGAAGTGCACCGGCCAAAAATACAACATAAAGTGATAAAAAGCAGGCAGTTTGTAGCCGACTGGGTCACCGCTTCGTGTGGCCATTTGATTCCGTACATACACATACTGTACTTGTCTCGGTGGTTCTTTCTTTTTTTCTTTTTTTTTTTTTTTAATTCAATCGCTGGCTGACCTCCAGCCCCGTATTTCAGCAATCTCCTCCCACGAATTGCTTGCCATTTGGCAATCTTCATAATGTCTTGACGAGACATTGCAGAAGTTGTCGTACTTGCTCTTCGTTGATACCCTCGTCGGCTTGTTCCATTTTTGCGTGTAGAAAAATAATGTACGGGAAACAACAGTCTGAGCGGACCAATCATAGTCCATTTCCACCACGTCACACGCATTGACGCGATGTGAAGTCAGAAAAAAAGAAGGAGCCAGAGAGGCTTCGGCGCAGGGTCGTAAATCGGGTCTTCCTCGACGGCGTAGGTCTGACGCGGAAGCATAACTCGGCCTTTTCTTAGTAACGCATTACTGTAATCTGATTACTTTCTTTCATTAACGAGCAATCTAACGCGTTCATTTTTCCAAACCAGTAATCTGATTAAAGTTAGTTTCCTTTGTGTCTGTCCGTTACTATTTTGTGATTACCTCATAATGTATGTAGAATGAAGAATACTGTAGTCATGTACGAAGAGCATTTTGAATAGAAAATATTGCTCTTGAGTTTGGGAGTGACATCACATGTCACATTTTCCCATCGGAGGACAAAAACAAACGGGTCACGTTTATTATCATGCCATGAGCGCTGAGAAGCTCCGGTAATAACGACTTTAGCCTGAGTTTTATGCTCCCACGTTGCGGTAACGGCGCAGCGACTACGGCGTCATTCGACATTCGATGGTTCTCCGGCCAGGTGACGCGTTACTCTGTAATTCACCGCCAAGCCATTAGAGATTTGTTGCGTTATGTTTGTACGGTTTTGGGCATGCTTGTTGACTTCCTCTTGTCTAGTTTAACGGAGAAAAAAATCAACAATGCAAGATGGAACGCTTGAATGTGGATCTTCAGCTTATCAACATTAAATAAATGTTGATCATACAAATGTTGAGGCGCAGGCGACGCAGAAGACGGTTTCGAGGCGGTTCGTCCAACTTTTAATGCTGCATAGAGTGTTCTAACCTCGGGTGAAAACCAGCTAGCTGTGGCAGTTAGCTTCAAACTGGCGTCGAGCACTGCGTCCAGCGTTTTGTCCGAGGTCTACAGAGCCCTCCAGCCCGATATGTGTGCCGTGTTCTACAACTAGCCAGTGGGAAGCCATAGCAAATTTCTAGCATCTATGGAACGTCCCAAACTGCGTTGGAAGCCTTGATGTTAACGTTATCATAAAAGCACAGAGGCACTCTCAATCAGTGATTATGTATCGTGTGTGAACTTTCTGTTGTGGAAAATTAAACATCCAAACAACTCTTTTGACACCAAACCTGTGCTTTATTCTTCATATACTTGAAGTGTGACACGTAGTAAATAAGTCACAGACTAGCAGCAAACATATGCACACAATAAATGATGAAGAGCACCAACCAAAAATACGACACAAAGTGATAAAAAGCTGGCAGTTTTTGGCCGACTAGGTCACTGCTTCGTGTGGCCACTCGATTCCGAGCACACACATCTCGGTGGTTCTTCCATTTTTTTATTCAATCACTGACCTTGCCATTTGGCAATCTTTATGATGTCTTGACGAGACTTGCTCTTCGATGACACTCCCATCGGCTTGGTCCATTTTTGCGCGTAGAAAACTAATGTTTTATAATGGCGCTGATTTCGCGCTGAACTGGAAACAAAGGTCTGAGCGACCAATCACAGTCCATTTCCGCCACGTCATATGCGTTGATGTGACGCTAGGATTTGAAAAATCAATAGGTACACATCAGGCTACGGCGCAGGGTCATAAATCGGGTCTTCCATGACGGCGCAGGTCTGACGAGGAAGCATAACTCAGCCTTTAGCCTAGCTACCTCGTACGTTGCAAATTTTGCGCTGGCTCAAAAACACTATGGACCGCTAAAAATTCCACATTCAATTCAAGGAAACACTTGGAATTAAAGCACATCGCTATTCAAGCAAAGCCTAAAGGTAACGAGAGCACTTGTACAGTTTGTAACCAGTCTTTACGTACATTTTTTAGTTACAGTTTGTAACCATAGGCAGAGTTTGACATTTGGGGGGGCAAAACAGGTTGACGGACACACCTCATCATTTGTGCGTTTTCTCTACTATTTACATTGTAAATTTTCACTGAATATATCAAAACTATGAATGAACATGTGGTATTATGTACTTGGAAAAAAAAGTGAAATAACTGAAAACAGGTTTTATAGTCCACTTTCTTTAAAGTATCCACATTTTGCTCTTATTACTTATTTTTCAATGAGCTTCAAGACACCTGAAAATATTTTCACTTCACAGGTATGCCTTATCAGGCTTAATAGGACAAATTTTTTGCCTTTTCAATGGGGTTGGGACCATCATTTGTTTTGCATTGATGAGTTGTGTCCACACTTTTGGCTTGTATATATATGTGTATGTATATATATGGCGGAGAACACGGACAGGACTGAAAAAGCAGTTTCTGCTCTTGCACTCCTCTTTAAAAGAAACTGCTTTATTTTAAGCCAAAACAACTGTTGTGTGTGATAGAACAATATGTCTATATGCTGCCGTAGCAGATTCATGGCGCATTAAGCCCCCGAACTATTTTTAATTTGTCCGTTTTACCCCGGAAACCCCCATTTACAGGCGTCGTGCAACCGCTTTTGTTTCAACCCAGCGATAAAAAGAAGGTAAGTAATCGTATTTATTATTTGAAATGCCCGTCATTTTTTGCTTAGAAACATTAACTGATGTCCAATATTTAGTTTTTTAAAAAATAATAACACGACTTTAAAAAATTATTCACTCGCATATTTTAAACTTTTAAACAAATTACGTCACAATGAAAAAATTGGCGGCTGTAAAAAAGTCACGGATATCTACCTCATAACTATCGCTTAATTGTATTTTTTTCGTTACTGTCGCATTTTTCCCAATATTTTAGACGATAAATAATCGATCCAAACAAAGAAAAATGGGAAAAAAAGTTTAAAAGGGGAAATATATGAAAATGAAGATCTCAACCACTCCTTGATGTCTGTGATTTCTGCATCGCGACCCTTGTTATGTTAACATGTTTCCCCCTCAAAATTCCCCAAAAATTCGGCTGTGGCCATTCACAGCTGTGTCTTGATATATTCTACATGGAGTTTTTGGATCGAAAAGAGGTAGGGACGCGATAACATCTCGTTCAAATTGTGGCGTCTTTAATTCTGCTCTCGCCTCCAGTTAGTGTTTTGCTGTTTAATTTTTTTTTTTTTTTTAATGCCCTCCTGTTCAAAAATTTTCCCCCCAGAAAATTGAGATTTTAAGCTTTCCAATGATGTATCATACATGCACATAGGACAATTTTGAAAATTGGCCAAATTGGGGGTCTCAGAGTGTTTTCCATATACGTACATATATATATATATATATAGATAGATAGATAGATAGATAGATAGATAGATAGATAGATAGATAGATAGATAGATAGATAGATAGATAGATAGATAGATAGATAGATAGATAGATAGATAGATAGATAGATAGATAGATAGATAGATAGATAGATAGATAGATAGATAGATAGATAGATAGATAGATAGATAGATAGATAGATAGATAGATAGATAGATAGATAGATAGATAGATAGATAGATAGATAGATAGATAGATAGATAGATAGATAGATAGATAGATAGATAGATAGATAGATAGATACATACATCTTGATAATGTTCGTCTTCAATCATCGGTTTAATCTCAGTTGTTGTCGAAGCTTTTGAAAGCTTAGGTTTAAAGAAATTCTAAATATCCATCTTGCCAAAGCAAAGGAACGTCTCTAAGGTGCGAGTCACATGATCTGTTCGAAAAATAATTTGGACCCATTATGAAATACTTTGAAGGATTCTTGTTCGTTTCGTTTATTTTTGTTGTTTATTTGCTTTACAACATTTATAGACAACATTTTAGCGGTCAGGTCTTTATTTTAAAGAGGAAGTTCAGAATTTTTTACATTAGGTGTTGAGGCAGTAAAAAAAAAAAAAAATGGTAAAAATTAACCGATAAGTTACTTTTACAGTAACTTAGTTACTTTGATAATAAAGTAATCAGTAAAGTAACTAGATTACTTTTTTAGATGTAATCAGTAATTAAATTACTTTTTCAAGTAATCTGTGACAACACTGCCTATCTACAGTATAGGTAAGGCAGCAGCTTAATACTTAATAATTTGTAAAACCATTTTTTTGTATGTATGTGTTATAGGTATAATTTTTGTCTGCAGTTCATTGATTTTGGGAGATCTATGAAGAACTGAAGTGCAATTCTTACATTGTGCACCTTTTACTAGGTCGAGTGCACAATCTAATACTTATGAAATAATTACAGCGTATGCAATAGTTACGTAGTCGGTTGTGATAAATCTGTTAAGTTAGGTTTGATTTGTTTACCCTCCTGTCTTCTATACAGTTAAGCTACTTCGTCATCAAGCTGCACCTCAGTGTGCACAGATTATATACAAATTAGTTGATGATTTGCAGGTTCAAATTGGTTGATAATTTGTGCGCACAAATTGATGGTTCGTGCACAAAAATTGGGAAATTCAAAAGTACGGATTGCCACAGAAATGAGTCAGTAGTTTTTTGGTGTGACGAGCTTGAGTGCGAATTAGGGGTGTCAAACGATTAAAATTTTTAATTGAGTTAATCACAGCTTAAAAATTAATCAATCGTAATTAATCGCAATTTAAACAATCTCTAAGATATGCCATATTTTTCTGTAAATTATTGTTGGAATGGAAAGATAATACACAAGACGGACATAAACATTCAACATACTGTACATATGTACTGTATTTGTTTATTATAACAATAAATCCACAAGATGGCATTAACATTATTAACATTCTTTCTGTTAAAGGGATCCACGGATAGAAAGACTTATAGTTCTTAAAAGATAAATTTGAGTACAAGTTATAGTAATTTTATATTAAAAATCTTCTTAATGTTTTTGTTTTAATAAAATTTGTAAAATTTTCAATCAAAAAATAAACTAATACCTCGCCATTGATGACGTCGCCGAGTGGTGACGTCACATCGGGCTCCCTGCCGTTCTTCCACAGTGTCTTTAACTACGTAAGGTAGTGATTGAAATACACCACAAGGTGTCAATGGCGAGTTTTAAATTAATCAGAGATCTAGCCAAGACAAAGGCTGAGTTTTATGTGTATTTTGCATAGCTATTTTGATTGGGAATGCCAGTTCTCTTTGCATTGAGCGTTTTTCTTTTAGTGAACATTATTTTTTGAGCGATAGGAATATTATTTTTGTTGTACTTTCACTAAATGATACTGTAGCGACTGTTCCGCACAAATGCATGATGGGAAGTTGGGCAACTATGACTGTCAGTGGTGGCTGCAAATGGTATACAGTACGTTCTGTGTTGTGTTCAATTAGGCGTGTGAAGAAAAAGATTGTCTCTTGCTCCGCCCAAATGCATGATGGGAAGTTGGGCAACCATGACTGTTAGTAGGCAGGTGCAATGAACGCCTGTATCAACTCGCATTTCTCTGCCTTTTCACTCTAAATGTGGTAAAACGGCGTCATTGCAAAATGAGGCAACGCATGGACGGGTCATTCCTGCATGCGTTAATCGCGTTAAAATTTTAATGCGATAAATTTTTTTAAAAATTAATTACCGCCTGTTAACGTGATAAATTTGACAGCCCTAATTATATACAAATCAGTAATTTGTGCGCACAAATTGATGGTTCGTGCACAAAAATTGGAAGTTCAAAAGTACAGATTGGCATACACATTAGTCAGTGGTTTTTTGGTGTGACGAGCTTGTGTGCAAATTATGAAAGGAATCAAAGACATGTGTCGAATTTACCAATATTATGATATCAGCAAACACTGTTTTGAGTTGACTTTACATTCTTTGTTTAATTAATTGATGAGTATCACGCATAAAGACCCCCTCTCCACCATGCTCAAATACTTTTGTGAAAGTAAAACCACTTCCTTTACTTTTGTAGTAGACTGGAAATATTTTTGGAGTCAATAGATGAATGCTACAGGTAGTCCCCACCCAGGTTACAACGTACCCGACTTACGTGATTTCGACTTCACGACGCCAGAGTCTCATCTGTTTGTTGACCGGCACACATGCTTTGTGGTACGGAGCATTGAGGCAATGGCTCCTCCTTCATGATGACAAAATTCCAGTGTACCTGTAGGAGGACACATCCAACTTTGTGGCTGTGCAGGTACTGGAATGCCTCGGAGATTTTCAGGTTCCTGGTGGCGTTTACATCCACTGCCATAGACTCAGTAAAATACGATAATATTATACTCGTGGTCACCTTTGGCCATTTCTTCATGTAGTCTACCCATGTGGAGATGGTAGAAGGATGTGGTATTTCCAAATAGTGATTTTTCAGGGTTTTTAGTGAGTGATGCCACTCCAGCGGCATTGCTGTCAGTGTAAAATTACGTGAAAACAGAAGTCGCGAGCAGCAAGCAGGAAGTAAACCGGAAGTACCTTGGAACATTATAACTCAACTGCATCCCTCCAAATCAAAGGTGTCCAAACTATTCCACATAAGGCCGCAGTGGGTGCTGGATTCCATTCCAACAAAACATGACAACACCTTTTCACCAGATCAGTTGATTGCAGTCAGGTGCTGCTTGTTTTAACAGAAACTTAGTTAAACGGTCTGTGATCGATTGTTAGGAACAAAAACTAAGACCCACAGTAGCTCTTGAGGACCGGTTTGGACACCCCTGATCTACATTTTCAAGTTCAGGTGGCAAAAGTGTGGCAAATTTGCAGCATATCTGCAGATTGTCGTGATGTACAGTGGGGCAAATAAGTATTTAGTCAACCACTAATTGTGCAAGTTCTCCCACTTGAAAATATTAGAGTGGCCTGTTATTGTCAACATGGGTAAGCCTCAACCATGAGAGACAGAATGTGGAAAAAAACCCGGAAAAACACATTGTTTTATTTTTAAAGAATTTATTTGCAAATCATGGTGGAAAATAAGTATTTGGTCAATACCAAAAGTTCATCTCAGTACTTTGTTATGTACCCTTTGTTGGCAATAACGGAGGCCAAAAGTTTTCTGTAACTCTTCACAAGCTTTTCACACAGTGTTGCTGGTATTTTGGCCCATTCCTCCATGCATCTCCTCTAGAGCAGTGATGTTTTGGGGCTGTCGTGGGGCAACACGGACTTTCAACCCCCTCCACAGATTTTCTATGGGGTATAGATCTGGAGACCGGCTAGGTCAATCCAGGACCTTGAAATATTTCTTACGAAGCCACTCCTTTGTTGCCCTGGCTGTGTGTTTGGGATCATTGTCATGCTGAAAGACGCAGCCACGTCTCATCTAGAATGCCCTTGCTGATGGAAGGAGATTTTCACTCAAAATTTCTCAATACATGGCCCCATTCATTCTTTCCTTTCCAGTCGTCCTGTTCCCTTTGCAGAAAAACAGCCCCAAAGCATCATGTTTCCACCCCCATGCTTCACAGTGGGTATGGTGTTATTCAGATGCAATTCAGTATTCTTTCTTCTCCAAACACGAGAACCTGTGTTTCTAACAAAAATTAGTATTTTGGTTTCATCTGACCATAACACATTCTTCTTCTGGATCATCCAAATGCTCTCCAGCGAACCGCAGACGGGCCTGGACGCGTACTTTCTTCAGCAGGGGGACACGTCTGGCAGTGCAGGATTTGAGTCCCTGGCGGCGCATTGTGTTACTGATAGTAGTCTTTGTTACTGTGGTCCCAGCTCTCTGTAGGTCATTCACTAGGTCCCCCTTTGTGGTTCTGGGGATTTTTGCTCATCGTTCTTGTTATCATTTTGACGCCACGGGGTAAGATCTTGCATGGAGCCCCAAATCGAGGGAGATTATCAGTGGTCTTGTATGTCTTCCATTTTCTAATAATTGCTCCCATAGTTGATCTCTTTACACCAAGCGTTTTACCTATTGCAGATTCAGTCTTCCCAGCCTGGTGCAGAACTACAATTTTGTCTCTGGTGTCCTTCGACAGGTCTTTGGTCTTGGCCATAGTGGAGTTTGGAGTGTGACTGACTGACTGACTGAGTTGTGGACAGGTGTCTTTTATACCGATAATGAGTTAAAACAGGTGCCATTAATACAGGTAATGAGTGGAGCCTCATTAGACCTCTTTGACAGCCAGAAATCTTGCTTGTTTGTAGGTGACTGAATACTTATTTTCCACTCTAATTTGGAAATAAATTCTTTAAAAATTGGACAATGTGATTTTCGGGTTTTTTCCCACATTCTGTCTCTCATGGTTGAGGTTTACCCCATGTAGACAATTACAGGCCTCTCTAGTCTTTTCAAGTAGGAGAACTTGCACAATTGGTGGTTGACTAAATACTTATTTGCCCCACTGTAAGTCCTACGGTCCTCAATGCAACTGGCAACGGCATCTATCAGCATGTACATTACAGTTCTGAGGAAATTCCAACTTAGAGTTTATGCATAATAAAATCTGAATCAGATTCATTTTTTGTTGTATCTGTCATCCTTTAATATGTGTAAAATATTCGACTGTACATTAGCTTCCAGTGCAGCATTGTGAAGGAGAATACTATCTGATGAGACATCAAAGTGGTCTTTATCAGTTGGATTCAATGATTCTTTCTATCCATATTTCAATGCACCTTTGAGTGAATGTCTCCCTTTCTGCTTGATCCACAGCAGGTACTGTCACAGAAATAGCGAGCTACCAGCATCAAAATATCCACAAGCTGAAGCACAATGGGCAGTATAGCGCTTGAATACTTAAGAGGAGGGAGCATAGACGTAGGTGGGAGGGTGGGGTGTACTTGAATATCTATTCAAACCCATTTCTGACATATTCCACGGCCTTGAAGTCTGTACAGCACGCGCAGTGCTCTCTGGGCTTTGTTTACGGATCACGGCTTGTTTACTATGAAGCCCGGCACCAACCCTGAAGAGATGTGGGCCTAAGATGTTTTATCTCTTGTCAAGGCCTGCTTCAATTAAATTAATGGAATCCATTCAGCTCCCCTCTTTCCCTTTCCCTTTCAGGCCTGGCTACTGAGGATAATACATTAAAAGATCTTAGAATCTTAAGATGGCACATCATGGTTTTAGCTTCAGTCAGCCTTTTTCTTTCACGTATTTAGTTATAGCATAGTTTCGTCTTTAAAACAAACAGCTGTATAGTTTTAATGCAACATTCCGGGGTTCATTTTTATATGTAGTTTAAATGTATCCATGTAAATATGAAGCAAATGTATATCATTTTAAATAATAAAAAAGTCTTGTAAATTTGAGTGTTGAAATTTGAATATTTAAAATAATTGTTAAGTTCACAATACAGCTTCAGAATAATGAAAAATTGACCATTTTCAATACTGAGGAACACTGTGGGCATGTCCGCTAAATGTGCTGAAAGCGTGTTTTTTCGTCCGCTGAAAATCACATAGGACGCCTATTTGTATGTATTTATAATGCTTAGACACACAGAATGGGAATCTGATTGTTTAGTGTACTCTCATCAGGGTTGTTTATATTGTGTTGATTGCTAAGTGAAAGCAGTGGACAGAAAAGGTTTTCGGGGGAACAGAGAGAAAGGAAGAACTAATAGAAGAAGGAAAAAAATGCATCACTAAATACAAATGCAAGTAGCGGTGCTATCGTGAAATGACTATTCTTACCACAGGACACCATGTGGGGGGAAATACTATGCAACCGAAGGATAAGAAGGTCTATGACTGTCTTGAAATGTCTTGTTTTTGTTCCTTTTGCTAGTCATTGGATTATGCAGTATCTGGTTTTCGTCAACTACGACAGCTGTCTTTTTTCCAGTAATGGACATTATAGCAAAAAACCTTCCATATGCATTTCTCCTTGAATTACCGCAATTTTTGGACAATAACTATAAGCCACCATCCACTAAATTTGACATGAAAACTGCATTTGGTCATAGACAGCCGCACTGGACTATAAGCCGCAGCTGTCCTCACTGTATTATGGGATATTTACACCAAAAAATATTAACCGGTAACACTTTATTTGACAGTGTCATCATAATACTGTCATAAGACCAAATGAACCACCATAAAGCGTTAAAGCAATTGGTTGCAAAGCTTCATTCCTTCAAGAAGCTTCATTTGGCCATCACTGCTCCCTTGGGAGAGACAGCTAACCTCTGCTACCACCTGCTGTCAACACTGTTGTCGTCCAACATGCCTCCCAGCATGCATTGCAGCGCAACAGATGTACCGTATTGGCCCGAATATAACACGGCCCAGATGCGTCACCAGTAGGTGGATGGCAAGATAGTGTAAAGTGCTTTGAGCGCCTTGAAAGGTGGAAAAGCGCTATATAAGTATAACACCATTTACCATTATAAGACGACCCCCTCTTTTTCAAGACTCAAGTTTGAAAAAAGACTTTTTGAACACCAAATTCATTTTTATACAGAAAATAAGTACAGTACATCTGAAACAAGTGTTTATAAAACTATATTTGAGAGAAAAAGCATGTTATTTTGCCTGATTCAAATCTTAATATCTGAAAATTTAAATATGTAAACTAAAGTGCAATCACATTCGTAAATGAATGGCTTCTCATTTTTTAATTTGTAAATAAACCAATCTATTGTGATAAAACAACAAAATTGCAATAACTGCAGTAACCATCAAAGTGAAGTCTAACTGTAACTGTAGTCTTGAAAGAAATCTGAATAAGGAAAAACATTGCAATAAAATAATGCAAACTGGTTAAACTAGCAGCTGAGACCTGTCATGACAGAACATCGCTTCAATGATATCTGGCGCCATCTAGCGTCGTGAATGGGTATAATGTCTAGACCGCGAATATAAGACGACCCCCTCTTTTTCAATCTTATTTCAATGCAAAAAACACCGTCTTATATTCAGGCCAATACGTTAGGTAACGATCAAAACGATTCTTCAGATTCTTCAGACCGAAAGGACAAGATCCCGGATACAAGCGGCCGAAATGTTTCCTCCGCAGGGTGTCCGGGCTCTCCCTTAGAGATAGGGTGAGAAGCTCGGTCATCCGGGAGGGACTCGGTGCCAGTTGAGGTGGCTCGGGCACCTGGTTTGTATGCCTCCTGGACGCCTCCCTGGAGAGGTGTTCTGGGCATGTCCCACCGGCGGGAGGCCCCGGGAGCGACCCAGGACATGCTGGAGAAACTATGTCTCCTGGCTGGGTGGGAATACCTTTGGATCATACCGGAGGAGTTGGTTGGAGTGACTGGGAAGAGGGAAGTCTGGGCTTCCCTGCTAAAGCTGCTGCCTCCGCAACCCGACCCTGGACTATGCGGTAGATGGTGAATGGCTGGATAATTCTTCAGTTACTGTTCCACTTGTTTCATTAATTGCTAGTTGTGGTATTTGCTAACACTTAATTAGACAGTGGCGCCATAAGACTGTCATAAGAGAATCATAATTATGACATGACATTGTCATGGTCATAATGAATGCTTATAACATGTCATTTAGTGTCATCCGACAAATTTATCTCACTTTATAATGGATGTAAAAGAGCAGAGCTGGACATAAATGGAGTTAGTGACATAATTTGCTGGATGACACTTCATGACATCTGTCATAAGCATTCAGTAATGCCAATGATTGTGTCATGTCATAATTATGACGGTCTTATGACAGTCTTATGACACAGCTGTCAAAAAAAAGTGTTACCCGTTAACCCAAATAAATCAACAAATAATCCACACTGGCCTATAAGCCGCAGGATTCAAAATGAGGGGGGAAAAGTTGCGGCTTATAGTCCCAAAATTATGGTAGTCCATCCTGGCAAATAACCATATTCGTCCAAGATCGATATCTGTGATCTAATCAGCCATCAGAAACAGCAATTTATATAAATAGCTTGTGTCTCAAAACTTAACCATGATGAAAAAATATAAATTAATATAAATACTAAAAGCTATTACAACAAGAGGTCATAAATCAGACATTCTCTGTCTATTTGCAAATATATGCAAAAGGGACCATACATTTAATCTTAACACATATACTAGTACATAGGAACGGAAGTGCAATGAGGAAAAGCTGGACAAAAGGCTAAAATTACTAATTGGTTTACTGATCAGTGGTACTTTGTTCGATTGATTTGCAATTAATTCTGGTTTGTGGTGCATAAAAGACAGAGGCTGGCGCCAACCTTGAAGCATGTGATACCTTATACCCACTTAGTGGGTGAAGGGGGAGAACATCAATAAGTTGTTGTGAGTCTTGCACAGGACTTGAACTGATACTGTCTTAATTTGTTGTTGCTGCATCGAAGATTATCTGGAATCATACATTTTCCGTCCACCTGTAAGTGCAGGTGGATCGTGTTTAACCTTGATCTGCCTATGCCATTAGCAGGAGCTTCCTATGCACAGAGGAATATTTCATACTGCACTGGCATTTATAATGCAGTGTTGAGAAATGAATATAGCTCAGTTCACCAATATTTAGTGTTATCATTCTTATGGGAAGTTTGCTAATTTAACTATTTTATTATTTACTGCTGGCTGCTACTGGGCCCTCAGTAACCTATTTGTAAGTATTTTTCTTGGAATGTCATACCATTTGAATCCATTGGACAAATCAATCAAGGTCAACCAGCGTCAAAATGTCGGGAAGATAAAATATGGAGATGGAAAAGATGCACTTGTGTTCCAAAGCATTCCACAACACTGGCCAAAACTGGTGAATACATTGTTGTGACATAAGCATGTTTGCATGAGAAAGGGACACACGAGTGCTTATTAATAGTGTGTGAAGAGAAAACCTGAGGTCTATAGCACTACATTTTCTGCTCACATTCAGTCATGCTAGAAAACTAAGGGAGGCGTCAAAGGCTGTACAGTGGTACCTCTACATACGAAGTTAATTCTTTCCAGGACCTTGTTTGTAAGTCGAAATGGTTGTATAACAAACATGATTTTCCCATAAGAATAAGTTATAATTCCATTAATTCGTTACGCAACCCGAAAACCTACACTAAATCCTTAATAAATACTGCTGGAACTATTGTCTGTAGACATTACAGATAGCAAAACAAATAAATTGATACAAATCGGAATAATAATACTAGGAATAATAATAATACCTGTAACATGTAACGAATCGGGTTCTAATGTGGCGGATGTGTTTTGCGTGGTGAACCTGGACGCACTGTGCGGCTGACGTGACTGAGTTAGAGACGTGTATTAGAAGTTTTACTTTCACTTTTCACGTTTTTGGTGTCATTTGCAGCGGACAGTAGGCATGTTGTGTTGCACAAGTTCTCAAATGAATGGTTAAAAACCTGACGAAATTGGTGATTTCTTTGGTGATGTTACATTGATAATAATTGTCACCTCAACTTATAAAGACTGGCGAAGAGAGGTCGGCGGAGGACTGTCGAGATCGTAGACATTCTACGGCCATATTGTCGAGTCGGATCACGGACGCACACACCACGCTCATATTTTTCTATCATTTCCATCTTAATTTCAATTGTAAGTGTCAACTTTTTCCTTTTTTCACCACCTGCACTAACATTCTTGGAACCCATGTTGATTTTCCTCACAAGAAAATCTGCCCTGCATCCATCTTGCGGGAAAACAAAGAAACTGCGGCGCTGTCACAAATCGTCATATTTCTATCATGTCGTCGGATGTAGAAACAAATGGCGAATCAAATTTTACGTCGGATGTTGAAAAGATCGTGTGTCAAAGCAATCGTATGTTGAGGTACGGCTGTATCTCCTAAATACTGTACTACAGAATATGATATATTTTTGTGAAACCAGTAATGAAGTAAGTTTAAAGCCTCCGCTCAATTCATTTTCCATGTCCAAATAGTTCTAAACATTTCATACAGTACTTAAAAGAAAATAGAGAATCAGGAAGTGAGAGAAGGGGAGAGAAGCTGTTGACCACAGGCGCTTCCTGAGTCCAGACTATGAAGCCTTTTAGCACTACCTGTGTAGTGATCTTGTTACTAAACATGCCACCACAACGTCGAGAGACACACTGAAGCCTCCCCCGAGATGATGAGCAGCTAGTCTGACTCCAGCTTGGCTGAAAGAAAGATCTGTCTCGGACATCTCCGACCCGTGTCTGATCACGTCCACTCCTATCACAGCGTTGAGGGCTGTTCTCAAATTGGTGTAATCTTTGTAAAGACAGTTGTTTTTTCTCTCAAAATTTAGAATGTGAACATGAGTGTAATTTTGTGTTTGTATAATTTGTATATTTGGCGGGGAGGGCAAAACATGTTCATGACCCTGAAACGCAGTGTCAGCGCTAAAATTAAATTACAAGATATATGCGCGGATAGTAGCTTAGCCCATGCTCGTACATACAGGCATCCCAGCTGTGTGTGTGGGGGTGTGCGTGCGTGTTTTTTCTGTCTTACCGAGTGGAGAACTTAACGCCGCCTCCTTTTTGACTGAATATCCCAGCCAGGAATATTTATAATAATGCGTTGAAAATGAGTGGTTATTTATTTTTGTGTTTCCCAACATTTTTTAGGGGAATTCTAAATCAGGCTGCTTAGGACAGCTATGCTTTTGGCCAAGATTGTCATCCATCGAATGTGGTACGCCCGGTGGTGGCTGTGTTGTACAATTAACGTCTTTACTGGGGTAAACTGAAATTCCGCTCACCATTATGGCGGTGCTCTCCGGCGTTTCATTGTCCACATCTTCAATTCTTGGATCTCGTTAAGTAGTTGTCGCTTTGAAAGCTTAGGTTTGAAAGAATTACGTACTGTATATGGTTAGGTCTAAACTTACTTGTATCTAGCAAAATAATAAAGACCTAGAGGAGGACGAAGACAAGGATCAGAACGGAGACAGAGATAAGGCTTTAACGCTGGCAGCCGTCAGGAGAAAAGGTTGATGCGGAGCGAGTAGCTCACAACAAGCTTATCTAACCACCCCCTGAGGAACGCAGCCTTTTTATTAAGAAGTTGGAGAGCATTCATTGCACATGCGTAAGTTTTGTTTTATCGAGATTGTATCATTTACTGAGAACAGAAACCAGAATGAAACATTATGGTGACGTTTACTGAAAACAGAAACTTTACTCTTTTCATTGTGTAAACACTAAAAAGCATAAGTGAATAGAGAAAACATAATCATAACACCTAGTTTTAAACACACATAATTGCAATAATTATTTTAAATACTGTTATTGTGATTGTGAATACTGTTATTGTGCAAAAGCATTAAAGCACATCTTACAATATCCATTTTACCTCTTCTGTTCTCAGGTGGTTTTGGCTAAGCAAAGCAAATGACCTTCTGTAAGGTGCTAGTCACATGATACGTTCGAAAAATAATTTTGATCCATTATAAAAAATTTTTAAAAATTGTTAATTTTATTCATTTTTATAGTTTTTTTTTATTGCTTTGCAGCTTATATAGACAACATTTTACCGGCAAAGTCTTAATTTTAAATTTATATATAGGAAAATCAATTCCATGCAATGTCATTTTTGGCCACCGGGGGGGGCGGTATTGGGGGGGGGGGCAATGCCCCAACCGCCCCCCCTGGTGGCCAAAAATGACATTGCATGGAATTGATTTTGCTTAGCCAAAACCACCTGAGAACAGAAGAGGTAAGATGGATATTGTAAGATGTGCTTTAATGCTTTTGCACAATAACAGTATTCACAATCACAATAACAGTATTTACAATAATTATTGCAATTATGTGTGTTTAAAACTGCCCAACTTAGAGGAAAAAAAACATATATAAGTCGCACCGGAGTATAAGTCACATTTCTGGGGGAAATTTACTTGATAAAATCCAACACATATAACATATATGTTATCTATAAAGGCAATTTAAAATTAAAATACAATAGAGAACAACATGCTAAATAACAGTATGATAATGTTACATGATGCATGAACAACAAAATGCGAACGTGGCCGGTATGTTAATGTACAGTAACATAGCTATTACGAGTTATTCAGATAACTTTAGCATAAAGAACATGCTAACAAGTTTACCAAACAATCAGTGTGACTCCAAAACACCAAAATAACATTTGAAATGATATCATAATGTGTTAATAATTTCACACATAAGTCGCTCTAGAGTATTAGTCGCACCCCCAGCCAAACTATTAAAAAAAAACTGCGACTTGTAGTCTTTAGTCTTGTAGTCTTGTAGACTTGTAGTATTTATTTATTTATTGTCATCATCATCGGTATCATCGCAGTTACAAGCTTTGTGATATGATTAACCCGAAGAAACAAAACCGAAGAAAAAAAGAAAAGGGCTGACGGGAGAAGCATATGCTTATCAAGTCCCGTCCCCTTCAACAAACCAAGGACGCACAGTCAATACATGGTAGCATTATACATTGCGATACATGAACAGCTTTTTGTATTTTTTTTTTTTTTTTTTGTCTTCACATGAATTTTCTTCCCAAGAGTCATTGATTGGACGTAACACTTAGGTGAAGTTGTTGATCAATTGTGAGTTCATCGACTAGTGTGATTGTCAGATTTGTGAATCCAGACGTGAAGGTGTTGGCGGAAAAATTGGCTCGACGTAGGTCGCATTGTTGAAAAAAAAAAAAAAATTCTGTCCAGAGAACTCAGCGACCAGTTCAGCAACTCCATTGTACACAATTGTTAGAGTTCAAATCAAGTGGACTGCATGCAAGTCAGCAGTTAATGTTCTACGGGGCTTATTGTTAGGGCATGCTATGTTGTGACTACTTTATCTTTGCCCCTGATATTCCTATCATTTATTTGTTGTGGGAACATTATGTTGTGTCTGTGTGTGTGGCAGTAGTTTTATAGTATTAAGGTCAGTCATGGTAGCGACTCAGAATACTGTCCTTGTATATCCTTTTAAAGGCAGCTAGTGACCCTATGCTGGTCAGTGCTGGGTCAATTTTGGGAATGTTTCATCCTCCAATGGAATTCAAAGCAAGATAAATGCAGTAATCCTATGTGCCTTGAACTTGAATACAGCTTTCAAATAAAATTGTCAAGACTATTCTGCCTTTGCTGAGGAAAAAAACAACAACACCTGAATAGGGCAGTTTCAAATTGTCCCTGTGTTTGTGGTTACCGGTAGTCCAGCCTCCACCACTGTCCAATGCAATGTATTTTATATAATGATTACTCTAAAACTGTATTTTCCCATTCTTGCATGATGTTCAACTTCAGTTGCTCAAGAATCCTGGCCTCCACTATTTTTGCGCTTTATCAGACCTTAAAGTTTTTAATGATACAGATAATGAAATCAAAAGTTTCTTGCACTTGTGTGTTGGCAAAGGTTGTCCTTAGACTATTGAATTTTCCGTCCATGGAGTTGTTCACAAAGAGGTGAACCTCGCTTTTCTGTTAATCGCTGCAAAGCATGTCCTCTCTCTTTCATACGTGGCTGTTAAATAAAAGCTGTGATATCTTAAGTTCCAGGGCCACCACGTCTCCTCTAGTCAATAAGCCTGGAGCTTGCCATCATTAGGATTATGAGCGCATTTAATGAACCTAACAATCACATATATGGTTTAATGATGAAGTGCTATCTATTCTTTTACCACCCGGCTGTACAGAACATCAAATCTCATTGAAATGCGACATTTACTATAACTACTGCCTGCTCCTGCATCTCTAGCTCGGTCTTTTAACCAGTGTCATGTAAGTGCCATGCAAGCTGTACACTATCCAGTACATATGACATTTTGCAAATTCAGGAACACCAGAAATCTCCATTTACAAAGCAATTTTTAGTCTTGGTTAGCTGTTTGTGAAAAGTATACAGTGAGTCCTCCCTACTTCGCGCTTCAAACTTCGTGCCCTCAGTCCATCGCGGATGTTTTTTCAATTAAAAGAATAATAATAATACAGATGAACTGTGCCGAGCCGATCGCGTAGTCTCACTCTTCCTCCCTCCCTCCCTCCCTCTCCCTGTTCTTTGTTCTTCAGGCAGTGCGCTGGGGTTGCTTATTAAAGTTAACAATGATTGAAAGATGTTTGGGTTTTGATCTTGCCAGAGACACGAACTTCAAAGCACGCGTCATTGTTTAACTTTTTAAACAGTTGCTGTGGCAGCTCATTGTGTATAAGTGAGCAGCTTGAGTGGATTTAAGTGGACTCACTCAATGACGTGTTTAATAAAGCCAAGCATTTTTCTACTACTTTATCCTTATTTTAAAATAATTCGGTGAGATAGTAACATGTTCAAAATTTATCATAATTATTACATCTGAAGTGTTTAAAATCCATTGATTAAAATTAGGGCTGTCAAAATTATCGCATTAACGGGCGGTAATTAATTTTTTTAATTAATTACATTAAAATATTTGACGCAATTAACGCACATGCCCCGCTCAGACAGATTTAAATGACAGTACAGTGAAATGCCCACATGTTAATTGTGTTTTATGGAGTTTTGCCGCGCTCTGCTGGCGCTTGGGTGTGACTGATTTTATAGGCTTCACCACCCATGAGCATTGTGTAAGTAATTATTGACATCAACAATGGCGGGCTACTAGTTTATTTTTTGATTGAAATTTTTCCAAATTTTATTGAAACGAAAACATTGAGAGGGGTTTTAATATAAAATTTCTATAACTTGTACTAACATTTATCTTTTAAGAACTACAAGTCTTTCTATTCATGGATCGCTTTAACAGAATGTTATTAATGTTAATGCCATCTTGTTGATTTATTGTTATAATAAACAAATACAGTCCCTATGTACCGTACGTTGAATGTATATATCCATCTTGTGTCCTATCTTTCCATTCCAACAATAATTTACAGAAAAATATGGCATATTTCATAGATGGTTTGAAATACGATTAATTGCGATTAATTACGATTAATTAATTTTTAAGCTCTAATTAACTCGATTAAAATTTTTAATCGTTTAAAAGCCCTAATTAAAATATATATGGCAGAAAACCCAGACAAGGCTGAAAAAGTAGTTTCTGCTCTTGCACCTTTTTAAAATAAACTGCTGTATTTTGAGCCAAAAGAACTGTTGTGTTTGATAGAACAATGTCTATATGCTGCCATAGCAGTTTCATGGCACATTAAGCCCCCAAACTATTTTTTTTATTTGTCTGTTTTACCCTGAAGACCCCTGTTTAAAGACACCGCGCAACCGCTTTTGTTTCAACCCAGCCATAAAAAGAAGGTAAGTAATTATATTTATTTTTAAAATGTCTATATTTTTAGCTTAGAATAATTAATTGATGTCTAATATTTAGTTTAAAAAAAAACTTACAACTTTATAAAATTATTCACTTGCATATTTTAAACTTTTAAATAAATTACGTCACAGTGAAAATAACATTTTCTGTAAATAGGTCACAGATATCTACCTCATAACTATCGTTTAATTGTTTTTTTTTTTTTATTTGTTACTGGCGCATTTCCCCCGCTATTTTAAATGATAATTGATCCAAACAAAGAAAAAATGGGGAAAAAAATGTTTAAAAGGGTAAATATTTGAAAAAGAAAATGTCAACCGCTCCTTGATGTCTGCGATTTCTGCATTGCAACCCCTGTTATATTACCGTAGTTCACCCATAAAATCCCTAATAAGTCCGGCTGTGGCCATTCACAGTTGTGTCTTGACACTCGGTGAGAAATACTACACAGAATTTTTTGATCGAAACAAGGTAAGTACGTGATAATATCTTGTTAAAATCATTAATTATGCTCTCACTTTGAGTTAGGGTTTCTGGGTTTAAAAACATTTTTTCTTTAAAAATGCCCTCCTCTTCAAAATTGTCTTCCCCCAGAAAATTGAGATTTTAAGCTTTCCAATGATGTATGACACATACATTTAGGACAATTTTGAAATTTGGCAAAATTGGGGGTCTCAGAGCGGAACTTCACCTGAGTGTTTTCCACCATATATATATATATATTTAAAAAATTATTATACTGTGGGGGGGAGTGGAAAAACATGTCTTATATGTATTTTTTTTCCAATGCTAAATCTGGATACATTGAACACACATACAATTTTTTTTTTTTTAATGGGGGTTTACCCTTCTTCGCAGTTTTTCACTTATCGCGCGGGTTCTGGTTTCCATTAACCGCGAAAAACGATGGATGACTGTACCGTGTTTGCTCATATTAATATGTGCATCTAATGTTCCCATGACTTTGCATTGTAATACGTTATATGTTTTTATTATTATTTACTTAAGTGCTTGATCTTATTTGTATTTGCCTTCATTTTAATTTGTTTTACTCTGCACTTAGCACCCAGACCCGCATTGTAAATAAAAATCTGTTTTCTAACTGAATTCCCTTCGCTGGATATATTAAGATTGTATCCAAAAAAAAAGCTATTTGATCATTTATGTAACGATTTTACAACAGTCTGTATCCAACCCCTACAAACCTCTGTTGGTTGGTTGCTAGGAGCACAAAAGCCTCATCATAATTAGGAGCACTATAGAACTGTGCCTTCTGCTCTGATGACATGTAATTACACTATAATTGGGAACTGTTAAAATTGATGTATGTATGTGTGAATCTGTGAAATCACGTGATATTTTGACATTTCACGCCAGAAAATCTATTTTTTTCAAATGATGATAAGATGATGCATTCATCAAAGCTAAAATGAAATAGCTTTATTAAAAAAAAAAAAAAAAAAAAAATGACTGAGACATCCATAACCATGAGCGTGCTGGACTCTGCATCGATACCCCTGATGCAAGGCTATTATTTTCTATTCTCAGCATCTGTTGTGAAAATTACATCATTTTGTGTCAATGCACCTTGTCCAATGGCATCTTGGATTGCTTTGAAGGAACGGGAGCTTTAGATGCAGGTAAATGAAAAAATTGCAATACTTTTCTATCATTTTGTCTGGATATTTTGAAGCAAATTAGATGAAGGGGTCTTGCTGTGCTTGCAACACAATGATCTGCATTCATTGCAAATAGCAGACCGACCTTTTCAGAAGATCAAAAACTTGTTTTGTAGTCATTTATTAGGATTTATTTCTCAATATTTATAAGCAATTTTCAGCCACACTAAAGCATACTTGACAACCAGAATGGATTATAAAATATGTGAGAAAAAAAGTCTCTTAATTTCATGTCTATGTAGATATTTTCACATTCACATAATAATAATCTTCAAAGATTGAATCAGGGCAACTTGAGGCTTTGGTTTGTTGAAGTCGTTTCGCTTCTTCTGCTCTAAATTTAAACTGTCGAGCCTCCCAATTTGAATCTCTGGTGTGTGTCTCACCTGGTGGTGGTGACAATAGAGCCATTGTCACATACATTACAAACTTGTCCATCACTTACCAAATGTGAAAAGAGCTCATTTGTGGCAATTCATCACAAGGAACAGAAAAAAAATCCAAACTCCAAGCCCAAGGATTGATATATACTGTACATCCCAAGAATATACCTAGCAAATTTCATCCTGATGCATCAATGAATAGCAGAGGAGTAGCAATTTTAATTCAACAATTAATTAATGTAGTTAATCAGCCCTGAAGAAAAAAAAAAAATCCAGCTCTGAGGATTGATGCATATGCTCTACATGCCTAGAATATACAGTGGGGCAAATAAGTATTTAGTCAACCACCAATTGTGCAAGTTTTCCTACTTGAAAAGATTAGAGAGGCCTGTAATTGTCAACATGGGTAAAGCTCAACCATGAGGGGCAAAATGTGAAAAAAAAAAAAAAAAAAACAGAAAATCACGTTGTTTGGTTTTTAAAGAATTTATTGCCGAATTACAGTGGAAAATAAGCATTTGGTCACTTACAAACAAGCAAGATTTCTGGCTGTCAAAGAGGTCTGACTTCTTCTAACGAGGACTAACGAGGCTCCACTCATTACCTGTATTAATGGCACCTGTTTTGACTCATTATCGGTATAAAAGACACCTGTCCACAAACTCAGTCAGTCACACTACAAACTCCACTATGGCCAATACAAAAGAGCTGTCAAAGGACACCAGAGACAAAACTGTAGACCTCCACCAGGCTGGGAAGACTGAATCTGAAATAGGTAAAAAGCTTGGTGTAAAGAAATCAACTGTGGGAACAATTATTAGAAAATGGAAGACATACAAGACCACTGATAATCTCCCTCGATCTGGGGCTCCATGCAAGATCTCACCCCGTGGCGTCAAAATGACAACAAGAACGCTGAGCAACAATCCCAGAACCACACGGGGAGACCTAGTGAATGACCTAGAGCAGGGGTCCCCAAACTACGGCCGGCCCGCGGCCACATTTGGTCCGGCCCCATGAACAAAAAAAATTTTTTTTTTTTTTTTTTTTAATTTCCTGGCTTTTTCGGTGAAGAACCCAGAGAGGGTTATTTGGTTATTATTTATTTAATTGATAGTGTTATTATTATTTTTTTTTTTTTTTTAATTTTATTACTTTTGTTCCGCGAAGAATTCAGAAAGGGTTATTTGATTGTGGCTTTCTGAAAAAAGATACATTTTTACTAGGGCTGTCAAAATTATCACGTTAACGGGCGGTAATTAATTTTTTTAATTAATCACTTTAAAATGTTTGACGCAATTAACGCATATGCCCGGCTCAAACAGATTAAAATGACAGCACAGTGCAATGTCAACTTGCTACTTGTGTTTTTTGGAGTTTTGTTGCCCTCTGCTGGCGCTTGGGTGCGACTGATTTTATGGGCTTAAGCACCCATGAGCATTGTGTAATTATTGACATCAACAATTGCGGGCTACTAGTTTATTATTTGATGGAAAATTTTACAAATTTTATTAAAACAAAAACCTTAAGAGTGGTTTTAATACGTTTTAATAATATTTTGTACGAACATTTTTTTAAGAACTACAAGTCTTTCTATCCATGGATCGCTTGAACAGAATGTTAATAATGTTAATGTCATCTTGTTGATTTATTGTTATAATAAACAAATACAGTACTTATGTACCGTATGTTGAATGTATATATCCATCTTGTTTTATCTTTCCATTCCAACAATAATTTACAGAAAAATATGGCATATTTTAGAGACGTTTGAATTGCGATTAATTCCGATTAATTAATTTTTAAGCTGTAATTAACTCGATTAAAAATTGTAATCGTTTGACAGCCCTAATTTTTACATTTAGGCACTCCTGCAATCGTCACACCTTTTCTGTTACAAACTGACCCCGGCCCCCCATTGGATAAGGGAAAAGTTATGTGGCCCTCACAGGAAAAAGTTTGGGGACCCCTGACCTAGAGAGAGCTGGGACCACAGTAACAAAGGCTACTATAAGTAACACAATGCGCTGCCAGGCACTCAAATCCTGCACTGCCAGACGTGTCCCCCTTGCTGAAGAAAGTACACGTCCAGGCCCGTCTGCGGTTCGCTAGAGAGCATTTGGATGATCCAGAAGAGGACTGGGAGAATGTGTTATGGTCAGATGAAACCAAAATAGAACTTTTTGGTAGAAACACAGGTTCTTGTGTTTGGACGGGAAAGAATAGTGAATTGCATCCGAAGAACACCATACCCACTGTGAAGCATGGGAATGGAAACATCATGTTTTGGGGCTGTTTTTCCGCAAAGGGACCAGGACGACTGATCTGTGTAAAGGAAAGAATGAATGGGGCCATGTATCGAGAGATTTTGAGTGAAAATCTTCCATCAGCAAGGGCATTGAAGATGAGACGTGGCTGGGTCTTTCAGCATGACAATGATCCCAAACACACAGCCAGGGCAACAAAAGAGTGGCTTCGTACAAAGCATTTCAAGGTCCTGGAGTGGCCTAGCCAGTCTCCAGATCTCAACCCCATAGAAAATCTGTGGAGGGAGTTGAAAGTCCATGTTGCCCAACGACAGCCCCAAAACATCACTGCTCTCGAGGAGATCTGCATGGAGGAATGGGCCAAAATACCAGTAACAGTGTGTGGAAAAGCTTGTGAAGAGTTACAGAAAATGTTTGGCCTCCGTTATTGCCAACAAAGGGTACATAACAAAGAATTGAGATTAACTTTTGGTATTGACCAAATACTTATTTTCCACCATGATTTGCAAATAAATTCTTTAAAAATCAAACTGTGATTTTCTGGGGGGGTTCACATGCTGTCTCTCATAGTTGAGGTTTACCCATGTTGACAATTACAGGCTTCTCTAACATTTTCAAGTGGGAGAACTTGCACAATTAGTGGTTGACTAAATACTTATTTTCCCCACTGTACCTACTAAGTTTCATTCTCATCTGACCATGAATAAGTGAGTAGTAGCAATTTTAGAGTACTCCCTAGGACGACAAACATCAACAACTACAACAAGAACATATTATACTGTACATATTACATCAATCTATTATTAACTTATATTAATCTGTTATTGGAATTACTGGTTAGCAAGTGTGTCATACAGTTCTGAAATAATGGTTGATTATTATTTTGAAAGGTTACCGGTTGAAATATTGGCGCAGCAACTTCTCTTATACTCACAATATGCACAAATATATTCTATGCAAATGTAAAAAAACAACCAACCTCATAACTTTTTTCAAGGCCGTAATTGTTTTGAGGCATAACAAATATATTTGTATAGAGAAATTTAACACAAAGTAATTCAAAGTGCTTTACACCACATCAAAATCCAATTTAAGCCTTCTACGAGCTGGTGATAGCCTCTTAGTATATCACAAAGAGGTTTACTCCCTTTGATGTTGCTGTGAGAAAAGCTTTCACAGTCCTAAAGTAACGAGATAATCTTTGACCGCAGAGTGTGTGAGTATGTCCCTTCGGTCCTAGGTGACAGTATAATTAAACAGGTTGATTCACACAAATACTTTGACCAACTCTAAATGAGGAAACTGTTTCAGTGGTATCAGGCTTGAAGGACGCACAGTCAAGCAGCATTTTTCAGCTAACTCCACTTTTAATACTGCATACAGTAATTTAGATCAGGGCTCCGAGAGAAGCCATTTTAGAATTCAGTGGTACCTTGACATACGATCCTTTCGACATCCAGCGTAAAATTTGACTCGTCATTTGTCTCGTCATATGACGACATGCTCAAAATATGACGATTTACGACAGCATTGTTTTCCGCAAGACAGACGCACGGCAGATTTTCTTGTGAGAGAAATCAACATGGGTCCCAAGATGCTTAGTGCAGGTTGTGAAAAAAGGAAAAAGATGACGCTTAGCATTGAAATTAAGATGGAAATTATAGAAAAATATGAGCGTAGTGTGCGTGTCAGTGAATTGGCTCGACAATACGGCTGGATTATGCCTATGATCGCAACGCTCCTCCTCCTATTCCGTTTGCCCGTCTTTATGAATTAAAGTGACGATTATTATTATTGTAACATTGGCAAAGAAATGGGCCAGCTTCGTCTGGTTTTTATTCATTTATTTCAGAACTTGTGCAACACAACACAACACGGCTACTGTCTGGCCAACGCCAACAGCAACACAAAAAGAGAAAGTAAAAACTCTACCGCACCTTTCTCTCTCTGTCGTCAGTCACACGGTGCATTCAGGAACAGCATGCAAAACACAACGGCCACATTAGAACATGATTCGTTAAATTATTATTATTATTGTGATTTGTATTTATAATTAATTTCTTTTGTGATTTGTGTAATTGCTATTGTTCCGGCAGTATTTATGGAGGACATATCCAGGGAGATTCCCATGTAAGGTGACGCGTCATTACTTTCACGCATGTAGAGATGTCCCGAGAATGACGTAGGTTGGACACTTTCACAGACTTGCCCCGTGTTGCCCACTGCCGATCTCTGTGCAGGCTGCTGGCACGATTTTATTACCCGGACATTACGTCATTTTTGGTCGGCATCGGCTGGTGTCGAGATATTAACTTGCTGGGTGCCATTCGACACCTCTGCCGCCCTTGTTTTAAAATCCCCCAGGACCCCTACGTTCTGCTGGAATTTGAGAATATTTGTTTTGTTGTCTTATCGGGTCTCTGCCTCCCGCTTAGGTTAGTATTATTGATCTCCGTCGACCTACTGTCACAGAACCATTGTGTTATTCCCACTTTTCAGTGATCGCGTGTATTTTTGTTTGCATTTAATAAACCCTTGAACACATCCCTCCATTGTTTTCTGCTTTGAAGTACAGCCATGTTTCCGCAGTAGCAGACCTTAACATCGGCAACAAAATAAACCACACATTTCCAAAGATAGACGATGGACTCTTTTCCTCGGTTCTATGATCCCGTACAAATTTAATTTGATTATTTTTTCAGTTTAATTTAGCTATTTCCAGCTTGCTATGCTGATAATTGTGATGTCTGTTTACCGCTTTTCGTCTTACTGCGAAGAAAGAGGAAGTGATGATTGGCCCGCCATGATATCTATGTCATCAGCCATCGTGCTGTGACCTGGGAATTTAACGCCTGCTTTCACGCACACCGCTTCGTGGGAAAGTCCTGGACATTATTGTCAGGAAAACGCAGGCAGGCAGGTGGTGTGGACCCAAATGCAGGGAAACAAAAGCAGCCAGGCAGGTAGCGGCGATCTCAGAAAACATTTTAATAATAACTAACACAAACACAAAGTACATCAAAACAAACAAAACTTACTTTATCGAAGGGACTACACGAGGGCTTGGACAGGACTTCGAAAATGACATGGCAATGACACAACAAGAAGTGAAAAGAAACTGGGAGCTTATATACACACAGAGACGAGGGGTAACGAGACAACATGGAACAGATGGTTCACACAGAAGGATGCAGATTGGCGGCTACACTAGGAGCAGCAACAACAGGTGAAATCAATGGGCAATCACAGAAACACACTAGGAGGGAACCAACACAAACCCTAACAATTATACTAAGACGTGACCTGTGAAATGTACACGTAATCTCCGTGTCAGTCGACTTGGAAAATTGCTTTCACACATAAGGGCTACCCGTTTAAATCCTATGATTTTCACAGTATTTCGGTGTGTGTGAAAGGGGGCTTTAGTGTAGGTTTTTGGGATGTGGAACAAATTTATCAAATTATAATGTATTGTAATGGGGAAATCCTGTCCGACATACGACCATTTCAACTTATAAACCAGGCCCTGGGACGAATTAAATTCATATGTACAGCTACCGATGTATTCTAATGTTTTTCTCCCAAACATTTGTAGGTGTTAGTAGCTATCTTTTTAGCTCAACTTCCTAATGTAAAACTCATGACCTGTGAGTGAAACCAGACTTTCTGACATTGGGTGGTACATCAATCTCTACAATACCTTGATAGTACAGTATTAAGATTTCATTGTGCCCTGCAGAGATTTAATACACCCTGTGCCAGATGTAGCAAGGCAGCCCGGGAACATAAATGCGCTTCCTCTATATTTAACAATAGTGACATTGTACATTTCTGTGACCACTGTGGGTATAACACAGGGCACCACAAAAAAGCCCGCAAACAGTTTGCTGAAGACATGTCAACAAAGCACATGGATTGCTGGAACCATGTCCTATGGTCTGATGAGACGGGCAGGCTTTCTTGTGTACCGTCTTCGGAAGAGGCTTCCTCCTGGGGTGACAGCCATGCACACCAATGTGATGCAGAGTGTGGCGTATGGTTTGAGCAATAACAGGCTGACCCCCGACCTTTTCAATCTCTGTAGCAATGCTGACAGCACTCCTGTAACGAGTCACATGACATTTTGGAGGGAAAATGACAAGCAGTACTCAATTTGGACATTTAGGGATGTAAGTAGTTTCTATGGGGTGTACTCGCTTTTGTTGCCAGGGGTTTAGATATTAATGGCTATATTTTAGTTATTTTGAGGAAAAAATAAATTCTCTATTATATAAGCTGCACACAGACTACTTTTCATTGTGTCAAAGTGTCATTTTGTCAGTGTTGTCCCATGAAAAGATAATTAAATATCTGCAGAAATGCGAGGCGTGTACTCGCTCTTGTGATATACTGTAACAATACTTTCAAGTACCACTTTGTCTTTCTTCGAAGATTTTCAATTTACTTATTTCATCTATTTTCTTCTCATCCTGAAAAGAACATCCAGCATTTGTCTTCAGCTGGATATCTTCTATCGCAAGGTTGTTATTAAATTGATTTTGTTTTGTTTTTTTTTTCGCTGTGTGGGTGTGGTGAACTGATATGTTTTCTGGATTATACAATGCATCTTGTTCTGGTCTGCAGACTATACAGCGATTACTCTTTAATCAGGTAGCCTCTTTTTTAGCTCAAGACTGGCCCTGAATGATTGATGGCAATCAATAGCTTGTTGTTTGATATCAAACATGAAGGACCAAGTCTAGAGTACTCAAGCTCTTCAAAGTGACCCACTGTTTGACCCAGGTCGTATTCATTCAATCAAGGGGATCCGCAGGCTCATTGAAAATAAAGCTATTGAGGGAAATTGCTGCCCAGAAATCAAATGCAGGTGCTCCCTTGGATCTTCTTTGTATACAATCTTAAGAGTTTGGGACACAAGGTCATTCAAGCAGCTCATCTTGATATTCTCCCACTATTTATCTTGGCCAGTACAGCTCAGACACTAAAGGATGAATCATTTGGGTGTATGAGAAGACCTGAATAATAATTATTGACTTGCCAATTCCGTGGCTTTTCACTGTAAATGAAGCTGCGCTATCAAGGAATTATTCAGTGTGCAGCCAGGTTCGTTGCTATTGAGACACCATTCAAAATTACAATCTTTCAGTACAGTCTTGCTTTCATCAGAGGAGCATGTGATGTTGCTGTACATGTCTTTAAAAGCTGTTTTTAGCAGGCTAATCAGACAGCAACAGATTTTTGGCAACTCCGCTATCTAAGACACCTTGTCCAAGATTGTGTCCTACATTTATGAAAAGGTGGAGAATCTCTCATCTCTGTTGCTAGATCTTGGGGCTCATTTCCTGATCTTGATTGTGTCTACGTGATATTTGTTGCTTTTGGCATGCATGACTTTGGCCTTATTCCAGTCTTTAATGTGATTTTCCTTCCTGCAGTGGTCGGTTATAGCTGATTTATTGTTGAACTGTTCTGCTTTTACTGCGTGCATGTTTCTTACTATTCCCCGCTTTTCACATTCATTGTGCCGTTAATTTTTTTTTTTTTTTGCATTTTAATTTCGCTGCATGCTCTTCTGTTGTGTTTTTGTTTCATGACTTTCTTTCAGAAGCGCTAATATGTGCCTGTTTTGTATAGCTTTCCTGGGTGTTGTTGTTATTCTTTGAGGTTGTTTGTACACACAAAAGATTGTGCACTTCTTCGTGCTGTTCGAGGAATTATTCTTTGAGTTGGGAGACAAGGCAATCATCTTTGTGAACTAGGCTTGCCAGTCCTTGTGCACTCACACCACTTTTCTGCCTAAAATTTCCTTCGATGTGCTTGGGATTGCAGCTGACGACCTAGCTATAAGCAACCAAACTAATTTAGCGGATAAAACTCTCTTTTAACCTTATATTTACACAACTGAGTCTTGCATAGTTCTCAGTCTTTCCATGTTTAGAGGAATTATCTTCAAACATGGATCATGTATTTAAAAAAACACACACACACACACATCTCTGCCTTCACATTAGTGCGTTTTTACCCAAGAAGAGTTGTGGTTGAGCACATTTTATAGGTCTTGTAGCAAGACAGCTCAAAGGCAGGTTGGAGCACTGTCTAACAAACATAAATACATCCAAAGCTCGTGACAAGGTCAAAGCTAGTGAATGTGTGATGAGTTGGGTGGGAATGTACAGTACTAAAGCCATTAGATTTTCCCGTCTCCAAGCCTGCTGGTGCAGTGACCTGACATCAGAGTAAATTGAGGGGAAAACTGTGTCATGAGATGTAAATGCTCATTCTGATCCCATACAAATGGTGGACTTCAGAAAGTGATGCAATGACCCATAGTGTCCACTTGGATCTGACATGACAGAAATTGGAGAAGGCATTAGAGACAAAGAGGAAAAGGGGTGGGAGACATAGTTGCATGGAAGGCTGTGTAAAAATGAATAATGATTACAGAGAACAAATAAAGATGCTATGGCAAGCAAAATATGAATGTCAAACAGTGTTGTTTTTGGTAGTCCTTTTAATTTTCGTCTTAGTGTTAGTCTTTTGAACGTCATGTTTCAGTCATTTCAAAGTTAGGGATGGGCGGATCGATACCAAAATATCGATATTTCGATCCAGCGCGTTAAATTTTAGGTATCGATTCCCAAGCAAAAGTATCGATATCTGGAATTAATAAATTATATTTTCTTTGTCAATTATTGGGTATATTTTTTGGGCACACTTTTTGTAATACTTTTCCCTTTTGCATTCTACACGCACGTAAGCAGTGCACACACATAAGCAGTGCTCCCGCCCCCATTTACGTCCCTATCCTGTGTCGAACAGCATGGTTTTCCTCTGCCCCTCTCACGCCTAATTTCTTACTTAACCTTATTATTATTTCTTATTCATTTATTATTATTTCTTGTGAATTTATATTTCTTATTCATTTATTATTATTTCTTGTGAATTTATGTTTCATATTTTTATTTTTTCATGAAATGTTTTTCCATATTTTTTCATGTTACAATTGAATGCTTGATTTCTTATGTTTTGTTGCTACTTATTTTTATTTTGTTAAATGTCTGTTTCATTTATTTCAAGATCTGTTTTTTATGTATTTATTTATTTATTTTTATTTTTTATTTTATTTCAAAATCTGTTTGAAAATTGTGTTGGTAGAATAAAATTCAAAAACGGCAAGTGACTATTGATTATTGGATTTGTTTTTAGTGATCTACCATTTGAGGGGGGTAACATGATACTATTAATTCGTTCTTTAATTTGATTAAAATATTTAATTTAGGTAGATTAAAATTTGATCAAATACAACGTGTAGCAGGGAAATGTTCTGTGCATATGAATTTAAGGGTCATGGTTAAAGAGTGAGACTGACTAATCCGAGTTTGTTGTTGATGGATTGGTTTGTGAGTTTGAGGGAAACTGCTTTGCTCATTATTAAAAGCAGCAGTTTTCCATTGCAAAGCATATTTGACACAAAGAGACTTAATAGTTTTTGAGTGCTTGATGTAGTTGTACATTAGATATCATCAGAATGGCTGAGAACACTGCAGGGTTGTTTTATATATATATATATGTATTTATAGAATATGAACTTCCGGTATCGATATCGGATTGGGATCGCAATATTTGGCCTTGGTATTACTTGGTCTCGGATCGAATCCAAAATCACTGGTATCGCCCATCTCTATTCAAAATGTGCTTGTCTAATTTTTGTTGACGAAAACTCAAACTAATTTCGTCTCGTTTTAGTTGACGTTTACTCAATATTTCCGTCTGTAAAATTCTAAAGTTTCAATCCAAAAATAAATAAAAAAGGTTTGCCAATAAATAATTCAAACCTCTTGTCTTACTGAGGTTTACTAATTATTTTGAACGAACATTGACAGACGAGCACATATTGTAGCATCTACAAATCTATCACTTGCTAATATACACTCAGCAGGAAAACAGTACATTTTTTTCTATGAATTATACCCAGGGGTAAATTTGTGCCGGATCCTGCCGGAACAATATCCGGCACCTCTTGATTTTGCCCTCCCTGTGTTCCAGGACTTATTTGGGCAGATCCGGCACCTCTCGTGTATAGAAAATGATAATAATTAGGGCTGTCAAACGATTAAAAATTTTAATCAAGTTAATTACAGGCTAATAATTAATTAATCGTAATTAATCGCAATTAATCGCAATTCAAGCCATCTATAAAATATGCCATATTTTTCTGTAAATTATATATATATTCTGTAAAATAATTTGTTGGAATGGAAAGATAAGACACAAGATGGATATATACATTTAACATACGGTACATAAGGACTGTAGTGGGCATTTCACTCTACTGTCATTTAAATCTGTCTATGCTGTCCTCACTCCGAAGCGTCTACTTTTTCCAAAGCTAGACAGTTAGTGAACGACGCCTTAACAATCAGACTTTTTCCTTTTTCATCTGATTTATTAATAAAATGGCCTCAAACCATTGTCCTCTTTAGACCGTAGTGAAACTACAAAAAAAAAAGTAAACAAGCATTGCATTAGCAACAACGTTAGCTTAGCACGCTATACAGGTTCACTAAACATAAACAAAAAGCGTCTCATACAAAAAATATAACATTTCGCTTACTAACATAATATGTACATTCTTTACAACAACCATACTTACGGACAAATCTTGTCCAAGGATCATATAAGCACAACATTACAACGTAGGCATCGGTCCGAGACGTCGTGCAGCCATATTGAACTGGCAAGAAAGCAATAAACCATGTCGCAAAGCGACCACAAGGGTTCGCTGTTAGACAGCACAAAAAACCTTGCTGTAAAACTTACCAAAAGGCAGAATACTGTATGAGCGGAACATGTGCGTTAATTGCGTCAAATATTTTAACGTGATTAATTTAAAAAATTAATTACCGCGCGTTAATGCGATAATTTTGACAGCCCTAATAATAATATAAAAATGTTTTTTAAAAATGTATAAAATAAAATAAAATACTAATATGCATAAATTCATTTACAGAACAAATCCGAGGAATTGCATGTTGTTTATAAAAATTTAACGTCATTTGAAAGAGTCGGAGATTTGTTGATGCACTGAAAAGCTGGAGCAACAAAACCTGACATAAAAGGAAAAAAAACTGGAAATTTGTGGCATCTGAGGAGTAAGCATCCTGGATCAAACGGTATTTCAACATGCCAAAAAGAGAGTTGCATTTATTGTCTTTTTTTTTAAAAGGAGGAAGATGGTTAAAAACAAGTCAGAAAAGCAATAACCGGCAATGAGGGCAGCTGCAGCGATCATGCTAATGGAGGAGCCATGCTTACAGCAGGAGGCTAGCACCACAGCAGCTAGCCAGGTTCATGGACAGCCAGCCAAGCCGGGGCAGGAGGCTGCTACCGTGGCAGCAGCTGGTCAGATTCAGTGCCATCCGGAGTGGGGGACAGCTACAGCACTAGCAGTCAGCCAGGTGGAGCCGAAGCAACAGGCGAGTACCCTTATGGGAAATTCGGGTTTTGGCTGCACAATTTGTAAGGCGGTGGAAACTTTGGGGCCAGAGAAGATGGGACAGATGAAACTCGCAAAAGAATGGGTTTGTGTTATTTCGTGTAATCTCAGATTTTTGTTTTTGTTTTATGTTTTACAAGTTAGACCTGTTGAGGAACTAAGTGCTGACTGTGTACTGTAAGTCCCACCTGTGATTATGTGGGCAATTGCCCGTGCTGTGCAGAGTATAGCCTAAATAATTGTAAATTGTTGTCAAAACATTTATACCATAGATATTATCTGACATTGAGGCTTGTAATTCCCATAGCATGGCAAGTGGGCATTTGCGTGTTGTTTCAGCACCATTTTCTGCGTTTTTATGTTCCAGGACCTGTGCCCGTCTCGTCATCCCTGCACTGTCATATGTACTTTCGTTCCGCAACCTTATGATTTACAAATTAAGCACTGATAATGCCCACCTGGATGCCACGAACAGTATGTAAAAAAAGTTGTCCGAGAGTCAAAGAGGATGCTCGCCATTAGCAATACCCTAATGCTAATGCAAACGCGAATGCTATGCTAACATTACGAGTTACATTTAGTGTTTAATGATCACTCAGCACAGATCTTTAAAGGCTAAAGTAACATTGCATTTTCTCTTGCCAAGATAAGACAAATACTAACGTGTGTGTCTCAAAACAAGCAATGGGGAGATGGAGAGGACACTAGTGGGTGAGTTGGGCTGGCGGAGCACATCATATGAGTGAGACAACCAGACACCGCTACGATGCAGGCTAACTACACATAAAATGTTTTGAACATGTGATGGAAATTATGGAGCTTTTTTTTTTTTTCATTCTCATCTTGTGAGATATAAAACTGGCATTCGTGTTGCTGTTTTAGTCTCCCAAGACACGTTTTTCGCTCGTTATCGTCTCGTCATTGTCATGGAAAAAATTGTTCATCGACGAAACCTTTTCGTTATAGTCATCGTTGACGAAAACAACACTGCTGTCAAATATAATTCAGCTGTACTCTTGTAAAGACAGGTTGTACAGTATTTGTTGGGTGTATGTTAAAAACTAATAATGAAAATTTTGCAGTCAATCTCCATGCATTTTGCAAAAGACCCATGTGTAATATCTAAGATCCTAGGAAGGTGTTGGCCTTTACTGTAGCAGTTGATACAGTGGATCGCAATATTTTTCTAACTGAGTTAAGGTTGATACATGCTTCTGCATCGTGGTGACGGCGGACCTACGCAATTAACGTAGACCCGATTTATGACCCTACACTGTAGCTTGACGTGTGCCTTCTTCTAATTCCTGACTACGCGTCACGTCAACGATCCGCTAGTCCTTGGCAGCAGCAGCAGAGGAGCCAATTGAGCAGATAAGGTGCCTGAGGCATGCTGTTAGGAAGCCTTCAGGAAGTTTTCATGATGAAGTATTACAGACACGTCCCACAAAGGAGAAGCTCTGGGGATGACCCATGACAAGATGGAGAGATTACGTCTCTGGGAATGCCTCTAGATTCTACCAGAGCTGGCCGAAGCGACTAGGGAGAGGGAAGTCTGAGCGTCCCTGCTTAAGGCGCATAAGATAATTAATATTATTATTATTATCACTCGCTATTCATCAAATCTCTCATTAGAGTTTTTTTTTCTATCAAGCAGATAAGTAATTCATCCTTTTGTTGCATTATCGCAATGGGTGCTTGAAGTCATACAGTGTACTTAGATAAATAATTATGTAACCATGTTCCATTTAATTCCATCCCATTGAATGCTACCCCTCTAATTAGATGAGTAATCATGTATTTCCCTCCACTGCCATAATTTCCACTAAAACCATATTATTAATCTCTTTTGAATGCAGAGTTACAATTTAACAATGGTTCTAACAGTCAAATACTCAGATACAATGGAAACTCATATGTTGAACAGTCTGTCCTGGGATGCAGATTTTTCTCTGATTTATTTGGTTTTCAAAAAATATTAAACATTCAGTTATTTTCCTTGGTCATATGCCTCTAAATTGAGAACAACAAAGTAGACCACTTTTTTTTTGTTTTGCTCCTCACCTACCGTGTTGCACAAGTGATATCCTCGTTCCTGAAGACTGCCGCAACCTAGCAGACAGGTTCTAAAGCCTCTCTCATTCTTTGCTGCGACTTGATATCTCCACAATAGGCACATGCCGTACACTTGACTCTACATCATATTCATATTTCATCATATTCAAGTTCAAAGACTGATATTTATTTACAAGTTAAACATAGCCTTCTGAGATATTCATAGCAAAGTTAATTGAAAGTTTAGATCATTTAAAAAGCAATCGAAAAGTTAAGAAATTAGTATAAACTATGCAATTTTTTGGGCCCTGCCTATTAAAAGAATCGGAATAGAGAATCGTGTGGAACCGGAATCGAAACATGGAATGTGAACCAGAAGCGTTCAAATTCAAAAGATGCCCAACTCTAGTCATAAGTACACTAAGTGCCCTTTTTTTCCCCAAAAATATTGACACATTTTGCACATAAAATTTCATTTGCTGTAGTTTTTTTTTAAAATTTATTTCCTACCTTACAATGATCTATATTATTTGGAAACATTAGAAAACAATTAAACTGACAGGAACTAATTGTGGTGTTTTCATGTCAGCGATTATTCCAATACTGAAACTGATGCAAGGCTGCAAAAAGGCTGTATAAAACTTTGACTGAAAGTCAAGATTGTGGCCAGCCAGGCAAACAAAATGGACTGAAAGCGCCATGGCTTGATTGAAGCTCTATCTGGCCCTGAAAAACACCAGCCTTAGCAGTTCAGAAACTCTCTGTCTGATCTGAAAAAACACACAATGGTAAGAGTGTCTTCATGCTTAAAATAATCTGGGCATTGAAATCTGTTGGTATGACACCACAAAATAATTCCATATAATCTAAACATGCACACAATAAACGATGAAAATAAGACACACACAAATCAGTGGTACCACTAACTACAACAGTCTATCCAGATTCAGTCAGACATAAACGCAATAATTATACAATCATTAACAATAATATTGATGTTGTTGTCTGCAAACATGGGGGGAATGTTATATGCTAGTATGTTCAAGTAGAATTTTAACATTTCTGGAAACTGCTCTGTTTCTCTAATCCCCATCCTATTATGGAAGGGTCCATTCATTTTCACTATGTGCATATAGCCCAAGCAGCAGCTGTCCAGTGCTTTACATAGAAGTAAATGGTACAGACATTTGCAAGTCTGGTTGGACAAAAGAACAGGTAATATTACAAAACATTTGTTGTTGTTTTTTTCCAGTGGAATGCTCAGAACCACTTTATTTCATGGTGCCGAATCATTCCACAGGTGCAGACAAACAAATCTGCCCGCCCCCTGCAATGCTCCACAGGTAGCTAGTCCAGATAAATATCAAGATTTTCTTCATGGCAAAGGGTCACGACCATTCTGTGAGCAATTTGGCAGGGTTTAGATCGGATCTTTGAACACTCAGAAGATAAATATGCCTAAAACATAGCACCCTGATTCTTGGAAAGGTCATTAAATAGCCCAATTATCTTGTAGAATTAGACCACCCATAGATCTTTTAGTGTTTTTTTGTCATCAGCTGATTTAAATTACAGGTAGTCCCCGGGTTACGACGTACCCGATGCAGTGTCTCATTCACCACCTCTTAGCTTTGATGGTAAGTGCAGTATATTATTTGTCATTTAATTTTGTTATTTATTAGGTTGATATATGGTTGATCTCAACAGTTATAGAATTTATATCTGGTATTTCATTTTACTACGTTATATGTACAGTCCGCTTTCCTTTGTTGCACTCAGATTTGTTTGACGTCAAACCAGCGCTATTTTCTGTTTGTTTCGAGCGTTGCTTTCACGTTGAGAAGCGGGGGTAAGGGCCAATTAACATTTCAAGAAGGCAAAGAAACGGTAAATGGCGCGGGCTCGTTGATGCGCCCCCTGTTAGCTCGCTATTAGGCCGCTAGCTTACTGAGCAACGTTCGTTTTCACCGCTGGACCGGTGGAACTAATAGCTGCCATTTTCCTTGTTGAATTGCCAAAGAGTTGCACCCTATTTCTCTCGGTATTATTGTGCAGCCATTGAGGTACGTTTTTGTAAGCAAATACAGTATGTCTCTATTGATTTACTTTCTAGTATAATTGTAGGTTCTTTGTCATTATTGTATTTTATTTTTTTTTTATTTTTTTTATTTATTTATTTATTTTTAAACCTGTCCTGTTCAGCTGTTTGACACGGAGAATGGAAGTCTATCTGGTTGGTCTGAACAGTTTTGATGTTTCACATTGAGAGTATGACATACTCCCATTGTGATCATTAAACATACCTCGTTTATTATGACAAAGCAGCAAACAGGAAGGGGTTATGGGGGAACGGAAGAAACACAAGAAAAGAAAAAAAGAAACACAAACAACAACAAGAAATACATTGGACGCCTACACTAACTATTAATATGTTGGTGTTATCGTGTGGGGGGCCTGTTGACCAGGGAAAGAAGGGGAGGGGGGTGGGGAAGTCTATAAACTAAGTGATTGTGAGGGGTTGAGTGTACACAAATCTGCTCTGTGATCTAGAACCCAGTAATCAGTTGAATCCCTTGTGAGTGTAAGCCCGTTGGCAACCGACCCTACGCCGCCCTACCGGCAATCCCGGCACCGGGACACCCACCCGAGCATGCCCAATCACATCCAGCCGAACGTGATCCCCACCAAACATGCAGCTGCCGCGCAGACGAGCGACGACGACGCCCCAGGGCTACGGCCCCCACCATTGTATTCTATTTTCTAATACTGTGTGCATAGTTTGACGGTGACAAATAAATGTCAGTTGTAAGAAGAACTATGGTGTGATCAGTGTTACCACCAGTGGGTAGTAATATCTATTCATTTTTTTTAACTTTATTTTATTAATATGACATATTACATGTGTTTAGGGGTACTTAAAGAGTTATTTCCGATTTATGCGGAAATTCGGTTTACGTCGCCAGTGTAGGAACAGAACTTGTTTTTTCCTTTTTAATTACTCAAGCACAGATTGTATGTACTTTTGCCAGCTGGTTTATCTACTCCCAAGTCGTCGTTGTCAGGTGTTAGCCGAGTTCTTTGTAGATCTGGGTGTCTGTTAATGTACAGTCATGGGCTGTGTGTCACTTAAAAATACACGTATTGTCACACAATTATTACATTAAATTTGGTGTATTTAGTAGTGTAAATTCAGAAATCAGTAATTACATTTTCCGAAAAATGTAATTTTTGCACAATTCCACTTGTCCTGTATACTAGGTACCAACAACCTAGCAGTGATCAAGCACTGCGCACATCATTGCACTTTGAAATGAAGATCTCCCTTCATCAACATCAAACCCATTCGAGCAGAAAAATGGCAGTGTCCAAATGATGTTTACATTTCTGCTCTGATGTCCCTACTTAGTGATACGCATGCTCTACGGGTGTTTTTCTCTCAGGCAACAGGCACAGGAAAGATTAATGATCCTGTCCTACCAAGCCCATAACACTATGTGACATTTACAGGAGGCTAAAAAGCAAAGACTTAAATACAGCAATTTTCAAAGGTCAGCTTTTTGGGAGCAGGAGAGAATATACTGTAGCTTGGAGGGAAAAAGAACAACAGCATTTGTGAAGATTAAAAAATAATTTCATTTGATCATCCTACATTTGCCAACTGCAGACCTATGAAAATCCTGATATAGCAAAATGAAATATAACTCAAGTAATTCAATATTCATTATCCAATTTTCCTCAAGGGGTGAATATGTGTATCTACCATTTGACTATAATTGTCTTTTTTATTTATTTATTTTCCAAACATGTCCACCACCAGAACAACCAAAAGCATTTTCAATAAAAAACCCACATATGCATATTATTAAAACCAAGGGGATTTGTACACATCTCCACATTTAAACAAAATTACATATGCAAATACTTCTGCACCTTCTCATTTATACATACAGTATACACATGTTTAGGGATGGGAATTGATACGATTTTTACAATTCCGATTCCCTTATCGATATTGCTTAATCATTCGATTCTTTATCGATTCTCTTATCGATTCTAATTTGGGGGGAAAGAAGAACAAACGTTTTGATTGGCATCGAGTTTGTTTAATCAGAAGCCACAACCTTACAAACTCACAACAAGGTCAAAAGAGGTCCAAAGTCTCAATGTTAACTGTGGAAATAAGTGTCAAATACACAACATGTGTAACATTTTACTGAAACATTTTTCTAATAGAATTTTTTTTTTTTAAATGTGGTATATATTGGCATATAGGTCGTTGTTCTGCCTTTGGCAATATGTATTAAGGTGTATTATTTGCCGTTATATTGAAATGCGTGCCTTTTGGTTTTTGGTGTGCTTTCACACTCAGGTGGGGGCGCCGTTGCGCTTCCGCGCTCTCGTGAAGAAGAGCGCGCTTACACGCGAAGAAGAAGTGCAGCTACAAAGCATCCAAGCAAGTGAGCGAGTTAGTGAGAGACGGAAAGACTGCTACGAGCCTACGTTCTTTGTTAATGTTTATAAAATATGTACAGAGGCAACGTCTGTATGTATCATCTTTTGTGTTGTTGTTGTGTGTTTCCACTCGCGATCGGACACTTAAATCCATTTGTGTAGTGGTTTGAACGATGTGCTAATGCTAGCGAACGCATGCTAACCATTTGTGTTATTACTGTATTAGCAGCTAATCATCGCTAATTTATGTTGATGCGAACCTCTTTGTTATTGCGGACGAAATTGATTTGTTTCATTTTTATTTTTAGTTTCACTCTTCAAGTGATGGTGTCATAACAACAGCTAAATAAAGCCAGCATATTATACCAACGTCTTCTGCATCGTCATTTGGGAGTTTAACTCGCTATTTAGCCAGGACTGAGCCTTAGTGTCTCGCTGAGGACGGTACAGTCGTATTCCCTCCCGACGCAGTTATATCCACCTTGCAATGACTGCAAGTCGCTTTATTGTAATTTTTCCTCGTGAAGTGAAGACACACTTTCGAGCGTTTGAACCTACGTGCTGTCATTGTTATGTTTATGGCTGCAATGCTCGTGCTAAACCATCGTAACCTTTCATTTTCACCCTCTTTCCTGTTGAAGTGAAGCCAAACTTTGGAGCGAGTGGTTCTTGGTGCCATGCTAGTTTGATCCGTCTGGACAACAAGACACGTCAGATGATGACGCATTACGCGTCTTTAGGAATCGTTAAAGGGATCGTTAAGGCTTTTTCATTGTGATGTCAAGGCCTCGAAACACTAGGAACCGGTTCGGAATTGGAATCGGATTTTGATTCCCATCCCTACACGTGTTTAATCATATAAATATAACCAGGTAAATCAAATATTCATTTCAACATGCCATGAAAGAGGTGTGAATAGGTGAGATTGATAAAAGATGTTTTGGTAGCTATTTGCACTCTATCTAGATTTTAGTATGAGTAATTTTCACTCAAGTCAAAAAAGTTCTTTATTTTTCTAAACACTCATTAGACATCTGTGGCTTATTTGAACAAATGATTGCCACACTTCAGCAACCTAAGTATTTAGGTGACGGCGCTATGCAACCTCCAGCTTAATGGCATCCTGACAAACAAACGCTCTTGCCTGTCAGCAATTTGCTCGCGCATGCCGTCTTCCATCATGCTTCCTTATGGCTGTTCAAACAGCTTGTATAAACACCTTCGTTTGCTCCACAAGCTGGTCGCGCAAAAGGAATGAGCTTTTTTGGGTTATAATACTTTATGGAGAGTGCTATTGAATACAACACATATAGCCAGATGGATGAATGGCGGGATAGAAGGATATACAGAGTGGGTTAACAGTTTTACATGACCAGTCTCCCAAGCTTTTTTTTTTTTTTTAATACCGCAGAGCAGTATAATGAGAAGACATATTTTGAAGGACCAGCACAAAACCTAATAAAATCAGATTGTTAAAAATCACTCATTCATACGGAAGCGCAGAGCTGCCAGCAATAGTGAAATATTTCTACCAGGGCTTTCCAGTTCATTTTGACGTATTGACAACTCGTGTCAACCTATTGCTAACCTCGTTTTAGCATATTAACATCTCGTTTTAACGTATTGATAACCTCGTTTTAATGTAACTATTTATGTTGCCTTCCACCCTGCAGATCTCTCAGGGTGTAGACAATAAAAAAATGTGGCATTTGCCAAGGCCCACAGCCTGTCAAAAAAATTTGGACGCTGGAAAAGTGGCAAAAGGTGGATTTTTCAGAATCTTCCATTGAATTACACCACAGTCGCCGCAAATATTGCAGGAGACCTATTGGAGCCCGCATGGATCCGAGATTCACTCAGAAAACAGTGAAGTTTGGTGGTGGCAAAATCATGGTCTGGGGTTACATCCACTATGGGGGGGTGCGAGAGATCTGCAGGGTGGAAGGCAACATAAATAGTCTGAAATATCAACAAATCTTAGCTGCCTCTTACATTCCTAACCATAAAAAAGGACAAATTCTGCAGCAGGATGGTGCTCCATCGCATACTTCAATCTCTACCTCAAAGTTCCTCAAGGCAAAGAAGATCAAGATCCTCCAGGACTGGCCAGCCCAATCACCAGACATAAACATCATTGAGCATGTCTGGGTTGGGATGAAAGAAGAAGCATGGAAGACGAAACCCAGGAATGTTGATGAACTCTGGGAGGCATGCAAGACTGCTTTCTTTGATGTTTCTGATGACTTCATCAATAAACTGTATGAATCCTTGCCGAACCGCATGGATACAGTCCTTCAAGCCCATGGAAGTCATACAAAATATTAAATTTGGATCTCACAGCACCACTGCTTAATTCGCTTATGTTATGTAACATATTTTTGTGTTTGAAGTAAATTTTTTGTTCAATTTTCACACTACTTTCTGTAGGCGACAAAACTTTTGTCTTGCCAAAATTTGACCTTTATGTCTTCATTATATGAAAAATCTTATTTCAGTGAAACCAATATATTTTTGTACATTCGACATCATTTGGGAGGGTCATAGCTTTCATATGAGCTATTTCTAAAACCAATTGAATAATTAAAAGTAAGGTCATTAACAATTGTTTCTACAAAATGGATAAGTGACAAGACTTTTGTCGCTGACAAAAGTCTTGTCACTTATCCAATGAGTTTATCAGTACGTTAAAACGAGATGTTAATACGTTAAAAAGGTTAGCAATATGGTAAAATGAGGTTAGCGATAGGTTGAAACGAGTTGTCAATATGTTAAAACGAGTTGGCACTACGTTAAAAAAAGGTTATGAATACGTTAAAAGAAGATGTTAATACGTTAAAACAAGGTTAGCAATAGGTTGAAAAAAGTCTGGCAATACATGAAAACAAGAAAGCCCTGGTAGAAATGTTTCGCTAACACTGGCAGCTCTGCGCTTCCGTACATTCAAAAGGTTTGTGTGTTTATGTATATTTACTCTCCCACTTTGTCTTATAAGCCTTAAAAACTCAGCTGCAACCACGTACATTCACAATTCACAATTAGTGAAATAAAATCCATTCATAGACATCATATAAAGGCAAGAGGGAAATTTTCCCTTGCACTTTTGGCACCGTTTTAGTCACCTGCAGTTTCTTATCCTACCGAAATCAATGTCACAGATAATAAATGGATTAGACAAGCATGAGGACCATCCAGAAAACACCTGCCAGTTACAGCAGTACATTTGTTAATACTGTAAATCAGGGTTCACCAAATCCGGACCTAGATGCCACCTATCCTGTCGTGTCTTTCTCCCCTAACACACCTGAATGAAACGATTATGTCATCAGCAAGCTCTCCAGAAGCCTGATAATGATCCTGATTATTTGATTCAGGTGTGTTGGAGGAGGGAGACATGAAAAACGCGACAGGAAAAGTGGCCCCGAGGTCCATATTTGGTGAATCTTGTTGTTAGTGATGCTTGGCTGGCCCAATCCCCAGTTGGCAGTTGCTCTTAAACCACAGGTGTCAAACCAATTCCAGAAAGGGCCAAGTGGGTTCTGGATTTTGTTCCAACTGATACAACGCAGAGAGTTTAACCAATGAATTTCCTGCTGAAACAAGCAGCACCTGACAAAGTTTAACTGATTACACATGTAAAAGATCTAATTGGTGAAAAGGTGTCCTCTTCATTGGTTGGAAAGCAAACCTGCACCCACTTGGCCCTTTCTGGAATCGGTTTGACACCTGTGTCTTAAACTGTGGTCTGAACAATAAGGAGTTAAATTAAGAACTGAGTTTTAAGGGAATCTCGGACTTAAAGACAATTGTTCTTTTTGACTAAAATATGTTGTTAGAAAAATAAAATACTCACATTGATTTAAAAAGCTATATTTCACACATGTTTTGACCTACAGAGGGCGCCATGTTTTATGCGGGCAATGGATGCTCGGGGTGATGACGTAGTTTGTCACTGTCACTAGACGAACACTACCGGGATTCTGCTATTCCTTCTACTCGGTGAGATGTCCAACACATGCGCACATCGGTTAAAAATGGCGAGTACTTACTACAGTGGTACCTCTACATACGAAGTTAATTCGTTCCATGACCTTGATAAGATATACAATGGTATTTCTACATATGAGGTTAATTCGTTCCAGGACATTGTGTGTAAGTCGAAATGGTCGTATGTCGAGTAGGATTTTCCCATAAGAATACATTATAATTCCATTAATTCGTTCCACAGCCCAAAAACCTACACTAGATCCCTAATAAATACTGCTGGTACTATTTCAAATGGCAATTACACATAGCAAAACAAATAAATTATAAATGAAAATCGTAATGATAATATAATAGTAATGATAATTCCTGTAATAATGTAACGAATCGGGTTCTAATGTGGTGGATGCTTAGTTCTTTACCTGAAAGGACCACATGACTGACCTGACAGAGAGAGGGAGCGACGCTGTTGAGAGTTTACTTTCGCTTTTAATGTTTCTTGAGAACACTGTCAACGGCGGCGGACAGTAGGCATTTTGTGTTGGATAAGTACTGAAATAAATGATAAAAACCTGACGAAGCTGGCGATTTCTTTGGCGATGTTTCCACAATAATAGTTGTCAACTCAACTTATAAAGACTGGCAAACGGTGATCGGAGGAGGACCGTGGAAATGTATTGTTGAGCCACTTCACGGATGAACACCTCACGTACATATTTTTCTATAACTGGCATCTACATTTCAATGTTAAGCGTCACCTTTTTCCGTGTTTCACCACTTGTACTAACCTTTTTGAAACCTGTGTTGATTCCGCTCACAAGAAAATCAGCCGTGCGTCCATCTGCCGTGCTGTCATGTTGTTGTATTTTGAGCATGTCGTCGGATGTAGAAACAAATGGCGAGTCAAATTTTACTTCGGATGTCGAAAAGATTGTGTGTCGAGGCGATGGTATGTCCACTGTATTTGTGTTTTATTGAGTCTTTTATTACCTTTTCCTTGCTTCACAATATTTTTTGCATGTGTTTCCCTCCCATACGTTTGAGAATTGTGTTTTTTGTGGGAGATTTAAAGCAGATTGTTGATAAGTCGACCACATTAGTCACATAGCGTATTTAAACCACCCTTATTTGATATTACTACGTTTAAGTATTTTCTTAAGGCATCTTTAGTATGTTCTGTCTGTATGCATCTAAACAAAACAAGCTGAAAGCGCAGGGTAGTACTTTGGGTGTCAAATTCGCCTCTTGTCGGACGTTACACTGGTGTGGCAGATTTAGGCAGAACACCGGTTTTGTTATAATCTCATCTCGTCTCATCCCGTCTTTCCTGTTCATTTTGCTTTTGCTGCTCGTTTTGTGAAATATAGACAGTATTGTCATGCTTATTAATGTTCCTCTCGGGTTCAAATTGAAAGAGTTGAACAGATGGCATGTTTATGTCGCTAGAGTCGTACTCCGGCAGAGTAACCAACAACAATGGCGACCTACTAGTTAAACTAATTTCACAAACTGTATAAAAACGAAAACATCAAGAGGGGTTTTCATGTCAAATTATTTTAACTCATAATAACGTTTATCTTTTAAGAACTACAAGTCTTTCTATCCGTGGATCCCTTTAAACCAATAATGTTAGCTTAGCATCCTCCAAGGTCAAATTGATAACATATTTTATAGAGGATTAACATATGTGTTATGTGTTATGATACTGTTAACATTAGTAAAGTATTGAGAGGATGACTCAAAAAAAAGAGGTGGGGGGAGCGGGGGGGTAACTAACTTAGACTTGGCAATATTGGTAATGAAACAATCTTTGTGAAGATAAGAGCCATCTGTTCAAGAGAAATCTGACCAGCCCAGCGCAAGATGAACATTTGGGACATTCCCTGAGGCTTTTAGCACTGTCATATTGAAAAGGATAATTGATGAAGGTGATGAAACTACTGGTTGGCTATATTTGTGTTAGGTTACAAATGAATTATAGGCCCACTAGAAACTACAGCAACAGTTTGATGACAACATTTAAATTTATAAACTAAAAGGAAACATTATAAAATAAAAAATATATATTTTCTGGAGTCTTAATGTCTGTGAAATGATTTGATTAAAATATCGCAGGGAAATGCCATTTTATATGGGGAAAAAAGCTTTTCAGTTATTCATGGCCAGTTTTGCTGAGAACAATACAAGAAAATAAGAAGCCCAAATGCAAGATGTAGACCCTGTTTAATAAAGAAGTTGGCCATGATCGAAAGGTTTATTAGTTAGCAAAGGCATCAGAAACATGATGCAAAAAGCAAGATATAAAAAAAAAAACTGGTGACATAACAGATTGTGACACGAGATAAATGCATGCAGTGATTTGGAGTGCTAAAATTGGTGTAGAAAAGTGCAATCAGCAATAGGTGAGCATAAGACGGGAAGGAGGTCCACCTGCACAAATGTAACAGAAACATTTCCAATAAATTTTCATTATGTGTTCAATTTAAATATGATGCCTTTTAAATAAAATCTGTGAGTTATAGGGCATCGTTCTTGTATTTCCTTGTTAGCTTTCCTGCATTTCCTGATTCTAAATCTTCATTCACCTTCCTCTCTGATGACTGGAAGTTCTCACTTTACTCAAAAGTGAAGCCTAGTACAGCCTAGTACAGGTGTATTCTAATTTCGCCTCGCAGAGTGGAGATACACTTTGCTACAGTGAACATCTGAACCAGCTTGAACCTCTCTCTGGCTCTGATCTCTCTTAACCTGCACATCTTCCAACCATCAGCAACAGATGTTGCTACACTGCCAAATGGCCTACAAAGCAAACTGCCCTACTTTAATCCTATGTGTCGCCAGCATTAAAAATTGGATTGAGACAGGCAAGATTAGATTATGCCTGCAGGATTTGAACAAATGTAAAAGCCTCCCTCAGGCTTTACATAATCTCCTTTCACTCTCAGTGAGCATCAGCCCTCCCAGCAGATGCCAACTATTTTTTTTTTTTTATAAATATCCTTCACTTTGCTCAGCCTTTTAGAATATTGTAGGTGTTGGAGGTTTCCTTTTCAGGGAAATTTTGCTTTCAGATTGGAAAAAAGTAAAGATGTCCCGATCACGTCATTTTCAAAGTATCAGAATCGGCAAAAAAATATCGGACATGCCTTTTTTTAGTATATATACAGTATATTTTTTTAATTAAATCATTTTCTAATTGTATTTAACGTTACAGACAAAATGTCTTACACTCATCCAGAGTCTTTAGTTTTGGCTTAAAGTAGGGCTGTCAAATTTATCGCGTTAACGGCGGTAACAATTTTTTTTTTATAATTAATCACGTTAAAATATTTAACGCAATTAACCCATGCGCTGCACGACCCACTCACGCATTGTCGCGTTCAATCTATAAAGGCGCCGTGTTACCCGTATATAGAGCTAAAAGGCAGCGTAAAATGAGTAGAGTGAATTTTGGCAGTCTTTGGAGCCTTTTTTTAATTGGCTAAAGCCTTACAATCCCTCTCTCAACAATTAGAAATACCGTGAGAATCAATGTGGGGAAGAAAGGTAGTAATTGATCTTTTTCTTAACACCTTATGTTATTTCCCAACGCAGAGAAGATATATCAATTGGTGCCACTACGCAGAGTCATGGTTGCACTTCCCATCATGCATTTGGGCAGAACAGTTAAATGGCTACAGTATCATTTACTGAGAGCTCAACAAATACACTAGATGACAATATTTAGTCACAATATACAAAGTCACATTTATCCTTTAAGAATTACAAGTCTTTCTATCCATGAATCCCTCTCACAGAAAGAATGTTAATAACATAAATGCCATCTTGAGGATTTATTGTCATAATAAACAAATACAGTACTTATGTACTGTATGTTGAATGTATATATTTGTCCGAGTTTTATTCATTTTTTTCTTAATACAGTGCCAAAATGTATATGATCGGGAAAAATTATCGGGAATGATTGGAATTGAATCGGGAGCACAAAAAAAAAAGCAATCGGATCGGGAAATATCGGGATCGGCAGATACTCAAACTAAAACGATCGGGATCGGACCTGGAGCAAAAAAACATGATCGGAACAACCCTAGAAAAAAACGCATGCATGTCAAATTCTCACAGATTGTTTATCCTAGTGCAGCTTCATTTGCTAAATCTTACTACTTTTATTGAGATTCATAATAATTCACAGCATGGAGAGCAAAAGTGTTTTTTGTGTAATTCAGTAAAACATCATATATGATGTATTTTGGAATTTATTTTCTTCTTTGTCAATATCACTTTTAATCCTAAATGGACATCCACAGGGACTCTAATGTAGTTGAATGATTAACATCACACCACAGACGATGAATAAATAGTATATGGCGGAAAACCCTCAGGTGACAAGTTCCGCTCTGAGACCCCTAATTTGGCTAAATTTCAAAATTGTCCTATATGTATGTGTGATACATCATTGAAAATCTTAAAATCTAAATTTTCTGGGGAAAGACAACTTTTGGACAGGAGGGCATTTAAAAAGAAAATTAAACCCTTAAACACTGACTCTAGGTGAGAGCATGAGAGAGCATAATTAACTCATTCACTCCCAGCCATTTTCACCGGTGCAACCCCCTTCGCTACCGGCCGTTTCCTTCCACAAAATAACATAAACAACGAGACAAATAGAGCTTTTGATAGCAAAGTAACAATTTATTTACACATAACTAAACTATTGTACTGAGAGATGACGCTGTTGTGGCCGCAACAGCCGGGGTAAACTTTTGCCTCATCGCCGCCTCTCATCAAGATGGATTTTTCTGAGTCTTTCTTTTGTGGTGACAACTGCCTCGTGGCGGAGTTCGCCTGGGGAATTGTGTGGGGCATGTTGTGTTCCTGGGGGGAACTGGTTTGGCCGTGCGTGTTTCCGGCTGAGTCGCGGGACACTAAGGAAGGTAGCGGGGACGCGAGCGCCCGAGGCACGGCAGCGTGGGCCCTGCTCGGCGAGCAGTAAGGACTCATTGGGATCGTCCGCTGCACTAGTGGTCCCGGTAGCTCTGCTCGGTCGTTCAGCACCTGGCATCCCGGGGATCCTCCCGGTTATTCTGCTCGGTCGTCCGGCGCCTGGTCTCCTGGTCGTCCATTTGGTCGTCTTCCGTCGGCGCCCTGGCCATGCGGCCCGGCCGTTCATTCCGTTGAATCGGGTTGCGGGTCTTACCAAATACACTACTGCTGTCCAGTGGCCAGTTTTATTGCTTTAAAATGGATTTTCAGCATTGTGCTTTGGAGCCAAGCTGCATCAGAACCTAGAGATGTCTCTTGTGAAAAAAAAAAACGCAAAAGACGTATAAATACGTCTTTGGGACACTGAAACGATTAAAAATAGAACGTATTTATATGTTTTTAGTAGCAAATGAGTTAAAGACACCGTGATTTTAACGAGATATTATCGCACACTTACCTTGTTTTGATCCAAAACCTCCGTGTAGCACGTCTCACCGAGTGTCAAGACACAGCTGTGAATGGCCACAGCCGGACTTTTTGGGGATTTTATGGATGAAACACGGTAATATAACAAGGGTCGCAATGCAGAAATCGCAGACATCAAGGTGTCGTTGAGATTTTATTTTTCAAATATTTAACCTTTTAAACGTTTTTTGTTTTTTTCAATTTTTCTTTTTTGGACCGATTATTTATCATCTAAAATAACGGGGAAAATGCAACAGTAACAAAAAAAACTACAATTAAGCGATAGTTATGTGGTCGATATCCGTCACCAATTTACAGACTCTATTTTTTTTTCATTGTGACATAATTTGTTTAAAAGTTTAAAATATGCGAGTGAATAATTTTATAGAGTTGTTTTAGGTTTAAACTAAATATTAGACATCGATTAATGATTCTAAGCTAAAAATGATAGACATTTCGAATAATAAATATAATTACTTACCTTATTATAGCTGGGTTGAAACAAAAGCTGTTGTGCGGTGTCTGTAAACGGGGGTCTCCAGGGTAAAACGGACAAATAAAACATAGTTTGGGGGCTTAATGCACCATGAAACTGCTATGGCAACATATAGACATATTGTTCTATCAAACACAACAGTTCTTTAGGCTTAAAATACAGTAGTTTATTTTAAAGAGGGGTACAAGAGCAGAAATTGTTTTTTCAGCCTTGTCTGTGTTTTCCGCCATATATTAAATTATTACAATAAATACATGGGAAGCATTTACACATTGTCTATAAATTTTTTTGAGAAAAAAAAGGTTGGACTGTAAAAACTAAAATAATTTACATTATATATTACTTACAGACTTTGACTAATACATCCATCTGTTTTTTTCTTGTCAGGGGTGATGGAGACCATTCCAGCTGACTTTGAACAAAAGGCAAACTATACCCTAAACTGGGCCTTGACTGATACAATATATATATTTTTTTTAATCTAAAGTGACTTTTTTTTTTTAATAAATTATCAACCTGGCCAAAAATAGATTGTTTTCGCTTTGGTTCCTTCGAGAAATATTGATATTGTACAGAATTCATAATATCAGGTTCATTTACTATATAAAGGTTAAGTTTTTCATTTGAACAACAACAAAAATGTGAATTTTGTTTTTTTTTAAGTCATCTACAGTAGTGGTGTATTTCCAGTGTTAAATGATCATAAAATGATTACTAGATCTGATTTTTACCGTATTGGCCCGAATATAAGACGGCCCTGATAATAAGACGACCCCCTCTTTTTCAAGACTCAAGTTTGAAAAAAGAATGTTTGAACACCAAATTAATTTTTATACAGAAAATAATTATAGTACATCCGAAACAAGTGATTATAACAATATATTTGAGAGAAAAAGCCTGTTATTTTGCCTCATTCAAATCGTAATATCTGAACATTTAAATATGTAAACTAAAGTGCAATAACATTCGTAAATGAATGGCTTCTGATTTTTTTAAAATATAAATAAACCAATCTATTGTGATAAAACAACAAAATTGCAATAACTGCATTAACCAACGAAGTGAAGTCTAACTAACTGTAGCCTTGAAACAAATCTGAATAAGGAAAAACATTGCAATGATGCAAACTGGTTAAACATGAGAGTAGCTGAGATCTGTCATACAGAACATCGCGTCAATGATATCTGGCGCCATCTAGCGCCGTGAATGGGTATAATGTCTAAACCGCGAATATAAGACGAACCCCTCTTTTTCAGTATTATTTCAATGCAAAAAACACTGTCTTATATTCGGGCCAATACGGTATATATTGTTACATGAACATTGCAATGTGTAAAATAAATTTAGTAGGTAACGAAGATGATGGTTTTTAAATTTGTAAATACATACTGTTCAATTATAAGTTTGTGAAATTTAATATAAAAACGGTATGCTTAGCATGTGAAATTTGCTTAGCACCTCAGAAACAGTGACTCAGATCTTTCTGTTGAGAGTTTACATATTCTTGTTGGTTTTCCATGGGTACTTGGATTTCCTCACAGTCAAAATTTCCTGTAGGTACGACTGTGTCAACATCAGTCAATGGTTAGCTGCGACATAGTCTATAGCTCACGCTTGACCCCAAGTATGATGAGCAGGAATGGACGTGTGTTTGTGTAGATTCAACAAGTTTTTGTTTATCAATCCTCAATGATAAGTCGAAGTATAACTTCCTCATACAGCAGCTCTTGTCACGCATAAATAGGCCTGCTGTACATAACATGCCGTGATCGCAGGTCATTGGGCACATTTTTATCCCTCCAGCTCAACAAGGTCTGCATCTGTTGGGAAGGATTTACAGTGATCTGCGGTGCTACAACTGTGTTCAGTGTACTGTATAAACTTGTTTCAACCCGAGCCTTTACTGTAACAACAGCTTTTATTTTTTCTGACATGTAACAATAAAGAATAGAATCTTGCTTCAACTCCCCACCTGCAAACACTAACCAGCGAGGGGCTTATGATCATGGCAAATCTACAGTAAAAAAACAGAATTATAGTTCCACCCCAAATCCTCAGCCATCTGATAGCTGGTGGATTGGGGTTACGTTTGAGAAGCTTTTCTTGCAGCTTGCTATGAGCAGGGGATAAATACATTCACACTTTCCATCTCAGGCTGCTAATCCATCAGCAGCTCAGCCATTTAGCAGTAGCGCAGGACCTCGAAACCTGGAAAGCCAGCATGCTGTGAGTCCACACTGCAAGTGCAGGAGAAGGAGGGGGTGCTAATAGTTGAACAGCTGCTTGTGGAACACGACCCTGCGTGTACACTGTGCACGTACATACACATACACACACACACACACTCATGCAAATTCTTCCCCCCCATATGACATGGGGCCAGATGACAAAACTTAGACACTCTCCAAAGGATAAAGACCACATTGTTTATGTTGTTGTATGTAAGTGTATTTTTCCCATATTTTGTCACCTCTTACAGGATGTGGCATCAAGCCAGAAAAACCAATTATGATCACTGTGAGTGCACATCATTAAACTATAAAATATTAATAATATTTGAAGGGAGATGTATAAATGAATTAATTCCAGGAATATTTTTTGCTGAAGAGTCTGACTAGCGGTAATACCAGTGGTGAGCCATGAGCCCTACAACTAGGCCTTCGTAGCAACAGTTTTGACCAAAGCAAGTAAAGCAGAGAGCGTAAGACCAGAGCGTTGTTGCAATGCAGTTTGTTAGAATCTCTTCATCAATATTCTGTCTTTACCAAGGGCGTAGATTTGCATGTGGACGGTAGGGACATGACACGACCAACTTTTCAGGATGCTCAAGCTTTTAAGCAACTTTATTGGCATTATATCATGAGTTCAGTTATAAAGATAATTTAGATTGTCTTTCCTTATGTTGTATGGATAGAATTGACCCTACCATTATTAAGTGAATTACTTTTATTATGTTCAGGCTGACATTTACCCCTTTTCACTTGCTGAATGTGCCAGTCCATTTTATCCCTCAAACACACGTTTGATTAGCTGATGGCATGACCCCCCCCCCACCACATACAACATGTCGACAATATGCCGCCTTCTCCGCCCCCTTCGAACACAAGGGAGATTTGAATTTTATTTTAGCCAGTAGCAGCAGCAACCACTGTAAGTAACGTAAAAAGACATCAATTTTGGGGAGGTGGGGAACAAACCACTAATTTTGCTACTGAAAGGCTGACCTGCATCAGCGTTTGCATAACATTAAACTGTATAAATTTGCTGACCTGCAAAACTCAAAGCAGAAGGAAGCTGCTTAGAGAGAAGTGTCCTTCAGTATGTTTTCTACTGTTAACGTTAATTGTGAGAAATGTATTGAACCGAGGTTTAACACCTTCTCCCCAATATTCATTTTTATTTTATTTTAGCGGTCTTAAAGCAGCCCAAAGGAGCCTTCTTTTTCTTTTTTTTCTTTTTTTTTTTTTTTGAGTTTGGTTGTGTTTGTGGACAAAAGCAGCTGTGTTTTACCTGGAGGAAGGCTCCATTTTTATTTATTTTTGTTATACGCCAAGATGTTTTTTCCGTTATATTTAATTTATTTATTTAGACAATGTTGAGTGGTCTTCAGACAATTGGTTATTTTTTGCATTCCTGGATAGTTAAGAGATTATTGTGTATGTTAATATAATCTAAATTCTGTTCAAGTATTGCAATTTAAATTTGCTTTTAAAAAAAATCCAGACATTTTAAGTTTTCAAAATGTTTCTTTAGTAGTTTTTGAAAACAAAGGTTGAATAGAACGATGTATCACTTGAACTAATACATATGAAAGTTCATCATCATTTAGCCTATCAATTAATTAGCTTCATATTCGTGAGAAATGTAGCCCTGACCCCCGTTCACCCAATCTGTATGGTCTGATTAATGTCCCGTCCCCAGCAAAAAGTGTACATGCAGGTCATGCTGTTATATCGTCCCTACCAATGTTGAGACCAAACCTACGTCCTTGATCTTTACTTACGTACAGTGGTACCTCGACACATGATCGCTTCGACACACGATTTGTTCGACATTCGACGTAAAATTTGACTGGCCATTTGTTTCTACATCCAACGACGTACTCGAAACACGACGATTTGTGACAGCGCCGCAGTTTCTTTGTTTTCCCGCAAGACGGACACACGGTGGATTTTCTTGTGAGAGAAATCAACATAGGTTCCAAGAATGTTAGAGCAGGTGGTGAAAAACAGAAAAAGGTTAGGCTTACCATTGAAATGAAGATGGAAATGATAGAAAAATATGAGCGTGGTGCACGTGTCCGTGAACTGCCTCGACAATACGGCCGTAGAATGTCTGCAATCTCAACGATCCTCCTCCGACCACCGTTCGCCAGTCTTTAGAAGTTAAGGTGACAATTATTATTGTGGTAACATTGCCAAAAAATGGTCGACTTTGTCAGGTTTTTGATAATTTATTTCAAAATTTGTGCAACACAACATGCCTACTGTCCGCTGTAAAAAGTAAAAAGTCCTCTCTTACTCTGTCAAAGTCATCCACGCGGTGCGTTCAGGTACACCACGCAAAGCACATCCGCCAATTCGAACCCAATTCGTTACATTATTACAGATATTAATATTATTACTATTATTATATTATTATTCCGATTTTATTTATAATTTATTTGTTTTGCTCTGTGTAATTGCTACTTGCAATAGTACCAGTAGAATTTATTAAGGATTTAGTATAGGTTTTCGCGCTGTGCATCGAATTAATGGAATTATAATTTATTCTTATGGGAAAATCCCGCTCGACATACGACCATTTTGACTTACAAACAATGTCCTGGAACGAATTACCTCATATGTAGAAATAACATTGTATATCTTTTGTATTAATAAATGTGCTCTGACCTCAGCAAAGTGCTTAAAACCACATTACAAATTAAAAACTACACGGACATAGGCGGAGTTAGACTTTTGGGCCAGTTCACTCTTTCTTACCCACCATAACCCCTAGCTCTGTTATATTTTTACTTCTTTTTATTGTGCTTTTAATTTTTTATCTTTTTAATACCTTTTTATCGTACTGTGATTCCATGTTTCTTGTGAAGCGTCTTTGTGTGTTTTGAAAAGCGCTCTAGAAATAACATTTATTATTATTATTATTATTATTGTTATTGTTATTATTATTATAAATCATTCAATCCCCCAAAAAGTTGCTTCAATCAAAAAAATATATATATTTTCAAACAGAGAAAAAAAATAATTTGAAAAATAAAATTGCTCTCCCCTAATTTTTTTTTTTTTTTTTTTAATAATATGCAAAGAAAGTGACCGTCTCAGGTGCTAGTCACATGATCTGTTTGAAAAATTTTTTTTACCCATAATAAAAGTATTGTTTTTTTGTTCATTTAATTCATTTTTGTTGTTTGCTTTATTGCTGTACAACTTTAATATATATATGGGAAAGTCAATTACATGCAATGTCACTTTTCGGCCACCGGGGGGCCTGGCCCCCCCTTAAACTCCGACTACGTATACAGAGTTTTGTCACTCTTTTACTCGCCACTGAAAACTCTGGCCCTAAAGCGTAGCTGCAGCTCGTGCAATGAGCATTGGGCCCATCAAATCAGCACCAGAAATGTAAAAACAGTTTTCACAAGTCGCAAGTGGGTTAGAATTTTTTTTTTGCCAAGCGGAGACTAGACAGAGGAGGCTCAGTGAAACAGTGCGCTGCCACAGCGACACGCGTAGATGTGGACCGGCACGTGTTTGACCAGAGAGGTCAACCCGAACCCTCTCTATTGAAGGTAAGAAAAAGAGCTTTTGGGGGCAGTCTCAGTTAAAATGTCAGGGCTCTGTGTACTCATCAGGGCATTGGGGGAGCATGCATGAGTAGAAAAGCATTTTAAATTAACTTTTAAAATCTCATATAGTCCCTTTGAAATTGCCTCCCTTTGTCACATTCTTGTGTACCAGTATTAGAAAAAGACACATTGACAAAATAAAATTACAAAAAAAATTGAATATGAACAACTAGACAAAATGATTTCACTCTCAAAAATGTCTTTCCCCCAATAATTCATTTCTATATTAAATCCATTCTCCTGCCATTCCTCAAGAAGACTTAAATGACTGGTTGTACAGATTATCTGTGCATTTCAGCTCAATAAATGAAACGAATGCTACCTCCAAGTGCCACATTTTGGGCTAAAAGCCCAATGTTACGTTTCGACGGCAGCTGAAAATAATGTGTCTCAGGCAGCTACGAGAGCGGGACGCAGTGCCTGGATGTCCATCGGTGTACTTTCATCCAAAAATGCCCAGACATTACCAGAATGGGTCGCGCAGCGGAGCCAGGCGGGTTCACGCTTGTCACCCAGCCTCAGCGTGCCCAATCTTGGCCTTTAAAGCCCAAATTTAAAGTTTTCCTTAACAACCAACTTCAAATCAAACACCATAGACAAAGGGTAATAGGAGTGCTCACCATATAAATGCCGGTGTATTGCATCTGGTGCTCTTCAGCATCCCAGTTGAGCAAAAATAATGCTTGCAGAAAAACATTTCATTGTTATCTGAGACACTCAGATGAATGCAGAGTGTTGTTAATAAATCACGCCAATTTAACATATAATATTGCACACTCTGCATTTATTTAAGTGCCTTGGGTCTCAGTTTTTTTCTTCAAATCAAACGTGATTGGTTGAGTCCACTTTCACTCTCCAAACCAACACACATAGCTTGGCCTTCCCTCAGATTCATGAAGTCCTAACCTATGAATGAGCCAGCTAACCAGTTCTTGTTAGAGTTTCTCGGCCGTGGCACCAATTTTTGTTAGTCCAATAAAATATCTTAGTGCTCCGCTCACTCCACACCCAGCACAATTGAGACAGAAATGAATGAGAGGGGGGTGCAAAGACGCAGATGAAAAGCCGGTTGATGCAGCGAAAATTGGAAGAATAACATGACATGTTTATCCATGTTTCTTGTGCATGCGTGTGCATGTGTACGTGTCAGTGTGTAGAGATGGATTAACATTGCTATTAATGAGAGAAATTAATGTATCAGATGGAATAATTTACAATGTTGTATAAAGTCAGTTTGCGTGTGCTACAATTTATAGTTTTTATTTCCACAATGTTTAAAATTTATAGCCATATATTTGTAAATTGCATGCATTGTACATTTCCCCATTCTGGGACTGATAATGGTTTATCGCATTTTATCTCACGCTAACCTGTTAAGCATACTTTTAAAATTCGTAGCAGCAAAAATATACAAGACCTATTAATTAATAAAATAAATGAAAATCAATAAATACAATAAAATATTAATAAACACCCTGTTCCCTTCTCTTTCCATTAGTTAAGCCAGACTGATGAAAAAGGAGTGGAGGAGTCACAGGGAGAAATGATTGTTTCTAAAACCATTGGCGTATACAGTACAGTGTATCACAAAAGTGAGTACACCCCTCACATTTTTGCAGATATTTAAGTATATCTTTTCATGGGACAACACTGACAAAATGACACTTTGACACAATGAAAAGTAGTCCGTGTGCAGCTTACATAATAGAGTTAATTTATTTTCCCCTAAAAAAAAACTCAAAATATAGCCATTAATATCTAAACCCCTGCCAACAAAAGTGAGTACACCCCAAAGAAACTATATACATCCCTAAATGTCCAAATTGAGTTCCGCTTGTCATTTTCTCTCCAAAATGTCATGTGACTCGTTACAAGAAAGCCCGCGAACAGATGGCTGAAGACATGTCAACAAAGCACATGGATTACTAGAACCATGTCCTATGGTCTGATGAGACGGGCGGGCTTTCTTGTGTACCGTCTTCAGAAGAGGCTTCCTCCTGGGGTGACAGCCATGCACACCAATTTGATGTAGAGTGCTGCGTATAGTCTGAGCACTAACAGGCTGACCCCCCACCTCTTCAATCTCCGCAGCAATGCTGACAGCACTCCTGTAACAAGTCACATGACATTTTGGAGAGAAAATTACAAGCAGTACTCAATTTGTACATTTAGGGATGAATGTTTTTTCAAAGGGGTGTACTCTTGTTGCCAGGGGTTTAGATATTAATGGCTATATTTTGAGGGGAAAATAAATTAACTCTATTACTGTATATAAGCTGCACACAGACCACTTATCATCGTGTCAAAGTGTCATTTTGTCAGTGTTGTCCCATGAAAAGATATACATAAAAATCTGCAACAATGCGAGGGGTGTACTCACTTTTGTGCAATTTTTGGACTATAAGCCGCTACTTTTTTTCCGCATAATGAATCCTGCGGCTTATAGTCCAGTGCATCTTACTTGTTGATTTATTTGGGTTAATAGGTAACACTTTATTTGACAGTAGCGTCATAATTATGACATGTCACTGTCATGGGCATTAATGAATGCTTATGACGGATGTCATTAATTGTCATCCGTCAAAATATATCACTAACTCCAATTATATCCAATTTGGATCTTTTACATCCATTCAAAAGTGAGATAAGTTCCCTGATAACACTAAATAACATCTGTCATAAGCATTCATTAATGCTCATGACAGTGTCATGTCATAATTATAATTGGCTCATGACAGTCTTATGGCACCACTGTCAAATAAAATGTTACCAAAGACCATAACGAGCAATTGATGAAACTACTGGAATAGTAACTGAAGAAATAATTAGCACAGAACATGAATTTTGTCTGTAGCGCCGCAATTCATGCTAGGAGGCATGTTGGAAGACAACAGTGTTAACAGCAGGTGGCAGCAAACGTCGACTGACTTCCCCAAGGGAGCAGTGATGGTCAATGAAGCTTCTTGAAGCAATGAAGCTTTGCAGCCAATTGGTTCAGAGCCTCATGGTGTTTCATTTGGCCGTATGAGAGTCTTATGATGCCGCTGTCATATAAATTGTTACCGGTTAATATCTTTTGGTGTAAATATCCCATAATACAGTGAGGACAGCTGCATCCTATAGTCCAGTGCGGCTTATCTATGAACAAATGTCGTTTTCGTGTCTAATTAGGTGGGTGGCGGCTAATAGTCAGGTGCGCCGTTGGCCGAAAATTATAGTATATGTATAAACATAAATAAATATCTAAGCATACATTTTGCGGTTTACAGCAATGCTAAATTATGTTCATAATGCTAAATTTAACATTGGATTTGATATTAAAGCTTGCGAGTAATGAAAGCAAAATATTCATGACAGATGATCACCATACCACTAAAAATATCCTCTCTTTAATTATACGTATGCCCCCTCCTTTGTGGGGCTGTGAGCAGTGGGCGAAAAGTCCAACTCTTGGTGATTTCTGCTTCGTGATACTAGAAATGCTCAAATGAAAAAGAAAACCTTGGCCACAGGCAATGAGAACCGTTTTTAAAAATAATAAAAATTTAAACAGAGAAATCAGTGATCCTAAATTGTTCAAATTCATTCATTTCTAATCTGATTATCCTCACGAGGATCACAGGAGTAGTGGAGTCTGTCCCAGCTAACAAGTGGCAGGGTACACTCTGAACTGGTTGCCAGTGAGTCGCAGAGCATATAGAGACAAACAACCATTCACGCACACACTCACACCTACGAACAATTTGGAGTGTTCAATCAGCCTACCATACATGTTTTGGGGATGTGGGAGGAAAATGGAGTATACAGAGAAAACCCACGCAGGCACAGGGAGAACATGTAAACTCCACACAGGGAGGCCGAAGCCAGGATTGAATTGTACTATATTATATTATATTTGACTATTATACACTTTACAACTAAGGAAAAGGCAAATATTTCTGCAGTAGCTCAAAAACATTTTCTATAATGATAATTACTATCATTTATTTCTGAATGTTAATCGAAAAAAGTGCATTCTGGAAGATTATCAAATGGCAAAAATGACTGAAGTATAGAAGTGTTGAATAAGACAAACTAAATAAAAATCAACAAGTGTAATAGACAATTAATTACATACAACTGAAAAAAGTTGACTTGAATTAGCTGGAATGGACCACAGCACCTGCAGCAACCATCATTCGGATAAGCGGCACGGAAGATGAATGAATAAAACCTAACCTTTTTTTTTTTTTTCTTCATTTTTTACAATTGCATTTGAATTCTATTTATACATTTTTGTGTATTCATTTGTAATTCTTAGTCATTTACCAGATACTAGAGTCTGATTATTACTATTTTAATCTGGTTATGATTATTTTAAATGATGGAGAAATCAACGGTTGACAAAGACTCTTGGGTAAAATACTGTCCAGTATAAATAGGGTTACAGTATTTTCACTTATTAAATTGGGATACGCATCCTAAGAAGCCTTTTTCATCTTCTTACCTGCGGGCCACGAGCACACTTCCTGTTCTTGGGCTATCATCTGCTTACATTAACCACCAGTCTAGTGAAAGCCTGTACTCAGCCTGTCTGACTTCCCTTCTCTGCAGCTGTTCAAGTGCTTTGTACTGCATCATCACTAATTCTTTCGTATGTAGAGAATATATTAACTTTAGAATTCAGTGTAGTTGAGCAGCAACAGCCTTTTGATTATTGTTCAGAATAAAGAGCACAGCGTGGGTTCCAAGCGCAAGCCGTGCGAAAGATCAATAATCATATTCACTCACTGGACAATTCACTCAGACAGGACTCCAGTTTGACCTTGACAGCCATGTCATTTATTCATTTTCCACCCCAAATTAAATTTTTTTTTAATCATTTTAAAAATATCTCATGTGCGTGTTAATTTAAAATCAACTACTCCACAGGTCTAATAATAACAATTGTAAACACAGAAATAAACTCCTAAATACAGCACCTTGGCAATGTAACCTTTGCAAAGCATTTGCGTAAGAAAGAACATCCCTTCCAAAACAGCTTTACTTGAACCAGTGGTGAGTGGATATTACTTACTGCAAGATAACATGGATATTTGACACCTATAGACGTCATTGGCAGTGAAGTGTATTTTGAGGGCTGTTATTTTACAATATGATTCAGACACTCAATAGTTTGTAGTTTATGTTACTATACCTGGGTTATGCATTCGACTGCCAAAACAATTAATTGGATATACACCATGTTCATATAAAGTGAGTTCTATCAATCAGGATAGACTTCCAGTGTGCAATGTAAGTTGTGAAGTACTGAAGGCTCTTTCAACTAAGTTGTAGCACTATAGTTGCATTATCTGAATGCACCAAATGCAATGGCTTTTTTTTCCATGTTCTTTTATCATCAGCCTTTCCGCTTCAGCAAGCCACCTGCTCACTGAAGTATGGTCAGTGTTTTTTAGGACAACCCAGCCTCCGCTAGTGCAACAGCCTTTTAAATATATTGGTGGGCACATATGCCATGACCTCCTGGACTATTGACTTCTGTGTACAATAGCTATAGTTTGTACGATGAGATGTTTTTGTGAGCAGGTGGTTTGTAGACCTGTACATACATGTACTTGTTGAATTATACATTATCCCATAGGCGGAGTTTGACTTTTGGGCCAGGGGGGTACAACATGTTGATGACCCCAAAACGCAGTATCAGCAATAAAATTAACTTACAAGAATATTTATAATAATAAGTTGAAAATTAGTGTTTCTGGTTTTGTTTTCATTCTTGAGGGGAATTCTAAATCAGGCTGCGTAGGACAGCTATACTTTTCCCCAAGATAATGATTCATTGAATATGTTACACCCGCCGGTGTCGTGCCAATGTAGTTACCCCAATCGAAAATTGTATCCATTGGGCGGAGCCATAAGGAGGTAGATTTGTGTCTTCATTATTCGATCAAAAGAAATGTGTTTGAATACAAAAATAAATTTGAAACTCAAAAAAATGCATTTGAAAGCTATTTTTCTTTGAATTTTTTTTTTAATTTAAGTCCTTTTTTGGGGGGGGGAATGCAACTTTTTTGATTAAAGTATTGTTGTTTTGGGTTTGGGCCACATTTTGGCTTGGATATTTGTGTCTTTATTATTCAAACAAAAAATATACATTTTCAAACAAAAAAATCACTTCAATCAAAAACCGAAAATTTCAGTCATAGAAAAAAAGTTTTTAAATGCGAAAGAATATTTAAGACTCAAATATTTGCATTTGAACACTTAATTTTTAATTTAAGAAGTTTTCTTTGATTTAAGCAATCCTTTTTGTGTTTGGGCCATATAATGGGTAGGACATTTGTGTCTAAATCATTCAATCCCCAAAAAAGTGGCATCAATCACCAAAAAAAAAAAAAAAAAAATTCAAACAAAGAAAAAAAAATCATTTGAAAAATAAAATTGCCCCTCCCCTTTTTTCCTATTTTTTCTTTTTTTTTTCTTTTAACTAATATGCAAAGCAAATGACCGTCTAAGGTGCTAGTCACATGATCTGTTCGGAAAAATAATTTTGACCCATTATAAAAATATATTTTTTTGTTCATTTCATTAATTTTTGTTGTTTGCTTTATTGCAGTACAACTTTTATATATATAGGAAAGTCAATTACATGCAATGACACTTTTCGGCCTGGCCCCCCTTAAACTCCGCTTATGCATTATCCATTTTTTTTCATCTGCGGATTTGTGACCATTCAGTTGTGTAGTGTCTGGTAAAAAGGAGACTGAAGAAATATGTTTGAAATCATTAACTGTCTTGTTGTTGATATTGCAGATTTCTTTGTTGAAGTCACCTGATTGTGAACCCAGACTCAAGTCAAAAATAAAACCTCTGATTAGACACACTGAGTTTTTAAAAAAAAAATGTCTGAAGAATTAAAAAAACAGCTGCTGCAGTTCATTGACAAAGAGAAATCCTTATGAGAATGTAAACCAAATTCATTTTCATATTTCTGCTTTAGGACTTCATACAAAAATACACTTTTTAAATTAATTTATTTATCTAGACTAATGTTATATATTATATGTATACTACACTACGTTTGTGCTGCATAGGATGTGCTGTAACATGGCAAAACTAATTACTTCTCATGAACGCTAACACACTCTGTGACATAGGGTGCTACCGCCGCCCTCTGGCCGTTAGTAACGTTATACTGTATTTTCCCTCAATTTCTCTGCATATTTTTTCTTACTTAAAATTCACCCGAATTCATCTTCACAGTCATAGTATGTCAACGCCAGTACGTGAACATGATTATCCCTATTATAAGTAACAAAATGCTTCTGCTATACGTAAAGGGGCTGGTACACGATAAAGAACTTATTGTGTGTGCGACTCTCCTCTTTGACCAGTATACTAATGTCTTTTGAAAGACTGTGGATGGTGATTAACCAGGCACTAACCACAATGTCAGATTTATTTCAAATTTGTAATTCTAAAAGGTTGTCTTGTATTCATTGATATGGATTGCGATTAAAAAGTATATATTAATAAAAACAACAACATGCAATTAATTACAGGCCATGTAAATAATGAATCTTGATTCATCACATTTTGATTGTATAACAATATTTGTCACAAAAACTACATGTTTTCATTTGAAAGGATTTTGGTGGATGCCTGAATAAAATACGTAGGTGTGAGTATTAGTAATTCTGGGACTAGTGTACTCGATGTGACAGGAAATTGTACACCAACAATGAATCCTTGTTGTTTGGAATGCAAACTGTGATTAAAATGTGTGTGTGTCCATGTGTGTGCATGTGTCTAGATGTGTTTAATGTTTAAAATTGTATTGAAAAAACATTGCACAGCAATGTTTTAACTTTTTTTTTTTTAATTACGCCTTTGATTACTTATTGACTCTGCCTAAGTGACGTTCTTTTTTTCATGGTTGCAGACTTACCGTGATAATAATAACATTAATGACCGTAATCCTGACTTCAGAGCAGTCTCAGAGGCACAAATTGCAGTGTTCATGAAATCAGAGAAAGGAAAAGGCTCGCTTTTGCTTAGCTCGACTTAGTCTCTCCTGAATTGTTTGATTTACTGAACTTTTCCCTAGCCTTTATTGATTTATTAATCACTCCATCAATGAACTAACAAACACTGACCTTTCCTTGGTCCCTGAGCAGCCCCTGCCCTAAACGGAGTAAATCGATCATTTAATGGAACATCAAGGCCTCCCAGATTATTTGTCAGCTTTTTGTCATGCATGCATGCATGCATGCATGCATATCCAGTTAGGTCAATACATTGACCTTACAGTCAAAGTGTGTAAACTAGTAGACAGTACACTGCATTTCCTGATTAACATCCATCATCCCATTTGCAAGCTATTTAGGCTCAAGGCTACTTAGGGCAGTTTTGTGAGGGAGCATCTCTGGTCTGTTACTTTGTTGAAAATTTATGCAGAAGTTACAATGCACTGGGAATGTTCACTGAAAGTTAACTTTTTGGGGGAAGGGTGTTTATATATGGCGGAAAACACAGACAAGACTGAAAAAGCAGTTTCTGATCTTGTACTCCTCTTTAAAAAAAAAAAAAAAAAACCTGCTGTATTTTAGGCTAAAGCAACTGTTGTGTTTGATAGAACTATATGTCTATATGCTGCCATAGCAGATTCATGGCGCATTAAGCCCCCAAACTATTTTTAATTTGTCCGTTTTACCCTGAAAACCCCCGTTTACAGACATCGCGCAACCGCTTTTGTTTCAACCCAGCCATAAAACAAAGCTAATTAATTATATTTATTATTCAAAATGTCTGTCGTTTTTAGCTTAGAATCAATTATAGATGTCTCATATTTCGTTAAAAAAAAAAAAAAAAAAAAAAAAACGACTTTAAAAAATTATTCACTCACATATTTTGAACTTTAAACAAATTATGTCACAATGAAAAAAATGGCGTCTGTAAAAAAGTCACGGATATCTACCTCATAGCTATCGCTTAATTGTATTTTTTTTGTTACTGTCTCATTTTCTCCGATATGTTAGGTGATAAATAATCGATTCAAACAAAGAAAAATCAAAAGAAAAAAAAAACGTTTAAAAGGGTAAATATATGAAAAAGAAAATCTCGACCACTTCTGTGATTTCTGCATCGCGACCCTTGTTGTATTTCCATGTTTCACCCATAAAATCCCAAAAAAATCCAGCTGTGGCCATTCACAGCTGTGTCTTGACACTCAGTGATACATGCTACATGGAGTTTTTGGATCGAAACAAGGTAAGTACGCGATAGTATCTCGTTAAAGTCATGGCGTCTTTAATTCTTGCGTGCTCTCACCCCCAGATAGGGTTTTGCTGTTAATTTTTTTTTTTTTCCAAATGCCCTCCTGTTCAAAATTTTTCTTCCCCCAGGAAAATGAGATTTTGAGCTTTCCAATGATGTATCACACATGCATATCGGACAATTTTAAAAGTTGGCCAAATTGTGGTCTCAGAATTGAACTTCAAGTCACCTGAGTGTTTTCTGCCATATACATAGAAATTAGGCAACACTTCAGATTGCTTGTGTTGTGTATTTTCTGGAGCCTGTTGGGGTTTCTTGGAGACTCTCCGACCGGTCGCTAAGGAGTGATGTGAAAATGAAAAGAGAGTAAGAAAATGTTAAAAGATTGTTCTATTCAAACAAGTGTTGCACCGATACCATTTTTTGGCCCCGATACCCATACCTGGCTGTGCAGTATCGGCTGATACCATACCGATAACACTTCAAAGAGCTACATACTTGGATGTGAAATCATCGCTATCATGGCTTTGTCAGGCTGCTGCTTACCTTTGTGAAACACGAAAAAGACTAATACAAAGTGAACCTTTGGCTCTCAAAGGCCAAAATAGTGCTAAATTCGTGAAATTAAAACATGTATGATACTAGCCAAGCAGTAAGAAAGTAAAAATACATTCATAATAATAAACTCTGAATGAACTGAATAAACTTTCTTAAACCTCTCAAAGGTCGAACAGTGCAACTTTCATGAAATTATTAGTAATAATAATAATTGACCACAGCATCCTGTGTCTCTATTAGCCTTCTCTTTGTGCACCAGCAGCAAATAACTCAACTCCATCTATAGCAACGCACAAATGCAAACAGCGCACACACACACACACACACACACAGTTTAGCCACTGAGCTTAGCTTACTTTGCTTACTTCTATATCACATTTCAGCAATAGCTTGGCTGGTGTGTGTGATCCCTTGAATTCATTCGCATGAAGTACTATGCTTTCCAGTCGGCTGTCAAGTTAAGCAGGGAAAGCTGGGAGACTTGGCTGCTCCAGACGTCGGTTGAAAAGCTTATGGCCCCTGCCTTCTCCAGCTTATCTAAAACATGTTTCCTTACTTTGTTTTTCGTTATAGTCATCTCCTTAATGTATTTGGGACTTGGGACCTTATACTTAGGCTACGTCTACACTAGGACAGGTAATTTTCTCCATTTTTTTTTTTTTTTTACCATTTTTATACCTGTCCACACTTCGTTTAAGGCGCGTTTAAGGGCCTCTCCGCTTCTGCAAGGTACGCCTGCATTTGCGCAAACTACGCATGCGTAAAAAGGAGAAGCCTCATGTGTTACGTCATTGCCCGAGTGGTTTACCTCTGAAACAAAAACTCATTCCTAGCCCGCTGCAAATTTCGAAATTCCTACACCTTTTAGACTGTTATTATTCTGTGATCACTGTTTTTTCGTGATCGCAATTACCGTAATTTCCCGAATATAAGGCGCACCCGTGTATAATGTACACCCCAAATTTACTTGTAAAATCTAGGGGAAATTATTGTACCCGTTTATAACGCGCACCCTAATTTTAGCACCAATAAATAGAAGAATACAAGAAAACAGAGCTTGTTTACAGATACAGAAATGTCATTTTACTGACTGGTGAAACACAGCACAAGCATAGCACATTGGTAGTTCAAAACATTACCATAAACTTACAATATTTACGGTAATAATATGATTTGACAACTTCTCCAACTTACCAGAATCTAGGAGAAAACAAAACAGATGTGACTTTTCGGGGATGGCGTGGCTCAGTGGTAGAGTAGTTGTCCCCCCAACCTAGAGGTTGTGGGTTCGATTCTCTGCCCTGATGAACTCGCCTAGGTATCCTTGAGCAAGATACTGAACCCCACATTGCTCCTGGTGCTGCGTCACCATTAGGTAGATGGCAATGTAGTGTAAAGCGCTTTGAGCACCTTGAAAGGTGGAAAAGCGCTATAGACCCTACCCACGTGACGTCACAACTCCTTCCTCCTGACTGGTGCCGCCCAGTTGTCCGTCAACACATCATGTTTCCCTGTTACGGCTACGTACATTCCTCCTATTTACGACGTGTTTTTCTGCTCGTTAACATTAATAATCAAAATGGTGAAGGCGTGTGTGGCGGTCGGTTGCAATAACAGAGAAGATAGACGGAGAAGACGGAGAGACTTGAAGTTCTACCGGATTCCGAGAGACCCGGAGAGAAGAGAGCGAGATGGGCTGCTGCAATTCGACGAGAAAACTGGGCTCCAAACGATTACCACAGATTATGTAGTAGTCATTTTATATCTGGTAAGATGCATTTGATATATATTTAGAGGGTTTTGGGCTGACAACCACAATTAAGATCATTGCTAGGCTAATCGCCGATAACATACACGTATGTATGTAGTGAGAGTGCTATCGCTAAACCATATAAACATTAAAAGCCCTAACTCCATTGACAAACGACATGAAATACATTAGACTTTACAGTGGATGTTAGCAATAACAAAAGATTTTGAATTGAAAATTTCGTAACTCACCTTTCCAAGCACAAGATAGATTCCTGCCGAATTTTCGTGGACGAGGACCTGTTTCACCCAACCAGCAACGAAGTATTTATAAGCCTCCAAGCTCTTAAAGTTTTTCAAACTTTCATGAGAATGGGCTGATTTTGTGTGGACAAGATAGTTGTACAGTTCAGGGTAGCTAGCAGATGTCAGGCAAATACGGCGGAGACAGCGGGTCGAAAAACATTGATTTAGGCATCAAATATGGATCTGGCGAATGGATAAACTGAAGCTTTTCCACATAACGCCTTTTATGCAACGCATCAAGTGAGTTTACGGCATCCGAAAGCACCGGGTCTTCCATGAAATGCATTATAAATTGCTCGATCAATTGAGACCATTGATAATACAGACACAAAATGACGGACAAGTGGGCGGAACCATACAGCGAGCACGTGATTTTGTGACGTCGGTGGGTAGGGTCTATACAAGTATAACACCATTTACACCATTTTAAAGGCTGCTGTATAACTTGCTCGTTTCATCATGATTAATAAATGTTTCTTCCATGGATTGATACGGTAAAATGAAAGTGAGAACGTAAGTCGGAAATCCGTGAGCGCTCATCGCTGTTGACACGACAGTAACAATAGGAACTGTTGTTGTTTGGGTTTGAGTTTCCCGAGGGACAGATCTAGTTGACGGACACAAGAAGTCTGTGTGCTTACATTTGTTATGGTCCGAGTTGCGGAGCTGCAATAAACGTTGACTCAAATGAGTTCAAGAAAATAAATTCTGTGCTTTACGAAGAGTGGAAAAAAGCAGAATTTAACACAGACGAAATCATTCGGCCGATTAGAGTGAAGTATTACCGAAACAAAATGGTGACGTCACGTACCGTAATGGTCGGCATTGGATCGCCGCATACGTTTCTTCAACACAACGTGGCCGTGTCAATTAAAAAAAAAAAATCGGTTTATATATATATATATAATATATATATATATATATTTCTGTCTCCATCCATGTACCCGTTTATAATGTGCACCATGATTTTACAAGTTGATTTTGGGGGGAAAAAAGTGCGCGTTATATTCGGGAAATTACGGTAAACGCATCACCCAGGAGCGAGAGTGGAAGTGAGAGCACGCTCTGCTTTTACGAGCAGGTGCCATGTTGCGATTGAAATAAATCTTTATAAAACAACAGAAGCCTGACATCATTACTTGGGATGTTATAATCGATGCTCTATTGTGCTCTCACCACATGGAAAAATAACAAATAGAAGCATATGGTTTGGTGCTGCGTATATTTCCTGGAAGCAGCAACCAGGACTGCTTGTGCATAAAAGTGGCGATCCTGGAAGTGGCAAGAGTTTTGACAGGCAGAAATGTCTGGGGATAAAAACTGATCGCACGCCTCCTTGACTGGGGGTACCACGCAGGTCACTTTTCGGGGTTTAATTTTCCTCAACGCATTTTTATATACAGTACTCATGTTCGGTCGGCATTGAGTTGGGAGGGGCCAGCCCAGCAGCTGGCTGACTGGAGACAACTCGGGAGACGAGCTCTGTAAAAAACGCTCATCTCCACCTCATCCACGATGGGAGGACCCCAAATGGGCACTGAATTTAAGCATACTATTGAGACGTACTTTGAAGGTTCAAGAAAAATGTGTGGAAAAGAAAAGAGCAGGAATGCCACGTCGTGATCGTCCGCCTCCATTGTTTACGATGCTGTCATGCCGCACTAAAAACAGTGACGGCATGACGTCCCTTCCCGAGTATCCGAATGTTGTACGGTGACAGCAGTCCATATTAGGCGGCGCGTCGGCTGCGGGTAACATTACCCGCCTACTTTATCCGTCTAACAACTAATCCGGATAATAAGCATACTAGTGTAGCCGACATGCCGTATAATCCAACTAATTACACGTTTATGGCCATTATCCATCCTAGTGTAGACGTGGCCTTAGGTACTGCGTGAGCCATAAAAAGCAGGATTCCCACGCTTTCAACAAAGGCAAGGGGCAGGTTACAGACAACAGTCATTTCGGTGCTTTTTTTGGACATCTGTCTTGCTGCTTAACTCTTCTACTCCCACTGCCCAGGGTTTGTTGCTGCGGTCCATCCCCAGCCATTGTACGCGAAGCTGAAATATTCTGAAACCGCCAAAATTTTATTCTCCTACTCCTAGTTTGTTTTTCAGTCACATGACAAAGCTGCCCCGGCTTTGGTTAAGAGCAACTATTGGCCCGCTCTCATTGGTCTGGAGCAGGTCAATAGCGATAACTGCTTGGCATGCAAAGTAGTGGGGGGAAAGTGTCTGGAGAAAAAAGACTGCGTTCAGTGTTACCGGGCTGGTAAATGGTATCAGCGCCATGTTTGTTTGTACTCGCCGATACCGATATCAACATTTTGGGTCAGATCACCCCCCCCCCCCCCCCCTGCCGATACTGGTATCGGTATAACTGCATCAGTAATTCGAGCAAGTAGAGGCTTTATTTGCACAGAAATCTCATGTCTCCCAGTTACCGTTATGAAACAGCTGTATCGTCCCTAGGTGATTTATATATAATAGGGCGAATGTAACATTCACCAGCACTGGCTCATGTCCTACACGGGGGTATTTGAATATTACATATTATGTTAATTAAATTTATATATTTATATTCGGATATCACATTGATTATCATGACCATATATTGAAAAAAAGCCATTTTTATTGGGAAATGTGTCAAAAAATGAAAAAAAAAAAAAAAAAAAATAGAATAGAACCACAGGTCGAGGCCCACTATTAATAATCCTATAATCATATATTTATCCAGACATATATATACATATACATAGATATATACACATAAATACACACCCACACATATACATAAATAGGCATATGCCCAAATATATACATGTATAAATATAGATATCCACATATATACACCCACATATACATATATATCACTACCGCTGAGCAATATTATTTTATATATATATATATATATATATATATATATATATATATATATATATATATATATATACACGCCCATATTCTATAAAGTAATATCTTCACATATATATAAAAAACTATATATACCAACATTCCGAAAATTAGCTTCTTATATAAGCCTTCCTAGAATAAATATAAAGTATACTTACATGTAACCCTATATATACCTATATTCCCAATAATAACCATACATGCCCATATATATTTATATATATATATGTATACATATTATATGTGCATATATACAGCTATACATATTCAAACACATACATATATACATACACATATACATTTATATATTATCTTTTCTTAAACCCAATTAGGGTTACTCTTGTTAGGGTTAGTTTCATTAGGGTTAATTATTTTATATTAGGTTATTTATAATTAGGGTTATTTTTAATTAGGATTAGGTAAGTTATCTATAATTAGGGTTATTTTTAATTAGGGTCAGGAAGGCATATTTATAGCGACTCTTGGGATTAGTAAGGTCTAGGGTTTTGGTGTAATCAATCAACTAAAACGAAAACGGTCATAGTAAACAAAATGTGAAAACTATTACTCCCCCCACCAGAAGAAGACTCCCACCCAAACTCCCCGAGACTCAATAGGGTCTCGAGGTTTGGGGTTAGTATAGGGCGTCGGGTGGGGGGGATCCCCCCCTACAAGGGGTACCTCCCCCGTACTGTTAGAACAGGAAATAGAGACCGACATTAAGGAAATTCCTATAACCCAACATGTTATTTGTGTCGTTGATATGGACCAATATTAGCAATCTCTTAGGACTTCTATTGGCCACCAGCCACGAACAACTAGTAAGAGACCCATTTCATTGGTGTATCGTCCCTAGGTGAGGTGAAGTGAGGAGAAGAGCCCCGTCCCCCACCTAAACTTTGTTTATGTACCCCCGACACCTTTCTTTGGGGCAGTTTACATGGCGACTCTGTGACACAAAGACGCAATGACTGAGTTGCGGGCTCGCCTCGCGTGCATATGGTGTCGGCGAAGACGGAAGGCGAAGACGAAAAATTCTGAATCCTACCTCCAAAGTCGAAGAATCCGATTGCGGGGGGTTGAGGGGGGCTTCCTCGGCATGCATATCAAAGGCTCCTGCGGCGCGAGACCGCGTCATTAACGTCAGCACTCATACACGTCACATTGGGCGTGCGCAGCGGTGCTACTAAACATTAAAAACAGCAAATGTGGCGGAATGTCGGCTTTAATTCACTGTTTTAATAATATTTTTAAATTAAATATGTTGAAGGTTTCATTTTTTGTGCCTTTTTGAACAAAAGAAAAATGACATTGCTTCAAGTGGGCGGGCAATTTTTTTTCCGGGCTGAGGGAGCTTGGTGGGGTCAAAGTGCATCATTCTCTATCACCCAATGAATCTGCACTGCCCCCTAGGGCCTGGCATGAATACTACATCGTTTTCATGCGGAATCGCGACAATGTTCAAATGGAGACGCAAATGCAAATGCAAATTTGACATTTTTCGTATTCTCGGAGAGTCACCATGTAAACGGCCCCTTTATTTCTGCTATCTGGCCAATAGAATGGAGGGCGGCCCCCACACCTCAAGAGGTGATGGTGACCCTCGTGTGCAACAAAAGGCGTTACCGGCTGGATGCCCCCGTAAAGTCACGTGTTCACAAATAGCACATCTATGTGAAGACAATTTACTACACAAGTAACTAATAACAATTGCCAAATACCTCTGTCCAAATACTACAGTGGCTTGATTCCCTCGTTTCTCTCAAAGATTTAATCAACTTGTTGTTGTTAGATGTGTTTTGTACAAAATGTTTGTGTCGATATCAAATTGTTCAAACTGTTTTAAGTCTTTTGTCTTGTTTTTTTTTCTTTCTTTTTAAGTTTGATAACTACTTAAGAGTATTTTTTTTTTCCTTAAAATTAAAACTGTTTCTTTGCAACTGCGTGTCTCTACCTTATCACAAGGCACCTACTAAGTAAACCATTCTTTCTTATAGTGGTAGTATTTTACAATGTTCTACTAAACATCGTGGAAACAGGCCAGCTGGATCTTAATAAAGAGCATGATGGATGCTGTGAGGGCTTGGAGGCTCCAGCATTGTCCACCGATCATTGCACATATGAATAGAAATGAAAGCACAGGAAAAATAGGGTGTATAGGAGCTGCTGTGAAAAACACAACTTGGCCTCCTCTCAGTCCAAGCATGTCACGCAGGCGCTATCGGCTGCCCCTTGTCATAGAATGCTGGTTTATTCAATACATGTCAGTCGCTGCTCCACTAATCGAGGAAGACATGGAACATAATGCACCAACTAGATTTCAAGCCGGCAGTAGTAATGGCTCGTAAATTCAACAGCCCTGCAGCAAGAATCTGTCAAAACTCAGCAGCGTATTATGGGTTCAAGTTTTTCATACACCCCCTCAACATGCAGTGATGTTTGTGTATTTGTGTACTTCTCCCTCCCCTTCTATGGCAACACTGCTACTGCCACTCTCCATATCAGAGCTAAATGCAGCCAGCCGTACTAAAAACTATTTTCTTTTTAATTAATCACGTCAGTCCTGTCAATACAATGAAACAGCTTTGGTCAGAGCTCGGCCATGCAGCTAAAGCACCAATCAATTGCACAAGGTCTGAGGGACTGTCAATATTTTCCATAGTGCACACAAGAATCCTGAAAGCTCTGGCTGTCCCAAATAAAATGCCTGTAGGGTGCAGGCGGCCCAAAAAACAGTGCCCTACACCACCCTATGATGCTCCTTTGTTCCTGCTAGCTGGCTCTTGAGGGGTAGTGGGTGGGTGACCCAATGAGGCAGGCAGCAGTGTTTCTAGACCCCCTGGGGTCCCTCAAGCAAAAAGGATAAGCTCCCTCCACCCCCAAAAATATAACACAACAATAGATAAGTAAAGATTTATTTTTTGTGCGTGTGTTTGACAACAAGCCTGTTAGTAGGATGCTCCATTAAGGAAATTCCTATATCCCAACATGTTATTTGTGTCGTTGATATGGACCAATATTAGCAATATCTCAGGACTTCTACTGGCCACCAGCCACGAACAACTAGTAAGAGGCCCACACAGGAGATTTCTGACACAAATAATCAAGTATCTAAAGCACTACAATTGTAATGTTTTGTCATTTATACAGGCCAAGGTCAATCCCATCTCTGGCCCCCCTTCAGCTTGTAGCCTCTGGCAATTGCCTGGTTTGCCCAACCTTTCGCGGCCTCTTTGGAGCCAGGTCAGGGTTGGCCTGTGGCATGGCAAATATTTTGCAGTCAGTGAACATTTTGTTTCGTCACAAAGAGTGTCATAAAACAAAAACTATTAAATTAATTTAATCATGTAAAAATCCCACATTTAAGATTAAATGTCACACAATGTACGTTTAAAAAGCATGGTCATATTCAGACTTGGGGCCATTACTTTTTCCCCGCTTTGATTCCTGCGGCTTACAGTCCAGTGTGTCTTATTTGTGGATTTTTACAGGCTGGCGTGCTACATTTCTTTTGGTGTCATTATGCCATTATATAATGTGAACATCTGAAATTTATAATCTGGTGCAGTTTAAAGTACTGTATATGCAAATAAATTCAGTTTTCAATGCAAAATATGTTGTGTGCCGCTTAGTCAGGTGCACCTTATAGTCCATAAAATTCTGTTTCGTTCCCACACCGTCGAGGAATGGGCACTCACCTAACTCGCGTTAAACTGATTGTGTCAGTCACGAGCCCATACAGCTAAATAACGAAAAATTATCGAACTGATTTTGTGGTGAAGAAAATCTGTACTGCCAATGAATATCACATACTGTAACAGCCAATGCGTAAAATGAACGCGGGCTCATACACAAACATATTTCCATGTTTTAAGTGTAAATGCCACAGAGCCACCAAGCTGCAATATTAAATGATATAAAGTACACATTATGCAGCATGGACGATATTTTTTAAGTATGATATGCTCTCATATATTATCTATTATGCTGTGATATCACCACCTGCCAATTAGTACAGATAGTAATAATAATATTGAGAAATCCTGCATAATAATTTGGACTAAATTAACTTAACCTTGCTAAATAGGTATGCATTTGAGGCAAATTAGTAACCCCCTCCCCCTGAAAAAGTTTAAAAGTAGGTGTAGCATTGGACCCTTAACTTTAAAATCTTTTTTTAATAAGTTCATGTTTTTATACACACACAAGCGCACCAGCACAGATTTATGCAGTATATACTGTATATCATTTAATTTCGGTGAATGAGGCTTTCCTTCAATACAAATTCCTCACTCAAGTCTCTTGATGTGGACTCTGTGTGTACTATGTCCAAAAACATAATTGGGGAAAAAAAAACATTGATGCACATTGCTGTGTCAAAATTTGTGTATATTATGAATCACATTTTATGAGCATCAACCTTCCATCAATATTGCTCACTGTTAAAAATGTAAACTTCCACAGTATTACAGTGTTATGTTTGGTTCAATCCTATTTTCTTTCTAACGTTCAACAGGGGAAAAATTCCGTGAGCAGTGCATCACCAATACTGCAAAATGTAAATCTGATGTTGTTTTTCATGAATTAAATCTACTTCAAAGATCATTATAAAATGTGCCAGCTTTAAATGCAACACAGGTCAGATTTCTGTGATCATGAATATGTTTTCATCACTGAGCATTAATTGATATTTCATGATGGTGTTTTGTCACTGGTACCGCCATTGCTGTTGATCATCTTACACCCTTTCAATCCAACTCGCAAAACGTCAATCTTAAATGCTTTGCTGGTTAGGCCATGGAGTGTCCTATTTGTGAAAAATGTTGCCATTAGTTAAACCTAATGGAGCAGATAGATGTAGAATGGAGAAAGATGGATGGATGACTGGCCATTTCTTATTCCAAAACCCAGATAGAACAGGGATTACCGTCCTTGGCTCGCAGCACCTTTGAGACAGGGTCTCTATGGATAAAACTGCTTAGATGGCTGTGCAATAACCTTCAGCGGTATCATCAGGAATACAAGTGATTGAACTTTTAATTACCACATACAACAACTTCCATGAGTGAAGATTCAGGTGAACTAAAGATGATAAAAGATACACATATTTGAAATATAACTGATAGTTTTGAAATAAAAGATTTACCTATATTAAAATTATCTTACACTGGCAGGATATAAAAGGATTCTCTGAAATAAAGGAACAAACGTTGGACACCAATGCTATACATTAAAAAAAAAAAAAAAATCTTAATTTACCTCTTAACATTCCGTTGCCATCAAAGTGAACATAATAAACTTTATTACTGTATTAATATTGTATATTGCAGCATCTCTATCAGGTTGGTTCTGTAACTGAATTAAGAAATACAATTATTTGGAGTTGACCATAATTCATTTTCTGTGAGGTGTGTTGACTTAAGGTTGTTGATTTGAGTGAATTAACTCAAGGCTCAAATTGTTGGATCAAGGCATTTGTTCAATGTTTGGATTAACAATATGAATGTTCCTAACATACACGTGTAAAGAAAAGTTATTTACTATTTAATAAATAAATAAAATTTGATAAAACTAATTTTTAAAAAATGAAACGTCCCAAGAACATCAATAAAGGGAACATCAAGGTGTTTGCAGAGCAATAATGTCATCATTTTTATCGTATTAATAATTGTATTGCTGTCCCCCAAAAAGAATTGATTCATTTTCTATCTTAATTGTTTTCGTTCCTGTCGGTGACTTTCAGGCTTGGAAAACTTCATGGTACAACACTGCCCTCTGCTTTCCACTTTTTTGGGGAACATTTTTGAGTCTTCTACAGTAAATATCTGGTGTGCATTTAATATTTTATGTGCGGATATTATATATATATATATATATATATATATATATATATATATATATATATACACAGTACTGTGCAAAGGTTTTAGGCAGGTACTGTATTTGTTTTTTTAATTATTAAATTTATTAGGATCATGGAAGCTTCCACTTGGGGAAAATATATACATACAGTATATCCTGTATATATATAATATAATAAAAATATACAGTACTGTGCAAAAGTTTTAGGCTTGTGTCCTGCCTAAAACTTTTGCACAGTACTGTATATATATATATATATATATATATATATATATATATATATATATATATATATATATATACTACAAGCCATCAGAAATTCAATGAATGACAACCCAAGCAGTTGGTATTTTAGCCAACACTTATGTTTTTAAATTTAATTAGGTGTTAGGTGAACATTTCAGAGTACCAGGTGTACACAAAAAGAAGGGTGCGCGCTGAACTGGTTGCCAAACACTAGCAAAGATAAATACAAAATATATTTTTAAATTATTATACAAAACTTCAGGTGGCACTTATGATGCATATTCTGTATTGTTTTTAACCTTTTTGATGCCAACCATTAACAGAGACTAACCTTTCATTGCCCTACTAAATACTGTGTTTTATGATTAAGCATGGTGACTATCAAATGAAACACTGGACACTCATCAGAAAAATAATTTCTATGTATTTTGTAATTTTAAGTCATCAAGAGTCAAACATGTTCATGTCACTGAAATTACCTATTTAGATCCAAAAATCTGATCACATTCAAGACCGTGTGTTTTCTGAAGTTGGCATCTGACATTTTTTATAAGTGGATTCAGATGATGGACAGTGGAGGTGGTTGTAGGACTGAATCTGTAGAAGCATAGGCTTGTTGATGAGGTCTCTGGTTCCCTGCTGTTCCTTATGGTTTCTTTAAAGATGTTACAGTTTCTGGTGATTGGCGATGTGACTGCAACTGTTTTTGCATCTCCTCAGCTTTGTGAGCTAACATGACGCTCACTTTCCTCTGGTGGGCAAGAGCTTCATCCTTGTCATTAAGCTACACCAGGAAACATTGTTTTATTTAAAATTAATAAGCAAAAGTACATTTTTCCGAAGAAATACAGAACTAGATTACATGTTTAATTTCCGCATTGTGTTGCAATAAGCAACGCTAATACGTCATTGTTGACTTGTTTAACTATTACTCGTGAGAAATAAGTATAAATATGTGTGACCATTGACCAGCAGTTAACCAAATGAACTTTCCTCTTTTGTATTCAACTTCACTTCATTTGGCAATGTTACATCCCTGATTTATAAGTGGTTGCGTTATTTAATGTAGGGAGTAAAAAGGATAGAGCTTAGATGTCCGTGCTTTTGGCTTTCAAACAATTTCTAAATGCAAAGTTTAGATTTTTGCAATTTCTTTTTGCAACTCTGATGGAATTTCAGCACTAAAATAGTTAGCAATAATAAAAATTGAAATTGATACTAACCAACTCAAGCAATTTGTAAAGCGTGTCAAGAAGATCTTCAGGCATCTTAACTTCCATATTGGAATGCAGAAAACCTCTCAACTTCTGGCTTATGCTGATTAAATGGCACCAATTAGAACCTGCAAGGAAAGGACAAGCAGTCTGAGAATATGTGATGAATCAAAACGTTAAAATACTTTTGTGACACACGCTTATTGATTTATTTTTTTTAAGTATGAGATATGCTTTGACAAGCGACCTTCACGGGGATAAACGGCATGGAAAATGAATTAATAAATGCTTTGACAGGGACTACACAAACGCTACCTGAAAAAGACAATGAAGTTTTTCAACTTGACCCAAGATCTATACTGTACTGTACTTGCAGTCCACTTGCCTTCATGTTTGCAGTGATCGGATTTTGGTACTTTGGCTTCCGCCAGAAGCATAAAGTGTTCTTTTCGTTTTCTCAGCTGCTGCTCGAAGGCAATACGAAAAGCATCTGCAACCATCAAGGCCTCTTTTCTCTTAGAATGCTGAAACTCCAACTGTACGTTAAAAGAGACATCACTTCATGCAATACTGTTCCAGGATGTCCAGGTATATCCCAGGTAGACATGACATTACAATCCACACCTCCGCCTGGGGGGTGCTAATCTATATTGTTTAGTTCCTACCAGAATTTTTCTCTCTTGCAATTTACACTTTTTCTTGTAGTTTAAAAGTTTATTAGATTACAACTAACACACATAATGTCTGACTTTTCGTTGGGGGTGTGGTATAAAGTGTTTCAATACATTTTACCTCTTGTTGCAGATACATAACTTCATTTTTTATAGCAGCAGCCATCTGGTTACATGGACATGGTTCTTGAAAACCATTACACTTGCAGGTATTCAGGTCTCTAATCTTAAAAACAAAGGTAATATTGAGCCAACTTCTTTAAAATAATTTAAATAATAATAATAAAAAAGTATTCATAAATTTCTGTGTGTGTTTATGTGTGTAATTTCCTTACATCTGAGACACTTGTTTCTCTCTCTGGACCGTTTCGAGGATACGTTCTTTGGTAAATCCTCTGCTCCTTCATATTCAGCAAAGAGAAACACTCCAAACATTGTCGATTAAACACTAGACACACACCATTGCATAGAATCCACATAATTACGCATTATTATTTTGGCAACTACTTAAAAATACCTGGGTCCTACTCGACTTACCCGAATTTTCTGTATGGAAGTACCGTGGTTCTTTTTCTTTTTCTTTGTCTTTTAGTCTCTGTTTAAGTGTCGTTTTTTCAGTAATGACACTGACTCCAATCACAGTGATAGTTAAGTCAGGTGATTGTACAATAAACACTGCATACCAGAGAGTGACATTTTTCTAACCTGTTGTATCTCTGTTCCCATAACTGTTCAGATGTCTTCATCTTTTGTTGGTTGAAACTGAGCTCCCACTGCAAGCTATTCACTTCCTTGACCAAATAATGCATACATACCCATTGATTACAATCAGAATTTGGTGACTGTTAAAGAAAGGAATAATAAAGCAATAAACCTTATCACAACCTCACAAAATAAATAGATCCAACCCTTGTTCAAATTGCGTTATGTACAAGTAATAAAAAAAAAAGAAGGAACCTTCTCCAGAGCTTTGGCCTTCTCCTCACTTTTCTGCAGCAAGCTTTTAGTGTGACTCGTGGCTTTCTCAAGGATGGCCTGAATATAAAAACAAAGTGTCTTTGGTAAATAGATCAGCTAAGTCAAGACCAGGGACAAGTGGTCAGGAAGATGAGGCAGTGCCGACTAACCTTCAGTTTGAAGTTGAAATAAGTAAAAAGTATATGTGAGGCTCAGTACCTTTCCCTGTAGGATCTTTAGAGCTTCAAATTTGCCTTCTAGGTAACGATGTGCCACCTCCAACTCACATCTTAACAGATCAATAATCTGTCAAACACATGAGGTCACTAATCGCAAAGATATGGTACATTAATTCCTCACGTTTCTTTCTCACCTCGTTAGATTCCAGTATTTTCTCTCTTAAGTCTTCTTTGGACATATCGGCAAAGGAGCCAGCTGGATAATTAAAAGGTACAATCTTGCATTAATTGTTCTATTGTGAATTGAGAAATTCATTCACAGAAAGCAATAAAACAAGCATACAGTACATACAGAAAAATCTCAAAAGGGACATAAAATTATGAGTACTTTTATATAGTCAAGGAAACCGATTGCTCTTATGTTTCATGTTTTTTTTTTTCACCTTCTGATCATGTCATGTTGAGGTGTTTTCAAAAGTACTATTACCATTACCCGTGAGGGACATCTTCCAACTGGAACTTCTCTCCCAGCCTTCAGTCATCATTCTAGGTATGCAAGCTGCTTCCCTTGCTTGATTTCGTCTGTACAAATCTGCATCGGGTAAAATGAGCCCTTGAGATGCAGAAGAGCATTGTTTGTTTTTCCTGATAGGATGGGGAGTTCTTCTGACTGTCATGCCATCACCCAAGTCTCCAGCCACCAGGTCATCATCTAGGCTGTTGGCCTTGTGGACCTCTTGCATCAGCATCAGGTCAGACTATGAATTACACAGACAAAAGTATGGCTCTCAAATCCCACATTGTATTTAAACTCTGGTTAATTTCAAGAGTATATTAAATCCATTTCAAGTAGAGAAAGACTAGGATGTCACTAAATCAATATACAGTTGTGGTCAAAAGTTTACATACACTTGTGAAGAGCATAATGTCATGGCTCTCTTGAGTTTCCAGTTATTTCTACAACTCTGATTTTTCTTCGATAGAGTGATTGGAACATATACTTCTTTGTCACAAAAAACATTCATAAAGTTTGGTTCTTTTATGACTTTATTATGGGTTAACAGAAAAAGTGATCAAATCTGCTCGGTCAAAAATATACATACAGCAACACGAATTAGCAATTTCTTGTGAGTGATTATAAACTTGAACAATCATTGACTTGAACAAGTTAGGAAAGTCACTTGGAGCCATTTCAAAGCAGCTGCAGGTCCCAAGAGCAACAGTGCAAACAATTGTTTTTAAGTATAAAGTGCATGGCACTGTTTTGTCACTGCCACGATCAGGAAGAAAACGCAAGCTATCACCTGCTGTTGAAAGAAAATTGGTCAGGAGGGTGAAGATTCAACCGAGAATCACCAAAAAGCGGATCTGCCAAGAATTAGAAGCTGCTGGAACACAGGTGTCAGTGTCCACAGTCAAGCGTGTTCTGCATCTCCATGGACTGAGAGGCTGCCGTGCAAGACGGAAGCCCTTGCTCCAAAAGCGGCACCTTAGGGCTCGACTGAAGTTTGCTGCTGATCACATGGACAAAGATAAGACCTTCTGGAGGAAAGTTCTGTGGTCTGACGAAACAAAAATTGAGCTGTTTGGCCACAATGCCCAGCAATATGTTTGTAAGGGGGAAAAGGTGAGGCCTTTAACCCAGTGCTTCTCAATTATTTTCTGATATGCCCAAAGCGAGACGTAAACGGTCCGCGCCCCCCCAACTCTGCCGCCACTGTAAGTACACTGTAGTATCATTTGTATATAAAATTCTATTATAAGAACACCTCTGCATAACATTTTGTTGTTTTTAATATTAAAGAAAAAAGTAATATAGATCAATTTACAAAAGTAGAAAAAAAAAAAAAAACACAACCATACTGTAAAAATACACTTCATACATTTTTTTGACCGTTTGATACGGAAAAATAAAATTTAATAACAATAAAAAGTAATACTAATAATAATAAAAATATAACAATAAAATTATAAATTCAAATTGATTAGCAACATTAACCCATGGCGACAATATGCCAAACAATTAGACTGAAAAACAAAAATCGAAAAAAAAAAATGACAATGTCATTGGACAGAGGGACAGTTTTTATTTTTGCTGCAGGCAGTATCAGCTCCTTTCCTATGGTGTGGGATTATTTTGCACTGAGCAGCTTGGTATACCACCTTATATGATGCTGACAGTGCTCGCCGGTTTACTGATGTAACACTGACAAAGTGGTAGGATTGTTGGCAATATTCGCCACGTTTTCGCTAAAAAAAAATAATTCCTGCTGTCCGCTGCAAAATTTTTTACAAAAAGTAAACAGACTGGCCTTTCCTCGTCTCCCATTGTACTAAAAGTCAAAGCCAAATGCTACATAAGCTTTGTCACATTTCATTGTCTTACCTTTTCATATCTCCAGTGCTCTTTGCTGTGTGCTCGTTTGGTTAAAAAATATCGAGCACACGCTGAAAATGAGAGCGGCACTTCCACCCACTAAGTGGATGTGCAATGACACTTTATTCTAGTACGGTACGGATCCCCAAGATCACATGCGCCACCCCCAGCATCGCTCTGCGCCCCCCTGGGGGGGCCCGCCCCACTATTTGAGAAGTACTGCTTTAACCCCAAGTACACCATGCCTACCGTCAAGCACGGTGGTGGTAGTATAATGCTGTGGGGCTGTTTTGCTTCCAATGGAACTGGTGCTTTACAGAGAGTAAATGGGATAATGAAGAAGGAGGATTACCTTCGAATTCTTCAAGATAACCTAAAGTCATCAGCCCAAAGATTGGGTGTGGGCGCAGTTTGGTGGTCCATAAACCCCATTGAGAACTTGTGGACAATGCTGAAGAAACAAGTCCATGTCAGAAAGCCATCAAATTTAACTGAACTGCACCAATTCTGTCAAGAGGAGTAGTCAAAGATTCAACCAGAAGCTTGCCAGAAGCTTGTGGATGGCTACCAAAAGCGCCTAATTGAAGTGAAAATGGCCAAGGGGCATGTTACCAAATATTAGTGCTGCTGTATGTATATTTTTGACCCAGCAGATTTGCTCACTTTTTTTCTGTTCACCCATAATAAAGTCATAAAAGAACCAAACTTCATGAATGTTTTTTGTGACAAAGAAGTATCTGTTCTAATCACTCTATCAGAGAAAAATCAAGAGTTGTAGAAATAACTGGAAACTCAGGAGAGCCATGACATTATGGTCTTCACAAGTGTATGTAAACTTTTGACCACAACTGTAGTTTGTTTCATCTCATTGGCAAACTTTATTACTAAATTTCAGTAAAAAATTTTCATTGTACGTTCATTTTAATGTTCTCATTCATCAAACTAACAAATACCCTGCCTTCCGACTGACGCAAAAATCATGCATGCAAACCTTCCAGGAAGAGAGTAAGTTCTGGTGGCCATAGACTCCATATGTTAGGGATGTCCATTTTACTTACCTGTAACGTTGATTTTAAAAAAACAAAAACAAAAAAAAAGCTTCACAGACTGAGTGCAATTCAACCTCAATCTCAAAGGAACATCCCAGTTCTGTGATCAGTAAAGTCAAGAAAAAAGTTGAAGGCCACAGCTTCCCAAAACACTCCAATCCAGCGGTCACGAAGTTTCACCACGAGCATTGCGTCCTCTCTCGGCAACTTCACATTCAATATCGCTGTGACAACTCCGGATAAATTTTAGGGTACAGTATCTAGGACAAATATTTACTTAAAGTTTAGATCATTGTTGGCTAGAAGAAATACAAGTATTTAAATGTTTGTTTAAAAGTTCCACCTTGATGAGTAAATATTGAAATAAGTGTCATGTGGCAGAGAGAGAGCGAGACGGAGGCGGGGATATATCAGACACCAGTCACACAGGTTTCAAAACATTTTTTTTCACTGATATGTTTATTCATATATAATTTAAGCAAAATTAGGCAAGATAGCTTTTGTAACAGCTTATGACTAGCTAAATGAAAGCCCTTGCTACAGTAGTACAATATATCATGATGAAACATGAAAAATATGGTTCGACCTTAACTTACTGGCAGCACTGAACGAAGTAAAATTGGCTATCAGGATCTAAAGTTTATCAAATACTTTAACATGCAAATGGGGAATAATTGTGACTCAGTCCAATTTGAAATAACATGAACCTAGTTCAGGTGTGTCTGATATTTGTTCAGTAACTAAAAGTCATACATGTTGGCTTTGGGAACTACGGAATAACGTGCAGTACAATAATTGGAAGATGCATGCACAAATCTGAACTTGAATGAGGTCGCTTCATAAGTAACAAATCGCTTCATAAGTATCAAATCAGATGACGGAGGACTCGGAACTGAATAATGTCCTTAAATTCCTTGAACAGTTGACAAACATATCAAAATTTCACAGTATGTCTAGAGTGGATTTGTATTACTTGCATTAACCACTATCATATTCTTCGATCGTCATGTCATCCTCCAATTCCTCAACAGCAATTGTTGGTTGGTGTGGTTGACTGGCTGTTTGATATTCTTCAGACTCTTCTGGTACATCCTTTATGTCAACCTCAAAATCAATTTTCAGCTGGCCTTCTTGGTCGGTCAGGGGCTCCAGTTTTAACCTACACATGCACACAAGAAAATGATGACAAACAACAAAAAGTACCAGAATGCGTAGCTCATGATAGCAACGTTTCTTGTTGCATGTCCTTTTATTGCTTTTTATGAGCAGTCGGGGAGAAAGAGAGGACAACAATGTTGCAGCATAGACTTCTTGGACTCAATTTGCTTGTTCTGGGTCTTACAGTAACAATTGCTACATAGTGTTGACTTTTTTTTTTACTTTAATCAATAAAAGACTCATTTAAAATTTTGTATTTTAATGCTCTTGCGTATTCCTTTGTCTGATAATTTATATTTTTGAAAAATACCCTATTGATCCTCTGAGCCCGATTTTTTTTTCTTTTTTTATCAGGGCTGACTGAATAATAATTAATAAGTGCCTGTCTTGACTGTAGTTTACGAGTTAGCCAGTAGAGGGCATGTGTACACAGCCTGCAGCGTTCTGTAGCACACTTGTGCTTGTTATTTTTTAAGTATTACTGTTATTAGTTTTTTCTTGATCTGAACGGAGTATATGTTTATTTTTGTGATTGTATGACTGCTGGCTTATTGAATTTTTCCTATGGGGGATTTATGAATTTATTTTTTTACCTTTACTATGTGCCACCTCAGCTGCAAAAAACAAACCATCTGCCCCTCAAAAGGTTTAATAAAAACATCAAGGTGATTCTTTAGCTAAATCTGAATGAGACTGCAAATGAAACTGTACCTGACAGGGATCCTCTTCAATGACATGTGACCCACATCTTGGATAAATGTTATTTCAGCTTAAAAAAATAAAACAAAATGGAAATTACTCAACATGTCTCTAGCACAGTAGTAATACAACGAAAATATTAGGGCTGTCAAACGATTAAAATTTTTAATAGAGTTAATTACAGCTTAAAAATTAATTAATGGTAATTAATCGCAATTAAAACCATCTATAAAATATGCCATATTTTTCTGGAAATGATTGTTGGAATGGAAAGATAAGACACAAGACGGATATATACATTCAACATACGGTACATAAGTACTGTATTTGTTTATTATAACCAGGGGTGCACATAAATGGTCCGCATGCGCGCATGCGTACTGGACGTAGACAAATGCGCTGGCCCTCAACGGCTTCCATACGCTTTTGCGTACCGATGGCTGACCACTGCATTTGCGGCGGACACGAGAAAATAACTTCTCAAAATTTTGAAGAGGCAGGCCACACTGAGTAATTACTTTAGTGATGGGACGAAATGAGCCGAGGTTCCGAAGCTTGTGTTGAGTAATGGGAGGGGGGTTTCCACGAAGCTTGTAGCGAGGCGCGCTTCATTTAGGTAAAACCCGGAAATGATGACGTGGGAAGCCTCGCCGGCGGCCGGCTGAATCTCGTGAGTGCTTCGGAAGTGATCCAACGTTTGGCGCACATTGCAAAAACAGGACAGACTACGGTATAAATTGGTTGCAAAACGCAATGGCGATCGCCTGTTATCTCACATTTTGTGGATTTCGGGCTCCTGCACTTGTTACATCTGTGCGCAACAGTGCAACCAGTGCAATCTTTTTTCGAGCCTTGTCCTTTGCTTGCGATGGAACCTGCGTGAAAAGAGCGATCCTCCCCTGTATGGGAACATTTTTATTTGATTGCTTTCAATAAGGTAAGGGAGAAAAACTACTTTAATATAAATGTGTGTGTGTGTGTGCGTGTGCGTGTGCCTATCTGAACCAAACATCAACAGAATGAACAATCCATTAGTGTACTGGGAGGCACAAAAGAATACCTACCCAAATTTATATAAACTGGCACTCACATTTCTCTGCACCCCAGCTTCATCTGTGCCTTGTGAACGAATATTTTCTAAAGCTGGTGAAATATTTTCCAAAAAAAAAGAAACTGTTTAAAGCCAGCCACTGTGGGAAAGCTATTATTTCTAAATAAAAATGAATAACAAATTACCCTTAGCACTTGTTGTATTTTGTTCACATACTAAATAACTAACACAAGCACATTCATATCTTTGTCTTAAGCAAATAGCCATTGAATTCTTAACAATGTTGACCTCTTGGGCTTCTAGACCACTTGATGGCGCCATAGGGTAAATGAAGCACCATGAAGCTTTGCTACATGTGCAAACCAATTGGCTGCAAAGCTTCATTGCTTCATGAGGCTTCATTTGGCCATCACTAAATTACTTCCGTGTTCCCCCACCCCCGTCAAAAGACAGACAGACGACAGAGACGTCACCGGAGCTACCGAAAAAAAGGACTTTTGCTGAAAAGTGGCTACAGGAGGTACCATGGCTAGAAGCAAATGATGCTCGCACGGAAATGCGGTACAAAATGTGCCGTGAGAATCCCAATGTCGCCGATAAGAGCAGCGCATTTTATGTAGGGTCAAAGAATTTCAGCCATCCAAACTTTGAAAAGCACGAAAAAAACAGAGAGCATGTGGCAATTAAGCAAACTATCGATGTCAAACAGGACCCCGCTCGCCCTATGGACAAGTGGCGGAATAAAGGTAATGAACAGCGACATGCACTGACAAACGTGTTTTTGCTCGCATCTTACAAAGCTAAACATGCACGTTCAATGAGGTCTTATGAGGAGGATATCCCACTTTTAAAAAGGCTTGGAGTTAATGTGGGAGCCGCATAATGCCCTTTATTTTGAATTGGTGCTTCTTATTTCTTTACATTTCACTTCAAAGTAATGGCAATTTTGTTGTGCCAGTTGATGTTAATCAAGCATTAATTGTTAATATAATTAATTAAAGTTAATTGGCTCTAAGTAAAGCTTGTCATAAATTTATCGCATCAGGCGGGTCGGCTCTCAAGCTCAATGAGGACCAAGTCACATCTCCAGGTCCTCCTCTGAGAACCTGGGCAAAAAAATTATGTGCACCCCTGATTATAACAATACATCAACAAGATAGCATTAACATTATTAACATTCTGTTAAAGCAATCCATGGATAGAAAGACTTGTAGTTCTTAAAAGATAAATGTTAGTACAAGTTATGGAAATTTTATATTAAAACCCCTCTTAATGTTTTCATTTTATTAAAATTTGTAAAATTTTCAATCAAAATATAAACTAGTAGCTCGCTATTGTTGATGTCAGTAATTACACCATGCTCACTCATGGTACTAACCCATAAAATCAGTTGGACCCAAGCGCCAGCAGAGGGAGCCAAACACCAAAAAAAACAAATAACAAGCGTACATTACACTGTACTGTCATTTTAGTCTGTTTGAGCGGGGCACGTGCGTTAATTGCATCAAATATTTTAACGTGATTAATTTAAAAAATTAATTACCGCCCATTAACGCAATAATTTTGACAGCCCTAGAAAGTACAGTATATCTAGAACTTTATCTCTGGGGCATGTAACCTATTTATATACAATCCTTCAAAGAAACATTCACGAGTATCTAATTCTCCTCTTGACTTTGTTTTAAATACCTAATTAGCTGCCTTTAACAGTGATAGACGTCCAATTCATTTTAACAGGTCAATTGGGTTGGAAGTCTGTCACAGTCAAGGGCAGTTTATGGGGTAATAAAATAATTTGTGTTAGATTTCCTAAGTAAGAATTGGTTTGCAACATGGCAGAATAAAGCACATATAATAAAACAACAGAGTGTTTGGTTCAGAGCGACACATAAAAATAAGATCATTTTCAAATGTAGAATAACTAATTGCTTGTGTTACCTTATGAATAGATTTTTTCGTTTTTCCTCAGACAACAGTTAATGGTGGTTTAAATACCTGACATGTTTTAGCGGAGACTTCCACCTTCATCAGAGAGTCGTCAGTGTTAGTGTGACGCGTCTTCTTATCAGCTGATGGATGAAGGCGTGATTCACCTGTCAGATTGACAGCCGAGTCACGCCCTCTGCTGACCATTCACTCTTCCAGGATGCTGGTCCAGGTGGTAGAGCGCATGTACGCCCCCTCGTCCCTGTTGATGTTCCTCCGGCCCCACTTGCGGATGTCAATGGCCTCCCTGATCCAGCCTGATGCTTGTTTTCTCTGGTGGGGATGACTCTGGCCTTTTCCCAGTCCATGATGTGGTTTTCCCTTTTGCAGTGTTCAGTGATCGCTGCTTTGTGATATTCCTGTTGTGCTTGTTCTTTTATTGCTCGTTTGTCTCATTGTTGTCTCCTTTTCACATTCCCTCTTGTGTTACGTTTTTCTTGTAATGAAGCTCCTCCCTGTCTCCCCGATGTATGTCAATCTGACAGGTGAGTCACGCCTTCATCCATCAGCTGATAAGAAGACGCGTCACACTAACACCGGTGACGCTCTTATGAAGGCGGAAGTCTCCGCCGAAACATGTCAGGTATTTAAACCACCATTAACTATTGTCTGAGATTTTTTTTTAAATTGACTAATATATAAGTGTAGACAAAATGAACTCATTAAAACTATTGTGTTACCTTGGTTCCTAAAGGGGTTGGTCAGTTTGGCAAGATATGGTAGCAACTCAGTTTGAAGGCTGACTGGTGTCATGCAGAATCGGCGAAACAGGCACTGAGCGGCCAGGCAGTTTTCGCGATGCTAACAAGAAGATTATTTGTCTCATTAGGATGTATTGTTAGAGGAAAGTTTATTTTGACAAGTACACATATACATATGGGGGCGGGGCACTTTTAATTATACCATCAATTCATTTCCCATGTAACATTTTCACAATAGACAACAATAGATATGATAACAGAAGTCCTACCTTCCTGCTGACCAACAACCAGTTCGGTTTGTGAAGTGGTCTGAAGCCAACAGCTACTTGTTGAGAGTTGGCGTGAAGAAGTCCTCTTGTGGCCACGGAGGATGCATATTCCCCCAACGTACTATTACTCTGAAGAAAGAACAGAGAGATAATAAGGCTTAGCAGCGTGTAGTTAATCATTGTTATTACATATGAAAAGTGCAGGCACAGCATTTGGTGGCTATTTCACATCGTGTACCTCATTTAAAATTTGAATGAACATCATCTATTAAACATTCAATTTATCTTTGACTTTCTCTAAATATCTATCCAAATCCTAACCATCCAATTAGAGTTGAGGAGGTCAGCGTCAGACATATACTCGCTGGCTTTATCGACATCATCCATCTCAGAGAAGAAATCCAGGTAATTCTGGTGAAGGTACAGGTTGAAGAACTCTCCAGACACGTACGAATGTTCGATAACCCACTATGACACATTAAACAGAAGAGATGACTTTAAAGTGTTCATACAGAGCTTGTTTATGCTACGTTCATGTGCCTGTATTTTCAATATGTACCTCAGGGTCCACCAGTAATGACTCTCTGTGGTGTTGAGAAAGGTGTGATGGTAAACGAGGTCCACTTTGAGCTGTTTTAACACTTTCAGGACTCCCTCCTAGATTTACACCACATATATGATTTGTCTTGTTTTTGAAATAGATTACATTTCATAATTACAAACACCAAATGTAATGGACATTGTGTTAATCATGAATAAAAACAGAATACAAAGATTTCAAAATATTTTGTTCAAATTGAACCGTGTTACTCTACTGTTTTACCATTAAGTGTCCTGCGACACAGAGAATTCCTTATTTGTGTTGTGCATCATGTCAAGGAAGTAGGGCTGTCAGACGATTAAAATTTTTAATCGAGTTAATTACAGCTTAAAAATTAATTAATCATAATTAATCGCAATTCAAAGCATCTATAAAATATGCCATATTTTTCTGTAAATCATTGTTGGAATCATTGTTGTTGATTGTTGGAAGACACAAGAAGGATATATACATTCAACATACGGTACATAAGTACTGTATTTGTTTATTATAACAATAAATCAACAAGATGGCATAACATTATTAACATTCTCTTAAAGCGATCCATGGATAGAAAAACTTGTAGTTCTTAAAAGATAAATGTTAGTACAAGTTATAGAAATTTTATATTAAAACCCCTCTTAATGTTTTCGTTTTATTAAAATTTGTAAAATTTTCAATCAAAAAATAAACTAGAAGCTCGCCATTGTTGATGTCATTATTACACCATGCTCACTCCCCAAACCTATAAAATCCTTTGGACCCAAGCGCCAGCAGAGGGCGCCAAATAACAAAAAACAAGTAACAAGCGGACATTACACTTCTGTCATTTTAATCTGAGCGGGGCATGTGCGTTAATAGCGTCAAATATTTTAACGTGATTAATTTAAAAAATTAATTACCGCCTGTTAACGCGATAATTTTAACAGCCCTACAAAGAAGATAAAGAAATATATACAGTAACAGATGACTCACTTTTACAATGAAGTATCTTTCCCAGTGCTCTGAATAGGAACAGAGAAGTATCCTTCATTCCCATGGTTTGCTCTTCTTCTTTGCCCTTTGTTGGTTTGGATTTATTCCGTGATGTTGCTTTGCAAACTGCCTTACCCTGTAATTTCAAAGTATTGGTTCCCCTCAACATCTCCTTTTCTTGTGAATAGTCTGAAAAATTAGAACAGTGCTTTGCAGTGAATCAGTATTGATCCGTTATTAGCTTTATCAGTTACAGTATTTGTGTATATTCACTACAGACCTGGTACCGAGGCAAATTGCAAGCTGTTAACAGCACTGCGAATGTCTCCTGAACTACCAGAACACACCATCTCCAATACTGTGTGGTCTGGGACGCTGAACCGTCCAACACTCTGCGTAAAGTCAAAGAGTAGTCAGAAAACAGATTAAAACATAAATAAATTAGAACAAGTCGCAGTGATGTGTCACCTTTCCATTCTCATGAGTTAGAATACGAGTAAGAACCTTCATCATCGTAGTTGGAGCCACTGGATTAAAACTGGAAAAACAATAGAAAACATAAAAAATAAACCATCATTTGAAATGGGATGTATGAGTTTTACTTTCTTAAATGACTGAAGTTGACTTTTTCACCATTATCTTTGAGTCTTTAGCACTAATGCTAGTAACAATACAAATCAATATTTCATTCCTAAAAGTCTGCAATGTGTATTTAATGGAACCTGATAGTACTGATGTCCAGCTCCTCCAGGATTTCTCTGGGGAAAAGCAATCTTGAACTGGAGTCTCCATTTACGCTATTGGAAACAATGAACACTAGGGGACATCGACTGGTCTTCACAAATAACCTTGAAGAAACGACAGAATATGAGCTCAACCTTAACATGAAGGTTGAATTATCAAAAAACTGAATTTCTATTTGAATCAGTTATCTTCAGTTGTCTTAGAGAGATCAATATTTCTAATGATCTTTCAAACTGTGATCTTTTTTTGTTTGCTTTTATGACTGACCTCAGAATGTCATGCAGCTCACTAGGCTTCCGGTAAAACTGGTTTGGGAATTCCTGAGGAAAAATACCAAGGTAAATATATCAATCAATTCTGATCCACGGCACCACTAGTATTTATACAGTATGTATTGTACAAATGGTGAGAGTTGTATTAATGATGAAGGAAAAATGCTGAAATCGGAAATTCAGGATTATTTCTATACCCACCTCAACCAATAGGAGCTTCACACCAGTAGATGTTACATCACCAACCATTTTCAGGCAGTTGTACTTGTTGGCCCTTAGGAGAAACTCTTGGAATTGGGCTGACTGTGAGGTATTATATACACCGGTTGTTTTCCCGTCTAACACAAAACATGCATAGAGAATTAAGCAAATAAACATTTTGAATCATTTATTGTTTTTCCCCTCTTGCAATTCAATGATAATATGAAAGGATTTGATGAACAGGGTAATGATGTGAAGACTAAATCATGTTTTTAACTCGAAATTTCTGTTGCTGTATTTGTGTTTCAAACCAAACATAGCTCATCTTAATTACATGTAAACACAAACTGGTTTGCTGGACAATTTGTATTAAAAATAAAAGCTGTTCTCTATTACCTGGTATTAATGACATTCTGATTTCTCACTCAAATGTGGCATGTTGCTTTGCTCTAATTAGATCAAACTAAGTACAGTGATCCCTCGTTTTTCGCAGTTAACGGTGACCAGAACCCGACGCAATAAGTGGAAAAACCACGAAGTAGCACATCGAAAAAAAAAAAAAAAAGTTGTGTATGTGTGTGTTTAATGTACTTATTCAGATTAAGCATTGGAAAGAGATACATATAAAATGTTTTTTCATTTTTTTTCCAAAGGTATGATTTAAAAATGATATACACACATATTTTCATAAATGTTTTTTAAGCACTTAAAATGTAATAATTATTAGTTACGTGAGTTAAGTTTTAAACATGTTACTGTCCCAAATAATTATTTTTAAACAAGAATAAAGTAGTAGAATAATGTTTGGCTTCATTAAATGCTTCATTGAGTGAGTCCACTCAAATCCGCTCAAGCTGCTTACTGTACTTACATACAATGAGTTGCCACAGCAACTGTTTAACAAGTTAAACGAAGATTTACGCATGCGGCACTTTGAAGTTTGTGTCTCCGGCAACAGCCAACCCAAACATCTGTCAATCATCGTCAATTTAAATAAGCAACTCCAGTGCATGCCTGACGAACAAAGAGCAGGGAGAGGGAGGGAGGGATAGCAAGACTACGTGATCAGCTCGAGACAGCTCATCTGTATTTTTTCTTTTTTTTTTAAATTGAAAAAAAATCCCAGATGGACTAAGGGCGCGAAGTTTGAAGGGTGAAGTAGCGAGGGATCACTGTATGGGAAAACATTCAGCGCTTAGCAACATCTTACCCAAGCAATTCTAAAATAACTACCTCAAGTCTAATATACTCACCACAATCAATGTTGATGTAGTTATATATGTACGGTGGGTTGGTCCACTCCTGAATACTTAGACCCAACTCCCGAGATAAAACTTGGACAGTAGCAGTCTTTCCACACCCAGAAGGTCCTGTTAACAATAGTAGTCCACCCTGTCAAGGACAAAAGAATTGATGTAATATACAGTTATAAATCACAGCACCCCTGTAGCAGTCATTCAAAATATGGAAAATTCCCCTTTCGACATGTCAAAGACTAATTCAATGATAATGCTTTAGAATTGAAGCAACACCCCCCCCCCCAAAAAAAAAAAAAAAAAAAAATTCATTCTTTTTGTGTGTCTTAATAATGTATTGTGAATGCATGTACATAAGTGGACAATAAGGGTCGTGTATGTAAAAAAGGCTCCTACCTCACTTGAAACTCGAGATTGAAAACTTACAGCCATACCTGAGATGCGTCCGTATGGAGTCTTAGCCAATTCTCCACTTCTTCTATCTTCTTCTTGTGAACAGCTAAATCAACCTGCACAAAAGCCCATATCAAACTTGAACGCATTAGTTGTCATTGACAGCGATGGACATCCAACACACTTGATCTGGAAGAGACTGCTGTGAATTATCCTGTTTCAGTGCCTTCGATGGCAACATACAGTACATCCATGGCAATGAATGATCTACTTCAACATTACATCTGCACACTTATAGTAACCAACTCTCGGCAAAACAATGTTATGGCATATACAATACAACCTTGCTAAGAAACTCAGAATATGGATTTTTTTTGGTGTGTGTTATGGTACTGGTTTTGCTGGTATAGAAACCATCATATGAAGGCTGTCTTAGCAGGGAACATTTGTATATGCAGTAAAAAGGTAAAAACTAGAACATATATTCAAATTGAGAGCCAAGATAAGTGGTGGTAAAGAATATGTCTTCACAATATATGAACTTCACCATCGCGATTGCAATTGGCTTTTTTTTTTTTTTTTTGAACATACAAACTTGTTTTGCTTCATAAAAACAGCAAGCGTGCAGAGACATATCCTCCTGAATCCGTTTTATATACAGCAACCTTCATTATTCACAGATTAACCCCCGTAGCCTGGATTTAACCGTATAATTTGAATACAGTGTGGTCATAGTGAGTCAACCAGTCTCCCCAAGCAGTTGTTCTTCTAGTTTTACTATCGCAAATTCGCAATATATCGCAAACCCCCAAAATATTGCAATGTAATTATTTTCCAATATTGTTCAGCCCTAGCAGAGAAGATCTAAGGATGGCTGGAAACACTGACCTTTGAGCATGGCGTGTATCTGTCCACCCAGGGTTTGTCTTGTTCCTTGTGGCCAAAGTGCTTCTGTGAGTACATGGTATGAGCGACTGAGCTGCCAGTCTGTCCTTTCCTCTTCCGAGGCCTCATTGGTTCAGTTTGAGAACCCAAAGCCTTACTCCTTTTCTTCCTAGAAGCGATTAGGTGCTCTCCCTTCAAATCACTGAAGGATGGATCTACCCAACATTTCGTCTGTGAGAAATATCATATTTCAATTAGCTTTTTATTGCAGCAGTTAAAAAGGTTTGACACCTATTCCAATTATTGGTAACAACAAAACACACACACACACACAAGAATTCAACAAACTATCAGACAGGGAGGGCTTGTAAAACTCACACTGCTTGAAGCAACGTTATCTTCAAGGGACATCTTTTTCATTTTTAGTTTATAGCGCTTCACATTGAGTCCACCGAGTCCTGTGTGTCAGAAAACAGATCAATGGTTGAGCATTAACACTTACACACACCCAAAAAAAATCATTTATCTTTCATGCATTAGCCTATTTGGGACTCCTTAACACAATAAAGTGGTGAAGTGGAATTGTCCAATAACTTGGCACCGGTACTCTATGAGCTCATAACATATGTCTAATTCAAAATAAGGTAAATATTAACTTGCCAAATTGAACTACTTTCAGTCACGTCGCTTTCACTTGTGGAAAAGACAGTCGCAAAGCAAAAATTATAAACTTCTCTTGCCTTTTGCGGTGGTCGCAAAATGTCGTAAATTGCATGAAGGCTAACGTAAAGTGCAGTGATACGACAATTTACGGCAGTGTTTCTATTTGCGAATCATAAAGGTACTAAATTCATCCGAGACAAAACCACAAGGCTGTTATTAGTGTTATCTTTTCAGGTCGGTTTGTCGAATAGTCAGCGTAAATATTTTGGAACTATATCCCAAAGACCGCTTTCTGTATTATGTTCTATATTTCAGGTTGCTGTAAATAGCACACGTGTTGGGTGCTCGCAAGCTATGAAATCGAGGAGACAACCAAACATCCTGTTAACAGGTATTTAAATCTCCATAATGAGTATCACATTTAAGAATATATGAAAAGTAATACGGCAACAGTAGCGACTTATTAACCCACATGCAAATATGTGGTCAATTTGTAAATTTGGAGGATTTGTTAACTTTCAACTGCAAATTAGCAGAGAAATTAATGTTTTAAGAAACAACAAAAAGCCTCACATCGATGACTGTTTGATTTTATTCCTCTGTCTTGTTTGCAAATACGTATTACTACACACACTGTACAGTCGTACTACTAAAACTTGTTAGAAGAAACCTGAATATATTCCAATGTAAAACATCTGCCAGAAAATTAGCAAGTTATCTTTCCTAAAATAGTTCAGACCTATAAAAGTGCTATGCTTTCTGTACTACAGGGACCCCTGGTGTAGGAAAAACAACTCTGGGGAAGGAGCTTGCTCAGCGGACTGGGCTCACCTATGTTAACATAGGAGATTTGGCTCAGGAAGGTAAAAGGAAAAAAGACTTGATTCCACAACTTGTGACACTACAAAAGGGTGTTTGAGAGATTTTGTGACTGAGGCCGTATTCTTGAATTTTGCTTTTAGTCACATGTTGTATTAATTACTTTTCCCCCTAGGAGATCTTTATGATGGCTATGATCAAGTGTACCAGTGCCCCATTTTGGATGAAGACAGGGTAGGTTATGCTTAAATTCCTTTTCACCTTACATTAGCTCAACAAACCGTACAATATTTGTTAATCAAATGGATGATACACACACTCCAGTCTTGTGTGACTGGATGGATTAGATTGAGATCATCTGTAAAGGTCTCTGCATACTAAGTTAGCATCAGCAAGATGTCTAAAATATTGTTTCAAACGTTCCAATCATGTGGTCCTGCAGGTTGTGGATGAGCTAGATGAAAAGATGTCGGAGGGAGGTGTTATTGTAGATTACCATGGCTGTGACCTCTTCCCTGAACGCTGGTTTCAAATCGTCTTTGTTCTCCGAACAGACAATACGCAGCTTTACACACGGCTAGAAAACAGGTACCTTTTAAACCAACCTCCACAATCCTAGTTGCACTTGGTTAATTGATCTGCACCCATTCCTATTTTATAACGAACTCAAGTTTGGGCCTGTTTTTGTACACACGAACTTTAGTAAATTAGGCCCTGAACGTCTCAATTCAAAGCATAACGATCATTTAATTACTTGACAGGGGCTATACAGGAAAGAAGCTGCAGGACAATGTGCAATGTGAAATATTTCAGACCATCTACGAGGAGGCAATGGAAGCCTACAAAGAAGAGCTTGTCCACCAGCTGCCCAGCAACACTCCTGAGGATCTGGAAAGCAACTTGGAGCAGATAGTACAGTGGACTGAGCAGTGGATAAAAGACCACAATTAGACGGGACTGGCTATCAGATAAAACATTGTATGTTTGGGGAAAAAAAAAAAAATTTTTTTTTTACCCATTTCAAACTGCACTTACTTTCATAAATACTGCCATTGTGAAGGCTATTCACATATAGTCCACCCTTAAAAATAGTTGTCGTTTGCGAAAGGATGACTTTGGAAAACAGCTAACGCTGCTCAGCAGCAAATGCACAACATCAAAGCTATGACGGAGAAAACATGCCTAAAATTGCAAATGGCCAAAGAGCATGTTTTTATTGCAGCAAATGGGTTTCCTACTAGGCACACAATACCTAGTGCCTAGTAGAGTAGCGGATGTTTTCATCAGCGAATGGGGATCCTAATAAAAATACAAATACACAATGATTGAGCTGGACAGGTACGGTGTCGTATTTGTGATCAAAATTAGGACCATGTGAAGGGGAAATTTTAAACATAAAACTATTTCTTACTTCACAATAACATTTTTTTTTTTTAATTTAAGTTTTCCTAGGTTTTTTTTTTTTTTTTTTTTTTTTTTTTTTTTTTTTTTCCTATGTGCTTTCTCAAAGTGATTATCCCTGCTGGATCCTCCTTGGCTGCTACTACCGTTTAGGTGGTACTCAGTAGCGTTGCAACACTCGAGATTCGCTATTTTCTTTCAAGACTAGTGAAACCAAGCACAGATTTTTTTTTCAACTTCGTTGATGATATGAAGAAAAATCAACTACTAAATCAGGAAATACTCTAAGTTTTTGTTATAACATGGAATCTCGGCCATTCCTTTAATTCGCTAACCAAAAATAACCTATTACTTGCTTATAACGAACCGGTCCAACTGAAATTAAGGAGAATTTGACACGTAATGTGAACAGGAAGTCGTGTCCCCATTTGAAAGGGTTTGAGCAGGCTTCGAGATGAGGGGGCTGGATTAGCGATGGATGTGAAAAGTCGAAGGCTACAACTCGCTGCGTGCCAACAGCTATACTATTTTTGAAAGTAAAAAAATGTCAGTATTGTTCTATCGCAGTTTTTAATTTAGTACTGTATCGTTCTTGTTGAAGTGACGTCATAACTTGGGACACGTAACAAACGTTTTAACTTCTAAAATAAGTAATTATTGTATACTTACTCCACAGAGTCGGTTTTTTAATACATAGGTACTGTACATAAAAGAGAAAGCTGGTGCGGTTGCTGTAGTGTAAAGTATTTGATTTCCCTTACGACGAAATGAATTCGTTTTGGCAGGTATGTGCCCTCACCAAGATGGCCGCCACGCAGGCACGGTCGTAGCAGGGCGCTGATGATTGCGTTAGTCAATGAACGAGGAGTTCCCGAGAGGCGTAGACGGTCCTGTAGTTACAATCTACGGGCTCTCGCCGGTTGACGTACATGGACCAACGTATAAAATACAATGGATAAATGTAAGTTTTTAAAGCTATCCATATAATTTATCTCGGAACCTAACGAGCAAGTCGTGTAGTTTACACTGAACGGTTACAGCGACATTGACCGAGAGGCATCCATAGGAAGACAAACGTAACAAGCTAGTGAAAGTAATAAAGGCATCTTTTGCTATGTTCTCAATGAAGAAGGTCATTGACTATCTTTTGAGGTACGAGGAAATGGATATTACCATGAATTTCTTGGCACGGTGTGTTTTCCCATGACGTCACACACCGGTTACAGCGAAGGCCGTTTTGCTGGAGTTCTCATTTTTTCTGGTGCTTTTGAGCGGTTAATTTTTTTTTTTTAATCGAAGCGCTGTTCATATATATATGTATATATATATATATATGTATATATATATATATATGTATATATATATATATATATATATATATATATATATATATATATATATATATATAAAATCGGTAATTTTCTGAAAAGTGAATCACTCCATGCCGGGCATAAAGACTGAACACCCGTCTCCAGGATCAACAAACTAGGAATAAATTGCTTTGTCAGCAATATATTCCCAGTTATCCTTCCTTTCATCAGGGAAGGAGTGTAGATTTCTTCCCACGTCTAACTTGTTTGTGTGATGTAAGAAGGCGACCCCAAGTGGACAACAATAATTCTTGCATCTCCACGTAACATCTACTTAAAATTGAGGATTTAGAAGATGAAACTAATATGAGGTTCATCGGATCAAACTGTGGACTGTGATTCAATGTTTATGGAGGATAAAGGGGGAAGAAGGAGGAGGAAAGAAGAAAAGGGGTGAAGCTGGAGCTTAATAAGGGTAGAGGAACAATTGTTTTTTGTTGGTTTTTTTTGTGTGTGGTCTTTTTATGGTATTGTTTTGATGATGTGAATTATTAGTTTAAAAATCAATAAAAATATTGTGGGGGGGGGGGGTTGAAGATTTGTCGCACTTATCTGAGGTCTGGTCACAGGGTAAGAATCCCATACTGAACTTGTTTTTATCCAGTTTTGAATATTTATTTGTTTGTGCCATGATTTGAAATACTGTACTATTGTATTGAATAACCTATACTGTATCACACCGTAATTTGTTCTCAATTTGCTTACCTGGATAAAGTTACATTTTGTTGTCTTTCAAACGTGGGTTTTGATCATCACATTTTATTTTGAAGCTATCCTTTTCATTGCTAAAGTGTTTGTGCCGGTATACTGTATAATAATATGAGTAACAGCGTTTCCAAACCCAAGTCGAACAATTTTGTAATCTTTGCCCTTTATTGTGTGTCTTCCACAGTAACAAGTAACAATGCCACAGCCCAGAATTATGCTAGTGGTGACAGGAGATGATTTTGGTTACTGTCCCAAAAGGAATCAGGGAATTGTCGACTGCTTTAAGGCTGGAGGCATTTCCTCAGTTTCACTGCTGGTTAATGCATCTGCTGCCAAAGATGCAGCAGATTTGGCTAAAAGGTAATATGGCAGCGGCTTAGTATTTATTTGATAATGGTAGTGCTGTATTTTCTTCCTCAAGAATGTTGACTAATTTGACTGTAATCTATCACATACTTTGCTATCAGGCATTTTACAAAACATATCCAATGGTTGATGCACTTTAAATTACTGTACAAAAGACTTTTACAAAAAAAAAAAAAAAAGCCTACATTGATCATAGTGGTGAAACATGTCGATGAGTAAACTTCTCATCGAAGTTTTACACTTGGAAGTCGTCTATTTGCTAAGCCTGTAATTTTGGAATCTTTAAATCAGCAAATTTACCAGTCTTTTAATCCACAAATCTGTTGATTTAACAAACTATTACACAGAGTGGAACGGTAAAATGTCTGGCCGATGGGCAAGTAAGAAAATAAAAATAGTGACAGAAAAGTTTTTCATCTAATAAAATGATAGTGACAGAAAAGTTTTTCATCTAACTGCTTCAACTATTCTGATTACCAGTGGTACCTTGGAACTGGTGGCAGCAAGTGAAACGGTCTTTGTTGCTGAAATGTTATTTCTAATAATGCACACAACAGCTATGTGTTACCAGCAATTTGAGTGGAAAATCTTTCAGGGTGGCAGTAGTTGTTGCCTTTTGATAAAACCGTGATACAAAATGAATTCAGGCTTAATTGGGGAGATTTTGAAGAAGGATTTTTCCTTCTCAGGCACAGCATCCCAATTGGGCTCCATGCCAACCTGTCAGAAGGTATCCCTGTGTCTCAGAGCCTCCAACAGGCATCGACCCTGATCAACGAGCGTGGCTTTTTCCATGGAAAGATGGGGTTCCGTCAGGCACTAGGACGACATCAGCTAAATATGGAAGAGGTATGGTGAAGAGTGTCACCTATTTGTTCTTCTATTCAATTAGCCAGCAGTGTTTAGTCATTTAATTATCCATTGAGACAAAATGTCTGCTCTGATTGGAATGCATTTTAAGTTTTCTTTAATTAATGACCCTATGTTTACCTGCCTCCTCCCTCTTCCAACTCCCGTGTTTTTTCATTATACTGAATTTCAGGTGTTTTACGAAGTATGCAAAAAAAGTGCTCCATCATTTATTGTTTAGTGCTAAATGGAAAAAAAAATGTCTTTAATTTCAAGGTGGAGCTTGAGCTAAGGCATCAGATCAGGCTTTTCAGAGAATTGACTGGTCACCTACCTCATCATATGGATGGCCATCAACATGTTCATATACTTCCAGGTATGTCAAATTTCATTTTGCAGTTAAAAGTTAAATGCTGCACTAACTTTTAAAGCTAAAACCATTTTGCTTTGCAACAGGGAAGTTGGATGTATTTTCACTGTGCTTTTTCATAGTTTTTATTGCTATTGTAGGTGAATACAAAAGTGAATGAGGGGACTGAACAGAATAGGCATAAATACCACGATACTGTATATAACTACAAGTACAAGTGATTTTGTGTTGCAGAGGTCCGTGAGGTGTTTGCACAAGTCCTTTCAGATCACGGAATTCCATATACTCGTGTTCCAGTGGAACCAGGTTTACAAAGCTGTCCATGGCTGCCAGTGCATCTCCAAAAATTCTACACACAAGTGGAGAAAGATGCCCGAGACTCTATCCCTGTCTTCAGGCGTTATGGGATAAGGTGTCTGTTAATATCAGTGTTTAATATAGGTGGTGCATGACTTACATTAACTGTATCAATTTGTAATTTATATTGGCAATATGGTATTTTCTATTACTAAAACATAATGAATAACAAATTCACCATTTCACTATACAGGTGGCCCGATGTGTACCTGGGACTGACCACAGTAGGCCAGAATATGTCTGTTCCCAACCTGAAGAGGGCCTTCAGCCATGCTTTGAGTATGTCCAAGCGAGATGTGTCGAGTTCTGAAGAGTGTGTGGTCACAGCAGAACTAATGGTCCACCCAGGTTACCCCAGTCACCCACAAATAGGTGGCTGTGGAGAAGGACCAGATGACTTCTCCCAGTCAGATGACCGCCAACATGAGCTAAATGTGCTCACTGACTTGTCTCTGCTTGCTTTGTACCGCCATGAGCGAGTGCAGCTATGTGCTTTTAAAGACCTGTGAACATAATTTTGTGAATAAGAGTCACATCATATACATTTTGTGCTGTAACTGTTGGATTCAGTATGAAATTGGTTATTCTTTACAGTTTATCGGCGTTTATAAAACAAACTTAAAACTAAAATATCAGTTGTTAGCAATTACTGAACTGTTTTTTTTTTTTTTTTTTTTTTTTTACACATTTTAACAGTGAAGATAAATTTAAACATGTTGACATAAAATTCTCCATTTTTGTTCTTAATTATTTTCTTTTTGAACCCATGTCCAACTGAGCTAGCGGAAACTGCAGGTGGATGTGTATAAAAGGTCACCCATTAAATATCCTGTCTTTCTGCTACAATTTATAAGCTCTTTTTATCCAAACAAAATGTTGTCCTTCTCTTCAGGAAACTTGACTGGTTTGATTTAAAAGTGTAGCAATAACTTACAAACTTCAGATATATTTATATGATAAGTGCAGAGAGTAGACATTAAAAATGAATTAATAATCCACATTCATAGTGGGAAAATGCTTTATGTATATTTTTTTAAATGATTCCTAAAGCATGAAGTGCCCAATATTTTGTGATGATTGGAATAGTTTTTATGTAAATGTACTGTAATGTGTATTATATATATTTAGTAACATTAAACTAATTCATAAATGATCAAAGCCTGATTTGATTTCAGTGTTTTTCCACATGTGGACAACATTGCAAGAATTGTCTTAAATATTAAGTTTTTCTCAATTATTTACACAGATTTTCATGTACTTTAAACTGACCACAACATATGATTAATGCACAATCCCGAATCAGTTCTTCTAATTCCTGCTTTCCACCAGGGCCGGCCCAGCCTATAGGCAGACTATGCAGCTGCTTAGGGCCCCTGACCACTAGGGGGGCCCCCCAATCTGGCAATGGTTTAATTTATATTCTGTTTACTACAGTTTGCTTTATTTGGCTTTTGTGAGTTTTGATACTTGATTACAAGCTTAAAAAATAAAATTTCTTCCTTCTTTCTTTCCTCTTTTAGAAAAAGGTTTGGCGCTATCTACTGTAAGTACTGACAATCATTTGGGGTGAGAAGTTTGAAGTATGCAGTGCAACAAAATCTGATTAATGTACAAAATATGGACGTATGTATGGGTTTCACAGTACACTGTGATGAAATGGTGAGCCAAAAATATGGCCCCTTTGCATTATTTTGCTTAGGGCCCCCAAATGGCCTGGTCCGGCCCTGCTTTCCACTTAATTTGAATTTTTTAAAAACGCTTCAAAAACACAATTCTCTGCATTTGATCCAATTTTCGTTGTTTTCACATGGAACACAGTCATTCATAATTCTAAAGAAACTTGCTCTACTATTGCACACTGACTCATCACATGGACAGACACCAGTCACACCGTTTTGCAATTACTGTACCAATTAGAACTATAGTGGAAAGGGGAAACATGAACACATCTGTCTTTGAACAGTGGATGCCAACATTCTATTTTTTTTTTTTTTTTTTTAAACCTGTCCTGTTCAGCTGTTTGACACAGAGAATGGAAGTCTAAGTGCCCGGATTCTGAACAGTTTTAATGTTTCACATTGAGAGTCTGACATACTCCCATTGTGATCATTCAAAATACCTTTTTATTATGACAAAGCAGCGAACAGGAAGGGGTTATGGGGGGACAGAAGAAAAGAAATACAAGAGAAGAAAGAAAAGAAACACATACACAAACAACAACAAGAAATACATTGAACATCTAAACTAGTTACTAATATGCTGGTGCTATCGTCAGCGAGATGTATTTCCGGTTTACACCATGTGGGGGCCTATTGGCCAGTGAAAGAGGAGAATGGGGGTGGGGGTGTCTATAACACTATAAGCTAAGTGATTGAAAGGGGTAGATTGTACACAAATCAGTTCTGTGATCTAGAACCCAGTAATCGTGTGAATCTCTTATGAGTGTAAGCCCGTTGGCGACCAACCCTACGCCGCCGCATCGCCAATCCCGGCACCGGAACCCCCAACCCGAGCATGCCCTACCACATCCAGCAGCATGCAAGCCCCACCGGGCGCGCAACAGCCACGCAGACGGGCGGAGAAACCACGCGGGCGCCAACCCAGGGCCACGGCCCCCACCCAGCCAGCCCGGGGAGGGAGGGCGGGCGGGGGGATCGGGGGCCATGCGCAGCCCATCCCTCCTCCCGCCGCCCAGCAAAGGAAACACCGCCCCCCACCCCCGGGACCCAGGGTGGTCCCCCGGGCCACCCGCGCGCCCATCAACCGGCCTTCAGGGATGGCAGGAGGGGACGCATCACCAACCCCATGCCTACACCCACCCCCGCCCGCCCACCCGGGCCACGAGCCACAGCCCCCCAACCGGCACGGCACGCCATGGGACCCCCAGCGGCCCACCAAGCCCCAGGCAAGGCAGGGACCCCCGCCGGTGCAGGCGACACCCCGCTGATACACCGGCGCCCAGCCAGCGACCCGCGACGGAGCGCAGGGCGGATGCCCAGCCAGAGAAGAGAGGGGAAGGCGGAGGCAGGAGAACGCCCAGGAACTGCCACGGGGCGATGCAAGATCGGAGACCCGACCCCCCAGCCCACTCCCGCGGCCGGCAGCCGAGGCAGAGGGGAGGCCACACCCCGGGAGCCACGCCGTATAGAAAAAGTGTGGGACCCCCCTACCACCCTATTACTGTGGCTGCCAGGTTCCCGACTGGCAGCCATCACCCAGCACCGTGATGGGGGTGTGAGGGGAGGGTAGTGCAATGTATGCATTAAAATAGGAGAGCTTGGCTTGGGGCAGTGGGACCGCAGCATGGAGTTTCTGCCCAGCCGCCCGTCCCACCGCCCTTTGCCGGAGCTCTCCTGTGGAGTATGTATGCCAACATTCTAAATCGACAGAGGTAGATGAGTAACAGTAGGAGGGGGAACATTGCCTGCGATGTGGACGTGTTACTGTAGCAATATCGTAACAAGACAGGATGCAGCAGTTTTTTTAATGTTTTGTTTTTTGGAAACTAAATTTTGTATGAAGACCACATTACATGTGCAACTTTGATTGTTTTTGTGGCGAAAATAAAATACATTTGTTACTGTGCAGGCTGTTAGTGTGTTCTGAGTATGACCATATTCTTCTAGAATATTTTACAACACCCCTATTTGACAGTAGTAATTACATGGCACATAGAGACAAAACATCCACTGACGCACACACTCACACCTACCAGCCAGCCTGCAATGCATGTTTTTTGGGACGTAGGTGGAAACCCACACAGGCAAGGGAGAACATGCAAAATCCACACAGGGAGGCCGTTGCCGGGATTTAACCAACTGAGAATATGCTTTCACAAAATGTATAAACAAGCGAGAAAAACTGTATTCAAGCTTTTGGTCAGCAGGGGGTGCTCTGAACACAGAGGAAAGAAGCGAGAAAAACTGTATTCAAGATTTTGGTCAGCAGGGGGTGCTGTGAACACATAGAGGAAAGAACATCTTTTTCGTGAACCAAGTAGTTCTCAAACATTCACACTAAACACAACCTCGCTCTCCAAGTACCACCATAAAAATGAAAAAATATTACAGGATAGTTGCATAGTCTGGAACATTAATGTCCGTGTACAATGTGACTCAAATATTCTCCAAAATGCAAAGTAAATAAACTCTACTGGTCTTCAGTTTATCAATAAACACTCATTGAGAGTAATCCAATCTACCATTACCATTTACTGTGTTTTATTAGTAAAACTTGTTATTAATGCATATCACCAACATTATTATCTATGGGTCATAGTTGATATGTTTGCTTTTAATCATAAGTGCGAGTGTGAAAGACCATCAATGATATAAATGGTTTTTACCACTTGATTTCCTCCACACATATGTATCATAAACAATCTGAATGGTTTGTTGACATGCAGTTAAGTATTTAACATAACACGTGATTCTACGTCATTACACAGATGGTGACGTCGGACTTGAAGCATCGTCCCATATCGCAGGGGGAATTCTTCTAACGCGACCACTCTGTTTCAAGGGTCGACACTCAAGTACGAAAGACAGGTGCGTGGAGAATCATTGAGACTAGGCTCTAATGTAATGTTCCAAGTTAAAATTGACAATTAAAGTAAATGACACTACTGATACGTGCATAACTCAATTCAATTCAAGGCTGTGTGACTATTGTAAATGTAGAGACCAGATATACAATGAAGCCATCCTCTTACCGGAAGTGCAAAAAAATTATAGAAAGTACAGTAAGTACCGCATCACATGGGGATTATTTTTGATTTGCTACAATATACCTACTATGCTATAACGTGATTGTACTTGTTGACATTAATTGTTGTCACTCGTATTTATATCATTAAATTTTTTACTTTACACTACGGCGTGAATGATTTTTCTATTAATGATGCATTGCTGTTTTATTTGAAAAGTTTATAATGTATGCCTTTCCTGCACGCACAGGCGCGAGTTTTGAGGTCTAGCTTTCACGTCAACCCCGAATCCCCTCCCCCTCCCCACCCCCACCCCCGAGACCCATATTCTCTTCGCTGTGCATTCTGGGAACTCATACAGAAGTTTCAAGATGGCGGCGAGCAGGAGGCTGGCCAAGGTAAATCATACGAGTTCGTTGTAGTCCCAGCACCTGAATTACGTTTCGCTGCGATGGTGGTTGAGACATACGTGAAAATTCGACCCAGGAGACCCTAGTCCGTCTTGTATATGACAGCACCTGGTTTAAAGAGTCCATTTTTATTAACGAGGTCACTACCTTGTCGTCCTGATATTTGAAAGCAAAGCACCCGGCAAATTAGGCCAGTAACGATGACCAGGAAAAAGAGTTCAACAAAGAATAGTGTTGATTCCCTTCGTGAAAACATTGTATCGTGGGTAGGTTTGCGCGCACGAAAAAACCGTCGGTTTTCGATGACGCTCACGTAATACGGTGAATTTCCAAGTCACAATGCGTCGCCTTTGCTAATCAGAGCTAACTTGCTATCCTCAGATCCGAGCTGCTGGTTAAGCTAGCTTGTCGGTCAACGTAGACGTAAATGAGTGAGTTTATGTGGTCAGGCTTAGTTCCAAGTCCAACTTGTAACCCTTGTTGTTGTAATTTCGATGATTTATGCATGTAAAATGTAAGGGTTACAGTTTCTATTTAGCACTTAGAGCTATGTCTTCCTGTTTCGTTTTTGTGCGTGTAATCACACGATTCCTGTCACGGTGATTGTTCAATGCCCAGAGTCATAACGGAGTTCGTTACTTAATTCAACTATTTTCGAGATGGTATTGACAATTTTTTATGATAAAAGCCATCTGGTTAAAGGCACTGTAATAAATAGTGAAAGTTATTGTGTAAATTGAGTGTTTATCCTTGTTGTAATGTAGAAATTCGTGTTTGAATAGCTGAACACTAAACTCGCATTTGATGCTTTTAACGATTAAATTTACTATTATCTTGTATTTAAAGAAAAAACAGGACTGAATTATATATAAGTAAATCATTAACACAAGTGTCTCACCATCTTGACCATTAAAAAAAGAAAAAAAAAACTGGAGGTGTACTGAAAGCAGATGTTACTGCACTGCGGTAAATGTGGATTTGTTGGCAAACTGTTAGAGGTTGGAAAGTTGACATTCTGTAAAAGGTGCCTAGTAAACCTATCGTTCTCTGGTATGTGTGAAGACCTTTCAAAAGGGCACATCCCGTGATAGTCCATATCTGTGTTCATTTGTTAATCATTGATCCAAAGTGGATGTCCCCCAAATATTTAATACTGATGAACATAGTGTGAACAATTTTATTTCAACATCATGGTTGAAATCAGTTATAGTGTATTTTTTTTCGAGTATAATGCACTTTTTTTGTTCCTGCTAAAAAACATAAATTGAGGGTATAGTACATAGGTGCAAGTGAAAATCCAGTATATTCCATATATGTTTACTGGTACGCTGCACCTGTGCTAAAGGTGTCATTTCATTTTACTATCGCAAATATTACAGTTTTATACATAAAAGGCTTAAGCTACTCACTAGGAGTTGGAACTAGGCGATAACAAATTTTAGTGTGCGATAATTATTCTCATAAATTATTGCGATATGCGATATTATTTCGCCCCCCCCCCCCCCCACCCCCATTCTTTAAACCGATTTACAATAACACAGTGCGAATACAGTATATATTAATAGATGAAGTACACCCATTTAAACGCGATATTTACTCTTAAATTCAAATATACTTTTTAAGAAATCACAACTAAAAACAATAGACCATACCTCTTAAGTAAAAAACAACAATATTGATACCGCACAGAAACACAGAATAAATAAAATGTGTTAAAAAAAAAAAAAAATTGCACTTAACAACTTCAGCATTTAGAAAAATGAAAACTTTTCCCGTCATAGCTTATGCAATGGTGTTCCGCAGGGATGCAATGATACAGTTAAGTCATGGTTCGGTACGAATTTTGATACGAGGGACACGATTTTCGATCCGATTCAATACATTTAATGCTCTGTAAAAAAAAATATATAACAATTGTATTTTTTAATTTTTTTAAATTTTGTTTTTTAACTTTTTTTTTTTTTTTTTTTTTTGCTAACGAGCAAAAATTAAATTGCCATCATATAAACATGCATTTTAATGCATAATATTTATGTGCTTACTTCTTACTGATATGAAAAAAAATTGTATAAAAGTGCTGAGAACAATCTTTACTGTTTGTAAAGTGAGGCAGGGCACACCGTTGATTGCTACAGCTCTCTTAGTAGCTAGGTTTACTACATGAGCAAGACATCCTATTTATGGTCCGAATCCATTTGTGTCACGTACTGAATTAACAATATTTGCAACATTATCTATAGTCACTGGTATGGATTGATTTGGCCTTCTTGACCTCATGTGACAAATGACAGTTTAGAATTCATCAATGTAGTATATGGACTACATGTCCCATAATCACTCTGGGCTCACGTAGCCAATGGCATGGGAAGTAGCACATCTAGTTTGCCATTTCATGATATCTAGTTTGCCATTTCATGATATCTAGTGTGTGCGAGCAACCGCGCATTAAAAAAGCAAGCGCCGCTGAAGTCACGTCTGCTCATTACTACACAACACCAGCATATGAGGGCTTTCATATACAGGACGAGTTTGAAGCACAGCGCTCTTAATTTCATTCAGCTGTTCGTTGTCAAAGTGAGGTTATTCGTAGCAGCCAAGTCGGTAACAATGTTTTGGCGGACTTCGTTGTAAATATCCAGCGTTGTGCCGAAAAATAGCCGCCCCCCGTGAAATGTCACTCCTGACGGGAGCGCCCACACGTCAACAACACCGGCGCGCCATAGATGGTCCACAGTCACTCCGGAGCACTGACGCGGCCGGTATACGTTGAACAACAGGATATAATGGGAACAATTGGCTCCGGGGCTAGTTTTTGGCAGACCTGGAACGAAGATGCATTTTGCGCAGTTGGTAACGAACTTTTAACAGCACGTCTGCCGCACGAGCACACACACGTGCACGCGAGCCGATAAATCGCAGCGGAAAAGTTACCGCCTTCATTTTTATATATCGCGCGATAAATGGAATTATTGCATATTGCGACAGGCTTAGTTGGAACCTCTTGGTACCTCACGATACAATACGATTTGCGATACAAAGCTTACGATAACGATCTGACGATACAACAATTATCGATACATTGGTCAGGAAATAATTCTAGGATATTCGACAAACAATTAATGAACAGAAAAACAAGCTTCTGTTGTGAATTGGAATGAGTTTATCATTAGTAGACGTCCAATCCATTTGAACTGGGAGGGTGGCAGCGAATGAACGTTCATTCGCTGCCATCCCTCCCGCTTCAAACGGATTGAACGTCTATGGCCAGTAGTGGCAGCCAATGCCAGGCAATGAGGTAATTTTGAAACATTAAAGTCATTTACCTGTTGATTTTCAGTTACTCCCTGTTGATTTTGGGGTATTTTATGGGTCTCCTCCTGTTTATTTTGAGTTACAGAACAGGAAATGACCTGAGAATCACCCAAATGAGCACCGTCAATGCAGCCTGAGAGTTAACTGAAACACTATTATGGTGAAAAATTTTGGTAGCAACTTGTTGGTTCATGTTTATATATATATATTTTTTTTTTGGCATTGACACCTTTTCAAAACGATATCTCGATTCTTGGCAGGAGCATATCGATAACCTTTTGGGATACAAAGTATCACGATATAACAACATTTTGATATTTTGTAACACCCCTACTACTCACTGCAAATCTGAGTGTCGCACTTGCGTGTTTGCTATCATTTTGTAATCTTTTTTTATCATATTGCTTTGCAGTAGTGTTTTTACGTCACACAAGATTTGACCATACCGAATTTTGGTCCAGGTGTCATGCACGCTGCTAACTGCACTTGAGGCCTATTTCAAAGGCATAAGCATTGTGGTGACTGCCAAGGGTGACCAGTTGCTGCAACTTCAGCAAGGGTGACCAAAATATTAATTGTACTCTCACTAGGATGATTTCTTACAGTCCGAGACAAGTTGACAACTAGTTCACGTTCGACTTTTATGTAGAAACTTTCACTCGACTATTTACGTGCGTCTTAACCCATGGCAAAACAACTAGTTAATAGTGCCTTAGTTATTCTATCAACTGCAAAATATTTTGGTACTCATTTACACATGCATAGTAGATCATAGCACTCCATTCGTTCCCGTGGCAGGCCGTTCCGGAAACAGTGCTGTGACGTCACCGTAGTGGTGGTTGTCGTACGTTGCGACTGTGGAGGGAGAGAGAGGGCCCGGAATGGGCTATCTCGTGGTGGGAATGAGTTCTCCCAGCCATGGGTGGCTCACTCTAGCAACAACACATGGCTTTGATTTTCATGACCATGAGCTTTGAGGTGAAGGGAGAGTGTTCTATGTGGTTTAAGGTGCAAAGTGATTAACAACCACCATGCTTTTGATAGTGTTTAAAACATGCAGTCATACAAGTGCAACCAAGATAACATTTGTACTCACACACCCTGGAAAACTTCACACAAGTGACTAATTTAATTGCAGTTAAGAGCCCTGAGAGCAGGTGAATTGTCGACAAATTATACAGTAGTACATTTTACTTAAATGTATTTTTCTTCTTAACCATTACCCCTCCCCTCCCTCCCAGGAACTTGATGAGATTCGCAAATCTGGAATGAAAAATTTCAGAAACATTCAAGTCGAGGAATCAAACCTGTTGTCATGGCAAGGGCTCATTGTACCTGTAAGCAACTCTTATTAAACTGCTCTGACACATTCTCACCTGTCAATTTTATTTTTATTAATGTTCTCCATTTCTATCTAGGACAACCCTCCCTATGACAAAGGCGCATTCAGGATCGAGATCATTTTTCCCACCGAGTACCCTTTTAAGCCTCCTAAGATCACGTTCAAAACAAAGATCTATCATCCCAATATTGATGAGAAGGGCCAAGTGTGTTTGCCTGTTATCAGTGCAGAGAACTGGAAGCCAGCCACCAAAACTGACCAAGGTGGGTGTATTATGCTGGCCGCTGTTGAAGAATTCACGTCCGTTAGCGCAGACAATTTAAATATTTCTAAATAGAAGAATAGGTGAAAAAACAGTGCCAGGGTTTTTGAGTAGATCGTTAAAGACTGGGTCAGGCTCTCGCTTTTGCAGTATAATTATCTACCATGTGCTCATCTCGGCTACATTAATTGAATGACCAAATCAAAGTATGATATACAAACAATATTTTTAAAGTACTGTTACAAGCTTGGCAGAGGTTTCAATCAGTGGAGATGAAGAGGAACTCTGACATGAAGAGTAAAACTTTTCTTCGTATTGCAATAGAAGTACAATGGGGCCGCCTGACCAACGGTATGTTGCAACTCAAGGGGATTCCACGGTAATAAAGAATTTTTAACAAGTAAATACAAATCTAGTACAATCCACGAAATGACACCTGAGCTGGAGAGAAGTGCTTTGACCTGTTTTGCGAAAGTGGAATTTGGTTGAAAAGACCTATTGATGTAGTCCAGTCATTTCTATCAATCTACTCATGCAAAACCCCTTACTCGCAATGTGATTCAACAATCCCAAAAAGAGAGAAATAAAACGGCCTTCTTTCACTAGTAATTTGTGTACTAGATTTATCATGACAACTACATAATTCATAGAAGTCATTGTGGACTGTTCAACTCCCAACTTGATGTGAAAATCCCAGGGCGGAGATGGCAACTGCGTTCCAGCTATAAGAGAACTGTGCAGAAGGTTATGACTGCCTTCAACAACAACATATATATATATATATATCAGGGGTCGCGTTAACCGAATATTTTCCTTCGTTGACCGGTTTTTTAAAACGGTGACGGAAAAAAACTGAAGTTCATCCGTCATTTTGACAGGTTGCAATTCACACCCCAGACCACAGGGTGGCGAGTGAGCATATTAATTAGCTATTGTCTCTCTTGATGCACGACGTCGTTGGCCTCACTCGGAAAAATGTCAAGGCAACTGAGCGTCCGAACTAAGGCTACGTTCATACTACAGGTCTTAATGCACGAATCCGATTTTTTCGTGTTTTTCCGACTCGAGTGAGGCATTAACTTGACGGTCTGAACGTGACAAGTCGCATAGAACGGGACCATTTCAAATCCGATCTGGGTCACTTTCGTATGTGGTCTAAATCCGATCTGGGCCACATTTTTCCAGACTGTCGCGGCGGTCTGTACTGTCCAGTCCCGCAAATCGGATTTAATGCAGCAATTACGTCATCAAAAAGCGAGAGACGGTACGGCAGCTACGGTAGCGATGCAGCAGTGCGTTATTAGCGCCTAGCTTTCCTTGAACATGGCTTTTTAGGAAGGGTCGGACTTGACAACAGTCATAAAACAATAAAAATAGGTTTGAGGATAAGCCTGAGAATGATCGGTGTTCTCTCTGCTCCATATAAGCAATATTTCAACATTGCTTACACGGCCGAGAGTCGGGGCAAACTGCCCGTATGTGTGTGTGAGACATGCACGAACAGTGCGTGCATGCTATCGATCTATATACTTTGAATATAAGCCTAAACGGGAATTATATATGCCTGTTATTTGTGTCCTCTTTTTAACAGCAACAAGCCTATGGCTACGTTCATACTACAGGTCTTAATGCACGAATCCGATTTTTTGTCATATCTGCGCCCTAATTCGCAGTCCCAACATGCGCTGAGCAAGACGACCCGCATACGCAGAAGCATCAAAACAAATGACCATACAGTCACACATGCTGGCTGTCATCCGTCATTCCAGGGATATCATATTTTGCTTATTAAAGGCAAGTTAGGCGCTAATAACGCACAGCTGCTTGATGTGTGATGGCGCGGTGTGGTTTCTCTTTTAAGCTTGTTCGGACAGAATATTAATTAAAGATGAATGAAAAGTAAATACTATTGAATATGTCATTATGAACATTTTAAAAATTTAAGTGACGGGGTAAAAATAGATTATGACCGGATTTTTGTGACCCTTTCAGTCAAAATGACACACAACGAAAAAATCTAGCGCAACCTCTGTGTGTGTGTGTGTGTGTGTGTGTGTATATATATATATATATATATATATAATTGAACATAAACTTGCAGATCAGGTTGTCTGACATTATCCTATCCTGGCAAGCCGGATTGATTGATTGTTTATATATTTTTTAATATATCAATCTTGTAATGATCCAATTGAGAACTTTTTTCATGGTAGGAACCTTTTTTAAAAAAAATTTTAAATGAGGAAATTAACTGTACAGTTGTACCTCTACTTACGACATTAATTGGTTCTGAAAGTAGTCTCGTAACCTGAAAATTCCGTAAGTAGAGCGAGTTTCCATGTAAATGCCGTAATCCGTTCAAAGCGCGACTGAAATGCCACATTAAACTAAACCGGAATAAAACAACAGCCAAACACATTTGAATCATTCCATATACCTAACCTAACTGGTAATACCTGTAATGAAGTAGATAATAGAACATAGTGCAAAGGAAAAATGAAAAAAATGTACATCTTACCTTTCAAGTGAGCCAATGTCCCCTTTCACAAAATTGATGGTGCCTATCAACTATCTCACTCTTTGTGACACAAATTGCCTGTGCTCAAATGTGCTACTAAGGTAATGAACCGTTTGTGGGCTTAAAAAAAACAGACAAAAACGCGAGGAGACTTGTGCTCTTTTAGCGAAAACGTCAACCTGCTATAACAACACCGTCGCGCCTGTGCATGTCGTCATACTGCGACAGCCAAATTGAAACGGCATTAAAAATAGGGCAGTAGGAGAGCAGAATCACATTACGGATGCATGATGTGACAGATTGACCCATAAGGCAGCAGGAGGTTATGGCGTGACATTTAAATGCAGGAAGTACATAAATATCTTAGAGTATTGTATAGTATTTTTGCCCGTAACCCGAAATTTTATTTCTTAAAATTCCCGTTTCCCGTTGAGGCGTGTCGTAACGTGAAAATTACATTTCTACAAAAGTTTGTAAATTGAGGTACCACTATACTTCTGACAAAACTTTGAATTTGACCTATCTACAAGAACTGCTTTGCAGTCTGCCATTTTAATCAACGAGATGGTCGCTTTCTGGTGAGGTCACATCTGCAGCTTCAGCCACTTTCCCCTGATTGGCTCGGACATCAGAACGCCAAGAGCTGGTTAGACGAATTCAGGTTGTCAAGACGTTACTGCTTGATAAATGAAGGAATAAAGCAGGACGGTCCTACTTGCCCAGCTAACATAACAATTAAAAAAAAAAGAATGATAAACTTCGTAAAATTAAGAAAAATGCGTATTTTCCATTGTGCCAAGGTGGAAATCATATACAAGGAAGATTTGCGATACCAGTGACCCAATTTATGTATTGTTTAAGATGAGGACAGATTTTTAACTCGTAACTTGTGCGTGCACACATGATGTACAAGCACTTAATGGTGGCAGTAACGTAGTTGACATTTCATTTAAAACCAAGTTCAAAATGAACACTGGCCAATCTGCTCCCGCCCCCCCCCCCCCGCCCGCCCCCCCCCCCCCCCCCCCCCGCCATCTCATTTGCCCAGGGCCATTAAAAGAACAACCAAAGAGCACGCATGCCCCCTACTGGATAACTTCTAATATACATGCAACAATAAGTCTGTAAATAATTAATTAGCCCCGGGACAAAGAAAAATGAAAAATCGGGCTCCGAGGATCGATGCATATACATGCCTAGAATAAACCTACCAATTTTCATAATCTGTTTACGAATAACAAAGGAGTAGCCATTTCAAGTCCGCAAATCATCTAATTAATTAGCCATGAGGCAAAAAGCAAATATGCAGTTAATGGGCCAAAGCATTTGAACATTCAAATTAAACACAGTTTAACAGTTAAACAATCCAAAAAAAACAGGAAAACTAAGCACTTGGTTTCACAAGTGTATCATTTGCTTCTGATCGTTTTATTTAGACCCACAAAAAAATGCCTGTTGAGATATCCTTGAGAAAGAAAACACAGCCTCAGTTGTTTTTGATGCTGCGTTGTTTAAAATTTCTGTGACCACGTTTTTTGTCTTGCAGTTATTCAGTCTCTCATTGCACTGGTGAACGACCCCCAGCCAGAGCATCCATTGAGGGCAGACCTAGCAGAAGAATACTCAAAGGACCGTAAAAAATTCTTGAAGAACGCCGAAGAGTTTACAAAGAAACATGGCGAAAAGCGGCCAATGGACTGATCACTTGCTGAGCGTTTAGCCCTCTCTTTCTCCCCCTTACCTCTTATCTGCCCAACCAAATCTTTCTTCCCACCTGCCCTTTCTAAATGCCCACCATCTTTTACCCTCTTTACCATTCACGTTCCCCCCTGTTGCGCCCCACACTGCCTCCATCTTGCACCCCAGGAGCGGCCCAGCTGAAGCAGGCAGTGGCAGCCTCTGCCTCCCTTCCCATCTGCTCTGTGGATCAGACCGCTTCCTATCCCTCCTCCCAGCAATAGATTTCCATACCTTCACTAACTTTCTACTCTTAAATAAGTCAAAATGAAAAAAAAATAGGCTAAGACATGGAGAGTTGAATAGGAATACTCAAGAGTAATGTGTTTTACTGTTTGCTTTTCTTCAAATATAAAGGATTGTTAAATAGATCTCACATAGATTTTTTTTTCAGAGATTTAAAACTGGTTTATGACTGATTCTCTTAGCCACGTTAGCAGTAACACATCAAGGGAAAGAGAAAATCGTAGATGTTTTGTTTGTTTTTGCAGACTGCAGTTCCCATACTGACTTCCACTGCTTCTAGACTTGCACTGTATTCTGTGGAATAATCCTACATTTTCCCTTGCCCAGATTGTAACCCTCTGAGCAGAGGCAAACTATCGCTATCCCACATGTAAATTGAATTCTTATAGAAGTTCTGTATTTGTCACAAAAAAATCTCCCAATTCTCAGCAAGCTCCTTTAAAGAACACGTTTCACGTATTTTCATGGGTTTGATTAGTTGTACAAAAACACTTGTTCCCTATGTACGTTTTTTTTTTCCTGACAAATGCCTTGTAATGTTCTTTTAATTACCAAAATAATTTGGATTGGCACTTTGATATAAAATTGTCAAAGTAGGTAATTTGTACTGTCCATGTCTTTTTCCCCCACTGCTAGTCATTGCAGTGTCACCATCTTCCTTTAACACATGCCGGCAACCACTTTCTGGCAGTAGATCCACTGCCAGCTTCCTGTGCTGAAAAGACCTCATGGTCAACAGTGGGCGAGTTGGGGGGCGGGTCACAAAACCTAGAGGCGGATTCACTCACCCGGAGCGCAGTTCAGCTCAGACAGCCTCTTGAGGCGAGCTGGGAGAAGGGCTAGCGGTTAAAAGGGTATGTCAGGGCACAGAAAGGGGACTGGGTGGCCAAAAAGCAACGTGTAACAGCTGTTTGATCCAGTCTCAGTTCTTGTTTCGTAATAAAGATGGCTAACCATTTTGCCTCAATGCCTGTCTGCTAGTGAAGTAACACTAGTCCAAATAATGGACAGTGAATTACTTGTAGCCTGTGCTCATAGGCAGAGTTAAAGGGGGGGGGGGCACACCTGGTGGCCAAAGTTTCATTGCATTTGACTTTCCTAAACATTGATTTTAAAATTAAGAGTTTTCCTGTAAAATATTGTCTATAAAAGTAAAACACTAAAACAACAAAAATTAATGAAATGAAAAAAGATATTTTATAATGGCTCAAAATTATTTTTCGAACAGATCGTGTGACTAGCACCTTAGACGGTCATTTGCTTTGCTTAGCCAAAACCACTTGAGGACCGAGGAGGCAAGATGGATATACGTAAATTTTTCAAGCCTAAACTTTCAAAAGCGACAACAACTATTGAGTAATAACCAAAGATTGAAAATTTGGACCATGAAACACCAAAGACCGTCAAAATGGTGAGCGGAGTTTCAATTTGCCCCACTAAAGACACTAATTGTACAACAGAGCCACCACTGGTGTCTTGCCAATGTAGTTACCCCCATCGAAAACTGTATCCCCTGGCCGTGGGAGCGCGCACACACACGCACACACACACATTAGCTATGAGTTATGTCGACTTAAGCAATTGAAGCCAGAAAAGAACCACAGGTATATTTTTGGACATTTATTAAACTGGAAAAACTCCATACGGGACTTGAATTACTGTAATAACAGTTATGGGTCATACTACGAGTAAAACAGTAAAGCATTGCCTTATTTTACGTTCAGTACGCATTTTACGTTATACAACAGAATTTTTTTTTCTTTTTAAATGGATGGGCCATCTTTTAAAGCCTCATAGATAACTACATCACCAAAACATGGAAATCAAGCAAATCAGTGCAGCACAGTGGCTCCGCCCATGGGATACAATTTTTGAAGGGGGTAACTACATTGGCACGACACCGGCATGTGTACCATATTCAATAGATGACGATCTTGGCAAAAAGTATAGCTGTCCTAAAGCAGCCTTATTTAGAATTCCCCTCAAGAATGATGGGAAACAAAAAGCTCATTTTTAACTTATTATTATAAATATTCTTGTTAATTTTATTGTTGACACTGCGTTTCGGGGTCATCAACATGTTGTGCCCCCTCTGCCTCCAAAGTCAAACTCTGCCTATGCTGCTCAATTGCCACCTAAGGGGGCACCGCCAGTAGATCGACAAAAACGTTATTTATGACTTGCTACAATAAACAACCAAACAAAAATAACAACTGTGAATTCCCTAATACAAAGTTGTGTTTAGACTTATGCACGCCTGACTCGAGTTGTTTGATCAGGTTTGATTTGACATTTACCGTATTAATAAAAATAAATGTTCACAATCAGACCAAATTAAGACTCAAATAAAGAGTAATAATTGGGAGTAGTTATTACATTTTATCAAATGTTCACAATCAGACCAAAGTAAGACTCAAAGAAAATGTAATAGACAAAATAAAGGCCACTCATTATTTGATGTCAGAAACCAACCTTTTTAATATTGCCTCACCCAGTGAGTCTCAATGTTTTATAGTTTAGGTTATTTTCTCGCTGATTTATTCAACCCCATAAAGATGACCACTTTTAAAAAGAATTTGCTATCAGTTCTTGAAAAACATGATTAAGTCCTGGGAAGGATTAAAAACATGATTTAATTTATCTTCATGAGCAACGTTGTGGGTGTAAAACTGCTAAAAACAATTTTAAGAAAAAAAAAAACAGCAGACAACGCTGTTGGAGACATCTGGGTGATAAATTACAGGGTGACAAAATTAAGGACATTTGACCAAAAATGGTTTGGTTCATTAGACTTGAATTTTCCCACTGTAATTTTTTTTTTATTAATATATAACATGATAAACAGATAAAAATGAGCAATCAGCAATACAAACCCAACACACAAATATGCCAAGGGGTACAAACATTGCACATAAGAAAAACAATGAACAATGCTGTCATTCAGTTATTCACGAAAATGTCTTTTACAAATCTTGTTTTTTCTGCTTTCAGATACTTTGATTTATGTTTAAACAGATTTATGTAGCACACAGTCTCGTTATGAGCTTGCTAAATTTACATCTGTGGAGGTAGAATTTCGATAACAATGAATTGATTAATATAATAAAAACACTTTTTTTTTTTAAATAGAAACAAAAAATGACGATTTCCCATTTGAGTTTGAAGTCCATGTGTGGATTCCTGATGATGAACTTGCAAAATTGATTGGAAAAAAGAGCAGGTCCAAAAAAGTTGCTGAACTGTCTCTGGACCACTGTAAACCCTCTGTGTATTGTCAATAATTTACTCACGTCACCTTTAATTGCCGTCGCCATTGAATGACGTCATCAAGCTACGCGCGTCTCAGTTCTCCAAATATCTTTCCTTGAACCTCTGTTGCTCTCCCCGTCACCTCGACCGAATATCTGGTGGAAGGTGCGAACATGTAAGGATTTAGAAACGAGGTTTTAGTTTAGAAAGTAAGTTTGTTCAAGTGGAGTTGCCGTCAAGCTGTCGCCAAGACGCCAACCTGGAAGTAATCACACGGAGGGATGAACGGGAACAAGAAGATGGCGTAGTCCGAGGAGTGTCCGGTAGGCGAAAAGAAAAAGGTTTATAGTGACTGCATTATGTGAACATTCTATCTGCACCTAACAAGTGTTTATTTCCCTAGACTTATTTTGATTTGATTATAATTTTAGAAACCGCTATTGGAGAAAGTGGCAGTTTCACACCATGTATGAAAACATTGTTGTCAGGCTGACTGCTAGCAGTTTGTTATTAGCAAGCGGTCTCTTAGCTCATTAACATACTGTTTCACCTTGTCCTAATGTATTGTACTGAAAGTGTACTTTACGACGTTATTAACATGGCCGTGACAGGTAAAACATGCCAGAATAGAACCCTGGGGCACCAAACCACTCAGTTTAACACTTGGGGGCGCCTTCTTTGTTAAACAAAACTTATCTTATAGCGTTAGTCGAGCTGTATACGTGTATGTGTATGTGTATAGTCAGGGGCGCCGTAAAGGGGTGAAAAGTGAGACTGAGTCTAAGGGCCCATGCCCTGATGGGGGCCCACAAAGAAAATTATAACATTAGGTAATCGTTTACAAATTTAAATATTAATAATTATAATTTTAATAGGTTTAAAATGAAGGGCTTTGTTTTCTTGTTTTGTTTTTGGCAAAAAGTAAACACCCAGAGTGCATATGTATTGCTAGCCACCCCCCCAAAACCCTGTATTTTCATTAAATGGTTTGGTCCGCCCTTCCTTCGATCAGAACGGGAGCAGCGATGCACAATTACACCAGTCAATGACTCGAAGCGCGCAGAGCACAGTAGTGCAGAAATGTTTTCAAAACAAAAATCGTGTTTTCAAAAGAGGAAAGAAAAGAAAGCAAAACAGGAGATGGGTAGAGAAGGCCAACAGGATGTGACAAAGTACTTCACAAAGGAAGATTGGTGTCTTGTGTCAGTGTAGCGCTGAAAATTAACCTGATATCTTAGCTCCGAAAGCGAGGTCCCAGCTCACTCCGTAAGAAATACGGGATTCCCGGCCTCATGACGGCATTTTTTGGTATGATACAGATGTTGAAAGTTGGTGTGGAATTTTTTTTTTTTTTTTAGAATCCGCTTGAATCCAGTTTGTCAAGAATTTTTTGAATTTAGTTTGTAATCAAATGAATTTAGTTTGTTAACAAGGGACGTCGCTTCGGAGCTGTAGCCTATAGTGGAGATCGTGAGTTTCCAGATGAGGCTAAGCCTACTCCATAATGAAATACCGTAATTGTTTGCTAGCTAGTGTTTGCTCCACTTTTAGCTTACATTTAATCAGTACAGCAGGCAAACCCTTAGCAATCTCTTCATACTAAAAAAGTTGTATACTGTACTGTATACTGTAGTATAGTTAAGTTAAAACAAAACATCTAAGTCATTCATTATGGTATTTGCGCTGAGAATATTTCTTATAAGCATATTTAGATTGTAAAAGATGGCCTTCAGTACAGTTTTTATAGATGATATCTGTCTATTCATTATTGCTCTATACGCTGTATGTTTACATGAATATATTTTCTTCTTAAATTCATGCAGAAAATGCATAAATAAGGGTGTAAAGATTCACCAGAATGCAGGAAATTACGTAGTTGATACTCTAAATGTGTGTCCGTCCCCTGGCACAGGTGGTGGGGCCCAAAGTGATATCTTTTCATGGGGCCCAAAATCCCTGGCAGCGCCCCTGTGTATAGTTGTAGTACATACCGCAATTATATAATTATTTAAGCACTCGAATCTTGCAGTTGACACGTTTTACCTGCCTGTGACGTTTTTGAAAAAGGAACAATTAAAAAATAAAAGTAGTTATTAATATAGTCAAAACTTTCATAGAAGTTTGTGACGTACAGCATTGTGCTCGACAGTTACCTTAGGGCAAATTGGTAAATAGGGTGTTTGTTTTTTTTTAAGAAATGCTTGTTAGAATAGAATAGAGTTACAATAGAATAGAAGAGAACTTTATTGTCATTGTCGGCAAGAACGTTGTCAACAACTAAATTTGAGGTGGCACTCCAGTATAACAATATGTATTAAAATAATAAAACAAATAATAGGAAAATAGATATTCCTGGGCTATAAGTGAGTAAATATAGCTTGCTTGAACTGAACACTGTATGTGCAACACAGGAATAGTGCAATACGGTCCTGAAGTTAGCAGTGTCATTTGTGCAAAACAAGAATAAAATGTGAATAAAAATGTTCCATTAATAGAAAAGTTGACAGAGTAATGTGCAAGTTCACAGTTTAGTGCAGGTTACAAACACTAGTTGAAGAGCGTTTATGGAGAATGGGGCTCTTTGGCACAACTTAAAATACATATGACTTGCATGGATTTCGTTTTAACTTCACTCTCGTATCTTCCCATCCTCCGCTTAACACCTAGTTTGGCCTAAGATAAGGTCTTGGGGTAAGCTAAAGAGAGCAATAGCCATTTTGGATAGATATATTGCCTCTTGACCGCGAGAGCACTCTTTTCACAGGCCTCTGTATCAATCTTTCTGGTTTTAATTCTGTTAGTACTATGCAGTGTAAGAAGCATTCAAGACAAAAGAAATGGAAACCTAACATGTTTAAATTGTTATAATATTACTGCCCATGTTATCATAGCCATTGATTACCTGTTTCACATTTCCTCTCATTTAAGGGCCGCGTGAATTCTTAAATCTCTGCAGGGAGTCATTGCTGTGACTGACCTCAACTGTTGACTGGTGAAGCAAGCTTTCAATAAAAACTACCATGAATCTTCAGCACCCTGGGCAGCAAATCCCTCCCGTTCACCCTGATGTGGAGATGAAATCTCTGCCCTTCTATGATGTGCTCGATATCCTCATCAAACCCTCTAGTTTAGGTCTGTCCTAATTTTTTCCAATTGTATTTTTACCTCTGAGATATGTCTGCTAATCTTTGTGGCATAATGATCAGTTTGCTATTAGTTGATTTAATTGACCAATTCATAATAACTTTTACACTGAATGAATTAAGCATTGTGCCTAAGATTGCATTTTTTTCATTGTAAATTGTTTCTTTTACAAAACATTGGCACGTTTGAGATAATGTGGGCCTATGTTGCAATTAGTAAAGAATTATGTTTAATATTCATTGCCCCTCATGCATGACTGAATGTTGGCTACAGTGGTATCCCTAAAACACACTTTTAATTTCACATTGGTCATATGTTTTCAGGAGCAAGTACTGCACAAAGATTCCTTCAAGAAAATTATTTTGTCTTTGCTTTGACGCCACAGCAAGTTCGAGAAGTATGCATATCCAGGTGAACCTTAGTCAAGAACTCGTTTCAGAAACAAAATTTTGATACAAGTCAAATGCTTAATTGTGTTTGTTTACAGGGATTATCTTCCAGGTGGCAGAAGGGATTATATGGTTCAAATTCAACTAAGGTGGGGCGCTTTCGATTATTAGGAGAGAAATAAAATTTTGAAAAGTGCACACAAATACTGCATAAACTTTACTGATGATGAATTCTGTTATTCATGCTGGTGTCTCAACACGAGCTTTACTGATAGCAGATTTTTAGGATGTCTCAGAGCAATATAGGCTAGGCTAAAAACAACCTGATTTATGAGATAAGGACATTAGCATACTCTACATAGAAAATCCAGTAAGTACACGATAAATCAAGGTTCCACTGTACATTGCTCCTGTACAATATATTGTTTAATACAGGGTTCACTAAATCCGGACCTCGGTGCCACATAATGATCCTGATTATTTTGATTCAGGTGTGTTGGAGGAGGGAGACATGAGAAACAGGACAGGAAAAGTGGCACCGAGGTCCGGATTTAGTGAACCCTGGTTTAATATATAAGCTACACATAAATTGCCATCCTTTTGTTAGTAACCATCTACTTTGTGCCACAATGTTAACTTTAGAGACAAAAATTATCTTTATTTAACTTGTCCTTTTTTGTCAGGTTTTGTTTGTCGGAGACAAGTTGTCCACAAGAAGACAATTACCCAAACAGTCTCTGTATAAAGGTCAATGGAAAACTTTTTCCTTTACCAGTAAGTATCTGTTTAGCTCTGTCGGCTTGCAATGAAAATGAAGGAATTGAATTGAAATGAGTCATTGCATAACCTTAGCATAGTATGTACTTGTTTGTACTATATTTCAAATGATTGTATTTTCATTCATTGACACATGTAACATAGAACTCTTTCAGACAACCTATATTACTAGTTTTGACTGAAAATTTTAAGTAGGTCTTTGACACAGTAATACTGCAGTGTGCTTTTTTTGTTCGTTTTTTTTTTTTTTTTGTTTTGTTTTTTTTGCACTTTTGTAGTTTGCCATTTTTTTCCCCTCATGCTGTATTTAGTCAGGTCCATATCTTAAATGAGAAACCGCTTTGAATCGCCTTATCTAGTTAAAATATATTTGGTGACAAGGGTTTAATTGTATTATAGTTTATAAGACACACATATATATATATATTAGAGCTGTCCCGACTAGTCGACATTGTCGACGTCATCGATGACGTAAATCCGTTGACGAGCATAACATCCCGTCGACGGTTAATGAAGGGTTAAAATATATATGCGTGGAAAGTGCAGAATGTCAGACGCTCTGTATGCAAGCGGGGAAAGCGGCACAAAGCCAAAAAAGCGCACCAGTGTCCAAAACATTGACTTATTTCAAAGAAACAAAGGAGGGTACACTCTTGTGTCCTGTCTCTTCAATGCCAAGCTTGGCTGCACGTCGGCCGTGAATAAACACCTAAAGCGCCGTCACCCAGTTTGTAAGTCCATCTAATTAACTAACGACATGTTTTATTGAAGTTGCTAAGCCTGTCACGATATGCAATGAGTCCATTTATCGCACGGCAAATAAAAATGAGGGCGGTAATTTTCACCGCGGCGTGCATGCATACATTGGTGCGTGCGTGGTGATGGCATATGAGACTCCAGTTCCTTTCTCTTATCAACACGCTGTAGAATTAAAGTTCAGACATACAAAATAAGAAAACACATCTATGTTAAACACTGTAACGTTAGCACTGCTGCACTGAGGTGAATGGGGGGAAAAAAGGCAACTTACTTTAGCCTGCTGTAAAACATTGGCAGTCGTCTCGTGTAAGCAAACTTGCGTTAAAAAAGATGACACTTCAAACATGAAAAATCGCTGGTTAACAGCATTTGCAAACAAAAAAAATGACCAAAAAATATCTATTATTGATACTACATGCAATGACAAAAAGTGTTGTTTTTTTTTGCAGAGTGTAAAGCTGAAGCTAGCGGTTTAGTGAACGTACTTCCGGTGAACATTTAAAAAATAAAAGCATGTCATGTTCGTCATATTAATAGCGATTTCGAGAGTTAAACCCACATACTTCAGAATTCAAATTCTACACTAAGAATACCTTTAAAATGACACCCTTTATGAAAAATCTGATTGGCAATGAATAATTATTATAAATATTATAATACTATTATATATAGTACTATAATATAATATTAATGCTAGGTGTTTTTTTAAGAATTGTTTTGAATCATGTTGGAAAGGCAAAGTCAGTGTTCTGAATCTGTTTAGATTCCATTCTTTTGCACTAGTTAATTCTATCAGCATTGGAACTCACTGTTTATTTGCGATTTATTATTGTTATTTATGTGTTTATTTGTACTTAAATACATCATTTAAGTGTTCCAATATGTTTTTGTGAATTGATAAGCGTCAACAAAAATTTAATTGCTAAATTAGTAAAAAATATATATATATTTTTTTATATTATTAGATTAGTCGACTAATCGTAAAAATAGTCGGCTGACTAATTGGGAGAAAATTAGTCGTTTGGGACAGCCCTTATATATATGTGTGTATATATATATATATGTGAGTGTGACCATGATCCTTTTAAACCATTCCAAAAACATCTGTAAAAGTCTGAGTGTTGTCCAGTAGAGGGTTCTAATTGTCGCCATGATACTCATATTACCAAGAATCAGACTAAGAGTTCCAAATGCACTGTCTGATACTGATACTTACCATAAAAGGATTGTGAAAAGATCTGTTTGTATTTTTTCCGCCACCATATTTAAGACTGGGATATTGTAGTGAATGTATTGGATTGTTTTTGGCTCCAGTGCATCTTTGAGTTTGTTTTCTTGTTTTTTGTTTTTGTTTTTTCATTACATTCTGCTATAATTTATGGTGATTCTACCTGATGATACAGTTTAAACTCTTCCAATATTTTTCTGATCTCTTCACAATTTGTGTGAGTCTGTGCTTGGGTGTATTCTTTTATGAAAGAGGCTTTTCAAATACTGTTTTACGAATTTAATATATGTACACATATATTGTATTAGGGTTATGCACCACCCCCTAAAAATGGGGTTGAGCAAAAGAGACCAGGAAGACCTCTCAACATTACCTCACTGGTGCGACTAACCTCTGCAGTACCCAATCAGATTTCAGTGACATGGGCACCTGAAATTGGGAAGGTAACATATCTACTAAATTTACATTCTATGGTTCTATCTATTATTGTATTTATTGTTACTATTGTCAACTGGGATACATCTTCTGATTGTTGCAGACCTACTCCATGTCTGTGTACCTCGTGAGGCAGCTAACATCACCACTGCTTCTACAGAGGCTGAGAATGAAAGGCATCAGAAACCCAGACCACTCCAGAGCTCTAAGTAACGGCACTGCAAATTTCATTCTCTTGCCATCTATATTAATTTCATTGTTTTATTACCATCTCATATATCAAAGCATGCTGCATGTATATATTTTTTTCCAAACATATCGAACTAGTTGACATGTACTGGCTAGTTCAATGTCAACACTGGTTGATTATGCTGATGTTAGTGGGCTGATATTGTTAAGTTTTGAACTAATTATCCATTCATTGTACGGAATTTAAAATATAAATTGTGTACTCTTTCTTTATCTCCTGTCCTCTCAAGTAAAAGAGAAGCTAACTGCAGACCCAGACAGCGAAGTTGCTACAACAAGTCTCAGAGTCTCCCTCATGTGTCCGGTAAATACATCTTTTTATAACAATTGTGTCATTTTATAGAAGGCAAAATAACCCCCAAAATAATCAGTTAACAAAGCACTAGTTGATGAGTAGTTAAACGGGAGAGGGGGTGCCACTAGATGTCACCAATGCTTAAAATATTGGCTCTACAGTACTGTACTTCTATCTAAATAGTCTTAATTATAGGGTCTCTGAAATCTCATTTTAGTATTTGTTTTCTTCAATAGTTATTTGCATGGGAAATAATGGTGAAATAAACAACTTCAGATAAATATAATGAACCTTTTGGTCATTTTGCAAATATGTCACTATTGTAATTATAGATTGACTGATATTTTATCATTTTTTTCGCCAGTTGGGTAAGATGCGACTTACGGTTCCATGCCGAGCAGTGACCTGCTCTCACCTTCAATGCTTCGATGCTGCCCTCTACTTACAAATGAATGAAAAGAAACCTTCCTGGATCTGTCCTGTCTGTGACAAGAAGGCCACATATGAAAGTCTCATCATTGATGGGTTGGTTCAAAATCTTTATCAATGCCACAAACCTGCCTCCCAGTCAACCGCCTTTGAATTTTGAGTAATATCCTGTTTTATGCTACTATTGTTTTTTTTTTTTTTTTTTTTTTTTTTTTTTTTTTTATGGCGGAGGTTTGCAGCAGAGTTGTGTTCCCTGTGTAGTAGGGCTGGGTGGATTTTGGGATCTAGATCATTCCATCTCTGATCAGCGTTTTTTTCATATTTTTTCTTACATAATGTGGCTGATGGAAATTGATGAATTTGGAAGACTGAACTATCCCACAACAAAGTCCAATATTGATGCGTTTCAAGGAGTTTGTTATACTCTGGGTCAATTTAACTGAAACAATACAAAGTTACACATGCTGCACATTAGAATACAAAATATTTTTTTGGTGCGCCTGCTAGCGTAATGCTAATATACAATAGGTTTGCCATTCAAACACTGACGAACATTAGCAGATTCCCCCTTATTTAACTCTGAAAAGAAGTAATATTAATACACACAAACACCACCACACTTGTGATGGAAAAGAAATAAAACAACACTTAGGCTAGGTTCATACCGCAGGTCTTAATGCAATGAATCCAATTTTTTTGTGTTTTTCTGACTCGAGTGAGGCACAAACTTGACTGTCTGAACGGTTAAAATCCGATCTAGGCCACATTTTTCCAGAATGTGGCTGCGGTTTGAACTGTCAAGTCCCCCAAAGCGGAATTCATGCAGCAATTACAACAGCAAAGAGCAAGAGAGACAGGGCACTACGGTAGCGGGGCAGCTGTGCATTAGCGTTGGTGCCTAGCTTGAACACGGCTTTTGGGGAAGGGATGGACTTGACAACAGTCATAAAAAATTATATGGGTTGAGGATAAGCCTGAGAATGCTCAGTTTACTCTCTGCTCCAAATGAGCAATATTTCAAGAGTCGGGGCAAACTGTCCGTATGTGTATGTGTCATGCACGGACTGTGTGTGCATGCTATCAATCCATATAAACTTTGACTATACGGTGACTATTTATGTCTGTTATTTGTGTCTTCTTTTTGGAAATCAAAATATGATCATCCTTGAAGGATGTTGAGCCAGCATTTGTGGTCATTTGTTCTCATGTGCCTGTGGGTCAGTTTGCTCAGCGCCTCTTGATACTTGAACGGGCTCAATGGACAAAGGCGGTCTGAATGGGCACGCTAAAAGAAACATATGACAAATGGTAAATGGTAAAAAATCGGAATTGTGCTTTAAGACCTGCAGCATGAACCTAGCCTTGGAGACATGAGCTCTTTGTACAAAAATAAATTACATAAATCATTGACTGTATAAGAGTATCAAGAATTTTCTTTATTCTTCTTCTTCTTCCATTACTACTATAAACAAAATACCAGCACTTCTCTGTGACTTGCAGCCTCCCAGTGGACGAGGTGCACGTACACTCATTGCTGCTCTTTTTATCAATTACAGTGGTACCTCGAGATACAAAAGCTTCGGGTAATTAATTAATTTATACAGGTATAACACCATTACCACCATTACCAATTAAACCATAAGTTTTAGATGCTTTTTTTGCTCAATATTATGAAAAAAATAATCATACAAAATATAATATTTACTGTAATTGATCATTCCTGCTCACAGCAATGCAATAAGACAACACAAAAGTTAAATATCTTATTATTCTAATAAGCAGACGAGGTATGAAAATCATGCTCGAATGTTTAATGAACAGTTTTGTTTCACTCTACCAGTCACGCAGTGTAGAGTACACCTCCTTGTATATAGCTCCTCATGGCCCCATGGATAATCCCATTACACGCCGTGTAATAATAGAACTTAGTTTGACTATAAGTGAAAACAAACGAAATATACACACCACAATGTGCTACACAATGCTCATATACGTATATGAAACAAAATAATATAACTTACAACCTATGTTTTATCAAAGCACAAAGTAGCAAGCAATGGCTGCCGAATTTAGCTCGCATTTTAGCACTTGTGTTCGCTATGAGCTAGAGTAGTCGTTCATGTGATAACGTCTATAGAATGAGCTAGAGTAGTCATTCATGTGATAACGTCTGTAGAATAAGCCTAACAAACTAGTTACACTCAAGCGCCACTAGGGGGTGACAGAGCATTAAAATAAGACATGCAATCAGAGGACATGACAGAAAATTTAATGTGTTTTTAGAACTTGGAATGAATTAGGCGATTTACTTGTAAAACACGGTTCATTATATTAAAAAAAAAATCATCATATGAAAGCCACTCCGGAATGAATTACCGTACTTTTATATTTTGAGGTAAAACTGTAACAAGGGAATTGAGGGAATTTCATATTTTTTTCTAATTTTTTTTTTTTTGTTTATTTGATTTGTTTTAATAAACTTCAGGTTAGTTATACTTTTACTGTTTCTTATATTTTTTATTGCACATTCTTTAAAACTACCAGTTGAAAAACAAGTAAAAACACTTTTTTAAAAAAAATAAATAAATAAGAAATCCAGATGAACAATATGGGGGGGGGATTGTGTTCAATTTTTGCCCTGATCACCCAACCCTACAAAGTAGTGATGTGATCCAGATTTTTAAATAAACCTGATCATCCACATTCTAACACTATTATTTGACTTTATAAAGTTATGATGACACTAAATATTTGCATAAGCAATACCCGGTATTGAAAAGAGATAGAGGGTATTGCTCATTAAAATATGTCTATTCTCATGATATAGATTATTCTTGGAGATCTTGAATGACTGTTCGGACGTGGATGAAATAAAGTTCCAACAAGATGGTACCTGGTGTCCAATGAGACCAAAGAAAGAGTCTGTCAAGGTCTCATCTCATTTGATTACAAAAATTGAGTGTGAGTACGTTTTCTTTTTAGCTGAGCAGAGTTAATGTTATGTTATAATGTTAATGTACATTTCAGAAATCTCCAAAAATGTGTGAAAGAAAAGATACTTTATACTCTAGTTTATTTTCAATCAAAACCTTAGCCATGTTTCAGAATTAATAAACTCGTATATAAATCTTGACATATAAGGTTGTTTTTTTTCTTCACATCTGTGAAAACTGTCAGTATAAACTGGAAATTCTTACATTACCTGTCGTGAATGTTTTTTTTTTTTTTTTTTTATATTTCCTATATGCAGTACTGCTTAAATGCTGCAATTTCCCCATTGTGGGACTAATAAAGGCTGTGTTTTCTTTTCTTGTTAATAAATTGATATAGCATGCTATAGCGGGGGGGAGGGGGGGTCCTGGGGGGGGGTCCTCAGCTGTAGTTGTGAAGACGTACATTGGTAAGAAATATTCTTACATGCGTATTGTTTTCAGCTGTTGCTCCTTTGCGACAACCTTTGGTGATTCCACACACTGCTGAGCCCTTTCCCACAAAGAAGGTTGATGTCATTGATTTGACTCTGGAAAGCTCATCCTCCGATGACGAGGAGGAAGACAACCCAGATCCACCTCTTAAGAAACGTTGTGTTTACATTTCGAAGACTGAGGACTTGCATACGAAAGGGTTAGAACACACAAATACTGCCCTCATAAACTTTGATCATTGAATGTATGGATTCTGATGATTGATTAAATTGCAGATTTTAACCAGACACAATTTTCTCTACTACTGTCCTATACTAAACTTATACGAAATTACTACAATATAAATATGTGTATACTACACTTGTACTAAAATTCTGTCTCGTTCTTCTCAGAGTATTGAGTTATCAGCCTTCCAATATACGCGTGCCAACTGTTCAGGCCTTGGACCCATCCTATCTGACCTCGTCACTGACTGATTTTGCAGTCCCTTTTCATCCATCCACCTTGGCTAGCATCCCCACAGACATGCAGAGTAAGTCTATTACCACCCAGCTGGTAGTAGTAAAAATGCTCTGGAACTGAATATTTTCATGACTTGTCTCTTTTGTGTAGGCCTGGACTTGTTTTCTTTAATTCAAGCAGATCCTCAGGTATGTTATTACATCATGGCCTTAAACTGCAAGAATCAGAACTCAATCGTAGACTTTTTATCTTTTTAATTTGTTATTAAACACAACTCAGTATGTTTTTTTTATCTTTATATGCTACTTTATATTAGGGCTGTCAAAATTATCGCGTTAACGGGCGGTAATTAATTTTTTAAATTAATCACGTTAAAATATTTGACGCAATTAACGCACATGTCCCGCTCAGACAGTATTCTGCCTTTGGGTAAGTTTTACAGCAAGGCTTTTTGTGCTGTCTAACAGCGAACTCTTGTGGTCGCTTTGCGACATGGTTTGTTGTTTTCTTGCCAGTTCAATATGGCTGCACGACGTCTCGAGCTGACGCCTACGTTGTAATGTTGTGCTTATATGATCCTTGGACAAGATTTGTCCGTAAGTATGGTTGTTGTAAAGAATGTACATATTATGTTAGTAAGCGAAATGTTATATTTTTTGTATGAGACGCTTTTTGTTTATGTTTAGTGAACCTGTATAGCGTGCTAAGCTAACGTTGTTGCTAATGCAATGCTTGTGTACTTTTTTTTGTAGTTTTACGACGGTCTAAAGAGGACAATGGTTTGAGGCCATTTTATTAATAAATCAGATGAAAAAGGAAGAAGTCTCATTATTAAGGCGTCGTTCACTAGCTGTCTAGCTTTGGAAAAACTAGACGCTTCGGAGTGAGGACAGCATAGACAGATTTAAATGACAGTAGAGTGAAATGCCCACTAGTCCTTATGTACCGTATGTTGAATGTATATATCTATCTAGTGTGTTATCTTTCCATTCCAACAATTTATTTTACAGAATATATATATATAATTTACAGAAAAATATGACATATTTTATAGATGGTTTGAATTGCGATTAATTACGATTAATTCATTTTTAAGCTGTAATTAACTCGATTAAAAATTTTAATAGTTTGACAGCTCTACTTTATATTATACTGCTTTATATTGCTTAGATGTGTTCACTGCAAAAAAAAAAAATACAAAACCCTTTATTACTAAATAAGCACTTTGCAATGTGCAAGACATTACTAACCACCCAAAAAGAAATGAAAATTTGAAACGGGAATACTCCTGACACAAACACGTGTGTATCCAATTGATGAGGCTGCCGAAATAAACTTCCATTTACTTGTGGACATAATTGTTGTAGAAACCCATAATGGTCACTGAAAAAAAATGTAATTGACGTGACTGGAAATTTCCAAAATGCATATTGCTGAGGCACCAAACAACAGGGAAATTACTCCGATGAGACAGAACTGGAGCTTTTTAGAAGCCATAAGGAACGCTTGGGCGCACAGACATTTCCACTATGATAAGGTAATATATTTTTTTAGGAGGCGATGCTAATTTTCATTCACGCTTGAATGACGTTTTCAATTCTATATTAGCATAAAGCTAGCGGGCGCATGCAAAATTTTGTATTTTAATGGACAGTGTGTAGTTTTCTTTGGCTAGGTTCATACCGCAGGTCTTAATTCATAACTAATTTTTTTTAAATAATTTTTTTTTCCCATGTCTTATTTTTTGGCGTGCCCACTCAGACTGCCTTTGTCCATTGAACCCGTTCATGTATCACGCATGCGCAGGAGCATCAAAACAAATGACTACACATGACGCACACACACACATACGGACAGTTTTCCCAGATTCCCGGCCCAAAAAGCAATCGTGAAATATTGCTCATTTGGAGCAGAGAGAAAACCGAGCATTCTCAGGCTTATCCTCAACCCATTTTATTTTTTATAACTGTTGTCAAGCCCGCCCCTTCCTCAAAAGCCGCGTTCAAACTAGACGCTAATGCTAATGCACCGCTACCGTAGCGCTCTCTCTCTCTCTCGCGCTTTTTGCTGACGTAATTGCTACATGAATTCCGATTTGGGGGACTTGACAGTTCAGACCGCAGCCACATTCTGGAAAAATGTGGCTATGGTCGGATTTTAATCACATACGAAAGTGCCCTAGATCGGATTTGAAATGATTCACTTTTATGCGACTTTTCCAGTTCAGACCGTCAAGTTAATGGCTCACTCGAGTCGGAAAAACATGAAAAATTCAAATTTGTGAATTAAGACCTGCGGTATGAACTAGGGATGCAGCAATACAGTTAAGTCACGGTTCGGTACGATTTTTGATACGAGGGACATGATTTTGGATTCGATTCAACACATTTAATGCTCTGAAACAAAAAATACTAGTGTTTTTTTGTTTGTTTGTTTTTTGTTTTTTTTCTAACAAGCAAAAATAACAATGCCATCATATAAACATGCATTTTAGTGCATAATATTTATGTGCTTACTTCTTACTGATCTGAAGAAATTTTGTATAAAAGTGCTGACAACAATCTTTACTGTTTTAAAGTGAGGCGCACACTGCTGATTGCTGCAGCTCTCTTAGCAGCTAGGTTTACCACATAAGCAAAATATCCTATTTGTGGTCCTAGTCCATCCGTGTCACGTATTAAATTATTTGCTGCATTATCTATAGCAGGGGTGGCCAAACTATTCCATAAAAGGCCGCAGTGGGTGTGGGTTTTTGTTGCAACCCATTAAGACGACACATTTTCACCAATCAGCTGTTTTAGAAGTACAATCAGTTGATTGCAGTCAGGTGCTTCTCATTTCTGCTGAAACCTCATTGGTTATACTATCTGTGCTGGGTCAGTTGGAACAAAGACCAGGACCCACTGCGGCCCTCGAGGACTGGTTTGCCCACCCCTGATCTATAGTCACTGGTATGGATTGATTTGGCCTGCTTAACTAACTTTTTTATTCATCAATGTAGTGTATGGACTGTGTGTCCCATGATCTCTTTGGCTCACGCAGCCAATGGCATGGGATCTAACGTAGCACACCTAGGTTGCTATTTGATGATATTTAGTGTGTGCGCGAGTGTTGTCGGCGCATTAAAAAAGTTAACAAATGCCACAGAAGTCACGTCTGCTCATTACTGCACAACACCAGCATATGACAATCGACATTCATAAACAGGGCGAGTTTGAAGTATAGCGCTGTTAATTTGCCACTCATTGTACAGCGGATCTGTACGACGTTGAAGCCGCCTCCTTAAACTTTTGTCTTTCCTCGCTAGCAATGATCCTCGTGTGCCGTAAACAAAATCAGCTCCCGCCCAGTTTGGGGGAGGAGGGGGGCTGCTTGTGGGGAAGAGCTCGCTCTTTTCTTTTCTTTTTTTCGCAAAGTGGACAGGTTGGCCTGCGCGCGGGACATTTTAGCAGGAGCAACAACAACAAAAAATTCGGAAAATACATTTTGGAAGATTTACATTTGGATCAAATGTTTTTGTGTATTAAATCGAAGAGGGCATATGAAACGGTTCAATATAAAACAAGAGTATTGTTGCATCCTTAGTATGAACCTAGCCCTTGAGTGTGGAATGCTGGAAAACCATCAAAATTGGACACTGAAGGCGTCATTAAAGATCTAGTCAGTTTCCATCAGCCACAAGTTTTGTTCGAATAAATATGAAACTGCTGATCCCTGAGATGAACCTCAAATTTTTTCTCAATCCATGATTTCAATGTTAAAATTACCCAGCTCTAGTTTTTTTTTCTTTCTTTTTTGCATTTTATTTTCAATTTTTTTTTTTTTTTTTTTGCTCAGCATTACAGGCCTCCAATGTTTCTGGAAAACCTGACAAGCTCCATGCAGAATGTCACTTCTGCTAGCACTAGCGCATCCCTGGTTTCTTCGTCCGGCGGCCGCTACGAAACAAACTCCCACACGGTTGTCTCCATCCACGAAAACCGAGGCATCCAACCTGGAGAAAGGAGTGCCGGAGGAGGAACTGACAACAATATATCGGATATTATTTCATTAGACTGAGCCACGTTTTACTGGACTTTTTATTCAATGTCTATTTTCTATGTCTTTTTTTTATTCCAGACAAACGATATGATGAAAAAAAAATCAGTTCAACACGCCCTGTAAATCCTTTTCTATTTGTTTTTCTGCCTTAAAATGTTTTAAATCCTATTTTCTCTCATTATGTGAAAAATTGATATAGCCAAGGACAATACATGAGAACATGCAAATTTTTACCACTGTAATTTATTGCTGTCCTGTTATTTGAAACAGGACTTATTTCTGTACCAGAAAAATAAAAAAATATTGGTAGACCTGTTTGACTTCATCATCACTGCATCAACTTATTAACTCCCTGATATTTTTTACACATTCCTGTTTTTTTAAGCGCCACAGAATATTGTGTTCCATGGCCACATGAACACAGGACTTACAAAAAGATTCACAAATGTTTTTTTGTTAAGAGCAGCAGTGTTGTTAATAACCGTTATTTTCATCAGCAGTGTGTAATCTAATGAGTTACTTTTTCCATCTTTGCAACACCGTTACTGTTACTGAGGATGTGAAGCCGTGCGTTACTACAATTTGGTTAAATGACTAGAGATGTCAGAGAGGGGAGGGGGTTGTGATGCCATTGCAAACGCGATGCTGGGTGGCTTGGAGTGTTAGTATAGCATTCGGGTTCTCGCTAGCATTAGCATTTAGCGTGGCGAGCGTCATCTTAAACACTCTGGTAACTTTTTTTTAAAAAAAATTTTTTTTTTTTACATACAGTTCATGGAGTTCAGGTGGGTACAATTAATTGAAAATAACTGACTGATTTCCTGTTGAGTATGCATTATATTCACCAAGTGGGCGTTGTCCTTGTATATGCGACAATATAATAATTTGCTTTTTGTTACCAAAAATAGTCAATTGCCCTAAATGTTGAATGGCTTATCCATAAACCTTGTGTGATTTTTCTTTTTTTTTTTTTTTACTAAAAAAAAAAGAGCAGATAGGAGAGGGAAGAGATTCAGAGCCTCACCTGCATATTGAAAAATATATCTAAATTAGGGCTGTCAAAATTGTCGCGTTAACGGGCGGTATTTAATTTTTAATTTAATATTTGATGCAATTAACGCACATGCCCTGCTCAGACAGATTTAAATGACAGTACAGTGACATGCCCACTTGTTAATTGTGTTTTGTGGAGTTTTGCCGCCCTCTGACTGATTTTATAGGCTTCAGCACCCATGAGCATTGTGTAAGTAATTATTGACATCAACAATGGCGGGCTACTAGTTTATTTTTTGATTGAAAATTTTACAAATTTTATTAAAACGAAAACATGAAGAGGGGTTTTGATATAAAATTTCTATAACTTGTACTAACATTTATCTTTTAAGAACTGCAAGTCTTTCTATCCATGGAACGCTTTAACAGAATGTTAATAATGGTAATGCCATCTTGTTGATTTATTGTTATAATAAAGAAATACAGTACTTATGTACCGTATGTTGAATGTACAGTATATATCCATCTTGTGTCTTATCTTTCCATTCCAACAATAATTTACAGAAAAATATGGCATATTTTATAGATGGTTTGAATTGCAATTAATTGTGATTAATTACGATTGATTTTTAAGCTGTGATTAATTCGATTAAAAATTTTAATCGTTTGACAGCCCTAATCTAAATATGTTAGGGTTGTGACGGTGCACACAAGTCACAGTTCAGTCACGGTTCGGTGCGGGTTCAGTACAACCGGGAAAAACAAAAGGGCTTTTTTTCTCACAGCATTTGAAAGTTGTTTGTTTGTTTGTTTGTTTTTAATTTAAAAAATCAATGTTAATGGAAACATATTTGATGTGAAAGATGTTATAGAATGGATCATGTAATAACGTGTAGAACATAAAAAGTAACGTCAGTTACTTTGCAAAGTAACTAATTACTCTTACGTTGAGGTAACTAATTTACTAGCTCAATTACTTTTTGGGAGAAGTAATTTGTACCTGTAACTAATTACCTTTTTAAATAAGATTAACAACATTGATGAGCAGTTAAGCATCACAACACCTTTTATGTTTCTTTGGTGGTGAATGAGTTCATGGCAGACGTGACGTCCAGCACCAAAAGATTTTACTTTTTCCATTCTAAAATGGACCAAAGGATTGATTGCCTGTGTTTTGAAATCATATGCTAGACTTGCTCCAAGGAAATGAGTATCAACTCAAAATTTGATAATTTAAGATATCGGAGGGTCTGCCACTGACTGGTGTCAGTGACTACCTGAGACAGGCAGCTCCAGTTCGCCTGCATCCCTTTTCAGTATAAGCGATACTGAAACTGCATAGGTGGACGCTATAGACAAGTTTCCGAGGTACTTCGGCTTTACTTCCTTATGTCTGCAAGCAACTTCCATTTGAAAATTTCTCCATCCAAAACAACAGTGTAGCTAGAGTAACATTACTCATCAAAATCCCTTTAAAAAGACAATTTGGAAATCCCGCATCCATCTGCCATCATCTCGACAGACAACATGTTCATGAAGAGTGAAGGAAGTCATGTGGAACCAAGTGTGTGCTGCCACAAAGATCGAAGGTATGTTCTTCCTATCCCTGCATTTTCATGTGTCCGGTGCTCAAAAAATACTAAAGCTAAAATCTTGCGCATGAAACGACTTGTAGCAATTTATATTGTTATTACGATGGTGATTGTAATTATGAGGTTCTTTGATATTGTTTACTACAACTACTCTATCTACTGCTAGCCTGTTGCTAATAAGTACGTGTTGGATAGCACAATCATACGCATAAATGCAAGTGTTACAAGTATTTTGTTTGTTTACAGGTGGAAAACGCTGTTAGGCATTGGAAGATAAGTTGATGTGCCTCACAACAACACTTACTGTACGTTGATGGACATATATCGAGACTACGTGCGTTTTACCCGGGGGCGGCTGAGAGGCTGGAGACGGTGGCTTGCCTCGGGGCGGACCATCAGCTCGATCCCAAGATCCAACTTCGAACTTTATAACTGCAGCAACTTTAACATAAGCCATTGGAGCTGGAATTACCGAGGACAGCGGAAGAAAGCCTGTCTGGATGCCGCCGAGTGTCTCCGTGATGTCGGGTGAAAGTTTGGAGAAGCGCCATTAAGCTCTGCTGTCTGATGACACATTCCTCGTACAGAGTCACAGGGAGAAATGATTGTTTCTGAAAACATTGGCGTATACAGTACAGTGTATCACAAAAGTGAGTTCACCCCTCGCATTTCTGCAGATATTTAAGTACAGCATATCTTCTCATGGGACAACACTGACAAAATGACACTTTGACACAATGAAAAGTAGTCTGTGTGCAGCTTATATAATAGTTAATTCATTTTCCCGTCAAAATAACTCAAAATATAGCCATTAATAACTTAACCCCTGGCAACAAAAGTGAGTACACTGCATGGGAACAATGTACAGTACATCCCTAAATGTCCAAATTGAGTACCGCTTGTCATTTTCCCTCCAAAATGTCATGTGACTCGTTAGAGGAGTGCTGTCAGCATTGCTGCAGAGATTGAAGAGGTGGGGGGTCAGCCTGTTAGTGCTCAGACCATACGCCGTACTCTACATATAATTGGTGTGCATGGCTGTCACCCCAGGAGGAAGCCTCTTCTAAAGACGTTACACTAGAAAGCCCGCAAACAGTTTGCTGAAGACGTGTCAACAAAGCACATAGATTACTGGAACCATGTCCTATGGTCTGATGAGACGAAGATTTATTGTTTGGTTCCGATGGTCTCAAGCATGTGTGGCGGCGACCAGGTGAGAAGTACAAAGATAAGTGTGTCATGCCGACAGTCAAGCATGGTGGTGGGAATGACCCCCTCCAACTCTTCATTCTCGGCAGCAATGCTGACAGCACTCTTGTAACGAGGCACATGACGTTTTGGAGGGAAAATGACAAGCAGTACTCAACTTGGACATTTAGGGATGTACATAGTTCCCATGCGGTGTACTCACTTTTGTTGCCAGAGGTTTAGGTATTAATGGCTATATTTTGAGTTATTTTGAGGGGAAAATAAATTAACTCGATTATGTAAGGTGCACACATACTACTTTTCATTGTGTCAAAGTGTCATTTTGTCAGTATTGTCCCATGAAAGATATACTTCAATATCTACAGAAATGCGAGGGGTGTACTCAATTTTGTTATACACTGTATGCTTAACCTTCGTTAATATTTTTCTGATAATTTTATAAATTGTGATATATTGACTTGTTTTGCACATGCACCAATCATGTTAAATAGAACAAGAAATGGAATCGTGTCTAAATTAGGGGTGTCAAACGATTACAATTTTTAATCGAGTTAATTACAGCTTAAAAATTAATTAATCGCAATTCAAACCATCTATAAAATATGCCATATTTTTCTGTAAATTATTGTTGGAATGGAAAGATAAGACACAAGATAGATAGATATATATTCAACATACGGTATATAAGTACTGTATTTCTTTATTATAACAATAAATCAACAAGATGGCATTACCATTATTAACATTCTGTTAAAGCGTTCCATGGATAGAAAGACTTGCAGTTCTTAAAAGATAAATGTTAGTACAAGTTATAGAAATTTTATATCAAAACCCCTCTTCATGTTTTCGTTTTAATAAAATTTGTAAAATTTTCAATCAAAAAATAAACTAGTAGCCCGCCATTGTTGATGTCAATAATTACTTACACAATGCTCATTGGTGCTGAAGCCTATAAAATCAGTCGCACCCAAGCGCCAGCAGAGGGCGGCAAAACTCCGAAAAACACAACAAGTACACCTTTCACTGTGCTGTCATTGTAATCTGTTTGAGCAGGGCATTTGTGCGTTAATTGCGTCAAATATTTTAACGGGATTAATTTAAAAAATTAATTACCGCTCATTAACGCGATAATTTTGACAGCCCTAGTCTTTTATTGCGATCAATATCTGCAATAAAAAAAGAATGACATACTATTTTTGTTTATATGATATGTACATACCTTGTAGTATTTCTGTGTAACAACAAAATCCGTGTCAGCCCTTCTGTATTCGACAAATGTAATCTAATTTGTGATTTCACCTGCTTTTGGTCACTCAAGTGGTCGGTGTAGCAATCTATACCTCATGTCAACACAGGCTGATAGGTTGTTATAATTTTGCCCACCAATGATCAACGAAGTGATAAGAACAATCATACAATCTCATCTACGTCGTGCTGAATCCATTTTTGGAGATTCCATGGGTTCCTCTTGTTTGATTTTGCAGTTTTAACTTGGTCAACACACTGCTAACTTCAACCGCAACTCAAGAGTTTTTTTTTTTAAACCGGAAGTTCGAAGCAGAAATTTTCCAAGATGGCGCCGCCAATATTTCGCTCAGGAAACTTGTATATTATAAATTATGAAGTACATTCCACTTCCATTCAAAAAATGATTAAATTTTCATTAAAACCACTTTCTCCCATATGTTTATTCAGATTTCTTCGCAATCAACTGGAGGACTGAAAACCCTCATTAGCAATTGCAACTACAAATACACATTGCTTAATTGACTGGGAATCCTGTTGCAATTAGAAGCAGCAAAGATTAGTTGCTGTCTATTGCGCTACACCTATTTGCCACTAATTGTCTTATCATTGGAACCAATACTTACTTATACTTCTGAATAAACAAAAACAAATTAGGAGCAGTCATCCAATAATGGGTTATCTTGTCAAGGGCCAAAAGAAATCCATGCCACTATAACACAGTGTTAATTTTATGCACCACTGACAAGCTCAGTGCTAATCAATATCACTACAATAAAATACGACCACACATCAATCGACTGTGTAGGTGGAGGAATTAACTATTAGCAGGGAGTAAGAAAAATGTCAACAGTGGTTTTGAAAGAAATGTACTATAGTTGCTGGATCCACAATGGAGCGTGCTCACAGCATGCTGCACCCGGAACTCCTGACACAGCAGGAAGTTAAGTGTGGCTGCTGAGATGCTGCTTGTTGCTTTGTTTTTACACTTTTCTAATTCGAATAAAAGATGCGGTAGTCTGACTTGGAATTTGAAGAGAAGATGACTTAGGAACTGTATATTTTCTAAGTAACCACTATGCTATCCAAAATACTTAGTGACGTTTTTTAATGGTTTGACCATTGGTGGATACTAACGTTTTGTCATATAAATCACAAAATTAAACAAGCGCCCTCACTTATTATTGGTACACTGCTGGCCAAAAGTAGTGGCACCCTTGCAATTCTGTCGGATAATTCTCAATTTCTCCCGGAAAATGATAGCAATTCCAAATGCTTTGGTTGTAATATCTTCATTTATTTTGCTTGCAATGAAAAAACACAAAAGAGAATGGATTTTTTTTTTTAATCATTATCATTTGACACAAAACTCCAAAAATGGGCCTGACAAAAGTATTGGCACCCTTTGAAAAATCATGTGATGCGTCTCTAACTTGTGTAATTAACAGCACCTGTTACTTACCTGTGGCACACAACAGGTGGTGGCAATAACTAAATCAGACTTGCAGCCAGTTAAAATGGATTAAAGTTGACTCAACCTCTGTCCCGTGTCCTTGTGTGTACCACATTGAGCATGGAGGAAAGAAAAAAGACCAAAGAACTGTCTGAGGAGTTGAGAAGAAAAATTGTGAGGAAGCATGGCCAATCTCAAGGCTACAAGTCCATCACCAAAGACCTGGATGTTCCTGTGTCTACCATGCGCAGTGTCATCAATAAGTGTAAAGCCCATGGCACTGTGGCTGACCTCCCTAGATGTGGACGGAAAGGAAAAATTGATGAGACATTTCAACGAAAGACTGTGCGGGTGGTGGATAAGGAACCTCCACTAACATTCAGACAAGTTCAAGCAGTCCTGCAGTCCGAGGGTACAACAGTGTAAACCCTTTACTATCCGTCAGCATCTGAATGAAAAGGGACTCTGGTAGGATACCCAGGAAGACCCAGCTTCTGACCCAGAGACATAAAAAGCCAGGCTGGAGTTTGCCAAAACTTATCTGAGAAAGCCAAAAAACGTTTTGGAAGAACGTTCTCTCGTCAGATGAGACAAAAGTGGAGCTTTTTGGGAAAAGGTATCAACATAAAGTTTACGGGGGGGAAATAAGGACTTCAAAGAAAACAACACAGTCTCCACAGAACATGGCAGATGTTCCCTGATGTTTTGGGGTTGCTTTGCTGCCTCTGGCACTGGACTCATTGACCGTGTGCATGGCATTATGAAGCCTGAAGACTATATTTTGCAGCATAATGTTGGGCCCAGTGTGAGAAAGGTATGTCTCCTTCAGAGGTCATTGGTTCTTCCAGCAGGACAATGACCCAAAACACACTTCAAAAAGCACTAGAAAATGGTTTGAGAGAAAGTACTGGAGACTTCTAAAGTGGCCAGCAATGAGTCCAGACCTGAATCCCACAGAGCACCTGTGGAGAGATCTGAAAATGGCAGTTTAGAGAAGGCACCCTTCAAATCTCAGAGACCTGGACCAGTTGGCCAAAAAAGAATGGTCTAAAATTCCAGCAGAGCATTGTAAGAAACTCATTGATGGATACTGGAAGATGTTGTTTGCAGTTATTTTGTCTAAATGTTGTGGTACCAAGTATTAGGCTGTGGGTGCCAATACTTTAGGCTGGCCCATTTTTGGAGTTTTGTGTAAAATGATAATGATTTTTTTTTTTAAATTCATTCACTTTTGTGTTTTTTCATTGCAAGCAAAATAAATGAAGATTTTACTACCAAAGCATTTGTAATTGCAATTATTTTCTGGGAGAAATTGAGGATTATCTGACAAAATTGCAAGGGTGCCGATACTTTTGACCAGCACTGTATGTACGCACAAAATGGGCTTGAAATATTTGTACGCAACTACCTGTTTGAAGTATCTGAAAACGAAGATGACATGGAAACATCTGCACATACACAAAAACTTTAAACCTTGCATACACGTCAAGTCAAACTTATTTACGGCCCTAAATCAGGGATCGGCAACCCAAAATGTTGAAAGAGCCAAAAAAAAGCAATAAACAAAAAATGTCGGTAGCCGCAAATAATCAAAAGCTTAAAACAAAAAATATATTTTCCTCCCTCATTGTTTTCCATTTTCAAATATTTTTGAAAAAGCTCCAGGGAGCCACTGGGGTAGCGTTAAAGAGCCGTAAGCGGCTCTAGAGCCGCGGGTTGCTGACCCCTGCCCTAAATCATCAAAAGAGATCCATAAGGGGCGCAGAAGTAAATACCTATTAGCTGAAAGTCAACATTAAAATATTAAGGAAATAAACAGTAAAACCTAAAAGTAGATAGAAATAAAATCTACATTATATTCACGCAATGAACGATAACATCCTCTGGTCTAAACCCTCCCAACGGGCAACACACGGGCATACACAGTGAGTTTAAACAGGAATATCTGTCATCTGCAAATATTCATAGAATCGATTAGCCCATCAATTCGATCAATTGATTGATTTTATAGTTAAAATATGAAATATTGTTTCCTGTTCCTGTTCAGCAACTGATTATTGTCATTTTCTTGTTATTGTTGAAAGATTTTGCAAAACCAAATGAAAACAAAACAAACAAACACTATATGGTAATTGAGAATATTACACAAAATTTAGTAATATACCAGGGTATGAAAAAGTATCTGAACCTTTTGGAATTTCTCAAATTTTCTGCATAAAATCACCATCAAATGTGATCTGATCTTTGTCAAAATCCCACAGAGGATAATACAGTGCCTGCTTTAACTAAAACCACCTGAATAATTATAGGTTTTCATATTTTAATGAGGATATCAAGCAAACAATGACAGACAGGGGAAATAAGTAATTGCACTCTTTGCCTAAGTAGACTTAAAGAGCAATTGAAACCGATTTTTACCCCCAAAAAATTAAATCACTGATGAGTGGTTTAAAGCTGCCCTGCCCACAATAAAACACACACCTGGTAAGAATTGTCTTGATGAGAAGCATTGTCTGATGTGCATCATGGCTCGGTCAAAAGAGCTGTCTGAAGACCTGCGATCATGGATCGTTGATTTGGATAAAGCTGGGAAAGGATATAAAACCATCTCTAAAAAAAACATCTCTCAGGATGTTCATCAATCGACAGGCAGAGAAGTTGTCTACAAATGAAGAGAATTTGGCACTGTTGCTTCTCTCCTAAGGAATGGCCATCCACCAAGGATGACACCAAGAATTTAGCGCAGAATACTCAGAGAGTTAAAAAAAAAAAAGAACCCTAGAGTGTCTGCTAAAGATTTACAGAAATAACTGACACAGTCCAATATCTCTGTGCACACATCAACTATATGTAAAACTATGGCCTAGAATGGTGTTCATGGGAGGGCTCCACGGGGGAAGCCACTGCTGTCTAAAAAAAAAAAAACCTTGTTGCTTGTTTAATTTATGCAAAAAGGCACTTGGACACTCCCCAGAAGTTTTGGCAAAATATTTTGTGGACTGATGAAACCAAAGTTGAATTGTTTGGGAGTAACACACAACGTCATGTGTGGAGGAAAAATGGGACAGCTCACCAACATCAACACCTCATCCCCACAGTGAAGTATAGTGGGGGGAGCATCATGATTTGGGGCTGTTTTGCTGCTTCAAGGCCTGGACAACTTGCAATCATTAATGGAAGAATGGATACAAAAGTTTATCAGGATGTTTCACTGGAAAACCTGAGGCCGTCTGTCAGACAATTGAAGCTAAAAAGAGGATGAATGCCGCAACAAGACAATGATCCAAAACACAGAAGTAAACAACTTCAGAATGGTTTCAGAAGAACAAAATACATGTTCTGGATTAGCCAAATCAAAGTCCTGACTTGAACCCCATTGAGATGCCGTGGCATGACCTAAAGACAGCGATTCATGCCAGACATTGCAGGAATCTGACTGAACTACAGCAGTTTTGTAGAGAAGAATGGGCCAAGATTAGTACGATGTGCCAGACTGATGTACAGCTACAGGAAGTGTCTGGTTGAAGTTATTGCTGCAAAAAGGGGGGCCCACAAAATATTAAATGTGGTGTTTCACATACTTATTCTTCCTCCTTCTGTCATTTTTTGCATACTATCCTCATTAAAATATGAAAACCTATAAATATTTGGGTGGTTTTAGTTAAAAAAAAATTTTCATCTGTGTGATTTTGACAAAGATCAGATCACATTTTATGGTGATTTTATGCAGAAATGTGAGAAATTCCTAAAGGTTCAGATACTTTTTCATACCACTGTACATTACTCACCACCAATAATTTTTATTTGTGTTTTTCAACATTATTTTCTCCATTATCAAATGTTTAGAAAATTCACAATTTGCATAGTTAAATACTTTGAACATCTACAGAATAGTTTACTGTACATAAATATCATTTATGGTAGGTGTGAAAAAGAGGCAGGACACATGTCACTCAAAAGCATTGTATTTCTAAATATGCAGTAAGTCAAATATTCTCTTGCTCTTTTACACATTTAACCCCTGAGCACAAAAATCCAGCCTTCCAATAATATGTTGGACTCATCCAAGATGAGCAAAAGGGAAATTAAAGGAGTACATACTTAATGTAAAGCCTCAACCTTTACATCGCCAATAAACAAGTATCTAAAACCTACCAACAAAGCACCACTAAACTAAACTACAAAGTCAACAATATGGTATCAAATGTACTTTACACAGGTCAAATTTTTCTGTTTCTTTCCGGAGACATAACTGGTTGCAATCTTTTTGTTGAGCTGCTATTGTTATTTCACAGTAATCTAAATTTTTGGCATCATTCAGCAGTACGCACAGATTTAGAAATACAGTAGATTGTTACTCCAACTGAGAAGTGAGCATTCTGACAGTGTTTCAGTCGAGCAAAATTGTGTTTTGGAATTAGGAGTCACTTGACCATTATGGATTGTCATTTTCTGCAACATTTCTGTTTGTACAATATGAATAACAACAAAGTCACACATTATACAGTCAAATGAATTTTAAAACTGTTACTTCCACTGTAACACTATCATAAAGAAACAGAAAAATTACAGAATCTTGCCAAACTAATACAGTACAGTACAGTACATGAGATTCCTACATATACAGTCTAAGTATCTGGACATCTTGCTATTCCATTGTAGTTTCTTTTCTTTTTTTTTTTTTTTTCAATTCACAAGAACAGATTTGAGATCAGAGGCTATTAAAATTGGATGCAAAAGCCTGAATATGTTCAACTACTCAAATGCATAATTTGTCAAAAACATTATATTTTTGTTCACATTGACAATATGATTATGAATCTATAGGAAATTGATTTTAAAAGGAAAGTACTTTCAACAAAATTTGTTGAAGCGTTCTAATTTATTTTAAACACTTTCATCCCTGCCATCTATCCACGACTGTTTCGGAACTCCCATTATTATCTGATGCCACGTCCTTTTTGTGTGAATGATCTACAAATATCTGCTGCGCAGGTGAGTAATTTTTTCAAACATAAGTTAAGAGTGCCTGAAGCGTAAGACTGCATATGTCAGTTGTACATTTTTAGTGTGTCTGGGTAATCTGACCATACTTGTACAAAGTACCGTAATTTTCGGACTATGAGCCGCTACTTTTTTCCCGTGTATCCTGCGGCTTACAGTCCAGTGTGTCTTTGTTGATTTATTTAGGTTAATAGGTTACACTTTTTTTGACAGCAGCGTCATAAGACTGCCATAAGACCGTCATAATTATGACATGACACTATATTGGGCATTAATGAATGCATATGACAGAAGTCATTAAGTGTCATCCGGCAAATTATGTCACTAACTCCATTTATGTCCTGCTTGGATCTTTTACATCCATTCAAAAGTGAGATAATTTGCCGGATGACTTAAAATGACATCATAAGTATTCATTAATGCTCATGGAAGTGTCATGTCATAACTATGATGGTCTTATAACAGTCTTATAACAACACTGTCAAATAAAGTGTTACCACATACTATAACTAGCAATTAATGAAACAACTGGAACAGTAGCTGAAGAAACAATTAGCACAGAACACAAATTTAAGATTGTTATTTGCATCTGTAGCGCTGCAATGCATGCTAGGAGGCATGTTGGACGAAAACAGTGTTGACAGCCCGTGGAAACACAGGTTGAATGTCTCCCCAGGGGAGTAGTGATGGCCAAACGAAGGTTCTTGAAGCAATTAAGCTTTGCAGTCAGTTGGTTCAAAGCTTGATGGTGGTTCATTTGGTCTTATGACAGTCTTATGATGCCGCTGTCAAACAAAGTGTTACCGATTAGTCTCTTTTGGTGTAAATATCCCATAATACAGTGAGGACAGCTGCGACTTATAGTCTTGTGCGGCTTATCTATGAACAAATGCTGTTTTCATGTCAAATATGGGGGGTGGCGGCTTATAGTCAGGTGCGCCTTATAGTCCGAAAATTATGGTAATCTCATCTAAATTGCCTTTACTGACTTATCACAAAGCTTTGCATATGGTGCTCTTCCAACAATAGCATTAATTATATAAGGTGTAGTTCACAAAAATCTTATCAAATACAATACATCCTATTTATTAAAAATTCAACACGTCTTCAACCAAAGAGCAGTCTGAGGACAGGTAACACTGGAATTGATCCATGGTGCTATTCTCTTCATGTACAGTAAATATACAAACCCCCAATGACAATGAAGTCAGGACATTGACTTAAACATAAATAAGAAAAGAACACAATGATACAAAGACAAGATATTTAACCCTTTCAAGGACCTTGGTCATTACAGTGGACAGCCATTCAAAAGTTGACATAATAACATTAAATTAAACTAGAATCTGCAATTTCTGGAAAAATTACGCTTTGGGGCTTTGGTGTGGTAGATACAGATCTATCAGAACACTTCCTGTTGATTTGGGGACATTTTGCGGACATTTCCTGTTGATATCAGGACACAAAATGTCAATGGGCTTTAGTGGTAAATGGTCAAAAATCACAAGAACCTATGTTTTCCTGCCATCGAAAATGAATGGGAAATTTGGACGGACATGGCTGTCAGTGGTATCCCATAGGAAAAAAATGGGACAGTTTTGGGCGAATTTGGGGGGAACCGTACATTCCTGCCAACTTTTACTACAACTTTTACGCTCCTTACGGTCCTGGAATTTTTGATCTGTAAATTATGCGATTTGGTCACATTTACGGGCGAACAGAAAATTTTGCGGGGTCGTTCGAAAAATTCCCTGCGTCACGCCAAATTTCCGCTCGCTTTGACATTTGAACTGTGACGGTGGGTCAAACAGTTTAGGCTATGCGGCGCGCCAAAGAAATGCCATTTGAAAATAAATAAATACTATATGGCCCTTTGCCTTGCAAAGCCCCATTTAATTAAATGGGGGAAATTAAGTAAAATTAGATAAATAAAAACAGAAATACACACTGGTTACAGCCCAAAGTGGCACTGCTCATGTTTTAGTGCAATTGATGGCACCGTCAATGTTAACCAATGAGTTAAATGAATGCTATGTAAAGGTTCTCACGTTTTGATCTTGATGCCTAGAACATGTTTCCAAAAAGCTGGGATGTGGACAAAATTAGTATGAATGTTAAATATATTGTCCTTACAGCCATTCGATTGAATAAATGTCAAAAATGATTTTCAAATCATCGTGTTCTATTTTGTATTTTTATATTTACACAACGTACCAACTTTATTGGAATTGGGGTTTTTATTCATAAAGACTTCTTCCGACTTTATTGGAAAAATCCACTATGTTGTGCATAAATCCAACGTGAAACAAACTTTGACTATTTATATTTTGTTACATCCAATACTGAAATACTTTGTGAGTGCCTACAAATACATGAAACACCAATTAAAGTTGTATACATGTATTATGAGCACAGTGTGTACCAAATGAGGTAGATGTGTCAATAAGTATTCCCTTCTTTTTTAAAAGGGAACAAAATTGGTTGAAACGAAATTTATGTAATGTAATTTATCAAAGAAAAACACAGAATATTTTAAATGATAAGTTTACAATAACAAACAATTCAATTCATGACTTGCATGTGATTTTCATACATTACTATTGTTTAACATAGACTGTAGATCAGTAAGATACAGTTCATGAGAATTTTTTTGTTTTTCATGTCAGAGCTGAGTGCATCATTTTTGAATTGAATAGATAACCAGTAATAAGATCATTGTTTTTAAAAAAAATTCATAGGTAGTAATAAAGGAAAAACAACCGTGCGTATCTTCCCTTTTTCTTTGGCTCATCCCAAGAGACATTGTTAAGTTTATCAGTAGAAGGAAATAAAGAAATAAATACTATTTTTCAGATATTAAACACAAGCGCTACAAAACCTAAAACTAATAATAATTATAATAGCAATCTTGATTCTCTTCACATCATAAAACCGCTGTGCAATTGACAACTTTTGAATTCTCCAGTCATACTCTTGGTTCCTGATCACCAGGTTTCTACAATAGAAGTGTGTTTCCATATTAGAGCAAGTATTCGTACCGATACAGCACTAAAATGACGTCATCGGTATCGGGGGATACTAAGAAATACAGTGGTACCTCGACATACAATCGCTTCGACACACGATCTTTTTGACATCCGACGTAAAATTTGACTCACCATATGTTTTTACATCTGACGACATGCTCGAAATACAAGGATTCATGACATTCATGACATGACAGTTTCTTTGTTTTGCCACAAGACGGACGGAGAGCTGATTTTCTTTTGCGAAAAATTAACACTGGTTTCAAGAAGGTTAGTGCAGGTGGTGAAATAAGGAGAAGGTGACGCTTACCATTTAAATTAAGATGGAAATCAAATATAAATATGAGCGTGGTGCGCGCAACCGTGAACTGAATCGACAATATGGCCGTATAATGTTTACGATTTGGATCGGTCCTCCTCCGAACTCCATTTGCCAGTCTTTGTTCGGTGACATATATTGTGGTAACATTGCCCAAGAAATCGCCTGCTTCGGCAGGTTTTTAATGATTGATTTCAGAACTTGTGCAACACAACACGCCTACTTTCTGACGCAGTTGACGCCAGCAACAAAACATTAAAAGAGAAAGTAAAATGTCTACCGCACTCTCTATCTCACTGTCACGTCAGCCACGCGGTGCGTTCAGGTACAGCACGCAAAACACAACCGCCCCACATTACAACCCAAGTCGTTACATTATTACAGGAATTATTATTATTATTATCATTATATTATTATTCCGATTTTTATTTAGAATTTATTTGTTTTGCTATGTGAAATTGCCATTCATAATAGCCCCAGCAGTATGTTTTAAGGATTTAGTGTAGGTTTTCGGGCTGTGGAACAAATTAATGGAAATATACAGTAATGTACAGTGGGGCAAATGAGTATTTAGTCAACCACTAATTGTGCAAGTTCTCTACTTGAAAATATTAGAGAGGCCTGTAATTGTCAACATGGGTAAACCTCAACCATGAGAGACAGAATGTGGGAAAAAAAACAGAAAATCACATTGTTTGATTTTTTAAAGAATTTATTTGCAAATCATGGTGGAAAATAAGTATTTGGTCAATACCAAAAGTTCATCTCAATACTTTGTTATGTACCTTTGTTGGCAAGAACGGAGGCCAAACGTTTTCTGTAACACTTCATAAGCTTTTCACACACTGTTGCTGGTATTTTGGCCCATTCCTCCATGCAGATCTCCTCTAGAGCTGTGATGTTTTGGGGCTGTCGTTGGGCAACACAGACTTTCAACTCCCTCCACAGATTTTCTATGGGGTTGAGATCTGGGGACTGGCTAGGCCACTCCAGGACCTTGAAATGCTTCTTACGAAGCCTTTGTTGCCCTGGCTGTGTGTTTGGGATCATAATCATGCTGGAAGACCCAGCCACGTCTCAGCTTCAATGCCCTTGCTAATAGAAGGAGATTTTCACTCAAAATCTCTCGATACATGGACATCAGTTGTCCTGGTCCCTTTGCAGAAAAACAGCCCCAAAGCAACCCCCATGCTTCACAGTGAGTATGGTGTTCTTCGGATGCAAATCAGTATTCTTTCTCCTCCAAACACAAGAACCTGTGTTTCTACCAAAAAGTTCTATTTTGGTTTCATCTGACCATGACACATTCTCCCAGTCCTCTTCTAGATTCCCCAAATGCTCTCTAGCGAATCGCAGACGGGCCTGGACGTGTACTGGCTTCAGCATGGGGACACATCTGGCAGTGCAGGATTTGAGTCCCTGGCGGCGCATTGTGTTACTGATAGTAACCTTTGTTACTGTGGTCCCAGCTCTCTGTGGGTCATTCATTAGGTCCCCCCGTGTGGTTCTGGGATTTTTGCTCACCGTTCTTGTTATCATTTTGACGCCACGGGGTGAGATCTTGCATGGAGCCCCAGATCGAGGGATATTATCAGTGGTCTTGTACGTCTTCCATTTTCTAATAATTGCTCCCACAGTTGATTTCTTTACACCAAGCATTTTACCTATTGCAGATTTAGTCTTCCCAGCCTGGTGCAGGTCTACAATTTTGTCTCAGGTGTCCTTCGACAGCTTTGTCTTGGCCATAGTGGAGTTTGGAGTGTGACTGACTGAGATTGTGGACAGGTGTCTTTTATACCAATGATGAGTTAAAACAGGTGCCATTAATACAGGTAATGAGTGGAGCCTCGTTAGACCTTGTTAGAAGAAGTTAGACCTCTCTGACAGCCAGAAATCTTGCTTGTTTGTAGGTGACCAAATACTTATTTTCCACTCTGATTTGGAAATAAATTCTTTAAAAATCAAACAATTAGATTTTCTGTTTTTTTCCACATTCTGTCCCTCATGGTTGAGGTTTACCCATGTTGACAATTACAGGCCTCTCTAATCTTTTCAAGTAGGAGTACTTGCACAATTGGTGGTAGACTAAATACTTATTTGCCCCGCTGTAGGTTTTCGGGCTGTGGAACAAATTAATGAAAATATAATGTATTCTTATGAGGAAAATCCTGCTCGAAATACAACCATTTCGACTTACAAACAAGGTCCTGGAAAGAATTAACACTGTATGTAGAGGTACCACTGTAATAACTTTTTGAGATTTTAGTTCCTAACCGCTAGTTGCTCTACCCAAGATGGCTGCCAGCTGAGCAAATAAAATGAGCAGCGCTTCTCGCCTTTCCCAAGATAATGATGGACGTCCCATCGTGTAGCGTCCAATCATCCTTCTGCTGGGAATTAAATGAGTTAATCACTAGTAGACACCCAATCCATTTGAAGTGGGAGGGTGGCTCCCAAAGAACATTCGTAGCCTTGTCAATGGCACCCAATGAGTTAAGCAGTGTCTGACCAAGCAATGACAGCAATTACTTTACAGTAAAGTAAGTATGCAGTAATTTAGTATTAAACTTTTTTTTTTCCAAGAAATGTGGTATCCATACAGTATCGGCTTTGGCTGATACCATAAAACCGGGTGTCAGAATTGGTATTTGGACCCAAAAAGCGGTATTGGAACAACACTATTCCATTGCACGTTGATGGAAGAGAAGTGTGAACTACTCAGAGAGAGAACATGAGAAATGGGAAGAATCACAAGAAAGCTAAAAGATAAATATTAAAGCAACACTAGGTAACTTTAGTTTTGTTCAATTTTAGCAATGTAAGTGGACAAAAGTAGTAGTGTTTTGCCTTAAGGAAGATTGCATGCCCATGAGGACCAGCGCACACCCACACAGTGTAGTAAAATCATGATCTCCCTGTCGCCTGCAGATGGATTAAACAACATTTCTGTTTCCAGAGGCTGTGTGAAGGATGAATAGTAATAAAGTCATGAATCCAGTTGTGGCTCAACAATAGCATATGACGTTTAGCAACCATGTCGCAGCGTTGACAAGTTCGGTTGAGGGGGTATGAGAGGGGGCGTCACGCCGGCGAATGAAAGCCGTGCCAATGTGTATTCTTGAGTATCCTGGTAGCCTCCCTTTTTTTCCCTCCTCGGACAAAACTTTTGTCTCTTTTGTTGCTCTGCCATCTTTGCAGAATTCACATTCGCATCGACTTCCGTCTTTATCATGAATGAGGAAAGAGGTAAGTGACATATGCCATAAAGCAGTCAGCACATTTGTAGTATTTTTTTTGTATGGCAGGGTTCCTGCCAACCTTACTCAAAGTTAATCGGTGCTAGTGAAAGTGATACAGAGCCCCTTAAGATATAAAAGAGGTGTCATTCAACTAGTTATAGTAATTAAAGGTTGAAAAGTTACCTAGTGTTGCTTTAAATTTCCAATTTGTGCGGTTTTTTTTCTTACTTAAGATTTATATTTGGAGACAACATGTTGATGCCTACATTAGCAATTTATGCAGAAATGCCTGTACTGAGCGCTGATTGTCGACGCAACAACTTGGATCACTTGCAAATGACTCTTGAAAGGCAAACTTCAACATTTGCCTGCAGTCCAAATATAACCACCAGAAAAAATGGATTCAACTGCTCTGGTAATTCGTCCAGACTGTTATTGTTGCACATGTATATCAGCTCCTTGGAGACTGGGAGAAAAAGAGGAGGCGTGACATGATGCTCAGGGAGAGGACACAGAGTTCCCGTGCCCATGAGCTGAGGAAGAAGATGATGAAGAGGAGGAAGAGCAAGACGGCTGGAAGTGCGTGGGACTGGGATTTCCCTGAGTTGTACATTGGCTCCCAAGATGTCCCATCATCCCCGTTATGGATGACTGACGAGCAAACAGGACGCCTGGAGAGCAAACATGAAGTTAGAATCAGCATTAGGCTCTTTTGTCTTGAGTTGATCAATTTCCCCCCTATATTTAGTATAAATTTAACCATAATAGTATCACAAAATGTGGGATTTACAAAACCTAGAGGTCATGAATGATAATTTATTTTCATAGTTGGGGCATCCTGTTGTTGTTTTATGACATTAAATTGACAGTTTGCAGGTGAAAAAACTGGGGAACAGTTATTCTTGTTTTTGTTGTGTTTAAGTTTCATGCACAAAATTATGATTTATTTTTACCCTTACAAGGCACTCATTTAACTCCTTGTTTGTCATTGACGGGACTAGACGTCCAATCCATTTTGACTGGGTGGAGCGAATGAATGAACGTTCATTCGCCCCACTCAATCAAAATGGATTAGACATCTAGCTACGCCAATGGCACTGAAACATGAGCAGTCACAGCAAGTCCTCCCAGAAAACGTGTTAAAAAACACAATTATAACATTCTCAACAAGGCCGGCCCAGCCTATACACAGACGATGCAGCTGCTTAGGGCCCCTGACCACTAGGGGGCCCCCAATCTGGTAACCTCATTTTATACGTTGTTAATAGAGCATCGTGAATAATGTGGCGCGCATTGCCGTTTATCCATGCAAACGTCCATTTTCTTGTCATTACATGTCATTTGGGGTAAGAAGTTTGAAATATGCAGTGCAACAAAATATAATTAATATACAAAATATGGACGTATGGATTGGATTGCATGTATGGGTTTCACAGTACACTGTGACGAAATGGTTGGCCAAAAATATGGGCCCCTTGGCATTATTTTGCTCAGGGCCCCCAAATGGCCTGGGCCGGCCCTGATTCTCAATTGAATCTTTTCGGAACTAGAATCAGATAAAGCAATCAAAAAGCTGTTTTTTTTTTCTTTGGTGGTTATTAATGCACAATTCTTTTAATTTATGCGTTAACTAGGAGTTCATTCGCAGCCTTCGTTTTATCCAATTCAAAATCTCATCAATACGTTGATGTGTAGGTTAGTGTTAGGAAAATGTGACCACAAACGTATTTTGCAGTTGAATGTGTCTACTTTATTCTCAAAGTATCTAAAAGTCTTATTTTCTCAATGAGATGCAGTATTTTCATGCTAGTCTTTCTGGTATAGTTAGGTAATTAACACCACGAACTGATAAATTAAGTGTAATGGTCAAATATGTGAGAGATCATGAAATTAATAGTGTATGTCAACTCCTTGTTTCAACTCTACTTTTAATATACAGTTTTCAATTCCAAACATCAATCACAACTAGTTTGAACAAACTTCCATTTTCGTATTTCACAACAAATACATTAATCGACTAGTAGGAGAAATTGGCAGCACTTTCCAAATAAACGAAATTAAACAGGTATATCCTGTATATTATTTCAAAATATATGGCGGAAAACACAGACAAGGCTGGAAAAACAGTGTCTGCTCTTGCAACCCTCTGTGAAACAAACTGCTGTATTCTTAAACCAAAAGAACGGTTGTGTTTGATAGAACTATATGTCTATATGCTGCCATAGCAGTTTCATGGCGCATTAAGCCCCAAAACTATTTTTAATTTGTCCGTTTTACCCTGGAGACCCCCGTTTACAGACACCTGGCAGCCACTTTTGTTTCAACCCAGCCATAAAAAGAAGGTAAGTAACTATATTATTTGAAACCATAGGCGGAGTTTGACTTTTGGGTCAGGGGGGCACAACATGTTGATGACCCCGAAACGCATTGTCAGCAAAAAAATTAACTTACAAGAATATTTATGATAATAAGTTGAGAAAGAGTGTTGTTTTTTTTGTTTACCATCATTCTTGAGGGGAATTCCAAATCAGGACGCCCACCGATGTCTTGCCAATGTAGTTACCCCAGTCAAAAATTGTATCCCCTGGGTGGAGCCACTGCGCTGCACTGATTTGCTCGATTTCCGTGTTTTGGTGATGTAGTTATCCATGAGGTTTTATAACATGGCACATCCATTAAAAAAAAAAAAAAAAAAAACTTTTTTTTCTATCGTATAACATAATATACGTACTGAATGTAAAAAAGGCAATGTTTCACTGTTTTACTCATTGGATTACCTATAACTGTTATTACTGTAATTGAAGTCCTGTATGGAGTTTCTCCAGTTTAATAAACGTCGATGTCCAAAATATATAACTGTCGTTCTTTTCTGCCTTCAATTCATTGTTTAAGTCGACATAACTCATAACTAATGTGTGTGTGTGCGCTCCCGCGGCCAGTGGACACAATTTTTGATGGGGTTAACTACATTGGCAAGACACCGGCGGTGGCTCTGTTGTACAATTAGCGTCTTTAGTGGGGCAAATTGAAATGCCGCTCACCATTTTCTAGCATTTCATGATCCACATTTTTAATCCTTGGTTGTTGTCGCTTTTGAAAGCTTAGGTTTGAAAAAAATTACGTATAACGATCTTGCCTCTTCGGTCCTCGGGTGGTTTTGGCTAAGCAAAGCGAATGACCGTCTAAGGTGATAGTCACATGATCTGTTCGAAAAATCATTTTGACCCATTATAAAAATATCTTGTTTTTTGTTCATCAAATTCATTTTTGTTGTTTGTTTTATTGCTTTACAACTTTTTTAGACAATATTTTCCCGGAAAATTCTTAATTTTAAAATCATATACTGTATAGGAAAGTCAATTACATGCAATGACACTTTTCGGCCACCAGGGGGGACCTAGCCCCCTTGGGCCCCTGAAAATCAGCTTATGGTGAAACGTCTATCATTTTAAACTTAGAATCATTAATCGATGTCTAATATTTAGGAAAGAAAACAACGACATTAGAAAATTATTCACTCGCATATTTTAAACTTTTAAACAAATTACGTCATAATGAAAAAAAATAGTGTCAATAAATAGTTCACGGATATTTACCTCATAACTATTATTTTTTTTTTTTATAACTGTCGCATTTCCCCCAATATTTTAGATGATGAATAATCATTTCAAACAAAGAAAAATTGAAGAAGAAAAAAACGTTTCAAAAGGTAAATATTTGAAAAAGAAAATCTCGTCCACTCCTTGATGTCTGCGATTTCTGCAGAGTGACCCTTGTTATATTACCGTGTTTTACCCATAAAAGTCCCCAAAAGTGGCCATTCACAGCTGTGTTTTGGCACTCGGTGATACTAGTACATGCTACACGGAGTTTTTGGATTGAAATAAGGTTAGTACACGATAATATCTCGTTAAAATCATGGTGTCTTTAATTATGCTCTCTCATGCTCTCACCTCAAGTTAAGGTTTAGGCGTTTATTTCTTTATTTTTTTTTTTAAAAATGCCCTCCTGCTCATAATTTTCCTTCCACCAGACAATACAGATTTTAAGTATAAGTATATAAGGATAATTTGTTATCGGATGTCTGCCAACATGCTCACTCTCTGTTGGGGCAGATGTAATTTTAATGATGAAGAACTTTGACACATGTCAGAACAACCAAAACTGTCCAGAACACACATATGGTAAGAAGAGAAAAGTTGGGGAGAGCAATGTCAAGTTGTTTCTACTTTTTAATTTAAATTGATACATGCAATATCATTGTAACATGATATAATTTAGAAAAGTTCGAGGGCCATTATACACATCTACTAAGATTTGCAATGATACCAGGCTATTGCAGATACATGTACATTCGCTTCTGTTTTATATGCTACAATTCATTGTTGTCATTTTTGCCCATTCTAAATTAAGTGTGCAATTTATTTCTTTAGTCCTGAAGGAACATTCAAAATTTGTCACCCTTGTGATTTTAAAGTTGACAGTCTGCGTTTGCTGAAGACCGTTTCCGAGAGTGACTTTGGATTTGAATTGACAGCCATCACATCTTTGTCAAATCAGAGAGGTGGTAATTACGCCGAGGCACAAGTTGCCGAAGTTAGACACACACACATACACGCGCGCACACATGATGACAATAAGCCCCATCGACCCTGAATCCACAGGCCCAGTTCTGAGATATTTAACCTTTTTAATTCTGTTGGACAGCCACTTCATTACAATGGATTTTATAGCAAAGACATCAAATTGTGCAGAGGACTAAGCACCAGGGTGCTGCTATAACTTATTGAATTTCCTGCCTGCAATTACATCAGCAAACGGCCCCTCTATTTACCTGTGTAGACAACTCCATTTATTTCTATTGACATGTTGATGCTGCTAATGCCGTTGGTAGACAGGTTCAATGCGGTCTCTTGTCTATCATCTGTCAAGAGAGGAGGCAGAGGAAAACTCAATATGAGCATTTAGAAGTGGAACAGAAGAAGCGAGAGAAGCGCTGTCGAGTATTGGTGATAATGCAGAGAGTGACAGTAAGAGGAGAGTTATATTAATGAGTTCTGTAGCGACATAGCTGTCATAAGGTTTTACATACATCTCGAGCTCTTTTCTCGATTATACATCATTTTTAAGGGCGAGGCAAAACTGGTTGTTTTATTTTGTTTTAAATTTGGGATTTTAGGAAAAGCGGTTTCTATTTGTATCTGTCATATAGATAAAGTTTATCGGAACCCAATCTCGACACACTGATGGAAGACCTTGAGTCGATGTGTTGATCTGAGATGGTACAGGCGTCCCTGATAATGCTACAATAACTATATTGAGTGAATAAAATATTATTGACTTTTTTCTGTGTTTGTAAACTTGACAGGCAATCTCTTTGTTTCATGGAAGAACGGTGAACATACAAGACTTGATGGTATGATTCAGGGCGGTGGACTCCTGCTGAGCTTCATAAAGGCTCCAAAGGTCTTTTCACTACACAGAAACTTTACTCAAGAACAATGAATTTTACAGAAATGTTCTATGTTCACTTCAGGAATGCTTTTTTTTTCCTGATAAATTTCAGGGAAGGACTTGTGATGTGTTTAGGGACGCAGGGCAGGCAGGTGGTGTGGACCCAAATGCAGGGAAACAAAAAACGCAGCAAGGCAGGTGGCAGTGAACTCAAAAAATGTTTTAATGATAACTAACAAAATCACAAAGTACAACCAAAAGGACTAGGGATCAAAAAGGCAATGTTCAAACAAAACATACTTAATAGGAGGGACGGGTAAACGAGGGCTTGGACAGGACTTGACTTCAACATTGACAATGACGCAACAAGGAGTGAAAAGAAACCGGGAGCTTATATACACACACAGACAAGGGGTAACGACACAACGAGGAACAGGTGAGCACAGGAGGATGCAGGTTGGAGGATACACTAGGAACAGGTTGAACAGGTGAAATCAATGGGCAATCACACCGACAAGTCACACTAGGAGAAAACAAACACAAAACCTAACAGTGATGACCCTGGAACTTTTTCCCCGTAGGCTGAGATCTGCAATGCTGAACAACATTTCTGATGGAATTACCATAATTTCTGGACTACAAGCCTCTACTTTTTCCCCTCATTTTGAATCCTGCGTCGTGTGCAATGATGCAGCCAATTTATCGATTTTTCTAACGGCCGCCAGGGGCGCTCAAGCATAAAATGTAAAAGTGAGACACGTGGAATACTATATGTGTCGAGGAAGACACTAGTTTGCACTATCACCGGTTATTTAACTTTGTGCTTTGTGCATGAATAAAAGTAGCAGACCATCATTTTTGTGCATGAGTAAAATTACCAGACCCGCTTCATGGAAAATGCTAGAAGAAATGCATATGACGTAGCTTTTACGTTCAAAGTAACCGAAGTGGCTGATCAAGAAGGAAACAGATGTGCTGCACGTAATCAGCCATCAAGAGGACAAACTCCATTCTAGCTAAGTGTTTGCAGCCACTTGACATTAGTGTGAATCCTGCATTTAATGTGGCACTCCGAGTTGAATGAGAGGCTTGGATGACCAGCGGCAAGAGATTGTTTACCAAAATTGGCCTCATGCGAACAGCAACTTTTGCACAAGTCTGCCAGTGGATCCTGACAGCGTGGAACAGTGTTGAAAAAAATTGACCATCACTAATGGGTTTCGAAAAGCCGGTCTTCTGCATGACGAAGAGGAAGGCATAATCTAAGGAGTGAATTTGCCTCATGATGAGAGACATTGAAAGTGACAACAAAAGTGAGACTGAGAAGGTGCGGGCAAAGTGTATCTGAGCCTATTCATATCCGGCACTGAGGTTGAAGAGGTCCGTGGTTTCAGTGCATAGGAGGAAGATGAAGACGGCTAACAAAGACTTTTATGTTTCTAATAGCCAGCCCAGTTAGTGCCGTACTGCCGTGTTGCTGCTATGTAACTGCCATGTTGCTGGCACTGTTTGGAAAGAAAAGTTAAGGTATGTTATTAAAATTTATAACACTCTATTTCTCTGTAAATATCTCATGTTACTATGTGGGCACACGCAGCTTATAGACAGGAGAGGCTTATGTATGTACAAAATGGTATTTCCTTTAAAAATGTTCTGGGTGAGGCTTGTAATCAAGGGCACCCAATAGTCCAGAAATTACGGTATATTCCAGATCCTGCTGTTTTTTGATTGTCAACTAGAGTGAAACACGTGTCAACACGAAGCGGGGTATTTGGCAAAAAGAAGAACTTTTTCTATGGTTAGGCCTATCATCCACACGTACCTACAGATTTAAATGAGGATTAAGGGTGTAACGGTACATGTATTTTTATTGAACCGTTTCGGTACGTGGAGCTCGGTTCGGAACGGAGGCGTACCGAACGAGTTTCTGACATAATGTAACCCTTACTTTTAGAGGCTGTGATTCGATCGGCTTACAGTTTCTTTGTGTAGATTATATTTACTCTATTTTCTCTACTATAAAGAGGACCAACACAGTAGGACAGTATAACCCAGAAACGTCAACGGCGCGGCAACGTGGCCGCCGCGAGAACGCAGTGAAACGCGGGCGTTAAAGTCAATCAGCCAATGCACACCAGTCGCAGTGCGGCCGCGTGTTAGACGCGCCCCAGAAGCAGCTCAACACGACGCACGCGAAAAGAAAGGCAGAGTTTATTATTTGACGCGAGATGCGACCCTCCTGCGTCAATACTACTAGCTAGGATCGGGCAGACCGGAAGTCACTCGTGTAAAAATACGGTGGATCCGGTCAATTTTCAAACTAATATGCAATCGTAACCCACTTTTTGAGTCCATCAGATCTTTTGAGTGGTAGATTGGGGCAAAGTTGATTTGTCTTTGTTGATTTACTGCTGTCTTCTCTGCTATAATAATAACCAACACGGCCCCGTGTTCAATACAAAACCCTCCTACCACAACAAAACAAGTAGGAACTAATATTCACATAGGAACTAAAGTTATACAACATAATATATACAATATAAATGAATACTACATCACATTTGTAAAATATAAACACATAATAAAACATATAATAGCCCATTTAAATAAAATAAATTGAAATGAGCTAAAACACCTGTAATTAAATAATAAGAATACTACACAGATCCTGCTTACACAATTAAATTTATTAATTTCTGTGTGGCGCTTTAACTTGATAAAATCCACCAATAAAGCTTTTGAAAACCGTTCATAAGAAAAAAAAATGATTCATTGAGACATTTCACTTGTAAAATACATGTTAAAATCTTTGTCATTGGGATTGCTTTTCTATTTGGCACCGGATCTCTTTTTTCTCTTTCTTTCAGAAAGAAAGCTGACCAATACGCGGGGTCTGAAAGGCAAATTGTTGTTGGATTATCTTTAAATACCTCAGGAATTGGCATCTGAGGTGTCCTGTAATAATTTTGCAGCATTCTTTACACACAAAGTACTAAAGATTAGACAGACTGTGTGCAACTCCAGATTAACAAATGTTACACTAAATGCCTCCCAAAATGTCCCCCACGTCAATCTTAGACAGTTTAGCCTCTTGGACTATGCCACTTTAACAGAAATTGTGTCAAAATAAAAGCCCACAACATGCTGCCTTGACATCCTTCCTTCAAACTTTTTCAAAACTGTTTTTCATTGTATAGCCCCAGACATACTTCAGATTATAAATACTTCCCTCCAAACAGGAGAGTTTCCTCAGACTTTAAAAACTGCAGTAATAAAACCTCTCCTAAAAAAACCTAATCTGGATGCCTCAACCATTAGTAATTACAGGCCAATATCAAATCTGACATTCCTGGGGAAAATTATCGAAAGGGTTGTGTTTGAACAGATCCAGACTTTTATGATGCAAAACAATCTTTTTAACTCATTTCAGTCTGGATTTCGGCCACAACACAGCACCGAGACCGTGCTTATCAAAGTCCTAAATGATATTCGTCAGAATACCGATGCAGGCAAATCATCTGTTCTGCTACTATTGGATCTCAGCGCCGCATTTGACACGGTTGATCACAACATACTACTCAGCAGATTGGAACAGTGGGTAGGGCTTACTGACACTATTCTTCAGTGGTTCACATCCTATTTACATGATAGGGATTTCTTTATGTCAATCGGAAACTTTCAGTCAGAACGAACCAAATTCACGTGTGGAGTCCCTCAAGGGTCAATTCTTGGACCACTCTTATTTAACATCTATATGCTTCCGTTAGCTCAGATAATGGAACAGTATAACATCTCCTATCACGCCTATGCAGATGACACACAACTGTACATTTCTGTGTCTCCACATGATTATAGTCCCTTAGTCTCCCTGAGTAAATGCATTCATCAAATCAATGAATGGATGTGCCAGAATTTTCTCCAGTTAAATGTGGAGAAGACAGAGGTGATCATTTTTGGGCCAAAAAAGGAAAGGTCAAAGATAAGCAGCCAACTTAGCACAATGTTACTTACAGCTACAAATCAAGTCAGAAACCTTGGCGTAATTATTGACTCAGACCTAAAATTTGATAGCCATCTAAAGTCCGTCACTAAATCCGCTTATTACCACCTAAAAAATATAACCAGAATTAAGGGGCTTCTGACTCAACAAGACATGGAAAAACTTATGCATGCATTCATTTTCAGCAGATTGGACTACTGCAACGGTATATTTACAGGTCTTGATAAAAAATCAGTCAGGAAGCTGCAGCTAGTACAGAATGCTGCAGCCAGAGTCCTCACAAATACAAGGAAGCTGGACCACATTACACCGGTTTTGAAATCGCTACACTGGCTTCCAGTGAGTCAAAGGATAGACTATAAAATACTACTGCTCGTCTACAAAACACTTAATGGCCTTGGACCAAAATACATGCTAGACTTGTTAGATTCCTATGAGACATCTAGACCCCTAAGGTCGTCTGGAACCGGTCTTCTGCATGTTCCAAGAACAAGAACCAAGCAGGGTGAGGCATCATTTAGTTATTATGCTCCTCACCTCTGGAACAAGTTACCCGAACATCTGAAGTATGCTCAAACTGTTAGCTCCTTTAAATCAGGGCTAAAAACGCTTTTGTTTAGCACTGCATATCCATAACTGTCTATATTTTTCAATCTATCTGCTTTCTATTCCTCTTGTGTTTATCTCCATTGCTGATTTCAATTATTATTAGTAGTAGTAGTTTTTGTTTTATTTTTATTTTTGTTTTATTTTTATTTATTTATTTTTATTCTGTGATTAAATGCGATCTTTTGTCTTGGTTTTTACGTTGTGTTGATTTAAATGTGATTTTTATGGTCTTCATGTGATGTAAAGCACTTTGAATTGCCTTGTGTTGAATTGTGCTATATAAATAAATTTGCCTTGCCTTGCCTTGCCTTAAATACCTGCTAGTTTTTGAGCAGAATTCTAGCTTTGTATAAGCTAATGTTCCTATTGTTGAAATCACAAAGGTGTGTAGTAAACAACTAGCACATTTATATTTTGCATTTTGTTTTCTTACTGTACCGAAAATGAACCGAACCGTGACCTCAAAACCGAGGTACGTACCGGACCAAGATTTTTGTGTACCGTTACACCCCTAATGAGGATTCTTAAAAACTGTCCAAAGTGAAGATGAGCGAATTTTGTGTTTGTGGCACCATCATGTGGACACTGATAACCAAAGATTTACCTGAGAAACATCACTGACTGCGACAAACTTTGTCCCTACATCACACATGAGACCAATGTTTATATTTGGAGTAAATTACACAGGTGCTTTTTTTTTTGCTTCCATTTATTTACAAACTCTTGCAGTGCTTCATATCGAAGAACACATGTGAAAGATGGGGGTATTATGGACAATTTTTTGCACATTGTTATGAATGTACTTAAAAATAAATGAATGCGGTTGGCTGTGGAAGCTTTTGTTTTCTAGAAACGTGCTGGTGTAGACGTCATTATTTTTTTCCTGACGTATTAGGGCAGGATCCTCGGTCTTAAACCTGCTGATTGTAGACATGGCCTGTCTTCGTGCGTGTGTGTTGCGTATGTGTTTGCGCTTATAATGCCTCACCATAATTGATTGGCTAACATTATTATCCACTGAGTGGCTGCTGGAGGAGACCAGACTCTGCTGATTGACTGTTGCGAAGAGGCACTAATTTCAAATATCCCATTGCTCACAGTGTCAAACAGACAAGAATCTGGTTCTTTCTAATGTCGACAATGATCTGTTTGTGTTTTTCTACATTCTGGATTGCAACATCCTAACTGCTACACCTCTTCTCTGTACAGAAGGTCATACCTGATGAACATACTAGTGAATTATTTCATTTATCCATGTAATTTCTTTCTCAGTGCATTGAATCCATCGAGACGTTGCTGTTCAGATTGTCTTTGAAGACTTAAGATTACACTAGACTGACTTTTGGTATGGAACTTGGTGAAGTTGACTCGCTGATGTCTTTTGGATTGTTGTTTTGCTTCAGCTTGAGGTTACAAACTAATAGCCAAACATTCTCCTTTAGAATTTTCTGGTAAAGAGCAGAATTCATGGTTCCATCACTCACAGCAGGTCGTCCAGGTCATGAAGTCACAAAGCACCCCCAGACCGTCGCATTACCAAATGTTTGATTGTTGTTATAATGGTATTTTTCAGAAATGTGTTACATTTACACCTGATGAGTGATCACTGTGTTCTTGGGCTACATTTTATTAGGCCAGCAACTCCTGAGAATTTTCCCCTATCTTTCACGTTTTGCCCATTTAAGGTAAGTGAGTGTCACCATAGTTCGTTTGAGTCCTAATGCTTTAGAAATAACTTTGGAACCCTTTCCGGACTGATAGATATTACTTTTTTCTCGTCTGTTCTCGATTTTCTTTTGGATCGTGGCACTTTGTTGCAGCTCTAGGGTTTGTTTTGCCAGACAGATATTATTTAACTAATTTCTTGAGTGAACCATTCTGGAGGTAGTCAGGCTTGGGCAGTGGCGGACTTGGCAATTTTGGGGCCTAAGGCGAACGTATCCAGGGGCCCTCTTCAAGGGTCAGAGGTTAAAAAGGTGAGAAGGGTGTGGAGGAAATATGTTCCGGTACACTCGGGCTGCCCTAAATGACAAATTTTCTCCTTATTAGTCAGCCGACTAGTTTTACGATTAGTCGACTAATCTAATAATTTTCTTTTTTTTTACTAATTTAGCAATGAAATTTTTGTTGACGCATATTAATTCACAAAACCCTTTTGGAACCTTAAATTATTAAAGTAAAACTAATGATGTAAATAACAATTATTAATCACAAATAAACAATGAGGTTAAATGATGATAGCATTTACTAGTGCAAAAGAATGGAAAGTAAACAGATTCAGGACACTGACTTTGCCTTTCCAACATTATTCAAAACAACTCTTTAAAAAATTCTAGCATTATTATTATAGTATACTACTATATATAATAGTAGTATTATAATTATATTAATTATTCATTGCCAATCATATTTGTCATAAAGAGTGTCATTTGAAAGCTATTCTTAGTGTGGGATCTGTATTCAGTAGTATATACTCAAGATATTATAATATTAATTCTGTAGTATGTGGCATTAACTCCAGAAATCGTTATTTATATGACGAACATGACATGCTTTTATTTTGAAATGTTCACCGGAGGTACGTTCGCTAATCCGCTAACCGAAAGCTTTACACTCCATAACAAAACATTCTTTGTCATTGCTTGGTCTGTCACTAATATATCTAATTTTTTCCTTAGCAAATGCTGTTAACCAGCTGTTGAGTGTTATTGTATGACTGATTAGAACTGTACTGCATTGTTTCGCCACAGGGTGTGCTGTTGTGTATTTTATGTTCGGTGTGAAGAAGAAGAAGAAAGTTAACAGAGGCATTAGCGGCCTGTTCTCAACTTCTCCCTCACTGCACTTTGGCTCTCATGGAGAGCACGTTCGCTCATGTATTAGAAATAAACGATAGCCGACGTGCAAAGTAGCAAGTGAGCTGTAAAAACAGCGAGCCTAGTGGTGTGAAAAACGCAGGAGTGTTAAGTGAAGCTAATGAACAGCTAAGCGGAGCTAAGCAATGCTAAACGGAGCTAAGCGAAGCTAAACAGTGCTAAATGAAGCTAAGCGACTGATACTCAGTCCGTCGCCGTGGAACAGTCCATTGTAGTGCGTGTGTGTGGGGGAGAGATGATATAAATGCAGCATTCAAATGGCTTTCTTTTTTGTTTTGTTATTTGTTTGTTTGGTATGCTGACATAATTATATATGACGAATAGTTGGGGGTGCTGCTGGCTCCGGTGGCCCAAGCTCTTGCTCGTTGGGGCAAGGGCAGCTGGTTGGGGGCCTAAGGCGATCGCCTACTTCGCCTGAATAGTAGATCCGCCTATGGGCTTGGGTGTGGTCAGAGAAAATTAACTCAACTTTCCAGAAAATGTGATTAGCTAGAGCCAGCATTTAACAAAGATAGGGCCAGGTCGATTTGATTCTGTTTTATCCTTACTAAATAAAATCATTTATAATGGCATTTAATGTTTACTGGGTTCTCTTGGTTTGCTGCTATATATTGGGGTGTTAGGGGAAGAGATGGGTCACAGAGCGAGTGAAAGACAAGAGATTGTTGCTATATAGGATGACAATGCTAAAAATAAATTAATTAGTTTTTTTGTTTTTTTTAAACTAACAAATGGAGAAGGGACTTGTCAAAATTCCCATCACTTATCTTTGCTTTTGGAACTTGTCTAAAACAATCCAGGAACTGTCACCTCTGTTGTTGAGTTTGATGCTTAGCGGTATCTGGGTCGCCATGGCCAACATATTATGTTGCAGTGCTTGTTGCATGACCCTCTGTTGCTCCTCTGCTACCATCATCTTCTTCTTCTCCTGGGGCTCGCTGCTTTCTAGCTTGTCTCTGAGCTGCTCCAAAGTAGCAGCCTGTATTACAGCTGCAGCTTGAGTCGCCGCAACTGCTGCCTGGCTCGTCACAGATGCAATGTGATGGCGATTGGGAGACAAAGGGAGGACTACTCGACTGGACAGACAGCTGGCCACCATGGAATCCTCTGGAAAAGGGAATGCGTTTTATTTGTAGCTCATTCACTGCTATTGACAAGGACACTCATCAGTTATATTTTTCAGCAGGGATAGATGGGAGGTGGATGGGTTCTACGCTGCCTCATTGTGAATTTAAGTTTGGAAACAATTTTGGAGGTGATACTTGTTGTCTAAAGTTGTAGAACTAATATCCTCAGAAGTAGAGATGTCCTGAACGATCGATGCCGTTCGATCAGGTACGATCACGTCATTTTCAAAGTATCGGAATAGGCAAAAAAATATCAGACATGCCTTTTTTTAATATATATATATATAATTTAATTAAATCGTTTTCTAATTGTATTTAACGTTACAGACATAATATGTTACACTCATCCAGAGTCTTTAGTTTAGGCTTAAGATAGGGTTATCAAATTTATCCCGATAACGGCGGTAATTAATTTTTTAAAAAATGTATCACGTTTAAATATTTAATGCAATTAATGCATGCGCTGCATGACCCACTCACACATTGTCGCGCACAAGCTGTAATGGCGCCGTTTTACCTATATAGAGAGCTAAAAGGCAACGTAAAATGAGTAGAGTGAATTTTGGCAGCCTTAGGAGCCTGTTTTTAATTGGCTAAAGCCTTACAATCCCTCTCCCTACGATTAGAAATATCGTGGGAAGCAATGTGGGGAAGCAAGGTAGCAATTGATCTTTTTCTTAACACCCTATGTTATTTCCCAACTCAGAGAAGATATATCAATTGGTAGCACTACGCACAGTCATGGTTGCTAAAGGCGTGTTACATCCACCCATCATGCATTTGGGCATGGCCACAGTATCATTTACTGAAAGCTCAACAAATACACTAGATGGAAATATTTAGTCACAATATACAAAGTCACAAGTCTTTCTATCCGTGGATCCCTCTCACAGAAAGAATTTAATAATGTAAATGCCATCTTGAGGATTTATTGTCATAATAAACTAATACAGTACTTATGTACCGTATGTTGAATGTATATATTCATCCGAGTTTTATTCATTTTTTTCTTAATGCATTGCCAAAATGTATATGATCGGGAAAAATTATCGGGAATGATTTGAATTGAATCGGGAGCAAAAAAAAGCAATCGGATCGGGAAATATCGGGATCGGCAGATACTCAAACTAAAACGATCGGGATCGGATCGGGAGCAAAAAAACATGATCGGAACAACCCTACATAGAAGTTATCTTACCTTTCTCAAACACAGGTATCTGGGAATTGGTGGGCATTTGTAAGTGGGCAAGTTGTATCCTTGGTGAAGACAGCAGTGCTGGGGTGCCCACAGGTGAATAGTTGAAGATGGGAGAGCCGTAGCTCTGCCGACGGCCCTCCCGCCGATTACTGTCAATAGCGGCCTGAAGCTCACTGGGAGAGCTCAGTCCCCGCTTTTCACATTCATATGGATAGAGGTACTTCATGTACCTGTGAGAAAAGAACATATTCTCAGTTATTAATGTTTTCATTTTACAAGTTTCAACAAACACCAGACTGTGACGTAGTAAAATTAGTAATATAAATGGCAGAAAACACTCAGGTGACTTGAAGTTCCGCTCTGAGACCCCCAATTTGGCCAACTTTCAAAATTGTCCGATATGCATGTGTGATACATCATTGGAAAGCTTAAAATCTCAATTTTCTGGGGGAAGAAAATTTTTGAACAGGAGGGCATTTAAAAAATAAAATAAAATTTAAACAGCAAAACCCTTATCTGGAGGTGAGAGCACGCAAGAGCAGAATTACAGACGCCATGACTTTAACAAGATACTATCGCGTACTTACCTTGTTTCGATCCAAAAACTCCCATGTAGCATGTATCACTGAGTGTCAAGACACTGCTGTGAATGACCACAGCCTGATTTTTGGGGGATTTTATGGGTGAAACATGGTAATATAACAAGGGTCGCGATGCAGAAATCACAGACATCAACGAGTGGTCGAGATTTTCATTTTTTATATATTTACCCTTTTAAACTTTTTTTTCAATTTTTCTTTGTTTGGAGCGATTGTTTATCATCTAATATATCGGAGAATATGCGACAGTAACAAAAAAAAAATACAATTGAGCGGTAGTTATGAGGTAGATATGCATGACTTTTTTACAGATGCCATTTTTTTGTGACATAATTTGTTTAAAAGTTTAAAATATGTGAGTGAATAATTTTTTAAAGTGTTTTTATTTTTAAAATGAAATATGAGACATTAATTAATGATTCTAAGCTAAAAACGACTGACATTTTGAATAATAAATATAATTAATTAGCTTCTTTTTATGGCTGGGTTGAAACAAAAGTGGTTGCGCGACGTCTGTAAACGGGGGTTTTCAGGGTAAAACGGACATATTATAAATAGTTCGGGGGCTTAATGCGCCATGAATTTGCTATGGCAGCATATAGACATCTTGTTCTATCAAACACAACAGTTCTTTTGGCTCAAAATACAGCAGTTTCTTTTAAAGAGGAGTGCAAGAGCAGAAACTGCTTTTTCAGTCTTGTCTCTGTTTTCCGCCATATATATTTCTTTAAAATGTAAGCGTAGTTAAGTTGCAGAAGACATTTTATTTTTTATTTAGAAAAATAGCAACCATCAGCCTATCTCAGGAATGTTGGCTGGTGAGAAGCCATTTTGCACTGCCAAGGTGGATCAAAGTTCGGAAGCTCAAATTGCTGAGGCAAGTGAAACATTACAATCCTGCCCTGTTACTTCCTTTTTATGAAAGTAAAGTCATTAATTTTAGTGGCATTCATATTCATACAGACAATGGCTTATAAATATCCACAGTGCACACTTTATTCTTAGGGGAAGCCACTTTAGGCCACCTGGCTCTTTTCTAGGAACAAGGGACACACGAAGAGAACTAAATATGTACTCAGCTCTAATCAATGCCAGGTTGTGTTTTGGAGACAAAAAAACAGACCAAGATCAATTATTTTTCAATGACCCTTAATTTATTTGACTTTACATTCACATATTTCTTTTTTTTTATGTAAATCATTGTCTGGTTAAATATTATGTTCTACTCGATGTATACTTAAAACATTAACATATTAAGTTTTTCAAAATAAATATTTTTTCCTTTTTTGGCACAACGCCCCCCCACCCCCTCTGTCTTAGCAGAGAATGGTTTGACCCAGCTCTAGCGCACACAAAGCTAAACTACGTCCGTGCCCTGGAGCGGGAAATTAAAATCTGTCATTGTTATAAACTCTAAACATGGCGAGTCATCATAAATCGTGTGCGCAGAAAAAAAAAAGAAAAAGAGATGAAGATCATAGAGGTGAATGAGAAAAAAATGAAATTTTTAAAAGATGGGCAAGAAGCCAGAGAATTAGGGCTAGAGTTGGCTGTGGACGGTGATGTCGGTAAGTGAACAACAGCCGCTAACACTGAACGTTTACACTCGGGATCACCGCGACCAAAGCCCGATTCGAGTCTGTCACCGGCTGCTTGTAGCCTATTGAGCTGCGGTATGACAAGACATGTTGCTCGCATTGAGAGAGAAGGTGATGGGTGATCAGAGACATATGTTAGTCTGTGGGGAGCAAGTGTGCGAGGCTGAATAGACTCGGGTCCAGTGGCTGGATTTATCCTGGGTTTACAACCCACTGTGTATCATACCAAACGCTAATACGAATCCATCACCGAAACAGCACAAACGAGCAGCAATCATGTCAAAGTTAAGTTTCGCTAAGTTAAGCGTGGCAGGCATAGCACTCTCAGTTGTATTGTATTGTAGCCTGCATGGGACAATAGATGGAAATTGTTTATATTGTGTCACATCACATTACGGTCTGTTAAATTTAACTGTCCATCTCAAATAATTTGAAAATTTACACTGTCATTGCTTGCAAAGCGTGAAAAGTACTGCGTATGTTGTCGTAACAAGCCAGTGGCAGGGGTGGGGTGGTGGGCCCTAGAATGGTCTCTTGTCCCCGGGCCCCTGCAAGTCTGTTGACAGCCCTGACTATAATAATAATCAATGTTTTCTTTTCAAAGAAAACAACTACATTGAATTTAAATTGAAAAAAGGATACAAATATTTTTATGAGGGGAAGGACTGGCTTCCACTGCATTGCAGGAATCTAATTGTTAAAATATACCCTAATTTTCGGACCATAAACCACTACTTTTTCCCCTCATTTTGAATCCTGCGTTTTATAGTCCAGTGTGGCTTATTTGTTGATTTATTTGGGTTAATAGGTAACACTTTATTTAACTGCGGCATCATAAGACTGTCATTAGAACATCATAATTATGACATGACACTATCATGGGCATTACTGAATGCTTATAACAGATGTCAATATGTGTCATGTGGCATATTATGTCACTAAATCCATTTATGTCCAGCTCAGATCTTTTACGTCCATTCAAAAGTGAGATAATTTGCTGGATGACACTAACCGACATCTATTATAAGCATTCATTAATGCTTATGACAGTGTCATGTAATAATTGTGACTGTCTTATGACAGTATTATGGCACCAGTATCTAAGAAAATGTTACCAAATACCACAACTAGCAATTAATGAAACAACTGGAACAGTAACTGAAGAAATAATTAGCACAGAACATGACTGTTATTTACATCTGTAGCGCCGCCACGCATGCTAGGAGGAATGTTGGATGACAACAGTGTTGAGAGCAGGTGGCAGCAGAGGTTGACTGTCTACCCCAAGCAGTGATGGCCAAATGAAGCTTTCAGTGACAATAAGGCTTTGCAGCCAACTGGTTCAAAGCTTAATGGTGGTTCATTTGGTCTCATGGTCTTATGGTGCCATTGTCAAATGAAGTGTTACCAGTTAATATCTTTTGGTGTAAATATCCCATAATACAATGAGGACAAATGCGGCTTTTAGTCCAGTGTGGCTTATCTATGAACAAATGCCGTTTTCATGTCAAATTTGGTGGCTGGCGGCTTATAGTCAGGTGCGCCTTATAGTCCAGAAATTACGGTATACAGTAAGTGAGAAAGAAACATGACAAATTCCGAGGTAGTGACAAAGAACACCTGAGCTGCAATGAAGCAAGATATTGACAGCATCGTGCTTTGAGCTGTGTCTGATTGATCATCAAATCAACTGCATTTCATAGCCATATTCGCCCTGTGATTGTTAAAACAAAAAGTGCAACAGTCTAGATGTGTACTCCAACGCTTGCCCCGTGTCAGCTGGGATAGACTTCAGCACACATTAACCTTAATTCACGCTACAGACAGTGTTGTCAGTACGTGTTACTGCAATCTGATTACTTTCCTCAGTAACGATTACTCTCACGTGTTCATTTTTACAAACCAGTAATCTGATTAAAGTTAGTTTCCTTAGTGTCTGCGCGTTACTATTTTGTATTGCCTCATAATGTATGTCGAATGAAGAATATTGTAGTCATGTACGAAGAGCATTTTGATTAGAAAATGTTTGAAAGGTTCTCGCTACGAGTTCGTTTCCATGGAAACCGCTCATCGCTCTTCCTGTTTTGGTCTCGAGTCACCTGCACTTGTGTTTTGGGACTGACGTGTGCCAGCGCTGATGCACATTCGAGCCGAGTACAGCCACTTGTTGAGATGTGCGAGGGAATATTGATCTGTATGCGTCCATTAATGAAAGTGGGTATTTTTTCTTCATTCTGGAGGATTCCAGCGATAGGTTAAAACTAGGGCTGTCAAACGATTAAAATTTTTAATGGAGTTAATCACAGCTTAAAAATTAATTAATCGTAATTAATCGCAATTCAAACCCTCTATAAAATATGCCATATTTTTCTGTAAATTATTGTTGGAATGGAAAGATAAGACACAAGACTGATATATACATTCAACATACTGTACATAAGCACTGTATTTGTTTATTATAACAATAAATCAACAAGATGGCATTAAGATTAACATTCTGTTAAAGCGATTCATGGATAGAAAGACTTGTAGTTCTTAAAAGATAAATGTTAGTACAAGTTATAGAAATTTTATACTATGTTAATGTTTTCGTTTTAATAAAATTTGTAAAATTTTCAATCAAAAAATAAATCAGTAGCTTGCCATTGTTGATGTCAATAATTACACAATTCTCATGGTGCTGAACCCATAAAATCAGTCGCACCCAAGCGCCAGCAGAGGGCGACAAAACTCCAAAAAACACAAGTAACAAGTGTACATGACTCTGAGCTGTCATTTAAATCTGTTTGAGCGGGGCGTGTGCGTTAATTGCGTCAAATATTTTAACGTGATTAATTGAAAAAATTAATTACCGCCCGTTAACGCGATAATTTTGACAGCCCTAGTTAAAACCGGTACATGCGCGGCCGTTTCGTAGCCTTGCCGTTGCAACGGCAGGTAGTCGTCGCTCACGCTCGTCCTCGCAAAGTCGGCGACCATTTTTTTTACCTCATATTCGTGTTGCACATTTATGCCATGAATTGACATGTTCGTTTAGCATCTTTGGGATGTGCTGTAAGTCCGATTGAGTGTAAAGTGCTTAGTTGCCGCCATGTCTGTGTACGGCGTACTTCCGTGTTGTGCGCGCGCCCTGACCTTTGTGTTTCCTGCATTGTGTAATTAATTTGTGTGTTGTGGATTATTGTGCAGTCAATTTGCATTATTTTATATTGGCACTGATATGCTGTTAACCCTAACCCGAAATTAAGAATTTTTGACATGAGGCTTAATCTTCGAGCTAGCGAGTTAAATAAGTCGGTGGAGTTGATTTAAACAAATTCCATGCAGTTTGTCAGTTATTTGTTAATTTCACGGCTCCGGAGTGGCTAAGATAGCGCAGGTCAGTGGTGGTTGAAATCAACTCCATCGACTTATTAAAGGGTATTACAACACCTGGGGAAATGCTAATATTCCATCAGTTATCCAAAAACGCATGCCTTTTGCGATTCATATCATCATAACTTCGTGTAATTACACACATCGCAACACCAAGAAAATGATAGAAATTTGGATCGATTGTCAAGCTAAAACGACCGGCGCCCGAGATCTCGGAAATCTAGCACATTGTGTGCATGACGTCACAACAAGGAAACAACCGACTCAGTGCTTAGTACTGAATGGCGACGATGATGGCGGACAATTTTGTTTCTAGTTGCAGCGACGAATCCAACGCAACGAACGTTCTTGTAATGGTGACAAGGAGAGTTATGAATCTTTCTATGGTGTTTTGGGTTATCAATTTGAGCCCAAACGAAATCCAACGCAGCCTAATGAAAGGATCATTGAGGGGAGCAATCACACTGATGAAACACCGGCAACAGATCGTGTGGGAAACACGGAATGGTTTGTTTTGCATTTCTTTTTGTGAAGCTGATACACCGTGACCGCAAAATAAAGTAATGTACAAAATAATTATCAATTATTGTGCTATCATAGGTTTTCGCTCTGCCAACAGACACAAATATGAATGGGATTAGAGGATTTGTTCTATATATTTTACGAGCTATAATTTATACATGTGTCCAGTCCTAAATCCAATGCGTGATAATTTTTTTATTATAAAAGAGCACTCACTCTGGCCATTTCGAGCTTGGCTGCTCCGCTCCATTGGTTAGCCTGGGGTGGTGGGGTGGTCTCATCAGAGCCAGTCATCATCTTCTTTCTTGATATCTCGGGACATTTAGGCGGTTGCGCCGCATCTGCTTTCAGCAGCAATTTCTTAGCAAAACCTGATTTCATTTGTCCATAGTTCGAATAGCTTTCAAGTGTCAAATGCGCACCATACAAAACCGTGCCGGAGGCTGGGTCTGCAAAATTAGCCCTCCTAGCACGGACGAACTTTACTCATTGTCTGCATAGTCCAGCTCTTTTTCTCGCATTCGGGAACTTATAGGTACTACATTGTGACAAATGGCTATTTGTACACCACGTAGCATAACAGGTTTGAACCATTTTAGCGATTTTTTGATAAAACAGGAAGGCAACTCTCTCGTCGATAAACAACGATGGCACCTGCCTCGACCTTTTGTTTCCTTGTTGTGACGTCTCCGCCCCATTCGGCTGTTTCCGGAATACTTTCGGAAATGTTCGTAATTTTCGATCTATTTTCGATAATTGCTCATGAATGTGATTTATTTTTTTGTTAACTTTGTTAATATTTGTTATCTTGCCACATAACGGTTCTATTGATATCTCACAGCGCCTCAGTATTATAATACCCTTTAAACCTCCGCTAACTCAAAGATCAAGCCTTATGTGAAAAATTCTGATCTTCCCATTTAAATTCAATTATCGGAAAGTCAATTACATGTGATGATATTTTTCTGTTGTCATTCTTATGTTGAGGCGGCAAAGGGAGAAAAATTGTTAAAAAGTAACTGATAAATTACTTATAAAGTAACTTAGGTACTTTGATAATAAATTAACCAGGAAAGAAACAAAATTACTCTTTTGAGACGTAATCAGTAATCAGTAATTAAATGACATTTTCAAGTAACCTGTGACAACACTGGCTATAGATAATAGTTAGCCAGCTTACTTATTGTAATTAAAATATGTGCTGTCTACAGTATATTTGTGTGTTGTAATAACTAATAATATCTAAAACTAACTGTAATCATAATATCGGTAATTTTCACATATAAACCCAGAAGTATAACAGAACGCTAGGCTTTTGAGTGGGACATTTGAAACAACTCCGCAATGTGTATCATTCATCTTGGTAACACTTGGAGCATTTGTGGGTCGCCTAGTAATTGTTCCCTGACTTGAGTGCTGGTTATCAAGAATCTGAAGTGTCATGTCTGCTCATACTCACTGTGTTCGGAGAGTAAAAGCTGCACTGGTAATGGAGGTAGGAAGGTTAAGGCCTTTGGTGATCTCTCGCCATATTTTCTTATTGATGACTTCCACTAAGCCGCCTTTTTCGGTGACGAGCTTGTAGAGCATGTAGAGATCCAACACCTGCTTTGCCATGATAGGAATCCGATTCACTGGGGTCCCTGCAGAAAGCGAGCACAATATCCAGAATCAATTCCATTAACTCTGGTTCCTCCATCAATAGGTGTCTCAACCTACTTATAAAAACAATTTATCTCAAGCCAGTCAAATGTCTGACAGTTTTGTTCACAGAAAGAAATGAAACATTCTGAAAGTTTCTACTTTGTTATCTAGTAATTGATTGGCGATGACTTTTTTTTTCCTTCTTAAATATAAATGCAACAATTCCGGCTGTGCCGGAAAAACCAACAAACATCTACAGATGTTTTGATAAAGTAAATGAATTGTATCTTACAGGAAAGAATGAAAACAAAAGAACTTTCAGTCAAGGAAAAAGTTTTAAAAGCATTCAGACGATTATCAGTTGCAAATTGGTGGAAACTTGATACTTAATGCCCAGGCTAAGACTTTTATTAACAAACTAAAGACACTAAGATAATCATTTGTATTTGCAATTAAGTGTCACGCAATGAGACAGAATGTACACTCTTTGTTTTAAGATTCCACAGTGGTTGACCCTGAGATAATTAACCTGCATTTTGCTGATAGAGTTCCATTGTGCCCATTGGATTTACCATAATAGAGATCAATAGCTCCAGAAATATAGTGCGAGCAGCAATGAGGCCTATACAGTGAGGGGGAGGAGAGCTTGAAGTATCGTCTGAGGTGGTAAAACCACATCAATTAAGGTCAGTAATTATGGGTTCATTTTGTGGTGCTGGCATGGGAACGTATGAGACTCTATTAAAACACAAGATTGATGTCCACCTCTCCTCTAAAGACAATATCATCAATACATCAAGGCTGCACAACTTGCAACCAGCAGAAAGTGCCGAAGTGGCTCGAGTTGGACCAAAAAATTGCATCAGCAGGTAATGAACTTTCACGGATAAGTGAATTGGTCTAATTAACTTGTTGGCTACCTTAGACAGCAATAGACGTCCAATTCATTTTAACGGGGAAGAATAACAGTGAATTATAATGTTTTAGTGGCATTAACGAAAAAATACATCTAATCCATTTGAACTGCTAAATAGCTGGCAGGGATCACTGAGTGCATTACATATTAGCATTATAATAGTTTTTAACCCCTTCGGGGACAGTGGTCACTACAGTGGTCAGTTATTTAAAAGTTGGAAATTCAGACATTTAACAGAGCAAGTACTGTATTTTTTGGACTATAAGTCGCAGTTTTTTTTCATAGTTTGGCTGGGGGTGCGACTTATACTCAGGAGCGACTTATGTGTGAAATTATTAACACATTATATCATTTCACATGTTATTTTGGTGTTTTGGAGTGACACTGATGGTTTGGTAAACTTGTTAGCATGTTCTTTATGCCATAGTTATCTGAATAACTCTTAATAGCTATGGCCATGTTCGCGTTCTGCCTTTGGCAATGTGTGGTCAATTGTATGATTGACTTTTTTATATTGAAATGCATGCTTTTAGTTTGTGGCGCTTTCACGCCCACGCGGGGGCGTACTCGCACTTGTTTACGCGAAGAAGAGCGCTCACACGCCTGAAGAAGACGGACAGCTACGCAGCTCTGAGTGAGTGGGCAAGTTAGCGAGAGAGAAACAAGACTGCGAACCTAAGTTCATTGTTTATGCTTGTAAAATATCTCTACAGAGGCAATGCCTGTGTGTATCATCTTTTCTGTTGTCGTTGTGTGTTTTCCACCCGCGATCAGACACTGAGAGTCAGTTGTGTGGTTGTTTGAACGATGTGCTAATGCTAGCGAACGCATGCAAACCGTTTGTGTCATTGCTGTAATAGCACCTAATTATCATTTATTTACGTTGATGCGAACCTGTTTGGTATCGAGGACGAAATTGATTCAGCAAATTATACGGACGTCCAGCATCGTCATCTGGGAGTTTAGCTGGCTGTATAGCCAGGACCGAGCCGTAGCATCCTGGTGAGGACAGTATATTCGCATTTCGTTGTTCATGCATCATGTAGCATCATACTTTACACTTATTCAGCATGTTGTTCTCTATTTTATATTAAATTGCCCTCAAGATTACATATCTGTTCTTTGTGTTGGATTTTATCAAGCAAATTTCCCCCCAAAATGTGACTTAATCTCCGGTGCGACCTATATATGTTTTTTTTTCTCTTCGTTGGGCATTTTATGGCTGGTGCGACTTATACTCAGGTGCGACTTGTAGTCCAAAAAACACGGTAACTATTTTTGGTCATTTTAAAAAAATCAAATATCAGCCATTATTATTATACTGTACAGTATTATTCTTTTAAATGATCATCATATATTTTAATATACATTTTTTATCTTTATGGATTAATGTATAAATGTATGCAGTGTTAAAGGATCCAAGGATAGAAAGGCTTGTAGTTCTTAAAAGAGAAACATTATTAGGCTATGGGTAAAATAATTTGATATTGAAACCCCTTTATGTTTTCGTTTTTGTACAATTTGTAAAATTAGTTTAACTAGTAGGTCGCCATTGTTGTTGACGTCGCAGGGCGGTGACGTCGCATAATTATGCTGCTGGGCTTCCAGAGTATGACTTTAGCGACATAAACATGTCGTCAGTTCAACCCTTTCAATTTGAAACTGAGAGAAACAGTAATGAGCATGACAGCACTGTCGATAATTCACAAAACGAGCAGCAAAAGCAAAAGGGACAGGAAAGACAGGATGAGATGAGACAAGAGTAGGAAAAAAGAACAGGTGTTCTGCCAAAATGTCATGAGCGAAACATCGACATGAGGCAAATTTGACAACCAAAGTACTTCCGGGCACTCTCAACTTCAGGCAGACCATACTAAAAAATGCCTTCAGAATATACTTAAATGTAATTATATCAAATAAGAATGGTTTAAATACGCGACGTGACTAATGTGGTCAACAGATTAACACTCTGCTTGAAGGCTAACACAATAAACACAATGGTTAAAAGTATGAGAGGGAAAGACATGCAAAAAATATTTTTGAGGCAATGAAAAGGTCAAAAAAATCAATAAAAACAAAAATAGTGAGTACTCGCCGCTTTCAACCGACGCCGCATGCGTGCGCATGTGTGCTGTTGCTTGCGCAAGCGTGCTGAGTATTGTTCAGGACGTTTCGCCACGTAGGAAGGAATGGCAGAAAACCAGTAGTGTTCGTCGAGTGACAGTGACAATCTACGTCACCACCCTGAGCGTCCATTGTGCGCCTAAAGCCTGGTGCCCTCCATAGGTCTAAAGATGTACTAAATATTATAGATTTTTAAATGAACGGCAATATTTTATGTGTTTCTAATCACATATTTTAGTAAATGAGAACAATTGTGGCTTATTAGAGCCTATAAGTCTTAACTAAACTAAATTAATACAAATTAAAAAGTTATAAATAAATACACACTGATTATAGCACCAAGTAACACTAAATTATTTTCCATAGTACTGTAATTTTTGGACTATAAACCACTACTTTTTTTCCTCTCATTTTGAATCCCGTGGCTTCTAGTCCAGTGTGGCTGACTTGTTAATTTATTTGGGTTAATAGGTAACACTTTATTTGACAGTGTCGTCATAAGACTGCCATAAGACCGTAATAATTAAGACATTACAGATATCATTAAGTGTCATCCGGAAAATTATGTCACTAACTCCATTTATGTCCAGCTCAGCAGCATCTTTTACATCCATTCAAAATGGAGATAATTTGCCAGATGACACAAAATGACATTTTCATCTGTCATAAGTAGAGATGTCCCGATCGATATGCTGATCGATCGGGTCCGATCACGTCATTTTCAATGTATCGGAATCGGCAAAACAATATCCGCCATGACTTTTTTTAATATATATATATTTTTAATGTAATCGTTTTCTAATTGTATTTAACATTACAGACATAATATGTTACACTCATCCAGAGTCTTTAGTTTAGGCTTAAGGTAGGGTTATCAAATTTATCCCGGTAACGGCGGTAATAGTTTTTTTTTTTATAAATGTATCACGTTAAAATATTTAACACAATTAATGCATGCGTTGCACGCATTGTCGCGCTCATTCTGTAATGGCGCCATTTTACCTATATAGAGAGATAAAAGGCAGTGTAAAATGAGTAGAGTGAATTTTGGCAGCCTTTGGAGGCTTATTTTAATTGGCTAAAGCCTTACAATCCCTCTCCCTACGATTAGAAATATCATGGGAAGCAAGGTAGCAATTGATCTTTGTCTTAAGACCTTAAGTTATTTCCCAAAGCAGAGAAGATATATCCATTGGTAGCACGACACACAGTCATGGTTTCAATTCCCATCATGGTTCCACTTCCCATCATGCATTGGGGCATGGCTACAGTATCATTTACTGAAAGCTCAACAAATACACTAGATGGCAATATTTAGTCACAATATACAAAGTCACATTTGTCCTTTAAGAATTACAAGTCTTTCTATCCGTGGATCCCTCTCACAGAAAGAATGTTAATAATGTGAATGCCATCTTGAGGATTTATTGTCATAATAAACAAATACAGTACTTATGTGAGTTGTATTCATTTTTTTCTTAATGCATTGCCAAAATGTATATGATCAGGAAAAATTATCGGGAATGATTGGAATTGAATCGGGAGCAAAAAAAAGCAATCGGATTGGGAAATATCGGGATCGGCAGATACTCAAACTAAAACGATCGGGATCGGATCGGGAGAAAAAAAACATGATCGGAACAACCCTAGTCATAAGCATTCATTAATGCTCGTGACAGTGTCATGTCATTATTATGATGGTCTTATGACAGTCTTATAAACACTTGTCAAATAAAGTGTTTCCAAATTCCATAACTACCAATTGATGAAAAAACTACAACAGTACCTGAAGAAATAATTAGCACAGAACATGAATTTTGATGTTATTCACATCTGTAGCACTGCAATGCATGCTGGGAGGCATGTTGGACGACGACAGTGTTGACAGCAGGTGGCAGCAGATGTTGACTGTCTCCTCCAAGAGAACAATGATGGCCAAATGAAGCCTCTTGAAGCAAAGAAGCTTTGCAGCCAATTGGTTCAAAGCTTCATGGTGGTTCATTTGTTTTTATGAAAGTCTTATGATGCCGCTGTCAAAGGTGGTGTTACCGGTTGATACCTTTTGGTGTAAATATCCCCTAAAACAGTGAGGACAGCTGCGGTTTATCTATGAACAAATGCTGTTTTCGTGTCAGATTTGGTGGATGGCGGCTTATATTCAGTTGCGCCTTATACTGCGAAAATTACGGTATTTATCTCATTTCCAAAAAAAAAAAATCATAGTATTTAACTCATTTAAACAGGGAAGACTGGCTGTGAATGTTCATGATTCAGTGCCACTGACGGGCCCTGTAAGAGTTAAAAAATAATAATAATTCGTGAATGAAGGGGTTAAATCAGCCCACTGGCCGCCACACAACTATACAGGGGTAGCGGTAGGGAGTGTCTAAAGATACAGGTCATGAAGTTCTTTAAGAAAACTGTATGGGCTTTCAATCCTGACGTTGATTTATTTGTCCCATTGATGCAGTGAAAGAGATATCAGGTATAAAAGAGTGAAGATCGGGGCCTGTTGTCACCACAAATTATCTCATGAAGTCATATATCACAGTGACAATAAATGATGGTGGCGAAGAATAAAGAAGTACAGATTAGACTCTTTAACTGAGTCCAACACTTGCCTTCAATTGATGCCCTCCAAGTAAACTGAATCTGTAATTGGAGAAAAGTGGAGCAATGGGACTTGTAGGCTGCTCAAATCAAGCTTATACCTGCTTTCATTGCTGATCGCTTTGCTTTTCCAAGTTTGCACTTCCAAGTCGATAAGAGGATGAAAAATTCTCCGTCTCATTGATTTTGCTCTTTTACCTTGTGAAATGAACAATACCGCATACAAGCACATAGGAGGAGATAGGACCCCACTGCCATAGCTCCTTCCATTAATTGATTAAAAGTCAAATATTGACATACAAGTCTTTTGTTCCCACCATGTATAAAAAAGAAAAAAAAAAACTACAAGAAAACAAAACAAAAACTGAAAGTGAAGGAAGCTTAGAAGCTAAAGCAGGAGACAATTGCAAAGCACCAAACGGCATAATTTAGTGTGAGTTCAATCGATGATGTGGCCATTTATTTAAAGTAACACTAAAGGAGCCTTTTCTTCTACAACAAAGTATTTGAACCAATGAGATAGAGGACAAAAGTTGACAGAGTTAAGAAAAAGTGCTGACGGCAGTCTTCAAGGATCATTTAGAACTGCAACCTCTGAGAAACGGTAAATCTCAAAAGAGTATTTATCAAGACACAAAAAAAGATGTACCCATGCCATTGTCTCTTTTTTCCTTTGATGGAATCGCTCATTTAACCTTCCAGGTCTTACTTCTGACAGCAGAGTGACTATTGGGATTTGCCTCACAATCAGGAGGTCCGAGTTTGAATCTCTGTGACAACATCAGTGTGGCGTTTGCTTTGGAGGGTTTTCACCAGATGCACGCTTTCTTCCTTGATGTCAAAACTTAAACAACCATAAATACGTTTGGGAACATTGGGAGCATTACAGAGGCCCTTTACATTAGAATGCAACATAATGATGCACAAGTCGAGAAGAGTACACACAACCGCAATTACACAAAAAAACACAAACAAGAAATGATTTTCATGGCTGTTGTATACAATACAAAGTAGGGACATAACACTACTAACTTTTCACGACACTCAAATTGTCCCCACCAACTTTTAAGAAACCTTATTTTCATGATATAATGAGTTCAGTTATGTATATACAGTGGGGCAAATAAGTATTTAGTCAACCACTAATTGTGCAAGTTCTCCTACCTGAAAATATTAGAGAGGCCTGTAATTGTCATCATGGGTAAACCTCAACCATGAGAGAATGTGGGAAAAAAATACAGAAAATCACACTGTTTGATTTTTAAACAATTTATTTGCAAATCATGGAGGAAAATAAGTATTTGGTCAATACCAAAAGTTCATCTCAATACTTTGTTATGTACCCTTTGTTGGCAATAACGGAGGCCAAACGTCTTCAGTAATTCTTCATAAGCTTTTCACACACTGTTGCTGGTATTTTGGCCCATTCTTCCATGCAGATCTCCTCTAGAGCAATGATGTTTTGGGGCTGTCGTTGGGCAACACCGGACTTTCAACTCCCTCCACAGATTTTCTATGGGATTGAGATCTGGAGACTGGCTAGGCCACTCCAGGACCTTGAAATGCTTCTTTCGAAGACACTCCTTTGTTGCCCTGGCTGTGTGTTTGGGATCATTGTCATGCTGAAAGACCCAGCCACGTCTCATCTTCAATGCCCTTGCTGATGGAAGGAGATTTTCACTCAAAATCTCTCGATATATGGCACCATTCATTCTTTCCTTTACACAGATCAGTCGTCCTGGTCCCTTTGCAGAAAAACAGCCTCAAAGCATGATGTTTCCACCCCCATGCTTCACAGTGGGTATGATGTTCTTTGGATGCAATTTAGTATTCTTTCTCCTCCAAACATGAGAACCTGTGTTTCTATCAAAAACTACTATTTTGTTTTCATCTGACCATAACACATTCTCCCAGTCCTCTTCTGGATCATCCAAATGCTCTCTAGCGAACCGCAGACGGGCCTGGACGTGTACTTTCTTCAGCAGCGGGACACGTCTGGCAGTGCAGGATTTCAGTCCGTGGCGGCGCATTGTGTTACTGATAGTAGGTCCCCACGTGTGGTTCTTGGATTTTTGCTCACCGTTCTTGTTATCATTTTGACACCACGGGGTGAGATCTTGCATGGAGCCCCAGATCGAGGGATATTATCAGTGGTCTTGTATGTCTTCCATTTTCTAATAATTGCTCCCACAGTTGATTTCTTTACACCAAGTGTTTTACCTATTGCAGTTTCAGTCTTCCCAGCCTGGTGCACGTCTACAATTTTGTCTCTGGTGTCCTTCGATAGCTCTTTGGTCTTGGCCATAGTGGAGTTTGGAGTGTGACTGACTGAGATTGTGGACAGGTGTCTTTTATACCGATAATGAGTTAAAACAGGTGCCATTAAAACAGGTAACGAGTGGAGCCTCGTTAGACCTCGTTAGACCTCGTGAGCAGAACTTAGACCTCTTTGACAGCCAGAAATCTTGCTTGTTTGTAGGTGACCAAATACTTATTTTCCACTCTAATTTGGAAATAATTTTTTAAAAAATCAAACAATGTGATTTTCTGTTTTTTTTCCACATTCTGTCTCTCATGGTTGAGGTTTACCCATGTTGACAATTACAGGCCTCTCTAATCTTTTCAAATAGGAGAACTTGCAAAATGGTTGTCTAAATACTTATTTGCCCCAATGTAACTAGTTTAGATTGTCTTCCCATATTTTGTAAGGATAGAATTGACCCTACCATTATCAAATGGATTATTTTCATTATGTTCAAACTTACATTTACCGTAATTTTCGGACTATAAGGCGCAACTGACTATAAGCCGCCACCCACCAAATTTGACACGAAAACAACATTTGTTCATAGATAAGTTGCACTGGACTCTAAGCCGTAGCTGTCCTCACTGTATTGTGGGATATTTACACAAATAGATATTAACCGGTAACTCTTTATTTGACAGCGGCGTCATACGACTGTCACGAGACCAAATGAACCACCATGAAGCTTTGAACCAATTGGCAGCAAAGTTTCATTGCTTCATGAAGCTTCATTTGGCCATCACTGGATCCTTGGGGGAGACAGTCAACTTCTGCTGCCACATGCACAGTTGTCGTCCAACATGCCACCTAGCATGCATTGCAGCGCCACAGATGTAAATATAAAATAAGTGAGGGCGCCTTTTTAATTTTATGATTAATATGACGAAATGTTAGTATCCTCCAATGGTCAAATGATATAAAAAGGTCACTAAGGATAGCATAGTGGTTACTTAGAAAATATACAGTAACTACGGTAAGTAATTTTCTCTTCAAATTCCACGTTGGCCTACCGCCTCTTTTAATCGAATTAGAGAAGTGTAAAAACAAAGCAACAAGCAGCATCTCAGCAGCCACACTGGGTGCAGATTGCTGTGAGCACGCTCAACTGTGGATCCCGCAACTATAGTACCGTAAATTTTGCACTATGAGGCGCGCCTGACTATAAGCCGCCACCAACCAAATTTCACACAAAGACAACATTTGTTCATAGATAAGCTGCACTGAACTATAAGTCGTAGCTGTCCTCACTGTATTATGGGATATTTTCACCAAAAGATATAAACCGGTAACACTTTATTCGACAGCAGCATCATAAGACTGTCATAAGACCAAATGACCATGAAGCTTTAAACCAATTGGCTGCAAAGCTTCATTGCTTAAAGAAGCTTCATTTGGCCATCACTGCTCCCCTGTGAGACATTCAACCTTTTTTGCCACCTGCTGTCAACACTGTTTCGTCCAACATGCCTCCTAGCGTGCATTGCAGCGCCGCAGATGTAAATAACAAACTAAATTCATGTTCTGTGCAAATTATTTCTTCAGTTACTGTTCCAGTTGTTTCATTAATTGCTAGTTATGGTATTTGGTAAAACTTTATTTGAAATGGCGCCATAAGACTGTCATAAGATCATTATGACTATGACATGGCACGGCCATGAGAATTAATGAATGCTTATGACGGATGTCATTTTGTGTCATCCGGCAAATTATCTCACTTCTGAATGGATGCAAATGATCCAAGCTGGACATAAATGGAGTTAGTGTTATAATTTGCCGGACGACGCTTTATGACCTCTGTCATAAGCATTCATTAATGCCCATGATAGTGTCATGTCATAAATATGACGGTCTTATGGCAGTCTTATGGCGCAGCTGTCAAAAAAATAATTTTCACCACAGTTTTTCCTCGAAGATGGTTTAATAGGGTAACACTGTTTGTTTTCAACCACCAGATGTCCTCAGACTCCTCACCACACACCCAGGTCACAGAGGCTTTTTAAAAATATATATATTTATATATATATATATATATATATATATATATATATATTTTTTTTTTTTTTTTTTTAAGGTGTTTTCAGTGTTCAAGTAAAGTACTCGGTGGCGTGCCTACACAGTCGGCCACCACACAGATACGTACAGAAAAAAAGCACAGACAAAAGGGTCACTTTGGGCATGTAGAGGCAAAGGGGCAGGTGCTCAAGCACCCTCTGCCACCCCGTGTGCACGTGCCTGATTTATTGTGTATTTTAATATAATTTAAGTTATGTTAAAATATTGTAATTTAAATTTACTAATAAAAACCAGACATTTATGCTGGAAGTTTTCAAAATGTGTCTTTAGTAGTTTTTGAAAACAAAGGTTTGAATCGAACGGTGTATCACCTGAACCAACACGCATAAAAGTTAGAATAAGTCAATACAGATTCATTTTTGCATATCATTTTGCCTATCAATTAATTAGGTTTGTATTCATGAGAAATGTAGCCCTATCCTCTGTTCACCCAATCTCTTTGGTCTTATTAATGTCCCATCCCCAGCAAATGTGTACCTGCAGGTTATGCTGTCATACTGTATCGTCCATACCAATGTTCAAGACCAAACCTACGGCCTTGGTAGGAGCTAATTATGTTTTATCGCTGAAGTGTGGGCATTTTGTGTAAAGCACATTTTGGGGAGCATTTGACTTTTTACAAAACAGCAACGATAACTTACCACGTTTCTGCATGAAACTGAAGAGGTCGTCCAGAAATTCTTTACGCTTTCCATCCTCATCCAGTTCATACAACTAGACAAAAAAAGACAGAAGTTGAACATCTCAATGGGAAAAAAAACATCTACCGTAGACAGGATTTCACGTTTTCATTTTTCAATAAAATTGTTAGTTTTATTTACCACTGTTGCAGTAAGTCTACTTTATAAGAAATAATTTATTCATTCGCAGATGTTTTGGGGCCTTTATAGTGTTTGTATAGTAGCCTTTACAGTGTCAAGTGACATTAAACATTGTACAAGTTGAAAAGTTGCGTTTTCAAACTGTAACAATTGGGGCATTGCATATATCGAAAGAGTGTTCCAGATGGCGGGGGCTGCGACGCCAAAAGCTCTGTCGCCAAACATCGTCAGTTTAGTGCCAGAGAGATGGAGAAGACTGAGGTTAGAGAACAACAAGGTCCTGGATGGAACATGTAAAAGATTAAGGGCTGAACGGTAACGACGAGACAAGAACTTGTGGGGTTTTATAAGAAATGTGGAAGTTGATTTATTAATTACTGTAATAAGCAACAACCAAAGAATATTTTTTCATTTATGTTTTATACAGAAAATCTCACAAATGAACGAATTGAGTTGGAAACATTTTTATTCTACCTGTTCCCATTTTTCAGTAATTAGCAATCAAACCTAGATGCAACTTTGAGGATTTTACATGCTTCTCCAAAAAAAAAAAAACAAAAAAAAAAAACAAAGCTTTATTTGACACATTAATGACACATGTATACGACTGCGAACTACCATAACATATTCATCGCCAAATCTGTACATACGATTACTTATCCAATGACTAATTTAAAGGGAACCTCAGACTTGTAGGCTCTAATAAGTCACAATTGTTCTCTTTTACTAAAATAAGTTATTAGAAACACGTAAAAATTGACATTGATTTCAAAATCTATAATATTTAGTCCATGTTTTGACCTACGGAGGACGGCATGTTTTATGGACGCTCAGAGTGATGATGTAGATTGTCACTGTCACTCGACGAATACTACCGGTGTCCTGCCAAAATGTGCTACATCGGCGAAATGTCCTACATGAGGCGAATTTGACACCCACAGTACTTCCGTGAGCTCTCAACTTATTTAGTTTAGATGCATACAGGCAGAATGTACTAAAGAAATGCCTTAAGATTATATCAGATAAGGATGGTTTAAATACGCGACGTGACTAATTTGGTCAGCTCCTTTAAAGCTACCAAGAAAAAAACATAATGGTTAAACATGTAAGAGGGAAATACATGCAAAAAGTATATTTGAGGCAATGAAAAGGTAATAAAGACTCAATAAAAACAAAAATAGTGAGTACTCGCCGCTTATAACTGAGGTGCGCATGCGTACGGATGCTTAAGCAAGCGCACTGAGAATTGTGTAGGGCGTTTCGCCGCATAGCACGGAATTGCCTAACACCGGGTTACTGCAATTCCTTATACGCGGTGAGACATCCAGCACGTGCGCTCATTGGTTACAAGCGGCGAGTACTTACTATTTTTTATTGAGTCTTTTATTAACTTTTCATTGCCTCAAAATACTTTTTGCATGTGTTTCCCTCTGATACCTTTAAGCCTTGTGTTTTCTTGTGGTAGCTTTGAAGCAGATTGTTGATCTGTTGACCACATTACTCACATGGCATATTTAAACAACCCTTATTTGATATTATACGTTTAAGAATTATCTTAAGGCATCTAGAGTATGTTCTGTCTGTATAGATCTAACCAAAACAAGCTGAAAGTGCACGGTAGTACTTTGGGTGTCAAATTTGCCTCTTTTAGACGTTTCGCCGGTGTAGAACATTTTGGCGAAACACAATTTTTTTCCCTCTACTCTCATCTCGTCTCATCCCGTCTTTCCTGTTCATTTTTCGTTTGCTGCTTGTTTTGTGAAATATCGACAGTGCTTTCATGCTCATTAATTCAAATTGAAAGGGTTGAACAGATGACATGTTTATGTCGCTAGAGTCATACTCTGGAAGCCTGGCATCGTAAGCACGTGACGTCACCGCCCAGCGACGTCAACAACAATGGTGACCTACTAGTTGAACTAAGTTTACAAATTGTATAAAACCGAAAACATCAAGAGGGGTTTCAATATCAAATTATTTTAACTCATAATAACGTTTATCTTTTAAGAGCTACAATTCTTTCTATCCGTGAATCCCTTTAAAATGTTCTTATGAGTCGAGTGGGGACCCCCATGTTTCCTGAATCATTACTAAGGATATCGTATACCATAAATGACATGTTTTGGGCACAGAATAAGTTAACTGGGTGTTTGAGGAGATGGCAGAATGCTTGGCGTGACGTGTTTCCAAGGGTTGGTTTTCAGAACCCTAGCAGCCGAGTTCTGCACATTCTGACACCTGTCCAGGGCTTTACATAAAAAGTATTATTTGAACTGTTAAATACGTCAACCCATGTTCATAAATGCACTTTATTTCATCCATACAGTATGTGCCTTTTTGTTTCTTTCATCACACCAATGTCTTTAACTATAGGCTTTGCTTACCAATTAAGTGATCGTGCATTACTGTCATCATCTCCTTAGATTGTGCGCACTCTGAATTTTTCCTCTAACTAACCTTTCAGTATTTCTTTCCTGTGGACCACCTGCAGGTCAGCACTAACAAAGCAGTGGCAAACGCCATTCCTCTGTCACAAACACACACACTAACATTGCTTTGAAATCCATATCTCTTAACTAAGTCACAACCCCACTGCCATTTCTTTCTGAGTCCTGACCGACAGTGGACAGTGGTCACTACAATGGACTACAATTCTAAAGTTGACCTTTAACCCTTTATAGACCAACAGACAATTAAAATGAGTTTAAAAAGAAATACACGTTGGGTACCGCCCCAGTTGATTTTTATTTTTTAATAGTATTTAGTGTATTTGATGGCAATAGATGTCCAATGTATTTAAACCGGGAGTGAATGTTTATGTTTCAGTGCCATTGACGGCACTAAACGTCCATCCATTTTGACAGCGAGGGGCGAGTGAACGACCGTTAATTTGCACATAAGTTTAAGGGTTCATAAAATAATTATAGCTGGGATAGGCTCCAGCACACCCACGACCCTCGTGAGGATAAGCGGCTCGGAAGATGAATAGGTGGAATTCATGCATGAAAGGGTTAATATCAATGAAAAATGATACACTTAAAAAAAATTTTTTTCAAAAGACATGGACCTTGACAATTTTGCATGACCCGTTTACTAAAAGTGAATGATGCTACTAGGTTAGTTCAGGATTTAATAAGGGGGGCAATTGTTGAAAAAAAAAAAAAGACACACACACACTCTGACAGAATTTGTGTGATGTGCACCATTATTTAGAGAAAACATGAGTAATCATGTATAACAGAATGGCATAATCAGGAAACAGGACAGAAATTGGGAAAATAATTGGGATGGTCCCAAGCCTTTAAGATGTTGTTCATATCCCCGCCTTCCAAAAAGCCAATATTTCAAATTCTTTCGTGATGTGTTAAATAAATGAGGACATGTTTTGCAACACAAAATATGAGTTGCTTCTTCCATTGAAGGATCACAACAAATAGTATTGATTTTTTCATATACAGTAAAACATGTCACTTTTTACTCATTTTTCCCTTTCTGTGTGGGCAGGCGGACATATTTACCTTCAATTATTCATGCTATTTTTGTTGAATTGTTAATGCATTTACACTAAATTATGAAATGTTATTTCCACAAAACGTTGTGTATTTTAAAAGTATTCCATGGGGAGAAAAAATGTTTTATTACTTTTTGCTGAAATCATTAACGTGATTTTCTTATTATTATTACAACCAAACTTATTACTGATTGATATAATAATTCACACGTACTGTGTGCATTTTGATCATTACTGTAAGTATTATTAGGGACATTACTTTAATATTTTTTTTCTTAGTTCGACAGTTCAATGTTTACCGATAACGCTTTTTAAGTCTGTTTTGATTAAGTTAAAGAACCAAATTTGGATATGTACGGAATGCAATGAGGGGGGAAAGAGCGAATCCAGGTCAGTGACCTCTTACCTGTTTGAACTGCTCCTCATACGTCCACTCGTGGTGCTGTGGCTGCAGCGGCCGTGGGGTGCACTCGGGTCGGCGTCCCGGGGCCAATCCCCCGGGGACTTTGGTCATCAGATGCACCGCGGCGCTTTTCTCTGACAAGCAAGTTTCCTCGTAATGGTTCGAACGGTCTCGCTCATCATCAAGTCCCTCCTGCTCATCCATGTCCTGCAAGTCTTCCATGTCCCTTTTGTCAATGCTGTTTCGGGGGGAGTTCCTGTCCTCGCAGGCTTCGCAGACCTGCGTTTGACCGTTCGTTACCCCGGGAGGAGAACCAGCAACTCCAGCAACCAAAGCGCTGTGCATCGCCGTCTGGTAATGCCGGAAAGCCAGAGCTTGTTGATGTATTCGGGTCTCCACCATCGAGCGGAGGTCTCGCTCCTTCCCCACTTGTCGGAGTTTCTCATCCAGGGCAATGCGCGCTGCCTGTTGTCGCTGGAGGTTCTCCATGACAGCCTTGAGCTTCATGCCGCCGTGTTGCTGAGCCTGCACGCCGGCGAAGGGGGTGTGCGAGGAGGCGGGGGGAGATTGGAGGAAAAGGTTGCTGGTGGGCGAGAAACAGCCTTCCTGCGTGGAGATAATTAGCACTTAGGTTGTCATTGCGCTCTCGCGAAAATCATATCTAAATGTAAATGATATTCTTTGCCGAACAGTAAGTCGACAAGCCTAGGAAAAAGGATTTACAAAGCCCAAAAAGAAGTCCTAAAGTGTGCAAAGTTTCTTGTCATGTGAAGTACATAAACATGAAATCAACGTTAATAAAGTGGAAGGGCTTACCAGAGACGATTTAGTTCCTAAACTTCTGTTATCAACCATGCTTCTTTTTCTTTGATGCAGAAATTTAATTCTTTTTCTTAATAAGAGTCACCAGAATACAATTGTGATGGATTGCATGAATCCTGTCTAGACAACTTTCTTAGATAAACAGGTAACCTGACCGATAGTGGTGTTTAATGGAAGAGCCCCGAGCAGCTTGTGGCAACAAGTGGCTAGTGGGAATGACCTCTGGAGTCACAGATCAGTCCCCCTGCTCATCTGCTGACATCATATGAATACTGCCACAAGGAGGAGGAACGTCTTATTACTATCATTGGCTCATTTTTACACTTGAGCAAAATTTGCCAATGGATTTTCTTGTTCATATAAAGCTCTTCAATTAAGTGATAGGTTGAGTAGTCATTGAAATTGCGTCCTAAAATACAAAACAGAGGAAATATAAAAAACACTCTGTGGGGCAGGGGTGTCCAAACCTTTTGCAAAGGGGGCCAGATTTGGTGTGGTAAAAATGTGGGAGGCCGACTTTGGCTGACATCCTTTACGTAGAACAATATATTTAAGCAAATTTTAGCAAGCTATTATGTCATATTTGCTTTATTTTTTATTTTTTAATTAATAATTTCAACAATCTCGCAACTAGCTTTGTGGCATTCTCTTTCGACTTTCGGGCTCTTGCGAATTACTGCTGCTGTAAAATTAAACTAGCTTCAAGTTGCTTCAATTTCTTGCTACGTATCTTCCCTGTAATCTTGTCGTACGTGTGTACGTGTCTTGTTTGGTAAAAACAGTGACTGTCTCACTGCAAATAAGGCAGACACAGTTGTTGTGTATTTTAGTGAAGAAATAGTCCAATTTTCACCTATCCTTGAAACGTCAGCCGTTGCTGTCAACTTTCTTTTTGTTGTTGATTGTCGCTATTTTAGAAAATTTGGAGTAAAGGGTCACATGGGGTAATGTTGCTTAGAGTGCTGCTGCCTTTTAGTGAGCAGCATTTAGTGTGTAAGCTACTTCATATGCTGGTAGCAGTACTGCTGACCAATTTATTAAGTCTCTGTGCGGGCCAGACTTTATTGGTTTTATGACAGAGGCTGGGGGCCGGATGAAATTTGACCACGGGCCGCATTTGGCCCCCAGGCCGGAATTTGGACATATCTGCTGCAGGGTAATTGCGTTAATACAAGTGTAGTACCGTAGCCCATTCAATGATTTTTTTTTCCTCCTAGAAGGGGAAATACACTGCTGTCCCAAAGTACTGGCACCCCTGCAATTCTGTCAAATAATGCTCAATTTCTCCCAGAAAATGATTGCAATAAACTTTGGTCGTATTATCTTCATTTATTTTGCTTGCAATGAAAAAACACAAAGGAGAATGGAAAAAAAATAACTCATTATCATTTTACACAAAACTCCAAAAATGGGCCGAACAAACGTATTGGCACCCTCAGCCTAATACTTGGTAGCACAACCTTTAGACAAAATAACTGCGAACTACCGCTTCCGGTATCCATCAATGAGTTTCTTACAATGCTCTGCTGGAATTTTAGACCATTCTTCTTTGGCCAACTGCTCCAGGTCTCTGAGATTTGAAGGGTGCCTTCTCCAAACTGCCATTTTCAGATCTCTCCAAAGGTGTTCTATGGGATTCAGGTTTGGACTCATTGCTGGCCACTTTAGAAGTCTCCAGTGCTTTCTCTCAAACCATTTTTTAGTGCTTTTTGAAGTGTGTTTTGGGTCATTGTCTTGCTGGATGACCCATGACCTCTGAGGAAGACCCAGCTTTCTCACACTGGGCCCTACATTATGCTGCAAAATTTGTTGGTAGTCTTCAGACTTCATACAATGCCATGCACACGCTCAAGCAGACCAGTGGCAGAGGCAGCAAAGCAACCCCAAAAAATCAGGGAACCTACGCCATCTTTGACTGTGGGGACCATGTTCTTTTCTTTGAAGGCCTCGTTTTTTCCCCTGTACACTATACGTTGATGTCTTTTCCCAAAAAGCCTTACTTTTATCTAACCTGACCAGAGAACTTTCTTCCAAAACGTTTTTGGCTTTCTCAGATACATTTTGGCAAACTCCAGCCTGAAATTTTGTATGTCTCTGGGTCAGAAGTGGGGTCTTCCTAGGTATCCTACCATAGTGTCCCTTTTCATTCAGACGCTGACAGATTGTACGGGTTGACACTGTTATACCCTCGGACTGCAGGACAGCTTGAACTTGTTTGGATGTTAGTCGAGGTTCTTTATCCACCATCCGCACAATCTTTCGTTGAAATATCTTGTCAATTTTTCTTTTCTGTCCACATCTAGGGAGGTTAGCCACAGTACCATGGTCTTTACACTTATTGATGACACTGCGCACGGTAGACACAGGAAAATTCAGGTCTTTGGAGATGGGCTTGAAGCCTTGAGATTGCCCATGCTTCCTCACAATTTTGGTTCTCAAGTCCTCAGACATTTCTTCGGTCTTCTTTCTTTTCTCCATGCTCAATGTGGTACACACAAGGACACAGGACAGAGGTTGAGTCAACTTTAATCCATTTTAACTGGCTGCAAGTGTGATTTAGTTATTGCCACCACCTGTTATGTGCGACAGGTAAGTAACAGGTGCTGTTAATTACACAAATTAGAGAAACATCACGTGATTTTTCAAAGGGTGCCAATACTTTTGTCCGGCCCATTTTTGGACGTTTGTGTGAAATGATAATGATTTAAAAATAAAATTCCATTTTATTTTGTGTTTTTTCATTGTAAGCAAAATAAATGACGATATTACTACAAAAACATTTGTAATTGCAATCATTTTCTGGGAGAAAATGAGCATCATCTGACAGAATTACAGGGGTGCCAATACTTTTGGCCAGCAGTGTAGACTACATATATTTTATTGTGATTAAGGTGAAATGTTGATTAACAAATGCAAAGAATAATTTAACTATTCATAGGAGCACTATATGACATATTTATTGAGCAGTGGTTCTTAAATATTTTACATGCAGCAAGCACCACCTCAAGCATTATTTGGTGCTTTGAGTACTACCATCATGACCAACGTTAAAATACAGCAGTACAGTATGCCTTCATGTTCCAGGCAAAAAGGCTGATTTTATATTAATATTTTTATGAGCCACAGTTTGCGAATCACCACTGTGCTTTTGTTTCCTGTGAAAAAGGTACGTACTTTAGGATTGAGTTTAATGGTATTATGCTTGGATTTTTTTTTTTCCTTAAAAAGTTGTAAAAAATTAACTGGGATTTTTTGCGTGTGTGTGTGTAGTTTGAATTGACTGCAACTGAATTGTACGTGATAATAGTACTGTATATGGATTGAAAGGGGGATTTTTTAAAAACATTTAATTCAGTCTTATTTTTACTTATCATTAAAGGGAGCCCTTCTACTACTGGTGGTACCCATACCACACTTTGAGAACCACTGCTTTAGGCAATTTAAAAAGCAAACAACTAATTGTGAAAGGGGACTTGCATTTCTGGGATACCTTTTTTACCATTATTACAAGCAGGAACAGGCCAAGTAATTATTTTAATAAAATAATCAAAATTCTCATCAAAAATTCAATAAATGGTTCAATTTATATGTTTACTTAAAATTCTGAAAAAAATATTTTGGTGATTTTTTAATTTTATTTTACTGTTGTCTTATTATGCAGGGATTTATATGATTTGTATGACAATTTGTACACTTTAGAAAAAAAAAAAGATGTTCTTTTTTTTACCTGCTTAGCCATTAAAGAACACTTTCTCCACACCAGCTTTTCCTTTTTAAGACTTAATCATGGAAAAGAAATATAATAATAACTAGGCCTGCAAGCAGGACTGAACGGGCCCTCGCAATCTAGCGCAACTCGGACGTCACGCAACTCGGACTGTGTGCAGGTCAGGGTGGTGGCAGATCCTCCTCTCTAATCATCTCATTAGAACCTAACATGCTCGAAAGTCGCCTAATTACATTCCCACACCCAAGAGATAAAAACCCCTATTGGAGAGAGTACTACAAAAAAGGAGCCACTACTGAGCTGTGCAGCCAAGCCCTTATTCAAAACCAAAATTAATCTTCTAACTTGGCCAATTCGACCAAGTGTGCCAAATATTGTGGCTCTATAAGCTGCCTGAGTCTCTGAAAAAAAATATTTCCTTTAAATGGCGAACAAAGGGTCGTCATGGCAACAGACAGAGACACGTGGACATGGGCCGTAAAAAAGTATTTTAATAGGTCTTGAAACTACAATGACCAACATGAAAAGAACTGGACATGTTTTGGAAAAACGAGTGACTTCCTATCGCCACTAGTTGGCGCTGTAGGGTTGATGCAAATGACCCCTACAAGTTCCTTCAGGGTATGACTCTCAACAAGCACGGGAAGTTTGGCGCAGATATGTTCTATATCTGCCGAGTTATGATTGTTCAAAGTTTTTGGAGAGAAAAATTGTTGACAGTCATTTTCACTTTCCTGTTTGGACCCCTCCGCTTCAACGAAACTTCAATATTTTTCATCAGGCACCTGAAGACAGGTCTTAAGGCTTCCCTTATGCAGGTTTGAGGTAGATTGGTTTTTTCCCTTTAGAGGAGGAGTGTGTCCCGTAAAAAAGGGCATTTCCTGTTTCCACTAGGAGGCGCCAGGCACAAATGGTAAATTTTCAATCCAGTCCTGCTCAGGCTGGTATACCTCACACACATGCCAGATTTAAAATAGATTTAACATTGTATGAGGGTGTTATCAGTCATTTTCCGAATTTGGTGTTTTGGCGAAAAAATGGAAGAATTTGGCGCCCCGCCCAGGTCAGGCCCGTGAATGAAAACACACCATTTTTATAACTTAAGATTTCATATGCCTCATGAACAGTCTCGCCAATTTTGAGAATGATCAAACTAATTCCCTAGGTGCCAAGGTGTAAAATGTGCACACTGTAAATCGATAAAAAGTTCACATTCAATCCAAAATACCCGATTTCCTGTAGGATTTGGAATGTGTGTGCAAGAGACTTTTTGGAGCAGTTTTGCACAAAGTTTTGACTCTCCAAATTTCATCACTCTATGTTAGAAAAACCTAAATGGAGAGGCCTTTTTGAAAATTTCAAGGGGGCGCCACTGAGCCATTTTCTTAAATTGTTTCGTAACGTTGCAAGATTATCGAACGTTATCCAAAGCCGCATGTATGTGCAAATTTTGGTGAGTTTTTATGCATATTCAAGCCTCCAAATGTAAACTCTTACTGTGAACCCATGAAAATTTCACATTCGATCCAAAATACCCGATTTCCTGTTGGATTTGGAATATGGGTGCAAGAGACTTTTTGGAGCAGTTTTGCATAAGGTATCTACTCCCCAAATTTCCTTGCTCTATGTTGAAAAAACCCAATAGGAAAGGCCTTTTTTAAAACTTCTTTCTGTCGCCACTAGTTGGCACTGTAGAGTTGATGCAAATGACCCCTACAAGAACCTTCAGGGTATGATTCTCAACAAACACGGAAAGTTTGGCGCAGATATGTTGCATATCTGCCGAGTTATGACTGTTCAAAATTTTTGGCGAGACAAATTGTTGACGGTCATTTTCACTTCCAGTTTGGACCTCTCCGCTTCAACGAAACCTCAATATTTTTCATCAGGGACCTGAACACATGTCTTGAGGCTCCCCTGAAACAGGTTTGAGGTCAATAGATTTTTTTCCCTTGGAGGAGGAGCCTGTCTCGTAAAGAAGGCCATTTCCTGTTCCCACTAGGGGGCGCCAGGCCTAATGGGTAATATTTCAATGCAGTCGTGTTCAGGCTGGGATATCTCATATACATGCTAGAAATGAAAAAGATTGAACGTTGTATCACGGAGTTTTTAATCATTTTCTGAATTTGGTATTTTGCCCAAAAATGGCCGACTTTGGGACCACGCCCAGGTCAGACCCTTGAGTGAAAACTCCCCATTTTGAAAACTTAAGATCTCATATGTCTCCTGAATAGTCTGACCAATTTTGAAGACTATCCAACTATTTTCTTCAGCGACAAGGTCTCAAATGTAAATCGATAAAATTTCACATTTGATCCAAAATTTCCGGCTTCCTGTTGGGTTTGGAATATGGGTGCAAGAGACTTTTTGGAGCAGTTTTGCACAATGTATCGACTTGCCAAATTTCATCGTTCTACGTTGAAAAAACCTAATAGGAAAGGCCTTTTTGAAAATTTCAAGGGGGCGCCACTGAGCCATTTTGTTAAATTTTTTTGTAGATTATCAAAATTTACGCAAAGTTGCATGTATGTGCAAATTTTGGTGAGTTTTCGTGCATGTTCAGGCCTCCAAATGTAAACTCAAACTGTGAACCGATAAAAATTTCACATTTGATCCAAAATATCCGATTTCCTGTTGGATTTGGAATATGGGTGCAAGAGGCTTTTTTGAACATTTAGGCATAAGGTATCTACTCCCCAAATTTCATTGCTCTACGTTGAAAACCTGAGAGGAGAGGCCTTTTTGAAAATTTTAAGGGTCAAGGGGGCGCCACTGAGCCATTTTTTGACATTTTTTCAAAACGACACAAGATTATCGAAATTTACGCAAAGCCGCACGTTTGTGCAAATTTTGGTGACTTTTCGTGCATGTTCAGGCCTCCAAATTGGCCATTTTCATTTGCCCTGAAAAAAGAATAATAATAATAATAATAATAATAATAATAATAATAATAATAATAATAATAATAATAATCCTTTGCAAAACAATAGGGCCTTCGCACGCTTAGTGCTCGGGCCCTAATTATTATTTCAATGGGACTGGCAGCTATGTGTGATTAAAGTGCTGTAGAGTATGACATAAAAATCAGTCTGATTGGATGCTTTGTTTCTACCAATGCCATAACATACTGAAGCTGGTGCACTCATCTATCCATCCATCCCGGCCATACAGACTCATCCATCCATGGTGTTACCTTGGATTTTCTAATATAAAAAAATGTTTAAGCTTCGAAGGAAGATATCTGATCCCGTTGAGTGGGGTAATAATAACGTCATATGCAGCCAAACAAAACGTGGTGAGAGGATAATAATATACCGGTGTAAAAAAAAAAAAAAAAAAAAAAAAAAAAAAGCCATATCCTGTTTTGGTCAGAAATAGCAACACTGTCAACCTTGAAATTATGTCTTGACATTAGAGGCTCCGAGATTTATGAAAAGTTGAGAAAAAACTGGCAAAATTGCCAAGAGGTGACGTTGAACAACCTGGTGGAATATCTAAAAAAAAAGTTTTGAAAAAGGTCCTCAATGTGTACTTGAATTGAAGTGCCATCGTTCATATAGCTAGATAGCTAGATAGCTAGATAGATAGCTAGATAGCTAGATAGCTAGATAGATAGATAAAAAGCTTCAAATGCTTTGGAGGAATTGATGTACATTATTTAATAATGAACAAACACATTAGGATAGTTCATAGTTCATACTTCAGTTACTTTTAAAAATCTCCCAGAGAAAAAGTATTTTGGAACTCACACCTTGATAATATTTATTGGGGTCTGTACTCTGAATCCTCCCTGTTGTTAGCTAGGATAGGCTCCAGCACCCCCACGTCCCACGTAAGGATAAGCGGTTCGGATGATTGAATGATTGAATGGTGATAAATGCCATTTTCTGTAAGTCTGATCCTGAGACAGCTATACGTTTATTTTGTTTGTCTCCTATGTCATCTAATTTCGGAAGGATTTATAAAAGCATGTTTGTGAAAAGGGGGGAACATTCAAAAAAAAAAAAAAAAAAAAAAAAAACACTTAAAAAAGTCAACACTTTTGACTAAAAGTCAAAATAACAATCTTTTTTAACCCTTTTTTTTTTCGGGAATGGGCTTTCACAGCTGCATGCCTGCAAACGTTTATAACAAATGAATAAAACAAGTGTACATTTTTAAAAAGTTGGATGGTCAGAAATAACTACTGTATTATAATACAGTGCCATCTACTGCCCATGTTGCCACTTGCTCATCACCAGAGAAAACATGGAGACTGATTTTTGTAAACGCTCGTGTAAATGTAGTAATATTCCTAAGTACTGATATTTTTTTATTAGTAAGAATGAGTAGTATTTTTATGTAACTTTTTTGATTAGGTTTTTTTTTTTTTTTCAAACAAACTTTATTTACACAAAAACACATACACATAATGGGCGAACAATTCACAAACAATCAACAGATTTACAACAACAACAAAATAATAAATAAAATGGTCGGGGTCATTTTTAACACAAGCCGTACTGTTTGCAAAGTATTTTGGTCCTTATAGCTTTGGGATTCAAAGAGTAACTCAAATCGTCCAAATATAAAGAAAACATTTTCCCAAAAACATGAAAATTTGGTCTTTGATTAGCATATTTTACACAGTGAATGTGAATTTTTTCCAATATTAAAATAAGATTTACAACATATCTTTTATCCGTTTCTGGTTCTTCAACATTGGATAGGCCAAACAAAATATGTCTAAAAACAATTTTCAATGATGGCAAAACTTTGGAATTAATATAATTGTTCAGGTCAACCCAAAAGATGTGGGAGTAAATACATTCCCAAAACAAATGGGAAATAGTTTCCTCTGCATTTGCTCAAAAAGAACATAATGTCTCAATATTAATTTTAAATTTAACCATTGTCGTCTTTACAGGATAACACCTGTGAAGTAATTTGAGTGTGATTTCTTTTACTTTATTTCTTAATAAATATTTTCTAGGCAAAAGCCAAGAATGTTTCCATTCAATATTTTCGTATACATGATTCCAATTAGAAATTGCTGCAAGTTTGGAAACTATCTCCTTTTGAATAACTCCTCTCAAACAATGGTTGGAGGCTTCAGAGCTTAATAGTGCACATTTATAACCAATAAGCAGAGACCTTGGATCAAAGATTGGCACGTTACAATTTCTACTTTTAGGAGAATTTTGTAATAATCTTCGAGAGCCCTCTGGTATTGCATCAAACACAACAGAGTAATCACGAGGCGTAACAACCATACTATAAGACAAACAAAATTCTTGATATGTGAAAAGTTGACCATCTTCGTTCAATAGTTGACTAACTAAAAATATGTTATTTTTGACCCATCTTTCAATATACAAAGATCTATTTCGATACTGTATATCTTGGTTGTTCCAAATGTAATATCTATGTGGTGAAAATTTGTGTTTATATATCATTGACCATGACATAAGAAGATGAGTGTGAAATTTGGCTAATTTAACTGGTAACTTTGAAATGTTGTAATTACACCTTAACAGAAAGTCTAGACCTCCTACAGATTTAAAGATATGAGTAATGATAAAATTCCAAATTGAGTTGGGATTATTCAAATATAATTTAATCCATTTAATTTTAAACGATGCATTCAAAGAAGTAAAATCTAAAGCGTCAAAGCCTCCTATTTATCATAACATTCTTTTTTATGTATTTTGTTTTTCCAAATAAAGTTGAATAAAATTCTGTCAATTTTGATACAAATATCTTTTGACACATCAAGCGCCATCGCTGCATATATAAATCTTGAAATACATTCGACTTAAGAGACTAATGATCTACCAGTTATAGATAAATCCCTCTGTAGCCAAAGATTAAATTTCTTTTGGACTGAACCACTTTTTTGTTTTGTTAAAGTTGTTTAGGCGACGTAAAATGACGTCATTAAATTTTTGACCCGGAAACATTAGTCCATACAACGTCATTCAGTGACCTAAAATGGCGGATTCGCAGTCAGAGGTGGATGTCTTGGTCCAAAGAGTAGTTAAAGACATTACTAATGCATTTAAGAGGAACCCTAATATGTAAGTGTTTCTATCTGTGATATTTAATGACTTAAGTTGTGCCGGTTTCGTTCTAAGACTCAATGTTCGCTGATAACAAGCAGTTGTGTGGGCTTGGACTATAACCTGGAATGTTAGAGCGTATCAAGCAAAGTTTAGTATTTTTCTTAGGCTGTATCTGGCTTTATTGTACGTAATTTCCTACGTTTGAGACCAAGTACGCTTTGGGAGTTTATGCTTTTGAAAAAGTACATGACTTGCCCAAACAAATCATCACATCGTCTTTATAAATCTTGCTCCAAAACACTGAAAGACTTTGATGTATGTTCCTTATAGGACTAACCTCCCTAACATTGTGGTTAAATCAAAAATGAATTATATGTAAAGTATCATTTATTTTGGAGTTCTGTATTAAAATTTGGCCTTAAGTTGTTTCCTCTGTAAACCCTGTTGTTTTTTTGTATGTGTGTGTACAAATCAAGATTAGATTTTCTCATGCAATGCAAAATTATTGCAAAACTGTTTTTAACAAAGTGGTATTTAGCTTGCACTTAAAAACAGTATGTTGCAAAAAATAACCACGAAAAGCCATGTTTAAGACAACTGTAGAGACCAGCAATAGGGACAATGTGACGTCCTGTACTGCACTGCTGCCAAAGTGCTCCAATATAGACCCTACTCACGTGACGTCACAGCCACGCCCCCGCGCCATTTTGTCCGTATACTCGTCATGTTAATGCATTAGCGCTTCGTAAATTCCTCCTATTATGGCGTGTTTTTCTGCTCGTTAACATTAATAATCAAAATGGTGAAGTCGTGTGTGGCGGTCGATTGCAAAAACAGAGAAGATAGACGGAGAGACTTGAAGTTTTACCGTATTCCGAGAGACCCGAAGAGGAGAGCGAGATTGACTGCTGCAATTCGACGAGAAAACTGGGCTCCAAACGACTACCACAGATTATGTAGTAGTCATTTTATATCTGGTAAGATGCATTTAATATATATTTAGAGGGTTTTGGGCTGACAACCACAATTAAGATCATTGCTAGGCTAATCGCCGACAACATACACTCAGACGTTGTGAATGAACTACCTGAAAATATATAATTATAAGGGGATGATAAGACAGTTGTCATACAATTAATCTACAATTTCACTATTGAGGTCAAAAGCCAAAAAATAAATTCAACTAGGGACAATCTGGAGTAGTGCTATCGCACTTCATATTTATTACATATTACATATGTATGTAGTGAGAGTGCTATCGCTAAACCATATAAACATTAAAAGCCCTAGCTCCATTGACAAATTACATGAAATACATTAGCCTTGACAGTGGATGTTAGCAAGAACAAAAGATTTTGAATTGAAAATTTCGTAACTCACCTTCCCGAGCACAAGATAGATTCCTGCCGAATTTTCGTGGACGAGGACCTGTTTCACCCAACCAGCAACGAAGTATTTATAAGCCTCCAAGCTCTTTAAGTTTTTCAAACTTTCGTGAGAATAGGCTGATTTTGTGTGGACAAGATAGTTGTAAATATCAGGGTAGCTAGCAGATGTCAGGCAAAGACGGCGAAGACAGCGGGTCGAAAAACATCGATTTAGGCATCAAATATGGATCTGGCGAATGGATAAACTGAAGCTTTTCCACATAACGCCTTTTATGCAACGCATCCAATGAGTTTATAGCGTCAGATAACACCGGGGCTCCCATGAATTGCTCTATAACTTGCACGACTAATTGAAAACAATGAGAATAAGTCTAAAAAATACGGACAATATGGCGGCCGGATACAGCGACACGTCATTTTGTGACGTAGGTGAGTAGGGTCTATATAAAAATCACTCAACTGTGACATGCTAATGTTGACAACGGCTCAGGAAAAAAAATATATACTTAATCAAACGACTCTTGGATGAAAATATATGAATACGTAATCAGTTTTAAAAACAAACAAACAAAAACACTATTATCAGTAAAGCTGATTGAATTAGTACTATAGTATGCAGACATAAACTGACGACAGATTTGAAATCAACAACCAAAAATTGTAGGGAATTAGTTAAAACTCATGCAAATGGGAAAAATGTTGTTGGCCAGCGTTATGCATGTGATGGTGCATCTTGTTAGTATGAATATTTCACTCATCCTGAATAGTTAATTTTTACACTGGTCACATGCTCGGCACCACAGGCCTCTTACCGATTAAAATAGTTCACACAAGCCACTTGTTCACTTAATGTAATATGTCATCTTCAGTTGGCATAGAGAAGAACAATTATACCATACAAAGATCGTTTCCTGTGTTAGTACCACAAATTAAACAGGTACAGCCCTAAATCTACTGTCTTCTTCCCAGTGATGAGTTTGGTGTGATTCCGTGCCCGGAGGGACGATACAATCGCAGCCCCATCGTGGTGGTGGAGAACAAATTGGGTGTTGAAAGCTGGTGTGTCAAATTTTTGCTGCCATATGTACACAACAAGCTGTTACTCTACCGCCAGAGGAAGCACAGGCTGGATAAGGAAGGTAACTGATCCCAGTTAATGTTCAGTCAAGAATAGTTTTTTTCTAGAACAGATTTAAAGAAGAAGAAATTAAAATTTTAAAAAATCATGAAGCTGTATTTAAACCAATGTGTGCCTTGACTCTAAAGGCTCGAAAACACTGTTAAAGAAGAAATATGGTATTAAGGATAATATTTGTTTTCCCCTCAGCTCTAGTGGATATAACATCCACCCTGTTGTTGCTTAATCCTGACTTCACCACTGCATGGAATGTCAGGTATGGAAATACACCATCGTCAAGATAAAACAGCATACAACATTCATGTTTTGTGTTTGTGATGTCATTTTTAAGCGATTATATTGTATGAGCCACATTTATGATGTTAATTGTATAATGTTGACACAGCAAAAAAAAAATTTAAATACATTTTTTGTATGAACGCGCACACACCTGCATTATTGCTATCTAACCCATAAAATGTAGTAGATTGGTGGTTGACACAAGAAAAAAAATACATCCCTTCAAAATGTATATCCCACAAGTCTACTACAAGTTATACGTGCCCAGCTACAGTGGTATGAAAAAGTATCTTAACCTTTTGGAATTTCTCACATTTCTGCATGAAATCACCATCAAATGTGATCTCTATTTGTCAAAATAACACTAATAAAAATAGTGTCTGCTTTACTAAAACCACCCAAACATTTATAGGTTTTCATATTTAAATGAGGAACAGAAGGAGGAAAATAAGCAGCAATAACTTTAAACAGATGCTTCCTGTATCTGCAGATCAGTCTGGCACATCAAGCTGGACTAATCCTGGTCCATTCTTCTCTACAAAACTGCTGTAGTTCAGTTAGATTCCTGGGATGTCTGGCATGAATCGTTGTCTTTAGGTCATGCCACAGCATCTCAATGGGGTTCAAGTCTGGACTTTGACTTGGCCACTCCAGAACGTGTATTTTGTTCTATTGAAACCATTCTGAAGTTGATTTCCTTCTGTGTTTTGGATCATTGTCTTGTTGCAGCATCCATCCTCTTCTTAGCTTCAACTGTTTGACAGACGGCCTCAGGTTTTCCTGCAAAACATCCTGATAAACATTGAGTTCATGCTTTATTTAATGATTGCAAGTTGTCCAGGCCTTGAGGAAGCAAAACAGCCACCAAACTTCATGGTTGGAATGAGGCGTTGATGTTGGTGAGCTGTTCCATTTTTCCTCCACACTTGACGTTGTGCGTTACTCCCAAACAGTTCAACTTTGGTTTCATCAGTCCACAAAATATTTTGCCAAAACCTCTGTGGAATGTCCAAGTGCCTTTTTGCGAACATTAAACGAGCAACAATGTTTTTAGACAGCAGTGGCTTCCTCTGTGGAGTCCTCCCATGAACACCATTCTTGGCCATAGTGTTACATATAGTTAATGTGTGCACGGAGAAATTGGACTGTACCAGTGATTTCTGTAAGTCTTCAGCATAACTCTAGGGTTCTTTTTTACCTGTCTGAGTATTCTGCGCTGAACTTTTGGTGTTATCTTTGGTGGATGGCCACTCCTTGGGAGAGAAGCAACAGTGCCAATCTCTCTCCATTTGTCGACAACTTCTGTGGCTGTCGAATGATGAACATCCAGACTTTTAGAGATGGTTTTGTGTCCTTTCCCGGCTTCATACAAATCAACAATCCTTGATCGCAGGTCTTCAGTAAGCTCTTTTGACCGACCCATGATGCACATCAGACAATGCTTCTCATCAACATATTTCTTAGCAGGTGTGTTTTATAGTGGGCAGGTCAGCTTTAAACCACTCATCAGTGATTGGGCACACACCTGACTTAAAATGTTTGGTAAAAAATTGTTTCAGTTACTCTTTTAGTCTCCTTAGGCAGCGGGTTCACTTATTTTTTCCCCCTTCTGCCATTGTTTACATGCCATCCTCATTAAAATATGAAAACCTATAAATGTTTAGGTGGTTTTAGCAGACACAGTATTTTCATCTGTGTGATTTTGAAAAAGATCGGATCACATTTGATGGTATTTTTATGCAGAAATGTGAGAAATTCCAAAAGGTTCAGATACTTAATCGTACCACTGTATAGGTTTGTGTGATAAGTGGAACTTGCGTGGTGTAAGTCTATTGTGATGTATTACTTACAGGAAGGAGTTGATTCAGAGTGGAGTTCTTAATGCAGAAAAGGATCTATACCTTGGCAAGTTGGCGCTTACTAAATTCCCGAAGAGTCCGGAGACCTGGATACATCGGTAAGGCTACCTTATTAATGAGTAAATGGGAGTTTACCAAAAATTTACTTGCTGCATACTAATTAGTAACTGATCCCTCCTTGCAGACGCTGGGTATTGCAGCAAATCCTGATGCGTTACTCAGCTGCAGATGGTAGTGGAAAGCAGTCGGAGGGTGAAACCGAGCAGGCAGATGTAGAAAGGAACCAGCAATCAAGTTACCAACTTGCTCAAATGCTTCACCAAGAGCTAAAGGTCTGCTCCGATGCTGCATGTAGTTATCCCAGCAACTACAATGCATGGTCCCACCGCATTTGGGTGCTGCAACACATGGCCAAAGGCAATATCAAGGTAGGTAGGGCCCACTTATCAGTCTTGTTTAATTATCCAAAGTACTATGCACCAAACAAATGGTAAGCCTGGTGGTATTTTAGGGCTGCAGCTATGAATTATTTTAGTAGTCGATTAATCGATGAACTAGTTAGTTTGAATAATCGAGTAATCTGATAAGGAACATAAAAAATTAAAATACCTGTGCTAAACTTCAAAGCGTATAAAAGAAAATAAATAAGGATCAGTGTATAACATAATTGGCTAACTTAATAGCAAAACTCCACTAACTTAAATGCTATAAAATACAAACTTTTTTTTTCTTCTTTACAATGCTCTTAACAAATGGTTCAGACACATAGCCTATTCCCACAAAAATTGGCTAAATATACCTTTAAACTAAATTATGAATGCATTAAAAAAAGCATTAGCTCAAAGAAAAACCTAGCTTATGTTGGTCTTAACTGGGAGCAGCTGTATTCAGCCATGTGAACGAGGCTAGAGGGCTGTGTATCCACCCAAATCAATAAAACTAAATGTAAACACTTTCAAAACAAACCATTACAACGCCACTTTATATAAACGATTTCTCGAAGCAGCAAAATTTAATTCAAATCTTTTTTTACTCGAATTAATTGATTAATCGTTGCAGCACTATGGTATTTGCATAATAATCATGTTCAGAACATAGCATCATTTTGGAGCTTGTTAGTAAACACAGCTCGCTGACTAAAATTGAGTTTCAGTCCATCTTAATGTCCGCAATTTGGTGAAAATTGATGATGATTTTCAGGCATTACAGGACAATAAGCTTTTTTAAACGTAAGCGTTTGAGAATATCCACTTGGAAGACACTTCAGTATGATAGCAGGTGGCATTCTCAATGCTCTCTGATTTGGGGTGAGTAGTGAAAATGATGTATAGAATTCTAAGGTACGACTATTCATCAGCTTAGTTTTCACTCATATTCATATATTCTGGAAACGAGATATGACGAAATGAGATTCATAAATTATTTTCAGCATTTCTGGACACACTTCAAAGCCTCAGCTCTTTTGTCCCAGCAAAACCTCCGATCTAAAGATTATCATCAGTTCTTCATAAGGGCCGGCCTGTGCTTTGTTCCTTCATAGGTTTTCCATGATGAGCTTTCCACCATGCGTCAATGGGTGTCAATGCATGTATCAGACCACAGCGGCTTTCACTACCGCCAATATCTGCTCAAGGAGTTGATCGAAGAGTTTTCTCTGACACCAGCTCCCAGCAGAAAATGTTCACCCCAGCATCATTCCAGGACAGTGCCCAACAACTGCCTCTTACGCTCCATCAATGTTCTGGCTAATGGTGAACAGTTGGGAATAGAGACAATGGATGAAGATAAGGAGCTTGAATTAGCAAAACTGTTTGAGCTCTTCTATCAGGAAATGGAACTTTGCTCAGACCTGATCCGGTCCTTCCCGGGCCACGAGACCCTGTGGAGTCACAGGTGAGTAACCTAGGTGACCACTGTTTTTATTGTCTATAATAAAACACAGTACATCATTTACTAAACCAATTTGATAAATGTATATTTGGGGTGTAATGGTACACAAAAATCCCGGTTCGGTACGTACCTCGGTTTTGAGGTCATGGTTCGGTTCATTTTCGGTACAGTAAGAAAACAAAATGCAAAATATAAATGCTAGTTGTTTATTACACACCTTTGTGCTTTCAACAATAGGAACATTAGCCTATACCAGTGCTTCTCAATTATTTTCTGTTACGCCCCCCCCAAGGAAGACGTAAATGTTTCGCGCCCCCCCAACTCTCTGCCGCCACTGTAAATAGTATCATTTGTCTATAATATTACGATTATAAGTACGCCTCAGCCTAACATTGTGTCCTTTTTTTCTATTAAAAAAAGTAACATAGAACAACTTATAATAAAGTATAACTTTATTAACATTGTTTTGCTTGTAACAGAAAAGACGTAACGCGCACGAATTTGCCTGAAGTAAAAAAAAAAAAAAAGTCACATCCAAACTGTAAAAATACACTCAAGGTACATTTTTGACCATTTGATACTGAAAAATAAAATGTAATAAAATCAGTAAATAATAACAAATTCAAATTGATTAGAAACATTTACTCTTCACGACAACATGCCAAAAAATTTGACCGAAAAAAACAAAACTGAATAGAAGGGGGTGGGGGGGAAGTGTCTTTGGACAGAAGGAAAGTTTTTATTTTCGCTGATTCACCACAGTGCTAACTGGTTTACTGATATAACACTGACAAAGCAGGACGATTGTGACAATTGGCAATATTCGGCACGTTTTCGCTGAAAAACAATCAAGCGGCTTATCAATGAGATTGAGGTCTAATGTCTTTAAGTGGCGTCTTAACTGATTTGGCTTCAGACTCTCCGCTATAATCATTTTTAGACTCAGTAAACAGTGGTCTTTCCTCATTTCCCACTGTATTAAAAGTCAAAGCCAAAAGGCAAACGGCCCGAAAAAAAGCGCATTCTCGGCAGCCGAGGGAGAACCGTAGGTGAGGGCGGTGGTCGTGACGATCCCAAGCCAAAAACGGCACTTCTCAGCCGGACACGTGAGAACTGGAGAAGGCAGTGGATCGCTGCGTGAGTCCAGCTCTGCATGAGTCTCTTCCGTGTGCTCTTGCTTACTTCAGAAATACTGCACGCACTATGACAATGAGAGCGCCACTGCCACCCACGGAGTGGATGTGCAAGTACACTTTATTCTAGTACGGCAAAAAAAAAAAAAAAAAAAAGCATGTTCCCCGAGGTCACTCGCGCCACCCCTGGCATCGCTCTGCGCCCCACGATTTGAGAAGTACTGGCCTATACAAAGCTAGAGTTCGGCTCAAAAAGTAGCAGGTATTTAAAGATAATCCAACAACAATTTGCCCTTCAGACCCCGCGTATTGGTCAGCTTTCTTTCTGAAAGAAAGAAGAAAAAAGAAGTCCTGTGCGAAAGAGAAAAACAATCCCAATGACAAAGATTTTAACATGTATTTTACAAATGAAATACCTCAATGTATCATTTTTTTTCTCCTATGAACGGTTTTCAAAAACTTTATTGGTGGATTTTCTCAAGTTAAAGCGCCACACAGAAATTAATAAATTTAATTGTGTAAGCAGGATCTGTGTATAATTCTTATTATTTAATTACTGGTGTTTTAGCTCATTTCAGTTTATTTTACTTATATGGGCTATTATTTATTATGTGTTTATATTTTACAAATGTGATGTAGTATTCATTTATATTGTATATTTTATGTTGTATAACGTTAGTTCCTATGTGAATATTAGTTCCTACTTGTTTTGTTGTGGTAGGAAGGTTTTGTATTGAACACGGGGCCGTGTTGGTTATTATTATAGCAGAGAAGACAGCAGTAAATCAACAAAGACAAGTCAACTGTGCCCCGATCTACCACTCAAGAGATCTAGTGGACTCAAAAAGTGGGTTACGATTGCATGTTAGTTTGAAAATCGACCGGATCCACCGTATTTTTACACGAGTGACTTCCGGTCTGCCCGATCCTAGCTACCGGTAGTAATATTGACGCAGGACGGTCGCGTCTCGTGTCAAATAATAAACTTTGCCGTGTTGAGCCGCTTCTGGGACGCGTCTAACACGCGGCCGCACTGCGACTGGTTTGCATTGGCTGATTGACTTTAACGCCCGCGTTTCACTGCGTTCTCGCGGCGGCCACGTTGTCGCGCCGTCGACGTTTCTGGGTTATACTGACCTACCGTGTTGGTCCTCATTATAATAAAGAAGACGGAGTAAATATAATCTACACAAAGAAACTGTAACCCGATCAACTCACAGCCTCGAAAAGTAAGGGTTACTTTACGTCAGAAACTCTTTCGGTACGCCACCGCTCCGAACCGAGCATCACGTACCGAAACGGTTCAATACAACTACATGTACCGTTATACCCTTAATATATATGTATACACCCCTGTATAGGAGGGGGAACTTCTTGATACGATTTGCGATACAAAGCTCACGATAACGATGATCTGACGATATAGCGATACAACAATTTTCGATACGTTGGTCAGGAAATCATTCTAGGATATTCTACAAAAAAACTAATTAACAGAAAAACAAGCTTCTGCTTTGAATTGGAATGAGTTTATCACTAGTAGACATCCAATCCATTTGAACTGGGAGGATGGCAGCGAAAGAACATTCGTTCATTCGCTGCCACCCTCCCACTTCAAATGGATTGAACGTCTATGGCCGTCGGTGGCAGCCAATGCCAGGCAATGAGTAATTTTGGGCCATTTAAGGTCATTTACCTGTTGATTTTCACTTACTTCCTGTTAATTTTGGGGTATTTTATGGGTCACTTGCTGTTTATTTTGCGTTACAGGCAGTACTGAATAGGCAGTGACTCACACTCAACAGGAAATGACCTGTAAATGCCCTAAAATGAAAAGCAAGTGACCTGTTAATGCCCCGAAAATTGGACCGAATGACTGTGAATGCTCTGGTTTTGAATGAACAAACGTTCCCAGTCTAAATGGATTGGGCTTCAAGTACCGTCAATGGCAGCCTTTTTTAAAATAAAATTTAATTGACACCTTTTTAAAACGATATCTCGATTCTTGACAGGAGCATATCGATAACCTTTTGGGATACAAAGTATCATGATATATCACCATTTCCATATTTTGTCACACCCCTACCCCTGTACTCCAGGCGGCATGTCTTCTATTTGTGGCACCAATGGAGGTGGGAACACCAGCTGTACTACTTCGACAGTAATGGAGAGGCTGTCCTCCATAATGGTGACACAGCCCAACTGAAGCCAGGTGCTCAAAGCCGTGAAGATTGGGGAGCAGGCACTATGGAGGTAGATGGCATAGCTTTGCCTCGTGACAGCAAGCGTCTGAAAAGGGGTCTCCGTCTGTCAAGCCTCCCCAGCCTGTCCTCAGAGTCCACATTTCTTAGCGCTATCCTGGACAGGCAATGTAACCCAGAGCAGAGACACTTTGGCCTGGCATACAAAAAGTGGTTAGACTCAGTAATTGGTAAGGAGCTTTGAGAAAAATGTTAATAGATCCATTCTTTTGAATAGTAACATTAGAGACCCTGTAAAGTGAAAACACATCTCATAAATTTGACACAACACAAAAAAGGTGTTAATCTCAAATATAAAATAGTTTTGAAAAAATTTCCTAGTATATAAAATAAGGCTCCAAAATTGTGGAGGTTTAACAGATATATTTAGGAACCAATCACTGAAATCACATTACAGGGTCTTTAAATTTGCCTTTTAGTGCTGTCTAACTAATATTCTGATGCAGTGCTGCCATTAGGAACCAAGCATAGTAAGACATAGTTTGTCAGATTTCTCGTTTTTTTTTTTTTTTTAAATCAACAGTCACAAAAGAGAATGTGGTTCTTTTTTGTGCCATCATTCCATATTTTATTAATCAATAGCATCCACTTTGTCTCTTATGTCCTTCGTGTCTTTAGTCGTAACACTTCAATATTGGAAATTTCACACCCGATGCATGCTTTGTTGTTTCACTACCTTTCACTCACATTCATTTCAGTGCTGTTAATGCATCATTTGAAAAGTATACATGACTAAAAGTGTAGTTACATCTAATAATGACATTTTTGCTTCATTCTGACATTTAACTCATTACAGTTGAACCGTTTAATTTGAAGTTGCGACTGTGAAGTTCCTCTGGTTTTTTGCAGAAGGGACTCAATCCATTTAAAGATTGACAGTATTGTCACATTTCTGTTTTGGACTTCTGTGAGACTAATTGTGGAGTCTTGCAGCTCTATTGTGCAATCTCTCCTATAATGGAGTAAGGTATGAACAATCATTTTTACTTTTGCTTTAAAGCGTCACCATTTTGAGCACAGCATACAACACCTTGAGTGACACGAGAGCGGGGGGTAACTTGTTTATCGCCCAAGGGAGGTTTAGAGTTCAAATGCCTTGCTGAAGGATAGCACATCAGTGAAGTACGAGGCGAAGCCCACTTCACCATATAAGATATTACTACAGCTGTTGTTTCAGGTTTGTACGTACTGTGTAACACTGAATTGATTATTTTGAACAATTCCTAAATTGTCATTGTTTTGGAGGTACCGCACTTGGGCAACAATGTAGCTTTAGCTTTTTCTTTGTTCGTATGTTTGTTTGTTTTGTTACAATTTTATGGTTTTTTTTTTTGTTTGTTTTTTATTCTACAACTGGTGGCATAAAACTGCATTACCAGGTGGCAGGTGTCTGCTCTGTCTTCATAGGTCATCTCAATCAAATGTTTATATATAAGTAGAATGAAACCTACATGCATTTGATTTCGCTGAAATAAGATTGTTACATTATGTTTAGGATAAAAATCAGTTTTTCATACAAGTAATTTCTCACAAGAGCTGTGGTAGCTCAATGTTATATAATCACATTTGGGTTCAGAGTTTTGGTCGTCAGAAATGTATTTAGTTGCACAACGCTGCTGTTGGTTTTAAAAGACACTACAGTTTTGTTTGTTTGCAAAAAAGATTATACCTTATGTAAATTGTGTAAAACAAAAACACACACATTGGGTATACACAAGTCATTTTTGTGTAAAATACCAACTTGATATTTATATTATTTGAAAAAAAGTCCAAGGGTGAGTTGTTGAAGCAATGCATGATCAATAGTGAGTTTTATTTTAAGACCATAGCTATACACTCACCGGCCACTTTATTAGGTACACCTGTCCAACAGCTCGTTAACCCTTAATTTCCAATCAGCCAATCACATTACGGCAACTCAGGGCATTTAGGCATGTAGACATGGTTTAAGACAATCTCCTGCAGTTCAAACCGAGCATCAGTATGGGGTGATTTGAGTGACTTTGAACATGGCATGGTTGTTGGTGCCAGAAGGGCTGGTCTGAGTATTTCAGAAACAGCTGATCTACTGGGATTTTCACGCACAACCATCTCCATGGTTTACAGAGAATGGTCCGAAAAAGAAAAAATATCCAGTGAGCGGCAGTTCTTTGGGCGGAAATGCCTTGTTGATGCCAGAGGTCAGAGGAAAATGGCCAGACTGGTTCGAGCTGATAGAAAGGCAACAGTGACTCAAATAACCACCCGTTACAACCAAGGTAGGCAGAAGAGCATCTCTGAACGCACATTACGTCAAACTTTGAGGCAGATGGGCTACAGCAGCAGAAGACCACGCCGGGTGCCACTCCTTTCAGCTAAGAACAGGAAACTGAGGCTACAATTTGCACAAGTTCATCGAAATTGGACAATAGAAGATTGGAAAAACGTTGCCTGGTCTGATGAGTCTCGATTTCTACAGCGACATTCGGATGGTACGGTCAGAATTTGGCCTTAACAACATGAAAGCATGGATTCATCCTGCCTTGTATCAACAGTTCAGGCTAGTGGTGGTGGTGTAATGGTGTGGGGAATATTTTCTTGGCACTCTTTGGGCCCCTTGGTACCAATTGAGCATCGTTGGAACGCCACAGCCTACCTGAGTATTGTTGCTGACCATGTCCATCCCTTTATGACCACAATGTACTCAACTTCTGATGGCTACTTTCAGCAGGATAATGCGCCATGTCATAAAGCTGGGATCATCTCAGACTGGTTTCTTGAACATGACAATGAGTTCACTGTACTCAAATGGCCTCCACAGTCACCAGATCTCAATCCAATAGAGCATCTTTGGTGGAACGAGAGATTCGCATCATGGATGTGCAGCCGACAAATCTGCACCAACTGTGTGATGCCATCATGTCAATATGGACCAAACTCTCTGAGGAATGCTTCCAGCACCTTGTTGAATCTATGCCACAAAGAATTGAGGCAGTTCTGAAGGCAAAAGGGGGTCCAACCAGTTACTAGCATGGTGTACCTAATAAAGTGGAAGTGAGTGTATATAGTGGATTTTGAGACCATTGGGGACTTTGCACATAGAACTCGGGTAAGTGGATATAAAAAGTAACATCCCATCTCAAATGCCAGATTTTAGTAATTTCCATTGAAAAAAAAAAAGACACACCATACTTTTCGGACTTCATTCACACCAGACCCTAGTCAGTTAACTGCATGTGTCCACAATGTCTCATCTCGTGGCATATTTACACAGAAAGATTTTACACAACCAGATTTGATTGATCAAAAATATCTTTACTAACCAGTAACATCAACAAAAAGGGCTTCTCAACTCATTTATACTTGGCTGGCCTGCTGGCACTCACCCAAAAAGCACCACAAATCCCTCTGGTCGATTCACAGCCAGTCTGAAATCACTACAACCCTAATTAAGCAACCAAGTTGCTGCAACTATGGAGAATAAAAATACAATCATCCTTACCTTGACTTGATGCAGACAGAGCCCCATATGTCGATAGTCCCAGAACTCCTCCAAAGTGTCTTTTTTTCCTAACCTCTGTTGAGTATTGGTAGAAAACGGGTCACTTATCTACCTTTTTATGTTTTAAATGCCTGGTATTTAAACATGAGTGGGGTAACTTTTTATATCCATTTTATTTGTCTTCTTTCTAAATTATAAATTGGCCTTTTAAAGCAACCCTTTTAGAAAGTGTCTAAACCAATAAATCTTATTGAACAATTACAGTATCCCCTATTCACAAATATTAGTTTCAGAACGAATGTGAAGTATGCTTAAGGTACAAAAGATGTACCCAGTGTGAGACAAGATTGATAGTGACGTGAAGGCAACATTTGTTAGGTGATGTGTTTTCAAGTTATAATGTGCTTCCATGTAACATTGAGTTTACTTTGTGTGCACCTATGGGAAAAAAGTACAGTACAGGGTTAGCGTTCTAATTACATTCTGAGTATTTTGCTGTGTATTTTTGTTTGTTCTTAATGAACTAATGTAGCCATATCACACTTAAACAACTTACAGACACATGATTTTTTTTCACTCAAGACGATCTTAAAGTGTTTTCTAATGGTTCAATAAGCTTTTAAAAACAATAATGTAGCCTTTTATTTTATTTTATTTTTAAATAATTTATTCTATATAGGCAACCAGTGGAGTGGGTACTTAATAATCTCACCGTTAGTTTTCTATTTATTTCTAGAATTAAAGCATTTTTGTCTTCACTTTTGGTGTAATTTGTTTTATTTTTATTCTAACTTAGCGGTATTTCTTCTGCTGCATTCTACAGTAACTTTTGGCTTCTACATAAAATATGCAAATCTGATTTTTTTTTTTTTTTTTTGAAATGATAGGACACAATTAAAATTGTGAAGAAAAACTGAAGGCAATGTGAAAGTGCCACATTACAATTTTTATTCCTCAAAATAGAACATTGATGACAGCTCAGAAGTTTACACTGAGAAAATATCATTTTAGGGAGGAAAATGTTGATTTAAATTTCATGGTGTCAATCTTAAAAAGGTAAGGAGAGGTAGCAATAAGAAGCTGGAAAAGCCAATTGCACATACAATGGACAGCAAGAAGAAAAATGACCTGTAATTAGACACCTGATTTTAACAACAGGACTGATTTTAAAAAGTGCTTCCCAGAGTGGCAGTGTCTCTCAGAAGTCTGATTGGTAGAGGATGCCCAATATCCCCCATTGTTGGCAGAAAGATAGTGGAGCAATATTCAGGAATTTGTTTCCCATCAAATAATTCCAAAAAGTTTAATATTATCATCTACAGTGCATAATATCATCTAGGGCTGTCCCAAACGATTATTTTTAACCCAATTAGTCTGCAGACTTTTTTTAACGATTAGTCGACTAGTCTAATAATTTTTTAATGAACTTTTTTTTTTTTGCTAATCTTGCAATTAAATTTTTGTTGACAATTATTAATTCATAAAAACCTTTGGAGCACTCAAATTCTTAAAGTACAAATAAACACATAAATAATAATAAATCACATATAAACAATGAGGTCAAATGCTGATGGCATTAACTAGTGCAAAAGAATGGAATGTAAACTGATTCAGAACACTGTGACCTCACCAACAGGATTCCAAAAAAATATATTTTTTTTGTATGCCTATATTGTTCTCAGCATTCGAGTGAGCACCAGAAGAGTAGATAAATAAATGTCAAGTATCACTGGAGTGAAGTACGCAAAAAAAAAAATAATAATAATGATGCACGTTGATACGACGATTTGTAAAACCACTCCTAAAACACAAGATGCTTTCAATATTGTTGATTTTAACGGAGGTGGCAACGCGCTATGTAAAGTACGTAGCTGCTTATTCAGCTACATTAGCCCGACATTAGCCCCTAATACTCTGTCGTACGACCCATATAAAGGCAACTTCAATAAAAAAAAGGCCGTTATATGGACTTACGATCCGCCAGCTTATTTTCTCCTGTCGTCTTCCAAAATTATACCTGGGTGACGGCGCTTCAGGTGTTCATTCACGGCCGACTTTCTGCCGTGGTATACACGCTTGGCATTGAAAGGACTGCACACGACAGTGTACCCTCCTTTGTTTCGTTGAAATAAGTCCATGCTTTGATCACTCTGGTGCGCTTTTTTGGCTATGTGCCGCTTTCCCCGCTTGAATCCCGAGCGTCCGCCATTCTCAACTTTCCATGTATTTTTTTTTTTAACCCTTCATTAACCGCTGACGGCATGGTGTGCTCGTGGACGCATTTACGTCATCGATGATGTCAACTAGTCGGGACAGCTCTAATATCATCCAAAGATTTAGAGAAACTTGGAAAAATTCACACATAAAGGTCAAGGCCGAAAAACCATACTGAAGTTCCGTGATCTTTTAAATGGGGCTGCACCACAAACAGGAATGTTATCGTAAAGGAAATCACTGAATGGGCTCAGCACTACACAGAAACCATTGTCAGTGAAGCTGATGCCATCTGAAACTCAACTGCAAAGAAAAAGCGATTTCTAAACAGGAGTTTTCTCTAAGCCAGGGTAAAGCAAAGTGAGAAGCTGTTTTGTGGTCAGGAAAATCATAATTCGAAATTCTTTACAGCAAGTTGTAAGCTCAGAATCCTGCGTCTTTAATGGTATGGGGTTGTGTGTGTTGGTGTGAAATTGGCAGCTTGCACTTCTGGAAAGGCACCAGCAATACTCAAAGACATATTCAGATTCGAGGACAACTTTTGTTCCCATCCAGATGTTTTCTTTTTCAGAAAAGACCTTAGATTTTTCAACATGATAAAGCCAGAGCACACGCAGCATTAATTACAACATCATAGCTGAGTAGGAATTTAGGGAGACTATCCAGGTATTGAAATGGCGAGCCTGTAGTCCAGCTCTTTTACCTATAGAGAATATTTGGCGTATCATAAAGAGTAAGGTGTGGCAAAGAAAAAGGCGCAAGACAGTTAAACAGTTAGAGGCCTGATTTAGAAAAGAATGGGACATTTTTCCAATTTCTAAACTATATAAACTTGCCTAGTCAGTCGCCAGATGTTTGCAGACTGTTGCAATAAAATGGCCTTGTCCCAGAGATTTGTTGACTCTATGGAAGTGGCACGAGTAGTGGTGTGCTGAAGGTGCTTTAGCACCCCCTGGTGGTGGAGAGAAAAGTCTTGATATTCTTTTGTTGTTGTTAAAAATAAATCAATAAATAAAACATTAAAACAATAGTGTAATGCAATTTTGGGGATTAAATATATATGTTGAAATAACATGGTAACTACCCTACACCGTGCTTGCTATAGAGTCATGTTGAATAAGGCGGTATAGGAAGGAAAAAGTTAACTTGACAGGAAGCGTTAACATGGCGCAAAAACGAATTAGTGATTTTTTTTAATTTATTTTTTTACAAAAACAGCCACATTTTCTAAAACTCAAGTCTGTGTCGAAAATGAAAACTATTATGATAGTTTGGTGCCCAGCGAAGAAAAGTTAGCTGCAGATTTAGACCTCAAGGAGAACTTCAAATAGGTAGGACACGCTTGCATTGTAGCCATATTATTGTTTGTTGTTGCTGTCGAGCTGCCGCCGGGCAGAACGCTGTTGGATAATCGCGTGCAATTTATTTGAGTGTCTTGAAAAGTGGGCATTAAACCAAGGCTTATTTGACCTTTTAGGTTTTAAATGTGTTCGTGTGTCATTGCGCCGTCTAGCTGCGGGAATTTGCATTATAATACACAGAATAATACACACTGTAGGTGAAAAAGAATACTTTCCTTGTTGTAGCAGCCTAGTAGTAGTGCATAAACTATCCATCGAGCATTCGTGTGTACTACCATTGCGTATGCCTTTTATGAAGGAAAAGCGCCAGCGTGACAAATTTGGACCAAAATGACTGTTTTTGGATGGGGAAAAACAAAATAAGATCCTCAGCAGTGTTGTTAATAACGGCGTTAGAATATAACGGTGTTATTTTCTTCAGTAGTGAGTAATCAAATTAATTACTTTTCCCATCTTGGCGTTACTAACAGCGTTATTTTCTTCAGTAGTGAGTAATCAAATTAGTTACTTTTCTCATCTTGGCAACGCCGTTACCGTTACTGAGGCGGGAAAGGCGTGCATTACTATGCGTTACGATGTTGGTTGACTGACGCGAGAAAAGTCTGAAAAAGACGGACTCACGGAGATGAGAGAGCAGAGCAGGAGTAAGGAGGCAAGGGAGTGTGACGCCGTTGCAAACGTGATGCTACTATGCTAGGTGGCTCCAATAATACCTGACTGTCGCCGATAACCTACAAACTACCCCCACATGATGCTTCGGTAGATATCACATACATACAGAATTAGATGCAAATGACAGACACGGCGGCATTACCAACATGTATAATAAAGAACTAGATGCGTTTGTAAACAGCCGCCATCTTAAAGCAGTAGCCTTCTCAGGAGGGCTCTGTTGTAGATAACCTTCCTAGTGAACCTAAGTAACTTTTAATCTAAAATGCTCCTAAATCGGCAAAATCTTGACTTAAATCTATCTTTAAATGATGAAACAGTTGTAAAATTTACACATGTTGAAAATAAACAGAAGGGAACTAATGCAATAACGGGAGCAATTTTAACAACTTTAACGGTTGATTCACAACATTAAATGACTTCCACACATAGCAAAGGTCAATCTAGTTATCGCAATATCCGCAATACCCCTGTGTCTAGTTAAGTTTAGGGTAAAGAATTGGGCTAGGGCCAGTTGTCCCAAAAACCCTTTAAACTTCACATTGTGTGTGTGTTTTTTTTTTTTTTTTTTTTTCTTACATTCAGGTAACCGAGTTACTAACGCAATTACTTTTTGGGAGAAGTCATTTGTAACTGTAATTAATTACTTTTTTAAAGTAAGATTAACAACACTGGTCCTCAGCACCCGGCGACATGGAATATAAAATTGACATATTTTCCCTTAAAATGATTTATTTTCTCTGTTTAAACTTTTGACATGTTTCTGTTCCATTCTGAATAAAAGACCGTAAATCGGCACTTCTACATAATTGCATTCAGTTTTTATTCCTAATATATAGTGTCCCAACTTTTTGGGAATCCGATTTGTATGTTAGTCATTGTTAACAATATGTTACCAGCTGTGTCAGCTTAACAAAGATGACACAAACGTGTGTGTGAATAATAGATAGATAGATAGATAGATAGATAGATAGATAGATAGATAGATAGATTAGATTTATTAACAGACTCAAGGTCCAAGTTACAACCATAAAATACAAGGAAAGGTTTAAACAAAAATAAAAACAAAATGAGTTAAACTACGGTGATACAACAATAGAATAAAACAATAAAAGGAGGTAAACTACAGTGGTACAACATTAGGTCACCTAGTGACCCACTTTTAAAAGGCATCTATAACAGGTTATATGTATTTATAAAATGTGTGTACCTAAATATCATGTGTACTATGTATATTTATATATATTTATATTTGACATTAATATATTTTTCATTGGTCTCCACGAGATGGATAATTGAGTTTTTAAATTGAAATTCAAATTTCCATATTTACTTGCTCCTAAAAAAAAAAATCATCCACGTTATACGTTGTTTGAGCGCTACGATCAAATGAGCGGGCGGAGGGAGGAGTTGGGTGGCTCGTCAACACTGTTCCATGGATGATGGAGGACGGTGATGAGGTAGGCGGCGGCTCGAGAGTTCTTCGACCCGCAAAATCATCGTAGCTGGAAGCAGGTGAGCTGAGCCAAGCTGCTCATTTAATTCGAATATGTTGATTGCTGCGAGACTTTTAATTTTGAATAGAATCCTCGTAAACACCGTGTTTAGCAGCTGCCTCTGTTGTGGCCAGCTGTGTGCGCGTGCATAGAGAGTAAAGATTGCGTTTAGATGATGTGCCGTAGCGAAATAAGAGATCGTGCTCTGTGTGAGGGTCTGTCAGACCCCCCACTGCGTTTGACGAATGAAACGGCCTATATAGGCCGTTTTCTAACAAGGCCCGCTATACATACCGTACCGTTATCTTTTTATTCCGTCCATACGTACTTGATGAATGGTGCAAACGCCCGGATTAGATTAGATTTTTTTATGCTTGTCTGTCTACGCAGTGCTGATATTTGTAATTGTTACGTTGTTGAATTCATTCCTTGTAGTCTGAAGCATCCACAAGGTTTACCAAGAGGCAATGAAAGAAAAAACATACAGAGAGCACCTGGCTGCGTGAACATGTTGGGGGAGCTTTTGAATATTTATCATGACATTTCAGTTTTCCCGAAGCACGAGCGATCTGCAAAGTCTAAGCTTTGACTACGCGGTATGAAAGAAAGTAGATTTTGCCAGAACCTTAACAGTTTAAAATGTGAGCGTCCTGGTTCGACAAACTGCCGATTTATCACAATGGAAATTTCCGCTATTGCTGTAACCTGTTCCATACCAAGTAGAACCTAACCTGCCTGTCTCTTTGTTGTTGTTTTAATTTCAATTGCCCCTAAATGAAATTACCATCATATCCTGTTATCCACATAACATAAGCGGATTTTAAGGGGGGGGCTGGCCCCCCCCGGTGGACGAAAAGTGTCATTGCATGTAATTGACTTTCCGATATATATATAAGTTGTAAAGCAGTAAAACTGCAACAAAAATGAATGAAATGAACAAAAAATATATTTTTATAATAGGTCAAAATTATTTTTTGAACAGATCATATGTTTAGCAAGTTAGACGGAAAAAATATATATATATTTTTTCAAATCATTTTTTTTCTTTGAATTTTTTGTTTGTTTGTTTGTTTTTTTATTGAAGCAACTTTTGGGGGGATTAAATGATTTGGACACAAATGTCCTACCCATAATATGGCCCAAACACAAAAAGGATTGCTTTAATCAAAGAAAACTTTTTCGATGAAAAATTAAGTGTTCGAACGCAAATTTTTCAATCTCAAATATTTTTTCGCATTCTAAAAATTTTACCATCATTGAATTTTTTCTTTTTTTGACCTAAGTGATTTTTCTTTTTGAAATTTTTTTTTTTTTTTGAAGCAACTTATTTTTTGATTGAATAATGACAAAAAAGTCCTAGCAAAAATGTGTCCCAAACACAAATTAACATTACTTCAATCAAAAAAAAAACAAAAACGACTTCATTCAAAAAAACAAAAGTAAAAAATCAAAGAAAAATAGATTTCGCGTGCATTTTTTTTTTTAAATTTCAAATTTATTTTTGCATTCAAACACTTTTTTTTTTTTTTTTATTGAAGCTACTTTTTTTGGGTTGAAAATATATGTTTTGATTGAAGCAACTTTTTTTTTGGATTGAATAATAAAGACACAAATCTACTTCCATATGGCTCCGCTCAGGGGATACAATTTTTGACTGGGGTAACTACTTTGGCACGACACCGGTGGGCACACCATATTCAATGGATGACGATCTTGGCAAAAAGTATTGCCTAAGCAGTCTGATTTAGAATTCCCCTCAAGAATGATGGGAAACAAAAAACAACTCATTATCAACTAATTATTATAAATATTCTTGTAAGTCAATTTTATTGCTGACACTGCGTTTCGGGGTCATCAACATGTTGTGCCCCCCCTGCCCCAAAAGTTAAACTCCACCTATGCCACATAATGCTGAAATTACCACGAAATCCTGTTTCCCACATAATGCACACCATTTTTATCTCATTTGAGAGCATTTATTAAAAAATAAATGTAAAAAGGAATCGATAAACAAACCACACAAAAACATACAGTAATTTTCAGACTATAAGGCGAACCTGACTATAAGCCGCCACCCACCAAATTTGACACGAAAAAAAAGCATTTGTTCATAGATAAGCCGCGCTGGACTATAAGCCGCAGCTGTCCTCACTCTATTATGGGATGTTTACACCAAAAGATAACTGGTAACACTTTATTTGACAGCAGCATCACAAGACTGTCATAAGACCAAATGAATCACCATTCATTGCTTCAAGAAGCTTCATTTGGCGATCCCTGCTCCCTTGGAGGAGATAGTCAAACTCTGCTGCCACCTGCTGTAAACACTGTTGTCGTCCAACATGTCTCCTAGTATGAATTGCAGCGATACAGATGTAAATTACAATTAAAATTCATGTTCTGTGTTAATTATTTCTTCATTTACTTTTCCAGTTGTTTCATTAATTTCTAGTTATGGTATTTGGAAACACTTTATTTGACACTGGTACCATAAGACTGTCATAAGACATCATAATTTTGACATGACACTGCCATGAGTACTAGTGAATGCTTATGGCAGATGTCATTTTGTGTCATCCTGCAAATTCTTTTTATTGGATGCAAAATGCTGGACATAAATGGAGTTAGTGACATAATTTGCCAGATGCCACTTCAAGACATCGGTCATAAACATGAATGCCCACGATAGTGTCATGTCATAATTATGACGGTCTTATAACAGTCTTATGACGCTGCTGTCAAACAAAGTGTTACCTATTAACCCAAATAATCAACAGATAAGAAGCACTGGACTATAAGCTGCAAGATTCAAAATGAGGAAAATGAGTAGCGGCTTATAGTGAAAATTTTACGGTAATAATAACCAATTATATAATAATAACCAATTACATTTCCGAAATAATCTTGCCAACACTGCTTGTTTGGGACTCTGTCTGAAATGTCTTGACTTGTCGAAGAACTAAGAGGTAGAAGTAATGGAGACATTATACATTCTTCCACAAATTTGTTTAAGGGAGGGAGTGTCAAACTCCCAAATTAGACTGGTAAATTACTGTATAAAGCATTTACTGTAACTGTCAATAGATACATTACCAAATTCCCGTCCACTCTGTTTTAAAAATTCACTAAGTAATTGAGCAAGCAACGTTTTTCATAAGGTACTGCCAATCTGCATTCATCAAAACTGTGTGCAACTCCACTTATGTTTTAGTGTTGACCTGATAATGTGTCTTTCCATGCTCTGACTGAAAATGAATGGTCCTTGCCACCACTGGCTAGTTTAATAATATTAAGCACAGTTTGCCTATTGGCTCTTACATTATACTGGGAAGATGGCTGATATCATATGAAGTGGCTTTGGCATTTCAAACTTCATGACGGAGAACTGTAGAGATATATGTATTTGTATACAAACAAAAAGTATATTTTCCATAATGTTGTGTCCCCTTAATTTGTTTAACTTTCAAGTTTAGTGTCTGGAAAAGGCAATAATAATAATTGCTTACACGTTTTGTTTTCCTCTTCCAACAGCATTTATGCTAACAATTGAATGTTGAAACACTTCTTTGGAATTGCTGGACCAACAAGCAGAGTTTGACCGTCTTCTTGAGATAGAATCTGACATTACACCCGACCATCACCACCAAAGCAGATCTCACGATCACGCCAATCAAGATAGACACTTGGCATTGTGACGCACCAACTGAATGAAGCTGCAAATCCGGTGTACCTTCACAGCAGAGCACGACAGCAAGACATGGAGATGCAACATGGAGCTAAGCATCTGCCACCACAACAGCTCCAACAACCCATTCCCCGACCTGCTGTGACACGTTACCGCAGACAGGACGACAATGAGGCCCGGATCAGAGCCCAACAGCAGAGACGCAAACAGAGGCAAGAGAGAGAGGCAGAGATAGCACAACTGCACCACCAGGAAAAGCAACACAGAGATATGATCCGAGAAGATGACCGAGAGAGGGACGATTCAGCGTTGGCCCGCTCTGCAAGCACAGAGAGCGGTTTTCACACCCATACGGACCGAGCCGAGGGGGATGACAGCCTGGTCATGATGTCACTGGAGCCCGGGGTAGAGGACAAGACAAGTAACTACGGAGTTCAGCTCCGCGCCGAGGCAGAGGGATACATTGAGAGTGCTGAATCTGAACGACAACTTCTCAATCCGCATTCATACTATTCTGCACAAACCCCATTTCTACCATGTGAGCAACAGTCTGACCCTCAGAGAGAAGAGGAAGCCTTGCCAATGTTGACCTCTGACTACTCAAATTGTGTCTACAGCACATCTCCCACCTTCCCTCCAGGAAGGACTGATTTGTCTGCTGGTGCAGTGTTGGATACTTCAAATGCAGGAGCTGCAGAAGAAACATATTCTGAGCCTTATGACATTTACTCACTCTCCGAACATGTTTATGAGGAAATCCAAGATGCTCCCTCATTGGCTTACTGTGCAGATGACAGAGCGGAGGACAGAGAGTCTCTCCAGAAAAGAAAGGATAACCTTCGTTTGTTGGAGGGTCAGACAGGAAGTGAAGACTACCACCAGCAAGAGGCTGTTGGTTTCCGTCTGAGGCACTATGATGAACGCTCAGACGGGGAGTCTGACAGTCCAGAGAAGGAGGCTGAATTTGCCCCTTACCCACGAGCTGACAGCTGTGAGCAGGAAGAGGACATTGATAGTCTTGTGACTGAGGTGAGAGAAGGCCCAAGACCTACAATTCTTCAATGTATAACCGAGGACATGATTGCAGTTGATAATGAACTCGAGCAAGGTGAAGAACACCAAACTAATTACCCAAGAGATTCCGATAAAAATGTCAAAATTGTCAACTTGGGGCAACAAGTCAAAACACAGACTTCAAGATCAACTGAGCAAATGACAAGTGTGAGAAACAGTCAGGAGACTGATATATCTCTGGCAATTAAGGACATCAAAGAGGCCATAGAGGAGGTGAAGACTAGAACAGTGAGATCTCCTTACACTCCAGATGAACCAAAGGAGCCTATTTGGGTAATGAGGCAAGACCTTGGCCACACCTCAGAGTGTGATCAGCAAACATCTTTTGGCGGGGAAGTGAGTATAAACTTCACAGTCATTTAAATTCTTCTGTGTTTGAATAAATAGGCATGAAACTACATTCCTGTTCAATTAATATAATGATAATAATGATAGAGTGAACGTTTTTTAAAATTCCCTATCAGAGTAATGATCAATACAGAGATACTTGGCGCTTCAAACTTCACGCCCTCAGTCCATCGCAGGTTTTGTTTTCAACTAATATAAATAAATACATAATTACAGTATTTTTTATAGATATCCCGATCCGATCACATACAGCCTCTCACTAGCCCTCCTGCTGCTTTTTTTTGCACAGCAGGCAGCTGTTGTTGTGAAAGTTAACGATGATTTAAAGACGTTGAAGCTTTGATCTTGCCAGAGAAGCTTGGGCTACCTTCAAAGGGGCTGAGTCATTTAGCTTGTTAAACACTAGCGTTAGTGTGCTTTGCCAACTCATTGTGTGTGTGTAAGTGAGCAGATTTGAGTGGTCTCACTCAATGAAGCATTTAATAAAAACAAGCATTTTTTACATTATTCTTTGTTTATTATTACATTTGAAGTATTGTTAGTGTTAGGAAAATTGTGCCATATATAACTGCATTTATTCGCATGCATTCTTATTACGTTAGATTTTAATCTACAAGTAAAAGTACCTTAAATGCCCTTTCCTGTTAATGTTAAAGCAGTACTCAAAAGAGGTGAGGTGAGTTCATAAAAGGTTGTTTTTTTTAATATAATTGTACTTTGGTGTGGGGGGGGGCAACATGTCTTCTTATATGTATCTCTTTCCAATGCGAAATCTGAATAAATACATTGAACACACACAAAAAAAACATTTTTTAATCTAAGCGCCGCCTCTACTTCGCAGATTTTCGATTATCGCAGGGGAGCGTTCCCCATTAACCGCGAAAAACGAGGGATCACTGTAATTTATATCTTTATTTTAGGCAAAATTTTAAAAATGTGTGGCTCAAAGTACAGTGTCTTTTCCAGACTTTAGAAGCTATACGTATGACCTCGCTTACTGTATATGCCTCGATCCGCAACCCCACAGCACACACATGCACACAACGATCCCATACATCACAATGATTTGTTCATATGGGTGAAAGGGTGAGGGGTACAAAGATATAATGAATTGAATTATTCATTACTGCTCTCGTTACTGGATAAGTGAGACAATTCCAAATCGCAAGACGATACAGTGGCAGCCAAACAAATTTAAATGAAGCATCTGTACAATTTCAGTTAATCGTCACATTACATGTTGCAGACTAACTTCAGATTTATAAATGAAATGGAAATTAAACTCATTAAAAAAGTAATTTGAAGGGGACAAGACCTCTAGTACAAAGAATAGATTCCATGACGAAAGCGATACCCGATTGTCACCTGAGTAGGACACACTCAAGTCTGTTGACGCTGCTGTTGAATGTAGATGTTCATTCATCTGGTACACCTGCTGAAGTTCGGTGTGGTTCGGACAATTACTGACAGTCATGGAAAACTTTTGGATGTACCAAGTTGAGAAGCTTGAAGAGGACCAGGCCATGCAGCAGCAGTCTCAGCGATATGATGAAAAAGAGGTTGGGATAATTTCTCAGGGTACTTTTATATTCAGTCATGTAAAATTATAAGCCTCTTAATGTTACTGAGCAGTAGATGCTCTTCTTAGTGCTAAGCAGCTGCTTAGTCGTTTATACGTACAGTATTATGGCTTATTATAGGTCATATACTGAGCAAGTACTTTACCCCAACGATACATTTGTACCTTTTATTTGAGTTGAAGTAACTGAGTTGATTTACTCCTCTATTGATAATTTCATATTTTTTCTTCTTAGTGTCATTTTCCAGCCAGAATAATTTTACATTTTTTCAAAGCTTTTATAATTTTAACCGTACACTTAACCGTTTTGGAAAATGAGCCCATCAATGTCAAAGGCCTTGGCGGTGTCACGTTTCTACTTTGATGATCAAACCCCCTCTAGTGTATTTTTTCCAGTATAAAGCTGCTGTTTCCCTACATCGAGAAGCCAAACAAGATGACCCAGGCATCTCAATTTAACTCAACGTTTTTTTAATTGTACTTTGGTAACCGCTGCAGCTGTTCAAAGTGCCTTACGCATAATACATATGGCGGAAAACACTCAGGTGACTTGAAGTTCCGCTCTAAGACGCCAAATTTTCCGATATGCATGTGTGATACATCATTGGAAAGCTTAAAATCCCAATTTTCTGGTGGAAGAAAAATTTTGGACAGGACGGCCTTTTTGAAAGAAAAAAAAAAAGTTTTTTTAAACAGCAAAACCCTATCTGGAGGTGAGAGCACGCGAGAGCAGAATTACAGACGCCATGACTTTGACGAGATATTATTGCGTACTTACCTTGTTTCGATCCAAAAACTCCATGTCTCAATTATCACTGAGTGTCAAGAGACAGCTGTGAATGACCACAGCTGGATTTTTTTGCGATTTTATGGGTGAAACATTGTAATACAACAAGGGTTGCGATGCAGAAATCGCAGACATCAAGGAGTGGTCGAGATTTTCTTTTTCATATATTTACCCTTTTAAACGTTTTTTTTTTCTTCTTCTCCACTTTTACTTTGTTTGGATCGATTACTTATCATCTAACATATCGGGGGAAATGCGACAGTAACATAAAATACAACTTAGCAATAGTTATGAGGTAGATATCCTTGACTTTTTTACAGACGTAATTTGTTTAAAAGTTTAAAATATGTGAGTGAATAATTTTTTTAAGTCGTTTTTTTTTTTTTTTTACAAAATATCACACATCAATTAATGATTCTAAGCTAAAAATGACAGACATTTTGAATAATAAATTACTTACCTGGTTTTCATGGCTGGATTGAAACAAAACGGTTGCGCGACGTCTGTATACGGGGGTTTCCTGGGTAAAACGGGCAAATTAAGAATAGTTCAGGGGCTTAATGCGCCATGAATCATATAGACATATTGTTCTATCAAACACAACAGCTGTTTTGGCTTAAAATACAGCAGTTTCTTTTAAAGAGGACTGCAGGAGCAGAAACTGCTTTTTCAGTCTTGTCTGTGCTTTCAGCCAAATGCAAGACAATCATTACAAAAAAATAGGATCATAAATATGTAAATTGTCAATTTAAAATGTAAAATACCCCCTTTACATTGCCATTTACATGCCATTTAGCATACAGGGTGTTTAAAATTTGTTCAATATTCTGCCACATGTTGTCATTTCAATATATGGATTTCTTTGGTGTTAAAGCAGAGTGTAAAAGAGTCAATGATTCCTCCAAACTTTTTAATGCATTTTAAAGCCAGTTAACACAGATATCAAAATTGAAATGCACTGAATGTTCAATGCTTTCTCTGTTCTACCTCTGCAAGTGCCCAGATTCCGGCTCTCCTTCTCTTCCTGGTGCTGAATCAGCGAGCAGACTTCTTCCACAGGATGACTTTGAATCATCTCCCTCCAGTAAAGAGGTGTGCTCAGTTTTATTTTCTTATATAATATAGAATGTCATATATTTAATAAATGCACCATGGAGCACCTAATTTTCTCTCTTATTTCTACTAATAGTCCAGAAGAAGTCTTGCATCCTTTCCTACATATGTTGAAGGTAAGTATCATCTTCTTATATTTGGAAGCAACATTGATGTTAAGCACTAAAATAGGTTGTACCTAGAGATGAAGCAGATTGATCGGCATCCCGATCACGTCATTTTCAAAGTATCGGAATCGGCAAAAAAATATCGGCCATGCCTTTTTTTTTAATATATATATATATATATTTTTTTTTAATTAAATCGTTTTCTAATTGTATTTAACGTTACAAACATAATATGTTACACTCATCCAGAGTCTTTAGTTTAGGCTTAAGGTAGGGTTATCAAATTTATCCTGATAACGGCGGTAATTAATTTTTCAAAAAATGTATCACGTTAAAATATTTAACGCAATTAATGCATGCGCTGCACGACCCACCCACGCATTGTCGCGCTCAATCCGTAATGGCGCCGTCTTACCTATATAGAGAGATAAAAGGCAGCGTAAAATGAGTAGAGTGAATTTTGGCAGCCTTTGGAGCCTTTTTTTAATTGGCTAAAGCCTTACAATCCCTCTCCCTATGATTAGAAATATCATGGGAAGCAATGTGGGGAAGCAAGGTAGCAATTGATCTTTTTCTTAACACCTTATGTTATTTCCCAACACAGAGAAGATATATCAATTGGTAGCACTACGCACAGTCATGGTTCCACTTCCCATCATGCATTTGGGCATGGCTACAGTATCATTTACTGAGAGCTCAACAAACACACTAGATGGCAATATGTAGTCACAATATACAAAGTCACAAGTCTTTCTATCCATGGATCCCGCTCACAGAAAGAATGTTAATAATGTAAATGCCATCTTGAGGATTTATTGTCATAATAAACAAATACAGTACTTATGTACTGTATGTTAAATGTATATATTAGTCCGAGTTTTATTCATTTTTTTCTTAATGCATTGCCAAAATGTATATGATTGGGAAAAATTATCAGGAATGATTGGAATTGAATCGGGAGAAAAAAAAGCAATCGGATCGGGAAATATCGGGATCGGCAGATACTCAAACCAAAACGATCGGGATCAGATCGGGAGCAAAAAAACATGATCGGAACAACCCTAGAACTTGTACCGTATCCGTCATATTATTTATTAACAACAAAGATACCTGTAGTGTGTGTTTTTTTGTCGATGTTAACACAACAAGAAAAGTTTAATTGCCTCTCTTCTCTAGTTTGCCTCAAACTTTTGCCTTCGAACGACAAAATTGTGCACCCATACCTGCTGCCAGCCGGTCATGTGAGTAAAGCCTACATTATTTATTCATACCATCTTATCTCTATTGTCCAGTTCCAGGCCCCTGTGACCCAGAGGATCTTATTGATGGAATCATCTTTGCAGCCAACTACTTGGGCTCTACTCAGCTGCTGTCAGTCAAGACGCCAACTAAGAATATTCGAATGATGCAAGCACAGGAAGCTGTCACCCGCATTAAGGTGAAACATTGAATTTTCACAGTTTTAGCGTCACCTTTATATAAATATAGCGCCTTAACTTAAACCGTCGAACTCTTCTATTTTATACCTGGCAGACAGCTCAGAAATTAGCCCAGAACAAGAAAAAGGTGCAGTACTTAACATGCACATACAAATCATCTATGTTCACTTGCCTTTTTAGCATTTTTTTTTTCCCACAATGTTCTTTACACTTTTTTGTAGGCCCCAGAGGAAGATGCCCAGCCCATGACAGAGGTTGATCTCTTCATCTCTACTCAGAGAATAAAAGTGCTCAATGCAGATTCACAGGTACAAAAACGTATTGTTTATTGATGACAGAGCATCATTGTTCATTTTAATCATTCAAGGACTGTTGTGGCTGTTAGATCTACAGTAATTATTGACTCAGACCTAAAAATTTGATAGCCATCTAAAGTCCGTCACTCAATCTGCTTAATACCACCTAAAAAATATAGCCAGAATTAGGGGGGCTTCTGACTCAACAAGACATGGAGAAACTTATGCATGCATTCATTTTCAGCAAATTGGACTATTGCAACGGTATATTTACGGGTCTTGATAAAAAATCAGCCAGGAAGCTGCAGCTAGTACAGAATGCTGCAGCCAGAGTCCTCACAAATACAAGGAAGCTGGACCACATTACACCGGTTATGAAATCGCTACACTGGCTTCCAGTGAGTCAAAGGATAGACTATAAAATACTACTGCTCGTCTACAAAACACTTAATGTCCTTGGACCAAAATTCATGCTTGATTTGTTAGATTCCTATGAGACATCTCGACCCCTAAGGTCGTCTGGAACCGGTCTCCTGCATGTTCCAAGAACAAGAACCAAGCAGGGTGAGGCAGCATTTAGTTATTATGCTCCTCACCTCTGGAACAAGTTACCTCGTCTGAAGTATGCTCAAACTGTTAGCTCCTTTAAATCAGGGCTAAAAACGCTTTTGTTTAGCACCGCATATCCATAACAGTCTATATATTTCAATCTACTTGCTTTCTATTCCTCTTGTGCTTATCTCCATTGCTGATTTCAATTATTATTAGTAGTAGTAGTTTTTGTTTTATTTTTATTTATTTATTTTATTCTGTTTGTGATTAAATGCAATTTTTATGTATAATTTTGTTTCCTATTTTGATTGTCTTGGTTTTTACGTTGTATTGATTTAAATGTGATTTTTATGATCTTCATGTGATGTAAAGCACTTTGAATTGCCTTGTGTTGAATTGTGCTATATAAATAAACTGGCCTTGCCTTGCCTTGCCTTACAGGATACAATGATGGACCATCCTCTGCGCACCATCTCCTACATTGCAGACATAGGCAACATTGTGGTTTTGATGGCCAGGCGCCGAATGCCTCGACAGGATTCTCAAGAAAATGTTGATACCTCAGACCCAGAAGCAGAAAGCAAGTGCCAGTACAAGATGATATGTCATGTTTTTGAATCCGACGATGTAAGTAAATAGCAAGTTTATATTGGTTGAGAAGGGGGCAAATACTTTTTCACAGCAGTGTACTTCTTGGAAGAGTTGTCTCATAATGACTTTTTAACCGATAACCAACTCCAAAAATTTGTTACCAATATCAAACTGATAGCGATGTATGCGGTCATGGGCTTAACATATTATGGCTTATTGTATTGTGATGCCGCACTGGATGCTTTAATTATGACTAATGTAACAACTTCAAGGTTTTCCAAATAAACATTCTATGAAAAATAAGAGAACAACTTGTGCCTTTAAACATTATAATATATTATTATTAAAATAAATACTGTCCTATATTAAATTTTTTAAAATGAGCCAAAATGTCCGTAATTATATAAAAGGAATAATTCACAAATAAACCCCGACACGCCACTGGCGGATGACAAAGCATTACAAATACAGGTAGGCCAAAGGCACAGACTAGTCCAGACAATGTATTGTCAATGAGTTATTCCCAAAATGGATTTTGCTGGGCTTCTGCACAGATATTTGTATTTTACTACTTTTCTTAGTGACTGTTTCTTTCTGGTAACACAGTAGTTATATGTATTGAGTTCATAATTCATTATTTTTCGATCATCTATTGTTCTTTTAATTTTTGCACCGTGGCTCCAAATGGTCTGTTCATATAACAAATCTCAAGTATCTTAGTTTGGGGACATCCAATTGTCAATAAATATGATTGTTGTGTTAAACTCTGACCAGCCTTTGCACAAAGACAGAAGGCTTCTATATTCACTTTAAAGGCACAATCCATATTGGCCCAAAACAAATAATGAAAAACGGATGTGGATATTATCCAATATCATTTTAAAATGCTTTAACCGGCCAATAATATCGGCTACCTGATAATATTGGACAACTCTTACTTCTTGGTGTCGTCCAAATCTTTGGATTCATCTTGTGAGTTGAGTATAAAACTAGTGGTCTTCCCCTGTTATACATCAACATTTAGGCCCAGCTCATTGCTCAGTCCATTGGGCAAGCCTTCAGTGTGGCTTACCAGGAATTCTTGAGAGCCAATGGCATTAACCCAGAGGACCTGAGCCAAAAGGAATACAGCGACCTTCTTGACACTCAGGACATGTACAACGATGACCTCATCCATTTTTCCAAGTCGGAAAACTGCAAAGAAGTAAGACTACTTATACTTTAAAAAACATTGTATTTTTAATCCGAATTATAGATGGAAACATATTTCTGCATTTCAGGTGTTGATAGAGAAAGCAAAAGGAGAGATGCTTGGCGTGGTCATTGTGGAGAGTGGGTGGGGCTCCATCCTGCCCACAGTTATTATTGCCAACATGATGCATGCTGGGCCGGCAGAGAGGTCAGGCAGACTAAACATAGGTGATCAGATCATGTCCATTAGTGGTACCAGTCTGGTGGGCTTGCCACTGTCCACCTGTCAGAGTATCATCAAGGTATGTCGACTATTATCGTTCTTAATAAAAAAAAAAAAGTATGTGGCTTTCAGAGGCTTGAACTCCATTTCAGAGTGTTTAAACACAATAGTAAACCTTACAGTAAACACCATACATTTCCTTGTTAGGGTCTCAAAAATCAGTCACGCATAAAGATGAACATAGTGCGATGTCCACCAGTGACCACTGTACTCATCAGACGTCCAGACCTCCGCTACCAACTTGGCTTCAGTGTCCAGAATGGCATTGTGGGTACAGTATTCTTTCTGAACATTCCGATTCCCCTTGAATATTTGTTGAAATACCATTCTCTTCTTAATAGATATGTAGTCTCATGCGTGGTGGAATTGCTGAAAGGGGTGGAGTGAGAGTTGGTCACCGCATCATTGAGATCAACAGCCAGAGTGTGGTCGCCACACCCCATGAAAAAATTGTCCAACTCCTTTCCAATGCTGTGGGAGAGGTGAGCTTCATGCTATAAATTTTGACTGTACTGCTGTTGGTGTACATGCATACAGAAGAGGGTGATCCAATTTTGTGCTCGGTCACACTGATGGAAAAAGTGGGTGCGACACTCAAGTGCTACTTCCATGCTTAACCCCTCAGGGACAGTGGACAGCTATTCAAAAGTTGTGGCTTAAGATGTTTAATCCTTCAGTGGTACCTCTACTTACAAAATTAATTGGTTCTGGAAATAGTTTCTTAACCTGAAAATTCTGTTGAGACACGTTTTCCATGTAAATGCTACAATCGGTTCCAAGACTCCCAAAATTCAGACATTAATCTTTTATAATGCATAAAAATGCATCACAACATGTAACAAATACATGTTGAAATTAGGTTATTGCATATTAAACATTAAATGAGAGTTGTCCATCATGTTAAAAACAAACAAAGAATAGAGTAAGAATAAAAGTTAATACACTCACGTACAGCTGTTGAAACACGAGTGGCGAATGAAGATGCTGGGATAAACACATACAGTAGAGGTCCCTCTTAGCCAATTGGATGACAGGAAGATGTTAGGCAATAGCCAATTGCAGAGTAGCGATAAGTATGTTACGTTCGTTCATTCATTCATAACAAGAGGCAATATTTTTCCATTAAGATGTGTCTTAACCTGAAAATTCTGTATGTAGAGACGTTCTTAAGTAGAGGTACCACTGTACACACAGGTTATGGCCCCTAGAAACAAGTTGATTTTTTTTACAGTATTTAACTCATTGCATGCAATTTGAGGCAATAAACATCCAAATCATTCAAACCAGGAAGACTAGTTGTGAATGCTGATGTTTCAGTGCTGTTGACGGCACTAGACGTCCATTACATTTTGACTGGTAGGATCGAATGAATGAACGTTCATTCTAGCTCTGTCAGTGGCACCTAATTGGTGCATGAATGGGTTAAGTGTACTAATATATGTCCTTCTCAAAAAATTAGCATATTGCGATAAAGTTCATTATTTTCTGTAATGTACTGATAGACATTACACTTTCATATATTTTAGATTCATTACACACAACTGAAGTAGTTCAAGCCTTTTATTGTTTTGATATTGATGATTTTGGCAAAAAAGTCAAGAAAAACCAAAAATCCCCATCTCAAAAAATTAGCATATCATGAAAAGGTACTCTAAAGAAGCTACTAACCTAATCATCTGAATCAACGCATTAACTCAAAACCCCTGCGAAAGATTCCTGAGTCTTTTAAAAACTCCCAGCCTGGTTCATTACTCCAAACCGCAATCATGGGCAAGACTGCCGACCTGACTGCTGTCCACAAGGCCATCATTGACACCCTCAAGCAAGAGGCTAAGACACAGAAAGAAATTTCTGAGCGAATAGGCTGTTCCCAGAGTGCTGTATCAAGGCACCTCAGTTGGAAATCTGTGGGAAGGAAAAAGTGTGGCAGGAAACGCTGCACAACCAGAAGAGGTGACCGCACCCTGAGAAAGATTGTGGAGAAGGGCCGATTCCAGACCTTGGGGGACCTGCAGAAACAGTGGACTGAGTCTGGAGTAGAAACATCCAGAGCCACCGTGCACAGGCGTGTGCTGGAAATGGGCTACAGGTGCCGCATTCCCCAGGTCAAGCCACTTTTGAACTCAAACAGCGGAAGAAGCACCTGACCTGGGCTACAGAGAAGCAGCACTGGACTGTTGCTCAGTGGTCCAAAGTACTTTTTTCAGATGAAATTTTGCATGTCATTCGGAAATCAAGGTGCCAGAGTTTGGAGGAAGACTGGGGAGAAGGAAATGCCAAAATGCCTGAAGTCCAGTGTCACGTACCCACAGTCAGTGATGGTCTGGGGTACCATGTCAGCTGCTGGTGTTGGTCTACTGTGTTTTATCAAGGACAGGGTCAATGCAGCTAGCTATCAGGAGATTTTGGAGCACTTCATGCTTCCATCTGCTGAAAAGCTCTATGGAGATGAAGATTTCATTTTTCAGCACGAACTGGCACTTTCTCACAGTGCCAAAAACACTGGTAAATGGTTTACTGACCATGGCATTACTGTGCTCAATTGGCCTGCCAACTCTCCTGACCTGAACCCTATAGAGAATCTGTGGGCTATTGTGAAGGAGAAGTTGAGAGACACCAGACCCAACACTGTGGATGAGCTTAAGGCCGCTATTGAAGCATCTGGGCCTCCATAACAGCAGTTCCACAGGCTGATTGCCTCCATGCCACGCCGCATTGAAGCAGTCATTTCTGCAAAAGGATTCCCGACCAAGTACTGAGTGCATAGCTGATATAATTAATTGAAGGTTGACTTTTTTTTAATTAAAAAAACACTTTTTGTATTGGTCGGATAAAATATGCAAATTTTTTGAGATGGGGATTTTTGGTTTTTCTTGACTTTTTGCCAAAATCATCAATATTAAAACAATAAAAGGCTTGAACTACTTCAGTTGTGTGTAATTAATCCAAAATATATGAAAGTGTAATGTTTATCAGTACATTACAGAAAATAATGAACTTTATCACAATATGCTAATTTTTTTAGAAGGACTAGTATAAGAAAAATAACGATCAATTGTGATGTCTGTGTCTCAGATCCACATGAAGACGATGCCTGCAGCCATGTACCGCCTGCTAACGGCTCAGGAGCAGCCAGTTTACATTTAAATAATTTACTCACATCTGACCTCGCACCCTTTGAATTTCCACCGTCTCTTCCTAATCTGCCTCTCCACTCTGACCAGCACACATCCAAGAACATACTGTAAATCAACCGGTGACGTACCAAAGTGAGTTTAAGTGTTTTCTGTTAATTGGAAAACCATAATATGTTATCACATGAACATTTGCTTAAAATGTTTGACTGGATCAGTAATCAGCACTTTACTGAAGTTTTTTTTTTTCCTGGATCACTTTTCAGTTTGAGAAACAATGTTTTTCCTTGAATGTTCATCCAGTACTATCTGTTCTATTGCTGCTGCTTTTTCACTGTCAGTATGTAGTCATTTGCTTTTTATGTGCATTTCGCATGAAAATGTATTAGCTTAATTTCACCAGACCAATTATCTGCTAAACTTGTAGCCACTAATGCTGTTTTTGTTGTGTTCACGTGTGACAAAAACGCAACAAAACATGCATAGATTCTCTTTTTAGCTGGGATGTTGCAGGTCTTTGCACAACACAATGAGAATGTGAGGACTCGTCACATTCCACATGCTAGCGCTACTGTTCAAGAGTCACTGCTGTACCGTGTTCACTCCCCTAAGTTTACTTGTTCTGCTGATGTGTGTGGAGCACATTTTAAAGCTTTTACTCACGCCACATGGCATGGAATGTTGACTCAAACCTTGTGCCTAGTTGCTCACCTTATATTAGAAACTTTAAATATGTAAACCCATAAACAATATTTACTGTCAACAAACATATACATACATGGCAGAAATATCTCTCATAGCTTCAAAAAAAAAAGGGGCAGTACATCTGGTTAAGACAGTAAGGAATCTTTCAACAGACTCATAGCAGATTCACAGTGACGGGCCTACTATATACAGTGGTATGAAAAAGTGTCTGAACCTGAAATATCTCACATTTCTGCATAAAATCACCATCAAATGTGATCGGATCTTTGTCAAAATCACACAGATGGTAATACAGTGTCTGCTTTAACTAAAACCACCCAAATATTTATAGGTTTACATATTTTAATGAGGATTTCATGCAAACAATGACTGAAGGGAGAAAAATAAGTGAACCCTCTGCCTAAGGAGACTTAAAGAGCAATTGAAACCAGTTTTTACCAAACATTTTAATTTTTAAGTCAGGTGTGTGCCCAATCACTGATGAGTGGTTTAAAGCTGCCCTGCCCCCTATAAAACACACACCTGGTAAGAAACGTCTTAATGAGAAGTATTGTTTGATGTAAATCATGGCTCGAGCAAAAGAGCTGTCTGAAGACCTGCAACCAAGGATAGTTGAAAAGTCTCGAAAAGTCTGGATTTTCATCAATCGACAGTCAGAGAACTGCAAATGGAGAGAGTTTGGCACTGTTGCTTCTTTCCCAAGGAGTGGCCATCCACCAAAGATTAGCAAAGAATACTCAGGTAAACCCGAACCCTAGAGTGTATGCTAAGGACTTAAAGAAATCTCTGGCTCAGTCCAATATCTCGGTGCACACATCAACTTAATGTAAAACTATGGCCAAGAACAGTGTTCATGGGAGAACTCCACGAAGGAAGCCACTCATGTCTAAAAAAAAACATTTTTGCTCATTTGATGTTTGCAAAAAGGCACTAGGACACGCCGCAGAAGTTTTGGCAAAATATTTTGTGGACCGAACCAAACCAAACCAAATTGTTTGGGAGTAGCACACAACGTCACGTGTGGAGGAAAAATGGAACAGCTCACCAACATCAATACCTCATCCCCACTGTGAAGCATGGTGGAGGGAGCATCATAATTTCGGGCTGTTTAGGTGCCTCAGGGCCTGGACAACTTCCAATAATTAATTGAAGAATGAATTCAAAAAATTATCAGGATGTTTTGTAGGAAAACCTGAGGCCGTCTTTCAGACAGTTGAAGCTAAAAAGAGGATGGATGCTGCAACAAGACAATGATCCAAAACACAGAGGAAATCAACTTCAGTATGGTTTTAAAAGAACAAAATATAAGTTCTAGAATTGGTCAAGTCAAAGTCCAGACTTAAACTCCATTGTGATGCTGTGGCATGACCTAAAGACAGCAATTCATGCCAGACATCCCAGAAATCTGACTGAACTACAGCAGTTTTGTAGAGGAGAATGGGCCAAGACAAAATATTAAATGTGATCGTTCACCTACTTCTTTTTCCCCCTTCTGTCATTGTTTGCATACTATCCTCATTAAAAGATGAAAACCTATAAATGTTTGGGTGGTTTTAGTTAAAGCAGACATTGTTTTTTCATCTGTGTGATTTTGACAAAGATCAGACCACATTTGATGGTGATTATATGCAGAAATGTGAGAAATTCCAAAAAGTTCAGATACTTTTTCGTACCACTGTAGGATATGCTGGGGGAATTTTGCCTTGTAGGTCCCAGTGGTTAATCTGAATGAATTGACTATTTATATGTAACTCCTCCAATGTAATCATATCGGACGTATGGTAATAATCATTTCAGTTGAATGGTAAGACGCATATGTAATGTAAAATAAAGATGTCTCATTTTGCTCACTGTATGGCCTGTTAAAATGATTAATTTAGAAGTATATATACGAGTACCGTAAACAATGTTCTTTAAAAAATAGTAATTTGGTTCAATTTGGAATGTTCCCATTTGCATTGAGCTCACAGTTCCATAAAAACACTTACGATTAATGTTTTTTTCTTTAAAGTGACAAAAAATACACTGTGAAATCAAAAATGGTACTCTGTAAACTGCATTTGCTATTTATTAATCACATGCAATTTACATTCTTGACATTACAAAAACGTATTTTATTTTCTCAACTCTTAAACTGGATTTTAGGACCTAAAACATCACAACAGTGAGCATGAGAACTGCTCGTACTTTGATTATATCGACTTGTAAGCAATTAGTATTGACTAGAATCAAATACTAGTATGCATTTACAGTAATTTTAAATTTATTTCTTCCAAAAAATCAAAACCTACATGTTACAATTCCTTATAGAGTGCATTTATTAGTGTTGTGTCTTGCTAAGTATTTTCTCCAAAAAGTACAAAATGAATCGGCATGAACGGTGCCGGTCAATTATGCTTTAATAGATTTACATAATTCAACAATTAAAGCCTAAATACAACTTTAAAATACTAAAAAAAAAAAAATTATCTGTGGATAGCTGAAATACAAAATGTTTCTTAATTTATCCCTCCCTCGTAAGAGAAACTGCAGGAACAACACATGGCTGTGAGACAAAATTTAATGTGTTCAAAACAAAACAGCTGTTTCACATGAATTATGGACGTGTTGCATGTGGATGCCAAGCTACAAATTTTTGTTCACAAATCACATCGACCAAATGCTTCTGGCCTTATGATTACCGCCACTGAATATTCACATTAAAAACCTGCAGTCACTTTTCTGTCCTTGTGAATTATGCTGTGTCATGCCTGCTTTTAGTGTGTGTGGTGTGCAAGTAGAAACAGAAATTACACGCAATAGAATATATTGTAAATATATACAGGTATTTATGAAATAGCCAGCGTGTGAACATGCCTAAGCTGACAGACAGGATTTGACTGAAACAACGTTAGTATCATTCTTGTGTACACACTCATTGAAATTGTGTGCACCTTTTAGTAAGTGCTCTGTCAGGGGTTGTAGGCTTATGTGACAGTGACGCAAACTTTGAAAAACAAGTGCTCAGACCTGGTGGCAGCTGACTATTGCTATTTACAAGTGCACCCATTTTGAATGTAACTGAAATGTTAAAGTGTCTTAAGAGAGTGGAAATAAAAACTATTGATAAAGCTTTTGTTTTTTTTTTTATGTGCAAGCTTTTTGTGATTGAAGCTCGCCGGAATATTTGTAACCATATTTACAACAATAAATAACTTGGGAGATGGACTTCTGGTTCTGCTTATTGATTTTTATCTTTGGCAGAACACCGCTAACACCTATAGACCCTACCCACCGACGTCACAAAATCACGTGCTCGCTGTATGTGTCTGTATTATCAATGGTCTCAATTGATCGAGCAATTTATAATGCATTTCATGGAAGACCCGGTGCTTTCGGATACCGTAAACTCACTTGATGCGTTGCATAAAAGGCGTTATGTGGAAAAGCTTCAGTTTATCCATTCGCCAGATCCATATTTGATGCCTAAATCGATGTTTTTCGACCCGCTGTCTCCGCCGTATTTGCCTGACATCTGCTAGCTACCCTGATATGTACAACTATCTTGTCCAAACAAAATCAGCCTATTCTCACAAAAGTTTGAAAAACTTTAAGAGCTTGAAGGCTTATAAATACTTCGTTGCTGGTTGGGTGAAACAGGTCCTCGTCCACGAAAATTCGGCAGGAATCTATCTTGTGCTTGGAAAGGTGAGTTACGAAATTTTCAATTCAAAATCTTTGTTCTTGCTAACATCCACTGTCAAGTCTAATGTATTTCATGTCATTTGTCAATGGAGCTAGGGCTTTTAATGTTTATATGGTTTAGCGATAGCACTCTCACTACATACCTACGTGTATGTTGTCGGCGATTAGCCTAGCAATGATCTTAATTGTGGTTGTCAGCCCAAAACCCTCTAAATATATATTAAATGCATCTTACCAGATATAAAATGACTACTACATAATCTGTGGTAATCGTTTGGAGCCCAGTTTTCTCGTCGAATTGCAGCAGCCCATCTCGCTCTCTCCTCTCCGTGTCTCTCGGAATCCGGTAGAACTTCAAGTCTCTCCGTCTATCTTCTCTGTTATTGCAACCGACCGCCACACACGCCTTCACCATTTTGATTATTAATGTTAACGAGCAGAAAAACACGCCGTAAATAGGAGGAATGTACGTAGCCGTAACAGGTAAACACGATGTGTTGACGGACAATTGGGCGGCACCAGTCAGGAGAGCGGAGTTGTGACGTCACGTGGGTAGGGTCTATACTTTAACGTGGTGATGGCTTGTACAGATGGGTACCATTTTATGTCTTTTTTTTTCTTCTTGTACTCGGCTGGTAAAATGTTCCATTCTGCTTATCTCTTTTCATCTTGAATTGAGGTCACAATCTTGGCATGCTTAATTTTTCTGTGACTCTTAATAAAATTAGTCCACAGCTACCTCCCACAAGAAAATTCAGAGCATGCCAACTATACAGAGTTTCCATTTATTTACACCATATTATGTTATTATTCATGTGCTATATTTATAAAACAGCTTCAACATACCTCAACAGCAAATCTCCTGAATACTGTTGACTGTAATTACAAATACTCATAAGTTTATGTTGCTCATTCTGTTGTCCTTTGAACTCTAGCATAAACAGGGTTATCTTATCAGGAATTGGGCAGATTAAAGATGTCCATGTTCTTTTTGAAGATGGCAGAAAACTCGTTAGAGAGGAGTTGGTGCAGACTGATGCCATCATGTCTGTAAACCCAGGCGCTACCTGTCCAATCGTAGCGTTTTGGACCGCTGAAACACAAGAATCAAGGAAGGTTTGAAATTAAGAATGATAAGATCAATATCAATTATCATATATATATATATATATATTAGGCCTGAACGATATATCGTTTAAACATCGCCATCGCGATGTGCGCATGTGCAATAGTCCCATCGCAAGGACGTGCGATAGTTTTTTAATTTCATTTTTTTTAATCCACAAACGTTTGTTTTGAGGAAGGAGAGGGAAAAAAAAGCGCACAGCTTCTCTTTCCCTCCAGCAAGTCATCGGCTCCTCCCCTCCCCCTGCAACAGCGGAGTGGAGGGAGGAGGGGCCGAACAGCAGAGCGGAGGGAGGAGGGCCCGTTCTCAAAGTGAAAGCAAGCAATCAACACGTTGGAGGAGCAAGGAAGACTGTATCCAAAAGGAGTTTTGGAAGTATTTTGGCAAGAACAAGACTATAAGGGACAAAAAACAGCCCTGTCGACAGTGCCTCGCCATGGTTGCCTCAACAAGAAGTAATCTGTCAAACATGTGGGACCATTTAAAACGCAGGTATCTATGCATTCCTGCTACGAGCTCCCCATCAGAGGCTTTTTAGCACAGGTGGGAACATTGTTACGTGCCAACGTTCTTGTCTCAAGCCTGCTATAGTGGATAAACTAATAGTCTTGGCCAAAAACCTATGAGACCCAGTTGAGAATTGCTGAGCAAGGAAGGTGGACGATATGCAGACAAATACATAACACAGCTGAAGGAATGTCTTTTCTTCTTTTTATTCATGTGACAGCTATCAGGAAGGCAGGAAATTTGGGAGTTAAAATGGTTCTTTTATTCATCACAGTTATTTGCAGTTATTCAGTTCAATTATTTACAAGTTCAATTGAGTTTGTTTCTTTTATATTTAAATTTATTGTAAACCGTATTTTTCAAATAACTATATATAGTACAGCTGCACATAAAGTTTTGATACTTAATATTTTTGTTGAAATATTTTTACAACTTTGTTGCCGTTTTGCAGTTTTATATTGTTATATTTTGTGTAAACAACTCAGGGGACTAATGCACTTGCACTTTTATTAGTCAGATTTAATATTTAAGTTCAAATATGTTGACAACTTTGTTGTTTACCTGAGGTTTTTATTTATTGTTATAGTTTGTGAACTCTTTTGTCATATTTAATAATTTTGTTCAAATATGTTGACAACTTTGTTGTTTTACTGAGGTTTTTATTTAATTTTATAGTTTGTGAACAACTCTTTTATTTGTCATATTTAATATTTTTGTTCAAATATGTTGACAACATTGTTGTTATTTTACAGAAGTTTTTATTTATTGTTATATTTTGTCAAAAACTTAGGGGACTAATGCACCTGCTCTTTTATTTATCATTTAATGTATTTGCTGCTGTTGAAGTGTAAAATATTGTATTCAATAAATGATCTATTTTGTGCAGACATGACTTCCTGGATACCTTCATACAGAAATCTTCATCATTCACAAATTAAACGGTATTATATGAATACACTGTGGTCACGGTGTGTTATGTAAAGTATTTCCAAACAGCTATTCAAGTCATTTAGTAAAAATTTCTTTAAAAAAGATAGATCTTTTTTTTTTTAATATCGCAATATAATATCGCAATATATTGCAAACCTAAAAAAAATCGCAACAATAGTTTTTTCCAATATCGTTCAGGCCTTATATATATATATATTAGGGCTGTCAAAATTATCGCGTTAAAGCGCGGTAATTTTTTTTTTTAATTAATCACGTTAAAATATTTGACGCAATTAACGCACATGTCCCGCTCAGAAAGTATTCTGCCTTTTGGTAAGTTTTACAGCAAGGCTTTTTGTGCTGTCTAACAGCGAACTCTTGTGGTCGCTTTGCGACATGGTTTATTGTTTTCTTGCCAGTTCATTATGGCTGCACGACGTCTCGGGCTGATAATGTTGTGCTTATATAATCCTTGGACAAGATTTGTCCGTAAGTATGGTTGTTGTAAAGAATGAACATATTATGTTAGTAAGCGAAATGTTATATTTTTTGTATGAGACGCTTTTTGTTTATGTTTAGTGAACCTGAATAGCGTGCTAAGCTAACGTTGTTGCTAATGCAATGCTTGTGTACTTTTTTTTGTAGTTTTACGACGGTCTAAAGTGGACAATGGTTTGAGGCCATTTTATTAATAAATCAGATGAAAAAGGAAGAAGTCTAATTATTAAGGCGTCGTTCACTAGCTGTCTAGCTTTGGAAAAAGACGTTTCGGAGTGAGGACAGAATAGACAGATTTAAATGACAGTAGAGTGAAATGCCCACTACAGTCCTTATGTACCGTATGTTGAATGTATATATATCCATCTTGTGTCTTATCTTTCCATTCCAACAATTTATTTTACAGAATATATATATATAATTTACAGAAAAATATGGTATATTTTATAGATGGTTTGAATTGCGATTAATTGCGATTAATTACGATTAATTAATTTTTAAGCTGTAATTAACTCGATTAAAAATTTTAATCGCTTGACAGCCCTAATATATATATTAACTAGGGCTGTCAAAATTACCACGTTGACAGGCGTTAATTTTTTTAATTAATCACGTTAAAATATTTGACGCATTTAGCGCACATGCCCTGCTCAGATTAAAATGACAGCAAAGTGTTATTTCCACTTGTTACTTGTGTTTTTTGGTGTTTTGCCGCCCTCTGCTGGCGCTTGGGTGCGACTGATTTCATGGGTTTCAGCACCATAATTATTACTGACATCAACAATGGCGAGCTACTAGTTTATTTTTTGATTGAAAATTTTACAAACTTTATTAAAACGAAAACATTAAGAGGGGTTTTAATATAAAATTTCTATAACTTGTACTAACATTTTTCTTTTAAGAACTACAAGTCTTTCTATCCATGGATCGCTTTAAACAGGGGTGGGCAATTAATTCCACAAAGGGCCGCAGTGGGTGCGGGTTTTTGTTGCAACCCATTAAGAGGACACCTTTTCACCAATCTGCTGTTTTACAAGTGCAATCAGTCGATTGTAGTCAGGTGCTTCTCATTTCTGCTGAAACCGCATTGGTTAAACTATCTGTGCTGGGTCAGTTCGAACAAAGACCAGGACCCACTGCGGCCCTCGAGGACCGGTTTGCCCACCCCTGCTTTAACAGAATGTTAATAATGTTAATGCCATCTTGTTGATTTATTGTTATAATAATCAAATACAGTACTTATGTACAGTATGTTGAATGTATCTATCCGTCTTGTGTCTTATCTTTCCATTCCAACAATAATTTACAGAAAAATATGGCATATTTTATAGATGGTTTGAATTGCGATTAATTACGATTAATTTAATTTTAAGCTTTGATTAACTCGATTAAAAATTGTAATCGTTTGACAGCCCTAATATAAACCCATTTTATCTGGCGATACGAGTCACATCACTATACAGACTATTATTGCGATATTTGTATATCAAATTCGAAAAAACTAATCAAAATGGACATAAGTATATTTTTATCAATTTATTCCTGAAACCTCATCCAGCACACAAAAATTTTTTTGTTTTATGTTTGAACAAAATATGGCTTTCACTATAACGTGTTCTCTTTTTTAGTGCAAACCTGCTTTAGTCCACCTGCTTAAATAGAGGATTCTAAATATTCCATGCCTCCGTTTTTGCAGTCAAACCCAAAATGAGCCCAAATTTCAGACTTATAAAAGGACTAATTTGAGCAAACAATAGAGGGCGACGTATACAAATCTCTACTCTGATTATTATAATGTTGTTACTTCAGCAGACTGCAAGGCATGCTGCTGCACGCTGCGAACTACTGGACAGAAGTAGAAGTGCAGCCATTGAATTATTTATTTCCGCCAGAAACACAGCTTCAAGGTTCGATACAAATGGATTTTAAATCAATATGAGAATTGCGTGACGTGATATCGAGATATATCTCAGAATAGCTTTGTTTTTCTGACACCCCAATTAGTTATGTTACTAATATAATACAGTTGTGGTCAAAAGTTTACATACACTTGTGAAGAACATAATGTCATGACTCTCTTGAGTTTCCGGTTATTTCTACAACTCTGATTTTTCTCTGATAGAGTGATTGGAACAGATACTTCTTTGTCACAAAAAACATTCATGAAGTTTTGGTTTTTTATGACTTTATTATGGGTGAACAGAAAAAAGTGATCAAATTTGCTGGGTCAAAAATATACATACAGCAGCGCCAATATTTGGTAACATGTCCCTTGGTCATTTTCACTTCAATTAGGCGCTTTTGATAGCCATCCACAAGCTTCTGGCAAGCTTCTGGTTGAATCTTTGATCACTCCTCTTGACAGAATTGGTGCAGTTCAGTTAAATTTGATGGCTTTCCGACATGGACTTGTTTCTTCAGCATTGTCCACAAGTTCTCGATGGGGTTTAAGTCAGGACTTTGGGAAGGCCATTCGAAAACCTTAATTCTAGCCTGATTTAGCCATTCCATTACGACTTTTGATGTGTGTTTGGGGTCATTGTCCTGTTGGAACACCCAACTGCGCCCAAGACCCAATCTTCGGGCTGATGGCGTTAGGTTATCTTGAAGAATTTGAAGGTAATCCTCCTTCTTCATTATCCCATTTACTCTCTGTAAAGCACCAGTTCCATTGGCAGCAAAACAGCCCCACAGCATAATACTACCACCGCTGTGCTTGACGGTAGGCATGGTGTACTTGGGGCTAAAGGCCTCACCTTTTCTCCTCCAAACATATTGCTGGGCATTGTGGCCAAACAGCTCGATTTTTGTTTCGTCTGACCACAGAACTTTCCTCCAGAAGGTCTTATCTTTGTCCATGTGATCAGCAGCAAACTTCAGTCGAGCTTTAAGGTGCCGCTTTTGGAGCAAGGGCTTCCTTCTTGCACGGCAGCCTCTCAGTCCATGGAGATGCAAAACACGCTTGACTGTGGACACTGACACCTGTGTTCCAGCAGCTTCTAATTCTTGGCAGATATGCTTTTTGGTGATTCTCGGTTGAATCTTCACCCTCCTGACCAATTTTCTCTCAGCAGCAGGTGATAGCTTGCGTTTTCTTCCTGATCGTGGCAGTGACAGAACAGTGCCATACACTTTATACTTACAAACAATTGTTAGCACTGTTGTTCTTGGGACCTGCAGCTGCTTTGAAATGGCTCCAAGTGACTTTCCTGACTTGTTCAAGTCAATGATTCGCTTTTTCAGATCCATGTATGTATATTTTTGACCCAGCAGATTTGATCACTTTTTCTGTTAACCCATAATAAAGTCATAAAAGAACCAAACTTCATGAATGTTTTTTGTGACAAAGAAGTATCTGTTCCAATCACTCTATCGGAGAAAAATCAGAGTTGTAGAAATAACTGGAAACTCAAGAGAGCCATGACATTATGTTCTTTACAAGTGTATGTAAACTTTTGACCACAACTGTACATTGATTGAATGAGTTGTGTGCTTGGATTTTTTCAGGTTGTGAGCACTATAACTGATGCTTAAATTGCTGCTTGTTTGTGTCTTGTGCTTGGTCAAACAGTCAACTGTCTATATCGCTATTTGTAAATCTAGGTGGTAGCCTCACGTGGGGTTGCTTTGCTTCAGGAGGGACTGGTGCACTTCACAAAATAGTTGGCATCATGACAAGAGAACATTACAATATGTTGAGGCAACATCTTAAGACATGAGCCACGAGGTATAAGCTTGACCATAAAAAGGACTTCCAAATGGAACAACTGCTTACAAAGTGGGTTAACAATTTAAGTCAATATTGTATAATAGTATTTTAGTTGTCTTGTTCAGCAAACTGTCAAAATACCTGAAACAGTAATGTGTGTAACACAGTTCTACCACATTGTAAACAACATTGCTAAAAATAAATAATGAATGATACTACTCTGCTGGTGTACAATCCTTTGATTACATCTCACTAGATTAAGTTTATATTTATACAGTATTATGTTTATATTGTAACGGCTCTGCTCTCACCTTGTCGGAGAGGCCAACCAAAGCTGTTTGTTTGGTGTTTGTTTGTTGATCACATAGGTTCCATGGTCACCACCCACTTTTATTGTTAGCACACCACTCTGTCAAGAAAAAGACACATCTTACTGGAACGGAGAAACCACCACATTCAGTGGTGTGAGAAATTATTTGTCACTTTCTCAGGAAGTTGTGTGAAAATGAAGTGAGAATCATCTTAGGTCCTGCTGACTTACAGAGAGCACAACATCGTAGTCGGGTCCAGTGAAAGGTTCATCCATTAAGTCTTCAAAGTAATCAGCAAGCGCATCTAGCGTTTCATCAGCCAGCTTCTCATAGGTTATGTCTGATAACTCACTAGGAAACACAGTCACAAGATATTTCAACAACAGCATTGATGACCACTGTCACGGATTATAGGCCTGCATTTGACTTGGGGTTACTTTCTGTCTTGCGACGGGTGCTCTTCCAGCCTTGAAGCTGACCGATGGATAATTCTCCTACACTTTACGTTGTCAACTGTTACCGCAAACCACTGGAACATAAGGGAAGGTTGACAGGTGAATTGGTTTTAGTAAAGCATCACAACATGTACTTATTAACAAATTCCTCCAAAATAGGCTGAGATTAATTTAGGTTCTTAGGCAAGAAAATACACAAAGTGGGCATGTTACCCAATGTATATATTACACTTCCCAAATATTGCCCACAGAAAATGTCCATGACCTTACAAATAAGGAATATTTACACACGCACATACTATTCCAAGTGACATTTTTTCATAGGTCACTTTCGTTTTATGTTTTCTGAAACACCCGAAATAATATGTGTACCTTATTTGTTGTATGACTGACGCTAGAATACTGCGTTTGTCTCGGCAATGAGTGAACCCACGCAACACCAAAGGCACGGAGCTGAAAAAAGTGCGACAGTTAACTCATGCGGTGTGTAATTTGTTCAAATTGTCAAACATGAACTAGGCAGAGAGTTTTATCAAATACCTGCTTGGAAAAATTGGTGACCCTCAGCAAAGTCGCCATATTCTGGTGTGTTTCGAATCTGACATTTATGGGAGAAATGTTTTACTTTCGGTTACTTCTTCCATAGATTACACATTTATATAACTCTAGATGCGGATTGCGCGTTGTGAACCAACTGAGATGGCCGTCATCACTTGTCGGCCATTTTGTGTCAGTGCTACTATCTAAACATTACATTATGTATTTATTATTATTATCACCATTATCTATTCTTTATATATTGTGTATGGAGCATGCACTTCGAAATAGCTATAAATGCTAAATTCTAAAGCAATTTTCAAACGGTTTGATTTTTTTCATGAACATAAAAAGATTCTGTAATTTAACAATCTACTTCAAAATAATAATGTACATTTTTTTTAACATCAAAATCACGTTAATATAGTTTGTAATAAACCAAACTGGGTGAAAATCTGTCAAGATTTTGCCAAGTATTTTAGTGGAGATAATCAGGTTCGCTGCAACAGACCACCAGAGAAATGTACTGCTTAAAGATGGCCGCTGGTTAGGAACGCTGACAATTCAGGCTTTTTGGCATCTATGGCATCTTCTCCTTCCCTCAACTTCATGTCTTCTTCGTCTTCCCAAACTCTCGTAGGCCAAAGATAATAGGGAATACTGCCATCTAATGTACTGGAATATGTTCGTTTTAAAGGTAGTGTACGTTATTGTAAAAGACCGAAAGTTCTCTCGAGACTTGGAATGGATCAGAATCATTGGCGTGTATGCCTGTTATTGTTTGTATATACAAATTTTCGTTAAATATTTAACATGAAACATTTTGCTCGTACAGTATTTTTCTACCACTAGTATACCGCCACAAGATGACAGCTGAGCCACTTCATGGTTTACCATCTTTAAAAACCATCGAAGAAGAAAACGCCGGAAGTGAGCCTCTAAACAAATGACCAAACAAAGGTGAAGTAGAACTTATTTTTTTGTCTGGACTCATTAAACAATCAATTTCATCACAATGTTGAAACAGCTGGTAAGGGAGCGACTCATTGTGGCCGCTGACGAAATCTTCCAGCTGTTTGAAGGAACGATAGCGTTGTACAAGGAGCAAGTTTGTAGAGCGAAAGAGGAGAGCGAGCGACACCGACGAGAATTGGAAGCTGTTCGCAAGACTCAAATTGACAGACGCATCGAAGGTATGCTCAGGCATGAATGAAACTCATTTCTTCTAGCCGCCGGTCCTTTCCTATTCCTTCTCGTCGTTGCTCATCATGGCAGGGTGGACTAGTAAAACCATGAATGGGCAATACCTGAAATTGTTTTGGGAACAATTTCCTCACGAAATTACAAAATAGCAATCTATCTAATTAGTAGTACATCTACTGTATATCCAGAATGTCAGCTATCAAACATTATACAAGATATCTATTCCTATGTTTATAGTCTGTATCAGTTGGGAACTGGCTCAGACGAAGACTAATTAAATGTTAAGCAAACTATTCTGTCAAAAAATAAATTATCTTATTTGCACAGAAAATGTATTAGTACACAATGGAGACATTCTTACATTTTTTTTTTCGTATTTTTGTTCACTTCATTCAATTCATTCAATTCCAGTACAAAGGGTGCACATTCCCCATTCAAGCACTTTGTGATATGTTGTACTAGTTCATTTGGCTTACAAGGAGTGTCCCACTTCGCCGGCTATACTTTTAGTGTGTGGGTCTGTCACACTGAGCCTGATCATCTTTAGTAGTTTGTAAACCAATATTTGATTAATAAAGTTGGGGGGGGGGTCATGCCATTCATAAAATTTCAATTATATTGCATTCCTATTCTCAAGCTACTCCTGCTCCAGGGACGTCAGAAGTGTCCTACTTGAGCTAAGAAGAAAAAGAACTGAACATTTTCTCAATGCTCCAAAGTCCTCTTCTCAAATAAATGTAAATTTAGCATTTCAACAATTTAGCAAAGAGTATGACATAAATGGGGCAGTGGCAGTTCGTCCAGTGATCGAATGCCCAATGATCCAAATCCCCACTGTCCAAGTGTCCTTGGGCAAGACTCTGAACTCAGGCTGCAACTAGGGCTGCATCTATCGAATATTTTAGTAATCGAGTAATCGACTGATAATTATATCGATTAATCGAGCAATCGGATGAAACATCTTTTTTTTTTTTTTTTTTTAAGATAAAAAGCAATTATAAATATACATTAGAAAACAAGACATTTCATCTAATATTGAACCATTTTCAGTCAATCACTGTCTTTATTTTCGATATACATTGTTGAAAACAGCCAACAATTGCATCTCAGATGTGACTAGAAAAAAAGATCACTGCTTTCACTTAAAAAACTTCTAGATCTTAAATAGATATTAAAAATATATATATATTTCTTACCTAAAATGTCATTACGTTTGATAACACACATTACTTAAAAGCTAGGTGTTTTTCCCACATGTTTCAATTGAATTTCCATTTATGTCAAGCTATTTTTGAGTTCTAGTCAAGTTTTAAGTTAGTCTAAACTGTAAGTCCTGATTGGATTTTGAGTTTTTGCAGTGTTCAAAATAAATGTATGATACCTGCTGTATTTGAGCACATTAGTGACCAGTGCTACTTGGTGTTTTATCCAGCAATGACTACTGAGTTAAAATTGACAGTTAGTATTATTTTTTATTTTACACCCCACCACTCTACAGTGCTATCTTTTCAGAGATTAAATAAAGCCTGTATGTAAAACACGTGAGCCACGCATCGACAGTGGTCATGATAAATACAAAACCTAGCCCTCCGCTGGGCTAACGTTACGTGAGCGAGTGACAGTAACGTTAATCTTATTTGTTAGCGCTGAGAAGTCTACTGCTTTAAGATGGCGGCTGTTTACTAACGCCGCCCAGTCTGTCATTTCGCATCTAGTTCTACATACATGTGATATCTATGAAACGCATCAGACACTACCTGCTACTCCCGTAGCATCATGCGGGCGTAGTTTTTAGCAACGTCGGAATTGTTTGTAGCGGCTGTCGGCTGCAGTGAGGTACTTTTTTTTTATTGCTTCTTCCTCTACGCACGTGACGTCAGTGCGTTGTCCCGCATTAAAAGTAGTCCGGGCAAAACGTGATGTTTAGAGCTGGCAAAATAAAACGATTCCTCGAGGTAAATAAAATTACTTGGATCAGTTTTTAAACTCAAGTTGCTCGAGTATTCGTTTCAGCTATAGCTGCAACTATCGATTATAAAGGTAATCGATTAGTTTATCGGGTAGTTGGTTTGAATAATCAAGTAATTGGATGACGAACATTTAATGCATTGCAGAATAAATTTTCGGAGATGTAAAACAACAAGTGTTTATGCCTGCAATAACATTTATTTTAAATTGGTAAGATTGCGCTTTCAAAAGAGCATTAAATGTGAATACAAAATAAAATTCCTAAGTTTTTCTTCAAACTGCAAAATTGCACCTGAGCTTAGCCTCAAACAGGATGAAATTTTAAATGAATGAGGATCTAAGTACAACATTGTACAAAAGAACAATTGGCTAACTTACATAGCAAATGTCTGCTAGCGTTAATGCTATAAAATGCTAACGTTTTTTTAATTTTTTAACAAACCGCTTAACAAATCGCTCCATCGTATAGCCCCACAAAAAAACTGCTAAATATACTTCTAAACTAAATAATGAATGCATAAACAAACATATTAGCTGAAACAAAACCATACCTTCTGTTGGTCTTAACAGGGAGCAGCTGGATTCAGCCATGTTAGATGTGTTATGCAATATCCACTTTTGCCACTAGAAGGCAGTGTATCCACCCAAATGAATAAATCTACGAAATGCAACACTTTCAAAACAAACCATTACAACATCACTCTAATTAAACAAATCCTCGAAGCAGCAAAATTTTATTCCAAGCGTTTTTCTAATCAAATTACTCAAGTTAATCGATAAGTTGTTGCAGCACTACTCTGAACTCACATGTGCCACTCTTAATCAACCTTACATGTCCCAATGTTACTTTCCATTTTTGTGGCTGATGGAACTAGCGACCAACAACACAAACAAGACTGTCCGCCGTTATGTCTAAGTTTACTTAATTGTGCACGGATATTGTGTCTGTTGAAAAAATATTTTCGACTCTGTGGTTATTGGAATAAAATTGACTTGTGCTCTGCAGATGTTCAGCGGTTGATGAGTAAGCATGAAAAACCTCAGCAGCAGGGGGACTACGCTAGTTTGGAGCAAGACGTTACTCTGCTCCCCCAAAATGTAAAGGAAGAAGATACACAGCAACCCCACATTCAAGAGGAAGCAGAAGATCCACAGCACTCCTATTTTACAGTGGATAATCCACAGTCACCCAACATGATAGAGGAAGATGATCCCGAGCCCTCCTACATTAAGGAAGAAGAGGCAGAGGCTGACGTTAGCAAGTTTCCACTGCTTAGTGTTTGTGTGAAGAGTGAAAACAATGCAAACGAACCCTCCGAGTGGTTACAGCTTCTTCAACACAGTCCAAGTGGAGAGAACTGTGGAGGACCACCACCAGACAACCTTTTACCGCCGTTGACAGACAGCTATGACATGGAAGAACCTTTGAGGAACAACACAGACTGTGATGGTGATGACCATGGGTTAGAGACATCTCTTGACAAAAACCCTTTTCAAACTGTTAAGAGATATCACGCACATAAAAAAGGTTTCAGCTGCTCAATTTGTGGTAAAATATTAGCTTACAAAGGAAATTTGATCGGCCACATGAGAACACACACAGAGGAAAAACCTTTTAGTTGCTCAACTTGCGGTCAAACTTTTTCTCAAAGAAAAAGTGTAATATTACATATGAGAAGACATACAGGAGAAAAACCTTTTAGTTGTTCAACTTGCAGTAAAACATTCTCCCGAAAGGAAAGCCTGAAATCCCACATGAGGACACACACTGGAGAAAAACCCTTTACTTGCTCATTCTGCGGCAATACATTCTCTCAAAAAGAAAATATGATTAAACATATGAGAAAACACACGGGAGAAAAACCCTTTAGTTGCTCAACTTGTGGTAAAACATTCTCCCGAAAGGAAACCCTAAAATTACACACGAGAACGCACACAGGAGAAAACCCGTTTAATTGTTCAACTTGTGGTAAAACATTCTCTCGAAAGGACCATGTGAAATCACATATGAAAACACACACACAAGACAAAACATCTTGTTGCTTTGTTTGTGGTCAAAAATTCTCTCAAAAGAACGATTTGATATTACACGTGAGGACACACAAAGGAGAATAGCCTCAAGTTTGCCAAAATAACATTCTAGGCACTTTAAATAAAAGTTGTTGTTCCTCTCCTTGCATGTGTGTTTTAACTCCGGTTTCTCCCTTATCCCAAAAAACATGCACGTTAGGTAGATTGGACACACCAAATTATCCGCCTGTGCGATTGTGAGTGTGATAGCTTGTTTGTCTATATGTGCCCTACAAGTTGGCAACCTGGTCAGAGTAAACCTCACCTCCGTCCTGCCAATAGTTAGCTGGGATAGGCTCCAGAGGTGGGTAGAGTAGCCAAAAATTGTACTCAAGTAAGAGTAGCGTTACTTCAAAATAATTTTACTCAAGTAAAAGTAGTCATCCAAAAAATGTACTCAAGTACAAGTAAAAAAGTATTTGTTGAAAAGAATACTCAAGGAATGAGTAACATTGTGATTAACTACTTACAAATTTTTTTTTTTTTTCACAGCGTAAAAGTTATTTCTATGAACTGTTGCTACAATGATACTGTGCAATAACCAATTACATAACCACATGAAGCCAAAGGAAAAAAAAATAATTGATTTCCGTCAAGAGAGAAAAATGACAGAAATGAAGCAATATTCGTCCATAGAGCATGAGTGCCCTCTAGTGGAGAAAATAGTTCCTAGTTTGAATAGTGAATAGTTCCTTCATAGTTAGTATTACGAAATTAAAAGGATCACGTCTCTGGTTTTCCATGGTCAATCGGTGCCAAGTCATGTAGAGGGCAGCGCTCTGTCAAATACAATGGTACCTTGACATACGATCGCTTCGACACACGATCTTTTCGACATCCGACATAAAATTTGACTCGACATTTGTTTCTACATCCAACAACATACTCTAAATACGACGATCTATGACAGCACTGCAGTTTCTTTGTTTTACCGCAACACGGATGCACGGCAGATTTTGTTGTGAGAGAAATCAACATGGGTTCCAACAATGTTAGTGCAGGTGGTGAAAAAAAGGGAAAAAAGTGATGCTTACCGTTATCATTGACTTGAAGATAGATATGATAGCAAAATATGAGCGTGGGGTGCGCATCCGTGATATGGCTCGCTCAACAATACAGCCGTAGACGGTCTATGACGGTCCTCCTCCGTTCGCCAGTCTTTATAAGTTAAGGTGGCAATTATTGTGGTAACATCGCCAGCTTCCTCAGGTTTCTAATAATTTATTCCATCAACTTGAGCAACACAACACACCTAGTGTCCCCTGCAGCAAGTAAAGAAAGTGAAACTAAAAAGGCCTCATTCTGTCAAGTCAGCCAAGCGATGCGTTCAGGTAACCACGCAAACACATTCGCCACATTGGAACCCGGTTTGTTACATAATTACAGATATTATTATTATTATTATTGTGATATTATTATTCTGATTTGTATTCATTTATTTATTTATTTATTTATTTTTCTCTTTTAATTGATATTTGCAATAGTAACGGCAGTATTTCCTAGGGATTTAGTGTAGGTTTTCGGGCAGTGGAACCAATTAATGGAATTATAATGTATTCTTATGGGGAAATCCTGCTCCACATACGGCCATTTCGATTTACAATGTCCTGGAACGAATTAACTTCGTTTGTAGAGGTACCACTGTACTTCACTTTTTACAGTGCTTTAAAGACGCCACGTGATTGAACAGGCTGGTGTGATCATAGAACAGCAAGCTTGTGTCTGATTGGTATTGGTGTTGGGTAATGGAGTCACGTGATTATTGTTGCGATGTCTCATTGGTGAAATCGGTAGAGCTACTTTTGGCATCGCTGGCAAAAAATAAATCTAATATGAAGAATAAGTAGGAAAAATGTAACGACTCTTGTGTAGCCCAAAGTGGCGGAGTAAGAGTACTGTTTTTTCTTCACAAATCTACTCACGTAAAAGTAAAAAGTATGGCTTTGTAAAACAACTCTTAGAAGTATATTTTACTAAAAAGTTACGTGTTACTACCCACCTCTAATAGGCTAGAGACCCTCTGGCACAAAAAGATGAATGAATGCCTGAGTGTTGAAGGTGCAAATCCATGTAGAGCTGAGGAATGTTTCTGAAGAGAGTAAATGGATTAAAAAAAAATAAATGCATGTCTGCAGGAAGCCCTGTGTATTATTTCAGATTTGGTATTGATGTTGTCATTCATCAGCTTTGATATTAACTTATTGACTTTATAATGGTGGACACTAGGACCATAATGCCTCACCCAGGAAGTGGAGGCAGATTTGAGTGACCGTTGACTTTCATGTATATCGCTTTTTAATTTATTCTCTTATGTTGTTAGTCTAGAAGTAAAGATGTGTTTATACCCAACAATGTGTTTGCTTTATTTGATCCTGCAAAAACACTTTAAATACATACTGTATACACACAGTGGAGGATATAAGTATTTGATCCATTGCTGATTTTGAAAGTTATCTAAATGATTATTGTTTGTGTGCGTGTGTTCACTAAGGTGTTGTATGACCTTGATTTGCTCTTTTGTTTCCTTGGCTGAATGTTTTTATTTATTCGGAAGAGGAAAAATGAATCTGACCGGATTTACAAGCAGTTTGGTTTATGATAACCTCCGACCGAGCAATGCACATAATTGATATCTAGCAGTGGCGGAACAAATGTGAACAGGGCCCAGGGTTCGATGAGTCACCAACTAGCTAAGCGGTGGTGGTTTTTCACTCGCTGGACCCTCCAGTTGACCGGCCGAGCGGGGGCTGGTGAGGGGGGTGGGGTGTAGGGTTAGTAGCTCATCACTTGCAGGCCCCTCCAGACGACCGATTGACCGAAGGGGGTTGGGGTTAGCAGAAATATTTTAACACTTAAGCACTGTATAATAGTTCACCACATTATCTTACGCCTGTAACCCTGGCCCCCTGAAGGACCAGGTGCGGCCACACCCCCATCACCCCCCTTAAGCTCCGCCCCTGATGTTTAGAACATTTTCATACCTATTTCAATCGTCTAGTCGTTATATTTCAAACCAAGTTTAGATGTCACACTTTACCACTTTATTTGATATATACTAAAAAAAAAAAGTAACATGCAATTTTTTTGGCGGGGGATATTTGTCAGATGGCTAATAAGGGAGGCCTAGAGGCTGAAAACGTTGATCAGTATGGTCTGTACCTCCTAACTTGAACTTCAAATTCAATTGTATCTGAATAGGACACACAAGAGCAGTGATGCACATAATATTTTTACCGACAGTTCTATGGATTCAGAGTCTGGAAAAAAACATGGTTTGAAGTTAATAGAATCCATACTAAACTCAGCAAAGGTGAGTGTGCTTCTAATTATATCCCAGATAGCAGACCGACGTTGAAAAGATGTTGGATCAACATTCCGCTGTCGATCTTATATCGTTGAATCAACGTCACTTTTGCACCCTCAATTAATGTTGTTTCAACGTTGAAATCCTTACAAAACCTAAGCGTCATTTTGATTATTAATAATATTGGAACAACACTGAATCAATGTTATGTTCTGACCAAAAAACCCGCTTATCCATAATTCAATGACTTTTCAATCATATTTCCCAGTCAATCATAAATCAACTGTTTGTCAACATTAGTTCATAAACTATCAAGCAAAGTTAACCCAACCATAGTCGGACATACCATAGAGCAACGTTGTTTCAACGTCGCTTGACATCGAAAATTTTGATATCAACCATACTGATGATTTTGGTGGAAAATCAACGTATAGTCAATGTCGGTCTGCTATCTGGGATGTTTTAAGCAAAACTCACCTGTTCAGACTTGCCTATCCATAATAATCCCTAATTTCATGTGTTTTTATTTATTTATTTACTTATTCATTTATGTATTCATTTATTTAGTTATTAATTATTTATTCTATTAGTAATTTTTATTGCCTTTGCATCTTTTAGTATTTTAAATTTGCCTTAAACGTTAAACTTTATTTGGTTTAGTGTTCTCAATCTTTAATTTGTTTAAATGTTTTTCAAATGATTGTACGGCGACCTTGAGTGCCAGAAAGGCGCCTTCAAATAAAATGTATTATTCTTTTTAGTGTTTTATTTTCTGTAATCTTAGATCTAAGAAATTTGTGATTTGCATACAGTATATACTGTATATTGTTGGATTGTTAGAGCAACCATATAACGTTGAGTACTATCATGAACACAAGGGGGCAGCATAGCTTGGCGGAAATGATTAGAAGAAGAAGAAGAAGTGGCTCCCGCGAGAAACAAAAGCCAAGCACAACTTGTTTTTCCCTCACCATTCCACCCACCGCGTGCTTGTGAAGCTGGACAAAAACACCTCAACGCTGGAAGAGTCGGCATCAAGCGAGAGAAGGGAACGAGTTACATTGACGACAACTTGCCATCTGCCTCAAAGGTATGCTTGCGACTACCTTTCTTCATTCAGGGCTCCAGACTAGTGGCCCCTAACTTTAAATTTTAAGGGCGCAAGCAGAAAATTCAGGGGCGAATACTAACTCCGCATGCTAAGTTTTCCTCAAATTTCACTGTTTAACCCAAAAATACTTAACAAATGCATAAAGTTACACATTTATGAATCTGTATTTTATTTTATATCAGTTTTAGCATCAACCAGTAAGTATACTGCTTACAAATTAGGTTAACATGGGGATTTTTTTAGGGAGCCCCTGTAACGTGGATGCGGAGTGGCCCATTCATGACAAAAAATAAGTATGTGTACAGTTTTTGACCGAGAAAGCCAAAACACCCAACAACATATTTTAAAATCTGATTCTACGAGCGCCATACGGTGTGTGCGCGCGCGCGCGCGTGTGTGTGTATATTCTATGTTCTGTTGCCAGCTTGCCCGAAACCTTTTCGTGAGCATGGTTTCTTTCGTGAACGTATTTGAATGCATGGCACGTGATGAACGCTCACGCTCTGCTTTTACAAGCAGTCGCAGAGTTTCGATTGAAATCAATCTTGAGAAAACTACAGTCTGTGGAAAATCTATGGAGAAGAGCGCCGTTTGGCTCTCATCTTTAGTCTGCTGCGGAGATCACAGAGAGCCACTTGATGGCGTAGGTCCGCCGCTGAAGCGTAAACCACTTGGGAGGCCTTGGCAAAACAAAATGGCTGACGTGAACATTTTTATCCATCAGATGGCGCTGCAGCATAAGCACAATTCCTCCCTTGTCAACTGCTGTACTATTAAGACTGGAATGTTTTTTGCTGTAAAGAAAGACCAGAAAGGATTCAAATAACCCTGATACCAAACTGACTACTTGGCTTTGTCAAACAGTAAACCACTCAAACAAGCAATCAAGCATACAACCCTCCTATAAACTCCTGTGGAGTCGCTGCCTAGGTATGAAGGGGGGTTCACTCTGGATAGCTGCAATCAGCATCTTGAATATTTGCAAATCCAGGGCTCCCTTTGCTTCGTCAAACATGGAGGAACACGGAGATGGACAGTCGCCATGTTCTACAATATGATTGACATGGTTGCACTGAATGCTTATGTGTTGTATCAGGCATGCACCAGAAGGCAAGAGACGGGGTGGGCTTCTTGGTGGGTCTTGCAAAGGAATTGGCTCACTCTCATATAGGCGTAAAGAAGGCGCAGAAGTAAAACTTGCTTCGGCAACAACCTCCAACACCTAGCCCCGGGAAAAGGACGAGGTCTCATGTCACCACATAAAAAATGTTTTGTTTTGTTTTGTTTTTTATTACACTGTCCCTTGCATAGGCATACTGCAGCTTTTGGAAGATGTAAAAAGGTTGTCCACCCGATTGCCTGCCTGAGCGGTCCGCTGTCTGACAAAGCCAGAAGTCGTTTAATTTTGTGAATCAACCATTAAAATTGCACCCGTTTATTGCATTAGTTCCCTTCAGTCTGCTTTTGACATGTAAACATTTTAAAACTGTTTAATCATTTAAAGATGATTTCAAGTCAAGATTTTGCCGCTTTAGGAGTATTTTAGATTAAAAAAAATACTTAGTTTCGCAAGGAAGGTTTGCTACAACAGAGCCTTCCTGAGAAGTCTACTGCTTTAAGATGGCGGCTGTTTACCTAGCCGTCACATCTGGTTTTCTATACATGTGCTACCACCACCGAGGCTGTCATTTCGCATCTAGTTCTATATACATGTTATATCTACCATAGCATCATTTGGGCATAGTTTGTACTTTGTAGGCTATCAGCTACAGTCAGGTATTATTGGAGCCACCTAGCATCGCTTTTGCAACGGCATCACAACTCAGTTCTATAAATTTGAATTAGAAAATCTATAGTAGTGTTGCAACTAACAATTATTTTCATAATCGATGAATCGGATGAATGTCACTTTTTTCAATTACCTTCACAATTTTGCATGAAGTTGTTTTAGGCATGTTGTAAGTAACAATGAAGACAAAATGGATGACTATTTCCTTCAAAAATATTTTATTACAGCTTCCTGACTTAACTGCAGTCTACAACTGTATCTGATCAGATTCATTGGCAACTAATTTATTAATTGATATTAATCGATTTAATCGATTAGCTGTTGCAGCCTTATTATTAAGAAGCTAGTTTAGACAGTAAGATGTCCGAAAACTTGCAAAAGTGAGTTGTTTTCCACATTAAAAGCAGTTTTTTGTTCATGTCCTTTTTTGACTTAATATTTACAACAATACAAGAAGTTATATGTATTTTATAATTTCAAGAATTTAGACAAGTTTAAGGTGAAGAAAGTCCTAAAAGATTAATTGGTTATCAATAGTTGGCGATTAATTTGCCAATCCATTAGTTGTCGATTTCATCAGTTATTCCACCTTCAATTAATAGACAATGAAGGATTTTTTATTTTTCCTTTTTACAGGTTCTTTAATTCTCTTAATGAACCGGAGAGGACGACACGCAATTCAGGAACAATAAAAAATCATTAATCACCTAAGATATGTACTGTACACTTATTAAGGAAAAAGTATTTTAAAGCTGATCGATCAGGACACATCGCCCAAAACACCACAAGGTGACCCCAGAAAAATTGCCCCGAATCTCAGAGAGCATACAGTTTTTATTTGCTGTCTTCCACGAACTGTGGAACGAACCCAGCAGCCTAGTGCCGCCCATAGTTAGAAGCGAAACTCCATGTACTGTAGATAACACACAGCTATGAGAAGATCATGTACAACCATGTGAAATGAACAGATATGTATTTGTGTGAATAACTTTAAATGTACAGTAGTATATCTACAAGAACTAAACTAAATGTTTGCTATCTACCTAGTACTTCCAGCTATCTACTTAGAATTTGCTTTTAAAATTATCTTCATAAATGCCAAGCATGTGGGCCGTTCCATCAACCATGTTTCTCACAAGTGTCCAGTTCACGCTTTCCATTTTCACTTTGTTTTTGTGTCAAATGGGACGAGTAGCTGACAAGATTCGCCACTAATATATCCTAAGGTTTACTTTATTATGCAGGGGTGTTCTTTCAGTTGAAAAAAATATTGTAGGTTCTAGGGTTGTAGTAACAAAATTGACTTGCGTTCTGCAGGGGTCAAGTGGCTGGTGAATAATCAGGGAAAAACTTTCAAAAAACTCCGCAGACGGGGGAGATGTTCAGTTTGGAGCAAGATGTTAAACAGGAAGAGGGGGATCCACAGCAGCATCCTATTCAACAGGAACACCAAGAACTGACATTTCTTAACACTAAAGTGGAAGCTGGAGATCTGAAACATCCCTATGTTAAAGAGGAGGATGACAATCCACAACCCCTCAACATAAAGGAGGAAGATGATCCACAACCCCTGTACATTATGGATGAAGAGTCAGAGGCTAAAATCTGCAAGTCATCACTGCCTGGTGTTTTTGTGAAAAGTGAGAACAATCTGAACAAACCAGCCGAGTGGTCACAGCTTCATCGTGACAGTTCAAGTGGAGACAACCGCGGAGGACCACCAGACAACCTTTTAGGAGTGATCTCGGATAGCTACAAAATAGAAGGACCTTGGAGAAGCAACGCAGACTGTGGTGGTGATGAAAAACGGTAAGAGACAACTGGTGACACAAAACCTTTTCAAATACCGTCATTTCTGGACTATTAGGCACCCCTGAATACAAGCCTCACCCAGAACATTTTTAAAGGAAAAAACATTTTGTACATACATAAGCCTCTCCTGTCTATAAGCCGCGTGTGCCAACTTAGTAACATGAGATATTGACAACGAAATAGTTTTCAAAATTTTCATAACACACCTTAACTTTTCGTTCCAAACAGCGGCAGCAAACATGGCTGTTATATAGCAGCGGCACGGAAGTTACATAGCATCAACACAGCGGTACAGCACTAACTGGGCTGGTTTTTAAAAACATAAAAGTCTTTGTTAGCATCCTTCAGCTTCCTCATGTGCACTCAAACCAGGGAAGTCTTCACCCTCAGTGTCGGAAATGAAGACGCTCAGATACACTTCGCCACGCACCTACTCAGTCTCTCCTTCGCTGTCGCCTTCAATATCTCCCATAATGAGGCAAATTCACTCCTGAGCCCGTGCCGTCCTCCTCGTCACGCAACAGACTGGCCCCTCGAAACCCGTTTTTGATGGCGGACTTCTTTCACGCCGCTTCACGCTGCCTGGCTCCCCAGGCATGCCTGTGCAAAAGCTGCTCTTCGCATGCGGCGAGTCTTGGCAAACGATCATTCATCCAAGCTTCCCATACAGCTCGGATGGCCAATTTAATTTCTTCTAGCATTTTTCATGATATTGGTGTCCCAATTCTACTCATGCACAAAGACGATGGTTCACCACCTCTATTCATTCACAACGCACAAAGTTAAACCACCGGTAATAGTGCAAACTAGCGTCTCCCTCGACACATATATTCTACGTGTCTCACTCCCACATTCCATGCTCGAGCGCCCCTGGCGGGCGTCAGAAAAATGCACAAATTTGAGCATCACAGCATACGCAGGCATGAAAATCACTCACCTTTCGGCGAAATTCGGCATTTTGAAGTCAAAAAGGGTGACCTACGTGAATCGTGTAGATCCGAGGAGAACATTTTTAAGGGGGGGGGTCGTAATTCCATCTATCTATCTAACGACATGCTTTACTGAAGTTGCTAAGCCTGTCGCGATATACAATGAGTCCATTTGTCGCTAGGTAAATAAAAATGAGGGTGATGAATTTCACTGTTTCATTTTATCACCGCGTGCGTGCATACATTTATGCGTGCGTGTAGGTCAGGGGTGCTCAAGTCCAGTCCTCGAGAGCCCCTATCCAGCTTGTTTTCCATGTCTCCCTCCTCCAACACACCTGACTCAAATAATCAGGATCATTTTCATGCTCCTGCAGAGCTTGCTGATGAACTGATCATTGGATTCAGGTGTTTTCAATGAGGGAGACATGGAAAACAAGCTGGATAGGGGCTCTCGAGGACCAGACTTGGGCACCCCTGGTGTAGATGAAATATGAGACTCCAGTTCATTTTACAGATGTTTATTGGTAATCAACACGCCGTAAAATTACAGTTCAGACATGGAAAATAAGGAAACACATTATTAAACCCTATAAACGCTACCATTGCTACATTGACACGAATGGGGGGGGACAACAACCTACTTTAGCCTGCTACAAAACATTGGCAGTCTTGGCAAACTTGTGGTTAAAAGGTGACACCTTAAACATTAAAATTGCTGGTCAACAGTATTTGCAAACGAAAAAATGAAAAGAAAAAAAAAATCTTGAGTTTCACCACAAGCAATGATGAAGAGTGCTTTTTGCGGAGTGTAAAGCTGTTAGCGGTTTAGCGAGCGTACCTCCGGTGAACATTTCAAAATAAAGGCACGTCATGTCCAAATAACGATTTCTGGAGTTAATCCCCCATACTTCAGAATTAATACTATAATATGTAAATACTATAATACTACAGAATTCCGATTTTACACTAAGAATTGCTTTAAAATGACACCCTTATTTGAAAAATATGATTGGCAATGAATATTATAATTATCATAAAATTATATATATAATAGTATACTATAATGCTAGATATTATTTTAAGAATTGTTTTGAATAATGCTGGAAACGTGAAGTGGGTGTTCTGAATCTGTTTACTTTCCATTCTTTTGCACTAGTAAATGCTATCAACATTTGACCTCATTGTTTACATGTGATTAATGTTATTTACATGTTTATTTGTACTTTATAAAGAATTTAAGTGTTCCAAAATGTTTTTGTGAATTAGTGTCCAAAAAAAAAAAAAATCCTAAATTATTATTATTATTATTATTATTTTTTTTTTTTTTTTTTTTTGATTAGTTGACTAATCGAAAAAATAGTCTGTTGTCTAATCGGGAGAAAATTAGTCGTTTGGGACAGCCCTACCGGAACATATTTTCTCCACACCCTTCTCACCTTTTTAACCCCCGAACCATTGTCATGCCTGCATACGCCGCAGGATCCAAAATGAGGGGGAAAAAGTACCGGCTTGTAGTCCGGAAATTACGGTACATAAGGGTTGTCACGCACCTACATAGAAAAGATTTTACCTGCTTAATTTGTGTTGCAACCAAAGGTGGGTAGTAACTCGTTACCTGTGCGCCATTAAATTTATTTCAGTAACTTTGTGAGAAAAATGTACTTCTGAGAGTAGTTTTACTGAGCCATACTTTTTACTTTTATTTGAGTAAATTTGTGAAGAAAAAAATTCTATCCTCAAGCTACGTTCACACTGGCCGCATTTGCTTGTCGCGCGACCGGTTCAAGTTTAGCGTTGAGGAGGAAGGAGCCAATCGAATACTTTTTCTCATTCACATGACTTTTGCTGCCGTAGCCGGAAACCTGCCGCTACATCCAGTGAACACAAGTCCAAACATTTTGAACAACTCAGAAAAATGGAAGCCTCTTTGATTATTGCTGTGAGTAACCATCCTGTCATTTACAACACGACGTTGCCAACCTATAAAGACCGGAACAAGACAGACGCTGCCTGGAGGGAAATAAGCGATGCGCTCAATGTTTCTGGTAAGTACTTGACGCCGTAGCTGAAGCAAAAAAGTTGTAAACGGGCTACAGTACTTAAAGCCCAGCGATGTAGTTACTTTCTGCTGACTTGTACCGTCTTTGCTTAAGTTCTTGACTACTACAACTCGGACAAAACGGGAAAACGGCTATGCTTCATTTGTTTACAATAATCGATTGAAAGAGAACCGCAACAAACAATGGTAATATCAGCAACATTCAAGCAAGCAACAAAGTCTGTTACCACGTGTAGCTACTGTAAATGGCTAGCAGGTTACAATGCCAAGCTATTTAGCTACTTTCTACAGGCTTACACAGTCTTTAATTGAGTTTTGGGCTTCCACAGTTTGTACACAAAAAGGGCTTCTTGGCTATTTGTGTATTTGCAATGCCTATGCCTAATCAATATTTTTCTCTTCCTGTTGCGTCAGCGGATACGTGTCGGCAAAAATGGAAGAACCTGCGGGACACGTACCTCAGGAACAAAAGATTAAAGAGTGAGGGAGAAAGGAGCGGAGCAGCGGCTGGTTCGGCGCCAACGTGGAAATACACGACAGTGATGGGGTTCCTTGATAAATTTGTAGCATCGAGAAAGGCCTCTACCAATTTCGGTGAGTTTGCATGTGCATAAAGTTTCAATTGCGTGTGCATATAAAGTTTCTGTGCGGTACGGAAGCAAATTTCAGTAACAAAAAACTTTTCATATCTGCTCATAGGAATGCCATGACCCCTGTTTGACACTGTAACTAATGCAGCATTGTTACTATGTTTTGGTTTATTTTATTTTGTATTATTTACTTATATTTATTTAATTTAATGTTTTTTTTAGACATGAGCCAAGACGAACATCAGAGTTTGATGGGGGATTCCACTCCCGGCATAGAGCCTATCTGTCCTGCAACTACACCTTCAATGGACTGGCCTCCTGGAACACCAGCCTTTGGAAGCACAGAAATCAAACTGACAGACTGCACACCAGCCATGGGTCACATTGCAGAAATGCCAGCCGTTGAGCTCTGTGCTACTCCCCTTCAACAGTTAGTTGAGGACCCCTCCTCTTTCACCCCGGCAGTCACACCACAAAGGCCGCGTGGTATGTATAAATTTTATGAATCGACACAAACGATGTTGGTGTTGGACATGCTATGATTGTGTTGTAATAACATCAACCACCTTTTTTAATACAGGTAAAAAGCGAAAGGCGGGAGACTCCGTGGGAGACCCGGGGAATGAGATTCTCCAATCCATCAAATTCCATGGAAACAATTCACCAACCCACAAAATAATCCCATTTCTTCTGGCAATACAAGACCTTATCAACACACTTCCAAAGATGAAGCAACAAGATCTTAAATTTAAGTTGCATCAGGTTGCATTTGAGTTTGTGAAGGCACATAGGAGCTCTGAGTAGTCGATATTTTCTTTTGAAGTTTTTTACTGTGAATTTTACAACTATTGTACTGTGTGTGTTTTGCATTGGGGAATTAAAGTTTGGAGGAGGTTTTTTCATTGTTCTATGTACATATTGACAATTACATTGTCAGAGGTTTGTTTAAAAAAACTTTTCAAAATTGTATTCATTTCTACTTCATTTGTTACCTACTTAGGTTTTGTACAGCTAATCTCATAGTTAGTTACAACTTAGGTTTCTATTTTTTATACCATAATTTCTATTTCCATTTATTTGAGCATTAAAACATCAGGCATCAACTAAAAAATGAATAAAGGAGTAGGATTAAATGTAAACTTAGAAAATCCGACCCCCCTGCATCAACAAGCTGATAACTGTCATAAGCACATATAAATACTTGATTATAATAGTATTTATTCCCACAAACATTTTTATGTAGTTCACATCTTTGTATTCTAACAGGTGGTTAAACACAATACATTTGTTAGTTCAATTATATATTCAATTATATAATACCGTCAAATTTATACTTTCTTTTAAAATAAATTATGCTTTGACACGGCTTCAATTCAATATTCAAGTTAAATGTGGTAATATTGAGGAATTTTGTAGAGTTTGTAATGATTTTGTGTTCAAGATATGACGGGCCTTAGCAAGAATTGAAATACTTCGTGATAGTTTGGCGCGGACATAGCTAATGGGGGGTTCCAGCAGGTCTTTTTTAGATTAATACACCAAGAAATTTACAGTCAAACACTTTATCTAACATCACATCATTAACTTGTATTTTGAAATTAATATCATACAATTGCCAAACACCGTTTTCTTTTCAAGGCTCTAATTACTGCACACAAAGAACAGAACAAGAGTTGCCATTACAAGTGAATTTTAATAAAAGGGCACGCCATTACAGAAATTGCAGGAATGGTAAATGTAGTCAATGCGGGATATTGATAAAAACTTTATAAAGATTGTACAGTCTTGCTACTGTAATGCACTTTCATTTGTGAAATAGGCGGTAAATGCTTTCCGTACTGCAATGGCCTCTCGTGTTGCGTTGTTGGCTGAAAGTCTGTCAACATCAGGGAGAGGATGGCAATCAACATTAGCTTTGGCATTCAGTGTTTCAGCTGTTTGTGGTGTGGATTTCTTTATGTAATTGTGAAGAACACAACACAGTTTTAAAGCAGCTTTCATTCAGGCGCAATTCGATGAAGAGCCGGAGGTATTCACCAAGCTGGCGGTGCTGTCGAATTGTGCTGTGAACCCACATCCTGCGCCTCGTTGCCTTCTCCTTCGGCAAAGTTTTAACAGCAAATATGGAGCAGCAAGTCTCAAGATCCTCAGCATCTTTTCTATGCTATTTTACCTATGCGTCTGAATGGTTTCACCTCATACACAACAAGGGATGAACCGGAAGTTGTTCAGTTTCACTGGCTTTGACTTCTTGCGACGTCTGTGTGAACACAAAACCGCTTTTGGCGACTGCATCCCACTCGTCACGCGTTGTCGTGTGATATTTCGCGGCCGGTGTGAACCATGCTTTACTCCGCTACTTTGGGCTACTCGAGTCATTACATTTTACCCTCTTTATTCTGCATATTATATATATATTTTATTTTTATTTTTTTTTGCTAGCTGTGCCATTGCCAGAGAGTAGCGCTACTCATTTCACCAATGAGACGTCGCAACAATAATCACGACTCCATTACACCAATCAGACGCAAGCTTGCCGTTCAATGATCTTGCCAGCCTGTTCAATCACTTGGCGTCTTTAAAGCTACGTAAAAAATGAAGTATTTGACATAGAGCGCTGCCCCCAAAATGAATTGAAAGCACAGATTTAAACCTCTCCCAGTTTTTATTTGGCACTGATTGACCATGGAAAACCAGAGATATGGGCCTTTTAATTTCTTAATAGTAACTAAGAAGGAACCAGAGTATTCTCTTTTCAAACTAAGAACTATTTTCTCCACTAGAGGGCAGGGCCCCTAATGCTCTTTGGACGAAAAATGCTTCATCCCCCCTTGCCGGAATTAAATGATTTCTTTGGCTTAATGTGATTATGTAATGAGATATTGTACAGTATCATTATACTTGAGTACATTTCTTAAAAAATTGGCTACTCTACCCACCTCTGGTTAAACGAATAACCTATGGGTAAACGTATGAGAAGGCACACAACCCTTCAGTTGCTCAAAATATTCTGAAAGCACTGTGAAATCTGACTTAAGCTTACAGATGAGAAAAAAACATTTTGTTGCTCAGTTTGTGGTCAACCATCCTCTCAAAAGCTCAATTTCATATAGCACACGAAAAGACAAACAGGATAAAAACCATGTAGTTGTTCATTTTATAGGGGAAAAAAATGACTTGCAACGTAATATGGCAAAGCACATGAAACCACAGAAGTAGACCTTTTTAGTTGTTCATTTATGGTCAAACATTCCCAACAACGAATCTAGATATTTTAATTCACAGCACCACAAAAAAATAATGTTATCAAATTAAAGTTGTATATTTAGTTTGTCTTAAGGCAAATGTTCAATATCTGGACATTGGTTGACTTTGATAAATGTAATTTCAGGCTTTCAGTCTTGGACACACTTAGGATCTTAGGATAGATCTAATTTAGAGGTGCAAGAATTAATATACTAGCAAATTAATTGACCACTATTTTGATAAGACTAATTGTTTAGGACCTTCTTCACCTTAAACTTGTCTAAATTCTTGAAATTATAACTTACAGTATGTATAACTTATGAGTTATAGATCAGACTTCATTATATTTTTGCTAAGTCAAAGTAGGACATGAAAAAATATCTTTTTTTATTTTGGAAAACAATTAAAACGTAATAATGTATATATCGTCAGCCTTCATAATTCCTCTACAAGGTGTTTTTTCATAGTTCTTCCCTAGCTCTTACATATTTTGCTTCTTCTCATTTTTGTCTCCTGAGTTCACTGAAATTATTTTTCTTGTTTATTCAACTCCACAGATCCAAGATGACAAAGAACTTGTTGGAAATTGTGACTTTCCTCAGAGGTCGGGGTGTATCAGAGGAAACAATCAATTGGATTGAACAGCAAAAAGTATAAATGTTTGTTTTAACTTTTTCATCAGTCCATGTCATGTGTGATTAACAATGTTTCACTATGCACTTGTTTTGACTAGTTCTTCGTCTCTTGCTAATTTCCTCATCAGCCTTTTATTCTATATGCTTTTCTCTTACCATCCCTATCTTCTCACACTTCTACAGTATCTCACATAAGTGAGCACACCCCTCGCATTTTTTTTGCAGTATTTGTTCTTTCATGGGACAACACTGAAGCTATGGCTTTTTGAGAAGTAGTTGGTGTACATCTAACATAACAGTGTAGATGTATTGTTCCCTCAAAATGCAGCCATTAATCTCTAAACCACTGGCAACAAAGTTGAGTACACCCAAATTAACTTCCCCAAATTAGCTCGGTGGGTCATTTTCCCTCCCCAGTCTAACGTGGATCATTAGTAGTTCATGAGCTTAGGTGAGAATGGGGAACAAGAGTGTTAAATTTGGTATTAGGGCTCTTCTCTTATTCAAAATTAATTGCTGTGTTTTGAGGTATTCTAGGAGGAGGCATTCAATTTACACTGTTATAATAGCTGTGCAATGGGTAATTTTCATTTTGTCAGAGTCATATCTTCAGTGTTGTCCCATGAAAAGATCATAGACTTCACTATCAGTTGACCAGACAGCACCTACAGACATTGCGCCACGGCTTCCTGTAGGGGGCTGGGCCAGGCAGAGCGTCATGGATGCTTTCACTGCGATACTCAAACACGCTGCGTTCTAACGCCGGATTTAGGTGGAAACAGGACGAAAGTTTTAGTGCATGCAAGCAGGCAGGAGTGTCTCGAGTGATTTGGTCTAGGATTCAAGGTAATTATATAAAATAGCACCGTGCATGCACTTTGAAACATAGTGAAAACCATGAAATGAATGGAAAAAAGTAGCGTTACGTTAATTGCTCGTGTCGTGTTCAAGAACTACTCGGATTTCTAGCCATCAGCCACCAGGGTTTCCCCTACATATGAAATATTGTGGCGAACCGCCACACCAAAATAAAAGCTGCCACGCCTTGCAAATGATTTTTTTTTTTTTTTTAGGTCGTTTCAAACTAGCAACAGCCTAGTGAAAATGGTTCGGTGGCAACCTATTCATTGTGTATTGTAATGTCTGTAACTATGACTAGACAATCGGACTGGGAAGCTGATACGTAGGAGGAAAGCGAGTATGAAGGAATGGGAGAACGGGCGAGATGGCGAGAGATAGCGGTCGCATGTCGCGGTAGCCCGCTGTTATTTTGTTGTTGTTTTTCTTTATTTTTGTTGCCACAATAAAGTGGTTAAGCCAGTGCCAACTCATCTCCTTCTTCATCATTCCGGGGCATTACAGTAGTTTGGATCGGACTTTTCGACGAAAGTGAGTGGTGGGTGGCCGTCTTTGACGGAAGGCCAAGTTTGAATGAATTTGCGTCGAGAGGCAGGGCCCAAAATAGAGCTTTGCTCTACTTTCAGAGCGCCGCCGCGCTAACGTCAACAACGCATCGTGGCATCGTACAACAGAGTAGTCACATGGTGCGTCATTCTCAATAGGATCCACTGCAGGGAAAATAAACATTTAATTATGAAGGCTAATTATGTATTTGTAGCCAATTAGTCATTTTGATAGTAGGCTAATATATCGAATATACATATTGTATCAGTTTGTTTTTTCAGTCAAATATGGCTCTTTCAACATTTTGGGTTGCCGACCCCTGAACTACGAGATGTAAGTCGTACTATTGCTACGAAAGAAAATTTTTTAAAAAATATTATTACGTTGGGTAATGTAGCTTTAATCAGCTATGCATTTTACCGTAGCTGACAGCTACGACATTAGCCTGGCTAATGGAATATTTAAATATATCTTTGTTATGGTTCTTCTTGGGGGGGGGGGGCGTGAAAAAAAAATCTCATTTGTCATGATATGACGCAATTTTGCCGTGGCACAACAGGCTGTCCGGCTCCGATGCGGTCCACCACCACAGCTTCAAAAAATCGTAGGGGAAACCCTGGGCACCTTGCTGTCCACGATAATGTGTTAAAATAAAACACACAGGGGGGATAGGCAGTTGTTACATATACATAGAAAGGAGACATTCATGTATATCGACACTTGACAAGTCTAATCATATGATGTACAGTAGACGTGCTGGGGTCCACATTGCCCGCACGCGATTGAGAACCTTCCGTATGACGCACACGGAAGGCGTGGTGCCAGTCATGGATAGGTTTTTAAAAAAGACAGCTTCAAAATCCAAACTGAGCCCTGAACAAGATTCTGACCCAGATGAAGGCCATAGTATTATTCGTGGTTAAAAAATAAAAAATACATTTAAAAATCGAAGCCGGAGTGCTCAAAGGCAAGGCAATACAGTTATGTTTTAAAGCTATGTTTCGTTCAAATTTACTTTCACCGGGGATGAGATAAAACCTACTCCATGATATTACGCGTTCCATTAAATGTCACACCAAGTATAAATATTGAGAAATTGTATTATTATTATTAAATATTTTGTACAGAAAGTCATTTTGGAACATTTTTAGTTTGTGATGTGCCAGAGGATTTTTTCCGATGTAAAACCGTGTCGTGACTCAGAAAAGGTTGAAAAACACTGATCTAGAGGAGGCGTAACGGAACTGTGGCTAACAATGCGACTTGCCCTATTTATGAAAATAGGCCATTCATTGAAGGTGCGCCGTAGAATGAAGTGCGCCTTATAGTCGTGAAAATTCTATAATCAAATACCTGCAGAAACAAATCTGCAGTTTCGTGGGATACTGTGCATTCTCTTCTCCTACTAATTTTCTCCTCATTACCCTTTGCACATTATAGTTAGCTATGAGTAATGTACACCCATTTTACACAAAAATTAAGAAAAAGTGGGAAATTTTGGAAAAGTTCTGGAAAAGAGTGGACTTCATAGTGTAGTGAAATGAAATTCTGGATGAAATGTCCTCTGTTTTTCTTAATTGAGATGATGTGTCTGTTTTATTTACAGATTGACAGTGAGGTCATCCTACTAATGGAAGATGCTCAACTGGCAAAGTATCTTCCGTCATATGGAGACAGGATTGCTCTGTTCAACTTCTGCAAGCACCAACCACAGTCATCAAAGCGAAAGGGACTATTTGAAAAGCTAAGGGAGAAGATCAAACATAGAAAGGAAAACCACACTGGGACTGAGGAATCAAACACCTCCAATAAAACAAAAAGACCTAAACCGAAAACCAGAAAGATCGAGATAGGGTGGATTCACACTGAAGGCCAACTGACAAAACAAATCAGAGCAAAACAAGGTGGAGGGACGAGAAAGATCTCAGTTCGAAGTGAGGGAGGTTATGATGAGATACTCAAACAAGGAAAGTCAATTTTCTTTCCAGATGGAGAATCAACAAAAGGTCCTGAACGCGATTTTGTATTCGACATTTGGGATTTCAAACAAAATCCTTTTCCGAAGGATTTCTCCATTGAACAGGTATATGAACTTCTTAAACTCCCAATTCTACGCTTTTACATAACAACACATCCCAAATCTGCGCTAACAGAAGATTCAGATAGAGACCCTGGCTTTGCTGAGGTGCCAGATAATGAACTGTCAATAGACATAAATGACAAAGAATATTTGACAGAAATGTCTCACGACTCCCTTCCAGAGGTGTTAGTTGTTTGTAACGAAGCCCTCGCAGAATCTTCAGCAACCACAGAAAACTCTGGAGGGTCAAGCCAGGAAAATACAACCCTTGTCATTGGTGATCCTCTGGCTTTCTCTACGAATACCAACTATGATGTTCGAGAAAATGGCCCTGAGATTACATCTGCTGCAGCACACACAGTGAATCATGACAGGCTGATCCATCAGCCTGATGAGCTACCTCAAAGCCCTCTTGATATTCCTGAAATGTGCTTGTTTTTGCACTATACCAACAGCTTCAGTGAAATGATTAGGGCCTTTTCAGACCCTGAAATTTTGAACAAAAAAATAAAAATCAGACGTCTACTACCTCATAATTCTGTTGAAATGGGTAGTGGTTCTGGTGTAGTCAGAGATGTATACTCTAGCTTCTGGGCAGAGTTTTATGAACGTTGTACCCTTGGAACAACTTGGAAAGTGCCCTTTGTCAGGCATGATTTCAGCGCTGCTACATGGAAATCGATCGGGAGAATTCTTCTGAAAGGATTTCAGGACTGCCAATACTTGCCTATAAAACTTGCCCCTCCGTTCCTTGAGGAAATTTTTTATGGAGCTGTGTACAGTGACCTGAAAACAAGCTTTCTTAAATTTGTGGGCTCACAAGATCAAGATGTCCTCAGGCGTGCAATGCATGAATTTAGTTCTGTTGATGAAAATGACCTTCTAGAAGCGCTTGACAATTATGAATGTAGAAAGAAGGTCACTGCTTCTTCTTTTTCAGAAATCTTGAAAGAAATATCCCACAAGGAACTGGTACAGAAACCAATGTTTGTCATTGACTGTTGGAGGGAGATCGTACAGCCACATATTCATTTCAACTCTGGGGAGCTGAACAAAAGGTACAGTGACCTCAAACCAACCCCAAAGAAAGTAGCAGAGATATTAAAGTTTCCTACAGAGATGACACAAAAGCAGTCAAAGGTGGCACAACATCTGAAAAGATATGTAAGGGAACTTAATGAGGAAAAGCTTGGGAGATTTTTGAGGTTCTGCACAGGTTCTGATTTGTTGGTAACTGCTGGTATTCAAATTGAGTTCATTGTTCTAACTACTTTCACCAGAAGGCCAATAGGACGAACATGTACTATGATCTTGCAACTGCCTGACACCTATGATCATTTCCCTGACTTTCGCAGCGAGTTCAATTCCATCCTCGAGAGCAACATCTGGGTAATGGATATTGCATAGACGATATTTTGACGTCAAGTGTTGCCTTTCAGTTCTAAATAGTGCAACTGTACTTTTCAAAACCAATCACTGAAAGGAATTCTGTATTCACATATTCAGCAACACAGTTGTTCAATAGAAATGTTTTCAGTTTTACTACGTTAAATGTACAGTTGTCTGTTACAGTACCATATTTACAGAAGTTTTACTGTTACATGTGTACAGTATATGGCGGAAAAGACAGACAAGACTGAAAAAGCAGTTTCTGCTCTTGCACTCCTCTTTAAAAGAAACTGCTGTATTTTAAGGCAAAAAATGTTGTTTGATAGAACAATGTATGTGCTGCCATAGCAGATTCATGGCGCATTAAGCCCCCGAACTATTTTTAATTTGTCCATTTTACCCTGAAAACCCCCGTTTACAGACCTCGCACAACCGCTTTTGTTTCAACCCAGCCATAAAACGAAGGTAATCAATTATATTTATTATTCAAAATGTCTGTCGTTTTTAGCTTAGAATCATTCATTAAGAAATTATTCACTCACATATTTTAAACTTTTAAACATATTATGTCCCAATGAAAAAAATGGCGTCTGTAAAAAAGTCACGGATATCTACCTCATAACTATCGCTTAATTGTATTTTTCTTTTTTTTTTTTGTTACTGTCGCATTTTCTCTGATACGTTAGATGATAAATAATTGATCCAAACAAAGAAAATTTGGGGGGGGGGGGGGCGTATAAAAGGGTAAATATATGAAAAAGTAAATCTCCACCTCTCCTTGATGTCTGCGATTTCTGTATCGCGACCCTTGTTATATAGCCATGTTTCACCCATCAAATCCCAAAATAAATCCAGCTGTGGCCATTCACAGCTGTGTCTTGACACTCAGTAATACATGCTACATGGAGTTTTTAGACCGAAACAAGGTAAGTACGCGATAATATCTTGTTATGGCGTCTGATAAGGTTTTGCTGTTTAACTCTGTTCAAAATTTTTCTTCCCCCAGAGAAATGAGATTTTAAGCTTTCCAATGATGTATCACACATGCATATCGGAGAATTTTGAAAGTTGGCCAAATTGGGGTTCGGAACTTCAAGTCACCTGAGTGTTTTCCGCCATATCTATATAACTTGTGCGATGTTTTGTAACTGTTAATCTTATTTGCAGAAGACTACAGTTTTACAGTGCTACATGTAACTGTTTTACAGATCATTCTCATTCACGGGTTATAGTTTTACCTTGTTACATGTATGTAACATTGGCTAGGTAATATAACTATTTCACAGTTAATTATGCTATTTACAAAAAAAGTGAATCATTGCTTTAAGTGATCATTTTTAAAGGGTTACTCACACTTGTAGAAGACTTTTTCAATACTTTCTATTTACTGTATTCATAAAATGAAAGATTGTGAATACTTCTACCTTTTACTGTGGTACATCCATAAAGTATAGATGTTATTTCTAATGTTACTACACTTGATATATATTCGAAAATTTCTTCCCTTAGTAATGAATAGAGCATTGTCTTTCAACTGGTGTGCAGCGGCAAATTATCTAATATCGCTTTTTTTATTTATATAGATATATACGTATATATTAGAGGTGCACGATAATTATCGGTTCGATAATAGGAATTATGACGTCATCCCAATAAATCCGATAACATAATATATTATCGGCCCTATAAATAATATTTTTGGCACAGTGTCGGATTGGGATGTGTGTGTTTGTTTCCACTCCTGTTTTTCCAGTATGCAAGTTTTTTTACTGTCTTTGTTTTGTTCATTATAATAATGTTCATGTCATCATGAAAATTCTGGTTCGGTCAAAGGCAAATCTATGCTGAATCAACCGCTAGTATTTTTGACCTACAGGTGTTCAAAAACTCAATGTGAATATACATTGAAAAATTATATATATATTATCTGTTATCGTATCGGTATCGGCCTTGAGGAGCAGGAAGTTATCGATATCGGTTTCAAAAAACTGATATCGTGCACCCTTTATATATATATATTGGCCTTTTTCAGCTTGGGATGGCCCCCCTCCACACGTGGAGACTAAGGGGAGGCATAGCACCCCCCCGGTGACATAAAATGTCATTGTATTTATTGACTTTCCAATATATGAATTTAAAATGAAGACTTTGCCGGTAAAATGTCTATAAAGGTTGTAAAGCAATACAAGAATGAAATGAACAAAAAAATATTTTTCTAATGGGTCAAAATTATTTTTCAAACAGATCATGTGATAGCACCTTAGAGACGGTCATTTGCTTTGTTTAACCCCCAAAAAAACACCTAAGGACTGATGAGGCAAGATGGATAAACAGAATTTTTTCAAATCTAAGCTTTCAAAAGCAACAAGAACTACTGAGCGAGAACCAAGGATTGAAGATGCGGACCATGAAACGCCAGAGAGCAACACCAAAATGGTGCGTGAGTTTGTTTTCCCCACTGAAGACATTAATTGTACAACAGAGCCTCACTTCCAGTTCTCATGTGTGCGCCCGAGGCGCCCCTTTTTCGGCTTGGGACCGTCATGAAGGCCGCTCCACTCTCTGGTTCTCAAGTGTTCACCTGAGAAGCCCCCTTTTAAGCTTGGGAGCGACATGACACCCGCCCTTGCCTCTAGGTCTCCCCTGGCCACCGAGGATGTCCTGTTTTCGGGCTGGGCTCGCACAGCGACCCGCTGTCATCTCAACAATCAATCAACAGCAATTTATAACATTTGGGTGGCCCCTGACGGCATTTTGAAGGACACTCAGCATTGTTAACAGCACGCGGACGTTGTCGGGCGGAGTTGCAGTAGAAAAGGAGTTATTGCTCGTGTCACGATCAGGAACTGCTCAGATTTCCAGCCATCAGCCACCTTGTTTTCCACGACAATGTGTTGGAATAAAACACACGAGGGTTATTGACAGCCGTCATATATGGATAAAATGGAGAGAATACTTTCATGTATATCGCCATTTAATGAGTTTAATCAAGTGATGCAGAGAAGACGTGCTGGGGTCCACGCTTTTGCGGACAGCAAGGTGACTGATGGCAATAATTACTTCGGCCGCACTCGACCAAGTGTGACGCACACGGGAGTTGTGGTGGCAGTCATGTATACTTTTTTAAAAAGGACAACTTCTCAACGGCAAGGCAATACAGTAAACGCAATTTTTCGTTCGGCTTTACTTTCACCGGGGTTGAGACTATCTACTCTGTGATGTGTCACGTTCCAATGAATATCACACTGAGTAAGTATAAATATTGAGAAATTGTAATTATACTTCAGAGAAATTCATTTTGGAACATTAGTTTGTGGTGTGCCAAAAGATTTTTTCCAATCAAAAAACCCACCGCGACTCCAAAAAGGTTGAAAAACATTGGTGTAGAGATGGAAGTATGATGCAGTAAATACAAGGTGACCCCAAAAAAAAAAAAAGCCCCCAAATTTTTTTTTTCCTAAATTTAACGAGACTAGACAACCTTTCGACTTGACACGGCTCGTCTTTACAACCTTGTTACTCGACTCAACCTCAAGACTTGAATCGACATAACCTTATGACTCGACTCAACATAACCTCGTGACTCAACTCAACTTGCCCATAACAGGTAAGTCTCGGTCGGGACTTGTGACTCAGATCAAAATGACTCACGCAATTGTCTGCCATTGTGTGATACATCATCACTTTAATGTCAAAGCCAACAGAACTGAGCAAGAGAGCACTCATTAGCTCTCTGGATTGTGTTTTTTCATATGTTCAGTCAAGCTGGCCCGATGACCATAGCTTTCACCGCACACTGGGCAACTAAAGGGTATTCCTCCCGTGTGTGTTCTCATGTGTGTCGTCACATGTTCCTTCCGAGAGAATGTTTTACCGCAGTCTGAGCAGCGAAAGGGTTTTTCTCCCGTGTGTTTCCTCCTATGCGTCACCATATTTTCTTTTTGAGAGAATGTTTTGCCACACGTTGAGCAGCTAAAGGGTTTTTCCCCTGTGTGTGTTCTCATGTGCAATTCTATACTTCCTTTTTGAGAGAATGTTTTACTGCAAACTGGGCAACTAAAGGGTTTTTCTCCTGTGTGAACTCTCATGTGTCTGAGCATCGGTCCCTTTTGAGAAAATACCTTTCCACAAAATGTGCAACCAAAAGGTTTTTCTCCTGAGTGGGTCCTCATGTGCGTTATCAAAGTTTGTTTTGTAGCAAAGGTTTTGCCACAAGCTGAGCAGGTGACACGTTTTGTGCGCTTTTGTGACATTTCCTTATCAAGAGTCGACTTCGTTTCATAGCTTTTGGAATGTTTCTCAAGATGTTTGCAGTCTGCGTTGGTTCTTAAAGGTTCTTCTGTGTTGTCACCGTCTGAAAGTGGAGCCAAAAGATTGTCTGGTAGTGGTAATTCATGGTGGTCTGCAGTTGAACTGCGACGATGAAGCTGGGACCCCTCGGGTGTTTTTTCTTTGTCGTCGTCTTTTTTCACAGAGACAACAGTCACTGTCAACTTGCTGACGTCTGTTTCCTCCTCTTCCTCTTTAACAAGGGGAGTTTGACAATCTGCCTCTTCCTTTTTAACATGAGGGTGATGTGCAGTGGAGCTCCCCCATTGTAACTGAGGGGGATTTTCTCCTTGACAACTAGTTAGCTGCTTGAAGTCTGCAAAATACAAGAAACACACAACTTGTCAGTTTTACACCAAAACTGTCACAATACGTATAATATAAATGCAGCTACAGCAAACGTATTGTAAATGATTTCAGACAAGTTGTATCTGGAGTAATGTGATGCCAAGGAAACGTAGTGTTTGTAGATATACATTACCATTCAAAAGTTCAGGGTCATCTACACTACGGTTCAAAAGTTTGGGGTCGTGTTTGGGGTAGTGTATATATCTCCTTTTATTCATATACAGTATATCATTTCACATCATTGCACATAATCATTCTTTTGTTCTGTAACCAGTGTTGTCAGTAACCCGGTACTGTAATCTGATTACTTTTTTCAGTAACGAGTAATCTAACGCGTTCATTTTTCCAAGCCAGTAATCCGATTAAAGTTAGTTTCCCTAGTGCCTGTGCGTTACTATTTTGTTTTTGCCTCATAATGTATGTAGAATGAAGAATACAGTGGTACCTCTACATACGAATTTAATTCGTTCCAGGACCTTGTTTGTAAGTCGAAATGGTCGTATGTCGAGCAGGATTTTCCCATAGGAATACATTATAATTCCATTAATTCGTTCCAAAGCCTAAAAACATATACTAAATTCTTAATAAATACTGCTGGCACTGTTACAAATGGCAATTAAACATAGAAAAACAAATAAGTTATAAATAAATAATTCAGAATAATATAATAATAAGAAGAATAATTAATAATTATTCCTGTAAATAATGTAACGAATCGGATTCTAATATGGCGGACACTTTTTACTGTCCCTGAACGCACCGCGAAGTGAGATAGGTCGGTGCGGTAGAGATAATACTTTCGTTTTCTTGAGAGCAGTCAACTGCTTAAGACAATGGGCGTTTTGTGTTGGATAAGTTCTTAAATTAATGATAAAAACGTGACGAAGCTGGCGATTTCCTTGGCAATGTTACCACAATGATAATTTTCACCTTAACTTATAAATAGTGGCGAACGGTGGTCGGAAGAGGACCACGGAGCTGTATTGTTGAGCCAGTTCAGGCTTTTTACTGTCCCTAAACGCACCGCGAAGTGAGATAGGTCGGTGCGGTAGAGATAATACTTTCGTTTTCTTGAGAGCAGTCAACTGCTTAATGGGCGTTTTGTGTTGGATAAGTTCTTAAATAAATGATAAAAACGTGACGAAGCTGGCGATTTCCTTGGCAATGTTACCACAATGATAATTTTCACCTTAACTTATAAATAGTGGCGAACGGTGGTCGGAAGAGGACCACGGAGCTGTATTGTTGAGCCAGTTCAGGGACACGCACCCCAAGCTCATATTTTTCTATAACTTGCATCTTCATTTCAAAGGTAAGCATCACTTTTTTCCTTGTTTCTCCAACTGTATCAACTTTTTTTGAAAACTGTGTTGATTTCTCACACAAGAAAATCCACCGTGCGTTCGTTTGCAGTGCTGTCATGTCGTCGTATTTCGAGCAACTCGTCGGATGTAGAAACAAATGGCGGCTCAAATTTTACGTCGGATGTCGAAAAGATCGTGTGTCGAAGTGATCGTATGTAGAGGTACCACTGTACTGTAGTCCTGTACAAAAAGCATTTCTCATCGGGGAAAAACAAAAACGAGTCACGTGTATTACGATGCTGTTTGAGGCTGTCTGCCACGGCGGTCAACAACATAGCATTCTGACGAGGCAGCGAGGCTAACAGTGAAAGGCAGGATATATATCGCAAATGGATGCCTTTGCTCACTGGAAATACAGCCATTACTTCACATTTCTGTCCAGTAAAGATGACAAAAATATCTTTACGCTGGCTGAAAAAGACTGTCGGCTGCTAAAAACTCTACATCCAATTCAACAAGGAAGCACTTGGAATTACAGGACAACACGACAAAACTCGAAAAAGCCTACAGGTAATAAGACAGCCAGCAGTTCTACAGTTTGTAACCAGCCTTTAGGCACATTTTATTGTCAGTGTTTGTAACCATAGGCGGAGTTTTACTTTTGTAGGGCTGGGGGCAAAGCATGTTGATGACTGAAAAAATCACACCTAAACATTTTTACGTTTTATATATTTTTCCTACTATTGTAAATCCTCTCTGAATACATCAAAACTATGAACGAACATGTGGAATGGCAAAAAAAAAAAGTGAACTGAAAACAGGTTTTATATTCTACATTCTTCAAAGTGTCCACTTTTGGCCAATACTGACTATACATACATATATATATATATATATATATATATATATATATATATATATATATATATATATATAAAACAGTTCAAGTTCAGTTGTTGTTGGTTGCGTTTGAAAGCTTAGGTTTACAGAAATTCTAAATACCCATCTTGCCGCCACAGGTGTAGTTTTGGCTTAGCAAAGCAAAAGCTAGTGTCTTAGGCGCTAGTCACATGATCTGCTCGAAAAATGATTTTGACCTATTATGAAATACGTTGTAGGATTCTTGCTCATTTCAATAATTTTTGTTTTATTGCTTTACAACTCTTATAGGCAATATTTTAACAGCTAGGTCTTTATTTTTAGGGGAAGTTCAGAATTTTTGACATTAGGCTTTATCTTGGAGTTAGCGGGAGTTTATTTAGTCGTTGGAGTTGATTTGAACAAATTCCGTGCAGTTTGTCAGTTACTTGTTAGTTTCAAGGCTCCGGGGTGGCTAAGCTAGCGCGACTCAATGGTGGTTCGACTAATTAAACCCCCGCTAACTCAAAGATTAATGTGAAAAATTCAATTACGTACATGCGATGACATTTTTTGTTGTCATTTTTATGTTGAGGCCGCAAAAGGAGAAAATTTGGTAAAAAGTATGTTACTTTTAAAGTAACTTAGTTTGATAATAAAGTAATCGGTAAAGTAACTAGATTATTTTTTTGAGGTGTAATCAGTAAATTACTTTTTTAAGTAATCTGTGACAACACTGTCTGTAACTGTGTGTTTATTTGAACTTCTGCTATCAGGACAAGAACTCTTGCTCAAGGTTGTGAGCAGAGAGTTCTCCTCTTCCTAGGTTGGTCTGATAAGGCTTTCCACTTTTTTTTTTTTTTTTTTTTTTTTTAAATCAAAGGGGTTGACGCTAGGCTACCGTTTGAGAAATACACTAATATAAACAGTATGACCTAAAGCCATACGGAGTTTAAGGAGGGGCCGTGGGGGGGGGGGGGGCTGGTGGCCGAAAAATGTCATTGCTGGTAATGGACTTTGCTATATATGATTTTAAAATTAAGAGTTTTCCGATAAAATATTGTATATAGAAGTTGTAAACCAATAATACAACAAAAATATTTTTATTAAGGGTCAAAATTATTTTTCAAACCGATCATGTGACTAGCACTTGAAACAGTCATTTGCTTTGCTTAGCCAAAACCACCCGAGGACTGAAGAGGCAAGTAATTTGAAAAGTAGCCTTTTCCAACCTAAGCTTTCAAAAGCGACAACAACTACTGAGCAAGAACCAAGGATTAAAAATGTGGACCATGAAACACCAGAGAGCACCACTAAAATGGTGAGCGGAGTTTCAATTTGCCCCACTAAAGACGCTAATTGTACAACAGAGCCACCACTGGTGTCTTGCCAATGTAGTTACCCCCGTCAAAAATTTTATCCCCTGGCCTCGGGAGCGCGCACACACACACACATTAGTTATGACTTATGTCGACTTCAACAATTAATTAAAGCCAGAAAAGAACCGCAGTAATACATTTTGGACATCAACGTTTATTAAACTGGAGAAACTCCATACAGGACTTGAAGTTATAGGTCATCCTATGAGTAAAACAGTAAAACGTTGACTTTTTTTTTTTTTTACATTTAGTACGTATGTCATGTTATACGACAGAAAGAAATATAGTTTTTGTTTGGTGGATGGGCCATGTTTTAAAACCTCGTAGATAACTACATCACCAAAACACGGAAATCAAGCAAATCAGTGCAGCGCAGTGGCTCGGCCCAGGGGATACAATTTTTAACAGGGGTAACTATTAGGGGTGTAACGGTACACAAAAATCTCAGTTCGGTACGTACCTCAGTTTTGAGGTCACGGTTCGGTTCATTTTCAGTACAGTAAGAAAACAAAATGCAAAATATAAATGCGCTAGTTGTTTATTACACACCTTTGTGCTTTCAACAATAGGAACATTAGCCTATACAAAGCTAGAATTCTGCTCAAAGAATAGCGAGTATTTAAAGATAATCCAGCAACAATTTGCCTTTCAGACCCCGTGTATTAGCTTTCTTTCTGAAAGAAAGAAGAAAAAAAGTTCTTAGCTAAAGAGAAAAGCAATCCCAATGACAAAGATTTGAACATGTATTTTACAAATAAAAAGCCTCAATGAATCTTTTTTTTTTCTCTTATGAACGGTTTTCAAAAGCTTTATTGGTGGATTTTCTCAAGTTAAAGCGCTACACAGAAATTAGTATATTTAATTGTGTAAGCAGGATCTGTGTATCATTCTTATTATTTAATTACAGGTGTTTTAGCTCATTTCAATTTATTTTATTTAAATGGGCTATTATTTATTTTATTATGTGTTTATATTTTACAAATGTGATGTATTTATTTATATTGTATATTTTATGTTGTATAACTTTAGTTCCTATGTGAATATTAGTTCCTACTTGTTTTGTTGTGGTAGGAGGGTTTTGTATTGAACACGGGGCAGTGTTGGTTATTATTATAGCAGAGAAGACAGCAGTAAATCAACAAAGACAAGTCAACTGTGCCCTAATCTACCACTCAAGAGATCTAATGGACTCAAAAAGTGGGTTACGATTGCATATTGGTTTGAAAATCGACCGGACCCGCCGTATTTTTACACGAGTGACTTCCGGTCTGCCCGATCCTAGCTACCAGTAGTAGTACTGACGCAGGAGGGTCGCGTCTCGCGTCAAATAATAACCTCTGCCGTTCTTTTCGCGTGCGTCGTGTTGAGCTGCTTCTGGGACGCGTCTAACACGTGGCCGCACTGCGACTAGTGCGCATTGGCTGATTGACTTTAAGCCCCGCGTTTCACTGCGTTCTCGCGCCGGCCATGTTGTCACGCCGATGACGTTTCTGGGTTATACTGTCCTACCGTGTTGGTCCACATTATAGTAGCAAAGACGGAGTAAATATAATCTACACAAAAAAACTATAACCCGATCGACTCACAGCCTCGAAAAGTAAGGGTTACATTACGTCAGAAACTCGTAAGGTACGCCTCCGTTCCGAACCGAGCACCACGTACCGAAACTGTTCAATACAAATAAATGTACCGTTACACCCTTAGTAACTACACTGGCACGACACCGGCAGGCGTACGATATTCAATTGATGACGATCTTAGAGACGAGTAAAGCTGTCCTAAGCAGCCTGATTTAGAATGCCCCCCTCATGCTAATTTTCAACTTATTATGATAAAATTACCAGTAACATAGAATATTTATTGCTGACACTGCATTTCGGGTCACCAACATGTTGTGCCCCCCCCCGCCCCAAAAGTCAAACTCCGCCTAAAGATGGAGACACATCTTCTTTGGGGCCCTCGTGTGTCCCTGCCAGCCGGTTTCTTTTTCTTTCCTCTCTAAATGTACACTCGGTATTTTCTTTTTGTTCCTGAATTGTATGTCGTAATCTCCTGTTCGTTAAGAGAATTAACCTGTAAAAAGGAAAAAAAAAAAAAAAAAAAATCGACTTTTTCCTTCATGTTCCAGTTGGTTGACTGTTAAAATTAAAATTGCTGCAATCTTTTTTTCTTCCTACTAGCCAAAATGAAATCATAGCTAAATTGTTCTTATATCCAATCCCCCCCCTTCATGATAGTGACAATTTGAGAACAGTGTGTAAGAAAGTAACATAGAAATCAACTCGAGAAGAAATCTGTATTGCAATTTTTGTTTTTACCTTCACACTGTGCATTGCTCCTCAAAAGTTCTTCCATGGTGTTATTGACTGACCAACAAGGAGACGAGGGCCTGGGGCCTCCTGCGTGACTGATGGGTAAGTTCTTCTTGACGATCAATTGGACACTGGATGTCTGAAGGGCAGTATCAAGCCAATTATATTTTTTATTTCTACTGTGATAATCATTTACATGTTTCTGAGAAAACATTTGTTAGCTGCTATCTACCATACAGAAAGTCAACATTTCAAATGACAAATCCATGTATCCATTTGCTGAGCTTTAGCATGCTTTATATATAGATTTGTGTCTTTATTATTCAATCAAAATATACATTTTCAATTAAAAATAACCTTTACTTCAATTCAAAATGTTATTTTTTTAATTCAAGTTTTTTTTCTTGGATTGAAAATAATTTTTGATGGAAGCAACTTTTTGTGATTTAATAATTTATACACAAATGTTCTACCCCAAATATGGCCCAAGCAGAGAAAAGATTACTGTACTTCATTCATTTAAATAATCATATTAAAAAAAAGGTTAGAATGCAGTTTTTTGGACTCATTTTTTGCACTCAAAAACTTTTCTATGCTGGAATTTCTTTTTTTTTTTTAATTTATGTTTTTAGGGTAAAGTTTTGTTTTGTTTTGGTTTTTTTTGAAGCAACTTCTTTATTTGATTGAATTATTAAGGCAAAAATGCCCTACTCGTAATTTGGCCCAAGCACAAAAAGGTATTTCAAACAAAAAACCTTCACTTTATCGAAGATTTTCAAAGAGAAATGGTGTTCCAATGTTTTTTGAGTCTGAACTATATTTTTTTAATTGATGTAAAAAGGGTTCTTTGACTTTTCTAATTTAATATTGATATTATGAATATTGAATTTTATTTATTTGAATAATGAAGACACAAATCTACTTTCATTGTTTAGTGACTACTCATTAGTGTTTCATTTCTGTAGATATTTCTAGTCAGCATTTTGATCGTTTGTGCATTTTTTGGGGCACAATATAGTCATGTTAGGATATAGGTTAGTACAGTATAACAGTTCTTATAGATGACATTGTGCTGGGAAAAATATATCACTGTCACACAGATTCTCAATCTTGTTGCCAGCGGATCTAATGACTTTTCCTGGCCTCTTATTGCTACCTCTCCAAACTTTTTTGACATCGTGAATTTTAATATCAACATCTTTCCCTTAAAATGCTACTTTTTTTTTTTCAGTTTGAACTTTTCATTAGTCATCTTATATATACTGTGAGTTTTCTCTGGAAACATACCTAATACAAGGTCATTTTGGAAATCATTGCGTTGAAATACAAACTTTGTCATGGTGGGTGACAATATGGCGCCCTCACATATCACTTGTCCAGACTGCTACGGTTTTGTGTAGGCCCAATACATCCAAACGATTACCTCTTCTAGTCCGAACAGCAAACGTAAATAATAACACCAGGAGAAGAAGACACCTGTCCGATGGATGATTAGAAATATTCTAAATCCAACTGTCAATGTAAAATGTTTACACAGACCCTGTTGGCATGTAGCTAGCCTTGTGCGGCGTTCAAAACGGATTTAAAGATTTGCAACTCACAAAAAAACTGCTATAGTGTGATCACGTATAAGCTTTTTAAATAACCAACAAGCGGTGATTACCTGGCGGTCTTGAGGTCTGTCGGAAAGGTGAGAGGTTATATTCTGCCCGTCCGTGCTGTCTGACTGCTGGGCATCGTCGGCAGTCAGTGTCGGTTGGGATCCCGTAGTCTTCTTAAAGGGACAGTACAGTATTGTTTTTATCCTCTGTGTTCCCAGTCGATCGGCAACCCCCAAAAAGTCGCCCGATCTTAACCATTTCGCGCACAAATTATGACCCCACCCGGCCCCCCTTTTAAGGGGTCTCAGACTGCAAATTCATTTAATTAAATAATTAATCATTTAGAATATTTCAGTTATTTTAAAATGAATAAATGCGTGAGGATTTTGGCACATTGTTTTTGAATCAACATGTATCTCATATAGTATATACTATATACATATATATATATATATATTAGCGCTGGCAAACGATTAAAATTTTTAATCGAGTTAATTACAGCTTAAAAATTAATTAATCGCAATTCAAACCATCTATAAAATATGCCATATTTTTCTGTAAATTATATGTATATTCTGTAAAATAAATTGTTGGAATGGAAAGATAAGACACAAGATGGATATATACATTCAACATACAGTACATAAGGACTGTAGTGGGCATTTCACTCTACTGTCATTTAAATCTGTCTATGCTGTCCTCACTCCGAAGCGTCTACTTTTTCACTAGACAGCTAGTGAACGATGCCTTAATAATCAGACTTCTTCCTTTTTCATCTGATTTATTAATAAAATGGCCTCAAACTATTGTCCTCTTTAGACCGTAGTGAAACGACAAAAAAAAAGTACACAAGCATTGCATTAGCAACAACGTTAGCTTAGCACGCTATACAGGTTCACTAAACATAAACAAAAAGCATCTCATACAAAAAATATAACATTTCGCTTACTAACATAATATGTACATTCTTTACAACAACCATACTTACGAACAAATCTTGTCCAAGGATCATATAAGCACAACATTACAACGTAGGCGTCAGCTCGAGACGTCATGCAGCCATATTGAACTGGCAAGAAAGCAATAAACCATGTCGCAAAGCGACCACAAGAGTTCGCTGTTAGACAGCACAAAAAACCTTGCGAAAACTTACCAAAAGGCAGAATACTGTCTGACATGGGACAGTGCGGGACATGTGCGTTAATTGCGTCAAATATTTTAACGTGATTAAATTAAAAAATTAATTACCGTGCGTTAACACGATAATTTTGACAGCCCTAATATATATATATATATATATACATATACGATTAAAATTTTTAATCGAGTTAACTACAGCTTAAAAATTAATTAATCGTAATTAATCACAATTCAAACCATCTATAAAATATGCCGTATTTTTCCTGTAAATTATTGTTGGAATGAAAATACACAAGACGGATATATACATTCAACATACTGTACATACGTACTGTATTTGTTTATTATAACAATAAATAAACAAAAAGGCATAATCATTAAAATTCTCTTAAAGCAATCCATGAACAGAAAAACTTGTAGTTCTTAAAAGATAAATGTTACTACAAGTTATAGAAATTTTATATTAAAACCCCTCTTAATGTTTTTGTTTTTTTTTAATTTGTAAAAATTTCAATCAAAAAATAAACTAGTAGCTCGCCATTGTTGATGTCATTACACCATGCTCACTCCCACAACCCATAAAATCATTTAGACCCAAGCGCCAGCAGAGGGCGCCAAATAACAAAAAACAAGTAACAAGCGGACATTACATTTCTGTCATTTTAATCTGAGCGGGGCATGTGCATTAATTGCGTCAAATATTTTAACGTGATTAAAAAATTAATTACCGCCCGTTAACGCGATAATTTTGACAGCCCTAACATATATATATATATATTACACATATGGTGGAAAACACAGACAAGACTGAAAAAGCCATTTCTGCTCTTGCACTCTGAAACTGCTGTATTTCAAGCCAAAACAACTGTTGTTTTTGATAGAACAATATGCCTACATGCTGTCATAGCAGGTTCATGGCGTATTAAGCCCCCGAACTATTTTTAATTTGTCCGTTTTACCCTGGAAACCCCCATTTACAGACGTCGCGCAACCGCTTGTTTCAAACCAGCCATATAACAAAGGTTATTTATTATTCAAAATGTCTGTCATTTTTAGCTTAAAATAATAATTGATGTCTAATATTTTGTAAAAAAAATTAATTATTCGTCAAAATGAAAAATAAAATTACGTCACAATTTTTAAAATTACGTTATATTTTTTTAAAAACAAAAAATTAAGAGGGCGTCTGTAAAGTCACGGATATCTACCTCATAACCATCGCTTAGTTGTATTTTTTTGTTACTGTCGTATTTTCTCCGATATGTTAGATGATAAATGATCAATCCAAACAAAATTTGAAAAAAAAAAAAAAAGTTTAAAAGGGTAAATGAAAAAGAAAACCTCAACCACTCCTTGATGTCTGCGATTTCTGCATCGTGACCCTTGTTATATTACCATGTTTCACCCATAAAATCCCCCAAATTCCAGCTGTGGCCATTCACAGCTGGGTTTTGACACTCAGTGATACATGCTACATGGAGTTTTTGGATCGAAACAAGGTAAGTGCATGCATATCGGACAATTTTGAAAGTTGGCCAAATTGGGGGTCTCAGACCAGAACTTCAAGTCAAATTTAATATGCATGTGTGATACATCATTGGAAAGCTTAAAATCTCAATTTTCTGGGGGAAGAAATTTTTTGAACAAGAGGGCATTTTAAAAAAAATTAAACAGCAAAACCCTATCTGGAGGTGAGAGCACGCGAGAGCAGAATTACAGACGGCATGATTTTAACGAGATATCGCGTACTAGACTCTTTTCGATCCAAAAAATGTAGCATGTATCACCGTGTCAAGACACAGCTGTGAATGGCCACAGAAGGGAAAGGGGGTCAGGAACAACATGACATAGATAGCTGTATACATACAAAAATGACAAACATTATTTAGAAAAAATATGTGCCAGAAAGTGTTTTCCACAATTTATTGCAGTCACAAATAATTAATACAAGGAAAATACAAACCCCCTCTGGGTGTGTTTTGGATTCATGACAGTTGTTCAACTCATTTAAAATTTTATGGAAAGGACATTATATTTGTTAATATTTTTGTTTTTAAAAGGTTTTCCCCCCAAGTATTATGTGACTTGATCAACCTTGATAAATTTGGTTTCATGACAAATGCATTTTTTTTCAAGGATTTACATTTCAGAACTTCTGATCTACATACAATATACTATATAGATTAAAAACAATTACATGACTTCTGATTACAGTAAATTGTTCAAACTCACTACACACTAACACGAGAACACGAACACATTTAATGCCAGCCATTAAAAAAAAAATAAAACCACAATATTGTGTTCTACTACATATAGACCAAATTTATCAAATGATAAAACCTACTCCTTTTTGATTCTACATTTTTTTCCTCCATTATTGTCATCAGCATTAAAACACTAACACTAGTGGGTAAACCGTAGGTGCGTCTCTGCCAAAATGGAGAGAATGTGCTTTTTGTGAAACAAAACATATCAAGCCGGTGACTTGTATGCTGACATTTTTGCTTTTGTGACACAACAATTGTGAGTGATGTTTGACCCCAAAATAATCACGTATTTTTCATGTGCACATCAGTCATGCTGCTCACAATGCATAATCGCATGACCCTTGTCACAATCCTAAATCTTAGCTGTATATTGTCAAATTCATGGGACGTTTTTATTTTTCTATTATTATTATTATTTCTGCTAATTGAAACAAAAAATACTTAATTTAAACACATACATGTTCTGGTCCGGCGTCAAACTTTTCCAAATTTCCAGCAGGTGAGTATGCCATTTTTCTTTTTTGCCTCTTCCATTAGGTCGGTTACTGGTGTGAAGTCAGATCTGAAAAAGTTAATTGCTACCATCCACTGGTTATTTTGTATCATTAAACCACAAAGCTAACTGACTATTAATACTTAATAGGAGCAAACTATCTAAGGCAGTGGTGTCCAACCCGGTCCTCAAAGGCCCACTGTGGGTGTTGGATTTCATTCCAACCAAACAAGATAACTACACTTTTTAACCCATCTGTTGTTTTACGAGTGCAATCAGTTGGTTGCAGTCAGGTGCTGCTTGTTTTAGCAGAAACCTCATTAGTTCAACTATCTGTACTGGATCGGCAGGAACAAAAACCTCGACCCACAGCGGGCCTTTGAGGACCGGGTTGGAGACCACTGATCTAAAGCAGGGGTCCCCAACCGATGGATTTGCTACCGGGCCGCACAGAAATAATAATGAATGACTACATTCTGGCCAAATTAACTTTACACCTATATCCCTGTCTACTCTAGATATACTACTACAGGATAAATGTCGTCATAGAAATCCATTGATTGGACTGCTAGCAGTCCATCTTGTTTTGTATATCTACTGGTATGTGCGCCTGTCCTCGATAATAACGTATGATGTAGGGCGGATCACATTTGTTCCAGTAAATAATTAGCCCCCACACTACTGTAGAATTACTGAAAAACAGACATATTTGGACAGATTTTTTAAGGGGAAAAGGGCATCTATCAAGCCAGAAGATGAGCCTACAACCTCGAAAAAAAACAAATCTATGCTACTTCCCAATCACTAAAGACCCACGAACTGCGAAAGAGTGGATTTGTGACCCGTATGTGAATAAACCCAGTGATTCGAGCATGTCTCTGCAACAGGAGTATCAGCTTGTAGAGATCGCAAATCACGACGACCTTAAACGTACATTTGAGACAACTCTACCGAGGCTCTGGATTAAAGTCATTCCGGAATATCCTGACATCGCTAGGAGAGCACTGAAAACCGTGCTACAATTTCCAACATCGTATATTTGTGAAGCGGTCTTCTCTCACTCTCCCATCACACCTAGATGGGACTATCGGGTCTCAACGAAACAAGCTCAGGCCTCCCACTGATTCAGCGGGTGAGTTATATTTCCCCTGCACTTAAAACGACGGGGCTCAAAACAAATGTTATTTTATATTTGCTGTATTTTTCTGCCACACATTCCCGGTGTTCTGACAAATTTTGCATGCGTGTAACGTTAAAAATGCCCATGAATGCAGCGATTCCAAAGTAAACATTACAAACTTTCTTTAAAGAAAGAATATTAACTTACATTTGCCGTGTTAGCTGCACACAACAACTGCACGCAGCGCTCTCATTTAATGACTTTGCCGTGTCGTTAAGCATTAGTTTACGCCATTTTCATGTTGCACATATACACTCACCGGCCACTTTATTAGGTACACCGTGCTCGTAAAGGGTTGGACCCCCTTTTGCCTTCAGAACTGCCTCAATTCTTAGTGGCATAGATTCAACAAGGCGCTGGAAGCATTCCTCAGAGAGTTTGGTCCATATTGACATGATGGCATCACACAATTGGTGCAGATTTGTCGGCTGCACATCCATGATGCGAATCTCCCGTTCCACCACATCCAAAAGATGCTCTGTTGGATTGAGATCTGGTGACTGTGGAGGCCATTTGAGTACAGTGAACTCATCGTCATGGTCAAGAAACCAGTCTGAGATGATTCCAGCTTTGTGACATGGCGCATTATCCTGCTGAAAGTAGCCATCAGAAGTTGGGTACATTGTGGTCATAAATGGGATGGACACGGTCAGCAACAATGCTCAGGTAGGCTGTGGCGTTTCAACGATGCTCAACTGGTACCAAGGAGCCAAAAGAGTGCCAAGAAAATATTTCCAACACCATTACACCACCACCACCAGCCTGTACCGTTGATACAAGGCAGGATGGATCCATGCTTTCATGTTGTTGACACCAAATTCTGATCTTACCATCCGAATGTCGCAGCAGAAATCGAGACTTATCAGACCAGGCAACGTTTTTCCAATCTTCTATTGTCCAATTTCGATGAGCTTGTGCAAATTGTAGCCTCAGTTTCCTGTTCTTGCCTGAAAGAAGTGGCACCCGGCGTGGTCTTCTGCTGCTGTAGCCCATCTGCCTCAAAGTTTGACGTGCTGTGCGTTCAGAGATGCTCTTCTGCCTACCTTGGTTGTAACGGGTGGTTATTTGAGTCACTGTTGCCTTTCTATCAGCTCGAACCAGTCTGGCCATTCTCCTCTGACCTCTGGCATCAACAAGGCATTTCTGCTCACAGAACTGCCGCTCACTGCATATTTTTTCTTTTTCTGACCATTCTCTGTAAACCCTAGAGATGGTTGTGCGTGAAAATCCCAGTAGATCAGCAGTTTCTGAAATACTCAGACCAGCCCTTCTGGCACCAACAACCATACCATGTTCAAAGTCACTCAAATCACCTTTCTTCCCCATACTGATGCTCGGTCTGAACTGCAGGAGATTGTCTTAAACCATGTCTACATGCCTAAATGCACTGAGTTTTCGCCATGTGATTGGCTGATTAGAAATTAAGTGTTAACGAGCAGTTGGACAGGTGTACATAATAAAGTGGCCGGTGAGTGTATGTCTATGATGTACATAGTTTTTGAGCACCGTTGGATAACATTCAGAGTCCAACTGAATATAAAAGAGGGCTTTTTCACCGCCACAAAAGCTTTGGGAGCAAAATTTTATAAGGGTGTAAAATTTGACAGTACACCGGTCCATGTAAAAAAAAAAAAAAAAAGACCCAAATCATACCGGTCCATGGTGCAAAAAAGGTTGGGGACCCCTGATCTAAAGTACAAAATGTCAATAAATAAATCCATTGCTTTATGTTTAGCTGAAGTACACAACATCTCAAAGAGAAGCAATACTTTACTGCCACCGCATAACCGATTTAAAAAAAAAAAAAAAAACAATTTATACCGGTACTTACACTACTATGGAGGGCAACACAGTTTCAAACAGAAGTCCTGGAATAATTGCGTCAAACCTAAGCAGGCCATGTAAACTAACACTGAGGACATAATCTGGCATGCGGGCTCAAAAATTTGACACCTGTTGTATATAATGTGTATTGCGAGAAATCATTTATTCTGACTTTTTGTGTATCTGCATGTGTCTAACCATATTGGACCTTTGAGCAAAACTTCCACCACAAACTGAACAGCTAAATGGTTTTTCTCCTGTGTGAACTCTCATGTGATTATCAAGACTTTCTTTCCTAGAGAATGTTACTCGGCAAAAAGAGCAACTGAAGGGTTTTTCTCCGGTGTGAACTCTCATGTGTTTATCAAGACTTTCTTTCCTAGAAAATGCTGCTCGGCAAAGCGTGCAACAGAAGGGCTTTTCTCCCGTGTGTGTTCTCATGTGCAATTCCATATGTTCCTTTCGAGAGAATGTCTTCCCACAAACTGAGCAACAAAAGGACTTTTCTCCAGTGTGTGTTCTCGTGTGTCTCTTCCAATGAGACTTAGAAGTCAAACATTTCCCACAAACTGAGCATCGAAAATTTTCTTTAAGTGTGGGAAATTTCCTGTGTTTTTTAGAAGTTTTCTTTTTAAGAGTTGCATCTTTTCGGGAGTGTTTTGACAGACTGTCGCCACCTTCGCAGTCTGTTTCGCTTCCCGAAGGTTCTACAATGTCGTCGCTGTCTGACAGTGGAGCTAAGAAGTTGGCTTGTTGTGTTCCTCCACTTGGACTACCATGATCAACCTGCGACCAATCGGCTACTTTGTCTGGGTCATGCTCACTCTTCACTGAGACGCCAGCCTGTGGCAACATACTGACATCGGTCTCCTCTTCCGTTTCAAAGATGGGGTGCTTTAGATCTTCCACCTCAAAATGGGAGCTGCCACACAGCTGCTGAGAAGAAAGTTCTTCGGGATGACCAATCAGCTTCTGCAAGTCTGAGAGAAGAAGAAACGTAAACAGTTCCGATTACACAGGTCAAATATGATATCAATTTAGATTGGTTTGTGTTGTTCTAAAGCATTCATCTTTCAACAAAGTAAAAACAGTAAGCGGCTATTCGGAAAATAAGTTTAAAAGGTCTAGGGGTGCACGATATCCATTTTTTTAAACCCATTCCGATATCGATAACTTCCTGCTCCTCAAAGCCGATACCGATATCAATAACCGATAATAAATATATAATTTTTTAAATGTATAACCTGAGTTTTTGAACACCTGGAGGTTTTAAAAAATAACAAAAAAAACTGGTGAATTCAACATAAATTTGCCTTTGATCTCACCATATTTTTCATAATGACATGAACAAAACAGTGCGTTTCACCTCTGCACTGCCCGACAGCCAGCTAAGAATGAATGCACTTCCATAAACAAGGCTTGGTCTTTTCTTGCTTTTATGGGAGGACACTCGTCTTAATATTGTGAAAGTAGAACAGAAAAATACACATATTCAATACTCAATATACAACAAACTGCACAATACACTTATATACACAACTATTATATGTATAGCATAGCACACTAGCTTGAGCTACTAAAGCACTGGCTGGCTTCTATAACACAACTTATGAAATTCTGTACATATGACCCTTCACCACAGAAGTAAACATATATTGCACATCCATATATAATAGTAAACATAAAATACTTACATATATTTCCGAGGCGGAAACGTAACAGAAAGCATTCACAACTGTCAATGCTACCGCTAGACATCGCAATGTGTAAGTGATTGAACCAAACTACTGTAACAAAAAATAGATGCAGTGAATTATTCTGACCGGCAGGTGGGAGCAATGCCCCGTAAATGGTCAACTGATTTCCCATACTCGTGTGTAAACTGTAAAGCCAGAACAGTACATATTATCGGTCCTATTATAAATGTTATTGGATTTATCGGGATGACGTCATAATTCCTATTATCGGACCGATAATTATCGGACCAATAATTATCGTGCACCAGTAAAAAGGTCGCACAAATGTAATGCTTCTCAATTACTTTCTGTAACGTAAATAAGAAAACAAGTAATATAGATCAACTTACAATTAAGTAGTTAATTAAGTTTATTAATATTGTTTTGTTTGTAACAGAAAAGAAAGCGCATCCATTCGCAAGAATTAAAAAAAATAAAAATACACTCAAGGTACATTTTTTGACCATTTGATACTAATACTGACAAAATTTAATAAAATCATTAAATAATGTTGCTAATCAACACACCTCGCATTTCTGCAGATATTTAAGTATATCTTTTCATGGGACAACACTGACACAATGAAAAGTAGTCTGTGTGCAGCTTATATAATAGAGTTATTTATTTATAGATTTATTTTCCCCTCAAAATAACTCAAAATATAGCCATTATTATCTCAACCCTGGCAACAAAAGTGAATACACCCCTTAGAAACTATGTACATCCCTAAATGTCCAAATTGAGTACTGCTCGTCAATTTCCCTCCAAAATGTCATGTGACTCGTTACAGGAATGCTGTCAGCATTGCTGCAGAGATGAGGTGGGGGGTCAGCCTGTTACTGTTCAGACCATACGCCACACTCTACATCAAATTGGTGTGCATGGCTGTCACCCCAGGAGGAAGAATCTTCTGACGACGGTACACAAGAAAGCCCGCCCGCCTCATCAGACCATAGGACATGGTTGCAGTAATCCATAGGCTTTGTTGACATGTCTTCAGCAAACTGTTTGCGGGCTTTCTTGTGTAGTCTTCAGAAGAGGCAGGCTCCTGCGGGCGTGGCCCGTCCACCGAAACCACTGGCCGCAGGGCGGGAGAAGGACCAGGGCCCCGATCAACCCCAGACCACCCACGGCGCACCCGCAACCGCCCACCACTCCCCACACTGCCCGAGCACCCACCCCGCACCCCGAGCAGGCGCTACGCCAAGCGCCAGAGACCAGGGGACGTCCACCCCACCGGCAAGGGACAGCAAGCCCCACCCAAGGCCCCAGGCCCCGTCGACGACCCCACCGGCAGGAGGGCAGTCGCCGCGGTCAAAAGAGGCGGACGGGGCTGGAGACAGACCAAGAGGATGGAAGCGCACCCCCCTCCAAACCACCCCCGGGCCAGGAGGGGTGCACGGTATGACACCAGGGACTGAGGGCGATTATTCTATTCAAGCAGATTGAGTCTATTGTCTTCAAACCTTACTTGATACTCAAAAAATGGCAACAAAGTTTATCACGCTTCTGTGTTACTGAGGGCTTTCGGTATATAGCAATTATGTTTGATCATGGCAACCAAACTGCGTAGTTAGGCTAAAGAATAACTTGGAAGTCCACTATAGAAATTCTGTTTCGTTTGAGGGTAAGTGTTTAGGCGGGTGTCTGGTTCTCTCTTTTTAAGAGCATTTCAACTGTTTGTCATTACCTCCACAGTCTGTGTCACTCCTCAAAGGCTCTTCTGTGTCATCACTGTTTGGCAGCATAGGTAAGAAGTTGTTAGGTGGCGGTCCTCCAAAAGTGTCACCGTTTGGACTACGACGATTACGCTGTGACCAATTTGATGGTTCATGTTGGTTAACTTTACTCTCTACGGAGAAACCATTCAGTGGCAAGTTGCAGACTCCAGCTTCTTCCTCTTCCACTTTAACACGCCGTGGCTGTGGATGGTCCTGCTTTAAAGATGGGCTACTCCACTGCGGCTGAGGGGCAAGATCTTCCTGACGACCGATCAGGTGCTCAACATCTGCAGGACAAAAAACACAGATTAGCTCCTATGCAGAAAATAAGACAGATGAAAGTAGTGTTTTTAAGATATGCAATACTGTTGCATTCACATACTCTAGCAGGATGTGTAACCTGTCATAGTCCAATGTAGGAATGTCCCTGATCAGAAATCGGGCTGGATCACGTCATTTTCAGGGGATCGGAATAGGACGAAAAAGATAGTCTAAGAAAAATGTATTTACCTTTTTATTTAAAGTATTAAATCAGTGGGTGCCATTATTGACAATAGACATCCAACCCATTTTGACTGGGAGAGTTGGCACAGCGATCGTTAGATCACAACCATGTTAGTCCAATTTTATCACGTTGTTTTATTTTTTTCACAAAAATTTATGTGAAACAAAATATTTAAACGTAATTTGTTTGTATCCTTATTTTGTGCTGCACAATTGATTTGCCCTGTTTTAAGGCTGTAATGATGGATTAGAGTTATTCAAATTGGGGGTGGGGGAGTCTTTAAAACTTTAAAAGTTATCGAATTGGGACTCCGTATCAGCAGATGCTCAAAATCAGGGAAATCGGACTCACTTGCAAAAATATGTCATCTGGACATCCCTACTCGAATGCATTACACTCACACTGGACTGCCACGAAATGCTACTACAACTGTCGACATGGCTTTCAGCAAGAGCGACATTTGACATACCTGTCATGTTGTACGGTTTCGGCGTAATTTGTTCAAGTGAGCACTGATTTTTGAATGTGTACGCCATACGTTCAAAATCTGTACGTTTTTCGTGCATTACATTTTTTTTTTCTCCGTTCGGATTTTGCCACCGTTTCTGCAACCAGACAATGTGCGCTACTATGCGTTACTACGTTGGTTGAATGACGCAAGACAAGTCAGAGACACGGAGAGAGAAGAACAGGAGTGGGAAGGAGGGAAGAGTGTTGTGACGCTGTTGCAAAGTGCAAACGCGATGCTAGGTGGCTCCAACATTTCCTGATTGTAGCCAATAGCCTACAATCTATGCCCACTTGATGCTACACTAGATATCTCATGCATATACAGTGGGGAGAGTAAGTATTTGATACACTGCCGATTTTGCTGGTTTTCCCACTTCCAAAGCATGTAGAGGTCTGTAATTTGTATCATAAGTTCTCTTCAACTGTGAGGGACGGACTCTAATACAAAAAAAAAACAGAAAATCACGTTGCATGATTTTTAAATAAGAAATTTGCATTTAATTGCATGAAATAAGTATTTGATACATGATACATCACAAAAATCGAACTTAATATTTGGTACAGAAACCTTTCTTTGCTATTACAGATACCAAACGTTTCCTGTAGTCCTTGACAAGGTTTGCACACACTGTAGCAGGGATTTTGGCCCACTCCTCCATGCAGATCTTCTCCAGAACCTTCAGGTTTCGGGGCTGCTGCCGGGCAACACAGACTTTCAGCTCCCTCCATAGATTTTCTGTCGGGTTCAGATCTGGTGACTGGCTAGGCCACTCCAGGACCTTTCTTACGGAGCCACTCTTTAGTTGCCTTGGCTGTGTGCTTTGGGGCGTTGTCATGCTGGAAGACCCAGCCACGACCCATCTTTAGGGCTCTCACTAAAGGAAGGAGGTTGTCAGCCAAGATCTGGCAATACATAGCCCTATCCATCCTCCCCTCAATACGGTGCAGTCGTCCTGTACCCTTGGCAGAGAAGCAGCCCCAAAAAATGATGTTTCCTCCTCCATGTTTCACTGTTGGGATGGTGTTCTTGGGGTTGTACTCATCCTTCTTTTTCCCCCCCAAACACGACGAGTAGAGTTTAGACCAAAAAGTTCAATTCTGGTCTCATCCAACCACATGACCTTCTCCCATTGCTCCTCTGGATCATCCAGATGGTCAGTGACAAACTTCAGACGTGTCTGGACATGCACTGGCTTCAGCAGCGGGACCTTGCGTGCGCTGTAGGATTTTAATCCATGACGGCATAATGTGTTTCCGATGGTTTTCTTTGAGACTGTGTTTCCAGCTCTCTTCAGGTCATTGACCAGGTCCTGCCGTGTAGTTCTGGGCTGATCCCTCACCTTCCTCATGATCAGTGACGCCCCACGAGGTGGGATCTTGCATGGAGCCCCAGAACGAGGCAGATTGACCGTCAACTTGAACTTCTTCCATTTTCTAATAATCGCTCCAACAGTTGTTACCTTCTCACCGAGCTGCTTGCTTATTCTCCTGTAGCCCATCCCAGCCTTGTGCAGGTCTCTTATTTTATCCCTGATGTCCTTACACAGCTCTTTGGTCTTGGCCATTGTGAAGAAGTTGGAGTTTGTTTGTTTGAGCATGTGAACAGGTTTCTTTTATACAGGTAACAAGTTCAAACAGGTGCAGTTACTTCCGGTAATGAGTGGAGAACAGGAGGGGGTTCTTAAAAAAGAACTAAGAGCCGAAATATTTACTAGTTGGTAATGTATCAAATACTTATTTAGTGCAGTTAAATACAAATTTATGATTTAAAAATTATACAATAAGATTTTCTGGATTTTTGTATTAGATTCCGTCCCTCACAGTTAAAGAGAACTTATGATACAAATTACAGACCTCTACATGGCTTGCAAGTGGGAAAACCAGCAAAAACGGCAGTGTATCAAATACTTGTTCTCCCCACTGTAGAACTACATGCGAAATGACAGACTCAGCGGCATTAGTAAACAGCCACCTTTTCAAAGCAATAGACTTCCCAGAAAGACTCTGTTGTAGTGAACCTTCCTATCGAACCTATGTAACTTTTTATGTAAAATACTCCTAAATCGGCAAAATCTCTACTTGAACCTATCTTTATATGATGAAACAGTTTTAAAACTTTCATATGTCGACAGTAGACAGAAGGGAACTAGTGGAAAAACGGGAACAATTTTAACAACTTGTTGTTAAAAGTTGATTCACGATATTAAATGACTTCCAAACATAGCAAAGTTTACCATTTTTTTTTTCTTTTTTGAAAAAATGAAAAGAAAAAAAACATAAAAGGTAACACTAGTTACTTTGCCGAGTAACTAATTACTCTTACATTCAGGTAACTGAGTTATTAACTCAATTACTTTTTGGGAGAAGTAATGTGTAACTGTAATTATTTACTTTTTTAAAGTAAGATTAACAATGCTGGTCATAAAAATGAAGTCTGAAGAATGAAAAGTGACGAAAGCGGAGATTTAATTCTGCAAATTTGTTGCCGAACAAAATTTGCCTGCAACTATAGCTGATCACTTCTCAGAATTAGCAAAAGAAATGTTCCCTGACTCAACAATTGCATCGGTAAGTTAATTTTATCAATTGACTTAATTTATAATTGGACACACTAACCAACTACCTTCAAGTCAAACTGAATTGCGAGCTGAAGTGCCATGAAGTGCAGCCATCAAAAGACATACAATTATAACAAGTCACTTAAATTTTAGTAATCATGATGTAGCTGAAGATATTGTTCTTTGATTGCACCAGGTTATATGTGACAATATTACCAATAAATTCATATTATTTCAAAATTTGGGTTTTATTTTCGTTTCATATTGCACGCTAAATAATACGTAAGATTAGTCATCAATTTGTAAGGGCATACGTCACTATTTGTAAGATTTCCAACGGCCTCGGGTTGACAGGTATGATTTAAGCATATTAATTTAGGGCAGCAAACGAATTGCTAAATTCGGGGCAATATATTAACCAGTTTTTAACTGTTATTTGTCAAATTACATGAAAATGACCCATAAAAAGACTTAGATTGCATCCACGTGACGTCAAAGCAGCGTTCCTATTGGTTGGTAGGAATCGTCCAAAATGGCTGGCGTCTGTTTGTTATGATTGACAGTTCTAACTTATATGATAAAAATAATATTTACATATAGAATATTGAAATTACATGTACAAGCATTCAGCATGCGTCGAGGTTTCTTTGCCTTGCATGGGCAAAGAATGTGCTGAATAAACCTTGATATAAAAGAAATTCTACTACTTTCGGATAGCATTTTTGGTAAAAGACAACATTTGTGTACTGCCGACGTCCTTTAATGATACATTTTTGCAAATGTTTAGTAAAACTACCTTCGACGCGTATGACAACTTGAGCCTTGCAAACAGCTTCGAGTCGTCGTCGGTGTCGCTCGCTCTCCTCTCTCGCTCGACAAAGTTTCTCTTCGTACGACGCTATCGTATCAGCGAACAGTCCAAAGATTTCGTCGGCAGCGGCAACGAGTCGCTCCCTTACCAACTCTTTCAACATGTTGATGCTGTGGGGAGTTGGACGAGCACACAAGAGCACAAATTCTCTGTCGTCTGTCAAAAGATGCACTGCTATGCTAACTCCAGACGTTGTTGCACATCGTTCTTTCTTAGGGAGCATTACTGCCATCTACTGCACTGGAGTGTGGGTCAGTGTATGTAGTGACTAACGGAAACTAAACAAAGATGTAAAATAATAATAAAATTAGTCATTTATTGCTTTTTGAGTGAGATGCTGGAACTCTATAACAAACCTATTAACGTGGCTATGATTCAGGCTGGATGTTGAGGAAAAATATAAAATTATTATGCAGTAATTTACTGCATCTCCAACGCCTATTAAAAACCAAGCCTTTGAAATTCGGTTGAAACTTGAGCAATTTATTGCTATTTCTAAGTTCATGCTGATTGTTATGGTCCCACCAGCCGCAAAATGGTGGCGGTCAACGTCATGTCTCAACATTGGTAGGCAGGGGCGCTGCCAGGGATTTTGGGCCCCATGAAAAGATACCACTTTGGGCCCCACCACCAGTGCCGGGCCACACACACACATGTAGAGTATCAACTACGTAATTTCCTGCATTTTGGTAAATGTTTACACTCTAATTTGTATATTTTCTGCATTAAGATGAAAATATATTTATGTAAACATACAGTGTATAGAGCAACAATGAACAGACTGATATCATCTATAAGAAATGTATTGAAGGCCATCTTTTACAATATAAATATATTTTTATTAGAAATATTCTCAAAGCAAATACCATAATATATGACTTAGAATAAATTGTTTTTTTTTAATTATACTACAGTATACATTAACCACAATTCAAATAACATCATCTTTAGAAAGATATAACAAAGCGAACAGAAGATTTTTTTTGACCTTGTATACATACTAGATGCGTGCGAAATTTCCGATTCTTAGATTATTCGCGATTCGGCCGTGGAAGATTCGAGAACGATTCACAAAAATCCAAATTCCGATTATTGAATTATACCAGGTAAAGCGGAAGTAAAACGGTCAGAGCGGTCTTTGGGACACAATGAGGAACGGACCGAGAGTAAATATCATGTTCAACTCATGCCGCTAGAAAAAAAAACAATCACACCTGACTGCGGCTGACAGCCGCAACAAACAACGCCCAGTTGCTAGTTGCTACAAACATACGGCTACAGTAGATATCATATACATGTAGAACTAGATGCAAAATGACAGACGACGTCGGTGTTAGAACATGTATTATTGAACAGAGATGCGAAATGACAGACTTTCCGGCGTAAGTAAACAGCGTAAGTAAACAGCCGCCATCTTAAAGCAGTAGACCTCTCTAGAAGGCTCTGTTGTAGCGTACCAAATTAACTTTTTATCTAAATACTCCTAGCGGAATCTTGTCTTGAATCTATCTTTAAATGATGAAACAGTGTTAAAACTTTGACAAAAGTAGACAGAAGGGAAATTATGGAATAACGGGAGCAATTTTAACAACTGTAACAGTTGATTCACAACATTAAATTAATTGAATGTAGTTTAAAGCTGCTGATACAGAATGGGGACTGGAGTTTTTTTATTTACTATTATTTTTGTATATTTGTTTACTGTTATATGTTAACTTGATACTGAAATAGTAGTTTGCTTTAGCCTGAGAGGATTTTTGAACAATTTTGGAACTAATGTACAAAACATTAAAATAAATAAATAAATAAATAAAGGAGGGGGGGGTGCATCAATAATCGTTTTATAATCGAATCGGAGCCTCTGAATCGTAATCGAATCGTTAGGTGCCCAAAGATTCCCAGCTCTAATACATACTGTAGCAAGTGTATTGATCTAATGTAGCCATACATTTAACAGCGGTCACTGCATGATCCATGGTCCCTTGCTCAGCCTAACTCACCAAGAGCCCAGCGCCGAACCTTCTTGCTAGCAAAGTCACTGATCAAATCACATATGTCTAGCTTCCTAGCCAACTGACTTTCAATAGACAGCATGGCAAGGCTAGAAAGCCTGTCCTGACATATAGTGGACCTCAAATACTTCTGAGTTTTAGCTTACTGAAAGCTCTCTCGCCACCTGCAACCGTTACAGGGAGTGTGCAAAATATACGTAAAGCAATGCACACTTCTCCAAAAATGCTTTGCAGCTGCATCTTACACATTGCATTCAAGAGACAAAGAGAGGACAAGTTAGGGTGGAAAGTAGGAGTATACACAGTGTTCAGGTGTCTTACTTCATTTTCAAACTGTGGTCTAAGACGCAGTAAGAGGAGTTGTGCCTGTTACAACAGGCAAGGGCAGAGACAGCTGTTTTAGTATGAAGAGCTTGCTAGGAGTTTGCCTGCTGTACTGATTAAATGTAAGCTAAAAGTGGAGCAAACAATTACAGTATTTCATTATGGAGTAGGCTTAGCCCCATTTGGAAACTCGCGATCTCCACTATAGGCTACAGCTCCAAAGCGAGGTCCCTTGTTAACAAACTAAATTCAATAAATTCTTGACAAACTGGATTCAAGCCGATTTTAAAAAAGAAAATTTGCACACCAACTTTCAACATCTGTAGGATACCAAAAAAAGCCGTCATTATTTGGAATTCATGTTTTTGAATAGGTGAATATCGCTCATTGAGGCCAGGAAAATCCTGTATTTCTTACGGAGTGAGCTGGGACCTCGCATCGGAGCTTTGTAATACATATCGCGAGGTTCCAGATGGGGCTGGAGTGGGCTAAGATAACAGGTTAATTTTCAGCACTACACTAACACCAACCTTCCTTTTTGAAGTACTTTGTCACATCCTGTTCGCCTTTTCTACCCCTCTCCTGTTTTGCTTTCTTTTCTTTCCTCTTTTGATAACCCAATTTTTGTTTTGAAAACATTTCTGCACTACGCACACTCCGAGTCATTGACTAGTGTAAATGCGCACTGCTGCTCCTGGTCTGATCGAAGGGAGGGCGGACCAAACCATTTAATGAAAATACAAGGGGTTTGGAGGGGTGGCTGGCAATACATATGCTCTCTGGGTGTTTACTTTGTGCGAAAAAACAAAACAAGAAAAAGAAACCCTTCGTTTTATTGCTCTTAAAATTGTAATGATTAATATTTAAATTTGCAAACAATTATGTAATCTTCTAATTTTCTTTGTGGGTCCCATGAGGGAATGGGTCCTTAGAATCAGTATAACTTTTCACCCCTATACGGCACCCCTGCGGGATGATATAACAGCATAACCTGCATGTGCACTTTTTGCTGGGGCCGGTGTTGTGCCGAAAAGTGCCCCCCCCCCCCATGAAATGCCTCCCCTGACGGGAGCGCTTATTTATGACGCTTTATTGAGGTGAAAACATCAAAAGTTTTCAAGGACGCATTACAGTGATGGATTTACGACTGTAAAATCAGTTTTAAATAAATGAATAAATTTCACATACAGTGCCCGCCATAATTACTGGCACCCCTGAAAAAGATGTGTTTTTTTAGTTTCTAATATTTTTTTTAATTCAAATAATATGGGACCTTAATGGAAAAAAAAGAGAAAAATCCAACCTTCAATACAAGTGCATTTATTCAGTGGGGAAAAATCCCACATAAAGAAATAATTATTTGACATCAAATAATGTGTGTCACAATTATTAGCAACCCTGGTGTTAATGCTTTGTACAATCCCCTTTCGCCAACAAAACAAGGTCTGGGGACTGAGATGGCCATGGGAGGAGCTTGATTTTGTGTCCGGTGAACCATTTCTGTGTAGATTTGGCCATATGTTAAGGGGCATTGTCTTGCTGAAAGACCCAGTGACGACCCATCTTCAGCTCTCGGGCAGAGGGCAACAGATTTTGATTTAAAATGTCCTTGTATTTCAAAGCATTCATGATGCCACGCACCCTAACAAGGTTCCCAGGGCCTTTGGAAGCGAAAACAGCCCCAAAGAATCACTGGCCCACCCCAATACTTCACAGTAGGTATGAGGTGCTTTTCAGCATGCGCATCTTTCGTGGCACACCAGACCCACTTAGAGTGTTTGTTGCCAAAAAGCTCAAATCTTGGTCTCATCTGACCAAAGCACACGGTCCCAGTAAGCACACGGTCCCTGTGTATTTTTGTGTGAAAAAAATAGTCTGCAAAGGTTAACATCCAATTTTTAAAATATTCTTTTTTTACAAAATAAATTGTTTTTTTAAAAAGAGTACGGTTTACACAATGGTTACATGTAATGCTAACATTTTCAAAACAATCAAATTTGTAGTACAGTGATACCTCTACTTAAGAATGTCTCTATTCTATATACAGAATTTTAGGTAAAGGCACGCCTCAATGGGAAAATATTGCCTCTTGTTAAGAAAGAAATTTCAGGATAATATAGGCAAAAATACAGTATGGCTGGTACTCGCAGCTCCCAGAATTTATTGAACCTAACATACTTATATTGTATTTGTTACAAGTTTTGATACATTTTTACACATTATAAAAATTTTGTGTCTGAATTTGGGGGTGCTTGGAATGGATTAGGGTATTTACATGGAAAACGCTTCTCTACTTACAGAATTTTCAAGTTAAGAAATTACATCCAGAACAATTTAAACCCATTAGTAGAGGTACCACTGTATTACGTTTATCTTGTAGAATTACATGGTTGCCTCAAAATCTCATGACAGCCCCAATAACAGCTAGAGAGGAAGACATTTATTGGCTCTCCATGTTGTGTTTCTGCATGTGTTCAAACAAACTTGCCCTTTGAGCATAACTTTCCCCACACTCCGGGCAACTAAAGGGTATTCCTGTGTGTTTACTCATATGTGTCACCACATGCTCCATTTGAGAGAATGTTTTACCACAACTTGAACAACAATAGCATTTTTGTCCTGTGTGTTTGCTCATATGGGATTGCATACTTCTTTTTTGAGAGAATGTTTTAGCGCAAATAGAGCAAGTGAAACCTTTTTCTCCCGTGTGTGTTCTCGTGTGTGTCGCCAGATGTGCTTTTTGAGAGAAAAGTTTACCACAAGTTGAGCAGCTATAGGGTTTTTCCCCTGTGTGTGTTCTCACGTGCGATACCAGATGTGGCTTTTGAGAGAAGATTTTACCACAAGTGGAGCAACTGAAAGGTTTTTCTCCAGTGTGTCTCCTCATATGCGTTACCATAGCTGCCCTGTGAGAGAAAGTTCGACCGCAAGTTGAGCAGCTAAAGGGTTTTTCTCCCGTGTGTTTTCTCATGTGAGATAGCATACTTCCTTTCTGAGGGAAAGTTTTGCTGCAGAATGAGCAACTAAAGGGTTTTTCTCCTGTGTGTATTCTCACATGTCCTAGCATCGTTCCCCTTTGAGCAAAATGTTTTCCACAGTGTGAGCATTTAAACGGTTTTTCTCCTGTGTGCATTCTCATGTGAGCTTGCATACTTCCTTTTTGAGAGAATGTTTTATTGCAAGTAAAGCAACTAAATGGCTTTTCTCCCGTGTGTGTTCTCACATGTTCTAGCATTGATCCCTTTTGAGAAAATTCTCTACCGCAGTGTGGGCAACTAAAGTTTTTCTTTATTTTGTGTATTCTCACGTGTCTGACTAGTGATGTTTTATTTGGAAAACTTTGAACACAAACTGAGCAAGTAAAATGCTTTTTACGTGTTTGAAAAGTTCCCTCGTTGTCAAGAGTTGTGTCCTTTTCAGAGCATTTCAACTGTTTGGCATCGATATCAGAGTCTGAGGCGTAACTGTCCGACAGCGGAGCCAACACGTTTTCAGGTGGTGGTCCTCCACTGAGGGCTTCACTTGGACTGAAACGATGAAGCTGTGACCGCTCGGGTGTTTCATTTTGCTCGTATTCACTCTTCACAACGACACCAGTCAGTGGTAATTCGCTGATATCAGCCTCCTTTTCTTCCTCCTTCATGTTGGGGGCTTTCAGGTCCTCCTGCTCAAAAATGGACCCCCCACCTTGCGACTCAGAGGGAAGTTCTTTTTTAGTCACATGCTGTAGAGAGCTGCTCCGATCAAGCTGCGACGAATCGGCGGTGTCGTCTTCAGCATATTCGCTCTTCGTGACGACGATAGTCAGTGGCAACTTTGGGAAATTGTCTTCCATGTCCTCTTCCTCCTTGATGTGGCAAGGCTGAGTATCCTTCGCTTCCTCTTTGACATGACCAATCAGGATCTCAGCGTCTGCAGGATAAAAGAGGCACTCAATAGCGCCTCCACACAGCATCTGGTTTTGGGTTTCTGAATGTCAAAGCTAGACCTCAATTTGATCACCGAGTAGTTGTACATATTTATTTAGTTGTGTTACATTGCCAAATCATTTTTTAATTATATTCCTTTGAATTGAATGACGGACTGATTACGAGCAGAAGAAAATACAATGAACAGGATAACTATTATGGGGAGTCGAGGTTCAAATTGATTGTGCGCCTGTCACCATTAATGGCAGTGAATGGGTACATATTTTGCGCACGTGCCAACACGGTGATGATTTGATAAACTCTTAGATATAATTTTTCGACGGTGAGGCGTTGTCATCCCAGTGAAACCTAATTCCGAAACCGCTCACATCATGCAAGTAGCATTTTTATGCGGTTTACCCACTTTGCGTGCCAATAAGTTTAATGAACAGACCTTGGACAGTTGGCGTGAAGAAAACCCTTTCCCATTGTCGTTCTTTCTCCTCTCTTGTTCGACAACGTTCCTTTTTGTACATGATTACGTTTACTTTTCTACTATTTCACCGTCGCGCTGTTTGTTTACCGTCCATTCCCGGCGGGATACACTTCCTCCTTTTCTTCTTCGGTGGTTTTTACAGCTAGTATAGCATCCACGATATTGCACGACTGCCATCGTGCGGCGGTATTTGTGGAGGCCCAAAGTTAGCAAAAGGAAATCGACAACTTGTCATTAATGATTTCAGATATAAATGTTAATTACATTATTTATACATTTTATCAATAATTAATTTACTCTGTCCCCCGCATCTTCAGCCAGCATGCTAACAAAGGAAACCTGAGAAGGAAAGAAACTAACTAGCATGCTCAAAGACCGTTTCTACCAGTAGGCTGTATAGACATGTACCGGTATGAGATTCTGACGGTATGATAAACTGAAGCTAAAATTTCATGGTATTGCTTCCATGAATCTATGGCAAGATTAAAACTTCACATCTATCAATCATCGTGAACTTTAACAAGCAACTCTAGTGCACTCCCTGACCAAGAAAAGCAGCAGGAGGGAGAGTGAGAGACTGTATGTGATAGGATCAGGACATCTCTCTAAAATACTCTATTTATTTATTTATTTATTCATTTAACCCAAAAAATCCGCGATGGACTGAGGGTGGGAAGTTAGAAGCACGAAGTAGCGAAGGATCACTGTAGTAGCATAATAATTTAATAGCTTATGCTTAACAGTTGTTGCCACAATTTTGCATATAAAAAGAAATTTGCTGCTTTCACATACTGTACTTACAAACTACTGTAATGAAGTTATTTGTACTGGCTTCCATCATATTGCCATCTACAGGGCAATAAAGCGTAAGTGCAAATGTAAGACAAAAAAACAAAAAATTGAAGAGTGCAAAACTATGAGGGGCCGTACAAGACATTTTTCATTCTGGCCCTCTCACATGCATACATTCTCCTTTCACATCCATACATTTTTACTTTCACATTCATACATTTTCACTCTCACATTCATACATTTTCACTCTCACATTCATACATTTTTACTTTCACATTTATACATTTTCAGTCTCACATTCATACATTTTCACTCTCACATGCATACATTTTCACTCTCACATTCATACATTTTTACTTTCACATTTATACATTTTCACTCTCACATTCATACATTTTTACTTTTACATTTATACATTTTCACTCTCACATTCATACATTTTTACTTTCCCATTTATACATTTTCACTCTCACATTCATACATTTTTACTTTCCCATTTATACATTTTCACTCTTACATTCATACATTTTTACTTTCACATTTATACATTTTTACTTTCACGTTTATACATTTTCTCTCTCACGTTTATACATTTTCACTCTTATATTCATACATGTTTACTCTCACATTCACACATTTTTAGTCTGTGAAATGTATGTTTGTATAAATAAAATATATGTGTATAAGAGTGAATATATATGTAGGTGAAGAAAGTATGTATGAACGTGAGAGGAGAATGTATGTATGTATGAGTGAAAGTATAGTGAAAACGGAAGGAGTCTAGTTGAAACGGAAGCCAGCTCTGATTGGCTAGCTCTGACTGGTAAGCTCTGATTGGCTGAGAACCTGACGCGGGTTACTGTTCATAAAATAACAAGGAAGGGGACGCACAATCATTTCGGCAAGCAGTTGGACTTTTGCAAAACATTTTGTCGACCCCAGAAACGAACTTCTTTGGCTTCCTGTCTCAAGCGGCGGCAAAGGACACAATCAACTGCACCCAACAGTGCTAATTATGACGCAGTTGAAAGTGAAATGAGAGACATTTTTAGACTGAGCAACTCTCGAACCTCTTCAACTGTCCAAGCGGGAGCTAATATGACCCGCTCCCAGACTACTGCGGTCAAGCCACCCTCCACTCGTAAAAACGAAGTCAAGCTAGCCGCCCCTCATTTGGATCATTGTGTGCATTATGGTACTGCAACACGCTGGCTTCATAATGGAACGCGGTGGCTTCACAGCACCGCGGTGAACTGAGCCGCGTTTTGTCCAAGCCAGCCGCACTTTGTTTTCTTTTGCGTTTCCCTTTCGGGTATTACCGCACCGTGATAGACGGCGTAGGTGTGGTGCATTTAGTCTATATACAACAACAACATGCCTGTGACGTCATGTGCTAGAATGGCCTAGTGGTGAAGTTATTCGTGGCTTATACGTGACAACGCGGGTTCGTATCCCGCGTAAGAACTGTGTTTCTTTGTATTTTTCTATGGCTGCCTGACTAATTAAAAACTGTTAAAATAAAAAAATTTAAATCAAGCACGCATTTTGTCTCAAGTATATTGACAGATCGTAATCAATATGTGCTAGGATTTACAGAAACATGGAAAATGTGTAGCTGTCTTAATTATAATTTTTTTTTTTAAATCCACAAACAGAGAGGACAGCACTACGAATGTAGACTGATAATTAACAAAAGGTGACATCACAGCTATTAAAATTTGAATCAAGTCAGTCAATCAAAAAATTATGAAAAATTTGAAAAATTTATAAATGTATAAATTGGAAAACTAAGAGGTGTGCCCTGATCTCCAAGTAAAGTACTTCAACCCTGCACTGGTTTGGGGTCAAAAGGTCAAATGGGCTAGGAGCTATTGAAGTTTGAAATTTGTCGGTCAATTTAAAAAATCATTAAAAATGTATAAATGTATAAATTGGAAAACTAAGAGATGTGCCCTGATCTCCAAGTAAAGTACTTCAACCCTGCACTGGTTTGGGGTCAAAAGGTCAAATGGACTAGGAGCTATTGAAGTTGGAAGCAAGTCAGTCAATTTAAAAAATCATGAAATATTTTTAAAGAGATAAATTGGAAAACTAAAAGGTGTGGCCTGATCTCCAAGTAAAGTACTTCAACCCTGCACTGGTTTGGGGTCAAAAGGTCAAATGGGCTAGGAGCTATTGAAGTTGGAAGCTAGTCAAAAAATAAAAAAATCATTAAAAATTTATAAAGAGATAAATTGGAAAACTAAGAGGTGTGCCCTGATCTCCAAGTAAAGTACTTCAACCCTGCACTGGTTTGGGGTCAAAAGGTCAAATGGGCTAGGAGCTATTAAAGTTGGAAGCTAGTCAGTCAATTTTAAAAAATCATTAAAAATTTATAAATATATAAATTGGAAAACTAAGAGGTGTGCCCTGATCTCAAAGTAAATTACTTCAACCCTGCACTGGTTTGGGGTCAAAAGGTCTAATGGGCTAGGAGCTATTGAAGTTGGAAGCTAGTCAAAAAATTAAAAAATCATTAAAAATTTATAAAGAGATAAATTGGAAAACTAAGAGGTGTGCCCTGATCTCCAAGTAAAGTACTTCAACCCGACACTGGTTTGGGGTCAAAAGGTCAAATGGGCTAGGAGCTATTGAAGTTGGAAGCTAGTCAGTCAATTAAAAAAATCATTAAAATTTTTTAAAGAGATAAATTGGAAAACTAAGAGGTGTGCCCTGATCTCCAAGTAAAGTACTTCAACCCTGCACTGGTTTGGGGTCCAAAGGTCAAATGGGCTAGGAGCTATTGAAGTTGGAAGCTAGTCAAAAAATAAAAAAATCATTAAAAATTTATAAAGAGATAAATTGGAAAACTAAGAGGTGTGCCCTGATCTCCAAGTAAAGTACTTCAACCCTGCACTGGTTTGGGGTCAAAAGGTCAAATGGGCTAGGAGCTATTGAAGTTGGAAGCTAGTCAAAAAATAAAAAAATCATTAAAAATTTATAAAGAGATAAATTGGAAAACTAAGAGGTGTGCCCTGATCTCCAAGTAAAGTACTTCAACCCTGCACTGGTTTGGGGTCAAAAGGTCAAATGGGCTAGGAGCTATTGAAGTTGGAAGCTAGTCAAAAAATTAAAAAATCATTAAAAATTTATAAAGAGATAAATTGGAAAACTAAGAGGTGTGCCCTGATCTCCAAGTAAAGTACTTCAACCCTGCACTGGTTTGGGGTCCAAAGGTCAAATGGGCTAGGAGCTATTGAAGTTGGAAGCTAGTCAGTCAATTAAAAAAATCATTAAAAATTTATAAATATATAAATTGGAAAACTAAGAGGTGTGCCCTGATCTCCAAGTAAAGTACTTCAACCCTGCACTGGTTTGGGGTCAAAAGGTCAAATGGGATAGGAGCTATTGAAGTTGGAAGCTAGTCAGTCAATTTAAAAAATCATTAAAAATTTTTAAAGAGATAAATTGGAAAACTAAGAGGTGTGCCCTGATCTCCAAGTAAAGTACTTCAACCCTGCACTGGTTTGGGGTCAAAAGGTCAAATGGGCTAGGAGCTATTGAAGTTGGAAGCTAGTCAGTCTATTAAAAAAATCTGTATATGTGAGCATATACAGGCTCAACAAGTATACTGTAAGAAGTATTTTATATGTCCAACATTAAAATTGTAAAACAACACACTAATAAAATGTGCAAAACCCCATAAATAAACCTGAACTGACACAAAATATCAAATGAATAGTTCAACCATGGTGTGTTCTCCTCAGTTTTGGCCGCATTCCAACGCAATGCATGTCTACTGTAGTGGTTGCATTTATATATGAAGAGCTGTTGTCTGTTGACCAAGGACTTGCTCATTCAAAAGTACTTGGGTAATTCTGGCCACCTCTCAGGGTTTTTACCGGGGAGAAGAAAAATCAGCCTTTGCTTGGGACCTGTAGGAGTACCAGAATTCTCTGGTACTTGTAGTGTTAAGGTGTAACCCAGCTACTGCCTAAAGTTTACTGAGATAGGCTACAGCACCCCCGTGATCCTAGTCAGGAGAACCGGTACAGGATGAAAGAATATATATTAGAGCTGAAACGAATACTCGAGCAACTCGAGTAACTCGAGTTTAAAAACTGATCCGAGTAATTTTATTCACCTCGAGTAATCGTTTATTTTGACAGCTCTAAGCATCACGTTTTGCTCGGACTACTTTTAATGCGGGACAACGCGCTGATGTCACGTGCGTAGAGGAAGAAGCAAAAAAAAAAAACTTACTGCAGCCGACAACCGCTACAAACGACGCCGACGTTGCTAAATACTAGCCCGCTCATGCTACGTTAGTTGCAGGTGGCGTCCAGTGAGTCTCATAGAGATCACATGTATGTTGAACTAGATGCGCAATGACAGACTAGGCCGCGTCTGGGCAGCGTTAGCAAACAGCCGCCATCTTAAAGCAGTAGAGCGCTAAGCGCTAATAAAGAGCGCTAAACGCTAATATACTGTATAAGATTAACGTTACTGTCACTACTAGCTCACCTTACGTTAGCACTGCGGAGGGCTAGGTTTCAATTAATTAAGACCGCTTTCGATGCGTGGCTAACGTGTCTTACATACAGGCTATAACATAACATAGCGTTGTGGAGTGATGAGCATGTCAAATAAAAACTCAACAATGCTAACTATCAATTTTAGCTCAGTAATCATTGCTGGATAAAACACCAAGTAGCACTAGTCCCTGATGTGCTCCAATACAGCCTGTATCATACATTTATTCTGAACAGTGCAAAAACTTAAATCCTATCAGGACTTACAGTTTAGACTAACTTAAAACTTAACTAGAACTTAAAAATGGCTTGACACAAATAGAAATTTAATTGGAAAACGTAGGAAAAAATCCTAACTTTTAAGTGATGTGTGTTATCAAGCGTAAAGGCATTTTTAGGTGTGTTTATATATATATATATATATATATATAAAAATAAGATCTAAAGGTTTTTTGAGTGAAAGCAGTGAATTAGTCATTTTTTAAAATTCTAGTTACATCTGAGATGCAATTGTTGGCTGTTTTCAACAATATACATCAAAAATAAAGACATTGATTGACTGAAAATGATAAAATGTCTTGTTTTCTCATGTATATCTATAATTGCTCTTCACCTAAAAATATATTTGTTTTATCCGATTACTCGATTAATCGATAGAATTTTCAGTCGATTACTCGATTACTAAAATATTCGATAGCTGCAGCCCTAATATATATCCTTTAAAGGTATTGAAAATAAAAAAATTAATTGTTTCTGAAGTGGAGTATTTGTTGTATAAAAAATAATGAAATTACTTATTTATTGATAGGCAGTCTAAATAAAGTATTTTGAAATCAAATTTATGTTTTTACTTAGTTATGTACATATCCATAAACATCTATGTGGTATCTACATTGTAATTTTTTCAAAAAATTTTTCTTCCAAAAATAGCCAGGGTTTGTTCATGTTGGTTTACAATAAAAAAATGGATGGATATAAATAAATTGTCGTTAAATTTGAGTAAAACCAAAGCTATGATGTTTGGTAGCGTTAAAACTAATTCTGATTTGCATATAATTATTGACGGTTTCCAAATTGAAAACGCAGATGTGAATACATTTTTAGGTGTCAAAATTGATAGTAAACTGACATGGAAACCCACATCAGACATATAAAAACAAAAATTTCCAAGAGTCTCTCAATTATAAATAAAGCTAAACAATTTCTTGACGAGAACGCACTCCGCACTTTATACTGCTCCTTGGTTCTTCCATACTTCTCATATTGTGTTGAAGTCTGGGGAAACACCTATCAAAGCATGATAAATCCTTTAGTCACCTTACAGAAACGGGCTGTGCGAATCATCCATAAGGTCGGGTTTCTGGAGCACACACATAATTTGTTTATTTACTCAAAGCTGCTAAAATTTAACGATCTTGTAAAGTATAATACCTCAATAATCCTCTATAAAGCATTTAATTAATTATTATCAATTAAATTCTAAAACCTTTTTACAATGAAAGAGAGACTTCAAAATACCAAAAATTCGAACAACTCGTAAAAGTTTTTGTGTGTCTGTGTGTGGAGTAATCTGGGAATGCAACACAAGCAATGCCAAACTATCTACAGATTTAAACGGTTATACAAATTTATGGTCTGGTCACAGTATACTGATATAAGGTCTTAATTACATCAATAAGTTGTCTTGGTATGAGTGCTGGTTGTTTCTTACCATTGCTGGTATATTGCCCGGTACCATTGTTGGTATAGTTATTGTTGCCATTTATAATTTGTTTGCCCTGTGTGAGTGGCCTTTACCATAGTTGGTATGGTTTAACTTTCATTACCATGTTGGTATGAAATTGTTTTTGGGTTTGGGTGTTACCTGTGGTAACTTCATGTCAAGGGACAACATTTGTTACAAAAATGAAATTGTACATAACTGTTTGAACTGATTTTTTGGTTGCCTACATTTTTGGAAGGAAGTAGCAAGATTTTTTTTGTTCCTAATTAGATGAGAATAGGGGTGGGATTAAATAAGTTTTCTTCTTCCCACTCCTTTTCAGGCATGTAGTTGATCTTGCTATGTTAGTTTTGCTGCTCTTTTGTGTTATATGTTTATAAGAGCTGTATATGTTTGCTGTCTTGACAAGGAAAATTACGGCCTGAAATAAACAAATGAAATGAAATGAAATGATAAAGTGAACACACCCTTTACAATTCACAGCTCTTTCTTTAAAAAAAAAAAAAAAAAAAAAGATTAAATGACAAGTAATCATCTATCAAACTAATGACTTGATTATTATTACAATGTCTACAGGCTGGGAGGATTCTTCCGTTATTTGAAAGTTGCACCTAGTAGAATTTGACATGTTTGGGTTTTGCTTACGTCTTGGAACAAAAAAATAATTGAGAAGATTCCAATACCTTGACAGTTACTATTGAAATGTTATAATTGTATTTTTAATTACGTGTTGCACATTATGGTTTTCCAATGTAATTGGATGCCTTTGTGGATTTCATTTTAGTGTACATTATTACATGCAAGACTCCATTATGTTCTAACTGTAATGTTGAAACGAAACGAATTATTGAATGAATTAATAAAGTAAATAATTTTTTAATTAAGTAAAATAGGAATTACCCAAATGATTGGAGTGGGTGGTATCTTTTACTTTTATTACTTTAATCTAGATTTTGAAGCAAGTACAGTACATTAGTGAAGTAGTAAAGTAGTAGTTTACAGTAGTAAAGTAAGGCTGTCATTGGGATTCATCAATCAAAAAAAAAAGTTATATAGTTACTTGTAATAATCCAATGCCTTTAAATATGAAAAGGAACACAGTACAACTTGCTCATGTTTATTATATACATTATAAATCTGAATGGGTTAATCGGACTCAAAACAAAAAATAAAATATATAAATAAAATATGGAATGCCAAATAAAATTTGAAAAAAAAACCCAGGCAATTAATCTATGTCAAAAGTGTTCATTAACACAATGTTCTTTAATAAATCATGTCATTAGCGAGCGAGCTGTAGGCCTATAGGTAATAGGTTAATGCATATAAGCCCATGAAGTCAAAATGTGTTTTCCACATTTGAGTTGCGCAAAAATTATGATGCATCATTCATATGTTCTGCTATTTTCACCCTATAAATCGAGGATATAAGTGGGTTTAAATTCAAAATTGTATTTATTTGCATGCACTGTAGTGGGGGATGGGTCTGATATATCGATATCGTGGGTCTGCTTTAAGGAAAAGGCCTTGTCCTTGCTTGTCTCTGGACTGTAACATTCTCCGTAATACATGCAAGACACCATTTAGATAACCTTAACTTTTAACTTATTGATCTGGCCTCGGCAATAATATAAAGTTTGTTCTGTACTAGCTTCCAACTTCAATAGCTCCTAGCCCATTTGACCTTTTGACCCCAAACCAGTGCAGGGTTGAAGTACTTTACTTGGAGATCAGGGCACACCTCTTAGTTTTCCAATTTATCTCTTTAAAAATATTTCATGATTTTTTAAATTGACTGACAAATTTCAAACTTCAATAGCTCCTAGCCCATTTGACCTTTTGACCCGAAACCAGTGCAGGGTTGAAGTCCTTTACTTGGAGATCAGGGCACACCTCTTAGTTTTCCAATTTATGTCTTTATAAATTTTTAATGATTTTTTTATTTTTTGACTAGCTTCCAACTTCAATAGCTCCTAGCCCATTTGACCTTTTGACCCCAAACCAGTGCAGGGTTGAAGTACTTTACTTGGAGATCAGGGCACACCTCTTAGTTTTCCAATTTATACATTTATAAATTTTTAATGATTTTTTAAATTGACTGACAAATTTCAAACTTCAATAGCTCCTAGCCCATTTGACCTTTTGACCCCAAACCAGTACAGGGTTGAAGTACTTTACTTGGAGATCAGGGCACACCTCTTAGTTTTCCAATTCATCTCTTTACAATATTTTAATGATTTTTTAATTTTTTTGACTAGCTTCCAACTTCAATAGCTCCTAGCCCATTTGACCTTTTGACCCCAAACCAGTGCAGGGTTGAAGTAATTTACTTTGAGATCAGGGCACACCTCTTAGTTTTCCAATTTATATATTTATAAATTTTTAATGATTTTTTTAATTGACTGACTAGCTTCCAACTTCAATAGCTCCTAGCCCATTTGACCTTTGGACCCCAAACCAGTGCAGGGTTGAAGTACTTTACTTGGAGATCAGGGCACACCTCTTAGTTTTCCAATTTATACATTTATAAATTTTTAATGATTTTTTAAATTGACTGACAAATTTCAAACGTCAATAGCTCCTAGCCCATTTGACCTTTTGACCCCAAACCAGTACAGGGTTGAAGTACTTTACTTGGAGATCAGGGCACACCTCTTAATTTTCCAATTCATCTCTTTACAATATTTTAATGATTTTTTAATTTTTTGACTAGCTTCCAACTTCAATAGCTCCTAGCCCATTTGACCTTTTGACCCCAAACCAGTGCAGGGTTGAAGTAATTTACTTTGAGATCAGGGCACACCTCTTAGTTTTCCAATTTATATATTTATAAATTTTTAATGATTTTTTTAATTGACTGACTAGCTTCCAACTTCAATAGCTCCTAGCCCATTTGACCTTTGGACCCCAAACCAGTGCAGGGTTGAAGTACTTTACTTGGAGACCAGGGCACACCTCTTAGTTTTCCAATTTATCTCTTTAAAAATATTTCATGATTTTTTAAATTGACTGACAAATTTCAAACTTCAATAGCTCCTAGCCCATTTGACCTTTTGACCCGAAACCAGTGCAAGGTTGAAGTCCTTTACTTGGAGATCAGGGCACACCTCTTAGTTTTCCAATTTATCTCTTTATAAATTTTTTATGATTTTTTTATTTTTTGACTAGCTTCCAACTTCAATAGCTCCTAGCCCATTTGACCTTTTGACCCCAAACCAGTGCAGGGTTGAAGTACTTTACTTGGAGATCAGGGCACACCTCTTAGTTTTCCAATTTATACATTTATAAATTTTTAATGATTTTTTAATTTTTTGACTAGCTTCCAACTTCAATAGCTCCTAGCCCATTTGACCTTTTGACCCCAAACCAGTGCAGGGTTGAAGTACTTTACTTGGTGTTCGAGGCACACCTCTTAGTTTTCCAATTTATGCCTCCAAATTTTTTTTATGATTTTTTAATTTATTGACTAGCTTCAAACTTCAATAGCTCCTAGGCCATTTGACCTTTTGACCCTAAACCAGTGTAGGGTTGAAGTACTTTACTTGGAGATCAGGGCACACCTCTTAGTTTTCCAAAATATCTCTTTATAAATTTTGCATGATTTTTTTAATTGACTGACTAGCTTCCAACTTCAATAGCTCCTAGCCCATTTGACCTTTTGAACCCAAACCAGTGCAGGGTTGAAGTACTTTACTTGGAGATCAGGGCACACCTCTTAGTTTTCCAATTTATCCCTCCAAAAAATTTTTAATGATTTTTTAAATTATTGACTAGCTTCAAACTTCAATAGCTCCTAGGCCATTTGACCTTTTGACCCCAAACCAGTGCAGGGTTGAAATACTTTACTTGGAGTTCAAGGCACACCTCTTAGTTTTCCAATTTATCTCTCCATAATTTTTAAATGATTTTTTAAATCGATAGACTAGCTTCAAACTTCAATAGCTCCTAGGCCATTTGACCTTTTGACCTCAAACCAGTGCAAGGTTGAAGTACTTTACTTGGTGTTCAAGGCACACCTCTTAGTTTTCCAATTTATGCCTCCAAATTTTTTTAATGATTTTTTAAATTATTGACTAGCTTCAAACTTCAATAGCTCCTAGGCCATTTGACCTTTTGACCCCAAACCAGTGCAGGGTTGACATACTTTACTTGGTGTTCAAGGCACACCTCTTAGTTTTCCAATTTATGCCTACAAATTTTTTAAAATGATTTTTTAATTTATTGACTAGCTTCAAACTTCAATAGCTCCTAGGCCATTTGACCTTTTGACCCCAAACCGGTGCAGGGTTGACATACTTTACTTGAAGTTCAAGGCACACCTCTTATTTTTCCAATTTATGCCTCCAAATTTTTTTTATGATTTTTTAAATTATTGACTAGCTTCAAACTTCAATAGCTCCTAGGCCATTTGACCTTTTGACCTCAAACCAGTGCAGGGTTTACATACTTTACTTGGAGTTCAAGGCACACCTCTTAGTTTTCCAATTTATCCCTCCAAAATTTTTTTTATGATTTTGTAAATTATTGACTAGCTTCAAACTTCAATAGCTCCTAGGCCATTTGACCTTTTGACCTCAAACCAGTGCAAGGTTGAAGTACTTTACTTGGTGTTCAAGGCACACCTCTTAGTTTTCCAATTTATGCCTCCAAATTTTTTTTAATGATTTTTTAATTTATTGACTAGCTTCAAACTTCAATAGCTCCTAGGCCATTTGACCTTTTGACCCCAAACCAGTGCAGGGTTGACATACTTTACTTGGTGTTCAAGGCACACCTCTTAGTTTTCCAATTTATGCCTCCAAATTTTTTTTATGATTTTTAAAATTATTGACTAGCTTCAAACTTCAATAGCTCCTAGGCCATTTGACCTTTTGACTTCAAACCAGTGCAAGGTTGACGTACTTTACTTGGTGTTCAAGGCACACCTCTTAGTTTTCCAATTTATGCCTCCAAATTTTTTTTAATGATTTTTTAATTTATTGATTAGCTTCAAACTTCAATAGCTCCTAGGCCATTTGACCTTTTGACCCCAAACCAGTGCAGGGTTTACATACTTTACTTGGAGTTCAAGGCACACCTCTTAGTTTTCCAATTTATCCCTCCAAAAATTTTTTTATGATTTTTTAAATTATTGACTAGCTTCAAACTTCAATAGCTCCTAGGCCATTTGACCTTTTGACCCCAAACCAGTGCAGGGTTGACATACTTTACTTGGTGTTCAAGGCACACCTCTTAGTTTTCCAATTTATGCCTCCAAATTTTTTTTATGATTTTTTAAATTATTGACTAGCTTCAAACTTCAATAGCTCCTAGGCCATTTGACCTTTTTCCTCAAACCAGTGCAAGGTTGAAGTACTTTACTTGGTGTTCAAGGCACACTTCTTAGTTTTCCAATTTATCCCTCCAAAAAAAAATTTATGATTTTTTAAATTATTGACTAGCTTCAAACTTCAATAGCTCCTAGGCCATTTGACCTTTTGACCCCAAACCAGTGCAGGGTTGACATACTTTACTTGTTGTTCAAGGCACACCTCTTAGTTTTCCAATTTATGCCTCCAAATTTTTTTTATGATTTTTTAAATTATTGACTAGCTTCAAACTTCAATAGCTCCTAGGCCATTTGACCTTTTGACCTCAAACCAGTGCGAGGTTGAAGTACTTTACTTGGTGTTCAAGGCACACCTCTTAGTTTTCCCTTTTTTTATGTATAGGTTGTTAATAAATGTACTTGATTAAAACTTAAGTAGCTGTGAGGTCATTTGACCTTTTTGTTCATTATCAGTGTACATTTGTAGTCCTGTTCTTGCTGTTTCTGAATTTTTCTTTTTTTTCATTCAGACAGCTACACATTTTCCATCTGTTTCGTTAAATCCTACCACAAATTGAATACGATCTGTCAATATACTTGATACAAGTACAGAAAAAGCATGCTTGATTTTAAACTTTTTATTTTAACAGTGTTTTTATTTATCAGGCAGCCATCATTCTTTTTTTTATTGAGCCATCATTCTTTTTTTTATTGAGAAAAAAAAAATAATAATTCAAAGACCTCAAGCGGGATTCGATCCCGCATTCTCAGGTGCGACAGACAACCGATTCTGTTATCGAGCTATTCTTCCATGTGACGTCACAGTAATGTTTTCTGCTTCTAGAAGAATGTTTCGGCACGTACGCCATCTGTCACTGTGCGATAAAACCTGAAAGAGAAACGCAACAGAAAAGAAAGTGCGGCTGGCTTGAACAGAACGCGGCTCAGTTCACCGCAGTTTCACAGCGCAAGTTCCCCGGTGGCTTCATAGCGCTAGTCCCTTTATTGAAAACAATAAATATGAATAAATAAAAAATGGGAAGCCATCCAAGAACGGGTCCACTTGAGAGAGGCACTCGAGCACCCCGAGACCCAAACTAAAGTATTATGATATAAAAAATAATTTAGGAATTCCGAGTAATACTACTTAGAAAATTGCTAGTTATTTCTGTCATTTACCCTTATTTCAAATTTTAATTTAAAAATATCTGGCTGATATCCCGGGACGGGTCCACTTCTGAGGTATACTAGACGACCCTAAGACTCGAACTAAAGTACTCTGATAAAATTCTGATGTATCATTTCAAAAATAAAAGTACTTTGAAAATTGCCCATTTTTGCTGTCATTTTGCCCGATTTCAAAAATTGATTTAAAAAAAAAATCTGGTTGATATCCTGGGACGGTTCCACTTCTGAAGTATACTAGACGACCCAAAGACTCGAACTAAAGTACACTGATAAAATTCTGATGTATCATTTCAAAATAAAAGTACTTTGAAAATTGCCTATTTTAGCTGTCATTTCGCCTGATTTCAAAAATTGATTTAAAAACATCTGGCTGATATCCCGGGACGGTTCCACTTCTGGGGTATACTAGACTACCCCAAGTATTGAACTAAAGTACTCTGATAAAATTCTGATGTATTATTTCAAAATAAAAGTACTTTGAAAAATAAACGTGAAAGTAAAAATGTATAAATGTGAAAGTAAAAATGTATGAATGTGAGAGTGAAAATGTATAAATGTAAAAGTAAAAATGTATAAATGTGAGAGTGAAAATGTATAAATGTGAGAGTGAAAATGTATAAATGTGAAAGTAAAAATGTATAAATGTGAAAGTAAAAATGTATAAATGTGAGAGTGAAAATGTATGAATGTGAAAGTAAAAATGTATTAATGTGAGAGTGAAAATGTATGAATGTGAAAGTAAAAATGTATGGATGTGAAAGGAGAATGTATGCATGTGAGAGGAGAATGTATGTGTGTGAGAGTGAATATATATGTATGTGAAAGGAGAATGTGTGTGAGAGGGCCAGAATGAAAAATGTCTTGTACGGCCCCTCATACAAAACATCAAAAAGTTTTCCCTCTCAAAAGTTAGACCTCTCATTCACACTAACCAAAATATTAAGGGAGTAGAGCTGATTAGGAATCATCGTCTGACTCGCACAGTATATTCATTTTAATATTGATCAGGTCAGGACAAGGGCGTAGGTTTGGTCTCAACATTGGTTGGGACGATATAACAGTATAACCTGCATGTACACTTTTTGCTGAGGACGGGACATCAATAAGACCAAACAGATTGGGTGAACGGGGGTCAATGCAAAATAAATTTGGATTGATTTTCACTTTCATATGAACTGGTTCAGGTGATACACCGTTCGATTCAAACCGTTGTTTTCAAAAACTACTAAAGAAAGATTTTGAAAACTTCCAGAATAAATGTCGATTTTATTAGCTAATTGAAATTGCAATATTTGAACATAATTATATTAACATATATTAACAAGTTTGTATTTGTTGTCTAATCTCTTAACTATTCAGAAGAGCAAAAAAATACAAATTTGCCACTCAACATTTTCTGTTGAAATTAAAAAATATATATATAACCGGAAAAAACTTCAGGGAATTACAAGCACAAGCACAGTCAAACTCAACAAAAAAATGAAAGCTCCTTAGTTTGGGCTGCTTTAAGACCACATAAATAAAATAAAAATGAAAATTGGGAGACGGGGGTAAACCTTGGTTCACTACATTTCTCACAGTTTAATTAATGTTAACAATAGAAGACAAACAGGTTAGCAAATTCACACAGTTTAATGTTAACTCAGATGAAGGTGGGACTTTCAGCATAAAAAATAGTTGTGTGTTCCCCACCTCCCCCTTTTTACATTACCTGCAGTGGCTGCTGCTGGCCGGGAAAAAAATTCTTATATCACTTGTCTTTGGAGGGGGCGAAGGCGAATTAATTTTGTCAACATGTTGTATTTCTGTCGAGACTGTGAGTGTGTGTGTGTGTGTGTGTGTGTGTGTGTGGTGGGGTCCCAAGTCATCAGCCAATCAAACACGAGTTTGAGGTAAAACATGGACTGTCACATTCAGCAAGTGAAAAGGGATGTCTGAACATTATGAAAATAATTCACTTAATAATGGTAGGGTCAATTCTATCCTATATGGGAATACAATCTAAATAAAATTACCGACATAGCTAAACTCATTATGTAATGTAAATAGGGTTGCTTAAAAGTTGGTGGGGACGTATCCTGAAAAGTTGCTAGTGTAACGTCCCTACTGTCCCTATGCAAACCTACTCCCTTGGGTCAGGAACATTACATTACATAGCTGTATACATACAAAAATGAAAAACATTAATTTGAAAAAATACGTGTCGGAAAATGTTTTCCACAATTTATTGCGGTTACAAATAATTCAAGGAAAATGAAAACCTCCTCCGGGTGTGTTTTGGATTCATGACAGTATTCATATTTTTCTGTTCAACAATTCATTTTAAATTGTATGGAAAGGACATTATATTTGATCATATTTTTGTTTTTAAAAGTTTTTTTTCCCCAAGTATTAAAAATTTGACTTGATCAACCTTGATAAATTTGGTTTATTGGCAAATGTATTTATCTTCAAGGATTTACATTTCAGAACTTCTAATGTACATACAACATATATAGATTAAAAAAGAAACTGTATGATTACATGACTTTCGGTTACAGTAAATTGTTCAAACTCGCTACACGCTAACACCTGAACACGAATGGCGTGTTGCTTGACACATTCAATGCCAGCCATTACAAATAAAAAAAAAAAAAAAAAAAAAAAAAAACACAATAATGTGTTCTACTACATATAGACCAAATCTACCATATGGTAAAACATACGTTTTTATTCTACCTTTTTCCTCCATTATTTTGTAATGAGCATTAAAACACTAGTACTAGTGGGTAAACCGCAGGTGTTTCTCTCCCAAAATGGAGAATGTGCTTTTTGTGAAACAAAACATATCAAGCCAGACTGCTGACATTTTTGCTTTTGTGACAACATTTGAGAGTGGTGTTTGACCCCAAAATAATTATATTTTTGTCATGTGCACATCGGTCATGCTGCTCAAAATGCATAATCGCATGACCCTTGTCACAAATCCAACAGGTTTCTATTATTCTATTCTATTATCGTTATTATTATATCTGCTAATTGCAACAAAAGATGCTAAATCTAAGCACATACATGTTCTGGTCCGATGACAAGCTTTTCCAAATTTCCAGCAGGTGAGCATGCCATTTTTTTCTTTTTGTCCTCTTACATTAGGTCAGAAACTGGTGTGATGTCAGATCTGAAAATGTGAATCGCTGCCATTTACTGGTTATTTAGTATCAATAAACCACAAAGCTAACTGACTATTCAAGCTTAATAGAAGCAAACTATCTAAGGTACAACTGTCATTAAATAAATCCAATGCTTTACGTTTAGCTGAGGTACACAACATCACAAACAAAAGCAATACTTTACTGCCAACGCATAACCGATTTTTTTTTTTTTTAATGTTAATACTACTTACACTATTATGGAGGGCAACACAGTTTCAAACAGAAGTCCTGGAATAATTGCGTCAAACCTAAGCGGGCCATGTAAACTAACACAAAGGACATGATCTGGCATGTGGGCTCAAAAGTTTGACACCTGTGCTATGTAATGTGTATTGCGAGAAATCATTTATTCTGACTTTTTGTGTATCTGCATGTGTCTAATCATATTGGACTTTTGAGCAAAGCTTCCACCACAAACTGAACAACTAAATGGTTTTTCTCCTGTGTGAACTCTCATGTGTTTATCAAGACTTTCTTTCCGAGAAAATGTTGCTCGGCAAAAAGAGCAACTGAAGGGTTTTTCTCCTGTGTGAGTTCTCATGTGCTTCTTTAAACTTTGTTTGACCGAGAATGTTGCGCCGCAAAGCGTGCAACAATAGGGCTTCTCTCCCGTGTGTGTTCTCATGTGTAATTCCATATGTTCCTTTCGAGAAAATGTCTTCCCACAAACTGAGCAACAAAACGATTTTTCGCCAGTGTGTGTTTTCGCATGTCTCTGCCAATGAGACTTACAAGTAAAACATTTCCCACAAATTGAGCATCGAAAATGTTCTTTAAGTGTGGGACATTTCCTGTGTTTTTTGGAAATTTTCTTATTAAGAGTTGCATCTTTTCGGGAGTGTTTTGACTGACTGTCGCCACCTTCGCAGCCTGCGTCACTTCCCGAAGGGTCTATCGTGTCGTTGCTGTCTGACAGTGGAGCTAAGAAGTTGGCTTGTGGTGTTCCTCCACTTGGACTGCCATGATCAACCTGTGACCATTCGGCTACTTCATCTGGGTCATACTCACTCTTCACTGAGACGCCAGCCTGTGGCAACATACCGACATCGGTCTCCTCTTCAGTTTCAAATATGGGGTGCTTAAGATCTTCCAGCTCAAAACGGGAGCTGCCCCACAGCTGCTGAGACGAAAGTTCTTCAGGATGACCAATCAGCTTCTGCAAGTCTGAGAGAACCAAGAAACACAAACAGTTCCGATCACGCAGGTCAAATATGATATCAATTTAGACAGAAAGAACAATACTGACCAACAAAGTAAAAACAATAAGTGGTTATTCGGAAAATAAGTTTAAAAAGGTCGCACTAATGTATTACAGTCAGGGATCCCTCGTTTTTTGCGAGGGACGATAAGTCATATCCCGCTGTTTTTTTTCACCCCCCCAGTCTAATAATAATTTAAAAAGTTTATGTAAATACTATATATTCAATAAATGGATTTTATGCACTTCAAATGTTATAATAATTATGATCAGTTTAGTGCCGCAACGATTAACCGATTAACTCGAGTATTCGATTAGAAAAAAATATTCGAATTAAATTTTCTTGCTTGGAGTATTCGTTTAATTACAGTGGCGTTGTAATGGTTTATTTTGAAAGTGTTTGCATTTAGTTTTATTGATGAGGGTGGATACACTGCCCACTAAACAAGACATGGAAAAACTTATGCATGCATTCATTTTCAGCAGATTGGACTATTGCAACGGTATATTTACAGGTCTTGATAAAAAATCAGTCAGGAAGTTGCAGCTGGTACAGAATGCTGCAGCCAGAGTCCTCACAAATACAAGGAAGCTGGACCACATTACACCAGTTTTGAAATCGCTACACTGGCTTCCAGTAAGTCAAAGGATAGACTATAAAATACTACTGCTCGTCTACAAAACACTTAATGGCCTTGGACCAAAATACATGCTTGACTTGTTAGAGTCCTATGAGACATCTAGACCCCTAAGGTCGTCTGGAACCGGTCTTCTGCATGTTCCTAGAACAAGAACCAAGCAGGGTGAGGCAGCATTTAGTTATTATGCTCCTCACCTCTGGAACAAGTTACCCGAACGTCTGAAGTATGCTCAAACTGTTAGCTCTTTTAAATCAGGGCTAAAAACGCTTTTGTTTAGCACTGCATATCTATAACTGTCTATATATTTCAATCTACCTGCTTTCTATTCCTCGTTTTTATCTCCATTGCTGATTTCAATTATTATTAGTAGTAGTAGTTTTTGTTTTTATTTTTATTTTTATTTTATTTATTTATTTTTATTCTGTGATTAAATGTGATCTTTTGTCTTCGTTTCTACGTTGTGTTGATTTAAATGTGATTTTTATGATCTTCATGTGATGTAAAGCACTTTGAATTGCCTTGTGTTGAATTGTGCTATATAAATAAATTTGCCTTGCCTTGCCTTGCCTCTGGTCTGCCTCTTTTCATATGGCTGAATCCAACTGCTCCCTGTTATGACCAACGTAAGCTAAGTTTTCGTTTAATTTTTTTAATGCATTCATAATTTAGTTTATAGGTATATTTAGCCTTTTTTGTGGGGATATGTGTCTGAACCATTTGTTAAGAGCATTGGAAAAAAAAAAAAAACTAGGATTTTATAGCATTTAAGCTAGCGGACTTTTTCTATGTAAGTTAGCCAACTGTTCTTTTGTTTTACATAGATCCTCTTTTTTTTTTTTTTTAAATTATACTCAGCTCAGGTATTTTAATTTTTCATGTTCCTTATCAGATTACTCGATTATTCGAACTAACTAGTCCATCGATTAATCGACTACTAAAATATTCGATAGCTGCAGCCCTAGATCAGTTTTAAACATGTTACTGTCCCACCAAGTTATTTTTAAACATGAATAAAGTAGAAAAATGCTTGTCTTTAATAAATGCTTCATTGAGTGAGTCCTCTCAAATCCACCCAAGCAAGCTCACTCATACACACACTCTCTCAACACAGACAGTTGCCAGAGAGAAAAAAAACACTGCATGTTTTACCACCGCTAGACACACTAAACATGCTGGAGTTAACTCTCGTAGCTGGTGGGAAACTTTCATGACAGCGTTTACGAACCATTAATTTTGTAAAACTGCGAAATCATATTGGAGGTATTGCCTCCTCGGCAGCCACCCTCAGCAAACATGTTTTACATGTCAGTTGGCCCTCCACCTCTAAGCCGCGGCCGTCTGTAATTTTTCTGTAGCCGAAGTAGTCCCATACCAGTGATTTTGTTTTCTTTGATGGGGGAAAAAAGTTCAGGAGATTCACCTCCTCCAGTCATCGTGTAGCACAGCTGACACTGAGCAACAACTGGTGGGGGAGTGTCGTGCCTTGCAGCTGCAAGCAAGGGATTTTTGGAACATAAAAGAAATAGCTAATACCTTGGGGACAGTACGTCGGAAAATGTTTGCAGTTGTGAAACACTGACGTTTTCATACCACGGTATAACTTGAAACCAGTAATCGGCACATGTCTATTGGGTGCATCGTAACCTGGGGACTACCTGTAATCGTTTCGTGAAAATGATTGGATGTGGCTTTTCCGCAACCTATGAAAGTTAATTTAAGCAGTAAATTGCCAGAAGCTGCTTAAGATCCATACAGTGGTGTGAAAAAGTATCTGAACCTTCTGGAATTTCTCACATTTCCGCATAAAATCCCCATCAAATGTGACCTGATCTTTGTCAAAATAACAAAGATGAAAAAACAGTGTCTGCTTTAACTAAAACCACTCAAACATTTATAGGTTTTCATATTTCAATAAGCACAGTATGACTTAAAATGTTTGGTAAAAATTGGTTTCAATTGCTCTTTAAGTCTCCTTAGGCAGTTTACTTACTTACAATATTTTTCTCCCTTCTGTCATTGTTTGCATGCTATCCTCATTAAAATATGAAAAACTATAAATGTTTGGGTGGTTTTAGTTAAAGCAGACACTGTTTTTACATCTGTGTGATTTTGACAAAGATCAGATTACATTTGACGGGGATTTTATGCAGAAATGTGTGAAATTCCAAAAGGTTCAGATACTTTTTTATACCACTGACTGTATATTTAAAGAAAAATTATAAACAGTTGTCTCAAATGTACATAAATGTTGGACTGAGGGCAATTATAGTATTCAAGCCGATCGAGTCCAATGTCTTCAAATCTTAACCCTGGAGAACCCACTGGCAACAAAGTGCTTAACGCTCCTGTGTTACTGAGGGCTTACGGTATAAAATAATTATGTTTAATCCCGGCAATCAAACTATGTCGGCTAAAGAATAGCTTTGAAGTCCACTACAGAAATTCTGTTTCATTTGAGGGTAAGTGTTTATGCGAGTTTCTGGTTCTCTCTTTTTAAGAGCATTTCAAATGTTTGTCATTACCTGCACAGTCTGTGTCACTCCTCAAAGGTTCTTCAGTGTCATCACTATTTGGCAGCATAGGCAAGTAGTTGTCAGGTGGCGGTCCTCCAGAAGTGTCTCCGTTTGGACTATGACGAAAACACTTTGACCAATTTGATGATTCATGTTGGTTAACCTTACTCTCTACAGAGAAACCATTCAGTGGCAAGTTGCAGACTCCAGCTTCTTCCTCTTCCACTTTAACACGTGATGGCTGTGGATGGTCCTGCTTTAAAGATGGGCTACCCCACTGCGGCTGAGGAGAAAGATCGTCCTGACGACCGATCAGTTGCTCAACATCTGCAGGACAAAAACACAGATTAGCTCCTATGCAGCAAATCAGACAGATGAAAGTAGTGTTTTTAAGATATGCAATACTGTTGCGCTCACACACTCTAGCAGGATGTGTAATATGTTATAGTCCAATGTAGGGATGTCCCTGATCAGAAATCGGGCTGAATCACGTCATTTTCAGGGGATTGGAATAGGACAAAAAAATAGGTAAATACGTTTTTTTAGACTATTCATTTAAAGTATTAAATCAGTGGGCGCCATTGATGACGTCATTGGACATCCCTACTCGAATGCATTGCACACTCATACTGGACTATCATGAAATGCTACAACAACTGTCGGCTTGGTTTTCAGCATCATACGCAGATTTTAAGGGGGGGCCAGGAGGGCCAGCCCCCCCCTTCTGGTGGCCAAAAAGTGTCATTGCATGAAATTGACTTTCTTATATACAGTGGGGAGAACAAGTATTTGATACACTGCCAATTGGCCAGTGAGTGTATAAAAAAATTGTAAAGCAATACAACTGCAACTAAAATGAATGTAATGAACAAAAAAAAAATTTTTTTAATGGTTCAAAATTATTTTTCGAACAGATCATGTGACTAGCACCTTAGAGAGTCATTTGCTTTGCATATAATTTAAAAAAAATTAGGAGAGAGCAATTTTATTTTTCAAATGATTTTCTTTGATTGAAAACATTTTTTTTGATTGAAGCAACTTTTTGGGGGGTTGAATGATTCAGACACAAATGTCCTACCCATAATATGGCCCAAAAACAAAGAGGATTGCTTTAATCAAATAAAACTTTTTCAACGAAAAATTAAGTGTTCAAATGCAAATTTTTCAATCTCAAATATTTTTCCGCATTCAAAAAAGGTTTCTATGATTGAAATTTTTTTTTTTTTGATTGAATTGATTTTTCTTTTTGAAAATATATTTTTTGAAGCAACTTATTTTTTGATTGAATAATAATGACAAAAACGTCCAAGCCAAAATGTCGCCCAAACACAAATCAACATTTCTTCAATCAAAAAAGTTCCGTCAATGCCAAATAAAATTCAAAGAAAAATAGCTTTCACATGTATTTTTTTGAGTTTCAAATTTATTTTTGCATTCAAAAACATTTATTTTGATTGAAGAGACTTTTTTTCTTATTGAAAATAGTTATTTTGATCAAAGCAACTTTTTTTTTATTGAAGCAACTTTTTTGGGATTGAATAATAAGACACAAATCTACCTCCATATGGCTCCACCCAGTGGATACCATTTTTGACTGGGGTAACTACATTGGCACGACACCGGCATGTGAACCATATTCAACGGTTGACGATCTTGGCAAAAAGTATTGCCTAAGCAGCCTGATGTAGAATTCCCCTCAAGAATGATGGGAAGGAAAAAACGCTCATTGTCAACTTATTATCAATATTCTTGTAAGTTAATTTTATTGCTGACACTGCGTTTCGGGGTCATCAACATGTTGTTCCCCCCTACCCAAAAGTCAAACTCCGCCTATGTTAAGCATATAAATTTAAGGCAGCAAACGAATTGCTAAATTCGGGGCAACTATATTAACCAGTGTTTTAACTGTTATTTGTCAAATTACATGAAAATGACCCATAAAATGATTTTAGATTTTCATTTATTTCAAAGAAACTAAGCATCCACGTGACGTCAAAGCAGCGTTCCTATTGGTTGATAGGAATCGTCCAAAATGGCTGGAGTCTCTTTATTATGATTGCCTGTTCTAATGGTAAATGGTGTTATATACTAATGAACTTATATAATAATGATAATACGTATATATAGAGTGTTGAAATTACATGTACAAGCATTCAGCATGCGCCAATGTTTCTTTCCCTTCATGGGCAGAGAATGCGCTGAATAAACCTCGATATGAATCAAAAGAAATTTTCGGATAGCATTTTTGGTAAAAGACAACATTTGTGTACTGCCGACGCCCTTTAATTATAAATTCTTGCAAATGTTGAATAAAACTACCTTCGACGCGTATGACAACTTGAGCCTTGCAAACAGCTTCGAGTCGTCGTCGGTGTCGCTCGCTCTCCTCTCTCGCTCGACAAAGTTGCTCTTCGTACGACCTTATCGTATCAGCGAATAGTCCAAAGATTTCGTCGGCAGCCGCAATGAGTCGCTCCCTTACCAACACTTTCAACATTTTGATGCTGCAGTGTGGCCAGTTGGACGAGCACACAAGAGCACAAATTCTCTATCGTCTGTCAAAAGATGCACTGCTATGCTAGCTCCAGACGTAGTTGCACTTCGTTCTTTCTTAGGGAGCATTACTGCCATCTACTGTCCTGGAGTGTGGGTCAGTTTGTGTACATCCATCCATCCAGACTAACGGAAACAAAACAAAGATGTACGGGGTGTCCATAAAGTCTCTTTACCATTTAAAAAATATTTAAAATGCATTTGATTAGATATTTTATTCAGTTTTGTTCTATTGTATTCAGTGTTTATTAAAGTTTTTTTTATCGAATAATTGGTCCACGTTTCTTCATCGAGACATCAATTTCTGCAAATGTTTACCTTGACCTTTTAACTAAATATGTGGCACCACAACTGAATGACCTTCAACCAACCATCATTTTTCAGCAAGATGGTGCCCCACCACATTGGGAGCTGCACGTTCGTGGGTTCCTCAATCAAACATTTCCAGACCGATGGAATGGAAGGGATGGGCCAATTCCTTGGCCGCCACGACTGTATGAATACGTATGTCCTTTTTTTTTTTCCTTAGTTTGGGCCTAAAAAATCAAGCCCGACCCGAGCCCGATCAATTAACTTTATTTGCAGGCCCGAGCCCGAGCCCGAACTCCATAATTTTATGTTATCTTTGTGAGGACTCAGGAGAAGAAGGAAATGCGGGGATGCCATGCGTTGTTGCGTGAATTAAAGCCCGTCTTTTGTAACGAATTTTCACAGTTAAACAAGACTGTAAGATGAGTATTCAATAAACATTTATATCTTTTATATTTGTGCGTCTGTCCTATCAGTGGATTTGACATTTAATTTAATCTCTTCGAGTTGGCAGAAAAAAACGCAAGTTTTCTCAATGTTTAAATAGTCTACATATTTCTATGGTTATTATTAACCCATTTACACAACGAAATAACGCTGGAAAAGTTCGTTAAATATATTTCTTGTATATGAGAGCAAAGCTCCGCATTCGTTTACATTCAGCAATTTCAACGATCAATTTGAAGCGTTTTCATACCCCACTTCGAATCGCACGGCATACAGTGTTCTTACGCAGATATTCAGCATCACCATTGGAATGCATATATTGTCCCTGGCGAAAGAGCGCACGGAGAGACACACAATCTGCCCGTTTGTGAGGGCCTGACTTCGGCGGGTTGCATTATAGTGACGTCCGCCTCGATCAGTTGGCACAGGTAAAGAATTCCCTCAGCTGAAAATCTATATCTTTCATGGAGAACATCTTCCGGGTACGCCAGCGGATTCTGGCGGTCTCCAAAAACCCGTGCACTCCGAAGAGAGCCCCTCACAATCCGCGCGCCAATGTCGTATGGGTCGTCCAGGTCATTGTCATTGTCAGGTGGACACGTCCGCGGATGAGTGCTGTTTAATTATAGCGTGGTTAATTAGAATTCTGGGGTTAAGCAAGATCTAACTGTGAGACGACCAGGTTTGGCGTGTGGCGTGTGTTGCCATGGCAACACTTCTTGGTTCCAACATATCCACCTTTCGTAGTCTCGCTTAGCTGCGAACTTAGGTCGCACGTGATGAAGTTACTCTCGAAGTTACCCTGCTAAGCCAGAAAACTGGCTTCTAGTATAGGCCACAGATATCACTCCCCTGGACTTCTTTCAATGGGGCTATGTTAAAGATATTGTGTATCAAACAAAGATAAGGGACATTACTGACCTTAAAGCAGAAATGTGAAGTAATTTCATCACATGCCAAATAGGGTCACAATTAAAGTAATTAAACATTGTCCAACAAATAAAGCATGAAAAAATTATTTAAATGTTGTATATTTGACAAAATAATCGCGTTTCCGAAGTTCGAGCCTGAAAGGGGACGAACCCGGAAGTGATACGTCACACCGAGAACAGCGATGGCAGCGCTCCATACATATGGCCGCCATACAAAGCCCTTCAAACAATGATTCAAACAGCGATATAAGCGATAGATCGAGCGCAAGTTTTTGAAGAGTTGGAAGAAGAAGAGGAGGTTGGAATTTTATGTTGGACCTAACATGTGTTAGCCAGACGCTAATCAGGATGCAAGCAATGTGCCTAGACTACCTGACATGGAATGGAGACAAGACCCATCGAGATTACAAGATTGGTAAGATATAGGCTGTTAATATTTTCATGATTTGAAGATGCAGGCATTTGCACATAATTTAATGTTTTTGTCTATCTGATGACATTGTTTAAAAGAATAATAATCAGACTTCATGTTCATTTTGGCAGATCCGGCAGCTCTCGTGCATATAAAATACTAATATAAAAACATTGGGGGGAAAGAAGATGAGTCGTTGATGGCTTTCTCCACTTTATTGTGGCAACAATAAGAAAACAAAATGATAGCGGACTGCCTTCACATTCGACCGCGGAAGTTTTGCTTCTCGCTCATCTCCGCCTTGCCTCGTACTACCAGCTATTACTACTTCCAGTCCCAGCGTCTCTTAAACGGATCGTGCATAGTTTCTTGTTATGAGCTTTTTGTTGACAAAGGTATCGAACACACGACGTGCTGACAACTTTGTTTCTTTATTAACACATGGAGCTAACAGTACAAACACAGCTTGGGGCTCTCGGCAGGAAGTGGCGTCTAATGGCGTGAGGAAATGTAGTCTTTTCACACAAGCGAACAGATTACAAAGCACCACTTCAGTGTTGTCCCGAGACTACATTTCCTATGATTCACTGCGTGACTTGAGCCGCTCGCTGATTCGCTGCGAGATTGACTCAGTGCCAACACGCTAGTTGTCACCTGTCAGCGGCTCTCGTAAAACACAAAGTAGAAGGATATCAAGCGATCAAAAAAAATGTGAAAAAAAACACCGAACCGTACAAATGCAATGCAATGCTTGAAGCATGAATGTGGAAATACATAATACAAATACAAATAAATGTGCACAAACTCACCGGCAGCGTGTGTCTCTTACGGCAACGTGACCGTGAATTACCGCGACGCCGACCCGCTTATATGCACATCCACACCCCTTTCCCGATTGACAGTGGATTAACCCTTTCGGACAAGATCGTAGATAACGTACAATTTAAACACGCTTAACCTAGTGAACACAACAACAACTATGATCGGGGATTGCCACGAGTTGGCTTTCGGCTAACATCGCTAGCTTCTTCCACAACAGTTGGCAGCTCTGCTTTGAGAAAGTCATCAGCCATCTATCCAAAAATCACACTTACTTTTTGGCAAATCCTTGATCATAAGCAGACCGGTTAAGGAAGCAGGCGTCTTCAAAGTGTTTGTAGCAGAGAACACTACTTGATGATGGCGTGAAATTCATTCGCTTCGTGAGAACGAAAGATGTCCATTTACGTGCCCTGCTATCCTTTGGCCACTCATACAACTTTTCGTTTGAGTGAGAAGAAAACATCGCCACACACCGCTGTGGCATCTTACCGAGAAGCAATGCAACAAACAATACTGTTCTATGGCGGACTGCCCTCGCACTTCTAGGTGTGACGTAATTTCCGAAGATTTCCGAAGATTGCCGAAGAAAAGCATTTTCTTTGTCAAGGGGTTAAACAAAGAATCTGGAAGGGTTGCGTTAAAAAAAAAAAAAAACGAAAATATGCTTTAAATTGTTTAGCCATTGATATTATTCAAAAACATGGTTGGCCAACCTTACTTCACATTTCCGCTTTAAGTGAAGGATTACTGATGCCACAATTGATGAGGCTAGGCTACAGCGAACATGGCAAGAAATCGAGTAACGTCTTGATGTGCTTCGTGCAGCTAATGGTGCCCATGTAGAAGTGTATTAAAAGAGGTAAAAAAAAAAAAAACTTCAATAAACGCTGAATACAACAGAACAAATCTGAATAAAATATCTAATCAACTGCATTTTTAATACATTTTTGAAATGGTAAAGAGACTTTCTGGACACCCTGTAAAATAATCAGAGTTGGGTACAGAAGCCAAAATTTTAACTCAAATAACAGTATAGTTACTTCAAAATAAGATTACTCAAGTAAAAGTAAGAGTATCCATTCAAAAAATGTACTCAAGTACAAAGAAGAATACTCAAGTAATGAGTAACATTGTGAGTAACTGCTTATGCTGTTTGATTTTTTTTTTTTCGTAAAACAATGGTATTTTTTCTCAGCATAGTTATCCATATGAACTGTTATTATTAAACTGTACCTATTATGTAACCACTTTAAGCCAAAGAAATCCAAAAAAAAGCATTGAATTCTGGCAACAACAACAAAAATCTACAGAAATGAAGCATTATTCGTCCAAAGAACATGAGTGCCCTCAAGTGGAGAAAACATATTTCCTATTATAAAACTAAAAGGATCATATCTCCCGTTTTCCGTGGTCAATCGGTGGCAAATAAAGTCTGGGAGGGAGATTAAAATCTCCGCTTTCAAATCATGTTGACGGCGGCGCTCTGTGTCAAATACTTATTTTTTTACGGTGCTTTAAAGGTGCCTTGTGATTGAACAGACCGGTGTGATCACAGAAGAGCAGGCTTGAGTCTGATTGGCATGATGAGTCAAGTAATTATTGTTGCAATGTCTCATTGGTGAAACTGGTAGAGCCACTGTTGGCAGCTCTGGCAAGAAAAAAGGTAAGTTTCTGATATGTGGATTGAAGAGGAAAAATGTAGCGACTAGTGTAGTCCAGAAGTAGTAGAGTAAGAGTAGCTTTTCTTCTTCACAAATCTACTCAAGTAAAAGTAAAAACTATGGCTTTGTAAAACTACTCTTAGAAAAAAAAATTTCTCAAAAAGTTACTCAAGTAAATGTAACGCGTTACTACCCACCTCTAAAAATAACAATAAAAAAAACAATTCATTTAATGGCTTTTTGGAAGACGAGTGAGACGCTGGCAGTCTATAACAAACATATTAAGGTGGCTCTGATTCAGGCTGGATGTTGATAAAAATATAAAATTATTATGCAGTAATTTACTGAATCTCCGACGTTTATTATAAAGCAAGCCGTTTGAAAATCGGTTGAAACTTGAGCAATTTATAGCTATTTCTAAAGGCCGAGTTATACTTTCGCGTCAGACCTACGCCGTCAAGGAAGAACCGAGTTACGACCCTACGCCGTAGCCTGACGCACGCCTCTCGAATTTTCTAACCTTCGCGTCACGTAGACGTGTATGACGTGGCGAAAACGGACTGTAAATATACGGACAAATAAATAACAATCGGGCCTTCCTTCAGGTAAAACACTACTACTTTTGTCCACAAGCATAGCCAAACTCAACAAAAAATGAAAACGTTTTACCTTGATTATGATTAATGTATGATTATCAAAAAAAAAAAAAAAAAAATGCCCGTATGGGCTGCAAATATTAAAAAAAAAATAATAATAATGTATAAGATAAATCAATATATTTTAGATAAATGCAAGTCATCAGCCAATCAAACGCGCATTTGAGGGCAAAAAAAAATGGACTGGCACATTCAGCAAGTGAAAAGGGGTAAATGTAAGTCTGAATATAATGAAAATAATTCACTTAATAATGGTAGGGTCAATTCTATCAATCCAAATTACCTGTATAACGCCCTTGATTAAATCTATGTAAAAATCCAAAGGTACATTGTACTTGTGCTCAATGTTGAATGTTTTTTAACTCCTGGCATATTGAACTTTATTTTTATTATTTTTTTCAATGTTTTTGTGTTTATGGTGTTTTTCCTTTATGATTTATTGTTGCTACTCTGTCTTGAATGTATGGAAATTTGTGTGGTATTTTTAAAAATAAAAATAATAATAATAAAGTGTGCGCATGCGCTAAGGTTCGACGGAAGTATTGGATGCTCACGAGCAAATAAACGCGGAGAGAGAGTGTTGGGTTCAGTTTTTTTGTTTCTGTAGTCGTTGAACTGACAACACCATCAATATGTTGAAAGATCTGATAAAGGAGCGGCTCGACGCGGCCGCAGAAGAAATATTCGGCCTGTTTGAGAGAACCATAAAGTCGTACGAGGAGCAACTTTATCGTGTGAGGGAGGAGAGCGAGCGACACCGACAACAACTCGAAGCTATCTGCAAGGCCCAGATCGTCATACGTGTCGGAGGTCAGGTCTACCTACATGATACTCATTGTTGATATATTATCAATAAGTACTGATTGGTTTACACGAAAACAGTATCATCGCACATATATTTTACAAATTATTCCAGTGATGATAACCGTTTCCTAAAGGACACACACATCGAGATATCAAACATGTGCGTAAAAGGTCTTCACAGCGTACTCAATTTAGGAATATTGTTTGCACACCATTATGGTAAATTAATACTATTTAAAAAACATGTAAAAATATAATTGTTCGCAGTTTGCGTTCTAAACAAGGCGGAACCGTTATCACAGTTTCTGGAACACCGATTATGCTGTCGGACAAGTAAACATGGAGGCAATTTCTTAAAAAAAAAAAAAAAAACATGCATATGGTAAAAGTTTTCGGTCAACTGAAGCACTCAAACTTCGATCTCTGTGCCAAGCATGTCACATCGAGTACATAACTGTAATACGCTGGAGCCCATAGATATACTATAATATTTAAGATGTAGAGACGTTGGCGTGACAAACCATCGGCCATCTTGCGACAGAGAATTTTCCGCGCGAGCTCCCACGAGTACTTTTTGCAAAAGTTCCGCCCCCCCCCCCCCTTAGTTTCGGTTGCAGAGCTTCGTGACTCTGGAGCCAGAACTAGGGATGTGCGATACCAGTGATTTGGGATTTGATCCGATACCAAGTAATACCAAGGCCAAATATAGACCCCAATCACCAACGTCACACAATCACGTGATCGCTGTGTTGTTCCGCCATATTGTCCGTCATTGTGTGTCCGAATTCTCAATGGTCTAAATTTATCATGCAATTTATAGTGCAATTCATGGAAGCCCCGGTGCTTTCAGACACTGTAAACTCATTGGATGTGTTGCATAAAAGGCGTTATGTGCAGATCCATATTCGATGCCTAAATCGATATTTTTCAACCCGCTGTCTTCGCCGTCTCTGCCTGACATCTGCTACCCTGACATCTACAACTATCTTGTCCACACAAACTCAGCCTATTCTCACGGAACTTTGAAAAACTTTAAGAGCAGCACTCTAAGCAACATTACCCCGTGTGACCCTTTACTTCCAATTTTCTAAAATGGCGACAATCAATTAAAAAAAAAAGTTGACTGCGATGGCCGACGCTTCAAGGATAGGTGGATATTGGACTATTTCTTCAATAAAATACGCAACAACTGTGTCTGCCTCATTTGCAAAGAGACAGTCGCTGTTTTCAAAGAGTTCGATGTGACGCGATATTACCAAACAAGACACGCTGACATGTACATTACAGGGAAGATACGCAGCGAGAAATGAAAGCAACTTGAAGCTAGTTTAATTTCACAGCAGCAGTATTTCGCAAGAGCCCGAGTGTCGAAAGAGAATGCCATGGCGAGATTGTTGAAATTATGAATTAAAAAAAACAGTAATAAAGCAAATGAGACACACAGAAGGGCTTGCTAAAATTAGTTTAAATATATTGTTCTACGTAATCAGCCAAGGTAGCCCCCCACATTTTTACACCAAATCTTGCCCCCTTTGCAAAAAGTTTGGACACCCCTGTTTAACTGATGATCTGTAGACGAGGCCAGCTTCTTTCACTTGGTACCAGCTAAATATTATTCAAAAAATAATGATGGCGGAAGAAATAAACATCTTGAATTTGAAACTGTATGTTTTTGGCGATTAGCCTCGCAATGATCTTAATTGTGGTCGTCAGCCCAAAACCCTCTAAATATATATTAAATGCATCTTACCAGGTATAAAATGACTACTACATAGTCTGTGGTGATCGTTTGGTGCCCAGTTTTCTCGTCGAATTGCAGCAGTCCATCTCACTCTCCTCTTCGGGTCTCTCGGAATACGGTAGAACTTCCAAGTCCAACCGCCACACACGCCTTCACCATTTTGATTATTAATGTTAACGAGCAGAAAAACACTGCGCAATAGGAGGCATGTACGTAGCGATAATGTGTAAACACGACGAGCTGACAGACAATATGGCGGCCACAGTCAGGGGGGCGGAGTTGTGACGTCATGTGATTGGGGTCGATTGCGATCCTGATCTGATATCTACACCGGAAGTTCATTATATCTCCTCCGTGAGTCATCACCTTATCATGGTGGAGGGGTTTGCGTGTCCCAGTGATCCTAGGAGCTAGGTTGTCTGGGGCTTTAAGCCCCTGGCAGGGTCACCCATGGCAAACAGGTCCTAGGTGAGGGGCCAGACTAAGCGTGGCTCAAAATGACTCCTTATGATGAAAAAAATACATGAACTCCAGTTTCACTTGCCCGGACACGGGTTACCGTGGCCCCCCTCTGGAGCCAGGCCTGGAGGTGGGGCTCGAAGGCTAGCGTCTGGTGGCCGGGCCTGTCCCCATGGGGCCCGGCCGGGCACAGCCCGAAAAGGCAACATGGGTTCCCCTTCCCATGGGCTCACCACCTGTGGGAGGGGCCAAAGGGGTCGGGTGCGCAGAGAGTTGGGCGGCAGCCAAAGGCAGGGGCCTTGGCGGTCCAACCCCCAGCTGCAGAAGCTAACTCTTGGAACATGGAATGTCACCTCTCTGGCAGGGAAGGAGCCTGAGCTGGTAGGTGAGGCAGAGAAATTCCGACTAGATATAGTCGGACTCTCCTCCACACACAGCTTGGGTTCTGGTACCAATCCTCTCGAGAGGGGTTGGACTCTCTTCCACTCTGGAGTTGCCCACGGTGAGAGGCGCCGAGCAGGTGTGGGCATACTTATTGCCCCCCGGCTTGGTGCCTGTACGTTGGAGTTTACCCCGGTGGACGAGAGGGTAGCCTCCCTCCGCCTTCGGGTGGGGGGACGGGTTTTGACTGTTGTTTGCGCTTATTCACCGAACAGCAGCTCAGAATACCCACCCTTTTTGGAGTCCTTGGAGGGTGTGTTGGAGAGCGCCCCCTCTGGGGACTCCCTCGTTCTACTGGGGGACTTCAACGCTCACGTGGGCAATGACAGTGAGACCTGGAGGGGTGTGATTGGGAGGAACGGCCCCCCCGATCAGAACCCGAGTGGTGTTCTGTTATTGGACTTCTGTGCTCGTCGCGGTTTGTCCATAACGAACACCATGTTCAAACATAGGGGTGTCCATATGTGCACTTGGCACCAGGACACCCTAGGCCGCAGCTCAATGATCGACTTTGTAATCGTGTCATCGGACTTGCGGCCACATGTTTTGGACACTCGGGTGAAGAGAGGGGCGGAGCTGTCAACTGATCACCACCTGGTGGTATGTTGGCTCCGATGGCGGGGGAAGTTGCTGGCCAGACCTGGCAGGCCCAAACGCATTGTGAGGGTCTGCTGGGAACGTCTGGCGGAATCCCCTGTCAGAAAGAGTTTCAACACCCACCTCCGGCAGAACTTCTCCCTTGTCCCGGGGGAGGTGGGGGACATTGAGTCCGAGTGGGCCATGTTCCGCACCTCCATTGTTGAGGCGGCCGATCGGAGCTGTGGCCGTAAGGTGGTTGGTGCCTGTCGTGGCGGCAATCCCCGAACCCGCTGGTGGACACCAGTGGTAAGGGATACCGTCAAGATGAAGAAGGAGGCCTATCGGGCCTTTTTGGCCTGTGGGACTCCGGAGGCAGCTGACAGGTACCGGCTGGCCAAGCGGACTGCGGCTTCGGCGGTCGCTGAGGCAAAAACTCGGACATGGGAGGAGTTCGGCGAGGCCATGGAAAACGACTTCCGGACGGCTTCGAGGAAATTCTGGTCCACCATCCGGCGTCTGAGGAGAGGAAAGCAGTGCACCATTAACACTGTGTATAGTGAAGATCGTGTACTGCTGACCTCGACTCGGGACGTCATGAGTCGGTGGGGAGAATACTTCGAAGCCCTCCTCAATTCCACCGACACGCCTTCCTTTGAGGAAGCAGGGTCTGGGGACTCTAAGGTGGGCTCTTCGATCTCTGGGGTTGAAGTCACTGAGGCGGTTGGTAAGCTCCTCGGTGGCAAGGCCCCGGGGGTAGATGAGATCCGCCCGGAGTTCCTAAAGGCTCTGGATGTTGTAGGGCTGTCATGACTGACACGCCTCTACAACATCGCGTGGACATCGGGGACAGTGCCTCTGGATTGGCAGACCGGGGTGGTGGTCCCTCTTTTCAAAAAGGGGGACCGGAGGGTGTGTTCCAATTATAGAGGGATCACACTCCTCAGCCTCTTCGGTAAAGTCTATTCAGGGGTGCTGGAGAGGAGGGTCCGTCGGGAAGTCGAATCTCGGATTCAGGAGGAGCAGTGTGGTTTTCGTCCCGGCCGTGGAACAGTGGACCAGCTCTACACCCTCGGCAGGGTCCTTGAGGGTGCATGGGAGTTCGCCCAACCAGTCTACATGTGTTTTGTGGATTTGGAGAAGGCGTTCGACCGTGTCCCTAGCGGAGTCCTGTGGAGGGTGCTCCGGGAGTACGGGGTACCGAGCCCCTTGGTAAGGGTTGTTCGGTCCCTGTACGACCGGTGTCAGAGTCTGGTCCGCATTGCCGGCAGTAAGTCGAATTCGTTCCCAGTGAGGATTGGACTCCGCCAAGGCTGCCCTTTGTCACCGATTCTGTTAATAATTTTTATGGACAGAATTTCTAGGCGCAGCCGAAGCGTTGAGGGTGTCCGGTTTGGTGGCCTCAGCATTTCATCTCTGCTTTTTGCAGACAATGTGGTGCTGTTGGCTTCATCAAGCCGTGACCTCCAACTCTCATTGGGGCGGTTCGCAGCCGAGTGTGAAGCGGTTGGGATGAAGATCAGCACCTCCAAATCCGAGACCATGGTCCTCAGCCGGAAAAGGGTGGCATGCCCTCTCCGGGTCGGGGATGAGATCCTGCCCCAAGTGGAGGAGTTCAAGTATCTTGGGGTCTTGTTCACGAGTGAGGGTAGGAGGGAGCGGGAGATTGACAGGCCGATCGGTGCAGCGTCTGCAGTGATGCGGACTCTGCACCGGTCCGTTGTGGTGAAGAAGGAGCTGAGCCAAAAGGCGAAGCTCTCGATTTACCGGTCGATCTACGTTCCTACCCTCACCTATGGTCACGAGCTGTGGGTCGTGACAGAAAGAACAAGATCCCGGATACAAGCGGCCGAAATGAGTTTCCTCCGCAGGGTGTCCGGGCTCTCCCTTAGAGATAGGGTGAGAAGCTCGGTCATCCGGGAGGGGCTTGGTGTCGAGCCGCTACTCCTCCGCGTTGAGAGGAGCCAGTTGAGGTGGCTCGGGCATCGGGTTCGAATGCCTCCTGGACGCCTCCCTGGAGAGGTGTTCCGGGCATGTCCCACCGGCGAGAGGCCCCGGGGTCGACCCAGGACACGCTGGAGAGACTATGTCGCTCGGCTGGCCTGCGAACGCCTTGGAATCCCGCCGGAGGAGCTGGCTGAAGTGGCTGGGGAGAGGGAAGTCTGGGCTTCCCTGCTAAAGCTGCTGTCCCCGCGACCCGACCCCGGAATAAGCGGAAGATAATGGATGGATGGATGGAAGTTCATTTTATATATACACACACACACAAACAACCCTGCAGAGTTCTCAGCCATTCTGATGATATCTAATGTACAACTACAGCAAGCACTCAAAAACTATTAAGTCTCTTTGTGTCAAATATGCATTGCAATGGAAAAAACTGCTGCTGTTAATAACTAGCAAAGCAGTTTCCCTACAAACTCACAAAAGTAGTAAAGTACTTTAGAAAAGTAGTACAAAAAGTGTGCACAAAAATATACCCAAAAAATAAACAAAGAAAATATAATATATTAATTCCAAATGTCGATACTTTTGCTTGGGGATTGATACATAAAACTTAACGCGCTGGATCAAAATATCGATATTTTGGTATAAATCCGCCCATCCCGACCCAGAACAGTCGCATAATGAACAAACACACGTTTTAGATCTACATGCACATCTGACACGAAACACACAAGAGATCATGTCGACAATGGACCGAATTAGGTGCATTTGGTCTTCTGGCTGTTCGTTATACTGGACTGTCTCAGAAAATTAGAATACACAATATTCTAATTTTCTGAGACAGTCCTGTATATTGTTCTATGTAAAGGACGTCAGCCAAGATCGGCCCCCCACATTTTTACCACTCCAAATCTGGTCCCCTTTGCAAAAAGTTTGGACACCCCTGCTTTAAATGGTGGATTAATGTACAGGACTGTCTCAGAAAATTAGAATATTGTGTATTCTAATTTTCTGAGACAGTCCAGTATGTATTATTGAGTTTTCCAGCCTCTTAACGCTTCTTGTCCTGATTTTTGTTTAATTTATTGACACAATACAATTTAAAATCATGTATTTTTCGCTTAAAATATACTTTTTCTCAATCTAAATTTTTTATATACAATCTATGTTATTTTGTTTAAAAAAATAAACAAAACATTGAAATTTGGCACTTCAACATCATTGCCATACTTGTCAAGTTGTACGGTTTCGGCATAAGTTGTACAAGTGATCACTGATTTTTAAATGTGTACGCCGTACGTTCAAAATCTGTACGTTTTCCGTGCATTACGTTTTTTTTCCTCAGTTCAGATTTTGTCACCGTTTCGGCAACAAGGCAGCGATGGCGTTACTACCAGGACTGTCAAATGATTAAAATTTTTAATCGAGTTAATTACAGCTTAAAAATTAATGAATCGTAATTAATCGCAATTCAAACCATCTATAAGGTATGCCATATTTTTCTGTAAATTATTGTTGGAATGGAAAGATAAGTCACAGAAAGGATATATACATTCAACACACGGTACATAAGTACTGTATTTGTTTATTAAGAAAATAAATCAACAAGATGGCATTAACATTATTAACATTCTCTTAAAGCGATCCACGGATAGAAAGCCTTGTAGTTCTTAAAAGATAAATGTTGGTACAAGTCATAGAAATGTTATATTAAACCCCTCTTAATGTTTTCGTTTTATTAAAATTTTAAAAATTTTCAATCAAAAGATAAACTAGTAGCTCGCCATTGTTGTCAATAATTACACCATGCTCACTCATTGTGCTGAAGCTCATAAAATCATTTGGACCCAAGCGCCAGCAGAGGGCGCCAAACACCAAAAAACAAGTAACAAGCGGACATTACACTGCTGTCATTTTAATCTGTTTGAGCGGGGCATGTGCGTTAATTGCGTCAAATATTTTAACGTGATTCATTTAAAAAATTAATTTCTGCCCATTAACGTGATAATTTTGACAGCCCTAGTTACTACGTTGGTTGAATGACGTGAGAAAAGTCAGAGACACTGAGAGAGAAGAGTGTTGTGACGCTGTAGCAAACGTGATGCTAGGCGGCTCCAATATTTCCAGACTGTAGCCGACAGCCTACAATCTACGCCTAGATATCAAATCCTTATAGAACTACATGCGAAATGACAGACGGCGGCGTTAATAAACAGCCGCCATTTTGAAGCAGTAGACTTCTCAGAAAGGCTCTGTTGTAGTGAACCTTCCTAGCGAACTTAAGTAACTTTTTATCTAAAATACGCCTAAAATGGCAAAATCTTGACTTGAATCTATCTTTAAATGATGAAACAGTTTTAAAACTTTAACATGTCGAAAGTAGACAGAAGGGAACTAATGCGAAAACGGTAGCAATTTTAACAACTTTAACAGTTGATTCAAAACATTACACGTTTTCCAAACATAGCAAAGGTTACTGTTTTTGTTGTTGTTTTTTTAATGAAAAAAAAACATGAAAGGTAACACCAGTTACTTTGCCAAGTAACTAACTACTCTTACATTCAGGTAACTGAGTTTCTAACTCAATTACTTTTTGGGAGAAGTAATTTGCAACTAATTAATTACTTTTTAAAAGTAAAATTAACAAAACTGGTCATAAAGATGAAGTCTGCAGAATGAAAAGTGACGAAAGCGAAGATTTCATTCTGTCAATTTGTTGCCGGACACAATTTGCCCGCAACTATTGCTGATCACTTCTCAAAATTAGCAAAATAAATGTTTCCTGACTCAAAGATTGCATCGGTAAGTTAATTTTATCAATTGACCTTTGTAATTTATAACTGGACACACTAACGAACTACCTTGAATATTTTTCTTGACGTCTTTTTGGACGCTGCTGCGCCCTTAGGCAATTACCTAGCTCGCCCTATGGGCAGCACGGGTCTGGGACACACTAACGAACTACATTCAAGTCAAACTGAATTGCGAGCTGAAGTGCAGCCATCAAGACATGATAGAAATTGCCAAAAGTGCTACATACAATTATAACAAAATTCACTGTTAAATTTTAGTAATCATGATGTAGCTGAAGATATTGATTGTTCTTTGATTGCACCAGGTTATATGTTACAATATTACCAATATATTCATATTATTTTAAAAATTGAGTTTTATTTTTGTTTCATATTGCACACTATATACAATGTTGTAAGATTAGTCACCAATTTGTAAGGGCGTACATCACTATTTGTAAGATTGCCAACGGCCTCGGGTTGACAGGTATCCATTGCATTTCACAATTTGTAGAGTCCCTTTTTTTTTTTTTTTTTTTTTTATGGATCAGTTTTTAAAAGCAAAAAATTTGTATTGCATGTGCAGAAGAAATACTTGTTCGCTTTCATTTTTGAGTGTCATATGGCAGGCCAAACGTGTCCAGCCGACATGTTATGGGTTAACATGACGGCTGTGGGAAAATGTATATGGAACAGTTTTAAGATCACAGGACTTATGAGTTTTATATTTACGTTCTGAAAATGGTTAAGTCATAGTTGAGAACCCTGCAGAGCCTTCAATGGCCAGTCTCACCCATACTTGGTTGATTTGGTCCTGACCTGTTATTTATAGTTAATTGAGCTGAAAAACTGAATTCTGAACTGGGTTTCTTTTACTTGGTTCTCGCAGATGTCCAGCAGTCGATTGGTCATCAGGAAAATCTTCCCACTCAGCTGCTGTGGGGGAACTCGAGTTTAGAGCAGGAGAATCCACAACCCCTGACTGTTAAAGAGGAAAAGGATGGTCAACAGCTCCCCCACGTAAAAGAGGAAGAGGAGAAGGCAGACGTCAGCGAGCTCTCACTGCCGGGTGTCTCTAAGGATAGTGAGAATAATGAGGATAAATTAACTAATTTGCTACAGCTTCATCATCATCATCATGATAGTTCAAGAGGAGACCTCCATGGAGGACTACCACCAGATAACCTTCAAGCTCCGCTGACAGACAGTGACTGCATGGAAGAACCTTTGGGGAAGGACGCAGACTGTGAAGGTGATGACATACAGTTAAAGTGCTGTCAAAAAGAGACAACTCTTAGCATCAAGAATACTTTGAGGCGCAAACATATTTTTACATGCTCAAAAGTTGTACTGTAAAATCAAATTTTAATAAGACACATAAAAAAACACACAGGGAATAACCTTTTTGTTGCTCAGTTTGCAGTTCACATTTACGTGAAAGTATCATGGCATTAAAAATGAGAACATACATAGGGGAGACCCCCATGAGTTGCTCACTTTGTAATAAACCAAAACAATCGGTCGAACACACAAAAACAAATACAGAAGAAAAACCTTTTAATTGCTGAGTTTGCATTTATAATAGACATCTTAATAATTATCTCATCACTACCTGTACTAGTTTGGTAAAACATATGAGAGCACACAGGAGAAAAACTAGTGTTGTGGAGTTTGCCTTAAAACATTAAAAAAAAAGAAGAAAAAAAAAGTTTGCTAACATGGGAAAATCCGACATAGGAGAAAAGTCCCTTTTGTCCAAATGGCAGCCCTCGGGGCTCATTTTCTGATTTTGAAACTCATGCATTATATCATACCTTATCAATATCATAATTTTGTTTGTTACATGATTTCAATCGTAACCAAAACAGTATTTGACATTTCATTGAATGGGTGTATGTGCTAATGTCTCTAACACACATGGTGTTTTTCCTAGGGTTGGGCATCAAGCATCGAGCATCAATGGGATCCGGGACTAACACTGCGATGCTCCCGGAACCGTTCCAATTTTTAAATTTCGATTCCAAGTTTCGATGCCCTGACCGCCGATCGGAAAAAAATAGTTGCCAAACACAGCGAAGAAGCCACATGAAGCGTGTGTCGGTGCATTGCAACTTAAATTCAACCATGGACACGGTGCGGCGGCGCTCAAAAGTTTGGCTCAACTTCACAAAGAAAAATGACCAGTCAGCTCAGTGCAACATTTGCAACACAGCTATATCATGCAAAGGTGGCTGCACGACCAATATGATTAAACACCTCCGGCTTCATGGAATAAAAGTGCCGAGTAGTGGATAGCTGAGTGCCGTGTATTTGAATTGCAGTACCGGTGTTCTGTCAAATTTCGCACCCCATCAGAAATTACAACTTTGCGGTTCTGCGCATGCATATAACGTGAAAAATGTTTGCAAACGCAGCGGTTCCAAAGTAAACACTACACACTTTCTTCAAAGAAAGGAATATTTACTTACGTTTGATCATGGACAGGCATGTAGAAAAGTTCTCAGACACATCCTGCCATGTTAGCTGCACACAACAACTGCACGCCGCTCTCTCACTTTTAATGTCTTCGCCGTGTTGTTAAGCATTAATTCACGCCATATTAATGTTGCACAATTATGTTTGTGATGTAACTTGTTTATTTAGCACCTTTGGATAACATTGAGAGTCCAACTGAATGTAAAAGAGTGCTTATTCACCGCTACAACAGCTTTGGGAGCAAAATATTATAAGGGTGAAAAATTTGACAGAACACCGGTCCTCTAACCAGTCAGAACCAAGTAAGTAAAACAATAAATTACGTCTGTGTTCTGCTGCCCCCGCGACCCGACCCTGGATTAAGCGGTAGATGATGGATGGATGATATAGTACGAGAATAAGTTGTATTGTTGCATCGGGCTGATGTAGCTATTTAAGCAGCTATGTACTTTACGTAGCGCGTTGACACCCCCGGTAAAATCAACAGTATTAAAAGCATCTTTTTTTTTTTTTTTTAAGAATCGGATTTACAGATAAGGAAATCCTTATGATTTTGCCTCATCTACATCAAATTATAATCAATAGAAGAATTCATACTAATGCTTCATCGTAGCTCCCAGCTAAGGTACATGTATGTAAAGTGCATAGCGGCTCACAGCCTACTTCCCTTATGTAATATTTGCGACTTTTTCTTGCTTTCTCATATTTATGCGTTCAAGCTTCAACTACACCCAGTGAACGTGTGTTTTCCACTGCAGGAGACACTATCTGTCCAGAACGCTCACGCTTAGTGCCTGAGAGGGCAGATATGATCATTTTCCTTAACAAAACTGTTTCTCGTTTTATACTGTACCCGCTGCTACTGTGGACTGGGTTTTACAAGTTGTTTGTTTGTTTGTTTGATATTCTGTACCAGTTTAGCCTGTCAGTCAGAGCTCAATAACATGTAAAATGCCTGCAGCATAAGAGACCCTAAAACATAGGCAAAAGTATATGTGTAAATGTTTTCTCAGTGAGCTTTTGAAAAATAAACATATTTGTGAAAGTGCAATCCTGTGGAAAGAAACTTTATCATATTCAAGTTCAAAGATATATTTCTATACAGGTTAAAAATAGCCCTGTGAGAAAGTTCATATAATAAAAAATAAAAAAAATCGAAGTTGACCCTGTCTATTTAAAGAATCGGAATCGAGAATAGTTTTGCACGGAATCGAAACGTGGAATCGGAATTGGAACCGTTCAAATTCAAACGATGCCCAATCTTACGAGTCATTTTCTTTGGACAAATAATGCTTCATTTCTGTCATTTTTTTTTCTCTAGCCAGAATTCACCCCCCCCCCCCTTGTCTTAATGTGGTTGTGTAATGGGTTATTGTATATGGAGGTAGATTTGTGTCATTATTCAATTTATCAAATCATTATCAATAAAATTTGCCTCAATCAATATGTACATTTTCAATCCCAAAAAAGTCACTTCAATCTAAAAAAAAAAATAAAAATTGGAAAAAATACATTTGAGACTAAAAAAAAAAAAAAGCATTAGAAAACTATTACTCTCTCACAATATTACTCATTACTTGGGTATTCTTTTCACTAAATACTTTTTTACTTGTACCTAAGTACATTTTTGGGATGACTACTTTTACTTAAGTAATATTATTTTGAATTAACGCTACTCTTACTTGAGTACAATTTTTGGTGACTCTACCCACCTCTGGCCCTGGGACAATTTTCTTGAACTCCTAGGATCAATGCGTGTTCATATCAGGTACAGTGCCCTCCATAATTATTGGCACCCCTGAAAAAGATGTGTTTTTTTAGCTTCTAATTTTTATTCATTTATTTTTTTCAAATAATATGGTACCTTAATGGGAAAAAAAGAGAAAAATCCAACCTTCAATACAAGTGCATTCATTCAGTGGGGAAAAAATCCCACATAAAGTAATAATTATTTGACATCAAATAATGTGTGTCACAATTATTAGCACCCCTGGTGTTAATACTTTGTACAACCCCCTTTTGCCAACAAAACAAGGTCTGGGGACTGAGATGGCCATGGGAGGAGCTTGATTTTGTGTCTGGTGAACCATTTCTGTGTAGACTTGGCCATATGTTTAGGGTCATTGTCTTGCTGAAAGACCCAGTGACAACCCATCTTCAGCTGTCGGGCAGAGGGCAACAGATTTTGATTTAAAATGTCCTGGTATTTCAAAGCATTCATGATGCCATGCACCCTAACAAGGTTGCCAGGGCCTTTAGAAGCGAAACAGCCCCACAGCATCACTGACCCACCCCCATACTTCACAGTGGGTATAAGGTGCTTTTCAGCATGTGCATCTTTCGTGGCACGCCAGACCCACTTAGAGTGTTTGTTGCCAAAAAGCTCAATCTTGGTCTCATCTGACCAAAGCACACGGTCCCAGTTGAAGCCTGGGACGGTGTGTATTTTTGTGCTAATAATTGTGACACACATTATTTGATGTCAAATAATTTTTTCTTTATGTGGGATTTTTCCCCCACTGCATGAATGCACTTGTATTGAAGGTTGGATTTTTCTCTTTTTTTCCATTAAGGTTCCATATTATTTGAATTTAAAAAAATATTAGAAGCTAAAAAAACACATCTTTTTCAGGGGTGCCAATAATTATGGAGGGCACTGTATGTACCTACCAAATTTCATTGTGACCTGTCAATGAATTATGGAGTAGCAAGTTTAGGTCCACAATTAGTTTAATGTAGATTAAAAAATAAAGTGAGTAGGAGAAAATCTGTCATAGTTCTTTAACTTTTCACCAAGTTATTAAAATGTATTGAATAGTGGCATATCGATATTGATATAAAATGGCCTATATCATGATAGATATTTTCCATATCCCACAGTACAGCTAATTATTATTCAGATAGTTTTATATTCCAAATATTTAACTTATGTATTTCAATTTCAAGTTAAGCTATTCCCATAGCATAATATAAATTTCAGCCCATAGACTAATTCAGTTCAAAATATCCACCATTGTTTTTTCCGGATCAAGCCAATACTAGTTAACCGCCAGGCGGCGCTACTGGACCTTATTTTACTTTATTTGTTCATGCACGTGAAGGGGGGAAAATTGCAGGCAGCCGTGCGTGCGTTTGAATTTCCATGCAATGCGTTTGTGGCAGAGCCTAGAGGGGGGTTGTTTTGTATATATTTAGTCTTGCTAGTTTTGCTACATCTACGAGGACATCTAGTTGAAGACGCTGTCAAGGCGATCTGAACGAAGTGGCTTCTCGACACTAAATTGTAGGTGTCTGGTTAAGAAATGCTGAACTCAAGTCAAGGGCATTGGTTTGGTCTCACCAGTGGTAGGGACGAAATGGCATAATCTGCATGTACACTTTTTGCTTGGGACGGATCATTCATAATGATCAATGCGAAATAAATCTGTATGGATTTATACTTTTTTGTGTATTGGTTCAGCCTGCACCCTTCAATTAGAACCTTTGTTTTCAAAAACTACTAAAGAAAGATTTTGAAAACTTCCAGAAAAAATGTCCAGATTTTAGCTAATTTAAATTGCATTATTTGAACATAACATAATTTATAGTAACATACACAATGAATACAAGCTTAATAATAATCTCCTAACTATCCAGGAATTCAAAAAAAATAAACATTTGTCTTAAGACCACTCAACATTGTCTAAATAAAGAAATTAAATATAGCCTAACTGAAAAAAACTTCATTGTCAGGGAATGACAAAAATAAAAATTGAGCTGTCATTCAGGTAAAACACTTCTGGTTTTACCCACAAGCACGCCCAAACTCAATAAAAAAATCAAAGCTCCTTTGTACGCTGCTTTAAGACCACATAAATATATTTAAAAAAAAGTCAATTTAGGGAGAAGGGGGGGGGGGGGACCTCGGTTCACTACATTTCTCATAGTTAATTTAACGTTAACTATCGAAAACACATACAGGAGGACACCTCTCTAAGCAGCTTCCTACTCGAGTTTTGCAGGTTAGCAAGTTTACACAGTTTAATGCAGGGGTGTCCAAACTTTTTGCAAAGGGGGCCGGATTTGGTGTGGTAAAAATGTGAGGGGCCGACCTTGGCTGAGGTTCTTTTACGTACAACAACAATATAAATCTAAACAAATTTTAGCAAGCCATTCTGTTTCAAATTTGCTTTTTTATTATAATTTCAAGTCTTAAGCATGTGTTTTGGTTCATTTGAAACATGCATATCACATGCCGTTGAATATTCACTTAATTTTTTTCCAAGTTCAAGTTTCAAGTTGCTTTAATTTCTCGTAGCGTTCCTTCCCTGCAATCTTGTCGTACATGTCAGCGTGTCTCATTTGGTGATATCGCTTGACATTGAACTCTTTAAAAACAGCCACTGTCTCCTGGCAAATGAGGCAGACACAGTTGTTGCGTATTTCAGTGAAGAAATATTCCAATTTCCACCAACCCTTGAAGCGCCGGCCCTCACAGTCAACTTTCCTTTTTTTTTGTTTATTGTTGCCATTTTAGAAAATTGGGGGTAAAGCGTCACTCAGAGTGCAGCTGCTGACTAGTAGATAAATGAGGAACAGCATTGAGTGTAAACTACTTCATATGCTGCTCAATTTAGTCTCTGTGCGTGCCAAACGTTATGGGTTTTATGACAGAGGCTGCGGGCCGGATGAAGTTTGACCACGGGCCGCATTTGGCCCCCGGACCGGACTTTGGACATGTCTGGTTTAATGTTATGCTATCTCAGTGCTTCTCAATTATTTTCTGTTACGCCCCCCCTCCCCAAGGAAGACGTAAAGGTTTCGCGCCCCCCCAAACTCTCTGCCGCCACTGTAAATAGTATCATTTGTCTATAAAATTACTATTATAAATACGCATATGCCTAACATTGTGTCCTTTTTTTCTAATAAAGAAAAAAAGTAACATAGATCAACTTATAATAAAGTCTAACTTTATTAACATTGTTTTGTTTGTAACAGAGAAGACGACGCGCATCAATTTGCCTGAATTTCAAAAAAAGTCACATCCAAACTGTAAAAAATACACTCAAGGTACATTTTTGACCATTTGATAAAGATAAATAAAATGTAATAAAATCAGCAAATAATAACAAATTAAAATTGATTAGAAACATTCACTCATGGGGACAATATGCCCAAAAAAAATTGACCGAAAAAACAAAACTGAATAAAAAAAATAAAATTAAAAAAAGAGTGTCCTTGGACAGAAGGACAGTTTTTATTTTTGCTGCTCACAGTATTTACCTCCTTTGCAATGGTGTGGAGTTATTTTGCAATGAGCATGCTAACAATGCTCCCTGGTTTACTGATATAACACTGACAAAGCAGCACGATTGTTGGCAATATTCGGCACGTTTTCACTGAAAAACAATCAAGCGGCTTATCAATGAGATTGGGGTCTAATGTCTTTAAGTGGCGTCCTAATTGATTTGGCTTCTGGCTGTCCGATATAATTATTTTTAGACACAGTAAACATTGGTCTTTCCTCATCACCCGCTGTATTAAAAGTCAAAGCTAAAAGGCAAACGGCACGAAAAAGCGCCTTCTCGGCGGCCGAGGTAGGACCGTAGGTGAGGGCAGTCATCGTGACGATCCCAAGCCGAAAATGGCACTTCTCGGGGGGCGACGTGAGAACCGGACAAGACAGTGGGTCACTGCGTGAGTCCGGTCGGAAAACTGCTTTCGAAAACGGCGGCGGCACACTGCTCTTCATATCTGTTTTCTGTGTGTGCTGAGTGCTCTTCCTTAGTCCAAAAATACTGCGCGCACTCTGAAAATGAGAGCGCCACTGCCACCCACTGCAAAAAAAAAAAAAAAAAAAAAAGCATGTTCCCAGAGGTCACATGCGCCCCCCCTGGCATCGCTCTGCGCCCCCCCAGGGGGACGCGCCCCTCTATTTGAGAAGTACTGTGCTAACTGATGCAGGCTGGAATTTCAGTAGCAAAATTAGTGCTGTGTTCCCCACTTCCACAACATTGACGTGTTTTTACACTTCTCACAGTGGCTGCTGCTGGCTGGAAAAAAACTTGTAATATCCCTAAATTTTGTAACATATAATGTTTGTTTGGGGGGGACAAGTCATCAGCCAATCAATGTGCGTTTCGGAGGGGGAGAAAATGGACCGGCACATTAAGCAAGTCAAAAGAGGTAGATGAAAGTCTGAACATAATGAAAATAATTCCCTTAATAATCGTTGAGTCAATTACATCAATTAAAACATATGAGAACACAGTGTAAATGACCTATAAAACTGAAGTCATTAACTATATAACACAAATAACGTTGTTTAAAAGTTGGTAGGGACAATTGGAGCATCCTGAAAAGTTGGTTGTGTTTTGTCCCTGCCGATCCTATGCAAACCTACGCCCTAGACTTAAGTCATACAGCAGCTTCCGATGGCGTAGAAAATTTTAGTCATACTGTTTATTTTTTTGTTTGTATGTTTCTCGTTCTGTAAAGTAGTTTTAATGCACTTTTATTGTGAAACATGCACCATAATGAAAACTTTGATAATTGATTATGATAGGGTGACCACAATTTGATTTCCAAAAAAGAGGACACTCGGCCCAGCCTTGAGATACTGAAATTTTATTTGATGTTCACTCAAAGATGCCTTATCACTTTAATATATTTAAAGTGTGCCTCCTCCATCTGGATAGGAAATTCAGTTAAATACAGTAGAGGCATTAAAAGTTTGGACACACCTTGTCATTTATGCATTTTCTTTATTTTCATGACAATTTACATTGTACATTCTCACTGAAGGTAATAAAACTATGTATGAACAACTGTGGAATTATGTCCTTAGCAAAAAAAAAAAAAAAGGGTGGAATAACTAAAAACATGTTCTATCTTCGTATCAACAAAGTAGCCATCCTTTGCTATGAGTACCGTAATTTTTGGACTACCTGAGTATAAGCCGCCACCCACGAAATCTGACACCAAAACGGCATGTTTTCATAGATAACCTGCACTGGACTATAAGCCGCAGCTTTCCTAACTGTATTATGGGATATTTACACCAAAAGATAACTGGTAACACTTTATTTGAAAGTGGCATCATAAGACTGTCATAAGACCAAATGAACCACCAATGAAGCTTTGAACCAATTGGCTTCAAAGCTTCATTGGTTCAATAAGCTTCATTTGGCCATCAGTGCTCCCTTGGGGGAGACAGTCAACCTCTGCTGCCACCTGCTGTAAACACTGTTGTTGTCCAACTTGCCTCCCCGCATGTATTGCAGCGATAGAGATGTAAATAACAATTAAAATTCATGTTCTGTGCTAATTATTTCTTAGGTTACTGTTCCAGTTGCTTCTGTCATTGCTAGTTATGGTATGTGGTAACCCTTAATTTGACAGTGGAACCATAAAATAGTCATAAGACTGTTAAGAATGCTAATGGCACATGTCATTTGTGTCATCTGGCAAATTATCTCACTTTTGAATGGATGTAAAAGATTCGAGCTGGACATAGAGTTAGTGACATAATTTGCAGCATGAAACTTAATGACATCGGTCATAAGCATTCATTAACTAATTCACTCCCAGCCATTTTCACCGGAGCAAGGCCCTTCGCTCCCGGCCATTTTACTGGATTTTGACAGATTTTACAAGGCCTACAAAAAATTCTGTTCTATTGCTATATAAACATGGAACCCACCAAAAGAAAGATTAGACTTTCTTCTTTCAGCAGGAAAAAAAAGTTCATATCTTTTTCCATTGTTTAGAAATCAGCATTAGAAAATAGCTTAGTTTGAGCAATTTTCCAATTTCTGATGAAAAAACGGGAGAAAATGAGCTTTTTGTCAACGCAAAAATTTCAAACATAACTTTGACTTTAACACGGCTATTTTTTGCTTCAGTGACATCCCAAACATCTGAATAATGTTTTCCTTTTACAAAATAACATGATCAACCAGCCAAATAGAGCTTTTGATAGCAAAGTAACAATTTATTCACACTTACCTAGGTAAGAGATGATGTTTGGTGGCTGCGACAGCGGTTAAACTTTTCCCTCATTGCCGACTGTCTCGTAAAGATGGATTTTTTTTTTTGTCTTTTTTTGTGGTGACCACTGTTTCGTTCGCCTGGGGAACTTATGTTCCTGGGGGGGAACTGGTTTGGCCGTGCACGTTTCCGTGCAGGACACTCGAGCGTGCGCAAGCTGCGCAGGGGCTCTGCTAACTTCCCTAATAAAGTTGTACTGTTTGAATTGGGTTGTGGGGTCTTAACAAATGCGCTACTGCCCTCCAGTGGCCAGTTTTATTGCTTTAAAATTGGTTTTGAGGCTTGTTTTTTGTTTCGGCGATAGATCGGAAGCTCAAGATGCTTCTTGTACAAAAAAATGCAAAAGACGTATAAATTTGTGGGACAGTTAAGCATTTAAAAATAAAACGTCTTTATACGTTTCTGGGAGCAAATGAGTTAATGCCCATGATGGTGTCATGTCATAATTATGACCATCTTATGGTAGTCTTATGATGCCACTGTCAAATATAGTGTTACCTGTTAACCCAATAAATCAACAAATATGCCACACTGGACTATAAGCCGCAGGATTCAAAATGAGGGGGAAAAGTAGCGGCTTATAGTCCGCAAATTACGGTACTTTTTTTTGCATACTCTTGCCATTCTCTTGATGAGTTTCAAGAGGGAGTCACCTAAAATGGTTTTTGACTTCGCAGGTATGCCTTTTCATTAGGGTTGTTCCGATCATGTTTTTTTGCTCCCGATCGTTTTAGTTTGAGTATCTGCCGATCCCGATATTGCCCGATCCGATGGCTCTTTTTTTTTTTTTGCTCCCGATTCAATTCCAATCATTCCCGATAATTTTTCCCGATCATATACATTTTGGCAATGCATTAAGAAAAAAATGAATAAAACTCGGACGAATATATACATTCAACATACAGTACATAAGTACTGCATTTGTTTGTTATGACAATAAATCCTCAAGATAGCATTTACATTATTAACATTCTTTCTGTGAGAGGGATCCATGGATAGAAAGACTTGTAATTCTTAAAGGATAAATGTGACTTTGTAAATTGTGACTAAATATTACCAACTAGTGTATTTGTTGAGCTTTCAGTAAATGATACTGTAGCCATTTAACTGTTCTGCCCAAATGCATGATGGGAAGTGCAACCATGACTGTGCGTAGTGGCACCAATTGATATATCTTCTCTGCGTTGGGAAATAACATAGGGTGTTAAGAAAAAGATCAACTACTACCTTTCTTCCCCACATTGCTTCCCACGATATTTCTAATTGTTGAGAGAGGGATAGTAAGGCTTTAGCCAATTAAAAAAAAGCTCCAAAGGCTGCCAAAATTCACTCTACTCATTTTACGCTGCCTTTTAGCTCTATATATAGGTAAAACGGCGCCATTATAGTTTGAACGCAACAACGCGTGAGTGGGTCGTGCAGAGCATGCGTTAATTGCGTTAAATATTTTAACGTGATTAATTTTTTAAAAATTAATTACTGCCATTAACGCGATAAATTTGATAGCCTTACTTTAAGCCAAAACTAAAGACTCTGGATGGGTGTAAGACATTTTGTCTGTAACGTTAAATAGAATTAGAAAACGATTTAATTAAAAATATATATATATATACAGTGCCTTGCAAAAGTATTCGGCCCCCTTGAATCTTGCAACCTTTCGCCACATTTCAGGCTTCAAACATAAAGATATGAAATTTATTTTTTTTGTCAAGAATCAACAACAAGTGGGACACAATCGTGAAGTGGAACAACATTTATTGGATAATTTAAACTTTTTTAACAAATAAAAAACTGAAAAGTGGGGCGTGCAATATTATTCAGCCCCTTTACTTTCAGTGAAGCAAACTCACTCCAGAAGTTCAGTGAAGATCTCTGAATGATCCAATGTTGTCCTAAATGACCGATGATGATAAATAGAATCTACCTGTGTGTAATCAAGTCTCCGTATAAATGCACCTGCTCTGTGATAGTCTCAGGGTTCTGTTTAAAGTGCAGAGAGCATTATGAAAACCAAGGAACACACCAGGCAGGTCCGAGATACTGTTGTGGAGAAGTTTAAAGCCGGATTTGGATACAAAAAGATTTCCCAAGCTTTAAACATCTCAAGGAGCACTGTGCAAGCCATCATATTGAAATGGAAGGAGCATCAGACCACTGCAAATCTACCAAGACCCGGCCGTCCTTCCAAACTTTCTTCTCAAACAAGGAGAAAACTGATCAGAGATGCAGCCAAGAGGCCCATGATCACTCTGGATGAACTGCAGAGATCTACAGCTGAGGTGGGAGAGTCTGTCCATAGGACAACAATCAGTCGTACACTGCACAAATCTGGCCTTTATGGAAGAGTGGCAAGAAGAAAGCCATTTCTCAAAGATATCCATAAAAAGTCTCGTTTAAAGTTTGCCACAAGCCACCTGGGAGACACACCAAACATGTGGAAGAAGGTGCTCTGGTCAGATGAAACCAAAATTGAACTTTTTAGCCACAATGCAAAACGATATGTTTGGCGTAAAAGCAACACAGCTCATCACCCTGAACACACCATCCCCACTGTCAAACATGGTGGTGGCAGCATCATGGTTTGGGCCTGCTTTTCTTCAGCAGGGACAGGGAAGATGGTTAAAATTGACGGGAAGATGGATGCAGCCAAATACAGGAACATTCTGGAAGAAAACCTGTTGGTATCTGCACAAGACCTGAGACTGGGACGGAGATTTATCTTCCAACAGGACAATGATCCAAAACATAAAGCCAAATCTACAATGGAATGGTTCAAAAATAAACGTATCCAGGTGTTAGAATGGCCAAGTCAAAGTCCAGACCTGAATCCAATCGAGAATCTGTGGAAAGAGCTGAAGACTGCTGTTCACAAACACTCTCCATCCAACCTCACTGAGCTCGAGCTGTTTTGCAAGGAAGAATGGGCAAGAATGTCAGTCTCTCGATGTGCAAAACTGATAGAAACATACCCCAAGCGACTTGCAGCAGTAATTGGAGCAAAAGGTGGCGCTACAAAGTATTAACGCAAGGGGGCCGAATAATATTGCACGCCCCACTTTTCAGTTTTTTATTTGTTAAAAAAGTTTAAATTATCCAATAAATTTTGTTCCACTTCACGATTGTGTCCCACTTGTTGTTGATTCTTGACAAAAAATTACAATTTTATATCTTTATGTTTGAAGCCTGAAATGTGGCGAAAGGTTGCAAGGTTCAAGGGGGCCGAATACTTTTGCAAGGCACTGTATATATATATAAAAAAAAGGCATGTCCGATATTTTTTTGCCGATTCCGATACTTTGAAAATGACGTGATCGGACCCGATCTATCGGCATCCCGATCGATTGGGACATCTTTACTTTTCAGGGTTAATGAGTGGAATTGATTGCTTTATCAATGGGGTTGGGACCTTCATTTGTGTTGCGTTGAATGAGGTGTGTCCACACTTTGGGCCTGTACTGTATATTACAAAAAAAAAAAAATAGTTACATAACCAAAGACACAAATTCAAATTATCAGAGATACTCAACAGGTTTTATCATTCCTAAAATAATAGAACAAAAATAACGTTAAAAAACTGGAATGAAATTATGATGTAAAAAAAAAAAAAGGACTCCTCTTCTGTATTAGCGAATCATCCTTGAACAAAATAATAGCGGTCTTTTCAATTCTAACTGTACAAATAAGCTGAAATAATGTTCTAAATAATGCATCTTCTGTAGAAAATCCAGCTTTAACAAAAAGCTCTTTATCTTTCCGGTGAAATAATGTAAATCAAACCGTAGCCTCACAACAATAACTTAACCAAAAAAAACTGTCAATTTAGTCTTTTTTTGGGGGGGCACTTTTAGTGATGATTGAATGCTGCTTGGACGTCTGTTTTCTCTGTAACAGCAGAAACAACCACTGGGCAGGCTCTTTGGGAACACATCAGGCAGCACAGAAGCGTAGTATGCTGTGCAAAGCATCAGTCAATTTCAACACACGCTAATCTGTTCCATGAAAAATAATGAAAAACTGACATTTTCATGAAATTATAAAACCCCACCAGACACTCTGGACAGGATGTAAAATGTGGACGTCCGGGCACAAAAGGGCGTTTAGTCACCCTAGATCAGTCGTTCTTAACTGGTGTTTGATCGGACCTCAGAGGTTTGGTGAGTAAGCTTCAGGGATTCGGTGAAGGTTAAAAAAACGCAGAGCACTATTTTATATGCTGACTAAATCTAGGCAAAGTGGCATTTTAGACCAGGTTTTGGACTGGGTTGACCTCAATTTACAGGTTTTATTGATTCCATTTCTAGATAATAGATAGATAGATCATAATTTAGATTAAAAAAAAAAACAAACGTTTGTGTCATTTTACGTCATGAAAATAGTATGTGATGCAAGGATGCAACAAAATGAGAATGTAGACATGAAAACAAAAAAAGGAACAGTGAGAAATACAATGAAATTCATTTCATTCACCACCAACAAAATCAACAGCAAAAGCCAAAATTATTTTGAGTAAATTTGAAATCCGGAAGAAATTTGAACAGGAATTCACTTAGATGTTAGCTCGCTAGGTTTTGAATTTGTTAAAAAAAAAAAAAAAAAGGCTTTATTATGAAATTCTGAAGGGTTTGTTGAATGCACCTGTGAAACTCGTGGGGTTCGGTACCTTTAGCAAGGTTAAGAACCGCTGCCCTAGATAATGATGACATTGAGTACAAACAAAGAACAGGGAGTCTGCAATACAATTTTTTTGATCAAAGTAGATAAATCATTTGTGGAGATAAATGCCTGACTCGAATTTTATCGTATGAAGCAAAGGCATTTGTGTTCCGTTTGTATAAAGGACGTCAGAGAAATGACAGTCTGGTGTATTACGCTGCATTGTCTAGCTGCTAACATAAACGTTTTACTTACAGAATTACAATATCTAAAAACACAACCGAGTATTTGCTGATGCACCATAAGAAGTAAAAAAACAAATGTCCCACATTGCAGCCAATAATAGCAACTCATTAACTTCTACCCCACCAATGTTGACGTAAAACAACAGTTTGGCCCTGAGGGTTTAACTATACTGTTTTGCCCTGCGAGAGTGAGGGTAGATTAGAGCTGAATCTGCAAAACATTCACAGCATACAGTCTTGTCACTACAGAAATGTAAATTATGGAATCATTGCAATACGATTATCTCTAAGATTATCCCATCAAGGTCAGAATTGTTTATCACTTAAAAAACTGTATAAAATAAGTTCTCATTCGTCGATACCGATGTCCTAATACTGAGACTGAGGCATGTTTTTAACTGATAATGAATAATGTGATATCATTGTGGACCTTGTTTGCATGACAGTTGTTTAGCAGACAAAAAAGCCACTCACACTTTAAAAGTCTGCCTCTGAATAGCCTAGTGGAGGTGAATGTTTCTTTTGTTTACAGAAAACACATTTAAAACATTTGAATTGATTGATACCAAAACATTTCAGCGTTTTTGTTACCCCATTTTCCACCCAAAGAACGAGGGTGCCCTTTCAGTGCTATGGCTCGTGCCCGTGCTTTGTTGGGTCGAACCTTGTGCTTACTAAGAACCAATTTGGTTTTTTATCAACAAGCAACCAAGTTGGAGTCAAATCACTGTAAAATGTCAGTGCATCATTAGATAAGGAGTAAGTGGCTTGAATTTCTTGCCGGAACTCCCTGACATTAAAGTCGCCACGAAGCCAGACTTTTTTTTTTTTTTTTAAACCTAAAACCACTGAAATGCAAAGAAAATTGCTTTTGGCACAGTTATTCCTATAATACATTAAAACAAGATTTTCCATTCAGAATTGTGTTTTTTCACTGATTTGCAAAATAAAAGTTAACAAGAACAGCATAACCTTAACCCCCATCTCATATTTTATTATTTTCCCTAATTTCCTCACACCTAAATGCAAAATGTCAATTTGAACTATGTATGAACATAGGATGTACATTAAAATTAAAGTTAACATAAACATTTACTTCTTTTTGAAATAGATATCAGTAACATGCAGTCACAAAAATAAATTATGCACAGTTGAAATTGAATATATTTTGAAGATCGTGCAAACATTGACTTTTGTTAAATTATAAGGAAATGAATAAGTAGCCTAACACAAATGCACAAAAATAAGTCCAAAGTGCACATTGACAGGTAAGATTTTCTAAACCTACCAATCAGAGCAAATCAATTATAAATAAGCCTCCTCAACTCTTTCCTTGCTCTTAAAGATTTGATCAATTTTCTGTTGCATAGCCCTTTCTTTATCGCATCAATTCAACAAGCTTGTTCTTTTTTTCTTTTTTCTTTTTTTTTTTTTTTTTTTTGCTGTTCCAGAAAACATGCTAATTTTAACCAATCAGAAGCAAGTAACTCTGCTGATCGTATGTCAGCCCATTGAACGGACAACTGAGTCCAGGGCAGTTTGTCTTGCTGCGTGCATCCGCACATTGACGTGACTAGTCATTGTCATACTCGGATAACTGCAGCAGCTGGGGAAAATTCCGTGCCGTCCGTGGAATAAATAAATAATAAAAATCGGCGGAAACTGATTACTCTACAAAATCACTTTATTATGCTTGTTGTTAACAATTAAGTATGTAAATCTGATGTTGATAGATTGTTTTCTTCATGGAGATGGGATGCGTGTGTGGCAACATTGCAGTTTTTTTACATAGCGTTTTGACAGTTACCGTCATATTTTCAAGATCAAAGCACCATATATCGGAACGGCGTTCCAGCCCCGAATCTTATACCGGAATGCCGTTCTAGACCACTTTGGCCCACTTTCCCCCCTGATTTCAGGTGTATTATACCGAATCTTCACTCGAGTCAAACCGAAAATCTTGCACCCTCGGCGGCTTTGAGAGTATAGTGTGTGGACGCTGCGAAATGTTCACCATGGTCACTTTTAGCTCAACATTGAGTTCTGCCTGCAAACGAAAGTCAAATCAATGCCATGATCGCATTTTTGCCTTGCCCTTGGGTTGAAAATTCTCTCCATACAGTATGAATGGGAGGAGAAATTCTGAGTCCTCAGTCGTTGTTATGCCAAACTGTTTTAGTAGATTGAGTTAGGAGTTAAAAATGTTTGTGTTTCTTGCAGCTGTACTAAGAGAGTTGTTGACAAAACAAGAAATGATCCTTGACCAGCAAAAAAGGATTCTTGGAAGTCTGCAAAAATATCACCATCCAAATAAAGGAAGCAACGAGGGCACCATTCCTAAAGGCAAAATTCCCGTGGAAACAGTTGAGGCCCTCAAACGCCTGGAGGCAGAGTTGCACACAGACCCTGGCCTCAAGTCTAACCTGGTAAATTATCATGCTTTAGTACAAATATGAATTGGAAATGTACAATGTGTTTTAAGTTTATTTACTGAGTGATTTTTATACACTCACCGGCCACTTTATTAGGTACACCATCCTACTAACGGGTTGGACATCCTTTTGCCTTCAGAACTGCCTCAATTCTTCGTGGCATAGATTCAACAAGGTGCTGGAAGCATTCCTCAGAGAGTTTGGTCCATATTGACATGATGGCATCACACAATTGGTGCAGATTTGTCGGCTGCACATCCATGATGCGTATCTCCCGTTCCACCACATCCCAAAGATGCTCTATTGGATTGAGATCTGGTGACTGTGGATGTGGAGACCATTTGAGTACAGTGAACTCATTGTCATGTTCAAGAAACCAGTCTGAGATGATTCCAGCTTTATGACATGGCACATTATCCTGCTGAAAGTAGCCATCAGAAGTTGGGTACATTGTGGTTACAAAGGGATGGACATGGACAGGAACAATACTCAGGCAGGCTGTGGCGTTCCATCGATGCTCAATTGGTACCAAGGGGCCCAAAGCGGGCCAAGAAGACATTCCCCACACCACCACACCACCACCACCAGCCTGAACCGTTGATACAAGGCAGGATGGATCCATGCTTTCATGTTGTTGATGCCAAATTCTGACCCTACCATCCGAATGTCGCAGCAGAAATCGAGACTCATCAGACCAGGCAACGTTTTTCCAATCTTCTATTGTCCAATTTCGATGAGCTTGTGCAAATTGTAGCGTCAGTTTCCTGTTCGTAGCTGAAAGGAGTGGCACCCGGCGTGGTCTTCTGCTGCTGTAGCCCATCTGCCTCAAAGTTCGACGTACTGTGCATTCAGAGATGCTTTTCTGCCTACTTTGGTTGTATCGGGTGGTTATTTGAGTCACTGTTGCCTTTCTATCAGCTCGAACCAGTCTGGCCATTCTCCTCTGACCTCTGGCATCAACAAGGCATTTGTGCCCACAGAACTGCCGCTCACTGGATATTTTTTTCTTTTTCGGACCATTCTCTGTTAACCCTAGAGATGGTTGTGCGTGAAAATCCCAGTAGATCAGCAGTTTTTGAAATACTCAGACCAGCCCTTCTGGCACCAACAACCATGCCACGTTCGAAGACACTCAAATCACCCTCTTCCCCATACTGATGCCCGGTTTGAACTGCAGGAGATTGTCTACATGCCTAAATGCACTGAGATGCCGCCATGTGATTGGCTGATTAGAAATTAACTTGTTAACGAGCAGTTGGACAGGTTTACCTAATAAAGTGGCCGGTGAGTGTATGTAGTATAAACATATTAGACATTGTGCAGCAATAACTACACGAAACACTCATTTACTCCAAAAAAAGAAAAAAATTGTTTCAGTAACAGTTTAATGACCAATGCAGCACAGAGCACTGGCAATAGCCATCTGACTGTTTAAATCCTCGTTAAATACAAAAATTGTAAATCGTTAGTACTGTAGTTGTTTTTTACTGCTGTGTACTGTTTTTTTTTTTCCTTTAAAAGTATCAGCATCCATCTGTTTTTCTCCATCATGACAGTTTTGACTTTATCAACGCATACTTAATTTATTTATACATATATTTGTTTAGATTTCCTACCTGGGATTGATTGGTGGCTTCAATTTAAAAGATACTGTGTGGAGAATAATGAAGACCACAATATCAAACCACGTCGCTAAGCAGATGAACTGGAGGGGAATAAACAACAAAATATCCTTCCAGCACCTGCTTTTGAAGACAATCATCATTGGTAAGAAATAGGAATTTAAAATGTTATATTTCTGTTGGTATACTGTATTTCTTCTGGTTTTCACCCTGTTTGTAACTTCATTCATTTATTTTCTGACCTGCTTATCCTCATGTGGGTCGCAGGGGGTGCTGGAGCCCACGTAACTTCCTTATCCTTTTTATTCTTTTTTATGCCTGTCTTCTCTCCTTCATGCTTTGAACAAGTGATTGACTGAGTCAGCTGAAAGTCATACATACAATATAGTCTGAGTTATTAAAAACGGTTTTGAAAATTCGTGCAGCGCATTAAATAATATCAAAAGCTATACTAACACTATTCTTACTAATGTCCTGTGTTCTGAAGAAGCTGTTCGACGAAACCCAACAACGGCTACAGCCTCAAATAAAGACGTGGAGGTCCTGATGGTCAAATTCCTTCATTTGGCTGGGGACAGAGAGGGAGGAAGACGACAACGGCAACAAAATGCTGTGGAAAAAAAAGCTGAAGCTGACGGTTAAGGCAGATTGTATTCGATATGAATTTCTTAGTAACCTACTGTTCGTTTTTGTACTGTTAACATACAATGCTGGACAAAAGTATTGGCACCTCTGCAATTCTGTCAGATAATGCTCTATTTCTCACAGAAAACGATTGCAATCACAAATGCTTTGGTAGTAATATCTTCATTATTTTGCTTGCAATGAAAAAACACAAAAGAGAAAGAGAAAAAAATGTAATCATTATCATTTTACACAAAACTCAAAAAATGGGCGGGACAAAATTATTGGCACCCTTTGAAAAATCACGTGATGCTTCAGTAATTTGTGTAATTAACAGCATCTGTTACTTACCTGTGGCACATAACAGGTGGTGGCAATAACTAAATCACACTTGCAGCCAGTTAAAATGGATTAAAGTTGACTCAGCCTCTGTCCTGTGTCCTTGTGTGTACCACATGAGCATGGAAAAAAGAAAGAAGACCAAAGAACTGTTTGAGGACTTGAGGGGCAAAATTGTGAAGAAGCATGGGCAATCTCAAGGCAACAAGTCCATCTCTAAAGACCTGAATGTTCCTGTGTCTACCGTGCGCAGTGTCATCAATAAGTGTAAAGCTCATGGCACGGTCGCAGTTATTTTGTCTAAAGGTTGTGCTACCAAGTATTAGGCTGAGGGTGCCAATACTTTTGTCTGGCTCATTTTTGGAGTTTTGTTGTCAAATGATAAATTTTTTTTTTTCCATTTTCTTTTGTGTTTTTTCATTGCAACCAAAATAAATGAAGATATTACAACCAATCATTTTCTGGGAGAAATTGAGCATTATCTGACAGAATTACAGAGGTGCCAATACTTTTGGCCAACTGAGCATGTACTGTTGTCATTATGTATTATTCACAGTGGTATTTCACACATCCACGCACAGGGTAGTATTCGAACGGATTGCATATTTGTGTAGCTGTATTTCAGTTTTAAAATATAACTTTGAAGGAAAACTTGTGTGTTGTCATCTCTATACAGTGGGGAAAAGTATTTGATACACTGCCGATTTTGCTGGTTTTCCCACTTGCAAGCAATGTAGAGGTCTGTAATTTGCATCATAAGTTCTCTTCAACTGTGAGGGACGGAATCTAATACAAAAATCCAGAAAATCACATTGTATAATTTTTAAATAATAAATTTGTATTTAACTGCATGAAATAAGTATTTGATGCATTACCAACTAGTAAATATTTAGGCTCTTAGTTCTTTTTTAAGAACCCCTCCTGTTCTCCACTCATTACCGGAAGTAACTGCACCTGTTAGAACTTGTTACCTGTATAAAAGACACCTGTTCACATGCTCAAACAAACAAACAAACTCCAACCTCTCCACAATGGCCAAGACCAAAGAGCTGTGTCAGGACATCAGGGATAAAATAAAAGACCTGCACAAGGCTGGGATGGGCTACAGGAAAATAAGCAAGCAGCTTGGTGAGAAGGTAACAACTGTTGGAGCGATTATTAGAAAATGGAAGAAGTTCAAGTTTACGGTCAATCTGCCTCGTTCTAGGGCTCCATGTAAGATCTCACCTCGTGGGGCATCACTGATCATGAGGAAGGTGAGGGATCGGCCCAGAACTACACGGCAGGACCTGGTCAATCACCTGAAGAGAGCTGGAACCACAGTCTCGAAGAAAACCATCGGAAACACATTACGCCGTCATGGATTAAAATCCTACAGCGCACGCAAGGTCCCGCTGCTGAAGCCAGTGCATGTCCAGACACGTCTGAAGTTTGCCACTGACCATCTGGATGATCCAGAGGAGCAATGGGAGAAGGTCATGTGGTCGGATGAGACCAAAATTGAACTTTTTGGTCTAAACTCAGCTCGTTGTGTTTGGAGGAAAAAGAAGGATGAGTACAACCCCAAGAACACCATCCCAACCGTGAAACATGGAGGAGGAAACATCATTTTTTGGGGCTGCTTCTCTGCCAAGGGTACAGGACGACTGCACCGTATTGAGGGGAGGATGGATGGGGCTATGTATCGCCAGATCTTGGCTGACAACCTCCTTCCTTCAGTGAGAGCCCTGAAGATGGGTCGTGGCTGGGTTTTCCAGCATGACGACGACCCAGAGCACACAGCCAAGGCAACTAAAGAGTGGCTCCGTAAGAAGCATCTTAAGGTCCTGGAGTGGCCCAGCCAGTCACCAGATCTGAACCCGACAGAAAATCTATGGAGGGAGCTGAAAGTCCGTGTTGCCCGGCAGCAGTCCCGAAACCTGAAGGCTATGGAGAAGATCTGCATGGAGGAGTTGGCCAAAATCCCTACTGCAGTGTGTGCAAATCTTATCAAGGACTACAGGAAACGTTTGGTATCTGTAATAGCAAACAAAGGTTTCTGTACCAAATATTAAGTTCGATTTTTGTGATGTATCAAATACTTATTTCAAGCAATTAAATGCAAATTTATTATTTAAAAATCATACGTGATTTTCTGTTTTTTTGTATTAGATTCCGTCCCTCACAGTTGAAGAGAACTTATGATACAAATTACAGACCTCTACATGCTTTGCAAGTGGGAAAACCAGCAAAATCGGCAGTGTATCAAATACTTGTTCTCCCCACTGTATATACATTACTATTCGTGCCAGAATTCACCTCTTTCAACCATACATTGGCCATATATATGGAGGACCAGGAGTGCAAAAATTAAATAAATAAATACACAAATTAATTATTAAATGTGTCATTAAAATGCTTCTATTTCATTTTTATATTTCAATTTATATGTACTTCAATTTTTGTTTATATATTTCACTATTTTAATTCAACATTTATTTTCATTTTTATTTATTTCATCAACTTTTTATTTCATTCTTGCACTCTTGGTCCCCTTGTACTGCATGAAATAATTTTATGTGTCATTGGCTCATCAAACTCAGTGGGCGGACGTGAACTTGGCGGGGTTTGAGTTGAGCAAGTCGAGCTACATGGCTCTGGAGTCAAGCTATTTCTCCTTCTTTTCCAACATGGCTGCGTGAGGTTCTGCATGAGCACTCTCTCGCGATAAACCGCTGTTTTGCAAGCCACGTTCTCAGGGTCCGAATTTCCTGCGTCAACGTGTTCTAAGTCTAACATGTCCATTATTAAATCCTGAAAAAGCTCATGCAGAACCTTTACCTACACTCAGCTTGGTTCTTGTTCTTGTAACAGACAACAGACCGGTTCCATACGGCTGTCGTGGTCTAGATCCTTCATAGGGGTCAAACAAATCAAGCATGCACTTTGGTCCAAGGCCATTAAGTGCTTTGTAGACCACCATCAGTATTGTATAGTCTACAAGCATTATAGCCCGGCGTTGCATGGCATTTTGTGCTGGGTTGAGGTTTGTTAAATCGACACAAAAGAAACCTCGAAATCAGGGCTTCCCCATGATTTTTGGCCACCAATTTAATTCAATTCCACACTCATCACCTTGGGTCACAAGTTGTTTAATTTTGCTACCCTGAAACATGGTTGAAGTGTTTTTTTTAATGGGTCTCAATGTCAGATTGCAGGGCCAAATGAAGACCACATAATGGGACAATGTAGTTTTTTCAAATTCAGTTGGTTAACCCCCTGACTTGGTATCAGTATTTTTTACCCCGATTTTCTGTTTTATAAATTTTGGGTTATTGGGTGCAACAGATTTTTGTGTCAAATTTGATTAAAATTGGGCCATTCCTTCTGGAACCCGATTTTTTTTTTTTTATTATCGATTAACCTATTGGGGGTACTCGACACAAAACCTCCTTAAGAACACTCGCTTATAGTACAAATGTGTCAATTTTCCAGAAAATCGGTCAAGCAGTTTTGGAGTCCGTAGAGAACGAACACACGGAGACAAAAGTCCAATTATATATGTTTAGATCCTTCATCTGACAGGAAGCGAGTGTAACTATTTCATATCTGGTGTAATATGGTCCAATTGCCTTGTATTTGTAAGGACTCTAGCAGCAGCATTCTGTATTAGTTGCCTCTTCCTGACTGATTTTTCATGAAGACCTGTAAATATACCATTACAATAGTCCAGTCTACTAAAACTGACTGCATGGATAAGTATTTTTCCATGTCTTTTTGGGGCAAAAGCCCCTTCTTGCTATATTTTTAGGTAGTAATAAGATTTAGTGACAAACTTTAGATGGCAGTCGAAGTTTGGGTCTGAGTCGATGATTACGCTAAGATTTCTAGCTTGGTTTGTAGCTGTAAGTGACATTGTGCCCAGGTGAGTGCTGATCTTTGACCATTCGTTTTTTGGCCCAAAAATGATCATCTCTGTATTTTCCACATTTAGCTGTGGAACATTCTGGCACATCCATTCACTGATTAGATGAATACATACTGTAGACTTTACTATCAGTTGACGGGAAACGGAGCACGGGTCCGCTGGGTAAAGGGCCTATTTTCAAAAACTAAAAATTCAAATATTTTCAAAACCAAAGCCGCTAGCGACCTAAAACCAAAACAGGCACCTCTCTTAGGCATATATGGGTCTCCATGGGCAGCAGCATCAAAAAATTCAAAGTCGTTCCCTAATAAAATCCTGATTTTTTTTTATATACAGTGGGGCAAATAAGTATTTAGTCAACCACCAATTGTGCAAGCTCTCCTACTTGAAAAGATCAGAGAGGCCTGTTATTCTCAACATGGGTAAACCTTAACCATGAGAGACAGAATGGGGGGGGGGGATCAAAGTTTGATTTTTAAAGAATTTATTTGCAAATCATGGTGGAAAATAAGTATTCGGTCAATGCCAAAAGTTCATCTCAGTACTTTGTTATGTACCCTTTCTTGGCAATAACGGAGGCCAAACGTTTTCTGTAACTCTTAGCTTGGTGTAAAGAAATCAATTGTGGGAGCAATAATTAGAAAATGGAAGCCATACAAGACCACTGATAATCTCCCTCGATCTGGGGCTCCATGCGAGATCTCACCCTGTGGCGTCAAAATGATAACAAGAACGGTGAGCAAAATTCCCAGAACCACACGGGCGGACCTAGTGAATGACCTACGGAAATCTGGGACCACAGTAAAAAAAAGGCTACTATCAGTAACACAATGCGCTGCCAGGGACTCAAATCCTGAACGGCCAGACGTGTCCCCCTGCTGAAGCCAGTACACGTCCAGGCCCGTCAGCGGTTCGCTAGAGAGCATTTGGATGATCCAGAAGAGGACTGGGAGAATGTGTTATGGTCAGATGAAACCAAAATAGAACTTTTTGGTAGAAACACAGGTTCTATTTGGAGGAGAAAGAATACTCAATTGCTTTGAGCGCCTTGAAAGGTGGAAAAGCGCTATATAAGTATAACACCATTTACCACCATACCCACTGTGAAGCATGGGGGTGGAAACATCATGCTTTGGGGCTGTTTTTCTGCAAAGGGACCAGGACGACTAATCTGTGTAAAGGAAAGAATGAATGGGGCCATGTATCGAGAGATTTTGAGTGAAAATCTCCTTCCATCAGCAAGGGCATTGAAGAGAGAGATAATTACCTACAGTACTGTGCAAAGGTTTTAGGCAGGATACCTGCCTAAAACTTTTGCACAGTACTGTATACATATTTTTTTAAATTAATTTATTAGGATCATGGAAGCTTCCACTTGGGGAAAATATATACATACAGTATATCCTGTATATACATAATAGAATAAAAATATACAGTACTTTGCAAAAGTTTTAGGCAGGTGTCCTGCCTAAAACTTTTGCACAGTACTGTATATTTTCAGGATCAATAGAAATAGTGACTTTTTTTTAATTTAGTACAATTTTGAGATGTTTTCAACTGCCAATGAATCACCCAAGTTTCACATCAGAAACTTAATACTTGAGGAAAACATGAAGAATTATCTTAATTTTACGCAACAAAAGCAAATTTTGCATTTTTTTCTACATACAATCACAACTTATTTAGGTTGAATTCCGATGTCACTATTGCCTCAGCACGTCTTACTGACCCTCGTCATTTTTAGATTGAAATGTTACATAAAATAAAATGTGTAAAAGCTTAATGTTTTTTGTATAGACCAAGAAATGACTAAATTGCTAAATTTTTGCCAAAAACGGGCAGTTGGCCGAAAATTATCTGATTGTTTGAATGTTAATTTATGCTTTTTTGCATGGATACGAAATCCAACTTGGCGGTCATCACAAAACAAAGAGCTTTTTAAGTTGAAAGTTCTTGGAAAATAAATGCGTAAATCCTGGAATTTCAATAGATATGAACGTAAAACAGTCTAGATTCTTGATAAAAGCAAAAAACTGGACAGCTATGATTCATTTTACGTAAATATTTCAGGCTAAAGTTACGCACATTTTTTCCTTTAATTTATTTCACAACGTTTCAAAGTGCATGCATGGTCCTATTTTATAAAACAATTACCTTGAATCCTGGACCAAATCACCCTTGAGACACTCCTGCCTGCTTATATGCACTAAAACTTTCGTCCTGTTTCCATCTAAATCCGGCATGAGAACACAGCATGTTTGAGTTTATCACAGTGAAAGCTTCCACGATGCTCTGCCTGGCTATAGGAAGCCATGGCGCAATGTCAGTAGGAGCTGTCTCGTCATCAACTGATAGTAAAGTCTATGGTGAATACATTTACTCGGTGAGACATTTTTTAATTAATCATTTTAATTAATTAAGCCCAATAATAATAATAATCCGGCTCGAGGTTTTAGATGTCAACTTTTGAATAGCTGTCCACTATCCCTGAAAGGTTTTCGAGCAGGGGTCGGGAACCTATGGCTCGCAAGCCAGATTTGGCTTTTTTGACGGCTGCATCTGGCTCGCAGACAAATCTTTAATTATTTTTAAAAAATTTAAAAAGTTTCGTTATACTCCTTTACGCATTGCACGAAAATGAGTAGACGTGACTTTTGCAGCGTGTTAACTTTTTTAATGCTCCGAAAACACTCCCGCACGTCGCACTATATATCATCAAATAGCAACCTAGATGTGCTTCGTTAGATCCCCCTAAGCCCCATGCTATTGGCTGCGTGAGCCCAGAGTGATCATGGGACACGTATTCCATATACTACAACCGGCGACTAGAAAGCCGGTTCGCAATATTTTAGTGGGTAAGTGGCAAGCATACATGTTGTTGTGTCTATCTATTTATCTATCTATCAATCGCATAGGCAACGCAGATGAGGCAGAGACACTGTTCAAGTGGGGTTGCCGTATTTTGCTGTCGAAAATAGCGGCCTATGCAGTTCAGCGTGATTGCAAGGTTTTGACTGTGAAAGGGACAAAAAGAGGGGAGGATTTATTCAAGTCCATCACTGAGTTCGGTAAAGAAAAAAATCTACCAATGGATAAGCTTGTCTCGGTGGTGCTCCGTGCATACAGTGCCCTCCATAATTATTGGCACCCCTGGTTAAGATGTGTTTTTTAGCTTCTAATAAATAAACGGTCCCAGTGTGCTTTGGTCAGATGAGACCAAGATTGAGCTTTTTGGAACCAAACACTCTAAGTGGGTCTGGCATGCCACGAAAGATGCGCATGCTGAAAAGCACCTCATACCCACTGTGAAGTATGGGGGTGGGTCAGTGATGCTGTGGGGCTGTTTCGCTTCCAAAGGCCCTTGGAACCTTGTTAGGGTGCATGGAATTATGAATGCTTTGAAATACCAGGACATTTTAAATCAAAATCTGTTGCCCTCTGCCCGAAAGCTGAAGATGGGTCGTCACTGGGTCTTTCAGCAAGACAATGACCCTAAACATAGGGCCAAATCTACACAGAAATGTTTCACCAGACACAAAATCAAGCTCCTCCCATGGCCATCTCAGTCCCCAGACCTCGTTTTGTTGGCAAAAGGGGGTTGCACAAAGTATTAACACCAGGGGTGCTAATAGTTGTGACACATTATTTGATGTCAAATAATTATTTCTTTATGTGGGATTTTCCCCCACTGAATAAATGCACTTGTATTGAAGGTTGGATTTTTCTCTTTTTTTCCATTAAGGTCCAATATTATTTGAATTTAAAAAATATATATTAGAAGCTAAAAAACACATCTTAACCAGGGGTGCCAATAATTATGTTAGGGCACTGTATTTTGATTGGGAATGATTTTTTTTTTTTTTTTTTAGGGATAGGAATATTGTTTTTGTTGTGCTTTCACTAAATGATACTTATGTTTGTTGTGAAGGAGTTGCCGAAGCTTATGCCAATAAACGGCGCGGTCCATTGAACGCCTGTGTCCACTCGCCTTTCTCTGCCTCTTAGCTCTCAATGTGCGAAAAACGGCATCATTGAAATCTGTTTGAGGCAATGCATAAGCGGGTCATTCCGCGCATGCGTCAAATATTTTAATGTGATTAATTTTTTAAAAATTAATTACTGCCCGTTAGCACGACAAATTTGACAGCACTAAATATAATATAAAAAAATATAACATAACAACATAACATAATATGTTAATCATCCATACTATGTTCTTTCTTTTAAACATTTTCCACAGATTATTTAATTTCAAAAATGAATTCTCTGTCTTGCGGAGTGCCACAAGGCTCTATTTTAGGGCCTGTTCCGTTGACACTTTATCTCCTACCTTTAGGATCAATTATTAAAAAACATAATATCTCTTTCCATTTTTATGCTGATGACCCGCAGCTGTATTTACCCCTGAGACCCAACGAACAAACTGCTCTTAACTAAATTGATGGACTGCATTTCCGATGTGAAGTAGTGGCTAGCACAAAACTTTTTATATCTTAACGAGAGCAAAACTGAATATATGACTTTTGGCACACCTTCCATGATGAATGCCCTTGAGCCTAACTGGCGCTTTGGCTCCCTTTTTTAAGACACACTTTAAAAATGTTATTTGAATTTTTAAAAAAATTATTAGAAGCTAAAAAACACGTCTTAACCAGGGGTGCCAATAATTATGGAGGGCACTGTTAAGTTTCTCAACGCCTACATGAGCCAGACTACAAAGCCATCAGCAAGACCATGCAGCACCAGAAGTCGCATTAATGTTAAGAAATACTCATCATTGATTAGTAACAGCATAACTATGTTATGAAAAATAATTCAGACTTATTGTACTTCAAAAGTGTTGAAATTACACAAAATGCACATATTACTTGTATTTTTAGTTTTAAACATTGTATGGCTCTCACGGATTTACATGTAAAAATGTGGTGTTCATGGCTCTCTCAGCCAAAAAGGTTCCCGAACCGTGTTTTAGGGTGAAATTTACCACTTTGATGTTCAAAGTTGCAAGCTCTGTAAACCACAAAACATGTCTAAATTAAAGAATACACAATGATCAGTCTGAACATATGCAAATAGTTGTATTGCAGCTGATCAATATTGGTGGAAATTCTGTTTTTTGGTCCTTATTTTTTTCTTAATTGTTTCTCTGCTTTCTGAGTGGGAAACTGACTTTCAGCCTTGTATGGAAAAGCAGGAAGCACTTTTCAGGAACAGGCCTTATCTGGAACATATGGAGAGCTGGTGAGTGACTATTGCTCAATATGTTCTTCTGTGTGATCTAGTCAAAGCCAGAGTGTTGTAGAGGAAGAGGGATGCAAGCATGGGAAGTATGCGTGAGTAAAGCCGCGTCATCAAGCAAGAGGCGGAGTTGAATTTACTTGGAGGCGGGACTTGGCGGCTTCAATTGACAGATTACAGCCGAGTGGGCGTGGTTTATCCTTGCAGACAGAGAAGCACGTGGCTCGGCCAGTCTGCACGAGGGCGCAGCAACAAAGAGCAGCCAGTCAAACAGTACACGGGACATCGGCTGCAGACACGCGCTCGCGCACACCCACTTTTCGCACAAGCATGAAGCATACTCACGTTCACGTTAGCCACACACATGCATGTGGTCTTATGTGGAGTACTAACACCCGCAAAGGAGCATAGAAAAGCAGACAAATAGTCAACCACGTGAACACATCGGTATAAGCATTTCACCTTTGGCTTCTTAAACACACGTTTATATATAGTATACGCACACAGTTTCCACAGGGACCACACTCGAGCACACATTCTTGTTTTTACAGCAATCAGCGAGACCGCTATGCAAGGGAGAGGTTTCATGTGGATACTGGGGGAGAAAGTAAGAATTTCGACAGAATGTGGCAGGAGAGTTGGGGGGGACTCCACCCTGGGCGAGACACAAAAAACACATTCATGATGCTGAATAACTCTGATACAGTTGGAGAGGGGAATGAAAGATAAGAAGTTGCCGAATCAGCTGATAAACCATTCTTGGGTCATCATTGTTTAATTTTCAACAAATTTTCCGTTTCTAGGGCAGGCCCGGATCTAGTTTTACCCACCAGACTGGGCACTAAGAAATCTTGAGGGGGCACCCCCATCCAGGCTTTTTTTTTTTACCCTCTGCATTTCTCCGGGCTTGAGACTGGCGCAAGTAGGACACTGGCTTGTGTCCTGTTGAGGCTGCATTAATTTTGGGGGGATTTATTTGATTTTTGTTTTGTTTTGTTTTTTTCATTCATCTATCTACTTATTCTCGCAGTCGGCGTGATGTCACGATGACGTCAACTCGCATAGCAACGTGTCACCATTTTGAGATGGGGGCACGCACAGGTAAACATCCGTAGACAAATGTTGTCTGAAATTCATATTTTTGGCTGTTTTTTGCGTCTTTTTTTCATAAAAACATCTAAAACACGACTTATTGTTATCATGAGTCACTGCTGACAGACGCGCTAAAATTAGCGTGTATTGGCCTGCAAATATGCCCATACAAAGTCGCAGCTGATAGCTGGATAAACAATCCAAAGGAATTGCCTGCAGTGGAGTTCGGAAACATCTACACCTACCTCATAAAGTCACCCAGTAAGTTGACCTTTATCAATTACGTGGAATATGTACTGTGTGGAACTAAGAAAACTGGTAGTGTATACGGAGTGATTATTTCTGCCGTAACCGGTAATTCTCCTCCAAGCGTTATTTAGCCATGAACAAGTTACGGCAAAATAAACAATTCCCACCAGGCCAATAATATACCGATTGACCGATCAAAGCAGTTCACGGCAAAAGAAAAATAACGCTTTGCGAGTTGTCGGTTGCGATAATAATAACCACTGCCTAGTCTATTGAATCCTAGCAGCTAATTGGGGCAAAAAAAAGCAAAAATCGATTAAAGTTTACTCACCAGTAATAGAACGTCTGCTGCAAACGTAAATGTGCCTGGATTTAGGTTCCAACTGGCGAGAATGGTCCACGGCACAGTCTTCTTTTACTGTTCCTCGATTGATTGCTTTCAGCCATTTGCTTGTCCTTTTCTTCTCACGAGGAAGAATGAAGAACTTCAAATGCGGCTCCGAACTCTTCCTTGTGTTACAACCCGCAACACAGCAACTTTTAGTCATTCCGTTGGGAAAAAAGACTGTAAATAAGACAAAAGTTCAATGCGTTTGTACTACAATGCACGACAGAGCAACTGCTTGTGACTTGTGTTTTGTCCCCTTTTCAGTATGGCGACGCTTTGTTGTGGCTGGTGACGTCATTAATGCCCGGATATCCGACTGCGAGAATGTGTCTGGAGGAGAGAGAGGAAGCGCGCGGCTAACAAACGAGGTTGTAAAAACAGCTTGTTTTGGTGATTGTTCGGCGTGGTTGCGGCCGACAGTAACCGTTAATCCTGCAATAAAAAAGTAGGTGAGACCAACTCTCCGTGTGTTCTCTATATCCAGTGCAACGCTACAATATCCCCGACATTTTGATTGGGTTGGCACGACTCACCCCGGCCCCCCCATACATCCGGCCCCGTTCTAGGGTGAACTTGTTGGGTTTTCAAAGAAAGTCTATACTCACAGATTGAACATAGTTTTTCTTTGAAAATTAAAAAATACAGCAATCAGTTACAACAAAGAAGTTCCTTATACCTCCGAAATTATACAGACAAAATTACTCTGTGATGAAATGCTACCCAACACCCCCTCATCTGGGGTCTCAATATAATGTAGAATGTTCAGTGTGAGCTGAGCAGGGTGGGGATCAACTTTTGAGGCAAAGGTTCTGGTCAACCCCTCTGTATAGTTTATCGTCTCCTACACGCGGCTTATGTAAATGGATAAGCTGCGAAACCCTTTATCAACAGTGTTGGCAATACAAAAGTGCAACCCGTATGTGGGGGGGGGGGGGGCATGTGTCTGGTGGGGCAATATCTGCCTAGTAACTTGGTACGTGCTGATTCCCAAAAGTAATCCCCAGATCCGCAGAAGGAAACTCCAAAAAGGGTAAGATGTTTCTGCTATCATGAGGACATATCTGTAGCTACTCCTCACGAGTATCATTCATGGTAGTGGAAAGGAAAAGCTCCTCCATATATCCAGTACCCAAAAAGCCACCCATCTCCAGCACACACAGAAACCTCTAAACACAAACAGAGAAGCAGAGTGATGACAGCATATACACGAGGGGGATGGGTAACGATACTCGACACCTCCCACTTTCTCCTCAGTCGCCCCCTCCTCTCAGTGAAACCCGTGAACCTTTACATACTAAACAGACATACATTTCACATACACATGGTCCGTCTTTTCTTCTCTGTACATAGCTGCGTTAACATAACATACAGCCTCACAAAGACCTCAGTGTCGAGAACTGAGTGACTTTACCCTCCCCCATCGCTCTCTGTGCTTGCTTTACTGACATTTGAAAAGCTCATGTCTGTAGAACATTGGAACATTGTATCATCAAACATAAATATTAAAAGCCCTGTTTACATTTGACATTCACATATAAAACGTGTCACACTCTCCAAACCGTAAATGCGGCCTCATCAATAGGTGTCAACATGACACAAACAACTTAATTTTATTGACCTTACAATTCATTCACAGAATTGTGTCCGCTATCACTAGAGTGGCGACAAATATACTCGTATATTATTAACACATAAATGTCATACTCAAAGTACATTGCATCAACAGCTTTAGTAACTCAGTTGTTTACATAGTACCATAACACGACGCTATTACGAAATTTGTTTTCTTAACAAGTGTGTGTGTGTTGAGCTTCACCGAGATTACACAATATGGCAATAAAAGAGAGCCCATCTGAACATACCACCTTGTTTATCAAGAGACAAATTTTGGCAAGCGCCACCTCATCGTGTGGATTTATACAGAAGTCCTACATTTAATAAAGGAGGTGTGCCAAAACAGTCAATACGTTGAATGAGCAACTCCACAGTTGCCATTCAGACAGTGGCAGGTAGTGTTACAGCCTCCAGAGCTGTTAATCACCCTTCATATTATGTTTCAGTTTGACAAACATTAGGGGCTACGCTCACTGAAATTGTGAGACCGATCATTAGATCCTACACCTTTAACATTTGCCATGTCAGTCAGTATCAATGGCTTCCAGAATCTACAACTCCTTTAAGTTCCACGAATTTACTGATAGACAACATGTACCGTTTAAAGCACAAACATGCAGTGACATACAAACTGTCCAAGGAGTGTTTGTTTTCTGTTGGGCTGGGCCTAAGGATGTTTTATGTGTGATTGACTGAAAAGGGTGGGAGGAATACGTTGAGACTTGTCAGACCTGCAGGGCTAACTGGCATTCTGCAAATGAATGGAATGAACTTGTTTTTGTGTCCCCCAACATGACATGTTGTCAAAGATGGGGGTGCCTCCTTAAAACAAGAAGCTAAAGGGAAACTAATGTACACGGAAGGAGTAAACAGCATTTGTTAATTTTATTCTTGTTTCCAGCTCAGGTTGTGCTTTCGTATCAAATTGCGGTGTTCGGTTTTACTACAAAGAATCATAAAGATTAAAAAAATTAAATGTTTTCAGTTTGAATACATTGACTAGTAGCTGAAGATAGACCATAGAATCTTTTGTTTTGAAAGAAAAATTCAGAACGTGCGGTAGTATAGTACTGAATAATTGTATTGACAACTCCTTACAGCTTGCTTATTTTTAAAGCACTTCTGATAAAGTGTTACAACACTGTAATGACAAGAATGTGTAACTTTCCTGTAAACATTTTAGTCTTTGCTTGATACTCCCATGTTCTTTGAATAACACTCAACATGATAGCTGTTCAGCAATTCACGAGATTTTTACCGTCATCACATTTCTCTGATTTCTGGCAACATGAAAATACATTTCTTTGTCATGTTTCTTTCAGTTTAGAATTTAACTGTAGTTAACTCATGAGCTGCCATTGACGGGTATAGTTGTCCAGTCAATTTGAACTCTGAGGGCTGACAGTGAATGATCACGTTTAATTTCCACTATCAGTCGCAGTCAAAGAGTATGTGTGGTAGAAGGTAACTGACAGCAATAGACGTTGAATAAATTAAAAATTTCTTTAAGTCATTTTTGCATTGAACACACATTAACTTTGGTATATTACCACCACTTACAGCATCGAAACTAAGGAAACATCAACAACCTTTCTCTTATTGTAACAGTGATCAATAGCTGCCATTGACGGCCAATCCATTTTGACTGGGAGGGGGCTGCCATGGATTGGACGTTTATGTCTGTCAATGGCACTGAACCATGATCATTTAATGCCAGCCATCCCAGACGTCTATGGCAGCGAATGAGTTTACTACCTTTTAAAGCTTGAAGGCAAGGGCGTCGGTATGGTCTCAACATTGGTAGAGATGATCTAACAGCATAACCTGCATGTACACTTTTTGCTGGGGACGGGACATTAATAAGACCAAGCAGATTATTGAACGGGGGTCAGAGCCACATTTCTCACGAATATGAACCTAATTAGTTGATAGGCAAAATGATCAAAGCAAAATGAATCTGTATTGACTTATACTAACTTTTATGTAAATTTGGTTCACGTGCTACAACGTTCGATTCAAACCAAAGTTCCATTATTTAAAAAAAATAAATAAATAAATAAAAAGGAGAGCCATCTAAGAATGAGTCCACTTCTGGGGGACCTAGACTCAAACTAAAGCATTGAAATATAAAAGTGATTTAGGAAAAAAATCATGAAAAAAAATCTGAGCTATTCAAGGACTGCTCTACATCTGAGGCATCCAAAGTACTCCCCTGAAATTCTGATGTGTGATTTAATTTCACTTTTTTTTCATGTCGGTTCATGTCAGTGTCCCTCTGAAGTGGACCCATTCTTGGGACTTGCACTCTGAAGCCACCGCGTTGCATTACGGCATAGATGTCAAACCGATTCCACAAAGGGCCAAGTGGGTGCTGGATTTTGTTCCAACCGATACCGCGCAAACAGTTTAACTAATGAATTTTCTGTTGAAACAAGCAGCACCTGACAAAGTTTAACTGATTACCCATGTAAGAAATCGGATTGGTCAACGGGTGTCCTCTTCATTGGTTGGAAAGAAAACCTGTACCCACTTGGCCCTTTATGGAGTCAGTTTGACACGAGTGCATTACGGTAACGCACATAATGCAAACAATGCTCCAAATGAGGGTCGGCTTGCAGGTTATCAAGTTCACACAGATTAATGCTATGTTAACTGTGATGCAGGTCGGACTTACTACCAACATTAGTGGTGTTTCCCCCACCTCCACAACATTGACACCTTTTTACATTACTTTCAGTGGCTTGTGCTGGCCGAAAAAAACGTCCTCTTTGAAGGGGTTGAAGGAGGCGGCACGTTGTATTTCTGTTGGTGAGGTTGTGTGAGTATGCGTGTGTCTGTGTGGCGAGAGGAGGGGGCGGGGGGTCAAGTCATCAGCCAATCAAACGTGTGTCTGAGGGGGAAAAAATGGACTGGCACATTCAGCAAGTGAAAAGGGATAAATCTAAGCCTGAACATAATGAAAATAATTCACTTGATAATGGTAGGGTACTTTATTCTATCCTTACAACATATGGGAAGACAATCAAAATTACTCATATAACTGAAGTCATTGTATAATGCAAATAAAGTGGCTTAAAAGTTGGTGGGGTCAATTTGAGCATCCTGAAAAGTTAATAGTGTTATGTCCCGACCGTCCCTATGCAAACCTGCGCCCTTGCTTGAAGGTAATGTATGTAATTATTATATATGAAAGTAAATTTGAAAATATCTGAGTCAGTAATAATATTATTTTAACGTGTGTGTGTAAGCGACATGGCACCCGATAAATCTTTCAGATAGTGTACTTAGGTGGGCAAAAAACAAGCAGCAAAGAACATACTGTACTGTGTAGCCTACATTATCATCCACCCTTGTGTCTTTTCATATCAGTGGTGTCAGCGCTGCAGCAGAATTTACGCTCTCGACTGTTTCGGCTGATTACTCAATAAAAAGTAGGATAAAAAAGGTTGTTGTCCTTGTAGGTGGATGACGAATTGATGTGTAATAAAGGCTAGACAGGTTGTGCGCATGCGCATGGCGGAACTGTAATCCGGGGGGCTCCGCGGGCAGCCAATCGGGACACGTTGTTTCACCCGTGACACCATCCGCCACTCCTCTTACTAAAGAAGGAAACAAACATCCACCCAGAAAGAGCTGGAGATCACCAGAGAGAGAGAAGGAACGGGAGGGCGAGGAAGGGAGAATTTAACCCATCCGAACAAGGCTTGAAACGGATAAGCACGCCACGTTTAGACGAAAGAAGGACGTCTGCCACGTTCCCCCCCCTATTAACATCCATTTCCCCCCGTCGCTTGGCGAGACACGTCGATTTTTATCAGGTAATTTTCTTCGATTCATGATCTCTCCGATTACATATTATTATTAATGTTTGTTACTTGTTGAGGTAAAAGAAAAAAAGCTGCTTTTGTGGGAATGCGATGTCAGCCAAAGCGACCTTTAACGGTGGATTGAAAGGTCAGGTGGTGTGTGCGTAACGATCTCGTGTGTTGTGTCGGAGAAAGGATAAACAAGCTATGTTTATTTTTCATTTTTGCTGCTGGGAAGTCTTTACTAGTAGCATTGCAACCACTTTGCGTTCATGTCAGGAGCCCACGAACGTGACTGTCTGCTTTGGGGGAAAAACATGAGGGGGAGAGATAGCTGGTGCTTGTTCCTGTCTCTGTGGTTCTAGATGGCCCAAGCTGGGGGATGGGGTACCAAAACCAGATCATTCCTGTCGACAAGTTGAACATTTACATGTCGAATAGACAAGCAAAGCGAGATAAAGGAGGCGAAACTGTGTAAATCAGCGTAAAAGGGCCAAGTACAGCTTTAACAAGTGGTGAAATTAGTTTCTTCTTCAGGGTAATTCGAGGTTTAATCTGTGTTGCTTTAGGGCTATTGTGGTTAGTCATCGGTTGCAGCTTTATTTTTTCGTTACATTTTGTTACATGTTGGTTCTGAACACGATGGATGTGTTAAATGATTTCGGTAACATGAGAAACTGTAGCCCCTAATGTAATGTCCAAACAGGAAACAAGAAGAATGCAGACAAAGGGAGAAACAAAGGCGGCAGACAGCACACTGTCTAGACTGTTTGATTTAACATCACTTCTCCCCACTTCCGGTTGCTCACTATTTCTGTTATGTTTATTTTTCTTTTATACATAGTATGACAACAAAATAACAGTTCTGTCTTTCTGTTCTGTCCAGTGTGACTCAGTAGTTTTCAGTGTAGCAGGGCCTGAAATATGAGCTCAGCTTCCTGCTGATATCTGTGTAGTCAACCAAAGAGGAAGACCAACCGTGGTCTGTAGTATTTTGAAACTGCCATTCATTTACCATTTACAGAAATACAAGTTGGGTTGATTACAATTCAGTGTTTTTATGTGCTATGAATCAAATATTGACCAATGAAACTGTGCGTTAACAGAACAGAGAAACCAGGTACAGCTCAAAGGTGTTTAAGGATTATTTTGTGTATCTCTCCATGTCTCAACATCCTTCTTGCTTGATGTGTTGGGTGTCTTTACAAGCTAGCTATTGGTCTGTTGATGAGATTGTAAGAGTAGGGCTCCAATGTATTTATATGCTGTATGTTGACTTAATTTTGGTAGACACTTAATAATCCTGTAGAAAATTGGCATTCGGTGGTGATTCTTATTGATTTAAATATATTATTTTAAGTCCAGTGGATTCAATCGTAGTTTTAAAAGGCTCTAAACTTAGCACTGAGCTGATGAGTGAAGAATATACACCAGTCAGCAGATGAACATGTGACAGGAAGGCAGAGAAGGTCACTGTGGGCTTTTCCGTGGAAACCCTTTGTTGACGTGCATGCACAAGGGAACAAGTAGGGGAGGGTGGTTTACGATTTAAAACGCTTGTGTTGGTGAGGTCAAGACACCTTTTCTGTGCAGTGAAGGCAGTCTGAAACAACTGTCAGTAAACTTGCAACATAAGACTGTTTGAGCATGTTTGTAGGCGAAATATTGATAAGTAAGCAGCTGCTATGTGACGGAACTGTGTCAAAGGTTACTCAAGAAAGAATTTGGAGTGTTGCTTTGTCAGCTGGTTGCTTTTCATATGAGTTAACTCATCGGTTAGCTATCCCAGTTGAAAAAGATTGGACGTCTTTCGCTGTCAGTGGCTGTGAATGAGTTAATAAGCTGTTTGGTTTGAGCTTCAGAACAGAACATCCTCAAACATTAGCCTTCCTACCTTCCCACATTTATTCAATCACAAAGGACTGTTTTTGAAATGTGAAGTTCCCCATTACACAACCTCCGTTTTTCTTTCATCATTATGTCATGCGACTACAAGTTTTGCCTAGAGAACATTCATGTTTACTGGATGATTGTGTAAGGGAGGGAGCAAGACTAAGGAAGTTTCAAAAGGCCCTATTTGGTAAACCAGCTGGAGGGTGGAATTTCCCTCATAATTATTCTTTCATTATTATGTCTATATTTTCTATCTTTTATACCGCTGCCAACTTGGTTTGTTAATTATAGTTGTGTAGTAAACACAATTGTCAAATGATGATGAGTCGTAAATTATCACGCAAAAGGAAGACAAAACTGAGTGCCAGAATTCACACAATGTTCTATTAAGCGGGAACGCGTAGTAGGTCGTCATAGCTGTGACACGTCATGAGGGCGAGTTTTCCTGGATGACAAATGGTGCGTCAGCTCCGGGAAAGAGTCATGCCAGTGATCGCTTGAGGGGAAGGTTGAACAATACTCCTTTTTCTGTCAGGTGTTGATTTCTTTAGCAATTTACACAATGAGTGTTTTAAAAAAAAAATCTCACCCCCACTTGCTTTCTTTGTCACATTTTCAGTTATGGCCCAAGAGACAAACCAGAGTCCGGTGCCCATGCTATGTGCCACAGGCTGTGGTTTCTATGGCAACCCAAGAACCAACGGTATGTGCTCTGTATGCTACAAGGAACACCTGACACGGCAGCAGAGCAGTGACCGGATGAGCCCCCTGAACCCTATGGGTATGTCCGACTTTTTCCGGACAACACAACCATTGTGCTGTTATAGCTAAAGTTGATGTCTGTAATAGTGTAAGAGGTATCGTTTTAAAATCAATTTATGACCCTCCTTCAGCATGTGTTTATTCCCAGTAGCCCCTGTCCACCCTCTCTGTTTTTCCGCTCTGTGTAATGAAAGACAGCTGCTTTCCTTAGTGGCAATATTCAAGGTTACAGACACTCTTTTGGTCAACCGTGGGAGTCAATGTCACAGTCTTTATTTGTGCTTATCTCTAATTATGAGTGCTAAAGAGGAACACAGAAAATCTGTATCGCATATTTCTTTTTAATAGTTTCAACTTTAGTCATTTTGTGCTGAGTCTAATGAAGGTATCTCTGCTCAAGCAGGCTCAACTTCTAGTCCTACCTCAGAAGCCTCTGCAATCCAGAGACTAGAAGCTAGTCTAGCTAAAGTTGATGCCTCCCCTGCCTCCTCGCCAGACATGTCTAGGTCAGTATCAAAAGTATATGACCAACATAGTCTTGGCTGCTGCTTTTACCTCATGTTTCCCTCCGTTTCTCATCCCTAGAACTGTTCAAGGATCGCTTCCTGTGACACAACAAATGACAGAAATGAGCATCTCAAGAGAGGACAAGCCTGAATCCCTAGAACCTGGTAAGCACGCACGTGTATTCTATTCAAGCAGACATTTGATGCACTTGCAGCTGACAGCTCACGCGCAGTCTCCTTTGAGCCATGTTGTATTCCTTCAGCTCGACCACGGGGTTTTCTTTCTGCATCGAAGAAAGCAAAGCTATCTAAAAATAGACCTGTTTAAAAATAACTCCACTTCAGAAGACATTTTTGGAGTAGCTTCTGGCTACCAAAAAGCCATTCACTGGGACTGTAAGGGGTAATTTCAAGACGGAGACAATGCTAATTACTGCGTGGGAAAAGAAAAGAGTTCTAAAAATATTTATGTACATTTTATTTACATGTTTGAACACTTACACACGTATCGTATGAGGGAGAGTGAGAGAATGTTAAAAATGGGGGGGGGGTGACGTTACTTCGCGGTGTTTAACATTACGCAGTTGCTTCTGGTCCCTATTATCATCGACAGTTGAGGGATCGCTGTCGTTCCTTATTACCTCATTCAATGCCATTGACAGTAGTAGATGCCTGGCATTGAATTATTATGTTTCAATGCAATTGACAACAATAGAAATTAAATTCATTTTGATTCATTCATTGCCAGCCCAGGTACATGTACAATATTTTGGGTATGTGTTTTGGTAGTTGGTAAATGAAGCAGTTTTACTGTCATGACAAAAGTCTTGTCGCTTATCTATTTTGTAGAAACAATTGCTAATAACCTGACTTTTAATTATTCAATTGGTTTCAGAAATGGCTCATATGAAAGCTAAGACCCTCCCAGATGATGTTAAAAGTACAAAAATATATTTGTTTCACTGAAAAAAGATTTATCATTTAATGAAGACATAAAGGTCAAATTTTGGCAAGACAAACGTTTTGTCGCCACAAAAAGTAGTGTGAAAATTGAACAAAAAATGTATGTCAAATACAAAAACATGTTACATAATATAAGCGAATTAAGTAGTGGTGCTGCGAGATCCAAATTTAATATTTTTTATGCCTTCCATCCATGGGCTTCGGCAAGGATTCATACAATTTATTTTTTACAATTTGTAATTAAAATTCAGGTTATAAGCAATTGTTTCTACAAATGGTAAGCGACAAGACTTTTTTCAGGGACTGTATATTAAAACACACATTGACAGTGGTAGGCAGTAAATCCATTTTGAATGGCAATGGCAGCGAATGAGTCAATTTATGGAATAACATTAAAAAATTTACAAGGAAGGATTTTGATCTGTTTCCTTAATTTCTTTGTTTTAAGTGGTTATATGCCAAAGTTACAGTGCAGTCGATGCAAAAACAGCTATGTTTCATCTATTGTTGTTAATAGCAGCAAATGACACCTTAACATTAAATCCCAGGTGATTTTTTTTCATGAAATGAAAAAAAACACAGAATTTCACTTTTCTGATGTTAACAGTGGATAAAAATTTCAATAAAAGGCAGTACTATATTTCCAGGAAGTCACTGCCCAACATGGAGGCAGACATGTTGTCAATGCTTATACTATTTTAGCCAATCAAATATTAATCACAGATTGCACACCCTTTCTTATGATGTCAAAAATACTCTTTATTATAAGCACTTATCCTCAAGTTTATCCGTGTCTATGTGCGTGGGTATAACTGATGTCACAAAAGGGCTGCGCTTGTAAGTGGTGTCCTTTTGTGTGTCTGTGTGGTCTGTGCACTGCAAATTTATTACATCTTTATCATATTATTTTTCTTAAATCTAGTCAAATAATATTTTCCAACTTGTGTTGAGTGTTAAAGACTAGTTAACAGATTAATGTGTCTGATTATTGCATTTATTTAAAGTAAATATTACTATCTGGTTTTATTAAGCCCACACATCTAAAAGTTGGTAATTTTTCACCTAAATCCCCCAAAAATTGCTTTCATTTGATGTTTTGAACAAAACTATTCTTGAATTAAGAATGTTTCTGACAAACAAGCTTTTTTTTTTTTTTTTTTTTTTTTTTTTTTTTAAGATATACTCATGTATTGCTTAAAATAAGTCTGTTAAGCTTATTTTCAGCTAGCTATTTTTCATTTATTTCAAGAAATCTGAGTAAAAGTTACTTGAAGCACCGGCTGATAATTTCACCTATTTCTAGTAGATTTACACTGAAAACAAGGGAATCTAACTAGTTTTAAAGGGAACCTCGGACTGGAAGACTTGTAGGCTCTAATAAGCCACAATTGTTCTCTTACTAAAATGTGTTTTTCGAAACACATAAAATATTGCCATTGATTTAAAAATCTAAAATAATTAGTGCATCTTTTGACCTACGGAGGGCGCCATGTTTTATGCTCACAATGGACCCTCGTGGTGATGACATTTTTTGCTCACTAGACCAGGGGTGGGCAAATTATTCCACAAAGGGCCGCAGTGGGTGCGGGTTTTTGTTCATACCCATCATGAGGACAGCCTTTAACCAATCTGGTTTCTTGCAAGTGCAATCAGTTGATTGCAGTCAGGTGCTTCTTGTTTCCACTGAAACCTCATTGGTTAAACTGTCTGTGCTGAATCAGTTGGAACAAAGACCAGGACCCACTGCGGCCCTCAAGGACCGGTTTGCCCACCCCTGCACTAGACGAACACTACCGATGTTCTGCAATTCCTTCCCACGCGGCGAGACGTCTACACTGTAAAATATTAAAAGTTGACTTTACTAAAAAAATATATGCAAACTTGCTGCCTTAAAAAAATTAATTTATGTTGACTTAGATGAATTAGATTTGATTAACTTAATTATTGTGAGTTGGCAGTACTCAAATTAACTTAAAAAATTTGGATTATAGTCACTTGTTTTTATTGAGTTGGCAGTACTCAAACTAACTAAAATAACTGGTTTACAGTAACTTGTTTATTTTGAGTGCACAGTACTCCCATCATATTCAGGTCAACTTAATTTTCTTGACCTAAAAGAATTCCACAATAGAAATTACATCTGCACATACTAATTTCATTAAAAACACATTATCTAACAGTAATGACCCCCAAAACACAATAAATGGAGAACACTCATTGGATTAATTCAATGGAATTAAAATTTACTTTAAAATGCTCAAAAGTGCATTTAATGAGAGACACTGGCTCCTGGCAGGCTGAACGGTGTTTGGTTAATGCTCAGTATCAATGAACAATCAGTGGATTAATTATAAACCTACTTTTGCAAACATTTTGCACCTCATACAAAGTATAAGTACCTAAAATAACCTTTTGCTACAGAAATTACGGAATACCTGAACTGCATCAATGTCCACTCCTATCCTGTAATTTCCAAAGACTAACAGGCGAGATCCTATTATCATAATTTCAGGACATTAACTCAGCATTGAAGACATGGCGTCAAACTAGTTTCCCATTACAACATGAGCTTGAGCTCTGGTAAAGCTAACAGTTCTGATTTCTCCAACAATATTAGTGATCAAAACTGGAACTACAATCAACATTGTGCCATGGTTTAAACTGTGCAGCAGTGATAAAATAAACATAAAAATACAGAACTCTTTTTAAAACACACAACTCAGTTCAAATTCAAATTTCACTTTAACACCTGATACAGTAAACAAGATACTTGTTTTTTTTCACATCACTAAAAGAGTAAATGCAAAACGTGTACTGGAGTTATACACCTGAGAAACCTAAAATCTTACCAAGAATATGTGTCTTATTTTTATTCAAATTCTAATTTCATATTAAGCTTTTTCCTCAAAAAAAAAAAAAAAAAAAAAAAAAAAAAAAAAAAAGTAATTTCTATTCAAAAATATTTCATTAGTATATATATATTATTATTTTTTTAATCAAAGAAAAAGTCATGTCAATCAAAAAAAATTGTTTGAATGCAAAAATAAATTTGTAAGTCAAAAAATATGTTTGAAAACTATTTTTCTTTGAAATTTTTTTTTAAAAATTTAATTCTTTTTTTTTTATTGAAACAACTTTTTTGATTGATGTAATTCTGCGTTTGGACCACATTTTGGCTAGGACATTTGTGTCTTTATTATTCAATCCAAAAATAAGTTGCTTCAAACAAAAAATGTATATTTTCAAAATAAAATCACTTCAATTAAAAAAAAAAAAAAAAAAAAAAAAAAAAAAAACAATTGTAGAAAAAAAGGTTTGAATGTGAAAAAATATTTGAGACTCAGAAATTTACGCTTTATTTTTCATTGAAACTGTTTTCTTTGATCGAAGCAATCCTTTTTGTTTTTGAGCCATATTATGGGTAGGACATTTGTGCCCAAATTATTCAATCCCAATAAAAGTTGCTTCAATCAAAAAACTGTTTTTAACCAAAGAAAAAAAAACTTTTGCAAAAATATTTTTTTGAAAAAAATTTTTTTTTTTAATTTTTATTTTTTAATTGACGTGTCACTTTTTTTTGAAAAGCAAAAAGTTTTAAACTTTTTTTTTTTTTTTTTTTTTAAAGGTGGAAAAAGTTTTGAAGGCACTTTTTTTTTTGAAGTGGAAAAAGTTTTGAAGGCATTTTTTTTCGGTTGAATCATTTAGACTCGAAGATCCAACTTCAACGCTACTTGTGACATGTTTGAGTGGCAGGTGATTACGCCAATGGCATAAAAGCAGGAAGCAAAAATAATGAACACCAGGGCTCCATCCAGCCATCGGACTCTGCTCGAGTCCAAGCCGAAAATAGGGCACCGGTACGGGGGTGTGACATCGGCATCTCACCGGTGTGCCGGCGATGGTACGGTGCCCTGTTGCGGCACACTGGCGGACCCCGATATCACTACCCCGGCGCGGAGGCCGGCTGTTGAGTAGACGGCCCGCGACTGACACGACATTCATTCAAAGCTGAAGCGACGGGGCTCCCGGCGCGGGCTACTGGGCAGGCTAGTGTCGGGCCACTCGTCGGCCACTCCCATACCGGCGCGTCGCGACACTGCGGTTGGACCCCGATTGCCAACCGTCACGTCAGGGCAGTGGGTGAAGTTCCCCTCTTGAATCACATTAAGCAGCAGCGCACCATACCAGCGCGGGCACTCCGGTGAGATGCCGATGTCACCCCCCCGTACCAGTGCCCTATTTTCGGCTTGGACTCGAGCAGAGTCCGATGGCTCGATGGAGCCCTGGTGGCCATTAGTCATTCTTTTATGCCATTGGTGTAGTCACCTGCCACTCAAACATGTCGGAAGTAGCGTTGAAGTCGTATCTTTGTGTCAAAATGATTCAATCGAAAAAAAAGTGCCTTTAAAACCTTTTCCACTTCAAAAAGAAAAAAAGAAATGCGTTCAAAACTTTTTCCACTTTTAAAAAAAAGTTTTAAACTTTTTCCTTTAAAAAAAAGTGACACGTCAATAAAAAAATATATATATTTAAAAATATATATATTTTCAAAAAAATATATTTTTGCAAAAGGTTCTTTTTCTTTGATTAAAAATAAGTTTTTTTTTATTAAAGCAACTTTTATTGGGATTGAATGATTTAGACACAAATGTCCTACCCACACTATGGCTCAAACACATTTCACATTTCTTTGCTTTTGTGTGCAGTGAAGGTCGAATAAATACTGCTCTGAAAGTTAGTCTTGATATGGGCAAGTAACCATTTGCCTCAGCTTAAGATGTCCTCGCAAATGGGTAAAGAAGTCTGCTCCTGAGCAGGGCTCCACAAAGTTGCACAACTGACTGTCAAATGCAGTTTCTCCACTTTTGCCTGCATCTTTTTGAGAGTGCCATGTCGATAGGTGTACTTTGAGTGCATTAAAAGATTTAAATGTGCAGAGGCAGTCCTTATGAAGACATGGGAGTAGGGATGTCCGAGTGTGGTATCCATGTTTTAAGCGGTAATGCTTAAGCAAGTAGGCTCTTTTCAGCAGAAAATGTGCAGTACTTGCAAGTCCACTGCATTAGAGAATACTGCTTTGGTTGACCTGAAAAGACATGATAATTTCAGCATTGAGAACTTGTTAGAAAAAAAAAAAGTTAAATTTTTTCTTAACAGTCACAAATTAAAATGTCCAATTATTTTTAATCACAAATTAAAATCTGCAATAAATTATTTTAATATTCACAAACTAAAATGTTTAACAATGAGTTATTTTTAAATTAACGTAATTGATTATTTTTGAACATTCAAATTGAGATGTACAATTAATTTCTTAATCCATCTGTAAAAACATTAATGCATGTTTGTTATCCCAACCCATGAAACAAATACAAATATTAAATGATTCATTGATCAGTGTATGAAACATACCTGTAATTGCTGAGACTGAGGTATGTGTGGACTTTTGACCATTTGCTTCAGCCTGATTGGGGGATGGTGAAAAAGAACACAAAATTAAGGCAACAATTTCAAAATATAGGCACATAAATGACCAACCTTAAACACACCAGGTTGTTATGGCGTCGAGTGTGATCTCGGCACTCTTTCTATCTGTATTCCTATATTAGGTTAGACCAAAGTTAAAGTGGTGAAATAACAGGGGGAAATGTGATCTAGTCCTCTGATTTTTGCTATTAATGCATTTTAAAACAATTTCAAATTATCAGTGCAGTTTGATCAAACATGGAGGGGGAGCACTGCACATGAAGAAAAGCAAATGGAAGGGCAGATGACAAACACTCTAAAGCAGGGGTCCCCAAACCTTTTCCTGTGAAGGCCACATGACTTTTCCCTTCTCTGATGAGGGGCCGGGTCAGTTTGTAACAGAAAAAGTGTGACGATTGCAGCAGTGCCTAAATGTAAAAAAATTATTGTTTTTCAGAAAGCCATAATTAAATAACCCTTTCTGAATTCTTCTTGGAACAAAATAAAATAAAAATAATTATAACATAATATAATATCATATAATAATGAATAATAATAACACAATTAATTAAATAGATAATAACCAAATAACCCTGTCTGGGTTCTTCACAGAAAAAAGCCAGGAAATAATAACACTATTGGGGGGGGTTCAGGGGGCCGGACCAATTGTGGAGGCGGGCCGTATCCGGCCGGCCCGCGGGCCGTAGTTTCGGGACCCCTGCTCCAACGCAAGAACCGATTACGTTGGCGCACATAAGGTCTGACTGTGCATTTAGCTCTTACCTGAGCCGAAATAGACAGGCTGAAGCTGACTTAATTCTAGCACTAACTCTGTAAATAAATCACTTTATCGACATTTCTAACATTTTTACGTGAGAAAGTAGCCGTTTAGATCCACAACGTGCAAATTCGGCGCTACTCAAGCTAGCCGTAGTGATTAAGGCACTTCCTGTTAGTTTCACAAAATAAAACACCCGCTAACGATAGAATTAGTGTTTTTATTTTTAAAACAGGAAGCGAACCTCCCCTCGGTCTACCTAACTTAAAACCGCTCGGTAACTGTTTTAAATCGGTTTTAAAAACCTCTCCCATCGCCTAAAAACGTTACGAGCCCCGTCTGTCAAGAATTCAAAACGCCGGCCGGCATAAAATGGGAGTCTACCATAAACTGTAGTCTACATTTGTTTCTGAAAATGATGAGGTTCCTGTCACGGTCATATAGCATGCTTGCTAGCGGTGATATTTGATGTAATTGACACTTCTCCTCCCTGGCAGCACACAGGCTACTACACTACAACAAGACAAATCGACGGTTTACAAAAGAGTAAAATATGTACTTACCAAATCAGTGTGCTGAGGACAAGTAAACCCACAATGGCGAAAATAACTGAGAAAGGTGTTGGAAAGAGCGCGAAAGTGGGCAGGGCAGATCTGCGCATGTCTGATAGAACGCCCAAAGGACACTGGGTACAAGAAATTATTTTTTCTAATTTGACTTAACTGGGATATATCAAGTTAAGCAAGTACTCCAACCCCAAATTACTACTTACTTATTTAAAAGTAGTGTTCACAACAGGTTGATGAAAATTGAGTTTAGTTCACTTATCACATTTAATTAATTTGAATGTTAGCATTTACAGTGTACACAATGCTCAGTGCTCTTGCACAAGCATCCACATGCATGCGCACATCGGTTAAAACAGCGAGTCCTCACTATTTGTTTTTTTTAAATTGAGTTTTCAATTACCTTTTCATTGCCTCAAAATACTTTTTGCATTAGTTTCCCTCTCATACTTTTAAACATTGTGTTTTCTTGTGGTAGTTATAAAGCAGATTGTTGATCTGTTGTCCACATTAGTCATGTAGCATATTTAAACCACCCTTTTGTATATTACATCGTTTAAGTATTTTCTTAAGGCATCTTTAGTATGTTCTGTCTGTATGCATCTAAACAAAACAAGCTGAAAGTGCACGGTAGTGTTTTGGGTGTCAAATTTGCCTCTTGTGGGGTGTTTCGCTGGTGTAGCACATTCTAGCAAAACCCTTTTTTTTTTTTCCTACTCTCGTCTCATCCCGTCTTTCCTGTTTATTTTGCTTTTGCTGCTCGCTTTGTGAAATATCGACAGCACTGTTATGCTCATTAATGTTCCTCTCGAGTTCAAATTGAAAGGGTTGAAAAGATAACATGTTTATGTCGCTAGAGTCATACTCTGGAAGCTCGGCAGTGTAACCATGTGACGTCACCACCCTGTAATGTCAATAACAATGGCGACCTACTATTTAAACTAATTTTACAAATTACATAAAAACAAAAACCTCAAGAGGGGTTTTAATATCGAATGATTTTAACTCATAATAATTTTTATCTTTTGAGAACTACAAGTCTGTCGATCTGTGGATCCCTTTAAGGAGGTGTGTGAATTCAGTGTGTGTGTTTGCGCATAATGTCTGCATTAACAGGTCTTAAGAAATTTACAATTTGCGTATTTATATACTTGGACTGTCTTGGAAATGAAGGTAATTTATACTTGGATGTTGTCTGTCCCTTTAATATTGTTTTATCTTCACTCCACAGTTGTAACCCAGCCAGCTGCCTCTATCCCAACTCCGATAGCTTCTTCCAGCAGTGATGATAGCAAAGATGACTCGTCCAAGCCCAAGAAGAACAGATGCTTCATGTGCCGCAAGAGAGTGGGCCTTACAGGTATGTGGTTGGGAGTTTGTTGAAAATGACCTCTTTTTTTTTTGTATTTTGTTATGAACTTTTTGTGCTTTCAGGATTTGACTGTCGCTGTGGAAACCTCTTCTGTGGTATTCACCGGTACTCCGACAAGCACAACTGCCCCTACGACTACAAGGCTGAAGCAGCTGCCAAGATCCGTAAGGAAAACCCTGTGGTGGTGGCTGACAAGATCCAGAGAATATAAATCTCGCAAGGCAAATGATGCAAGTGGCAGTGATGAAGATAACACTTTTTTTTTTTTTTTTTTTTTTAAGACTGAAGTGTTTCACCTTTGGAATTGAGCACTGGCATTTGAGGCTAAGTGAGGATGGAAAGGACTTGATTTACAAAATTAAAACCTCAAGAAAAAGAAAAAAAAATCCTGTCTGAGGGAGATGCATGAATGATCACTTTGCTCCCCTTTTAATTCATTCTTTTGTTAGTTTTTATCCTATTTTCTGTGGTGTGACTTTTTCTTCCCAAGAATACATATTGTCTTATATTGAGAAGCCCAGAGTAAATGTCCAAGATAAGCTGCGCGCCTCTCACCTTAACCAGGCATACTGTGCCAAACTGTAGACCGCCATTCTTGCCCAGACCCTGTCATGTGTCAGACACTGATTCCAGAGTTGACTGTCCCCCAAAATGTTGCACAAGGGGTTCTGTTACTTTGTCTCTGTCTTTCCTGGCTTTACCTACCTCAAAGTTGTTCCATTCGCCTCGTCGCCCGCCCCCCCCCCCCCCCCCCCCCCCCCTTTGTCCCTATGTGCTCATCTGCTGTGACCTTAGCAGAGCAACAGGTCACCTCCAATCCGCCTCAGTGACCCCTCTGATCAGCATTCTTATGTTGACTGATTGGTTTGATTGTGATGAGGCTCATTCTTGTTTAATCATCGAGGTATAGTGCAGGACAGGGACAAACATACTTTCACTGATGTAAAACCCTAGTGGTGGGCATTAAGGGTGCATGCACGAGAGTGACAGGCTGAAAGGATGGAGGATTCACAGCTTATAGTTGAATGAATTGGATTTATGCATACAGAAGAGTTTCCTGAAAATAAGCCCTCAGTGTAATTGAGTTGCAGGCATTTTTACTTGCTCAGACAATTATTATGTTAGATCCCTTCACATCAATCTTGTTTGCTTGGTGGTGCATGTATTCAAGGCATATGTGCACCATACTTTAGTCTTTGTTTTTTATTGATTTAAGTGCGCTAACACAATGTTCATGTGGGCAAAGTGTGTGTGTGATTGTTGAGAAACAAGGTTTATCAGCACATGTTTACAGAAAAATACAGGAGCATGCAAGAGCTAGATTTAAATTAAATAAAATATACTAGACTATCATAATTATATGTAGTGTGCGTGTTGTATGCAAGGTGTTTTTTCATGGCTGCCTGACACATTGTACGTATGTGATTTTTGTTAATCTGCCAGTGTGTTCCATTTAAGACAACCATGTATCCGTTTGATTTTTTTCCTCCTCTTTTCGATTCTTAGTTATATGCAAATTTGTACAAAAAAAAGAAAAAAAACTTGATATTTATGTATTGCATATAATCCTGCTATCCAGCATTACCACAGAATAGTATCATGTAAATAAAACTGTACAGAGAGACATTAGCAATCTGTGCTGTCTATGGTCAGTATTTTTAATGTGTGTGTGTTCACATCACTCATGTTGTATTTAGTATTTTAAAACATGTAATGGAAAAGCTGCAAAGCTTGATTTTGTCATTTGGCCAGAAACCTGCTGTTGGGAATAAGATGATGTCATAATATGTGACTCAGCACATGGTGCAGGAACAGGGAAAACAATGCCATGCACCGAAGAAGGCCTCACCTCAGCTAAACCGGTTGCTTAAACTTCGCCTGCTATTACTGGAACATTGGCAGGACACAGACCAACGCTGACAAACGTAATTCAGGCCTTGTCCGAGTCACACAGGTCATACCATACGGAGCGGACTAACCTTGCTTGCGCGTGCACTTCAAAAACAATATGTTCTTTCACACTCCTTTTGAGAGTGAGATCACAGATGGCGTAACTGCAGCAGCTGCCCTGACAGCTGAGGCGTGCTCATGTGGTGTTCCTGTGACAGAATGACAGAGATCACATTGTTTGGACATGGGCCCAGGACAATACAGGATTTAGGCAAGAGATTAAAAAAAAAAAAACAACTTGGACTTCTGGCATTCAATTAGGGGTCACCTTTTAGAATCTAAAACTTCTTCGATGTTGATTAATGTGAAGGCCTTTAAGTTGGATCCACACTTCTGATATAATAACTTTTCTCAAATTACTTTTGATATGTTTCTTAGCAACTGTCTACATTTTCAAAGGGTCACTTCCACTGCACTTCTAGGAAATAATGTGCCATCACTGGTGTGCTATTTTTAGAACAGGCCTGCTCGCTACTCGTGGTCCTTGGGGGCTACCTAGTACCCATGAGCACCATGTTTTTGACCCCTGTGCTAGAAGGGAGGAGGATTCAGCACATTCCTTGTGAGTCGTGGCATGCAACAAATGCTGACCTCCTGTGAGCAAGAGTAAAAGAGTGGGAACAAACGCTTTGTTGACGCTTATCTGCCACCATGACCACACGGTATTTTGTCATTTCCACTAGCGCGTGAAGCCGAGCAGTGTGTCACCCTCCATGTTAGTGTCTGCCATTCTCGGTGTGACTCAACAGGACAAGGCAAGACCGAAGGACAATAACAAAGAGATGTGAAAATTTGGTAGATCAAAGGCATAATATTTACAATTTCTTGATCGTCTTGCATACAGCAACTTCATTCACGGTTTTTGCCCATTTTCATGATGTACTACATATTTTTAGTTCATAAATTATTGTTTTACAAGCAGTACTTTATTGCACATACTTTATAATTTGCAGAGAATACAGTGGTTCCTCAATTTAAGAACGTCTCTACATACAGAATTTTCAGGTTAAGACACGACTCAAGCATAGGGATATAGCCTCCTCTGGTGGCCGAAAATGTCATTGCATGTAATTGACTTTCCTGTATATGAATTTAAAATTAGGACTTTGCCGGCAGAATGTTGTCTATAAATGCTGTTAAGCAATAAAACAAACAACAAAAATGAATAAATAGAACCCCAAAAATATTTTTATAATGGGTCAAAATTATTTTTCGAACAGATCATGTGAGTAGCACCTTAGAGACGGTCATTGGCTTTGCATGGCCAAAACCACCTGTGGACAGAAGATGCAAGATGGATATTCATAATTTTTTTCAAACCACAGCTTTCAAAAGCAATAACAACTACTGAGCGAGAATCAAGCATTGAAGATGTGGACCACGAAATGCCAGAGAGCACCGCCAAAATGTTGAGCGGAGTTTTAGTTTTACCCACTAAAGACGTTGATTGTACAACAGAGCCACCACCGGGCGTACCATATTCAATGGACGACGATATTGGCCAAACATAGCTTTCTTAAGTAGCCTGATTTAGACTTCCGCTCAAAAATGAGGGGAAAGAAAAAAAATGCAAATTTTCAACGTACTATCATAAATATTCATGGCTGGAATATTTAGTCAAAAAGGATGCGGCCTCTACTTCTCCACTAGGTAAGACAGAAAAACACTCGTGCTCACACATCCACGCACACACACACATTTTGGATGCCTGTATGTACAAGCATGGGCTAAGCTACTATCCGAGTATATATCTTTTAAGTTCCTTTTATTGCTGACACTGCGTTTCGGGGTCATCAACTTTCACCCCCCCCCCCCCCCACACACACACACACAGCAACATAAGTCAACGGGAAAATATTACCTCTTGTTATGAAAGAAATTTCATAATACAAAAGGCAAAAATACAGTATGACTGGAACTCACAGCTCCCAGAGTTTACTGAATGTAACATACTTATGTATAGCTGCTCTGCCATTGGCTGTTGCCTCGCATTCCTGGCATTCAATTGGCTAAGAAGGACCTCTACTGTATGAATATGTGTATATCCCAGCGTCCTCTTCATCCGCCCCTTGTGTTCCGACAGCCTTACATGAGTGTATTAACTTTTTTTCTTTATTCTTGTTTTTTTTTACATTGTGCACAGATGTGTGAGTGCTCAGATTTTATGTTTCTTCTGCAATAATCTCATGGTAAAATGTTTTGATGCATTTTTATGCATAAGATTCGTGTCTGAATTTTGGGGGATTTGGAAGTGATTAGGGCTTTTACATGGAAAACGCGTCTCTACTTACAGAATTTCCAAGTTAAGAAAGAACTTCCAGAACCAATTAATTTCGTAAGTAGAGGTACCACTGTACATCTATGTGTACAATATGGAAACATACTGCGTGTATTCAGGCACATCTCAATTAGTCATTTTAATCCATATTAATATTGTACAAAAATTATCTTTTTTTTTTTTTTGCAGTGTATTGATTGTTATTTTTCTCAAGCAGACATAGGCGAACACCTGCGAACAACAAAATCTGAACAAATCCAACAATCTGAATCGGAATTCTGATTCATCAAATGCATAGTAAATCCAAGGGCGTAGGTTTGGTCTCAATATTGGTAGGGACGATAACCCTAATCCTCACAAAAAATAAAAATGGGGCCTTCCTTCAAGTAAAACACTACTGCTTTTGTCCACCAGCACAGCCAAACTCAACAAAAAATGAAAGCTCCTTTGGGCTCTTCAAAGACCACATACATGAAATAAAAATGAAAACTGGGGAGAAGGGGGTAAACCTTGGTTCACTACATTTCTTACAGTTTAATTAACATCAACAGTAGAAAACCTACAGGAGGATATTTCTCTTAAAGCAGCTTCCTCCTAGAGTTCGAGAAATTCATATAGATTAATGTTGTGCTAACTCTGATGCAGGTCGGACTTTCAGTAGCAAAATTAGTGGTGTATTCCCCAGCTCCACAACATTGATGTCTTTTTAAATTACCTACAGTAGCTGCTGCTGGCGGAAAAACACTTCTAATATCCGTTGTGTTCAAAGAGGGCGGAGGAGGCGGCATGCTGTATTTCTCTCGGGGCTGTGAATGCGTGTGTGTGTGCGTGTGCGTGTGGGGGGGTCATGTCATCAGCCAATCAAAGATGCCTTTTAGGGGAAAACATACATCAAGTGAATAGGGGTCATTGTAATTCTGAACATAATGAAAGTACTATAATTCACTTAATGATGGTAGGGTCAATTCTATCCCTACAACGTATCCTATATACAGTACCTGAAGTTAATATATAATGCAAATAAGGTTGCTTAAAAGTTGGTGAGGACAATTTCAGCACCCTGAAAAGTTGCTAGTGGTATGTCCCTACCGTCCCTATGCAAACCTATGCCCTTGAGTAAATCTCTTTCAGGTGGTTTATCCCTGCCTTTATAAAAAAAATCGATCAAGATTATATTGTTTCCTATGTAATTAGATGTTATATTACCACTTCCAAATATTCTAAAAATGATTAAATGTTTTCTCTTTTTCCTACTTCTTTTTTTTCACTGCATGTTTATGTGTTTATGTCAAGAATGCTTTTTGTTTGCTTGCAGCAAACAAGACTTTTTTCTGTGCGCATGATTGAGGTGAACATCCATCCATATTCAACAACGTTAATCGTTTTTCACGATCGCGGGAATGTAGTGACCTGTCGTCAAAAATAACAAAACAAAATATCGTTATTGTTCGAAAACATAAACTGCCACAATTATGATTTTGCACTGTATTCAAATGTTTTAGTTGTTCATATCTCCATTGATTTTCTTATGAAATAATGAGTAAACATAGTCATACCGTTAGAGGGCGCTATATCCGCATCATATGACCTCTGACACCGGAAAAGGAAAACATTTTGTCATCCGCTCGTGTTGCGGCGCTATTGGAACGTAGCCGTAGCGTGAGTTGGACGGAAACGCAAATATTATATCGAAATTTTAACGATACAGCTTCAAGCTACGCGCTGATGATTTCCGCATCTGTTTCCGTGAAGAGCGTGTAAGGAGTACTGTGGTAGATTTGAGCCCGTATCAGATAATTTTTCGAAAGTGTGCTGAAAGCTAACACAAAGTGGCACCATGGCGGATGTTACCGCTCGTAGCTTGCAGTATGAATATAAAGCGGTGAGTATGTTTTTGTACAATACTTAATATAGTAAAATGTATCTGATTCGTCATAATTGTTGACATGGATTTAATACGCTGTAATATTGGTTGATATTTGTTTATTTTATGAGTAGTTCATGACGGTATAACAATTAGCAATTAACCTAGCTGGCTTCATTGACCCAATATGTTTTGAACCGTAGAATTCGAACTTGGTGCTGCAAGCTGATCGCTCTCTGATCGACCGCACACGGCGAGATGAACCTACAGGAGAGGTGCTGTCCCTGGTGGGGAAGCTGGAGGGAACCAAGATGGGAGACAAAGCTCAGAGAACTAAACCTCAAAAATTGGAAGAAAGACGAGACAAGTTAGTACTGTCATTACATTTCTTATGAGGTTTTTGCAAATTAACGTTTCATGAGTAAATACTGTATTGTTTTTCCACATACACTATCTGTAGTCCAAAATAATACGGTTTAAAAAAAAAAAAAAAAATCTTGAAATCGAATATAATGTCAATCTGTACAATTGTGGTTTACGTTGATGTAGTACCTATACTGATCCTTGATTTCTGGTGACACATGCTATGTGTAAAATTACATTTATACTAATTTGGCATGTGCAGGTATGATATTCTGACTGTATGATAACTTTAAGCCAAAATATCACGGTTTCACGGTACCACGGTATTGCAATTACAGCTCTAAAATGTGTTACTTTGACAATCTGTGTTTTAAAAAAAATTATATTTAACAGCATTTTCATTTTTAAAATAAAGATTAGCAAATTGTAACGAAAGTATAATGTTAAAATAAATTTCAAAATTGACAAAATATTCTAAATAAAATTAAAATAAATCATAAATCATATTGGAAGTACTGCCTCCTTGACAGCTACCCTCCAAACACGTTTTACATATCGGTTGGCCTTCCTGTAAGCCACGGCCGTCTGTAACCTTGCTGTGCCTGAAGTATTCCCATACCAGCGATTTCGTTTTCTTCGATGGGGGAAAAAGTTCAGGAGTTTCACCTCCTCCAGCTATCGTGTAGCACAGCTGACTCACTGACATTGAGCAACAACCGGTGGGCGAGGGTTGAGCCTTGCAGTTGTGAGGGATTTCTCCATGCATTTTTGGGACAAAAAATATATTACATTTTAGGGACGGTTTTGAAACCTTGACGTTTTCATTCCACGGTATACCTTGAAACCGGAAATCGGCACATGCCTAATACAAATAAAACTAGACGATAATAGAAAGCTATGTGTTAAGCTTGAATACAATCACTAAAATTAAGAAATGTTAAAATCAACATTGTGACTTTTTTTTTTATACATATAAAACATGTCCTCAAATAATCCCTTTTATTTCTCTGTTCAAACAGGAGGCGAAAGAGGGATGAGGACAGACATGATATCAACAAAATGAAGGGCTTTACTCTCCTGTCAGAGGGCATTGATGAAATGGTTGGAATTGTATACAAACCCAAAACCAAAGAAACGAGAGAGACCTATGAAGTTTTGCTCAGTTTCATCCATGCAGCTTTGGGAGATCAGGTCTGTGAATGCGACATTTTAGTATGCCTGTCACGATATGCAATAAATCTGTTATCGCACTGTAAATAAAAATGAGAGCGGGAATATTCCCAGCTGCGATTTATCGCCCCGTGTGTGTTTGGGTGTGCTGCGTTCACTAGGCACACGAGCGTGTTGATTGCATATGAGACTCCAGTTCCTTTCACAGATATTTACTGGTTATCAATACACCATAGAATTAAAGTTCAGGCAAACAAAATAAGGAGACACATCTGTATTAAACATTGTAAAACGTTAGCATTGCTACATTGAGGGTAATGGAAAAAAGGCAACGTACGAACCTCTTTAGCCTGCTATAAAACATTGGCAGTCTCCTCCAAAACGCAAACTTGCAGTCAAAAGGTGACATTTCACACATGAAAACTCGCTGGTTTACAGCAAACGATATAATTTTTTTTTTTAAAATCTATTACTGATACCACATGCATGACGAAAATAAAGTGTTTTTTTTGTTGTTGTTGTTTTTTAAAAACCGAGTGTAAAGTTTGCGGTTGTGCTTGGCAAACATGTTTCCGGTGAACATTCTTAAAATAAAAGCACATCATTTTCAACATGCAAATGAAGATTTCTGGAGTTAATCTCACATCAGATTCTACATTAAGGATAGCTTTTGAAAGGACACCAATTACGAAAAATATAAGTGGTAATGAATAATTTGGCTTCAAATTAGCATACATGCGCACTGCAGGCCAAAATGACAATATTTTTGGATCAAATACATAGAGGTGTGCGAAATTTCCAATTCTTAGATTATTTGTGATTCGGCCGTGGAAGATTCGAGAACGATTCACAAATATCCAAATTCCGATTATTGAATTATACCAGGTAAAGCGGAAGTACAACACAGTCAGCGCGGTCTTTGGGATGCAATGAGGAACGGACCGAGAGTAAATATCATGTTCAACTCATGCCGCTAAATAGAAAAACAATCATACCTGACTGCGGCTGATAGCCGCTACAAACAACGCCCAGTTGCTAGTTGCGACAAACATACGGCTACAGTAGATATCATATATATGTAGAACTAGATGCAAAATGACAGATGACGTCAGTGTTAGAACATGTATTATTGAACAGAGATGCGATATCACACTTTCCTGCGTAAGTAAACAGCCGCCATCTTAAAGCAGTAGACCTCTCTAGAAGGCTCTGTTGTAGCGAACCTAATTAACTTTTTATCTAAAATACTCCTAAATCGGCAGAATCTTGCCTTGAATCTATCTTTAAATGATGAAATAGTTTTAAAACTTTGACAAAAGTAGACAGAAGGGAAATTATGGAATAACGGGAGCAATTTTAACAACTGTAAAAGTTGATTCACAACATTAAATAAATTGAATGTAGTTTAAAGCTGCTGATACAGAATGGGGACTGGAGTTTTTTATTTACTGTTATTTTTGTATATTTGTTTACTGTTATATGTTAACTTGATACTGAAATAGTAGTTTGGTTTCGCCTGAGAGGATTTTTGAACAATTTTGGAACTAATGTACAAAACATTAAAAAAAAAAAAAAAAACACACACACACACACAAAAAAAAGGAGGGGGTGCATCAATAATCGTTTTATAATCGAATCGGGGCCTCTGAATCGTAATTGTAATTGAATCGTTAGGTGCCCAAAGATTCCCAGCTCTACAAATTCACACTTTAGATGGGCTCTAATTGGCAGAGAACAAAAAGGGTGTTGGGTTTCTCACATTTCATATTCTGCACTTAGCTTTCAAATGACTCGTTATGCATTGTGTGTGTGTGTGTGTGTTTAAAAAAAAAAAAATTTTTTTTTCAATATACTGTAATTTCTGTTTTATTTAAGAATAACAATATATTGCATTTGAATGGGTAATTTTATGGATGTATTGTCACTACATAAATGGTTGAATGTTTTTTTATTTTTATTTTTAATTACAATAATATGGCATATCGGCAATTTATGAGACACTGTATTCCCAACTAAAATTTGTTATCGCGACAGGCCTACATTTTGGCGTATGAACATTGGTTCAATTACTGTCCAGTACATACACCGACTTGACTTTCTTCTCCTTATAGCCACGTGATATCCTCTGTGGCGCAGCAGATGAAGTGTTGGCGGTACTAAAGAATGATAAAATGAGAGATAAGGAAAGGCGGCGTGAGGTCGAGCAGCTTCTTGGCCCGGCCGATGACACCCGCTACCATGTGCTGGTGAACCTGGGAAAGAAAATCACAGACTATGGTGGTGATAAGGATTTGCAGAATATGGGTATGTTTAAAAGACGCAACTGTCCACTAAATAACCAATGTCATTGTGTTGCAAACTATTTATTTTCTCACAAACGTGTTTTTTTGTAGATGACAACATTGATGAAACTTATGGTGTAAATGTCCAGTTTGGATCTGATGAGGAGGTATATTTCTAGGGTATTAGAATTTTACAGAACCTCTGGTTTGCAAACTAATACTTTCTTTTTAGGAGGGAGATGAAGACAAGTACGGAGAAGTGCGTGATGAACACTCAGATGAAGACAGTGAAGGGGAGGAAGCCGATGTGGGCTGTGCGCTTTCAGCCAATGTAAGCGAGCCATCAGCTGGAGTGGTGGAGGTGAAACTAGACTGTTTATTGATACATGTTCTGTTACCCATTCAGCTTGGTGTCACAGGCGACGTGATGACAGTGAAGAAGAAAGATCTCCACCCCCGAGACATCGATGCTTTTTGGCTCCAACGGCAGCTCAGTCGATTTTACGATGATGCTATCGTTTCACAGAAAAAAGCTGATGAAGTCTTAGAAATTCTCAAGGTCGGTCAACCATCTTGTGCTTCTTATCTTTAGTTGTTTTTTTGTTGTTGTTGTCGTAAACTTGAGTTTTTGTCCATTTTCACCAGACTGCCAGTGATGACAGAGAGTGTGAAAATCAGCTTGTGTTGCTTCTTGGCTTTAACACCTTTGACTTCATCAAAATCCTCCGCCAACATCGTCGCATGAGTAAGTGCATGATGCTTTCGTGTTCTTCTCTCATGAAATAAGGAAGAGATCCATCTAGGCACTCGGTTGCATGTGTAGATTGTCTTTTGAGTCCATATTTAATTTGCATGCTTTTCACACGCAGTTCAGTACTGTACAATGTTGGCAAGTGCTCAAAGTGAGGCAGAAAAGGAACGAATCATTGGAAAGATGGAGTCTGATCAGGAACTTTCAAAGATTCTCTACCAACTGCAAGAGACGGAGAAGGAGGATATTATTCGGGTAAACTGTATGCCTTTACATGTGTTATTTTTGTTTTCACATATCTTGATGGTTGTTTCTATTTTTAGGAGGAGCGTTCTCGCAGGGAGAGAGTAAGGAAGTCTCGTGTGGATGACATGGAAGCAATGGACACAGGCCACGGAGAGGTAAGTGTGAGACATAGTTGCAACATTTCATCATAATACGTACAGGTTATCACTTTCTTTCTTTGGCTGCCATTAACGGTGATAGAAGTCTAATCCATTTTGATTACCATAACACATAGAGGTGGGAATTTTTGGGCACCTAACGATTCGATTGCGATTACGATTCAGAGACTCAGATTTGATTATAAATCGATTATTGATGCCCCCCTCCCCCCAATTTTTTTTTGTGAAAGTTTTCTATATTTGTTCCAAAATTGTTCAAAAATCCTGTCAGGCTAAATAAACCAAACTACTATTTTAGTATCAAGTTACCGGTTAAATATGGTAAATAAAATGCTCAAGTCCCTATTCTGTATCAGCAGCTTTAAACTACAATTAATTTAATGTTGTGAATCAACCGTTAAAGTTGTTAAAATTGCGCTCGTTATTCCATAATTTCCCTCATGTCTACTTTCGACATGTGAAAGTTTTAAAACTGTTTCATCATTTAAAGATAGATTCAAGTCAAGATTTTGCCGATTTAGGGGTATTTAGATAAAAAGTAATTACTGTAATTTTCGGACTATAAGCCGCTACTTTTTTCCTTCATTTTGATACCTGTGGCTTATAGTCCAGTGCGGCTTATTTGTTGATTTTTTTAGGTAACACTTTATTTGACAGCGGTGTCATAAGGCTGTCATAAGATCATCAAAATTATGACATGACACTATCATGGACATTACTGAATGCTTATGTCATTAAGTGTCATTTGGCAAATTATGTCACTAACTCAATTTTTGTCCATCTTGGATCTTTTGCATCCATTCAAAAGTGAGATCATTTGCCGGATAACACTTAATGACATCTGTTGTACGCATTCATGAATGCTCAGGACAGAGACATGTCATAATTATGATTGTGTAATGAAAGTCTTATGGCACCAGTGTCAAATAAAGTGTTTGCAAATACCATAACTAGCAATTGATGAAACAATTGGAACAGTAAACTGAAGACATATTTAGCATAGAACATGATTTTTGATTGTTATTTACATCTGTTGTGCTGCAATGCATGCTAAGAGGCATGTTGGATGACAACAGTCAACGGCAGATGGCAGCAGAGGTTGACTGTCTCCCCCCAAGGGAGCAGTGATGGCCAAATGAAGCTTCTTGAAGTAATAAAGCTTTGCAGTAATTGGTTCAAAGTTTAATGATGGTTCATTTGGTTTTATGACAGTCGTTCGTATGATACCGCTGTCAAATAAGGTTGTACCGGTTAATATTTTTTTGGTGTAAATATCCCATGATACAGTGAAGATAGCTGCGGCTTATAGTCCAGTGCGGCTTATCTATGAACAAATGCTGTTTTCGTGCCAAATTTGGTGGGCTGCGGCTTATAGTCAGGTGCGTCTTATAGTGTGAAAATTAGGGTAGGTTCTCTACAACAGAGCCTTCTAGAGAAGTCTACTGCTTTAAGATGGCGCCTGTTTACTAGCGCGGGAAAGTCTGTCAATTTACATCTAGTCTAGATATATGTGATATCTACCATAGCCGTATGTTGCCGTATATTTGTAGCAACTAACAACTGGGCGCTGTTTGTAGCGGCTAACGGCCGCAGTCAGGTATTATTGTTTTTTTTTTACCTAGCGGCATTAGCTGCACATGATATTTACTCTCGGTCCGTTCCTCATTGCGTCCTGAAGACCGCGCTGACTGCGTTTTATTTCCGCTTTACCTGGTATAATTCAATAATCGGAATTTGGATGTTTGTGAATCGTTCTCGAATCTTCCACGGCCGAATCGCTAATAATCTAAGAATCGGAAATTTTGCACACCTCTAATAACACATACTCTGTGAGTGGGAATATTATATTGGTTTGGCACTAAAGTAATTAAACAGACATCAAAATATTCTGCTACATTACACATAGCATAATTATGTACAAACCACTGAAACGGGTATATTCAGGTTTCCAATTTTTTATGCTATCCATTCTTGTCCTTTAGACAGTTGCCCCCCGCCAACTGCTGGATCTTGAAGACTTAACTTTCACCCAGGGAAGTCATTTTATGGCCAACAAGCGCTGTCAGCTGCCAGACGGCTCTTTCCGCAAGCAAAGAAAAGGTTATGAAGAAGTACACGTTCCTGCACTCAAACCCAAGCCATTTGCCGATGATGAGGTTTGTAATTTGAGTGCCCCAGAAAAGTGATCTCCATTAAGTTAGCACCCCAACAGACGCAAATTTACATAAAAATGATGTCAATCATTTGTGCTAAGTTTGTGCTTGTTTGTGCTGTAAAAAGTTTTGTTTGTGCTGCTATCATTTTTGAGATATTTACAATTCTTTTATAGGTCAATCTAAAATCAACCAGCCCCAAATTTTTATTAAAAATGGTGTCAATCGTTTATGCTTCGTTTGTGCTGTAAAAAATTTTGCTGTGGTCGTAATTGAGATATCAATTTCGAGTGATGACGTCACTCGCAGCTTTTCTATATCCAACTCCCGGGGCTGACGGAGCGTACCAACTCAGTAACAGAAGGGTGTCCCAAAAACTAGCGTAAACGTAGCACAAATAAATGGGCACCCTTTTGGGTCTATTTTGCACTAAATTATAAAAATATAAAACAATTGTTAATACAGTATCTCAAAAATTTATAGCAGCACAAATGAAGTTGTTTATAGCACAAACGTAGCAAAAACGATTGACATAAGTTTTTTTATCGATTTGCGTCTGATAGGGGCCCAACTTTACTGAGGCAGAAGAGTGTTGTCTTACAAGCGTTATTAACTCTATTTTGTATTTACTTCTGTATGTCTGCCTATGTTCAAGATAACTCAAGAACGAATAATAGCATGAAACGTCCGGAATATGTTTGAATTTGAAATTGTAGAAGCGATTGGATTTTGAATGAATAATGTAATCAATTTTCGCGGAGGTCAGAAATTGGTTGAATTTGGCTGCTTAGGCGGAGGTTTGCTATGAGTGATTCTGTGGTTATTCATGTCAGGTGCTGGTAGGCTGGATGGATTTTTGTCCTCATTAATTTTCTTCTTATCACACTGCTAGGTGCTTGTTTCAATTGATAAGCTGCCCAAGTACGCACAGGCTGGATTTGAAGGTTTCAAGACCTTAAACCGCATCCAGAGCAAGCTGTTTAAAACAGCCATGGACACTGATGAGAACCTGCTTGTGTGTGCCCCAACGGTACGTTGACTAATGGAATGCATTGGATTTGACAACACAGATATTTCTTTCCCACATCTGCATTCTCTAAACATTTAACATGACACGTTTGTGCAGGGAGCTGGTAAGACAAATGTCGCCTTGATGGCTATGCTTCGAGAAATAGGAAAGCACATAAACATGGATGGAACCATAAATGTGGATGACTTCAAAATAATCTACATTGCACCTATGCGCTCTTTGGTACAGGAGATGGTGGGAAGCTTTAGTAAAGTAAGTTAGTCTCATCACCTTTTAATGCATTTAACTCATTGGCTGTTATTTATGACGAGACCATTTTAAACTCAAATAGATGGAATCTCTTTCGCCGAAAAAAAGCCAAAGAATCTATGCTGATGTTTCAATTTTTTTTTCCTTCCAGCGGTTGGCGAGCTATGGAATCACAGTGTCTGAGCTGACAGGGGATCATCAACTGTGCAAAGAGGAGATTAATGCCACTCAAATTATTGTCTGCACCCCCGAAAAGTGGGACATCATTACTCGTAAAGGTGGTGAGCGTACTTACACCCAACTAGTGCGCCTCATTATCATTGTAAGTGCCATCATTTTTTTTTTTTAAAGACTTGTTACAGAAAGAGAAGCTAGTTTAAAATAATAAATGTGAATGCTTGCACAGGATGAAATCCACCTGCTGCACGATGACCGTGGGCCCGTTTTGGAGTCTCTAGTGGCGAGAACCATCCGCAATGTGGAGCTTACTCAGGAAGACGTGCGTCTACTTGGACTTAGCGCCACGCTTCCCAACTATGAGGACGTTGCCACCTGCTTGCGTGTAGATCCTGCTAAGGGTCTCTTCTACTTTGATAACAGGTATACCCTGTGAATGGTAAAGGATTACTTGGGGGTCTTTGGGGGTTGATCAAAAAGACCACTGCGTGAATATGACACATGTCCTGGTCTCTCTACAGTTTCCGACCAGTTCCTTTGGAACAGACTTATGTTGGCATCACAGAGAAAAAAGCTATTAAACGTTTCCAGATCATGAATGAAATTGTCTATGAGAAGATAATGGAGCATGCTGGGAAGAACCAGGTTTGTCTTTTATTACTCTGCATTTGAGGGAAACGCTCTAGTTCTGATCATTGTTATACGTTAATTAAATAGGAAAATATACAACGAATCCCCATTGAGTTGTGAATTCACTTATTTGCAGCTTTTGGGCTTATTTTTTTATTATTATTTTCCTAACATTTTAACATGCTGTCATTGACCTTTCTCAAAATCAAAGTTTAGTCTGGCTTGTTGGGAAGATTTGCAAGAGTATTTTTTTTATTTAAAGTACATTAGCGATTTTAAAGCTACAGTTAAGGGTGTGGTGTTCTTGCAGTTGCATCACATTTTCTACAACACCTTTTAGGGATGGGTACCTCCCGATACAGTTAGATTTGCAACATACGGCTGACTATAACGATTATCTCACAATATGGCGATAGATGTCCAATACATTTAAAATGGAAGGATTGACTTTGAATTCTTATGTTTGAGTGCCATTGACAGCGCTAGACGTCATTCATTTTGACACCCAATCAAAATTATTTGGATGTCTAGCGCCATCAATAGCAGCAATGAGATAACATACACACTATTCTGGTAGAAAATTTGGTCTTGTGGAAAATTTTGGTTGCAACCTTTTGGTGCCTTTATCAAACAGTGACATCTTTTTAAAACGATATATTAGGGCTGCTGCTATCGATTATTTTAGTAGTCGAGTAATCCATCACCTAGTTCAAATAATTGAGTAATTGGATTAGGAACATTTAATGGGTTGCAGAATCAATTTTAGAATATGTAAAACAAATGCTTGTTAAGATTGCACTTTCAAAAGTGCAATAAATGTGAATACAAAATTCCCAAGTGTTTCTTTAAACTATGCAGGAATGCACTTTCATTTAAAAGTTAAAATACCTGACCTCAAAAGAAATAAATGAGGATCTAAGTACAACAAAATACAATTGGCTAACTTGTATAGCAAAAGTCAGCTAGTTTAAATGCTATAAAATGCTAAATTTTTGTACAATGCTCTTAACAAATCCCTCAAACACATATTCCTCTAAAAAAACATATAAACTAAATTATGAACGCATAAAAAGACATTAGGTCAAACAAAAACTTCCCTTATGTTGGTCTTAACAGGGAGCAGCTGGATTCAGCCATGTTAAATGAGTTATTTCATATTCACTGTTTTCACTAGAGGGCAGTGTATCCACCCAATTTAATAAAACTAAATGCAAGCACTTTCAAAACAAAGCATTACAATGCCACTCTAATTAAATGAATACTCAAAGCAGCAAAAGTTGATTTGAGGCTTTTTTTTTTTCTAATCAAATTACTCAAGTTAATTAATTTGTTGCAGCACTACATTATATCAATTCTTGGTATATCGATAACCTCTTTTGATACAAAGTATCACGATATATCACTCTACATTGTAGTTTTATTGTACAGTGTATAGGGATGTCCTGAACGCTTATTTTTGCAGCCGAGTCTGAGTTACCTGATTTTGAGAAACTGCTAATACAGAGTCCCGATCCAATACCGATTTTATATAGGTTTTTTTAATTTTTATTTTTATTTGAACAAAAGTTCCAAACATGCTACAGTATTTTATTTTTGACAGTACTTCTTTTCTGCGAGTGTTGTGGAGTAAAAAATGTATATATTTTTGTCTCTTTTGACAATTCCATTTTATTTCGGGATTATTTCAGCAGGAGGGAGGGTGATAGGCTCTAAGAGCATGAAACTGAAAAATAATTATATGCATTTTTTAAATTAAAAACCCGATGCTTTTTACCCGATTCCGATCCTCTGAAAAATGATGCAATCGTCCCGATTTCCGATCACGTGATCGGATAGGGACATCTCTAAGAGATCACATTTAGGAAGCTACTAACTTATATTCCTTTCTGCCAGGTACTCGTATTTGTTCACTCCAGGAAAGAGACTGGAAAAACTGCCAGGGCCATTCGAGACATGTGTTTGGAGAAGGACACGCTTGGTCTTTTCCTTCGAGAAGGCTCAGCATCCACTGAAGTGTTGCGCACTGAAGCAGAACAATGCAAAGTAATTACACAAATAATAACACTACTTTTGAACACTTTTTGCAAAATTCTCACAGCATTCAACACAAACTGCTTTTCACAGAACCTTGAGCTGAAGGACTTGCTCCCTTACGGCTTTGCGATCCATCACGCCGGAATGACCAGAGTGGACCGTACGCTGGTGGAAGATCTGTTCGCCGATCGCCACATTCAGGTTCTGGTGTCCACAGCAACGCTGGCTTGGGGTGTCAACCTGCCAGCACACACTGTCATCATTAAAGGTACTCAGGTGTACAGCCCTGAGAAAGGCAGATGGACTGAGTTGGGTGCCCTGGACATTTTGCAGGTGAGTTTTGAGAGCATTCCCACGCAGATAAGGCTGCTCTGACTGCCATATAACGTTTGTGAATGTTACATGAACATTTCAGATGCTTGGTCGAGCTGGTCGGCCGCAGTATGACACCAAGGGAGAAGGAATCCTAATCACATCACATGGAGAGCTGCAGTATTATCTGTCCCTGCTCAACCAGCAGCTGCCCATCGAGAGCCAGATGGTTGGCAAGCTTCCTGACATGCTTAATGCCGAGGTTGTGTTGGGAAATGTTCAGAATGTGAAGGTAAATTCCTGCCACGAACAGATGGCTATTTAACTTTTAAGTGCTGGAATGATCAGTGACTTTATTTTTTTTACTACATTTCAGGATGCGGTGAACTGGCTCGGTTACACCTACTTGTATGTGCGCATGCTTCGCAACCCAACACTGTATGGCGTCTCCCATGATGACCGATCTTCAGACCCGCTGCTGGAGCGACGCCGGACTGACCTGGTGCACACGGCTGCCAGTGTACTCGACAAGAACAGCCTTATCAAATATGACAAGAGGACCGGAAGTTTCCAGGTATACGCTGCATTGTTCTTTTTCAAAGCATTTTTCGTAACCGGACATAATTACATTTGTCTAATCTCTTCAAAGGTGACTGACCTAGGACGTATTGCCAGTCACTTCTACATTACACATGACTCAGTTCAAACTTACAACCAGCTGCTCAAACCGACCCTGAGTGAGATTGAGCTCTTCCGAGTCTTTTCACTTTCCTCTGAGTTCAGGAACATCACAGTGAGAGAGGTATGATCGACTCTGAACCAGTCTTATTGATAATTGTTGTCTGGTCTTAGCTGAATAACCTGGAATGTTGCCTGGATCCTTACAATTCTGGGTCTTTGTTTTAGGAGGAGAAATTGGAACTCCAGAAACTGCTGGAGAGGGTTCCCATTCCAGTGAAGGAAAGCATTGAGGAGCCGAGTGCTAAGGTAGCGTTCAAATTTGTACCTACATTGTATATATATATATATATATATATATATATATATATATCAGAGGTTACGCTAGACTTTTTCGTTGTCTGTCATTTTGACTGACAGTGTCATAAAAATCCGGTCATAATCTATTTTTACCCGTCACATACATTTTTAAAATGATAACAATGACATATTCAATAGTATTTAGTTTTCATTAATTTTTAATTAATATTCTGTCCGAACAAGCTTAACAAGAGGCAAACAGACAGCGGAGTGCACCAATCAGCGACGGGCAGCCGTGCCGTTAGCAAAGCGACGAGGGACTTGCGCGCGGAAGTAAACATACGAGGAGAACGGAGTTTATTCAACATGGCTAGCGCGAGACAGACTGTTGTCAATGTCTCGTGTCGATGTGTTTTAGCTCATTTAAAACTGAATTTACCGCGGATTGGAGCATATTCTCGGCTCTCCCGTTCGCCAACCGTGTTGTAAAGACGACTTTCGGCACGCAAGAGTGACGTTGCTCGTGAAGAACACGCCACGCAAATAAACAAATCTGATTTGTCGATTGATTTTGTAACTACTCGAGAGGCTGTGTCCCAGACTTTTCTCTCAGTGTTTGAAAAATACAGGGAGAACAGTCTGGTCGTGCCAGGCAAACACTCAGTTGCCTTGACATTTTTCCGAGTAAGGCCAACGACGTCATGCATCAAGAATAGCTAATTAATATGCTCACTCGCCACCCTGTGATCTGAGGTGTGAATTGCAACCTGTCAAAATGACGGATGGACTTCAGTTTTTTCCGTCACCGTTTTAAAAAACCGGTCAATGACGGAAAATATTCGGTTAACGCTACCCCTGATCAATATATATATATTTTTTTTTTTAATGAGTTAGTTGAGTTGAAATTTCAAGTCAAACAATTTCACTGGCTTCTTCAAGTCTTGATGGAAAACTCAACAAAACAGGTTAAAGCTTTGCACTTAACATTCCAAGTAAATAAGACTTCAGTTGAGGAGTTAGAACTCTACATTTTTAAGTAAAATGGACTTGAGTTTAAGTAAATATTTGATATGTTGCCTCAATATGGATTGTACCCATCCCGCCACCGTGGCAGTTGAACGTGCAGGCTGATCTAAACACCCTGTCTGACAGCTCAATTGCCATAGCACTCTTTTGAAGGCACCAAGAGTGTGGTTACAACTTATCATTTCAAGTTCAGTTTACTCAGACTATTAATTATGGGCCACATACTTTATCCTTCAAGTCAACTCCATTAATCAAGTTCACAATATTAACTTTATTAAATGAGTTAAGAATATTGTGAATCGCAAGTTGCTTATGAGAAGTTCAAAAATTGAGTTATGACTACTTAACCCTTTCAGGGACAGTAGTTACTGCAGTGGACAGTTACTCAAAAGTTGACACTTAAGACCTTTAACTCTTTATCGTGCAAGTGACTATTTTTCATCATTACAATTACAGTGATCCCTCGTTATTCACAGTTAATGGGGACCAGAACCCGGCGCGATAAGTGAAAAATCGCCAAGTAGCGCCCCCCTCAACCCCCCATTTCTTTTTTGTGTGTGTGTGTGTGTTCATTGTATTCAGATTTAGCATTGGAAAGAGATACATAAAAAATGTTTTTCACTTTTTTCCTCCCAAGTTTAATAAAAAAAATGTTTATGTATATATAAATTTTAATGAATGTTTTTTTAAGCACTTCAAATGTAATAATTATTATGTTTTAAACATGTTGCAGTCCCACAGAATTATTTTAAAATAAGAATAAAGCAGAAAAATGCTTAATTTATTAAATGCTTCATTTAGTGAGTCCACTAAAATCCGTTGAAGCTGCTCACTTAGAGTTGCCACAGCAACTGTTTGACAAGTTAAATGATGATTGACGCATGCGGCGCTTTGAAGTTCGCGTCTCTGGCCAGATCAAACCCAAACGTCTGTCAATCTTCGTTAACTTTAATAAGCAACTCCAGTGCACTGCCACTAACAAAGAGCAGGGAGAGAGAGACTACGGCTCAGGATCATCTATTTTTTTTATTGGAAAAAAATCTGCGATAGACTGAGGGCGCGAAGTAGCGAGGGATCACTAAATTTTAAAATGATTAATCGTTGTATTTTTAAAAATATTTTAAATAATTATTAATGTATGAATGAATACAAGGTAAAAACAATTATAAACAGGGGTGCACATAAGTGGTCCGCATGCGCGCATGCGTACTGGACGTAGACAAACGCACTGGCCCTCAATGGCTTCCATACACTTTTGCGTACCGATGGCTGACCACTGTATTTGCGGCGGACACGAGAAAATAACTTCTCAAAATGTCGAAGAGGCAGGCCCCACTGAGTAATTATTTCCGTGTTCCCCCACCCCCGTCAAAAGACAGACGACGGAGACATCACCGGAGCTACCGAAAAAAAGGACTTTAGCTGAAAAGTGGCTGAAGGAGGAACCATGGCTAGAAGCAAATGATGCTCGCACGGAAATGCAGTACAAAATGTGCCGTGAGAATCCCAATGTCGCAGATAAGAGCAGCGCATTTTATGTAGGGTCAAAGAATTTCAGCCATTCAAATTTTGAAAAGCATGAAAAAAACAGAGCATGTGGCATTTAAGCAAACTATCGATGTCAGACAGGACCTCACTCGCGCTATGGACAAGTGGCGGAATAAAGGTAATGAAGAACAGTGCCATGCACTGACAAACCCGTTTTTGCTCGCATTTTACAAAGCTAAACATGCACGTTCAATGAGGTCTTATGAGGAGGACATCCCACTTTTACAAAGGCTTGGAGTTAATGTGGGAGCCGCATAATGCCCTTTATTTTGAATTGGAACTTTTATGTTTATTTCTTTACATTTCACTTCAAAGTACGGTAATGGCAATTTTGTTGTGCCAGATGATGTTAATCAAGCATTAATTGTTAATATAATTAATTAAAGTTAATTGGCTCTAGGTAAAGCTTGTCATAATGTTATCGCATCAGGCGGGTCGGCTCTCAAGCTCAATGAGGACCAAGTCACATCTCCAGGTCCTCCTCTGAGAACCTGTGCACCCCTGATTATAAATTAATGAAATTACAATGAAAAAGAAATACACTGGTAATGGCCCCGAGTCATACTAGATATTTTTTCTTTCCTAGTATTTAACTCATTGCATGCCAGTGATGGGGACAGACGTGCAATTCAATTTAATGGGCGGCGTGGCCGTAAATGCTTTGCTTTGAGAACTTCCATTGAGTTAAATGAGTGCCCTTTTTTCGCCCTCCACAGATCAATGTGCTGCTTCAGGCATTCATCTCTCAGCTTAAACTGGAAGGCTTTGCTCTCATGGCAGACATGGTGTATGTGACACAGGTTTGTATTATTACATATTTATTCAACTCCTGGCTGCCACTTACAGTGATAAACGTCTATTTTGGCTGGCGATCGTCACACAGTCAAAATGGATTGGACGTGGTAGTTTTTTTTAATATACAAATGTTCTTCTTTTACGAACTACCGCAACACATACGCTATGTATGCAAGTGAAAATTTTTTAATATTTCCACTGATGATGTTTTACCAAAGGAAATCTGAAATCATCCAACCAGGCCTTTTCAGAGCAAGTGTGTTCAATTTCTCTTGCAGAGTGCTGGAAGGCTGATGCGAGCCATATTTGAGATTGTTTTGAACAGAGGCTGGGCTCAGCTATCAGACAAAACCATGAATCTGTGCAAGATGATTGACAAGAGAATGTAAGTCTGTTATTAAAGTTGGTGATTTTTTTTTCTAGAATTGGTTTACAAAAGCAAGATCTTAAAGTGTATTGTGGTTTTATTTTCAGGTGGCAGTCCATGTCCCCACTGCGACAGTTTAAGAAGTTGCCAGAAGAAGTGATCAAGAAGATTGAGAAGAAAAATTTCCCCTTTGAGCGACTGTATGACCTCAACCACAATGAGATAGGTAAGTTTCCCTTCTTTCCCATCCTTGAAATTCCATTTCCAAAGTCACAGCAAGCTGTGATTTCCAGGCGAGCTGATCCGAATGCCAAAAATGGGAAAGACCATCCACAAATATGTCCACCAGTTCCCCAAACTGGACCTGGCTGTTCATCTTCAGCCCATTACCCGCTCCACGCTCAAAGTGGAGCTTACCATCACTCCAGATTTCCAGTGGGATGACAAGGTCACTATTTGAACAGCATCAATAGGGAATAATGTGCATCACTTCTTTGACGGGCTTCGTATGCCGTTATTTAGATTCATGGTTCATCAGAAGCTTTCTGGATCCTGGTAGAGGATGTAGACAGTGAGGTCATCCTTCACCACGAGTACTTCCTGCTCAAAGCAAAGTACGCCCAGGATGAGCACCTTGTGACCTTCTTCGTCCCGGTGTTCGAGCCTCTGCCTCCTCAGTACTTCATCCGTGTAGTCTCTGATCGTTGGCTCTGTAAGTGAATGGAGGAGGCTTTTATACACAATTCCCTTTATGTTAACATGGTAAAAGTTCAACTTGTTTTGCTGTATTTCTGATTGTTTCAGCATGCGAGACCCAGCTCCCGGTGTCGTTCCGTCACCTTATCCTCCCTGAGAAGTACCCTCCACCCACAGAGTTGCTCGATCTGCAGCCCCTTCCTGTCACTGCTCTCAGGAACTCTGCCTTTGAGGCCCTCTACCAAAATAAGTTCCCATTCTTTAACCCAATTCAAACACAAGGTACAAGAAACTGGGAAATATTGACTACGTATTCAAACAAAGTGAGCATTTTTTGTTTTTACGAGTAATTCTGTTTTTCTGTGACATCTGTGTCCCATCCAGTGTTCAATGCAGTGTACAACAGTGATGACAATGTGTTTGTGGGAGCACCTACTGGCAGCGGGAAAACTATCTGTGCCGAATTTGCCATTCTGAGGATGCTGCTTCACAATGCAGAAGGTCGCTGTGTCTACATCACCCCCATGGAAGCACTAGCAGAACAGGTATGTTTTTTTAATTTACTTTTTTGACAAGTGTTGGAAACAATATTGATAATAACAATATAAAGAGATTAAAATTAACATTATACAATATATAAACAATATAAGTACAACAAACTACATACAGATGTCGGGCTTGCGTTTCCTCAAAATTTTCAAACATTTTACAAACATTTATACGAAGGCTGCTACAACTAATCGATTAAATTGATTAACTCATTTGAAACGTATAAATACGTTCTATTTTTAAATGCTTCATTGTCCCAAAAACATATTTATACGTCTTTTGCGTTTTTTTTTTTTTTTTTTAACAAGAAGAATCTATAGCTTGCGATCTATCTGAGAAACAAAAAACAAGGCTCCAAACCCATTTTAAAGCAATAAAACTGGCCACTGGAGGGCAGTAGTGCATTTTGTAAAGACCCGCAAACCGATTCAACAGCAATGGTCGGAGTGCTGGCGGCAGTATGGCTGGCGGCAGTATGCCAGGCGGCGGACGACCGAACAAAACAATCGAGAGGACGCCGGGAATGCCAGGCGCTGGACGACAGAGCAAAACGACAGACCACCGTGCAGTGGGCTCGCCAAGTAGACCCCGCAGAGATTAAAAAATAATCCATCTTTGCGAGACAGACAACGACAACGTCATCTCGGCGACATCAGGCGTCATCTCTCAGTAGTCATGTGTAAACAAATTGTTACTTTGCTATCAAAAGCTCTATTTGTCTTGTTCATTATGATATTTTGTAAAAGGAAAACATTATTCAGATGTTTGGGATGTAACTAATGCAAAAAAATAGCTGTGTTAAAGTCAGTTATGTTTGAAATGTATGCGTTTACAAAAAGTCAATTTTCCCCGTTTTTTCATCAGATATTGGAAAATTGCTCAAGCTAAGCTATTTTCTAATGCTGATTTCTAAAGAATGGAAAAAGATATGAACTTACCTTTTTTCTGCTGAAAGAAGAGTCTAATCTTTCTTGGTGGCTTCCATGTTTTTATAATAATAGAACAGAATTTTCTGTGGGCCTTGCAAAATCAGTCAAAATCCAGAAAAACGGCCGGGAGCGAAGGGCCTTGCTCTGGTGAAAATAGCTGGGAGTGAATGAGTTAAAATCAATAAATTAGTTGCAAATGAATTTGATAATCGATTTTTTTCTGGCAGCTATGAGCAGTCCCGTTTGGGTCCTTGTTTCCATGTAATGTGAGGCTGCACGCACGTAACAGTGATTAGAGTGCGAGAGAGTTCACAGCTACATTCAGGTTGGGTTGCTCAATATTATTACGAAGTGTCAAGAGTTAGATTGTCTTTTGTGTTGTTAGATCCAGTGTGCCTCCATCAGAGATGAGTAAAGGAAGCCAATTGTATTGTTTGTTGATGAGACATTACTACTTAGCACGGAGCGCTAAGCTAGTTAGCGATTATGCTAATCAGTGTTTTAACTGTCCGTTTGTGTTGTGCTTTAGAGAAGCATATTAGCACTTGAGTTATTGTTAGATAGTAAAGTTGTCTCATTTCTTTTTATAAAGAAACCACACAAATAAAGTCTCCTTTCAACACAAACTTACATTCAAAGTGTGAATTCTCATGCAAGAGAGTGCTTTCAAATTGGATTTGGATTGTATTTATGAACGACTGTTTAATTAAAAAAAAAAAAAAAGATTCATTACAGTCTGCCTCCTCCGCATTCGGTTTTGTTGTTGTTTAAGGAAAATAAATGTGTCATTAACACAAATGATATCGGCACTTTGCCCCCAAGAAAAAAAAAACGGCACTTTTATTTGAATCGACAGGTTTTGTCTGATTTGTGTACTGAGATATTTTTTGTTTTAGACTCAGAACCTTCATTAAAAACTAGCTTTGTGTTCATAAAAAAGTACAGCTGTAGACTGCAGTTAAGTCAGGAAACTGTAATAAAATATTATTCTTGAAGGAAATAGTCATCCATTTTGTCTTCATTGGTACTTACAACATGCTTAAAACAACTTCAAGTTAAAATGTGAAGTTAATTGAAAAAATTTTATCCGATTCATCGAGTATGAAAATAATTGTTAGTTGCAGGCTTGCAGCCCTAATTTATAGTTTTGAGCCTTTTTATTAATAGTCTTTCATAGGTTCTATGTAGGAAACGGTGTCATTGTAAAAGTGTCTAAAGATGGGTTTTAGAGTGTTATTTACATTTTTGATAGAATAAAATTAAGCCTTCAATATCAACAAATTCATTAAAAAGGCCTCTATTTTTTCATGCTTTGTAAAACAACCAAAAGGAATATTCTCCCATTTTAAAGAATAGTCTTTGTCAATGCAGAGCAGGTATGATGTCATCGAAGGTAGGGCTGACAACCGATTTTATCGATTAACTAATTGGCTGCCATTGATGGTGATAAACGTCCATCCCTGGCATTCAAATTGGGTTGGATGTCTATCACCGTCAGTGGGTGTTTTCAATATAAATATTTTTTTCTCTTTTGCTGACTATCATCTCACATACACTTTGAACTGGTGAAAATATCACTTTTATGTTCATGTTTTTTATTACTTGTCACATTTTGATGTTAAAATGGATTGCACGTCCATCGCCGGCAATGGAAGTTCATGAGTTACTTTCTTAGAAGTAAAAAATTTCATCTTGTTCTCGTTAGGTGTTTGTCGACTGGCACCAAAAGTTCCAGGACTACCTAAACAAGAAGGTGGTGCTGCTCACAGGAGAAACGAGCACCGATCTGAAACTGTTAGGAAAAGGGGACATTATTGTCAGCACCCCTGATAAATGGGACATCTTGTCTCGTCGCTGGAAGCAGAGGAAGAATGTCCAAAACGTCAGTCTTTTTATTGTGGATGAGACGCACCTCATTGGAGGAGAAAATGGGGTAAGATTCAAGTCGTTGGCTCGAGCGCTGTGATTTTAATAGAACATTCATCATGATGTTGAACATTCTTTTCCTCCCCCAGCCGGTGCTGGAGGTCATCTGCTCAAGGATGAGATACATCTCCTCTCAGATTGAGCGGCCCATACGTATCGTGGCACTCAGCTCGTCACTGTCCAATGCCAAAGACGTGGCTCACTGGCTGGGCTGCAGCACCACGGCCACATTCAACTTCCACCCCAATGTCAGGCCTGTGCCTCTGGAGCTCCACATTCAGGTGTGGAAAAGGGTTACAAAGACTTCTGCTGTACAGCATTATATTTTCTGAGCTCTCCCTTGTGGCGTTTTAGGGCTTCAACGTGAGTCACACTCAGACTCGCCTGCTCTCCATGGCCAAGCCGGTGTATCACGCCATCATGAAGCACTCACCCTCCAAACCGGCTGTGGTGTTTGTGCCGTCCCGCAGACAAACTCGCCTCACGGCCATCGACATTCTCACTTTCTGTGCCGCTGACGTGGTTCCTCAAAGGTCAGTCTCTTCCCGTCCTGTTTTTTATCCAAGTCGTATCTGTTGAGAAGCCACGCTCTACATATTTGTCATCTTTAGGTTTCTGCATTGCACTGAAAAAGATCTCAGTCCTTTCCTGGATAAGATAACAGACGCGACCCTGAAAGAGACTCTGGCCAACGGTGTGGGCTACCTTCACGAGGGCCTGTCCGCCACCGAGCGTAAAATAGTGGAGCAGCTCTTCAACTCGGGTACGACTGATGATGATCTGCGTTAAATTGGGAAGGTTTTAGAGTTCGGTCCTGACTTCTCTGATCTTCTTTTCCAGGAGCTGTTCAGGTGGTGGTGGCATCCCGCTCCCTTTGCTGGGGGGTCAACATCTCGGCACATCTTGTCATTGTCATGGACACGCAGTACTACAATGGCATAATACATGCGTAAGTAAAAATCACAGATACACAAACATTGGAAAGCATTATATATATACATAAATACATAACCAGTTGTACTTCTGCATACGAATTTAATTCGTCCGAGGACGTTTTCCCCTAAGAATACTAGAGGCGTGCGAAATTTCCGATTCTTAGATTATTCGTGATTCCGCCGTGGAAGATTCGAGAACGATTCACAAACTTTCAAATTCCGATTATTGAATTATACCAGGTAAAGCGGAAGTAAAACACAGTCAGCGCGGTCTTTGGGACACAATGAGGAACGGACCCAGAGTAAATATCATGTTCAACTCATGCCGCTAGATAAAAAAAAAAACAATCATACCTGACTGCGGCCGACAGCCGCGATAAACAACGCCCGGTTGCTAGTTGCTACAAACAAACGGCTGCAGTAGATATCATATATATGTAGAACTAGATGCAAAATGACAGACGACGTCGGTGTTAGAACATGTATTATTGAACAGATGCAAAATGATGGACTTGCTGGCGTTAGTAAATAGCCGCCATCTTAAAGCAGTAGACTTCTCTAGAAGGCTCTTTTGTAGCGAATCTAACTTTTTATCTAAAATACTCCTAAATCGGCAAAATCTTGTCTTGACAGTTTTAAAACTTTGACATGACAAGTAGACAGAAGGGAAATTATGGAATAACGGGAGCAATTTTAACAACTGTAACGGTTGATTCACAACAATAAATTAATTGAATGTAGTTTAAAGCTGCTGATACAGAATGGGGACTGGAGTATTTTATTTACTGTTATTTTTGTATATTTGTTTACTGTTATATGTTAACTTGATACTGAAATAGTATTTTGGTTTAGCCTGAGAGGATTTTTGAACAATTTTGGAACTAATGTACAAAACATTTAAAAAAAATAAATAAATTTAAAAAAAAAAGGAGGGGGGGGTGCATCAATAATCGTTTTATAATTGAATCGGAGCCTCTGAATCACAATCGTAATCCAGTCGTTAGGTGCCCAAAGATTCCCAGCTCTAAAGAATACATTATCATTTGAATAATTTGTTCCACAGCCCAAAAACCTACACAAAATCCTTAATAAATACTGCTGGTACAATTACAAATAGCAATTACACATGGCAAAACAAACAAATTCTAAATACAAATTGGAATAATTATAATAATAACAATTAGAGCTGCAACGATGAATTGATTAACTCTGGTAGTTCAATTAGGAAAAAAAGCTTCGAACCAAATTTTGCTGCTTCGAGGATTTGTTTAGTTAGTGGCGTTGTAATGGTTTGTTTTGTAAGTGTTTGCATTTAGATTTATTAATTTGGGTGGATATGCTGCCCTCTAGTGGCAATAGTGAATACGACGTCTCATTTACTCACTGTTAAGACCAACATAGGGTTGTATGTTTTTGTTTGATTATTTACACATATGCAGTTTAGTGTAGAGGTATATTTAGCTGTTTTCTGTTGGAATATGTTTGAAAGATTTATAAGCATTGTAAAAAAAAAAAAAAAAAAAAAGTTAGCATTTTATAGCATTTAAGCTAGCGCACATTTGCAAGTTAGCCAATTGTTTTTTTTGTTGTACTTCAATCCTGATTCATTATTATACCGTTTGAGGCTACGATCAGGGATTTTAACTATTGCTCTTGTGAAAGTGCAATTCTTTTGATTTTTTAAAAATTTATAATTTTATTTTGTATTTGCATTTAATGCTTTTTTGAAAGGACAAGCCTTTGTTTTCCATCTCCTAAAATTTATTCTGCAACGCATTAACTGTTCCTAATCCGATTACTTAAATAACGATAGCTGCAGCCCTGATAATAATGTAACGAATCAGTCTCTAATGTGGGGGTTTTGTTTTGCATGCTGTTCCTGAACCCACTGTGCGACTGACGAGAGAGTTTTTAGTTCCTCTTTTCATTTGTTGTTGGTGTAGGCTATGGCGGACAGTAGCAGCGTTGAACACGTTCTAAAATACATGACTTAAAAACTTGACGAAGCTGGCTTGCCGATGTTATAATAATAATAATAAATCGGAAGTAAAAAAGCATTTTTATTGTCACCTGAACCTGCAAACGGAGGTCGGAGGAGACCGGCCATATTATCGAGCCACTTCACTCACACCATGCTCATATTTTCCTATCATTTCCTTCTTAATTTCAATGGTAAGCATCACCTTTAACTTTTGTCAGCACCTGCAATAAACGTCTTGGGACCCATGTTAATTTCTCCCACAAGAAAATCCGCCGTGCGTCTGTCTTGCTCGAAAAAATGAAATTGCGACGCTGTCATAAATCGTATTTCGAACATGTTGTCATTTGTTGAGACAAATGATGAGTCAAATTTTAAGGCGGCTGTCGAAAGGATTTTATGTCAATGCGACCATATGTCGAGGTACCACTGTATATTAATTCTGACATTGTTTTTTTTTTTATTTCATTGTGTCCATCCTTCTTGCAGCTATGTGGACTATCCCATCTACGACGTCCTCCAGATGGTTGGCAAAGCCAACAGGCCCATTCTTGACGACGAAGGACGCTGTGTGATCATGTGTCAGGGCTCCAAGAAGGTATGTTTGTTTTTAGAAAAAAAAAATTAGCATTAAGATATATAAATGATAGAAATTACTATTTTTTTCCCCCCTTTTGATAGGACTTCTTCAAGAAGTTCTTGTACGAACCTCTGCCCGTGGAGTCCCACTTGGACCACTGTCTCCATGACCACTTCAATGCCGAGATTGTTACCAAAACAGTGGAAAACAAGCAGGACGCTGTGGACTATTTGACTTGGACGTTCCTGTACCGTCGTATGACCCAGAACCCCAACTACTACAATCTTCAAGGTAAGTAGTCTTTTTAAGCAAGGCTAGGTTAATTTTTGAGAATTTAAACACAAGGTTATGCAACATACTTTACATCAGATTTAAAACGGCAAACACAATTAAAAATAAAAAAAAATGACGACAATTTACAAACAGAACTGCTAACATTTTTACAAGCTACATAAAAGCTACACTGGAGACTTTTAAGAGCAAGCTTTCGTGCGAACCATGAGCTATGCACACTGACTTTGCGCTAACCTTGTCGTAGGCATGTCCCATCGCCACCTGTCTGACCACTTGTCTGAGCTGGTGGAGAACACGCTGCATGATCTGGAGCAGTCCAAGTGCATTAGCATCGAGGATGAGATGGATGTGGCGCCACTCAACTTGGGCATGATCGCCGCCTACTACTACATCAACTACACCACCATCGGTTTGTGCCTCCTTATTGAAATGTAGTGAACCCCGCAAATATCCACTATAGTGGAGAAAATATTTATTCGTGTAAATTTGTGGTTTTCAATTGGCTACATTCACACCACTGCGCGTGATGCCCAATTTAGATTTTTGGGGTAAATTCAGATTTTTTTTGTGTGTGTTCGTGTTGCAATGTCATGCGGCTCGCCATTTGAAGTAATGTGGGCTCCTTCTAGTGGTGTGTGAATGTGGTTACTGAATTAAATGTTCATTCGTCCATTTTTTATTTTTTAATCTATGAGAGTTCAGTTTTATTTAACATAAACTACAAAAGATTTTTGAACTGCGAGGATTGGCAGTGAACGCTCACATTTCAGTGCCATTGGCAGCACTTGACGTCCAATCATTTTAACTCGGGGAGGCTGCCAGCGAGTGATCGTCTTAGGGCTGCAGTTGTCGAATATTTTAGTAAACGAGTATTCTACTGAAAAGTCCATCAATTAATCGAGTAATCAGCTAAAACATTTTTTTAAGGTAAATAGCAATTATGAATAAACATGAGAAAACAAGATATTCACCTAATAGCGAACCATTTTTAGACAATGTTTTTATTTTAGATGTACATTGTTGAAAACGGCCAACAATTGCACCTCAGATGTGACTAGAAAATAAAACAACAAATGCATTGGTTTTACTAAAAAAACTTAAGATCCTAATAAGAAAATCTTGTTTCTTACCTAAAAATGTCATTTCGCATAACACACATCACTTAAAAGTTAGGTGTTTTCCCCCCCGTTTTTCAATTAAATTTTCATTTGTGTCAAGCTATTTTTAAGTTTTAGTTAAGCTTTAAATTTAAGTCTAAATTGTAAGTCCTGATAGGATGTTGAGTTTTTGCAGTGTTCAAAATTAATGTATGATACCTGCTTTATTGTAGCACATTAGGCAGCAGTGCTACTTGGTGTTTTATCCATCAATGACTACTGAGCTAAAATTGGCAGTTAGCTTATGTTTTTATTTTACACCCTCATCACTCTACAGCGTTGTTTTTACAGATTAAATAAACCCTGTATGAAAGACAAGTAAGCCACGCATCGACAGTAGTCATAATTAATTGAATCCTAGCAGTCCGCAGGGCTAATGTTACGTTAGCAAGGTACAGTAACGTTAATCTTATTTATTAGCCCTACGTTTACTTAATTTTACCTTGTCCCAAGTATCGTTCCTTCGTTCTCGGAGTAAATGTGATGCCTTCAGTGGAGCAGGGGCAAGGCGAGCAGGTCGCACAGTGGCGCCCGGCCCGGGTTTTGGGGGCGGTCATCGTCACTGGGCCCAGCAGGGGGTACGGAAGTGTCGGCGGGGCTGCGGGTAGCCGGAGCCGGGCTTACAGTGAATACATGAAACAGTGTTTCCCTTGCTCTCCAGCTTTAAATGCTCACCCTCTTTTGAAATTTTCTTTTTCTCGGTGCCTTTCTCTTCGCTTTTGTCGACTTCTTCATTGTTATCTTTCTATTAATGCCAGGTTGAAATCAAATATATCCGCCGCCACTCCCTTCTTCCTCTACGCACGTGATGTCAGCGCGTTGTGCCGCAATAAAAGTAGTACGGGCAAAACGTCATGCTTGGAGGTGGCTAAATTAAACGATTCCTCGAGGCAGAGAAGATGCCTCGATCAATTTCTAAAATCGAGTAACTCGAATTATTTGAGTAATCATTTCAGCCCCAGATCGTCGTTAATGTTTGACTGTAGCTCGTTGGATTACCCGAAGTGTTTTCTTTATGATGCGCAGAGCTGTTCAGTATGTCCCTCAACGCCAAGACAAAGATCCGCGGCTTAATCGAGATCATCTCCAACGCTGCGGAGTATAAAAACATTCCCATACGGCATCACGAGGAAGCACTCCTCCGACAGGTACGTACGTCTAATCTAAACCCGCCGAAAGGAACGCGGAAAAGTATCACCTAGTCAAAGCGTCTGATTTTTTTAACCTCCAGTTGGCGCAGAAGGTGCCCCACAAACTGAACAACCCCAAGTTCAACGACCCCCATGTAAAGACCAACCTGCTGCTCCAGGCCCACCTCTCCAGGATGCAGCTGAGTGCTGAGCTGCAGTCGGATACTGAGGAGATCCTGAGCAAAGTGAGTATTTAGCTGCAGCGTTCATTTGTCAAAGCCTTCTTAATCGAATAACCTCCCTTGCGCGGTTGTCCTCGTCAGGCGGTGCGTTTGATCCAGGCCTGCGTCGATGTGTTGTCCAGTAATGGCTGGCTGAGTCCTGCCCTGGCAGCAATGGAGTTGGCCCAGATGGTCACGCAGGCCATGTGGTCCAAGGATTCCTACCTCAAACAACTCCCGTTCTTCACCTCCGAGCACATCAAGCGCTGCACGGAAAAGGTAAATTACTTCTTATCTGACTGTCAATTGTCAGAGCTGTCGAGTAACGAGCCGTCATGTACGAATCAGGGCGTGGAGAGCATCTTCGACATCATGGAAATGGAGGATGATGAAAGAAGTGCTTTGCTGCAGCTCTCTGACGCTCAGATAGCCGATGTGGCTCGATTCTGTAATCGCTACCCTAACATCGAGCTGTCCTACGAAGTGGCCGATAAGGACAACATCAAGAGGTTGATGTCCTTATTCGCATGTGCATAAAAACTACATTTCATTTCAGTCTGTAGCTTCAAAGATTTATTTTTATTCTCAGTGGCAATCCAGTTCTGGTCCAGGTCCAATTGGAACGTGAGGAGGAGGTCACTGGGCCTGTCATTGCGCCTATGTTCCCTCAGGTAGTATTTCAATTATTTGATTAAATTAAAAAATTGAAAAAATTTCTGACTGGAAGGTAACACAATTCACCAATAGACTTCACTATCAGTTGACGAGACATCTCCTACAGACGTTGCGCTACGGCTTCCCATAGGTTGCCGGGCCAGGCAGAGCGTCGTAGAAGCTTTCACTGCGATAAACTAAAACACGCTGCATTTTAACGCTGTATTTTGGTGGAAACAGGACGAAAGTTTTAGTCCATACAAGCAGGCAGGAGTTTCTCAAGAGTGATTTGGTTGAGGAATCAAGGTCATTATTATATAAAATTGCACCATGCATGCACTTTGAAACGTGTAAAAAAATCAATGGAAAAAATTAGCGTAAATTTAGCTTGAAATATTTACATAAAATGAATGACGACTGCCCGGTTTTCTGCTTTTAACCAAGAATTAAGACTGTTTTATGTTCATGCCCGTTTTTTTTATGTTTACTAAGAATCTAGTCTGTTTTACTTTCATATCTATAGAAATTCCGGGATTTAAGCATTTATTTACAGGAGTTTTCCAATTAAAAAGCTGTTTTGTGATGGCCGCCATGTTGGGTTTTGTATCCATACACAGTAGCATAACTTTACATTCAAATAATCAGGTAATTTTCAGGCAACTGCCCATTTTTTTCGCAAAAACATTTCTGCATCCATCCAAAAATACCCGGCTTGTACGTGTTATTTTATGTAACATTTCAATCTAAAAACGACGCGGGCCAGATAGCCGGCAAGGTGTGCTAAGGCAATGGTGACATCGGAATTCAACCTAAATAAGTTGTGATTGTGTATAGAAAATGCAAAATTTGCTTCAGTAAAATTAGGATGATTCTGCATGCTTTCCTCAAGTATTAAGTTTATGTGAAAATTGAGTGATTTATTAGCTGTTGAAAACATGAAAAAATTGCACGAAATACACATTTAAGTCGCCATTTCGAGCGAAAACTTCTATGATTTGTCAAATATTGCTATTGATCCTGAAAATATAGGCAACTATGCATTTTGTGTGCATCTGCATCTAGCGTAAAATCTGAGAATTTTATAGCCATTTTATGTTTTGTTATTCCTATATTCAATTAAAAAATTAAGAACTAATTGGGATTTGTATTAGGTAACGACTTTGATTTTTTTGATGCTGCTGCCCATGGAGATTTGTATATATATGCCTTAGGGAAGTGCCTGATTTAGTTTTAGGTAGCTAGCGGCTTTAGTTTTGAAAATAGGGCCCCAACAGAATGGACCCTTCTCCCATCAACTAATAGTGAAGTCTGATTCACCAATACAACAATATTTGTGATTGTAGTATTTTTATAGCACTTACGTTTTAGGCTTATCTGCCAGTTTACCTAAGAATGACAATGTACTTTCTTTTCCTTAACTAATCTTATCTAATGCTTAACATAGAATCGTGAAGAGGGCTGGTGGGTAGTGATTGGAGACCCCAAATCCAACAGCCTCATCTCTATCAAGAGACTGACGCTTCAACAGAAAGCAAAGGTTGGTGGTCTGTGCGCTATGCCTAATTAGTGGCTGTTTGGAAAATGAAGCACACTTAATGTTAAATCTCCCAACAGGTCAAACTGGACTTTGTTGCACCAGCGATGGGTGTTCACAACTACACGCTGTATTTCATGAGCGACGCCTACATGGGTTGTGACCAGGAGTACAAGTTCAGCACAGATGTGAAAGAAGCTGACAGTGATGCAGATAGCGACTCTGACTAATGAGAACCAGTCGAGGCAGTTTGATTTCTGTATATATTTCCTAAAGTTTAGTTCCTATTTTCTTTTAAATCAAGTTATTGTTTTGTGACTTTATATTTACCACTGTTTCTGTTAGTCAGCTCTGTGATGTACTCCAATCCAGAACAATAATTGAGTATACAGTAGTCAGTTTAGAAAAAGCCACAAAATCAGAGATTCTGTTGGCACTTTTTTCTCCACAATATGTAAAAGTTGGTACAGGGGCTGGAGTTAATGTTAACCAGTACATGTTTTTAAAAAGAATTTCAAAGATTTTTTGCAATAAAGAAAAGACTTGAAGTTGTGGTTATCTATATAAACATCTGGAAATTATATAACAATGCATTGTAATGTCAGATGGATTCCATGTATTTTTTTAACAAGTACATTTATGAAGATAATGGATTGGAACACATTGGCCAGTGTGACTTTCAATCAAGTTCTCAATACAAAAATGTCAACCATGTTCAGTCGTGCTCGTGGAACTTCCAAATGGCGATGTCTCCACTGTCGCTACAGGAAGCTAGCAGTCCTGCTTCTTTTGGATTCCACGCCACACAGTTGACATCCTGACTGTGAGCTTTGGGCATGTGCGCAGCCAACGAGAACAATGGCTGGTCAAGGTCAGATGACACCTCTTCCCTAAACACTCTGACAGCATCGTCACCGCTAGCAGTTGCCAGTGCGCCGGTCAGACGACACCTGGTGGGACCATGTGATGCATTCAGGTAATTAGAAGGTGCATATTGACACTTTAAATTATAAAACAGTCAGCTATTTTTTTCGAAAAATGAAAACGTTTTGAAACATCTTACCAGTCAATGTCGTATACTGTGCGTTCATGATAGCCAGACAATGTGCACACACACTTCCATGACTTGTCACCTGATCAAAGCATCGTCGCACTCATTACTAAGACAATGAGAACTTCATTTTGCCAATGTGAATTCACCTTGCCCGCTCTCAGTGGGATACTCCTTCCAAATCTTAACTGTGCGATCGTCGCTACATGACGCCAGCCTCTCACCAGTGGCGCTGAAACACAGATTCCACACGGTGGACGTGTGGCCCTGTAATGTAGCCTGACACTCCCAGTCGTCGTCTACCTCCTTGTAAATACAGATGTTGTTGTCGTAGCTTGCGGAAGCCAGAAGCTACATAAAAAAGCAAATCAGTACAGCGCACAGAAAAAAATTCGGTCAAGTGCCGGTATGAGCTCACTTCCTGTGTCGGGTGCCATGCAACATGTTTGACATCTTGCGTGTGGGAATTCAGCACTGTAACGCATTCATAATCGTCTTCTTCATCAACTGTGACACACGAATGTTAGAACATCATTTCTGTTGCACAGCAATGCCTCACAATTTCGTAACACAATCAAGGGAAGAGATTATGGAAAGGCATTTTGACACTTTTAAAAAAAGTGCGCTGCATATTTTATTCTATGGAGCAGGGGGGAATCACATTAAAAAAAATTTTTTCCCCTATAATTTGAACAAAGCTATGCCAACACTATCCTTATAAAAAGGTTAGGATTAGTACAGAAGTGGTTTCAACGAAGCAAAAAGAACACTAACTTTTTTTTTTTTTTGCAAGTCAATGGTGTAGCACAAAATAAGGTTGTAAAGTTGCGTTCCAAATATTGTTTTACATGAATAAATTACAGTATGGTCATAATTGAGCTATCTTGGTTATGATTTTCCTGACATTTTTGCTGTAGTTGGACAATTCCTTTGTCCTGCAGTTTGTTTCAATAGCGTAAATATTAGGGGTGTGCCATCTTAGGCACCCCACGATTCGATTTGATTACGATTCGATTTTTGAACAATTATCGATGCATCATACATTACTGATTAATAAAGTAGCCAACCAAATTTATGTCCATTATTTATAAGAAAATATCCTTATGATTCAACAGGAAAGATGGAAACATGCCCATACAACAAAAAGCTGCCCTTAAGCTGCTTTTTTATTTATTAATTATTTTTTTTACAAGAAAGTGCAAAAACATTAACCATTTTGAAGGGAATACTTATTTCTCTCAACAATACAATAAAATTTACACTGGTGGAATGAATTCTACATTTTCTGGACACAAAGTGTCTTTAGATATAAGACTTCTTTGAACCAATATACTTTGTTTTCACACTGTTACCTCCCTTGTGTAACTCTCGGAGTGACAGGTGGAAATCAGAACTGCTCTTTATCACGTTTAACTTGTGGCGTTTATTGCCGAGCACATAAAAAAGTCTGGCAGCCTCCAACATCGGCACACAGACACTCATTACAGCGCGTGCACTTTGTTCTCCTCCTGCCCACCCACAAGCACACACGCCTGTCGGCTCCCAGGGAGCACTTGCAACAACAGATTTTTGTACTATTCCGCATGTTTGTAGTGTTACCACTGTACTTAATCATGGTTTTACACGTTCCGCATATAATATACACATGAGCAAATTAGCTAATTAGCTTAGCGCTCGGCGCTAACTATTAACATCTCAAAAACAACAACAATAAAGGCTACACATAAACAATACAAGAGGGTTCGTGTACTCACCTCTTATAGACGCACACAGGTCTTAGCAACACACTCAGGACATTTTTCAATTGAAATGCCTTAAAACACATCTGAAAGACAAGGTGCAACGAACTATCTTCTCCTCTCGTTCTAAAAAATCACTTGCGCACAAAAGCGCGACCGCCGGCTCCTGCCTGCATCATACACAAATTTATTTTCCAGTCTTTTAAAAAAGAGTAAATATCTCTCCCAGTAACCAGGAGCATCCATCATAATGTTGTACATGCCTCCGTTAACGGTGTCCGTGCGGCAGACGTGTCTTGAATTTCGTTCCGCTACAAGCGGCTGTCAAAGTAAAGAAGGAAAATCATCGTTTTTGAACCTTTATGAATTATAATCGAATCGTCGCGTGTCTAATCACGATGCATGTAATAATCGATTTTTTGGAACTATAGTAAATATATATACAGGAAAGAAAATAAGTACATTATTTAAACACCCTGCTAGTTTGCAAGTTCTCCCACTTAGAAATCATGGAGGGGTCTGAAATTTTCATCGTCGATGCATGTCCATTGTGAGAGAATCTAAAAACAAAAATCCAGAAATCACAATGTATGATTTTTTTTTTAACGATTTATTTGTGCAATACAGCTGCAAATAAGTATTTCAACACCTGAGAAAACGAATGCTAATACAGTATTTGGTACAATAGCTTTTCTTTGCAATTACAGAGATCACACGTTTCCTGTAGTTTTTCACCAGGTTCCTCACCTTTTTTTGGATCATTGAGACCACGCAAGGTGATATCTTACATTGGGCTCCACTCCGATTGAGACTGACCGTCATGTTTAGTTTCTTCTGTTTTCTAATGATTGCTCCAACAGTGGAGCTTTTTTTCCAGGCTACAAGGCAGTTGCTCCGTAGCCCTTTCCCTTTCCTTTCCTTTCTTTTGTCTTTGGCGTCTTTGGACAACTCTTTGGTCTTGACCATGTTACAAGTTTGAGTCTTACTGATTGTATGGGGTGGACAGGTGTCTTTATGCTGCCATCGACCTCAATAAAGTGCATCTGATTCAGGATAATACTTAGAGTGGAGGTGGTCTTACAGGTCTTTCAGGGTCAGAATTCTAGCTGACAGACACGTGTTCAAACACTTCTTTGCAGCTGTGTCACACAAAGCGTTAAAAAATCATGCATTGTGATTTTTGGATTTTTCTTTTTAGATTATCTCTCTCACAGTGGACATGCACCTACGATGAAAATTTCAGACTCCTCCATGATTTCTATGTCGGAGAACTTGCAAAATACCAGTATGCTGTCCTCACTCGGAAGCGTCTACTTTTTTCCAAGCTAGACGGCTAGTGAACGACGCTTTAATAAACAGACTTCTTCCTTTGGTTTTATCTGATTTATTAATGGAATGGCCTTAAACCATTGTCCTCTCCGGACCGTCGTAAAACTACAAAAAGAGTATACAAGCATAGCATTAGCTACAACGTTAGCTTAGCACGCCAGACTAGTTCACTAAACATAAACAAAAAGCGTTCCATACAAAAAACATAACATTTCTCCTACCAACATAATATGTACATTATCCACAACATCCATACTTACGGACAAATCTTGTCCAAGGATCATGTGAGCACAACGTTGCAACTTAGGCTTCAGCCAGAGACGTCGTGCAGCCATATTGAATTGGCTAGAAAAACAAAAAACCATGTCGCGAGGCGACCACTAGAGTTCGCTGCTGGACAGCACAAAAAAGCCTTCTACAAAACTCACCAAAAGGCAGAACACTCCTCGCCTGGTACAATACAATTGTGCCACTACAAAACACTTTTTTTTGTTTTTTTTGTTTTGAACAATTACAACAACATACGAGATTACTTCTCAACTGGTAGTAGCAAAACCAAATCTGAAATTGGTCTCATAAACAATTTCACATTTCCATCTTTCACAGTTTTAACTTCTGCTTTTCGAACCTTATTGTCTTTACTCTCAAATGTTTTCACAACTCTTCCCATACACCAGTCATTTCTATGTGCAAGAACATCCTTCAATAGCACAATGTCACCAGTTTTTATGTTTGGTTTATCGTCTGTCCATTTTCTCCTTTGTTGCAGAGAGGAAAGGTATTCACTTCTCCACTGTTTCCAAAAAGTGTCCGCCATGCACTGCACTTGCTTCCATTGCTTTGCGTAGAGGTCAGGAGGTGCAAAGTTTCCGGTTGGGGCAGTTAACGTGTTGGTCTTTTGGGTTAGAAGAGTTGCTGGTGTGAGAAGGTTTGGTTTGTCTGGATCTGTTGATACTGGTACGAGTGGTCTCGCATTCATTATTGCCATTACTTCCGCCATGAAAGTACTCAGCACTTCATGAGTGAGTTGGACATTTGTGGCTTTTAAAAGAATTCCATCCAGGATTCGTCGTGCGACTCCGATGAGTCTTTCCCATGCCCCTCCCATATGTGAGGAGTGTGGGGAGTTGAAAAGCCATGTACATCCTTTCTCCTGTAGGTAGGAGGTCAGTTCTGTGTCTTTGTGATCAATTTTGAGTTCGTTGCATGCGCCAACAAAGTTGGTACCTCTGTCCGAACGAAGTATTTGAGCTGGTCCACGGATGCTGAAAAATCTTCTTAATGCGTTAATGAAGCTGGATGTTGACATTGATTCTATGAGTTCAATGTGCACAGCTCTTGTGGACATACAGGTGAAAAGTACAGCCCAGCGTTTACTGTCTGCACTTCCTCCTCTGGTGCGACGTGTGATGACTGACCAGGGGCCAAAAACGTCCAGTCCTACGCTGGTGAATGGGGGCATAGGTGTAAGTCTGTCAATGGGTAAATCCGCCATCTTTTGTGTCTGTAGTTGTCCTCTAAGCTTTCGACAGAGAACACACTTGTGAATTACAGAAGAGACGAGTCTTTTACTGCCTTTGATCCAAAATCCAGCTGCTCTGAGCGCACCCTCTGATAGGTGGCGTCCCTGATGTGCTACCTTCTCATGATAGTATCTGATAAGAAGGACGGCTACATGGTGAGCATTTGGGATGATGAGTGGATGTTTTTCCTCTTTTGTCAAATTTGCAGGTGCCAAGCGTCCTCCTATTCTGAGGAGCCCATCTTCATCGATGATTGGATTTAACTTTTTGAGACAGCTTAGGTTTGGAAGTGGCTTGTTTGCTTTTATGCACCTGTACTCTTCTTTGAATGTTTCAGTCTGAACTGTGTGAATGATGAATTTCGCTGCTTTCTCGAGCTCATTTGGGGTGTTAGTTACACTGAAACACTTCCAGCCTTTACTTTCTGAGTTTGTTTTCTTGAAAGATGCTGTTACACGTTTTAATGATGCAACAGTGTGGCATAATCTCATCCAATGAGAAAATCTTTCAAAACGACGTGACTCGAACTGTGTTACTGAAGCTTGAGTAACAAATGTCTTGATTTCAGGTTTAATCTCTGCATCTGCGTCAGGTTCGATGAGAGCAAATGTGTCACAGTGTGACGTGTCTGTACTCGGCTGTGTCAAAAAAGAAGGACCACTAAACCAGTTTGTATAAGTCAATGCAGGAGCTGCAATTGATCTTGTGGCCTTGTCTGCTGGATTGTCATCTGTGTTAATGTAAAACCATTGTGCAGGATGTGTGGTTTTTCTAATCCTGTTCACTCTGTTTGCTACGTACGTGTAAAATCTCTTTGTGTTGTTATGTATGTAACCTAGGACGATTTTGCTGTCTGTAAAAAATCTGACAATGTCCACTTCAATGTCAATCTCATCTCTAATGAGTTCATACATTTCTACAGCCAATACTGCTGCGCACAGTTCCAACCTAGGGATAGTGTGAGCAGGTCGGGGGGCCACTTTGGACTTTCCCATGATGAAACCTGTGTGCCACTGACCTTCAGTGTTGAGCGCTCTCAGATACGCTACTGCTCCTATGGCCATGGTGGAGGCATCTGAGAATATGCACAGTTCTTTCCTCACAGCAGTGGTCTGAGAAAAAGGTAGGTAGCACCTTGGTATCTGTAGCTGCTCGAGGTGCTTCAACGAGGTTCTCCATTTGTTCCACTCCTCTTCTCTTTCAATGGGAAGTGGTTCATCCCAGTCCTTTTGCTCTGCTGACAGTTCACGTAGAAGAGCTTTTCCCTGCATTGTTATGGGAGACACGAATCCTAGCGGATCATACAAACTGTTAATTGTAGCCAAAACACCTCTTCTAGTATATGGCTTTTGATCAGTGTTGACATGAAAAGTAAAACAGTCATTTTCAAGATCCCACAACACCCCTAAACTTCTTTGTAAAGGTATGTTGTCAAATTCTAAATCCAAGTCTTTTAGATCCTTCGCTCTCTCTGCGACAGGAAATGCTTCAACTACTTTGCTGTCGTTGGAGGCTATTTTGTGCAGCTTTAAATTTGACTGGGCCAACATGTTTTGTGCATTTGTCAGTATTTCAACAGCTTCTTTTGAGCTTGCTGTAGACGCAAGGCCATCATCAACATAAAAATGTCTCATTACAAACTGTTTTGCATCCAGTCCATGCTCCTCCTCTCCCTCGACTGCAGCGCGCCTCATGCAATAAATAGCCACAGCCGGAGACGGACTATTTCCAAAAACGTGGACCTTCATTCTATAATCACATACACTTTTACTCATGTCATTATTCTCATACCAAAGGAATCTTAAATAATCCCTATGATCTTCTCTGACTTGAAAGCAATAAAACATTTGTTGCACATCAGCAGAAAATGCTACAGACTCTTTTCTAAAACGCATAAGAACGCCTAGTAGCGTGTTGTTCAAGTCCGGTCCACTTAGTAACACTTTGTTAAGTGACTGACCTTCGAACTCTGCACTTGAATCAAAAACTACCCTTAATTGGTTAGGTTTTTGAGGATGATACACACCAAATGATGGTAAGTACCAATGTTCTTTGTTTGAGTCCAAAATTGGAGCGATCTCCGCGTGGTCGTTGTCCAGCATGTTTTGAATAAACTCCACGTATTGTTTTTTCATTTCAGGATTTCGGTCCAGTGTTTTTCTGAGTGACTGGAGACGTTTGAGTGCTTGCTCCTTGTTACTTGGAAGCTTTGGTCTTGGAGATTGGAATGGCAATGGCGCCACCCAGCTGTTATCTTCATTTTGATATACTTCTTTTTCCATAATGTCAAGAAAATATTTGTCTTCTATTGAGAGTGCCGGTTTGTCGTCATCTTTGGTTCTCTCAAAAACAGTTTGTCCCAGCTGATCCGTGTTTGTATTTTTACGTTCGTTTTGGGAAGTTGGTTTAGTGTTTGACTGGCTACTAAAACCATTCGACTCTTTGATTTGAAAGGTGTTAGGACATGGGCTGAAGTAAGAAGCACGGCCATTCTGAAGAACGTTTGTTTTGAGGACGTTCACGTTTGGAGGTTTGTGCGTCTTACCCAGGCAGGTTTCACCAACTATAACCCAACCCAAGTCTAAACGTTGTGCATAGGGGGTACTACGCGGTCCATTAATCCTCTCTCGAACTTTGTGTAACTGGATAATGTCACGTCCCAAGAGCAATAGGATTGGTACTTTTTCTTCTACCGGAGGTATTTTGTTTGCTATCCTTTGCAGGTGAGGGTACTGCATAGCAACTTGTGAAGATGGGATCTCTCTTCTATCGTCAGGAATCATGTCACATTCAATTAGGTTTGGGAGTGGGAGCTTTACTCTACCATCCACTGACTCAATCATGAAGTTTGATGCTGTTCTGCCGACATTATCTGACAGGCCTGAGCATGTTCTAAGCTTATAAGTGTCCGAGCGTGTCTCTATGTTGAAGAGCTCGAAAAACTGAGACTTGACAAGCGACTTGTTGCTTTGTTCATCAAGTACAGCATATAGCTTTACTGCTTGATCTCGCTCACCCTTTGGGTACACTATTACAGGGCTTATTTTTGAGCATGAAAGTGTGCTGTTTGCATCACCACATACTTCAGTGCATTTAGAAACAACTGAGACACTTACATCTTCGTGTGTCTCCCCGCCATCACCTTTCTCAACTTCAGAACTTTCCGCTGGAGCAGGAAGTGGACCTGGATGTAGCGCTGTCAAATGTCTTTCGCTGCCACATTCCATGCACCTAATTTGCATATTACAGTCTTTCGCTAAATGCTGAGTTGAGCTACAACATTTAAAACAAATTCTGTTGTCTTTCAAGAATGACTTGCGTTCATCAATGGGCTTGGCTCTAAAGGTTTTGCACTTTGTAAGCGGGTGAGGTTTCTTATGTAATGGACATAGCTTGTCCGGACTTTCTGCTGGCTTACTAAAACATTTTTGAGCTGTACTGGTGTCAGTTGGAATGTCTGTTTTGTGCACGGAAACCACTCGCCTGTTATCACTTTTGAAGCTTTTTTCCTTTTTGAAGCTTGTGTTGATAGGAGATGTGATGACGAAGCTTGGGTCATTTCTTATTTTTGCTTGTTGTCTCACAAATTTTGAAAAGACACTAAAAGGTGGAAAGACGACTTTGTGTTCTTCTTTGTACTTCGCTCCTGTAGCGATCCACTTGTCTTGAAGCCCGTAAGGTAGCTTGTCCACGATGGGGTTGACTCCTCGAGACGTGTCCAAATACGATAGGCCTGGTAAGTATCCTCCGTCCTTGGCACATTCAATTTCTTGTAGAATGTCACCTAGCTCTCGTTACTTTGTGTTGTCCCTGTTGTTAAGTTTGGGAAACTGTTCAATCTTTTTTAGCAATGCATTTTCCATGACTTCAGGTGACCCGTAGCATTCCTCCAGTCGTTCCCACAAAAGATGAAGTGCAGCTGTTGGATTGAAGACATGAACTGATCGGATTCTTTTAGCTTGCTGGCGAGACTCATTTCCAAGCCACTTTATCATTAAATCTATTTCTTCTTGGGCTGTTAATCTCAAGTCCTTAATGGCATTTTGGAATGACGCCTTCCATGCCCAGTAGTTCTCTGGGAGATCATCAAACTGTAAAAGTCCAGTACTCAACATTTCTCTCCGTCTCAGGTAACATGTGATGTCCTGTTTTCCCTGCGTCTCTGCTGGAGTTGGAAGAGTGTCATACGGGTACAGTTTGGGTGGACTGCGTTCTTCTCTCTCTTGTGTTTGCTGCTCCACTTTGATGTCAGGTTTTTTCTCACTGTAAAAATTTCTCTCATCTATTTCTGTGTTCATCGCCATTTCACATTGCTCACGTGCTGCTTTGTGGCTGGCGAGTGGATCCATTTTCGATAAAAATCTTTCATAGTAGCTGTCTGGATGGCTTTGAACAAACTCTGCTGTACGTTGCATTGGATTGGCAGGTTGTCCTACAATTGAATGTCTTACTTCAGATTTTGTGAAACTTTCTTCTTCTTCATAAACAGCAGCCTCTGCTTCTGCGGCTGCAACTGCCTTTTGACAACTTAAGACGTGTAGATTGGCTTCAAGCTCAGATTTTTGCTTCATCATGGTAGCTTCTTTTTCTGAATATGCCAACTGTGCACGTGCGGCTACTGCTTTTGCTCGCGCCTTTAGTGCTGCAGAACTAGTAGATGAACTAGTAGATGAACTCTTGGATGTATGCGTGCGTATAGACCTGACCTGTGAGTCTGCATTGCTTGCGTTATCCATGTTCTCTGTATTGTCTGCATAGTCTCTGTTTTCCACTTGTCTTTGTTGTTGCCTTGGCGTTGCTCCTTCGTCTGTAGAATCCAGGTGTTTTTCTGACCGTAGGCTCATTGTTGTGTGTTGCGTCGTAGTTGATCCCGCCGCGCTGATGTCCTTTTACTATGCTGTCCTCACTCGGAAGCGTCTACTTTTTTCCAAGCTAGACGGCTAGTGAACGACGCTTTAATAAACAGACTTCTTCCTTTGGTTTTATCTGATTTATTAATGGAATGGCCTTAAACCATTGTCCTCTCCGGACCGTCGTAAAACTACAAAAAGAGTATACAAGCATAGCATTAGCTACAACGTTAGCTTAGCACGCCAGACTAGTTCACTAAACATAAACAAAAAGCGTTCCATACAAAAAACATAACATTTCTCCTACCAACATAATATGTACATTATCCACAACATCCATACTTACGGACAAATCTTGTCCAAGGATCATGTGAGCACAACGTTGCAACTTAGGCTTCAGCCAGAGACGTCGTGCAGCCATATTGAATTGGCTAGAAAAACAAAAAACCATGTCGCGAGGCGACCACTAGAGTTCGCTGCTGGACAGCACAAAAAAGCCTTCTACAAAACTCACCAAAAGGCAGAACAACCAGGGTGTTCAAATACTTATTTTTTTCCACTGTATATATGTAAAAAAAAAAAAAAAACAACAACAAAAAAAAAACGTATGTATTATTTTTACAATATTCTTATACCGCTGGATTATTTTGTTGCTCTTAACCCTTAACTCCTTTACTTACATTGACAGTTATGGACATCAAATCCATTTCAACTGGGGAGACAGGCAATGAGTGATCATGTTTCAGATCAGATCATGAACACCTCTCTGCTATTCTGTGTCCACTACAAATCAAACGTGATTTTTCATAATACTGGCACTGTTTGAACTAGGGCTGCAGCTATCGAATATTTTAGTAATCGAGTAATCGACTGAAAATTCTATCGATTAATCGAGTAATCGGATAAAACAAATATATTTTTAGGTGAAGAGCAATTATAAATATACATGAGAAAACAAGACATTTCATCTAATCTTGAACCATTTTCAGTCAATCAATGTCTTTATTTTTGATGTATATTGTAGCTAGAATTTAAAAAAAAGACATTCACTGCTTTCACTCAAAAAACTTTTAGATCTTATTTAAAAAAAAAATATATATATATATATATATATATATATAACCTAAAAATGCCGTTACGCTTGATGACACACATCACTTAAAAGTTAGGATTTTTTCCCTCGTGTTTCAATTGAATTTCTCTTTGTGTCAAGCCATTTTTAAGTTCTAGTTAAGTTTTAAGTTAGTCTAAACTGTAAGTCCTGATAGGATTTTGAGTTTTTGCAGTGTTCAAAATAAATGTATGATACAGGCTGTACTGGAGCACATTAGGGACCAGTGCAACTTGGTGTTTTATCCAGCAATGACTACTGAGCTAAAATTGATAGTTAGCATGATTAAGTTTTTATTTTACACCCTCATCACTCCACAATGCTATGTTATGTTAAAGCCTGTATGTAAAACACGTTAGCCACGCAATGACAGTAGTCATAATTAATTGAAACCTAGTCCTCCGCAGGGCTAACTTTACGTGAGCTAGTAGCGACAGTAACGTTAATCTTATTTATTAACGCTTAGCGCTCTTTATTAGCGCTTAGCGCTGTACTGCTTTAAGATGGCGGCTGTTTAATAACGCTGCCCAGACGCGGCCGAGTCTGTCATTGCGCATCTAGTTCAACATACATGTGATCTTTATGAGACGCATCAGACGCTAGCTGTTACCAACGTAGCATCGTGCGGGCTAGTATTTGGCAACGTCGGCGTCGTTTGTGGCGGCTGTCAGCTGCAGTAAGTTTTTTTTTCTCCCCTTCTTCCTCTCCGCACGTGACAGCGCGTTGTCCCGCATTAAAAGTAGTCCGAGCAAAACGTGATGCTTAGAGCTGTCAAAATAAACGATTACTCGAGGTGAATAAAATGACTCGGATCAGTTTTTAAACTCGAGTTACTCGAGTTGCTCGAGTACTCGTTTCAGCTCTAGTTTGAACACTCACCATGCCTTGTTGTCACCACACCATAATCTTTCCTGTCATCCCTCTTCTTGTCCTATCACTTATTAGGTATATTCCCTCAGTAAATGAAGTCGTAATGACTTTGCAACACTACTCATAGCTAGGTAGCGTGGCATATATATTCAAATATTCCAGACTCCCACGAGGCACATTAAAACTGTTTAAGCATTTTAAGGTATTTTGTATTATGCATTTCCAAGGAGCTGGACAGGACAGATTAAAAACAAAACAAAAAAACATACCTTCCCAAACCCACACGCTCTTATCACGACTGCACGTCGCAAGCAGGTTGCCCGAAGGGGCCCAAGCCACACATTTCACCTCGTTCTCATGACCCTCCAACACGGTCAAGCTCTAAAAGAACAAGAGGAGAGAAGTGATCATTTTTCTAGAACACAATTTTTTAATGTACGCAAGTGCAAAAGATCAACGCCAACCTCAAATTCTTCATTCTTCTTCTTCCAGATGCAGGTAGTGGCATCAAAACTGGCAGAGGCCAGATAATTCCCACACGGAGACCATGCCAGCTTCCTGACGGTGCGCTGGTGGCCGTCCTCTAGCACGCCCTTGCACACCCATGAGTCACCTGCACGAAGAGGAACATCTAAAAGTGTCAAATTAAGTCCAGAAAAACATGAAGAAGAGAAAATGGCTGACTATACAGTACTGATAAGTTATTTATTGTGGGGCAAATAAGTATTTAGTCAACCAATAATTGTGCAAGTTCTCCCACTTGAAAATATTAGAGAGGCCTGTAATTGTCAACATGGGTAAACCTCAACCATGAGAGACAGAATGTGGAAAAAAAAAAACAGAAAATCACATTGTTTTATTTTTAATGAATTTATTGGCAAATCATGGTGGAAAATAAGTATTTGGTCAATACCAGAAGTTCGTCTCAATACTTTGTTATGTACCCTTTGTTGGCAATAACGGAGGCCAAACATTTTCTGTAACTCTTCACAAGCTTTTCACACACTGTTGCTGGTATTTTGGCCCATTCCTCCATGCAGATCTCCTCTAGAACAGTGATGTTTTGGGGCTGTCGTTGGGCAACATGGACTTTCAACTCCCTCCACAGATTTTCTATGGGGTTGAGATCTGGAGACTGGCTAGACCACTCCAGAACCTTGAAATGCTTCTTACGAAGCCACTCCTTTGTTGCCCTGGATGTGTGTTTGGGATCAATGTCATGCTGAATGACCCAGCCACGTCTCATCTTCAATGCCCTTGCTGATGGAAGGAGATTTTTACTCAAAATCTCTCATTACATGGCCCCATTCATTCTTTCCTTTACACAGATCAGTCGTCCTGGTCCCTTTGCAGAAAAACAGCCCCAAAGCAAGATGTTTCCACCCCTATGCTTCACAGCGGGTATGGTGTTCTTCGGATGCAATTCCGTATTCTTTCTCCTCCAAACACGAGAACCTGTGTTTCTACCAAAAAGTTCTATTTTGGTTTCATCTGACCATAACACATTCTCCCCGTCCTCTTCTGGATCATCCAAATGCTCTCTAGCGAACTGCAGACGGGCCTGGACGTGTACTTTCTTCAGCAGGGGGACACGTCTGGCAGTGCAGGATTTGAGTCCCTGGCGGCGCATTGTGTTACTGATAGTAGCCTTTGTTACTGTGGTCCCAGCTCTCTGTAGGTCATTCACTAGGTCCCCCCGTGTGGTTCTGGGATTTTTGCTCACCGTTCTTATTATCATTTTGACGCCACGGGGCGAGATCTTGCATGGAGCCCCAGATCGAGTGAGATTATCAGTGGTCTTGTATGTCTTCCATTTTCTAATAATTACTCCCACAGTTGATTTATTTACACCAAGCGTTTTACCTATTGCAGATTCAGTCTTCCCAGCCTGGTGCAGGTCTACAATTTCGTCTGTGGTGTCCTTCGACAGCTCTTTGGTCTTGGCCATAGTGAAGTTTGGAGTGTGACTGACTGAAGTTGTGGACAGGTGCTTTTATACCGATAATGAGTTAAAACAGGTGCCATTAATACAGACCTCGTTAGAAGAAGTTAGACCTCTTTGACAGCCAGAAATCTTGCTTGTTTGTAGGTGACCAAATACTTATTTTCCAATCTAATTTGGAAATACATTCTTTAAAATCAAACAATTTGATTTACGGTTTTTTCCCCCCACATTCCGTCTCTCATGGTTGAGGTTTACCCATGTTGACAATTACAGGCCTCTCTAATCTTTTCAAGTAGGAAAACTTGCACAATTGGTGGTTGACTAAATACTTATTTGCCCCACTGTAATACCAACCCACGTATAGTACATTATTAACAGAGTATTTGTTGTGGTAGTTAGTAAAAGAAGACAATGTATATAGTATTTAAAACATCCATTGACGGCGATAGACATCCAATCCATCGCCGTCTAAGTCCAAGAGATAATGTGGGGTAAAATGTTTTCTTTTCTAGTCTGTCTTCACCTAAGAAGAAAAACACTGACCTTCCCGTCCCCATATCCGGATGGCCTTGTCGCCCCCACACGAGGCCAGAAGAGTCCCGTTTGGACTCCAGCCGACAAACCAGCTGCGAGAGTCCGGATGTGCGTCCAGTCTCTGAAGCAGAGTCAAATTCTCCTTCATTGCTCAAACTGTTAACTCGGATAATTTAAGATAATTTAAATCCACAACTACACTTTACTGACGTCTAGTGTAACAATTTGCTCAAGCGGGACTTTTTATGCTCAAAATATGGAAATGTCGGATTTTATAACGCAGAAAAAAATTGTGACAGTTAGCCACTACGGAAGCGCCGCCATGTTTGTTATCTTGCTTTGTGCAAGGCATTGTGGGACATAACTGACCATCAACTTTATCCTTTAAAATATAATAATAATAAATTAATAAACACACACTAAAACTGCATAGGATGTGTTAAATTATGTAGAAAGTTAAAACTTAAAATACGATCAGATAAAAAAAAGCTAAATAAGATCCCTCCTCTATCGCGGTTAATCGGGATCCCCCCTCCTGCAAAAATCCAAAATCCACGAAGTACAGACGGAACTTATTTACATAACTTTTTTTTCAATGTATTTATCAGATTTAACAACATTGGCAACAGTTACATATAAGAAATGCCCCCCACCCCATGTATATTTAAAAAAACGTGTATGAACATGTATATTTTAATAAATGGTTGTTAAGCACTGCAAATGTAATTATGATATAAATGATATAAAATCCGCGATGGAGTGAGGGCACGAAGTTTGAAGCGCAAAGTAGTAGTTTGAAATTCTGCGAATTCATGCTAAATTAATCAATGTTATAATTCTCAATATATTTGCAAGTTCGTGTAAACAATCACAGACGTCCAGAGCTAGGCAAAGTCAGAGATTAGATTCATTTTTATTACCTGAAAACTTTTTGGCCACTTGGAGAAATTAAGGAAGAAGAGCGCGGCACGGTTGCTTAATGTTTGTAAAATTTTCGACATAAATGAAGTCAAGTTAACAAGGCATTAACATAAACGCACCGATTATCACAGGATGATTAATTACAATATACATCTGCTTTAGTGAGTGTTTATTTAATCAAAATGGCATGCCATTGAAGAAAATAATTTCACATTAAATTATTCACATTCAGTTTTTAATGCAATGATTCATATCAAAGAATTTCAATTTCAAATTACATTACTCAGATTCAAGTTAAGTAATTCAGATTCAGTATTTGATGGCACAAATATCAGCCCAAAAATATTCTTATGTATGTGGGGAGTACATGGGCGTAGGTTTGGTTTTAATATTGGTAGGGACGATATAACAGCATAACCTGCATGTACACTTTTTGCTGGGGACGGGACATTAATAAAACCAAACATATTTGGTGAATGGGGGTCAGGGCTACATTTCTCACTAATATGAACCTAATTAATTCAGAGGCTAAATGATTAATGCAAAATAAATCTGTATTGATCTATACTAACATTCACACTGCAAATTTATAACGTCTTAATTAATCTGATATTTTTTAAAAAAAAAATCTAGTCAAATAATTTTCTCCATCTTTTTTGAGTATTAAAGGCTAGTTAGCAGATTAATGCGTCGGATTCTTCCACTTACTTTAAGTAAATATTACTATTTGTTCGTATTGAGCCCAACATCTAAAAGTTGGTCATCTTTCACCTAAATCAAGAATTCATTCACATAATGTTTTCAACAATATTCTTGAATTAAGAACATTTCTGACAAACAAGTGTTTCTGTTAAAATTAAATATACAAACTTTTTGTCTGTTAAGTAGTCTGTTAAGCTTATTTTCAGCTGTTTTTTTTTTTTTGTATTTCAAGAAATCTCAGTGAGTAAAATCGACTTGAAGCACTGTAGCAGTAGCAAAATTAGTGGAATGTTCCCCACCTCCACAACATTGACGTCTTTTTACATTACCTATAGTGGCTGCTGCTGGCAGAAAAAAAAACTTTTTGAGTGTTAAAGGGTAGTTAACAGATTAATGCCTCAGATTCTTCCACTTACTTTAAGTAAATATTACTATTTGTTCGTATTTGGCCCATACATCTAAAATTTGGTCATGTTTCACCTAAATCAAGAAAAAAAATCATTCAAATAATGTTTTGAACAATATTCTTGAATTAAGAGCATTTCTGACAAACAAGTTTTTCTTATAAGATGAAATATACAAACTTTATGCTTAAAATAAGTCTGTTAAGCTTATTTTCAGCTGTTGTTCTTATTTCAAGAAATCTCAGTGTTAAAATCGACTTGAAGCACTGTAGCAGTAGCAAAATTATTAGAGTGTTCCTCACCTCCACAACATTGATGTCTTTTTACATTACTTACAGTGGCTGCTGCTGGCGGGAAAAAAACTTTTTGAGTGTTAAAGGCTAGTTAACAGATTAATGCATCAGATTCTTCCACTTACTTTAAGTAAATATTACTATTTGTTCGTATTTGGCCCACACATCTAAAAGTTGGTCATGTTTCACCTAAATCAAGAAAAAAAATTCATTCAAATAATGTTTTGAACAATATTCTTGAATTAAGAACACTTCTGACAAACAAGTTTTTCTTTTAAGATTAAATATACAAACTTTTTGCTTAAAATAAGTCTGTTAAGATTATTTTCAGCTAGCTTTTTTTGTTATTTCAAGAAATCTCAGTGAATAAAATCGACTTGAAGGACTGTAGCAGTAGCAAAATTAGTGGAGTGTTCCCCACCTCCACAACATTGATGTCTTTTTATATTACTTACAGAGGCTGTTGCTGGCGGGGGGGGAAAAATCCCTCGTCTTTGAAGGGGGCGGGGGAGGCGGCATGTTGTATTTCTGTCGGGCTGGGAATGGGTGTGTGTGTGTGTGGGGGGGGGGGTTTCAAGTCATCAGCCAATCAAACGTGCGTTTCAGGGAAAAATGGACTGGCACATTCAACAAGTGAAAAGGGGTCAGTGTAAGTGAACATACTGAAAGTACTGTAATTGATTTAATAATGGTAGGATCAATTCTATCCTTACAACACATAGGAAGACAATCTAAATGACCTATATAACTGAAGTCAATATATAATGCGAATAATAATTGGTGGGGATAATTTGAGCATCCTGAAAAGTTGGTAGTCTTATGTCCCTATCGTCCTTATGCAAACCTATGCCCTTGGGCGTACATTTTTCACAGAATAATGTGAAATCTAGGGTTTTCAACAGTAAATTGCAGTTGTTATTTTACCGTTCGCCAATAGAGGTAAGCAACGAGCGCTATGTGACAGAAAACGTGTGGAACAGTGGCGAAGAAGAAGGTCGTGAACAAGGAAGTCAATAAATCTACAGGAAGCTGTCGTTGGCTGGCTTTGTTTTGTTTGGTTTTAGCTTTCATTTTTCCCCTATTGAATTTTCCAAAAACTTTGCTAAGACGTTAATTGGCTTAACTAAAAAACCCGTGCATGTTTTTGTATATCGAATTACTTTGATTTTACTAAATCGTCGACCAAATTTAACGTTAGCTTTTGGGCTAGCTGTATGAGCTAATTTTAGGCCTGAAGACAATTTGTTCCTTGTTTGTCAGCGATCCTTTTATCTCCTGAAACGGAAATATTTTTGACACGATTTGACGCCGCTTTTATCAAAACATTGTTGTTTATATGATACTCATTTAGTCACGCTAATTTAAGACTAGGGAGAAAACCTCGCGATTAGAAACTACCGGATGAGTATGTATGCCCCGCCGGGTACGAGCGTTCCCGGAGGCCGGAGAAGGAGAGGAGGCACCCCGTTGCCCAAGCAGCCAGAGCGGAGTCTTGTCTCGGCGTTGCCCGGGGCCCTTTCCATAACCGCCCTATGCACGGCTTTGGCTGAACCGGCTTGGCTCCGTGTTCACGGGGGCAAATGCCCCAGACAAGAGTTGGGGGTGGCGGACGTCCTAGGCTACATTGATCCCAAGCTCCTGCACGGTGAGGACTAAACGTGGCCTCGACATCCAGAAGAAAGCCACTAAATATTTTTTTCATCTTATTATTTCTTCTGACATTTGTCTTTCAGATTTCTGCGTGAACTCGCAGACTATATTGCTGCTGCGAGTTATCGCAGCCTTCTGTTTTTTGGGCATCTTTTGCAGCCTGACCGCATTCCTCTTGGATGTGTTTGGACCCAAATACCCTGCCCTTAAGATTACACGGAGATATGCTTTTGCACATATCCTCACAGGTTAGATGGTGCTTCTCTTCATGCTAGTGTCATGACTCATGAACAGTGTTGGAAATAACGCCGTTATAAATAACACCGTTACATAAAGGAGTTATTTTTTTCAGTAACGGGGTAATCTAACTAATTATTTTTTCCACCGTTACAACGCCGTTACCGTTACTGACGGTCAAAAGCGGTGCGTTACTCACTTTGAATAAATTGAAGAAACTACCAGCCGTAGTGAGTCTGCTCTGTTTGTCATCCAAGACTTTGGGTGCCTTCAGGTTCATGGCAATGAAAATAGTAAACACACATAGCCTACCTTTGCAAGAACAATGGAGTTGCCGTTTGATACGGTCATAATGTGCAGGTCCTGCACCCATCCGCAGCAAAACTGTTCGTAGCTTTGTAGCGATTTGTAATTTCGGAATCGCTGATGAGTTTAGTAACATACACCAAACAATAAATACAGCAGAATGTCCATTTCTCGGAATTGTGGAAGCCCGTCGACATCTTTACTCTATTTTAGGGCTGCAGCTATCGAATATTTTAGTAGTCGATTAATCGATGGACTAGTTAGTTCGAATAATCGAGTAATCGGATAAGGAACATGAACATTTAAAATACCTGAGCTGAGCCTCAAACGGAATAAAAAATAAAAATGAGGATTTATTTGTAACAAAGGAACAATTGACTAACTTACACGGAAAAAGTCCGCTATCGTAAATGCTATAAAATGCTAAAACATTTTTTTTTACAAATGGTTCAGACACATATTCCCACAAAAAATGGCTAAATATACCTATAAACTAAATTAAGAATGTATTAAAAAACATTAGCTCAAACAAAAACTTAGCTTACATTGGTCTTAACAGGGAGCAGTTGGATTCAGCCATGTGAAAAGAGGCAGACCAGAGGGCAGTGTATCCACCCTCATCAATAAAACTAAATGCAAACACTTTCAAAACAAACCATTACAACGCCACTTTAATCAAACGAATACTCGAAGCAACAAAATTAAATTCGAATATTTTTTTTCTAATCGAATACTCGAGTTAATCGATTCATCGTTGCAGCACTACTCCATTTGTCTTCGGCTTGCTCGTAAGGGTCAACATTGTTCACGTCCTTAAGTTTGATCACATATCTGTTGTTCGCCTTAGTAATGAGTTTGTCTCTTTATCGAACTGGCAAGTTAAAGTTTAACGTCCCGCGAGCCAGACCTGCTTCCAATATGGCTGCGTTGTTGTCAAATCTCACGTGATCTGTGACGTAAACGCTCGAGCCTAATAGCGCACGTACTTCAGAGCTGGTGTTTTCACACACAAACTGGAACAGCGCGTGTGGCAAACACACGCAAAACATGCAGAGGGATATGATGGCAGAGCATTCAGAGGAAATTTTGTCTTTTACGAGGTGGAGGTATAAACACTATTTCAAGTTGGTCGAAATTAAAGGAAAGAACGTGCATGTAAAGTGTCATTTATGTCCCTGGGCAAAGCTTTTGTCGATATCTGTGGTAAGCAATTCAAATCTGTTTATTTTTGTTGCACTTCAAGTGTAGGATAAATCTGTTGCGGGCTGGTGAGGTGCAATAATATTACAAGGTTCTATAACACAACTACCTGTCGGTTCTTCTCTATTCAACTGACTCGAATACTGCTCAGAAAATTTCAAATTCTTTGACATACAACAACTTCTGTTTAAAGTAACGGAAATAGTTACTTTCCCTGGTAACTAGTTACTTTTACTATAGAGTAATTCAGTTACTAACGTTTTGAAAGAAGTAGTGAGTAACTATAAATAATTACTTTTTTAAAGTAACGTGCCCAACACTGCTCGTGAATCATGATATGATACGATTTGCGATACAAAAATCACAATAACGATGATCTCACAATATGGCGGGTACAACGGTTATTGATACATTGGTCAGGAAATCATTCTGGGATATTCTACAAAACAACAAACAGAAAATCAAGCCATCTTCATTTTTCTGCTGTTAGATTATCACAAGTAGACGACCATTCTATTTGAATGGGAGGGTGGCAGCAAATAAACCCCTCCCACTTCAAACGGGCCTCTCCCACTTCTATAGCCGTGAGTGGCAACCAATGCCAGGGAACGAAGTACCATATTTTCAGCACTATAAGGCGCTTCGGAATATACAGCGCACCGTTAAGACTGGCCTATTTGAAAATTGTTTTCGTATATACAGTGCCCTCCATAATTATTGGCACTCCTGAAAAAGATGTGTTTTTTTAGCTAATAATATATATTTTTTTATTCAAATAATATGGGACCTTAATGGAAAAAAAGAGAAAAATCCAACCTTCAATACAAGTGCATTCATTCAGTGGGGAAAAAAATCCCACATAAAGAAAAAATTATTTGACAACAAATAATGTGTGTCACAATTATTAGCACCTCTGGTGTTAATACTTTGTACAACCCCCTTTTGCCAACAAAACAAGGTCTGGGGACTGAGATGGCTATGGGAGTAGCTTGATTTTGTGTCTGGTGAACCATTTCTGTGTAGATTTGGCCATATGCTCTGACCAAAGCACACGGTCCCAGTTGAAGCCTGGGACCATGTGTATTTTTGTGTGAGACCAAGATTGAGCTTTTTGGCAACAAACACTCTAAGTGGGTCTGACGTGCCACGAAAGATGCGCATGCTGAAAAGCACCTCATACCCACTGTGAAGTATGGGGGTGGGTCAGAGATGCTGTGGGGCTGTTTCGCTTCCAAAGGTCCTGGGAACCTTGTTAGGGTGCATGGCATCATGAATGCTTTGAAATACCAGGACATTCTAAATCAAAATCTGTTGCCATCTGCCCGACAGCTGAAGATGGGTCGTCACTGGGTCTTTCAGCAAGACAATGACCCTGAACATATGGCCAAATCTACACAGAAATGGTTCACCAGACACTAAATCAAGCTCCTCCCATGGCCATCTCAGTCCCCAGACCTTGTTTTGTTGGCAAAAGGGGGTTGTACAAAGTATTAACACCAGGGATGCTAATAATTGTGACACACATGATTTGATGTCAAATCATTTTTTCTTTATGTGGGATTTTTTCCCCACTGATTGAATGCACTTGTATTGAAGGTTGGATTTTTCTCTTTTTGTTGTCAACAAATGGAGAGAGTTTGGCACTGTTGCTTCTCTCCCAAGGAGCTGCCGTCCACCAAAGATGACGCAAAGAGTTCAGCGCAGAATACTCAGAGAGGTCAAAAAGAACCCTAGAGTGTCTGCTAAAAACGTACAGAAATCACTGGCACAGTCTAATATCTCTGTGCACACAGCAACTATATGTAAAACTATGGCCAAGAATGTTGTTCTTGGGAGGACGCCACGAAGGAAGCCACTGCTGTCTAAAAAACATTGTTGCTCGTTTAATGCCCGCAAAAAGGCTCTTGGACATCCACAGAAGTTTCGGCAAAATATTTTGTGGACTGATGAAACCGAAGTTGAATTATTGGGGGGGAACACACAACGTCACTTGTAGAGGAAAAATGGAACAGCTCACCGACATCTACACCTCATCCCCACCGTGAAGCATGTTGGAGAGAGCATCATGATTTGGGGCTGTTTTGCTTCCTCAGGGCCTGGACAACTTGCTGTAATTAATGGAAGAATGAATTCAAACGTTTATCAGGATGTTTTTCAGGAAAACGTGAGCCCGTCTGTCAAACAGTTGAAGCTAAAAAGAGGATGGATGCTGCAACAAGGCAATGATCCAAAACACAGAAGTAAATCAATTTGAGAATGGTTTCAGAAGAACAAAATACACATTCTGGAGTGGCTAAGTCAAAGTCCAGACTTGAACCCAATTGAGATGCTGTGGCATGACCTAAAGACAGCGATTTATGAATGAATGAGTGAATTTATTGTCATTGTCATCATCATCAGAATCATTGACAGTTACCGAGTGTGGAATAGTTTGGCCAGAAAGGAGAAACATTGACACAGACTATGGAATAATTTGCCCGAAAAAGACGATGACAGACAAAGGAAGACGGGGGAAAAACCAAATGCTTATCGATACCCGTCTCCCAACAGCCGGGGATGCACAGTCTAGCATGTTTGTGTTAAATAGCCGTTGGTTTGGTGTAGGTCTCATTGTAGAAAATATCTTGTCCAATGAGTGTCCAGTCAAGGAGCTCCATGTCACAGCAGGTTAAACACAGCACTCACGTTGCAATGGCAGATCATAATCTAATTTTACTGGAGGGCATATCTTCAGAGCAAGCAATGTTATGTCTTAGTCTCTGTCCCTGACATTTAATCATCCTTTGTTTGCCTTTTTTGCTGTGGGAACAACTTGTAGCGGATGTGTGTGTGCAGTGCAGCTATGACTCATTTTGGTCCCTGTAGTGATTTATTATAGTTTCTTTGTACATCTTTTTGAAGTAACTCAATGATTTTATACTCCTAAGCGCTGCATCACATGTACTCCATTATGCCAGACATCCCAGGAATCTGACTGAACTACAGCAGTTTTGTAGAGAAGAATGGGTCAAGATTAGTCCTGATCGATGTGCCAAACTGATCTGCAGCTACAGGAGGCATCTGGTTGAAGTTGTTGCTGCCATAGGGGAGGGACAAAATATTAAATGAGCGGGTTCACTTACTTATTTTTCCCCCTTCTGTCATTGTTTGCAGACTGTGCTCATTAACCCTTTAACACCTAAGCCTATTTTGGCCAAATTTGCATGCATTTGATGTTGCCTTTATATTTCAAAGAAAAAATTGTTTACAATGGCCAAGTTGGGTCCCTTTTTTCAGGACACCTTGAACTTCATGTCTAAACTGTTGTTTTCTTCACTGAACAATTATAATCCACATTTTGGACCCAAAAAGACAAAAAAAATCCCAAAATCTTTTTTCAAAATTTGTAATGTTGATGTCCCATTGACAACCAAACATGCTCGACCAACCGTTTTGAAGCTTGATAATATTAATTCAACTTGTTAGAATAAACATTCAATAGAAAAAAATAAGATTGAATAGTTTTATGTTTGACAATTCAACACAAACAGCAGGTATGGTCATAGGCGTTTTTGGCCTTTACACATACTATGGTCAAAACAGGTTATATACTGTGCAAAATAGTGTGAAAAAAATTATATATATCATCTAACACAAAAAGGGTTTGGAGGATATCTCTTTGTGAAGTTAGGTGTTTTACCCATCACCTTATCAAAAGTATATACGTACATGCAATCAAGCTTCTCCAACACACATCTACATAAAAATTGAAAAGATTATAGTGAAGAAAAAAATATATAACATTGAAAAAAAAAGTATTTTAAAAAATATTGACAAGTAGTTCAGTTCAATTCAAAATTTTCAGGCATGCGACCAAATAAAGTTTTGTTTTTTTGCGCACTCAATAAAGCTTCTTCTTGAACAGGTCACGGAGCTGCGTCACACACAACGTCACACAGCCTACTCTTTCGCCGTTTGCGGCTTTGCGCGCTGCTGTCACTTCTACTTGCCGAGACGCCGACTCATCCCAAGAAAACAACGACAAATACGGCTCATCTTCTTCCTTGAGTTAATGAAATAATGCATTAGCTTGCGCTAAATGTAGTTTTAGATTCATTCTTGCTTCGCATGCCTCCCTTTCAATAGTTGGCGCCTCGCTCGAAAATTTATTAAAAATGATCACATTCGGTTCGTCCTTCTTGACATCACAACGGCTCTTGGGATATATATAATCTTTTGTGCTGCTTTCGGTTTTGAAAAAGGACAACAAATGATGGAAATATGGAGATGGATACATGGTCCATGCAGCGTTTTAATGCATATTTATGAGTGCAATAAAACTATAAAACTCAAATGACATCATCTCCCGTTTTTCTTGGCCGATTGACTTCAAACAAAAACTGGCGTGGACATCAACTTCCACACTTTCAAACGAGACCAACCAGCGGCACGTGGGTGACATAATTACAGCGTGATGAAGCTTCAAAGACGATATGCGTAAACGCGTCGCTGCCAACACGTTCGGTATTAAAGGGTTAAAATATGAAAACCTTCAAATGTTTGGGTGGTTTTAGTTAAAGCAGTTTTTTTCATCTGTGTGATTTTGACAAAGATGAGATCACATTTGATGATTTTATGTAGAAATGTTAGACATTCCAAAAGGTTCAGATACTTTTTTATACCACTATATCACCATTTTAATATTTTGTCACACCCCTACTCATGATAGCAAAGTTTTGTATGCATTTGCTAAATTTGTTCAATGGGTTCCCTCTCTTGCAGTTCTCCAGTGCGCCACAGTCATTGGCTTCTGCTACTGGGCTTCGGAGCTGATTTTGTCGCTACAGCAACAGCACAAAAAGTACCACGGCTCCATGGTGTACGTCACTTTCGCCATTAGCTTCTACCTAGTGGCGGGGGCCGGCGGGGCTTCCATCCTGGCCACGGCCGCCAACCTCCTGCGTCACTACCCCACCGAAGAGGAGGAACAGGCTTTAGAACTGCTCTCCGAGATGGAGGACAGCAGCGAGACCTTCCCAGCTGACTACGACATAGCCAACCAGTTCCAGCCCCCGCCCGCGTACACGCCTTGATGGTTACCAACGTGCTCGCAGTCAGATTTGCAAATACTCTTGAAAAGTTGAAAGCGACGTGTGCAGCGATGGCGCACGCTTCATGAATGACAAGCGCTTTGGTGCATGAGAGCTACGAAATGGTTCTTACTTTCCCAGATGATGTTGATTTGCATGTAAATGGCTTGTAGGACTTGCTTCTTCATCTAAAGCAGCGTGCTCGACATGGCAGATGAAGTAACGGACCGAGCAGCCCTATCAATGCTGATTATTCTTGTCGAATCCGGCTCTCGATTGCGGAGCGATTGGCTCCCGGTGGAGTTTTGTGCATTGTTTTGGTTAATGTGTTGACAAAATGTGTGTGCTTGAGTTGCTGAAGCAGCAAAAGTACAACTAAACACTTGAGGCATTTTTGACATTTCTTTTATACAAAATAACAAACAGCCCTTATTTATTGGTTAGATGTCTGTGATCACATTTTGTGCTTGAGTTGACAGTTGGAGAGAACATATTTTTCTATTAGGTTTGGAAGAAAACAAGCTGACCGTTACAGATGGAGGTTAAGAAAAACGTTTTGCTCGAAAAGATTTACATTCAACAGAAACCTCAATGCGTTAGTAGGCATTGCCATGCTCTTTGTATGCCATTTCTTTCAATCCAATTTAATTTGTACTGTGTAATCCAGTAGATTATTTTGTCCATGTGATATTTTTTTTGTGCTGATTTTAAAACCTTCTCATGGGACCTGTGCAAGAAGGATTCAAATTGTGATTTCTTTGTGGTGATTCTAGTTGCTCGTGTGCTTTTCTGTGTCACGCGTTCCTGCTTTTATTCATTGATTTCAATCTACTGTACATGTGCATCACTGTAAATACTGTTCATACATTAAAAAAGTCAAAGTTACAATAACTACAGTACTTGCGTTTCTGTGAATTGCTGAATATTGAACATTTCCTACAGTTGATGCATAAACTCACTTGAACTCAATGCTCATATGACTTTGATTATGAAGACTAATTACTTTATACCCAACCAAAATAAGTTTGGAACAAAGAAAGAAAAAAAAACTGACCAAAATGCCATTTTAAACAGACTACTGTACTAACGGAATCAATCTGGAGAGAACGTAATGAACTTGTATCAGAATGGTAAGAAGGAAAGCTCAATACAGTTAAATATTTTTTTCACTCATTGATTTTAAAAGGGAATTTAACAAGGCCCACAAACATCAGATGCATTCAGTAGGGTGACCATGTTTTAATTTCCAAAAAAGAGGACACTCGGCCCGGCCTCAAGATACTTTTAATTTTACTCATTCATTCAAAGAAGCCTATATCACTTTAATATATTTAAAGTGTGCCTCCTCCGTCTCTATATAAAAATTCATTTATATAAAAAAAATTAGAGCAATGTAGTATACAACCAAAAACAAATTCTCAAAGGTTACTCAACAGGCTTTATTATTCCTAAAAATCAATAAAAACGCGTGCAAAAAAAAACAAAAACGAATGAAGTATTGATAAATAATAATTGAATGCAGACCCATGGAAATGTAGTCTAGTCAATACACAAACACAGTAGGTTATGTGCCAACTATTGTGTTTTTCGGACTATAAATGGCACCCGAGTATAAATCGCACCAGCCCAAAAATGCTCAATGAAGAGGAAAAAAAACAAGTTGCACCAGAGTATAAGGCGCATTTTGGGGCGAAATTTACTTGATAAAATCCAACACATAGAACAGATCTTGAATGGCAATTTAAAATAAAAATACAATAGATAACTACATACTTAATAAGTGGCCAGTACGATTATGTTGCATGATGCATGAACAACGAAATGTGAACGTGGCCGGTATGTTAACGTAATATAACTATTAAGAGTTATTCAAATAACTATAGCATAAAGAACATGCTAACAAGTTTACCAAACCATCAGCGTCACTCCAAAACACCAAAATAACATGTGAAATGATATAATAATGTGTTAATAATTTGACACATAAGTCGCTCCAGAGTATAAGTCGCACCCCCAGCCAAACTATGAAAAAAACGGCAACTTATAGTTCGAAAAATACGGTAAACATTGTTTTCAATTACTATCACGACAATTGTCGTTGACAAATTTTAATTCCAACTCAATTGTTATTCTTATTCAATGTTCTATATTGCACACAAACAATAGCCGAAATTTACTGACAAACGATTCAACCAGCATGTTTCCAAATGCAGCAGTTTAAAACTACCGGTAACCGAGGCACAATCAAACATTGCATCAAAGGCAACAAGTTGTTTCATGCGCAAGATTTAGTTTAGATTTTAGTATTTTTTGAGCACCGGACACATGAAAATGCAGGGATAGGAAGAACATACCTTCCATAACACAGCAGCAACGTGGCTACAAATAAAACCCTGGTCTTTTTGGTGGCACGAGCTTGGTTCCACATCTGCCTTCATGAACATGTCCTCCCATGTAGTGATGATGGCAGATGGATGCGGTATTTCCAAATTGTCTTTTTTAAGGGATTTTGATGAGTAATGTAACTCCAGCTTCACTGTTGTTTTGGATGGAGAAATTGTAAAACGGAAGTTGCGAGCAGACATGTGGAAGTACCTCGGAAACTTATAGATAAGTTTGCTGAGCAGAAATTGGGCAGCGCTATCGTTGATATTTTCTGCTACGGAGTTCCGGTTTAGACAGAACACCATGAATTGTGGTTGAAATAGACAAAGTTTTAAACTGTCAAATCAAACAAGAGGAACCCACGAAATCTCCAAAAATGGATTCAGCATTACGTAGATGAGACTCCGGGACTTTCTGTGCTGTGCTTGGTTGTGTGAACTCCTGGAAGCGACTTTATATCTGCTTGGAAGTGGAATGTTTTGAACAGCGTCCATTTTCAAAGCGTCAGTGTGGATCTACCTTGCCATACGCCTTAAATCGAAACCAGCAGCAGACAATAAATTAAAGATATGCCTTAACCCTAAAGGATCCATCTAAAAGATTGTGGATGTTCGTTCTTATCTCTTCTTTGATCGTTCTTGGACAAAATTTGTATCAATCTGTGCAGCCTGTGTTAACATGGGGTGTAGATTGATATGCCGGCCAGTTGAGTGACCGAAATTACAAATAATATTACTAGAGATCCGATCGATCAGGTCCTATCACGTCATTTTCAAAGAATCGGAATCGGCAAAAAAATATCGGCCATGCCTTTTTGTAATATATATATATTTTAATTAAATCGTTTTCTAATTGTATTTAACGTTACAGACATAATATGTTACACTCATCTAGAGTCTTTAATTTAGGCTTAAGGTAGGGTTATCAAAAATATCCCGATAACGGCGGCAATTATTTTATTAAAAAATGTGTCACGTTAAAATATTTAACACTATTAATATATGCGCTGCACGATCCTCTCACTCATTGTCGCGCTCAATCTGTAATGATGCCATTTTACCTATATAAGAGATAAAAGGCAGTGCTAAATGAGTAGAGTGAACTATGTCAGCCTTTGGAGCCTTTGTTCAATTGGCTAAAACCTTGCAATCCCTCTCCCTATGATTAGATATATCGTGGGGAAGCAAGGTGGCAATTGATCTTTGTCTTAACACCTTTAGTTATTTCCCTTAGCAGAGAAGATATATCCATTGGTAGCACGACGCACAGTCATGGTTTTACTTCCCATCATGGTTCCACTTCCCATCATGCATTGGGGCATGGCTGCAGTATCATTCACTGAAAGCTCAACAAATACACTAGATGGCAATATTTAGTCACAATATACAGTACAGTCACAAGTCTTTCTATCTGTGGATCCCTCTCACAGAAAGAATGTTAATAATGTAAATGCCAACTTGAGGATTTATTGTCATAATAAACAAATACTGTACTTATGTACTGTATGCTGAATGTATATATTAGTCCGAGTTTTATTCTTTTTTTTCTTAATATATTGCCAAAATGTATATGATCAGGAAAAATTATCGGGAATGATTGGAATTGAATCGGGAGCAAAAAAAACAATCGGATCGGGAAATATCGGGATCGGCAGATACTCAAACTAAAACAATCGGGATCGGATCGGGAGCAAAAAAACATGATCGGAACAACCCTATATATTACAGCTGCCGAATACAGAAGGGCTGACACAGATTTTGTTGCTACAAGGAAATACCATGAGGTAATTTTCATCTAGTTAGGTTATAGTTGTGGTATTATGAGCTCATCGCACATGTACATATTAACACAAATAGTATGTTCATATTTTTTTATTGCAGATATTGATCGCAAGAAAACTTTTGGAGAAAATGATTCAATTTCTTGTTTTATTTAAAACAATTGGTGCATGTGCAAAACACGTCAATAAATCACAAGTTCTAAAAGTATTAGGAAAACATTAACAAAGGTGGAGCATAAATCGAGCCTTCTATCATCAAGATAAAATGCACGTAGTCCATCAATGCAAGTGTTGTGAGGCACATTAAGTTGTCTTCACTTACCTTACAGCGTTTTCCACCTGTAAATAAACGAACAAACAACGTGTAACACTTGAATTCATGCATTTAGCGTAAAAAGCCTGTGTATGATTTGTAGTAGATTAATGTTTGTTTTCCATTTTTTAATCGTTGAAGTTTATGATGTCTAAGCTGTGGCGCAACACACAGAATTGTAGTCGAATTGATAACAATTGCACCTGTTATTGCTTTGTGGTGGTACTGCCTTGGTTCCACATCTGCCTTCATGAACATAAAATTCCCAAATTCATGTATTAGGACCCGCTCAACTGGATGCTTCGGCGTTTTTCAGGTCCCTGATTGCGTTTCCAGCCCCTGCCATTAAATTAATAAAACACAAAACTATTTTGGTTGTGGCGACTCTTAGCCATTTCTTCATGTTGTCCTACCATGTCATGATGAGGGATCTTGATGAGTAATGCCACTCCAGCTCCACTGTTGTTTTGGTTAGAAAAAGTGTAAAATGGAAGTCACGAGCAGAAATGAGGAAGCAAAGCAGAAGTACCTCAGAAACCTGTCTATAAAAGTTTACAATCATCAGCAGCGCAACGATGCGACACCAAACAGGATTTTACAGATAACACCAGCAGTGTTGGGAGTAACGCCGTTATAAATTACTTTTTCCGCCGTTACAATGCCGTTACCGTTACTGACGGTCAAAAGCGGTGCGTTACTTACTCTGAATAAATTGAAGAAACTACCAGCAGTGTCGAGTCGACTCTCTGCTCTGTTGATTTGTCATCCAAGACTTGGGGTGCGCTCAGGTTCGAGAATAGCGTACGTACTTCTGACTCCAAGCTGTTTGTCCCTGCTCATTCAATTAGACAATGCTTTCCAAAGTTTGGTAACGTTTATTTGTTTGCTACACCTGATGCTAGCCTCGTTCCCATCTCTCACTGTCAGCCAGCAATAATTCTGCTTCCATCTTGAGGACGGCAGATGCTTTGAAGATGACGTGAATTGTCGGGAAACCAGCCTACCTGAATGCAGCCCCTCGAGAGATGCGATGGAAGTGATTGTGATTGGCTGAGGGTTAGAGTCATGTGTCGTGGTAAGCCAATCAGAGCCGGTGATTTCACAAGCAAACCGGAACAGCGCGTGCGACAAACACACACGCAAAACAGATGCACAGGGTCGGGATGGCAGAGCATTCAGAAGAAAAATTGTCCTTTAAGAGGTGGAGATATAGAAGCTATTTCAAGTTTGTCGAAATTAAAGGAAAGAACCTGCATGTAATGTGTAATTTAAGTCCCGGGGCAAAGCAATTCAAATCTGCTGAAGCACCTAACAAGTTAACTACCTATCTGTTCTTCTCTATTCCACTGACTCGAATACTGCTCAGAAAATTTCAAATTCTTTGACATACAACAAGTTCTTTTTAAAGTAACGGAAATATTTATTTTCCCTGGTAACTAGTTACTTTTACTATAGAGTAATTCAGTTACTAACTCAGTTACTTTTTGGAAGAAGTAGTGAGTAATGTAACTAATAACTTTTTTAAAGTTACGTGCCCAACACTGCACACCAGTACAAAGCTCGGACAGAAGTCAACAGTTATAGTTAACAGTGATAGCCTGTGAGCTCCTGTCGTGAATGAGAATTGACAGTTGACTCCACAATAAAGCCAGTCTGTGACTGCGCACGCATGCGCAAATTTGTACCCAAAATAGCATAAAGCTATTTTCGTCTTAATCACTCTTTTGGGTACATGAGCATTTGATTATATACGCAATGATCCTAATAAAAGTCTTAAACACTGGGCAGGCACTCTGGGAACACATCACAGGCAGCACAGTACCGTAGTATTCTGTGCAAAGCGTCAGTCAATTTCAACACACAGGAATTGGTCCCGTAAAAAATAATGTAAACCGGACATTTTTATGAATTTGTAAAACCCCATCGAACGCCCCGGACAGGATGTGAAAAGTGGACATGTCCGGGCAAAAGAGGATGTTTGGTCACCCAAATGTACAAACACAATAGAATTTGTGTCAAAATCATTGTGGTGGTACAGAAAGATAAAATGACAGTTTGTCACTAATCCACAGTAAGTGTTCTTCCTGAAGTCGGAATCAGAGGTGGGTAGTAACGCATTACATGTACTACGATAAATTTACTTGAGTAACTTTTTGAGAAAAATGTATGGTCCGTCTCAAAAAATTAGCATATTGTGATAAAGTTCATTATTTTCTGTATTGTACTGATAAACATTAGACTTTCATATATTTTAGATTCATTACACACAACTGAAGTAGTTCAAGCCTTTTATTGTTTTAATATTTATGATTTTGGCAAAATAGTCAAGAAAAACCAAAAATCCCTAGCTCAAAAAATTAGCATATCATGAAAAGGTTCTCTAAAGAAGCTACTAACCTAATCATTTGAATCAACAAATTAACTCAAAACACCTGCGAAAGATTCCTGAGGCTTTTCAAAACTCCCAGCCTGGTTCATTACTCCAAACCGCAATCATGGGCAAGACTGCCGACCTGACTGCTGTCTAGAAGGCCATCATTGACACCCTCAAGCAAGAGGCTAAGACACAGAAAGAAATTTCTGAGCGAATAGCCTGTTCCCAGAGTGCTGTATCAAGGCACCTCAGTGGGAAGGAAAAAGTGTGGCAGGAAACGCTGCACAACCAGAAGGGGTGACCGCACCCTGAGAAAGATTGTGGAGAAGGCCCGATTCCAGACCTTGGGGGACCTGCAGAAACCGTGGACTGAGTCTGGAGTAGAAACATCCAGAGCCACCGCGCACAGGCGTGTGCAGGAAATGGGCTACAGGTGCTGCATTCCCCAGATCAAGCCACTTTTGAACCTGAAACGACGGCAGAAGCGCCTGACCTGGGCTACAGAGAAGCAGCACTGTTGCTCAGTGGTCCAAAGTACTTTTTTCAGATGAAAGCAAATTTTGCATGTCATTCGGAAATCAAGGTGCCAGAGTTTGGAGTAAGACTGGGGAGAAGGAAATGCCGAAATGCCTGAAATCCAGTGTCAAGTACCCACAGTCAGTGATGGTCTGGGGTGCCATGTCAGCTGCTGGTGTTGGTCTACTTTGTTTTATCAAGGGCAGGGTCAATGCAGCTACCTATCGGGAGATTTTGGAGCACTTCATGCTTCCATCTGCTGAAAAGCTTTATGGAGATGAAGATTCCATTTTTCAGCACGACCTGGCACCTGCTAACAGTGCCAAAACCACTGGTAAATGGTTTACTAACCATGGCATTACTGTGCTCAATTGGCCTGTCAACTCTCCTGACCTGAACCCCATAAAGAATGGAGGTTGGATGAAATATGCTAATTTTTTGAGATGGGGATTTTTTTTTTCTTGACTTTTTTGCAAAATCATCAATATTAAAACAATAAAATGCTTCAACTACATCAGTTGTGTGTAATGAATCTAAAATATATGAAAGTCTAATGTTTACCAGTACATTACAGAAAATAATGAACTTTATCACAATATGCAAATTTTTTGAGAGGGATCTGTACTTCTAAGAGTAGTTTTACTCAGTCATACTTTTTACTTTTACTTGAGTAGATTTGTGAAGAAAAAAACGCTACACTTACTTTGCTACTTTGGGCTGCACACGAGTCGTTATATTTTTCCTCTTTATTCAAAATATTTTTGCCAGTGATGCCAAGAGTAGCCAATGAGATGTCACAACAATAATCACATGACTCCATTTTTCCAATCAGACATAAGTTTTCCATGCTATGATCACGCCAGCCTGTTCATTCACGTGGCGTTTTTAAAGCACCATAAAAAATAAAGTATTTGACATAGAGCACTGCCCTCAACATGACTCGAAAGTGCAGATTTAAACCTCTCCCAGTTTGTATTCGGCGCCGATTGACCACGGAAAATTGGAGGTATGATCCTTTTAATTTCATAATAGGAACTATGAAGGAACTATTCACTATTCAAACTAGGAACTATTTTCTCCACTAGAGGTCACACATGCTCTTTGGACGAATAATGCTTCATTTCTGTATTTTTTTTCTCTCTCCCCGGATTCTATGTTTTTTTTGTGTGTATTTTTTGGTCTTAATGTAGTTATGTAATGGATTATTGTACAGCATCATTATACAGTTGTGGTCAAAAGTTTACATATACTTGTGAAGAACATAATGTCATGGCTCTCTTGAGGTTCCAGTTATTTCTACAACTCTGATTTTTCTCCGATAGAGTGATTGGAACAGATAATTCTTTGTCACAAAAAACATTCATGAAGTTTGGTTCTTTTATGACTTTATTATGGGTTAACAGAAAAAGTGATCAAATCTGCTGGGTCAAAAATATACATACATGGATCTGAAAAAGCGAATCATTGACTTGAACAAGTCAGGAAAGTCACTTGGAGCCATTTCAAAGCAGCTGCAGGTCCCAAGAGCAACAGTGCAAACAATTGTTTGTAAGTATAAAGTGCATGGCACAGTTTTGTCACTGGCACGATCAGGAAGAAAACGCAAGCTATCACCTGCTGCTGAGAGAAAATTGGTCAGGAGGGTGAAGATTCAACCGAGAATCACCAAAAAGCAGATCTGCCAAGAATTAGAAGCTGCTGGAACACAGGTGTCAGTGTCCACAGTCAAGCGTGTTTTGCATCTCCATGGACTGAGAGGCTGCCGTGCAAGAAGGAAGCCCTTGCTCCAAAAGCGGCACCCTAAGGCTCGACTGAAGTTAGCTGCTGATCACATGGACAAAGATAAGACCTTCTGGAGGAAAGTTCTGTGGTCAGACGGAAAAAAAATCGAGCTTTTTGGCCACAATGCCCAGCAATATGTTTGGAGGAGAAAAGGTGAGGCCTTTAACCCCAAGTACACCATGCCTACCGTCAAGCACGGTGGTGGTAGTATTGTGCTGTGGGGCTGTTTTGCTGCCAATGGAACTGGTGCTTTACAGAGAGTAAATGGGATAATGAAGAAGGAGGATTACCTTCAAATTCTTCAAGATAACCTAACGTCATCAGCCCGAAGATTGGGTCTTGGGCGCAGTTGGGTGTTCGAACAGGACAATGACCCCAAACACACATCAAAAGTGGCAATGGAATGGCTAAATCAGGCTAGAATTAAGGTTTTCGAATGGCCTTCCCAAAGTCCTGATTTAAACCCCATTGAGAACTTGTGGACAATGCTGAAGAAACAAGTCCATGTCAGAAAGCCATCAAATTTAACTAAACTGCACCAATTCTGTCAAGAGGAGTGGTCAAAGTTTCAACCAGAAGCTTGTCAGAAGCTTGTGGATGGCTACCAAAAGCGCCTAATTGAAGTGAAAATGGCCAAGGGACATGTTACCAAATATTAGCGCTGCTGTATGTATATTTTTGATCCAGCAGATTTGATCACTTTTTTCTGTTCACCCATAATAAAGTCATAAAAGAATCAAACTTTATGAATGTTTTTTGTGACAAAGAAGTATCTTTTCCAATCACTCTATCGGAGAAAAATCAGAGTTGTAGAAATAACTGGAAACTCAAGAGAGACATGACATTATGTTCTTCACAAGTGTATGTAAACTTTTGACCACAACTGTAAAAACAGTTGAGAAGAAAAATAGCATTGTTAAAAAGAAAAAACGAATGCAAGCAGCTACTCAGAATGTTACTCTGAGTATTCTTTTCACCAAGTACTTTTTACGTGTACTTGAATACATTTTTTGGATGACTACTTATACTTTTACTTGAGTAATATTATTTTGAAGTAACGCTACTCCTACTTGAGCAAAATTTTGTTCTACTCTACCCACCTCTGGTCGTAATATATTGAATTTGACATCCGCGACTCCTAGAGCTATTTGTGTGTCGAACGCCAGTCTAGACATTGTAGGTTCAAGTTGAAAGAAGGTACTTCTAGTAAGAGTCTTACACCTTAATCATCTTAAAAGGACATACGGCTAGCTTTGCTATGCAGCATGAAATCCAATTTATTACGTATAAGTACTGCATTGACCTAACCGGTGTATTGGTTGGGTGGAATATCACTTTGCTTTTCAGATTGGTTATAGTTGACAGGAAAGTCGAGAGTGATCAGTAATTCTATAATAGTGGCTCGGTAAGCCATCTTGGGTAGGTGTGTAGGAGCTTTGCTATTAACTTAGTTGTAGATTAGCAGTTTTGGTGTGTTCCTCAAACACAAAAAAACTGAAGGTTAGTATTATATATTAGATGTAGTATCTAAAGCTGGACAATGGCATTTTGCCAAAGTGACTTAAGTTGATGAGACAAATAAACAAAGTATTAAAAAGGGAGGTCGCACTTGAGGTTGACCGGGCAGGGAAAGGTGAAACTGTCAGTGCTCTTCGTGGAAGACGCAGCTTACGTAGTGACGTCACACTCTGGATTGAGGTGATATATACATGGCCAGAGGCAGAAGTTCAAAAGGCCTTTAAGATTCAGGCTGAACCAAACATGATTGCAAACAGAGTGCTGTTGTCCAAACAAACACTGGCTGTTCTTACTCAACAGACAGCGTTTGTCCATCACGGCAACCAAGGCCATTGGGGGAATGCCAATATCGCTGTGGTAAGTGACACAAACCAATTTTACGTATGAATACGGTGCGTGCATGCTCTGTGAAATCTATCCAGGTGTTGTCGGGATGTGGCCGGTGGGACGGGACCGACGTCCACGAGGGTGTCTAGTGAGTATTGCTGTTTCCTTTTCATTTTTATTACCATGCAGAGGTTTAACTCACACGGCCTTCGTCAGCACAATGTACCACCTGAGTCGCAACGGGGCTCGCTTCCAGGTGTTTGCTCTCAATCAACAGCAGACTCAAGTGTTGGATCATTTGAAGAAGCAGCCTGTCTCTGGAGACAACCGGTACAACTCGCACGTATGAATACGCAATCCAGTTTGAGATGTATTTCGGTGGATGTGTTCTCAGGTTTGGCTTTTGCACAGGAATGTGATGGTGGAGTCTGCCCGCTTCGGTCATAATGAAGGAATGACACAAATGCAGGATCTGGCCAAGCTGGACGTTAATGCCTTTGATGCTGTTATCTTTCCTGGAGGTCACGGAGTCATCAAGAACCTGTGAGGAGCAGGCTAAATGGGGATAGAGGTGATGAAGATCAATGTTACTTTTTATTCTTTAGGTCCTCTTTTGTGAAGGATGGTAAAGACTGCCAGCTGCACCCTGATGTCGAGAGAGTGCTCAAAGATTTCCATCGCTTACGTAAACCCATCGGGTGGGTATCTCTTTTTCGCAAGAGCGTAAGTTTGCATAGGGACGGTAGGGACATAACACTAGCAACTTTTCAGGATGCTCAAATTGTCCCCACGAACTTTTTAGCAACTGTATTTGACTTATATAAAGAGTCTCGTTAGATAGGTAATTTAGGTTGTCTTCCTATATGTTGTAAGGATAGAATTGACCCTACCATTACTGAGGGAATTATTTTCTGACATAAGACCGAAATTTATATGGAGAAAGATTTGTGTCTTTATTATTCAATCAAAAAAAAAAAAAGTTACCAAAATCAAAATATATATAGTATTTTCAATTTTTAAAAAAGTCACTTCAATTAAAAAAAAAAAAAAAAATAGTTTGAAGGCAAAAATGAATTTGAGAATCCAAAATAGCATTTGAAAACAAAAAAAAAAATGTTTTTTTTTTTTTTTTTAATTGAAATAACTTTTTTTGATTTAACTAATGTTGTTTTTAACTAGACACATTTTGACTAGGACATTTGTGTCTTTATCATTCAATCAAAAAAATAAGTTGCTTCGAACAAAAATATTTTCAAAAGAAAAATCACTTCAATCCCCCCAAATTTTTTTTCAATCCTTGAAAAAAAGTTTTTGAATGCGAAAAAATATTTGAGACTCAAAAATTTGCATTTGAACACTTAATTTTTCATTGAAAATGTTTTTTAATAGAAGCAATCCTTTTTGTGTTTAGGCCATGTTATGGGTAGGACGTTTGTGTCTAAATCATTCAATCACGAAAAAAGTTGCTTCAATCAAAAAAAAAAAAAAAAAAAGCATTTTCAATCAAAGAGAAAATTCATTTGCAGAAATAAAATTGCCCTACTCTAAAAATAATATATATTTTTTAAAAAAAAAATACTTTCTTAATGCAAAAGGTTTTGAACCCACTTTTTTTTAAACTGCAAAAAGTTTTGGACTCACTTAAAAAATAAAAAAAAGAAAAAAAAAAAAAGAAAAGCAAAACGTTTACATAGGAGGGTGTGGATTTAATATTTAAGCCATCTGGTAGAAAAAACAAGTTCGGTGTTTTGCGAGTGTTGCTTTGATGTTCGATATTTCGAAAAACGCGAAAAACGAGGGAATGCTGCGATTTTTTTTTTTCCGCCACTGCATTCCCTGCATTTCCGAGTAAAAACGAAAAATCGCGAAAAACCGTGAAAAACGAGGGAATGCCGCGAAAAGGAATTCACTGTATTCCCCCGCTTTCCTGCGAAATACTGTTTTTCGCGGGGGGAGGTGGGGTGAGTCATCAGCCAATTAAATATGCTTTTGCGGGGGAAAAAATTGACCGGTACATTCAGCAAGTCAAAAGGGGTAAATATAAGTCTGAACATAATGAAAACAATTCACTTAATAAAAGTAGGGTAAATTCTTTCCATACAACATATGGTAAGACAATCTAAAAGACCTATATAACTGAAGTCATTATATAGCCTAATGCAAATAAGGTTGTATAAAAGTTGGTGGGGACAATTTGAGCATCCTGAAAAGTTGGTAGTGTTATGTCCCTATGCAAACCTACGCCCTTGAAGAGATTATTAACAAGTTTGCATTAAATGTGTATGTTAATATAATTTAAAATATGTTCAAATGATGCACTTTAAATTTGTTAGTAAAATCCAGATATTTATTCTGGAAGTTTTTCAAAAATGTTTCTTTAGTAGTTTTTCGAACTGTGTACATGTGAAACATGTGAACATGTGAAAGTTATCATCAGTCAATACAGATATATTTTGCATTTATCATTTAGCCTATCAATTAATTAAGTTCATATTCATAAGAAATGTAGCCCTGACCTCCGTTCACACAATCTGTTTGTTCTTATTAATGTGCCGTCCCCAGCAAAAAGTCTATATGCAGGTTATGCTGTTATGTCGTCCCTACCATTGCTGAGACCAAACTTACGCTCTTGCTTTTTCATATGTCATTTAGACCAAACAAGCACCTGTACTGTTAAGTCATGAAATGCTCCCTAATTTAGTCTGTCCAGCACATCTCCTGTGCTGGCGTGCCGTGTGCTGCCTGGCCTGGAGGTGACTCTGGGCTATGAACGTGACGACAAAAGCCTCTGGGGCAAGTGGCCTCACACAAATCTGGTCCAGGTTGTTAAAAGCATGGGTGCCCGTCACTTTGTCCGTGAGCCATATATATCCTTCCAAAAAGCCATGACATAGTAGTTCATCCAATCAAATCTTGATGTAAGTTTTGCTTTCTGTTGTTGTGACCTTGACATTTTCTTGCACGAAGCCCATGTGGATGAGAAGAACAAAGTGGTTAGCACGCCATCCTTCATGTGGGAGACGGAGCTTCACTATCACTATGTATTTGACGGCATCGGAAATATGGTCAAGCATGTAATGCGCATGTCAATCTAGCAATATCCCATTTATGACAGTGGGAGATAGTGTTGATCTGAGGACAGAGAAAATGTCCTGTATAAGTCCTTTTGACTGACATTGTCAAAGATGTCATGCCACTGTCATGTAGGAAGTAAGTACCGTAAATTTCGGACTATAAGACGCATCTGATTATACGACTTCCACCACCAAATTTGACACGAAAACAGCATCGATAAGCCGCAGCGGACTATAAGCCGCAGCTGTCCACACTGTATTATGTGATATTTACACCAAAAGATATTAACCCGTAAAATTTTGTGACAGCGGCATCATAAGACTGTCATAACACCAAATGAACCACCATGAAGCTTTAAATTGGCTGCAAAGCTTCATGGCTTCAAGAAGCTTCATTTGGCCAACACTGCTCCCTTGGGGGAGACAGTTAACTTCTGCTGCCACCTGCTCTGGACACTGTTGTCGTCCAACATTCCTCCTAGCATGCACTGCAACGCTACAGTAAATAATGGATGTCATTTTGTGTCATCCGTCAAATTATCTCACTTTTGAATGGATGTAAAAGATCCGAGCTGAACGTAAATGGAGTTAGTGACATAATTGGCCGGATGACATCTGTCATAAGCATTCATTAATGCCCATGATAGTGTCGTGTCATAGTTATGACAGTCTAATGGCAGTCTTATGACACCACTATCAAATAGAGTGTTACCTAATAACCCAAATAAATCAACAAATAAGCCACACTGGATATAAGCCGCAGGATTAAAAATGAGGGGAAAAAAGTAGAGGTTTATAGTCCGAAAATTACGGTAACCAACTCTTGTGTTAGATTTCACATTTTGAGTAAAAGCTTTAGTCATAGCAGATGGTCTGTTGTCTTTATGTGCCAGGTGTGTAATAGATACAAGGTTAAAGGTCATTTACAGTAAATCACAAAAGTGAGTACACCCCTCGCATTTCTGCAGATATTTAAGTATATCTTGTCATGGGACAACACTGACAAAATGACTTTGACAGAATGAAAAGTGTGTGCACCTTATATAATAATTTATTTTCCCCTCAAAATAACTCAAAATATAGCCATTAATATCTAAACCCTTGGCAACAAAAGTGAGTACACCGCATGGAAACTACGTACGGTACATCCCTAAATGTCCAAATTGAGTACTGCTTGTCATTTTCCCTCCAAAATGACATGTAACTTGTTACAGGAGTGCTGTTAGCATTGGGAATATATATATAATTATTATATGCGTTATAGTTACTTATACATATTATTACTGATATATTGGTGTTATCACTGCAACTATTATTGTTATTATCTGTGTAATCATTATGATTAGTAGAGTTGTCGTATAAGTGTTTTGTTGTCTTCATTGATGTCATAACTGTTATCATGGCTGTTATTGCATCGTTGTCATTATTGTTGTGGCCATAAATGTCATTTTCATCGTTGGTGTTGTCACTATTGCTCTAATCAAACTGAGTCCATATTTTATTTTTATGAACAAGTCTTTGAGTAAAATAGAATGCCGGTGCTGATGGTGATAGTTAAATGGTTATACATATCTATATAGATGAACTAGTACGCAAGCATGTTTATATGTCTACACATTCAATATACGTAACTTGAAATATAGGGCTGGCAAGTGGGAGCTCTGATGCAAGAGGTTGTTAACCTTTTGGCTCAGGTTCCCAAATCTCGTCTTTTAATGCACAACTAGGACACGTATGAATGAGTGGTCCTGTTGCCTGGGGGTTGTTTCCCTAAGGCAGCAGATCCACAAATAATTGGATAATGAATAATACACATTTTAACACATCACATTTTAACTAGGGTTGCTCCGATCATGTTTTTTTGCTCCCGATCCGATCGTTTTAGTTTGAGTATCTGCCGATCCCGATATTTTCCGATCCGATTGCTTTTTTTTTTTGCTCCCGATTCAATTCCAATCATTCCCGATCATATACATTTTGGCAATGCATTAAGAAAAAAATGAATAAAACTCGGACGAATATATACATTCAACATACAGTACATAAGTATTGTATTTGTTTATTATGACAATAAATTCTTTCTGTGAGAGGGATCCACTTTCCACAAATATACCTGTGACTTTGTATATTGTGACTAAATATTGCCATCTAGTGTATTTGTTGAGCTTTCAGTAAATGATACTGTAGCCATGCCCAAATGCATGATGGGAAGTGGAACCATGACTGTGCGTAGGTCTACCAATTGATATATCTTCTCTGCGTTGGGAAATAACATAAAGTGTTAAGAAAAAGATCAATTGCTACCTTGCTTCCCCACATTGCTTCCCATGATATTTCTAATCGTAGGGAGAGGGATTGTAAGGCTTTAGCCAATTAAAAACAGGCTCCAAAGGCTGCCAAAATTCACTCTACTCATTTTACGCTGTCTTTTATCTCTCTATATAGGTAAAACGGCGCCATTACAGATTGAGCGCGACAATGTATGAGTGGGTCGTGCAATGCATGCATTAATTGTGTTAAATATTTTAACGTGATACGTTTTTAAAACAATTAATTACCGCCGTTATCGGGATAAATGTGATAACCCTACCTTAAGCCTAAAGACTCTGGATGAGTGTAACATATTATGTCTGTAACGATAAATACAATTAGAAAACGATTTAATAAAAAAAAAAAAAAAAAAAAAAAAAAAATTTAAAAAGGCATGGCCGATATTTTTTTGCCGATTCCGATACTTTGAAAATGACGTGATCGGACCCGATCAATCGGGACATCTCTAAATTTAACAATTATCACCATTAGCACCAGTAAAGCTGTTATTACAGAAATTATGACTTTGAATGTACAATCAGTATATGGGGACGGCGGTGATGACGACGATGATAGCGGTGGTAGTGATGGTGGTGGCGATAGTGCAATGATGATGACGATGTTGGGAAGTGACTGTATTTACATTGAATTTTTTGGGAGTGAATTGGGGGTGGGACCAAAAAAAAGCTCGGCTTCTTCCCACTCCTTTTCGAGCTACTTATGTATGTATTTAATTTTTGTTATAATCAACATTACTGGTACTACTGTAATTTGTTTTCCCCTATTCTTGCTGTTTTTGTTATTATTGCTCGAAATATAAAATTATTCAATCAATCAATTGCTGTGGAGATTGAAGAGGTGGGAGGTTAGCCTGTTAGTGCTCAAACTATACGCCGCACTCTACATCAAATTGGTGCGTGGCTGTCACCCCAGGAGGAAGCCTCTTCTGAAGACGGTACACAAGAAAGCCAGCCCGTCTCATCAGACCATAGGACATGGTTCCAGTAATCCATGTGCTTTGTTGACATGTCTTCAGCAAACTGTTTGCGGGCTTTCTTCAATCTCTGCAGCAATGCTGACAGGACTCCTGTAAAGAGTCACGTGACATTTTGGAGGGAAAATGACAAGCAGCACTCGATTTGGACATTTAGGAATGTACGTAGTTTCTATGCGGTGTACACACTTTTGTTGTCAGGGGTTTAGATATTAATGGCTGTATTTTGAGGGGAAAATAAATCAACTCTATTATATAAGCTGCACACAGACTACTTTTCATTGTGTCACAGTGTCATTTTGTCAGTGTTTTCCCATTAAAAGTTATACTTAAATATCTGCAGAAATGCAAGGGGTGTACTCACTTTTGTGATACACAGTAAGTTAAAGATGGCGCATGTGTATCATGTATTTGCATATTTTTCTTCTGTGCTTGTTTCCCAATCAGACATCTATAAAAAATAAATGACAACAGATTCAAGAACCATTGAGTTTTTTTTAATAATACAATTCATTCATAACAAACATATAAAAACAAACAATATATAAAACTTTTTAGTTTGTACAAAAACCTCTTAACTCATCACTCCACATGTGGCTTCTCATTTGGGGATATTTTCATAGAGTTCACAAAGTACATTACGATCTCAAAGCTTGTCATTTGACCAAATCAGCTGTTGTTCTCAGTTGAAAAAAAAAAAAAAAAGAACAGTTCATAAAAGCCTGAATCATTCACAGTGCTGTCTTCACATCAGTGAATTGTAAACATGTTTGCATATTAGAACTCACTTCAAAAAACGTGAGCAAAGCTCAAAGCAGAAAAAGGCATACAACATATTCCTGTTTTACAAAGTGTCATTCAACTACAAATTCCGTCCAGTGAATTTTTTTTTTGCTTCAATGCAAGTAAACGCTTGCACACCTCAACAGATAAACATTCTGAGAGCAAAAGATTTAAGGGACTAGGAAAGGGGGAAAAAAAATATATCGATTGAGAAAAATAAAACATCACCAATAGCCCTGAGGTGCTTAAAACTAAAGGATAAGAACATTAATTATATTAGATTTGAGACCAAGAATGTCAGTAGTAGGGAAAAGGCTTGAACAGAACACAATGCCATTTTGGAACAAAATAATTGTCATAAGCTTTGTTTTTCATTAAAAAAAAAAAATCGTAACTTGAAATAACATCTTGATAGTGATGTTTGTATCCAGTTTTACTTCAAAAGTGTGCCAGTGTCTGATTGTCAAAACAACCTCAACACAGTTGCACAATCTTTTATAACATTAAATAATCCCTTGTCAGGAGTAACAAAGACAAGACAATGCCATTAGATGACGAATGTGGACAAACCACTTGACAGTAATACAGTCTTGGATTCTTTTAGTCTGCTCGAACAGACTACTGGAGTTCTTTCACATGAATTATGACTGATGTCTGCTACTTGTTGTCTTTCTCAGATGCACCTGTGGAAACAGAGAATTGCAGCATTGAATTATAGCACTGAAAAAATGTACCTTTTCTTAATGAATTTGCATGCAATAAGAAGTTGACTAAACCTAAAAAGGTGTGAGTGACAGGCAAGAGGCAGGCAAGCAAGGAATGAAGGGAAATTAAAGGGAACCTCAGACGTAAAGACTTATAAGCTCTAATAAGCCACAATTGTTCTCTTTTGATAAAATGTTATTAGAAACAAATAAAATATTAAAATCTATCATATTTAGTACATGTTTTGACCTACGGAGGGCGCCATGTTTTATGCGTGCAATGGACGCTTGGGGTGATCACGTAGTTTGCCACTGTCACTAGACGAACACTCTCAATCCCTTCGTTGCTTGCCTTGGTTTTTTACGCGGCGAGACGTCCAACACATGCGCACATTGTTTAAAAGCGGTGAGTACTTTTTGTTTTTATTGAGTCTTTTATTACCTTTTCAATGCCTCAAAAATACTTTTTGCATGTGTTTCCCTCTCATACTTTTAAGCATTGTGTTTTCTTGTGGTAGCATTAAACATACGTGGAGATAGCCCCCCCCCCCGGTAGCCGAAAATGTCATTGCATATAACTGACTTTCCAATATATGAATTTAAAATTAAGACTTTGCCGGTAAAATGTTGTCAATAAAAGTTGTAAAGCAATAAAACAACTAAAGTCAATGAAATTAACAAAAAATATTTTATAATGGGTCAAAATTATTTTTCAAACAGATCATGTGACTAGCCCCTCAGAGATGGTAATTTATTTTGCTTATCCAAAAAAAATAAATAAATAAATAAATAACACTTGAGGACAGAAGAGGCAAGATAGATATGGCAGAAAACACAGACAAGACTGAAAAAGCAGTTTCTGCTCTTGCACTCTTCTTTAAAATGAATTGCTGTGTTTTAATCCAAAACAACTGTTGTGTTTGATAGAACAACATGTCTATATGCTGCCATAGCAGATTCATGGCACATTAAGCCCCCGAACTATTTTTAATTTGCCTGTTTTACCCAGGAAAACCTCGTTTACAGAAGTCGCGCAACCGTTTTTGTTTCAACCCAGCCATGAAAACAAACAAACAACAAACAAAATGTCTGTCATTTTTAGCTTAGAATCATGAATTGATGTCTAATATTTTGTTTAAAAAAAGACTTGAAAAAATTATTTACTCGCATATTTTAAACTTAAACAAATTACGTCACTGTACGTCAATGAAAAAAATGGCGTCTGTAAAAAAGTCACTGATAGCTTCCTCATAACTATCACTAAATTGTATTTTTTTGTTTCTGTCGCATTTTCCCCGATATGCTAGATGATAAATAATCGATCCAAACAACGAAGAATTGGATTTTTTTTTTAAAAGGGTAAATATATGAAAAAGAAGATCTCGACCACTCATTGATGTATGCGATTTCTGCATCGCGACCCTTGTTATATGACCATGATTCACCGATAAAATCCCCCCAAAATCCGGCTGTGGCCATTCACAGTTGTGTCTTGACAGATACATGAGACATGGAGGAACAACTTGGATCAAAACAAGGTAAGTCATGGTGTTAAAGTCATGGCGTCTGTAATTCTGCTCTCGCCTCCAGATAGGGTTTTGCTGTTTAGAAAACTTTTTCTTTTTTTTTTAAATGCCCTTCTGTCCAAATTTTTTCTTCCCCCAGAAAATGGAGATTTTAAGCTTTCCAATGATATATCACACATGTATATCGGACAAATTTAAAATTTGGCCAAACTGGGGGTCTTTTTTTTCATATCGAAGCTTTCAAAAGCGACAACAGCTACTGAGCGGGAACCAAAGATTGAAGATGCGGACCAAAAAACACTGGAGAGCACCACCAAAATGGTGAGCGGAGTTTCAGTTTGCTCCACTTAAGACATCAACCCTCAAAAAAGATAGGAAACAAACAAAAAGCTCATTTTTAACGCAAATGTTCCTGGCTGGAATATTCAGTCAAAAATGATGCGGCATCTACTTCTCCACTAGGTAAGACAGAAAAACGCACACGTACACACACACAGCTGGGATGCCTGTATGTACGAGCATGGGCTAAATTACTATCCGAGCATAAATCTTGTAAATTCATTTTGTTGCTGACACTAAGTTTCGGGTCATCAACATTTTTGCCCACCCCCGCCACAAACGACAAACTCCCCGCCTATGGCTTTAAAGCAAATAGTTGATCTGTTGACCACATTAATCACGTGGCATATTTAAATCACACTTATTTGATATTACTACGTTGAAGTATTTTCTTAAGGCATCTTTACCTATAGCAAAAATTTGCTACGAATCTGTTGCTTAATCTCGTCTTGTGAGACGAATTTGATATCTCAAATTTATCTCATTCTCTACTTTTTGGTTCTGAGTTTGTGCTCCAAAGGGTACCCTTAGGAGCAAGTGATGAGTCAAAATGAGCAAAGACATCATTGAGATAAATGAGAATGATTTGAGAGAACAGATTTGAGAATAGAAATTCTCATAATTGAAAGTGGAGTTATACTTGTATAGCACCTTTGAGGCACTCAAAGCGATTTGACACTATATCCTTATCTACCTACTGGTGACGTAGCATCGTGGGGTTCAGTGTCTTGCTCAAGGATACTTTGATGAATTTATCAGGAGAGAGAATTGAACTCACAACTAAAGAAGCCTCGATCGATCAGCATCGGGTCCGATCACGTCATTTTCAAAGTATCGGAATCGGCAAAAAAATATCGGACATGCCTTTTTTTAATATATATATATTTTTTAATTAAATTGTTTTCTAATTGCTTTTAACGTTACAGACAAAATGTCTTACACTCATCCAGAGTCTTTAGTTTTGGCTTAAAGTAGGGCTATCAAATTTATCACGTTAACGGCGGTAATTAATTTAAAAAAAATTAATCACGTTAAAATATTTAACGCAATTAACGCATGCGCTGCACGACCCACTCACGCATTGTCGCGTTCAATCTATAATGGCGCTGTTTTGCCTATATATAGAGATAGAAGGCAGCGTAAAATGAGTAGAGTGGATTTTGGCAGTCTTTGGAGCCTTTTTTTAATTTGCTAAAGCCTTACAAAACCTGTGGGTTGGGGAACGACTTCTCTACCAGAGCCACATATAAACGCACTGTGCTCAATGTGACGCGGCACATCAATGGAAAGCAACTTCAGAAAGAATGTGTAGCAGCGATGAAGCAAATGTATTTTATTTTGCTTCATTTAATAATTTATATATTTCTTTGATGCTTTGACACTGAAAAAAAAAAAAAAAACGCGGACATGTTGCCTGTGAGCCAGTAGTTTTGCGAGACAGGGTAGGCCAGCGTGTTGCGTGTTTTGATTATGTCATCAAACAAGAGGACTAAGGTTCTTCCACTATTTTGTGGTAAACTTTCGGTTTTTAAAACAAAAAAACGATAATGCATTTGTAGCCGCCGATAGTTTTCAGCACCAAATTTTTGGTCACATCTCTAATTTTTACATTGAACCAGATGTTATTTAATTACTTGACCGATATTATTTTTCAGATTTTGGCACGACATGAATTAAGATGTGATTGGACATGTCAGAGTAGACACTACTCTTTCTTACAAGGAAAGAATCTCTAAAACCCAAAATGAGCAATTGCAGACTGGAAGGAGAGCAAATTGAGAAATATTTGTAACTGACACAATATAGGGTTGCTTGGCAAGCTTTGAGGCAAGTTTAAGAAATAAATACTTTGCTCATCCTTATCTTTCACTGAGAAATGACTGAGATCGTGAGTCCAAGTAAGGAGATCAAATTGAGATGCATTTGAGATCAATACAAGATCTCATAGTTGTCTCTTGGTGAGATCTGAAAGGAGACAGCTGTGAGACATTACTGAGAAATCGTGCAAGCTACTGTAGTAGAACTATTCTCAAGACCTTCTCGTGTAATGCTCACTGTTGCCCCTTTCCCACTGAAACTAGTGGGTCAACTCGCGTTTTTTTCCAAGCCGATGCAACCCACTAGCAATTGGCATCTTTCCTATTGACAAAAAAAGCCGTGTCTTTTTTTCCCCCACCCGTCTAACCCCCCACCCCTCCTCAGCTGTGCGTAAGGTTACGTGACGTCACCACGCTAAAATGCGCATCGACAATTCATTCAGATCAAGGAAGTAAACAATGCAGAGCAACATGGAAGCTTCCTTTCCGTTTGTGTTCTCCGTTTTCATGCTTTTTACTGCCCTCAAAATGATCGAAATGCAGCAAAGGATCAACACTCTGCTTGTGCTGAGGCAACGTAGGCGATGTGAATTCTTCTTCTTCTACTAGCTTTGTTATGAGCATCAACGTAACTACGGTTGTGGGGCGTGTTAAATGGGAGGCGACTGGCACGTTGTTATGACGCATCACGTAAGAGCCTACGTCACCACGTAGATTAGGGTGTTGACCGTTGACCCGGGGTTTTGCTTTCACACTGCATGACGATCCGAGCCGAGGTGATTTTAACACGGGTCGCTTGGGGGGTTGATTGACACGGGTCGAGGCGGGTCGCTGCACCTTTCACACTGCCACCAAAAGCCGATTGTTAGTGGGTTGACACGGGTTTTTTGGCCAGTGGGAAAGGGGTATGTGAGACTTACTTCTCACGAGACAAATTTGAGAAAACTGAGAAAACCACTCTGCTCTCGATTATTGCTGATTCACTTCTCAGAGATGTAAATGAGACATGAACAAGATCCCACCTTCAATTTTGCTTTGCTATGGGTAGTATATTCTGTCTGTATGCATCTAAACAAAACAAGCTGAAAGCGCATGGTAGTACTTTGGGTGTCCAATTCGCTTCTTGTAGGACGTTTTGCCGGTGTAGCACATTTTGGCAGAACACGTTTTTTTTTTTTCCTACTCCCATCTTTCCTGTTCATTTTGCTTTTGCTGCTCGTTTTGTGAAATATCAACAGTGCTGCCATGCTCATTAATATTCCTCTCGGGTACAAATTGAAAGGGTTGAACAGATGACATGTTTATATCGCTAAAGTCATACTCTGGAAGCCTGGCAGCGTAACCCTACTAGTTAAGGTAATTTTACAAATTGTATAAAAACGAAAACATTAAGAGGAATATGAACCTACCGTAATTAATCAATAGGCTAAATGATCAATGCAAAATAAATCTGTATTGACTTATACTAACTTTAACGTATATTGGGTCAGGTGATACACCGTTCGAAAAACTGTGAAAGAAACATTTTGAAAACTTCCAGAATAAATATCTGGATTTTACTAAAAAATTTAAAGTGCATCATTTGAACATATTTAAATTATATTAACATACAAAATTAATGCAAACTTGTTAATAATCTCTTCAAGGGAGTAGGTTTGCATAGGGACGGTAGGGACATAACGCTACCAACTTTTCAGGATGCTCAAATTGTCCCCACCAACTTTTAAACAACCTTATTTGCATTAAGCTATTTAATGACTTCAGTTATATTGGTGATTTAGATTTTCTTTCCATATGCTTCAATATCAAATTATTTGAACTCATAATAATGTTTATCTTTTAAGAACTACAAGTCTTTCTATCCGTGGATCCCTTTAAGGAAGAGAGGGCTGCCAGAGAGTGACGGACCGAGTTCCCCTTTTAGAGCAATGCTGAGTTGGTGTCAGAGTCCGAATCGTGTCCGTGGTTGTGGTAAGGCTCCTGGGAAGAAGTGGTCTCCTGAGCCCGCCTGTACTCTTGGTACTCCTCCCGGAGAGCGTTGAAACGCAGCTCGCTAAGAGATTGGTGGGACTGGCTGCATGGTGGGTCGGAAACAGTTTGGCAGGCTGAGGGAGACGGGCCTGGGAGAGTGCACGGGGGACAGGAAATGCATGGATGGATGTCATGGGTAAAGCTTACAATAACCACAGCACGTAAGGGCCAAGCACATGCAGCGTCAATGTTACTTACAATGGCACATGCAACATGTCTGAAAACATCAAGAAAGTGACATCACCTTTGTTTCTTTGGTCCTGGAGGCCAGCAGGTTGATCGCACACAAGCCTCCCCCTCTTTGTCTGAAAATCTCCTTGTGACTGATCAAACCTCAAGGCCTCCAGGACTTCAGAGTCCACACATGCGTCAGCAGAATCCCACTCATAACTCTCATCTACTGACGTGTTCCTTCTACTGGAATACACAAAAGCAAAAAAAGTCAGAATGATACAATGCCAAACATACAGAGCGAGACAAAAACTGTTATTTTGGCAACAAGAATCAATCCTCCACTGTGAGAAAAGTCCTGTTTGTGTTCTACTTCCCAGTGAGGTAATGTTTCACCTTTTCGATCTCCTTAGAGTTGGATCCGGCTCAGATCTGTGCCTCACACTCTCCTCCGTGGTTTCGGGAGAGCTGAGCAGTGTGGGAGTGATGGACAGCGACTGGCGAAAAAGACCGGCACTGCCTCTCCCACTGCTCTGACTGGCATAGCTGGCCCTCCCTCCTTCTCGGACCTCTCGACTCTCCACATCACCTGCCCTCCTTGTCATTCTTTCTGACTGTCTGTAACCGTCACCCTCCCTCTGAGGGAAAGGCATGCAGTATGGTGAAGGCCAGCTGATACCTCTGGGAAGGTAAGGCCTCGGGGGGCCCATTCTTGGGTCCATCAGCCTCATGTTCTCTGGTCTGGGTCCTGGCCAGGGGTGATTATTGGGGAATGGGATGGAAGTGTGCATGGGGATATACTTGTACTGAGTAGATCTAAGTGTCTCTGGATAAGAAGGGGACCAGCTTGAGGAATCTGGGAATACCGCCGCGTGCCGTCGTGGATCACAGTGTTCCGGCATTGGTGATGCTGAGCTTTCTCTGGGTGGGTACATGGAAGGAGTGAAGTAAGAGGGACTGGATCTTTGTGAACATCGGGGCCTCTCCAAGCTCCCCATCGTGGGACGCCTGACAGGGATGTACTCTCTCCAGGAAGGGCCAGGTCTTTGAAAGGAAGATGGAGTCCTACCTAAACTGTAAGACTTCACCCTGACATCTGGGTTCGGGAACTCATCCCAGTAACATTTCTCAGAGATGTACGTCCTTGGGCTCTCAAAGTGTTCCCATCTGGGGGAGCCAAAACTGATAGATTTCTTAAGGAAAGGTTGAGGGGGTACCATACCTGACAGTGTTCTACAAGGGCCAACACTTAAGGATTTCCTTAGAAACGGGACTGGGGCTTGAGTTATTCGTGATGCAATGTTATTGGTCCGATTGCCAGGAGAACTTTGTCTTTGGGGTTGTTCTGATAAAGACTCACTACTGTCAGTAAAGCTCGGAGAATGTTTTGACATGATAGCTACCATGCCTTTAGCGGCACTAAGCAAGGTATGTGCGGGTCTGGAACCCAGTCTTGACTCAGTGCTTTTTGTTTCTGCTCGTATCTGGGTTTTTTCATTGTATAGCTGTTTACTAGTTTTTTCTGGAGCAGGCGATATTGGTCTTATGTGGTCCGGAAACCTTACTCGAGGTTGGGCCTCCCTTGCTTCAACTTGAGCCCTGGAGGCATTTGTTTCTGGTGATGGTTCAAAGCAAACCTTAACTCTATTTTTTTCAGTTTCAGCAATTTCCTGTACATGAACCTCCCAATTCTTAGGTACTACGTCAGGCTTAGCCACAACTGACTGAATAGATTTTTTGTCATAACATTGTCCAGCACTGTCTGTAACTTCAGCTTCTTCCTCGGGTTCATCTACACTCATCTCAATAAAACCTGGAAGGCTCAGATATTCCAGAATTGCACTTGTTTGCATTGTTATTTTAGAAGGGGATGCTGCTGGTTTGGTCTTGAAAGACCCTGACATTCTGGGGATAGAAAATTGGGATCGATCACTTTTAGATTCTTCTACAAGGGTTAGTGGTGACACAGGGCTAGGGCTATGAGAGAATTGCCCCTTTTCACTCCTCCTGGAGCGTCCTCGAACACCTTCTCTTTCTGATCCAGAGCTGAGACGGTCATCACAGCTTTGATATTTGCCGTCTTTGCAATTCGATTTAACTTGATGCTCATAGGGTAAGGTAGCGATACCTGAAGGACCAGGATCCCTTGTGGCCCCATATGATGTTGAAGCGGTAAAAGTGGGACTCTCAGACCGCTTACTGTAGACTAAAGGAGTTCGAGAAGCTGGATCCCAATTCCGAGTGCCATAAGCATATGAATTTCTGGATCGAGAGGGAGCACCACCAACACCTATATTTTCCCCTAAGCCCTCTGTTAAGGTCTTACTACATATATCTGAATCTCTGTGAGGACTCAGTGACTTGGCTCTGGGTGATGTCGCTAAACATTGAACTGTGGGGTTTTCAAATGTCACATCCATAGAAGGCATAGGAAGAGATGTGTTCTGAGTCACCTGAGTATGAGATGAATCAACACCAAACGAGTTTGTAGTTTCTACAGACGGATGAGAATGCTGTACAGATGTGGTCTCCCAGGGGCTCTTCACTGGAACAAGGTTTGTCATGGCTGTAACAGGGCTAATGTCCCATTGAATGTGAGATGAACAAACTCTGTCTGTAGGGCTACTTGTGCTGCCAAAGTAGCACGCTCTTCGATAGTCTGCTACCCGACTTGTGTGGCCTGAGGGCTTGTGTTTTTGACGAAGGGTTACATCTTGTAATTTCCATACAGGGTCTTCATCTGACTGGGATACGCTACACTGCGGGCTCCCTTTCCCGTCATCTCGGTTTCTGTTATTGGTTGTATAGCGTTCGAGCTCACGCTCCATTTCCTCCCTCTCCCTGGCCAGCTGTATGCACTTTTTTATGCTGTCATTCTCCAGGTCGCTATCAAGTTGTGTGATTAGCGTGCTATCATCAGTAAGGTGACTGGCCATGGGTTGATAAGCTGAGGACTGCGGTCTGTCTGCCTCTCTATCCAAAATGTAGGTTTTCCTCGACAAAATAGGGAAAAGGTCTTCAGTACGAGCTGCCTTGCGATGCCTTCTCAGAGAATCACTAGGTTTTTTATCACTGTTATCAGAATAAAAGCTTGCTCTTTCTAGGAGGTTCTCTGAGCCATGTTCATCATCGGAGTAAAAGCAGCCATGACGGGAGAAATTCCGAGCAAGGGTTCGTACTTTTCCCGGAGATTGAGGAGGTTTATTAAGCGCCAGGACATCTACAGTAAGTGGAGAATCTTTCCTCACATCCCTGTCAGAACTCAAGATACTTGACTTTGGGGAGTCCCTAAAGGACGTACGATTGCTTCCTGAGCCACTTGCACCACCATTGCTTTGCAAGATATCCTTGAGATTTTTCTTATTGGAGGGACTGGAATTCTCGATCAGAGGTTGGATAATGAAACGTCCATCTGGGCCTCTGTGAATAGACTCCAAAGATGTTGGAGAGGGAGCCTGGGACCCCAGGTGGCTCTCAAAGAGTGTGTAATGTGGTGGTGGAGATGAGTTGGCTAAAAGCTGCTTGCGCTGATCTTGATATTCTCCTCGACTGCCTTTATCAAAAGAGGAGCGATCGTACTGTGATGAGGACGTTGGGAAGAAGGGAATGGGTGGACACAGCTTTAGCTTCAAGACACTGTCTGGACTGCGAGGAGGCGAGCGAGCTCTGAGGGGAAAAAAACAGGCAATGAATAAAGAAGTGTAATATGTTCAAACAGGACAATCAGCATTTAAAATATTTCCTTATATTTTTCCTCAGTTGAATAATAATATTTCTAAACACACATTAAATCAGTTAAGACACTTACTCTGAAGATGGACTCTTCTGGAAAGCAGGTGGGACATCTAAAAAAGAATAACACATTAAAAATTGTTGTCAAATGATGAGCGTGAACACTGTATTGCACCTACATGTGTCAATCATGCTTTACCTTGTTGTCTCTTCCTACGCCGACGTGCTCGCCAATTTCTCATATAGCAAGCTGTTACTAATGAGAGCACAATGGCCATGAAAAGGAAGCAGACTCCACCGATCACACCAGCTAGGAGAGGTGCAGGAAGGAGCTCCAAAAAACTCGGGCTTAGTGGGTAAATCTGCATCCCTGTAAACCCAGGAATCAGAATCCAGTTTCTCATTTATATTTTAAAATTCCTATACAATTCAAATATTATACAGTGATCCCCCGCTACTTTGCGCTTGAAACTTCGCGCTCTTAAGTCATCGAGGATTTCCCCCCCCAATTAATAAATAAATAAATGAATACAGATGAGCTGTCCTGAGCTGATCATGTAGTCTCACTCTCCATGTTGCTGTTCTTTGTTGGTCAGGCAGTGCACTGGAGTTGCTTATTAACGTTAACGGTGATTGACCAATGTTTCGCTTTGATCTCACCACAGATGCCAGGAAGGCAAAGCCTCAAAGCGCCGCATGCGTCAATCATGGTTTAACTTGTTAAAGAGTTGCTGTGGCAACTCATTGTGTGCAAATAGTGAGCAGCTTGAGTAGACTCACTCAATGAAGCATTTAATAAAGACAAACATTGTTCTCCTTTATTCTTGTTTAAAAATAATTTGGTGGGACAGTAACATGTTTAAAACTTATCATAATTTGTCGGCAGGGGGCGCTACTTCACGGTTTTTCACTTATCGCGACAGGTTCTGGTCCCCATTAACCACGAAAAACGAGGAATCACCTAATGTCAAATCCACTCCTGTAATTTACCTGTCGTAGATATACTGACAAAATCACTTGGTTCGCTGCGCACTTGATTACTACGGGACATCAGCCTCAGATCATAACTGGAGTCCTGGAGACAGAAGATTTATTTCCTTGTCATTACATGAAAAAAGTATTTTAAACCTCATAGCATGCACATACCCATTTTAGCTAAGGTAACATGACAGTGACATGAGATCTAAACGCAACTACAAGTCTAAACGTCAACAAATACTACAAAGAGCCTTACGCGAAGCAGTCCCTGAACAAGAACTTCGCTCTCATTGGCACTGATGTTGCTGCTAAGGATGACCCACTGGCCCTGATTTCGACGAGCCTGCAGCACAAAACTTGTCAACGGAGAGGATGGAGCCTCAGGATTTGACCATTGGAGGAGAACACCAAGCGTGGTCCGGTTAGCAGACAAGATTAAGGGCGGTTCAAGTGCGACTAAAGTGGTGACGATGGTTGGGGCTTCTGTTGGAAAAGCTAGAAGGAGAAATCAAATTATAGCAGATGCCCACACAAAAGTGAATGTCGAGGCTCCTCAAATATTTACAAACCTTGAGTTCTTGCAGTAACAATTTCACTGAAAGGTCCAGAGCCGAGTTTATTCTGAGGTAGAACACTGAACTGATAACTAGTTGCAGCCAGCAGAGCGGTGACCAACAGGTAGTTCTTAGATGTGGGTACGGGTAAAGATGCCCATTCATGTTTACCTCTGGATGCTTGCTTGACCCTGATAAAAAACAGAAGAGGAAAATTAACCACTGTGTTTTCAGTTTAAGTAATAGCAAGCACACTATTCATGCCATTTGTTATTTACCACACAGTGAACTTCTGGGTGTATCCACCATCAAACCCAGGGACCCATGACACATTAGCTTGGTTTATTTCTGTGTTTACAGATACTGAAAACACAGCATGAGGGCTTGTACCTGAGTAGCACAGAGAATCAGTTTATGCAACAGTGTGCAAAGACACAGAGATACAAATACAGTGGTACCTCGACATACGATTGCTTCGACACTCGATCTTTTCGACATCTGACATAAAATTTGACTTGCCATTTGTTTCTACATTTGACGACATGCTCGAAATATGACTATTTATGACAGCCCCACAGTTTTTTTATGTGTTCCCACAAGACGGACGCACAGCGATTTTCTTGTCAGAGAAATCAACATGGGTTCCAAGAAAGTTTGTGCAGGTGGTGAATAAAGGTGACTCTTACCATTGAAATGAGGATGGAAATGACAGAAAAATATGAGTGATGTGCGTGTCCGTGAACTGGTTTGACAATACGGTTGAAGAATGTCTACTATCTTGATGGTCCTTCTCAGAGCTCCTTTCGCCAGTTTTTATAAGTTAAGGCAGTGGCGTCGTTATGGATATTTTAGGGGGGCCATTCCACTTGTTCATATTGAGAACGTCCACATCACTGAAAATGCACTCCGTGATTTCCCTGTGATGTTACTCGAAGTCAGTACCGGCCGGCGTGAGAGTATAACAGCGTTTTTTTTTTTCAGTAGTAAGTAATCTAATTAATTAATTTTCCCATCTTTGCAACGCCGTTACCGTTACTGAGGATGTAAAGGGGTACGTTTCTACAATTTGGTTGAATGAAGGCAAGTGTCTGATTTTGCCAGTTGTCTGGATAGAGCAGAGCGCAAATAGATGGATGAAGGATGGACATAAGAAGGTTTTCCAAGAAAATGAGTATTTATCACTGGTAGTAACCGTTAGCTCCAGCCCCCGACTAACAGCAGAAAGTACCATGCAATTAATAAACCAACTGCTCTGTGTTTGACACATAAAAACCTGGCTAGCACACTACAGACAATCTCTGCGCATATCTTACCTTTGCTTTTTTGCGGTCGAAAGTTACTTCCCTGCTCTAAAATAACGCTGCTACTTACCTGCTGCTAGATAGTTAGGCTGAAATGCATTGTGAGGGTCCCGGCTGTTTATAGACTTAGGTGTGCAGTCTTTTTACCACTATCTTTGGGCTGACTTCCTTCTGGAGTATCGGCTGTGTTTCTCACTTTACGTATAGATGAGTACAGGAGCTGAGCTCATTCACATATGATTATCATGAGTGAATAGTCAATATAATACAGTATAATACACTAATAATAAAAATCACTCCACCACCTTTATTGACCTGAATGAGTCAGAGCAGAGTGGTAGACCAATTTACCACTCTTAAAAACGGTATGACAACAGCAGTGTTTGATGCTTCCATCTAGTATCAAGTAACTTGCAATTGTAGCCATTTTTTCCTGTTGTTCTACTATATTAAAAAATGACTGAAACAACAACAAAAATAATAATAATGAAAAAATGATCAGTCTTTGTTAGCTGATTTTGAAGTATAGTGCTTGTACGCTACGTTCACTTACATACGGGTCATCTCCTGGGGGCTAAGCCCACCCTGTTCTTCAAACCTAGTGACCCCATGAGTTAAGCGACAATTATTATTGTGGTAACATCGCCAAAAAATCGCCAGCTTCGTCAGGTTTTTAATCATTTATTTCAGAACTTGTGCAACACAACAGGCCTAATGTCCGCTGCAGTTGAGGCCAACAACATTAAAAGAGAAAGTAAAATCTCTACCGCACCTATCTCACTGTCACGTCAGCCACGCAGTGCATTCAGGTACAGCACACAAAACACATCCACCACATTAGAACATGATTCGTTACATTATTACAGGAATTATTAATATGATACGGTATTATTATTCCGATTCTTATTTATAATTTATCACTTTTGCTATGTGTAACTGCCATTTGTCATAGTACAAGAAGTATTTATTAAGGATTTGGTGTAGGTTTTTGGGCTGTGAAACAAAATAATGGAATTATAATGTATTCTCATGGGAAAATCCTGGTCGACATACAACCATTTCGACTTACAAACAAGTCCTGGAATGAATTAACTTCGTATGTAGAGGTACCACTGACCATGCAAATTAATATGCCTTCAAATCAACGGATCTCAATATACAATATTGTAAGTCTCACCAACCAAAAAATGTAAAACATGCAATTAACAGTCTGGAAAATACGGTACTTCTTTTGACATGGGCCCACTTACCCAGCACCATTACCACAGTTCCCACACTGACAGTTGCTACACGATTAGAGGCCAAGCATTCCCAGCCCCCGTGATGGTCTTTACTGAGAGGCTGCAGCATGAGGGAGCCATTGGCCAACACAAAATACTGAGAACGAGGAATTCGGCCAATCTAGCAGAGAAGATGTTATCAGTTTAACAATAACAATAAAAAAGAACATACAATGACACTTGTACAGTACAAATCCTCTGCATTTATGAGCAAAAAATGTGCACCTTGCTCCATGTTATGTTTGGCAAGGGATCGCCACCAGCTTCACAGGGTATGATCAACTCTCTGCCCACCTCCTGAAGATACTCAGGCCGGGGAGGCACTAGGAATGTGGGTGGATCCTGGAACATAAGCGATAGCCTTTTTCAGTTCATGCCATGCAGTAGGAAGAAAACACAGTAGAAGCAGCCTCGCATACCTGCAGAATGACCTGAGTGGGGTCAGACTGACCCATTGTGCCGTAGCTGTTATATGCGGTGCAACTGTACATGCCCACAGCATTGTCATTTGCTGTTGCTATGAAAACCGAACCTTCAGAATTCACCATCCACCCTGGAAACTGGATTGGACAAAGATGTCAATAATATACAGTACCTTCCACTTCGTCTTTGAAAAGCAAGAACATCCATTACAAGAGAGAGAGCAGCTCAACCTACATTATCTAGATTTAAGTTGTTCCCATCTTTGGTCCAGTTCACGTAAAGCACTGGGGGATCCGCCTGGACAGGACATACAATCACCCCCTCCATGCCAGAGGGCAAGTAGGTTTCCCTGGGCATTCGTACAACTCGAGCAGGATCTAGCATGGAATTGAGAATTTGCAATACAAATAATACATTTTAGGCAGTAAACAAAGATTGGTTAAATTCTTACGTTTAACTTTCAGATGAGCTGAGGCTGAGGGTGGAGTCAATATCCCATTTGTTGGGATACATGTGTAGTTTCCAGCATCTTCTGGGATTAGATTAGGGATTAAAAGGGTTCCGTCCACCAAAACCTTCACTCTGGATTTTAGAGATCTGTAAAAACCCAAAACAGTTTGTTATCAGGATATAATTATATTAATTGTCGAATCAGTGCTTTGCATAGCTAAATACCGTATTTTTTCGGACTATACGTCGCACCTGAGTATAAGTCACACCAGCCAAAAAATGCGCAATGAAAAGGAAAACAACATATATAATTCGCACCGGCGTATATATCGCATTTTTGGGGGGAAATTTGATAGAATCCAGCACCAAGAACAGATATGTCATCTTGAAAGGCAATTTAAAATACAATAGAGAACAACAGGCTAAATAGGTGTACGGTATGCTAACATTACATGAACCTAGAAGTTATATCGGGCCTAAAAAATCCAGCCCGACCCGACCGGCCCGCGGGTATTAAAGCCCGACGCGGCCCGAGGCCGATCAATTAACTTGATTTGCTTGCCCGAGCCCGAAAAAACCCAAAATTTTATGTTTTATTTGTAGGCACGAGCCCGTAAAAAACGAAATTTATGTTTTATTTCTGAGGACTCAGGAGAAGGAGGAAATGCGGGGATGCAATGCATGGTTGCGTTTTGTGTGATCACGTTTGCAACGATGCCAGTGCATATATGCAGAATGATAACAAATTAAAGCCCGTCTTTTGTAACGAATTCTCCCAGTTAAACAAGACTGTAAGATGGATATTCAATAAATATTTATATCTTTTATATTTGCGTTTCTGTTCTAACAGGCGGATAGTGGATTTGATATTTATTTTAATCTCCTCGAATTGGCAGAAAAAAATGCAAGTTTTCTCAATGTTGAAATAGTCTACATATTTTTATGATCATTGTAAATGCATTTACACAACGAAATAACGCTGGAAAAGTTTGTTAAATATATTTCTCGTAGCTGACACAGGTTTCCGTATAGCACCTTCAACAATCAATTTGAATCCTTTCCATATCCCACTCCTACCGCAGTTGTTTGCTTTTCAATTCCCCTGTCTTTAGTTTTTTTTTCATTCCTATAGCTGCTCCATATCGAAAAGGAAATACCAGGATGCTCGCGGAGGGCACGCAGGAGGGGAAGATTGAAAAGAGAGCCACTGCGTTCACGTGCGCAGGCATGCACAGCACTTTCTTTGTTTAATCCCAATTATTTATTTTAATTAACATCCATACATCGTATTAGTATAAATAAATGTATATCTATTTAAAAAAAGTTAGCGAGAGAGAAGTCGGCCAACTCGACCGTAAATAATCACACATAAGTCGTGATCATATCCCATACCTAAAGAATATTTTGCTTCTTTATTAAGTCAGATCATAGACTTCATTTTCAGTTGACGAGCCAGACATTGTGCTAGTGAGACGGGCCAGGCAGAGCATTGTGGCAGCTTTCACTGAGATAAACTCAAACACACATGGCGTTCTAATGCCGGATTTAGGTGGAAACAGGACGAAAGTTTTAGTGCATACAAGCGAGTTTCTCGAGAGTGATTTGGTTGAGGATTCAAGGCAATTATTATATAGAATAGCACCATGCATGCACTTTGAGATGTTGCGGGAAAGAAATGAAATGAATGGAAACAATTAGCGTAACTTTAGCTTGAAATACTTACGTAAAATGAATGATAACTGCCCAGTTTTTTGCTTTTAACCAAGAATCTACACTGTTTTACGTTCATATCTATAGAAATTCCAGGATTTTTGCATTTATCTACAAGAATTTTCAACTTAAAAAGCTCTTTGTTTCGTGATGGCCGCCATGTTGGATTTTGTATCCACACACAAGAGCGTAACTTTACATTGAAATAATCAGATTTTCGGCCAACTGCCAGTTTTTTTTTGTGTGCAAAAAAACTAGTAATTAAGACATTTCTGCGTCCATACAAAAAACAATTCGGCTTTTACTTGTTTTATTTATGTATATATGTGTAAATTGCACACAAAAAAAAGTCGCTATTTCGGGCAAAAACCTATATGATATGTTAAATATTGCTATTGATCCTGAAAATATAGGTGATTATATCTGCATTTCGTGATTTTTGTGCATCTAGCGTAAAATCTGAGACTTTTATAACCATTTAAAGTTTTGCTATACTTATAAAAGTAATTAAGCAGGATTTTATTAGGAAACGACTTTGTATTTTTTGATGCTGCTGCTTATGGGGACTCATATATGCCTAAGGGAGGTGCCTGTTTTGGTTTTAGGTCGCTAGCAGCTTTGGCTTTGAAAATATTAGAATTTTAAGTTTTTGAAAATAGGCCCCCTTAGGAGCGGCCCCGTGTCCCGTTTCCCATAAAATGATACTGAAGCCTATGATCAGATGCAGGCTTTTTGTTTGTGAATTTATTTATAATGCTATCTTGACAGACAAGACTCACTCAATATGGTAAACATTCTGTCCTTGTTTCATCCATTCATATGTCAGGTTGGACGGGTAAGCATCAGCCTGGCACTGCAGAACTGCATCCTGAGACATATTGAGAGTGGTGTCCTCTGGTGAGATGATGATGATTGGGGGACCTTTAAGAAAACCACACACGTGAATTTCACTATGTGCACCTGTACAGATTGACGATCATTGTAGTTATAACAACAGATGGACAGAAGGAGGCACTATGGGGCACTTATTTATCCTGTTAAGGTTGGGTTACAGAAGAGTACTTTTTAAAATGCTTGAGGCTTCTGGTTTTGCAAGCACATAGTAGCAATTGCTTAATAAGCAAGTACATTGCAAAAACACACATCCTTAAAACTAGTAAATTTCCCTTATTTTCAGTGCAAATCTACTAGAAATAAGTGAATTTATCTGTCAGTGCTTCAAGTAGATTTTACTCAGATTTCTTGAAATAAGGAAAATAGCTAGGCTTTCGTTAAGCTGAAAATAAGCTTAACAGCCTTTTTCAAGCAATAGATTTGTATACTTATCTTAAAAAAAGCTTTAAACACTCATTTTAAGTAACATTTTGTGTATAATAAGCAAAAATCACACAGCAAATTAAGGACTTTAAATCTTTTAAAAAAGACCCAATCAATTATATCAAGCAACAAATCAAGTATAATTAATCTTTACTTCACTTTAAGCAACAACAACAACAAAAGAATCACAAATTATAAGCAACAGATCTATTAAATTATACCTTAAAAAGTTTAAATTGCTCATTCAAAGCAAAAGAACTCAGTTAAAGCGTGAAATAAACTTGAAACACTTGGTTTCTAAGATTAAAATGTCATATTTGTTACTTGTTTTAACCTTAAAAAACATCAGTTCTGTTCGAAAGTTTGAGATGAACTGTCAATAAAAGTGATTTGTTCAAGTTATATTGGAGTATTTCTTATTTTAAGGGAGGGGGGAGTAAATGTGTCAAAAATGTTCTTAATTTAAGAATAGATATTGTTCAAAACATTATTTGAAAGCAAACTTTTCTTGATTTAATGTCAAAAATTACCAACAAGACATTTAGATATCTGGGATAATAGGAACAAATTGTAATATTTACTTAAAGTAAGTGGAATAATCTGACTCATTAATCTGTTAACTAGTTTTTAACACTCAAAACAAGATGGAGAAAAATATTTGACTAAATTTAACAAAAATAATCTTCTTAAGAGTTTAAAACGTTATAAATTTGCAGTGTACATATTTGTCTCTTAGCATTCTGACACTCACCTTTGACCTGCAGTTGTGTTGCGTGTGTAAGGTTGCCTTCTGAATTGGAAACGTGACATTTGTACACTCCTGAAATGCTTCTTGTGGCTGAGGTCAAAGACAAGGTACCGTTAAGCACCTGGAAGTAGCCAACGGAAAAGAAAGACAATGACAGAGGGAGAAAGGTTAAGAGAAAAGATGATCATTGAGTGGTAGTTCTGGTCAGGTTTTAGTTAACATATGATTCGGCCATCTCCCTCACTTTGATTTTTTCATGTTTCTCAATTGGGCTTTCATCTTTGTGCCACACAACAGTTGGGCGGGGGTTGCCATGAGCGCCGCAGCTGAGTGTCAATGAGTCTCCAAGCAGAACCTCCACAAAACTCGGTGGTGTCTTGATAAACACGGGTGGAGCTGAAATATTAAGAGCGCAGATGAAACAGCATATTGGTAAAATTCATCAAATATAACACATTGGCTCTAGAAGGCGCCATATCTGATTTGGACACAATGTGGGAAACATCTGGTTCCAGTAGAACATCTCACAAATGTGAGCTTTTAAAAAATGAGGTGTCACACCCACTATGCAATGTGTTTTGATCTTCTTCTTATTTTATTTATTCATTTCTAAATGATTAATGAAAAAACCCGAACCTCAAAAACATTCACTTTGGGAAAAAATACCCACAAATTTCCCAATTTTAATCGACTTTCATCATGTTTACAGTTATCAGCTGTTAAATGCAATATCCCGGGGGCAGGTTGGTGGCACTAATCAAAACGAAAGTAGCTGGTCAGCATGCATCCAATAATAAAAAAAATAAAGAGGATCAAATACAGTGCGAAGTTTACAGTAAAAGCGAAGAAAAAGAATGTATAGACAAGTTTCCGAGGTACTTCCGCTTTATTTCCTTATGTCTGCAAGCAACTTCCGTTTTAGAATTTCTCAATCCATAACAACAGTGGAGCTGGAGTAACATCAAAATCATCAAAATCAAAATCCCTTAAAAAAGACAATTTGGAAATAACGTGGAATAACGTCTGCCATCATCACAACAGGGAAGGACAACATGTTCATGAAGGCAGATGTGGAACCAAGCTCATGCCACCACTTAGACCGGGTGTTTTTGTAGCCATGTTGCCGCTGTGTTATGGAAGGTATGTTCTTCCTATCCCTGCATTTTCATGTGTCCGGTGCTCAAAAAATAATAAAGCTAAAATCTTGCGCACGAAACGACTTGTTGACTTTGATATTGTTATTTCAATGATGACTGTACGTAATTATGATGATCTTTAATATTATTTACTACAACTACTGTATCTGCTGCTAACCGGTTTCTAATCAGTACGTGTTGGATGGCACATTTATGTCAACGCATAAATGCAATTGTTACAATTTTTTTTTTTTTTTTTACAGTTTGTTTACTGGTGGAAAACGCTGTTATGCAAGGGAAGACAAGCTGACAGGTTGTTATAATTTTGTCCATGAATGATCAACGAAGTGATAAGAACAATCATACAATCTCATCTACGTCTCATCTACGTCGTGCTGAATCCATTTTTGGAGATTCCGTGGGTTCCTCTGCCTTAATTTTGCAGTTTTAACTTAGTCAACCCACTGCTTACTTCAAATGCAATTCGTGTTGTTCTTTCTAAAGTGGAGGTTCGGAGCAGACATTTTCCAAGATGGCGCCACCCATATTTCATGAGGAAACTTGTCTATACGATATGAAAAAAGCATGGTTACGAGGCAATTTTAAAGGCAAAAGTCTAATTTTTCAGCTTTTTCACCATTTTCATAATATTACATTTCCTTAAATTTCAAGGAGAAGCAATGTGATTAAATTGCCATTTTCAATTTTGGTTCCATCCCTTGTAAGTGTGCTTGGTTTGAGAGTTGGTTTGTTATGGAAAAAGACCAAATGGTCTCTATTACCTAATTGGCCCATCCAAGATGATAATAAATAACTTAATCTAAAACGCAATCTTCATTCCATATTGGGATTACCTCACCAATTCTTTTGTGGCATGCAATACAATATGTGCACTCATGCACCACTATTATCTACAAAAATGAATAGTCCCCAGTTCTATTTGCAACCTGATGCCCAACAATGATGCTTTTCATTCACTGAAGGTGAATAAAATCTGCTTCTAAGAGTGGCACAATTGTAACAATGGCAAGTGTTTCCTTCACTCATTTGTACAGCAGTTTTGGCAAATGTTCCCTTGCCAGAATTGCTTCAATGAAGACATATACACTGCAAAAACGCACCTCCTTAAAATTATTTATTGCTTTCAGTGTAAATCTACAGTGGTACGTCTACTTACGAACTTAATTGGTTCTGGAAGGTGTCTCTTAACCTGAAACTTCCGTAAGTACAGACGCGTTTTCCATACAAATGCCCTAATCCGTTCCATGCACTACTGAAACGCCATATTAAATTTTGTAATCAGGGTTAAACTGGAACAAAACAACAGCCCAACACATTTAAATCATTCCATACACCTAACTTAACTGTTAATATCTGTTGTGAAGTAGGTAATAGAACATAATGCAAAGTTTTTAAAAAATCATATTTTAGCTTTCGGGTTAGGAGATGTCCTCCTCTATCACGAAATTTAAAATGGCGTTAGCTTTGTGGCAGACTCCTTGGCGATTTCCTTTTCTTTAATCCAGAGGAGAAGTCTCTCCATCTCATCCAAAAACTCTTTGTGAGACAAAAACGTGAAGAGACTTGAGCTCTTTTGGCGAAGACATCGACCCGCTATAAAAACAACAACACCTTCGCGCCTGTGCAAGTCATCATATTGTGACATCTAAACTGAAATGTTATCAACAATAGGCCAACAGGATAGCAGAACTGCGTTTCTGAAGCATGATGGGAAAGATTATGACCAATAGGGCAGCAGGATCTTATGGCGCAACATTTAAAAGCAGAAAGCAGGAAGTGAAGTACAAACTGTATGTATCTTTTACAGTATTGTAGTATTTTTTTCCTCGTAACCTGAAATTTCTTTCTTAACAAGAGGCAATATTTTCTCGTTGAGCGTGTTGTAACCTGAAAATACCATTTGTAGAGACGTTCCTAAGAAGAGGCACCACTGTTCTAGAAATAAGTGAAATTATCTGCCAGTGCTTCAAGAAAATGTTACCCTCTTGATTTATTGAAATATGAAAATTAACTAGCTGAAAATATGCTTACCAGACTTATTTTAAGCAATAAATTAGTACAGTCGTACCTCTATATGCGAATTTAATTCGTTCCAGGACCTTGTTTGTAAATCGAAATAATCATATGTCAAGCGGGATTTTCCCATAAGAATACATTATAATTCGATTAATTTGTTCCGCAGCCCAAAAACCTAGGCTAAATCCTTCATAAATACTGTAGGTTAGGGCTGAACAATATTGGACAAAACTGATATTGTGACTTTGTGGGGGTTCGCAATATATTATGATAAATATTGCGATATTAAAACTGAAAGAAATTTCACCAGATGACTTGAATACCTCCGTTTGGTAGGCTCACCATGACCACATTGTATTCATATAATACCATTGAATCTAAGCTAATTGGTTTTATCTGGGAATGTTGAAGATTGCTGTATTTAAAAGGGATCCAGGAGGCCATCAAAAAGCATCGTATAACCTGTAATGTCATAGCGAGGCATGTGCCGGTTACCGGTTTCAAGGTTTACCATGGTATGAAAACGTCACGGATACAAAACCACTCATTTTCAGTCATACCGTAGTGCGGTATTAGCTATTTTTTATGTCTCCAAAATGCAACGAGAAACGGCTTGGAGCGGCAGCGCTCACTCTTTCCCCTCCAGTTGTTGCTCTGTCACTGACGTTGCTGTTGCTGTTGAAACTACACCTGAGCTTTTTCAAAAAACCCTCAAAAATCTAGTATGGGAGTATTTCGGCTACCGAAAAGAAACACATGGTTGCAGCTTAGAGGCAGAAGGACATACGACGTGCAGGCTACACCTCCAACATAATTTCACCTTAATGTGACCATCATCCGTCACTTTACACAAAATTGAAGGTAAGTAAACGCTGTCATGAACATTTTCCACCAGCTACAAGAGTTCACTTCAGCATGTTTCGTGTGTCTAACGACGGTAAAAAAAATGCTATAACGTAAGCTTGTTAACGAGGCTATTGACGTGGCTAGTTAGCGTGCCAAGACGGCTAACTTGTTTCCTCCCTAACCTCACTATAAGCGTACTTTTGTAAAGTCTTTGGCCATTGTAAACATCTTTTCAGAATAACATTTTCATAACAGAGCTGTGTTTTTTCTCTCTGGTGACTTTCTTTGTTGAGAGAGGGTGTGTATGTGTGTGTGTGTATGTGTATAATGTGTAAATAATGATACACGAGTCATACACATGCGCTCCATCTCTTAACACTCGCTCTCCATTAATATTCAACTAATTAATATTAATAGTTGTCATAGAATATTAAACCAGAGAAGGTTGACATACTCATATTCCTGCATAATAACTTGGACTGAGAGAGAAATATGTAGACAATGAGCAAGTCTCCTAGAAATGTTGATATGGAGCTTTAAAGTCAGTGAAGTTCCGGATACATATATTCTAAATTTTATTTAGAAGTGTTTTCACTTTTTTATATAAAATAATTATTTTTGTTCTATTGTTTAGCAACTTCAGCTGTGGCTGTGGGTTTAGTCTATAAGTTGTATTTGTTTAAATTTTATTTAGATGTGGCAGTTGTGTCTTGCATGCTGTTCCTTCTTAATTTCAATGATAAGCATCACCTTTTTCCTTTTTTTCACCACCTGCACTAACCTTCTTGGGACCCATGTTGATTTCTCTCACAAGAAATTCCGCCGTGTGTCCGAGCATGTCGTCGTCATATGTTGAGACAAATGGCGAGTCAAATTTTACGTCGGATGTCGAAAGGCTCATATGTCGGTGAGATCGTATGTCGAGGTACCACTGTATATGCTTTTAAATGTCAAATGTTCTTATTTCAAGAATAGACATTGTTCAAAACATTTTTGGAAAGCACAAAATTTTCTTGATTTAGGTAAAAAATTACTTTTTACTTTTAGATGTATGGGCTTAATAAGAATAAATAGTAATATTTGATTAAAGTAGGAGGAATAATCTGACAGAGTAATGTGTTACTAGTCTTTTAACACTCAAAACAATCTGGAGAAAATTATTTGACTAGATTTCAGGAAAAAAATCTGACTAAGACGTTATAAATTTGCATTGTATAAAGACAAGCTGAGCCAATTGTGTACACAGAATGTCATCTGGTGTAACTGTATGAATTTGGTTTGCCAGTGCCTTTTAGCCACATGCCACCGCTGATGTCAACAATCAAAGTGCCAGTGATGACCCAGCAAATGAGCAGCACTTGATCTTCCAAAACCCTGCAGTGCCGCACCTGTGATGGAGAGGAATGTCCACGTGCCATTTTGGAAGTCGTCCGTTTTGCTGTCCAGGAGCAGGATGCGGCATTCAAACCAGCCCTCGTCCTCAAGGGTCAGCCGCTCCACCAGCAAGGAGGCGCCGCGGGTCAGGGAGACACGCCCTGTGAGAGGAGGGGTGAGGGACAGAGATATGAGGGAGTCAGTGCACTCATGCAGTCAGACCACCACAGTCAGCATATGCAGGAATGGAGCTTACGGTCTCGATGACACAGGATCGTTACACAAAGGCCTTGGCCAGTCATAAATTTAATGCCCAGTTGCCCACAAACAAAATGCAGTGGCAAACACTGCTTTAATAACAGCGTTAAGAGTATAACGGCGTTACTAACAGCATTATTTTTTTCAGTAGTGACTAGTGAGTAATCTAATTAATTACTTTTCTAATCTCTGCAACGGCGTTACCGTTACTGAGGATGTGAAGGGGCGCGTTAGAGGCGTTACTATTTGGTTAAATGAACCGTGAGTTGTCTGATTTTGTCACAGCTGCCTCGGAGGGATGAAGAGGTAAAGGGGTGGTGATGCTAAGCCTGTCCCAATATGCAACAGGTCAAATTATCGCACTGTAAATAAGAATGAGGGCGGTAATTTTCCCGGCTGCGATTTATCATCGCGTGCATACATTTGTGCGTGCGTGCACTCGGCACACGTGCGTGTTGATTACATATGACTCCAAAAGACTCTGGTTCTTTTCACAGATGTTTATTGGCCATCAACATACCGTACAATTAAAGTTCAGACATACAAAATAAGGAAATACATCTACCTATATTAAACATTGCAAAACGGTGGCATTGCTACGTTGAGGCTAATGGAAAAAAGACAATTTGTGTTTTATTTAAGAATAGCAATTTATTACATTGAAAGAGGTGATTTATTAGGATGTATTGTTACTACATCCTTGATTGAATTGGTTTAAAAAAATGATAATATCGCATATCGGCAAAAATTCATGAGATAATATATCGGCAAGTAAAATTTGTTATCATAACGGGCCAAGGTGATGCCGTTGCAAAGGCGATGCTAGGTAGCTTGGAGCATTAGCATAGCATTCACGTTCTCGTTACCATTAGCATTTAGCATGGCGAGCGTCATCTTAAACTCTCGGGCAACTCTTTTTTGCATACAGTTCGAGGCGTCCAGGTGGATACAATAAATTGAAGATAATGCACTGTTTTCCTTCTGAGTATGCATTATCCTCACCAAGTTGGGTGCTTGTAGATGCTACAATATAATAATATATATATATTTTTTTAATTACCAAAAATAATCACTTGCCCAAAACTTTTCTTGAATGATGTATCCATGAACATTGTGTGATGTTTTTTTAATCAAAACAACGAGAGCAAAGAAAGGAGGTGCAGGAGATTCAGAGCCTCACCTACATATTGAAAAATATATCTATATATATTTAAGGGGAGTGACACAAGTCACGGTTCAGTATGTACCTCGGTACGGAGATCAAGGTTTCGTGCGGGTTCAGCACAACAGGAAAAACAAAAAGGGCTTTTTCTCACAGCAATGGAAAGTTAATGTTTGTATACCGTTACACTTAATTAGGTGAAATTTAAAAAAAGATAATGTACAAAGTGTGAGCTATGCTGGGGGGAAATGGAAAATATCAGTTGAATTCCACAGTATCCATCAATGAGTTTCTTACAATGCTCTGTTGGAATTTTAGACCATTGTTCTTTGGCCAACTGCTCCAGGTCTCTGAGATTTGAAGGGTGCCTTCCCCAAACTGCCCTTTCGGATCGCTCCAGAGGTGTTCTATGTGATTCAGGTCAGGACTCATTCCTGGCCACTTTAGAAGTCTCCAGGTCTTTTTCTCAAAGCATTTTCTGGTGCTTTTTGAAGTGAGTTTTGGGTCATTGTCTTGCTGGAAGACCCATGACCTCTGAGGGAGACCCAGCTTTCTCACACTGGGCCCTACATTATGCTGCAAAACGTGTTGGTAGTCTTCAGACTTCATAATGCTATGCACACGGTCAAGCAGTCCAGTGCCAGAGGTAGCAAGGCAACCCCAAAATATCAGGGAACCTCAGCCACGTTTGACTGTGGGGACCATGTTCTTTTCTTTGAAGGCATAGTTTTTTTTTAATGTAAACTATGCTGACGCTTTTCCCCAAAAAGCTCTAAATTTGTTTCTTCTGACCAGAGAACATTCTTCCAAAAGGTTTTTGGCTTAGGTAAGTTTTGGCAAACTCCAGCCTGGCATTTTTATGTCTCCGGGTCAGAAGTGGGGTCTTCTTGGGTATCCTACCATAGAGTCCCTTTTCATTCAGACGCCTACGGGCAGTATGGGTAGAAACTGTTGTACCCTCGGACTGCAGGACAACTTGAACTTGTTTGGATGTTAATCTAGGTTCCTTATCCACCATCCGCACAATCTTTCGTTGAAATCTCTCATCAATTCTTCTTTTCCGTCTAAATCTAGGGAGGATAGCCACAGTGCCATGGGCTTTACACTTATTTAAAACACTGCGCACGGTAGAGACAGGAACATTCAGGTCTTTGGAGATGGACTTGTAGCCTTGAGATTGCCCATGCTTCTTCATAATTTTGCTTTTCAAGTCCTCAGACAGTTCTTTGGTCTTCTTTCTTTTCTCCATGCTCAATGTGGTCCACACAAGGACACAGGAAAGAGGTTGAGTCAACTTTAATCCATTTTAACTGGCTGCATGTGTGATTTAGTTATTGCCACCACCTGTTATGTGCCACAGGTAAGTAACAGGTGCTGTTAAATACACAAATTAGAAAAGCATCACGATTTTTCAAAGGGTGCCAATAGTTTTGTCCGGCCCATTTTTGGAGTTTTGTGTAAAATGATCATGTTTTATTTTTTTCTTCCATTTTCTTTTGTGTTTTTTCATTGCAAGCAAAATAAATGAAAATATTACTACCAAAGCATTTGTAATTGCAATCATTTTCTGGGAGAAATTGAGCATTATCTAACAGAATTGCAGGGGTGCCAATACTTTTGGCCAGCAGTGTAATTACTCTTAAAATGAGGTAAGTTACTAACTAAATTATTTTTTGGGAGAAGTAATTTGTAACTGTAATTACTTTTTTAAACAAAGATTTACAACACTGGTGGCAAATAATAATCATTGGTATGAGAGAGGTAGAAAAAAGGATAGACTATTAAGAGGACAAAATTTGCACACATTTGAGTGTACTATTAAATTGTGTGATGACTGTGATGTTTAGTGAATGCACATGTTTAAAATCATGGTTGCAGGTGTGCGTGCCTACACACTCTGACACACATTTCATCTCTCCATCATAATGCCCAGTATCCACTCTACTAACCTTTCCTTGTAATCCACCCCCCCCCCCCCCCCCCAAAAAAATGCCGGTTTTAGGCTTTGAAACTTGATCTGCCGGTTGCCTGGTGACTGCAGCCTGAAGTTACCCCCCTCCTCACTTTCTCTTCTTTTATTCCGTCTCTCAATGAACTCCTTTTTACCCCCTTCAATCTCAGCCCTTTTAACGACAGGAGGGTGTGTGCAGGAGGGGGAAACACACACGTTGTTCATACCAGGCTGTGGCTGAAGCAGTTTGAAAGTAAACAGGGACAATATTGGGAAGTTCCCATCAATGGGCTACCCTTGTTTGCAGGGGGAGGGGTTGTTTCACACACGTTTATTTGTTGTTTATCCTTGTTTATTCGTTCATAAAAGGTATGATAGCAAAAATTGCAATATCAACTTAATAAAATATCTTGACACATCATTATGTGAGGGCATTTTCTGGGTGTAAAAATGAAGAGTGTAGCTCAAAGGATCAGAATATCTTTACTCTAGCCTTCTCTTCCCAGACAGCACAGTCTGGAACAGAGCCTGAAAGCTATGAAATTCATTTAACTTTAGACACGGCCTCAAGACAGGGTGAAGCACATGCTGTGAGCATAGACAGGCAACAATGGCTTATAATTAACCCCACATTCCAGACAGGGGCTGTTGCTGTGCTTAATGGTCACGTTTAATGATTGACCTTACTTCGTCAAATATTGGACGGGTAATACTTCTCTGAGATGCTCCATCAAATACCTTGAATAACAGTATTGACCAAACAAACGGGCAGGTCACAGAGAGAAGGTGAGAGCATAACCTCAGGCATGCTCCTCTTATTTCAGAAAGGAAGCTCCTCACTTCAACTGTTCATTTCCCAGGTGCCCCCTTCTAATTGGATATAAAATTAAATGCTCTTTGAGAGGAATAATGTGAAAATCACAAAAACACCACTAAGCTTCCTAATGGCTAAAAACCGTGTTGATCTCACAGGTTAGGCGTCACGTGGTAGCATGTTGATTTTCAAAAATTACTCCCTGCATATGCTAACCGCTGAGAAACTGCTGTTCCTCTATTGGACTTTTAACCCTTTCCCGCTGCCTTAGTCTTGTCTATCACTACAAAGGGACGACAGACCCCCACGCTGCATTCTCCCTTGTTACCATAGCGACGAGCCCAAGGAAACCCCGGACAGTAGGTTTAGATTTGAATTAATTTGCTGTAGAACCGTGGCTGTGCGGGTAGGGGAGTATTGACCGCACGGGTGAAAATTGGGAGAATTACAAAAGGGAAAACACGTGTTTGGATTTAAAACCCGCCAAAACCCCCAAATTGTTGCACAGCAGCACATTGGAAGAGAGCGGAAGAGAGATAGGAATTCTTTTTCTTTTCAGCCTACGGACAGACAAAAGACTGACACTGAGTGACAAATGTTTTCTTCACAATTCGCGGCTTAGTCTCTGAACTTGAACTGAAATTGGCATTTGGCAGGTGCTATGTTAGAAGGATGCATTACTTATGGGTTGATGCCCACATTTGAAGGAAATACTTAAACACAAGCAATAACAATCATCCATCATATGAGTACAACAACAACCAAGGAAGTGAATGTGAGGTTATGGAGAGGTTACTTAAATTGTGAGCATCAATAATCCACTGACAACCAATAAGGCGTGGACCCTTTTGACCTCTATCCTGCGTCACTCCCCCACAGACACATTCATCACTCCCTCTGCTTCAAAGGACAAACATCTTTAGACTATAGGGTGGACAACAGAGAAAATGGCAGACAGGATAGATGTGTCTCCCCCGAGCAAAGCCTCATACGCTTGCTCTTCTTTGTCTGTATTGTTTTTCTCGTCAGATTACCGATTACCTTTTTCAAGGTATACCTTGGTATGTAAACGTTAAAGTGCCTGCAATTACAAATGCTTTGGTAGTAATATCTTCATTTATTTTGCTTGCAATGAAAAAATACAAAAGAGAATGAATTTTAAAAAAATCATCATTATCATTTTACACAAAACTCCAAAAATGAGCCGGACAAAAAGATTGGCACCCTCAGCCTAATAATTGGTAGCACAACCTTTAGAAAAAATAACTGCGAACAACCGCTTCCGGTATCCGTCAGTGAGTTTCTTACAATGATCTGCTGGAATTTTAGACCATTATTCTTTGGCCAGCTGCTCCAGGTCTCTGAGATTTGAAGGGTGCCTTCTCCAAACTGCCATTTTCAGATCTCTCCACAGGTGTTCTATGTGATTCAGGTCTGGACTCATTGCTGGCCACTTTAGTCTCCAGTGCTTTTTTTTCAAATCATTTTCTAGTGCTTTTTGAAGTGTGTGTTGGGGCATTGTCCTGCTGGAAGGCCCATGACCTCTGAGGGGGACCCAGCTTTCTCACACTGGGCCCTACATTATGCCACAAAATTTGTTGGTAGTCTTCAGACTTCATAATGCCATGCACATGGTCAAGCAGTCCAGTGTTAAGGCCGTAACACACTAGAAACGTCAACGTCGCGTCAACGATCCCGCCGCGATAACGCAGTGAAACGCGGCCGTTAAAGTCAATCGGCCAATGCACACCAGTCGCAGTGTGGCCGCGTGTTGGATGCATCCCAGAAGTGCTCAACGCGTCGCGCGCGAAAAGAACAGCAGAGTTTGTTATTTGACGCGAGACACGGCCCCCCTGGGTCAATACTACTAGGCAGGATCAGGCAGTCCGGAAGTCACTTGTGTAAAAATACGGTGGATCCGGTCGATTTTCAAAATAATATGCAATCGTAACTTACTGTATAAATAAAATAAATTGAAATGAGCTAAAACACCGGTAATTAATACCAATAATACACAAATCCTGCTACACAATTAAATCAATTAATTTCTGTCTGGTGCTTTAACTTGAGAAAAAACATCAATAAAGCTTAGAAAAATGTTCATAAGAAAAAAAATGATTGAGGCATTTAATTTGTAAAATACATGTTAAAATCTTTGTCATTGGGATTGCTTTTTAATTTAGCACATGACTTCTTTTTTCTTCTTTCTTTCAAAAAGAAAGCTGGCCAATACACGGGGTCTGAAAGGCAAAGTGTTGTTGTTTTATTACCTTTAAATACCCGCTATTCTCGCGCGATCTTGCAATCCTCGCGTGAACCGATCGAGCCGCTCCACAGACGCGCTGCTCGTGAAACGCGTCCTATGGAAATTGACGCCGAGCGTCACTGGTGCGTTATCGCGGCGGGATCATTGACGCGACGTTGACGTTTCTAGTGTGTTACCGGCGTTAGAGGCAGCAAAGCAACCCCAAAACATCAGGGAACCTCCTCCATGTTTGACTGTGGGGACCATGTTCTTTTCTTTGAAGGCCTCGTTTTTTTCCTCTGTAAACTCTATGTTGATGCCTTTTCCCAAAAGCTCTACTTTTGTCTCATCCGACCAGAGAACATACTTCCAAAACGTTTTTGGCTTTGTCAGGTAAGTTTTATCAAACTCCAGCCTGGCTTTTTTATGTCACTGGGTTAGATGTGGGGTTTTCCTGGGTATCCTACCATAGAGTCCCATTCATTCAGACGCCGACTGATAGTACGGGTTGACACTGTTGTACCCTCGGACTGCAGGACAACTTAAACTTGTTTGGATGTTAGTCGAGGTTCTTTATCTACCATCCGCACAATCTTTTGTTGAAATCGCTCGTCAATTTTTCTTTTCCGTCCACATCTAGGGAGGTTAGCCACATTGCCATGGGCTTTACACTGATTGATGACACTGCGCACGGTAGACCCAGGAACATTTAGGTCTTTGGAGATGGACTTGTGGCCTTGAGATTGCCCATGCGTCCTCACAATTTTGCTTCTCAAGTCCTCAGACAGTTCTTTGGTCTTCTTTCTTTTCTCCATGCTCAATGTGGTACACATAAGGACACAGGACAGAGGTTGAGTCTTTAATCCATTTTAACTGGCTGCAAGTGTGATTTTGTTATTTCCAGCACCTGTTATGTGCCACAGGTAAGTAACAAGTGCTTTTAATTACACAAATTAGAGAAGCATCACATGATTTTTCAAAGCGTGCCAATAGTTTTGTCAAGCCCATTTTTGGAGTTTTGTGTAAAATGATAATGATTTCATTTTTTTTCCCCCATACGCTTTTGTGTTTTTTTCATTGCAAGCAAAATAAATGACAATACTACTACCAGAGCATTTGTAATTGCAATCATTTTCTGGGAGAAATTAAGCATTATCTGACAGAATTGCAGGGGTGCCAATACTTTTGGCCAGCACTGTACAATTCACCAAATACATGCATTGACTAGATGCACTTGGAAATGTTTGATAAAACCAAAATGAAGTAAACAAATAAGTTAATTAGTCTGAGCTATTACTACCCAAATCTTACATGTGGTCCTGTGAGATAATTTTATGACATACACAATAGTAACAGAGGAAGAAAGTTTATTTAGTTAGGAATAGCATCAGCACTGCTTTTCTTTGCCCATCCGTATGTGTGTAAGAAAGCGGGCAGAGGTGCATTGTGGGATATGTTTTGATTTGAATACAATCATAAGTCTGGGTCCTGGCCCCATGCTTCTGACAGCTCCCCCCTCGCGTTCCCCCAAATTTCCCTGTTCAATCCTCCTGTCCCCCTAATCAGTTTAAGCCTCTTATGAATAGCTCTTTGTCGTGATATAGATTACAGTTAACTCTGCCCCTCTCACTCTGTCCAGCTCTGTTAACCCCTGCGCCATTAAGCACACCCGCCTCACGTGCCAACTTTCACCACAGGCATTGACACTCTAACGTGATATAAAATATTTGTTATCCGTTTCAACTTCCATGACTTGGATCCATGATTGTTGTCGGAACAATTCAGTTGAGTTCATTTTTTTAATTAGATGTTCCTTGATGGGCAATTTTTTTGCTGCAGGTCACATACACACCACAGAACAACATGTACATATATGTACAAAAATAACAACAGAAATACTAATGTATAGCAGGACCCTGCATTAGATATGCTACACAAACACATAGTAAAATAAAGTGGGTCCTATTTTGTAGCAACGTAGTATGGCGTACTTCTGGTCAACACATGTACAGAAGCTGCATATAAAATAAATGAAATTCATGAAATGACAATTAGGGAGTATAAAGGAAGAAATAAAATGAATTGGGTCAAATTTAATACATGAAACAAATCGTAGCTGGTCAGCATGTATACAATAATAAAATAAAATAAATAGGATAAAATACGAAAGCGAAGAAAAAGGCTACCGCCTCTTCTCCATAGTATTAATAGCCAAGATGGAGAGAGGCCTGAATAAGAATTTATATCATTTTTTGTAGCTGTGGGAACAGTTAAATGAAGTCGAAAAAGAAGAATCTGGCATTCAAGGGGTGGGACTTACCTCCTCCGATGGTTGCTGCTTTCTTAAAGGGAACCTCAGATTTAAAGACTCATAGGCTCTAAAAAGCCACAATTGTTCTCTTTTACTAAACTATGTTATTAGAAACACATTAAATATTGCCATTGCTTTAAAAATCTATAATAATTAGTATATGTTTTGACCTACAGAGGGTGCCGGTTTTATGTGCGCAATGGAGGATCGTTGTGACGACATAGATTGCCCCTGTCACTAGACGAACCCTACCGGGTTACTCCAATTCCTTCTACGCGGCGAGACGTCCAACACATGCGCACATCGATTAAAAGCTGCGAGTACTTGCTATTTGTGTTTTTATTGAGTCTTTTATTACCTTTTCATGACCTCAAAATATGTTTTGCATGTGTTTCCCTCTCATACTTTTAAGCATTGTGTTTTCTTGTGGAAGCTTTAAAGCAGATTATTGATCTGCTGACTACATTAGTCATGTAGCATATTTAAACAGCCATTATTTGATATTACTGCATTTAAATATTTTCTTAAGGCATCGATAGTATGTTCTGTCTGTATGCAACTAAAACAAGCTGAAAGCGTACGGTAGTACTTTGGGTGTCAAATTCGCCTCTTGTAGGACATTTCGCAGGTGTAGCATATTTTGGCAGAACACCATGTTTTTCCCCCTAGTCTCATCTCGTCTCATCCCGTCTTTCCTGTTCATTTTGCTTTTGCTGCTCGTTTTGTGAAATATCGACATTGCTGTCATGCTCCTCTCGGATTCAAATTGAAAGGGTTGAACAGATGACATGTTTATGTCGCTAAAGTCATACGCTGGAAGCCCGGCAGCGTTACCATTCGATGTCACTGCCCTGCGACGTCAACAACAATGGCGACCTACTAGTCAAACTAATTTTACAAATTGTATAACAACGAAAACATCAAGAGGTGTTTCAATATCAAATATTCTTAATTGTTCAAATATTTTAACTCATAATAACGTTTATCTTTTAAGAACTACAAGCTTTTCTATCAGTGGATCCCTTTAAGCATCTGAGTGTTAAAAACCTGATTTAGGCAGATAAAATTCACACCAGTCACCCTGGAAGCAGCGTGTACAATTCTCCCGAGGGAGTTGTTGTCCTTGATAGCAAGATTTCCATATCAACAATGTATGCAAACAGGGAGGATGGACTTGATATGGGCACTGTAAAACATAATCAGGGACAAACAAAAACCACGGAGCAATTGGCAGCTGCTACATGGTTTAGTACACAATATTCTTCCCACTTATCATATTGATATAGTTTCAGTGTGAAAAACAGTTTCTTGCTGAAAAAAGGTAATCAGTTTCACATGTCTAATGATGTTGGTCTGATTGAACCTTTTAAAGATCATAAGTTGTTCAATGTTTTTTTTTTCACTTTTAGCATTACAGTATTTACAGAACATTAGGCTGATTCATTTCACGAGACTTGGATTATTAGTTTCCAACACCTATGAAACCCAAAGCTTGACTACTTAGCAGAGGGGCAAAAAAACACTGGAGAACTTTTAATCACGGGTAAAACCAAATGTGTGGTCTTCAATCACACTTTGATCACTTTTACCCTGCAAATAACCTTTTGTCCACGCAATGCATATACTGCATTAGATTTGTCCAAAAATGATTATTATTAGGGATGTCCCGAACCGATCACGTGATTGGAAATCGGGCCGATCGCGCCATTTTTCAGAGGATCGGAATCAGGTGAAAAGGATCGTGTTTTTAATTAAAAAATTATATTTATGTTTTTCTTTTTCATGCTCGTACACAGTGTTGTTAATCTTACTAAAAAAAAGTAATTAATTATAGTTACAAATTACTTCTCCCAAAAAGTAATTGCGTTAGTAACTCAATTACCTGAATGTAAGAGTAATTAGTTACTTGGCAAAGTAATTGGTGATAATTACTTTTTTTTTTTTCCTCAAAAAAAAAAAAAAAAAAAAAAAAAAAAAAAACATTGGCCACATTATGTGAAGTTTTTTGTGAAGGTATTTGGTAAACTTGGCCCGAGCCCAATTCTTTACCCTAATTTACCCTTTACCCTGAATCAACTGTTAAAAGTTGTTAAAATTGCTCCCATTATTGCATTTGTTCCCTTCTCTCTACTTTCGACATATGAAAGTTTTAAAACTGTTTCATCATTTAAAGATAGATTCAAGTCAAGATTTTGCCGATTTAGAAGTATTTTAGATAAAAAGTTACTTGGGTTCGCTAGGAAGGTTCTCTACAACAGAGCCGTCCTAAAAAGTACTGCTTTAAGATGGCGCTGTCTACTAACGCATTTAGTGCCATGTCTGTCATTTTGCATCTAGTTATATCTATATACAGTATATGTGATATCTACCATGTCTACCATATCTACCAAAACATGCGGGCGTAGTTTGTAGGCTATCGGCTACAACATGTATTATTGGAGCTACCTAGCATCGCGTTTGCTCGGCGTCACAACTTTCTAGCCTCCTCCCCACTCCTGCTCTGCTCTGTCGTCTCGGTGACTCCGTCTCCCTCAGACTTTTCGACCAATATAGTAATGCATAGTAACGCATGCCTTTCCGTCCTAAGTAACGGTAACGGCGTTGCCAAGATGAGAAAAGTAATTAATTAGATTACCCACTACTGAAAAAAATAACGCCGTTAGTAACGCCGTTATATTGTAACGCCGTTATTAACAACACTGCTCGTACAGACTCTCACTCTCCCTCCTGCTGCTTTTTTTGGTCAGCAGGCAGCTGGAGGTTCCTTGCCTGGTACACCAGACTCACCACTGTTCCAGCTATAGAGTCTGGCGACCGTTCGGCGGATCAAATTCCCAGGGCGGAGCAAGCCACAGCAAACAGACAGCGGAGTGGACCAATCAGCGACGGGCGGACGTGCCGTTGATAAAGCACAAGAAACTCTAGCGCGAGGGAATAAACACACGAGAAGAGCGGAGAACCGAGAAGTTTATCCAACATGGCTAGCGCAAGATAGAGCGAGATTAAAACTAAATTTACCGCAGATTGGAACATATTCTCGGCTTTCCCGTTCGCCATCTGTGTTGTTGTGGAGACGACTTCCAAATAAATGAATCTGATTGCACGGATGATTTCGTTCTGGCTTGAGACGCCAATACGGAGATGGGTTCCAGACTCTTCTCACAGTGTTTGCAAAATACAGGTAGAATAGTCTCGCGGTACCAGGCAAGGAGGTTCCTACATAAAGTTAACGATGATTGACAGGTTTGTAGCTTTGATCTGGCGAGTGAAGGCTCTGTAGCTCTACGATCAAAGGCACAAATGTGTTACTCATCATTTATTCAATCTTTGTTGTCTAGAGGCTGTTCCCGGCAGCGTGAGTGAATTTGAGTGTAAAGTATGGCGCTAAAGGTGATGTAATGAAAAGTGTGGGTGCGCCTACACTTTGTGCTGGTGCACCATTAGAAAATAGTTAGGTGCACCAGTGTTACCAATGCAAAAAGTAAGTGTGGAGCCTTGGCAATATACTGTTATTACTGTATTATGCAATGTTATTTTTTTCCAATATTCTTTCATTCATTCAGGCCTCATTTATATAGTAGTATATATTTTAAGGGCTAAAAAGTAACAAAATAATCCAGAAATAAAATGGCATTGCCAAAGGATACAAAAATGTATACGTTTTATACTACGCAAAAAGAGAAAGTACTGTATAAATTAAAGTACTGAAATATGTTTGAAATGTTTGTTCAAAAAAAATTTTTATTTTTTTTTTTAAGTTTTTTTTCGGTGTCGAATTGGGACTCAATATTGACAGATTCACAAGATCAGGTGACTCAGACTCAAACTCGGGTGCAAAAATTTGCGATCAGGACATTCCTAATTATTATTTATGAATTACAAATACAGTGCATCAAATTCACTGTGTCTATGCAAGCAGTGACAAGCAGAACAAAGTAAATGCTCATTAGTTGGCAGGAGACATCATAAAAATGAGTCCACGGCATGCTAGTCATTCAGAATGGCTTCATGAGATCATACTTTGTATTCAATGAAACACGTCCATATTTTATCATTCGTCTATTTATTAAAAAAACAAAAGAGACCAGATTGTTGTTATTTCGGTATTTAAACTTTTCATGCCATTTCTTGTGGAGGTTTTCTACTGTAAAACATGCTTTGGCTCAATACACTTTTGGGGGAAAAGATTTAAGAATACTGTTTGTGCTTCACATTGACTCAGGTGTCCTTTAATTGATTAACACATTGTGTACACATAAACACATGTGTAGTTCCTGGTAGCTTCAGTATGTATTTAATACTTTTATTGTCACTTTTAGCGGTCAGTTCATGTTTAATAAGCTGAAGCTCGTACTCTGCACTATCTCCACTAAAATTATGTCGTACACTTTTGTGTGCTTAGTACAATAAAGTGGTTTAGGGCTGCAGCTATCGAATATTTTAGTAGTCGATTAATCAATGGACTAGTTAGTTCGAATAATCGAGTAATCGGACAAGGAACATGAAAAATTAAAATAACTGAGCAGAACCTCAAACGGGATTTAAAATAAATAAATAAATAAATAAGGATCTACAGCATGTACAGCAAAAGAAAAATTGGCTAATTTACATAGAACAAGTCTGCTAGCTTAAATGCTGATTATTATTATTTTTTTTACAATGCTCTTAACAAAAGGTTCAGACACATATTCCCCCATAAAAAATGGCTCAATATACCTATGAACTAAATTATGAATGCATTAAAAAATATTAGCTCAAACAAAAACATAGCTTACGTTGCTCTTAACAGGGAGCAGTTGGATTCATCCATATGCAAAGAGGCAGACCAGAGGGCAGTGTATCCACCCTAATTAATAAAACTAAACCAGTTCAATGCCACTTTAATTAAACGAATACTTGAAGCAACAAAATTCAATTCGAATATTTTTTTCTAATCGATTACTCGAGTTAACCGATTAATCGTTGCAGCACTAAAGTGGTTCTGATGTCCATGATGTGTAGGTTTATGTGCGTGCGAAAATGCCAGAACCTCTCCCATGCTCAAAGGATCCACTGAGAGTATAATGAAGGCCTACAGAAACTTAGGGGGGTTTGCCCATTGTTGCCCTAGGCCTCAGGTCAAACTCTCCCGCTCACCGTCTCTGAAGATTTTCCTCAGCACACAGAAGCCATTTGATCTCGCCTTGCAACAGTAAACCTGCCTGACACCCACTCCCCCCGTCCCCCACATTTTTTTTCAACAAATTCATCTCAAACAGATCATAATAGAATGTTAGTCAGAGTTGATCTGGCTGTTTCCTCTGTTATGTGTTCAATGATGTTCAGCCCCGCAGGGCATGCTGGGTGTGGAACATGAGAGTGCTGAGGGATACTAATACTTGTCGGATTCATGTGGTGCAAACAACCATGACTGGAGTCTTTAAGGAAGGATGGCATTCTCCTCAAATGGTTGATATAAAAATATAAATTTAATGTCCTTAAACAATCACAGTAGGTATTGCAATGAGTACTGTGATACTCAACAAAACAACAGACTTATTTGCCCTTTTAAATGTTTGCATATCTTTATTTACCTGCACTGAGTGTACCAAAGGTGGACCGCAAACTCTATCAGTCTAATGTGACGCCATAGCCCTGCTATAAACTGCCAATATAGCTCTTCCACAAATCCACCTCTAAACAATCAGGAAATTCAAGGATTTTCAATTTGAAACTATCAGTAACATCCTGTTTTAATTCGCCTATCTCAGACAAGACGAGGCAACGTTCTGGGAACTGTCACTAAGTCAGCAGTCATCATAAAACCCCCAACACTGTAATTTGAGGCTAAGATACATTAGAGCAGCAACGCTGACACGCTCCACATGCTGCCATCTGCCTCCAATGGGAGTGGAGGCACAAGGATCTGAAGCAGACAGCGGTAAAGCTCAAAGCAGATAACACATACGAGATGGCTATTCCAAAATACAGCCCTGGGATATGCCAAACAGTGTCAGAGAATGTTATTTACTCCGTTAGGGCAGCAAAAGCTTCAGATGATTGCTCAGAAACAATAGCTCGGTTAACGGCCTAACATGCATACACATGTAGCCCAATTGCTCAGTGAAAGCAGCTTGTTTGGAGCTGTCTCTGCACACAATCAATACAGTGTCATTAAATTCCACTAAGGTGCATATTACAATACTTCAGGGGCTTTTATTCTCGTTTGAAGCAGTTTTAGCTAGATAAATGCAATATACATGTAACGGAGCACACTGCATTGATTTTTTTTTGTAGGTGACAGTATGGGATTTTGGGTGTTCCAGTGGTCCTGTTGGTTTTTGTAACGCAAAGGGAGGTTGTGATACCCCTCTTTGTCTTTTGTTTAGGGGTAGACAATGACGGGATTAATGGGCTCCAGCAAGAAAACTCCCATTATCCGCCATGCTCCATCCTTCCTTCTCCACTCACAATCTCTTACTGGGTCACCCCTCTGCATACTAATAAAAAACACTGTCATCGGACAACCGGGCCCCCACCTGCACACTTAATCCTACCATGCGCATTGCTTCTCGTACCCTCCCCCTTAGATCTTTGCAGAGCTGCCCCACCCCCTTTAGCAGCCCCCATTGGAACATAGGCATTCTCGGCCCCTTTCTCAGTGCTTGTGCTATTAAAGCAGACAGGAAATCCACAGACTGAACACCTGCTATGATTCTCACTCTTCATTTTAGGGCGAGTTCACACTGCACTATTTGGTCCTTTTTAAATGGACCAGAGTTCCTTTTCTCAGTAGTCCATTTTGTAAATGTGAACACGCATCCGAACTGTAGTTCGGACCAAACAAACGAACTCTGGTCTGCTCAAAAATCTCTCGGTCTGCTTTAGTGCTGCAACGATTCATCGATTAACACGAGTAATTTGATTAGAAAAAAAGCTTTGAATCAAATTTTGCCGCTTTGAGTATTCGTTTAATGAGAGTGGCATTGTAATGGTTTGTTTTGAAAGTGTTTGCATTTAGTTTTATTGATTTGGGTGGATACACTGCCCTCTACTGGCAACAGTGAATATGATATAACTCATTTAACATGGCTGAACCCAGCTGCTCCCTGTTAAGCCCAACATAAGATGATGTTTTTTTGTGCATTCGTAATTTAGTTTAAAGGTATATTTAGCGTTTTTTTTGTGGGAATATATCTTTGAACCATTTGTTATGCATATTGTGAAAAAAAAGTGAGCATTTTACAGCATTTAAGCTAACGGACTTTGGCTATGCAAGTTAGCCAATTGTTCTTTTGTTGTATTCAGATGCTCATTTATTTATTCATTCATTCATTTTCTGAGCTGTATTTTTCAATAACGTTTGAGGGTAAGATCAGGTATTTTAATTTATATTTTAAATGAAAGTGCAATCCTGCAGTTTGAAGAAACACTTGGGATTTTTTTTTTAATGTTGGCATTTAATGCTCTTATCAAAGTGCAATCTTAGCAAGCCCTTGCTTTACATCGCCCAAAATTTATTCCGCGAAGCATTAAATGTTCGTAATCCGATTACTCGATCTAACGATTACATAGAATAATCGACTACTAAAATAATCGATAGCTGCAGCCCTAGTCCGCTTTAAGTGCACCCTGCTTCGCAGGTGAATGCAAGCGGACCACGGTACGCTTAGGCTACATTACGTGCAGTTGCTGTGACGCTCAATGCACCCTTCCCTCCCATGAGGAAGGTATTTCCTCTTCTAAATGTGTCCAATCAATGAGTGTGCCTTTCGTCCACGTGATGCTACTCCTAAAGTTCGGTTGGCACAGTTTGAATACTGAACCTTTTCAACAAGTCATTTGCAAGTGTTGTTGCGAGATAGCTCTCCAACCGGACCCTGGTCCTCTTGGAATAATGTGAAAGTGCCCTTAGTGTTAAAGAAAACTCAAACAAGTAATGTAAGATATCTCGGCCGACATCAAAAGTTTCAAGGTTTCCAGTGAGGCACAAAATTTATGAAAATAAAACTCTTTGTTTGCTGAATAAGACTTAACACCACATAAACAGATCTTACCCTTGTAGTTGGGATGAACTCGAGGAGCATACACTCCAAATTTGATGAGGATGGGAACGTTGTAACCGAGCCGCACCCATTCAACCACATGTAATGGAAAGAGGTTTGGGCTGGTGGCGTCAACAGATTTTGGTGTGAGACTGCAACCCAGCTCTGCAGAGCCCCCTTCTCTGCCACGAACCACTGACGACAAGCCTTGAGACACACCTGGAATGACACATGCGATGCAATACAAAGAAGATGAGTGCATTCTGCACTGATAACTCCAATACATAACGTATTTATAATCTGTGAGTGGTTAAATAAGACTATGGCTGTTTTCAGAGTTACTTCCAAATCACTATCTAGTAGTCGAGATCAGAAATTGGCCACAATCACATCATTTTCAGAGGATCGGAATTGGGGTTTAAAATATATCTATTTACTTTGATTTTTGAGTATCAATTCACTGGCTGCCATTGACGGAGACAAAGATCCAGTCCATTTTGACTGACTTTCAGGTCCGTGTACCTTTTGGCCATTTGTTTTCCTTCTAATTTTGGAAAACAAATCATGAAAAATCAGCCCATTTCTCAATTTTTTTGTTTCATGAAATAACTATTCTTTAGTTTCCTGATTAAAAACTGGTAATTCAATAACGGAAAACGAGCTTTAATCTAGAGCTGTCCCGACTAGTCGACGTCATCGATGACGTAAATCCGTCGACGAGCACAACATCCCGTCGACAGTTAATTTAGGGTTAAAAAAAATATATGCGTGGAACGTTCAGAATTTCGGACGCTTGGTATGCAAGCGCGGAAAGCGGCACAAAGCCAAAAAAGCGCACCAGAGAGTCCAAAACATTGACTTATTTTTAAAGAAACAAAGGAGGGTACACTGTTGTGTTCTGCCAAGCTTGGCTGCACGTTGGCCGTGAATGATAACGACAGTAGATTGTAAGTCCATTTAACTAACTAATGACATGTTTTATTAAAGTTGCTAAGCCTGTCGCGATATGCAATGAGTCCATTTATCGCATGGTAAATAAAAATGAGGGCGGTCATTTTCACGGCTGTGTTTTATCGCTGCGCGCGCGTTCATTTCCGCGTGCATGCTGATGGCATATGAGACTCTAGTTCTTTTCTCTCATCAACACGCTGTAGAATTAAAGTTCAGACATACAAAATAAGAAAACACATCTATATTAAACACTATTTAGGTTAGCATTGCTACATTGAGGTGAATGGGGAAAAAAGACGACCTACTTTAGCCGGCTATAAAACAGGCAGCCTTCCCCAAAACTTGCAGTTAAAAGGTGACACTTCAAACATGAAAAATCGCTGGTTAACAGCATTTGCAAAAGGAAAAAAATCTATTACTGACACCACATGCAATCACAAAAAGTGCTTTTTTGCGGAGTGTAAAGCTTAAATTAGCGGTTTAGCAAACGTACTTCCGGCAAAAATTTCAAAACAAAAGCATGTCATGTTCGTCATATAAATAACGATTTCTGGAGTTAATCCCACATACTTCAGATTCTACACTAATAATACCTTTAAAATGACACCCTTTATGAAAAGTGATTGGCAATGAATAATTATTATAATACTATTATATATAGTACTACAGTATACTATAATATTAATGCTAGGTATTTTTTTTAAGAATTTTTTTGAATCATGTTGGAAAGGTGAAGTCAGTGTTCTGAATCTGTTAAATTCCATTCTTTAGCACAAGTTAATTCTATCAGCATTTGAAGTCATTGTTTATTTGTGATTTATTTTTGTTATTTATCTGTTTATTTGTACTTCAATAAAGAATTTAAGTGTTCCTAAACGTTTTTGTGAATTGATGAGCGTCAATAAAAATTTCATTGCTAAATTAGTAAAAAAAAAAAATAATAATAATAAAATTTTTTAAATTATAAGATTAGTCGACTAATCGTAAAAATAGTCGGCTGACTAATCGGGAGAAAATTAGTCGTTTGGGACAGCCCTACTTTAATCCATCTTTTTTCCAATATCAGTTTATTGAACTGAAGTCGAAAAACAAAATACAGTACACCCAAAATTTGTTGTCCACCAAGTTCGCTTCTACAATGAGCCTTGACCTGGGAGACAATGTTCTTCTTCAACAAGACCCTGCTGCAGCTGCATAGTATTAATTAAAACGGAAGAACATCGTCGTCTGCGTTATGGTTCATGGTAAGTGAACGTCGCTGAAAATACAAATATTGGACGAATTTTGTTTTTACACTTCAGCTCAATTAACTGATATTGGAAAAACGGATCAAGGCTTGTTTTCTGTTATTGAATTAGCAGTTTTTAATTGGGAAACGGGAGAGGATTCATTTCTAATTTTTTGTGAACACACATAAAAAAAAACAAAAAAACAAAAACGGAATTGGGCTTGTTTTCAGTTTTCCAAAATTAGAAGGAAAAACGAATGGCCAAAAGGGACACGGACCCTTTCAACAGTCAAATTGGAATGGACGTCCATCGCCATCAGAAGCAGTGAAACATAATCAATCAATGCCAGCCTACCCAGTTGAAACGGATTTGATGTCTACAGCTGTTAATGGCAGTGAATAAATTAATGACTACATTTAACAAAATCATCCCGAGGTATATTGCAAAAATAAATAATTATATATATATATATATATATATATATATATATATATATACTGTATATGTACGCGAATATATGCATGACATTTTATAGTACAATTTTAATGAGCGAATGACTCTGAGCCAGTTAAAGAGCGTAATGGCAGCCAGACCTGGACCTGCAGTGCTTGCTAATGTATTGTATTAATGTGGTCTTAAAATGTGATTTGTATTGAGAGAAAAAAATAGCTAAAAAGAAAGGTCTAAACTGATTCTTTATGAAAGCAAAGCTTGGGTGATCGCGCATTTCCCCTTTGCGCTCCCGGTGAACAGCCAGGGGCATGTAGCGAGAGGATGTAAAACAACGATGTGCCATTTGGTGACAAGATCTTGTGGTGGCAAAGCCTGCAAACACACTGCAATCCCATTAGTGACACCTGGAGTAGCCTCTCCTCCCCATCTCAGAAAACTCCCTTGCTGCCATGTGCTCACGTGGGCGTGTGCGCTACTGGGTGCCAGTGTTTGCTCTACTGCTCATCTGGCCTGGTCATTACTTTAATCCCACAGGGGGTAGGGCCGGGGGGGGTTGATACTCTGATAGAGGGCAGCAGGCCTCTCTGTGCTCTCTCTAGCCGACCTCCCACCACCCACTGGGGTACACACATGGTTAGAGGACCAGCACAATCAATCCCCTGACCCCCCTTACGCACGCAGGCACACACATATGCACTAAAAGAAGCGTGCCTGCGGTTGAGAGCAGCATAAATCCCAGATTGATCTAATTCCACACCCAGAGATGTTATTTAAGTTGCATTTTGGCCCCAATTCTCACTCATTTAAGCAAATTGCTGTGTGATAACCCTTCCTCTTTACAGAGGGAGCTGTGCCAGTGTGCTCAGGGATAGTTTAACAGCAACGTGTGCCAACTGCTAAACGATGCTTTGACATGGCGGTCAATTTGGTGATGAAGCCAAATTGCCCAACAATTACAAGAAAACCTAGTATTAAACTAGTAGAAAGATCCAAATAGGACTTGGATTTGTCATGTTAAGCTCATTAAATCATTAAAACGTTAAGTTCAAAATAAATAAATGATGCTCTTTTCATTTTCAAGTGTGCTTAAAAATATTTAGTGTGTTTCATTGGTAATGGAAAAGGCTTAGTTCTCGGCTTACAACGAAGTAGATTATTGTAGGTTTAGTACTTGTGTTTTTGTAGTCCTTGCATGAAGCAGACACATATTTTAGTAGTTGGCATTTCCAGCTGTTTGAATTATCGACCTGTCGTCTTGTAAATCATTGCCGAAGCGAAATGAAAGCTGCAAAATATGTGCAACTATTTGTGTCTTCGGTGCAAAATCCACATCTGATTAGCATACTTACTTAGCAGAAAGATGGCTAGAGCAGTGATCGCCTGAAGCCACTGTCTCTCCAGTCCCATGGCCGTCTGTCACACTGCTTCACACATCTCCCGACCTGAAAGATAAGACCACAAATTGAAATACTAGTACAAATACTTCAACTCTAAAATTTTACAATGCACTGAGATGCCAGTCACATGCTCTTTTCAAATACAGTGGTACCTCGATATACGATTGCTTCGACACACACGATCTTTTCGACATCCGACGTAAAATTTGACTCGCCATTTGTTTTTACATTCGACGACATGGTCGAATTACAACGATTTATGACAGTGCCGCAGTTTCTTTTTTTTCTTGAGACAGAAATCAACATGGGTTCCAAGAATTTTAGTGCAGGTGGGGAAAAAGGAAAATGGTCAAGCTTACCAATGAAATGAAGATGGAAATGATAGAAAAATATGACCTGTACTATGAACTGAACTGAAACTAATAACCGTGAACTGGCTTGACAAAACAGCCGTAGAATGTCTACGACAGGGGTGGGCCAACTATTCCACAAAGGGCTGCAGTGGGTGCGGGTTTTTGTTGCAACCCATTAAGAGGACACTTTTTCACCAATCTGCTGTTTTACAAGTACAATCAGTCGATTGCAGTCAGGTGTTTCTCATTTCTGCTGAAACCGCATTGGTTAAACTATCTGTGCTGGGTTAGATGAAACAAAGACCAGGACCCACTGCGGCCCTCGAGGACCGGTTTGCCCACCCCTGGTCTACGATCTCGACGGTCCTCCTCCGACCTCCATTCGCCAGTCTTTATAAGTTAAGGTGACAATTATTATTGTGGTAACATCGCCAAAAAAATCGCCAATTTCGTCAGATTTTTAATCATTTATTTCAGAACTTGTGCAACACACCATGCCTACTGTCTGCCTGAGCTGGACATAAAAATGTCAAGTCAGCAACGCGGTGCGTTCATGCACACCACGCAAAATCAGCCACATTAGAACCCGATTCGTTACATTATTACAGGTATTAATATTATTACTATGATTATTAGGAGTTTAACAAAATATCGAAATGGTGATATATCGTGATGCTTTGTATCCCAAAAGGTTTTCGATATGCTCCTGCCAAGAATCGATATATCGTTGGAGTGCTTACAGTTCACTTTTTGTTCATTTTAGGGCATTTTCAGGTCACTTTCTGTTTGAGTTTGAGTCACTGCCTATTCATTTGGGGAGATTCTTAGGTCATTTTCTGTTCTGTAAACCAAAATAAACCGGAAGTGACCCATAAATGCCCCAAAGTGACTAAAAAATCAACAGCAAATGGCATGAAATGCACCCAATTTAAACTAATTGGTTGCCGTTGACTGCTATTCATTCCAATTCACAGTAGAAGTATGAAAATAGCTTGTTTTTTGCTGTTTATTAGTCGCTTTGTATAGAATATCCTACAATGATTTCCTGACCAGTGTATCATAATTGTCTTATCGCCATATCATGAGATCATCGTTATCATGAGCATTGTATCGCAACTTGTATCGTATCAGGAGGTACCAAGAAGTCCCTATCCCTAATTATTATATTATTATTCCAATTTTTATTAATAATGTTTTTGTTTGCATTTATGTTTTCGGGCTGTGGAATGATATAATGGAATTATAATGTATTCTTATGAGAAAATCCTGCTCGACATACGATCATTTCGACTTACGAACGAGGTCCTGGAATGAATTAACTTCATATGTAGAGGTACCACTGTACCCTCAACGTGACAAACTTCTCAATCATTGTAACTATTATGACAAAAATTGCATGTCTGGCTTGGAATTTTATTGAGCAGAATACACGTCCAGCCAGTTTTATAAACAGATTAGCGTTTTAACAATCATCAAATATTTTTGTTCTTGTTTAGAAAAACTGTACACGTTAGCCTAGCAACGTGACTCAGCTGTTTATTATGAGTTGTGCATCACTAACAAAAATTGGGCAAAGTGCTAACCTGTTCATCTAAAACTCAACCCCAACCTCCTCTCCGATCATTCGGTAAAAATAACAACCGGACAAACACAATACGAAAGAGTGTTGTCATTCATGAAAAGTAGTTAGGTGTTTGTTATTTGTCAGGTTAGTTTCTAAGAGTCATGACAATAAAAAATTTCAGATCAAAAAACTTTTAAACCGCTCACAAAGCTACAAAGTGAGACAGCCGTACCCTTGTCGTGTGAACAGACAAACCTGCAGGTGCAAAAGACAGACAAGATGAAGAAGACAAACTATGCCATTTCCTCAGGCATCATGGCAAGCGGCAACGGTAGTGTTTGATGCCAGACCTTTTAGTTAAGTAGCTGTATATTATATTTCGAACTTCAACCTGACAATGCATTCATAGACATTTTGGTGCCACAAACAACTCCAAACCCTAAGTACCTTTCTCCAAAAAAAGTAACATAAGCCAAACAGCTAATACACCTGCAGCATGTGCAAAGTGTGCTCCCATGTTTCACTGGATTTCACTGACACAAATTGCTTTGGATCTAGTCATGACTTAGCCTTCTGGATTGTACATTTGTGGCACCTCGAGTAATCCTAACCTGCTGCTCTGAGTGTTAATAGTCTAATCAAATTAGCGATGAAATAGTGAAACCAATCAAGGGCATTGAATTAATTCACAAAGTGCTTTTTTCCTGCATTCATTAATGAGGCTTAATTTCTGTATTATAGGCAAACTGGGCATTCTGCTTCTGCAGATGTCTAATATCTACAGTCTGATTGCGTTTAAGCCTTGCTGTCCAGGGCAAACTTTCAAGGAGAAGTTCAGAATTTTTGACATCAGGCTTAATTTTCGACTTAGCGAGGGTTTAATTAGTCGGTGGAGTTAATTTCAACAAATTCTGCATAGTTTCAGGGCTCCGGAGAGGCTAGGCTTGCACCAGTTAATTGGGCCGACTTTGCATGCTAATAAAAAACAATATATGCACACATGAAAATCATCAATGACCCATGCAATTAAGTGTTGGCTTTATTTTCAGGATAAATTTATTAGAACTTACTATTGCATGTCAATAATTGTCGTATGAACAGCAACATTTGAATCCAGAAGCTCTGCAGAGGAGCAGGGCAGAGTGATATCACATCGATTTTTTCACCGCTGATTTTTTTTTTAATGTCGTAGTCAGTAGCAAGTAACCATATATTACGTATACATTTATACATTTATTTATATTTTATTTATGTTTATTTTTACATTCATTTATATTGTTGCTCATTCTTCATTGGGAGTTTGTGGAAACCTTCTAGTGCCCATTTCTTCTGTCTGTTTCCACTGCTTCTGATTGCACGTTTCGCCATGTTGCCGGTTGCCAGTTAACTCAGCAGACTGATGCTGCATTCGAGGAAGGTGGGAAGTCAGAGGTTCTAACCTCCTATCTGGATTTGAATGCCTCCGCTATTTCATCGCTTACAAGCAGGTTTGCTGGAGGTCAAAATGTTTTTTGATGGCCAAAATGAAAAAAAAAAACACTTGTCGCGATCAGCCATCTTTGTTGTTTACATTCGCTTGGAACGCTTTGAGGTCGCAACTGGTACCCTCCGAGCGGGATAAATAAATCCGACTTCCCACCTTCCTCGAATGCAGCGTGGCCACTTTTGTGGTCGTATTACGCATCTAAAAACATAGTCCTGCAGAATTAAATGAATTACAGCAGTGTTTTGTGACATTATTTTGGCCTCTTAGGTGTTTTGGAACAATGACCTGCATTTTGAATTCATTTGACTATGTTGGATGATTGGATCTGTTCGTAGATTTGTATCGTTTATTTATCGGCATGCTAAATTGGCTCCATTGACTCACGCTAGCTTAGCCAATCCGGAGCCCTGAAACTAACAAATAACTTACAAACTGCACGGAATGTGTTGAAATCAACTCCACCAACTACTTAAAACCTCAGTAACTCGAAGATTAGGCCTAATGTCAAAAATTCTGAACTTCCGCATTGATGTGAAAAGACACACAATTTTAAATTAGGAATATCTCATGGCACACCACTGGACAAAACGTGTGAATACTGAAATAATGATGATCTTGTCTCAATTTACTCAAAAGGGACTTACTCAGTGTAAAACCTGGGGCTTCTGAATCAAGCACAAAGCTGATATTGTATACTTGCAGGACACCATGACTTATTCTGTTGTCTCAGTGGGTTTATTCTACCATCTGGCATCTAATGGAATAGTGTCCCCCTGCCTAGTGAAGCAGATGAACAGAGCTATATACAGTAGAGGCCAAAAGTTTGGACACACCCTCTCATTTGTGTGTTTTCTTTATTTTCATGACTATTTACATTGTAAATTCTCAATGAAGGTCATCAAACTATGAATGAATATGTGTGGAATTATGTACTTAGCATTAAAAAAAAAGGTGAAATAACTAAAAACATGTATAGTATTCAAGTATCTTTTAAGTTGCCACATTTTGCTCTGATTTGCACACTCTTGCCATTCTCTTGATGAGTTTCAAGAGGGAGTCACCTAAAATGGTTTTTGGCATCACAGTTATGCCTTTTCAGGGTTGATTAGTGGATTTTATTGCTTTTACAATGGGGTTGTTACCTCCATTTGTGTTGCATTAAATGAGGTGTGGCCAAACTTTTGGCCTGTACTGTAAGTAATTAATAAATAATAATTTTCAGACAAATATAATTAAATTGGACCCCTCTTGATATCTCATGACACCTTGGTTGGCAGAGGTTCACCAATGAGACGTCGCAATAATAATGACATGACTCCATTATACCAATCAGACTGAAGCTTGCCGTTCTATGATAACGCCAGCCTGTTCAATCATGTGGCGTCTTTAAAGCATTGTAAAAAATTAAATATTTGACATAAAATTCTAGCCTGGTACTCCAGACTCACCGCTTTTCCAGCTATTGAGTCTGGCCACCATTAAGCGGATAAAATTTCCAGGGCGGAGCAAGCCACAGCAAACAGACAGCGGAGTGGACCAATCAGCGACAGGCGGATGTGATGTTAGAAACGTGACGAGGGACTTGCACGTGGAAGTAAGCATACGAGGAGAGCGGAGTTTATTCAACATGGCTAGCGCGAGACAGACTGTTGTCAATGACTTGTGTCGATGTGTTTTTGGTAATTTAAAACTGATTTTACCGTGGATTGGAACGTATTCTCGGCTCTCCTGTTCGCCATCTGTGTTGTTGTGGAGACAACTTCCGACGCGGAAGAGTGACGTCGCTCATTAAGAACACGTAACACAAATAAACGAATCTGATTTGACGATTGATTTTGTACTTGCTCGAGAGGCCGTTAATGGGCTGGGTCCCAGACTATTCTCTCAGTGTTTGAAAAATACAGGGAGAACAGTCTGGCCGTGCCAGGCAAATAGAATTCTGCCATCAACATGACTCGAAAGCGCGGATTTTAACCTCTCTCCCAGTTTTTATTTGGCACTGACTGACAACGGAAAACCAGGGATACGATCCTTTTAGTTTCATAATAGGAAATAATATTTTCTCCACTAGCGGGCACTCATGCTCTTTGGACAAATGATGCTTCATTTCTGTATTTTTTTTTTCTCTCGCCGAAATTCAATGATTTTTGTTGTTGCATTTTTTTTTATTGGTTTAATGCAGTATGTAAGAGGTCAGCGTATTTATCAATAACTATATTTTGCTTTATTTCAAAGCACTTTGAGGACCTCTCGGATTTTTGTAAAGGGCTGTGTAAATAAATTTGATCCGATTCACCTTCAAAGTATAATAATAACAGTTCATAAAACTAGATTTGTGCTGAGAAAAAATACCATTGTTTAGAAAAAAAAAATCGAACTTTATAAGCAGTTACTCACAATGTTACTCATTACTTGAGTATCCTTTTCACCAAATACTTTTTTTTACGTGTACTTGAGTACATTTTTTGGATGACTTGAGTCATATTAAGTAATGCTACTTTTGAGTAAAATTTTTGGCTATGCTTTGCTACCCACCTCTGTTGGATGGGAATCAGTGCTCCAGAATAGTTAAAAAAAAAAAGCATAACAATTACTCCCATGAAGTGGTGTACTATATGACAGTGATTGCTGTAGTCATAACAGATGGCGCGCTTTATCTGTCCATACGCATCTCCCCTTGAATAAACTCATGAATTGAATAATGCAAAGAGTTGCAGTGGACCATACAATAGGCTACTACAATGGAGTTATCCTAAAAGTCAAGTGTTTTAAAACTGATTTGTAAATCTAATAAGTGAAAAATTGCTTTGACTGTATAGTTTCTGGTGCTTACATGTGTGTAGTTAATGTGTCAGACAGGACCATGATTGATGTTAGTGACAGATTCAGGCATGATAAGCAGTAGCAATACTCTGTTGTTAATCCTTGTTAATCCTGAAAGAGACTGTAGTTTTAGTAAACCAGCCTGTCGGGAAATGCAAGTGTCATTTCAGTAAACACTTTCACAGGTGCACAAAAAAGATGCCACACAAAGGCAACCAAAGACAAAAATCACAGCACCTTCTTCTGCTTTTATGATCGTTATGATCGTTAACGCGGATGTGATTTGACGTAAGAAGTGTCAGTTTTTTTACTCAAAAAATTAGATTCTAAAATTGTGAAATCTTCATCAATATCCAAGGGCCATTTGTTCAAACCAGACCTATCCAAGATGTGATGTTAAAAGCTCTATTGTCATTGGGATTGTGGTTTTAATTCTACTCCAAAGTATTCTTCCATCTGTTTTCTATACCGCTAACATAGATCAAGGTCAAAGGGGGGCTGTTGTCTATCCCATCTGATGTTAGGAAAAAGGCAGAGTAAAACCTGGGGTGTTCACGACTCACCAGTACCAGTGCATATGTATAAGCGCGACTATTCGCATGCTCTGTCTCTGTGTTGGAATTGAACCAGAACTGCCTGCACACAAGTCAGGCAAGTAAGTATCATCAATTACATACACAAGTATTCTGAGAGTTGCAAGCAGTTTGAATCTGATTACTAATTTGTTTGCGGAAAGTATGTTATACCTGAAGTCAACTTTTTTATCTGAGGTCAACCTTGTAAGCTCCAAGTAGAAAATTCAAACTTCCCAGCATTCTTGAATGCAGCCTTATCACATACAAGCGATAAGGAGTTATGAAAGGGTAATATCAATTGCCACGTTCAAGGTAGGTAAAACAGATGAGGACATAATGGTCCCAAAACTTGTCAAATTCGCTTATCTATCTTTTCTTCCACTTCAAGAAAGCATAAATCATCCAGCAGCACTGTGGTAAACACAAACTTCAGACTTGGATTGTGACCTATTAAGGTCACAATATGACTGTCTCGAATCGTAATTGTAAGAGACATCACGTGAGCATGTTTTGGGTTGACTTGTTTCTATGAGCTTGCTCTACAGAATCAAAAAACCCAAAATGGGTTTAAAGGGAACCTCGGACTTAAAGACTTGTAGGCTCTAATAGGCCACAATTGTTCTCTTTTAATAAAAATATGTTATGAGAAACATATATATTATTGCCATTGATTTAAAAAACTATAATATTTAGTACCTGTTTTGACCTATCGAGGGCGCAATGTTTTACGCGCGCATCCCACACAAAAGAAGTTAGTATGACGACTGGCATGATTTTGTCACATACTGCAGAGATGTGGCATGAGTTCCCAACGTCGTACCTGCATCCAATTCCAGCTCATCAGCAGTGTTTTTTAAACCGATCCTAGGCGGCTTGCCGAGATATTGACTTGCTGCCATTTGACAGTTTGTATATCCCTTCGTCGCTAGTAGCATCATTGTCTTGTTTTTTTTCCGTTAGTCTGCCTCTCACTGCGGTTTTTCGAGTTTTTTTTTTTTTTTAATTGATCCCGACCTACTGTCACGGACCCTTTTTGTGTCTCCCTTTTCGCGATCGCGTGCTTTTTTGTCTGTTCAATAAACCCCTTCTACGCAATCCCTATGTTACTGTTGTCTGCTTGCTGTCTGAAGTTAGCCGCGTTTTCTCATTCGGTGGTCAAGCCAGCCGGAACTTCTTTTCAGTTGCGTTTCCCTTACAGGTTTTACCGCACAGACATACAACGCATGTGGGTTGCGATTGCTTAATAAGGAAAATCATGACGCTAATGTCTCATGGAAGTATAGTCCTGTGGTCTATGCCTTCGTTTGTCGCAAGGGAAATGTGGGTTCAAATCCCACTGGAGACCTTCATTTAATTGCTTTTGCTGCTCGTTTTGTGAAATATCGACAGTCCTGTCCTGCTCATTAATTTTCTGCTGGGGTTCAAATTGAAAAGGCATGTTTATGTAGCTAACGAATGACACTGTGGAAGTACGGCAGTGCTGCCCAGTGACATCCAGCCCAGAGTGCATTGCATCATCAACAACAATGGCGACCTACTAGTTAAACTAATTTTTCAAATTTTATAAAAACGAAAACATTAAGAGGGGGTTGAATATCAAATTATTATAACTCATACTAACATTTATCTTTTAAGAACTACAAGTCCTTCTGTCCATGGTTCCCTTAAGTCAAAATTAACTTTCAAAACTCATACACTTAGAAAAAGTTTGTTTATTATTATTATTATTATTTTTTTTACTATGAACAACCACTCATGCCATTACTAGTTGGACCAATAAACGACAGTCGATTTATGGGCCCTCAACCCTGGCACAGCAACCTACTTTGTAACTGTATTGACATTTTCTAGCGCAAAAGGAAATGAACTTGGCATGCAATGGGCACATGCGTGGAAGCCTGGTCTCGTGAGCGGGAAAGCCTGCTGTTTATGGATTAACGTAATGATTTCTACATGACGCCACGGGGTGTATCAATACTGGCTGATGAGAAATGCTTGTAAGTTTTTAATATTAGGTTCACTGACAGGATTTACCTTCCTACAAAATAAATAGAGTGTATATTATATAAATATTTGTATGTTACCATCACATTTTTTTGAAATTTAAATCACAGAGTACAAAATGCCACGAGTTGTAACTCCTTGTCCCACCTGCTTCCAAACCCCGGGGGTCAGCTCAGTCCCATTAAGCTACTTTACAGACAAGATAAGGAGGAGAATCTGGGGTTGAAAACTGCAACTGCAAAAACTGCACAGGACACTTCAGAGCTATAAACAAGTGCTAAATTTCAGCATTTTTTAAACGGCAATTAAAAGTGTTCAATGAACCTAGCGTGCTTGTTTTTGGAATGTGTGAGGAAACCGGAGTACCTGAGAAATTCCATGCAAGCACGAGGAAAACACAAAAACACCAAACAAGGAAAGCTGGAGTCAACATTCAAACTCCAATGGTGAGACTAATGTGCTTGTCACCTTGTTGTCCATATAAAGAGTGTAGATTTTTTTTAAATATGTGGTGCTTTTTCTCCTGTTTTGTAGCAGGATGTGTTACAGATAGTAAGAACCTGAAGGTAATATGTTAGATATAGCAGGCAGCCAGCATCCCCCCTAAAATCCTGTGGTACAACACAAAGGATTACAGGCGTTCGGAATGATGTGAGCCTCTTTATAGCACATTCCCCATGGACAAAGGGAAAAAACTGATTTGTGAGTGTCCTTAGTTTGAAATAAAAAGCCAGACTGGAAATAGAAGTAATAGCACCGTTGTTACTGCAGACAGATGACTACAGTCCATGTGAACATGACAACACGCAACAAACCCTATAGATCTGCATTCCTACAACCCATTGTGCAGTGCTCCTTGCACCACCCTTAAAGACCTCCTGTAAATCATAACAGGCGCATCTTTTGTCTTGTTCAGTTGACTGGAAAAAATGGAGCAATAAAACACAATATTGCTATGACTTGTTTCTCACTATTTAAATCCAAGGAACCTTGTCTCTGTAAGGCACTCAAACGCTACAGTTATATTAGAAAATACAATTATTGGATATTACAAGTGGATCACATAAGGGCAACAGAAATAAAGGTGCTGTGACTCAATGTATTTTCAGACACGGATACAAAAATAATGTGTTATCTGAATGTTTGTAAATATTATTGAAGACCAACAACAATCATGTTTGGCATACTTGTGGCACATTGAGAACCACAGTGCTACAGAAGTGCAGATGATATTGAACCCAAATATCGTTAGAATTTATGTAAATTATTCAAGCTGTTTTGTTTCTGTTTTTTAAGTTAATCATAAAGTCAATGAACGCGAGGATGCTACACGCACATGCCTACCTTGCTTGAGGCACTTTAGCACTTGGAAGTTGAATTTTTCAATCCATTCTTGCAGATTCACCTCATTTCTTACTTCATCATTCAGTGAAATCACCTCGAAGATTTTAGACGAGTTGAAAAAGTAGTCACATGTTCAGCCCCTGAAAAATTAACCAAAATGAATCCTTCAGGATGCTCAGGATACAAATTCAAAAAGCAACGATGGAGTCCAGCCTCGGGCAGTTTAAAGTCGATTTAAACTTCTTCTTCATTCAAACTGACTGAAAAGTAGCCCAAACCATAAACCCAACCTGATATCTGCGATTTCTGAGACGAAAAATCACTACTCGGTGCACCTTCCCTTCGTATGGCCGCTCGTTTCAACAGCAGGGGGTGAAAAAGCACCCAGCACGTTTTAGCCAAATCCGGATGTTGATACTTGGGAGTCTCCCCTCCCATTAGCAAGTTCCCTCCTCCCATTACATTACTGTATTCATACCCATATTCCGTAGTACTTCCTGTTAGAGATTTCAAAATAATTTTAAGCGTCGCCATGAAATAACTTTATACTCAATTGAAGGACATTTATTCAATTAAGATTCAGATTTATACATACTACGAATATGCTCAATATGTTTATGTGTTTCATAAGCGAGTTCGTCGTCGATATAGGTTTTAGTCTAGCTCAAAACGCCTTTTACGTTGAAGAGAACTAGTCCGTTTCGTTAAATACCAACTAATCACCATACATTTTATGAAACGCCTATTTGGGCGCCGTACACAAAAGCGCATTTCGTTACAAAGAGCCGTAGTTTGAAGTTTGAACATAACAATAAGTAAACTCTCACTAAAAGGACTAACTTGCCGCAGGCCAGGCTTCCCAATAAACATCCAAACGCCCCTAAAAAACAAAGTTATGAATCAATTTTGTTTTGCTATTTAAAAACACTAAAGTTGCCGTTAAAACCAGACCTTTATAAAATATTTTCATAACATTTGTGATGATATGTCAACTGGCAACCAGTTGAATGACACCTCTTTTATATCTTAAGGGGGTCTGTATTGCTTTCACCTGCACTAATTAACTTTGAGGAGGATGGCAGGAACAAACAAAAAAAAATACAAATGTGCTGACTGCTTTACAGCTTAAGTCACTTCCCCCATTCTGTATTCATCATAAAGAGAGAAGTCGATGCGAACGCTTTCGCGCGAATTCTGCAAAGATGGCAGTGCAACAAAAAAGACAAAAAGTTTTGTCTGAGAAGGATAAAAGGACACTCAAGAATAAACACTTGCTTGGTTTTCACTCGCTGGCGTGATGCCCCCAATAGCATATGACGGTTGCTAACCGTCATATGCAATTGTTTAGCCACAACTGGATTCATTACCTTATTACTATTCATCCTTCACACAGACACTGGAAACAGAAATGTCATTTAATCCAGGGGTCCCCACCCTTTTTTGCACCACGGACCGGTGTTCTGTCAAATTTTGCACCCTTATAAAATTTTGCTCCTAAAGCTTTTGTGGCGGTGAAAAAAAGCCCTCTTTTATATTCAGTTGGACTTTCAATGTTATCCAACGGTGCTAAAAAACTATTTACATCATAAACATACATGTAAAACACGAAAATGGCGTAAATTAATGCTTAACGACATGGCGAAGTCGTTAAGTGAGAGAGCTGCGTGCAGTTGTTGTGTGCAGCTAACATGGCAAACGTAAGTTAATTGTCCTTTCTTTAGAGAAAGTTTGTAGTGTTTACTTCGGAATCGCTGCATTCGCGGTCATGTTTAACATTACGCGCATGCCAAATTTGTCAGAACACCGGCAATGTGTGGCAGAAAAATACAGCAAATATAAAATAACATTTGTTTTTAGCCCCGTCGTGTTAAGTGCAGGGAAAATACAACTCATCCGCTGAATCAGTGGGAGGCCGAGATGCTCCCGAGATGGGAGAGTGCGAGAAGCCCGCTTTACAAAGATACGATGTTGGAAATTGTGGCACAGTTTTCATTGCTCTCCTAGCCATGTCAGGATATTCCGAAATGACTTTAATCCAGAACCTCAGTAGAGTTGCTGTCTCAAATGTACGTTTAAGGTCGCAGTGATTTGCGATCTCTACAAGCTGATCCTCCTGTTGCACAGACATGCTCAAATCACTCGGTTTATTCACGTACGGGTCACGAATCCACTCCTTTGCAGTTCGTGGGTCTTTAGTGATTAGGAAGTAGCATAGATTGTTTTCTTCGAGGTTGTAGGCTCATCTTCTGGTTCGTCAGGTTCCCTTTTCCCCGTAAAAAATCTGTCCAAAGACGTCTGTTTTTCAGTCATTCTAGTGTGGGAGCTAATTATATCCAGGAACAAATGTGATGAGCGACGACCTACGTCATACGTTATTATCGAGGCCAAGCGTACAGATATACAAAACAAGATGTACTGCTAACAGTCCAATCAATGCATTTCTATGACGACCTCCTATCCTGAAAGTGTATATTTAGAGTAGACAGGGATATTGGTGTGTTAAGCGGCACAGGCCAAAGTCAATCGGCCAGAATGCAGTCGTTAATAAATTATTATTTCTGCATGGCCTGGCACCAAATGCGCCACGGACCGGTTGGGGACCCCTTATTTAATCCATCTGCAGGCGACTGGGAGATCATGATTTTACGTCACTGTGCGGGTGTGCGCTGGTCCTCATGGGAAACGCAGTCTTCCTTTAGGTGAAACACTACCAATTTTGTCCACCGGCGTCGCTAAAATCGACCAAAACTGAAAAGTTACCTAGTGTTGCTTAAAGACAAAGGAATCACTAGCTTTTCTTTTTTGATGGGTCATCTTCCATGGAGGTTGATAAAAATTACAGGGAGTTTGATAAAGGAGTAAACATTAGATATCTAAAAAATAGGGAGGAAAAGTAACACCAGAGGTCAGGAAAGAAATTAGTACTCAAAACATACCTAAAAAGTCCATGTAAGTGCAGTAACAAAGTGTTTATTTTGCCCACAACAGCTAATTTGTACATCAGAGTACAGTACATCACTCAATCATGCTTAAGTACTTGTAGTAAGGGTTTCAGAATCTATTATTTTAGTAGTCTATTAATCCATCAACTAGTTTGGATAATCGAGTAATCTGTTTAGGAACATTTAATGCGTTGTAGAATAAATTTTGGAAGGAAAGCAAAGGCCTAATAAGATTGCACTTCCAAAAACAATATGCTTAAGTCATTCATACATATTCCCACAAAAAACAGCTAAATATACCTATAAACTAAATTACGAATACACAAAAAACATATTGGCTTATGTGGGTCCTAACAGGGAGAAGCTGGATTCAGCTATGTTAAATGAGTGATGTAATATTCACTGTTGCCACTGGAGGGGAGTGTATCCACCTAAATCAGTAAAACTAAACACTTTCAAAACATATCATTACAACGCCACTCTCATTATTAAATGAATACTCGAAGCAGCAAAAACTCTTGATCTCAGAACTGTGAGCCGGTCGTGCTAACCACTCTACCAAAAAGTAAATGGTTGTGCCACACAATTCGTTTGGGCTAATAACAAATTATCCTTAAGTTTTACATTATCCCGCACCATTTCTAGCACAGCCATCTTCTGCTGTGGAAAAATGTTGTCTGAAATATTATAGGGTAGGACCCATTCTAAAATGGTTGCTTCAGGAATAAGTGAACCAAGAAAGTCATAAATTGTAGCCGTTTTCATTTACTGAGAAACAAAACAAGTACATATCAGGTGCTTCATATCGGCGGCAAGGGAAGCTACAACACAATGTAAAAATTTAGATTTTAAACACAATAATAACTCTGTCATGGAGAGATGAAAGTCAGAAATGTGGGGACATCATTTTGTTACAAATAAAACATTTAATCATCAAAGTCTGGGATGTCGTCATAGGAATATCCTGGGTATCCTTTCGATGCGTAATAAGCTATCCGCAGGTGGTAAATTCCAGGAAGAAAAACAAGGATTCCTATCACCAGGACGGGAACGGTGCGGTCAGAGTGCTGAAACAGTTAGTAAAGCACTTCAATGCATCGAAATGGTATTGGAATATCATTGTGTGCTGTGAAAACTTGTTACTCACAGTGACTCCAAAGTATCCAGCCAGGAGAAGAGAACCAATGATGATTAACAGAGTGCCAATCAAAAAAAGGACTGTGGCGAGTGCTATGGCTTTGTATGGGACTTTGGGTGGGCTTCTTTTGAACTGTAACATGAGAATGTTGCATTAATGACAATTCCTAATTATACTCTGAATGACACTAGAATTTTGTGTCCTTGGAATATAATGCAGATAATGGCCTGCATGTGTTATCTGATAAATAAAAATAATACAGTAATAATACAGTAGTACAGATATTTATAGCTTACTTTACTCATTGCAAACTCATCTTTGTGCATTTAACAAGAGTCAAAATTAGTAACAAACAGTAGCTGATTTGATCGGATTCTGCAGATTTCTAAAATGTATGACTAACTCGTAAGATCTCCCTATGTGATGTTTTGTGTTTCAATATCACAATGTGATGTACTTTATGTGGCTGTTCCAATTAGAGGTGCAACAATTAATCGATTAATCAACAACTAACTATACTTATATAACGAATAAGGGTGTAACGGTACATGTATTTGTAATGAACTGTTTCGGTACGTGGTGCTTGGTTCGGAACAGAGGCATACCGAACGAGTTTCTGACGTAATGTAACCCTTACTTTTCGAGGCTGTGAATCGATCGGGTTACAGTTTCTTTGTGTAGATTTACTCTGTCTTCTCTACTATAATGAGGACCCACACGGTAGGACAGTATAACCCAGAAACGTCAACAGTGCGACAACGTGGCCGCCGCGAGAACGCAGTGAAACGCGGGCGTTAAGGTCAATCAGCCAATGCACACCAGTCGCAGTGCGGCCGCGTGTTAGGGTGGTCCCAGACGCACGCGAAAAGAACGGCATAGTTTATTATTTGACGCGAGACGCAACCCTCCTGCGGCAATACTACTACCGGTAGCTAGGATTGGGCAGACGGAAGTCACTCGAGTAAAAATACGATGGATCCGGTCGATTTTCAAACTAATGTGCAATCGTAACCCACTTTTTGAGTCCATCAGATTTCTTGAGTGGTAGATCGGGGCACAGTTGACTTGTCTTTGTTGATTTACTGCTGTCTTCTCTGCTATAATAACCAACACGGCCCCGTGTTCAATACAAAACCCTCCTACCACAACAAAACAAGTAGGAACTAATATTCACATAGGAACTAAAGTTATACAATATAAACGAATAGTACATCACATTTGTAAAATATAAACACATAATAAAATAAATAATAGCCCATTTAAATAAATTGAAATGAGCTAAAGCTAATACTAAAACTAGCTAGTTAAAACTAGCTAAAATAATAAGAATACACAGATCCTGCTTACTAGAGCTGGGAATCTTTGGGCACCTAACGATTCGATTACGATTCAGAGGCTCCGATTCGATTATAAAACGATTATTGATGCACCCACCTCCTTTTTTTTTTTTTTTTAAATTATTTTTTTGTTTTTGTTTTGTACATTATTTCCAAAATTGTTCAAAAATCCTCTCAGGCTAAACCAAACTACTATTTCAGTATCAAGTTAACATATAACAGTAAACAAATATACAAAAATAACAGTAAATAAAAAAACTCCAGTCCCCATTCTGTATCAGCAGCTTTAAACTACATTCAATTAATCTAACGTTGTGAATCAACTGTTACAGTTGTTAAAATTGCTCCCGTTATTCCATAATTTCCTTTCTGTCTACTTTTGTCAAAGTTTTAAAACTATTTCATCAATTAAAGATAGATTCAAGACAAGATTCTGCCGATTTAGGAGTATTTTAGATAAAAAGTTAATTAGGTTCGCTACAACAGAGCCTTGTAGAGAGGTCTACTGCTTTAAGATGGCGGCTGTTTACTTACACCGGAAAGTCTGTCATTTCGCATCTCCGTTCAATAATACATGTTCTAACACCGACGTCGTCTGTCATTTCGCATCTAGTTCTACATATATATGATATCTACTGTAGCAATGTTTGTAGCAACTAGCAACTCGGTGTTGTTTGTAGCGGCTGTCGGCCGCAGTCAGGTATGATTGTTTTTTTATCTAGCGGCATGAGTTGAACATGATATTTACTCTCGGTCCGTTCCTCATTGCGTCCCAAAGACCGCGCTGACTGTGTTTTACTTCCGCTTTACCTGGTATAATTCAATAATTGGAATTTGGATATTTGTGAATCGTTCTCGAATCTTCCACGGCCGAATCGCGAATAATCTGAGAATCTGAAATTTCGCACGCCTCTAGTCAATATTACTACCGGTAGCTAGGATCGGGCAGACCGGAAGTCACTCGTGTAAAAATATGGTGGATCCGGTCGCTTTTCAAACTAATATGCAATTGTAATCCACCTTTTGAGCAGTGTTGTTAATAACGGCGTTACAATATAACGGCGTTACTAACGGCGTTATTTTTTTCAGTAGTGGGTAATCTAATTAATTACTTTTCTCATCTTGGCAACGCCGTTACCGTTACTGAGGACGGAAAGGCATGCGTTACTATGCGTTACTATATTGGTCGAAAAGTCTGAGGGAGACGGACTCACCGAGACGACAGAGCAGAGCAGGAGCGGGGAGGAGGCAAGAAAGTTGTGACGCCGAGCAAATGCGATGCTAGGTAGCTCCAATAATACATGTTGTAGCCGATAGCCGACAAACTACGCCCGCATGTTATGGTAGATATGTTAGACATGGTAGATATCACTTGTACTGTATATAGATAAAACTAGATGCAAAATGACAGACATGGCACTAAATGAGTTAGTAGACAGCCGCCATCTTAAAGCAGTAGGCTTTTTAGGACGGCTCTGTTGTAGAGAACCTTCCTAGCGAACCTAAGTAACTTTTTATCTAAAATACTTCTAAATCGGCAAAATCTTGACTTGAATCTATCTCTAAATGATGAAACAGTTTTAAAACTTTCATATGTCGAAAGTAGAGAGAAGGGAACTAATGCAATAATGGGAGCAATTTTAACAACTTTTAACAGTTGATTCAGGGTAAAGGGTAAATTAGGGTAAAGAATTGGGCTCGGGCCAATTGTACCAAAAACCTCCACAAAAAACTTCACATAGTGTGGCCAATGTTTTTTTTTTTTTTTTTTTTTTTTTGGGGGGGGGGGGGGGGGGGGAGTAATTATCACCAATTACTTTGCCAAGTAACTAATTACTCTTACATTCAGGTAATTGAGTTACTAACGCAATTACTTTTTGGGAGAAGTAATTTGTAACTATAATTAATTACTTTTTTTCAGTAAGATTAACAACACTGCTTTTGAGTCCATCAGATCTCTTGAGTGGTAGATCAGGGCACAGTTGACTTGTCTTTGTTGATTTACTGCTGTCTTCTCTGCTATAATAATAACCAACATGGCCCCGTGTTCAATACAAAACCCTACTACCACAACAAAACAAGTAGGAACTTATATTCACATAGGAACTAAAGTTATACAATTTAAATGAATACTACATCACATTTGTAAAATATAAACACATAATAAAATAAATAATAGTCCATTTAAATAAATTGAAATGAGCTAAAACTAATACTAAAACTAGCTAGCTAAAACTAGCTAAAATAATAAGAATACACAGATCCTGCTTACACAATTAAATGGATCAATTTCTGCGTGGCGCTTTAACTTGAGAAAATCCACCAATAAATCTTTTGAAAACCGTTCATTAGAAAAAAAAAATGATTCATTGAGGCATTTCATTTGTAAAATACATGTTAAAATCTTTGTCATTGGGATTGCTTTTCTCTTTAGCACAGGACTTCTTTTTCTTCTTTCTTTCAGAAAGAAAGCTGACCAATACGCGGGGTCTGAAAAGCAAATTGTTGTTGGATTATCTTTAAATACCCGCTACTTTTTGAGCAGAATTCTAGCTTTGTATAGGCTAATGTTCCTATTGTTGAAAGCACAAAGGTGTGTAATAAACAACTAGCACATTTATATTTTGCATTTTGTTTTCTTACTGTACCGAAAATGAACCGAACCGTGACCTCAAAACAGAGGTACGTACCGAACCAAGATTTTTGTGTACCGTTACACCCTTAATAACAAACTATATTTTTGTTAGGTCAAAGTAGGATATTAATAGAAATCTGCTTTTACTTTGGAAAACAATTCCATTTTTTGCAAATTTTCAGACATCTTATTGTCTGAACTAGCTTCTTAATAAGGCTGCAACAAGTAATGGATTGATAATTAGTTGCCAACAAATTTGATGATCGATACAGTTGTAGACTACAGTTCCAAGTCTGGAAGCTGTTATAAGATATTGATTTTGAAGGAAATAGTCGTCCATTTTGTTTTCATTTTTACTTACAACATGCCTAAAAAAACTTCAAGGTAAATGAAAATATTTATCTGATTGATCGAATAATAGTTTAATTAAGACTGATTATTCGATTATGATAGTAATTGTTAGTTGCAGCCCTAGTTCCAATATGCCATCTGTAACCTGTTGAGAATTTCTGTTCCTTGTAAAAGAAAGATTATCATTACAAAAATTAATTCAACGGTTAAGTACACTCAGAAACTGAAAGGTCAAATGAAATTCAACTGCAAATATTAAAGGGAAATTTAGTGTTTTATAATAGGTCACTGCATTGACTAACGTGGTGACCTAGATAGTTTGAAATAAGAATATAATATTTCTAATTTCTGTGCCCTTATTACCTGTAAATCAATGTAGCCGTCGTCATGAGTGGCCAACCTGGAATACTTCACTTTACTAGCAGGAGCGCCGTTGGACACAAAGCTACGAGCTGGCATCTTTGGTTTGCTGTTGACAGCTTGTTTAATAGAGTCGGCTACTTACTACGAGAACATCGAGGAAATCAACTCGGTGGAGTGGCAAGCATTAAACAAACAAAACGCAGCCTAGAAAAATACAAACATGAACGGATGAGATAATTCGAGTTGTTGTGCGGCGCTTCCGTGTTTTCAGGACGCATGCGCAGAAATGCAATGGATCGCAAATATTGTTTACAAATATGTTTTGACATATCGTGCAAGTAATTCACTGAATATATGAAAAAATAAATTAATTTTCTAACAGTAGCATTAATTTGCATGAAACATTTAAAATTCCCAATTCTGTGAAGCTTTTCAGCTCAACCACGAGAGTACGCTGTCGAGTTTTCAGCAGCAATACCACAATGCCTTGGAGAATTCAAAAGCTTTGATTTACAGTATACCGTATGTGTGTGTTCATTTCCGCATGGATCTCTCTGGTGTGCTTTGTTATCGCAATGGGTTCCGTCTCACAAGATAACGTTTCCGTCCAGGCTGCCATTTTGCTAATAAACCCTATGATAGATGATCATATTCCAGCGATTTTGTCTGAAAATATGTGAATATTACAGTTTCAATTAGGAGTGTGAAAAAATATCGAAATGGTGATATATCGTGATACTTTGTATCCCAAAAGGTTATCGATATGCTCCAGCCAATAATCGAGATAACGTTTTAAAAAGTTGTCAATGTCGAAAAAAATGTAAAAAATAAAAAGGAACCGACAAGTTTTTACCAAAATCTTCCACCATAATAGTGTCTCAGTTAACTCTAAGGCTGCATTGATGGTGCACGAATCCCAGTCCATTTAGACTGGGAACGTTTGTTCATTCATAACCAGAGCATTCACAGTCATTCTCAGGGCATTTACAGGTCACTTGCGGTTCATTTTAGGGCATTTACAGGTCATTTCCTGTTGAGTTTGAGTCACTGCCTATTCATTTGGGTGATTCCCAGGTCACTTCCTGTTCTGTAACTCAAAATAAACAGGAAGTGACCCATAAAATACCCCAAAATCAACAGGAAGTAACTGAACATCAACAGGTAAATGACCTTAAATGGCCCAAAATTACCTCATTGCCTGGCATTGGCTGCCACTGACGGCCATAGACGTTCAGTCCGTTTGAAGTGGGAGGGATGGCAGCGAATGAACAAATGTTCAAAATATGGTCACCCAATTATTGAATATGGCCTGCAAAAGAAACTTTATTTTTTCTTATATTCTGTTGCACTTCTCAGCTTTCACATTATATAGAGCTAGTCACATAAACTGTGCCTCTCCATTAGCTCAGGGGTCAAAACCTGGCGACATGTTGAAATCAATGCAAGAAACTGTCGAAAATAAATATTTTGTTTGAAATTAATAAATGTTCGTAATAAATAATCCAATGTGATAAATTGAGCTGTCTTGGTTGTGACTTTCTTGACTTTTTTATGTTGCTAGGTATTTTCTCTTTGTTCTGCAAAATTTGTTTCATTCGTGTAAATATAAATATATATACAGTAATGTATTTTGCAATATCCTTATACCTCTAGATCAGTGTTTTTCAACCTTTTCTGAGTTATGGCACGTTTTTACATTGGAAAAAAAAATCTCACGGCACACCACCAACCAAAAATGTTCAAAAATTACTTTCTCTACAAATTATTTAATTATAACATTATTTCTCAATATTTATACTTCCCCGGTGTGCAATTTGAGCCTGTTTTGATGAACACAAAGCCAATATGCTGGCAGGAATATTCTTCAACAGCTCTCAGTCTCTCTCTGTTTTTATTTATTTATTTTTTATAGCAGTTAGGCTTGAAAAGCTCAGAATTATCAGACGGGGACTTTGGCAATGTCTTTAACCACATCAGGGCCGACCATGTCGCTGACAATGGCTTTGCAGGCAGGTAATATTATGTCTCTGCCGCAGTGTGGGACTTCTTGGATTTAGCAACAACTTCAGTAACAAAGTAACTGACTTTGAAGGCTTTCTCATATACCTTTGCAGTTTAAAGTAGTAAAAAGTTGCCTGTTTCTCTGTTTACTCACCAAGGCGAATAAAATAGTCCATCAACTTGTTTTGAAGCGATCGGTGTTTCGTTTGGAAATGACGTTTAAGCTTGCTTGGCACCACGGCGCTGTTGGTAGCTGCTCGTGTCGCGTTCAAGAACTGCTCAGATTTCTAGCCATCAGCCACCATGCCGTCCTCGACAATGCATTAGAATAAAACACGGGGAGGATTGATGGCCGTCACATATGGATAAAATGGAAAGGACATTTCCGTGCATATCGACACTTGATGATTCTAATCAAATGATGCACCTTAGACGTGCTGGGGCCCACATGGTCGCGGACAGCAAGGTGGCTGATGGCTAGAAATCCGAGCAGTTTTTGAACGCGACACGAGCAATGCCTCAATCATCTGCACACGACCGCAACCTTCTACCTACTCCTTCCTTCCAACTGCAACTCCGCCCAACGACATGAAAAAAAAAAGCAATATTGGAAAATTTGTCGCGGCACACCTGACGATCTCTCACGGCACACACAGCGGTTGAAAAACACTGCACTAGATTATAGACGTTCAATTCATTTCGACTGGGATGGTTGCCCCCCCAGTCGCTGTCAGTGGCAGCCAATAAATTCAGACTTCAATATAAATACATAAAAATTTTTTTTTTTTTAAATCAATCTTTTTTAACTGATTTCGGTCCTCTGTTTAACAAAAGAATGTGGAAAGATTTTAAGCAAGGTCGTAGGTTTGGTCTCAACATAACAGCATTACCTGTATGTACACTTTTTCCTGGGAACGGGACATTAATAAGACCAAACAGATTGGGTGAACGGGGGTCAGGGCTACATTTCTCACGAATATGAACCTAATTAATTAATACGCTAAATGATCAATGCAAAAATACATCTGTATTGACTTATACTAATTTTTATCTGTATTGGTTCAGGTGATACACCGTTCGATTCAAACCTTTGTTTTCAAAACTACTAAAAAAAACACATTTTGAAAACTTCCAGAATAAATTTCTGAATTTAACTGAACCTGTAAACTACGTTAGCCTCCATTGTCGTTCACCACAAGACATTACTTTATTTGGTTGTGTCTTTCATCTTCTCCCTTATTTTCATCTCTAAAGTGCATTAGTGGTTTTAAATAAATAATGTAGAAAATATAAAAATACTTTTAATTAATAATGTCTATAGATGCACTAATAGGTATTTGGTTTCAAAAGTGTAAAGTCACATCAGCCAATCAAACGTGCGTTTGAGGGGGAAAAAAATGGAGCAGCACATTCAGCAAGTGAAAAGGGGTAAATGTAAGTCTGAACATAATGAAAATAAACAATTGACTAAATAATGGTAGGGTCAATTCTATCCTCACAATATATTGGAAGACAATCTAAATTACCTCATTACTCTTTATATAATGCAAATAAAATTGCTTAAAAGTTGCTGGGGCCAATTTGAGCATCCTGAAAACTTGGTAGTGTTATGTCCCTACCTACGCCCTTAACCCATTTGCTCCCAAAAACGTAAAAATACGTTCTATTTTTAATTGTTTCAGTGTCCCAAAAACGTATTTATACGTCTTTTACGGTTTTTTTGTTTGTTTTTTTTTTGATAAGAGTCATCTCTAGGTTCTGTTGCACCTAAACTGCAATGCACAATGCTCAAAACTCATTTTAAAGCAATAAAACTGGCCACTGGAAGGCAGTTGCGCATTTTGTAAGAACTCATCTCGGGCCAAGAAAGGAAGTGAAGAAAAATAGTCAGGAAACGGAAGTTGGAGGGATCTTGTGAAGATGCGTGAGAATTTGGGGAAAATGTGGAGAACGATCGAAAAAAAAGGCAAACAACACTGGAGGAGTGTTTTGAAAAGAAAACGAAACCATCGTCAAAGAAGGATTACAAAAAATCTATCTTGATGAGACAGACGGTGACGGCTACAACAGCGTCAGGTTCCACACGCGTTTTGCTGAGCTCACGTTGCGTTACTCCTGAGCCCGAGGTTGAAACCAACGATGAAGATGATGATAAAAATGAGACCGATCTTGATCCGTACTCATCAGATTACTTGGAGCCACCTCATTCAACCGGGAGCAGCCGAGAGCCTTCCCCGTTGTTATGTGCGCAAATAGTTCAACAGTTCAATAGTTTAGTTACGTGTAAATAAATTGTTATTTTGCGATCAAAAGCTCTATTTGTCTTGTTGTTTATGTTATTTTGTAGAACGAAAACGTTATTCAGATGTTTGGGATGTCACAAAAGCGAAAAATAGCTGTGTTAAAGTCAAAGTTATGTTTGAAATGTATGCTTTTACAAAAAGCTCAATTTCTCTGTTTTCTCATCAGAAATTGGAGAATTGCTCAAACTAAGCTATTTTCTAATGCTGATTTCCAAAGAATGGAAAAAGATATGAACTAACTTTTTTTTCTGCTGAAAGAAAATAGTCCAATCTTTCTTTTGGTGGGTTCCATGTTTGTATAGCAATAGAAAAGAATTTTCTGTGGGCCTTGCAAAATCAGTCAAAATCCAGTAAAACTGCCAGGAGCGAAGGGCCTTGCTCCGGTGAAAATGGCTGGGAGTGAATGATTAATTTCAAGTTAGCCCTTGCATCCTTTAATTTTTCTGAAAATGGCACTCAGGGAAAAAAGTTTGGACACTCCTGTATAACAAAATATAGAACTTTCAGTAAAAATAAATACATGCAGAAATTTCAAATATTTGAAATATCACACGAAAGGACATTTTTTGATTTTTTAAGTGAAACTCGTATTGACTTAAAAAAAAAAAAAAAAAAAAAAAAAAAAAACTCCCCCCCAATTTTGTTGTTGTTTTTGTTTGGGCCTGTAATGGGTTTTATTATTTCTATTAATTTTCTTCATTTTCAGTGAATCCCCAAAATAGTTGTATCTATAGTTATTAGTCTTATCATTTTGTAAAATATAACAACCGTGAAAATATTATTACTTATTAGTGAGGGAATAGCTCACAAGAGCTACATTTTACTAAATATGATCACAGTTTAAAATATTACCATTGCTATTGTCATCGTCATCATCCCCCCAAAAATACAGCCAGCGGTATAAATCTCAACAAAAATAACCTTTGCCCACAATTCTTCCCTAAAGAATAATTATTGCCGCTGAGGTCACTGTAGCACTGACCCTGCTGCCCCCACACACCTTTGCCCAGCTTGTGTGTTGCAAAACTGGGCTGTCAGATGGACAAATATAGGCTCCCCTGTAGGCAGAATTCAGATTGCTGCGTAGCCCTTGAGGGGCCATTGTTATGAACCAAACTCTCTGGCAGGTCTACAATCAATGATAAATGTCCAGTTTTGAAAGAGACACACCACTATTTCCTCAATGGAGATAATGTGCCAAATGCGCATTTATATTACAAGTGCTTGTGGCTTCAAAAACAAACTCTAAAAGCACTGCACTCTACACAGTGAGTCTTGAGTGACCAAGAGGGTGCTCATGGATGACCTTGGCCCTTTGTACATTTTTAGAGCCCTTCTGTTGTTGTGAAGGCAAATGAATATTTCCAAATGGCCTCAGACTAACAGAACATAAACAATACTCTGATACGTATGAAGATGAAAGAGACTGTCTGCTATTACTCTGAACAGACTTTGCCAGAATGGCCTCAGCGTGATCAAGAGGTTCTGGCCAAACGACCTCATCTCTGAAAAATATTAACAATGTCTGACAAAACGTGTCGGGGGAGGAAGGTCTTTATGCAGCGATAAACAACACTATAAATGATGTTATAAAGAAAGACATCTGCTATTTTCACACCGCACTCTCAAGGGGACAAAGAGCCACAAAATCATCCATTTATGTTTCATATCCCCATGGTACTGCAGGTAGTGCATTTAGTATGAATCATATGTGCACCAGGCAGCGCTATGTATACATACAGTGGGGCAAATAAGTATTTAGTCAACCACTAATTGTGCAAGTTCTCCCACTTGAAAATATTAGAGAGGTCTGTAATTGTCAACATGGGTAAACCTCAACCATGAGAGACAGAATGTGAAAAAAAAAAACCAGAAAATCACATTGTTTGATTTTTAAAGAATTTATTTTCAAATCATGGTGGAAAATAAGTAGTTGGTCAATGCCAAAAGTTCATCTCAATACTTAGTTATGTACCCATTGTTGGCAATAACGGAGGCCAAACGTTTTCTGTAACTCTTCACAAGCTTTTCACACACTGTTGCTGGTATTTTGGCCCTTTCCTCCATGCAGATCTCCTCTAGAGCAGTGATGTTTTGGGCCTGTCGTTGGGTAACAGGGACTTTCAACTCCATCCACAGGTTTTCTACGGGGTTGAGATCTGGAGACTGGCCAGGCCACTCCAGGACCTTGAAATGCTTCTTACGAAGCCACTCCTTTGTTGCCCTGGCTGTGTGTTTGGGATCATCGTCATGGTGAAAGACCCAGCCACGTCTCATCTTCAATGCCCTTGCTGATGGAAGGAGATTTTCACTCAAAATCTCTCGATACGTGGCCCCATTCACTCTTTCCTTTACACAGATCAGTCGTCCTGGTACCTTTGCAGAAAAACAGCATGATGTTTCCACCTCCATGCTTCACAGTGGGTACGGTGTTTTTCGGATGCAATTCAGTATTCTTTCTCATCCAAACACGAGAACCTGTGTTTCTACCAAAAACTTCTGGTTTGGTTTTATCTGGCCATAACACATTCTCCCAGTCCTCCTCTGGATCATCCAAATGCTCTCTAGCAAACAGCAGACGGGCCTGGACGTGTACTGGCTTCAGCAGGGGGACACGTCTGGCAGTGCAGGATTTGAGTCCCTGGCGGCGCATTGTGTTACTGATAGTAGCCTTTGTTACTGTGGTCCCAGCTCTCTGTAGGTCATTCACTTGGTCCCCCCGTGTGGTTCTAGGATTTTTGCTCACCGTTCTTGTTATCATTTTGACGCTGCGGGGTGAGATCTTGCATGGAGCCCCAGATCGAGGGATATTATCAGTGGTCTTGTATGTCTTCCATTTTCTAATAATTTCTCCCACAGTTGATTTCTTTACACCAAGCGTTTTACCTATTGCAGATTCAGTCTTCCCAGCCTGGTGCAGGTCTACAATTTTGTCTATGGTGTCCTTCGACAGCTCTTTGGTCTTGGCCATAGTGGAGTTTGGAGTGTGACTGACTGAAGTTGTGGACAGGTGTCTTTTATACCGATAATGAGTTAAAACAGGTGTCATTAAAACAGGTAACGAGTGGAGCCTCGTTAGACCTCATTAGAAGAAGTTAGACCTCTTTAACAGCCAGAAATCTTGCTTGTTTGTAGGTGACCAAATACTTATTTTCCACTCTAATTTGGAAATAAATTCTTTAAAAATCAAACAATGGGATTTTCTGTTTTTTTTTCTCACATTCTGCCTCTCATGGTTGAGGTTTACCCTTGTTGACAATTAAAGGCCTCTCTAATCTTTTCAAGTAGGAGAACTTGCACAATTGGTGGTTGACTAAATACTTATTTGCCCAACTGTAAGTACTTATATGTTCTAAAAGACAATAAATCAACCTCCGAATTTTGATTATATTACAGTATTTGCATTTTTTGGTGGCAGGGGTGTTAATTGGCTATTAAATCCATCTACATCTGCAATGCAAATATACACTCCAAACACTGTTGCTGGGGCACACCCTCCTTTGTGTGCCAAGTCCAACCTTATCAGTCCTGTTGCTTCATTTGTCCAAGTCCATCATCATTTATGCCATCCAGCCAACTGAAGCACTGTCTTTCCTTTATCTGATGTTCTGCAAGACAAATGTGTTTCCATTCAAAATGACTGGCAACAACATTATGACCACTTGCAAAAAGAATTGACTTTAAGCTAATACAGATGTATTAATAAAAGGTCTGTTTATAACTGTCACAGATATTCCAATACGGTAAATGCGTTTTTGTTGTGGTTGTAGTTTAAAGCGAATAATTCACAATCAGTTTTTTTCTAATGTTTTGCAAACACAGCCCTAAGTATGATACATTGTCTCTCTGCAGCAATGGAAACAAAACACAATTACGAAAATATTGTAAAATGGATACGTTTCGGGTCTCTGAATTAGAAGTCATTCATTCACGTTACTTCCTTGCAGGCAACTTGATTAACTGCCCAATCTATGAGATTGTGGATGTTAATGTCTTTTTACTGTACGTGCCCTGTGAAATCCAGTGTATTTCCTGAGCGAAACGCGGGCGGCGGCATCTTTGACAATTTCTGCTACAGAGTTCCAATTTAGACAGAAACCCATGAATTGCGGTTGAAGTAGACTAAGTTTGAAACTGCCAAATCAAATCAGAGGAACCCACCGAATCTCCAAAAAATGATTCAGCATCCGTAGATGAGACTCGGCGACCTTCTGTGCTGTGCTTGGTTGTGTGAACTCCTGGAAGCGCCTATACATATGCTTTGAAGTCAAGGGCGTGGGTTTGCATAGGGATGGTAGGGACATAACACTACCAACTTTTCAGGATGCTCAAATTGTCCCCACCAACTTTTGAGCAACCTTATTTGCATTATATAATGACTTCAGATATATAGGTCATTTAGATTGTCTTCCCATACATTGTAAGGATATAATTGACCCGACCATTATTAAGTGAATTACAGTATTTTCATTATGTTCAAAGTTACATTGCCCCCTTTTCACTTGCTGCATGTGCCAGTCCATTTTTCCCTTAAACGCATGTTTGATTGGCTGATGCCTTCACCCCCTTCGCCCCTAACACAAAAACAGAGGCGTTCACATTCCAACAGAAATACAACCTCCTCCGCCCCCTTTGAAGACGAGGGATATTAGAAGTATTTTTTCTGCTGACAGTAGGCTCTGTATGTAATGTAAAAAGGCGCCAATGTTGTGGAGGTGGGGAACACACCACTAATTTTGCTACTGAAAGTCCGACCTGCATTAGAGTTAGCATAACATTAATCTATGTGAATTTCCCGAACTTGAGGAGGAAGCTGCGTGAGAGAAATATCCTCCTGTTTGTTTTCTACTGTTAATGTTAATTAAACTAAGAAATGTAGTGAACTAAGGATGAACACCTTATAAATAGTTAATTGATGATGAACAAGTTTGTATTTCTTTTGTATGTTCATATAATTTGTGTTAAATTTTGCAATTTAAATTTTCTAATAAAATCCAGGCATCTATTCTGTAAGGTTTCAAAATGTTTCTTTAGTAGTTTTTGAAAACAAAGGTTTGAATCGAACGGTGTATCACCTGAACCAATACGCATGAAAATTAGTATAAGTCAATACAGATTTATTTTGCATTGATCATTTAGCCTATCAATTTATTAGGTTCATAATGTCAAGAAATGTTGCTCATAGCGCATTCACCCAGTCTGTTTGGTCTTTTAAATGTCCCTACACCAGCAAAAAGTGTACATGCAGGTTATGCTGTTATATTGTCCCTACCAATGTTTTGACCAAAGCTACGCCATTGTTTGAAGTGGAATGTTTTGAACAGCATCCAGCTTCAAAGCGCCAGTGTGGCTCTACCTTGCCATACTCCTTAAATCTTAAGCTAGAAATCAAGAAATTGTCAGAGAGCTCCAGTTAATTCGCGCTGAAAACGAGAAACTCAAGCAAGCGGTCGAGGAGAGAGATGTTCGCATCAAGAGGCTGGAAATTTTGGCTGACGATCTCGACCAGTGCCGACGCGCAAATAAGCTCATCATTTCTGGATTACAACTGACGCCTGGCCCAGGGGACACAGTGGCGCAACTGATAATTGCTAAGCTGAAAGAGTATGGAATAAACATGGAACCGCTGGACATCCGTCACTGCCTTCTGCTCCCAATGGGGGGAGAGGACTGGCGACGGTGCTCATGAAGCTGGCAGACCACAAGACCAAGACTGCCCTGCTTAACCAGCGCCACCACGTGAAAGGGTCGAAGATTTTTTTGAATGACAACTTGACTCGCCGAAATGCCGAAATTGCAAGAAAAGCACGTCAACTCAAGAAAGCTGGGAAAATAGCCAACACCTGGGTCTCGGATTGCAGGATCCTTGTCAAGACACAAGATATGAAGATTAAAGCTATTACGAGTCTTGACCTACTGACTACAATAGCTGGATAACTGTAAATGCTACACAACCGACCAGTATAACAACTCGTGGATGTGGACGGTAAGCTGAAACTTATCAACGGCAGGAGTCTCTACAAGAATCTCAAACACATTAAGGATGATCTACTAAAGATAACAAAGGCTCTGACTTTAATTTGCACGGATATAACATGACACAAATGAATCGGGCATCTAAGGAGGAGGGGGTGTTGCAATTATGATTGACAATCTCCTGGATTGTATTACAATTGAAGCTCCTAATCCCCAATTGTAAAAACATAATTATCTGCTGTGTCTACCGAGCTCCTGATTCAAATGTCTAGTTTACTGAGTATATGAAAAATATACTGCATAAAACGAATAATAAGCTTGTTTTCGTTGTGGAGACATTAATCTTGGGATAAAATATGTACAGCATGTTGTTTGATTTTTTTCTCATACATTCATGTCTGATGAAACTGTTACCGTGACCTTTGTGTGCACCAGTTGTTGCCACCATGTAGCAATGTATCCTTTTAAGAGACTTATAAGAAAAGCATTTTAAGTCGCTACTCACACCAGCTGTGATAACACATAATTAGAGCTGTCCCGACTAGTCGACGTAGTCGACGTCATCGATGACGTAAATCCGTCGACGAGCACAACATGCCGTCGACGGTTAATGAAGGGTTAAAAAAATATATGCGTGGAAAGTTAGAATGTCGGATGCTCTGTTTGCAAGCAGGGAAAGCGGCACAAAGCCAAAAAAAGCGCACCAGAGTGTCCAAAACATTGACTTATTTCAAAGAAACAAAGGAGAGTACACTCTTCTGTCCTGTCTCTTCAGTGCCAAGCTTGGCTGCACGTCGGCCGTGAATAAACACCTCAAGCGCCTTCACGCAGTTTGTAAGTTTTTTTTTTTTTTTTCCCTTTCATTTTTTGTACACCAGAGGGTGCTGTCGCCTTACTAAATAATAATGTTTCATTGACAATGGGCCTATAAGTGCTATTAGTATTGTTCTTAATGCTAATTGAAAGGTTTATTTCATGTTATGGTTTCTTTTATGGTATAGAAAATTATATAAGGTTAAAAGGTCATAAATATATACAGTATATACAGTGATTGCACTCAAGGGAGAGATTGTCAATGATAAGGTAATAAGGTAAAGGCAATTCATATAGGCAATTCATTGATATATAAATAAGGTTTAAAAGGAAAAAGGTGAAAAGTTTTTGTTAATTTCTAATTGTGTTGCTTTATTTGTGTGCGCCGTAGCTCTTACGGTGTGTTTACATCAAGGATGGAATAAAAGTTGTAAACCATCAGTTTAAGAGACCATCTTTTCAATCGGGATGCTACAATAGTTAATTCTATCAGCATTTGAACTCATTGTTTATTTGTGATTTATTATTGTTATTTACGTGTTTATTTGTACTTTAATAAATGATTTGAGTGTTCCAATATGTTTTTTTTTAAATTGATAAGCGTCAACAAAAATTTCATTGCTAAATTAGTTAAATAAATAAATAAATAAATAAATAAATAAATAAATAAATAAATAAATAAATAAATAAATTATTAGATTAGTCGACTAATCGTAAAAATAGTCGGCTGACTAATCGGGAGAAAATTAGTCGTTTGGGACAGCCCTACACATAATCACTTTTGCCACACACATAGCCACAACAAAATGTTCCACAGCAAACAGATGCAAAAATGTAAGGGACATGACAAAGCCATAACCTTGTATGCCCTGAAATGAATCGAGCTGCTTGACTGGACGATGAGTTACTAAACCCAGATTGTTGACTGTGTTATTGTACAGTTTTGATGTATGTTCCATGCCTGAATGTGCGTCTTTAGTTGTATGGGGGACGGGAAACTGATAAGCATATGCTTCATCCCGTCCGCCTTTGTCTTCTTCTTCGGTTCCTTCGAGCAAATCATATCACATTTTGTAATTGTCAATAATTGTCAATGATACCGATGATGATGACAATAAAATTCCAATAATTATTATTATTTTTTTTTAATCGAGCAGATAATAAGTTAAGGGTGTGCTTTAAAGCTAAAGGATCCACCCAAAAGTTTGCATGTTTGTTCTTATCACTTCGTTAATCGCTCGTAGACAAAATTCTAACAACCTGTGCAGCCTGTGTTAACATGGGGTGTAGACTGATACGCCGGCCACTTGAGTGACCAAAATGAGGCGAAATTACAATGTTACAGTTGCCGAATGCAGAAGAGCTGACACGGATTTTATTGTTACAAGGAAATACTAAAAGGTAATTTCCATCTCGTTAGGTTGTAGTTATGGTCCTGTATTATGAGCTCATTGCACATGGACCAATAACACAAATAGTATGTCATTCTTTTTTTATTGCAGATATTGATCGCAATAACACTTTTGGACAACATGATTCCATTTCTTGTTTTATTTGAAACAATTGGTACAAGTCAATAAATCACAATTTATAAAATTATCAGAAAAATATTAACAAGGTGGAGCATAAATTGAGCCTTCCATCATCAAGGTAGAATGCACGTAGTCTCGATATATACGTATCCATCAACGTAAGTGTTGTTGTGAGGCACATCAAGTTGTCTTCCCTTGCCTAACAGCATTTTCCACCTGTAAACAAACGAATAAACAATGTGTAACACTTGAATTTATGCATTTGGGGTTAAAAGCCCGTGGATGACTTGTAGTCGATGAATGTTTTCCATTTCTTTATAGTTGAAGCTAATGCAGAGCTAATGATGTCTCAGCTGTGACACAACACAGAATTGTAGTCAAATTTAACATATTTGTTGCCTTCATGAACACAAAAATCCCCATATTTGTGTACTGTATTAAGGCACAGTCAACTGGATGCATCTGCTTTAAAGTGCCTGTGACACGAAAAAGCATGTTTATTTCGTAATACACGCGGTATTTTATACTCCCGAATGAAATGGACCGCTTGGATGTGTGTGGAAACGATCGCTATATTTATTTAGTTTTTTTAATCCCGCGCCATGAAAATGAGTGACTTCTGGCTACAGTCTCGAGTTGAGAAAGAGCGCGCTGTGACGTGTACGGTGGAAGGAGTCCTCTTCACTATACAGCTGTACTGATGTATTGGAAGGACTAAGGATTCAGCTGATTACGTTTATTTTTCACATCACGCCAGCCAAACGGCTGCAGAAAAATCTTGCTGTAGGAGGGAGAGGCATGTGTGCCTTTTTGGGGTTTCAGAAGGTTCCCATTCACCGGTGGATATTGGCCAAATCAAGCGCTACCACTGTGGGACCATGGGACTTATGAGGAATTGAGTAAACATCGTGTTTTGTATTATGTCAAATACTGGGATCATTTTAATATGTAAGTGGCTTGCATTTTATGGCTGACATGCTCCTTGTCCCCTCTGCAGACAACCGGCGGCTTGTCACACATCCCCCCGCCGGGAGAGCACTATACTCAGCTTACTGCCCTCTTTATGTGCTCGGTGTTCTGTCAAATTTTCAGAAATTGCAACTTTGTGTTAAAAATAGCTGCAAATACAGCAATTACAAAGTAAACACTACAAACTTTCTTTAAATAAAGGACTACTTACGTTTGATCATGGATCGTCATGTAAAAAGCTCTCCTCTTATACATTAGCTGCACATGTTAGCTGCACAACAACTGCAGCCGCCCTCCACTGAGTCTCGCTGGTTACAACTTCGCCGTGTACTAAAGCATTATTTTGCCATATTCGTGTTGACCATTTGGCAGCAACACGCTCCTCCAACGTCAGCCGATTTGTTCAGCGGTCATTGTCCAGCTGCTTCACTGGTGAGCTCTCCTGTCCGTAGTAGCAAGGGAACGAGCTGTAAATTGCTCTCCGCCGGTTGGGTTGGCGATCGGTGAAGACAATGGACAACCCAAGTCATCATGTGAAATGATCCGGGCTAGTTATGTGTTATTTTCCGCTTCGGAGACTTTGAAACATCACTCGGTTTGGGTAAGCATGTCGCCTAGCTGTCACACCTCTTGGTTTGTTTACATTCTCCGAAGCCGGGGAAGGGAAATGACATAAACCCAATTTAGGTGGCATAAAATATCGTTCGGGAGGTGCAACAGTAAAGGTGAAGTCGACAGTATTGACCATTATGGAGTAATTTCGCCATGTCGTCCTGAATAAATGCATTTGTATTATTTCATATTCCATTTGGCACAAGACTGTTATTTGTCATGACCATGCCATTTATTTAGCTGTTGGGGAAAAATACTTGGATAAAAAGAACATCCTGTAAAAATATTGGAGTACAGAGACTGAACAATAACATTTTGTGGCTCTCTTTGTCGCGTTTTCCTCGTTCTGAAGAATTCCCCCTCAACGGCTCACTGGTCCTTCTCAAGCCATTTATTTAGCTATTGGGGAAAAATACTTGGATAAAAAGAATATCCTGTAAAAATATTGGAGTAGAGAGACTAAAACAATGACATTTTGCGGCTCTCCTCATCACGTTTTCCTCGTTGTGAATAATTCCCCCTCAATGGGCTGCATACTAAATCAGATGAAATCGTGACTCCGCTGACGTCATCCACCTGTTGGGGACGCTAGAGCCCTATAATGATAGGCGTGGCTAACAGGCAGATTAAAAGACTAATTTCTCGTCATCTGCGCTTTGCTAAATTGTTGTATGTAGTCGAATCTTCTCAAAATATGATTCTAATTCACATAATAATCCTGTTTAAGACTTTTTTTTCCTGTCAAACGCATTTCAAAGCAGATTGTTGATCTGATAACCACGTTAGTCATGTAGCGTATTAAAACCACCCTTATTTGATATTACTCAGTTTAAGTAGTTTTTTAAGGCATCTTTAGTATGTTCTGTCTGTATGCATTTCAACAAAACAAGCTGAAAGCACACGGTACTTTGGGCATCAAATTTGCCTCTTGTAGACGTTTCGCCGGTGTAGCACATTTTGGCAGAACAGTTTTTTTTTCCCCTACTCTCTTCTCGTCTCATCCTGTCTTTTCTGTTCATTTTGCTTTTGCTGCTCGTTTTGTGAAATATCGACAGTGTTGTCATGGTCATTAATGTTCCTCTCTGGTTCAAATTGAAAGGGCTAAACAGAGGATATGTTTCTGCCTCATCCCATATTCATACTACTTCCATCGGCAGGTATTTTCTCTTATAAGAAGACATTTTGTGAGTAAAATAAGTTTTCAAATTTTTATCACTGGAACTAGTACACTGGTATATTGATCAATAAGATTTTTCAAATACTATTTTATCGCGTTAAAACCAGTAAAGACTGTATGGTTATACAGTATAGCCTTTATCGAGAACTTTGCTTAAGAAATAAGATCAATGTACTTTGTAAGATGATGAGGTTTTTTTCAATGTAAGCACCAAGCATCTCAATCAAACAATCAATACATAAGAAGAAAGGGCAAATACTTTTTTAAATGAAGGGAGTAAAAGTGTAGTCAAAAGAAACTCAAGTAAAGTACAGCTATCTGAAAAGTCTTCACAGTTACAATAACAACACAGTACATCCTACCAATGACGATGTCCATTAATTTGCAGATAATGGACTGATAATTCCAATTAGTAAAATTTGACAGTTCTAGTGCAGTTTCTAATGTTTGTTCCAGGTCGTCATGTATTTATCTAAATATTACAACTAACCTGGATAGATTATCCCAGGAGTCGGCAGCCCAAAATGTTGAAATAGCCAAATTGGACCAAAACAACAAATATGTGTGGAGTCGCAAAAAATTGAAAGTCTTATGATGAAAGCAACACATGCTGTATGTATCTACAGTATATTAGCTTCATTAGCCTACTATCAAAATAACTAAATTGGTTACAAATACAGCCTTCATGATTACAGTATTTTCCGCACTATAGACCCTACTCACATGACGTCACAACCACGCCTCCGCGCCATATTGTCCGTCAACTCGTCGTGTTGACGCATTACCGCTACGTAAATTCCTCCTATTATGGCATGTTTTTCTGCTCGTTAACATTAATAATTAAAATGTTGAAGGCGTGTGTGGCGGTTGGTTGCAATAACAGAGAAGATAGACGAAGAGACTTGGAAGTTCTACCGTATTCCGAGAGACCCGGAGAGGAGAGCGAGATGGACTGCTGCAATTCGACGAGAAAACTGGGCTCCAAACGATTACCATAGATTGTGTCGTAGTCATTTTATATCTGGCAAGATGCATTTAATATATATTTAGAGGGTTTTGGGCTGACAACCACGATTAAGATCATTGCGAGGCTAATCGCCGACAACATACAGTTTCAAATTCAAGATGCTTATTTCTTCCACCATCATTACATTTTGAATAATATTCAGCTGGTACCAAGTGAAAGAAGTTGGCCTCGTCTACGGATCATCAGTTAAACAGGTGTGTCCAAACCTTTTGCAAAGGGGGCCAGATTTGGTGTGGTAAAAATGCGGGGGGATACCTTGGCTGATTTACATAGAACAATATATTTAAACAAATTTTAGCAAGCACTTCTGTGTGTCACATTTGCTTTACTATTTTTTTTAATTCATAATTTCAACAGTCTCATCTTTGTGGCGTTCTCTTTCGACACTCGGGCTCTTGCGAAATACTGCTGCTGTGAAATTAAACTAGCTTCAAGTTGCTATAATTTCTCGCTGCGTATCTTCCCTGTAATGTTGTCGTACATGTCAGCGTGTCTTGTTCGGTAATATCATTATCGCGTCACATCAAACTCTTTGAAAACAGCGACTGTCTCTTTGCAAATGAGGCAGACACAGTTGTTGCGTGTTTTATTGAAGAAATAGTCCAATATCCTCCTATCCTTGAAGCCATCACAGTCAACTTTTTTTTTTAATTGATTGTCGCCATTTTAGAAAATTGGAAGTAAAGGGTCACACGGGGTAATGTTGCTTAGAGTGTTCTTAAAGTTTTTCAAACTTTCGTGAGAATAGGCTAAGTTTCTGTGGACAAGATAGTTGTAGATATCAGGGTAGCAGATGTCAGGCAGAGAGGGCGAAGACAGCGAAAAATATCGATTTAGGCATCAAATATGGATCTGGCGCATGGATTGACTGAAGCTTTTCCACATAACGCCTTTTATGCAACGCATCCAATGAGTTTACAGCGTCTGAAAGCACCGGGGCTTCCATGAATTGCACTATAAATTGCACGACAAATTGAAACCATTGAGAATGCGGATAAACAATGATGGACAATATGGCGGCCGGATACAGCGACACGTCATTCTGTGACGTTGGTGAGTAGGGTCTATAAGGCACACCTGAAAGCCTTCAATTTTCTCAAAAGACAGCAGTGCGCCTTACAATCTGATATGCCTTTTATATGGATCAATATTACTTAATCATGGCATGACATTCCGTTGGGCTCAGCTCCACCTTGTGGATGCATAACACAATGACAACCACTACTACTACTACTACTACTGCACCTTATAATGCAGTGTGCCCTATACATGAAAACTGTTTTAAAATAGGCAATTCATTGAAAGTGCGCCGTATACTCCTATGCGCCTAAGAGTGCGGAAAATACAGTAAATGTTTATTTTCTCTGCAGTGAATCCTATAGAGAATGACGCACTACGTGATGACTCCATTGTACGATGCCACCTCAAGTTTAACTTCATGACAATAGTAATAAATCATAAGATTGTTTGTGTCATGTTTTTCCTCCTACAGAAATCATATTAAAACTAACAGTATACAGTATTTCCCTCCCTTATCTTTTTCCATTTTCGAACATTTTTGAAAAAGCTCCATGGAGTCACCAGGGCAGTGCTAAAGTGCCGCGGGTTGCTGACCCCCGAATTGTCCTATTATTTAACCTGCAGCTGTTTTGTGTTGTGTCTATATCCCATCCAAATATTGATTGCCGCAGTCTCTTGAAATCTTGCATTTCGCATAGGTTGCTGCTTCACTGGTAATCATCGGTCTGTGAATATCGATGCTGCATATGTGGCATAACAACACTGCTGGGGTGCCATCTGGAGGTGTGATTAATTAATTAGGTGATAGACAAGTCATCCCTGGTCAAAGGGGAACAAAGTCTTGTACGTTGTCATGTTAGCTCATCTCTGACTCTGCAATAGCTGAAGAAACAAACTTTTAAACACGTCTGTGTATGTGTGTTTTTTTTTTTTTTTAGTATGTGTTAGTGGTGAGAAACAACAGCCTTGGGGTGACACCTCGCAGTAAGAGAATAGCATTTAGACCATAATTAGAGACCTGTTCAGAGTGAAGTTCTGTCTGCGGAGATAATGAGGTCCCCCTTCATTACAGTGATTGCGCAAAGCCACAATGATTAGAGCCCAACAAAAGCCTGAACCATTATAGCACTTGAACATCCGAAAAAATATTTTAAAGCCGGCAACCTGTGGGTGGTACAGACCCAGGTGCTGCTGAGCAATGTCTTACAGATTTTAAAATAGACATGCAAATGCAGAGAAAATGTCTTTATTCTCTGTTAGGCAGTGAGACAGACACAGACAATAAATCATTTGGCAGAGGGATGTGCCCCTTTATTGAATCTATGCAGCTTCAATGTGAAAAAGAAAATGACAAAAAGAATCCTATGTTTTTAAGATGTACCAAAAGCAATTTAAGAAATATTTGTGGTACTTTACTGATACCGTTGTCACACTCGGTGCATAAGAAAATTCAATTCATTTAGCAGCCCTTTCAATAATTATTAGGGGTGTAACGGTACACAAAAATCTCGGTTCGGTACGTACCTCGGTTTTGAGGTCACGGTTCGGTTCATTTTCGGTACAGTAAGAAAACAAAACGCAAAATATAAATGTGCTAGTTGTTTATTACACACTTTTGTGCTTTCAACAATAGGAACATTAGCCTACACAAAGCTAGAATTCTGCTCAAAAATAGAAAATGCAATATTCTGAAATGAAGATAATTGGAAAAACAAAATAAAAATAACTTTGGATAAGACTTTTTCTTTAAAATAAATATCTGATGTGCAAAACTGAACAGTTGCAACACTGAAGCGAAGAGTTGTTCCATCTATATTCTTTTTTCATTTGAATTCCCCACCCAAAGGGCCAACCATCTTTCATGTTAAAATTTAACCGTTACCCACGCTGCTCACTGCACTTCTGAGTGGTGTGACGGCCCTGGCCGTTTAACTGTTATCTTTTTTGAGACTGTCAGTCATCTTATCGCCGCGTCCGCCAGCTGGCTGCCTCCCATCCCACTGTGGCGTACTCTGATTGACGCCGGACGGGCAGACGACGTCACCGCCGCTGACGGGCCACCCGAACTAGCCGCTGTCTGACATGTATCCATTATGCAGCGCTTTGTTTACATTTGCGGCAATAACGACACTTGCTTTACGGCAGCTAATCTGATACACGGTAATACGGCTCTGGCTAATACTATTAGGCCGTTGTTTGAGCTTGCATACCCGCGTGTGTGTTAGGCGGGGTTAACATAAGTCATCTGACCGCTCGTCATTTTACAGTCGACACTCAGAGTTCGCAACTTCGCATTTGACAGCATACGTGCCGCGTACCTCCTCGCCAGCTGTTTGCTCGCCATTCATTCACCTGTGCATTTGATCGCTATTTTGTTACACTCCCGCTTTTTCGGTGAGGTATTTTGTGTTCATTCGTTATTGGATCGTTTTTGTTCACCACTGTGAATAAGAGCACCGCAGCAGTAGAGGTAAACTGTCGTTTTCGTGCAACCCGTTTTGTTTAGTGTAGAAGCCAGGGTAGTGGCTGTATTGTTTTTTCTTTTTTACGATCAAGGTTTACTTAGCGGGTGGGGTTCAAGTGTAGTTTTATTTGTTTGTTGTTTTGGCCTGGGCTTACGCTGAAGCCAGCTTCTTCCGCATTTTGTATATTTTGTTCATTGCGAGTTCGACTTGTGTGAATAAATTTGTGTCCACTTGCAACTTGTGTGCGTGGCTCATTTTATGTTACGTCCTTAGCAGCCGTCCGTGGGACGTAACAGTGGGATTATGGGAAGCATGAGCGGGCATTCCGCGCTTGCGTTAAATGCGTTAGATATTTTAACGTGATTAATTCAGAAAAATTAACTACCGCCCGTTAACGCGCTAAATTTGACAGCACTTTACATTACGTCCGAAACTTGTTCGGTACGCTTCCGTACCGAACCGAGGACCACGTACTGAAACGGTTCAATACAAATACATGTACCGTTACACCCTTAATAATTATGCAGTTTGGTTGCAGCTAATTACATTGTAATTTCTTTTAAATCCATTATATGTAAAATATGTTTCAAGTGGTTCACTGTTATAGGTGCTTGGCTCAGAGTGGAAGGAAGCAGGTGAGTGTAGGTGGACAGCTGTCACGATATCAGGAGCTTCATAAACCAACTGATGTAGCCCAGTGCCTCTCGGAGCACTCTATAAAAAATGTCACACCCCCGAGGAGTAGTGGCTTCAAGAATATAATCTCAACAAAGGTGACACTGGATAGCATTTTTGCTTTCTGTTTTGGTCCGGCACGTGGCAAACAAATTTGTTCAGAGATGGAAATTTGAACATGTTCATCCATCTTTCATATCGGAGATTTGATTAATTGATGCAATTAGTCGAACGTCACTGTAAATGCCAACATTAGTGTGAGGCATTCACACTAATGTTGGCTCAGGTTGTCTCCATGGTGGGGAGCGTATCCGCCAGTGCAGTGATATTGATTTGGGTATCTTTCAAAAGTCGTCAGCCCACCCTACCGCCGGGCCGGCACAAACAGGTAATTGCTTTTCCAACAGGTCTGAGATAGTACGATAAAACCTTAAGATGCAGCTATACTGACTATGCTATACATATTATACCACAGATTTTCAAGATTCAGATTATTCCTTTGTGTTTTATGTTGGAATATTTACCCAGTTGTTGTTTCACAGCAATTGATCTGCTCATGTATAACACATTTGAGCATCTTGGGTGTGTGCTTGCAAGGGAGTCATGCATGCAGTATAGTGGGAACTAATCTCCATAGATGTTAGACTTAATATGTCAACAAAATCCTCCACTTATTAATGAAGAGTCCGAGATTTTCTTCACACAATAAAGTCTATTGTTCTCAACATATTATTTCATCATCTTGTTTGCATTTTTGTGATTCCTAATGGAATTTTGTCATTTTGATTCCTCTATTTTCATTTATTCTCATCTATTGGGGTTTATCTACATTTACATTTTTTTATTTCTTTCCCCCTGCTTTTTATTTATTATCCTCCAGAAAGCGTAGTGGATTTTCTTATGTAAACAGTGCTTTGACAAATAAACCTATGCCTTGCCTCTGCTCATATCTTGCATGTTGAAGTCCTCATGCTATTGTCCATTCATCCATGCTATGTTGTGCTAGAGTTTGAGCCAGCAAATTAAGTAAATTTAGGCAAGAGGCAGGGTGCACCTCTCTCATTCTATTTAAACCCACACATCACACAAGTTGACAAATTAAACTATTTAATTAACCTATTCTGCATTTTCTCTGGAGATGCTGGAGTGCATGCAAAGGGAGAATGTTAAGATATGCTGATCATCAGTCCACTACTGTCATGTCCTCTTCGTATCATGCTTTGAAGGGAACCTCTGACTTATAGGCTCTGATAAGCCACGATTGTTCTCTTTCTAAAATATGTTATTAGAGACACACAAAATATTGCCATTGATTGAAAAAGCTATGATATTTAGTACATGTTTTGACCGACTTAGCGCGCCATGTTTTATGCGCGCAATGGACACCCGGGGTGATGACATAGTTTGTCACTGTCACTAGACGAACACTCTCGATTCCTTCGTTGCTTGCCTTGGTTTTTTACGCGGCGAGACATCCAACACACGCGCACATCGGTTAAAAGCGGTGATTACTTACTATTTGTGTTTTTATTGAGTCTTTTATTCTCTCTTCATTGCCTCAAAATACTTTTTGCATGTTTCCCTCTCATACTTTTGAGCATTGTGTTTTCTTGTGTTAGCTTTAAAGCAGATTGTTGATCTGTTGACCACATTAGTCAGGTAGCATATTTAAACCACCCCTATTTGATATTACTAAGTTGAAGTATTTTCTTCAGGCATCTTTAGTATGTTGTCTGTATGCATCTAAACAAAACAAGCTGAAAGCGTTTCGCCGGTGTAGCACATTTTGGCAGAACACCGTTTTTTTTCCCTACTCTCGTCTCATCTCATCCAGTCTTTCCTGTTCATTTTCCTTTTGCTGCTCGTTTTGTGAAATATCGACAGTGGTGTCATGCTCATTAATGTTTGAAAGGGTTGAACAGATGACATGTTTACGTCGCCAAAGTCATACTCTGGAAGCTCCGCAGTGTAAGCATGTGACGTCACTGTCCTGCGACGTCAACAACAATGGTGACCTACTAGCAGAGGCGTAGCAAGGGTCCCCGGGGGACCCCAGTCAACAAGCAACATGGGGCCCTTCGAGTGTGTGCAAGTAAGGGTGACAGTTGGACTTAAAGTTGGAGCAATAGAAGAAAGAGTAGCAAAACAAAAATACCACCATCGGATGCTGAGGTATATACCTTTGTGTGAAATCAGTAGTCAGATTGGCCCTACGACCCGCCAAATTCAAATTATTCCGCAAAAACCACCGATTGGTGGACTGCCGACCGCAATGAGTATTAAATTTGCAAATAAATTTGTTTAGGATTATTTTAGATGCATATATGTTTTTTTTTATAGAGTATTCGGCGAGGAATACGATAGACCCAATAGTACACTTTTTGGGAAAAATCACCATTTCTTTAAGTAGTCACAGCAATAATGAGGTGGCCTGTGAAAATCAAAGTAAAACAACTCGGCAATTACTTATCCAGAGAGTACTTAGTGAGTCACTCTTTAAACAATTATGTGGTGTTAATAGCTGATTGGACTTTCTTAAACATGTATAATATACGTGACATGGTTAGTGCTGATTGGGATTGATAAAAGAATTGATAGATAACCCGCCAAATAATTCCATGATATTGAAACACTCCCTACACTTGTCGCTGCGACAGTGCAGTAAAGCTGCGTGTGCTAAATCTGTTGGCCCTCTGGGGGCCCCTGCTGGCTGGAGGCCCTAGGTAATTGCCTGGTTTGCCTAATGGGACACGACGCCTCTGTCAAACTAATTTTACAAACTGTATAAAAACGATAACATCATGAGGGGTTTCAATATCAAATTATTTAACCTATAATAACGCTTATCTTTTAAGAACTAAAAGTCTTTCTATCCGTCGCTACCTTTAAAATAACACGGGAGCATGAAATGAAATGTAAACAATATTTCACAACAAGATGGCCCTCTTTTTTGTGTTTGCTGTAACAGGCTGCATGTATCTTGATTAATCCTTTTGTAGGGCATATCCAGGTCCAATCAATTTTGACTGGGAGGGCGAATAAGTTTGAAGATGAGCATTCACAGCCAGTCCTTCCATTTAAATGACATAGATGTCTATCACCGTCAATTTTCTTCAATGAGTTAAATAGTATGGAGAAAAAAATATATACTTCAATGTGTAACTTGGGGCTGTCAATTCTGTTTTCATTCAATTTCATTGATTTAACCTCCTGATTTTGCCTTCCCCCCAGTCAAAATGGATTGGATGCCTACTACCATCAATGACACTGAAACATGAGCATTCAAAGCCATCTGTTATGGTAGGTGAAGCCATTGGGGACCAAAGTGCAACCAGGAAATGGATGTAGAGTGAAGGGATTTTGTTGAGAAAGGCAAGGTGTTGAGCGACTGGCGGGTTGATTGTTTAAAGGTTGCGGCTGTGGCTTTGAGGGCTTTGCTGGGTGTGTGTCCTGATGGCAAAAACAGAAACAAGGTAACGCTTCAAAAATCAATAGTTCACAAAAAGATCAAGACTTAGCCGACCAAAGTACCTCTTGAGACAGGCAGAATCATCTGGCACCTGCTTGCCGCCCAGGCAGCTCCTTCATTGCATTGGTGATTGCTGATGGGCTGCAGGTGCACTCCCAGGTCTGCCACACCCGCCCTGCAAAGATTGAACTCATGCCACACGTCAAAACAGGGAGGGTCACGACAATAAAAGTCAAAATAGAGGGGAGTCTGGGCTAGGACCGCCACACCATGCTCTCAGTTTAAATTAATTTGACATCTATGGTTGCTAATGGCATGCAATAAGTTAAATACGATCAAATTTAAAAGTTAAAAAAATAAATAAAATACATTTTAAATGCTATGGCATGCAATAAGTTAAATACAATCACATTTAAAAGTAAAAAAAAACATTTTAAAGTGTTATTGGGGGCCATAAAGTTTGTGTATCTCTGTTCGTGTTCATTTGAATTGTACTAATTATAACCACAACTCTTATAACTATTAACATTATTTTTAATTTATTCATTACAAAAAAAACATAAATATAGCCATAGACTTCATTATTTTTATTTTATTCATTACAAAAAAAACCCAACATAAATATTACCATAGACTTCATAATATATTTATTTATTCTATATAAATATTTACGTTGAAAACTCTTGTGAATAAATGCTTGAATCCATTAATCTTTTTAATAGATATGGACGTAAAGCAGTCCCGATTCTTGGTAAAAACCAAAAAACTGTCAGCATGTATTTTACGTAAAAATGTCAAATGTGATGCTAGTCTTTTAGCCAATGTGGTGCCGCCATATCACAACAACGAGCTTTTTACGATGAAAATTCTTGTGAATAAATGCTTAAATCCCAGAATTCTTTATAGATATGGACGTAAAACAGTCTCGATTCTTGGTTAAAAGCAAAAAAATGGGCAGTAAGCATTTATTTTATGTAAATATTGCGAAGTAGGATGCCAATGCTGTAGCAGCTAATTTTTTGCCATTGACTTTTTTCACAACGTTTCAAAATACATGCATGGTACGAAAAATATAATAATTACGTTGAATACTCGAACAAATCCCTCCTGAGACAATCCTTCCTGTTTGTATGTGGTACAGCTTTCGTACGTTTTCAACCTAAATCCGGCGTTAGATCGCTGCGTGTGTGTGTTTGAGAAGAACTCCTCTTGATGCTAGGTGTGGGCAGGCCCCCTACCCTAAGGCGTGGCGCAGTGTCAGCGCCTCGTGTTCCGTCAATATATTATAAAGTCTATGAATTGAGACCTGGCATCCACAAATAGGAACATCTTATTTTATGACCCAAAATGTGATGCTCATGTGAATGCATTAGATGGAATAGTTGTTTTTTTAATTCACCAAAATTAATCAATTGACCTATGAAGTGTTAAAACTCAGTCCGTCAAAACATTCTTTAAAATGGTCAGATCAGCATAAATATATGGCGGAAAACACAGACAAGACTGAAAAAGCAGTTTCTGCTCTTGCACTCCTCTTTAAAAGAAACTGCTGTATTTTAAGCCAAAACAACTGTTGTGTTTGATTGAATAATATGTCTATATGCTGCCATAGCAGATTCATGGTGCATAAAGCCCCCGAACTATTTTAATTTTTAATTTTTGTTTTACCCTGGAAACCCCTGTTTACAGACGTTGCGCAACCGCTTTTGTTTCAACCCAGCCATGAAACAAAAGTAATTAATTATATTTATTTGTCAAAATGTTTGTCTTTTTTAGCTTATATATATATATATATATATATATATATATATATATATATATATATATATATATATAGAGAGAGAGAGAGAGAGAGAGAGATATTAGGGCTGTCAGAATTATCGCGTTAACGGGCGGTAATTAATTTTTTAAATTAATCACGTTAAAATATTTGACGCAATTAACGCACATGCCCCGCTAAAACAGATTAAAATGACAGCACAGGGTCATGTGCATTTGTTACTTGTTTTTTTTTGGGGGGGGGGAGTTTTGTCGCCCTCTGCTTACAAATTGTATAAAAACGAAACATCAAGAGGGTTTTCAATATCAAATCATTTTTACCTATAATAACGCTTATCTTTTAAGAACTACAAGTCTTTCTATCCATGGATCGCTTTAACAGAATGTTAATGTTAATGCCATCTTGTTGATTTATTGTTATGATAAACAAATACAGTACTTATGTACAGTATGCTGAATATAAGATTCTGTGTTGTGTCTTATCTTTCCATTCCAACAATAATTTACAGAAAAACATGGCATATTTTATAGATGGTTTGAATTGCGATTAATTACGATTAATTCATTTTTAAGCTGTGATTAACTCGATTAAAATTTTTAATCGTTTGACAGCCTTAATATATACAGTATATATACAGTATATACAGTATATGAGACCTGGTATCCACACATATATGAATATCTTATTTTATGACCCAAAATGTGATGCTCACTTATGTGGATGCAAGGATTAGATGTTTTTTTTCAATCACCAAAATTAATCAATTGACCTATGAAGTGTCAAAACTCATTCCGTCAAAACATTCTTTCAAATGGTCAGATGATCATAAATATAAATAGGTTAACCTTGTTCCTATTTTCCTGATATGTTTTTAAATAATTCAAACCTTTCAGTCAATGCACATTTGAAATTGCCTGGGGTGCAACAGGCAATTGCAATTCATCTGCAAGGTGCCAATTCATGAAGGGCATTCTATTATTCAACACGTATGCTCGAACATTAACGCCCAGTCGCTCTCTCTCTCTCGAGCTCGCTAGTCAAGGTATGATGAAGAGATGAGGCTAAAACAATCACACGCACTGTTAATTGAATTCGGTGGGCAATTCCTTCGAGCGTAGCCAATGGGGAACTCATCAAGTTCAGTCAATAGAAACATGTAGTAGGAGGCTTTTTAAAGTCTCAAAAGTAGTCCGAGCCCACCGTAAAAGTGAATTATTGAACATTAATTGAATATTTCCGAAATGGAAAGTCACAGTGAGACACAAAGTGATTGTTGGGGATGACGTAGATGGAGTGAGGAATAATACGGGGATGGCGAGGCGGGGGGCGCACAATATGCAAGGATATGGATGCTTGACTGGGTGGTGATGGCGGACGCGCTGCCCAAGTAGACTGAAGAGGTGGAGGGGTGAGAGGAGGAGGGAGTCATTAAGTACTTGTCGTCATTGAACTGGAGCACGTGAAGGGGGCTCAGTGAATCGACTACTCGTCAAGCTTTCTTCTCGTTGGGTGCACTTGCGCTCTGCTCTCGGCGCATGCAGAGACTCCGTGACCGAGACATTGTGAGAGATGTTAAAATCACGAAGAGACATGGGTGAGTCTGGTTTATTTGTTCTAAAATAAGAAAGCAAAGAAGGAAAGAAAAACTATTTCTGATCATTTTTAATTTTTTTTTTTCTAGAAGTGAATAATATTTAAATTGTTTTGTAGGTATGTGCAGAAGGTAGTTACATATTGATCATTAATTAAATACCAAATTAGAGAATTATGCAAAGAGAATTTGCACTAATTAGTAATGATATTGTATTTTACTGCATCACTAACTCGTGGTACTTATCCCCATCATCTTCCAACTAAGGTTTTTTTTTAATTGACTTTTAGGATTTTATAGGAAGAAATGCATTGACCACAATATTAGGTACACCTGCAATATCAGACTGGAATGTAACTTCATCTTCTTAGAGAGCGCAGAGACCATACATTGACCACAGTGGTCACACTGCTTATAGTGCAGTGTGGCTTATTTGGTGATATATTTGGGTTGATAGGTAACACTTTATTTGACAGCGTCGTCGTAAGACCGTCATAATTATGACATGACACTATCATGGGCATGACTGAATGCTTATGACTGATGCCATTAAATGTCATCCGGCAAATTATGTCAATAACTCCATATATGTCCAGCTCGGATCTTTTACATCCATTCAAAAGTGAAATAATTTGCCGGATGACACTAAATGACATCTGTTATAAGCATTCATTAATGCTCATGACAGTGTCATGTCATATAATTATGATTGTCTAATGACAGTATTGTACTGTCAAATAAAGTGTTACCAAATACAATAACTAGCAATTAATGAAAAAACTGGAACAGTAACTGAAGAAATAATTAGCACAGAACATGAATTTTGATGTTTTTTTTTTTTTTTTACATCTGTACCACTGCAATGCATGCTAGGAGGCATGTTAGACAACAACGGTGTTGACAGCAGGTGGCAGTGGAGGTTGACTGTCTCCCCCAAGGAAGCAGTGATGGCCAATTGAAGCTTCTTGAAGCTTCGTGGTGGTTCATTTGGTCTTTGACCGTCTCATGATGCCGCTGTCAAACATAGTGTTACCGGTTAATCTCTTTTAGTGTAAATATCCCATAACCCAGTAAGGACAGCTGCGGTTTATAGTCCAGTGCATCTTATCTTCGAATTAGGGCTGTCAAATTTATTGCGTTAACGGGCGGTAATTAATTTTTAAAAATTAATCACGTTAAAATATTTAACACAATTAACGCATGCGCGGCACGACCCACTCACGCATTTCCACAAACAGCCTACAATGGCACCGTTTTACTTATAAACAGAGCTAAGAGGCAGCATCAAGTCAGTGGTGTAGATACAAGCATTCATTTGGGCCGTCCATTTAATTGCCAAAAGCTTCAACATCTCCCCCACACCCACTATAAATATTGTGGGAAGCAATGTTGGGAAGAATGACAGGAGCTGATCTTTTTCTTAACACCATGAATTGCATCCAACGCAGAGGAGATATAGCATTTGCAGCCACCACACACAGTCATGGTTACACCACTTCCCATCATGCATTTGGGCAGAACAGTTAAGTCGCTACAGTATTATTTACTGAAAGCTCAACAAATACACTAGATGGCAATATTTAGTCACAATATACAAACTCACATTTATCCTTTAAGAATTATTAGTCTTTCTATCCGTTGATCCCTTTCACAGAAAGACTGTTAATAATGTTAATGTCATCTTGTGGATTTATTGTTATAATAAACAAATACAGTACTTATGTACAGTATGTTTAATGTATATATCCGTCTTGTATCTTATCTTTCCATTCCAACAATAATTTACATAAAAATATAGCATATTTTAGAGATGGTTTGAATTGCAATTAATTACGATCAATTAATTTTTAAGCTGTGATTAACTCGATTCAAAATTTTAATCGTTATGTATAAATATCTATGTACATTATGTGCATGTTTTAGTGCCTTATTTGAGGTCTTGCTAATATTAATATCAATATTAATATTAATGGAGTGATACGTGACATTTTTCTGTAAAGGCATAGCTATTGAATTGTTGGACCTAGATATGCATGTGTGCTCCTATAGACCCTACTCACCTACGTCACAAAATGACGTGTCGCTGTATCCGGCCGCCATATTGTCCGTATTTTTTAGACCTATTCTCATTGTTTTCAATTAGTCGTGCAAGTTATAGAGCAATTCATGGAAGCCCCGGTGTTATCTGACGCTGTAAACTCATTGGATGCGTTGCATAAAAGGTGTTATGTGGAAAAGCTTCAGTTTATCCATTCGCCAGATCCATATTTGATGCCTAAATCGATGTTTTTCGACCCGCTGTCTTTGCCGTCTTTGCCTGACATCTGCTACCCTGATATTTACAACTATCTTGTCCACACAAAATCAGCCTATTCTCATGAAAGTTTGAAAAACTTTAAGAGCTTGGAGGCTTATAAATACTTTGTTGCTGGTTGGGTGAAACAGGTCCTCGTCCACGAAAATTCGGCAGGAATCTATCTTGTGCTCGGGAAGGTGAATTACGAAATTTTCAATTCAAAATCTTTTGTTCTTGCTAACATCCACTGTCAAGTCTAATGTATTTCATGTCATTTGTCAAAGGAGCTAGGGCTTTTAATGTTTATATGGTTTAGCGATAGCACTCTCACTACATGCATATATAATATGTAATAAATATGAAGTGCGATAGCACTACTCCAGATTGTCCCTAGTTGAATTTATTTTTTGGCTTTTGACCTCAATAGCGAAATTGTAAATTAATTGTATGACAACTGTCTTATTATCCCCTTATAATTATATATTTTCAGGTAGTTCATTCACAACGTCTGAGTGTATGTTGTCGGCGATTAGCCTAGCAATGATCTTAATTGTGGTTGTCAGCCCAAAACCCTCTAAATATATATTAAATGCATCTTACCAGATATAAAATGACTACTACATAACCTGTGGTAGTCGTTTGGAACCCAGTTTTCTCGTCGAATTGCAGCAGTCCATCTCGCTCTCCTCTCCAGGTCTCTCGGAATACGGTAAAACTTCAAGTCTCTCCGTCTATCTTCTCTGTTTTTGCAACCGACCGCCACACACGACTTTACCATTTTGATTAGTAATGTTAACGAGGAGAAAAACACGCCATAATAGGAGGAATTTACAAAGCGCTAATGCATTAACATGACGAGTAGACGGACAACATGGCGCAGGGGCGTGGCTGTGACGTCACGTGAGTAGGGTCTATACATTAGTGTTGATAAACCAGTAAAATTATCCAACTGAAAGTCTGTTAAAGGTCTTTTGCCCGATTTGTGATGGTGTTGCACATATCCTGTTGCATTAATATCTCTTAATGTACCACAAGCATCCTCACATTTGCATTAGTGCACAACAGTGATTCTCATTAAAAACGATTTTTAATCCTAAAAATGCAGTTTATGGCCCAGTGCCCGGCAAAGTCCAATGTTGGGGATGAGTCCCTTGCGCTGTCATTCTTACGGAAGACTCGACAATGAGTGTCTGTCAGGCAGTGCACAGTGGCCACTGCTTATTCTGCGTGAGGAGGTGGAGATTGCAACTGAGCCAGAGTGGATGTTTACGCTTCCACTTAAAAATAACTACAGCCATGGAGTCACCATATGTCCCCAAATGTCCTTGACATTATTGTGAATCTCAGTCCCTGCTCATTAGTAGCTACGTGGGCTTGTTTATCTGCCAAGTTCATGAATTCTGCCATAATACTGTGAGCTAATAAACAGAAAGATCTTTACACTGAGTGCCATGATACCTGTGGAGTCTGATGAAATATATCAAGATTACATTGCTTGTTTCATCTGGTGAAATCAATAGGCCTTTCATCGTGGATCAATATAAAGAACTCTTCAAAAAGAGCAATCTGGATGAAAGAGGCTCATTTTAAAATCTTAACATTTGAGAAATTGGTCCCTTACTCAAATGGAATCCTAACACATAAGAAAAGCAATCACAGTTGCATACATGTTACGTCAAAAATGATTTATCCCAGGTAGGTAAATGCCTTGCATTGTTTAAATGCAAAGCAAACACTTTCAATGCAGCTAGGGCCGATGTAGTTAATATACATACATACATGCATACAACCAAAAGGATGTATGTGAAACCATCTCATGAAATGCCCCCGTGGATATACATTTACATATTACTTTTATCTTCTCTAAGGCTGTACCCACCTCTGCAGACTCATACATCTTTCAAGTTGCGTGGGTGGAAAAGCGACTAAGATGGTGGTTCCCATTGACCACTGGCTGCAAGCGATGCCACTCTTTCAATGAGGTGAGCATGCAGCAGAACTTATCAGCAACACGGAGTCCATCAAACACTCCAACAAGCCTTGTGTGCAGTACTGAGCAGAGATTTGCGGCAAATGTCAATGGTTAATAGCGCTGCGTGCTGAGGAGAGAGGGAGAGACACGAGGGGACTACATGATGCTTTCACCTCTCACCATCTGTGGATTGTCTGATTTGAATCAATTCAACCGATTTGACAACATGGAAGCTATTAGGAGTGGGAACCTCTTGTTACCTCACGATACGATACGATTTGCGATACAAAGCTCACGATAACAATGATCTGACGATATGGCGATACAATAATTATCGATACATTGGTCAGGAAATCATTCTAGGATATTCTACAAACAACTAATGATCAGAAAACAAGCTTCTGCTGTGAAATGGAATAAGTTTATCACTAGTAGACGTCCAATCCATTTGAACTGGGAGGGTGGCAGCGAATGAACGTTCATTCGCTGCCATCCCTTCCAGTTCAAACGGATTGAACGTCTATGGCTGTCAGTGACAGTCAATGGCAGGCAATGAGGTAATTTTGGACCATTTAAGGCAGGGGTGTCCAAACATTTTGCAAAGGGGGCCAGATTTGGCGTGGTAAAAATGTGGGGGGCCGACCTTGGCTGACGTCCTTTACGTAGAACAATATATTTAAGCAAAATTTAGCAAGCCATTCAGTGTGTCACATTTGCTTTATTATTTTTTTTTTTAATGAATAATTTCAACAATTTCGCAACTAGCCTTTGTGGCGTTCTCTTTCGACTCTCGGGCTCTTGCGAAATACGACTGCTGTGAAATTAAACTAGCTTCAAGTTGCTTCAATTTCTCGCTGTGTATCTTCCCTGTATTCTTGTCGTACATGTCGGCGTGTCTTGTTTGGTAATATCGCCTCACATTGAAATCTTTAAAAACAGCGACTGTCTCTTTACAAATGAGGCAAGACACAGTTGTTGCGTATTTTAGTGAAGAAATTGTCCAATTTCCACCTATCCTTGAAGCGTCAGCCGTCACAGTCAACTTTCTTTTTTTTGTTGATTGTCGATTGTTTTAGAAAAAGGAAGTAATGGGTCACACGGGGTAATGTTGCTTAGCCCTTAAATACTTGCAACATGAAGCAATTATCAAAGAATCCCAAAATTTGAAAAATAAGAGCCTAATGAAACATATATTTTTTATGGGTCACTTGCTGTTTATTTTGCGTTACAGAACAGGAAGTGACCTGGGAATCACCCAAATGAATAGGCAGTGACTCAAACTCAACAGGAAATCACCTGTAAATGCCCTAAAATGAACAGCAAGTGACCTGTAAGTGTAAATGCCCCGAAAACCGGACAGAATGACTGTGAATGCTCTGGTTTTGAATGAGCAAACATTCCCAGTCTAAATGGATCGGGCGTCGAGCACCGTGAATGCAGCCTTAGAGTCAATTGAGACACTATTATTGTGGAAGTTTTTGGTAGCTACTTGTTGGTTCCGTTTAAAAAAAAATATTTTTTTTTTAACATTGACACCTTTTTAAAATGATATCTCGATTCTTAGCAGGACCATATCGATAACCTTTTGGGATACAAAGTATCACGATCAGTGTTGTTAATCTTACTTTAAAAAAGTAATTAATTACAGTTACAAATTACTTCTGCCAAAAAGCAATTGCGTTAGTAACTTAGTTACCTGAATGTAAGAGTAATTAGTTGCTTGGCAAAGTAACTGGTGATAATTTTCATGTTTTTTTTTCCTAAAAAAAAAAAAAAAAAAAAAAAAAAACAGCTCACACAATGTGAAGTTTAAAGGGTTTTTTGGGACAATTGGCCCTTGCCCAATTCTTTACCCTAAACTTAACTAGACACAGGGGTATTGCAATAACTAGATAGTAACCTTTGCTATGTGTGGAAGTCATTTAATGTTGTGAATCAACCGTTAAAGTTGTTAAAATTGCTCCCCTTGTTGCATTAGTTCCCTTCTGCCGACTTTTGACATGTGTAAGTTTTAAAGCTATTTACTCATTTAAATATAGATTTAAGTCAAGATTTTGCCGATTTAGGAGCATTATAGATAAAAAGTTACTTAGCTTCGCTAGGAAGGTCCTCTACAACAGCGCCTTCCTGAGAAGGCTACTGCTTTAAGATGGCCGCTGTTTCCTAACGCATCTAGTTCTTTATTATACATGTTGCTAACGCAGCCGTGTCTGTCATTTGCATCTAGTTCTGTATATATGTGAAATCTACCGAAGCATCATGTGGGCGTAGTTTGTAGGCTATCGGCTACAGTCAGGTATTATTGGAGCCACCTAGCATAGTAGCATCACGTTTGCAACGGCGTCACAATCCCTTGCTTCCTCCCCACCCCTGCTGTGCTCTCTCGTCTCCGTGAGTCCATCTTTTTCAGACTTTTCTCGCGTCAGTCAACCAACATCGTAACTTAGTAACGCACGCCTTTCCTGCCTCAGTAATGGTAACGGCATTGCCAAGATGAGAAAAGTCATTAATTAGATTACTCACTACTGAAGAAAATAACGCCGTTAGTAACGCTGTTATATTCTAACGCCGTTATTAACAACACTGATCACGATATATCACCATTTCGATATTTTGTCACATCCCTAGAAGCTATAGCACTGATCTTATTTAAACTCTTGCTCTGTTGTAAATTTCCCAGATTGATTATGTTCCAGTACGCTTTACTTGTACTTGTGCATCATGATTTGCCACCATGAACATAATGAAGCTGCAGTCACATTGATCAGCGAGGCAAGGCCTTGAGCGATCTGACTCACAAAAAGGCAAACAATGTAAAGAAAGAGACAAAACAAGGTTTGTTGCTTTTGTTTTTCTAATGTCATTTTTAATTTCCGCTTTCTTTTCAAAGGCTCTGGATGCTGATTCTGTTTCATGCCTGTTGTAGTCGCTCAGCAATTACTCCAGCAATCAAGAGCAGGAATCTGGAACATGATTGCGACCACCTGTGATTGTGTCATGGACTTGAATTATGTCTTTGGAGACTAATACTCTAAACCTGGATTCAAAACGGACTTTTGAAAAAAATTGTACACGGACAAAGGAGGAGGACCTCAATTGTGCTGGAGTTACATGGTTGTCTTTTTGATTAGACAACTAAACATTCCCTTCTAGGAGCAATTGCAAGGATATATGGCAGAAATTTGAGGAATATTACTTTTGACTGCATTTGGAGCCGATTTTAGTTGGCTGTAACTGTACAGTTAACATGACAACCAAGCTGGGCTCTCTGGCAAGGTAGCAAAATGTGTCACTCAAAGTCACTCATGCAGTGAAAGTTCCATGTCCTGCAAGTACCCCCGAAGTCTTAGTCACCTATTTCAACTGGGCCAACCCACTTCTGTCATCATTTGTCACAAAATTTTCAGAACACATGCAAAATGTGGTGCACAGCCATTTCTCTGCATGATTATGTGTAGAACATTTTTAAGAATCAAGGTGGAGTTGTGTCTATTATCAACACTTTTTCAAATGGAGCATGAACATTTTTAAGACTGCTGCATTCTATGTTCAGTATTTCCATCCTTCAAATAGAACCTGTTCAAGACCGAAGACTTAAACAAAACCTTTGGTCCGACACGGGCTACTTTCAGACTCCGGCATCATTGGTACTGGCACAGATGCTACCTGTGTTACACAATATGACACCAGTTCCTCTGACTCAAAACTGCTCCAACTGCAGCCAGATGTTGGCTCTAGACCTCAGTGTGATCAAACCTGTCGTTCTAGGCTTGGTGCTCGGCGTCTTCATTGTGTTTGGAGTGGTCGGGAACATTCTGGTTATCCTCTCGGTAGTTTGCCACCGACACCTGCGTACGGTGACCCATTATTTCATCGTTAATCTAGCAGTGGCAGATCTGCTACTGAGCTCTACGGTACTACCTTTCTCTGCCATATTTGAGATCCTGGAGCGTTGGGTGTTTGGACGAGTCTTTTGCAATGTTTGGGCAGCTGTCGATGTACTTTGCTGCACAGCCTCAATAATGAGCCTGTGTGTGATCTCTGTGGATCGCTACATTGGAGTCAGTTACCCGCTGCGTTATCCGGCAATAATGACAAAGCGCAGAGCTCTGCTGGCTGTCATGCTTCTGTGGGTTCTGTCTGTCATCATATCCATCGGACCTCTGTTCGGCTGGAAAGAGCCAGCACCGGATGACGAATCCGTCTGCAAGATCACAGAGGAGCCGGCCTACGCTATCTTCTCTGCCGTGGGCTCCTTCTACCTTCCCCTGGCCATCGTCCTGGTCATGTACTGCAGGGTATACGTGGTGGCACGCAGAGAGAGCCAGGGCTTGAGGGAGGGCCAAAAGACTGAGAAGTCAGATTCGGAGTTTGTTATACTAAGGATTCACCGAGGCAACACAACTGTAAGTGACGACGAGGCGCTTCGAAGACGCACACATTTTGCCCTGCGATTGCTGAAGTTCTCTCGGGAGAAGAAGGCGGCCAAGACGCTGGGCATTGTGGTGGGCTGCTTTGTACTGTGCTGGCTGCCTTTCTTCCTGGTCCTCCCTATCAGTGAGTATCAGTTTTTCTATTGTTATTTATAAAACGACTCTTTTCAACTGGTTTGTCTGTGTACCTCCTCTGCATATCCTCACTGGTTGCAATATCAGTTATGCTGTAAAATCTAGTAAGATCCAATACCAACTATAATAAAGACTAGTGCTGCAACGATTAATTGATTAGCTCTAGTAATCCGTTGTAATGGTTTGTTTTGAAAGTGTTTGCATTTAGTTTTATTGATTTGAATGGATACACTGCTCTTTAGTGGCAACAGTGAATATGACATAACTCATTTAACATGGCAGAATTCAGCTGCTCCCTGTTAAAGCCAACCTAAGGTAAGTTTTTGTGTGCGCTAATATTTTTTTTTAGTCATTGGTAATTTAGTTTATATGTATATCTAGCCGTTTTGGGGGGAATATGTGTTTGAACGATTTCTTAAGAGCATTGCAATAAACAAACAAAAAAAAAACTTTAGCATTTTATATCATTTAAGCTAGCCAGTTTGCCAATTGTTCTCTTGTTGTACTTATATCCTTCTTTATTTATTCTTTTATACCGTTTAAGGCTTATTTTTTAAAATGAAATTTCAATCCTGCATAGTTTGAAGAAACACTCAGGAATTTTTATTTTGTATTCGCATTTAATGCTCTTCTGAAAGTGCAATTGTAGCAAACCTTTGTTTTATACTATATCTCCCAAAATTTATTCTGCAACACATTAATGTTCTTAATCTGATTACTTGATGATTCAAACTAACTAGTTGATAGTTTAATCCACTACGAAAATAATCAATAGCCGCAGCCCTAATGGAGACTATCCCAGCAAGCTTCAGGCGAATTGTTTACTACCCACTGTACTAGGCCTTCACTATATATATATATATATATATATATATATATATATATATATATATATATATATATATATATATATATATATATATATATATATATATATATATATATATATATATATATATATATATATATATATATATATATATATTAGGGCTGTCAAACGATTAAAATTTTTAATCGAGTTAATTACAGCTTAAAAATTAATTAATCGGAATTAATCGCAATTCAAACCATCTATAAAATATGACATATTTTTCTGTAAATTATATATATATTCTGTAAAATAAATTGTTGGGATGGAAAGATAAGACACAAGATGGATATATACATTCAACATACGGTACATAAGGACTATAGTGGGCATTTCACTCTACTGTCATTTAAATCTGTCTATCCTGCCCTCACTCCGAAGCGTCTACTTTTTCCAAAGCTAGACAGCTAGTGAACGACCCCATAATTATCAGACTTCTTCCTTTTTCATCTGATTTATTAATAAAATGGCCTCAAACCATTGTCCTCTTTAGACCGTCGTAAAGCTACAAAAAAAAAGTACAAAAGCATTGCATTAGCAACAACGTTAGCTTAGCACGCTATACAGGTTCACTAAACATAAACAAAAAGCGTCTCATACAAAAAATGTAAGATTTCGCTTACTAAAATAATATGTACATTATTTACAACAACCATACTTACGGACAAATCTTGTCCAAGGATCATATAAGCACAACATTACAACGTAGGCGTCAGCCCGAGACGTCGTGCAGCCATATTGAACTGGCAAGACAACAATAAACCATGTCGCAAAGCGACCACAAGAGTTCGCTGTTAGACAGCACAAAAAGCCTTGCTGTAAAACTTACCAAAAGGCAGAATACTGTCTGAGCGTGAAATGTGCGTTAATTGCGTCAAATATTTTAATGTGATTAATTTAAAAAATTAATTACCGCGCGTTAACGCGATAATTTTGACAGCCCTAATATATATATATATATATATATATATATATATATATATATATATATATATATATATATATATATATATATGTGAAACGATTACAATTAATTAATCGTAATTAATCGCAATTCAAACCATCTCTAAAATATGCCATATTTTTTTGTAAATTATTGTTGGAATGGAAAGATAAGACACAAGACGGATATATACATTCAACATACTGTACATGAGTACTGTATTTGTTTATTATAAGAATAAATCCAAAAATGGCATTATTAACATTCTTTCTGTTAAAGTGATCCACGGATAGAAAGACTTGTAGTTCTTAAAAGATAAATGTTATAGTTACAAGTTATAGTAATTTTATATTAAAACCCCTCTTCATGTTTTCGTTTTAAAATTTGTAAAATTATCAATCAAAAGTAGAGGTAATATAATAATAATAAGAATAAAAATAATAATAATAACAATAGAGTGACCAAAGTCTGAGTAAGTTTTATATGTATTTTGCATAGCTATTTTGATCAGGAATGCCAGTTCACTTTGCATTGTTGTTTGACTGTTTGAGAATAGGGCCTAATTACTACAGACTGAAGTGCTTTTCTTTTTGTGAACATTTTTTTTTTGAGGGATATGATTATTATTTTTGTTGTGCTTTCACTAAATGATACTTTTGTTTGTTGTGAAGGATTTGCCGAAGCTTATGCCAATAAACGGCGCGGTCCAAAGAACGCCTGTGTCCACTCGCCTTTATAGCATATATCTCTGTACATATCTTACCCAAAATACAACAAGAGACACATAATTGCCACTAAAAGAAAGAATACTTACAGAAATATGTGTGGAGCACAAATAGCACAATGCAACAGCATAAACGTCTCGCAACTACTAATTCTCCCACTAATAAAAGGATTAACATTAGTATGGAACGGCGCTGCCCCCAAGCGGCCGGTAGCATTCTCTTCACTCTTAATGTCCATATACGGCGTCATTGTCGTCTGTTTTAGGCAATGCACGAGCGGGTCATTCAGTGCATGCGTTAATTGTGTCAAATATTTTAACGTGATTAATTAAAAAAATTAATTAACGGCCGTTAACGTGATAATTTTGATAGCCCTAATATAAAATTGTTTTTTTTTTTGTGTGTGTGTATTTTTTTAACAAGTAAACTTTTGGTTTACTTCATAAAAGCATCAAATGTGCAGATACCTGGATCCTTTCATATACAGCAAGCCTTGATTAAACGGCATTATATAAATCACGTGATCGGAAATCTGGCCGATCGTGGCGTTTTTCAGAGGATCGGGTTTTTAATCCAAAAAATATATTCATGTTTTTCTGCTTCATGTTCGCACAGCCTCTCACCCTCACTCCTGCTAGGCAGTGTGACCAAAATGTTTTTCTTGGTGACCAGTGCAGCTGGCGATTGGTACTTAATATTAACGATGATTTACAGGTTTGTAGCTTTGATCTGGCCCCTTTTTTCTCCGGCACTCTATAGGGCAGCTTTGAATTTCATAACACTTTGTGTAATGACAATAAAGGCATTCTATTCTATTCTATTCTACATCACAAAAAAATGTGCATGGTATGTTGATTGAACATTCCAAAATGTCCGTAGGTGTGAGTATGTGTGTGAATGGCTGTGTGTCTATATCTGCCCTGTGACTGGCTGGTAAGCTGTTCAGGGTGAAACAGTGCAACCAAAAAGTAAGTGTGGAGCTTTGGCAATATATATCCTAATGTTATTTTTTTCTAATATTGTTCAGGCCTATCCCAAACGGAGCTATTCAGATAATCTGGTGAAAATTCCTCTAGTCTTAATATCGCAAACCCACCGAAAATCGCACTGATAATTTTTTGCCAATATCGTTCAGGTCCTTTATCCTTAACCTAAAAATGAACATAAACCACGTAAACACTATTAAACTAGCAAATAACCCTGACATTGTCAAAAACAGTATACCAAGGTTCATGTGCACAGCCATACACAACCTTCCGTTGTAGTTTCATACGGACCAAACATACAAAAGTTGTATTTTAATTCAAATGAGGCTACTAGGTTTAGGTAGACTAAAGATGCAACTTTAATTTAATTGATAGTTTCATAATTAATAACAAAACCTGGTACAGCTAAGCAGGGAATCAAAGGTTAGTCGACATTAAGAAAGTTATATTCCGCATTTATACATTTCAAACAATAGCAATTTTAGCGCAAACAGAAATAGTTGAATAGTATTGTTTAAAATATCCCCCTCTGTAGGCCCTGGCTAGGCACATCATAAATGCTCTCTATATTGTACAGTAGATAGCTGACAGCCTCAAGTGTATTTTTGTCTGTAAACAATAGCTCCGAATATGAGAGTGATGTCTTTCACACGTAGCACCATGATTGAAGTGTCAATCCTCCGTCCTCTGACCCTCGTTGTCTGTGGATCTTTTAATCACAATCTTAGGAACAGACAGGCAGACCCATCAAACGCATGTCAAGCTTTATGACGCAAGACAATCCTGAGGAAAAATCACACAGATCACCAGCCGTGCATGACACCGTGTACAGTGGTGTGATCAAAGAAAAACAAAAAATTAATGATGGAAGGCATTCATTAAACTGTTACAGATCATCAAATGTTAAAAGGAATTTTAGATAAAATGCTTACCATTTGCAGTTAAGACAATTATGATAGATGTTGCACATATAGGACAGTATTTCGTACTGTTAATCTTAAAAGACTAAATATATATCTATGATACAATAGACTTAATAATATATTGACGGGGCGCAGGGCCGATTCATAGGGGGCCTATCTCCGTCAAAGCTGACTGAGTGGAAACATAGACAAAGAGCTTTATAGATTGAAAATTCTAGTGAATAAAAGCTTGAATCCCTGAATTTTTAATGGATATGAAAGTAAAACAGTCTCGATTCTTGGTTAAAAGCAAAAAAACAGGCAGTTAGCATTTTTTTTACATAAATATGTCGAATATGATGCTAGTCTTTTAGCCAATGTGGTGCAGCCTTGTCACAACAAAGAGCTTTTTACAATGAAAATTTTTCTGAATAAATGCTTAAATCCCTGAATTCTTTATAGATATAAACGTAAGACAGTCTCGATTTTTGGTTAAAAGCAAAAAGCCGGGCAGTTAGCATTTATTTTACGTAAATATGTCGAATGTGATGCTAGTCTTTTAGCCAATGTGGCGCCACCTTATCACAACAAAGAGCTTTTTACGATGAAAATTCTTGTGAATAAAAAGCAAAAAGCCAGGCAGTTAGCATTTATTTTACGTTAATATGTCGAATGTGATGCTAGTCTTTTAGCCAATGTGGCGCCGCCTTATCACAACAAAGAGCTTTTTTCACGATAAAAATTCTTTTGAATAAATGCTTAAATCCCTGAATTCTTTATAGATATGAATGTAAAACGGTCCCATTTCTTGGTAAAAGCAAAAAAAAAACGGGCAGTTAGCATTTATTTTACCAAAATATGTCGAATGTGATGCCAGTCTTTTAGCCAATCTGGCGCCACCTTATCACAACAAAGAGCTTTTTACGATGAAAATTCTTGTGAATAAATGCTTAAATCCCTGAATTCTTCATAGATACAAATGTAAAACAGTCACTATACTTGGTTAAAAGCAAAAAAACGGGAAGTTAGCATTTACGTAAATATTGCGAAGTACTACGCCTATGCTGTAGCGGCTAATTTCTCCCATTGATTTTTTTCTCTACATTTCAAAATGCATGCGTGGTACGAAAAATATAATAATTACCTCCTAAAATCCTCGAACAAATCACTCGTGAGACAACCCTTCCTGTTTGTATGCGGTACAGCTTTTGTACTTTTTCAACCTAAATCCGGCATTAGATCGCTGCAAGTGTGTATTTAAGAATAACTCCTCCTAATGCTAGGTGTGGGCAGGCCCCCTACCCGACGGCGTGGGGCAGTGTCAGCACCCCATGTCCCGTCAATATATTATAAAGTCTATGTATGACACATTTTGTAAGTTAAGCAAGACCTTGTCTTTTTGTACTTCCTTTCATTTGTGTTATTTGAATGTATGATTGAACTATACTATTATTTTTGCTACTTGCAGAGGACGATAACTCCACTGCTTCACACGCAATAGTTGTTTTTCATCTTCTCCCTGAACTTATACGATGGGGTAAAAAATATTTTAAAAACCTTGGCATATTAAGTAGTTTAGTTCAACAATGTCAGTATTAAACGTTAGTAAAAAAAATTAAAGTTGATGGTTAAGGAAGATATTCTGTTGATTTATGGGTTGATTCAGATTTTTGTAATATCTCAGGGATGAAAAAAAATCATGCCAATGGTACTTTTAAAAACCCTCATTGGCTGCTATATATGTTATATATGCTATATGTTCATTTCACACTGTGCGGAATTGAAGTTATATCGTTTGCGAATGAGTAAAACATTATTACGTTCCATTGACATTAACCTCTGACACATTTTTAGTCCATTGCAAATGTAAACTCAGCATGCCGACAAAAACCTGCAAACGGATCAGTGTATTCACAAAAGACTGACAATGTTCAGAACTGAACAAAGGGAGACAATTAACATGACAAGTGAATGAAAAGGGCACCATCTTGAAAGTACAATAAATTAGACACAGCTGAATCCACTCAGACTAATCACAGCACACAGGTGGTAAACACATCACTGATTGGCTGGGAGCTGAGAGGTCAGGGCTGATGAGACCCAGGTGTGACCAATCGCACGACAAGATGGAAAGAAACAATTGGACATATTACAAACGCAATTTCTGGAGAAATTCCGTAGGGAAGCTTTGCTCTTCTGTGGGTCACGTCTCAATAATTTTGAGATTTTTGTGTCACTTCCTCACAGTGTTGTCACTAACGCGTTACTGTAATCAGATTACTTTCTTTCAGTAACGAGTAATCTAACGAGTTCATTTTTACAAACTGATTAAAGTTATTTTCCTTAGTGTCTATCGTTACTATTTTGTTATTGCCTCATTTTATGTAGAATAAAGAATCTTGTAGTTATGTACGAAGAGTATCTTGAATAGAAAATGTTAGAAAGGTTCCGCTACGTGTTCGTTTCCATGGTAACCGCTCATAGGTCTTCCTGTTTTGGTCTCGAGTCACACGTGCCAAGTGTTTTGGGACTGACGTGTGCCAGCGCTAGGGGTGTGCCATCTTAGGCACCCCACGATTCGATTCGATTACGATTCAGGGTGCTACGATCCGATTATTGAACGATGATCACGGTATTGACGATGATCGCGGTTATCGCGATTATATCGATTAATCATACATTACTAATTAATACAGTCGCCAAACAAATTCATGTCCATTATTTATTTAAAATATCCTAATGATTCAACAGGAACGATGGGAACATGCCCATACAACAATAAGCTGCCCTTAAGCTGCTTTTCTATTTATTTATCTTTTTTACAAGAAAGTGCAAAAACATTAACCATTTTAAATGGAGTACTTATTTCTCTCAATACAATAAAATTTACACAGGTGGAGTGAATTCCACATTTTCTTGAAACAAAGTGTCTTTAGAAACCAACATAACCAACATACTTTGTTTTCAAAGATTTCTGTACTATTTCGCATGTTTGTAGTGTTACCGCTGTACTTAATCCTAGTTTTACACGTTCTGCATATGAAATACACATTAGCGAATTAGCTAATTAGCTTAGCGCTTGACGCTAACTATTAACATCTCAAACACAACAACAATAAAGGCTAAACAGTACAAGAGGGTTTGTGTACTCATCTCTTATAGATACACACGGGTCTTAGCAACACACTCAGGACGTTTTTCAATTGAAACGCCTTAAAACTAATGCTGGACATCTGAAAGACAAGGAGCAACGCATTATCTGTCTTCCTCTCTAGCCCTAAAAAATAACTTGCGCATCGGTGGTCGCGCTTGTGTTCCTGCCACTAATGTATTTTCCAGTCTTTTGAAAAGGAAGAAATCTCTCTCTCAGTAACCGGCAGCATCCATCATACCGTGCGTGAGCCCGTCATCGTTTTTGAACCTTCGTGAATCGTAATCGAATCGTCACGTGTCGAAGCGCGATGCATGTAATAATCGATTTTTTGGAACTCCTCTAGCCAGCGCGGGTGCACATTCGAGCCGAGTGCAGCAATCTGTTGAGATGTGTGAGGGAATGTTGATCTGTGTGAGTTCATGAATGAACGTGAGTATTTTTCCTTCATTCTGGAGGGTTCCGGCGATAGGTTGGAGCCGCTACATGCGCGGCCGTTTCTTAGCTTTGCCGTTGCAATAGCAGATAGTCGTCGCTCCTGCTTGTCCTCGCGAAGTCAACGACCATTTTTTATATCATATTTGTGTTGCACATTTACGCCGTGAGGTGACGTGTTCGTTTAGCATCTTTGGGATATGTTGTAAGTCCGATTGAGTGTAAAGTGCATAGTTACCGCTACGTTTTGTGGCCAAATTGACCGCGCGTGTGTTCGGCGGACTTCCAGTTTGTGCGCGTTTGTGCACTGTGCAAATCATTTGTGTGTTGTTGAATATTGTGCAGTCAATTTGCATTGTTTTATACTGGCGCTTATATGCTGTTAACCCTAACCCCTAAACCCTAACCCGAAATTCAGAATTTTTGACATTAGGCTCAATCTTCGAGTTAGCGGGTTTAATTAGTCGGTGGAGTTGATTTCAACAAATTCCACGCAGTTTGTCATGTGCCAGGTTAGTTTCAGGGTTTCCAGAGTGGCTAAGCTAGTGTGAGTCAATGGTGTTTGAAAGCAACTCCATCGACTAATTAAACCCCTGCTTACTGGAAGATTAGCCTTTTGTGAAAAATTCTGATCTTTCCCTTTAAAAATTCAATTATCGGAAAGTCAATTGCATTCAATGACATTTTTCTGTTGTCATTCTTATGTTGAGGCAGCAAAGGGAGAATGATTGGTCAAAAATAACTGATAAATTACTTTAAAAGTAACTTAGTAGATAACATTTTTGGCTACCATACCCACCTCTGCATCCGAGTGGGATAAGTCCTCGAATGCAGAATAAGAGCAGGACTAAAAAGTTACAGAAGAAACATGCTTGAAATTATTTGGACTGGGTAAACAGCCGGAGTGAAATCTGCTCTCCTGGTTTGTGAAAGGCACGATTTTCATCTGTTCAAATGTTAAATTCCACCCGATTCAACAGTGGTGCTGGTAAACAGTGAAATGAGACTCTTTCTGGCACTTATATCATTGCAGCCGATCAACACACAGTGTTTCACCATTTTATTGACAGTAGCTATTAAATTTATCTATGCAAACACTCAGCAAATGCCAGAAAAACCCATATGTTTACTTCAAGCATGACGTCCAGAGGTGTGTGACATCGTGGGCAAAACAGGCATATACAGTATTTAACATTCAAAAAAATTAATAGCACATCACAATATTAAGTCGCAGTTTAATCAGAAATGTACCTAATTAGGGTGAAACCCAACCTGATTTTATGTAGATAAAGTCATCTAATTAGTGCTGTCAAAATTATCGCGTTAACGGGCGGTAAATAATATTTAAAATGAATCACGTTAAAATATTTGACGCATTTAACGCACATGCCCCGCTCAAACAGATCAAAATGACAGCACAGTGTCATATCCACTTGTTAATTGTGTTTTTTGGTGCTTTGGCGCCCTCTGCTGGCGCTTGGGCGCGACTGATTTTATGGGTTTCAGCACCATGAGCATTGTGTAATTATTGACATCAACAATGGCGAACTACTAGTTAATTTTTTGATTGCAAATTTTGCAAATTTTATTAAAACGAAAACATTAAGAGGGGTTTTAATATAAAATTTCTATAACTTGTATTAACATTTATCTTTTAAGAACTACAAGTCTTTCTATGCATGGATCGCTTTAACAGAATGTTAATAATGTTAATGCCATCTTATTGAATTATTGTTATAATAAACAAATACAGTACTTATGTAAGGTATGTTGAATGTATATATCCGTCTTATCTTTCCATTCCAACAATAATTTACCAAAAAAATGGCATATTTTATAGATGGTTGGAATTGCGATTAAGTATGATTAATTAATTTTTAAACTTGGATTAACTCGATTAAAAATTTTAACCGTTTGACAGCCCTACATCTGATATAATCGCATGAAATGAAGGAAAACACAAAAAGATCTTTTTCAACTGTCTATATGTCGCTGTCATAGATACAGCAAATGAACAAAGGTAAATTAATTTGTGAGTCAAATAATACAAGATCGTTATTTACATTTTGTGTCATTTTTTATGGTAGTGTGCAGATAGATTTCTAATCTCAATTATGTGTTGTGGCTTGGTAAATGTTGTGGAAATTAGAAAATGAATGACTGTGACAATCCTCTCCTAGAAAGGTATTTCTAAAGGGATTTAGTCAAGAAGATGAGTGAGAAACTTAATTGCTAAGGAACAAACCCGGACACCCCGTCACCATCACCCACATGGCTGAAGTGCAATAAACCTCTATCATGATTCTGGGAGAACACATTTTCCCTCTCCTTGAGTGATCTGAAGTCCTTGATAGGATCTCCGAAGGGAAAATTTGGAACACATACTTTCAAATTATGTTACTATAATATTTTTCTACGTATTTCTTTTGGGAAAAAAGTCTGACTAATTGATGAAACCAATAAATGTACTACTTTTTACTATTTACAAATGCCCAATAATTCCAATGACACAAAAATAATGTACTACTGGACTAATTGTTACGTTGTAATTGTTGGAAATTGACGTTTTAGCCAGATTGCCGGAATCATGCCAGCCCAACCGCCAGAACCGCACTAGTGCAATTCCAATGACCCGGGCCGGCACAACTCCAACAACCTGGCCAAAAGGCCATACTCCGCGCGTTCGCCTTAGTTTTAAAAAGAGAGTCAGTACAAGGGGTTAAAAGTTGGAAGAAGGCTTCCAAACGGTGGCCGAGAGGTGTCAGGCGAAATGCAAAGTCCAAACACTTTGCAAATAGAAAAACCACGAACCCCAATTGCAAACGCTTTGCAAAAGAAAAAAAAGCATGAATGCAAACTGCCACAACACGATCCCCAATTCCTAAAGCGCGATCCCAGATTGGCAAAAGCACGAACACAATTGCCACAACACGGCAGCAAATGGCTCGCAGCACGAATGCAAATTGCCACAACACAATCCCCAATTCCTAAAGCGCGATTGCAAATTGGCAAAAGCACGAACGCCAATTGCCACAACACGACAGCAAATGGCTCGCAGCATGACCGCAAAAGGCTCACAAGACAATTGCAAAGACGATGACCCAGAAGTAAAAAAAAAAATAATAATAATAATAGTAAAAAAGACGTAACTTTGTATAATGCTATATGTGCTTTGTGACCATCTCTACGGGCCTCCGTAAAGTTGCCCCCCCCATCAGATGCAAATTTATATAAAAATGATGTTAATCGTTTGTGCTGCAACGGTTTTGTAGATACAGTATTATGCTTTTATTGAGATATTAATTTCGAATAGGGACATCACTCGTAGCTTTTTCTTAGCTTAGCTCCCGCAGCTAATGGAGCGTACCAACTCTCTCAGTAACAGAGGGATGTCCTAACGACTAGCACGAACAGAGCACAAAAAAATTCGGGTCCATTTTGCGGTAAATTGGGGGGCTTGAGATATTAGTTTCGAGTGATGATGTCCCTCTAAGCCCCTCATTTACTGCAAAATGGTTCCAATTTGTGCCATGTGCCCTGTTATTTTATGCTAATGGAGCGTACCAGCTCTCTCCCTCTGTTATTTTAATGAAGCGTACCAACTCTCTCAATAACAGAGGGGTGTCCTAACAACTAGCACAAACGAATGGCACCAATTCGGAATCATTTTGCAGTAAATGAGGGGCTTAGAGGGACGTCATCACTCGACATTAATATCTCAAACCCCCCAATTTACCGCAAAATGGACCCGAATTTTTTTGTGCTCTGTTCGTGCTAGTTGTTAGGACATCCCTCTGTTATTGAGAGAGTTGGTACGCTCCATTAGCTGCGGGAGCTAAGCTAAGAAAAAGCTACGAGTGACGTCCCCACTCGAAATTAATATCTCAATAAAAGCATAATAATGTATCTACAAAACCGTTGCAGCACAAACAATTAACATCATTTTTATATAAATTTGCGTCTGATGGGGGTGGGGGGGCAACTTTACGGAGGCCCGTAGAGATGGTCACAAAGCACATATAGCAATTAGGCTCGAGCGTATGACGTGACACTCGCGAGGTTTCCGCCGCTATCGCCATTTTGGAAGCGAGAAACATAAACAGTGAGGCATTTCAACACAGGTCGCTCTTTAAAAATGGTTGGAAATTATTGTGCGGTAAAGAATTGCAACAACTGATCGAATAGAAAGGAGAATGTACAGCTCGACGGAACACCATTGAGTTTCTTCCGGATCCCTACATGGAGAAAAGGCGAGGGAAAGGTCATATCTGAACTTACCAAACGTCGAAGAATGGTATGGGTGGCCTCGATCAGAAGGAAGGGCATAACGTTTGATTCTCCTTACACAGAGTTTGCTCTATGCACTTCCACTCCGGTAAGTTAATTTCGTTTGTTTACGCAAATTTCAGTAACTTTATGCCCTGAGTCGGCCTGTTGTTAACTATAGCTACAGCTAAACAGCTAGCATGCAGACATGTGCATTGTCTTCATAAGACATAATTCCTGTCGTTGCTAAATGAAAAAGCTGTAATATTTTGACGTGAGAGAGTGGCAAAGAATTTGTACACAGGCTACATTTTCTGCAACAAAAAATTTGTACATCCGAGGTCACAGACTAATGTAAACACACATTGCCTACCTTTGCTAGAAAGATGGTGTTGCCGTTTGCTATGGTCATAATGTGCAGATCCTGCACCCATCCGCAGCAAAACTGTTCGTAGCTTTGTAGTGATTTGTAGTTTCGGAATTGCTGATGAGTGTAGTAACATACACCAAACACTAAATACAGCATGATGTCCATTTTGCGTAGTGGTGGAAGCTTGTCGACATCTTTATTCCATTTGTGTTCAGCTTACTCGTGAGGGTCAACATTGTTCATATCTTTAAAATTGCTCACATATCTGTCCTTCGCCGTGGTAACAAGTTTGTCTCTGTATCGAACTGGCAAGATTTCCCTACATTTTTCCATCTTTGGCACTCGTAGTTGAATTGTATTTGCCGTTAAGTTGAAATGTCCCGTGATGCAGACGTGCTTCCGAAATGGCTGCGTTGTCGCAAATCTCGCACGATCCCGTGCTGCTGTGACGTAAACGCTCGAGCCTAATATACAAAGTGATGTGTTTTTTATTATTAGTTTTTTTTTTTTTTTTTTTTTAGCTTCTGGGTCATCGTCTTTGCAAATTGACTTGCGAGCCTTTTGCAGTCATGCTGCAAGCCATTTGCTGTCGTGTTGTGGCAATTGGCGTTCGTGCTTTTGCCAATTTGCAATCGCGCTTTAGGAATTGGGGATTGTGTTGTGGCAATTTGCATTCGTGCTGCGAGCCATTTGCTGCCGTGTAGTTGCAATTGGGGTTCGTGCTTTTGCCAATTTGCAATCGCGCTTTAGGAATTGGGGATCGTGTTGTGGCAGTTTGCATTCGTGCTTTTTTTCTTTTGCAAAGCGTTTGCAATTGGGGTTCGTGCTTTTTCTATTTGCAAAGTGTTTGGACTTTGCATTTCGCTTGACACCTCTCGGCCACCGTACTTCCAAACACAAGGTGACAATTTATTCCAAGTTGACAGCAATCAGACAGCAAGGCAAAAACATCAAACAGACCCAGATGAAGAGGAATGCTGGATCCAGGGTCACTATATCAAGGGTCAACAAAAGATTCCCGAGAAAAGACAGCGTTAGCTAAAGAATTTAGTCTTTTGAAGGCTTTTGTGAGCCGGGCTGAAGGCCGGAAGAAGGGTGTGTTTGGGCGTTGTTTAGGGTTATTGTCTGTTGTGAATTGGGCAGGAGGGTTCGGGCACTACTGTTGTCAGGGCAACGAAATTTGAGGATTTTGCCAGCCTTAGCGCCACGTGAGTGCTGAGTGTCAACTTCTCAGTCGCGGGTTCCTCCGTTATCAGATATCCATTGTTCTTGACTGCCCATTGTTGGTTACCAGAAGACCTGATGGTGGGATTTGGTGGTCCAGATGTGGGCTTGTAGATTTCTTGGCCATGATCTGCTTGTCTCGCTCCATCAGCGTCAATCTCGCTCAGTCAGCTGCATGACATGCGCGTTAGGCTTTCGTAGTCAGCAGGCATCCTGTAGTTGTTATCGCTCTTATCTGCCCGTTGTCTTGGCGCTGCAATTTCCAATCACTCAGAGTCCAACTACTCATACTTCAAATATATTCTGCTTGTTTTCTGTGATATTTATTTTATATTGGGTGTGTTTGACTAATATAAACAGTCAAACAGTAAATATGTGAAAGGATACTATCCCCTCATAGTCTTCCTCTTTTTGGCACATGCACAAACTGAAGGGTTTTTTTTTGCACTTCATATTGCTGGTGGTTGTGTTCACAGCAGAATAAAGTATGTGTACTCAGTAGATATGAACAGGAAGTGTACGGAAAAATTATATATAGTTTGAAGCCTATTACATCCTGTCTGTACACATAGCAACAGATATTATCAACCCTTTCATGTACAGGGACATGTACTGGACACTCATTTTACTCACTGGCTGCCATTGACGACACAAGAAATCCAAACCATTTTGACCAGGAGGGGCGGATTAATTTGTTCAATTGCTCCTTTCAGTCAAAATAGATTGGACGTCGAGCACAGACAATGGTACTAAAAGATGAGCAATCACATTCAGTTTTACCGGTTTGAATGAATTGGCTGTCTATCGCCATCAATGCCAAGCGATAAATTAAAGCAACACTTGGTAACCAGTGTTGGGAATAACGCCGTTATAAATAACGCTGTTATATAACGGTGTTATTGTTTTCAGTAACGGAGTAATCTAACTAATTATTTTTTCTGCCGTTACAAAGCCGTAACCGTTACTGACGGTCAAAAGCGGTGCGTTACTTTGAATAAATTGAAGAAACTACCAGCCGTAGCGAGTCTACTCTGTTCTGTTTATTTGTCATCCAAGACTTGGGGTGCGTTCAGGTTCATGGCAATGAAAATAGTAAACACACATAGCCTACCTTTGCAAGAACAATGGAGTTGCCGTTTTATACGGTCATAATGTGCAGGTCCTGCACCCATTCGCAGCAAAACTGTTTGTAGTTTTGTAGCGATTTGCAATTTCGGAATCGCTGATGAGTTTAGTAACATACACCAAACAATAAATACAGCAGAATGTCCAATTTATGTAACTGTGGAAGCCTGTCGACATATTTAGTCCATTTGTCTTCGGCTTGCTCGTAAGGGTCAAAATTGTTCACATCCTTAAGTTTGATCACATATCTGTCCTTCACCTTAGTAACGAGTTTGTCTCTTTGTCGAACTGGCAAGTAAAAGTTTAATGTCCCTCGAGCCAGACCTGCTTCCAATATGGCTGCGTTGTTGTCAAATCTCACGCGATCCCCAATCTCTGACGTAAATGCTTGAGCCTAATAGCGCACGTACTTCAGAGCCAGTGTATTCACACACAAACCGGAACAGCGCGTGCGGCAAACACACACACGCAAAACAGATGCAGAGGGATATGATGGCAGAGCATTCAGAGGAAAATTTGTCCTTTTCGAGGTGGAGATATAAACACTATTTCAAGTTGATCGAAATTAAAGGAAAGAATGTGCATGTAAAGTGTCATTTATGTCCCGGGGCAAGGCTTTTGTCGACATCTGTGATAAGCAATACAAATCTGTTTATTTTTGTTGCACTTCAAGTGTAGGATAAATCTGTTGCTGGTGAGATGCAATAAATATTACAAGGTTTTATAACACAACTACCTGTCTGTTCTTCTCTATTCAACTACCTGTCTATTCTTCTCTATTCAACTGACTCGAATACTGCTCAGAAAATTTCAAATTCTTTGTCATACAACAACTTCTTTTTAAAGTAACGGAAATAGTTACTTTCCCTGGTAACTAGTTACTTTTACTATAGAGTAATTCAGTTACTTACTCAGTTACTTTTTGGAAGAAGTAGTGAGTAACTATAACTAATTACTTTTTTAAAGTAACGTGCCAAACACTGTTGGTAACTTATCAGTTTTGGTCGATTTTAGTGACGCCGGTGGACAAAATCGGTAGTGTTTTACCTTAAGGGAGACTACGTTTCCCATGAGGACCAGTGCACAGCTGCATAGTGTCATAAAATCATGATGAATGCTTGCAGATGGATTAAACAACATTTCTGTTTCCAGCGGCTGTGTGAAGGATGAAAAGTAATAAGGTAATGAATCCAGTAGTGGCTAAACTATAGCATATGACGGTCAGCAACCATGTGGCTTAGTGTGGCTAAACCCCCCACCCCACTCAAACTTGTCAGTGCTGATGAGTTCGGTTGGAGGGCCAATGTTTATTCTGTATATCTTAGCAGCCTCCCTTTCTTTTTCCTCCTCAGACAAAACTTTTTGTCTTTTTTGTTGCTCTGCCATCTTTGAAGAATACGTGTGAATGAATGGGGAAAGGGGGCAGTGACGTATGCCGTAAAGCAGTCGGCGCATTTGTAGTTTTTTTTTTGTGTGGCTGGGTTTCTGCCACCCTCCTCAGGGTTAATTAGTGCAGGTGAAAGCGATACAGACCCTCTCAAGATATAAAAGAGGTGTCATTCAACTAGTTGTCAATCGACATATCATCACATATGTTATGACAATATGTTATAAAGGTTAAAACGTTACCTAGTGTTGCTTTAATTTTATATATATATATATATATATATATATATATATATATATATATATATATATATCTGATTACTTTCGAGCAATCTACCGCGTTAGTTTTTCCAAGCCAGTAATCTGATTAAAGTTAGTTTCCTCAGTAACTGTACGTTACTATTTTATACTGTATGTAGAATGAAGAATACTGTAGTCATGTACGAAGAGCATTTGAATAGAAAATACCGCATTTGAGTTTGGGAGTGACATCACATCTCACGTTTTCTCATCGGAAAAAAACGGGTCACGTGTATGTTGTCGGCGATTAGCCTAGCAATGATCTTAATTGTGGTTGTCAGCCCAAAACCCTCTAAATATATATTAAATGCATCTTACCAGATATAAAATAACTACTACATAATCTGTGGTAATGGTTTGGAGCCCAGTTTTCTCGTCGAATTGCAGCAGCCCATCTCGCTCTCCTCACCGGGTCTCTCGGAATCCGGTAGAACTTCAAGTCTCTCCGTCTATCTTCTCTGTTATTGCAACCGACCGCCACACACGCCTTCACCATTTTGATTATTAATGTTAACGAGCAGATAAACACGCCGTAAATAGGAGGAATGTACGTAGCCGTAACAGGTAAACACGATGTGTTGACGGACAATCGGGCGGCACCAGTCAGGAGGGCGGAGTTGTGACGTCACGTGGGTAGGGTCTATATACTCGACATCCAATTCAACAAGGAAGCACCTGGAATTACAGCACAACGCGTCGCGAAAAAAACTCAAAACAAGACGACAGGTAACGAGGCAGCCAGCAACTAGCCTTTATAATATGTGTAATTATGTACATTTTATAGTTAGAGTTTATAATCGTAGGCGGAGTTTTACATTTGTGGGACTGCGGGGAGAAGCATGTTGAAGACTGAAACGAAAGTCAAAAGTATGGACACACTTCATAATTTTTGTGTTTTATATATTTTCACTGCTATTGTAAATTCTCACTGAAGACATCAAAACTATGAACGAACATGTGGAATGGCAAAAAAAATGAAATAACTGAAAACAGGTTTTGTATTCTACATTCTTCAAAGTGTCTCCAAACTTTTGGCCAATACTGTACAGTGGGGAGAACAAGTATTTGATACACTGCCAATTGGCAGTGTATGAAATACACACATCTTGATACTGTTCGAGTTCAGTCAGCTGTTGAAGTTGTTGTTGGTAGCGTTTGAAAGCTTAGGTTTAAAGAAATTCTAAATATCCATCTTGCCTCCTCTGGTGTAGTTTTGGCTAAGCAAAGCAAGGGATAGTCTCAAGGTGTTAGTCACATGATCTGTTCGAAAAATGATTTTGACCCATTATGAAAACTACATTGTAGGATTTTGGTTCATTTCATAAATTTTTGTTGTTTTATTGCTTTACAACTTTTATAGACAACATTTTAATGGCTAGGTCTTTATTTCAAAGGGGAAGTTCAGAATTTTTTACATTGGGCTTCATCTTGGAGTTAGCGGGGATTTAATTAGTCGTTGGACTTTATTTAAACACATTTCGTGCAGTTTGTCAGTTATTTGTTAGTTTCAAGGCTCCGGGATGGCTAAGCTAGGGCGAGTCAATGGTGGTTGAAATCAACTCCATGGACTAATTAAACCCCCGCTAACTCAAAGATCAAGCCTTATGTGAAAAACACAATTACACGTGATGAAATTTTTCTGTTATTTTTATGTTGAGGCAGCAAAAGGAGAAAAATTGGTAAAAAGTAACTGATAAGTTACTTTTAAAGTAACTTAGTTACTTTGATAATAAAGTAATCAGTAAAGTAACTGGATTACTTTTTTGAGGTGTAATCAGTAATCAGTAATTAAATTACTTTTTTAAGTAATCCGTGACAACACTGTATATACAATTATATATACATATACATATATGGAGGAAAACACTCAGGTGACTTGAAGTTCCGCTCTGAGATCCCCAATTTGGCCAGATTTCAAAACTGTCCGATATGCATGTGTGGATACATCACTGGAAAGATTAAAATCTCAATTTTCTGGGGGAAGAAAAATTTTGAACAGGAGGGCACTTAAAAAAAAAAAAATTTAAACAGCAAAACCCTATCTAGAGGTGAGAGCACGTGAGAGCAGAATTAAAGACGCCATGACTTTAACGAGATATTATCAAAAAACTCCATGTAACATGTATCACTGAGTGTCAAGACACAGCTGTGAATGGCCACAGCTGGATTTTGGGGGGATTTTATGGGTGAAACACGGTAATATAACAAGGGTCGCGATGCAGAAATTGCAGACATCAAGGAGTGGTCGAGTTTCTTTTTCATATATTTAACCTTTTAAACATTTTTTTTTCAATTTCTCTTTGTTTGGATCGATTATTTATCATCTAACATATCGGAGAAAATGTGACAGTAACAAAAAAATACAATTAGGCGATAGTTATGAGGTAGATATCTGTGACTTTTTTACAGACGCCATTTTTTTCATTGTGACATTTGTTTAAAAGTTAAAAATATGCGAGTGAATAATTTTTTAAAGTCTTTTCTTTTTTTAAACAAAACATTAGACATCAACTAATGATTCGAAGCTAAAAATGACAGACATTTTGAATAATAAATATAATTAATTACCTTCATTTTATGGCTGGGTTGAAACAAAAGCGGTTGCGCGACGTCTGTAAACAGTGGTTCCCAGGGTAAAACCGCCAAATTAAAAATAGTTCGGGGGCTTAAAGCGCCATGAATCTGCTATGGTAGCATATAGACATATTGTTCTATCAAAACACAACAGTTCTTTAGGCTTAAAACACAGCAGTTTATTTTAAAGAGGAGTGCAAGAGCAGAAAATGCTTTTTCAGTCTTGTCTATGTTTTCCGCCATGTATATTTTACTTGATTAACCCTTTAATGCCTGCAATATGAAGCAATTATCAGAGAATCACAAAACCTGAAAACTAAGGTCTTAATGAAACCTTTTTTTCAAATTTGTAAAAAGAAAAATCAAAATGCATAAGTGTAATAAGTGCTCTAATATCTTTAACCCTTGCTAACACCTTTTTTTTTTCTCATGGAACCTAAAGATGCATGTGTTGACTTGCATCCATCATTTTTTTTTCAAAAAGAAATGTCAAAATTCTGAATTAGTCTCAAAATCATGAAATTTTAGGTGTCAAATATGATACATTTGGCAATATAGGGTTAAAAGCGTTACATGGGGCGTAAACGGTGTGTATTTTTTCCTATTTTATTAGTTTTCAACAACATTTTATTCTAAATGTATTTATTTTTCCAAACAGTATAAATTTAAAAATACCATAGTGCTTAATATTTAAAAATCTATATAATAATAATTGAAAATATTTAAGGTTATTTTTAAACAAGGATAGTCACTATAGTCACTTGTCCTACAAAGAATTAAAGGTCTTAAGTGTTCTAAAGAAAAAAAAAATCTGTTGTCCTATAATGGGTTAAGTGTCAACTATTTTGAATACAGTAGCTGTCCACTGTAGTGACCACTGTCCCTGATGGGGCTAAAATTGTGCAACATATTGTTGGGAATGTACGTGTTGATGTTGTATGGATAAGATACTTGTTGTATGGATAAGATAGAACTGAGGACATGATCTAAGACTTTGCGGTATGTTGCACAAGCGAAGCCAAAGTCTTGAAAACTGTTTGCATTCACTTTGACAGCAGTGCAGTGTTGCGTCATTAATACATGTCACCCAAAAATGAAACTCCCAAGGGTTCAGACAATATCAGAGCATTTTGCCCAGCTGGGGATAAAATGATGGGACTCCGCTATGAGGCATAAAATGATTTGCTCCCAAGCTCTCGTGTTCCCTCCTTTCCATTTATCAGCATTTCCCGATCTCATTTTTCAATGACAGTGTTTGTCATCTGCAGCAACTGTCCAATAAAGCCTCTCACATAACAGCTTCTCCCTTATGTCCTGGACACATACAGTACAGTAGATCAGTGTTTTTCAACCAGTGTGCCGTGGCACACTGGTGTACCATGACAGATCGTCACGTGTGTCCTGAGAAATTATCGATTTAAATACATTGTAGAGTCAATGGGGCTGTTGTCGGCGCTGCGGTGATGTGTTGGCACTGTGCTCCTATTGGTGTGCTGGTACGTCGCTTCTATCGGTGTGACAGATGCGCCAACTCGACGCTCCCATTGGTGGACTACTGATACGCGAGTGTACTGGGCGGAAAACAGAGACAAGACTGAAAAAGCAGTTTCTGCTCTTGCACTCCTCTTTAAAAGAAATTGCTGTATTTTAAGCCAAAACAACTGTTGTGTTTGATAGAACAATATGTCTATACGTTGCCATAGCAGATTCATGGCACATTAAGCCATTTTTAATTTGTCCGTTTTACCCTGAAAACCCCCGTTTACAGATGTCGTGCGACCGCTTTTGTTTCATCCCAGCCATAAAACGAAGGAAATTAATTGTATTTATTATTCAAAATGTCTGTCATTAGCTTAGAATCATTAATTGATCTCATATTTTTTGTAAAAAAAAAAAAAAAAAAAAAAAAAAAAACTTTAAAAATTATTCACTCACATATTTTAAACTTTTAAACAAATTATGTCACAATGAAAAAATGGCGTCTGTAAAAAAGTCACGGATATCTACCTCATAACTATTGCTTGATTGTATTTTTTTGTTACTGTCGCATTTTCTCCGATATGTTAGATGATAAATAATGGATCCAAGCAAAGGACAAAAAAACAAAAACAAAAACAAAAAAAACCTTAAACGTTAAAAGGGTAAATATATGAAAAAGAAACCCTCGACCACTCCTTGATGTCTGAGATTTCTGCATCGCGACCCTTGTTATATTACCATGTTTTACCCATAAAATCCCCCCAAAATCCAGCTGTGGCCATTCACAGCTGTGTCTTGACACTCAGTGATACATGCTACATGGAGTTTTTGGATCAAACCAAGGTCAGTACGCGATAATATCTCGTTAAAGTCATGGCGTCTTTAATTCTGCTCTCGCGTGCTCTCACCTCCAGATAGGCTTTTGCTGTTTAATTTTTTTTTAAAAGTGCCTTCCTGTTCAAAATTTTTCTTCCCCCAGAAAATTGAGATTTTAAGCTTTCCAATAATGTATCACACATGCATATTGGACAATTTTGAAAGTTGGCTAAATTGGGGGTCTCAGAGCGGAACTTCAAGTCACCTGAGTGTTTTCCGCCATATAGTGGTGTTTTTGCATGACCTGGTTGGCGGGAAAAGGAATAAAGAGAATTAAAAGTGAAAAGGACTCCTGTGTTTATTTCTGCTGTCGATTCTTATTTTGCGAGCGCTACAATATATAATTTATAAAATTATTATGGTAGCCCTTGACGGTATTTTGAAGGACACTCAGCCTTGTTAACAGCACGCAGACGTCGTCAGGCAGAGTTGCAGTAGGAAGGAAGGAGTAGGTGTAAGGTTCAGTCGTGTGCGGGCAGCGAGTTGTTGCTCATGTCACGTTCAAGAACTGCTTCGATTTCTAGTCACCAGCCACGTTACTATCCACGACAATGTGTTGGGGGAGGGTTGATGGTCGTCACATGTATAAAATGGAAAGGATACTTTTTTCGTATATTTACACTTCACGAGTCTAACTTGATAATCCAAATTGAGCTCTGGACAAGATTCTGACTCAGATAAAGGGCCAAGTATAAGTCATGGTAAAAAAAAGAAAATGGAATAAAACAGTGAAGACAACTCAAAGATAAGGCAGTACAGTGAAAGCTATGTTTCGTTCAGATTTACTTTCACCGGGGATGAGACAAAACCTACTCCATTATGTTTCAAGTTCCATCAAATGTCACACTAAGTATAAGTATAAATGTAGAGAAATTACATTATAATTGAATATACTGTATAGAAAGTCATTTTGGAACATTTTTAGTTCGTGGTGTGCCGCAAGACTTTTTTCCATTGTAAAAACATGCCGTGACTCAGAAAAGGGTGAAAAACACTGCAGTAGATAATAGACAATCAAACCGAAACTACCAAAACTCCCACTAACCCAGTACTTCTCAAATGGCGTGTGACCTCGGGGAACATGCTTTTTTTTTTGCCATACTAGAATAAAGTGTACTTGCACATCCACTCAGTGGGTGGCAGTGGCGCTCTCATTTTCAAAGTGCGCGCAGTATTTTTGAAGTAAGCAAGAGCACACGGAAGAGACTCATGAATAGCTGGAGAGCTGTGCGCCGTTTTCGAAAGCCGTTTTCCGGCCGGACTCACGAAGCGACCCGCTGTCCTCTTCGGTTCTCACGTGCCCGCCCGAGAAGTGCCATTTTAGGCTTGGGATCGTCACGACGACCGCCCTCGCCAACGGTTCTCCCTCGGCCGCCGAGAATGCGCTTTTTTCGGGCCATTTACCTTTTGGCTTTGACATTTAATACAGTGGTAGACGAGGAAAGACCACTGTTTACTGTCTCTAAAAATGATTATAGCGGACAGCCGGAAGCCAAATCAATTAAGACGCCACTTAAAGACATTAGACCCCAATCTCATTGATAAGCCGCTTGGTTGTTTTTCAGCGAAAACGTGCCGAATATTGCCAACAATCGTCCCGCTTTGTCAGTGTTATATCAGTAAACCAGTGAGCACTGTTAGCATGCTCAGTGCAATATAACCCCCACATCATTGCAAACTGGAGGTGATACTGGGAGCAGCGAAAATAAAAACTGTCCCTCTGTCCAAAAACACTTTTTTCTTCTATTCAGTTTTTTCTGTCAATTTTTTGGCATATTGTCTTCATGACTTAATGTTTCTAATCAATTTGAATTTGTTATTATTTACTGATTTTATTTTTCAGTATCAAATGGTCAAAAACGTACCTTGAGTGTGTTTTTACAGTTTGGATGTGACTTTTTTTTTTTTAATTCAGGCAAATTGATGCGCGTTAAGTCTTTTCTGTTACAAACGAAACAATGTTAATAAAGTTATACTTTATAAGTTGATCTCTGTTATTTTCTCTAATAGAAAAAAGGATACAATGTGAGGCAGAGGCGTACTTATAATAGTAATATTATAGACAAATGATACTATTTACAGCAGCGGCAGAGTTTGGGGGGGGGGGGGGCGCGAAACATTTACGTCTTCCTTGGGGGGGCGTAACAGAAAATAATTGAGAAGCACTGCACTAACCTTATAGTCTCATATTCAGATCCTTTCATGCCCAAAATTTAGGATTCTCTTCAGCAGGAAATGAAGAAAACAAATTTGTTAAAGTGGTTTTTTTTTTGGTTGTTGTTGTTTTTTGTTTTTTTTTACGTAAAGGTTTTGAGCAAACCTTCAATACAACAAATGACACTGCAGCAAATCCTTAACCTTGTAGACATTTAGACATGCCTTATTATTTTAATCACGAAAACGGAAGTCTGACCCTATATTTGTCTAGTCGTAAATACTGTATCTCTTCTTTTATTCCATCAGGCTCCATATTTCCTGCATACAGACCGCCTGACATTGTCTTCAAGATCACCTTCTGGCTGGGCTATTTCAACAGCTGCATTAACCCCATCATCTACCCGTGCTCTAACCAGGAATTTAAGAAAGCCTTCCAGAGTTTACTGGGAGCTCACTGTCTACGAGCCACCCCCAGACCGCATCAGCATCATCATCATCATCATCTGGCTGTAGGCCAAAGTCAAATGCATGTCCACAACCAGACCCTAACTCTGAACCTTTCCGGCAGGGGTGCATCCTGTCGCCTCAGCCCCTCCTCCCCTGTCGATCTGTCCAGGACTCCGTCCTCCCGGAACAGCAGGGAGTGGAACGTTTTTCCAGACCGTCCCCCTGGGGGAACCGGACCAGCGGACAAAAGCAGAAAAGTAGCAAAACTCTGCAGTAAAAGCTTCCGGCGGGCCTGCTGCTGCATCCCCAATGATGGGAGTCCTCCTCCTGAGGGAAATTGCACCCAGCCCCCTCCAGTTGGAAATCTTCCCACCATTAAAATCCATCAATTGTCCTTGTCAGATAAAGGAGAGCCTGTTTAACCACCGTATTCTCACATGAGACCATATTTATTGAGTTGAGCCATTTTAAAGTTCCACTACTTTGGATCGGGATCATTTAAACCATAGTTATGTACTACTGTTTGCCACCCTTGGATGATGGTGATCTTAAAATCGTTTACCAAATAAATCTTCTTTAACTTCATTTATCATTAAGATGTATTGTTCTGTTGCATGATAAATAATGGGGGTCATTTGTGCTTAAACTCTCTCAAAAGCTCTCCTTAAAGGGAACTACGGACAGAAAGAGAAGCAGTTCCTAAAAGATAAATGTTAGTATGAGGTATAATAATTTGGTATTGAAACCCCTCTTGATATTTCGTTTTTATAAAATGTGAAAAATCAATTTAACTAGTAGGTCGCCATTGTTGTTGACGACGCAATACACTGTGGGCGGTGACGTCAAGCTGCCATACTTCCACAGTGTTACTCGTTAACTACATAAACATGTCGTCGGTTCTGCCCTTCCAATTTGAACTCGAGCAGAAAAGTGATGAGCAGGACATATTATCGATATTTCACAAAACAAGCAGCAAAAGCAATTAACGACTCCAGCGGGATTTGAACCCTTGTTTCCCAAGTAACAGATGAGCATATAGACCACAGGACTATACTTCCGCACAAGATCGCAGGTTTGCATAGGGATGATAGCGAAATAACACTATCAACTTTTCAGGATGCTCAAATTGTCCCCTCCAACTTTTAAGCAACCTTATATGCATGATATAATGAGTTCAGTTACATACTGTAGGTCAATTAGATTGTCTTCCCATATGTTGCAAGGTTAGAATTGACCCTGCCATTATTAAGGGAACTATTTTCATTATGTTCAAACTTACAGTGGGGCAAATAATTATTTAGTCAACCATTAATTCTGCAAGTTCTCCCACTTAAAAATATTAGCGAGGCCTGTAATTGTTAATATGGGTAAACCTCAACCATGAGAGACAGAATGTGGGAAAAAAAACATAAAATCACATTGTTTGATTTTTAAAGAATTTATTTGCAAATCATGGTTGAAAATAAGTATTTGGTCAGTACCAAAAGTTCATCTCAATACTTTGTTATGTACCCTTTGTTAGCAATAACAGAGGCCAAACGTTTTCTGTAACTCTTTACAAGCTTTTCACACACTGTTGCTGGTATTTTGGCCCATTCCTCCATGCAGACCTCCTCTAGAGCAGTGATGTTTTGGGGTTGTCGTTGGGCAACACAGACTTTCAACTCCCTCCACAGATTTTCTATGGGGGTGAGATCTGGAGACTGGCCAGGCCACTCCAGGACCTTGAAATGCTTCTTACGAAGCCACTCCTTTGTTGCCCTGGCTGTCTGTTTGGGATCATTGTCATGCTGAAAGACCCAGCCACGTCTCATCTTCAATGCCCTTGCTGATGGAAGGATATTTCACTCAAAATCTCTCGATACATGGCCCCATTCATTCTTTCCTTTACACAGATCAGTCATCCTGGTCCCTTTGCAGAAAAACAGCTGCAAAGCATGATGTTTCCACCCCCATGCGTCACAGTTGGTATGGCGTTCTTCGGATGCAATTCAGTATTCTTTCTCCTCCAAACGCGAGAACCTGTGTTTATACCAAAAAGTTTTATTTTGGTTTCATCTGATCGTAACACATTCTCCCAGTCCTCTTCTGGATCATCCAAATGCTCTCTAGAGAACCGCAGACAGGCCTGGACGTGTACTGGCTTAAGCAGGGGGACACGTCTGGCAGTGCAGGATTTGAGTCCCTGGCGGCGCATTGTGTTACTGATAGTAGCCTTAGTTACTGTGGTCCCAGCTCTCTGTAGGTCATTCACTAGGTCCCCCCGTGTGGTTCTGGGATTTTTGCTTAACGTTATTGTTATCATTTTGACGCCACGGGGTGAAATCTTGCATGGAGCCCCAGATCGAGGGAGATTATCAGTGGTCTTGTATGTCTTCTATTTTCTAATAACTGCTCCCATAATTGATTTCTTTACACGAAGAGTTTTACCTATTGTAGATTCAGTCTTCCTAGCCTGGTGCAGGTCTACAATTTTGTCTCTGGTGTCCTTCGACAGCTCTTTGGTCTTGGCCATAGTGGAGTTTAGAGTGTGACTGACTGAGATTGTTGACAGGTGTCTTTTATACCGATAATGAGTTATAGCAGGTGCCAGTAATACAGGTAACAAGTACAGCCTTGTTAGAACTCGTTAGAAGAAGTTAGACCTCTTTGACAGCCAGAAATCTTGCTTGTTTGTAGGTGACCAAATACTTATTATCCACTGTAATTTGGAAATAAATTCTTTAACAATCAAACAATGTGATTTTCAGTTTTTTTTTTTTTCCACATTCTGTCTCTCATGGTTGAGGTTTACCCATGTTCACAATTACAGGCCGCTCTAATCTTTTCGAGTAGGAGAACTTGCACAATTGGTGGTTGACTAAATACTTATTTGCCCCACTGTACAAATGCATTAAGTCATGCTAATTAATATATTGATGACTGTCAGATAAGCAATTAATTATTATAATGTTACTTAATGCATTTTTAAACAATAACTAATGTTTAACTAATGTTAATTACGGGACCCTTATTGTAAAGTGATACCAAAAGTTGTTTTTTTTTTCTTTTCCGGCCAGCAGCAGCCACTGTAAGTAATTTTAAAAGATGTCAATGTTGTGAATGTGGGGAACACACCACTAATTTTGCTACTGAAAGCCCGTCCAGCATCAGAGTTAGCATAACATTAAACTGTGTGAACTTGCTAATATGCAAAACTCGAGTAGGAGGCTGCTTAGAGAGAAGTGTCCTTCTGTTTGTGTGTTCTACTGTTAACGTTAATTAAACTGTGAGAAAATTCTGCTAGAAACTATATAGAACTAGAAAAATATGAGCAAGAAGCTGCTTGGAGAGACAGAGGTGCTGCATAACCTCATATGTTGCTCACACAGCACAACATAATCATAACTAACTATGTACATTTAAAAATATATATATTTTTGGGGGGATGCCGCGAGCTACCCTCACTAGCGTTGCGATCGACTGGTTGATCGTGATCGACGTAATGAACACCCCTGATTTAGCATATCAATTAATTAGTTTCATATTCATGAGAAATGTAGCCCGCTCACCCAATCTGTTCAGTTTTATTTATGTCCCATCCCGAGCAAACAGTGTACATGCAGGTTATGCTGTCATATCGTCCCTACCAATGCTGAGACCAAACCCACGCCCTTGCTTCTGCATGATGTTCGAGTCATGATTTTCCTTATAAAGCAATCACAGCCCACATTTGTTGTCTGTGCAGTAAAACCTTAAATGGAAACAACTGAAAAGAAAGTGCGGCTGGCTTAACCACGAAATTAGAAAATGTGGCTCACTTCAGACAGCAAGCAGACAACAATAACATAGGGATTATGTAAAAGGATTTATTGAACACACACACACAAAAAAAAAACACGCAATCGCGAAAAGGGAGACACAAAAAGGGTCCGTGACAGTCGGTCGGGATTAATACAAAAACAACAACAAAAACAAGGCAAAACCGCGGTGAGAGGCAGACAAACAAAAAAAAAAAACAAGGCAACGATGCAACTAGCAGCAAGTCAATATCTTGGCAAGCCGCCTAGGATCGGTTTAAAGACACTGCTGATGAGCTGGAATTGGATGCAGGTACGACGTTGGGAACTAATCCAACATCTCTGTAATAAAACAATCTGACCAACAGCAGAATGTGACAAAATCATGCCAGTTGTCATACTAGCTTTGCTTGCTAGCTAGCACAGCTATTCTCCCAGTTTAGCTCAACCGCATAATCGTGCACCTCCGTAGGTCAAAACATTTTTAAATTATAGATTTTTAAATCAATGGCAATAATATATGTTTCCTAATAATATATTTTAGTAAAAGAACAATTTTGATGTTCCCTTTTCGGAACCTGCCTACTTCAGTGTAACTAGACAAAAATGTTATATTTTGCTGTGCAAGTCTCACAGTGAAACTTATGGACTTGTTGCTAAACTGAAAATATTCCCCATCAATTCATCTCTCTGCACGTTCCCACAAATTGATGCACCTCCTTCGGTGCATGCGCCAGATGGAAGTCTTAATATACTCATGTGGAATTTTTGTTGACCTTGTGGTTGCTGACCTCAATCCTGACCAACCCCCAAGCCTCTTAATACAAAAAAAAAAAAGAAAAACAGCAGATTTGGATATCAAGATAAATCATGAAGTCTCAGACATTCCTGTCCCAGGCTCTTCTCGCCCATACATTCTACCATTCACATATGCAATTTGTTGCCTTTGTCAGATGATCCATGTATGGTGATATTTACTAACGGCATGGTTCATAAGTGCAAAGTGTATCCAAAGGGCAAGAGGATCTCTGCCAGCACGGTTGATTTACTTCCTCCGGTGGGATGCCGTTGGCATCGTCACGTCTCTCTCACCTTCAACACATTAAGTTTGCTCGCACTAGTGCAGCTTTCAGCTTTCTCACACAGGGGAGCTGCCAGCAAGCTTGTCATTGGCTGGCACGACTGTTAACCTTTAAATCACGCCATCCCTGCACAGATGCCATTAGTGGTGGCACTAGCAGCAGCAATAAAACCAGAGATGATACCGTCGACCTAATTCTCACCTCTCTCTATTGTCCTCTGTGTAGGGATTATGTCCATCAACTCCTACAACAAATACCTGTGTCATGGGACATCATTTTCCATACACATCAGCCTGGAATTAGTACCTTGATTACATTTGGAGTTGTGAGTCAGACGTAGACTGCAGAGCAGGTTTGCCTGTTATAAATAAACCGATTCATTAATTCTTTAGGGCAGTGGTTCTTAACCTGGGTTCGATCCAACCCCAGGGGTTCGGTGAAGATGAAGACACACAAGCCCTATTTTTGGACGCTGATTGAATCAAGGCAAAGTGGCGATTTAAACCAGGTTTTGGTTTGGTTAGTCCCGATTTACAGGCTTTATTCCAATTCTTTCAACTGCTAGTTCAAAAGAAGCTCTTTTGCTCAGTGTAAGGTTGACTTTCACTTGGTATAAGGAAGTACAACAGAGCTATGGGTAATGTGCACTGCGTTTACATTTAAAAAAATAATAATAACAAAATAAAAAGAAAGAAAAAACATTTGTGTCACGTTTTACGCCATGAAAATACTATGTGAGGGAAGGATGTGATAGAATGAGAATGTCGACATGAAAACAAAAATAGAAATGCTGTGAAATTAATGGAGTTTAAAGTGCTTGTGACGCCATAAAAAATGTTAAATTGCATTATCATGTGAATTAAAATCATGTTTTGAGACGACCATATACCAATTGGCCCGAATATAAGACGGCCCTGATTATAAGACGACCCCCTCTTTTTCAAGACTCAAGTTTGAAAAAAGACTTTTTGAACACAAAATTAATTTTTATACAGTAAATATTTACAGTACATCTGAAATAAATGATTATAACAATATATTTGAGAGAAAAAGCATGTTATTTTGCCTCATTCAAATCTTAATATCTGAACATTTAAATATGTAAACTAAAGTGCACAAATGAATGGCTTCTGGTTTTTGAAATGTAAATAAACCAATCTATTGTGATAAAACAACAAAATTGCAATAACTGCTTTAACCATCAAAGTGAAGTCTAACTGTAACTGTAGTCTTGAAACAAAACTGAATAAGGAAAAACATTGCAATAAAATAATGCAAACTGGTTAAACTTGAGAGTAGCTGAGATCTGTCATGACAGAACATCGCTTCAATGGTATCTGGCGACATCTAGTGCCGTGAGTGGGGAGAATAGCTGTGATCTGTCACGACAGAACATCGCTTCAATGATATCTGGGGCCACTTAGCATCGTGAAAGGGTATAATATCTAGACCGCGAATATAAGACGACCCCCTCTTTTTCAGTCTGATTTCAGTGCAAAAAACACAGTCTTATATTCGGGCCAATACGGTACTACAATTTGGCAAAGCGCAGATGATGAGAAATGAATCAATCAAAAACCATTTAGCTACTCCTGTCATTATCGCGCTCTGGCGCCGCGATCTGGGTGATGACGTCGGCAGAGTAACGATTTCAGCCGATTAAAAATTCAGCCCAATGGAGGATTAGGATTCAGAACGAAGAAAATGCGACAGAGAGCAGCAAAATGTCCTCATTGTTTTTATCTCTCTTCTCCAATATTTCTACAGGATATTCTTTTTATCAGTATTTTCCCGGTCATGACAAATAACAGTCTTGTGCTTAATGGAATATGAAATATTAAAAATGCATTTGCTAAAGTGCTGCATAATGTTCAAAACTGCAGACTTCTTAAACCTCCCAAACAGTATTTTATGCCACCGGAGTTAGTTCGGCTTTTGTCATTTCCCTGCCCCGGAGACGGAGGAAAGAGCGTAAACAAAACAGGAGGTGTTAGAGGTAGGTGACGTGCTAACCCGAACCGAGCGGCTCTTCCAAGCCTTTTCCTCGTCTTTCCAAAACGAAAAATCACACAAAACTACCCCGACTCATGTAATACACAGCGGTAGGGTGATTGTCTTCACCGATCGGCCAGCCCACGGCGGCGAGCAATTTTCAGCTCGTCGTTCTGCTGCGGTCCCAGCAGGCAGGCAGTGCTCGCCCGACGTCGGAGTGTGTGGCTGCCCGAGCCCAAGCCGAGTATAGTGCTCTCTAGGCGGGCATATGAAGAGGGACGAGGGGGGTTGAAGACTCAACACAATCAAGAACCGGAGACGAGAGCGGGTGGGTTCCCAGGCCCAAGCCGAGGATAGCGCTATATGGGCAGGCAAGCTTTTATCGGCCGGCGACCATGGTGTGCGAAAAGCCTCCGGTCGTCGGCCAAGTGCCCTTCTCGGTGGACAGGGAGCATCCACATACATCCAACCTGTCCATTTCATTCAGGAGCATAAAATACCGTGTGCAATTAAAAATAAACATGCTTTTTTGTGTCACGGGCACTTTAATTTCACTTCAATTTAATGTGAAAAGCAAATCAAAAGGCAAAATTATTGTTTAAAATTATAACGTGCAGTTATCATTTATTTTACGTAAACATTTCGAAGTACAATGCTAGTCTGTTAGTCAATGTGGCGGCTGCCATATGAAAACAGAACTTGTTACGTTGAAAATTATTGTGCAAAAACGAAAAAATATAATAATTACCTTGAATCCTCGAACTAATCACTCCTGAGACAATCCTTTGTTTGTATGCGGTACAGCTTTTGTACTTTTTCAACCTAAATCCGGCGTTGGATCGCTGCATGTGTCTCTGCGACCGACTGCAAATAACTGAAGCGGATTGTGGAATGGCCCCCTATTGAAGGCGTGGCGCAGTGAAGGTTGAATCCGAACAATAACATTGTGAAGTCTATGATAAAAACATATTTTGTCCTGTTTAAAACACGCTGTTTAAATAATAAATTTTGAATGGAAATTCACTTAGGTTTTAGATTGCTATCTTAGATATATCGATTTTGAATTTGAAAAAAAAAAAATTTTTTTTAATTCCAAAGGGTTCGGTTAATACACGTGTGAAACTCATGGGGTTCGGTACCTTTACCAAGGTTAAGAACACCCGGGCACCGGTGCATTTGCTCATGCTCAAAAAAGAAGAAAATAAAGGCTTCATAACTGCCAGACATTGTACAAGATCTTGAGTGTGACGATGGGAATTTCTTTTCAATATCATCCCTACCGTATCTGACCTACTCCATCTCAAATGTGCGAGATTGCATGAATGGAAGGTTTGCACACCTTGCTTTGTGCACTATGGCCCAGTCATGTCGGAACTCGATAAAATAACATTTTGGTTAAGAATAAGAATTTTTCTTCTTATACCAGTGTCTCTACACATGATGCGCTGCTGATGACTCATGCCGGTGAAGTTCCCCAAGAGAGATCAGTTTCGTGACGTCTTTGCGAGGCAATTTCTCGCCCAAAGCATCTGTGGGTGGAGATGCTGACATTAGGAGCCCCTTTCCATTGTAATTAAAGTGCTTATTGTTTCATGTCTAGACTGGATACTTGTCTAACAGCCAGGGGGTCTCATTAAAAGCTGAAGTCAGGTACATTCATGCAATCACTGAATAAATCAATGTTTTAAATGTGTTAAAATGAGGTATTTTTCAGGGGAATAGGCTGAATACCTGAAACAAGACAGTGAAACGATACAAAGCTTATTTTCTCCTCTTTGCTTCCACCCAGTGTCCGGACATTGTATCTCTGCATATTGTATTGTACTCAAGCCTGGATTGCATTGGATAACAGAGCTTCTTAGCTGCTCTATGACTTTTTCTCTTTCTGGACGATACTTAAAACAAAGTTTTCAAACGATGTTACAGTGGGGCAAATAAGTATTTAGTCAACCACTAATTGTGCAAGTTCTCCCACTTGAAAATATTAGAGAGGCCTGTAATTGTCAACATGGGTAAACCTCAACCATGAGAGACAGAATGTGGAAAAAAACAACAACAGAAAATCACATTGTTTGATTTTTAAAGAATTTATTTGCAAATCATGGTGGAAAATAAGTATTTGGTCAATACCAAAAGTTCATCCTGATACTTTGTTATGTACCCTTTGTTGGCAATAAAAGAGGCCGAACGTTTTCTGTAACTCTTCACAAGCTTTTCACACACTGTTGCTGGTATTTTGGCCCCTTCCTCCATGCAGGTCTCCTCTAGAGCAGTGATGTTTTGGGGCTGTCGTTGGGCAACACAGACTTTCAACTCCCTCCACAGATTTTCTATGGGGTTTAGATCTGGAGACTGGCGAGACCAATCCAGGACCTTGAAATTCTTTTTACGAAGCCATTTCTTTGTTGCTCTGAATGTGTGTTTAGGATCATTGTCATGCTGAAAGACCCAGCCACGTCTCATCTTCAATGCCCTTGCTGATGGAAGGAGAATTTCACTCAAAATCTCTCGATACATGGCCCCATTCATTCTTTCCTTTACACAGATCAGTCGTCCTGGTCCCTTTGCAGAAAAACAGCCCCAAAGCATGATGTTTCCACTCCCATGCTTCACAGTGGGTATGGTGTTTTTCAGATGCAATTCAGTATTCTTTCTCCTCCAAACACGAGAACCTGTGTTTCTACCAAAAAGTTCTATTTTGGTTGCATCTGACCATAACACATTCTCCCAGTCCTCTTCTGGATCATCCAAATGCTCTCTAGCGGACCGCAGACGGGCCTGGACGTGTACTGGGGTCACCAGGGGGACACGTCTGGCAGTGCAGGATTTGAGTCCCTGGCGGCGCATTGTGTTACTGATAGTAGCCTTTGTTACTGTGGTCCCAGCTCTCTGTAGGTCAGACATGTCCAAAGTCCGGCCCGGGGTGCCAAATGAGGCCCGTGGTCAAATTTCATCCGGCCCCCAGCCTCTATCATAAAATCAGTAACATATGGCCCACACACAGACTTAATAAATTGGTCTGCAGTACTGCAACCAGCATATGAGGTAGCTTACACACGAAATGCTGCTCCTCATTTACCCACTTAAAGGCAGCAGCACTTTAACCCTTTATTGCCAAATGTATCACATTTGATACACCTAAAATTTCATGATTTTCAGACATGAGAAAAAAACATCTAGCATGGGTTATAGATATTAGAGCGCTTATTACACATATTCATTTTGACTTTTCACAAATTTGAAAAAAAGGTTTCATTAGGACTTTATTTTTTCAAATTTTGGGATTCTCTGATAATTGCTTCATGTTGCAGGTAATTAAGGGCTAAACAACTCCGTGTGACCCTCTACTTCCAATTTTCTAAAATGGCGACAATCAACAAAAAAAAGTTGACTGTGACGGCCGACGCTTCAAGGATAGGTGGAAATTGGACTATTTCTTCACTAAAATACGCAACAACTGTGTCTTGCCTCATTTGCAAAGAGACAGTCGCTGTTTTTAAAGATTTCAATGTGAGGCGATATTACCAAACAAGACACGCTGACATGTACGACAAGATTACAGGGAAGATACACAGCGAGAAATAGAAGCAACTTGAAGCCAGTTTAATTTCACAGCAGTAGTATTTCGCAAGAGCCTGAGACGAAAGAGAACGCCGCAAAGGCTAGTTGCGAGATTGTTGAAATGATTCATTAAAAAAATAATAAAGCAAATGTGACACACTGAATTGCTTGCTAAATTTTGCTTAAATATATTGTTCTACGTAAAGGACGTCAGCCAAGGTCGGCCCCCCACATTTTTACCACGCCAAATCTGGCCCCCTTTGCAAAAAGTTTGGACACCCCTGCTGTAGGTCATTCACTAGGTCCCCCCGTGTGGTTCTTGGAGTTTTGCTCACCGTTCTTGTTATCATTTTGACGCCACGGGGTGAGATCTTGCATGGAGCCCCAGATCAAGGCAGATTATCAGTGGTCTTGTATGTCTTCCATTTTCTAATAATTACTCGCACAGTTGATTTTTTTACACCACACATTTTCTCTATTGCAGATTCAGTCTTTCCAGCCTGGTGCAGGTCTACAATTTTGTCTCTGGTGTCCTTAGACAGCTCTTTGGTCTTGGCCATAGTGGAGTTTGGAGGGTGACTAAGGCTACGTTCATACTACAGGTCTTAATGCACGAATCCGATTTTTTGTCATATCCGTTTTTTTGGCGTGCCCGTTCAGACTGCCTTTATCCATTGAGACCGTTCAAGTATTACGCATGCGCACTAATTCGCGGTCCGACACGCGCTGAGCAAGACGACCCGCATGCGCAGAAGCATCAAAACAAATGACACACGTCATCCGTCATTCCAGGGATATCATATTTTGCTTTTCAAAAGGAGGACACAAATAACAGACATAAATAATCCCCGTTTAGGCTTATATTCAAAGTTTATATGGATCGATAGCATGCACGCACGGTCCGTGCACATCACACACACATACGGGCAGTTTGCCCCGACCTCGGCCGTGTAGGCGATGTTGAAATATTGCTCACTTGGAGCAGAGAGAAAACTGAGCATTCTCAGGCTTATCCTCAACCCATTTTTATTTTTTATGACTGTTGTCAAGCTCAGCCCTTCCCCAAAAGCCATGTTCACTGCAAGCTAGGCGCTAATAACGCACAGCGGCACCGCTACGGTAAGCGTCTCTCTCGCTATTTGATGACGTAATTGCTGCATGAAATCCGATTTGGGAGAGTGGACAGTACAGACCGCCGCGACAGTCTGGAAAAATGTGGCCCAGATCGGATTTGAACCACATACGAAAGTGACCCAGATCGGATTTGAAATGGTCCAGTTCTATGCGACTTGTCACGTTCAGACCGTCAAGTTAATGCCTGACTCGAGTCGGAAAAACGCGAAAAAATCGGATTCGTGCATTAAGACCTGTAGTATGAACGTAGCCTAAATGAAGTTGTGGACAAGTGTCTTTTATACCGATAATAAGTTAAAACAGGTGCCATTAATACAGGTAACGAGTGGAGCCTCATTAGACCTCGTTAGAAGAACTTAGACCTCTTTGACAGCCAGAAATCTTGCTTGTTTGTAGGTGACCAAATACTTATTTTCCACTCTAATTTGGAAATAAATTATTTAAAAATCAATGTGATTTTCAGTTGGTTTTTTTTCCGCATTCTGTCTCTCATGGTTGAGGTTTACCCATGTTGAGAATTTCAAGCCCCTCTAATCTTTTCAAGTAGGAGAACTTGCACAATTGGTGGTTGACTAAATACTTATTTGCCCCACTGTATAGACTGAACAATTTAATTTTTAATAGCGGAGTTGTAGCAATAAAGTCATTTTCGCTTCCTCAGAATTTTTGGCCACACCTAAATAGAGTGTAGGCTATTTAATAACCAAAATAAAAATCAGGCATGCCGCTCCCATTAATGACTATATGGGCCATCAGTGGCTATTCGTCACAGTTGGAACTTCCTCATTCACTTGGCTTGGAAAGCAATGCCTACAAGTACCTCCGAAATACATATTCCCTCAGGTGTTGATGTATTTTATGTACAGAGAAACAGTCAGCCAGCTGTGACATTAGGTGTGCTACAGTCAAGGGGCCCTTAATTTTCAATGGAGGGCGCTTCAGAGTTGTCTGGCTGCCAAAATTATGCATTTTATTCCAAGTAACATTTAACAACCACTATATCATGCAAACTATTCCCATAATCTTAGTGTTACTTCCTGAAGTAGCAGTGAAGAGTAGGAGTGGGAACGTCTTGGTACCTCACGATGCGATTTGCGATACAAAGCTCACGATAACAATGATCTGACGATATGGCAATACAATGATTATCGATACATTTGTAGAATATCCTAGAACAGGGGTCGGCAACCTATGACACGCGTGTCAGCACTGGCACGCGAAGGGTTAACCAGTGACACGCGAGGGCATGGCAAAAAAAAAAAAAAAAAATGTGTTATGTTCATTGTCGGTTGTAGCTTTATCACTTGCTCAAGCGCCCCATCTTGTGGCCGTTTTATTTATTGGTTCTAAAACAGTAGAAGAAAAATGCAAATAGGAAGTTCTTCAAATGGGATTCATTGTGTTACATGGCAGCTCCACTCTCACAACTTGAGTGGCATTTGTGTTCTTTAGAGCAACGTCTGTGAGTATTTTGTTGTCAAATTGAGAATTACACTCTTTATATTGTCTTTAGGTTGCATGTTTGAGGGGAAATGTGTTTGATATTTCTAATTAAGAACTACTGAATACAGGCTAATTGTGTTTGCATATATGGATGGCATTTTGTTATTTGCAGCATTGTTGCTGATTGCATGTATTTTTTCATTGTTTTAGTTTCATAAAAAAGAAAAGAGACACATAAAGGATTACTGAAAACATCTGGAGTGTGAACCTTTTCATGTTTAGCTGTTTGGATAGTGGAAGCGAGCCCATTTACAATGTGCCTTTTTACCGGAAATTAAGGCATTTTCAGTTGCGCGCCCTGTTATTTAGGGGCTTTACGGGACCGCCCCTCTCACCCACTCTGCCTGTGGCGTTATATGCGAGCAATAATTGATTTTGAGCACACCTCCAGCTCTTCCCCAATTTCTCGACTCCTGCGCTTGTCGGATTTTTTTTCTCTGCGCGTTTAATTCAGCCCACGCTACTAACATGTCACGAAGCCGACCAATCAGAGAGCTGGCGGAAGTACACTGTGTTACCAATTGCACTTTTTGGTAATTGCAACTCTGCACCGTAGGGTGTAGTGGACAGGCGATTAACGTGGCTTGTTGTCGTCGATTCGCCCGGTGCTTATTACTTCAGAGAGGTGGTGATGTGTATAAAAACACAGTGACACGTTGGATGGTATTTTGCTGGAGACTTTTATTAACAAAACTAAAACCAGCATGGGACACAGCCACTTTTCATGGCGCTCTTCGCACATCTCTCTCTCAACACCTTGCTCCCTGCCTCTCTTTTTCTTACGCTTAACTAGTAAGCTGGTCATACTGTAGGGGACAGCGGCCCCTTGGGGGTGCCGGTAACAACTGGTTGGCTGGTTACTTCCGCTTGCTCTGTGCATTATGCCTCCGGAGCGTTGTGTGTGTGTCGCATAACAAGTGTCAAACGCAACTACGAGACGAAACATGAAATTCATGGAAAACAGGGCCAGGGATCACATTAAGGTAGTCATCTTTTGTATTTGTTATATAAAATCTAAAATTGTGCATAGAATTCACTGTTAGTGAAAAAGACAAAGTAGTCGCCTGACTTTGAAGGTTAAAACAGCCCGCTCTGTACTGTGAGAGACCTGCACTGAGAATCACGCTTGTTCCCCTTTTCTTGCTGGGTTGTGTGTGTGTGTGTGATATGTTTACATTAGATGATGCTCAAGTTTTGATATTTTCTAAAATATACTTTTATTTTTTAGTTATTTGTTAAAGAAGAACGGTAGTTGTAAGATTTCAACGTATGTTCATGTTGTTTTCTTTGGAGTAAAATTACAGCTCTGTTGGATATAAAAATTCGGATGTGCGTCATTAATCTTGGTGTGGCACACTGATTGACAAGAAAATTTGAAAGTGGCACGCCACACCAAAAAGGTTGCTGACCCCTGTCCTAGAATGATTTTCTGACCAACAACTAATAAACAGAAAAACAAGCTTCTGCTGTGAATTGGAATGAGTTTATCACTAGTAGACGTCCAATCCATTTGAAATGGATCCCTCCCACTTCAAACGGATCGAACGTCTATGGCCGTTCGTGGCAGCCAACGCCAGGCAATGAGGTAATATTAGGCCATTTAAGGTCATTTACCTGTTGATGTTCAGTTACTTCCTGTTGATTTTGGGGTATTTTATGGGTCACTTCCTGTTTATTTTGGAGTTACAGAACAGGAAGTGACCTGGGAATCACCCAAATGAATAGGCAGTGACTCAAACTCAACAGGAAATGACCTATAAATGCCCTAAAATGAACCGCAAGTGACCAGTAAGTGCCCTGAAAACACTAGTCTAAATGGAATGTGCGTCGTGCACCGTCAATGCAGCCTTGAGAAACTGAGGCACTATTATAGTGGAAGATTTTGGTAGCAACTTGTTGGATCCTTTTTATTTATTTTTTTTAGACATTGACACCTTTTAAAAACGATATCTCGATTAGAGATGGGATCGATCGGGTCCGATGGCGTCATTTTCAAAGTATTGGAATCGGCAAAAAAATATCGACCATGCCTTTTTTTAATATATATTTTAATTAAATTGTTTTCTAATTGTATTTAACGTTAAAAACATAATATGTTACACTCATCCAGAGTCTTTAGTTTAGGCTTAAGGTAGGGTTATCAAATTTATCCCGATAACGGCAGTAGCTAATTTTTAAAAAAATGTATCACATTAAAATATTTAATGCAATTAATGCATATTGCTGCACAACCCACTCACGCATTGTCGCGCTCGATCTGTAATGGAGCCGGTTAACCTATATAGAGAGATAAAAGCCAGCGTAAAATGAGTAGAGAGAATTTTTGCAGCCTTTGGAGCCTTTTTTAATTGGCTAATGCCTTACAGTCCCTCTCCCTGCGATTAGAAGTATCATGGGAAGCATTGTGGGGAAGCAAGGTAGCTATTGATCTTTTTCTTAACACCTTAAGTTATTTCCCAACGCAGAGAAGATATATCAATTGGTAGCACTACGCACAGTCATGGTTCCACTTCCCATCATGCATTTGGGCTGAAGTTAAATGGCTGCAGTATCATTTACTGAAAGCTCAACAAATACACTAGATGGCAATATTTAGTCACAATATACAAAGTCACAAGTCTTTCTATCCGTGGATCCCTCTCACAGAAAGAATGTTAATAATATAAATGCCATCTTGAGGATTTATTGTCATAATAAACAAATACAGTACTTATGTACTGTATGTTGAATGAATATATTCATCCGAGTTTTATTCATTTTTTTTCTTAATGCATTGCCAAAATGTATATGATCGGGAAAAATTATCGGGAATGACTGGAATTGAATCGGGAGCAAAAAAAAGCAATCGGATCGGGAAATATCGGGATCGGCAGATACTCAAACTAAAACGATCGGGATTGGATCGGGAGCAAAAAAACATGATCGGAACAACCCTAATCTCGATTCTTGGTAGGAGCATATCGATAACCTTTTGGGATACAAAGTATCACGATATATCACCATTTCGATATTTTGTCATACCCCTAGTGAAGAGTGCGTAAAATGTGCCGAAAATGCTGTTCTTTACGAGTATGCCCTCGCGAAGCCCAACCAGCATATGAGAGCGAGGTCTGGCGAAAATGCGGTTAAGATGATTCTCCCTCCGGACATGCTCAGTGTTGCTAGCATAGTAGATCATTTATGTTGAGGAAACAAGCTAGACAAATTTGCATTCATTTCCCCCATTGTAACAAATAGAGTCCGAGTGGAAATAATTAGGCCTACTCATGAGTGAACCAAAATTATCTACACAACCATTGAGTTCAAAATGCAATTTTTGTGCAGTTTGCTCACAATGCAAAATGTATCCCTAAATTTTGTACTACGCCCTAAAAATAGTTTTTGATTATACAAAAAAAAAAAAAAAAAAAAAAAACCAAAAGTTTTATTCATAATATTTTACTCCACTGAAGTCAACACAGGTCAAGTAGGATGCAGAAAGGACTGGTGATTTGTGCCCCGTCAAATCTTGGTATCCAACAAGGTATACGTACATGACTCAATATCACATTAAGTGGGACAACACCTGCGTTGCATGTTACAGCTCAATAAACACTATCAAGAACCCTGCCAAAATAATGTAATCCTCTTCACATTTAGCCTGGCATACTTACTCACTTCACAAGCAATGAAGGGATGTACAGTAACTAGAACTTACCACTTGCTGTGGCTCCAGTTCAAACAGGTGGCAATAAATAAGTAAAGGTATTACAAAGAAGAACTGGCTTTCCGGTACTTGGTTCACAACACAAACACAAAGAGAAGTGGACACATCATCAGCACGCAGGGAGAGTTCTAAATACACAACCATCCATGTTGCAATGTTCCATCAGGTCTCAAAGATCACTTTTTTATGAGCCTTCATAGATACAATGTGCTATCAACATCTTAGTGAACAGGCAGGGGCTATTTCAATTAAACCTAAAAACAGACACTCCACAAAAAACTTGCAAGCTCACATACAGGTGTATCATTTGGATTAGTACAGGTGCAAAATAAATGTGTCACGAAGTGGGATAAACTGATCAATGGGTGCTAACTCCAAAGCAAAGACAATTTTAGTATGAATGCAGGAACAGTTAACACCTTCACATTTACATACTGGCCTTGCTCTTCTAGCACCTGATGCAAAAAGGTCTTCTCAAAACCTCACATCAAACTTTGCGGTGTCTGTATCCTCAAGTGTTCAGCAGACACATCATTTACTTATCAAGGTTGACATGGCAAAAGATCAAAAGAGAGCTTAAATGAGAAAGAGAAAAAAAAATGTGCATGTGCCAAATACAGGGTATTAAACGTAACCTTTAAATACCATTAACTTACCTTTCAGTGCATTCGATAAATTACGTTTTTCAAAACAAATTAAATGGAAATTAAAACGGAAAGTGCAACTATAACACATAAGGAAGACCAAGATGAGAAGTTAAATTAAACAGCAGGAAAAAAAAACATTCTCGTCTTTGTTTTCTGGTGATTACAAAAGAACTTTTCTACAAGAACACAAATACTGAAACAACAATTGAGAACTGACCTAAGGAGGTTTTCCGCACACTCAAGCAGTAGGAAAAAACTGCTGGTCCTACAATAGATTGACTGAAGTCTAAAGTCGAGAAAAGTTTCAATGTCTAGCAAGCTTCAATTCCATTGAATCTTCCGTATTGGATTAAATTAATAGTGTTTTCATTTATGTTAAATACAACATAATAGTGAGTGACAATGAAAAGGTGTATTGCAGGGCAAGCAAAGAGTGACGGACCGCCAGTCCTATGCTTCCCAGCACCTTGGTGCATTTGCAAAAAAAGCTTAGCCGAGGCTGGTGATATTGGCTTTTCCTCCAGGGGGAGCCACAATGCGCTGGGTGTTACGCCGTGGAACGTTGTCATCAATTTGGGCACCTATCAACGACATTCATTACAACAAGTATTCACAAAACAACTGCAAGTAAAACAGAATGGCTGCAGAGACCATAGTTGGATTACCTGACAGACTGAAGCCGGACTGGTGGAGGTTGCGCACTGGTTGCTGAATGAATTGTTGCTGTTGTTGCTGTTTGGTAGGCGAGGTCTTAACAGCAGAGACCGAGGACAAAACCTTGGGAGTAAGAATCACCTCACACACCGGCCCATCGTACTGACCCCGGGGGACTCCACGCAACTCTGTCAGCTGAATGATCAAATCAATGCATCTGTGTGAGGGCACTGACTACTTGGCATGTTTGGGAAACACTGTGTAAGGTCATGCTTTCCATGTGGACGTACCCTGCTACGAGCCTTAATCTTCTTGTACACGTGGTCTGGAAAGGCTTTACGGCTAATGTAGCGCCCACAGCCCTCCGTTGTGTGCAGGCTGCCTTCTTCCAGCACAACTTTACCTTGGCTGATCACCACCAGAGGACCTCCACGGACCTCCATGCCCTCAAAGATGTTGTACTCTATAGCCTAATAGGAGAGAGGAGTGGTAGGTGGCTTTTCAATCAATCGTAGGGCATATACTGGACTGTCTCAGAAAATTAGAATACACAATATTCTAATTTTTTGAGACAGTCCTGTGTATATATACAGGACTGTCTCAGGAAATTAGAATACACAATATTCTAATTTCCTGACTGTCTCAGGAAATTAGAATACACAATATTCTAATTTCCTGACTGTCTCAGGAAATTAGAATATTGTGTATTCTAATTTCCTGAGACAGTCCTGTATATATACACAGGACTGTCTCAAAAAATTAGAATATTGTGTATTCTAATTTTCTGAGACAGTCCAGTATAAACAGAAAACTAAGTAATTTTCAGACTATAAGCCGCTACTTTTTTCCCTCATTTTGAATCCTGCGGCTTATTTGTTGATTTATTTGGGTTAATAGGTAACACTTTCTTTGACAGCGGCGTCATAAGACTGCCATAAGACAGTCATAATTATGAAATGACACTATCATGGGCATTCAAGACATTATGAATTACCGTATTGGTCCGAACATAAGACGGCCCCCTTTTTTTCAAGAGTCAAGTTTGAAAAAAGACTTTTTGAACACCAATTTTTATACAGAAAATAATTACAGTCCATCTGAAACAAATGATTATAACAATATATTTGAGAGAAAAAGCATGTTGTTTTGCCTCATTCAAATCTTAATATCTGAACATTTAAATATGTAAACTAAAGTGCAATCACATTTGTAAATTAATGGCTTCTGGTTTTTGAAATGTAAATAAACCAATCTATTGTGATAAAACAACAAAATTGCAATAACTTCATTAACCATCAAAGTCAAGTCTAACTGTAACTGTAGTCTTGAAACAAATCTGAATAAGGAAAGACATTGCAATAAAATAATGCAAACTGGTTAAACTTGAGAGTAGCTGAGATCTGTCATGACAGAACATCACTTCATTGATATCTGGCACCATCTAGCGTCGTGAATGGGTATAATGTCTAGACCGCGAATATAAGACGACCCCCACTCTTTCAGTCTAATTTCAACGCAAAAAACACCGTCTTATATTCGGGCCAATACGGTATGTCACTACCTCCACTTATGTCCATCTCGGATCTTTACATCCCATTCAAAAGGGAAAGTGAGATGTGCCTGATGACAAAATGACATCTGTTATAAACTCATGGCAGTGTCATGTCATAATTATGATGGTCTCATGACAGTCTTACGGCACCACTGTCAAATAAAGTGTTACCAAATACCATTACTAGCAATTATTGAAACAACTGGAAAAGTAACTGAAGACATAATTAGCATAGAACATGAATTTTGATTATTATTTACATCTGTAGCACTGCATTGCATGTTAGGAGGCATGTTGGACAACAACAGTGTTGATAGCAGGTGGCAGCAGAGGTTGACTGTCTCCCCCAAGGGAGCAGTGATGGCCAAATGAAGCTTTTTGAAAAATGAAGCTTTGCAGCCAATTAGTTCAAATCTTCATGGTGGTTCATTTGATCTTATGACAGTCTCAATGATGCCGCTGTCAAACATAGTGTTACCGGTTAATATCTTTTGGTGTCAATATCCCATAATACAGTAAGGACAGCTGTGGTTTATAGTCCAGTGCGGCTTATCTATGAAAAAACTGTTTTCGTGTCAAATTTGGTGGGTTGCGGCTTATAGTCAGGTGCGCCTTATAGTCCAAAAATTCTGGTATTCAAACACAGACACATAGAGGCAATTGAGAGTCTTAAATTGTGTAACATTCATTCGTGTATTGGGGACAGCGAGAAGAAATACATTCAATAATGGCTGATACCAACCCCGCACTTTAGAACTCTGAGGCGGATAAGGAAATCACTAGTCCACTGTGGCGCCCTATTTATTCATGTAAAATGCCTAAACAAATACCGAGTTGTGGTTCTTGGCTGAGATGATCTTGGTGACATCTGGGTCCCACAAAACAAGGTCAGCATCAGAGCCCACAGCAATGCGGCCCTTCCGTGGAAAAAGGTTGAAGATCTTTGCTGCATTTGTGCTGGTCACTGCCACAAATTGATTCTCATCCATCTTTCCAGTCACCTGGTGACAAACATCACGGGAAGGTCTGAGCACACATGAATAGAGGTGGGTTATTTGCTGAGTGAATATTGACCCTTACCACACATTTGTCCCAGATTATAGACATCCTCTCTTCAGTTCCATTGGTGCCCTCCGGAATGAGGGTGAAGTTATCTTTGCCTACTGCTCGTTGCGATGTTTGGAAAGTGCAGTGGGCGCTACCTGTCACCTGTAGATCCCCACTGAATAGGACAGAAAGCAAAAGTCTTCTTTCAGGTGAACAGAAATATTGAACAATTCTGCCTGCCTCAGGAAATGTATCTAAATGCTTAGTTTGTCTCTATTTTAGATACAATTTATGTATATATACACACACACACGCACACACATATATATATATAATTTATACAGACAAGGCTATAAAAACAGACAATGCTGAAAATGCCGTTTCTGCTCTTGCACCCCTCTTTAAAATAAACCGCTGTATTTTAAGGCAAAAGAACTGTTGTGTTTGATAGAGCAATATGTCTATATGCTGCCATGGCAGTTTCATGGCGCATTAAGCCCCCGAACTATTTTTAATTTGTCCGTTTTACCCTGGAGACCCCCGTTTACAGACACCACGCAACCACTTTTGTTTCCACCATGCCATAAAAGAAGTAATTATATTTTTTTATTCAAAATGTCTATCATTTCTAGCTTAGAATCATTAGTGATGTCCAATATTTAGATAAAAAAAAAAAACGTTTATAAAATTATTCACTCGCATATTTTAAAGTTTTAAACAAATTACGTCACAGTGAAAAAATAGTGTGTAGAAATAGGTCACAGATATCTACATCATAACTAGAGCTGGGAATCTTTGGCCACCTAACGATTCAATTACGATTACGATTCCAAGGCTCCGATTCTCTACTCTCAGGCTAAACCAAACTACTATTTCAGTATCAAGTTAACATATAACAGTAAACAAATATACAAAAATAACAGTAAATAAAAAACTCCAGTCCCCATTCTGTATCAGCAGCTTTAAACTACATTCAATTAATTTAATGTTGTGAATCAACCGTTAAAGTTGTTAAAATTGCTCCCGTTATTCCATAATTTCCCTTTTGTCTACTTTCGACATGTGAAAGTTTTAAAATTATTTTAAAGATAGATTCAAGTCAATATTTTACCGATTTAGGAGTATTTTAGATAAAAAGTTAATTAGGTTCGCTTGGAAGGTTCGCTACAACAGCCTTGCAGGGAAGTGTACTGCTTTAAGATGGCGGCCATTTACTAAGGCCCGCATCCAACTTTCTGTAGATGAGCTGCTAACGCTACCGAATCTATATTGCATCTAGTCCTATATAAATGATCTCTACTGTAACATTATGTGGATGTACTTTGTAGCAGCTGTCAGGTATGTTGTTGTGTTTTTTTATCTCGTGGCATGAGTTGAGCTAGAGCCGTGAGTTGAGCATTGGCATTACCTGAGGGGCCGGGTAATGAGAAGCATGATGTTTAGCTACTCTCGCTCCGTTCCTCATTGCGTCCCGAAGACCGCGCGGCGCGCTGAGTGTGTTTTACTTCCACTTTACTTGGCATATTTCAATAATCGGAATTTGGATGTTTGTGAATCGTTCTCGAATCTTCCGCGGCCGAATCGCGAATAATCTAAGAATCAGAAATTTTGCACAACTCTAATCATAACTATCGCTTAATTGATTTTTGTTACTGTCGCATTTTCCCTGATATTTTAGATAATAATCGATCCCAATAAAGAAAAATTGAAAAAAAGAAACATTTAAAAGAGTAAATATCTGAAAAAGAAAATCTCGACCACTCCTTGATGTCTGCGATTTCTGCATTGCAACCCTTTTTAAAGCTCCTTTAAATCAGGGCTAAAACCGTTTTTGTTTAGCACTGCATATCCATAACTGTCTATATATTTCAATCTACCTGCCTTCTATTCCTCTTGTGCTTATCTCCATTGCTGATTTCAATGATTAGTAGTAGTAGTAGTTTTTGCTTTATTATTATTTTTTTTTTAATTTTTATTTATTTATTTTTATTCTGTGATTAAATGCGATCTTTTGTCTTGGTTTTTACGTTGTGTTGATTTAAATGTGATTTTTATGGTCTTCATGTGATGTAAAGCACTTTGAATTGCCTTGTGTTGAATTGTGCTATATAAATAAATTTGCCTTGCCTTGCCTTGCCTTGCCTTAAATCCCCAAAAAGTCCAGCTGTGGCAATTCATAGCTGTGTCTTGACACTCGGTGAGACATGTTGCACTGAGTTTTTGGATTGAAACAAGGTAAGTACGCAATAATATCTCGTTAAAATCATGGTGTCTTTAATTATGCTTTCTCACTTTCCCCCCTTGAGTTAGGGTTTAGGGCTTTAATTATTTTTTCCCATAAAAATTTTCTTCCCTCAGAAAAATTGAAATTTTAAGCTTTCCAATGATGTATCACACATGCATTTAGGACAATTTTGAAATCTGGCCAAACACCTGTGTTTTCCGCGATATATATATATATATATATACACACACACACAAAGTATATTTATACACATACATTATACATGTATGTATATACAGTATTGTATATAGTGACTTGGCTCTCCCCATTCAAAATGGATTGGATGTCGACTGCTGTCAATGGATAACCTGGCACGCCAAATTGATTGTCCGATATATCCTGTACGAATATATTCCACATATGAATCTGGGAAAAATCCAGTCAAGATCTCGTCCATGGGAGGAACCTTCAAAAAAATATACGGCTGCTGATTGAACGATTCGTAGCTCTTCTCGTCACACTCTCTGTCAAAAAAGGCCTTTTGTTCTTTGCTCCTCTTTTAATGAGGAAATTAAGTGTATTTATATTAGATATTAAACTGTCTAGAAGAACCGCTTTGCCTGCCGACACTGTATTCAACCAGATAGTTGCTGCAGCTCCCGCCTCTTTCTTCTTATTGTCTCGAACATCAGATGACAGGGGAAGACGTTTGCAAGACGGTACTGCATGATGAATCAATGAATCAGGAAGTACAGTCTGGTTTGCAAGGCCAGTCACTGACAGAGAATGAGGGTAACACCAAATAGCACTTATTTTTAAGTAGAAACTATGAAAAGATATAAACTGTTTAAAAGAAGTGAAATTAAGCCTAAAGACACACACACACTGAGCAGTATAGTAGGGCGAGTTTTGATGTTGTATTTGTTTGGCTGCATGTCCAGTTCAATAAACAGCTGAAAATAGACGGCCGAGTGCGCCTCTCCTTTTCACCCATTTTACTAGAATAGTGGCATATCAGAAGCTCATTTTTCAATAAAATGTTGGCTTGAAGCACAAAAGGGTTGGTTGATCAGGTGACAGCTCATATCACAGAAAAACATGTAAGAGCACTAATACTGAAGTTTGTCTTACAAGCAAGCGCACAAGTATATTTCGTGCCATCTGTGATTCTATAACCAACCATGACAAGAGAGAGCTGAGGTAATCAGGGGTGGTGGGATCAGGACTGAGTGGTGGAGATGTGACATAGGTCGCAGCCTTGGCCCAGTTCTTGCTCCAGTAATGGGTACCATCTGTGCCCAAGCTGGCCGAGATGGGCTCTCCGAAAACCACAGAGCCTATGAAATCGGACAGGAGAAGTCATTGCAAAAACCAAGTATCATGTGTTCGCAAATTTTCATGACATACCTTTTTTTCTGGCTAGAGCGATGACATCAGCAGCACTCTTGCTCATCACCTTAGTGATGTAGACAGGACAATTTGTTTGATTGGCTATGGTGATGGAGCGATTGACAGCTTCTGCCTCCACCTGCCATGAACACACAACAACAGAATATATCTCCATTTTCTCCTAACTTCTTTGTTTGCCTGTGCCATTTCAATTTTAAACCACCTCACCTCCTCTGGACGGCTAAGTACATGACCTTCAGGCCCAGTGATACCCAGCTCGAGAATTCGTCTCTGCTCCTATGAAATCCAAATGGAAACAACATTTTCCAAATTTCAGTAAACTGTTTAAACAGTACCGTAATTTTCGGAACATAAGCCACTACTTTTTTTCTCCGCTTTGAATCTTATAGTCCAGTGAAATTTATGCAGGTAGTGCTCGGGTTACCATGTACCCGACTTACGTGATTTTGACTTCTTGATGCTTGTCTCGCTTAGCTGTTTTTTCCCCAGCTGTTTTTTTTTTTTTTTTTTTTTTTTTTTTTTAAAGTTACGTAACAGTGTCTTGTCCACCACCTCTCAGCTTTGATGGTAAGTATATTATATTATTTGTCATTTAATTTTGTTATTTATTAGGTCTAATTAATCTAAATGGTCAATCTCTACAGTTACCGTATGTATGTCTGGTATGTCTGAATGATATTGGAAAAACCTTACACTGTGACTTTCTGGGGGTTTGCGAGATCGCAATATTAAAAATAGAGGAATTTTCACCAAATTACTTGATGTACTGTACTGTACTGTACTGTATTAGTGTACTGCATTCAGTATTTTATTAGATAGTTTTTCCTGAGTTTCCCCCTTATTTTTCTCATTTATATTTGGATTCTTATTCTTTTATATTTTATTGTTTAAACAATTTATGATATTTGTCATTATAAAAATGTTATCCTAGTTTATGTAATTCTTTATTGTTGCATTATAAGTTTTAAGGTGCTTCAATTTACTTTAATTGTATTTATTTATTCAATAAATTATGATGAAGATTACTGTATGTAAAAGGGATACCGGAAGCCCTGTCTGGGCACACTCGCTGCTTTTATGAAGCAAACCAAAAGTTTACGTGTTCCAAAAAATAATAACAATAATCACACATCCTGCAATAACACTATTGCGCATGCGCACATCGCAATGGCGATATTCAAACGACATATTAAGCAGGTGTAATATCTGGTATTTCATTATACAACAATATATGAGGGGCCTGCTTTCCTTTGTTGCATTCAGACTTGTTTGACGTCACGCCGGTGCGATTTTCTGTTAGTTTCGAGCATTACTTTCACGTTGGGAAGTGGGAGTGAACGCCAGATAACATTTCAACACGGCAGAGAAACGGTAAACGGCGCAGGCTCGGCGATTCTCCCTCCACCCCCACCGGTTAGCTCGCTATTAGCCCGCTAGCTTATTAACCAGCATTTGGTTTCACTGCTGAAGCTATGCCGCTAATAGCTGCCATTTTCCTTGTTGAATTGCCCAAGATTTGGACCTTATTTCAATGTCAATGTGTAGTACGCTTGTCAAAAATATCAATACTGAAAAGTTGTATCCAAATGTGATATTTGACTGCAAAAGTAGGTCACCAGAAATTTGTTTGTCAAGGGATAAATTTGATTTTGGACTACTCTTGATGGAGGCCATTTTTGTATTTTCCTTGTAAGCTGCCATTGACGACGCTAGATGTCCAATCCATTTGAACAAATGGATTGAACATCTACTAGTGATACACTTTTTTTTAAAGAGTATTAAATATTCAGTTTTCAAGAGACACATGATTGTGCGTCGATCATCGTCGATGGCACTGAGGGAGTTCATAAAAAATAACAATTTTTGTTTTGTTATTTATGTAGTATCGAAAATGGTTTCAGGTTTCAAGTAGTTCTCAATATCGAGTTGAGTATTTTAGTATCGTGACAACAGTAGTCTTTAGGTGTGAATATCCCTGCGGCTTATAAAGGAATAAATAATGTGTTCTTGTAAAATTTGGTAGGTGTGGCTTACAGTCACTTGTGCCTTATAATCCAAAAGTTACAGTAAATATTTTTACCTCGGCAATGATGTCACCATTCTCAGCATGCACTTGAGCGATGGCCCCTAGGTCTCGGATAACACTGAACACCTCGTAAATCTAAAAAAACACAATGAAGACTAGTTAGCACATTAGCATAAGTCGCACATTGATATCAAACATGCAAATTCAGTGGAAAGAGAAGACCTCGCCAATCTCATCCAAGATCAAAGCATACCTGAGCGTCAGAAAGTTGAAAAACATCCTTATAGGCCAAATAGACCAGGAAAGAGTTGACACCTGAAGATAGAAAACTTATGAGAGAAAAAAGTGGAAAAAGAGAGCAAAAGAAGCAGAACCCAGAGCATAGGGGGAAGAGTAAAACAAACAAAAAATATTAAAGAGGAGAAATGGGAGTCTGGAGAAAACGCCTTAACAGCATGCAAGGACTGAACAAGGAAAAACGTGTGCTTTTCGTGACACAAATACTTGATTAGGTTTATTGTGGCTGTGGAAATAATATAATGGTGAGACCCTGAATGCTGATTGCTTACCATGCTCCTTCACCAAGGTCTCCATCTCCTCCTGAGTGCCTTTTTTCCAGTCGGTGAGGTCCACATGGAAAGAGTAGTCACAGCAGGATTTGCTGTCAGCAAATTCTCTCCACTGCTTGAAAGCTTCAACCAAGCCTACGCCAGGTTCCGGCACCACGTGATCGACTAGAAAATACCCAAAAATAAGGCTTGATTTAATGTGTGTAAGCTATCAAACACCTATCCACATGCACACACACACACAATGTTGGGATCTCCATGACGGGGATTGTGGACTTCATTTGAAAACACACAGAAGCTCTATGCTCGATGAACATCTTACTGATCATTGTGGTGCCTCCTGCTAGGGATGCCCGGGTGCCCTGGTAGAAGTCATCTGCTACCACCATGCCTCGGTCAGCCATCTGGAATCGAGTGTGCACGTCAATGCCACCGGGCATCACCATTCTCCCGTGAGCCTCTATGATCTTAACTCCTCCAGGGACAATTAGGTTGTCACCGATTTGCCTGGAAGAAAAGGAAAAACTGAGATTTACAAAAATGTACAAGGCAAAAACTAGAAAGAAGACACCACCATGTAAGTCGCTGTTGTTTATATGACATACTGTGTTTTTTAGCTGATATATATATTTTTTAGATACAATTAAAAAATGTCAACACAAATCATTTTCATTGGACAATTATGACAATGTATTCATAGAGTAAAAGGAAAAATGAAAACTTTTACTTGATGACTCCATCCTCCATGTAGATATCAGCCGTGAAGGACTGGTCATCATTCACAATCTTTGCTCCTTTTATGAGGAGGCGATCACTCTGTAAGGTACAGACAATGAGGTCATGGTGGGTCTGAGACTGAGGCATGAGTTGACTGGTGGCATATTTTTCACAAAGTGATGACAAGCAACTGAAAAGTCAACTGTCACAGCATGAATTGTCCAGATGGCCAATAGCAGTGTGACTTTAGTGACAAATTTTGCACTCTGCGTAGTTGAACGAAAAAACTGCCTTTTAATCAATTATGAATAAAAATGTATTGATACAAATCCAAAAGGGTAAAATTAGGGTTTCCTTGATCACATATTTTTTTCAACTAAGTTCAAGTGTCCTAATTTTGAGGATCTTCCAATACCGGCGATTACTAATCCTAAACATAGAAAATAAAAATCTCCATACTTCACACATACTATAGACTAGAGTGACCAAACGTCCTCTTTTGCCCGGACATGTCCACTTTTCACGTCCTGTCGGTATCGTCCAGCTGGGTTTTATAAATTCAGGAAAATGTCTGGTTTTCATGATTTTTCACAGGACCTCATGATTTTTCACAGGACCAATTTGAAGAGAATCCCTCCGGCTGCTGGGGGGCAGCACCTGCCTGTGTTGATGTGGCTCCTACTAGTAGGGGGGAAGGAGTAGTTCTTAGAGACGTTTATGCTACCGGCATCCCCAAGGGGTCTTTATCCTTTTTCAATATGAGTGGCATTACAAATATAGCGCAGAAGAAGAAATTGGGCACAGCAAAAGAGAGAAAGAGAAAGGGGCAGGTGTTGAAGGTGCGCGGGAGCGCCGTGTTGAGTGGCAGTGTCCCACGCTGGTTCTGTTTTGTTAATAAAAAGCCTCCACCGAAGAAGCCATTGGACGTGTCCGTGTGTTTTATACACGTCGCCATCCACTCAAAGGAAGAACTGAACCGAAGTTTATCTCCTTTTAATGTCCATCATGTGTCTTCTGTTGTATATTGGGTTATATGTGTACACAGAGATACAGTATATTCAGGGGTGCACATAAGTGGTCCGCATGCGTGCAAGCATACTGGACGTAGACAAACGCACTGGCCCTCAACGGCTTCCATACGCTTTTGCGTACCGATAGCTGACCACTGTATTTGCGGCGAACACGAGAAAATCATTTCTCAAAATGTCAAAGAGGCAGGCCCCACTGAGTAATTATTTCCGTGTTCCCCCACCCCGGTCAAAACACAGACAGACGACAGAGACGTCACCGGAGCTACCGGAAAAAAGGACTTTTGCTAAAAAGTGGTTGCTTGAGGTACCATGGCTAGATGCAAATGATGCTCGCACGGAAATGTTGTGCAACATTTGCCGTGAGAATCCCAATGTCGTTAATAAGAGCAGCGCATTTTATGTAGGGTCAAAGAATTTTAGCAATCCAAACTTTGAAAAGCACGAAAAAAACAGAGCATGTGGCAATTAAGCAAACTATCGATGTCAGACAGGACCCCACTCGCCCTATGGACAAGTGGCGGAAAAAAATTATTGAAGAACAGCGCCATGCACTGACAAACGTGTTTTTGCTCGCATTTCACAAAGCTAAACATGCACGTTCAATGAGCTCTTATGAGGAGGACATCCCACTTTTACAAAGACTTGGAGTTAATGTGGGAGCCGCATATGAATGCCCTTTATTTTGAATTAGTGCTTTTATGTTTATTTCTTTACATTTCACTTCAAAGTAATGGCAATTTTGTTGTGCCACTTGATAATCAAGCATTAATTGTTAATATAATTAATTAAAGGTAATTGGCTGTAAGTAAAGCTTGTCATATTTTATCGCATCAGGCGGGTCGGCTCTCAAGCTCAATGAGGACCAAGTCACATCTCCAGGTCCTCCTCTAAGAACCTGGGCAAAAAAGATATGTGTACCCCTGAGTATATTGTATTAGTCGAGTAGCAATTGTTCTGCGTTTGTGTATTTGGTTGAATGTTAATATCATATTAGTAGTTGTGTTTCTTATGGCTCAGGGTTCCATCATCTATGTTAATAAAAGGAAATTCCAAATTGACACGGAGGAGTATTTCTTCACAATTAGCGTGCGTTGAAATTGACTGACACTTTGCACAGAATACTACGATACTGTGCTGCCTCTGACAGCCTGCCCATTTGTTAAGAGTTTTTTTTTTTTAAGATCAATAAATATACTGTATAATCAAATGCTCATGTACCCAAAAGAGTAATTAAGTCGAAAATACCTCTACATTGGATACACATTTGCGCATGCGTGCCCAGTCACAGACTGTATACATACATACATTTCCATGGGTCTGCATTGTATTATCATTTTTTATCATTATTTGTGTTTTTTTTTTTTGTTTTGTTTTGTTTTTTTGCGTTTTTATTGTTTGATTATTTTTTGGGAAAAATAAAGCCTGTTGAGTAACCTGTAACCTTTTGAGTAAAAAAATTATTGCCACATAGTACATACTATATGGCAATATTTATTTATTTTTAATAATAAAACTGAATTTTTCTATCCAGACGCAGGACGAACACTTTAAGTATATTAAAGTGATATAGGCACTTATAGTGAACTTTGAGTAACATTCAAGTATCTCAAAGCCGGGCAGAGTGTCCTCTTTTTTGGAAATCAAAATATGGTCACCCTACTATTGATATTATCACTCTTGCATGATCTTAACGTTAGCTTCCCATGACAAATAGTTTCTATGTGTGTTGTATGTATGAAACATTTATATGTTATTTTAGTTTCTTTTGACAATATCCTTGTTCTAACCCTGTTTTTTTTTGTTGCTGACTTCATCTTAAAAACCTTATCATTTGCACCCGATCGGGGACATCCCAAATTAATATGTTGCACTGTCAGATACCAGCCGTTGCATATCAGTCTGACCACTGTATTAAATCGTTTGCCTGTTTCGCAGCGTCATAACAAAGGCCTGATGTCAGCCAAATAAGAATGTGCACAAATGTATCGGCTTCAATCATTAAATGTCCAAATTGAGTACTGCTTGTTTTCCCTCCAAAATGTCATGTGACTCGTTACAGGAGTGCTGTCAGCATTGCTGCAGAGATTAAAGGGGTGGGGGGTCAGCCTGTTAGTGCTCAGACCATACACCGCACTCTTCATCAAACTGGTGTGCATGGCTGTCACCCCAGGAGGAAGCCTCTTCTGAAGACGGTACACAAGAAAGCCCGCAAACAGCTTGTTGAAGACATGTCAAAAAAGCACATGGATTACTGGAACCATGTCCTATGGTCTGATGAGCACTAACAGGCTGACCCCCCACCTCTTCAATCTATGCAGCAATGCTGACAGCACTCCTGTAACGATTCACATGACATTTTGGAGGGAAAATGACAAGCAGCACTCAATTTGGACATTTAGGGATGTATGTAGTTTCTAAAGGGTGTACTCACTTTTGTTGCCAGGGGTTTAGATATTAATGGCTATATTTTGAGTTATTTTGAGGGGAAAATAAATTAACCATATTATATAGGCTGAACACAGACTACTTTTCATTGTGTCAAAGTGTCATTTTGTCAGTGTTGTTCCATTAAAAGATAAACTTAAATATCTGCAGAAATGCGAGGGGTGTACTCACTTTTGTGAAACACTGTATTTATTTAACCTTTTATTCAACTTTATAAGATATATTTCTGAGTTTAGGAAATTCAGGCACTTCTGGAACTATTATTTTCTACTTGTGCGATTCATTAAACAAGCTTTAAGCATTTCAATGAAGTTCAGTGTTTGCATTATTCAATTTTTTTACGCCAATTTTAACACTATTACAGCAAATGAATATCGGCTTCAAAAATCAGTATTTGGCCTAACTACTAATAATCAGTATCGGTCCTGAAAAATCTATATCGGTCGATCTCTACAGCAAAGCTTGCGTATTTAATTCAGTCTCTTGCTATACTGTTTCAAAAACAAAACAAAAACTAAGCCTCACACAAGGGAACAATAAAGGGAAAAGTACATTCTTTCATTAACCCAGCAAAGAAATCCAGTTTGTGTTAGTTCCTGTACCAGTGAGACCAATGCCAGAACACTACAAATCTAGCAATGAATTTATTGTGTTTTACTGGTCTTGCCATTGCCATTCACATAGAAGAATACTGTAGCTTTGTGCTCAACCAAAAAGGCCAAGTCCATTTGGGAGTTAATCGAGACCCTCATCCTCTTTATTACTGTATACAATAGACAAGTATGAGCACGTTGGAATTATTTCACTCATTACTATAATGTTTACATTAAAAAAATCATTTCACATTCTGAAGTATGCAGTAAACGTGTCAGATCAGGAATTGGAACTGTCTACACCTGACAGCTACCTGTTGTCAAGAATGTAGACGCACTGCAGTTTTCCCTGCGGTGTTAAAACATGCCAATGCAATACGCTGCAATCCAAAAACACCATTATTTTATGTCGATATTGCTCCATCAATGTGGCTCGAACAGCTGCAAGATTAAGGCTTTTTTGGATGGGTGGTGTCCAGTGACCTACTTTACATAGACTTTATTATTTGACTGTCACGACATGTAGTACGCTATGCAGTTCACATTTGCAACAAAAATAACACATAAAAATGCTCGCTGCACCCATGCAAAAGTATAATGCATGAAAACCGACTGAAAAAAATGATGCTGCTGTCCGTGGTAATATGATGCATATGACGGCTATGCGTTAGCCAGCCTACCGCAGAAGATAAAAAAAGACATTACGTTAGAGTGGAAACGGTTGGTTGAAGAACATACTCACAGTGATTCGAGGAATGTTCTTTTTTCCTTGGTAACCTGACATTTTGAGTATTTCTCCAGTGGTCCCCTCTCGGCTAACGCTAGCTCGCAAGGCTGGAAAAGCTCAGCAGCCGGTGAAAGAATGAATGGATGCTCAATGGACAGTCGACGCCCAGGGGCAATTTGCACCTGTCAGACTACTTCTATCGGTGGTGAATAACGTTTACAGTGTGATATACAATGCTCCAATTGAAAACGTGTGCCACAATTTGAGACAATTACTCAAATTTTTGGATTTCTGCAGGAGGATCCCAGAAGACAAGACTCAAGAAAGGGGTTAAATCGTACCGCGCATGCGTACTACCCCACCCTTGTCAGCCATGCTCCATATTGTTTTATTTTACTAACAAGTAGTATTGTTTAATATTGTAAGAGCCATATTTTACCCCCCCCCAAAAAATATCTGGCACCGCAAAAAATTAAAAGCATTATATAAGCCTTATAATGAAGGAAACACATGTCGTATGCATCTATATTAGCTATATTAGCCCATTATCAAAATAACTACCGGTAAATTGGCTACAAATACATAATGAGCCTTCATGATTACCGTATTTTCCGCACTATAAGGCGCACCTTCAACGAATTACCTATTTTAAAACTTTTTTTCATACATTGCTGGCCAAAAGTATTGGCACCCTTGCAATTCTGTCAGATAATGCTCAATTTCTCCCAGAAAATGATTGCTATTACAATCTTCATTGATTTTGCTTGCAATGAAAAAGCACAAAAGAGAATGGAATTAAAAAAAAAAAAAATTCCTTATCATTTTACACAAAACTCCAAAAATGGGCCAGACCATAGTATTGGTACCCTCTAAAAAATCATGTGATGCTTCTGTAATTTGTGTAATTAACAACATATGTTACTCACCTGTGGCATATAACAGGTGGTGGCAATAACGAAATCACACTTGCAGCCAGTCAAAATGGATTAAAGTTGACTCAACCTCTGTCCTGTGTCCTTGTGTGTACCACATTGAGCATGGAGAAAAGAAAGAAGACCAAAGAACTGTCTGAGGACTTGAGAAGCAAAATTGTGAAGAAGCATGGGCAATCTCAAGGCTACAAGTCCATCTCCAAAGACCTGAATGTTCCTGTAATAAGTGTAAAGCCCATGGCACTGTGGCTAACCTCCCTAGATGTGAACAGAAAAGAAAAATTGATAAGAGATTTCAACGAAAGATTGTGCGGACGGTGGATAAACAACCTCGACTAACATCCAAACAAGTTCAAGCTGTCTTGCAGTCCGAGGGTACAACAGTGTCAACTCGTACTATCCGTCGGCGTCTGAATGACAAGGGACTCTATAGTAGGATACCCAGGAAGACCCCACTTCTGACCCAGAGACATAAAAAAGCCAGGCTGGAGTTTGCCAAAACTTAGCTGAGAAAGCCAAAAATGTTTTGGAAGAATGCTCTCTGGTCAGATGAGACAAAAGTAGAGCTTTTTGGGAAAAGGCATCAACATAGAGTTTACAGGGGCAAAAAACAAGGCCTTCAAAGATAAGAACCCGGTCACCACAGTCAAACATGGCGGAGGTTCCCTGATGTTTTGGGGTTGTTTTGCTGCCTCTGGCACTGGACTGCTTGACCGTGTGCATGGCATTATGTGAAGTAAGTGTGAAGGCTACCAACAAATTTTGCAGCATAATGTAGGGCCCAGTGTGAGAAAGCTGGGTCTCTCTCAGATGTCATGGGTCTTCCAGCAGGGCAATGACCCAAAACACACCTAAAAAAGTACTAGAAAATGGTTTGAGAGAAAGCACTGGAGACTTCTAAAGTGGCCAGCAATGAGTCCAGACCTGAATCCCATAGAACACCTGTGGAGAGATCTGAAAATGGCAGTTTGGAGGAGGCACTCTTCAAATTTTAGAGGCCTGGAGCAGTTGGCCAAAAAAGAATGGTCTAAAATTCCAGCAGAGCATTGTAAGAAACTCATTGATGGATACTGGAAGCAGTTGTTCGTAGTTATTTTGTCTAAAGGTTGTGCTACCAAGGCTGAGGGTGCCAATACTTTTGTCCGGCCCATTTTTTGGAGCTTTGTGTAATATGATAATGATTCAAAAAAAAAAAAAAAAAATTCACTCTCTTTTGTGTTTTTTCATTGCAAGCAAAATAAATGAAGATATTACTACCAAAGCATTTGTAATTGCAATCATTTTCTGGGAGAAATTGAGCATTATCTGACAGAATTGCAGCGGTGCTAATACCTTTGGCCAGCAGTGTACATAAGGCATTATCAAGATGGCATTGATAGAGACTACAGTAGAGGCTGAGGTTACGTTATGCATCCATTAGATGGAGCTGCGCTCAGAGTTGCTGTGAGACCTTTTGCGGCTCAAAATTGATACATATATAAAGCGCACCACATTATTAGGCGTGCCTTATAGTGCAGAAAATAGTTTGTTTTCCCTGCAGTGCCTCAAGTTTAACTTCATTACAATACTTATGAATTAGAATCATGTTTGTCATGTCATAGAAACCATATTAAAACAAATAATATATTTCCCTCCCCCATCTTTTTCCATTTTCAAACATTTTTGAAAAAGCTCCAAGGAGCCACTAGGGCAGCACTAAAGAGCTGCATTCGGCTCCAGAGCCGTGGGTTGCTGACCCCCGGTTTAATGTGAATGTATTGTGACTGAAAGACTCAAAGATTGCTGGGCATACTTTAAATACGTATTGTTCACAAATGTGTCTAAAGCTTTTTTGGTGAGCACCTCCCTTGACTATAAAAGATGATTCGTGAAATGTGCAGTTTTATCACCAGAAGCATGTTCTTTTTCTAACTCAGAATCAAGATTGCTTTTTTTTTTTTTTTTTTTTAATTATTATTCCAAAAGATTACCAAGAGAGTGCATCATACCTACGGCGACGCATACTGCTGTCACCATCATGCTTTGCACCTGTTTGACTCAAACTCGTACTGGTCAAGGTGAAAGGAATTGCAAACAGTTCTTAATAACAAATATTAGAGTTGTCCGATCATGACTTTTTAACCAATAACCCGATATTGTCCAACTAAAAAAATCCTATACAGATATCAAAACGATACAGATATATGCAATCATGGACCTAACATATTCATTATTTTTAGAAGTGGGTAGAGTAGCCAAAAATTTTACTCAAGTAAGAGTAGTGTTACTTCAAAAAAATATTACTCAAGTAAAAGTAAAATTAGTCATCCAAAAAATTTACTCAAGTACAAGTGAAAAGTATCCAGTGAAAATAATACTCAAGTAATGAGTAACATTAAGTAAATATTTTGTTTGATTTTTTTTTCAAACAGTAGTATTTTTAAAATTATTTTTTATGAACTGTTGTTATAATGATAATGTACAGTAACCCATTACGTAACCACATTGAGCCAAAGAAATACAAAAAATAGATAAATAAAAATCATTGAATTCCAGCGAGAGAAAAAAAAACAGAAATGAGGCATTATTCTTCCAAAGAGCATGAGTGCCCTCTAGTGGAAAAAATAGTTCCTGGTTTGAATAGTTCCTTCAGTTACTATCATAGAATTAAAATGATCATTTATCTCCGGTTTTCCGTGATCATTCGGTGCCAAATAAAAACTGGGAGTGGGGTTTAAATCTGCGCTTTCGAGTCATGTTCAGGGGAGCGCTCTATGTCAAATACTTCATTTTGGTGCTTTAAAGACGCCATGTGATTGAACAGGCTGGTGTGATCATAGAACGGCAAGCTTGCGTCCGATTGGTTTCATGGAGTTATGTGATTATTGTTGCGACATCTTATTGAAATTAGTCAAGCTACTCTTGGCATCGCTAGCAAAAATAAATAAGTAAATCTAATATGTAGAATAAAGAGGTAAAATGTAACGACCCTTGTTTAGCCCAAAGTAGCAGAGTAAGAGTAGCGTTTTTTTCTTCACAAATCTACTCAAGAAAAAAGTAAAAATTATTGCTTGGTAAAACTATTCTTAGAAGTACATTTTCTCAAAAAGTTACTCAAGTAAATGTAACGGAGTACATGTAACGCGTTACTAGTACTACCCACCTCAGATCACTTTTATTCATTTATTGTAGGGTGACCAAAGGTCCTCTTTTTCCCGGACATGTCCACTTTTTGCATCCTGTGCAGGGTGGCTGGTGGTTTATAAATTCAGGAAAATTTCTGGTTTTCATTATTTTTCAGGGGACCAATTAGCGTGTGTTGAAATTGACTGACGCTTTGCACAGAATACTACGGTACTGTGCTGCCTGTAACATGTTCCGAGAGAGCCTGCCCAATGGTTGGTTCTGCTGTGCTCAGTGACAGAGATAACAGACGTTGGAGTAGTGTTCCATCATCCCCCAAAGTGCTAAAACCATAAACACTCTAAAGTGACTTTTTGTTCTGTCAAATTTGTATTGTTGTGAGGCTACGGTTTGATTTACATTATTTCACTGGAAACAGAAAAGAGCTTTTTGTTAAAATTGTATTTTCTACAGAGGAGCTATTATTTAGAACATTATTACAGATTAGTTATTTGTAAAGCAAGAATTGAAAAGAAATCGATTTTGTTCAAGGATGATTTGTCAATTCAGAAGAGGCATTACTTTTTTGAATCATTATTTCATTCTAGTCTTTTTTTATGTTATTATTGTTCTATTATTTTAGGAATAATAAAGCCTGTTGAGTAACCTCTGAGAATTTTAATTTGTTGTATAACTATTTTGTTATAAAACTGAATTTTCTATTTAGACAGAGGAGGCACATTTTAAATATATTAAAGTGATAAGGCATGTTGAGTTAATTATCGAGGGTTGATTGAATATTTGCTTGATTGATTGAATATTTGCTTGTGCTCATATATACCTAATACATACATAATACATATTGCCATATTTTTTCTTATTTGATATAACCAGTAAATGATTATTGCTTGCTATACTAGGTATAATGTTTAAGTGTTACAAAGTGTTAAAAAGGGTCGGGGTGACAACTGCCTTGCTTCATGGCCGCAACATTGCGTAACTAGACCTTCTAGGACATCTTCAGCATCTTACGTCTGGACTTTCGTCTAGACTTTCGAGGACAATCTTCCATTCGAGGACATCTTCCATGGCCGCAGCGTTGCATAAATGAAGTGTCTGGGTCATTCTGACCACTTTACCTATGTGCCCTTGCTTACACACGTGTATTTAGTTAGTTCCACCTACATGCTCACACATAGCCAACCAAAATCACATGTGTGTCTCCAGCTTGCTTTCCCCCTCCCTTTAGGGCGGCACCCTTCTGTGTTAGGACAAACCCCTAATAAAAGAAAGAGCAAAGAGTTTTTTTTTTAGATCAATTCTGGTGACTATACAGCGTAATCTAGCATTTCTCTGTCTAGTCCCTCCTTGCTCTCCTTGGCCAAGAAAACTGAGTGTCTTCTCTCCTTATTTTTGGGTAATTTTACAAATGTCTACCTAAGGGTCTATTTTCGAACTTGACAAGGCATCTTTGAGTGAACTTCGAGTAAAATTTAAGTATCTCGAGGCCGGGTTGACTGTCCTCTTTTTTGGAAATCAAAATATGGTCACCCTAATTTATCGTTCATTCAATGTTTTGCACCATGCAAATACTCTGCTCACATAACAAAATCCAAACATCTTAGTTTGGAGACATCTAATGGTCAATAAGCATAACTGCTGTGTTAATAAATGGGGACATACTTCCAGATGACCAGTTTTCTGCTTTATTCAGTACAAAGTCAGTTCAGTTTCCATTGTCTTCAATTACTTGTTTACTAGCTGTGCAGATGTATGTCAATGATCAGAGACATGTTTAAGATTACAATTCCATTATGGAACCTCATGTTATATTGCTAGCCACTTTCTCACTAACTGTACACAAACCCATAGTGATATTGAACAGAAGGAGTTAGTATGTTTGTGACGTATTGACACTGATTGTTTTAAAACCTTAATCTACCACAGCAGCTAGAATAATAGGTTTGGGTTTCACATTACACCACAGTGTCATCAATTTTAAAATACTGACATTAATCCAGTCATTAATCTTCAGTATCATTATCAACAACAATATACAGAAATTACATGCACTTAAATTAGTAAATGCTTGTCTACTTACTTTTGTTTGTTGTAAGTTTACACGCATTATAGGCCTACCTATTAAATCACAATGGAAATGATTATAGACAGTGACATCTAGATGAAAACAATTCTAGAAACAGTATTTTCCATGGTGAGTTCTGCCTCAAACGGTGAAGAAGATGACGGTTAAAAACACACCATTGACATTATATAGGCAGGTATATTGTGCATTAATATGATGTTTTGTTGATGCAATATCAGGACTTTCTACGAATGGGCGCAGATCACAGCTTTAAGTATCTTCACATCTGCTTTTAAATAGCAAAACATATCAGGGAACTTCAAAACAATACAAATGTGCAGTTGCATTAATTTGACACTTTGTCATTGTTGCTGTAATATGCATTAAAAAGCAATATATCAAGGCAAAAAATAAAATAAAATAAAAAGCAGCATAGGTCACGTACACTGCCGCCTAGCTCAAGTTCCACTATCATAACATAGTTAAATACCACAAAATGCAAAAAAAATTGCTGGCTACAAGTTAAGATCGAGTTTTAAGATTTTAAACTTCAAAAAGAAAACCAGTTAAGGTTAAAATGATCAAGCTTCTATTTTAAAAAACACGTGCGCAGCAATATTAGCTTACTTCGACAACGGTACCTCTAAAGTTCTGCTTAAAAAGTTAAGGCGTTACAAGTTCCTTCAGTCACCTGTACTTTTCATATTTTAGATATGGCGCATATTTTTGGTTCATAGACACTGGCTAGTAAAAGTAGGGTAGTACAGTGAATTATCTAAATTCTAGAAGACCAGACTGTCTGGTGACAAAACAACAGAAAAAAAAATGAGTGACATTTCAGAAACCCATTTCAAACCAAAGCCCACTGATGCCAAACCCTTATAACATTTGTATTTGTACTAGATCACAGACTGAATTTTATCCAACTGAATCAGGGTTTGTTATGGAGTGGATCCCAGTTCATTGGGGCACTTTGGGTCATTTTGAGAAGGAATAACCACATTACAACGTGTGTATACACTTACAATGTGACACAATCAACATGGATTGGGAGGGCAAATGTTGGTGCACGATGACTGCAGAGAAACAAGTGATAACAGCTTGCTTGAAAGACAGGAGGACATCCAGGCACTGTTTTTCTACTCAGTAAGAGCTGGCGGAGGCTGTGGCGATTCTTTTACCAATGTACACCCTTCGAAAACAAAACAGGGAATTAATGACATGAAAAGCAGATTACATAAATCCGTTCATAATATTCTGTCTAAAATCGATGCAGAAAAATTAATTCACACGTTTGTTACATCTAGATTGGATTACTGTAACTCCTTACTCACAGCTTGTCCTAAAAGTTCTGTAAAAAGTCTTCAGCTAGTCCAGAACGCAGCAGCAAGACTTTTAACAGGAACTAATAGAAGAGAGCACATCACCCCTGTGCTCCAAGCCCTTCACTGGCTTCCAGTTGAGTTTAGAATTAAATTTAAAATCCTCCTTCTTACATTTAAGACCATCAATGGTTCGGGGCCATCTAATCTCACAGATGCTCTGGTTCCATAATGCTCCAACAGAACACTTCGTTCTCAGAAACCAGGTCTACTGGTAGTTCCCAGGGTCTCTAAAAGTACAGCAGGAGCTAGAGCCTGTAGTTACCAAGCTCCTGTCTTATGGAATCAGCTTCCACCTCATATTAAAGTGGCTGACACAGTCTGTACATTTAAGATTAGACTAAGTAAAAACGTTCCCATTTGACAAAGCTTATGGTCAGGCTAGTTGAAAACAGACTGGACTCACAATTCAGTCTAAGCTGCACAAGAAGCTATAATGCCAGGGGAAGTACAGCCATTGAGTCCTATCCCCTGCTTTTCACGCTACTTACCACTTGTCTTTACTTTATTTCTCTTTTCAAATTCTAATATCTAGTTGACTAGTCTCTTCATCCCTAGTCATCCGGTGTCCCCTTTCCCCCCTCCCCTCTGGGGGAGGGGCTATTTTTCAGCCGAAGCCGCCTGACTATCCTGACCCCTGGCTGGATGGACAACCTCGTCACCCACCCGTCTCATCTGGCTAGATGGACCCCCTCAAGTTCTCTCACTCCATTGCGTCTCTACAAACTGGAACTCCTTCTGCTAATACCCATCATCAGTCCTGGTGCTTCTATAGCCTGTCCGTCCTGGGAGTGGATCTCTCCTGACTGTGGTTCTCCCCAAGGTTTCTCTTTTTTCCCATGTTTTTTTTTTTTTTTTTTTTTTAGTTTTTCCTTGACGCCATGGAGGCTCTAAGGATGGGGGATGCCCAGGACTTGAACTCATCTAATTCATCTACTCTATCTGATTGTGTATCATATTGACTCTGCAAAGCCCTCTGAGACAAACTTGTTGTAATATAGGACTATACAAATAAATTGAATTGAATAATTCAAGAATGTCTCACATAAAGACAACTACCGGAATTTTCACACTAACAGGTGCACCTGACTATAAGCCGCCATCCAACAAATTTGACATGAAAACGGCATTTGTTCATAGATAAGCCGCACCCTAACCCTATAAACCCTAACCCTATGGGATATTTACACCAAAAGATATTAACTGGTAACACTTTATCTGACAACGGCATAATATGACAGTCATAAGACCAAATGAACCACCATGAAGCTTTGAACCAACTGGCTACTAAGGTCCATTGCTTCAAGAAGCTTCATTTGCCCATCACTGCTCCCTTGGGGGAGACAGTCAACCTCTGCTGTCAACACTTGTTGTCGTCGTCCAACATGGCTCCTAGTAGAGGAGTTCCAAAAAATCGATTATTACATGCATCGCGATACGACACGTTACGATTCGATTACGATTCATAAAGGTTAAATGACGATGATTTTCCCTCATAACTTTATGACAGCCGCTCGTAGCGGAACGAAACTCAAGACACATCTGCCGCCCGGACACCGTTAACGGACGCACGCACAACGTTATGATGGGGAGACAGATTTACTCCTTTTCAAAAGACTGGAAAACAAATTAGTGGCAGGAACAAAAGCGCTACCGCCGGTGCGCAAGTTATTTTTTAGAGCAAGAGGGGAAGAGAGATGGTTCGTTGCTCCTTGTCTTTCAGATGTCCAGCAGTAGTTTTTAGGCATTTCAATTGAAAAATGTCCTGAGTGTGTTGCTAAGACCTGTGTGCGTCTATAAGAGGTGAGTACATGAACCCTCTTGGACTGCTTAGCCTTTATTGTTGTTGTTTTTGAGATGTTAATACTTAGCGCCGAGCGCTAAGCTAATTCGATATCATATATTTCATATGCAGAACGTGTAAAACCATGATTAAGTACTGCGGTAACACTACAAACATGCGAAATAGTACAGAAATCTGTTGTTGCAAGTGCTGCCTAGGAGCTGACAGGTGTGTGTGCGCGTGGGCGGGCAGGGAGAAAAGAAAGTGTGCGCGCTGTAATTAGTGTGTGTGTGGCGATGTTGGAGGCTGCCGGACTTTTTTATGTGCTCGGCAATAAACGCCACAAGTTAAAAGTGATCAAGAGCAGTTGTGATTTCCACCTGTCACTCCAAGAGTTACACAATGGAGGTAACACTGTGAAAACAAAGTATATTGGTTAAAAGAAGTCTTATATCTAAAGACACTTAGTGTCCAGAAAATTTGGAATTCATTCCACCAGTGTAAATTTTATTGTATTGTTGAGAGAAATAAGTACTCCCTTTAAAATGGTTAATGTTTTTGCACTTTCTTGTAAAAAATAAATAAATAAAAAAGCAGCTTAAGGGCAGCTTTTTGTTGTATGGGCATGTTTCCATCGTTCCTGTTGAATCCTAAGAATATTTTAAATAAATAATGGACGTAAATTTGTTTGGCTACTTTATTAATCAGTAATGTACGATGCGTTGATAATCGTGATAATTGCGATAACCGTGATCATCGTCAATACCGTGATCATCGTTCAAAAATCGAATCGTAGCACCCTGAATCGTAATCAAATCGAATTGTGGGGTGCCTAAGATGGCACAGCACACCCCTATCTCCTAGCATGCATTGCAGCGCTACAGATGTAAATAACAATCAACATTCATGTTCTGTGCAAATTATTTCTTCATTTACTGTTTCAATTGTTTCATTAATTGCTAATTATGGTATTTGGTAACACTTCATTTGACAGTGGCGCCATAAGACTGTCATTAGACCAGTGCTTCTCAATTATTTTCTGTTACTCCCCCCCAAGGAAGACGTAAATGTTTCGCGCCCCCCCCCCCCCCAAACTCTGCCGCCACTGTAAATAGTATCATTTGTCCATTAATATTATAAGTACACCTCTGCCTCACATTGTGTCCTTTTTTTCCTATTAGAGAAAATAACAGAGATCAACTTATAAAGTATAACTTTATTAACATTGTTTTGTTTGTAACAGAAAAGACTTAACACGCATCAATTTGCCTGAATTAAAAAAAAAAAAGTAACATCCAAACTGTAAAAATACACTCAAGGTACATTTTTGACCATTTGATAATGAAAAATAAAATCAGTAAATACTAACAAATTCAAATTGATTAGAAACATTAACTCATGAGGACAATATGCCAAAAAATTTGACCGAAAAAACAAAACTGAATAGAAGAAGGGAAAAAAGTGTCTTTGGACAGAAGGACAGTTTTTATTTTCGCTGCTCCTAGTATCACCTCCAGTTTGCGATGATGTGGGGTATATTGCACTGCTAACAGTGCTCACTGGTTTACTGATATAACACTGACAAAGCGGGACGATTATTGGCAAAATTCGGCACGTTTTCGCTGAAAAACAACCAAGCAGCTTATCAATGAGATTGGGGTCTAATGTCTTTAAGTGGCGTCTTAATTGATTTGGCTTCCGGCTGTCCGCTATAATCATTTTTAGACACAGTAAACAGTGGTCTTTCCTCGTCTACCACTGTATTAAATGTCAAAGCCAAAAGCCAAACGGCCCGAAAAAAGTGTATTCTCGGCGGCCGAGGGAGAACCGTAGGTGAGGGCGGTCGTCGTGACGATCCCAAGCCGAAAATGGCACTTTTCGGGCGGACACGTGAGAACCGGAGAAGACAGTGGGTCACTGCGTGAGATGGCTTTCGAAAACGGTGCACAGCTCTCCAGCTCTTCATTCATGAGTCTCTTCCGTGCGCTCTTGCTTACTTCAAAAATACTGCGCACACTTTGAAAATGAGAGCGCCACTGCCACCCATTGAGTGGATGTGCAAGTACACTTTATTCTAGTACAGCAAAAAAAAAAAAAAATAAATAAAGCATGTTCCCCGAGGTCACACGCGCCACCCCTGGCATCGCTCTGCGCCCCCCTGAGGGGGCGCGCCCTACTATTTGAGAAGTACTGCATTAGACAATCATAATTATGACATGACAGTGTCATGAGCATTAATGAATGCTTATAACAGATGTCATTTAGTGTTATCCGCCTAATCATTTCACTTTTGAATAGATGTAAAAGATTCAAGTGGGACATAAATGGAGTTAATGACATAACATACCAGCTGACACTTAATGACATCTGTCCTAAGCATTCAGTAATGCCCATGATAGTGTCATGTCATAATTATAACAGTCTATAACAGTATTATGACGCCACTGTCAAATAAAGTGTTACCTATTAACCCAAATAAAGTAAGTCGCACTGGACTATAAGCCGCAGGATTCAAAATGAAGGGAAAAAAGTCGCGGCTTATAGTCAGAAAATTACGGTACTTGATGTAGCGAAAAGGTGAATTGTGTTTTTAATCATCATTTCCTGTCATAATATTGCATGACATAAAATCAGTCTACTGGTGCAAAAAAACATGAAAGGACGCTAATCACAGGCGGTGTGTGAATAGCCATAAAAAATACAATTTCTTACCCGATTCCAAGAGCGAGGATGTGTGAAATGAAAAGTGACGGGATGAAAACTTTGAGGAACTCAGCAGAGAATACGCCACCTTTCTTCATGACTCCACTCTTTCTCATACTGAGGGACACCGCACGCCGGGGGTGCCTGAAGTGGAATTCCCTGAAATGATCAAATTGGAACATCATGTTAAAGCCCTCGTCAAGATGCTAAACAAGAAGCTTGAGCGCCTTCTCACTTGGGTGGAATGTTTTCTGGCCTGCTGGACCAATCGGCAACCCAATCTACTTCTTTGTTCATGAGTATATCATCCTCTCTGTCTGCGCCTTCTTCTTCTTCTGACTGCAAATGTGAAAGGAGGAAAAAACTGTAGGTGTACCTTAGAGATCATCACAACAATGACGCACTGTGGACTCAGTCAAACAATTCTGGGGTTGTGCAATTTGAACTTTTTCTTAAGCTTTGCATTTTTTGGGTTATCCCACAGCTGATATGCAGCAGTGATGGAATAAAGTGGTACCTCGACATCCGACGTAAAATTTGACTCGCCATTTGTTTCTACATCCAACGACATACAGTGCCTTGCAAAAGTATTCGGCCCCCTTGAATCTTGCAACCTTTCGCCACATTTCAGGCTTCAAACATAAAGATATGAAATTTAATTTTTTTGTCAAGGATCAACAACAAGTGGGACACAATCGTGAAGTGGAACAACATTTATTGGATAATTTAAACTTTTTTAACAAATAAAAAACTGAAAAGTGGGGCGTGCAATATTATTCGGCCCCTTTACTTTCAGTGCAGCAAACTCACTCCAGAAGTTCAGTGAGGATCTCTGAATGATCCAATGTTGTCCTAAATGACCGATGATGATAAATAGAATCCACCTGTGTGTAATCAAGTCTCCGTATAAATGCACCTGCTCTGTGATAGTCTCAGGGTTCTGTTTAAAGTGCAGAGAGCATTATGAAAACCAAGGAACACACCAGGCAGGTCCGAGATACTGTTGTGGAGAAGTTTAAAGCCGGATTTGGATACAAAAAGATTTCCCAAGCTTTAAACATCTCAAGGAGCACTGTGCAAGCCATCATATTGAAATGGAAGGAGCATCAGACCACTGCAAATCTACCAAGACCCGGCCGTCCTTCCAAACTTTCTTCTCAAACAAGGAGAAAACTGATCAGAGATGCAGCCAAGAGGCCCATGATCACTCTGGATGAACTGCAGAGATCTACAGCTGTCTGTGGGAGAGTCTGTCCATAGGACAACAATCAGTCGTACACTGCACAAATCTGGCCTTTATGGAAGAGTGGCAAGAAGAAAGCCATTTCTCAAAGATATCCATAAAAAGTCTCGTTTAAAGTTTGCCACAAGCCACCTGGGAGACACACCAAACATGTGGAAGAAGGTGCTCTGGTCAGATGAAACCAAAATTGAACTTTTTGGCCACAATGCAAAACGATATGTTTGGCGTAAAAGCAACACAGCTCATCACCTTGAACACACCATCCCCACTGTCAAACATGGTGGTGGCAGCATCATGGTTTGGGCCTGCTTTTCTTCAGCAGGGACAGGGAAGATGGTTAAAATTGACGGGAAGATGGATGCAGCCAAATACAGGAACATTCTGGAAGAAAACCTGTTGGTATCTGCACAAGACCTGAGACTGGGACGGAGATTTATCTTCCAACAGGACAATAATCCAAAACATAAAGCCAAATCTACAATGGAATGGTTCAAAAATAAACGTATCCAGGTGTTAGAATGGCCAAGTCAAAGTCCAGACCTGAATCCAATCGAGAATCTGTGGAAAGAGCTGAAGACTGCTGTTCACAAACACTCTCCATCCAACCTCACTGAGCTCGAGCTGTTTTGCAAGGAAGAATGGGCAAGAATGTCAGTCTCTCGATGTGCAAAACTGATAGAAACATACCCCAAGCGACTTGCAGCTGTAATTGGAGCAAAAGGTGGCGCTACAAAGTAGTAACGCAAGGGGGCCGAATAATATTGCACGCCCCACTTTTCAGTTTTTTATTTGTTAAAAAAGTTTAAATCATCCAATAAATTTTGTTCCACTTCACGATTGTGTCCCACTTGTTGTTGATTCTTGACAAAAAATTACAATTTTATATCTTTATGTTTGAAGCCTGAAATGTGGCGAAAGGTTGCAAGGTTCAAGGGGGCCGAATACTTTTGCAAGGCACTGTACTCTAAATACGACGATTTATGAGAGCGCCGCAGTTTCTTTGTTTTCCCGCAAGACGGAGGCAAGGCGGATTTTCTTTTGAGAGAAATCAGCATGGATACAAGGTTAGTGCAGGTGGTGAAAAAAGGAAAGAGGTGACGCTTACCATTGAAATGAAGACGGAAATGATACAAAAATAAAAGAGTGGTGTGCACCTCCGCGAACTGGCTAGACAATACGGCCGTGGAATGTTTACAATCTCGACTGTCCTCCTCAGACTTCCACTCGCCAGTCTTCATAAATTAAGGTGACAATTATTATTGTGATAACATCGCCAAAGAAATCACCAGCTTTGTCAGGTTTTTAATCATCTATTTCAGAACTTGTGCAACACAACATGCCTACTGTCCGCAGCAGCTGGACATGAAAAAAGAAAGTCTTCTATCACTCGGTCTTGTCAGCCACGCAGTGTGTTTAGCTACAGCATGCAAAACACATCCGTCACATTAGAACCCGATTCGTTCCATTATTACAGGAATTATTAATACTGGATTATTATTCCGATTTATAATTTATTTGTTTTGATATGTGTAATTGCCATTTGTAATAGTACCAGTAGTATTTATTAATGATTTTGTGTAGGTTTTCAGGCTGCGTAATGAATTAATGGAATGATAATATATTCTTATGGGAAAATCCTGCTCGACATACGGCCATTTCGACTTACAAACAAGGTCCTGGAAATAATTAACTTCGTATGTAGCGGTACCACTGTATAACGAAAGGAATGCACAGAATTACAAGTTAGCAGTAATTAATGTAAGGGGATTTTAATTCTCAAGTGTAAATGGTGACCCCCACTTGACACTGGGTACCGCATTGCTAACACCATCAAAATGAGGAAGTTATACACATAAACATAGCATTACTTATTTCATTTTTTACATGTAACTACAATAAAAACAAATTTATTTTGAAATACGGTGTGACATTTACCTGACTGACTCTTGGACTGGACATGTCCACGTCAAAAGTGATCTGACCCTCATCTTGGTCTGGACTTTGTGGCCTGTGGGGACTAAGTGGACACTTTCTAGTTAATAAGTATGCTTCAAAATAATTGACACATACCAAGGGTGTAGGTTTGCATAGGGACATAACACTACCAACTTTTCAGGATGCTAAAATTGTCCCTACCACGTTTAAAGCAACCGTATTTGCATTACTGTATATAATGACTTCAGTTATATAGGTACTGTAATTTAGATTGTCTTACAGCCCAACAGGAATACAACACGCTGCCTCTTCCGCCCCCTTCGAAGACGAGGGATATTACAAGTTTTTTCCCACCAGCAGCAGCCACTGTAAGTAATTTAGAGACATCTATGTTGTGGAGGTAGACAACTCACCGCTAATTTTGCTACTGAAACTCCAACTTGCATCGGAGTTAGCATAACATTAATTTGTGCGAGTTTCTCGCACACAAGGAGGAAGCTGCTTTGAGAGAAATACCTTACTGTATGTTTTCTACTGTTAACATTAATTAAACTGTAAGAAATGTAGTAAACCAAGGTTTACCCCCTTTACCCCAGTTATAATTTTCTTTTTATTTATGTGGTCTTAAAGTACCCCAGGAAGGCTCCATTTTTATTTATGTTTGTTATTACCTGACTAAGAAGTTTTTTTTTGGTCATATTTAATTTAGACAATTTTGAGTGGTATTAAGACAAATATTTATTTTTTGCATTCCTGCATAGTTAAGAGATGATTAACAATTTTGTTTTTCCTGTGTATGTTAATATAATTTGTGTTCAAATATTACAATTTAATTTGGTAATAAAATCCAGACATTTATTCTGGAAGTTTTCAAAATGTTTCCTTTTTATTTTTTGAAAACAAAGGTTTGAATCGAATGGTGTATCACCTGAACCAATACATATGCACTGCAAAAACCCACCTCCTTAAAACTGAGAAAAAAACAAACAAACAAAAAAAAACAAAAAACAACAAATAAACTTGAATTCATTTCCCTACTGCTCGTCTACAAAACACTTAATGGCCTTGGACCAAAATACAAGCTTGATTTGTTAGATTCCTATGAAACATCTCGACCCCTAAGGTCGTCTGGAACCGGTCTCCTGTATGTTCCAAGAACAAGAACAAAGCAGGGTGAGGCAGTTTATAGTTATTATGTTCCTCACCTCTGGAACAAGTTACCTGAAGGTCTGAAGTCTGCTCAAACTGTTAGCTCCTTTAAATCAGGGCTAAAAACGGTTTTGTTTAACACTGCATATCCATAACTGTCTACATATGTCAATCAATTTGCGTTCTATTCCTCTTGTGCTTATCTCCATTGCTGATTTCAATTATTAGCAGCAGTAGTAGTATTTGTTTTATTTTTAAATTTTTTATTCTATTCGTGATTAAATGCGATTTTTATGTATAATTTTATTTCCTATTTCAATTGTCTTTGTTTTTATGTTCTGTTGATTTTAATGTGATTTTTACGATCTTCATGAGATGTAAAGCACTTTGAATTGCCTTGTGTTGAATTGTGATGTATAAATAAATTTGCCTTGCCTTCTTTTTAGTGTAAATCTATTAAAAATACGTGAAATTATGTGCCAGTGCTTCAAGTAGAAATGTTCTTAATTCAATCATCGATATTGTTCAAAACATTATTTGAAAGCATTTTTTTTCTTGGTTTAGGTGAAAAATTATTAACTTCTGGATGTATGGGCTCAACAAGAATGAATAGAAATATTTACTTAAATTAAATGAAATAATCTGATGGAATAAACTGTTAACTAGCCTTTAACACTCAAAACAAGACAGAAAAAATTATTCGACTAGATTTAAGAAAAATTATCAGATTAAGATGTTATAAATTTGCATTGTGAAAGTTAGGATAAATCAATACAGATTTATTTTGCATTAGTCATTTAGCCTATCAATTAATTAGGTCGATATTGGTGAGAACTGTAGCCCTGACACCTGTTCATCCAATCTGTTTGGTCGTATTAATGTCAGACCCCAGCTTTTTGTGTCCATGCAGGTTATGCTGTTATATCGTCCCTACCAATATTGAGACCAAACCTACGCCCTTGAAAAAACTGGTCCTTCGAAAAAAAAATAGCATATTGTGGTGAAGTTCATTATTTTCTGTAATGTACTGATAAACATTAGACTTTTATATATTTTAGATTCATTACACACAACTGAAGTAGTTCAAGAATTTTGTTTTACTATTGATGATTTTAGCAAAAAAGACAAGAAAAAACAAAAATCCCTATATTAAAAATAATTGCATATCATGAAAAGGTACTCTAAAGAAGCTACTAACCTAATCATCTGAATCAACGAATTAACTCAAAACTCCTGAGAAAAAGATTCCTGAGGCTTTTAAAAACTCCCAGCCTGGTTCATTACTCAAAACTGCAATCATGGGCAAGACTGACGACCTGACTGCTATCAAGAAGGCCATCATTGACACCCTCAAGCAAGAGGCAAAGACACAGAAAGAAATTTCTGATCGAATAGGCTGTTCCCAGAGTGCTGTATCAAGGCACCTCAGTGGGAAGTCTGTGGGAAGGAAAAAGTGGCAGGAAATGCTGCACAACCAGAAGAGGTGACCGCACCCTGAGAAAGATTGTAGAGAAGGGCCGATTCCAGACCTTAGGGGACCTGCAGAAACAGTGGACTGAGTGTGGAGTAGAAACATCCAGAGCCACCGTGCGTGTGTGAAATAGCTGCAGAAGCGCCTGACCTGGGCTACAGAGAAGCAGCACTGGACTGTTGCTCAGTGGTCCAAAGTACTTTTTTCAGATGAAAGCAAATTTTGCATGTCATTTGGAAATGAAGGTGCCAGAGTTTGGAGGAAGACCGGGGAGAAGGAAATGCCAAAATGCCTGAAGTCCAGTGTCAAGTACCCACAGTCAGTGATGGTTTGGGGTTCCATGTCAACTGCTGGTTTGGTCTACTGTGTTTTATCAAGGGCAGGGTCAATGCAGCTAGCTATCAGGAGATTTTGGAGAACTTAATGCTTCCATCTGCTGAAAAGCTTTATGGAGATGACGATTTCATTTTTCAGCACGACCTGGCACCTGCTCACAGTGCCAAAACCACTGGTAAATGGTTTACTGACCATGGATTTACTTTGCTCAATTGGCCTGCCAACTCTCCTGACCTGAACCCCATAGAGAATCTGTGGGATATTGTGAAGAGGAAGTTGAGCGACACCAGACCCAACACTGTGGATGAGCTTAAGGGCGCTATCGAAGCACCCTGGGTCTCCATAACATCTCAGTGCCACAGGCTGATTGCCTCCATGCCATGCCGCATTGAAGCAGTCATTTCTGCAAAAGGATTCCCAACCAAGTATTGAGTGCATAGCTGATATAACTAAATGAAGGTTGACTTTTTTTGTATTGGTCGGATGAAATATGCTATTTTTTTGAGATAGGGATTTTTGTTTTTTCTTGACTTTTTTTTCCCCAAAATCATCAATATTAAAACAATTAAAGGCTTGAACTACTTCAGTAGTGTGTAATGAATCTAAAATATATGAAAGTCTAATGTTTATCAGTACAATACAGAAAATAATTTAATTAACTTTATCACAATATGCTAATTTTTTTAGAAGGACGAGTACCTTCTATTGTCAAATATCTTCAGCCCCACCTGTCACACGAAGAATTACTCGGGCTGGACTCATGCTGTGCATCCAACAGGATCTTCTCCATGTCTCCATTGTGAATGGACGAGGATGACGGCACATGTTCTAGTCCTCCGATTAGGGTTTCATCTATTTCAGGAACCACTTGTAAAGTTTGACTCATGCCAGCATTTGCATTTATTTGGTCTGCAGCGGCTGATGTTTGCGATCTGGTGTCCACACCCTGAGCTCCTGTGTTTCCATTCAACTCCAACTCCACCCAAGAGCCTTGGACACACAAAAGGTTCAACGGAATTTTAGAGTATTCGACATATAATCTGATGTATTAACCACTTTTGCATGGCGCGTTGGATTCAGATTATCTGGACTGCCATCAGTGATAGCGTTCATATTTGTACCACTGCCCTACTAAGAGCGAGAGCTTTTTTTCCTCACCAGGAGGGCGTTACGCAATCTATGACAGCCAGCTTCGCTGCTAACAAAATGCAAACTAATCGCACTAAAAACCTCTTTCGTCAATTCATATTAAACTATTTAAAAAAGGAACGCAAGAACTATAAAAACGATGAGAACGACGTGCCTGAGAACGTCCGATTCTATTTTTATAAACATGTCAACAATGCAGGCTTCTGTTGCATAACAGACCCCGAAGTGACGCTGTTTTACATTCTGTATGATGCGCATACACATTAAAATGATTTTCGTAAATGTGAAACAACCTTAGGTCCATTGTGAGTCAAATGTTTCTAATATTCTGTTATCAGTGACAGTGCAAAAAATATTTGTCGCCAATAACGTCTAATCATCGTTTTTAAGTGTTTAAATTAGACAGACCGTGACTGCTAAAACAGCAGTAGCGTAAGAAAGAAACAACAGCACAATTACTTTACACCTAACGATTGCAAGGAAATTCGTTAAATTTAAAACAAAGCAATGTTTGTCATTTTTTTCCTGACTCAACGTTGTTTTCATTTTGGGAGTCCGCCCTACTTTGAGTTGACAATGCGATTGGCTATAATTTCCATCAGTAAAAACAACGCAAAATCCTATTGGATATCTCTCATAGACGTCAGTGTACGTCACCCACGACTCGCCAAGATGAGGAAACGCTTTTAGACGATGCAACTTTAACCAAAATTACACGAGCGCCACTTCGGACAAGAGAAAACTTTAGAGGTCTTGGGATTGTCATATGAACGTGCAGGGTGTTACGTACCATGAAGTCCTGGTTCTTGGTTATTGTTTTGTTGAGCAGCAGCGGTGGACATGTTGACTCCTGTTTTAGCATTCGTCAACATGACCGGACGTGCGCATGCGCGAAATCAGTCGACAGTCAAGACAAGATAACAAAGACTGCGTTTAACTAGTAATTGGCGCCTTTACCTTTTAATGTCAAAATACGTCAACGATGATGTGTAACGCTTAAACAAGATCTGACAAAGGCAGGCAGCTTTGTGTGATCACTGCTCCTGTAATTGTGTAGGATGTAATCATTAATAGGGTCCAAACTAAAAAAAAAAATATATATATATATACACAGTGATACATTAGAGAGGCATGTAATTGTCAACATGGGTAAAGCTCAACCATGAGAGACAGAATGTGGAAAAAAAACCCAGAAAATCACATTGTTTGATTCAGTAATCTTTCTCCTCCAATCACGAGATCCTGTGTTTCTACCAAAAAGTTCTATTTTGGTTTCATCTGACCATAACACATTCTCCCAGTCCTCTTCTGGATCATCCAAATGCTCTCTAGCGAACCGCAGACGGGCCTGGACGTGTACTTTTTTTAGCAGGGGGACACGTCTGGCAGTGCAGGATTTGGGTTCCTGGCGGCGCACAGTGTTACTGATAGTAGCCTTTGATACTGTGGTCCCAGCTCTCTGTAGGTCATTCACTAGGTCCCCCTGTGTGGTTCTGGGATTTTTGCTCACCGTTCTTGTTATCATTTTGACGCCACGGGGTGAGATCTTGCAGGGAGCCCCAGATCGAGGGAAATTATCAGTGGTCTTGTATGTCTGCCATTTTCTAACAATTGCTCCTACAGTTGATTTATTTACACCAAGCGTTTTACCTATTGCAGATTCAGCCTTCCCAGCCTGGTGCAGGTCTACAATTTTGTCTCTGGTGTCCTTCAACAGCTCTTTGGTCTTGACCATAGTGGAGTTTGGAGTATGACTGACTGAGGTTGTGGACAGGTGTCTTTTATACCGATAACGAGCTAAAACAGGTGTCATTAATACAGGTAACGAGAGGAGCCTCGTTAGAAGAAGTTAGTCCTCTTTGACAGCCAGAAATCTTGCTTCTTTGTAGGTGACCAAATACTTATTTTCCACTCTAATTTGGAAATAAATTCTTTAAAAAATCAAACAATGTGATTTTCTGTTGTTTTTTCCGCATTCTGTCTCTCATGGTTGAGGTTTACCCATGTTGACAATTACAGGCCTCTCTAATCTTTTCAAGTAGGAGAGCTTGCACAATTGGTGGTTGACTAAATACTTATTAGCCCCAATGTGTACTTATGTATGTATGTGTGTATATATATATATATATATATATATATATATATATATATATATATATATATATATATATATATATATATATATAGGCGCATGTCACACAGTGGGGGAAAAAAAAAAAAAAACTTAAAAATGATTGTATCTGTACGATGTTACTTTTCACAAAACATTGTGACTACACTAATAAGCAATCTTATTATTTATATATATATATAAATGCCACACAATCAAATTTGATAGTCTTTTTATTCAGGCTTTTTTGTAGAACTAACAAGTTGCTTTCTTTTTGAACATTGAACAGTGGTTAATTCCCCTGAGTGTTTCCTATCTAGCACGGTGGAAGAAATGCATGTTATAAAAATAAAAAAAAATAAAAAAAAAATAAAAATAAAAAAAAAAGTATCCCGTATACGACAGAGCAAAACGAATTCTCTGTTTACTGAATGGCAGTAAATGTTTTTAAACAAGGGTTATGGGCAAGATCTGCTGTGAATTGTCAGTGTTTTTCCACAAATTTGTATTTGTAACTTGAGCCATTCTAAACTTTCAGGGTTGGTGCATAATTATCCAATAGTGCTGAACCTTTAGCCTCTTGTTTAAAATTAGCAGTTTAACAGAGCATTAGGCATGACAATACATTTGCTTTTTTTTTTTTTTTTTTAAATACACAACTCAAGGACGAACTGTTGAGAGCATCAAAACATGGTTTGTCAATTTGGCCGAGAGTCCACAAATCCTTATTATTTCACAGGCCTAGAGATGTTTTGAAAATGCCCCTCTACTGAATGCTACTACACATCCCTGAGAAAGTGACATCACCAAGTTCTTTTGATGGCATTGCACTCATTTTATAAATGCTCTTCAACTTGGAAAGACGTTAAAAGCAAAACAGAGCAAAAACAGACATTTAAAGAAATCCTCAACCCGTTTGGTAAATAATAGCAGAAGATAGCATAGCAACAGTAGAAATGAGTTTAAGTAATTTCTTAAAGTAAATGTACTTACAGAAGGTACATTAAAAAATCATTAAAAAAAACAAGTGCTTTACAAAATCCCCCCTTGAACAATAAAATATTTTGAAAGGTTTTTTTAAAAAAAATAAAAATAAAAAATAAGGCAAGTTACTGGAGTTGATTTTAAAGGACTAAGTTGAAAAATGTCTCTTTAAGCCATGATATTACTCATGTTTTAAATGGAAAATGATTTGAGGAAAAAAAAAAAAAAGCCACAACCAGTCAACTAATGAAAATATTTCCCTCACATCAAAAATGACATGCCCTTCTTTGACATTACAGAACTTTCCAATTAATATCTTCTCAGGTAAACTTGTCACCGCAGACTGTCATGCAGCCTTCTAGTTACAATCAACAAGCCATCAGACAGACAGTTTTATTCCAATTTTAAATAGCAGTGATCAGACTACGTGTATTAATGCTTAAAAAAATAAAATCAGCTATAGTAACCGTTTTCTTTAGATGTACAGTATATAAAATAATAATTTTAAAAATCTGGGAGTAAAGTCATCTAGATACGGGCCACCCCACGTATCAGCCTTTGCTCCTGCACTGCTATTGGTGGTCTTCTGTCATTGGCAAAAATTGAGCAGCGCATTAACAGAAGAATTATAATTTACAGGAATAAGCATGGTATACTTTGGCATGATTCCTTTTCTCCATCCTCAAGACCTCTCTTATGTGTGCATATCATTCTTATGTCCATGTTAAAAGCCAAACACGTTAATGATTTTCATCCTAAAATAGAATTGCATCTGCATTAACGTTCACGATTTTCTAAATTATATGTATGTATTAGGGGTGCAACGGTTCAGTTAGCCCACGGTTCAGTTTGAACCTCGGTTTTGGGATCACGGTTTCGGTTCGGTTTGCGTTTTGCATTTTAAAAAACTGCCTTTAATTTACTTTTTAAAAAATGAAATAAACACTTCAAATATAAACATTTTCGACTGTTAAAATGCCTCTTAGCTCTTTGGCTAGTGTAGTGACTGACTACTGAAAAACACACACACAGTAGTAAAAAAGTTACTCGGCAAAGTAACTGGTGATACCTTTCATGTTTTTTTTTTTCATTAAAAAAACAAACAAACCCAAAAACATAGTAACCTTTGCTATGTTTGGAGGTCATTTAATGCTGTGAATCAACCGTTAAAGTTGATAAAATTGCTCCCGTTTTTGCATTAGTTCCCTTCTGTCTATTTTCGACATGTGAAAATTTAAAAACTGTTTCATCCTTTAAAGATAGACTCAAGTCAAGATTTTGCCGATTTAGGAGTATTTTAGATAAAAAGTTGCTTAGGTTCGCTCGGAAGGTTTACTACAACAGAGCCTTTCTGAGAAGTTTACTGCTCTAAAATGGCGGCTGTTTACTAACGCTACCGAGTCTGTCATTACGCATGTGATTCTCTATACATGTGATATCTAGGCATAGATTGTATGCTGTCGGCTACAGTCAGGACTCAGGAAATATTGGAGCCACCTAGCTTAGCATCGCGTTTGCTACAGCGTCTCAACAAACACTCTTCCCTCTCCGTGTCTCTTGACTTTTCTCACGTCATTCAACCAACGTATTAATGAACGTTGTCTCGTTGCAGAAACGGTGACCAAATCCGAACGGATGAAAAAAAAAAAAAAACGTAATGCACGAAAAACGTGCAGATTTTGAACGTAACGTACGGCGTACACATTTAAAAATCAGTGCTCACTTGTACAAATTACGACGAGACCGTACAACTTGACAGGTATGAATTATAGTGGACCGTCACAGTTAGGTAGTAGCACTCTGTAGCACGGGACGTCCAACTATCAGTGGTCAGGGCGAAACTATGTGCTTTAGCGAAATCATCTTCGATGGCTTTGCTTGCCATTTCATAAATGTCGGGGATTACGTTGTTGGAGAAATATGTCCGCGAGGGAACAATGTAACGCGGGTCAAGCGTTGCAAATAAATTAACGAAGCCCGCCGTGTGTTTTCACTGGTGTCATCTTCGGGGTTGGCCTGCCCTGAGAAAGTGATATCTGTGGGTGATGCTGGCTGAGGTGCTGGAGTCATGTTATAAAAGTGTTGCCATTAGCATGGAGAACAAGCGCTGAGCAATGCTTGCAAATTTTTGTTTTTTCCCCAATATTTTCTCTCCCTCTGCATTGTAGTCCATGGGGAAACCAAAATGTTGCCACACCGCAGATTTGAAAGAAGCCGGTGCTTCCTCAAAATTCGGTTTCTCCACTCCTCCGCTCGCCATAGCTATTTGTTTTCTTTCTTGTTTCACTTTCACTTCGCTCGTAAGCGAGAGAGGGCGTTACTCGGCTTCTATTACACAGGTGCTTGACAGCGATCCGACATTTACTTGCGGGGCGGGAATTTCTCCACAGCGGTGCTTCACGTCACACACAGGCACACAGAGCTCGATTAATTCATTCCACAAGCGTTCGGAATACATTAATTGCAAAACCAAAAAGGTGCGGTTCATAAAGGCGTATTGAACCGTACAGGGCGAACCGTACAGTTCGGCTTTGAACCGCAAACCGTTGCACCGCTAGTATGTATTCATATATATGTATATATAAAGTATATTTTATGTACACCCACACTGTTTAAAGGGATCCATGGATAGAAAGACTTGTAGTTCTTAAAAGATAAATGTTATTATGAGTTAAAATAATTTGATATTAAAATCCCTCTCGATGCTTTCGTTTTTATACAATTTGTAAAATTTGTTTAACTCCTAGGTCACCATTGTTGTTGACGTTGAAGGGCGGTGACGTCACTTGGTAATGCTGCCAGGCTTCCAGAGTATGACTCTAGCGACATAGACATGTCATTTGTTCAACCCCTTCAATTTGAACCCGAGAAGAACATTAGTGAGCATGACAGCACTGTCGATATTTCACAAAACGAGCAGCAAAAGCAAAATGAACAGGAAAGACTGGATGAGACGAGAGTAGGACAAAACTGTGTTCTGCCAAAATGTGCTACACCGGCGAAATGTCTACAAGAGGCGAATTTGACACCCAAAGTACTACCGTGTGCTTTCAGCTTGTTTTGTTTAGATGCTTACAGACAGAACATACAAAAGATGCCTTAAGAAAATACTTACACGTAGTAATATCAAATAAGGGCGGTTTAAATATGCGATGTGACTAATGTGGTTTAACAGATCAACAATCTGCTTTAAAGCTATCACAAGAAAACATAATGCTTAAAAGTATGAGAGGGTAACACATGCAAAAAGTATTTTGAGGCAATGAAAAGGTAATAAAAGACTCAATAAATACGCAAATAGTAAGTACTCGCCACTTTTAATCAATGTGCGCATGTGTTGGATGTCTCGCCGCGTGGAAGGAATTGCAGAAGACCGGTAGTGTTTGTCTAGTGAGTGGCAAACTACGCCATCACACCGAGCGTCCATTGCGCGCTTAAAATATGGCGCCCTCCTTAGGTCAAAACATGTACTACATATTGTAGATTTTTAAATCAAGGGCAATATTTATGTTTCAGTAAAAGAGAACTATTGTAGCTTATTAGAGCCTACAAGTCTTTAAGTCCGAGGTTCCCTTAAATATGTGTAAATGAGGACTATGTAGGAATAACCTGAACAGGAGAACTCCACACATGGCGGCATTACACAATAAAAATAAACAATTTTTCAGGAAGGAGTGTTGCATTTGGCAAGTTGACAAATCCGTGGGGGTAAAAAAGGAGTGTCAACCTCTTCTATCAGCAGGGTTTCATAACAGTGCAAATGAGTCGCTAATTAAACATTTTCTTGTTAAAATGAATATAAAATGTTATAGCAACAGATAATGCATTAACAAGAAGTAATGGCACTAACAAAATAATGAAGCGTGTTTATAAACTGTACTTTTTTAAAAACATCAACCCTTTTGACTGGGATGAAGGGGAGTTGTGAGCAGTAGCTGGAAGAACAAATGTTTCCACAGAAAGAAAAATAGGCCTCTTAATCTCAAACTTTGTCAAGTAAGTAGCTCAATGAAGCCATTGCATGTTCATTTTGCATGCCGCATAAAAATATGTGCTTCTGATGATCAGTCATTGTAGAGTCAGACAGGTGTGTCAAATGCTAGTTGATTTTGTCCTGGAATATATACAAATTATTGGTGGTGGCCACAGCAATAACGTTGTCTAGCGGATGCCATGCAGTGTGGAGGATCTTCTTGTTAAAGTCCAAACTGTCTACACTGATCTCATCCTTTTTGCGCTTCCCACCTGAGCTTACTTTGCGGGGTCTCAGGACAGACTGTGGCATGCTGTTCTCCCTTGATGCCTCTAAGGTCACATCCTGCCTATATCCTCGCTCGAACATCCTGAAGAAGTTATTGTAGGAACCTGTCATGACCACACTGCAGACAGGGCAGAAAGTGATGGTGAGACGGAAACTTAACTAAGCTGGGTACTAGATAAGAAACGGACACTATCGAAATGTTAAAGAGGAATTGAATGTTCCACTTCTCTCCTAAACAGAACTCTGAGCGGCTTCTTCAATGTTAAATAAAAAGGTCAAAAACATAATGTGAACATCTTTTAACATCTAGAAATAACATTAGAGACCACAACAAAAATGTTAGACAGAAAATGCGAGTTCACCTGTCGTTCCCATTCCAACAGCACTCAAACTTGTCGAAGATGCAATCGTTCTCGTAGAGTGAACACAACTTGCTCCTGAGATATTCATGTACCTGACAGAGGACAGAATAGAATAGCCCTTTATTGTCATTATACATTTGTATAATGAAATTATGGAGAATCTCCCTTTACAATCATTAGGAGCTACAAAAGAACAAGATACTTTTAAGAAATAGTAAAAATGCACGGAAATGGAAATGTTTGCCAAAACTGCAAGTAATATAAATTTAATGAAATACAGCAAATAAGGCAACCATATTACATAGTACAACAATTTTATAATTGGTACCATGCATAGAAAAAAAAAAAAGTCAAGAATGCTCAAACTCGCCATTAGTTTATAAAATAAATCACTTGCCACCTCACACACCTTTTTATGTGCAAAGTGACATCCAAGTCACTGGGCAACAACCGGCCATGATAGAGATTGGCATTTCAGACTGGTTAGCCTGGAGAGTGCTTGATTTTTATCCTTTGTAGGGGAAGCGACTATTTAGTCATTTAAAACAAACTAACCCTTATAAAGACCAGTTATCCGTGTATGTGGACATATTTTGGGTCATGTAGGCCACAATATTAACATTTGGTATACAGTGGGGAGAACAAGTATTTGATACACTGCCGATTTTGCTGGTTTTCCCACTTGCAAGCCATGTAGAGGTCTGTAATTGTTATCATAAGTTCTCTTCAACTGTGAGGGACGGAATCTAATACAAAAATCCAACAAATCACATTGTATAATTTTTTAATAATAAATTTTTATTTAACTGCATGAAATAAGTATTTGATACGTTACCAACTAGTAAATATTTCTGCTCTCAGTTCTTTTTTAAGAACCCCTCCTGTTCTCCACTCATTACCGGAAGTAACTGCACCTGTTTGAACTTGTTACCTGTATAAAAGACACCTGTTCACATGCTCAAACAAACAAACTCCAACCTCTCCACAATGGCCAAGACCAAAGAGCTGCGTAAGGACACCAGGGATAAAATAAATAGACCTGCACAAGGCTGGGATGGGCTACAGGAAAATAAGGAAGCAGCCTGGTGAGAAGGTAACAACTGTTGGAGCGATTATTAGAAAATAGAAGAAGTTCAAGTTGACGGTCAATCTTCCTCGTTCTGGGGCTGCATGCAAGATCTCACCTCGTGGGGCATCACTCATCATGAGGAAGGTGAGGGATCAGCCCAGAACTACACGGCAGGCCCTGGTCAATGACCTGTAGAGAGCTGGAACCACAGTCTCGAAGAAAACCATCGGAAACACATTACGCCGATTAAAATCCTACAGCACACGCGAGGTCCCGCTGCTGAAGCCAGTGCATGTCCAGACACGTCTGAAGTTTGCCACTGACCATCTGGATGATCCAGAGGAGCAATGGGAGAAGGTCATGTGGTCGGATGAGACCAAAATTGAACTTTTTGGTCTAAATTCGGCTCGTCGTGTTTGGAGGAAAAAGAAGGATGAGTACAACCCCAAGAACACCATCCCAACCGCGAAACATAGAGGAGGAAACATTTTTTGGGGCTGCTTCTCTGCCAACGGTACAGTACGACTGCACCGTATTGAGGGGTGGATGGATGGGGCTATGTATCGCCAAATCTTGGCTGACAACCTCCTTCCTTCAGTGAGAGCCCTGAAGATGGGTCGTGGCTGGGTCTTCCAGCATGACAACACCCAAAGCACACAGCCAAGGCAACTAAAGAGTGGCTTCGTAAGAAGCATCTTAAGGTCCTGGAGTAGTCTAGCCAGTCACCAGATCTGAACCCAATAGAAAATCTATGGAGGGAGCTGAAAGTCCGTGTTGCCCGGCAGCAGCCCCGAAACCTAAAGGCTCTGGAGAAGATCTGCATGGAGGAGTGGGCCAAAATCCCTGCTGCAGTGTGTGCAAACCTTGTCAAGGACTACAGGAAACGTTTGGTATCGGTAATAGCAAACAAAGGTTTCTGTACCAAATATTAAGTTCGATTTTTGTGATGTATCAAATACTTATTTCATGCAATTAAATGCAAATTTATTATTTAAAAATCATACAACGTGATTTTCTGTTTTTTTGTATTAGATTCCGTCCCTCACAGTTGAAGAGAACTTATGATACAAATTACAGACCTCTACATGCTTTGCAAGTGGGAAAACCAGCAAAATCGGCAGTGCATCAAATACTTGTTCTCCCCACTGTACAAATACGGCCTACATGACCCAAAAAGTGATGTTGATGTCAGGTCTCAATTAAGGATGCAACAATACTCAGTTTTATATTGAACCGTTCGATACGCCCTCTTCAATTCAATATGCAAAAATATTCAACGCAAATGAAAAGCTCCCAAAATGTATTTTCCGATTTTTTTTCTTGCCCGGGGTGCATCGAAAACTGAGGGCTGTGCCTTGAAAAATTCTGAGACAGCTCCTCCCCGCGTGCAGCCCTCCTCCTCTCCTCCCCCAAACTGCGTGGAGGGCGGAGTGAAGTACGGTGCATTTATTTGTGGCAGAAGTAGCAGACACGACAATCATGGCTAGTGAGGAAAGACAGAAGTTTGAGGAGGCGGCTTCAGCGTCGTACAGATCCACTGTGTGGCAGCATTTTGGGTTTGCTGATACGCTATCCCCTTTTCTACATATTTCACAAAGACGGTCTTCCCGGATATTTACAACGAAGTCCGCCAAAACACTGTTACCGACTTGGCTGCCACGAACAACCTCGCGGCAGCTGGATACCCCGGGACACTGAGCAAATTAAGAGCGCTGTACTTCAAACTTGTCCTGTTTATGAAAGTCGACTGTCATATGCTGGTGTTGTGCAGTAATGAGCAGACGTGATTTCTGTGGGATTTGTCAACTTTTTTAATGCTCCGACAACACTCGCACACACACACTAGATGTCATCAAATAGCAAACTAGATGTGCTATGTTAGATCCCCCCCAAGTCCCATGCCATTGGCTACGTGAGCCCAGAGTGATCATGGGACACGTGGTCCATATACTACATCGATGAATTCAAAACCGCCATGACTGAATGGAAGTTAAGCAGGCCAAATCAATCCATACCAGTGACTAAATAATGCTGATAGATAGATAATGCTGCAAATATTGTTAATTCATTACATGACACAGATGGACTCGGACCACAAATAGGATGCTCTGCTCATGTGGTAAACCTAGCTGCTAAGAGAGCTGTAGCAATCAACAGTGTGCCCCGCCTCACTTTACAAACAGTAAAGATTGTTCTCAGCACTTTTAGACAAAATTTCTTCAGATCAGTAAGAAGTATGCACATAAATATTATGCTTATGTTTATAAGATGGCAATGTTATTTTTTCTTGTTAGCAAAATAAAACATCGAAAAAAAAAATAACACTTGTATTTTTTTTGTTTCAGAGCATTAAATGTATTGAATCAAATCGAAAATTGTGTCCCTCGTATCGAAAATCGTACTGAACCGTGACTTAACTGTATCGTTGCATCCCTAGTCTCAATTATAACTGGCTCAATGCACGGGAGGAGGAGGAACATACAGCAATGATTTTAAGGATGTTCGGTTATTTCCGGCTTGCGTTGTTTGTAACTGTCAACACCACCAGAAAATTGAATAGATCAGCGAACAACGGGCATTTACAGTCAGCATTGCAGTGTGCCGGCTTTATGTCAGGTGGAGCGCAGCATTCGGCGGGTAAAAGAGCACAAGCATTAAATCAGATTCTGCTAGAGCTTTTTGGCATTATAAACCAAATATACACAAAATGATATAAGATAGCAGATTATGAGAATAGACATTGATGAAGTCAAACTTGTAGTTTGAAACCCCCGCCTCCTGTTGTAATTTGTTATTATTTTTTATCTATTAATTTCTTTACGTTTCATAAAATCATTCCCCTGATGCCATTTAATGATTGTAATTACAGTTTATGTATTGAATAGCTTTGTCATTCATCCATCCCTATCTATTTTCTCCTGCTTATCTGCGGTTGGGTCGGGGGTTAGGGTTAGTCTTGGTCATTGCATGTAAAATACAACATCATTTAAGTGCTGCTTCAGTAAAGTGCTTACACCACTAAAGGTGGGAATCTTGGGGTACCTAACAATTCGATTACAATTCAGAGGCTACGATTCGATTATACATCGATTATTGATGCACCCTCAACCTCCTCCCAGCTATTAGCTGCTTTTAATGTTTCATACAGTAAATACAAAAATCCTCTCAGGCTTAAATAAACTACTATTTCACTATCAAGTTAACAGTTCAAAATGGTAAATAAAATGCTCAAGTCCCGATTCTGTATCAGCAGCTTTAAACTACATTCAATTAATTTAATGTTGTGAATCAACTGTTAAAGTTGTTAAAATTGCTCCCGTTATTCCATAATTTTCCTTCGACATGTTAAACTTTTAAAACTGTTTCATCATTTAAAGATAGATTCAAGTCAAGATTTTGCTGATTTAGGAGTATTTTAGATAAATAGTTACTTAGATTTGCTCGGAAGGTTCGCTACCACAGCCTTTCAGAAAAGTCTACTGCCTTAAGATAATGGCTGTTTACTAACGCCAGCAAGTCTGTCATTTCGCATTTAGTTCTTCATACATGTGCTAACGCCACAGAGTGTCATTTCGCATCTAGTTCTAGTTACTTGTGTACTGTAGCATTATGTGGGCATAGTTTGTAGCAACGTGAGCGCTGTTTGAAGCGGCTGTGGGCCGCAGTCAGGTATTATTATTTTTTTTTATCTAGCGGTATAAGTTGTCGGTCAGTCCCTCATTGCGTCCCGAAGAATGCGCTGACTGTGTTTTAGTTCTGCTTTATTTTGCATATTTCAATAATCGGAATTTGGATGTTTGTGAATCGTTCTAGAATCTTCCACGACCGAATTGCGAATAATCTAAGAATCGGAAATTTCGCACACCTCAATACATCACACATTCATCATTCATTAAACCCAATCCATAAAACAAATAATAAATGATAAATGGATAAACACTATTTGCTATTAATGGAATTAAATAGAATAAAAATAGAAACACTCTGGTGAGGGCCCCCAAATAACACTGTGAAATTGATTTAAAACAAAGAATCACTGTATTCAGCTCGTTGCCTGCTATTGACAACGACAGACTTTAAATTCATTTAAACTTGGAGGACCGGCTGTGAATACTCATATTTTAGTGCCATTGACAGTCGAGATGTCCAATCACTTTGACTGGGAGGGTCGAATGAAATAATCTTTTGACTGGGAGAGGCTGGCAGTATTAAAATGAATTGAGTGTCTAGCGCCATAATTGGCAGCTAAGGATAAAATGAGTGCCCTATAAAAGGTTAAAGATTTTGCTTGTCACAAAATACTGTTTTTCTGCTTTTTTTGGTATTCGGTCTTTCAGACAAATAGAAAATGCACTTTTATCCATTTTCCTCCAAACAATTTTAGTGGCTGAATTTTTGGTAGATGTCCAATAAATACTTCGTATATAGTATACAATACTAGATTAATGATCTTAACATACCTGATAAGTCTCTATTGGACGGGTCTCCATATTGAGGTCCCAGATTTTGATGGACAGGTAGTCACGGGTCATCATGTAACGTCCACTGTGGCTGAACTTTATATCGGAGATGGATGATATTATATCTGAGAAGAAGGAACGATTGTTTGGATCCTCTGACTCTTCAAACACTGTGGGGGTGTATTCGGGAACAATTTGCTTCAGTCATTACACATTTTAGTTTAGTTAAAATCAGTCACATTAAGAACCCCAGTTCTGTCCATTGAATTCTGCTTACATTTGGCATGGTTGTCACACAGTGCAGATGCCCTCATGTCGCACAAGCGGATGGCTCCTTTACTGCTACTGTATACAAACGTATTGCATTGGTTAGGATGAAACTCTGAAGCTGTGATGATCTCGCTCAAATCCTCCATGTTAGCTGGCTTAATGTCGACAATATCTGAGTAGGAATAATTCAGGTCAAACAGCAAGAAGTGACTTCACAACTCAAGAGTTAACCAGTAAAATGACTGCGCATTTCACAATTTGCTCAGCCTGTAATTTGCCTTATAACATGAAGGATGCCGGCAGGGTTGAAATACATCTTTCCACTCACAGACTTAAGTTCCTCATTACGGTCTCTCTGACAATAGCCCTCACCCACAGTGGAAAGGATATGAACGATTATCTGAAGGGAAAGTATATGCAGTTTCCACTAATGATTATGTCTGACAAGGGAAAGGATACTAAAGCTGCGATCAGTGATCTCCAAGTGCCAAAGGTTGATGCGAAGGTCATCCGAGGACAGGTATGTTTCACAATCACTGTTGACTGAGATGGAATTGACGTGGTAGGTGTGAGCATTAGCAAAAACTCTCCGCGGACTGGCCTCCACCATCAGATCCATGGGTCTAAATATTGGTACCTAGGGGACCAAGTCAGTGAGTTCACTGAAGTCTTCATTTTCCAATGTGGATGATGACATTCTTTATCATGCAAAATAAATATTAAAATAACAAACAAACAAACAAAAAAAATCAAATATCCACCCTTAGTGCTGTAACTGTATTTGGATCTCTGTATTGACCATCATCTTCTTTCAAATTGTAACCTTCAGGTCTCTTGTCTCGCTCGCTTATTTTCCAAAGTTTTATGGTTTTATCTATGAGAGGGGAAAAAAAACAAATTACTCCAAATCAACAAATACTGTAAATTCCATACAAGTCAAAGCCAGCAAATATCTTATCATATGATACATTGACAATGTTTACGAAAAAGGGATTTACTTCAAGTTTTATTTCTGCTTTTGTATCTTTTTTTGTTGTAATTATTACCAATTCAAATTATAACATACAAGTAACTTCATTGTTGGAAATATCAGATTTCTTCATTATATTTTTGTTACCTTAAAGTAGGACAGGAACAAAAATCTGCTTTTACTTTGGAAAACAATTCACATTTTTGCCAATTTTCGGACATCTTACTGTCCAAACTAGCTTCTTAATAAGGCTAACAACTAATCGATTAATAAATTAGTTGCCAACGAATTTGATAATACAGTTGTACACTAGAGTTAATTCAGGAAGCAGTGATAATTTTTTTTTTTTTTTTTTTTAAGGAAATAATCATCCATTTTGTCTTCAATGTTACGTAAAACATGCCTAAAACAACTTCAAGGTAAATTGAGCAAGCACAGTGACCTAAAAGTGTGAGTAAAAAAAAAAAAAAAAAAAAAAAAACCTTCATTTTACTGGCTGCCTGTGTATCAATCAAGTGATGGGATGGTTGAATTATTCAATACAATTCAACTTTGTTTGCATAGCGTTGTACAGCACCAACAAAGGTTGCAGCAAAATTGCACAACAAAACATGTTTAACCCTTACTGTCCCAAAATTATTTCCAATTCTGTGTATGTGTGTGAGGTTGGGTGGGTGAGCTACAAACCTCAGTAGCAATATCGCACAAAACACAATTAATCTTTTTCTACCTTTTTTTTTTTTTTGTATGTCGCGAGCTACGCACACTACCTTTGCGATCGACATCGGCGTAATGAGCGTCCCTGCTCTAGATCATACTCGTGTCAACTTGCCATTTGTGGATAAAAGGAAGTGAGCAGCATTCTTCTGGGGCAACCATCGAATCTTGTTGATCTTCTCCTCAATTTCAAGGCTCTTCAGGTAGTCAAACTCAGGCTCATGGCTCTGAAAGGTGCTGTAAACATTGTATTCTCCACGACACTGAGGCCGATTCTTACTCTACAACAACAATAGAGCAAAGAGGACATATGGGACAACAACAAGTGACCGAAAATAATGTGGGACATTCAGATCTTAATGATCAAATTTTGATGTGTCTCCATGAAATTACCTCTGGCTCCTGTTGAAAGATGACTACACGACCTCCTTTGTCTCCAGTGGCAAGCAACTCCCCACAGTGGTTGAATTCAACAGTGGATATGACATCAGCTGTCAAAAGAGTAATGTCATTAGAATTTTATATCTCACTTCCTTTAATTTTGCATCTCTTTCCAAGGTGACATGCAACCATAATATCAAGAGTTTGTTGGCCCTGACAACAGTGACTTCACTTGTTTCGGTCACCAATGAGCTGTAAGAACAATGCCAATACGGGTAAAAAACAAAACACGAAAGACCGGTGCCACAAACCTGTATGTACACACACGCAACATGGTCCTGGTGCTGAGGTTTCGTAACATTAAGCTAGTCAGGGGGATCTCCTAAACGAGCATTTCAATCTCATCGTACAATACAGTTCAACAATCAATCCCTGTCAACAGCCTGGCACTATTATCAACACCATTCTCAACAAAGGCAAAGAGTGTGGACCACACAAAGTGCCTTCCACAGCCATCATCCGTCCAAGCTCTTACAAACACAAAAGACAATTAATAGAAAACAACTGTTATTGTGGTCATGTTAAGGTCCACATTAATTATGGTATGTTAGATTTCTCCATCAGCATTTTAACGTACTACTGAAAAATGTATCAATTAAAAAAAAAAAATTATTAGCTGAGATGACCCGGTTGTTTAGCGCAATGTTTTGAGCGCCCCGCTGCCATTGTGGTGACCCAGGATTGAATTCTTCTTGTGGATTGTGTCAGATGGGCATCGGTTGTAAAACCTTGTGTGTCAAATCTACCATGTGATGAGTCTGTTTTGCTGTGGCAATCTTTGCGGGAAAAGTCAAAAGGATTACTGTCTATATTATTAGCTGAAATGTAAAAAAAAAATTTTTTTTAATTTGAAGTTAAGATACTTGCATATCCAAAGTTTAAAAAAAAGAATGATTTAGAACGAAGATTCCTTCGATGTTTCCTTCGAGTTCTGTATTACACAAAGGGTCAGGTTCAAGAATTGCAACTCCACTATTCAAACCTGTCAACCCAAGGCCGTTGGCAATCTTACAAGTGGTGACGTATACCCTTACATATTGGTGACTAATCTTACAACTTTGTATATAGCGTCCAATATGAAACAAAAATAATACTCATTTTTTAAAATAATATGAATGGATTGGTAATATTGTAACATATAACCTGGTGCAGTCAAAGAACAATCAATATCTTCAGCTCCATTATGATTACTAAAATTTAACAGTGACTTTTGTTATAATTGTATAGCAGTTTTAGCAATTTCTATCATGTCTTGATCGCTGCACTTCATGGCACTTCAGCTCGCAATTCAGTTTGAATTGAAGGTAGTTTGTTAGTGTGTCCAATTATAAATTAAAAAGGTCAATTGATAAAATTAACTTACCAATGCAGTCTTTGAGTCAGGGAACATTTGTTTTGCTAATTCTGAGAAGTGATCAGCGATAGCTGCGGGCAAATTGTGTTCGGCAACAAATTGGCAGAATAAAATCTCTGCTTTTGTCTCTTTTCATTCTGCAGACTTCTTTATGACCAGTGTTGTTAATCTTACCTTAAAAAAATAATTAATTACAGTTACAAATTACTTCTCCCAAAAAGTAATTGAGTTAGTAACTCAGTTACCTGAATGTTAGAGTGATTAGTTACTTTGCAAAGTAACTGGTGTTACCCTTCATGTTTTTTTTTTCATTTAATTTTTTTTTTTTTTAATAAAAAAAAAAAACTAACAAACATAGTAACCTTTGCTATGTTTGGAAGTCATTTAATGTTGTGAATCAACTGTTAAAGTTGTTAAAAGTGCTCCCATTTTTGCATTAGTTCCCTTCTGTCTACTTTAGACATGTGAAAGAAAACTGTTTCATCATTTAAAGATATTCAAGTCAAGATTTTGCCGATTTAGGAGTATTTTAGATAAAAAGTTACTTAGGTTCGCAAGGAAGGTTCACTCCAACAGAGCCCTTCTGAGAAGTCTACTGCTTTAAGATGGCGGCTGTTTACTAACGCCGCCGAGTCTGTTGTTTTGCATGTAGTTCTATATGCATGTCATATGTAGGCGTTGATTGTAGGCTGTCAGCTACAGTCAGGAAATATTGGAGCCATCAAGCCTAGCATCGCGTTTGCTACATCGTCACAACAAACACTCTTCTCTCCGTGTCTGACTTTTCTCGCGTCATTCAACCAACGTAGTAATGCACATTGTCTTGTTGCCGAAACGGTGACAAAATCTGAACGGAGAAAAAAAAACAATGCACGAAAAACGTAGATTTTGAACGTACGGCGTACACATTTAAAAATCAGTGCTCACTTGTACAAATTACGCCGAAACCGTACAACTTGACAGGTATGACTATTCAAGGCAGGGGCCTTTGCGCATTGCGCAAAACCGCGACGGTCACCGGCGACTAGAAAGCCAGTTCGCAGTAATTTTAGTGGGAAAGTGGCAAACATACATATCGTTGTGTCTATCAATCGCATAGGCAATGCAGATGAGGCAGAGACACTGTTCAAGTGGGGTTGCCGTATTGTCCATCCATCCATCCATTATCTTCCGCTTAGTCCGGGGTCGGGTCGCGGGGGCAGCAGCTTTAACAGGGAAGCCCAGACTTCCCGCTCCCCAGCCACTTCAACCAGCTCCTCCGGTGGGATCCCAAGGCGTTCCCAGGCCAGCCGAGAGACATAGTCTCTCCAGCGTGTCCTGGGTCGTCCCCGGGGCTTCCCGCCGGTGGGACATGCCCGGAACACCTCTCCAGGGAGGCGTCCGGGAGGGATCCGAACCAGATGCCCGAGCCACCTCAGCTGGCTCCTCTCTACGCGGAGGAGTAGCGGCTCGACGCCGAGTCCCTCCCGGATGACCGAGCTTCTCACCCTATCTCTAAGGGAGAGCCCGGACACCCTGCGGAGGAAACTCATTTCGGCCGCTTGTATCCGGGATCTTGTTCTTTCGGTCACGACCCAAAGCTCGTAACCATAGGTGAGGGTAGGAACGTAGATCGACTGGTAAATCGAGAGCTTTGCCTTTCGGCTCAGCTCCTTCTTCACCACTACGGACCGGTGCAGAGTCCGCATTACTGCAGACGCCGCACCGATTCGCCTGTCGATCTCCCGCTCCCTCCTACCGTCACTCGTGAACAAGACCCCAAGATACTTGAACTCCTCCACTTGGGGCAGGATCTCATCCCCGACCCGGAGAGGGCACTCCACCCTTTTCCGACTGAGGACCATGGTCTCGGATTTGGAGGTGCTGATCTTCATCCCAACCGCTTCACACTCAGCTGCGAACCGCTCCAGTGAGAGTTGGAGGTCACGACTTGATGAAGCCAACAGCACTAAATCATCTGCAAAAAGCAGAGATTCAATACTGAGGTCACCAAACCGGACCCCCTCAACGGTTCGGCTGCGCCTAGAAATTCTGTCCATAAAAATTATGAACAAAATCGGTGACAAAGGGCAGCCTTGGCGGAGTCCAACCCTCACTGGGAACGAATTCGACTAACTGCCGGCAATGCGGACCAAACTCTGACACCGGTCGTACAGGGACCGAACAGCCTTTACCAAGGGGCTCGGTACCCCGTACTCCCGGAGCACCCCCCACAGGACTCCCCGAGGCACACGGTCAAACGCCTTCTCCAGATCCACAAAACACATGTAGACTGGTTGGCGAACTCCCATGCACCCTCGAGGACCCTGCCGAGGGTGTAGAGCTGGTCCACTGTTCCACGGCCGGGACGAAAACCACACTGCTCCTCCTGAATCCGAGATTCGACTTCTCGGCGGACTCTCCTCTCCAGCACCCCTGAATAGACTTTACCAGGGAGGCTGAGGAGTGTGATCCCGCTATAATTGGAACACACCCTCCGGTCCCCCTTCTTAAAAAGGGGGACCACCACCCCGGTCTGCCAATCCAGAGGCACTGTCCCCGATGTCCACGCGATGTTGTAGAGACGTGTCAGCCACGACACCCCCACAACATCCAGAGCCTTCAGGAACTCCGGGCGGATCTCATCTACCCCCGGAGCCTTGCCACCGAGGAGCTTTCCAACTGCCTCGGTGACTTCAACCCCAGAGATCGAAGAGCCCACCACGGAGTCCCCAGACTCTGCTTCCTCAAAGGAAGGCGTGTCGGTGGAATTGAGGAGGGCCTCGAAGTATTCTCCCCACCGGCTCACGACGTCCCGAGTCGAGGTCAGCAGTACACCATCTTCACTATACACGGTGTTAATGGTGCACTGCTTTCCCCTCCTCAGGCGCCGGATGGTGGACCAGAATTTCCTCGGAGCCGTCCGGAAGTCGTTTTCCATGGCCTCGCCGAACTCCTCCCATGTCCGGGTTTTTGCCTCGGCGACCGCCGAAGCCGCAGTCCGCTTGGCCAGCCGGTACCTGTCAGCTGCCTCCGGAGTCCCACAGGCCAAAAAGGCCCGATAGGACTCCTTCTTCAGCTTGACGGCATCCCTTACCGCTGGTGTCCACCAGCGGGTTCGGGGATTGCCGCCACGACAGGCACCAACCACCTTACGGCCACAGCTCTGATCGGCCGCCTCAACAATGGAGGTACGGAAAATGGCCCACTCGGACTCAATGTCCCCCACCTCCCCCGGGACAAGGGAGAAGTTCTGCCGGAGGTGGGTGTTGAAACTCTTTCTGACAGGGGATTCTGCCAGACGTTCCCAGCAGGCCCTCACAATACGTTTGGGACTGCCAGGTCTGGCCAGCATCTTCCCCCGCCATCGGAGCCAACACACCACCAGGTGGTGATCAGTTGACAGCTCCGCCCCTCTCTTCACCCGAGTGTCCAAAACATGCGGCAGCAAGTCCGATGACACGATTACGAAGTCGATCATCGAACTGCGGCCTAGGGTGTCCTGGTGCCAAGTGCACATATGGACACCCCTATGTTTGAACATGGTGTTCGTTATAGACAAACCGTGACGAGCACAGAAGTCCAATAACAGAACACCACTCGGGTTCTGATCGGGGGGGCCGTTCCTCCCAGTCACACCCCTCCAGGTCTTACTGTCATTGCCCACGTGAGCATTGAAGTCCCCCAGTAGAACGAGGGAGTCCCCAGAGGGGGCGCTCTCTAGCACACCCTCCAAGGACTCCAAAAAGGGTGGGTATTCTGAACTGCTGTTCGGTGCATAAGCGCAAACAACAGTTAGAACCCGTCCCCCCACCCGAAGGCGGAGGGAGGCTACCCTCTCGTCTACCGGGGTAAACCCCAACGTACAGGCGCCAAGCCGGGGGGCAATAAGTATGCCCACACCTGCCCGGCGCCTCTCACCATGGGCAACTCCAGAGTGGAAGAGAGCCACCAGACGCTTGCCTTCGAGCCCCACCTCCAGGCCTGGCTCCAGAGGGGGGCCCCGGTAACCCGCGTCCGGGCAAGGGAAACTGGGGTTCATTAATGTTACTCATCATTAGGGGTCTTTTTGAGCCATACTTTGTCTGGCCTCTCACCTAGGACCTGTTTGCCATGGGTGACCCTACCAGGGGCTGAAAGCCCCAGACAACATAGCTCCTAGGATCATTGAGACACGCAAACCCCTCCACCATGATAAGGTGATGACTCACGGGGGGGTTGCCGTATTGTGCTGTTGAAAATAGCGGCCGATGTGTGCATGTGTGTGAGATCAGATTGTAGACTTCCCTCATTTTCAGTTTCATTTTCCGCGTTGTTAGAAACCCTTTTGACAAGATGGCAAAAAGAAAAGAAGACGAGGAGTATCACACTTTTCAGCAGGACATAAGGACATAAATGCAGCCCCATTTTTTCCTCTGGCCTTGGATGAGACAACAGATGTAAGCTATTTATCCCAGTTCAGCGTAATTGCAAGCTTTGACTATGAAAGGGATAAAGAGGGGAGGATTTATTCAAGTCCTTCACTGAGTTCACTTAAGAAAAAAATCTACCGATGGATAAACTTGTTTTGGTGTGCAGTGATGGTGCTCCATGCATGGTGGGTAAAAACATGATTTGTGGCACTTCTTCGTGAAGATGAAAAGAGACGCATCCTAAGTTTCTCAAGGCCTGCATGAAGCTTAACCCCACCAAGTACCAACCAGACTACAAAGTCATCAGCAAAACCATGCAGCACCAGAAGTCGCATTAATGATATGAAATACAGTGGGGAGAACAAGTATTTGATACACTGCCAATGGGCTTTCCCCATTGGCAGTGTATCAAATACTTGTTCTTGGCAGTGTATCAAATACTTGTTCTCCCCACTGTATTCATCATTCAGCATAATAATGTGATTAAAAATAATTCAGAGACTTATTCTACTTTAAAAGTGTTGAAATTACATAAAATGCACACATTACATGTATTCTTAGTAGAGCTGTCCCGACTAGTCGACATAGTCGACGTCATCGATGACGTAAATCCGTCGACGAGCACAACATCCCGTCGACGGTTAATGAAGGATTAAAAAAATATATGCGTGGAAAGTTCAGAATGTCGGACGCTCTGTATGCAAGCGGGGAAAGCGGCACAAAGCCAAAAAAAGCGCACCAGAGTGTCCAAAACATTGACTTATTTCAAAGAAACAAAGGAGGGTACACTCTTGTGTCCTGTCTCTTCAATGACAAGCTTGGCTGCCGTGAATAAACACCAAAAGCGGCGTCACCCAGTTTGTAAGTCCATCTAACTAACTAACTAACGACATGTCACGATATGCAATGAGTCCATTTATCGCACGTCAAATAAAAATGAGGGCGGTAATTTTCACGGCTGCCTTTTATCGCTGTGCAGGTGCGTGCGTGCGTCCATACATTGGTGCGTGCGTGCTGATGGCATGAGACTCCAGTTCCTTTCTCTTATCAACACGCTGTTGAATTAAAGTTCAGACATACAAAATAAGAAAAGACATCTATTAAACACTGTAACGTTAGCACTGCTACACTGAGGTGAATGGGGGGGGGGGGGGGGGCAACTTACTTTAGCCTGCTATAAAACACTGGCAGTCGTCTCGTGAAAACAAACTTGCGGTTAAAAGGTGACACTTCAAACATGAAAAATCGCTGATTAACAGCATTTGCAAATGAAAAAAATGACCAAAAAACAATCTATTACTGACACTACATCTACATGCAATGACAAAAAGTGCTTTTTTGCAGAGTGTAAAGCCGAAGCTAGCGGTTTAGCGAATGTACTTCCGGTGAACATTTCAAAATAAAAGCATGTCATGTACTTCATATAAATAGCGATTTCTGGGGTTAATCCCACATACTTCAGAATTCAGATTCTACACTAAGAATACCTTTAAAATGACACTCTTTATGAAAAATCTGATTGGCAATGAATAATTATTGTAATTATTATAATACTATTATATGTAGTACTATACTATAATATTAATGCTAGGTGTTTTTTGAAGAATTGTTTTGAATCATGTTGAAAAGGCGAAGTCAGTGTTCTGAATCTGTTTACATTCCATTCTTTTGCACTAGTTAATTCTATCAGCATTTGAACTCATTGTTTATTTGTGATTTATTGTTATTTATGTGTTTATTTGTACTTTAGTAAATAATTTAAGTGTTCCAATATGTTTTTGTGAATTGATAAGCGTCAACAAAAATGTTATTGCTAAATTAGTAAAAAAAAAAAAAAATTAAAAAAAAATTTTTTTTTAAGCATTAGATTAGTCGACTAATCGTAAAAATAGTCGGCTGACTAATCGGGAGAAAACTAGTCGTTTGGGACAGCCCTAATTCTTAGTTTTAAGCACATTGTATGGCTCTCACGGAATTACATTTAAAAATATGGTGTGTTCATGGCTCTCTCAGACAAAAAGGTTCCCGACCCCTGCATTAGTCAAACAAACAAACTGACTGTGAAAGCTAGAGAAAACAATACATCAGAGACTATATGCAAGTTGAATTCAGGACAGGATGCAGCTCTTTGCTCTTTTCCCAATAATTCACACAGCTGGAGTTGTCTATTGTGGGAACAAAATGGCAGACTAGGTCTGACAGTCCCAAAGGCACAAGAGAATCACAAGAGAAGACTCTGTGAGTCTACAGCTGTCAGCCAGCTCAAACACATTTAACAGCATGATGGCGTCCAGTAAATAGTATTAGTAGTATTTTTAGCTGCAGGCTTGTAAGGTCAAGATTCTGCAAGAGATATGGACAATATTGTAATATATTTGACCGGCTCATGCAAAAAAAAAGTCCAAGTCATATACTAACTGTATTCTAATCCCACATGTAATTCCCTGAAAAATTATACTACATAAATGTAGGTACGTCAAAATTTGAAGTCACGGCAATTTTAATATTGACACGTTGGAATCCTTAGTTTTAAAAAAATATACGTTTTGGCACGTAATACACATCTTTTAAAGGTCCATAGCAACCAATACTTTCAGGAAGTGTTGAAAGACCACAGGAAACCATTTCTGATACCAGGCAAGTACATTAACTGACATTTTAACCCTTTAACAGCTGGGTAATTTTAATCTCATCAGATGAAGTGGTATCTGAACAGGATTAACTAAAAAGTAGCAGTAGCTTGTGATTGGAAATCAAAGTTCATCATCTAATTTTCAGAAGAATCGGAATCAAGGAATAAATGATTGGGTTTTTTAAATCTATTTTATTTTTAGGTACAAACTCATTGGCTGCTATAGACAGCAATGGAACAACTGTTTTGACAAAGATAAGTGTGTCATGCCTACAGTCAAGCATGGTGGTGGGAATGACCCCCCACCTCTTCAATCTCTGCAGCAATGCTGACAGCACTAATGTAACGAGTCATATGACATTTTGGAGGGAAAATGACAAGCAGTACTCAATTTGGACATTTAGGTATGTACGTAGTTCCCATGCGGTGTACTCACTTTTGTTGCCAGGGGTTTAGATATTAATGGCTATATTTTGAGGGGAAAATGAATTAACTCTATTATATAAGCAGCATACAGACTACTGTTCATTGTGCCAGAGAGTCATTTTGTCAGTGTTGTCCCATGAAAAGATATACTTAAATATCTGCAGAAATGCGAGGGGTGTACTCACTTTTGTGATACATTGAATGCAGTCGTGGACATATTATGGCTAATTGTACTGTGATTCCCCTCTGGATACTTTAATAATGATAAACGTAAAAACTGTAAGGCTTTATAATAAGCATTCTGTGAAAAACACACGAATTTCAACTGAAGTTATGGAAAAAGTGCCTATATTGCACCAATATATTTGTTGTTAAAATCAAAATGGTACAAACATCAGTTTTTTGGGATTAAGTACAAGTGCAAAGTGTCAATAAGGCACTGCCATATCACATGTGGCTCACACAGTGCTTTTGGCTTAAAATAACAACAAAGGCATCTGGCTTCAGTACAATGAACGAGGTATGTAATGAGTTGAAATTCATTATTTTTAAATAATTTATTGTTCATTTAATTTTTGCATCATGAAAGCAAATGGTCTGCTCACATAACACATCCCAAGCATCTTAGTTTGGGGACATCTAATGGTCAATAAGCATAACTGCTTTGCTAAGCTGTGACCAGCCCTTATACAAAGGCGGAAGGCTTCTACATTCACTTTGAAGGCAACATACATATTGGCAAGGGCGTAGGTTTGGTCTCAATATTGGTAGGGACGATATAACAGTATAACCTGCATGTACACTTTTTGCTGGGGATGGGACATGAATGAACCTAACAGATTGGGTGAACGGGGTCAGGGCTACATTTCTCACTAATAGGCTAAATGAGTAATGCAAAATAAATCTGCATTGACTTATACGAACTTTGAAACTGCAATTTTATCTGTCTTTATCTGATATTTTTCTTAAATCTAGTCGAATAATTTTCTCCATCTTGTTTTGAGTGTTAAAGGCTAGTTAACAGATTAATGTGTCAGATTCTTCCACTTTTTTCAAGTAAATATTACTGCACGCTGCTCTCTCACTGTTAACGTCTTCGCAGTGTCTTTAAGAATTTATTTAACAATATGCCATATTCATGTTGCACGTGTATGTTTATGATGTAACTTGTTTATTTAGCACCTTTGCATTAAATTGAGAGTCCAGCTGAATGTAAAAGAGTGCTTATTCACCACCACAAAAGCTTTGGGAGCAAAATATTATCAGGGTGAAAATTTTGACAGAACACCGTCTGTGAACGCGTGTGTGTGTGAGTGTGTTGGGGGGGGGGTCATCAGCCAATCAAACTTGCGTTTGAGGGGCGAAAAATGGGTCAATGTAAGTCTGAACATATTGAAAGTACTGTGATTCACTTCATAATTGTAGGATTAATTCTATTGTTATAACATGGGAAGGCAATCTAAATTATCTATATAATTGAAGTCATTATATAATGCAAATAAGGTTGCATAAAACTTGGTGGGGACAATTTGAGCATCCTGAAAAGTTGGTATTATTATGTCCTACCGTCCCTTTGTAAACATACGCCCTTGCATATTGGCCCAAAACCTATAATAAAAAACACAATGTCGATATTATCAGATATCATTTTAGAATGCGTTTATCAGAAAACTCTAATAGATAATGTTAAAAAAAAAAAAGTTTAACCATCAAGTTTACATGATTTTTAATGCCTCAAACATGTAGTTAAATGTTTCTTTAAATGCTCTTCAAGGCCTGAATTTGGACAAAATCCATTGAATGACTTTTAATGAACCGCATAAACTCTGATCGCAGTCATGGCAGGGAAACATGATCACTCACTTCCATCCTTCTCTGTTTAGATTGATTTTATGTCTATGACTGTCAATAGCAGTGGGCAAGTTAAGGAATAGAAGCAACAAAACAACAATAATCAGAGTTATAAGGATATTGCTAACATACATCTGCTTATAAAGCTTTAAAAACACGCACCTAGAGCCAACGAGAACAAAATCAGCTGGACTCACCTTCCGCGACATCCTCATCTATCGCCCCTTTGACTTGGGAAAAGCACCACTGCACCTCGTCGCTGTCATCCCCGACCTCTGCAGGAGATAGAAATCCCTTTTCAAGATACGACAAGAGCAACTTTGAAACCGAGCAAGACACGGACTACACTAGAATCTGCTTAGCATGCTAGCTACCCCCTGCTTATTAAACACCCCAAAGCACGGTAAAGTTGCGTTTCATCACGGACTGACTGCAGCCACGCCGTGTGTTTCAAGTTTTACCTGCCATGGTGAGCCACTCAGGGAGAGTGGGGGTCTTTGAAGCTGGCCCGGTGTTCTCAGTACTGCTGCTGACTGGTTGCTTCTGGACGGTGAGATGTGGAGGAATGAAGCTGAGTGTGCTGCCAGTGTTTGTTAGTTTCCCCCCCCCCCCCCCAGACTCATACACGCCCTTTGCCAAACCGGAATTTTTAATATTTTTTTTTTTAGGTACGAACGTTTTCGAGGAAAAAATGTGAAGAACGTATTCCTCAGCACAGGTGTTTAGACTTTGCACTACTTTAAGATTTCCCTCGTCCCTGCCTCTCCCCACATTACATTTTCAAAATGGCGCAACGCGGGTGGCGTTGACACATATTGTACAGGTCACACCGGAAGAGCGGTGACTGTGAGCGTGGGAAAGTAATCGTTTTGTGCTCCTAAATCATTTGTATAAAGCGATTAATAGATTCCACAAACAGAAGATATGGCTGTTTGTATTATGTTGCGATTTTTCTCTCATTTAAAGTGGCGAGATCTTATGTGTATTCGGAAATGCCAAGCCCCGCCCTTGTGAAATAGTACTGCAACTAAATCAAACGCAGCAACGCACAAGTACTGTAACTAAATCAAACGCAGCAACGCAGACTTTTGTCACAAAGAGTTTTCATGTTAACCTTTATTTTACTTTCAACTTTCCATTTTAACAGATTTAAATGATCAACCAGTCCTCTTATCAACAGGTTTTCATATTTAACTTTATTTAAGTGCACAACATTTTACCGACCATCACGTGTAAACTGTATCAGCAAATGAAGCAGATATGAGTACTACAGGCAGCATTTAGATTTAAAAGGTAAATCTAACTAGACTGTTTATTTGGCTGGAAGTGATCGGCCCCAGCCACTCCCAGTTCGGATGGATTGGCCGTCTATCGCCGTCAATGTCAATGAGTGCTGGCATCTGGGTTCAGGACCCCTGGCAATATCAAACTGCTTCGGCTTGATTGTTTTGTGAGATCAATCCCCAAGCAACACAAACATGGTGAATAAACACAAATACTGTATACAAAAAAAAAAAAAAGCCTACCCTTTGTATGTCCTGTATGCTTGGATATAAAATCCTAGTCACAACGTGAATTTAAATGTTTATATAATTACCCTTTTCGATCACTAACAGTGTATCAAATATGTATATATTTAGAACTATAGGTATTTCTGAAATCATCAATATCACTTGCAGTGACCACTTTGCACTGCATTGTACAGGTTCAAGAATGCACACACCAACACATTGCCAGAAAAGTTTGTTATTTAAATATCCACTCCACTGCTGTTCTGTTTAGGTAAGGTAATTCATACAAAGTTACATTACTGTCATCACTAGTTCAAGTGGTAAACAAGAAAGAACATTGCCACTTCACGTGATACTGATGTGAGGATTTATAATCCAAAATTGAGAATTTTCCATTTTAACAAAGAGCTCCGCGTCCAAGTCGAATCTTTTTACTTTCCCACCATGTAGTAAGTGGTCCATCGGGCGAGAAGCAAGGCACCGAAAAGCACAGTGTAGCTGAAGAGGACAAATTTGAGGATTTCCCTGAATGTCCGCAAGAAGCGGATAAACAAAGGTTCAGAATCCAGATGCACCTGCTGTGTGTTGTGCCTTGGGGCAGCCAAAGTCAGGTGTCCCAGGTTCCCGTCTCGTCCCATTCTGAAAACACACCTTGCACATTTAAAAAACAATGAAGAAATAGATAATTTATATAAATACAAGCCAACCTATTAGAGGATACACTCTTATGGTGATAGCTAGTAAATAATTTATCTGCAAATTGCACTAAGAGGTTTCAGTATTGATCTTTATCCACAAATAACAGCACTTTCAGAATGTTTAGCACTCATAAATCTAGTCTTAAAATATTCACGCTTAGAAAGAATAACAAATACATGCAGAGTATGAATATAAAATTCACATTAAAAACAGTCAAGGGAAGAAGTAATATAAGTTGCAGGAAAGTCCATAGTATTTATTCAAGAGGATGCACCTAATTAAAAAAATGCATATCATTAAGTATTGCACACTAATAAGACAGATAATGTTTTGATGTTATATTTATTATAAAGAATTGTTTAATCATGTAAATGGTCATTAAATGTAATCGAAATCAAACCAAAGATTTGCAAGCGGCAGGTATCACATACTGTAAGAAATAAAAGCTTTAAAACAAGTCTTACCTTGATTTTGCTACAGCAGGACCGACACTGTTCACAGGGTGGGCTGGAACACTTCTAGCCGTGAAGTTGGTGGGTGCCGCCTCAAGCCTTTCAACTCCCAGTCGAGGAGGAGCCAAAGACAAGAACTGATCACAAGGATCGGACTCCGCTGGGATTGATCCTAATGGTAGTAATGTCTCCTGTGCACCTGCTCCTCAGACACGCCCTAGCATTATATAAAACCCGTCAAGCAAATCTTACGCATAAATCCAATTAGAAATAACAAATAAACATGGATTTATCCATTAAGAGTACACAGAGTATGTCCTGTCAGCAGGTAGCCCTGTTTATACTGTAAAGACAAGGAGATGCTATTGACTGAAGACCTAAAACCCTGCTGCCACAGTTATTCTCTGCCGGAACATTGAGCAAATGGCCTCCTAATTCAATCAGTGTCCTGTGCTGTCAAATGATAGGATGCTGAGGCCTGAGCTCTCCAGACGGCACAAGAGCATTATCGGCTGATCGGGAGGCCTGTTACTGCACTAATTGCTTCTTCCGAGGGCTGGACCAGCGCTGACAGCTAATACTCCCACCTCCCGCATCAAAAGCCTCTGTGCAAAAAAGATGCATACACGCAAGTAGCAACAGTGATGCTGCAGTGCAATGCTAGTGAACAAAATACGAACCAGTTTAACATCATGATTTACTTCTATTTGATCTGGTTGGAACAAACAAAAAAGGTTACAACAATGATAAAAAAAAAAAAAAATACAACATAACATTCTGAAAAACTATTCATACATACGTACATACATGATTTAAATTACAAAGTACTTTCTTACAGTAACAGTTGTATTATGCTTGTTTTTCTATTGCATCAGTGAAAGCCAGACACAGAAACAGCTCCATCTGTTTCACTAAGACATCGGTGAGACACCTGCGGCATGCTTATTTTGACATGAAGACTGATCAGCCAAAGGGTCATTTGACGTGTCCAGGTGTGTCAAAAATGACTCAGTTCATCTGGGCTTCGGGTCGGTCCATGAGGGATTTAATCCAAGACGTACCGTTGATCAGTTTGGTTGTAGCTATAACGTATTCCATTCCGCTGTCCTCCATTTGTGAAAGGAAACGGAGAGCTGCTATTTCGGCATATGTCACTCCTCCCAGGAAAAACACTAGCGTCGTTTTATTCTCTCCCTGCTGGCCTGCAAGTTAGTGAAGACAACACATGCATTCAGTTTCCTGATTGGAGCTTTCTATCAAATGTTAGCACGTCTAATTTGTTGAGTTCCAACTTTTCAGATATACAGTACTATCCAACTACACATACAAAAGGTGCCCACTAGGAAAAAAATCAATTTAAAAACATCAATTTATTCATCAGCTTTGCCAAGACTCTCCTATTATCACTTTTGAAAACCTGTTTTTACATGGGCAAGCAGACACAAGCCACTAAATCTAATTTCACAGTTTTAATTAACATATTGCAAAGTGTCATTCCCATCAGTGGTGACACCTCCATCTGCAATTTGGCAGCACTGCTGGTGTCTTGACAAATGCTGTGTTATCATTCACCCGTCTTTTGAACATGTGTACACAAACAAAGACAAGCGCAAACTGTAAGAGCCAGAGTGACAATGGTAGCCGAGTGCAATCCATTAACTCATTCAGCCTCTGCCCCTCACATGAACAAAGCCTGACTCTTATCTATATCATGCAGGCAAGAGCCTGTTGGGAAAATCATGTTTGTACTTCCACTCACGTTTTTTGTGGAGTCCAGCAGGTAGCTGTTGACGTTCCTCAAAGTGCGGTCCCGGGAGCATCTTCAGCACCTCCTCGATGCTCCGCCAGCCTGGCCTAGCCAAGACTTGGGTAAGTCGGATGCTTAATGGAGCATAGCCGCTGTACACGTATGAGATGTCATTGGGGTTCTGAGAGAAAGATAAAATGGAGTATCGAATTTATCCATGTTAGTTATAAAATGAAGCATACCATCTCACCTCAGTTCATACCTGTTCATTTGCATCCTCCATCCACAGTTTAAGGGTTTTTCTAATGGTAGGGTAATTATTCCTTGAGCTAGTCTGTGGTTTTAGAAGACCCCCCTTTTCCAGGTTGTTCAATGTTAGGATGTGCTCATAGCCATAGGTCTTTTAAGAGACAAGCATACAGATAGACACAAATTAATGGATGTCGCCCAAGAGGGAATTCAACATAGAATAAAGGTATACAGGGTATTTAAAAGTATCTGAACGTTTTGGAATTTCTCACATTTCTGCATAAAATCACCATCAAATGAGATCTGATCTTTGTCAAAATCACACAGAGGAAAATAGTGTCTGCTTTAACGAAAACCACCCAAACATTTATAGGTTTTCATATTTTAATGAGGATAGCATGCAAACAATGACAGAAGAGGGAAAAACAAGGAGACTTAAAGAGCAATTGAAACCAATTTTTTACCAAACATTTTAAGTCAGGTGTGTGCCCAATCACTGATGAGTGGTTTAAAGCTACCCTGCCCACTATAAAACACACACCTGTGGTAAGAATTGTCTAGATGAGAAGCAATGTCTGATGTGCATCATGGCGCTGTCAAAAGAGTTCTCCGAAGACCTGCAATCAAGGACTGTTGATTTGTATAAAGCTGGGAAAAGATACAAAACCATCTCTAAAAGTCTGAATGTTCATCAATCGACAGTCAGAGAAGTTGTCTACAAACGGAGAGGGTTTGGCATTGTTGCTTCTCTCACAAGGAGTAGCCGTCCACCAAAGATGACGCCAAGGGTTCAGCGCAGAATACTCAGACAGGTAAAAAAGAACCCTAGAGTGTCTCCTAAAGACTTACCGAAATCATTGGCACAGTACAATATCTCTGTGCACACATCAACTGTATGTAAAACTATGGCCAAGAATGGTGTTCATGGGAGGACTCCACGGAGGACGCCACTGCCGTCTAAATGAAACATTGTTGCTCGTTTAATGTTCGCAAAAAGGCACTTGGACACTCCACAGAAGTTTTGGCAAAATATTTTGTGGACTAATGAAACCAAAGTTGAATTGTTTGGGAGTAACACACAATGTCATGTGTGGTGGAAAAATGGACCAGCTCACCAACATCAACACCTCATCTGTTTTGCTACCTCAGGGCCTGGACAACTTGCAATCATTAATGGAAGAATGAATTCAAAAGTTTATCAGGATGTTTTGCAGGAAAACCTGAGGCCGTCTGTCAGACAGTTGAAGCTAAAAAGAGGATGAACGATGCAACAAGACAATGATCCAAAACACAGAAGTAAATCAACTTCAGAATGGTTTCAGAAGAACAAAATACACATTCTGGAGTGGCCAAGTCAAGGTCCAGACTTGAGCCCCATTGAGATGCTGTGGCATGACCTAAAGACAGTGATACATGCCAAACATTCCAGGAATCTGAACTACAGCAGTTTTGTAGAGAAGTGTGGGCCAAGATTAGCCCTGATCGTTGTGCCAGACTGATCTGCAGCTACAGGAAGCGTCTGGTTGAAGTTATTGCTGCCAAAGAGGGGGCCACAAAATATTAAATGTGAAGGTTCACTTACTCCCCACCCTCTTCTGTCTTGTTTGCATACCATTGTCATTGAAATGACAACATATAAATGTTTAGGTGGTTTTAGTTAAAGCAGACAGTTTTTTATCTGTGTGATTTTGACAAAAATCACATCACATTTGATGGGGATTTTAATCAGAAATGTGACAAATTCCAAAAGGTTGAGATACTTTTTCATACCACTGTAAATTACACATTACATAGATAAAACACTGACATACACAACAGCATAAATACTTTCATATACAACCTAAAGTGTCAATTGCAACTAAATCTTAATCCTTCATTTTGGAAAATAGTATAATTTTTCCATTGTACAGGCAACCTCATATTTCCATTTATTTCAACTTCCTCAAATAAAAATTGACAGTAAAGTGTTAAGTGTATTTAATCAATGTAATACAATTGTAATAGATTTATTAGCCATTTCTATATTCATATTTGACTCTACCTGTAGAATCTCTCGCTTGTAGTAGTCAAGGACCTTCTGTTTAAGGCCATTGTTACAGACGGACTGCATGCATACAAGGCGCAGAATCTTGTTGAGGGGATCTTTTTGGGCGATGCGATCTTCAATATACGTGTTCACCTGGATTTTAAAATGCCTAAATGTTTATGTGCAATAAACAATTCTCCACAGTCTCACTCAAATCTCCTTTTTCTCAAAACACAAGTAATAGACTTCACCATCAGTTGACAAGAACACAAACATTGCGCCACGCCTTCCTGTTGGGGGCTGACACAGGCAGAGCATTTGGCTTTCACTTAGATAAACTCAAACACATGCTGCGTTCAAACTCCAGATTTAGGTGGAAAAGGAACAGAACTTTTACAGCATACAAGCAGGCAGGAGTGTCTCAAGAGTGATTTGGCCGATGATTCAAGGTAATTATTATATAAACGAGCCCCATGCATGCACTTTGAAACATTGTGGAAAAAAATGCATGGAAAAACCTAGCATAACTTTAGCTCGAAATATTTATGTAAAATGAATGATAAATGCCTGTTTTTTTGCTTGTAACCAAGAATCTAGACTCTTCTATGTTCATATCTAAAAAACTTTTGGGATGTACACATTTTATTCACAAGACTTTTCAACTTAAAAAGCTCTTTGTTTTGTGATGGCCGCCCAGTCGTATCCATACACAGTAGCGTAAGTTTACATTCAAATGATCAGGTAATTTCGGCCAACTGCCTATTTTTTGGACAAAAAAGTAGTAATTTAGACATTTCTGCATCCATACAAAAAAGTAGCCTTTTAGTGTTTTACTGTATGTAACATTTCAATCTAAAAACGACGAGGGCCAGATAGCCGTGCTGAGGCCATAGTGACATTGGAATTCAACCTAAATAAGTTGTGATTGTATACAGAAAAAGGAAAATTTAGCTTTTGTTGAGTAAAATTAAAATAATTCTGCATGCTTTCCTCAAGTATTTAGTTTCTGATGTGAAAATTGATTTATTAGCTGTTGAAAACTTGTACTAAAAAAAAAAAAAAAAAAAAAAAAAAAAGGTTGCTATTTTGGGCAAAAACTTATATATGTTAAATATTGTTAATGGTCCAGAAAATATAGGTGATTATCACTGCATTTGGTGATTTTTGTGCATCTAGCGTAACATTTGAGAATTTTATAGCCATTTTAAGTTTCGTTATACATGTTTAAAAAAAATAATTACCGTAACTTTCGGACTATAAACCGCTACTTTTTTACTTCATTTTGAATCCTGCGGCTTATAATCCAGTGCGGCCTATTTGTTGATTTATTTGGGTTAATAGGTAACACTTTATTTGACAGCGGTTTCATACCATTGTCATAAGACGGTAATAATAATGACATGACTCTATCATGGGCGTTACTGAATGCTTATGTTATTAAGTGTCATCCAGCAAATTATGTCGCTAACACCATTTATGTCCAGCTTGGATCTTTTACATCCATGCAAAAGTGAGATAATTTGCCGGTTAACAGTAAATGACATCTGCTATAAGCCTTCATAAATGCTCATGACAGTGTTATGTCATAATTATGATTGTCTAATGACAGTCTGATGGCGCCACTGTCAAATAAAGTGTTACCAAATACCATGACTAGCAAATAATGAAACAACTGGAACAGTAACTGAAAAAATAATTATCACAGAACATGAATTTTGATTGTTATGTACATCTGCAGCGCTGCAGTGCATGCTAAGAGGAATGTTGGAAGACAACAGTGCTAACAGCAGGTGGCAGCAGAGGTGGACTGTCTACCCCTAGGGAGCAGTGATGACCAAATGAAGCTTCTTGAAGCAATGAACCAATTGACTGTAAAGCTTTATGGTGGTGGTTCATTTGGTCTTATGACAGTCATATGATGATGCTGTCAAAAGAAGTGCTGTATCCCATAATACAATGAGGACAGCTGCGGCTTACAGTCCAGTGCGGCTTATCTATGAACAAATTCCATTTTTGTGCCAAATTTGGTGGGTAGCGGCTTATAATCAGGCACGCCTTATAGTGCGAAAATTACGGTAATCGGGATTTTTTTTTCTGGGTTTTTTTGTCGCTGCTCATGGAGACTAATATATGCCTAAGGGTGTGCCTGTTTTGGTTTTGGGTCGCTAGTGGCTTTGGTTTTGAAAATATTTGAATTTTAAGTTTTTGAAAATAGGCCCCTTACGGACCGGCCCCGAGCCTCTTGTCCTGTCAACGGATAGTTAAGTCTATGCACAAGTGACACCAAATCTGCACAAAAACATAACTACCTTACAATAGTCTGAGTGAAAAATTGGTTTCAAGGACAAGATACCTTATCAGTGTCAACTCCAGTCATGAACTCTTGCTCCACTGTTAAATTGTCAAAGAAAGCCTCAGATGCTGAAATGGACAACCCCATTATTTTTTGAATGAATCAGATGTGCAAAATGAAGCTCAGCAAATGATTGTTTACGCACTTGTGATGTCCTTTATGAGTTCTGCAACGGATGTGTGGTTGGCCAGGGAGCTCCGTGCTGCCTGCATGTGAGGTAACTGGGATACAAACTGCTTAATTTCGCCAACAGTTTTAGCATTGTGTCGCTCCTGTAAATAAAGACCAACATGACATACGATCTATATTTTAGCAGCTGAACAGATGTACTAATACAATAAGAACGAACTAGAGACATTTCTACGCTTTCTAATGGAAATTGTACTCCATCTTATCTCTTAAGATAGCTATCAACTCCCCAACCATATGGATTTTTCCTCAAGACCTTTGCGATAACATGTCAGATTACAATCACATCCGATTTTAATTTGTTTAAGATGCCAAAAAGTGATGACAACATGGCGCCTAAGCAGATTTTGTTCCTATAGTGCTTAACTTCGAACACGTCAGAGTGAGTACCCAAAGCGTTTTGAAGCCAGAAGCAGGACCAACCTCAAAGGCAGCAGAAATAATTTTGGCCTTTTTACTGAGTGCCGCTCCAACAGCATTGAAGTTTTTGTCACGGATTTCGGCATAAAGTTCCTCTGCTGAGTTGAGTTGCAACTTCTTGGGCTCAGTCGGAAAATCTTTGCTTGCTTCGCCTTGTTTTTTCTGGGCAAACTTCTCTGGTGGCAACTTCACGTAACCTGCCGAAGGAAATGGAAATAACACTTAACACACAGGTAAAAAGAAATTTTGAGTGAATAATATTCAAAATGTCATTCTAACCATTATTGATTCCATAGAGCTCGTCAATGAGGCCTTCATATGTGAGCTGTGTGGCCAGTGGAGTTAGCAGGTCTACATTCCGGTCCAAGAGCAGTAATGTGTCAAACACAGGCAAGATCTGATTCTGAATACCTGCAAACTCCCTCTTCATCCTCAGCATCATGTTGGCAACATGCTGATATAAAAAAAAGACAATAAATATAATTAAATACAAAATCAGATGTCTTGTTATTTAATGAACTTGGATTTCAATTTACCCACCCGTGCACACTCTCCTTTTCCATAAATCTGTGGAATAGTCCCATAAAGCGCCTGTAAAGTCATAAGACCCTTGGCTGTGTGGTAAAGGCTTGTTTGGTCGTTTTCCAAGTAGCACTCCTTTCATAAATTTCAAAACAAACTGATGTTACATTCAGGACAAAACATGAATCTTTCAGGATTTTTGAATGTTACTGAACTAATTTTAAAAATGGACTGACTGCAACCTCTAACTGAATTTCGTCAAATCTAACATGTATTGAACAAAATTCTCTAAATTTTCCACATCATTTCAATATCTAGGAGAATCATATCTATTTTGACATATTTGGAAGGTTATACTTTATATAATAAGCATTGGGGTACCAGATTTTTATTTCAAATACAAAGACTTGAACACACCCTGAAGGCACTTTCATATTCCATTGAAAGCAGGTCCCCGTCATATGGAATCAAGTCGAGGATATACTCATCAATGTTGATGAAGGAGCCAAGCACGCCCTGCTCCTTCAGTCGTTGTTCACAAAGCATGCTCCGGCGGGGCACAAACAGGATGTGGAAATCACGTGTCGCATGCAACTTATCTTCACTGAAAACACGGTACAAAGCATGGACAGTGATAGGTGTGTATGAGGGTGACATTGAAAGACTTTAAAGGAGTAAATTAAATACTGTTTTTGTTGTATTCATTTTGAGACACATTAAACCCACCTGAACACATTCTCAGCGATGATATCCATAAGCTCTAGCCTGGGTCGGACAAAGAAGATAATGTTTTTGACATCGGCAGATGGGAGCCGACCACTTTTGAGAGTGAACATCTTTTCCACTTCATGTTCCTGAAAAAAAGAACAATAAAATTATGATGCCACAAGATTAAACCAATGCAATAGCAGCAAAAATAAAAAGTGTGGAACATAAAAAGTAGTAGTAGGTTTAACAACAAAAAGAACAACAAACATAGCCCAGTAGGTTAACTATATAAATTAGGGCTGTCAAAATTATCGCGTTAACGGGCGGTAATTCATTTTTTAAAATTAATCACGTTAAAATATTTGACGCAATTAACGCACGTGCCCCGCTCAAACAGATTAAAATGACAGCACAGTGTCACAATGTCCACTTGTTACTTGTTTTTTTGGAGTTTTGTCGCTCTCTGCTGGCGCATGGGTGCGACTGATTTTATGGGCTTAAGCACCGATGAGCATTGTGTAATTATTGACATCAACAATGGCGGGCTACTAGTTTTTTTTTTTTGATTGACAATTTTACAAATTTTATTAAAACAACAACATTAAGAGGGGTTTTAATATAAAATTTCTATAACTTGTACTAACATTTATCTTTTAAGAACTACAAGTCTTTCTATCCATGGATCGCTTTAACAGAATGTTAATAATGTTAATGCCATCTTGTTGATTTATTGTTATAATAAACAAATACAGTACTTATGTACCGTATGTTGAATGTATATATCCATCTTGTGTCTTATCTTTCCATTCCAACAATAATTTACAGAAAAATATGGCACATTTCATAGATGATTTGAATCGCGATTAATTACGATTAATTAACTTTTAAGCTGGAATTAACTCAATTAAAAGTTTTAATCGTTTGACAGCCCTAATATAAATACACATGAGGATTACTAGAGTGACAAAACTTTTGCCCGGACATGTCCACTTTTCACATTCTGTCCGGGAGGGTTTCATAAATTCATAAAAATGTCCGGATTTCATTATTTTTAACGGGACCAATAAGAGTGTGTTGAAATTGACTGACGCTTTGCACAGAATACTACGGTACTATGCTGCTTGTGACGTGTTCCCAGAGAATCTGCCCAGTTGTTAAGACTTTTATTACAATCAATACGTATATAATCAAATGCTCATGTACATGTAAAAGAGCAAGTCGATAATACCTTTAATTCTACGCTGGATACAAATTTGTGCATGCGTGCATAGTCACAGACTTGCTCTATCAAAATATATAGACATACAACTGTCAATTCTTATCCACAACCAAACCTTCGTCTCGACAGGAGCTCATATGCTATCGGTATGTTGCCTGGCATAGCCAGACTGTTCTCCCGGTATTTTTCAAACACCGGGAGAACAGTCTGGGACCCAGCTTCTCATTGGCTTCTCGAGCTTGAACGAAAGTAACCGTGCAATCAGATTCGTTTATTTCCGTGACGTGTTCTTGACGAGCAACGTCACTCTTGCGTCTTCACAACCACACAGATGGCGAACGGGAGAGCCGACAATATGTTCCAATCCGCAGTAAATTCAGTTTTAAATGACCAAAAGCACATCGAGTCGCTAAAACCAACAGTCTGTCTTGCGTTAGCTATGTTAAATAAACCTCTCCATTCTCCTCGTATGCATATTTCCTCGCGCAAGAGTTTCTTGTCGCTTTACCAACGTCAAGGCCGCCCATCGCTGATTGGTCCACTCCGTTGCCGATGATTGTAAACTTTTATAGCTGATTTTGCCTCAGCTACCGATGCTCGCTAATAGGGTAGCTATCAGTGAGCTAAGCTGCGCTAGGCGTTACAAGAAATGTAGTTTTTAACTGCTGCGTTTGGAAACAGGCTGGTTAAATCATTTGTCAGTTTATTTTGGTTATTGTTTGTGTGCAATCTAGAACATTGGATGAATAACAATTGAGTGGGAATAACAATTTGTCAATGACAATAGTTGTGATAGTAATTTATAAAAATGTTTAGTTGGCACATAGCCTACTGTGTGTGTATGTATTGACTGGGCTACATTTCCATGTTTCTGAATTATATTATTTTTTATCATTATTTAATTCCAGGGTTTTTTTTGTTTTGTTTTTTTTGCGTTTTTATAGTTTGATTATTTTTTAGGAATAATAAAGCCTATTGAGTAACCTCTAAGAATTTGAATTTTGGCTTTGGTTATACATTATATGGCTATAGTTTTTTTTTTTTTTTTTAATAAACCTGATTTTTTTTCTATCCAGACGGAGGAGGTACACTTTAAATATATTAAAGTGATATACTAGGCATCTTTGAGTGAACTTCGAGTAAAATTCAGTATCTCAAGGCCTGTCTGGTCCTCTTTTTTGGAAATCAAAATATGGTCACCCTAGAATTACTGTTACCTTTAGTAGGGAATATTGTGCTATAAGTCCAAAAGGTCCAGTCAAATATTCATCCCATACTATGGCCTACAAAGCAGGAAGACATACAAGACAGATTAGTGACAAGACTTGAAATAAGAAAATACAGTGGTACCTCGATATATGATCGCTTCGACACACGATTTTTTCGACATCCTACGTAAAATTTGACCCGTCATTTGTTTCTACATCCGACGACATGCTCTAAATACGACGATCTATACGATGACCTATGATAGCACCGCAGTTTGTTTTCCCGCAAGACGGACGTACGGCAGATTTTCTTGTGAGTGAAATCAACATGGTTTCTAACCACGTTAGTGCAGGTGGTGAAAAAAAGGAAAAAGGGTATGCTTACCGTTGACATGAAGATGGATATGATGAATATGATAGAAAAATATGAGCGTGCGATGCGCATCCGTGAGATGGCTCAACAATACAGCCGTAGACGGTATATCTCGGCGGTCCTCCTCCATTCGCCAGTCTTTATAAATTAACGTGGCAATTATTATTGTGGTAACATTGCCAAAGAAATCGCCAGCTTTGTCAGATTTCTAATTATATTTTCCATCAACGTGTGCAACACATCACGCCTAGTGTCACCCACAGCAAGTAAAAATGAAAGTAAAAACGCTCACTCTGTCAAGGCAGCCACACAATGCGTTCAGGTACATCACGCAAACACATCTGCCACATTAGAACCCGGTTTGTTAAATTATTACAGGTATTATTATAATTATTACTGTTATTATGTTATTATTCCCATTTTTATTCATAATTTATTTGTTTTGCTCTTTGTAATTTATATTTCCAATAGTAAAATCAGTATTTATTAAGAATTTAGTGTACGTTTTCGGGCTGCGGAACGAAATAATGGAATTATAATGTATTCTTATGGGAAAATCCTGCTCGATAGACGACCATTTCGACTTACAAACAAGGTCCTGGAATTAATTAACTTCGTATGTAGAGGTAACACTGTATATGTACATACATATATTTTACAGTTTGTCGTCAATGCAAATATTTTCCAGAAATCATGTAAAGTTTAATATAAGCACTGTTAGCACTGTTTAGCAAACTATGTTGACAGCTGCATCACGCCATGTCAGTGCCCGACTCCTTTACTCTGTAAAAGACAGCAAGACGAGTCATTTGTTTTACTTACATACATGCTAAATATTACCTTACTTCCTGCACACTTGTCCAAGAACTCCCTTAGCTCTTTTCGGGCTGCTTCTCTCAAAATGTTCAAATTGACTCTCCCGTATGATAAGTGGGCGGCCATTTTTTTCGCAGTTCAGAGGAAATCAGGTGACCCATAACTATGTCATGTGACCAGCGATACTTTGTGCGATACGACGTAAAAGTGACTAACTTCTTCAGCCTCATATTTTGGAAACTAAATAGTGCATCAAACGACTGTTGGTGAATATTTTGAACTGAAAGCAATGTAATTTCGGAAGCAATTTAACTCGGGACTGCGCATGCGCACTGGATAATTATCGCCCCGATGGAGCTAATTTCTTATTGGATTTGTGTTTTATGTAAAAATGTGAGTAAAATATATACTTAGCACTCCTAATTTAAAAATAAACCAATAAACATCTGCCCATGTAAAAGCTTATAGAGTACAAGTATACTATTCTGCTCTCTGAAGGTGTAGTAAGCCATTTGGCAATTCAGTGCAACAAACAATTTATCCCTTAGATGGCGCAATTACCCAACTTAAAATTCCTTTGAGTTAGTAACAATGGAAAAGCGAGGAATTTTCGAATCGCCGTTTCTAAGAAACGTTTGCTGCATTTAACTCGTTTCAGAATATTGTCGGACCGAGTTATTATTTTTATTTTAAAATCTTTCTTTTACTGTTACCAATGCGTTTACAGGAACACATTTATATTACATTCCATCACAAAATAAAATAAAGTGAAACGCATAGTAGAGCTCAAAAGACACTATGCTAAGAGCAACGGTTTGTCGGCGCGTGTATGAAAAATAATAATAATAATAAACACGTTCCAAATCTTTTTGTGTGTGTGTGTGTCCGGGTGCACTGTTCCAGGCAGACACAATTCGATCAGGTGACTGTCCATTACTCCATTTATGCATTAGTGTTATCACTTCACATCCAGGGGTTTCCTTCCCAGCGAATCAAGGGCTTTCCATCCTCCGCGCAGAAAAAAAGGCGAGTTCCCACGCACACCGTTCCTTTAGCCACGGACGACCCCTCCAGGCTGTACATTAAAAGCCAGGTTCCGGTGTGACATGCACCATGCGTATTTACTGACTCCTGCGTTGGATCAACGGCCTGCATTCTAGTCATTTTCATCTCAATTTCTCGACAAGTGACCGAGAAGGAGAGGCTGCTCTGGATTCTCAGGTGTGTCTTTGCACCGCTTAAAGCATGTGAAAATATTAAAATGACGTATCCTGAATTTGAAACCACTCACTACGGTCGCGCGTTGAGCCACTGGCTTGAATGGTTACAACCTTTCATTCACAAGAGTGGATGGCCGGTTGTGATCTACGAGAAGCGTTTATCATTGTCTACTTATTAATTTGATGAGACAGATAGGGGCCACTCATACACTGAGTCATCTGAATGAAAAATGGCAATTTGTGATCACTATGCAGAATGCTGCTGCTGTTAATTAACCTGGAAGCATCAATTATGTGACTCATCTCTCACATTTTTCTGCAAATCACAATTACCATTTCTGATTACATACATTGGTGCTGATTGTGAATTCAGTTTACGATACACTGCATTAGAATGTATGATAGGTTCTATTTTTACACCCTCTAAAATGCATTGTGAACATGACAGGCTTGCCGCCCTCATGCAGTGTTTGCTTCCTGGTTGCAGTCAGATCTGAAACAGACAACAGAACCTGGTAAGCCATGTAGGACACTTGAGTGGTTGGTTCCCAGGGCGTTGCTGCAGGATTTTAGGAGCTCGATGAAAAACCTCAATGAAGCAATTCTAGCTCGGATGTGGACAGGGCACATGTCGATTCCAGGAGGGCCACTGAACAGGTGCTTATCACCTCATCGTTTTGTTGTTATCTTCCCCTAGCATCCACAAGTTACAATCTTTGTAAACTGATACTCGAGGGTCGCTGAAGGAGCTGGTTCCACCAACTCCTACAAACCTGAAGACAGGGGATTATATGGGGGAAGGGAGAAAATACAGAATATCCAGTATGACAAATATCTGCCAACGCCTTGTCTCCCATAAGAACCTTCAATGATTGGACACTGATGTGTATGCTTGGACGGTTGGACCGCTTTTGTTGTTACGGCCTTTTACCATGTTTTCAGTATGGGCAAGACAGAACATCGTGTGAACATGCGTGTTTAGGGAAACGATATAAAAAGATAGAGGAGTGAAGTAAGTCTGCTGTGTGCCAGGGTGTTCCATCAAGATGGCTAGAAACAATCCATTATTTAAATTCAAGGAGGTCGTTACCAGACTCCGATGTCTTTAGTGCGTCTTCCTACTGAACTATGACTGACGTTTCTGAGCTAGTTTCATTTTATGTGATACTTTGACGTGGTTTCAAAATTGAGGCCCATCAACAATAGTACTGTATTGCAAAGGTATACTGCCATGATCATACACGTTGGTCGTACATGCACTCCAACTGTGCTAAACCATTTTGATTCCTCCCACCCTGCTGTTACCATGGACACAGTTGGTGAAAGGTGCATGTGTGCTACTTACAATCTCTTGTACTAGTACGTATTTATACAGTACAGTTTAGAATCCAATAACAGGAGCTGTCTGTTTTTTTTTTTTTTTTTTTAAGAAAGATTACCTTTTTGTTAACCAAGCAACATTATTCTACCATTTACTGTCCGTCTGCAATGGGGAGTGTCTTCATCTTGAAACTCTCCTCAATGCAGTGGGTGAAAATCAATGCCTTTCTCAAAGTCGTGATTAGATTGCCGAAACACTCGGGAATATCGGAAGAGACTGGACTAATTAATAATGCCTTTGTACCAAGTTCTCCCAAGAGACCATGAGAGCTAAGAGTGGAAGAGAAGTCCAAAATTGACATTCGTACTCCCTATGTGTGTCTAGTCAATTATTCTGTGGAACATTCAAGGTCCTTCAGAATCCCTTCCAGTTGACCTCATATTTGGTTGGATTTTGAAATTGACAATCTTTTCTGTTACCCTAATATAACATCAATTAAAAGTACAACCAATGTTTTTAACCAACTAGAGCTATTTTAGTCATATTTACATCTTTAACAGCAGTGTAAGTGTAAAAATAAGTTATGGGGGGGGCACAAAAATCTACTAAAAGCGGAAATTCAGACTGTTTGACCTTAGCCTTAATCTTCGAGTTAGCGGGAGTTAAATTAGTCGATGGAGTTGATTTCAACAAATTCGGCGCAGTTCGTTTTTTATTCATTAATTTCAGGGCTCCGGAGCGGCAATGGTCCCTTCCTACCATGCTGATATAAAACAATGTTAACGGATCTAACATAGTCAGATAAATTCAAAATACAGATCATTGTTCAAAATACCCATGCAGCCAAAACAATGTCACACCAAACTTCCGTAATTCATTTATTTCTGCGGGACTATTTTTTTGGGGATTCGTAATGTGACCACAATAGAGAGGAGTGCTTTAGCCAGTCTTGCTCATGCTGCATTCAAGAAAGATTCAAAGAAGTCAAACTTATCCCAGTCGGATGGTACCAGTTGTGATGTCAAAGCGTTCAAAGCTTTTTTTTTTTTTTTTTTGGCCATCAAAAGACATGTTGTCCTCCAGCAAACATGGCTTCTCGTAAGCGATCAAATAGTGGACCAAAAACGATGGGTAAGGTAAATAGACCACACTGTAAACTCACTTATTTATTTGTATTATTGACGGTCTGCTTTTCGACGAGCAGCCCATTTTGTCGAGTGACGTCTGGATAGAAGCAACTCGTGATGTCAAGGCTTTTTTCTGACTTCGCGACTAGGGCCACCCAGTTTGAGTGGCATTCTAATGATATTTATCCTTGTCGGAGATTGGAAAAGTCCCAATTTTCCATCTCCCTTGAATGCAGCATCACTCTATAGCAGGGGTGGGCAAACTATTCCACAAAGGGCCGCTGTGGGTGCGGGTTTTTGCTGTAACCTATCAATCTGGTGTGTTATAAGTGCAATCAGTTGATTGCAGTCAGGTGCTTCTTGTTTCCATTGAAACCTCATTGGTTAAAAGCTCTGTGCTGGATCAGTCGGAACAAAGACCAGGACCCACTGCGGCCCTCGAGGACCGGTTTGACCACCCCTGCTCTATAGAGTCTTGACTGAGGAACGGCAACATAGTGAAATGTGCATTTAGAGGCTGTGGAAACAGAAGAAATGAGCAAATGAGAGTTTCCACAAATTCCCTATGAAGAACCAGGAACAATACAAACTGTGGAAACTTGCTGCCGGCTACGACATAAACATACCGAAAATAAAATATCACTCCGCTCTGCCGCCTGTTACCTACAGAGCTACTGGATTACAAATATTGCTGTTCATACTGCAGTTATGGACAGGCAATAGTAAGTTTTAATAACTTCATCCTGAAAACATAACCAACACTTTTGATTGCATGGTTCACCTATCATTTTCATGCGTGCATGTTTTTTTATTGGCATGCTAGTACGGGCTCATTGACTCATGCTAGCTTAGCCACTCGAGAGCACTGAAACTAATAACTAACTAACTGCACGGAATTTGTTGAAATCAAGTATCACTTTAACCCCCACTAACTCAAAGATTAAGCCTAATGTAAAAAATTCTGAACTTCCCCTTTAAAGCAACATAAGGTAACTTTTCAATATTTATTTTCATTTTCATAAAATTTGTGATAATCTGTCGACTGACAACTAATTGAATGACACCTCTTTTATATCCTGAGGGGGGTCTGTATCGCTGTCAAAGGCACTAACTTTGACGATGATGGAAGGAACCCTGCCACACAAAAAAAAACTACAGATGTGCTGAGTGCTTTTCCGATACACCCCTTTCCCCATTTATTATACAGACAAAAGTCGATGCGAACGCTGCAAAGATGGCAGAGCAACTAAAGAGACAAGAAGTTTTGTCTGAGGAGGAAAAAAAAGGAAAGGCTACCAGGGTATACAGAAAAAACATTGTCCCAGCTTTCACTCGCTGGCGTGAACCCCACCCCCCTCAACCTTTGGCGGGAATTATCATACAGCATTTTTTTTTTTTTTTGACCACAGACTTGTAAGTGCTGATTTAATGCCACGTTCGGCAGTTCTGAGTGAGATAAATGGAAATAAATGGCTTGTGCATCACAGCCAGCTGTCAAAAAAAAAAAATTCCTCCATAGTGTATACTGGGATAACCATCCCGCAAGCAGACTCCGGCTGGAGTGCAGTTAATTGAAGGCTCCATGACGGCTCCCGGTTTACTTCCACTGTTCTAAATAAAGAATTTGGTACTGTCTTACATCTCTTAAAATGTGCATTTGCTTTTCATCATTTTGGGAAAAGTGGGTTCATCACTTCCAACAGTGTCAAGTCTTCACTAACAAACTCAGCTCCAAACCATTATGGAGCAATCAATATAGAGCCTACCCACCGACGTCACAAAACCACGTGCTCGCTGTATGGTTCCGCCCACTTGTCCGTCATTTTGTCTCTGTATTAGCATTGGTTTCAATTGATCGAGGAATTTAAAATGCATTTCATGGAAGACCCGGTGCTTTCTGATGCCGTAAACTCACTGGATGTGTTGCATAAAAGGCGTTATGTGGAAAAGCTTCGTTCTATACAGTCGCCAGATCCATATTTGATGCCTAAATCGATGATTTTTGACCGGCTGCCTTCGCCGTCTCTGCCTGACCCTGATATTTACAACTATCTTGTCCACACAAAATCAGCCTATTCTCACGAAAGTTTGAAAAACTTTAAGAGCTTGGAGGCTTATAAATGCTACGTTGCTGGTTGGGTGAAACAGGTCCTCGTACACGAAAATTCGGCAGGAATCTTGTGCTCGGAAGGTGAGTTACGAAATTTTCAATTCAAAATCTTTTGTTCTTGCTAACATCCACTGTCAAGTCTAATGTATTTCATGTCATTTGTCAATGGAGCTAGGGCTTTTAATGTTTATATGGTTTAGCGATAGCACTCACTACATACATACGTGTATGTTGTCGGCGATTAGCCTAGCAATGATCTTAATTGTGGTTGTCAGCCCAAAACCCTCTAAATATATATTAAATGCATCTTACCAGATATAAAATGACTACTACATAATCTGTGGTAATCGTTTGGAGCCCAGTTTTCTCGTCGAATTGCAGCAGCCCATCTCGCTCTCTCCTCTCCGTGTCTCTCGGAATCCGGTAGAACTTCAAGTCTCTCCGTCTATCTTCTCTGTTATTGCAACCGACCGCCACACACGCCTTCACCATTTTGATTTTTAATGTTAACGAGCAGAAAAACACGCCGTAAATAGGAGGAATGTACGTAGCCGTAACAGGTCAACACGATGTGTTGACGGACAAGTGGGCGGCACCAGTCAGGAGAGCGGAGTTGTGACGTCACGTGGGTAGGGTCTATACAGTATAGAGCCTACCCACCGACGTCATAAAACCACGTGCTCGCTGTATGGTTCCGCCCACTTGTCCGTCATTTTGTCTCTGTATTAGCATTGGTTTCAATTGATCGAGGAATTTAAAATGCATTTCATGGAAGACCCGGTGCTTTCTGATGCCGTAAACTCACTGGATGCGTTGCATAAAAGGCGTTATGTGGAAAAGCTTCGTTCTATACAGTCGCCAGATCCATATTTGATGCCTAAATCGATGATTTTTGACCGGCTGCCTTCACCGTCTCTGCCTGACCCTGATATTTACAACTATCTTGTCCACACAAAATCAGCCTATTCTCACGAAAGTTTGAAAAACTTTAAGAGCTTGGAGGCTTATAAATGCTATGTTGCTGGTTGGGTGAAACAGGTCCTCGTACACGAAAATTCGGCAGGAATCTTGTGCTCGGAAGGTGAGTTACGAAATTTTCAATTCAAAATCTTTTGTTCTTGCTAACATCCACTGTCAAGTCTAATGTATTTCATGTCATTTGTCAATGGAGCTAGGGCTTTTAATGTTTATATGGTTTAGCGATAGCACTCACTACATACATACGTGTATGTTGTCGGCGATTAGCCTAGCAATGATCTTAATTGTGGTTGTCAGCCCAAAGCCCTCTAAATATATATTAAATGCATCTTACCAGATATAAAATGACTACTACATAATCTGTGGTAATCGTTTGGAGCCCAGTTTTCTCGTCGAATTGCAGCAGCCCATCTCGCTCTCTCCTCTCCGTGTCTCTCGGAATCCGGTAGAACTTCAAGTCTCTCAGTCTATCTTCTCTGTTATTGCAACCGACCGCCACACACGCCTTCACCATTTTGATTATTAATGTTAACGAGCAGAAAAACACGTCGTAAATAGGAGGAATGTACGTAGCCGTAACAGGTCAACACGATGTGTTGCCGGACAAGTGGGCGGCACCAGTCAGGAGAGCGGAGTTGTGACGTCACGTGGGTAGGGTCTATAAAGACTTGTCCTTGAAAATTATACTTTTCATTGGCAGAAGGCGTACACTACTTGCTTATATAGTCTGAAAATTGTGATTGAGTGTCAAAAAACATCTGAAAAACATATCAACAATAAGCCTCTCCATTGTGTTAACTATGAAAGAAAATTATAGGCATGTGCAGGTATGAAATTCTGACAGTATGATAACCTTAAACAAAAAAATCACGGTGTCACGGTACAGTGGTACTTCTACATATGAAGTTGATTTGTTCCAGGACCTTGTTTGTGAGTCGAAATGGTCGTATGTTGAGCAGGATTTTCCTATAAGAATACATTACAATTCCATTAATTTGTTCTGCAGCCTGAAAACCTACACTAAATCCTAAATAAATACAGCTGGTACTATTACAAATGGCAATTATACATAGTAAGGCGTTTTTTGTTTTTTTTTTTGGGTGGTGTACCTGAACGCACTGTGTGGTTGATGTGACAGAGTCAGAGAGGACTTTTACTTTCACTTTTCATGTTCAGCTGCGGCGCACTGTAGGCGTGTTGTGTTGCAATCAAAAGTAATCATAAATGATTAGAAACCTGACGAAGCTGGCGATTTTTTTGGGGGGCGATGTTACCACAATATTAATTGTCACCTTAATTTATAAAGACTGGCGAATGGAAGTCAGAAGGGGACCGTATTATTAAATACCATATTAGCAAATTGGAACAAAAGTATAATGTTGACATAAAATAAAATTTTATAAAATTTCAAATATTCTACAGTAAATAATAAATTAGCTCAAAATTATTACTATCAGAACAAAAATAATAGAATTATTTTCCATAAAAAGCACGTGTGTATGACTCGTACCATGTTTACATTACACACACACACACACACTCTCTCTCTCTCTCTCTCAACACAGACAGTTGCCAGAGAGAGAAAAAACACAGGCTATATTATGAAAATGTTATTTTGAACAGATGTTTACAATGGCGAAGGCCAAAAAAAAAAAAAAGTAGGCTAATGTTAGAGAGGAAAACTAATTAGTTGTCTTGGCATGCTAATTAGCCACGTTATCTGCTTCGTTAACAAACTTACGTTATAGAATGTTTTACCACCGATAGATACACTAAACACATTGGAGTTAACACTCGTAGCTGTACATTATTGTCTTTACTAACCTATAATTTTGTATGAAGCATGGGTGGTGTTCACATATATTGCGAAATCATATTGGAGGTATTTCCTCCTCTAGCTGCCACACTCTGCAAACATGTTTTACGTGTCGGTTGGCCCATGTCCTCGAAGCTGCGCCTGTCTGTAACTTTTCTGTAGCCAAAGTATTCTCATACCAGCGACTTAATTTCCTTCGGGGAAAAAGGTCAGGTGTTTCACCTCCTCCAGCCATTGTGTAGCACAGCTGACTCACTGAGCAACCACCGGAGGGGGCGGGGTGGGCCCTGCCGCTGCAAGCGAGAAGTGAGCCGTGCATTTTCGGGACAAAAAAAAAGCTAATAGGAATGGTATGATGGAAAATTTTAGTGGTTTTGAAACCGTCACGTTTTAATACCACGGTATACCTAAACTGTTAACCGGCACATGTCTAATGAAGAATTATGAAGATGTGGCAGTTGTAGTAGGGTAACCAACCTGCACAAGAACTTTTTCTGGCAAAGTAGAGATGTGCACATGAATGTTGGTGATGATTGGTTGCATTTTTCGGATTCTTATAAGTTGTTGATAATACACCATCAACAAGAACTCTAAAATATCTCTGCATGTAGTTCTGAGTTGGAGAGTTTGAATTCTGAATTTTTTTTCAGACAAAGTTGAAAAAACATGCGACATCAGAATTACAATTCAACTCAAAGGCTTGTCTTACTTTTCTCTCTACTTTGAGCAGGGTTTTCCCTTCTCAGTCCAATATTAGTGCTTTTTCTCGTCGAAGGTGCTCTTTTATTGTTGGTGCTGCAGTCATTTTTAGTCTTAGATTTTATAACTGACTAAATGTATGGTGTCACTGAGTGAATTTCACCCGTGATGTTTACATATTTTCTTCAACTTTATACAGGCTGACCCATTCTTTTGGCGTGTTGCTGCACTAAGCCACTGCGTTTTGGGACATTTATCCTTAAATGATCCAAACTCATTCGAAAATACATTGGACACACACAATATTAAAATAAATGCTGCATTCATCACTTCACTGACGTCACCAGGCTGGCAGTGTTGGAAAGTCGATACTGACCTGTTCGTAGACCTTGAATGTTGGTACTAGGCCAGTGTTCTGTCAGATTTTGTACTCCATCAGAAATTTTGCAGTTCTGCACATGCACGTAATGTTGCCAACGGCCGTGAAAGCAGGAATTCCAAAGTAAACACCAAAAACCTTCTATAGTAAAGAAATGATGTACTTACGTCTGGTCACGGACGCACACAAAGGAAAGTTCTCTCTCACCTCATCTTCCCGGTGCCATTAAGCATTTATTTTGGGAGTGGGAACCTCTTGGTACCTCACGATAGGATACGATTTGCGATACAAAGCCTACGATAACGGTGATATCACGATATGGCGATACAACGATTATCGATACATTGGTCAGGAAATCAACCTAAGATATTCTACAAAATGACTAATAAACAGAAAAACAAGCTACTGTTGTCAATTTGAATGACTTTACCACTGGTAGACATCCAATCCATTTGAACTGGGAGGGTGGCAGCGAATGAACGAATGTTTATTTGCTGCCATCCCTCCCACTTCAAACGGATTGAACGTCTATGGCCATCAGTGGCAGCCAATGCTATGCAACGGGGTAATTTTGGGGCATTTCAGACCATTACTTTATTGATTTTGAGTCACTTCCTGTTGATTTCGGGGCATTTTATGAGTCACTTCCTGTTGATTTTGGGTTAAGGAACAGGAAGTGGCCCAGGAATCTCCCAAATGAATATGCAGCGACTCAAACGCAAGCGTAAGCGACCTGTAAATGCACTAAAAATTGACTTGTAAATGGCCTGAAAATCAGAAAGAGTGACTGTGAATGCTCTGGTTTCGAATGAATGAACGTTCGTTTGGCCCTATCAGTCTAAATGGATTGGGCGTTGAGCGCCATCAATGGCAGCCATAGATGAGACACTATTATTTGTTGAAGATTTTGATAGCAACTTGTTGGGTCCTTTTTTTTTTTTTTTAACATTGACACCTTTTTAAAACAATATCTCGATTCTTGGCAGGTGCATATTGATAACCTTTTGGAATACGAAGTATCACGGTATAGCACCATTTCGATATTTTGTCACACCCCTAATTTATTTACACAATATTAATGTTGCAAAAATATGTTTATGATGCAACTTGTTTAGATACTGTCCGAAGATGCTAAATAAAGTCCAACTGAATGTAAAAGAATTATTCAGGTTAAAAGCTTTGGGTGCAAAAGCTGCCATATTTACAAAAACAAAACGGCCGCGACAGCCTCAGGCAGCTTGAGTTGCCAGGTCGGATGGTTTTCCGCTATTAAGGTTTTTTTTTTTTTTTTTTAAATCGTGTTTTTAGACCTTTTTACAAATTGACCTTTTTACATAAGAGTCAATGATAAACCCAATCAAAAGTTCCTTTCAGTAAACCTATGTGGCTAGGGCACTTCACTTCACTTCACTTGAAAAACAACGCATGAATTGTCAAGATAGCAGCGATATTGGAAAAAACTTACATTGCGACTAGTGCTGTCAAATTTATCGCGTTAACGGGTGGTAATTAATTTTTTAAATTAATCACGTTAAAATATTTGACGCATTTAATTTTTGCGCGGAATGAACCGCTATGCCGTTTTTTGCTCATTGAGAGACAGAGAAATGCGAGTGGACACAGGATTTCATTGGACTGCGCTGTTTATTGGCATAAGCTTTGGCAACTCTTTCACCACAAACTTAACTATTGTGGCGAGTGACGTGCTGAAGAATGACAGATAGATGATCTTTTTCTTAACATGCTTTATGGAACACAACACAGAATATATACCATTTGCAACCACCACTGACAGTCATGGTTCCCCAACTTCCCATCATGCATTTGGGCTTAACAGTTAAGTCGCTACAGTATCATTTACTGAAAGCACAACAAAAATAATATTCCTATCCCTCAAAACAATAATGTTCACAGAAAGAAAAGCACTCAATGCAAAGAGAACTGGCATTCCCAATCAAAATAGCTATGCAAAATGCACATAAAACTTACTCAGACTTTGCCTTGGCTAGATCTATAATTAATTTAAAAGTCTCCATTGACACCTTGTGGTGTATTTCAATTAGGGCTGCAGCTATCGAATATTTTAGTAATCGAGTATTCGACTGAAAATTCTTTCGATTAATCGAGTAATCGGATTAAACTTTTTTTTAGGTAAAGAGCAATTATAAATATACATAAGAAAACAAGACATTTCACCTAAGATTGAACCGTTTTCAGACATTCAATGTCCTTATTTTCGATGTTCATTGTTTAAAACAGCCAACAATTGCATCTCAGATGTGACCAGAAAGAAAAAAAAACCTAATTCGCTTTCACTCAAAAAAACTTCCAGATCTTATTAAAAAAAAAAATCATTTCTTACCAAAAATTGTCATTACGCTAATAGGATTTTGAGGTTTTGCAGTGTTCAAAATAGGGCTGCAGCTATCGAATATTTTAGTAGTCGATTAATCGGTCAACTACTTAGTTCGAATAATCAAGTAATCTGATAAGGAACATAAAAAATGAAAATACCTGAGCTGAGCCTCAAACGGTATAAAAAATAAATGAGGATCTATTTACAACAAAAGAACAATTGGCTAACTTGCATAGCAAAAGTCCGCTAGCTTAAATGCTATAAAATGCTAACTTTTTTTTCTTACCATGTTCTCAACAAATGGTTCAAACACATATGCCCACAAAAACAGTTAAATATAGCTATAAACTAAAATAGAAATGCATTTAAAAAAAAAAAAAAAAAAAAACATTAGCTCAAACAAAAACCTATCTTATGTTGGTCTTAACAGAGAGCAGCTGGATTCAGCCATGTGAAATGAGGCACACTAGAGGGCAGTGTATTCACCCAAATCAATACAACTAAATGCAAACACTTTCAAAACAAACCATTACAACGCCACTATAATTAAACGAATACTCGAACCAGCAGAATTTAATTCGAATCTTTTTTTTCTAATCGAATACTCGAGTTAATCGATTAATCGTTGCAGCACAAATTTCAATCACTACCTTACACTGTAGAAGAACGGCAGGGAGCCCATGTGACGTCCCACTCGACGACATCAACAATGGCGAGCTATTAGTTTATTTTTTTGATAGAAAATTTTACAAATTTTATTAAAACGAAAACATTAAGAGGGTTTTTAATATCAAATTATTACAATAGCTTGTATTCACATTTATCTTTTAAGAACTACAAGTCTTTCTATCCTTGGATCCCTTTAACAGAAAGAATGTTAATGTTAATGACATCTTGTGGATTTATTATAATAAACAAATACAGTACCTATGCACAGTATGTTGAATGTATACAGTATATCCGTCTTGTGTCTTATCTTTCCATTCCAACAATAATTTACAGAAAAATATGGCATATTTTAGAGATGGTTTGAATTGCGATTAATTACGATGAAATAATTTTTAAGCTGTGATTAACTCGATTAAAAAATTTTAATCGTTTGACAGCCCTAATTGCGACATTTTGGGGGTTTGCGATATATATCGCAATATTAAAACAAGAACACTTTTCACCAGATGACTTGAATAACTTTGTTTGGGAAGACTTTGGTTGACTCACCATTCATATAATACAGTTTACTCCAGGCTAAGGGGCTTCATCTGTGAATTATGAGGATTGAAATATGTAAAAGGGATCCAGGAGGCCACGTCTCTGCACACTTGCTGCTTTTATTAAGCAAAACAAAAGTTTACGTGCTCAAAAAAACAACCAAAAAACAGTTGCACGTCCTGCGATAGGACTATTGCACATGCTCATATCGCCATGGTGATGTTCAAACGATATATTGTGCAGGTCTACTTTTTATGAGTCTACACTTTAGTGCTTATGAAGAGTAGGATTTGTTTGGCCTTGCCAGAGGCCTTCGCTCTGTTGCCATTGTAATTCATTATATGTACTGCTGATTTCAGAATGAAAATAAGCCAGCACGAATGACTCGGCAAGTCTCTTGAACAGGGCGAAGGGCACAGCAGAATTAGCAGCAGGGTAGCTTGTTGGTCACTGGATGGTCTTTCCTGTTTGTGCTCCAACGATGCGGGACTTGGAGGTATGCCTGCATAGACAATTTGGTTGCATCAGTGCAACACTTGTCCATTTGAGAGGTGAGGAACCCTCACAGATGGTTTTCACAGATGGTGTCCATCAACATGACTGTCTAAACTAAACATATTTAGTTGCTGTAGCACACCCTAAAAGACAGACGTCTTAAATGTTTCCTACGCAGAGCATTGTACTCGCTTCATACCCACCGTGGATGTTTGATTAAGGTCTGAAAATCAGAAAACGTACACAAATGCCTTAAGAGAGTGGGCGTACACAAAGTGAACAGAACCGTGGGATGAAGTTGTAAATAATTAAGAAATGCTGAGTGATGTTTTCCTCCAGCACTGAAGGGCTGTATGGTGCAATGCACTCTTGCCCAAGTCCACTTTTCTCTACGAGGATGTATTGATGGTGTTGTGGAGTGAATGGTTTGAGGGTTTCCTGTCTTTTTTACCGCATATCTGTGGAGTACAATGTTTTATAGATTGTCATATTATTCTTCGTTGTTTGTTGTTGTTGACCCAAAAGTTGGTTAAAATATAGAATTGAAACACAAAATGAGCAAATGTTCAATTTGCTAACACATTGTTGGTAGAATTTCTTCTAGCATCCTTTTGTCTTTGATTAATAGCCAACTGGACAACATTGCCAAACTATAAATAGAATTCCTTTTTCGTTTCAGGTTTTGACTTTTTATTTATGGTTTTGCTTTGAGTAAGTGAAGCTAATTACTTTCCATCCCCAACAGCTTTCATTTGCATTTAGCAGCTCTGTGCTTTGATTTGGTTCTTGTTTGTGCAATTGCAATGATTCTTAATACAAAAATGGATATATTACTGGCTTAGTCTGAAAAAGATCCTTAACTTGGCAATATTGTGAATAAAATTACTTAACAATAAAGCATTGGAATGATAACATTTTTTGATTATTTAAATGTATTCTAGGGAAATCATAGTGTTAATGTAAAATACTTTTCTATTCTATGCAAGCTCCACCAGTGCCTTGATAAGTACACAGAGCCCTGACATTTTAACTGAGACTGACCCAAAAAGCCATTTTTCTTCCCTTTAATAGTGATTGTTTAGGTCTAATACTCTGGGCTCTGCTTGCCAAAAACACTGCACACGCGAGCCTGTAACTATCCACAATTGACCATGGATTCAGAGTAGTCAAAAATTTTACTCAAATAAGAGTAGCGTTACTTCAAAAAGTAAGAGTAAAAGTACTCATCCAAAAAAATGGACTCAAGTATAAGTACCCGTATTTTTCGGACTACAAGTCGCTCCTGAGTACAAGTCGCACCAGCCATAAAATGCTCAACAAGAGGAAAAAAACATGTATACGTCGCACCGGAGTATAAGTCGTATTTGGGGGGGAAATTTACTTGCTAAAATCCATCACATGGAACAGATATGTCATCTTGAAAGGCAATTTTTAAAAATAAAAATACAATAGAGAACAACGTGCTGAATAAGTGTACACTATGATAATGTTACATGATGCATGAACAACAAAATGCGAAGGTGGCCGGTATGTTAACGTAGCATAGCTATTAAGTTATTCAGATAACTATAGCATAAAGAACATGCTAACAAGTTTACCAAACCATCAGTGTCACTCCAAAACACCAAGTGAAATGATATAATAATGTGTTAATAATTTTACACATAATTCGCTCCAGAGTATAAGTCGCACCCCCAGCCAAACTATGAAAAAAAAACTGCGACTTATAGTCCGAAAAATACGGTACTGTAAAAAAGTATCCAGTGAAAAGAATACTCAAGTAATGAGTAACATTTTGAGTAACTGCTTTTTTTTCTCTCTCTTTCTCTCAGTACAAACTTATCTATATGAACTGGTTATATAATGATACTGTACAATAAACCATTACATAACCACATTAAGCCAAAGGAAACTAAATCATTAAAGGGGGGGGGGGGGACAGTAATGAAGCATTATTCGTCCAAAGAGCATGAGTGCCCTGTTCTATAGTGGAGAAAATACTTCCTAGTTTGAGCATTGTATACTGTAGTTCCCTCATAGTTACTATTAAGAAATTAAAAGATCATATCTCCGGTTTTCCGTGGTTAATCAGTTCCAAATAAAAACTGTGAGAGAGTTGTAAATCCGCCATTTCGAATCATGTTGAGGGCAGCGCTCTATGTCAAATACTTCATTTGTTACCGTGCTCTAAAGACACGTGATTGAAACTGCAAGCATGCGTCTGATTGGTGTAATGGAGTCATGTGATTATTGTTGCGACGTCTCATTGGTGAAATTAGTAGCGCTACTCTTGGCAATAGCATCTCTAGCAAAAAAAAAAAAATCTAATATGTAAAATAAAGAGGAAAAATGTAACAACTCTTGTTGTAGCCCAAAGTAGCAGAGTAAAAGTAGCGTTTTTTTCTTCACAAATCTAGTAAAAGTAAAAAGTATGGCCTTAGTCAAACTACTCTTAGAAGTACATTTTTCTCAAAAAGTTACTCAAGTAAATGTAACGGCGTTACTACCCACCTCTGTGCACAACCCCAACTCTAGTACAGCACATGCACGCCATTCACGAGCTTAGCAAGGCTACAGTTACGCTTAAGGCTGGAGGTGGCAGTCGCGAGTAAAAAACAGTGACAAACTCCATATAGCATCTTTAATTAATTATATAATTTATGATTTATTATTATTAATAATAATTATTATTAATTAAAATGTCACAAAATGTCTGCTTAATATATCAGCTTTTTTTCATTGAAATATTAATCTGTAATAAACGTAACTCAACAAAACTCAAGATATACAGTGTTAGATGCCCACTGATTACTGGGTTTCAAATTTTAATAAATTCCTGTTAGATTACTGTACTTGTCATATCATGAAGCACATTTAAAATCATTTGTCTTTTCCAGAAATTTGACAGCGCACTATAACCCATTGTGCTTCATTTAGGAATTCTAGTTGTGCTTAGTGACCTAAAATATTTTGTTAGCCCATAACTGTGTTATACTCCTCCAGTAAAGTGCTCATGGCACACATTAATCATTCATCCAACCCATAAATTAAACGGTAAAACAAATAACAAATATATCAAACAATAGGGTTATATCATATGTACTAGTATATGTAAGGAACAAATGACAAATGCAGTACATTGATTCACTAATGTGTCTTATGATCAGGTGCACCATACATGTAAAAAGAAACTTGTTTATTGTTGGTGAGTCTAATAGTCTAAAAAATATGTTATATGGTTGCGTGTGTGTGGGGTGTGTGTGTGTGTGTGTGTGGGAAGGGGAGAGGGGGTGCAGGGGCGACTCATGAATGAATCGAGAACAATACCAATATGTTCTAAAAGTATTTGAGCATTTTTAGATTAAATTGCTAATTTAGATATAACAGATATGAATCTACCTGTGACCGTATGTGTGTTCACAAAATGCAACGTTATCTAAATCAACTTTGAAGAATGCTCAATGTATGAACGATTTCAAATATGAAATGCATTGTAAAAAAACACGTTACACCTAATAAATAATGATCTATAGCAGTGATCCCCAACCACCGGGCTGGGGACCGATACCGGTCTGTGGCGCATTTGCTACCGGGCTGCAGAGAAATAGCGTATTGGCCCGAATATAAGACGGCCCTGATTATAAGACGACCCCCTCTTTTTCAAGACTCAAGTTTGAAAAAAGACTTTTTAAACACCAAATTAATTTTAATACAGAAAATAATTACAGTCCATCCGAAACAAATGAATAAAACAATATATTTGAGAGAAAAAGCATGTTATTTTGCCTCCTTCAAATTTTAATATCTGAACATTTAAATATGTAAAGTGCAATCACATTCGCAAATGAATGGCTTCTGGTTTTTGAAATGTAAATAAACCTATCTATTGTGATAAAACAACAAAATTACAATAACTGCATTAACCATCAAAGTGAAGTTTAACTGTAACTGTGGTCTTGAAACAAATCTGAATAAGGAAAAACATTGCAATAAAATAATGCAAACGGGTTAAATTTGAGAGTAGCTGAGATCTATCATGACAGAACATCGCTTCAATGATATCTGGCGCCATCTAGTGTCGTGAATGGGTATAACATCTAGACCGCGAATATAAGACGACCCCCACTTTTGCAGTCTTATTTCAATGCAAAAAAACACCGTCTTATATTCGGGCCAATACAGTACTAAGTAATTGGTTAACGACCGCAATCTGGCCTGTTCTTTTTGACACATCAATACACCTTTCTACTCAAATGACTAATCTGAGTAGAGCTTTTTGTACGTCGCCACCTAGTAGTTGGCCGTCATTACTGGGGTGTTTGCACACTTATAACAGCCCAGCGTCAGTCAGTGTAAACAGTAACGTTAGTTGCGGTTGTCTGTGTGCGGCGACGTCTTTGGACAGCTTTTTTACAAGGAAAGGGCCAACTGCTGAGCCAGTAGAGGAGCGTACATCCAAGTCCATTCTGCATAATATGTGACTAAAAGCTAGCAAACGAGGCAGAAAATGCGAATGCACTGAGAGCATCATACCTCGTGACGAACCGTATTGCTAAAACCAAGAAACCTTTCACGATTGGAGAATTTTTAAGAAGATTGAAGTTTTAGGAGCAGTCACTGTTAAAAAAGGTTGATTCAGCATATGGTGAGTTACATTTTCCCTGCACTTAAAGTTTGTTTTTAGCCCCATCGTGTTATTTTATATTTACTGTAATTTTCTGCCACACATTGCCGGTCTGTGAAGAAAAAGGCTAACGTCACACCGGTCTGGCAACAAAGGTTGAGGACCACTGATATACACAGCTTCCTGAAAAACATGCTACCCATTGAGCCGTACAGTTTTTCTGCATTGGCATGACCATAAGGCATCTAGTTAGCATTATCCCCAATAAAATTGGTTTATAAAAAGTGCTTATTTGGTGCTGAGGGCGCTATGAGTCTGCTGCTTTTGTTTTCCTAAGTCATAACAATATGGCTGCAGGGGCCTGATAAAAGTTACTTTGAAGTAAATGGAGCCAAAGTTTTGCATTTAAACGTTGATCTCGGAGTCTCATTAACCTGCTTTAGAAATGTCCTTCTTCAAGTATCGCCAGGGAATTGTTGCCCTGAAATATAAATAGTTCCATTATAGTCAATATATTTCAGATGGTAGACTTATTAGGGCGTACAAGAAATTGTAATGACTGACATAGGTGTTCCATTTTTGAATCGAAAGTATGCTATCGTGTATTTCTTATTAAGAACTATGAAAAGGAGTTCGTGATACACCTTAAACCCAGGGTCTCCAAACTATTCCACACAGGGCAGCAGTGGGTGCAGGATTTTATTCCAACAAAACAAAACGACGTCTTTTCACAAATCTGTTACAAGTGTAATCAGTTGATTGCAGTCTGGTGCTGCTTGTTTTAGCAGAAACCTCATTGGTTAAACTGTCTCCGCTCGACACGTTGGAACAAAAACGAGGACCCACAGCGGCTCTTGAGGACCGGTTTGGAGACCCCTGCCCTAAACAATGAAGAGGTCTGTTAAGGGCAGTTGACATGTTTTATGGAAAATCGAAGTTCTCTTTAAAAGCAATGGATTTGCTCCAATCTTTTCTCCCACAAGCAACTTTCTTCCGGCAACTTTGGCAAGTTTTACAAAGAAGCATCTGAGTGATAGTTTGTTAGTGCTGACAGTGGACTAAATCCCTCTCTCAGATCATCTGTTTTTTCAAACAGAACCTGTCAACTCACCTATGTCTTGGAAAGGATCCTAACGGGAAACATGTTTTAAATGAAAAATAAAGAAGCCTGTGCCTCTCATTTGATTTGAATCTAAACATCATATACCAAAATGCATCATAAATAACGCTAACTTGAACAAATATGATGGTTGGTTGCCCTTTCGGATCTTTTTTTCCAGATAAGCCCAGCCGAAAAGTTAACCCCCGTCACCTAAAAAGATTATAAAAAAGAGGATATGAAACTTGTACTGTTAGTTATTATTGAAGAGGGTGAAATTGGGACATGTCATTAATAATTTGCATGGAAAAGTCAGTATTTCGGTACTTTTGCCTCCAAACGAACTCACAGAAGTAGCTGTCCACTAAAGATTGGTCTGTGCCGCATTAGGGTAAGGGCGGGACTTAGTGTGTGCATTAAATTGGAGCTGGCACAGGTAACGGGGTTTAATTTTTCGCGCGTGCACTTTTTGCATTATTAGTGGGGTTTATCTGGAAAAGATCCAGGATCCTTACGGGAAACATGTTTTAATTGAAAAACAAGAAACCAGTACTAATCATTTAATTTGAATATAAACACCATATACTCCAATGCATCATAAATAACTGTAACTTGAACAAATATGAATGGTTGGTAACCCTTTCAGCTGCATTTCTATTTTTAAAAAATCTGTCCTGAAGAGCCTGGAGCTGATGTCTTCCCATCCCCATATTGTATGCTGCTGTGACATCCATAACAATCCATACTGGATGAAGCCAGCATTGTCCTGCATCTCTTGTTGTCACTACTGTATAGCTTCTTTCATATTCCACATAAATATTAGGTCTTTTAAGAAAAACACTTTCTGAACTCTGCGCTTTTACTTTCAGTGAGCCTGCAGTAATGAGTCATACACCTTCTATTCAAAGTCACATCAATTTGTGCTGCTAACTCTTACATTCATTGTAAGCAAACAAGGAGAGTGCATGACCATGTTTCTAAAAATGGCTGACAGATGCTTTGTGCGTAAAGTGTGCTTAGGGAGTACAGATGTAGATTTCTATTGACTATCCTCCTCGGCTTTTAAATGCCTTGCTAAACTGTTCCCTCCTTCCTACATATGAAATTCTATACAGGATGTGGCTGCATAGATCATATGTATATATATTTAAATAATTGTGTTTCTTTTTAGTGCAAAAGCGACACCATATATTGGCATATATATTTTTTATTTGCTTTGTGTATGTCTTAACAAAAGGACATAATACGTATAAGAAATCCAAAATGTCATATAAAATGACATTCACCAGACTCCATCACTTTTCAGTTACTGAGGGCAAAAAAATATTCAACTTTAATTAGCAATCTTTTTTTTAACTTTGTTTTTTTTTTTAATTCTCCCAGCGGGGTTGAAAATTGAAATCTAAATATGTTGATCCACTCAAAAAAATTTTCATACCTTTTATATTTGCACCATTTTGTAACGTGAAGGAATCTGACCTGTTAGCCAGATTGCTGCAATCACGCCAGCCAAACTGTCAAAACCGCGCAAGCGCAATTTTCAATGGTCCGGGCCAGCAGAATACTGCCTACCCGGCCAAAAGGCCAAACTCCGAGTGTTCACCTTAGTCTTAACCCCTTGTACTGACTCCATTTTGAAAGCTGGAAAAAGACTTCGAAACACAAGTTGACAATTTTTTCTAAATCGGTAGCAATCGTACAGCACAGAGAGACCCAGGCGAGGAGGAAAACTGGATCCAGGGTCACCATATCACAAGTCAAAAGATTCCTGAGAAAAATGGCAATGATCAGTTAAACGTTGTCTTATAAAGGCTCTGGTGAGGCAGGCTGTGGTCCGGAAGAAGTACTTGGCCGTTGTTTAGGATTATTCTCTCTGTGGATTGGACAGGAGGGTTTCGGGCGTTCGACTGTTGTCAGGGCAATGAGAGTTGAGGATTTTGCCACGTCAGCGCTTAGTGTCAACTTCTCAGTCGCGGGTTGCTCATTGTCAGACGTTCCTTGTGGCAAGACTACATGCCCCGCAATTTATTCTGGACTGTCCAGAAGAGCTGATTTCGGGATTTGGTGGTGCAGATGTGGGCTTGTAGATGTCTTGCCTATCACCTGCTTGTCAGCGTCAATCTTGTTCAGTCAACTGCATGACACGTGTGCTGGACTTTCGTGGTCAGAAGGCGTCCTGTATCTGTTCTGCCCTTATGTGCCCGTTGTCTTGGCGCTGCAAATTTGAATAAAATCCAACTGTTCATAATATCAAATATATTCTGTTTGTTTTTCTTAAACTATGAATTAAATGCTATTTATTTTATTTTGGGTGTGTTGGAGTAATACAAACAGTTAAACAGTTAATACGAGAAAAGTTACTATTCCCTATTTGATTTTATTCAGTGTGTTAGAGTAATACAAACAGTTAAACAGTAAATACGAGAAAAGATACTGTTCCCATCAAATGCAAGAGAAAACAAATAACAAAGTATAAGATAACAATGAGACAGAATCACTGCCTTTTTAACCTTGACCCATGCGATTCCATAACTGTAGATTAAGGTAGAAACAGCCAGACAAAAACACTTTCAAGTAGGGCGGCAGCTATCGATTATTTTAGTAATCGATTAGTCTACCAACTAGTTAGTTCGAATAATCGAGTTATCGGATTAGGAACATTTAATACGTTGCAGAATAAGGAGATGGAAAACAAACAAGCGTTTATGCGAATGCAAAATAAAATGCCCGAGTGTTTCTTCAAACTATGCAGAATTGCACTTACACATAAAAATAAATTAAAATACCTGTGCTTAGCCTCAAACTGTATTAAAATATAAATAAATGAAGATATAAGTACAACAAAAGAACAAATGGCTAACCCATAGCAAAAGTACGCTAGCTTAAATGCTATAAAATGCTTAAAATGCTATAAACTTTTTTTTTTTTCTTTTTTTTTTTTTACAATGCTCTTAACAAATCGTTCAAACACATATACCCACCAAAAACGGCTAAATATAGCTTTAAACAAAATTACAAATACATAAAAAACATTAGCTGAAAGAAAAACTTGCCTTATGTTGTTTTTAACAGGGAGCAACTGGATTCAGCCATGTTAAATAAGTTATGTCATGTTCACTGTTGCCACTAGACGGCAGTTCATCCACCCAAATCAATAAAACTAAATGCAAACACTATCAAAACAAACCATTACGACGCCACTCTAAATAAATGAATATTCGAAGCAGCAACATTTAATTCGAAGCTTTTTTTTCCCGAATCGAATTACTCAAGTTAATCGATTAATCGTTGCAGCAGCTGCACTACTTTATTTTTAGTATCATTTTTACATTTTATTGAATTGGGTCATTTTATAGTTTCATTCACAATACTTTCACTATTTAAGGTTTGGTTCATCACAGAAAAAGTGTGTTGCACACTGCTGCAGTGGCTTCAAAAATGAAAAACCCACACCCAGTAGTGCAGTTCTACAGGGACTACAACATATTTGCTGCTTTTTTTTTCAATCTCACAGGCAGGGCGCTGACAGATTATGGGTCACAACGTATGGGCTCTGATGCACCTCTAATGCATTAAAGTGATCAGTCAAGTGAGAGAGCGCGATCTTGCAGCCCTGCAATGACTTCATGGGGGGAAAAATGGTTGACATAACTGCATGGGAAAACTGTTGACAGGAGAATGCTATTGATTTTCTTTTCTTTTTTTTTTTTCTTTTCACATTTTCACTGTTCATCCCTTTACTGCCATATAGTGGCAACACAACACAATTGTCATGCACCATCACAATTCTTGACAAAAGCTCCTGAGGTTTTTGGTTCCTGCAGTCTGCAGGGCTTCACAGTTCCGTGCTACTTGCCTTCAGGACGTGCACCCCACACAGACGTCAGACTTATGCCCAAACAAATAAAAGACTGCAAAGTTTAATCCTTTAGTTGTGTTTGTGCTTGGAAAAAGAATCAGTGCACAATGACAAGCTAGATGTCTTTTCAAAAGTCCTTAGCGACAGTGCACTTGCTTTGGGAGATGTAGGATGTACAACATTCAAGGCTGAATTTCAAAGCAATACAGTATTTGATCGCCTTTGGGCTACAGTGCATCCAGAGGTTGCGCTAGACTTTTTCGTTGTCTGTCATTTTGACTGACAGGGTCATTAAAATCCGGTCATAATCTATTTTTACCCGTCACTTAAATTTTTAAAATGATAATAATGACATATTCAATAGCAGTGTTGTTCAAAAGCGGTGCGTTACTTACTCAACTCTGAATAAATTGAAGAAATTACCAGCCATGTTGTGTCTACTCTCTGCTCTGTTGATTTGTCATCCAAGACTCTGGGTGCGTTCAGGTTTGAGAATAGCGCACGTACTTCTGACTCCAAGCTGTTTGTCCCTGCTCATTCAATTAGGCTACGTTCATACTACAGGTCTTAATGCACAAATCTGATTTTTTTGTCATATCCGTTTTTTTGGCGTGGCGGTTCAGACTGCTTTTGTCCATTGAGACCATTCAAGTATTACGCATGCGCTCTAATTCGCAGTCCGACATGCGCCGGTGCGCAGAAGCATCAAAACAAATGACAAGTCATCCGTCATTCCAGGGATATCATATTTTGCTTTTCAAAAGGAGGAGACAAATAACAGACATAAATAATCCCTGTTTAGGCTTATATTCACAGTTTATATGGATCGATAGCATGCACGCACTGTCCGTGCATGTCACACACACATACGGGCAGTTTGCCCCGACTCGCCAAGACGGGCTGCAGCCAGACCCCTCTCCCAACTTTCGGCCGTGTAGGAAATGTTGAAATATAGCTCACATAGGGCAGAGAGAAAACCGATCATTCTCATGCTTATCCTCAACCCATTTTTATTTTTTTATGACTGTTGTTGTTGTTGCTTCCCCAAAAGCCGTGTTCACTGCAAGCTAGGCGCTAATAACGCACAGCTAAAATCGGATTTGGGACACTGGACGGTACAGACCGCCGCGACAGTATGGAAAATTGTGGCCCATATCGGATTTGAACCACATACAAAAATGACCCAGATCGGATTTGAAATGGTCCACTTCTATGCGACTTGTCCCGTTCAGACCGTCAAGTTAATGCCTTACTCGAGTCGGAAAAACACGAAAAAATTGGATTCGTGCATTAAGACCTGTAGAATGAATGTAGCCTTAGACAATGCTCTCCAAAGCTTCCTAACGTTTCCATGTTTGCTACACTTGAATGCTAGTTCGGACATTTTTCCGAGTAAGGCCAACGACGTCATGCATCAAGAGAGACAATAGCTAATTAATATGCTCACTCGCCATCCTGTGGTCTGGGGTGTGAATTGCAACCTGTCAAAATGACGGATGGACTTCAGTTTTTTCCGTCACCGTTTTAAAAAAACGGTCAACGACGGAAAATATTCGGTTAACGCGACCCCTGAGTGCATCATAAAAATGTTAAACACTTTTTCTATATTTTTCCCCCCATTAATTAAAGGGTACCCCGGGTAGAAAGAAATGTAATTCTTCCAAGATAAATGTTAGTATGAGTGATAATAATTTGTTATTAAAACACCTCTTAATGTTTTCGTTTTAATAAAATTAGTTTAACTAGTAGGTCGCCATTCTTGTTGACGACGCAATGCACTCTGGCCAGTGACGTCACTGGGCGGTGCTGCCGTGCTTGCACAGTGTCACTCTTTAGCTACACAGTGCTTAATTTGTAAAGCATAAGGTGCCGGAACGCAAAATACATATTACAGCGCGGGCAGGGCGAGACGGGTACAGGTCCTGGAACATACGCAGAAAAATGGTGCTGAAAACAAAACACAAATGCCCACTTGCCATGCTGTTAGACTTTTCCTTTTTTTCTTTCTTTTCTTTGTGCTTTTCTGACTCGTTTTGAACCATCTTCCTTCTCTAAAAAAAATATTTTTTTTATATAAACAACATGCAATTCTTGGGATTTGTTCTGTAGATGAATTTATGCATATTATTATTTTGTTTTATACTGTAATGTCCGTAACTATGTGTGATATTCTGATATAATGTTTTCCGAGGCACCCTGAAGTGCGTGCAACGTTGTTTTGGTCACGTGATGCGGGGGTGAGATAGTAGAGAGGCACGGCCTGCTGAAAGCCACAAGCTGTGTTCGTGCTGTTAGCTCCATGTGTTAATAAAGAAACAAAGTTGTCAGCACGTCGTGTGTTCAATACCTTTGTCAACAAAAACCTCAAAACAAGACACTATGCACGGTCCCCTTAAGAGACGCTGGGACTGGAGAGCTGTGAGTAGTAGGAAGCGAGGGGGAGATGGCCGAGAATCAAAAGTTTGCGGTTGAATGTGGTGGCAGTCCGCTGTTATTTTGTTTATTGTTCCTTTAATGTTGCCACAATAAATTGGAGGAATCCATCAACGACTCCTCTCCTCTTTTCCTCCCATTCAGGGCTATTACAATACATTTTAATGAAAACGTTTTATATTATTATTATTTTCTATACACGAGAGGTGCCGGATCTGCCCAAATAAGTCCCGGAACACTGGGACGCCAAATTCAGGAGGTGCTGGATCTTGTTCTGCCAAGATCTGGCACAAATGAACTCCTGCAGCTGCATAAACATGTTGTTGGTTCTGCCCTTCCAATTTGAACCGGAGCGGAAAAATAATGAGCAGGACAGCACTGTCGATATTTCACAAAACCAGCAGCAAAAGTAATTGAATGAAGACAGGACTATACTTCCATGTGATGTGAGAGTCATGATTTTCCTCATAAAGCAATCGCAACCCAAATGCGTTGTCTGTCTCTGTGCGGTAAAACCTGAAAGTGTTACGGTCCGCGAATGCGGACGCGAACAGACAGCAGTAACATATAGGGATTGCATAAAAGGATTTATTAAACACACAAAACAAAACATGTGATCGCGAAAAAGGAAACACAAAAAGGGTCCATGACAGTAGGTTGGGATCAATTAAAAAACAAAAAAAGCGAGGGAAAACAATGGTGAGAGGCAGACGAATGGTAAATCCAAGGCAAAGATGCAACTCGCAACAGGGGGTCAAGAATATAAATTGTCAATATCTCGGCAAGCTGCCTAGGATCGGTTTAAAGACCCTGCTGATGAGCTGGAATTGGATGCAGGTACGATGTTGGGAAATCATCACACAGCTTTGTAACAAAACCATCTGACCAGCAGCAGAATGTGACAAAATAATGACAGTCGTCATACTAGCTTTGCTTGCTAGCTAGCACAGCTCATCTACTTGTCCAGCCCAACCGCATCATCACACCCAGCGTGTATTGCGCGTGTAAAACATGGCGCCCTCTTTAGGTCAAAATATGTACTAAATATTATAGATTTTAAAATCAATGGCAATGATATATGTATTTCTTATAACGTACTTAACTAAAAGAGAACAATTGTGGCCTAGATTCCCTTTGTATTTTTTTCCCATTGTTTCATCCTTCAGAGTGTTATGAAACAGATCATTTTTCATGTTAAACTTATTATGTGACACAGGCTACTAAAACATGAGCTATGTGCTTAAAACGTGCTGGACTTTAAACACACCCATGTAATTGATTAAAAAAACGAGAAGAAACGGTTGACTGCACTGTAAATGTGAAACCTTGAAATGTGCTTATCTTGCAGTTAGTTGGTCTTCTAGTGGATATTTGATCACTGTTTCAGGTCTGTGGATTTGTTTGAAGCAAGTAGATGAATGTTAATGCGATTGTAAGCTGAATCATTGATTTGGCATTTTGACTCATTCGTTTCATCAGTCTGCCGCAATTAAATCTATCTGGTGGTTTGCCAATTAGAGCCTTGCGCTGTTTCGGCCCATTGGGCAACCTGTAGTGGCAGTTAAGTTAGTGCTCCATAAGATGAGATAAAAACAATGAAATAGCTAAATGTGCGTACTGGAGGATTTAAATTTAAAACTAACCATTCTTTTAATGACTCTTGATTATACTTACAAACCCCCTTGTACTCCTTCCCTCGCATGCTATTAGTTTCCACTAATTAGGCACAACAGTCTTAACTATTTATGACACAGTTTCAATCTTGTTGGACTTTCATGTTGCATTCTTATGTCTTTTAGAATGTATTAGTGCTGCCATGACTGACACGGTGATGAGCAGTAGCTCAGATCGCTGGGTGCCCAACGACATGCAGAAAACCATGCACGCTAGGTGAGTACGATTATCAGCATATGTTGTAACTCGGCTGTATAACCACCAAAGACTAATTCTTTTTTTCCACCTGCATCTTTCTAATGTGTGATCTCTGACAGTGATAAAGACCAGTAAGTAGATAACACCTTCACTATCACTCTCATCTTTTTCTATATTTTATTTTTCAGTCCTGTGACTGTAGAGAAAGAAACACCATTGGTTGACAGTTTGTGGACAATTTTAAGAACTTTATAGTTATTTCACATAAGCATAATTTGTCTCTTCTATGCATATTTGTTCAGTTAATTGTTATAAACACAATGTAATTTTCTTTAATTTTTTATTTTCCCAATTTTCTGTTTTTACTTCTACAGTCCCTGACAAAAGTCTTATCAATTATCCATTTTGTAGAAACAAATGCTAATAACCTGACTTTTAATTATTCAATTGGTTTCAGAAATGGCTCACAAAGCTAAGACCCTCCCAAATGATGTTGAATGTACAAAAATATATTTGTTTCACTGAAAAAAGATTTATCATTTAATGAAGACATAAATGTCAAATTTTGCCAAGACAAAAGTTTTGTCGCCCACAGAAAGTAGTGTGAAAATTGAACAAAAAATGTACTTCAAATACAAAAATATGTTACATAACATAAGCGAAGTAAGTAGTGGTGCTGTGAGATCCAAATTTAATATTTTGTATGACTTCCATGGGCTTAAACGACTGCATCCATGCGGTTCGGCAAGGATTCATACAATTTATTGATGAAGTCATCAGGAACATCAAAGAAAGCAGTCTTGCATGCCTCCCAGAGTTCATCAACATTCTTGGGTTTCGTCTTCCATGCTTCCTCTTTCATCCTCTTCATGTGTGGTGACTGGGCTGGCCAGTCCTGCAGGATCTTGATCTTCTTTGCCTTGAGAAACTTTGAGGTAGAGATTGAAGTATGCGATGGAGCTCCATCCTGCTGCAGAATTTGTCCCTTTTTATGGTTAGGAATGTAAGAGGCAGCTAAGATTTGTTAATATTTTAGATTATTTATGTTGCCTTTCACCCTGCAGATCTCTCGCACACCCCATACTCGATGTAACCCCAGACCTTGATTTTGCCACTACCAAACTTCACTAGTGTAGGTTCTTTGATTTAAAACCTATGCCAAAGGGTCATTTTGAGAGGAATTTTTAAAGAAAAATGCAAGACAAAGGGTTAGAACAGTGGTTCTTAACCTAGGTTCGATTGAACCCCAGGGGTCCGGGGAGTAAGTCACGTTTGGCGAAGGTTAAGACACACAGGGCCCATTTTCGTACACTGACTAAAGGCAAAGTGTCATTTTAGACTAGGTTTTAGAGTGGCTTTCCCCCAATTTACAAGCGTCGTTCTATTTCTTTCAACTGCTAGCCCTCAATCTAATTGAAGGAGAAACTGGTTTGCTCAGTGGAAGGTTGACCCGTACATCATACGAGGAAGTATAACAAAAAAAAACAAAAAACATTTGCATCACACTTTTTACATGATCAAAATAGTATGTGATACACGGATGCAACATTAAAATGAGAATGTAGACATGCTAACAAAAAATTCACTCAGATATTAGCTTTCTGTAACTAAGCTATATCGGTTTTGAATTTGAAAAAAAAAAAAAAAAAAAGCTTTATTATTTAATTCCGAAGGGTTCGTTGTATCCACATGTGAAACTTGAATCTCCAGGTCCGCATGTTTTTGGAAGCATGGAGAGTACAATGTTTAATATATTGTTTTGTTCGAAAATTACATCTTCATTTGCAATGGCAGTTGCCACACAGTGTTTTTATATGCTCTTGTTCACACATTTTGCTGTAAACTAACTTGAGAATGCTTCAATTATCTTCTCATATGCATATAAAGACGGACATGCCTATTAATATAATTATTATTAGAGATCGACAAATATGGGTTTTTCATGACTGATACCGATAATTAGTAGTTAGAGGGGCCGATAACTGATTTTTGGAGTTGATATTCATTTGCAGTAAACTTGTAAAAATTGGGGGGGGGGAATTAATAATGCAAACACTGAAGTTTGAAATTCATTGAAATGCCCAAAGCAGGGGTCCCCAAACCTTTTTCTGTGAGGGCCACATAACTTTTCCCTTCTTTTTTGAGGGGCCGTGTCAGTTTGTAACAGAAAAAGTGTGACGATTGCAGGAGTGCCTAAAAGTAAAACTTTATTGTTTTTCTGAAAGCCACAATCAAATAACCCTTTCTGGATTCCTCACAGAACAAAAGTAAATAAAATAAAAATAATAATAATAATAATATGGCGGCACGGTAGCTGAGTGGTTAGCAAGTCCGCCTCACAGTTCTGCGATCAGGGGTTCAATCCCGGGCTTCAGCCTTCCTGTGTGGAGTTTGTATGTTCTCCCCGTGCCTGCGTGGGTTTCTTCCGGGAACTCCGGTTTCCTCCCACATCCCAAAAACATGCATGGTAGGCTGATTGAACACTCTAAATTGTCCGTAGGTATGAGTGTGTGCGTGAATGGTTGTATGTCTCCTTGTGCCCTGCGAATGGCTGGCAACCAGTTCAGGGTGTCCCCTGCCTACTGCCCGTAGTTAGCTGGGATAGACTCCAGCACCTCCGCGACCCTCGTGAGGAAAAAGCGGCATGGAAAATGAATGAATGAATGAATAATGATAATATAATAATAAATTCTAATAACACTATTAATTAAATAGATAGCCAAATAACCCTCTCTGGGTTCTTCACAGAAAAAAGCCAGGAAATAAATAACACTACTGGAAAAAAAAAAATTGTTCAGGGGGCCGGACCAATTGTGGAGGCGGGCCGTAGTTTGGGGACCACTGGCCTAAAGCATGTTTATTGAATCACAAAAATAGAAAATAATAGGGGGGTGGCGTGTATTCAGTGGTGGTCGTTCCCAAACCAGAGGTTGTGGGTTCAATTCTCCGCCCTGATGAGCTCGTCTAAGTATCCTTGAGCAAGATACTAAACCCCATGATGCTCCTGGTGCTGAGTCACCAGTAGGTAGATGAGGATATAGTGTGAAGCCCCTTGAGGGCTTTAAAAAGAAGGAAAGGCACAATGCAAGTGTGACTTCATTTACCATTACCAATTAACCAATCAGAGGATGTGGTGAATAATAGTACAGGAGAGAGGCACGGCTGCATCTGAGCCGAAATAACCCAGTTTTAAAATAGATTTTTTTCATATCGGCCAGTTAGATTTTAAAAAAGGCCAATACGGATATACATCAAATTTCCAAATATCGGCGCCGATAATCGGCCCGGACGATGCTCTGTCTATCTGTAGTTATTATTATATTAAGGTAACTGTTATTAATTTTGTATTTTGAAATTATGGGCTATACTTTCCAAATTTTTGAGAGCTGAACCCTGATAGGACGTTACTACTTGCCATGCCAAAGGGAAGTATTATTTTTCAAAAATGCAATAAACAAAAATGTTTTTTCTTTTCCTTTGAATCGTAGTTAAACCAAATTCTGATGTTGTTGTCATTTTCACTGATCTTGATGTAGTGCCCCATTGAGACATACAGTATGTTCTATTAATTTTGTGTAAATTATTACATCATCGACCGTTTGACCGACAGGGGCAATTGGACCATGCAACCTGGCCCTGGTCCTGGATCTGCACCAGACCTTACAGATGAAGAAAAAGAAATCATAAATGGTGTGATAGCACGAGCTGAGAAAATGGAGGCCATGGAGCAAGAGAGGATCGGGTGAGACACTTAAACAAGTGTATGGAAATGGCTCCCTTCAACATGTTGTAGTAATTTAACTTGAACTGTAAGTCACTTACAAGGGAGGTCTCAGTGACATCAGGTGTGCTTCTGCAGGCGCTTGATAAACCGCTTGGATGATATGAAGAAGACAGTGTGTGGGGATGGACTGTCTCGTTGCGTGCTTTGTGGGGAGCAGCTGGGCACACCTGGGGTCAGTTCAGTGGTGTGTGAGGACTGCAAAAAGGTAGGTGCTAAAATAACTACAAATGCCAGTTATACTAGACATTGGTGAGATGTGAATGCTGTTACTGCTACTGCTAGAAAGCTTAATTACTCAATTTGATGCATAACACATCATAGAATTCCTCAGATACATTTTGCCCTCTTGGGATGAGAACCTCACTGGGATGACACCAGAGCGACCTCATTGGTTGCTTAGTAAGTGCTCGAAGGCACTGGCTCAACATCATTGCAGCAGTGGTACTGCTTTCTTAACGCTTGGCTCTCAATATCAACACACCAATGTGAATTTGTGACTCCAGACCCTTGAAGCACAACTTGCTACTTGGCACGTCGTCACCATTATGCAACGATGTTTTTATTTTCTTGTTGCCCAGAACATGTGTACTAAATGTGGTACCCAGTGTGGCAGCAGGCCCCGTGCTGTGTGGCTCTGCAAGATCTGCAGAGAACAACGTGAGGTGAGTGCATTATTATGCTAGAAACGAAATTCATCTTGTTGGGTAACTAAATACCATGTTTTTTCTCAGGTATGGAAGAGGTCTGGCGCCTGGTTCTTTAAAGGATTCCCTAAACAATTCCTTCCTGCACCCATGCCATTATCTAAACCGAAAGACCAACGTGCCCAGGAAGAAGCCTCTAAACCTGAGGAGGCAACTTCGCAACAAGAACCTGGTGAGTGCAGCAGTGCAATGGCTTTACTTTTAATTTGTACAGGTCGTTATTAATTTTTAGAAAGGGATGTCCCGATTGCATATTTTTGCACCCAAGTCAGTCACCTGATTTTGAGAATCTGCCAATACCGAGTCCCGATCCGATACAGAGAAAAAAAAAAAGGTTTTGTTTTTATTTGAAGGAAAGTTCCAAACATGTTACAGAACTTTACTTTTTACAGTACTTCTTCCGCTTTTTCCAGGAGGGTTGCGGAGCATAAAGCGTATACTGTACATTCTTGTATCTTTTGGCAATGCCATTGTATTTCTGGATTATTGTGTTACGTTTTGCCCTTAAAAAGTAAAAAAAAAAAAAAAAAGACTACAATGATATTGGAAAAAATTAACAATGCGATATACGTATTTTTCCAAGGCTCCACACCTACCTTTTGCATCGGTTGCACTGGTGCGCCTAACCTTTTTCTTAAAGCAACAATAGTTAACTTTTCAACCTTTATAAAATATTTTCATAACATCTGTGATAATATGTCGACTGACAGCTTGTTAGATGACACCTCTTTTATATCTTGAGGGTGTGTGTATTAGGGATGTCCCGATCCAGGTTTTTGCACTTCCGATCCGATCCGATATTGTTTTGCACCTCCGATCCGATACCGATACTGGCCGATACCGACCGATCTGAGCATGTGTTAAAGTTTAAAGTTATTTAGCCTCCTTACTTAGTTGTCAGACTCATGTTGAGAAAGGTTTTAGTACTCTTGATAATATCTAGCCAGCTGAATTAGGTGAGTTTGAATAACACACAACGGTTGGTAACAAGAAACTAACCTGTTTATTCAGTGACAAACACAAAACATCATAAATAACAAACAGAAATGGCATAGTCAGTCAATCAGTAAAACGTGCAAATAATATTGTAAACTCTCTTAAAAAAGCAAAACACACCAACAACCTCAGTGGAAAATCCCCCAAATCCCCCAAGCTATTATATGCTTTTAATGTTTTGTGCATTAGTTACAAAAATTGTATAAAAAGCCTCTCAGGTTTAAGTAAACGACTATTTCAGTATCAAGTTAACATTTTAAAACAGTAAATAAAATACTCAAGTCCCCATTCTGTATCAGCAGCTTTAAACTACATTCAATTAATTTAATTTTGCGAATCAACTGTTAAAGTTGTTAAAATTGCTCCCGTTATTCCATAATTTCCCTTCTGTCTACTTTTGACATGTGAAAGTTTTAAAACTGTTTTGAACTCATGCCACGAGATAAAAACACAACAACATACCTGACTGCTGCCGAAAAGCTGCTACAAAGTACGTCATCCACATAATGTAATGGTAGATATCATTTATATAGGACTAGATGAACCATTGATTCGGTAGCGTGAGCAGCACATCTACAAAAAGCTAGATGCGGCCGTTAGTAAACGGCTGCCATCTTAAAGCAGTACTCTTCCCTGCAAGGCTGTTGTAGCGTACCTTCCAAGCAAACCTAATTAACTTTTTATCTAAACGGTAAAATATTGACTTGAATCTATCTTTAAAATAGTTTACTTTCACATGTCGAAAGTAGACAAAAGGGAAATTATGGAATAACGGGAGCAATTTTAACAACTTTAACAGTTGATTCACAACATTAAATTAATTGAATGTAGTTTAAAGCTGCTGTTACAGAATGGGGACTGGAATTTTTTATTTACTGTTATTTTTGTATATTTGTTTACTGCTATATGTTAACTTGATACTGAAATAGTAGTTTGGTTTAGCCTGAGAGGATTTTTGAACAATTTTGGAACTAATGTACAAAACATTTACTTTAAAAGAAGAAAATAAATAAATAAATAAAATAAAACCGGGGGGGGGCGGGCATCAATAATCGTTTTATAATCGAATCGGAGCCTCTGAATCGTAATCGTAATCGAATCGTTAGGTGCCCAAAGATTCCCAGCTCTAATATCTACTATCTCCAGTAAAACGACGTTGACGTAGTTTGTAGCGGCTGTCAGCAACAGTCAGGTATTCTTGTGTTTTTTATCCAGCGGCATGAGTTGAGCTAAAGCCGTGAGTTGAGCATTGGCATTACCCGGGTCTATGACAAGCATTATGTTTGCTTTCGGGACGCAATGCGGTCAGTTTCTCATTGCGTCCCGAAGACCGCGCTGTGTATTAGTTCCGCTTTACTTGACATATTTCAATAATCGGAATTTGGATGTTTGTGAATCGTTCACGAATGTTCCACAGCCGAATCGCTCAAGGATTTAATGATGGCTCGGCATGTTGTACCGTGGCTCTAATTGTTGGATGGTGCGTCTTTACTCACGTGAGATAATGGCTCGTCATCCAGAATGAATTCTTCGGCAATGACTCTTGTTATTCCCTGGGCTTTGGGACTGTCGAGTGCCAGTTTGTCACGCATAGCAAAAGTTTCTGCCAGTGTTAGTTGCGTAGGAACTTTCTTTTTGTCTTCGGTTTTCTTAACATACTCCTCATATTGTTTGTGGTGGTATTTCGCTAAATGCTTGATTAGGTTGGTTGTATTAAAACTTCTTACAGCTTTACCACTATGCTTGACTTTATTGTGGCATATGTTGCACTCTGCCTCTTCGTCTTTGTCGTCCTTTATTAAGGTGAAATGATCCCACACAGCTGACATTTTTACAGATAAAGTCTCTCGGTAAATTGGGAGACGGTAATGTAAATGTAGTGTGTTGAAGGTGTGCCGTAAAATGCAGACCGGATTTTAAGCAAACCGAAACAAAAACTGGAATGGATTATGTAAATCGGTGCGCTGGGAAACTCGGACCGGACTTGAAAAAAAAACTGGATCGGAAGTCTGGATCGGAATTTTTCCGTGTTCCGATCCGATACCGATGCGCATTTTTTTGCCCATATCGGCGTCCGATCCGATCCAAATATTGGATCGTGACATCTCTAGTCTGTATCGCTTTCACGGACGCTAATTTACTTTGAGGAGGATGGCAGGAACCAAAAAAAAAAAAAATACAAATGTGCTGATTGATTTAAAACATGCGTCACTTCCCCCTTTCCCCATTCAGTATAAAGACTGAAGTCCATGCGAACACTTTTGCACAAATTCTGTAAAGATGGCAGAGCAGCAAGAGAGACAAAATGTTTAGTCTGAGGAGGAAAAAAAGGAAGGCTACTAGGATATACAGAATAAACATTGGCCTGGCTTTCACTTGCTGGCGTTAAAAACCTGATCCTTTTCACCCGATTCCATCCTCTGAAAAATGGTGCGTTTGGCCCGATTTCCGATCAGGTGATCAGATCGGGACATCGGACATCATCAGGTTTGTGGTATTTGTTGATCCTGCAACACATATTGCAAGTGTCACTTTTCACTCTCTCTCCCAGGTCAAAGTCAGACGCAGACTCCTGAACCTAACAACCAAGTGTCAGGCAAGTAGTCGTACATTGGTTACATGTCACAAATTGTTTCCTGTACATTATTTTCAGCAGTCTTGTTCTATGTGTCAAAGACATTAGTGAGTAAAACTGACTGCAGAACTTTTTTAGATATTAAGGACAAATTTATTAAGGTCCTGGAAATATTGTTCTTAGACGTTGGTCCCTGTGTACTTGATGTGAATCTAAATTTCCAACCAACAACACATTTGTAACATATATATTGAATTCGTTCTAATTGAAGCGCCAATTGCTTGTTGCTGGCATACAGTATTATCGTGGATGGATCACTAGATGTTGTACTCTTACAGATACAGTACCTGACTTGTAATGAGCGTTGATTAGGATTACTATTATGGGTATTCGGTTTCTTACCATCTTAAAGTTTGACATCTCTTCCCTCCACTTATCTCAATGCATTTGTACTCTTTTCACCTAGAGGGCTACTCGGTGTCAATGCATGGAATACTTTTTACTTGATAGAGAGGCTATGAACTTAACTTTGGTTGCACATACACATGTACTGTAGTTGACTGCTGCAGCTTTTTGTACTGAATGTAGGTCAATGCCTTTGAACAAAAAGCTGCAACATCAAAAGTATCTGAAGAGACTGGGGAGTTATTACATATTCTGCTGCAGTGAGAGCCTGAAATGTGAAGATGCACGTCTCCCTCGTGAATTGTGTGTATTTATGTGTTTACTGTATAATGCTTATTTTTAGGAACAGAACCGAAGGGCCGTGCTGGTTACCCACCTGTGGCCCCCAAACCATCAGTTGTGCGCATGGCCACCGGCAATGCTGGCCCTGAAGAGGCGGAGCATGGAAGCCCGGTGGTGATGAAGCGAATGGTGCCCGTTCAAAGCTCCAGACCGCAGCCCGTTGTGTCGTCCTCAATGAATCTGCAGGGTGAGGGGCAGCTGGGCCGCTAATGAATGGTCCTCAATTTGAACCAAAGCTATATACTGTGTTTGTAGGTCAGCTGGGACGTGAAGGAGCCGCTTACTCTTCTGGTGCAGTCCCTTCAGAGCCGAGAGCACCTCCTGCTGTACGAGAGGACAGAAGGCAGCCCGCTGCTTACAGTGCTCCTCCTGCTCGACATCAACCTCCCCCTGCGGCGGAGGAAGAGGAGGCCAACGACTATGACTCTGATGAAGCCAGTGAGTACTGTATACATCACGTGGTGGCCATTGGGAAAACACTGAGTGACAATTTATTTTCACCAGGTACTTTGTTTTGGTCAACAATTTCACACACACAAATATACTCGATCAGTTTCCTCCAAATTAAAAAAAAGAAAAAAAAAAATGAATTAAGCACAGAGTGATGGAATTCAATCAAGTGTTTTGCTGCCAGTGTCCATTTTGCACTGTTGCAAAAGAACTACCTCTAAAGAGATTAAAAAATGCCAAACTCAAAGTGGTTGTGTGTGGGGGAATGTATATATACTTTCTGTGTGTGTGTGTGTGTGTGTGTGTGTGTGTGTGTGTGTGTGTGTGTGTGTGTGTGTGTGTGTGTGTGTATACACTGCTGGCCAAAAGTATTGGCACCCCTGCAATTCTGTCAGATAATGCACAATTTCTCTTGGAAAATGATTGCAATTACAAATGCTTTGGTAGTAATATCTTCATTTATTTTGCTTGCAATGAAAAAACACAAAAGAGAATGGAAAAAAAATTAAATCATGATCATTTTACACAAAACTCCAAAAATGGGCCAGACAAAAATATTGGCACCCTCAGCCTAGTACTTTGTAGCACCTTTAGACAAAATATTTGCAAACAACCGCTTCCGGTATCCATCAATGAGTTTCTTACAATGCTCTGCTGGAATTTTAGACCATTCTGCTTTGGTCAACTGCTCCAGGTCTCTGAGATTTGAAGGGTGCCATTTTCAGATCTCTCTACAGGTTTTCTATGGGATTCAGGTCTGGACTCACTTTAGAAGTCTCCAGTGCTTTCTCTCGAACCATTTTCTAGTGCTTTTTGAAGTGTGTTTTGGGTCATTGTCCTGCTGGAAGACCCGTGACCTCTGAGGAGACCCAGCTTTCTCATACTGGGCCCTACATTATGCTGCAAAATTTGTTGGTCGTCTTCAGACTTCATAATGCCATGCACACGGTCAAGCAGTCCAGTGACAGAGAGAGCAATTCCAAAACATCAGGGAACCTCCGCCATGTTTGACTGTGGGGACCGTGTTCTTTTCTTTGAAGGCCTCGTTTTTTCCCTGTAAACTCTGTGTTGATGCCTTTTCCTAAAAAGCTCTACTTTTGTCTCATCTGACCAGAGAACATTCTTCCAAAATGTTTTCGGCTTTCTCAGGTAAGTTTTGGCAAACTTCAGCCTGGCTTTTTTATGTCTCTGGGTCAGATGGGGGGTCTTCCTGGGTATCCTACCATAGAGTTCCTTTTCATTCAGACGCCGACGGATAGTACGGGTTGACACTGTTGTACCATCAGCCTGCAGGACAGCTTGAAATTGTTTGAATGTTAGTCGAGGTTCTTTATCCACCAACTGCACAATCCTTTGTTGAGATCTCTCGTCAGTTTTTCTTTTCCATCCACATCTAGGAAGGTTAGCCACAGCGCCATGGGATTTACACTTATTGATGACACTGTGCATGGTAGAAACAGGAACATTCAGGTCTTTGGAGATGGACTTGTAGACTTGAGATTGCCCGTGCTTCCTCACAATTTTACTTCTAAAGTCCTCAGACAGTTCTTTGGTCTTCTTTCTTTTCTCCCTGCTCAATGGGGTACACACAAAGACACAGGACAGAGGTTGAATCAACTTTAATCGATTTTAACTGGCTGAAAATGTGATTTAGTTATTGCCACCACCTGTTATGTGCCACAGATAAGTAACAGGTGCTGTTAATTAAACAAATTAGAGAAGCATCACATGATTTTTCAGAGGGTGCCAATACTTTTGTTCGGCCCATTTTTGGAGTTTTGCGTACAATAATCATGATTTTTATTTTTTATTTTTTTTATTTTTACCTCTTTTGTGTTTTTTCATTGCAAGCCAAATAAATGAAGATATTACTACCAAAGCATTTGTAATTGAAATCATTTTCTGGGAGAAATTGAGCATTATCTGAAGGAATTGCAGGGGTGCCGGTACTTTTGGCCAGCTGTGTATACTGCACATATACATGTTGTACATACTAAATAATGCATGCACAGGAACTATATATTTTATGTATCGTTTATTACAAATGAAATTCCATTCACTTATGCCAGAAATTAAAGACTGTTGTGATTTTAAACTATAAGGTCAGAATTTGTTTTTCTCACGCTTGCATTTAAAAGCAAAATGGTACACTTACCTGAATTATTTAAAATTACTCAATAACTAAAAGTTCTATCTCATCACAAAAGTGTTATTTGCCCAATAGCATAACGTCATAAAAACCATTTAGCACAGTGCAAGTACTGTAATTTCAAGCCTTTCACCAATATTGCAAAACAAAAAATGATATGTGCTCACTTTTCTTTGTGTCTTTTAGCCACTCTGGGCTCTCTTGAATTCAGTCTGATGTATGACCAGGAAAGCAACAGCCTTCATTGTAGCATCCTCAAAGCAAAGGTACAGTTCCCCTCATTCAATACTTGCATAAAGGCACAATTCTTACTGGAGTTTAAGGAAATTAGTAGTTAAGCCAACCTTTTGGTGTGTTCACTTTAAAAATAAAATCATTGCGCGATGTAATTAATGTAGTTGGGGAAAAATACTGATCCTGGTGTCTCTTTGTTATTTTGAATATTGTAATAGTGCTTTTGTTGTTTAGTTTTATATAATTTTGCTTGATTTGTTTAAGCGCAACAAAGCCGCTCAAAGCTCTTTATTAACATTTGACATTTCTCCTTTTATCACTAGGGCTTGAAACCAATGGATTCAAATGGATTGGCAGATCCTTATGTCAAGCTTCATCTGCTGCCAGGGGCTAGCAAGGTTGGGGAAAAAACACCTTTGCTATATTACTTTAAAAATAAATAATTACGTATTTTTAGATAAGCCCCCCCAAACAATATAAATAAAGGAACATGACTTTGGGTTTTTTGCCTTCTATAAGCTCAAGCCTGACACCTGGTGGTTACGATGAATGAAAATCATTTAAAAAAGGTGTGGTTTCCAGAGAGCGACATCAGAATAAACCATGAATAATGTGTCTGCTGTAGTTGTCTTTTAGGCACTTTCTTAAAGCTTTTATGTGTCTTATTCTGATTTTCTCTTTATTATCAGTCAACAAAGCTGCGCACAAAGACCCTGAGAAACACCCGCAACCCTGCTTGGAATGAGACGCTCACCTATCACGGCCTGACAGATGATGACATGCAGCGCAAGACCCTTAGGTGGATACAGCAAGTAGTCACACTCAGACCAATTGACTCAAATTGCACGACCACTCTATAATCTTTATGCTCTCCTCGTGTATGGCTCTGGCTTTGCTCAGGCTATCTGTCTGCGATGAGGACAAGTTTGGGCACAATGAGTTCATTGGGGAGACCCGTGTGGCACTGAAGAAGCTGAAATTGAACCAGAAGAAAAATTTTAACGTGTGTCTGGAGAGAGTTGTTCCAGTGAGTGACAATGATTTCTCAACTTCTTTTTTCCCCTCTTTTGAATTTCAAACTTATGTGATGTCTTCTTCACAGACAAAGAGAACGGCAACAGCCGGTGGAGCTCGAGGCATAGCTCTCTATGAAGATGAGGTGTCAAGCGCATAACTAAATGCAACAGATTCTGCCAAAGTTTGTAACAAAGCCTGTTATTAATGTACCCTTTTGTTGTTGCTCTGCTTTCTAGTCCGGAAAAGACGGCGGTGAGGCAGAAGAACGTGGTCGCATTCTTATCTCCCTCATGTACAGCACTCAGCTGAACCGCCTACTTGTAGGTGTAGTGCGCTGCGTTCATTTGGCTGCGATGGATGCCAATGGATATTCTGACCCCTATGTCAAAATGTAAGTATTAGACTTTGTGTTGAAAATTATTTTGAACTTGCACTCCTGAACTATTTCGGTGCCATTGATGGCTGTACATTAAATCAGTTTTGACCGGGAGGGGCTGATAGCGATCATTCGCTGCCAGGCAGTGTTGTTTTTGGCAGCCATTTTAATTTTCGTCTTAGTCTTATAATCTTTCGGACGAAGATACTTAGTTGTTTTTTTTTTTTTTTTTTTTTTTTTTAAAACCTGTCCTGTTCAACTGTTTAACATGGAGAATGGAAGTCTAAGTGCCCGGTTGGTCTGAAAAGTTTTAATGTTTCACATTGAGAGTATGGCGTACTCCCATTGTGATCATACAACATACCTTGTTTATTATGACAAAGCAGCGAACAGGAAGGGATTATGGGGGATCTCAAGAGAAGAAAGAAAAGAAACACAAACAAACAACAACAAGAAATACATTGAACGTCTACACTAACTACTAATATGATGGTGCTATAGTCAGCTAGATGTATTTCCGATTGACACCATGTGGGGGGCCTGTTGACCAGGGAGAGAGGGGGACGGGGGTGGGGGAGTCTATAAGCTAAGTGGTTGAAAGGGGTAGAGTGTACACAAATCAGCTCTATGATATGGAACCCAGTAATCGTGTGAATCCCTTGTGAGTGTAAGCTCGTTGGTAACCGACCCTACGCCGCCCCATCGCTACTCCTGGCACTGGGACCCCCCACCCGAGCGCACCGAATCACATCATCACAGCCCATCCGTCCTCCCCCAGCAAGGGAGCATTCGTCCCCCCCCCCCCCCCCCCGGATCCAGGATGGTCCCCCGGGCCACCCGTGCACCATTAACCGGCCTTTGGGGATGGCAAGAGGGGACACACCACCAACCCCACCCCCGTCCGCCCACCCGGCCCACGAGTCACGGCTGCAGCCCCCTAACCGGCACGGCACGCCATGGGACCCCCTAGCAGCCCACCAAGCCCAGGCAGTGCAGGGTCCCCCGTTGGAGCAGGCAACATCCAGCCTATAATTTTCGTCTTAGTCTTATAATCTTTTGGATGAAGATACTTATTAGTCTTGGTCATATTTTAGTCATTTCAAAATGTGTTCGTCTTCATCTAGTTTTTAGTCAACGAAAACGCAGACAAATTTTGTCTAGTTTTAGTCACAATTCTCAAAATGTTTTCGTCTATAAACTTCAAAAGTAAAGAAATAAAAGGTTTTCAACAATTTGGAATGAACATGACAGACGAGAAGATACCTGTAGAGTCTACAAGGATATCACCGTTTTCATGATGATAATACTCACTTTGCAGGAAACCAGCACGTTATTTGCAATTAATTAAACTCACCTGGACTCCACAAACTGTATGTAAAATGTTTTCCAAGAGTTAAGACACCGAGTCGCAGCGATAAATGCTAATGCTAACGCGAACGCTATGTTAATGCAAACACTATGTTAACGCTATAAGTTAGTTTAGTGTGTGATGATCACTTAGCACGGACCATTAAAGGCTAAAGCAACATGGCATATCTAGCCAAGATAAGAAAGCAAAACTTACCAAGCAACATTTGACACGTATGTTTCAGAAAAGGAGCCTGCACAGGCTTGAGTAAGCGTGTGTGTGTGAGGAGGGGGGGGGGGGGGGGGGGGGCGGTCGTTGGGAGGCACAGCACGTCATAAGTGACACGACCAAACACTGCTAAATGCGTGCTAACTACACATACTCTCAGAAAATATCACACATTGGGAATTTATAACGGAAACTATGCCAAATTTTTATCTCATTCTCGTGAAAAAATTGTTCGTTGAGTAAATATTTTCATTGTCGTCAATTAAGACAAAAACAACACTGCTGCCAGGCGCTACGAATCAAAACGGATTTGATGTTCATCACCGTCAATGGCAACCAATGAGTTTTATATACAAATTTTGTCTTTTACAAACTAGGTAGATGGCAATGTAGTGTAAAGCGCTTTGAGCGCCTTGAAAGGTGGAAAAGCGCTATACAAGTATAACACCATTTACCATTTACCACATACTATGTGAATACTTCACATATTCCTGGCAGTGAAAGAATTAACTGAGCTACTGCCCCTTTGTCATACTTACAGTGTATCACAAAAGTGAGTACAGCCCTCGCTTTCCTTCAGATATTTAAGTACTATATCTTTTCATGGGACAACACTGACCAAATGACACTTTGACACAATGAGTGCAGCTTATACGTATAATAGAGTTAATTTATTTTGCCCTCAAAATAACTCAAAATATAGCCATTAATATCTAAACCCCTTTGTAACAAGCTGAGTACACCCCTTAGAAACTACATCCCTAAATGTCCAAATTGAGTACTGCTTGTCATTTTCCCTCCAAAACATCATGTGACTCGTTGATTGCAATTATTAACAAATAATTTAGTATTTCTCTGCAGCCCGTTAGCAAATGTGCCATGGATCGGTACCGGTCCCCGGACCGGTGGTTGGGGATCACTGCTCTAAAGTGCTTGAATTTGACATCAGAAAACCTGCTCTCTATAATTGACAGAGTTCTGAAACCTGACATGGGGAAGAAGGGCAAGTGCAAAACTCAGATCAAGAAAAGGACGTTAAACCCAGAATTTAACGAGGTTTGTAAGACAATTATGATTTAGTATTTCTTTAAAATTGTGCTCCCAGATTTTTTCTGACCGCGTCTTGGATATGACAAATATTGGGAAGCTGTGTGTGTTTTACTTCCGTTTCAGGAATTCAGCTTTGATATCAAACACAGTGAACTGGCTAAGAAGACTTTAGACGTCTCAGTGTGGGATTATGATATTGGAAAGTCCAATGACTATATTGGTAAATATTTGATCAGGATCGTCCCATTAAAATCAAATACAATGCATAGAATTGAGCTGTCACATTGCTTCCAAGTTCTCACACTTTAATTCCATCTCCACAGGGGGCTGTCAGCTGGGCATCACTGCCAAAGGAGAGAGGCTAAAACACTGGTATGAGTGTTTGAAGAACAAAGACAAGAAGATTGAGCGTTGGCACACCTTGTTGAATGAGAATCACACTGCTAGTGATTAACTATCTGTTACAAACACAGCATGCGCTAGAACAACCCCAACCTTATTGGTCTATATTTCTTTCCCTGTGCATCTTTTATATATTGCCTGGTTTTTATTATGTATTATTTCACTACTTGATGCAGGCACTGCTCTCATGCCTCGTCTTTGTCAGTGTATTATCTCCCTGTGCTGACCTAATTAACCTCTGAGCAACAGAGAAAAGCATAAAGATATATTTCTTGTTTTAAAAAATCATTTAGGACGATTAAGTCAATTGAAGATAATCACATTTTTCATAGGACAAGACCTTTTAGACCATTCTACATGTCCAAATTTGTATCATCAGTTTGGGAAAGGCCATTTTCTGCTTCAGAATGGTTTTGCCCAAGTGCACAATGCGAGATCGATACATTCTCAACATGGTTGGATAAATCTTGTTTGGTATAACTTATACAGAATTGTAACTTAAATCTCTGCAAACGCTTTTAAGAACCGAGATAACGAGTCGTCGTGCTATCTTTCAGGCTCAACATTAGAATATTTGTGGGATGAGAGATCACTAATTGCATGTTCTCATTTTGTGGACAAAATCTCTCAAGGACACTCTCCAATCTTACAAGGAGAGTCGGTTCAAAGTGAGAAGCAATTATTTTTTTCTATCATTTTAATTTGGGCACAGCGGTCGTCCAGCCACATTACCCCTTACCCCCCATATAATGGACTATGGTCAACAATAGAGTATTTATTTATCAAAAACAAACTCCAGGGTAAAAGAAAAAAGGAAAATCTCCGTCTACACCTGTGGCCTTTCCTCACCAAACAAATGCTGGCATTCAAGTGCATGTCACATGAACAGTTGTTGCTATAACCCTAAACTATATGCCTACAAACCACCCAAAAGCATGGCAAAATGAGAAAAAGGTCAGCAAAAATTAAGTAAAACATTCAGCTTCAATGAAATAGATTAGCAGAAACGTCTGTATTTATGTGAACCTAACCAGTGATTTCATTAATGTATCCACGAAATATCGACAGTTGCACAAATGTAGAGTGATATATTGAACCCAAGACATTGAATAATGTGTTGAACAAGAAAAGCAATATGTCGTAGCACCGGAGGTCACTACTGAGGCTCCTAAAAGCAGAGAACTCACGCCTAAACATCACAATGTCGAGCGTATTTTGCTATCTGGTGTGATGTCACACCTGAGATTAACACTTGAATATACTTTACGAGCATGCCAAACCATTGACGTGTAAAACAACGATGAACATAATGTATATACTACCGGTAACCATGAAGAAATGTTTACATACCGATACATAGCTCAGGTTAGGTTAGAAATGTGAAATACAATTTAGTTGACACGAGTATTTGGATCTTTCACCAATTGATGTTAATTTGTGGTTTGATTAGAGCACACAGAGGTAAATATTCGATGTATGTATGTGTGGTTATTTAATCTGTGAAACTTCGGTTTATGGTAATTAACACTCATACTGGTTTTCTATGTCAAGTTTTACACTGAATGCACACTGTGAGCGTTTGTTCACTCCTTAGCAGATTAGTCAGGAAGAAGAGTTGGAAATGCTTTTGTCATAAGTGTGTGCAGCCTTACCTGCATGCATTGTGCTTGTGACTCTCATGTGCCTGCGGCAGTAGTGGCCCACTCTTACCCCCAATACACCATTTGCACAATGCAGGGTTAGTCTGCCTGTCCCTCCCAATTCATGGCTTTGGCGTGTATTTAATAATGACAGCAAATCAAGCAAAGCACACCTTACAAAATGGAATGACCTCAACTTATACAGCTGTCTGCAAATTATTCCAAGTACAAAAACAAATTCTATGCATGAAGTTTATTGTGGTACAAAATATGTACGGTATACAAATCTTTATAGAGATGTATATGATATCTGTATATAAATATAATTATTCATAATATATACTTTGTGAGAATAATGATACTGTAAGTCTATTAATGTTTACATCTTTCCTAATACTGTACTTCATATGTAAGAGGTCATATGCTGCATGACTGGCATCATTTGAGTAAACTGCTAAGGTGATTTGATAAGCATATAATCACGTGGCTCTTAAAAGGTAGCAGATTTAAGAGAGTCATGTCTTTCATCACTGTCTTGTTGTCTCCGCACAACATCTTGTGGCAGTGTGTAAAGCACCTGCCAGTAGCATCTTGTATTCTATTTTGTGCTGCTTTGGCCGTCATGGCCGTTACATGAGATCAACAGAAATCATGTTTGATTGATTGTTTGCTTTAAAACAACCCTCAAAGCATTCTGCCAATCTTTATCTTTGTTGTAAATAGTGCATGCCTTGGAACATGTATGTTTACGCACTATGTTGCATGTAAAGATTTTGCAGAATTAATACAAGTCGATGAAATCAAATAAAGTCATTTCATGTGTGGTGTTGAAACCAACATCCTTCAAGGTTGCGAAGCCCCGTGTCATGTGTAGTTAAGACTTGAGTTACAACTGAACTGAATGAACAACTGTTATTATTGTGTAGTAAAAACTCGAAACACATTTTTGAGGCGTTGACTGGGTACTCGAAGTAATTTATTTTAAATCCAGTACACACTCATTGAGTACTAGCATGGGATAGATGAATATGCTGTATATGAATAAAAATGTTTTCTCTGATCCGGCAGACAATAAATATCAAATTTGATTAAAAAAAAAAAAAAAAAATCTGTTAAAAATATACATTTTTATTAGGGCTGTCAAACGATTAAAATTTTTAATTGAGTTAATCACAGCTTAAAAGTTCATCGCAATGGCGTACCGCACGCATGCTATTTTTAGACCGTGACATCACATCGTAAAGCGGAAGTAAAGCCGAAGTGGGACAGTATAGACCCGCCCTCGCATAGAAACAACGTAATTTGTGCTACTTTTGGCCAGTAATCTTTCAAAAACGAACATGCCGATCACGCATTGCTTTTTTGGAACTTGTAGAAACGACTCTAGACATTACGACACATGAAGGATGTTTTCTTTATACGTTTCCGGAAACCAAACACTCGGGAGGAAAAAATGTGAAGACCGAATCAACTTGCGCGGACTTTAACACATTTTGTTGGGTTGGCATGGTCTTTCAGAGGACAAAGAGGTAAGCCATTTTTATATTTTTAACTTATTTTTTTAGCGTAACTTTGTGCCGTACTGCTTCTGTCTGACAATGAATGACCTGAAAAGAATTACAATGGTATCTGACTGCCCCTGTTACCGTTTCTGTTTACACTGCCAATGGGAAAACCCATTGACAGTGTATCAAATACTTGTTCTCCCCACTGTATATATATATATAACAACTTTAGTAAGGGGGAAGTGTAAATAAATTATAGAATTAAGATTTGTTATCAATGAAAAAATTAAAAGTGTTTGTTGGCTGTCACTGAGTACCATTTGCGATTGCTACACAAAGCTAACTAAATTACCCCCAAGAACGATCAGAGACGTAGGACAACCAGAGGATATATAAGAAAGACGGCTGATGGTAAAGGATAGCTTGTTGAAACAGGAAAATGTCATTGTCAGTCGCGTCGATTAAAAAAAGCTTTTTTTCGTCTTTTACAGCCTTCGACACTCAAGCCATCTCTTTAACTGAACATTTTTATGTTCTTCCACATCTTTGCCAGTGAATTTGGCACAAGGCACATCATTTTCGGAGAGAGTTGGTGGGTTTAGCGCTTTAAACATCTCCTTCGTACACGATTTCCATTCATTTCCTATTAGGGACAAACGTTGGCTTGTCCCTACTTAGCAACAGTAGCTAATGTCATGAATATTAATGAGCGGAACTGACGTGTTGGTTGCGGTACGCCATTCAAACCATCTCTAAAATATGCCATATTTTTCTGTAAATTATTGTTGGAATGGAAAGATAAGACGAATATATACATTCAGTATACTGTACAAGTACTGTATTTGTTTATTACAACAATAAATCCATGAGGTGGCATTAACATTATTAGCATTCTTTCTGTGAAAGGGATCCACGGATAGAAAGATTCTTACAGGATAAATGTGAGTTTGTATATTGTGACTAAATATTGCAATCTAGTGCATTTGTTGACCTTTCATTAAATGATACTGTAGCGACTTAAAGGGCAGCTGAAGAGCTTTTTGGACTTCGCTCTTGAGTGTTTTACTCAGTTGAATTGTATTAAATGCATCATTCGCGGTCTCAAAAAGTCACATTAAAAAGAAAAAATAATAATTGGCCGCGTAGTTTTTGAGTTATGGCCATAGCAACACCATAGCAACGAGGGACGCGCCGTCCTGCCGGCCGCTACCTCATGACATAACTTCCAGGAAGCTTCGTCAGTGTCGCCACCACTCTGAACACGGAAATATAGAACCACGCTATCCTCGCCATATATTGCAAATCTTTTCTGGGTTTTACTCGCGGGATTCGTCATGCCATCTCGATGAGTAGCGATGCATTGCTCACAGGAAGACTCGAGACTCTAGGAGTGGTCCAAAAAAACTTCTCCTGCAAAGGTTTGGACCGTTTTTGTGAGCATGCATACAGGTCCCCAATCGGCTCATTGTTTTCATCATTTCAGCCACAACAGCTTTGAAAACCTTGGCAACCTTGGTTTTACAAATACGTAAGTAGAGATCCTTAATGGCTTTTATGTTTCAAAAATGTCGTGCATTTCTGTTGATAAACGAGGGGGACTCCTACTGCCTGTTTGTTGAAGTGCGACATTTTTTTTGTTGCTGTTGCCCTGCCATAAGTAGATAGGTTTGCTGACAGGTCTACTCATGTGATTTTATGACTATATCAATAGGTATTATGTAAATTCAAATGTTCCCAGCACCAAATAGGTCCTTGGCTCGTTGTTTTTTGGCCTGCCACAGGGTAAATATAAAGCCTATATATTAAACAATCTTCTGCCATGCCCAATGTATCAAATACATCTCAATAAAACAATAACTATTATACTTCAACATCAAGGTCTTCCTGTTTGAAGAGGGAACAATAGCATCAAATAGATGCTGCTTTGACTGGGGCATTACGATTTGATCACCAGGAAATTATTATTAAATTAAAATTAGGATTCATCCAATATTTTCATGCTGCTGTGATTTTTTTTTTGTTTGTTTTCTCCAGGAAGCCAAACATTAAAAATTAAGCGTTGCAAGTCAGTCGCCACCCAGTTTCCCAAAATCAAGAGAGAGTGGGTCGAGTCATATGATGACCCAAGCGATGCGGTGTCCAGCGATGACGACTGAAGAGATCCTATGAGGCCTGCCAGATGCTGAATTTCTTCTGTCTGCGACATCAGATGATGATGACTTAGGAGAAATAAATGTCGCAAATTTTGATGAGATGAAATCATAAACTCGTCATATATACAGTACACATTTTTAAAAGAAAAAATACCTTCACATTTTAATGATAATGCATTATCTTTGTATAGAGAACACTGATAATGCATTATCTTTGTATAGAGAACACTACAGAAAAGAGTAAATACATATTTCCCACTGCCACGATCATTTTTCAATGTGGCGCTAGTCCGTTGCTATCCTAACTTTGTGTTGCTTACTAAATTTATGTTCTTTGATGTGTGCCATTGTGTGTTTGGTGTAACTTAGCTTATATGTTGTCACAATCTGACAGCGAAAGCTGATGCTGATTCAACATAAATCTGGTATCATTTATTATTGTGGCCTATTGAATTTTTTTCAGAATGTAATATAATTAAAATATATACCAATAGAATACATTGAACAGTCAACAAAATGTGTCAATGTTGTTTACAATTTATGGTTTTATTTTTTAAATGTAATTCATGCCCCTGTCAGTGCTTCAGCCTCCTCAAGTTTGGCTCTCACGTCTGGGATCTCCTGATGACACAGGTATACTCTTGGAAGGGTAATTACTTGACGGTTTACAGCAACACCTGGAAAATAAAATCGTTTTGTCATTTATTTTGAAAAATCAATAACATATCATTCATTTAGCCACATTTGGGCTAGCTTTACCATATTTAGATCAGTAGGAGCTGTCACATTACCCAATATCCAGTTTTAGCTATGTGGAGAGTGTGGAAAAATATACTACCATGTAATCGCATTCTCTCTAATAAAAAAAAAAAAAAAAAAAAAAAACATGATGCTGGATTTAGGCTTAGCACTCACTATCCTGTTCGTGAAGTGTCGAGCTGTCAATTGGCGTCATGACGCCATCTGCTGTGTCAAGTAAATCGCCGTCATCTGACGCCTCAGATTCAAACATGTAGGGATTAATTGTAGTTCATCTTTCCTGGGAGCCTTTGCCATCAGTAGCGTCACGAAAGAGCGATCCTGAATGGTTACCTTTGGTGGAAATATCACTGACATCGTTGTTGCTGCTATGCTAGCTGTGGGTAGTCTTCTGTTGCCTACGTCACACTTCCGGGTTTGCGAAGCGACCATTAACGGAGTGCAAAAAAACTAAAAAAACGCAAATTATCCTTGCAATTACGTGTTGATAATGTCATGGTTGTTTTGACGAACTCGTCCAAAGTTTATATTCGTAAAATTACACCAAAATCCGGAAAGGCCTTCAGTTGCCCTTTAACTGTTCTGCCCAAATGCATGATGGGAAGTGGTGCAACCATGACTGTGTGTGGTGGCTGCAAATGCTATATCTCCTCTGCGCTGGGTGCAATTCATGTTGTTAAGAAAAAGATAAACTCAAGTCATTCTTCCCAACTTTGCTTCCCACAATATTTATAGTGGGTGTGGGGGAGATGTCAAAGCTTTTACCAATTAAAAGCACGGCTTCAATGAATGCTTGTATCTACTCCACTCATTTGACACTGCCTTTTAGATCTGTATGTATGCAAAACAGCGCCTTTGTAGTCTATTTGCGGCAATGCGTGAGCGGGTCGTTCCACGCATGCTTTAATTGCGTTAAATGTTTTAACGTGATTAATTTTTTAAAAAATAATTACAGCCCGTTAACGCGATACGTTTGACAGCCCTAATTTTTATCGCACTATTTTTTTTCTTTACGGTTGTTGCTTACTAGACCCAAAAGAGTCGACTTTGGGCTATATCCCCTGAACTTGTGACCAAAACAATCACAGAGCATGTACATACAAAAATATGCATTAAAAAATTGAATAAAGTCAAATAGAGTTAAACAGATTGCATGTTTTCCAAAAGTGAATATAAAAAGTCTCCACCCATAGTTCAAATTCCAGGTTTTTCTGATCTAAAGAATGTGATGATAAAGCCTTTCAAACCTTATTTAATCCAACTTTAATTGAAAAAAAAAATGCTAGGGAAACTAAAAGATAATGTGGTTGCAAAAGTGTATGCTCACTTTTAACTAGGGATATGAATCTGTTAAATGCATGGGCTAACACTTGTGAAGCGCTTTTCTACCTTCAGGGTACTCTAAGTGCTTTGACACCAAGGGCGTAGGTTTGGTCTCAACATTGGTAGGGACGATATAACAGCATAACCTGCATGTACACTTTTTGCTGGAGACGAGACATTAATAAGACCAAACAGATTATCGTACAGAGGTCAGGGATACATTTCTCACAAATATGAACCTAATTAATTGATATGCTAAATCAGACATGTCCAAAGTGCGGCCCGGGGCCTAAATGCGGCCCGTGGTCAAATTTCATCCGGCCCCCAGCCTCTGTCATAAGATCAATAACATCTGGCCTGCACACAGACTCAATAAATTGGTCAGCAGTACTGCTACCAGAAAATAAAGTAGCTTACACACTAAATGCTGTTCCTCATTTACCCACTAAAAGGCAGCACTACTCTAAGCAACATTACCCCGTATGACCGTTGACTTCCAATTATCTAAAATGGCGACAATCAACAAAAAAAAAGAAAGTTGACTGCGACGGCCAACGCTTCAAGGATAGGTGGAAATTGGACAATTTTTTCACTAAAATTGTGTCTGCCTCATTCCAAAGAGACAGTCGCTCTTTTTAGAGAGTTCAATGTGAGGCGATATTACCAAACAAGACACGCTGACATGTACGACACGATTACAGGGAAGATACGCAGCGAGAAATTGAAACAACTTGAAGCTAGTTTAATTTCACAGCAGCAGTATTTTGCAAGAGCCCGAGAGTCGAAACAGAACGCCACAAAGGCTAGTTGCGAGATTATTGAAATTATTAATTTAAAAAAATTATAGTAAGTAAGTAAGTAAATGTGACACACAGAATGGCTTGCTAAAATTTGCTTAAATATATTGTTCTACGTAAAGGACGTCAGCCAAAGTCAAACAAACTGGGAGCTATGCAAGAATGGGTCCATTTCTGGGGTCACTGGAGCTCCCCTAGACTCAAACTATAGTATAAAAGTGATTTGAGAAAAACATTAATGGAAAAAAAAATCCTAAATATCCAAGGACCAATCTACATCTGAGGCATACTAGTCTAGCCCGACAATTGAACCAAAGTGATCTCATGAAATTCTGATGTGTGATTTCAATTCAGTCCCCCCCCCCCCTCCCCCATGTCAGTGTCCGTCTGAAGTGGACTCATTCTTGGATAGCTCCACATTTTTTTTTTTTTTTTTTTTAAATAAAGGTACTTGCACTCTGAAGCCACCACGTTGAATGAGGCTGGCCTGACCGCAGTAGTTTTGCAGGTTAGCAAGTTCACACGGTTTAATGTAATGCTAACTCTGATGCAGGTCAGACTTTCAGTAGCAAAATTAGTAGTGTTTCCCCCACCTCCACATCATTGGTGTCTTGTTAGATTACTTACAGGGACTGCTGTTGGCTAAAAAAAAAAAAACTTCTAATATACCTCCTCAAAGGGGCGGAAGAGGCAGATGTTGTCAACATGAATCTGTAAGGGCTGTGCGTTTGTGTCTGTGTGGCGGGCGGGAGGGTGGTCAAGTCATCAGTCCATGAAACGTACGTTTGGGGGGGGGGGGGGGGTGGACTGGCACATTCAGCAAGTGAAAAAAGATAAATGTAAGTCTGAACATAATGAAAATAATTCACTTAATAATGGTCTATTCTCTATCCTTACAATATACGGGAAGACAATCTAAATTACCTATGTAACTGAACTCTCTATATAATGCAAATAAGGTTGCTCGAAAATTGATGGGGACACTTTGAGCATCCTGAAATGTTAGTAGTGTTTTGTCCCTACCGTCCCTAGGCAAACCTACGCCATTGTTTGACGCTATTCTCCCGTTCATGTTCAAAAGAACACCATACCTGTATGGAAGCATAAGATGAACTCCCATGGCTTATCTGATCATGTTGGCTCAAATATACATATGTATATGTCTGCCTGATTATACTGTATACAGAATGAAAACTACAAACTACTCAGTAGTTTATATTTTTGTGATGGAAGTTCATATAAAAAAGGAAGATGACTTAAAAGACATGGGAACACAAACATAAAATTACATCAAATAGGGAAATAAGTTATAAGACACGGGGACACAAATTCAAAAGACAAAAAAAAATAAAAGACACCATTAAATATTAAACTCAGTCATTGGTAGCAGCAATGTCACTCTTAAAATCTGCTATTAGTACAGAAACTTCTGTTTTGTTGTCGCATTATTTTTGTTTTCCTGCTGTTCTCCAACAAAGCCCCTGACCTACTTGAAGCTCTTAGAGAGAAGAAAGATGTATCTGAAGTGCAAAATTCAAGCAATGAGTAAAAGAAGCATTTCTGCTTGCCTTTATGTGCAATGTGCCCAAGGCTGGGAAGAACGTTGACATGAAAGCACTGAATTATAAAGACTAAACATGCAACGGCAACAATGAATTTGACAGGGTTTACATTACATGCATTATTTTCACCCTAAGGAAAGTCAAATGTGTTTCAGACTATTGAAATGAAATTCAGAATCATGTATTTATCTATCCATCATCAATCTCTAGGCCTCAGTCGTAAAATTTATAATAAATGGATTGAAATTGAGTGTAAAAACTCCTTAATGGTTATACAATTTTGGACACCCTTTATTTTGAATGTAATGTAAAGATATTACAATGGAAGCCTCAAAGGTTGACAGTGCTCCTGTAAACTGGAGGTAAAGACAGAAACATACTTGCAGGTGAGTCATTATCTTAATATTACTAATAAAGTTGAATAGAGATTTGTGTCAAAAACCAAATGAATTTGCATTTAGCAATTCAATACAGTCAGGACTTCATCCTTCGGGTGACGGTGTCTCGTGCTAAAGGCTATTTAAAATATTAAAATTGGGTATTACTAAAATCTTAAATATATCTTATTCCATTTTATTCTGGTTTCATATGGTGTGCAAATGGAACCTCTTGGCTGTAATTTTGTCTGTTATGGGATGATCAGTGCTTTGCCTTTGGATCCCACACATTTATCTATCTTGCCTTGATTGTGGCTTGTTGAAATTTGCCCTCCCCGGCCAAGACGCACGGAAACAGCGAAAGCCAAAACAAGTGCCGCTCGGCCGATGCTGCCCCCGCGCGCGCCAACCGGGAAGGCAGAACTTCGCGCGTTCTCTCTGACATTAACCCTTTGTACTGACTCCATGTTCCAAAAGTTTGAAAAAGACTCGCCGAAAGCAGGTTGACAATTTATTCGTCGACAATGGTCAGAAAACAAGGCAAAAAAAACAGACGACAGAGGGACAATTCTGGATCCAAAACAAGGCTACATGTTTCCGAGCAGCAAAATCTGTGTTATCTCAGTCCTTTAAAGTCCTTGGTGAAGCGGGCCGTGTCGAAGGTGTGTCCGAAGGTGTGTCTGGGCGTTGCTTTTGGGTCTTCCCCTCTGTGGCCGGTTTTGGGCGGCTTAGGTTCGTGCACAGATCGGACGCCAGCTATCAACTTTGTTGTCCGGGCTGTCTCTAACTGTTTTAGAGCAAAGCGCTTTGTCCTTGGAGTTTGCTGGGAGAGCTGATTGCAAGAGTTGGTGCGTCAATCTTGTTCGTGACGCACGAACATCATGATTACTAAAATTTAAAAGTGACTTGTTATAATTGTATGTAGCTTTTTTGGCAATTTCTATCATGTCTTGGTGGCTGCACTTCATGGCACTTCAGCTTGCACTTCAGTTTGACTTGAAGGTAGTTCGTTAGTGTGTCCAATTATAAATTAAAAAGGTAAATTGATAAAATTAACTTACCGATGCAATCTTTGAGTCAGGGAACATTTCTTTTGCTAATTCTAATAAGTGATCAGCAATAGCTGCAGGCAAACTGTGTTCGGCAACAAATTGGCAGAATAAAATCTCCGCTTTTGTCACTTTTCATTCTGCAGACTTCATCTTTAAGATCAGTGTTGTTAATCTTACTTTTAAAAAGTAATTAATTACAGTTACAAATTACTTCTCCCAAAAAGTAATTGAGTTAGTAACTCAGTTACCTGAATGTAAGAGTACTGTAACTTTCACACTATAAGGCACACCTGATTATAAGCCGCTACCCACCAAATTCGACATGAAAATGACATTTGTTCACAGATAAGCCGCAAAGGACTATAAGCCTCAGCTGTCCTCACCGTATTATGGGATATTTATACCAAAAGATTAGCCGGTAACACTTTATGTGGCAGCGGCATCATACAACTCCCAATGAGCCACCATGAAGCTTTGCATGTAATTGGTTCAAAGCTTCATGGTTGTTCATTTGGTGTTCATTGCCTCAAGCAGGTTCATTTGGTCATCACTGCTCCCTTGGGGGAGACAGTCAACCTCTGTTGCCACAGGCTGTCAACACTGTTGTTGTCCAACATGCCTCCAAGCATGCATTGCAGCGCTACAGATGTAAATAACAATCAAAATTCATTTTCTGTGCTAATCATTTCTTCAGTTACTGCTCCTGTTGTTTCATTAATTACGTGTTATGGTATTTGGTAACACTTTATTTGACAGTAGCACCATAAGCCTGTCATTAGACAATCAAAAGTATGACATGACACTGGCATGAGCATTAATGAATGCTTATAATAGATGACATTTAGTGTTATCTGGCAAATTATCTCACTTCTGAATGGATGTAAAAGATCCGCGCTGTACATAAATGGAGTTAATGGCATAATTTGCTGGATGACACTTAATGACATCCGTTATAAGCGTTCAGTAATGCCCCTGATAGTGTCATGTCATAATTATGACCGTCTTATGACACTTCTGTCAAATAAAGTGTTACCTATCAATCCTAATAAATCAACAAATAAGCCGCACTGGACTATAAATCACAGGATTCAAAATGAAGGAAAAAAGTAGGGGCTAATAGTCTGAAAATTACGGTAATTAGTTACTTGGCAAAGTAACTGGTGTTACCTTTCATGTTTTTTCACCCCCCAAAAAAACATAGTAACCTTTGCTCTGTTTGGAAGTCATTTAATGTTGTGAATCAAACGTTAAAGTTGTTAAAATTGCTCCCATTTTTTCAAGTCAAGATTTTGCCGATTTAGGAGTATTTTAGATTTAAAAAATTACTTAGGTTCGCTAGGAAGGTTCACTACAACAAAGCCTTTCTGAAAAGTCTACTGCTTTAAAATGGCGGCTGTTTACTAGTGCCGCCGAGTCTGTCATTTCGCATGTAGTTCTATATGCATGGGATATCTAGGCGTAGATTGTAGACTGTCGGCTACAGTCAGGAAATATCGGCGCTGCCAGGCATTGCGTTTGCTACAGCGTCACAACAAACACTCTTCTCTCTCCGTGTCTCTGACTTTTCTCGCGTCATTCAACCAACGTAGGAACGCATAGTAACGCACATTGCCTCCTTGCCGAAACGGTGACAAAATCCGAACGGAGAAAAAAAAAACTAACGCACGAAAAACATTTAACACATTTAAAAATCAGTGCTCACTTGTACAAATTACGGCAAAACCGTACAACTTGACAGGTATGGAGATAGATAACAGAGAGCCCAAATTTAGTTTAGAATTTAGATTATTTTTTTGGTGAGTGGGGGGTTCTGGAGATATACAGTATAGTATTTTTTTAAGTAAACACTATAAAATGTGCCAATGTTTGTAGCATTTCAAATGCCCTTTAAGTATAAACCACCATATATGCACATGCACCTTATTTTGAGGACTAAAAAGTGCACTGAAAGTCCTTTCTTTATTCATTTTTACCAAAAATTAAAAGGTCATCATAAGTTGCTCACCAGGATATATGGCAATATGCATAACTGTATCGTATGTACTTATAAATAGTGTAACAAATGCCAACATTTTCATCAAAATAATTTCCATCCATTTATAAAACATTTTTACTGTATAGTGATTTGGCTCAGTATTGAGCAATTCTTCTAAAAATATTTGTTCTTTTTTTTTGCCCCCTTTAGTTTATTTTTTGTTTTTTCACTTCAAAAGCCCACGCTGTTGGTCAGTTCATCGCGATGGCAGGGCACAAACTGAATATTACACGATATATAATGAGCGTTTAGGACAAACGTCTGTCAATGATATTGAGTGATATTGAGATCAGTACTATAGATGAAAATGTTTGCGTGTGTATGGCAGGCCTGGATCTAGGTTTACCCACCAGAGTAGGCACTAAGAAATCTTGAGGGGGCACCCCCAATGCAGGCTTTTTTTTACCCTCTGCATTTCTCCAGGCTTGGGACCGGCGCAAGTAGGACACTGGCTTATGCCCCGTTGAGGCTGCATTAATTTTTTGGGGGGTTTATTTATTTATTTTTTCCATTCACCTATCAACTTATTCTCGCAGATGGCGTGATGTCACGATGACGTCATCTCGCATAGCAACGTGTCGCCATTTTGAGATGGGGGCACGCACAGATAAACATCCGTAGACAAACGTTGTCAGAAATTCATACATTTCAGATATGTTTTGCGTCTTTTTTTTCATAAAAACGTCTTAAACATGACTTATTATTATCACGAGTCACTGCCGACAGACGCGAGGAGGCGATACAACTTAAAATTAGTGTGTATTGGCCTGCAAATCTGCCCATACAAAGTCGCAGCTGATAGCTGGATAAACAATCACAAGGAATTGCCTGCAGTGGAGTTCGGAAACATCCACAACTACCTCATAAAGTCACCCAATAAGTTGACCTTTCTCTATTACATGGAATATGTACTGTGTGGAACCAAGAAAACTGGTAGTATATACGGAGTGATTATCTCTGACGCAACCGGTAATTCGCCTCCAAGCGTTATTTAGCCGTGAACACATTACGGCAAAATAACCAATTCCCACCAGGCCAATAAAAAAAAATAAAAAATAAAAAATAACGCTTTACGAGTTGTCGATTACGGTAATAATAACCACTGCCTAGTCTGTTGAATCCTAGCAGCTAATTAGAAAAAAAAAGCAGCAGCAAAAAAAAAAAAAAAAAAAAAAAAAAAATTGGATTAAAGTTTACTCAGCAGTTATAAAATGTCAGCTGCAAACGTAAATGTGCCTGGATTTAGGTTCCCACTGGTCCACGGAAAGAACGAAGAACTTCAATTGTGTTACAACCTGCAACACGGCAACTTTTAGTCATTCCCACGGAAAAAAAAAGACTGCAAATAAGACAAAAGTTCAACGCGTTTGTACTACAATGCACGACAGAGCAACTGCTTGTGACTCGTGTTTTGCCCCCATTTCAATATGGCGACGCTTTGTTGTTGCTGGTGACGTCATTAATGCCCGGATGTCCGACTGCGAGAATGTGTCTGGAGGAGAGAGAGGAAGCGCGTGAATAACAAACGAGGTTGGAAAAACAGCTTGTTTTGGTGATTGCTTGTTCGGCGGCCAACAGTAACCGTTAATCCTGCAATAAAAAAGTAGGTGAGACCAACTCTCCGTGCGTTTTCTATATCCAGTGTGACGCTACAATAGATATTCTCGACATTTTGATTGGGTGGGCACGACTCACGTCTGGGTGGGCCGTGCCCACTCCGGCCCCCCCATACATCCGGCCCCAGTGTATGGGTCACTTAAGTCTCGAGAATCTATTGATATTGAATGGAATCCGAGCAGATCTCTTTTTTTGAAAAATAAGATTCGCAGTAACAGCCCTGGCCACACATCCCCTCACATTTTAGTGTGATTAGCAAGTGTTTTTCTTGGAATACAGTGTTCTTTCATCACTATGTATAAAACCCTTTGTTGTTAGCATAAAAAAAAAAAATCAATCTTTTTCATTAGTCCACAACACCTAGTTCCAAAATGAAGCTGGCTTATTCAAATGTTCTTATCCATATAAGTGAGTCTGTTTGTTTAATCTGTGCAGAAAAGGCTTCTTGTTTAACAAGATTTTCATTTAGATAATTTGAGAGATATTTTGAGCCTCCCCATGTTGCGACTCTTCAACTCAAAATGCCATCATAAATACATTTTGTCATGACTGCGTGCATGTTTCTATGAGGTTTGAAACTTGATATACTCACATGACAATTTTGGTTTCCAATTAACTAGTGTTAGTTAGTTACAGGTATTCAAATTTTATATTCAGAGGTTGGTAGTAATGCGTTACATTTACTCCGTTACATTTACTTGAGTAACTTTTTGAGAAAAATATACTTCTAAGGGTAGTTTTGCAAAGCCATACGTTTTACTTTTACTTGAGCAGATTTATGAAGAAGAAAAGCTACTCTTACTCCACTACTTTTGGGCTACACTAGGCATTACATTTTCCCTCTTTGATCTACATATTATATTTTTACTTTTTTTCTTGCCGGAGACGCTAACAGTGGCTATATCAGTTTCGCCAATGAGACGTCGCAGCAATAATCACATCACTCCATTATACCAATCAGACTCAAGCTTGCTGTTCTATGATCACGCCGGCCCGCTCAATCACATGGCGTCTTTAAAGCACCGTAAAAGTATTTTACAGAGAGCGTCGCCGTCAACATGACTCGAAAGCGCGGATTTTAATCTCTCTTATTTGGCACCGAGTGACCACAGAAAGCCGGAGATATGATCCTTTTAGTTTTATAATAGGAAATATGTTTTCTTCACTAAAAGGCACTCATGGTCATGGACGAATAATGCTTCATTTCTGTAGATTTATTTTTCTCTTGCCAGAATTCAATGGTTTTTTTGTATTTCTTAAAATGTTTATGTAACAGGTTAAAGTACAGTATCATAATAACAGTTCAAATAGATAACTGTGCTGGGAAAAAAATACCATTGTTAAAGAAAAATCAAACAGCGTAAGCAGTTACTCACAATGTTACTCATTACTTGAGTATTCTTCTAAAAAATACTTTTTTTACTTGTACTTGAGTACATTTTTTGGATGACTACTTTTACTTGAGTAATATTATTTTTAGGGCTGTCAAAATTATCGCGTTAACGCGCGGTAATTCATTTTTTTAAATTAATCACGTTAAAATATTTGAAGCAATTAACGCACATGTCCTGCTCAGACAGTGTTCTGCCTTTTGGTAAGTGTTACAGCAAGGCTTTTTGTGCTGTCTAACAGCGAACTCTTGTGGTCGCTTTGAGTCATGGTTTATTGCTGTCTTGCCAGTTCAATATGGCTGCACGACGTCTCGGGCTGACACCTACGTTGTAATGTTGTGCTTATGTGATCCTTGGACAAGATTTGTCCGTAAGTATGGTTGTTGTAAAGTACATATTATGTTAGTAAGCGAAATGTTATATTTTTTGTATGAGACGCTTTTTGTTTATGTTTAGTGAACCTGTATAGCGTGCTAAGCTAACGTTGTTGCTAATGCAATGCTTATGTACTTTTTTTTTGTAGTTTTACGACAGTCTAAAGAGGACAATGGTTTGAGGCCATTTTATTAATAAATCAGATGAAAAAGAAAGAAGTCTGATTATTATGACGTCGTTCACTAGCTGTCTAGCTTTGGAAAAAGTAGACGCTTCGGAGTGAGGACAGCATTAAATGACAGTAGAGTGAAATGCCCACTACAGTCCTTATGTACCGTATGTTGAATGTATATATCCATCTTGTGTCTTATCTTTGCATTCCAACAATTTATTTTACAGAATATATATATAATTTACTGAAAAATATGGCATATTTATAGATGGTTTGAATTGCGATTAATTGCGATTAATTACGATTAATTAATTTTTAAGCTGTAATTAACTCGATTAAAATTTTTAATCGTTCAACAGCCCTAATTATTTTTAAAGTAACACTACTTTTACTGAGTAAAATCTTTGGCCACTCAACCTACCTCTGTTTATATTATACAGTGATCCCTCGCTACTTTGCGCTTCAAACTTTGCACCCTCAGTCCATCGCGGATTTTTTTTCCAATTAAAAAATAAGTCCATACAAATGAGCTGTCCCGATCCGATCATGTTGTCTCACTCTCCCTCCTGCTGTTTTTCTAGGACAGGCAGTGCACTAGAGTTGTTTATTAAAGTTAACGATGATTGACAGATGTTTGGGTTTGATCTTACCAGAGACGCAAACTTCAAAGCGCCGCATGCGTCAATAATCGTTTAACTTATGAAACAGTTGCTGTGGCAACTCATTGTGTGTAACTGAGCAGCTTAAGCGGATTTGAGTGGACTCACTCAATGAAGCATTTAATTAACCCAAGCATTTTTCTACTTGTTTAAAAATAATTCGGCAGGGCATTTACATTTAATGATGAAATAATTATTAATTATTCACAATTTATTAATTAACAATAATTAAAACTTAATTATTGCTTAATTATTGCATTTGAAGTACTTAAAAACATTGATTAAAATAATTAAATATATATATATATATATATATATATATATATATATATATATACATATATATATATATATAAATATATGTATTTTATACATGTATACTTTAGGGAAAAAAGTGCAAAAACATGTCTTAGCTGTGTCTTTCCAATGCTGAATCTGAATAAATACACTTAAAAAAAAAAAAAAAAACTTATCATAATTATTACATTTGAAATACCTAAAAACATTTATGAAAATATTTATATACATAAAAGGTTTTATATATATATATATATATACTTTGGGGGAAAAAAGTGCAAAAACATGTCTTAGATGTATCTCTTTCCAATGCTAAATTTGAATAAATACATTGAACGCAGAAAAAATCTTTTTTTGGGGGGGGGGGGGCTACTTCGCAGTTTTTCACTTTTCGCGGCGGTTTCTGATCCCCACTAACCGCGAAAAACGAGGGATCACTGTATGTCAAAATGAAGTTGCTTATCACAACACCCAATGAGTTATAAATTAAAATAATGGAAAATGTCAGGTATGTCCAAAACCTTTCATACCACGGTATTACAATGGTTGTACATTAACCATTCTATTTTAAGAAATCGTTGTTAACCCAAAATATTCATATGGTTCCGCTATTCATCAGACACTTGACCCTACAACCCGCACTGCATGCTGGGAAAAGCGCGTTGGCCTTGGAAACATGGCGTCGCACTGACAGCTAGGATTCTCATTATCGTCTTTGGCCACTTGCAGTGGCTGGGCCACACACGGAGCTTCTTGCGGAGGGTCGTCTTCATTTTTTCCCACTAAAATCAGCGATAATAGATATAATATCCGTCCCTAGCCGACTGACTCTGTCAAGGCGTGGCGCGATAACGGGTTTAGTGCGAGTGTCACGCCCACTCTGCTTGGGAACATTAACCAGTCGACACCGCACGGTAAGCTTGCCGAGGCAGACAGTTAGCAGCAGCCGCTGTTAGCACGGCTGACGGGAAAGGAGCAGACATGTGATGTGAACACGACCTGCCATCGCTTTCATTTCACCGTCTGGCTACGGTCCGCTAGCTCGTAGCCTAGCACGGCGCGTTCCGTCAAAACACCTTCGTCAAAGCGGACGGGCTCGGCCAAGATTTAAATGGTTCTTGTACAGCAGCCGTAGCCAGGGCGTTTTCTGTCATTCTGTCACTGAATTTTTAATGTTCGACCCCATTGGCATCACCGTCGGAGGAGAGAGCGATGGGCTCCGGGGCCGTGGACTCGTCCCAGTGGCTTTCGGTGAAGGAGGAAACCATTTTTCTCCACGATGGACTCATTCGGGTGACTGATTTGGCCGAACTCCCCAGTGAAATTGGAGTGTCGGAGCAGGGGGACACCGAGCAGGAGGTGAGTCGAGTCACACGCCCATGACGGTTGTTTTGAAAGTGTTTATGAAAGGAACGTGGACGTATGATAGCGGCAGGCTTGTTTGTTTGAGATCATATGTAGAATGTATATTGACTGTCTGCGGTAACACACCCTAAATGATAAAGATAGCGCTAACGTTTGCAACTTTCCCCGCACTGCTTGTTATCGACCCTCTGTCAAGGTGGTTGTCACTGCGCTTGCGTTTCCGCTGGTTTCTTTCAGAATAAAAGTAACGGAAACAAACGTTTTTACACGATGTTTCTTGGAAAAAAGTATTACATTCTATAAAAACAGTTCTTTTTTTCATGTATATGGCGGAAAACACTCAGGTGACTTAAAGTTCCGCTCGGAGACCCCCAATCTGGCCAGATTTCAAAATTGTCCGATATGCTATGATACATCATTGGAAAGCTTAAAATCTCAATTTTCTGGGGGGAAGAAAAATTTTGAAGAAAAACATTTTAAACAGCAAAACCCTATCCAGTGGCGGACTTTGGGGCCTAAGGCAAACATATCCAGGGGCCCTCTTCATGGGTCAGGGGTTAAAAAGGTGAGAAGGGTGTGGTGAAAATATGTTCCGGTACACTAGGGCTGTCCTAAACGACAAATTTTCTCCTGATTGGTCAGCAACTTTCTTTTTTTTAATAATTTAGCAATGAAATTTTTGTTGACGCTTATTAATTCCCAAACTATTTTGGAACACTTAAATTCTTTATTAAAGTACAAATAATCATGTAAATAACAATAATTAATCACAAATAAACAATGAGATTAAATGCTGATAGCATTTACTAGTGCAAAAGAATGGAAAGTAAACATTCAGAACACTGCCTTTGTAACATTTTTCAAAACAATTCTTTAAAAAAAAAATTCTAGCATTATTATTATTATCGTATTGTACTATATATAATAGTAGTATAATAATTATTCATTGCCAATCATATTTGTCATAAAGAGTGTCATTTGAAAGCTATTCTTAGTGTAGAATCTGTATTCTGTAGTATTTACTCAGTGCATGTGTGTGGGGGAGAGATAATATAAATGCAGCATTCAAATGGCTTTCATTTTTGTTTGGTTATTTGTTTGGTATGCTGACATAATTATACATGACGAATAGTTGGGGGTGCTGCTGGCTCCGGTGGCCCAAGCCCTTGCTCGTTGGGGCAAGGGGCAGCTGGTTGGGGGGCCTAAGGCTTTCGCCTACTTCGCTTGAATAGTAGATCCGCCTATGACCCTATCTAGAGGTGAGAGCACACGAGAGCAAAAATACAGACGCCATGACTTTAACGAGATATTATCGCGTACTTACCTTGTTTCGATCCAAAAACTCCATGTTGCATGTATCACCGAGTGTCAAGACACAGCTGTGAATTGCCACAGCTGGATTTTTGGGGGATTTTATGGGTGAAACATGGTAATATAACAAGGGTCGTAATGCAGAAATCGCAGACATGAAGGAGTGGTTGAGATTTTCTTTTTCATATATTTACCTGTTTAAACATTTTTTTCCCCCAATTTTTCTTTGTGATAGTTATGAGGTAGATATCCGTGACTTTTTTACAGACGCCAATTTTTTCATTGTGACGTAATTTGTTTAAAAGTGTAAAATATGCGAGTGAATAACTTTTTAAAGTCGTTTTTTTTTTTTTAAACTAAATATTAGACATCAGTTAATGATTCTAAGCTAAAATTGACAGACATTTCAAATAATAAATACGATTACTTACCTTCTTTTTATGGCTAGGTTGAAACAAAAGCGGTTGCACGACGTCTGTAAACAGGGGTTTTCAGGGTTAAACAGACAAATTAAAAATAGTTCCGGGGCTCATTGTGCCATGAATCTGCTATGGCAGCATATAGACATATTGTTCTATCAAAAGCAACAGTTCTTTTGGCTTAAAATACAGCAGTTTATTTTAGATAAGGGTGCAATAGCAGAAACTGATTATTCAGCCTTGTCTGTGTTTTCCGCCATATACAATATAGAGTGAGGCCTTGTAATTTTGCAAGTTCACCCACTTAGTAAATAGGTAGTGGTCTAAAATTTGAATCATAGATGCTTTTCCACTTAGGGACGTATTCTTAAAAAAAAATCCGGAACTCACATATCATATTCTTCTATAATTTATTTGTAATTTACTGGGGTTCATAAGTATTTGTACCCCTGAGAAAATCAGTGCTAATATTTAGTGCCGAAGCCTTTGTTTGCAATTACAGAGGTGAAACGCTTTCTGTAGTTCTTCAACAGGGGTGGCGTGGCTCAGTGGTAGAGTAATTGTCCCCCAACCCAGAGGTTGTTGGTTCGATTCTCCGCCCTGATAAACACGTCTAAGTGTCCTTGAGCAAGACACTGAACCCCACGTTGCTCCTGGTGCTGCGTCACCAGTAGGTGGATGGTGAGATAGTGTAAAGCGGTTTGAGCGCCCTGAAAGGTGGAAAAGCGCTATATAAGTGTAACACCATTTACCATAACACCAACAGGTTTTCACATATGGGAACCGGGATTTTGGCCCGTTCCTCCACACAAATTCTCTCTAGATATGTCAGGTTTTGGGGCTGTCTTTGACAAAATATGAAGTTTCGGCTCCATCCAAAGATTTTCTATTGGATTGAGGCCTGGAGACTGCCTAGGCCACTCCAGAACCTTGATATGCTTTTTACAGCCACTCCTTGGTCAGCTTGGCTGTGTGCGTCGGATCATTGTCATGTTGGAAGATCCAGCCACGACTCATCTTCAAGTCTCTGACTGAGGGAAGGAGGTTGTGGCTCAAAATCTGTTGATACATTTCACCATTCATCCTCTGCTTTATACAGCACAGTTGTCCTGTCCCCTTTACAGAAAAGCAGCCCCAAAACATGAGGTTTCCACCCCCATACTTCACAGTGGGCATGGTGTTCTTTGGATTGTACTCATCCTTTTTTCCTCCACACACAAGTAAAGTTTGCATCAAAAAGTTTTACTTTGGTCTCACCTGACCACATGACTTTCTCTTCTGACTCCTCTGCATCATTCAGATGGTCCCTGGTTAACTTGAGACGGGCCTTCACATGTAATGGCTTCAACAGGGGAACCTTCTGAGCAATGCATGATTTCAAAGTAGCCTTTGAAATTGTGCATCCAGCTCCCTTCAGATTACTGACCAGCTCCTGCCTTGTAGTTCTAGGCTGAGCCCTCACTTTTCTCATCATGAGTGATGCCCCACGAGGAGAGTTTTTACATAGAGTCTCAGTCGGAGGTAGATTATCAGTCATGTTTAGCCTTTTCCATTTTCTAACAATTGCGTCAACTATTTATTTATTCTCACCAAGCTGCTTTTCAGTTGTCCCATAGCCTTTTCCAGCTTTGTGTCGCTCAACATTTTTTCATCATTCTCTGGTGTCTTTCGAAAGCTCTCTGGTCTTGCCCATGGTAGCAGTTGGATTATGACTGACTGTGGGGTGATTAGGTGACAATAAAAACTTCAAACGGATGGTGGGTGGGTGGTTACTCATTGGGTAAAGGTGGACTTTTTTAAAGGTAGACTGACAACTCATTGAGTGTCATAATTATTGCTGATTCTCAGGGGTACAAAAACTTATGAACGCTAGTAAATTACAAATAAATTATTTAAAAAAAATCAAACAATGTGATTTCTGGATATTTCTTTTAGATTCTGTCTCTATGAGTGGAAATGCATCTACAGTGCCCTCCATAATTATTGGCACCCCTGGTTAAGATGTGTTTTTTACCTTCTAATATTTTTTTTAAATTCAAATAATATGAGACTTTAATTGAAAAAAAGAGGAAAAATCCAACTTTCAATACAAGTGCATTTATTCAGTGGGGGAAAAAAATCCCACATAAAGAAATAATTATTTGACATCAAATAATGTGTGTCACAATTATTAGCACCCCTGGTGTTAATACTTTGTACGACCCCCTTTTGCCAACAAAACAAGGTCTGGGGACTGAGACGGCTATGGGAGGAGCTTGATTTTGTGTCTGGTGAACCATTTCTGTGTAGATTTGGCCATATGTTTAGGGTCATTGTCTTGCTGAAAGACCCAGTGATGACCCATCTTCAGCTTACGGGCAGAGGACAACAGATTTGGATTTAAAATGTCCTGGTATTTCAAAGCATTCATGATGCCATGCACCCTAACAAGGTTCCCAGGGCCTTTGGAAGCGAAACAGCCCCACAGCATCACTGACCCACCCCCATACTTCACAGTGGGTATGAGGTGCTTTTCAGCATGCGCATCTTTCGTGGCACGCCAGACCCACTTAGAGTGTCTGTTGCCAAAAACCTCAATCTTGGTCTCAAAAATACACACGGTCCCAGTTGAAGCATGGGACCGTGTGTATTTTTGATTTTTCCTTTTTTTTCGCATCTTATGCAAATGCTGTAAACCAGCAATTTTTCATATTTGAAGTGTCACCTTTTTAACACAATTTTGCATTTTGGAGAAGCCTGCCAATGTTTTATAGCAGTCTAAAGTGGTTAGTACGTTGTCTTTTTTTCCATTTGCCTTAATGTAGCAATGCTAACGTTTTACAGTTTTTAATATAGATATTTCTATATTTTGTATGTCTGAACTTTAATTCTATGGCGTGTTGATGACCAATAAACATATGTGAAAGGAACTGGAGTCTCATATGCAATCACTGCAGCGATAAATTGCAGGAGGGAAAATTACCGCCCTCATTTTTATTTACCGTGCGATAAATGGACTTATTGCAAATTACGACAGGTTTACTTTAAAGAGCATACGACAGGAGAAAAAAAGCCTTAAATGGCATTATTATGTGAATTAGAATCATATTTTGAGACGATTCAACTATATACAACAATTTAGCAAAGCGCAGATGACCAGATGTTAGTCTTTTAATCTGCCGGTTAGCCACGCCTACCATTATAGGGCTTTAGCGTCCCCAACAGGTGGATGACGTCAGCGGTAGACTGGGCTCATCGGTTTTACTTTTCAGCCCATTGAGGGGGAATTATTCAGAACGAGGAAAACGCGACGAAGAGAGCCGCAAAATGTCATTGTTTCAGTCTCTTTACGCCAATATTTTTACAGGATATTCTTTTTATCCAAGTATTTTTCCCCAGTAGCTATATAAATGGCTTGAGAAGGACCAGTCAGCCTGTCGAGCTGCAAAATGTCATTGTTTCTGTCTCTTTACTTCAATATTTTTACAGGATATTCTTTTTATCGAAGTATTTTCCCCAATTGCTAAATAAATGGCATGGTCATGACAAATAACAGTCTTGTGCTAAATGGAATATGAAATAATAAAAATGTATTTATTCAGGACGACATGGCAAAATTACTCCATAATGGTCAAAACTGTCGACTTCACCTTTACTGTCACACCTCCCGAACGATATTTTATGACACCTAAATCGGACATATGTCATTTCCCTTCCCCGGCTTTGGAGAATGTAAACAAACCAAAAGGCGTGACAGCTAGCTGACATGCTAACCCGAACAGAGTGATGTTTCAAAGTCTTCGAAGCGGAAAATCACACATAACTAGCCTGGATTATTTGACATGACGATTGGGTTGTCGATTGTCTTTGCGGATCGGCAAACCGCCCGGCGGAGAGCAATTTACAGTTCGTTCCCCGGAGGAGGGCGGCTGCAGTTGTTGTGCAGCTAACCTGCTGCTAATGTGCATGAGGAGAGCTTTTTACATGCCTATTAATGATCAAACGTAAGTAGTCCTTTATTTAAAGAAAGTTTGTAGTGTTTATTTTGTAATAGCTGTATTAATATTTGACATAATACTAAACAAGATGTTTACTCACTTCCTCGTAAGTCCAATGCTCCCACAGTAGTCGGGCTTGTTTTGGCCAATATCCACGGTGAATTGGAACCTTTTGAAACTCCAAAAAGGTGCATACGCCTCTCCCTCATACGTGTATTTTTCTGCAGCCGTTTGGCTGGCGTGATGCGAAAAATAAACGTATTAATCCGCAAAATCAGCTGAATCCTTCGTCCTCATACACAACAGTACGCTGTATAGTGAAGAGGATGCCTTCTACCGTACACGTCACAGCGCCCTCCTCCTCAATGCAAGACCGAAGCAGGAGGTCACTCATTTTCATGGCGCGGGATTAAAAAAACTAAATAAATACAGCGATCGGTTCCACACACATCCAAGCGGTCCATATCATTCAGGAGCATAAAATGCCTCGTGTATTATGAAATAAACATGCTTTTTCGTGTCACATGCACTTTAAGTACCCCATGATACCCCGTGAACCTCAAAATAACTGTCCAAAATCATGTATTATAAGTCATATTAATATGATGAAGTAAAAAATAAGGTACCTTGTGTTAAATGCCATTATATTCAATGACTATTCGCAAAAAAAAAAAAAAAAAAAAAAAAAAAAAAAAGTTTTCCGGCTTTACTGGCAAGTGTGTCGCCTTGATGAGAGAAAAGGACGCTGTGGAAAGAGCAAGGAGGCGAGAGAAGGGGGATAGCATGGCTGCTCAGGTTTTAATGTGTGCCCACCGTCCGATCTCAAAAAATCGGATCGGGACTCGCGAGAGGAGTCCGCGCCAGGGGCAAGCAGCAGCAGCAATAGCATGAGAACAAGGAAGTGGGACCTGACGCCGTCAGGAACTGCAGGACGGCGGTGAAGCTGCTAAGGGAGGAGGGGATCCTGACATGGCAAGAACTAGGTACTGTTTACGCGACTTAAAAAAAAAAGGACTGGAGAGACAGAATGTCGGACGAGACTCCAGTGTCGTAAAGTCGAAATCACGTAAGTCGGGTACGTCGTAACCCGGGGGCTACTTGAATAAGGCGTACGTGACTCTCAGCAACACCCACCAAATTTTACAAGAAAACAGTACCTGCTCATATGTAAGCCATACTGAACAATAAGCCGCATGGATATTCACACCATATTAGACATGCAGCTCATTAGCCTGCAAAAATCTTTATCCTGGACTATATACCGCAGGGGGAAAAAGTAACGTTTTATATTGTGAAAATTACTGTAGTTGCATTAATACCATCCTTAATGTCAACAAAAAGTGACATTTCTGCTTAAAACATGTGTTGTAGTTGTTTTTATCCTTTGTCCCAAATGTCTGACCTTGTACCGGTAATGTGTTCAGCTCGAGACGATCGTTCATTGCTGTTTTTTTGGGGCAGTGATGCTGACTGTGCTTTATCTAGCAGAAGCAGTAATTCTCAGAACAAGACACAAAGGGCAGAACTCCAGTCAAGTTTTACTGTAACATTAGTAGAGTTCGTGTAATGTAATCAATACAAATTGTGCCTGCTAAATGCCATAATAGTTTTTTCCCCTAGTCCTTTGTCCATAGGCCTCACATACAAATCAATATCTGAAATGCTGCTTAAGTGCACATGAAGAACATTGTTTCACTTTGCTGTGTCTGACCATTATTTCCTTGCGCTAAGAACTATAGCCATGAGCAAGCTTTATACTTAATGTTACCTTTTTATAGGTATAGCTTTTTTTTCAGGAAACATATTTTCAATTGACATCCAGTTAACCAACAAAGGTGTGTTGTTGGCTCTGTTTTTGAACTAGGCCAATTTATTCTATTCTTTTATTCCACAGTAATATGCTTGTGTAATGCATTAACTTTTTGATTTTCTCCTCTACCATCCTATCCTTCATGACAGATTCTGACATTTGAAACGAAGAACCCAGCTGAGCTGGCCGAGCGTCTACGGGCAGTCTGTGGGAATCAAAGTAATGCTTATGCCCGCCTGTTGGAATACAGACTCAATGCTCTGCGTGGCCTGTGGGGGGCACAGCGGCAGCTGGCCCTGGAGGAGCAACAGGAGCGAGAAGGGACTGGGGGTGCTGATGAGGAGACCTTGGCCTTGCTCAAAAGACAAGGTCTGCTCCAGCAGCCCGAGCAGGCTCCCTTTACCTCCCGTGTCGGTCTGCTGTTGGTCTTCCCCCTTCTTCAGTCACAGACCCGCAGTGACCCGGCTCTCTGTGGTGTCACGGCGGAGGTGCTGCTGGCCTGTCTCCGGGATTGCCAGCCGCTCAGCCTCATCAAGGAACCTGCCGACTGCCTGAATGGCCTGGAGGGGCTACTTTGCTCCTGGCTGGAAGACGGTGCTCAGGAGTCTGGCCAAACACAAAGAGTGACACAGATGCAGATTCTCCGCACGCCCAGACATCGGGAAAATGCTGCTGCAGCATTGGTTGCACTAGCCTGTGCCAGGTGAGGCCAGAGAAATACAACACTGAATACATTTCTATTTCATTATTTTCCATTTTGCTGTCACATCATTAAAGAGTTTATATTGTGGAAATAAATAAACCAGATTTCATACCTCAATATAAATAAACTCAAATCAAGCTGATTTAGAGTTATGGGAACAAACCAGATAAATGAGGTTTAGACTAGAGCTGTCCCGACTAGTCGACGTCGTCGATGACGTAAATGCGTCGACGGGCAAAACATACCGTCGACGGGTAATGACGGGTTAAAAAAAAAAATTACATGCGGATAAAGTTTAGAATGGCGGGCGCTCGCGATGCAAGCGGTTGTTACTGGCACCCCCAAGGGGGCCGCTGTTATTTCAATGTGACCGGCATTGTCAGATTGAGCAAAGAGGAAGAAAGTGGGCGAGCGAGAGAGAGGGAGCGAGATCGGTGAGTTGGGAAAGTGCGCGGGCAGCGCGGAGTTCAGTTAAAGAGCCATCCGACGCCTCTCGGTGTTTTTATGCACGCCGCCGCCTTCCTGAGGAGGAAATCGGACGAACCAACGAGAACGAGCCAAGTGAATCGCCTGTTCACTCCTCAGTACGGCGAGGAGTTGAAAACACCGCCAATTACCAAAAAGGGCAGAATTGGTGACAATTTTCAATGATTGTCAATGATACCGATGATGATGACAATAACATTTAATTCATTCATTCACGTGAAAGTGGCATAAAGCCAAAAAAGCGGACCAGAATAGCCAGAGCCTGGAATTATTTCAAGGAAAATATGGAGGGTGCCACTGTGTGTACTCTTTGCTAAACTGAGCTTGCATACCACGGTAGCACGTCGGCTATGAACGAACACTTGAAGCGCCGTCACCCGAGTATAATTTTTGAAGACAACAAGAAACAACAAGCTAGCGGATTGTAAGTCCATACAACTTTCTAACGATGTTTTTTAAAATGGAAGTTACCTTTATGTGCGTCGTATCAGTGTGCATTTTTATTTAATACAATAATTAATATATATATTAGATAATTATATATATTTAAATTATTATTAAATTTATTAGGATCATGGAAGCTCCCACTTGGGGAAAATATATACATATATCCTGTATATACATAATATTATGAAAATATATATGGAAACAGCACTGGCCTGCTTACTGTAATCCATGACTGCACTAATGTTAGTTACTTTATATTATAAAGTATTGTGTATATACACATAGTAGTATGCTATAAAATTAATACTATATATTTAATTTTTGTTACTGTGAGTATGTGTGCCTCTCATTCAAAATAATTGTGGTAATATTTCAGTGTGCCCTCTACTTTATCTATTTTCAGGTTAAAACAAACAAAAGTTTTTTCCCTCCCCCAAAAATGCGGAATGCACACCAGAAAAAGCATCTGAACTCAGTGCTCACACACAAAGTATTCTGAAAATGGTTGTCCGGGACGTTGCAATTCATTTTAACATTTAGAACAGTATAGACAATGACATACCACAAAAAGAGAATTGTTTTGACTCCTGTTAAAGAGGTGAATTCTCAGTGTTTCCATTTACATTTTTTTGCACTAGTTAATGCCAGTAGCATTTGACGTCATTGTTTGTGATTTATTATTGATATTTATATTATTTTAGGGCTGTCAAACGATTAAAATTTTTAATCGAGTTAATTACAGCTTAAAAATTAATTAATCGTAATTAATCGCAATTAATCGCAATTCAAAGCATCTATAAAATATGCCATATTTTTCTGTGAATTATATATATATTCTGTAAAATAAATTGTTGGAATGGAAAGATAAGACACTGGATGGATATATACATTCAACATACGGTACATAAGGACTGTAGTAGGCATTTCACTCTACTGTCATTTAAATCTGTCTATGCTGTGCTCATTCCGAAGCGTCTACGTTTTCCAAAGCTAGACAGCTAGTGAACGACGCCTTAATAATCAGACTTCTTCCTTTTTCATCTGATTTATTAATAAAATGGCCTCAAACCATTGTCCTCTTTAGACCGTCTTAAAACAACCAAAAAAAGTACACAAGCATTGCATTAGCCACAACGTTAGCTTAGCACGCTATACAGGTTAACTAAACATAAACAAAAAGCGTCTCATACAAAAAATATAACATTTCGCTTACTAACATAATATGTACATTCTTTACAACAACCATACTTACGGACAAATCTTGTCCAAGGATCATATAAGCACAACAGAGACGTCGTGCAGCCATATTGAACTGGCAAGAAATCAATAAACCATGTCGCAAACCGACCACAAGAGTTCACTGTTAGACAGCACAAAACGCCTTGCTGTAAAGCTTACCAAAAGGCAGAATACTGTCTGAGCGGGACATGTGCGTTAATTGCGTCAAATATTTTAATATTTTAACGTGATTAATTTAAAAAATTAATTACCGCGCGTTAACGCGTTAATTTTGACAGCCCTATATTATTTATTTATACGTTAATCAAGAATTTAGGTGTTCCAAAATGTTTTTTGTTAATTCATAAGCTTCAACAAAAATTTCATTAATAAAGTAGTTAAAAAAAAAAAAAAAAAAATTAAATTAGTCGACTAATCGTAAAAATAATCAGCTGACTAATCGGGAGGAAATTAGTTGTTTGGGACAGCCCTAGTTTAGACAGTTATTAACAGTTGTAGAAAATGTGAGCTAAGAACAGTATTTAACATACAAAGTAAATCAAGCGCGTAGGTTCGGTCTCAACATTGGTAGGGATGCTATAACAGCATAACCTGCATGCACACTTTGCTGGGGAGGGGCCATTAATAAGACCAAACAGATTGGCTACATTTCTCAAATTAAAGCTGGTTCCTACGTAAAAATGAAAAAAAGTTACAATAAAATTATTTTCATGGGAGAAAGTCATGCTTGCTTCATATAAAGGAAATTTACAGTGGTTGTGTTTTTTTTTTTTTTGGGTGGTGTGTGCATCAGCTGCAAATAAAAATATTTTTTTAATGATAAGAGATAGAAAATACATTTTAATTAGGGAATAAACTCACAAAATGCACAATTGGATTAACGTTAACAGTAGAAAAAGTACAGGAAGACACGTCTCTAAGCAGCTTTCTACTTGAGTTTTACAGGTTAGCAAGTTCACACAGTTTAATGTTATGGAAACTGATGCAGGTCTGACTTTCAGTTGCAAAATTAGTGGTGTCCCCCCCACCTTCACAACATTGACGTCTTTTTACATAAAGTGGCTGCTGCTGGCCGAAAAAAACCTTCTAATATCCCTCCTCCTCAAAGGAGGCGGCATGTCAACATGTATTTCTGTTGGGATTATGTGAATGTAGGGGTTCTAGTCATCAGCCAATGAAACGTCCGTTTGATGGGGAAAAAAATGGACCAGCACATTCAGCAAGTGAAATGGGGTAAATTTAAGTCTAAACATAATGTAGGGTCAATTCTATCCTTACAATTTATGGGAAGATAATCTAAATTACCTATATAACTGAACTCATATGATGCAAATAAGGTTGCTTAAAAGTTGGTGGGGACAATTTGAGCATCCCTAAAAATTGGTGGTTTTATATCCCTACCGTCCCTCAGCAAACCTACGCCCTTGAAGTAAATACCCTAAACTTATTTGACAAAACTGATAGTATACAGCTCTTCTTCTTTTCCTATGGTCTTTTTCCTTCAGGGGTCGCCACAGCGAATCGGTTGCTTGACGATCAAAATTGAAGCAAGAGCATGCGCAATATGTACTTTATATACAGAACTGTAACACTGTTGAGAGCATGTCTGATAGCTTGTTTGCGTACAGTGAACATAGGTTTACACATCTTGTTCAAATCAGATTTTTCAAAATTCAATTTCTACTTTTGTGATCTAAAAAAATGAAATCAAGGTGAATCATTTAAAAATATTTCACCACAAATTTAACCTATAAGATGTATCACCTATTTGAAAGAAACGATGCATAGCCTGTTTACAGTAATTTGCACCTGCTCAAACTAATAATTTGTTTCAAGAGATTTTTTTTTTGGCAGAAGCCTATCAGTTCATTTTTTCAGTTCATTCTTTAAACAAATGCTCCAAATTGGGAAGACATCCTCCGTGCACAGCCATTTTCGAATCATCCCACATGTTCAAATGAATTCAGGTCTGTCGAGGCCATTCAAAAGCCTTCCTCTTCTTTTGTTGAAGCCACTCTGTACTTTGGGTTGTTGTCATTGCTCATAATCCTCAATTTGGCTGCAGTAGCCGGAACATTTTATGGCAAAACTGATTGGTATTTGAAGCTGTTCATCGATCCCGCCATCTTAGCAAAGGCCCAATTTTCAGCCTAGGAAGAAACAGCCCCAAAGCCTAATCCTGCCACAACTACAGTATGTCACAATGTAGTTATGGAGTTTTTATTGGTGCTGTGCAGTGTTGTTTGCATTTAAGTCCAAGTGATTAGATTAATGTTAGGGGTGCACGATATCCAGTTTTTGAAACTAATATCGATAACTTTCTGCTCCTCAAAGCCGATACCGATATCGATAATAAATATATATATTTTTAAATGTATAACCTGAGTTTTTGAACACCTGGAGTTAAAAAAAACAAAAAACAAAACTAGTAGTGGATTCAACATAGATTTGCCTTTGATCTAACCAGATTTTTCATAATGACATGAACAAAACGGTGCGTTTTACTTCTGCACTGCCCGACAGCCAGCTAAGAATGAAAGCACTTCCATAAACCACAAGGGTTGGTCTTTTCTTGCTATTATGGGAAGACACTCGTCTTAATATTGTGAAAATACAAAAGAAAAATAGACATATTCAATACTCAATATACAACAAACTGCACAATACACTTATATACACAACTATTATATGTATAGCAAAGAACACGAGCTTGAGTTACTAAGGCATTGGCTGTCTTATACGACACAACAACTTATGAAGTTCTGTACATATGACCCTTCACCACAGAAGTAAACATATATTGCACATCCATATGTTATAGTAAACATTAAATACTTCCAGACATATATTTCTTAACAGAAAGCATTCACGGTTGTCAATGCTACCGCTAGACACCGCAATGTGTAAGTGAATGAACCAAACTACTGTAACAAAAAATAGATGCAGCGAATTATTCTGACCAGCAGATGGCAGCAATGCCCCGCAAATGGTCAACTGATTTCCCATACTAGTGTGTAAACTGTAAAGCCAGCACAGTACATATTATCGGTCGTATTAATAATGTTATTGGATTTATCGGGATGACGTCATAATTTCTATTATCGGACCGATAATTATCGCACCAATAATTATCGTGCACCAGTAAATACAGTATAGTATTATTGATTCAGCAACCTAACCTGAATGTTGCAGTGAACTCTCTCTCTTTCTCTAATCACTGGCGTGCACGCGCAGCCTCACGTTACACACAAACAAGGACCCAAACGGGAGTGCTCATAGCTGCCGGAAAAAATCGATTTTAAAATTCGTTGGCAACTAATTTGTTAATCGATTTTAATCGATTCGTTGTTGCAGCCTTGTATTTAACAGATCATCAGAAATTATGATTAAAAAGATAACTCAAGGCTTCATTGTTCTAACATGCATTGCCCCACTTGTGTTTGGGAGGTGTCAAATATGCTTTTGGATATTTTTTCTCTACAAGAAAAATCTTGCCACGCTACCCCATAGCCCAAGCATCTGAAGATAGGAGATTCTTGTCTCGCTTAACATCCAGTACTTGTCAGTTCCTCCCATCAATTTAATAGAATGCCATGTTCTTGGTAAAATCACTACTGAGCCATATTTTCCCCACTTCGTGATAAATGTCTTCACTGTCTTCTGTGGCAATGTAATGCCTTGGAAAATGTTTTGTACTCATCTCCTGACTGATACATTTGAGATGAGATCCCAGATGCTGTGGATGTTTTTTTTTTTGCTTGAAAAGAATGTAGATAATGGCAGCAGGTTCTGATTTCATAACCTCCCTACCTCCCTATGCCTTTTATAAAATTAGTTCGTTCTCATTTTGTCATTGAACAGATCAGTTGACAGGACCTGTGAGATATGACATCCTATAGGCCTTTCTAGTGTTACCTGTAAATGTATCAGGTTATGGTAGTACAAGATGCTTTATATCACAGCAGTCTGTCATTTGAGTGACACTTTACTTTCCGTAAGGTGGATTTGTGTGTGTCAGTCAGACCTCTGCTTCTGCTGGTGACAACTGATCTTGACTTGTCAAAACCAGAACTCTTTTTGTTCAGCTGTTGGGGCTGGCAGCTCTATATTGTCAGGAACAACCAGCCGTATGATATATTTATAATTTAGAAGGTTAGTTAACAACATAGAAAAGATTATAGTATTCATTATGCTTGCCTGTAATGTATCCATGTGATCAAATTGGTATTTTTTTTTTTGCATCAGCCATAATGATATTGATGTTATCAATAAAGTCATTTTCTCCTCAGCACACAGATATGTTTTGAATAGATAAATAAAGGGTTCAATCATGGATGTGCCAAAGCATTGGGGTCTATACCCTGTTATATATACACAGTATATATTAGGATTGGGGACCTCTTGGTGCCTCGCGATACGATACAATTTGCGGTACAAAGCTCACGATAATGATCTGACGATATGGCGATACAACGATTATCGATACATTGGTCAGGAAATCATTGTAGGATATTCTACAAGCAACTAATAAACAGAAAAACACAATTTTCATCCTTCGGCTGCGTGTTTATCACTAGTAGACGTCCAATCCGTTTGAACATCCCTCCCACTTCAAACAGATTGAATGTTTATGGCGGTCAGTGGCAGCCAATGCCAGGCAATGAGGTAATTTTGAGCCATTTAAGGTCATTTACCTGTTAATTTTCAGTTAGTTCCTGTTGATTTTGGGGTATTTTATTAGTCACTTCCTGTTTATTTTGAGTTACAGAACAGGAAGTGACCTGGGAATCACCCAAATAAATAGGCAGTGACTCAAACTCAACAGGAAATGACCTGTAAATGCCCTAAAATGAACAGCAAGTGACCTGTAAATGCCTCAAAAATCGGACCGAATGACTGTGATTGCTCTCGTTTTGAATGAACGAACGTTCCCAGTCTAAATGGATTGTGCGTCGAGCACCATCACTGGCAGGCCAAAAGTTAACTGAGACACTAGTATGGTGGAAGATTTGGGTAGCAACTTGATGTTTTTTTTTTTTTTTTTTCTCCTTTAAACATTGACACCTTTATAAAACGATATCTTGATTCTTGACAGGAGCATATGGATAACCTAAAGTATCACGATATATATCACCATTTCGATATTTTGTCACACCCCTAGTATATAATTGCTTGCTTCTATTGAAGGTATGCTGATTGTTCGATACAGACTTCTAACACAGCAACCATATATAAACCAGGCAAGTGCTCGCAGCAACCCACGAACCTTGACTCATTCAAGTCAGGGAGTGGTTAGAAGAATAGAGTTATACTGAGGCAAGTGAATGCCATGAGAAAGTAATTTGAACAAATTTCACACTTAAAAAAATGTGAACTTCCGTAGTGAATACAGAAGTTGCTCATCACCATATTGCTGATGACATAGAGCCACAGCTCAATTCATAACCGTTTACCCTAACCCTTTGTGATTTCTATATGACTGAATCACTGCAGTGACTGAGTACCCACACATGTTGGAATGATTGTGATTAAAAATATATACATCTTAGTAAATAAACAAAAAAGCCGTTTAATTAGAATCGGTTCCATCAATATAACAGCGGCTGAGTGTGCCTGCTGTTATATGGATCCTCAAACTGATTACTCACGTTTAACATATTTGACATATAACATGGATCCAGATAAAGTAAAAAATACAAATCCAGACCCTCATGGTGCCATTGAAATAAGTGTAGTTGTTTAAGCTGCAAGCTGCCACCAACATACGCAGCAATGCTCCTCACAGGCAAAAATAAAATAAGTAATGGTATATTATGTTGACATTCAGTGTTCCATAGCATGAACATGTCATACATTTCCGGGAAGCTTGAAAACGTGGTTTAACATCTGACAAACTATTTTCCAGAGGATCTCTGAAGACTTTCATCCACACAGTGCATCTACTTCAGAAACAATCGGATCTTGGACAGCTCCCAGTGTCAGATGTCCTGTACAGGTGATGCCTTGTTGTTGATTCACCATTAATTCGACTGTATAGCTTTCTGTGTAGCTCTCCCGCTGTGGGAATAACCCTCATTCCTGCTTCAGGCTTTTACTCTTGGAAGGAGGGCCGGGCTCTTCATCCTGCCTGCTGGGTGGGAAACACAGTGTGTCCTGGGGTTTTGAGGATATGTTACCTACACCTGATAACTCTGCTGGAGGAGCTGAAAATAAAGGTGAAGACCCTATTAAATTAAGGATTATTGTTAGGGCTGTCAAAATTATGGCGTTAATGGGTGGTAATTAATTTTATAAATTACCCACGTTAAAATATTTGACGTATGTGCGTTAAAATATTTGACGCAATTAACGCACAGGCCCCGCTCAGATTAAAATGACAGCAGTGTAATGTCCGCTTGTTACTTGTTACCTGTTTTTTGTTTAATTGGCACCCTCTGCTGGCGCTTGGGTCCAAATGATTTTATGGGTTTGGGGAGTGAGCATGGTGTAATGACATCAACAATGGCGAGCTACTAGTTTATTTTTTGATTGAAAATTTTACAAGTTTTAATAAAACGAAAACATTAAGAGGGGTTTTAATATAAAATTTCTATAACTTGTACTCAGATTTATCTTTTAAGAAATACAACTTTTTCTATCCATAGATCGCTTTAAGAGAATGTTAATAATGTTAATGGCATCTTGTTGATTTATTGTTATAATAAACAAATACAGTACTTATGTACCGTATGATGAATGTATACAGTACTGTGCAAAAGTTTTAGGCAGGGCACCTGCCTAAAACCTTTGCAAAGTACTGATATATATATTTATATATATATTTTTTTATAACCAAAAATAGGCACTTGCCCTAAACTTTTCTTGAATGACGTATATATATATATATATATATATATAATATATATATATATATAGTACTGTGCAAAAGTTTTAGGCAGGTGTCCTGCCTAAAACTTTTGCACAGTACTGTATATCCGTCTTGTGTCTTATCTTTTCATTCCAACAATAATTTACCAAAAAATATGGCATATTTTATTGATGGTTTGAATTGCGATTAATTATGATTAATTAATTTTTAAGCTGTAATTAACTCGATTAAAAATTTTAATCATTTGACAGCCCTAATTATTATTAAACTTTTTTTTGTCTTAAAAAAATCCCCAGTGTTTTTCATACTTGAAGATGTTTAACCAAATGTACAACAATTAAATGTGTCAAACAACACCTAAGGGAAGGTATTTGGTGTAATGGTGAAAGCAAAGAGTTAAATTGTCATCACAGTAAAATGCTGACAAAGCAGTGATGACTCACAAATCGATAAGATGACTTCACAGACTAAAATAAGCTGATCAGGGGTGTATATTCACAGTAACAATTTTGCAATTGCTTGAAAAGCTAACACACAATCAGTATCAAGTTAACTTTATCAGCACCTCTGATTACAGTATAGTTTTCAGTTTGGTCCAACACAACCAGTAGATAGCATCCTAATTCCCTTGTTTCATCACTTGTCCTTTTTATCCATGTAATTCTTTATGTCCCATATTTTACAGACACAGACCTTGGGCGCTGTCTTGCCACAGATGGACTCTATCTGTACACCACTAACTCCTCTGGGAGAGGACTCAGTAAGCTTGGCTCTGGCTTACATGGAACACTGAGGTAATATAACACTTGTCTTTAGTCAACAACATGCTATAAAAAGAGAAAGATACAAAATATATCAGTCATCTCATTCATCCGTCTGCGTTATTTCCTGTATTTTCCTAACTAGATTTCAGACTGCTTGGAGTCATGTCCTGCCTGAATGGTTTTGATTTATTAATTGATGTGAAAACAAGGCACTGTTGCCCCCTGCTTCTTATTTATTGCATGATGTGGTTGAATCCAATTAGACATGTGCCGATTCCCGGTTTTAAGATATAACGTGGGATGAAAACGTCTAAGGTTTCAAAACCGCAAAAATTTTCTGTCATAGTGTCCCTAAGGTATTAGCTATTTTTTATGTCCCCGAAATGCATTGAAAAATCCCTCGCTTGCAGCTGTAAGGCTTCAACCTTCCCCACCGGTTGTTGCTCAGTGTCAGTAAGTCAGCTGTGCTACATGATGGCTGGAGGAGGTGAAATTTGTAATTTTTTTCCCCCATCAAAGCAAACGAAATCACTGGTATGGGAATACTTCGTCTACAGAAAAGTTACAGACGGCCGCAGCTTAGAGGAGGGCCAACCGACATTTAAAACACATTTGCGGAGTGTTGCTGCAGAGGAGGCAATACCTCCAATTAGGGTTGTTCCGATCATGTTTTTTTGCTCCCGATCCTATCCCGATCGTTTTAGTTTGAGTATCTGCCGATCCCGATATTTCCCGATCCGATTGCTTTTTTTTGCTCCCGATTCAATTCCAATCATTCCTGATAATTTTTCCCGATCATATACATTTTGGCAATGCATTAAGAAAAAAATGAATAAAACTCGGACGAATATATACATTCAACATACAGTACATAAGTACTGTATTTGTTTATTATGACAATAAATCCTCAAGATGGCATTTACCTTATTAACATTCTTTCTGTGAGAGGGATCCACGGATAGAAAGACTTGTGACTTTGTATATTGTGACTAAATATTGCCATCTAGTGTATTTGTTGAGCTTTCAGTAAATGATACTGAAGGCCATGCCCAAATGCATGATGGGAAGTGGAACCATGAAAAGTGGAACCATGACTGTGCGTAGTGCTACCAATTCATATATCTTCTCTGCGATGGATATAACATAAGGTGTTAAGAAAAAGATAAATTGCTACCTTGCTTCCCCACATTGCTTCCCATGATATTTCTAATCGAAGGGAGAAGGATTGTAAGGGTTTAGCCAATTAAAATAAGGCTCCAAAGGCTGCCAAAATTCACTCTACTCATTTTACGCTGCCTTTTAGCTCTCTATATAGGCAAAATGGCGCCATTACAGATGGAGCGCGACAATGCCTGAGTGGGTCGTGCAGGGCATGCATTAATTGCGATAAATATTTTAACGTGATACATTTTTTAAAAATTTAATTACTTCCGTTATTGGGATAAATTTAATAACCCTACCTTAAGCCTAAACTAAAGACTCTGGATAAGTGTAACATATTATGTCTGTAACGTTAAATACAATTAGAAAATGATTTGATAAAAAAAAAAAAATATATATATATATATATATATTAAAAAAAAGGCATGGCCGATATTTTTTTGCCGATTCCGATACTTTGAAAATGACGTGATCGGACCCGATCGATCGGCATCTCTACCTCCAATATGATTTCACATTTATACAAAAGTAAAGGTTATAAACACTGTCATGAATGTTTCCCACCAGCTACGAGAGTTAACTCCAGCGTGTTTAGTGTGTCTAGCGGCGTTTCTGTCTGGCAACTGTCTATGTTGAGAAAGAGAGAGTGTGTAATGTAAATATGATACGAGTCATACACAGGTATTTAATGTAAACCAATTTTTTTGTTCTGATGGTAATAATGTTGAGCTGTGGCTGTAGGTTTTTGGCTGAGCTAAAGGACTGCATTTATTTTCATTTTAATTAGAATTTTTTTTTTTTTTTTTTTTTGAAAAATTATTTTAACATTATACTTTTGTTCCAATTTGCCAATGTTTTGAAAAATAAAAACCTGTTCAATGGAAAACCCAGATATCTCAAAGTAACATATTTTAGAGCTGTAATTGCAATACTGTGATACCGTGATATTTTGGCTGAAGGTTATCATACTGTCAGAATCTCATACCGCCACATACCTAAATCCAATTTACTTGGATATTTTCAGTGCATTCTTAAACCAAGTTATTTTATGTTCAACGCACATCTTAAGCAATTAATAAATCAACCATTGCTTGGATTAGACTGTTTTAGTTGTGTTTAAATCTTCATCTCCGGATCATACACGATAGTGACTCAACCTCATCACACGATTAGCTAAAATAGTCCAGCTTGTCAGACATTGGTGTAGTGTGGCAAGTAAAGAAACTGATCTTATCACAAAGATGTTTGTTTTAGTTGTACAAAGTGCAAAAATGAAAAGCTCTGCGTGTGTCTGCAGGGGGTTTGTTTACTGTCGAAATGAGGAGCTTGAGCCTGGTTGGGTGGTGTATAGTAGTGGTCGCCTTCTCCACCGCCCTTCTGCCTTTGATGCCAAGCCTCATCAGCTGTGCCAGGTCATCGACCCCTTCACTTTACAGGTAACGCTCCATTAAAATGCACAACATGAGAACTGGGAAGCTAATGAAAGAATAGCGTTAACATTCTCATATTCTTATTTAGGTTTGCCAGATTGTACCCATGCCAGCCCATCACTTTCCTGTGGGCAGCAGCATGACTACACTGCATCTCTGCTCCGATGGAACCTACCTATACTGGGTTTGGTCCCCGGCCAGCCTCAATGAGAAGACCCAGAAAGGCCACTCTGTTTTTATGGACGTTTTTCATCTTTCCGTGAGTCCTTTCTTTGTGCTATTTAGTAATTAACTGATTAGATTTTTATTTTCATGTTTGATGGGTTCTCCGGTTTGGTCTGTGCTGCAGACACAGACAGGACTGTGTGTTGCAGACATCTTGCAAGAGAGAGTTATTCTGACTCGTAAAGAAGGCGAGTCTTCCAAGTGCTTGAATGAGCTTCTTTTGAGTCGAATGTCTCGCTTCCGGGCCTCACATTCTGCCACATTGGCTGCTCTCACAGGCTCTACCATCACCAACCCTGTGAAAGAGGAGCAATCTGGTAATTAATTAGCTAAAATCTGGTTAATTTCAATGCAGTATACATACAGTACTTTTCCCCCCCGTTTCTTGTAACATATGCTGGGTTTTTCATCTTTCTAGCTGTCAACACAAGCTGTGGACTCCCGCTGAAGACTCTGAGGAAGACTCCAATGTATGTCTGTGGAACATACTTAGTGATGCTGGTCCCACCTCCTGGTGTATCTGGGAGCTCTGCGACTCGCTCTCTGTTTGGCGGCACCAGCAGCCTGTCCTCTTTGAAAAGTAAGAGAACATTATCACTGATATTTTTAGGATACAGTGATCCCTCGCTACTTCGCGCCCTCATTCCTTCTCAGATTTTTTTTCCCAATAAAAAAAAAAAAAAGCCGCTCCTGAGCCGATCATGTAGTCTCACTCTCCCTCCTGCTGCTCTTTGTTGGTCAGGCAGTGCACTGGAGTTGCTTATTAAAGTTAACGATGGTTGACAGACGTTTAATATTTGATCTCGCCACAGATGCTTGGAAGCCAAAGCTTCAAAGCGCCACATGCGTCAGTCATCGTTTAACTTGTTAAACGGTTGCTGTGGCAACTCATTGTGTGTAAGTGAGCAGCTTGAGCAGGTTTGAGTGGACTCACTCAATGAAGCATTTAATAAAGACAAGCGTTTATGTACTTCTTGTTTAAAAACAATTCAGTAGGACAGTAACATGTTTAAAACGTATCATAATTATTACTTTTTTAAGTGCTTAAAAGACATTTATGAATATATATATATATATATATATATATATATGTATATATATATTAGTGATGCACGATAATACATTTTTCAACCGATATCGATAACCGATAATTTCCTGCCCCATCCACCCGATAACCGATAATGTCACGCCGATAATTCTATTCAAATCAAATGTGAACAAGTAGTAAATTCCAACAACTAAACAATGGCAATGACGTTGTTTAATGGTAAGCTTTTGGCAAAAACACCTCCTTAAAACTAGCAGCATTGGACAAAACTGTTGATTGCGCACATTTGGAGGCTAAATCAAGTATATAATTATCGGATTGCATTATTGGTTGAATTTCGTTTTATCTGGATTATCTGTGTGACGTCATAATTGCCATTATCGGACGATAATTATCGGTGACCGATATTATCGTGCATCTCTAATATATATATATATATATATATATATATATATATATATACATACAGTGGGGAGAACAAGTATTTGATACACTGACAATGGGAAAACCCATTGGTAGTGTATCAAATACTTGTTCTCCCCACTGTGTGTATATATATATGTGTATATATATGTAAATATATGTGTATATATGTATATATATGTGTGTATATATATGTATATGTGTATATGTATGTATATGTACATATGTATATATACGTATATATGTATATATATATGTATATATATACACACACTCACTGGCCACTTTATTAGGTACACCATGCTAGTAACGGGTCGGATCCCCTTTTGCCTTCAGAACTGCCTCAATTGTAAGTGGCATAGATTCAACAAGGTGCTGGAAGCATTCCTCAGAGAGTTTGGTCCATATTGACATGATGGCATCACACAATTGATGCAGATTTGTCGGCTGCACATCCATGATGCGAATCTCCCGTTCCACCACATCCCAAAGATGCTCTATTGGATTGAGATCTGGTGACTGTGGAGGCCATTTGAGTACAGTGAACTCATTGTCATGTTCAAGAAACCAGTCTGAGATGATTCCAGCTTTATGACATTATCCTGCTGAAAGTAGCCATCAGAAATTGGGTACATTGTGGTCATAAAGGGATGGACATGGTCAGCAACAATACTCAGGTAGGCTGTGGCGTTCCAACGATGCTCAATTGGTACCAAGGGGCCCAAAGAGTGCCAAGAAAATATTCCCCACACCATTACACCACCACCACCAGCCTGAACCGTTGATACAAGGCAGGATGGATCCATGCTTTCATGTTGTTGACGCCAAATTCTGACCCCACCATCCGAATGTCGCAGCAGAAATCGAGACTCATCAGACCAGGCAACGTTTTTCCAATCTTCTGTTGTCCAATTTCGATGAGCTTGTGCAAATTGTAGCCTCCGTTTCCTGTTCTTAGCTGAAAGGAGTGGCACCCGGCGTGGTCTTCTGCTGCTGTAGCCCATCTGCCTCAAAGTTCGATGTACTGTGTGTTCAGAGATGCTCTTCTGCCTACCTTGGTTGTAAGTTTTGTAACCGGTGGTTATTTGAGTCACTGTTGCCTTTCTATCAGCTCGAACCAGTCTGGCCATTCTCCTCTGACCTCTGGCATCAACAAGGCATTTCCGCCCACAGAATTGCCGCTCACTAGATATTTTTTCTTTTTCGGACCATTCTCTGTAAACCCTTGTGATGGTTGTGCGTGAAAATCCCAGTAGATCAGCAGTTTCTGAAATACTCACCAACAACCATGCCACGTTCAAAGTCACTCAAATCACCTTTCTTCCCCATACTGATGCTCGGTTTGAACTGCAGGAGATTGTCTTAAACCATGGCTACATGCCTAAATGCACTGAGTTGCCGCCATGTGATTGGCTGATTAGAAATTAAGAGTTAACGAGCAGTTGGACAGGTGTACCTAATAAAGTGGCCGGTGAGTGTATGTATATATACCGTAATTTCTGGACTATAGGGCGCACCTGACAATAAGCCGCCACCCACCAAATTTGACATGAAAACTGCATTTGTTCATAGATAAGAAGCACTGGACTATAAGCCGCAGTTCTCCTCATTGTATTATGGGATTTTTACACCTAAAGATATTAACTGGTAACACTTCATTTGACAATGGTATCATAAGACTGTTATGAGACCAAATGAACCACCATTAAGCTTTGAGCCAATTGGCTGCAAAGCCTTATTGTTTCTAAAAGCTTCATTTGGCCATCACTGCTCGCTTGGGGGAGACAGTCAACCTCTGCTGCCACCTGCTGTCAACACTGTTGTCATCCAACATTCCTCCTAGAATGCATTGCAGCGCTACAGATGTAAATAACAATCATGTTCTGTGCTAATTATTTCTTCAGTTACTCTTCCAGTTGTTTCATTCATTGCTAGTTATGGTATTTGGTAACATTTTCTTGGATAGTGGTGCCATAATAATGTCATAAGACAGTCATAACTATTACATGACACTGTCATAAGCATTAATGAATGCTTATAATAGATGTCGATTAGTGTCATCCAGCAAATTATCTCACTTTTGAATGGACGTAAAAGATCTGAGCTGGACATAAATGGAGTTAGTGACATAATATGCCACATGACACATATTGACATGTAATAAGCATTCAGTACTGCCCATGATAGTGTCATGTCATAATTATGATGTCCTTATGACAGTCTTATGATGCCGCTGTCAAATAAAGTGTTACCTATTAACCCAAATAAATCATCAAATAAGCCGCACTGGACTATAAGCCACAGGATTCAAAATGAGGGGAAAAAAGTAGCGGCTTATCGTCCGAAAATTAGGGTATACAAAAACTTTTTTTTGTTTTGATAATTATACTTTGGGGAAAAAATGTGAAAATAAACATGTCTTACCTGTATATCTATATCGTTCCAATGCTAAATCTGAATAAACACATTTAACACACAATATTTATTTATTTATTTATTTATTTATTTGCACTACTTTGCGGTTTTTCACTTATCGTGGCGGGTTCTGGTTCCTATTAACCTCGAAAAATGAGGGATCACTGTAGTACCAAAAGTTAAACATTTGGCAGTGTCAATTAAAAGATCATATTGTTATTCCAGTATTAGCCTCAAGCTTAGTCTTCAACCTTGCTGATGGCCAGTTCAGCAGTCGCGCTGATCTCATTGATGCTCCTGGCAGCTCCCTAGGCAGAGGAGCCCAGGTGGCAGGACTGGGTGAGCACTACTTTTATCACAAATGTACTTTGGAATGTAACTTCAACTAACTGCTGTTTTGTTGTGTGGCCTTTTAGGAGCATGTTACGATGCACTGAATAACTTGATCTGGACTTGCTCTAGTGATTACATAGATCAGTGGTGTAACCCGGGGAATCAAGCCTTTCATCATGTATGCCATAGGCTTGGTGTAAGCCATGTCATAAAAGAACCCAAAGGTTTGAAAATAGTACTTAAAGTAACTATATTTTTTTAGTATGTTTTGATAATTCGTTGTTCTCGTTTCCCAATGTTTTGACTATATTACAGAAGAAATGGTAGACACAAGTGAGGTGATCAACCAGCTACTTCATCATGTAGGTGCAATGTGTGTCCACCAACTTAACCTGATAGCAGCCAGCAGTAACAGCCTACCCTTGGGTGTCCTACTGGGTAAACAACATCCTATTGAAGCCAGTCACTTTAGCAGCATCTGCGACATAATGGAGAAGGCCATGGTCAATGGAGATACCAGTATTATCCGCTGTATTTTGGTAGTGTTCCAGGTAAGATCTATTTTGTAACTTTTTTCATTTAGTTATAGTTTTAAAGTTATTTTAAATTCATGTTTTGTTTTCTCAAGGTTGTATTTAGGTTTTTCAATCCTCAGTCAGAACAAAACAGAGAAAATGTACATAGAGCAGGCCTGCTCTTGTGGCAGTTACTAATGGCTCCAGTTGATCAAATAGGGGCTGAGATTCAGAGAGAGGTGTGCCTGGCCATTAGGTAAATATGATTGTAAATACCATGTACTCTTCTCTCCAAAAATCTAAAATGTATGGCTTTAAAAATATTTATTTTCAACATTTTTTCTACAGCTCAGGAGTGAATACTTTGTATCAGGGCGAGGCTGAACTCAACAAACTACTGAAACTTGTTCTAAGTGAAGGTGTGCCAATGAAGATATATTTAAAAATCAAGAAGTCCATGTCAATATCCTTCATAAGTAGCGTTTGTTTATTTATTTCATAGGTGAAAGGAACAGTGGGTTATCCCAGCTCCGGGATGTCATTCTCACCAATATGGCTGACCAACTGCAGAAAAATCGGTTTGGAAGTGAAGAAGATGACCATTACAGGTAATCACACATCCATCTGCTACTATCTGACACATTTTTTGACTGTTTACTACCTCAATCATTGCATGATTTATCTAAATGTCACCAAAAAAATAATGCTGAAGAACCTGCAAAATGTTTTATTTTATTTTATTTTTTTTTATAGGCTCAGTGATGACCTTCTGCAGTGTATCCTTAAGACTGTAGTTCGAGAGTCCTGCCTTCTCATTACCAAATGTCAGACAGTTGCACGAGATGACTTTCAGAAGTTGCTCTCCACAGTGCCAGTATGCTTATACTCACAGTCTATACAAGGTTTGCAAGCTTTGCCACTTTGCCGATAACACTCGAAATGTGCCTCCTTCTCTGCAGGTGGTCTCTCCTTGTCTGCGCTACCTCATGGCTGTTCAGAACCACCTTCTCAGTAACACTGTTCTTATTCGTCCGGATGATAGTGATGACAGTGACAGCTCCCTACAAGGGGAAACAATGAAGGTACAGGTAAACATCCCCTTTAAATACCCCTTCCTCTCCGAATGAGATGTTCTTTCATTACACTATCCATGCATATTATGGTTAATGACAGAAAGTAAACGACATGCAGTATTTTAATTCAACTCTGGCTGTATTATTTTTTATGTGTGTTGTATCTGTGAAGATCTCAGTGTAGCTATTGTATGAAACATTTCATTCAAGTAATAGTCTATCAAAATTTTGGAAGCAGTGTTACCGAAGTGTGGGTCTTTTCTCTGTGGTGTCCTCAGGAGCTTCAAGGCAGTATTCTCTCCTTAGCAACCAAAATCCTGGTGGGATGTGATGAGGCACTGGAGACGTTACAGTGGGTGACAACAGCTCTCATTAACAGCGAGATTCCTGACAAGGAAACAAGGTGTGGGTTTTTTTGGGTTTTCTCCATTTTTTTTTTTTTTTTTTTTTTTACTGCTAGTACTTCTTCACTGGCAAGTGTGCAGTGTGTGTGTGTCATCCCTTTCATTTGTTTTCCAAAGGTTGAAAGGTCTGGAGCAGGTAACTAAGGCCACGATGCTGGGACACTTACTGCCAGTGCTGCTGACCTCTTTGATGCATCCCAACCTGCAAACCCTCACTCTAGCTGATGCCCTTATGCCTCAGTTGGTGCAACTGGTTCTATACACCAGTCAGGTTTGTTAAAGTTAGTCTTAAACATTGTTGGTTTTGGCAGCCATTTTAAATTCTTAGTCTTTTTTTTAACTTACTCAGACAAATTTCGTCTTTAGTCGACAATTCTCAAAATGTTTTCGTCTGTAAACTTCAAAAGTTTTAGTCCATGCATAAATAAATAAAGGTTTTCAACAATTACGAATGAACATGAGACAAGCACATAACTGTAGTCTACAAAGACCACAATCACCATTTTCATGATGATAATACACAGCAGGAAAACATTACATGCACATTATTTGCAATTAATTAAACTCACCTGAACGCGATGAACTGTATGTAAAATGTTTTCCAAGAGAGAAGACAGTCGCCGCGCTAAATGCTAATGCGAACGCTATGCTAACACCACAAGTAAGTTTATTGTGTGATGATCACTCAGCACAGACATTTAAAGGCTAAAGCATCATGGGATATCTAACCAAGATAAGAAAGCCCAGCAGCATCTGACACATATGTTTCACAAAATGAGCCTGGAAAGGGCATAGGCTAAATGCGTTCTAACTACACATACGCTGCTGGCCAAAAGTATTGGCACTCACGCAAATCTGTCAGATAATGCTTAATTTGTCCCAGAAAAGTAGTAATATGTTCGTTGATTTTGCTTGCAATGAAAAACCACAAAAGAGAATGGAAAAAAATTAAATCGTTATCATTTTACCTAAAACTCCAAAAATGGGCCGGACAAAAGTATTGGCACCCTTTGAAAAATCATGTGATGCTTCTCTAATTTGTGTAATTAACAGCACCCGTTACTTACCTGTGGCACATAACAGGTGGTGACAATAGCAGACTTGCAGCCAGTTAAAATGGATTAAAGTTGACTCATCCTCTTTCCTGTGTCCTTGTGTGTACCACATTTAACATGGAGAAAAGAAAGAAGACCAAAGAAATGTCTGAGGACTTGAGAGGCAAAATTGTGAGGAAGCATAGGCAATCTCAAGGCTACAAGTCCATCTCAAAAGACCTGAATTTTCCTGTTTCTACCATGCACAGTGTCATCAATAAGTGTAAATCCCATGGCGCTGTGGCTAACCTTCCTAGATGTGGATGGAAAAGAAAAATTGACGAGAGATCTCAACAAAGGATTGTGCAGATGGTGGATAAAGAACCTCGACTAACATTCAAACAAGTCAAGCTGTCCTGGAGTCCGAGAGTACAACAGTGTCAACCCGTACTATCCGTTGGTGTCTGAATGAAAAGGGACTCCATGGTAGGATACCTAGGAAGACCCCACTTCTGACCCAGAGACATAAAAAAGCCAGGCTGAAGTTTGCCAAAGCTTACCTGAGAAAGCCAAAAACGTTTTGGAAGAATGTTCCCTGGTCAGATGAGGCAAAAGTAGAGCTTTTTGGGAAAAGGCATCAACAAAGAGTTTACAAGGAAAAAACGGGGCCTTCAAAGAAAAGAACACTGTCCCCACTGTCAAACATGACGGAGGTTCCCTGATGTTTTGGGGTTGTTTTGCTACCTCTGGAACTGGACTGCTTGACCGTGTGCATGGCATTCTCAAGTCTGAAGACTACTAACAAATTTTGCAGCATAATGTAGGGTCCAGTGTGACAAAGCTGGGTCTCCCTCAGAGGTCATGGGTCTTCCAGCAGGACAATGACCCAAAACACACTTCAAAAAGCACTAGAAAATGGTTTGAGAGAACGCACTGAAGACTTCTAAAGTGGCCAGAAATGAGTCCAGACCTGAATCCCATAGAACACCTGTGGAGAGATCTGAAAATGACAGTTTGGAGAAGGCACCCTTCAAATCTCAGAGACCTGGAGCAGTTGGTCAGAGAAGATCGGTCTAAAATTCCAGCAGGGCATTGTAAGAAACTCATTTATGGATACCGGAAGCGGTTGTTCGCAGTTATTTTGTCTAAAGGTTGTGCTACCAAGTATTAGGCTGAGCGTGCCAGTACTTTTGTCCGGCCCCTTTTTGGTGTTGTGTATAAAATTATAATGATTTATTATTATTTTTTTCACGCTCTTTTGTGTTTTTTCATTGCAAGCAAAATAAATGAAGAAATTACTACCAAAGCATTTGTAATTGCAATTATTTTCTGGGAGAAATTGAGCTTTATCTGACAGAATTGCAGGGGTGCCAATGCTTTTGCTTTTTGTAAAATATCACACATTGAGAATTTATGACGGAAACTATTGCGAATTTTCATCTCGTTCTCGTGTCGTCAGACGACAACTTGCATCCATCTCGTTATGTTTTAGTCTCCCAAGACACATTTTCAGTGCGTTATCGTGACGTCATCGTCATGATGAAAGTGTTCATTGACGAAATATTTTCGTTATCGTCATCGTTGACGAAAACAACACTGGTCTTATATAAAAATCCATCCTAAAATAGAATAACAAAATTTCTTTTATTTTCCTTACAGACAGCTCTGTTACTGAAGACTCAGTCTCCGCTTTTCTCAGAGGAGCCACTTTTGGGGGGCTGTGTTGGGCAGGGGATGAAGACCTCTGCCGCTGATGACAAGTATGTTCTATGGAGCGTCAACAAACAAATAGTTCTGCTTGGACAATAGTTAAGCCTTTAGTAAATGTGTCAGCTCCTCAGCAAAAAGTATTTTTTAGAAGAAAATATCTGTCTTGTCTAACAGAATTCTTGATGAACGTGAGGAGCCAGGATTCTTGACAGGACTGAAGATCCCTGCCCCTTGGGCTGCTGGGAAGACAGTGGAAACTGTTCACCCTGTGCGAGACAACTATAAATTCAAGGAGACTGTGCACATTCCAGGGGCTCGCTGCTTGTACCTTCGCTTTGATTCCCGCTGCTCTTCTCAATATGATTATGATAAGGTATTCATTAAACAAAGCGGGGTTAGCTTTCATGTAGCTGGCTGTTGTTCCAGTTACAGTGTTGTCTTTATTTTTTTTCTTAGTTGGTTATTTATGCCGGGCCCAACACCAACAGTCGTAAAGTAACAGAATATGGAGGAAACACTTTAGGTTATGGCAGTCGCAGCGTTTTGGGGACAGGATGGCCAAAAGATCTTGTCAAGGTAATAGAATCTATGGGCAACACTTGCATAGCGAACTATCCAGTTTTATTCTTTACTGCTAATGTTTATGCTTTTTGTTTAGGTTGAAGGTGACACAGTGACTTTCTCCTTTGAAATGAGAAGTGGACGAGAGCACAACACCCCTGATAAAGCCATGTGGGGTTTTTCTTGCACTGTTAGAGCACAGGTAAAAGACAGTTCTGTTTCATATAACTCATTAAACGCTACTTGGTATGCAAAAAGTGGCCATTAAACTTGGGGAGGAACAATAAATTTATACACCTGATAAAATCGACACAACATAACCTCAACGTAACGTTTGGAGCAATTTAGTTTTTCTGTTTGATTGCAGCAAGCCATTTCACGACACTTTTTCTCTTGTGGTATCCAATAAAAGTGATTTCACATTTATTTTCCCAATTTGTGCACTCAAATGCAACTCAATTCTTCCGATGGATCCAGTGTTTGGGGTACTGAAATATTGAAAGCGCCAAGACTGAACTTTTGAAGAATGAAAGAAAGTGTGGTGTGATTCATGCATTATGAGTGTACTGGCTTTGGTAACCGGTCAAAATGGTGGTACACTATTTGAACAGAAGTACGTTGTTGTCACATGAAAAACCCTCTATAGCTGTTATGGTGGAGGTTAAGGATGGTGCCTTGCTTAAAGACACTTCGACAATAGCAAGAAAGCAGACTGGAATATCTTGTGCAACTATTTTCGTATTTTCATGCAGCAGGACTTGAATTGTGATTCTCTGTCCAAAGCCAAAGTCTTTAACGATGAGTTCTTGCAGCTCAATTACTTGTGCATTATTTTTTGTTGTTGATGTCATCTTTTCAGGAATCATCTGAGGATGTCTCTGGAGGCCTCCCTTTCCTGGCAGACCTGGCACTTGGCCTGTCAGTGCTAGCTTGCTCAATGCTGCGCATTCTTTATAATGGGCCAGAGGTGACAAGAGAGGAGGATGCCTGCCACGATTTGCTTTGCTCAAAGCTTCTGCAAAGGTGATGCATTAAATAAATGTGAAACATTTGGATTCTATTTATATTATATTAGTGCTGTCAAATTTATCGCGTTAACGGGTGGTAATTAATTTTTTAAAATTAATCACGTTCAAATATTTGACGCAATTATCACATGCACGGAATACCCCGTTCATGCGTTGCCTCAAACAGTTTACAATGACGCCGTTTTAGCACATTGAGAGCAAAAAGGCAGGGAAATGCGAGTGGACACATGCGTTCATTGGACCGCGCCTTTTATTGGCTAAAGCTTTGGCAACTCTTTCACAACAAATATAATTATTGTGGCGAACGACGTGGGGACGAATGACAGATCTTTTGTTTTTCTTAACACGCTCAATTGAACAAATGCAGAATATACTGTATAACATTTGCAGCCACCACTGACAGTCATGGTTGCCCTACTTCCCATCATGCATTTGGGCGGAACAGTTAAGTTGCTACAGTATCATTTAGTGAAAGCACACGAAAAATAACATTCCTGTCTCTCAAAAAAATAATGTTCACAAAAAGAGCTCATTGCAAAGAGAACTGGCATTCCCAATCAAAATAGCTATGCAAAATACACATAAAACTTATCAGACTTTGACTTAGCTAGATCTCTAATTTAAAACTCGCCATTGACACCTTGTGGTGTATTTCAATCACTACCTTACGTGGTTAAAGACACTGTGGAAGAACGGCAAGTGACGCCCCGCTCGGCGACGTCAACAATGGCGAGCTATTAGTTTTTTTTTTTTTAATTGAAAATTTTACAAATTTTATTAAAACGAAAACATTGAGGGGTTTTAATATGAGATTACTATAACTTGTACTCAAATGTATCTTTTAAGAATTACAAGTCTTTCTATCAGTGGATCCCTTTAGCAGAAAGAATGTTAATAATGGTAATGCCATCTTATGGATTCATGGTTATAATAAACAAATACAGTACTTATGTACAATATGTTGAATGTTTATGTCCGTCTTGTGTCTTATCTTTCCATTCCAACAATGATTTACAGAAAAATATGGCATATTTTAGAGATGGTTTGAATTTCGATTAATTACGAATAATTAATTTTAAAGCTGTGATTAACGCGATTAAAAATTTAAATCGTTTGACAGACCCATATTATATCTATCACGTGCGTAAGTGATATTATATAAACGATTTCTCACCGGTGCTTGGAAAATTTGTTAAATTTATGATTTGTTGTATGTTGACTTTTCTTTCTTCAGGTGTCAGTGGCAGGTGGAAGCAAACGGCGCACTCTCTCCCGCCCTCACTCCGAGCCCTTCACCTCTGCCTCTAACCATCGAGGAGGACCGAGAGTTCACCTACCCTGTTGATGTACTCATCCCGCCTCCAGGTTTTACATCTGGCACCTACTTTGACTTGCCGCGCATACGCCTCCCTCCTGGCATCATGGGAAAGTTGCGAGAGGTGTCTGGAAGAGCTCGCCCACAGTTTCGTCCCAGCATTAAGTAAGGATTTTCTCCAAAATACCAGTTTTTTTTAATCATAATAAATAGTGCTGGGTGATATGGGAAAAAAATAAGGGCTTTTTTTTAATCTCACAATACCGAAAGGAGAGTGTATTTCTAATTTAAAAAAGTTAATAACACATAACCTGCCATTGATAATGACAGGTGTCCAATTAATTTAAACTGGGAGGTCTGCATGTGAACGCTTATGTTTCAGTGCCATTGACGACGCTAGACGTCTAATCCATTTTGAGTAGGAGGGCTGACGGCGATCATTTGTTGCGAGCCTCTCCCATTTAAAATGGATTGGACTTCTAGCACTGTCAATGGCAGCCAATGATTTTGAAGAGGAAAAAAATGTATGAATAATTATGTTTCTTTTTAATTACTGATTCTTTTATTCACTGCCAGACCCCCAGTTCAAATAAATTGGACATGCATCACAACCAAAAGCAGCCAATGAGTTAACTGTTTGGTTTGTGCACCATATGTTTGTGTTATGTGGTGATTTATCAAACCCCTAGTGTTTTTTTTCTGCATCATTGGTTAATGAAGTACTGTAGATTTTAAATTTATATTAGAATTTATGACAATACATAATTTACTGTTTTATGACAACACCATTTAACACCAATACATATTGACGTATTGCCCAGCACTAATAATTTTAGTGACATTTCTATTATTTATAAAGCATGGCTTAGAAAATACATTCCAGTCAAGGACATTGCATTGTAATATTCGACTATGTCATTTCCAAAAGAGAGGTGATCCGGCCAGATGTCATGGAGGAGGTTATAGTGTCATGTGTCATAAAGCATCTCAGCTTGGTGGACGGCTTGCAGTCACTTTTCAACTACCAATACCGTGAAGAGCATGCAGAAGAGTTTGACCTGGTTTGTAAGATCATGGGAGAGACCTTCAAGAAGATTAATGCGATGGAACGTCAACTGCAGGTAAGCCTTTTTTTTTTTTTTTAATAGAGAGAAAGAGGGAAGGAGATAACAATGCTTTTGATGTTTGACTTTTAAGCATGAACATGACATGTAGTGCAAGATTTTCAATGTGATTGTCAATGTGTCAACTTCACAAAAGTAAAGTTTGTCTAATTATCGCCTATGTTGGCTGCAGAGTGTAGCAGAATTGGAGCAGAAATGGCAGAATGAGGTAGAAGAGGCCCAACAGGGAAAGCTGGAGAACAACACCCCTTTCTTTCATGACTACCATTTCTTTGAGGTAAACTGTTCAACACTGATTTTGCCACATTACACTATAATTGGAAATTCATTTCTAACTTTTTTTTTTTTTTTTTTTACAGAATAAGATTAAAGAGCTTGAACTACTTTGCTCCCTGAAAGAAGTCTCCCTTGATTTTAGTGATTTGGAAAATGTGGTCCTTGGATTGAGGCAAGTCAATTAAAATACAGTCCTGTTTTGTCTTTGGTCATGACAGAGTTACGTTTGTAACCACTTCTATGTTGGCACCACCAGGGAGAAGTTCTTTCATGAGGTAAACACCATGCACCTTAAAAGTAGCACTCCGCTAGCTAAAACTAAGGCACTGGTAAAGAGTCTGATGAATCGTACCGCACTACTGCTACATGTTACCATTGCACCACATTGCCGAAGCTTAACCACGACACCTACCGGAACACCTGGCCAAGGTAGAAAGCAGCTTTTAATTCTAATTAAAGTGTCTGGACAGTATATCAGGGTTTTTTAAGAATTGTAATGCATTGTGTTTGATCCCCTTATTTTTCTTAAAGCTTCCAAGTCTGTGTCTGATGCCAAAACTGTAATCTCCATTGTGAAGCAGCCTGTCTTCCTGCGCAGCATGTCTGCACCCTCTGATTTAGAGATGATTGCAAACCAGGACCTGGAGTTCACACATGCTACCCAAAGGTATTTATCTACAGTGTTCTGTTTAATAAAATAGATCATAAACAGTTAAAGGTTTAAGGTTGTCTTTTTTCTCTCTGGAGGAGGCGACATCACCCTACCAGTCATCGCAGTAGCTCATTTACACTGCTGCAGTCCGTGGCTGTTGAGGACAGCAGAGACAAGCCAACATACAGTGTTCTACTGGGTCAGCTCTTTGCATTTATCGGCACTACACCTGATCAAGCTGTAAGTCTATTGGATATTAATTTTATCCAATTTCCCATATATCCTTGAGATGTGTACTTTGAAATAATGTCAGTGACCTTAGGTGGGAAAAAGTACTTATATTCGATACTTTAAGCTAAGTAAAGTGAAAATAAAGATGTCTTTTAAATATGAGACACCGTTGAGAAAAAACACCAGTCTGCCAAATTTAGTAAGTCATATATGAAATTAAGCCTCAACATGATGAAAAATTCAGATGTCCTCTCAGCTCTTAAATGCTACGGGTATGCTATACTGTATAGTTCTTTTACTAGGGGGAGAAAATCTTTGGCTGTGCTCAAGTAAAGTTAGCACATCTTGTTAATCAATTATCTAATGATTGAAAATGACTGAAAAGGACACTTTTCCAGTGAGTTTTTCTTTCAGATGGATATTTTAGTGCCTACTGTGTCAAATAATTGTCTTAATATTTTGCTTCTCTGGATTTATTACTTGAAATTCGTTAATGTTCCCTGGTTAACGGTCTTCAAAGTTGCTGCGGCAGTTGTTGTTGTTTTTTTTTTTATCTTAAAATTCCAAAGGGATCAGTCAGTCATTAAAGATTTAAACCATGGCTGACTATTAACTTTAAATTTGTGTCTTCTTTACACTAGGGGTGGGAATCCCTGGGTTTCCCCCGAAACTATTTGCGATACAACAATCACGAATTTCTCACAACATGATACAACAAATATCGATACATGGGTCAGGAAATAAACCTACAATATTCTACAATACAACTATTCGGAGAAAATTAAACTCTTTCTAAATTGAAAAATAGGTTTATATTTTAGGAAATAAACCTACAATATCCTACAATACAACTATTCGGAGAAAACTAAACTCTTTCTAAATTGAAAAATAGGTTTATATTTTGCACTGTCGGGTACAATCTTGTCGAAAACTTGACAAGTGCAACATTTCAGTAAATAAATACACCAACCTTTTTTTATTTTATTGTATTTATTATTTTTTTTTGCAACAAACAAATAAGTGTCCGTCTGAACTTATTGCTTACCATTGACAATTTCATTTTTCATTTCAATGATTCATTTCAACTTGGAAGCTTTGATTGCTCATGTTTTAGTGCCCTCACAGTCAGATTGGCAGCCAATGAGTTAACATAGACACTATTCTAGTGGAAAATTTTGCTAGCAGCCTGTTGGTTCCTTTATTAATTGATGGCATATATACACACATCTTATAGATACTGTATATAATTTCTTGGTGGGAGCACATTGATAACCTATCGGGATACAAATATTGGCGATCTATCACGATATCAATATACTGTCACACCCCTGCTTTACACTGCAACATATTTCACAGGGGCTGAAGAAAATAACTAGTGTAGAAAGTTCAGATATTAGTTTTCAAATTTAGAGGGTTAAACCTTTTAGAGAAAAAAATGTACTTTGAGAGGGACAGATACCTCACAAATCTACTGTACTTAAGCACATGAGAAAAATTTTTTTTTTTTTTGTTACTTCCCACCAGTGAATATGACATGTGCATTGTTCATGTAGGTGTCAAGCAGCAGTTTCCTGTCTGCTGCTCAGACACGGTGGCGCCGTGGAAGCACACGAAAGCAGGCACTTGTTCATATGAGAGAGCTACTCACCGCTGCTGTCAGAGTAGGTGGGGTCACCCACCTGGTTGGGCCTGTTACTATGGTGTTGCAAGGTGGCCCAAGGTAAGAAAAGAGTGTGAAAATAAACATTCATTCAGTGTGTTCAACTATCCATCCTGCTTTCTTCTCTATCTGTGCATCTGATTAATTTGTACAGAATTGAGGAGCTGACCTGTGGTGGAATGGTAAAGCAGGTGCAGGAAGCCTTTGGGGAGACAATGACGTCTGTAGTGTCACTTTGTGCTCGCTACCCTATTGCTTGTGCCAACAGTATCGGCTTGCTTTGCACAATACCGTACACAAGGCAAGAGATATAAGATTTGTCCGATGAAACCGATTTTTACAGAACCTTCCCTATATTTATTCATTTCACGTCTCTCTTAGGAGTGAAGAGCAGTGCCTAGTTCGAAGTGGGCTGGTTCAGCTTATGGACAGTTTATGTAGCTTGAGTGGTCAGAGGGAGTGCAGCTCAAATGAAAAGCAAACCAAAAAGCAAAAGGTGGCATCCATGGCCTGGGCTGCTTTCCAGGTGCTTGCTAATCGCTGCATTGAGTGGGAGAAAGTGGAAGGTAAGGTGAAGTTTGTTTAATGATGTAAAATGGAACTTTCTTGTAATTTTTTATGGATGTATGCATATATATAAACATATATCTACAGTGTATCACAAAAGTGAGTACACCCCTCGCATTTCTACAGATATTTAAGTATATCTTTTCATGGGACAACACTAACAAAATGACACTTTGACACAATGAAAAGTAGTCTGTGTGCAGCTCATAAAATGGAGTTAATTTATTTTCCCCTCATAATAACTCAAAATATACCCATTAATATCCAAACCCCTGGCAACAAAAGTGAGTACATCGCAGAGAAACTACTTACATCCCTAAATGTCCAAATTGAGTACTGCTTGTCATTTTCCCTCCAAAATGTCATGTGACTCGTTACAGGAGTGCCGTCATCATTGCTACAGAGATGGTACACAAGAAAGCCCACCAGCAGATTGCTGAAGACATGTCAACAAAGCACATGGATTACTGGAACCATGTCCTATGGTCTGATGAGACGGGCGGGCTTTCTTGTGTACCGTCTTCAGAAGAGGCTTCCTCCTGGGGTGACAGCTATGCACACCAATTTGATGTAGAGTGCGGCGTATGGTCTGAGCTCTAACAGGCTGACCCCCCACCTCTTCAATCTCTGCAGCAATGCTGACAGCACTCCTGTAACAAGTCACTTGACATTTTGGAGGGAAAATGACGAGCAGTACTAAATTTGGACATTTAGGGATGTACGTTTTTTCAAAGGGGTGTACTCACTTTTGTTGCCAGGGGTTGAGATATCAATGGCTATAATTTGAGTTATTTTGAGGGGGAAATAAATTAACTCTATTATATAAGCTGCACACAGACTAGTTTTCATTATGTCAAAGTGTCATTTAGCCAGTGTTGTCCCATGAAAAGATATACTTAAATATCTGCAAAAATGCGAGGGGTGTACTCACTTTTGTGATACACTGTATATATACTCGTACATATACAGTGGTACCTCTACATACGAAGTTAATCCGTTCCAGGACCTTGTTTGTAAGTCGAAATGGTCGTATGTCGAGCAGGATTTTCCCATAGGAATACATTATAATTCCATTAATTCGTTCCACAGCCCAAAAACCTTCACTAAATCCTTAAAAAATACTGCTGGTACTATTACAAATGGCAATTACACATAGCAAAACAAATAAATTATAAATCAAAATCGGAATAATAATAATAATACTAATAATAATAATAATAATTCCTGTATTAATGTAACGAATCGGGTTCTAATGTGGCGGACGTTTTTTGCTGACCCTGAACGCACCGCGGGGCTGACGTGCCAGAGACAGACCGGTGAGCTTGAGTTTCACTTTCACTTTGAATGTTTTCTTGAGAACACCGTCAATTGCGGCAGACAGAAGGTGTTTTTGTTTTGAATAAGTTGTGAAATAAATGATAAAAACGTGGCGAAGTTGGAGATTTCTCTGGAGATGTTACCACAATAAGAATTGTCAGCTTAATTTATAAAGACTGGCGAACGATGGTCGGAGGAGGACCGTGGAGATGTATTGTTGAGCCATTTCACGGATGCCCACCCTACGCTCATATTTTTCTGTCATTTGCATCTTCATTTAGATGGTAAGCGTCAACTTTTTCCTTGTTTCACCACCTGTACCAACGTTTTCTGAAACCAGTGTTGATTTGTCACACAAGAAAATCCGCCGTGCATTCGTCTGCGGTGCTGCCATTGTCGTTGTATTTCGAGCATGTCGTCGGATGTAGAAACAAATGGCGAGTCAAATTTTACGTCGGATGTCGAAAAGTTCGTGTGTCGAAGCGATCGTATGTAGAGGCACCACTGTATATGTATTAATCACGTGTGGGTTTATCTTGAGAGATTATGAAACAATGATTACTCTTTTTTTTTAGCAGTATTTTCTTCTGTTTTACTGTCTTAAAGGTGGCTCGACAGATGGAGTACACTCTGGTTTGGCTCGGCAGGTATCCAGTCTGCTGACCAATCATTTGGCCAGAGCTACTGAGTGCTGTGGGAATCAAGCAGCTGGCAATGACGCCTTACAAGATGTGCTCAGTCTTCTCAATGACCTTTCAAGGTAGGTTTTGTCATGTAGTTATATGCTTGTTTTATTTGTGAGTGCATTTATACAGTAATTGTCTTTGTATTTCTCTTCAGGAGCAACATAGGAAAAGCTATCCTGAGCCAACCAGCCTGTGTATCGAAGCTCTTGTCTTTGTTGCTTGACCAGAGACCTTCCCCAAAGTTGGTTCTCATCATCCTGCAGCTTTGTCGAGCTGCGCTGCCTCTTATGAGCGTGGAGGACTGCGGTAATGTGGCCCTACCCTCATGGAGCTTTTCTATGAACACGCTCGATGCAGAGCAACAAGATGCGAATGACCCTGCCTCACGTATCGCTGCCTTGCTGCTGGCCAAGCTGGCAGACTATGTGGTACCAGGTTTGTTTCTTTTATCGTTGGATTAACAACATTGTTGGGGATCTTCTTCTAATGTAGTCAACTCCTCGCCAGGTTGCCAGACCTTGCTCTCTCCCAGCTCTTCTGAGCCAGATACTAGTCTCTCTCGCGCCAGTTCCAAAGGAGCTCTGAAGACTGAAGATATCGGGGAAGAAGGTGAGGCAGTTGATGGTAAACTATCTATCTTCATCCACAAGAGAGAGGATCAGTCATCACACGAGGTTCTACAACCACTTCTAAGGTAGGATCCCTCTTTTTAAAAACCCTGCAGGTTTAGTTAGCTTTGTGAACCTTAGTAAGCTTAACGAACATTTTTCCAGTTTCACACACACTGACTTTCTGAACAAGTGTTCTCTCTCCCCGACTATAATGTAGTAGTTCAGAGGGGCGCCCCTTCCGACTTGGCACCGGAGCAAACATGGAAAAGGTTGTTAAAATGGACAGAGATATGACCAAAGTAAGACCTACAATATGATATATATATATATATATATATATATATATATTTCTGCTTGGTTATAAACTCTGTGGCTTTTTCTAGAGTGGAAACTGTGAGGTGATCACAGAGGAAGCATCTGCTGCCCTGAGAAAGGCCACTAAATGGGCTCAATCTGGTCTGATAGTGAGTGTTAGTCCGCCTGTAGAGACTTTGACTCTAGAGACCGCCGGAGGCATCACAAGTGGCGATAAGAAGAAAACTGCTCAAACATCTGCGTGTAGGGACAGAAACACTGAGTTGGCCAGGTACTATGAACACGTGTTGACACCATAATATCGTCTGTGTCGCTAATAATTGAGACAAATTGAATGATGTCAAGAGCCTTCAGGAAAATTGTGTTCCTCTACAGGTCGGACCCTGTTAGGCCATTCATCAGTGGGCATGTTGCCAACAGTATGGCTTCTGAGGTTATTGCTTTGTTGCACAGTCTGCTTACTGCCCCCGAGTCAAACACAGCTCAAATCTGGACAAGCACTGCTGAAAAAGTAAATGTCACTGATGTTTGCTGGTTTTTTTTCATTTGATTGAGAATTTTAAGGACCTGATTAAATGTTTGTTCACTATCAGTTGACGGGACACGGAGATTGGGCCTATTTTCAAAAAATTAAAACACAAATATTTTCAAAACCAAAGCCGCTAGCGACCTAAAACCAAAACAGGCACCTCCCTTATGCATATATGAGTCACTCCCGATTAATTAATTTTTTTTTTTTTTTTTTTAATACAAGTATAACAAAACTTACATTGGCTTTAAAATTTTACACTAGATCAGTACTTCTCAAATAGCGGCCAGGGGTGCGCAGAGCAATGCCGGGGGTGGCACATGCGACCTGGGGGAAACATACTTTTTTGCCATACAAAAGTGTACTTATTTGGCAGCAGTGTAAAGTGTACTTGCACACCCCCTCAGTAGGTGGCAGTTGCGCTATCATTTTCAGAGTGTGCGCAGTATTTTTGAACAGAACAAGAACACTCAGAAAGAATACAGTAAGAGACGAAGAAAGACCAGTCTGTTTACTGTGTCTAAAAATGTTTGCAGCGGTCAGCAGGATGCCAAATGAATGAAGACGTCACTTAAAGACATTTGACCCCCGATCACATTGATAAGCCGCTTGATTGTTTTTGAGCGAAAACGTGCCGAATAATACCAACAATCGTCCCTCTTTGTCAATGTTACAGCAGTAAACCAGCATGCACTGTTCGCATGATCAGTGCAAAATAAACTCACACCATAGCAAAGGAGCAGATACTGCCTGCAGCAACAATAAAAACGGTCCTTCTGTCCAAAGACACTGTCATTTAATTTGAATTTATTTATGATTGATTTTATTAAGTTATTTTTCAGTATCAAATGGTTAAAAAATGTACTTTGAGTGTATTTTTACAGTTTGGATGTGACTATTTTTATTCAGGCAAATTGATGCGCCTTAACTCTTTTATTTATTTACAGACAAAACAATGTCAGTAAAGTTATACTTTATTTCAAGTTGATTTATATTACATTTTTGTCCTTTAATATAAAAATGGACAATGTTATGCAGAGGTGTATTTATAATAATAATGTTAGAGACAAATGGTACTATTTAAAGTGGCGGCAGAGAGTTGGGGGGGGGGGGGGGGGGCGCGAAACGTTTACGCATTCATGGAGCGGGCGTAACGGAAAATAATTGAGAAGCACTGCACTAGATGCACAAAATCACCAAATGCAGAGATAATAGCCTATATTTTCATGATCAGTAGCAATATTTAACATGTCATATAAATTTTTGCCCAAAATAGCTTACATTTTTTTTTAAATTTAGTGCGTTTTCAACAGCTAATAAATCACAAAATTTTCACATAAGAAATTTTCTTTATAAGGAAAGCATGCAGAATCATCTTAATTGTCTAGATTCTTGGTTAAAAGCAAAAACGGGCAGTTATCGTTAATTTTACATAAATATTTCAAGCAAAAGTTACGGCATTGTGTAATCCAACATGGCGGCTGTCACAAAACAAAGAGTTGAAAATTCTTGTTAAAAAAAAAAAAATTGCTTAAATCGTGGAATTTCTATAGATATGAACTTAAAACAGTCTACAATCTTGGTTAAAAGCAAAAAACGGGCTGTTATCATTCATTTTACGTAACCAAGCCAAAGTTGCACTAATTTTATCCATTGATTATTTTTTTTCCCCACAATGTTTCAAAGTGCATGCATGGTACCATTTAATATAATAATTACCTTAAATCCTCGACCAGATCACTCTCTTGAGACACTCCTGCCTGCTTGTATGCAGTAAAACCTCCGTCCTGTTTCCACCTAAATCCGGCGTTAAAGCGCAGCATGTGTTTGAGTTAATCACAGTGAAGGCCAACTCAATGTTCTGCTTGGGTCGTCCCCCTACGGTAAGGCATGGTGCAATGTCTGTGGGAGCTGTCTTGTCAACTGATGGTGGGGATCTATGGTTTGTGCATTCAAAAACCCGTGCAAAGACAAATGTAAAAGGTGATCACTAGGTGGGCACACCCTCAGTTGCGTCTGCCAAACGTTATTTAATCAATTTACTGATCTAATTAGGAATAAGACGTTACATAAACAAAGCATCATTGTTATGTTTTAGAGTGAATACACGGTTTAGCCATTCTGGAGCTTAGTAAATCAGGCCCTCAATGTTTAATCTTTTCTCTGTCTATATTAGGTGCTTTCCAGGGCACTGATGTTCATCCCTCAGTTGGGGAAGTATGCTGAGAGTATTTTGGAGAATGGAAGCAGCAGCGGCAGGAAACTAGCTAAACTTCAGGCCATTGGGAGGCAAGCGGTTGCTGCACTCTGTGCATTGGGGGGCTTCAAAGAAACCATTAAAATAGGGTCTGAGGTCCAGGTAAAGAATGCAACTTTTTAATAGCTTTTGGGAATCATATCATTGATAAACACCTTTCAGTATATACTGCATCTCATATATTCAGGTGATAGGTAAAGGAGTGCTTGGCAGTGTGGGAATTGTGATGTCCATCAATGAGCAGGAGGGCATTGCAACTGTCAGATTCCCCTCTTGCGACTACAGGAGAACGTGCAAAGCCTCAGATGTGCTGACAGTACCAATATCACGCCTATGTACACCGAGATCTGAGGTAAGACTTCCTCCCTGTAGTATAATCATCTTAATCGCTTAACGGAAAGCAATATTCTGATTCTCATGTGATCTTTTCTCCCCAATCCTCAGGCATTGCCCTTATACAAGTTATCTATCACTGAGAAGGTTGTGCAAGCTGTGCAATCCATGCTTCTGCCACAGGAGGGCAGTCTGTCCATTCACACTTCTCTACCAGCTACTGGAGATGGAGCTAGTCCAGTAATGGCTGCAGTTCGCTTGCTTGCTGAAATCAGAACCAGGTTCGACAAAAAAACTGTTGGTCCTTACCAAGGTTTTGTTGTTGTTGGTTTTATGAACAGTAGTCTGTACTTGGGGCATATTTTTTTCACAATTTCACAGAGCATTGAAATGAATTCTGAGTGCTATCTGTGATTACATGATCTGTAGAATAAATGTATGGAGATGTTTTCAGGGCATGCCTGGTAATGGCGCAGCTCTTGGAGGATAGCTCTTTTTGTGAAGAGTTCATACAGCAGTGTCCTGCAGCTGTGGAGGTGCTCAACCTGGTTGCTCAAGAATGTAGTCCTGGTAAGAAAACATTATACACAGGGGTGCACATAAGTGGTCCGCATGCGCGCATGCGTACCGGACGTAGACAAACGCGCTGGCCCTCAACGACTTCCATACGCTTTTGCGTACCGATGGCTGACCACCGTATTTGCGGCGGACACGAGAAAATAACTTCTCAAAATGTCAAAGAGGCAGGCCACACTGAGTAATTACTTCCGTGTTCCCCCACCCCCGTCAAAAGACAGACAGACGACAGAGACATCACCGGAGCTACCGAAAAAAGGACTTTTGCTGAAAAGTAGGAGGTACCATGGCTAGAAGCAAATGATGCTCGCACGGAAATGCGATACAAAATGTGCTGTGGGAATCCCAATGTCGTCGATAAGAGCAGCGCATTTTATGTAGGGTCAAAGAATTTCAGCCATCCAAACTTTGAAAAGCACGAAAAAAAACAGAGAGCATGTGGCAATTAAGCAAACTATCGATGTCAAACAGGACCCCGCTCGCCCTATGGACAAGTGGCGGAATAAAGGTAATGAACAGCGACATGCACTGACAAACGTGTTTTTGCTCGCATTTTACAAAGCTAAACATGCACGTTCAATAAGGTCTTATGAGGAGGACATCCCACTTTTAAAAAGGCTTGGAGTTAATGTGGGAGCCGCATAATGCCCTTTATTTTGAATTGGTGCTTTTTATTTCTTTACATTTCAAAGTAATGGCAATTTTGTTGTGCCAGTTGATGTTAATCAAGCATTAATTGTTAATATAATTAATTAAAGTTAATTGGCTCTAAGTAAAGCTTGTCATAAATTTATCGCATCAGGCGGGTTGGCTCTCAAGCTCAATGAGGACCAAGTCACATCTCCAGGTCCTCCTCTGAGAACCTGGGCAAAAAAATTATGTGCACCCCTGAACATCATTCACTTTAAAGACACTAATGCTCAGTTACAGACTACTGCCTTTTTCTTCTTTTCAGGAGAGCGTCTTGGTATCGTTGAGGCTCAGTGTGAAAGAGTGAGAATGCTTTACCGAGACTGTGCTCGGCCGCCTCCGCCACCACTTCAGACAGACAGACGCCAGGTTACCATGATTAAAATATTGCAAACCACAATCAAAACACCAGGCATATTTTTAAATAAATAAAAAGACAATGGCAACTGTAGTTGAAAGTTGTAAAAGCTTTGTCTATGGCCCATTGAATTATAAAACTACTGTACATTCATGTAAAACCTGAGAACAATGTGCAATACTCTTTTCTTTTTTGCCTCTTCAGCCCAAAGAAATAACTTGGTGTCCATCCCGAGTGTTCCCTCCTGTTCGAGCCTGCATGTTTTCATCCCGTCTTACCTCCGTTACGTTTTTGGCTGACCCCAGTGCTGGAGGAGGGCTCCCAAGAGGCACCTTCATTTATGCCACCTCTCCAGTACCAATTCAGGTTGAACAGAAATGGCTAAGATCATGCTCAGGAAATTATAAGCCTACAGCCTAGCGACAGTTTTTTAATTTCCGTTTCTCTGCCCTCACAGGCACCTTCTTTTTATTGGGAGATAGAAGTTGTCTCCTATGGAGACTCTGAGGAGGACAGTGGCCCCATTGTGTCTTTTGGTTTCGCCACTGAGGCCGAAAAGAGAGATGGAGCATGGACCAACCCTGTTGGGACATGTCTGTTTCATAAGTAAGTTGATCTTTTATACACATTAATAATGAGGACTCGCATCGTTGTGTTCCTTTTACGATGTTCTTAAAGGGAGCCTTGGACTTAAAGACTTGTAGGCTCTAATAAGCCACAATTGTTCTCTTTTTCTGAAATGTGTTATCAGAATCACATAAAATATTGCTATTGGTTTAAAAAATCTAGAATATTTAGTACATGTTTTGACTTACGGTGGACGTCATGTTTTAAGCGCGCAAAAGATGCCCGGGTTGATGACGTAGATCAGGGGTCCCCAAACTTTTTCCTGTGTGGGCCACTTAACTTTTCCCTTCCCTGATGAGGGGCCGGGGTCAATTTGTAACAGAAAAGGTATGAAGATTGCTGGAGTGCCTGAATGTAAAAATGTATTGTTTTTCAGGAAGCCAAAATCAAAGAACCCTTTCTGGATTGTTCACGGAACAAAAGTAAAAATAAAATAAAATAAAATAAAAATAATAATATTAATATATAATTATAACACTATTAATTAAATAGATAATAACCAAGTAACCCTCTCTGGGTTCTTCACAGAAAAAAGCCAGGAATTAAATAACAATTTTGGAAAAAAAAAAAAAAAAAAATTATTGTTCAGGGGGCCGGACAAAATGTGGAGCGGGCCGTAGTTTGGGGATCCCTGACGTAGATTGTCACTCGACAAATACTACCGGGTACCTGCAATTTCTTCTACGCGGCGAGACGTCCAAACATGCGCTCATCAGTTAAAAGCGGAGAGTACTTACTATTTCTATTTTTATTGAGTCTTTTATTACCATTTCATTGCATCAAAATACTTTTTGCATTTGTTATCCTCTCATACTTTTAAGCATTGTGTTTTCATATGGTAATGTTAAAGCAGATTGTTGATCTGTTGACCACATTAATTACGTAGCATATTTAAACCACCCTTATTTTGTAGTACTACGTTTAAGTACTTTCTTAAGGCATCTTTAATATGTTTTGTCTGTATGCATCTAAACAAAACAAGTTGAGAGCGCACGGTAGTACTTTGGGTGTCAAATTTGCCTCTTGTAGACAATTCGCCGGTGTAGCACATTTTGGCAGAACACTGTTTTTTTTCCCCCTAACTCTCGTCTCATCCCATCTTTCCTGTTCATTTTTCTTTTGCTGCTCGTATTTATGAAATATGCTCATTAATGTTCCTCTTGGGTTCAAATTGAAAGAGTTGAACAGATGACATGTTTATGTCGCTAGAATCACACTCTGGAAGCCCGGCAGCGTCACCGCCCTGTGACGTCAACAACAATGGCGACCTACTAGTTAAACTAATTTTACAAATTGTATAAAAATGAAAACACCTAGAGGGGTTTCAATTACAGGTGCACGATAATTATTGGACCGGTAATTATCGGCCTTATAATAGGAATTATGACGTCATCCCAATAAATCCGATAACATTATTAATAGGCCCGATAATATATAATATTCTTGGCACGGTGTCAGTGGATTGGGATGTGTGCGTTTGTTTCCACTCTTGTTTTGCCAGTATGCAAAGTTTTTTTTTTTTTACTGTTCTAGAGGCCGTATTTTTCCATCACTGAGTGATGAACCTTACAATTAGCAAATGTTTGAATTTTACAGTGTTGTGTTTACAAGTTATTGAAAGGCCTTTTGGTTATTGATAGGCTTGCTGTCCTATAATTGTAAAGTTAAGATAGTTGTTTCATGTACCAAGACCACAACAGTCTCCTCTCCTGGTGCACCAAATGCTTTATGTGCTGACAAAGCACAATACCTGTTGCCCAGCTGGGCGGCGGGAGGAGGGATGAGAGATGGGCTGCGCATGGCCCCCCCAAACCCCCCGCCCGCCCTCCCTCCCCGGGCTGGCTGGGTGGGGGCCGTGGCCCTGGGTTGGCGCCCGCGCGGTTTCTCCGCCCGTCTGCGTGGCTGTCGCGCGCCCGGTGGGGCTTGCGTGCTGCTGGATGTGGTAGGGCATGCTCGGGTTGGGGGTTCCGGTGCCGGGATTGGCGATGCGGCGGCGTAGGGTTGGTCGCCAACGGGCTTACACTCATAAGAGATTCACACGATTACTGGGTTCTAGATCACAGAACTGATTTGTGTACACTCTACCCCTTTCAATCACTTAGCTTATAGTCTTATAGACACCCCCACCCCCATTCTCCTCTTTCACTGGCCAATAGGCCCCCACATGGTGTAAACCGGAAATACATCTCGCTGACGATAGCACCAGCATATTAGTAACTAGTTTAGATGTTCAATGTATTTCTTGTTGTTGTTTGTGTATGTGTTTCTTTTCTTTCTTCTCTTGTATTTCTTTTCTTCTGTCCACCCATAATCCCTTCCTGTTCGCTGCTTTGTCATAATAAAAAGGTATTTTGAATGATCACAATGGGAGTATGTCAGACTCTCAATGTGAAACATTAAAACTGTTCAAAATCCGGGCACTTAGACTTCCATTTTCTGTGTCAAACAGCTGAACAGGACAGGTTTAAAAAAAAAAAAAAAAAAAAAACGCACAATACCTGTTGGGTTTATGTTTGTTTTAGTTTAGTGCTCATTGTTCAGGGGAACACATCGCCATTGACTGATTGATTGTGACTGACTCAAATTATATTGATTTGGAAAAAAAAAAATGTGGAGACTTTATTTGAAGTCAAAACTGTTCTTGTCTTTGTTTTGTTCATAATAGTCATGTTCATGTCATCATGAAAAATCTAGCTAGGTCAAAGGCAAATCTATGCTGCATCCACCACCAGTATTTTTGACATGCAGGTGTTCAAAAACTCAGGTGAATATACTATACATTATAGAATTTATATACATCATCGGTTATCGTATCGGTATCGGCCTTGAGGAGCAGGAAGTTATCGATATCGGTATTGTTTTCAAAAAATGGATATCGTGCACCTCAGTTTCAATATCAATTATTTTAACTTATAATAACATTTAGCTTTTAAGAACTACAAGTGTTTCTATCCGTGGATCCCTTTAAGTGAGAGCGCAATTTGATATCTATTTATGTTGCTCTAATTCTCTGTTTATTATTTGCAGTAATGGAAGGGCGGTGCATTATAATGGCTCCAGTCTGCTCCAGTGGAAGAGCGTTAGGCTCGATGTCTCTCTAATTCCTGGTGAGACAGGTTACCTTTTCTTGTTATGTATTTATTTTCAACATATCGGAATCTCAATAGGCCGAAGTTGCAAATGTTTGATTTCCACATGTGTACTTACAAAGAATGTCCTGCGTTTACAAACACAGGTGATGTGGCTGGAATAGGTTGGGAGCGTTCAGAAGGTACACCTCCACCCCCTGGCCAAGCCCCAAAAGGACGGGTCTACTTCACCTATTGTGGCCAAAGGCTTAATCCCATCCTTGAAGAGGTGGCGGGTGGAATGTGGCCTTTGGTTCACATTCAAAAAAAGGTATGCTGAATAAAGCACAATGTAGTCAATTTTCCTTTTGTATTAAAAATGAAAACAAATACCTCTGTGTTGTAGAATTCCAAGATTCGGGCCAACTTTGGGAACCGTCCTTTTGCATATGCTGAAGGCCAAGCACACAGGAATGCTGCTGACTTGTGTATAGACCTTGCAGAAGAAATAAGTGCAAATTTTGAAGCGTTGCCTTTTGCCATGGCCTCAGACAGTGATAATGATGCAGGTGCAAGCGTTACATCTGACTCAGGCTCCCATGGGCCCCCTTGTCGGATTGCAGCAGTGGCAGTCCCTCAACAACGTATATATAATATACATCTGAATTACTTTCTTCTTCTGAGTGTCTGACTGGCAACATTAATATATTTTTATCACCTGTCTTTTTAGAATACAATAGTGACCTGTCCTGCCATTACAAGGTGGAGCTAAGCTATGAGAATCTGGTCACTTCTGGGCCTGATCCACACCCTCCGCCTATTGCAGATGATGAGAGTGATGATGAGGATGATGATGATGTCCCCAGGGTGAGTTGGCTCATTATCTTGTAACAGAGGTGGGTAGTAACGCGTTATGTTTACTAGGAGTGGGAACCTCTTGGTACCTCACGATACGATACGATTTGCGATACAAAGCTCACGATAACGATGATCTGACGATATGGCGATACAACGATTATCGATACATCGGTCAGGAAATCATTCTAAGATATTCTACAAAAAACTAATAAACAGAAAACACAAGCTTCTGTTGTGAATTGGAATGAGTTTATCACTAGTAGACGTCCAATCCATTTGAACTGGGAGGATGGCAGCGACCCTCCCACTTTAAACGGATTGAACGTCTATGGCTGTCAGTGGCAGTCAATGCCAGGCAATGAGGTGATTTTGGGCCATTTAAGGTCATTTACCTGTTGATTTTCAGTTACTTCCTGTTGATTTTGGGGTATTTTATGGGTCACTTCCTGCTGATTCTTAGTTACAGCTGAGGAAGTGACCTGGGAATCACCCAAATCAATAGGCCGTGACTCAAACTCAACAGGAAATGACCTGTAAATGAACAGCAAGTGACCTGTAAATGCCCCGAAAACAGAATGACCCTGAATGCTCTGGTTTCGAATGAAGGAACATTCCCGCTATTATGGTGTAAGAATTTGGTAGCAACTTGCTGGTTCCTTTTTTTTTTTTTTTTTTTTTTTTTTTTTTTAAACACTGACACCTTTTTAAAACGATATCTCGATTCTTGGCAGGAGCATATCGATAACCTTTTGGGATACAGAGTATCACGATATATCGCCATTTCGATATTTTGTCACACCCCTAATGTTTACTCAGTTACATTTACTTGAGTAACTTTTTGAGAAAAATGTACTTCTTAGAGTACTTTTCCCATGCAATACTTTTTACTTGAGTAGATTTGTGAGGAAACACTACTCTTACTCCACCACTTTGTGCTACACTAGAAACGTTGCATTTTTCATCTTTATTCTACATATTGACTTAATTATTGCCAGAGATACTGACAGTGGCCATTTCACCAATGAGATGTCGAAACAATAACCAGATAACTCCCATTATTCCAATCAGAGTTAACAATGTTTTTCTCCACTAGAGGGTACTCATGCTCTGTGGACAGGTGACGGTTCATGTTGTTGTTCTGGTCTGAATTAGTTGTGTCATTATTTTGGCCTAATATGGTCATGTAATAGGTTGTAATACAGTATAATGATCACAGTTCATATCGATGAAATTGTCCTGACAAAAATTAAATACCATGATTTTAAAAAATCAAACATTGTAATAGTGCTGAAATGATTAATCGATTAACTCGAGTATTCGATTACAAAAAAAAAAAGATTTGAATTCAATTTTGCTGCTTCGAGTATTCGTTTAAAGTGGCGTTGTAATGGTTTGTTTTTGAAGTGTTTGCATTTAGTTTTATTGATTTGGGTGGATACACTGCTCTCTAGTCTGCCACATTTCGCGTGGCTGAATCCAGCTGCTCCCTATTAAGTCCAACATGAGCTAAGTTTTTGTTTGAGCTCATTTTTTTTTTTTTAATGCATTCGTGATTTAGTTTATAGGTATAATTAGCCATTTTATTGTGGGAATATGTGTCTGAACCATTTGTTAGGACCATTGTAAAAAAAAAAAAAAAAAAAAAAAAAAAAAAAGTTAGCATTTTATAGCATTTAAGCTAGCAGACCTTTACTATGCACGTTAGCTAATTGTTCTTTTGTTGTACATAGATCCTCATTTATCTATTTTTTAATAATGTTTGAGACTGAGCTCAGGTATTTTAATTTTTTATGTTCCTTATCCGATTACTCGATTATTCAAACTAACTAGTTTATCGATTAATCGACTATTAAAATAATCGATAGCTGCAGCCTTACATTGTAAGCAGTTACTAACAATGTTACTCATTACTTGAGTATTCTTTTCAACGAACACTTTTTTTGTACTTGAGTAAATTTTCGGATGACTACTTTTACTTGAGTTATATTACTGGCAAGTAACGCTACTCTTACGTGAGTACATTTTTTGGCTACTCTACCCACCTCTGTCTAGTAATAGTGTCACCGTTTGCACTTCCATGGTTCATGGTTACATTTTAAACTCAGGAGGACCACTATGCCTTGCTGGTAAAGGCATGGGAAACCAAAGTGTTCCCCACGATTAGAAGGAGGTTCCGTAATGAAGCTGAGAGGAAATCTGGTCTGGACCAAATCAAAGGAGCCTTGCAGCTGGGTAAAAAGAAGACATATATCAAGTCAAACACTAATAGGAATTATCTAAAGATGGAGCATTATTTAATCAAGACAGATATGTGTTTAAATGGCCACAGGCATGGTTGATATCGCGAGACAGACGGTGGAGTTCTTGTATGAGGAGAATGGCGGCATTCCTCGAGACCTCTACCTCCCCACCATAGAAGATATCAAAGATGAGGCCAACAAATTCACTATTGATAAAGTTCGCAAAGGTACTTTTTGACCAAATGGTCAGTCCAAATGCTTTACTTTGTATACTTTGTGTTATTTAATTTTGATTTATTTTCTGTTTCTTTATACAGGTTTGACTGTGGTTATCCGCTGTCCAGATAGCAATAATACCAACAGCACTACAGGCGGGACGGCACTGCCAAAGTTTGCCATTCGGGGCATGTTGAAAACTTTCGGCCTGCATGGAGTAGTACTGGATGTCGACTCTGTAAGTGCCATTCTAAATGCTTCAATGCTTTGTGGCAATACTGGGTCAAATTTTACCTGTTTTTTGTTGCGTTTTTCCTAGTTGAATGAACTGGTACAGGTGGAAACATACCTTCGCAGTGAGGGCGTGCTAGTGAGGTACTGGTACCCTATAGAAATATTGGAGCGCCCGCCTGCTGGATCTCGACGTACTGCAGCCAATGGTTTAGTCTCACTAGACAGTAGCAACATTCAGATTCATAGGTACATTTTGACCCCGCTTGCACGTTGCTGCTAGCATGCTACCTTTAATCAATTTATCCATTTTCAAATTTTTATCTTAGGGAGCTACTTCGCTGTGAGAGTGCACTTGCCCGTTTATACTGCCGAATGGCCCTGTTGAACATCTATGCCCCCAAAAATCCCCACACTTTTACACGTCTCTTCCACATACCTGCAATCCGAGACATCACCTTGGAGCACCTGCAACTTTTGTCTAATCAGCTGCTAGCTCCCCCTCTCCCAGGTAAGTGGTAAAACATTTTAGAAATAAGTGTACCTTTTCCTGTGAGCTCTTTTACATTTACTGTGGTATGAAAAAGTATCTGAACCTTTTAGAATGTCGCACATTTCTGCATAAAATCACTATCAAATGTGATATGATCTTTGTCAAAATCATAAAAGTGAAAAAACAGTGTCTGCTTTAACTAAAATCACCCAGAAAATTATAGGGTTTCATATTTTAATGAGGACAGTATGCAAAGAACGACAGAAGGGGTGAAATAAGAAAGTGAAACCTCTGACTAAGGAGACTTAAAGAGCAATTGAAACCAATTTTTACCAAAAATTTAGGTCAGGTGTGTGCCCAATCACTGATGAGTGGTTTAAAGCTGCCCCTGCCCACTACAAAACACACACCTGGTAAGAATTGTCTTGATGAGAAGCATTGTCTGATGTGCATCGTGACTCGGTCAAAAGAGCTGTCTGAAGACCTGCGATCAAGGATTGTTGATTTGTATAAAGCTGGGAAAGGATACAAAACAATCTCTAAAAGTTTGGATGTTCATCAATCGACAGTCAGAGAAGTTGTCTACAAATGGAGAGAGTTTGGCACTTTTGTTTCTCTCCCAAGGAGTGGCCGCCCACCAAAGATGATGTCAAGAGTTCAGCGCAGAATACTCCAAGAGGGAAAAAAAAGAACCCTAGAGTGTGCTAAAGACTTACAGAAATCACTGGCACGGTCAAATATCTATTTGCGCACACATCAACTATATGTAAAACTATGGCCAAAAGTGGTGTTCATGGGAGGACTCCACGGAGGAAGCCACCGCTGTCTAAAACAAATATTGCTGCTCGTTTAATGTTCGCAGGTTTTGGTATAATATTTTGTAGACTGATGAAACCGAAGTTGAATTGTTTGGGAGTAACACACAACGTCATTTGTTAAGGAAAAATGGAACAGCTCACCAACATCAACACCTCATCCTCACCGTGAAGCATGGTGGAGGGAGCATCATGATTTGGGGCTGTTTGCTGCCTCAGGGCCTGGACAACTTTCAGTCATTAATGGAAGAATGAATACAAAAGTTTATCAAGATGTTTTCAAGGAAAAACTGGGGCCCTCTGTCAGACAGTCGAAGATAAAAAGGGGATGTATGCTGCAACAAGACAATGATCCAAAACACAGAAGTAAATCAACTTCGGAATGGTTTCAGAAGAACAAAATACACATTCTGGAGTGGCCAGGTCAAAGTCCAGACATAAACCCCAATGAGATGCTGTGGCATGACCTAAAGACAGCAATTCATCCCAGGAATCTGACTGAACTGCAGCAGTGCTTGTAGAGAACAGTTGGCCAGGATTAGTCCTGATCGATGTGCCAGACTGATCTGCAGCTACAGGAGGCTTGTGGTTGAAGTTACTGCTGTAAAGGGGGGGCACAAAATATTAAATGTGATGGTTCACTTACTTATTTTTCCGCAGGTGTCATTGTTTGCATACTATCCTCTCTAAAATATGAAAATCTATAAATTAGAGCTGTCCCGACTAGTCGACATAGTCGACGTCATCGATGATGTAAATCCGTCGACGAGCACAACATCCCGTCGACGGTTAATGAAGGGTTAAAAAATATATATGCGTGGAAAGTTCAGAATGTCGGATGCTCTGTATGCAAGTGGGGAAAGCGGCACAAAGCCAAAAAAGCGCACCAGATTGCCCAAAACATTGACTTATTTCAAAGAAACAAAGGAGGGTACACTCTTCTGTCCTGTCTCTTCAATGCCAAGCTTGGTTGCACGTCGGCCGTGAATAAACACCTCAAGCGCCGACACCCAGTTTGTAAAATTTTTTTTTTGTTTTTTCATTTTTTGTACACCAGAGGGTGCTGTCGCCTTACTAAATAATAATGTTTCATTGACAATGGGCCTATAAGTGCTATTAGTATTGTTCTTAATGCAAACTGAAAGGTTTATTTCATGTTATGGTTTATTTTATGGTATAGGAACTTATATAAGGTTAAACGGTCATAAATATATACAGTATATACAGTGATTGCACTCAAGGGAGAGATTGTCAATGATAGGGTAATAAATTAAGGTAAAGGCAATTCATTGATATATAAATAAGGTTTAAACGGAAAAAGGTGAAAAGTTTTTGTTAATTTCTAATTGTGTTGTTTTATTTTTGTGCACCGTCGCTCTTACAGTGTGATTACATCAAGGATGGAATAAAAGTTGTAAACCATCAGTTTAAGAGACCATCTTTTCAATTGGGATGCTACACTAGTTAATTCTATCAGCATTTGAACTCATTGTTTATTTGTGATTTATTATTGTTATTTACGTGTTTATTTGTACTTTAATCAATAATTGAAGTGTTCCCATATGTTTTTTGTGAATTGATAAGCGTCAACAAAAATTTCATTGCTAAATTAGTAAACAAAAAAAACAAAAACATTTTTTTTTTAATTATTAGATTAGTCGACAAATCGTAAAAATAGTCGGCTGACTAATCGGGAGAAAATTAGTCGTTTGGGACAGCCCTACTATAAATGTTTGTGTGGTTTTAGTTAAAGCAGATACTGTTTTTCATTTGTGTGATTTTGACAAAGATCAGATCAAATTAGTTCGTGATTTTATGCAGAAATGTGAGAAATCCCAAAAGGTTCAGATACTTTTTCATACCACTAACATTTCTCCTTTTGACATTTATTTTTCTTCCCTTCAGATGGTACAATCAGTTCTGGTTCCATCCTTCTGGCCCAGTCAGTGCTTCACAACCTCCAAGACCAAAGCTGCTCTCCTACAGACTTATTCTACCAGGGCAATGCTCAGCCCATCAGAGAGTGGCTGACTGTGGCCATCACTCGTGCCTTGCATCAAGGAGAGGAAAGCTTACTTGAGCTAACCAAACAGATCTGCTGTTTCCTACAGGTTTGCTGTGCCCATCAGTGATTCATTTAACCTGTGTAAATGCCGGCTAATGTTGAATAAGATGTGTGTTTTGATGTTTTCAGCATGCGCCAGAGCAGTTTACATCTGAGGAGTTCCCTGTCACGGAGTCGAAAGTGAGCATGGACGTCAGCTTTCCAGGAGCTGCATTTGTGATTGTATCATGTAAGGAGAGCCAACTTGGCTGCCGCAAAGAGTGAGAAAACTGACAAGTTTTGTTTCTTTTTCCAAGTCGCCAGAAATTCAATTATCCTCTTCTAAAATGTGAAACTTTCCTTCTTCCTATTAGCTCGAGCCTCTACAAGGCTCCATGGGCAAGAGTAATGCTCTATGGTCTGGGTCACAAAGTGCGTAGAAATGGGCAGCTTAATCTGATGGAGGCTGTGTGCTATCCTTTGGATGCCTCACCTGCCAACACAGGCCTTACTCCCCCTCCCACGACTAACCAATACCCCTCTGTCATTATTCCAACTGATAAAGTACACATCAAACTAGGTTTGTATTCACTCAGTTATGCCTTTACTGAGTATTTGTGAGGTGTATCATTGGATATTGATTTTATATTGCTTGTAGGTGTGTCACCGCCTCCTGGGGCTGTGTTGGTGCTGCATTCCCTGCCTCTGGAGTTCCCACTGGCCATGGCGTTTGCTGAGCAGCTGTTGACATGGAAGCTAGGAGAAAGTAGTGAGCGGTCTGAAGATGAGCTGGACACAGTGCCGTCTTCTGTGCTGCTACAAGTGGTAGAACTGCTTGGTAGGTGCAACATTTAATGTGATTCTATGCTTACATTTTTTGTTTTATGAAGCATCTCTAAAAACAGTCGCAAAAATTAATTACGAGCAACACAATTTAATTTTTTTTATTCTAGTTTATTCTATTTGTTAACAAATTGATGGGTGCGGAAATAAAAAACGATCTCAATTTTTCTCTATCAAATCAAGTTTTTGATATATGGGTAGTTGTGCGCATGTAGTAAAAACATAGTAAATGAGTAAACGGTAGAGAAAAATAACTTGACCTCATACAGTAGAGAGAAACTGAGGTCATTTTTGCATTCCGCTCCCATACTTTTGTTAAAAATCATCTTTCAGCAGATGTGGGTGAGATCTTGCCCAAAAATTTTACTCAAGTAGGAGTAGCTTTACTTCAAAATATTACTCAAGTAAAAGTAGTCATCCCAAAAAATTTACTCGAGTACAAGTAAAAAAGTATTTGGTGAAAAGAATACTCAAGTAATGAGTAACATTGTGAGTACCGTATTTTTCGGACTAAAAGTCGCAGTTTATTTCATAGTTTGGCTGGGGGTGCGACTTATACTCTGGAGCGACTTATGTGTGGAATTATTAACACATTATTATATCATTTCACATGTTTTGGTGTTTTGGAGTGACACTGGTAGTTTGGTAAACTTGTTAGCATGTTCTTTATGCTATAGTTATCTGAATAACTCTTAATAGCGATGTTATGTTAACATACCGGCCATGTTCGCATATCGTTGTTCATGCATCATGTAACATTATCATCCTATACACTTATTCAGCATGTTCTCTATTGCATTTTTATTTTAAAATGCCTTTCAAGATGACATATCTGTTCTATGCGTTGGATTTTATCAAGTAAATTTCCCCCCAAAATGCGACTTATACTCCGGTGCGACTTATGTTTTTTTCCTCTTCGTTGGGCATTTTATGGCTGGTGCGACTTATACTCAGGTGTGACTTATAGTCAAAAAAATACAGTAACTGTTTACATTTTTGTTTTATTTTTTTTTTTTAAACAATGGTATTTTTTTTCCAACACAAAGTTATCTATATGAAGTGTTGTTATAGTGATACTCTACAGTAACCCATTGCATAACCACATTAAGCCAAAGAAATACGAAACAACAAAAAAAAATCATTGAATTCCGCCGAGAGAGAAAAAAAATGACAGAAATATAAAGCATTATTTGTCCAAAGAGCATGAGTACCCTCTCCCTCTCGCGGAGAAAATAGTTCCTAGTTTGAATAGTGAATAGTTCCTTCATAGTTACTATTCCGAAATTAAAATGATCATATCTCAGTTTTTCCGTGGTCAATCGGCGCCAAATAAAAACTGGCAGAGAGGTTTAAATCCGTGCTTTGGGGTCATGTTGAGGCCAGCGCTCTGTCAAATACTTTTATTTTACGTTGCTTTCAAGACACAGCGTGATTGAACAGGCTGGTGTGATTGATATTAGAATGGCAAGCTTGCGTCAGATTGGTTTAATGGAGTCATGTGATTATTGTTGCGACTTCTCATTGGTAAAATTGGTAGAGCTACTCTGCATCACTGGCAAAAAAAAAAACAAACAAATTTAATATGTAGACTAAAGAGGAAAAATCTCTTGTGTAGGCCAAAGTAGCGGAGTAAGAGAAGCGTTTTTTCTTCACAACTCAAATAAAAGTAGAAAGTATGGCTTAGTAAAACTACTCTTAGAAATACATTTTTCTCAAAAAGTTAGGTAACATAAGTAAATGTAACGGCGCACATGTAACGTGTTACTACCCACCTCTGGCTCTCAGACATGAATTGTTGCCCACTATAATTATTTATTCTTTGCATAAACATGATCGTACGTATTAGTAGCATTAGATAGGATATGGAAGAATGACCCATAGTCATAAATTCACTATAGATGTAAAGACCTTAAAATATTACCCAATAATATATTGCATATTTCTATATATCATGTATTGTCAAGGAGGCTTGAGTTTGAATACATAAACCAGCTTTCAATGTTGTCAGCACTGACTTGTGCTTTTCATATTAGGTGGTTTGCTTTGGACCACTGATCTGGCTCCCTCCATCAAAGAACTCATCTTTCATTTGCTGGCTGAACTCTTGCGGAAGATTCACCACTTGGAGCAGCGTAAAAGTCCCTCTGGCTTGTCGAGTTCAATCGCTCTGCTACTTAACCCCTGCCTCGCTGTACTCATGGCTCTACAGACAGAACTTCGTAAGCTTTATGATCGAGAAACCCAGAGATGGACTGCGGGAGGAGCTGGGTCTGGGGAATCTTCATCTGGAGGTGTTGCTTTGGCACTGGCAGCAGAACAGAGTCGGTTCTCCACATACTTTCATGCTTTGATGGAGGTCTGTCTAGCTGTGACAGAGGTGACTCTTCCTCTCAATGTTGGTGGTTCTGCAGTCGGAACCTTGACTTCCACCAGTGCACCCAACCTCAGTGATTCTTCCTCCTCCTCCTCATCATCCCCTGGCCAGACGCCACAGAGTCCAAGCCTGCTATCAAAACGTAAGAAGGTGAAGATGAAGCGTGAGAGAGCAGCAGCTGCAGTGGCTGCCGTTGTCTCCGGTAAAAGGGGAAGTGGCGGCGCCCGTCTTTCAGAGAGTGACAGCGCACTATTGAACATGGCGAGTAGTAAACCCGAAGACATGCTGTGGTTCCACCGCTGCCTCACTCTTCTGATGATTCTCCGACATCTTGCAAATAAAGATCCCCAGGGTTTAAGTGTGACAAGCGATGCCGTGACAGATGCTTGCCAGGCTTTGGTAGGTCCCACTGCCCATAGCCGCCTGTTGGTGCTCTCAGGTATCCCCACACACCTTGAAGAGGCCGTGGTTCGAAATGCCATCCGCAGGGCTTGCAACGCACATGGAGGGCTTTTTAAAGATGAAGTCTACATACCCTTGCAGGAAGAGGACCCTAAGAAAACTAAAACAGGGGCCAGGGTAACAAGCCCTCAGGGGGGCAAAGTAAATGCTGAAACAGAGCGCCCCTTCCCACAGAGCGGAGGTCCTGAGAGTCCTGACAGCTCTAGCAGTGTGACTCCAGCTATGAGTGTGAGCGCGTCAGCTTCGACCAGCCAGACTTCCATCTGCAGCTCCTCTCAGGGAGTCTCTCGTACCGCTAGTGAACTTTCCGTTGATCAGGAACAATTAGCTGTCCCGGCTGTCAACCCTGCCGCAGCAGCGGCTGCTGGAAACTACCCCCAGCAGGGCTCCCATGAACCCCAGACTGTTTCTAGTCAGGAGAGTCTGGATACTTCTCTTTGTAGCACAGGAAGCCTGGGGAGTCTTGGCAGCTTTGGGGAGCCTGTGGATAGTGCGGAGACACCATCAGTGTCAGACGGAGGCTCTATGCACACAGTCACCTCACAGGAAAGCAATGCAGTCGTGGTGAGGCCGATCAAAGGTTATGCTGTCATTGAGGTAAGAAATACCTTTTTTAATTTCCACAGGCCATTTCAGAATTGACATTTTACATCCTGCCCTTCAAATTTTTATTACCGTATTGGCCCGAATATAAGACAGTGTTTTTTGCATTGAAATTAGACTGAAAAAGAGGGCGTCATCTTATATTTGCGGTCTAGACGTTATACCCATTCACGACACTAGATGGCGCCAGATATCATTGAAGTGATGTTCTGTCATGATAGATCTCAGCTACTCCCAAGTTGAACCAGTTTGCATTATTTTATATGCCTGGTACACCAGACTCACCGCTGTTCCAGCTATTGAGTCTGGCCACCATTCCCGCGGATACAATTTCCAGGGCGGCGCAAGCCACAGCAAACAGACAGCGGAGTGGACCAATCAGTGACGGGCAGACGTGACGTTAGTAAAATGACGAGGGAATGACGAGGGACTTGCGCGCGGAAGTAAACATACGAAGAGAGCGGAGTTTATTCAACATGGCTTGCGCGAGACACTGTTGTCAATGACTCGTGTCGATGTGTTTTTGGTAATTTAAAACGGATTTTACCGTGGATTGGAACATATTCTCGGCTCTGCCGTTCACCATCTGTGTTTTTGTGGAGACGACTTTCGACGCGCAAGAGTGACGTTACTCGTTAAGAACACGTCACGCAAATAAACAAATCTGATTTGTCGATTGATTTTGTACCTGCTCGAGAGGCCGTTAATGGGATGGTTCCCAGACTATATTCTCAGTGTTTGAAAAATGCAGGGAGAATAGTCTGGCAGAGCCAGGCAATTATTTTATTGCAATGTTTTTCCTTATTCAGATTTGTTTCAGGACTACAGTTAGAGTTAGACTTCACTTTGATGGTTAATGCAGTTATTGCAATTTTGTTGTTTTATCACAATAGATTGGTTTATTTACATTTCAAAAACCAGAGGCCATTTATTTACGAATGTGCTTGCACTTTAGTTTACATATTTAAATGTTCCGATATTAGCATTTGAATGAGGCAAAATAACATGATTTTTCTCTCAAATATACTGTTATAATAATTTGTTTCGGATGTAATGTAATTATTTTCTGTATTGGTGTTCCAGAAGTCTTTTTTTTTCAAACTTGAGTCTTGAAAAAGGGGGGGTCGTCTTATAATCAGGGCCGTCATATATTCTGGCCAATACGGTTGTACACATATTGTCTTGAGAGTCCAAATCTACATTTAATAATACCTATAAACGCTTTATTATTGTGATATATCTGATCAAACGCCATTTTTCTGTTGTCCATCGTCCTCACAATAAACTATTTGAATTTAAAATGAAACCGATAAAAGGACATTTTTTTTTTGGTGGTATTCGTTAAAAATGGTTTCTTGTAACTGGTGGAACATTTGTTTCACCGAACATACTTCAAATATTTAATTTTTGTGGAACTTGTGTCACTGTGTCCCATAACATGCACATAACCCTGTTACCATAAACTTTTTATCTCAATTACTGATTATCGGCGCCGATATTTGGAAATTTGACGTATATCGGTATCAACCTTTTTTCGAATCTTACCGGCCGATATGAAAAAAAATATATTTTAAACTGGGTTATTTCTCTCTTCTGCCTGAAGTCTCGTGCACTACTATTCATTACCATATTATTGGCTATTAGTTTCTATTTGTGTAATTCAATAAATGAATGAAGTTCAATGTTTGCATTATTCAATTTTTTTGCGCCAATTTTTACACTTTACTGCTAATGAATATCTGCTCCAAAAATCAGTTATCGGCCCCTATAACTACTAATAATCGATATCAGTCCTGAAAAACCCATATCGGTTGGTCTCTAATCTCGATAGAAGAAAGCAGACTAGGCAGTTTTCCAAAACAATGGGTCAAGCAAATTTGGTGTCTGTTTTTCACTATTTTATAAAATGGTTAACCTTGATCAAATGTATCACTCTACCTCATCCAACTCTGTTGAGCATTTAGTCCAGATAAGACAATATTTTTTTTCCCTTTACTTACCATAGTTTTCAGACTATAAGCAGCTATATTTTTCCCCTCATTTTGAATCTTGCTTATTGTCCAGTGCGGCTTATTTGTTGATTTGTTCGGGTTAATAGGTAACACTTTATTTTATAGCGGTGTAATAAGACTGTTATAAAAAACCCGTCATAATTATGACATGATGCTATCATTGGCTTCAATGAATGCTTATGACAGATTACATAACTAAGTTTGTCCTATTTGTCAGCAGTAAAAGCTAGATAAGATAATAATAATGAATTAAAAATAATAAAACTTCCACCCCTGAGAAACTGCTAACATTAGTTCGGATTTGCAACCCCCCTACTGGGATTATGCCAAATATCGTAAATATCAACTAATGTCAGAAAAGTGTTACCGTTGATCTGTATGCTGGGTTCATTAAGTAGGGCTGCAATTAACAATTATTTTCATAATCGAATAATGGGACGATTAATTAAACGATTAGTCGGATAAATGTCACTTTTTTCAATTACCTTCACAACTGACCTTGAAGTTGTTTTAGGCATGTTGTAAGTATCAAAGACGACAAAATGGATGACTATTTCCTTCAAAAACACTATTTTATTACAGCTTCCAGTAGTCTACAACTGTACCAAATTTGTTGGCGATTGTAATCGATTAGTTGTTGCAACCTTATTAAAAAGCTAATACAGACAATAAGTTGTCTGAAAATTGGCAAAAATGTGAATCATTGTTTTCCAAAGTAAAAGCAGATTTTTGTTCGTCTGACGTTGACTTAACAAAAATACAATGAAGAAATCTGATAATATTTACAACTGAGAAGCAGTGTTGTTAATTTTACTTTAAAATAGTAATTAATTACAGTTACAAATTACTTCTCCCAAAAAGTAATTGCGTTAGTAACTCAGTTACCTGAATGTAAGAGTAATTAGTTACTTGGCAAAGTAACTAGTGATAATTTTTTTTTTCTCAAAAAAAAAAAAAAAAAACAAGAAACAAAAAAAACAAAAAACAACCAAAAAAAAAACAGGTCACACAATGTGAAGTTTAAAGGATTTGGGGGACAATTGGCCCTAGCCCCTTTACCCTCCACTTAACTAGACACAAGGGTATTGCGATAACTAGCTAGTAACCTTTGCTATGTGTGGAAGTCATTTAAAGTTGTGAATCAACCGTTAAAGTTGTTAAAATTGCTCCCGTTATTGCATTAGTTCCCTTCTGTCTACTTTAAACATGTGTAAGTTTTAAAACTGTTTCATCATTTAAAGATAGATTTAAGTTAAGATTTAGGTTCGCTAGGAAGGATCTCAACATCAGGGCCTTCCTGAGAGGTCTACTGCTTTAAGATGGCGGCTGTTTACTAACGCATGTAGTCCTTAAAACATGTTGGCAATGCAGCTGTGTCAGTTTTGCATCTAGTTCTATAATATGATATCTACCGTGTCATGTGGGCGTAGTTTGTCGGCTATGGTTACAGTCAGGTATTATTGGAGCCACCTAGCATCGCGGTTGCAACGGCGTCTTCCCCACTGCTGCTCTGCTCTCGTCCCCGTGAGTCCGTTTCTCTCAGACTTTTTTTATTCAACCAACTTAGTAACGCATAGTAACGCACGCCTTTCCCGCCTCAGTAACGGTAACGGCGTTGCCAAGATGAGAAAAGTAATTAATTAGATTACTCAGTGCTGAAAAAAATAACGCCGTTAGTAACGCCGTTATATTGTAACGCCGTTATTAACAACACTGCTGAGAAGTTATATGTATAATTTCAAGAATTTAGGCAAGTCTAAGGTGAAGAAGGTCCGAAACGATTAATTGGTTATCAAAATAGTTTTCGATTAATTTGCTAATGATTAGCTGTCGATTAATCGATTAATTGCTGCACCTCTATCATTAAGCCTTTGATAGTTTGTTTCTCTATTATTGATGAATATGTAGCAGAAAACCAGAAAAATTAGCACTTATTTTTTGGATTTGAGAAAAAAAATGGAATGACCCTTATATTTCTGCTGAATTCCTACTTTTAATCATTGTTGTTGTTACTGCTAGGTGCGTTCTCGAGCCAAAGTGGAAAAAATACGTGCCAGCCTCTTTAATAGCAGTGACCTAATTGGCTTGTCCAGTCTGGAAGGTGAAGAAGAGCTCATGGAGTTGACCAATGAGGAGATCCTCACAGCCTCGAGTGTCAACCAAAGTCTGTTTGACACTCAGGGCAGTTCTGCTCTTGAGGACTATTTTCTGGACAAGTCCATCAGAGGTTTGTTTTTGACAAGCAATCATTCTGCTCTGCCACATTATTTCTTATTATCTTTATATATTTCCAAGGTGACAAGCTTGTTCCTGGAGCACGAGATGTTCTCATTGATATTTTTAAGAGCTGTATACACTCGGAACAAATGCTCAGTCTCACACCTGCCAAGCCAGTGAAAGTCTCTGATATTTACCTCAGCAAAGAGCAGATCAACTCTCAGACCCCTGGAAACCTACTACATACTTTCTTTACTAATGTACGGCCTCCAAAGAAAGTACTTGAAGACCAACTTACTCAGGTATATCACAGTATAGACAGTTAAAAAAAAAAAAAAAGGTGATGACTGCTGTTTCGAAAGTGAATCCACCCACATCTTTGCACCTATTGTTTCTGTTTTTTGATGTGGCTCATTATTGTTACCAGTACATCTGATTAAACTGTTCAAAATGCTTTGCTTTTAATCCAGATTCTAAGAAAGTATGGCATTCCCAAACCTAATAAGAACAAGTACAGCAAGGCAGGGAAGGAACAGCACCAAGGTAAGGTAGTAAGCACCAAGAGGCCAATCACCAAACCTCCCACTAAGGAAAAGTCTGTTCTCAATAGTGTAAGGTAAGAAGTACATATATTTCTTTCTCCATTGGTGCATTAGGGTGCATTCATACTTCGTTTAAGAATTTAAAAAGATTTATTTTTCACGCATCCCTGCTAGGACTGCGCTTAGTGAGAAAAAGACAGTCCTCAAGCCCAAATCTCCAGAGAAATCCAGACCTGATGAGAAAGATGTGGAAAAGTCTCCTGCTAAAAAACTTGAAGGTTTGTCGATAATTAGAAAGCAACAAAAACAACATAAACAATGCCTGATATTAGAATTAGGGCTATCAAACGATTAAAATTTTTTATCGAGTTAATTACAGCTTAAAAATTAATTAATCGTAATTAATTGCAATTAATCGCAATTCAAACCATCTATAAAATATGCCATATTTTTCTGGAAATTATTGTTGGAATGGAAAGATAAGACACAAGATGGATATATACATTCAACATACGGTACAAAAGGACTGTATTTGTTTATTATAACAATAAATCAACAAGATGGCATTAACATTTAACATTCTGTTAAAGCGATCCATGGATAGAAAGACTTGTAGTTCTTAAAAGAAAAATGTTAGTGTAAGTTATAGAAATTTTATATTAAAACCCCTCTTAATGTTTTCATTTTAATAAAATTAAAATGAAATTTTCAATCAAAAAATATACTAGTAGCCCGCCATTGTTGATGTCAATAATTACTTACACAATGCTCATGGGTGCTGAAGCCTATAAAATCAGTCGCACCCAAGCGCCAGCAGAGGCCGGCAAAACTCCATAAAACACAACACGTGAGCGTTTCACTGCACTGTCATTTAAATCTCTCTGAGCGGGGCATCTGCGTTGCGTCAAATATTTTAATGTGATTAAAAAATTAATTAACGCCCGTTAACGCGATAATTTTGACAGCCCTAATTAGAATACTTAGGTCCTTGTCAATTCTCTAAATTGGACATTAACCCTTTAACACCTGAGCCTATTTTGTCTGAATTTGCATGGCTTTGATGTTGCCTTTATATTTCAAAGAAAAAAATTCACATTGGCCTAGTTGGGTCCCTTTTTTCAGGACACCATAAACTTCATATCTAAACTGTTGTTTTCTTCACTGACCAATTATAATCAACATTTTGGACCCAAAAAGACCAAAAAATCTTTACCAAATTTTTATGTCCCATTGTCAGCCAAACATGCTCGACGAACAGTTTTGAAGCTTGATAATATTCATTCAACTTGTTAGGATAAACATTCAACAGACAAAAATAAGACTGAATAGTTTATATTTGACAGTACAACACAAACAGCTGGTATGGTCATAGGCGTTTTTGGACTTTACACGTACTATGGTCAAAACAGGTTATATACAGTAGACCAACAGTGCTAAATAATGAAAAAATATCTAGATAAATATGTAAATACATATATATCATCTCACACAAAAAGGCTTTGGAGGATATCTCTTTGTGAGGTTAGGTTTTGTACCCATCACCTTATCAAAAGTGTACAGTGCTGGCCAAAAGTATTGGCACCCCTGCAATTTTGTCAGATACCAGAAAATGATAGCAATTGCAAATGCTTTGGTGGTAATATCTTCATTTATTTTGCGTGCAATGAAAAAACGCAAAAGAGAATGGAAAAAAAAAATTAAATAATTATCACTTTACACAAAACTCCAAAATTATTGGCACCCTCAGCCTAATACTTGGTAGCACAGCCTTTAGATGAAATAACTGCGAACAACCGCTTCCAGTATCCATCAGTGAGATTCTTACAATGCTCTGCTGGAATTTTAGACTATTCCTTTTTGGCCAACTGCTCCAGCTCTCTGAGATTTAATGGGATTCAGGTCTGGAATCATTGCTGGCCACTTTGGAAGTCTCCATTGCTTTCTCTCAAACCATTTTCTAGTGCTATTTGAAGTGTGAGACTCATGACCTCTGAGAGAAACCCAGCTTTCTCAAACTGGGCCCTACATTATGCTGCAAAATTTGTTGGTAGTCTTCAGACTTCATAATGTCATGCACACGGTCAAGCAGTCCAGTCCCAGAAATAGCTAAGCAACCCCAAAACATCAGTGAATCTCCGCCATGTTTGACTGTGGTGACCGTGTTCTTTTCTTTGAAGGCCTCACCTCCCCCAAACTCTATGTGGATGCCTTTTCACAAAAGCTCTACTTTTGTCTCATCTGACCAGAGAACATTCTTCCATAACGTTTTTGGCTTTCTCAGGTAGGTTTTGGCAAACGCAAGCGTGGCTTTTTTTATTTCTTTGGGTCAGAAGTGGGGTCTTGCTGGGTATCCTACCACAGAGTCCCTTTTCATTCAGACGTGACGGATAGTACGGGTTGACACTGTTGTACCCTCGGACTGCAGGACAGCTTGAACTTGTTTGGATGTTAGTCGAGGTTCTTTATCCACCATCCACACTATCTTTCGTTGAAATCTCTCGTCAATTTTTCTTTTCCGTCCACATGTAGGGAGGTTAGCCACAGTGCCATGGGCTTTACACTTATTGATGACACTCCACACGGTAGACACAGGGACATTCAGGTCTTTGGAGATGGACTTGTAGCCTTGAGATTGCCCATGCTACTTCGCAATTTTGCTTCTCAAGTCCTCAGACAGTTCTTAGGTCTTCTTTATTTTCTCCATGCTCAATGTGGTACACACAGGGACACAGGACAGAGGTTGAGTCAACTTTAAGCCATTTTAACTGGCTGCAAGTGTGATTTAGTTATGCCACCACCTGTTACGTGCCACAGGTAAGTAACAGGTGCTGTTAATTACACAAATTAGAGAAGCATCACATGATTTTTCAAAGGGTGCCAGTACTTTTGTCCGGCCCATTTTTGGAGTTTTGTGTAAAATTATAATGATTTAATTTTTTTTCCATTCCCATTTGTGTTTTATCATTGTAAGCTAAATAAATAAAGACATTACTACCAAAGCATTTGCAATTACAATCATTGTCTGGGAGAAATTGAGCATTATCTGACAGAACTGCTGGGGTGCCAATAATTTTGGCCTGCACTGTATACATGCAATCAAGCCGCTCGAACACACGGCTTTATATAAAAATTGAAAAGATTGATAGTGGGAAAAAAAAATCAAATAACACTGGGGAAAAAAAGTCTCCTCAAAAATATTGACAATAAAGTACTTCAATTTTTTTTCAGGCATGCCACTCAGTTCCCCTTGAGCAAGACAAAGGGCTAGGTCACAGAGCCCACTCTTCCGCCGTTTGCGCTGTCAGCCTGTCACTCTTCCCAACTCGCCGACCCATCCGAAGAAAACAATGACAAATCTAGTCTATCCTCTTCCTCAAGTTGATGAAATAATGAATTAGCGTGCACTAAATTTAGGTTTTGAATTATTCCGCACGTTTCAAAGTCGCTCGCTCAATCCAACCGGCCTTCGCTCGCTACCTCGCCTCCCTCTCTTTAGCTGTCGCCTCGCTCTGCAATTTATTAAAAAATGTTCACATTAAGTTCGTCCTTCGTGACCTCACAATGCCTCCTGGGATATGTAGTCGTTCGTGGTGCTTTCGGATTTGAAAAAGGACAAGAAATGATGGAAATGAAAACACATGGTCCATCCAGCGTTTTAATGCTTATTTATGAGGGCAATAAAACTATACAACTCAAATGATATTATCTCCATTATACTTCGTCGATTGACTTCAAGTAAAAACGGGCATGGACCTCAACTTGAGACTAACCAGTGGCAAGTAGGTGACGTAATCACAGCGTGACGAGGCTTTAAAGATGATATGCTTAAACGTATCGCCGCCGACATGTCCGGTGTTAAAGGGTCAAACAGTCATTTGTAAATATAATACCCAACCTTGCACTCCTGAAATGAAACTTAGTTGCCTGTTTGTTTCTATAGTCTCAGAGGAGAAGTACCTTACGCTGGAGGGATTCCATAGGTTTGCAGTTGATCGAGCAAAGCAGGACATCCGAAGTGTCTGGAGGGCAATTTTGGCATGTGGCTATGACCTTCACTTTGAAAGGTGAGACTGGGAATGCCAGACGCCTCTAACACTTTCCTAATGTGATGTAATGTCGATATACCACATGCTGGCTTCCAAGAACATACTATGCATGCTCTACTATATCTATATATATAGAGTATTTATTTATGCACTGTGAATCGCTGGCAGTGTAATGTAAGCAAATACTGCTTTTAAAGTTTTATAAACCTGCTATAGACTTCACAATCAGTTGACGGGAAACGGGGCGCTGGGCCGCACCTTAGGGGACCTATTTTCAAAAACTTAAAATCCAAATTTTTTCAAAACCAAAGCCGCTAGCGACCTAAAACCAAAACAGGCACCTCTCTTAGGCATTTACAGTGCCTTGCAAAAGTATTCGGGCCCCTTGAATCTTGCAACCTTTCGCCACATTTCAGGCTTCAAACATAAAGATATGAAATTTAATTTTTTTGTCAAGAATCAACAACAAGTGGGACACAGTCGTGAAGTGGAACAACATTTATTGGATAATGTAAACTTTTTTAACAAATAAAAAACTGAAAAGTGGGGCGTGCAATATTATTCGGCCCCTTTACTTTCAGTGCAGCAAACTCACTCCAGAAGTTCAGTGAGGATCTCTGAATGATCCAATGTTGTCTTAAATGACCGATGATGATAAATAGAATCCAAATGTGTGTAATCAAGTCTCCGTATAAATGCACCTGCTCTGTGATAGTCTCAGGGTTCTGTTTAAAGTGCAGAGAGCATTATGAAAACCAAGGAACACACCAGGCAGGTCCGAGATACCGTTGTGGAGAAGTTTAAAGCCGGATTTGGATACAAAAAGATTTCCCAAGCTTTAAACATCTCAAGGAGCACTGTGCAAGCCATCATATTGAAATGGAAGGAGCATCAGACCACTGTAAATCTACCAAGACCCGGCCATCCTTCCAAACTTTCTTCTCAAACAAGGAGAAAACTGATCAGAGATGCAGCCAAGAGGCCCATGATCACTCTGGATGAACTGCAGAGATCTACAGCTGAGGTGGGAGAGTCTGTCCATAGGACAACAATCAGTCGTACACTGCACAAATCTGGCCTTTATGGAAGCGTGGCAAGAAGAAAGCCATTTCTCAAAGATATCCATAAAAAGTCTCGTTTAAAGTTTGCCACAAGCCACCTGGGAGACACGCCAAACATGTGGAAGAAGGTGCTCTGGTCAGATGAAACCAAAATTGAACTTTTTGGCCACAATGCAAAACGATATGTTTGGCGTAAAAGCAACACAGCTCATCACCCTGAACACACCATCCCCACTGTCAAACATGGTGGTGGCAGCATCATGGTTTGGGCCTGCTTTTCTTCAGCAGGGACAGGGAAGATGGTTAAAATTGACGGGAAGATGGATGCAGCCAAATACAGGAACATTCTGGAAGAAAACCTGTTGGTATCTGCACAAGACCTGAGACTGGGACGGAGATTTATCTTCCAACAGGACAATGATCCAAAACATAAAGCCAAATCTACAATGGAATGGTTCAAAAATAAACGTATCCAGGTGTTAGAATGGCCAAGTCAAAGTCCAGACCTGAATCCAATCGAGAATCTGTGGAAAGAGCTGAAGACTGCTGTTCACAAACACTGTCCATCCAATCTCACTGAGCTCGAACTGTTTTGCAAGGAAGAATGGGCAAGAATGTCAGTCTCTCGATGTGCAAAACTGATAGAAACATACCCCAAGCGACTTGCAGCCGTAATTGGAGCAAAAGGTGGCGCTACAAAGTATTAACGCAAGGGGGCCGAATAATATTGCACGCCCCACTTTTCATTTTTTTATTTGTTAAAAAAGTTTAAATTATCCAATAAATTTTGTTCCACTTCACGATAGTGTCCCACTTGTTGTTGATTCTTGACAAAAAATTAAAATTTTATATCTTTATGTTTGAAGCCTGAAATGTGGCGAAAGGTTGCAAGGTTCAAGGGGGCCGAATACTTTTGCAAGGCACTGTATGAGTCTCCATGAGTAGTGGCATAAAAAAATTCAAAGCAGTTCCCTAATAAAATCCTGATTAATTATTTTTATATAAGCGTAACAAAACTTAAAATGGCTATAAAATTCTCACATTTTACGCTAGATGCACAAAAATCACCAAATACAGAGATAATCGCCTATATTTTTAGGATCAACGGCAATATTTAACATATCTTATACGTTTTTGCCCGAAATAGTGACTTAATTTTTTAAATTTATCTTTTCAGCAGCTAATAAATCATTCAATTTTCGCATCAGAAACTTAATACTTGAGGAAAGTAGGGAGAATCATCTTGATTTTACTCAAGAAAAGCTAATTTTCATTTTTCTATATCCAGTCACAACTTATTTAGGTTAGCATGTCTTGCCGACTATTCGGGCCTCGTCGTTTTTAGATTGGAATGTAACATACAACACATAAAATCCGATTTTTTTGTTGTTGTTTTTTTATGGTCGCAAAATTATTTATATGACTATTTTTTTTTGCCAAAAAACGGGCAGTTGCTTGAAAATTACCTGATTATTTGAATGTAAAGTTACGCTATTGTGTATAGATACAAAATCCAACATGGCGGCCATTACAAAACAAAAAGCTTTTTAAGTTGAACATTCTTGTAAATAAATGCCTAAATCCCTGAATTCCTATAGATGTGAACGTAAAACAGTCTAGATTCTTGGTTTTAAGCAAAAAAAAAACAAAAAACAAAAAAAACGGGCAGGTATTGTTTATTTTACGTAAATATTTCAAGCTAAAGTTAAGCAAATTTTTTCCATTCATTTTTTTTCACATCATTTCAAAGTGCGTGCATGGTGCTATTTTGTATAATAATTACCTTGAATCCTCAACCAAATCACTCTTGAGACACTCTTGCCTGCTTGTATGCACTAAAACAGGGGTGGGCAAACTATTCCACAAAGGGCCGCAGTGGGTGCGGGTTTTTGTTGCAACCCATTAAGAGGACACCTTTTCACCAATCTGCTGTTTTACAAGTGCAATCAGTCAGTTGCAGTCAGGTGCTTCTCATTTCTGCTGAAACCTCATTGGTTCAACTATCTGTGCTTGGTCAGTTGGAACAAAGACCAGGACCCACTGCGGCCCTCGAGGACCGGTTTGCCCACCCCTGCACTAATACCTTTTGAGCTGTTTCCACCTAAATCCAGCATTAGAACACAGCATGTGTTTGAGTTAACCGCAGTGAAAGCCCTGCGACACTCTGCCTGGCCAGGCCCCCTACGTGAAGCCGTATCGCAATGTCTGTAGGAGCTGTCGTGTCAACTGATTGTGAAGTCAATGAACTTGCTTTCTTTGGACATGGCAATGCACCCCATTCTTTTAGTCAATAATCTTGGTCTTACTTAGGTGCACCTGCATAGACACACGTCATGCCCAGAAGACTTGTCGGAAGTGGACTTTGGAAATGGACGTTGCATTGGTCCAATACATCAACAGGCTGTGTCGTCACCTTGCAATCACACCAGCCAGACTACATCCCCATGAAGTGTACTTGGAGCCCAGTGATTGTGTCGATCCACGTGTGGCCTGCCTGCTTAGTTAGTAACACACTTCAACATCTGTTTCTTTTGACAGGTATTTAATCTGTAGGTGATACAAGTCAGGAAGTGATTCTAACAAAGTTTTGTGTCTTTTGAAGATGTGTCTGTAGAGAGCTTGCGTTTGCGTTTTGCTCTGCTTCAGTCCCTCAATAACACTCTGGAGAGTTTCTTCCTGCCACTGGTGGAGTTAAGACAGACATGCACTTATCAGAACAGCATTGCTGCCTTATTATGCGAGGCCAAAGGTAAATTTGACATTGTTACTTTTTGTAAATCACAAGGATGGGTGTCCACAGGAGCAGATTAGATTTTTCACCATAAACTTCCCACTTTTTAATCCACACAGGACTGGTTTACTATGACACTAAGGTCACAGTAATGAACAGAGTACTGAATGCCACAGTGCAACGAACAGCAGACCATGCAGCTCCAGAGATTACATTGGACCCCCTTGAGATTGTTGGAGGTGGAAATTATTTCAACTTGTTGCAGCTACTAATTGTATGCGTTGCATCTCAACATACGTCCTCTTGATGCACTGCAGGTGAGATTAGATCATCAGAGAACACATACTTCTGCCAGGCTGCACGTCAGCTCGCGTGCATGCCGTCGTCACAGCTTTGTGTGAAATTAGCCAGCGGAGGGGACCCAACCTACGCATTCAACATCCGCTTCACAGGGGAAGAAGTTCACGGCACAAGTTAGATTTTCTGCCTTTTACCTACAGTAAATTTTATTTTGATGATTTCAGTTTACAGCATTTATGTTTGTATCTTACAAGGCGGTTCCTTCAGGCACTTCCTTTGGCAGGTGTGCAAGGAGTTGCAGAGTTCAGCTCTTTCTCTGTTACTGCCTTGTCCTAGTGCTGCAGCAAACCGTAACAAGGTGAGCCCGACTGTCTGAACAGATGAGTATTTTCTTTGCTCCTCATTAACTCATTGGCCACCATTGTCGGTGATAGAGGTCCAATCCATTTCGAATGAGGGTTCTGGCAGCGGCCATTCGATCGTTGCCAATCCCTCCTAGTTTAAATGATTTGGACATTTATTTAATTTCACAGCAGAAGGCAGAAAAGAGCCACATGTAGCTTTGGAGCCGCACCTTACGGGTGCCTAATCATTGTTAATGTCACAGAAAGAGTTAAAAATACATACATATAAACATAACATATGAGGTTATATTAGATTCCACTTTGTCATATTTCGCACGAACAAAGCAAGGAAACGCAATTTACACCTAATCTGAATTGCATGAATAGTAATTAACTAAGATATGCATTTACCAGATTCCATGTATACAACAGAGTAGCAACTATGTTTAATGAAAAAGGAGCAGGTTCTACAGCGAGGAAATAATTTTTATAACTAAGTATACCAGAGACTTCACTACACAATCTATACAGTACTTTTGGTGACATTTTTATTTAGCAGTGTGCCGTGTGCTTGACTCAACACAGGTTAGGTAACACTGCTGTACAGTATCATTACTATGCACAATTGCACAATGTGTAATTAATAGAGTAGAAAAACAGGAAATAGGCTTATTTCCAGTACGTACATAATTTTACAGAATGTGCCAATGCACATAGCTTTGTGCAGATTTAAGCCATTGCCCATTATGAAGCAAATTGATGTCCAAATTTATTCAATATATATTTTTCTGAGTACACCAACAAAGGTATTGCCATAAACACAAACTTTTATGCAAGATGGACTGATGAAGTAAATGGGACTCAACATTTGAAGTAAACTGGACCGTATTTTCTGCACTATAAGGCACATTCGAATATAAGGCACACCTGCAATGAATGGCCTGTTTTATAACTGTTTTCATATACAGTGGTACCTCTACATACAAAGCTAATTCGTTCCAGGACCTTGTTTGTAAGTCGAAATGGTTGTATGTCGAGCCGGATTTTCCCTTAAGAAGACATTATAATTCCATTAATTTGTTCCACATCCCAAAAACCTACACTAAATCCTTAATAAATACTGCTTTAGTATTGCAAATAACAATTACAAAGAGCAACAAAAAATATGAATAAAAATCGGAATAATGATATAATAATAGTCCTTAAAATAATAATAACTGTAATAATGTAACAAATAGGGTTGTAATGTGGCGCATGTATTTTGCTTGGTGCACCTGAACGCACTGCGGGGCTGACGGCAGAGTGAGAGAGAGTGCATTCAGTTTTTACTTTCACTTTTCGTGCTCTGTTGTTGGGCGTCAGCTGCAGCGGACAGTAGGCATGTTGTGTTTCACAAGTTCTGAAATAAATGATTAAAAACCTGACGAAGCTGGTGATTTCTTTGGCGATGTTTAAATAATGGTCACCTTAACTTATAAAGACTGGTGAATGGAGAAGGACCGCCGAGATCGTAGACATTCTTCGGCTGTATTGTCGAACCAGTTCACGGACGCGTGCACCACGCTCATATTTTCCTATCATTTCCATCTTCATTTCAATGGTAAGCATCACCTTTTTCCTTTTTTTTCACCACCTGCACTAATATTGTTGGAACCCATGTTGATTTCTCTCACAAGAAAATCCACCGAGCGTCTAGTTTGCAGCACTGTCATAAATCGCCGTATTTCGAGCATGTCATTGGTTGTAGAAACAAATGGCGAGTCAAATTTTACGTCAGATGTCGAAAAGATGGTGTGTCAAAGCGATCGTATGTCGAGGTCCTATTGTATAGGGCGCACTGCATTATAAGGCGCTGTAGAAGTTGTTGTTGGGATTGCATTATGCATCCACTACATGAAGCTGCGTTAAAGGGAATGTCATGCCCCCGGTTAACTCATATTGATTCATATATAAGGCGCATCGGATTATAAGGCGCACTATCGGCTTTTGAGAAAATGGAAGGTTTTTAGGTGCGCCTTGTAATGCGGAAAATACGGTGAACTGAACTCAAAATTTTAAATGAACTGGATTTAGGTTTAACCGCAAATATGAAATTTTAATCCAGACTTAATTTGAATCTGGATGTCCTTAATGATAGTGCAATATGTAGACAACTGAGCTAAACATTCTGACCGATTATGCTGTTGCCAGCTCACTCTTTAAAAGGCATCAAGAGTGAGGCCAGGGCTGATTACACGCAAGTTCACACAATTTATATTCATAAATTCTGCTTTCTCAGAAATGTGAAATTTTCCCCAAAACTTGATAATTCAAGTTAACACAACTCATTTTTATCAAATTAAACCACGTTAACCTGATAAAATGAGTTCTGGATGTACAAAATGACAAGTTACAAAAAAAATGTGAAAATTTGATTTGTCCACTTAAAATCTTCAAATTAGCGTAACGTAGTGTATTGTAGTCTTTTAATTTCACTATTCCAGTCAAATGTAATATTCACCATTATTATTAGAACATAATGTTTTTCTTTTGCATTTTCAGGGGAGGTTCATATTGACACCATGCCCTATCAGCTATTCGGAGGAGCAGTTGTTGCACTTCTTTGGTCAGCTACTTGGCATTGCCATACGGGCAGACGTGCCCCTTCCTTTGGACCTGCTGAGCTCCTTTTGGAAAGGTCTGGTGGGCGAAGCCCTTGACCCAGAGCAGGACCTACAGGAGGCAGATATGCTGACCTACAACTATGTCAAGAAATTTGAAAGTGTAATTTACCTGTACTTTTAAATATTGCAAATATCCTCTCACCAAGTTAACTTTTGGTTGCAATTAAACCTCATTTCAACTGTTTTTGCTGTGTAGGTTAATGATGAAGCTGAGCTGGAGGCACTCTGTGCTGAGATTTCCTCGCAACACCATTCAGGTGAGAGCCCCGATTCTCCCAGCAGGCCCTGCTGTTCTTTTACCTACATCACGATGACGGGTGAGGAAGTGGAGCTTTGTCAGGGAGGACGGAACCTCACTGTCAGGTGACTGTTTTTTTTTTTTTTTTTTTTTTTTTTTTTTAAATCAAAATTTATTTTTCGCAATAGTAGTGCATTGGTTTCCAGTTTAAAAAAAAAAAGGTGACTGTTGACGAGAAGAATTTTATGTGGTAAATTGACAGTTAAACTCGCTATATTTTATTCTTGCATTTGTAGTTGGGAGAATAAGGATGTGTATGCACGGGCAGTACAGAACCTTCGTTTGAGGGAGCTGCAGAATGTTGAGTGCATGACGGCAGTGCGTGCAGGGCTGGCCTCCATAATTCCTCTGCAGCTACTAACCATGCTCAGCCCACTGGAGATGGAACTACGGACCTGTGGCTTGCCCTACATTAACCTAGAGTTCCTCAAGGTTTACCACCATCACATGCTGTTTTAAAAATTGTAATCTTTATGGGGCGATTATATTTTGGGATTTACTAGTACATCTCCCTTTTTCTCCTGCTAGGCTCACACAATGTATCAGGTGGGTCTGATGGAGACGGACCAGCATATTGAGTACTTCTGGACCGCTCTGGAGATGTTCACTCAGGAGGAGCTTTGTAAGTTCATCAAGTTTGCCTGCAACCAGGAACGCATCCCCTTCACTTGTCCCTGCAAGGACGGGGGACCTGACACCGCCCACGTCCCTCCATACCCCATGAAAATTGCACCTCCTGATGGCGCAGCAGGTAATGGTAATCAATATTCTGATTTTACAGGAGGAAGGCCGTTGCTGCTTGACGGTCTTATTAGTGCTGTGGTCGCTTGTAACCTTTAACCTAATCGCAGGGATAGCAATAAGCATACAGTGAAGAAAATAGGTTTTTGAACACCCTGCTATTTTGCAAGTTCTCCCACGTAGAAGTCATGGAGGGGTCTGAAATTTTCATCGTAGGTGCATGAAAAATCCAGAAATCATGATTTTTTTTTTTAAACGATTTATTTGTGTGATACAGCTGCAAATAAATATTTGAACCCCTGAGAAAAACGAATGTTAATTTTTGGTACAGTAGCCTTTGTTTGCAATTACAGAGGTTAAACGTTTCCTGTAGTTTTTCAGCAGGTTTGCACACACTGCAGTAGGGATCTTAGCCCACCCATCAGTCAGGTTGCTGGGCTGTCGCTGAGAAACACGGAGTTTGAGCTCCCTCCAAAGGTTTTCTATTGGGTTTAGGTCTGGAGACCGGCTAGACCATGCTAGAACCTTGTTATGCTTTTTACAGAGCCACTCCTTGGTTTTCCTGGCTGTGTGCTTGGGGTCATTGCCATGTTGGAAGACCAAGGCACGATCCATCTTCAGTGCTGTGACTGAAGGAAGGAGGTTGTTCCCCAAAATCTAACAAACAGGGCCCCACTTATCCTCTATCATACAGTGCACTCATTCTGTCCCATGGGCAGAAAAACACCCTCAATGATGCTACCACCCCAATGCGTCATAGTAGGGATGGTGTTCTTGAGATAGTACTCATCATTCTTCTTCCTCTAAACACGGTTAGTAGAATTATGACCAAAAAGTTCTGTCTTACTCTCATCTGAACACAAAACTTGTTCCCATGACTCCTCTGCATCATCCAAATGGTCAGAGACAAACTTAAGACAGGCCTTGACATGTGCTGTTTTAAGCGGGGGAACCTTCCTGCCATGCATAAGTTCAAACCATGACGTATTAGTGTATTACCAACAGTAACCTTGGAAACAGTGGTCCCAGCTCTTTTCAGGTCATTGACCAACTCCTGTCGTGTAGTTCTGGGCTGAACCTCACCTGTCTTAGGATCATTGAGACCCCACGAGGTGATATCTTACATGGGGCTCCACGCCGATTGAGATTGACCGTCATGTTTAGCTTCTTCCATTTTCTAATGATTGCTCCAACAGTGGACCTTTTTTCGCCAAGCTGCTTGGCAATTGCTCTGTAGCCCTTTCCAGCCTTGTGGAGGTGAACAATTTTGTATCCAGCGTCTTTGGACAGCTCGTTGGTCTTGACCATGTTACAAGTTTAACACTAGAACTACCAAGGATGGATCAGTTGATACAAATCACCTTTGTAACCAGAGAAGGATCATCTGACCCTAATCAGCATATCTGTTGTGAGCACTACGGTCCTCATTAGTCATTCCCATTCACACTCGCAAAACCACAGGGTTGGATTGCTCCAATGAGCATCTTGAGTGTTTTCAGGGCAGGGGTGCTTTAGCTGATGAGGGAAGGGTAAATTGGTGTTGTTCTAGCTGGCCTGTTGTCACTTTCAAGCCCAGAAGACAGGTTGTGGTGAAAAAGCCACCATAAAATAGACCAAACTACTGACAGGATGTGACTTTTCTTTTTAAGTGTTTACTTGTGACTTCAACTCTTCCAGTTTTATCCTCTGTGTAAACCAAATAGAACATACTAGTCCGGTTTTCTTTTTTAAACTTCATGTATGGAACCATACTATAGTCAGACTTAAAGTATGTGTCACAAGTACTGTGTTTGTTTAAACTGCATGGAGACAGAAAGGTGCCATTGGATGGTTGTCTGAGGCAATGAACACCTTTAGAGGTCATTTTCTCTCCCCCATCCTAATAGGCTTGTCCAGTTGGACAAAATAGTGTTGCTTGTCGGACAGTGGACCACTCAGGCAGGCAATCGGGTGGACAACCTTTTTACATCTTCCAAAAGATGCAGTTTGCTTACTTTACAAGGGACGGTGTAATAAAAAACAAAACATTTTTTATGTGGTGACATGTGAAACTTCACTCTTTTCCCGTTGTTCGAGGTTGTTGCCGAAGCAATTTTTCCTTCTGTGCCTTGTTTGCGGCCACGTGAGAGTGAGCCAATTCCTTTGCAAGACCCAACAAGAAGTCCACCCGTCTCTGATATTCAAGATGCTAATTGCAGCTATCCAGAGTGAACCCCCCCCCCTTCACACCTAGGCAACGACCCCACAGGGGTCTGTAGGGGTGTGGCCTGCTTGATTGCTTATTTGAGTGGTCTATTGTTTGACAAAACCCAGTAGTCAGTTTGGTATCGGGGTCATTTGACACATTTCTGGTATTTCTCTGTAGCCCAAAAAAAATCCCCCCCGGGACTTCCAGTGTTAAGTCTTACTGATTGCATGGGGTGGACAGGTGTCTTTATGCTGCTATCAACCTCAAACAAGTGCATCTGATTCAGGATACTACATGGAGTGCAGGTAGACTTTTTATAGGCGGGCCAACAGATCTTTCAGGGTAAGAATTGTAGCAGGTGTTCAAATATTTATTTGCAGCTGTATCACACAAATAAATAGTTCAATAATCAGGCATTTTGATTTCTGGATTTTGCTCTTTAGAGTAGGGGTGTCCAAACTTTTTGCAAAGGGGGCCAGATTTGGTGTGGTAAAAATGTGGGGGGCCGACCTTGGCTGACATCCTTTACGTAGAACAATATATTTAAGCAAATTTTAGCAAGCCATTCGGTGTGTCACATTTGCTTAATTATTTTTTTCTCTTTCGACTCTCGGGCTCTTGCGAAATACTGCTGCTGTGACATTAAACTAGCTTCAAGTTGCTTCAAATTCTCGCTGCGTATCTTCCCTGTAATCTTGTTGTACGTGTCAGTGTGTCTTGTTTGGTAATATCGCCTCACATTGAACTCTTTAAAAACAGCGACATCTCTTTGCAAATGAGGCAGACACAGTTTTTTGCGTATTTTAGTGAAGAAATAGTCTAATTTCCACCCATCCTTGAAGTGTTGGCCATCACAGTCAACTTTCTTTTTTTTGTTGATTGTCACCATTTTAGAAAATGGAAGTAATGGGTCACACGGAGTAATGTTGCTTAGCCCTTAAATACCTCCAACATAAAGCAATTATCAGAGAATCCCTATATTTGAAAAATAAGGCCCTAATGAAACCTTTTTTTCAAATTTTTAAAAAGAAAAGTCAAAATGAATATGTGTAATAAGCGCTCTATATCTATAACCCATGCTAAATCATGTATTTTTTTTTTTTCTCATGGAACCTACAGATGCATGTGTTGACTTGCATCCATCACTTTTTTTTCTCAAAAAGAAATGTCAGAATTCTAAATTAGTCTCAAAATCATGAAATTTTAGTTGTATCAAACGTGATACATTTGGCAATAAAGGGTTAAAGTGCTGCTGCCTTTTAGCGGGTAAATGAGGGGTGCATTTTGTGTTTAAGCTACTTCATATGCTGGTTGCAGTACTGCTGACCAATTCATTAAGTCTGTGTTCGGGCCAGACGTTATTGATTTTATGACAGAGGCTGGGGGCCGGATGAAATTTGACCACGGGCCGCATTTGGCCCCCGGGCCGGACTTTGGACATGTCTGCTTTAGAGTATCTCTCTTACAGTGGATTTCACCTACGATGAAAATTTCAGACTCCTGCATGATTAAGTGGGAGAACTTGCAAAATAGCAGGGTGTTCAAATACGTATTTTCTTCACTGTACATGAACGTATCAGGAAACTTATTTAGTTATGATATTAATTGACTCATTTGACGTGAAACACTGTAGATGGTCATAGTGACGAATAATACCAACAAACCTAAGTTGAAACCCACAATACACTGGCTAAATTGCAATTATTTGTAATCGATAATCTTTTAATGACCAAATAATTTAAACTGTATGATTTCCGGTGCCAAACCTGACAATGTCTTACTGCGTATTTCTGTCTTGCTTGTAACTGGTTTAGTGTATACCTAACAAGTTGCGCAGTCAGTGATAGTGTTGTGTTGTATCTCCTTTTCCATGTGGCAGGTCAGCCAGACGCTCGCTACATCCGCGTGGAGACCTGTATGTTCATGGTCAAACTGCCACAGTACACCTCTTTAGATGTGATGCTGGAGAAACTACGTTACGCCATCCATTACCGCGAGGACCCCCTCAGTGGCTAGGACTTGCACACCCCCCTCCCCTCTTTTCTTGAACCCCTAAGCTACTTGATGCCCTCCATCCACTCCCCCTACCCTTACCCCCTGCCTCAGAGATTCGACTCTGATTTGCTTTAAAGTCACTTTTTTTTTTTTTAAGTTTTCCAATGCTTTGCATGTTGACCCTTGAATATGTTCTTGATGTGATATCAGGGAAGATCATCACAAGCAGCTCCTAGACCTATGATGAGTATCTGTTCTGGTTGCACTGAGGAGTGAAACAACTGTTACACTGGTTATTGATTGCTCCACCTATTTTTTTTTTCTTTTTCTTTTTGAACCCCGTAGCTGCAGTGATTTGGGAGTTGAGTGCTGAAATGTGAAACAGTGCAAATGCTTCCATCCAAACTCCAAATGCATTACCCAGCTGACTCCTTCTGTGCTCAGCCAGTGGGAAGATGTTGTGAAACATGCCTTCACACTGAAATGAAAGCCTTTTTTTTTTCTCCCCTGCGGGAGTGAAGCTGCGATCTCAACACGGTTATTGTAGCTTGTGTGTGGTGTGACCACTTTTTGCAAGAGAAATAGTCCTGTGCGCAGACTATTATGTAGTTTACTGACTACTAAAAATTAATGAACAAATGTATGCCTATAAAACCTGAACCGATCTAGCTAAGACTCTGAAGAGATGGTATTGATGCGATCTTTCATCTAAATAATAGAATAATTTTCTCATTGATTTGGCATCATATTGGTCCTATAGACGCTGCTATTAGTGAGGCCAGCAAGTTGCTATGGTGATGTAAAGTTGTAAGAGTTGAGGGAGACCATGTTGTTGTGAGCTGTCCCTCCCATATGTGTGCTTTCGCTACTGAATGTGAAACAAACCCCCTCCCCAACATACACAATCTACACTCATTCATGGTGCGGTGAATAGGGGAAGGGGCAGTAAGTTCTCTTCAGTTCTGCCTTGTAGTTGTTTTCTTTAATGGAAGAAAAATCTCATTTAATTTTTTTTTTTTTTTTTTTTTTTTTTTTTAAGACACATAACCAAATGTTAGGCTGTGTAAAAATATAATCGGGGAACAAATGTAAATAGACTATTATGTTTGAGTGCAGTTTTTAATGATTGCTATTTCACATTGTTTTGGTTTGCACTACTCTTCCAAGAAAAGATTATTCAAAAAAAAAAAAAAAGACCAAACTGTGTGTCTGTTAGATATCCAGTTTGTTGTGGTCTTATTTCATTCTCTTGGGGCGTAAATCACTTGTGTCATGCTCAGACGGATTCATTTTCTACTGCTCATGGTGCAACATGTTTTCTTGTGTGAGTAAAATCATTTGACCCGATCAAAGCAAATAATACAACAGAATTGAAATGTGACACATTGCATTGTGGACATGCCTGAGACTTTAGTTTTGGTTCTGTTCTTTTTGGGAGTCTGATTTAACGCTGCTATCGAGGACGCTCTTGCTTCTTTTTCTTCCTGCGGGGGAATTAGACAGATGACATGAAGGACTTATTCATAAGAATGAGGCGTTGCGATAAATGTGTGCTGTACATTTACTTGATATTTATTACAATTATTTATGGTTGCATTAACTTTTACTGTCTTACCTCTGCACATTGGAAGCTCAACAACTTAAAAAGGATTATACATACAAATGTAAGGAATCGGATGGCATTTGAGATTTCTGTGTCACAATAAAGACATCTTCATGTACAAACACTGATTTCCCCGTTGAACTTGGTAATGGTTGCATGTTTTGTCCCCTGTATGCCCTGCTTTTTATATAAGTTCCCTTGACTGACTAGTGTTACATCACTAAAACCAGACACCTTTAACAAAGCTAAGAGCTGGAGTAGACCAGTTTGAGCTAGAGCTCATTCATGTTCTCAGCAGTCTCCTTCAATTTTATTAGTTCCTATAGTTATAAGCACATACGTAATTTATATGTAACTTCAGCTTCTTTCCATTCCACAGCTTAGCCATTAATGCAGATGTTTGGTGGTTTATCAATAAATGCATGCTGACCGAGTCTATTGACACGTTGAATGGAGCTAGCATAACGATAGGGCGTAGGTTTGGTCTCAACATTGGTATGGTAGGGACGATATAACAGCATAACCTGCATGTACACTTTTTGCTGGGAACAGGACAGTAATGAGACCAAAAAGATTATTGGACGGGGGTCAGGGCTACACTTCTCACAGATTTTTTTCTTCTGATTTATCGGGGGAATATCTCCGTCAAAGCTGACCGAGTGGAAACACAGATGAGCTTTTTACGTTGAAAATTCTTGTGAATAAATGCTTGAATCCCTGAATTTTATATAGATATGAACATAAAACAGTCTCGATTCTTGGTTAAAAGCAAAAAAAACTGGCAGTTGGCATTTGTTTTACGTAAATATGTCGAATGTGATGCTAGTTTTTTAGCCAATGTGGCGCCGCCTTGTCAAAACAAAGAGGTTTTTACGATTAAAATTCTTGTGAATAAAGGCTTAAATCCCTGAATTCTTTATAGATATGGAGGTAAAACAGTCTTGATTCATGGTTAAAAGCAAAAAAACTGGGCAGTTAGCATTTATTCTATGTAAGTGTGTTGAATGTGATGCTACTTTTTAGCCAATCTGGTGCCGCCTGGTCACAACAAAGAGCTTTTTACAATGAAAATCCATGTGAATAAATGCTTAAACCCCTGAGTTCTTTATAGATATGAACGTAAAGCAGTCTCGATTCTTAGTTAAAAGCAAAAAACCTGGAAATTAGCATTTATTCTACGTAAGTATGTCGAATGTGATGCTAGTTTTTAGCCAATGTGGTGCTGCCTGGTCACAACAAAGAGTTTTTTACATTGAAAATTTTTGTGAATCAATGCTTAAATACCTGAATTCTTTATAGATATAGACGTAAAACAGTCTTGATTCTTGGTTAAAAGCAAAAAAAAAAAAAAAAAAAAAAACGGGCAGTTAGAATTTATTTTACGTAAATATTGCGAAGTAGGATGCTAACGCTGTAGCGACTAATTTCTCCCATAGATTTTTTTCACATTTCAAAATGCATGCATGGTACGAAAACTATAAAAATTACCTTGAATCTTTGAACAAATTACTTCTGAGCCAATCCTTCCTGTTTGTATGCGGTACAGCTTTGGTACTTTTTCAATCTAAATCTGGCATTAGATCGCTGCGTGCGTGTTTGAGAATAACTCCTCTTGACACTAGGTGTGGGCAGGCCCCCTCCCCGAAGGCGTGGCACAGTGTCAGCGCCCTGTGTCCAGTCAATATATTATGAAGTCTATGAATAGACCCATCCTTAGACAGCTTACTGTTTTTTTTTTTTAAACAAAGGGACTTGCACTCTGAAACCACCGCGTTGGATTACCATAATGCACATAATGAAAACAATGATCCAAATGAGGGACGACGAGCTTGACTTAGTTGTTCCATGTGGTAGGTGACCTGAAAGCGGTAGTTTCGCAGGTTAGCAAGTTCACACAGTTTAATGTTATGCTAACTCTGATGCAGGTCAGATTTTCAGTAGCAAAATTAGTGGTGTTTCCCTGACCTCCACAACATTGGCGACTTTTTAAAGTACTTACAGTGGCTGCTGCTGGCCAAAAAAATACCTTCTTATATCCCTCCTCTTCGAAGGGGGCGGAGCAGGCAGAATGTTGTCGATATGAATCTGTCGGTGCTGTGTGAGTGTGTTAGTCTGGCGGAAGAGCGGTCAAGTCATCAGCCAATCAAACATGCGTTTGAGGAGGGGAAAAATGGACTGGCACATTCAGCAAGAGAAAAGGGATAAATGTCTGAACATAATGAAAATAATTAGTAAGAGTAGTAATAGTAGGGTCTATTCTATCCTGACAACATATGGGAAGACAATCTACAGTGCCTTGCAAAAGTATTCGGCCCCCTTGAATCTTGCAACCTTTCGCCACATTTCAGACTTCAAACATAAAGATATGAAATTTAATTTTTTTGTCAACAATCATCAACAAGTGGGACCCACTCGTGAAGTGGAACAACATTTATTGGATAATTTAAACTTTTTTAACAAAAAACTGACAAGTGGGGCGTGCAATATTATTTGGCCCCTTTACTTTCATTGCAGCAAACTCACTCCAGAAGTTCAGTGAGGATCTCTGAATGATCCAATGTTGTCCTAAATGACCGATGATGATAAATAGAATCCACCTGTGTGTAATCAAGTCTCCGTATAAATGCACCTGCTCTGTGATAGTCTCAGGGTCCTGTTTAAAGTGCAGAGAGCATTATGAAAACCAAGGAACACACCAGGCAGGTCCGAGATACTGTTGTGGAGAAGTTTAAAGCCGGATTTGGAAACAAAAAGATTTCCCAAGCTTTAAACATCTCAAGGAGCACTGTGCAAGCCATCATATTGAAATGGAAGGAGCATCAGACCACTGCAAATCTACCAAGACCCGGCCGTCCTTCCAAACTTTCTTCTCAAACAAGGAGAAAACTGATCAGAGATGCAGCCAAGAGGCCCATGATCACTCTGGATGAACTGCAGAGATCTACAGCTGAGGTGGGAGAGTCTGTCCATAGGACAACAATCACACTTGTACACTGCACAAATCTGGCCTTTATGGAAGAGTGGCAAGAAGAAAGCCATTTCTCAAAGATATCCATAAAAAGTCTCGTTTAAAGTTTGCCACAAGCCACCTGGGAGACACACCAAACATGTGGAAGAAGGTACTCTGGTCAGATGAAACCAAAATTGAACTTTTTGGCCACAATGCAAAACGATATGTTTGGCGTAAAAGCAACACAGCTCATCACCCTGAACACACCATCCCCACTGTCAAACATGGTGGTGGCAGCATCATGGTTTGGGCCTGCTTTTCTTCAGCAGGGACAGGGAAGATGGTTAAAATTGACGGGAAGATGGATGCAGCCAAATACAGGAACATTCTGGAAGAAAACCTGTTGGTATCTGCACAAGACCTGAGACTGGGACGGAGATTTATCTTCCAACAGGACAATGATCCAAAACATAAAGCCAAATCTACAATGGAATGGTTCAAAAATAAACGTATCCAGGTGTTAGAATGGCCAAGTCAAAGTCCAGACCTGAATCCAATCGAGAATCTGTGGAAAGAGCTGAAGACTGCTGTTCACAAACACTCTCCATCCAACCTCACTGAGCTCGAGCTGTTTTGCAAGGAAGAATGGGCAAGAATGTCAGTCTCTCGATGTGCAAAACTGATAGAAACATACCCCAAGCGACTTGCAGCTGTAATTGGAGCAAAAGGTGGCGCTACAAAGTATTAACGCAAGGGGGCCGAATAATATTGCACGCCCCACTTTTCAGTTTTTTATTTGTTAAAAAAGTTTAAATTATCCAATAAATTTTGTTCCACTTCACGATTGTGTCCCACTTGTTGTTGATTCTTGACAAAAAAATAAAATTTTATATCTTTGTTTGAAGCCTGAAATGTGGCGAAAGGTTGCAAGGTTCAAGGGGGCCGAATACTTTTGCAAGGCACTGTAAATGACCCCCTATACTGTATAACTGAACTCATTATATAATGCAAATAAGGTTGCTTCAAATTTCGTGGGGACAATTTGAGCATCCTGAAAAGTTGGTAGTGTTATGTCCCTAGCGTCCCTAGGCAAACCTACACCCTTGCTTCAGCCCCTGACCAATTACAAGTAAGGAAATGGGCCGCATCCCCAACTCATTAGCCTATCCATAACACAAGGAACTTACTGTAAGTGTTAAATTGTGATCTGTCATGCCTCATGCTACTGACCCATAAATGCCTTCTGCTGCACGACATGCACATATCTCTTATGACACAGGTATGTGTCAGCTATGTAGTGAGATTCTAATATGCAACATGTGTCATGTACACTGGTACAGTATGTACTACCACTTGTGTCACTTGATTGTGTGTGTGTGTGTGTGTTTTAAGTACCCTCACTTAATATCTGCTGCTTAAAATTTGCTAATTTTTTTAGAGGGCAAAAATTAATCTTTCAAAACAGCTAATGTGTTTCCGTCTGAAATGTACAGGTAAAAAATTTAAAAAAAATATGTAGGTTATTTAACCTTTGAAACTAACACATTTTTCAATTAAAACAATAATTTCATTTTTTTTTTTTTTAAATTCCTTACAATCAGTATTTTTTTTTGATGGGGCTTTGCAAGGCAAAGGCCCAGATAGTAAAATTCATTTTTTGTTTCGAATGGCATTTCTTCGGCGCACTGCACAGCCCAAACTGTTTGTCTGGCCGTCACTGTTCAAGTATCAAAATGACCGGAATTTTCACGCAGCACAGGGAATTATTTGAACGACCCCCACAATTTGCCGTTTGCCCGAAAATGCAGGTGTTTTCTTTAAAAAAAAAAAAAAATGTATGTCGTTCTTAAATTATTGACCAAATCACAAAATTTACACATCAAAAATTCCAGGACAGTAAGTGGAATAAAAGTTGAATACAGAATTTGGCAAGAATTTACTGTTCCTCCAAAATTCGCCAAAAACTTGCCCATTTATTTTAATGGGATGCCATTGATGGCAATGTACATCCAAATTCCCCATTCATTTTCAATTGCAGAAAAAACGTATGGCATTTTCATTTTCACCATAAACTTACCATTGCAGCCCATTGACATTCAACTGGCACACAAGTGCCATTGACAGCTATGTACATCCAAATTTCCCATTAATTTTCAATGGCAAAAAACCCTCTGTGGTTGTGATTTTTGACCCAAGGCTTACCGTTACAGGCCATTGACATTCAACTGGCACAAAAGTGCCATTGACAGCAATGTACGTCCAAATTTCCCATTAATTTTCAATGCAGAAAAACATGTATGGTTTTCATTTTGACCATACACTTACCATTACAGCCCAATGACATTCAACTGGCACACAAGTGCCATTGACAGCAATGTACGTCCAAACTTCCCATTTATTTTTAATAGCAGAAAAACCTGTGTGATTGTGATTTTTGACCCAAGACTTACCGTTACAGCCCATAGGCACTCAACTGGCCCCCAAGTAAATCGATGCCATTGACAGCCATGCAACAGAACGTGTCCCCAAAATATCCCCAAATAACTTGGAAAAGACCTGATATCAACAGGACGTGTTCCCAAATCAACAGGAATTGACCTAAAACATCTTTATCTACCACAGCAAACCCTCATCGTAATTTCTCCAGAAAATTGCTGTTTCTAGTTTTTAATGATATTATTACTCCATGACAGATCAATGATTCACAGCAACAATGACTTTCCATCCATCTTCGGTTTTGATCGGTAGTTACTAAAATCAAGCTTTTATTATATTTGTTGGATTTGCTTACTTTTTTTTTCCTTCGCACTATTTTTTTTTTTTTATTAAATTTTTTAAAAATCTGACATCAATTACAAATAATGTGTCATTTCAATAGCAAGGAACCTTTGCATGACGCAAAGGTTGTGAAATATTGAATGTATTGAATTGCATTTTATTTTTAATTTTAAGCTAATTCAGGGGAACATAGATCACGAGTGCAATGACAACTCATCCAGAAGGTCACAAAAGAACCTAGGAACACAGTCAAAGAACTCAGGCCTCAGTTAAAGTCAGTATTCATGACTTTACATGGGAGAGGTCCCAGGTGAAAACCACCTCTGCCAAAAAAGAAAAGGTTCATCTCACGTTTGCCAAAAAAGAAAAAAACATCTGCATGATCCTCAGGACTTGGAAAAACATTCTGTGGACTGATAACTTTGTTTAAAAAGAATGAACCCCGTTACCGTTTGTGTTTATTTGGGTTATCTCCAGTGGTGTTACCAGGATGCCAGGTGTGGGTGGACATTAGTCTTACCTGGGGGGGCAAAAAGAAAAAAAAACTGGCTGCAATGCTCAAGTAGGTTGAAATCCAGCGTAGTGCGACTGCACCTTGAAACATGTTTTGTTTTCTCCTTTGGATAACTGTTGTTGTGATTTGTTCTAAACAAATAAAAGTTGATTTAATTTTATTTGACTTAGAACACATCCATAACTGAACATTATGGACATGCAGGTGACAATGTTTTTTTTTAAGGTAACCTATTGTGATTCCTCGGTTTTATTATTATTATAATAGTTATTCTTTGTTACACAGCCCCTTTGAGCTCAATTTGACCCCCTTATAATGCTTCAAAATGCCCCAAAATCAGCAGGCAGGTCAAGACAGGTGCAATCTTTGATACCGTGTAAAGACAAATTCCAAATACACTATGTAGTGCCCCCTAGCAGTCATTCTTTGTCCGGCCGACACTTTAAGCCCTACTTTGACCCCCTCAGAATGCTTCAAAACTCACCAAACTCAACAGCCAGGTGAACACTGGTGAAAACTTTAATAAAATGTAAAAAAAAAAAAAAAAAAAAAAATCAAAAAATGCGTAAATGTGTGTAGCGCCCCCTAGGAATAACACCAACATTTCATTTTTTAAATTTCTTAAGGTGACAGAGGTAACAACGCAAAGGTTAAAACTTAGAACTAAAGATGTCCCGATCGATCGGTCACGTCATTTTCAAAGTATCAGAATTGGCAAAAAAATATCGGACATGCCTTTTTTTAATATATATATGTATTTTTTAATTAAATCGTTTTCAAATTGTATTTAACGTTACAGACAAAATGTCTTGCACTCATCCAGAGTCTTTAGTTTTGGCTTAAAGTAGGGCTATCAAATTTATCGCGTTAACGGCTGTAATTAATTTTTAAAAAATTAATCACGTTAAAATATTTAACGCAATTAACGCATGCGCTGCACGACCCACTCACGCATTGTCGCGTTCAATCTATAATGCGCCGTTTTACCTAAATATAGAGCTAAAACACAGCCTAAAATGAGTAGAATGAATTTTGGTAGTCTTTGGAGCCTTTTTTTAATTGGCTAAAGCCTTACAATCCCTCTCTCAACAATTAGATATATCGTGGAGAGCAATGTGGGGACGAAAGGTAGTAATTGATCTTTTCCTTAACGTCCTATGTTATTTCCCAACACAGAGAAGATATATCAATTGGTGCCACTACACACAGTCATGGTTGCACTTCCTATCATGCATTTGGGCGGAACAGTTAAATGGCTACAGTATCATTTACTGAAAGCTCAGCAAATACACTAGATGGCAATGTTTAGTCACAATATACAAAGTCACATTTATCCTTTAAGAATTACAAGTCTTTCTATCCGTGGATCCCTCTCACAAAAAGAATGTTAATAATGTAAATGCCATCTTGAGGATTTATTGTCATAATAAACAAATACAGTACTTATGTACTGTATGTTGAATGTATATATTCGTCTGCGTTTTATTCATTTTTTTCTTAATGCATTGCCAAAATGTATATGATCGGGAAAAATGATCGGGAATGATTGGAATTGAATCGGGAGCAAAAAAAAAAGCAATCGGATCGGGAAATATCGGGATCGGCAGATATTCAAACTAAAACGATTGGGATCGGATCGGGAGCAAAAAAACATGATCGGAACAACCCTACTTAGAACACATCAGTACTATATGAATGGGATACCATACACGGTGCCCAGACTACCGTTAGTACTACACAGTTTTCTTTGGGTGGGCAGAGCGTGTCCGTGGGTGGGCACTGCCCCCCCTGCTAACGCCCCTGGTTGTCTCTGTGTAATATGAATGAACTGTGTGTGATTAAAAATGCAAAAAAAATATAGGCCTACAGTACTTTTTCATAGCACTGTATGCTGTTAATGACTAGCATTCTCCCCTACATTTATTTTGATCCCCATTGTGTATTAATTCAGCAGAAAATTAATGAAAATATTCCAATATTTTTTAAAATCAAGTCATTATCCAAAAAAAGGGTGCAATATTCATGAATACAATTTATTCATTCAAAACAGTCGAAGTACAAAAACAAGCACAAATCTAATCATTCATCTCTGTGATCTTCAATTATATTTAAACACAACATCCTTCCTGCAATGTAGCGCTACATCTATAAAGCCTTGTGCTCAGTGTTTCACAGTCTGGAATGATTTGGTTAATGGAGCACATGGAAAAATGGAACAGGTTTTTAGAGCAGATTACAGATAAGCAGGAAGAATAAAATACATTTAGAAAAATTATGCTAGAGAATACCGAGTTGTTTTTTCAACCTGTGGAGCTCCTGCATACTGATGTTGTTGCCTCCACATACAACAATGACCACGGGGCCCAGCTGCCTCTCTAGTTTGCCCTCATCCTGCAGCCTTTTGATGACATCACTGTACACAGCAGTGAGTGCAGCACCACAGGCGGGTTCCACAAGAATCTTCTCATCGTCTGTGCATATAGAGGAACCCCAGATGAAGTTACAGTATGTGGCAAGTCTGTTTTAGAATTAACTATGTGCAGCTGGTACTAACCTAAAAAGCGCTCCACGGCTTTAACAGCCTCCTGGTCTGTGACGACTTCTGAGAAGACTGTGTGCTCCTGCACCAGTTTAAAAGTCTGTACAGAAACCCTCGTCAGGCCTAGTGTGGTGGCAACACTACGGATTGAAAGACAAGGTTGGCTTTGATCACAAACTTCAGATGTAATATTAAATTCCAGTAGCATAAGTTAATAGTGTACCTAGTTATAGCAGGTAAAGTGACTAGCTCCCCTGCCTTGATAGCTGCATTGAGGCTGTGAGCTCCTATGGTTTCCATGGCGACAATTGGCACGTCAGCCCAGCCGGCTCGTCGCAGACCCTCCACTACTCCATTCAGCAGCCCGCCACCTCCCACTGACAGCACGATAGCCCCTGGCTTCTCCTTCATGTCTTGCTCCAGTTCTTGCACCAGTGATGTGTGGCCTTCCCTGCAACATTACCAAAACTACGCGTCACCTCACGGTGGTCACAACACAAAAACTTCGCCCGTGATAGAGAACATTAGCATGCTTTGTTTGTCCTTCTTGAGCCAATGTTGTCTCAATTTACTCAAAAATGGACTTCCAGGGAATTTTTGCCCTGTTTAGTTGAACACCAAATTCTATTTCTGTTTAGTGAATGGCAACAGGTTGCAATGCAGGTTAACTACACCTTTCATCAGAGGTGGGTAGTAACGCATCACATTTACTTTTATACATATACTTGAGTAACATTTTGAGGAAAAATACTTCTTAGAGTTGTTTTACCACGCAATACTTTTTACTTTTGCTTGAGTAGATTTGTGAAGAACAAACGCTATTCTTACTCTGATACTTTTGGGCTACACTAGAGTCGTTACACTTTTCCTTTTTATTCAACATATTGACTTTATTTTTGCCAGAGATGCCGACATTAGCGCCACTGGTTTCACCAATGAGATAGCGCAACTATAAACATATGACTCGATTACAGCGATTCATCGCTACTTCGCGCGTGAAAAAACTTTGCGCCCTCAGTTTATCGCAGAATTTTTTTTCTAATTGAAAAATTAGTGAATAAATACAGATGAGCTGTCCCGATCCGATCACGGCGTCTCACTCTCCCTCCTGCTCATTTTCTTGGTCAGGTTGTGCACTGGAGTTGCTTATTAAAGTTAACGATGATTGCCAGATGTTAAGGTTTGATCTTGCCAGAGATGCCTGGAAGCCGAAACTTCAAAGCACCGCATGCGTTAATCATCATTTAACTTGTTAAACAGTTGCTAAGGCAACTCATTGTGTGTAAGTGAGCAGCTTGAGCAGATATAAGCGTACTCACTCAATGAAGAATTTAAAAAGGCAAACATTTTCCTACTGTATTCTTGTTTAAAAATAATTCGGTGGGACCGCAACATGTTTAAAACATCATAATAATTACATTTGAAGTGCTTAAAATCCTTTTATTGATATATATGTAAATATGTATGTATGGCGGAAAACACAGACAAGACTGAGAAAGCAGTTTCTGCTCTTGCACTCCTTTTTTAAAGAAACTGCTGTATTTTAAGCCAAAACAACTTTTGTGTTTGATAGAACAATATGTCTATATGCTGCCATAGCATGCTGCTTTTGTTTCAACCCTGCCATAAAACGAAGGTAATTAATTATATCTATTATTCAAAATGTCCTTTTTGTCTTAGAATCATTAATTGATGTCTAATATTTCGTTAAAAAAAAAAAAAAAAACTTTAAAAAATTATTCACTCGCGTATTTTAAACTTTTAAACAAATGACGTCACAATGAAAAAAATGGTGTCCATAAAAAAGTCACGGATGTCTACCTCATAACTATCGCTTAACTGTATTTTTTGTGTTACTGTCGCATTTTCTCCGATATGTTAGATGATAAATAATCGATCCAAACAAAGAAAAATTGAAAAAAAAAAAAACATTTAAAAGGGTAAATATATGAAAAAGAACATCTCGACCAATCCTTGATGTCTGCGATTTCTGCATCGCGACCCTTGTTATATTACCGTGTTTCACCCATAAAAACAGCTGTGGCTATTCACAGCTGTGTCTTGACACTCAGTGATACATGCTACATGGAGTTTTTGGATCGAAACAAGGTAAGTACGTGATAATATCTCGTTAAAGTCATGGTGTCTATAATTCTGCTCTCGCGTGCTCTCGCCTCCAGATAGGATTTTGCTTTTTAATATATATATTAATAAATGCTTTTTAAGCACTTTAAATGTAATAATTGTGATAAGTTTTAAACATGTTACTGTCCGACCAAATTATTTTTAAACAAGAATCAAGTAGAAAAATGCTTGTCTTTAGTCAATGCTTCATTGAGTGAGTCCAATCAAATCCGATCAAGCTGCTCAGTAGAAAAATGCTTGTCTTTAGTAAATGCTTCATCAAGTGAGTCCAATCAAATCCACTCAAGCTGCTCATTTCATTGTGACGTAATTTGTTTAAAAGTTTAAAATATGCGAGTGAATAATTTTTTAAAGTAGTTTTTTTTTTCATCATCAAGGAGTGGTCGAGATGTTGTTTTTCATATATCTACCCTTTTAAACGTTTGGTTTTTTTCCCCCCAATTTTTCTTTGTTTGGATTGATTATTTTTCATCTAACATATCGGAGAAAATGTGACAGTAACACAAAAAAATACAGTTAAGCGATAGTTATGAGGTAGATATCCGTGACTTTTTTACAGACACAATTTTTTAAATTGTGACATCATTTGTTTAAAAGTTTAAAATATGCGAGTGAATAATTTTTTAAAGTTGTTTTTGATTTTTGGGGGGGAAATTTTAGATGTCAATTAATGATTCTAAGATAAAAATGACATTTCGAATAATAAATATTATTGCTTACCTTCTTTTTATGGCTGGGTTGAAACAAAAGCGGTTGCGCGACGTCTGTAAACGTGGGTTTCCAGGGTAAAACGGACAAATTAAAAATAGTTCGGGTGCTTAATGCGCCATGAATCTGCTATGGCAGCATATAGACATATTGTTCTATCACACACAGCAGTTCTTTTGGCTTAAAATGCAGCAGTTTATTTTAAAAAAAGGGGTGCAAGTTTTCCGCCATATATATTTTTCAATAAAAGTTTTTTAAGCGATTCAAATGTAATAATTATGATAAGTTTTAAACATGTTATTGTCCGACCAAATTATTTTAAAACAAGAATTAAATAGAAAAATACTTGTCTTTAGAAAATGCTTCATTCAGTGAGTCCAATCAAATCCGCTCAAGCTGCTCAGTAGAAAAAGGGTTGTCGTTAGTAAATGCTTCATTGAGTGAGTCCAATCAAATCCGGTCAAGCAGCTCACTTAAACATCATGAGTTGCACAGCAACTGTTTAACAAGTTAAACGCTGATTGACACATGCGGCGCTTTGAAGCTTCAGCTTCCAAGCATCTTTGGAAAGATCAAACATTAAATTCTGTCAATCATTGTTAGCTTTTATAAGAAACTCCAGTGCACAGCCTGACCAACAAAGAGCAGCAGGAGGGAGAGTGAAACTACGTGATCGGCTTGGGATGCCTCATCTGTATTTATGTATTTACTTTTTAATTGGAAAAAAAAAAAAAAAAATCCACGATGGACTGAGGGCTCGAAGTTTGAAGCGCGGCGTAGCTTGGGATCACTGTATAATAATAACAGTTCATACAGATGAAGTTGTGCTGAGAAGAAAAATATACCATTATTTAAAAAAATATCTGACATTGTAAGCAGGTTACTCACAATGTTACTCATTACTTGAATATGTAAATGTAAATGATATCCTTTTACACTTCTGCTTGAGTACATTTTTGGATGTTTACTTTTGCTTTTACTTGAGTAGTGCTATTTAGAAGTAACACTACTCTTACTTGAGTAAAACTTTTGGCTACTCTTCCCACCTCTGCTTTTCATCTAGTGAATGAGCATTTTTTGTTTCTTCCTGTCACTCTACTAGTACATTGCTAGCATGAAGAGATGACCAAAGATGCATTATTTGTCAAAAATAAATAATATTTTCGAGATCAATTAAGTGAATTTGGATAACTTAGTTGGCAAATAACAACATTGATAATTGGCTATATCTCTTTTGCTTTTCTGTAATGGTTAGAGCAGTATGTAATGGCTTTTTAATAGTTTTAATGATTGGATAAAAATAGAAAAGCATTAAAGTAAATAGAAATGCATGTTGTGATTTTTTTCCCCAAATTAAAATGATTAATTATAGCTCCAATTGCATTGCTGCAGAGAAAAATGAGTTTTAAAGAATAAATAAATGATTTCCCCCTTACTTTATATAGTGAGCTGAATAAAAAGATTCATTCAGTTTGAAATTCTTTCTTGGAGTTCGAAATATATATATATATAAAAAAAACTTCGCAGGCACACTGAATCTGAAGTTAAACAAGCTTTTGAAAGATTCTAAAATATTGAAGTTTCCTTCTTTTTATGAAAGGCAATCTAATAAGCCATATGGGCATGATGCAATGCCTTCCCACATACTTTCGAACTATTTCTTTTTGGAAAGAGGAAGAATGTATTTTTATATTATGGATTATTAAAACTGTTTCTCAGACTCACCAGATGAGGGGGTCGTCAAAGGGAGAGACAAAAATCCATCCTGGGTTGTTGGCCACAAGCTGTTGTCCATACTCGATGCTTTCATTAAGCGCCTTTAGAAGTGTGATTCTCATGTTATTTTCATTCTTCTGAATGTCAGTAATTCCCATGATTATCTGACCTTGCCATGGATGACCACGGTGGCCCCCTCCTCCCGTAGACGGTCTACTGTGGGATTTGGGGTGACGCTGGGCACCACGATGGTTGCAGGTATGCCCAGTTGGCGGGCTGAATAGGCCGCAGCCATGCCTGCGTTTCCTCCTGTTGGAATAAGTCAGATGGGAACATTTTAATTTAAGGCACACCTGACTATAAGCCACCACCCACCAAATTTGACACGGAAACAGCATTTGTACATAGATAAGCCGCACTGGACTATAAGCCACAGCTGTCCTCACTGTATTTTAAGTGTCTGCAAGGGCGTAGGTTTGCATAGGGACGGTAGGGACAAAACACTACCAACTTTTCAGGATGCTCAAATTGTCCCCACCAACTTTTAAGCAACCTTATTTGCATTATATAACGTGTTCAGTGATACAGTATAGGTCATTTACATCATCTTCCCATATGTTGTGACCCTACCATTATTAAGTGAATTATTTTCATTACAGTATTTTCGGACCCTTTTTCACTTGCTGAATGAACCAGTTCATGTTTTTTTTTCGTCAAACGCACGTTTGACTGGCTGATGACCACTGTTGTTAATCTTACTGAAAAAAAGTAATTAATTATAGTTACAAATTACTTCTCCCAAAAAGTAATTGCGTTAGTAACTCAATTACCTGAATGTAAGAGTAATTAGTTACTTGGCAAAGTAATTGGTGATAATTACTTTTTTTTTTTTCCCCTCAAAAAAAAAAACAAAAAAAAAACATTGGCCACACTATGTGAAGTTTTTTGTGAAGGTTTTTGGTACAATTGGCCCGAGCCCAATTCTTTACCCTAATTTACCCTTTACCCTGAATCAACTGTTAAAAGTTGTTAAAATTGCTCCCATTATTGCATTAGTTCCCTTCTCTCTACTTTCGACATATGAAAGTTTTAAAACTGTTTCATCATTTAAAGATAGATTCAAGTCAAGATTTTGCTGATTCAGAAGTATTTTAGATAAAAAGTTACTTAGGTTCGCTAGGAAGGTTCTCTACAACAGAGCCGTCCTAAAAAGTCTACTGCTTTAAGATGATGGCTGTCTACTAACGCATTTAGTGCCATGTCTGTCAATTTGCATCTAGTTATATCTATATACAGTACATGTGATATCTACCATGTCTACCATATCTACCATAACATGCGGGCATAGTTTGTAGGCTATCGGCTACAACATGTATTATTGGAGCTACCTAGCATCGCGTTTGCTCGGCGTCACAACTTTCTTGCCTCTTCCGCACTCCTGCTCTGCTCTGTCGTCTCGGTGAGTCCGTCTCCCTCAGACTTTTCGACCAATATAGTAACGCATACCTTTCCGTCCTCAGTAACGGTAACGGCGTTGCCAAGATGAGAAAAGTAATTAATTCGATTACCCACTACTGAAAAAAATAACGCCGTTAGTAACGCCGTTATATTGTAACGCCGTTATTAACAACACTGCTGATGACTTCACCCCCCACCACCACCACCGACACTCTCACAGTACAGAATTACGTTACGTGTCGACATGCCTCCTCCCCCACCCGCTTCGAAGAGGAGGGATATTAGAATTTTTTTTTCCGGCCAGCAGCCGCTGTAAGAATTTGTTGTGAAGGTTGGAAACTAGAGATGCACGATAATATCGGTCACCGATAATTATCGGCCGATAATGGCCATTATGACGTTACACAGATAATGCAGATAAAACGAAATAATTAATAATTATATACTTGATTTAGCCTCCAAATGTGTGCAATCAACAGTTTTGTCCAATTCTGCTAGTTTTAAGGAGGTATTTTTGCAGTGTAGTAAAATACCACGGAACGGCTTACTTTTAAAGGCATTTTTGTGCAACTTGGTTGTTTACTTTCTAAGTAATTGTTGCCAAAAGCTTACCATTACACAATGTCATTGCCATTGTTTAGATGTTGGAATTTACTACTTGTTCACATTTGATGTGGAAAAAAATAGCACTAAATTACATTTTTGCACAGTAACATTTGATCTTTGTATACGTTAAAATTTTACATACATATTTGAATAGAATTATCGGCGTGACATTATCGGTTATCGGGTGGAAGGGGCAGGAAATTATCGGTTATCGATATCGGTTGAAAAATGTATTATCGTGCATCACTATTGGAAACGTCCCTCTAATTTTGCTACAAAAAGTCTGATTTGCATCACAGTTTAGCATTATCATTAAACATTAAACTGTGTGAACTTGCTAACCTGAGTAGGAAGCTGCTTCAGGAGAAATGTCCTCCTGTATGTTTACTGTACTATGTTAACGTTAATTAAACTGAGAAATATAGCGAACTCTGCTCAGCTGTAAGAAATGTAGTGAACCTAGGTTTACCCCCTTCTTCCCAGTTTTCATTTTTTATTTTGCTTATGTTGTCTTAAAGCAACCCAAAGGAGTTTTCATTTTTTGTTGAGTTTGGCTGTGCTTGTGGACAAAAGCAGTAGTTTTTCCTGAAGGAAGGCACAATTTTTATTTATTTTTGTTATTCCCAGACTAAGAAGTTTTTTGTTATATTAAATTTATTTAGACAGACAATTTTAAGTGGTATTAAGACAAATGTTTATTTTTTTGCATTCCTGGATCGTTAAGAGATGATTAACAATTTAGTAAGTCTTTGTGTGTTAATATAAAAAATCGTGTTCAAATATTGCAATTTAAATTTGCTAATAAAACGCAGACATTTATTCTGGAAGTTTTCAAAATGTTTTTCTTTAGTAGTTATTGAAAACAATGGTTTGAATCGAACGGTGTATCACCTGAACTTATACATATGCACTGCAAAAATCCATCTCCTTAAAACTGAAAAAAAGAAAAACTTAAATTCCCTTGTTTTCATTGTCAATCTACTAGAAATAAATCTTATTGGTGAGAAATGTAGCCATGACCGCCGTTCACCCAGCCTGTTTCGTCTTTTTAAATTGTCGTCCTCAGCAAAAAGTGTACATGCTGGGTGTGCCTACCAAGGTTGAGACCAAACCTACGCCCTTGAGTGTCTGTCATAAGACCAAATGAACCACTAAGAAGCATTGAATCAAGTGGCTGCAAAGCTTCATTACTTCAAGAAGCTTCATTTGGCCATCACTGCTCCCTTGGGGGAGACAATCAACCTCTGCTGTCAACACTTTTGTTGTCCAACATGCCTCCTAGCATGCATTGTAGCGCTACAGATGTAAATAACAATCAAAATTCATGTTCTGTGCTAATTATTTCTTCAGTTACTGTTCCAGTTGTTTCATTAATTGCTAGTTATGGTATTTGGTAACCCTTTATTTAACAGTGGCAACATAAGGCTGTCATTAGACCATTGGTTCTTAACCTGGGTTCAATCAAACCCCAGGGGTTCGGTGAGTCAGTTTGAGGGGTTCGGTGAAGGTAAAGACATGCAGGGCCCTATTTTTGAACGCTGACTAAATCTAGGCAAATTGGTGTTTTAGACCAGGTTTTGGACTCATTAGTCCCTTATTTAGAGGCTTTATCCCTATTCTTTCAACTGCTAATCCTCTATCTGATGGGAGGAGAAACTGGTTTGCTTAGTAGAAGGTTAAATCTCACTTGGTATGAGGAGGTACAACAGACCACCACGTTGAAATAAAAAAAACAAAATTTGGTCAAATTTACACCATGAAAATAGTATGTAAGGCAAGGATGTGCTATAATGAGAACGTCAACATGAAAACAAAAATAGAAACAGTGTGAAATTAATCGGCTTTAATTTCATTTTCCAATGTGAAAAGCAAATTAAAAGGAAAAAATATGTGGTGCAAATTCACACTATATTTTTTTGAACATGATGACATCGTGTACAAATTTGGCGATCATATCGTGTAGGGTTTTTCATTAAATTTGGTATTATTTGAGATGTAAACATGACAGAAACTGCACGGTCAAGATTAATGCAACCAAGCAGATTTAATGTTGAACAATATAAGATATACTCCTCCAAATTTGAATGAAAAGTTCTAAGATATGCGCATTGAGCCAGTCTTGGTTTAGTGGTCTGATGATGCTGTGTAAAGATAAAAACATACGTTTTGGCCAGTTTAAAAACATGCTGTCTAAATGAGAGGAAATTTGTATGGATATTCAATTAGGTTTTAGCTTGCTAGCTTAGATATATTGATTTTGAATTTGGAAAAAAAATACATCTTAATTCCAAAGGGTTCAGTTAATGCACATGTGAAACTCTTTATCAAGGTTAAGAACCACTGCATTAGACAATCATAATTATGACATGACAGTGATGACACTGTCATGAGTATTAACGGATGCTTATAACAGATGTCATATAGTGTTATCTGGCAAATTATCTCACTTTTGAATGGAATTAAAGGATCAAAACTGGACATAAATAGAGTTAGTGACATAATTTGCCGGATGACACTTAATGAAATCTGTCGTAAGCATTCAGTAATGCCCGTGATAGTGTCATGTCACAATTAGGACAGTCGTCCTAATTATGACAGTCTTATGACAATCTTATGATGCCGCTGTAAAATAAAGTGTTACATAATAACCCAAATAAATCAACAAATAAGCCGCACTGGACTATAAGCCACAGGATTCAAAATGAGCGGAAAAAAGTAGCGGCTTACAGTCCGAAATTTATTTGTAGGCGTCAAAGAAAGATGAACGTTCATTGGCGGATGCTCACCTGAACAGCAAACAAACCTCTGGCATCCTCGCTCAGCCCACTGCAGATTCAAAACAAAAATAATAAGTGTTTTCTTCTTGCAAACACTTTAGGAAAAATAAAAACTTATCTACTTACTGTTTTGCATAGGTGTCCAATGCCCCTGATCTTAAAGGAGCCTGTAGGCTGGGATGAGTCCAGTTTGAGGTAAACTGAAGTTTGGGCCAATTTTGTCAGGGCGAGGCTCTCTCTGACCGGGGTGGCCACGTGAAGAGGTTGTTGAGTCTTCATGTCTCTGTGAAACACATCAGTATTTGCATGTTGATGCACCACCCCTGGAATCCCTCTCATGAAAATAAATCTAAAAATTCTTCAACTTACCACAAGCAGCTTGACAACTGGTTGCCAAGTTGGATATTGATTTTTATGACCTTATCTGCTGGTGTGGGCACGGATCATATATACCTGCAAGTGGTGTGGGCTCGGCAAAGGAGGCTCACTTGTGAGCCAATGAGTCTTTCTCCTACCACGGCACACCCCTCAGGGGCCTCTAGGATTGTCACTCAAATAAAGGAGAATGGACTTCTTATATTCTCCAGATTTCCAAACAAACATATTTAAAGGATGGATGAGTGTCGTATAAATCTGCAAGTTTCTTGTTTTCCTTTACCCATAACTACACATTTATTCTGAGCTGATTACACCATCACTTCACTCTGTTTATTATTATTAAAAAAAAAAAAAAAGGTTTCTCTTCCCACCAAATTCAACAAACCTCAAAATGCCTGCGCAAATACCCCTTAGCACAACTCTATCAACCAAATGTCTGCTGACATTGTCAGCTTTTCCGTAAAACTGGAAAAACTAGACAACCCAGCCAGTAAGCTGTTGTCCTACAGTTATTTATTTGTCTACAAAGTTTACTATATCCAAATGAGCCTTACATAATTGGTCTCAACAAAGTCCTTGTAACCACAGATGACAGTGTCACTCTCTGACCTCGTCGTGAGCGGTCACCCTCTAAAGGAGCTGCACCCAGTCACCGTGCACTGTCATTACCAAAAGAGTCGACACTATTTTAGCTCCGATTCACGACTACCAAAAGGAGCGCAGGAACACAGGAGAGCAGCCTCAAACCTGAACGATCCGGTGGGCTTGCAGATCCCTGCTCCATCGCGTCTATTATAAGACCACCAGTACTAATAATGTGTACAATGTGACCAAGCAACAAACCCACTCTCTACCCTTCAGTGATGTTAATCTTACTTTAAAAAGTAATTAATTACTTACAAATTACTTCTCCCAAAAATGGATTGCGTTAGTAACTCAGTTACCTGAATGTAAGAGGAATTAGTTACTTGCCAAAGTAACTGGTGATAATTTTCATGTCCCCCCCCCCCAAAAAAAACAAAACAAAACAGGTCACACAATGTGAATTTTAAAAGGTTTTGGGGAAAATTGGCCCTAGCCCAATTCTTTACCCTAAACTTAACTAGACACATGGGTATTGCGGATATTGCGATAACTAGATAGCATAGGTGGAGTTTGACATTTGGGGCAGGGGGGGCACAACATGTTGATGACCCCAAAACGCAGTGTCAGCAATAAAATTAACTTACATGAATTTTTATAATAATAAGTTGACAATGAGCCTTTTTTGTTTGCCATCATTCTTGAGGGGAATTCTAAATCAGGCTGCTTAGGCAATACTTTTCGCCAAGATCGACATCCGTTGAATTTGGTACGTCCGCCAGGGACGTGCCAGTATAGTTACCCCAGTCAAAAATGGTATCCTCTGGGCGGAGCCATATGGAGGTAGATTTGTGTCTTTATTATTCGATCAAAAAAAAAGTTGCTTCGATCAAAATATATATTTTCAACCAAAAAAAGTCGCTTCAATTAAAAACTTCAATTAAAAAAATGTGTTTGAATGCAAAAAATTTGAAACTCAAAAAACAAACAAACAAAAAAATGCACGTGAAAGCTATTTTTCTTTGATTGATAAATTTTTATCTATTTATTTATTTATTTAGATTGAAGTCAAGTTTTTTTTTTGATTGAAGCAACTTTTTGATTGAAGTAATGTTGATTTGTGTTTGGCCCACATTTTGGCTAGGACATTTTTCTCTTTATTATTCAATCAAAAAAGAGTTGCTTAAATAAAATATAGATTCTCAAAAAGAAAAAATCACTTCAATCAAAAAAAGAAAAATTTCAATCATAGAAGAAAGTTTTTGAATGCGAAAAAATATTTTGAGATTGAAAAATTTGCATTTGAACACTTAATTTTTAATTGAAAAAGTTTTCTTTGATTGAAGCAATTCGTTTTGTGTTTGGGCAATATTATGATTAGGACATTTGTGTCTAAATCATTCAATCCCCCCAAAAGTTGCTTCAATCCCAAAAAAAAATTTCAATCAAAGAAAAAAAAAAATCATTAAAAAAATGTTTTTTTCCTCTAGTACATATACAGTGGGGCAGTTAGATTCTAACACCGTTATTAACACTGCTACCTTTTTAGCTGTACTGTACTGAAGAAATAATTATTTGATCACTATGCAAAGAAAATATTGTTTGTGACAATAGGAAAAATATCCAAATGCTTAAAAGCATGCAAAATTCAAGCTATGAACCCGTGTGCATTTTTATTAAGTGAAATAAATTAAGTCAGTGCTTTTCAACGAGTGTGTCGTGAGAGATCGTCAATATCACATTTAAACATTTTTTAAATTAATTTTATTATCATTATTTATTTTTTTTTCTACGACAGCAGGCGGGGTTGCAGGAAGGAGTAGTAGAGGGTTTCGGTCATGTGCAGATGAGCGAGGTATTGCTCATGTCGTGTTCAAGAACTGTTCGGATTTCAAGCCATCAGTCACCCTGCTGTCCGCGACAATGTGGACCCCAGCATGTCTACTGTACATCATTTGATTAGACTTGTCAAATGTCGATATACACGAAAGTGTCCTTTCCATTTTATCCATACAGTCCCTGGCAAAAGTCTTGTCGCTTATCCATTTTGTAGAAACGATTGCTAATAACCTGACTTTTAATTATTCAATTGGTTTCAGAAATGGCTCATATGAAAGCTAAGACCCTTGCACAGAGGCGTAGCAAGGGTCCCCGGGGACCCCAGGTAACAAGCGACATGGGGCCCTTCGAGCGTGTGCAAGTAAGGGGGACATTTGGACTTAAAGTTGGAGCAATAGACTAAAGAGTAGCAACACAAAAATACCACCATCGGAAGTGGAGGTATATACCTTTGTGCGAAATCAGGAGTCAGATTGGCCCTACGAACCACCAAATTCCAATTATTCTGTAAAAACCACCTATTGGTGGACTACCGACCGCAATGAGTATTAGATTTGCTAATAGAATTGTTTAGGATTATTTTAGATGCATATATGTTATATTTTTCTTATAGAGTATTCGACGAGGAATACGATAGACCCATTAATAGACTTTTTTGGAAAAATCACCATTTCTTTAAGTAGTCACAGAAAAAATGAGGTGGCCTGTGAAATTCAAAATCAAACATCTCGACAAGGTCATTCCAGAGAGTACTTAGTCACTTTTTAAAAAATTATGTGGTACTGAAAGCTGATTGGACGTACTTACACATCTATAATCTGCGTGACATAGTTAGTGCTGATTGGAATAGATAACAGAGTCATTCAATAAGCTGCCATGATTCCATGGTATTGAAACACTACCTACAGTTGTCGCTATGACATCGCAGTAAAGCTGCATATGCTAAATCTGCTGGCCCTCCGTGGCCCCTTGCTGGCTGGGGGCTCTAGGCAATTGCCTGGTTTGCCTAATGGGACGCAACGCCTCCGCCCTCCCAAATGATGTTGAATGTACAAAAATGTATTTGTTTAACTGAAAAAAGATTTGTTATTTAATGAAGACAAAGTTTAACTTTTGGCAAGACAAGTTTTGTCGCCTACAGAAAGTAGTGTGAAAATTGAACAAAAAATGTACTTCAGACACAAAAATATGTTACATAACATAAGCGAATTAAGTAGTGGTGCTGTGAGATCCTAATTTAATATTTTGTATGACTTCCATGGGCTTGAAGGACTGCATTCATGTGGTTCAGCAAGGATTCATACAATTTATTGATGAAGTCATCAGGAACATCAAAGAAAGCAGTCTTGCATGCCTCCTAGAGTTCAACAACATTCTTGGGTTTCGTCTTCCATGCTTCCTCTTTCATCTTGTTCATGTGTGGTGACTGGGCTGGCCAGTCCTGAAGGAGCTTGATCTTCTTTGCCTTGAAGAACTTTGAGGTAGAGATTGAAGTATGCGATGGAACACCATCCTGCTGCAGAATGTGTCCCTTTTTATGGTTAGGAATGTAAGAGGCAGCCGAGATTTGTTGACATTTTAGACTATTTATGTTTCATTCCACCCTGCAGATCTCTTGCACACCCCCATACTGGATGTAACCCCAGACCATGATTTTGCCACCACCAACTTCACTGTTTTCTGAGTGAATCTTGGATCCAAGCGTGCTCCAGTACACCACAGTCTCCTGCAATATTTGCGGTGACTGTGGTGTAATCAATGGAACATTCATCTGAAAAATCCACCTTTTGCCACAAAACAGTGAAGTTTGGTGGTTTAATCTTGGATTCAAGAGGAGCAGTGTGGGTTTCGACCCAGCGGTGGAACAGTGGACCAGCTCTACACCCTTGGCAAGGTCCTCGAGGGTGCATGGGAGTTCACCTAACTGGTCTACATATGTTTTTTTATTTGGAGAAGGTGTTCAACCGTGTCCTTCAGTGAGTCCTTTGGGGAGTGCTTCGAGAGTATGCGGTACCGAGCCCCTTGGTACGGGCTGTTCGGTCCCTGTAAGGCCGGTTTCTGAGCTTGGTCCGCATTGCCGGCAGTAAGTCGGATATTTCCCAATGAGGGTGGGACTCCGCCAAGGTTGCCCTTTGTCACCGATTCTGTTCAGGACTTTTATGGACAGAATTTCTAGGTGCAGCCGAAGCGTTGAGAATGTCCGGTTTGGTGGCCTCAGCATTGTATCTCTGCTTTTTGCAGATGATGTGGTGCTGTTGACTTCATCAAGCCATTACCTCCAACTCTCACTGGAGTGGTTCACAGCTGAGTGTGAAGCGGTTGGGATGGGGTGCCCTCTCCGGGTCGGGAATGAGATCCTGCCCCATGTGGAGGAGTTCAAGTATCTTTGGGTCTTGTATACAAGTGAGGGTAGGAGGGAACGGGAGATCGACAGGTGGATCGGTGCAGCATCTGCAGTGATGCGGACTCTGCCCCGGTCCGCAGTGGTGAAGAAGGATCTAAGCCAAAAGGTGACGTTCTTGATTTACCAGTCGATGTACGTTCCTATCCTTACCTTTGGTCATGAGCTGTGGATCGCAATCGAAAGAACAAGATCGCGAATACAAGCGGCCGAAATGAGTTTCCTTCGCAGGGTGTCTGGGCTCTCCCTCAGAGATAGGGTGAGAAGCTCGGTCATCCTGAAGAGACTCGATGTCGAGCCGCCACTCCTCCGCGTTGAGAGGAGCCAGTTGAGGTGACTCGGATGCGTCCTGGACACCTCCCTGGAGAGGTGTTCCGGGCATGCTCCACCGGCGAGAGGCCCCGGGGACGACCCAGGACACGCTGGAGAGACTATGTCTCTCGGCTGGCGTGGGAACGCCTTGGGATCCCACCGGAGGAGCTGGTTGAAGTGACTGGGGAGAGGGAAGTCTGGGCATCCCTGCTAAGGCTGCTGCTCCCGCGACCCGACCCCAAATTAAACGGTAGATGATGGATGGGTGGATGGATTTTTTAAATGACTTTTCCCACTTTTTTTTTTTTTAAACCCTTTGATGCACAAATCACTCCCATATATTACTCATTGGCAGCCACTGATGGCACTAAACGTCCAATTCATTTTTACTGGGAGAAAATTCATTTGCCCCTCCCACTCAAAATGGATCGGGCATCTAGTGCCGTCTTCAATGTGTTTTATTGGGGCCATAACCAGTGGGCATTTGTGTTTTTATTCTGATTTCATTAATTTAGTTTTCATTAAAATTATATTAATTTATTAATCTACTTATTGGGTTAAAAAAAACAATACTAACAAATAGAGCTGTCAAAATTATCACGTTAACGGGCGGTAATTAATTTTTTAAATTAATCACGTTAAAATATTTGACGCAATTAACACATAAATGCCCCGCTCAAACAGATCAAAATGACAGCACAGTGAAATGTGTACTTGTTGTGTTTTCGGAGTTTTGCCGCCCTCTACTTGCACTTGGGTGCGACTGATTTTATAGGCTTCAGCACCCATGAGCATTGTGTAAGTAATTATTGACATCAACAATGGTGGGCTAGTAATTTATTTTTTGATTGAAAATTTTACACATTTTATTAAAACGAAAGCATTAAGAGGGATTTCAATATAAAATTTCTATAACTTGTACTAACATTGATCTTTTAAGAACTGCAAGTCTTTCTATCCATGGATCGCTTTAACAGTATGTTAATAATGGTAATGCCATCTTGTTGAGTTATTGTTATAACAAACAAATACAGTACTTATGTACAGTATGCTGAATGTATATATCCATCTTGTGTCTTATCTTTCCATTCCAACAATTTACAGAAAAATATGGCATATTTTATAGATGGTTTGATTGCGATTGATTGCGATTAATTTTTAAGCTGTAATTAACTCGATTAAAAATTTTAATCGTTTGACACCTCTACTAACAAATAATAATAAAAAAGAAGCCAATATATATATATATATATATATATATATATATATATATGTATTTTTTAATGACCAAAAGTAGTCACTCGAGCCGTAAAAAGTTAAAGGTCTTAAATGTCAACTTTTGACCAATGAATATCAAGCAAAGATTCAGTTTTGTTAACATTCTGAAACACATGTTGTGCATTAGAAATGATGTAAAAACAAAGCTTTATCAATACCAAACATGTAGGTACAGTATACCCTCCGAAAAACAACAGCAAAAACAGCAAAATAATCCCCCATGATTTACTATGGTGTTATGGTGTTATGGTACCCCAAATTACAACTCTTGGACCCAAAGTAACCCCAGGTGTCAGTTGGAGGAGCACTGCATGATACCACTGAATATCTGTGAGTTGCACAAAGCTGGAATGAGTTACAAAGTTGGTGGGAAGGTAACAACAACTGGAACCACCAGATTATTTGAATGGAAGACCCAAAATGACTTGAACTATCAATGTCCATTACCCTCGTCATCTAAAGGCGACGAAATCCATGCATTGACATTTAATCCTCATGAGAGCGCCATGATTTGCTTTGCAGCGCCTCGAACTGGTGAAGAGCTGCTACAGCACCCAAAAGGAGCTTAATTATGCCAATTTTGCACAAACTTTGTGCTGCTCCTAATCCATTTTTGCAGGCTGAGTTTACGACAACACTGTACAAAATAAATAATACAGTATCACAAAACCAATGTAACGGGCTTAACTCTTTCCCTGCCATTGGCACTTATAGACGTCCAATTATTTTAATGATGGACGGGCAGTAACTTATCATTGTCAACCCTTCCAGTCAAAATAGATTTGACATCTATTGACGTCAACGAGAGCCAATGATTAAATGGAAGTGTTCCACAGAAAATCTTTGACCATTTGCTTGTAGCCTTTGTTTTCTGGAGGATACATCACAACTTCTGTTGTGCTAAGATATGAACCAATTGTGAAAAATTATCTTTACTCATTAGAACATATACCACCTGAAAAACATTGAACTTTGTGTGACCATGCTCAGAACTTCAGAACCTGTTAAAGTGCCCCCAAAAAACAAACATACAACAATGCGGCCAAAATCTGATTGAAAGGAAAAAAAAATACTTAAAGTTTTCAAACGATGTTACAGTGGGGCAAATAAGTATTTAGTCAACCACTAATTGTGCAAGTTCTCCCACTTGAAAATATTAGTGAGGCCTGTAATTGTCAACATGGGTAAACCTCAACCATGAGAGACGGAATGTGGGAAAAAAACTCCAGAAAATCATATTGTTTGATTTTTAAAGAATTTATTTGCAAATCATGGTGGAAAATAAATATTTGGTCAATACCAAAAGTTCATCTCAATACTTTGTTAAGTACCCTTTGTTGGCAATAACGGAGGTCAAACATTTTCTGTAACTCTTCACAAGCTTTTCACACACTGTTGTTGGTATTTTGGCCCATTCCTCCATGCAGATATCCTCTAGAGCAGTGATGTTTTGGGGCTGTTGTTGGGAAACATGGACTTTCAACTTCCTCCACAGATTTTCTATGGGGTTGAGATCTAGAGACTGGCTAGGCCACTCCAGGACCTTGAAATGCTTCTTACGAAGCCACTCCTTTGTTGCCCTGGCTAAGTGTTTGAGATTATTGTCTTCCATTTTCTAATAATTGCTCCCACAGTTGATTTCTTTACACCAAGCGTTTTACCTATTGCAGATTCAGTCCTCTTTGTTGCAAGTCTACAAATTTGTCTCTGGTGTCCTTCAACAGCTCTTTGGTCTTGGCCATAGTGGAGTTTGGAGTGTGACTGACTGAGATTGTGGACAGGTGTCTTATACTGATAATGGGTTGAAACAGGTGTTATTAATACAGGTAATGAGTGGAGCCTCGTTAAACCTCGTTTGACCTCGTTAGAAGAAGTTAAGACCTCTGACAGCCAGAAATCTTGCTTGTTTGTAGGTGACTAAATACTTATTTTCCACTCTAATTTGGATATAAATTCTTAAAAAAATCAAACAATGTGATTTTCTGTTTTTTTTTGTCCACATTCTGTCTCTCGTGGTTGAGGTTTACCCATGTCGACAATTACAGGCCTCTCTAATCTTTTCAAGTAGGAGAACTTGAACAATTGGTGGTTGACTAAATACTTATTTGCCCCACTGTATTTTATATTTTTCTTATAAAGTATTCGACGAGGAATACGATAGACCCATTAATAGACTTTTTTTTGAAAAAATCCCAATTTCTTAAAGTAGTCACATGAATAATTAGGTGGCCTGTGAAAATCAACATAAAAAAACTCGGCAAGGACTTTCCAGAGAGTACTTGGTGAGTCTTTAAACAATCATGTGGTGTTAATAGCTGATTGGACTTTCTCAAACATGTATAATATACCTGACATGGTTAGTGCTGATTGGGATTGATAACAGAATCGTTAGATAATCTGCCAAATGATTCCATGGTATTGAAACACTCCCTACACTTGTTGCTGCGATAGCGCAATAAAGCTGCATGTGCTAAATCTGTTGGCCCTCTGGGGGGCCCCTGCTGGTTGGGGGCCCTAGGCAATTTCCTGGTTTGCCTAATGGGACGCGACACCTCTGGTAATCCAAAATTAGGGCTGTCAAAATTATCGCGTTAACGGGCGGTAATTAATTTTTAAAATTAATCACGTTAAATATTTGACGCATTTAACGCACATGCCAGTGACAGTGTCATGTCCCATTGCTACTTGTGTTTTTTGGTGTTTTGTCACCCTCTGCTGGCGCTTGGGTGCGACTGATTTTATGGGTTTCAGCACCATTAGCATTGTTTAATTATTGACCTCAACAATGGCGAGCTACTAGTTTATAATTATTTTGATTGAAAATTTTACAAATTTTATTAAAACGGAAACATTAAGAGGGATTTTAAAATAAAATTTCTATAACTTGTACTAACATTTATCTTTTAAGAACTACAAGTCTTTCTATCCATTAACAGAATGTTAATAATGTTAATGCCATCTTGTTGATTTATTGTTATAATAAACAAATACAGTTCTTATGTACAGTATGTTGAACGTATATATCCGTCCTATATATAACCCTAACCCTTATCTTTCCATTCCAACAATAATTTACAGAAAAATATGGCATATTTTATAGATGGTTTGAATTGCGATTAATTACAATTAATTGATTTTTAAGCTGTAATTAACTCGATTAAAAATTTTAGTCTTTTAACAGCTCTAATTAATAGCTGATTGGACTTTCTTAAACATGTATAATCTACGTTACATGGTTAGTGCTGATTGGGATTGATAACAGAATCGTTAGCTAATCTGCCAAATGATTCTATGGTATTGAAACACTCCCTACACTTGTTGCTGGGACAGTGCAGTAAAGCTGCGTGTGCTAAATCTGTTGGCCCTCTGGGGGCCCCTGCTGGCTGGGGGCCCTAGGCAATTGCCTGGTTTGCCTAATGGGACGACACGCCTCTGGATTCTAATTCACATAATAATGCTATTTAATACTTTTTTTTTTATCATGTCTTACGTACTTTAAATGTCATAAGTGAAAAAAAGAACAAAAATAGTCACTTGCGCTACAAAAGGTTAAAGGACTTGAGTGCTAATTTTTGAGTAGCTGTCCACAGTAGTGACCACTGTCCTTGAAAGGGTTAAAATGACTAAAAAACAAGTCGCCGAAACCAGAAGTTCAAAAATTTTCTAACCATCTATTAACGCGGCGCAAGTGTTCTCCCAGTGAGTGTCGTGACTGAGGCTGCCACCTCACAGCGTTCAGAAGTCGTCCTCTATGGCAACAGCAGGAAAAGGGAAAAAAAGGAAAACATTTGACAACATGGCGCACATTCCCTGAGAAAACTTTCAGCCGAAAGCCACTCACACATCTATTTTGGTGGACTTTCCCTGCACTCCATCGACTCCCGACTGCTAAGAGGGCGTTTGTTACTCTTCAAACCCACTTCTTACAGCACGAAAGTCGTTTTTGGAAATAAAAGCCGAGGAGCGGTGTGATGGGATGAGAGCAAAGATCCGACGCCAGGATGGAGAAACAAGCGAGTCTGAAAGAAAAGGTAAAGCTGATGAAAAGAACTCGAAAGGACGCACATAAAGAGGCTGTCATCTGGGCTGCGTTCACGTCATTGTCCGTACAACACGTTTTAACTCGCGCCTTTCACCGGAAATGACCATTTGTGCACAAACCTCCGTCAAAGTCTGTTTATTGATTTTCCATTCATGCATGCTTTAATGTCGTGCACGGTGTGCGTGTGCCTGTGTGTGTTTGTCACTCATAACACACCATTAGGAGTTCTTTTACTTGAATCTGAAGGTGCTTCTATAACCTTCAGTTTTTTTTTTTTTTTGTCAATCATAATCTTTATTCATTTGTGTTTATAAAGAGTAAACACATTGATATGATTGAGCTCCACTATTTTATGCTTATTTAGACATCTTTGAACCAAGACAAGTTATTTACTCATTACTCTTTTAACCTTCCCATGATGATTTTTTGTATTACTCATGTTAAGTATTACAGTATTCTCATATTTTACTGCCAATCATCTCTCACAATTAAAATCTATTGGACGTCTTGTGTTGTCAATAGCACTGAAACAGCCAGTCCTCCCAGTTTAAATCAATTGTAAACCTTTTTTTTTTCTTTTTTTTCTTCCAATTTTACTGTTAACTTCACATTTTAACTTGCATTGTATTTCTGGTTCTGTTTCAGTAAATTTAAACTTGCAAAGAACTTAATGGGAAGACCTTTTGGTTTGGCTCGGCAAATGAAAACAATGGGCAAAATCCAAGGAAAAGTGCCACTTCATTGCATTACATTTCCTCACCACCCAAAGTCTGTATGCCTGCTTGTGTTCTATTCTTTCTGTCTCTGGAAGTAATTACCAAGCCTGCCCGTATCCCAGAATTCAGTTTGAGGAGGAGGTGTGGTGAGGAGGAGGAAGGAGGTTGGCCCAATAACATGCAACGAGAGATGACTTTCAAGTCAGTAATGCCTTGCAATCCATCCCCGCAAAATGGATAAACGGCTACTCTTTAGGACCCATTTGTCACATTGTCGACCATCTGGGTTACTAGGGAATCTCATAATAATAACAATAATACATAGGGAATTATATATTTCTGGAGGTTAAGCACCTAATCTTGAGCTCAACTCCTTGGCACATCATGTAAATACTGTACACTGTACACATATGTATTTTTTGAGCTTGTTTTCAAATGAAAATCAAAGGTAAAAACCCCTATATGATAATTTGTGGGTTATTTTGTTAGTCTTGTGTTTCCCAGTATGGGGTTGACAATAGACTAGTGGTTTTTAACTAGGGTTCGATTGAACCCCACGGGATCGGTGAGTAAGCCTCAGGGGTTAGTGAAGGTTAAGAAACACAGATCCCTATTTTTTACGCTTGCCCTCAATTTACTGGCTTTATTCCATTTCTTTCAACTGCTAGCTCTTTATCTAATGGGAGGAGAGATCGGTTTGCTCAGTGGAATGTTGACTCACACTTGGTATGAGAAAGTATAACAGACCTACAGGCAGCATGAACGGCGTAGATAATTAAAAAAATTGCGTGATTTTTACGTCATGAAAATTGTATATGATGCAAGGATGCGACAATAAAATGACAATGTAGACTTGAAAACAAAAGGAACTGTGAAATTAAATGAGTTTCGTCTACTAACGTAAAAAAAAAAAATTAACAGCTAAATTATTTGTATGTGTTGAACAGGAATTCCAAATGGTTCGGTGAATGCACCAGTGAAATTCGCAGGGTTCAGTACCTTTACCAAGGTTAAGAACCACTGCAATAGACTTTTTTACACTATGTTTCATTGAACTCTTTTGTCACTAGGTGTTATTTTTTTAGCTATGTTAATGTTGCAGTTATTTTATCCTTATCCAATCTATTTAGCCAAATGTCTCTGTGTGTTATTTATAATTGCTCATTTGCACAATTTGACATTGACAATAAACGGAAGTAACCAGTGAATCACTAATACTTTTTGCATATGCAATCTCATATGAGCACTTAAAAAGTCGTGAAAAATCCTGCTTTTCCAAAGACACTAGTTTTTCAAGTTTGCTAGTTATTCATTTAGCAATATGTCGATGCAATGAATGTGATGGATCTACTGATGTTTGTGGTGAGGTACATGTGCACTGCATTATAATGAGAGGTGTTTCTATTTTGGTCACCTTATGGAGATGCAAAACACCAAATTATGATACAGCGCAGTTTTATGTAACAAAATCTCATGTATTTATATACTGTGCAGTAGCCCAAAACCACAGCAAAGTCCCGTAGGGCTCTCCAGACACACAGTTGACAGTATATCTATTACATAGATAAATGATGGGAAATGATGATCATAATAACGCATACTATATGATACAAATAACTCACTATCTATATAGAATATCACTATGGGCTGTTGACCCTCGACAAATAAAACAAACATACAATTTGTTTTTCTTGTTTTTAACAAATCTCTTTAGTTAATTGTTTAACTCCACGGCATGACTACGTTGCAGTTTTTAAGCACCTGTTCAAATACAATAATGCTTTTGTAGTTCAGTTATGATTATACGGTGACTAAGGGTGGGAACTAAGGTTGTTCCGATCATGTTTTTTTGCTCCTGATCCGATCGTTTTAGTTTGAGTATCTGCCGATCCCGATATTTCCCGATCCGATTGCTTTTTTTTGCTCCCTATTCAATTCCAATCATTCCCGATAATTTTTCCCGATCATATACATTTTAGCAATGCATTAAGAAAAAAAATGAATAAAACTCGGACGAATATATATACATTCAACATACAGTACATAAGTACTGTATTTGTTTATTATAACAATAAATCCTCAAGATGGCATTTACATTATTACCATTCTTTCTGTGAGAGGGATCCACGGATAGAAAGACTTGTGACTTTGTATATTGTGACTAAATATTGCCATCTAGTGTATTTGTTGAGCTTTCGGTAAATGCTACTGTGGCCATGCCCAAATGCATGATGGTAAGTGGAACCATGACTGTGCGTAGTGCTACCAATTGATATATCTTCTCTGCGTTGGGAAATAACATAAGGTGTTAAGAAGAAGATCAATTGCTACCTTGCTTCCCCACATTAATCCCTTGATAATTCTAATCGTAGGGAGAGAGATTGTAAGGCTTTAGCCAATTAAAAAAAGGCTCCAAAGGCTGCCAAAATTCACTCTACTCATTTTACGCTGCCTTTTATCTCTCTATATTGGTAAAACAGCGCCATTACAGATTGAGCGCGACAATGCGTGAGTGGGTCAAGCAGCGCAACAGCGCATGCAATAATTGCGTTAAATATTTTAACGTGATACATTTCTAAAAAAAATTAATTGCCGCCGTTATCAGGATAAATTTGATAACCCTACCTTAAGCCTAAACTAAAGACTCTGGATGAGTGTAACATATTATGTTTGTAACGTTAAATACAATTAGAAAACGATTTAATAAAAAAAAAAAAAAAAAAAAATTAAAAAAAGGCATGGCCGATATTTTTTTGCCGATTCCGATACTTTGAAAATGACGTGATTGGACCCGATCGATCGGCATCTCTAGTGGGAACCTTTTGGTACTTCACAATAAGATACGATTTGCGATACAACTCTCACGATAATGATCTCACGCGATTAGGGCTGCACCTATCAATTATTTTAGTAGTCGATTAATCGATGAGCTAGTTCAAATAATCAAGTAATCGGATAAGGAACATAAAAAATTAAAATACCTGAGCTGAGCCTCAAATGGTATAAAAAAATAAATGAGGATCTAAGTACAACAAAAGAAAATATTGGCTAACTTACATAGCAAAAGTCCGCTAGCTTAAATGCTATTAAATGCCCGCGTGTTTTTTTTTTTACAATGCTCTTAACAAACGGTTCAAACACATATTCCCACAAAAAAACTGCTAAATATACTTATAAACTAAATTACGAATGCATTAAAAAAAATTAGCTTAAAAAAAAACTTATTTTGGCCTTGACAGGGAGCAACTGGATTCAGCCATATGAAATCATTTATGTCAAATTCACTGTTGCCACTAGAGGGCAGTGTATCCACCCAAATCAATAAAACTAAATTTAAGCACTTTCAAAACAAACCATTATAACACAACTTTAATTAAATGTCTACTCGAAGCAGCAACATTTAATTTGAATCTTTTTTTTCTAATCGAATTACTCGAGTTAACCGATTAATCATTGCAGCAACAATGGCACTACAATGATTATTGATACATTGGTCAGGAAATCATTCTACAAAACAACTAATAAACAGAAAAACAAGCTTCATCCTTCTTTTGTAAGTTTATCACTAGTAGACGACCAATCCATTTGTGCTGGGAGGGTGGCAACGAATGAACCCCTCCCAATTCAAAAGTGTCTCTCCCACCCGTCAGAGGCAGCCAATGCCAGGCAATGAAATCATTTTGGGTCATTTCAGGTCATTACCTGTTGATTTTCAGTCACTTACTGTTGATTTTTGGGGCATTACAGGGTCACTTCCTTTTGATTTGGAGGCATTTTATGGCTCACTTCCTGTTGATTTTGGGTTACAGAACAGGAAGTGACCCGGGAATGAATAGGGAGTGACTCAAACGCAACAGGAAGTAACCTGTAAATGCCCTCAAATGAACAGAAAGCGACCTGTGAATGTCCCAAAAATTGGAAAGAGTGACTGTGAATGCTCTGGTTTCGAAGGAAGGAAGGAAGGAAGTAAGGAACGAAGGAGCGAAGGAAGGAACGAATGAACGAACGTTCATTCGCTCTTAACTCATTTGCTCCCAAAAACATATAAATGCGTTCTATTTTTAATTGTTTCAGTGTCCCGAACGTCTTTTACGTTTTTTTTCACAAGAGACATCTCTGGGTTCTGATTCAACTTAGCTCCAAAGCACAACGCTGAAAATCCATTTTAAAGCAATAAAACTGGCCACAGGAGGGCAGGAGCGTATTTGGTAGGACCCGCAACCCGATTCAACGGAACGAATGGCTGGGCCGCACGGCCGGGGCGCCGGCGGAAGACGACTGAATGGACGTCCAGGATGCCAGGCGGCGGACGACCGAGCAGAACAACCGGGAGGACGCCCGGGATGCTAGGCGCTGGACGACCAGGCAGAACGACCGGGACCAACAGTGCAGTGGACGATGCCGTTTAGTCCGTGCTGCTTGCCGAGCAGAGACAGGTGGCGATGAGGGAAAAGTTTACCCCGGCTGTCGCAGCCACAACGGCGTCATATCTCAGTTAGTTATGTGTAAATAAATTGTTACTTTACTGTCAAAAGCTCTACTTGTCTTGTTTTTTATGTTATTTTGTAAAAGGAAAACATTATTCAGATGTTTGGGATGTAACTAAAGCAAAAAATAGCTGTGTTAAATTCAAAGTTATGTTTGAAATGTATGCTTTCACAAAAAGCTCAATTTCTCTGTTTTTTCATCAGAAATTGGAAAATTGCTCAAACAAAGCTATTTTCTAATGCTGATTTCTAAAGAATGGAAAAAGATATGACCTAACTTTTTTCCCTTCTGGAAGAAGAGAGTCTAATCTTTCTTTTGGTGGGTTCCAGGTTTATAAAGCAATAGAACAGAATTTTCTGTGGGCCTTGCAAAATCAGTCAAAATCCAATAAAACGGCCGGGAGCGAAGGGGGTTGCACCGGTGAAAATGGCTGGGAGTTAATGAGTTAATGGTCTTAATGGATTAGGCATCTTGCGCCGTCAATGGCAGCCGTAGAGTTAACTGAGACACTATTTTGGTGGAAAATTTTGGCAGCAACTTGTTGGTTCCTTATTTATTTCTTTTTTTAAACATTGACACCATTTTAAAATGATATCTCTATTCTTTGCGTGAGCATATCAATAAACTTTTGCGATGCAAAGTATCACCATATATAACCATTTCGATATTTTGTCCCACCCTAATGGTGACTGTTGACTCTTACGTTCAAATCTCATATTTATCCCACAGTCTTTTCTAATAATGTGTCATGACTTACTCTCCAAAATGATGTAATCCTAATGGATCAACAAACATAAAAATAATAATTAAGCGTCAAATTTATATAGCGCTTTTCAGGACACTCAAAAACGCTTTCGTTGCATTAATCTTTAACTCCACACTAAATGGTGTTAAACTACTACAGGAGCCACAGCTGCCTTGTGGTAGTCGGCCAGAGGCGAGTCAGCCAATTTGCACCATTGGCCCTTCTCACCGCCAACAACCACTCGTTCTTGCATTACACAGCCAAGTCAGGTGAAGTGTCTTGCCCAAGGACTCAATGACATTGTGCACAAGTGGGAGCTGGATTCTAAACACCGATCCTTCGATCAATAGATGACCCACTCAACTTCAAGTGCTATTGTCGCCTCTAGCTGTAACGCGGTGTCTTTTGGTTTGTTTTCTAATAAGTGATGTGAAGATTTCAGCCAACGCCGGTGATCTTTTAAAAGCACATTTCGCACTCTGTTTGAAGACCTCAATTTATGTCTTTTCAATCCATCTCTTTAGGTTTCAACCTCCGGCTCTCGGGCAACTGCTCGACCTGCGCGCCGGACTTCAGGGGACAACGGGACCAGGTGTGTTCTCAGCAAAGCTGAGTTCGTGGAGAAAGTGCAACGGAGCAACGAGGCGTGTCAGCGGGGGGACTTTCTGGCGGCCATCAAGTTGTATGGCGAAGCCTTGCAAGCTGACCCACAGAATTGTATCCTGTACAGTAACCGGTCTGCCGCACTCCTTAAACTGGGCAAACACCAGGCAGCTCTGGATGATGCAGAGAAAGCCTGCGAGCTCAATCCTAAATGGCCTAAGGTAAGACTGGCTTCGTATGGCTATCTTAATCGTTTTGACATTTTATGTACAATACTTGTGTTTTTGGCCAATGTTTGACAGTAGACAGTATTGTATTCATTTAATGCAGTTATTCTCACACGTTGTGTGAGTGACCTAAAACTGATTTATGAATATGAAAGGAAGCATGTCAAAACAAGTTTGAGAACCACTGATCATCTTTTAATGAAATTGATACATTAAAATTAGAGTTGTCCGATAGTAATAGGGTTGTTCCGATCATGTTTTTTTGCTCCCAATCCGATCCAGATCGTTTTAGTTTGAGTATCTGCCGATCCCGATATTTCCCGATCCGATTGCTTTTTTTTGCTCCCGATTCAATTCCAATCATTCCCGATAATTTTTCCCGATCATATACATTTTGGCAATGCATTAAGAAAAAAATGAATAAAACTCGGACGAATATATACATTCAACATACAGTACATAAGTACTGTATTTGTTTATTATGACTATAAATCCTCAAGATGGCATTTACATTATTAACATTCTTTCTGTGAGAGGGATCCACGGATAGAAAGACTTGTGACTTTGTATATTGTGACTAAATATTGCCATCTAGTGTATTTGTTAAGCTTTCAGTAAATGATACTGTGGCCAACCCAAATGCATGATGGGAAGTGGAACCATGACTGTGCAACGTGCTACCAATTGCTATATCTTCTCTGCGTTGGGAAATAACATAAGGTGTTAAGGCAATGATCAATTGCCACCTTGCTTCCCCACATTGCTTCCCATGATATTTCTAATCATAGGGAGAGGGATTGCAAGGCTTTAGCCAATTAATAAAAGGCTCCAAAGGCTGCCAAAGTTCTCTCTACTCATTTTGCGCTGCCTTTTATCTCTCTATATAGGTAAAACGGCGTCATTACAGATTGAGCGCGACAATGAGTGAGAGGGTCATGCAGCGCATGCATTAATTGCGTTAAATATTTTAACGTGATACATTTAAAAAAAAATTAATTACAGCTGCTATTGGGATAAATTTGATAACCCTACCTTAAGCCTAAACTAAAGACTCTGGATGAGTGTAACATATTATGTCTGTGACGTTAAATACAATTAGAAAACGATTTAATTAAAACATAAAAAATAAAAAAAAGGCATGGCCGATATTTTTTTGCCGATTCCAATACTTTGAAAATGACGTGATCGGACCCGATCGATCTGGATGCCGATTGATCGGGACATCTCTAGATAATAACGGACGATAAAAGCATTTTAAAAATGATATTGGATCATATCGACATTGGTTTTTCATTATCGGTTTCGGGCCAATATGCATGTTGCCTTCAAAGTGAATGTAAAAGCCTTCTGCCTTTGTACAAGGGCTGGTCACAGTTAAGCACATCGGTTATGCTTATTGACCATTAGATGTCTCTAAACTAAGATGGTTGGGATTTGTTATGTGAGCATTATCAGTATTGAAGCATCCAGTGGGGCATCACAATACAATTAGCCACAATATGTTAAATCCACAATCACATATATTGGTATCGGTTTGATATTGGTCTTAGAGCTGGACAATATTGGGATTTCAGTTATCGGTTAAGCCATTATCGGACAACTCTGATTAAAATTGAGTATTGCATAACGAGAAATTCAATACAAGAGATCTAGCATGACCTCTGTAAATCATTTTGCACATCTGACTATTTAATTAGATTTTTGTACACCAGAGCAAAGCTTGCAACATATTGAGATCAATTTGTGCAATGAATTATTTTATATAATAAAAAATAGTGATAATTTAATTTTTAAGCTCTCTTGACAGCACATACAATGTATGTAACTATAGAAATGATCGAAGAAGTTTTCAGTGAAACATGTATATATATATATATATAAAATTATATATATAAAATTGTCATTGTCAAATAATGCATAAACAGCATCACACATTTATGTAAAAAGATGCCAATGTTGTAGAAGTGGGGGAAAAACTACTAATTTTGCTACTGAAAGTCTGACCTGCATCAGAGTTAGCATCACATTAAACTGTGTGAACATAACACTAGCAACTTTTCAGGAAGCTCAAATTGTCCCCACCAACTTTTAAGCAACCTTGTTTGCATTATATGATGTGTCCAGTTTTATAGGTAATTTAGATTGTCATCCCATATGTTGTAAGGATAGACTACAAACTATCATTATTAAGTGAATTATTTTTATTATGCTCAGACTTACCGGTACATTTGTTCCTTTTGACTTGCTGAATGTGCTGGTCCATTTTTTCCCCTTTCAACGCACGTTTGATTGGCTGATGACATCACCCCCCGTCAAACAGACACAGACACACACACACTCACACAACCCCGACAGATTCATGTCGACAACATGCCCCTCTGCTCCTTCAAATAGGAGGGATATTAGAAGTTTTTTTTTTTGGGGGGGGGGTTTCGGCGAGCAGCAACCACTGTAAGTAATATAAAAAGATCACCACTAATTTTGCGACTTAAAGTTCGACCTGCATCAGAGTTAGCATAAGATTAAACTGTGTGAACTTGCTAACCTGCAAAACTACTAATGCAACACGGTGGCTTCAGAGTGCAACTCCCTTTATTAAAAAAACAGACAAACAAAAAAAAAACGGGGAGCTATCCAAGAATGGGTCCACTTCAGGGGGACACTGACATGACACTGAACATGAACTGACATGAAAAAAGAAATCTGTGAAATGAAATCACACATACGAAATTTCATGAGGGTACTTTGGTTCGAGTCTTGGGGTAGTCTAGTATGCCTCAGATACATCGGTCCTTGGATAGCTCATTTTTCCCATTATTTTTTTTTCCCCAAATCATTTTATTATTACAGTCCTTTAGTTTGAGTCTAAAGGTGCTCGAGTGTCCCCCAGAAATGGACCCATTTATGGATAGCTCCCCGTTTAAATTTTATTATTTTTTTTTTTTAATTAAAAAAGGGACTTGTGCTTCAAAATGTTTGTTTAGTAGTCTTTGAAAACGAATGAATCGAATCGAAAGTTGATTCACCCGAACCAATACACATGAAAGTTAGTATCAGACTATGAGTCAATAGAGATTTATTTTTGCATTGATCATTTAGCATATCAATTAATTAGAATCATATTCATGAGGAATGTAGCCCTGACCCCCGTTCATTAATCTTCTTGGTCATATTAATATCCCGTCCCCAGCAAAAAGTGTACACGCAGCTTATGCTGTTATATCGTCCCTACAACGTTGAGACCAAACCTATGCCCTTGACTACAGCATATAGACAAGATCAAACTCTTACTGTATATGGCGGAAAACACTGAGGTGACTTGAAGTTCCGCTCTGAGACCCCAAATTTGTCCAAATTTCAAAATTGTCCGATTTGCACGTGTGATACATCATTGGAAAGCTTAAAATGTCAATTTTCTGGGGGAAGAAACATTTTTAACAGGAGGGCATTAAAAAAAACAAAAAAAACAGCAAAACCCTAACTGGAGGTGAGAGCACGCAAGGGCAGAATTACAGACGCCATGATTTTAACGAGATATTATCGCGTACTTACCTTCTTTCGATCCAAAAACTCCATATAGGATATATCATCGAGTGTCAAGACACAAATGTGAATGGCCACGACTGGATTTTTTTCGGGATTTTATGGGTGAAACATGGGCCGCGATGCAGAAATCGCAGACATTAAGGAGTAATCGAGATTTTCATTTTCATATATTTACCCTTTTAAATGTTTTTTTTTTTCAATTTTTCTTTTTTTGGATCAATTACTTATCATCCAAAATAATTGGGTTGAATGCGACAGTAACGAAAAAATACAATTAAGTGATAGTCATGAGTAGGGATGGGAATCGAAATCCGATTCCAATCCCGAACCGGTTCCTAGTGTTTCGAGGCCTTGACATCACAATGAAAACGCCTGAACGATCAATTTAACGATTCCTAAAGGCGCGTATTGCGTCGTGACGTGACGTCTCTTGTTGTCCAGACGCATCAAACTAGCATGGCGCCAAGAACCACTCGCTCCAAAGTTTGGAAACACTTCACCAGGAAAGAGGGTGAAAATGAAAGGTTACGATGGTTTAACACGAGCATTGCAGCTGTAAACATAACAACGACAGCACGTAGGTTCAAACGCTCGAAAGTGTGCCTTCACTTCACGAGGAAAAATTACAACAAAGCGACATGCGGTCATTGCAAGGTCGAAATAACTGTATCGGGAGGGAATACGGCTGCACTGTCCTTACAGAGAGGTTAAGGTTCAGTCCTGGCTATAGACCCTACTCACATGACGTCACAACCACGCCTCCGCGCCATATTGTCCGTCAACTCGTCGTGTTGACGCATTACCGTTACGTAAATTCCTCCTATTACGGTGTGTTTTTCTGCTCGTTAACATTAATAATCAAAATGGTGAAGGCGTGTGTGGCGGTTGGTTGCAATAACAGAGAAGATAGACGGAGAGACTTGAAGTTCTTACGTATTCCGAGAGACCCGGAGAGGAGAGCGAGATGGACTGCTGCAATTCGACGAGAAAACTGGGCTCCAAACGATTACCACAGATTATGTAGTAGTCATTTTATTAGGGGTGTCAAACGATTAAAATTTTTAATCGAGTTAATTACAGCTCAAAAATTAATCGCAATTCAAACCATCTATAAAATATCCCATATTTTTCTGTAAATTATTGTTGGAATGGAAAGATAAGACCGAGATGGATATATACATCAACATACGGTACATAAGTACTGTATTTCTTTATTATATTAATAAATCAACAAGATGGCATTACCATTATTAACATTCTGTTAAGGCGATCCATGGATAGAAAGACTTGTAGTTCTTAAAAGATAAATAAAAATAATAAATAAAATATATAAATATATAAATAAATAAAATATATAAATATTTATAAAAATTTATAGAAAAAAAAAAGCTAATAACTAGTACAAGTTATAGAAATTTTATATTAACCCCTCTTCATGTTTTCATTTTAATAAAATTTGTAAAAATTTCAATCAAAAAATAAACTAGTAGCCCGCCATTGTTGATGTCAATAATTACTGAAGCCTATAAAATCAGTCGCACCCAAGCGTCAGCAGAGGGCAGCAAAACTCCAAAAAACACCTTTTAATATGTTTGAGCGGGGCATTTGTGCGTTAATTGCGTCAAATATTTTAACGGGATTAATTAAAAAAATTAATTACCGCTCGTTAACGCGTTAATTTTGACAGCCCTACATTTTATATCCGGTAAGATGCATTTAATATATATTTAGAGGGTTTTGGGCTGACAACCACAATTAAGATCATTGCGAGGCTAATCGTAGACAACATACAGTTTCAAATCCAAGATGCTTATTTCTTCCACCATCATTACATTTTGAATAATATTTAGCTGGTACCAAGTGAAAGAAGCTGGCCTCGTCGACGGATCATCAGTTAAAGAGGTGTGTCCAAACCTTTTGCAAAGGGGGCCAGATTTGGTGTGGTAAAAATGCGGGGGGCTACCTTGGCTGATTTACATAGAACAATATATTTAAACAAATTTTAGCAAGCCCTTCTGTGTGTCACATTTGCTGTATTATTTTTTTAAATTCATAATTTCAACAGTCTCGTCTTTGTGGCGTTGCCTTGCGAAATACTGCTGCTGTGAAATTAAACTAGCTTCAAGTTGCTATAATTTCTTGCTGCGTATCTTCCCTGTAATGTTGTCGTACATGTCAGCGTGTCTTGTTCGGTAATATCATTATCGCGTCACATCGAACTCTTTGAAAACAGCGACTGTCTCTTTGCAAATGAGGCAGACACAGTTGTTGCGTGTTTTATTGAAGAAATAGTCCAATATCCACCTATCCTTGAAGCGTCGGCCTTCGCAGTCAACTTTGTTTTTTTTTAATTGATTGTCGCCATTTTAGAAAATTGGAAGTACAGGGTCACACGGGGTAATGTTGCTTAGTGTGCTGCTCTTAAAGTTTTTCAAACTTTCGTGAGAATAGGCTGATTTTGTGTGGACAAGATAGTTGTAGATATCAGGGTAGCAGATGTCAGGCAGAGAGGGCGAAGACAGAAAAATATCGATTTAGGCATCAAATATGGATCTGGCGAATGGATAGACTGAAGCTTTTCCACATAACGCCTTTTATGCAACGCATCCAATGAGTTTACAGCGTCTGAAAGCACCGGGGCTTCCATGAATTGCACTATAAATTGCACGACAAATTGAAACCATTGAGAATACGGATAAACAATGACGGACAATATGGCGGCCGGATACAGCGACACGTCATTCTGTGACGTTGGTGAGTAGGGTCTATACAGGTAGCTAAACTCCCAAATGACGATGCAGAAGATGTTGGTATAATTTGCTGACTTTATTCAACCATCATTTGAAGAGTGAAGCTAAAAACAGACATCAAACAAATCAATTTCGTCTCCAATAACAAACAGGTTTGCATCAACGTAAATCAGCGATGATTAGCTGCTAATACAGTAATAATAAACGGTTAGCATGCGTTCGCTAGCATTAGCACATCGTTCAAACCACTACACAACTGGATTTAGGTGTCCGATCGCGAGTGGAAACACACAACAACACACAAGATGATACATACGTACAGGCGTTGCCTCTGTAGATATTTTACAAACATGAACAAAAACAAAGAACGTAGGCTCGTAGCAGTGTTTCCCTCTCTCACTAACTCGCTCACTCGCTTGGATGCGGCATTTCTTCTTCGCGTGTAAGCGCGCTCTTCTTCACCTGAGCGCGCGGTTCTTCGTGTGAGGAAGCGCAAGGGCGCCCCCACTTGAGCGTGAAAGCGCTATAAAAACTAAAAGGCATGCATTTCAATGTAATGGTAAATAATACACTTTAACCCAGGGGTCCCCAAACTACGGCCCGCTGGCCGAATACGGCCCGCCTCCACATTTGGTCCGGCCCCCTGAACAATACCAGAGAGCATTTTGAATTTTTTTTCGTCTCAATAGTGTTATCTATTTCCTGGCCTTTTCTGTGAAGAACTCAGAGAGGGTTATTTGGTTATTATCTAATTAATAGTGTTTATATTATATTATATTATATTATATTATATTATATTATATTATATTATATTATATTATATTATATTATATTATATTATATTATATTATATTATATTTAGGGCTGTGAAAATTAACGTGTTAACGAGCGGTAATTAATTTTTAAAATTAATCCTGTTAAAATATTTGACGAAATTAACGCACAAATGCCCCGCTCAAACATATTAAAAGGACAGCAAAGTGAATGGTGTACTTGTTGTGTTTTTCGGAGTTTTGCGCCCTCTGCTGGCGCTTGGGTGCGACTGATTTTATAGGCTTCAGCACCCATGATGAACATTGTGTAAGTAATTATTGACATCAACAATGGCGGGCTACTAGTTTATTTTTTTGATTAAAACCTTTACAAATTTTATTAAAACGAAAACATGAAGAGGGGTTTTAATATAAAATTTCTATAACTTGTAGTAGTTATTATCTTTTATTTATTTTCTATAAATTTTTATAAATATTTATATATTTTATTTATTATTTTTATTTATCTTTTAAGAACTACAAGTCTTTCTATCCATGGATCGCTTTAACAGAATGTTAATAATGGTAATGCCATCTTGTTGATTTATTGTTATAATAAAGAAATACAGTACTTATGTACCATATGTTGAATGTATATATCCATCTCGGTCTTATCTTTCCATTCCAACAATAATTTACAGAAAAATATGGCATATTTTATAGATGGTTTGAATTGCGATTAATTGCGATTAATTACGATTAATTAATTTTTTAGCTGTAATTAACTCGATTAAAAATTGTAATCATTTGACACCCCTAATTATATTATTATTTTTATTTTATTTACTTTTGTTCCGTGAAGAATCCAGAAAGGGTTATTTGATTGTGGCTTTCTGAAAAACAATATTTTTTTACATTTAGGCACTCCTGCAATCGTCACACTTTTTCTGTTACAAACTGACCCCGGCCCCTCATCAGAGAAGGGAAAAGTTATGTGGGCCTCACAGGAAAAAGTTTGGGGACCCCTGCGTTTAACACATATTGCCAAAGGCAGAACAACAACCTATATGCCACTATATACCAATATTTTTTATTTCTATTAGAAAAAAGTTTCAGTAAAATGTTACACATTCTTGTGTATTTGCCACTTATTGCCACGGTTAACATTGAGGCTTTGGGCCTCTTTTGACCTCGTTGTGAGTTTGTAAGGTTGTGACTTCTGATTAAACAAACTCGATGCCAATCAAAAATGTTTGTTCTTCTTTTTCCCCAAATTAGAATCGATAAGAGAATCGATAAAGAATCGAATCGTTCAGCAATATCGATAATGGAATCGGAATCGTAAAAATCCTATCAATTCCCATCCCTAGTCATGAGGTAGATATCCGTGACTTTTACAGACGCTAATTTTTTCATTGTGACGTGATTTGTTTAAAACTTATATGCAAGTAAATAATTTTTTAAAGTCTTTGTATGTTTGTAAAGTCAACTGTATGTATGAAAACAAATCAAGTGACGCTACACTGGACTCCCTATTCTCCTCTATACATTGCCTAAAGAATTATCCCATTTATCACACATTTGACCTTCCTCTGCGGGGTTGAGGCCACAGAGTAAAAAATATTTTAGTGAATGACATACACCACACTTGCATGTGACAATGCGTGAACAAGTAAACTCTACCTTGTACCCTTTATTATTATGAACAGAATATTTGTAACCATGGTAGCTGCGCCGACCTCAAAAAGCATTAAAGATACAAAAGCAGCTAAAATAAGACAAAAATTAATGGAGTTGTTGCTATTAAAGATCTTTACTGATCAGCGACTCAGCCCCATAAGTCATCAGTTGAAACTTTTTGGAGTTCTCTCTGATCATGTCCGTACCATGTGCACTATTAACCTGTGATGGATTTCACATCAGTCGCAGCCCAATTCCTTACAGTGAGAGCGATTCCATTGATTACATGATTTAGCGGGGAACGAGGCTTTTGTCTTTCCGCAGAGAGATTGATGATTACATGGGAGAGGGATATTGACTCTCATTTGTCACCACGGTGATGCATCACATCTCTTCTTTGGTCTGGGGTCACGTATCTTCAGACGCACAGGTAGGTTTTCTTCTAATGGTACTGCGGAAGACTGTCACTTTGTATTTGATCCAATGTTTTTTGGGGTTGTTGTATCATCATTCATTGATGTGGCCTGTTGTCACTTTGCTTGAAGGACACTTTATTCACTTGGGTGATGTTTTACTACCTATTCAATCCCGTCACGCTGAAATAAAATCTCGTATCACTGCTACAGAAATACGCTTTGCTCTTCGTTGTGTGCTGTCCAAGTACAAAGCTGCCTTTGTGGTCTGACTAGGGGGGATGGTTGCGTTGATCTCAACTGTTTTATACTTCTCTTTCTTGTTTTTTTCCTCCACTCTTTTGTTAAGGGTTTGCTACTGCAGTCTTACTGTCAATGCTTGACCTCGCCAATATGTTTTCATGTTCTTTACAGAGCTAACAGATTTCATTTTGTGACGTTCCATAATGAGAGGTTATAGTTTAGTTTCCTTAGAACACCGCTAGGGGTCAGTGTTGCCCAGTAGGAAGTTGTGAAACGTTTTTATGTGAGGTTAATAGGCATAAAAAGCAATTTTGTTTTAGAATGTGTGTGTGTGTGTTGTTTATGTTTTTTTTAAGCAATAAAAATCACAATCAGTCTTCAACATGGATTCTCAAATGAATATAATGGATACTCTCATTTTTCTTTCAGCATATTGGTTACACATTTTCTTTAATTTAAAAAGCTTTTTAAAAAAATATCTGAATAAAATGTTATTTTTGTGCACTAGACGTATGTACGATGTGTTATATAAAAGAATCACATTTTTGGCTGTGGAGTGGAGGAATGTTTTGGAGCAATTTTGTTCATCTGATTTGGAGACTGGTTGGATGTAAAAACAGGGATTAAAGTGTCGTGGCGTTCAGATCCTGTATGAGTACATAATATCATCAATCATACCTTCCTATGACTGGGCTTCTGGATTGGCCTGTCAAATGTTGACAGGCATGGTTTTGCCGCCCCAGGCACCAGTGAGCAGCCCACCCTCTCGAAGAAGGCTGAGAGGCGTTAAGGAACCCCCTCCCTTGTCGAATGTGTCAGCTCTCACGGCTCTGAGTGCCAACAAACACATTCTGAAAGAAGAAAGAGAATGTGCAGTTTAATGGCCCGAGACAGCTTTAGGCCTTTTGTACCTCACCCTGGTTCTGAATATAAAATGCTTAAATGAGAGCAAAATGGTGTGTCATTTCACAGAAGAGGGGCATGTCTGTTTGCATTTTGTCTCACGTGGGTGGGTAAAATGCGTTTACGTGTGCTTCCTTGCCCATGTTCAATTTATTATCTCCACCAAATAGATTATGGTTTCATGACGAGTTGGTTCCCTTGAAACCTTATGAGGTGACGCATGAGCTGTGGAAGCACCCATTTTGGCTACATATGCTCAACAACGATTTAGAAGAATAGGAATATTTTACCTTTTCCTTGCCAATATGAACTTGGCTCAAAAGAATGTGCTGATGAAAATACCATACTGCAATATGCATTCCAAGCCAGTAGTTTCATCCTTTTGAATACATTATTTTTTAATTAGTTATTTGTAAATACTCTTAAATAGTAAAAAACTGCTGAGCAGCACTAATAGTACACATTGTTGGGCATAAACACAGCATCATAGCCCGAATCAGTGCTGTGGTTAATATTTATTTTGAAAGGACCATTAAAGCATAACACTTTAGTATGTTCTTCTCATGTGTTGACTACTTATGTTGCTTTTCAACATCTTAACCGATTTTAAAATTGCAGCCCACGTATAATATTGATAGTGCTGCAACAATTAATCGATTAACTCGAGTAATCCTATTAGAAAAAAGCTTTGAATTAAATTTTGCTGCTTCGAGTATTCGTTCAATTAGAGTGGCGTTGTAATTAGGGTTGTTCCGATCATGTTTTTTTGCTCCCGATCTGATCCCGATCGTTTTAGTTTGAGTATCTGCTGATCCCGATGTTTCCCGATCGATTGCTTTTTTTCAATTCAATTCCAATCATTCCCGATAATTTTTCCCGATCATATACATTTTGGCAATGCATTAAGAAAAAAATGAATAAAACCCGGATGAATATATACATTCAACATACAGTACATAAGTACTGTATTTGTTTATTATGACAATAAATCCTCAAGATGGCATTTACATTATTAACATTCTTTCTGTGAGAGGGATCCACGGCTAGAAAGACTTGTAATTTTTAAAGGACAGATGTGACTTTGTAAATTGTGACTAAATATTGCCATCTAGTGGATTTTTATGAGCTTTCAGTAAATGATAATTCAGGCATTTAACTTCTGCCCAAATGGTAAGGTCACCCATGACTGTGGGTAGTGCTACCAATTGATATATCTTCTCTGCGTTGGGAAATTAAATAGGCTGTTAAGAAAAAGATCAGTTATTACCTTGCTTCTTCACATTAGTTCCTACAATATTTCTAATCTTTGGGAGAGGGATTGTAAGGCTACAGCCAATTACAAAAAGGCTCCAAAGGCTGCCAAAATACACTCTACTCATTTTACGCTGCCTTTTAGCTATCTTTATAGGTAAAAGAGCGCCATTACAGATTGAGCGCGACAATGCGTGAGTGGGTGATGCAGCGCATGCATTAATTGTGATAAATATTTTAACGTGATACATTTAAAAAAAAATTAATTACAGCTGCTATTGGGATAAATTTGATAACCCTACCTTAAGCCTAAACTAAAGACTCTGGATGAGTGTAACATATTATGTCTGTAACATTAAATACAATTAGAAAACGATTTAATAAAAAAAAAATATATCAAAAAAAGGCATGTCCGATATTTTTTTGCTGATTCCGATACTTTGAAAATGATGTGATCGGACCCGATCGATCGGCGTTCCTATCAATAGGGACATCTCTAGTTGTAATGGTTTGTTTTGAAAGTGTTTGCATTTAGTTTCATTGATTTGGGTGGATAAACTGCCCTCTACTAGCAACAGTGAATTCAGATTCAGAAATTTATTTGTCATTGACACCAGCTCTCACAAGATGACAACAGATGCAACGAAATTCTGTTCGATGAATGAGCATCGGGCCGCTGCAGACTTTATTCCGAGCCGCCACTTCTCTCTCTTCTTCAGAAATTACACACAAGTTACAAGTAGACACACATATATCATACAACATAGCATGGGTATGACACGACGAACAGATCACGTGCAGGGATTTTTTGTACGAAAAAAAGGTGAACTACCAGTCATGGCTGGAGGGAGGGGGGGTGGGATCAGTGATAGTGAGAAAAAGGCGCTGGCGGACTGAAGGGGGTGGGGTTGTGTGTGAGTGTGTGTGTGCGCGCAATTGTATCAGTATTTGTATGTGTCTGTAGACAAAATAAGAGTCGCACGACCGGCCTTGGGAAAAGATCAAGGGCAAAAGATAGGAACGTCTGCGCGGCTCTCCCGAGGAGAAGTGAGGGTTGGGGGAAGATAAGGGTGTTGGGGAAAGGAAATTATAGTCAAATTAAGCCGAATAAGTAATTTAATGTGTCCAAATACTGTTGGTCTTCAGTCGAATTCGCGCTCCTCATGACGTAGGTGAGATCTCAGGTCCCTTAAGTCATTGCCAATAGTTGCGGTCTTCCTCGACAGTTCAGTCACCTGCCCTGACAGTTCCGTCACCTGGCGCAAGATAGTATCCACTTTTCTCCATCCTTCCTCGGACCGAACCCTGAGTCCACGGAGCCAGTTCTCGGTCTGAGCCTCGACGCGACCTTCCACTGCCTTGAATCGCACCGTTTGATCAGTGGTCAAATTGTTGATTTCCTCTAAAGCTGCCGTCGGTAGAGTAGGGCACCTCCTCAGCCAAGCAAAAGGAACCCCACAACACTCACGCCAAACAGCCAAATATCCTCAATATCTTCCACGGACAGGACAGTAAGACACGCTGGTTTCCAGTGATCCCATGAATCTCTCACCTAACCAGCACGGAGGTGCCCTCCAGGCAAGACGGCATTCCGGGTGCAGTGTGTCTTGTTGAAAAAATCTTGTCAATTGCGCTGATAGACCAAATAATCAGATCCATTTTGTGTGACATAACCCATTTAACATGGCTGAATCCAGCTGTTCCCTGTTAAAACCAACATAAGGTGAATTTTTGCTTGAGCTAATATCATAGGCGGAGTTTGATTTTGTAGCAGGCGGGGCAAAACATGTTGCTGACCCCGAAACGTGGTGTCAGCAATGAAATAACCTTTCAAGATATATGCTCGGTTAGTAGCTTAGCCAATGCTCCTAAATACAGGCATCCCAGTTATGTGTGTGTGTGGGTATGCGTGCGTGTGTGAGCGCGCGCAATTTCCTGTGGAGAAGTAGATGCTGATTTTTGCGTTCTGCAGCGATATCCAACTTAATGCCAAATTTTTCCAGTCATTCACACCCTTGAATATGGTACCCAGGTTGTGGCTCTGTTGTACAATTAGCGTCTTTAGTGGACAAATTGAAACTCCGCTCACCATTTTGGCGGTGCTCTCCGGCGTTTCATGGTCCACATCTTCAATCCTTGGTTCTCGCTCAGTATTTGTTGTCACTTTTGAAAGCTTAGGTTAGGAAAAATCTATGTTTATCTTTCTTGTTTCTTCTGTCCTCAGGATATTTTGGCTAAGCAAAGCAAATGACTGTCTCTAAGGTGCTAGTCACATGATCTGTTCGAAAATTAATTTTGACCCGATATAAAAAATAGGGCTGCAGCAATCAATTATTTTAGTAGTCGATGAATCGATGAACTTGTTAGTTCGAATAATCGAGTAATCGGATGAGGAACATAAAAAATTGAAAATACCTGAGCTGGATAAAAAAATGATATAAAAAAAATAATAAATGAGGAACTAGATACAACAAAAGAACAATTTACATAGCAAAAGTCCGCTAGCTTGAATACTATAAAATGCATTTTTTTACAATGCTTTTAGCAAATGGTTCAGACACATATTCCCACAAAAAAACAGCTAAATATACCTATAAACTAAATTACGAATGCATTAAAAAAAAATTAGCTCAAATGAAAACTTTACTTATGTTGGTCTTAACAGGGAGTAGCTGGATTCAGCCATGTGAAATGAGTTATGTTATATTCACTTTTGCCACTAGAGGGAAGTTTATCTGACCAAATCAATAAAACTAAATGCAAACACTTTCAAAACAAACCATTACAATGCCACTTTAAACGAATACTCGATTCAGCAAAATTTAATTCGAATCTTTTTTCTAATCGAATTACTCGAGTTAATCGATTCATCCTTACACCACGAATAAAAATATTTCTTTGTTCATTTCATTCATTTTTGTTGTTTGTTTTATCGCGTTACAACTTTTATAGACAACATTTTACTGGCAAAGTCTTGATTTTAAATTCATGTATTGAAAAGTCAGTTACATGCAATGATAATTTCGGCCACCAGGGCCGGTATATGTCCCCCTGGCCCCCTTAATTTCCACGTATGGCTAATATGTATTTTTATGTGTTAATAATTTAAAATTTTAAAATGTTTTTTAGTGTATTTAGCCGTTTTTTGTGGGAGTGTGTGTTTGAATGATTTGTTAAGAACATTGCATTAAAAAAAAAAAAAAAAAAAAAAGTTTGCATTTTATAGCATTTAAGCTAGCGGGCTTTTGCTTTGCAAGTTCGCCAATTGTTCTTTTGTTGTACTTAGATCCTCATTTATTTATATTTTTTTATATCATTTGTGGCTAAGCTCAGGTATTATAATTTATTTTAAATGAAAGTGCAATTCTGTTTGAAGAAACACTCGGGAATTTTATTTCGTATTCGCATTTTATGCTCTTTTGAAAGGGCAATCTTAGCAAGCCTTTGTTTTACGTCAACTAAAATTCTGAAACACAGGCAGCACCAGGTCACTTTTCCGTTTTGGTCGATTTCAGCGACGCAGGTGGACAAAAGCGGTAGTGCTTTGCTATAAAGAACACTGCGGTAATCCAGTTGTGACTAAACAATAGCATATGACGATGGTGAAAATAGAACCGTTTGATTTTGTACTTGTCAGCGCTGCCGAGTTCGGTTAAGGGGAGGGGAGTCACACCAGCGAATGAAAGTCGGGCCAATGTTTATTTTTGAGTGTCCTTTTATCCTGGTAGCTTCCGTTTTTCTTTTTGTCTCCTTGGACAAAACTTTTTGTCTCTTGATGCTCTGCCATTCTTGCAGAATTCGCGTGAAAGCGTTCTCATCGACTTCCGTCTTTATAGCAAATGGGGAAAGTGGGAAGCAGTCAGCACATTTGTAGTTTTTTTTTGCGGCAGTGTTCCTGCCACCCTCCTCAAAGGTAATTAGTGACAGTGAAAGCGATACAGACCCTCTCAAGATATAAAAGAGGTGTCATTCAACTAGTTGGCAGTCGACATCCATCCATCCATCCATCCATCCATCCATCCATCCATCCATCCATCCATCCATCCATCCATCCATCCATCCATCCATCCATCCATCCATCCATCCATCCATCCATCCATCCATCCATCCATTATCTTCCGCTTAGTCCGGGGTCGGGTCGCGGGGGCAGCAGCTTTAGCAGGGAAGCCCAGACTTCCTTCCTTCTCCCCTCTCCACTTCAGCCAGCTCCTCTGGCGGGAATCCAAGGCGTTCCCAGGCCAGCCGAGTGACATAGTGTCTCCAGCGTGTCCTGGGTCGACCCCGGGGCCTCCTGCCGGTGGGACATGCCCGGAACACCTCTCCAGGGAGGCGTCCAGGAGGCATCCGAACCAGATGCCCGAACCACCTCAACTGGCTCCTCTCAACGTGGAGGAGTAGCGGCTCTACACCAAGCCCCTCCCGGATGACCGAGCTTCTCACCCTATCTCTAAGGGAGAGCCCGGACACCCTGCGGAGGAAACTCATTTCGGCCGCTTGTATCCGGGATCTTGTTCTTTCGGTCACGACCCACAGCTCGTGACCATAGGTGAGGGTAGGAACGTAGATCGACTGGTAAATCGAGAGCTTCGCCTTTTGGCTCAGCTCCTTCTTCACCACAACGGACCGGTGCAGAGTCCGCATCACTGCAGACGCTGCACCGATCCGCCTGTCAATCTCCCACTCCCTCCTACCCTCACTTGTGAACAAGACCCCAAGATACTTGAACTCCTCCACTTGGGGCAGGATCTCATCCCTGACCCGGAGAGGGCATGCCACCCTTTTCCGGCTGAGGACCATGGTCTCGGATTTGGAGGTGCTGATCTTCATCCCAGCCGCTTCACACTCGGCTGCGAACCGACCCAGTGAGAGTTGGAGGTCATGGCTTGATGAAGCCAACAGCACCACATCATCTGCAAAAAGCAGAGATGCAATGCTGAGGCCACCAAACCGGAAACCCTCAACGCTTCGGCTCGCCTAGAAATTCTGTCCATAAAATTCGACATATCATCACAAATGTTATGAAAACATTTGATCAAGGTTAAAAAGTTACCTTACTGTTCATAATCTGATTACCCGATTATCCGAACTAACTAGTTGATAGATTAATCGACTACTAAAATAATCGATAGCTGCAGCCCTAAACATTGATAAAAATGCACTTGACATTGCCGCTCCACATGTTCCGCACCACAGGATCAATCGTGATAATCTTTCAGAGAGATCCGAGGAACGGGCGTTTGCTGGCTTTGATCGCAATGGAGAGAAAAAATACATATAATCAAATTTTATATTCATCCCTAGCGTGCATAAAGAGTATATATTTTCTACTGATTGAATCTTGGTGCACTGCACTCTTGTAACTTCCAGACTAGTTTGAAGTCAAAGACGCAATGTCTGTATCACACTTTTAGCCATTACTTTTTGACAGATGCCTGTACTCTTTTGTTGTGCTTTATACTCGGGGGGTCTTCTGGGATTCTTTCTTGGCCCATCACACCTGAAGCGTTTTTTTTTCCAAGCGAGTGACTGGGAGGACAATAACTTTCTTTCGATTGATGCCTTGCCTGTTCCGCTGCTCCATCTGGTCCCTCCTCCTCCTCCTCACTGCTGCTGTTTCAGTGGCATGTTAAATAAACAAGGCTCTCTGCGATCACTCCTATTCTCCAGCCTAAGAGCTGACAGGAGAGTCCCCGGGAGCCAAAAAGACGAGTGGCACTGCAGCACAGAGAGGCTCGCTATTTGCATATCTTCTGATTATAGCCTATGATGGTGTCTACTGAGGGTATTCTATCTCCTTGACAGAAGTGCCTACTCAGAGTGATAGTTGAAGTCCTGCAAACTTCCCAAGTGGTGCCGTTTGTTGTATCTACAGTATTTGGTAGGGGTGTAACGGTACACAAAAATCTCGGTTCGGTACGTACCTCGGTTTTGAGGTCACGGTTTGGTTCATTTTAGGTACGGTAAGAAATCAAAATGCAAAATATAAATGTGCTAGTTGTTTATTATACACCTTTGTGCTTTCAATAATAGGAACATTAGCCTATACAAAGCTAGAATTCTGCTCAAAAAGTAGCGGGTATTTAAAGATAATCCAACAACAATTTGCCTTTCAGACCCCGCGTATTGGTCAGCTTTCTTTCTTTCTGAAAGAAGAAAAATAAGTCCTGTGCTAAAGAGAAAAGCAATCCCAATGACAAAGATTTTAACATGTATTTTACGAATGAAATGCCTCAATGAATCATTTTTTCTTTTGAACGGTTTTCAAAAGCTTTATTGGTGGATTTTCTCAAGTTAAAGCGACACTAAGAAATTAATAAATTTAATTGTGTAAGGATCTGTGTATTATTCTTATTATTTAATTACAGGTGTTTTAGCTCATTTCAATTTATTTTATTTAAATGGGCTATTATTTATTATTATTATTATTATTATTACTCACACCAGCTGTGATAACACATAATCACTTTTGCCACACACATAGCCACAACAAAATGTTCCACAGCAAACAGATGTACGCCCTGAAATTAATCGAGCTGCTTGACTGGACGCTGAGTTACTAAACCCAGATTGTTGATTGTGTTATTGTACAGTTTTGTAGCCATCTGATGTATGTACCATGTCTGAATGTGCGTCTTTAGTTGTATGGGGGACGGGAAACTGATAAGCATATGCTTCATCCCGTCTGCCTTTTTCGTCTTCTTCGGTTCCTTCGGGCAAATCATATCACATTTTGTAATTGTCAATGATTGTCAATGATACCGATGATGATGACAATAAAATTCCATTCATTCATTCATTCATTTATTCATTCATGATGTGTTTATATTTTACAAATGTGATGTAGTATTCATTTATATTGTATATTTTAGGGCTGCAGCTATCGAATATTTTAGTAGTCGATTAATCGATGGACTAGTTAGTTCAAATAATCGAGTAATCGAATAAAGAACATGAAAAGTTAAAATACATGAGCTGAGCCTCAAACAGCATTTAAAAAAAAAAAAAGAGGATCAATGTACAAGAAAAAAACAATTGGCTAACTTACATAGAAAAAGTCCGCTAGCCTAAACGCTATAAAATGCTAAAGTTTTTTCTTTACAATGCTCTTAACAAATGGTTCAGACACAAATTCCCACAAAAAAACGGTTAAATATACATATAAACTAAATTATGAATGCATTAAAAAACAGTAGCTCAAACAAAAACTTAGCTTACGTTGGTCTTAACAGGGAGCAGTTGGATTAAGCCATGCGAAAAGAGGCGGACCAGAGGGCAGTGTATCCACTCTAATCAATAAAACTAAATGCTAACACTTTCAAAATAAACCATTAGAACGCCACTTTAATGAAACGAATACTCGAAGCAACAAATTTTAATTTGAATATTTTTTTCTAATCGAATACTCGAGTTAATCGATTAATCGTTGCAGCACTTGTATATTTTATGTTGTATAACTTTAGTTCCTATGTGAATATTAGTTCCTACTTATTTTGTTGTGGTAGGAGGGTTTTGTATTGAACACGGGGCCGTGTTGGTTATTATTATAGCAGAGAAGACATCAGTAAATCAACAAAGACAAGTCAACTGTGCCCCGATCTACCACTCAAGAGATCTGATGGACTCAAAAAGTGGGTTACGATTGCATATTAGTTTGAAATCGACCGGAACCACCGTATTTTTACACGAGTGACTTCCGGTATGCCCGATCCTACCTAGTAGTATTGACGCAGGAGGGCCGCGTTTGCGTCAAATAATAAACTCTGCCGTTCTTTTCACGTGCATCGTGTTGAGCCGCTTCTGGGACGCGTCTAACACACGGCCGCACTGCGACTGGTGTGCATTGGCTGATTGACTTTAACGCCCGCGTTTCACTGCATTCTCGCGGCGGCCACTTTGTCGCGCCGTTGACGTTTCTGGGTTATACTGTCCTACCGTGTTGTCCTCATTATAGTAGAGAAGACGGAGTATATATAATCTACACAAAGAAACTGTAACCCGATCAAAAAGTAAGGGTTACATTAAGTCAGAAACTCGTTCGTTACGCCTCCGTTCCGAACCGAGCACCACGTACCGAAACGGCTCAATACAAATACATGTACAGTTACACCCTTAGTATTTGGTATTTATTTTGGCCAAGCAAAAAAAAAAAAAATGCTCATTTCAAACCCTGAAGCAAAGGGCCTGGTTTTGACCAAGACAATGAGTATATGAAAAGGTCATGGTGCGTGGCTGCACAGTGTAGAGAGGGGACGTAATTACAGCTGCAGCATATCCAGCAATTGTGTGAGGATGCTGAAATGCTGATGAGACATTCAAGTTTCGTTTCTGCAAATGCTGGGCGCAAACTCTTTGCAGCTGGGTTTCTGCTGTCAATGTACTGACAAGGGGGAAAAAACACTATCATTTGAATTTTGGTGCATTAAAGCAGTTTTGTCGCTTTAAATTCCATTCTCTGTGTATGCATTGATTGCTGTATCATAGTACACTGAAATACCTTTGTGTTTGCCATGGCACCTTGTGTATTAGCCTTGTGTAGTACACGTTGTCAGCTGCACCATGTTGAAAACTGCAATGAACAAGCTAGACTATTATGAGAAGCAAGTGATGTTCATGTTATTCTGCAGATCCAACATAGCTCAATGTAGAGTAGCTTTGATATACTGTAGTGTTTTAGACAGTGTAATATTGTGTTTACTCAAAGCAGTGGATGTTCACACAGCCTGTTCCTAAATCCCAAATTCAGAACAGCTTGCGAGCCTAGACACATTTTAAGAAAGAGGAAGATAACAAAAGATACACTTGGTTGTTTAATTTCACACTTGATGGGTTTAAAGGCCCTCCAAATACCTTGTATACAAGCAATTAAAAAGTCTATTTACCATATTATCTTCTGTAAAAAGGGTTTTCCTGTCGTTTTGATTATTTCAGGGCAATAATTCCGTAGAAGAATGGGTTTTTGAGACCATAATCAGCTAACTCGATAGACATCAGTGGACCTGGGTGTCTTATTATAAAACTGAGGGAAAAAAAGCCATCAACGATAGAGGTTGTCCCTCGGGTTACGAACATTTTCGTGTAAATTGGAATTAACCCTTTAAGTAACCCTAAATACTCCCCAAATCTCAAAATAACTGTCCAAATACATTAGGGCTGTGAAACGATTAAAATTTTGAATCGAGTTAATTACAGCTTAAAAATCAATTAATCGTAAAAAATCGCAATTAATCGCAATTCAAACCATCTCTAAAATATGCCATATTTTTATGTAAATTATTGTTGGAATGGAAAGATAAGACACACGACGGATATATACAGTACATACAAAATACTGTACATAAGTACTGTATTTGTTTATTGTAACAATAAATCCACAAATGCCATTATTAACATTCTTTCTGTTAAAGTGATCCACGGATAGAAAGACTTGTAGTCCTTAAAAGGTAATTGTTATAGTTATAAGTTATTGTAATTTTATATTAAAACCCCTCTTCATGTTTTTATTTTAATGAAATTTGTAAAATTTTCAATCAAAAGTAGAGTTAATATAATAATAATAACTAGGCCTGCAAGCAGGACTGAACGGGCCCTCGCAATCTAGCGCAACTCGGACGTCACGCAACTCGGACTGTGTGCAGGTCAGGGTGGTGGCAGATCCTCCTCTCTAATCATCTCATTAGAACCTAACAAGCTCGAAAGTCGCCTCTTTACATTCCCACACCCAAGAGATAAAAACCCCTATTGGAGAGAGTACTACAAAAAAGGAGCCACTACTGAGCTGTGCAGCCAAGCCCTTATTCAAAACCAAATTAATCTTCTAACTGGGCCAATTCGACCAAGTGTGCCAACTATTGTGGCTCTATAAGCTCCCTGAGTCTCTGAAAAAAATATATTTCCTTTAAATGGCGAACAAAGGGTCGTCACGGCAACAGACAGAGACACGTGGACATGGGCCGTAAAAAAGTATTTTAATAGGTCTTGAAACTACAATGACCAACATGAAAAGAACTGGACATGTTTTGGAAAAACGAGTGACTTTCTATCGCCACTAGTTGGCGCTGTAGGGTTGATGCAAATGACCCCTACAAGGCCCTTCAGGGTATGACTCTCAACAAGCACGGGAAGTTTGGCGCAGATATCTTGTATATCTTCCGAGTTATGACTGTTCAAAGTTTTTGGAGAGAAAAATTGTTGACAGTCATTTTCACTTTCCTGTTTGGACCCCTCCGCTTCAACGAAACTTCAATATTTTTCATCAGGCACCTGAAGACAGGTCTTAAGGTTTCCCTTATGCAGGTTTGAGGTAGATTGATTTTTTCCCTTTAGAGGAGGAGTGTGTCCCGTAAAAAAGGGCATTTCCTGTTCCCACTAGGAGGCGCCAGGCACAAATGGTAAATTTTCAATCCAGTCCTGCTCAGGCTGGTATACCTCACACACATGCCAGATTTAAAATAGATTGAACGTTGTATGAGGGAGTTATCAGTCATTTTCCGAATTCGGTGTTTTGGCGAAAAAATGGAAGAATTTGGCGCCCCGCCCAGGTCAGGCCCGTGAATGAAAACACACCATTTTTATAACTTAAGATTTCATATGCCTCATGAACAGTCTCACCAATTTTGAGAATGATCAAACTAATTCCCTAGGTGCCAAGGTGTAAAATGTGCACACTGTAAATCGATAAAAAGTTCACATTCAATCCAAAATACCCGATTTCCTGTAGGATTTGGAATGTGTGTGCAAGAGACTTTTTGGAGCAGTTTTGCACAAAGTTTTGACTCTCCAAATTTCATCACTCTATGTTAGAAAAACCTAAATGGAGAGGCCTTTTTGAAAATTTCAAGGGGGCGCCACTGAGCCATTTTGTTAAATTGTTTCGTAACGTTGCAAGATTATCGAACGTTATCCAAAGCCGCATGTATGTGCAAATTTTGGTGAGTTTTTATGCATATTCAAGCCTCCAAATGTAAACTCTTACTGTGAACCCATGAAAATTTCACATTCGATCCAAAATACCCGATTTCCTGTTGGATTTGGAATATGGGTGCAAGAGACTTTTTGGAGCAGTTTTGCATAATGTATCTACTCCCCAAATTTCCTTGCTCTATGTTGAAAAAACCCAATAGGAAAGGCCTTTTTTAAAACTTCTTTCTGTCGCCACTAGTTGGCACTGTAGAGTTGATGCAAATGACCCCTACAAGAACCTTCAGGGTATGACTCTCAACAAACACGGAAAGTTTGGCGCAGATATGTTGCATATCTGCCGAGTTATGACTGTTCAAAATTTTTGGCGAGACAAATTGTTGACGGTCATTTTCACTTCCAGTTTGGACCTCTCCGCTTCAACGAAACCTCAATATTTTTCATCAGGGACCTGAACACATGTCTTGAGGCTCCCCTGAAACAGGTTTGAGGTCAATAGATTTTTTTCCCTTGGAGGAGGAGCCTGTCTCGTAAAGAAGGCCATTTCCTGTTCCCACTAGGGGGCGCCAGGCCTAATGGGTAATATTTCAATGCAGTCGTGTTCAGGCTGGGATATCTCATATACATGCTAGAAATGAAAAAGATTGAACGTTGTATCACGGAGTTTTTAATCATTTTCTGAATTTGGTATTTTGCCCAAAAATGGCCGACTTTGGGACCACGCCCAGGTCAGACCCTTGAGTGAAAACTCACCATTTTCAAAACTTAAGATCTCATATGTCTCCTGAATAGTCTGACCAATTTTGAAGACGATCCAACTATTTTCTTCAGCGACAAGGTCTCAAATGTAAATCGATAAAATTTCACATTTGATCCAAAATTTCCGGCTTCCTGTTGGGTTTGGAATATGGGTGCAAGAGACTTTTTGGAGCAGTTTTGCACAATGTATCGACTCGCCAAATTTCATCGTTCTACGTTGAAAAAACCTAATAGGAAAGGCCTTTTTGAAAATTTCAAGGGGGCGCCACTGAGCCATTTTGTTAAATTTTTTTGTAGATTATCAAAATTTACGTAAAGTTGCATGTATGTGCAAATTTTGGTGAGTTTTCGTGCATGTTCAGGCCTCCAAATGTAAACTCCAACTGTGAACCGATAAAAATTTCACATTTGATCCAAAATATCCGATTTCCTGTTGGATTTGGAATATGGGTGCAAGAGGCTTTTTTGAACAGTTAGGCATAAGGTATCTACTCCCCAAATTTCATTGCTCTACGTTGAAAACCTGAGAGGAGAGGCCTTTTTGAAAATTTTAAGGGTAAAGGGGGCGCCACTGAGCCATTTTTTGACATTTTTTCAAAACGACACAAGATTATCGAAATTTACGCAAAGCCGCACGTATGTGCAAATTTTGGTGACTTTTCGTGCATGTTCAGGCCTCCAAATTGGCCATTTTCATTTGCCCTGAAAAAAGAATAATAATAATAATAATAATAATAATAATAATAATAACTAGGCCTGCAAGCAGGACTGAACGGGCCCTCGCAATCTAGCGCAACTCGGACGTCACGCAACTCGGACTGTGTGCAGGTCAGGCTGGTGGCAGATCCTCCTCTCTAATTATCTCATTAGAACCTAACATGCTCGAAAGTCGCCTATTTACATTCCCACACCCAAGAGATAAAAACCCCTATTGGAGAGAGTACTACAAAAAAGGAGCCACTACTGAGCTGTGCAGCCAAGCCCTTATTCAAAACCCAAAATTAATCTTCTAACTCGGCCAATTCGACCAAGTGTGCCAAATACTGTGGCTCTATAAGCTGCCTGAGTCTCTGAAAAAAAATATTTCCTTTAAATGGCGAACAAAGGGTCGTCACGGCAACAGACAGAGACACGTGGACATGGGCCGTAAATAAGTATTTTAATAGGTCTTGAAACTACAATGACCAACCTGAAAAGAACTGAACATGTATTGGAAAAACGAGTGACTTTCTATTGCCACTAGTTGGCGCTGTAGGTTTGATGCAAATGACCCCTACAAGGCCCTTCAGGGTATGACTCTCAACAAGCACGGGAAGTTTGCCGCAGATATGTTGTATATCTGCCGAGTTATGACTGTTCAAAATTTTTGGAGAGAAAAATTATTGACAGTCATTTTCACTTTCCTGTTTGGACCCCTCCGCTTCAACGAAACTTCAATATTTTTCATCAGGCACCTGAAGACAGGTCTTAAGGCTTCCCTTATGCAGGTTTGAGGTCGATTAATTTTTTCCCTTGGAGGAGGAGTGTGTCACCGTAAAAAAGGGCATTTCCTGTTCCCACTAGGAGGCGCCAGGCACAAATGGTAAATTTTCAATCCAGTCGTGCTCAGGCTGGTATACCTCACACACATGGCAGATTTAAAATAGATTGAACGTTGTATGAGGGAGTTATCAGTCATTTTCCGAATTCGGTGTTTTGGCGAAAAAATGGCCGACTTTGGCACCCCGCCCAGGTCAGGCCCGTGAATGAAAACACACCATTTTGATAACTTAAGATTTCATATGCCTCATGAACAGTCTCGCCAATTTTGAGAATGATCAAACTAATTCCCTAGGTGCCAAGGTGTAAAATGTGCACACTGTAAATCGATAAAAAATTCACATTCAATCCAAAATACCCGATTTCCTGTTGGGTTTGGAATACGCATGCAAGAGACTTTTTGGAGCAGTTTTGTACAAGGTATTGACTCTCCGAATTTCATCCATCTACGTTGAAAAAACCTAAATGGAGAGGCCTTTTTGAAAATTTCAAGGGGGCGCCACTGAGCCATTTTGTTACATTTTTTCGTAACGTTGCAAGATTATTGAACGTTATGCAAAGCCGCATGTATGTCGAAATTTTTGTGAGTTTTCGTGCATGTTCAAGCCTCCAAATGTAAACTCCTACTGTGAACCGATAAAAATTTCACATTTGATCCAAAATACCCGATTTCCTGTTGGATTTGGAAAATGGGTGCAAGAGACTTTTTGGAGCAGTTTTGCACAAGGTATCAACTCCCCAAATTTCCTCACTCTATGTTGGAAAAACCCAATAGGAAAGGCCTTTTTTAAAACTTCTTTCTGTCGCCACTAGTTGGCACTGTAGAGTTGATGCAAATGACCCCTACACGAACCTTCAGGGTATGACTCTCAACAAACACGGGAAGTTTGGCGCAGATATGTTGTATATCTGCCGAGTTATGACTGTTCAAAGTTTTTGGCGAGACAAATTGTTGACGGTCATTTTCACTTCCAGTTTGTACCTCTCCGCTTCTACAAAACCTCAATATTTTTCATTAGGCACCTGAACACATGTCTTGAGGCTCCCCTGAAACAGGTTTGAGGTCAATAGATTTTTTTCCCTTGGAGGAGGAGCCTGTCTCGTAAAGAAGGCCATTTCCTGTTCCCACTAGGGGGCGCCAAGCCTAATGGGTAAAATTTAAATGCAGTCGTGTTCAGGCTGGGATATCTCATATACTTGCTAGAAATGAAAAAGATTGAACGTTGTATCACGGAGTTTTTAATCATTTTCTGAATTTGGTGTTTTGCCCAAAAATGGCCAACTTTGGGACTACGCCCAGGCCAGACCCTTGGATGAAAACTCACCATTTTGAAAACTTAAGATCTCATATGTCTCCTGTATAGTCTGACCAATTTTGAAGACGATCCAACTATTTTCTTCAGCGACAAGGTCTCAAATGTAAATCGATAAAATTTCGCATTTGATCCAAAATTTCCGACTTCCTGTTGGATTTGGAATATAGGTGCAAGAGACTTTTTGGAGCAGTTTTACGCAATGTATCGACTCACCAAATTTCATCATTCTACGTTGAAAAAACCTAATAGGAAAGGCCTTTTTGAAAATTTCAAGGGGGCGCCACTGAGCGATTTTGTTAAATTTTTTTGTAGATTATCAAAATTTACGCAAAGTTGCATGTATGTGCAAATTTTGGTGAGTTTTCGTGCATGTTCAGGCCTCCAAACGTAAACTCCAACTGTGAACCGAAAAAATTTCACATTTGATCCAAAATATCCGATTTCCTGTCGGATTTGGAATATGGGTGCAAGAGGCTTTTTTGAACAGTTAGGCATAAGGTATCTACTCCCCAAATTTCATCGCTCTACGTTGAAAACCTGAGAGGAGAGGCCTTTTTGAAAATTTTAAGGGTCAAGGGGGCGCCACTGAGCCATTTTTTGAAATTTTTTCAAAACGACGCAAGATTATCAAATTTTACGCGAATCTGCACGTATGTGCAAATTTTGGTGACTTTTCGTGCATGTTCAGGCCTCCAAATTGGCCATTTTCATTTGCCATGAAGAAAGAAGAATAATAATAATAATAATAACTAGGCCTGCAAGCAGGACTGAACGGGCCCTCGCAATCTAGCGCAACTCGGACGTCACGCAACTCGGACTGTGTGCAGGTCAGGGCGGTGGGAGATCCTCCTCTCTAATCATCTCATTAGAACCTAACATGCTCGAAAGTCGCCTATTTACATTCCCACACCCAAGAGATAAAAACCCCTATTGGAGAGAGTACTACAAAAAAGGAGCCACTACTGAGCTGTGCAGCCAAGCCCTTATTCAAAACCAAAATTAATCTTCTAACTGGGCCAATTCGACCAAGTGTGCCAACTATTGTGGCTCTATAAGCTCCCTGAGTCTCTGAAAAAAAATATTTCCTTTAAATGCCGAACAAAGGGTCGTCACGGCAACAGACAGAGACACGTGGACATGGGCCGTAAAAAAGTATTTTAATAGGTCTTGAAACAACAATGACCAACATGAAAAGAACTGGACATGTTTTGGAAAAACGAGTGACTTTCTATCGCCACTAGTTGGCGCTGTAGGGTTGATGCAAATGACCCCTACAAGGCCCTTCAGGGTATGACTCTCAACAAGCACGGGAAGTTTGGCGCAGATATCTTGTATATCTGCCGAGTTATGACTGTTCAAAGTTTTTGGAGAGAAAAATTGTTGACAGTCATTTTCACTTTCCTGTTTGGACCCCTCCGCTTCAACGAAACTTCAATATTTTTCATCAGGCACCTGAAGACAGGTCTTAAGGTTTCCCTTATGCAGGTTTGAGGTAGATTGATTTTTTCCCTTTAGAGGAGGAGTGTGTCCCGTAAAAAAGGGCATTTCCTGTTCCCACTAGGAGGCGCCAGGCACAAATGGTAAATTTTCAATTCAGTCCTGCTCAGGCTGGTATACCTCACACACATGCCAGATTTAAAATAGATTGAACGTTGTATGAGGGAGTTATCAGTCATTTTCCGAATTCGGTGTTTTGGCGAAAAAATGGAAGAATTTGGCGCCCCGCCCAGGTCAGGCCCGTGAATGAAAACACACCATTTTTATAACTTAAGATTTCATATGCCTCATGAACAGTCTCACCAATTTTGAGAATGATCAAACTAATTCCCTAGGTGCCAAGGTGTAAAATGTGCACACTGTAAATCGATAAAAAGTTCACATTCAATCCAAATTACCCGATTTCCTGTAGGATTTGGAATGTGTGTGCAAGAGACTTTTTGGAGCAGTTTTGCACAAAGTTTTGACTCTCCAAATTTCATCACTCTATGTTAGAAAAACCTAAATGGAGAGGCCTTTTTGAAAATTTCAAGGGGGCGCCACTGAGCCATTTTGTTAAATTGTTTCGTAACGTTGCAAGATTATCGAACGTTATCCAAAGCCGCATGTATGTGCAAATTTTGGTGAGTTTTTATGCATATTCAAGCCTCCAAATGTAAACTCTTACTGTGAACCCATGAAAATTTCACATTCGATCCAAAATACCCGATTTCCTGTTGGATTTGGAATATGGGTGCAAGAGACTTTTTGGAGCAGTTTTGCATAAGGTATCTACTCCCCAAATTTCCTTGCTCTATGTTGAAAAAACCCAATAGGAAAGGCCTTTTTTAAAACTTCTTTCTGTCGCCACTAGTTGGCACTGTAGAGGTGATGCAAATGACCCCTACAAGAACCTTCAGGGTATGACTCTCAACAAACACGGAAAGTTTGGCGCAGATATGTTGCATATCTGCCGAGTTATGACTGTTCAAAATTTTTGGCGAGACAAATTGTTGACGGTCATTTTCACTTCCAGTTTGGACCTCTCCGCTTCAACGAAACCTCAATATTTTTCATCAGGGACCTGAACACATGTCTTGAGGCTCCCCTGAAACAGGTTTGAGGTCAATAGATTTTTTTCCCTTGGAGGAGGAGCCTGTCTCGTAAAGAAGGCCATTTCCTGTTCCCACTAGGGGGCGCCAGGCCTAATGGGTAATATTTCAATGCAGTCGTGTTCAGGCTGGGATATCTCATATACATGCTAGAAATGAAAAAGATTGAACGTTGTATCACGGAGTTTTTAATCATTTTCTGAATTTGGTATTTTGCCCAAAATTGGCCGACTTTGGGACCACGCCCAGGTCAGACCCTTGAGTGAAAACTCACCATTTTGAAAACTTAAGATCTCATATGTCTCCTGAATAGTCTGACCAATTTTGAAGACGATCCAACTATTTTCTTCAGCGACAAGGTCTCAAATGTAAATCGATAAAATTTCACATTTGATCCAAAATTTCCGGCTTCCTGTTGGGTTTGGAATATGGGTGCAAGAGACTTTTTGGAGCAGTTTTGCACAATGTATCGACTCGCCAAATTTCATCATTCTACGTTGAAAAAACCTAATAGGAAAGGCCTTTTTGAAAATTTCAAGGGGGCGCCACTGAGCGATTTTGTTAAATTTTTTTGTAGATTATCAAAATTTACGCAAAGTTGCATGTATGTGCAAATTTTGGTGAGTTTTCGTGCATGTTCAGGCCTCCAAACGTAAACTCCAACTGTGAACCGAAAAAATTTCACATTTGATCCAAAATATCCGATTTCCTGTCGGATTTGGAATATGGGTGCAAGAGGCTTTTTTGAACAGTTAGGCATAAGGTATCTACTCCCCAAATTTCATTGCTCTACGTTGAAAACCTGAGAGGAGAGGCCTTTTTGAAAATTTTAAGGGTCAAGGGGGCGCCACTGAGCAATTTTTTGAAATTTTTTCAAAACGACGCAAGATTATCAAATTTTACGCGAATCTGCACGTATGTGCAAATTTTGGTGACTTTTCGTGCATGTTCAGGCCTCCAAATTGGCCATTTTCATTTGCCATGAAAAAAGAAGAATAATAATAATAATCCTTTGCATTACAATAGGGCCTTCGCACGCCTAGTGCTCGGGCCCTAACTAGGCCTGCAAGCAGGACTGAACGGGCCCTCGCAATCTAGCGCAACTCGGACGTCACGCAACTCGGACTGTGTGCAGGTCAGGCTGGTGGCAGATCCTCCTCTCTAATTATCTCATTAGAACCTAACATGCTCGAAAGTCGCCTATTTACATTCCCACACCCAAGAGATAAAAACCCCTATTGGAGAGAGTACTACAAAAAAGGAGCCACTACTGAGCTGTGCAGCCAAGCCCTTATTCAAAACCCAAAATTAATCTTCTAACTCGGCCAATTCGACCAAGTGTGCCAAATACTGTGGCTCTATAAGCTGCCTGAGTCTCTGAAAAAAAATATTTCCTTTAAATGGCGAACAAAGGGTCGTCACGGCAACAGACAGAGACACGTGGACATGGGCCGTAAATAAGTATTTTAATAGGTCTTGAAACTACAATGACCAACCTGAAAAGAACTGAACATGTATTGGAAAAACGAGTGACTTTCTATTGCCACTAGTTGGCGCTGTAGGTTTGATGCAAATGACCCCTACAAGGCCCTTCAGGGTATGACTCTCAACAAGCACGGGAAGTTTGCCGCAGATATGTTGTATATCTGCCGAGTTATGACTGTTCAAAATTTTTGGAGAGAAAAATTATTGACAGTCATTTTCACTTTCCTGTTTGGACCCCTCCGCTTCAACGAAACTTCAATATTTTTCATCAGGCACCTGAAGACAGGTCTTAAGGTTTCCCTTATGCAGGTTTGAGGTCGATTAATTTTTTCCCTTGGAGGAGGAGTGTGTCCCGTAAAAAAGGGCATTTCCTGTTCCCACTAGGAGGCGCCAGGCACAAATGGTAAATTTTCAATCCAGTCGTGCTCAGGCTGGTATACCTCACACACATGGCAGATTTAAAATAGATTGAACGTTGTATGAGGGAGTTATCAGTCATTTTCCGAATTCGGTGTTTTGGCGAAAAAATGGCCGACTTTGGCACCCCGCCCAGGTCAGGCCCGTGAATGAAAACACACCATTTTGATAACTTAAGATTTCATATGCCTCATGAACAGTCTCGCCAATTTTGAGAATGATCAAACTAATTCCCTAGGTGCCAAGGTGTAAAATGTGCACACTGTAAATCGATAAAAAATTCACATTCAATCCAAAATACCCGATTTCCTGTTGGGTTTGGAATACGCATGCAAGAGACTTTTTGGAGCAGTTTTGTACAAGGTATTGACTCTCCGAATTTCATCCATCTACGTTGAAAAAACCTAAATGGAGAGGCCTTTTTGAAAATTTCAAGGGGGCGCCACTGAGCCATTTTGTTACATTTTTTCGTAACGTTGCAAGATTATTGAACGTTATGCAAAGCCGCATGTATGTCGAAATTTTTGTGAGTTTTCGTGCATGTTCAAGCCTCCAAATGTAAACTCCTACTGTGAACCGATAAAAATTTCACATTTGATCCAAAATACCCGATTTCCTGTTGGATTTGGAAAATGGGTGCAAGAGACTTTTTGGAGCAGTTTTGCACAAGGTATCAACTCCCCAAATTTCCTCACTCTATGTTGGAAAAACCCAATAGGAAAGGCCTTTTTTAAAACTTCTTTCTGTCGCCACTAGTTGGCACTGTAGAGTTGATGCAAATGACCCCTACACGAACCTTCAGGGTATGACTCTCAACAAACACGGGAAGTTTGGCGCAGATATGTTGTATATCTGCCGAGTTATGACTGTTCAAAGTTTTTGGCGAGACAAATTGTTGACGGTCATTTTCACTTCCAGTTTGTACCTCTCCGCTTCTACAAAACCTCAATATTTTTCATTAGGCACCTGAACACATGTCTTGAGGCTCCCCTGAAACAGGTTTGAGGTCAATAGATTTTTTTCCCTTGGAGGAGGAGCCTGTCTCGTAAAGAAGGCCATTTCCTGTTCCCACTAGGGGGCGCCAAGCCTAATGGGTAAAATTTAAATGCAGTCGTGTTCAGGCTGGGATATCTCATATACTTGCTAGAAATGAAAAAGATTGAACGTTGTATCACGGAGTTTTTAATCATTTTCTGAATTTGGTGTTTTGCCCAAAAATGGCCAACTTTGGGACTACGCCCAGGCCAGACCCTTGGATGAAAACTCACCATTTTGAAAACTTAAGATCTCATATGTCTCCTGTATAGTCTGACCAATTTTGAAGACGATCCAACTATTTTCTTCAGCGACAAGGTCTCAAATGTAAATCGATAAAATTTCGCATTTGATCCAAAATTTCCGACTTCCTGTTGGATTTGGAATATAGGTGCAAGAGACTTTTTGGAGCAGTTTTACGCAATGTATCGACTCACCAAATTTCATCATTCTACGTTGAAAAAACCTAATAGGAAAGGCCTTTTTGAAAATTTCAAGGGGGCGCCACTGAGCGATTTTGTTAAATTTTTTTGTAGATTATCAAAATTTACGCAAAGTTGCATGTATGTGCAAATTTTGGTGAGTTTTCGTGCATGTTCAGGCCTCCAAACGTAAACTCCAACTGTGAACCGAAAAAATTTCACATTTGATCCAAAATATCCGATTTCCTGTCGGATTTGGAATATGGGTGCAAGAGGCTTTTTTGAACAGTTAGGCATAAGGTATCTACTCCCCAAATTTCATCGCTCTACGTTGAAAACCTGAGAGGAGAGGCCTTTTTGAAAATTTTAAGGGTCAAGGGGGCGCCACTGAGCCATTTTTTGAAATTTTTTCAAAACGACGCAAGATTATCAAATTTTACGCGAATCTGCACGTATGTGCAAATTTTGGTGACTTTTCGTGCATGTTCAGGCCTCCAAATTGGCCATTTTCATTTGCCATGAAGAAAGAAGAATAATAATAATAATAACTAGCCCTGCAAGCAGGACTGAACGGGCCCTCGCGTATGGCGCAACTCGGACGTCAAACAAAGTCGAAGGGCAGGCAGGTCGGGGCGGTGGCAGTCGACAACAGACAGATATCCAGGCAGATATATTGCATGTCTGAATGTTCAGAATTAGTGGGGAGAGAAAATGGCGACGGTCATTATGACTTTCCTATGGGACCCCTCTGCTTTAACAAAAAAAAATTGTTTATTAGGCACCTGAACACGGTCATTATGACTTTCCTTTTGGACCCCTCTGCTTTAACGAAACAAAATTGTTGATCAGGCACCTGAACACATGTCTTAAGGCTCCGCTGATTCAGGTTTGAGGTCAATTGATTTTTGACCCTGAGAAGCAGGAGCCTTTCTATTTAATTAAAAGTGTGTTTCCTGTTCCCACTAGGGGGCGCCAGGCGTAATGAGTAATATTTCAATAAAGTCATGTGCAGGCTGAAATACTTCACATTCATGCCAAATATGAAAAAGATTGCACCTTCAATCAGGAAGTTATTACCGTATTTTTCGGACTACAAGTCGCACCTGAGTATAAGTCGCACAAGCCAGAAAATGCCCAACAAAGAGAAAAAAAACATATATAAGTCTTACAGTGCATAAACAACGAAATGCGAATATACTGTCCTCACCAGGACGCTACCGCTCGGTCCTGGCTATATACAGCGAACTCCAAAAAGACAATGCTGGACGTCCGCATAATTTGTTGAATCAATTTGGTCCTCGATAGCAAACAGGTTCACATCAACGTAAATAAATGATAATTAGGTACTATTGCAGCAATAACATAACAGATTAGCATGCGTTCGCTAGCATTAGCACACCATTCAAACAACCACACAACTGGCTGTAAGTGTCCGCTCGCGGGTGGAAAACACACAACAACAACAGAAAAGATGATACACGCAGGCGTTGCCTCTGTAGAGATATTTTAAAAGCATAAACAATGAACGTAGCTTCGCAGCCGTCTTTCCCTCTCGCTAACTCGCCCACTCACTCACTCACTCACTCACTCACTCACTCACTCACTCACTCACTCACTCACTCACTCACTCACTCACTCACTCACTCACTCACTCACTCACTCACTCACTCACTCACTCACTCACTCACTCACTCAGAGCTACGTAGCTGTCTGTCTTCTTCTGGTGTGCGAGCGCTCTTCTTCACGTAAACAAGTGCGAGTGCGCTCCCAGGTGGGCGTGAAAGCGCCACAAACTAAATGCATCCATTTCAATTTAAAAAAGTCAATTATACAATTGAACATACATTGCCAAAGGCAGAACGCGAACGTGGCCATAGCTATTAAGAGTTATTCAGATAACTATAGCATGCTAACAAGTTTACAAAACCATTAGTCCAAAACACCAAAATAACATGGGAAATTTTATCATAATGTGTTAATAATTTCACACATAAGTCGCTGCTGAGTATAAGTCGCACCCCAAAGCAAAATATGAAAAAAACCGCGACTTATAGTCATTTACTGAATTGTATTGTCAAAAATAAGACACATTTGCTCCCCTGGCCAGGAAAGGGCCGTGAATGAAATGTCACCATTTTGATAACCTAACATCTCATATGTGTCAATAATAGTCTGACCAATTTTGAGGAGCATTCAACTTACTGCCTCGGCGTAATGGTGTCAAACGTGCATGCTGGTTTTAGACAAAAATGCCATGTTGTGCAAGATTCAATCCCTAATACCCGATTTCCTGTTGGGTTTGGAATATGGGTGCAAGAGACTTTTTGGAGCAGTTTTGCACAACGTATCCACTCCCCAAATTTCATCACTCTACGTCGAAAAAAACTAATAGGACAGGCCTTTTTTAAAAATTGAAGGGGGCGCCACTGAGCCATTTTATTACATCTTTTGGCAATGTTGCTAAATTCATTAAATTTACATGAAGCCGCATGTATGTGCAAATTTAGGTGAGTTTTCGAGCATGTTCAGACCTGGAAATTGGCCATTTTGTGACAAAATGCCGAGGGTCTTTTCACTTTCCTGTTTGGGTACTGCTACATCAACGAAAACTCAATATTTTTCATCATATACCTAAAGACATGTCTTAAGGCTCCCCTGATGCAGGTTTGAGGTCAATTGATGTTTTTCACCAGGAGGAGGAGCCTTTCTCGTAAAAATGGGTGTTTCCTCTTCCCACAAGGGGGCGCCAGGCCTAATGGAAAATATTTCAATGCAGTCGTGTTCAGGTTAAGACACCTTACACGCATGCCAAATATGAAAAAGATTGGACCTTGTATCAGGAAGTTATTAATCATTTACTGAAATTGGCGCGTTGCCAAAAAAACACCCGACTTTGGTACCCCGCCCAGGTTAGGCCCGTGGACGAAAACTCACCATTTTCACAACTTAATATCTCATATGTCTCATGAAGACGTACACCAATTTTGAGGAAGATCCAACGTACTGGCTCGGCGCAATGGTCTGAAACGTGCATGCTGGTTTTCGCCCAAAATGCTATGTTTTTCAACATTCAATCCAAAATATCCGATTTCCTGTTGGGTTTGGAATATGGGTGCTGCAGACTTTTTGAAGCGTCTCTGGACAACGTATCCACTCCCCAAATTTCATCGCTCTACGTTGAAAAACATCAAAGCAAAGGGCATTTTTAAAATTTCAAGGGGGCGCCACTGAGCCATTTTTTGATTTTTTTAAAAAACGTTGCTAAATTTTCGAAATTTTCGCAAAGCCGGATGTATATGCAAAATTTGGTGAGTTTTTGAGCATGTTCAGGCCTTCAAATTGGCCATTTTCATTTGCCATGAAAAAATAATAATAATAATAATAATAATAATAATAATAATAATAATCCTTCGAAGAACAATAGGGCCTCGCACGCTGAGAGTGCTCGGGCCCTAATAACTAGGCCTGCAAGCAGGACTGAACGGGCCCTCGCAATCTAGCGCAACTCGGACGTCACGCAACTCGGACTGTGTGCAGGTCAGGGTGGTGGCAGATCCTCCTCTCTAATCATCTCATTAGAACCTAACATGCTCGAAAGTCGCCTATTTACATTCCCACACCCAAGAGATAAAAACCCCTATTGGAGAGAGTACTACAAAAAAGGAGCCACTACTGAGCTGTGCAGCCAAGCCCTTATTCAAAACCAAAATTAATCTTCTAACTTGGCCATTTCGACCAAGTGTGCCAACTATTGTGGCTCTATAAGCTCCCTGAGTCTCTGAAAAAAAATATTTCCTTTAAATGGCGAACAAAGGGTCGTCACGGCAACAGACAGAGACACGTGGACATGGGCCGTAAAAAAGTATTTTAATAGGTCTTGAAACTACAATGACCAACATGAAAAGAACTGGACATGTTTTGGAAAAACGAGTGACTTTCTATCGCCACTAGTTGGCGCTGTAGGGTTGATGCAAATGACCGCTACAAGGCCCTTCAGGGTATGACTCTCAACAAGCACGGGAAGTTTGGCGCAGATATCTTGTATATCTGCCGAGTTATGACTGTTCAAAGTTTTTGGAGAGAAAAATTGTTGACAGTCATTTTCACTTTCCTGTTTGGACCCCTCCGCTTCAACGAAACTTCAATATTTTTCATCAGGCACCTGAAGACAGGTCTTAAGGTTTCCCTTATGCAAGTTTGAGGTAGATTGATTTTTTCCCTTTAGAGGAGGAGTGTGTCCCGTAAAAAAGGGCATTTCCTGTTCCCACTAGGAGGCGCCAGGCACAAATGGTAAATTTTCAATCCAGTCCTGCTCAGGCTGGTATACCTCACACACATGCCAGATTTAAAATAGATTGAACGTTGTATGAGGGAGTTATCAGTCATTTTCCGAATTCGGTGTTTTGGCGAAAAAATGGAAGAATTTGGCGCCCCGCCCAGGTCAGGCCCGTGAATGAAAACACACCATTTTTATAACTTAAGATTTCATATGCCTCATGAACAGTCTCACCAATTTTGAGAATGATCAAACTAATTCCCTAGGTGCCAAGGTGTAAAATGTGCACACTGTAAATCGATAAAAAGTTCACATTCAATCCAAAATACCTGATTTCCTGTAGGATTTGGAATGTGTGTGCAAGAGACTTTTTGGAGCAGTTTTGCACAAAGTTTTGACTCTCCAAATTTCATCACTCTATGTTAGAAAAACCTAAATGGAGAGGCCTTTTTGAAAATTTCAAGGGGGCGCCACTGAGCCATTTTGTTAAATTGTTTCGTAACGTTGCAAGATTATCGAACGTTATCCAAAGCCGCATGTATGTGCAAATTTTGGTGAGTTTTTATGCATATTCAAGCCTCCAAATGTAAACTCTTACTGTGAACCCATGAAAATTTCACATTCGATCCAAAATACCCGATTTCCTGTTGGATTTGGAATATGGGTGCAAGAGACTTTTTGGAGCAGTTTTGCATAAGGTATCTACTCCCCAAATTTCCTTGCTCTATGTTGAAAAAACCCAATAGGAAAGGCCTTTTTTAAAACTTCTTTCTGTCGCCACTAGTTGGCACTGTAGAGTTGATGCAAATGACCCCTACAAGAACCTTCAGGGTATGACTCTCAACAAACACGGAAAGTTTGGCGCACATATGTTGCATATCTGCCGAGTTATGACTGTTCAAAATTTTTGGCGAGACAAATTGTTGACGGTCATTTTCACTTCCAGTTTGGACCTCTCCGCTTCAACGAAACCTCAATATTTTTCATCAGGGACCTGAACACATGTCTTGAGGCTCCCCTGAAACAGGTTTGAGGTCAATAGATTTTTTTCCCTTGGAGGAGGAGCCTGTCTCGTAAAGAAGGCCATTTCCTGTTCCCACTAGGGGGCGCCAAGCCTAATGGGTAATATTTCAATGCAGTCGTGTTCAGGCTGGGATATCTCATATACTTGCTAGAAATGAAAAAGATTGAACGTTGTATCACGGATTTTTTAATCATTTTCTGAATTTGGTGTTTTGCCCAAAAATGGCCGACTTTGGGACCACGCCCAGGTCAGACCCTTGGATAAAAACTCACCATTTTGAAAACTTAAGATCTCATATGTCTCCTGAATAGTCTGACCAATTTTGAAGACGATCCAACTATTTTCTTCAGCGACAAGGTCTCAAATGTAAATCGATAAAATTTCACATTTGATCCAAAATTTCCGGCTTCCTGTTGGGTTTGGAATATGGGTGCAAGAGACTTTTTGGAGCAGTTTTGCACAATGTATCGACTCACCAAATTTCATTGTTCTACGTTGAAAAAACCTAATAGGAAAGGCCTTTTTGAAAATTTCAAGGGGGCGCCACTGAGCCATTTTGTTAAATTTTTTTGTAGATTATCAAAATTTACGCAAAGTTGCATGTATGTGCAAATTTTGGTGAGTTTTCGTGCATGTTCAGGCCTTCAAATGTAAACTCCAACTGTGAACCGATAAAAATTTCACATTTGATCCAAAATATCCGATTTCCTGTTGGATTTGGAATATGGGTGCAAGAGGCTTTTTTGAACAGTTAGGCATAAGGTATCTACTCCCCAAATTTCATTGCTCTACGTTGAAAACCTGAGAGGAGAGGCCTTTTTGAAAATTTTAAGGGTCAAGGGGGCGCCACTGAGCCATTTTTTGACATTTTTTCAAAACGACACAAGATTATCGAATTTTACGCAAAGCCGCACGTATGTGCAAATTTTGGTGACTTTTCGTGCATGTTCAGGCCTCCAAATTGGCCATTTTCATTTGCCCTGAAAAAAGAATAATAATAATAATAATAATAATAATAATAATAATAATAATAATCCTTTGCAAAACAATAGGGCCTTCGCACGCTCAGTGCTCGGGCCCTAATAATAATAATAATAATAATAATAATAATAATAATCCTTTGCATTACAATAGGGCCTTCGCACGCCTAGTGCTCGGGCCCTAATAATAATAATCCTTTGCATTACAATAGGGCCTTCGCACGTCTAGTGCTCGGGCCCTAATAATAATAATAATCCTTTGCAAAACAATAGGGCCTTCGCACGCTGAGTGCTCGGGCCCTAATAAGAATAAAAATAACAATAATAAAAATAGAGTGACCAAAGTTTTACGTGTATTTTGCATAGCTATTTTGATATGGAATGCCAGTTCATTTTGCATTGTTGTTTAACTGTGTGTCAGAATAGGGCCTCATTACTATAGACTGAAGTGTTTTTCTTTTTGTGAGAGTTAGGAATATTATTTTTGTTGTGCTTTCACTAAACGATACTTATGTTTGTTGTGAAGGAGAAGCTTATGCCAATAAACGGTGCGGTCCACAGAACGCCTGTGTCCACTCACCTTTACTGTATAACATACTGTATATCTGTACATATCTTACCCAAAATACAACAAGAGACACATAATTGCCACTAAAAGAAAGAAAACTTACCGAAATATGTGTGGAATTCTCCCACGTTTAGAAGAAATAACAGTATGAGTATGGAACGGCGCTGCCCCCAAGCGGCCGGTGGCATTCTCTTCACTCTTAATGTCCATAAACGGCCTCATCGTAATCTGATTGAGGCAATCGGCGAGCCGGTCATTTAGTGCATGCGTTAATTGCGTCAAATATTTTAACGTGATTAATTAAAAAAATTAATTAATGCCAGTTAACGCGAAAATTTGGACAGCCCTAAAATACATGTATTATACGTCATTGTACTGTCCTCGCCAAGATATTGTAGCTAAGTACTAGCTAGAGAGTGAGCTACGTTCCGAAATGACGATGTCAGAAATGACGATGTCAGACATCCGTGTAGTTTGCTGACTTTATTCAGGTGGTCATGACATGAACACTTGCAGAATGAAACAAAAAAAATCTGTTTTATTAGACACTAACTTTGAAGTCCTACTCCTCTGTCCTTTTTGAACTGATCTTCTTGAAGCTTTCTAGAAACTGTATGTAGCATGGGCCAATATCTACTGGAGCCTAATTTTTTATTTTTTTGTATCAGGGATGAATAATTCATTGCAGAATTATCGTTAGGAGTTAGTAAAGAGCTGCATGATATTTGCCAGTAGGGGGAAGGTGCTAACAGTACATGGACATATTGGTGCCAGTTTGCCTGTAGGTTATGGGTTAGCCAGTATAGGGCAGCAGTCAGCTTGTAGTAGCACACACGTGCTTGTTTTAATTGAGGAGCATGTCCGCACCACCCACCCCCACGTCCACTTATTACTCGTTCCCCTTTGGAAAAACAGCCAGTGAATTATACCATGAATAAATTGAATATGATCATCAAAGGCTGTAAGAAGTACATTAAATAACCTAAAAAGTACTGTAGATGTGATTCAGCCTGATAGATGTCAAAGTGCGACAATTAAGTTTTTTGAGTGCTTACTATCAAATATATCACTTTAAAACCAAGCTGATGTCAACATTGCACACAGTGACAGTGATGTGATATCATTAGATCATACAGCAATGCTTAAAGCATCATTTTGCTTTTAGGTGCTTGCTTTTAAGATCACAGATATTTTCGTTTTTCTCCTCTAAACTGGCATGTCTCACAAAATGTTTTGCATGAAACTTGCTGGAGGGCAAATATTACACTGCAAATTTCTAATGTCTAAATCAGATTCTTTTTCTTACTTCTAGTCAAATAATTTTCTCCATCTTGTTTTGAGTGTTAAAGACTAGTTAACAGATTAATGTGTCAAGTTATTCCACATACTTTAAGTGAATAATAGTATTTGTTCTTATTAAGCCCATACATTTAATTTTTTTTTCACCTAAATCAAGAAAAAATTGCTTCCAAATAATTTCAAAGCTTTTTTTTTTAGAGGGAACCACAGATAAAACTTGTATTCCTTAAAATATAAATGTTAGTATGAGTTATAATCATTTTATATTAAAACCCCTCTTGATGTTTTCGTTTTTATAAAATTTATAGGTAACATTTTACAATAAGGGTCCCTTAATTAACATTAGTTAAGGCATTTTTAGACAATAACTAATGTTTAAGTAATATGACAATAATTCATTTAATCCCTGATCTAACATTTATTAATATATTAATTAACATGAGTTAATCCATTGGTTAAAGCATTAGTTAATGCATAACCAGACAGTAACTAATAGTTTGGTAAAATAAAAAAAAAAAAAAAAAAAAAAGGCCTATATAGGGTTAGGGTTTAGGGTTAGGGTTTGTTAACTTAAGCATTTATAATTTCTTAGTTAAGGGACACATGTGTTACACTTTACAATAAGGGTCCAAAAAGTAGGGATGGGAATCGAAATCCGATTCCAATTCGGAACCGGTTCCTAGTGTTTCGAGGCCTCGACATCACAATGAAAAAGCCTTAACGATCCCTTTAACGAGTCCTGAAGACGCATATTGAGTCGTGACTATCTTTGTCCAAACGCATCAAACTAGCATGGCGCCAAGAACCACCCGCTCCAAAGTTTGGCTACACTTCACCAGGAAAGAGGGTGAAAATGAACGGTTGCGATGGTTTAGCACGAGCATCGCAGCCGTAAACATAACAATGACAGCACGTAGGTTCAAACGCTCGAAAGTGTGTCTTCACTTCACGAGGAAAAATTACAACAAAACGACTTGCAATCATTGCAAGGTGGAAATAACTGCATCGGGAGGGAATAGACTGCATTGTCCTCACCGAGACAGCTATACAGCTAGCTAAACTCCGAAATGACGATACAGAAGACGTTGGTATAATTTGCTGACTTTATTCAACCATCACTTGCAGAGTGAAACTAAAAATAGAAATGAAAACAATCAATTTCGTCCCCAATAACAAACAGGTTTGCATCAACGTAAATCAGCGATGATTAGCTGCTAATTCAGTAATAACAAAACAGTTAGCATGCGTTCGCTAGCATTAGCACATCTTTCACACCACTACACAACTGGATTTAAGTGTCCGATCGCAAGTGGAAACACACAACAACAACACAAAAGATGATACGTACAGGCGTTGCCTCTGTAGATATTTTACATGCATTAACAAAGAACGTCGGGTCGTAGCAGTGCTTCTCTCTCACTAACTCGCTCACTCACTTGGATGCGGCATTTCTTCTTCTTCGCGTGTAACCGCGCTCTTCTTCACGTGAGCGCGTTCTTCTTCGCGTGAGGAAGCGCAAAGGTGCCCCCACTTGAGCGTGAAAGCACCATAAAAACTAAAAGGCATGCATTTCAATATACTGGTAAATAATACTTTAACAGGGGTCCCCAAACTACGGCCCGCGGGCCCAATACGGCCCGTCCCGACATTTGGTCCGGCCCCCTGAACAATACCAGAGAGCATTTTGAAATTTTTTTTTTTCTCAATAGAGTTAATTATTTTCTGGCCTTTTTCTGTGAAGAACTCAGAGAGGGTTATTTGGTTATTATCTATTTGATTAATTGTGTTATTATTATTAATTATTATTATATTATATTATTATTTTTATTTTATTTGCTTTTGTTCCGTGAAATATCCAGAAAGGGTTATTTGATTGTGGCTTTCTGAAAAACAATAATTTTTTACATTTAGGCACTCCTGCAATCGTCACACTTTTTCTGTTACAAACTGACCCCGGCCCCTCATCAGAGAAGGGAAAAGTTATGCGGCCCTCACTGGAAAAAGTTTGGGGACCCATGCAAGTTTAACACATATTGCTAGCGGCAGACCAACGAACTATATGCCAATATATACCAATATTTTTTATTTCTATTAGAAAAATGTTTCAGTAAAATGTTACACATTCTTGTGCATTTGCCACTTATTGCCACAGTTAATATGAAGGCTTTGGGCCCTTTTGACCTTGTTGTGAGTTTGTAAGGTTGTGACTTCTGATTAAACAAACTCAAAGCCAATCAAAACATTTGTTCTTCTTTTCCCCCAAATTAGAATCGATAAGAGAATCGATAAAGAATCGAATCGTTAAGCAATATCAATAATGGAATCGGAATAGTAAAAATCCTATCAATTCCCACCCCTACTAAAAAGCATTCAATAACGGTTAATAAAGGTGAAGGGGGGGGGAACTTAAGCATTTATAATTTCTTAGTTAAGGAACACATGTGTTAGTGTTCCTTAGTTCTCAGTTAAGGAACACATGTGCTACACTTTACAATAAGGGTCCTAAAAGCATTCAGTAATGGTTAATTAACGTTAAGTAATACTTATGAGGTACGTTCACGTGAAATAATACCATACTTAAGGTTAGGTTAGCAGCACCCAAGAATTCACAGTGCAGCGAATGAACGAACGTTCCCTCCCAGTTCAAATGGATTGGACGTCTACAAGTGATAAACACATTCCAATTCACAGCAGAAGCTTATTTTTCTGTTTATTAGCTGTTTGTAGAATATCCTACACTGTAAAATATTAAAAGTTGACTTTACTAAAAAAATATATGCAAACTTGCTGCCTTAAAAAAATTAATTTATGTTGACTTAGATGAATTAGATTTGATTAACTTAATTATTGTGAGTTGGCAGTACTCAAATTAACTTAAAAAATTTGGATTATAGTCACTTGTTTTTATTGAGTTGGCAGTACTCAAACTAACTAAAATAACTGGATTACAGTAACTTGTTTATTTTGAGTGTACAGTACTCCCATCATATTCAGGTCAACTTAATTTTCTTGACCTAAAAGAATTCCACAATAGAAATTACATCTGCACATACTAATTTCATTAAAAACACATTATCTAACAGTAATGACCCCCAAAACACAATAAATGGAGAACACTCATTGGATTAATTCAATGGAATTAAAATTTACTTTAAAATGCTCAAAAGTGCATTTAATGAGAGACACTGGCTCCTGGCAGGCTGAACGGTGTTTGGTTAATGCTCAGTATCAATGAACAATCAGTGGATTAATTATAAACCTACTTTTGCAAACATTTTGCACCTCATACAAAGTATAAGTACCTAAAATAACCTTTTGCTACAGAAATTACTGAATAATACCTGAACTGCATCAATGTCCACTCCTATCCTGTAATTTCCAAAGACTAACAGGCGAGATCCTATTATCATAATTTCAGGACATTAACTCAGCATTGAAGACATGGCGTCAAACTAGTTTCCCATTACAACATGAGCTTGAGCTCTGGTAAAGCTAACAGTTCTGATTTCTCCAACAATATTAGTGATCAAAACTGGAACTACAATCAACATTGTGCCATGGTTTAAACTGTGCAGCAGTGATAAAATAAACATAAAAATACAGAACTCTTTTTAAAACACACAACTCAGTTCAAATTCAAATTTCACTTTAACATCTGATACAGTAAACAAGATACTTGTTTTTTTTCACATCACTAAAAGAGTAAATGCAAAACGTGTACTGGAGTTATACACCTGAGAAACCTAAAATCTTACCAAGAATATGTGTCTTATTTTTATTCAAATTCTAATTTCATATTAAGCTTTTTCCTCAAAAAAAAAAAAAAAAAAAAAAAAAAAGTAATTTCTATTCAAAAATATTTCATTAGTATATATATATTATTATTATTTTTTTAATCAAAGAAAAAGTCATGTCAATCAAAAAAAATTGTTTGAATGCAAAAATAAATTTGTAAGTCAAAAAATATGTTTGAAAACTATTTGTCTTTGAAATTTTTTTTAAAAAATTTAATTCTTTTTTTTTTTATTGAAACAACTTTTTTGATTGATGTAATTCTGCGTTTGGACCACATTTTGGCTAGGACATTTGTGTCTTTATTATTCAATCCAAAAATAAGTTGCTTCAAACAAAAAATGTATATTTTCAAAATAAAATCACTTCAATTAAAAAAAACAAAAAAAAAAAACAATTGTAGAAAAAAAGGTTTGAATGTGAAAAAATATTTGAGACAAATGGGTAAAGAAGTCTGCTTCTGAGCAGGGCTCCACAAAGTTGCACAACTGACGGTCAAATGCAGTTTCTCCACTTTTGCCTGCATCTTTTTGAGAGTGCCATGTCGATAGGTGTACTTTGAGTGCATTAAAAGATTTAAATGTGCAGAGGCAGTCCTTATGAAGACATGGGAGTTGGGATGTCCGAGTGTGGTATCCATGTTTTAAGCGGTAATGCTTAAGCAAGTAGGCTCTTTTCAGCAGAAAATGTGCAGTACTTGCAAGTCCACTGCATTAGAGAATACTGCTTTGGTTGACCTGAAAAGACATGATAATTTCAGCATTGAGAACTTGTTAGAAAAAAAAAAAGTTAAATTTTTTCTTAACAGTCACAAATTAAAATGTCCAATTATTTTTAACCACAAATTAAAATCTGCAATAAATTATTTTAATATTCACAAACTAAAATGTTTAACAATGAGTTATTTTTAAATTAACGTAATTGATTATTTTTGAACATTCAAATTGAGATGTACAATTAATTTCTTAATCCATCTGTAAAAACATTAATGCATGTTTGTTATCCCAACCCATGAAACAAATACAAATATTAAATGATTCATTGATCAGTGTATGAAACATACCTGTAATTGCTGAGACTGAGGTATGTGTGGACTTTTGACCATTTGCTTCAGCCTGATTGGGGGATGGTGAAAAAGAACACAAAATTAAGGCAACAATTGCAAAATATAGGCACATAAATGACCAACCTTAAACACACCAGGTTGTTATGGCGTCGAGTGTGATCTCTGCACTCTTTCTATCTGTATTCCTATATTAGGTTAGACCAAAGTTAAAGTGGTGAAATAACAGGGGGAAATGTGATCTAGTCCTCTGATTTTTGCGATTAATGCATTTTAAAACAATTTCAAATTATCAGTGCAGTTTGATCAAACATGGAGGGGGAGCACTGCACATGAAGAAAAGCAAATGGAAGGGCAGATGACAAACACTCTAAAGCAGGGGTCCCCAAACCTTTTCCTGTGAAGGCCACATGACTTTTCCCTTCTCTGAAGAGGGGCCGGGTCAGTTTGTAACAGAAAAAGTGTGACGATTGCAGCAGTGCCTAAATGTAAAAAAAATATTGTTTTTCAGAAAGCCATAATTAAATAACCCTTTCTGAATTCTTCTTGGAACAAAATAAAATAAAAATAATTATAACATAATATAATATCATATAATAATGAATAATAATAACACAATTAATTAAATAGATAATAACCAAATAACCCTGTCTGGGTTCTTCACAGAAAAAAGCCAGGAAATAATAACACTATTGGGGGGGGGGGGGTTCAGGGGGCCGGACCAATTGTGGAGGCGGGCCGTATCCGTCCGGCCCGCGGGCCGTAGTTTGGGGACCCCTGCTCCAACGCAAGAACCGATTACGTTGGCGCACATAAGGTCTGACTGTGCATTTAGCTCTTACCTGAGCCGAAATAGACAGGCTGAAGCTGACTTAATTCTAGCACTAACTCTGTAAATAAATCACTTTATCGACATTTCTAACATTTTTACGCGAGAAAGTAGCCGTTTAGATCCACAACGTGCAAATTCGGCGCTACTCAAGCTAGCCGTAGTGATTAAGGCACTTCCTGTTAGTTTCACAAAATAAAACACCCGCTAACGATAGAATTAGTGTTTTTATTTTTAAAACAGGAAGCGAACCTCCCCTCGGTCAAGCTAACTTAAAACCGCTCGGTAACTGTTTTAAATCGGTTTTAAAAACCTCTCCCATCGCCTAAAAACGTTACGAGCCCCGTCTGTCAAGAATTCAAAACGCCGGCCGGCATAAAATGGGAGTCTACCATAAACTGTAGTCTACATTTGTTTCTGAAAATGATGAGGTTACTGTCACGGTCATATAGCATGCTTGCTAGCGGTGATATTTGATGTAATTGACACTTCTCCTCCCTGGCAGCACACAGGCTACTACACTACAACAAGACAAATCGACGGTTTACAAAAGAGTAAAATATGTACTTACCAAATCAGTGTGCTGAGGACAAGTAAACCCACAATGGCGAAAATAACTGAGAAAGGTGCTGGAAAGAGCGCGAAAGTGGGCAGGGCAGATCTGCGCATGTCTGATAGAACGCCCAAAGGACACTGGGTACAAGAAATTATTTTTTCTAATTTGACTTAACTGGGATATATCAAGTTAAGCAAGTTCTCCAACCCCAAATTACTACTTACTTATTTAAAAGTAGTGTTCACAACAGGTTGATGAAAATTGAGTTTAGTTCACTTATCACATTTAATTAATTTGAATGTTAGCATTTACAGTGTAGAATGATTTTCTGACCAATGTATCGATAATCGTTGTATCGCCATATTGTCAGATCATCGTTATCGTGAACTTTGTATCGCAAATCGTATCGTATTGTGAGGTACCAAGAGGTTCCCACTCCTAGTGTGCATTGGATTGCATGTTGCGTATTTTGACTACTATAACAATATGCACCGGAATGTCTGCCTTCACATGGATTACTTTGCATTCTCAGCTGCACCATAATCTTTGAAATATCCTAATTTTGTACAAACGCCTCCTAATTAGGACAATATGCATCCCCTGCTGTTGGGTCATTACAAGGTCTTGCCTTCACTTCCCCCTCTCCTGCTGCAATGCTGTTTTCCACTGTAGCTCGCCATGGAGAGACCCGAGTCATGAACCACTAATAAGAGGGTTCCATTTTGCTTCCACCCAGCCGAAGCTTAAACTAATGAACAAATTAAATGAATGGCATTTAATTACAGGCCGGAGGGAGCGAGACGGACAGAAGGTTGGCGCTAGCGGGCACAAACCTGAAATTATTTGTCTGGAAAATTGTGAAATAAGCGGGAGCAGTTCAACTCCGGCTTTTTCCTTTTGGACGGCCTTGTGGCTGGGCGGCGGCATTCAACATGCACGCTTGGAGGGAAAGTGACCACACATAAGTCTGTTGTTATGATTTGAACACACTTCCTTGGCAGCTGTTTCGGTTCAAACGCACATGAGATGAAACAAACCCGGACTTTTCATATTTTGTAAAGGCAGGCCTTATTTTACATTTCGTGGGAGCATTAGAAATGGGCATCTCTGTAGGAAAACGATTCTGCTCCTTCCCTTGCTTCTGCAGTGCATACAAACAAGACAATGGCATTTATATAACGTAAGTGAGGCAATTTGCACTTCATTTCAATCTATTATCAAGCTGCAATTTCTTTATGTAGTTGACATGTATTTTCCCAAGTTGACGTTGCTTAATGTTGCTCCATATTGCTCTGTAACTCAGACTCAACACGTCCAAGATCCCTGAAACATTGGCCAGAATTATTTTACTCATTTATTTCCCTTCTTTCCTCTATTTAGTTGCATGAGTCCTACAGTACGTACTCAACTTCTAAAGAGGACTTTCTTACAGTGTTGGTAGCCAAGTGGCTTTTCTCTCTACCACCCAAATTGTAGACTCTCAGAAAATGGAATTCCTTCACATGAAAGAACAGGAATACTCCCAACGAAAAATGGAAATAGGCTCAGTTTTCCATATCTTTTATGTTATTGCATCTGTGCGATAGTTGTAACTAAGTGCACAAAGAAGAGACTTTCACAGTTGGATGACGTGATCCTGTTTATTGCGTGCGTGCTAACCTCCATTTCACCTCTGTAGACTGTCCTGGAGATGTGCATGACTCAGAGCTAGGGTGCCGTCATGTATGGGGTGATTTCACCGCTGATGTCAACCTGTCAAGTCCATCAACACCCCATCAACACCTGCTGACAAGCCAGCACATGCATGAACAAAGCAAACAATTATTTGGTTTCAAAATAAATACATAAATAAACATTTTGCAAACAATACTAGACCTATATTTAGCATATGCTCCTGTGGCAGCAACGAAAAAAAAAATATTACTAAATTCCACATAAGTATGACTTCCCACTCATACAAATGTCTCTAGTGCTGCAACGATTACTCGATTTACTTGAGTATTCGATTAGAAAAAAAGATTCGAATTAAATTTGGCTGCTTTGAATATTCGTTTAATTAAAGTGGCGTTGTAATGGTTTGTTTTGAAAGTGTTTACTTTTGGTTTTATTGATTTGGATGGTTATACGTCCCTCTAGTCCAGGGGTTCCCAACCTATTCCACTAAGGCACACTGTGGGTGCAGGATTTCATTCTTACCAAACAAGATGACAACACTTTTTCCCCAATCTGGTGTTTTACAAGTGCAATCAGTTGATTGCAGTCAGGTGTGGCTTGTTTTAGCAGAAGCCTCATTGGTTCAACTGTCTCTGCTGGATCGGCTGGAACAAAAACCAGGACCCACAGTGTGCCTTGAGGACTGGGTTGAAAACCCCTGCTCTAGTCTACCTCATTTCACATGGCTGAATCCATCTGCTCCCTGTTAAGACCAATAGAAGCTAAGGTTTTGTCGGAGCTAATGTTTTTTTTAGGGCTGTCAAAATTATCGCATTAATGGGCGGTAATTAATTTTTTAAATTAATCATGTTAAAATATTTGACGCAATTAACGCACATGCTTGCTCAAACAGATTAAAATGACAGCATAGTGTCATGTACACTTGTTACTTGTGTTTTTTCGCCCTCTGCTGGCGCTTGGGTGCGACTAATTTTATGGGTTTAAGCACTCTGAGCATTGTGTAATTATTGACATCAACAATGGCGAGCTACTAGTTTATTTTTTGATTGAAAATTTTACAAATTTTATTAAAACGAAAACATTAAGAGGAATTTTAATATAACATTTTTATAACTAATAAAAACAAAACCAAAAAAATATCCATTAAACAGGACTTTTATTTTTCAAAACAGTAGCAAATTGGAAAATAAGTATCATGTTAAGATTCTAAATAAAATTAAAATAAATGCAGTCCTCTTGGTGAGCCTAAACCTACAGCCACAGTTCAACATTATTACCATTAGAACAAAAATAATTAAATCATGTGCCATAAAAAGCACGTGTGTATGACTCGTATTGTATTTACATTAAACACACACTCTCTTTCTGAATGCAGACAGTTGCCAAAAAAAAAAACCACCGCGCTTTACCACAGCTAGACACACTAAACACGCTGGAGTTAACTCTCGTAGCTGGTGGGAAACGTTCATGACAGTGTTTACTAACCTTTAATTTTAATTTTGTATAAATGCAAAATCATATTAGAGGTATTGCTTCCTCGGCCGCCATCCTCCGCAAACATCTTTTATATGTCGGTTGGCCCTCCTCCTCTAAGCCGGGCCGTCTGTAACTTTTCTGTAGCCGAAGTATTCCCATACCAGCGATTTCATTTTCTTCGATGGGGGAAAAAGTTCAGGAGTTTCCCCTCCTCCAGCCATTGTGTAGCACAGCTCAAACTCACTGACACTGAGCAACAACAGCCTTACAGCTGCAAGCGAGGGATTTCTCCATGCAATTTTTGGGACATAAAAAATAGATACCGTAATTTTTGGACCATAAGCCGCTACTTTTTTCCTTCTTTTTAAATCCTGCGGCTTATAGTCCAGTGCGGCTTATTTTTTTATTTATTTGGGTTAATAGGTAACACTTCATTTGACAGCGGCGTCATAAGACTGTCATAAGACAGTCATAATTATGGCATGACACTATCATGGGCATTACTGAATGCATATGTCATTAGGTGTCATCTGGCAAATTATGTCACTAACTCCTTTTATGTCCAGCTTGGATCTTATACTGTACATCAATTCAAAAGTGAGACAATTTGCCGGATAACACTAGATGACTTCTGTTATAAGCATTCATTAATGCTCATGACAGTGTCGTCAAAATTATGATTGTCTAAAGACAGTCTTATGGCACCACTATCAAATAAAGTGTTACCAAATACCATATCTAGCAATTCATGAAACAACCGGAACAGTAACTGAAGAAAAAATTACTATAAAACATGATTTTTAATTGTTATTTACATCTGCAGCGCTGCAATGCATGCTATGAGGCATGTTGAAAAAACAGTGTTGACAGCAGGTGGCAGCAGAGGTTGACTGTCCCCTCCAAGGGAGCAGTGATGGCCAAATGATGCTTCTTGAACCAATAAAGCTTTGCAGCCAATTGGTTCAAAGCTTCATGGTGACTCATTTGGTCTTATGAAAGTTATATGATGCCTCTGTCAAATAGTGTTACCGGTTAATATCTTTTGGTATAAATATCCCATAATACAGTGAGGACAGCTGTGGCTTATAGTCCAGTGCGGCTTATCTATTAACAAATGCAGTTTTCGTGCCAAATTTGGTTGGTAGCGGCTTATAGTCAGGTGCGCCTTGTAGTGCGAAAGATCGATCGGGTCCGATCACGTCATTTTCAAACTATCGGAATCGGCAAAAAAAATATCAGCCATGCCTTTTTTTAATATATATATATATATATATTTTAATTAAATCGTTTTCTAATTGTATTTAACGTTACAGACATAATATGTTACACTTATACAGAGTCTTTAGTTTAGGCTTAAGGTAGGGTTATCAAATTTATCCCAAAAACGGCGTTAATTAATTTTTAAAAATGTATCACGTTAAAATATTTAACGCAATTAATGCATGCGCTGCACGACCCACTCACGCATTGTGCGCTCCATCTGTAATGGCGCCGTTTTGCCTATATAGAGAGCTAAAAGGCAGCGTAAAATGAGTAGAGTGAATTTTGGCAGTCTTTGGAGCCTTATTTTAATTGGCTAAAGCCTTACAATCTCTCTCTTCGGTTAGAAATATCATGGGAAGCAATGTGGGGAAGCAAGGTAGCAATTAATCTTTTTCTTAACACCTTATGTTAATTCCCAACGTAGAGAAGATATATCAACTGGTAGCACTACGCACAGTCATGGTTCCACTTCCCATCATGCATTTGGGCATGGCCTTGAGTATCATTTACTGAAAGCTCAACAAATTCACTAGATGGCAATATTTAGTCACAATATACAAAGTCACAAGTCTTTCTATCCGTGAATCCCTCTCACAGAAAGAATGTTATCAATGTAAATGCCATCTTGAGGATTTCTTGTCATCATAAACAAATACAGTACTTATGTACTGTATGTTGAATGTATATATTCGTCCGAGTTTTTCTTCATTTTTTTCCTAATGCATTGCCAAAATGTATATGATCGGGAAACATTATCGGGAATGATTGGAATTGAATCGGGAGCAAAAAAAAAAAGCAATCGGATCGGGAAATATCGGGATCGGCAGATACTCAAACTAAAACGATCGGGATCGGATCGGGAGCAAAAAAACATGATCGGAACAACCCTAGTAATAACTTAGGGACGGTATGAGGGGAAAATTTTGGCGGTTTTGAAACCTTGACATTTTCATACAACGGTATACCTTGAAACCGGCAATCGGCACATGTCTAGTCTGGATCCCTGCTTAGGTCTCAAGTTAGAAACTGTGTTGTATCTGCCAAAAATGGTAAATTCTAATTCCTCTCACGAACTTTTAATAAATATTAGGTTTTCTTTTTTAAAAGCATGCCGATTTGCAGATAAATAATGACAACAATTAAATGCCAAGGTCTCTTAATCCTAAAAGAAAAAGCACCTAAAAGATTTTGCAATCACCTCACACAAGAGGCCTTCATTCGTTAAAGAAAGTCTGCAACCTTAGAATGCTTTTTCCCAGTGGATACATCAAATGAGTATCAGCTTAATAGCTTTTTGTTTGCTGTTCCATGGCGAAGAATGTCAAAGGGCTGAGAGAAGCAGATCTCATTGCGATGCTCATGGCATAACAGCCTGCTCCTGGTAGTGGAATCAGCCTTTTAAAGCCTGAGGAAATGAGCCAAACAATTGCACCCTATGCATAGTGTCCAATCCCTGAAGTTGTACAGATGCTTTCCTTTTTTTTGGGATGCTTAATAGTTTGTTGACCCCACCCACTTGGGAGCTTGGCAGTACTCGGGCTTAAGACCTGGATGCTTTCAAAATTAGCGCAGGCGACTGTTAAAAGAACTCCTTGGGGAAATGGTGTAAAGAGCAACCTGGAAGGCAGCATACAATACACATAACAAAGAATATGAAGGACCTGCTTTCAGATTTTGTTGCGCTCACCTCTGAACTCTTGATGACTCTCACACTCTCATTTTTCTTTGTGTCGGAGCCAAAAGAACACGGACTCCGGTGGATCACAGATGTATCATTACATCTTTCTTTGAGAAAAGGTCTACAATTGGGTTATGGTGTTTTTCAAACTGCACCTATCCATGATGTAACCTCCTTCCCTCAAATGAGTCATATGCCCTGGTTTCCTCACAAAGTAATATATTGAGTGGCTTTTCAGATGGCTGATTGGGGTCATTGGAAAGAGCTCTAGATTGAAATTTACTTGCAACATCTCCTATTCTCATTCATTTGTTTTTGACATACTTGCATGCTATTTCCGTGGCTGGAAAAGTAATGGAATGGGAAGTTCGCATTGCAAATATAGCTTCAGGTCTAGTACTGCAACGATTAATCGATTAATTCGATCAATTCGATCAGAAAAAAGATTTGAATTAAATTTTGCTGCTTTGTAATGGTTTGTTTTGAAAATGTTTGCATTTAGTTTTTTTTTTATTTATTTGGGTGTATACACTGCCCAGTAGTGGAAACACTGAATATGACATAACTCATTTCACATGGCTGAATCCAGCTGCTCCCTGCTAAGACCAACATATATGTTTTTTTTTGTTTGAGCCAATGTATTTTTAATGCATTCGTAATTTAGTTTATAGGTATATTTAGCTGTTTTTTTTTTTTTTTTTTTTTTTTTTTTGTGGGAATATGTGTTTGAACCATATGCTAAAAAAACCATGGCATTTTATAGTATTCAAGCTGGCGGACTTTTGCTGTGTAAATTGTTCTTTTGTTGTAAAAACAATATGAAAAAAATAAATAAATGAGGAACTCATTTATTTATTTATTTTTTTCATATCGTTTTTTTTTTTTTTTTACCCAGCTCAATTATTTTCAATTTTATTGTTATTATTTTAATTATCATTGACGTGTCACTTCGTCATTCTTTGCCATTCTACGCCTTATCAGAGGGGGCCGAGCTTCATTTAGTAATAGACGAAGACAGCACACGCTCATGTAGGATTTAAGCTTGGATTTACTTACAATTGGATTTAACTACGAAAGCTGTACCGCATACAAACAGTAAGGATTGTCTCAGGAGTGTTTTGTTTGAGGATTCAAGGTAAATATTATATTCTTCGTACCATGCATGTGTGATTGAAGCATTTATTCGCAGGAATTTTCTTGTTTACACATGGAGGCGGCTAATTTTCGTAACTGGCTAGCCTCATAGTTTACTTTTAACCAAGAATTGAGACTGTTTTACGTCCACGTCTGTAAAGAATTCAGGGATTTAAGCATTTAATCACAACAATTCACGCCAGGTGGCTGCTAGCCTAATTCGCTAACATAGTAGCATAGTACTTCGTCAATATACGTAAAATAAACGCTAACTGCACTGTTTCTTTGCTTTTAACCAAGAATCGAGACTGTTTTACCTCCATATCTATGAAGAATTCGGGGATTTCAGCATTTATTCACAAGAATTTTTCCCAGAAAAGCTCCTTTTACACCAGGCAGCCGCTAGCCTCATTCACTAACATAGTAGCATTGTACTTCGTCAATATATGTAAAATAAACATTAACTGCACGGTTTCTTTGCTTTTAACCGAGAATTGAGAATGTATTTCGTCCATATCTATGAAGAATTCAGGGATTTCAGCATTTATTCACAAGAATTTTCGCCAGAAAAGCTCCTTTTACGCCAGGCGGTCGCTAGCCGAATTCGCTAACATAGTAGCATCGTACTTAGTATATAGTGTATAATGATAATAAATGGGGGCTATTATATTCTATAATATGTTGTGATTGTATATAGAATTTATTAATAATCTATTTACATATTATTTATAATTGATTCTGCATGTTTTCCTCAAGTATTACGTTTCTGATGTTAAATTGAGTGATTTATTAGCTGTTGAAAACTTAATTGCTATTTTGGTCAAAAACTTATATGATATGTTAAATATTGCTATTGATCCTGAAAATATAGGTGATTATTTCATTTCATGATTTTTGTGCATATAGTGTAAAATCTGAGTTGTGTTATACTTATATAAAAAATAATTAATCGGGATAATAGAAGGGAACGACTTTGATTTATTTATGCTGCTGCTCATGGAGACTCATATATGGCTAAGTTAGGTGCCTGTTTTGGTTTTAGGTCGGTAGCAGCTTTGGTTTTGTAAATATTTGAAGTTTTTAAAAATAAGCCCCCTACAAATCGGCCCCGTTTCTCGTGTCATGTCAAAAGGTTATGAAGTGTATGATTTAGCTTTTTTTTGTGGGAATATGTGTTTGAACCATCTGTTAGGAGCATTGTAAAAACAAAAAAAACAAAAACAAGTTAGCATTTTATAGCGTTTAAGCTAGCGTACTTTTGCTATGTAAGTTAGCCAACTGTTCTTTTGTTGTAATTAGATCCTCATTTATTTATTTATTTTTCTTGTACCGTTTGAGTCTCAGCTCAGGTATTTTAATTTTTTATGTTCCTTATGCGATTTCTCGATTATTCGAACTAACTAGTTCATCGATTAATCGACTACTAAAAAAATCAATAGCTGCAGCCCTAATCAGTTCACCCATGCAACATAACCAACACAACCAACAATTTTTTCATGGGTCTATGTTATTGATGTCCTATATATTAGTTCAGTGTTACAAAACAGTTTTGTTTTGCTCGCAGTGCTCTTTATGAATACATGATTACATATTAGTAGTGCAAATTAATAGTAGTGGCAATACATAATTTCCTCCACATCAAAAGATGAAATTAAGCTACAGCTGTATGTTGCTAAATGCAGCAATGTAAAATGCCAGTGCACATTAATGGAACACATTTATTTCTTTTGCCACTAAAATCCATCATTGTTTCAGTCAGAGGCAATCAATTGATACATGAAGAAAAATGTGTCTTATTTGTCAGTGTTGCTCATGTGGAACCAGAACAAGAACATGGAGTGCAATCAGGCTTTGGTGTACGCAAGACCTAATTTTATCTCTTAAGTGTGTGCTGCATGGCCACAATGTTTGTATAATTACTGAATTAACAAGCGTGTCGTCTATGATTAATGATAAATGATTTCCTAATAAATAATGGATCTTTCAGAGGCAAAGTGGAACAAAGACCCATTGTGCAATATATATTGTATTAGCTTGTTTCTTTGATAGTTACAAATTCTGGCCAGATATGGGAAGCAGGACAGTTTATTCAAATTGTGCTCAGAAAATGATAGAAATTGGTTTCCTGGTTACATTAATCTACTTAAATGCTTCTTTCGCCTGCACTCGATAGCCCAATCACCATTTCTTTGGAAATGCATGCCATTGACAACAGAGGAAAGGACATCTAATTTCTTTAAGCATTTTTTTCCTTGCGGTTAAACTGACTTCCTCGATTCCTTCATTCACTCCCAGCCATTTTCACCGGTGCAACCCCCTTCGCTCCCGGCCGTTTTACTGCATTTTGACTGAATTTGCAAGGTCCTCAGAAAATTCTGTTCTATTGCTCCATAAACATGGAACCCACCAAAATAAAATATTAGACTCTCTTCCTTCAGCAGGAAAAAAAGTAAGTTCATATCTTTTTCCATTCTTTAGAAATCAGCATAAGAAAATAGCTTAGTTAGAGCAATTTTCCAATTTCTGATGGAAAAAAACACAGAAATTGGGCTTTTTGTGAAAGCATTCGTTTCAAACATCACTTTGACTTTAACACAGCTATTTTTTGCTTTAGTTACATCCCAAACATTTGAATGTTTTCCTTTGACAAAATAACCTAAACAACAAGACACATAGAGCTTTTGATAGCAAAGTAACAATTTATCTACACATAACTAACTGAAAGATGACGTGGTTGTGGCCATGACAGCGGGGTAAACTTTTCCCTCATCTCCGCCTGTCTCATCAAGATGGATTTTTTGGAGTCTCTGCGGGGTATGCTCGGCAAGCAGCATGGACTCAACGGCATCGTCCGCTGCACTGGTGGTCCCGGTCATCCAGCTCGGTCGTCCAGCGCCGGGCATCCCGGGTGTCCTCTAGGTTGTTCTGCTCGGTTGTCCGCCGCCTGGCATCCTGGACGCCATTTGGTCGTCTTCCCACGGCATCCCAGCCGTGCGTTCGTCGTTACCAAATGCGCTACTGCCCTCCAGTGGCCAGTTTTATTGCTTTAAAATGGATTTTCAGCTGTGTGCTGTGGAGCTAAATTGAATCAGAACCCAGAGATGTCTCTTGTAAAAAAAAAACAAAACGTAAAAGATGTATAAATACGTCTTTGGGACAATGAACCAATAAAAATAGAATGTATTTATACTTTTTAGTTAAAATATCTGGTGGGACGAATATATGTGAACAAAAAAACGGAATTTTGATTTTAAAGAAGAGAAATGTACATTACTTGTGTGTGAATCTGATAAATGCCATTCGATTTTCTTTTTTAAAAGGGAACCTTTAACTTATTCAGTGCATTGAAAGCTATAGATGTCAAATTCATTTTAACTGGTGGTGGGTTGCCAGTGAACGGTCACTGTTTGCCTTCTCCAATTAAATGGATTTGATGCCTATTGTCGTCAATGGCAAGGAATGATATAATGGTGTTGTGGGTTGGATTATGTGTGCAGGCATTTTGCTGGATTCATTGACTGTTTGCAATTGTCAACTGTCAGTTATGAGTTTTAGCCACTTAGGATGTTGAAAGTTATATCAGTGCTAAATATTTTTAAATAAATATATAATGAATGACTGAGGTGAAAATGATAACATTTCACTGCTTTAGTTTAGTCTATTGCTACCCGTTATGAACTCCAGGTAGTAATGAAATTGAGCTATCTTTCTAATTTTATTAGTCACACTTTTGCTGTTTTAATTGGCTACTGTGGAAAAGTAAAACGAGCTTAAAAACTAGAATAAAAAAAGTACAACTCTTTAAATTTTCTCCGCGCTTGAGGAAGTCTTGCTCGGTACCTATTGGAATTGGGAGGTACAAATTGAGAATTATGTTTAAATGGTTTGCCTAACCCCGATTTAAATAATGGTAGGATCCAGTCATCTTGTATCGTCCATTTTGTGTTTGACGTTCAGATTTGCTTTATTTATTGTATGTTGGCCTACGCTGGTTTAAAAGAATAGCACCCCTAACGAATGTTGTCACCAATAGCTTGATTGACCAATGGTGAACTTGTAAAATAGGTCAAGAATAGGTGAGACTACTATCAAGCTAATCTCATTTTACCTAAAGCAGTCAGCAGGTAGCAGACCAGCATGAATGTGTTTTTTGTTTTATTTTCCCCTTCTTATCTCTTCCCATGTATATTGTACGTTTTGATAGGGTTAACCCAATACAATGTTTTTTTAACAGTATGTTTCCTTTTCTAAGTCCAAGCCAGAATTATGAGGAGGACGGCAGCTCGCAAACTGACATTTACATATTTCGTGACTTAAAATCAGAGGTGGGGAGAGTAGCCAAATATTTTACTATGGTAAGGGTAGCCTTACTTCTACATAATATTAATCAACTAAAAGTAAAAGTAAAAGTAGTCATCCAAAAATTTACTCAAGTACAAGTAAAAAACTATTTGTTGAAAAGAATACTCAAGTTATGAGTAACATTGTGAGTGACTGCTTACAATGTCTGATTAAAAGAAAAAATACCGTATTGGCCCGAATATAAGACGGTGTTTTTTCCATTGAAATAAGACTGAAAAAGAGGGGGTCGTCTTATATTCGCGGTCTAGACATTATACCCATTCACGACGCTAGATGGCGCCAGATATCATTGAAGCGATGTTCTGTCATGAGAGATCTCAGCTACTCTCCCCTTTCACGATGCTAGATGGCGCCAGATATTGAAGCGATGTTCTGTCATGACAGATCTCAGCTACTCTCAAGTTTAACCAGTTTGCATTATTTTATTGCAATGTTTTTCCTTATTCAGATTTGTTTCAAGATTACAGTTACAGTTAGACTTCAAGTTGATGGTTAATGCAGTTATTGAAATTTTGTTGTTTTATCACAATAGATTGGTTTATTTACATTTAAAAAACCAGAAGCCATTCATTTACGAATGTGATTGCACTTTAGTTTACATATTTAAATGTTCAGATATTAAGATTTGAATGAGGCACAATAACATGCTTTTTCTATCAAATATATTGTTATAATCATTTGTTTCGGATGTACTGTAATTATTTTCTGTATAAAAATTAATTTGGTGTTCAAAAAGTCTTTTTTTTAAACTTGAGTCTTGAAAAATAGGGGGTCGTCTTATAATCAGGGCCGTCTTATATCCGGGCTAATATGGTAATAATAATGTTTTTTTTTTTTTTTTCTTAGCACAACTTCATCTATATGAACTGTTATTATTATACTGTACTATAGCCCAGTGATCCCCAACCTTTTTTGCACCACAGACCAGTGTGATATGGGCCTTTTTTCACGGAACAGCAATGTATGGCAGAAAATTACAGTAAAATAACACGATAGGGCTAAAAACAAGCATTAAGTGTAGGGAAAATGTAACTCCCCATACGCTGAGTCATCCTTTTTTAACAGCAGCCTCTCCTACATTTGACGGCAAATATATTTGGTCGCAGGCATAATGAGTTGTTCTCCGATCGTGAAAGGTTTCTTTGCTTTAGCAATGCGGTTCGCCATCGCTTTCATATAATGCTCTCAGTGCATTTGCTTTTTTTCCTTCGTTTGCTAGCTTTTAGCCACATATTATGCAGAATGGACTTGGTTGTAGGCTCCTCTTCTGACTCAGCAGGTGGCCTTTTCCCCATAAACAACCTGTCCAAAGATTTCTCCGCCCGCAGCACACAGCCAGCAGCAGCTAACGTTATTGTTTACATAGACTGGCGCAGAGCTACTATAGGTGTACAAACACCCCAGTAATGGCGACCAACCACTAGAGGGCGATGTATGTAAATCTCTACTCAGATTAGTCAAGAGGCACAGGCCAGATTGCGGTCGTTAAAAAATTATGTATCATTTCTCTGCGGCCCGGTAGTAAATGCACCACGGACTGGTACCGGTCCCCGTCCCGATGGTTGGGGATCCCTGCTGAGTAGCTGAGCCTATTACTTGATCATAGTATGCCAAAAAGATGACACAAAAATCATCAAATTAAGACCAGAACACTATGACCCATTAGCCACCCAAAGAGCATGAGTGCCCTCTAGTGGAGAATAGGGTTAGGCATCGTCTGAATTTGAATGGTTCCGGTTCCAATTCCATGTTTCGATTCCCAACGGTTCTCAATTTAGATTCTCTTAATAGGCAGGGTCAAAAAAATGGCACAGTTTATATTAAATTCTCAACTCCTCGATTATTTTTTAAATCATATGAACTTTCAATTAACTTTGCTATGAATTTCTCACAGGACTATTTTAACTTGTTTATAAATATTAGTCTTTGAACTTAAATATGATGGATATGAAGTTTCCACAGGAGTGCACTTTCACAAAGATGTTTATTTTTCCAAAGCTCACAGAGAAAACGTTTACACATATTCTTTTGCCTATGTTTTAGAGTGTCTCATGCTGCAGGCATTTATTGTATTGTCTTATGCTGCAAGCATTTATTGTATTGCATTCTTTGGTTTACTGTAGGTGGTATTTCTACAAGTTAGTTAAAGGGCTGATATCTTGCAGATGTCAGGCGGGGAGTGTTCTGTCCCTTGATCTTGTTTTTAAGTTTGATTTCTTTCTTTCTTTGATACAGTATATTGTTTATCCGTCCACAAGATGTCACTGTTGTAACTCTGGACTCTACAGTTTTTCTTTGTTTTTGCTATGTGTGCTCGGTTTCCCTAGTGGTCACTCACTGGAAGCAGCAGGCAAAAATAGCATTAGTTTAGTTGGAAAAGAATCCTTGAGGGGTACAGACGCTACACACCTCTTCTGCAGTACACATCATTGGGAACCCTTGATAAAACAAAATCTGTAAGTTTGCACATTTTAACAGTGGGTCTGACATCATTTTGGTGTGTTTATTATGTTACTTTGTTGTCATTCACGTGAAGTGGAGCAATACGTTTTTGTGCTAAGCTAAATTAGCCACTTCATATGATTTTCTCATAACGGAGCTAGTCCTCACGTGGCTTCTTCTTCGAGTGTTCGGCACCTATTTTTTCCGGTCTGTGGTTAGGGCATCGAAACTTGGAAACGAAATAAAAAACGGTTATGGGAGAATCGGAGTGTTAGTCCCTGATCCCATCGATGCTCAATGCCCAACCCTAGTGGAGAAAACATTGTTACCACTGAATGGTAAAATGGAGTCATGTGTTTATAGTTTCAACATCTCATTGGTGAAACAGGTAGTGCTACTGTCTATGTCTCTGGCAAAAATAAAGTCAATATGTCGAATAAAGAGGACAAATGTAATGACTGTAGTGTGGCACAAAGTAGCGGAGTAAGAGTACTGTTTCTTATTCAAAAATCTACTCAAGTAAAAGTAAAAAGTATTGTGTGGTAAAACTACTCTAAGAAGTACAATTTTCCCCAAAATTTACTAAAGTAATGTAACAGAGTAAATTTTAACGGGTTACTACCCACCTCTACTTAAAATGACACATGCTTGTTTCAGGATGTAATTAAAAAACATTCTATATATAGTTGAGAATATTTTCTAACTTTCTGTCAGCCTTTCAACACATCCTAAACCCTGAAATTATTGAATTTGAAGGGGTCAAAATTCAAAGAGAAGTGGTGTGGGAAAGAAAACATTTGAACTTAAAACTTTCCTTCACATTAACTCAAAAAATTCTAATATTCCCTCCTTATGAACAGATGAAAATGATCCATTATGCTAACAGAATTTTCCATACCGCGCCACCGCTAACAGGTGCACCTGTGAAACTTATCGATGCTACCTGTGTTTTTTCCAAGTCCCTACATTTAGGGAAAAAAACAGAGAAGAGTTTTTTTTTTAACCGCAGATTCCGTTAGACTGCATAACAGTTCAGATACAGTTTGGCTGCATTGTTTGGTGTGCGGTGGGCTTAAGTGGTTGACTGGCCATTAGCGAGACAGAGATTAGTCTTTTGTTGTTATAATAAATTAGTTTTATTCTCCTGCCTCACTCTTGTCAGTGCGCACGCTGCTGATTAAAGTAGCTGCGAGTTAAATTTTGGTGAAGCTTTGCAGTAAACTGAGTTTTGTGTTATTCATCTACACTGTATAAGTTTCCGCAAAGAAACGCAATGGTTGTGTTTCGTAAATTGCCTCATTTGTTGCACAGCATAACATTATTCTCGGATATTTTAAAGGTGTTAGTACTTGACATCTTTCCTCAAAGTACAGGAATTAATGTGAGTAATTAGGTGTAGACGGTATTGCATTGCATGTGGCTGGAGTTTAGGCTTATCTTTGATTAATGCTTCTTTGTTAGTGTCTGCGACATAGTTTTGTACTGAAATTATGTGAAAAGGCGAGAGACTAGACCCAAGGAAGAAGAATATCCGTGCTGGGGTTTTACAGTTACTTGATGCAGCCGCAATCTAATTGGAGCAGACGTCACGTGGACTTGCAAAGCTGTAGAGGCCATTCAAAACTGGGACGAGACACCTTAACAAGGATTTAAAAGAGAAAAAGCTCACACAGCCACTCACACCAGATTTGGCTTCAAGCTCACGCCAGTTGGAAGCACTTTGTTTCTAATCAATAACTTTCATTGTAACAGCAGCTGTGCCACGCCACTCATCAAATGATCACAGAAATCCATTTGTCATTTGTCACAACAAATCCAATGTGTGAAAACAAAAATCCCGAACAGAATTGAGATGTTTTCAGGTGACTTGCTTTTACTGGATGTCAGAATGACTGAATATTATTGTTTTTAACGGACAATATAGGCTTCTCTTACAAGTACAATAATCCACGTGAGTGGGTTTCCTGTTGTGTCACCCTGCATGTGTGAAATAGCAAATGTCGCATTCAGGCCGTGACCCTTGTTGGACATGGAGCCCTGGGAAATTGTAATCTAACAATGCGCTGAGAAACCGGAAAATAGTTGGGAAGTTTGTCAACAAAGCTCGGAAGTGACCTCTCACTTGGTAGAGTCGTGACTCATGCTACAGGACTGGCACGTGCAGAGGGGGGTGGCGAAGGGTGCTTGAGTACATGCCCCTTTGCCCCTACATGCCCAAAGTGCCCCTTTTGACTGGGCTTTTTTGGTTCGTATGTGTGTGCTGGCCGACTGCAAAGGCACACCACTGAGTGTACTTTACTTGAACACTGAAAAAAAAAACTCGTCTGTGTGCCGCTAAGCCATTGCATAACCACCGCCTTCCCCTGCATGCTCTTCTTCTTTGACCTGGGTGTGTGGTAAGGAGTCCGAGGACATCTGGTGGTTGGAAACAAATGGTGGTACCTTATAAACTGTGTTCGAGCAAATAGTGAACATTCTTACATCGGGTTTATTGTGGGGATTTAAAAAAAACAAAAACCATTAATAATACGTAATTTTCTCTTATATAGTTTTCTACCATAGATTTCATAATGTATTGACTGGTCAGATTGGTCATGAACTGCACGTCGCATTCAAGTAGGGGGCGCTCGCATCAAGAGGAGCTATTCACAAACACACGCACGCAGCGATCTAACGCCGGATTTCTGTTGAAAAAGTACGAAAGCTGTACCCCATACAAACAGGAAGGATTGTCTCAGGAGTATTTGTTTGAGTATTCAAGGTAATTATTATATTTTTTTGTACTATGCATACATTTTGAAATGTTGTGAAAAAAAATCAATGGGAGAAATTAGCCGCTACTGCATTGGCATTATAGTTTGCAATATTTACGTAAAATAAATGCTAACTGCACGTTTTTTTTTTTTTTTTTTGCTTTTAACCAAGAATCGAGACTGTTTTACGTCCATATCTATAAAGAATTCGGGGATTTAAGCATGTATTCACAAGAATTTTCACCGGAAAAGCTCTGTTTACATCAGGCGGCCGCTAGCTACATTCACTAACAGACTAGCATCGGCCCGCCATGATATTTACGTCATCAGCCATTGTGCTGTGACCTGGTAATTCAACACCTGCTTTCACGCACACCGCTTCCTGGGAAAGTACCGGACATTATACTAAGACGCGACCCGTGAAATGTCCGCATAAATTCCGTGTCAGTCGACCCAGGAAATTGTTGTCACATACAAGGGCTGCACGTTTAAATTAAGCTTGAGAACGATAAACCGATACGACCGGATATCTGGTTTTACAGGTGACAGATACAGCTGTATCGATAGTAGTTACCATTCAACAGTAATTAACCATTAAATATTCAATGAACCGATAGTAGAGATAGAATTCGACTATCGCCAGCACAAGAATCGGCTTCTAATGCCTAGTTCAATGCATTGCTTAATGGGATGATAATTTAGCTTTTACATCACATGCTGCGCTTGTGTCATTCACCACACAGCGCACTTAGATTGAGACCGCATGCACAACTTCCCATGCATTTCGGCAGAACCGCTACTAGTCGCCGTCATTACCCGATCGTCACGGGCGTGTCATACCAACGCAGCTAACAAAACCACTGTAACGCACGCTGCGTAGCGTTTTCTTCACAGCCCAAAACGAAAACGAAACTAGTAGTGGCAACGAAGCAACATGCTAAAACAATGGACAGTTTGAGCACCGACGCCAGCGATGTGCAGCGATTGATTTTCAACACACCCAGGAAAAACAAAAGTCGGACTTTGAAGTGTGGAAGGCAGCCAGATCTGTTCGCATGGGACAGAGCTAGTGTGAATTATGGAGCGGTACAGAGATCGTGAGTTTTGAACCCTGAAAAATAACCTACTACAATGGTGGAAAGGGCAGCGCGACCCTCTGGAGATTTTTTTTCCACGAAACGCAGTCTACTTAAACATTAACATGTGGATTAGTTGATCTTCCTCAAGAAAAAAATCTGCCCTTCAAAAAAGATATGGACAGTGATGAGGAATAAAAAAATGTGGAAGTACAGACATAAGTGAAAGACTCTGCTGTGTATAAGGTTAAAGTAATGATTATTGACCTGTCTGTCTAAAATGCCATGTTTTTATTCCCCCAATTACACCAGTGGTAAAGCATAATTTATTATTTATTTATGATAACATTGCAGGTTTAATTATTTTTTTCTAGAGCTGCTGTATATAATTAATAGTTTTTTGTTTGTAAGATGTTTACGTTGAAAGTTTGCACTTAAATTACTTACCTCTTGTGTTCGAAAGGCCAGGAAATACAGTAATTGAATTACTGCACTTTATTGTTGTCTGTCACTGGGTTTTATTTTATTATCAATCCCATCCAACAAAATGACGGTCATATAGTAAGCCTTATTATTTATTTACTTTTTTCCATAAAAAAATAAAACATAACATTGGTATGAAATTTTGTTGTTTAATTTTGCTATTAGAAATATGGTCTTTTTTATATGTTTAAAATACTATACGAAGACAAACAACAAACGTTTACTATCGTATCGTTTTAACTCTGTATCGAACCGTATCGTTCTTAAACTGTATCGAATCGGTCGGCATTAAAAATGTATCGTGTTTGAATCGAATCGTAACCTGTGTATCTAGATACATATCGAATCGGCACCATGCCAGAGATTCCCAACCCTAATTTAAATCCAGCGATTTTCCTGGTGTTTCACCGTATGTGAAAGGGGCTATATAGTGTGTAGTAGGTCTCATTCCCTCACTCACACACGTTGAGGTGCTTCTGTCCATGTATTTTTTTCGATTCACTACCCCCCCTCCCATTAAAGTCTGTCACAGTCACAGCCAATTTTACTGTAAAGCTGGTTAAACTGTAAGTTACGTTGTTGTAAGGTGTGTTAAATTCTTGTTCATGTGCCCGTTTTGATCTATCAGCACCCGCCCCTCCATCGGTCTCTGCACGGCCCTGATACAGGACTATTTGAACTCCAATGTTCTATCGAGAAAATTTCGCAAGTTTGCTACATTGGTCATGTATTTTTGCTGAGTTGCATGCTAAAAAGATGTAGTTAACACAGTTCGTGGTTTTGTCATCCTAATGATGTCATCCAAACATTGTATGTCTAAAGGAGAAAGGACTTTTTTTCTTCTTCTTCACAGCTCCAAGTATACATACAGTTTGCACTTTTTTGCATTCTACACCTAGGCCTGACATGTTTTGATGGCAGAGTAAATATCTAATGAGTACAGTGAGATGTTTATCTCATATTATCATATTTTATATCTTTGGCTAGGCAAACTGTGTTTACAAATACACAGGCTCTGTCTATCAGAATGAAATACGTATCGAGGATCAGAATGTTTCTAATTACTTCCACTCTTTTCAGCGAGCCATAAAATGAATAAATTACACATTTACCCTCAGCATTGGTCTGTTTATTTATGATGCGGTCTCATTTCACATCCACTGCCGTGTAGCTCTTATTCCCCAGGGCAATATTCTGGCACAACCCATTCCTTTAAGGCATAGAGGACTTTACCTCACCCATATGTTATCGGGTGCTATTTGTTGAATGTGTTTAAATTTCTCAGAAAAACTAAAAGATGAGCGTTTGCTTTCTCATTATATGTGTATGTGAGCACCGTGTTGTTGGGGTAGTGCTAAGAAAAGACAGTAATTCCTCATTTGGTCCTTGGCACACTTAGCAGCATGCCAAGGCATGATTAAAGAAGAGACTTATGAGAGCTCTCAAAGGGTTTGTAAACTCTTTTGGTTTGACCCGTTTGACTGAATAAATAAGGGGGTTTAAAAAATGGGACAATATAAAGGACATGTTGCAGAGGTCAATATAACCTCGCTGGCTGCAATTTCAATAACAGCATAGCTCACCAGCATCATGTACAACCACACACAAAAACACGAAAATAAAGTTATAAACATTGAGAGTCCATTTCAGTCCTTTAAGGTAATCTACCATAAAGAGTAATTATTACTCTAAGGCAGCCTTTGTTAAGTTTCACATGTGAATTCACCGAACCCTTCGGAATTAAATAATAAAGCAATTTTTTCAAATTTGAAACCGATGTGTCTAATCTTAAAAGCTAATAATTTAGCAAATTCCCCTTCAAAATTCTTCTCATTTTGACAGCATGTTTAATAACAGGTCAAAATTTGAGACCACACTGCCCATTGGTCTGTTGTATTCCCGTATACAAACTGTGAGTCAACCTTTCACTGAGCAAACCAGTTCCTCCTCCCATCAGATCGAGCATGAGCAGTTAAAAGAAATATGTTAAGCCAGTATATTGGGAGCAAACCAGTGCAAAACCACTTTGCCTAGATTTAATCATCCATCCGTTAGCGTATGACTTAAAATTACTCACCGAACCCCTGGGGGGTCTATCAAACCCAGGTTAAAAACCACTGTTCTAAGGTGACTAATTATACTTTTTCATAGCCCAAAAGGTACAAAAACTGATACCAAGGTTTAATGTCAAAAGTCAGTGGTGGAAACATGGTACTTTTGAATCTTCAAACTCAATGCTCAGCCAGGAGCACCTTATCATATACCAATGAACCAGTGTGCCCAAAATAAAAACTACAGCAGGGGAATCCAACTCCAGTCCTCCAGAGCCCCCATCCAGCTTGTTTCCACGTCTCCCTCCTTTTACACACCTGAATCAAATGCTCATTAGCAAGCTCTGCAGAAGCCTGATGCCGATGCCGATTATTTTAGTCAGGTGTGTTGGAGGACAAGCTAGGGGCTCTCGAGGACCAGAGTTGGATACCCCTGAACCACTGCCTGCTCATCCAAACTACTGTCTTTGAGATGATACTGTTACCCTAATAGTTAGGATAATGAAAACCAGTATGGACCTTTATGGGACACATTTATTGGTGAGTTTAAACTGCAGCAATGTGTGACATCATGTAAATACAAAAAATTGTCACCATGTGTGTTCTTTTTTTATCTAAATTCAGATCGTGATTTATTTTTGTAGTAATTACATTTTAAAAAAAGATACAGCAGCATCAGTAAAACTAGTTTTATATTGAAAAAAAAGATACAGTAGATGCCAATATTTGGTACAATTGATTGAATGATTAATCTTTGTGTGTGGGTGTGTGCATGGGTGTGTGTGTCCTACTAACGTTCTCTTAAGACCAGTGCTTTTCACTTATTTTCTGTTATGCCCTCTCCCCCACGCCCCTAAAGACGGAAATGTTTCATGCCCCTCCAACTCTCTACCGCTACTGTAAATAATATCGTTTGTCTATAGAATTACCGTATTGACCCAAATATAAGACTGCCCTGATTATAAGACGACGCCCTCTTTTTCAAGACTCAAGTTTGGAAAAAAGACTTTTTGAACACCAAATTAATTTTTATACAGAACATAATTACAGTACATCTGAAACAAATGATTATAACAATATATTTGAGAGAATAAGCATGTTATTTTGCCTCATTCAAATCTTAATATCTGAACATTTAATATGTAAACTAAAGTGCAATCACATTCGTAAATGAATGTCTTCTGGTTTTTGAAATTTAAATAAACCAATCTATTGTGATAAAAAAACAAAATTGCAATAACTGCATTAACCATCAAAGTGAGGTCTAACTGTAGTCTTGAAACAAATCTGAATAAGGAAAAACATTGCAATAAAATAATGCAAACGGGTTAAACTTGAGAGTAGCTGTGATCAATCATGGCAGAATGTTACTCTCAAGTTCAGCATCTGCTTCAGTGATATCTGGCGCCATCTAGCGTCGTGAATGGGTATAATATCTAGACCCTGAATATAAGACGACTCCCACTTTTTCAGTCTTATTTCGATGCAAAAAACACTGTCTTATATTCGGGCCAATGCGGTATTATTATAAAGACAATAAAGTATAACTTTATTAAAATTATTTTGTTTGTAACAGAAAAGACATCAATTTGCCTGAATTAAAAAAAAAAAAAAATCACATCCAAATTGTAAAAATACACTCGAGGTACATTTTTTGACCATTTAATACTGAAAAATAAAATTGATAAAATCAATAAATATTAATACATTTAAATTGATTATCAACATTAACTCATGAGGATAATATGCCAAACAATTTGACAGAAAAAAACAAAAATGAATAGAACAAAAACGACAGTGTCATTGGACAGAAGGACAGTTTTTATTCTTGCTGCAGGCAGTATCGGCACCTTTGCTATGGTGTGGGGTTATTTTGCACTGAGCAACTTGGTATGTCACCTTATATGATGAAAATAGTGCTTGCTATTTTACTAATGTAACCCTAACCAAGCAGACTTTTGGCAATATTCGGCACATTTTTGCTGGAAAAAAAAAAAAAATCAAGCGGCTTATCAATGTGATTGGGGTCTTATGTCTTTAAGTTACATCTTAATGGATTTGGCTTCCTCCTGTCCACTGCAAACATTTTTAGACAGAGAAAACAGACTGGTCTTTCCTTGTCTCCCACTGTATTAAAAGTCAAAGCCAAACGCTGCACATGCTTGGTCATATTTCCTCAACTTAGCTCTTCATATCTCCTGTGCTCTTTGCTGTTTGCTCTTGTTTGGTTAAAAAAATACTGCGCACAGTCTGAAAATGAGAGAGCCACTGCCACCCATGGAGTGGATGTTCAATTACACTTTATTCTAGTAGGGCAAAAACGTATATTCCCCAAGGTCACATGCGCCACCCACCGCATCTCTCTGCCCCCCCCCCCCCCCCCCCCCCCCCCACTATTAGAGAAGTACTGCCTTAGACAAACTGCCGCCTGATCACAGTCTTGCCTAGTTACATCTTGGACAACTTATTTTTATGCAGCATTGCCATAATGGAATAATGACAAATTCTGAGAGTTCCTTGCAGTGTGCATCTGGATATTGTTGTTACATTGTTCCCTCATTACATCCTGTCCGGCATAAGTCATTCTCCAATGAAATGATCAGAAGGAGCTGTAATAAAAGGCTTACACTCAAGTTAGTCATGCATTTTTGCATCCTTTGTAAATTTTCCAAGGGTTTTGAGTTGTGTGGCCTAATTCCTTCACAAAGCCAGCAATAAAGAGCTTAAAAACTACCAAGGATATACAAGAGGCAAGGTTCCTGAATGTATTTTTTGAGTGAGAATGTGGCATTTACAGTCCTCTTTTTACTTGAATGAAAACATGAGCAAAATTATAATTATTTGTAGTTTTAGTGTCTCTCTACTTGATGATTTTGAACTTTTAATTTAGCATCGATATGAAAAGGGTATGGTTATCTGGCCAATGCGCTAGTGGTATTTTCGATTTTGAAAAGTGATGTGGACATAATTGAATGTGAAAGCTTTGCTTGGCCCTTCAGGTTGTGGCATTAGAGGCTGAATTGGGGATACGGCTTTCATGGGAATGATTGTTGTTTTGCTTTGATGAATCATAACTCGATGTTTGATTGAGCTGCCCTTTCTAATCTCTTATCTGTGCCGTTCTATAACGTGGACCATTTGGAGCCATTTCACAGAGTCTGTTCCATTATGACAAGAGAAATGTAATCTTTGTGTGTGTGTGTGCAAGGGTTTGTGCGTGCATGTGTGTGTTTTGTCATTGTTGTTGACAAGTCTGTTGAGTAAAGCACATATATATTCTGAATTGTGATATTGAGTAGTGTATTATGTGTTTATTTTTATATTGATTTAAACATCAAAAGAAAAGCAAATTTCAACACATGATTTCAAATATTATTTTTCTTCTAATTCTTTGTATGAGACCCTGCGTATCATTTAGGGAAAAAAAATTCCTGGTATAGAGGCACAAACTGAACCTCAAATATGACTAAACTGTTCCTTACACTTGCTTATTTTTTAAAAACACAATTTCCATTTATTGCTGAGAGAGTGGTAATGATGTCGACAATGATGATAATGATCCATTGAATTTTGGTTAAGTTTGATATACATTTTTTTTTTTTCATTTGGACAGATCAAATGAAATCTGTATGTAAGATACTCTTCATGTTAAATTATAAATTAACTAGGGCTGAAGCTATTGATTATTTTAGTAGTTGATTAATCGATGAATTAGTTTGAATAATTTGAGTAATTGGATGAAGAACATAAAAACATTAAAATACCTGAGTTGGGCTGTCAAACTGTATTTATAAAAAAAAAAAAAAAAAAAAAGGATCTAAGTACAACAAAGGAACAAGTGGCTGGTTTAGATGCCCTAAAATGCTTTTTTTTTTTTTTTTAAATTAAAAAAAAAAAAAAAAAAAATGAACAATGCTCTTAACAGATGGTTCAAACACATATTCCTACAAAAATATACATATATATATTAAAAAATTTAATAAATTAAATTACGAATGCATTAAAAAACAAAAACTTATGCTTATGTTGGTCTTAACAGGGAGCAGCTGGATTCAGGCGTGTGAAATGAGTTATATCATATTCACTGTTGCAAATAGAGGGCAGTGTGTCCGCCCAAATCAATCTAAATGCAAACACTTTCCAAACAAACCTTACAACGCCAATTTAATTAAACGAATACTCAAAGCAGCAAAATGTAATTCGAATATTTTTTCCTAATCAAATTACTCGAGTTAATTGATTAATCGTTGCAGCACTAAAATTAAAATTTATTAGGGTTAACTGGTCGTACACATATTTCTGAGAGGGCAATAACCCTCCCATGCCCCAGTGGGTGAAGCGCCATCACTGATCATGTTGTGTTGCAAACTTTTTGCCAACTCTGTGCCCATGATGTAGTTTTTCCCAAAAAAGTACATACAACAATTGTTTTGACACTCTGAGTTGTTTTTTTTTTAAAACCCCTTGTGAGACTCACTCGAAATGTTTACCCCTCTGCATAACGACTGTAAGTGAGTGGAGATTGAGCACCCCACACCATCCACTTAACATGTGCAACAAGAAAGGTACATATGGAAAGAAAAAAAAGGTACATGCTGTTTCAACTACCGTATTTTTCGGACTATAAGTTGCTACTTTTTCCCCTCATTTTGAATCTTGTGGTTTATAGTTCAGTGCGGCTTATTTGTTGATTTATTTGGTTAAAAGATAACACTTTATTTGACAGCGACGTCATAAGACTATCATAATCATGACATGGCACTGTCATAGGCATTAATGAATGGTTATGACAGATGTCCTTAAGTGTAATCCGGCAAATTTTGTCACTAGCTCCTTTTATGTCCGGCACGGATCTTTTAATCCATTCAAAAGTTAGATCATTTGCCAGATGACACTGAATGCCATCTGTCATAAGCATTCATTAATACTCATGATTAGAGGTGTGCAAAATTTCCGATTCTTAAATTATTTGCGATTTGGCCGTGAATGGTTCGAGAACGATTCACAAACATTCAAATTTTGATCATTGAAATATGCCAAGTAAAGCGGAACTAAAACACAGTCCGCGCGGTCGTCGGGACGCAATGAGGAACGGACCGAGAGTAAACATCATGCTTGTCATTACCCGGGTAATGACAATGTTCAACTTACAGCTCTGGCTCAACTCATGCCGCTAGATAAAAAAACAGTAATACCTGACTGCTGCCGACAGCCGCTACAAACTACGCCCACATAATGCTACGGTAGATATCACATGTATAAAGAACTAGATGCGAAATGAGAGACTCGGCGGCGTTAGCAGTACATGTATAGAAAACTAAATGCGAAATGACGGACTTGCTGGCGTTAGTGAACAACTGCCATCTTAAACCAGTAGACTTCCCTAAGACTGTTGTAGTGAACCTTCCAAGCGAACCTAATTAACTTTTGATCTAAAATACTCTTAAGTCTGCAAATTCTTGACTTGAATCCATCTTTAAATCATGAAACCGTTTTAAAACTTTAACATGTCGAAAGTAGACAGAAGGGAAATTATGGAATAACGGCAGCAATTTTAACAACTTTAATGGTTTATTCTAAGGCTGTCAAACGATTAAAATTTTGAATCGAGTTAATCACAGCTTAAAAATTAACTAATCGTAATTCATCGCAATTTAAACCATCTTTAAAATATGCCATATTTGTCTGTAAATTATTGTTGGAATGGAAAGATAAGTAAAGTAGTGATTGAAAATACACCACAAGTTGTCAATGGCAAGTTTTAAATTAATTAGAGATCTAGCCAAGGCAAAGTCTGCGTAAGTTTGATGTGTATTTTGCATAGCTATTTTGATTGGGAATGCCAGTTCTCTTTGCATTTAGCGCTTTTGTATTTGTGAACATTATTTTTTTGAGAGATAGGAATATTATTTTTGTTTGTTGTGCTTTCACTAAATGATACTGTAGCAATTTAGCTTTTCTGCCCAAATGCATGTTAGGAAGTTGGGCAACCATGACTGTCAGTGGTGGCTGCAAATGGTATACAATATGGTCTGCGTTGTGTTCAATTAAGCGTGTTAAGAAGAAGATTGTCTCCCGCTCCGCCCAAATGCATGCTGGGAAGTTGTGCAACCATAACTGTCAGTAGTGGCTGCAAATGGTGTACAATATTGTCTGTGTTGTGTTCAATTAAGCATGTTAAGAAAAAGATTGTCTCCTGCTTCGCCCAAATGCATGATGGGAAGTTGGGCAACCATGACTGTCAGTAGTGGCTGCAAATGGTATTCAATATGTTCTGCGTTGTATTCAATTGAGCGTGTTAAAAAAAAATGGTCTGATCGTCACTGAACGCCTGTGTCCACTTGCATTTCTTTGCCTGTTCGCTCCCAATGTGCTAAAACGGCGTCATTGTAAACTGTTTGAGGCAAAGCATGAATAGGTCATTCTGTGCATGCGTTAATTGCGTCAAATATTTTAACGTGATTAATTTAAAAAATTAATTACCGCCCATCAATGCGATAAATTTGACAGTCCTAGTTTATTCACAACATTAAATTAATTGTATGTAGTTTAAAGTTGCTGATACAGAATGGGGACTTGAGTATTTTATTTACTGTTTTGAACTGTTAACTTGATACTGAACAAGTTACCCAAACGTCTGAAGTATGCTCAAACTGTTAGCTCCTTTAAATCAGGGCTAAAAACGCTTTTGTTTAGCACTGCATATCCATAACTGTCTATATATTTCAATCTATCTGCTTTCTATTCCTCTTGTGCTTATCTCCATTGCTGATTTCAATTATTATTATTAGTAGTAGTTTTTGTTTTATTTTTATTTTTGTTTTATTTATTTATTTTTATTCTGTGATTAAATGTGATCTTATGTCTTGGTTTTTACGTTGTGTTGATTTAAATGTGATTTTTGTGGTCTTCATGTGATGTAAAGCACTTTGAATTGCCTTGTGTTGAATTGTGCTATATAAATAAATTTGCCTTGCCTTGCCTTACTGAAATAGTCGTTTATTCAAGCCTGAGAGAATTTTCATACAATATTTCTAACTAATATACGAAACATTAAAAGCAGCTAATAGCTGGTGGCGGGGGGCATCATTATTCAATTTATCATAGAATCGTAGCCTCTGAAGCGAAATCGTAATCGAATCGTTAGGTGCCCAAGATTCCCAACTCTACTCATGACAGTGACATTTCATAATTATGACGGTCTTATGACGCTGCTGTCAAATAGTGTTACAGGTTAATATCTTTTGGAGTGAAATATCCCATGATGCAGTGAGGACAGCTGCGGCTTATAGTCAGTCCGGTGCGGTTTATCTATGATCAAATGCCGAAATTATAGTGTTTAAGTATGGATTTGTTTTATGGAGGTCTGTGTGTAATTTACACACAAATGGGGTTCCCAGACTGTTGTGTATGCACAGTAAGTATGTTTAAGCCAGTTTATAATATTTGCGGATAACAGGAAACCTGGCAAATTTGCATAAAGTAGCAATCATTTTGAATTGTTTTCATTTTTTTATCACTATTCTTTATTTTGGCTGTTGTGCTGATTTTTGATACTGCTTTGTCTTCTCATGAACATATGGTGCATTCGGGCCATTTACACCTACTAATTTTACGTGATCTTATGTAGGGTTGGGGTGCAGGAGTAGCAGTTTCTCAGTGCCCGGACTGCTTTTTTTCCTCCTACCCACTTCATTCGGCTTTTCTGGGCGAACTGGCCGTGTGTGACTAGGGTATTACGAGGGACCTTCTTTTGGTTGAACATGTTCTGAACACCTCACAAGGGAAGTGTCGATGAACAAATACCCAGGATACGTTCTTCAGTTCGTTTCCATGTCGATGAACAGAGGCTCAACTCTGAGGCCCAACCAGATTACCGAGCCTCCTCAGCCTGTCTCTGAGTGAGAGGTCTGATAGTCTCTGGAAGAAACTTGTTCCCACTGCTTGAAACTCTTGTTCTTTGGGTCATGTCCCAAAATTCGTGACCATCGGTGAGGGTGCGGACATTGATCGACCAATAAATCGAGATCCCTGCCTAATGGCTGTACTACTTCACCCCTTAAGAAGCAGATACATAGTGTGCATCAATGCAGACACAGCACTCATCTGCCTGCCAATCTCCTGGACCTCGCCCCCAAACTGGGCAGTGCACTCTACTCTTTTCCAACTGAGGAACATCCTCATTTTAAAGTGTTTATTTTTATCCCAATTGCTTCACACTCTGCTGAAAACCACTTTAGAGTTGAAGGTCACAGGTTGATGAAGCTGAAAGATGATATCATCTTTGAAAGGCAAACTGGACCCCTTCAACGCACTCTCTTCCAACTAAAAATTAAGCTTCAAAATTATGATAAACGGAATTTGAGACAAATTGCAGCCTTGGCTGTGTCTAATCCTCGCTCAAAATGAAATTTACAGCCAGCAATGCGGACTATACTATGGCATTAGTGGTAAGGAAACCAAACTGCATGTAGATAGGTTTGGTGAACTTCTATGATCCTTGGGAATCCTGCTGAGATTTTACAACCCTAGCAAAAAGTATGGAATCACCAGTCTTGGACGAGCACTCAATCGGACATTTTATTATGTAGAACAAACTCAGATAAAAAGCTTAAAAAAATAATGAATCACAAAAGTGCAACTCCTTGGCATTCAGAAACACTAAAAGAAATGAATAAAAAACATTGTGGTGGTCAGTAAATGTTACTTTTATAGAGCAAGTGCAGATATATAAATATAGAATCACTCCATTCTGAAGAAAAAAAATATGGGATCCCTCCATTTTGAGTAGAAAATACAGACACACCCAGTCAATTTCCTTTCCTTAATTGGGCCCCTGCCTCAGATTAGATCATCTTGTTAGTCAGAAGTTAAAAACAGTGCAGTTGTCACACCTTGGAGGGCTGCTGGACCAAGTGGATTCACAAGAATCATGGCTCCAACAAGAGAGATGTCTCTTGAGACCACGGAGAGGATTATTAAACACTTTCAAGAAGGTAATGCGACACGTATAGTTGCCAAAGATGTGGGAAGTTCACAGTCATCTGTATAAAAAATCTGGACCAAGTACAAACAGCTTGGTTGTTAAAGCGTACTGGTAGACCGAGGAAGACATCCAAGCGTCAGGACAAACAACTAAAGGCCATATCTCTTGAAAACAGAAGATGTACAACAAGACAAATGAAGAAGAAATTTGGAGGAATCTGGAGTCTAGGTATGTGACAGAACTGTGCAAAATCGTCCTAAAGGAAATGGGATTTTCATACAGTAAAGCTAAAATCATTGACACTTAAACAGAAAGGAACAAGACTGCAATGGGCTAAGGAAAGGCAATCATGGACTGTGAATGACTGGATGAAGGCTATTTTCAGTGATGAGTCAAGAATCTGCATTGGACAAGGTGATGCTGGAACTTTTGTTTGTTGCCGTTCCAGTGAGATTTACAAAGATGACTGCCTGAAGAAAACATCAAAATTCCCTCAGTCCTTGATATGGGGCTGCATGTCAGGCAAAGGCACTGGGGACATAGCTGTGGTTAAATCTTCAATAAATGCACAAGTTTACATTGAAAATTTAGACAGCTTTGTTATCCCTTCAATTGAAAATATGTTTGGGGATAATGTTCTACATAATAAAATGTCTGAGTGAGTGCTCGTCCGAGACGGGTGATTCCATACTTTTTGCTAGGGGTTGTAGACCTAGTCCACTGTTCGATAAGCAGGATGAAAACTACACCACTTCTCCTGTATCTGAGTTTCGACTTCTCAACTGATTCCCTTCTCCAAAATGAATATTCCTTATTATGAAGGCTTAAGCGTGTGTTCTCTCCAGTCCCTAATCCTGAGACACTGATCCTGATGTCCATGTGATGTTGCAGTGACTTGTCAACGACGACAGCCCCACAATAGCCAGTCTTCAGAAACTGCGGGTGAATCTCATCCATTCCAAGCCTTGCCATCGAGGAGCTTCTGAAACATCTCAGTGACTTCAACCTATCTTTTGTACGTCTCCTTAATGTAATGTGGTCAATTACGCGTGCTCTGAACCTTCTCTAGCAGGAATCTCTGATGGTTTTCATTCTCGTATTTCAGGCAGGTTTTATTAGATGTCAGTCAAATAAAGAGTCTCGATTTGGAGTCGAGGTGAGGGGTCACCAGTGGGTGATAAGGGTACAGATGAGGAGTGGTGCTTTCTGTGTGCAAGTTGGTATGTCTTTAAGAACCTGGCTCATATTCCAGATATCCTCCAGGGTTTCTAGGGGAGAACTAGACTGGGATTACAATGTCTCAACGCAGTGCTCCTGTCACTCACTGACAAACATTCTTTTAAAACAAGTCCTAAGAGGCATACGAAGGATCAGGGGTAAGATTGAAAGCCTACTTCACTCTTATTGTAAGAAAAAACAATTTTTATTTGAAAGATTATCACATTATTCCAAAAGACATCCCTCTCAGACTTGACTATTTCCTGTTCTGAACTCAAGTTGATAATGTACAGTGTGAAGTTCATTATTAATATTTCACTCAAGAACTGTATATCCTGACAAGAGAGGCAATACTTATCAGATTGCTTGCTGAGTAAGTGTTTTTGACTCCCACATTGCAAGATAAAATATTATCCGGATAGTCACTCTTTGCTTTTGTGCTCCTGACTACACTGTGCTCATGCCATTTGCTCATCAGATTTATTGATACTGAATATCAAACTGCTGTAATGCTGAGTGAATAAATTCACTCCAATGGAATAAAAAAGTGTTATTCCAGTGAAATGTCTACTTTTGACATTGGGGGCAATTTTCTTTAGGATAACAAGGTTAGATTAATCTCGGTGTAGCCATAATGGGCAGCAAGCCATATTTTTGTAACACTTATGAACCTCCTATGGATTTGTAGATATCTTTTCTTAATATGCTGTCCATTTTTCACAACATGCAGCTTATTAGCTCCATGCCTATGTGACATTTCTTGCACCATAGATTGTAGTCACTCCTTAGAGGGGATGGTGATACATATTCTATTGCTCTCTGGTGTGTATGTGGACAAGCACAGTTGATGTTATGTGGGATATAGGGGGTTGGACTAATTAGGACCTCTGTGTAGCTTTTGTGGTATTAGGGAAAGAAATCACCAACAAATAAAACATGTTTTAAAAAGCCATGAATTATTCAAAACACAGGTGCCAATTTCACCCCCCATTGAAAACAACACCTCGGTAAAAAAAAAAGGTGAGAGGTAGGAAACAGATTGTAGTAGTGATCAATTACAATTAAAGGTGTGGACAATGCATACAACAAAAGACACAGTGACACTTTTTTTATGTAATTAAAGTGCCCGTGATAGCATAAAAAAATCTTAAATAGCATTATTATGTGAATTAGAATCATATTTGAGACGATTCGACTATATACAACAATTTGGCAAGGCGCAGATGACGAGAAATTAGTCTTTTAATCTGCCGTTTAGCCCCGCCTGTCATTATAGCATTCTAGAGTCCCCAGCTGGAGGATGACATCGAGTGGGGTCACGATTTCAGCTGATTTAGATTTCGGCCCATTGAGGCGGAGGATTCAGAACGAGGAAATCTGCAACAGAGAGGAGCAAAATGGCATTGTTTCAATCTCTTTACTCCAATATTTTTACAGGAAATTCCTTTTATCTAAGTATACTGCTCACAAAAATGAAAGGAACACTTTGTTCCTTTCATTTATGTGAGCAGTTTCCCAATTGCGAAATAAGTGGTATGGTCATGACAAATAACAGTCTTGTGCTAAATGGAATATGAAATATTAAAAACTAGGGTTGTTCCGATCATGTTTTTTTGCTCCCGATCCGATCCCGATCGTTTTAGTTTGAGTATCTGCCAATCCCGATATTTCCCCATCTGATTGCTTTTTTTTTTTTTTTTGCTCCCAATTCAATTCCAATCATTCCCGATAATTTTTCCCGATCATATACATTTTGGCAATGCATTAAGAAAAAATGAATAAAACTCTGACGAATATATACAGTCAACATACAGTACATAAGTACTGTATTTGTTTATCATAACAATAAATCCTCAAGATGGCATTTACATTATTAACATTCTTTCTGTGAGAGGGATTCACAGATAGAAAGACTTGTAATTCTTAAAGGATAAATGTGACTTTGTATATTGTGACTAAATATTGCCATCTAGTGTATTTGTTGAGCTTTCAGTAAATGATACTGTAGCCATTTAACTGTTCTGCCCAAATGCATGATGGGAAGTGCAACCATGACTGTGCGTAGTGGTACCAATTGATATATCTCCTCTGCGTTGAGAAATAACATAGGGTGTTAAGAAAAAGATCAATTACTACCTTTCTTCCCCACATTGCTTCCCACGATATTTCTAATCGTAGGGAGAGGGATTGTAAGGCTTTAGTCAATTAAAAAAAGGCTCCAAAGGCTGCCAAAATTCACTCTACTCATTTTACGTTGCCTTTTAGCTCTATATATAGGTAAAACGGTGCCATTACAGATTGAACGCGACAATGAGTGAGTGGGTCGTGCAGCGCATGCGTTAATTGCGTTAAATATTATAACGTGATACATTTAAAAAAAAATTTAATTACCGCCGTTAACGGGATGAATTTGATAATCCTACCTTAAGCCTAAACTAGTCAAGACTCTGGATGAGTGTAACATATTATCTCTAACGTTAAATACAATTAGAAAACGATTTAATTAAAAAAAAAAAAAAATTAAAAACAGGCATGTCGGATATTTTTTTGCCGATTTCCGATACTTTGAAAATGACGTGATCGGGATGCCGAACGATCGGGACACATCTCTATTAAAAACGGATTTATTCAGTACGACAGGGCAAAATTACTGCATAATTGTCAAAACTGTTGACTTCTTGCACCTCCCGAACGGTGTTTTATGCCACCGGAGTTAGTCAGGCTGTTGTCATTTCCCTGTCCCGGCTTCGGAACCAGAGGAAAGAGCGTAAACAAAGCAGGAGGTGTGACAGCTAGCCGACATGCTAACCCGGCCCGAGCGGCGTTTTTTTCTGCGGCGGGCAGGCAGTGCTCGTCGCCAGGGAGAGAAGGGGAAACGCGAAACGTGAACAAGAATCTTTTGGAAATCCAAAAAGCTTCACACAACTTTCCCTGGTGCAGCAACAAAAGCCTGCAGCACACTGCGCTGGCGTGATGCGAAAAATAAATGAATTAATCCGCAAAATCAGCTGAACATCTGTCCATCTGCATGCTGTAAAGTGATGGTTGTGTTGTGAGGTGGTGACGTCACATTCACAATCTTCCTCAACCCGAGACTGGATCCGGAAGTCACTCATTTTCATAGCCCGGGATGAAAAAAATTGAATAAATAAAACGATCGCTTCCATACACATCCAAGCGGTCCATTTCATTCAGGAGCATAAAATACAGTGTGAAATATGTGAAATATAAAATTAACATGCTTTTTGCTGCCATAGGCACTTTAAACTAAAAAGTAGAAAATTTGTTGTTTTGCTCTTAACACACAAAAACAGAAGTGTTTTTCCTGTCTGTCCACTTTGTTAGGTTCTTTATCTTCCACTTGCTGTGTCACAGGACCCATTCTTGTCTCTTACTTGTACTGCAGTTTTCCGATATCTCTGGGACAAATGAGTCATGAGGAGTATGACCATCACATTGATCCTGTAATGGCTTTATATAAAGGGATAAGCCTTATTGTACATGTTAGTCATTAAATAATGCACACAAAGATGCACACAGAGTGTCAGCGTGACAAAGTCCTTCTCATGAGTGGCAAGGAGTCATTTCAGCTGAGCGAGGGTCACTTGTTAAGTTACATGTTAACGCAGCTCATTGTGATTGAGTTAGCGTAAACTGGAGGACTGAGGGGACTCAGTCGGGATAGCAGGCTAAGTGGGTGGGGCCTTTTTTTATTGCACAAATGAGACCATTCATCACAGCTTTGTTTGCCTGTATGCTCCCGCTCATGAACAATTAATGCGCTGCAGACATTTTAGTGTTCTCCCTGTATCTTACCGTCCCTCGCTTTGTCTTGCTTTCATGGGCTGCTGCTGCAACACTAAATCCTCGTCCAGGATGTACATTTAAGTCAGGTTAGTCATTTTGGCCCTGAATGAAAAGGTTATGTCTGTCCAATTTAGTTAGGAACGGTGTTATGCTTAAAGTGCCTGTGACACCATAAAAATACCTTAATAGCATTATTATTGGAAGGAAAATCATATTTTGAGACAATTCGACAAGATCGGGAGTCGGCAACCCAAAATGTTGAAAGAGCCATATTAGGCCAAAAAAACAAAAAATATGTCTGGAGCCGCAAAAAATCAAAAGCCTTATATAAGCATTATAATGAAGGCAACACATGTCGTATGTATCAATATTACCTATATTAGCCTTTTATCAAAATAACTAAGTTGGCTAAATACATAATGAGCCTTCATGAATAAATGTTTATTTCTCTTGCTGTGCATTCTGTAGAGAATGACGCACCACGTGACTACATGTTGTTATACGATGCTGCCTCAAGTTTAATTTCATTCACAATATTAATGAATTATGTTAAATTGGTTTGATAAAATTAAAGCAATGCAATAAAGAAATCTGAATTTTGATGTCATTTGTATATTGAAGATTCGAAAAAAAAAAACAATGTGCAATACGTGCCCTTATTTGTGTTAGGTTTTGTGTTTGTTTTCTCCTAGTGTGACTTGTCCCTGTGATTGCCCATTGCTTTCACCTGTGTGTGTTCTCCCAGTGTATCCTGCAATCTGCATCCACCTGTGTTACCCAGCTGTTCCTCGTCTCGTTACCCCTTGTCTGCGTGTGTGTATATAATGACCCAGTTTCTTGTCAACCCTTGTTGCGTCATTGTCAATGTCAGTGTCTGCGTAAAAGTTGAAGTCCTGTCCAAGCCCTCGTGTATTAGTCCCTCCGGTAAAGTAAGTTTTGTTTGAACCTTGCCTTTTTGATCCACAGTCCTTTTGTTTGTACTTTGTGCCTTTGGTTAGTTATAATTAAAACGTTTTTTTGAGTTCCCTGCCTTGCTGCCTTTTTTTGTTTCCCTGCATTTGGGTCCACACCACCTGCCTGCCCGCTCATTCCTGACAATTTGGGTGACAAAACGGTAATGTAGATAATCGGAGTTTACGTACCTGCATAAAAGCGCCAGGTGTTCAATATCGATAACATATCACACATCACAATTGAGTATGCTGCCGTGGAATTAATCTCCTTGATTTGCTGATTGTTGAAGTTTCCTTCCGCATTGGCAATGAATTCAATTGATTCGGCCCAAGAAACGTTTAATCCTCTGTTCTCCTCAGATTTTTTCCTCTTTAGGATTCTTGGCCCATCATATTGCCACCGGTTTGTTTACAACAGCCGTTCTGTTGACTGAAACGTTCGTCGCAGGCTATTACGCAAATCTTCGTTGACAGAAATGTTGAAATGTAATAATTGTACACGTTTTTACAGCATTGGAAAACGTTAAGATTGTTTGGGTCATGTTTGTACTCCTACAGAAACCATGTTGAAACAAAAAAAATACTATGGCTGTCAAAATTATCGCGTTAATGGGCGGTAATTCATTTTTTTTAATAACGTTAAAATATTTAATGCATTTAACGCATGTGCGGAACGACCCACTCACGCATTGCCGAGAACAGACTACAATGGCGCCGTTCCATGTACAGTATATTGAGAACTAAGAGGCAGAGACAAGAGAGTGGAGTGGATAAAGGCATTCATTGGAGCCGCATTATTTATTGGTATAAGCTTTGGCATCTCTTCCACAACAATTATAACTATTGTGGCGAGCGATGTGGGGAAGAATGATAGGAGATGACCTTTTTCTTAACACCCTGTATTTAACACAACGCAGAGAACATATACCATTTACAGCCACCACTGACAGTCATGGTTGCCCAACTTCCCATCATGCATTTGGGCAGTTAAGAACAGTTAAGTTGCTACAGTATCATTTAGTGAAAGCACAACAAAAATAATATTCCTATCTCTCAAAAAAAAAGAAAAGTGCTCAATGCAAAGAGAAATGGCATTCCCAATTAAAATAGCTATGCAAAATAATACTCAGACGTTGGTCAAACTCTATTCAAACAGTTCGTTTAGCACAACAAATACACTAGATGGCAATAATTAGTCACAATATACAAACTATCAAAATTACTATTAACTTGTACTCACATTTATCTTTTAAGAATTACAAGTCTTTCTATCCGTGGATCCCTTTCACAGAAAGAATATTTATCATGTTAATGCCATCTCGTGGATTTATTGTTGTAATAAACAAATACAGTACTTAGTATAGTATGTTGAATGTATACGTCCGTCTTGTCTTATCTTTCCATTCCAACAATAACTTACAGAAAAATATGGCATATTTTAGCGATGGTTTGAATTGCGATTAATTACGATTAATTAATTTTTATGCTGTCATTAACTCGATTAAATATTTTAATTGTTTGACAGCCCTAAAAAATACGTATATTTCCCTCCCCCATCTTTTTCCATTTTCAAACATTTTTGATACTCTCCAGGGAGCAACTCGGGTAGCGCTAAAGAGCCACATGCGGCTCTCAAAACACGGATTGCCGACTCCCGGACTAGATACAACAATTTGGCAAAGTGCAGGGGACAAAATTAGTCTTTTAATCTGCCATTTAGCCCCGCCTGTCATTATCGCGCTCTGGCGCCCTCATCTGCGTAATGACGTCGGTGGAATAGTGATTTCAGAATTTAGCCCAATGTAGGAGGACGTGTTTTTCAGTGATTCTGGTTCAAGTGTGGATCTTTCAAGTGATATTGTCGATCCAGAGGAAGCCTGTGGCATACAGCCATATGTGTTTGAGTCGTATTTGGAGGAGGAGGAAGATTCAGAACGACAACAAACACGAGGCTGATGACTACAGCATACTGTAAAATGTCATCGTTTTTTTCTCTCTACTCCAATATTTTTACAGGATATTCTTTGTCTCTGAGTATTTTTCCCCGATTGCTAAATAAATTGTATAGCCATGACAAATAAGTCTTGTGCTAAATGGGATATGAAATATTAAAAATGCATTTATTCAGTACGACAGGGCTAAATTACTGCTTAATGGTAAAAACTGTTGACTTCTTAAACCTCCCGAATGGTATTTTATGCCACCGGAGTTAGTGTGGCTCTTGTCATTTCCTTCCCAGTGACTCCGAGATGGTGGAACGAGCGTAAATAAAAGAGAAAGCGTAAGAGCTAGGCTACATGCTAATCAGAACCAAGCGTTTCTTCCAGTTCTTTTTTTTCGCCTTTCGAAAACGAAAAATCACACAAAACTACCCCGACTCATGTCACACACAGCGGCAGGGGTGACTGCCTTCACCGATTGGACAGCCCTCGGCGGCGAGCAAGTTTCGGTTAACCTTGCCCTGCTGCGGCCCCGGCAGGAGTGCTCGTCACCGGGGGCACAGCTGGAAATGAACGCTGAAAATGGCGCATTCTCGGTGGACAAACCAGCCGACGTCCAAGAGCGTGGCTGCCCGAGCCCAAGCCGAGGATAGTCACCTTCTTATTAAAACATGTGCCATTAACCCAGTATATGACACAATACACATAGCTTACTCACTCACTCCGTCCAATGGTCCCACAGTTGTCGGACTTGTTTTGCCCATTCTTCGCGGTGAACAGGATCTTTTTGAAACCCAAAAAGGCTCACACGCCTTTCCCGGGTGCAGCAACAAAAGCCTGCAGCACATTGGGCTGGCATGATGCGGAAATAGACCAATTAATCCGCAAAATCAGCTAAATCCGCAGTCGTTCTGCATACAATAGTAATGGATGTATAGTGAAGATGATTAATCCGCTGACGTCACATTCGCCTTCTTCCTCAATCCAGACTCTGGCCGGAAGTCACTCATTTTCATGACGCGGGATTAAAAATATTGAATAAATATATCAGTCGCTTCCACATACTTCTAAGTGGTCCATTTGGTCAGGAGCATAAAATACAGCGTATTTAATATGAAATAAACATGCTTTTGTTAAATATTATGTTCCCCAATAAGGCTGTGTCTTGTATACGTGATCAATATTTATTGTTGGACATTTACTTAATTTGCCTTGCCTTGGTGGCTGTTACGGCCCACTGGGCCCACCTGGGAATTGGGTGGCCTCTTGTGTTGATCTCAAGCTTGTCTTAACATATCTTTAGCTTCCGCACAACCCATCCTTTAAACCCACACCTAATTTTTTTTAAAACAAGCTTTTAACTGTTGCGTATTGGTTTTTAACCTACATGTGGCATCATTTGTCTTATCCTCTTCAATTATTCAAGAGCAGACTTGATTTATTTCAATGTACGTGCCAGCCCTGTTTTGCTCGTTGCCACAATGAATAGTATCATAAAGGGAGAAGAAGCATGAATAATATATGATTACAGCGTTAGGCGATAGACTCCCCATTGCTCAGTGGTGAGTGTTTACATGTTCGGTGCAACGTGGCCTTTGGCTGTATCAGTTGGTAAAACAGAAGTGAAATACAAACAGTTAGACATCTTGGCAGGAACTCTGCAAAAGGTTTTAAATCCTCTTTTTCGTTTGTGTGACAATTAGGAATCTGCTTCCTATACGTACGTAACTTGATTGCCTGAACGACTGATTAAATGAGACTGGGATTAATTTGCTTCTCCCTGGTAAAATTGCCTGGATGTTGCAACTGATTTTTTTCAACCTGAATCTGAATATGTTCTGACTGAATCTGAATTTTTTACAGCGGAATCTTTTGCAGGTACATTTATTTTTAGATTTTTTAGAAATTTAGAAAAAAAATTAAATTTAAAGGGAACCTTTGTTCTCTTTTACTAAAATATATTATTAGAAACACATAAAATATTGCCAATAATGTAAAAATCTATAATATTTAGTGCATGTTTTGACCTGCGGAGGGCGCCATGTTTTATGCGTGTATTTGCGGGTGATGACGTTGTTTGTCACTGTCACTAGACGAACACTACCGGGTTACTTCAATTCCATCTACACGACGATACATCCAAAACATGCGCTCATCGTTTGAAAGCGGCGAGTCTCTTATTACCTATTCATTGCCTCACAATACTTTTTGCATGAGTTTCCCTCTCATACTTTTAGGCATTGTGTTTTCTTGTGGTAGCTTTAAAGAGCATACGACAGGAGAAAAAAAGTCTTAAATAGCATTATTATGTGAATTAGAATCATATTTTGAGACGATTCGACTATATACAACAATTTAGCAAAGCGCAGATGACGAGAAATTAGTCTTTTAATCTGCCGGTTAGCCACGCCTACCGTTATAGGGCTTGAGCGTCCCCAACAGGTGGATGACGTCAGCGGGAGACTGGGCTCATCGGTTTTACTATTCAGCCCATTGAGGGGGGATTATTCAGAACGAGGAAAACGCGACGAAGAGAGCCGTAAAATGTCATTGTTTCAGTCTCTGTACTCCAATATTTTTACAGGATATTCTTTTTATCCAAGTATTTTTCCACAATAGCTAAATAAATGGCTTGAGAAGGACCAGTCAGCCCGTCGAGAGGAAAGTATTCACAACGAGGAAAACGCGACGAAGAGAGCGGCAAATTGTCATTGTTTCTGTCTCTTTACTTCAATATTTTTACAGGATATTCTTTTTATCCAAGTATTTTGCCCCAATTGCTAAATAAATGGCATGGTCATAACAAGTAAGTCTTGTGCTAAATGGAATATGAAATAATAAAAATGCACTTATTCAGGACGACATGGCAAAATTACTCCACAATGGTCAAAACTGTCGACTTCACCTTACTGTCGCACCTCCCGAACGATATTTTATGACACCTAAATCGGACATATGTCATTTCCCTTCCCCGGCTTCGGAGAATGTAAACAAACCAAGAGGCGTGACAGCTAGCCGACATGCTAACCCGAACCGAGTGATGTTTCAAAGTCTTCGAAGCGGAAAATCACACATAACTAGCCCGGATTATTTGACATGACCACTGGGTTGTCGATTGTCTTCGCGGACCGGCAATTTACAGCTCGTTCCCCGGAGGAGGGCGGCTGCAGTTGTTGTGCAGCTAACGTGCAGCTAATGTGCACGAGGAGAGCTTTTTACATGCCTATCAATGATCAAACGTATATACTTTGTGATCGCTGTATTCGTATTTGACATAATACAAAACAAGATGTTTACTCACTTCCAATGTAAGTCCAATGGTCCCACAGTAGTCGGGCTTGCTTTGGCCAATATCCACGGTGAATGGGAACCTTTTGAAACTCCAAAAAGGCGCACACGCCTCTCCCTCACAGCGCAAGATTTTTCTGCAGCCGTTTGGCTGGCGTGATGCGAAAAATAAATGTATTAATCCACAAAATCAGCTGAATCCTTAGTCCCCATACACAACAGTACGGCTGGAAAGTGAAGAGGACGCCTTCAACCGCACACGTCACAGCGCCCTCCTCCTCAATGCAAGCCCGAAGGCGGAAGTCACTCATTTTCATGGCGCGGGATTAAAAAAACTAAATAAATATAGCGATCGCTTCCACACACATCCGAGCGGTCCATATCATTCAGGAGCATAAAATACCGCATGTATCATGAAATAAACATGCTTTTTCGTGTCACATGCACTATAAAGCAGATTGTTGATCTGTTGACCACATTAGTCACGTAGCATATTTAAACCACCCTTATTTGATATTACTACGTTTAAGAATTTTGTTAAGGCAGCTTTTGTAGGTTCTGTATGTATCTAAATAAAACAAGCTGAAAGCGCACAGAAGTACTTTGGGGGTCAAAATCGCCTCTTGTCTCGCTGGTGTAGCACATTTTGGCAGAACACCATTTTTTTTTTCCTACTCTCGTCTTGTCTCATCCAGTCTTTCCTGTTCATTTTGCTTTTGTTGTTCGTTTCTTGTGAAATATCGACAGTGCTGTCATGCTCATTAATCTTCCTCTCGGGTTCAAATTGAAAGTGTTGTACAGATGACATGTTTATGTCGCTCGAGTCATACTCCGAAAGCCCGGCAGCGTAACCATGTGACGTCACCGCCCTGCGACGTCAACAACAATGGCGACTTCCTGGGAACTAATTTTACAAATTGTAAAAAAACGAAAACATCATGAGGGGTTTCAATATCAAATTATTTTAACTAGTGTTGTCAAAATTATCGCGTTAACGCACGGTAATTAATCTTTTAAATTAATCACGTTAAAATATTTGACGCAATTAACGCACATGTCCCGCTCAGACAGTATCAGTATCAAGAAGTATCAACGTTTGCCGAGCAGCTAATGCAAAACAACCTGCTATAAAACACTTAAAATTTAAAGCTGAAAGCATGAGTGAAAATGTTTTTCTTGCCAAACTGCCTTTTGGTAAGTTTTACAGCAAGGTTTTTTGTGCTGTCTAACAGCGAACTCTTGTGGTTGCTTTGCGACATGGTTTATTGCTTTCTTACCAGTTTAATATGGCTGCACGACGTCTCGGGCTGACGCTTACGTTGTAATGTTGTGCTTATATGATCCTTGGACAAGATTTGTCCGTAAGTATGGTTGTTGTAAAGAATGTACATATTATGTTAGTAAGCGAAATGTTATATTTTTTGTATGAGACGCTTTTTGTTTATGTTTAGTGAACCTGTATAGCGTGCTAAGCTAACGTTGGTGCTAATGCTTGTGTACTTTTTTTTGTAGTTTCACTACGGTCTAAAGAGGACAGTGGTTTGAGGCCATTTTATTAATAAATCAGATGAAAAAGGAAGAAGTCTGATTATTAAGGCGTCGTTCACTAGCTGTCTAGCTTTGGAAAAAGTAGACGCTTCGGAGTGAGGACAGCATAGACAGATTTAAAGGACAGTTGAGTGAAATGCCCACTACAGTCCTTATGTACCGTATCTTGAATGTATATATCCATCTTGTGTCTTATCTTTCCATTCCAACAAATTATTTTACAGAATGTATATATAATTTACAGAAAAATATGGCATATTTTATAGATGGTTTGAATTGCGATTAATTGCGATTAATTTCGATTAATTAATTTTTAAGCTGTAATTAACTCGATTAAAAATTTTAATCGTTTGACAGCCCTAATTTTAACACATAATAACGTTTATCTTTTAAGAACTACAAGTCTTTCTATCCGTAGAACCGTTTAAAATCCGATTCCGGTGGCACAGATTTACTTCCATAGGTAACACAGTTTTATATTCTTTTAAATTGCTCGGTTTGACTTCTAAAAGCAGTGGCTGATCTTTAAGGAACTTCCAGGGTGAGACTTGTTCAAAATCATTGTGCCACACTACATTAAGAAGCATACACTATGCTTTTCTACTTGGTGTGGCAGAACACTCTGTACACACACTCACGTGCTCGCGCACACACACAGTAGGCACACAACCTCTGCAAGGCGGGGAGTGAGAAAACATGCATTCAGAGACCTTGGGAATTCACTCACATCTGTGCCTTTTCTCTTGCACACACTGTTTGCAGATAGAGATCTCGGGATAAAACAATAACAAATAACTGGCACTCCGAGCTAGATCGCACTGTTTGAATTCCAACACAAGAAGCATTAACACAATCAGCTGTATCCTTACTCACGCCCTACATTAGCCATATGGGCTAGAATAATAGAGCAGATTTAGGGGTGTGACAAAATATCAAAATGGTGATATATCGTGATACTTTGCATCCCAAAAGGTTAGCGATATGCTCATGCCAAGAATCGAGATATTGTTTTAAAAAGGTGTCAATGTTTAAAAAAATAAAAATAGAAGGAAACCAACTAGGCAAACTGCGGTTTCAGGGTATCATGGTATTGCAGTTATATCTCTAAAATGTGTTATTTTTAGATGTAAGGGTTAAAAAAAAAAAAAAAATCCTTTCAACAGGTTTTTATTTTTCACAGCATATTTTCAAATTAAAACATCAACATGAATATAAACTTAAAATAAATTGATGAAATAACAAAAAATAACTGATTTTAAATAAAATTAAAAAAAATAAAACTTATAGACTAAACCCACAGCTCAAGTTCCTCAATATTAGAACAAGAACAAAAGTAATTATTTGGGCTAAAAAACACTTCTACATAAAATTAAAAATATATTGCAGGCACTTGACTGACTTTAAAGCTCCCTCTCAATTTTTTTAGACTTGCTCATTTTCTACAGATTTCTTTTTCAGTCCTAGCTATGATGCAGGACTGTGAGCATGTTCACCTTTTCTGGCTTAAATTTGGAGCGGTGAGGTGAGAGGAAACTAGTTCGTCATCTTGGCATGCTAACTAGCTACATTATTTGCCTCGTTAACAAGCATACGTTAGTCACACTAAACATGCGGAACTTTCGTAGCTGGTGGGGAACGCTCATGACAATGTTTGCTTACCTTAAATTTTGTGTAAAGTCACGTAAATGTGAAATCATGTTTGAGGTGTTGCCCCCCCCCCTTGCAACCTTCCTCTGCAAGCAGGTCTTGCACGTTGGCTGTCCTTCCTCCTCTAAGCCGGGGCCGTCTTTCTTTTCAGTAGCTGAAGTACTCCCATACTCGCGACTTTCTTTTTTTTTTGAGGGGGAAAAAAGCTCAAGTAAAGTTTTGCCACCTTCAGCCATTGTGTCAACTCGGTCTACAGCACAGAGTAGCGTCACTGACAGACACCGCAACAACCGGAGGGGGAGGGGTGAGCGCTGCCACTCCATTTCTCGCTGCATTTTTGGAACATAAAAAATAGCTAATACCGTACTACGATATGACGGATAATTTTAGTGGTTTGGTGACTTTTTCATACCGCAGTAAACCTTGAAACCAGTAACTGGCACATGCCTAGAACCAACGAGTTGCTACCAAAATAATAGTGTCTAAGTAAACTCTATGGCTGCCACTGACAGCGCTTGACGCACAATACATTGAGACAAGGAAGTACAAATGAACGTTTGTTCATTCCAAACCAGGGTATTCAAAGTCACTTTGCGATTTTCAGGGCAGTTACAGGTCACTTTCTGTTCATTTTAGGGCATTTACAGGTCACTGCCTATTCATTCCCAGGTCACTTCCTGTTCCGTAACCCAATATCAACAGGAAGTGACCCATAAAATGCCCCAACATGAACAGGAAGTGATTGAACATCAACAGATAATGACCTGAAATGGCCTCAAATTACCTCGTTGCCTGGCATTGGCTGCCACAACATGAACAGGAAGTGACTGAACATCAACAGATACTGACCTGAAATGGCCTCAAATTACCTCGTTGCCTGGCATTGGCTGCCACTGACAGAAATAGAAGTGGGAGGGGCCTTGTTTGAGTTGGGAGGGGTTAATTCCCTGCCACCCTATCAGTTCAACTGGATTGGGCTACTAGTGATAAACTTACAGCAGAAGGATGAAAATTGTTATTTTTTTTTTGTTTATTACTTGTTTTGTTGAATATCCTAGAATGGTTTCTTGACCAATGTATCGTTAATCGTTGTGTCGCCATATTGTAAGATCATAGTTATCGTGAGCTTTGTATCGCAAATCGTATCGTATTGTGAGGTACCAAGAGGTTCCCAGTAGGCCTGTACAATATATCGTTTGAACTTCGCCTTCGTCCCATTGCATGACGTGCAATTTTTTTTTCTGTTATGTAAACTTTTGTTTTTCTTCATAAAAGCAGCAATTGTGCAGAGACATTGCTTCCTGGATCCTTTTTAAATAAATCAATCTTTATGATTCACAGTTAAACCGTTTGATCGTAGAGCTACCGAGGCTCCTCTGGCCAGATCAAAGCTACAAACCTGTCATTCACCGTTAAGTACCAATTGCCGGTTGCACTGGTGACCAAGAAAAACAGTCTTGTCGCACTAGTTGTACCGAGTTCATTTTGCCTACACTTATAGATTAGTCAAAATTTTCTGACAATAGTAGTTGATTTAATTACCTAACATGTTTCGGCGAACATTTCCGCCTTCGTCAGATGGTCACTGATGTTGGTGTGAGGCGTCCATCAGCTGATGAAGACGCTTCACATCAACTCCAGTGACCCTCTGACGAAGGCGGAAGTGTTCACTGAAACATGTCAGGTAATTAAATCACCTACTATTGTCTGGGATAAAAGAAAATTTTGACTAGTCAGGTTGCACTGCTTAGCAGGAGGGAGAGGGTGCGAGGCTGTACGAGCATGAAGCAGAAAAACAAAAACCCAATCCTTTCACACCGATTCAGGTCCTCTGAAAAATGGCGCGATCGGCCCGATTTCTGATCACGTGATCGGATCGGAACATCTCTAATGAATACAATCTGGTCATTAGGGATGGGAATCGAGAACCGGTTCCTATAGAGTTCCGTGTGTTTTAATCCCATGGAATCGTTTGGCAGTTTATCTAACGATTCTCTTATCGATTCCAATCAAAACGAATTACGTCATGTAATTTACGCATGTTACACACAGTCGAATCAGCAAGTGAGACTACATGATTACTCAAAGAGTGACCACTCACCAAGTACAATCTGGAGAGTCGTTGCATTGGTCTGTCGTATTCCTCGTGGAATACTCTATAAGAAAAATATAACATATATGCATCTAAAATAATTCTAAACGATTTTATTAGCAATTTTAATACTCCTGTTAGAAAGGTTCATTGGGTATGCGTTCGTTCCCATAGCAACCGGTCAGTTACTTCCTGTTATTGTCCTACTTCACACGTGCTGCTGGGACGGAGAATAGGTGTAAGGTGCACATTTCAAGCTGATTTCGGCGACCTGTTAATCTGTGTGCGTCCATTAACGAATGTAAGTATTTCCTCTTTATGTCATAAAGTTCTTGTGATAAGCCAGAGCTGTTATCAGCGCAGCCGTTTCGTGTTTTTACTGTTATGTCGGCTGGTTCCTCCCGCTCATCCTCGCTGTGTCGAGGAGAGCGTTGCATATCTGTGTTGAGAGGGAATGTGTTAGTTTAGCATCTTAAGATGATGTTTTACATCCATATGAGTGTAAAGTGATTAGTTTTCGCCACTTTTATGGCCGAGATGACTGCACGTGCACGCAGCGTGCTTCCGGGTTGTGCGCGCGCACTTGCGCCCCCCACCTTTGTGTTCATTATACAGTGCGAGTCATGTATGTGTGTCATTGACTGCTTATCAGTCAATTTACATTGTTTATTGCATCAGCACGAATATGATGTAATTTTCTTTCCTTTCAGAACCACACATATACCCACACATTCCAGTCTTCTTCCACACACATACAAATACATCAACATCTTTCCACGCGTGCTCTCATCTGCTCATTGAGTGATTCTCATATCAAGTGCCGTTGCCTGTATATAGTTGTGCCTGTTGTCAAGTTGGATTAAAAGTGCCAAAGACCAACTCCACTGTCCGCTCCTTGTGTTCTAACCCAGGGGTCCCCATCTGCCGGGCCGTGGACCGGTACCGGTCCGTGGCGCATTTGCTACCGGGCCGCACAGAAATAATAATTTATTAACGACCGCATTCTGGCCGAATTAACCCTGTGCCCCTGTTTAACACACCAATATCCCTGTCTACTCTAGATATAGTACTACAGGATAGATTAGAATGTCGTCATAGAAATCCATTGATTGGACTGCTAGCAGTACATCTTGTTTGTGTATATAATATATCTATGTGCGCTTGTCCTCGATAATAACGTATGACGTAGGTCGTCGCCCATCACATTTGTTCCTGGAAATAATTAGCCCCCACACGAGCGTAGATGACTGGAAAACAGACGTCTTTGGAGATATTTTTACGGCGAAAAGGGCACCTGACGAGCCTACAACCTCGAAGACCCACGAACCGCAAAGGAGTGGATTCGTGACCCGTTTGTGAATAAACCGAGTGATTCGAGCATGTCTGTGCAACAGGAGGATCAGCTTGTAGAGATCGCAAATGACGGCGACCTTATTAAATGTACATTTGAGACAACACCGACCGAGGTTCTGGATTAAAGTCATTCCGGAATATCCTGACATCTCTACGAGAGGATTGAAAACCTTGCTACATTTTCCAACATCGTATCTTTGTGAAGCGGGCTTCATAATGCGTAACGACAAGGCGAAGTCGTTAACGGTGAGAGCGGTGTGCAGTTGTTGTGTGCAGCTAACATGGCAGGATGTATTTGAGGAGAACTTTTCTACATGTCCTTCCATGATCAAACATAAGTTAATATTCCTTTCTTTCAAGAAAGATTGTAGTGTTTACTTTGGAATCGCTGCATTTGCGCATTTTGCGGCTATGTTTAATGTTACGCGCATGCGCAGAACCACATCGTTGCAATTTTTGATGGGTTGCAAAATTTGTCAGAACACCGGTCCGTGAAAAAAAGACTCAAATAACACCGGTCAGTGGTGCAAAAAAGGTTGGGGACCCCTGTTCTAACCGACACCCCGAGGCGAATGAACCAGAAAACATATTGAACCCAGCACCTCATACAGTCCATTAGTCCAAATTAGAATCGATAAGAGAATCGATAAAGAATCAAATCGTGAAGCAATATCGATAATGGAATCGGATTTGTATAAATCTTATCAATTCCTATTCCTAGTGGTCATAGAGAGTCAACCAAAGTCTTCCCAAACAGAGCTTTTTAAGTCATGTGGTGAAAATTCTTCTAGTTTGAATATCGCAATATATCGCTAACCCCCCAAAGGCGCAATATCAGTTCAGCCCCAGTTCCCAACCCTATTTTAGATATACTGTAGCTGATGCCGTTTTTGTCTTCTCTACAGGAAACCAATATGTTGCTGTGAGGGTTGCAGTGAATATGATAATAAAGATGGATTAAAAATCAGAGTGTTGTAAGAAAGCAATTGATTTAAATGTCAGGGTAAATTCCACCCCTTCCCCCTGCTCTGCTTTATTGGGGTGCACAGCGAATGTCCCTCGGAGACTCAGTGCAGCTTGGAGATGCTTGCACAGGGCTTGTGTGTTGGGGACTAGCGGGTGGTGCTGCTGGTGATGGGGGGGGTGGACATCAATAATTCAGTATTGCCGGGGAAACAGGACGCAAAGGTGTAAGAGAGTAGGGGAAACATTTCTCCAAGCGCTGTGAGAATGAATAAAGTGAGGCTACTCATTCGATGAGATTTTTTTTAGTCTAGTCGAAATGTATTTAACCCCTAAGACGCCTTTTAAATGATAAGAAATCTCCCAAACTGGTTTATTTTCAACACACGTCACATAAACACAATTTAATTTCGTGGCGAATGGAGGTCTTTGTCTTTGTGAGAGCAAGAGAAAACTCTGCGGAGCCCTAAAAGAGCATGGGGCTATCTCCCGGGCCTGCTTATTAAATTTCCAATCATAGCCCGTAGTGCCAAGGCTTTACCGCCAAAAAAACACCTTGCGCCGTGCAGGCAGAAATTGCTATTGCTTTTTAGAAACCTGAGGGTTTTCCTAACATTGATTTCTGTTGCGATGGGAAGGAGGGAAATAGGGTCGAGGCCATCATTAAAACAGAGACACAGAAGAATGGGCAATGCTCCTTTTGTAGCCAGCAACACAGAGGTGCTGAGTTGGCTTAAAGGTGTGTTTGTTCCCTTGTGTGTGTTTGCCAGCTCATTTTCACTGTGAAGAGCATCTCCCTGTTATGGCTATAGGCTTAATCCATTATTGTTCCAATTGCCGGTGTGGATTCAGTCTCAGCCTTGCCCACACTGGGGTCAATTGCAAAGAAGGTATCGTCTGTTCGCTGGAAGATTGCCATGAGATTAATTATGTATTTGTTAAAGAGTGGATCAGGTTATGATTAGCCTCGGCACTGGAATGACGAAAGGGAGGTTTAGTTCTTATGTCAGCGCAACATTACACTACCTTTATCACTGTGTCAGTGTCTCCATGTTTTTTTTCTGTCTTATCCACCCTCCCAAGAGGGCTCCCTCTTTCGCCTCCACAATTTTCTCATTAGCGATTGGAGTCCAGTGTTCATTTCCCAGCAATAGACTGTGCTGCCACGCTGCTCCAAAATGAAAGCCCATCACATATATTGCTCCCGCTAATTGTTTCTAGTCATAATGAAGTTCCTCATAGTAGAGAAATGGTAGTTAAGGCACACCAGGTTGTGGCCATGTCCGCTGCTTCAATGTGAGTGCAAGCTGTCGTTTCTTTTCACACTTTCAATTTGTCTCTTAAGTGAAGATTATTCAGTGATAAGCGAGAGTAAGCAGTGTCAGACATTATTAACCTTATCTGTTCTCATGTGCAGAACATATGTATTATTGGGCAGATGAAGACATGGATATCTAGCATTTTTTTGTGCATGTTGCTGATGGAGCAGCTAGACAAAGGTCTCAACATATGCCCATTATTTTCCACTTTTCCCATCTGATTTTCATGGAATTTTCTCCAACACAAATAACAACAAACATAAGGATGAGAGGTTGGGTACAAGTTTGTTTGTAAGTTTGAGGTACAAATCGGTCCCTGTTAGGCTTGCATTTTTGAAGATCGAGGGACAAAGATGGGGTTCTAGTGGACCTTAACTTCTCACAATAGCCACGTTTACATGCTGACTTTTATTCATACCGATTCAAATCATTCCGAATGGAAATTTCACATCAGCTGTTTACATGTCACTTCATCTATTCCGATCCAGCGTTTACATGTGACTGCCTTTATTCCGAAAGGACGTTTGACAACTGCCGTCTGACATGCGCAGATTAATCAAAACAAACCGTCACGTTGCAAAACATGGAGATCGATCGTCAGATCAGCTGCTGTTTTAACTTTTCGAGTGGAAACAAAACTTCAGAATGATACGCCCTTCATTTAAAAAGTTGTGTGGGTGCGCTGTGCGTTTGCTTGGAAGCCATGTTGCAAGTGACGTTACTTACGTCACCAAGTGACGTCACCATGTCAGTACGGAGCATGCGCAGAAAGAACGCAACCAGACACCATTCCGCTTCCCTGTTTACATGATATAATTTTACTTCTAATCGGTTTGGGAAAAGGAATATTCCACCCCTGTGAATCGGAATGAAATTCCATTCGGTTTGGGCCTGTTCATTCCGAATGAGGTGTTTATATGGAACACATTTATTCGGTTTGAACAAATATTCCGATTGTAATTGGAATATTTGGCTCCATGTAAATGTGGCAAATGCCGTTCTAAAATCGTAGTAGATTGAAAAACAGTGAAAGAAAAATATAGTGTAAGGTAGGGTGACCAAAAACGTCCTCTTTTGCCGGGACATGTCGTCTTATTATGTGCTCTTCGGAGGGTCCGGCCGGGTTTCATAAATTTATGAAAATGTCCGGTTTTTATGATTTTTCACGGGACCAATTTGAAGAGAATCCCTCCGGCTGCTAGGAGGCAGCGCATACTTGCGTTGATGTGGCTCCGACTAGTAGGGGCGGGAGAAGGAGTACATCTTCTTCTTGTTTTTTGTAGGCAGTTTACCCTTTGTTTCATGTGGAATTACCACCATCTAACGACGGTTGACAGTTTGGCAAGAAATCAGACCACAGCAAGGAGTTTTAAGACGTGGCTCCATACACCTTTCTGTAGGTTTCTCTCCTGTTCACGTCGATCACGTGTGTTGAATATTGGGTTATATGTGTAAACAGAGATGCAGTATATTGTATTAGTCTTGTATTAATTGTTCTGTGTTCGTGTATTTGGTTGAATGTTAGTATATTTTAAATAGGAGCGCCTGCCCAATTGAGAGTTTTTTACGATAAATACGTATATAATGGCAACTGTTGACTTCTGTCGGAGATTTGTACTGGCGTAATCTGTAAAATCCTGTTTGGTGTCGCATCGTTGCGCTGCCGATGATTGTAAACTTTTATAGCAAAGTTTGATTTTGCCTCGCCCGGTACTCGCTAACAGGGTAGCTATCAGTGCGCTCAGCCGCGCTAAGCATTATGGGAAATGAGGTTTTGAACTGCTGCGTTTGGAAACGTGCTGGTTGAATAGCTTGTCAGTTTATTTCAGTTATAGTTTGCGAACACTGAATAGAATAAAATTGAGTGGGAATAACAATATCACGACAATTGTCGTGATAGTAATTTCTAAAAATGTTGAGTTGGCACATAGCCTACTGTGTGTGCGTATTGACTGGACTACATTTCCATGGGTCTGCATTATATATATATATATACAGTGCTGCTCAAAAGTTTGTGAACCCCCTCAACATTTTGGAATTTTCTGTTATTTCAACCTGATTTCCTAATCAATCAATTCAGTAGTTTTTTTTTGTTTTTTTAACAGTTGTGTTGTCGAGACTAAATTAAAAAGAGTTTTCATCAACTGATGTAGGTGCAAAATTGAACTGTTTGGTCACAACCAAAACCGTCATGTCTGGCGAAAAGTCAACACTGCATACCACCAAAAGAACCTTCTCCCAACAGTGAAGCATGGAGGTGGGAATGTCAAGATCTGGGCTTGCTTTTCATCCTCAGGACCTGGACAACTCCACATAGTCCAGGGAATCATGAATTCTGAGGAATATTGTCAAATCCTAGAACATAACCTGACGCCATCTGTTTTGAAGTTAAAGCTTGGCAGAAGGTGGATCATGCAACATGATAATGATCCAAAGCATTCCAGCAATACAACCAAGGAATGGCTGAAAAAGAAGAAGATTCGTGTTCTGGACTGGCCCAGTCAAAGTCCTGACCTAAATCCCATTGAAATGCTGTGGCGGGACCTGAAGCGAGCAGTTCATGCCAGACGCCCATCAAACCTCTCTCAAATGACTGCGTTCTGCAAGGAAGAATGGGCAAAAATCCCCCAAAGTAGATGTGAGAGGCTGATTAGTCACTACAGAAACCGTTTGGTTGAGGTAATCTCTGCAAAAGGAGGCGCAATATCCTATTAACTGAAGGGGTTCACATACTTTTGCACACATGATATCTGAGTTTTTCTTAAATCAACCACTTTTGTTAAATAAAGAATGACAATATAACTATTTCTTTTGTTTCAGTCCATTATTTGGAATGTCAGTATTGTGGATTTGGGTATAACTTAACATTTAATAAGGTTATTTTAGTTTTTTTTTTACAAAAAATCTGACCATCGCTGTGGGGTTCACAAACTTTCGAGCAGCACTGTATATATATATATTTTTTTAATCAATATTCGTTTATTTATTTATTTCTTTTTTAAGGTTTGATTATTTTTTTTAGGAAGAATAAAGCCTGTTGAGTAAAAAATATTTCCATATAGTGTATAATATATACAAAATACTGAATTTTTCTAACCAGACGGAGGAGGCACACTTTAAATATATTAAAGTTATATAGGCATCTTTGAGTGGACTTCGAGTAAAATTCAAGTAACTCGAGACCGAGCCGAGTGTCCTCTTTTTTGGAAATCAAAATATGGTCACCCTAGTGTAAGGACTAATGCTGCAACGATTAATCGTAAGTAATTCGATTAGAAAAAAAATATTTGAGTTGTTTGCATTTAGTTTAATTGATCTGGGTGGATACATTGCCCTCTAGTGGCAACATTGAATATTCCAGCTGCTCCCTGGTAAGACCAACATAAGCTAAGATTTTGTTTGAGCTAATGTTTTTTTTAATGCATTCGTAATTCGTCATTTAGTCCATAGGCATATTTAGCGTTTTTTTTTTTTTTTTTTTGTGGAAATATGTTTAAAACATTTGTTAAGAGCATTGTAAAAAAAAAAAAAAAAAAAAAAAAAAAAAACAACAACAAAAAAACGTATTTTATAGCATTTAGACTAGCGGACTTTTGCTATGTAAGTTAGCCAATTATTCTTTTGTTATACTTAGATCCTCATTTATTATTTTTATACCGTTTGAGGCTCAGCTCAGGGATTTTAATTTTTTATGTTTCCTATCAGATTACTCGATTATTCGAACCAACTAATAATCAATAGCTGCAGCCCTAGTAGGGATGCACCCATGCACATTTTTTCACTTCCGATTCGATTCCGAATCTGGAATTTGCCAATACGACAAAAAGGTGATACAAGTTTGTTTTTTAGTTTGTAATTATTTTAAAGTTATTTTCAGATCTCGACAAATTAGCAGTTTACTTCTCTAGAGCCCTCCCCCACACACAAAATATCCAACACAGCAGAATCCACAACACAAAAACCGAGGGTGGTGGCTGCACACAATCTATTGGAATATAAAACATATTGCATGTGCATTTTGTGTATATCTGGTTAACTAAAAAGATTTGACACTAATTGCATGATTCCTTTTTAATAATAAAAAAACAAAGGGAAGAAACTGCAAATGTTTAATTCCAAGTAAAGCTTGCTGTTATAAATTCATTACTGTTTCTGCAGTTGTGTTGTTGTTTCCCTTTAGTTTATATTTATGGTTTATATTTGGCGCGTCGTTAGGCAGCTAAAGCAGGGGTGGACAAACTATTCCACAAAGGGCTGTTGTGGGCAATAATACCGTCAGAGAAATTCAACTTTGAACTCTCAAGACAAGTGTTACCTCGATAGCTCAATTAGAGAAATGAATCAGACCCCAACTTTGGATTGCTTTTCTTCGAAGGCTTTATGAGCAAGAGCTCTCGGGTACAAACACGGAGCCACGCACAAAGCGTCCTCTTCGCATGTGGACAAAAGAGAAATGCAGGGCATGCCTCTATATATGGGTTGCCATCATAGAAACAAAACCTGAATTTACAGAAAAACATCCTCTGTTACATCTATATAACATCCTCAAGTTATGACCTTGAATACCAGCTGGTCATAATGTGCTCAGCCTGATAAGCCACAGTCATCCCTTGATTCATTCAGGGCATATTGGAAAACACAGGAACATAACAGTCCATATTTGGGCATATTGTGATACAGTCTATAATAGTCAAGGCTATGAGGAGGCACACTCAAACAGATTAATACAACAATGATGCTCTATGCTACAATTTTCTCATGCAAGCATAACAAAAGCATACAAAATATAATGTATAATGGTTGTGTTTTAAGCATGAATAAAATTCTCTCACAAATACCTAACTCTAGCCGACAGCCGCTACACACTTCGCCCATGTTGCTACAAACTACGCCCACATGATGCTACGGTGGTGGCATCTGATGTGTCTCATAGATATCACATGTACATAGAACTAGATGCGAAATGACAGACTCGGTAGCGTTAGCACTTGTACATAGAACTAGATACGAAATGACAGACATGGCGGCGTTAGTAAACAGCCGCCATCTCAAAGTAGTAGACTTCTCAGGAAGGCTCTGTTGTAGCGAACCTAAGGTAATTAACTTTTTTTTTTGTAAAGAATCTATAATACTCCTAAATCGGCAAAATCTTAACTTGAATCTATCTTTAAATGATGGAACAGTTTTAAAACTTTCACATGTCAAAAGCAGACAGAAAGAAAATAAAGCAATAATGCAATAACCGGAGCAATTTTAAAAGTTTAAACAGTTGATTCACAACATTAAATGACTTCAAAACATAGGCTAGGTTCATACTAAAGGTCTTAATGCACGAATCCGATTTTTTCGTGTTTTTCCAATTCAAGTCGGGCATTAACTTGACGGTTTGAACGGGATAAGTCGCATAGAAGTGGACCATTTCAAATCCGATCTGAGTCACTTTCGTATGTGGTTCAAATCCGATCTGGGCCACATTTTTTCAGAACGTGACTGGCGGTCTGAATTGTTAAGACTCCCAAATCGGTATTCATGGAGCAATTACGAGTCAGAGGACGGCAGCCATGTATGCATTAGCGCCCAGCTTGACCACAGTCATAAAAAAATAAAATGAAGAAAAGAATAAGACTTACAATTTTCGATTTTCATTCTGTGCGACGAATGAGCAATATTTCATTATTGCACACTTGGCCGAGTCGGGGGAAACTGACGCACCCACGTCATATCACGCACACACGTCAAGGCTCATGTGTGTGCGTATTTGCATTCTATCAGTCTAAACTTTGAATATAAGACTAAACGGGGATTATTAATGTCTATTATTTGTGTCCTCTTTTTGGAAATCAAAATATGATCACTCTGGAATGACATACAGCTAGCATGTATAATTTGTTTTGATGCGTCTGCGCATGCAGGTCTCTTTGCTGAGCGCATCTCGGACTGCGAATTAGTGCGCATGCGTGATACTTGAACGGTCTCAATGGACAAAGGCAGTCTGAACGGGCACGCCAAAAAAACAGATATGGCAAAAAATCGGATTTGTGCATTAAGACCTGTAGTATGAACCTAGCCATAGAGAAGGTTACAATCTAGTTATTGCAAAACCCGCAATACCCCTGTGTTAAGTTTGGGGTAAAGAATTGGGCCTATTGTCCTAAAAACTGTTTGAATTTTATACAGTACAGTAATCGGATTCTTCGCGCCACTGTACCTGCAGCAGGTGTAGTTTGGAGGGGCGTAGTTTGTATGAGGCGTGGTTTGTAGCGTGGCTCCGGCTGCAGTCAGACCCTTCTCGCTGTGGGTGCGGGTTTTGCTGTAACCCATCAAGAGTACATCTTTTCACCAATTTGGTTGGTGTCTTACAAGTGAACAGTTAATTGCATTCAGGTATTCCTTGTTTCCACTGAAACCTCATTGGTTAAACTGTCTATGCTGGATCAGTTGGAACAAAGACCAGGACCCACTGTGCTCCTCGAGGACCGGTTTGCCCACCCCTGAGCTAACACGTTTGCATAGGTTTATTCGCTTGTTGTTTTCTTGGAAGCTCTCCATAGCATTTGCAAAAGATGGTCTTATATGACTTGCTGGCATCAAATTGGGGGTAATTGCATGCAAATATGACTCGGCATCCCTCTGATGACTTTCAGACTCTCGTGCATTTCAGACTTTGCTTTTATTTTGGCACAAGCATTGTAGAGTAGGAAGTGCTAGTTGCACTGAGTATTTCTCGTAGAGGCCACTCTCAGATGGACGATAAAAACATTACACGTATACAGTGGTACCTCTACATACGAAGTTAATTCGTTCCAGGACCTTGTTTGTAAGTCGAAATGGTCGTATGTCGAGCAGGATTTTCCCATAGTAATACATTATAATTCCATTAATTTGTTCCACAGCCCAAAAACCTACACTAAATCCTTAATAAATACTGCTTGTACTATTACAAATGGCAATTAAACATAGCAAAATAAAAAAAAAAGTCATAAATAAAAATCAGAATAATATACCGTAATATCCCGAATATAAGGCGTGCCCGTGTATAACGCGCTCCCCCAAATTTATTTGTAAAATCTAGGGAAAATTATTGTACCCGTGTATAACGCGCACCCTAATTTTAGCATCGATAAATAGAAGAATACAAGAAAACAGAGCTTGTGTACAGATTAGTGCTGCAACGATTAATCGATTAACTCAAGTATTCGATTGCAAAAGAATATTCGAATTTTGATGCCTCGAGTATTCGTTTTATTAAAGTGGCGTTGTAATGGTTTGTTTTGAAAGCGTTTGCATTTAATTTTATTGATTTGGTTGGATACACTGCCCTCTAGTCTGCCTCATTTCACTTGGCTGAATTCATCTGCTCCCTGTTAAGATCAACATAAGCAAAGTTTTTGTTTGAGTAATATTTTTAATATTAATATTAATAATATTAATATAATATTTGATATTTTTTAAATCTAATTTTTTTAATGCATTCGTAATTTAGTTTAAAGGTATATTTAGCCTTTTTTGTGGAAATATGTGTTTGAACTATTTGTTAAGAGCATTGTAAAAAAAACGTTGGAATTTTATAGCATTTAAACTGGCGGACTTTTGCTATGTAAGTTAGCCAAAGTTCTTATGTTGTACATACAGTGGGGAGAACAAGTATTTCCACTGTATATCCTCATTTATTTTTTTATACCGTTTGAGTCTCAGGTCAGGTATTTTATTTTTTTATGTTCCTAACTAGTTCATCGATTAATGGACTACTAAAATAATCGATAGCTGCAGGCTTAGTACAGATACAGAAATGTCATTTTACTGAATGGTGAAACACAGCACAAGCAGAGCATATTGGTAGTTCAAAACATTACCATAAACTAAGAATATTTATGGTAATAATATGATTTGACAACTTCTCACACTTACCAGAATCTAGGAGAAAACAAAACAGATATGACTTTTCTTTTAAAGGCCGCTGTATAACTTGCTCGTTTCATCATGATGAATAAATGTTTCTTCCATGGATTGATACGGTAAAATAAAACTGATGACTAAAGTCGGGAATCGGAAAGAGCGCATCGCTGTAGACTGTAACAATAGGAACTATTGTTGTTTGGGTTTGAGTTTCCCGAGGGACAGATATAGTTGACGGACACAGTAAGTCTGCTGTGTTACGTTTGTTATGGTCCGAGTTGCAATAAACGTTGACTCAAATGAGTTCAAAAAGCAAAATGATGTGCTTTATGAAGAGTGAAAAAAGCTGAGTTTAACACAGACGAAATCTTTCGACCAATCAGAGTGAAGTATTACCGAAACAAAATGGTGACGTCATGTACCGTAATGGTCGGCAACAGATCGCCGCATACGTTTTTTTCAACACAACATGGCCGTGTCAATGAAAAAAAAAAAATCTTTTTATATATGTATGTATGTATATATATATATATATATATATATATATATATATATATATATATATATATATATATATATAAAATTATATTTCTATCTCCATCCCTGTACCCGTGTATAATTGCGCACCCATGATTTTACAAGTTGATTTTGGGGAAAAAAAAGTGCGCTTTATATTTGGGAAATTACGGTAATACTACTACTACTACTACTACTAATAATAATTAATAATTATTTCTGTAAATACGGTAATGTAACGAATCGGATTTTAATTTGGCGGGCACTTTTTTCTGTACCTGAACACACTGCGGGGCTGACGTCACAGTGAGTTAGGTCGGTGTGGTAGAGATAATAATTTCGTTTTCTTGAGAGCACAGTCAACTGCAGCGGACAATGGGATTTTTTGTCAGAGAAGTTCTTCAATAAATGATAAAAACGTGACAAAGCTGACGATTTCCTTGGTGATGTTACCACAATAATAATTGTCATATTGTCCAAAAAGACCGTGGACCTGAGGACCGTGGAGCTGTATTGTTGAGCCAGTTCACGGATACGCACCCCACGGTCATATTTTTCTATAATTTGCGTGTTCATTTCAAAGGTAAGCATCACTTTTTTCCTTGTTTCACCAACTGGACCCACTTTTTTTAAACCTATGTTGATTTCTCACAAAAGAAAATCCACCGTGCGTTCATTTGTGGCGCTGTCGTGTCGTCGTATTTCGAGCATGTCGTCGGATGTAGAAACAAATGGCGAGTCAAATTTTACGTCGGATGTCAAAAAGATCGTGTGTCGAAGCGATCGTATGTCGAGTTACCACTGTATTATATTTTCACTCATCAAAGGTAGCATTTCATTGTTATACCGCAATAATACAAAGTTGTGCAGATTTGTTCATATATTATGTTGCATGTCACAGACGTACAGTATCATCAAGCATGTCGTATAGACATTGACGACTTCTTCCAAATTATTGTGGTTATCACAAATCTTTTGAAATGCAACTGATTATAATTCATTGCTAAAAATTAGATCAAAATATATGTAATCCTTGTTCTCTTTGACCATTTTTTAAGACCTCTGCTTCTCTGTTCAGGCACAAGAACATCACATTGACCCAGTGGGCTCACAAGCCTCCATGCTGTTCACAAGCTGAATCACAGCATGTCAGAATGACAGGCGGTGTGAAATGGAGAGGTCTGTCGGAGATGACCTTTAAACATGGCACAGCACATCTTTTGTCAAGTGCTTATAAAAAAAAACCCCCAGCCTTTTCTGCTTCATCTCCTTCTGCCGGAGAGCGAGCGGCACTCGGGTTGGTCCACCTGCCTCTTCAGCGCTCCATTGCGGCCTATGCACGTGTCAGAGCCTGCACTTGACTGTCAAGCGGAACATGTAATATGTCTTGTGCGCCATCATGCTTTATGGACCTCATCATTTTACAGAACATATATCAGAAAATGGTATGCCTCTGCTAAGTGTGGCTGAGCCTCAGGGTTGGAACCGCCATGCAGCTGGTGTTCTCTTGTGGATTAAATATAATATTTTGTCCAGAACGGTTCCCTAGCTTATTCTGATTCATCTCATTCTGCACCGTATTTCTCTTGAATCCTTCCCTCTTTGCTGCCTTTCCTTACCGATGCCATTTGAACTACAGCGCAGGAAAAATAAATAATGAAGCTTATGAATTATTGATGGCCCACAAGACTCGTCTTGGTTTTCCTTACAGCACAATTTTCCTGCCCTTGGGCCTCATCCACTGTAGTTACGTATGCACAAAACAGGTCTGTAAGTTGCGTACGCCACTTTTTACACCAATCAGATCCGGAGCTGCAGGTTGCAGCTAGCTTGTATTCCTGTGAAGAAGCTACCATTAGTACTGATTTGCAGCCCTATTACCTGCAACTCTGTTACTGTGATTGAGCCAAATATCATAATATAAACTAAATCAGGAAATTAAAAAAAAAAAAAAACATTCATCTGCGAGATCATGCCTTTGATAGTTTATTACCTAGCATTGTTGAATATGTATCAGAAAAACAGAGAAGTGAAGGCTCATTTTTTTCAGAATTTTGGAGCCAAAATGTCTTTAGATTGTGGAATAAGGTCTGTCTTCGTCAATCGCACTGAAAGAGTTAACAAAAGTTAACATTTCGGACACAACATACTCACGTTTTGAAGACGCGACTGGCAACTGATAAGGTGATGTGGTTTTTGGCCTTTGATCAACATGCTCATTGATCAGCATTTTCATTCACGTGATGCTTATCCCTTCCTTTTTTGTTAGTAAGGGCCAGAAAACACAGTGATCCCTCACTACTTGGCGCTTCAAACTTCGCGCCCTCAATGCATTGCAGATTTTTTTTTCAAAAAAAAAAAACAAAACAAAACAAAAAAAACAGCTTAATTTTATTTAAAAATGCTAATATATACCGGACTGTCTCAGGAAATTAGAATACACAATATTCTAATTTCCTGAGACAGTCAGGAAATTAGAATATTGTGTATTCTAATTTCCTGAGACAGTCCTGTATATATACACAGGACTGTCTCAAAAAATTAGAATATTGTGTATTCTAATTTCCTGAGACAGTCCAGTATATGCATTTATACTTGTACAAATCATTGTTTTCTTTTATATACATCTCATTTACAGTACTGTCACAGATTAATTAAAAAAGTAATTTGATTACTGATTACTTATCAAAAAAGTAATCTAGTTATATTTAGTGATGGGAATTGATAGGATTTTTACGATTCCGATTCTATTATCGATATTGCTTAACGATTCGATTCTTTATTGATTCTCTTATCGATTCTAATTTGGGGAAAAAGAAGAACAAACGTTTTGATTGGCATCGAGTTTGTTTAATCAGAAGTCACAACCTCACAAACTCGCAACGAGATCAAAAGAGGCTCAAAGCCTCAATGTTAACTGTGGCAATAAGTGGCAAATACACAAGAATGTGTAACATTTTACTGAAACATTTATCTAATAGAAATAAAAAATATTGGTATATATTGGCAGATAGGTTGTTGTTCTGCCTTTGGCAATATGTGTTAAAGCAGGGGTCCCCAAACTTTTTCCTGTGAGGGCCACATAACTTTTCCCTTCTCTGATGAGGGGCCGGGGTCAGTTTGTAACAGAAAAAGTGTGACGATTGCAGAAGTGCATAAATGTAAAAAAAATTATTGTTTTTCAGAAAGCCACAATCAAATAACCCTTTCTGGATTCTTCACGGAATGAAAGTAAATAAAATACAAATAATAATATAATATAATTATTATTATTATTAATAAAAACACTATTAATTAAATAGATAATAACCAAATAACCCTCTCTGAATTCTTCAAGGAAAAGACCAGGAAATAAATAACACGATTGAGAAAAAAAAAAAAAAATCAAAACGGCCGGACCAAATGTGGAGGCGGGCCGTATTTGGGCTGCGGGCCGCAGTTTGGGGACCATTACATTGAAATGCATGCCTTTTAGTTTTTGTGGCGCTTACACGCTCAAGTGGGGGCGCCCTTGCGCTTCCTCACGCGAAGAAGAACGCGCTCACGTGAAGAAGAGCACGCTTACAATCGAAGAAGAAATGCCGCATCCAAGCGAGTGAGCGAGGGAAACACTTCTATGAGCCTATGTTCTTTGTTAATGTTAATATCTACAGAGGCAACGCCTGTATGTATCATCTTTTGTGTTGTTGTTGTTGTGTTTCCACTCGCGATCGGACACTTAAATCCAGTTGTGTAGTGGTTGGAACGATGTGCTAATGCTAGCGAACGCATGCTAATCGTTTAGTTTACTGTATTGGCAGCTAATCATCGCTGATTTACGTTGATGCAAACCTGTTTGTTTTTGGGGATGACATGGATTTGTTTCATTTCTATTTTTAGTTTCACTCTTCAAGTGATGGTTGAATAAAGTCAGCAAATTATACCGTCTTCTGCATCGTCATTTGGGAGTTTAGCTAGCTGTATAGCCAGGACTGAGCCTTAGTTTTCTGTGAGGACAGTGCAGTCGTATTCCTTCCTGATGCAGTTATCTCCACCTTGCAATGACTGCAAGTCGCTTTGTTGTAATTTTTCCTCCTGAAGTGAGGACACACTTTCGAGCGTTTGAACCTACGTGCTGTCATTGTTATGTTTATGGCTGCAGTGCTCATGCTTACCCGTCGTAACCTTTCATTTTCACGCTCTTTCCTTGTGAAGTCAAATTTTGGAGCGAGTGGTTCTTCGCTAGTTTGATGCGTCTGGACAACAAGACACGTCACGACGCAATACGCGTCTTTAATCGTTAAAGGGATCATTAAGGCTTTTTCATTGTGATGTCGAGGCCTCGAAACACTCGGAACCGGTTCCGAATTGGAATCGGATTTCGATTCCCATCCCTAGTTATATTACTGTATTATCAAAATAACTAAATTATTTTAAAAGTAATTTATTGGTTACGGTTTACCAATTTTTCGTCCTTTGTTGTCAACATAAGAATGACAACAGTAAAATGTACTCACATGTAATTGACTTTCTGTTAATTGAATTTAAAGGGGAAGAGCAGAATTTTTCACATAAGGCTTAATCTTCGAGTTAGTCAATGGAGTTGATTTCAACCACCATTGACTCTGGAGCCCTGAAACTAACAAAGAACTGAAAAACTGCATGGAATTTGTTGAAATCAACTCCACCAACTAATTAAACCCCCGCTAACTCGAAGATTAAGCCTAATGTCAAAAATTCTGAACTTCGGGTTAGGGTTTAGGGGTTAGGGTTAACAGCATATCAGTGTCAATGTAAAACAATGCAAATTGACTGCACAATAATTGACAACAAACAAATGAATTGCAGAATACTATAAACACAAAGGTGGGGGCGCAAAACCCGGAAGTACGCCTTACACACACGCCGTCAATTCGGCCACATAACGTGGCGGCAACTAAGCATTTAACACTCAATTGGACTTACAACACATCCCAAAGATGCTAAACGAACACGTCACCTAACGGCACAATTGTGCAGCACGAATATGATATAAACAATGCCCGGCAACTTGGCGGAGAGCGATGACTACTCGCCATTGCAATGGCAAAGCTACAGAACGGCCGCGTATGTAGCGGCTCCAACATATCGCTGGAACCCTCCAGAATGAAGAAAAAACACTCACGTTCATTCATGGACGCACACAGATCAAACATTCCCTTGCACATCTTAACTGGTGGCTGCGCTCGGCTTGAATGTGCACCCGCGATCCTCATGCCTTTCAAAACAGGAAGTAACTATGAGCGGTTACCATGGAAACGAACGCGTAGTGTGAACCTTTCTAACATTTTCTATTCAAAATGCTCTTCGTATATGACTACAATATTCTTCATTCTACATGCATTTTGAGGCAATAACAAAATAGTAACGCACAGACACTAAGGAAACTCACTTTAATTAGATTACTGGTTTGGAAAAATGAACGCGTTAGATTACTCGTTACTGAAAGTAATCAGATTACAAGTAACGCGTTAAGCCTTAGTTATGCTTCTGTGTTGCGGTGACGGCATAGCGACTACGCCGTCAATGAGCATTCGATAGTTCTGCGGCAAGAGAACGCATTGCTCTGTAATTCACCGCCAAGCAACTAGAGGGGTGTGGAATTGTGTTTGTACGGTTTTGGGGGACTCTTGTCGACTTCCTCTAGTTTTCTTCCGGTTACACAATGCCAGCGGAGCTGGTATGCTTGAATGTGGATCTTCAGCTCATCAACATTGAACAAAGAAATGTTGATCATATACAGTGGGGCAAATAAGTATTTAGTCAACCACTAATTGTGCAAGGTCTCCCACTTGAAAATATTAGAGAGGCCTGTAATTGTCAACATGGGTAAACCTCAACCATGAGAGACAGAATGTGGAAAAAACAACAGAAGTTCACATTGTTTGATTTTTAAAGAATTTATTTGCAAATCATGATGGAAAATAAGTATTTGGTCAATTCCAAAAGTTCATCTCAATATTTAGTTACACTATGTACCCTTTGTTGGCAATAACGTCGGCCAAATGTTTTCTATAACTCTTCACAAGCTTTTCACACACAGTTGCTGGTATTTTGGCCCATTCCTCCATGAAGATCTCCTCTAGAGCAGTGATGTTTTGGGGCTGTCGATGGGCAACACGAACTTTCAACTCCCTCCACTGATTTTCTATGGGGTTGAGATCTGGAGACTGGCTAGGCTCTCGAGGACCTTGAAATGCTTCTTACGAAGCCACTCCTTTGTTGCCCTGGCTGCGTGTTTGGGATCATTGTCATGCTGAAAGACCCAGCCACGTCTCATCTTCAATGCCCTTGCTGATGGAAGGAGATTTTCACTCAAAATCTCTCGATACATGGCCCCATTCATTCTTTCCTTTACACAGATCAGTCGTCCTGGTCCCTTTGCGGAAAAACAGCCCCAAAGCAGGATGTTTCCACCCCCATGCTTCACAGTGGGTATGGTGTTCTTCGGAAGCAATTCAGTATTCTTTCTCCTCCAAATACGAAAACCTGTGTTTCTCCCAAAAAGTTGTATTTAGGTTTCATCTGACCATAACACATTCTCCCAGTTCTCTTCTGGATCATCCAAATGCTCTCTAGCGAACCGCAGACGGGCCTGGACGTGTACTGGCTTCAGCTGGGGGACACGTCTGGCAGTGCAGGATTTGAGTCGCTGGCGGCGCATTGTGTTACTGATAGTAGACTTTGTTACTGTGGTCCCAGCTCTCTGTAGGTCATACACTAGGTCCCCCCGTTTGGTTCTGGGATTTTTGCTCAGCGTTCTTGTTATCATTTTGATGCCACGGGGTGAGATCTTGCATGGAGCCCCAGATCGAGGGAGATTATCAGTGGTTTTGTATGTCTTCCATTTTCTAATAATTGCTCCCACAGTTGATTTCTTTGCACCAAGCGTTTTACCTATTGCAGATTCAGTCTTCCCAGCCTGGTGCAGGTCTACAATTTCGTTTCTGGTGTCCTTCGACAGCTCTTTGGTCTTGGCCATAGTGGAGTTTGGAGTGTGACTGACTGAGATTGTGGACAGGTGTCTTTTATACGGATGAGTTAAAACAGCCATTAATACAGGTGACGAGTGGAGCCTCGTCAGACCTCGTTAGAAGTTAGACCTCTTTGACAGCCAGAAAGCTTGTTTGTAGGTGACCAAATACTTATTTTCCACTCTAATTTGGAAATAAATTATTTAAAAATCAAACAATGTGATTTTCTGTTTTAACCACATTCTGTCTCTCATGGTTGAGGTTTACCCATGTTGACAGTTACAGGCCTCTCTAATCTTTTCAAGTAGGAGAACTTGCACAATTGGTGGTTGACTAAATACTTATTTGCCCCACTGTAAATGTTGAGGCGCAGGCGACGCAGAAGACTGTTGCGGAGGTGGTCGTTACAGCAAGAATATTTGTAAATGGCGGTGATTTCGCACTGAACTGGAAACAACAGTCTGAGCGGACCAATCACAGTTGATTTGCGTCGCGTCAAGCGTTGACCTGACACGTAGTCAGAATTTTGTTTAGCTGCACGTCAAGCTACGGCTGAAGCATAACTCAGCCTTTATTGACAACACTGCTTGTTTATATCATAATGATTACATTTTCAATGCTTAAAAACAATTTATAAAAATATACATATGCATATAAGGGTTTTATTTTTGTTTTTGCTTTGGTTTTTCTCGTTTTTTTTTTTTTTTGTTATACTTGGGGAAAAAAAAACACTGTAATCTGTTTCTAGGCAGAATACAACTTGTGGGTGTGCTTGCACACATTTTAGTAGTCTGAATATTTTTGTGCATATGCACTTCTAGTAGTATTCCTATGCCTAGTTGAATAAATAAGGCCTTGGCCCATGTGTGAGTGCTTGCTGCAGTATGTTTACTCTTTTCATGTTTTTTGGACTACGAACTCCCAGAAGCTGATTGCATCTCATTTAGACTACTCTTCATTAGTCTAGTGCTCAAAGACTAGTGTGCACTGTAAATGTTATTCCTAAAATTTTAATAAAGAAGTACCATGTCATTTTTGGCTATGCTGTAGTAGATGATGCATATTTTTATTCTGAGCATGTATCGATGAACCTGATAATTCAAGCGTGGCGGCACATGTGTAAATAATGCAGCTTCCACATTGACTAAATAATAGCTTTGAATGTTTTAAGAAGGAGAAATGTGTTCCACACTGACGGATGATCACGGCACAACTTTGCCTTTTTAAAAGGTCAAATATCAGCTCTAGCTAATCCAAACCATGTGGTGTTGTAGCACCAGTCTCCTTTACAATGTTTAGCCCTTTCACTGGTGTGGGATTTTGTGGGAACACTGGTGTTAGTGCATTTAAGTTTCCTCTGCCAAGATATACACATCTTTATTGTTTGTAACGAGTCAACGACAGTCAGCAAGAAGTGTTCAGTTTATATTCTTTAATGCTCAGCCTGATTAATCTGACAAGAGTTTCTTTTTTAGTAAGAAACAGTCAGTGCTACACCACAACAAAGGGCAACTACTCATACATTATTAAAAATATTGTTCCGTTAATACTCTTTAATTAATCATGTCTCCTCATGTTTGCTCACACGTCATTTTGAGATGTAATTCTGAGTCATGAGAAGTAGAAATGTTGGTTTTAAATCACTGCAGCGATGATTGTACCATTTATCTCTTCCCTTTCGTGTATTTCAGTGTGAACATGCTTCTTGTTAATCTAAGATGGAGTTCTTAGAGTTGTTACAAGAGCTTGCTGTTAAATGTCATAAACTGTCTTTTCATGCTGGAAGCAGAAATGTACAGCATATTTCAGGAGAGAAACTGATGCAAACAATGAGTGTAATTTTGTTCCTCTGAAAGACTTGGGCACAGTCATTTTGTTTCTCTTCACTCGATGATGCAACATAACAATTGTTTCAGCAACAACATTACACTCTGCAGTATTGTATCTCTGTGCTCTTCTCTTGGTGAAGTGGTGAAGTCATATTCTGGACTCATCAATTTTATGACCTCAGTGAGTCTGTAAAAGTCGGGCTGCAGAAAAAAACATCAGTATGGCAATGTATCATTGCAGCTTCTGGAAAAAAAAATCATAATGTGTCAATGATTAAATAATGACAGTCATATATTTAATATCCGGTAATTTTTGGACTATAAGCTGCTACATTTCCCTGCCACTTTGAACTTTGTCTTATGCGGCTAATATATGTATCTTTTTTTTTATTTATTTTTTTTAAACTGGCTAATGAGCTGCACTTTTCGTGGTGTAAATATCGCATGATAAAATATGAACACCTGTTCTCATTGAATAACCTTTCAAGTTCTAGAAACATGCAGTCATTTTTCTAAATAAAAGTAAACAATGGGCTTAGAATGTGTTTGTATTTTAAACACATGTTTTTGTGTGTGTTTTTTTTCCTTTTCGCTGTGACCTGGTACCAAAGGGTCTTTGCCCCAAGGGCGTAGGTTTGCATAGGTACAGTAGGGACATAACACTACCAACTTTTCACGATGCTTAAATTGTCCCCACCAACTTTTAATCAACCTTATTTGCATTATGTAATTAGTTCAGTTATACTGTATAGGTAATTTAGATTTTTCTTCCCATATTCTGTAAGGATAGGATTGACCCTACCATTATTAAGTGAATTATTTTCATGATGTTCAGACCTTACATTTACCCTTTTTCACTTGCCGTATGTGCTGGTCCATTTTTCCCCCCTCAAACGCACGTTTTATTGTTGACCTGCAGGAATCGATTATTTTGGTTGTCGATTAATCGATGAACTAGCTAATTCGAATAATCGAGTAATCGGAAAAGGAACATAAAAATTTTAAATTACCTGAGCTGAGCCTCAAACGGTATAAAAAAATAGATGAGGATCTATGTAAGTACAACAAAAGAACAATTTGCTAACTTACAGAACAAATATCCGCGAGCTTGAAAGCTATTAAATGCTAACATGTTTTTAAAAAAAAAATTTTTTTAATCAATACGATTAACAAATGGTTCAAACACATATTCCCACAAAAACGGCTAAATATACCTAAAAACTAAATTACGAATGAAAAAAAAAAAAAAAAACATTAGCTCAAACACAAACTTAGCTTATGTTGGTCTTAACAGGGAGCAGCAGGATTCAGCCATATGAAATAAGTTTTGTCATATTCACTGTTGACACTAGAGAGCAGTGTATGCACCCAAATCAATAAAACTAAATGCAAACACTTTCATAACAAACCAATACAACGCCACTTTAATTAAACGAATACTCGAAGCAGCAAAATTTAATTCGAATCTTTTTTTCTAATTGAATTACTTGAGTTTATTTGATTAACCTTTGCAACACTTTGATTGGCTGATGACTTGCATTTATTAAATTAATTTATTTTCTACATTATTCATTTAAAAATATTTTTATTTCTAGCCTATGCAGACCGATACTCCTGCATTAATCATAGCCGAAGTATAAGTTTTTTTGTTTTTTTTTTCTTGCGTTTAGCTGTGCTTGTGGACAAAAGCAGTCATGTTTTACCTGAAGGAAGTATCCATTTTTATTTATTTTTGTTACACCCTGACTAAGAAGTTTTTTTCAGTTGTATTAAATTCCTTTTTTATGTCGGCGCGCCACACAGCCTGAACCGTTTGACCGATCTGCACCATTCAAATATCGAAATGACCGGAATTTTCACGCAATGCAGGGAATGTTTTGAACGGCCCAGAAAAATTTTCTTTTTGCCCGTAAACGAGGGTTGCTTTTTTTTTTTTTTTTTTTTTTTTTTTTTTAAATGTATCTAGTTCTACAATTTTTGACCAAATCACATAATTTGGACATCAAAAAACTCGACTGTCAGGGGCATTAAAGTTGTATACAGACTTGGAAAAAATGTATGGTTTACGGTTCCCCCTAAATTTGCCAATAACTGTCCCATACATTTCTAATGGAATGTCAATGACAGCCATGTAAGTCCTAATTGTAATGTCAATTCTATTGATGCCAATGTACTTGGACTCCATTGACGCATATGTAAGTTGATGCCATTGACAGCCATGGACGTCTACATTTCACACTCATTTCCAATGGCATTTACATTGCATTTTTGTCCATATACACAGATGCCAATAAGGGCTATGCATGTTAATGCCAATGACGGCCATGTATGTCGATTCTATTGATGCCAATGTACTCAGATTCGATTGAGGCATATGTAACTGGATGCCACTGATAGTTATGTACGTGCAAATTTCCCATTCATTTCCAATGGCATTTACTTTGGTTAATGCCATTGACGGCTATGTATGTCGATTCCATTGATGCCAATGTACTCAGATTCCATTGAACGTCCGGATATACGTAAATAGGAAATGTCGCCCAAATCAACAGGAAGTGACCTGATATTGTCCCCGAAATACCCCCAAATCAACCTGGGCGAGGCTAAGATCTGTATCTACCACAGCAAAGCCCCATAGTAATTTCTCGAGAAATTGTTTCTAGTTTATTTAGACAGATAATGTTGAGTGGTCTTAAGAAAAATGTTTTTTTTTTTTTTTTTTTTTTTTTTTTTTGCATTCCTGGATAGTTAAATGATTATTACCAAGTGTGTAATTATTCTCTATGTTAATATAATTTCAGTTATGTTCAAATATTGTAATTTAAATTTCCTAATAAAAATCCAGACATTCATTCTGGAAGTTTTCAAAATGGTTCTTTTGTAGTTTTTTAAAACAAAGGTTTAAATCGAATGGTGCATCACCTTAACCAATACACATGAAAGTTAACAAGTCAATACAAGTCAATACAGATTTATTTTGCATTGATCATTTAACCTATCATTTTTTTAGGTTCATAATCGTGAGAAATGTAGCCCCGACCCCCATTTAACCAATCTGTTTGGTCCTATTAATGTCCCGACCCCAGCAAAAAGTGTACATGCAGTTTATGCTGTTATATCGTCCCTACCAATGTCCCATACTGGTCCATACTGGTGGTTGGAAAGCTTTTGCTATGTCAGACAATAAGATTTTTCTTTGCATTGGTACCATTAAAAATTCAATTTCCCTGTGCTACATTTGGAACTCATTTGAAATTCATTATTGGCACCGTAAACATTTTTTTAGCATACATATTAAAATCGCACCAAATGGTGTGCAGTCTACCTCAGGTCTTTTCAACTTCATTTACATGTCTCATATTCATCTTCGCCTGAGAGCATGTTGATATGTGGTAATGCAGTGCACATACGCAGGCAGACTGCCCCACATCGCCGCCGTTATCCAGCCGTCTGTCAAGTTAATAGATGTAAACGTCGGTGCTTGGCATCCCGTTCATGGAGGCTGCAGTGTCATGCGCTGCTGCCCTTGCATTGTTCTGCTGCCCTTGAGCCATGTAGTGTCAGATTGTCTACTTAATGATTTAAAAACATTTAAATAATAGAAATAATTTTGAGAATGATCAAGATTTTGATTAGCTCGTGATGTAATGTGATGGCCTCAGACCCATGCTAAGTTACACCATTTTGATTAGCAAAATTAGTCTGATTTTTGGTGATTAATTATTCAAACTTCCATTTCTTCTCCAGTCTGTTCAGTTGCATTTTATTGCAGGCTTTATGCATGCATTTTTATCATATTCATTCTTGTTCTCATTCGCTGCATATAGCCAATACAGTACCTCGACATCCGATGTAAAATTTGACTAGTCATTTCTCTCGACATATGACATGCTCGAAATACAACGATTTATAACAGTGTCGCAATTTCATTGTTTTTCCCAAGACAGACGCACATCAGATTTTCTTGTGAGAAAAATTAACATGGGTCCCAAGAAGGTTAGTGCAGGTGGTGAAAAAAAGGAAAAGGTGACGCTTACCATTGAAATTAGGAAGGAAATGATGGAAAAACCTGAGACCATGGTCCTCAGTCGGAAAAGGGTGGCGTGCCCTCTCCGGGTCGGGGATGAGATCCTGCCCCAAGTGGAGGAGTTCAAGTATCTTGGGGTCTTGTTCATGATTGAGGGGAGGAGATATCGACAGGCGGATCTGTGCAGCGTCTCCAGTAATGCGGACTCTGCACCGGTCCGTAGTGGTGAAGAAGGAGCTGAGCCGAAGGGCGTAGCTCTCGATTTAACAGTCGATCCATGTTCCTACCCTCACCTATGGTCACGAGCCGTCAGTCGTGACCGAAAGAACAAGATCCCGAAGACAAGTGGCAGAAATAAGTTTCCTCCACAGGGTGTCCGGGCTCTCCCGTAGAGATAGGGTGAGAAGCTTGGCCATCCGGGAGGGACTCGGTGTGGAGCCGCTACTCCTCCACGTTGAGAGGAGCCAGTTGAGGTGGCCCGGGCATCTGGTTCAGATGCCTCCTGGACACCTCCCTGGAGAGGTGTTCCGGGCATGTCCCACCGGCGGGAGGCCCCAGGGATGACCCAGGACGCTCTGGACAGACTATGTCTCTCGGCTGCTCAGGGAACCCCTTGGGATCCCGCCGGAGGAGCTGTTTGAAGTGGCTGGGGAGAAGGAAGTTTGGGCTTCCTTGGTAAAGCTGCTGCCTCCGCGACCCGACCTCAGACTAAGCGGGTAGCTGATGGATGGATGATTGAAAAATATGAGCGTGGTGTGCGTGTGAGTGAACTGGAAAGACAGCGCTGCTCACTGGTTGCCCCGACCCCCGCCAATAACAACAGAACATGAAAATCGAAAGTAAAAACTCTAACGCACCTCTCTCACTCCTACGCCAGTCACACGGGGCATTCAGGAACAGCATGCAAAACACAACTGCCACATTAGAACCACATTTGTTACATTAATCTATTGTTATTACCTGTATTGTTGTAATTCCGATTTGTATTTATAATTTATTTATTTTGCCATTTGTAATTGCGATTAGTACCGTATTGGCCGAATATAAGACGGCCCTGATTATAAGACGACCACTCTTTTTCAAGACTCAAGTTTGAAAAAAGACTTTTTGAACACCAAATTAATTTTTATACAGAAAATAATTACAGTATATGCGAAACAAATGATTATAACAATATACAGTATTTGAGAGAAAAAGCATGTTATTTTGCCTCATTCAAATCTTAATATCTGAACATTTAAATATGTAAACTAAAGTGCAATCACATTCATAAATGAATGGCTTCTGGTTTTTGAAATGTAAATAAACCAATCTATTGTGATAAAACAACAAAATTGCAATAATTGCAATAACTGCATTAACATGAAAGTGAAGTCTGACTGTAACTGTAGTCTTGAAACAAATCTGAATAAGGAAAAACATTGCAATAAAACAATGCAAACTGGTTAAACTAAAAAAAGTAGCTGAGATCTGTCATGATAGAATATCGCTTCAATGATATCTGGCGCCATCTAGCGTCGTAAATGGGGAGAGTAGCTGAGATCTGTCATGACAGAACATCGCGTCAATGATATCTGGCGCCATCTAGCGTCGTAAGGATTTTGGGTTGTGGAACGAATGAATGGAAGTATTCTTATGGCAAAATCCCGCTCGACATGCGACCATTTCGACTTAGAAACCAGGTCCTGGAACGAATTTAATTCGCATGTAGAGGTACCACTGTATATAATTTTAGTTTTTGTACCCTTATTCTCACATTTTTTCTCTCTGTTGTTCAGCCTGGGAATGTCTTACACATCATATCTGTACATTACTCTACCAACTGCTTCGAAAATCCAAAGTGCGCTATATGTTGACACTGTCATTGCACCACTCGGGTGGGTCGTCGTTAGAGTGGCCATGCTCCAGATGCTCGAACTTCCATCAGCTTGCTTGCAGCTTCTTTGCTCCCCGGGTTAGCTTGCAGCTGCTGCTGGAAGGCTGGGGATTCATAGACGCTCACGCTGCGTTTTTCCTTACGGGCAATGTGCAGAAAAATGACCCGACTTTGCAGTTTTAGCAAATCCTACTCAGCGTTCCCTCTCAGATTATTCTTGACACATTTGAATAAGATAAGTAATGAAACAAGCGTTGAGAGTACAGATTGGGGATTTAAACAGAGACAATTATTAAAACACCGATAAGATGTAAAAGGATCTGTCACTTTTCTGTCTTCCTTTGCCATTTGCTCAAGTCCCATTTCTTGGTCCTCAGAGAGTTCCATGAAGGGGGTCATCTGAGCTTAGCACACCAATTACTCCTGCCACTCATCAGGAGCTTGCTTGGGAATGGCAGTGGTTTATACAGTGGAATAATACTCTGCACTAATTAACGCTTTGCATTGACAGAGTCGAGGAGAAATGGTGAACTGATGCATTAATACGAGATGCACCAAGGAGAGTTGCTCACTGGTTATATCTTTTCACAAGACTATCAGCATGTAATGTAATAAAATGGGGTTTTCCATCATCTAACGTCGCCATGTGCAACTGAATTCCCCAAACCCCAAGGATTTAAAATAGACGCACCTTCTTTGCTGTGTTGACTAGGGGTGTGAAAAAATATCGAAATAGTAATATATCATGATACTTTGCATCCCAAAAGGTTATCGATATGCTCGTCCCAAGAATGTCGTACCGCAAGCAACAGGTCACTTCCGCTCATTAATATTCATGACGTTAGCTACTAGAGGTGTGCAAAATTTCCGATACTTAGATTATTCGCGATTCGGCCGTGGAAGATTCGAGAACGATTCACAAACATCCAAATTCCGATTATTGAAATATGCCAAGTAAAGCGGAAGTACAACACACTCAGCGCGCCGCGCGGGCTTCGGGATGGAACGGAGCGGGAGTAGCTAAACATTATGCTTCTCATTAACCGGCCCCTCGGGTAATGCCAACGCTCAACTCACGGCTCTAGCTCAACTCATGCCACGAGATAAAAAACACAACAACATACCTGCCTGCTGCCGAAAAGCTGCTACAAGTACAGCTAAGCTACATAATGTTACGGTAGATATCATTTATATAGGACTAGATGGATTGTAGACTCGGTAGCGGTAGCAGCACATCTGCAAAAAGCTAGATGCGGGCGTTAGTAAACGGCCGCCATCTTAAAGCAGTAAACTTCCCTGCAATGCTGTTGTAGCGAACCTTCCAAGCAAACCTAATTAACTTTTTATCTAAAATACTCCTAAATCGGTAAAATATTGACTTGAATCTATCTTTAAAATAGTTTTAAAACTTTCACATGTCAAAAGTAGACAAAAGGGAAATTATGGAATAACGGGAGCAATTTTAACAACTTTAACGGTTGATTCACAACATTAAATTAATTGAATGTAGTTTAAAGCTGCTGATACAGAATGGGGACTGGAGTTTTTTTATTTAATGTTATTTTTGTATATTTGTTTACTGCTATATGTTAACTTGATACTGAAATAGTAGTTTGGTTTCGCCTGAGAGTATTTTTGAACAATTTTGGAACTAATGTACAAAACTTTATTAAAAAAAAAAAAAAAAAAAGGAGGGGGGTGCATCAATAATCGTTTTATAATCGAATCGGAGCCTCTGAATCGTAATCGTAATCGAATCGTTAGGTGCCCAAAGATTCCCAGCTCTATTAGCTACTGTTGCTAAGGGAGGATCCGCGACCGTTTGTGCCCAATAGGAAATGAATCGAAATCGTGTACGAAGGAGATGTTTAGAAAGCTAAACCTACCAATTCTCTCCGAAAATGATGTCCCTGGTGCCAAATTCACTTGCAAAGATGTGGAAGTACATAGAAATGTTAAGTTAAAGTGATGGCTTGAGTGTCAAGGGCTGAAAAAGATGAAAAAAACGGACCGACCTTAGCATAGCCTTAGCTTGACAATGACATTATCCTATTTCAACAAGCTATCCTTTACCACCAGCCCAGTCTTTCCTATATATTATATCCTCTGGTTGTCCTACATCTCTGACCGTTCGTGGGGGTAATTTATATTTTGTGTAGCGATCGCAAATGCTACTCAGTGACAGCCAACGAACACTTTTAATTTTTTCATTGATAAAAAATCTTATTTCTATAACTTCCCCCTTACTAAAGTCGTTTTTTTTTTTTTTTTATTACAACAGAAAAGGTAACAGTGGCAGTCAGATACCATTTTAATTCTTTTCAGGTCATTCATTGTCAGACAGAAGCAGCACTGGACAACGTCACACTAAAAAATAAGTTAAAAATATCAAATTCCTTACCGGTACCTCTTCAGCCTCTGAAAGTCCATGCCAACCCAACAAAATGTTGACTGCATATGAAATGTGAATGGATTCACCGAGCTAGTGTTAAAGTCCACGCAAGTTGATTCGGTCTTCACATTTTTTCCTCCCGAGTTTTTGGTTTTCCGGAAATGTTTGAAGAAAACATCCTTCATATGTCGTAATGTCTAGAGTCGTTTGTATAAGTTTCAAAAAAACAATGTGTGATCGGCATGTTCGTTTTTGAAAGATTACCGGAGAAATGTTGCACAATTAACATGGTTTCTATGCGAGGGCGGGTCTATAATGTCCCACTTTGGCTTTACTTCCGCTTTACGATGCAACGTCACGGTCTAAAAATAGCATGAGTGCGGTACGCCATTGAGACATTGTTTTAAAAAGTTGTCAATGTTTAAAAAAAAAAAGGAACCCACAAGTTGCTACCAAAATCTTCCACCATAATAGTGTCTCAGTTAACTCTATGGCTGCCATTGACGGCACTTGATGCCCAACCCATTAAGACTGGAAGCGCAAACGAACGTTCGTTTATTCGGAACCAGAGCATTCACAGTCACCCTTTCCGATTTTTTTGGGCATTCACAGGTCACTTCCTGTTGCGTTTGAGTCACTGCCTATTCTGTAGCCCAAAATCAACAGAAAATGACCCATAAAATGCCCCAAAATCAACAGGAATTGACCCTGAAATGCCCAAAATCAACAGGAAATGATTGAAAACCAACAAATAACCTGAAATGGCCCAAAATTAGTTCGTGGCCTGGCCACGTTTACCTGTTGATTTTCAGTTACTTCCTGTTGATTTTTGAGTATTTTATGGGTCACTTCCTTTTCATTTTGAGTTACAGGACAGGAAGTGACCTGGGAATCACCCGAATGAATAAGCAGTGACTCAAACTCAACAGGAAATGACCTGTAAATGAACAGCAAGTGACCTGTAAATGCCCCGAAAATCGGACAGAATGATGCGAAAGCTCTGGTTTCGAATTAGTGCTGCAACGATTAATCGATTAACTCGAGTATTCAATTAGAAAAAAAGATTCAAATAAAATTTTGCTGCTTCGAGTATTCGTTTAATTAAAGTGGCGTTGTAATGGTTTGTTTTGAAAGTGTTTGCATTTATTTTTATTGATTTGGGTGGATACACGGCCCTCTAGTCTACCTCATTTCACATGGCTGAATCCATCAGCTCCCTGTTAAGACCAGCATAAGCTAAGTTTTTGTTTGAGCTAATGATTTTTTGAATGCATTTGTAATTTAAAGGTATTTTTAGCCATTTTTTGTGGGAATATGTGTCTGAGCCATTTGTTAAGAGCATTGCAAAAAAGCATTAGCATTTTATAGCATTTAAGCTAGCTGACTTTTGCTATGTAAGTTAGCCAATTGTTTTTGTTGTTGTACATTGATCCTCTTTTTTTTCATATACCGTGTGAGGCTCAGCTCAGGTATTTTAATTTTTTATGTTCCTTATCCGATTACTCAATTATTTGAACTAAATAGTTCATCGATTAATCGACTACTAAAATAATCAATAGCTGCAGCCTTATTTTGAATGAACGAACGCTCCCAGTCTAAATGGATTGGGCGTCGAGCACCGTCAATGGCAGCCTTAGAGTTACCTGAGACACTATTATGGTGGAAGATTTTGGTAGCAACTTGTTGGTTCCCTTTTTTTTTGTTGTTGTTTGTTTTTTGTTTTAAACATTTACATTACATTTTTTTTTACATTTTTTAACGATATCTCGATTCTTGGCAGGAGCATATTGATAACCTTTTGGGATACAAAGTATCACGAAATATCGCCATTTCGATATTTTGTCAAAACCCTACGTGTTAGCTTGATGTTGCCCGAGCAAATTGGCAACATATTACCTAATAATCACTGAAACAGTGCTTTTATCAAAGAAAGTAAACATTTTACGTACATTTTTTTCAATTTTTTGTCGAAAGGTAGGTACAGCTCCAGCCACAAGTTTGTTTGTTGGCAAAGCCTCCCGTCTCTGTCGTAAATAAAATTAATCCATCTTTTACGTAGGCTCTGCTACAGGAGTTACTGTAATTTCCCGAATATAACGTGCACTTTTTTTCCCCAAAGTCAACTTGTAAAATCATGGTGCACATTATAAACGGTTACATGGATGGAGACAGAAATATATATATATATATATATATATATATATATAAACCGATTTTTTTTAATTGACACGGCTACGTTGTGTTGAAGAAACGTATGAGGCGATCCGTTGCCGACCATTACGGAACGTGACGTCACCATTATGTTTCGGTAATACTTCACCCTGATAGGCCGAATGATTTCATCCGTGTTGAATTCTGCTTTTTTCACTCTTCATAAAGCACAGAATTTAGTTTCTTGAACTCATTTGAGTCACCGTTTATTGCAGCTCCGCAACTCTGAGCATAACAAACGTAACAACAGATTTACTGTGTGTGTCCGTCAACTATATCTGTTCCTCGGGAAACTCAAACCCAAATAACAATATTTCCTACTGTTACTGTCGTGTCGACAGCAATGAGCGCTCTCGGATTTCCGACTTATGTTCTCACTTTCATTTTACCGTATCAATCCATGGAAGAAACATTGATTCATCATGATGAAACGAGCAAGTTATACAGCAGCCTTGAAAAGAAAAGTCACATCTGTTTTGTTTTCTCCTAGATTCTGGTAAGTTGGAGAAGTTGTCAAATCATATTATTACCATAAATATTCTTAGTTTATGGTAATGTTTTGAACTACCAATATGCTCTGCTTGTGCTGTGTTTCACCATTCAGTATAATGACATTTCTGTATCTGTACACGAGCTCTGTTTTCTTGTATTCTTCTATTTATTGGTGCTAGAATTAGGGTGCGCGTTGTAAACGGGTACAATAATTTCCCCTAGATTTTACAAGTAAATTTGGGGTGCGCATTATAAACGGGTGCGCCTTATATTCAGGTGATTACGGTATGTGGATTGGTGGAATTGTACTGTACTGTAGTAGGGCCGCGTGAATTTTTGGAGACACAACTTAAACCGACACCTGACAGCTTTAGCCCTCTGCACAGCTTAGTGTTAACGCTGTCTCGACACACTGTGACCTTGGTCACAGTGGCGCTCATTCAATGCTTGCTAATTACAAAAGTTGGAGCGGCCAAGTTCAACATGTCGTGCGGGGGTGGAGGGCGGGTGCAGGTACTGCATATTGGTGGAGGAAGGGACGGCAGGACTTTTAAATCGGAGGTAGGATCTCAGTCTTTGTGACAAAGAGAAGTTATATTAGTAAGAAACCTTGTTTTAACATCTGTTTTTTAGAAAAAAGGGCTAAACAACCAAATTACTGACCCACATATTTAGGTTAAATCTGGTGGAAAACCATAATATGGGTCTTTAATGTACAATTTCTTTACTTCGCTTTGATAGACAAAATTTTGAAGGGACCTGAAAACCGCCCAAAATCCACTCCAGGATATCAGGGTAAGAGTTTTCAGCTGTCAATGACAAATGTTACTTAGAAGACACTTCCTCTCAGAATCCAATGGCGGGTCTCAAAATGAATTGATCAGAGTCTTAAAGGCTTACATTGAAATCCTCCTAATTCATAGCTGCCTGTATGACAGTTCATTGAAAATTCACCATTATCATCACACATCTACTCAAAAGATTAATTATCCAAGGTTGTCAGTATTTGGGTTTTCCCTCTCTCATCTTCAGCCATTAAACTTCAAAACAAGCAGCTCATCTTCAAAGCAAATTAAATGCAGGAGGTGTGGCTTGAAGAAAAGTGGGAACTCCAAGATTGACCACAGTTCCTTCTGAGGCTCTGGTCGACTTCCAGTTCCCCCAAAATTGAATGAATAACATTCAAATGGTGGAAAACACAAATGCTTGACACCAATCAACCAAAGACTTTGAATCTATGAAACGGAACCTCGTACTTCAAGACTCGTAGGCACTAATAAGCCACAATTGTTCTCGTTTACTAAAATGTTATTGGAAACAGATAAAGTATTGCCATTGATTTAAAAATCTATAATATTTAGAACATGTTTTGGCCTACGAAAGGCAACATGTTTTAAGCGCGCAATGGACGCTCGGTGTGTTGACTGAGATTGTCACTGTCACTCAACGAGTACGACCGGGTTACTGCAATTCCTTCTAGGTGGCGAGACGTCCAACACATGCGCTCATCGTTTAAAAGCGGCAAGTACTTACTATTTGTATTTTTATTGAGTCTTTTGTTACCTTTTCATTGCCTCAAAATACTATTTTATAACCCTCTTATACTTTTAAGCATTGTGTTTTCTTGTCGTAGCTTTAAGGCAGATTGTTGCTCTGTTGACCACATAAGTCACGTACCACCCTTATTTGACATTACTACGTTTAAGTATTTTCTTAAGGCATCTTTACTATGTTCTGTCTGTATGCATCTAAACAAAACAAATGAAAGGGCACGATAGTACTTTGGGTGTTTAACTCGCCTCTTGTAGTACGTTGTGCCGGTGTAGCACATTTTGGCAGAACACAATTTTTTTCCTACTCTCGTCTCGTCTCATCCCGTCTTTCCTCTTCATCTTGCTTTTGCTGCTCATCTGGTGAAATATCCACAGTGCTGTCATTCTCATTAATGTTCCTCTCGGGTTCAAATTGAAAGGGTTGAACAGATGACATGTTTATGTCGCTAGAATCATACTCTGGAACCCCGGCAGCGTAACCATGTGACGTCACCGCCCTGCAACGTCAACAACAGTGGTCACCTACTAGTTAAACTAATTTTACAAATTGTATCAAAAACATCAAGAGGGGTTTCAATATCAAATTATTTTAACGAATAATAACGATGATCTTTTAAGAACTACAAGTTTTTCTATCCGTGGATCTCTACAGATTCAGATTCAGAATATTTATTGTCATTGTTACAAAAAGCACAACGAAACTTTGTTTGGAGCATCCATACAGCTCATGCAGCTAAGTTGGTAAAGTGCAAAACCCATAAAATAAATACCCTTCAGTACCCAGTGTAAACATTGACACAGTTTTGGACATATGTACAACAAAGATTCCACAGCAGCATGAGGTCATGTCAGTGCTAAAGTGCAGAGCAAAAATATACCAGTTAAAAACAGTGATAAATCAGTGCAAAACCCAGATAAAGTAATCAAGTACAATCAATTATAGCCTACTGGTCGTCAACCAATGGGTAAGGGTCAGGGAGGAGGAAATAGTGGATAATGACATACTGCAACAATGCAAACCAGCTTAGAGTTATTGTTGTTGGTGGATGTGGATTACTGTCCGTAAGAGGGGGGCAGAGAGGGGAGAGGGGCAGAGTTCAGTAGCCTCACAGCCTGTGGGTACAGACTGTTGGCCAGTCGTGATGTTCTGGCCTGTATGGACCTGTACCTTCTCCCTGAGGGCAGCAGGTGGAAAAGGTGGTGAGCAGGATGGTGCTGGTCCCACAGGATGTTGTGCACTCTTCTTAAACAGCGAGTGGAGTAGATGGTGCTGATCTCAGGGAGAGTCATTCCTATGATTCTCCCGGCAGCTTTGACCATGCGCTGGAGCGCCTGCTGGTCAGCCTTAGTGCAGCTTGAAAACCACACTAAAAATTCGTAAGTCAGAACACTGCTGATGGCACAGTTGTAAAAGTTCACGATCAGTGGTCTGGGGATGTAAGTGCTCCTCAGCTTCCTCAGTTAATAGAGGCGTTGTTGTGCCTTGCCCACCGCTGTGGAGATGTGGTCCCCCCAGGACAGGTCCTCAGTCACCGTTACCCCCAGGAATTTGAAGCTTCTCACCTTCTCCACTACATCGTTGCCGATAGTAAGAGGCTGATGGCTGATGTGACTGATGTGATGTGACTTAAGAGAACAAATGCTTCTGTTCAGTTCTCCACATTACACCTGGAGTTCATTTTTGACTGGCATGTTCTGAAATCACTGATTTAAGAATAGACAACATATTTTAGACCACCACTGGCTTTACTGCTTTTAATGTGAATGTGTGTACTTTAACTAAGTTACTCTGTATAGTCTTGTCACATTTTTGAAAGCCCCCCAACCTTTAATTTTTTAAGAAAACCACTGAAAAGCCCTCACAAAAACAGTTCCAATTCTTTGATGTTGACTGAACGGAGAACCGCTGAGGTACGCTGCGGTCTTGCACTGTAGTATGTTGACGTCAAACATTATGACAGTATAATGTCCTGAAATTTTAAGGCATAATTTTCCTCCCACATTTCTGACCTTCAACACGTTTGAGAATTTAGATTCCACGGCATATGTTATGAAGGACAATTCTACCCAATATTATTGTTTAGCCGCACAGTTTAAAGTGCCTATGACACCATAAAAAAATCTTGAATAGCATTATTATTGGAAGGAAAATCATATTTTGAGACGATTCGACTATATACAAAGGCGCCTCCACCTCGATGATGATGTCGGCAGAGTAATGATCTCAGAATTCAGCCCAATAGAGAAGAAGCGTTTTGAAGCGATTCTGGTTCAAGTGTGGATCTTTCAAGTAATATTGTCGATCCTGAGGAAGCCTGTGGCATACAGCCATATATGTTTGAGTCGTATTTGGAAGAGAGGAAGATTCCGAACGACAACAAACAGGGGCCTGATGACTACAGCAATGTCATCATTGTTTTCTCTCTACTCCACTATTTTTACAGGATATTCTTAAGTATTTTTCCCTGATTTCTAAATAAATTGTATGGTCATGACAAATAACAGTCTTGTGCTAAATGGAATATGAAATGTTAAAAATGCATTTATTCAGTACGACAGGGCTAAAATACCGCATCATGGTCAAAACTGCCGAAATTTTATGCCACTGGAGCTAGTGTAGCTTGTCAAGAGTCAAGAATCTGCATTGGACAAGGTGTCAAGTGTCAAAAATCTGCATTGGACAAGGTGATTATGCTGGAACTTTTGTTTGGTGCTGTTCCAGTGAGACCTTTAAATGGCCCAAAATTACCTAATTGCCTGGCATTGACTGCTACTGACAGCCGTAGACGTTCAATCCGTTTGAAGTGGGAGGGATGGCAGCGAATGAATGAAAGTTCATTCGCTGCCACCCTTCCAATTCAAATGGATTGGACGTCTACTAGTGATAAACTAATTCCAATTCCCACTAGAAGCTTGTTTTTCTGTTAATTAGTTGTTCGTAGAATATCCTAGAATGATTTCCTGACCAATGTATCGATAATCGTTGTATCGCCATATCGTCAGAACATCGTTTTCATGAGCTTTGTATCGCAAATCGTATCGTATCGTGAGGTACCAAGAGGTTCCCACTCCTAGAAGACGTTGGCTAAAACTAGACGAAGACAAACTCATTTTGAACTGACTGAAATATGACTAAGACTAAAAAGACTTTCCAAAAAAAGACTAAGACGAAAATTTGAATTTGAGCTGATTTGAAGATAAATTGACTTGCAAGCATGAAGTGGATACAAAATGTACAAATTATTGAGTCTGTATGTGCCTTTTAAGAAACAAAATCTGATGGGGTGCCGCATAATGTTTTCAAGTCTTTGTGTGAGCATCTGGGTGAGAGCTGTGCCAACAGCAGCTTCTGAGTGTGTGTTTTACTGTTCTCCAGGCATTCAATAAACGGCCGGAAAGTGCATGGGCGACTATGGCTGTAAGTAAGTACAGAAACCACAAGCCAGATCAGTGTTTCTTATTTCATAGCGTACTGCACTGTGCCGCTGAGTGGAAATGTGGCTTTAGTGTCTCTTCTCATTGAGCCTTTCCATTTCTTGATGCTGTGCCAGCCCCTTGGCAGTTTGCCTCACAGTTGCCATGGTAATGATATAGTTTCTCATCTATGTAATGTGATGTCTTATTATATTTCATCTGGGCGTGTGTCGCTATTTGATTTCACACGCCATTTGGTGAGCTCCTGTTGCCTTTTGTTAGGGTGGGGGAGTGTGAGTCTGAGAGGCTAGCAGTGTAAAAATGCCAGCTTGCACTTAAGGAATGGTGAGACCAAGGGAGATATGTGCATGTTGCAGCCACACTGTATTAACAGAGTTGGTAAACGAATGTGAAAGACCTGCACCACCTCCTAAATTTCACTGCACTGCACTGCCGCTCTCCCTCTCTTTCGTCTGAACCTCAGCCTGGCACACCCAGGAGGGTTTGCAGCTGCTACCCAGCAGGAGGCACTATTTGTGTGTGTGTGTGTGTGTGTGTGTGTGTGTGTGTGTGTGTGTGTGTGTGTGTGCTTTCAAGCCTCTCACTTAGAAAGCACTTTTTTTTTTTTTTTTTTTTTTGGCTCCAGCTGTCTGGAGATAGTTTGGGAGATGTGCAAGTTGATGATGACTCTGCTGCTTTGTAGTCACCCTCATTTCATTTTCCTCCTTAGACGCTATTGTAGATAAAGCTTGGCGATCAATATCTGTAATGGCGTGTTTGAGAGCACGTCCTTTAGAATTGTCAGTAAGTACGCCCTGCATTTTTCTCCTCCAGTGCTTTGAATGCCTGTGGGGAAAAAAAGCGGCAGAAAGGAGGTTGCAATCAATATGCAATCAATAAAAGCACAGATGCCGCTGTCAAACACATCAATAGAGTTTCTCCAAAAGCGTTTTTTTTTTTTTTTTTTTTAAATCCCCCTTCTGTGTATTAACTGCCTTATGTCGGCCCACTGGGCTTTTTGAAAATGCTGCTTGCTTCATCCGGCCTGTCTTTGCAGATGACTTCCACAGACGGCGCTTGACTGTGTAAATTTGCCTATTGAACCAACTGCAGTGGCTCTAATTGCACATTGCAGCATATAGTTGATATGAAATCTAACTCACACAAATTGAAATATCATTTAAAAAAATAATATATAAAACCAATAACTAGAGATGTCCCCGATCGATCGGGTCCGATCACGTCATTTTCAAAGTATAGGAATCGGCAAAAAAATATGGGACATGCCTTTTTTTTAATATATACGTATATATATTTTAATTAAATCGTTTTCTAATTGTATTTAACCTTACAGACATAATATGTTACACTCATCCAGAGTCTTTAGTTTAGGCTTAAGGTAGGGTTATCAAATTTATCCCGTTAATGGCGGTAATTAATAAAAAAAAAAAAAAAATCACGTTAAAATATTTAACGCAATTAACGCATGCGCTGCACGACCAACTCACGCATTGTCGCGTTCAATCTGTAATGGCGCCGTTTTACCTATATATAGAGGTAAAAGGCAGCGTAAAATGAGTAGAGTGAATTTTGGCAGCCTTTGGAGCCTTTTTTTAATTGGCTAAAGCCTTACAATCCCTCTCCCTACGATTAAAAATATCGTGGGAAGCAATGTGGGAAGAAAGGTAGTAATTGACCTTTTTCTTAATGTCCACAACAGCGTCAGGTTCCACACGCGTTCTGCGGCGCTCATGTTGCGTTACTCCTTAACCCGAGGTTGAAACCAACGATGAAGATGATGAAAAAAGTGAGCCCGATCTTGATCCGGACTCATCAGATTAGCCACGGGAGCAGCCGAGAGGCTTCCCCGTTGTTATGTGCGCAAATAGTTCAACAATTCGATAGTTTAGTTATGTGTAAATAAATTGGTACTTTGCGATCAAAAGCTGTATTTGTCTTGTTGTTTATCTTATTTTGTAAAAGGAAAACATTATTCAGATGTTTGAGATGTAACTAAATCAAAAAATAGCTGTGTATAAGTCAAAGTTATAACGCATGATTTTACAAAAAACTCAATTTCTCCGTTTTTTTTTTTTTTTTAATCAGAAATTGGAAAATTGCTCAAACTAAGCTATTTTCTAATGCTGATTTCTAAAGAATGGAAAAAGATATGAACTAACTTTTTTCTTCTGCTGAAAGAAGAGATTCAAATCTTTCTTTTGGCGGGTTCCATGTTTTTATAGCAATAGAACAGAATTTTCTGTGGGCCTTGCACAATCAGTCAAAATCCAGTAAAACGGCTGGGAGCGAAGGGCCTTGCTCCGGTGAAAATGGCTGGGAGAGAATGAGTTAAACACAAGAGTCAAGCTCATTTTTCACAAACACTTTATTTACACCACACTCACCTATGTCATGTAATCAACAACCATTTTTACAACCAATGGGAGCGTCGCGTTGACACATCGAACACAGGTCTTAATGCACAAATCATAGTACATCTCGGACTGTGAATTAGTGCACATGCATAACACTTGAACGGGCCCAATAGACAAAGGCAGTCTGAATGGGCACGCCATAAAATAAAAAAAAAAACAGATATGACAAAAAATCGGAATTGTGCATCGGTATGAACCTAGCCTTGGTAACGCTACAATAGAGTATTCATTCATATAAATGAATATTTTTATTTGGGATATGCGTCGAATAAAAATATTCATTTGTAGCGGCAGCCACGTTCGCGTCTTTGGTAAAGCTCATTTTCAAATGCCACGCCAGAAGCGGAATAACTTCCTACTTGATCAGTACCTTATTCATCAGTATCTACCCTTAACGGTAGATTCGTCCAATCAGCGATGAGTGTTCTTTTTAATTGATACCTTTTTAATTCACTACTGTGCTTTTTGATTTGCTGTCTTGTTTTTTGATTTGCCGTCTTGTTTTTTTTTATTTTCCGTTGTTTTCTGATTTGGCGTTTTTTTTAAATTTGCTGTTGTGCTTTTTGATTTGCTGTCTTGTTTTTTGATTTGCCGTTTTTTTTTTCTCTTTTTTTTTTGGTTATGTTTTCTGAATTGTCGTTTTTTTTTTTTAATTTGCTGCTTTGCTTTTTGATTTGCTGTCTTGTTTTTTGATTTGCTGTTGTTTTTTAGTTTGCCGTTTTGTTCTCTGAATTGCCGTTTAAAAAAAAAAAAAAAATTAATTTGCCGTTGTGTTTTGCACTTTAGGGCCACCGTAGTTGTGGGTCCTAACCTCAAAAGTGCTATTCTAAATGAACGGACAAACAACCGACACAAATACTAATAGAAAAGTCTGAAAAGTGATGGTGGTATTGGTTACCAACCGCATTGTTTTGACATAATGGTTCATGATATTTCAGTCTAACCTGAACTTACAGTGGATTCCCTCTTTTTTCCATTCGGCAAAAAAACAAAACAAAACATTATCCAACCTCTGTACACAACAAAGTTACCTTTTCAACTCCGTTCAACACCATACGGTTGAATTTCCAATTTCTCCTCCTGACAAACTGTGCTGAAATTATAGCTTTGAAGTTCTCTTGTGTGCCCACCTAATAATGCTCTCGGAAACCTTCATCTGGCTCAATGGGCGTGGAAGCGTGTGACACGGTGGTTGAGACACTATCTCATGTGAATTCTGTCAAAGCCTATCTGCTTGTGGTTTGGATATGGCCCAATGTGTGAAATGTAGTGAGAGAAGGAGTGAAAAGTAGTTTGTGCAAATGGTGGCAAGTAACACTTATTCTAAATGCATCCCTGCCGTGCTAACATGTTTTGGGTGGCAGCTGTTGACTTTCCTCTTCCCTCAGGCTCCATGCCAGGCGCCTTGTTGTCACTGCAATGTGCAGATACAATCACGGCTTCTAACGTTTTTGTCCGTACTTCCTTGTCTTTGTCATTTCTAGTGTTTTACACATCCTAATTATATCTATTCTGAGTGGAAATTAGCAAGTTACATTTCACATACCTACAATGATGCAGCCCTGTTTTGAAAAATTATGAATATGACTGAGTACGAGGGGCTTGACAACATTTTCTTCACTTTGGAGCGATTGCCCTTCCGACACCACAAAACCAAAAGGAGTGACAGTGAACACAGTTTCATGCAGTTTTGATCCAGGCAGAGTGAGATGTGGTAGCACTGAATGCAATGTGAAACGTGAACAGTGATGTTAAACTTACTTTAAAAAAGTTATTTGTTACAGTTCAAAGTTACTTCTCCCCAAAAATAATTGAGTTAGTAACTGAGTTACCTCAATGTTAGAGTAATTAGTTTCCTGGCAAAGTAACTGTCATGTTCTACACGTTATGACACGATCCATTAACGTCTTTTGCATCAAATATGTTTATATTAACTGATTGAATTGAACTGAACTGCCCCCCCCCCCAAAAAAAAAAAAAAAAAAAAACATACTGTAGGTCAGATTTATTACGTTTTTTTAAAAATTCACCTGTATAACAGTCAGGGGTGAAAGTTTGCTAGAATTTCTTTCCGGAACTCCCCAACGTGAAGGTCGCCACGCAGCCAGAAATTGTATTTATTTGTTTTTCATTCAAAATTGTATTTTTTTCCAATGATTTGCAAAATAAATATGAACAAAAACAGCAATATCCCCAACCTCCATCTCCTAATTTTTATTTTCCCTAATTTCCTCACATACTAAATGCCAAATCTCAATTTTAACTACTTAAGAACATAGGATATATAAAATAAAATTGAAGTTAATGTAAACATTTACTTTTTTTTTTTTTTTTTTTTTAATAATATATAAGTAACATACATTCAGAAAAATAAGTACAAGTGACTGATGTTATGCAGAGCGAAATGGATAATGAAGATCGTGCAACTTTTTAAAAATCATATCATAAATTTAAAAATTAAAATTATTCATCAGGAAATGAATAAGTAGCTTAACATAAATGAACAAATATAAGTCCAAAGTGCACATTGACAGTTAAGATGTTCTGAACCTCCCTATCAGAGCAAATAAAACTAAATATGATAAATAAGCCTCCTCAACTCTTTCATTGCTCTTAAAGATTTGATCCATTTTATGTTGCATTGCCCTTTTTTGTCGCATTAATTCAGCAAGCTTTTTTTTTTTTTGCTGTTCCAGAAAACATGCACATTGAACCCAATCAGGGCTAATCATCTCTGCTCATCACATGTCAGTATGTCAGCCAAATGAACGGATAAATGAGTCCAGGCGTTTTGCTTTGCTGCGTGCATTCGCACATTGATGTGACTCATCATCGTCAGACTCTGATAACTGCAGCAGCTGGGGAAACCTCCATGCCGTCCGTGGAATAAAATCAATAATAAATATAGGTGGAAACAGATTACGCTACACAAGCACTTTACTATGCCTGTTGTTAACACTTGTGTATGTAAATCTGATGTATGTAGATTGTTTTCTTCTTGGAGCTGAAATGCATGTGTGGCAGCTTAGCATTTTTTTTTTTTTTTTTTTTACATAGCGTTTTGACAGTTGCTGTCATATTTTCAGAATCAAAGCATCGTGTACCGAAACAGCATTCCGGCCCTGAATCTTATACCGGAACTGCGTTCCTGACTGTTCTGGCCCACTTTCACCCCTGAAAACAGTGTAATGGTATACCAAGTTTAACTTTCAAATATTGTAAGGAAAAAAAGCCTTTTTGTTTTTCCTGTTGTACTGAACCCGAATCGTGACACCTGTACCGTGGTACATAATGAACCGTGTCTTGTGTGTACGGTCACACCCTTAATATACTGTATACTGTTTCAATATGCATGTGAGGCTCTGAATCTCTTCCCTCCCCTAGCTTTGCTCTAGTTGTTTTGATTAAAAAAAAAAAAAAAAATCACACAAGGTTTATGGATACGTCATTCAAGAAAAGTTTAGGGCAAGTGACTATTTTTGGTAAAAAAAACAAAACAAACAAAAATAAATTATTATACTGTAGCATCTACAAAGACAAAACCGCTTGGTGATGATAATGCATACTCAACAGGAAAACAATCCATTATTTTCGATGAATTGTACTAGACCTGAACGATATTGGGAAAAAAACTATCATTGCGATTTTTGAGGGGTTTGCGATATTATATTGCAATATTAAAACTAGAAGAATTTTCACCAGATAACTTGAATAGCTATGTTTGGGATTGGCCTGAATAATATTGGAAAAGAAAAATAACATTGCAATATATTGTCAAGGCTGCACACTTACTTTTTGCATTGGTTGCACTGGTTGTACCAATTTTTTTTCTTTTTACCAGCACAAAATGTAGGGGGACCCACATTTTTCATTGCATTACCTATAACGCCATACTTTTAATCACTCTCCATAAAATACATATAATTGCTTCATTCATTTATTTTCTGAACTGCTTATCCTCACAAGAGTCGTGGGGGCACTGGAGCCTAATGAGGTGGCACAGCACACTTCAGACTGGGCTTCAAGTTTAACGATGATTAACACATTTGTACCTGTCAGTCATCGTTACCATTAAGTACTAAACACCAGCTGCACTGGTGACCAAGCATGAAGAGACCGAGACCGAGCATGAAGCAGAAAAACGTAGATATATTTTTTAAAAATTAAAAACCCTATCGTTTTTACCTGATTACGGTCCTCTGAAAAATGGTGTGATCGGCCCGATTTCCGATCACGTGATCAGATCGGGGACATCCCTTTATATAATGCCAATTAATCCAGGCTTGCTGTATATAAAAAGGATCCAGCATCCAGGTCCTGCACTCTTGCTACTTTTATGAAGTAAAACAAAAGTTTACATGTTTACAAAAACAAACAAAAAAACAATTGCACGTCTTACGATGTGACTATTGCGCATGCGCACATTGCGATGGCGATATTCAAACTAGGAGTGTGACAAAATATCGAAATGGTGATATATCGTGATACTTTGTATCCGAAAGGTTATCAATATGCGCCTGTAAAGAATTGAGATATTGTTTTAAAAAGGTGTCAATGTCTTAAAAAAAAAACATAAAATAAAAAGGAACCAACAAGTTGGTACCAAAATCTTCCACCATAAAAGTGTCTCAGTTAACTCTAACTCTGCATTGACGGTGCTCGACGCCCAATCCATTTAGATTGGAAATGTTCGTTCATTCGAAACCAGAGCATTCACAGTCATTCTGTCCGATTTTCAGGGCATTTACAGGTCATTTCCTGTTGAGTTTGAGTCACTGCCTATTTATTTGGGTGATTCCCATGTCACATCCTGTTCTATAACTCAAAATAAACAGAAAGTGACCCATAAAATACCACAAAACCAACAGGAAGTAACTGAAATCAACAGGTAAATGACCTTAAATGGCCCAAAATTACCTCATTGCCTGGCATTGGCTGCCACTGACGGCCATAGGCGTTCAATCCGTTTGAAGTGGGAGGGATGGCAGCGAATGAACGAAAGTTCGACAGGGCTAAAATACCGCATCATGGTCAAAACTGCCGAAATTTTATGCCACTGGAGCTAGTGTAGCTTGTCAAGAGTCAAGAATCTGCATTGGACAAGGTGTCAAGTGTCAAAAATCTGCATTGGACAAGGTGATTATGCTGGAACTTTTGTTTGGTGCTGTTCCAGTGAGACCTTTAAATGGCCCAAAATTACCTAATTGCCTGGCATTGACTGCTACTGACAGCCGTAGACGTTCAATCCGTTTGAAGTGGGAGGGATGGCAGCGAATGAATGAAAGTTCATTCGCTGCCACCCTCCCGGTTCAAATGGATTGGATGTCTACTAGTGATAAACTCATTCCAATTCACAGCAGAAGCTTGTTTTTCTGTTTATTAGTTGTTTGTAGGATATCTTAGAATGATTTTACCGTATCGTCAGTCCATCGTTATCGTGAGCTTTGTATCGCAAATCTTATCGCATCGTGAGGTACCAAGAGGTTCCCACTCCTAGAACGATATATTGTGCAGTCCTAAATTGTACTCACCTGAATGCCACGAACTGTATGTTAAAAAAAAAAAAAAAAAAAAAAAAAAAAGAAACAATAAGTTGCCTGAGAGTTTAAGATGACGCTCGCCACGATAAATGCTAATGCTAGCGAGAACGTGAATGCTATGCTAACGCTCTGAGCCACCTGGCATCGCGTTTCCGCATCATTCACCCAAATTGTAGTGACACGTTCTTTCACATCCTCATAACGGTAACGGTCTTGCAAAGATGGGAAAAGTAATTACTTAGATTACTCTCTATCAGTGTTGGGCACGTTACTTTAAAAAAGTAATTAATTATAGTTACTCACTACTTCTTCCAAAAAGTAACTGCGTTAGTAACTCAATTACTCTATAGTAAAAGTAACTAGTTACCAGGGAAAGTAATTATTTCCGTTACTTTAAAAAGAAGTTGTTGTATGTCAAAGAATTTGAAATTTTCTGAGCAGTATTCGAGTCAGTTGAATAGAGAAGGACAGACAGGTAGTTGTGTTATAGAACCTTGTAATATTTATTGCACCTCACCAGATTTATCCTACACTTGAAGTGCAACAAAAATAAACAGTAAACAATATAATAAAATAACAATCAGCAGTAAACAATATAAAGTGAGTTTAATCAATTAAATCTCTCACAACCTCAGACAACTGGTCAAGTAGACATAGCCTACTGTACTTCAAGTATTTTGACTTGAAATAGTGTTTATATCTCCACCTCGTAAAGGACAAATTTTCCACTGAATGCTCTGCCATCATATCCCTCGGCATCTGTTTTGCGTGTGCGTGTTTGCCGCATGCGGTGTTCCGGTTTGTGTTTGAAAACACCGGCTCTGATTGGCTTACCATGACACATGACTCTAACCCTCAGCCAATCACAATCACTTCCATCGCATCTATCCAGATGGTGCATTCAGGTAGCCCTGTCCCCCTACTCCTCCCGTCACCCCCAAAGCATCTGCCGTCCTCAAGATGGAAGCAGCATTCTTACTGGGTGACAGTGGGGGATGGGAACGAGGCTAGCATTCAGGTGTAGCAAAAACAGAAACCTTAGCAAGCTTTGGAAAGCATTGTCTAATTGAACGAGCAGGGACAAACAGCCTGGAGTCATAAGAAGTACGTGCTGTAATATTCTGATACAGAATTATCCGAGGCACCCTAAAGTGCACACGGCACCAATATTGTTTTGCTCACATGACGCGGGAGTGAGTTAGAGACACGGCCTGCCGAGAGCCGTACATTTGTGTTAATGTTGAGGTCATATGTGCTATTAAAGAAACAGAGTGCCAGCACGTCCTGTGTGGTATATCTTTGCTAAGAAAAAGCACAGAACAAAACACGTGCGCTATTCTCAAACCTGAACGCACCCCAAGTCTTGGATGACAAATAAACAGAGCAGAGCAGACTCGCTATGGCTGGTAGTTTCTTTAATTTATTCAGAGTAAGTAATGCACCGCTTTTGACCGTCAGTAACAGTAACGGCGGAAAAAAAAATTAGTTAGATTACCACGTTACTGAAAAAATAATGCCGTTATGTAACGGCGTTATTCATAACGGCGTTATTCCCAACACTGCTCACTATTAGAGGTGAGAATCTGTGGGCACCTAACAATTAGATTACGATTACGATTCAGAGGCTATGATTCGATTATAAATCGATTATTGATGCACCCCCCCAGCTATTAGCTGCTTTTAATGTTTCGTACATTAGTTACAAAAGTTGTACAAAAATCCTCTCAGGCATAAATAAACGACTTTCTGTATCAAGTTAACAGTTCAGAACAGTAAATAAAATACTCAAGTCCCCATTCTGTATCAGCAGCTTTAAACTACATCAAATTAATTTAATGTAGTGAATTAACCGTTAATGTTGCCATAATTTCCCTTCTGTCTACTTTCGACATGTGAAAGTTTTAAAACTGTTTCATTATTTAAAGATAGATTAAAGTCAAGATTTTCCCGATTTAAGAGTATTTTAGATAAAAAGTTAATTAGGTTCGCTTGGAAGATTTGCTACAACAGCCTTCCAGGGAAGTTTACTGCTTTAAGATGGCGGCTTTTTACTAACGCCGGCAAGTCTGTCATTTCGCATCTAGTTTTCTATATATGTGCTGCTAACGCCGCTGAGTCTGTCATTTCGCATCTAGTTCTTTATACTTCTGATATCTACCGTAGCATTACATGGGCGTAGTTTGTAGCGGCTGTCGGCAGCAGTCAGGTATTATTGTTTTTTTTATCTAGCGGCATGAGTTGAACCAGAGCCGTGAGTTGAGCATTCTCATTACCTGGGTAATGACAAACATGAAGTTTACAATCGATCCATTCCTCATTGCGTCCCGAAGCCCGCTCACTGTGTTTTAGTTCCGCTTTACTTGGCATATTTCAATAATCGGAATTTGGATGTTTGTGAATCGCTCTCGAATCTTCCATGGCCGAATCGCGAATAATCTAAGAATCGGAAATTTCGCATACCTCTACTCACTACTGACAAAAATAACGCCGTCAGTAACTCTGTTATACTCTAACACCGTTATTAACAGCACGGAACATGAAGGTGTCCACTTTCTTCATCAACTCTCCTCTTTGGTTAGGCGAAGCAGATGTAGGTCATGGAGATTTGAGGGGTGACACTGCAGCTGGGGAGCTTGTTCTGGACTGTCAAAGCTTCCCTGTATACCATCTGGATGGGCTGATAGTGCCACCCAGCCAGTTATCCTCTTTAGGAAACTGTGGATCTGCATAGTAAGAAGCCTCAAGTGAATCGCCACCTCTGGCACATGGACATTGTAGCTGGTGCTAATGGCATGGCAATCACATTAGTGGTAGCTTGATAGTGTAGTATAGGAAGGCCGGACACTTCATTAGGTACACTTGTGAAGCATGTGATGCAGTCCAAGAATTTCTCATCTAAACCTTATTTCTTTGTAGCATTGTTATTAGTTATTAATAGTGTTATGTTCAAGACCACACTATCTGAGACCAAGACTTGCCTGGGAGATACAATAAAGCCCTCAAAAGACAAAAAAAAAAAAAAAAAAAAAAAAAATCAATTGAAAAAAGCACGAATGAATGAATTCTCTTTAGTTATAAATTAATTAGGGCTGTCAGATGATTAAAATTTTTAATCGAGTTAATTACAGCTTAAAAATTAATTAATCGTAATTAATCGCAATTCAAACCATCTATAAATTATGCCATATTTTTCTATAAATGATTGTTGGAATGGAAAGATAAGACAAGACGGATATATACATTCAACATACGGTACATACAGTGCCTTGCAAAAGTATTCGGCCCCCTTGAATCTTGCAACCTTTCGCCACATTTCAGGCTTCAAACATAAAGATATGAAATTTAATTTTTTTGTCAAGAATCAACAACAAATGGGACACAATCGTGAAGTGGAACAACATTTATTGGATAATTTAAAATTTTTTAACAAATAAAAAACTGAAAAGTGGGGCGTGCAATATTATTTGGCCCCTTTACTTTCAGTGCAGCAAACTCACTCCAGAAGTGAGGATCTCTGAATGATCCAATGTTGTCCTAAATGACCGATGATGATAAATAGAATCCAAATGTGTGTAATCAAGTCTCCGTATAAATGCACCTGCTCTGTGATAGTCTCAGGGTTCTGTTTAAAGTGCAGAGAGCATTATGAAAACCAAGGAACACACCAGGCAGGTCCGAGATACTGTTGTGGAGAAGTTTAAAGCCGGATTTGGATACAAAAAGATTTCCCAAGCTTGAAACATCTCAAGGAGCACTGTGCAAGCCATCATCTTGAAATGGAAGGAGCATCAGACCACTGCAAATCTACCAAGACCCGGCCGTCCTTCCAAACTTTCTTCTCAAACAAGGAGAAAACTGATCAGAGATGCAGCCAAGAGGCCCATGATCACTCTGGATGAACTGCAGAGATCTACAGCTGAGGTGGGAGAGTCTGTCCACAGGACAACAATCATTCGTACACTGCACAAATCTAGCCTTTATGGAAGAGTGGCAAGAAGAAAGCCATTTCTCAAAGATATCCATAAAAAGTCTCGTTTAAAGTTTGCCACAAGCCACCTGGGAGACACACCAAACATGTGGAAGAAGGTGCTCTGGTCAGATGAAACCAAAATTGAACTTTTTGGCCACAATGCAAAACGATATGTTTGGCGTAAAAGCAACACAGCTCATCACCCTGAACACACCATCCCCACTGTCAAACATGGTGGTGGCAGCATCATGGTTTGGGCCTGCTTTTCTTCAGCAGGGACAGGGAAGATGGTTAAAATTGACGGGAAGATGGATGCAGCCAAATACAGGAACATTCTGGAAGAAAACCTGTTGGTATCTGCACAAAACCTGAGACTGGGACGGAGATTTATCTTCCAACAGGACAGTGATCCAAAACATAAAGCCAAATCTACAATGGAATGGTTAAAAAATAAACATATCCAGGTGTTAGAATGGCCAAGTCAAAGTCCAGACCTGAATCCAATCGAGAATCTGTGGAAAGAGCTGAAGACTGCTGTTCACAAACACTCTCCATCCAACCTCACTGAGCTCGAGCTGTTTTGCAAGGAAGAATGGGCAAGAATGTCAGTCTCTCGATGTGCAAACCTGATAGAAACATACCCCAAGCGACTTGCAGCTGTAATTGGAGCAAAAGGTGGCGCTACAAAGTATTAACGCAAGGGGGCCGAATAATATTGCACGCCCCACTTTTCATTTTTTTATTTGTTAAAAAAGTTTAAATTATCCAATAAATTTTGTTCCACTTCACGATTGTGTCCCACTTGTTGTTGATTCTTGACAAAAAATTAAAATTTTATATCTTTATGTTTGAAGCCTGAAATGTGGCGAAAGGTTGCAAGGTTCAAGGGGGCCGAATACTTTTGCAAGGCACTGTAAGTACTGTATTTGTTTATTATAACAATAAATCCACAAGATGGCATTAACATTATTAACATTCTGTTAAAGCGATGCATGGATAGAAAGACTTGTCATTCTTAAAAGATAAATGTTAGTACAAGCTATATAAATTCTATATTAAAACCCCTCTTAATGTTTTCGTTTTAATAAAATTTGTAAAATTTTCAATCAAAAAATAAACTAGTAACTCGCCATTGTTCATGTCAATAATTACACAAAGCTCATGGCGCTGAAACCCATAAAATCAGTCGCACCCAGGCGCCAGCAGAGGGCGACAAAACACCAAAAAACACAAGTAATAAGTGGACATTACACTGTCATTTTATTCTGTTTGAGCGGGGCATGTGCGTTAAATGCGTCAAATATTTTAACGTGATTATTTAAAAAATTCATTACCGCACGTTAACGCGATAATTTTGACAGCCCTAAAATTAATTTTACAAGTGATACATTTGACTGCCTAATGCACGATTGTCTTCACCTCTTTCAAAGCGCAACATTATATATATTTTTTCTCAACTACATTGTATTCCCCTCAAAATTAGTGGAGTTTAAAAATGAAGTGTGAAATAAAAGACAATTAAGTTTTTAGGCATCAATCAAAGCTAAAGCCAATTATAAAAAAATACTCTTTACTTCTAGTCCATTACATCAACAAAAGCAAAACTTTTGGGAGTCGAGCCTGAGACAAGACCAAGACATTGAGCATGTGGTCCAGAGACAGATCTCAAGTCTTATAACACCACTGTTCAGCACAAACTATACGACTCACAGTTTGCATGTTCTCCCAAGCTTACATGGTTTTCCTCCGCCTTCTCAGGCTTTCTTCCACACCCTAGAAACATGAATGTGAGTGTTAATGTGAGTAGTTTTACTTTGTCTATATGTGTCCTATAGTTGACTAGCAAACAGCCCAGGGAGTCCCGCCTCTTGCCCAGAGTCACTTGGGAAAGATTTTAGGTCAGCCGCAACATAATGATTTGACACCTAAATAAAGCTGAAAGGATTACTCGAATAATTCGAGGAACTCGATTTAAAACATTGATCAAGGCATTTTCTCCGCCTCAAGCAATCATTTAATTTTGCCAGCTCTAAGCATCATGTTTTGCCCGGAATACTTTTAATGCGGCACAAAGCGCTGACGTCACGTGTGTAGAATAAGCAGGGAGAGGCGGTGGATGTATTTGATTTCAACCACGCATCAATATAGAGGTAATGCCGACGAAAGCGAAGAGAAAGGCACCAAGAAAAAGCAGAAAATGTCAAAAGTGTGGGAGCATTTCAAGCTGGAGACCAAGGCGAACACTGTTTCATTTATTCACTGTAAGACAGTGCTTGCATAACACTACCTCCGCCCGGCCCAGGTACCCCTGACTAACCCTGGGATTCTTGGTTTGACGCATTTTTCGGGAAATACAAGAACTTGGTTTCTTCGGTAATGGTCTCGGTCGCTATTGTTTTTGGCATTTTTGTCACATGCCAATGTTGCTGCATTCCCTGCGTCCGTTCTATTTGCACCCGAGTGATCACCAGGGCTGTTGAGGGAAAGGCAGCCCTGGCGCCTCCACTTCAGATGGTGGCCGCTGGGTTACCTAATCCTATCCCTCTGGTTCTGATGGACGGGGATTGGGAAATTTACGTGGATGTGCACGCCGGGGTGCATGAGGAGAGGCTTGTTGATCCATGACCACCCCTGAAACCCGGGCCGGGCGCCCCCGCGTAACCCGCACGCCTATCCTCCGCTCAATACTTGGGACACAGTAAAATTAAGTTAACGTAGTGCTAGTAAATAAGATTAACGTTACTGGACCTTGCTAACGTAATGTTAGCCCTGCGGAGGGCTAGGTTTCTATTAATTATGACTACTGTCAATGTGTGGCTAACGTGTCTTTCATACAGGCTTTTTTTAATCTGTAAAAACACAGCGCTGCAGAGTGATGAGGGTGTAAAATACAAACATAATAAAGCTAACTTTCAATTCAAAAGTCAAAAGTCATTGATGGATAAAACACCAAGTAGCACTGTTGCCTAATGTGCTCTAATACAGCAGGTATCATACATTTATTTTGAACACTGCAGAAACTCAAACTCCTATCAGAATTTACAAGTTAGACTTAAGCTTAAAATTTAACTAGCACTTAATAGCTTGACACAAATGGAAAGTCAATTGAAACACGTGGGAAAACCACGTAACTTTTAAGTTATGTGTGTTATCAAGCTTAATGACATTTTTAGGTAAGAAATAAGATTTTTCCCCCCCCCTAAGATCTTAAGATTTTTTGAGTAAAAGCAGTGATTTTGTTTTTTTTCTAATCACATCTGAGATGCAATTGTTGGCTGTTTTTAACTCATTCACTCCCAGCCATTTTCACCAGTGCAACCCCCTTCGCTCTCGGCCGTTTTACTGGATTTTGACTGATTTTGCAAGGCCCACAGAAAATTCTGTATCCCCTCTATTGCTATATAAACATGGAACCCACCAAAAGAAAGATTACTCTCTTCTTTCAGCAGGAAAAACATTCCATTTCAATTCTTTAGAAATCAGCATTAGAAAATAGCTTAGTTTGAGCAATTTTCCAATTTCTGATGAAAAAACAGAGAAAATGAACTTTTTGTAAAAGCATACACTTCAAACATAACTTTGACTTTAACACAGCTATTTTTGCTTTTGTGACATCCAAAACATCTGAAGAATGTTTTCCTTCTACAAAATAACATAAACAACAAGACAAATCGAGCTTTTGATAGCGAAGTAACAATTTATATACACATAACTAATATATACACATAACTAAACTTGAACTGAGAGATGACGCTTTTGTGGCCGCGACAGCAGGGGTAAACTTTTTTCCCTCATCGTCGCCTGTCTCATCAAGATGTATTTTTTTGAGTCTTTCTTTTGTGGTGACCACTGGCTCATGGCGGAATTCGCCTGGGGAACTTGTGTGGGGCATGTTGTGTTCCTGGGGGGAACTGGTTTGGCCGTGCGCGTTTCCGGCTGAGTTGCGGGACACTGGAGGGTCGCGGGGGACACGAGCGGCCGAGCGCAGCGGCGCGGGCTCTGCTCGGGGGAGCAGCACAGACTCTACGCCATCGTTCGCTGCACTGTTGGTCCTGGTCGTTCTGGTCGGTCGTCCAGCGCCTGGCATCCCTGGCGTCCTCCTGGTTGTTCTGCTCGATCGTCCGCCGCCTGGCATTAGGGACGTCCTCCTGGTCGTCGCACTTGGTCGTTCATGGCCTGGCGTCCCGGACGTCCTCCCAGTAGTCCTGCTTGGACTTCCCGCGCCTGGCGTCCTGGACGTCCTCCTGGTCGTCCATTCGGTCGTCTTCCGCTGGCGCCCCGGCCGTGCGGCCCAGCCGTTCGTTGCGGGTCTTACCAAATGTGCTACTGCCCTCCAGTGGCCAGTTTTATTGCTTTAAAATGGATTTTCAGCATTGTGCTTTGGAGCGAAGTTGCATCAGAGCCTAGAGTCTCTTGTTAAAAAAAAAAAAAGCGTAAAAGATGTATATATACGTTTTTGGGACACTGAAACAATTAAAAATAGACTGTATTTATACGTTTTTGGGAGCAAATGAGTGTACATCCAAAATAAAGACATTGATTGTCTAAAAATGGTTCAGTATTAGGTGAAATATATTGTTTTCTCATGTATATTTACAATTGCTCTTTATCTAAAAAAAAAAAAGTCTTATCCAATTACTTAATTAATCGATGGAAATTTCAATAGACTACTCGATTACTAAAAAAATCGATAGCTGCAGCCCTACACCTAAGCAGAGATCATTTGTTTCCTTTCACGCGACGGCAAGCAAACAGCAATAATTATTTTGTTGAACCTCCTTTGACAGCAACAAAGTTACATATGTTTTCTCGTGGACAAGATGATGTCCATGACATTTTTGAAATCGATTTTCTCGCACGATTCGTCCCAGCTTTCATCATCAGTCAGTGCTTTATGCTTCACTGCCAGATAATGGGTACAGACTTGAGAGGACTCAACACTCAAAGCTCTCACAGCAGTTTTGAATCTTCACAATGCATTCGTGTTTAGCTTGAACGCACTAGCTTCTTTTTCTACCTTCAGGCAAGTCATGTTTCTTTTCGTTTCAGGGTTTTCTGCTTAAGCCACTGAGCAGAAATACCTGAATACAGTTGATGAGAAAATCCCCCTTTTCATCCTTAAATCGACTTCTTGTTGAGATGTCGTTTTACTATAGTGAATTTGCCTCAAGCAGCATGGTTGTGAAGCACTTTTACTAAGTGGTGGGTGTAAATGAATGTCACACCTTTCAATTCAAGCTGAGGCAGCACTTATCTACCAAATTTGGTTTTCTTCCTAAGTGTTATTAAATTCATTTGGGATGTTAATGAGTGCATAATCCTCTACTAATGCAGCCTACTTATCTATCGTCCATTGTGGCGTTGAGGCATCACACGTATTTCACACAAATTTGTTTTCCTACACAATATACAGTGTATTGTATTTTTCGGACTTTAATACGCATTTAAAATAATTTATTCTCCCCCTAAATTTACTGTTGGTACATAACTGTATACTGCTCCATTCAAGAGAAGAGTCTTTTTAAACAAAAATACAGTCCACACCAAGACTGCGGTTTATCTGGCTGTTGTTATGACAACCCTCCTCTACAGCTGTGAAGCATGGACCCTGTACAGCCACCTCAGGATGCTGGAGGCCTTCCACATCAAGTGCCTACAATGCATCCTGGGGATATCCTGACAGGACAGAGTCCCCCACACCAAAATATTCTGCTAAACCGCACCAGTGTGGAGGCTATAGTCACCCAGCACCAACTTTGCTGGCTAGGTCACGTAGTCAGGATGCCAGAGAGGTGCCGACCTTGTAATGTACTCTTTGACTGTACAGCTCTTTATACAGTGGGGAAAATAAGTATTTAGTCAACCACCAATTGTTCAAGTTCTCCTACTTGAAAATATTAGAGAGGCCTGTAAGTGGAAAAACGCGATACAAGTATAATACCATAACACCATAATTGTCAACATGGGTAAACCTCAACCATGAGAGACAGAATGAGTAAAAAAAACAGAAAATCACATTGTTTGATTTTTAAAGAATTTATTTCCAAATTAGAGTGGAAAATAAGTATTTGGTCACCTACAATCAAGCAAGATTTCTGGCTGTCAAAGATGTCTAACTTCTTCTAACAAGCTTTAACGAGGCTCCACTCCTTACCTATGTTAATGGCACCTGTTTTAACTCATTATCGGTATAAAAGACACCTGTCCACAATCTCAGTCAGTCACACTCCAAACTCCACTATGGCCGAGACCAAAGAGCTGTTGAAGGACAGCAGAGACAAAATTGTAGACCTGCACCAGGCTGGGAAGACTGAATCTGCAATAGGTAAAACACTTGGCATAAAGAAATCAACTGTGGGAGCAATTATTAGAAAATGGAAGACATACAAGACCACTGATAATCTCTTTCAAGCTGGGGCTCCATGCAAGATCTTACCCCATGGCGTCAAAATGATAGCAAGAACAGTGAGCAAAAATCACAGAACCACATGTGGGGACCTAGTGAATGACCGACAGAGAGCTGGGACCACAGTAACAAAGACTATTATCAGTAACACAGTGCGCCGCCAGGGACTGAAATCCTGCACTGCCAGATGTGTCCCCCTCCTGAAGCCAGTACACTTCCAGGCCCATCTGCTGTTCGCTAGAGAGCATTTGGATGATCCAAAAGAGGACTGGGAGAATGTGTTATGGTCAGATGAAACCAAAATAGAACTTTTTGGTAGAAACACAGGTTCTTGTTTTTGGAGGAGAAAGAATACTGAATTGCTTCCGAAGAACACCATACCCACTGTGAAGCATTAGGGTGGAAACATCATGCTTTGGGGCTGTTTTTCTGCAAAGGGATCAGGATGACTGATCTGTGTAAAGGAAAGAATGAATGGGGCCATGTATCGAGAGATTTTGAGTGAAAATCTCCTTCCATCAGCAAGGGCATTGAAGATGAGACGTGGCTGGGTCTTTCAGCATGACAATGATCCCAAACACACAGCCAGGGCAACAAAGGAGTGGCTTCATAAGAAGCATTTCAAGGTCCTGGAGTGGCCTAGCCAGTCTCCAGATCTCAACCCCATAGAAAATCTGTGGAGGGAGTTGAAAGTCCGTGTTGCCCAACGACAGCCCTAAAACATCACTGCTCTAGAGGAGATCTGCATGGAGGAATGGGCCAAAATACCAGCAACAGTGTGTGAAAAGCTCGTGAAGAGTTACAGAAAACGTTTGGCCTCCGTTATTGCCAACAAAAGGTACATAACAAAGTATTGAGAGGAACTTTTGGTCTTGACAAAATACTTATTTTCCACCATGATTTGCAAATAAATTCTTTAAAAATCAAACAATGTGATTCTCTGTTTTTTTCCCCACATTCTGTCTCTCATGGTTGAGGTTTACCCATGTTGACAATTACAGGCCTCTCTAATATTTTCAAGTGGGAGAACTTGCACAATTGGTGGTTGACTAAATGCTTATTTGCCCCTCTGCACAGCTGCATCTTGGCCATCGCTTGGGACAAGGCCCAAAAAATTGCTATACAGACCAGGTGAAGGCTGCCATGAAAAAATGTGACCTTAACCCGACCCAGCTGCAGAACACTGAAACGCAACGATTTATTTAGCGGACGCTCCTCCAACAAAGTGTACACAAATGTAAGGATGACCAAGGTCTCCAAAGACCAGGGAATGTCAAAAAAGACATGAAGTTAGTGCCGCAAACAAACCCCTACTCCAGTGTTTTTCCACCGGTGTGTTGCGGCACCCTAGTGTGCCGTGAGAAGTTATCGAATATCGCTTTTTTTTTTTTCTTTTACGTCGTCAGGCGGAGTTGCAGTAGGAAAGAAGGAGTAGGTAGAAGGTTGCGGTCGTGTGTAAATTAGCAAGGTATTGCTCGTGTCGCGTTCAAGAACTGCTCAGATTTCTAGCCATTGTCCGCGACAACGTGGACCCCAGCACGTCTACTGTACATCATTTGATTAGAGTCGTTAAGTATCAATATACACAAACGTGTCCTTTCCATTTCATCCATTTGCGAGACCGTCAATCCTCCCCATGTGTTTTATTCCAACACATTGTTGAGGAGAGCAAGGTGGCTGATGGCTAGAAATCGGAGAAGTTCTTGAACGTGACACGAGCAGTTGCATTTGCCCTCGTTTCAAAACAAGTCAATGGACTATTTTGTTCGCCTCCATGAAAACACAGAGAAACTTTTTTTGAGGAACACTACAAAGGTGAACGAGAAAGCCCTCAAAGCCAGTTATCTTGTTGCTAAACTTGTTGCTGAATCCAGAAAGAGACAATACTACCTGCCTGCAAAGCTATTGTAAGTGAGATGCTTGCCCCTGATGTGATTAAAGACATTTCTAAAGTCCTCCTGTCTGACAATTCTGAGCTTTTCAAGCCTAACTGGTATAAAAAACAAAACCAATAAAAACAGAGAGAGACTAAGAGCTGTTGACGAAGATTCCTGCTAGGATATCTGCTTTGTGTTCATCCATACAGGCTCAAGTTTGACACTAAGTAAGTACAAATATTGAGAAATTATTTCATAATTAGTTATGCTGTACAGAAAGTAATTTTGGAACATTTTTAAATTTGTGGTGTGCCTCGAGATTTTTTTCAATGTAAAAACGTGCCGTGACACAGAAAAGGTTGAAAAACCCAAGTCAATGTCTTCACCTGCTCTGCCTGTCGCAAGCAGTGTGGATTGCGCATTGGGCTAAGCAGCCACAATAAGTAGACACTCAAGACAAAGAGATGGATTGTCATCATCGGACACCATTAAGCAACAACCTTAAGCAATTACATAAGCCCTGCTTCACTGAAGTGCTCAAGACACACATTCACTATTCATCAAAGCCATAAATAAAACGGTAATACAAATAATAAACAAATATTTAAAGCAAACATTACAATGTTAAAAGATAAAGAACTAATGCAGTAGATTGATGGACAAATGTGCCTTATAATCAGGCATAGACTTAACTATCAGTTGATGAGACAGCTCCAACAGACATTGCGCCACGGGTTCCTGTAGGGGGCCGGGCAGGCAGAGCGTCATGACAGGTTTCACTACGATAAACACACGCTGCGTTCTAACGCCGGATTTAGGTGGAAACAGGACGAAAGTTTTAGTGCATACGAGCAGGCAGGAGTCTCTCAAGGGTGATTTGGTCGAGTATTATAGGAATTACTAGAGTAAAATAGCACCATGCATGCACTTGCAAAATGTGAAAAAAATTAAATGAATGGAACAAAAATTTGCGTAACTTTAGCTTGAAATATTTATGTAAAATTAATAATAACTGCCTGTTTTTTGCTTTTAACCAATAAGCTAAACTTTTTACATTCATATCTATAGAAATTCTGGTATTTACACATTTATTTACAAGAATTTTCAACTTTGTTCTGTGATGGCCGCCGTGTTGGATTTTACAGTGTATCACAAAAGTGAGTACACCCCTCGTATTTCTGCAGATATTTAAGTATATCTTTTCATGGGACAACACTGACAAAATGACACTTTAACACGATGAAAAGTAGTCTGTGTGCAGCTTATATAATAGAGTTAATTTATTTTCCCCTAAAAATACTCAAAATATAGCCATTAATATCCAAACCCATGGCAACAAAAGTGAGTACACCGCATGGGAACTACGTACATCACTAAATGTCCAAATTGAGTACTGCATATCATTTTCCATCCAAAATGTCAGGTGACTCGTTACAGGAGTGCTGTCAGCATTGATGCAGAGATTTTGTCAGTGTTGTCCCATGAAAAGATTTACTTAAATATCTACAGAAATGTGAAGGGTGTACTCACTTATGTGAGACACTGTATATCAACACACAATAGCGTAACTTTACTTTCAAATAACCAGGTAATTTTCAGCCAACTGCCCGTTTTTTTGGCATTTCTGCATCCATACAAAGCCGGCAAAACGTGCTGAGGCAATAGTGGCATGGGATTTCAACCGAAATAAGCTGTGATTGTATTTAGAAAAATTCAAAATTTGCTTTTGTCGAGTAAAATTAGGATGATTCTGCATGCTTTCTGCAGGTATTAAGTTTCTGGTATGAACATTGAGTGATGTATTACCTGTTGAAAACATGTCGAAATAGAAAAAAAATTAAGTCGCTTTTTCTGGACAAAAACTTATATGTGTTAAATGTTGCTATTGATCCTGAAAACATAAGTGATTTTCTCTGCATTTGGTGATTTTTGTTCTTCTAGCGTAAAATCTGAGAATTCTATAGCCATTTTACGTTTTGTTGTACTTTTATAAAAAAATAAAAAATAAAATAATAATTAATCAGGATTTTATTAGGGAATGACCTAGAATGTTTTGATGGGGCTGCTCATGGAGACTCATATATGCCTAAGGGAGGCACCCTTTTTTAGTTTTAGGTCGCTAGCGGCTTTTGTTTTGAAAATATTTGAATTTTAAGTGTTTGAAAATAGGCCCCCTACGTAGCAGCCCCGCGCCTTGTTTCCCGTCAACTGATAGTGAAGTCTATGAATCAGGTGTACCTTTTGTATGAAAATAGACTCGTCCATTGAAAGTGCGCGTTATAATCCGGTGTGCATTATAGTCTGAAAAATACAGTAGTCACAGACTCCATTTGATGGATTTGCAATGATCCAATATGTTATTTTTTGGTGGAGTGACATGGTTTGATTGCTACAGTATAAATATAACTTTAATCATTGATTTTGTAGCACCTTGTGTCATCATAAGAACAGTATTTCTGATACAGTTCTTGTATTGGACCTGATCATAAAGTAGACATCCACCTAATGTGACGGATGATGAATGTATCACTTACAAAGTATAATATTATAGTATTCAGTTCTGCATGGTGTCTTCTTTCTTATCGCCACACAGACCACACATGCACCCCGCACTCCCCCACATACATACACACACAACACAAAGCGTAGCTAAAAGACAATGGATGATTAATTCCAACAAAGGATCACATCTGTTGCGCTCCTCTGGGATCATTTTGACGGATGCCTATTCCCTCCAAGAAGTTCTGGGGTGAGAGGAGGTGCAGTGAGGACACTTTCTGGGATCTCAGTGTCTCCCAAGTTTGCCTTTCACCAATATTACATAATCATTTTATCCAAGGCATGTTTACAGGAAATAGAAGGATAAAGAGCCACTTGTCCGCATTGATGGAAAACATTTTTCCTACCATCATTTTCCCCTGTCCCCTCTGACTCTATATTTCACCTAAAACAGATGAGGTAATTAAACTGCAACGTTCCACTGTCACACAGATGTTGACTGTTTTCAACATGTTTTCATAGTGAGATGATCTTCGCAACTTTACATGAAATCTTGCATAAGAAACCTTCAAGCAATGGAGCACAGCTGGACCAGGTGCTCTGGTGCAACGCAGCGTTCATCATCTTATCTACTCAACAATATCTAACCATTCGATTTGGCAAATGTAAGAAATTGATTTATTAGTTAGAGAATTTTGACACATGCTCTTTTAATAGTACAATGAGTTGCACATGGCACTGAACTAGCCAATATATGAGAGGATGAAAATGTCAGATATTGTCATGTTCATGATAGGTTATCACAACTAGGGCTGCAGCTATCGATTATTTTAGTAGTTGATTAATCCATCAACTAGTTAGTTTGAAAAATCGAGTAATCGGATAAGGAACATTTAATGCCTTGCAGAATAAATTTTAGGAGTTGTAAAACAAAGGCTTGCTATGATTACACTTTAAAAGAGCATTAAATGTGAATACAAAATAAAATTGCTGAGTGTTTCTTCAAACTATGCAGGGTTGTATTTTCATTTAAAAATAAATTAAAATACTTGAGCTTAGCTTCAAACGGTATACACATAAAAAAATAAATATATAAATGAGGATCTAAGTACAACAAAAGAAAAATTGGCTAACTAAGTCCGCTAGCGTAAATGCAATAAAATTAGGGCTGTCAAAATTATCGCGTTAACGCACGGTAATAAATTTTTAAAATTAATCACGTTAAAATATTTGACGCAATTAACGCACATGTCCCGCTCAGACAGTATTCTGCCTTCTGGTAAGTTTTACAGCAAGGTTTTTTGTGCGGTCTAACAGCGAACTCTTGTGGTCGCTTTGCGACATGGTTTATTGCTTTCTTGCCAGTTCAATATGGCTGCACGACGTCTCGGGCTGACGCCTACGTTGTAATGTTGTGCTTATATGATCCTTGGACAAGATTTGTCCGTAAGTATGGTTGTTGTAAAGAATGTACATATTATGTTAGTAAGCGAAATGTTATATTTTTTGTATGGGACGCTTTTTGTTTGTATAGCGTGCTAAGCTAACATTGTTGCTAATGCAATGCTTGTGTACTTTTTTTTGTAGTTTCACTACGGTCTAAAGAGGACAGTGGTTTGAGGCCATTTTATTAATAAATCAGATGAAAAGGGAAGTCTGATTATTAAGGCGTCGTTCACTAGCTGTCTAGCTTTGGAAAAAGTAGACGCTTCGGAGTGAGAACAGCATAGACAGGTTTAAATGACAGTAGAGTGAAATGCCCACTACAGTCCTTATGCACCGTATGTTGAATGTATATATCCATCTTGTGTCTTATCTTTCCATTCCAACAAATTATTTTACAGAATATATATATAATTTACAGAAAAATATGGCATATTTTATAGATGGTTTGAATTGCGATTAATTGCGAATAATTCCGATTATTTAATTTTTAAGCTGTAATTAACTCGATTAAAAATTTTAATCGTTTGACAGCCCTAAATAAAATGCTAATATAATTTTTTAAACATAACAAAATAGTTCACATATTCCCCCAAAAAACAACTAGGTATACCAATCAAATAAATTAAAAATGCATTAAAAAAAAAAAAAAAAAAAAAACATTAGCTCAAACAAAAACTTAGCTGTTGGTCTTAACTAGGGCTGCAGCGATCGATTATTTTAGTAGTCGATTAGTCGATGTACTAGTTAGTTCGAATAATCGAGTAATCGGGTAAGTAACATGAAAAATTAAAATACCTGAGCTGGGCCTCAAACGGTATAAAAAAATTTTTAAAAATGAGGCTCTATGTACAACAAAAGAACAATTGCCTAACTTACATAGCTAAAGTCCACCAGCTTAAATGCAATAAAATGCTAACTTTTTCTTTTTTTTTTTTTTTTTTTACAATGTTCTTAACAAATGGTTCGGATACAGCTTCCCACAAAAAAAATCAGCTAAATATACCTATAAACTAAATTACGAATACATTGTAAAAAAAAAAACATTAGCTCAAACAAAAAAATTAGCCGATGTTGGTCTTAACAGGGAGCAGCTGGATTCAGCCATGTGAAATGAGGCAGACTAGAGGGCAGTGTATCCACCCAAATCAATAAAACTAAATGCAAACACTTTCAAAATAAACCATTACAACGCCACTTTCATTAAACAAATACTCGAAGCAGCAAAATTTAATTCGAATCTTTTTTTTCTAATCCAATACTCGAGTTAATCGATTAATCGTTGCAGCACTAGTCTTAACAGGGAGCAGCTGGATTCAGCCTTGTTAAACAAGTTATGTCATATTCACTGTTGCCACTAGAGGGTAGTGTATCCACCCAAATCAATAAAACTATGCAAACACTTTAAAAAAAAAACCAAAACATTAACAGCGCCACTCAAAGCAACAAAATTTGATTCGATTTAATCGATTAATTGCAGCACCACTAATCATAACACTTACAGAATGGAAAAGCATAACTAAATGTAAAAAAAAAAAATACTTTGTTAATGGCTGCCGTACTACAACAAAAGTAATTTGCCTCACATTGAGTGATGCGGCCAAATCTGATATAATGTATGCTTTTATGCACGCTATAAGGGCAAGAAATACAAATGCAGTATAGACAAGAAAGCGATACATTATAATATACAACAATAATTCACTAGATTTATAATTTCATAATAATCGACTGGTGGATGAAATTGCAGCTTGAAGTATTTCTTACCACACGCTGGTTACATTCAAGTGAATGGCAGTGATCTGAGCCTTTCATTTCATCCTCACTCTTCTCATCGTTTTCAGCCACATCCTGTCTCTTTTTATAGTTTAATAAAAGTGAGAAAGCACCGTACACTATTTTTTTTTATTCTCAAAAGCCTTTACAAGGGGTCCATATATCAAAACCCTCAATGCACGGGTGTGAGTTGTCAACTCTCTTTTTTGTGTGTGTGTTTATGTGTGTGATTTCAGTCCAGCAGCAGTTTTAAAGGAATCCATGGATAGAAAGACTTATAATAGTTCTTAAAAGATAAATGTTATTATGAGATCAAATAACTTGATATTGAAACTAGGAATGGGAACCTCTGGGCCATAGGCAGATCTATTATTCAGGCGAAGTAGGTGATCGCCTTAGGCCCCCAACCAGCTGCCCTTGCCCCAACGAGCAAGGGCTTGGGCCACCGGAGCCAGCTGCACCCCCAAATATTCGTCATGTATTATTATGTCAGCATACCAAACAAACAAATAACAAAAAAAAAAAGAAAGCCATTTGAATGCTGCATTTATATTATCTCTCCCCCTCACACACGCACTACAATGGACTGTTCCACGACGACGGACTGAGTATCAGTCGCTTAGCTTCATTTAGTGCCGTTTAGCTTAGCCTAGCTCCGTTTAGCATCGCTTAGCTCCGCTTAGCTGTTCGTTAGCTTCACTTAGCTCTCCCGCGTTTTTGACGCCACTAAGCTTGCTATTTTTACAGCTCACTTGCTACTTTGCACGTCGGCTATCGTTTATTTCGAACACATAAGCGAATGTGCTCTCCATGAGAGCCAAAGTGCAGTGAGGGAGAAGTTGAGAACAGGCTGCTAATGCCCCTTTTAACTTTCTTCTTCTTCTTCACAACGAACATAAAATACACGACAGCAGACCCTGTGGCGAAACAATGCAGTACAGTTCCAATCAGTCATACAATAACACTCAACAGCTGGTTAACAGCATTTGCTAACGAATTAAAAAAAAAAAAATCTATTAGTGACACCACAAGCAATGACGAAGAATGTTTTTTTTTTTACGGAGTGTAAAGCTTTCGGTTAGCAGTTTAGCGAACGTACCTCCGGTGAACATTTCAAAATAAAATCATGTCATCTTCGTCATATAAATAACAATTTCTGGAGTTAATCCCACATAATTCAGAGTTAATATTATAATATGTTGAGTAAATACGACATAAAACAGATTCTACACTAAGAATAGCTTTCAAATGACACTCTTTATGACAAATATGATTGCCAATAAATAATTATTATAATTATTATACTACTATTATATATAGTAGTATACTATAATAATAATGCTAGAACTTTTTTAAAGAATTGTTTTGAATAATGTTGGAAAGGCAAAGTCAGTGTTCTGAATCTGTTTACTTTCCATTCTTTTGCACTAGTAAAAGCTATCAGCATTTAACCTCATTGTTTATTTGTGATTAATTATTGTCATTTACATGATTATTTGTACTTTATTAAAGAATTTAAGTGTTCCAAAATGGTTTTGTGAATTAATAAGCGTCAACAAAAATTTCATTATTAAATTAGTAAAAAAAAGAAAATTATTAGATTTGTCGACTAATCGTAAAACTTTTTTAAAATTGTCGTTTAGGACAGCCCTAGTGTACCGGAACATATTTCCTCCACACCCTTCTCACCTTTTTAACCCCTGACCCAAGAAGAGGGCCCCTGGATATGTTCGCCATAGGCCCCAAAATTGCCAAGTCCGCCACTGCTCAGGGCACCTCACAATACGATACGATTTGTGATACAAGGCTCACGATAACGATTATCTCACGGCATTGCGATACAGCGATTATCGATTTATAGGTCAGAAAATTGATATGATATTCTACGATGGAACTGTTGAAACGAAAAACAAGATATTTCAAAATAGAAAAAAATACTGTTTAAGTCATTTATTAAACAGTGACACCTTTTCTGTACAACATTGCTGTAAAAAATATACTGTAAATCTACTGCAATTTTGTACCTGTACATATAGAAGGAACAAACCACAACCACTAACATCTCTTGGAGAGATCATGATTAATGTCACCCTTAATTTCTTTAAAACTTCAAATCTTAAAAAAAAAAAAAAAAATTAACAGTGCTGTATAGCAGAGATGTCCCGATCTGATCCAAATATCGGATCGGACACCGGTATGGGCAAAAAAAAAATGCGCATCGGTATCGGAACACGGGAAAAATTCCGATCCAGACTTCCGATCCAGTTTTTTTAAAAGTCCGGTACGGGTTTTCCAGCACACCGATTTACATATTCCATTCCAGTTTTTGCTTGGGTTTCTCTAAAATCCGGTCCGCATTTTACGGCACAGCTTCAACACACTACATTTACATTACCGTCTCCCAATTTACCGAGAGACTTTATCGGTAAAAATGTCAGCCGTGTGGGATCATTTCACCTTAAAGGACGACAAAGACGAAGAGGCAGAGAGCAACATATGCCACAATAAAGTCAAGCGTAGTGGTAAAGCTGTAAGACGTTTTAATGCAACCAACCTAATCAAGCATTTTGCGAAATACCACCACAAACAATATGAGGAGTATGTTAAGAAAACCGAAGACAAAAAGAAAGGTCATACGCAACTAACACTGGCAGAAACTTTTGCTATGCGTGACAAACTGGCACTCGACAGTCCCAAAGCCCAGGGAATAACAAGAGTCATTGCCAAAGAATTCATTCTGGATGACGAGCCATTATCTCACGTGAGTAAAGACGCACCATCCAACACGCGATTCGGCCGCTGAAGATTCGAGAACGATTCACAAACATTTAAATTCCGATTATTGAAATATGTCAAGTAAAGCGGAACTAATACACAGCGCGGTCTTCGGGACGCAATGAGAAACTGACCGCATTGCGTCCCGAAAGTAAACATAACTTGTCTTAGATCCGGGTAATGCCAATGCTCAACTCACGGCTTTAGCTCAACTCATGCCGCTGGATAAAAAACACAAGAATACCTGACTTCTGCTGACAGCCGCAACAAACTACGTCAACGACGTTTTACTGGAGATAATAGATATCATATGTATATAGAACCAGATGCTACACGACAGACTGGACTGCGTTAGCAACATTGAAGTATTGAAAACAAGATGCGTTAGTAAACAGCCGCCATCTTAAAGCAGAAGACTTCCCTAGTAGGCTGTTGTGAACCTTCCAAGCGAACCTACGGTAATTAACTTTTTATCTAAAATACTCCTAAATCGGGGAAAACCTTGACTTGAATCTATCTTCAAAACAGTTTTAAAACTTTCACATGTCAAAAGTAGACAGAAGGGAAATTATGGAATAACGGGAGCAATTTTAACAACTTTAACAGTTGATTCGCAAAATTAAATGAATTGAATGTAGTTTAAAGCTGTTGATACAGAATGGGGACTTGAGTATTTTATTTGATGTTTTAAAATGTTAACTTGATACTGAAATAGTCGTTTATTTAAACCTGAGAGGCTTTTTATACAATTTTTGTAACTAATGCACGAAACATTAAAAGCAGCTAATAGCTTGGGGGGTTTGTGGGATTTTCCACTGAGGTTGTTGGTGTGTTTTGCTTTTTTAAGACAGTTTACAATATTATTTGCACGTTTTACTGACTGACTATGCCATTTCTGTTTGTTATTTATAATGTTTTGTGTTTGTCACTGAATAAACAGGTCCGTTTCTTGTTACCAACCGTTGTGTGTTATTCAAACTCACCTAATTCAGCTGGCTAGTTGCTATTAAGAGTACTAAAACCTTTTTCAACATGAGTCTGACAACTAAGTAAGGAGGCTAAATAACTTTAAACTTTAACACGTGCTCAAATAGGTCGGTATCGGTATCGGCCAGTATCGGTATCGGATCGGAAGTGCAAAACAATATCGGTATCGGATCGGAAGTGCAAAAACCTGGATCGAGACATCCCTACCGTATAGGCGTTGGTCAATAGTTGAGCTTGGAGTGGGGCAATGATAGAATTGGTGGGTCTCTTTTCTTCGTATATGACCTTTGTTGCCACTAGCATTCATATGCGGAGTTTAAGGGTGGGCTGAGGGCCCCCCCGGTGGCCGAAAACGTCATTGCATGTAATTGACTTTCCTAGATATGATTTTAAAATTAAGAGTTTTCCTGTAAAATGTTGTCTATAAAAAGTTGTAAAGCAATAAAACAAACAACAACAAAAAAGATGGGAAAAAAAAATCTTTAATGGGTCAAAATTATTTTTCGAACAGATCATGTGACTAGCACCTTAAATAGTCATTTTTCTTTGCTTAGCCAAAACCACCTGAGGACTGAAGAGGCAAGATGGATATACGTCATTTTTTCAAACATAAGCTTTCAAAAGCGAAAATAACGACTAAGCAAGAACCAAGCATTGAACATGTGGACCAAGAAAATCCAGATAGCACTGCCAAAATGGCTACATCACTACAATCACTACACCGGCACCGGCTGAGTTGACACTCAGTGTTGCTTAGTTATGCTAGAGAAACCAAGTTGAAGCAAAAGTTAAAATATGTGTTGCTTTTGAGTTTTGAGTGTCTTTAATGCCTTGCTCGAATTTATTATAATATCTCAGTGCAGCAGTCCCTCTCTTGGAACTACTGTAGTAGTTTACATGAAGCTCTTTCGTCTCTAAACAGGTGATCCTCTTGTAATAGAATATTTGTGCCGTTGTATGTCAATGGATGACAAGTTTAAACTATGCTGCACATTTAGTTGAAACCTTGTTAGCAAAAAAAAAAAGTCTCGATGGTCGCCATAATTCTCATTCAGTGCTTGATCTTGTTTAGCCTTGTCACATGAGGTGATTAAATCCATCAAACGCGAAACCAGAAAATAAGCTCTCGTCACTTTGAGGAGCACTGCATACATCATAATATTGGATGGTTTTTTAGTTAAGAGTTGACACAATTTTTTTATTTAGTCAATTGACAGGGGGCATGACACAGTTAGGGGGTAAAAAATACGGTTGATTGAAGTCGCCGTTCCTCTGATGTTCCTCGGTTGGATGCTGATGGTGGCGCTCTGATGTGATGAATGCCAAACAGAGTCCGATGAAGTGATGAGTCACAGAGGAGTGTGTGTCAGCAGCCCCAATGAAGGCTATATTTTTTTCTGACCAGGATGGATAGTGGAGGGGGGGATACTCCTTGCAGGGTGTGGGTAGTGATGGATGAGGAACGAGCGAGAGAAGGACGAGGCATGAAATAGAATGAGGATAAAGGACAGTCGTGGCCAGCGTGGGGAGGAGGAAGGTGACTGTGAGACAGAGATGGAGAGACTGATAGTCTAGAAAGAATGAGGGTCACAATGAGACTAACCTACTCTCAAAATTGCTGATGTTTGCTGCTCTAAGCTGCCCTCCGGCTTCAAACCTGAATTTCCATTTAGTCAGACAATATCAGAGAAGTTTATCAAGTAATTATCCTTCTTTAACTGACGTGAAGGTCATTTATTCGAGTGTAAATAGAGTACTGTTTATTATGACAGGACTATAATGGCAGTTGAACAACCCTAGGAGCTCGTTTCACTCCTTAGTATGCGCTCATCTAACATGTACTGGCTGAATGTAGCATTTTAAGCACATATGGAAACTAGGAATTGCATTTAAAAACAGCCTTTGTAAAGATAATGATGCTCGGGTAGTTACTGCATCATAGTAGTGCATTCCATTATAATCTTTGTTACCCTATATATTGTGAAACGGGGTAAATCATCCCCCTATATTGCTAATCAATTAGAGGGAGTGTAACTCTGTGTCCTTCACTCTTGAGGTCTCGTGAATCTGGTTGCTACTCAACGGACAACATCATGAAGACTACGCTTGTGTTGCCGCTCATTCTATTATGCGCACTGTCAATGGAAGCCAGGAGTTAAGGAGCATCTCAACTGACATAATTTACATGGAGACATGAGAATCGAACCTTGAGAAACCCTCTCACCATCGAATTCCCATTGTCACATAAAGGGTGAGGGTTGCTGTGTTTTTCTCCTCTCAGACATGTTCTCCTCATCTACTCAAGGTCATCGCTAGCAGGAGGCAAGAACATGTCTGCTGTTTTGTACTAGTGACCACCTGGTTAGTTCCTAACTTTTACTGAGATCATGGCGAGTTTGCTACAGTTTATTGCTTTAGCAACGTGTGAACCCCTTCTCTTTGAATGATCACCGTGATGCATTGAAAAATAGCAAATGCAATGTAGCCCCATGTAACAGAGTGTGAGAATGGTTCTTTCTTTACAAATACAGTGGTACCTCGACATACGATCGCTTCGACACATGATCTTTTCAACATTCAATGTAAAATTTGACTCGACATTTGTTTCTACATTCGACAACATGTTCAAAATACGCTTTATGATAGGGCCGCAGTTTCCTGTTAGAGAAATCAGCATGTGTAAAGAGAAGTTCCAAAAAATCGATGATTACATGCATCGCGATTCGACACGTGACGATTGGATTGCGATTCAAAAAGGTTTAAAAACGATGATTTTCACTCATAACTTTATGGCTGCCGCTCGTGGCAGAATGAAATTCAAGACACGTCTGCCGCCCAGACACCGTTAACGGACATACGCACAACGTTATGATGGATGCTCCCAGTTACTGGAGGAGAGATTTACTCTTTTTTAAAAGACTGGAAAATAAATTTGTGTATGAGACAGGCAGGAACAGAAAATGGCTTTTGTGCGCAAGTTATTTTTTAGAGTGGGAGGGGAAGAGAGATAGTTTGTTGCTCCTTGTCTTTCAGATGTCCAGCAGAAGTTTTAAGGCATTTCAATTGAAAAATGTCCTGAGTGTGTTGCTAAGACCTGTATGCGTCTATAAGAGGGGAGTACACGAACCCTCTTGGACTGTTTAGCCTTTATTGTTGTTGTTTTTGAGATGTTAATAGTTAGCGTCGAGCGCTAAGCTATTTAGCTAATTTGCTAACATGTATTTCATATGCAGAATGTGTAAAACCATGATTAAGTACAGTGGTAACACGACAAACATGCGAAATAGTACAGAAATTTGTTGCTGCGGGAGAGAGGGAGAGAAGAAAATGCGCGTGCTGTAATGAGTGTGTGTGTGGCGGTGTCAAGAGCAGTTGTGATTTCCACCTGTCATTACAAAAGATATACAAGGGAGGTAATCATGTGAAAAGTATATTGATTAAAAGAAGTCTTTTTTTCTGAAGACACTTTGTTTGTGTCCAGAAAATGTGGAATTCATTCCACCAGTGTAGATTTTATTGTATTGTTGAGAGAAATAAGTACTCCCTGTAAAATAGTTAATGTTTTTGCACTTTCTTGAAAAAAAAAAAAACAAAAAAACAAAAAACATCTTAGGGGCAGCTTTTTGTAGTATGGGCGTGTTTCCATGTTTCCTGTTGAATCATAAGGATATTTTAAATACATAACGGACATAAATTTGCTTGGCTACTTTATTAATCAGCACTGTACCATGAATCGATAATCGCGATAATCGCGGTAACCGCGATCATCGTCAATACTGAGATCATCGTTCAAAAATCGAATCGTAATGGAATTGAATCGTTGGCTGCCTAAGATGGCCCACCCCTATGTTCCAATAATTTTAGTGCAGATGGTGAAAAAAGAAAAAAGTGATGCTTACCATTGAAATGAAGATGGAAACGATTGAAAAATATGAAAGTGGTGTGCGCGTCCGTGAACTGGCTCGACGATACGGCCGTAGAATGTCTACGATCTTGACGGTCCTCCGACCTCCGTTCGCCAGTCTTTATAGGTTAAGGTGACTATCATTATGATTTTAACATTGCCAAAAAATCGCCAGCTTCGACAGGTTTTTAATGATTTATTTCAGAACCTGTGCAACACAACATGCCTACCAGGGGCGTTACCAGGGGGTTCAGGGGTGGGCACTCCCCACCCACGGACACGCTTTGCCCACCCAAAGAAAGCTGGATGTAGTACTAACGGCAGTCTGGGCACCGCGTATGGTATCCCATGCATATTGTACTGATGTGTTCTAAGTTTTAACCTTTGCGTTGTTACCTTCTCTTTCACCTTAAAAAAAAATGAAAAGTTGGTTTTGTTCCTAGGTGGCGCTACACACATTTTGTGTAAATTTTTATTTATTTTTTATTTATTTTTTATTTTATTTTATTTTTGTATCAGTTTTCACCAGTGTTCACCTGGCTGTTGAGTTTGTGACTTTTGAAGCGTCGGCGGGACAAAGAATGACTGCTAGGGGGCGCTACATAGTGTATTTGGAATTTGTCTTTACACGGTATCAAAGATTGCACCTGTCTCGACCTGCTGATTTTAGTGCATTTTGAAGCATTCTAAGGGGGTCAAATTGAGCTCAAAGGGGCTGCGGAACAAAGAATAACTATAATAATTAGGGTTGTTCCAATCATGTTTTTTTGCTCCCGATCCGATCCCGATCGTTGTAGTTTGAGTATCTGCCGATCCCGATATTTCCCGATCCGATTGCTTTTTTTTTGCTCCCGATTCAATTCCAATCATTCCCGATAATTTTTCCCGATCATATACATTTTGGATTTGCATTAAGAAAAAAATGAATAAAACTCGGACGAATATATACATTCAACATACATTACATAAGTACTGTATTTGTTTATTATGACAATAAATCCTCAAGATGGCATTTACATTATTAACATTCTTTCTGTGAGAGGGATCCACGGATAGAAAGACTTGTGACTTTGTATATTGTGACTAAATATTGCCATCTAGTGTATTTGTTGAGCTCTCAGTAAATGATACTGTAGCCATGCCCAAATGCATGATAGGAAGTGGAACCATGACTGTGCGTAGTGCTACCAAATGATATATCTTCTCTGCGTTGGGAAAGAACATAAGGTGTTAAGAAAAAGATCAATTGCTACCTTGCTTCCCCACATTGCTTCCCATGATATTTCTAATCGTAGGGAGAGGGATTGTAAGGCTTTAGCCAATTAAAAAAAGGCTCCAAAGGCTGCCAAAATTCACTCTACTCATTTTACGCCTTCTTTTATCTCTCTATATAGGTAAAACGTCGCCATTACAGATTGAGCGCGACAATGCTTGAATGGGTCGTGCAGTGCATGCATTAATTGCGTTAAATATTTTAACGTGATACATTTTTAGAAATATTAATTACCGCCGTTATCGGGATAAATTTGATAGCCCTACCTTAAGCCTAAACTAAAGAGTCTGGATGAGTGTAACATATTATGCCTGTAACGTTAAATACAATTAGAAAACGATTTAATTTAAAAAAATCTATATATTAAAAAAAGGCATGGCCGATATTTTTTTGCCGATTCCGATACTTTGAAAATGACGTGATCGGATCCGATCGATCGGGACATCTCTAATAATATTAATAATAAAACTGAGGAACCACAATAGGTTACCTAATAAAAACATTGTCACCTACATGTCCATACTGTTCAGTTATGGATGTGTTCTAAGTCAAATCAAATCAACTTTTATTTGTTTAGACCAAATCACAACAACAGTTATCTCAAGGTGAAAACAAAACATGTTTTAAGGTGCAATAGCCCTACCCTGGATTTCGACCTACTTGAGCATTGTAGCTTTTTTTTTGTTTGTTCTTTTTTGCCCACCCAGGTAAGACTAATGGCCACCCACACCTGGCATCCTGGTAACACTACTGACATTGGCTACTGTCTGCCGCAGCTGAACATGAAAAGTGCAAGTAAAAAGTGTAGGTTTTTCGGGCCGTGGAACGAATGAATGGAATTATAATGTATTGTTATAGGAAAATCCTGCTCGTCATACGACCATTTCGACTTACAAACAAGGCCCTCGAATGAATTAACTTCATATGTGGTACCACTGTATACTAGCATTCAAATATGCTGCATTAAAACTACTGTGAAGAAAATGTTTTGAGACAGGTGCAGCTGAATAGACAGCACTGTGCATTGCTACAAAAGGGACATCGAGTTTCTGAGCCCTCAATCTCATAGTTGGCCCATTTCTATTATAGAAATCTATAGAATCTATAAAAATGTGTTTTCTGTTATGCAGGGACAATCTCCATAGTCCTCTGTTAATCATTTTTGGGGGACACATCTCTCAACATTCAGAGTTTATTTCGGCATTACAATTTCTACTTATTGTCACCTTATACCAAAGATGGCCTTGGCGTGACTGCGGTTTCACCATTCGTTGTCAGTGACTGCAAAAGCTTTCAGCTTTTCTGTTGACCTTCCGAATGGTCATCTAGAATGGAAGTCTTGCTGTGGGGGTCTGCAAATTACTGCTGACTTGTGGGTAAATGAAGCTTTCATTCAGGCTGTGAGCTGTCATCATCACTTTGAGAGAAGCTTGTATTCATGCGTGCACACATACTCGCTTATAGTACCCCCCCTTTTTTGTGCACACACATACACAGATTGGAGGCAATGGCAGAAGGATCCATCAGTCATTGAGCCACGCTGGTTGCAGCAGCCGAACTGTCTCACATGGACTTTCTCCCTAATCCATTAGCATGTCTGTCACTTCTCATCTCTCTTTGCTTGACTCACTATTCATCCTATTCATCCTGTTGGTGCCCCAACTTCCTTGGGTTGTCTTCCTGTCTTCAGGAGTCCAGCAGTGAGATGGGCTGTTACCGGGCAAGCCAGATGGCAAGGGATAACCTAGGATTGGACAGTTCACTGGCCAAACTGGTAGTCGTAGTGGCAGACAGCGGCTCTGTTGGAAGTCTCCCATCAGCTGCTGCGTTTAAAAGAAAAAGAAAAAAAGCACTTGTTCAGCGATACTAATTAGCTATCTTCAAAAGTGAAGCTGCTGCTCTCAGATATGAAGTCATGCTCCAAGTGGTATAGCTTCTGTCCCAGTGCTCATGAAAAGTTTTGCGGTGGACTCTGACAGGAGGCTGAGCCAGAGTGGAATGAAGATGATGCAAGTGGAAAAGTCAAACCACCAAAGACAGGGAGCTTTGACAGCAAGGGAGCGAGCCTGCGGGGGCAGAAAGGCTGCATAAGTCTGATGAGAAGCGACTGGAGTGTCCCTATCCTTGGCAGCGGTGTCGAGCCTTCGACCTCTTCTATCTCTTTGCCGCATCAGCTACAAGATGTGTATCAGTAGCCTGAGGATATCCCGTAAGTCACCCCCTAATGAAGGATGGCCAATCATAAAGAGAGCTTTACATAACCCTTGTTTCAAAGGAGGCAGGGAGCACAGATGTTTGACTCAGCCCTCTCCAAACACTAGCTGCATCTAAATTAAGTCATCCTGCTGATACATGAGTGCAAGGCTCTCTATTTGAGCTCTCAGTGCGAGGCAGGACCACTAATTTTAATGTAGAAGTGGGAACCTTTTGGTACCTCACGATACGATGCAATACAAAGCTCACGATAACGATGATCAGCTGATATGGCGATACAACGATTATCGATACATTGGTCAGGGAATCATTCTAGGATATTCTACAAACAACTAAAAAACAGAAAAACAAGCTTCTGCTGTGAATTGGAATGAGTTTATCACTAGTAGACGTCCAAACGGATTGAACGTCTATGGCCGTCAGTGGCTGCCAATGCCAGGCAATGAGGTCATTTTGGGCCATTTAAAGTAAGGGTGTAACGGCACACAAAAATCTAAGTTCGGTACGTACCTCGGTTTTGAGGTCACGGTTCGGTTCATTTTCGGTACAGTAAAGTTATACTTCTGCGTCAGACCTGCGCCGTCAAGGAAGACCCGAGTTACGACCCTGCGCCATAGCCTGACGCGCTCCTCTCGAATTTTCTAACCTTCGCGTCGCGCGTATGACGTGCCAGAAACGGACTTATTGGTCCGCTCAGACTTTTGTTTCCGGTTCAGCGCGAAAGCACCGCCATTGTAGAATAAAATCAAACATTATTTTCTACACGCAAAAATGGACCAAGCCGACGGGAGTATCATCGAAGAGCAAGTCTCGTCAAGACATTATTGTGATTGCCAAATTGCAAGTCGGAGATTGGGGGGGGGATGGAAGAACCACCGAGACGTGTGTGTTCGGAATCGAGTGGCCACACGAAGCGGTGACCGAGTTGGCCAAAAACTGCCAACTTTTATCACTTTATGTCGTATTTTTGGTAGATGCACTTCATCATTTATTGTGTACATATGTTTGCTGTGAGTCTGTGACTTATTTACGTGCCACACTTCAAGTATATGAAGAATAAAGCACAGATTTGGTGTCAAAAGAGTTGTTTTGAGCTTTAATTTTCAATCAGAGGCAGTTCACACACAATAGATCCTCACTGATTGAGAGTGCCTCGGTACTTTTTATGATAACGTTAAAATCAAGGCTCCCTACGCAGTTTGGGAAGTTCCATAGACACCAGAAATCTGCTATGGCTTCCCACTGGCTGGTTGTAGGACACGGCAAACAAATCGGGCATGAGGGCTTTGCAGACCTTGAACGCAGTGCTCAACACCACTTTGAAGTTAGCCACCACAGCTAGCTCTCTCCACCCAGTCTAAAACTCTCTGTGCGGCATCAAAAGTCGGCAAAAAGTAGGAACAGTAGCCTATACAAAGCTAGAATTCTGCTCAAAAGTAGCGGGTATTTAAAGATAATAATCCAACAACAATTTGCCTTTCAGACCCCGCGTATTGGTCAGCTTTCTTTCTGAAAGAAAGAACAAAAAAGAAGTCCTGTGCTAAAGAGAAAAGCAATCCCAATGACAAAGATTTTAACATGTATTTCACAAACGAAATGCCTTAATGATTTTTTTTTTCTTATGAACGGCTTTCAAAAGCTTTATTTGTGGATTTTCTCAAATTAAAGCGCCACACAGAAATGAGTAAATTTAATTGTGTAAGCAGGATGTGTGTATTATTCTTATTATTTAATTACAGGTGTTTCAGCCCATTTCAATTTATTTTATTTAAATGGGCTATTATTTATTTTATTATGTGTCTGTATTTTACAAATGTGATGCAGTATTCATTTATGTTGTATATTTTAGGTTGTATACCTTTAGTTCCTATGTGAATATTAGTTCCTACTTGTTTTGTTGTGGTAGGAGGGTTTTGTATTGAACACGGGGCCGTGTTGGTTATTATTATAGCAGAGACAACTGTAAATCAACAAAGACAAGTCATTTGTGCCCCGATCTACCACTCAAGAGATCTGATGGACTCAAAAAGTAGGTTACGATCGCATATTACCGTAATTTCCCGAATATAAGGCGCACCCGTGTATAACGCGCACCCCAAATTTACTTGTAAAATCTAGGGGAAATTATTGTACCCGTGTATAACGCGCACCTTAATTTTAGCACCACTGAATAGAAGAATACAAGAAAACAGAGCTCGTGTACAGATACAGAAATGTCATTTTACTGACTGGTGAAACACAGCACCAGCATAGCACATTGGTAGTTGAAAACATTACCGTAAACTGACAATATGTACGGTAATAATATGATCTGACAACTTCTTCAATCTACCAGAATCCAGGAGAAAACAAAACAGATGTGACTTTTCTTTTAAAGGCTGCTGTATAACTTGCTCATTTTATCATGATGAATAAATGTTTCCTCCATGGATTGATACGGTAAAATAAAAGTGAGAACGTAAGTCGGAAAGCCGAGAGAGCTCATCGCTGTTGACACGACAGTAACAATAGGAACTATTGTTATTTGGGTTTGGGTTTCCCGAGGGACAGATATAGTTGACGGACACAGGAAGTCTGTGTTGTTACGTTTTTTATGGTCCAAGTTGCGGAGCTGCAATAAACGTTGACTCAAATGACTTCAAGAAACTAAATTCTGTGCTTTGTGAAGAGTGAAAAAAGCAGAATTTAACACAGACGAAATCATTCGGCCAATCAGAGTGAAGTATTACCGAAACAAAATGGTGATGTCAAGTACCGTAATGTTCGGCAACGGATCGCCGCATACGTTTCTTCAACACAACATGGCCGTGTCAATAAAAAAAAAAAAAAAAAGGTTTATATATATATATATATATTAGGGCTGTCAAACGATTAAAATTTTTAATCGAGTTAATTACAGCTTAAAAATTAATTAATCGTAATTAATCACAATTAATCGCAATTCAAACCATCTATAAAATATGCCATATTTTTCTGTAAATTATTGTTGGAATGGAAAGATAAGACAAGATGGATATATATATTCAACATACGGTACATAAGGACTGTATTTGTTTATTATAACAATAAATCAACAAGATGGCATTAACATTATTAACATTCTGTTAAAGTGATCCATGGATAGAAAGACTTGTAGTTCTTAAAAGATGAATATTAGTACAAGTTATAGAAATGTTATATTAAAACGCCTCTTAATGTTTTCGTTTTAATAAAATTTGTAAAATTTTCAATCAAAAAATAAACTAGTAGCCCTATTCTGTCCTCAATGTGTGTGAGTACACAAATTGACAGATAGCGAACATAAGTTCCAAAAAGAAATCAGACGGTGTGGCAAAGTTGCATGGGCTTTACTGAAGTCATCTCTTTTTGACAGGAGCATGTTTCTTGTATTTTTGTAAAACTGAAAATAACAAGGCAATGTGTCAATTACTTGCATAAATCACAAAATAACATAAAATGTACACACACGTGTCCATTTGAGCAGTAGCACTAGCCAATTAGCTCACAAGCATCTAACAATGTAACTGCATTTCACCATATATGTGAACAAATTCAAATACACATCATCAATAACTATCTAATGCTCATGAATATAAACAAAGGAGGAATATAACTCACAAGCGATGCATGTATTAGACACAAACAGTGTGATCATGGGGCTATGAGAACTGCCACCGAATACTGGATGCGGACGTTAGCTGGTCTGAATAGCACTGTCTATTAGTGTGAGTTCGCGTCGACATATAATCACGTCAGAAAAGCGCGCCGAAACCCAAATAATCAGCTGCACTGAATCGCCAGCAGAGGGCGACATTACGCCACATAACATATGCAAGTCACACCCAAGCGCCAGCAGAGGGCGGAAAAACTCCATAAAACACAATTAACAAGTTGGCCTTTCACTGTACTGACATTTAAATCTGTCTGAGCGGGCCTATTGCGTTAATTGCGTCAAATATTTTAACGTGATTAATTTAAAAAATTAATTAACGCCCGTTAACGCGATAATTTTGACAGCCTTAATATATATATATTTCTGTCTCCATCCATGTACCCGTTTATAATGCGCACCATGATTTTACAAATTGATTTTGGGAGAAAAAAGTGCGCGTTATATTCGGGAAATTACGGTAGTTTGAAAATCTACCGGATCCACCGTATTTTTACACGAGTGACTTCCGGTTTTCTCGGTCTGCTAGCTAGTAGTATTGACGCAGGTGGGCCGCGTCTCACGTGAAATAATAAAATCTGCCGTTCTTTTCGCGTGCATCGCGTCGAGCCGCTTCTGGGACGCGTCTAACACGCGGCCGCACTGCGACTGGTGTGAATTGGCTGATTGACTTTAACGGCCGCGTTTCACTGTGTTCTCGCGGCGGCCACGTTGTCGCGCCGTTGACGTTTCTTACTGTCCTACGGTGTTGGTCCTCATTATAGTAGAGAAGACGGAGTAAATATAATCTACACAAAGAAACTGTAACCCGATCGACTCACAGCCTCGAAAAGTAAGGGTTACATTACTTCAGAAACTCGTTCGGTACGCCTCTGTTCCGAACCGAGCACAAAGTACCGAAACGGTTCAATACGAATACATGTATCGTTACACCCTTAATTTAAAGTCACTTACCTGTTGATTTTCAGTTACTTCCTGTTGATTTTGGGGCATTTTATGGGTCACCTCCTGTTAATTTTGAGTCACAGAACAGGAAGTGACCTGGGAATCGCCCAAATAAATAAGCAGTGACTCAAACCCAAAAGGAAATGACCTGTAAATGCCCGTAAAATGAACAGCAAGTAACCTGTAAATGCCCTGAAAATCTGACAGAATGACTGTGAATGCTCTGGTTTCGAATGAACAAACATTCCCAGTCTAAAAGGATTGGGCTTTGAGCACCGTCATTGGCAACCTTAGAGTTAACTGAGACACAATTATGGTGGAAGATTTTGGTAGCAACTTGTTGGTTCCTTTTTTTTAAACATTAACACCTTTTTAAAACGATATGTCGATTCTTGGCAAGAGCATATCGGTAACCTTTTGGGATACAAAGTATCACAATATATCACCATTTCGATATTTTGTCACACCCCTATTTTAATGGGTCCCGCTTTCCTCTCACTGAACCATGCATTTTCCATCTCATAAGTTAGATTTTAAGTTGAAAGAGAGGCCTTTTTGTGTTATAGGGCTAATTTAGGTGATTAACACCTGTTTTATCAAGGCAGATTTACCCAAATCCCACTTTAACCCCTTTGATCTAAAGTCTGAGTGATTTAAAGGACTGGACTGGCCTAATCCCTTCACCACAGTGACTAGAATCTACTGTAACCTAATGGAACAGCAGGCCCCGCACTACGTTGTGCGCAGTTCTCATTACGCCAACTTTCTACTTTTTCTTTCTTGTGGTGCGAAAGGATGGAGTCATTACAGAGTCTTTCTGTGCATCACTGCTCTTCCCTTACATAAAAGGGTTAATTTACATTTGATACCCTCACACAGAGTTAGATCAGTAAGAGCAGCGAGAGCTGTCACTGGCATAATAAGCCTGGAGCATTAACGTATTATAAGCTGATCACCGCGTAGGAATGTTGAGTTGAAGCGAAATCTAAAGTACGAGGTCTCTATTTTACTAGGTCTCTATCCGAAACAATTACGGTAACAAAAGGATAAGCCACAGACGGTTTACTGTAGTTAAATATTTGCGCAGTTATTATCTTCCTGAGTCATCATCAGTCATACGTTTAGGCCTGTAATGCGCTTATTTTGATTACTAGGCTGTGGCGTGTGTGTGACTTGAATGAGAATATGCAAGCGGGTGTGGGTGTATAATGCTAACACATGACTCGAGTTTAAAAAAAAAAACTGAGGGACTAGTAAAACACAAGGAAAACTTTGATTGGACGACTATAACAAAGGTGGTGGGAAGAATGGTCATTGGGGAAAAAAACAACAGGAGTTCTGGTTTTGTGGTTTTCTTAATAAATGATTGCAATTGGGTGGATGTAACCACAGCATGTTTTCGAGTGTTTTTAAGTGCGAGTTTATGCTTATATTTGTCTTCATTGAAGTGAATTGACACAAACACAATTGAAAACAATATCCTGTTGCATCTCCATGTTTAGCGCGCAGACTAAGGAGGACCACACAAGATGTCGGGATCACGTATTCTAGTTTGTGGCAGCGTTGCCCCAGCCGCAGACGTCGACCATCAGCGCCGATTTAACTGCCGGCCTGATTCAAACAATATGCCAGAGGTTTTTCATCCACGTTCAAGACCACCGAATTATTAAACACGTCATGAAAACAACAGACCATTTCTTTGCACAATGTCTCACAAATCTACAATGGAGTAACTAGAGCCCTTCTTCATTAGTCTACCGTAATTTCCTGAATATAACAAGCACTTTTTTTCCCCAAAATCAACTTGTAAAATCATGGTGCGCATTATAAATGGGTACGTGGATGGAGACGGAAATATACAGTGGGGAGAACAAGTATTTGATACTCTCACAATGGGAAAACCCATTGGCAGTGTATCAAATACTTGTTCTCCCCACTGATATATTACATATATACAGTATATAAACCGATTTTTTTTTTTTTTTACTGACACGGCCACGTTGTGTTGAAGAAACGTATGCGGCGACCCGTTGCCGACCATTCCGCTACGTGACGTCACCATTTTGTTTCGGTAATACTTCACTCTGATCGGTCGAATAATTTCGTCTGTGTTAAATTTGGCTTTTTTTCACTCTTCATACAGCAAAGAATTTAGTTTCTTGAACTCATTTGAGTCAACGTTTATTGCAGCTCCGCAACTCGGACCATAACAAACGTAAGCACACAGACTTCCTGTGTCCGTCAACTATATCTGTCCCTCGGAAAACTCAAACCCAAATAACAATAGTTCCTATTGTTACTGTCGTGTTGACAGCGATGAGCTCTCACAGATTTCCGACTTACGTTCTCACTTTCATTTTACTGTATCAATCCATGGAAGAAACATTTATTCATCATGATGAAACGAGCAAGTTATACAGCAGCCTTTAAAAGAAAAGTCACATCTGTTTTGTTTTCTCCTAGATTCTGGTAAATTGGAGAAGTTGTCAAATCATATTATTACCATAAATATTGTGAGTTTATGGTAATGTTTTGAACTACCAATGTGCTATGCTTGTGCTGTGTTTCACCAGTCAGTAAAATGACATTTCTGTATCTGTACGCAAGCTGTTTTCTTGTATTCTTCTATTTATTGGTACTAAAATTAGGGTGCGCGTTATAAACGGGTACAATAATTTTCCCTAGATTTTCCAAGTAAATTTGGGGTGCACACGGGTGCGCCTTGTATTCGGGAAATTACGGTATTTGGAAATTTAGGGGATCTGACAAAGAAAATAATCATGTCTTGATCACCTCGAGTGAGATCCTTTTGCTTAAACGCCCCCACAAAAACAAGAAAAAAACCCCAATAACGTATTTTGAGAAACTTTCATTATTGTGTAGTTTACAGAAGAGTTTCATAGATTGTCATTAAGCTTATATGAATGCATGATAATAGTTTTTGATGACAGTGTGTGTCTTTACAACAATTGCTATTCATGCAATTAGGGGCCTAGCTCAGTAGCCTGGAAACCAGTTGCCAACATGATGGCAACTCAAGTCTTCACTGGTTGCGGATGTTTCCTGAGACTAGCCGGGTTGCCAGGGAATTGAAGTGAATTCCAGCTGTTACATTTTTTTCTGATAACTTTGAGAAATTGCAGAGATGTCGCGAAGACTTATTCTGTCCCCAATTTGGGCAGAATCTCTGCAAGGTCTCTGCGACACCTTCGGAAGAGATACTTTAAGTTTTGCTCACCTAGAATATTCGCCAAATAGACTTTTTTTAAAGACACATTTGAAGAAGAAATATAGGACAATTAGGAGGTGTGCAAATGAGTTGCTCTGGCATGGTATGCCGATGATACTATTTTCAGTTGTTTTGCAACATTATTTTCTTCATGTAAAATAGGGGTGTGTATTGCCACATATCTGGTGATACGATACGATCCTAATTAATCCGGTTACTACGATTATTGCGATATTTGTATATCCATTAAAAAAAAAACAAATCGAAACAAATCAAAATGGACATAAAACCTCATTCAGCACTCAAGTAAACATTTTTTTTGTTTTGTTTTGTGTTTGAACAACATATGGTTTTCATTTATAACATTTTCTCTTTTGTAGTGCAAACCAGCTTAAATGCAGGATTCTAAATTTGAAAAAAAAAACATATTTAAGGATGGCGAGCATGTTAATAACGAACAGTTATTTAAAAAAAAAAAATGGCTGGCCAAAACATTGGCTTGAGCATCTAGGTATACTAATCCCCACAGCTGTGAAAAAGACAAAAAAAAACTTTCTTTTGCTTTGCCCAACTTATAAATGGTGTGGCTCTTGTCACACTCCATGCTTCTGTTTTTTTCAGTGAAAGCCAAAATCAGCGCAAATTTCAGACTTTTTTCAGCATTGCGTATCTCCATCTCTGTAATGTTGAAACTTTTGCTCTGCGGCGTCAAATTCTGCGAGACGATATTGTTAAGAAGTCACCCAGGATAACTCTCGCAAGATGTTGTTGTTACTTCAACAGAATGCAATGCAAGGCAGCCGTGAGCTGTCAACTAGTGGACGGAGGTAGAAGTGCAGCCAATGTTTTGTTTATTTCCACCAAAAACACACGTGTGAGGATCGATACAGACAGATTTTGAATCGATATGAGAATTGCGTGATGTAATAATATATACAGTGGTACTTACGATCGCTTCGACACACGATCTTTTCGACAAAATTTGACTCGCCATTTGTTGAGAATTGCGTGATGTAATATTAATATATACAGTGGTACTTACGATCGCTTCGACACACGATCTTTTCGACATAAAATTTGACTCGCCATTTGTTTCTACATCCGACAATCAGTCTTTGTATTCCCGCAAGACGGACGCGCGGCGGATTTTCTTGGGAGAGAAATCAACACGGGTTCCAAGAATGGTAGTGCAGGTGGTGAAAAAAGGAAAAAGGTGAGGCTTACCATTGAAATGAAGATGGAAATGATAGAAAAATATGAGCGTGGTGTGCGCATCCGTGAACTGGCTTGACAATACGGCCGTAGAATGTCTACGATCTCGACGGTCCTCCTCCGACCTCCGTTCCCCAGTCTTTATAAGTTAAGGTGACGATTATTATTGTTAGGTTTTGTGTTTGTTTTCTCCTAGTGTGACTTGTCCCTGTGATAGCCCATTGCTTTTACCTGTGTGTGTTCTCCCAGTGTATCCTGCAAACTGCATCCACCTGTGTTACCCAGCTATTCCTCGTCTCGTTACCCCTTGTCTGCGTGTGCGTGTATATAAAGACCCAGTTTCTTGTCACTCCTTGTTGCGTCATTGTCAATGTACTGGTCCACGTTCATGCCTGCGTTCCCCCCCAGTTCCTCGTGTTACGCTCTCTGCTTTGAAAGTAAGTTTTGTTTGAACCTTGCCTTTTGATCCCTAGTCCTTTTGTTTGTACTTTGTGCTTTTGTTAGTTATAATTAAAACCATTTTTTGAGTTCTCTGCCACCTGCCTTGCATTATTGTTTCACTGCATTTGGGTCCACACAAAATGCCTGCCCGCGCATTCCCTGACAATTATTGTGGTAACATCGCCAAAAAATCGGCAGCTTTGTCAGGTTTTTAATCATTTATTTCACAACTTGTGCAACACAAGATGCCTACTGTCCGCCGCAGCTGAACATGAAAAGTGAAAGTAAAAAGTCCTCTCTCACTCTATCAAGTCAGCCACGCGGTGCGTTCAGGTACACCACGCCAAACACATCCGCCACATTACAACCCGATTTGTTACATTATTACAAGTATTATTATTATTAGGGCTGTCAAAATTATCGCGTTAACGGGCGTTAATTAATTTTTAAAATTAATCACGTTAAAATATTTGACGCATTTAAGGCACATGCCCCGCTCAAACAGATTAAAATGACAGCAGTTTCATGTCCATTTGTTACATGTGTTTTTTGTCGCCCTCTGCTGGCGCTTGGGTGCGACTGATTTTATGGGTTTTTCAGCACCCTGAGCATTGTGTAATTAATGACATCAACAATGGCGAGCTACTAGTTTATTTTTTGTTTGAAAATTTTACAAATTTTATGAAAACGAAAACACTAAGAGGGGTTTTAATATAAAATTTCTATAACTTGTACTAACATTTATCTTTTAAGAACTACAAAACCCTAACCCTAACCCTGCGATTAATTACGATTGATTAATTTTTAAGCTGTGATTAACTCGATTAAAAATTTTAATCGTTTGACAGCCCTAATTATTATTATTACTATTATATTATTATTCAGATTTTTATTCATAATTGATTTGTTTTGCTCTGTGTAATTGCTATTTGCAATAGTACTAGCAGCATTTATTAGGGATTTAGTGTAGGTTTTCGGAATGGACTTATAATTAGAGCTGTCAAACGATTAAAATTTTTAATCGAGTTCATCACAGCTTAAAAATTAAACGTAATTAATCGCAATTCAAACCATCTATAAAATATGCCATATTTTTCTGTAAATTATTGTTGGAATGGAAAGATAAGACACAACACAGATATATACATTCAACATACTGTACATAAGTACTGTATTTGTTTATTATAACAATAAATCAACAAGATGGCATTAACGTTATTAACATTCTGTTAAAGCGATCCATCGATAGAAAGACTTGTAGTTCTTAAAAGATAAATGTTAGTACAAGTTATAGAAATTTTATATTAAAACCCCTCTTAATGTTTTCGTTTGAATACAATTTGTAAAATTTTCAAACAAAAAATAAACTAGTACCTCGCCATTGTTGATGTCAATAATTACACAATGCTCATGGTGCTGAAACCCATAAAATCAGTCGCACCCAAGCGCCAACAGAGGGCAACAAAACACCAAAAAACATAAGTAACAAATGGACATGACACTGTGCTGTCATTTTAATCTGAGCGGGGCGTTAAATGTGTCAAATATTTTAACGTGATTAATTAGAAAAATTAATTACCGCCCGTTAATGCAATAATTTTGACAGCCCTACTTATAATGTATTCTTATGGGAAAATCCTACTCAACATACGACCATTTCGACTTACAAACAAGGTCCTAGAACGAATTGACTTTGTATGTAGAGGTACCACTGTATCTCAGATTAAAAAAAAAAAAAAAAAACACCTTTAATGTAAAAGATTTGAATCCCGCAAATGAAAATCCCACACATTTTAGGTTTTCTGCACTGGTAAACAAACATATTGATTTACTTGCAGGTAAATGCGTCAGTGTTAGATAGATAACAAAGAAAATACATGTGACTTATCTTTTACAACATGACCGTCTTTGAGTTATTTATGAAAATGACAAAAAGTGTCAAAAGCCTTCGACTGAAACCAGTCAGATTCTTAAAAATCTGAGTGATCACTTGCCTTGCCTTCAGTCTTCTCCACCGTAAGACTGCTTCCCCAAAATGAATCCCTGCGTCCCCTTTGGACGCACAACAAATAAGATTTAGAATTGTTTACAGGTCCTTTATCATCAGCCTTTGCTCAAGGCATGTTGGGTGGTCTCTACATGCGACCTTCGCAAAGCAGGGCTCTCTAACATCTCACCCCATCCATCGTTATTAGAGGACATGGATCTGAGAGCGCAACAGCAATGACACACACCCAGTTTGAAGAAAACACTGTGCAGGGAGATATCCTTACAGTGCACAAAGGTGTGTTTGTGTGCTTGTGTATGTATGTATCTATGTGTGCGTGTAGTGCTGCAGATATACTGTAGGATCCTGTGACTCGGAGATATGCACAGGCTCATTAATTAGAGGCTCTCATTATCCCCCTTAGGCTCCAGACACTTAATCAGCACCAGGCTCCCACTAAGACACACACACACGCACATACCCGTCTTACTGTGTCCGTTCTGACACGGCATCACTAAAATTAGAGAGCTGTAAACGAATTCAATGGATGCAGATGCAAGTTATTTGTTTCAGTGATGTATGACACAACAAAGAACGTGGGTGCCATTGTTATTGAACACTTATTATTTCAATGTTGTAAAGCATTTCCAAATGAATTCATCCATCTGCCATCTCACAGTGGAAGCAATCTGTCAAATATTGTGGATATTTCCATGCAAGGATTTATAACACATTCATTTTTAAGAGCACGTTTTCAACAGGCGAAGGTTTTTGGAGTGAGTTTTCTCGATTTGTGTTCTGTCTAGTGCTGCAACGAGTAATTCGATTACAAAAAAGCTTCGAATCAAATTTTACTGCTTCGAGTATTCGTTTCATTAGAGTGGCGTTGTAATAGTTTCTTTTGAAAGTAGTTGCATTTAGTTTTATTGATTTGGGTGGATACGCAACAGTGAATATGACATAACTTGTAAAATTTAATATGGCTTAATCCAGCTGCTCCCTGTTAAGACCAACATAAGGTGAGTTTTTGTTTGAGCTAATATGTTTTTTATGCATTCGTAATTAATTTATAGGTATATTTGACCGTTTTTTGTGAGAAGATGTGTTTAAACAATCTGTTAAGAGCATTGTAAAAAAAACTAGGGCTGTCAAAATTATCGCGTTAACGGGCGGTAATTAATTTTTTAAAATTAATCACGTCAAAATATTTCACGCAATTAACGCACAAATGCCCCGCTCAAACAAATTAAAATGAGAGCACAGTGAAATGTGTACTTGTTGTTTTGTCGCCCTCTGCTGGCGCTTGGGTGCGACTAATTTTATAGGCTTCAGCAGAATCAGCACCCATGAGCATTGTGTAAGTAATTATTGACATTAACAATGGCGGGCTACTAGTTTATTTTTTGATTGAAAATTTTACAAATTTTATTAAAACGAAAACATTAAGAGGGGATTTAATATAACATTTCTATAACTTGTACTAACATTTATCTTTTACTTTCTAACCATGGATCCCTTTAACAGAATGTTAATACTGGTAATGCCATCTTGTTGATATATTGTTATAATAAACAAATACAGTACTTATGTACCGTATGTTGAATGTATATATCCATCTTGTGTCTTATCTTTCCATTCCAGCAATAATTTACAGAAAAATATGGCATATTTTATAGATGGTTTGAATTGCGATTAATTACGATTAATTAATTTTTAAGCTGTAATTAACTCGATTAAACATTTTAATGGTTTGACACCCCTAAAAAAAAGTTAGCATTTTATAGCATTTAAGCTAGCGGACTTTTGCTATACAAGTTAGCCAATTGTTCTTTTGTTTTACTTAGATCCTCATTTTTAAATATTTTTTATACCGTCTGTGGCTAAGCTCAAGTATTATAATTTATTTTTAAATGAAAGTGATTTTCTGCATAGTTTGAAGAAACACTCGGGTATTTTATTTTGTATTCGCATGCTCTTTGGAAAGTGCAATTTTAGCAAGCCTGTTTTAAATCTCCTTAAAATTTTTCTGCAAAGCATTAAATGTTCCTAATCCGATTACTCGAATATTCGAACTAACTAGTTGATAGATTAATCTACTACTAAAATAATCAATAGCTGCAGCCCTAGTTCTGTTCACAATTTTTTTTTCACGTGAGACAATTACAGTGCATTTAGTCACATTGGTATGCTTTTGGGATGGATCGTGTTGCCTTGAAAGATTGTCATCTGTAATTAAAAGGCTGGCTTTTATACTAGAATAAAATTGGGGAAAGGGGGTGGCCACAGATAGTACGCAGCAACACTTCCGTGTTGGTCCTTAAGAGCGAGAGTCTGTGTGAAAATCAGTTCCCCTCAAACATTCAGGAGAGCTTTTTGGAGTGCTTTTCATCTCATCCCGGAGTTTTTTTTTTTGTATGAATAACATTTTTCCCCCTCAGCACCATCTGAATGTTGCATGTTTTACATCTTGTTGACTATTAGTATGCAAGCAGATGCAGACGCACGATGCATGCTAGCAAATGAGCTGCTGCATAAACAGTTGAGGACTGTTGGGATATTTTGAACGCCAAAAATCTGTAGGCAAACTCACTGTCTAATTGTTGACTGTGTACTGATGCACGTCATTGTGCTGATGGCCAATTAGGAATAATGAGTCCTTGAGGCAAGTTGTTTTGGTCTTCTACGTGACTGCAGTAGCCCATTTTCAGTTTGCCATGTATACATACATTCATTCACCCTATGTTAAAGGCCATGAGATTGGAGATATCAAACTTTATAAGAATGCTGTGTGTAGCTGCCAATCAAGTCATCTCTGATATACTTGTTCATAATGTTTAGAATTAGATAAATAATTGGTCAAAAATTTAACAATCCAGACTCAGAATTATAGGTTTATAGGTTCAATAGGTTTAGGAATATATATTTTTTAAATTTTATTATGGCATAAACGCAAGGGGGAACAAATATTAACGTTCCACATGTATGGGGTATGTATGACTGACGAGCAGTGTGGTTAATCTTACTTTCAAAAAGTAATTAATTACAGTTACAAATGACTTCTCCCAAAAAAGTAATTGCGTTAGTAACTCAGTTACCTGAATGTAAGAGTAATTAGTTCCTAGGCAAAGTAACTGGTGATAATTTTCATATTTTGTTTTTTTTTTCCCCTCAAAAAAAAAAAAAAAAAAAAAAAAAATCCTAAGTCACACTATGTGAAGTTTAAAAGGTTTTTGGGACAATTGGTCCTAGCCCAATTCTTTACCCTAATTTACCCTTTACCCTGAATCAACCGTTAAAAGTAGTTAAAAATGATCCCATTATTGCATGTGTAACATGTGTAAGTTTTAAAACTGTTTCATCATTTAAAGCTGGATTCAAGTCAAGATTTTGCCGATTTAGGAGTGTTTTAGATAAAAAGTTACTTAAGTTCGCCAGGAAGGTTCTCTATAGCAGAGCCTTCATAAGAAGTCTACTGCTTTAAGATGGTGGCTGTTTACTAACGCATCTAGTTCCTATACTGTACATGTTGCCAACGCCGTTGTGTCTGTCATTTCGCATCTAGTTCTATATATATGTGATATCTACCATGTCTACCATATCTACCATATCATGTGGGCGTAGTTTGTAGGCTATCAGCTACAGTCAGGTATTAACGGAGCCATCTAGCATCGCGTTTGCTCGGAGTCACAATTTTTTTTGCATCCTCCCCACTCCTGCTCTGCTCTGTCGTCACGGTGAGTCCGTCTCCCTCAGACTTTTCTCGCGTCATTCAACCAATATAGTAACGCACGCCTTTCCATCCTCAGTTAACAGTAACGGCGTTGCCAAGATGAGAAAAGTAATTAATTAGATTACTCACTACTGAAAACAATAACGTCGTTATTAACGCCGTTATATTGTAACGCCGTTTTTAACAACACTGCTGACGAGAGAGTGAAAGAGGTGTGTTACAATTTCTACTTTCACATTTCATGTTCTGTTGTTGTTGGCGTCGGCTACAGTGGATAGTAGCCGTGTTGTGTTGCAAAAGTTCTGAATTAAATGATTAAAAACCTGTCGAAGCTGGTGACTTCCTTGCCGATGTTACAATTATAATAATTGCCCCCTTAAATTAAAAAGAAGAAGAAAGGAGGTCGGAGGAGCACCATTGAGATTGTAGACATATTTCATCATTTACATCTTAATTTCAATGGTAAGCGTTACCTTCTTCCTTTTTTTTTCACCACCTGCACTAACCTCCTTGAGACCAATGTTGATTTCTCTCACAAGAAAATCCGCCGTAAACAAAACAAATGAAAACAATGAAATTGCGACTCTGTTGTAAATCATTGTATTTCGAGCATGCCATCATAAGTCGAGATAAATGACGAGTCAAAGAACATTACGTCGGATGTCAAAAGTATCTTATGTCAAGGTACCACTCTATGTTTATTTGTCTTGTTCTGACGGTGTTGTTTAGGCATCATTATTTTGACAAACTAAAGACCTGTTTTCCAAATAAATAGCTGTTAAAATCCAAGAACAATGTTGAGCCTTGAATAACCTCCAAGGGAGTAACACTCGAGCGTTAAAGTTCCCCAGTGTGCATTGCAAATAATGGCTCATGGTTCCTGAAATTCCTACTCAAGTCATACCAATGTAATTGAGATTTACTTATGAGGCAACAAATGCTTTCTCAAGGTGCTTTTCATATAGAGACACACTCCTTATGCATTAAAGATACCTCATGGGACCCAACATGGGCATATACTTTTGTGGATGGGACAAGGACAAATTCCCCTTAAGCAGGAAGAAACCTTGGACAGAACCAAGGGGACAAATCAGTGAGGGGCCATCTGCTTAGACTTGTTGGGTTGAGTGAGCGAAGCAAAGGCTAGCGGAAAAGAAAAGATACAGAGAGGTACCAGTATATACTTTGGCATGAGTTAAAACATGATATGATGGTGGAGTCAGTTTTGCAGATAATATTTGATTGTTATTTCAGTCTTCTATGCCAATATTACTGTTCAGAATGCTAAAAATAGGTAACACAGTTCTGCTCTGGAGGCATATGTATTGACAGGGGAGTTAGGTTAATCAATTAGTAGCATACACGAAGAGCATATTAAGCTCGGTGCATCATGGGAGCAATGTGTGTATATACAGTAAATACAAGATAAAAGGAAATACCTTTATTAATTATTGAAATACACTTGACTGTATGGTTCAGAATGATGATAAATGGTGACAATTTAATCTACTGTTAAAAATGAAAGTACATGTGCTTTGTAATTTATAGAAAATATCTATGTGCATATAGAGTAAAACAATATGTCAAAGTTCCTGTTTTGTGGCAGAAGCCGACAGATGCTACAAGTGTTTCGAAGTAAAAGCAGTCAACTCCCTTAAGCCAATCAGTGCAGCACATTCAAACATACACACACATATACACATAAACATTGTGCCTTGGGCTCACTCAACAGAGAAGCTAAGCACACTGAGAAATCTTAGATATAAATTTCGGAACACTGGTGACACGGCAGAGGCTGTAATTTTTTCGTCTTGTGGACGTAAAAGAGGGCAAAATACAGTCGAACAACACTTGCCATAGCCTGTCACCACAATAACAACATGTTAAGTGTTAAACCGATATACACAATGTAGGGGGCCACAGCAGAATCAGATAGCGTGAAAAACAGTGTTGTCACAGATTACTTGAAAAAGTAATTTTTAATTACTGATTACGCCTCAAAAAAGTAATCTGGTTACTTTACTGATAACTATGTCACTTTAAACATAATTTATCATATACTTTTTACCAAATTTTCTCCCTTTGTTACCTCAACATAAGAAAGACAACAGAAAAATCTCATCGCAGGTAATTAATTGACTTTCGGATAATTGAATTTGAAGGGAAAATATCAGAATTTTTCATATAAGGCTTAATCTTTGAGGTTGCTGGGGTTTTATCAGTCGATGGAGTTGATTTTTAAACACCCTCGACTTGTGCCAGCTTAGCCACTCCAGAGCCCCTGAAACTAAAAAATAACTGACAAACTGCATGGAATTTGTTCAAATCAACTCCACCAACTAATTGAACCCCGCTAACTCGAAGATTAAGTCTAATGTAAAAAATTCTGAATTTCGGGTTTGGGTTTAGGGTTAATAGCATATCAGTGCCAATATAAAACAACACAAATTGACTGCACAATAATCAACAAAACACGAATGAATTGCACAGTGCAATAAACACAAAGGTCGGGGCGGGCGAATGCGCGCGCACAACTCGGAAGTGGCCAGAAAACGTAGCGGTTACTAAGCACTTTACACTCAGTCGGACTTACAACACATCTCAAAGATGCTAAACAAACATGTCACCTCACAGCATAAATGTGCAACACAAATATATTGTAAAAAATCGCCGGCCACTTCATGAGGACAAGCGGGAGTGACGACTACCCGCTGATGCAATCGCAAAGCTACGAAACGGCCGCACATGTAGCGGCTCCAACCTATCCCTGAAACCGGCCTGAATGAAGGAAAAATACTCACTTTCATTCATGGATGCACACACATCAACATTTTCTCGCACATGTCAACAAGTGGCTGCACTCGTGCACCCGTGCTGGCACATGTCAGTCCCAAAACACTTAGCGCGTGTGACTCGAAACCAAAAGAGGAAGACCTATGAGCGGTTACCATGGAAACTAACACGTAGAGGGAACCTTTCTAACATTTTTTATTCAAAATGCTCTTTGTACATGACCACAATATTCTTTATTTTACATACATTATAAGGCAATAATAAAATAGTAACACACAGACACTAAGAAAACCAACTTTAACTCATTCACTCCCAGCCATTTTCACCGGAGCAAGGCCCTTCGCTCCCGGCCGTTTAACTGGATTTTGACTGATTTTGCAAGGCCCACAGAAAATTCTGTTCTATTGCTATATAAACATGGAACCCACCAAAAGAAAGATTAGTCTCTTCTTTCAGCAGAAAAAAAGTGAGTTCATATCTTTTTCCATTCTTTAAAAATCAGCATTAGAAAATAGCTTAGTTTGAGCAATTTTCAAATTTCTGATGAAAAAACAGAAACTGAGCTTTTTGTGAAAGCATACATTTCAGGCATAACTTTGACTTTAACACAGCTATTTTTCACTTATGTGACATCCCAAACATCTGAATAATGTTTTCGTTGTAAAAAACAAACAAACAACAAGACAAATAGAGCTTTTGATCGCAAAAAGTAACAATTTATTTACACATAACTAAACTATTGAACTGTTGAACTATTTGCGCACATAACAACGCGGAAAGCTCTCGGCTGCTCCCGGTTGAATGTGGTGGCTCCCAGTAATCTGATGAGTCCGGATCAAGATCGGTCTCACTTTTTTCATCATCCTCATCGTTGGTTTCAACCTCAGGCTAAGGAGTAACACAACGTGAGCTCCGCAGAACGCGTGTGGAATCTGACGCTGTTGTGGACGTCAACGTCTGTCTCATCAAGATAGATGTTTTTGAATCCTTCTTTGACGATGGTTTCGTTTTCTTTTTAAAACACTCCTCCAGTGTCGTTTGCCTTTTTTTTCCGATCGTTCTCCACATTATTTCAAATTCTCACGGGTCTTTACAAGATCTCTCCAACTTCTGTTTCCTGACTATTTTTCTTCACTTCCTTTCTTGGCCCGAGATGAGTTCTTACCAAATGCGCTACTGACCTCCAGTGGCCAGTTTATTGCTTTAAGATGGGTTTTGAGCATTGTGCATTGTATCTTAGATACATAGGAACCTATAGATGCCTCTTGTCCAAAAAAAAAAAAAAAAAAAACGCAAAAGACGTATAAATACGTTTTTGGGACACTGAAGCAATTAAAAATAAAATGTATTGATACATTTTTGGGAGCAAATGGGTTAATTAGATTAATGGTTTGTAAAAATGAACGCGTTAGATTTAGGGCTGTCCCAAACGACTAATTTCCTCCCGATTAGTCAGCTGACTATTTTTACGATTAGTCGACTAATCTAATAATTAAAAAAACAATTTTTTACTACTTCAACAATGAAATTTTTGTTCAAGCTTATTAATTCACAAAAAACATTTTGGAACACCTAAACTCTTTATTAATGTATAAATAAATAACATAAATACCAATAATAAATCACAAACAATGAGGTCAAATGCTGCTGGCATTAACTAGTGCAAAAAAATGTAAACGGAAACACTGACTTCACCTCTTTAACAGGAGTCAAAACGATTCTTACTCTTTTTGTGGTATGTCATTGTCTATATTGTTCTAAATGTTAAAATGAATTGCAATGTCCTGGACAACCATTTTCAGAATAATTTGTGTGAGCTCAGATGCTTTTTCTGGTGTGCATTCCGCATTTTTGGGGGATGGGAAAAACTGTTCAACTTTTGTTTGTTTTAACCTGAAAGTAGATCAAGTAGAGGGCACACTGAAATATTACCACAATTATTTTGAATGAAAGGCACACATACCCACAGTAACAAAAATTAAATTTATAGTATTAATTTTATAGTATACGACTATATTTAATACTTTATAATATTGAGTAACTAACATTAGTGCAGTCATGGATTACAGTAAGCATGCCAGTGCTGTTTTCATATATATTTTTATTATGTATATACAGGATATATGTATATATTTTACCCAAGTGGGAGCTTCCATGATCCTAATAAATTTAATTATAATTTGAAAAAAAATCATATAATTATATTATATATATATATTAATTATTTTATTAAATAAAAATGCACGTTGATACGACGCACATAAAGGCAACTTCCATTAAAAAAAGTCGTTAGAAAGTTGTATGGACTTACATTCTGCTATCTTGTTTTTTCTTGTTGTCTTTGAAAATTACACTTGGGTGACGGCGCTTCAAGTGTTCGTAACTTCATAGCCGACGTGCTACCGTGGTATGCGAGCTCAGCTTAGCAAAGAGTACACAAAGTGGCACCCTCCATATTTTCCTTGAAATAATTCCAGGCTCTGGCTATTCTGGTCCGCTTTTTTGGCTTTATGCCGCTTTCACGTGTTACCAATTCTGCCCTTTTTGGTAATTGGCAGTGTTTTCAACTCCTCGCCATAGTGAGGAGTGAACCGGTGATTCACTTGGCTCGTTGTCGTCGGTTCGTCTGGGTTCCGTTCCGATTTCCTCCTCAGGAAGGTGGAGCCGTGCATAAAAACACCGAGAGGCGTCGGATGGCTCTTTATGGATACTTTTATTGACCAAAACAAAAACGTGGGGGACGCAGCCACTCAACTCGGCGCTACCCGCGCACTTTTCCAACTCACCGATCTCGCGCCCTCTCTCTCGCTCGCTCGCCCACTTTCTTCCTCTTTGCTCAATCTGACAACGCCGGTCACATTGAAATAACAGCGGCCCCCTTGGGGGTGCCAGTAACAACCGGTTGTATCGCGGGCGCCCGCCATTCTAAACTTTATCCGCATGTATTTTTTTTTTTAACCCGTCATAACCCATCGACGGTATGTTTTGCCCGTTGACGCATTTACATCATCGATGACGTCGACAACTTCGACTAGTCGGGACAGCTCTAGTTAGATTACTCGTTACTGAAAGAAAGTAATCAGATTACAGTAACACGTTACTACACTGGTGATATGTAGAAACAGGCCAACATGGCTGTGCAAACTTCCTATAGTTATGGCTAAGCATATTAATGCATTGTAGAAAATGTAGTAATGTGGAGTAGAAAATGTAAACAGTTTAATGGATATTTTCAAATCTCTACAGGCTGCAGAATGTCACTTTTGACAATGCCTTACATATTGTCATTGTTTGGATAGCAATGTCATTGTTGAGTAGCAATGATAAGTGAGTGTGTATATGAAAATTGTGCTCATTTCATCAGCTAGTGTGAGTGGACTTACAATGTTTGCGACTGGACAGGAGAAACCCAGCTCTCAGTATACTGTAGACCAGTGTGACTCATTTTAATGTATCCACCCTCAGTCACAGCACATAGTGGAAAAGTTTTTTGAGGGTGTGCTTGGCAAGAACAAGAATGGGAAGCGCATGCATATTTTTTCCCAAACAGCTCCAAGCTGCACACAGTGAAAGAGGAGGTTTTTGTTTCCCTCTGAAGCTTGGAGTCTGATTTCCTGTGCGGCTCTGATTGGAAAAGCAGAGGCACGTAGAGGGAGCCACTTCTGGATGGAGATGCCAGATGACAGACTCCACTCTGGGTGCACACAGAAATGGCCTTTGATTGATAATCAAACATATGCCTTTTATCAAAAGCTTTCATACCTGTTTTACAACATTTCTGTGCTTGGAAGAAAAAAATAAATGTTAATTTTGGGCGGCGTTGCTGGATAGGGTGCAGTGCCAGCAGGCACCAGTAGAAAGGTGCTGTTTTATTATTTATTGAGCATGTAGAGATGATAGAGTAGCGCAAGTTGCAGTGGGTGCCATCTGCAGGAGGTGGTGTCCAACTTTTGTTCATGTTCAGCCTTGTGGATTACAAGTAGACACCCTGTGCACAGCAGGACTTCACCCATGTGGCCATATGTCAGATCAGCCCCTCCTCCGGATGGTCTTTTGTTATCCGAGTGACCCCAGTATGCACCCTGTACCCCTTTGACCCATCATATTGACCATGCTCACAGATCCATAGAGTCCATTACCTAAACCAATTGAAATCACAAGATTATTGTTTAAAACTCCCTACACTACCATTCCATATCGACCAGTTCTTTCATTCGCCTTTCTGCTACATTGAGATAACACTTATAAATGAAGCGTAATCCTGTTACAGTGTTAATTCTGTCGCGTATGCAGCAATGGCGTTCATGTGCTCTTGTAAACATGGTTCCACATCAATAATTGCTTGGTTATTGCTGTGTTTGGGGACTGTGGCAGTGACTACATCGAGTTATTGTTCTTATGAGCAAAATATTGTTTAGTTAAACTTGTACAAAGTCTGTAAAGTTTGAAATAGTTTTTTTTCCCTTCTCGACAAGTCATACAAGAGTACAATCATTGGCAATAGTATGTGCAGGAAGGCTGCAGGTAAAATATCATGGGGTGTACTGTTTATGACAGCTGCTCTGAGCAGGAAAAAAAGGAACATAAACAGGGCTGTAGTTGTCTGTAGAATCCAAGGCCAAAGCATCCTTCATGAGGACTGCAGTTTTTGTGGCAACAATTCTATCTACTGTATTAATAACAACCAAAAACAACTAACAAACTCCCCCAAAAACAAGGACAGCAGCCTCTATGGACCGAGAACTAGGCTGCAAGTCACAGTAGCTGCGGAGTGTGATGTTACAATCTTACCACAGCTAATACTGTTTCATGTGTCTGTCAAATAGTGTTACCTGCACTAAAGTGATGTGTACAATTGGGCTGTCTCAAAATAGTTATGTCAGAAATAAGCATGTCCTTACAATCGGTGTTTTAATAGCTTCATAAATAACTTAACAAACAACCAAGAGCTGTCTCAAACATCTAGCTTTTCCCCAAACGATACCAGAGTTTGATAGACACTCGGTGACCTGCTTTAATTAAGCAACATGTCGTTTTTGTGGTTAAAGTGGTATATATTTAAAAGGCCTGTCGGAAGTGCACTTTAGGAAATGAATTTGACAACATTCCCTTCGTCGACTATGAGGGAAATTAACGATAAACAAATGGATTGTTTCTTTGTTTAGATACGATAATACTGGAGTCAGGAAATTAGAATATTGTGTATTCTAATTTCCTGAGACAGTCCTGTATATATACACAGGACTGTCTCAAAAAATTAGAATATTGTGTATTCTAATTTTCTGAGACAGTCCAGTATGGAAGTACAGTAGTCTGATTAAAGCTGCTTACAGTTGTGCTGTAGTAGAGTTCATTGCGGTTCACGTACTAGAGGTGTAAACCACCAATTTCATGACAATACTGTACAATATTGAGTCTTCAAACAATATTTTTTGATATTACATGATCTGCCATGAATCACTTTGATTGATTTACTATGGCAGATTCAGTTTTGTTAATTGTTACACCCCTACAGTTGTGGTCAAAAGTTTGCATACACTTGTGAAGAACATAATGTCATGGCTCTCTTGAGTTTCCAGTTATTTCTAGATTTTTCTCCGATAGAGTGATTGGAACAGATACACTTTGTCACAAAAAAACATTCATGAAGTTCGGTTCTTTTATGACTTTATTATGGGTTAACAGAAAAAGTGATCAAATCTGCTGGGTCAAAAATATACATACATGGATCTGAAAAAGCGAATCATTGACTTGAACAAGTCAGGAAAGTCACTTGGAGCCATTTCAAAGCAGCTGCAGGTCCCAAGAGCAACAGTGCAAACAATTGTAAGTATAAAGTGCATGGCACTGTTTTGTCACTGCCACGATCAGGAAAAAAACGCAAGCTATCACCCGCTGCTGAGAGAAAATTAGTCAGGAGGGTGAAGATTCAACCTAGAATCACCAAAAAGCAGATCTGCCAAGAATTGGAAGCTGCTGGAACACAGGTGTCAGTGTCCACAGTCAAGCGTGTTTTGCATCTCCATGGACTGAGAGGCTGCTGTGCAAGAAGGAAGCCCTTGATCCAAAAGCGGCACCTTAAGGCTCGACTGAAGTTTGCTGCTGATCACATGGACAAAGATAAGACCTTCTGGAGGAATGTTATGTGGTCAGACGAAAAAAAAATCGAGCTGTTTGGCCACAATGCCCAGCAATATGTTTGGAGGAGAAAAGGTGAGGCCTTTAACCCCAAGTACACCATGCCTACCGTCAAGCACAGTGGTGGTAGTATTATGCTGTGGGGCTGTTTTGCTACCAATGGAACTGGTGCTTTACAGAGAGTAAATGGGATAATGAAGAAGGAGGATTACCTTCAAATTCTTCAAGATAACCTAACGTCATCTGCCCGAAGATTGGGTCTTGGGCGCAGTTGGATGTTCCAACAGGACAATGACCCCAAACACACATCAAAAGTGGTAATGGAATGGCTAAATCAGGCTAGAATTAAGGTTTTCGAATGGCCTTCCCAAAGTCCTGACTTAAACCCCATTGAGAACTTGTGGACAATGCTGAAGAAACAAGTCCATGTCAGAAAGCCATCAAATTTAACTGAACTGCACCAATTCTGTCAAGAGGAGTGGTCAAAGATTCAACCAGAAGCTTGCCAGAAGCTTGTGGATGGCTACCAAAAGCGCCTAATTGAAGTGAAAATGGCCAAGGGACATGTTACCAAATATTAGCGCTGCTGTATGTGTATTTTTGACCCAGCAGATTTGATCACTTTTTTCTGTTCACCCATAATAAAGTCATAAAAGAACCAAACTTCATGAATGTTTTTTGTGACAAAGAAGTATCTGTTCCAATCACTCTATCAGTGAAAAATCAGAGTTGTAGAAATAACTGGAAACTCAAGAGAGCCATGACATTATGTTCTTCACAAGTGTATGTAAACTTTTGACCACAACTGTATATATAGCTGAAATCATGTTTTTAGAACTCAACCTAATTGGATTATTATAATGACAGCAAATCGTATTAGTTGTTTTAGGGGTTATTTGCTTCTCATTTTACATCATTATACCCCCAATGCACATACAGTATACAAAAATGTAGACATAAATAATTGTAAGTCTATCGTGATCGTTTCAGGTGCTCACCCTTGCCTCTCATTGAATGAAGTCTTCATCCTGCATATCCAGATATCCTGCATGTCCAGAAAAAGAGGGTGACAAGAAAGTTACAAACTTGTGAGAGTATTGAGATGAATATTTAGTGGAGCTATCTCACTCTTAGAGCAGGCAAAAGGAAAACAAACAGCTTTTATCAAAACTACCCCATTTTTTTGCAGCAGCACTGCTGTCAGTGACAGCCTAAGAAGATGTAGTATAGATGAAGTGGATAGTAACGCGAGCAATACTTTTCATCATGAAAATATGAATATGATTTTTTTTTAATTGAACATATATATTTGGATTGAAGCAACCTTTTTTTTGATTGAATAATAAAGACACAAATCTACCTTATATCATACATTATCATACATCATACATTAATACCCATTATAATGTCATGTCATATTTATGACGGTCTTAATGACTGCAATTCCAAATGCTTTGGTAGTAATATCTTCATTTATTTTGCGTGCAATGAAAAAACACAAAAGAAAATGAAAAACAAAAAATCAAATCATTATCATTTTACACAAACTCCAAAAATGGGCCAGACAAAAGTATTGGCACCCTCAGCCTTATACTTGGTAGCACAACCTTTAGACGAAATAACTGCGAACAACCGCTGATTGTTTCGATCAGTGAGTTTCTTACAATGCTCTGCTGGAATTTTAGACCATTCATCTTTGGCCAACTGTTCCAGGTCTCTGAGATTTGAAGGGTGCCTTCTCAAACTGCAGTTTTCAGATATCTCCACAGGGGTTCTATGGGATTCAGGTCTAGAATCATTGCTGGCCACTTTAGAAATCTCCAGTGCTTTCTCTCAAACCATTTTCTCGTGCTTTTTGAAGTGTGTTTTGAGTCATTGTCCTGCTGGAATACCCAGGACCTCTGAGGGAGACCAAGCTTTCTCACACTGGGGCCTACATTATGCTGCAAAATTTGTTGGTAGTCTTCAGACTTCATAATGCCATGTACACGGTCAAGCAGTCCAGTGCCAGAGTTAGCAAAGCAACCCCAAAACATCAGGAAACCTCTGCCAGGTTTGGCTGTTTTAACCGTATTCTTTTGTTTGAAGGCCTTGTTTTTCCCACCCCTGTAAACTCTGTTGATGCCTTTTCAGAAAAAGCTCTACTTTTGTCTCATCTGACCAGAGAACATTCTTCCATAACTTTTTTGGCAAACTCCATCATGGCTTTTTTATGTCTCTGGGTCAGAAGTGGGGTCTTCCTGGGTATCCTACCATAGAGTCCCTTTTCATTCAAGATTCTTTATCCACCATCCGCACAATTATTTGTTGAAATCTCTCGTCAATTTTTCTTTTCTGTCCACATCTAGGGAGGTTAGCCACAGTGCAATGGACTTTGCACTTATTGATGACACTGCGCAAGGTAGACACGCGAACATCCAGGTCCTTGGAGATGGACTTGTAGCCTTGAGATTCCCCATGCTTCCTCACTATTTTGCTTCTGAAGTCCTCAGACAGTTCTTTGGTCTCCTTCCTTTTCTCCATGCTCAATGTAGTACAAACAAGGACACAGGACAGAGGTTGAGTCAACTTTAATCCATTTTAACTGGCTGCAAGTGTGATTTAGTTATTGCCACCACCTGTTATGTGCCACAGGTAAGTAACGGGTGCTTTTAATTACACAAATTAGAGAAGCTTCACATGATTTTTCAAAGGGTGCCAATACTTTTGTCCGGCACATTTTTGGAGTTTTGTGTAAAATCATAACTATTTAATTTTTCTTTTTCATCCACATCTTGTGAGGTTAGCCACAGTGCCATGGGCTTTACACTTATTGATGACACTGCGCACGGTAGACACAGGAACATTCAGGTCCTTGGACATGGACTTGTAGCGTTGAGATTGCCCATGCTTCCTCACTGTTTTGCTTCTGAAGTCCTCAGACAGTTCTTTGGTCTCCTTCCTTTTCTCCATGCGCAATGTGGTACACACAAGGACACAGGACAGAGGATGAGTCAACTTTAATCCATTTTAACTGGCTGCATGTGTGATTTAGTTATTGCCACCACCTGTTATGTGCCACAGGTAAGTAACAGGTGATGTTAATTACACAATTAGAGAAGCATTACATGTTTTTTTAAAGGGTGCCAATACTTTTGTCCGGCACATTTTTTAAAATTTTGTGTAAAATGATAATGATTTAAATTTTCTTTTCCGTCCACATCTGGGGAGGTTAGCCACAGTGCCATGGGCTTTACACTTATTGATGACACTGCGCACGGTAGACACAGGAACATTCAGGTCCTTGGAGCTTACTCACTATTTTGTCCTCAGGCAGTTCTTTAGTCTCCTTCCTTTTCTCCATGCTCAATATGGTACAAACAAGGAAAAAGGACAGAGGTTGAGTCAACTTTAATCCATTTTAATTGGCTGCAAGTGTGATTTAGTTGTTGCCTTGCCTGGCACGGCAGAATGTTCTCCCTGTATTTTTCAAACACTGTCAGAATAGTCCGAGACCCAGCCCATTAACGGCCTCTCGAGTAGGGACAAAATCAGCCGTCCAATCAGATCTGTTTATTTGCGTAACGTGTTCTTAAGGAGCAACGTCACTCTTCCGTGTCGGAAGTCATCTCCACAACAACACAGATGGCGAATAGGAGAGCCGAGAATATGTTCCAATCCATGGTAAAATCAGTTTTAAATTACCAAAAACATCGACACAAGTCATTGACAACAGTCTGTCTTGCGCTAGCCATGTTGAATAAACTCTGCTCTCGTCGTATGTTTACTTCCGCGCAGTGGCGCCACCAGGGGGTGGCCAGGGGTGGACACGGCCCCCCCTATAAATTTATTGGCCACCCCACTGGCCACCTCACTTATCATCATTAGTAACATAAAATATTACACAATACACCAAAGTATATCAGTAGCCGTTTCCTTAAGTCTTTCTGATAGTTTTCCCCTGACCTTTTTAATGCAATTATATAATGAAAACCTGAAATTACGGCTTTTAGTTTTGGTGTGCCACCCCAAGATTTTAAGTGGCCCCATCTGGCCAATCCTATGAAAAATTTCTGGAGGCGCCACTGCTTCCGCGTGCAAGTCCCTCGTCGCTTTACTAACGTCACGGCCGCCTGTCGCTGATTGGTCCACCCCGCTGTCTGTTTGCTGTGGCTTGTTCCGCCCTGGAAATTTTATCCGCTGAATGGTGGCCAGACTCAATAGACCTCAGTCACATGAAGTCACAACTCCGCCCCCCTGACTGGAGTCGCCATACTGTCCGTCAGCTCGTCATGTTTACACATTACCGTTACGTACATGCCTCCTATTACGGCGTGTTTTTCTGCTCGTTAACATTAATAATCAAAATGGTGAAGGCGTGGGTGGCGGTTGGTTGCAGTAACAGAGAAGATAGACGGAGAGACTTGAAGTTCTACCGTACTCCGAGAGACCCGAAGAGGAGAGCGATATGGACTGCTGCAATTCGACGAGAAAACTGGGCACCAAACGATCACCACGGACTATGTAGTAGTCATTTTATATCTGGTAAGATGCATTTAATATATATTTAGAGGGTTTTGGGCTGACAACCACAATTAAGATCATTGCGAGGCTAATCGCCAACAACATACAGTTTCAAATTCAAGGTGTTTATTTCCTCCGCCATCATTATTTTTTGAATAATATTTAGCTGGTACCAAGTGAAAGAAGCTGGCCTCGTCTACGGATCATCAGTTAAACAGGGGTGTCAAAACTTTTTGCAAAGGGGGCCAGATTTGGTGTGGTAAAAATGTGGGGGGCTACCTTGGCTGATTTACGCAGAACAATATATTTAAACAAATTTTAGCAAGCCCTTCTGTGTTTCACATTTGCTTTATTATTATTTTTTTTAAATACATAATTTCAACAATCTCACCTTTGTGGCGTTCTCTTTCGACCCTCGGGCTCTTGCGAAATACTGCTGCTGTGAAATTAAACTAGCTTCAAGTTGTTTTAATTTCTCGCTGCGTATCTTCCCTGTAATGTTGTCGTACATGTCAGCGTGTCTTGTTTGGTTATATCGAGTCACATCGAACTCTTGGAAAACAGTGACTGTCTCTTTGCAAATGAGGCAGACACAGTTGTTACGTATTTTATTGAAGAAATAGTCCAATATCCACCTATCCTTGAAGCGTCGGCCATCGCAGTCAACTTTTAATTTTTTTTTATTGATTGTCGCCATTTTAGAAAATTGGAAGTAAAGGGTCACACGGGGTAATGTTGCTCAGAGTGCTGCTCTTAAAAGTTTTTCAAACTTTCGTGAGAATAGGCTGAGTTTCTGTGGACAAGATAGTTGTAGATATCAGGGTAGCAGATGTCAGGCAGAGACGGCGAAGACAGCAGGTCGAAAAATATCGTATCAAATATGGATCTGCCGAATGGATCGACCGAAGCTTTTCCACATAACGCCTTTTATGCAACACATCCAATGAGTTTACAGCAGAGGTGTCCAAACGTTTTGCAAATGGGGCCAGATTCGGTCTGGTAAAAATGTGGGGGGCCGACCTTGGCTAATGTTCTTTACGTAGAACAATATATTTAAGCAAATTTTAGCAAGCTATTCCTTGTGTCACATTTGCATTATTATTTTTTTAAATGAATAATTTCAACAATCTCGCAACTAGCCTTTGTGGCGTTTTCTTTTGACTCTTGGCCGCTTGTGAAATACTGCTGCTGTAAAATTAAACTAGCTTCAAGTTGCTTCAATTTCTCGCTGCATATCTTCCCTGTAATCTTGTCGTACATGTCAGTGTGTCTTGTTTGGTAATATCGCTTCAAATTGAACTCTTTAAAAACAGTGACTGTCTCTTTGCAAATGAGGCAGACACAGTTGTTGCTTATTTTAGTGAACAAATAGTCCAATTTCCACCCATTCTTGAAGCGTCAGCAGTCAACTTTTTTTGTGTTGTCGCCATTTTAGAAAATTGGGAGTAAAGAGTCACACGGGGTAATGTTGCTTAGAGTGCTGCTGCCTTTTAGTGGGTAAATGAGGAGCAGCATTTAGTGTGTAAGCTACTTCATATGCTGGTAGCAGTACTGCTGACCAATTTATTAAGTGTGTGAGCGGGCCAGACGTTATTGATTTCATGACAGAGGCTGGGGGCCGGATGAAATTTGACCAAGGGCCGCATTTGGCCCCCGGGCCAGACTTTGGACGTGTCTGGTTTACAGCGTCTGAAAGCACCGGGGCTTCCATGAATTGCACTATAAATTGCACGATAAATTGAGACCATTGAGAATACGGACACACAATGACTGACAATATGGCGGCACAATACAGCGACATGTCATTGTGTGACGTTGGTTATTGGGATCTATAGCTGGAACAGCGGTGAGTCTGGTGTACCAGGCTAGTTATTGCCACCACCTGTTATGTGCCACAGGTAAGTAACAGGTGCTGTTAATTACACTAATTGAGAAGCTTCACATGATTTTTCAAATTTTTCATCCCCCCCATTCTCTTTTGTGTTTTTTCATTGCAGGCAAAAAAAAAATTAAAAAATGAAGAAATTAATACCAAAGCATTTGTAATTGCAATCATTTTGTGGGCGAAATTAAGCATTATCTGGCAGAATTGCAGAGGTGCCAATACTTTTGGCCAGCACTGTACATCACGCTCCCTGAGTTGTATCCGGCGGCGCTATGACCCCGCGGTTCCAGTCTCCCGAGTGAGTAAAGAGCGAAGGGAAGGAAGTCATCAGAAAGCTCCAGTCCAGTTTGTTGCTCTTGCACGAATCAGTTTATCCTTCCAGCTCCTCACAAATTCCAGGGATTTTTTTTTTGTCCTTGCCCCCTCCTCCCCCTTGAAATCCTCCCTCTTCTTGTCTTGCTTGGACTCATTTTTTGTAACTGTTTCTCTACGAGTACATCCGGAAAAAGTGCGTCTTCGCTACTGGAAAAAAAGGAGAGGGATTTTAACACTGTGATGTACATTCCTACATTTTGAGAAACACTCCGGTCTTTTGCTTGTTTTCTTTGGATTCAAGAGGACCATCTGGACGCAGTCTGACGGCGTATCGCACTTGGGGAGACGTTTTGAAAAAGTTAAAAACGTATTTTCTGGACTGGATCAGACGCGGAGGCACCGATCCTTGCGTACCTCCAGCCAAGGGAGCGGATCCATAGCGGATTGCTTTTGGATTTACGCACAGAAGCCGTCGCGCGCGCACACTGACAACCCGACGCCGTGGCTTTGATTCCTTTCCCGAAAACAACTGTGGATTTAAATCGTGTATGAGTCGCGACAACCGCGCTGTCGAGCTCCATACAAATTGCCGCAAACCGAGCCTGGTACCTCTCGGCACGCGTCGCCCTTTGGAGACCATGTGAAGTGTCAGCAGCATGACTTGCGCCCCGGATTTCCCCAAATCTACATTCCATTCTCCTGTAATATCTTAATGCTGGCCCATTTTGGTTTACAAATATGATGAAATGGCAGCCCCGGAAGAAGGTGAGTTTTTTTCCCCTCTTCCCACATTGTTTAGCCAATTATGGACATCTGTGATTCCAAAGTTGGAAAGAGGGCACATACTGATCTTCAAACGCTAAAGAGTGGTAAACTTAAGCCAAGATTTTGTTTACAATGATTATTCAGATTTATTGGGTCAATGCCCTTCGTAGTTTATAGAAAAAAAACTTATTAAAAAGCAATGTGCAGACAGTCCATAATGCATTTTTCAGTACAGTATTGTACACTACACTAAACTGCACCTATGAAAATGACTGTTTATCCAATAATTTCCTATTTTGAAAAATATTTAATACCTCTTATATCCAAATAGAACATGTTAGATATAATGTGAATGGTAAAAAGATGAATTGTTCATTTTTCTCTAACACCATTGGAAAAATTACAGAAAAGGTAACAAATGCTTGAAAGTAAATATGAAAATATGTTGTTGCAGCATTCTTTCATAGCTCACACTCCATGTCATCTACCATGGAAACTATCTCAAATCATCTGGAAAGTATAAAATTGTGGAGGAACTGAAAGGACTGCTTTAGATTTTTACCAGAAGGGGGCGCTTGTCTGACAAGCAGTAGGGGGAAATGGGCTTTATACGAAATAAATGCGTTTTAGGAAAATAAAGTAACACCAAGAACATAAAAATAAGGCGTTAACTGAAGTTGTAATTCATTTATCATGAAATTGTGTTAGTAAACAATGTGAACTTTCTCCCAATGTTTCTTTTCCAGATATATTTTTTAACCTAGACAGCTAAGACATACTGCAGCTGATGTTCTTTTGAGCACTCGTGACTCGTGCCAGATGCGTAGTCTAGGTTTACAACTGTGATGCATTAAAGGTGGTGATTTTTAACTCAATGTGTTTCAAGTTAGTATCTCATGCCCTTCAACCTAATTCAACTGGGTTGCTAGTTTTACACTGTCATTAATGTGGGTGATCTCACCCTGAAAAGTGACCTCAAACACAGGTTTTGTGTAAAGTAATTTCAGCATATGCTAATGAAGTTTACAGCTGTGTAGCATATCTGCCTGAATCATCAATGGGAGCCTCTTTTTGTAGACAAGTGTCATGTAGGCATGTGAGTGTTGTATTCATATATTACAACAGTAATGCTACCCTTGTACAGTGCGGTGTTGAGGAAATACCAATACCAATCAGGAAGGAACATTGTTAAACCACTGTTTTGTGTAATGATGACTAATTAACCTGTTGTCAGTTTGAGACATATGCCTTCTGTATATTTGAGTTTGTAGAAAATGACAAAATAATGTGAGAAGAAAAAACAACAAAATTTACAAATATGTTTTGGTGTCAGATGAAACTGAGAGCTTGAGGACATGCATACAGACTTGTATTTTTTAGTCGTATTTTCACAAATTGTGCAAGAAAGGCATCGAACTGCACAATTTCAATAAAATAGTTAAAGGTGGTGCGCCATGAAAAGTTTTGAGAAAAAAAAATAGATGCGTTAGATTGAGCCAGAGAGGCTGTGACAATTAAAAAAAAAAAAAAAAAATTCTGATCAGTGCTGGTTTTGGCAGCCCTTTTAATTTTTATCTTAGTTTATCTTTTAGTCGACAGTTACTCAAAATATTTTCGTCTGTAAAATTCAAATACAAAGTTTCAGCTCAAAAATAAAAGGTTTCCAACAATTTTGAATGACCATAGACAGACCAGCACATATTGTAGCATCTATAAGAACAACAACAACCTTGTGATGATAACACACACTCAGATGGAAAACAGTATTTTATTGTCATTAAACCTACCCAGAAGCCACGAACTGTATGTAAAATAAAAGTTGTCCAAGCATTTACATCCTCTAGACCAGGGGTGTCCAAACTTTTTGCAAAGGGGACCAGATTTGGTGTGGTAAAAATGTGGGGGGCCGACCTTGGCTGACGTTCTTTACGTAGAACAATATATTTTAGCAAATTTTAGCAAGACATTCTGTGTGTCACATTTGCTTTATTATTATTTTTAAAATTCATAATTTCAACTATCTCGCCACTAGCCTTTGTGGTGTCCTCTTTTGCCTCTCGGGCTCTTGCGAAATACTGCTGCTGTGAAATTAAACTAGCTTCAAGTTCCTTCAATTTCTCACTGCGTATCTTCCCTGTAATCTTGTCGTACATGTCAGCGTGTCTTGTTTGGTAATATCACCTCACATTGAACCCTAACCCTAAAAACAGCCACTGTCTCTTTGCAAATGAGGCAGACACAGTTGTTGCGTATTTTAGAGAAGAAATAGTCCAATTTCCACCTATCCTTGAAGTGTCGGCCGTCGCAGTCAACTTTCTTTTTTTGTTGTTGATTGTCGCCATTTTAGAAAATTGGAAGTAAAGAGTCACACGGGGTAAAGTTGCTTTGAGTGCTGCTGCCTTTTAGTGGGTAAATGAGGAGCAGCATTTAGTGTGTAAGCTACTTCATATGCTGGGAGCAGTACTACTGACCAATTTAAGTCTGTACGGGCCAGACGTTATTGTTTTTATGCCAGAGGCTGGGGGCCGGATGAAATTTGACCACGGGCCGCATTTGGCCCCCGGGCTGGACTTTGGACATGTCTGCTCTAGACTTACTGACCAGAAAAGCCAAGTGGCTCTGCTTTGGACTGGCCAGTGTTTTAAGAGGACGCGTGCCATTCTGACGCTAATGCTAATGCAACCGTGAATGCTACGCTAGCACTAGGATTATTAGCGTCTGATGATCACTCAGCACAGACATTTAAAGGCTAAAGCAAGATTTCATATTCTCTCTTGCCAAGGTAAGAATACAAATCTTACCGTGTTTCCAAACAAGCACAGGCGCAGCACATCTAACATGAGTAACACGAGGTGAAGACTGCCGCGATGCAAACTGACATACTCCACACACAATATAAAAAACGTCACGCATTGTGAACATATGACAGAAACGATGTCGCATTTTCGTCTCATTGTCGTCTCGTCAGACGAAAACTGGCATTTTTCTCGTTATGTTCTTGTCTCCCAAGCCATGTTTTTAGCTCGTCGTCAAGTCATTGTCATGACAAAATTGTTCATCGACTAAATATTTTCGTTATCATCAATGTTGACGAAAACAACACTGATTGTGATATTCTTATCTGTGCATAACCCAACTTTAAGATGTTGTTGGTTGAATTATTTCTAACAAAGGAAAAACAAAAAGAGCTGTGACTTAAATTTGGAATTGTCGTCATTGAAATACAAAGCATATTTTTATGGAACACACAAGATGCCCTGAGAAAGATCAAACTCTGTAATTTTTCAGATAGGCCATAAATCATTTTTACAAGAACATCCACAGTGCCACACAAGTTACCTCGACACCAAGAACAAACTGTCGCATAGCCGATAACAAAAATAGAAAACGTCTTTCTGTCCATCACACCACAGACAGTATGTCTTGTCATGTCATGTTTGTGGTGCTGAATTCAAATTATCTATAACAGATTCCCCTAGAATGAGTCATGCTGTCATGTTCCTAAACTGGGTAAGCCACCTCTGGTCATCCCACATTGTAAGCACAATAGCAGTCTTGAATATTTTGAATCCCGCAACACTCCCATAATGTGTATCCTCTATGTGGTTTGTTTGCTTGGCTGCGTACAAAATGCTTTTTTCCCCCCAAGAAAATCTGTGAAATTGAAAATAGGATGTTGGAATAAACCATTGGAAATTCTAAAAGGAAAACTGAAAACAAATCTTTCACACATGACTTCAATGGTAACATTCTATGTTTGTAGGTCCAGTCCACCTCACGGATGGATGAATAATTCTATTGTGCTAGAAACATGAATCAACTCACATATTCTGAAAAGATAATTGCTCAATCTGTTTTCAATTTTGTTCATGCAAGTTGGCTGATTAAACACAGCAGATGAATCATTTTTGTATTGTGGAGTGAGGATTTTGAAGTAAGCCTGCAACATTAGGTTTCTGCTGTCTCCCCTCCATTAATCAATACTTTCTGAATCAACAGATTTTTGATTGGGTTATCAGCCAACTTTAAAATACAGCAGGTGAAGGCTGTTCCTTATTTCAAGTAGCGCACATCTTGGCAATTTGTGGAAAAGATGCTGAGGAATACAAAATGACCCCCTCACCACACTTTGTTGTCATGACTGCTGTATGATTGGTTTAAGAACCTTTTTGCATATTAAATAAGCAGTGTTGGGAATAACGCCTTTATAAATAACGCCGTTTTTTCAGTAAGGGGTTAATCTAACCAATTATTTTTTCCGGCGTTACAACGCCATTACTGTTACTGACGGTAACGTTACTTACTTTGAATAAATTGAAGAAACGACCAGCCGAAGCGTGTCTACTCTGCTCTGTTTATTTGTCATCCAAGACTTTGGGTGCTTTCAGGTTCATGGCAATGAAAATAGTAAAAACACATAGCCTACCTTTGCAAGAACAATGGAGTTGCCGTTTGATACGGTCATAATGTGCAGGTCTTGCACCCATCCGCAGCAAAACTGTTCGTAGCTTTGTAGCGATTTGTAATTTCGGAATCGCTGATGAGTTTAGTAACATACACCAAACAATAGCTACAGCAGAATGTCCATTTCGCGTAATTGTGGAAGTCCATCGACATCTTTACTCCATTTGTCTTCGGCTTGCTTGTAAAGGTCAACATCGTTCACATCCTTAAGTTTGATCACATATCTGTTCTTCGCCTTCGTAACGAGTTTGTCTCTTTATCAAACTGGCAAGTTAAAGTTTAATGTCCCGCGAGCCAGACCTGCTTCCAATATGGCTGCGTTGTTGTCAAATCTCACGTGATCCCCCATTCTGTTACGTAAACGTTTGAGCCTAATAGCGCACGTACTTCAGAGCCGGTTGTTTATATGTGAATTGTCTCGCCCTGTGTTTGTAAATGTGTATTTGTTGTTAATAAAGGGCTTTGTTCTTTTTGTGTTTTTTTAAACAAACTTCAGAGCCGGTGTTTTCACACACAAACTGGAACAGCGCGTGTGGCAAACACACGCAAAACAGATGCAGAGGGATATGATGGCAGAGTATTCAGAGGAAAATTTCTCCTTTACAAGGTGGAGGTATAAACACTATTTCAAGTTGGTCGAAATTAAAGGAAAGAACGTGCATGGAAAATGTAATTTATGTCCCGGGGCAAAGCTTTTGTCGACATCTGTGGTAAGCAATTCAAATCTTTTTATTTTTGTTGCACTTCAAATGCAGGATAAATCTGTTGCTGGTGAGGTGCAATAAATATTACAAGGTTCTATAACACAACTACCTGTCTGTTCTTCTCTATTCAACTGACTCGAATACTGCTCAGAAAATTTTGAATTCTTTGACATACAACAACTTCCTTTTAAAGTAACGGAAAGTTACTTTCCCTGGTAACTAGTTACTTTTACTATAGAGTAATTAAGTTACTAACTCAGTTACTTTTTGTAAGAAGTAGTGAGTAACTATAATTAATTATTTTTTTAAAGCAACGTGCCCAACACTGTAAATAAGAGAAAGAAGGATAACTCAGCAAGGCAGAGAGAGATGGCGGTGGGGCTGAAAGTAACCTCAAATCAATGACACTGGCTGATAGGATCTCACCGGGTCACATTTTGACTGGAAATGTGTGGGAGATGCAGGTTACAAACTCAACATATCTTGATTTGATCACACTAGGGAAAGTGAGCTATGAGTGTGACTTAATGTATCTTTGTGCTTACCAATAATTGTGTCTTCCTGGGGAAACCCCTAGAGATACATTGCTGTGTATTTGCTTTGCACCAGTATTTGCAAATATTTTGTGTGAACAGAATTCTGCCCAGTTTTATGAGGGGAATTTTAAAGCAGTTTATTTTTGGAGCATTGTGAGATCTTGAAATTTGTACTAATCTGTATTTGTAACTTGGCAGGTGCCGGTATGAGATTCAGACTGTAAGATAACCTTAATCAAAAATATCAAGTTTCACGGTTTCACGGTATTGCAATTACAGCTCTAAAATGTGTTACTTTGAGATATCTGGGTTAAAAAAAAAAAAAAAAACACAAAAAAACCCAACAAAAAAAATTTTTCCATTGAACAGGATTTTAATTTTTTAAAAACATATTAGAAAATTGTAACATAAGTATAATGTTAAGAAAAAAAATGAAATATTGTAAACAAAATAAATGCAGTCCTCTAGGTAAGACTAAAGCCACAGCTCAACATTATTACCATCAGAACAAAAATATTCGAAATATTTTCCATAAAAAGCACCAGTGTATGACTCGTATTATGTCTACATTTTACACACTCTTTCTAAACACAGACAGTTGTCAGATAGAAAAATAACACGTTTTACCACTGCTAGACACACTAAACACGCTGGAGTTAACACTCGTAGCTGGTGGGAAATGTTCATGCCAGTGTTTACTAACCTTTAATTTTGTATGAATGCGAAATCATATTGGAGGTATTGGCTCCGCAAACATGTTGTACATGTTGGTTGGCCGTCCTCCTCTAAGCCGCAGCCGTCTACCTTTTCCGTAGCTGAAGTATTCCCATACCAGCGATTTCGTTTTCTTCGATGGGGAAAAAAGTTCTGGATTTTCACCTACTCCAGCCATCGTGTAGCACACCTGAAACACTGACACTGAGCAACAACCGGTGAGGGAGGGCTGAGCCTTGCAGCTACAAGCGGGGAACTTCTCCCTGCATTTTTGGGACATAAAAAATAGCAAAAACCGTAGCGACATATGACGGAAAAATTTGTGGTTTTGAAACCGAGACTTTTTCATACCATGGTATACCTTGAAAACGGTAATCGGCACATGTGTATTTGTAACTATAGGAGGCTATTTGACCAAGTAAAAGGAAATAAAGGAACGTTTTTTTTTGTAGTCATAACAGATACAGGAGATGGTTTCCACACTTGTGATGTAAGACCTCCTCACCTGTGTGTGACTGCATGCCGTGCACAGGTTTCTAAGGTCAGACCTTCTGCAAGCTCACCAATTTACTACACATGAATCATCTGAGCTTTGTGACCAGTGTAAAAGGATTGCATTTCCCTGTAGTGCTTCATAGACCTCAGTGATGTCCCCACTGCCAGGGGCACCAAAACAGTTTGGGAATACATACATATTTCAGTTGAGGTAAAGGATCAAGAGGTGCTAGAAGAAGCTAATAAGCGAGTAAGGTTGCCAGCAGAAGTTATTCAGGGCTGAGACTAAAGTCTATACCTAGCACAGTGCTTCTCAATTATTTTCTGTCACGCCCCCCCAAGGAAGACGTAAATGTTTCGCGCCCCCCCAAACTCTCTGCCGCCACTGTAAATAGTATCATTTGTCTATAAAATTACTATTATAAATACGCATCTGCCTAACATTGTGTCTTTTTTTTCTAATAAAGAAAAAAAGTAACATAGATCAACTTATAATAAAGTATAACTTTATTATAAACATTGTTTTGTTTGTAACAGAGAAGACTTGATGTGCATCAATTTGCCTGAATTTAAAAAAAAAATTCACATCCAAACTAAAAAAATACACTCAAGGTACATTTTTGACCATTTGATACAGAAAAATAAAATGTAATAAAATCAGTAAATAATACCAAATTAAAATTGATTAGAAACATTCACTCATGAGGACAATGTGCCAAAAAATTTGACCGAAAATACAAATCTGAATAAAAGGGGGGAAAAGTGTCCTTGGACAGGACAGTTTTTATTTTTGCTGCTCACAGTATTTACCTCCTTTTCAATGATGTGGAGTTATTTTTCAATTAGCATGCTAACAATGCTCACTGGCTTACTGATATAACACTGACAAAGCAGGACGATTGTTGGCAATATACGGCACGTTTTCACTGAAAAAATCAAGCGGCTTAACAATTATTGATTTGGCTTCTTGCTATCTGCTATAATTAGTTTTAGACACAGTAAACAGTGGTCTTTCATCATCACCCACTGTATTAAAAGTCAAAGCTAAAAGGCAAACAGCACGAAAAAAAAGCGCATTCACGGCGGCCGAGGTAGAACCGTAGGTGAGGGCAGTCGTCGTGACGATCCCAAGCCGAAAATGGCACTTCTCGGGCGGCGACGTGAGAACCGGACAAGACAGTGGGTCCGGTCGGAAAACGGCTTTCGAAAACGGCGGTGGCACACTGCTCTTCATATCTGTTGTCTGTGTGTGCTGAGTGCTCTTCCTTAGTTCAAAAATACTGCGCGCACTCTGAAAATGAGAGCGCCACTGCCACCTACTGAGTGGATGTGCAAGTACACTTTATTCCAGTACGGCAAAAAAAAAAAAAAAAAAAAAAAAAAAACACATAAAACATGTTCCCCGAGGTCACATGCGCCCCCCCTGGCATTGCTCTGCGCCCCCCCAGGGGGGCGCGCCCCACTATTTGAGAAGTACTGACCTAGCAAGATGATACATGGCAAAAGTAAAGTATTGAATAAATCACTTGCATTGTCCTCTAAAACAGCAAGTGTGGTTACCTCATCCACCTCCAGTATTCCGGATTGTAGGTGGTTTAGGTTACACAAAGAGCTTTATTTCATTTTTATTGTGGAGTTGAATTATTTTTATGTAACCCAAAGCACAAATTATTGAACTCCAAGTTGCCTATTCAACAAACACCATATATAGATGTTTGCAAGCTGTAAAAGTCAAATGTCAAGGTCAGCAGAGCAGTGCCGTTCAGGCAAATTCTGTAATCCGCTGATACGTTTGTACTATTAAAGGGGAAATTATATTCTTTTTCACCTTTAGTGTGTGGATATAATATTTATACCTCTTTACAGTATTCTGGAATGCAGGAACAGATACAAAAGAAACTCCTTATAATGGAGCTCTAGCAGAGACAGCTAGACCTTGAACAAAATTAATTAAACTTATTCCACTGCCAGTATTTCCTGAAAAAAAGTATCATGTGGAAAAAAATGGGTCCAATATACGGTATATACATACTTCTGTTTATATGGGATTCTGTTTATATGTGTGTAACATATCTACAGTATGTCACACTGCTATTGCCATAGTTGTGCGCCCCCTGTTGTTGTGGCATTACGGTAAAAAGGAACCAAAGTAATGAGTCGTGTGCACATGTGATGAGAAGCACGCTGAATGAAGAAGTGTTTTTCTACTGAAGTCTCGGCCTTAAATGTACATAATTGAGGAAGTACATAACAAAAAGTGATGACGAGGAAATCTGGACCTACACTGGCTCGGACGTGCTGTTTTTGGAGTTGGTTGCGGGTCACAGAGATGGACAGCGCTGACCTCCGCTTCCGCGTTGTGACTTCGTGGGGAGGAGGACAAACGGAGATTTCAAAAGGAGCGTGAAGGTGCTGTATAAGCAGGACTACAGTGGGAGTTATCGGCTTTTATGACACACTGCTGTTGCCATAGTTGTGCGCCCCCTGTTGTTGTGGCATTACGGTAAAAAGGAACCAAAGTAATGAGTTGTGTGCACATGTGATGAGAAGCATGCTGAATGAAGAAGTGTTGTTCTACTCAAGTCTCGGCCTTATATGTACTTAGATTGAGGAGGTACATAACTGGGGAAACACTAAACAGGAGGCTTAATGCAAGGATTGAAGATAAGAGATTTAATTGCTGCAAAGCTGTAGACATCCAATCCCAGAAGTGACAGAACAGTGGGAAGGATTGTAAGCTGTGGAAAATATGATGCACAAGATTTGATTGGGAGTATAACAGTGAGGGGTGTGAAAGTAATGCAACAAGGTACATTATTAATAATTGGGAACTGTTCTTTCTACATTCATTCATTCATCTTCTGAACCGCTTATCCTCACGAGGGTCGCGAGAGTGCTGCAGCTAACAACGGGCAGGATGCAGGGTACACTGTGAACAGGTTGCCAGCCAGTCGCAAGGCACATAGAGACATAGGCTACGTTTATACTACAGGTCTTAATGCACGAATACGATTTTTTCGTGTTTTTCCGACTCGAGTGAGGCATTAACTTGACGGTCTGAACATAACAAGTCGCATAGAACTGGACCATTTCAAATCCTATTTGGGGGACTTTTGTATGTGGTTCAAATCCGATCTGGGCCACATTTTTCCAGACTGTCGTGGCGGTCTGTACTGTCCAGTCTCTCAAATCGGAATTCATGCAGCAATTATGTTATCAAAAAGCGAGAGAGACGCTACGGTAGAGGTGCAGCTGTGCGTCATTAGCGCCTAGCTTACCCTGAACACGGCTTTTTAGGAAGGGTCGGACTTGACAACAGTCATAAAAAAAAAATAAAAATGGATTGAGGATAAGCCTGAGAATGATCGGTTTTCTGTCTGCTCCATGCAAGCGATATTTCAACATTGCTTACACGGCCGAGAGTCGGGGCAAACTGCCCGTATGTGCGTGTGACATGGACGGACAGTGCGTGCATGCTATCGAACCAGATACTTTGAATATAAACCTAAACTGGGATTATTTATGTCTGTTATTTGTTTCCTCTTTTTAAAAAGCAAAATATGATATCCCTGGAATGACGGATGACAGCCAGCATGTGTGGTCATTTGTTTTGATGCTTCTGCACAGGCGGGTCGTCTTGCTCAGCGCATGTCGGACTGCGAATTAGTGCGCATGCGTAATACTTGAATGGTCTCAATGGACAAAGGCAGTCTGAACAGGCACGCCAGAAAAACATATGACAAAAAATCGGATTTGTGCATTAAGACCTGTAGTATGAAGCTAGCCATAGAGTGTTCAATCAGCCATGCCTGTTTTTGGGATGTGGGAGGAACCCGGAGTACCAGGGCTGTTTCTACTCTGAACACTTTTTATGGCCCTGTATGTCAAGAGGGATTGGATGCAGCTATATGGCCAGCCCCCATTGCCCTGGCCTCGTGGGGTATAAAAATGTAGTGTGATGTTGAGACCGAGCCAGGTAAGCAGGAGGGAACCGCGACTCAGCAATCCATCTGGAATGTTTGTGCTCGGTTCGTAGTGCTTTTAATCCTGAGTCCATTTCTCCCATTGGGAAAACAGGACAGTGATGGAAGACAGCAGGAAGAGCTGCTTCGAATACAAGGCCTATGTACATTAGTTTGCACTACACACAAAACACAGGTTTTTGTCAGTTTAGGTACTCTTGAGAGGCCGGTGTCAAAACACACCAGCAAACACAATGGATGCAATTGTGACTGGGCCATCCTGCTCTCATTAATCCTCATTCTTTGGAACTGTATCTCACACAATGTGTGTAGAGATGGATTTTTGTATTGTGAGTAGTAAATGTGAAAATTGATTTTATATGTGGAACAGCCTATTTCCATGGACTCCTCCAAGCCTGAGAGCACCCATTTGCGATTTACCACAGTGTTTCCACAATGTTTTTACTCTCCAGTGCCCCTGTTAGAGTAAATGTTTGAGTTTATCGGGGTCATTGTTCCACGGGTGTGGTCAGCTGCTCAGGAGGTGTCTGCCTCCTGAAGCCTCTGCAGGGAATTAAAAAAAAAAAAAAAAGACCTGATTTGATGGAAAACATCAATAGGAAAACATTTCCTTGGTCTCTGAGGTGAAACTGACTTCTACTTGATTCTTTTCACTGGTTAAGTTCCTGTGGTGTGAACTCAGCTTTGCATATAGTCGAGAGCCAGAGTTTTGTACACAAGTTGGCTTGAATTTTATTGAAAAAAAGGGCTGTCAATGGCACTTGAGACATATCCCTTCGTTGTGCGTCCTGAAAACACACATAGTTTTCCCTGTTTCGCAGCATTTATCAGTGAAGAGCTGCCAAAACCACAGTCCTACATTCTTTTATAACTCCTACTGGACTTGATCCAGTTGGCGGGCTACAGCATCGGCTCAGTCCTGAGGCCTTGCAGCTGTCTCCAAGTGATGTTGTGCTGGATGTTGTGACTGACTGCTGAAATGCTCTTATAGAGTCTATGATCCATTTTGGATTGAGACGTTAAAATCACTGCTTATACCACCTCGCCACCAACTGACGACCACTAATTCCATCACTTCTTTTGTCAGGGAAAGGATTCTTTAAGCCCTTTTTTGAAGGTTTAAGTTTGTACGAGTATGATCCTGAAAAAGCTTTCTACGCACATAACCATTAGACATCACACTGCTTGCTTTTATTTTTTTGTAATGTCCTCTGTGTAAATTTAATCAACCTTTTGATTAGATAAGAAATATTAAGGATGAAAAGACAGTTTTACCATGAATGCATAACTCACAGTGCATTAAAAAAGGAAAAGCTTACATTGACCCTTGATCTCCTTCCTTGGCAATTTTGAAGTTTTTTTTTGGCAGGCCGGCAATGTGGCAGACGGAATATGTCTTCACGGGTCATAGAAAGAACTAAGCCTGGAGAAAATTATTTTAGTTCCCAGGCTAGTACCCACTCTGACTGATCTGGAGCCGCCTTCCCTTCATTTTCATACCAGAGTTGCTAGTTGTTGTTTTTCCCCCCTCCTAACTACTTGCTATAAAATCCTGCTGAAAGAAATCGCTCTGATGAGTGTTGTTTGTGTTTCTCAGTTCTTTCGTTCTGCAGCAGTTGTTGTATGTTGTAAGTTTGGATTATACTTTTGGAGGCATGTAGTTAATATGAGACTGGTGTTTATGGTTGTGTCGCTATATGGGCCAAGGAGCCCTTCATTACCCTCTGTGGGTTTGTCTCTTATGGGATATTCATGATTCCACTTCTCCTAACAAGGCGGACAGACAGGCTGTGACTGACAAGCAGGTTGGAATAGATTCAGTAATGAGGACGGAAGAACAAACTAAAGTGTGGTCTTCCCACCTGTTTCACTATTTCAAATCATTTCATGCCTCATAGATTTAATATATTTAACTACAGGTTTACTTGAGGCATAATAAAGCCCTAGTAATCTTGAATGGACAGCACTCCCACATTTAGTGTAAGTTGGCACTGTAGGCCAGAGTGTAAACGCATAGTGACATAGTGTTAAATGTGTTAAAATTCAAAACCTATTTCCACTGAACATAGCAGCATGCTGCAGTGTTATTTGATGGAGATATTACATCAAAATCTTTACTTTACAATATTCGACCTGGGAAGGTATTTGCACCGAGCTATGAATATATACCTGTTACGCAAACCCACTGTAATCACAAATTTGATGACAGAGATTATTTTCTGTCAAATTGTAGTTTGAAACTTTTCTGCTGTCTGAACTTTCCACCGGAAATGCATGGTCCATTACCGTATTGCCCTGAATATAAGACTGTCCTGATTACAAGACGACCCCCTCTTTTTCAAGACTCAAGTTTGGAAAAAAAGACGTTTTGAACACCAAATTAATTTTTATACAGAAAATAATTACATCTGAAACAAATGATTATAACGTTATATTTGAGAGAAAAAGCATGTTATTTTGCCTCATTCAAATCTTAATATCTGAACATTTAAATATTTAAACTAAATTGCTATCACATTCGTAAATGAATGGCTTCTGGTTTTTGAAATGTAAATAAACCAATCTATTGTGCTAAAACAACAAAATTGCAATAACTGCATTAACTATCAAAGTGAGGTCTAACTGTAACTGGTCTTGAAACAAATCTGAATAAGGAAAAACATTGCAATAAAATAATGCAAACGGGTTAAACTTGAGAGTAGCTGAGATCTGTCATGACAGAACATTACACCTCAAGGTCAGCGTTCGCTTCAATGATATCTGGCGCCATCTAGCGTCGTGAATGGGTATAATGTCTAGACCCCGAATATAAGACGACTCCCACTTTTTCAGTCTTATTTCAATGCAAAAAAACACCGTCTTATATTCGGGCCAATACGGTATACTGCCTGCCTATGTTCAAATACTGTCCTTAACCTTTTTCTCAAACAAGCATGTGACCTGAAAATTAAGGGCTGCCTCCGGTCAGAATTGTCTCTTCCATTTTTGTAGACCAAACCTACTCTTTGTAATCACCAGAAACATACTAGTAGGGCTGCAGCTATCAATTATTTTAGTAGTCGATTAATCTATGAACTATTTAGTTAGAATAATTGAGTAATCGGATTAGGAACATAAAAAACTAAAACTGAATTAAAAAATAAATAAATGTTACATGTTAAATGTTAATGTTAAATAAATGTACAACAAAAAAACAATTGGCTAAATTGCATACCAAAAGTCCACTAGCTTAAAAGCTATAAAATGTCTTTTTACAATGCTCGTAACAAATTGTTCAAACACACATTCCTACAAAAATGACAGCTGAATGTTCTGATAAACTAAATTACGAATGCATTAAAAAAACATTAGCTCAAACAAAAACTTATGTTAGTCTTGACAGGGAGCAGCTGGATTCAGCCATGTTGATTGAGTTATGTAATATTCACTGTTTCCACAAAAGGGCAGCATATCCACCCAAATCAAAAGAAATAAATGCAAACACTTTTAAAAACACGAAACCTGTGTTTCCTCCAAAACGTTCTATTTTGGTTTCATCTAACCATAACACATTCTCCCAGTCCTCTTCTGGATCATCCAAATGTTCTGTAGCGAACCGCAGACGGGCCTGGACGTGTACTTTCTTCAGCAGTGGGACATGTCTGGAAGTGCAGGATTTGAGTCCCTGGCGGAGCATTGTGTTACTGATAGCAGCCTTTGTTACTGTGGTCCCAGCTCTCTAAAGGTCATTCACTAGGTTCCCCCGTGCGGTTCTGGGATTTTTGCTCACTGTTCTTGTTATCATTTTGACGCCATGGGGTGAGATCTTGCATGGTCCCAGATTTCTAATAATTGCTCCCACAGTTGATTTCTTTATGCCAAGTGTTTTACCTATTGCAGATTCAGTCTTCCCAGCCTGGTGCAGGTCTACAATTTTGTCTCTGCTGTCCTTCAACAGCTCTTTGGTCTCGGCCATAGTGGAGTTTGGAGTGTGACTGACTGAGATTGTGGACAGGTGTCTTTTATACCGATAATGAGTTAAAACAGGTGCCATTAATACAGGTAACGAGTTGAGCCTCGTTACACCTCGTTAGACCTCGTTAGAAGTCAAACCTCTTTTACAGCCAGAAATCTTGCTTGTTTGTAGGTGCCTAAATACTTATTTTACACTCTAATTTGGAAATAAATTCTTTAAAAATCAAACAATGTGATTATCTGTTTTTTCCCACACACTGTCTCTCATGGTTGAAATTTACCCATGTTGACAATTACAGGCCTCTCTAATCTTTTCAAGTAGGAGAACTTACACAATTGGTGGTTGACTAAATACTTATTTGCCCCACTGTACACACAACGAGGTGCCACAGCAACTGTTTAACAAGTTAAACGATGATTGACACATGCGGCGCTTTGAACTTCGGCTTCCAAGCACCTGTGGCAAGATCAAACATTAAACGTCGGTCAATCATCGTTAACTTTATTTGGCAACTCCAGTGCACTGCCTGACCAACAAAGAGCAGCAGGAGGGAGAGTGAGACTATGTGATCGACTCGGGATGGCTCATCTGTATTTATTTATGTATTTTTAATAGAAACAAAATCCGCAATGGACTGAGGGCGCAAAGTTTGAATTGCAAAGTAGCGAGGGATTACGGTATATATGTAGTACTATTGTTAAACTGTGTACTGCATGGCGAGGAGAGGAGACGGCCAGTGTTGTTAATAACGGCGTTACAATATAACGGCGTTACTAACGGCGTTATTTTTTTCAGTAATGAGTAATCTAATTAATTACTTTTCTCATCTTGGCAACGCCGTTACCGTTACTGAGGCGGGAAAGGCGTGCGTTACTATGCGTTACTAAGTTGGTTGAATAAAAAAAAAAGTCTGAGAGAAACGGACTCACGGGGACGAGAGCTGAGCAGGAGTGGGGAAGACGCCGTTGCAACCGCGATGCTAGGTGGCTCCAATAATACCTGACTGCAGCCATAGCCGACAAACTACGCCCACATGACACGGTAGATATCATATTATAGAACTAGATGCAAATGACAGACACTGCTGCATTGCCAACATCTTTTAAGGACTACATGCGTTTGTAAACAGCCGCCATCTTAAAGCAGTAGACCTCTCAGGAAGGCCCTGATGTAGAGATCCTTCCTAGCGAACCTAAGTAATTTTTTTAAAATCTAAAATGCTCCTAAATCGGCAAAATCTTAACTTAAATCTATCTTTAAATGATGAAACAGTTTTAAAACTTACACATGTTTAAAGTAGACAGAAGGGAACTAATGCAATAACGGGAGAAATTTTAACAACTTTAACGATTGATTCACAACTTTAAATGACTTCCACACATAGCAAAGGTTACTAGCTAGTTATCGCAATACCCTTGTGTCTAGTTAAGCGGAGGGTAAAGAATTGGGTTAGGGCCAATTGTCCCCCAAACCCTTTAAGCTTCACATTGTGTGACCTGTGTATTTTTTTTTTTTTTTTTTTTTGAGAAGGGTTAGTTAGTTAGTTAGTTAGTTAGTTAGTTAGGGTTAATATATATATCACTAGTTACTTTGCCAAGTAACTAATTACTCTTACATTCAGGTAACTGAGTTACTAACGCTATTACTTTTTGGGAGAAGTAATTTGTAACTGTAATTAATTACTTTTTTAAAGTAAAATTAACAACACTGCATGGCACTAAATGCGTTAGTAGACAGCCGCCATCTTAAAGCAGTAGACTTTTTAGGACGGCTCTGTTGTAGAGAACCTTCCTAGCGAACCTAAGTAACTTTTTATCTAAAATACTTCTAAATCGGCAAAATCTTGACTTGAATCTATCTTTAAATGATGAAACAGTTTTAAAACTTTCATATGTCGAAAGTAGAGAGAAGGGAACAAATGCAATAATGGGAGCAATTTTAACAACTTTTAACAGTTGATTCAGGGTAAAGGGTAAATTCGGGTAAAGAATTGGGCTCGGGCCAATTGTACCAAAAACCTTCACAAAAAACTTCACATAGTGTGGCCAATGTTTTTTTGTTGTTGTTGTTGTTGTTTTTTTTTGAGGGGAAAAAAAAAAGTAATTAGCACCAATTACTTTGCCAAGTAACTAATTACTCTTACATTCAGGTAATTGAGTTACTAACGCAATTACTTTTTGTGAGAAGTAATTTGTAACTATAATTAATTACTTTTTTTCAGTAAGATTAACAACACTGGAGACGGCTGCCTCTACACTCGGTTGCAGTGTGGTATCTCAATGTAATGACGTACTTTGACAGTCATACATCAGTGAGCAAAAGTTAATTTCGATCTTTAAATCAGGGCTAAAAACGCTATTGTGTACTATAGTGTAATCCTAACTGTCCTAATCCTAATCCTTGTCCAAATACGCAATAAAGGACTTGTGCTTTTTGTCCATTTATTTTTCATTACTTCCTGATGTAATGGTTTTTGTTTTCAACAATGTCTTTGTCCATGACTTTTATTATAAATTGTGCTATACAAATAAATTTGCCTTCCCCTGCCTTCAATCAACATGCAATGTGTTTTCACCTACCATATATAGATAGTCTGAATCTTGTACAGCACCCTCAATGTGCCTCATCCTCTCGCGGACAAATTTCCTCCGCAAAGTCCGATGCAGCCCAAGAAATAGATACTGATTCGCCATTGGATTGACATGGCATGTTAGTCCACTATTGTGTTGCATTCAGCTTTTCAGCTGTTCACCTCGAGTGACATGACTTTTCCAGGATGCCTAATTAGTTTCGCGTGAGTCTTGACTTTCTTTGCCTTGTTTTTCGTGATGTACTAAAAACCAGTGCATTAGTTTCATGTATGTTGTTATTCAGATGTATAGCAACAGTTTTGGGGTAAAAAAAATCCACTGGAGACACACTTTGTTGCATAAGACTCTTCCAACTTTTACTTTTCATTTCGCTATGTAAACAAATGATAAGAAGATTTTGCTTTGCATGTGCATCTAAAAGTCCTTTTTGTGTTTGTCTTCATGCGTTTTAGAAAATGGTTGTCTTGACAAGTGAGCAATAGCCTGGTGCCAGATAGTATGTGATCGATGACAAATGCAATGTTATCCATTTGGAAAGCTGAAATACTGTACCTTCTATTTTATGGTCTGGTGTTTCACTCCTCCATGCTTCTTCCTTGGTCTTTATTCTTGTGACTTGGGGCCAAAGAATATATTAGAGCCCATGTTTGGCAAGTGCTCACATTACAATGGAGAAATCGTAAGCATCCACAGCTTCTTAAGTGTTTGACTATCCTATACCAGGTGACGCTACATCCATTGGAGTAATGTCTGCATTTATAACCATGTAATGTCTGTTGCCTTTGCCACTTGCCTGGGAGTTCTAATGAAGCCATGCTGAACATAACATATTTAGTGGTGGTCTGCCTTCTGCAGGTCTAAGCACTATGCACCCAGTTCTAAATAAAATAGGATACATAATCACTTTGTGGAACAACAGTTACAAAACAGCATTATATGGCACACACCAGTTGAATAATTGCTTCAGGTGTGAAATTGCACTCCGAATTTACATTACAGAACAAGTCTTCAATATTCCATTAGCAATGTATTCCCTTTTGTGATAAAAGCAAGTCATTGTTACAGGCACCAAGAAGAATTTATTATTATCTTTTCTTATTTGCAAGATTATACCAAGGTTACTTGACCCATTTCCACTAAGCTTTTTGTGTAAGGGCGTGTGTAGGCCAAAGAAAAGGCTATTAAATTTAGGTGAAAATGTATTCAGTTTTGGGAACATTGCAAGGGAAAATAGTAGTAGAACCAAAATAAGTAGTCGTAGATCAAAATGAAATCCTAACAAATACATGGACCTAAATATATTGAAACTTCTGAAAGTCCATATTTGCTCATAGTCCAGACAACAGAGACTCAATATTCATAGTTTGGTAACGAACACCCTGAGCTTACTAATGTGCTCTGAAAAATCCACTCAATTCACATTCATTATGACTCGCTTTTTTGGATTTCCCTCAGTTTTCCATCGTCCATCTATTCCGCAATTTCAGCTTCATTCCAGTGCTGTGCTGCTGCTATACCCATGCAACTAAAGCAGGGCCCCAGGCACTGCAGGTGGAGGCAGCCAGGATGGTGCCTCCTCTGATGCACATATGCATGGGAACACCCACGGGAGCTGAATTGGCTGCCATAACACGCACGGTAAAATGGCAGCAGAGGATTGATGAAAATATATGGACTCTGTCATTTGCCCTGGAAAATTAATTCACTGAATAAAAACTATGTTTTCTCATATTTGGCTAAAAATACTGAGGAGTCAAATAATAATGGAGGCCTTGAACATCACCAAATTCTGAGCTTTGCTTTGCTCAACCTTCACGGGATCAACCTTCAGTTTAGTTACTACTTGTTTTGTGTCTTTCATGCCTTCATTGCTTTGAATATAGATGTATTCTGAATAAGGTGGTGTTAAATGCCACATCTTTTAAAAATTCTGTTCAATTTCATTATTTCGTGACTGAAACATTCAATAGATTGTTTCCCTGTTTCTGTGGAAAATTGGTGCTAAATGAACATGCTGATTGCTAAGGACATGTGAAGGGTTGTTTTAAGGACACAAGACTCATTGTGACACTGTGAAATGTCACATACAGTGGTCCTTTGACATATTATCGCTTCGACACATGATCATTTCGACATCCGACGTAAAGTTTGACTCGCCATTTGTTTCTACATTGGACGACGTGCTTGAAATACGATGATTCATGACGGCCGCACAGCGGATTTTCTTGTGAGAGAAATCAACATGGGTTCCAACAATGTTAGTGTAGGTGGTAAAAAGGAAAAAGGTGAGGCTTACCATTGAAATAAAGATGGAAATGATAGAAAAATATGAGCGTGGGGTGCGCATCCATAAACTGGCTCAACACTACGGCCGTAGACTGTCTATGATCTCAGCTGTCCTCCTCCGTTCGCCAGTCTTTATACGTTAAAGTGACAATTATCATTGTGGTAACATCACCAAAGAAATCGTCAGCTTTGTCAGGTTTCTAATCATTTATTCCATGAATTTGCGCAACACAACATGCCTACTGTCTGCCGCAGCTGAACAAGGGAAGTGAAAGTAAAAAGTCCTCCCTTACTCTGACATGTCAACCACGCAGTGCGTTCAGGAACACCACGCAAAAATACCGTATAGCCCGAATATAAGACGGCCCTGATTATAAGACCACCCCCTCTTTTTCAAGAGAGTTTGAAAAAAGGCTTTTTAAACACCAAATTAATTTTTATACAGAAAATAATTACAGTACATCTGAAACAAATGATTATAACAATATATTTGAGAGAAAAAGCATGTTATTTTGCCTCATTCAAATCTTAATATCTGAACATTTCGATATGTAAACTAAAGTGCAGTCACATTCTTAAATGAATGACTTCTGGTTTTTGAAATGTAAATAAACCAATCTATTGTGATAAAACAACACAATTGCAATAACTGCATTAACCATCAAAGTGAGGTCTAACTGTAACTGTAGTCTTGAAACAAATCTGAATAACAAAAAATATTGCAATAAAATAATGCAAACTGGTTAAACTTGAGAGTAGCTGAGATCTGTCATGACAGAACATTACTCCTCAAGTTCAACATTCACTTCAATGATATCTGGCGCCATCAAGCGTCGTGAATGGGTATAATGTCTAGACCCGGAATATAAGGCGACTCCCACTTTTTCAATCTTATTTCAATGCAAAAAAACACCGTCTTATATTCGGGCCAGTACGGTACATCTGCCACATTAGAACCCAATTCGTTACATTATTACAGGTATTATTAATATTACTACTATTATTATTCTGATTCTTATTCATAGTTCATTTGTTTTGCTCTGTGGGAATCTTGTGGCACCTCACGATTCGATTGCGATTACGATTCAGAGGCAACGATGCGATTACAAAATCGATTATTGACGATTTTTAAGTTGTGTAAGCACGAACATGTAAACATTAAGGTACAAATAATTAAAAAAAAAAACCCAAGTAATTTTGCATCCAAACCTCAAGAATATGCAGGACAAGTTAAGTGTGTTTAGCGACTGACAAAATTCTATGTTCTTGTTTAAGAACACGAGTTGATCGACGTCCTCAGATGAAAGTGCTTTGCTGTGCATTGACTCCTGCAGTTGAAAAAACAAGGTTCTGCGTGTGGGCGTTGCATGTCAGATGACTAAAGTTACCCGTATTAGTTGCGTTGTCTGTAGGAACAAAAACGTCTTTTTTTGCGATGTTTCATTCATTTACAGCACCGCTTAGCAGCTCAGCCATTGTAGCACCCGTGTGGTTTTAATGCATTGCACATAACGGCGAGTCGGCCTACATTCGACAGCGATGGCATGATTTCTACTCATGTCTGCTTGTAGAGAGCCGGTGTGCCGTGTCAGTGAAATAGCGTCGGGATCCGGAATGACGTACCTTGGCTCTGTTGCTTTCAACATTCTTCGAAATCCCCTATTTTCTTGAAGAAGATTTTCCAGTCGAATCCAAAATAATGCCACTTGTCTGCTTTTAAATTTTTGGAGCATGTCTGATCACTAGGAGTGGGAACCTCTTGGTACCTCAGGATACAATACGATTTGCGATATAAAGGTCACGATAACGATGATCTGCTGATATAGCGATACAACGATTTTCGATACATTGGTCAGGAAATTCTAGGATATTCTACAAAAAAACTAATAAACAGAAAAACAAGCTTCTGCTGTGAATTCGAATGAGTTTATCACTAGTAGATGTCCAATCCATTTGAACTGGGAGGATGGCAGCGAATGAACATTCGTTCAAACGGATTGAACGTCTATGGCCGTCAGTGGCAGCCAATGCCAGGCAATGAGTAATTTTGGGCCATTTAAGGTCATTTACCTGTTTATTTTCAGTTACTTCCTGTTGATTTTGGGGTATTTCATGGGTCACTTGCTGTTTATTTTGCCTTACAGAACAGGAAGTGACTTGGGAATCACCCAAGTGAATAGACAGTGACTCAAACGCAACAGGAAATGACCTGTAAATGCCCTAAAATGAAAAGCAAGTGACTTGTAAATGCCCCGAAAATCGGACCGAATGACTGCGAAAGCTCTGGTTTTGAATGAACGAACGTTCCCAGTCTAAATGGATTGGGTGTCGAGCACCGTCAAGGCAGCCTTAGAGTTAACTGAGACACTATTATGGTGGATGATTTTGGTAGCAATTTAATGGCTCCTTTTTTTTTTTTTTTTTTTTTGTAGACATTGACACCTTAAAATGATATCTCGATTCTTGCAGGAGCATATCGATAACCTTTTGGGATACGAAGTATCACGATATATCACCATTTCGATGTTATGTCACACCCATAGTTTCATTCATTTACAGCATCGCTTAGCAGCTCAGTCATATTAGCTTTCAACATTCTTTGAAATCCCTATTTTCTAGAAGAAGATTTTCTAGTCGAATGCAAAATAATTCCATATGTCTGCCTTTAAATTTTTGGGAGCATGTCTGATCACACAGATATGTTGGTTGCTTGGTTAGGTCAGCCATGCTTGTTGCTGTTTTGTATCTAGGAAGCGTTAGTTGTGGCCGTTCCCCATAGTGTCTGGAAGACTGCGCTGTGTTTGAGTTCTGCTTTACTTGGCTTTACATGGACTTTACTCTGGAACGACTTATGTGTGAAATTATTAACACATTATTATATCATTTCACATGTTATTTTGGTGTTTTGGAGTGACACTAATGGTTTGGTAAACTTGTTAGAATGTTCTTTACGCTATAGTTATCTAAATAACTTTTAATAGCTATTAGTGCTGCAACGATTAATCGATTAACTTGAGCATTCGATTAAAAAAAAGATTCAAATTAAATTTTGTTGGTTCGAGTAATCGTTTAATTAAAGTGGCGTTGTAATGGTTTATTTTTAAAGTGTTTGTATTTAGTTGTATTGATTTGGGTGGATACACTGCCCTCTAGTCTGCCTTATTTCACATGGCTAAATCCAGCTGCTCCATGTTAAGATCAACATAAGGCAAGTTTTTGTTTGAGCTAATGTTTTTTTTAATGCATTCGTAATTTAGTTTATTGGTAAAATTAGCAAGGTTTTTTTGTGGGAATATGTGTCTGAACCATTGGTTAAGAGCATTGTAAAAAAAAAAAAAAAAAAAGCGTTCGCGTTTTATGGCATCTAAGCTAGCGGACTTTTGCTACGTAAATTAGCTATTGTTCTTTTGTTGTACATAGATCCTTTTTTTATTTTTATAGCGTTTGAGGCTCAGCTCAGGTATTTTTTATTTTTCAAGCGTTTGAGGCTCAGCTCAGGTATTTTAATTTTTCATGTTCCTTATCCGAATACTCGATAATTCGAACTAACCAGTTACCTAGAATGCCCAGTAGAGGCCAATTTGGCCTTTCCCAATGGCAATTCCTCATGATCCAGAATTCGCTGGGACTTCTAGTGTAATCGACTACTAAAATAATCGATAGCTGCAGCCCTAATAGCTATGTTACCTTAACATGCCGGCCACGTTTGCATTTTGTTGTTCATGCATCATGTAACATTATCATACTATACATTTATTCAGCATGTTGTTCTCTATTGTATTTTTGTTTTAAATTGCCTTTCATGATAACATATCTGCTCTATGTGCTGGATTTTATTAAGTAAATTTCCCCCAAAAATGCGACTTATACTCCTGTGTGACTTATATAAGGTTTTTTTTCCTCTTCGTTGGGCATTTTATGGCTGGTGCGACTTACACTCAGGTGCGACTTATAGTCCGAAAAATAAGGTAATCGGAATTTTGATGTTTGTGAATTGTTCTCGAATCTTCCACGGACGAATCGCGAGTTATTTAAGAATCGGACATTCCACACACCTTTTGTACGAGCAGCATTCATTAAGGATTTAATGTAGGTATTAATGGAATTATAATGTATTCATATGGGAAAATCCTGCTCGATATACGACGGTTTTGACTTACAAACAAGGTCCTGGAACAAATTAACTTTGTATGTAGAGGTACCACTGTATACAATATTTACTATTGTAGTATAACTTTTAAAAATTGTGTAGGGCTTAGTTTTTGTATTGTACAATTAGAAATAATATATGAATATTTAAGTAGTTATTTTATCTTTAAATCTTTAAAACAGTATTTACTTCTGGGGGGAAAAATACAGAATTGACTAATTATATTTCTAGTCGTTTGTGATAGGTGGCAACTGCTGTGATGCCTTGGCTTGCTGCGAGATTGCACTCATCAACACAAAATTTTCAGTTAAGAATTGGTTATTATGTAGTGAAAAAATGGAAAACTGTTGGATGTTGCTTTTTTATGTTGTACATATGATGCAGGTTTGTCACGCTTGGGAGTATTGCATTGACATTAGTGACGGGATCTGTCGTTCACTTGAGTAAACAAATCCATTCCGGATCGTTCAGTAAAAAGATTCGTTCAAACGAATCGTTCAACGAATCGTTCGCCCCCCTCATCTCCCTCCCCGCCCAAATGAATCGTTCGGTTAGTGAACGGGAAGTGACGTTGCCGAACGAATCACCAAAGACCGCTTCGCAGTATAACTGAACGGGAAGTGACATTCTTGGTCCCTCCCTCTCTCTTGCACACAGGCTCCTCATTGACCGCTCGTCGTAGTTTCAGTAATGAGTGACAGGCAATATCATTCTGCTTTCACAGACAGCCTCGTCTCCCTCCCGCTGCTGCAAAAGCGAGGGAGAACTTCCGCGTCGTCTGTCCTAGTTCTATGGGCTCAAAGTCATGGCTCGTGCTTGCATTTCGATTGAGGACACGGTTAAACATTTTCCTTTTGTGGGGGGAGCGGGGGGTTGGGGTCGGGGGCGCACGGACTTTCTTTAGCATGTTCTTGATCACATTTACAATGCTTGCTGTCACGAAAATAAAAATAAATCGAAAGTTTAATTTCAAAATATGGAACGACCAACACATCATATTTACCTCTCGCTCTGTTGTATTTTTGTTTTTATGCTCATCACTATTATTTTTAGTTACTATTGTTAAAACTATAAGTGTAAATAGCTAGTTGTCGAATGTGCTGCTCTGAAATAAAGACAATACTACATTTTGATATTTGACAGTTTAATTGCAAATCAGTATTAAGATGATGGTATTGAATTTTTGCACTGGTATTAATAAATAAAATAATCCGGTCAACTCCCCCTGTCGTCCCCGCATCTCAGATCGTCAAATGCTGACAAGAAATGATTGCTTGCTCTTTACGATGTCGCCTTTCTACCCTCATTAGTCTGTTAAGAAAAATGTAGACATATTGCGACATCTCCCGTGTCTGCGTGCGTTGTTTTGGGGCGCTTGAGTAGCGCATGATGGACGGATTGGCATAATTTGTCAAACCGACCGACACGCTCTGACACGAAAAAAAAAAAAAAAAACACTCGGAAAAAATTGACATGTATATACAGTTTCATTGCAAATCAGTATTATGGTGATCGTATTGAATTTTTGCACTGGTATTAATAAATAAAATAATCAGGTCAGCTCCCCTGTCGTCCCCGCATCTCAGATCGTCAAATGCTGACAAGAAATAATTGTTTGCTCTTTACGATATCGCCTTTCTACTCTCATTAGTCTGTTAAGAAAAATGTAGACATATTGCGACATCTCCCGTGTCCATGTGCGTTGTTTTGGGGCGCTTGAGTAGCACATGATGGCATGATTTGTCAAACCAACCAACACCTGACACGAAAAAAAAATTAAAACACTTGGGAAAAATGGACATGTATATACCGTTTCATTGCAAATCAGTATTATGGTGATCATACTAAATATTTTTTTCTGTGCACATATGAGGTAAATATCGCTGCCATGAAGCCTCCTTATAGTGACAGTTCTTTGCCCCCTTCATTGCCGTCACGCGACCGCAGCTCAGCATTTGCTTGCCTCGTAGCTACCCGTGTTTTAAATTACTGTAAATTTGATAGTATGTGGTAATAGGTAGTCGCGAGTCTGTTGAGAAAAGTAGTACACTAAACCATGCTCGCTAGATTTGTGTGGTGTTTTTGTCTTTTTGAGCTGCATTTGATAGGCTCCACGTTAACAAATATGTGACAAAGTCCTTTCCTTTCATTTTTTGATTCGTTCACCGCATATTCATTACTGGAAAGTCAAGTTAGCAGCAAGCTAGGTCAGGAACCAGAGGACCGAGTCACTGAACGGGAAGTGACAAAACTCAGTCTTGCCCCCCTGCCTGCACGCTGGCTGCTCATTGGCCACACATGGAAGTGAGTGACATACGCCCTGATTCTGTTTCCGGTCCCTCCCCTGCCCGCGATGAGGCTGGCGTCTGATTGGTCGTGTGCGATGTCAGAAGACGCTGCCGCTTGCTCAACGCCCTCCCACGCAGTGAACAAGCACCAACTTCATAGAACGAATCAGTGCAGATGGTGATTAGTTCGGTCTCGTTCACCCAAACAATTCGTTCAAAAAGAACGAATCGTTCGCGACCGATACAACACTAATTGACATGCAGCGTGACAGCTAATGAAAATGAGGCTGTGGACCTTTTTGTATAGCCCCTATTTCCATACAGACAGACTCATTTATTTCTCTCACTACATTTGGTACAACCGTTGCAGAGTCGGCTGTCTTCTGAGGAAATATACATAAAACAACATTTGTTATACCTTTGATCTTAGCGATGACCTTAATTTTTGGCATTACCAATTGATACAAATGTTTCATTGTCTAGATCAGCGTGCCTATTTAAGTGCTTTCCTCTTTGGGAAATTAGCGTCAAATGATCTTGTTTGAATACCAATCTCCTCTTAGCTTGTGTGATGGTTAGTCCCAGAGGGTTATTGAAAAGATTCTGATTCGTTCGCTGTTAAGAGGAGGAGGAATTTTGAAACCTGATTAAAATATGGTTTAGCTTAATGAAGATTCCTTTTTTTCCTTCTCCCTCCTTCCATCTATGTGTAATCAAATCACTGATGGTGATTTTGCTGTTACCATCAAAGGAAAATATAACTGGCCCCTTGAGAGAGAGGGGGGTTGTCTCGAGATGTGATACTCCTCCCAGCTGCCCACCCACCTCCTCCTGCACCCAGTGGTCTCATCTTCTCAAAGCAGTGTTCATGAGTTCAAAGTTTGTCCACAACATTCTGTACTGTCTAAAATAGATGCAATACGCAGTCCATTCATGCATGTTCGCAGGGCTAATGATTGCCTTAGTTTATCCTTTCTTTTGGATGTGTCAAAAGTCAAATGGAAAATGTACAAATACATTTCTTTCAGCCATGTTTCCACCAAAGCGCCCTTTCATTGGGGCCGTACCTACGCAGCTCACCTCAGTTCTACTCACTATCGACTGCTTTCCATTGATGAAATAAGGTACGACAAGGTCGTATTTCCAGTACCTGTTGAGGCTTGGTTCCAAGTGTGCTGAAGCGATACCAAATGAAATCATAAAGTCATGATCTATAAAACAGGGCTTCCCAACCTTTATTGTGTAAATAAACACATTTTATAGAAAAAAAAACAACCTTTAACAACAAGAAAAAAAATGTTAACGGTATGAATACTGAAATCCTGATTATCTTGTATCAGTGTACTCAAACATTAACATTTTAGTGCAAAATCTGGGGTTATTTCATTGAATACAAAGTTTGATATACAGTGGTACCTCTACATACGGATTTAATTCATTTCAGGACCCTAGTTTGTAAGTCGAAATGGTCATATTTTGAGCGGGATTTTCCATTAGAATACATTATAATATTTAATTGAATACAAAGTGTACATACAGTGGTACCTCTACATACGAATTTAATTCGTTCCAGGACCTAATTTGTTAGTCGAAATGGTCATATGTTGAGAGGGATTTTCCCATAAGACTGCATTATAATTTGATTAATTCGTTCCACAGCCCAAAAACCTACGCTAAATCCTTAATTATTACTGCAGGTACAATAACAAATAGCAGTTACGCATAGCAAAACAAATAAATTGTAAACAAACATCAGAATGAATACAATAATAACAATAATCGGTAATAAAAATTTTTATTGTCACATTACCTTGTTGAGTGGCGAACAGAGGTGGAGGAGACAGCGATGTGTAGGTGCAGGAGGGGAGGGAGCATTCGGTGAGTCGTGTTCTGTCTAATTTAAATATGCATTAAATTAGACATGTAAAACATATAAAGTATGAATTAATAAGAAATTAAAAGAAAAATGTTTTTATTGTCCACTTAACTCACTGGCGAACGGAGGTCGATGGCTGCTTGATGATTGTCAAGACTGTTGACAGAATTTGGCTGTATTGTCGAGCCAACTCACTGACACGTACACCACGCTCCTATTTTTCAATCATCGCTTTTTAAATTTCAATTTTAAGCGTCACGGTTTTCCTTTTTTCCCCACTTGTACCAACTCTTGGGAACCATGTTGCCATCTTGCGTTAAAACAATGAAATTGCGACCCTGCCGAAAATCATCGTTATTTTGAGCATGTCATCATATTTCGAGACAAATGACGAGTCAAATTATACGTCTGATGTCGAGAGGATCGCATGTTGAGCAGTGTTGTTTTTGGCACCCCTTTTAATTTTGTCTTACTCTCTTGGAGGATAATACTTATTAGTCTTAATCACATTTTAGTTATCTCAAAATGTGTTTGTCTTCATCTAGTTTTTGTTGACGAAAACTCAAGACAAATTTGTCTAGTTTTAGTCGATATGTGCTAAAAATGTAAAATTTAAAAATTTTACTCCAAAAATAAATAAAGGTTTCCAACTATTTCGAATGAGCATTGACAGATGAACACATATCGTAACATCTATCTACAAGGAGAACGCCAACTTGGTGAGAATACACACTCAGCAGGAAAACAGTAGCACATTATTTTCAACTAGATACATTTTGGAAATTTTCAAAAAATTGCCGTTTACGGACAAACGGAAAATTTTTCGGGTCAAAAGCCATCGTCGTCGGAAAATTCCGGAAATCTTGATACTTGAACGGTGCTGATCGGTCAAATGATTCGGGCTGCGCGGCGCGCTGAAGAAATGCGCAAAAAAGTGCCAATCACTCAATTAAAATTTTTTTAAAAACCCGCGTTAACGGGCGAACGGAAAATTTTTCGTGGCGGTTTGAAAGAAAACCTGCGTCGCACGAATTTTTCAGTCGTTTTTGATATTCGAACGGTGCCGATCGGTCAAATGGTTCGGGCTGCGCGGTGCGCCGAAAAAACGCGGAGAGTAAGATATTTAATAATAATAATAATAAGGTTGAGGAACAATTATACTTTATTAATTATACCCATCTGGATGCCAAAAAAAAAGTTGTCTGCGAGTAGATGACGTTCGCCGTTAGCATTAGCCAAATGCTAACGTCAATGCAAATGCTATGCTAATGCTATGAGTTACATTTAGTGTGCCATGGTAACTCAGCACAGACCTTTAACATCTAAAGCAACATTGCATGTTCTCTCTGGCCAAGAAAAGAAATCTTACCGTGTGTGCAAGCCTGCATGGAGCCTGGAGATGACACACTGGTGAGTCTAGAAGGAGAGGGGCGCAGCACGCCATGAGTGATACAACCAGATAATGCTACGATGAAGGCTAACTACACGTAAAGTGTCACACATTATAAACATGTGACGGAAACTATTGCGCATTTTCGTCCCGTTCTCGACTCGTCAGAAGAAAATTGGCATTTTTTTTTTTTTTTTGCTTGTTATCGCCTCCTAATCGACATGAAAAATGTGTTCGTTGACGAAATATTTTTGTTGTCATCATCGTTGACAAAAGCAACTTAAATCGCTCTAAAATTCTCAGATTTTATGCTACGATGCACAGAAATGCAGATATAATCACCTATATTTTCAGAATCAATAGCAATATTTAGCATATCATATAAGTTTTTGCCCGAAAAAGTAATTAGATTTTTTTTTTTTAATTTAGTGCAATTCTGACATATGTTTTCAACAGCTAATACATCACTCAATTTTCACATCAGACTTAATACTTACAACTTAATGCTTAAGGAAAGGATGCAGAACAACTTATTTAGGTTGAATTCTGATGTCACTATTGCCTCTGCATGTCTTGCCGGCTATCTGGCCCCCGGGCTTCTTTATATTGATATGTTACGTAAAATAAAACACATAAAAGCCGAGGGTTTTTTGTATGGACGCATACATGTCGAAATTACTAGTTTTTCGCCCCAAAATGGGCAGTCTTTGGCTGAATATTACCTGATTATTTGAATGTAAAGTTACGCTATTGTGTATGGATACAAAATCCAACCTGGCAGCCATCACAAAACAAATAACATTTTAAGTTGAAATAAATAAATGCATAAATCCTGGAATTTCTATGGATATGAACGTAAAACTCTGCATTGTTGGTCAAAAAACAAAAAACAAAAAAGGCAGTTATCATTTATGTTACGTAAATGTTTCAAGCTAAAGTTACGCTAAAGTTATTTTTTCCATTCAAATCATTTTTTTCACAATGTTTGTGAAAAAGTGCTTGCATGGTGCCATTTTATATCATAATGAATCCCTGAAAACATGACCAAATCACTCCTGAGACACTTCTGCCTGCTCGTATGCTCTAAAACTTTCGGCCTGTTTCTGTTTCCACCTAAATCCGGCATTAGAACGCAACGTGTGATTGACTTTATCGCAGTGGAAGCCTACACGACGCTCTGCCTGGCCCAGCCCCCTACGGGAATCTGTGGCGCAATGTCAGTAGGAGCTATCTTGTCAACTGATAGTAAAGTCTAAGGCCATGACTTAGTAGTTTGTAAGAATAGCAACAGGTGAAGGTACAAAACAGGTTTGCCATTTGTTGGAAGAGCATTCAACTGTTATGCCTGTCACGATTCATTACTGGCATAGTTAGACTCAAAAATGTACTACATTAGTACAAAAATGAAGGTATGTGTGTTCCGGAAACAACTACTTCCAACAAACTTGATTTTGTTTGAAGTGTTTTTGTCAGCAGTTCACATGCCAAATTGAACATGAACTGCTCACGCTTTTGTTAAAAAGAGGAATGTATGAAGTTCCTGTCATGAAATATTGTAGTAGATCTCTGGCAATGGACTGAGAAAGTATTTCAGCTGCATGTGGACCTCAGATTTAATTATGACCATATGGCAAAGGACCTCTTATATTAGTTTCTGTCGTCCTTCCTCCCACCGCTTCTGGTCTGTCTGCTTCCGCCAACCCCTTTGTCTTTCTTTCAAAGTTTTCCAAGTGGCGAAAAGTTCTGTGGACTGACATCCTCTTTTCTTTCTGCTTGTTACACTTCTGAACGGCGCCTGCACAGCAAACTGATTGTAAAGATCAATACCTCCTCCTCAGCTCCAACCGCCTTAAGAGTACTTAAGGGCCAAAAATGCAATTTAAGCATTTTTCGTCTCCGCAAAGATGACAGCAATATTAGTGTCAACATCTTTCTGTCTTGTCTCATGTCTTCTTCCTTTTTTGTTCTCGCTGTCTAAATTCAAGCACATCATCTTTCCTCATCTACTGTATCTCCGCATATCGTCTGTGCTCATGTCTCCAAGGGAGAAACAGCCTTTAGCTGTAAATTGGCCCATTTTTCACATTTCGGTTTGAAAAGTTGCAGCAGGTAAAGATAAGTCGGACGGAAGTTGCTAGCCCAGCACATTAGTAGAACAGATTTCATTAGCGTACCTGCCTGCTTGATATAGGAGAATGACACTTTCCCCCCTGCAGAAACGTTATTTTCCTCTATTGCATTTCAAGCCCTTCAACATTTGTACACAAAACGTCTTTTCACGTAGTGGTGAAAGGAAAGTGGAGCAAGCAGTTAACACAGAGAATTTTCCAGTAGGCTTCTTCTGCTTCTTTTTTTCCCTCAAATGCCCATTAATGCATAAAATTGTTATCTGTGAAGCATAAAATTCATTCTGAGACCTCTATATAAGGTCAAATGATATTTTCAAACCAAACTATTAGCTTCTTGTTTGACATGCAATGCGAAATTACTGTGTCTTGTCACACTTGATTCCAGCTCTGGAGCTTTTCTTGGTGTCGTGGGACCTATTATGAATTCAACATATTGTTGTGTTGCATGGCTGCTACATTGGAGACATTTTTCAAAAAATGGTGGTCGCCGTGGATTTTGCTGTTACAGTCATTTTTCTGACATTTTTTTTCGTTCACCACTTTTTCGTGGTTGGAGATTAGTGGGAGGAGAATTGCAGCAGCCAATTGCAGTTTTATCATAGCCCTAGCATAGACTCCTCGCAGTCTGCAGCCTTCTCCTCAGCCCAATTTGTCACGAGATCACTCATTGAGATTGGTGTCGTTTTTAGTGGGGGCTGGTGTCTGCCCTTAGAGAGGAGTCATTATGGCAACTGAGATGAAAAGGGAAAATGCAGATGATCCTTAATCTCCCTTGAGCTGTCTCACCTCCTCCTGCCTTTCCTTGCCTCTTTATCTCATGATCCCATTTCTCTTTCATTCAAGGTCCCACTGACCTCTCAATTTTTCATCATTATTTTGTCTCAGATCTCCTTTATTTCGGTCTCACGAAATTTACCACCATCTACTTCCTACTCTGTTCTCCACTCTTTGTCCTTAAATGCATTGTTGACACATCACCTAACCCTTGCAAATATGTAGGCTAATCTGGGGTTTATTAGTTTGTGTACTGTAATAATTATTGCGAGACTCCAGTGCAACGCCGGATTAACACTCATTCCATACATTTGGTTAATTGAAAACCATTACGACCGGTTACAGTCAGGAGTTGCTCAGATCTAGGGCTGCAGCTGTCGATTATTTTAGTAGTTGATTAATCAATGAACTTCAAATAATAGAATAATTAGGAACATAAAAAATTAAAATTCCTGAGTTGAGTCCCAAATGGTATAAAAAAACAAACACCTATCTACAGTGGTTTGAAAAAATATCTGAACCTTTTGGAATTTCTCACATTTCTGCATAAACTCACCATCAAAAGTGAGCTGATCTTGGTCAAAATGACACAGATGAAAAAACAGTGTCAGCTTTAACTAAAACCACCCAAACATTTAAAGGTTTTCATATTTTAATGAGGACAGTATGCAAACAATGACAGAAGGGGGAAAATAAGTAAGTGAACCATCACATCTAATATTTTCTGCCGCCCCTTTGGCAGCAATAACTTCAACCACAGGCTTCCTATAGCTGCAGCTCAGTCCGGCACATCAATCAGGAATAATCTAGACCCATTCTTCTCTACAAAACTGCTGTAGTTCAGTCAGATTCTTGGGATGTCTGGCATGAATCGCTGTCTATTTATGTCATGCCACAGCATCTCAATGGGTTTCAAGTCTGGACTTTGACTTGGCCACTCCATAACGTGTATTTTGCTCTTCTGAAACCATTCTGAAGTTAATTTACTTCTCTGTTTTGGATCATTGTCTTGTTGCAGCATCAATCCTCTTTTTAGCTTTGACTGTCTGACAGACGGCCTCAGGTTTTCCTACAAAACACCCTGATACACTTTTGAATTCATTCTTTCATTAATGATTGCAAATTGTCCAGGCCCTGAAGTAGCAAAACAGCCCCAAATCATGATGCTCCTTCCACCATGCTTCACGGTGGGGATGAGGTGTTGATGTTGGTGAGCTGTTCCATTTTTCATCCACACATGACATTTTGTCTTACTCCCAAACAATTCAATTTCATCAGTCCACAAAATATTTTGCCAACATTTCTGTGGCGTGTCCAAGTGCCTTTTTGCGAACATTAAACGGACAACAATTTTTTTTTTTTTTTTAGACAGCAGTTGCTTCTTCCGTGGAGTCCTTCCATGAACACCATTCTTGGCCATAGTTTTACATATACAGTAGTTGATGTGTGCACAGAGATATTGGACTGTGCCAGTGATTTCTGTGAGTCTTTAGCAGACACTGTAGGGTTCTTTTTTTAACTCTCTGAGTATTCTGCGCTGAACCCTTGGCGTCATCTTTGGTGGACGGCCACTCCATGGGAGAGAAGCAACAGTACCAAATTCTCTCCATTTGTAGACAATTGTAGACATTTGTAGACTCCTCTGACTGTCGATTGATGAACATCCAGGCTTTTAGAGATGGTTTTGTATCGTTTCCCATCTTTATACAAATCCACAAAACTTGATCGCAGGTCTTCAGACAGCTCTTTTGACCAAGCCATGATGCACATCAGACAATGCTTCGCATCAAGACAATTCTTACCGGGTGTGTGTTTTATAGTGGTCAGGGCAGCTTTAAACCACTCATCAGTCGTTGGGCACACACCTGACCGAAATTGTTTGGTAAAAATTGGTTTCAATTGGTCTTTAAGTCTCTTTAGGCACAGGGTTCACTTACTTATTTTCCCCCCTTCTGTCATTGTTTGCATTCTATCCTCATTGAAATATGAAAACCTATACATTTTTGGGTGGCTTTAGTTAAAGCAGACACCTTTTTTTTCTTCTGTGTAATTTTGACAAAGATCAGATGACATTTGATTCTGAGTATATGCAGAAAGACACTTTTTCATGCCACTGTAAGTACAACTAAAGAACAATTGGCTAACTTTCATCGCAAAAGTCTGCGATCTTAAATGCTATCAAATTCTATCGTGTTTTTTTTTTTTCTACAATGCTCTCAACAAATGGTTCAAACACATATTCCCACAAAAATGGCTAAATATACCTATAAACTTAATTACAAATGCATTAAAAAAACATTAGCTCAAACAAAAACTTAGCTTATGTTGGTCTTAACAGGGAGCAACTGGATTCAGCCATGTGAAATCAGTTATGTCATATTCATTGTTGCCACTAGAGTGCAGTGTAGCCACCCAGATCATTAAACTAAATGCAAACACTTTTAAAACAAACCATTACAACGCCACTTTAATGAAACGAATACTCGAAGCAGAAAAATTTAATTTGAATCTTTTTTTTCCTAATTGAATCACTTGAGTTAATAGATTAATCGGTGCAGCACTACTCTGATCTCCTCTAAACTCTGGACTTCCTGAAAAACCAGAAGCCCGTTTTTAAATAGGCACCAGTCAAAAGGCTCTCTGGGAGAGCTGAGTGCTGGAAAATGAGGTTAAGTGTGCTGACTGGCCGACCTTCAATATCACGACGTCCTTCATATCAGAATCTGACAGCCCACAAGAGTGTGCAAAGAAAGGGCTGGAGTGGTGTAATTGCAAATTCACTCGGAAACCAGAAAGTGAAGGAAGCATTAAGGGTTCTGGCCTGTGTGGTTTTCATGCATGGAAGATATGAGATCACCATTTTAGCATTTAACTCCTCTTTTACCTAATAAATCACATTTACAGTGCATACACCTAATCCCTAATTCGGACTGGATGGTGGTTAAACCACATTTGCAGAAAATATCAACACAGAGCTGATAATTGTGAATTCAGTACTTTTTACTGCTTGTACAGATCTTTAGAAGAGTATGTGGGGTGCTATTTTTTCTCCTTTCAATGTCTTATCTTGTGTTGTTACTTGAGGATAGTTGAGCAGAATGTGTGGAGACTCTTCGGAAACAAAGTCCTCTGTCTTGCCTCTGGACATGTTCCTCCATCAAGAAGCTAATTTTATGCAACCCTCATCATGCCTTCAGAACAGGAAAAGAAAGATTTTTATCTTTCGGATGCTGCTTAAATGAGATGGGGAAATCAAGTGGAAACTTTTGCTATCATAAGGGAAAGCAGTCTATCATCATGGGAACATGTTTTTTTGTCTCTATGATTGCTCACTGCCATTTATTTTTTTTTTCTTCCGAATATAGACTCTTCGACTGTTTGATTCTACATTTTGCTGGGAGACTAGATGATATGAGCATGCATATGATTGGCATTTACAGTTCATCTCAAAATTATATGTATATGGCGGAAAACACAGACAAGGCTGAAAAAGCAGTTTCTGCTGTTGCACTCCTCTTTGAAAAGAAACCGTTGTATTTTAAGCCAAAACAACTGTTGTGTTTGATGGAACAATATGTCTATATGCAGCCATGGCAGATTCATGGCACATTAAGCCCCTGAACTATTTTTAATTTGTCCGTTTTACCCTGAAAACCCTCGTTTACAGACGTCGCGCAAACATTTTTGTTTCAACTCAGCCATAAAACGAAGGTAATTACTTATATTTATTATTCAATATGTCTGTCGTTTTTAGCTTACAATCATTAATTGATGTCTAATATTTCATTAAGAAAAAAAAAACGACTTTAAGAAATTGTTCACTCGCATATTTTAAACTTTTAAACAAATGATGTCACAAAGGAAAAAAAATAGCGTCTGTAAAAAAAGTCATGGATATTACCTCATAACTATCGCTTAATTGTATTATTTTTGTTACTGTCGCATTTTCTCCGATATATTAGATGATAAATAATCGATCCAAACAAAGAAAAATAGAAAAAATTAAAAGTTTAAAAGGGTAAATATATGAAAAAGAACATCTCGACCACTCCTTGATGTCTGCGATTTTTGCATTGCGACCCTTGTTTCACCTTGTTGTTACCATGTTTCACCCATAAATTCCCCCCAAAATCCAGCTGTGGCCATTCACAGCTGTGTCTTGACACTCAGTGATACACGCTACATGGAGTTTTTGGATCGAAACAAGTAAGTACGCGATGTATCATATATATTTCTCGTTAAAGTCATGGCGTCTGTAATTCTGCTCTCGCGTGCTCTCACCTCCAGATAGGGTTTTGCTGTTTATAAAACATTTTTTTTTAATTTTAATTTTTCCTGTTCAAAATTTTTCTTCACCTAAAAAAATTGAGATTTTAAGCTTTCCAATGATGTATCACACATGCAAATCGGACAATTTTGAAAGTTGGCCAAATTGGGGCTCTCAGAGCGGAACTTCAAGTCACCTGACTGTTTTCTGCCATATACTTTTGTTTGTAAGTGTGTGATCCCCTCATTTTGAGAATTACGGGACAAAGGCACCATCATTCATTTTCATGTTCCACACCATTAGGGCTTTAACTATTGAATATTTCAGTAATCGAGTATTCTACTGAAAATTCTATCAATTAATAAAAAAACATATAAAAACATATATATATTTTTTCAAGTAAAGATCAATTAATAAATATACATGAGGAAATAAAACCTAGTATTGAACCATTTTTAGAAAGTGTCTTTATTTTAGATGTACGTACATTGTTGAAAACAGCCAAAAGTTGCATTTCAGATGTTACAAAATAACAAAACAAAAAAAAACAACAACAAATTCACTGCTTTCACTCAAAAAAACTTAAGATCTTATAAAACAAAAAAAATCTTATTTCTTACCAAAAAAATACAATACACTTCATAACACACATGTTGTGTTTTTCCCATGTGTTTCGATTGAATTTCCATTTGTGTCAAGCTATTTTTAAATTCTAGTTAAGTTTTAAGTTTAAGTCTAAATTGTAATACCTGATAGGATTTTGAGTTTATGCAATGTTCAAAATAAATGTATGATTCTTGCTGTATTGGAGTACATTAGGCACCAGTGCTACATGGTGTTTTATCCATCAACTACTACCGAGCTAAACTCGACAGTTAGCTTTATTATGTTTTTATTTTACACTCTCAGCACTCTGCAGCGCTTTGTTTTTACAGATTAAATGAAGCCATTATGAAAGACACGTTAGCCACGCATCGACAGTAGTCATAATTATTAGAAACGTAGCCCTCAGCAGGGCTAGCATTATGTTAGCAAAGTGCTAATCTTATTTATTAGTGCTACATGCACTTAATTTTACCTTGTCCCGCGTATCGCTCCTCTGCTCTCGGAGTAAATGGGGTGCCTTCGGTGGAGCGGGGCTAGGCGGGCGGTACGCACCGGGCCCGGGTTATGGGGAAAATCGTTGGTCGTGTATTCCAGCCGGAGGTGCGAAAGCGTTGGTGGGGCAGCGTGTCACTTCAAGGGATAGTGTTATGCAAGCGTCATCTTAAAGTGAATAGATGAAACAGTTTTCGCCTTGGTCTCCAGCTTGAAATGCTCCCACATTTTTGACATTTTCTGTTTTTTCTTGGTGCCTTTCTCTTCGCTTTCGTCGGCTTCTTCGTCATTACCTCTGTATTAATGCATGATTGAAATCAAATATATCCGCCGACTCTCTCTTCTTTCTTTACGCACGTGACGTCAGCGCGTTGTGCCGCATTAAAAATAGTCCCTGCAAACCGTCATGCTTAGAGCTGGCAAAATGAAACAATTCCTCGAGGCGGAGAAAATTCCTCGATTTATTTTTAAAATCGAGTTACTCGAATTATTCGAGTAATAGTTTCAGCTCTACACACTATTATTACACTGTTAAATAGGGCTTTGTGAGACACTACAGTATATTATGCACAGTTTTGTTAATAACGGCGTTACAATATAACGGCGTTACTAACGGCATTATTTTTTTCAGTAGTGGGTAATCTAATTAATTACTTTTCTCATCTTGGCAACGCCGTTACCGTTACTGAGGACGGAAAGGCATGCGTTACTATGCGTTACTATATTGGTCGAAAAGTCTGAGGGAGACGGACTCACCGAGACGACAGAGCAGAGCAGGAGCGGGGAGGAGGCAAGAAAGTTATGACGCCAAGCAAACGCGATGCTAGGTAGCTCCAATAATACACGTTGTAGCCGATAGCCGACAAACTACGCCCGCTTGTTATGGTAGATATGGTATACATGGTAGATATCACATGTACTGTATATAGATATAACTAGATGCAAAATGACGGACATGGCTCTAAATGCGTTAGTAGACAGCCGCTATCTTAAAGCAGTAGGCTTTTTAGGACGGCTCTGTTGTAGAGAACCTTCCTAGCGAACCTAAGTAACTTTTTATCTAAAATACTTCTAAATCGGCAAAATCTTGACTTGAATCTATCTTTAAATGATGAAACAGTTTTAAAACTTTCATATGTTGAAAGTAGAGAGAAGGGAACTAATGCAATAATGGGAGCAATTTTAACAACTTTTAACAGGTGATTCAGGGTAAAGGGTAAATTAGGGTAAAGAATTGGGCTCGGGCCAATTGTACCAAAAACCTCCACAAAAAACTTCACATAGTGTGGCCAATGGTTTTTTTTTTTTTTTTTTTTTTTTTTTTTTTTGAGGGAAAAAAAAAAAAAAGTAATTATCACCAATTACTTTGCCAAGTAACTAATTACTCTTACATTCAGGTAATTGAGTTACTAACGCAATTACTTTTTGGGAGGAGTAATTTGTAACTATAATTAATTACTTTTTTTCAGTAAGATTAACAACACTGATTATGCACGGCTCTTTGTTGGTTAAACCACAGTAACAGCTAGTTCACACCTTGAACTTGACATGTGTGTTGACATTATTTTCATTATTTCACCATTACATTTTCTGAAGACACAAATACAAAAGATTTTTCATATTCATCCAGCTTCCTCAACCTCTTTTTTTCCTCTTTTCTATCTTTCACGCTACTACATCACACTGAAAGTATGGTAGGTTTGTGTCAAGGCTTCAGAAATGAGATGCGCAATGGCACAGTGTCATAAAGCAGCAGGCAGAGTATTAGCACTGAATGTTTTAGCAAATGTTTACAGATTCTGTTTAGTCAAATTAGCACAGAATCTTGGCTCTGGAGCCAAGAGGGTGCAGGGAGTGCTCTGAAGTGGACACCTGCTCCATTAACCCCATATGATGTGCTTGGTTGTAATCACTTGAAAATGAAAAATGCCAGGAAGGAAATGTAAATCAGTGTCTGCACTATTTCTTTTCACTTCCCTTTTTTTATTTATTTATTTAACTTGTTTTTTTGTTCAGGAATGAATGGAACTAGATAACGGAAGGGTAGTTGATAGGGTAGTTTGGCTCTTAGCAATATATTAGTTGTTACACCAAAGAAAAATGTTGATGTTTCTATTTTGATTATTGGGTTCAGACAAACAATGAATCTAAACCTCAATTGTTGATAAAAAAAAAAAAACCCAATACTTCCTGCAGGATTATGTATGTTGTTCCGTTCCCTTAGACATGTGGCGATGACCAGTTTCAAGGTATACCGTGGTATGAAAACGTCACGGTTTCAAAATTGCAAAAATTTTCCGGCATACCGTCTCTACGGTATTAGCTATTTTTTATGTCCCAAAAATGCAGGGAGAAATCCCTCGCTTGCAGCTCCCCCCACCGAATGTTGCTCAGTATTAATCAGCTGTGCCTACATGATGGTTGGAGGAGGTAAAACTCCTGAACTTTTTCCCCCATCGAAGAAAATGAAATCTCTGGTATGGGAATACTTCGGCTACATAAAAGTTGCAGACGGCCGCGGCTGAGAGGAGGAGAGCCAACCGACATGTAAAACATGTTTGCGGAGGGTGGCTGCCGAGGAGGCAATACCTCCAATATGATTTTCCATTTATAAAAAATTAAAGGTTAGTCAACACTGTCATGAACGTTTCCCACCATGTACGAGAGTTAACTCCAGCGTGTTTAGTGTTTCTAGCGGTGGTAAAGCGTGGTGTTTTTTTTCTCTGGCAACTGTCTGTGTTGAGAAAGAGAGTGAGTGTGTAATTTAAACATGATACAATTCATACACATTTGCTTTTTATGTGAAAAAATTCATTTTTGTTCTGATGGTAATAATGTTGAGCTGTGGGTGTGGGTTTAGGCTCACCTGAAGGACTGCATTTATCTTAGTTTTATTTAGAATATTTCAGTTATTTTTTGTTATTTTTTTATTTATTTTAACTTAACATTAAACTTATGTTCCTTTTTGCAAATATGTTTTTTTGCTAATGTGTTTTGAAAAATAAAAATCCTGTTCAATGGAAAAACATCAAACATCTATGTATCTAAAAGTAAGACATTTTAGAGCTGTAATTGCAATACCTTGAAACTGTGATATTTTTTCCTAAGGTTGGGCAGTAGCGGACTTGGCAATTTTGGGGCCTCAGGAGAACATATCCAGGGGCCCTTTTAATGGGTCAGGGGTTAAAAAAGTGAGAAGGGTGTGGAGGAAATATGTTCCGGTACACTAGGGCTGTCCTAAACGACAAATTTTCTCCTGATTAGTCAGCTGACTAGTTTTACGATTAAGTCGACTAATCTAATAATTTTTTTTTTTTACTAATTTAGCAATGAAATTTTTGTTGAGGGTTATTAATTCACAAAACCATTTTGGGACACATAAATTCTTTATTAAAGTACAAATAATCATGTAAATAACAATAATTTATCACAAATAAACAATTAGGTTAAATGCTGATCGTATTCACTAGTGCAAAAGAAAAAAAGAAAAGTAAACAGATTCAGAACACTGACTTCACCTTTCCAACATTATTCAAAACAATTGTTAAAAAAAAATTCTAGCATTATTATTATAGTATACTACTATATACTGGACTGTCTCAGAAAATTAGAATACACAATATTCTAATTTTCTGAGACAGTCCTGTACATTAATCCACCATTTAAAGCAGGGGTGTCCAAACTTTTTGCAAAGGGGACCAGATTTGGCGTGGTAAAAATGTGGGGGGCCGACCTTGGCTGACGTCCTTTACATAGAACAATATACAGGACTGTCTCAGAAAATTAGAATATTGTGTATTCTAATTTTCTGAGACAGTCCAGTATAATAGTAGTATAATAATTATAATAATTATTCATTGCCAATCATATTTGTCATAAAGAGTGTCATTTGAAAGCTATTCTTGTCTTCTGTGTAGAATCTGTATTCTGTAGTATTTACTCAACATATTAGAATATTAATTCTGAAGTATGTGGGATTAACTCCAGAAATTGTTATTTGTATGACGAACATGACGTGCTTTTATTTTGAAATGTTTACCGAAGATACGTTCGTTAAAACGGCTAACCGAAAGCTTTCCACTCCGTAAAAATACATTCTTCGTCATTGCTTGTGGTGTCACAAATAAATTTAAATTTTTTTTCGTTAGCTGTTAATACTGTTATTTTATGACTGATTGGAACTGTACTGCATTGTTTCGCCACAGGGTGTGTTGTCGTGTATTTTATGTTCGGTGTGAAAAAGAAGAAGAAAGTTAAAAGAGGCATTAGCGGCCTGTTCTCAACTTCTCCCTCACTGCACTTTGGTTCTCATGGAGAGCACGTTTGCGAAATAAACGATAGCCGACGTGCAAAGTAGCAAGTGAGCTGTAAAAATAGCGAACTTGGTGGCGTGAAAAACGCGGGAGAGCTAAGTGAAGATAACGAACAGCTAAGCGGAGCTAAGCGATTCTAAACGGAGCTAGGCGAAGCTAAATGGCGCTAAATGAAGCTAAGCGACTGATACTCAGTCCGTCGTTGTGGAACAGTCGATTGTAGTGCGTGTGTGTGGGGGAGAGATAATATATATGCACCATTCAAATGACTTTCTGTTTTGTTATTTTTTGTTTGGTATGCTGACATAATTATACATGACGAATAGTTGGGGGTGCTGCTGGCTCCGGTGGCCCAAGCCCTTGCTCGTTGGGGCAAGGGCAGCTGGTTGGGGGCCTAAGGCGATCGCCTACTTCGCCTGAATAGTAGATCTGCCTATGATCATACCGTCAGAATATCGTACTAGCACATGCCTACTTTCCTTGATGTTTGAATAATTCTAGTGTCCTCTAAGATAAGCACCAGAAATATAGCCGCAATACTGCTTTATCATTCGTCGCCATTCTTAATCAACATGTCACATTTCTGGGTCACTTCACTTCTTGTATCCTCATCTATATCTGTTTGTGCTTGCTATTATTTGATCATTTGGCAACATTGACTTGGACACACAGACCAACTCTTATCTTTTCTACACACCCTACTATCCACTCTGATCCATTAAAACGGCCTGTACACTGATTCCCTGCTTTAAGGTCTTTAAACATCATCCCATTAGCCTCTTAAGTCTTGTTTGGTCTGTGGTCCTCTCTCATCTGCCCTTAACCTTCGTCGAAAGCCATGACTGATATGGCAAAGTGGGTGCCAAACTTTGCATTGATGATTTGTGAGAATGAGAATTCTACCATCAGCCACTTTTGCTGGTGTGTTAAATGTTTTATGTTATGTTTTCCATTGTCTTGTCTCCTTTATTTATTTATTTTTTTTTCAGCAATTTTCCTTGTGTCATTTCACCAGCAATGACTGTCTGCAAATCTGTGTCATCACTGTCTCTAGACTAATTCTCAGCTGAATAGCTATCATGACTGGTGCATTGAATGTTTAATGTTGGTGGATGTAGACGATTGCCGTATACTTGTCCTGATTAAATATTTAGTGGCGTCTGACGGATGCGTACGGACACTGCTCACAATGTGAAGTAGAGAACATAACTGACTTCCAGCGGTCTTATTTGCTCGGTACTCATGCACAACTGGGACAGAGAAAAACGTGTGGGAGACATACTAGGAGGTGAGAGAGGAGGCTATATTTAGTTATTTCAAACATACCCTATTTTATCACTTTATGGCACGTGCCAGCCTCCGAGGACCCAGTTTGTCCTTTTCATAATGGTGGACAGCGCCAGACGCTACTAAAACTGACCTAAATCACACGTCCTCAGACAAGTGGGCGACTTGTATTTTGTAGCTTGACTTCATGGGGGAAAGCAAATGGTGCCAATTGCAGAACGCTGCTAAATGGACTATACGCTTGCCCAAAAAAGTGTTTTTCCAGCTACAGTTATTGTTCATCAAAGGAAAGATACTGAAGGTCGTACAATTTCCATCTGGAAAATCCAGCAAGGCATCATCTCAAAGGCTGGCGCGTATTTATATTTGAAAATCAAAGTGGCAATCAAATCACTAAATAGGTCCCTATCCATTTACCTGTCATCTGTCATCTTGTCCACAGTTTAGAAAGATGACTGTATATTTTGCCATGCTGCTTTGAGATATTCTATAGCTTTCTTTGGCTGCTCCATATATGAGTTAATTAATGTGGAAAATATATCTATTTTCAGCGCTCTGACTCCCTAGTTCAATTGCTTTCATGTTTTTTCCATGTGGATTACAACGATCTAATGCTACTTTTAGCATCGGCAACATAGCAGATTTAGACAGCTCTGTTTGGAGACTAGGATACAAAAGACGTTTTTATACAACTCCTTTTGCTGGATGGCTTTGCACAAAAACAGTTTCAAGTTTTGTGTTTGTTTTAGAATCACGTATTAATATCAAATCTAAGATAGCAATAGATGCCAAATTCACTGTTCAATTTTAAATCCATTCTCAGCATGGACCACTAAGGTGTGTTTCCCTTTACTATATAAATGCAAAAAATACAAACTATGCAAAAGGGTCCCAAAATATTATTAGTGGTGATCCTATTATTAATGTCACATCTTTGTTGGTGTTCCAGACTCAGTACTGTGATACATGCTTGTATAGAGTGGGGCTGGATTGTTCACACTAGAGCTGCAGCTATCGATTATTTTAGTAGTCAATTAATTAATAAAATAGTTGGACTAATTGAGTAGATGGATAAGGAAGTTAAAAAAATTAAAATAGATGAGCCTAAAAAGCTATTTAAAAAAAAAAAGTTGATTAAGTACAAAAAGTGAGCAATTGGCTAACTTACGTACATAGCAAAAGTCTGCTAGCTTAAATGCTATAAAATGCATTTTTTTCCCCCACAATGCTCTCAACAAATGGTTCAAACACATATTCCCACAAAAACGGCTGAATCTACCTATACACTACATTACGAATGCATTAAAAAAAAAAAAAAAAAAAAAAAAGCTAAAACAAAAACTTCGCTTATGTTGGTCTTAACAGGGAGCAGCTGGATTCAGCCATGTGAAATGTTATTTCATATTCACTGTCGCCAATAGAGGGCAGTGTATCCACCCATATCAATATACCTAAATGGAAACACTTTAAAAACAAACCATTATGACACCACTTTAATTAAATGAGTACTTGAAGTGGCACAATTTTATTTGAATCTTTTTTTTTCTAATCGAATTACTTAAATTAATGGATTAATCACACCATGTTGACAATTATGTCTTTTCAAATGTAAAGAAAGAGAGCGGAAATTACACATGTATTACAAGGAAGACATATTACAAATATGATTCTTAATGTTGCTCACAGATATCACATCCTCCCATAATGCCAATACAACCTCATCGTCTGAGTTTAATGTACTGTCAAGTTACGTACTGTCATGCCGAGGTGACAGAGTTTATGCACCTGACGCAGCACACATTTTGCCTGCATACTCAATAGTGGAAATGAAGGCTGAATCAGGTAATCCATATCCTGCAGTGACTCAAATGGTAATAATGTGGTTATAATGGACTGAGTACTAGTAATTCGTTGGTGTAGTGTTGGAAGCAGGTACCATATTTTTCAGACTACAGGGGGTCCTCGGGTTACGATGTCCTCAACCTACAACATGAAGACTTTACGACGCCTGTGCCTCGTCCGTCATTAAGTCCTCTGTACCATAGTTTCTGCTTAGCTAGTGCATAGTGCTTGTCTGTGTTTGTGCGCTGGGAGTATCTTTGCCTTTTTCGCCTTCCATTTTTCACATTATGGCCCCAAAGAAGAAAGCTAGGTCTTCCAGGGTTTGCCAAAAGAATAGCAATTTCCATGGAAACGATGCTTAATATCATGAGAAGAACTAAGAAAAGTGAGAGACACCGACAAAAAGATATGCTGCGTTCAGACCTATTTAAACCATCGAGCGAAAACAAATGCTGTTTTGCATACACGTAGACCTTAAAGTGCTTGTGACACGAAAAAGCATGTTTATTTCATAATACACGCGGTATTTTATGCTCCTGAATGATATGGACCGCTTGGATGTGTGTGGAAGCGATCGCTATATTTATTTAGTTTTTTGAATCCCGCGCCAGGAAAATGAGTGACTTCCGGCTTCGGTCTCGCATTGAGGAGGAGGGCGCTGTGACGTGTACGGTAGAAGACGTCCTCTTCACGCTACAGTGTACTGTTGTGTATGAGGACGAAGGATTCAGCTGATTTTGCGGATTAATACTTTTATTTTTTGCATCACGCCAGCCAAACGGCTGCAGAAAAATCATTCTGTATGCGGGAGAGGCGTATGCGCCTTTTTGGAGTTTCAAAAGGTTCCCATTCACCGTGGATATTTACTGTGGGACCATTGGACTTACAAGGAAGTGAGTAAACATCTTGTTTTGTATTATGTCAAATACGAATACAGTGATTACAAAGTAAACACTATAAAATTCCTTTAAATAAAGGACTACTTACGTTTGATCATTGATAGGCATGTAAAAAGCTATCCTCACGCTCATTAGCAGTTAGCTGTTAGCACGTTAGCTACACAACAATTCCAGCCACCCTCCTCCAGGGAACGAACTGTAAATTGTTCTCCGCCGGGCGGTTTGCCGATCCGCAAAGAAACTCGACAACCGGGTCGTCATGTCAAATAATCCAGGCTAGTTATGTGTGATTTTCCACTTCGAAGACTTTGAAACATCCCTCGGTTCGGGTTAGCATGTCGGCTAGCTGTCACTCCTTCTGGTCTGTTTACATTCTCCGAAGCCGGGGAAGGGAAATGACATATGTCCGATTTAGGTGTCATAAAATATCGTTCGGCAGGTGTGACAGTAAAGGTAAAGTCGACTGTTTTGACCATTATGGAGTAATTTTGCCATGTCGTCTTGAATAAATGGATTTTTATTATTTTATATTCCATTTAGCACAAGTTATTTGTCATGACCATGCCATTTATTTAGCAATTGGGGAAAGTACTTGGGTAAAAAGAATATCCTGTAAAAATATTGAAGTAAAGAGACAGAAACAATGACATTTTGCCGCTCTCTTCGTCGCGTTTTCCTCATTGTGAATAGTTCCCCCTCGACGGGCTGACTGGTCCTTCTCAAGCCATTTATATAGCTATTGGGGAAAAATACTTGGATAAAAAGAATATCCTGTAAAAATATTGAAGTAAAGAGACAGAAACAATGACATTATGCCACTCTCTTCGTCGCGTTTTCCTCATTGTGAATAGTTCCCCCTCGACGGGCTAACTGGTCCTTCTCAAGCCATTTATATAGCTATTGGGGAAAATACTTGGATAAAAAGAATATCCTGTAAAAATATTGGGAGTAGAGAGACTGAAACAATGACATTTTGCAGCTCTCTTCGTCTCGTTTTCCTCGTTCTGAACAATTCCCCCTCAATGGGCTGAATAGTAAAACCGATCAGCCTAGTCTACCGCTGACGTCATCCACCTGTTGGGCACGCTAAAGCCCTATAATTGTAGGCGTGGCTAACCGGCAGATTAAAAGACTAATTTCTCGTCATCTGCGCTTTGCTAAATTGTTGTATATAGTCGAATCGTCTCAAAATATGATTCTAATTCACATAATAATGCCATTTAAGACTTTTTTTCTGGTGTCGTATGCTCTTTAAGCCAAACAACTTTCGATTCACGCAACCTAATAATAGGGACAGCAATGTTACAAATCGGTTTGCAAATATGCTTCAAGTTGAAATGTTGATGTGCTAAGCTCTGGCTGCCCCTAAATGCACCGGGTGTCTGTTTTATTTTCGTTGTTCAGTGCTTTCGATTGCAAATAAACCATTGAAAACCCTAACTCTCCTTTCACCTCTTAGCAATAATGGTCAGTACAGCATCTTATTTTTTTATTTTAATGTATTTTACTTTTTTTATGCTAAGTATTGACGTAAATTTCAACTTTAACTATGGAATGCGACTTATGCAGAAATTCTGGTTACGTCGCCAGCTAGGAATGGAACTCCGTCATAACTCGAGGACTCCCTGTATAAGGCTCATTAGTGCATCATTCTACTATTTTTTCTTTATCTTTTAACATTTTAACTATTTATTTATTCATTCATTTGTTATTTATTTTATTGTTTAATGTATTGCTTTTAAGATTGCGTGTCTTGAGTACTTTACTGGAGCAGTGTAATGTATATTAAAATCTAAATATGTTTCAATTAAACTAGCTAAACTGTAACATTCCATGTAATCTTGACAGTAAACAAATAACAAAACAAAACAGAAGACAAAGAATTTAACTAAACCCACTAAACTCATCAGATGATAAAACACAGATAAAAGATGGCGTCCTGGTCTGGATTAACGTTTAATGATTAGAAACATGTAACAGAGACAGAATTGTTACAGAAATTTTCAAGAATAAGCAGAGATGACTTCTTGAGAGCAATACAGAAAAGCCAGCAGACCATCAGTGAAAACGTAAGTCACTGCGAAACTTGTTCATTCATCCTTTCAGTTGTGCGATTCCAATTTTTTTTGTGATTTCTGATTGAACTCATGTAAGACTGTAGGCAAAATGTTTCTGCCAAATTACGTTTAAGGTTTACTTCATAGTGGACTATGAAGTCCTGGTGACAAGTAGGACAAACAGGACTTTAGAAATGAAATGCTCACTTAGGCTTAGAATTACCGTACTTGAAACAACCCACCCGTTTCACATTGAAATGATTGATTGGCCACAATGCCCAGTTTGTTTTGGAGCCAATTAAGAGTCCTTTTGATGCAGAGGTCGCGTTAACCGAATATTTTCCGTCGTTGACCGGTTTTTTAAAACGGTGACGGATAAAACTAAAGTCCATCTGTCATTTTGACAGGTTGCAATTCACACCCCAGACCACAGGGTGGCGAGTGAGCATATTAATTAGCTATTGTCTCTCTTGATGCATGACGCCGTTGGCCTTACTCGGAAAAATGTCAAGGCAACTGAGTGTCCGAAGTTTCTTCAAAAAGCCCCAAAACGACGATGGTGTTGGTAAAAGAGGTGAAAAAAGAGGGACTGCACAAGCGGGCACGCAATTCAAGTCCATGCACACCAGGAGGAAGGTGTTAGACTGCGTTCAGGCCACAGCAGGTGAACTGTTAATTTCATTGTTCCATATGTAGCCTACCTACTGGGGCCACAGTCAGCTGTTTTTGTCACTGCGGAGAAAAAGTTACATATTCATCTGCTTGATGTGTGATGGCACGGTGTGGATTCTCTGTTAAGCTTGTTCGGACAGAATATTAATTAAAAATGAATGAAAACTAAATACTATTGAACATGTCATTATTATCATTTTTAAAATTTAAGTGACGGGTAAAAATAGATTATGACCGGAATTTTATGACCCTGTCAGCCAAAATGACAGACAACGAAAAAGTCTAGCGCAACCTCTGTTTTGATGTATATTTGTGTGTGTAACCCAGAGCAAAATATTGAAGCATTATACCCAATAATGTAGACCAGAGAAAAATATTAAAGCGTTATACCCAATAACAACAATAGAGGGCATGAGCGACACTTGAATGAAGTCAGAGACTCACAACTATGACGTCAGCGCATGCGCACTTCCTTTTGGAACGTTGGCTTTTCTAACTAAGGGGGAAAAGTTTTGTTCGCCCAGAAAGAAATGAGAAAAAGAGAAAAAAAAGCAAATTGACGAATGCATCAACTGTTGCTGTGTGGCGTCTGTTGCGTGAAGCGAATTCAGACGGTCACGTGGTGAAAATATTGAGCAGAAACCACTCGGCCAAAAGCCTTGTGTGAGAAGAAGAGGACCAGGCGTCGTCAGTTAAGACTATTCGGTCAGGTTTTTTTTCTGATTGGAAAAAAAAGAAAGATCATCAGATTGGATTCAAAAGTGGCGAGCTAGCCAGGAGATACTTTGATACGATTACTGCACTGCATCAGGTTTATGTAATTCTTGCACTCAGTTGAATACTAAACATTTTTTGGGTGTCCTTTAAAAAAAAAAAAAATGGACATCATTGAGAAAGAAAATGTAAAGGTCCCAAATTCTGTGATTATCACTGGTTTGTCTAATACAGTGGTAGATGAGGAGATAATTGATTACTTGAAACAATATGGCGCTATAGAGAGACATATTGTAATTCCGCAGTTGCCGGATCATCTAATAGTAGAGTTCAAAACTGGTGCAGCTGTTGAATTTCTAAAGCTGCCATTTGACAGAACCGCCGAAGCAAACACCACAGTAGTTCACCATGTTGATGCATTAGCCAATACATATTCTAATGAGAAAGGCAATGACATTGCAGACAAATTTTTGTCTGATCTTAAAACCATGGCGAAAATAAGTGGTAAATCATTTGAGAATATTTTGAGAGAGGGCTTAACTAGAATAACGGAAGTTATTGGAGAGTCAAACGAAGAGCCTGCTGATGTTGAAGGACGTGAACCTGATACATCCAGAACTATTAGTTCAGAAGTAAATGAGAACATTGCTCCAGCCACAGTAACTTCAGAATCCAACAGAAAACTTCCATCTGAACAGATTATCCCACCAGAAGTGCAACGTTTAGTTGTCGAACACATTGTCAAAACCCCAGATACCTCTTCGCAGAGTATTTCCACTGCAAGGTTGCGACCATTTTCAGGTAGGATGCCATGTCCAAATTTTGAAGTAGACTATGACACTTGGCGAGATAGTGTTGAGTTTTATTTAGCTGATTCCACAATTTCAGATAGACAGATTGTAAGGAAAATTGTCGACAGTTTATCATCTCCAGCTGCCAGTGTAGTCAAGTCGTTAGGTCCACACTCAAGTTCCAGAGCGTACTTAGAACTTCTTGATGCTGCATTTGCTACAGTGGAGGATAGTGATGAATTGTTCGCTAAATTCCTTAGTCTTAACCAAAATGCTGGTGAAGCAGCATCCAACTATCTTCAAAGACTTCAGAATGTTTTGAACAAATCTGTACAAATGAAGGCAATTTCAGTCATTGATGCAGATAAGCAGCTTTTAAAACAGTTCTGTAGGGGATGCTGGGATAATGACCTTATAAGACAGCTTCAGCTAGAAAGTAAGGTTAAAGACCCACCCAGTTTCTCTGAACTCTTATGGCTGCTGCGCACAGAGGAAGATAAGCAAGCTACAAAAGCCACACGAATGAAACAACATTTGGGCTTCACAAAACCCAAAGCCCAAACCCAAGCTCACAATATCAGTTTTTGTGACAAGACTGATAGCATCTCAACTGCTGAAATGAACAAACAACCTACAGAACTACAGAAAATTCAGAAGCAACTTGTCAGTCTTCAGTCTCAAATTGCAACATTAATGCAACTCAAAGAAAATAAACCTACAATGAACCAAGGAGAGAAAACCAAAAACAAAAAGCCTAGTGACAGGAGGGAATCATCTAGTGTGAAGCAATCTCCAGTCAAACCTAGCTCTGTGTCCAAACGACCAAGACCATGGTATTGCTTTCACTGTGGTGAGGACGGACACATTAAAACATCTTGCAACAATCCTCCCGACCCTGCACTTGTGAATGCCAAGAGACAAGAGCTGAAAGCCAAACAAGAAGCTTGGGAGAAGAGCAACGCAGCAGATAATTTAAACATGTAGCTGTTTCCATTGAGGGGCAAATGGGAACAGAAGTGAAAGAAAGTCCCAAAACTAACACTGTGCACAAATCCAGAATTTCACTAAAACAACACCAAACACTCCAAACAAGAACAATTCCAAAAGGGCTTGTTGGCACCAAAACTGCAGCTAACATTAAAGTCAATGGAATTGAATGTAATTCACTACTCGATACCGGTTCACAGGTCACCACGGTTTCAAAATCGTTTTACAATTTGCACTTGTCAGACCAAATAATGCACCCAATTAGTGATATTCTTGAAGTGGAAGGAGCAACTGGTGATTTGGTCTCCTATGCTGGTTATGTACAGTTAAATGTACAATTTCCTAAAGAGTTCATTGATTGTGAACCTCAAATTCAAACTCTAGCCTTAGTTGTGCCAGATGTTCGCTCCAACAGCGACACCCCAATACTGATTGGAACTAACACTTTAGATCCACTTTATGAACAGTACTGTGACTCCATACCTTCAATTAACCCTTATTGTGGTTATCATCAAGTACTGAGGATTTTACGATTTAGACAGGATCAACAAGATGACCAGTTTGGGTTTGTAAAATTGCGAAGCAGGAAACCAGATGTTATTCCAGCTGGTCAAAAAGTTGTATTAGACGGGTTTGTTAATGTCAGTGGTGTCAGCAATGAAAAATGGGCATTGCTTGAACAACCCACCCTGTCATCATTACCGGGTGGAATCTTTATTGACAGTTGTCTCATTACTCTACCGGCCTGTTTCCCACACAAAATTCCAGTTGTGCTTAATAATGAGACCAACCGTGATATTTCTTTGCCCATTAATTGTGTTGTTGCCAAACTTAGTGTACCCCAGAAAATTACTGACATCCAGAACGTTCCGCTAAGTCAGAAATGTGAAGGAAGTTCTGAAGAGTTTGCTAAACCGACAAATCAACAGACATATGACACATCAGGAAGTCTAAAATTTGATTTTGGAGATTCCCCACTTCCAGAAGAGTGGAAGGCTAGAATCATTAAAAACTTGAATACATACTCTGATGTTTTCTCTCATGATGATCTCGATTTTGGTCATGCAACTAAAGTTAAACACAGAATACAGCTAAAAGAGGATACTCCTTTTAAACAGAGACCTCGTCCTATACATCCTCAGGATTACAACGCTGTAAGACGTCACCTCCAAACGCTCCTAGATGCTGGGGTTATACGCGAATCAGAATCACCATTCTCATCTCCTATTGTTGTTGTAAAAAAGAAGAATGGTGATATTCGTTTGTGTGTTGATTATCGAAAATTGAACAGCCAGACTATCAAAGATGCGTACGCTTTACCTAACCTTGAAGAATCATTCTCGGCACTCAATGGGTCTCAATGGTTCTCGGTTATGGATTTAAAATCGGGCTACTATCAGATAGAGATGGAGGAGAGCGACAAGGCGAAAACAGCATTTGTATGTCCGCTTGGTTTCTGGGAGTGGAATAGAATGCCACAGGGAATAACTAATGCGCCAAGCACCTTCCAGCGCTTAATGGAGAAGTGCATGGGTGACATCAACTTGCGCGAAGTTTTGGTTTTCCTTGACGACATAATAGTTTTTTCAAAAACTTTAGAGGAACATGAGATTCGTTTAGCCAAAGTTCTTGAACGGTTACGAGAAAATGGTTTGAAATTGTCACCAGAGAAGTGCCGTTTTTTTCAAACGTCAGTTCGATACCTCGGACATATTGTGTCTCGAAATGGAGTGGAAACCGATCCAACAAAGATCGAAGCTTTAAAAACCTGGCCGAAACCTCAGACACTTAAGGAACTGAGATCATTTTTAGGCTTCGCTGGGTACTATCGCCGGTATGTGGAGGGATATTCAAAAATCACAAAGCCCTTAACCAACCTTTTGACAGGCTACCCACCTAGCCGTAAAATGACCAAAGTATATAAAAATGCCGATCAGTACCACGACCCAAAAGGCCAATTCGGAGAAAGATGGACAGCTGATTGTCAAAATGCATTTGAAGACATAATCGAGAAATTAACGTCATCTCCAGTTCTCGGTTTTGCTAATCCCGAGAAACCTTACGTCCTTCATACGGACGCCAGCACAACGGGACTTGGGGCGGCATTGTATCAGGAGCAGGATGGGCAGAACAGAGTTATTGCTTATGCGAGTAGGGGTCTTTCAAAGAGCGAAGCCCGATACCCAGCACACAAGCTGGAATTTCTAGCTTTAAAATGGGCTGTTACTGAGAAGTTTCACGATTACCTGTATGGAAATACATTCACGGTTGTAACAGACAACAATCCACTCAGGTACATTCTCACCACTGCAAAGCTAGATGCAACCAGTTACCGTTGGTTGGCCAACCTGTCTACTTACTCCTTTGATATCAAATACCGGGCGGGAAAACAAAACCAGGATGCTGATGGGTTATCAAGAAGGCCACATGGAGAATTGATCAATGACCAAATCTCTCAAGACGAAATAATGAGAATTCGTGATTTCACCTCACACCATTTAGTTTCTGAAGACGTAGTCAAGGCAAGCTGTCAACATCATACTTTGGTACAAGAAGAAGAGCTAGGTCAGTCTCCTTGTTTTATAGAGTCACTAGCACTCCATCCGAATGCTATTCCAGCCGCCTTTGAAGAAGATGGAGAGATATCTGATGAACTTTTCACATTCCCAAAGCATAGTGATGCTGAATTAGCTAGACTACAGCAAGCAGATCCTGTGATTTCTACTGTCATTAAGTCCCTTGAGTCAGGGGATCCCGTACCTGACAGCTTAAAGTTAGAGCTGCCAGAGCTTTGTCTGATGCTTAGAGAGTTACCTCGTCTAGAACTGAAAAATGGACTTTTATTCAAGAAACGGCATTGTGGCAACACAATAGTGTATCAATTTGTTCTTCCACGTGCATTGAGATCATCCATTTTCACTAGTCTGCATGATGAGATGGGTCATCTTGGAATAGATCGTACTCTTGATTTGGTCAGATCCCGGTTTTACTGGCCAAAAATGGCGTCTGAGATTGAGCTCAAAATCAAAACCTGTGCACGATGTGTTAAAAGAAAGAAACAACCAGACAAAGCTGCACCTTTGGTCTCCATCACAACTAGCCGTCCAATGGAGCTAGTCTGTATGGATTTTTTTGTCATTAGAGCCAGACAGTCACAACACAAAAGATGTTCTCGTTATTACTGACCATTTTACAAAGTATGCAGTAGCTATCCCAACGAGAGACCAGAAAGCATCTACAGTAGCACGTTGCTTATGGGAACAATTTTTCATCCACTACGGATTTCCCGAACGTCTACTGAGTGATCAAGGTCGTGATTTTGAATCTGTGCTCATCAAAGAACTTTGTACCTTACTCGGTATAAAGAAAATAAGGACAAGTCCATATCATCCACGAGGAAACCCAGTTGAGCGGTACAACCGTACGCTTCTCAGTATGCTGGGAACTCTACAAGAGAAACAAAAGATGAAGTGGCGTGATTATGTGAAACCTCTAACTCACGCATACAACTGCACGAAAAATGACGTAACAGGGTTCACACCCTATGAACTCATGTTTGGCCGGCAACCACGGTTACCGATTGACATAGCTTTTGGGTTGCCAGTCAAGGAGGGTTCCATTCCAACACACGCTCAATATGTGAAAAATTTGAAATCTTACCTGAAATCAAGCTACCAGATTGCGACAGAAAATGCAAATAAAGTGGCTGACAAGAACAAGAAAACCTTTGATGTGCGGATAAGAGAAAGTACTCTAGAGATAGGCGATAGGGTACTAGTGCGTAATGTCCGTCTCAGGGGTAAGAATAAACTTGCTGATCGTTGGGAGTCAACCATTTATGTTGTCCAAAAGAGAGCAAGTGATTTGCCAGTGTATACTGTGTGCCCTGAAGGTCAAGATGGACCAACACGTACTTTGCACCGGGATCTATTGTTACCTTGTGGATTTCTTCCCGAAAATGAGGAAACACTTGCTAAGCCAAAGACTACCACCAAGCGTAGAACAAGAAATGACACGCAAATGGATGATGACCATCAATTTCATTCTCTTGATGAGGATGAAGATGAAATTCAGTTCTGTTCCCCGGACATTGAGACGGTGTTTCACCCTGTCGAACCCATGGTAAAACTAACAATACCAACAAAGGATAGATTAAAACCTGTACCAAACTTGGAAAAAGTACCCGATGTGGAAATGGAAAAATCAATTCCAGTGAAACAACCCAATCTGTCAGAGTCGATCAACACTCAATTCCAAAAATCGGTTGTGGAAGAAAATGGACACTTATCTCACGATTTAGCAGGAGAATGTCAATCACATTCTAATGATTCCGAGCCAAATGAAGAAAATGGAATACAAACTGAAAATCCACTAACCGAAATGGAAGAGAATGTGTTTAGGATTGAAACGGAGGACCTAACTAATGCAAAAGAAAATGAAATGGGAAGCAAAACTGATCAAGTTCTTGTTGACAACTCCTTCCAAAGTTCAGCTGAATTTGCAGAGGTTACACAAGAGAGTAACCCTTTACCTGCAGAAGATACAGGTGAAAGTGATCAATATTCCCAACAATCATTACGCAGATCTGTACGCCAACGAAAACCACCTGAAAAACTTACTTATTCTCAGTTAGGAAAACCATTTCTTTCTTTGATTCAAACTGTTTTCGATGGTTTCAATACAGCATTAGGCGAAATGTTTGAAGAGAGATTGAGAACAGAAGCACATGAAGGGACTCATGTTATTTAAGGGGGGGAGGATGTAACCCAGAGCAAAATATTGAAGCATTATACCCAATAATGTAGACCAGAGAAAAATATTAAAGCGTTATACCCAATAACAACAATAGAGGGCATGAGCGACACTTGAATGAAGTCAGAGACTCACAACTATGACGTCAGCGCATGCGCACTTCCTTTTGGAACGTTGGCTTTTCTAACTAAGGGGGAAAAGTTTTGTTCGCCCAGAAAGAAATGAGAAAAAGAGAAAAAAAAGCAAATTGACGAATGCATCAACTGTTGCTGTGTGGCGTCTGTTGCGTGAAGCGAATTCAGACGGTCACGTGGTGAAAATATTGAGCAGAAACCACTCGGCCAAAAGCCTTGTGTGAGAAGAAGAGGACCAGGCGTCGTCAGTTAAGACTATTCGGTCAGGTTTTTTTTCTGATTGGAAAAAAAAGAAAGATCATCAGATTGGATTCAACGATGGCGAGCTAACCCAGAGTGATTTGAAGAACCAAGAACATCGAAAATTCTGGAATAACAGACGGACTGTCTGTGTGGTAGGATTGTATCAGTCATCGGACTGATACATACATTTTTTTCTTCGAAAAGAGTGCACTCCAACGAACATTGAAAACTATTGCAATAGAAAAACTGAGACATTGAATTAGTTGCCACTACAACTAATATTGGACAAATTTTGACTGACAAAACAATTGACTGAGACTCAAGACTATTTTTTTTCTATCTTTCTTGTTGTGAATTTTATAGTGTGTTATTTCTAATTCATTGTTGTTTAATTGTTAAAAAAATTGTTGTTAATATTGTTCATTAAAAAATATACAAAAAAAAAGCATTCCGATTACCTAAACCTGATGTTAGATGTGGTTATCGTAGCCAAACCAAATAAACCGAACCTAGATTGCAGCTCCTATCGGTATACATACACAAGGGTATAGATAGGGGCTACATGTGGATAAAGTAAGCGTACTCGTAGGGCAAGATAACACAATTTATTTATTTTATTTTATTTTTTAAATTTACCACCATTGACACATGAGAAGCCACTCCAAAAAATAATGCTCACAAAAATTCAATTCAACATTCAATTTTGTATGTTGCTGTATGTCCCCTTTTAGACTTCAGCCCATGACTGCTTTAAATAATAAGTCACTATGACGGCAGCCCATATCCCTTGCTTCTTTGGAACTAACCAGCAATACAGATGCTGTTATTTGCAAAAAGCCAAGGTGGTGAAAAGGTCAACTCAGAAATACAAAAGAGGAGTCCAGAGAGTAATGGGTGCATGAAACTGGCTCATTTTATACAGCTGAAGGTCACAGTGCATTCCACTGAGGTTATGATTGATGTAAAACCTTAGCAACGTCATCTGCTCACACATCTAAACTCTCATCCACATGAGGAAGACTGTCCAACTGTGACACTCCAAACATCTGCACTCTGCAACTGGAGAGATAGAGAGAAGAAAAGTAGTCCAGCTGGGAAGCCTGCCCTCTGGTCAAGTCAGGAAGACAAAAGTAGCGTATCTGACCGAGCCTGTCTGTTTTCTGCTTGGCCGGCCCACAAACGGATGTGGAGGATTGATCAGGGGAGGAGAAGACCTCCACAGGAAAACCCTTTAGAAGCTTCAGAAACCCTACAGTCCTCTGTTAAATTTGCTGCAGAAAAGCTTTGAGGATGAAAGTAAAATCCGTTAGTGTGATCTGTGCATCAGCTAAAGTCATGCCACATGGTCTAAGGAGATGTTTCATCACCACCCTAACAGTCTTAGATGAAGTGTTAGATGTATTCTTTTCTATGTACAATAAATGCATCTTAACTTTAACAGTCGTTAAGGTATACAGTGGTACCTCTATTTACAAAATTAATTGGTTCTTCAAGCAGTTTCCAAAAATTCCAAAAGTAGAGATTAGGGATTGGAATCGAAATCCGATTCCAATTCCGAACCGGTTCCTAGTGTTTCGAGGCCTCGACATCACAATGATAAAGCCTTAACGAACCCTTTAACGATTCCTAAAGATGCGTATTGCGTCATCACGTGACGTGATGTGTCTTGTTGTCCAGACGCATCAAACTAGCATGGCCCCAAGTACCACTCGCTCCAAAGTTTTGCTCCACTTCACCAGGAAAGAGGGTGAAAATGAAAGGTTACGGTGGTTTAGCACGAGCATTGCAGCCGTAAACATAACAATGACAGCACGTAGGTTCAAACGCTCGAAAGTGTGTCTTCACTTCACGAGGAAAAATGACAACAAAGCGACTTGCAGTCATTGCAAGGTGGAGATAACTGCATCGGGAGGGAATACGACTGTACTGCACTCACCGAGACGCTAAGGCTCAGTCCTGGCTATACAGCTAGCTTAACTCCCAAATGACGATGCACAAGACGTTGGTATAATTTTCTGACTTTATTCAACCATCACTTGAAGAGTGAGACTAAAAATAAAAATGAAACAAATCAATTTCGTCCCCAATAACAAACAGGTTCGCATCAACGTAAGTCAGCGAGGATTAGCTGCTAATACAGTAATAACACAAACGGTTAGCATGCGTTCGCTAGCATTAGCACATCGATCAAACCACTACACAACTGGATTTAAGTGTCCGATCGCAAGTTGAAACACACAACAACAACACAAAAGATGATACATACAGGCTTTGCCTCGGTAGATATTTTACAACATTAACAAAGAACGTAGGCTCATAGCAGTGTTTCCCTCTCTCACTAACTCGCTCACTCGCTTGGATGCTTTGTAGCTGCACTTCTTCACGTGTAAGCGCGCTCTTCTTCACGTGAGCGTGTTCTTTATTCGCGTGAGGAAGCGCAGGGCGCCCCCACTTGAGCGTGAGAGCACCATAAAAACTAAAAGGCATGCATTTCAATATAATGGTAAATAATACACTTTAACACATATTGCCAAAGGCAGAACAACGACCTGTATGCCAATATATACCAATATTTTTTTTTATTTCTATTAGAAAAATGTTTCAGTAAAATGTTACACATTCTTGTGTATTTGCCACTTATTGCCATAGTTAACATTGAGGCTTTGGGCCTCTTATGACCTCGTTGTGAGTTTGTAAGGTTGTGACTTCTGATTAAACAAACTCGATGCCATGCAAAATGTTTGTTCTTCTTTTTCCCTAAATTAGAATCGATAAGAGAATCGATAAAGAATCGAATCATTAAGCAATATCGATAATGGAATCGGAATCGTAAAAATCGTGTCAATTCCCATCCCTAGTAGAGATGCATTTTTTAAATGTAGATGCCTCACTCTGTTCCAATCCTTGCAAAATTTAGACGTAAATCTTTCATAAAGCATAAAAGTGCATCAAAACATGTAACAAATACATGTTACAATTAGATTATTGCACAATATCAATAAAATGAGAGTTGTCCATAATATAAAAAACAATAAATAAAGAATAAAAGTTCATACACTCACGTAAAGCATACACATACAGTAGAGGTCCCTCTTAGCCAATTGGATGCCAGGAAGATGCTAGGCAATAGCCAATGGCAGAGCAGCTATAAGTATGTTACGTTCAGTAAACTCTGGGAGCTGTGAGTAGCACCCCATACTGTATTTTTGCCTTTCTTATCCTAGAATTTCGTTGTAATAAAAGGTAATATTTTCCCATTGAGGCGTGTCTTAACCTGAAAATTCCTTATGTTGAGACGTTGGTAAGTAGCGGTACCACTGTATTCAAAAAGAAATCTCTCTAGCCATGAAAGATGATGGTAATAATTCAAATTTGGAGTGTGGCCGTACGCAAAATACTTTCATGACTGTCTGTGGACTCTTTACAAACTCCTTGAGGTTTGTGGTTGCACTGTTATGCTATTTTCATTGTGTGGTGCTTTCACTATGCCTCAGCATACTGTTCAGTCGCTGCTTTTCATTAGTCGGACCTCACTGAGAACCCAGCGCAAAACCAAAGTGCTTCGGGTAGCGCCATGGACATCATGACTGGTGATCAGTCTCGCCCAAATTCAGCTGGGACAGCTCCCATCTTTGTGTTGGTAATGAATATTTGAAAGAATAATCGTCACATTCATGAAGGGAACCTCGGACTTAAAGTCTTGTAGGCTGTTATAAGCCACAATTGTTCTCTTTTACTGAAATATGTTATTAGAAACAAATAAAATATTGCCATTGATTTAAAAATCTTTAATATTTAGTACATGTTTTGACCTACAGAGAGCGCCATGTTTTATGTGTGCAATGGACACTCGGGGTGATGACGTAGTTTGTCACTGTCACTAGACGAACACGACGTGGTTACTGCAATTTGTTCTTCGCGGAAAGACATCCGACACATGCGCACATCGGTTAAAAGCGGCGAGTACTTACTATTTGTCTTTTTGAGTCTTTTATTACCTTTTCATTGCCTCAAAATACTTTCAGTATGTGTTTCCTTCTCATACTTTTAAGCATTGTGTTTTCTTGTGGTAGCTTTAAAGCATGTTGTTGATCTGTTGACCACATTAGTCACTTAGCATATTTTAAGCACCCTTAATTGATATCACTACATTTAAGTATTTTCTCAAGGCAGCTTTAGTATGTTCTGTCTGTTTGCATCTAAACAAAACAAGCTGAAAATGCACGGGAGTACTTAGGGTGTCAAATTCGCCTCTTGCAGGACACTTCGCTGGTGTAGCACATTTTGGCAGAACACTGTTTTTTTTTTCCCCTACTCTTGTCTCGTCTCATCCCGTCTTACCTGTTCATTTTGCTTTTGCTGCTCGTTTTTTTCAAACATGCTAATTAAATATAATCATTAATATTCCTCTTGGGTTCAAATTGAAAAGGTTGAACAGATGACGTTTATGTCGCTTGAGTCATACCCTGGAAGCCCTGATGTGTAACCACGTGGCGTCACCGCCCTGCGATGTCAACCACAATGGTGATCTACTAGTTAAAACTAATTTTACAAATTGTATAAAAATGAAAATATCAAGAGGGGGTTCAAAATCCAATTGTATTATTTACTCATATCATTTATCTTTTAAGAATTACAAGCCTTTCTATCTGTGGATCCCTTTAGTTAATTAGCATATAGTGCTGTAAGAGAATGTTTGACTTCTGGGATTCCCAAATTCTGTACATCCCAAAAGACATGACGTGAATGTTTACCAGCGACTGTGGCTATGTGGCGAACAAGGATGTTTGTGATATACAAATGTCCGAAATATAAATACAGCCAACTTTAGGAACACTGTGAAACAAGAGAGCTCCAATACAGTACGTTACATATTTTAATCCTGCTTCTGCTATATCTCATCGTCAGCACCCAAGCTATGAGAGAAGAGAAAATAAAAAGAAAAAGGAACATTCTCTGAAATGCTTTTGAAGAGTTGCTACATTTTTAAAATTTATTTTGCTCTTTCGTGTCGCCTCAAGAGAAAATAAATTCCCTCTCCGATGTATACTTTAGTGTTGCACACCACACACAGAACCAGATCTCACAGATGCAGGGATGCAAGGAGAGATGTCAATGGGAAGGGCGGGCAAAGAGTACTGCACCACTTACTGTAAGATAGAAGTGGGAGGAATCATGTCTTACTCAAGTAGAATTATGCTATATCCTAAGTAAAATCTGGGATCATCAAACGTCTTTCTTCACTGGTTTTGGGTTGGATTTTGTACGCTATAAAATAGAGGCAAGACGATAACTCTTAGTGTCACTCATTCCCCCAAAATTCTTTTCATGCTTGTGTACAGTGTAAATGACCTTAAATGGCTCAAAATTACCTCATTGCCTGGCATTGGCTGCCACTACCGGCCATAGAAGTTCAATCTGTTTGAAGTGGGAGGGATGGCAGCGAATGAGCAAATGTTCATTCGCTGCCATCCTCCCAGTTCAAATGGATTGGACGTCTACTAGTGTTAAAATCAATCCAATTCACAACAGAAGCTTGTTTTTTCTGTATATTAGTTGTTTGTAGAATATCCTAGAATGATTTTCTGACCAATGTATCGATAATCGTTGTATAGCCATATCGTGAGATCATCGTTATCGCGAGCTTTGTTTTGCAAATCGTATCGTATAGTGAGGTACCAAGATGTTCCCACTCCTAATCGTGATACTTTGTACCCCAAAAGGTTATCGATATGCTCCTGTCAATAATCGAGATATCGTTTCAAAACGGTGTCAATTAAAAAAGAAATAAAAAAACAAAACAAAACAAAAAAAAAAACACACACAAAAAAAGGCTGCCATTGACGGTGTTTGACGCCCAATCCATTTAGACTGGGAACGTTCATTCATTCAAAACCAGAGCATTCACAGTTATTCGGTCCGATTTTCGGGGTATTTACAGGTCACTTTCTTTTCATTTAAGGGAATTTACAGGTCATTTCCTGTTGAGTTTGAGTCACTGCCTATTCATTTGGGTGATTCCTAGGTCAGTTTCTGTTCTGTAACGCAAAATAAACAGCAAGTGACCCATAAAATACCCCTAAATCATCAGGAAGTAACTGAAAATCAACAGGTAAATGACCTTAAATGGCCCAAAATTACACATTGCCTGGCATTGGCTGCCACTGACGGCCATAAACGTTCAATCCGTTTGAAGTGGGAGGGATGGCAGCGAATGAACGAATGTTCATTCTAGGGATGTCCCTATCCAGGATTTTGCACTTCCGATCCGATACCGACATTGTTTTGAACTTCCGATCCGATACCGATACTGGCCGATACCGATACCGGCCTATCTGAGCATGTATTAAAGTTTAAAGTTATTTAGCCTCCTTACTTAGTTGTCAGACTCATGTTGAAAAGGGTTTTAGTACTCTTGATAACAACTAGCCAGCTGAATTAGGTGAGTTTGAATAACACAATGGTTGGTAACAAGAAACTGACCTGATTATTCAGTGACAAACTCAAAACATTCTAAATAACAAACAGAAATGGCATAGTCAGTCAGTAAAACGTGCAAATAATATTGTAAACTGTCAGTGGAAAATCCCACAAACTTCCGAAGCTATTAGATGCTTTTAATGTTTCGTAAATTAGTTACAAAAATTGTATAAAAAGCCTCTCAGGTTTAAATAAACGACTATTTCAGTATCAAGTTAACATTTTAAAACAGTAAATAAAATACTCAAGTCCCCATTCTGTATGAGCAGCTTTAAACTACATTCAATTCATTTAATTTTGTGAATCAACAGTTAAAGTTGTTAAAATTGCTCCCGTTATTCCATAATTTCCCTTCTGTCTACTTTTGACATGTGAAAGTTTTAAAACTGTTTTGAAGATAGATTCAAGTCAAGATTTTGCCGATTTAGGAGTATTTTAGATAAAAAGTTAATTAGGTTCGCTTGGAAGGTTCACTACAACAGCCTACAAGGGAAGTCTCCTGCTTTAAGATGGCGGCTGTTTACTAACGCACGTAGTTTTCAATGCATGTGTTGCCAACGGCGTCGAGTCTGTCATTTTGCATCTATATACATATGATATCTATTAGACAAGCATGATGTTTATGCTGCATTCCAGAGAAGTGGGAAGTCAGATTTATCCCACTCGGATGGTACCAGTTCCGACCTCAAAGCGTTCCAAGCAAATGTAAACAACAATGATGGCTGATCGCGACGAGGTGTTTTTTTTAAATTTTGGCCATCCAAAGACATTTTGACCTCCAGCGAACCTGCCTTCCTATAAGCGATCAAATAGTAGAGGAAAAACGACGGCTGCGTTATAGCCCACACTGTAAACTGCCTTTTTTTAGTTACATCCTTTGCTGGCCTCCGACTAGGAAAATATCATTGCAACGCCACTCGAACTGGGAGGTCCAAGTCGCGAAGTCGGAGAAAAAATAACCACCCCAACTTCCAAGTTGTTTCAATCTGACGTCACTGGACAAAATGGCGCTCAAGAAAACGTATTGAATGATAACACAATAATGAAGTAAATCAAGTTTATTTGAGACGCCATGTATTTTTTTCTCATACAGTGAATTATCTTTGTTGTGCTATGTTTTTATATTGAATAACAGCAAAGGATGTAACTAAAAAAAGGCAGTTTACAGTGTGGGCAATAACGCAGCCGTCGTTTTTCCTCTACTATTTGATCGCTTATAGGAAGGCAGGTTCGCTGGAGGTCAAAATGTCTTTGGATGGCCAAAATAAAAAACACCCACACAGCTGACATTTTTACCGATAAAGTCTCTCGGTAAATTGGGAGACGGTAATGTAGCGTGTTGAAGGAGTGCCGTAAATTGCGGATCGGATTTTAGGGAAACCGAAGCAAAAACTGGAATGGATTATGTATATCGGTGCGCTGGAAAACCCGGACCGGATTTTCAAAAAAAAAAAAAACTGGATCGGAAGTCTGGATCGGAATTTTTCAGTGTCGGCCGATCCGATACCGATGCGCATTTTTTTGCCCATATTGGCGTCCGATCCGATCCAAATATCGGATCGGGACATCTCTAGTTCATTCGCTGCCACCCTCCCAGTTCAAATGGATTGGACGTCGACTAGTGATAAACTCATTTCAATCCACAGCAAAAGCTTGTTTTTCTGTTTATTCGTTTTTTGTAGAATATCCTAGAAGGATTTCCTGAGCAAAGTACCGAAAATCGTTGTATCGCTATATCATCAGATCATCGTGATCGTGAGCTTTGTATCGCAAATCGTATCGTGACGTACCAAGAGGTTCCTACTCCTAATTAACACAAAGGAAAAACAGCGGTCAGAGTTAAGCGTTACGAGTTACTTAGTGGTGATTGGAGTGGGACTGACTGAAGTTGTGGACAGGTGTCTTTTATACCGATAATGATTTAAAACAGGTGCCATTAATACAGGTAACGAGTGGAGCCTCGTTAGACCTCGTTAGAAGATAGACCTCTTTGACAGCCAGAAATCTTGCTGGTTTGTAGGTGACCAAATACTTATTTTCCACTCTAATTTGGCAATAAATTAAAAATCAAACAGTGTGATTTTCTGTTTTTTCCCCCCACATTCTGTCTCTCATGGTTGAGGTTTAACCATGTTCACAATTACAGGCCTCTCTAATCTTTTCGTATTTTCGTAATCGTATATGCCGTCCAGATATTTATTTGTATACGTTTGGGGCACCTTGCTAAGTGGATCAATGCAGAATAAGAATTTAAGGTGTGAAGGAAGCCTTATATGTGCTTTCATGGCTTTGTGGTTTTTAGCCATAATCCGATTGTGTACACTTGGTGAGATGGATTTGGCGGGGGGTGGCAATCAAGTTTGAATTGGCAGACAACCATTGCACTCACACCTGTCACTCCATTTCATCGGCATCTTTTAGCTGATTGCAATTATAAATTCTAATTATATCTGATTCTCTGTCAGGCAGGATTTGTGCAGATTATTAGATTTCTATTTTTTATTTTGATTAGGCTCTCAGTCCCTTTGCATTGAGTCTGCCAATTTGATGTCTCAGACAGATTTTGCCAACACACCTTCATGTGTGAACACGCCTGGTTTTTGGTAGGTACGATTTTGTAATATTGTCGAGTGAGGACAAGCTGGTGCCCGGGGAGTCCCTCACATCGACGCCTCTTATTGAAGACAACAGATGAATATTGAGAAGCAGCGCTCCCTGTAAAGGAACACATTAGCGACAGATTTAGAGCACCGTGTCATTGATTTTGTTGATGTTTAGCCAATCAGAATGCAAGTAGGATTTAGAAGTGGTAAAAAGAAGGATGGCTTTTTTAAATTAAAGGCAGGAATCCAATGTTAGAATAAATGAGTGGCAAAAGCATTCCTCTAAAGCAATCTATAGTAGCCCATCCAACCATGAAGGAGCATACAATAGCCTGAGCAGTTTCCTCTCAGCATTAGCGGTCCTGTGTGGGATGCAGTATAATCTACCTGCCAGATTAAGATGACATGGTCATTGTCTAGAAGAGAGAATTGAATTATGGTGTGTGAAGGGGCTTTAAATAAGATTATAGGGAAAGCGCACATCCAGCGAGTCATGTGCAAAGTCAGGGGCTTGGTGACACACTGACACACACACACACTAGCTCATGCATTCATAGGATTTAAACTGTTTTGCATACTCTTAATCACCACAACACAATACTGTCAATGGAGATGAACCTTTGCAAAAGCACATACATCACATTGGACTTACAGCATAGGTGTTCTCTCACTTTTTATTTTCATCTAAAGCACACTTAAATGATCATATTTACAGGATTTATAAGTAGAGTTGACTGTGCATTCTTGTCCTTTTTCAAATATCCCATTTTATTACCTTGACTTGCTGGAGTTCCCCAAGTCAAGTACTGTATATGGGCTAATCCTTAGGATGTGTGTGATTATTTTAACAACTCTGCAGTACACTAAGTCCATGTATCTGCTCTGTTTAACCACAGATAATCTCTTTACAAAGGGGTAAATTCTCAAGATCTTCCCTCTCCATATTTACACTTAACCTCTCTCCTTCCATGTTTTTCTCCAGGCGACGAGCACGCTGGATGTGCATTGATATTGTCCGCATTCCATGCAAATCTCTGTCTGTGTGGGTGCCCGTGTGTGATGTGATCATTTCATTTCCTGCGGATACAGTTATCGCAAAGCGTGATGTGTGTGTTATACCCTGTAGGACGATAATATGGGGGCAGATTCTGCAGAAGCCTGCGTGAATTTTATCATCATTGATCATCAGATGAGAGAATACACATGCTTGAACAATATTGATGTTATCAAAAAATCATACCAGTTTCCAGTATTTTCTATTGGATGAAATCACAAATGGGAATGTGTACAGTGGGGCAAATGAGTATTTAGTCAACCACTAATTGTGCAAGTTCTCCCACTTGAAAATATTAGAGAGACCTATAATTGTCAACATGGGTAAACCTCAACCATGAGAGAGAATGTAGAAAAAAAAAATGAAAATCACATTGTTTGATTTTTAAAGAATTTATTTGCAAATCACATTGTTTGATTTTTAAAGAATTTACTTGCAAATCATGGTGGAAAATAAGTATTTGGTCAATACCAAAAGTTCATCTCAATACTTTGTTATCGGGTTGTTCTGATCATGTTTTTTTGCTCCCGATCCGATCCCGATCGTATTAGTTTGAGTATCTGCTGATCCCGATATTTCCCGATCCGATTGCATTTTTTTGCTCCCGATTAAATTCCAAACATTCCCGGTAATTTTTCCTGATCATATACATTTTGGCAATGCATTAAGAAAAAAATGAATAAAACTCAGACGAATATATACATTCAACATACAGTACATAAGTACTGTATTTGTTTATTATGACAATAAATCCTCAAGATGGCATTTACATTATTAACATTCTTTCTGTGAGAGGGATCCACGGATAGAAAGACTTGTGATTCTAAAAGGATAAATGTGACTTTGTATATTGTGACTAAATATTGCCATCTAGTGTATTTGTTGAGCTTTCAATAAATGATACTGCAGCCATTTAACTTCTGCCCAAATGCATGATGGGAAGTGCAACCATGACTGTGCGTAGGGGCACCAATTGATATATCTTCTCTGCGTTGGGAAAGAACATAGGGTGTGAAGAAAATGATCAACTACTACCTTTCTTCCCCACATTGCCTCCCACGTTATTTTTAATTGCTGAGAGAGGTATTGTAAGGCTTTAGCCATATAAAAAATGGCTCCAAAGACTGTCAAAATTTTCTTTACTCATTATACGCTGCCTTTTAGTGCTAGTGTCGGCGTCTTTATAGATTGAACGCGACAATGCGTGAGTGGGTCATGCAGCGCATGCGTTAATTATTTAACGTGATTAAAAAAAAAAAAAATTACCGCCATTAACGCAATAAATTTGATAGCCCTACTTTAAGCCAAAACTACTCTGGATGAGTGTAAGACATTTTGTCTGTAATGTTAAATACAATTAGAAAACGATTTAAATAAAAAAAATATATATATATTTAAAAAAGGCATGTCCGATATTTTTTTGTCGATTCCGATACTTTGAAAATGACGTGATTGGATTATGTACCCTTTGTTGGCAATAATGGAGGCCAAACGTTTTCTCTATCTCTTCACAAGCTTTTCACACACTGTTGCTGGTATTTTGGCCCATTCCTCCATGCAGATCTCCTCTAGAGCACTGATATTTTGGGGCTGTCATTGGGCAACACGGACTATCAACTCTTTCAACGAAGCCACTCCTTTGTTGCCCTGGCTGTGTGTTTGGATCATTGTCATCCTGAAAGACCCAGCCACGTCTCATCTTCAATGCCCTTGCTGATGGAAAGAGATTTTCACTCAAAATCTCTCAATACATGGCCCCATTCATTGTTTCCTTTACACAGATCAGACGTCCTGGTCCCTTTGCAGAAAAACAGCCCCAAAGCATGATGTTTCCACCCCCATGCTTCACAGTGGGTATGGTGTTCTTCGGATGCAATTCAGTATTCTTTCTCCTCCAAACATGAGAACCTGTGTTTCTACCAAAAAGTTATATTTTGGTTTCATCTGACCATAACACATTCTCCTAGTCCTCTTTTGGATCATCCAAATGATCTCTAGTGAATCGCAGACGGGCCTGGACGTGTACTGGCTTCAGCAGGGGGACACGTCTGGCACTGCAGGATTTGAGTCCCTGGTGGTGCATTGTGTTACTGATAGTAGCCTTTGTTACTGTGGTCCCAGCTCTCTGTAGGTCATTCACTAGGTCCCCCCCGTGTGGTTCTGGGATTTTTGCTCACCGTTCTTGTTATCATTTTGACGCCATGGGGTGAGATCTTGCATGGAGCACCAGATCAAGGGAGATTATCAGTGGTCTTGTATGTCTTCCATTTTCTAATAATTGCTCCCACATTTGATTTCTTTACACCAAGCGCTTTCCCTATTGCAGATTGTCTTCCCAGCTTGGTGCAGGTCTACAATTTTGTCTCTGGTGTCCTTCGACAGCTCTTTGGTGTTGGCCATAGTGGAGTTTGGAGTGTGACTGATTGAGGTTGTGGACATGTGTCTTTTATACCGATAATGAGTTAAAACAGGTGCCATTAACGAGTGGAGCCTCGTTAGGCCTTGTTAGACCTCGTTAGAAGTTAGACCTCTTTGACAGCCAGAAATCTTGCTTGTTTGTAGGTGACCAAATGCTTATTTTCCACTCTAATTTGGAAATAAATTCTTTTAAATCAAACAATGTGATCTTCTGTTTTTTTTCTTCCACATTCTGTCTCTCATTGTTGAGGTTTACCCATGTTGACAATTATAGGCCTCTCTAATCTTTTCAAGTAGGAGAACTTGCACAATTGGTGGTTGACTAAATACTTATTTGCCCCACTGTATGTGTGTCTGAGCGCTCGCGCGTGTATTAGGTGTGTGTGTTCGTACACCGTCTGAGGGTGAATGGATTAGAATTAGCAGATGGAGTGTATTTGCATTAGCCACCAGGGTGCTAACACAGACGGAACCATTCTGGTGTGCAGAGCTGCCACCAGGTTGCTTCTCACTGGGGAAGAGCCAAGTCGGGACAGCCGGTCTGGAAATTAGTGGGGGTGTAAGGACAGGTCCAGAGTCCTGCCTGTCTAAGGTGATTAAGATCATCAGTGTGTTAGTGGTAACACTGGGGTTAATGGCTATCAGGAGTGTCTGCATGAGAGTATACTAAACTGAAGAACTATCAATCAAATCTGTCTGTCTGTCTGTCTGTCTGTCTGTCTGTCTATCTATCTCTGTATCTATCTAAAAACTTTCTTGAATATTCTTTCTGTTCAAGCCTTTCCCCCCTTCACAGTGGCACTTGGGAGCACAGTTTCAAGCTCTCCACAGGGGGTTGTTGCAGTGTTTTGCTAGGCGAGGATTGCGCTGCTGCCAACCATCACATTGCCCGCAAAAAATGTTTTTCTCTCCTCTGTGCAATTGTTTTATTTATTTTGTACTCCTCATGTTTTTCATTTTGAAGGGAATATGCTTCAAAGTGATATTTTCCAAACTATTGACAGTTCTGGCAGAATTTATGACAAGTTTATCAAATTATTGCGATGGAATACCATATACCAGCGTATATTGTTCTTAGTTACAGTTTTACTCAATTGCTTTTGTATGGTTCTCAGATCAGAATTGAAATTCTCCAAACAGTTTGTGCATGTCTCAAAACACGTCGCAGAAGTAGCAAAAGAACATGGATTACCTGCAAAAGCCATTTTTTGGTGCAAAATTCTTAGTCTATCGCTCAAAATTAAATTACTGTGTCAATGAACATGTCAGTGCTGTCAGAATTACAAGTCATGGTTTCGTTGTGTACAGACAAGAAGTCCTGTTGTGATAACAAATTTTAGTGGGAAATAAATTTTCTCATAAATTATTGCGATATGCGATATTATTGCCCAATGAAGGTTTACTCTAAATCAGGGGTGCCCAATCCCGGTCCTCGAGAGCCCCTATCCAGCTTGTTTTCCGTGTCTCCTTCCTCTAACACACCTGAATCAACTAATCAGGAGCATTATCAGGCTGCTGCAGAGCTTGCTGATGAGCTGATCATTTGATTCAGGTGTGTTAAAGGAGGGAGACACGGAAAACAAGCTGGATAGGGGCTCTCGAGGACCGGGATTGGGCACCCCTGCTCTAAATTAAAAAAAAACTTAAAAAAAAAAAAATCACAACTAAAAACAATAGACCATGCCTCTTTTAAGTAAAAGAAAACAATATTAATACCGCAGGAACACAGAATGAATAAAATGTATTTTTTAAGAAAAAAAAAATGGTGAGCTCACCATTTCCTGCGATGCCAGCACCCATGGTTACCAAATCAAGACAGATTCAGAAAATAAGTCGTGAAAATGCTTAGAAATAAGCACACACATGTTGACATATTCTGACAACATGTTCATCCATTTTGCATGTAAATACTTATGCAATAAAGGAATGACTAAATGTTGTGGGTGGTGAGACTATTGATAATCCATTTTGACCATCATGATAGATAGCTCTGATAATGTAGCAAACAGCAGAGAATTGTACAAAATCATTTGCATGGATACACAAAAAAATCTGCAACTTTCTCAAAGAAATGAGAAACTGCTTTTTTTGATGTGCACTAATGATACAATGTTGTGAGGATTGAACAAGTAGTTTTGAGAATTCCAAGTCTGAGCAGAAAAACTGTAATAATCAGTAAAGAATCAAACCTTCTGGAAGTTGTTGGTAACAGGCGCTCAGAGCTCCTCCTCTCTGGACAATTGTGCACACTCTATTTAGGGGCAAATAGACTTAGACAGAGGTCAACGGGGAAAGATCATAGAGCCTCCTGCCAATCAAAACAACCTTTTCTGGACAAAAAAGGAAATTGCCTTGAGCCCACTTCCTCATGTGGAGTTGAAGTTCATTGTGTGAGCGAATGCTGAAGCTCAGACAAAAACAACACCAGCTTTATCACCACTATAGTCCTTTTTAGATCAAGAGTTTTGACCAAATCCATAGGTAGAAGTTTAATCACGCTGAAAGACATGTAAGGCTTTAGTATAGGCTGCATTTCAAACATTAGAAATCCAGACTGTGTTGGTAGTGGTTTTCCTTGTCCAATTCCTTTCTCTTATTGATTTTATTTTCATATACTGTAAACACATATGCCCTAAAGCAGTATTTGTCAAATAGTGAGGCGCGCCACGTCCACAGGGAAACATACCTTTTTGCCGTACTATGATAAAGTGTAATTCCACATTTGATTATTAGTAGCGAGTGGTACTGGAACGCTAATTTTCAGAGTGTGTGCAGAATTTTTGAACCGAACAAGGACACACAGCAAAGAGCAATGGAGAACTGTAGAGCTAAGACAAGGAAATATGACGACGTGTCTGTAGCGTTTGGCTTTTTGCTTTGACTTTTAATACAGTGGGAGACAAGGAAAGACCAGTCTTTTTACTGTGTCTAAAAATGTTTGCAGCAGACAGCAGGAAGCCAAATCAATTAAGACGTCACTAAAAGACATTAGACCCCAATCACATTGATAAGCCGCTTGATTTAAAAAAAAATTTTATCGTGAAAACGTGCCAAATGTTGCTAACAGTCGTCCCGCTTTGTCAGTGTTATATCATTAAACCAGAGAGCACCGGCATACAAGTTGCTCAGTGCAAAATAACCTAACACCATAGGAAAGAAGCCGATACTGCCTGCAGCAAGAATAAAAACTGTCTGTCCAATGACACTATTGTTTTTGTTCAATTTTGTTTTTCAGTCAATTTATTTGCCATTTTGTCCTCATGAGTTGATGTTGCTAATCAATTGGAATCTATTTTCATTTTTTGTTTTATAAAATTTTATTTTTCATTGTCAAATGGTCAAAAATGTATCGATTTTGTTTATTTTATATATATATATATAAATTATTTATTTATTTTTTTTAATTCAGGCAAATTAATACACGTTAAGTCCTTTCTGGTACAAACAAAACAATGTTAGTAAAGTTGTACTTTATTATTTTAATTATATTATTATTCTTAAATTATACGATTATTTACCGTATTTTTCAGACTATAAGTCGCAGTTTTTTTCATAGTTTGGCTGGGGGTACGACTTATACTCAGGAGCGACTTATGTGTGAAATTATTAACACATTATGATATCATTTCACATGTTATTTTGGTGTTTTGGAGTGACACAGATGGTTTGGTAAACTTGCTAGCATGTTCTTTATGCTATTGTTATCTGAATAACTCTTAATAGCTTTGGCCACGTTCGCGTTCTGCCTTTGGCAATGTGTGTTCAAGTGTATTATTGACTTTTTTATATTGAAATGCAATGTTTTAGTTTGTGACGCTTTCACGCCTACGTGGGGGCGCACTCGCACTTGTTTACGTGAAGAAGAGCGCTCACACACCAGAAGAAGACCGACAGCTACGTAGCTCTGAGTGAGTGAGCGAGTTAGCAAGAGAGAAACACGGCTGCGAACCTACGTTCATTGTTTATGCTGGTAAAATATCGCTAATGCTATGTGCTAATGCTAGCGAACACATGCTAACCGTTTGTCATTGCTGTAAAAGCACCTAATTATCATTTATTTACGTTGATGCGAACCTGTTTGGTATCGAGGACGATATTGATTGAGCAAATTATATGGACGTCCAGCATCGTCATTTGGGAGTTTAGCCCGCTGAATAGCCAGGACGGAGCCGGAGCATCCTGGTGAGGACAGTATATTTGCATTTCGTTGTTCATGCACTGTAAACTGTACACTTATTCAGCATGTTGTTTTCTATTGCATTTTTGTATTAAATTGCCTTTCAAGATGACATGTCTGTTCTATGTGTTGGATTTTAGTAAATTTCCCCCAAAAATGCGACTTATACTCCGGTGCCACTTATATACTGTATGTTTTTTTTTCTCTTTGTTGAGCATTTTATGGCTGGTACGACTTATACTCAGGTGCGATTTGTAGTCCGAAAAATACAGTATTTATAATAATCCTAATTTTATAAACAAATACTATTTACAGTGGCGGCAGAGAGTTGGGGGATGGGAGGGTGCGAAACGTTTACATCTTCCTGGGGGGGGCGTAACAGAAAATAATTGAGAAGCACTGCCTTAAAGCGTTGTTACCACTTTGTTAATTAAAGAAACATCCACTGTATGTGTTATCCAAAGCTTGAATTAATTTTTACATTTCAGAATAGATATTATCTCACAATTCATTTTCAATTCCAGTCTAATCTTCTACTGTCTCGAACCCACTTTGAAGTTATATACATGAAAATGCTGCTGTCTTTTCTAATAAATTTTCTGTTATTGTAGTCTAAAACTAATTAGTCTTGGTAAGGTCAGACAATCTGGACTGCTGTGATCATTATGGCTCATTAGGATCCATATAAATCAATATGAACTAAGTCTTGCTCTAAACTGCAAACGGAAGGTATTTGATTTTTGCTGATCTGGTGTAACAGCAACCGCAAGGCTGTGCAGAGCGAAATAAGAAGAGATTGCAAGTCGGCTAAAAGTACCGAGGGTTCTTTGCAGTTAAAGCACAGCTTCCTAGTGCTTTTGTAGCGGTCTACAACTTTGGTAGCTCTTTGAGCAAAATTTTTTGAGTTGTAATGCAAGTTGCTGTTTTGAGAAAAAAATTTTCAGAGAACAAAAATGTTTGGGTGGCACAAATGGAGAAGCAGATATTTTTTTTATTTTACCCATTACAAGCCATCACTCCAAACTAATCTTGTCTTGGAAATTGAGCCTGTGAAAGTCTGCTGAGCATGGATTTCACACCTCCCCCTCACACTTTTCCTTCACGCTCTCTTCCATATCTTCTACTTCTCTTTCCAAAATCACACTGATACCCTTCTTTTCTCTGTCTAGACTGTTTTTCTGTTTCGCGGAACTCTGACCGCTGTTTTTTCTTTGTGTTAACTCATTCACTCCCAGCCATTTTCACCGGCGCAAGGCCCTTCGCTCCCGGCCGTTTTACTGGATTTTGACTGATTTTGCAAGGCCCACAGAAAATTCAGTTCTATTGCCATATAAACATGGAACCCACCAAAAGAATGAACGAATGAATGAATGAAAGAATGAGGATGGCAGCGAATGAAAGGATGGCAGCGAATGAACGAATGTTCATTCGCTGCCATCCCTCCCACTTCAATCGGATTGAACGTCTATGGCCGTCAGTGGCAGCCAATGCCAGGCAATGAGTAATTTTGAGCCATTTAAGGTCATTTACCTGTTGATGTTCAGTTACTTCCTGTTGATTTTGGGGTATTTTATGGGTCACTTGCTGTTTATTTTGTGTTACAGAACAGGAAGTGACCTGGGAATCACCCAAATGAATAGGCAGTGACTCAAACTCAACAGGAAATGACCTGTAAATGCCCTAAAATGAACAACAAGTGACCTGTAAATGCCCTGAAAATCAGAACGAATGACTGCGAATGCTCTGGTTTTGAATGAACGAACATTCCCAGTCTGCGTCGAGCACTGTCAATGCAGCCTTAGAGTTAACTGAGACACTACAATGGTGGAAGATTTTGGTAGCAACTTGTTGGTTTATTTTTATTTATTTATTTTTTTAGACATTGACACAGTTTGAAAACGATATCTCGATTCTTGGCAGGAGCATACCAATCACCTTTTGGGATACAAAGTATCACAATTTTGATATTTTGTCACACCCCTAATCACGATAAATCACCATTCGATATTTTGTCACACCCCTAGTGTTAATCTATCTTCTCTTGTGTCTCTCACTTTTCATCTCTTGACGATTGGACTCTCAACCACCGAGGGAGCAAATGGTGTCTCCTGTCGTTTTACTATTAGAATGACAAAATTACTAGCACGGACATGCTTCTCACATGGATGGCTAGGGGTGTGACAAAATATCGAAATGGTGATATATCGTGATACTTTGTATCCCAAAAAGTTATCGATGTGCTCCTCCCAAGAATCGAGATATCGTTTTAAAAAGGTGTCAATGTTAAAAAAAGAAACAAAAGCAAACAACAAGTTTGTCTCAGGTGTCTCAGGTAACTGTAAGGCTGCCACTGAAGGTCCTCAACACCCAATCCATTTAGACCGGGAACGTTCGTTCATTCAAAACCAGAGCATTTGCAGTCAGTCTGTCCGATTTTTGGGGCATTTACAGGTCATTTCCTGTTGAGTTTGAGTCACTGCCTAATCATTCGGGTGATTCCCAGGTCACTTCCTGTTCTGTAACTCAAACAGGAACTGACCCATAAAATACCCCAAAATCAACAGCAAGTAACTCAAAATCAACAGGTACAGTAAATGACCTTAAATGGCCTAAAATTACCTCACTGCCTGGCATTGGCTGCCACTGACGGCCATAGACGTTCAAATGGATTGGACGTCTACTAGTGATACACTCATTCCAATTCGCATCAGAAGCTTGTTTTTCTGTTCATCAGTTGTTTGTAGAATATCCTAGAATGATTTCCTGACCAATGTATCGATAATCATTGTATCGCCATATTGTCAGATCATCGTTATCGTGAGTTTTGTATCGCAAATCCTATCATATCGTGAGGTAACAAGAGGTTCCCACTCCTATGTATGGCTGACATTTTTGCTCCATTATACTCGTATGCACCTGTTAAAAACCCCTGACCTCAGTTCATCTTTCACTGTTAGTTTCTAATGTGTGTTAAGAGCAGTACTTCTCAAATAGTGGGACGGGCCCCCTAGGGGGGCACAGAGCGATGCCAGGGGAGGCGTATGTGACCTCGGGGAACATATTTTTTTGCCATACTAGAATAATGTATCATTTTCAAAGTATGCGCAGTATTTTTGAACAAAACAAGAGCACACAGCAAAGAGCACTGGAGAAATGACGAGCTAAGACGAGGAAATATGACTAAGCGTATGTAGCATTTGGCTTTGACTTTTAACTCATTTGCTCCCAGAACCGTATAAATACGTTCTATTTTAAATGCTCAACTGTCCCACAAACGTCTTTTGCGTTTTTTTTTTTTTTTTTTTAATAAGAAGCATATATAGCTTCCGCTGTAACTGAGAAACAAAGAACAACGCTCCAAACCAATTTTAAAGCAATAAAACTGGCCACTGGAGGACAGTAGCGCATTTTGGAAGACCAGGCAAGCCGATTCAACAACAGTGAACGGCCGGCCAGCATTGTCAGAGCGCTGGCGGATTGAGCCCAGGCGGCGCTCCGACCGGACAAAACAACGAGAGGACGCCTGGGACGCCAGGCGCTGGACGATCGTGCAAAACGAGTGAAACCCCCCGTGGAGCGGCTCGCCAAGCAGACTCCGCAGAAATGCAAAAATAATCCATCTTTGTGAGACAGACAACGATGAGGGAAAAGTTTACACGGCTGACGTTGCGACAACGGCGTCATCTCAGCGACAAACCGTCATCTCTCAGTAGTTATGTGTGAATAAATTGCTACTTTGCTATCAAAAGCTCTGTTTGGCTGGGTGTTCATGTTATTTTGTAAAAGTAAAACATTATTCAGATGTTTGGGATGTAACTAATGCAAAAAATAGCTTTGTTAAAGTCAAAGTTATGTTTGAAATGTATGCGTTTACAAAAAGCTCATTTTCTCCGTTTTTTCATCAGAAATTGGAAAATTGCTCAAAGTTATTTTCTAATGCTGATTTCTAAAGAATGGAAAAAGATACAAACTTACTTTTTTTTCTGCTGAAAGAAGAGAGTCTAATCTTTCTTTTGGTGGGTTCAAAGTTTATATAGCAATAGAACAGAATTTTCTGTGGGCCTTGCAAAATCAGTCAAAATCCAGAAAAAACGGCCGGGAGCGAAGGGCCTTGCTCTGGTGAAAATGGCTGGGAGTGAAAGAGTTAGTACAGTGGGAGACGAGAAAAGACCAGTCTGTGTCTAAAAATGTTTGCAACGGACAACAGGAAGCCACATCAAATAAGATGTCACTTATAAACATTAGATCCCACTCATATTGATAAGCCACTTGATTTTTTTTCAGCCAAGGCGTGCCGAATATTGCCAACAATCGTCCCGCTTTGTTTCGCAGTGTTACATCAGTAAACCAGTGAGCACTGTTAACATCATATAAGGTGGCATACCAAGTTGCTCAGTGCAAAATAGCAAAAATAAAAACTGTCCCACTGTCCAATGACACTGTTGTTTTTGTTCAATTATTTTTTTAACGGTTAAATGGTTATTTGAATTTCTTAGTATTTATTGATTGATTTTATTAAAATTTATTTTTCACTGTTAGATGGTCATAAATGTACCGTGAATGTATTTGTACAGATTGGATGTGACTTTTTTTTTTTTTTTTAATTCAGGCAAAGTGATGCACTTTAAGTCTTTTCTATATTTTATTGTAAGTTTAGCTCTATATTTTTTCTTTAATATTAAAAAGGACACAATATTATGCAGAGGTGTACTTATATTAATAATTTATAGGCAAATGATACAAATTACAGTGGCGGCGAGAGTTGGGGGGGGGGCGAAACGTAACAGAAAATAATTGAGAAGCACTGGTTAAGAGTTTGACTGAACCCTCCGTCTGGTAATTGCATTAGCCTCATAGCGCCACCAATGCTGTGACAGGTGGTCATGAGACAAGGTTGGATGAAACCTTGCACATATTACAGGAAGGGAACATTAAACACTAGTGCTAAAAAGGGCAACTACAGGTGTTTGAAAGGGAGATAAGCAACTTGATGGGAAAAATAATTGCAAGTGGCAGAGCAGACTCAAGACACAGTGGGGCTTTGAATCGTTTTCACCCTGAATGTATTCTGGGCAGTTGTTATTCTGTACAAAAACACAAGTAATCCAGGTCTGAATGAATGTCGTTTGAGGAGCAATAACAAAAGAGAGATTGGTGTATTTAGGATTTGTAGAACAGCATTTTGGCAATAACACTGTATTTTCATACATATTTTTGATCCTTTTCTTAATGTGCTTACCACTCACCTTATTGTCAGTTTTCATCATTTATGTCTCTCAGTCTTTCCCACTGTGATTGTATATGTGTGTGCGCGCGAGTAATCGTGTGCACAATTTGGCTAAGTCAGCACAATTTGACATGTTGAGGGACAAGATTAGAGGCGAAAACACCAAATATATTCAGTATTACACTCTCATCTCAGAGCTTTAGAAATTGATTTTTTTAAAGGCACACATTTGAGCGCCTGGGCTGCCGATAGCTAAGAAGGAGGTGTGGCAAACTGTCATTATCAGGCCAAAGACTCCAATTCGCACGTGTACAAATTCCGAGTGAAAAGAGGATAAACAGCAATAATCTGTTTTTGCGGACTGAAGCGTGTCTGAAGTCATTTGGACAGAAGCAGCTGTGTATGAGTTTCTCCTCCGCTGAGGCTTATTGTCCTTTACTACATGGCGCGGCCTAAGCCTGCCCTCTGGGTTAGATTGCTCGCAAAATGCCTCGTAGCCTTTGCAGGATTCCCCTGGTCTGAGCTTATCATTCTTGCACACATGCATTGGAAAGCATGGGCACTGCCTTTCTAATGACCTAAAATTCATCATAATCGTCTTCATCTGTATTCTCCCAATACAGATAAACCAACATTTACATTACAGTGATCTCTCGCTACTTCACGCTTCAAACTCCCAAACTTCAAATCCTTAGTCCATCACGGATTTTTTTTTTCCAATTAAAAAATAAATTAAAAAATGCAGATGAGCTGTCCCAATCCGATCACTTAGTCTTCCTCTCCCTCCTGCTGCTTTTCTTGGTCTGGCAGTGCACTGGAGTTGAAAAAATGAAAATTTTTAATCGAGTTAATTACAGCTTAAAAATTAAATAATCGTAATTAATCGTAATTAATCGCAATTCAAACCATCTATAAAATATGCCATATTTTTCTGTAAATTATTGTTGGAATAGAAAGATAAGACACAAGATGGGTATATACATTCAACATACGGTACATAAGTACTGTATTTGTTTATTGAAACAATAAATCAACAAGATGGCATTAACATTATTAACATCCTGTTAAAGCGATCCATGGATAGAAAGACTTGTAGTTCTTAAAAGATAAATGTTAGTACAAGTTAAAGAAATTTTATATTAAAATCCCTCTTAATGTTTTCATTTTAATAAAATTTGTAAAATTTTCAATCAAAAAATAAACTAGTAGCCCGCCATTGTTGATGTCAATAATTACACAATGCTCATGGGTGATTAAGCCCATAAAATCAGTTGCACCCAAGCGCCAGCAGATGGTGACAAAACACCAAAAAACACAAGTAGTTGGCATTGCACCGTGCTGTCATTTTAATCTGTTTGAGCGGGGCATGTGTGTTAATTGCGTCAAATATTTTAACGTGATTAATTTAAAAAATTAATTACCGCCCGTTAATGCGATAATTTTGACATTAAATTAATTTAAATTACTGATGATTGACAGACATCAAGGTTTGCTCTCGCCAGAGATGCTTGGAAGCTGAAACGTCAAAGTGCCGCATGCGTCAATCATTGTTTAGCTTGTTAAACAGTTGCTGTGGCAACTCAAATGAGCAGCTTGAGCGGATTTGAATGGAATCACTCAATGAAGCATTTAATAAAGACAAGCATTTTTCCACTTTATTATTGTTTAAAAATAATTTGGTGGTACTGTAACATGTTTAAAACTTTGTTGGTAAAATTATTAGATTTGAAGTGCTTAAAAACCGTTTATTAAATTGCATATACATAAAAGTTTTTTTTAATTATGCTTTGGGAAAAATTTGAAAAAATATGTCTTATGTATATGTATCTCTTTCCAATGCTAAATCTGAATAAATACATTGAACACACACACAAAGAAAAACACCCCCCCACCCCCAAAAAAAACACTACTTTGCGTTTTTTTTTTTTTTTTTTTTACTTATTGTGGCGGGTTATGGTCCCCATTACCCACGAAAAACGAGGGATAGCATTTACATTACTTTGAACACTTTCAATCTAATAGATCAAGTCAAAATACAGTAAAACATCTGTTAATGCGTATCCTTTTCAATTAAATATTGGTTTAGTTTCACAAAAATGGTTGTTTTCACGTAGTAGCAGCATCCTCGTGCAACGCTTACTTGTTCCTTTTCTCCCTAGAATGTAAACAGTGCATGTGATTGCACTATTTGGAAGATCTCTAAGCTGTACGCAGTTCACTGAAGAAATTGTCACACGCCGCCCACTCTTCCGTGCCGCAGGAGCTGTGGTGCGGGTAGGTTGTCCAGCGGGGTGCCTCTAGCGTGGTGGGAGGCTTCTGGTTCAGCATCCTGAAACAGCGTGCAAACTCGCACCCTGTGGTCCACTCCTTTCCAGTTTCCGTTTCTTGTGAAGTCGACTTGGTTTTGGTGCTTTAATCTATTAGTTCTATTTCAATTAATTTTGGTGGTAAATCTTGCTGATGTTCCCAAACAGTTGAGTTTGCGAACAGAGACTTGGAACAGATTAAGTTTGTAAACCGAATTTCCATTGTAGTAGACATTTCCAAAAGGCTAGATTGTGCAAATGTACTGTTGTTCCCTGTGTTGTCTGTGTAAGCACTAGCAGAAACAATCACTGAAGTCAATGGAAATTGTCACTACGTGGTCACATAAGTGATGATTTATTGGTATGAAGAGAGTTTGTTTGTTCGTTCGCCTCTTGTCTTTGTTTTTGCTGACATCTCCCCAAGGTTAGTAGGATTGTAGGTTCTAAATTGCTTGTAGGTGTAACCATTCAGGTATAGTGCTTTGCTGTCTCCATATGTCAGCTATGTGCTTGACGGATGGACCGCCAATTTTGTATCATTTGTCTTGCACAGATGGGATTGGCACAACTTTGTGACAAGCCTGCGCAAGGTTAGCATATATTGTTGATCAGGCTACTCCTTTCTTAGCAGCTCAGCATTACAATTCTACTAATGTATTTATGATGATCAAACTGGGATGTGGATTAGCATATGTCCATGTAACATCTTTCTCACATTCTACAGATACATTTCTGCAATTGAATTGAGTTGAATTGAATTGAATCTAAATGGTTAGACTTGGATTGGAACCATACTTTGAATCAGGTTTCACCAAATCCGGACCTCGCGGCCAATTTTCCTGTTCTGTTTTCCATGTCTACCTCGTCTAACACACCTGAATCAAATAATCAGGATCATTATCAGGCTTCCGGAGAGCTTGCTGGTGACATAATAATTTGATTCAGTTGTGTTAGGGGAGAGAGACTTGTAAAACACTAAAGGATAGGTGGCAGCAAGGTCCGGATTTGGTGAACCCTGCTTTAAAGTATCAGTGTATTTCATGCTATTTCATGCAATATTTCAGAAAGTCCTTGATTGGTTTGTCAATTTTTCCGACTTTTGTGGGCTGTCTCACATAAAATGATAAGCACTAAGAAGTACCGTCAGTTGAGGAAATATTAATTGAGCAGAATAGTGAATATACTATTTCAATTCTAAATAGAATTCCTGAGTGTTTCTTCAAACTATGCAGAACTGCACTTTCATTTCACAAGAGCAATAAATGCACTTAAAAATAAATTAAAATACCCGAACTTAGCAAATGATATACTATATATATATAGAAAAATAAAATAAACCCTAAATGTGGATCTAAGTACAACAAAAGAACAATTGCCTAACTTGCATTGCAAACGTATGCTAGCTTACATACCATGAAATGCTAACTTTTTTTTTTTTTTTTTGGCAATGCTCTTAGCAAAGACATATTCAAAGACATATTCCCACAAAAAAACTGCCAAATATACATCTAAACTAAATAATGAATGCATAAACAAACATATTAGCTCATATTCAGCCACATTAGACGAGTTATGACATATTCACTGTTGCCACTAGAGGGCAGTGTATCCACCCAAATCAATTAAACTAGATGCAAACACTTCAAAAACAAACCATTACAACACCGCTCTAATTAAACTAATCCTCGAAGCAGCAAAATTTGATTTAAAGCTTTTTTCTAATGGAATTACTCGAGTTTATCGCTTAATCGTTGCACCACTACTTTATATGTATGTATATATATATAATATATACAGTTGTGGTCAAAAGTTTACATACACTTGTGAAGAACATAATGTCATGGCTCTCTTGAGTTTCCAGTTATTTCTACAACTCAGATTTGTCTTCAATAGAGTGATTGGAACAGATACTTATTTGTCACAAAAAACATTCATGAAGTTTGGTTCTTTTATGACTTTATTATGGGTGAACAGAAACAGTGATCAAATCTGCTGGGTCAAAAACATACATACAGCAACACAAATTAGCAATTTTGGTGACTTAGAAAGTTGTGTCAGTGAAATGAGTTTCATAGCATGGCCTCTTAACTTCTTGTGAGTGATTATGAGTGACTAAAGCTGGTGACTTCTCTGAGGCCATTTAAATAGGGCTCATTGGATGCAAACGCCCACAAACGCTACAATGGGAAAGTCAAAGGAGCTCAGCATGGATCTGAAAAAGCGAATCATTGACTTGAACAAGTCAGGAACGTCACTTGGAGCCATTTCAAAGCAGCTGAGGTCCCAAGAGAAACAGTGCAAACAATTGTTTGTACGTATAAAGTGCATGGCACTGTTTTGTCACTGCCACGATCAGGAATCACCTGCTGCTGAGAGAAAATTGGTCAGGAGGGTGAAGATTCAACCGAGAATCACCAAAAAGCAGATCTGCCAAGAATTAGAAGCTGCTGGAACACAGGTGTCAGTGTCCACAGTCAAGCGTGTTTTGCATCTCCATGGACTGAGAGGCTGCCGTGCAAGAAGGAAGCCCTTGCTCCAAAAGCGGCACCTTAAGGCTCGACTGAAGTTTGCTGCTGATCAAAGATAAGACAAAGATAAGACCTTCTGGAGGAAAGTTCTGTGGTCAGACGAAACAAAAATCGAGCTGTTTGGCCACAATGCCCAGCAATATGTTTGGAGGAGAAAAGGTGAGGCCTTTAACCCAAGTACACCATGCCTACCGTCAAGTACGGTGGTGGTAGTATTATGCTGTGGGGCTGTTTTGCTGCCAGTGGAACTGGTGCTTTACAGAGAGTAAATGGGATAATGAAGAAGGAGGATTACCTTCAAATTCTTCAAGATAACCTAAAGTCATCAGCCCGAAGATTGGGTCTTGGGCGCAGTTGGGTGTTCCAACAGGACAATGACCCCAAACACACATCAAAAGTGGTAATGGAATGGCTAAATCAGGCTAGAATTAAAGTTTTCGAATGGCCTTCCCAAAGTCCTGACTTAAACCCCATTGAGAACTTGTGGACAATGCTGAATAAACAAGTCCATGTCAGAAAGCCATCAAATTGAACTGAACTGCACCAATTCTGTCAAGAGGAGTGGTCAAAGATTCAACCAGAAGCTTGTGGATGGCTACCAAAAGCGCCTAATTGAAGTGAAAATGGCCAAGGGACATGTTACCAAATATTAGCCCTGCTGTATGTATATTTTTGACCCAGCAGATTTGATCACTTTTTTTTTGTTCACCCATGATAAAGTCATAAAAGAACCTAACTTCATGAATGTTTTTTGTGACAAAGAAGTATCTGTTCCAATCACTCTATCAGAGAAAAATCAGAGTTGTAGAAATAACTGGAAACTCAAGAGAGCCATGACATTATGTTCTTCACAAGTGTATGTAACCTTTTGACCACAACTGTATATATGATATAGTAAATGATTTGCCTTCAAGGTTTGTCCAGTTGAGTCAGGTAGCTTTCATATTTTAGAAGTTGGAACTCTTAATGTGTCTGCATGGTCTGTTTTTTTTTTTTTTTTTTCCTTGGCCATTCACAAGTTCTTTTGTCTGTAAATTACTATTTTGTTAGAATGAATCTATAGTTAGATTTAAACATGTTTGGTGTGTCAGTAATTACCTAGCTGCCGAAGTGACGCATGTTACTATTTTTTGAGGCATTGTTCTCTCTTTTGATGTTCTCTGACATCAGCTTTCGATGTACAATGAACCATGAATATTATGCAAGTGCATAAACAGAAACTGCAAAACTCGCTTTGATCAGTTGGAAAACTTCTGCTCCTGCAGTTTTTAGCTTAACGTACAATTGAAACTGACCCTTGTGGGATTTGAAACAAAGTGCTTGTATATGTAAACAAAGGCATAAATTACGCTCTTCTCTAGCAGTTCAGAAACATACACCGCCATTGGGCCTTAGTGTATAATTTTTCAAACCCATGGTGCTTCCCAATTCTCTGTTTGAACATTCTGGAAATACCAATTTAGTGATCCATCCATAGTCAACAAGCCAAGAAGTTGTTTCCTCTTCTTTTTTTCAGAAAAGAACATGCGGATCAAATGGAGGTTTGTGTTAAATCAATCCTCTGGCACTTATGTCTAGCTGTCAAAGAAGAAATAATAGTTTCTTCTCCAATTGAAAAATAAACCATCCACTTGATGTTTTGTTTTTCTGTGTTGATTGTTGTATTACTTTGTTTTCAACTTGAATATTCTATGCTCACCGGTTTTATTTAAAGCCCAAGAAAGAGAACTACTTTAATGCACACAATATGGACAGAATTCTGGGGTAAAGGTAAAACGAGGTTTGGACAAATGTGTGCAAATGTGTGCACTATTTTAGCGACTGTTAGACAGACTTTAGTTTTCAGGGACTTATGTTAAACAATAAAGAATGAATGAATAAATAAATCAATAAATAAAAGGGAAAAAAAATGCATAGCAGACACAACCCACCCAAAATAACATTAATAACAAAGAGCAACCAAGTCATCTGCTTTACTTCCAATATTACATTTATATCAGATGTAGTATAATATAGCTGTGAAAAAAAAAAAACTATATTGTTTTAGAGGGTACTCATATGTGACAGTTATTTGTAATTCATAATTGATTTATGCATATACACTATGTAACTATTACACTATGTAACGTTTAAGTTGTGGTCGATTTTAGCGACGCCGGTGGACAAAAGTGGTAGTGTTTTGCCTTAAGGGAGATTGCGTTTCCCATGAGGACCAGCGCACACCTGCAGTGTCGTAAAATCATGAATCAATCAAATTTCAATCTCCTGATCGCCCGCAGATGGATTAAATGGCATTTCTGTTTCTAGCAGCTGTGTAAAGGATGAATAGTAAAAAGTTAATGAATACAGTTCTTGCAAAACAATAGCATATGACAGTTAGGTACCTGTGGCTTTGTGTGGCTAACCCCCCACCCTACCCTACCTGAACTTGTGAGCGCTGATGAGTTTGGTTGTGTGTGTGTGTTTGTTTGGGGGCGGGGGGGGGGGGGGGGGGGGTCACGCCAGCAAGTCAAAGCCGAGCCAATGTTTATTCTTTCTATCCTGGAATTGCCTTTCTATCCCCCTCCTCAGACAGAACTTTTTGTCTCTTGTTGCTCTGCCATCTTTGCACAATTCACGCGAAAGCGTACGCCTCTACTTCCGTCTTTATAATGAATGGGGGAGTGACGTATGCCGTAAAGCAGTCAGCACATTTGTATTTTTTTTTTTTTTTGTGTGCGTGTGGCAGGATTCGTGCCGCCCTCCTAAAAGTTAATTACCGTATTTTTCGGACTATAAGTCGCAGTTTTCTTTCATAGTTTGGCTGGGGGTGCGACTTATACTCAGGAGCGACTCATGTGTGAAAATATTAACACATTATGATATCATTTCCAGTGTTGTTAATCTTACTGAAAAAAAGTAATTAATTATAGTTACAAATTACTTCTCCCAAAAAGTAATTGCGTTAGTAACTCAATTAACTGATTGTAAGAGTAATTAGTTACTTGGCAAAGTAATTGGTGATAATTACTTTTTTTTTTTTTTTTTTTTTTTTTTTTTTTTTAGGAAAAAAAAAAACATTGGCCACACTATGTGAAGTTTTTTTGTGGAGGTTTTTGGTACAATTGGCCCGAGCCCAATTCTTTACCCTAATTTACCCTTTACCCTGAATCAACTGTTAAAAGTTGTTAAAATTGCTCCCATTATTGCATTAGTTCCCTTCTCTCTACTTTCGACATATGAAAGTTTTAAAACCGTTTCATCATTTAAAGATAGATTCAAGTCAAGATTTTGCCGATTTAGAAGTATTTTAGATAAAAATTTACTTAGGTTCGCTAGGAAGGTTCTCTACAACAGAGCCGTCCTAAAAAGCCTACTGCTTTAAGATAGCGGCTGTCAACTAACGCATTAAGTGCCATGTCTGTCATTTTGCATCTAGTTATATCTATATACAGTACATGTGATATCTACCATGTCTACCATATCTACCATAACATGCGGGCGTAGTTTGTGGGCTATCGGCTACAACATGTATTATTGGAGCTACCTAGCATCGCGTTTGGTCGGCATCACAACTTTCTAGCCTCCTCCCCGCTCCTGCTCTGCTCTGTCGTCTCGGTGAGTCCGTCTCCCTCAGACTTTTCGACCAATATAGTAACGCATAGTAACGCATGCCTTTCCGTCCTCAGTAACGGTAACGGCGTTGCCAAGATAGAAAAGTAATTAATTAGATTACCCACTACTGAAAAAAGTAACGCCGTTAGTAACGCCGTTATATTGTAACGCCGTTATTAACAACACTGATCATTTCACATGTTATTTTGGTGTTTTGGAGTGACACTGATGATTTGGTAAAAATGTTAGCATTTTCTTTATGCCATAGTTATCTGAATAACTCTTAATAGCTATGGCCACATTCGCGTTCTGCCATTGGCAATGTGTGTTCAATTGTATTATTGACTTTTTTTATTTTGAAATGCATGCTTATAGTTTGTGGCACTCGCCAGAGGAAGACGGACAGCTACGCAGAAATTGAGCGAGTGGGCGAGAGAAAAAGAGAGAGAAAGAAACATGGGTGCGAACTTACGTTCATTGTTTATGCTTGTAAAATATCTTTACAGAGGTAACGCCTGTGTGTATCATCTTTTCTGTTGTTGTTGTGTGTTTTCCACCCGCGATCGGACACTTAGAGCCAGTTGTGTGGTTGTTTGAACGATGTGCTAATGCTAGTGACCGCTTGCTAACCGTTTGTGTCATTGCTGTAATAGCAGCTAATTATCATTTATTTATGTTGATGCGAACCTGTTTGGTATCGAGGATGAAATTGATTTGTATTATTTCTATTTTTAGTTTCACTCTTCAAATGATGGTGTCATAACGACGGCCAAAATAAAGTCAGAAAATTATACGGACATCCAGCATCGTCATTTGGAAGTTTAGCTCACTGTGTAGCCAGGACCAAGCCGTAGCGTCCTAGTGAGGACAGTATAATCGCATTTTGTTGTTCATGCATCATGTAACATCATCATATTGCACACTTATTCAGCATGTAGTTATCTATTGTATTTTTATATTAAATTGCCTTTCAAGATGACATATCTGTTCTATGTGTTGGATTTTATTAAGTAAATTTCCTCCAAAAATGCGACTTATACTCCGGTGCGACTTATAAAACGACATATAAAAGATGTGTCATTCAACTAGTCGTCAGTCGACATAATCACAAATGTTGTGAAAATATTTTAGAAAGGTTGAAAAGTTACCTAGTGTTGCTTTAAAATAATTGAAACAGAAATACATATGTGAGGTGATGAAATTCTAAATACTGTACATTTAAAATACCAGCCACAGATTTTCCAGGGAAAATTTATTTTCTGGTTGCCAGTGTAACCTCTCTCATGTGGCTTTACCGACTCCGAGAAGAAAAATTCAACAATATCTAGATTTAGATGTTGAAAACAAGTTTGTCGGCTCATAATTTATAGACTTCCCTTCTGCTGACACCACATCCTTTTTACATCACAGTCTAAATCCTAGCATTTCTCTTTCCTAATGCTACACTTCTCTTCTCTGATCCTCATGTTGAACCTGATACTTGATACCAATGAACCACAGCTGATATAATCATAACACTGACTGTGTGGCTGTGTTGCCAGCACATTATCAGATGTAGTAAATCAGTTTATAGATTAATCAAATTCACTCACCGCGTCTTAATACTGCACCCCCTTCTTTCCTCCCCTTTCGGCTCTTCACAACATTAAACTCAGTTTGGCCCATTCTCAGTGCACTCAGGTGTGGCTCAACCGCCACACTCTGTTAATAAGGCTGCGATGCGTTCATATTGTATTTGCCCCCTGGTCATCTGATTGAATCAGTGCTGCAATGTGGTTAAAAGTGTGGCACTGATAGCTGGGATATGCTGTTAAAGAAAAAAAAGGGGTCTTCGAGGTGTGGCAGTGCTGTCTAAGTGTTGGGACACACGGGAGACACATCTGGGTCTGCACTGACACTTCTTAAACACAAACACACACAATCAAAGAGGCTCAGAGGAAAACCTGATTTCTACGTTGCAGCTTATAAGGAGCTATGCCTCCTATGCCTCATGAGAGAGAATTTCTAAATATGAACATAAATCATTCACATCAAGTCCATGATCACAGATATACTGTACTAAGTGTAAGTCTAAATGTCTGTTTTCCTCCCAAGATCTTAAGGGTAAAAACATTCATCACCTCTCATCTCTTAAAACTAAACGATACATACATAACACAAAGACAGGAGTAAAGGAGAGCAATATCACACATGGAGCTACCCAATTAAGCATTCCTGTAGGTACCATTCATAGATAATGAAGGAAGCAGGCGCCAGTGGGAATTTGTATGGCAGCCTTTTCTTTCCCTCTTCCACTCCCAATAGAAACAACATGATCCCTTGGTCTTCTGTAAATAGCAATAAAATAAATTAATGTTAGAATAACACCTGGCCCTTCTTACGAAATGACTACTGTGATTTTCAGACTACAAGCCGCTACTTCATTTTGAATCCTCCGGCTAAAAGTCCAGTGCGGCTTATTTGTTGATTCATTTGGGTTAACACTGGAAGTCCTGTTTTTTGGGGGGGCTATAAATACCAGAAAGGCGTCAAATTACCCCGAACCTGACTACTGGGCTTTGTCAAACAATAGACCACTCAAACAGATAATCAAGCAGGCCACCCATATACACTCCTGTGGAGTCGCTGCCTAGGTGTGAAGGGGGGGGGTTTCACTCTGCATAGCTGCAATTAGCATCTTGAATATAAGAGAGACGAAGGGTGGACTTCTTGGTGGGTCTTGAAAAGGAATTGGCTCACTGAAAGAAGGCAAGGCAAGGCAAATTTATTTATATAGCACAATTCAACACGAGGCAATTCAAAGTGCTTTACATCACATAAAGATCATAAAAATCACATTTAAATCAATACAACGTAAAAACCAAGACAAAAGATCGCACTTAATCACAGAATAAAAATAAATAAATCCAAATAAAACAAAAATAAAAAAATAAAACAAAAACTACTACTCCTAATAATAATTGAAATCAGCAATGGAGATAAGCACAAGAGGAATAGAAAGCAGGTAGATTGAAATATATAGACGGCTATGGATATGCAGTGTTAAACAAAAGCGTTTTTAGTTTTTAAAAAAGAATGAAAAAATTGCTTCGGCAACAACCTCCAAAACCTAGCCCCGGGAAAAGGGCGAAGTGTCATATGTCACTACATAAAAATGTTTTGTTTTGTTTTGTTTTATATTACACCGTCCCCTGTACTGTAGGCAAACTGCAGCTTTTGGCAGATGTAAAAAGGTTGTCCGCCCGATTGCCTGCCTGAATCGTCCACTGTCCGACAAGCAACAACTGTTTTGTCCAATTGGACAAGCCTATTTGGGCAGGAAGGGGGGTGGGGGGATAATGACGTCTGAAGGTGTTCATTGTCTCACACAACCATCCAATGGCACCTTTGCCTCCATACAGTTTACACACATACACACATTATATGTGAGACATACTGTAATTCTGAAGTTAAAAAAAAAGAAAAGACAGCCTGACTAGTATGTCCCATTTGGTTTACACAGAGGATAAAACTGGAAGAGTTGAAGGGACAAGTTAACACCTAAAAAGAAAAGTCACATCCTGTCAATAGTTTGGTCTATTTTATGGTGGCTTTTTCACACCAACCCGTCTACTGGGCTTGAATGTGACAACAGGACAGATAGATTAATGCTCATGACGGTCTCATGTCATAATTATGGTTGTCTAATAACAGTCTTATGGCGCCACTGTCAAATAAAGTGTTACCATATACCATAACTAACAGTTAATGAAACAACAGTAACTGAAGAAATAATTAGCACAGAACATGAATTTTGATTGTTATTTACATCTGTAGCGCTGCAATGCATGCTAGGAGGCATGCTGGACAACAACAGTGTTGACAGCAGAGGTTCCCTGTCTCCCGGAAGGGAGCGTTGCCAAATAAAGCTTCTTGAAGCAATGATGCTCATTCATGGTGGTTCATTTGGTCTTATTACAGTCGTATGATGCAGCTGTCAAATAAAGTGTTTTCGGTTAATATCTTTTGGTGTAAATATCCCATAATACAGTGAGGACAGCTGCGGCTTATAGTCCAATGCGGCTTATCTATGAACAAATGTCGTTTTCGTGTCAAATTTAGTCGGTGGTGGCTTATAGTCAGGTGCACCTTATAGTGCCATATTAAGCTATTTTTTCCTCATTTTTTTTTAGATTGCATTTAACCTTTGGCTCTTTTTTCAGCATGCCTCAGCTCTCTGACACAAGTACAGTGAAACCACATGCTGTTGTTGACACTGTTACTTTCTATATCCAAGTTTTCCCCACTAGTGGTATTTTAGTTCTTACACCAGGGATACTACCTTTTTTCAGAGGTGCCATCCTGACTGGACTGCTTTGATCTTGACTGAATTTCTATTCCCTACATTTTTTAGTGTGCTGTATGCAGTCCTGGCTGACATATAGTCGCTGAACAGAAACAGAAGAATGTCTTTGGTGTGCTGGTGTCAGGAAAACACAAGCCACAGTAATACTGTTTAAGACAAAGTGAAGCGATGGATACAATAAGGCAGGGGTGGCTGAGGAGATAAAACAAGTGTGAGGGGGGAGGAGCCCAGAGCGGGAGAGATGAATAACTGTGTGACAGGTGGAATGAAAAAGCTGCAGAGGGTATACAGAGAAGTGTGGTTATAGGCGGGTGTGTGGTGTGGCGTAACGTTGTGTTTGGGTCATACATCACGCTAATACAGCAGGAGGACATAGCCTAGCGCAGCGCTATGCAGAGCAGGAGTTGAAGAATATGCTGTGCTTGCAAACTGCTCAATCTGATTGAAACCCACCACTCAGGGGCTATACTTGCACCCTCAAGTACTCGTTATAAATCTTCCATTGCCCCGCATATTTACTGATAATCCCCCAAAGCAGACACATGGGCACTTGATAGCAGTAAAAGATGCTCCATGTATTTGTCAGCATCCTGTTTGGCTCAGGCTTCAGCATTTTCACATGCAACGACATGGTGAGTGAGGTGTGACTCATTCAATTAAACTCCCATCAGATCACCAATTTTAGAGTGTTTGTTGGCTAAGAAACGCCAGTGAAGATTTGAGGGTAGTTGGCTTCCACATATACTCTCTGTCAGAGAGGTGTCAAATTTATTATTGGTATATTGTTTTAGAGCAGCCAATAATCCAAACAATAAAAATATTAACATTTCCTCCCTCTTAGCGTCCATCAGTCAACAGAGCTCTAATTATATTTTATTGTGATTGTTTTATATTTTGACTCTCAATGTGCTTTCCATCATAAACGGAAAAGAAAGTTTAGCTTAGTCTCCTTTGAAATGTTTTTTGGGCAAAAAATATCCACCATTTAAAACACTTTGTAACTTTTCAGTTTTAGTCGATTTTAGCGACACTAGTAGACAAAAGCGGTAGTGTTTTGCCTTAAAAAAGACTGCGTTTCCCATGAGGACCAGCAAACACCCGCATGGTGTCGTAAAATCATTATGGTCGCCTGCAGATGGATTAAACAACATTTCTGTTTCCAGCGGCTGTGTGAAGGATGAAAAGTAATAAGATAATGAATCCAGTTGTAGCTAAACAATAGCATATGACAACCGTGTGGCTAACCCCCAAACCCTCCTGGTTGGAGGTGTCATGCCATTGTGTGAAAGCCGGGCCAATGTTTAATCTCTATATCCTGGTAGCAGCCCTGTCTTTTTCCTCCTCAGACAAAACTTTTTGTCTCTATTGCTCTACCTGGTACCTCTACATATGAAGTTAATTCGTTCCAGGACCTTGTTTGTAATGTCCGTATTGTTCGTATGTAGGATTTTCCCATAAGAAAACATTATAATTCATTAATTCATTCCCCAGCCCGAAAACCTACACTAAATCCTTAATAAATGCTGCTCGTGCTATAGCAAAAAGCAATTACACAGAGCAAAACAAATAAATTATTAATAAAAATCGGACTAATTATATAATCATAGAAATAATAATAATAATAATACCTGTAATAATAATATCTGTAATAATGTAACGAATCGGGTTCTAATGTGGCGGATGTGTTTTGCGTAGTGTACCTGAAGGTAATGTGTGGCTGACTTGACAGATTGAGAGAGGGACTTTTTATTTTCACTTTGTTCAGCTGCGGCGGACAGTAGGCATGTTGTGCTGCACAAGTTCTGAAATAAATGATTAAAAACCTGACGAAGCTGGTGATTTCTTTGGTGATGTTAACACAATAATAATTGTCACCTTAACTTATTAAGACTGGCGAACAGGGGTCGGAGAAGGACCGTCGAGATCGTAGACATTCTACGGCCCTATTGTCGAGCCAGTTCACGGATGCGCGCACCCCGCTCATAGTTTTCTATAATTTCCATCTTCATTTCAGTGGTAACCCTCACCTTTTTCCTTTTTTTCACCACCTGCACTAACATTTTTTGAACCTGTGGTGATTTCTCTCACAAGAAAATCGGCCATGCGTCCGTCTTGCGGGAAAACAAAGAAACTGCGGCGCTGTCATAAATCTTTAGAAACAAATGGCGAGTCTAGTTTCGTGTGTCGAAGCATTCGTGCGTCGAGGTACCGCTGTATAATGTAATTTTACCATCAATGAAAATAATCACTAGGTTTTCTAAACCTATCGTAGCGTATCGTGTAGATGAACTGAAATATTATTATTGAATGTAGAATTTAGGAAGCCTCTTGTAATGTATAATGTATACTGTACGCGTATTCAATACTAAATGGTGCATGCAGTAAATAACAAAGCTTTTTTAAAGCCTCAGTGATTGTCTCAAGTCATAAGTTTTCATATAAAGTGATTTTGTCTGTCTGACCTCATTGTCCAACATCTCGCTGTTTTAGGTCTTTTCACCATGACAAATGAACTCCACGTTGTCCTCTAATGTTTACACTATCGGTTCACCAAGTCAAAATATGACCGTTTTACTTTATAAAAATGACGTGGTTGGAAGAATGCTTTCAAGGTGTTCTGCCTTTTTCAGTTTGCACCAGCACCAGTTGATGTCTTTTATTTGCTGTCGCCTATTTTTCACGAAGCATTCAGATTCGGGTAGACATGTCCTCGTCCTCATCATTAACTAAGCTCATTGGTGCAGCAAAATGAAATTAAATAAATGCAAACTTAATGTAGATTCCAAGTCGTTGAGGTTATGATCGTCGCCCAAACACAGTCAATTTGATTCCAATGGTATTCACTCATACTCGGCTCATAATAACATTTCAGTCCAGTGTGTGTGGGTGTGTGTTTAATTGGATGTGCTTCGAGGTCTCATTGTTTGCCACCTGGTGATAAGCGTGGAGGCTGTGCTGCTTGGCATTTATCACCATTCACCTACAGAGAGCGGGAGCTGCAAGCAGGTCATGTGCTCTAGTCTCACCTCAGGGCTTATTAATTAATGTTGAAGGCCGTTTGATGAACACGCCACCAAACACTCACAGAGGTGACGATGCGAAGAGCTTCGATACAAGCCTTGCATTTTGCCCGCAGTGCATTTGAACGGAGCCAACAGTTATGTTTCTCTAATATGGGTGGCCTACTGAGGGACTCCAAGGTCTTCTCAGAAGTAGACCAGTGGTTGTCTGTAAAAGGAGTGTCTTGAGGTGTTGTTGTGAGGTTGGAGCTTGAGGTGAAAAGGTACAGGTATTGAAGTAGAGCCTACTATTGACTTGCCATTTTCATGAATGACCTTGTGTTTTCTTTGGTATTGTTCATTATAGTTCAAAGGTTGGTTTGGACCAACGCTCGCGGTTGGAAATAAGGGTTTTATGGAGTACGTGAGGGCCCCTTAGGCAGTGAACTGGTACTTTGGAGCCATGCGGTGTTTGACAGGGCAGTTATAATTGCTCCTTGGAGACAGTCAGCATCATCAAAATGAATCCTTTTTGAAAGCTTGCTCCTCTTCAAGAAGGGTGGATATGCCGCACGGGAGGAGTGAGACCATAAGGCAGCAAAGTGAGGGTAGACGTTTATTCGTTTGATGCTACTAATTTTTAGATTTGTCGACAGTCTGTACTAGGTCATTTGAGGCTTAATAATCTCTTGCCGTTTTACTGCTGTGTACTTTTTCCTCTCACTGGACCATTTTATTCCCTCAAATTAAGTTTCTTTAATGTTTCTCAATTGTGGAGAACTGGAAAACATGAGGCGCTGTGACCTAGCTTCCGTTTCGCTGAGGGCCACTTGTGGCTGAATGTCCAAAGGGTCAAGTTGCTTGAAGTGTGTCGGTTCATGTAAGTTTTTTTTTTCTTTTTTTTTTTTTTTTTTGTTCAGCTCTTTGAGAACAACAAGCTTAGGAAAGCCATATTTACATTTGCTTCTAGCAGATTGTACATTTCAGCATCCAAGAAGGATTTTTCTCAAGCCTGCTATTACTGTACAGTGGTACCTCGACATACGAATGCCTAGAGGTACGATCCTTTCGAAATCTCACGTAAAATTTGAATCGTCATTTGTCTTGACACATGACGACATGCTCGAAATACGACCATTTACAACAGCATCGCAGTTTCATTGTTTTCCCACAAGACGGCAGCAGGGTGAATTTTCTAAAAGAAATCAATAAGGGTCCAAACAAGGTTAGTGAAGGTGGTGAAAAAAGGAAAAAGGAACACTTACCATTAAAAATGAAGATAGAAACGATAGAAAAATATGAGGGTGGTGTGAACTGGGACAACAATACTGCCGGAATATGTCCACGATCTCAACGGTCCTCCTCCGACCTCCGTTTGCTAGTCTTTACAGGGTGACCCAAAAAAAAGTTTACACTGCCATAATACAACTTAAATGCCATGTTTATTCATCTTAGAATTAGAATTTAATCACAAATTATACATTATTGTAAAGAACATGTACAGTGCACTCTATTTTTCAATGTGTCCTCCCTTAAGTGTCACAACAGCCTCCAGGTGCCTGCGGAACGCTTGACAGGTCTATGTAGGATGTTGTCATCTTTTCCCAAGATCTAACAATGGACCTCTCCAAGGCTGCCACAGAAGTTTGTGGCTTCTTACAGGCACTGTCCTCAACAGTTGCCCATATGCTATAATCCAGGGGATTGAGATCTGGACTCTAGGGTGGCCACATATCACCTTGTCAATCAACTTTTTGGTCCGCACAGATCGTTACTTCCAGACCCAGGTTTTCGTGAGGCTGTTCCAGTATCTTTCAGCTTCTTTTTAACTTTGTAGACTGCACATCTGGATATTCTCAGATTTGCTGCAATCTCAGTAGGTGTCAGACCGGCACGCAGCAATTCAGGTACAGCTAAAGTTTTCTTCATTTTCAGCAGAAGCACAGAACTTGTAGAGACGAGAGATTACCAGCTGCATTGAGTGACCTTAATGAATCACTTAAGCATGACAACCTATTTAGATATGTTTCAATGGCTTTTAAACAAGCAGTCAACTGAGTGTAAACTTCTTTTTGGGTCACCCTGTATAAGTTAAGGTGACAATTATTATTATTGTAACCAGTGTTGTCACTAACCTGTTACTGTAATCTAATTACTTTCTTTCAGTAACAAGTAATTTAATGTGTTCATTTTTCCAAACCAGTAATCTGATTAAAGTTGAATGATGAATGAATGTTGAATGAATGAAGAATACTGTAGTCATGTACGAAGAGCATTTTGAATAGAATATGTAAGAAAGGTTCTCACTGCGTGTTTGTTTCCATGGTAACTGCTCACACTTACTTCCTGTTTTGGTCTCGAGTCACACGCGCTAAGTGTTTTGGGACTGAGAAAGGCGGGTGCCAGCACATTCGAGCCGAGTGCAGCCACCTGTTGAGATGTGCGAGGGATTGTTAATCTGTGTGCGTCCATTAATGAACGTGAATATTTTTCCTTTATTCTGGAGGGCTCCAGTAATAGGTTGGAGCTGCTACATGTGCGCCCGTTTGATAACTTTGCCGTTACAACGGCGGGTCGTCATCAGCGATCATTGTTTACATCATATTCGTGTTGCTCATTTATGCTGTGAGGTGATGTGTTCGTTGAGCATCTTTGAGATGTGTTGTAAGTCTGATTGAGTGTATGGTGCTTAGTTGCTGCCACGTTTTGTGGCCAAATTCACCGCGTTTGTGTATGCCATACTTCCGGGTTGTGCGCGCGCCTCCGCGCCCGCCCCCACCTTTGTGTTTATTGCACTGTGCAATTCATTTGTGTGTTGTTGATTGATTATTGTGCAGTGAATTTGCATTGTTTTACATTGGCACTGATATGCTGTAAACCCTAACCTCTTAACCCTAACCCAATTTTTTTGACATTAGGCTTAATCTTCAAATTAGTGGGATTTAATTAGTAGGTGGAGTTGATTTCAACAAATTGCATGCAGTTTGTCCGTTATTTGTTAGTGTCAAGGCTCCGGAGTGGCCTAGCTAGCACAAGTCAATTGTGTTTGAAATGAACTCCATTGAATAATTAAACCTCCGCTAACTCAAAGATTAAGCCTTATGTGAAAAATTCTGATCTTCTCCTTTAAATTCAAATTATCGGAAAGTCAATTACATGCGAAGACATATTTCTGTTGTCATTCTTATGTTGAGGCGGCAAAGGTAAAAAAAAAACGGTAAAAAGTAACTGATAAATTTCTTTTAATGTATGTTAGTTACTCTGATAATAAAGTAATCAATAAAGTAACTAGATTTACTTTTTTAGGTATAATCAATAATCAGTAATTACTTTTTCTGTGACAACACTGATTATAACATTGGCAAGAATGTCGCAGGCTTCATCAGGTTTTTAATTATTTATTTTAGAACTTGTGCAACACAACAGGGCTACTGTCCACCATAGCTGACGCCAACCACTACTGAACATGAAAAAGTAAAAACATCTCACTCTTTCATTTTGAAAAAAATTTCAATCAAAAAATAAACTAATAGCTCGCCATTGTTGACGTCGCCGAGCGGTGACGTCACATCGGGCTCCCTGCCGTTCTTCCACAGTGTCTTTAACTACATAAGGTAGTGATTGAAATACACCAGAAGGTGTCAATGGAGAGTTTTAAATTAATTAGAGATCTAGCCAAAGCAAAGTCTGAGTAAGTTTTATGTGTATTTTGCATAGCTATTTTGATTGGGAATGCCAGTTCTCTTCGCATTGAGCGCTTTTCTTTTTGTGAACATTATTTTTTTGAGAGAGATGAATATTATTTGATATTATTATTTGATATATTATTATGACTGTCAGTGGTGGCTGCAAAAGGTATACAGTATGTTCTGTGTTGTGTTCAATTAGGCGTATTAAGAAAAAGAACGTCTCCTGCTCTGTCCAAAAGCATGATGGGAAGTTGGGCAACTATAACTGTTTGTAGTAGCTTCTAAAGCTTAAGCCAATAAAAGGCGCGACCTAATGAGCGCCTGTGTCCATTCGCACATCTCTGCCTTTTCGCTCTCAATGTGCTAAATGGCGTCATTGTAAACTGTTTGAGGCAACGCATGAACGGGTAATTCCGTGTATGCGTCAAATATTTTAATGTGAATAATTTAAAAAAAATAATTACCGCCCGTTAACGCGATAAATTTGACAACTCTAATTATTATTATTATTATTATTATTATTATTATTATTATGATTTTTAATTATAATTTATTTGTTTTGCTCTGTGTAATTGCTATTTGTGATTGGAGCTGCAGTATTTATAGAAGATTTAGCGTAGGTTTTTGGGCTGTGGAACGTATTAATCGAATTACAATGTATTCTTATGGGAAAATCCCGCTCGGCATACGACCATTTAAACTTACAAATCAGGTCCTGGAATTTAATTCATATGTAGAGATACCACTGTATAGCTGTAATTGACCAGGGCGTCGGAAACCACTTGCTCTTGAGCTTGTAGATTCAATGAATGTGGGGTCATGATTGGAGGGCAGAGGCTATGACAGAAACTGTGTGGAACATATGAGCTTGTGTGCGTGTGCGCGTGTGTGACCACTGAATTGATGGGTGTGAAACCTTTCTACCCCCTTCATCTGACCGCCACTTATTCTCTGCCTCACAAAGAAGATCATATCAAAATTGCAATTAACTTGCCATGTCCACCTTGTTTAATGCAGCAACACATAGTAAATATAATTCATTAGTACAGACAGACCTTCATGGTTGACTGGTGCTATATTGTTTTCCATAAACAGCAGCGTGCGTCTCCCTGGGCGTGACCCAGGTGTTGACCCATGAAGAACTCTTGACCGATCTTGCCATGTCCTCCCGACTGAGTGTCGTGACACTCTGAATTTTGACCGACAGGCAGCCAAAGAGAGACAGACTGACTTTGACCCAGACACACTGGAATGTAAATAAGGGGATCGACAGAGATTATACTGCCTGCTTTTTAAAATAGCCCGGGTCCTTGTCCAAGTCAGGCCCCCTTGAGAGGTCAAAGATGAGGGTATTTTTCCTTGATACGCAGTTTTTTTAGATCAGATTTTTTCACATTCAAGTTTTCTTTTTTGTTTAGTTTTATGAGGTACATTATTTTCAGAGCAAGGCTCAAACAGAGTGCACTGGTGAAAGATTGGCCTGATCTCATCCCTCCTTCATGCTCGCATTCCCAAGCCAGCTGCCGCTACCCTCCCTTTGCCTCCTTATCCTTTCATTCTGTTTCTATCCTCCCCTCTGCCTCACCTCCCTCACTCCAACATGGTCTCATGGAAATTATTCAGAAATGGAAAAGGATGAAAAGTCTCGAGTTCATGGGCTCTTTTTCTCCATGTTCAAGTCAAGGAGACAAAACGGTAACAACTAGGGCACACGTATTTCTTCACTTTGTTGAAAAGCTATTTGTTATTATGGCTGCATTTGAGTGGATTTCTTTTGGTTGTAGTACTTTTTGTCTATAATTCTTGCTTTACCGCATTTTTTTTTCCTTTTGAGAACACTTGTTTCAGTTTTGTCTTAAAGTTTGTTACATATTTATTTATAGACACGTATAGCATAAAAACCAAGCATTACAAGGATCTAGGGTATCTTACACTGATGCCTGTTTGTTGAACTGTTAATTTATTATTTATTTGAATTAAAAAATCCTGAACACATTTTTTCCCTCAATCATTAAATTGAAAGCTAAGGCCATTTGGTTAATGAGCCCCTTTCACTTCAGTCAGCGTTGTTTCCATAACCAAACCACCATCTTTGCATCGTGGACCATTTAAAAAATTATGTTCAGTACAATAGGCGTAATTGCAGTGTGTTGCATTGCTTTGTATTTATTATTTTTTTTTTTTTACGACTTAGTTTCTTTAAAATGCAATATCACAGTATAATTAATTATAGCAAGTCAGCTGCTCACTTTTAAAGGGACACAGGTGTGAAAAAATGGTGACTACGGCTGTCGTGATTAAGAACTTCCTGACACACACATACTGTAATCGCGATTGATGTAGATATATATATATTTTTTTACCTCGGCATTATATGCTACCATGACGGTATGAGCTTTATAGTACGTATACTGTACTTCTTAATAAATAAGAGCAATTAAATAGTCAAGAAGTCAAGTCAAGAAATAATTAAGAAATCGCTATAACTTCTCATTCTTTTCCTTTTATTAAAACAACTGCAACAGTATATGATTTCAGCCTGTTAGGTCAAAAGCTTTTGAGGAACAATGCACAGGTGAGGTAACAGGTCAGACCTTTGACTCAACTTTTCAGTCAAAGTACATGCAGTGGGGCAAATAAGTATTTAGTCAACCACTAATTGTGCACGTTCTCCCATTTGAAAATATTAGAGAGGCCTGTAATTGTCAACATGGGTAAACCTCAACCATGAGAGACAGAATGTGGACCCCCCCCCCCCCCCCCCCAAAATCACATTGTTTGATTTTCAAAGAATTTATTTGCAAATCATGGTGGAAAATAAGTATTTGGTCAATACCAAAAGTTCATCTCAATACTTTGTTATGTACCCTTTGTTGACAATAACGGAGGCCAAACGTTTTCTGTAACTCTTCACAAGCTTTTCACACACTGTTGCTGGTATTTTGGCCCATTCCTCCATGCAGATCTCCTCTAGCGCAGTGATGTTTTGGGGCTGTCGTCGGGCAACACGGACTTTCAACTCCCTCCACAGATTTTCTATGGGGTTGAGATCTGGAGACTGGCTAGGCCACTCCAGGACCTTGAAATGCTTCTCCTTTGTTGCCCTGGCTGTGTGTTTGGGATCATTGTCATGCTGAAAGACCCAGCCACGTCTTATCTTCAATACCCTTGCTGATGGAAGGAGATTTTCACTCAAAATCTCTCGATACATGGCCCCATTCATTCTTTCCTTGACACAGATCAGTCGTCCTGGCCCCTTTGCAGAAAAACAGCCCCAAAGCATGATGTTTCCACCCCCATGCATCACAGTGGGTATGGTGTTCTTCGGATGTAATTCAGTATTCTTTCTCCTCCAAACACGAGAACCTGTGTTTCTACCAAAAAGTTCTATTTTGGTTTCATCTGACCATAACACATTCTCCCAGTCCTCTTCTGGATCATTCAAATGCTCTCTAGCGAACCGCAGACTGGCCCGGACGTGTACTGGCTTTAGCAGGGGGACACGTCTGGCAGTGCAGGATTTGAGTCCCTGGTGGCGCATTGTGTTACTGATAGTAGCCTTTTTTACTGTGGTCCCAGTTCTCTGTAGGTCATTCACTTGGTCCCCCAGTGTGGTTCTGGGATTTTTGCTCACCATTCTTGTTATCATTTTGAGGCCAGGGGGTGAGATCTTGCATGGAGCCCCAGATCGAGGGAGATTATCAGTGGTCTTGTATGTCTTCCATTTTCTAATAATTGCTCCCACAGTTGATTTCTTTACACCAAGCGAAGAGTGAAGAGTTACAGAAAACGTTTGGCCTCCGTTTTTGCCAACAAAGGGTACATAACAAAGTATTGAGATGAACTTTGGTATTGAACAAATACTTATTTTCCACCACGATTTGCAAATAAATTCTTTAAAAATCAAACAAAGTGATTTTCTGTTTTTTTTTTTCCACATGCTGTCTCTCATGGTTGAGGTTTAGCCATGTTGACAATTACAGGCCTCTCTAATCTTTTCAAGTAGGAGAACTTGCACAATTGGTGGTTGACTAAATACTTATTTGCCCCACTGTAAATGGGGTGCACAGATTAGAGAAATACTCTCATTTCAAAATAGATGCTTGAAGTGAATACAGCAGCAGAGCAGATAAATTTCTTTGCTTCAAGTTTTAGGATGTCAACACACTTTCAGTGAATGCAGCTAATAGCAGCAGACAAATATTCTTTGCTTCAAGTTCTTAGGCTTTGAAAACAATAAAGAATGGTACACAGTAAAAGGAGGTAAGTATATAATTTAAGTAAACATACAGTTTCTAATTACACAGCTTAAGCTCTGTTAGCATGACATTAACTTGAATACTGTAAGAAACTGGAAATTTTATAATTGCACAGGGCAAACAAAAATATATTTTGGCCTTTTAGGCTTCAAGGGCTGTGTAACAGTTCTGTGTGACGATAACGTTTTTTTCTAGTTGTTGCAAAATTGAACACAAACAAAAATATATTTGCCTTTTAGGCTTAGCCTTAACTCTATTGTAAAAGGAAAAACAAAACAAAAAATGATAGAGTACCATGCTCTTTGATATTTTTGGGGCTTTCTTTTGTTGTTCAGCATAAACCCGAAATGTGTCCAAAACGATGAAGTGGTTTTGAGACTAGTTTGAGCTGCCATGATGACCACTCACACAGGCATGAAGGCATCACAATAACAAAAGCCCCTTTTAGACTTCTTCATTCATTTATTCATTTATTTTCCATGCCGCTTATCCTGGTAAATTCCCGTGTAAGGTGACACGGGATTTACCCGTGTCATGGGTCTTAGACTTGGAGAGATGTCCTGGGAATAACCCGGGTTGGACACTTTCAGACTTGTCCCGTGTTACAGCGACAGCCGAACCAGAAAGCGTTCCGCTGGCGCAGCCCCAGCAAGTCGGCCGGGAGGGCCAAACTCCGCGCGTTCACTCCAGCGTTAACCCTTTGTACTGACTCCATTTTGAACGGTTTAAAGAAAGCTTACCGGGAACATGTTGACGATTTATTCGTCGACAGTGATCTAAAAGCAAGGCAAAAACAGACGACGGAGAGGCAATACTGGATCCAGGGTCAGCAAAACAACGGATACATCGAAATGTCCCCGAGAAGTGACAGTTGTTCGCTAAATGTTCAGTCTTTTGGAAGCTGCGGTGGAGTGGGTCGGGCGGAAGGCATGCCTGGGTGTTGTCTTGGGATAATCCTTCTGTGTCAGGTTTGGGCGGTCAAGTTCATGTGTCATCTTTCGTGGCTGGGTCGTGGTTGCCACGGCAACTCAGGCATGTCTTGACGTCCAAGGCGCCGCGCTATCAACTTGTTGCCCTGGCAGGGCGAGGGCGCTTAATTCTTTACTATAATGAATGTGTTAGACTAATGTAAACTGTTACATGGTGTCTGCGAGAAAAGTAAAAATCCCCTTCAGTCATTTTTTGGTCTGCAGCTAAATACACCACACATTTCCAAAGATGGACGATGGACTGTCGCTTCCTCGGCTTTATGATCCAGTAGCAATTTAACTTCGTTATGTTTCCAGTTTAATTTTTCTATTTCCAGTTTTCCATGTTGATAATTGCTATGTTTGTTTACCGCTTTTTGTCTTTCTGCAAAGAAAGCGGAAATGACGATGGACCCACCTATTTACATCATCAGCCTTTGTGCTGTGACCTGGAAATTAAATACATGCCGCATTTCACACAGGCCGTGTCCCGGGTAAGTCCCGGACATTATACTAGGACACGACACAGTAAATGTCCGTGTCAGTCGACCCGGGAAATTGATTTCACACATAAGGGCTACCTGTTTAAATCCTGGGAATTAACCGGAGTTCAGGTATGTGTGAAAGATGCTAAAGATGATGGCAGTGCCTTGAGTGCTGGATGTCTGCTTACGCGTGTGCTTCGCTGCTCGTTGAGGTCCAATTCAGAGACAATAAAACTAAACATAGGAGATATACACTTTGATAGAATTACAATTCTATTAATTTCAGTCTAGGGTGGTCACAAATGGGGTGGATAGAAAAAAATACAGTAATTGCGGATATGAAAAACATTTGCGAATATGAAAATTATTCACGATTAGACGGATGTCATATTCACAACAGCCCTAATGGTGGCGCATATAATTGTCCTTCCAAATACTCTCAGTTCATGTTGTCTCAAGACAGAAAGTGGGGAGGGAGATTTGTCTTCCTCATTGTCTTCTCCTTTCACTTATCTCTTTTGTTTTCAGTTGGTTCCATAGATGAGAAACGGGTCTTCGCGCTCTTCTCAAGCGAAACTAAGTGCAGCTGTGACTCTCCAAACTGCCAGCTCCAAATTGGCAGCCTGACCTTCTTTTTCTTCCTTGAGGTGTCTTTACAAAGGCATACCTCTACCATGTGGGGAAAGAAATGCAATTAAGAGGTGACATAAACACTGAGCACCCGTTGTAGTCATCTCTTGGTAGACGGAGAAGGGCATTGGGAGGAGGGGGGGTGTTCAGAGGACATGGCAGCTGCCATTGTGACATGCATACATAGATAGTGGGCTATTAATTGGGCTTTACAAAGGTGAATAGTAGACAGACAGTGGAGAATGTGACCTGGTTGCGGTTAATAAGTTTCAACCTTGACAAAAAAAGTGATGTCAAACTTGTCGTCATTGGTTTTGGATTGTGTGACTTGAAACTTCTGTTGTTGGCAATCAATAGTATTATGGGTGCAAAGTTGAATGAATCCCTTGTTTTGTTGGACTTTCTTACGAGAGCTAACCATTATTGTACCTTATTGTAAGTCTTTTACACTGTTGTTCAGGCAGAAAATAAACTTATGGGCTTTGTTGTATAGTTTCAGTTTAATTATTGCGTTAACACATTGGCACTCACATAACTTGGACGTATCTGCAGATATTTCATCAATTACGGGAAGAAAATATTGTAAGTCTATTGTTACAGTACCTTGCAGCCTTTAGTTTTAGAATAGGAAGCCTATTAAAACATCCACTGAAGGAGAATGGGTGTTTAATTGCCAGATAAGGTGGATGACATTTGGAGCAGCCTACTGAATTTGGCCTAAAGTCCAAAAGGTGTTGTGAAGTGCTACGTAATTACTGTAGTCTCCCCAGGCAACGGGCTTAATAAGACGGGAGGATGACACCTTATGCTGCCCAATGCTCACATCAGAAATTCACACCCCTCATGTACTGTAAATACCTTGCTATTTTTACTGCTATCAACATTTTTACCGGGATACACCTCAAAGAATCAATTTGCAGACTATAATTTACAAGCTACAGTTTAGCCTCTTGAGATGTATGAATTAAAGGACCTTGAACGCCCAAATGGTCGAAATTTCATTGAGAGGTTCTCTGAAAGGGAACCATGGCCAGAAAGACTTGTAGTTCTTAAAAGATATAGTATGAGATATAAATATTTTGATATTCAAACCCCTCTTAATGTTTTTGTTTTTGTATTGGAATGCGTAAGATTTTATTGAACACAAAAAAACATGTGATCGCAAAAAGGGAGACCCAAAAAAGGTCCGTGACAGTAGGTCGGGATCCAAATAATAATGATGCAACTATCAACGAAGGGATATACTAGTAAAAACTGTCAAACCTCAGAGTCAGTATCTCAGCAAGCCGCCTAGGATCGGTTTAAAGACACTGCTGATGAGCTGGAATTGGATGCAGGTACAACATTGGGAACTCATCCAACAACTCTGTAACAAAACAATCTGACCAGGAGCAGAATGTGACAAAATCATGCCAGTCGTCACACTAGCTTCGCTTGCTAGCTAGCACAGCTATTCTCCCAGCACTGATCAGTCGCGTCATCATCCCCACCGTGCATTACGCGTGTAAAACATGGCGCCCTCCGTAGGTCAAAACATATACTAAATATTATAGATTCTAAAATCAATGGCAATAATATACCGTAATTTTCGGACTATAAGCCACTACTTTTTTCCCTCATTTTGAAACCGGTGGTTTATAGTCCAGTGCAGCTTATTTGTTGATTTAATAGGGTTAATAGGTAACACTTTCTCTTACAGTGGCATCATAAGCCTGCCATAAGACTGTCATAATTATGACATGACACTATCATGGGCATGAATGACATTATGAATTCTTTCACTAACTCCATTTATGTCCAACCCGGATATTTACATCCATTCAAAAGTGAGATAATTTGCAGGATGACACAAAATGACATCTGCCATAAGCATTCATTAATGCTCATGACAGTGTCATGTCATCATTTTGATGGTCTTATGACAGGCTTATAGCACCACTGTCAAATAAAGTGTTACCAAATACCATAACTAACAATTAATGAAATATTTAGCACAGAACATGAATTTTGATTGTTATTTTCATCTGTAGTGCTGCATTGCATGCTAGAAGGCATGTTGGATGACAGCAGTGTTGACAGCAGGTGGCAGCAGAGGTTGACTGTGTCCCATAAGGGAGCAGTGATGGCCAAATGAAGCTTCTCGAAGCAATGAAGCTTTGAGCCAATTGATTCAAAGCTTCACTGTGGTTCATTTGGTCTTATGGCAGTCGTATGATGCTGCTGTCAAATATAGTGTTACAGGTTAATATCTTTTGTTGTAAATATCCCATAACACGGTGAGGACAGCTGCGGCTTATAGTCCAGTGCGGCTTATCTACGAACAAATGCTGTTTTCCCGACAATTTTGGTGGATGGCGGCATATAGTCAGGTGCGCCTTATAGTCCAAAAATTATGGTATGTGTTTCTAATAACATATTTTAATAAAAGAGAACAATTGTGGCTTATGAGAGCCTACAAGTCTTTAAGTCCGAGGTTCCCTTTAATAAATTTTTGGATTAACAAAATGAAACTGGCAGTCATTTTCAATGCAACAGAACTCACCAAGATGTTCAATTGCTAATTAAAGTATGAAAGAAATAGCTAATTTTGATGGTGATTGATTGATTGATTGATTGATTGATTGATTGATTGATTGATTGATTGATTGATTGATTGATTGATTGATTGATGAAAACCATACACATGCAACTATATGCTATCTGGTCTTTGCTGTGTTGGGAGCCATCTTATATCTTTTTGCATCTCTTTTTCATAGCCATGAGCGATACATTTTCACTGCGATTGTCGGAAAACAGGTACACTTTAAATATAGGCAACACGCAAACCACAGAAATTAACTCATCTTTAGTTGATGACATCGCAAGTTTCAATCTATGTGGACAGCCATAAAATTACAACTGATTATATTTTGGGGGGATTTTTCTTTTATCTGCAAACATTGCTATTAAGTCCCAAAATCTAGGATAAGTACCAATGTTTGCAGCATTAAGGAGTCATTTTAACAAATCATTGTATCACCCCTTCAACAAAACACTCTCAGAGAGTGCTCGAGTCAGTCGTGGTGTCTTTCTAAAAAACCCTACACTGAGGCTCCATTAACCATGTTTGCACAGTGGATGAGTGGCTCCTTGGTCCTCTCCTTTGGGCTTGTTAGCATTCAGGCCCCTGACAGAGGCAAATAAACTCCCTTTGGGATACATGAGGCACTTCAGGTTGAATGAAATTCTCTCTGTATTCGCCAAAGCTTTTTTCATCTGCAGGCTCAGGGGGAAAAACAGCTGAAACAATTTTAAAATAGGATGCTTAATCCAGCAGCACTGAATGAAGGATAGTATCGTGTGAAGTTTTTTTTTTCTCCCCCCTCACTCAAGAGAGGAAAACACTTGAAAAGAGGCCAGCGTAATGAGCCATCACTCGCTGATATTAGAAAGTTTGTGTATTAAAAGAGCTCTAGAAGTTTAGGCAGAGTGCAGGATACTATCGTAGTGCCACAACATGATAAATGATGCAGGAAGAATAATGTTAGGGGACTAGTTGGGAAATATTCAGCACGGAGAGCTTCTTGAGCACAGAGGAATGATGAATATGATGAAAAATATACAACCTCGACCTTAGTTTGAAGTCGAAGATCAAGATGCACTTGAGGCTGCAGGTAGACAAATGCTATATGAGCGCAAGCTATTTTCTGCTCATATTTTGCAATTATCATAGTAAGCATGATTTAATGTTCTCCATTGGCTGTATTGCAGTTGAGTAATAGAACCTCAGTAATGCACTGACAGTGCCTTTTAATGATAAGGTATGAGAGTGAACCGTCCTACGCTTGTATGTGTGTGTGTGTGTGTGCCACGGCTATTGGCTCAGTAAATGATGCTAGTGGGGTTGTCTACATTGATGGGAGTCATCACTCCATAGACAGTGTGTGTGTTTTTCTTTTTATTTGACCTTTTCACAAACCTTTATCACATAAACCTGTATATTTAAAAGTATTTTTTGGTTAACATAATTGTAGATCTACTGATTTGTGGTTACCATTTGTTGTTGTTGTGTTGTTGTTTTTTACAGTGTATCACAAAAGTGAGTACACCCCTTACATTTCTGCAGAAATTTAAAAACGTATATCTTTTCATCGGACAACACTGACAAAATGACACTTTGACACAATGAAAAGTAGTCTGTGTGCAGCTTATACGTATAATAGAGTTGAATCAAGAGAGTTGAGAGAGTTGAGTCAAAATAACTCAAAATATAGCCATTACTATCTTAATCCCTGACAACATAAGTGAGTACACCCCTTTGAAAAAACATACATCTCTAAATGTCCAAATTGAGTACTGCTTGTCAGTTTCCCTCCAAAATGTCATGTGACTCGTTACAAGAGTGCTGTCAGCATTGCTGCAGAGATTGAAGAGGTGGGGGGTCAGCCTGTTAGTACTCAGACCATACGCCGCACTCTACATCAAATTGGTGGTCATGGCTGTCACCCCAAGAGGAAGCCTCTTCGGAAGACAGTACACAAGAACACTGTTCACTGAGTACACTGTTCAGCAAACAGTTTGCTGAAGACATGTCAACAAAGCACATGGATTACTGGAACCATGTCCTAGTCCTAGTCAATTTCTGCAGCAATGCTGACAGCACTCCTGTAACGAGTCGCGTGACATTTTGGAGGGAAAATGACAAGCAGTACTCAGTTTGGACATTTACGGATGTACGTTTTTTCAAAGGGGTGCACTCACTTTTGTTGCCAGGGGTTTAGATATTAATGGCTATATTTTGAGGGGAAAATAAATTAACTCTATTATATAAGCTGCACACAGACTACTTTTCATTGTGTCAAAGTGTTATTTTGTCAGTGTTGTCCCATGAAAAGATATATTTAATTATCTGCAGAAATGCGAGAGGTGTACTCACTTTTGTGATACACTGTAAGTTTCCGTTAATTATAAGGCATCCATAGAGGAACTTTCAATGAGGCTCATTTTACACAAGGCTGTTGTCATCAATTGATCTGATTGACACAGTTTCTTCAATCATCATTCGCTATTTAGCAAAATGTCATTTTAAACTGTATGCACGAATCCGACCCTTAAAGTAAATACTTAATTATTCTCAAATATTTGCTGTAAAAGTGATATTTTGTCTCACCCCTTCACTAAAACTCAAAGCTGTGTACTGTGACTTCACTGCTAAGCTGCCTGAGTGTAGGTGTAATTTCAACATTTGACACCAGGCTTGACAAGTTAAAGACATACAATTCACTTATCACCTCCTACACAAACAAGGCGACTTTTTTTAACGTCTCATTAACCTGTTCAACCATTAATAGTTGATCAAACTGAGTTGAATTTCTCTCTGCACACCGAAAATTAAGAAGATGGTGACCTGTTGGTTAATATTTTACATTGTGGCTTAGTAAAAAAAGGACAGTTATCACTTTTAGTATATAGGCAATAATTTAGTTGGGGGAAAAAAACAAACAAAAAACGCGAGCGTACCCTTTACAACTCAATGTGAAAAACAGTTGCTTTGTCAGGACCATGGACACATTTTGTCCTTGTTCATTTGCAAAATATTTTGCCTCTCCTTGCCCAGAGTAACCATTAGCACCAAAGAAGGGTTTAGTATTCTTTTTGGTGCAGTCCCTGACATGGAGTGGTCCTCAGCTTCTTTTGCTATTAGTGTCTCTGCCTGCGGCTGCTCAGTCGCCACTTCAATGAGAGCTTTCTCTAAGCAGGACCATCTCTCTGCTGCAGCTGCTGCCCTGCTAACTCTCTTGCTTAGGGAGAGAAATGCGACACCACAGAGCATCCATAGTATTCTCATACCCCACCCCTGTCTTTGTTTTTTATTTATTTATTTATTTTTTTTTTTACTTTGCTCATAGTTTCACATCCAATTTGCCCATTGCCCAATAAAGCACATTCCCATAAGACCCAAGCTTCTATGGGATTGCTAGAGTCCCCTTTGAGTGTGTCTGTGTGTACGCTGTTATTGATCAGCTACGTGCCTGTTGCTGCTGCTGCTGCTGTTATGTTATGTTATTTGCTTCATTATTTAAAAAGCTGATCCATGTTCTGTTTGATAACTTCACAACAGTGTTTGTTTTTGTCAACGGTGAGGATAACGAAAATATTTTGTCAATGAACAATTTTTTTCATGACGATGACGTCACGATGACACGCAGAAAACGTGTCTTGGGGGACTAAAACATAACGAGATGGATGCCGGTTGTCGTCTGACGACACGAGAATGAGATGAAAATTCGCAATCCATCATAAATTCAAAATGTCCGATATTTTCTTATTATATTGTAGTTATAACGCATTCAGCAGTGTTTGGTCGTGTCACTCATGTGACGTGCTGAGCTCCTTCCCTCACTCGCCCTACACACAGATTTAAGCTTGTGTCCATTCCAGGCTCCTTTTGTAAAACGTGTCAGATCCTGCTTGTTAAGTTTTGCTTTCTTATCTTGGCTATGCCATGTTGCTTTAGCCCAGTACTTCTCAAATAGTGGGGCGCGCCCCCCTGGGGGGGCGCAGAGCGATGCCAGGGGGGGCGCATGTGTCCTCAAGGAACATGCTTTTTTTTTTTTTTTTTTTTTTTGCCGTACTGCAATAACGTGTACTTGCACATCCACTCAGTGGGTGGCAGTGGCGCTCTCATTTACAGAGTGCGTTCAGTATTTTTGAACTAAGGAAGAGCACTCAGCACACAGAAAACAGATATGAAGAGCAATGCGCCGCCGCCGTTTTCGAAAGCCGTTTTCCGACCGGACTCACTCACGCAGCGACCCACGGTCTTGTCGGGTTCTCACGTCGCCGCCCGAGAAGTGCCATTTTCGGCTTGGGATCGTCACGTCGACCGCCCTCACCTACGGTTCTACCTCGGCCGCCGAGAATGCGCTTTTTTCGTGCCGTTTGCCTTTTAGCTTTGACTTTTAATACAGTGTGTGTTGAGGAAAGACCACTGTTTACTGTGTCCAAAAATATTTATAGCGGACAGCCAGAAGCCAAATCAATTAAGACGCCACTTAAAGACATTCGACCCCAATCTCATTGATAAGCCGCTTGATTGGTTTTCAGCGAAAACGTGCCGAATATTGCCAACAATTGTCCTGCTTTGTCAGTGTTATATCAGTAAACCAGTGAGCATTGATCGCATGCTCATTGCAAAATAACTCCACATCATTGCAAAGGAGGTAATACTGAGTGTGAGCAGCAAAAATAAAAACTGTCCTTCTGTCCAAGGACACTCTTTTTTTCTTTTATTCACTTTTGTTTTTTTCGGTCAAATTTTTTGGCATATTGTCCCCATGAGTGAATGTTTCTAATCAATTCGAATGTGTTATTATTTACTGATTTTATTACATTTTATTTTTCTGTATCAAATGGTAAAAAATGTAACGAGTGTATTTTTACAGTTTGAACGTTGACTTTTTTTTTTTTAATTCAGGCAAATTGATGCTCGTCAAGTCTTCTCTGTTACAAACAAAACAACGTTAATAAAGTTATACTTTACTATAAGTTGATCTGTTACTTTTTTTCTTTATTAGAAAAAAAGGAAACAGTGTTAGGCAGATGCGTATTTATGATAGTAATTTTATAGACAAATGATACTATTTACAGTGGCGGCAGATAGTTTGGGGGGGCGCGAAACATTTACGTCTTGCTTGGGGGGGCGTAACAGAAAATAATTGAGAAGAACTGCTTTAGCCTTTAAAGAGCATACGACAGGAGAAAAAAAGTCTTAAATGGCATTATTATGTGAATTCGAATCATATTTTGAGACGATTCGACTATATACAACAATTTAGCAAAGCGCAGATGACGAGAAATTAGTCTTTTAATCTGCCGGTTAGCCACGCCTACCATTATAATGCTTTAGCGTCCCCAACAGGTGGATGACGTCAGCAGTAGACTGGGCTCATCGGTTTTACTATTCAGCCCATTGAGGGGGAATTATTCAGAACGAGGAAAACGCGACGAAGAGAGACGCAAAATGTCATTGTTTCAGTCTCTCTACTCCAATATTTTTACAGGATATTCTTTTTATCCAAGTATTTTCCCCAATAGTTATATAAATGGCTTGAGAAGGACCAGTCAGCCCATCGAGGGGGAACTATTCACAACGAGGAAAACGCAACGAAGAGAGCTGCAAAATGTCATTGTTTCTGTCTCTTTACTTCAATATTTTTACAGGATATTCTTTTTACCCAAGTATTTTCCCCAATTGCTAAATAAATGGCATGGTCATGACAAATAACAGTCTTGTGCTAAATGGAATATGAAATAATAAAAATGCATTTATTCAGGACGACATGGCAAAATTACTCCATAATGGTCAAAACTGTCGACTTCACCTTTACTGTCGCACCTCCCAAACGATATTTTATGACACCTAAATCGGACATATGTCATTTCCCTTCCCCGGCTTCGGCGAATGTAAACAAACCAAAAGGCGTGACAGCTAGCTGACATGCTAACCCGAACCGAGTGATGTTTCAAAGTCTTCGAAGCGGAAAATCACACATAACTAGCCTGGATTTATTGACATGACGACTGGGTTGTCGATTGTTTTCGCGGATCGGCAAACCGCCCGGCAGAGAGCAATTTACAGTTCGCTCCCCGGAGGAGGGTGGCTGCAGTTGTTGTGCAGCTAACGTGCTGCTAATGTACTTGAGGAGAGCTTTTTACATGCCTATCAATGATCAAACGTAAGTAGTCCTTTATTTAAAGAAAGTTGGTAGTGTTTACTTTGTAATCGCTGTATTCGTATTTGACATAATACAAAACAAGATGTTTACTCACTTCCTCGTAAGTCCAATGGTCCCACAGTAAATATCCGCGGTGAATGGGAACCTTTTGAAACTCCCAAAAGGCGCATACGCCTCTCCTTCATACAGAATGATTTTTCTGCAGCCATTTGGCTGGCGTGATGCGAAAAATAAACGTATTAATCCGCAAAATCAGCTGAATCCTTCGTCCTCATACACAACAGTAGGCTGTATAGTGAAGAGGACGTCTTCTACCGTACACGTCACAGCGCCCTCCTCCTCAATGCAAGACCGAAGCCGGAAGTCACTCATTTTCATGGCGCGGGATTCAAAAAACTAAATAAATATAGCGATCGCTTCCACACATATCCAAGCGGTCCATATCATTCAGGAGCATAAAATACCGCGTGTATTATGAAATAAACATGCTTTTTCGTGTCACAGGCACTTTAAAGGTGTGCTGAGTGATCATCACACACTAACCTAACTTTTAGCGTTAGTGTAGCGTTCGTGTTAGTATCAGCATTAGCATTTAGCGCGCTGACTCGTTGTCTTCTTAAACTCTTGGAAAACATTTTACATACAGCTCGTCGCGTCCAAGTGAGTTTAATTAATTGCAAATAATGTGCTGTTTTCCTGCTGAGTGTGTATGATAATCATGAAAATGGTGATGTCCTTGTAGACTCTACAGTTATGTGCTCGTCTGTCATGTTTATTTGAAATTGTTGGCAAACTTTTATTTATTGTTTTTTTTATTCATCGACTAAAACTAGACGAAATTCGTCTGAGTTTTCATTGACTAAAACTAGATGAAGAAGAACACATTTTGGAAATGACTAAAATATGACTAAGACTAATAAGTATTTTTGTCCAAAAGACGTAAGACTAAGACAAAAATTAAATGGCTGCCAAAAACAACACTGCTTAACAAATGAAATATCAAATAAATTCAAATGTGTTGAAGGTTTGATTGCACTTTTCGATGTCACCATTGAATTGATAAAATAAGCAAGGGAATGAAAATTTGACATGTGATACTTTTAAAAGGGAAAACAGTTTTTCACCCTTCATCTCTGCCGTTTGCACCCTTTCTTTATTGAAGTACATTCATTCAGATGAACTTGTAGTGTATTTTCACTTGTAAAAGCAGAATTTTATCTTTTAATTGCTGAATCGTAATTGGCAAGTTCTAACAGGGATCTATGCATGTGAGTCATGCAGTGGACACATCGGCCAACAGGTATACCGACCTGCAAGGTTAAACAAACAATTTAAGATTAGGGCGGTTTTTAGAAACTAAGCTGTGCTGATACTGCATTTCTGCTTATCTCTTACCTGAAACATGTTGAAATGATAGCAAAGGAAAATCGCTGCCAAGCCATGGGTGGGGAAACAGGGTGGCGGCATTGAGTAAATGTGTGTATGCTGTATGCATCCACCAATTGGACATGGTAATGCTGCAATATTCAGAATAGGACACTTTCAGACACATTTTTAGAAATGGGAAACAATATTTGGTTACATTTTATCTAAATGCTGATCATAGCACTATTATAAAAATGTCATAATCCTCACATGACACCTGTCATGATTATAAGTGAATGCTTATGAGAGATGTCATTAATAGAGGCGTGCAAAATTTCCGATTCTTAGATTATTCGCGATTCGGCCGTGGAAGATTTGAGAACGATTCACAAATATCCAAATTCCGATTATTGAATTATACCAGGTAAAGCGGAAGTAAAACACAGTCAGCGCGGTCTTTGGGACACAATGTAGAGTAAATATCATGTTCAACTCATGCCGCTAGATTAAAAAAACAATCATACCTGACTGCGGCTGACAGCCGCTACAAACAACGCCCAGTTGCTAGTTGCTACAAACATACGGCTACAGTAGATATCATATATATGTAGCACTAGATGCAAAATGACAGACGACGTCCCTGTTAAAACATGTATTATTGAACAGAGATGCAAAATGACAGACTTTCCGGCGTAAGTAAACAGCCGCCATCTTAAAGCAGTAGAACTCTCTAGAAGGGTCTGTTGTAGCGAACCTAATTAACTTTTTATCTAAAATGCTCCTTAATCGTCAGAATCTTGTCTTGAATCTATCGTTAAATGATGAAATAGTTTTAAAACTTTGACAAAAGTAGACAGAAGGGAAATTGTGAAATAACGGGAGCAATTTTAACAACTGTAACAGTTGATTCACAACATTAAATTAATTGAATGTAGTTTAAAGCTGCTGATACAGAATGGGGACTGGAGTTTTTTATTTACTGTTATTTTAGTATATGTGTTTACTGCTATATTTTTAATTCAATTCAATTTATTTGTTTAGCCCTGGATCACAACAAGTTTGTCTCAAAGGGCTTTGCAGAGGCAATATGATATACAATCAGAAACAGCAAATGAAGCAACAAAGATGAATAAATAAAGTTCAAGTCCTGGGTATCCCCCATCCTTAGACCCTCCATGTCTGCAAGGAAAAACTCCAAAAACTCCAGAGTCTTTGGGAGAAAATGAGAAACCTTGGGGAGTACCACGGTCAGGAGAGATCCACTCCTTATATGTTATATGTCAACTTGATAATTAAATAGTAGTTTGGTTTAGCCTGAGAGGATTTTTGAACAATTTTGGAACTAATGTACAAAACATTAAAAAAAATAAATAAATTAAAAAAAAGGAGGGGGGGGTGCATCAATAATCGTTTTATAATCGAATAGGAGCCTCTGAATCGTAATTGTAATCGAATTGTTAGGTGCCCAAAGATTCCCAGCTCTAGTCATTAAGTGTCATTTAGTAAATTATGACACGTATTATGCAAACATACATTGTTTCAAATGTTAAAAAATTAGGACATTTATGTTCACAACACTTATCATGTCATGATTATCAACGTCTTATGACAGTGCTATGGTAAGCATTCAAATAATTTCACTTTCTGTACTAACTGTGAAGAAATTTTAAACACCCAACTATTTGTATACCCCCCCAAAAATCCCAGTCCATTTTCCAATATGCCCCATTTAAGATGGCTGACATTACAAGTAGCCTGGAATGAAACTGAATGGGTACAGTAGAGGCGTGCGAAAATTCCGATTCTTAGATAATTCGCGATTCGGCTGTGGTTCAAGAACGATTCACAAACATCCACATTCCTTGCCTAGTATACCAGACTCACCGCTGTTCCAGCGATTGAGTCTGGCGGCCGTCCGGCGGACCATATTCCGAGGGCGGAGCAAGCCGCAGCAAACAGACAGCGGAGTGGACCAAGCAGCGACGGGCAGACGTGACGTTGTTAAAGCGACAAGTAATAAGCGTGAGCGGAGAATAGAGAAGTTTATTCAACATGGCTAGCGCGAGCCATGTTGACTGTTGTCAATGACTTGTTTCTATGTGTTTTTGGTCATTTAAGACTGGTTTTACCGCGGATTGGAACATATTCTCGGCTCTCCCGTTCGCCATCTGTGTTGTTGTAGAGACGACTTTCGGCGCGCAAGAGTGACGTTACTCGGTAAGAACATGTCACGCAACTAAACGAATCTGATTGGACGGTTGATTTTGTACCTTGCTCGAGAGGCCATTAATGGGCTGGATCCCAGACTATTTCTCACAGTGTTTGAAAAATACAGGGAGAATAGTCTGGCTGTGCCAGGCAACCAAATTCTGATTTTTAAATTATGCCAGGTGTACAATCCACGGCAAAAAGAGCCTTTCAATATGACGATCTCCTCGCTCCGTCACCTTCGCACGCACGCCGCTCAAGCGGGGAAGAAAAAAATATCATGCAGCTCGTTCTCAGTTCATTCATTTAATCCAACAGGAATTATTCCAAACGCTTGTCATCCACAACACAAACAAATAGGCAACTGAGAGATAGATAGTCTAATTCAATTAATACAATAGAGAAAAAGGAGACGTCAAAAAAATGTTTGGCTCCAACCTGTGACTATACTTCCCTTCACACCAACTGAGCTTCATCGCTCCACTTCCGCGTTATATAGTACGATGTCAAACGTGATGTCACGAACTAGTTCCATGAAATCAAACAAACAAATAATAATTGCATCTTATATAACTAAATAACGATCAACAACTGGTTTTATAGAACCAAATAAATTTTTTATAGTTAACATAAATAATTATCCAAATGTTATTTAGGCACTTACACCAGGTAAAGCGGAACTAAAACACAGTCAGCGCTGTCTTTGGGACGCAATGAGGAATGGACTGAGAGTAAATATCATGTTCAACTCATGCCGCTAGATAAAAACAGTAATACCTGACTGCGGCCGAAAACAGCAACAAACAACGCCCAGTTGCAGTTGCTGTTGTTTGATTTTTAAAGAATTTATTTGCAAATCATGGTGGAAAATAAGTATTTGGTCAATACCAAAAGGCAGGGGTCACGTTAACCGAATATTTTCCGGCGTTGACCGGTTTTTAAAAACGGTGACGGATAAAACTAAAGTCCATCTGTCATTTTGACAGGTTGCAATTCACACCCCAGACCACAGGGTGGCGAGTGAGCATATTAATTAGCTATTGTCTCTCTTGATGCATGACGTCGTTGGCCTTACTCGGAAAAATGTCAAGGCAACTGAGTGTCCGAAGGAGCGCATGCTGCGGGATTTCCTTCCGCTGAAGCGGGTGCTTGCGGGTTCGGGAAACCCCTCGTTCAGAGAGTCTTGTCGACTTTTGATCAGGTCACTTGGTGAAATGTTCCCTGATTTCAAAACTTTGGCTGGAGTGGCACTTGTAATCCCAGTCTCCAGTGTGGCCGTAGAGCGCAGATTCAGCCTCAGAACAACATCAAAACGGCCATGAGAAGTCGTCTGTTCGAGGCAAAAGTCCAAAACCTCATGACAATAGCCTCTGCAGCAATCCCAGTTGAGACATTTGATTATGCACAAGCGGGCACGCAATTCAAGTCCATGCGCACCAGGAGGAAGACTGCGTTCAGGCCACAGCAGGTGAACTGTTAATTTCATTGTTCTATATGTAGCCTACCTACTGGGGCCACAGTCAGCTGTTTTTGTTACTGCGGAGAAAAAGTTACATATTCATCTGCTTGATGTGTGTTGGCACGGTGTGGATTCTCTGATAAGCTTGTTCGGACAGAATATTAATTAAAAATGAATGAAAACTAAATACTATTGAATATGTCATTATTATAAATTTAAGTGACGGGTAAAAATAGATTATGACCGGATTTTTATTACCCTGTCAGTCAAAATGACAGACAACGAAAAAGTCTAGCGCAACCTCTGCCAAAAGTTCATCTCAATACTTTGTTATGTACCCTTTGTTGGCAATAACGGAGGCCAAACGTTTTCTGTAACTCTTCACAAGCTTTTCACAAACTGTTGCTGATATTTTCGTCCATTCCTCCATGCAGATCTCCTCTAGAGCAGTGATGTTTTGGGGCTATCGTTGGGCAACAAGGACTTTCAACTCCCTCCACAGATTTTCTATGGGGTTGAGATCGGGAGACTGGCTAGGCCACTCCAGGACCTTGAAATGCTTCGTACGAAGCCACTCCTTTGTTGCCCTGGCTGTGTGTTTGGGATCATTGTCATGCTGAAAGACCCAGCCACGTCTCATCTTCAATGCCCTTGCTGATGGAAGGAGATTTTCACTCAAAATCTCTCGATACATGGCCCCATTCGTTCTTTCCTTTACACAGATCAGTCGTCCTGATCCCTTTGCAGAAAAACAGCCCCAAAGCATGATGTTTCCACCCCCATGCTTCACAGTGGGTATGGTGTTCTTCGGATGCAATTCAGTATTCTTTTTCCTCCAAACACGAGAACCTGTGTATCTACCAAAAAGTTCTGTTTTGGTTTCATCTGACCATAACACATTCTCCCAGTCCTCTTCTTGATCATCCAAATGCTCTCTAGCGAACCGCAGACGGGCCTGGACATATACTGGCTTCAGCAGGGGGACACGTCTGGCAGTGCAGGATTTGAGTCCCTGGCAGCGCATTCTGTTTCCGATAGTAGCCTTTGTTACTGTGGTTCCAGCTTTCACTAGGTCTCTCCGTGTGGTTCTGGGATTTTTGCTCACCGTTCTTGTTATCATTTTGACGCCACGGGGTGAGATTTTGCATGGAGCCCCAGATCAAGGGAGATTATCAGTGGTCTTGTATGTCTTCCATTTTCTAATAATTGCTTCAACAGTTGATTTCTTTTCACGAAGCGTTTTACCTCATTCAGATTCAGTCTTCCCAGCCTGGTGCAGGTCTACAATTTTGTCTCTGGTGTCCTTCGACAGCTCTTTGGTCTTGGCCATATTGGAGTTTGGAGTGTGAGTGACTGAGGTTGTGGACAGATGTCTTTTATACCGATAATGAGTTAAAACAGGTGCCATTAATACAGGTATCGCGTGGAGCCTCGTTAGACCTCGTCAGAAGAAGTTAGGCCTCTTTGACAGCCAGAAATCTTGCTTGTTTGTAGGTGACCAAATACTTATTTTCCACTCTAATTTGGAAATAAATTCTTTAAAAATCAAACAATGTGATTTTCTGTTTTTTTTTTCTCCACATTCTGTCTCTCGTGGTTGAGGTTTAACCATCTTGACAATTACAGGCCTCTCTAATCTTTTCATGAAGGAGAACTTGCACAATTGGTGGTTGACTAAATACTTATTTTCCCGACTGTATATGTAGAATTAGATGCGACATGACAGACTTGCCGGCGTTAGTAAACAGCCGCCATCTTAAAGCAGTAAACTTCTCTAGAAGGCTCTTTTTTAGCGAACCTAATTAACCTTTAATCTAAGAAACAGTTTTAAAACTTTGACTTGTCGAAACTAGACGCAAGGGAAATTATGGAATAACGGGAGCAATTTTAACAACTTTAACGGTTGATTTACGACATTAAATTAATTGAATGTTGTTTAAAGCTGCTGACACAGAATGGGGACTTGAGTATTTTATTTACTGTTTTGAACTGTTAACTTGATACTGAAATAGTAGTTTGGTTTAGCCTGGGAGGATTTTTGACCAATTTTGGAACTAATGTACAAAACATTAAAATCGGGGGTGCATCAAAAATCGCTTTATAATCGAATCGGAGCCTCTGAATCGTAATCGAATCGTTAGGTGCCCCAAGATTCCCATCTCTAGGGTACAGTGTTCTTTCCTTCCTTTATCAAGATGTGCTTACACAAGATGTGTATATTAGTAAAGATGAGAGCAGAATTATATGCCTTCCCATACATCAGTCCGTTAATTCACAAATGGCTACACACAGACATGCCTACGCACACATACAGTAGAGCTGTGTCAATCTCAAAGGCACCGTTCCTATGTGGCCACAGTGATTAATTACTTTTAACAAAGCAAACAGAGTCTTGCTTGTCTGGATCAGTCTCGTCCGCATCTAAGAGCGAACTCCTGTCACCAGCAATTGCCAGACTCTGTGTAGTATGAAATGAGAGCCGCCTTCACCTCTCTCTGGTCCTAAGCTAGCCAGAGCCTCAATTTTCTACACTTATGCTCCTGCTCTCCTGGGTTTTGTGTTGAGATGTTATTTTTCTTTCTGTCCCTGTCTGACATCTTCTAGTCAAGACAGTCATAATGTTGTCCTGTCTAGAAAAAAAAGAGAAAAAAAAAGAAAAGTCATATTTAAAATATACCACACATAGCAATCTTTTTGTGTGTGTTATTTTTGAATGAGAAATAAACAGACTTGTTGATTACCGTCAACAATATAACTCATTACTGTTGTTTTATGCAGTGTTCTTTTTGGCAGCCCTTTTAGTTTCCGTATTAATTTTTTGAACGAAAATACTTTTTAGTCATATTTTAGTCATTTAATTTTTTTTTTTTTTTTTTAAATCTTCGACTAATATTAGTCAACGAAAACTCAGACAAATTTAATTTAGTTTTAGTCGACAATTACTCAAAATATTTTTGTCTATAACCTTCAAATGTTTTAGTCCTTGAATAAAAAAATAAATTAAAGGTTTCAGACCATTTCAAACGAACATTGACATTATTGAGCACATAATTGTGGTCTACAAGGACATCACTAGGCCTGTCCCAAACGACTAATTTTCTCCCGATTAGTCAGCAGATTTTTTTTTAAGATTAGCCGACTAATCTAAGTAATCTATCTATGTTTTTTTTTTTTTTTTTTTTTGGTTTGTTTTACTAATTTAGTAAATAATACTTTTGTTGATGTTTATTAATTCACCCAAAATTTTTTGGAACACTTAAATTCTCTATTAATATATAAATAATACATAGAAATAACAATAATAAATCACAAACAATGAGGTCAAATGCTGCTGGTAAATATATATCGTATTATTATTATTATAGTATACTACTACAGTGGGGAGAACAAGTATTTGATACACTGCCAATGTATCAAATACTTGTTCTCCCCACTGTATATGTTTATACTAGGGCTGTCAAACGATTAAAATTTTTAATCGAGTTAATTACATCTTAAAAATTAGTTAATCGTAATTAATCGCAATTAATCGCAATTCAAACCATCTATAAAATATGCCATATTTTTCTGTAAATTATATATATATTCTGTAAAATAATTTGTTGGAATGGAAAGATAAGACACAAGATGGATATATACATTCAACATACGGTACATAAGGACTGTAGTGGGCATTTCACTCTACTGTCATTTAAATCTGTCTATGCTGTCCTCACTCCGAAGCGTCTACTTTTTCCAAAGCTAGACAGCTAGTGAACGACGCCTTAATAATCAGACTTCTTCCTTTTTCATCTGATTTATTAATAAAATGGCCTCAAACCACTAGCCTCTTTAGACCGTAGTGAAACTACAAAAAAAAAGTACACAAGCATTGCATTAGCAACAACGTTAGCTTAGCACGCTATACAGGTTCACTAAAAATAAACAAAAAGCGTCTCATACAAAAAATATAACATTTCGCTTACTAACATAATATGTACATTCTTTACAACAACCAAACATACGGACAAATCTTGTCCAAGGATCATATAAACACAACATTACAACGTAGGCGTCAGCCCGAGACGTCGTGCAGCCATATTGAACTGGCAAGAAAGCAATAAACCATGTCGCAAAGCGACCACAAGAGTTCGCTGTTAGACAGCACAAAAAACCTTGCTGTAAAACTTACCAAAAGGCAGAATACTGTCTGAGCAGGACATGTGCGTTAATTGCGTCAAATATTTTAACGTGATTAATTTAAAAAATTAATTACCGTGCATTAACGCGATAATTTTGACAGCCCTAGTTTATACATAATAATACTTTATAATATAAAGTTGGTAAGATTAGTGCAGTCATGGACTATAGTAAGCAGGCCAGGGTTTCCATATGTATTTATATTATTATTATTGTTAATATAATTATTTTCCCCCAAATGAGAGCTTCCATGATGCTAATAAATACAATCTGCATACTGTGCATAGAGATGAGAGACTCAAGACCTACGGCTTTCGGGAGCAGCAGCAGAGTCGATAAATACGTGAAGTACGTGAAAAAAAGTTAATGATGCACGTTAATACGATGCACATAAAGGCAATTTAAAAAAACAACAAAAAGTCGTTAGTTATATGGACTTACGTTCCGCCAGCTTGTTGTTACTTGTCATCTTCCAAAATTACACCTGGGTGACGGCCCTTCAAGTGTTCGTTCATGGCCGACGTGCTACCGTGGTATGCGAGCGTAGCATTGCAAAGACCACACACTGTGGCACCCTCCTTATTTTCGTTAAAATAATTCAAGGCTATGTCCATTCTGGTCCGCTTTTATGACTTATGCCGCTTTCACAGCTTGCATCCCGAGCTTCCGCGATTGTCAACTTTATCCACATGCATTTTTCTTTTTAACCCATCATTCCCCGTCAATGGTATGTTGTGCCCATTGACGCATTTACGCCATCGATGATGTCGACAACGTCAACTAGTCGGGACAGCTCTAGACATCTACATCTTCGTGATGATAAAACTCACTCAGCAGGAAAACGGATCATTACTTTCAAAAAAACTCACTTGGATGCCATGAACTATATGTAAAAGTTTAGAGTTTAAGACGGCGCTAAATGGTAACGCTAACGCGAGTGGTATGCTTACACTACTAATGACATTTCGTGTGTGATGATCACTCAGTAAAGACTTTTAAAGGCTAAAGCAGCATGGCATATGAATCCAAGATAAGAAAACAAAACTTACTACGTAGCACCTAACGTGTTTCACAAAAGTCTGCTGCCTAGACAGGACACACGCTTGTTCACGTGTCGGTGAGTAAGCGTATGTGTGTGGGCCTGGGGGGCACATCACGTGACATGAGTGACATGACCAAACGCTGCTATTATGCGTGCTAACTACACATACGATAAGAAAATGTCACACATTGTAAACGAAAACTATGGCCAATTTTCATCTCGTTCGCATCTAGTCAGACGAAAACTGGCATCCGTCTCGTTATGTTTTAGTCTCCCAAGACACGTTTTAAGCACATCTTCGTCATGAAAAAAATTGTTCGTTGATGACGTATTTTCGTTATCGTCGTTGACGAAAACAACACTGGTTTTATGTATGTTGGCCCAACGTCACAACATATATATATTTTTTTATAGTCATAAACATTCACTGGGTGGTAAGTGAACAAGTTAACTCCCTGTTATGACTGAACAGGTCATTTATTCAAACCACAAGTGTGGAGCTCGATATCAAAGCCGGAAAATTACAGCTAACTTAATTAGAAGGCGGATACAATTAATGATGCACGGCGATGGTCAGAGAACGCTGAGGGAACTTGCTGTTTAATGAGCTAACACAGAGCTTGTGCAGATGTGCAACACAAGCAGTTGGTGTTATCGGAGGCCAGCAACTCCCTCTGTAGATCTCTGCCAATTAGCTGTATTCCTGGACTTGATGATCATGATTACAATTGATAATGGTACTTGTTGCTCAAATTTACATGATTGCTGGTTGTTAAAGTATGCAATGAGCTTGTTCTCTATTCTGTATGTGACTTATCAATTTTGTAAATTGCACTTCTGTTGAGCCCAGCTATGTACCCAAGTGACCAATAATTCTCGCCAGGGTTTGAGAGGCTTTGAGTACTGGCATCATTAATAAGGAAATTCAACACTAGTCCACAATAATTGTACTTTTTGCTTCTGGTTGAGATATTTCCCTTGCGGGCCAAAGTACTGGAGCGTGTCATATATATGATAAGTAGAAGCGCCTGTCTGTGTAGGATTCATTGCACACTTAAATTGGTGCAGCATTGACTTCATATAGCAGCCAGTTGGCAAGGGAATTAGCGAAATATGAACCCCCATCGCGTTTGTTGTGTATTAAAGGGCATTTATCCTGGCCTCTATTGGGAGGTGTCACTATTCACAAGAATATACAAGCAGTGGGTCTGCAACCTCAGTAAAAGAATGGCGGCTGGTGTGCTGGGAGGCAAGAATGAGAATGACATCTTACTCAATAAAGAAGTGTAATGATCTAGATGGCGGAAGAAAAGTCCAGTCGATGAGGATGGAATTAGAGGCATGGGTTTATCTCCATCATGTGCTGCTTAGGGGCAGTTTACATGGCGATTCTGCGACACGAAGAAGCATTGACTGTGTTGCGGAGTGGCCTCGCGTGCATATAGTGTCGGCAAAGACGGCAGGCGAAGACGAAAAATTCTGAATCCTGCCTCCAAAGTGGAAGAATCCGATTGCGGGGGATTGAGGGGGGTGGGTTCCTCGGCATGCATATCAAAGGCTCTCGCGGTGCGAGACCGCGTGCGCAGCAGTGCTACTAAACATTAAAAACAGCAAATATGGCAGAACGCTGGCTTTAATTTACTGTTTTTATAATATTCTTAATTTAAATTGGTTTAATGTTTCCATTTTTGTGCCTTTTTGAACAAAGGAAAATGCCATTGCTTGGAGTGGGCGGGCATGTTGTCTTCCGGACTGAGGAGGTCAAAGTGCATCATTAGATGTCGCCTTGTAAATCTGCACTGCCCCCTAGGGCCTGGCATGAATGCTACATCATTTTCATGCGAAATTGCGACATTGTTCAAATGGAGACGGAACAATATAAACATGACATTTTTAATCTTCTCGGAGAGTCACCATGTAAACGGCCCCTTAGATTTACTGTTTCCCTCTTGCTTTAGACCTCGTCCTCTCAATTTGACCCTTTTTGCTCCTTCACCAGTGGCCTTGCAAACACTTCTTTCTCTCAGGAGTTCTCTCACTTTATTTGGAGTTCAGTTTGCCTTTATGTGACGCAACACTTTGAGGATAAAAAGCAATGAGCCTTCTGGTAAGCTTTTCATTAGCACTCTCCATAATGGCAAACTGGGAGTCTTTTGAAGTGTTGCGGGGGTGTACCACAGAAGCCACCCAGTTAGGTTAGCCACATTGCTGACTCTTGTTTGATGAAACAACTCCCTACTCGGACCACAGCAACCTAATGAACCCAACACAAGCACAAACATCGATATGTGTCTCTTCCCACTGAGCGACTATTTGGAGGTAATGACTGCAGACTTTCACTCTTTAATGTCTTCAAACTTGACAAACAACAATACCAAACCCTGGATCTTACAACCTCTCACTGTTAATGTTTGCCAAGTGGGGAACTGAAAATAGATGGAAATATTTTCTCCGTGGCTTCATATACAGTGGTATGAAAAAGTATCTGAACCTTTTGAAATTTGTCACATTTCTGCATAAAATCACCATCAAATGTGATCTGATCTTTGTCAAAATCACACAGATGAAAATACAGTGTCTGCTTTAAATAAAACCACTCAACATTTATAGGTTTTCATATTTTAATGAGGATAGCAGGCAAAAAATGACAGAAGGGGGGGGAAAAAAGTAAGTGAACCCTCTGCCTGAGGAGACTTAAAGAGCAATTGAAACCCAATTTTTACCAAACATATTAAGCCAGGTGTGTGCCTAATCACTGATTAGTGGTTTAAAGCTGCCTGGCCCACTATAAAACACACATACCTGTGGTAAGAATTGTCTTGTTGAGAAGCATTGTCTAATGTTCATCATGGCTTGGTCAAAAGAGTGAATGAAGACCTGCCATCAAGGATTGTTGATTTTTATAAAGCTGGGAAAGGATACAAAACCATCTCTACAAGTGGATGTTCATCAATCGACAGTCAGAGAAGTTGTCTACAAATGGAGAGAGTTTTGCACTGTTACTTATCTCCCAAGGAGTGGCCGTCCACCAAAGATGACGCTAATAGTTCAGCGCAGATTACTCAGAGAGGTAAAAAAGAACCCTAGAGTGTCTGCTAAAGACTTACAGAAATTACTGGCACAGTCCAATATCTCCGTGCACATATCAACTACTGTATATGTAAAAGTATGGCCAAGAATGGTGTTCATGGGAGGACTCTATGAGGAAGCCACTGCTGTTTAAAAAAACAAAACAAAACATTGTTGCTCGTTTAATGTTGGCAAAAAGGCACTTGGACACTCCACAGAAGTTTTGGCAAAATATTTTGAGGACTTACGAAACCAAAGTTGAATTGTTTGGGAGTAACACAACGTCATATGTGGAGGAAAAATGGAACAACTCACCAACATCAACACCTCATCCCCACCGTGAAGCATGGTGGAGGGAGCATCATGATTTGGGGCTGTTTTGCTTCCTCAGGGCCTGGACAACTTGCAATCATTAATGGAAGAATGAATTCAAAATTTCAGGATGTTTTGCAGGAAAACCTGAGGCAGCCTGTCCGACAGTTTAAGCTAAAAAGAGGATGGATGCTGCAACAAGACAATGATCCAAAACATAGAAGTAAATCAACTTCAGAATGGTTTCAGAAGAACAAAATACATGTTCTGGAGTGGCCAAGTCAAAGTCCAGTCTTGAACCCCTTTGCGATGCTGTGGCATGACCTAAAGAGACATGACAGTTCAGAACGCTGCCACATTCTGGAAAAATATGGCACAAATCGGATTTAATCCACACACGAAAGTGACCCAGATCGGATTTGAAATGGTCCACTTTTATACAACTTATCACATTCAGACCGTCAAGTTAATGCTTCACTCAAGTCGGAAAAACACCCCCCCCCAAAAAAAATCGGATTCGTGCATTAACCCCTTCAGACCCTTTCAAAAAAAATCTTCGCTGATTTTTTACTTGTCTCAAACACCAGAACAAAGTGCACTATTTTGGTCAGGGATATTTCAAGCTTTTATTGGTTATTTTTATGGTAAAGTTACATTGTTTTTAATGAGAAATGAGCACTTACGTATGCCTTTTTGAAGTTACGTTTTGTCTCAGCCATTTTCAAAGAGCCAAAAAAAGCAAAGACGGCGTGCTAAACCTTGTGATCTGTTCTGTCATCTCCCAGAAGTAGCAATAGAATTTAACTAAATTCAGTGTATTTATTGATATAGAGACGCAAACGCATCATGTCCTTCAGCAGCATGCTCAGATCTAAAGGGTTAAGACCTGCGGTTTGAACCTAGCCAAATTGTACATTTGAACGAAAGCTTTTATACATTCCAGACTTTTCTGATGGTTACACAGTGTTATACTTTTAGAGAATGTGGGAGACAGGGTCAGTAGGAGATGACTACCAATCTCAATGCCTAATGGTTCATGAGTTTGCATGTTGAGAGCATGTGTTCCCATCCAGTGTTTACCCGGACGAGGGTATTTTTCTCAGCCATGCTCAAGTTGACCGTCAAAGGTAATTAAGGGAGTGCAAATGAAGATAGAGGATGTGTTGCCTGAGGCCAGGAGAGTACAGTGTTAGGGCCAAGCAAGCTTTTCTGTCGTCACAGTGACGGTAAATGAATTATTGGCGCTTATGGTCAAAGCTGCTTTTTGGATGGCTGTAAATCATCTTTTTTTTTTTTTAAACTTTTACTCCTGGATAACGTTTGTTCGCATTTGGTGGTGAATTCCTATTAAACTTTTCATGTCTCGCTTTAATCTCATTGAGATTGAAAGCCCTGCTGCAGCCTAAAGTTTATTCTTTTTCAGGTTCACCAGCTGGCCTTGACTGATTAAAGCTCTTTTACTTGATTAATGCCTACTCTAGCTGATAACCAGACCCTGTAGCTGTGGGGTTGGTGGGCAATGCTCAAGCTGAGTGGAACCAGAGAACAAGTTAAAAGGGCCACGGAAATCTGTTTAACTCTTTGACCCCTGAGTCTCGCACCCCAGACTCTTAAGATGCTAATAAGAATGCAAGTATGCTAGTGCCATTTATCTGACAAATCGAGCTATAAATCACCGTTGTGAAGTTTGACATGTTTTTTTTTTTTTTTTTTTTTGGTGGAATTAATGTGTTATAAAGCTAAAGGCTGTTTTGTTTAAGGCTGATATATTTATTTTTTTCATATGTGTATTTCCTGTGTGCAATCATCTGTTATGGTGGACAGTCATCTGACAGAAAAAAAAAGGGAATTCCTTCTGCCAAACTGTGGATTGTGACTTAGGGTCACTGAATGATGTCGCATCTTGTCGCTATTGTGACGTTTCATCTGTTTGTGATTTAGATTTGTTTCACCCCCTGTTTTACTTTCACTGTTTAAATGCACATGCTCTAAGTGACACCCTCACAATCACATCCCTGACCTTCTTCAAATGTTTGTTTTTTGGTAATTATTTTTGGAGAACCGTCCCGAGGGCCACATGGTAGAGGCACAGAGAATACAGAGTGTTAAACTCAGACTCCACATATGTAACCGTGACCTTTTCCAATCTGAAGTCCTGCACTAACTGCCAGTTTGATGAGAGCTAGCTAATCGATGCCTGGTCGCCTAGAGAACGTACCTGCATGTCTCTCACACTCAAATCTCTGGTAGGAATCCTGACTCTTTTTGTCACCTCTTCACAGAATAATGAAACATTTACCCTTTAATTGCCAGCTCCACAAAGAATGATCGGTTTAATTTGCCCCCATTAAAGCCGTCTAATCTAATGGGCTCATTAAGGGCCATGAATGGAACTGCAATCAGCAGCCTGGACAACTCCCTCTGGGAGGAAGAATACATCAATGGATCATAAATATTTTATTGCGTCTACCTACAGATTGTAAGGTGCCTCAATTTGATGTGCATAAGTACTTAACATGCACCTGTAATGTTGAAACATAAAAATCATTTTGGCTCAAACACATCCCCAGATGACACTGTATACGGCACAGCTAAACAAATGTTTATTTATTTTTTAATTCACTCTAAACTCTACATCAAGTCCCAGCTACCATTGGGTGTTAACCTACAACCCTCTACCACATCCCAGTCCTCTACGCCCTACTGATCACATCGTTAATTAGAAGGAATAGTGCTGGCAAAATTATACTGAATTGTCCATTTCATACAGTTTGGCTACAAAAAAAAAATAGATGTACAGGCATGTGACAAAATTAGGACACCCTATGGAAGCCTGTTTTTTCTAACACATTTGGTCATATGGATATTTAAACCAATTTTAACAATCTTGGGAGATTCAAGTAATGGAACTAAACAATTAGAACTGAAAAAAACAAAAAAATATTTTTTATAAGTTTCTGTAAAATGTAATTTTAGATAAATGCAATTTCTATTGAGGAATAAACTAGGACACCTCCACATTCAATCCCACTTAAAGTGGCTAAAATCACACACACTAGTAGTATCACATCAGGTACACATGAGTAGAACATAATAACCCAGTGTTCTGAAAGAGGCTTGCCTTATTTAAACCTCAAATTTAGCTTGGTGTGCCCCTAACTGTTGAAGTGAGAGAAAACACCATGGCGAGATCAAAGGACCTGTCTGAGGCCTTCAGAAAGAAGATTTTAGACACTTATGAGTCTGGTAAGGGATTTCAAAAGAATATAAAATCAGCCATTCCACTGTCCGGAAAATAGTCTACAAGTGGAGGACATCCAAAACAACTGCCAACATGCCCAGGTCTGGCCGTCAAAGCAAGTTCACCCGAGAGCAGACTGCGAGATGCTAAAAAAAAAAAAAAAAAAGTCTCCAAAAAATCTAAAATGTCACCACGGGACCTACCGCAGGCTCTTGCTTCTGTCTACAATCAGAGACTTCACAAGTTTAACCTTCATGGCAGGTGTGCAAGGAGGAAACCTTTGCTCTCCAAAAAAACATGAATGCCAGACTGAAGTTTGCCAGGGTGAATGTAGACAAAGACCAGGACTTCTGGAATAATGTTCTTTCGACAGATGAATCTAAAATGGAATTATTTGGACACCAGAACAGAGGACACGTTTGGCTTAAACTCAATACAGCATTACAGGAAAATAACCTCGTACCAACTTTGAAGCATGGAGGTGGAAGTGTCATTGTTTGGGGATGCTTTGCTGCAGCAGGACCTGGCCAGATCACTATCATAGAATCCACCATGAATTCTATCGTGTATCAGAGGGTGCTTGAGGAACATGTGAGATCACCTGTGAAAAATTAAAGCTGAAGCGTAACTGGACCCTCCAACATGACAATGACCCAAAATATATCAGTAAACGCGCCAAGGAGGGAGAGTCCTGGAATGGCCTAGTCAAAACCCAGATCTTAATCCCATTGAGATGCAGTGGGGTGACTTGAAACGGGCTAACCTTGCAGAAACCTCTCAAACATTTCACAGCTGAAAGTATTCTGCGTTGAGGAGTGGGGCCAACTTTCTTCAGACTGATGTCAAAGACTAGTAGATGGCTACAAAAAGCGTCTCACTGAAGTTATTTCAGCCAAAGGGAGTAACACTAGCGATTAGGTGGTAGGGTGTCCTAACTTTTTCCTTAGAATATGCATTTTTGTTGATATATCTGGTTTAATCAGTAAAACAATGTTAAATTTTGTTGTTTACCTGCAATTAAATGACTTTCTTATCCAGATATGAAGAAAAACAAGGTCAGACATTGATATATGAACATTTCTTAATAAAGAACTGCATATTTGATGGGGTGTCCTAATTTTTTTTACATGACTATATGTATATGTGTAATTAAAGAGTAATTATTATTATTACTATTATTATTGTATCAAATCACTGAACACCTGATTCTGAAACATTGGCCCAGGTGAATCAAAAACCTGAGCAAAAAAATTGACCCAGATTCCCTTAACCGTCCAATTAAAGTGCCCCCATAAAAATCCCTATGCTGGTCACATTCTTTAGAAAGTATATCTGCTTGGTGTCTGGGGATTTATATATTGGCTCACTAATGCACCATTAGAGCAAAGCGATGAAAGTTTCAGTTTTGGCTCAGTAAAAAAGGGGCTTCCTACCTCTGACCACAGACCTATACTCTTTTGGGAAAGAGATCAGTACCTGCAGGAAGGCGAGTACAAAGGCTCCGATTTGGCTGCAGAACTGGATTTAAGTATGACCGAGCTGGCCCAGTTGTGGCTTTCATTCCGTCGAGTTGATTGGCAGGAGGCTCAAGGCAGCAATCGCTGTTATTTCCGAGGTAATTTGTCATAGCCAAATGTTTTCATTAGATATTAAATCAAGCAGTTGACATTTGGTGAACAGCAACAATTCAATGTTTTACCTTAAATGTGTAGTGAAAGAGATGTGTGCTGAGCAGCTGAGATGCATCTGTGAAACATGTTGTTTTTTCTTGGTCATTTTGGGGGCAAAGTAGAAATTTCTTTGTTTAGTGGAATCATTCGTGTAGATCATATCTCAGTGTTTAGCACTATGTGGAAAGTTGATTGCAGCTGAGTGGATTTTTGACAATTTATTGACATTTCTCTGAGCTTTTGTTTGTGTGAGGTTGTGCAAGTGTTTTAGCTTTTGTTTGATGTGGGTTCCATAATGATGCCAGCTTGGGCTCCATTAATACTCGCCACATTGGTAACAAATGTTCTGTGGGTTATAAGAAAATTTATGATTCAAATGAATTCCAGGCACACACATTAACACATAAAATTGATCATTCTCCACTTTAATTGTGTTTCACATTCAAGAGTTTCTCTAGTACTTAACACCAATCAGGTAGACACAAATACACAAAGCCTGAACACTGAGTGTTTCCCCAGAGCAAACTACCGCATGCTTGGACAGACAAGATTGTATTTTCAATTTTACAAATCAATTTGTGACAGGAAACTTCAAATGTCAAGTTAATCCAAAGCTGATTTTTCTGGCTGATCTGTACATTTCACAGACACGCATTGAGACACACATTTTCAAATATTTTGCTGGGTGAGATGTAGGGGACTACTGGAAATTAATTCTTCTTCTGACCAAGATATTTTAGAACATTCAATTCTTGGTAGGCACAATTTTTGTACACGTAATTTTTTGCCCGAGTGCAGAAAGTATGGTGTATTAAAGAATAGCAAAGCTGTTGACTCCCTTGCCGATATTACAATAATAATAATAATGATATACTGTAAATAGTAAAGATGTCCCGATCGATCATCCCGATCGATCGGGTCCGATCACGTCATTTTCAAAGTATCAGAATCTGCAAAAAAATATGTCGGACATGCCTATTTTAATATATATATATATATATAATTTTTTTTAAATTAAATCGTTTTCTAATTGTATTTAACGTTACAGACAAAATGTCTTATACTCATCCAGAGTCTTTGGTTTTGGCTTATAGTAGGGCTATCAAATTTATCGCGTTAACGGCGGTAATAACATTAAAATATTTAACGCAATTGACACATGCGCTGCACAACCCATTTACGCATTGTCGCGTTCAATCTATAATGGCACCGTTTTACATATACGTAGAGCTAAAAGGCAATGTCAAGTGAGTAGAGAGAATTTTGGCAGTCTTTGAAGCCTTTTTTTAATTGGCTAAAGCCTTACAATCCCTCTCTCAACAAATAAAAATTTCGTGGGAAGCAATGTGGGGAAAGAAGGTAGTAGTTGATCTTTTTCTTAACACCCTATGTTTTTTCCCAACGCAGAGAAGATATAGCAATTGGTACCACTGCGCACAGTCATGGTTGCACTTCACATCATGCATTTGGGCAGAGGTTAAATGGCTACAGTATCATTTACTGAAAGCTCAACAAATACACTAGATGGTAATATTTAGTCACAATATACAAAGTCACATTTATCCTTTAAGAATTACAAGTCTTTCTATCCGTGGATCCCTCTCACAGAAAGAATGTTAATAATGTAAATGCCATCTTGAGGATTTATTGTCATAATAAACAAATACAGTACTTATGTACTGTATGTTGAATGTATATATTCGTCCGAGTTTTATTCATTTTTTTCTTAATGCATTGCCAAAATGTATATGATCGGGAAAAATTATCGGGAATGATTGGAATTGAATCGGGAGCAAAAAAAAAAAGCAATCGGATCGGGAAATATCGGGATCGGTAGATACTCAAACTAAAACGATCGGGATCGGATCGGGAGCCAAAAAAAAAACATGATCGGAACAACCCTAGTAAATAGTAAATAAAAAAGCGTTTTTTTGTCACCTTAATTTATAGAGACCTGCGAACAAAGGTTGTAGGAGACCGGCCATATTGTCTAACCAGTTCACTCACGCAAACCATGCTCATGTTTTTCTAATTTCCTTCTTAATTTCAATGTGGAGCATGCCCTTTTTCCTTTTTTCACCATCTGCACTAACCTTTTTAGGACCCACGTTGATTCTCTCACAAGAAAATCCGCCGTACGTCCGTCCTTCGGGAAAACAATGAAATTGTCGGTCATAAAAAGTCATATTTAGAGCATGTCGTCATACGCCAAGACAAATGACGAGCCAAATTTTATGTCGAAGTACTCCTGTATTTTGGAAGTCTTTCCAGAAAGTAGTTGTTTTATATCTGCAAAGGTGATCCTTATCACTATTTTTCTTCTTCCATGTCTTCTTTCTTTTCATCTGTAGGTAGATTGTCAGGTGATTTAGGGGAGCCCTCAACTGTTGATTTTTTTTTTGTGGCCGAGCGTGCTGTCTAAAGCTTTAAAAGCTCTGCTCCAGAATAAGTCTATAAAGTAATATGTACAGTGACTATAAAACCGCATGAGTTTGAATGTGATTGGTTAGTTCTGAACATAGCCGCATATAAAATGATTAGAAATCGTGTTCACTTATGTTCAGTTTTGTTTTGTTTTGATTAAAGCTGAAACGAATACTCGAGCAACTCGAGTAACTCGAGTTTAAAAACTGATCCGAGTAATTTTATTCACCTCGAGTAATCGTTTATTTTGACAGCTCTAAGAATCACGTTTTGCTCGGACTACTTTTAATGTGGGACAACGCGCTGATGTCACGTGCGTAGAGGAAGAAGCAAAAAAAAAAAAAAAAAACACTGCAGCCGACAGCCGCTACAAACAACGCCGACGTTGCTAAATACTAGCCCACACGATGCTACGTTGGTAGCAGGTAGCGTCTGATGCGTCACATAGAGATCACATGTATGTTGAACTACATGCGAAATGACAAAGTCAGCGGCGTTAGTAAACAGCCGCCATCTTAAAGCAGTAGTGCGCTAATAAATAAGATTAACGTTACTGTCACTAGCTCACATAACGTTAGCCCTGCGGAGGGCTAGGTTTTCTATTAATTATGACCACTGTCGATGCGTGGCTAACGTGTCTTACATACAGGTTTTAACATAACATAGCGTTGTGGAGTGATGAGGGTGTAAAATAAAAACTTAATAATGCTAACTATCAATTTTAGCTCAGTAGTCATTGCTGGATAAAACACCAAGTAGCACTGCTCCAATACAGCCTGTATCATGGCAAGGCAAGGCAAGGCAAGGCAAATTTATTTATATAGCACAATTCAACACAAGGCAATTCAAAGTGCTTTACATCACATGAAGACCATAAAAATCACATTTAAATCAACACAACGTAAAAACCAAGACAAAAGATTGCATTTAATCACAGATTAAAAATAAATAAATAAAAATAAAACAAAAATAAAAATAAAGCAAAAACTACTACTACTAATAATCATTGAAATCAGCAATAGAGATAAGCACAAGAGGAATAGAAGGCAGGTAGATTGAAATATATAGACATACATTTATTTTGAACGCTGCAAAAACTCAAAATCCTATCAGGACTTACAGTTTAGAGTAACTTAAAACTAGAATTTAAAAATGACTTGACACAAATAGAAATTCAATTGAAACACGTGGGAAAAAAATCCTAACTTTTAAGTGATGTGTGTTATTAAGCGTAACGGCATTTTTAGGTAAGAAATATACACAAAAAAATACGCACACATATAATATATATATATATATTTTTTTAATAAGATCTAAAAGTTTTTTGAGTGAAAACAGTGAATATGTCTTTTTTTTAAATTCTAGTTATATCTGAGATGCAATTGTTGGCTGTTTTCAACAACATACATCGAAAATAAAGACATTGACTGACTGAAAATGGTTCAAGATTAGATGAAATGTCTTGTTTTCTCATGTATATTTCTAATTGCTCTTCACCTAAAAATATATTTGTTTTATCCGATTACTCGATTAATCGATAGAATTTTCAGTCGATTACTCGATTACTAAAATATTCGATAGCTGCAGCCCTAGTTTTGATTGGAGTTGGACAGATTATTGGTCATATTTGATGTTGGACAAGATTTAACATTCGTTTTTCTTGATTTTGTTTATTTGTTTATATTTATATATCTAAAACCTGGCATTTGAAGGGGCGTGTGCAAACTTGTTGTTATTACATGTACATAATGGGGACACCACTGTGGCTGCTGTGCTCAAATTGAGCCCAAGTCAGTGAGGACATATGCTGAGGCATTAATCTGCTAATAGAAAAGAAGCCACTAACAGCTTGTCTCGCGCAAAACTCCTAAACTTAATCTTGTCAACTTTCTGTTCATCTTCTCTAACTGTGGGCTTTATTGTGAACAACAGTCCTGTCACTAAAGAAACCTTGTCCGTGTTTAATTGTGCGTTGTAAAATGGAATGATAGCATATGGGGGCATGGATAACATATATGGGCTGTCTTTTTCCCCAAGCAGAAACACACAAAGTATGATAGCTTCTCTTAATGTGTAGCATAGTGAATTACTTTTCTTTTTTGCATCATTTCTTTCTTCCTCCTAAGCATAAAGACATGAATATTTAAAAGTACATCAAACAAGCGTTCATAAAATATTAAAAGGCTTGAGAAACAAGAAAAGCTTTTATCCTCTCTCTCTCTCTCTCTCTCTCTCTCTCTCTCTCTCTCTCTCTCTCTCTCTCTCTCTCTCTCTCTCGCTCTCCACACATAGATGCAAATCAATTCAATACCAGTTCAATACCATTCAGCATGTAGATTCGCTGTACTATCAAGAGTGTTGTAGAATGTTAGACTGAACAAAATGCACAACATATGCTTGACATTTTAGGAGGCCCATATAATCCGTGGGGATTGGGCCCTCAGAGAGGCGTTCTCAAAATTTGCATGCACTTTAGGGAGATTGTTTTTGACTGGAGGACCTGAATGGCACTGTTCAAAGGGCAACGCTTTCTCCTCCTGTGCCGCAGCTTTTCCGTCTGGCCAAGAGCTAGCTACGCTAATCGCCGTCGAAACACCTCGAAGCTGCTGTGTTTTTAGAAAAGATCCTGTTAAGCATGAATTTAAAAGAAGGTTGTGTAAGGCTAATATATGGATTTCCCCCACTTTATTTTATATTCCTGATTGCAATAACATGACCAATCTGGCGCTAGTATTTTTGCAGCTTTGTTCTTTTATACTATTTAGGTGATTTTCCCCCGCAGGAAGTCAGAGTAGTTGCCAGATGGCTCTAACATTTACTGGAAGGCCGCTTGTGAGGTAAATTCAAAGTGTGCCAGAACAGGGACAATGTGGAGGAAGCAGCAAAAGAGCTAAGCGAAGCATAGCAAACTGCAATATCCATGTATTGTTGTTGTTGGGTGTTCTTTATTTTAAACGTATTAAATATTTTTTGACAACATATCATCAGTTCTAGGTGTTTATGGACCATTTCAAGTTTAAAACATGCCCCTGATCAAATAATTTGGGGTAACAGAACCAATGTTCCCTCTAATTATTCATGTGTCTGAGCAGAAACATAAGCTCCCTGAGCACACTGCAGACCACAGTGAGCAACATCAAATGTGTTCAGGGTGGCCACACACCAGTAACACGCCTGTTCAAAACCTTGGATCAGAGCAAATTACATGGCTTATTTAAAGAATGAAATTACAGCATTTTTCATTAGTTTACTTTTAATTTAATTGATTTGCCCCACAACAAAGGAGGGAAAAACAAAAAAGAAAAAGAAAAAAAGAAACCCAATGCTACTGCAAACAAGGCTCAACTAGACATCTGTCACACGGACGGATAATCATTTTGCTCTGTAAGCCCTTGTACAGACAGCAAACTCAAACAGTTGATAATAAGTGTTGTGCTAAATCTGTAAAAACATGGAACTGGTCAATTGGTCACTGAGTGCCCTGGACAAGATCTACTCTACAACGCGACCAGAACCTGGACAGCTTCCATGTCCGGGCAACACTTTTAAATCTGGATTTATGGAGGCTAGCTGGGGAAAATGGCGGCCGCTGTGTCTGACCACACTCGAAGTTGAGGACATCGAGGACCTGTTGTGTTATTTTGACATGTATGGTTTAAAACAAAAAAAAAAACAAAAAAACTTTGTACCATTGAACATAAATAAATTTTCACAGCATATTTGCAAATTGGAACATCAACATGAATATACTGTAATGTTAAAAAAATAAAATAAAATAACCCAAAATAAATAACTGAAATATTTTAAATAAAATTGAAATAAATAGAAGTTATAGACGAAACCCATAGCCACAGATCAAGTTGCTCAACATTAGAACAGGAATCCTTTGTAATATTGAACTGGACTTCAACAATATATGATCAAATTGATTTTATGTAAAACACATATGAATACTACTATTAATAATAATTAGTTGAATATTATTGGAGAGCGAGAGTGAGAAACAGAGCCTGTGTGTGTGTGTATGACTGGTATCATTATTTACACATTATACGCACACACACCCTCTCTTAACACAGAAAGTCGCCAGAGAGAAAAAAAAAAAACACATCAGGCTGTATTATGAAAATGTTATTCTGAACAGATGTTTACAACTGTAGAAGACTTAGCAAAAGTAGGCTAATGGTAGAGAGGAAAGTAGTTAGCCGTCTTGGCATGCTAATTACCCACGTTGTCTGCCTCATTAACAAGCTTACATTAAAGTATTTGTTTAACTATCGCTAGACACACTAAACACGCTGGAGTGGATTCTTGTAGCTGGTGGGAAACGTTCATTATAGCATTTACTCACCTTAAATTTTGTGTTAAGTGACGAATGATGGTCACGTAAATGTGAAATCATGTTGGAGGTACTGCTGTCCGTCCTCCTCTAAGCTGCAGCCGTCTGTTTCTTTTCAGTAGCCAAAGTACTCCCATACTAGCAAATGTCTTTTTTTGGTGTGGGGGGGGGTGTATTGAGGTGTAGTGTCACCGGCAGACACATGACAGAGCAACAACTGGAGCGGGAGGGGCGAGCGCTGCCGCTCCAGCCCACGGATTCCTTGCTGCATTTTTTGAGACATAAAAAAATAGCTAATACCGTACTTCGGTATGACAGAAAATTGTAACGGTTTTGAAACCGTGATGTTTTCATACCACGGTAAACCTTGAAACCGGTAACTGGCACATGCCTAACCAGGACATTCCTCTGCAGTGTAAAATCACCTTTTCCTGCCTTTCATTTGTGTGTGACACTTTCACTTTGCAGTTTTCATCAGTATCCCCAAATTAGTATTCACATATTGTAATGAAAATGAATTCAAACCAATCCATGTTTGATGAGAAACACTGCATGAATTGAGTTGTTGGATTATGCTAAAGTTGAAGTTACTGTACATTGTGTGCGTGCATGTGATTGCGCGCGTGTGAGTGGAACTGCATGATATGCTGTGAAGGCAGTGGGAGATTAATGAAAGAAAAAGCAAATCTTACACGGCACATTGATTCTGTCATATTTGCGGCGCTGTTTCACTTATGCATTCATTCTTACGCTTGTATTTGCAATATATTAATATACTCTTGTCTATCTGAATCCTCTTTAACTGTCTGTTGTGGAATACAGGGTAAATGAAAAAGATGCCAATTTCTTTTTGAAGCAAATCTTATTTTATGCATTTTTTTTCTCTCCCAGTCAGAGAGCACCGCTTGAGAGAATAAAGGCAAAGACCTCTAGGAGCGCATATTGTTGGCTAAATCTAATCAAAGAGGGAAGTGCTTTTAAATGTCTTTTGTTCCCCTGGGCGGAACATTTGTTGGCCTCTCTGCTCTCACCGGTGCGTCCTGCCCAAACTCCACCGCAACCAGATTCAATTATTATTGAACAACTACTCTGTCTGGAGCTTCCACCATGTAATAATCGTGTTTGGACAAAGATTAATGCTCTGAATCACATTTTTATTTTCTTGCCATTTTCAATGAAGTTGTGATGCAAGTGAAGGGATATCTAATTGTTAAGAGGGCAACAGTAATGGAGAAACTGGTCGTCAGTGGGCAGTGGGAGATGAAGGAGGTGAACGAGTAAAAAAAAAAGTAATTACTGGTCTCTTTAAATTCAATGTCATGTCTCATTTTTGTTAATCCCCCTGGCCCCTTTCACTCTCAGGGTTTCTAACTTCCTAACGTAGAAGCTTGTAAAGACTAATGAAAAGGGCTCCTGATTCTAATGACAAATTAGTTCATGTGTCGCTTTTGAACACTTTTCGCAGGGTTCCCGCGGCGTCTTAAAAACTCTTAAGAGCATTGAATTTATTAATTTCAATAAAGCGTGGTGGAGTAAACAATCCTTTCGCCTTTGGGTCAAACCAGTGACTAGCACTGTGTTCGAGGCTTTTTGCATCGTATGCTGACAAAAAAAAAAAAAGATTCTGCCAGGTACAATGAGCAGAAATGCACTAGAGTCCCATGCTAAATCGTCCAAGCACATAACCTCCATGAGAGGAAAGAAACAAACTCCCTCCATTGCCGGCGTTTTTCAATCTGCCTGTATAAGGCAGCCAGTTGCTCACGAGCCTGAAGAGACAAAAGCTAAAGGTAGCCAGCAAGCTGCTAATGTAAGCGAAGCGATAGCAGCTAACATTAGCTGCTAGTGCTGCAGCCCCCCCTGCATCCCAGCCTAGCTACGATTGCTAGTGAAGTTGCGAGAGTGGATCTACGCACTTCATTTGCAACCATGAAAGCATGTGGTTACACGAGAGTTTGACATGACGCTCGCCACGCTAAATGCTAATGCTAACGAGAACGCCTCTACTCGGCCTGTGGTCGTGTCGCGTGAGTAACCTATTCAATACGCTGCATTCTTACATCTTGCACACATTCCACATTCCAACTTTCGAGAAATAACACAAATTAATGAATTTTGTTTTTCTTTGTCGATATGGCTGTGAAATAGGTATCAAGTTTTTAAAAAGTTGTCTTTATTAGGTCTTAAAAATTCTTAAATTTAACTTGAGGAAACCTGCAAGAACCCTTTTTTGGCTGGTCCATTGTCTTCAAATGCAAACCCTGTCCAACAGCGAACTCTTGTGGTCGTTTTGCGACATGGTTTATTGTTTTCTTGCCAGTTCATTATGGCTGCACGAAGTCTCGGGCTGATCATGTTGTGCTTATATGATCCTTGGACAAGATTTGTCCGTAAGTATGGTTGTTGTAAAGAATGTACATATTATGTTAGTAAGCGAAATGTTATATTTTTTGTATGAGACGCTTTTTGTTTATGTTTAGTGAACCTGTATAGCGTGCTAAGCTAACGTTGGTGCTAATGCAATGCTTGTGTACTTTTTTTTTGTAGTTTCACTACGGTCTAAAGAGGACAGTGGTTTGAGGCCATTTTATTAATAAATTAGATGAAAAAGGAAGAAGTCTGATTATTAAGGCGTCGTTCACTAGCTGTCTAGCTTTGGAAAAAGTAGACGCTTCGGAGTGAGGACAGCATAGACAGATTTAAATGACAGTAGAGTGAAATGCCCACTACAGTCCTTATGTACCGTATGTTGAATGTATATCTCCATCTTGTGTCTTATCTTTCCATTCCAACAAATTATTTTACAGAATATATATATAATTTACAGAAAAATATGGCATATTTTATAGATGGTTTGAATTGCGATTAATTGCGATTAATTACAATGAATTAATTTTTAAGCTGTAATTAACTCGATTAAAAATTTTAATCGTTTGACAGCCCTAATATATATATATATAGGAAAGATAATTACATGCAATGACACTTTTCGGCCATTAGGAGGGGCCTTGCCCCCCTGGCCCCCCTTAAACTCCGCTTATGCCCCAAAAATGACAGCTTTGAGCTCTCAACATTGTAAATTATTAGCGTGTTATATCGTTATGGGCAGCCCATTCCTCATCTTCTTCATGCTCGCCTGCTGTAACTGTTTACTTCAAGTATTTTTTTTTTTTTTACAGCGACAGTTTGCTGGCTTTCGGTAGGATTTAGTGGTTTGGCTTGAAAACACAGAGCTGGATGAAGTTCAGTCTCTGTGTGCTACTGTTGGTAAACTTGATCAGAATCTTGTATTACGACTCACTTGGCCAAGGACATTTCACTTGTTTCATATGTTAAGTTAATGAAGTAACATGATCCCTCAAAAGTCAGCACTATTTTATGTTCAAGCTGTACTATTTTCCACAAAATGAGCAACAAATCCTGTTGTAAGTCAAAATGTGCCATGAAAATGTCACGCCTCTGTTTTCCCATAAAACTGATCAATTTCAAAGCGAAAGTGGGAGTTGGGCATATTATTTGATGAACAAGATCATAAAATAAACTAATTAGATTGTATTAGTTTTTTCATCATATCCTGTACAATTTTCATGAAAACAACAGGAGATTATCCCATCAAGAGTTAGGTTTTGACTATTCCAGAAAGATGTAGTCTGCCAAGTAGTTTATGTGCTACTGAATCATTATTCTGTCAACACTGTGAGGAAATGACAAATGCAGGTAATTTCTATCTGATTCGGGAACCATTAAACATCCTCGTATATGGCACTGGTACACTACTGCAGTAAAAAAAAAAAAAAATCCAGAATTTTACCACTTAATCCAAGGGAATATTCACTTGTAGGTAGGAGTGGGAACCTCTTGGTACCTCACGATACAATACAATTTGCGATACAAAGCTCACGATAACGATGACCTGACGATACAACGATTATCGATACATTGGTCAGGAAATCATTCTCGGATATTCTACAAACAACTAATAAACAGAAAAACAAGCTTCTGCTGTGAATTGGAATGAGTTTATCATTAGCAGACGTCCAATCCATTTGAACTGGGAGGGTGGCAGCGAATGAACATTTGTTTATTCGCTGCCATCCCTCCCATTTCAAACGGATTGAACGTCTATGGACGTCAGTGGCAGCCAATGCCAGGCAATGAGGTAATTTCAGGCCATTTAAGGTCATTTACTTGTTGATTTTCAATTACTTCCTGTTGATTTTGGGGTATCTTATGGGTCTCCTCCTGTTTGAGTTACGGAACAGAAAATCGGACAGAATGACTGTGACTGCTCTGGTTTCGAATGAACGAACGTTCCCAGTCTAAATGGATTGGGCGTCGAGCACCGTCAATGCAGCTTTAGAATTAACTTAGACACTATTATGGTGGAAAGTTTTGGTTGCAACTTGTTGGGTATTTTTTTTTTAGACATTGACACCTTTTCAAAACGATATCTCGATTCTTGGCAGAAGCATATCGATAACCTTTTGGGATACAAAGTATCACGATATATCACCATCTTGATATTTTGTCACACCCCTACTTGTAGGTATAATGGACATTATTCGTTGAAGCATTTATCTATTATCCTTTTTCTGTTATTTGGAGTTTTTTTTTTTTTTTTTTTTTTTTTTCAAGGACAGCTTCATGTTTGTCGGCAAGCTATGTCCCAATCTGTACTACAGGAAAAAGACACATTTTAGAAACCTAAACTAACAATTACTCCCAATATGGCAACCAGCCTGTGTGGAATTAATGTACAGTGGGGCAAATAAGTATTTAGTCAACCACCAATTGTGCAAGTTCTTCTACTCGAAAAGATTAGAGAGGCCTGTAATTGTCAACATGGGTAAACCTAAACCATGAGAGACGGAATGTGGGAAAAAAAAAACAGAAAATCACATTGTTAAATTTATAAAGAATTTGTTTCCAAATTAGAGTGGAAAATAAGTACTTGGTCACCTACAAACAAGCAGGATTTCTGGCTGTCAAAGAGATCTAACTTCTTCTAACGAGGTCTAACAACATCTAACGAGTCTCCACTCGTTACCTGTATTAATGGCACCTGTTTTAACTCATTATCGGTATAAAAGACACCTGTCCACAAGCTCAGTCAGTCACACTCCAAACTCCACTATGGCCAAGACCAAAGAGCTGTCGAAGGACATCAGAGACAAAATTGTAGACCTGCATCAGGCTGGGAAGACTGAATCTGCTATAGGTAAAACGCTTGGTGTCAAGAAATCAACTGTGGGAGCAATTATTAGAAAATGGAAGACATACAAGACCACTGATAATCTCCCTCGATCTGGGGCTCCATGCAAGATCTCACCCCATGGCGTCAAAATGATAACAAGAACGGTGAGCAAAAATCCCAGAACCACACGGGGGGGACCTAGTGAATGACCTACAGAGAGCTGGAACCACAGTAACAAAAGCTACTATCAGTAACACAATGCGCCGCCAGGGACTAGAGAGCATTTGGATGATCCAGAAGAGGACTGGGAGAATGTGTTATGGTCAGATGAAACCAAAACAGAACTTTTTGGAAGAAACACAGGTTCTCGTGTTTGGAAGAGAAAGAACACTGAATTGCATCCGAAGAACACCATACCCACTGTGAAGCATGGGGGTCGAAACATCATGCTTTGGGGCTGTTTTTATGTAAAGGGATCAGGACGACTGATCTGTGTAAAGGGAAGAATGAATGGGGCCATGTATCAAGAGATTTTGAGTGAAAATCTCCTTCCATCCGCAAGTGCATTGAAGATGAGACGTGGCTGGGTCTTTCAGCATTACAATGATCCAAACACACAGCCAGGGCAACAAAGGAGTGGCTTCGTAAGAAGCATTTCAAGGTCCTGGAGTGGCTTAGCCAGTCTCCAGATCTCAACCCCATAGAAAATCTGTGGAAGGAGTCGAAAATCTGTGTTGCACAACGACAGCCCCAAATCATCACTGCTCTAGAGGAGATCTGCATGGAGGAATGGGCCAAAATACCACCAACAGTATGTGAAAAGCTTGTGAAGAGTTACAGAAAACATTTGGCCTCCATTATTGCCAACAAAGGGTACATAACAAAGTATTGAGATGAACTTTTAGTATTGACCAAATACTTATTTTCCACCATGATTTGCAAATAAATTCTTTAAAAATCAAACAATGTGATTTTTTTTTTCCACATATTGTCTCTCATGGTTGAGGTTTACCCATGTTGACAATTACAGACCTCTCTAATATTTTCAAGTTGGAGAACTTGCACAATTAGTGGTTGACTAAATACTTATTTGCCCCACTGTATTTATGTTAAATTTTGTCCAATAATCAGTGAGAATTCTGTTAGGATAACCAAAAGAGACAAAATGAGGGACAGGTGCCTGATAGCTGCTGATTTGGTATTGGATACAAGCAAAACGTGTGTAATAATTATGTCAGTTAAAATGAAAGTTTACATTACTGAAAGGTTTGTTTCACTTCTCTCAACAGGCATACTTCCGACAGGGTGTTGCCCTTCAGTACCTTGGACGCCATGCCGACGCACTCGCTGCATTTGCATCTGGGCTGGCCCAAGACCCCAAGAGCCTTCAGCTACTGGTGGGCATGGTGGAAGCTGCCATGAAATCTCCTCTACGGGGTAAGAAACTAATTAGCATGCTGTTTCGGTATGCGGGTGTACGTCAGTCGACGTCTCCGTGTGCTGAAGGAACCTGTCGTTCTGTCTCACCATCCCCATAGATTTTGTCCCACAAGTGCCAAAATGTCTGAAGCTTATCCTCCTACTGTGTCAGTCAATATGCATGTTTGGCCGACTTTACCTGTCATGATTTACTCATTGTGCTGGGAAGGCCGGCTTACGACTGACTGGTGGTGTCATGTACTCCCCCCCACTCCGAGGCCAGATGCCGCATGCAACTTCAGCGTATCTTATTGTCAGACGGATCCTTCTCGCAGATAGCCTGTTATCTTAATGAGCATCCAACACTAATGCCATTGTGTGCGCTTGGCCCTGACAAAGCAGTTTCCCTAGAGCTGAGTGGATTTATAAATAGTGTGCTCAAATTAAGACTGAGACTAAAATGTGTGTTTTCTGTTTATGCATCATTATCATCCAACTGCACTGACCTAACTGTGCATGAGTAATCAGTGCGAGGCAGTCTAATGAGGCTCTAAACAAACCTGGCAATGATTTCGCTTCAGATGACCACTGCAGCTGAATTTAATATGCCTCAGATCTGCATGGATTGCTTCAGCATCCCTTCTGCTAAGTTTTACTGTAAACAGCTGCTGTGACCTTGTTTAACCATGGAAAATGTAAATGTTACCAAGAGATGAGTAGCATTGATTGACTTCGATTAATAAGATTGTTTTTCAGAAGGAAGGTATTTCGACTATTACATGAATAAAAAACGGAGTCGCCACTTAAGTAGAGATCGACCGATATGGGTTTTTCAGGACCGATACCGATTATTACCGTATTTTTCGGACTCTGAGTCACAGTTTTTTTCATAGTTTGGCTGGAGGTGCGATTTATACTCTGGAGCGACTTATGTGTGAAATTATTAATACATTATTATATCATTTCACATGTTATTTTGGTGTTTTAGAGTGACATTGATGGTTTGGGAAACACGTTAGGATGTTTTTTATGCTATAGTTATCTGAATAAATCTTAATAGCTATCTTATGTTGCTATGTCAAATTGACAATATGCGAAATTCCATGGCAATCAATTACTTTTGAATGATATGTGAGAAAAAAAAAACAAAACAAAACTGGATTATAACACAAACATGCTAGACTGTGCATGCTGTTGGGGGACGGGTATCGATAAGCATTTGCTTTTTCCCGTTTTCCTTTGTCTGTCATCGTCTGTTTTTTTTCGGGCAAATTATTCCTTAGTCTGTGTCAATGTTTCTCCTTTCTGGAAAAAATATCCCACACTCTGAAACTGTCAATGATTCTGATGACGATGACAAAGACAATAAATTCAAATTCATTCATTCATAAATTCATTCATTCATGTTAACATACTGGCCACGTTTGCATTCTGTTGTTCATGCATCCTGTGACATTATCATGCCGTACACTTATTCATCATGTTGTTCTCTATTGTATTTTTATTTTAAATTTCCTTACATATCTGTTCTATGTGTTGGATTTTATCAAGTAAATTTCCCCCAAAAATGCAACTGATACTCTGGTGCGACTTATGCCCCTTTCCCACTGAAACTAGTGGGTCAACGCGCGTTTTTTCCAAGCCGATGCAACCCACTAGCAATTGGCATTTGGCACCTTTCCCATTGACAAAAAAAAAAAAACCCGTCTAACCCCCCACCCCTCTCAGCCGTGCGTAAGGTTACGTGACGTCACCACGCTAAAATGCGCGTCGGCAAGTGCGACCGAATTCATTCAGTTCAAGGAAGTAAACAATGCAGAGCAACATGGAAGCCTCCTTTCCGTTTGTGTTCTCTGTTTTCATGCTTTTTACTGGTCTCAAAATGATCGAAATGCAGCAAAGGATCAACACTCTGCTTGTGCTGAGGCAACGTAGGCGACGTGAATTCTTCTTCTTCTACTAGCTTTATTATGAGCATCGACGTTGTGGGGCGCGTTAAATGAGAGGCGACTGGCACGTTGTTATGACACATCACGTAAGAGCCTACGTCACCACGTAGATTAGGGTGTTGACTGTTGACCCGGGGTTTTGCTTTCACACTGCATGACGTTCAGAACCGAGGTGATTTTAACGCGGCTCGCTTGGCGGGTTGATTGACACGGGTCGAGGCGGGTCGCTGCACCTTTCCCACTGCCACCAAAAGCCGATTGTTAGTGGGTTGACATGGGGTTTTTGGCCAGTGGGAAAGGGGTATTATATATGTTTTTTCCTCTTTGTTGGGCATTTTATGGCTGGTGCGACTTATATTCAGGTGCAACTTATAGTCTGAAAAATACGGTAATAGTTAGAGGGGCCGATAACCGATTTTTGGAGCCGATATTCATTTGCAGTAAAAGTGTAAAATTGGTGTGAGAAAATTGAATAATGCAAACACTGAACTTCATTGAGATACCCAAAGCATTTTTATTGAATCACACGAATAGAAAATATTAGCTCCAGAAGTGCCTTAATTTCTTAGACTCAGAAACATCTCTTATAAAGTGGAATAAAAGGTTAAATAAATAGCTCTCTGAAAATTTTCCACACAAAATACAATACAACAAAAATATAGAAAGTTCACAGTCTCAGCAGCACCTCTTGTAAAGTGAAATAAAAACTTAGATAATAGCTTTCTGAATTTTTTTCTGAATTCTTCGCCCTAATGACTTCATCTACAGTAAGTTTATAGTGTGAGGGCCTTAAAGGAATCCACGGATTGAAAGACTTATAGTTCTTAAAGAATAAACGTTATTTTTAGTTAAAATAATTTTAATATTAAAACCCCTCTTGATGTTTTCGTTTTTGTAGAATTTGTAAAGTTAGTTCAGTAAGTAACTAGTAAGTCACCATTGTTGTTGACGTAGGACAGCGGTCATGTCACTGGGTTACGCTGCCGCGCTTCCAGAGTATGACTCAGTGACATAAACATGTCATCTGTTCAACCCTTTCATTTTGAACCCGAGAGGAAAATTAATGAGCATGACAGCACTGTCGATATTTCACAAAATGAGCAGCAAAATCTAAATGAACAGGAAAGACGGGATGACACGAGACGAGAGTATGACAAAACCGGTGTTCTGCATAAATGTGCTACACCGGCAAAACCTCCAACAAGAGGCGAATTTGACACCAAAAGTACTACCGTGCGCTTTCAACTTGTTTTGTTTAGATGCATACAGACAGAACGTATGAAAGATGCCTTAAGAAAATACTTAGAAATAGTAATATCAAATAAGGGTGGTTAAATACGCTACACGACTGAAGTGGTGAACAGATAAACAATCTGCTTTAAAGTTACCGCAAAAAAAACATAATGCTTAAAAGTATGGGAGGGAAACACATGTCAAAAGTACTTTGAGGCAATGAAAAGGTAATAAAAGACTCAATAAAAACAAATAGTAATAAAAATATATAAAAAATATAATAAAAACTGTAACTGCAGTCTGTAAACAAATCTGAATAAGGAAAAATATTGCAATAAAATAATGCAAACTGGTTAAAGTGTGTGGTTGAGAGTAGCTGAGATCTGTCATGACAGAACATCGCTTCAATGATATCTGGCGCCATCTAGTGTCGTGAATGGGTATAACGTATAGACCGCAAATATAAGACGATCCCCTCTTTTTTTAGTCTAATTTCAATGCAAAAAATACCGTCTTATATTCGAGTCATCTTTTCATGGGACAACACTGACAAACTGACACTTTGACACAATGAAAAGTAGTCTGTGTGCAGCTTATATAATAGAGTTAATTTATTTTCCCCTCAAAATAACTCAAAATATAGCCATTAATATCGAAACCCCTGGCAACAAAAGTGAGTACACCGCATGGGAACTACGTACATCCCTAAATGTCCAAATTGAGTACTGCTTGTCATTTTCCCTCCAAAATGTCATGTGACTCATTGCAGGAAAGCTGTCAGCATTGCTGCAGAGATTGAAGAGGTGGGGGGTCAGCCTGTTAGTGCTCAGAACATACGCCGTACTCTACATCAAATTGGTGTGCATGGCTGTCACCCCAGGAGGAAGCCTCTTTTGAAGACGGTACAAGCAAGCCCGCAAACAGTTTGCTGAAGACATGTCAACAAAGCACATGGATTACTGGAACCATGTCTTATGGTCTGATGAGACGAAGATTAATTTGTTTGGTTCGGATGTGTGGCGTCGAATAGGTGAGGAGTACAAAGATAAGTGTGTCATGCCTACAGTCAAGCATGGTAGTGGGAATGACCCCCCCACCTCTTCAATCTCTGCAGCAATGCTGACAGCTTTCCTGTAACGAGTCACGTGACATTTTGGAGAGAAAATGACAAGCAGTACTCAATTTGGACATTTAGGGATGTACGTAGTTCCCATACTGTGTACTCACTTTGGTTGCCAGGGGTAAAAGATAAGATATTAATGGCTATATTTTGAGTTATTTTGAGGGGAAAAATAAATTAACTCTAGTATATATGCTGCACACAGACTACTCTTCATTGTGTCAAAGTGTCATTTTGTCAGTGTTGTCTAGGGATGGGAATCGAGAACCGGTTCTTATAGAGAACCGGTTCCGCATGTATCAATTCCATGGAATCGTTTGGAAGATTATTTAACGATTCTCTTATAGATTCCTAACAGTACAATCAATGTCACGGAATTGATGCATGATACGTATCGATAAGCAAGTAAATGACACAATATGAATGCTCACAGTGTAACCACCTAAAAGTACCAGGAGGTGTCGCCGCCAAGTCACAAAGCAGTGGTATTCACAGGCCAAGTCATTATTCATGAGACTACTTAAAGAAATGGCGATTTTTCCCAAAAGGTTTTAATGGGTCCATCGTATTCCTCGTCGAATACTCCATAAAAAAAAAAAATAACATATATGCGTCTAACATAATCTTAAACGATTTTATTAGCAATGTTAGTACTCCTGTTCGAAAGATTTCATGGGTATGCTGGTTCGTTCCCAAAGCAACCAGTCCATTTCCTGTTATTGTCCTACGTCATGCGCGCTGTGTGTTCTGGGACCGGGAATAGGCGTAAGGTGCGCATTTCGAGCAGAGAACGGCCACCTTTTAGAGAAAGTATTACTTGTATTCGTTCATGGACGCACAAAAATTATTTCCTCTTCATGCCATAAAGTTCTTATGATAAATTAGAGCCGTTATCAGTGTGACTGTTTCGTGTTGTTGACCGAACGTGCACGCAGCGTGCTTCAGGCTTGTGCATCCCCCCCCGTGTTCATTACACTGCGAGTCATGTATGTGTGTTATTAACTGCTTTACAGTATATTTGCATTGTATATTGCACCAGCACTAATTTTCTTTACATTCAAAGCCACACATACTAGTATATCCACACATTCCAGTCTTTCACTCACATACAAATACATCAACATCTTTCCACGCATGCTCCCACCTGCTCATTGAGTGATTCTCATATCAAGTGCCATTTTCTTTATATAGTTGTGCATGTTGCCAAGTTGTAATAAAAGTGCCAAAGACCAACTCCACTCTCTGCTCCTTGTGTTCTAACCGACACTCCGAGGCAAATGAACCATTAAACATATTGAACCCAGAACCTCATACAGTCCATTAGTCCAAATTAGAATCGATAAGAGAATCAATAAAGAATTGAATCGTTAAGCAATATCGATAATGGAATCGGAATCGTAAAAATCTTATCAATTCCACGCCCTAGTGTTGTCCCATGAAAAGATATACTTAAATATCTGCAGAAATGCGAGGTCGTGTACTTACTTTTGTGATACACTGTACGTCAATTTTCCAAATATCGGCGCCGATAATCAGCCTCGGTCTATCTCTACACATGAGTGATATCAAGTATACAAGAGCTTATAACTGGAAGCAAAACATGAAAATAGCTTGGGTGCAAGCCCAGACCGATGCATCATGGACAGGAATGAGTCCTCCCTGCAGGGGGCAGGGCCTTTTAATCTCTTAATTGTTTAACGTATTCCCCACAGCCAGTTAAGGACTTCACCCAAGGTGTTTTTTTAGAGATGTTTGCAAGGTTGAAGGATTAAGAGCAGCGATCCTCTCAGAGAGAGGCTGTCGGCACACTGGGACAGTAATCAATGTTAGGCCTGTAAACAGCAAGGATAACCAGCGATAGTTGGCCAACGTCTACTGATATGTAAAAAGGTAGGCCACTGCGAGAGGCACCAGGTCCTGCCTTGTTAATCCCAGGACATTACTTATCACAGGCATATTGACTGGAATAGAAAAATATAAAAGCTTTGGGAATTCTTGCTTGAAAAAAGACTTACTTTTGTTATTTTAATTGAATATCTAAAACCAAAATGTGCCTATTAGAGACTTCAGTGATTTTAGGAATATATTAGCCACAGCTTATTCGTTTGACTTGCAAGTAATTTACTATAATTGAACATGAAAGTTGTACTCCACTTTATTCATTTAATATTGTAAAGCAGCAGTAAACACAGTTATACTATCCACTGTATTTAGGTTTTTTTGTATCTGGTCAGGAGAAAGCAGATATTTTTCCCTTGGAAGATTTTATTTCCCTTTTTCTGCATCTTTCTTTTGTTCTCAACATGATGTTTTTGCAAATTTCCCAGAACACTTAAAAAGGTGTCATAGCTTGTGACTGTGACAATTATCGAGGAATTTCTCTTTTTGATCAAAACTATATTACACTAACATCATATGAATTTCCCATCAATTCTTACTGTGTCACATACTGTATAATTCAACCCAATCTTTGACACGCACGCTTTATGTAGATCAAGGTTTCTGCTCATTATACCAGATGCAAGCAGCTGTTGTGCTATCATATGACTCTTTCTGTATTTTCCACAACAAAGAACTCTCACACGAATGGAAAGTAGAACGATCTCACCTCCAACTCTTTCTGATCATTGTGACAAATTTTTTCCCCCTCCAATGTTTTTTCCACATAAATGAGAGAATAAGATGTTGGCCATCACAAGTATTTGACATTTCAGAGCAGTTCTACAATTGTGTTGATGATCCAATCCATCTTGTTGCCTAGGGGGGCAGAAATGGTGCAAAAGGCCCATTGACAGATACAATAAATACGATTTTACCTTCTGTTTGAACTAAAATGTCTTTGCCATATAGAATAGCCCCCCAGATAAAGCGTTACAAGAATGGTTTCGCACCATGGCAACTATTGACTCGGCCTGGATCATTTGCCATTTAAGTGAATGTCTTTTAAATGGATGCTGTGGCCCGTGTTCATTATAGTCCAGGCCCCTGAAGTCAAATCTAAACTACAACTGGGGAATTAGAACTGACATTAACCTGCTCTAATGGGCACCATCCTAAGGCCTGGGACTCACATATTTTTTTTGAATCCTAAAAGTTTTTTTATCCCGCCAAATAAAGATAAAGAAAGAGAAATCTCACATTTAAACAGTAAATCTCATTATTAATAAGTTTGGTTTTATCATGTGTGGAGTAGGCATGTGCCGGTATGATATTCTGACGGTGTGATAACCTTAAGACAAAATATCACGGTTTCATGGTATCACGGTATTGCAATTACAGCTCTAAAATGTGTTACTTAGAGATATCTGGGTTTAAAAAAAAATAATAATAATTTTTCCATTGAACAGGATTTTTATTTTTCAAAATCTTAGCAAGGGTAGGTAGGGGTGTGCCATTTTAGGCACCCCACGATTCGATTCGATTACGATTCAGGGTGCTACGATTCGATTATTGAACAATGATCATGATTATCAAGATTATTGATGCATCATACATTATTAATTAATAAAGTAGCCAAACAAATTTATGTTTGTTATTTATTTTAAATATCCTAATGATTTAACAGGAATGATGGAAACATGCCCATGAAACACAAAGCTGCCCTTAAGCTGCGTTTTTTTTTTTTTTTTTTTCAAACAAGAAAGTGCAAAAACATTAATCATTATGATGGCAGTACTTATTTCTCAACATGCCTATACAACACACAGCTGACCTTGAAATGCTCTTTTTCACAAGAGGGTGCAAAAACATTAGCTGATTCAAAGGCAGTACTTATTTCTCTCAACAGTACAATAAAATTTACACTGGTGGAATGAATTCCACATTTTCTGGAAAAAACAAAGTGTCTGTAGAAAAAAATACTTCTTTTAACCAATATACTTTGTTTCACAGATTTCTGTACTATTTTGCATGTTTGTAGTGTTACCGCTTAATCATGGTTTAAAATGTTCTGCATCTGGAGTAACTTTTGTACACCACCAAACAACGCACAAAATGACATGGAAATACTTGTTAGCGAAGTCGTAAATTAGCATAGCGCTCGGCGCTAACTAGTAACATCTCAAAAACAACAACAATAAAAGCTAAACAAAAGGGTTCGTGTAAACACTAGGGACTTTTTCCATTTAACACGAATTGAACCAACTGCTGGATAACTGAAAGACAAGGAGCAACGAATTACGTCTTTTCCCCTCTCCCTCTAAAAAATAACTTGCGCACAGAAGAGGACCCAAACCGCAACCACCGGGTCCCTGCCTGTCTCATACACAAATTTATTTTCGAGTCTTTTGAACAGGAGTAAATCTCTCGCTCAGTAACTTCAGCTGCATCCATCATAACGTTGTGTGTGTCCGTTAAAGGTGTCCAGGCAGTAGACACGTCTTGAATTGTGTTTCACTGCTAGCGGCTGTCATAAAGTTATTAGGGAAAATCATAGTTTTTGAGCATTTATGAATCGTAATTGAATTCTCTTGTGTCGAATCTCTATGCATTTAACAATCGATTTTTTGCCACAAGGCTAGTACCTTGAAAACGGTAATCGGGACGTGTAGTGTGGAGTGTTTGTGGGAACTGGTTACCTCACGATACGATACGATTTGCGATACAAGGCTCAAGTTAACGATGATCTCACGATATGGCGATACAACAATTATCGATAGATGGGTAAGGAAGTCACTCTAGGATATTCTTCAAATCAGCTGATAAACAGAAACACAAGCTATTTTCATCCTTTTGCTGTGAACTGGAATGAGTTTATAAATAGTAGACGTAAGCCTGTCGCGATATGCAATATGTCAAATTATTAAATAAAACTGAGAGTGGTAATTATCCCATGCTGCGATTTATAGCTGCGTGTGTGCGTGTGTTTGAGTGTGTTACTTGGAGTCGGCACACGTGCATGTTGAATGCATAGGAGACTCCAGTTCCTTTCACAGGTGTTTATTTGCCATCAACATGCTATAGAATTAAAGTTCAGATTTACAAAATAAGTAAACACATCTGTATTAAACATTGTAAAATGTTAGCATTGCTACATTGAGGCTAATGGAAAAAAATAATGTATTAACCACTTTAGCCTGCTATAAAACATTTGCAGTCTTCTCCACAACACACAATTGCGGTTAAAGTGTGACTTCTAACATGAAAACTCACTGGATTACTGCATTTGCAAACGATGTGAGCAAAAGAAAAAAATCTATTACGTACACCACATGCATGATGAAAAGCGAAGTACATTTTGTTTTTGTTTTTTTACTGAGTGTAAAGTTTACGGTTAGCGGCTTAGCAAACGTACTTCCGGGGAACATTTCAAAATAAAAGCACATCATGTTCAGATTTCTGGAGGTAATCTCATATACTTCAGATTTTATATGAAGAATAAATTCAAAATGACAACCATCATGAAAAATCAGATTGGCACTGATAATATGATGTAATAAATGATAATAATTTGGCTTCAAATTTATTAACATGCACACTTTGCAGAACAAGATGACAGTCATTTAGGATCAAATCAACACTTTTAATGGGCTCTTTAATTTTAGCAGGCAACCAAAATGACATTGGGTTTCTCACCTATTTCATATTCTGCACTTAACTAGCTTTAAAATGACTCAAGCATTGTGTGTGTGTTTTTTTAATATTTATAATTTTTAATATAGTTTGTTTTATTAATAAATAACAATTTATTGCATTTGAATAGGTGATTCATTAGGATGTATTGTCACTACATGTATGTTTAAATTAGTTTAATTGACAATGATATCGCATATCGGCAATAATTTATGAGACAATATATCGCCTACTAAAATTTGTTATCGCGACAGGCCTACGTAGACGTCCAATCTTTTCTAACAGGGTGGGTGGCAGCGAATGAACAGGAAGTGGCCTTTAAATGTCCACAAAAGACTGGCTGTGAATGCTCAGGTGTAAGAGCCACTGACGGCGCTCGATGTCCAATCCAGTCAAAATGAATTGGATGTCTAGCGCCGTCAATGGCAGCCAGTGAGCTAACATAGACACTATTCTAATGGAAGATTTTGGTAGCATCCTGTTTGTTCCTTTTTTAGATGGGGTTTTGCAAGGCAAAGGCCCAGATAGTAAAATTATTTTTTCTTTTTAATGACGTTTCTTCGGCACTCCGCACAGGCCAAACCATTTGACCGACCGCTACTGTTTGAATATCAAAATGACCAGAATTTTTGCGCGATGCACGGACTTTTTTGAATGACCTTCACAAGATTTGTTTTTTTTTTCTAAATGTACCTAGTCCTATAATTTTTGACCAAATCGGGGCAAAACGTGGGCATAAAAGTTGTATACAGAATTTGTCAAAAAGGCGCCCAAAACAGTCCCATTCATTTCTAATGGGATTCCATTGACAGCCATGTAAGTCCAAATTTCCCATTCATTTTTTTATAGCCGGAAACGGCTGATTTTTCAGCATTTACCATGTCAGTCCATTCACATGAAACATGGAGCCCAAGTCAATCAAAGCCATTGACGCCCATGCACGTCCATGCCATTGATGGTTATGTACTGTACGTCCAAATTTCCTATTCATGTCAGAAAAACCTGTATAATTGTGATTAGGGCTGCAGCTATCAAATATTTTTGTAATTGAGTAATAGACTGAAAATTCTATCGATTAATCGAGTAATCGGATAATTTTTTTTTTTTTTTTTTTTTTTTAAGGTAAAGAGCAATTATAAATATACATGAGAAAAAAAAACATTTAATCCAATATTGAACCATTTTCAGTCAATCAATGTCTTTATTTTCGATGTACATTGTTGAAAACAGCCAACAACTGCATCTCAGATGAGACTAGGGGAAAAAAAATCACTGCTTTCACTCAAAAAACCTCTAGATCATATAAAAAAACAACAACATATTTCTTACCTAAAAATGTAATTACGCTTGATAACACACATCACTTGAAAGCTACGTGTTTTTCCCACGTGTTTCAATTTAATTTCAATTTGTGTCAAGCTATTTTTAAGTTTTAGTTAAGTTTTAAGTTAGTCTAAACTGTAAGTACTGATAGGATTTTGAGTTTTTGCAGTGTTCAAAATAAATGTATGATACCTGCTGTATTGGCGCACATTAGGGACCAGTGCTACTTGGTGTTTTATTCAGCAATGACTACTGAGCTAAAACTGAGAGTTAGCTTTATCATGTTTTAATTTTACACCCTCATCACTCTACAGCGCTGTGTTTTTACAGATTAAATAAAGCCTGTATTTAAGACACGTTAGCCACGCATCGACAGTGGTCATAATCAATAGAAACCTAGCCCTCCGAAGGGCTAGCGTTACGTCTACGTGAGCGAGTGACAGTAACGTTATATTTATTAGCGATGAGAAGTCTACTGCTTAAAGATGGCGGCTGTTTACTAACGCTGCCCAGACGAAGCCGAGTCTGTCATTTAGCATCTAGTCCTGAATGCATGCGATATCTATGAGACACATCGGACACTACCTGCTACCGCACTAGCATCATGTGGGCGTAGTTTTTAGCAGCGTCGGCGTAGTTTGTAGCGGCTGTCGGCTGCAGTAATATTTTTTTTTTCCTATTGCTTCTTCCTCTACGCACGTGACGTCAGCGCGTTGTCCCGCATTAAAAGTAGTCCAGGCGAAACGTGATGCTTAGAGCAGGCAAAATTAAACGATTCCTCGAGGTGAATAAAATTACTCGGATCAGTTTTTAAACTCGAGTTACTCGAGTTGCTCGAGTATTCGTTTCAGCTCTAATTGTGATTTTTGACCAAAAACCTACCATTACAACCCATTGACATTCAACTGGTGCCCAAGTAAGTCGATACCATTGACAGCCATGAAACAGGACGTGTCCCCAAAATGTCCCCAAGTCAACAGGAAGTGACCTAATAGAGCTGTATCTACCACAGCAAAGCCCCATCATAATTTCTCCAGAAATTGCAGTTTCTAGTTTTATACTATTTATATACTGTATATACACAGTATTTATTTATTTATTTTTATTAAACAGTGACACCTTTTTAAAATGATAAATCGATTCTTTGTAGGAGCATATGGATAACCTTTTGGGCTACAAAGTTTCGCAACATATCACCTTTTGATATATTGTCACACCCCTTAGTGTGGAGTAAACTTTTGGGGTTTAACGTAATCTTTGCAAATTGTTTTCAAAAGAACTAGAGGTATGAGAATGGTGATGTTCTCAGGAAGAAAGATTTGCTTTGGAAAATACTTCTTGTCATTCAGGGAACCCACATTCATACAAAAATATACAACCTCGGGTAAGACAAGCTTTTTATTATTTACGGCTTCTTTCTTGTTTGTCAGTCAATGTGCTCGTGTGATTGGCTGTACTCCATTCCACGTCACATTTCATGCCGGATATGCCGACCTCCCCCACACACATGAGGATTTGTAGTCGTAAATATTGAACATGTTCATTTGCAAGATTGTCAGCTCCGACCCGTATCAGACCCTGTTATTGGGTGAGGGACACACCTCAGACATAAATAATCTTAGTGGATAATTCTAGACATGAGATGGCGTCTGGCGTTAGGATGTCCTTTGTCAGGAAAGGGCTAAATTGGTACAAAAACACACCGAATAGTCTCAATGTGTCTATACCGTCAAACTGGTTTATGAATCTTAGTATTACGTTTCATTTGCCATTTTAGGACAGGATAACAGGATAACATCCTTTTGTTTCATTGCATTGAATGACTTTTTTTTGTTGTAATCTGTATGTAATCACATTCACAGATGGTAGAATTAATTGTGAACCTCTAGTTTATTGAAGTTGAATTGCTTTTACAAAGTTGGTCTCATGAAAGGGAGATACTCTCGTTCATTTCAGCTCTTTCAACTTTTTGCAAATGAAAACATCAATGCTTAATCTTTTTTTCATTCATTCATTGAGTCAACTTTCCTTGAGACAGAAGCGGTTGTGGTGGGCAAGCTTTTAATTGGAAATTTTCATTTTGCCATCATATCTTTATTCAGACCCTAAGGAAATAAGTGAAAATGATCCCTGCAACATTTTCTTTGCAGCGTAATCAAACTCAGTGAAACATCACTTTGACAATGTTCCCATACTTGGTTAATTGGCCTCAAGAGAAAAAGCCACTATCTTTGCTTCGAGGTGTTAAAATGATCCTTTTGTCTCACTGCACTGATTTTCATTTGCCTAAAACAATCACCTTGAGATAACAGTCATATCTCAGAGATAACCTAATTCTCATAAATGAGCCTCTGCGACACCACAAATGTGGTTACAGTGATCAAACTGAATCTTACATTAAAGTCTTGGAAAACGTTTCCTTCTTAATGCATTGATATGCCCCCAATTTCTCTGCTTTGTTAATTATGAGGTTACAATTCTATACATACAATACATTACTACGCTGTTACACTAATGCACAATATATATAATGCTAGTGTGTCTCAAGTTTTCCTTGTGGAGGTTGTAAAGCTTTAGAATTCAAGGATGTATGTTGTGTGTGCAATGTTTTAGCACCTGTCTTTATATGGAACTATCCACTTGGGATTGTCATAACTACCTGTTCATGAATACGAGAGTCGTGATACTTTCCCCCTAATGGAATCTCACAATGTTTAATTTATGACACAGCTCCATGTCACTTCTAAAGGCCATTAAAATCCATGAATGGGGTTTATAGGCAACCTCTTTCTCTAGGCATGACATAATGTCAAGTACATGAACAGCAGTGATGTTCTTTAGACTCTTCAATTGCATCTCACAGTGTGTATAATAGAGGTGGGAATTTTTGGGGACCTAACAATTCAATTACGATAGGATTCAGAGGCTCTGATTCGATTATAAATCGATTATTGATACACACACACACCCTTTTTTTTTTTTTTTTTTTTTTAAATGTTTTGTACATTAGTCCAAAATTGTTCAAAAATCCTTTCAGGCTAAACCAAACTATTCAGTATCAAGTTAACAGTTAATAACAGTAAATGCTAACACTTTACAACAAGGGTCCCTCAATTAACATTAGTTAATGCATTTTTAGACAATAACTAATGTTTAAGTAACATTACAATAATTAAAATAATTGCTTATCTAACATTTATTAATATATTAATTAACATGAGTTAATGCATTAGCTAATGCATTAGTTAATGCATTAGTTAATGCATAACCAGACAGTAACTAATGGTTTGGTAAAATAAAAAAATATATAGGCCTATATAGGGTTAGGGTTTTGGGTTTAGGGTTATGGTTTGTTAACTTAGCATTTATAATTTCTTAGTTAAGGGACACATGTGCTAGACTTTACAATAAGGGTCCAAAAAACATTCAGTAATGGTTAATTAAGGTTAAGTAATACTTATGAGGTACGTTCACGTGAAATAATACCATACTTAAGGTTAAGTTAGCAGCACCCAAGGACTCACAGAGCAATGTTTCTCATTTTAAAGTAACATAATCAATTACTAGTACCAGTATACATGAATAACTATTTATTAATGCACTAATGTATTTGTGAATTAATGTTAAATAATGTATTATATATATTATGTATTATAACCTAACCTTATTGTAAAGTGTAGCACACGTATCCCTTAACTAAGAAATTATAAATGCTTAAGGTCCCCCCTGTTAACCTTTATTAACCATTACTGAATGCTTTTTGGACCCTTAAAGCAAAGTGTATTACATGTCTTCCTTAACTAAGAAATTATAAATACTTAAGTGCCCCCCCCCCTCCACCCCTTTAACCTTTATTAACCATTACTAAATGCTTTTTGGACCCTTATTGTAAATTGTAGCACATGTGTCCCTTAATTATAAATGCTTAAGTTAACAAACCCTAACCCTAAACCCTAACCCTATATAGGCCTATATATATTTTTAATTTTACCAAACTATTAGGTACTGTCTGGTTTTGCATTAACTAATGCATTAACTCATGTTCATTAATATATTAATAAATGTTAGATAAGGGATTAAATGAATTATTGTCATGTTACTTAAACATGAGTTATTGTCTAAAAATGCGTTAACTAATGTTAATTAAGGTGACCCTTATTGTAAAGTTTTACCCAGTAAATAAAATACTCAAGTCCCCATTCTGTGTCAGCAGCTTTAAACTACATTCAATTAATTTAATTTTGTGAATCAACCGTTCAAGTTGTTTGTTCAAGTTTGACATGTTAAAGTTTTAAAACTGTTTCATAATTTAAAGATAGATTCAAGTCAAGATTTTGACGATTTAGGAGTATTTTAAATAAAAAGTTAATTAGGTTTGCTACAACAGAGCCTTCAAGAGAAGTCTACTTTAAAATGGCGGCTGTTTACTAACGCGGGCCGAGTCTGTCATCGCGCATCTAGTTCTCTAGTACATGTTCTAACGCTGCCCTCGTCTGTCATGTTGCATCTAGTTCTACATATATGTGCTATATACTATAGGCGTATGTGGCCATATGTTTGTAGCAACTAGCAACTGGGTGTTGTTTGTAGCGGCTGTCGGCCGCAGTCAGGTATGATTGTTTTTTTTTGTTTTTTTTATCTAGCGGCATGAGTTGAACATGATATTTACTCTCGGAATGCATAAAAAACAAGTAGCTCAAACAAAGTAGTTTACACAAAATGTAACAACTACAATAGTATAGCAAAACTCCCATGTGGCACATTTCAACCATTTTTAGCATTTAAGTCATTTAGATGTGTAAAAATAAAGACTTTAAAGATCCGTTGTACTACAGTATTGGCCCGAATATAAGACGGCCCTGATTATAAGACGACCCCCTCTTTTTCAAGACTCAAGTTTGAAAAAAGACTTTGAACACCAAATTAATTTTTATAAGAAACTAATTACAGTACATCCCAAACAAATGATTATAACAATATATTCGAGAGAAAAAGCATGTTTTTTTGCTTCATTCAAATCTTAATATCTGAACATTTAAATATGTCAACTAAAGTGCAATCACATTCGTAAATGAATGGCTTCTGGTTTTTGAATTGTAAATAAACCATTCCATTGTGATAAAACAACAAAATTGCAATAACTGCATTAACCATCAAAGTGAGGTCTAACTATAACTGTCTTGAAACAAATCTGAACAAGAAAAAATATTGCAATAAAATAATGCAAACTGGTTAAACTTGAGAGTAGCTGAGATCTGTCATGAAAGAACATTACTCCTCAAGTTCAGCATTCGCGTCAATGATATCTGACGCCATCTAGCGTTGTGAATGGATATAATGTCTAGACCTCGAACATAAGACGACTCCCACTTTTTAAGTCTTATTTCAATGCAAAAAACACAGTCTTATATCCGGGCCAATACGGTAATTATGCAGTTCTCTTCTCCAGAAAATGATTTTATCAAATTATACTATGTGACTTTCTTTTTGTCAAGCAAAATTACAGCTGCAGTTTAATTTTTAGTGAAGAGTTCAAACCATATTTGCATTTTAACCTTTTGCAAAAATTTCGATTGATTTTAGAAGTGGAAAAATACAAAACTAAGGGAAGTTCTCATACAGTAGTTCTGGGGAAAACAGCTTTTGACTTAAACTATTTTTCAGAACCATTGCATTTGCAGTTAGAATTTTGCAGGTAATGTTTAATGATTTACAACACAACAAGATTGATTGGAATATTAAAGGTGTTTTGCTTTTTTTCATGAAAAAAAAATCAGGATCGGCACTTCATTTTTGGCACTTCATTTAAAAAATATATATATCACTGAAAATTGTGATCGGTGCACCCCAAATATATACTGTTGAAGATTTCAATGGTAAGCTCTTAAGGATTAATTTCATTACATGGCAGTAAAAATCTTTCTAGTAATACATCTCGGTGCAGTTAGATGTCAGTTATAAGCAAAAGTGTCAATTTCATCAACAAAAGCTGTTCGATGCCGGTGTCTGCCAGAGGGCATGCAATCTAAAGGGGCTGTGAATCCCCTATCCCATGCGGCCTAACATTGATTTATGTCATTCTGTGCATTTTCAACCTCTTCAAACTTCAAAGGTCACCTTGTGTGTCTCTGCTTTGCATTGCCAGGCATCTACCAGTTGTGTACGATATGCATTAGTTTCCCCAATCAATCATACTTCATTCTGCTCTTTAATCTCATTCTCATGTATTCATTTAATGACTGCCTGCAATTGTCTCAAATTATTATTATTTTTTTGGTGGTATTTTAATCTAATGTGGCTGGCTTTACAGGTTCAGTTGAATTTTGAGCCCTCTGTTTGTCTATGACATTGATTCTAAGACATAGTCTATAGCAGGGGTCCCCAACCTATTCCACTAAGGCACACTGTGGGTGCAGGATTTCATTCTTACCAAACAAGATGACAACACTTTTTCCCCAATCTGGTGTTTTACAAGTGCAATCAGTTGATTGCAGTCAGGTGTGGCTTGTTTTAGCAGAAGCCTCATTGGTTCAACTGTCTCTGCTGGATCGGCTGGAACAAAAACCAGGACCCACAGTGTGCCTTGAGGACTGGGTTGAAAACCCCTGGTCTATAGCTATGTGTTCCCTGTGATTAGCTGGCAACTACAACTAGTGCATGGATGGATGGAATTTTATGTTTGAGTGAAGTGAGTGAAAGCTGTCATTCAGTGAAAATACAGAGTATGCTAACGGACCAGCACTACGGAATCATTGCTGGAAGAATGCAACATTTGACTTCAGGCAACACTTTGTTTGGAGCAGTCAACAAAGTTTCCAAAGTAGTATCAAAGCCAGATATCGTTGTCAGTCAGCATGTCAGTTCATAGTTTGGTAGTTTTTCACATTCTGCTTCTAATCCCGGTCTCACTCATGTTCCTTCTACAGAGTCTCTAGAGCCAACTTATCAACAGCTGCAAAAGATGAAGCTGGACAAGAGTCCCTTTGTGGTGGTGTCTGTGATCGGCCAGGAGCTGTTGACAGCTGGCCACCACACAGCTTCTGTTGTAGTTCTAGAAGCAGCTTTGAAGATCGGGACTTGCAGCCTCAAGCTGCGTGGCTCTGTCTTCTCGGCCCTCAGCAGCGCCCACTGGTCTCTAGGCAACACGGAGAAGAGCACTGGTTACATGCAGCAGGACTTGGAGGTGGCCAAGACCTTAGGTAAGATGCCTCACAAAGTTATTTGCTGTAACTGTAACTTGGTCCTATCTGGTCGCACTCCTGTTAACAGTTTTTCTCAATTGCTTTGATACGTTTCTCAGATCAGAATTGAAATTCTCAAAACTATTTGTTCAATCCTCGCAACATCGTATCACTATTGCACATCAAAAATCTTCGAGCAAGTTGGAGATGTTTTTGCTTCTTCCATGCAAATGATTTTGTACAATTCTCTTGTTTCCTACATTATCAGTTGCATTTGTCATGACGGTCAAAATGGATGATCATGGGTCTCTGTTGAATAGTCTGACCACCCACAACATTTAGTCATTACTTCATTGCATAAGTCTTTACATGAAAAATGCATGAACGTGTTTTCAGAATAAGTGAATATGTGTGTGCTTATTTCTAAGCATTTTCATTACTTATTTTACGTAACTTATTTCAACCTGCCAAAATTTGTGATAGTTTGGGACAATGTGGGTTTCCACCACTCTAACATTATCAGGGAATGGTTTGTAACCCACAACAGAATGGTAATGGAGTTCCTCCCACCATGATCCCCTATTCCTCAATCCCATAGAATAATTTTTCTCCACATGGAGGTGGCAAGTTTAAGATCGCCAGTCTCACACTCAGATGACTCTTCTGGATGCCATGAATTCAGCATGCAGTGACATCACAGCAGATGCTTGCACAGGTTGGATAAGGCATTCAAGAAGATTTTTTCCACGCTGTAGCAAGAGAGGACATCCATTGTGACGTGGATGAAAATTTGTGGCCCAACAGGGGGGAATGTCAAGAGGTGTAGAAAGAATGGGGAAAAATCCCGACAGCACTCAAAATTTAGTTGTGCCGATTGTCTTATGTTCACATTCCTAATTATGCTTTTATGTTTTTTTTCTTTGTGGTACTCAGTGCTGCCTTTTGCTTTCTGTATCGCAGTGACATGGTCTGTCAAGAAACAGTAAAAATGTAAACTGAATCTTGTCCAGTCTCTTGCAATCAATCTCTCACACACAAAGGTGTAATTTGCAATTGTCATCCAAACTTACGTACACCATCTTCAGCATCAGAGCCACCCACAAGAGTAACAATTGAAAGCATGACTAAGCAAGTTTACTGTCTTGTCTGTACACAATGAAACAAGGACTTGTCATTCTGACAGCAGTGACATGTTTATTGACACAGAAATTAAATTTTAAGCGATAGACTAAGAATTTTGCACAAAAAAAATGGCTTTTGAAAGTAATCCTTTTTTTTTTTTTTTTTTTTTTTGCTACTGAACAAGTAGTTTTGAGAATTTCAATTCTGGTCTGAGAAACGTACCAATTGAGAAAAACTGTAATACGCAATTTCTAACATAATACTCTGTTTTAAAGTGACTCTGTACAGGACTGTCTCAAAAAATTAGAATATTGTGTATTCTAATTTCCTGAGACAGTCCAGTATATAGAACTAGATGCGAAATGACAGACTTGGTGGCGTTAGCACATGTATATAGACCTAGATGCGGCATGACAGACTTGGTGGGGTTAGTAAACAGCCGCCATCTTAAAGCAGTATACTTCTCAGGTAGGCGCTGTTGTAGCGAACCTATGGTTAGTCATTTTTTATCCAAAACACTCCTAAATGGCCAGAATTTTGACTTGAATCTATCTTTAAATGCTGAAAGAGTTTTAACACGTTCACATGTCAAAAGTAGACAGAAGGGAAATAAAGCAATAATGCAATAACGGGACCAACTTTAAGAACTTTTGACGGTTGAGTCACAATATTAAACAACTTCTAAACATAGCAAAGGTTACAATCTAGTTATTGCAATATCCACAATACCCCTTGTGTCTAGTTAAGTTCAGGGTAAATAATTGGGCTAGGGCCTATTGTCTCTAAAACCCTTTGAACTTCACATAGTAAAGTTAAAGAATTTGCGCCACCATACCAACAGCAGGTATGGTTTGGAGGTGGTGTAGTTTGTATGAGGCGTATTTTGTAGCGGCTGTTGGCTGCTGTCAGACCCTTCTCGCTTGAAGGCTGGCTGCTAGAGGACGCGTCAGGCTTACCTGTTTTGTGAATATTGTAAGATTTTTTTTTTATCTTGCATGAGAGGATATGCAATGTTACTATAGCCTTTAACTCATTCACTCCCAGCCATTTTCACCGGTGCAACCCCCTTTGCATTACTGGATTTTGACAGATTTTGCAAGGCCCACAGAAAATTCTGTTCTATTGCTATATACACATGGAACCCACCAAAAGAAAGATTAGACTCTCTTCTTTCAGCAGGAAAAAAAGTTAGCTCTTATCTTTTTCAATTCTTTAGAAATCGGCATTAGAAAATAGCTTAGTTTGAGCAATTTTCCAATTTCTGATGAAAAAACTGAGAAATTGAGCTTTTTGTGAAAGCATACATTTCAAACATAAATTTGACTTTAACACAACTATTGTTTGCATTAGTTACATCCCAAACATCTGAATAATGTTTTCCTTTTACAAAATAACATTCACAAGACAACTAGAGCTTTTGATAGCAAAGTAACAATTTATTTACACTAGGGCTGTCAAAATTATCGCGTTAACGCGCGGTAATTAATTTTTTAAATTAATCACGTTAAAATATTTGACGCAATTAACGCACATGTCCCGCTCAGACAGTATTCTGCCTTTTGGTAAGTTTTACAGCAAGTTTTTTTGTGCTGTCTAACAGCGAACTCTTATGGTCGCTTTGCGACATGGTTTATTGCTTTCTTGCCAGTTCAATATGGCTGCACGTCGTCTCGGGCTGACGCCTACGTTGTAATGTTGTGTTTATATGATCCTTGGACAAGATTTGTTTTTGTTTATGTTTAGTGAACCTGTATAGCGTGCTAAGCTAACGTTGTTGCTAATGCAATGCTTGTGTACTTTTTTTTTGTAGTTTCACTACGGTCTAAAGAGGACAATGGTTTGAGGCCATTTTATTAATAAATCAGATGAAAAAGGAAGAAGTCTGATTATTAAGGCGTCGTTCACTAGCTGTCTAGCTTTGGAAAAAGTAGACGCTTCGGAGTGAGGACAGCATAGACAGATTTAAATGACAGTAGAGTGAAATGCCCACTACAGTCCTTATGTACCGTATGTTAAATGTATATATCCATCTTGTGTCTTATCTTTCCATTCCAACAAATTATTTTACAGAATATACATATAATTTACAGAAAAATATGGCATATTTTATAGATGGTTTGAATTGGGATTAATTGCGATTAATTACGATTAATAAATTTTTAAGCTGTAATTAACTCGATTAAAAATTTTAATCGTTTGACAGCCCTAATTTACACATAACTAACTGAGAGATGACGCTGTTGTGGCTGCGACAACCGGGGGAAACTTTTCCCTTATCGCCGCCTGTCTCTGCTCGGCGAGCAGCACGGACTCAATGGTATCGTCCGCTGCACCGGTGGTCCTGTTCATTCTGCTCGGTCGTCCAACGCCTGGCATCCCGGGCGTCCTCCCGGTTGTTCTGTTCGGTCATCCGCCGCCTGGCATCCTGGACGTCCATTCGGTCGTCTTCCGCCGGCGCCCCGGCGGTGCGGCTCGGCCGTTCGTTCCGTTGAATCGAGTTGCGGGTCTTACCAAATACGCTACTGCCCTCCAGTGGCCAGTTTTATTTCTTTAAGATGGATTTTCAGCATTGCACTTTGGAGTTGAATCAGAACCCAGAGATGTCTCTTGTGAAAAAAACGTAAAAGACGTATAAATACGTCTTTGGGACACTGAAACAAAAGAACATTTATACAAATAGAATATAAAAATAGAATATTTATACATTTTTGGGAGCAAATGATTTAAATGTGTTTACTGAGTGATCCTTACATTGTAAATGTAACTCGTAGCGATAGCATAGCATTTGCGTTCCTCTTAAACTCCCAGTCTCACTTGTTTACTTCTCGTTGTGACTTCCTGGTGGCTTTAATTATTTGAAAATAAAAGTGCTGCATTCGTTGGTTTGGTAGACTGAATTAATCTTAGTCTCAGGTCATCATTGTAAATTTGAAGCTGTTGAAGCAATTTAAAAATAAAGGCCTTTCATAATCTACGTGCTTTAAAAAAAAAAAAAAAAAAAAAAAAGTATATCTGCTAATAAAATCGGCTAATAAAATCGGCTTTGGATATCGGCAATTGGCTGATTTTTTTTTTTTTTTTAGATATCAGTATTGGCTTTGGCATTTGAAAATCCTCTATCGGTCAACCTCTAATCCACATGCAGTCTTTGTTGAGAAAACGATTTAGTGAAGAAAACAACAAGAATAACGTTATATGGGTGAGTAAAGCCCTCGCGGATGTGAAACTGGGATTTTCAGGTTGCATTTGCACTTTACTTGGGACGTCTGTGAAGCTTCTCTTTTTTTTTTCCTTTTTTTTAAATCAAATAAGTATGTTCCAGGAGGGGAGATTTTAACACTACTAACCATCAGGGGAACCAATCTCCTGTGCAGAATGTGCAACATCAATTTTCCCTTTCAAGGGTCTCACCATGCTTGAACACTGATGTCTAGAAATGTTAGGAAACACAGTTTGCTTTGTAATCACTTGCTTCCTTGAAGATAATGAATCCAATTCATCTCCAGGTGACCAAACCGGGGAATGCCGTGCTCATGGGAATTTAGGCTCGGCATTCTTTTCCAAGGGAAACTATCGCGAAGCGCTGACCAACCATCGAAACCAGCTGGTTCTTGCCATGAAGCTGAAAGACAGAGAGGTAAGGAGCACACACATACAGTAGTAAAATGTTTTGAAATGGAAACTCAAGCTACCTTTACAAGATAATAAGTAGAGGTGTCAGCTTTTTTCCCCCAGTATGTCTTATCAGATATTTGTGCGGGGGCCTTCTGTCTGCTGTAGCTTTTGAGAAGCGACCCAAAGGACACACACATACTGCTGCTCTTTGTCTATTTGAGAAAGAGGTATTGAGTTGGAATGAAGGTCAAATTGAATTTCAAGATCTAGGTGATTATTTGTAAATTATCTTTCCATCTTGCAAAACTTTACACAAATATGTATCTTATATTCATATTATCCTTTAGTAAAATAGTAAATTAAGGTGTATTTGAGAATGTAATTCAGCCAAATGAAGTTTATTCAGCATTGAGAGAAAACAAAAACTGTCCTGTGACGTCCTCCACCCTGTCCTTTGGCCCCTGTGGTCATTGTTGTGGGCTGACAGGTGCTTGTATTCCAACACAATTGCCATCAGCCAAGGAGAAGAATGGCCTCCGTTTCCCCTTCATTCCTTATCCTTCCGACCAGGCCTTGGAGTTTGCTTGTTTGTGCTTGTTGATATCACAAGGCATTTAAACAGTCCAGTCAAAGTCTGAACAAAGCAGCAGAACAAAACATTCAAAAATTAGATCAGGGGTCTGCTAGCCATCACTTAATTCCACGGTTTTAGAATATAAGCAGAGAAAAGTAGTACTTATGGCTTCTGAAGTTCAGGTTCAAGGTGTGGGTGATCGAGTTATTTAGGCAAAGTCCTTAGTAAAATTTGTTTTATCTCTACCCAAGTGTGTCATATCACACCAGCCAGGATGCATATTGCCTCTTAAAGGGATGAATGAATGAATGAAATGTTTATTGTCATCATCATCGGTATCATTGACAGTTACAAAATGTGGGATAGTTTGGCCAAAGAAAGAGAATCATTGACAGTCACAAAATATGGAATAATTTTCCCGAAAAGACCGATGACAGACAAAGGAAGACGGGAAAAAGCATATGCTTATCAATACCCGTCGCCCTACAGCCCGGGACGCACAGCCTAGCATGGTAGAGTTGCATAATCACATTACATGAGCTTTTACTTTCCGTTTTTGTTTTTTTATTTTGCTTTTTTCCATTTTTTCACTTATCTATCTTCCCAAAAGTCATTGATTGCCATGGCACGACGCAATATTGTCACGTGAAGGTGTTGGCTGGTAGGTCGCATTGTAGAGAAGATTCTGTCCAATGAGCTTAGCGTCCAGTCAAGCAGCTCCATTTCAGCGAACGTTAAAAGCACACAGTGCGCACGTTGCACTTGCAGATTAGTGATCTAAGTTTGCTGCAGGGCATATTTTCAGGGCGTACAATGTTATGTCTTAGTCTCTGTCCCTGACATTTAATCATCCTTTTGTTGTCTTTTTGTTGTGGGAACATTTTGTTGCGGATGTGTGTGTGCAGTTGAGTTATGTGTCATTTTGGTTCGAGTAGCGATCTAGAATGGATTCCTTGTACATCTTTTTGAAGTAACTAAATGATTCTATACTCGTAAGCGCTGCATCATATGTATTCCATATGCGAGCCCCAATGTTCGTAATCGAGAAAGATTTTATGGTTGTCCTAATTGTCCGCTAGGAAAACAATCTGATTCCTCCTAGGTCATAATTTGATCCCCTCAGTTGGAATCGAGCTTGTAGGTTAGGCGGGCGACAATTTGCGTGGGCCTTGTACATCATTTGAACAGTTTTGAAGTTATTCAAGTCATAAAATTTTAATAGCTTGGATTTGATGTAGAGCTCATTTGTGTGTGCTCTGAACTGTGCGTTTTGAATGATCCAAATTGCTTTTGTTTGTAGGACAAAAAGAGGATAAAGGTGAATTGTGTGTGTGTGTGTCCCCAAATTTCCGAGCAGTAACTGAGGTGCGGCAAGACAAGTGCGCTGTAAAGAGTTTGGAGAGCCCTCTCATCTAGCATATTTTGGGCTCTGGAATGGAGATGCTTCTAGCAAGCTTATTGCGCAGCCACTCCACATGGGCCTTCCATGTTAGTAAGTCGTCTAGTACTACACCTAAGACTTTGTGCTGCCGTACTCTTTGTATCGTAACATTGTTTATTTGTATGTTTAAGTGCTCCTTGAGACCTTTCTATCCACGGATAGAAAGACGGATTGAAAGACTTGTAGTTCTTAACAGATACAATAAATGTTATGAGTTAAAATAATTTGATATTAAAACCCTTCTTGATCTTGTCATGATTATACAATTTGTAAAATTAGTTTAACTAGTAGGTCGCCATTGTTGTTGACGTCGCAGGACGGTGACTAAGGATGCAACAATACTCTGTTTTAAATTGAACCGTTCAATACACCCTCTTCGATTCAATACGCAAAAACATTTAATCCAAATTAAAAGCTCCCAAAATATATTTTCTGAATTTAATGTTGTCGTTTCTCTCGGTAAAATGTCTGACGCAGCTTTGCTTTGATAAAACAAACTCTGTCGCTAGCCGCACCCCTCCTTCATTCCTCCCCCAACTTGCATGAAAGGTGGGAGCTGTGGGCTTGAGGATCATTGTTCGTGAGGAACAGTGTTGGGCACGTTACTTTAAGAAAGTAATTAGTTATAGTTACTCACTACTTCTTCCAAAAAGTAACTGAGTTAGTAACTGAATTACTTTATAGTAAAAGTAACTAGTTACCAGGAAAAGTAACTATTTCCGTTACTTGTAATATTTTACCTTGTAATACCTTGTAATATTCATTGCACCTCACCAGCAACAGATTTATCCTAGACTTGAAGTGCAACAAAACTAAACAGATTTGAATTGCTTACCACAGATGTCGACAAAAGCTTTGCCCTGGGACATAAATGACGCTTAACATGCACGTTCTTTCCTTTAATGTTGACCAACTTGAAATAGTGTTTATATCTCCACCTTGTAAAGGACAAATTTTCCTCTGAATGCTCTGCCATCATATCCCTCAGCATCTGTTTTGCATGTGTGTGTTTGCCGCACGCGCTGTTCCGGTTTGTGTGTGAAAACACCGGCTCTGAAGTACGTGCGCTATTAGGCTCTCTCGTTTGCGTCACAGAATGGGGGATAATGTGAGATTTGACAACAACGCAGCCATATTGGAAGCAGATCTGGCTCGCGGGACATAAAACTTTAACTTGCCAACTCGTTACTCAGGCGAAGAACAGGTATGTGATCAAACTTAAGGATGTGAACAATGTTGACCCTTACAAGCAAGCCGAAGACAAATGGAGTAAAGATGTCGACGGGCTTTCACAATTACGCGAAATGGACATTCTGCTGTATTTATTGCTTGGTGTATGTTACGAAACTCATCAACGATTCCGAAATTACAAATCGCTACAAAGCTACGAACCGTTTTGCTGCGGATGGGTGCAGGACCTGCACATTATGACCGTATCAAACGGCAACTCCATCGTTCTTACAAAGGTAGGCTATGTGTGTTTACTATTTCCATTGCCATGAACCTGAACGCACCCCAAGTCTTGGATGACAAATAAACAGTGCAGAGCAGACTTGCTACTGCTGGTAGTTTCTTCAATTTATTCAAAGTAAGTAACGCACCGCTTTTGACCGTCAGTAACGGTAACGGCGTTGTAACGGCGGAAAAAAATGATTAGTTAGATTACCCCGTTTCTGAAAAAATAACGCCACGCCGTTATTCCCCACACTGGTGAGGAATGACAGATACGTAAGGAGGCGGCTTTTTATTTCGTTGAGATCCGTTGTTTGGAGTCAGCTGATATGCTATCCCCACTCGTATATGTTAAACAAAGACTGTCTTTACGGATAAATATAATAAAGTCCACCTATTTATTGTTGCCGACTTGACTGCCACAACTAAACTCGCTTTGAGAAAAGACAGGTTAAGACCATGGGTTACAGAGCGCTAACTCACGGTTACATAATGGACAATGAGTTGCAAATTAAGAGCGCTGTACTTCAAACTCGTCCAGTTTATGAAAGTCGATTGTCAAATGCCTGTGTTGTGCAGTAATGAACAAACGTGACTTCTGTGGCGTTTGTTAACTTTTTTTAATGACCGACACCACTCGCACCCACACACGAGATATATTCAAATATCTACCTAGATGTGCTACGTTAGATCCCATGCCATTGGCTACGTGAGCCCAGAGTGAACATGGGACGCATAGTCCATAAACTACATCGATGAATTAAAAACCGCCATGGCTGAATGGAAGTTAAGCAGGCCAAATCAATCCATAGGAGTGACTATAGATAATGCTGCAAATATTGTTAATTCAGTACGTAATACAGATGGACTCGGACCACAAATTGGATGTTTTTATCATGTGGTAAACATACCTGCTGAGAGAGTAAAAGCAATCAACAGTGTGCCTTTAAACAGTAAAGATTGTTCTCAGCAATTTTATATAAAATTTCTTCAGATCAGTAAAAAGTAAGCACATATAAATATTATGCACTATAATGAATGTTTATATGATGGCATTTAAATTTTTGCTCAGCAAAATTTTTGAAAAATTAAAAAAAAAAAAAAAAAAAAAAAAAAACGTATTTTTTTGTTTCAGAGCATTAAATGTATTGAATCAAAACGAAAATCGTGTCCGTTGTATCGAAAATCATATCTAGCTGTGACTTAAGTGTATCGTTGCATCCCTAGTTGTGACGTCACTGACTTACGCTGCCGGGATTCCAGAGTATGACTCTAGCGTATACATAAACATGTCATCTGTTCGACCCTTTCAATTTGAACCCAAAAGGAACATTAATAAGCATGACAGCACTGTCGATATTTCACAAAACGAGCTGCAAAAGCAAAATGAACAGGAAAGACGGGATGAGATGAGAGTAGGGAAAAAAAAAAAAAAAAACAGTGTTCTGCCAAAATGTTCTACACCGTCCTATACGAGGCAAATTTGACACCCAAAGTACTACTGTGCGCTTTCAGCTTGTTTTGTTTAGCTGCATACAGACAGAACATACTAAAAACTCCCTTAAAGCTATCACAATAAAACACAATGCTTAAAAGTATGAGAGGGAAACACATGCAAAAGCACTGAAAAGCTAATAAAAGACTCAATAAAAACACAATTACTAAGTAATCGCCACTTTTAACTGATGTGCGCATGTGCTGGACGTCTCGCCGCGTAGAAGGAATTGCAGAACACCTGTAGTGTTTATCTAGTGCAGTGCTTCTCAATTATTTTCTGTCACGCCCCCCCAAGGAGGACGTAAATGTTTCGCGCCCCCCCAAACTCTCTGCCGCCACTGTAAATAGTATCATTTGTCTATAAAATTACTATTATAAATACGCATCTGCCTAACATTGTGTCCTTTTTTTCTAATAAAGAAAAAAAGTAACATAGATCAACTTATAATAAAGTATAACTTTATTATAAACATTGTTTTGTTTGTGACAGAGAAGACTTGATGTGCATCAATTTGCCTGAATTAAAAAAAAATAATTCACATCCAAACTAAAAAATACACTCAAGGTACATTTTTGACCATTTGATACAGAAAAATAAAATGTAATAAAATCAGTAAATAATACCAAATTAAAATTGATTAGAAACATCCACTCATGAGGACAATGTGCCAAAAAATTTGACCGAAAAAACAAATCTGAATAAAAGGAGGGAAAAAAGTGTCCTTGGACAGGACAGTTTTTATTTTTGCTGCTCACAGTATTTACCTCCTTTGCAATGATGTGGAGTTATTTTTCAATTAGCATGCTAACAATGCTCACTGGCTTACTGATATAACACTGACAAAGCAGGACAATTGTTGGCAATATACGGCACGTTTTCACTGAAAAAATCAAGCCGCTTAACAATGATTGATTTGGCTTCTTGCTGTCTGCTATAATTATTTTTAGACACAGTAAACAGTGGTCTTTCATCATCACCCACTGTATTAAAAGTCAAAGCTAAAAGGCAAACGGCACGAAAAAAGCGCATTCACGGCGGCCGAGGTAGAACCGTAGGTGAGGGCAGTCGTCGTGACGATCCCAAGCCGAAAATGGCACTTCTCGGGCGGCGACGTGAGAACCGGACAAGACAGTGGGTCGCTGCGTGAGTGAGTCCGGTCGGAAAACGGCTTTCGAAAACGGCGGTGGCACACTGCTCTTCATATCTGTTGTCTGTGTGTGCTGAGTGCTCTTCCTTAGTTCAAAAATACTGCGCGCACTCTGAAAATGAGAGCGCCACTGCCACCTACTGAGTGGATGTGCAAGTACACTTTATTCCAGTACGGCAAAAAAAAAAAAAAAAAAAAACACATAAAACATGTTCCCCGAGGTCACATGCGCCCCCCCTGGCATTGCTCTGCGCCCCCCCAGGGGGGCGCGCCCCACTATTTGAGAAGTACTGATCTAGTGACAGTGACAAACTACACATCGAGCGTCCATTGCACGCACAAAACATGGCGCCCTACATAGGTCAAAACATGTACTAATTATGAGAGATTTTTAAATCAACGGCAATATTTTATGTGTTTCTAATAACAATTTCAGTAAAAGAGAACAATTGTGGCTTATTAGAGCCTACAAGTCTTTAAGTCCGAAGTTCTCCTTAAAGAGGAGCAATTCACTCACTACACCCACGAACATTTCGTGAAGAAAAGTGATGATTTTGATAACATTAACAGTTAAATAATAGAATGCCTTTATTGGCCAAGTACAAGCCTTCCCTCCCCCGAAAGCCCTCTTAATCAGCGTCATATGTGTGTCACACCACCTGGCCTCCCTCTGTACACACTGTGTCCTGGCGGATTGCTCATTACGTCTGGGTCGGTGTTTTTGTTTCTGGCGTGGACTTTTTATCTGCCCTTTTTGAGGCTGAGGTCACTTCCTAGAGGCCGGAGGTGGGATGTTGTTTCTGACTAGATTTCCTGGACGTCTACCTACCAGTGGAGAACAGAGTGTCTGAGAACAGTGGCACACATTACTGTCCATTTGTGATAAAGTAACATACAGTATGTACTACTGTACATATATAATTTAGCTTTTGTGGAATTGTGTGGTTTTAAATGAAATTAAAAAAAATTAAAAATTAGTCAGAGTAACGGCCTATTTAACTGTATACCTTTGGTGTGGCTTGTAACTGTGGCGCAAGGTCATCGTTAGTTTTACATTGAATTTAAAGACAGAACTTCGGAAAACTAACAGAAATGGTCTGTGTTATCATAATCAATTCTTAAATAGGTAGCTCTTTATCAATTTGTGAATTAAACTAGGATTAAAAAAAAAAAAATCAAGTTGCAGTGTTTAATGTCAAATAAAATAATATACTGTATATCTTTTTTGTATGGTCACTTTTTTTTTTTTTGTTCACTTTGTTACATTTTGTATATATATATATATATATATATCATTAAAGTTGTAACGTGTGGGATTGTGTTCACATCCTGACCAGCACTGTAACATTTTCAATAGAACATTTTCAAGAACAGAACCTTGTCATAATAAATAGTACTTCAAGGTGAACAGTTGTGACAATGATAAACCCACAACAAATTTCACTAAGAAGGAGAACACTGGATATGTCCAAGCTCTAAAAAAAACAAAACAAAACAAAACAAAACAAAACAAAAGAGATGAGGAGTAAAGCAGAGGTGTGTAAAGTAGGGCTGCAGCTATTGATTATTTTATTAGTCGATTAATCGATGAGCTAGTTCGAATAATCGAGTAATCAGATAAGGAATATTAAAAATTAAAATACCTGAGCTGGGCCTCAAACGGTATAAAAAAATAAATGAGGATCTATGTACAACAAAATATTAATTGGCTAACTTACATAACAAAAGCCCGCTAGCTTAAATGCTATAAAATGCGGACATTTTTTTTATTTATTTTAATTTTATTTTTTTATACAATGCTCTTAACAAATGGTTCAGACACATATTCCCAAAAAATCGGCCCAAATATACCTGTCAACTAAATTACGAATGCATTAAAGGGGATGTAGCGCCCTGGGAAAATTTTGATATTCCATCATTTATCCATAAACGCATGCCTTTTGTATTCATATCATGCCACTTCGTGTAATTACACACAAGAAAATGAGAGAAATTTGGCTCGATTGTCAAGCTAAAACGACCGGCGCCCGAGATCTGGCAGATTGTGTGCGTGACGTCACGTCAAGTGAAGAGAGTGCCACCGGCCACTAGGGGGGCAGCGCCTGTCTGCATCAATATAATTCCTTCTAGTGTGGGGAGAATTAGGGGTGTTTTGAGCTGTTTATGCTGATGCATTGTGTTCGTCCTGCACATATTCCAGGTTCCCTCATGAAGAAACACCGCTCGTTGTCAATAAAAGAGAATTCAGAGTTGGCAGTGAGGGCTGTTTCTTCAACAAGAAAAAGGCTCAGTGCTTTAATACTGAATGGCGGCGATGATGGCAGACAATTACGTTTCTAGTTTCAGCGACGAATCCGACGTAGAAGGACGTAACGAATGTTCATCTAATGGTGACGAGGAGAGTTGCAAAGCTTTAATCGGTGTTATAGGTGACCAATTTGAGCCCAAACGAACGCCAATGCAGCGTAATGAAACGGTCATTGAGGGGAGCAATGACACTGATGAAACATCGGCAGCAGATCGTGTGGGAAACACCAATGATTTGTTTAGCATTTCTTTTTGTGAAGCTGATACACCGTGACTGCAAAATAAAGGAATGCATAGAATAATTATAATTTATTGCGCTATCATAGCTTTTCGCTCTGCCAACAGACACAAATATGAACGGGATCAGAGGATTTGTTCTATATATTTTACGAACGATCATTTATACATGTGTCGAGTCCTGTATCCAAAGGCGTGACATTTTTTTTTATTAATTATAAAAGAGTGCTCACTCTGGCCATTTCAAGCTTGGCTGCTCCCTTCTTTGCGTAGCTTTAGCCTCCTTTAGCAGTCATCGTCTCTCTCTTGATATCTCGGGACATTTAGGTGGCTGTGCATCTATGGTCGGCACCGCATCTCCTTTGAGCAGCAATCTTTTAGCAAAACCCGATTTCTCTTGTCCATAGTTCGAGAAGCTTTCAGTTGGAAAATGCGCACCACAGAAAAGCGTGCCGGAGGCTGTGTCTAGAAAATTAGCCCTCTTTGCACGGACGAACTTTACCCATTTTCTGTGTAGTCCAGCTTTTTTTTTCGCGTTCAGGAACTCATGGATACTATATTCCGATAAACAACTATTTGTACACCACATAGCACAGCAGTTTTGAACCATTGTTGTGATGTTTTGGTCAAACAAACCCCAACGCTACTCTCTCGTCGTTAAAAAACAATGGCACCTAGCTCCGCCTCGACTTTCAATCACTTGTCGTGACGTCGCCGCCCCATTCGGCTGTTTCCGGAACACTTTCGGTATTGTTCGTCATTTTCGATCTATTTTCGATAATTGCTCATTAATGTGATTGATTTTTTTGTTAACTTTATCAATATTTGTTATCTTGGCGCATAACGGTTCCATTGATGTCTCACACCCCCTTTGCCGAAACATCCCCTTTAAAAAACATTAACTCAAACAAAAACTTAGCTTATGTTGCTCTTAACAGACCAGAGGGCAGTGTATCCACCCTAATCAATAAAAGTTAGTTCAAACACTTTAAAAATAAACCATTACAATGCCACTTTAACTAAACGAATACTCGAAGCAACAACATTTAATTTTAAATTTTTTTTTCTAATCAAATACTCGAGTTAATCGATTAATCGTTGCAGCACTAGTGTCAAGGTTTACAGTGTAGCCCCTTTCAGACTTATATCCCGCTAAATTCCCATGGAATGTGACGCCGGATTTATCCATGTAATGTCTTTTAAACATGGAGAGATGTAGCGGGAATTACCCAGGTTGGACAATTTCAGACTTGAAGCGGGATTTTATAACCCGGACATTACGATAATTTTGATCGGCATCGGCACCAAAAACTACACATTTCCAAATTTGGACGATGGACTGTCTGTTCCTCAGTTCTGAGATCCAGTAGCAATTGAATTTTGTTATATTTCCAGTTTAATTTTGCCATTTCCAGTTTGCCATGTTGATAATTGCGATGTCTGTTTACCGCGTTTTGTTTTACTGCAAAGAAAGAGGAAATGGCGATCGGCCCGTCATGATATTTATGCCTTCACGCTATGACCCGGGAATAAAACGGCTGCTTTCACACATGCCGCATCCCGGGTATATCTCAGACATTATACCGTGACGCGACGTGGTTAATTTCCATGCCATTTCCGTGTCAGTCGACCCGGGAAATTGCTTTCAGACATAAGGGCTACCTGTTTAAATCCCGGGATTTTTGGGGGATTATATGGGATTATCATCTAACATATCGGGGAAAATGCGACCATGACAAAAAAAAATACAATTAAGCGATAGCTATGAGGTAGATATCCGTGATTTTTTTACAGACACCAAATTTTTCATTGTGACGAAATTTGTTTAAAAGTTTAAAATATGGGAGTGAATAATTTTTTAAAGTCGTTTTCCCCCCCCCCCCCCCCCCCCAACTAAGTATTAGACATTAATTAATGATTCTAAGCTAAAAATGACAGACATTTTGAATAATAAATATAATTACTTACCTTCTTGGCTAATGGCTAGGTTGAAACAAAAAGCGGTTGCGCGACGTCTTTAAAGGGGGTTTTCAGGGTAAAACGGACAAATTAAAAATAGTTTGGAGGCTTAGTAAGCCATGAATCTGCTATGGCAGCATATAGACATATTTTTCTGTCAAACACAACTGTTGTTTTGGCTTAGAATACAGCAGTTTCTTTTAAATAGGAGTGCAAGAGCAGAAACTGCTTTTTCAGTCTTGTCTGACTTTTCCGCCATATGTTTTTTTTCTTTTCGTTGGGCATTTTATGGCTGGTGCGACTTATACTCCAGTGTGACTTGTAGTCCGAAAAATACAGTACTGTAATTATTTTCTGTATAAAAATTAATTTGGTGTTCAAAAAGTCATTTTTCAAACTTAAGTCTTGAAAAAGAGGGGATTGTCTTATAATCAGGGCCGTCTTATATTCGGGCCACTACGGTAGTTTGTAAATCCCGGTAGTCTTTTGGATATGCTATATTCTAACGAATTATCAATGTAATCACAGTTAAAAAGACAAGGCTTTTCTTCTTCATTCGGTACATGCCGACTTTATTAACAAAGGAAAAGTTGCAACAAAGCTGTTATAATGTGTCTCCTATAAAACTTCGAGGTTTGTATGCCATAGTGTTTTCTTAAATCTTAAATAGTAGGCTTAACGACAGAAGGGTGAAGCCCTAATTTTGGGTGTGAGTATTTTGGAGATACCGAGTTGACGGCAGTGTGGTCTTTAATTATGTCTCGTGTGATGTTCAAAAGACTCAACAGCTGACTCCCCCAACCCCAAATTGAAATGGGGATCACAATCAGAGAAAAGTACAAGAGACAGAAACTTTCCCAATTCAAACTTGACATCTTTTACCAGCAGTCGCTTTTTTTAGCTCTGTATTTGTTTATCCATTCTTCTCTCATGCCACCTGTTGTGGTAAATATACATAAACTTTGGTTCTCACCAATTAACACAGACTGTTGTTTGTCTTTTGGCTAGGCAGAGGCTTTATGGATTCTGTTAAACATTTGCTGGTATAATGACAGTGTGGAACTTCTAAATAGGGAGGCAGCAACTTGGCTAAAAGTGGTTGTTCTTTTTGACAGGGTCACAGTTTGTCAGTGTATGTCAGCATGCTTGTAGAGGAGGAGATCATTAAATAGTCATTAGGACGTGGACATGTGCCTTTTCATTCTTTCAAGGGGCTGACACTAATAGAGGATGGCACAGGAGGAAACGGGCACCGCTGTCTTTTTTCTCTTTTTTATCCAATACATTGCTGATTAAAAGAGTTTTTCACCGAAATTCTTTCCAGGACATGAGCAGATAAGATTAGCATCTAGCATAATGAAAGGGGACATCCCACCTTTCTGTCGTTACTTTTGTACGTCCATTTAGTCGAGAAAATGAATGACATGTTTGCATGTCTTACTGAAAGCTCCTACGTGCAGTACTACAAGGAGTAAACCAACTATGAAGATGAATAATGATCTGAGAAATATATGCCACACTAATATTTTAAAGTGTATAGTAGCGTATAACCCACTGTGCGTTATTAATGAAGCATTATTTTTTTCACCCCAGTGGTTTAGAACTCCTCTACTGCAGCTCACTTAATCACCAAAAATGAGGGATGGACACCTAGTTTCAACCAATGGGCCATGAACACAACTGGGAAACAAGGATTGGTGTGCTTACGTTCTCTTGTTTGTACACACTAAATGGAACAACTAGCCGTTTTCCTGCAGTTTTGGTTATAGTATATGAGCAGTGTTGGGCACGTTACTTTAAAAAAGTAATTAGTTATAGTTACTCACTACTTCTTCCAAAAAGTAACTGAGTTAGTAACTGAATTACTCTATAGTAAAAGTAACTAGTTACCAGGGAAAGTAATTATTTCCGTTACTTTAAAAAGAAGTTGTTGTATGTCAAAGAATTTGAAATTTTCTGAGCAGTATTGGAGTCAAAAAGAGAAGAAGAGACAGGTAGTTGTGTTATAGAACCTTGTAATATTTATTGCACCTCACCAGCAACAGATTTATCCTACACTTGAAGTTCAACAAAAATAAACAGTAACCAATATAATAAAATAACATTCAGCAGTAAACAATATAGAGTGAGTTCAATCTATTTAATCTAACTCTCACAACCTGAGACAACTGGTCAAGTAGACATAGCCTACTGTACTTCAAGTATTTTGACTTGAAATAGTGTTTATATCTCCACCTCGTAAAGGACAAATTTTCCTCTGAATGCTCTGCAATCATATCCCTTTGCATCTGTTTTGCGTGTGTGTTTGCTGCACGCGCTGTTCCGGTTTGTGTGTGAAAACACCGGTTCTGATTGACTTACCATGACACATGACTCTAACCCTCAGCCAATCAGAATCACTTCCATCGTATCTATCCAGGTGGTGCAATCAGGTAGCCTCGTCCCCCTACTCCTCCCGTCACTCTCAAAGCGTCTGCCGTCCTCAAGATGGAAGCAGCATTCTTGCTGGCTGACAGTGGGGGATGGGAACGAGGCTAGCATTCAGGTGTAGCAAACACAGAAACGTTAGCAAGCCTTGGAAAGCATTGCCTAATTGAATGAGCAGGGACAAACAGCCTGGAGTCATAAGATGTGTTCTGATACAGAATTATCCGAGGCACCCTAAAGTGCACACGTCGCCAATATTGTTTTGCTCACATGATGCGGGAGTGAGTTAGAGACACAGCCTGCCGAGAGCCGTACGTTTGTGTTAATGTTGAAGTTATATGTGCTATTAAAGAAACAGAGTGCCAGCACATCCTGTGTGGTATATCTTTGCTAAGAAAAAGCACAAAACAAAACACGTGCGCTATTCTCGAACCTGAACGCACTCCTCTTTGATGGCAAATAACACAGCAGAGTAGACTCACTACGGCTGGTAGTTTCTTCAATTTATTCAGAGTAAGTAACGCACCGCTTTTGACCGTCAGTAACAGTAACGGCGTTGTAACGGTGGAAAAAATAATTAGTTAGATTACCCCATTACTGAAAAAAGGACGTTGTTATGTAACGGCGTTATTTATAACGGCGTTATTCCCAACACTGTATGAGTATATGGAATTTGGAATCCTTAGGAATTGATGTTTCATTTCCAAATACCATAATTTCCCAAATATAACGCGCACTTTTTTTCCTCAGAATCAACTTGTAAAATCTTGGTGCGCATTATAAACGGGTACATGGATGGAGACAGAAATATATAGTATATATTACATATATATATAAACCGATTTTTTTTTTTTTTTTTTATTGACACGGCCATGTTGTGTTGAAGAAACGTATGCGGCGACCCGTTGCCGACCATTACGGTACGTGACGTCACCATTTTGTTTCTGTAATACTTCACTCTAATCGGCCGAATGATTTCGTCCGTGTTAAATTCTGCTTTTTTCACTCTTCATAAAGCACAGAATTTAGTTTCTTGAACTCATTTGAGTCAACATTTATTGCAGCTCCGCAACTCGGACCATAACAAACGTAACAACAGACTTCATGTGTGTGTTCGTCAACTATATCTGTCCCTCGGGAAACTCATACCCAAATAACAATAGTTCCTATTGTTACTGTCGTGTTGACAGCGATGAGCTCTCACAGATTTCTCACTTTCATTTTACCGTATCAATCCATGGAAGAAACATTTATTCATCAAGATGAAACGAGCAAGTTATACAGCAGCCTTTAAAAGAAAAGACATCTGTTTTGTTTTCTCCTAGATTCTGGTAAGTTGGAGAAGTTGTCAAATCATATTATTACCGTAAATATTGTCAGTTTATGGTAATGTTTTGAACTCCCAATGTGCTATGCTTGTGCTGTGTTTCACCAGTCAGTAAAATGACATTTCTGAATTTGTACACGAGCTCTGTTTTCTTGTATTCTTCTATTTATTGGTGCTAAAATTAGGGTGTGCGTTATAAACGGGTACAATTAATTTCCCCTACATTTTACAAGTAAATTTGGGGTGCGCATTACACACGGGCGCGCCTTATATTCGGGAAATTATGGTAATTTGATTTTGTGAAAGCAGACAAGTGAATGGATAGATGTTTAGCCCTGTGACATTCTCACCTATGTAGACTGCATAATTTACTAGTGATCAGTGAGTTATTACACAAGCAATAAGCCACACTGTTACGGCCATTCTAACAATCCTTTTTTTCATATCCAAACACTTACGTGCACTGTGAAAACTCAGCCTTTCACTGTTAATAAGTTAAGCAATTGATTCTATAATATTGCACAGTCTGGTTTTTTTTTTCACTTACTGTTGCAATCAATGCCAATGCTGAGGGACAGATTAGATGAAAAATAAAGATTGACACTGTCACAGCAGACCGTTCGCTTTCTGCCGTGGTGCACTTTATTTTATGATTATAAATGAGAGCCAATAGACCCAAAGGTATCGCTCATGATCGGGCAACAGGAACACAAAGCCGCCAACAAATTTACACAACAAGATACGACATTGAGAACATCATAAAAATGTTGATCATTACAGTCTTATCTTTTATCGCTGCAGGTAGATTTGATGTTGCACGTTGAGAGGGATCAAGACAGAATGAGCTCACTCCTCTTTATAAATGTCTGATGGTAAGGGATGGAGGCAGATTAAACGTATTCCGGCAGAGCGTTAGTTCACATGGTTTTGATTTAAATGACTTACATGTCTGTCGCCAAGTGAAACAAATGTTTAGAGTGATCTCACAAAGCTCACTTTCGGGACACATTTAGGACAGCCTGAAAATGATGCGGGGAGGAGAACTAAAGTGTGAGATTAATTCATTATCTGATCTCATGAGCCTAATCCTATATACTGAGCTAGTGAGTCATTTTAATGTGTATTCTCATCCCTAGCCTCGGGGTATTTTAAATGTTATTAACCAACAACTGAAATAGATTTGTGTCTTTTCACTTTAAACGCACCAGCTAAACCCGATACTGTCTCCTTCTCCTCCCCTTTGTCCTCTGCCCAGTCCAGTCCTCATCCAGAATGGCCAGAGAGCCATTTAAAGCTGCATCCCTCTCTCCTACCCAATCGATAGAAAGGCTGTCAGCAAGATGAATGGGGGTTTTAGGAAGTCCATTTTAATGAGGGGAAAAAGAGAGGGAGGAAGGGAAAGAGATGTACTAGGATGGAGGGGAAAAGTCACAGTTGGTAGTTACGAATAAAAGGAAGGAAAGGGTGAGGGGGAAAAGAAAGGACAGTAACTAATGTGTGTATGTATGTATTGAATGTGTAGCATTATGAGCATGCTGTATAATGGTGTCTCCAATGACTGATGAATGATTGTGAGTAGTGTATTGAGTTAGTTTAGCTGCATCTCGTTCTAATTGTAGCTCAATAATATCAAATTAGACTAATTGCACCACTAGAAAAAGCCTTTATTTCAGTAGGCAACAATTTGGGATAAAAATATCCTGTTTTAGGTCTGATATCTAATATAAATCTGGTCTCATATTTTCCCTAGCACAGTAGGTTTTTCCACGGCTTACCTTCTTACTATGTTGTCACTACAACTAGCCATAATCTTGCAGTCGTGCATTTTTCTTTCATATTTCATTGTGTGCCAATATTTTATTTTTTAAAAACATGGTATATACTAGAGATGTCAGATCGGGTCCGATCACGTCATTTTTAAAGTATCGGAATCGGCAAAAAAATATCGGCCATGCCTTTTTTCAATATATATACTGTATATATTTTCATTAAATCGTTTTCTAATTGTATTTAACGTTACAGACATAATATGTTACACTCGTCTAGAGTCTTTAGTTTAGGCTTAAGGTAGGGTTATCAAATTTATCCCGACAACGGTGGTAATTAATTTTTTTAAAAATGTGTCACGTGAAAATATTTAACGGATTTAATGCATGCGTTGCACGACCCACTCACGCATCGTCACGCTCAATCTGTAATGGCGCCGTTTTACCTATATAGAGAGATAAAAGGCAGCGTAAAATGAGTAGAGTGCATTTTGGCAGCCTTTGGAGACTTTTTTTAATTGGAAAAAGCCTTACAATCCCTCTCCCTACGATTAGAAATATCATGGGAAGCAATGTAGGGAAGAAAGGTAGCAATTGATCTTTTTCTTAACACCTTATGTTAATTCCCAACGCAGAGAAGATATATTAATTGGTAGCACTACGCACAGTCATGGTTCCACTTCCCATCATGCATTTGGACATGGCTACAGTATTGTTTACTGAAAGCTCAACAAATACACTAGATGGCAATATTTAGTCACAATATACAAAGTCACAAATCTTTCTATCCGTGGATCCCTCTCACAGAAAGAATGTTAATAATGTAAATGCCATCTTGAGGATTTATTGTCATAATGAACAAATACAGTACTTATGTACTGTATGCTGAATGTATATATTTGTCCGAGTTGTATTCATTTTTTTCTTAATGCATTGCCAAAATGTACTGTATATGATCGGGAAAAATTATCGGGAATGATTGGAATTGAATCGGGAGCAAAAAAAAAACCAGCCGGATCGGGAAATATCGGGATCGGCAGATACTCAAACTAAAATGATCGGGATCGGATCGGGAGCAAAAAAACATGATCGGAACAACCCTAGTATATACTGTATAGTTTTAAACAAGCACACACGTTAAATGGGGGTTTTCATGTTCAAAAACATGACTTGATAGAGAAACACTGAGATCAGTTGAATTGTGCACCCAAAAATTTGTAAGAAGAAAAACTAAACATACACTTGTCAGACCGAAAACGACAACAACAATAAAAACAAGGTTTCTCGTTGTTATTAGAGGAGGAGTAAATGAGAGAGCAACACTATATTATCTCAACATTCTTGTAACCAAATTAGTTTTTCTTTTTTTTTTTTTTTTTTTTAATAGAGGTGTGCGAAATTTCCGATTCTTCGCGATTCGGCCGTTTAAGATTCGAGAACGATTCACAAACATCCAAATTCTGATTATTGAAATATGCCAATGAAGGCGGAACTAAAAAACAGCGCGGTCTTTGGGACGCAAAGAGGAACGGACCGAGAGTAAACATGAAGATCAACTCACGGCTCTGGCTCAACTCATGCCGCTAGATTTAAAAAAAAAAAAAAAAGAAAAAGAAAAAAAAGAAGAAAAAAATACCTGACTGCTGCCAACAGCCGCTACAAAATACGCTCACATAATGGTAGATATCACATGTATAAAGAACTAGTTGCGAAATGACAGACTCTGCGGAGTTGACTCACTCAATAAAGCATTTTAAAAAATCCAAGCACTTTTCTACTTTATTCTTGTTTAGAAATAATTTGGTGGGACAGTAACATGTTAAAATCATAATGATTGCATTTGCAGTGATTAAAAACCATTTATTAAAACATATATATTCATAAAAGTTTTTTTTTTTTTCATTTTAAATTATACTTTTGGAAAAAAACTCAAAATAAAAAAACATGTCTGTATGTATCTCTTTCCAATGCCACATCTAAATAAATACATTGAACGCAAAAAAAAAAAAAAAAAAAAGGGGGGGGGGGGGCGCTACTTCGTGGTTTTTCCGCTAACCGCGAAAAACGAGGGCTAACTGTATCGATTATTGACGGTAGCCTATCGGTGACCTATTGTGGTACAAAGTAACACTACATGATATCCAATGTTTTTTTAAACTATGTCAATGTCTCACAAAAAAAAAAGGATTATTATGACATGGGTCAACTGAGCTCCAAAGAAGCTCCTTCCACAACTGAAGAATTTCCCTTCTTGTTTCACGCATATTACCGTTTTAGACATCTAAACATTGGTTGTTTCTCTATTTGGACGTTTTCAGGCATTTGAATGCGTAACCAGATGCCATTAGAAAGAAACCTGCATGTTAATTAGTGATTAGGAGATAAGGGCAGAGGTTGTTGGACCAGTCAACAGTGTAGACAACAATGTCCTTTGGGCACTGCTCTAGCTGAACCCTGCTTTTGCTCATTGGAGCAATTTCTGGCCGTGATTAGTCACCGTGACTTTAGAAAAGTCAATTTATGCAACTGGTCTGTTTTTCCAATCTAGGCAATCGTATTAAAAAAAAAAAAAAAAAAAAAAAAACAGGCAGCTGAGGTTTTCTCCTCCTTCCTTGAAGTCAAATGGAGAAAGTCCCTTACTTTCTTCCTTTTACTTTGTTTACTTATTTATTTATTTATTTTATGAGCTACTGGACCACTTCTCTTTGCTCACCCTTTTGGTAGAACAGACTTGCTTTCGAAGATGTGGTGAATTTTAGATTTTACGTAGTGCTGGGATGATTAATCAATTAAATTGAGTAATTCTATTTTTTAAAAAAAAGCTTTCAATCAAATTTTGCTGTTTCGAGGATTCGTTTGATTAGAATGGCATTGTTATGGTTTGTTTTGAAAGTGTTTGCATTTAGTTTTATTTATTTGGGTGGATACACTGCCCTCTAGTGGCAGCAGTAAATGTGGCATAACTCATGTACCATGGCTGGATGCAGTTGCTCCCTGTTAAGACCAACATATGGTAAGTTTTTTTTTTTTTAATGTTTTTTGAGATAATGTTTTTTTTTTAAGCATTCGTAATTTAGTTTATATGTATATTTAGTTGTTTTTTGTGGGAATATGTGTTTGAACGATTTGTGAAGAGCATTGTAGAACAACATACATAATACAATAAATACACAATACATAAAGAGGACCAGTATATTGTGAAAATTCTCCTTGTGGCTGCAAAAAAGGCCATAACAAAGAACTGGTTAAGAACTCAATCTCCAACATATGAACAATGGCTGCTAATAGTGGATGAAATACTCGACATGGAACGGCTAACATATAAGCTAAAGATAAAGAATATTTGTTTTGGAAAAACTGGGGGAAGGGGCTGACTTACAGGGAAAAAGGGGTATAATATGGATCTCTGGCTAATCATGATAGAGGGGAACACAGGCCCATTTGGTGCTTATTAGTTTGTTTTTTTTTTTTTTAATGTTTGTTGGTGTGGGGAATGTTGTGTTTGTGTTTTTGAGTGGAAAATTAGAAATAAATTAAAAAAAAATTGGAAAAACAACAAAAAAACAACAACATTAGAATTTTATAGCATTTAAGCTAGCGGACTTTTGCTATGCAAGTTAGCCAGTTCTTTGGTTTTACTTAGATCCTCATTTATTAATTTTTTTTTTTATACCATTTGAGGCTAAACTCAGGTATTTTAATTTATTTTTGAGTGAAAGTTAAATCCTGTTTGAAGAAGCACTCAGAAATTGTATTTTGTATTTGCATTTAATGCACTTTTGAAAGTGTAATCTTAGCAAACTTTTGTTTTACATCTCCTAAAATTTATTGTGCAGCGCATTAAATGTTTGTAATCCGATTACTCAATGACTTGAATTTACTAGTAATTAGAATAGTCAATTACTAAAATAATAGCTGCAGCCTTAATTTTATAGTTGACTTTGAGGCTGTTTCCTTCTTCTGTCAAGGTCTGGGCTGGTCAACGGAGCTACAAGTGCACCATACATATCATGTCAGCATACACTGGGATGTCAAAGACACCGCATTTATGCATTTTGAGGAAATGGTCTTTTGCAAGGCTCCTGACATTCCGCCAAGGACCAGGATTATACTAGCTGCTTAGTCTGGCTCAGTCCAAGCCTCCAAACAATACATATGCACTAAGATATGCTTTCATTCAACACTCGGTTTAGCTATTGTTCCCTGTTAAGGCAGTGTCAGCATTCTTGTCCCTGTGGCACAATATTGAGTCCTTCTCCAATCTCTCTTGGATGGGAGCCTTCTTACTTTATGAGGGGGTTTAATGTGTCTTTGTGGAATGAGCTTTGAGAAAGTAATAAAACGGATTGAAAATACGAGGCCCCAAATGAGAGAAATGAAAGCACTAAGTCTTCAGAGGACACATGCCTAAGGGTTCTACCTATACACTGTATATACCATTCACTACACTCAAAATGGTCTCAAAATAAAACTTGTGACAGGCCGTTGCACGACTCACAACAGTGTCCTCGAATGGAGCCATGTGGCACAGCGATTGTAAAATATTCAGTCGTGAGCGCAGAGGCAAAGACTTCCCGGGTATTTTATTGTAGCACAGTTCACTTCAGAAAATTTAGTCGCTATTGCTGGTGCTGTCATCAGATTTAATTGCAACTTGTGGCAAGCTTTGATAGAGGGGACTTGGTTCACTTCTTGGAACACACACACAAGCACATGCAACACCCCAGATTTACAAACACACAAACTCTTTTGCACACTTGTAGTTGTTTTCAGTTCTATTGGCAATATTGTCAAATGCTGTGCAGTAATGGCTAGCAAATACAGCTCATTGTTTTACGTTGTACTATTTTGTTTGCTATACTAATAGTGGTATGCAGAGTAGTAGTTGTGCTGTCCTTTAATTGTGCAACAGAGAAATATACCCCCTTGTGGAAACATCATTTAAAAAGTTGTGAATTCCAGCAAAGTTTGCAACTTATTGAAAATTGTTTGTCATCTTGCAGATTAAAGTGTGGTGTCTGTCTTTTTACATCGCTGAGCTGTCACCATGCTAGCGCAGTTCCATTGACCCTGCTGGCGGAAACCCGATAACACGGCCAAAAGGCCATACTCTGCGCATTCACCTTAGTCTTAACCCCCCGTACTGACTGCATTTTAAAAGCTGGAAAAAGGCTTTGAAACACAAGATGACAATTTTTTCCAAGTCGGAAGCAATCATACAGCACAGAGAGACCCAGGCGAGGAGGCAAACTGGATCCAGGATCACCATATCAAAAGTAAAAAAAAAAAAAGATTCCTGAGAAAAATTACCGCGAATAGTCAAACAATCAGTCTTTTGAAGGCTCTGGTGAGGCAGGTTGTGGTCCGAAGAAGGGTGTAATTGGGCGTTGTTTAGGATTACTGTCTGTTGTGGATTGGAAAGGAGAATTCGGGCATTAGTGTTGACAGGGCAACAAGAGTTAAGGATTTTGCCATTCTCAGCGCCACGTGAGTGCTTCACTTCTCGGTCGCGGGTTCCTCTGTATCAGATGTTCCTTGTGGCAAGACAAGATGTCCCGCCATTTGTTCTGGGCTGTCCAGAAGAGCTGATTGTGGGATTTGGTGGTGCAGACGTGGGCTTGTAGATGTCTTGCCTTCCACCTGCTTGTCAGCGTCAATCTTGCTCAGTCAAGCGTTGGGCTTCCGGGGTCAGAAGGCATCTTGTGCCTGTTCTGCCCCTATCCGCCCATTGTCTTGGCGCTGCAAATTCTAATCATTTCAAGTCCAGCTGTTCATAATATAAAATATATCCTGCTTGTTTTTCTTAAACTGTGATATAAATGTTATCTATGTTTAGGGATGGGAATTGATAAGATTTTTACGATTCCGATTCCATTATCGATATTGCTTAACGATTCAATTCTTTATCGATTCTCTTATCGATTCTAATTTGGACTAATGGACTGTATTAGATTCTGGGTTCAATATGTTTTATGGTTCATTCGCCTCGGGGTGTCAGTTATAACAAAAGGAGCGGAGAGTGGAGTTGGTCTTTGGCACTTTTAATTAGTTTGGCAACATGCACAACTATATACAGGCAATGGCACTTGATATGAGAATCACTCAATGAGCAGGTGGGACCATGTGTGGAAAGAAGTTGATGTATTTGTATGTGTGTGAAAGACTGGAATGTGTGGATATACTAGTATGTGTTGTTCTGAAAGGAAAGGAAATTAGTGCTGATGCAATAAACAATGCAAATTGACTGTAAAGCAGTTAATAACACACATACATGACTCACAGTGTAATGAACGCAAGGGAGGTTGGCAAGTGCGCGCGCACAAGCCGAAAGCACGCTGCGTGCACGTTCGGTCATCTTGGCCATAAAAGTGGCGAAAACTAAGCACTGTACACTCATAAGGATGTACAACATAATCTTAAGATGCTAAACTAACACATTCCCTCTTAACACAAATGTGAAACGTAAATATAATGGTGGGGGTGTTGTGCCATAAAATAGCCGCCCTCCGTGAAATGTCCCCCCTGACGGAACGCTTATTCATAACGCTTTATTGAGGTGAAAACAAAAAATGTTTTCATGGACGCATTACAGTAATGGATTTACGGCGGTGCGAGTGCGCGCGCACAACTCGCAACCACGCTGCGTGCACGTGCGGTCATCTTGGCCATAACAGTGGCGAAAACTAAGCACTGTACACTCGTATGGATGTACAACATCATCCTAAGATGCTAAACTAACACATTCCCTCTAAACAGCACTCTCCTCGATGCAGCGAGGACGAGCGGAGAACCCAGCCGACAGTAAAAACACGAAACGGTCGCGCTGATAACGGCTCTAATTTATTAGAAAACTTTATGGCATGAAGAGGAAATACTTACATTCGTTCATGGACGTACAGATTATACTTCCTCTAACTGGTGGCCGTCCTCTGCTCAAAAAGTGCACCTTACGCCTATTCTCGGTCCCAGAATACGCAGCGCGCATGACGTGGGTAAATAACAGGAAATGGACTGGTTGCTATGGGAACGAACGCATAACCATGAAATCTTTTTAACAGGAGTATAAAAATTAGGGCTGTCAAACGATTAAAATTTTTAATCGAGTTAATTACAGCTTAAAAATTAATTAATCGTAATTAATCGCAATTCAAACCATCTATAAAATATGCCATATTTTTCTGTAAATTATTGTTGGAATGGAAAGATAAGACACAAGATGGATATATACATTCAACATACGATAAATAAGGACTGTATTTGTTTATCTTAACAAGATGGCATTAACATTATTAACATTCTGTTAAAGCGATCCATGGATAGAAAGACTTGTAGTTCTTAAAAGATAAATGTTAGGACAATTTATAGAAATTTTATATTAAAACCCCTCTTAATGTCTTCGTTTTAATAAAATTTGTAAAATTTTCAATCAAAAAATAAACTAGTAGCCTGCCATTGTTGATGTCAATAATTACTTACACAATGCTCATGGGTGCTGAAGCCTATAAAATCAGTTGCACCCAAGTGCCAGCAGAGGGCGGCAAAACTCCATAAAACACAATTAACAAGTGGGCATTTTACTATACTGTCATTTAAATCTGTCTGAGCGGGGGATGAGCGTTAATTGCGTCAAATATTTCAACGTGATTAATTTTAAAAAATAATTACCGCCCGTTAACGCGATAACTTTGACAGCCCTAATAAAAATTGCTCATAAAATCGTTTAGGATTATTTTAGATGCATGTATGTCATATTTTTGTATAGAGTATTCAACGAGAATATGATAGACCCATTTATGGACTTTTTTTTTTTTTTTTTTGGAAAAATCACCATTTCTTTAAGTAGTCTCATGAATATTGACTTGGCCTGTGAATACCACTATATTATCACTCTGGGGCGACACCTCATGGTACACTTGGTGGGTGGTTACACTGTGAGCATTCCTGATGTTGTACTTGCTTACTTGTCGGTGTGTATCATGCGTAAAGTCTGTGACGTTGATTGTACTGTTTGGAATCTATAAGAGAATTGTTAGATAATCTGCCAAACGATTCCATGGAATTGATACACGCGGAACCGGTTTCTCGATTCCCATCCCTATTTATGTTTATATTGGGTGAAGAGTAATACAAACAGTCAAACAGTAAATACGGAAAAAGATACTATTGCCTTCAATACCTCATAGCATTAACTACTTTTGATACATGTAATGCCTAATTATTATATTATTATTCCGATTTTTATTCATAATTTATTTGTTTTGCTATGTGTAATTGCCATGTTTAATAGTACCAGAAGTATTTATTAAGGATATAGTGTAAGTTTTTGGGCTGTGGAACTAATTAATGGCATTATAATGTATTCTTATGGGAAAATCCTGCTCGACGTACAACCAGTTCGACTTACAAGGTCCTGGAACAAATTAACTCAGTATGTAAAAGTACCACTGTATATGATGCCCCTATAAGGCAACTTCCCCCTCATTCAGTACTTATTTACTACCAATATTTACATTCTGCATATTTCAATTTTGCCGTTGTGCTTGACGAGGAAGTTATTGTGCAGTGTGCTCTCCGTCTAATGATTTCGGCTGTGGCGAATGTGTGCATATGCACGTTTTTCACTTCATAGTCATTCAGAGAGGCTTAGCGTGATTAGAGTAGTGTGATCCTCTGAAGAGTTAATGATGAGAGAAGTAATTGCTCCACAGAGGCCAATCACATGCCACTTTCTGATAGCATGTAGAGGCTTATCTTTATCCATCTATTGTGTATGCCTTCCTAAGTGCATGTCTGTGTCTGTACTGCATTGCTTTTATGTATGTGGGAACATACATCACTAGCTTTCTTAGCGTGAAAGATTTTTTTTTTTTTTTAATTTTTTTTTTTAACAATTGACTACCATAAAGCGTAAATGTGTTTCCATTGTCTGAGTGCTCGACGTTTTGGGGTTTATGGACATACAGAGCAGAAGCCATAATTATACAGCTTCATTATGCTAATTTCAAACTGACAGATCGCTCAAGCACAAGGGGAGCTGTACTATTTGCTTCAGTTCAGGGCTACATGAGGCGCTATGGAAGCTAGTGGTGTTTCCTCCATCCCTGCACTCCGGGGGACAGTGTGACAGGCTTAATGACACTGTCGGGGTTACAGTGAATCTTCAACTCATTTTCCAGTGTGATTGAAGTTCGCTGTGGGTAGCATTTCATCAGTGCTGAGCCGACAAAAGGGACCTTTCCAGTGTTGTCTCTGTATTTGTGCACAGTTTGTGTATGCCCGCAGCTCAGAAGAGATGCAAAAAATGGCTTTATGGGTGTTATATGGACTGTGTCACAATCTCACATTCACAGAGATGATGAGTTTTGTAGAGGCTTGTCTCTAGCGTGTACTCCACTTGTTTATTACCCGCCATATATACACAGGCAATGCGTCTGCTGGCAACATTAAACAAAGTTGTCTGCACAAATAAGATTCTATGTTGAGATTATTGGAAAAGTATGTTTTCTTTGTGTGGTACCTGAGTCAGAAAAGAAACAAAATTACTTTTAGGATTGAGCACGTCTTGCCGGCTATCTGGCCCTTGTCATTTTTAGATTGAAATGTTACATAAGATAAAACATATTAAAGCCTCTTTTTTTTGTTTGGATGCAGAAATGTCTATAATAGTTTTTTGCCAAAAAAGGGGAAGTTGGCCGAAAATTACCCGATTATTTGAATGTAAAGTTACGCTATTGTGTATGGATACAAAATCCAACATTGTGGCCATCACAAAACAAAGAGCTTTTTAAGTTGAAAATGAAAATGTAAATAAATGCGTAAATCTCGGAATTTCTTTAGATATGAACGTAAAAAAGTCTAGATTCTTGGTTAAAAGCAAAAACTGGGCAGTTATCATTCATTTTACGTAAACATTTCAAGCTAAAGTTACGCTAACTGTTTCCATTCATTTCATTTTTTTCCCCACAACATCTAAAAGTGCATGCATGGTGCTATTTTATATAATAATTAACTTGAGTCCTCGACCAAATCACTCTTGAGACACTCCTGCCTGCTTGTATGCAATATAACTTTCGTCCTTTTTCCACCTAAATCCGGCGTTAGAACGCAGCGTGTGTTTGTCTTTGTCACAGTGAAAGCTGACACGACGCTCTTCCTGGCCCGACCCCCGACAGGAAGCCGTGGTGCAATGTCTGTAGGAGCTGTCTCGTCAACTGATAGTGAAGTCTATGGTTAAGCATATAGTTTGGCAGTAAAATCTGTATCCTGCCTTTTAATGGAAGTGCAAACATGAGCCTCGATTGCTGCATTGCTCCAATGTGGCGATGCCAATGAAACATACAGGAAGCCACACAGGTGTTTTCCTTGTCATTCTCCCTCTTGACTGATCTACAAGTAGGATGAATTTTGATTGCTTGTTTTGAGTCAGCTGACTTTTGTCAGCGCTCGCAAAGCATACAAAGTTTCCCCGAGCCCCTCTCCGGCGGAGAGAGTCAATGAGAGCCAACTGTTCCTCCTACGCTGGTAAATCCCAGAGCTTATTTTCCATGACCTGGAGACAACCGGCAATCTTGGAAAATCAACCCTTCAAATTATAACAACATCCCTGCATGAAAGGTTCATAAACATTTTCCTCCATTGTCTCCGGCACTATGCACCCAAAGTACAAACTCTTTCATGTCCTGTATCTTCCTCATTTAGGATATGCTGCTTTCTCTTTTCCTCAAAAGACTTCAGTTAAAGTAGTAGAGACAAATGTGTGTTTGTGTTGTCTGGGCACGGGTTAAAGCAGAAAGAACTCTAAACACACATGCATCTCGGGTGGCTCGAATGATATGCCAACGTAATTTGTGTTTGAGGGGCTGTAACTATCACTCTTTCACTATGTCTTCTATTATGCCAAGGGCAAGAGATACAATCAGGGGCCCAGCCAGCAACTATTTACCCTCCCTGTCAATCAGAGTCCGGTGGCGTGTGCTCACAGCCGGAGGCAGTGCTGGCAGGTGGCCCGGTATTGCCCAGAAAACGTGTCCTAAAAGCAAGCCATTATTTCCTCATCGCCCACTCCTTTTTATCTACACCAAACCCTTCTCTACAACTTGACTTCATCACTGATCATTTTCCTCTTTTTTTTCTGGGTGCTTATCTGCCACCCTTATTACCAACAAAAGCAAGGCATCCGCTGAGTTCTGCTTCATGTGTCTGGCCTCAAAACACATATTTTATCCCTCTGTAAAAACATACACACACTATATTTAAAATGCGGACAGAATCCACCCTACACCTCCAAATAGGCGTATATCTCTTATTTGAGACATATAAATGAATGTCACAGGGATTTAGTTTCTATCATTCGAGGCTGAGTTTACTTCATGGTCTTAAAGCTGTTTCACGCCAGGAACTGGTGATAGACCCTTTTGTGCTTGCAGAGGCACTATACCGTATCTGCGCATATATGAATAATGCTTTTACTTATGTGAATAAAAAAAAAACAGTATTGGCATCGTCTATTCAGTGTTTATCAGTCAGAGCAGTTCTCTCGCCATGGTGATCAAGTGAAAGGCTTGGACATGTTAAAAGATATGGGTTATTCTGCCAAAGCTTGGAGGTGCTCGTAGTCCATGAAGCAATGAGGTGTGAAGGCACTTTGGAAGTGCTCCCACCAAGTGCAGGTGTACATGTGTGGCGCTGCAGGTTGCCCAAGTCACAGTCCCCACCCTCAACGCTCGTGCCAAGTTTGTAATTACATTTAGGGAATAAAAGCACAGAAGGGAGAAGGGATTTGTGCAGTGAGCTTGAGGTAGACTGTGGTTCTTTCGTTACATGGCATGTCATTGCGAATTTATTCCAACAGCACTATACGGCATCTGATAACAAGAATTGGACTGGACATAAGTTTTTGTTGGCTACCTAACCAATAGGTTAGAGATTAGCAGTGACAGTTTAGCCATTCAACTGATTATGGCCCAATTAAAATTAGGACCCACTCTCCAACATGTTTTTCGTGTACGATTAAAAGAAGCAACCACTCATAAATTAAAAGCTTGAACACTGTAAGTATTAGCCTTTTTAAAATTAATATATCACAAACATAAAACTCAGGAAAAAAAAAAAAAAATACCTGACACTATTGAGAGGATGTTTCATGTTGTTACAGTGATCCCTTGTTTTTCGCGGTTGGTAACTCGATAAAAGAAAATGTTTTTTTTTTTTTTTCAACTTAATTTTTTTATGTGTGTGTGTACAATGTATTTATCCAGATTTAGCATTGGAAAGATATACATTTAAGACATGTTTTTACACTTTTAAGAAATTGTTTTTAAATGTAATAATTATTATAAGTTTTAAACATGTTGCTGTCCCACCGAATTATTTTTAAACAAAAATAAAGTAGAAAAATGCTAGTCTTTATCAAATTGCTTCATTGAGTTAGTCCACTCAAATCCACTCAAGCTGCTCACTTACACACAATGAGTTGCCTCAGCAACTGTTTAACAAGTCAAACGATGATTGACGCATGTGGCGCTTTGAAGTTCCAGCTTCCAGGCAGCTCTGGCAAGGCCAAACCTTAACGTCTGTCAATCATCATTGACTTTAATAAGCAACTCCATTGCTTCAGCAGGAGGGAGAGTGAGACTACGTGATTGGATCTGGACAGTTTATCTGTATTAATTATTTCATTCTTTAATTGAAAAAAAAATTTGCGATTGACCGAGGGTCCAAAGTTTAAAGTGTGAAGTGACGAGGGATCACTGTATCTGTACTTCAAGTGAAATTAATGTTCAATTTTATATTTGTGTACGACTTATCAATTCAAGCATTTTAATACAGTCAATTTTTCTCATTCCAATTCAGCAACCTGTCGACCATTTTGAGCTCAAATTTGCTTAAAAAAAGAGAACACAAGCTTAAACTAAGTGTTTGAAAAAGTCTGATCCGTCTTATCTGTTTAAATACTGTTGCTGAATGGATTAGGGACGGAGCGCAAAAGTGTCTCCATGAGAACTGTGAGGTGCTGACACTCGCTTCATTTTTTTCATTGTGTCAGCATGCTCTAAGCCACAGCTCTGCTGTAGATCAATAAGATCTGGGTCTTGCAAACCTAAACCTGTGTAACTTTATCTCTTTTTTCCTCTCGTCTGCAATCTTCACCTCTCCTCTGCTCTCTTTTCCACTCCTTACTGCTCTAAAGAAATCTTGTCAGAGAAAGAGTTGAACGAAGTCTTGCAGTCTGTCAGACCTGAGTTGTCCAACTGTTTGTGCTGTCAGGGACATTGCCGCAGATCCATGGGCCTCCAAAACATCCTTGAACAACCCAGCGCTGCTATGTCCTTGGATTGACTGCCCGGCTTCCTGCTGAGTTCTGTCATCTGCAGCTGGTGTCCTACGAGTTGTGCTTTTTTTGGCACTGTATCAGAAATTTCAAAAAGTCATAACGACAGTTTAAACCGTCTCTACATGATATTTTAGTTAAAATGTGTTCTAGAACTCTTTGGATTAATTGAACTGTTGTTAGTTTGTGGTCTTTATCATCAGTCCTTAACAATTTAGTGGTTAGCTTAGCAAGAAGCATGACAAGTTAGCATGCGCTCTCATAATCAGTTTACCTTACAATGAAATAAACCCACTATATACTTGTTAAAAATTTTAAATATGTACTTCCTGGGGGAAGTGGACTTTTCCAAAGTGATGGGATAACGTAGCGGTATCGCAAAATGCCTACCAACATGTACGCTTCAGTTCAGAATGCAGTTCTGTGATTTGAGTGGCAAACTCAACTTCGGCTTGTGTTTCCATCACAGGTGACATAACACATGCAGTAGACAATGGACATCACGCAGCGTTTATTTTGTTGTTTTTTTTTCCTTCTGGTGGCCCTCTTGGCTGCTTGTGGCTTTGTTACAGAATCAGTACAACTTTGGGTTCATCTCACAGTGTTGCACCACACTAATGTGGTGATTCTCTGTCAGCCAATCAAGATAAAGGAATTTACAGTGTTGTCACAGATTTCTTGAAAAATTAATTTGATCACTGATTACGCCTCAAAAAAGTAATCTAGTTACTTTACTGATTACTTTTTTATCAAAGTAACTAAGTTACTTTAAAAGTAATTTATCGGTTACTTTTTACCAATTTTTCTCCCTTTGCTGCCTCAACATAAGAATGACAACAGAAAAATGCCATTCATTCATTCATTTTCCATGCCGCTTTTCCTCACGAGGGTCGCGGAGGTGCTGGAGCCTATCCCAGCTAACTGCGGGCAGGACACAGGGGACACCCTGAACCGGTTGCCAGCCAATCGCAGGGCACAAGGAGACATACAACCATTCACGCACACACTCATACCTACGAACAATTTAGAGTGTTCAATCAGCTTGGCATATGGGAGGAAACCGGAGTTCACCCACGCAGGCATGGGGAGAACATGCAAACTCCACACAGGAAGGCCAAAGCCCGGGATTGAACCCTTGATCTCAGAACTGTGAGGCAGACGTGCTAACCACTCAGCCACCGCGCCGCAGAAAAATGTAATCGCATGTAATTTACTTTCCGATAACTGAATCTATAGGGAAATATTTTTCACATAAGGCTTAATCTTCGAGTTAGCGGAGGTTTAATTAGTCGATGGAGTTGATTTCAACCAGCATTGACTCGCGCTAGCTTAGCCACTACGGAGCCCTGAAACTAACAAATAACTGACAAACTGCATGGAATTTGTTGAAATCAACTCCACTGACTAATTAAACCCCCGCTAACTCTAAGATTAAGCCTAATGTCAAAAGTTATGAATTTCAGGTGAGGGTTTATTGTTAGAAGCATATCACTGCCAATGTAAAACGATGCAGATTGACTGCACAGTAATCAACAACACACAAATGAATTGCGCAGAGCAATAAACACAAATGTGGGGGCGGGCTCGAATGCGCGCGCTACCCTGAAGTACGCTGTACACACAAGCGGTCAGTTTGGCCACAAAATGTAGCAGCAACTAAGCACTTTACACTCAATCGGACTTAGAACACATCCCAAAAATGCTAAACGAACACATCAGCTCACGGTATAAATGTGCAGCACAAATATGATGTAAACAATTCTTGCTGACTTTGCGAGGACGAGCGGGAGCGACGACTACATGCTGTTGCAACGCCAAAGCTACGAAACGGCCGGCAACATAGTAGCTCCAACCTATCGCTGGAACCCTACAGAATCGAGGAAAAATACTCACGTTCATTCATGGACGCACACAAATCAACATTTTCTCGGACATCACAACAGGTGGCTGCACATGACTCGAATGTGCACCTTCAATGGCACATGTCTATCTCAGTCGCAAAACATTTTGCGCGTGTGACTCGAAACCAAAACAGGAATAAACTATGAGCGGTTACCATTGAAACGAACATTTTCTATTCAAAATGCTTTTCGTACATGACTACAATATTCTTCCTTCTACATTCATTATGAGGCAATAACAAAATAGCAACACACAGACAGTAAGGAAACTAACTTTAATCAGATTACTGGTATGGAAAAATGAACGCGTTAGATTGCTCGTTACCAGTGTTGTTAATCCCACTTTAGAAAAGTAATTAATTATAGTTACAAATTACTTCTCCCAAAAAGTAATTGCGTGAGTAACTCAGTTACCTGAATGTAAGAGTAATTATTTACTTGGCAAAGTAACAGTTGATAATTTTCGTGTTTTTTTTTTTTCCTTAAAAAAAAAAAAAAACATAGGTCACATTATGTGAAGTTTAAAAGGTTTTTAGGACAATTGGCCCTAGCCCAATTCTTTACCCTAATTTACCCTTTACCCTGAATCATTCGTTAAAAGTTGTTAAAATTGCTCCCATTATTGCATTAGTTCCCTTCCGTCTGTCTACTTTTGACATTGGAAGTTGTAAGACTGTTTCATCATTAAAAGATAGATTCAAGTCAAGATTTTGCCGATTTAGAAGTATTTTAGATAAAAAAGTTACTTAGGTTCGCTAGGAAGGTTCTTTACAACAGAGCCTTCCTAAGAAGTTTACTGCTTTAAGATGGCGGCTGTTTACTAACACATGTAGTTCCTATACTGTACATGTTGCTAACGTTGCCGTGTCTGTCATTTCGCATCTAGTTCTATATATATGTTATATCTACCATGTTTACCATATTTACCATATTATGTGGGCGTAGTTTGTAGGCAGTCGGCTACAGTCAGGTATTATTGGAGCCACCTAGCATCGCGTTTACTCGATGTCACAACTTTTTTGGATCCTTTCCACTCCTGCTCTGATCTGTTGTCTCGGTGAGTCCGTCTCCCTCAGACTTTTCTCGTGTCATTCAACCAATATAGTAACGCATAGTAACGCACGCCTTTCCATCCTCAGTAACAGTAACGGCGTTGCCAAGATGAGAAAAGTAATTAATTAGATTACTCACTACTGAAAAAAATAACACCGCTATATTCTAACGCCGTTATTAACAACACTGCTCGTTACTGAAAGATTACAGTAATGCGTTACTGACAACATTGGGACTGTATTGAGTCAACTGTTAGATTTTATCCGGTTAATTTTGTATACCAAAGAATAGGTGTTAAAATGATCGATTATTTTGAAGCCGTTGTCAATGGACCCTCAAGAAATTACACCCTATGATACTGAATCCAATACTGTTTCTTGATGGAAAGAGAGAGGGGGATTCTATTCACTCTGAGTCAATTTATCCTCTTCTAAAAGCTATTAGTGAAAAGAACTAAGCACTAAACAAGCATTATGCCCTTCTTGCTACAAGCTTCGAAGCTGTATAAAGTGGCATGCCTTGATGTTTACCTCAAACCCGTCCCAAATTACTTTCAAACACCACTGTTATTTCCTTTCCTGTCACCACAAGGTCTCTAAAGAATTGATTCCCTTCTCTGGCAGACATCACACAGCTATGCCTGTGGAGATTTGACTTGCGCACAGAAATAAGCAGCAACCCTTCAAGGCTTTGCTCTGATTTAGAGTACATTAAGATCCATTCGTAGTGCCCTGTTTCCCCAGCGTGCCACCACTTCAATTTTCTCCTCATTTCGGGTTTATATTCATGTGTTTATATATCGGAGGGCAGGAGGGTCTGCTTCTGTGCCAGAACAATGCTGACATCCTGTTTCAGGGGACCAGTGTTGTGACAGCAGTGTTGGGATGGAGAATGGGTTGCGTGTGCTTGTGTATGGTGGTGGTGGTGGTGGTGGGGGACTGGGGGTAGACAGCAGTTCAGTTACCGTGCTGCCCTCTCTTCATTTTCCTCACCTAACATTTGACCATTTCTTTAAACACCGTTTTGCCTGATGCATTCTCTGAGAATAACCCCCCTTTGAATAGAGCACTCAAATTTTCCACCAACTCCAGTGGAGGCTGTGGGATTGAGTTTGACTTTTTGGCTCCTATGATTTATTTCTCTCGACTTTTCACCACCAATGACTGTTGCGCTGCCTCAAACGGGTTAAAATACACAAATACATGCAGCCACATGCACACACACACACAGGCACATAAGCCACATGTCTTACGATAGTCTTAGAGTAAGGACATTTAAGGGAATGTATACTAGGTCTTCAGACTAACCGCAAATGATCTCCCATTTAGCCTGGCACCACTGCACAGACTACCCACAGCTCAGAAAAAAGGGTTTTCACAAGCTAAAGCGCCACTGCATCTTGTGTGTATCATTAGTTAACCCCAAGCAATTCTCTATGGCTGCTTGTGTGTCTGTATCTTCTTGTTGCTTGTACAGTCGAGGCGGGTGTGTGAGGGTACTGCATCAGACTGCGTCGAAACCGTCACGAGTGGCCTTACCCGTAACTTGACCTCCAATGACAATCCGGCTTTTGTGAACATGTCCTGTGAAGGCTAAAGAAATTATCAAGCTTCAGGTCTTCTGGCGTCATTTATCTCTGAGCTGGAGGTTGTACAGGTCATGAATAAACAAGTGACTTTTGTGGTATCAGTATGTCATCACTGCCAGTCAGTCGGATTAGTTTTGATGATTAACAACTACACTGCTGACCAAAAGTATTGGCATCCCTGCAATCCTGTCAGATGTTCAGTTTGTCCCAAAAAATGATTGCAATTACAAATGCTTTGGTAGTAATATCTTCATTTATTTTGCTTGCAATGAAAAAACACAAAAGAGAATGAAAAACAATTAAATCAATATCATTTTACACAAAACTCCAAAAATGGGCCGGACAAAAGTATTGGCACCCTCAGCCTAGTACTTGGTAACTCAACCTTTAGATTAAATAACTGCGAACAACAACTTCCGGTATCAATCACTGAGTTTCTTACAATGCTCTGCTGGAATTTTAGACCATTCTTTTTTGGCTAACTGCTCCAGGTCTCTGAGATTTGAAGGGTGCCTTCTCCAAACTGCCATTTTCTGATCTCTCCAAATGGGATTCGGGTCTGGACTCATAGCTGGCCACTTTAGAAGTCTCCAGTGCTTTCTCTCAAACCATTTTCTAGTGCTTTACGAAGTGTGTTTTGGGCCATTGTCCTGCTGGAAGACCCATGACCTCTGAGGGAGACCCAGCTTTCTCACACTGAGCCCTACGTTATGCTGCCAAATTTTGTTTGTAGTCTTCAAACTTCATAATGCCATGCACACGGTCAAGCAGTCCAGTGCCAGAGGAAGCAAAGCAACCCCAAAACATCAGGGAACCTCCACCATGTTTGACTGTGGGGACTGTGTCCTTTTCTTTGAAGGCCTCGTTTTCTTCCCGGTAAACTATGTTGATGCCTTTTTCCAAAAAGCTCTACTTTTGTCTCATCTCACCAGAGAACATTCTTCCAAAACGTTTTTGGCTTTCTCAAGTAAGGTTTGGCAAACTCCAACCTGACTTTTTATGTCTCTGGGTCAGAAGTGGGGTCTTCCTGGGTATCCTACCATATAGTCCCTTTTCATTCAGACGCCGACGGATAGTACGGGTTCATACTGTTGTACCCTCGGACTGCAGGACCGCTTGAACTTGTTTGGATGTTAGTCGAGGTTCTTTATCAATCTTCTGCACAATCTTCCGTTGAAATCTCATGTCAATTTTTCTTTTCCATCCACATCTAGGGAGGTTAGCCACAGTGTCATGGGCTTTACACTTATTGATGACACTGCGCACGGTATATACAGGAATATTCAGGTCTTTGGAGATGGACTTGTAGCCTTGAGATTGCCCCTTGCTTCCTCACAATTTTGCTTCTCAAGTGCTCAGACAGTTCTTTGGTCTTCTTTCTTTTCTCCATGCTCAATGTGGTACACACAAGGAGTTTGAGTCAACTTTAATCCATTGTAACTGGCTGCAAGTGTGATTTAGTTATTGCCACCACCTGTTAAGTGTCACAGGTAAGTAGCAGGTACTGTTAATTAGACAAATTAGAGAAGCATCACCTGATTTTTTCAAAGGGTACCAATACTTTTGTCTTGCCCATTTTTGGAGTTTTGTGTAAAATGATTTAATGTTTTTGTCCCATTCTTGTTTGTTTTTTTCATTGCAAGAAAAATAAATGAAGATATTACTACCAAGGCATTTGTAATTGCAATCATTTTCTGGGAAAAATTGCCGGGGTGCCAATACCTTTGGTCAGCTATGTAAGATAAAGCGATAAAATGAGATATTAAGAATATCTTCAAAAATAAGATAGTAAACGTTTTTTTTTTCTTTGCCTTATTTGTTAATCTGTCTCTAATTACAGTAGGTATGATTTATGTCTACGTGTTTTTAAGAGAGCACTCAACCACAGCTGTACCTCCCCTCACTTGGCAAAGCACAACATTCCCCTGCTTCAAAAGCAGAAGGTTTTGATATGGCCGAGTGACTGTCATTTGGACAATTTAATTGTGGTTCCTATGGGATCCATATCCATGTGCAAACAACAGACCGGGAGAGAGATTGAAGTATAAACCTATAAAGCTAGATGAATATTTTACCATCTCTTTCCCCGCCCCCAACATCCACATTGACAGCACCAACATGCCTCCTTCATACAACGTCGCTTTTTGCCCCAGCGTTTACAAAAAGTCTAATGTTGCTGCTATGCTTAAATGCAGAAATTTAATTCATTCTTCTTTTGGAGCGTTTTTCAGCTCCGTTCTGGGTTCATTACATTGATAGAGAGATGTTTCCTTCTACTGTCAAAATGCATTTGTAGCAGGGAATCAAAGATGGGAGGATGGCCTCAGCCTGGGGATGTCTGTAGCATTCTCTCTTCTCATTCTTCAAACACAATCTCTTGCATCCCTTTAATCTGCCCCTCTTTCTCCCTTCAATGCCCTCCCCCATACACACAGACACCTAATACCCGTTAGTGTTCACCGCCAGCTAGCTGCTCATGCTGCTTGAGCCTGGCTCGTTAATGGAAACGATGGTGCATGGTTCTCCTCACCATACCTCTTGCAGTGCCTTTTAATTAGCCAGCTGCATTTCTGTGTGTGTGTGCATGTGCTTGTATTATATGTACATAAATCTGAAAATTCAGATTGTGGGGACTCACCACCCATAAATCCTTCGATAAGGTTTGTTGAGTTCTGGTTAGGCTCCAGGGAAATTAATGTCAGTCATTGTAATGTCCTGTGTTTTGATGGAAACACTGAATTGTGTATACATCAATTTGTGCGAAATGGTGGGTGTCGTGTTTGCAAATTGTAACGGCCACACATGGCATGTTTGTACGGACTGTATACATTTCAGTTGATCGTTATGTGGTAGTAATTGTCATTAAATATTTCCTCTTAATCATCACCATACTGTTATATTTTTGCTCCTACTTTTCTTAAATATAACCAGTGATGCCTGTAGTGGAGTATTAATCAATATGAAGCTTTAATATGTCAACTTATTTAATCGTGACTAATGTAATCTTATTTCAACACGTGTCATCAGACTAAAGTTTCTTACCTAAGTCACTTTACATAATTGCATTTTTATGATTTGACACAACGACGGCTAAAGGCCGAGTTATACTTCCGAGTCAGACCTACGCCGTCAAGGAAGAACCGAGTTACGACCCTACGCCGTAGCCTGACGCGCGCCTCTCGAATTTTCTAACGTTCGCGTCACGTAGACGTGTATGACGTGGCGAAAATGGACTGTGATTGGTCCGCTCAGACTGTTGTTTCCGGTTTAGCGCGAAATCACCGCCATTGTAGAATAGAATCAAACATTATTTTCTACACGCAAAAATGGACCAAGCCGACGGGAGTATCATCGAAGAGCAAGTCTCGTCGTCTCGTCAAGTGATTGCCAAATGGCAAGGTCAGCGATTGGGGAGAAAAAAAAAAAAAAATGGAAGAACCACCGAGACGTGTGTGTTCGGAATCGAGTGGCCACAGGAAGCGGTGACCCAGTCGGCCAAAAACTGCCAACTTTTTATCACTTTATGTCGTATTTTTGGTTGGTGCGCTTCATCATTTATTGTGTACATATGTTTGCTGTGAGTCTGTGACTTATTTACGTGTCACACTTCAAGTATATGAAGAATAAAGCACAGATTTGGTGTCAAAAGAGTTGTTTTGATCTTTAATTTTCAATAACAGACAGTTCACACACACGATAGATCATCACTGATTGAGAGTGCCTCGGTGCTTTTTATGATAACATTAAAATCAAGGCTCCCAACGCAGTTTAAGAAGTTCCATAGACGCCAGAAATCTGCTATGGCTCCCCACTGACTGGTTGTAGGACACGGCAAACAAATCGGGCTGGAGGGCTTTGCAGACCTTGAACGCAGTGCTCGACGCCAGTTTGAAGCTAGCCGCCACAGCTGGCTCTCTCCACCCGAGTCTAAAACTCTCTGTGCTGCATCAAAAGTCGGTCATACCTCCTCGATACCGTCTTCTGCGTCGCCTGCCTCTCAACATTTGTATTTTCAACATGTGTTGATGAGCAGAATATTTACTTTCAATAGTTCCATCTTGCATTGTTTATTTTTTCTCCGACTAGCGGAAGTCAACAAGCATGCCCCAAAACCATACAAACATAACGCCACATCCCTCTAGTGGCTTGGCGGTGAATTACAGAGCAACGCGTTCCCTCACCGCAGAACTATCGAATGTCGAATGACGCCGTAGTCGCTGCGCCGTCACCGCAACGCGGGAGTATAACTCAGGCTTAAGGCCCTCTTGCGCTGGTGAAACATTATTAGGGTTCGTTACACACTCTGCTGTCGATAATGTAGCGCTAAAAAAACAATTATGTGAAGCCAAAAAGGCAGTCTTTTTTCATTTTTGAAAAAACAACAAAACAAAAACTAATTATTCTTAGAAATGACTGTTATAAATGAGGTACACGCACCCCATCCTCAACTCCCTCTACTGGCTACCTCAAAGCCTACAGGCAACAATAAGTCCACAATAATTAATGTGATTAATCAACTCTGAGACAAAAAAATAAAAAAGCTCCGACCTACCAACATTGTGATTTGTCAAGGAATATCGGAAGAGTAGCAATTTTTAAGTTTGCAATTAATTAATGTAATTAATGAGCCCTGAGACAACAACAAAAAAATTTATTAATCCGTAGGATGTTACTACCGAATTTCACTCTGATCCTTCCATGAATTACAGAGCAGTAGCCATCAATTCATTAATGTAGAATTATAATCATAGAATTTTAGTAAATGTCCTCCCCAAAAACAAGTAGAAAAATAACAAAGTGAGATTTTTAGACCTTCCTCTGGGCAGCCTAAAAAGCCTTCCAACAAACTTTTGCCTAAACGAATGTCCTTTTTATGTGTTAGGTGGGGTTACTGGTAGGGTTGGGCATCGAGCATCAACGGGACCCGGGACTAATACTCCGGTTCTCCCAGAACCGTTCGAATTTTTAAAATTTCGATTCCAATTTTCGATTCTCTCACCGCTGGCCAGAAAAAATAGCTGCCAAATGAAGCCCCGAAGAAGTAGCCACATGAAGACTAGCGCCGTTATGAGCAAATCAAATGAAGTGACTAATTTAGCACAGCACAAAAACGTATTGTTTCACATAAATGACAACAAAGTAACAGAATAAACACACCGATATGAAATCAGACCCTCTGTTAAAATGTGCAAACTTACATATTTTGTTTTATCAAGGGTTCCCAACGATGTGTATTGCAGAGGAGGTGTGTAGTGTCTGTGCACCTCAAGGATTCTTTTAATAATAATAATAATAATAATACATTTTATTTGAAGGCGCCTTTCTGGCACTCAAGGTCGCCGTACAATCATTTAAAACATTTAAACATATTGAAAGTGAGAAAATGAAAGTATAGAACGTTTAAGGAAATTTAAAATACTAAAAGAGATATATGGGCAGTTAAAAAACCAGAACTTATTGATTATTGTGGATAGGCTAGTCTAAACAGGTGAGTTTTGAGTTTTGATTGAAAAAGGAGGAGGGAATCTGTTTTCCTGAGGTCGGGTGGGAGTGAATTCCAAAGCCGGGAAGCCGAGCGGCTGAACGCTCGGCTCCCCATGGTGGCGAGGCGAGCGGGGGGGACAGACAGTTGTATGGAGGAGGAGGATCTAAGGGCACAGGAGGGAGTAGTAACATGAATTAGATCGGACAAGTATGGAGGGGCGAGGTTATGGATGGCCTTGAATGTGAGGAGGAGAACTTTGAACTGAATTCGAAAGTGGACCGGGAGCCAGTGAAGCTGTTGGAGGACTGGAGTGATGTGGTGGATGGATGGGGTACAGGTTATGATGCGGGCAGCTGAATTCTGGACCAGTTGTAGTTTATGGAGAGTTTTATGAGGGAGGCCGAAGAGGAGAGAGTTTCAGTACTCCAGGCGGGAAGTGACAAGGCTGTGGACCAGAATTTCAGCAGAATGTGGGGTGAGGGAAGGGCTGAGGCGATTAATGGTGCGAAGGTGAAAGTGGGCAATCCGGGTGATTTTATTGATGTGCGATCGAAAGGAAAGTGTGTTGTCGAGGATTACTCCTAGGCTCTTGACTTGGGGGGAGGGTGAAACAGTGGAGTTGTCAATGGTAAGGGAAATGTTATGGTTTTTCGAGATGGTGAATTTAGAGCCAACGAGGAGCACCTCAGTTTTATTACTGTTAAGTTTTAGGAAGTTGTGAGTAAACCAGATTTTTATTTCAGCGATACAGTCAGTGAGAGATGATTTTCCAACTAAAGTAATGTTCTTTTTGCCTGCTGCTTCCAGTAAGTCACTACTAGGGGAAGCCAAGCGCACATAGCAAAACCAAAGAAAAACTGTAGAGTACGTAGTTACAATAGTGATATCTTGAGGATGGATGAAAAATAAATCAGTTTAGAAAGAAATCAAAATCAAACAGTAGTCAACTTAAGATCAAGGGACATAGACACTCCCCGCCTGTCAGCCCTTAACTAAGAAATACCACCTAAAACAAATGATGCAATACAATAAATGCCTGCAGCATAAGACACTCTAAAACATAGGCAAAATAATATGCGTAAATGTTTTCTCAGTGAACTTTTGAAAATAAATATCTTTGTGAAAGTGCACTTCTGTGGGAAGAAACATCATCATATTTAAGTTCAAAGATTGATATTTAAGTTAGAAATAGCTCTGTGAGAAATTCATACCAAAGTTAATTGAAAGTTCATATAAATAAAAAAAATAATAGAGAAGTTAAGAAAATAATATAAACTATGCAATTTTTTTGACCCTGCATATTAAAAGAATCGGAATCGAGAATCGTTTGGAACTGAAATCGAGACGTGAAATCGGAATCAGAACCGGAACAGTTGAAATTCAAACGATGACCAACCCTAGTTACTGGATTCTGCTGAATTATCTTAGTTAGTTTTAAAATCAGGTAATCAGTAAAGTAATTAATTTACTATTTAACACTCTATAAAAGCATCTTTACAATATGCAATATGGCATTGCACCCATTTCCACAAAGTTGGCACCATCCGTATTCATTGCCGTTCCATTTTAATATAATGTAAGTGGATGCAACGCTGCTCGTCTCAACTTAATGGTAAGTTATTCAGCATGTTTTACATTTATCAAACGTAGTAGTGAAGTCTTGTCTTTTCCCACAAGTATCCATTGACTGTCTATTGCCAAGGCAACTGCAGTTGTCTTGTAAACTTCACTTATCTGTAATTATCCTCTCTGAATAACATCAGAGCACACTGGGAGTATATCAAACTCCCATGTGACACATTAAAACCATCCAGACCATAAGGACACTCAGGTTCCCATTCTGTGTCTAAGCAGCTGAACAAGAAAGGTATTTAAAAAAAAAAAAAAAAAAGGACATCAGAGCTCAGTTGTGGAATCGAAGGATATTTTTTTCCCTGAAGCACTGACATATCCTGCAAAATAGAAACATCACAACCCACTCGAGTTTAAATTAGCTGTAAAGTGTTGGTCAGTGTGAGAATTAAAACATACTGGTGGCTTAGAGCCACAGAACTCATAGTATCAGTAGTAACTCTGTAGCACGACATAAGAGGGTAATTATTCTAAGTACGATTCATTACCTCTTGCACATGCTATGAAAGCAACCATTAGTCTGATGCTCTACTGAATACAAATACTTAGTAGAGGAGTCTAATGGAGGAGAATTTGCAACGGATTTGAACCCAATCTCCTTGTAATATTGGTAATATTGTTGGAACCAAGTATTTGTGATTGACATGGCACCATTGTTCCCCTGCCATCTCTCTTGTCATGCCTTCACTTTGCTTCCAGCACAGCCAGTTTACCTTTCATTAGGAGACACCTAGTACAAAAAAGGATTTACTTTGAAATGTCTACTGGACCTCAAGGGCAAAATTACATTAAAAAAAAGGCTGGACTTAGTAAATTTTTCCAACACTGTATTAATTTTATTTTCAAGTACCGTATTGGCCCGAATATAAGATTGTTTTTTTTTGCATTGAAATAAGACTGAAAAAGTGGGAGTCGTCTTATATTCGGGGTCTAGACATTATACCCATTCACGATGCTAGATGGCGCCAGATATCAATTAAGTGAATGCTGAACTTGAGGAGTCATGTTGTCATTACAGATCTCAGCTACTCCCAAGTTTGACCAGTTTGCATTATTTTATTGCAATGTTTTTCCTTATTCAGATTTGTTTCAAGACTACAGTTACAGTTAGACCTCACTTTGATGATTAATGCAGTTATTGCATTTTTTTTTTGTAGATTGGTTTATTTACATTTCAAAAACCAGAAGCCATTCATTTACGAATGTGATTGCACCTTAATTTACATATTTAAATGTTCAGATATTAAGATTTGAATGAGGCAAAATAACATGCTTTTTCTCTCTAATATATTCTTATATTTATTTGTTTCAGACGTACTGTAATGTGTTCAAAAAGTCTTTTCAAACTTGAGTCTTGAAAAAGAGGGGGCCGTCTTATAATCAGGGCCGTCTTACATTCGGGCCAATACGGTAAAGAAATACTTCTACAACTTCCAGACTGATTATCAAATGAAAAGTTATGACTGTGTTTTACTATTGTGGCGAGCAGTGTTGTCACAGATTACTTGAAAAAGTAATTTAATTACTGATTACTGATCACTCCTCAAAAAAGTAATCTAGTTACTTTACTGATTACTTTACTATCAAAGTAACTAAGTTACTTAAAAAGTAATTTTCCAGTTACTGTCCGCAATTTTTCTCCCTTTGCTGCCTCAACAGAAAAATTTCATCGCATGTAATTGAATTTTTCAGATAAGGCTTTATCTTCGAGTTAGCAGGGCTTTAGTTAGTCGATGGAGTTGATTTCAATCACCATCGACTTGCGCTAGCTCAGCCACTCCGGAGCCCTGAAACTAACAAATAACTGACAAACTGCACGGAATTTGTTCAAAACAACTCCAACGACTAATTAAACCCCCGCTAACTCGAAAATTAAGCCTAATGTCAAAAATTCTTTATTTTAAACTCCCCCTTTAAAATAAAGACCTAGCCGTTAAAACGCTGTCTATATAAGTTGTAAAGCAATAAAACAAACAACAAAAACAAATGAAATGAACAAGAATCCTACAAAGTATTTCATAATGCATGCAGTTGACTTTTGACTCTCTCTTTTGACCCCCCCCCCCCCCCCCCCCCACACACACACACACACACACAAAGTCACAAAGACACACTCCGCCTATGGTTACAAACTATAACTATAAAATGTACGTAAAGGCTGGTTACAAACTATAAAAGTGCTGTCCATCTCGTTACCTGATGGCCTTGTTTCGATTTTTGTCGCGCTGTGCTGTACTACCAAGTGGTTCCTTGAGTTAGATGTAGAGTTATTAGCGGTCGACTGCCCTTTTGAGCCAGCGCAAAGTTTGCGTCGCACGGAGATATTTTTGGTCATCTTTATTGGAGAAAAAATGTGAAGTCATGGCTGTATGTCCAATACGCAAATGCAGCCGTTTATGGTTCTTCTCCTACGTCTTCCACTGTTAGCATCCTGAGAGGTAGCCAGTTGTTTGTTGGCCGCCAACAGCGCTCATAGCATGGTAATACACGTGACCCGTTTTTTTTCCCCCCGATGATAAAACGTGACATCCGATGTCACTGGCAAACTCAAGAGCAATATTTTCTATTCAGATTCTCTTTGTACATGACTACAGTATTCTTTATTCTACATACATCATGAGGAAAAAGCAAAATAGTAACGCACAGACACTAAGGAAACAAACTTTAATCAGATTACTGGCTTCGAAAACTAAACGCGTTAGATTACTCGTTACTGAACAGAAGTAATCAGATTACAGTAACGCTAAGTAACGCGTTACTGACAACACTGGTGGCGAGAATGCTCCATCCTCCTCGAAGTGTTTTGGTTGGAGAGGACAGTAATTTTAAGTAGTTGTAGTTGTGCAGTGTGCATCCTCTTAGACTTTTAAGGTAAACTCCTCATTATCTTGCCCCCAATCTGCAAAGATAATGCAGCGTTGCAGTCTGACTTTAGAGGGGCCCTCATCAGAGGGACTCGTCTATGCTGGAGAAAGATTGTGGTCATATTTTTTTCTACCTATCCAGCTGCCCTCTGAAGTCTGGCAGATGAGGAATCCTATGTTTTTCTGCTCACCAAAGTAGTGGTTTGAATTTGAGAGAACAAGCAAGCCTTCAAAAGGTACATGTAATTGAGCAGCCTCAGATAAGCTATCTTGGAACATGAAACAGCAACAGTTTGTGACGGAGGGTAATTGCATCCCTGGGCCTGTGTAATGCCTTGTTGCGTCTTTAAACTTCAGCAAAGTGCTGAGAGTCCTTGTGTCAGCAGGTAATTGGTTGCAGACATCAGCAGCAACTTGAACTGAAGGAAATAATGCTTGGTAGCTTTGTATACCGTTTGCGCATTTTATGTGAGGAAAATAACCAATGAAATGAAAGTGTTTGTCCTTGTAAGGGAATCTTTTATTGTATTGATTCTTTTGTTTTATATCAAACGATGTGCTTTAGTTTTCATTTATTCAAAGCCTCAGAATTTCATTATGTAGCCCTGCAGCCAACTAAAGATAAGTCCTTCTTGCTACAAGTGAATTCCTTCACATTTAACCTTGATTGTGCACCTGAACTACTGATGACTCTACGACTAGCTAAGATTATTTCATTAATCACGTACATACTGTACTTTGTATAAACAACATGCATATGCAACGTTTATTAAAAGAAAAATGAATAATTCAAACAGTATTATCTATTTTTGACTTTCATCAGGATTCAGTCTACAGTACGTTTTTAGTTTCAGGCATTGCATTGACCTTCCCTGTCAGAATGAACGTCCTCCCCGGTGGCCGGAATCCAAACCTTTTCCTGGCTGGTATGGGGTGGGTGGGACCTGTGGAAGGAGTTGCTTTATTAGCTGGTCGTGTGAGATTAATTGAACATCTGTTCAGGCAGAGGAAACTGACCCCAGTCGCAGCTGTTTACCCTCTGTATAAATATCTAATAAGGTAGCTCATGATATGGTGCCTGGGCGATGTTGAAATTAACCAAGGTATCTTTCAATACGAAAGAAATCTAATGGCATTAGAAACATAGTTTCCTTGCTGACTGTTAAGAGCAAGGCAACAGTTATGCATAACTGCACAGCTACTGTAATTTTCAGACTATAAGCCGCTACTTTTTCCCCTCATTTTGAATCCTGCAGGTTGTAGTGGAGTGCGGTTTATTTGTTGATTTACTTGGGTTAATAGATAATACTACATTTGACAGCAGTGTCATTAGACTGTCATAAGACAGTCATAATTGGTAATGGTAAATGGTGTTATACTTGTACAGCGCCTTTCCACCTTTCAAGGCACTCAAAGCGCTTTACAAAATCTCGCCATCCACCTACTGGTGACGCAGCACCAGGAGCAACGTGGGGTTCAGTATCTTGCTCAGTGACACTTAGATGAGTTCATCAGGGCGTATAATCGAACCCACAAGTTGGGGGAACAACTGCTCTACCACTGAGCCACTTTGTGTCATACAGCAAATGATCTTACTTTTGAATGGATGTAAAAGATCCGAGCTGGACATAAATGGAGTTAGTGACATAATTTGCCGGATGACACTTAACTCATTCACTCCCAGCCATTTTCACCGGAGCAAGGCCCTTCGCTCCCGGCCGTTTTACTGGATTTTGACTGACTTTGCAAGGCCCACAGAAAATTTTGTTCTATTGCTATATAAACATGGAACCCACCAAAAGAAAGATTAGACTCTCTTCTTTCAGCAGAAAAAAAGTAAGTTCATATCTTTTCCATTCTTTAGAAATCAGCATTAGAAAATAGCTTAGCTTGAACATTTTTCCAATTTCTGATGAAAAAACTGAGAAATTGAGCTTTTTGTGAACACATACATTTCAAACATAACTTTAACGCAGCTATTTATTGCTTTAGTTACATCCCAAACATCTGAATAATGTTTTCCTTTTACAAAAAAAAAACAGAAACAACAAGACAAATAGAGCTTTTCATAGCAAATTAACAATTTATTTAGACATAACTGAAAGATGATGTTGTATTGGCCGCGACAGCGGGTTAAACTTTTGCCTCATCGCCGCCTGTTTCAAAAAGATGAATTTTTTTTAGTCTCTGCAGGCTCTGCTCGCGAGCAGCACGGACTGTACAGCATCTAGTGGTCCTGGTCGTTCTGCTCGGTCGTCCAGCGCCTGGCATCCCGGCCGTTCTACCGGTTGTTCTGCTCGGTCATCCACCGCATGTCATACTTTCGGTCGTCTTCCGCCCTCTCCCCGGCTTTGCGGCTTGGCCGTTGGTTGCCGTCAAATAGGGTTGCGGGTCTTACCAAATGCGCTACTGCCCTCCAGTGGCCAGTTTTATTGCTTTAAAATAGGTTTTGAGCTTTGTGCATTCTATCTGAGATGTATGGGATTCTATAGATGCCGATTGTGAAAGAAAAAAACGCAAAAGACGTATAAATACGTTTTTGGGACACTGAAGCAATTAAAAATAGAACCTATTTATAAACTGTGGAAAACCCACACACTTATGGGGGGAACAAACTCCACACAGAAAAGCCTGAGTAGAAGCCTCAAAATTTAGATTGCACTAATCTCTCTGTTCTGTTGGGATTTTATTTTTGATTGAATCTTGGTTGACCAAGACAACAAGGTAAAGGTTCGCATTGGGAGGTACCTGTACACTTGACACTGAAGAGAAAAGCAAAGATGGATGTTTACGTTCTCATCTACATGCAAATTCTGGGCACTCGTGCTTTTGTGGATGTTTTCTTGTTAAACTTCTTTTCACACTGGAATTTGTGCTTCATGCAGTCTGTTTTGAATGGTTGACAGTGCTTGCGGGAATGGCATGAAATGTCGGAGAGAATACACTGAATTCATTTGTCTGTGTTTACAGCCTCGGCATTCCTGCCGGCAGCAAGACAGTAAGCCCCCCCCTCCCCACTCTTTTCCCCGAGCGCACAGGTCGAATTTGAAGCTGAAAGCACTCTGCTCACCCACCTGATTAGCACCGTCTTTGTTCCGTTGTCAGTGGCACACCATGAAGTATGATTGCAGTTGGCAAACTGGCGGCTTTGAAACAAACCTACTGCTGTGCTGATATGCATCACACTTTACCCCCTTCCTTACTTTGAAACCTCAGAATCAAATGAGGTTTTCTTGGTCAGTAGGTGTCTAAGCAGTAAAGCCTTCTCAGGGAATTTGTAAAGGTTTTTTCGGCTTTATATTTGCAAGCGTTGAGGTAAAAATATAAAACAAATACACTAAATACTCCTAATTAAATGTGAGTGTCGATAATTACACTATTGCAAATATTATAAACAAGCTATACTACTTGTGCTGGGTTGTTGGGGCCAAGGTTTGTTAAATTCATAGGGGGAGTTTGACTTTCGGGTCAGGGGTGCACACAACATGTTGATGACCCTGAAATGCAGTGTCAGCAAACAAATTAACTTATAAGAGTATTTATAATACGTTGAAAATGAGCGTTTTTTTGTTTCCCATCATTCGTCAGGGGAATTCTAATTCAGGCTGCTTAGAACAAATGCAAGATCGTCATCCACTGAGTAAGATATGCCCATCGGTATCGTGCCAATGTAGTTACCCCCGTTAAAAATTGTATCCCCTAGGCGGAGCCACTGCGCTGCACTGATTTGCTTGATTTCTTTGTTTTGGTGATGTGGTTATATGTGAGGTTTTAAAACATGGCCCATCCATTAAATTAAAAAACAAAAAAAAAAACAAAAAAAAACTTTTTACTTCTGTCGTATAACGTACTAAATGTAAAAAAGGCAATGTTTTACAGTTTTTTTAATTCAGGTGTAGGGATGTGACAAAATATTGAAATGGTGATATATCGTGATACTTTGCATCCCAAAAGGTTATCGATATGCTCCGTCCAAGAATCGAGATATTGTTTTAAAAAGGTGTCAATGTCTAAAAAAAATAAAATAAAATGAACTAACAAGTTGCTAGCAAAATCTTCCACCATAATAGTGTTTCAGTTAGCTCTAAGGCTGCATTGACGGTGCTCGACGCCCAATCCATTTAGACTGGGAAAGTTCGTTCATTCGAAACCAGAGCATTCAAAGTCATTCGGTCCGATTTTCAGGGCATTTACAGGTCACTTGCTGTTCATTTTAGGGTATCTACAGGTCATTTTCTGTTGAGTTTGAGTCACTGTCTATTCAATTGGGCGATTCCCAGGTAACTTCCTGTTCTTTAACTCAAAATAAACAGAAAGAGAGCCATAAAATACCCCAAAATCAACAGGAAGTAACTGAAAATCAACAGGAAAATGACCTTAAATGGCCCAAAATTACCTCATTGCCTGGCATTGGCTGTCACAACCTGCCATAGACGTTCAATCCGTTTGAAGTGGGAGGGATGGCAGCGAATGAACTTTCGTTCATTCGCTGCCACCCCTCCCAGTTCAAATGGATTGGACGTCTACAAGTGATAAACTCATTCCAATTCACAGCAGAAGGTTGTTTTTCTGTTTATTAGTTGTTTGTGGAATATCCTTGAATGATTTCCTGACCAATGTATCGATAATCATTGTATATATATCGTCAGATCATCGTTATCGTGAGCTTTGTATCGCAAATTGTATTGGATCATGAGGTACCAAGATGTTCCCACTCCTATTCAAGTCCTATATGGAGTTTGTCCATTTTAATAAACGCTGATGTCCAAAATATATATGGTTGTTTTCTGGCTTCAATTAATAGTTCTAGTCGGCGTAACTCATAACTAATGTGTGTGTGTGCGCTCCCGCAGCCAGGGCATACCATTTTTGACGGGCGTAAATAAATTGGCAAGACACTGGTGGTGGCTCTGTTGTACAATTAGCGTCTTCAGTGGGGCATTGAAACTCCGCTCACCATTTTGGTGGTGGTCTCTGGTGTTTCATAGTCCACATTTCAATCCTTGGTTCTTGCTCAGTAGTGGTTGTCACTTTTGAAAGCTTAGGTTTGAAAAAATGATGTATATCCATTTTGCCTCTTCGGTCCTTGGGTGGTTTTGGCTAAGCAAAGCAAATGAACGTCTAAAGTGCTAGTCACATGATCTGTTCGAAAAATATTTTTGACCCATTATAAAATTATCTTTTTTTGTTCATTTAATTCATTTTTGTTGTTTGTTTTATTGCTTCACAACTTTTATAGACAATATTTTACTGGAAAACTCTTAATTTTAAAATCATATATAGGAAAGTCAATTACATGCAATGGCACTCTTCGGCCACCATGGGGGACCTGGCCCCTCTGACCCTCCCTTAAACTCTGCATATGGTTAAACTGACACATAAGAAACCTCGAAATCAGGGATTTCCCATGATTTTTGGCCGCCAATTCAGTGATTCCACACTTGCCACCTTGGGCCGCAAGTTGTATAACTTTGCTCCCCTGAAATTTTTTTTTTTTTTTTTTTTAAAGATGAGTCTCGTTGTTTGAAATCTAACGGGTTTCCACAATGCTTGGCACTTATTGTGGTAGGAGTGAATTCCGGTAAATGAATTCAGGTGTCACCTAAGCAGTCGAAACTTGTAGTTTTGCCGGAGAAAAGGATACTGAAACGTTGGACACCCGAGCATGTCAATTTTGCCTCATTCCTAACAATCCGGGCTGCAGGTGCCAATTTAACTCAGCAGCATCCAACTTCCACTCCACTGTACTGTGACCTACCTTTATTTCTCGCGCGTAGCGTGACCTTACCTTGACCTACATTCCAAAAACACCACTTTTGAAAGTAGTCCTATTAATGGTTTATCGATTGTCAATTTGTCGCTCTATTTGGGGGTGTGAAAATGTCCATGGGGACGGTCAATGACCCCAGTAACGAATTTGGCAATTTTCGTTAAAATCCAACATATGGTTTGGGAGCAGTCGGAATATATCAATTTTGGGATTTTGTCGATTTTTTGCTCTATTAACTCATTCACTCCCAGCCATTTCTACCAGTGCAACCCCCTTTGCTCCAGGACGTTTTACTGGATTTTGAATGATTTTGCAAGGCCCACAGAAAATTCTGTTCTATTGCTATATAAACATGGAACCCACCAAAAGAAAGATTACACTCTCTTCTTTCAGCAGAAAAAAAGATCTTTTTCCATTCTTTAGAAATCAGCTTTAGAAAATAGCTTAGTTTGAGCAATTTTCCAATTCCTGATGAAAAAACAGAGAAATTGAGCTTTTTCTGAAAGCATACATTTCAAACATAACTTTGACTTTAACACAGCTATTTTTTGCTTTAGTTACATCCCAAACATTTGAATAATGTCTTTTACAAAATAACATAAACAACAAGACAAATAGAGCTTTTGATGTCAAAATAACCATTTATTTACACATAACTAACTGAGAGATGACGCTTTTGTGGCCCCGAAAGCCGGGGTAAACTTTTCGCTCATCGCCGCCTGTCTCATAAAGATGGATTTTTTTTAGTCTTTCTTTTGTTGTGACCACTGCCTCGTGGCAGAGTTCGCCTGGGGAACTTGTGTTCCTGGGGGGAACTGGTTTGGCCGTGCGCGTTTCTGTGCGGGACACTGGAGGGTGCAGGTGACGCGAGCGGCCGAGCATGGCGGCACGGGCTCTGCTCAGCGAGCAGCACAGACTCAACGGCATCGTCCGCTGCACTGGTGGTCCCGGTCCTTCTGCTCGGTCGTCCAGCGCCTGGCATCCCGGGCGTCCTCCTGGTTGTTCTACTCCATCGTCCGCCGCCTGGCATCCTGGAAGTCCATTCGGTCGTCCCGGCCGTTCGTTCCGTTGAATGGGTTGCGGGTCATACCAAATGCGCCAATGCTCTCCAGTGGCCAGTTATATTGCTTTAAAATGGATTTTCAGCATTATTCTTTGGAGCTAAGTTGAATCAGAACCCAGAGATGTCTCTTGTGAAAAAAAAAACGTAAAAGGCGTATAAATACGTCTTTGGGATACTGAAACAATTAAAAATAGAATGTATTTATACGTTTCTGGTAGCAAATGAGTTAAAAGCTCTGCAACCATGGAACATCCGAGAAGCAATACTGATGTTACTCTATATGAGTGTGTCAAATTTGGTTAAAATCAGGCCATTCCTTCTGCAATACGATTTTAATAATTATCGATTTTTGATACTTATCGGTGGTACTTCGATACAAAACCTACTCAAGAAAATCGGTCGAGCTGTTTCGGAGTCTATAGGGAATGAACGCACACACACGCAGACAAATCTCCATTTATAAGTTTAGATTTAGATGTCAACTCGTTTCTTAAATGTTTTTTTAATCTTAACCCTACTCTCTCTGTCTCCTCTTTTTAGGCTGCATCGATGGCTCTGAGCAGCTTGGGGCATGTATACACAGCCATAGGGGACTACCCAAATGCACTAGCCAGCCACAAGCAGTGTGTTCTGCTGGCTAAGCAGTCTAAAGATCAGCTCTCTGAGGCACGAGAGCTGGGAAACATGGGTGCTGTCTACATCGCAATGGGAGACTTTGACAATGCCGTCCAATGCCACGAGCAGCACTTGGATATCGCCAAGACCCTTGAAAATAAGCGAGAGGAAGCTCGGGCCTACAGTAACTTAGGCAGCGCGTACCATTATCACCGAAACTTTGACAAGGCCATGTCTTACCACACGCATGTGTTGGAGCTTGCCCAAGAACTGGAAGAAAAATCTATTGAGATGCGAGCGTATGCAGGCCTGGGGCATGCTGCTCGTTGTATGCAGGACCTGGAGAGGGCCAAGCAGTATCATGAACAACAGCTCTCCATAGCTGAGGGTTTGAAAGACAGAGCAGCAGAGGGAAGAGCCTCTTCTAATCTGGGTATGTTTACAAAACACTCACTCACAAAATGACTACAGTTGCACCTTGACTTATTAATTTAATTCTCTCTATTACTTTCCTCCTATTATGTCATCTTTTTTGTTCAAATGAATAGAAATCCCATTATTCTGTTTCACCCCAACAAAATTGTATGGAAGTGTAAAGACAACTACACTTAAACACTACATACAGTGATAGCATGATTAAATAATTAAACTGTTCATCATTAGTTTATGATTCAATGCCCATTGACATTGTGCTCCTTCTGGTGTGTGTACATTTCATGGCAAATTTCCTGGATAACTGCTCAGTAAAGTAATTCTAAGACTAACAAACCAATGTTGTTTTAGAGCAGTGCTTCTCAATTATTTTCTGCGACGCCCCCCCAAGCAAGACGTAAATGTTTCGCGCCCCCCCAAACTCTCTGCCGCCACTGTAAATAGTATTATTTGTCTATAAAATTACTATCATAAATACGCATCTGCCTAATATTGTGTCCCTTTTTTTCTAATCAAGAAAAAAAGTAACATAGATCAACTTATAATAAAGTATAACTTTATTAACATTGTTTTGTTTGTAACAGAGAAGACTTGACGTGCATCAATTTGCCTGAATTAAAAAAAAAAAAAGTCGCATTCAAACTGTAAAAATACACTCAAGGTACATTTATGACCATTTGGTACTGAAAAATAAAATGTAATAAAATCAGTAAATAATAACAAATTCAAATTGATTAGAAACATTCACTCATGAGGACAATATGCCAAAAAATTTGACCGAAAAAACAAAAATGAATAAAGGAAAAAAAGAGTGTCCTTGGACAGAAGGACAGTTTTTATTTTTGCCGCTCACACTCAGTATTACCTCCTTTGCAATGGTGTGGAGTCATTTTGCAATGAGTATGCTAACAATGCTCACTTGTTTACTGATATAACACTGACAAAGCAGGACGATTGTTGGCAATATTCGGCACGTTTTCGCTGAAAAACAATCAAGCGGCTTATCAATGAGATTGGGGTCGAATGTCTTTAAGTGGCGTCTTAATTGATTTGGCTTCTGGCGGTCCGCTATAATTATTTTTAGACACAGTAAACAGTCTTTCCTCATCACCCACAGTATTAAAAGTCAAAGCTAAAAGGCAAAAGGCACGAACAAAGCGCATTCTCGGCGGCCGAGGTAGAACCGTAGGTGAGGGCGGTCGTCGTGACGATCCCAAGCCGAAAATGGCACTTATCGGGCGGCGGCGTGAGACCCGGACAAGACAGTGGGTCGCTGTGTGAGTGAGTCCGGTCGGAAAACGGCTTTCGAAAACGGCGGCGGCGCACTGCTCTTCATATTTGTTTTCTGTGTGATGAGTGCTCTTCCTTAGTTCAAAAATACTGCACGCACTCTGAAGATGAGAGCGCCACTGCCACCCACTGAGTGGATGCGCAAGTACACTTTATTCCAGTACGGCAGAAAAAAAAAAAAAAGCATGTTCCCCGAGGTCACATGCGCCCCCCCTGGCATCGCTCTGCGCCCCCCCCCCCCCCCCCAGGGAGGCGCGCCCTACTATTTGAGAAGTACTGTGTTAGAGAATACCACTTTTAGTAATTTGCTCCAACACAGGTGCATCTCAATACATCAGAAAACTTTGTTCCATTCAAAAAGTGAACAGTGTTGTTACAGATTACTTGAAAAAGTAGTAATTAGTAATTAATTACTTATTACGCCTTAAAAAAGTAATCTAGTTACTTTACTGATTACTTTATCATCAAAGTAACTAAATTACTTTAAAAATGATTTATCGGTTACATTTCACCAATTTTTCTCTCTTTGCTGCCTCAACATAATAATGACAACAGAAAAAATGTCATCGCATGTAATTGACTTTCCGATAATTTAATTTAAAGGGGAAGATCATAATTTTTCACATAAGGCTTAATCTTCGAGTTAGCGGGGGTTTAAAGAAATTACTCAATGGAGTTGATTTCAACCACCATTGACTCACATTAGCTTAGCTACTCCGGAGCCCTGAAACTAACAAATAACTGACAAACTGCATGGAATTTGTTAATCAAACCCCGCTAACTTGAAGGTGAAGTCTAATGTAAAAAATTCTGAGCTTTGGGTTAGGGGTTAACAGCATATCAGTGCCAATGTAAAACAATGCAAATTGACTGCACAATGATCAACAACACACAAATTAATTGCACAGTGCAATAAACACAAAGGTGAGGGCGGGCGTGAATGCGCGCGCACAACCCGGAAGTGCGTTGTACACACACGTGGTCAATTTGGCCACACAATGTGGCGGCAACTAAGCACTTTACACTCAATTGGACTTACAACATAACCCAAAGATGCTAAACACATCGCAGCATAAATGCGCAACACGAATATGATGTAAAAAATACTTGCCGACTTGGTGTGATGACTACCTGCTGTTGCAACGGCAAAGCTACGAAACGGCCACGCATGTAGTGGCTCCAACCTATTGCTGGAACCCTCCAGAATGAAGGAAAAATACTCACGTTCATTTATGGGCGCACACAGATCGACATTCTCTTGCACATCTCAACAGGCGGCTGCACTCGGCTCAAATGCGCACCGCGTTCCTCACTCCTTTCTCAGTCCCAAAACACTTTGCGCAAGTGACGCGAGACCAAAACTGGAAGTAACTATGAGTGGTTACAATGGAAACAAACGTGTAGTGAAAAGATGGGAACCTTTCTAACATTTTTTATTCAAAATGCTCTTCGTACATGACTACAATATTCCTCATTTCACATACATTATGAGGAAACTAATTTTAAACAGATTACTGGTTTGGAAAAATGAACGTGTTATAACTTTAATCAGACTACTGGTTTGGAAAAAAGGAACGTGTTAGATTGTTCGTTATTGAAAGAAAATAATCGGATTACACTGAATTACACATGCTACACTTAAAGTGAAGCATGTACTATACAACGTATTGTATAAATTCACTGCAAACAAGGAATTATTTCAATATTTTTTTCATTTTATTTTTTTGTGATTATGGCTGAAAGCTATTAAACCCCCGAAATACTGCATAGTTTTTGTCCTGATACTGATTCATGAGTCCCAGCTAGATCCTGCCAAACGCCAGGGCCAAAAGCATCTCGAGTTCACCATTCTAAGAAAATAATAAGTGTTATTGCTAGAGATTGACTGATATGGGTTTTTCAGGACTGATAACGATTATTACTAGTTAGAGGGGCCGATAACAGACTTTTGGAGCCGGTATTAATTTGCAGTAATAAGTGTAAAAATTGGCTTAAAACAGTGCAAACACTGAACTCCATTGAAATGCCTAAAGCCTGTTTATTGAATCACACAAATAGAAAATAAGAGCTCCAGATGTGCCCGAATTTCCCAGACGCAGAAACATCTCTTATAAAGTTGAATAAGAGGTTAAATAAATAGTTCTATATATTTTTTCCACAGAAAAGAATGCCCTGTTTACCTTGTCTAAGTATCCCTGAGCAAGATAATAAACCCCACGTTGCTCCTGGTGCTGCGTAACCAGTACGTAGATGAGTATACAGTGTAAGCGCTTTGAGGGCCTTAAAAAGTTGAAAAGGCACAATACAAGTGTAACTCCATTTACCATTACCATCTAACCAATCAGAGGACGGGGTGACTACTAGTGCAGCAAGCAGAGAGAGGCCCGACTGCATCTGAGCCGAAATAACCGATTGATTTTTTCATATCGATTTTTTTTTTTGGCCGATCGGATTAAAAAAAAAAAAAAAAAAAGGCCGATACCGATATTTGTCAAATTTCTAAGTATTGGCGCCAATAATCATCCCAGCAGATTATTGGTCTATTTCTAGTTATAATCTACTACCTCTGAAAATTTCGAAAATATTTAAATTAGTGCTGTAACGATTAATCGATTAACTCGAGTAATTTGAGAAGAAAAAAGATTCTAATAAAATTTTGCTGCTTCAAGTATTCCTTTAATCAATGTGACGTTGTAATGGTTTGTTTTGAAAGTGTTCACATTTAGTGTAATTGATTTGGGTAGATACACTGCCCTCTAGTGGCAACAGTGAATATGACTTAATTAATTTCATATGGCTGATTCCAGCTGCTCCCTGTTAAGACCAATATAAAATAAGTTTTTATTTGAGCTAATGTTTTTTTAATTCATTCTTAATTTAGTTTATAGGCATACTTAGCCGGTTTTGTGGGAAAATGTGTTTGAACCATTTGTTAAGAGCATTGTAAAAACAATCAAATAAAAATATAGCATTTTATAGCATTTAAGCTAGCAGACTTTTGCTATGTAAGTTGTTTAGTTGTTCATTTGTTGTACTTTGATCCTCATTTACCGTATTGGCCCGAATATAAGACGGTGTTTTTTGCATTGAAATATATCCTGAAAAAAGTGGGGGTCGTCTTATATTCGCGGTCTAGACGTTATACCCATTCATGACGCTTGATGGCGCCAGATATCATTGAAGCGAGGGTCTGTCATGACAGATCTCAGCTACTCTCAAGTTTAACCAGTTTGCATAATTTTATTGCAATATTTTTCCTTAATCAGATTTGTTTCAAGACTACAGTTACAGTTACCTTGATGGTTAATGCAGTTATTGCAATTTTGTTGTTTTATCACAATGGATTGGTGTATTTACATTTCAAAAACCAGAAGCCATTCACTTACAAATGTGATTGCACTTTAGTTTACATATTTAAATATTCAGATATTAAGATTGGAATGAGGCAAAATAGCATGCTTTTTCTCTCAAATATATTGTTATAATCATTTGTTTCAGATGTACTGTAATTATTTTCTGTATAAAAATTAATTTGGTGTTTAAAAAGTCTTTTTTTCAAACTTGAGTCTTGAAAAAGAGGGGGTCGTCTTATAATCAGGGCCGTCTTATATTCAAGCCAATAGGGTAGTTAGTTTTTTATGACGTTTGAGGCTCAGCTCAGGTATTTTTTTTTTTATGTTCCTTATCCGATTACTCAATTTTTTAAAGTAACTAGTTCATCGATTAATCGACCACTAAAATAATCAATAGCTGCAGGCCTAATTAAAATAAGTGTTGGTCCTAAGTTTTATTTTTTTGAATTGGACACCTGAAATAATAATGAATAGTTTCCAAAATATTCTAGTCTGTAGTATATTAAGATATTGGACATGCACCCCACTGGATCGTTCTGTTTCTTCTCACCCAAAATATTTTTATTGATTTTAGATTGGGAACTGTTGCTTGTTATATTATCAGCAGTGCTTAGATCCTGATATTTAATATCCATATTGTACGGTAGCTGTTTGTGGTGAAAGAATGCCCACCTTTATCTTCACAGATCTATATTGCAATAGTTATCACTTTGATATGTCTGCCACCAGCACTGCTTTTGTTTCATTACTCTCTATGTAGTATAAACTGGGGGTTCTTAACCTTTTTGTCTTGGGGCCCAAATTTCTATGTATAAAGTTGCCCGCGGCCCATTAGATGGTGCTCTGGCACTAAGGTCAAGAATCACCGAGATAAACAATGAGATAACGTCGAGTTCCAGTATAAAATAAATTGTAGTAGCTGTGGTGGCAGTTAGTATACTTTACTCCTGCCCTTGATTTGCTCTGTTGATATGTTCGTGTTGCCTTCAAGCATTTTATAGTGAACATATTGTAACTTAATGCATTTACCAAGTCTGTCTTTGAAGTTTCTATATACCATGGAGGTAAATTACATACATGTATCTGCAAATTATCATTTATAAGCAAACATTTAATTCACATTTATTTTCTTGCAAGATGTGTCAATTTTTAAATGATGAATTCAACAGTTTCTCCCTTTTTTATTTGGAGACCGGAAATTGCAAAACCTGCAGCAATGTTTGTTTCACTAATCTACTTAAAAAGCATCAGCTCAACCAGCCAGAAAAAAAGTACATAAACAACACTAATAATTACTCCGAATATAAACATCTTCATTTGAAGAGCGTGCAAACAAAACAGATTACTGTATGAGCTTGGGGATGGGGACATTTTTTAAGATACAATTTAACACACAGTCAGAAAACTAGCTCATGCATATTATCATTTTAAAGGGAACCACGGACAGAAAGACTTGTAGTTCTTAAATGATAAATGTTAGTTTAAGTTATATTAATTTGATAGTCAAACCCCTCTTGATGTTTTCATTTTTATAAAATTTGAAAAATTAGTTAAACTAGTAGGTCGCCATTGTGGTTGACTATGCAATGCAGTGATGTCACTGGGCAGCACTGCCGTTCTTCCATAGTGTCACTCGTTAGCTACATAAACATCGTCGTCGGTTCGCCCTTCCAATTTGAACCCTGCGGAAAAGTGATGAGCAGGACAGCACTGTCAATATTTCACATAACAAGCAGCAAAAGCAATTAAATGAAAGTCTCCAGCGGGATTCGAAAAAGCGTTTCCCGTGCGACAGACGAGCACTAACACCACAGGACTTCCGCAACGTCATGATTTTCCTTATAAAGCAATCGCAACCCACATGCGCAGTTTGTCTGTGCGGTAAAACCTGAAAGGGAAACGCAACTGAAAAGAAAGTGCGGCTGTCTTGAATTAAAAATCACTTCAGACAGCAAGCAGACAACAAAAACATAGGGATTGCGTAAAACGGTTTATTGAACACACAAAAAAACACGCGATCGCAAAAAGGGAGACACAAAAATGGTCTGTGACAGTTGGTCGGGATGAAAAAAAAAAAAAACCCGAGGGAAAACCGCGGTGAGAGGCAGACAAATGAAAAAAAAAAAACAAGGCAATGATTCCACTAACAACGAAAGGATATACAAACTGTTCAATGGCAGCAAGTCAATACAAGCCGCCTAGGATCGGTTTAAAGACACTACTGATGAGCTGGAATTGGATGCAGGTAGACGTTGTGAACTCATCCCACTCCTCCATGACAAAACAATCTGACCAGAAGGAAAATGTGACGAAATCATTCCAGTCGTCATACAAGCTTTGCTTGCTCGCTAGCACAGCTATTCTCCCAGTCCAGGCCAACCGCATCATCAACCCCAGCGTGCATTACGAGCCTAAAACATGGCGCCATCGTAGGTCAAAACATGTACTAAATATGATAGATTTTTAAATCGATGGCAATATTTTTCTTGTTTCTAATGACATATTTTAGTCAAAGAGAACAATTGTAGCTTATCAGAGCATACAAGTGTTTAAGTCCAGTTTAATTATTTTACTTAAATGAAACATTCAACAAAGAATGTTCATGGTGATTGGTATCACAATTTGATATCACCAGAGTCAGCATGCTCCATTATTTTGCATTAGTTACAGAATCAACTGTTTTTCTATTGTAGTTTTATATACCTAATTCAAGGTCCATATGATTGTACAATCCCGAGAATTTGTATTTTGGAGGAATTTTAAGATAACCTCTTGTGAAATTTGACTTATTCATGATTCTGCTGCCTTAGACTGAAACCAGAATCAATTGAGAGATAACATGAATCTCAAATGACAGAAGCTAGTCTAACGCATAAGCAACCCTTAGATGCAAATGAGAAAATCCTTTTTCTAGAAGATAATTAAGTCCATAACCCAATAATTTAATAATAAAAAAGGAATTAAACAATGTCCCTTTAGATATCAACCACTCTGAGATCAATGCCGCACCCATTTTTCTGTATTTAGTGCAGCAATTACAACCTGCACTGCCTGAATTATGATAGCCATCAAAGCAGCACTAACCTTGATTCTAATGGACAAGGCAGAGGTTTAATAGTTCTTCCAGATGATTTAGTCTTTAACCTATGAATAAAAAGTGTGCAAGTGGAGAGTTGAGGTTAATTAAGCAAACATAAATTGAAGCTGTGATTTGACCAGTCTAAATGGTGCACATCCCCTTTGCTGCAAAATACAGCTGATCTTTAAGGTGAGACGATCATAAATTGAAGCACCTATCAAGAACGCATTTTATGATGCTACCTACATGAGAGTTTTATGATGTCAGGTGGTTATAGTGTCTTATAGGGAATCCTATGACTACACCCGACCATGGTCTTTATGATTGGTAACAAATGTGAGAATTTTAATGTTGTAATGAGTGCAGTGTTAAAGATCTCCATCTGGCGACATAACTAAATGAGTGGGTCGTTGGTAGCAATGGAACTTGTTGCCCCACAGAGACAGCTTCTGGCAAGATGACCACTGTGCTCGAACTGTACCTCTGACACCAGGGAAACCCCGTGTCAATGTAGCCAATCTGTTGATACCATTTTTCTCGCTCGTTCCTCATTTCACTTTTTGATGCCTGTGCCTTTCATTCTCTTGGTCCCCTGCCTCACCCCCGCTGATTGTAATCTGAAGCTGACAGGCCACTAGTAATTGAAACTGACTTGATGAATTGCTTAATTACCTTTAATAGCTGATTCAAGTGGAGCTGAATAATGAAGATAACAGGGAATGAAGTGGAGGTTGTGAAGCTTCTGTCTGTAATTGTTCTGTTGTTGTTTTTAGGCAGCGTATTGTTGTTGTTATTCCATCATGAATGCCCACAAGCTGACTTGGAAGACTTCAAAACCTTTTTCTTGTACTCTGCACAAAAAAGACTGGAATGATCAAAACAATTAACAAGCTCAAAAGAAAAAAAGTTTTGGGTAAGGGAATAAGACATTTGAGAAAACAGCAAAGTGGACAGTTTTATAAGCCCTCTCAGCTTGTTGTTGAAGTTGGCTACGGTATGGGTTGGGCTGTAACTGACTTGCCTCTGAGGCATACTTGTATAGAGATTACATCCTTTAATATCCAACCTCGATGCCCAGCAGTACCAGTGGTCCTGGCTCAGCATACTCTGACCTATAAAGAATATGAACATTTTGAATTCCAGTCCCATATATTATTCAATAATTGGCCGGCTTACCCACGAGTCAGCACTATTGCATATCTGTGAGGGGACTGAAGTAGTGAGTTGCCATCTACATGTAAACTTCTTGTGCGTTCTCGCAGTGAAGAAAGTTAATGTAGTACAGAAGTACCTCAAGATATGAAGTTAATTTATTCCAAAGTGGCTTTTGTATCACGATTTTTTCGCATGCAGAATCGCGTTTTACATGTAAATCGCCTAACTCTTTCCAAGCTCTACTACAACGCCACATTAAATTTTATAGTAAGGGTAAAACTAGATTGAAATAAGAGCCAAATACATTTGAATAATTCAATATAACTAACCTAATAGTTAATGCGGGTAATGACAAAGATAATAGAACATAATGCGGGAAAAAAAAAAAACGAAAATATCGAACCTTACCTTTCGAGTGAGGTGATGTCCGAAAGCGAAAGTAATAACATGAGTCATGAGACAAAAACAAGAGAAGTCTTCTGGAGAAGACGTCCCAACAACTTTTAACTAGGGCTGTCAAAATTATCGCGTTAACGGGCGGTAATTCATTTTTTAAATTAATCACGTTAAAATATTTGACGCATTTAACGCACATGCGCCGCTCAAACAGATTAAAATGACAGCACAGTGTCATTTCCACTTGTTACTCGTGTTTTTTGGTGTTTTGTCGCCCTCTGCTGGCGCTTGGGTGCGACTGATTTTATGGGTTTCAGCACCATGAGCATTGTGTAATTATTAAATTCAACAATGGCGCGCTACTAGTTTATTTTTTGATTGAAAATTTTACAAACTTTATTAACCCTTTAAGGTCTGGGCCTATTTTGTCTGATTTTGCATGCCTTTGAAGTTGCCTTTATATTTCAAAGAAAGAATTGTTTTCGATGGCCTGGTTTGGTCCCTTTTTTTGTGACACCTTGAACTTCATGTCCAAACTGTTGTTTCCGTCACTGACCAATTATAAATCATCATTTTGGGCCCAAAAAGACCAAAAATTCCACAATCGTTTTGTCAAAATTTTTAATTTTGATGTCCAATTGACAACCAAACATGCGTAACGAACCGTTTTGAAACTTTGTAATATTTATTCAACATGTTAGGATGAACATTCAACCAAAAAAATTTAGAATAAATAGTCTTATATTTGACAATTCAACATAAACAACAGGTATAGCATAGGCGTTTTTTGCCTTTATACATGCTCTAGTCAAAACAGGTTATATACAGCAGACCGAACAGTGAAAAAATATATACCATCTAACACAAAAAGTGTTTAGAGGCCATCTCTTTATGAGTTTAGGTATTGCGGCCCATCACCTGATGAAAACTATGTACACACAATCAAGCTTCTTGAACACACATTTATATACACAAATTTGGAAGACTGATTGTGGGAAAAAATGTATATATATATAACATTGGGGGGAAAAAAGTATTTTCAAAAATATTTACAATAAACAAGTTACATCTTTTTCAGGCATGCCACTCCGAAAAGCAGTTTCGTCCTGGAATTCGAAACAGGGCGACATCACACAGCCCACACTTCCATGGGGTGTTGGTCCTCTTTCCACCCTTCCATTTTCATTTCACTTTACTTTCATTGTCACTATAAATGTACATGAAAAAAAGTCAGTATTTATGAAAATAATAAAGTATAAAATAAAAATATATACAGCAATAAATAATAATGGAAATCTATATGTATGACAATAGAAAGAATACCATAGCTGAATATGTGTTACATCCCTAATCTTCATATAGAAAGATCACCACAATTATAAATTCCTGCCTTGGATACACACAGTTCACGTACGACTTTGATCTGATATGCACATTTTATTATTATATACACAAACACACACTTATATTGCATCAAAATTAACTTTGTCATGCAATATCAAAAGAAACTTTCAAAAGAAACTTTTTCCAGCCTAAAAAAAAAAAGTGAGTTTGCTTACCTCTGCTCGTCGATGGCGTCACCCACATGTTCAAATACGTCACTATCTTCACTCGAGGACTCTTCCGAAGAAGACGATGATGACGAATTTGGACCATCCTCTTCCTCAAGTTGATCAAATAGCACAATTGCTTGCGCTAAATTTAGTTTTCCGTTCATTCTCAAAGTCACACAAAGTCGCTGCTCGATCCAAACGGCCGTCGGCTCGCCACCTCGCTGCTTCAGAACACTCCTCCCTCTCGTTCGGTGGAACCTCGCATGGCAGTTATATTTATTTAAAAAACACATTTTGTGCTTCCACTGTGACTTCGAAAGGGTTCGTTTGATTTGTGTTTTTTTCATGGAGCTTCCGTTTTGAAAAAGGACAAGAAATGATGGAAATATAGACACAAACAAATGATCCATGCAGCGTTTTAATGTTTTTTTGAGATGACAATAAAACTATAAAACTTAAATGACAATATCTCACGTTTTAATTGGTCGATTGACTTCAAATAATAACGAGAGTAAACCGCAACTTCCGCACTTTAAAACGAGACCAGCCAACGGCATGTGGGTGACGTATTTAAAACGTGAGGGCGCTTCAAAGACGACGTGCGCTGAGGACGCGCCGGCGCATCCTTCGACTCTCAAGGGTTAAAACGAAAACATTAAGAGGAGTTTTAGTATAAAACTTCTATAACTTGTACTAACATTTATCTTTTAAGAACTACAAGTCTATCTATCCGTGGATCGCTTTAACAGAATGTTAATAATGTGAAAGCCATCTTGTTGATTTATTGTTATAATAAACACATACAGTACTTATGAACAGTATGTTGAATGTATACATTCACCGGCCACTTTATTAGGTACACCATGCTAGTAACAGGTTGGACCCCCTTTTGCCTTCAGAACTGCCTCAATTCTTCGTGGCATAGATTCAACAAGATGCTGGAAGCATTCCTCAGAGAGTTTGGTTCATATTGACATGATGGCATCATACAGTTGGTGCAGATTTGTCGGCTGCACATCCGTGATGCAAATCTCCCGTTCCACCACATCCCAAAGATGCTATATTGGATTGAGATCTGGTGGCTCTGGAGGCTATTTGAGTACAGTGGACTCATTGTCATGTTCAAGAAACCAGTCTGAGATGATTCCACCTTTATGACATGGCGCATTATCCTGCTGAAAGTAGCCATCAGAAGTTGGGTACATTGTGGTCATAAAGGGATGGACATGGTCAGCAACAATACTCAGGTTGGCTGTGGCGTTCCAACGATAATCAATTGGTACCAAGGGGCCCAAAGAGTGCCAAGAAAATATTTCACACCATTACACCACTACCACCAGCCTGAACCGTTGATACAAGGCCGGATGGATCCATGCTTTCATGTTGTTGACGCCAAATTCTGACCCTACCATCTGAATGTCGCAGCAGAAATCGAGACACATCAGACCAGGCAACGTTTTTCCAATCTTCTATTGTCCAATTTCGATGAGCTTGTGCAAATTGTAGCCTCAGTTTCCTGTTCTTAGCTGAAAGGAGTGGCACCCGGCGTGGTCTTCTACTGCTGTAGCCCATCTGCCTCAAAGTTCGACGTACTGTGCGTTCAGAGATGCTCTTCTGCCTACCTTGGTTGTAACGGGTGGTTATTTGAGTCGCTGTTGCCTTTCTATCAGCTCGAACCAGTCTGGCCATTCTCCTCTGACCTCTGGCATCAACAAGGCATTTCCGCCCACAGAGCTGCCGCTCACTGGATATTTTTTCTTTTTCAGACCATTCTCTGTAAACCCTAGAGATTGTTGTGGGTGAAAGTCCCAATAGATCAGCAGTTTCTGAAATACTCAGACCAGCCCTTCTGGCACCAACAACCATGCTGCGTTCAAAGTCACTCAAATCACCTTTCTTCCCCATACTGATGCTCGGTTTGAACTGCAGGAGATTGTCTTAAACCATGTTTACATGCCTAAATGCACTGAGTTGCCACCATGTGATTGGCTGATCAGAAATTAAGTGTTAACAAGCAGTTGGACAGGTGTACCAAATAAAGTGGCCGGTGAGTGTATATCGGTTTTGTGTCTTATCTTTCCATTCCAACAATAATTTACAGAAAAATATGGCATATTTTATAGATGGTTTGAATTGTGATTAGTTACAATTAATTAATTTTTAAGCTGTGATTAACTCGATTAAAAATTTTAATCGTTTGACAGCCCTAATTTTAACACTTGCTAACATTTCCCCATCGTGCCTCTGCACGTCATGACACCGCGACACACACATTGAAATGGAACAACAACAACAGGCCAATAGGAGAGCAGAAAAATGGTACTGAGAATGATGGGAAACATTCTGACCAATAGGGCAACAGGATATTATCGTGAGTGTATGGCACGATTTTTAAACTTTTTTTGCGAGCAGGAATAATCTATTACAATACGTATTATCTTTTGCATGCATGCTGAATAATTTTTCATAATATGAATCGAAAAAAAACTTAGAAAAACTTTTCAGACAATGACATTTTCATGCACCAAAGATGCTATCTCGAGGTAACACTGTCCATTCAGTTCAGATTCCTGAGGATTTTCCCTGTGTGTCATCCCCAAACAAAATCAAAATAATATAAAATATTTGCACATCCAAAAGTAGTTCAAAAATATTTTGTTTCTCAGTAGAGCGGCTGGGAAAATGAATGAAGTAGTTCCTGATTCATTTCTGTGTAGAAAAAGAAACGGGTAAGATTTGTACTGATTTATCTTCAGACTTTTATTTTCAGGTACACTGTTATGAGAGTACTCGTTCCGTAATTTCTGGAAAACATTGACAACCTCTGACCCAATTATACAACACAGTATTCTTACCTTTCAAAGCACCCTAATTTTGGATGTTATTTGTTGGCAGTCAATTTCAATGACCCTGAAGTTGATAATAATGAATTCTTTAGAGTCATGGAAAATATTTTAATGGTTGTCAACTCTTAAAGGAAACCTCAGACTTAAAGACTGGTGGGCTGTAATAAGCCACAATTGTTCTCTTTCACTAAAATATGTTATTAGAAACACATAATATTTTGCCATTGATTTAAAAATCTATAATATGTAGTACATGTTTTGACCTACAAAGGGCGCCATGTTTTAATCGCACAATGGACATTCGGGGTGATGATGTAGATTGTCACTGTCACTCGACGAATGCTACAGGGTTACTGCAATTCCTTCTACGTGGCGAGACGTCCAACACATGCGCTCATCGGTTAAAAGCGGCGAGTACTTACTGTTTGTGTTTTTATTGCGTCTTTAATTATCTCAAAATACTTTTTGCATGTGTTTCCCTCTCATACTTTTAAGCATAGTGGTTTTCTTGTGGTAACTGTAAAGCAGATTGTTGATCTGTTGCCCACATTAGTCATGTAGCATATTTAAACCACCCTTATCTGATATTATTACGTTTAAGTATTTTCTTAAGGCATCTTTAGTATGATCTGTCTGTATGAATTTAAACAAAACAAGCTGAAAGCGCACGTTAGTACTTTGGGTGTCAAATTCACCTCTCGTAGACGTTTCGCCAGTGTAGCACATTTTGACAGAACATCATTTTTTTTCTTACTCTCGTCTCGTCTCATCCAGTCTTTCCTGTTCATATTGCTTTTGCTGCTCGTTTTGTGAATTATCGACAGTGCCGTCATGCTCCTCTCGGGTTCAAATTGAAAGGGTTGAACAGATGACGTTTATGTCGCCAGAGTCATACTATGGAAGCCTGGCAACGTAACCATGTGACATCACTGCCCTCGACGTCAACAACAATGGCGACCTACTAGTTAAACTAATTTTACAAATTGTATAAAAACGAAAACATCAAGAGGAGTTTCAATATCAAATTATTTTAACTCATATTAACGCTTATCTTTTACGAACTATAAGTCTTTCTATCCATGGATCCCTTTAAATATAGTTTAAATATCATTGACCGGTTAAAGGTTTTAAGAATATAAATACAGAGCAATGGTGCTATTTTGAGGCTGTTCAACAGTGGGACCAAATACATTATAAACGAGACTTGCCTGGAGCATTTAGACGTAGAGATCACTCATTTTGGAGACTAAGCCTTTGGAAATAGATACATTATTAGTTTGACTATAAGAAAGGGAGAAAGAAAGAGAATAATTCACAAAGGAATTTGTCCAGCCTATTGGCTCAGACAGGATAAATTGAAGGCAAGAAGGAGCTAACCAAATACACGCAAAAATGCATTTATCTGGGTTTCATGATATCTTTAGCTTTTTATTGGTATCTGTGTAAATATTAGCAACCTTTCCTTTCCTTTGATGGGGATTATATGTACCCCCCGCAAAGACCTATCTATCAATTTACGATGATATTAATCATATTCAGGGTCTCAGGCACTCTTTATATCCTTACATTGTTTAATACATGCATACACGTTTCTTTTGGTTTGTTTTGGGAAATTATATGACTCTTCTTTTCCGTTTTGGTTTGTTTTGGGAAATTATATGACTCTTCTTTTCCGTTCTTCAACCCAAGACCTGTAAAAAAAATTGTTGGTCCTTGTTCTGATGCTGTAGTGAAACCAGGTGCATCCTTTTATTATCACTTGCTGAGCTTTAAAACATTACAATGGCAATATAAGAATTTTATTTTATTGTGTTTGAACTATCTAAATGCAGTTTATTCCAAGCCACATTACACGCTCGTGGACAGTCCAATGACCAATAAGCGATTAAACAGGGATGAGTTTTTGATCTGATGCCGAGAAGGAACAGGTCAATGGGTGCTGAAGACACAGAGTTTGGTCTAATGCTCTTATGCGTGCAGATATCTCACTCAGAATGCATCCTTCTAACCCACTGTTGTCAAATTCAAGGCTCTGGGACCAGATCCAGCTCACCTACTTGATATTTTTGTATTCATGAATAGTAGTCGGTACTTCTTGAGCATTGCAAATTTAGCCACAGAAAACTAGTATGTTCTAAAGCCATTTTTAATTCCAAATGAATACTAGTCTAAAGCGAGGGTAATGGATTTTAATGTACCTTGAAGGGGCAAAAATTTCTTGCACTCAGCACTTTTTTTTTTTTTTTTTGCTTGGCGCCACTGTATGTGCATATTAATATAATTCATCTCAAATAGTGGAGCGTGCCCCACTGGGGGCTACGGTAGCGATGCCAGGTGAGCGCGTGTGACCCTGGAGAACATGCTTTTTTGCTATACAACAATAAAATGTAATTGCTCATCAACTACAGTAGATGCCAGTACCGCTGTCATTCGCGGAGTAAATGTAAAGAGTATTAATTGTATGTGTATGCACTGAGCATAAGCACACATATCACAGAGTGGGAGTATAAAGTGCAGTGAACAAACCCTCAATAGACAAAATGAAAAAATATTTCATAGGAATGAAAAGAAAGGCAAAGAGACATGGAGATAATGGGACAAAGGAAGGTCTCCCAAAATCTAGGACCAGGAAATATAACAAGGCATATGTTGCGCTTGACTGTAACTTGACAGTAACTATGATGGGAGGCCAGGAAATACCAATGTATTTACTGTTTCTAACAAGAACGAGTGTGCTACAACACACTACAGGCTAAAGGCTGCCATGCACAGCATGCATGCCCTCTACTGGCTAACTCTTAAACTGCAGGAACAATCAATACTGCAAATAATTAATCAGCCCTGGTATAAAAAAATTAAAAATCAGGCTCCAAGCAACAATAGATACTGGCCCATGATATATAGGTACCAATTTTCAAGATGATCGGTTCACGAATAATGGAGGAGTAGGACTTCAAAGTTAGTGTCTACAAGAAGAAAAACAACAACTTCTTGAGTGGCAAGTTGACACTCCTCCCTCATGTAAAAATGTTGGAAGCAGACAGAATGAAGCCAAATAGATTTAGGCGTCATTTATAGACATCACCCCAATCACGCTCAAGGGCTCGACAAACGGGTGGTGACATCGCTCGCGTTCAGTACATTTTCTGTTGCATGAGTGTAAAGAGGCAAAAAATGCCCACCCTCTTGCAGCGAAGCGACACGCGACGCTCGCGGAGGTGAAATTTTGCGATCGTGCACGTACACGTGCATATGTGGACCAGCGACGCGATATAAGAAAATAGGAAATTATTCTATTTCTATCGCTGTTGCCTCGCACTACAACCAATCACCAACTGATTTAGGGGCAGTTTACATGGCGACTATGCGACACAAAGACGCAATGACTGAGTAGCAGACTCGCCTCGCGTACATATGGTGTCGGTGAAGACAGAAGGCGAAGACGAAAATTTCTGAATCCTGCCTCCAAAGTGGAAGAAGAATCCGATTGCGGTGGGTTGAGGGGGGCTTCCTCTGCATGCATATAAAAGGCTCCTGCGGCGCGAGACCGCGCCGTTAACGTCAGCACTCGTACACGTCACATTGGGCGTGCGCAGCGGTGCTACTAAACATTAAAAACAGAAAATCTGGCGTAATGTCGGCTTTAATTTACTGTTTTAATAATATTTTTAATTTAAATATGTTGAATGTTTCAATTTTTGTGCCTTTTTGAACAAAAGAAAAATGACATTGCTTCGAGTGGGCGGGCATATTTTTTTCCGGGCTGAGGGAGCTTGGTAGGGTCAAAGTGCATCATTCTCTGTCTCCCTGTAAATCTGCACTGCCCCCTAGGGCCTGGCATTAATACTACATTGTTTTCATGCGGAATTGCGACATTGTTCAAATGGAGACCCAAATGCAAATGCAAATTTGAAATTTTTCGTATTCTCGGAGAGTCTCCATGTAAACGGCCCCTTATTGATCGACAAATAACCTGCGAAGGTACTGGCCAACCTGGAAATTGACATCCACACACCACACTTTTTCAACATGGAGAAGCGTATCATTTTAGCAGTGTGCGACCAGCGCACACTTTATGATACCTCGGCATGATTTCCGTGGATTAGATTAAAATGCAGCAGTATTGGACAAGGGCTTAGGTTTGCATAGGGAAGGTAGGGACATAACACTAGCAACTTTTCAGGATGCTCAAATTGTCCCCACCAACTTTTAAGCAACTTTATTTCATTATATAAAGACTTCAAATATATAGGTAATTTAGATTGCCTTACCATATGTTGTAAGGATAGAATAGACCCTACCATTATTCAGTGAAGTATTTTCATTATGTTCAGACTTGCATTTATCCCTTTTCACTTGCTGAATGTGCCGGTCCATTTTTTCCCCCTCAAACAAACGTTTGGTTAGCTGATGACTTGAAGCCCCCCGTCCCGCCAAGAAGACGCACACACAGACATACTCACACAACCCTGACAGATTCATATCGACAACATGCCACCCCTTTTGGAGAGGAAGGATATTAAAGTTTTTTTTCGGCCAGCAGCAACCACTGTAAGTCATGTAAAAAGACTACGCCTGTCAAACGATTAGAATTTTTAATCGAGTTAATCACAGCTTAAAAATTAATTAATCATAATTAATCGCAACATCTATAAAATATGCCATAATTTTCTGTAAATTATTGTTGGAATGGAAAGATAAGACACAAGACGGATACTGTATATACATTCAACATACTGTACATTAGTACAGTATTTGTTTATTATAACAATAAATCAACAAGACTGCATTAACATTAACATTCTGTTAAAGCGATCCATGGATAGAAAGATTTGTAGTTCTTAAAAGATTAATGTTAGTACAAGTGATAGAATTGTTTTTATTAAAACCCCTCTTAATGTTTTCATTTTAATAAAATTTGTAAAATTTTCAATCAAAACTAGTAGCTCACCATTGTTGATATCAATAATTACACAATGCTCATTGTGCTTAAACCCATAAATTCAGTCGCACCAAAGCGCCAGCAGAGGGAGACAAAAAACACAAGTAACAAGTGGACATGACACTGTGCTGTCATTTTAATCTGTTTGAGCGGGGGATGTGCGTTAATTGTGTCAAGTATTTTAAGGTGATTAATTAAAAAAAAAAAAATTACCGCCTGTTAACGCGATAATTTTGACAGCCCTATAAAAAGACGTTAATGTTGTGGAGGTGGGGGAAACACCACTAATTTTGGGGGGAACAGAGCCTTCTCCATTGCTGCCCCTTCCCTTTGGAACTTACTCCTTTAACCCATCCGCACCGGTTCAGATCTTCCTACATCCCAAAAATGGTTAAAAACTCACCTTTTTAAATAGGCTTTTAATTTATAATTCTTTCCTCCAATTTTTTGTACTGCTCACATTGTGTGAGCCTTTTCATTGTTTTAACTGTAAAGCGTCTTTGAGCATTGGTAAAAGCGCTCTATAAATAAAATGTATTTTTTTTTTTTTTTTTGCTACTGAAAGTTCGACCGGCAACAGTTAGCATAACATTAAACTTGCTAACCGTCAAAACTACAGCGGTCAGGCCAGCCTCCACAAGGAACAACGAAATCAAGCTACTCGTCCCTTATTTGGATCATTGTATGCATTGTAACTGCATTGTAATATCGTCCCTACCAGGAAGTTATGGTATTCTCCACTGACCATCCTAATTTTTAAGATGGGGTGGATCCAGAGTCATTTTTTTTGTTTTATAGAGCAAGGTTAAAATCAGTATCTCCATTAATTCCAACAAAACGTTATGCTTCTGCGTGGTTGCAATCGCAAAAGACCAGAAATTTTAAAATTCCCTCCAAATTCATAGCCAATCAGAAATAAGCGATGACGCACAGGCAGAGGGCGGTGAGTGTCACTGTTGCTTGCCACTGCCGTAGGATCGTGAACAGTATGTTGGCTTTCAGCTCAACGGCGATGACTTTCGCACTTTTCCATCAATCATCGCCCGCCGTATGTCGAGCCCTTTATATGCCATTTTATTTTATTTTTTTGCGAAAACTTGAAGAATAATTCCAACAATCTTGGCGTACTTTTAAAGATTTTATAGACAAATGATATAATTTGTTGTCATCTCGCAGAGTGGGCAAGGGGCTGAAATATTTTCCTCATCCAAGAGGGGTTGTGACAATATAATTCAGAAGCACTGGTACGAGTGAACGTTGTTATTCGTCTTTCATGACAGATTTGACAGATGTTTGCACTTAGACCACCACTGCACTAAGCATTTAGTGGCAGCCATTGGGTAGCAATCATAAAACTTGAAATCACAGTCCTGCAAAATGGCAAAAAATTGTGTTGGCCTTTACTGTTTCCCGAGATACTTCTCATTGACTTTGGATTTCAAAACACGTTTACCTCTCTCGATGAGACAATTAAATATTTTGTTTTTTTCTCAACCATCTGAGGAAAAACTCAATGATCTTTATCTAACTATATCTCTCATTTTAAAGATCAACCTCCTTCATATTTCTGTCTGTCAGACTATTTATTGTTTTCACTCTCAGATTAAGGTCCTCTCTTTTGGACATCCTGCAGGCTGTTGTGTCCTCCTCAGCTCTCTGTCTCCCCCCACAGATCACTACATTTCCTTCTGTATGTGCTGTTTCACACAGTAAAATTTTAAATCCCATTCAACCTCTTAAGAACTAAAGATCTCCGGATACGTATTATTTATTGTTCAAAAATGTTTGCTTTCGTCATTGTTTATACATGGTTGAACTCCCTGGAAAAGATGTGCAATTTTCACTATGACTGTCAATAAAATAAAACATATAATATTTCCTATATCCTGCTTTTCAAATGTAAATAAATGATTATATGTTTCTGCCGAATACTTTATACCAGTGGATGTCCTCTACCATCTCTACCCCCTCCACCCCAAAAAAATAAAAAATGCTTACCAAGTGACAGTTCCATTATTTAAAATCTTCTTAACACACTGTTAACTGCAGTTATGTGGGCCTCTATAAAAGCTGAACAAAAGCCACGGTGATTTACTCGGAAAACGCGGCACCATCCCTCGAAGTCGTCCATCACAGCAGCATTTCCCTCAATGTACAGCCAACTGTGTAATGAAAAGTGACAACACATTGCCCTGCTTGTCTCTGCATTGTGAAGAATGTATATGGCTCAGAATGGATTAGATATATATAGAATTATTGAGATACTTTTTACTTACCCGGTTATTACTCAAACTGCCTCATTTTGTTAGAACCAAACTTCATACATTTTGTGTTACAGCCAACTGTTTCATACACACTGGTTTACCACAATTGTTGAGGATTCATTTAACATCAAGACATTGTAAAGGCATCGTATTGATTTTGACAGCATACTGTGAGGGCAGTGCCTGGTAGAGGTATGGTTTTATTTACTGTAATCCCCTTACCATGTGGGGGGGCTGCACCCCCTGCATCTGTACTGACAGTCTCTTCAACCACAGCCCCATTGCTGCGTTACTGATTCGTTTGCAGCCAGCTGCATGGACCATTTTTTGCTGGTAATGCACCAGAAGGCATTACATTCTTAGTTCGTTCTCTTACTGTTGAGGACACCCTAACCTTGGGAGTGACTTTGATAGCTGCCAGTGCTCCTCCAAGCTGCCTGCACAGTGAATCTTAACATGCTTAACAAGCAAAACGAAGGGGATTATTTAAGGTGTGATAACTAATAGAAATATTGTCCCGAAAAACACACACTTTAAAATACGGTGTATGTAGTGTAAACTGCTAAAAGCGATGAGGGGATTGAACTTTCATTGCATTTTTTCCCCAACGTTTGTCTTACATTTGTAGTCTCTTGCAATACCAAGATTAGGTCAGGTTGCATCACTTCTAATTGAAAACACACTCAGACAAAGAACACATTTTGACTGATTTGAAGAAGTCTCGTGCATGCTTAACATTTTATTTTCACATTTATGTGGTCTTCCTTTTGACTTACTGTTGTATAGCCTGTGCTGTCACAGATTACTTAAAAAAGTAATTTAATTACTGATTATTGATTACACCTCAAAAAAGTAATCTAGTTACTTTGCTGATTACGTTATTATCAAAGTAACTAAGTTACTTTTGAAGTATTTTATCGGTTACTTTTTACCAATTTGTCTCCCTTTGGTGCCTCAACATAAGAATGACAACAGAAAAAATGTAATTACATGTAATTGACTTTCCGATTATTGAATTTAAAGAGGATGATCAGAATTTTTCACATAAGGCTTAATGTTTGAGTTAGCAGAGGTATAATTAGTCGATGGAGTTGATTTCAACCACTATTGACTCGCTCTAGCTAAGCCTTTCCTGTTAGGTTTTATGTTGGTTCCCTCCTAATGTGTTCCTGTGATTGCCCATTGATTTCACCTGTAGTACCTACTCCTAGTGTATCTACCAATCTGCATCCTCCTATGTTCCTTGTTGTCTCGTTACCCCTTGTCTGCGTGTGTGTATATAAACTCTCAGTTTCTTTTCACTCCTTGTTCCGTCATTGTCAGCGTCAATGTCTATGTCAGTGTCCATGTGCGTGTCAGCGTCGTTTTCCAGCAGTTTTCTCCGTCCAAGCCCTTGTGTTCCTTGACGTATGTTTTTGATATCAAGCCTTTGGTTAGTGACCTGAGTTTTGTTTGTTTCTGTGTTTTTTGGATCCCCACAATATTGTTTGATACTTTGTTTTTTTGTCTTAATTAAATCATTTTTGCACTGCCGGTCTGCGTCGCCTCTTTTCCTGGAATTGGGTCCACACACCACCTGCCCGCCCACATTCCTGACAACTCCGGAGCCCTGAAACTAACAAATAACTGACAAACTGCATGGAATTCATTGAAATCAACTACACCAACTAATTAAACCCCCGTTAAATGGAAGATTAAGCCTAAAGTCAAAAATTCTGAATTTCGGGTTAGAGTTTAGCGGTTAGGGTTTACAACGTATCAGTGCCATTGTAAAACAATACAAATTGACTGCACAATCAACAACACACAAATACATTGCACAGTGCAATAAACACAAAGGAGTGGGTGAGCGCGGATGCGCGCGCACAACACGGAAGTACGCTGTACACACACGTGGTCAATTTGGCCACAAAACGTGGAGGCAACCAAGCACTTAACACTCAATCGGACTTACAACACATCCCAAAGATGCTAAACAAACACGTCACCTCTCGGCATAAATTTGCAACACGAGTATGATGTAAACAGTGCTCGCCGACTTCGAGAGGACGAGCAGGAGTGACGACTATGCGTCGTTGCAATGGCAAAGCTACCAAACGGCCGCGCATGTAGCGGCTCCAACCTATTGCTGGAACCCTCCAGAATAAAGGAAAAATACTCACGTTCATTCATGGACACACACAGATCAACGTTCCCTCGCACATATCAATAGGTGGCTGCACTCGTCTCAAATGTGCACCCCCGCTCGCACACGCCTTTCTCAGTCCCAAAACCCTTAGCGCGTTTGACTCGAGACCAAAAAAGCAAGAAATTATGAGTGGTTACCATGGAAACAAATGCGTAGTGACCTTTCTAACATTTTCTATTCAAAATGGTCTTCGCACATGACTACAATATTCTTCATCCTACAGTCATTATGAGGCAATACCAAAATAGTAACACACAGACACTAAGGAAACTAACTTAAATCAGATTACTGTTTTGGAAAAAAATGAATGCGTAACATTGCTCGTTACTGAAATAATCTAATCAGATTACAGTAATAACGCTGTCAAATTCCAATTAAACCAATTAAATGTCAAGTTCAAATATGAATCATTAGGTAGACATTCATAATATTACCCAGAATAAGGAGAGAAGGCACTCAATTTAGTTGAAAAGCTTGCAAGTACAAGGAGGGGAAACTATACAGCTTCCGCAATTGTTCTGCCTAGCCCCTCCATCACCTCTCTTTTATTTGGGATGGCCCTAGCAACAGACGGGTGTCTTGCCCTAAAAGGGAAAAACGGGAAGCAAGCTTGCGAGACCCCTTGTCTTTGTTTGGCTATGTTTGTGCATGTAGGTGGAATTATATACATGTGTGTCAGCACATTTCAGCAAAGCAAAGCGGCCTCTTTTGCCCTTGACCAGGCAAGAGGCTTCTTCAAGACAAAACAATAATAATAAGCAAAAGCATTTCTTCATTGCGGGCAGCAATTGATTAGAGCAAAAATAAAATAACAACTTAATAATTATCTCATCAAATACATTTCATGAAACAATAGCGTTTGGCAAGTAATAAAACGCAACAACATGGTTTCTTAAGTGTCCCAGACAGTTTTAGTTTCTCAATGTCTGTGGCTTGTATTGAAGTTGACTGTAGAACCTAGGCCGTTTTAAACCGGTCAAAATGACGAGGCAGTTTTATCAAGAGCTAAATATTTCTATACACTGTAAAATATTATAAGTTGACTTTACTAAAAAAAAATATGCAAACTTGCTGCCTTAAAAAATTTAATTTATGTGGACTTAGATGAATTAGATTTGATTAACTTAATTATTTTGAGTTGGCAGTACTCAAATTAACTTAAAAATTTTGGATTATAGTCACTTGTTTATTGTGAGTTGGCAGTACTCAAATTAACTTAAAAAAATTGGATTATAGTCACTTGTTTATTTTGAGTTGGCAGTACTCAAACTAACTTAAATAACTGGATTACAGTAACTTGCTTATTTTGAGTGTACAATACTCAAATTAACTCAAATAATTGGATTGTAGTAACTTTTTTTTTTTTTGAGTGCAGTATTCAAGTGATAATTGTGTATTAATTATCTTTAGTTTTCCATTTCATCCATCATATTCAGGTCAACTTAATTTTCTTGACCTAAAAGAATTCCAACTGCACATACTAATTTTATTAAAAACACATTATCTAATAGTAATGACCCCCAAAACACAATAAATGGAGAACACTCATTGGATTAACTCAGTGGAATTAAAGTTTACTTTAAAATGCTCAAAAGTGCATTTAATGGGAGACACTGGCTCCTGGCAGGCTGAACAGTGTTTGGTTAATTCTCAGTATCAATGAACAATCAGTGGATTAATTATAAACCCACTTTTGCCAACATTTTGCACTTCATACAAAGTACAGTATAAGTACCTAAGATAACCTTTTGCGACAGAAATTACTGAATAATACCTGAACTGCATCAATGTTCACTCCTATCCTGTGATTTCCAAAGACTAACAGGAGAGATCCTATTTTCATAATTTCAGGACATTAACTTAGCATTGAAGACATGGCAACAAACTAGTTGCCCATTATTTTTATTTATTTATTTAATAGGGACAGTGCACATTGATGAACATCTAAAAAGATGTAAATATGCCAGATTGTAGCAAGTATATGCTAATTTACATCTGTAGTCCCTAAACAGGTGACACAAAGATACAAAAAGGAAAGAAATAACAAAAGATTACAATAAAAAAACAATACAATACGTTACTAAGAACTTAAAAGTCAGTGATTGCAAGACTGATTTGCTTTCAACCACTGCTTGAGCTGAGTTTGAAAGTTCGTATTGTGGGACATTGCCTGATGGCCCATTACAACATGAGCTTGAGCTCTGGTAAAGCTAACAGTTCTGATTTCTTCAACAATATTAGTGATCACAACGAACTACAATCAACATTGCCCCATGGTTTAAACTGTGCAGCAGTGATAAAATATAAAAATACAGAACTCTTTTTAAAACACACAACTCAGTTCAAATTCAAATTTCACTTTAACACCTGAAACAGTGAACAAGATACCTTGTTTTTTTCACATCACCAGAAGAGTACATGCAAAACGTGTACTGGAGTTATACACCTCAGAAACCTAAAATCTTACCAAGAATATGTGTCTTATTTTTATTCAAATTCTAATTTCATATTAAGCTCTATCGTCTAAAAAAAAAAGTCTAATTTCTAGTCAAAAGTATGTCATTAGTAGATATATATTTTTTTTCAATCGAAGAAAAAGTAACTTTAAAAAAATCAATTGTAGAAAAAAAGGTTTGAAAGTGAAAAAATATTTGAGACTCAGAAATTCACATTTCAACACTTAATTTTTCATTGAAAATGTTTTCTTTGATCGAAGCAATCCTTTTTGTGTTTGAGCCATATTATGGGTAGAGGACATTTGTGTCCAAATCATTCAATCCCAATAAAAGTTGCTTCAATCAAAAAAACTATTTTTAATCAAAGAGAAAAAAATCTTTTGCAAAATTTTTTTAAATTTAAATATATATTTTTTTATTGACGTGTCACTTTTTTTGAAAAGCAAAACGTTTTAAACGCCTTTTTTTTTTTTTTCTGAAGTGGAAAAAGTTTTGAAGGCACTTTTTTTCGGTTGAATCATTTTGACACGAAGATACAACTTCAACGCTACTTCCGACATGTTTGAGTGGCAGGTGATTACGCCAATGGCATAAAAGCAGGCAGCAAGAATAATGGCCACCAGGGCTCCATCCAGCCATCGGACTCTGCTCGAGTCCAAGCCAAAAATAGGGCACCGGTAGGGGGGTGTGACATCGGCATCTCACCGGAGTGTCCGCGATGGTACGGTGCCCTGTCTCGGCACACTGGCGGACCCCGATATCACCCCCCCTCCCCGGCGCGGAGGCCGGCTGTTGAGTGGACGGCCCACGAGTGACACAACACTCATTCAAAGCTGAAGCGACGGGGCTCCCGAAGGGGGCTCCCGGCGCGGATGCCGGCGACTCGCCGGTAGTCCACTCGCTTACTGGGCAGGCTAGTGTCGGGCCACTCGTCAGCCACTCACGTACCGGCGCGTCGCGACACTGCGGTTGGACCACGATTGCCAACTATCACGTCAGGGCAGAGGGTGAAGTTCCCTTTGTTGAATGACATTAAGCAGCAGCGCACCATACCATCGCAGGCACTCCGGTGAGATGCCGATTTCACACCCACGTACCGGTGCCCTATTTTCGGCTTGGACTCAAGCAGAGTCCGATGGCTCGATGGAGCTCTGGTGGCCATTATTCTTGCTGCATGCTTTTATGCCATTGGCGTAGTCACCTGCCACTCAAACATGTCGGAAGTAGCGTTGAAATCGTATCTTTGTGTCAAAATGATTCAATCGAAAAAAAGTGCCTTCAAAAACTTTTTCCACTTTAAAAAAAAAAAAAGTTTAAAACTTCATGCTTTGCAAAAAAAGTGACACGTCAATAAAAAAATATATATATTTCAAAAAATATATATTTTCAAAAAAACATTTTAGCAAGAGGTTCTTTTTCTTTCATTAAAAATATTTTTTTTGATTGAAGCAACTTTTATTGGGATTGAATGATTTAGACACAAATGTCCTACCCATACTATGGTTCAAACTCATTTCACATTTCTGCTTTTGTGTGCAGTGAAGGTAGAATAAACAGTGCTCTGAAAGTTACAGTCTTGATATATGCAAGTAACCATTTGCCTCAGCTTAAGATGTCTTCGCAAATGGGTAAAGAAGTCTGCTTCTTAACAAGGCTCCACAAAGTTGCACAACTGACAGTCAAATGCAGTTTCTCCACTTTTGTCTGCATCTTTTTGAGAGTGGCATGTCGATAGGTGTACTTTGAGTGCATTAAAAGATTTAAATGTGCAGAGGCAGTCCTTATGAAGACATGGGGAGTAGGGATGTCCGAGTGTGGTATCCATGTTTTAAGCGGTAATGCTTAAGCAAGTAGCCTCTCTTTCCAGCAGAAAATGTGCAGTACTTACAAGTCCACTGCATTAGAGAATACTGCTCTGGTTGACCTGAAAAGACATAATAATTTCAGCATTGAGAACTTGTTAGAAAAAAAAGTTACATTTTTTCTTAACAGTTACAAATTAAAATGTCCAATTATTTTTAATCACAAATTAAAATCTGCAATGAATTAGTTTAATATTCACAAACTGTGTAATAATGAGTTATTTTTAAATTAATGTAATTGATTATTTTTTTAACATTCAAATTGAGATGTACAATTAATTTCTTAATCCATCTGTAAAAACATTAATGCATGTTTGTTATCCCAACCCAACAAATACAAATATTAAATAATTCATTGATCAGTGTATGAGACATACCTGTAATTGCAGAGACTGAGGTATGTGTGGACTTCTGACCATTTGCTTCAGCCTGATTGGGGGACGGTGAAAAAGAACACAAAATTAAGGCAACAATTTCAAAATATAGGCACATAAATGACCAACCTTCAACACACCAGGTTGTTATAGCATCGACTGTGATCTCTGCACTCTGAAATGTGATCTAGTCCTCCGTTTTTGCGATTAATGCATTTTAAAACAATTTCAAATTATCAGTGCAGTTTGATCAAACATGGAGGGGGAGCACTGCACATGAAGAAAAGCAAATGGAAGTGCAGATGACAAACACTCTAAAGCAGGGGTCCCCAAACTTTTTCCTGTGAGGGCCACATGACTTTCCCTTCTCTGATGAGGGGCCGGGTCAGTTTGTAACAGAAACAGTGTGACGATTGCAGCAGTGCCTAAATGTAAAAATGTATTGTTTTTCAGAAAGCCACAATTAAATTACCCTTTCTGGATTCTTCACGCAACAAAATAAAATAAAAATAATAACATAATATAATATGATATAATATCATATAATAATGAATAATAATAACACTATTAATTAAAGAGATAATAACCAAATAACCCTGTTTGGGTTCTTCACAGAAAAAAAGCCAGGAAATAGATAACACTATTTGGGGGGGGGGGGGGGGGGGGGTTCAGGAGGCCGGACCAAATGTGGAGGCGGGCCGGATACGGCCCGCGGGCCGTAGTTTGGGGACCACTGCTCTAACGCAAGAACCGATTACGTTGGCGTACATAAAGTCTGAGTGTGCATTTAGCTCTTACCTGAGCCGAAATAGACAGGCTGAAGCTGACTTAATTCTAGCACTAACTCTGTAAATAAATCACTTTATCGACATTTCTAACATTTTTACGTGAGAAAGTAGCCGTTTAGATCCACAACGTGGAAATTCGGCGCTACTCAAGCTGGCCGTAGTGACTAAGGCACTTCCTGTTATTTTCACAAAATAAAACACCCACTAACGATAGAATTACTGTTTTTATTTTGAAAACAGGAAGCGAACCTCCTCTCGGTCTAGCTAACTTAACTGCTCGGTAACACAGGAAGCGAACCTCCCCTCGGTCCAGCTAACTTAAAACCGCTCGGTAACTGTTTTAAATCGGTTTTAAAAACCTCTCCCATCGCCTAAAAAACGTTACGAGCCCCGTCTGTCAACTTAATCACCAAGAATTCAAAACGCCGGCATAAATGGTAGTCTACCATAAACTGTAGTCTACATTTGTTTCTGAAAATTATGAGGTTACTGTTACGGTCATATAGCATGCTTGCTAGCGGTGATATTTGATGTAATTGACACTTTTCCTCCCTGGCAGCACACAGGCTACTACACTACAACAAGACAAATAGACGGTTTACAAAAGAGTAAAATATTTACTTACCAAATCAGTGTGCTGAGGACAAATAAACCCACAATGGCGAAAATAAATGAGAAAGGTGTTGGAAAGAGCGCGAAAGTAGGCAGGGCAGATCTGCGCATGTCTGATAGAACGCGCAAAGGACACTGGGTACGATAAATTATTTTTTCTAATTTGACTTAACTGGGATATATCAAGTTAAGCAAGTTCTCCAACCCCAAATTACTACTTACTTATTTAAAAGTAGTGTTCACAACAGGTTGATGAAAACTGAGTTTAGTTCACTTATCAAATTTAATTAATTTGAATGTTAGCATTTACAGTGTAGTTATCAATCACTGAAATGTCTCTTACTGCAATCAATCATGGAAGATACTATTATAGCAATCAATACTTTTTGTGATCCTTCAATGGTAAAAGCAAATATTTAATAAACATTTCATAATCATATCAAACGCGTTAGTAACTACACTGTGTATAGCTATTATTAAAACCATAGTACTAACTAACGTTAATGTCATTTCAGAATCATGGGACTGCCATACCTGTTACAATATATTTGATATGTGTTTATATTTACGTATTTTTTATTGTAAATTTCAGGATGTCTAACCCGGGAGTTTTAGTGTGGACAGTTATGATGGCTTATGATGAAATAAATGGGAAAACACAAGAGCTAATCCCAGTGCAGCAAACAATCTTGCCTTTTCTGTCTCTCTCTCTCTCTTTTTTTAAAAAACAATTTCTCGATCACGTTATGCTCTTTCACTGCTACTCGTGCTGTGTTATATCACTGAAAGTAATTTGACAATGACTGTGAAAGCAAAGTCTCAGTGCAGAGGAGCCCAGATTCATTAGATATGCTGTGATGTCTTTTTTACAATCCTTTTGAGATTGTTGTTTTGTATAGGCTGGTGGATCTCAGGGGGAATCTGTGTGTGTTTGGTTATGTGTTGCGGCAGATGGTTGTTATTTTTGATGGGACCATATTTTATCAGCGATAATACATCCGGCATCAGCTTCTCCATTATTTATTGTTCCTCCATACTTAACTAAATCCAAAGTTGTTTGCTGAGCTCTCCATCAACTTTACACACGCTTACATTGTTCTTCGTCACAATCATCTCAAACTCCGAAAAGCTGTCCTTTTAAAAGGAAAATAAATCCAATATAAAGTAGCAAAGACATTTTTTGATATCACTCAGTTTATAATGGCTATAATTGAGCAGACGTGTTATGTGTACACAGAGAACAGGTGGCACGTACAGCATATTTTGCAAGCAAATGGCTTGTTTTGTCCTTGCTGACACATTTTTTCTGTTACAATTTTACCCATTTGAAGTATTTAATCATAATCATGCTCTCTTTACAGGCATTATTCACCAGATGAAAGGAGACTACGAGACTGCACTCAAACTCCACAAGACTCACCTAGCCATTGCTCAGGAGCTCAATGACTACGCCGCACAGGGGCGGGCTTTTGGAAACATGGGCAATGCTTACAATGCCCTTGGAGCCTTTGACCAGGCAGTTCGTTACCACCGTCAGGAGCTGCAGATCTCCATGGAGGTCAATGACCGGGCCTCACAAGCATCCACTCATGGCAATTTGGCTGTGGCTTACCAATCCTTGGGAGCACATGACCGGGCTTTGCAGCATTACCAGAACCATCTCAACATCGCTCGCGAGCTTAGAGATGTCCAGAGCGAGGCGCGAGCCCTGGGTAACCTTGGCAACTTTCACTGCTCACGTGGGGAATTCCCTCAGGCTGTGCCCTATTATGAGCAGTACCTGCGCTTGTCCCCTGACCTCCAAGACATGGAAAGTGAAGGAAAAGTTTGTCACAATTTGGGCTATGCCCACTACTGCTTAGGCAACTACCAGGATGCTGTCAAATACTACGAGCAGGACCTTGCTTTGGCCAAGGACCTCCATGATAAACTAAGTCAAGCCAAGGCATACTGTAATCTGGGTTTGGCCTTCAAGGCTCTGGGTGACTTTGCTAAGGCGGAGGAATGTCAGAAATATCTGTTGTCACTTGCCCAATCCCTGAACAATTCACAGGCTCGCTTCAGAGCTCTTGGCAACCTAGGAGACATATTTGTCTGTAAAAAAGACGTGGCTGGAGCCATTCAGTTTTATGAGCAGCAGTTGGCCTTAGCTCATCAGGTATTAAATAAAACACAATTATTAGTACATTCTTAAATCATTCAGTGTAATTGTGATGGTCAACATGTATTTTTTGTCTGGTTTCAGGTGAAGGAGCGACGGCTGGAGGCCTGTGCCTATGCTGCCCTCGGGGCCACTTACAGGCTTGTACATAAATATGACAAAGCTTTAGGTTACCACACTCAAGAGCTGGAGGTTTACCAAGAGCTTGGGGACATGCCTGGAGAGTGCAAAGCTCACGGACACTTGGCAGCTGTCTACATGGCCTTAGGGAAATACGCCATGGCCTTCAAGAGCTACGAAGAGCAGTTAGAACTAGGGCAAAGGTTAAAAGATCCTGTTGTGGAGGCACAGGTGTATGGAAATATGGGCATCACAAAAATGAATGTTGGGGTGATGGAGGAAGCTATCGGCTACCTGGAGCAACAGCTTGCTACTTTACAGCAACTCAGTGGTAATGAGGCTGTAATGGACAGGGGCAGGGCCTACGGAAACCTCGGGGACTGTTACGAGGCTCTTGGTGACTTTGAGGAAGCCATCAAGTACTATGACCAATATTTATCAGTAGCTCAGAGTCTCAACTGTATGCAGGATCAGGAAAAGGCCTACCGAGGTTTGGGGAACGGACACAGGTAAGTCTTCATTGGAAAAAGGTTTGACTATTTTAAAAAAATGTATTTTTTAAGTTGTGCATCCATAGACTTCACTATTAATTGACGAGACAGCTCCAACAGACATTGTGCCGCGGCTTCTCGTTGGGGTAAGAGTGTCATGGCAGCTTTCACTGCGATAAATCAAACACGCTGCGTTTTAACGCGGGATTTAGGTGGAAACAGGACGAAAGATTTAGTGCATTCAAGCAGGCAGGAATGTCTCAAGAGTGATTTGGTTGAGGATTCAAGGTAATTATTATGTAAAATAGCACCATGCATGCACTCTGAAACGTGATAAAAATGAAATAAATCGGAAAAAAATTAATGTAACTTTAGCTTGAAATATGTACGTAAAATAAAGGATAAATGCCCGTTTTTTGCTTTTACAAAAAGTCTAGACTGTTTTACGTAGAATTTCCAGGACTTATGCATTTGATTACAAGAATTGTCAACTTAAAAAGCTCTTTCTTTTGCGATAGTCGCCATGTTGGATTTCATATCCATACACAATAGCGTAACTTCACATTCAAATAATCAGGTAATTTTCGACGAACTGGCTGTTTTTTGGCAAAAAAAAAAAAAATCTAGTCATTTAGACATTTCTGCGTCCATACATAAAATTTTGGCTTTTACATGTTTAATCTTATGTAACATTTCACTCTAAAAACGACGGGGGCCAGATAGCCAGGAAGACGTGCTGAGGCAATAGAGACATTGGAATTCAACCTAAATAAGTTGTGACTGTATATCAAAAATGCTAAATTTGCTTTTGTTGCGTAAAATTACGATAATTCTGAATGATTTCCTCAAGTATTAAATTTCTAATGTGAAAATTGAGTGATTTATTAGCTACGGAAAACATATCAAAATTGCACTAAATAAAAAGAAATTAAGTAGGGGAAAAACGGATATGTTAAATATTGCTCTTGATCCTGAAGATATATGTGATTATCTCTGTATTTGGTGATTTTTCTAGTGTAAAATCTGACAATTTTATAGCCATTTTAAGCTTTGTTATCCTTATATGAAAAATAATTAATCGGATTTTATTAGGGAACGACTTTGAATTTTTTTATGCTGCTGCTCATGAGACTCATATATGCCTAAAGGGAGGTGCCTCTTTTGGTTTTAGGTCGCTAGCGGCTTTGGTTTTGAAAATATTTAATCTTAAGTTTTTGAAAATAGGAGCACCCCCGTGCCCCCGTTTCCATATTTTTTGTGTATTCTAGGGGGTATGACAGGACCTAAGAGACGACAAGACCATTTGTTTCATGAGTTGTTGGTTTGACTTAGTAACCCAAATAAAAGTTCAGTTGGTCATCTGGGGTTCAAGATGTATGCATTATCATGAAAAAAATACTCATTTCTAGACCAAACCTATATTCTAGAACGTTCATTCATCTTCTGTACCACTTTTCCTCGTTAGGGGTCGCGGGGGTGCTGGAACCTATTCTAGTTAACTATGGGCAGAAGGCAGGGTACACCCTGCAATTGTTGCCAGCTGATCATATTCACATCCATCGAGAATTTAAAGTGTTCAATCAGCCTACAATGCATGTATTCCGGGATATGGGAAGAAGCCGGCGTACCTGGAGAAAACCTACGCATACACGGGGACAACATGCAAACTCCTCACAAGAGGGCCGGAGCTCTGGATTGAACCCTTGATCTCAGAACTCTGAGGCGGCATGCTAAACACTCTCCACCATGTCACCTCTATTCTAGAAATAATAATAATTAAATGGAAAAAAAATATTGCCCTCATTCTCCCAATTCAGCTGCTAACACTTGTATTTACTGACTATATTTAATGATCATGTAATTATATTTTCATCCTTTTTTAAATTTTAATTTAGAGACACCCTTAGCCAAACTGCCCGGGCTAGATGGGTGTGAGCTATCTCAACAGCAATGGTTCTGGTCCTATCTGCAAGTTAAAATTTTGACTCAAGTCACTCAATGTTTTCTGAACAGAGCTTTTTTGTGCTTTTTATCTTTGTGTCAAAGAAGTGATAGCAACCAAAGAGTCTACTATGAAAATATATTTGCAGAACAGCTTGTTCTGGATTTTTCAATAGGCAAATTATTTTGTGCAATGTCAGCGTCATTGCAATCACATGCGGTGGTATTAGACATGCACGGGTTGAGAAGGCATCAAAAGTCGTCGCTCACAAAGCCCTCTCATCTTCTGACGGTTCTCAACCAAGTACTTATGTTATCACACAATATTAATTCGTCTGAGGAGTTTCATTCTCATAACTTTCCCATACACTTTGAACTGGCATTCATCCATTGTTGATATACCTGAGAATGCGGGAGCAAAATGTTTGAAGCCTATGAAGGCAAGTCAAAGATTTTGAATGTACCAGTGTCTTCACACGCTGTTAACTATCTAAAAGAGGATAGGCTACGTTAAAAAAATGCAGTCATGCATTTAACGTCTAAAGTTAACAGACACATTGATAATCTAAATTTCAACAATACCAGGTTTCTACTTAAAGCAACACTAGGCAACTATTCAACCTTTATAAAATATTTTCATAGTATTTGTGATGATATGTCGACTGACAACTAGTTGAATGACACCTCTTTCATATCATGAGGGGATCTGTATCGCTTTCACCGGCACTAATTAACTTTGAGGAGGGTGGCACACAAAAAAAAAAATTAACCAAATGTACTGACTGCTTTCCAGGATACGTCACTCCCCCCTTTCCCCATACGCGACGGAAGTCGATGCGAACACTTTCGCGCAAATTCTGAAAACATGGCAGAGCAACAAGAACGACAAAAAGTTTTGTCCGAGGAGACAAAAAGTAAAAGGGAGGCTACCAGAATAAAAGGACACTTGAGAATAAACATTGTTCCAGCTTACACTCACTTTTGCATTCGCATTAGCCAGGCTAATGAAATATTTTGAAACGTGAAGCAGTATTGATGCCAAATAAAATAAATGAATAAATTAGATAACTATGAGATTAAATTTGCTGCAAGGGGGGAAAAAGTATAATTAAGTAGGGGTAATGTAGTTGTAAACCACCACACAATTTACGTATATGTATGTATGTTTACTTATATGAGCTACAACGAAACATTAGCATAAATCATTCTATGGATAATAATTTGATGTAGATGAGGCAAGTGTAAAAAGTCGAACTATTACTACGAGAATGAATGTCGGATTAATAGAATGAGAATAGAAATCGTATTAAAGTATATAGTATCAAAGTATATAGTATTATATTAGAGCTAATGTAGCTGAATAAGCAGCTACATACTTCACGTAGCGTGTTGCTGCCTCCGTTAAAATCAACAAAATTGAAAGCATCTTGTGAAATAAGGAAATCCTTAATATTTTGCCTCATCTATATCAAATTATAAACAATAGAAGGATTTATACTAATGCTTCGTCGTAGCTCTCAGCTACGGTACATGTACAAAATGTGTAGCCTATTACAGCTACATTACCCCTACTTAATAATACGACTGTTTTCCTCATAGCAATAGTACGACTTACATCTCTTTTCTTTTTCTTTATTTGGCCCTAATATACATTCCACAACCACAACAATAATTGTCCTTCTGTTAACGGACTCTCGTCCATTGACAACTTAAATCTTTTCTAATTACTACCAGTGATATGAGCAACAAACAAATGCTATGCTAGGACGCGACGACTCGGGTAAAAAACACGCCAAAAAGAACCTAAACGTCATGTCAATGTCAATATTAAGGTTGTTTTTACAGGTTTAAACCAGTATTACATCTATTAACTTGAAATACATTTTTGTGGATTTTTCTCCCGACTCCGCACCAACATAGTGAGACTCACGCTTGCAAAAGAAATGATGTCATTTTCAAAATAAAGCGTGTAAAGGAACAATTTGTATTTGATGTGCTATTTCAGACGATTTCTGGCAAATAGTGGGTAAATCATGAATTATAGATATTAATTTAAACGTATTGTTAAATTATACAAATCATAAATGAGAATGTATCGTTAAAAAAAAAAAAAAATTGCAAGGCGTGGCGGCTTTTATTTTGGTGTGGTTGTGCGCCACAATCTTTTATGTGTAAGGGAAACCCTGCAAAACACTACCTTTTTTGTTCCACCTGCGTTGCTCAAATCGACCAAAACTGAAAAGTGATCTAGTGTTGCTTTAAGTTTGTTGTTATGCAAGTGTCCTAATAATAATACACAAAAATAACTAACTTTATTTGGTACCGTATTTTTCGAACCATAAATCGCACCTGAGTATAAGTCGCACCAGCCCAAACATGGCCAACGAAGAGGAAAAAAACATATATAAGTCGCATTTTTGGGGGAAATTTACTTTTATTTAAAATCCTACACATAGAACAGATATGTCATCTTGAAAGGCAATTTAATATAAAAATACAATAAAGAACAACACGCTGAATACGTGTACAGTATGATAATGTTACATGATGCATGAACAACGAAATGCGAATATACTGTCCTCACCAGGACTCTACGGCTCGGTCCTGGCTATAAAGCAAGATAAACTCCCAAATGACGATGCTTGACGTCCGTGTAATTTGCTGACTTTATTTTGGCCGTCGTTATGACACCATCATTTGAAGAGTGAAACTAAAAATAGAAATAATATAAATCAATTTCGTCCTCGATACCAAACAGGTTACCATCAACGTAAATAAATGATAATTAGCCGCTATTACAGCAATGACACAAACGGTTAGCATGCGTTCGCTAGCATTAGCACATCATTCAAACAACCACACAATTGGCTCTAAGTGTCCTATCGTGGGTGGAAAACACAAAAACAACAGAAAAGATGGTACACACAGGCGTTACCTCTATAGAGATATTTTAAAACGTAGGTTCGCAGCCGTGTGTCTCTCTCTCTCTCGCCCACTCGCTCAGACGCTGCTTGGCTGTCCGTCTTCTTCTGGCGTGTGAGCGCTCTTCTTCGCGTAAACAAATGCGAGTGCGCCCCCACTTGGGCGTAAAAGCACCACAAACTAAAAGCATGGATTTCAATTTAAAAAAGGCAATAATACAATTGAACACACGTTGCCAAAGGCAGAACGCGAACGTTGCCATAGCTATTAAGAGTTATTTAGGTATAGCTATAGCTTAAAGAACATGCTAACAAGTTTACCAAACCATCAGTGTCACTCCAAAACACCAAAATAACATGTGAAATGATATCAAAATGTGTTAATAATTTCACACATAAGTCGCTCCTGAGTATAAGTCGCACCCTGGCCAAATGATGAAAAAAAACTGCGACTTATAGTCTGAAAAGTACGGTATATATTTATTTTTGGTTTTATGTTTTGCATTGTGATAAAGCATGTCTGTGTGCATCCTCCTGTGTGTGCACCTGTGACACTGTGTTTCTCTTCGGTAGGGCCATGGGAAACCTCCAACAATCACTCGTGTGCTTTGAGAAGCGGCTAGTGGTGGCTCATGAGCTGGGAGAGTGTGGAGTCAAAGCTCAGGCCTACGGTGAACTGGGTGCACTACACAGCCAGTTGGGCAATTATGAGCAGGCCATCTCTTGTTTGGAGCGTCAACTGGTCATTGCCCGTGATACCCATGATAGGCTACTGGAGGGCGACGCCAGCTGCGGTCTCGGTGCTGTATACCAAGCGATGGGAGAATATGAGACAGCGCTGCGATGCCACCAGAGTGACCTCGAGATCGCGGAGGAAACCGGAAGCCCCACGCGCCAGGCTCGCGCCTATGGGAACCTTGGTCTTACCTATGAGTCTCTGGGAAACTACGAGAGAGCGGTTGTGTTCCAAGAGCAGCACCTAAGTGTGGCAGCTCAGACTAATGACTTGGCTGCCAAAACACTAGCCTATGGCAGCTTGGGGAGAACACACCACGCACTGCAGAACTATTCACAAGCTGTCATGTACCTGCAGGAAGGTGAGTAAGGCAGCGAGGACTGCATTGAGCATCGCCTTTGTTGCCTGAGCTGATAGGCTTAGAGTTTGTGAATTTATGAATATGAAATTCTCAGCCTATTTGCTGCTAAGCCTTTGCTACATTTTTATTAGGATATGCACATTTGTGTGTCTGTATGTGCGTGTTAGTGTTTTTGTGCTTATGAGTGAGCTGGGGATTCAGGGTGTGTTTTATGTATCTGCCCGTGTCTCCCTTGCTGTGTAGGTATTCCAGTATTTATGTCAGTGCGAACCTATGAGGATGTGTACCAAAGCCTTTTTCCTATTTGCTGACTGCTGTTCTACCCACCTCTGTATCTACTTTCCGCAGAGAGTTCTTTGCACCGAGTTGCCAAAAGATCTTTTCACACAGTGGCACATTTCAGGTGTCAGATTATAATGAAAAAAAAAAACAGCTTGGCTTCTCAGAAATTGATTATCTCAGTTAAGGCAGATATGATAGGTTGTAGTCACCATTTATGTGTGCTAAATATCTATTCCACTAGCTTTGCACATGACCATTAACAGATTTCTTGCTCTGGCACACCGACTGTTTTATGGCCCAAACCCTGTTTGAATCCAAGAAAATTGCACCTCCTATGTGGGCTGAGTTATATCTCACCCTGCAGGAAGTGAATGCAAGGAGACCAGAATCCATCTCCTCTATCTGCCCTCCTTTAGCAATTGTTTATATTATCTGGGTCTTAGGAACACCATACCCCCTCTGCACACTCTGCTTGTTGAACGTTATTGAAAACAAAGCACCCATTCTGTCTCCATTCTATCCTTCCGCTGTCCGCTTTGCTGTCCTTGTGTTGTTCTGCAGTCTAACTTTGTATATCCACTCTACCTTGAGTGTGTTTCATTAATTCACTGTTTCACAGTGATGCTACAGATCTTGTCAAGGTAAGACGTAGCATTTAAGCCCTGATTGGAAAACATCTAGTCTCTTCTTTTCATCTGCCATACCTTGAAGAACAAAATTTAGACATACTGTAATTCAGAGGCAATTAGTTGATCAATCAAAGTTTGGGCTCGGTTCCCTCCGAATCTCTTACCTCTTTAACATTAAGATATCATGAAACAGCGGGCATAAGAGAGAACAGAAGATTCTGCTTTAGGCTGCCTTTGCTTTTTACACGGAACCCATCCGGGAAAACTCCATCCATTGACACAGCATCTGATGTGTAACAGCGTCAGTGCCAGCATCTGGTGTGAGTCAGACAGTGACAAATGATTTCAACCCAGCAAAGGAGGAATATTTAGTTTTGAGCATGAAACTTCACAACCCTTTCCTGGTATTGCAGAATAGTCTTTTACTCAAGATGCTGTTCAGCTACTGTAAAGAGCTCATGCTACTTCAAAAAGTGGACTAATGGCACCATGATTTTGCCACCACCAAACTTCACTGTTTTGTGGCAAAAGGTGGATTTTTCAGATGAATCTTCCATTGAATTACACCACGGTCGCCCCAAATATTGCAGGACACCTACTGGAGCCCGAATGGATCTGAGATTGACTCAGAAAACAGTGAAGTTTGGTGGTGGCAATATCATGGTCTGGGGTTACATCCAGTATGGGGGTGCGTGAGAGATCTGCAGAGTGGAAGGCAACATAAATAGTCTGAAATATCAACAAATCTTAGCTGCCTCTTACATTCCTAACCATAAAAGGGGACAAATTCTGGAGCAGGATGGTGCTCCATCGCATACTTCAATCAAGATCTTCCAGGACTGGCCAGCTCAGTCACCAGACATGAACAGCATTGAGCATGTCTGGGGTAGGATGAAAGAGGAAGCATGGAAGACGAAACCCAAGAATGTTGATGAACTCTGGGTGGCATGCAAGACTGCTGTCTTTGAAGTTCCTGATGATTTCATCATTACATTGTATGAATCCTTGCCGAACCGCATGGATGCAGTCCTTCAAGCCCATGGAAGTCATACAAAATATTAACTTTGGATCTCACAGCACCACTACTTAATTCGCTGATATTATGTAACATATATTTGTATTTGAAGTACATTTTTGTTCAATTTTCACACTACTGTCTGTAGGCGACAACACTTTTGTCTTGCCAAAATTGGACCTTTATGTCTTCATTAAATGATAAATCTTTTTTCAGTGAAACAAATATATTTTTGTACATTCAACATCATTTGGGAGGGTCTTAGCTTTCATATGAGCCATTTCTGAAACCAATTGAATAATTAAAAGTCAGGTTATTAGCAATTGTTTCTACAAAATGGATAAGTGACTAGACTTTTGTCAGGGACTGTACATTCAAAACTCACAGTCGTTCATACCATATGTGTGGAACTGTTATTTGTAGAGATGTCCCAATCGATCGGGATGCCGATCGATCGGGTCCGATCACGTCATTTTCAAAGTATCGGAATCGGCAAAAAAATATCGGCCGTGCCTGTTTTAATTGAATCATTTTCTAATTGTATTTAACGTTACAGACATAATATGTTACACTTATCCAGAGTCTTTAGTTTAGGATTAAGGTAGGGTTATCAAATTTATCCCGATAACGGCAGTAATTAATTTTTTAAAAAATGTATCACGTTAAAATATTTAAAGCAATTAATACACTGCACGACCCACTCACGCATTGTCGCGCTTAATCTGTAATGGCGCCGTTTTACCTATATAGAGAGATAAAAGGCAGCGTAAAATGAGTAGAGTGAATCTTGGCAGCCTTTGGAGCCTTTTTTTTAATTTGCTAAAGCCTTACAATCCCTCTCCCTACAATTAGAAATATCATGGGAAGCAATGTGGGCAAGCAAGGTAGCAATTGATCTTTTTCTTAACACCTTATGTTATTTCCCAACGCAGAGAAGATATATCAATTGGTAGCACTATGCACAGTCATGGTTCCACTTCCCATCATGCATTTGGGCATGGCTACAGTAACATTTACTGAAAGCTCAACAAATACACTAGATGGCAATATTTAGTCACAATATACAAAGTCACAAGTCTTTCTATCCGTGGATCGCTCTCACAGAAAGAATGTTAATAATGTAAATGCCATCTTGAGGATTTATTGTCATAATAAACAAATACAGTACTTATGTACTGTATGTTGAATGTATATATTCGTCCGAGTTTTATTCATTTTTTTTCTTAATGCATTGCCAAAATGTATATGATCGGGAAAAAATATCGGGAATGATTGGAATTGAATCAGGAGCAAAAAAAAGCAATCGGATCGGGAAATATCGGGATCGGCAGATACTCAAACTAAAACGATCGGGATCGGATCGGGAGCAAAAAAACATGATCGGAACAACCCTAGTTATTTGTATACTGCAGTACGAAGCTGCCCCTGCAGGTTCTTAATTGTAACTTCATCCAAATTTGTTGCATTCGTGAGATGCTATTCCTTTTTCGGCATGAATCTGTATGCGATGTTTGCACATGAAATCTGTGTGTAAAAGCGGAGATATTTGGTCCTCTGCGGCTTCAGTGATTCTCTCGTGTCTGTCAAACCACCTTTAACATTTTCTGGGGTTCTCTATGGGGGTAGCCAGCCACAGCCACATCTTGGTGTCAGCCATTGCTACGTGACTGTGCCTGCGGGGTACACCGAAGGCATGCTTGGTGACAGTGATAGACGCTGAATGATACAGAGAAGGAGAACAGAGAGAACAAGAGTGTTAGGAAGGCTGAGAGAGACTGGGAGTAAGAGAAAAGACACAAGATGTCAGACGGGCAGAGAGGCGAATCAGAGATGGGCATGAGTCATGATTCACATGTATTATTTCCCTGTCAAATGGAGAATAAAGAAAACAGAGTTGGTTGACATTCCGGCTTGATCATGAAAAAAAACTAAAAGAGAAGCTCTGAGAAGAAATTGCTTTTTTGTGTATGTGTGCCTGTGTGCGTGTGTGGGTGTCGAGGCAGATGAAAGGCTCAGCGCTACAGTTGGGATGAATGAGGGGTGAGGCTGTCAAAGAATGAAGAGGATAATTTAGATCTGTTTCCTTTCTCTTGTTCCAGCGCCTAATGAGCCCTAAACAGTGCCGAGGCCCTGTGAGCACTGCCGCCACAGTCGAGATGAAACAGGTAGAGGGGAGGCACAGAGATGAAAAAACAAGCAGTGGCGGTAGATGGAAAGAAGAACATAGTTGATGCACAAGGGAGAGAGGGCGGGCATGCGACAGAGGGAGGGTGCGTGGAAAGATAAAGGGGGTGGGGGGTAGAGGATTGTTGATGGACTGTATCAGGCTTCAAAGACAGCCGGCTTGCATGGCCGTAGAGGAGCCATGAAGTCTACTTGGTGTGTTGGTGAGGTTTGTGGAATAGTTCAGGTCATGCTTTCTGTTCTTGGCTTATCTTCTCCGGCCACAGACCGTTTTCCAGTATTGCTGGGAAAACGAGCGTGGCTTGGCCCATTTTCGACTCGCTCTGACCGAAAGCATGTCTAGACTCTCAGCCCTCACATAAGCAAGTCTGGAGAATACACTTATAAATGCATTTACGTAAGAGTTCATTGTATTCTGCTGACTTTTTGCTGTGCGTTTAAAACCTCGTGGGCAGCAGCTCTTTTTATTTGTTTAAACATTCATTCCACCTCTTGTCACTCCTCGGTTGTACAGCGTTTTCTTGTCAGTAATTGGGCTGAACCGAGTACCCGGCAGGCGGGCTAAGGACACATGCAAGGATGTGACATACACATCACTGCTCGAGGGACTTGAAGTGAAAGGCAAACTGCAGGCTTGCAGGTACTCTGCCACGGCTAATTATTGCATATCACCTTGCACACTGCGCACTTACTCAAAATGTACATGCACACCGACAGCCATTGGTGTAATAAGTTCTTACAGTCTCCGAAAATATCAAAAATTATAATATTGATAGTGCAACTTCAACAAGAGAGGTTTATTCATGGAAGAGGTAAAAATTGCTCATTAATATGTTTGTCAAACTGTGTTGTTTTTGGCGGCCCTTTTAATTTTTGTCTTAGTCTTTTGGATGAAAATACTTATTATTCTCAGTCTTATTTTAGTCATTTCAAAATGTGTTCGTCTTCATCTACTTTTAATAATAATAATAATACATTTTATTTGTAGAGCGCTTTTACCAATGCTCAAAGACGCTTTACAGGAGGAACAGAAACAGCAAACAACGTGAACAGAACAAAACAAAGAAAATAATTATAAGTTAAAAGCTAGTTTAAAAAGGTGAGTTTTTAACAGTTTTTTTAATGTGGGAAGGTCTGAACATGAACGAATGGGTTTTGGGAGTGAGTTCCAAAGGGAGGGGGCGGCAGCGGAGAAGGCTCTGTCCCCCCTAGTTCGGTGTGTTCTTTGTTTGGGCGGTGCGAGGATGTTTCCATTAGAAGAGCGGAGGTGACGGGAAGGGGTGTGGGGACAGAGAAGGTCTGTGAGGTAGGGCGGGGCCAAGTTATTGAGTGCTTTGTAAGTGAGAAGGATGATTTTGAACTGAATTCTGTGTGAAATAGGAAGCCAGTGCAGTTTGTGGAGGACGGGTGTAATGTGGTTCCTAGAGGGGGTCCGGGTGAGAAGGCGTGCAGCGGAGTTTTGGATATATTGTAGTTTATTGATGAGTTTAGATGGAGAACCGAAGAGAATGCTGTTGCAGTAGTCAAGTCTGGAGGTTATGAAGGCATGGATGAGGGTTTCAGCAGTAGAGAAGGTGAGGGAGGGGCGAAGACGGGCTATGTTTTTGAGGTGGAAGAAGGCAGTTCTGGTGATATGGTTGACGTGGTGGTCGAATCTGAGTTTATTGTCAAAAATGATACCAAGGTTGCGTGAATGTGTTGAGAAAGGCAGGGTGCAGTTGTTGAGGGTGAGGGAGAATTGGCTTTCTATGATGTGGGCTGCAGGGTCGAAGATGATTATGTCAACCCGTGTTGTTTTCGTCAGCGATGATGATAATGAAAATATTTCGCCAACGCACAAGTTTTTCATGACGATGACGTCACGATGACGCGCTGAAAACATGCCTTGTGAAATTAAAACATTGAGATGGATGCCAGTTACGTCTGACGACACGAGAACGAGATGAAAATTCGCCATCGTTTCCATCATAAATTCACAATGTGTGATATGTTTTAATTGTACGTATAGTTAGCATGCATTTAGCAGTGTTTGGTCATGTCACTCATGTGACATGCTGTGCGTCCCCCCAGATCCTCCCGCCCCACAGACACGCTTATTCACCGGCTGGTGAGCAAACCTTTGTGTATTCCAGGGTCCTTTTGTGAAATATATGTGTGTCAGTGGCTGCTTGGTAAGTTTTGCTTTCTTATCTTGGCTAGATGTGTCATGTTGCTTTAGCCTTTAAATGTCTGTGCTGAGTGATCATCACACACTAAACTAACTTGTAGCGTTAGCATTAGCATTTTGCGCAGGTACTCGGTGTCTTCTTAAACTCTTGGAAAACATTTTACATACCGTTCGTGGCTTCCAGGTGAGTTTAATTACCATATTTTTGGACTATAAGTCGCACCTGAGTATAAGTCGCATCAGCCATAAAATGCCCAACAAAGAGGAAAAAAAACATTTATAAGTCGCACCGGAGTATAAGTCGCATTTTGGGGGAAAATTTACTTGATAAAATCCACCACATAGAAAGGCAATTTAAAAATAAATAAATAAATGAATAATAATGATAAAAAATAAATAAATAAAAATACAATCGTGAACAACATGCTAAATAAGTGTACAGTATGATAATGTTACATGATGCATGAACAACGAAATGCGAACGTGGCCGGTATGTTAACGTAACATAGCTATTAAGAGTTATCCAGATAACTATAGAAGACAGAACATGCTAACAAGTTTACCAAACCAACAGTGTCACTCCAAAACACCAAAATAACATGTGAAATGATATAATAATGTGTTAATAATTTCACACAAGTCACTCCAGAGTATAAGTTGCACCCCCAGCCAAACTATGAAAAAAACTGCGACTTATAGACCCCAATCACCAACGTCACACAATCATGTGATCGCTGTATTGTGCCGCCATATTGTCCGTCATTGTGTGTCCGTATTGTCAATGGTCATAGTTTCTAAAGGTGGATTCACTTGCAAATTATGGAAGCCCCGTTGCTTTCAGACGCTGTAAACTCATTGGATGAGTTGCATAAAAGCGGTTTTTTGGAAAAGCTTTGGTCGATCCAGTCGCCAGATCCATATTTGATGCCCAAACCGATCTTTCCTCCCGCCGGTCCTGTCCCGTGCGTCAGAGCTCGTCCTGAGACCACAAAATTTCCAATCATACTCCAGTTTATGTCACGATTAGGAGTCGGGTACCCAAAATCGGCACCGGCCCGAATATAAACCGACATTTGGTCAGCTGAGCGTCACCGTTGTCACGATTGTAAAATGAAACTTGATCGACAACGGGCCGGTGTGTGCCAAAAAATAGCTGCCCCGCGTGAAATGTCCCCCCTGACGGGAGCGCTTATTTATGACGCTTTATTGACGTGAAAACACCAAATGTTTTCATGGACGCATTACAGTAATGGATTTATGACTGTAAGATCAGTTTTAAATAATTTAATTACACAAAATATTAGTACTGTATTTTAGTAACAAATCGTGGACTGGGCCACATAACCATCTTTGAACAGAAATGTATTAGTCTACAGATTTTCACGACCATATCCCATTGACAATCACACAGGTATGACATTTATTAGTTCAAGCAGAGTAAAATAATACATATTCACGGTACAAGAAAGTCGTTTCCGTGTGGGCGCTCCTGTCAAGGGGGACATTTCACGCAGGGCGGCTATTTTTCGGCACAACACCTGTTGTTGCGCTCACCCTCTTGCTGCGCGACCGTGGCGACGAGCTTCGTAGTCTCCGTCTGGTGATGTCTGCGATCGTGTTGGCATCATATTGATGTTTTCGCCACTGTCTAACAGCTGTCAACACAAACACATCATGGACCGAGATAAACAAACCATCCTGCTTTAGAGATTTGCCCTTTTAACAATGGGCACACAGCAACTACTAAAATGACCGTTTATCTTCTCTGTTACTGCAACCAACCGCCACGCATGCCTTCACCATTTTGATTAATCAATGTTAACGATTGTCAGGAAGGTTTTTGGGTTCGTTTACTAGGCGGTGATTCCTTAGACAAGCAGAAAAACACGCAGTAATAGGAGGAATGTACGTAGCGGTAATATGTAAACACGATGAGCTGACGGACAATATGGCGGCACCAGTCAGGGAGGCGGAGTTGTGACGTCACGTGATTAGGGTCTATAGTCCGAAAAATACGGTAATTGCAAATAATGTTTTCTTGCTGAGTGTGTATTATCATCATGAAAATGGTGATATCCTCGTAGACTCTACAGTTATGTGCTCATCTGTCATGTTCATTCGAAATTGTTGGAAACTTTTGATTTGTTTGACTAAAACTAGACGTAATTTGTCTGAGTTTTCGTTGACTAAAACTAGACGAAGACGAACACATTTTGAAATGACTAAAATATGACTGAGACTAATAAGTATTTTCCTCCAAAAGAATAAGACGAAAATTAAAATGGCAGCCAAAAACAACACTGTAGTCAACGAAAACTCAAAACAAATTTAATCTAGTTTTAGTCGACAATTACTCAAAATGTTTTCGTCTGTAAACATAAAAAAATTTAGTGCTAGATTAAATCAATACATAAAAGGTTACCAACTTACAATTTCGAATGAACATTAACAGACGAGCACATAATTGTACAGTGTACAAGGATATCACCATCTTTGTGATGATAATACACACTCAGCAGGACCACAGTACATTATTTTCAATTAATTAAACTCACCTGGACGCCATGAACTGTATGTGAAAATTTTTCCAAGAGTTTAAGACGACACTCAGAATGCTAAATGCTAATGCTAACGCGAACGCGATGCTAAGGCTACAAGTTGCATTAAGTGTGTGATGATGACTCCCCACAGACTTTTAAAGGCTAAAGCAACATGGCATATCTAGCCAAGATAAGAAAGCAAAGCTTACCAAGCAGCACCTAACACATGTGATTCACAAAAGGAGCCTGGAGTGGACACATGCTTATTTACTAGCGTAAGCGTGCGTGTGAGTGGGCAGCACAGCACACAGGACCAAACACTGCTACGATGCGTGCTAACTACACATATAATAAGAAAATGCCACACATTGTGGACTTATGACGGATACTGTGGCCAATTTTTCTCTCATTCTCTTTTCGTCAGAGGAAAACTGGCATTCATCTCGTTATGTTTTAGTCTCCCAAGACACGTTTTTAGCTCGTCATCGTCACGTCACTGTCATGAAAAAAAATTGTTCGTTTACGAAATATCTTCGTTATCGTCATCGTTGACGAAAACAACACTGTTGTCAACATTTTATCATGACCTAACAAAGTACTATAACTCAAGGTTGACCTTGCCTTGTTTTTTAACTTTATTTGTCATGAGCTTTAGAGGTTTTATCAGGTTTGCAAGACATTTTGCGCTGAAAATGACCATTATGTCTTTTTTTAAGCGAATTCTGTTGGTCGGGCCTGCTTGCCTGTGTAAACAGTGGTCAATATCATGAATCTGTGGTTGATGGGATGAAATTTAAATATTTAAAGTTTACACTAAATACATTTGGATCGGTACATGGATTGGTTGAGCAACAGTCTAATTAAATAGATAGTAACACAATATATTGATTAACATTGTCATCTTAAAAATAATGCCATTTTGATAAAATGAATGATTTCATTTAAATTTCTGAATTATTTCAGCAACAAATATGTCCAAAATGTCAAAATTGCTTTTAAATACTGTGCCACATGAATTGAATTAGGGCTGTCAAACAATTAAAATTTTTAATCGAGTTAATCACAGCTTAAAAATTAATTAATCGTAATTAATCGCAATTCAAACCACCTCTAAAATATGCCATATTTTTCTGTAAATTATTGTTGGAATGGAAAGATAAGACAAGACGGATATATACATTCAACGTACTATACATAAGTACTGTATTTGTTAATTATAACAATAAATCCACAAGATGGCATTAACATTCTTAACATTCTTTCTGTGAAAGGGATCCACAGATAGAAAGACTTGTAATTCTTAAAAGATAAATATGAGTACAAGTTATAGTAATTTTATATTAAAACCCCTCTGTATGCTTTCGTTTTAATAAAATTTGTAAAATGTTCGATCAAAAAAATAAACTAATAGCTCGCCACTGTGTAAGGTAGTGATTTCAATACACCACAAGGTGTCAAGGGCGAGTTTTAAATTAATTAGAGATCTAGCCATGTTTTTCTAGTGGGTTTTGCCCCTCGACTGACGCCGTAGTTTCGGGGTTTATTGTACCTTATGTTCATTTGAGTGTTGACTTCACAACGTATGAGACCTCTGATAGTTTGTATATTGTGACTAAATACTGCCATCTAGTGTATTTGTTGAGCTAAACGAAATGTTTGAAGAGAGTTTGACCAAAGTCTGAGTAAGTTTTATGTGCATTTTGCATACCTATTTTGATTGGGAATGCCAGTTCTCTTTGCATTGAGCGCTTTTCTTTTTCTGAACATTATTTTTTTTTGAGAGATAGGAATATTATTTTTTTGTGTGCTTTCAGTAAATGATACTGTAGCGACTTAACTGTTCCGCCGAAATGCATGATGGGAAGTCGGGCAACCATGACTGTCAGTGGTGGCTGCAAATGGTATATGTTCTGCGTTGTGTTCAATGAAACGTGTTATTCCTGTCATTCTTCCCCACGCTGCTTGCCATAATAGATATAATTGTTGTGGAAGAGATGCCAAAGCTTATGCTAATAAATAGTGCAGCCTCAATGAATGCCTGTGTCCACTCCACTCGCTTTTCTCTGCCCCTTAGCTCTCAATATACATAAAACAGCGCCTTTGTATTCTGTTTGCGGCAATGCATGAGTGGGTCATTCCGCGCATGCGTTAAATGCGTTAAATATTTTAACGTGATTAATTTAAAAAATTAATTACCGCCCTTTAACGCGATAAATTTGACAGCCCTAATTATTATATAATAATGTGTAAAATTTTACAATAGCAGCGTAGTTAGTTTTTTTCCACATACATTGTTAGCAATATACTATGTAATAGGCTAATTGAAAAGTGGGAAACATTGCCCAAGGTCCATTATTAGATATTGATTATTTGTAAACCATGTGTAGACTTGATCTTGAAATGATGTGCCTTGTTGTGCAAGCATTAGGTGTGTGTTTGCTCAGTCAGTTGATCCACAGCATTGATTAGCCAACAGCCTGCCTCTATGACTGTGTGTCTTTGAAAATGCTCGTCCCAGTGTGAGTTGCAGTTTAGAACCGAGGCCAAATATTTAAACCTGATCACGGGCAGAACATCAGCGCTGTGCCACGCTTACATCTGTTACTCCGAACGAGTCTGCCTGTTCTGAATAATTTTTACTCTGCCTCCTCTGTCGCTCATCTGCTCACGCTTCTTCCGCTTTCTGGCAGGCTTGCGGCTCGCAGAACAGTTGGCTCGGCGTGAAGAGGAAGCGAAGATCCGCCATCGTCTAGGGCTGTCTCTGTGGGCCAGTGGGAATCTGGAAGAGGCCCAACATCAGGTGAATTATCGAGTAGTTTTTTTCTTAACTTACCCTGAATGTGAACTGTCATCCACATATCCACCATATGCACCTTAAATTCTCCTAAGTATAGCATTATAAGTAGCATTTATAAATCACAGAAAATGTGATGAAGTTATACATATTGAAATATTAGATTTGAAGTTGGAACTGTGAGTTTTCAGCTATGCCCTCATTCTGAGTCGAGGATCCAAATGGGAGGAAAAAGTTTAGGACAAACATTGGCTGCTTTACAGATAGAACATGTCTGCTGGTAATATGCTGTAGAGTTTGTTGAGTCGGTGAATGCTGTCATCTCAGCAGAAGGTTATTTGAAGACTACTTTTTTTGTAGGTGTGTATTGTTGCAGACACACATGCACACATCAGACACACACTCCCCTGTTTTACCTACTGCCCACCTGCCAGGCATGCAATATCCCCTTAACAGTTCTTGCTTCAGTCTGTCCACACACCAGTTTTTTTTTTTTTTTGTGACCGATGTGTATTAATGGGGGTGTTGTTGAGCACTGTTTATTTTCTAAATATGTTGTGTCTAATGCATTTTTGTCTTAATACTCCAAAACATGTGCATCTATCTGTCCCACATAGATGTTTTCAATTCAGCACAGTGACTGTTTTCCATTTTCTCAAAGAGCAAAGCAAGGTAGTTGCTGAAGGCTGAATGTTGTTGAGTCATTTTGAGGAATTTCTATTCAGTTAAAGCCAATATTATCCTAGCAACAAATTTTGTTGCACATTTTTGCTTTTCATTGGAAAAGCTACCTTGAGTTTTAGTACTGTGCAGTTGATCCATTGGTTTGACCAAAAATTCTAATCTAACAAATAGCATCAACATGATTGGACAAACCTCAACATATGATCGCTATAACACACGATCTTTTCGACATCCGACGAAAAATTTGACTCACCATTCATTTTTACATCCGTCGACATGCTCGAAATGCGACGATTTATAACAACGCCGCAGTTTCTTTGTTTTCCCGCGATATGTACGCACAGCGGATTTTCATGTGAGAGAAATCAACATGGGTTCCAAGAATGTTAGTGCAGGTGGTGAAAAAAAAGGAAAAGGGTGAGGCTTACCAGTGAAATGAAGATGGACATGATAAAAAATATGAGCGTGGTCCGCGCGTCCGTTAACTGGCTCGACAATACGGCCGTAGAATGTGTATGATCTCGACGGTCTTCCTCCGACCTTCTTTCGCCAGTCTTTATACGTTAAGGTGACAATTATTATTGCGGTAACATCGCCAAAAAATCGCCAGCTTTGTCAGGGTTTTAATCATTAATTTCAGAACTTGTGCAACACGACATGCCTACTGTCCGTTGCAGCTGAACAAAGTTGAAAGTAAATAGTCCCTATCTCAGTCTGTCAAGTCAGCCACACGGTGCGTTCAGGTACACCACGCAAAACACATTCACAACATTAGAATCTAATTAGTTACATTATTACAGGGATTATTGTTATTATTATCATCATTATTATTATTATTATTATTATATGTATTCATAATTTATTTGTTTTCCTCTGTATAATTGCTATTTGCAACAGTACCAGCAGTATTTATTAAGGATTTAGTGTTGGTTTTCTGGCTGTGGAACAGATGAATGGAATTGTAATGTATTCTTATTGGAAAACCCTGCTCGAGATACGACTATTTCTACTTACAAACAATGTCCTGGAACGAATTAACTTCGTATTTGGAGGTACCACTGTATTAAAATACTGTATATATTTTGGATACTTATCAAATCAATAATCAAATCTATTTCTGAAGCTCCATGCGTTTTTTATTTTATTTTTTTTTTTTTTATATAATAAAGATTAATAACAGAGTACAGCATAGAGTTTAGTCCAGGGGTGCTCATTGTTTTTTGCTTCAAGATCTACTTTTCAAGGAGATAACCTCCCGCGATATATAGCGGTGGAATGGGCAAGTTAAAATAAGATGTATATATACAGTATATACAGTATATATATATATAATATATATTTATACACTGTAATTTTCAGTCTTTCAGCCGCAACTGTTTTCCTTCATTTTGAATCCTACGGCTTATAGTCCAGTGTGGCTTATTTGTTCATTTATTTGGGTTAATAGGTAACACTTTATTTGACAGCGGTGTCATAAGACTGTCATAATTATGACATGACACGATCATGGGCATTACTGAACGCTTGTCATTGTCGTCCGGGAAATTGTGTTGCTAACTCTTTTACATCCATTCAAAAGGTAGATAATTTGCTGAATAACACTAAATGACGTGTTATGATCATTCATAAATGCTCATGACAGCGTCATGTCATAATGATTGTTTAATGATAGTCCTTTGGGGCCTCTGTCAAAAAAAAAAAGTGTAACCAAAATACCATAACTAGCAATTAATGAAACAACTAGAACAGTGACTGAAGAAATAATTAACACAGAACATGAATTTTGATTGGTATTTATATCTGTAGAGCTGCAATGCATGCTAGGAGGCATGTTGGACAACAACAGTGTTGACAGCAGGTGGCAGCAGAGGTTGCCTGTCTCTCCCAAGGGGGCAGTGATAGCCAAATGAAGCTTCTTGAAGCAATGAAGCTTTGCAGCCAAAGCTTCATTATAGTTAATTTGGTCTTATGACAGTCGTATTATGCCGCTGTCAAATAAAGTGCTACTGGTTAATATCTTTTGATGTAAATATCCCATAATACAGTGAAGACAACTGCAGCTTATAGACCAGTGCGGCTTACCTATGAACAAATGCCGCTTTCGTGCCAAATTTACTGGGTAGCGGCTAGGGGTGTAACGGTACACAAAAATCTTGGTTCGGTACGTACCTCGGTTTTGAGGTCATGGTTCGGTTAATTTTCGGTACAGTAAGAAAACAAAATGCAAAATTTAAATGTGCTAGTTGTTTATGACACACTTTTGTGCTTTCAACAATTGGAACATTAGCCTATACAAAGCTAGAATTCTGCTCAAAAAGTAGCGGGTATTTAAAGATAATAATTCAACAACAATTTGCCTTTCAGACCCTGCGTATTGGTCAGCTTTGTTTCTGAAAGAAAGAAGAAAGAAGAAGTCCTGTGCTAAAGAGAAAAGCAATCCCAATGACAAAGATTTTAACATGTATTTTACAAATGAAATGCCTCAATGAATCATTTTTTTTTCTTATGAACGGTTTTCAAAAGCTTTATGGGTGGATTTTTTCAAAGCGCCACACAGAAATTAATAAATTTAATTGTGTAAGCAGGATCTTATTATTTAATTACAGGTGTTTTTGCTCATTTCACTTTATTTTATTTAAATAGGCCATTATTTATTTTATTATGTGTTTATATTTTACAAATGTGATGTAGTATTCATTGCTATATTATATTTTATGTTATATAACTTTAGTTCCTATGTGAATATTAGTTCCTACTTGTTTTGTTCTGGTCGGAGGGTTTTGTATTGAACACGGGGCCGTGTTAGTTTTTATTATAGCAGAGAAGACAGCAGTAAATCAACAAAGACAAGTCAACTGTGCCCCGATCTACCACTCAAGAGATCTGATGGACTGGAAAAGTGAGTTACGATTGCATATTAGTTTGAAAATCGACCGGATCCACCGTGTTTTTTCACGAGTGACTTCCGGTCTGCCCGATGCTAGCTAGTAGTATGTATTGACGGCGGAGGGCCGCGTCTCGCGTCAAATAATAAACTCTGCCGTTACTTTCTTATGCGCCGGGTTGAGCCGCTTCTGACACGCGGCCGCACTGCGACTGGTGTGCATTGGCTGATTGACTTTAACGGCCGCGTTTCACTACATTCTCGCGGCGGCCACGTTGTTGCGCCGTTGACGTTTCTTATACCGTCCTACCGTGTTGGCCCTCATTATAGTAGAGAAGACGGAGTAAATATAATCTACACAAAGAAACTGTAACCCGATCGACTCACAGCCTCGAAAAGTAAGGGTTGCATTACGGTAGAAACTCGTTCGGTACGCCTCCGTTCTGAACCGACGACCCCGAACCGAAACGGTTCAATACAAATACATGTACCGTTACACCCTTAGTAGCGGCTTATAGTCAGGTGCGGCTTATAGTATGAAAATTACAGTATGTACAACTACATATATATATATTTGTTTTGATGCCGCAAGCTACCCACACTAGCGTTGCGATCGCCTGGTTGATTGCAATCGACATAATGGGCACCCCTGGTTTAGTCTTTAAGGCGCTTAACTTTGGTTAAAAATTCAAACCTGCAACAATTTTCACCAAAAGAAGAGTCTTGTTTTTTCTTTGAACACTATTGATGTGCCTTAAGCCACATGTGCTTCTGGTCTGCGTTTTCTAAGAATCTGGAATTTCAAAAATAAATGTATGATCCCTCCCAAAGCTATTACAGTAACTTACGTTTCCTTTAACAAAAGTAGTAACAGTGAAATCAGTTCCATTATTTTTAAGTACAATAAAAATGTCTGGAATTTGATCCTTTGCTAAAGAGACAAAGGTCTGTATGAGCCTTATGTTGATAAAAGTCATTATATCTAATCAATTCTGCCGTACGTACATGCAGTATATACATCAGCAATGATCAGTTTTTTATTCATTTTATTTAAGAATAAATTGTCCTCTTATCTATATTCAATGAGTGTTGTTGAATGTGTCACCCTTAGTAAATTCCATGACCCTCTCTTATAATTGATATTCATAAAGCACATGTGCGGAATAAAAGAACTTGACCTCACAATCATAATCCTCTGCACATGTAAAATCATTAGTATGAACCTGTTGTTCACTATACAACACAAAGATTGACCTGTGTCATATTCATTCGGTGAAACAATGCTTCGTCTTGACAAACACTTAACGAGTTAGTTGAGCAATAGAAATCAATAAATCAACAGCTCCCTAAACTCGAGTGCTCTTCTGCAGATTAAACATTTTGTTGACTGTTGATGTAATTTGTCAGAGAGGAACATTTCCCAAGGGGAGGAGTAACTTGAAATGACTAGTAGAGTGTGTGCACCCAACTCGCATCACTGATTCCATATGGCATTGACATTTACTTAACATGTCAGATAAAAGCCACGTTAGAGTTGGTGGCATTTTGAATTTGTGTCCCTGTTGTCTGAACCGCAGCTCAACAGGTCACCAAAGACCCAACATATCTGAAATTGTTATTCAGACAAGATGCTTTGAGAAATGAGTTTCTCTTTTAAAAGGTTGTCTTCAAAATCTTAGAACTGAAATTCTAACACTGAAGTAATCATCCTATCAGTGGAAGCACCCAGAGACTCACAGTGTCTCCTTGCACTAACACGGCAAAGCTAACAGAATCTCTACTCATCTGTACCCTCTATTCTCTCTGAAAGACTTTGCCACATGACCTTGGGATATTCCAGATGAGCTACCATCTATGCATGTGTGCTAATGAGAATCATTCTGTCTCTCTCTCAAATCAAAAACATTGTGTTGATACAAATCATTTCACCTTGAGCTGCAACCCTTTATTTACTGCTGTTGTTTGCCTTGTGTGACTGTGATCAAGCAGTGTGAACAGAGTGCTTCAGCGTTTGTGTTGGCCTAAATGACTGGTGAGTGGCTCTGTAGCACTTTCAGTCATCCTACAGCATGACCATTGGTGTAGTAATAGGAAATCAATAAAGGCGTCAATGAATCAGAACTCCTAGCCAGCACTGTTGGGCAAAGTATACCCATTGCATTCCTGTCCTTTATCTCACTTCTTTTTTAAATCCAACATTTGACACTAAATAACATAAATGAATAATCAAAGGGATACAAAGCATGGAGTAATACTGCCTTTGAAAAATGCCTAGATAATAGTTTGCCCTTTCCTATGTCAATTTAAATAAAAACTGAAGAGACACTCACTTGAGTTGCATTCTAATTCATCAACAAATTCAAGTGTCTTTCCTGTTTAGTCAGCTGGAGAGCATATTGGATCGTGTAGGTGTGATGCTACCACCTAGTGGCTGAAATCTTTTCTTTTTTTTTTTTTTTTTATCTACACTTCTAGGTTGTGGTACAGACTGAATCTCATTGAATCTCAATCACATGATTCCACCCAAAATGCCTGAATTAGGATATTAAACTCAACTAAATCTAATAAAATGATTCGAAACCTTTCTTATCCTTCTGCAGTCTTATGTTTTGAAAGAATTGACTATCATTTTATGTGCTGATCTTTTCCATATAAAACTTTACAATGAAGTGTACGCTCTTAAACTTGCATCGTATCAGCATTATATTCAATTTTTGATTGAAAGCCAATTTTAGGTAATGTGAAGTTATCGCTCAAGCAAATACAAAAATGTTATATGAATGCTATATGAATTAATTGGATTGCTATCATTGTTGCAGCTTTACAGGGCATCTGCACTATTTGAGACCATCAGACATGAAGCACAGCACAGCACAGACTACAAACTTTCACTGTTTGACCTGCAAACTTCTTGCTACCAGGCTCTCCAACGAGTGCTTGTGAGCTTAGGTATGTTCCCATCCTCTTAATTTCAAATTCCAGTCAGTTATTTGTTTAGTGATTGGGACGGACCCCCAGTCAGATGCTAATAAGTATGCCCACACCTGCTCGGAGCCTTTTACCGGAAGTGACTCCAGAGTGGAAGAGAATCCCTCTCTGTCCGTGCTCTTTGTGAGAGATACAAAGCCCACTTCACTTCTTGGGACTGTCGCTGTGAATACTACATTGGATAGCTAATTTGTGACAAGTAGGCGGGACAATCTGAGATTTGATTGGCTAAAATAGTACTGGAATTTAAATATGTCTGACAATGGCTATTTCACCTACCACTTCAAGGATAGTTTGGATTTTTATTGATCTTTTTCTCCACTATTACCAGAAGTGGGTTAAGTTGCCAAAACTTTTACTCAAATAAGAGTAGCATTACTTCAAAAATTATATTACTCAAGTAAAAGTAAAAGTAGTCATCCAAAAAATTTACTTTAGTACAAGTAAAAAAGTATTTGGTGAAAAGAATACTGTACTCAAGTAATGAGTAACATTGTGAGTAACTGCTTAAGATGCTTGATTTGCTCATGGTGCTGCGTCAACAGTAGTTAGATGAGGAGACAGTGTAAAGCGCTTTGAGGGCCTTAAAAGGTGGAAAGGTGCTATACAAGTGTAACACCATTTACCATTTGATTTGATTTGATTTTTTTAAACAAAGGTATTTTTTTCTCAACACAAAGTTATCAATATGAATTGTTATTATTATACTGTACTATAACATATTACACAACCACACCACAGCCAAAGAAATAAAACAACATCAACAACAAAATTAATTGCGGCGAGAGCAAAAAAAAAATACAGACATTAAGCATAATTCATCCAAATAGCATGAGTGCCTTCTTGTGGAGAAAATCTATTTCCTACTATAAAACTCAAAGGATCATCTCTACGGTTTTCCGTAGTCAAAAACTGGACGAAAAATTAAAATCAACGCTTTCCAGTCATCTTGACGGCGGCGCTCTATATCAAACACTTAATTTTTTACTGTGCTTTCTAAAGACGCATCATGATTGAACAGATCATAGAACGGCAAGCTTGAGTCTGATTGGTATAACGGAGTCATGTGATTATTATTGCGACGTCTCATTGGTGAAACTGGTTGAGCCACTGTTGGCGTCTCTAGTGCAGTCCAGAGTAGCGGAGAAGAGTAGCGTTTCTTCTTCACAAATCTACTCAAGTAAAAGTAAAAAGTACAACTTAGTAAAATTACTCTTAGAAGTACATTTTACTCAAGTAACTGTAACATGTTACTACCCATCTCTATTACACATCAAAAATTATGAAAAATTATGTCTTTTTACTTTATAAAACAAGATTCTTTCTGCTGGGATGCACATGATCAAGGTGTTTTCTATCACTTTAAGGCTGCTATGGTTTGTATTTGTACAATGTCTGCACTCTACAGGACACCATGATGAGGCATTGGCAGTGGCAGAGCGAGGACGTACGCGAGCTTTTGCTGACCTTTTGGTTGAAAGACAGACAGGCCAGCAGGACTCTGACCCTTACACCCCAGTAACAGTGGAGCACATTTTGGACACGGTCAACAGCCAGAGGGCCTTGGTACTTTACTTTTCCATGGCTGCTGGTTACCTGTACAGCTGGCTACTTGCCCCAGGAGCAGGTGAGAAGTATTTTAATTTGGATGTTTATTCAACAATAGAATATAATATATATGTGGCGGAAAACACTCTGTTCTGTTTCAAAATTGTCCTATATGCATGTGTGATACATCATTGGAAAGCTTAAAATCTCAATTTTCTGAGGGAAGACAAATTTTGAACTGGACGACATTTAAAAAAAAAAAAAAAAATTAAACAGCAAAACCCTAACTGGAGGTGAGAGCACACGAGAGCAGAATTAAAGACGCCATGATTGTAACGAGATATTATCGCGTACTTGCTACTTGTCCCAGGAGCAGGTGAGAAGTACTTTAATTTGAATGTTTATTCAACAATAGAATATAATATATATATGGCGGAAAACACTCTGTTCTGTTTCAAAATTGTCCTATATGCATGTGTGATACATCACTGGAAAGCTTAAAATCTCAATTTTCTGAGGGAAGACAATTTTTGAACTGGATGACATTTAAAAAAAAAAAAAAAAAAATTTAAACAGCAAAAACTGGAGGTGAGAGCGCGCGAGAGCAGAATTAAAGACGCCATGATTTTAACGAGATATTATCGCGTACTTACCTCTTTTCGATCCAAAAACTCAGTGTAGCATGTATCACTGAGTGTCAAGACTCAGCTGTGAATGGCCATAGCCGGATTTTTGGGGGATGTTATGGGTGAAACATGGTAATATAACAAGGGTCGCGATGCAGAAATCGCAGACATGAAGGAGTGGTCAAGATTTTCATTTTCATATATTTATCCTTTTAAATGTTTTTTTTTTCTTTCAAATTTTCTTTGTTTGGAACGATTATTTATCATCTAAAATACCAGGGAAAGTGCAACAGTAACAAAAAAATACGATTAAGCGAAAGGTATGAGGCAAATATCTGTGACTTTTTTACAGATGCCAATTTTTTCATTGTGACATAATTTGTTTAAAAGTTTATAATATGCGAGTGAAAAATTTTTTAAGTCGTTTTTTTTTTTTTTAACAATATATTTGACATCAATGATGATTTTAAGCTAAAAATAACAGACATTTTGAATAGTAAATATAATTAATTACCTTCGTTTTATGGCTGGGTTGAAACAAAAGCGGTTGCGCGACGTCTGTAAACGGGGGTTTCCAGGGTAAAACGGGCAAATTAAAAATAGTTCGGCAACTTCATGCGCCATGAATCTGCTATGATAATAATAATAATAATAATAATACATTTTATTTCTAGAGCGCTTTTCAAAACACACAAAGACGCTTCACAAGAGACATGGAATCACACTACGATAAAAAGGTATTAAAAGGATAAAAAAAATAAAAGCACAATAAAAAGAAGTAAAAAATATAACAGAGCTAGGGGTTATTGTGTGTAAGAAAGAGTGAACAGGTGTGTTTTCAGTCTAGATTTGAAAAGTGATATGGTGGATATGCTGCGAAGATCAGAGGGTAGGTAGTTCCAGAGCTGGGGGGCGCAATGACTAAAAGCTCTGGAACCAAAGGTGGAGAGGCGGACACGGGGGACGGAGAGGGGAAGGATAGTGGTAGAGCGAAGTGAACGGGTTGGATTTTTTAGACGGAGAAGATTGCAAAGGTGGGGGGGGGCAGGGCATGGAGTATTTTGAAGCATATAGCATATATATGGCAGCATATAGACATATTGTTCTATCAAACACAACAGTTCTTTTGGCTTAAAATACAGCAGTTTATTTTTCTGCAAGAGCAGAAACTGCTTTTTCAGTCTTGTCTGTGTTTTCCGCCATATATATAAAATATAGTATATATAATTCATGTGTGGTTTATTTCTGGTTGAGATTCATAGTTTTCCAACTCAATGCCATATTTTAATAGTATTCAATCCCTGGTAAAACTGTATTCACCTAATACAATAAAAATGAGATGGACCTCGGTACAATATCGTAACTCAAGTTTGATATAAAGTTTACTTGCACTTACAAACCTAAGTGTTATTTTGAGCCATGGGGTCATGGAGGCCAGTTTTCACACCATGCTGCTACACCACCTGCCACTTCACTGTTGGGAGTTGCCTCACCACCCCACAGGGCTTCTGCCTGTGAACCATACTAATTGTTAGCGACAGAGCCAGCAACACTGGCAATATCTTCCCACCTGACAAAAGCTCAACACAATGAACACATTTCTGTTGAACATAGTATTTGTTTTCAATTCTCTGTAGTTATATCCGCTCCCTGCTTTTATTTGTATCCCTGAGATTCTGAACACTTTTTGTGCTTTGTATTGTTTTATCTCTTGTCGGCTACTGAGTTGCACCAACACAGGCTGTGAGTGGCACTAAGATGCCTGATCTTTTATGAGTCATGAAATTCCAGCGTCTTAAGCGGACCCATTTTTTTCCTTGAGCTTGATTAGCGCATGTCACACGATTGCCATACTAAGCTCTTTGCTACTAATCCTTTGTGCAAAGAGGGGAAATAAAAGGCATGACCCGTGTCCCATTCCACCAAGTTTTAACATTTGATCAAATGCAGCTCACAGGCAACCAGATGAACTTAACACCCTTAGCATTATTGATATGGATGACGGCAACACTTCAAGGACAATAGTGATCATCAAGCCATTTAATATTGCCCCAAGCAAAGAGGGAACCACTTGCTCGTTAATCACATGTCTGTCACTATCTGGCATTCCGTGGTAACCAGCTGGTACACAAACATGTCGCTGTCTGAAATGGCAGCATTCAATAAAAGGGGCTAAAATGTAATTCATGCTTAAGTTTCATATAACAAAGGGGCTAACTGCAAAAAGATTCCCCACCACCAAAGGATGCATCCACTCAATGTGCAAATATGGTTTATTGCCTATCTGTAAAAGGATCAGTTTATGAAAAAAATTAATGTTTTTTTTCTTCATAGGCATCCTGAAGTTCCATGAAGTGTACTTGGGTGAGGGAATATCAGAAGTAGGATCAGACTTCCAAGAAGGAGGTGTTAGTGGAGGAGGGGTGGTCAGTGCCTCATCACTGGAGCAGCACATAGCCAGCGCACGAGAGGCCCTCGGAGTTGAATCGTATTACAGCAGGTGAGTTTATTTTAAAATAGTTTACAGATTTTGTCAAGCAATAAGACAATCCCTAAAAACTGTGCAAAATCAACAAGAGCATTTTTTCCACTGACTTAGTTGAAGTGTAAAAATTTAGTGTTATTCCGCCCAATTTCTCACTGTGATTACAAATCTCCACGTCTTTCCAATGAGATGGAATAATGGCTTGTTCTTTGGCCACTTTCTTGACAGTACCACACAACGGTGAGGGTAACACATTTAAAATGGAAAATAACAACCCAAATGGTAGGATGGTACAGCAGTAAAGACATTGAAGTGCGTACGACAGGAGAAAGAAAGTCTTAAATAGCATTGTTATGTGAATTAGAATTAGGAGTGGGAACCTCTTCGTATCTCACGATACGATTTGCGACACAAAGCTGATCTGACGATATGGCGATACAACGATTATCAATACATTGTTTAGGAAATCATTCTAGGATATTCTACAAATAAACAGAAAAAAAAGCTTCTGCTGTGAATTGGAATTAGTTTATCACTATTAGACATCCAATCCATTTGAACTGGGAGGGTGGCAGCGAATGAACATTCGTTCATTCGCTGCCACCCTCCCACTTCAAACGGATTGAATGTCAATGGCCGTCAGTGGAAGCCAATGCCAGGCAATGAGGTAATATTGGGCCGTTTAAGATAATTTTACAGTTTATTTTATGTTACTTCCCGTTGATTTTGGGGTATTTTATGGGTCACTTCCTGTTTATTTTGAGTTACAGAACAGGAAGTGATCTGGGAATCACCCAAATGAATAGGCAGTGACTCAAACTCAACAGCAAATGAACTGTAAATTCCCTAAAATGAACAGCAAGTGACCTGTAAATGCCCCGAAAATCGGACTGAATGACTGTGAATGCTCTGGTTTTGAATGAACAAAAGTTCCCAGTCCACTGTAAATGCTAAATGGATTGGGCGTCGAGCACCGTCAATGGCAGCCTTAGAGTTAACTGAGACACTATTATGGTGAATTTTGGTAGCAACTAACATTTAACATTGACACCTTTTCAAAATGATATCTCAATTCTTGGCAGGAGCATATCGATACAAAGTATCACGATATATGACCATTTCGATATTTTGTCACACCCCTAATTAGAATCATATTTTGAGACGATTTGACTATAAGGTGGAAAAGCGCTATATACGTATAACACCATTTACCATTTACCATATACAACAATTTGGCAAAGGCGAGATGAGAAGAAATTATCTGCCGGTTAGCCACGCCTACCATTATAGGGCTCTAGCATCCTCAACAGGAGGATGACGTCGGCAGGAGAATGGTTTCATCTGTTTTACTATTCAGCCCATTGAGGGGGAATGAAAATGCGACGAAGAGAGCTGCAAAATGTCATTGTTTCAGTCTCTACTCCAGTATTTTTCCAGGATATTCTTTTTATCAAAGTATTTTTCCCCAATGCCTAAATAAATGGTATGGTCATGACAAATAACAGTCTTGTGCTAAATGGAATTAGCACTAATAAGAATGCATTTATTCAGTACGACATGGCAAAATTACCCCATAATGGTCAAAACTGTCGAAGTCACTTTTACTGTCACACCTCCCGAACGATATTTTATACTACCGTAGTTAGTCGGGCTTTTGTCATTTCCCTGCCCCGGCTCTGGAGAATGTAAACAAATCAAGAGGCGTGACAGCTAGCTGACATGCTAACCCGAACCGAGTGACGTTTCAAAGTCTTCGAAGCGAAAACTCACACATAACTAGCCCGGATCATTTCATACGGCGGCGGGGTTGTCCATTGTTTTCGCCGATCAGCAACCCGCCCGGCGACGAGTAAGTTGGGGCTCGTCATTCCCCTGCTGAGGACAGAGGGCTCGTCCGCGGGGAAGCAGCTGGACAATAACCGCCGGACAAACCGGCCGACGCCATAAGAACGCGTAGCTGCCACATGGTCAACACGAATATGGCAAAAAAATGCTTTACTACACGGCGAAGACGTAAACAGTGAGAGAGTCATAGGAGAGTGGCTGCAGTTGTTGTGCAGCTAACATGGCAGAATGTGTCTGAGAGCTTTTCTACATGCTCATCCTTTATATTAAGTTTGTCGTGTTTACTTTGTAATCGCTGTAGTCTCGGTTGATTTTAACACAAAGTTCAATTTTTGATCGGGTGGACAGTTGGACAGAACACCAGGCACACGAAGAGGGCAATAAGCCGAGTATAGTGCTCTCCCGGCGGGGGGATGTGCGACAAGCCGTCGGTCGTCGGCGGAATGGACAAGGAGAATGTCAGCCACAAAATGCAAGCCACCTCGGTATTCAAACGTGTGCCATGATCCCAGTATTTAATGTAATACAAAACTTGATGTTTACTCAATTCCTTGTAAGTCCAATGGTCCCACAGTTGTCGCACACCTGTTTTGGCCGATCTCGGTGTGAACGGGAACTTTCTGAAACCCAAAAAGGCTCACACGCATCTCCCATCTCCCAGTCACAAAAGCCCGCAGCAGTTTGGCTGGCGTGATGCGAAAAATAAACGAATTACCGTAATTTCCCGAATATAACGCGCACTTTTTTTCCCCAAAATCAACTGGTAAACTCATGGTACGCATTATAAACGGGTACATGGATGGAGACAGAAATATATATGTATTACATATATATATATATAAACCGATTTTTTTTCATTGACACGGCCACGTTGTGTTGAAGAAACGTATGCGGCGACCCGTTGTCGACCATTACGGTACGTGACGTCACCGTTTTGTTTCGGTAATACTTCACTCTAATCGGCCGAATGATTTCGTCTGCGTTAAATTCTGCTTTTTTCACTCTTCATAAAGCACAGAATTCAGTTTCTTGAACTCATTTGAGTCGACGTTTATTGCAGCTCCGCGATTTCGGACCTTAACAAATGTAAGGACACACACTTCCTGTGTCCGTCAACTATATCGGTCCCTCGGGAAACTCAAACCCAAATAACAATAGTTCCTTTGGTTACTGTCGTGTTGACAGCTATGAGCTCTCACGGATTTCCGACTTACGTTCTCACTTTCATTTTACCGTATCAATCCATGGAAGAAACATTTATTCATCATGAGGAAACAAGCAAGTTATACAGCAGCCTTTATAAGAAAAGTCACATCTGTTTTGTTTTCTCCTAGATTCTGGTAAGTTGGAGAAGTTGTCAAATCATATTATTACCGTAAATATTGTCAGTTCATGTTAATGTTTTGAACTACCAATGTGCTATGCTTGTGCTGTGTTTCACCAGTCAGTAAAATGACATCTCTGTATCTGTACACAAGCTCTGTTTTCTTGTATTCTTCTATTTATTGGTGCTAAAATTAGGGTGCGCGTTATAAACGGGTACAATAATTTCCCCTAGATTTTACAAGTAAATTTGGGGTGCGCATTATACACGGGTGTGCCTTATATTCGGGAAATTACGGTAATCCGCAAAATCAGCTGAATTCGCAGTCCATCTAGATGCTATAAAGCAATGCTGTATTGCGAGATGCTAACCCGGATGACGTCACATTCGTATTTGTCCTAAACCCGAGACTGGAGCCGGAAGTAACCCATTTTCATGGGGCTGGATTCAAAAATTTAATCTATAAAACGATCACTTCCACACATCCAAGCGGTCCATTTCATCCAGGAGCATAAAACACTGCGTGAAATATGAAATAAACATGCTTTTTGGTGTCATACGCACTTTAAAGCAATTAATGACCAAACAGATAACAGGGTATATAGCCAGTGGGATAGTCAATGTGTTAAAGCAAATCGAGAGTGTAGTTTTAACCTCTGATATCCATGGGTCTGCAATCCTTTTAACATTAGCTACATTCCCCTCAAATTGCTGTTTGAACTGCACTAACCATGTGGCCTGCCTGACACCTGCCACTCTACCCTACAGCTGGTCAAGGGCCTCCTCCCCTATTACCAGCTCATTCATCCCTCCAATGGGAACCTGCACTTGCAGTCTGCTTGAATGAGCCCAATATGGCGACACTTATAAGACAATCTATCTGCCATTGTAGACTAAAAGATAAGCAGCACCAGTGAAACTGGATCATGAATGGGAAGAAGTGTTGCAATAGGATGTGTACACAAGCAAGATGCAGGGGTGTGCAGGTGGCTTTAGAAGGGGGATTGCATGTTTTTAAAATGGATATACTGCTGGCCAAAAGTATTGGCACCCATGCAATTCTGTCAGATAATCAATTTCTCCCAGAAAATGATTGCAATTACAAATGCTTTGGTAGTAATATCGTCATTTATTTTGCTTGCAATGAAAAAACACAGAATAGAATTTTTTTTCAAATCATTATCATTTTACCCAAAACTCCAAAAATGGACTAGACAAAAGTATTGGCACCCTTTGAAAAATAATGTGATGCTTCTCTAATTTTTGTAATTAACAGCACCTGTTACTTACCTGTGGCACATAAAAGGTGGTGGCAATAACTAAATCACACTTGCAACTAGTTAAAACGGATTAAAGTTGACTCAACCTCTTTCCTGTGTCCTTGTGTGTACCACATCGGGCATGGAGAAAAGAAAGAAGACCAAAGAACTGTCTGAGGACTTGAGAAGAAAATTGTGAGGAAGCATGGGCAATCTCAAGGCTACAAATCCATCTCCAAAGACCTGAATATGTAAAAAAAACAAGAATAGCATAAAGAATAAAGCTAATGTAAACTCATGTAAAGCTGTCGGAACACGAGGGGCGAATGAAGAGGCCGCCGGGATAAACGCATACACATACAGTAGAGGTCCCTCTTAGCCAATTGGATGCGAGGAATGCTAAGCAATCGACAATGGCAGAGCAGCTATAAGTATGTTACGTTCAGTAAACTCTGGGATCTGCAAGTATCAGCCATACTGTATTTCTGCCTTCTTATGCTGAAATTTCTTTCTTAACAAGAGACAATATTTTCTCTTTAAGGTGTTTCTTTATCTGTAAAATCTGTATGTATAGACATTCTTAAGTAGAGGTACATCTGTATATATATAATATATACAGTATAGCAATTTACTGCTAAAATGTTGGCCTCTAAATGTGCCGCTGTCGTTTCTGCTTTTGCAGTGTTTCATTCTATTTTTTTTTTTTAGCTACTGCCGTAGGAGTAGATGATATTACAGAATTACATGATAGACACTCCCCCTCCCCCAAATAAAGACTTAATAAAAGGAGAGATAGCAGGTGGGGGTGGTTGACTCAATGGCTGAATCAACATCATCAGCATTGTAATGAAAGGATTACATTCTGCCAGGGTTTTTTGACCGAGCCAAGTGAAATTAGGCCATCTATGTGTGGGTTGAACTGTGTGTATTTTGGGCATATAATATAATTTTCACTTTATTTTTCCAACGTGGAACAATGCATGTCTTTATACCATTTACTTTGCAGAAATAGAGTTCTTGTGCCAATCCTGCAATGACGGGGTCTGTCTCATGTCTCTTTCTCTCATTTTTTTAGAGGGTGTTCTAGCAGTGAGACTGAAAGTGAGGCGGGAGATTTGTTGGACCAACAATTCGAGGAGCTAAACAACAAGCTTAACTCGGTCACTGATCCTACAGGCTTTTTGCGCATGGTGTCCAGAAACAACCTTTTCAACAGGTAGGGGAATGTTGCAAAATATCTAGACACCTGTATGTGTATAAAGAGTGGATCAAAATTGAGTTCAGTTGGCTGTAGAACCAGAAAAGCTCATTTAGTTAGCAATTCACTAGTTCATCTGTGAAAGGAGTTATTGTTCAGTCTGTGCAGAGGCAGAATGCCAATATCCTTGTCAAATAGACTTGGAGCCAAGCCTATATCAGTCTGTTCTGATGGATTGGGCCCATTTTGTGCATATAATATATATGCTTTACACTTACACTGTCTTTGTGTAGGTAATAGGTATTCATTTGTCCTCTGAGCAGAGGTGGGTAGAGTAGCCAAAAATTACCTCAAATAAGAGTAGCATTACTTAGAAATAATATTACAAAAGTAAAAGTAGTAAAAGTCTTCCAAAAAAATGTCCTCAAGTACAAGTAAAAAAGTATTTGGTGAAAACAATACTCAAGTAATGAGTAACATTGTCAGTAACTGCTTATATTTTTGTTGGATTTTTTAAAATAAACAATGGTATTTTTTTCCTGAGCACCTAGTTATCTATATGAATTGTTGTTATAATGATACTATATAATAACTCATTACATAACCGCATTAAGCCAGAGAAATACAAAATAAGAACAACACATTGAATTCCAACGAGAGAAATTCCAACGAGAGAAAATAATTAAATAAATGAAGCATTATTCGTCCAAAGAGCATGAATGCCCTCTGGTGGAGAAAATTGTTCCTAGTTTAAATAGTGAAGACTTCATTCATAATTACTGTTTTGAAATTAGAATGATATCTCCGGTTTTCTGCGGTCAATCGGTGCCAAATAAAAACTGAGAGAGATTAAAATCCATGCTTTTGAGTCATGGCAGTGCTCTGTATCAAATTCTTCATTTTTTACGGTGCTTTAAAAACACCACGTGATTGAACATGCTGGCGTGAAGATAGAACGGCAAGCTTGGGTCTCATTGGTATTATGGAGTCATATGATTATTGTTGCAACGTCTCATTTGTGAAATCGTTGGACCTACTCTTGGCATCGCTGTCAAAAAAAAAAAAAAAATCTAATCTGTAGACTAAAAAGGAAAAATGTAACAACTCTTGTGTAGCCCAAAGTAGCGGAAAAAGAGTAGTGTTTTTTCATCACAAATCTACTCAAGTAAAAGTAAAAAGTACAGCTTATTAAAACTACTCTTAGAAGTACATTTTTCTCAAAAAGTTACTCAAGTAAATGTAACGGAGTACATTCAACACATTACTACCCACCTCTGCCTCTGAGTCTTTGTAGTTTATTCAAAGCATTGTATTATTGATTCTAAGCAAAGCACTACATTCCTATTGCAATGATTGGATATGTACACCAATACATCATGGGCATGAGTATATGTGTGTGTGACTGGGTCATATTTCCCTTTACTCGACCTCTATTGAGCTTCTCTTTGATGAGAGGATAATTCCATCTTTAATTGAGTCTTGGCGCTCATTAAGCCCCTTTAATGGGCTCCCGGTAATAATCCACTCATTCTTGTGAGCTTCAAAAAAGCCAGGAAATATAAAGCTCCTGAGGCTGTGGAGCCTACCATGGATCACAATGTTAGAGCCAAGGAAGACAAAACTTCTTTGGGTCATTATGATAAACTGCATGTGAACTGCACGTATTGCTAAAATGTTGAAGGAATGAAAGAGTGTCAGATGATTACATCAACACACAATTAAGAGAAATGTTACTAAATTATTTCAGTCGAGGCAATCAAATACAGTGGTACCTCTACATACGAAGTTAATTCGTTCCAGAACCTTGTTTGTAAGTCGAAATGGTCGCATGTCGAGCAGGATTTTCCCACAAGAATACATTATATTTCCATGACCGTATTTTTCGGACTATAAGTCGCAGTTTTTTTCATAGTTTGGCTGGGGGTGTGATTTATACTCTGCAGCGACTTATGTGTGAAATTGTTAACACATTATTATATCATTTCACATGTTATTTTGGTGTTTTGGAGTGACACTGATGGTCTGGTAAACTTGTTAGAATTTTCTCTATGCTATAGTTATCTGAATAACTCTTAGTAGCTATGTTACGTTAACATATCGGACACGTTTGCATTGCGTTGTTCATGCATCATGTAACATTATTATACTGTACACTTATTCAGCATGTTGTTCTCTATTGTATATTTTTTTCTAAATTACCTTTCATGATGACATATCGGTTCTATGTGTTGGATTTTATCAAGTAAATTTCCCCCCAAAATGCGAATTCTACTCGGGTGCAACTTATAGTCCAAAAAATGCGGTAATTCATTCCACAGCCTGAAAACCTACACTAAATCCTTAATAAATACTGCTGTTACTATTGGAAATAGCAATTACAAAGAGCAAAACAAATACATTATGAATAAAGTAGTAATAATAATAATAATAATACCTTTAATAATGTAATAAATCGGGTTCTAATATGGCGAATGTATTTGGCATGGTGTACCTGAACTCATCGTGCTGCAGACGACAGAATGAGAGAGAGTGCATTTGAGATATTACTTTCTCTTTTAACGCCCTGTTGTTGCTGGTGTCAACGGCCGCGGACAGTTGGTGTGTTGTGTTACACAAGTTCTGAAATAAATGATTAAAAACCTGACGAAGCTGGCGATCTCTTTCCGATGGTAACACAATAATAATTGTCAGCTTAATTTATAAAGACTGGCAAACGGAGGTCGGAGGAGTATTGTCAAGGAGTTCACGGACACGCACCCCACGCTCAAATTTTTCTATCATTTCCATCTTTATTTCAATGTTAAGCCTCACCTTTTTTTCTTTTTTCACCACCTGCTTTAACATTCTTAGAACCCATGTTGATTTCTCTCACAAGAAAATCCTGCTTGCGTCCGTCTTGCGGGAAAACAATGAAATTGCGATGCTGTCATCAATCGTTGTATTTCGATCATTTCGTATATATTATATTCTACTTTATGTAAAAGTTTTAAAATGTGATTTTGGTCATTCGGGAATTCAAGCATACACCATACTTTAGGTGTAACTTTAGTTTATACGTAAATGGTTTTAAACTTCAGTTACATATTTTAAATAGTTTTTGCCCAAATTAGGCACCCGCACAAGTAAGCCCTCCTCAGCATGCTCTGTCTTTTCTCTTCATTGTTTCCCCTCCACACTTGACACACATCTTGTCTCAGATTATCCCTTTCCTCCCTTCTCATTCTTCCATCCTGTCAGGCTAACAAATGGTTGTTTGCTTTCCATTGAGGCTCTTGCCAAGGGCTGAGTGAGTGAGTGAATGTGTGAGCGAGAGAGAGAGAGAGAGAGAGAGAGAGAGAGAGAGAGAGAGAGAGAGAGAGAGAGAGAGAGAGAGAGAGAGAGAGAGAGAGAGAGAGAGAGAGAGAGAGAGAGAGAGAGAGAGATTGTAAAAAGTAGATTGAGTGAGTGAGTTGGAGAGCTTTAGTTTAGAGGACGCTAGTGGTCTGGGCTCCCAGTTGGGCTGATGAGATGCTTTTTGGCTGGACCTGGAAGAAAGAGCAGATGGATGCTTGTGACAAGTGTGGCAATAAAACTTGGCCCTCTGCTCCTTCTGCAGCAAAGGCTTTTTACTCGATGGCCATCATTAGCAAGTTCCCAATGTGTTTTGTCTTTTTGATGACATAGGGAGGCAAAGTAAACATACACTATCTCCTGTCAACTTAATCTTATTTGTCACATTGGTCAAACAATGCTGTCATGGTTTTGCACAATATTTTAAATGAACATATGTACAGTGGGGCAATTAAGTATTTAGTCAACCACTAATTGTGCAAGTTCTCCCACTTGTAAATATTAGAGAGGCCTGTAATTGTCAACATGGGTAAACCTCAACCATGAGAGACAGAATGTAAAAAAACAACAGAAAATCACATTGTTTGATTTTTAAAGAATTTATTTGCAAATAATGGTGGAAAATAAGTATTTGGTCAATACCAAAAGTTCATCTCAATACTTTGTTATGTACCCTTTGTTGGCAATAACGGAGGCCAAAGGTTTTCTGTAACTCTTCACCAGCTTTTCACACACTGTTGCTGGTATTTTGGCCCATTCCTCCATGCAGATCTCCTCTAGAGCAGGGGTCCCCAACCTATTCCACTAAGGCACACTGTGGGTGCAGGATTTCATTCTTACCAAACAAGATGACAACACTTTTTCCCCAATCTGGTGTTTTACAAGTGCAATCAGTTGATTGCAGTCAGGTGTGGCTTGTTTTAGCAGAAGCCTCATTGGTTCAACTGTCTCTGCTGGATCGGCTGGAACAAAAACCAGGACCCACAGTGTGCCTTGAGGACTGGGTTGAAAACCCCTGCTCTAGAGCAGTGTCGTTTTGGAGCTGTCGTTGAGCAACACGGACTTTCAACTCCCTCCTCACCCCGTGGCGTCAAAATGATAACTAGAACAGTAAGAAAAAATCCCAGAACCACACGGGGGGACCTAGTGAATTACCTACAGAGACCTGGGACCACAGTAACAAAGGCTACTATCATTAACACAATGCGCCGCCAGGAACTCAAATCCTGCATTGCCAGACGTGTCCCCCTGCTGAAGAAAGTACACGTCCAGGCCCGTCTGCGGTTCGTTAGAGAGCATCATAGATGATCCAGAAGAGGACTGGGAGAATGTGTTATAGTCAGATGAAACCGAAATAGAACTTTTTGGTAGAAACACAGGTTCTCGTGTTTGGAGGAGAAAGAATACTGAATTGCATCCAAAGAACACCATACACACTGGGAAATTGCAGTGTTTGATCATAGACTATATTAACATACACAAAAAAATACACACTTGTTAATAATGTAACTAATCTAATCTACACTACCCGAATTATCCAGGAATGCAAAAAAATAAACATTTGTCTTAAGACCACTCAACATTATCTCTCTAAATAAATAAATAAATAAATATAACTGAAAAAACTTCTTTGTCCAGCTATTTACCTATAAATTAAGTCTTCCTTAAGGCAAAACACTACTGCTTTTGTCCACAAGCACGGCTAAATTCAACAAAAAATGACAAAAAATATTTTTAAATAAATAAAGTAGAAAATAAATACAGTAAATTAAATTTAAAAAAAAAAAAAAAAAATGTAAGTCATCAGCCAATAATACAGTGCTGCTCAAAAGTTTGTGAACCCCCTCAACATTTTGGAATTTTCTATTATTTCAACCTGATTTCCTAATCAATCAATTCAGTAGTTTTTTTTTTGTTTTTTTAACAGTTGTGTTGTCGAGACTAAATTAAAAAGAGTTTTCATCAACTGATGTAGGTGCAAAATTGAACTGTTTGGTCACAACCAAAACCGCCATGTCTGGCGAAAAGTCAACACTGCATACCACCAAAAGAACCTTCTCCCAACAGTGAAGCATGGAGGTGGGAATGTCAAGATCTGGGCTTGCTTTTCATCCTCAGGACCTGGACAACTCCACATAGTCCAGGGAATCATGAATTCTGAGGAATATTGTCAAATCCTAGAACATAACCTGACGCCATCTGTTTTGAAGTTAAAGCTTGGCAGAAGGTGGATCATGCAACATGATAATGATCCAAAGCATTCCAGCAATACAACCAAGGAATGGCTGAAAAAGAAGAAGATTCGTGTTCTGGACTGGCCCAGTCAAAGTCCTGACCTAAATCCCATTGAAATGCTGTGGCGGCACCTGAAGCGAGCAGTTCATGCCAGACGCCCATCAAACCTCTCTCAACTGACTGCGTTCTGCAAGGAAGAATGGGCAAAAATCCCCCAAAGTAGATGTGAGAGGCTGATTAGTCACTACAGAAACCATTTGGCTGAGGTAATCTCTGCAAAAGGAGGCGCAATATCCTATTAACTGAAGGGGTTCACATACTTTTGCACACATGATATCTGAGTTTTTCTTAAATCAACCACTTTTGTTAAATAAAGAATGACAATATAACTATTTCTTTTGTTTCAGTCCATTATTTGGAATGTCAGTATTGTGGATTTGGGTATAACTTAACATTTAATAAGGTTATTTTAGTTTTTTTTACAAAAAATCTGACCATCGCTGTGGGGTTCACAAACTTTCGAGCAGCACTGTACGTGCGTTTGAGGGGAGAAAACGGACCAGCACATTCTGCAAGTGAAAAATGCTAAATGTAAGTCTGAACATGATTAAAAATAATTCACCTAATAATGATAGGGTCAATTCTATCCCTACAACATAGCCTATAGGAATACAATCTAAATTACCTATATAACTGAACGCATTATATAATGTAAATAAGTTTACTTAAAGGTTGGTGGGGAGGGACAATTTGAGTATCACGAAAAGTTGGTAGTGTAATGTCCCTACGTCCCTATGAAAACGCACGCTCATGTATAAATGAACAGTTGACTATTACCGTTTCTCAAAACGAATCTCCACATTTGGAATGTAATACTGTCTATATCAGCACAGTTGCTGACTACTACAGCTCTATCCTGCCACCTTGTGGAGTCAAATATACTTTGAGATCAGTGTTGTTCATCTCACGTTCAACGAGAACATCGAAATTTCCACAAACTGCACTGGTAGCATTGCTGGAATCTTATCAAAACATGCAATGATAAAATATTGGATTTTATTGTTGCTTCATACATAACACTAAGTGCACATATCCCCAAAAATATTGGTGCTTTAGCAGCTAATAGTATCTTATGACTTAAATATTGAATATGACTAGCTGCTTGGACAAACTTTAAGAATAAACGAATGAGGTGACCTAGTGGTGATATATTAACATAATTAAGTTCCTTAACGTAATTGAATACATAGCAGGAATGTGTAATTTACAGTCTGAAACGTTGCACTTGCAGAAGCTGCCAGAGCATGACCAGCCTGTTCAGTAATACCATGTCTCCTGCCAAAGACGGTTGTTCTTCCCTGCCTCATCGCACCAGCAATCTCGGGAAGCCTCCTCTCAGAGCACTTTATGATTTGCTCATTGCACCTATGGAGGGGGTGAGTGTTACCTCTTCCTGGAATTCTGTGTGAGGGATGAAGCAACACACAACAGTTGTATTTTTTTGTAACACTACATGTGCACACCTATTTTGTCCAACAGGGTTTGATGCACTCCAGTGGTCCGGTGGGCAGACACAGACAACTTGTCATGGTGCTGGAGGGAGAACTTTATCTTATCCCTTTTGCTCTGCTAAAAGGAAGTTCATCCAATGAGTATCTGTATGAGCGTTTTAGCCTCATCGCTGTTCCCTCAATCCAGGGCCTTGGATCCTGTGCTAAGGTTGAACTTTTGATTCAAATGTTCATAATGGCGTACCGCAAGCAACACGTCACTTCCGCTCATTAATATTCATGACATTAGCTACTGTTTCTAAGGGGGGGACACGCCACCGTTTGTTCCTAATAGGAAATAAATGGAAATCGTGTACGAAGGAGATGTTTACAGAGCTAAACCTACCAATTATCTCCGAAAATGATGTCCCTGGTGCCAAATTCACTGGCAAAGATGTGGAAGAACTAGGGCTGTCAAAATTATCGCGTTAACGCGCGGTAATTAATTTTTTAAATTAATCACGTTAAAATATTTGACGCAATTAACGCACATGTCCCGCTCAGAAAGTATTCTGCCTTTTGGTAAGTTTTACAGCAAGGCATTTTGTGCTGTCCAACAGCGAACTCTTGTGGTCGCTTTGTGACATGGTTTATTATTTTCTTCTTTTCTTTCTTCATAATGGCTGCACGACGTCTCGGGCTGATAATGTTGTGCTTATATGATCCTTGGACAAGATTTGTCCGTAAGTATGGTTGTTATAAAGAATGTACATATTATGTTAGTAAGCGAAATGTTATATTTTTTGTATGAGACGCTTTTTGTTTATGTTTAGTGAACCTGTATAGCGTGCTAAGCTAACGTTGTTGCTAATGCAATGCTTGTGTACTTTTATTTTGTAGTTTTACGACGGTCTAAAGAGGACAATGGTTTGAGGCCGTTTTATTAATAAATCAGATGAAAAAGGAAGAAGTCTAATTATTAAGGCGTAGTTCACTGGCTGTATAGCTTTGGAAAAAGTAGACGCTTCGGAGTGAGGACAGCATAGACAGATTTAAATGACAGTAGAGTGAAATGCCCACTACAGTCCTTATGTACCGTATGTTGAATGTATATATCCATCTTGTGTCTTATCTTTCCATTCCAACAATTTATTTTACAGAATATGTATATATAATTTACAGAAAAATATGGCATATTTTATAGATAGTTTGAATTGCGATTAATTGCGATTAATTACGATTAATTAATTTTTAAGCTGTAATTAACTCGATTAAAAATTTTAATCGTTTGACAGCCCTAGGAAGAACATAAAAATGTTCAGTAAAAGAGATGGCATGAGTGTCGAAGGCTGAAAAAGACGATAAAAAACGAGCCGACCTAAGCATAGCCTTAGCTTTTCTATCTATGTGACTGACAATGACATTCTCCTGTTTCAACAAGCTATCATTTACCACCAGCACTGTCTTTTTTATATATTATATCCTCTGGTTGTCCTACGGCTATGACCATTCTTGGGGGTAATTTAGTTAGTTTTGTGTAGCGATCGCAAATGCTACTCAGTGACAGCCAACGAACACTTTAAATTTTTTCATTGTTAGCAAATCTTCATTCTATAACTTATTTACACTTCCCCCTTACTAAAGTTGTTTTTTTTTTGCAACAGAAAATGTAACAGTGGCAGTCAGATACCTTTTTAATTATTTTCAGGTCATTCATTGTCAAGCAGCATGGCACATCACGCAAAAAAGAAGTTAAAAATACCAAAATGGCTTACCTCTTTGTCCTCTGAAAGAAAATGTCAACCCAACAAAATGTTTACTGCATAAATGTTTACTGCCGAGCTGGCGTTAAAAGTCCGCGCAAGTTGATTAAGTCTTCACATTTTTTCCTCCGAGTTTTTGGTTTCGGGAAACATATGAAGAAAACATCCTTCATATGTCGTAATGTCTAGAGTCGTTTCTACAAGTTCCAAAAAAGCAATGTGTGATCAGCATGTTCGTTTTTGAAAGATTACCGGAGAATAGTAGCACAATTACCATGGTTTCTATGCGACGGCGGGTCTATAATGTCCCACTCCTGCTTTACTTCCGCTTTACGAAGCAACGTCACGTTCTAAAAATAGCATGCATGCGGTACGCCATTGAAAATGTCATAATTAATGACATTCTAACAGGCCATTTGCCAAAATTTTGGGGGGAAAAAAGTCAGTCTTTTTTTGTATTGTCATGTGTTTAGGTTCACTCCCGGCGGCCTGGACCAGCTCCCTGCGGTGGGGTGTCGATGGCAGCAGTAGTGGGAAACCCTAGGCTGCCTTCACCTGTGATGGACCGCTGGCTCTGGGGGCCAATGCCCTCTGCAGAAGAGGAAGCTCTCATGGTAGCTGAGTTGTTGGGATGCCAACCACTTTCTGGGACTGCAGCGACAAAAGAGAGGGTCATGAGTGCCCTCACACAAGCAGAGTGTGCTCACTTTGCTACTCACATTTCCTGGAAATTAGCTGCTCTGGTGCTCACTCCTAACCCAGAAAGCATGCCTGGCGGAGCAAGTGCTAACGTGGGTGGGGGAACGATCGGTAGAGGTACGGGGCGAAGAAGAGGAAGCAGCAGTCGAGGCAGGAAGGGTTCAGTTGGAAGCGGCTACACTAACCCAGAATCTCACCACATGCAAGATGACAGCAGTGATGTGGACAGTATCTGCGACAGTCCACCGTTACAAGAATTTCTCTTGACAGCTGCTGATATACTGGATCTTAGGCTACCTATCAAGCTGGTGGTGCTTGGGTAGGTATTGTACACCCCTTAGCAAAAAGTATGGAATCACCAGTCTCGGACGAGCACGCGCTCAGACATTTTATTATGTAGAAGAAAATCAGATAAAAAGCTTGAAAAAATAATGAATTAGTTCAAAAGTGCAACTCTTTAGCATTTAGAAACATTAAAAGAAATTAATAAAAAACATTGTTGTGGTCAGTAAATGTTACTTTTATAGAGCAAGTGCAGGGATATAAATATAGAATCACGCCATTCTGAGGAAAAATATATGGAATCATGAGAAACAAACAAAGAAATTACAATCAAAACACATCTCTAGTATTTAGTTGCACCACCTCTGGCTTTTATGACAGCTTGCAGTCTCTGAGGCATGGACTTGATGAGTGACAAACAGTAGTCTTCATCAATTTGGTGCCAACTCACTTTGATTGCAGTTGCCAGATCATCCTTGCAGTTTGGAGCCTTGATGTGGACCATATTTTTCCCCAATTTCCACCAAAGGTTTTCAATAGGGTTGAGATCTGGGCTATTTGCAGGCCATGGCATTGACTAGATGAGTCTTTCTCTAAGGAATGCTTTAACAGTTTTAGCTCTGTGGCATGATGCATTTTCATCTAATCAAATGTTTTCATTATCCCCAAACATATATTTTCAATTGAAGGGATAAGAAGCTGTCTAAAATTTCAATGTAAACTTGTGCATTTATTGAAGATTTAACCACAGCCATCTCCCCAGTGCCTTTGCCTGACATGCAGCCCCATATCGTCAAGGAATGAGATAATTTTGATGTTTTCTTTAGGCAGTCATCTTTGTAGATCTCACTGGAACGGCACCAAACAAAAGTTCCAGCATCATCACCTTGTCCAATGCAGATTCTTGACTCATCATTGAAAATAACCTTCATTCAGTCATTCACAGTCCATGATTGCCTCTCCTTACCCCATTGCAATGTTGTTATTTTCTGTTTAAGTGTCAATAATGTTTTCCTTTTAGCTTTCCTGTATGAAAATTCCATTTGCTTTTGGTGATTTTGCACAGTTCTGTCACATACCTTGACTCCAGCTTCCTCCCATTTCTTCTTCATTTGTCTTGTTGTACATCTTCTGTTTTCAAGACATATGGCCTTTAGTTGTTTGTCATGATGTTTGGATGTCTTCCTCGGTCTACGAGTACGCTTAACTTTAACAACCTTGCCATGCTGTTTGTACTTGGTCCAGATTTTTGATACAGCTGACTGTGAACAGCCCACATCTTTGGCAACCATACGTGTAGCGTTACCTTGTTTTTTTTATTTATTTCTTTTAGTGTTTCTGAATGCCAAGGAGTTGATTTTTTTAAGTAATTCATTATTTTTTCAAGCTTTTTATCTGAGTTTGTTCTACATGATAAAATGTCTGAGTGAGTGCTCGTCCAAGACTGGTGATTCCATACTTTTTGCTAGGGGTTGTACACATAGTACATTTGTGACACAAATCTAAAGTGATCTACTATCCAAGTACTAAGAGGGATAAAATCATTGTGTATCCTCACTGACACTTTTTTTATCGCTTTTAATCAAGCTTCCTTTTTGATTCTGTCTCATTAGCTCCTACCTGGAGTCCAGCAGCAAAGTAACAGCTGACGGTGTTGTTGGCTTGACACGTTCCTTCCTGGCTGCAGGGGCGCAGTGTGTTCTTGTGTCTTTGTGGCCAGTCCCTATGGCAGCTTCGAAGGTTTTTGTCCATGCTTTCTACACTGCCCTTCTGAACGGGACCAAGGCAAGTGCTGCGCTGGCAGATGCCATGAAAACTGTACAAAGCAGCAAGCAGTACTCGCATCCTTCCAACTGGGCAGGTTAGTGTTGAAAATTAAAATTACATCAACAAATGATGGAAGATGACTTGAAACATCTCAATGCTCTTATATTTTCTATCCAGGATACATGCTGATTGGCAGTGATGTGAAACTTAACAGCCCCTCGTCCCTGATTGGACAAGCTTTAGCAGAGATTCTGCAGTATCCAGATCGTGCTCGCGATGCTCTGAGAGTTTTACTCCACTTGGTGAGAGTTTGACTTAACATAGCTAAGGAATTCATAGGGAAATGCATGTTACTGATACTTCTGTTGCACAACTTGCAGGTGGAGAAGTCCCTTCAAAGAATCCAGAATGGTCAACGTAACTCAATGTACACATCCCAGCAAAGTGTGGAGAATAAAGTTGGAGGAGTGCCTGGGTGGCAGGCCTTGTTAACTGCTGTAGGTTTCCGGCTTGACTCTGCAGGCACTGGCATCCCTGCAGCAGTTTTCTTTCCCACTGCTGACCCAGGAGACAGGCTCCAACAGTGCAGTACCACTTTACAATCACTTCTAGGTGAGTTCCAGACAAAGTTGGTATCAGACTACAATAACATTCGAAACAAAGTGTTGTGTTGTTATAAATGACTGAAATGTAAAATTATGATGGACACAAAATGTCAACATACACACACAAACAATGTTCTACTGTACATAAGGTCAAGTTTAAAACAAATATCTAAAGTTTTATCGGATGTGAATCTGAGGCTAGGTTCATACCGCAGGTCTTAATGCACAAATCCGATTTTTTGTCATGTCTATTTTTTTGGCATGCCCGTTCAGGCTGCCTTTGTCCATTGAGCCCGTTCAAGTATCACGCATGCACACTAATTCGCAGTCCGAGATGCGCTGAGGAAGCTGACCCGCATTCGCAGAAGCATCAAAACAAATGACCACAGATGCTGGCTCAACGTCAGTCAAAGGTGATCATATTTTAATTTCCAAAAAAGAGGACAAAAATAACAGAAGTGAATAATCGCCGTTTAGTCTTATAGTTAGAGTTTATATGGATCGATAGCATGCACGCACTGTCCGTGCATGACACACACACATACGGACAGTTTACCCCAACTCTCGGCCGTGTAAGCAATCTTGAAATATTGCTCATATGGAGCAGAAAGAAAACCGAGCATTCTCAGGTTTATCCTCGACCAATTTTATTTTTTTATGACTGTTGTCAAGCCCCACCCATCCCCAAAAGCCTTGTTCAAGGCAAGCTAGGCGCTAACACACAGCTGCACTGTTACTGTAGCGCCCTGTCTCTCTCGCTCTTTAATGATGTAATTGCTGCATGAATTCCGATTTGGGAGACTTGACAGTTCAGACCGCCGCGAGATTCTCGAAAAATGTGGCCCAGATCGGATTTAAACCACATACAAATGTGACCCAGATCGGATTTGAAATGGTCCAGTTGTATGCGACTTGTCCCGTTCAGACCGTCATGTTAATGCCTCACTCGAGTCAGAAAAACACGAAAAAATCGGATTTGTGCATTAAGACATGCAGTATCAAGTATGAGAATGGCCAGACTTGTTCGAGCTGATAGAAAGGCAACAGTGACTCAAATAACCACCCGTTACAACCAAGGTAGGCAGAAGAGCATCTCTGAACGCACAGTACGACGAACTTTGAGGCAGATGGGCTACAGCAGCAGAAGAACACGCCGGGTGCCACTCCTTTCAGCTAAGAACAGGAAACTGAGGCTACAATTTGCACAAGCTCATCGAAATTGGACAAAAGAAGATTGGAAAAACGTTGCCTGGTCTGATGAGTCTCGATTTCTGCTGCGACATTCAGATGGTAGGGTCAGAATTTGGCGTCAACAACATGAAACAATGGATCCATCCTGCCTTGATTCAACGGTTCAGGCCGGGGGTGGTGGTGTAATGGTGTGGGGAATATTTTCTTGGCACTGTTTGGGCCCCTTGGTACCAATTAAGCATCGTTGGAACGCCACAGCCTACCTGAGTATTGTTGCTGACCATGTCCATCCCTTTATGACCACAATGTACCCAACTTCTGATGGCTACTTTCAGCAGGATAATGCGCCATGTCATAAAGCTGGAATCATCTCAGACTGGTTTCTTGAACATGACAATGAGTTCACTGTACTCAAAAGGCCTCCACAGTCACCAGAGCTCAATCCAATAGAGCATCTTTGGGATGTGGTGGAACGGGAGATTCGCATCATGGATGTGCAGCCAACAAATCTGCACCAACTGTGTGATGCCATCATGTCAATATGGACCAAACTCTCCGAGGAATGCTTCCAGCACCTTGTTGAATCTATGCCACGAAGAATTGAGGCAGTTCTGAGGGCAAAAGGGGTTCCAACCCGTTACTAGCATGGTGTACCTAATAAAATGGCCGGTGAGCGTATAGTCATTTGTTTTGATGCTTCTGCGCATGCGGTTCAATTTGCTCAGCGCGTGTCAGACTGAGAATTAGTGCACACACGTAATACTTGAACGGGCTCAATGGACAAAGGCAGTCTGAACGGGCACACCAAAAAAACAGCTATAACAGAAAATCAGAATTTTGCATAAAAACCTGCCGTATAAACCTAGCCTTGCAGTGTATATACTCTGTGTTTTTGTTGTTGTTTTAATTTGGATATAATTCAGATTATCAGCAATAATAATAATGATAAACTACTGACTGTTCCCAATTGAAGAATATACTATGTTGACAATAATGACTGATTCTGTCCCTCAGGTCTGCCACCCCAAGCCCTTCAGGCTTTGTGCAAACTCATCACAGCTTCAGAAGCAGGGGAGCAGCTCATCAATCGGGTATGGACCTATCTAATAAAAAAGGACACCATGCACAACATTTTTTTTCTTGGCGCCTCACTCGATTTAAAGACAATGTATTTGCCGTTGCATAACCATATATTGTCAGGACTGAAAACACACTGTTGACGTGGCACCTTAAGCTTCAGTTTAATCTCTATTGAAACGCAGTAGTAAAGCCTAACTAGCTTTACTTCAAGCACTAGTTTTATCTAAAGTCTTCTTGTTTTACACCCAAACATGTGATGCCAGCTAATAATCCTTATCCGCATTTTTTGCGTAACGTGAAGTAAGCGCATGTTTCAATGTAGGGAGGGAATAGCTACTCACTTGATGCAATAAGCAGACAAACAACAAACTCATAAACATCCGAATAAATGTACACTGAAACTGATTAATGTTTACTTCATTGAACTTGTCCAGAAATGTTGAGAAATGATGACCCCTGAACTGGTTGCACAAGTCAATTCCACTGTGTGTCCCGCTCCACTACAAGATATCTCATGCATTTCTAGTTTAATAGAAAATGTATAGTAATGTTCATAATTGATGTAACATTCTCTGTCAATGTATGAACCGCAAAAGTATTTTTCCTGGATAATATTGTACACGCTACTGTTTCTTGTCCATTGTGTTTCTTCTTATTGACCTGAACCCTTATGAGCTGGCCTGTGTGCATGCAATAAAAATACTATTCTCTCTCCCCTTACCCTGCTGTGCAATCTGAAGGCTGTTAAAAATATGGTGGCGATGGTAAGTGTGCCTTCATCTACCTGTAATCCATCCCACCCATGCCTGCATCTGCTAAACCTTTTTGTAACACCACCATTGTGTAGAAGTTACTGCATTAAAATTGATTGCATGTTAATCTGCAAGAATGAAATCTAATCAACGACATAATGTATTGCAATCATGGCTATTCCTTTTTTAATGCATTGAAGATGTTTTACATTGTTTTGTTTTTTTTTTTTTGCTTTTTTTTCTGGTAATGCATCATAGTAGTATAAGTAATTAAGATATATGATGTAAAAGTGATGTGAGGACAAAGAAATGTGTCTACTCCTTAAATAGTTACGTCAGGTTAACAAAGGTGCTTCTGTTTTCGGCTAATCTCCAAACAAAAAAGGCCAGGGTACATGTGCACCACCATTTTGGTCTCTTGCCTTAAAAGCCTATTCAGCTGCTACAAACAGATGAACACGTGCCTGCAAATACGATAGCTTTAATAATTGTGTGCATTTCATTATGCAGTTAAGTAAATTCAAAACAAAGCTATTTATTTGTCCACCTTATTCACATTTGCTGTCAGGATTTGCAGCTCAACTACCAAAACCATATACCCGGTACTAGAAAACAGTGTCTGTCTCTCATAATACCAATAGAATTAGACTAACAATTTTAACACCATAACTTTTCTTGATCTTTTTTTTTTTTCTTCTTCTACTTCAGCTCCACCAGGTGCTAGTGCAGCTACAGACTGGTGAGAAGGAACAGGATTTTTCTCTTCTGCCCATTCAGGTGTCCATTAGTGTGCAACTTTGGAGACTTCCAGGATGCCACGAGTTTTTGGCAGCACTTGGTGAGTCGCCTTGTTTCTCACCATAGCTAACCTCATTACTAGGCATGTGCCAGTATGATATTCTGACGGTATGATAACCTCACGCCAACATATCACGGTTTCACGGTATTGCAATTACTGCTCTAAAAAGTGTTACTTTGATATATATATATATATATATATATTTTTTTTTTTTTTTTGGTTAACTTTTCCATTGAAAAACATTTTTATGTTTTAAAACATATTAGCAAATTGGAACAAAAGTATAATGTTAGGTTAAAAAAATGAAATACAAAAAAACATGAAATATTCTGAATAAAATTAAAATAAATGCAGTCCTTTAGGTGAACTTAAACCCACAGTTTAACATTATTACCATCAGAACAAAAATAATTTAATTATTTTCCATAAAAAACACATGTGTATGACTCGTATCATGTTTAAATTATACACACATTCTCTTTCTCAACACATACATTTGCCAGAAAGAAAAAATAAGCACACGTTTTACCGCCGCTAGACACACTAAACACACTGGAGTTAACTCTCGTAGCTGGTGGGAAATGTTTATGACAGTGTTTACTAACCTTTAATTTTGTATAAATGCGAAATCATATTGAAGGTATTGCCTCCTCAGCAGCCACCCACCGCAAACATGTTTTACATGTTAGTTTGCCCTCCTCCTCTAAGCCGCGGCCGTCTGTAACGTTCCTGAGCCGAAGTATTCCCATACCAGCGATTTCGTTTTTTCGATGAGGGGGAAAAGTTCAGGAGTTTCACCTCCTCCAGCCATTGTGTAGCACAGCTGACTCACTGACACTGAGCAACAACCAGTAGGGGAGGGTTGAGCCTTGCAGCTGCAAGTGAGGGATTTCTCCATGCATTTTTGGGACATAAAAAATACTGTATTTTCCCGAATATAAGGTGCAACCGTGTATAATGCGCACCCCAAATTTACTTGTAAAATCTAGGGGAAATTATTGTACCCGTTTATAACGCGCACCCTAATTTTAGCACCAATAAATAGAAGAATACAAGAAAACAGAGCTCGTGTACAGATTCAGAAATGTCATTTTACTGACTGGTGAAACACAGCTCAAGCATAGCACATTGGTAGTTCAAACATTACCATACACTGACAATTTTTACGGTAATAATATGATTTGAAAACCTCTCCAATTTAACAGAATCTAGGAGAAAACAAAACAGATGTGACTTTTCTTTTAAACGCTGCTGTATAACTTGCTCGTTTCATCATGATGAATAAATGTTTCTTCCATTGATTGATACGGTAAAATGAAAGTGAGAACGTAAGTCGGAAATCCGTGAGAGCTCACAGCTGTCAACACGACAGTAACAATAGGAACTATTGTTATTTGGGTTTGAGTTTCCCGAGGGACAGATATAGTTGACGGACTCAGGAAGTCTGTGTGCTTATGTTTGTTATGGTCCGAGTTGCGGAGCTGCAATAAACGTTGACTCAAATGAGTTCAAGAAACTAAATTATGTGCTTTATGAAGAGTGAAAAAAGCAGAATTTAACACAAACGAAATCATTCGGCCAATTAGAGTGAAGTATTACCGAAAAGAAATGGTGACGTCACGTACCGTAATTGTCGGCAACGGGTCGCTGCATACGTTTCTTCAACACAACGTGGCTGCGTCAATAAAAAAAAATCGGTTTATATTTCTGTCTCCATCCATGTACCCGTTTATAATGCAGACCATGATTTTACAAGTTTATTTTGGGGGAAAAAAGTGCGCGTTATACTCGGGAAACTACGGTAGTTAATATCTTAAGGACGGTGTGAAATGAATTTTTTGCTGTTTTGAAACCTTGACGTTTTCTTACCACGTTACACCTTATAAACCGGTGATCGGCACATGTCTATACATCACATGCATTGATTTAGAGATTACATTTGTTCTGTGTTTGGATGTGCATGTAGGTTTTGACCTTTGTGAGGTAGGCCAAGAAGAAGTGGTGCTAAAAACAGGCAAGCTAGCGAATCGCCGCACATTGCACTTTGCTCTGCAGTCTCTGCTGGCGTTATTTGGTAAGTATACATTTGTCTTTGTTTTTTATTCACGATTGTTATATTGTGATTGTTTTTCTGTCTCATTAAAAAAAAAAAAAAAAAAAAAAAAACACTTTCTTACAGACTCCACAGAACTGCCTAAGCGTTTAAGTCTCGACAGCTCATCTTCCCTTGAGTCTTTGGCCTCAGCGCAGTCTGTTTCAAACCCTCTTCCGAGTTATTCAAGCCTTCCTTTCACTCCTCATTGCCTGGACAGTCAGGCATCAGATGCCATCTCTGTCTATAGTCTGAGCTCTGTGGCCTCCTCCATGAGCTTTGCTTCCAAATCCGATTGTGACTTCCTCAGCCATCGGCACCGCAGTGGGGCCTCAGCACACTATGCGGCCCACAAACACCCTCACGTACCCCGCAGTCGATCGTCTCCTCATGGAGCAGCGACTGCAATGTCAGGAGCCCGAGGAGAAGAGGAGGAATATGAGGGCTTCTCTATTATCAGTAGTGAACCACTCGGGAGCCATTGTGACTCTTTGCCTCTGCCACCGGGCCACAGCCAGCGCCACCACAGAGGAGGAAGAGGGGTTGTTTCGCGGTCAAGTAGTGGGGCAGGCAGAGGTTACTCTGTATCAGTGTCATCAAGAGGCAGTGTCAGCACCCCCACTTCCCCAGTCAAAACATGCCTCGTTCCCAGTCCAAACTCACCCTTCCAGAAAGTTGGTAAAGTGAGCAGTTCAGACACAGGTGAATCGGATCAATCCAGTACAGAGACAGACAGTACTGTGAAGTCCCAGGAGGAAAAAAGTCCCCCTCTCGATCCTCAGGAACTGGCACAGAAGATTTTGGAGGAGACACACAGTCATCTACGGGCAGTTGGTAGTCTTCAGCGAACCAGGGTGGAGGGTGGAACTTCAAGAGGAAATTCACCACAAAGTAGCGCCTTCCGCTCCTCAGAAACTAGTGCATTTAGCCGTCCTAACAGCAGTGCTAGTGGCAGAGCTCAGTCTTCCCCAAAACCTAAACCCCCCTCCCGCTCATCTTCCTTGCAAAAAATAAGCTCTGGCTACAATAGTCCAGCTGTCTCAGAGGGTTCACAAAAGGACAGTAGCCATCCTTCGCCCATTTCAGAAAGCCATGCACAGTTCAAGTTGAAGTACCCAAGTTCCCCATACAGTGGCCACATATCACGATCCCCCAGTAATGTGTCTCCTAGTTCTGGTCACCAATCACCAGTTGGGAGTGCACCCTCTCCTGCCCTATCCTATTCCTCTACAGGCTCCGCCACCTCGGCTGATGCACCAGATCTTGACCGATTAAGGAGAGGGGTCATTGATGAAAAAGTCCAAGCCATCCACAATCTGAAGACTTTCTGGGTAAATGCTACAGCTCAGCAACATCTCGGCCCTGTCAAAGCTGTTCATAGCGCCCCTAGTCCTTTGGCAACTGCCAGTAGGGATGTACTGAGCCTTCTGAACCTCTCGCCACGACATTGTTCCCCCAATGATACCCAAGACAGCCTGGAGCTGCGGGAGCTGGGACTGCAGTCAATGGAGCGGGGTGGTAAGAACTCCAATGGGCATCACTGCTCCAGTCCTAAGAAAGGGGCTCCATCGCCTACCATTTCTACAAGCAGTAGTCCTGGTGCTCGTTCAATCCGACTACCCGCTGGGAACGGATACAAGTTCTTGTCACCTGGAAGATTTTTCCCTTCTTCTAAATGCTGAGATATCAGCTGTGCGTGATATGAAGAAGTTGGTCACTCTTTGAGGGCCGCGATTTGCCAGTCAAGCTTTACAAACAGTCAGGACAATTACTGACTGGTCGGATTGGTTGGTGTTTTGGCACATCCCTGCAGTTTTGGTTATGTGCCCAAAACTATGTAAATGGTGATGAGAAATGCTCAACGACCTGATACTGTGTTTGTGTGTAACTGTGTGTCAGGTAATTGTAAATGCCATTTGGTCTTTTCCCACCAAACATTGTTCATGCGGGCCAAGATGCAACGACTATGACTGACTTCTTCCATTTTATCTTTTGTTTTTTGTTTTTTTTTTAAAAATGTAATTGTTATTATTGTTTGTTATTGTTATTAATATTATAATTATTATTGTTACGTTTGTAAATTAATTCCAGTGTTTCACAATCAGTATTAAGCGTTTTTATATTATTAAAAAAAATGAACAAACATGTACCGTGTAAAGATGGATAGAGTGGAAGAAAAGATTTAATATTTTTTATCGAAAAGGGCATTTTGCCTGATTTCTTTGTGAATTGAGTGTCTGCTCTGAAGCATGGATTCTATTGCTATTCAATGTTAAGTATGACGTATGAATTTTTAGCCAATGATTTTTTTTTTTTTTTTTGATTTACATCACGGTTTCATGACGACCACCTGTCATTATCAGTAAACTGTTTCAATAAAAGGAAAAAACAAACACTTTTTCTCATCTGATCTGCAACCAACTACCTTAAGGAGGATCACCCTCTGGGGAGGCACACAAACAGGAGGGTTTGTTTTTGTTTACGTAGTTGATTTGGGTCAACTGATGAATGTGATTTTTTTCCCTTATAATTTCTATCGCTTTTTTTGAAAAAACAGGACATAATTTTAAATTGACGGTGCATTGAATCCCGAAATTTCCCCAGACATTTAAACATCCAAACCAGGTAGCCCCTTTAAGGGATCGATAAATATATGTGTATATATATATATATATATATATATATATATATATTAGTAGATTATTTTAGTAGTAGATTAATCGAACTATTCAGTTCGAATAATCGATTAATCGGATAAGGAACATAAAAAATTTAAATACCTGAGCTGAACCTCAAACGGTATTTAAAATAAATAAATAAATATGAGCATCTATGTACAACAAAAGAACAGTTGGCTAACTTACATAGCAAAAGTCTGCTAGCTTAAATGCTATAAAATGCTTTTTTATTATTATTATTATTTTTTTTTTTTAAACAATGCTCTTAGCAAATGGTTCAGACACATATTCCAACAAAAATGGCTAAATATACCTATAAACTAAATTACAAATGCATTGAAAACAACATTAGTTGAAACAAAAACCTAGCTTATGTTGATCTTAACAGGGAGCAGATGGATTCAGCCAAGTGAAATGAGGTAGACTAGAGGGCCGTGTATCCATCTAAATCAATAAAACTAAATGCAAACACTTTCAAAACAAACCATTACAACGCCACATAATTAAATGAATACTCGAAGTAGCAAAATTTAATTCGAATCTTTTTTCCAATTGAATACTCGAGTTAATCGATTAATCGTTGCAGCACTAATATATAGTATATTTTTGGATCAATATTGTGATAGGTGGGTTGAAATTGGTTACTACTTCAATATGTATTTCAGGAATGTGTTTGCTTTTGACATGTCATTTGAGATTTATGACTAATAATTACCGGAACTAAAACAGTACTTCTGCTTTTCATATGACCGTTTTTGTTTTTTTTGCAAGTATTTGCACTTAGTACCCTACATCGTGTGAGTGCTTTTGCCACCTCTTGTTTTTTTGCCCAGAGATGAAATCCCAACATTTACTGTGAAATGAGTGGCCTTTTCAGCCACGTGAAATCGATTTTACTGGCTCATGTACATGATGAGAGGGAGCGTCGAGCCAATCACAGACCACAAAGGGCGGGGCTAAATACTGTTTCTTCGCTGCTGATGACGTCAACAGCAATCAGCGGTCTCACTCGTTTAGCCGTACGACGTACAGGTCGACTCGGAGTTGGAACAAGAAGACAATGGTCCTCATCAAGGAGTAGTAAGTGAGATATTAATGCCGATCCTTATTTTTCAACACCATTTTAAATATGTTAAGATTTAATACGGGGTTTGCTCGGGTGTGGCAGGGGTTCAGGGATTGGGTACTTGCTACTAGGAAACTTTTCATCACTCTGAATGACTGACATGGTAACACGAGGAAGGGTGGTGGCATTGCCCAAAAAGTACTTTCTGGCCTACCGGCGTCGACAGCTAATGTTATCTTACTGTTTCCCATGTATCCTTATAAAGTAACTTAATCATTAACAGGCCGGTTAATGGCTGCCGTGCGGTAGTTGCAACGTGAGTGTTACTGCTCTTCCGCAAAGTTGTTGAACTTCATTTGACGTGCATGCTATACTAGCTTACACTTGGCTAATGTTAACAGAGCTAAACATTTCGTAATTGGGGTGGGCAGTCTTCTGGCGCTGTTAAACGTATCTCTATTTAAGTAGGGCTTGATGCCGCGATAGTGCCAAATTACTTTTTCCAGATATTCTTACACACTGCTAAACTTGGTTTGTGCGTGTCTCTTCGATAGCTGTATACCTTCAGGTACACAAGCTGGTTAGCAGATAGCTCGGAGTCTTCCAGCTCAGGCAAACGTTGCCACTAAATACTAATATCATGGCCAAGTAGCGCAAGTGTCTGCTATCATTCTTGTCACGTCGAAATATTAATGTCGCAGCGTTTTTTGTTTTGAAAATACCTCCTAAAATGTTCTTTTCCGGTTTTGAAATAGTTTTCTGCGTTTTATTTGGTTGAAAGGACGACTTGAAGGAAGGGCTTCCGCTGCTTAACGGACGTTACTATGGGATACCAAATGATTTTCTTATCAGATTTGTCAAAAAGTGTTTCGTAGTTTAGCACAACACTGTCAGCCTACCTTGTATTTCATCAAAGTATGAGGAGACAAACTATTGTTTTACTAGATACAGTGCTGATATACAGGACAACAAATGATACATTCCTGTTAAGGAGTGGGAACCTCTTGGTACCTTACGATACGATACGATACGATTTACAAAGCTCTCGATAACGATGATCTGACAATATGGCGGCACAGCGATTATAGATACATTGGTCAGGAAATCATTCTAGAATATTCTACAACAACTGTTGATTTTGGGCTATTTTACGGGTCACTTCCTGTTTATTTGGAGTTACAGAACAGGAAGTGACCTGGGAATCACCCAAATGAATAGGCAGTGACTCAACTCGACAGGAAATTACCTTTAAATGCCCTGAAAATCAGACAGAATGACTGTGAATGCTCTGGTTTCGAATGAACGAACGTTCCCAGTCTAAATGGATTCGGCGTCGTGCACCGTCAATGCAGCTTGAGACACTATTATGGTGGAAGATTTTGGTGGCAACTTGTTTTTTTTTTTTTTTTTTTTTTTTTTTTTAAAGACATTGACACCTTTTTAGAACGATATTTCGATTCTTGGCAGGAGCATATCGATAACCTTTTGTGATACAAAGTATCACGATATATCACCATTACGATATTTTTTCACACCCCTATTCCCGTTGACGATGGTCAAACATCCTAACAAAATGGAATCTGATGGCATTTGTTGATTAATTTGATTTGTACACTACACAGAAATTCAATCATTGAACTATCCAAAATAAGGAATCGAATAACATGTATGTACACTACTTGAATAAAAATCCAGTTGTATTAAACATATCACAACCTATTCCTCAAAAAATGAAACACTATTATTAATATACTATTAATAATCATTAATCGTCAAAAGTAAGGGTTTGAAATAGGGTTGATCAGATCATGTTTTTTTGCTTCCGATTGTTTTAGTTTGAGTATCTGCCAACCCCGATATTTCCCGATCTGATTGCTTTTTTTTTTTTTGCTCCCGATTCAATTCCAATCATTCCCGATAATTTTTCCCGATCATATACATTTTGGCAATGCATTAAGAAAAAAATGAATAAAACTCAGACGGATATTTACATTCAACATACGGTACATAAGTACTGTATTTGTTTATTATGACAATAAATCCTCAAGATGGCATTTACATTATTAACATTCTTTCTGTGAGAGGGATCCACGGATAGAAAGACTTGTGACTTTGTATATTGTGAGTTGTGACTAAATATTGCCATCTAGTGTATTTGTTGAGCTTTCAGTAAATGATACTGCAGCCATTCAGCCCAAATGCATGATGGGAAGTGGAACCATGACCGTGCGTAGTGCTACCAATTGATATATCTTCTCTGCGTTGGGAAATAACATTAGGTGTTAAGAAAAAGATCAATTGCTACCTTGCTTCCCCACATTACTTCTCATGATATTTCTAATCGAAGGGAGAGGGATTGTAAGGCATTAGCCTATTAAAAGAAGGCTCCAAAGGCTGCCAAAATTCACTCTTCTCATTGTACACTGCCTCTTACCACTCTAAATGGGTATAACGGCGCCATCACAGATTGAGCGCGACAGTGCGTGAGTGGGTCATGCAACGCATGCATTAATTGCATTAACTATTTAACGTGATACATTTAAAAAAAAAATTAATTACAGCCGTTATCGGGATAAATTTGATAACCCTACCTTAAGCCTAAACAAAAGACTCTGGATGAGTGTAACATATGTCTGTAACGTTAAATGCAATTAGAAACAGATTTAATTAAAAAAAAAAATATATATATATATATATATATATATATATATACATATTAAAAAAGGCATGGCCGATTCCGATACTTTGAAAATGACGTGATCGGACCCGATTGATCATCCCGATCGATCGGGACATCTCTAGTTTGAAAGAATGCTGCCTTTTACCCAGGGGTGGGCAAACCGGTCCTCGAGGGCCGCAGTGGGTCCTGGTCTTTGTTCCAACTGATCCAGCACAGAGCTTTTAACCAATGAGGTTTCAATGGAAACAAGAGGCACCTGACTGCAATCAACTGATTGCACTTATAACACATCAGATTGGTGAAAAGGTGTCCTCTTGATGGGTTGCAGCAAAAACCCGCACCCACAGCGGCCCTTTGTGGAATATCTTGCCCACCACTCCTTTAACCCTTTAACACCTAAGCCTATTTTGTCCGAATTTGCATGCCTTTTGATGATGCCTTTATATTAAAAAAAAAACAAAAAACAAAAAACACAATGACCTGGTTGGGTCCCTTTTTTGGACACCATAACTTTCATGTCCAAACTGTTGTTTTCTTCACTGACCAATTATAATAAACATTTTGGACCAAAAAAGACCAAAGCAATCCCTTTTTTGGGGTCAAAATGTGTAATATTGATGTCTCATTGACAAACAAACATGCGCAACAAAACGTTTTGAAGCTTGATAATATTTATTCAACTTCTTAGGATAAACATTCAACAGAAAAAAAAGACTGAATAGTTTTATATGGCTAGGTTCATACCGCAAGTCTAATGCACAAATCTGATTTTTTTGCCATATCTGTTGTTTTGGCGTGCCCGTTCAGACTGCCTTTGTCCATTGAGACCATTCAAGTATTACGCATGTGCACTAATTCGCAGTACGATACGCGCTGAGCAAGAAGACCCGCATGCCCAAAAGCATCAAAACAAATGACTACACATGCTGGCTGTCATCCGTCATTCCAGGGCGATCATATTTTGATTTAAAAAAATTGGACACAAATAACAAGACATAATCGCGTTTAGGCTTATATTCAAAGTTTCTGTTGATCGATAGCATGCATGCACTGTCCGTGCATATCACACACACACGGACAGTTTTCCCCCAACTCTCGGCCGTGTAAGAAATCTTGAAATATTGCTCATATAGAGCAGAGAGAAACCGATTATTCTCAGGCTTATCCGCGACCCATTTTTATTTTTTTATGACTTTTGTCAAGCCCTATCCCAAAAGCGGTGTTCAAGGCAAGCTAGGCGGTAATGCACACCTGCACCTCTACGGTGGCACGCCGTCTCTCTCGGGCTTTGATGACGTAATTACTGCATGAATTCCGATTTGGGAGACTTGCCAGTTCAGACCGCCGTGACATTCTGTAAAAATATGGCCCAGATCGGATTTAAACCACATACGAAAGTGACCCAGATCGGATTGGAAATGGTCGACTTCTATGCGACTTGTCCCGTTCAGACCGTCAAGTTAATGCCCCACTGGAGTCGGAAAAACACGAAAAAATCTGATTCGTGCATTAATACCTGCAGTATGAACCTAGCCTATTTGACAATTCAACACAAACAGCAGGTATGGTCATAGGCGTATCAAATCAAATATAATATTGAATAAAGTCAGTTTAAAAAGTGTTAACAATAAACTAGTTCAGTTCAATTTTTTCAGGCTGCCACTCGATTCCCCCATGAACAAGACAAAGAGCTACGTCATACACTACGTCACACAGCCCGCTCTTCTGCTGTATGCGCTGTCAGCTTGTCACTCTTCCCAATTTGCCGACTCATCCGAAGAAAACGACAAATCTGTTCTATCCTCTTCCTCGAGTTGATGAAATAATGCATTAGCTTGTGCTAAATTTAGTTTTTTATTCCCAACGTTTCAAAGTCGCTCGCTTGACAATCTTTTAAAAATGTTCACATTAAGTTTGTCTTTCTTGACCTCACAATGGCTCCTGGGATATGTAGTTTTTCGTTGTGCTTTCAGTTTGAAAAAGGATAATAAATGATGGAAATATGGACATAAACACATAGTCCATGCAGTATTTTAATATTTATTTATGTGGGTAATTAAACTATAAAACTCAAATGACATTATCTCCCATTTTACTCGGTCGATTGACGTCAAGTAAAAACCGTCTTGGACCTCAACTTCCGCACTTTCAAATGAGATCAACCAGTGACACGTGGGTGACGTAATTATGTGACGAGGCTTCAAAGATGATATGCGTAAACACATCCGGTGTTTAAGGGTTAATGTTCTGGAACCACCCTTTAAATGGCCAAACTCGGCAATATTTTAATCACAATTGAGAGACCATACATTGTATGGCATACAAGGTAACATTTGCTTGCTTCAAGTTTTGTTTTTCCACTTTTAATTACTAAACAACTTACACAGGAATTTAACATTGTACATTTAAATGACAAAATGTTCAACCAAAGCATATAATAGATTGCTTTTTGACTACTATACAGTAGATACTGTATTGCAGTAATTATGAACCTTCAAACAGTTGCATCTTTGAACACACAAAAACTGCAGCAGGTTGTGTCCAGCACAAAATCTTGCTACAGTGAAAGGTGTGCTTCAGTTTTGAAAGTGTTAAAAATGTTTTTGGCAAAAATGGAAGTGGTCCTATGTTCAAAACATACACAGCTGCAGCAGTGCCTGCATACAAAAAAAAAAAAAAAAAAAAACAACAACACAAAGATGGCTTAAGAGTCTATGATCAAAGTGGGAATCGGAACAATAAACTGTGACAAAGTAGGGGAACATTGTACCATGTTTTGACTGATGAAAATTACAAAGTACCGTATTTTTCGGACTATAAGTCGCACCTGAGTACAAGTCTCACCAGCCCAAAAATGCATAATGAAGAAGAAAAAATAACATATAAGTCGCATCGGAGTATTAAGTCGCATTTGGGGGGGAAATTTACTTAATAAACTCAAACACATAGCACAGCTATGTCATTTTCAGAGGCAATTTATAATAAAAATACATGCTGAATAAGTGTACAGTATGATAATGTTACATGATGCATGAAGAATGAAATGCGAGCGTGGCCTGTATGTTAACGTAACATACATAGCTATTAAGAGTTATTCGGAAAACTATAGCATAAAGAACATGCTAACAAGTTTACCGAACCATCAGTGTCACTCCAAAACACCAAAATAACATGTGAAATGATATAATAATGTGTTAATAATTACACACATAAGTCGTTCCAGAGTATAAGCCGCACCCCCAGCCAAACTATGGAGGAAAAAAAAAAAAAAAAAAAAAAAAAAAACTGCGACTTATTGTCCGAAAAATACGGTAAACTACAGTGATGCACAACAATCTTACACCATGCATTGAAAATTGTGCATGGAATTGTCTTTACCACTTATTGGGATAATGTTGTTGATAGTATTCTTAATTGAAGATATAGCACGCATCATTTCTAAATCTCATCTCTACTGCTTACTCAAGCATGCATACTTCTGCACATTTCAATTACACGTGATTTAAGTGAAGGTGAGGCTGAAAGTCAACATCAGTCATTAGTAATTATGGTATTTGCTCTAACCGTCTAGCTGGCTAGTTCCTGATTTGAACTGTAAAATACAGGCTGATTATAAAGCTGCGTAGCCCTCATTCGGTCTGTGTTATTCAGTTGTATAAGGAAAAGAGTACTACCTACCCACTGAAGTTGAAATAATTACCACTGAATAAATTTTACCATTACTTGACCGCAACAAAACCAATATCATTATCAGTTCTGAACAAAGTCAATTGAAAACTTTTTAATTTTTTGCTGTCATTTCTGTCAGGCCACTGTTAGTATTTTAGGTGTTTTATTGTGTATTAACAATTTATGTACTGTATATACCATTCAAAACTCCAGTTAGACATTTCCATCATCACTTCTATTCAGTTGATGTCAGGTGGTGATTTAAAACAGTTGATATTTAAATTGGTGTAATAAATGCAGGGCTAAAGGGCTCACCTTTTAATCATCTCTTTTCTTTGTCTTTGTTAGCCGTGTGGTTTTACCTTGTAGCGTTGAGGAGGTGAGTGATCTTTCTTCCTCTCATTGATGAAATTAATGTTGTCATGTTCAAATTTGTGCATTTCTGCCCTTTGTATCGCTCCACTGACACACACCTTTCTGTACTTTTTCTGTTAATGATTTAAGGGGCAAATACTTTTTCACAGCACTGTATCGGAGTTACTCCTTGCAACAGAGCACATATGGTTTTCCCGTTTTCTTGAGAAACATAATTGACAGACGATTTAAAATCTATTTTCTTTTTACTGTTCTACTCATAACATACAGAGGTCAAAATTAGTCTGTAACCTGGTTTAGGTTTGTTATCTATGCAATTTGTCAATTGTACAGTGGTACCGCTACATACAGATTTAATTCCTTACAAGACTTAGTTTGTAAGTCGAAATGATCGCAAGGCGAGCAGGATTTTCCCATAAGATTACAATATAATTCGTTCCACAGCTCAAAAATCTACGCCAAATACTTATTACTGCAGGTTAAATTACAAATAGCAAATGCAGATAGCAAAACAAATAAATTATAAATACAAGTTGGAGTTATTGTTATTATTATGTAACAAATCGCGTTCTAATGTGGCTGTTTTGTTTTGCGTGCTGCTCCTGAAAGCACTGTGTGACTGACTAGTGAGTGAAGGAGTGAGAGAGAGGTGCAGAAGAGTTTTTAGTTTCTCTTTCCATGTTCTATTGTTGTTGGTGTCTGCTACGGTGGACGGTAGCAGTGTTGTGTTGCACGAGTTCTGAAATAAATGATTAAAAACCTGTCAAAGCTGGCAACTTCCTTGCCAATGTTACAATAATAATATTAATAACAATAATGAGTCATCTTCGAGATTGGAGATTGGAGGCTGTATTGTCGAGCCAGTTTACTGACGCGCACACCACACTATTTTTCCATCATTTCCTTCTTAATTTCAATGGTAAGCGTCACCTTTTCCCCTTTTTTTTACCACCTACACTACCCTTCTTGGGATACATGTTGATTTCTCTCACAAGAAAATCATACATCCGTCTTGTGGGAAAACGATGAAATTGTGACGCTGTCATTGTCATATTTCGAGCATGTCGTTATGTCGACACAAATGACAGTAGGAAGTAGAGATTGACCGATATGACTTTGTCAAGACCGATACCGATTATTAGTAGTTAGAGGGGGCGTTAACCGATTTTTGGAGTCGATATTCATTTGCAGTAAAAATCTTAAAAATTGGCCTAAAGAATTTGAATAAAGCAAACACTCAACTTCATTAAAATGCCTAAAGCATGTTTGTTTATTGAATCTCACAAATAAAAAATAATAGGTCCAGAAGTGCCCGAGCCGCTATACAAGTATAACTGCATTTACCATTCCCATTTAACCGATCAGAGGATACGGTGAAAAATAGTGCAGGAGAGAAAGGCGCGGCTTCATCTGAGCCGAAATAACAGTTTTAAATTGATTTGTTTTCTTTTTTCGTTTCGGCCTGTCTGATTGAAAAAAACGGCCAATATCAATACACGTAAAATTTCCAAATATCGGCGCACTAGTCAAAAATACTATGTCGATTCAATAGTATGTTGAAGTACCACTGTATACTTGAGCATAATTATTTTTCAACCATCCAGAACAGTGTTAAAAAAAAAAGTCATACTTTGAATATATACTTGAATTATCTTTTAAACCCGGTAAAAAGACATCAAATATTGTTTTTAAAAAGGGGTGAAATGAGACCTTAAAGCACTTGTGAACTTGGTCTGCATTTCGCATAGAAAATAAAACACTCCATTCTATGAGCATTGTTCTTGTAAATGGTTGAAAATGCTCCTCAAAGCCAAAATATAAAAAATTAGACATGGACATTTTTGAGTTTGTAAAAAGGATCTGAATCAGAATGCACTTTGACATTTCGCAACAGGTTGCAGAATGAAATTCTCCCAAACAGTGCAGAGAATGCCAAAGTATAAACGCAAATACTAGAAACGAGTGGAGACGTCTTGCATTAAGTCATCCCTCCCTCGAATTCATTTTGTTTTGCAAAGAGTTACCGTACTCTAAATGCTTGTGACTCACATTTGATTGTATTGTGAAAATGGTTCGATGTGTGTTGCAGTATCAAGTTGGACAGTTGTTTTCTGTGGCTGAAGCAAGTAAAAATGAAACGGGTGGTGGCGAGGGGATAGAAGTATTAAGAAATGAGCCCTATGAGAAGGAGGGAGAAAAAGGACAGTATACACACAAAATCTACCGTCTTAAAAGGTTTGTGGCACATTAAGTATTGACTTTATCATGCATATTTCACTGTAATTGCTGTGTACTACCACCTGGTGGCAGTATCGCATTGTTTTTTGTTCTTGTTTGAAACTCCTGTAGTTGTCACCTACACCTCAACAAGCAGTCAGGTTTGGGCACACTAGTGTTATTGAATACCGTGTCCAGACTTTTGACTGGTAGTTTACATATGTTTACTACTGCTAATCATATGTCAACCACTATAGTAAATGTTTTCTTTTCACCAAGTTTATCTCTTTGCCTTCATTCCTCACCACTCCACAGTCGAGTTCCAACGTTTATTCAGCTATTGGCACCAGAAAGCGCCTTTGTATTCCATGAAAAAGCCTGGAATGCCTACCCCTACTGCAGAACTGGTGAGTGCTCTTCCCGTTGTTTGCTCTTCCTCTATGCTTCCGACTATTTTCTGAATGATTATCTTGGCTCACAGTGCTCATTGTATTTTAATGTGGCTAATGTCATGTTTCTTTTTTCCTCTCCTCCTGCCTATCCATGGTCAGAAGTGACGGTAGGTAGCCTTTGTTGGCTGGATGTTGTTTGTTTTTATTGATCAAAGCATTACAGCTAATCCTGTGCTACATTAATGTTTGTACTCTTTACAGAATGAATATATGAAAGATAATTTCTTGATCAAGATTGAGACGTGGCATAAACCTGACCTTGGAACACAAGAAAATGTAAGTACAATCATATTACACAAAGGGACTACTTAGCGTCTTTGTCTGTCTGAATGTTTTAAATTGTGCTTTTATATGAATGTTTTGGCTTTAGGTTCACAAGCTTGATCGTTCATCCTGGCAGCAAGTCACTGTTGTACCTATTGACATTGCTGACGGAAGTCAAGTGTGTGCCTCTGTAAGTTAAAACTTGAATACTGTTTCGCGCCTTCCTGTGGACAAATCTCACTATTACATTTAGTGCTTACAATCGATTGTTTGTAGAAATAATTATCACGTGCTTATGGGCTCTTTGCACATAATCTCCGGAGTTACTGAAATACATCTAGGTCTTTTCCGCTTTTGAATACTTATTGTTCCACAGATCATGTTTTCAGGAATTGCCCAAAATAACCATCATGCATAATCTTTGTAAGTCCTACACAAAACAAAGACAGGAACTGGTCGTTTGATAAAAGTATTGAACTAAACGAAAACAAATGCAAATGTGTAGATTTAAATACTGGATTATTTTTTTTATTGTATGCTCAGTGTGGCTCAGTTAAGAACCAGGAAGTGGCCAACTTGAGAACATAGAGATGAGCTCGCCCGAATACTTGGGCAGGTAATTGGCACTGTGTGATGTCACACCATGACTATTTTTGAAACCTACTGTTTGCCGAATGATTTACCCTCTAAACACGATTGCTATTACGGCTGGGCGACATGACCTTAAGCACGTATCACGATAAATTGAGCAGATTTACCTCGATAACGATGAATGACGAAATCCGCCCAAGCGGACTGTTATATAATTTGAAAATCTGAATCAATGGATAAAATATACAGATTAACCGTTTCTCTTTGATTTATTTACAGGCTTTCAATTTAATATATTTAACAATTGTACATGCAGTCTAAACATTAAGTATATAAACATTTATTGTAAACAATAAGAATTCAAGTATGAACATTTATAACAGCTTGTATGGCTTGAACAATGTACATTTGTCAAAATCAATATGCCTGTGTAAACATGTCAATGTAACACAAATGACTTACAGCTTGAACAGTACACCTCGAAAAGACAACTTATTGTTAATAGCTGCTGTGACATAATTACTCAACACAAGTGTTTACTTCATGGTTTCAGTTTTTTTTTTTTCCGCAGTGCATTTTTTAATATGTGCACGCACACATGAACCCCAAACAGACACACACACACATTAAAGCTATATTGATCTTCTGCAAATGAAGCATTTAAGATTTTACGATTGCAGTAATGACACAGAATTAAGCACATACAGAAAAATAGCTGGGCCCATTAAACGGTCATATTATAAGTTTCACTGTTGGATTGTCCTTTATGTTGAGTGCTTTACCATCACAAAAGCTATCAGAGAAATCACTCACAGATAGATGCAAAATTTCGCGACATACTAATTGCTAGATGCAGTCCGTGCCCAATCCATCCACTCATTAAGTTCAGCCATTTCGACAAGGTTAGAGCCTCTATCAGACTCCATCACGTTCATTTGTAGCGTTAAACGCTAACGTTAGCCTGTGGCCTGGCTACCAGTAGAAAGCACCCTCTCCGGAAATCGTGAGAACAAGGGAGGACATCGAGTGAAAGCCTGTCTGGGTGCCGCCAAGAGTATACTTAATGTCAGGTGAAAGTTTGACGAACTTCCCTTAAGCACCACTCCATCACGTTTGCTTGTAGCGTTTGCCGCTAGCCTTAGCCTACCGGGCTTCTGTTTGTTTGGCTTCCTGATGCACACTGACTGCTTTCTTAAAGGGGAATGAACATAGACGAACAACACAGTCGCAGCGGAATGAAAACACTATATTTTCTTGTTTTATTAAATTACTGAATTTACCGACATGGTCAAAATTGCGTTAGTCATTGTGAAGAATTTCGGTAACTAAATTTTCAGTTTACCGCCCTGCTCTAATTGCAATCAAAGATGCCACTTAAAAGAAAGACGACTTTAACTTGACTCACAAGTAAAGCGCATTGCTTTACATTTGAGGTTCGGCATTGGAATCTCTGCTTGGGCCTCCATGACCTCCTGATGCAAATAAGTTGATTGTAGAAGACCTTATTTAATACTAAAGATACACGATAATATCGGTTACCGATAATTATCGGCCGATAATGGCAATTATGACGTCACACAGATAATACAGATTTTTTAAAAAATCAACCGATAATGCAATCCGATAATTATATACTTGATTTAGCCTCCAAATGTGCGCAACCAAGCAGTTTTCTCCACTTCTCCACCGCCGCCTGCTCAACCCCTCCCCTCTCTGAAGCCCCTGTGGGAGGAGGGGTTGAGGAGTGCGGCGTCATAGAGGAGGCGGTGTTACACATCACTGTTGAGGCGCTCTCATTAGCGTGCATTGCCTTTCCCGCGTGTGAAATGAAATAAACGACGCTCTCGCCATCTACAAAACAGTTCCACGAGGCGTAAAGAAAGCGTCCTCATTGAACACCACTAACACTTACCCAGCAGCCATTTAAAACTGCATCACAATGATTTTTGGAACGAATACGAGGCTGCTGCTAGCGCGAATGCTAATACTATTGTAAACACAAATAAACTATAAAGGAAGCTACGGGGCTTGTGACGATACAGAGACACTGCGGTCCTCCTGGAGTCGGGTTGGGAATGCAGCTCAAAGTGGGTGGTAAACTCCCATCTATGGCTAAACACCTCACGAGACCGATAGTCGACAAGTAGCTGTCTTCCGACGGAGCCCGCCGGTCCGGTCACGCAGGCTGCCGCCTCGCCCTCGGCGGGCAGAGCAGAGCCATGCACCGAATACGCCGCAGCGAGCCGGCCGGGGCGGGCGGATATCCGGTACAAACTTAGCTGCCGCCGCCACTCCAGTTCAAGACAGAGGCCTGGCGCGGGTGCTAATTTGGCAGCCGGGCGGACTGAAGGGCACAGGCGGGAGGAAATTCCCGAAATGACCCGATAGCCAAACCCCTGGATGAAAAAATAATGCAGTTTATACGACCACGATTCTTCGTGAAAGACATGCCGATCACATCAGTTTTACCACGGACATTTACACAATTGATGTCAAGAAAGCATGTTTATCATGACGGCACAGTGGTTAGTTGATCATTTTAACATGCACCAAATCACACAAAGAAGTCATCCAGTCAGTAATGTATTCAGTATGCTTTAAATTTATGATGTCTTAATCAGATCATTCTTCTTAAATCTAGTCAAATAATTTTCCCCAGCTTGTTTGAGTGTTGAAGACTAGTTAACAGATGAATGCGCCAGATTATTCCACTTACTTGAACTAAATATTTCCATTTGTTCTTATTAAGCCCAAACATCTAAAAAATGTCATTTTTCACCGAAATCAAGAAAAAATTACTTTCAAATAATGTTTTGAACCATACATATTCTTGAATAAAGAACATTTGACGTTTTTTTTTTTTTTTTTTTTTAAGGATTTTGTATAATAATTTATTCCTTAAAATAAGGCTGTTAAGCTTATTTTCAGCTAGCTATTTTTCTTTAAGAAATCTGAGTGAAATATACTTGAAGTGCTGGCAGTTAATTTCACTTATTTCCGATAGATTTACACTGAAAACAAGGGAATTTAACTAGTTTTAAGGAGTTGTGTTTTTGCTGTGTAGTAATGTTATATGTTAGGAATGGCTTACTTTTAAAGCCATTTTTGTGCAGCTTATGTATTTACTCTGTAAGTAACTGTTGCCAAAAGTTTACCATTACACAATGTCAGACAATCTGTCTTTATTTAGATGTTGGAATTTACTACTTGTTCACATTTGATGTTGGAAAAAAAGAGCAATAATATTTTTGCACAGTAATATTTTCTCTTGTGTATACTTTAAATTTTTACATAAATCTTTTAATAAAATTATCGGCTTGACATTATCGGTTATCGGTTGGAACGAGGAGGAAATTATCGGTTATCGGTATCGGCTGAAAAATGCATTATCGTGCATCACTATTTAACACTATATTAGTTTCTCTCACCTTAGGAAAAACAAACAAGATTTTAGGTCGTTACTTATTATTGCTGTTATTTATCATCACATTGCCTCATTTCGTTGTCTGCGCTAGCGCTCATACAGTACATGTTTGTTTGCCCTGGGAAGTTTAACGAGGCGGACATGTTTGCCTTTCTGGAGGAGTGTGTTGTGTCTAAGGGCCCTATCAGCCCTCAGCCTCAGGCATGGCTGCAGGCCCTGGGACGTAGCGCCTGCACCGATGAGTTTGTTAGTGTAATTACAACTCACAGTTCTTCGTATGGCAGCACTCGACAAACGCACAGGATGCACACAGGGCTCTTATGCACTCTGGTTAACCGGTGGAGTTTCTCCCTTTTGTCTGCCACAGCACATTGATTCGCAGACCTCATTAGTGCTGCACACTGCATTGTTATGGGGATCGAGCGTTCAGCATTAAAACAGTCAAATTACTGTGTGTGTTGTGTGTGTGTGGTCTCTGCAGTTTTCACCCTCTTGTTGGCCAATCACCCTGAAAAATAGCTTTTAGCTGCTGGCACGTCATGATTTATTTAAAATTGCTGGGCCCTCGAGCGATCGATAATTTGAAACCCTTTTGATACATAGATGTTACATTCAGCCTATCTTTGTGTGTTTCAGGCCTGTACGCCAAGCTTTCATCAGAAGCACAGGTGCTCGCAAATTTAATTTAGGAGCATAGAAAAAAAATTAGGATCACCATTTTTTGGAGGGATAGATTCACTAATAGTGCACTTTTATTATATACACCAAATAATGTACACATTCTGTATTGGTGTCTCAAGACAAAAAACATTGTTGTCCCATTTCGTATAGTCAAGTCGCCGGGCACGCTTGGTTGAAATTATCCAGAGATTTATGGCAAGAGTTGGGTCAAACTCATCTAGACTTGGCCCCTCCAGAGTGATTCTCATGAGGTCCTCTATCATAGATACTGCCAGGCTGCTTCTTTCGGAGCTCTAAATCCCAGTTGATACGGGCAGCACCATCAGGTCTACTACTAATATTAACCAACCTTGGCCACAATTTATTCAAAATTGTGGATTTACAGTACCACAAAACTGAGAACTGGAACCTGATTGAAGTTCACTTGCAGGAGTTTTTCATTTTTACAAGTATTGGTACATTAAAAATGCCTGGTTTTGAGTATGGCAGTAGTCGGAGAGGTCCACTACTAAGAGTAACCTAGCATCTACTAAAATGACACGTTGCTCAGAGGAATCGCATAATATTGCACTGATGTAACGCACATGTAGATGGAGCGATTTTAAGATCAAGCGACTTTATTTCATTTTTAAATGCTGACAATGGTAATGCTTGGATTACGAGGGTGCACTAAAGTCCGCTCATTTGACAACGGGAACACGAACGTACGCTGGCTTGACCGCAGTTTACTTCTGTCCTTTGCAATATTTATAGAACATAAGATTGTCTTAAATTTCTCCCTTGGCTAACGCTAGAAGACCATCTGACCGGAATTTGTAAATCTTGCCAGCAGTGTCGCTACTAACGCTGGCTGTCGGCATATCTAAGGACTCCATACTGTCAGACCCAGAAAGCATCTCCTGCCGCATTTCTCACGTCAATTTCCTCTCAAAGCTCTACTATTTTTCAGGAGCAAAATGCAAATTAAATGGGTAAAATCTGTGCTCCCTCTCTTTTTTTCTCCACTCTTTTATTTTTCTGTACTCGCAACAAATTATTTTTAGGCGCAAATGCGAGCAAAACGCTCGCACTGTACAGGTCTGTGTTTAGTATTCTTCAATAAGAAGATGTTGGTCAACACAAGTTATTACAGCTGTAGTAATTACAAATTATAATGTTAGAAATGATACAATGTTTCACTATGTTTATGGTATGGCAAGCATACATCTGTTTGCATTTATTGTGATACCTTACATTCATTGTTGTATGTTTATGTACGCTACAGGATGTAATCACAATAAACAATACAAGCTATAATAAGCTCGATGAGTTTAAGGGAGTGTAAATTAAACAAGATTTTGTGTTGGGTATCAGATTAATTATTTCAATTGTTATCACAATAGGACTACAAGCAGGATGAGGACCCTGCCAAGTTCAAGTCTGTTAAGACGGGAAGAGGACCACTTGGACCTTTCTGGAAGGTAGTTTTCTTGAGCGTTCTGCCTGGCTTGCCTTTTTCTTTGTAGTTTATCCCAAGGGTATTAGATGGTGTTTTGTGAAAGTTTTTTTTTTTTAATTAAATGCCAAACGTAGCTAAGCATACTAGGGCTGCAGCTATCGAATATTTTAGTAATCGAGTATTCGACTGAAAATTCTATCGATTAATCGAGTAATCGGTTAAAACATATATATTATCAGGTGGACAGCAATTATAAATATACATGAGAAAACAAGACATTTCATCTAATATTGAACCATTTTCAGTCAATCAATGTCTTTATTTTCAATGTACATTGTTGAAAACAGGCAGCAATTGCATCTCAGATGTAACTAAAAGACTAATTCACTGCTTTCACTCAAAAAACTTTTTTAGATCTTATATATTTATATATATTTCTTACCTAAAAATGCCATTACGCTTGATAACACACATCACTTAAAAGTAAAGTGTTTTTCCCCACGTGTTTCAATTGAATTTGTAGTTGTGTCAAGCTATTTTTAAGTTGTAGTTAAGTTTTAAGTTAGTCTAAACTGTAAGGCCTGATAGGATTTTGAGTTTTTGCAGTGTTCAAAATAAATGTATGATACCTGCTGTATTGGATCACATTGGGGACCAGTGCCACTTGGTGTTTTATCCAGGAATGACTACTGAGCTAAAATTGACAGTTAGCATTATTAAGTAGCTAAAATTGACAGTTAGCATTATTAAGTTTTTATTTTACACCCTCATCACTCTACAGCGCTGTTTTCACAGATTAAATAAAGCCTCTGTGTAAGACACGTTAGCCACGCATCGACAGTGATCATAATTAATAGAAACCTAGCCCTCCACAGGGCTAACGTAACGTGAGCGAGTGACAGTAACGTTAATCTTATTTATTAGCGCTTAGAAGTCTACTGCTTTAAGATGGCGGCTGTTTACTAACGCCGCTGACTCTGTCATTTCCAGTGTTGTTAATAACGGCGTTAGAATATAACGGCGTTACTAACTGTGTTATTTTTTTCAGTAATGAGTAATCAATTACTTTTCTCATCTTGGCAACGCCGTTACCGTTACTGAGGCGGGAAAGGCGTGCGTTACTATGTGTTTCTAAGTTGGTTGAATAAAAAAAGTCTGAGTTAAACGGACTCACGGAGACGAGAGAGCAGAGCAGAGCAGGAGTGGGGAAGACGCCATTGCAATCGCGATGCTAGGTGGCTCCAATAATACCTGACTGTAGCCATAGCCGACAAACTACACCCACATGACATGGTAAATATCATATTATAGAACTAGATGCAATTGACAGACACAGCTGCATTGGCAACATGTTTTAAGGACTACATGCGTTAATAAACAGCCACCATCTTATAGCAGTAGACCTCTCAGGAAGACTCTGATGTAGAGATCCTTCCTAGCGAACCTAAGTAACTTTTTTTTTTTTTCTTTTTATCTAAAATGCTCCTAAATCGGCAAAATCTTAACTTAAATCTATCTTTAAATGATGAAACCGTTTTAAAACTTACACATGTTGAAAGTAGACAGAAGGGAACTAATGCAATAGCGGGAGCAATTTTAACAACTTTAACAGTTGATTCAGAACTTTAAATGACTTCCACACATAGCAAAGGTTACTATCTAGTTATGGCAATACCCTTGTGTCTAGTTAAGTGGAGGGTAAAGAATTGGGCTAGGGCCAATTGTCCCAAAAACCCTTTAAACTTCACATTAAGTGACCTTTTTTTTTTTTTTTTTTTTTTGAGGAAAAAATGAAACGCATCAGATGCTACCTGCTATCACCGTAGCATCATGCGGGCTAGTTTTTAGCAACGTCGGCGTCGTTTGTAGCGGCTGTCGGCTGCAGTGTTGTTGTTTTTTTTTTTTTTTTTCAGGCAAAATGTGATGCTTAGAGCTGTCAAAATTAAACTATTACTCGGGGTGAATAAAATTACTCGGATCAGTTTTTAAACTGGAGTTGCTCGAGTATTTGTTTCAGCTCTAAAGCATACCTTTTACGGAGGTTGCTTGCTTCAAAACTGTTCCTTAGCATGGATTTGTACAATGGCCCTTATTACTAGGAATAATTCAGTGGGATATATGACCAGTAACATTTTGCTTTAAAATAAATCAATAAATAACATACAAATATTATAATGTAATATTGTAATCAATTGTATAGATTAGTGTATAGTATATTTTGGCCCCAATTATTCATTTGTTTGTTATTTAAGTACAGTGATCCCTCTCCACTTCGCACTTCAAACATCATGCCCTCAGTCATTGCGGATTTTTTCCCCCAATTAAAATAAATAAATAAATAAATGCAGGATTTTAGAAAGATGTCCCATCCGATCACGTACAGCCTCTCACGCTCCTTCCTTAAGCTTTTCTTTCTCACCAGCCAGCTGCAACTTGTTAAAGTTAACTATGAATGACAAGGGAGCTGCTTTGAACTGTCCTGGAAAGCTTGAGAGTATTATTTTTCAAAGGCGCCGACTCGTTTCACTTGTCAAACATTGGCTGTAGTGTGCAATGGCAACTCGTTGTGTTGTGTACTGTTCTAAGCAGCATGATTTGATTTGAGAGGACTCACTCAAGGAAGCATTTAATAAAGAATTATATTTATTATAATATTATATATATTATAATTATATATCTTCTCTTATATGTATCTTTTTCCAATGTTAAATCTGAATAAATATATTGAACTCACCAAAGTTTTTTTTTTTTTTTTTTTTTTTTTTTTTTTTTTTTTTTGATTTGTTTTTTAATAATGTAAGTAAACTACACCTCTACTTCGCAGATTTAGATCGCAGGGGCGGTCCCCATTAACGGCGAAAAACGAGTGGTCACTGTAATCTCCATTAATACTAAAACCCTTCAGTCATTTTTGGGGGGGTGGGGGTCTAAATAATTAGAAGTACAATATCGATATGAACATTCACATTTACTAAAGATTATCTTGTTGCAAATCATATTTAAAATAGGTTTGAAAATGAGTACAGTTTGCAGTGCTATGAATTTTTGATTTCAATTTATATTTATATATTATATATAATTTCAGTCCTAATCTAAGATTCACGAATAAGATGGCAGTGGGAGTTTAATCATTTTGAACACAACTCTACATCTTTCTGATCACATTGGGTTTATATACTGCATGTACCTTTCTATTTCATATGCAAACTGAAAACACAGAAATCAGAAATGCCTGCATCTGCTTACTCACACGACCCCACACTTCATGTTTTCCAGCACTTGTGTCAAAAGAAAAATTTGAGCTTTAATAAAACATCCTTTATGTATGAATGGACTAAAAAGTGACTGACAAATCTCCACAGGGCCAGATCGGTTTATCTGCCTGGCCAGTCCACGGGTCATACGTTTGACGCCCGCTTTACTCTAGTGTCTGTATATATCAGGACAAGACTGAGTAGACATTGTAGGGCTGCAATAACATAAGCTTGCAGGTAGATGAAGACAAATCACCACTTTCTCACTTGTAATTGGCCATAATAGGACATTTAAGAAAATAGTTTGATTTTCAAATTCTGTATTCAGTCTGTCTGCCAGTAGAGAGAAATGATCATGACTGATATAGAAATAATTCTTTGTATATTAAATGTAACTAATACTGTATATCCAATACATATGTAACTTTGACAGAATTGTTGAACACTACTAAATTATTACATTGTGCTGTAACCTGTTGTCTCTGACCAGAGCTTCCTTTAAAAAAAAAGCTTTAGAATTTAAAGTTTCTAAAATTTCTAAATTTCGAGCACCTTCCAAGATTAAAATGGGAAACTTTCCTATTATAGTATTTTTTGCAGAACAAAGGCAGCCAAACCGCTTTCAATCTATGAATAAAGAAATAACTTCATTTTTGTTTTTAACTAGATAGTTTTCCCCCATCCACTCTGGACACTGAAATAGTCTGAGGTGAAAAATACTTTTACAACAGAGGGACAATTTCCTGCCAGCTTCATGGAGCAATAAAACTCTTGTCTATCTCTGCGTACACACATGCTTGCATATCGCTTCCCTTTGTATTTTGCAAAACTTCTGCTCCTTTGAGTGGGGCACAGAGACTGGGAGAAGAAATGTCACCGTAAGTGTTTTGATGTAGAATGCGTTTCATGTGAAGTTCTCCTTTTGCCACGACAACTTTTCTAAACCCACTGCAAATTTAGAAATGTTTCTCATTTCACTTCCCTCGCTTTTCTCCATGATGGCACCATCAAACAGCAGTGACATGAGGGTGACTGAGGCAGGTCTGTGGCATTTTCTCCTGGAATACTGAGCCAGAATGAAGTGATTAATTAAACAGGTGCTCTCTGAGGTTTCTCTGCGAGTGTTCTGGGGGCGAGAGAGTCCTAGGTGTTAATAATGTAACCGGCTTTGCACCGCCCTTATCGCATCTCCGGTTCCGTTTTATCTACCTTCCCTGGCCACAAAGGCATGTCTTTCGGGAACGGTGTCACTGTCGGGGCGGAGGCAGAAAACTGGTCCCTTCATCTGGAGTTTATCCACTTTGCTCTGCCACTGCCTCCTCTTTTTTGCGTTCTCTTCAGAGGACAGCACGAAGCGTAGAATGGATTCCGAAAGTGTGTTATAGATAAGGGAACTTTTATCTGCGCACAGCACATCATATTGATAATTATTTAACCAAACTCTATACACAGGGCTTTATATATTAATGACTTTTTTAAGCTTTAAATGCTGCCAAGATTGGTCTTAAATAGCATTCTTTCAACTGTCTTTATGCCTGTATTCTCATTTACAAATTATGGTTCCATTATTTAGCTTTTGACGCCCTCAAGTTAGATGGATTTAATTCATTTTATTTGAAATTCTGTTGCTTTTTCTCTCAACAGAAAGAGCTGGGTGCCAAGAACGACTGCCCTAGAATGTGTGCCTACAAACTGGTCACGGTGAAGTTTAAATGGTTCGGCCTTCAAACTAGAGTGGAGAACTTAATTCATGAGGTTAGAATTGTGCACAGTTTAAACACAGTTGTTTTGGCATTTTTTAATGTTTTTTTTTTTTTACAGTTTTGAAAGATGTCCTTTGGTTATAATTTGAGTTGTATGTTTACATCTTTTTTCAACAGTGTTTTTAATATATAAATTAATCCATGTGATGAATTGGTAAAAACAATCTGCTAACATTAACTCTGAAACTGTTACAGCAAGAAAAGAGGATATTCACCAACTTTCACCGTCAGCTTTTCTGTTGGATTGACAAGTGGGTGGAGCTAACAATGGATGATATTCGGCGGATGGAGGCAGAGACTCAGAAGGAGCTGGATGAGGTAAGTGCACAAAGGTTCATTTGTCAGGGTTTTTTTTTTTTTTTTAAGCAGCTTGCGTAGGTCAAAGCGTGTTCCTTCAAATGGTTAGTATAAAATAACATATCTGTCAGTAGAGGGGACAGCACAACAGTGTTGCTAATAGCAATTTAGTTGCTGTATTTCGCGACTTTCTGACCAGTCGGTGACTACCATAATTTCCGGACTATAAGGCACACCTGACTAAAAGCTGCGACCCACCAAATTTGACACAAAAACGTCATTTGTTCATAGATAAGTCGCATCGGACTATAAGCCGCAGTTTTCCTCACTATTATAGGATACTTACACCAAAATGTATTAACCGGTAACACTTTATTTGACAGCGACGTCATATAACTGCTATAAGACTGTCATAATTATAACATGACACTGTCATGAGTAATGCTTATGACAGATGTCATTTAGTTTCATCGGGCAAATTATCTCACTTTTGAATAGATCAAGGCTGGACGTAAATGAAGTTGGTGAGAAAAAATTGCCTGATGACACCTAAGCCTCTTTCACACATGCAGAAACAGCGGGAAAATTGTGGGATTTAAACGTGAAGCACTTGTATGTGAACACAATTTCCCGGCTCAACTGACACGGGGATTACGCGGAAATTTCACAGGTCGTGTCTTAGTATAATGTCCAGGACTTTCCCGGGAATCGGTGTGCGTGAAAGCAGGCGTTAAATTCCCGGGTCACAGCACGATGGCTGATAATGTAAATATCATGGCGGGCCGATCATGACTTCCTCTTTCTTCGCAGTAAGATGAAAAGCGGTAATCAAAACATCGCAATTATCAATTTAGCAAGCTGGAAAAAGCTAAATTAAACTGAAAATATAACTGAACCGAGAAAGGAGTCCATCGTCCATCTTTGGAAATGCGTGGTTTATTTTGTTGCCAATGTTTGGGTCCGCAACTGCGGAAACGAAGTTGTACCTCGAAGCAGAAAACACTGGAAGGAAGCGTTCAAGTGTTTATTAAATACAAACAAAAGTACACATGATAGCGGAAAAGGTGGAATAACACAATGCGTCCGTGACAGTATGTCGACGGGGATCGAAAATACTAGCCTAAGCGGTAGGCAGAGTGCCGAAAAGACAACAAAACAAAAATACTCAAATACTAGCACAACGTAGGGGATTTCAAAACAAGGGCAGCAGATGAACAAGCTAACAAATGCACGATATTCAAGAGTACAAGGTGCCGAACGGCGACCAGCAAGTTAATATCTCAGCACCCTTCTCTTGGATCGCCTGGGCTTACAGTCTTGATGAGCTTGAATTAGCTGCAGGAGCGACGCTGGGAACACTCCCACAAACCGGCTCTGTAACAAAACACGATTTGACCAACATTGTGACAGCCAATGCTGACCAAAAAGGATGTAATGTCTGGGTTATATAATCACACCAGCAGCCCTCACCGCACAGAGAGCGCCAGTGGGCAACATGGGACATGTCTGAAAGTGTCCAATGCGCGTCATTCCTGGGATGTCTCTACATGTGTGAAAGCAATGACGCTAGTAAATCCGGCGTCACCTTACAGGGGAATTTACCGGGATGTGTTTGTGAAAGGGGCTTAAGAGAACGCGTCTGTATTCTTGTTTATTTTGGAGACATTTATTTTGGAGTGATGCCGTATGTCCCAATTGTTTAATTGATTGGAATTCAGTTTTTTGCCTTTGGGAAGGGAAGGAATATACTGATACTCTTTGGGTACCTCGTGCCCGATTAATACATTTTATTGACTCACCATTTCACCATTTTTACGTCCGTAAAATGTTGATCCTTTTCGTCGTCTTCTCTAAGGTTTTATGGCAATCAATCAATTAGACAATGGGGCATCCAAGAGTTTGTCGTATCATGCTCCCTTAACAACTAGGACACTTGATTGGTCAATGGCTGTTTAGGAGGCTGAGTTTGTGAAAGTTCAAGTCATTTGCACTTGATAAAATTCAACATTTTATTAACCTTCATCATATCCAGACAGGCTTACTGGTTTGCCCAAAATACTGTACTTTTCATTCCGGTCTAGATACGTAAGAAGGGTGCAGTTTGTGGTACAAAGGCTGCAGAGGAGTAGCCAGGCCAGGTAGAGGCCAGTCTCCCATACTTACTTCTGGGTTCTGTGTTGCTGCAGCTTTTGCTGCATTCACTCTTTTGGGTGTTGTCAAATGGCTTTTTGTTCACTAACGGCGGGTGTACGTGTGTGTGAATGTGCTTGTGTTTTTGTGTTTACACCTCTTGTTGATGTATTCAGATGTATTTCATAATCACACATGCACATTGCAAGACGTAATAGCACAAGTTACAAACAACAGCCTGGATCTTGGCACCCGTTATCCTCTGGAAAAAAATGCAAGTAAGAAGTAAATCAGACTTTTTATTTCTGCAATTCACATTCCCAGTGAAACTTTACCCACTGATTTTCTCTTGGAACTCCTCAATATCTTCAAGCTTTTGGCCATACATGGAGAAAATGAAAGAATACAGGCTGGACTGTACTGGTCTAGCCTAAATGGGACACACTCAAACATTCCCGCTTTGTACCAGGATTGCACCAGCATGTGTTTTCCATTTTCCATTCGAGTAAGTAAACATTGGTTACCATCAAAGAAGAATGTGGTGAGGATGAGGTTATAGTTGCTGGACAGGATGATGCTTGCGTGTAATGCTAGCCCATAGACACAGTGACATACAATGTCTTGACTGAACAGGGTGAAGGACAACTTGAGGCATGATTGTATGGGACCTCTGAACAAAGCAGTCCATACTGTGCACACCGAAAATGGTTCTGTCAGAGGAGAGGGAGAAGACGGCCGAGAAGGAAGGGCCAAAGGAGCGGTTACCTTCAAGATGGCTCCTATTCCTTCATTAACATACAAATGGAATTTTGCCTTTGAGAAGGAGTCTCTGTGGTGATTGAGTGAAAGAGGATGGGGCTGGGAGTGTGATGTTGGATGGTGGCAGAAGCAGGAAGGTAATCCTGATGCCGTTTCATCACATCTGTCCGCTCCTCTGTTTAGAGCCACAGTTGGTTTGAACTGTTCTATTAATGTCCTCAGCTATCAGATTCCAACACTAATTGGCTTTCCAAAGCCATCAGCCTCAGGGTGGAAGTATCTCAAATGGATGTTTTTTATCTACCTACAACATAAACAAGATAAGGATTGCTTGGGTTTTGGTATGTTTTTGTGTGTTATGTGTAGGACTAGGAAAAATTGAATTTGTATCAAATTGATAAAAAGTTTAGCCTGAAAGCCAGTCATCAATTTACTTAATGTACTTATCCACACCTGTTTAACATGCATACATACTTAACAAGCTCTTTCTTTATCTCCCATAGCTCCGCAAAAAAGGTGACGTCAGAGGAACGAGTGCTGCAGACGAATAAAGCGGCGGAGGATTTCAAACTGCCACAATAACAGCAGCATTGGTGGCCGCTAGCAGGGCTTGTTTGTGTGGCACTTTTTTTTTTTTTTTAAATTAAAGTTCCTACCTTTAAACATTCAGGTTGTGGACAAGGTGTAGGGGGTCTCATACAGTCAATAGAGCAGATTCCTAGCTTGCATCCAATTATAATCCTTCTATCCACCGAGGAATTGATTTCTAAAAACGGACACAATCTTCTTTTCTTTTAGTAGCCTCTGAGTGGCTATGAAAGCATCTTTTTTGATCAAGATGTGTTTCATAAGAGCAAAATTAGCCTCATACCCACATTGGCATGTATTGGACCAAATAATAACGGATTTGTTTTACCCCCAAAACATTCCTCCTGAGATGATAGCCCATTCTAGCTTCTTGACAATTTTAGCTGTAAACTCTCGCTCAACAGTTTGCATTCCTTAGTATGAGTGGATGTGTGTTTCATACTTTTTTTTTTTTTTTTTTTTCTTTCCCCCGGTTCCTCCACAACCACCATTAAGAGATTACTATCGCCCTTTGCACCTCCGCCCATTGTAATCCTTCCATCAAAAGCCAACCTACCGAAAGCACCGCATCTTATTAACACTGACAATCATGCCGGTGCAGGTCTGCAAATGACATCTACATCAGGCACAAACCAACATGCACACACTCACAGGTGCAAATGCCTTTGCAGTGACTGATCGTTTTGGGCGTATTCACGCAACCGTGATCAGCCAGGTGATGTTAATTTAGCGGATGTGTTTTTCCACTTCCCGTGTCCAATACACTCCCTGCTCACAAGACATTCTTGAGTCACATTATATTCACATCCCCAAAATGCACTGAAAAAAACAACCACCAAAGGTGCTAGTCCTCTTAAGCTTGGTGCTGCTTGGCCCACCTTACCCTGTCCACCACAGACGCCGCCTGCCTTTTTCAGCTGGTAGAGCAGACTGTTCAGCCAGCCTTTTGCTTTGTCATTATTCTCAGTGTTTACATGAGTGCTTTACCAACGGCCATCTCAAACCAGTGATGCCCACAGCTTGCCTTAACCATTGAGTTTTTGGACCTAATCTACCTACTGTACCTCTGCATCCAGCCGCTCGCTTTAGCTACCTCCTCCTTTATTGGCTGACCATTTCAAAAACCTAAAGGTTGACGCTTGCTATTTCTGCAGCAGCTACAGAACTGTTTGGAGTCAGTGATTGCAGGGCTTTGTAATATGTTTGTCAAATGTAATTTGATATAATTTGTCTTGTTTTTGTGTTCTCTAAATTTCCACTGTTTGATGGACATGCCATATTAGTCCAGAGTTTCAACTCCACAGTGCACTTTCAGTATAGCCTTTATAATCATATGTTGACTAAAGGGCTATCATTTTGAATCAATACCAGTGTAACGTACACGTCATAATTGATTCTTCCTTTCTTTCTTTTTTTTTTTCTCTGTGCATTTGTAACCATAAGGACCATGGACGTTTCGATTGTATTACCCCTGTAGACTCCTCTCTCTGGTATTAACATTTCATGCCAAAGAATTTAAATGCATTTATGAATACACCAATTAAGACAAATAAACAACTTTGAAATAGTTTGATGACTTAACAAAATATTTTAATTTTCCATTAACCATCTCCTGTTTCTTTGCTTTGTTATAATTTTCAATTAAAGTTCATTTTAGTTTTTTGCGAAAATGCTAATTTGGAGAGTTTGTGCCTTCTGTCCATTGTACATACAAATGATGACCCATTTGCGTTCTGTGCTACCCAAATGTCTGAGAAACTTTTGTCACCAATGCATATAGTATACGATGTCCGTGTGTGTGTGTGTTCCAAACTCCTGCTGCGAAGTCTGACAGAAGGCTCACTGGCTAAAATTAAAATTTCAATTTAAAAATCGGTCATATCACTGATGGAGGAAGGAAGTATTATTGTGCTATACAGCTATCCTTTCGTCCTAAATGATGGAATTCATAGCTATAAAAATAATCACATTTGCTTGATTTCAGATGTTTGTGGGCCAATTTTGATAATTGGTAGACATAGGATTGAATGTTTTTTGTGCCATTTCTGCCTTTAAATCCTTAAGTGTTACATTAAATATACATGTGATCGAAATATTAAATAAATTTTGAGAAAAATCTTCTTTGTCATTCATTTATGCTGCCTGTTATAGTGTCTCGTTTGTTCTCTCACTCGCACTTTGCAGAGAAAGCTTTTCTTGTCCAAAGGTCAGGTGGGTAGAGTAGCCAAAAAATGTACTCTAGTAGCGTTACTTCAAAGTAATACTACATAAGTAAAAGTAGTCATCCAAAAAATGCATTCAAGCACAAGTATCCAGTGAGCAGAATACTCAAGTAATGAGTAACATTGTAACTGCTTTTTTTTTTTTTTTTTTTTTTTTAAACTGGTATTTTCTCAGCACAAACGTATCAATATGAACTGTTGTTATACTGTTCAATAACCCATTACTGAAATACGATTAAAAAAAAAAAAAAATTCCGGCGAGAAGAAAAAAATGAAGCATTATTTTTCCAAAGAGCATGAGTGCCCTCTAGTGGAGAAAATAATTCCTAGTTTGAATATTGAATACTGTATTGTTCCTAGTTTGAATATTGAATACTGTATTGGCCCGAATATAAGACTGTGTTTTTTGCATTGAAATAAGCCTGAAAAAGTGGGAGCCGTCTTATATTTGGGGCCTAGACATTATACCCATTCACAACGCTAGAGGGCGCCAGATATAATTGAAGCGAATGCTGAACATGAGTAATGTTCTGTCATGACTGATCTCGGCTATTCTCAAGTTTAACCAGTTTGCATTATGTTATTGCAATATTTTTCCTTATTCAGATTTGTTTCACGACTACAGTTAGACCTCACTTTGATGGTTAATGCAGTTATTGCAATTTTGTTGTTTTATCACAATAGATTGGCTTCTGGTTTTTGAAATGTGAATCATTCATTTACAAAAGGGATTGCACTTTAGTTTACATATTTAAATGTTCAGATATTAAGATTTGAATTAGGCAAAATAACATGCTTTTTCAAATATATTGTAATCATTTTTTTCAGATGTAATTATTTTCTGTATGAAAATTAATTTGGTGTTCAAAAAGTCTTTTTGTCGAACTTGAGTCTTGAAAAAGAGGGGGTCGTCTTAACATCAGCGCCGTCTTATATTCGGGCCAATACAGTACTTCCTTCATCGTTACTATTATTTCCGTGGTCAATCGGTTCCAAATAAAACCTGGGAGAGGTTTAAATCCGTGCTATTGATTAATGTTGAGGGCGGCGCTTTGTCGATTTTTTTTTTTTTTTTTTTTTTTTTTTTACGGTGCTTTAAAAATGCGACGTGATTGAACAGGCTGGTGTGGGCATAGAACGGCAAGCTTGTGTCAAATTGGTGTCATGTCGTCATGTGATTATTGTTGCGTCGTCTCATCGGTGAAATTGGTCGAGCTACTCTTGGCATCGCTGGCAAAAAATATGTCGAATAAAGAGGAAATATGTAACTACTCTTGTGTAGCCCAAAGTAGCGGAGTAAGGTTTTTTTTTCCCTCTTCACAAATCTACTCAAGTAAATAGTATGGCTTAGTAAAACTCCTCTTAGTACATTTTTCTCAAAAAGTTACTCAAGTAAATGTAACGGACTACATGTAACTCTTACTACCCAACTCTGCCAAAGGTGAACCCAGGTCTTGTTTTTTAACTTTGTTTTTAATTGACGCAGTACTCAAAATGTTTGCTGATTTTTAAGAATGAAATTAACTGCAGCAGCAGAGGGGAGGTGTCAACCTTTATTTATTTTGTTTTAAGAGCAGGAAGCGCTGCTTGTCTGGCAGCTGTGATATTGCCTATAGTCATTGTTTGGAACACTTTTCTTGTTCTTGCTAAAGGAAACCAGTTATTGCTGACCTAAAACAAGCTAATAGTGCTGTTTCTAAAAGTGGAGATGGCCAGACTGCCTACGCACCACCTGCTACATAGCGACTCACAATATTCTCCTGTAGGCACATAACTCATATGTCTCCTTTTTGATGCACATGTTTGAATATGGCACATGGCATGTAAGCCTATGTGGTTTAAACAAATGCCAACAAATGAAAAGACAAATCAAGAGGGATTCTTGGTAGTTTGAATAGCAAGTTGCGCAGTTCAAATATTGTTTGTTGCACCACGTGTCTGCATATCCTGCTACATGATTGTTGAGGAAGTGTCACAGTGAAGATTCCATTCACAGTTTTGCTATGTTTTTGTGCGTGTATCCTCTGGGGCCACTTTTGCCAGGGGTTTGCAGGTTTTCCTTGGCAAGGAAATTTATTTTTGGTTTACCGCACATTGACTGCGATGTCAAAAGTACTTCCGCAGCTTGGGTCAAGTTTAGCCTCAGCGATTCTCACGAGCCTTTCCTGTTGTTTTGGGAGATGCAAAGCCCATAGATGATGAGGAGGTCGGTGGTGGGGAAAGGTTCACTGTCGCATCCCTCTCTTCTGTACAATACAATAGTGCCACTCTGATGACAGATGCTGCTTAACCTGCTCTGACCTGCGGAGCTGTGATGTTGCAGCTGAATGACAGGCGCAAAGAGCACACACACAGGCCCCACTATGCAGGACACTGTCCACCAACAACGAAAGGAACCGTTGATAATGCATATCCATATCAGTATGGACTCGCCACCATCAATTGAGACCAGAAAAGGACACCTTTTGTGCTATCTTGTCCTATTGAGTTAAATATTGAGACAAATTGAGTGCTAAATCACAGCTGAGTGAAGTCTTCATGTGACAGTGCTTCTGAAATCCTGCAGACTGTCCGTTGTGGTGACGTCTTAGTGGCAGCCCTGAGCTTCATTTGTCATCACTAGAGACTCGTGGGGGAAGAGACCATGCCTTCAGTTTGTCATATTTAACTCGTCTGTCTCCATTTTGAAACGCTAAAGATGGAGCTTGCAGGGGATTACGTGCAAGTGTATTAGAAGTACAGTGGGAACAATGCCATATTCATTATGTTGATTTCCCACCACGCTTTCCTGCAGAGTATACTTGTTTCTTGTATTGTTAATAGGGTGCTGTTATACATAAAGCTTTTATCAGCTGGAAAATGAACATAAAATATGGTGTTTCTAAGAGGCTCCTGAGCACTGATGGCAGACATGTCTTAGTGTTTGACTATGCAAAAAGCTTTTGTGTTTGTCAGGGTAAAAATAATAATGCTAAATCCAGCTTGGCTTTAGATATGAAGGTGGTTCTCCAGTGGCCCGGTGACAAAGATGGAGGGGGGCTTTTTTCCTCTCGTCAGAGAAAAACAAACCTGAAAACAAGAACCCCTTTTTTGGAGAAGACACACTACTGTACCACAGGTCTTCCTAAAGCAAAGTCCCTGTCTTCTTACTCTCATTTTCTGTCCATTCTGCAGAAGGTTGTCATATGCGTACTCTGCAACCCCATTCTTCATCCCCTCCTTCAAAAGTCCAAATATACATACTGTAATTTTCGCACTATAAGGCGCACCTGACTATAAGCCACCACCCACCAAATTTGACACAAAACGACATTTCTTCAAAGATAAGCCGCACTGGACGCTAAGCCGCAGCTGTCCTCACTGTATTATGGGATATTTACTCAAAAAGATATTAACCGATAACAATTTATTTGACAGCGGCATAATAAGACTATCATAAGACCAAATGGCCCACTATGAAGCTTTGAAACAATTGACTGCAAAGGTTCATTGCTTGAAGAAACTTCATTTGGCCATCACTGCTACCTTGGGGGAGACAGTTGACCCCTGCTACCACCTACCGTCAACACTGTTGTCATCCAACATGCCTCCTAGCATGCATTGAAGCGCTACAGATGTAAATAAAATGTATATGTTCTGTGATCATTATTTCTTCAGTTACTGTTCCAGTTGTTTCATTAATTGACAGTTATGGTAATTGGTAACACTTTAATTGACAGCGGCATCATAAGACTGTCATAAGACCAAATGAACCACCATGAAGCTTTGCACCAATTGACTGCAAAGCTTCACTGCTTCATGAAACTTCATTTGGCCATCACTGCTTCCTTTGGGGAGACAGTTGACCCCTGTTACCACCTACTGTCAACAATGTTGTCATCCAACATGTCTCCTAGCATGCATTGCAGCGCTACAGATGTAGATAACAATCAAAATTTATATGTTCTGTGATAATTATTTATTCAGTTACTGTTCCAGTTGTTTCATTAATTGCTAGTTATGGTAATTGGTAAAACTTTATTTGACAGCGGCATCATAAGACTGTCATAAGACCAAATGGGCCACCATGGAGCTTTGAACCACTTGACTGCAAAGGTTCATTGCTTCAAGAAACTTCATTTGGCCATCACTGCTACCTTGGGGGAGACAGTTGATCTCTGCTGCCACCTACTGTCAACACTGTTGTCATCCAACATGTCTCCTAGCATGCATTGCAGCACTACAGATGTAGATAACAAAATTTATATGTTCTGTGATAATTATTTCTTCAGTTACTGTTCCAGCTGTTTCATTAATAGCTAGTTATGGTAATTGGTAACACTTTATTTGACACTTGCGCCATAAGACTGTCATAAGACAATCATAATTATGACATGACACTGTCACGAGTGTTAATGAATGCTTATAAGTTATAACAGATGTCATTTAGTGTCATCCGGCAAATTATCGCCCTTTTGAAATGATGTAAAAGATCCGAGCTGGGCATAAATGGAGTTAGTGACAAAATTTGCCATGCCCATTACAGTGTCATGTCATGATTATGACAGTATTATGACGCCGCTGGCAAAGAAAGTCTTACCTATTAACCCAAATCAGCAAATAAGCCGCACTGGACTATAAACTGCAGAATTCAAAATGAGGGAAAAAAGTAGTGGCTTATAGTCCGAAAATTATGGTACCTGTCTTTATTTGCTTTGACTGTCAACTCAGAATGTAGAGATTATTAATGTGGTATTTTACACAAAACTATCAATCTGTCAATTTTGTTTTTACCATGCACAAAGCAATTCAAGAAATTTCTTAAAATATGCAGCAAGTATTCAAAATTAAACAGCAGAATTTATCCCCTACAGTATAAAAATGTTCAATATTTTATAAGACAACTACCATTAAAGGATGCATATGCGCCTGCAGATTCTCTGATAACAGCCACTGGGTGGCACTGTGTCTGTTTGGTAAAATCGCCTCACTCCAAATGGAAAAAAAGCAGTTTGGCATTAATGTGTCTCAAAAGTCAATGTCCATAATAGTGGAAATGAATAACTTTAATAAAGGGTTCTCATTTCACAAAATTCAATACGTATGTTGGTTAATGTTTTTGTCTAGAAGTTGCACTTGTTTCATAGTCTGCAACAAACCTTGAAATGAATTGAAGCAATCATAGATTTCTCCGGTTAATCGTTACTGGGAATTTTGGGAAAATATTTTAGTCATATCCAAACCTGATGAAAATAACGATTTATTAAAGACCTGTCTTTCCCCCCCAACAAGGCACAACATAAACGCCATAATAAAGACATTTGAATTTGCCAATCTAATGCGTTCAAAACAAAACAGATAGCCCACAAATAAAACATTTCTGAATTATCACAAATAATTCTGTCCGTAGACTCTCCCCGTACCTCATGAGCGCTTCATTTTACATACAAATGGTCTCATGCTTATTTGAGGCATCTAACTAATTGACATAAAATACTCATTTTAAATTGAAATGATAACGCACTCAGAACGGTGACCAACAGACAGAAAGGAAGGTAGAAAATCTTTTGAGATGATTTGTTCTCTTTCGGGTCAATGGCAGGAGTTATTTTGATTAGTCTCATGGGAATGGGCCATACTTTATTTTAATGCCTCGTTTACACCTACGTTTTTGAAGTGGTGGGCTATCATAATAATGAGGGATAATCGCATTGCAATTCTCATGATGATCAGAATCAATCAGAAATAACATTCCAGCATTTTTATAATAGGGCATTAGGATTTTTCCCCCCTGAAAAAACATGACTGACTAATAATCAAGAAAATGGTTTATGAGTCAGCAGATAAAATTACAAATAAAGGGAAATTTTCTACTAAATCAGCTAGTAGTATTCAAATCATGTATGAAAATAGAGGGAATGTTGATTTATGCGGAAGTGTATCAGCCCTTTTCCCATTGAATTGTTCAACTGCAGCTCAATTTAGTTGCCTTTTTATTTTATTTTTTAAAAACTGTTTTATACATATTTTATGATGTCAATTAATAGCTAAATACAATTGTGGCAATTTGACATGCTCAAACAAAAACAAATTGCGAAAGTCATTGGGAAGACTGATTTACACATGAAGGTTTACAAATGTCATTCGCTGTTGAAGACCACCTTAAAAGTGTTTATCCCGCCCCCGTGCCGTCTTCCGGCCCTCTGATTGGCTGGAGCTTCATCCATGGAAGTGCTGCTGGAAATGCAAAACTTGTTGCTGGCTCCTGCGGACGCGTTGATCCCGCACAGAGCCAAAAGCGGCTAAGCCGAGTGTGTGTGTTCCAGTCAATGTGCTTCGAGCGCGCGCACACTTCAGCACGCGAGTCTGTATCGGATAGTCGCACACGTTTCGGACAGCCAAAAGGTGCACCGCTTCATCGCAGAGCGAACCTATACCAGCGACCTGGAGGATGCTGTCACGCCGCTCCGTGCTTGTGGAGTGCGGGTAGTGCACGCCTCGCTGACCCGGGACCAGGACCGGAACCGGGAACGCGTTGCGCCGGTGCTTTGGCTGAAGATCAGTTCATGGTGGACTTTACATTCAGCCGGACGACTTTTTTGCGATCTTCCGCAATTAATAATATTTTATGGACAATACTTTTTTTTTTTTTTAATCGACAAAGACAATTTGAACAACAGTCTCGGTTGGACTTTTTAATGCCATTATGGGATTTCATGCAGAAAGAGAGCAGCGGGTACTTTAACACCGGATTGAATTCATTATTGACAGAGTTGAATTTATAATTTCTGAAATATTATAATTTTATTACTTGTGTGCGCTCCTCTCGGTATGTTAGAGACATGTCTTTGTGTCATTACTACCCCGTACAAATGCGCACACGCAACTTTGTTGTATCGTTAAACAGACCGGCAGCAAGGTAAATAAGATTATTTTACATGCCTTTGCTTGCTGAAATACCATTTTAGTGAAATTATCAGAACAACGAGGATGCAGTTTTTGAATAATTAGATGCAGCTTCAGAAATAAAAAAAAAATCTATATTTGTTCAAACTTTTAAAGCCAATTGAATTGTAGTTTGCTTTTTGGAGCAGACTGGTTAACAGTCTGCCCAATAATTGGCAATTTTACTAACATGTGGGATTAATAGCAGAGTAGTATGTTTGGGGTGGAAAAGTTTGGTTCTCAGATTAATAGCAGAAACCCTGGCCAGTCAGAAAGACAGAAAAGCCAACCGAGACTGAATATGGGCTCCCATTACAAAAGTCCCAGTTTCCACACCGGAGGTCCACCGGGAGCTGTGGAGCCCAGCATGGGCCCTATGAGTGACCCGCAGATGCTCGGACTTAACATGAACATGAACGGAGAACAGTATGGAGGTTTTCACTCCCGGGGTCACTCTGACATGCACGCAAGTGGCGGACTTCAGCAGCAGCAGCAAGGACCCATACATGGATTTTTTAACAACCAGCAACCTCATCAAGGACATCCTCATGGCCATCAACCTCACCCCCACCAACATCATCCTCACTTCAGCGGGAATTTTGGAGGCCCAGAGCCAGGGTCATCGTGCCTGCATGGTGCCAGGCTAATGGGCTACAATAACAATGCCATGGGACCACAGCAGGCCTTTGGAGAGGGATTTGATCCTCTCGCTGAGGGACAGGCGGGGGATGGCTTCCCACAGCAGCAACAGCGGCCTGGTAACATGCCTGACTTCCAACATCACGGTCCGCCCAGCGGCAACCATGCTGTTCCTGCTCCCTGCCTTCCCCTAGACCAGTCACCTAACAGGGCAGCTTCTTTTCACGGCCTGCCTTCGTCATCGTCGTCCTCCTCCGATTCTCATAGCCTGGAGAATAGACGGATGCCCAACCAGGGAGCTGTGGAGGGAATAGATTATAACTTCCCCAGTGAGCCGCCATCTGGACATTTCGATGTACCTGTATTTTCACCCACTGAGTCAGAATCTCAGTTACCCCATTTTGGCCCTGGAAGGCCGGTTCCCAGCGGGACTTTTCAAGGAAACCCTGGCATGCCTCGGACAACTGGCATGCAGGGCATATCCAAGGGACACCAACCCCCACAGCCCCAACAGCATCAACATGGAATGTTTTTTGAGCGATTTGGAAATGGCCGGAAAGTGCCCGTGGGAATGGACCCGGGTGTCAATGCGAGACATCCTCTCATGCAACAGCAACAACAGGCCGGCTTGATAGCTAGACAGAACTCCTGCCCCCCTGGCCTCCCCCGACCCCCTCAGGCTGAGTCTGGCTCCAGTAACCCGAACATTTTGGATGGAGGGGTCATGATGAGTGGCCAACACAATCAGTTTGAATATCCCATTCACAGACTGGAAAATAGGGGTCTGCATCCCTATGGGGACCCCATGTTTAATATGCAACAGCCAGCTCCCCTTCCCTCCCAACAGCCTCCAAATCAGAGACTACAACACTTTGACGCTCCGTATGTAAACATGGCAAAAAGGCCTAGATTTGACTTTCCCAACGCACATGGAGGTGAAGGCTGGTGTGGTGGCATGGAAAATCACCTCTCTCCTTCTTCCTACCCGGGACTGCCAGGTGAGTTCACTCCACCTGTGAATGAAGCTTTCCCACCGGGTCCACTGCAGCACACGGGCCCTGAGCAGCAGTCGTTACAGCAGCGACAGAATGCAGCCATGATGATAAAACAGATGGCTTCTCGCAACCAGCAGCAGAGAATGAGGCAGCCCAGTCTGCAGCAGCTCGGTCACCACGGTGATGTGCCTCCAGGCCCACTGGGTCATGGAGGCCCAGTGGGAGGCATGCCTCAGCCCAACTTTGACAGGGAAAATGGGAGTAGAATGGTCAATGTTGATGGACAAAATCCACATGTAAACCAGGATAATTCCTGGTTTCAGGGCTCCCACCCTCCTGGGGAGATGATGTCACGGCGCATGGGAGGATCAGGCAATGACTCAGGGCCCCATGACCTGGGTCTCCAGCAGAATGGTCCTGGAATGATGTTCAGGCCAGGTATGGGCATGCAGGAAGCCATGAGAATACCTGGAGACGGACATGTACAGGCTCTCCATTCTCCAGGTTTGCACTCACAGTTCAGCAGTAACATGAGTAACCTCTCACAAATGCAGTCTCCAGGAGCGGGAGGAGGTACAGGACATCCAAATGCACCGCCAGAGAGGCGACCCCCTGAATTCCCCGCACCTCCAATGGGAGCACAACCACCATTTCCCTATGGAGGGCCAAACCGTCAAGGGCCACCTCACAATGTACCCCAGGGGGTGAACACCTCACCAGGGAGCTACCCTCCTCCATCTGAGTTCCCTTCAGGCCAGCGGTCGTCTGTTAGCAAGCTTGGTGCTCTGTCTCTCGGGAATTTTAACAAAACCAGTGCTAAAGACAGTGTTTTTGGCCAGAGCTGCCTGGCGGCCCTTTCTACGGCGTGCCAGAACATGATCGCAAGCCTAGGGGCTCCCAACCTCAACGTAACATTCAACAAGAAAAACCAAAATGAGGGCAAGCGAAAACTGAGTCAGACAGAGCAGGACATTAATAGCAGCACATCTAACGGGACTGGCAGTGCGGGGCCTGAATATTTTCAGGGCAGCACTTCTCAGAACAACCAGCTGCCTGGCACTGGGAATAGCAACTCTAAGCCTGCAAGTCAAAACCAGACGGTGCAGGGGGAAGCCAGTGCCCTCTCCCCAAATTACAACATGGACGCTACCCCGTGCAGTGAGGGGAAGGCAACAACAGGGAGTGGGAGAGGGAGAGGGAGGAGAAAAAGAGACAGTGGACATGTGAGCCCTGGAATTTTTTTTTCCTCTGAAAATGGAAACCCTGTTGTTAGTCCAGGCCAGCAAACCCCGTCGGCTGGTGTTGGGGAGAGGGGTGGGGGCACGCCCCATGAGAAGCACCTGCAATCACCTTCTTGGGGGAAAGGAGGCGACCTGATGTTGGGGGACCAGGCTGACCTGATGTCTTCTTTGGACAGTGGCATTCAAAGTGTCGCCAAGTCTGACAGCAGCTCGCCCCGTGTGGACTTTCCTGATGATGTCAGCGCCCACTTTGGCAATGAGGATGAGGTGTCCTCCAGCTCAGATGCAGGAGGTTCCTCAGCCAATAAGTCCAATCGTAGCCCGATGATCAATGGATCACCCAAAATGCCAATAAATGGGCAGAAGCCCCTAAGCATAGGCATTAACAATCATACTACCTCGACACCAGACAGCTATGGACTGAGTTCTGGTGCAACAACGGGCAGCAGCGGGGTGAGCCATCCAGGTACACCAGGTATGGAGCAGGTACGCACCCCATCCAGCACGTCTGGTCAGGACGAAATCCACCCTTTGGAGATTCTACAGGCCCAGATCCAGTTGCAAAGGCAGCAGTTCAGCATCTCTGAAGACCAGCCTCTGGCCATGAAAAATGGCAAAAAGAATGGCGATTGTCCCTCTCAGAACAGTGAGAACGAGCTGGCAAGCTGCAGCCCTGATACTGGGAAGGGTTCAATGGGCACGATTGACCTTGACACACTTATGGCTGAGCAGCACGCCACCTGGTACGTGCCCAGTGACAAGGCCATGATGGATGGCTCCGAGGATGACAAGTCCATGGGACTCTGGGAAAAAAACAAGAGCCAAACAAACAACAAAGAAGGTAAGAATATTTTTATTCAACCTACTTTTGTCTTGCATTCCGCACTTAATGAGCTGTGTATTTGTTTTATGAGTGCTTGAGTAGGTTTTCACGAATAATTTGAATGATCTGAAAATGAAAAAAATGCATATTTTCTTAGTTGTAAAAACCTTACACTTTTCTTTTTTTTTTGGTTTAACAAGTTACAGTAAGAAATCTCACTCCAATTGAGAAAATTACATAGTTTGTCCTCTTGAATTGTTAAATAATTGGCCCAAAATATAATAATGTTAAAGAGCAGTTTGAAAAAAAACTTTTGACAGCACAAAGACTTTTCCCTTTCTCTCCCCATGGTGTATTTTAAAAAAAATAGATTTCCTCATTGTAGTGGCACTTGAAAAGAACACCTCAAGAAAAGTAAACATTTCCCGTGGTTCTTTATCTCAGTTTTCTGGGTGAACAACTGCATTGAGAAGATTAATAGCTTTTAGAGGATGTGCGTCTCCACAGAGGGGTTTCCCTTGCCTTGTTATGTGTTTGTTTATGTTATTACCATGGGATAATGCAGATTTGCTTAAATGAAATAGGCTTTAAATTGAATAGACAGGATTTTCAATAATAATATTCCAATTAGTTATATATATCTAAAAAAAATTTCCCCCCTAAAAAGGAATTATATATTCAGGATTTTGTTATCTGGCTATAAAACATAAACCATAACTCACGCAGTATTTGCATAATAACACACATATTACAGACTTTATATTCCATTGTGTATTATAATAACTTTGGTTCTTTTTGTGTAAAAATAGAATTGGAAATACATGCACAGCCATATACAATTTGAGGCAGCACTAAAATACAGCCAAAAAGGTAAAATTATTTGAAAATGAATTATTTGAAGTTTTAATGCTGAAATGCAATTATTTAATTAGGGGTTTATTACACGGTTAAGCTGCATTTTGTTATATTCACTCTCCTTTCTTTATCCCATAATAACAACAATAATTATAATTACGGTACATAAATGTGTACAATTGACTAATAATAATTTTAAATAATCCGTATACTTATTTATAAAATTATGCTGTTTGTAATTAAATTAATTCATTTCAGTATTATGTTTGATTTAGAAATGTACTAAAATTGTTTCTAATGATTTTCCTCATGTAACTTAATTCCATGTTGTACATATGAAAATTTGACATTTTATTAATTGGTGCTTTAGTGTGTGTATGTTGTTGCTTTCCCCACCCAAATAAAGCAATCTAGATGTTAAAAACCGTTAAATAACTGTTAGCACTTATAGGCTTTTTGTTCCTTTTTATTTATTTATTCGATTTACATTTAAATAAATAATTTATTTATTATCGTATTATAATACATGTATAATATAATAATAATAGAAATATGTATTTAATCGTATTCGCCACGATCTGCCGTGTCTCCAGCACCTCTTTGTTCTGTTCACTGCAGGCAGAGTAGAGGTGGGGGCGCATAGCGAGCTGTGTCTGGGTTATGAGTAGATAGCACATTGTTTACGTGAGGCTGGGTGGCGGCTGGTAACTCTAACGCAATAACTTGTAACCAGAGGCCTAATATCACTTCAAATCAACAGGATAATAATATTAACTCAGATTATAATAAAACCCCCTTGTGCTATTTGTTTTGCCTGGAACTAGATGTCTTCCACTCAACTTAATGAATAGCGACTCTAGCCTTTTAATTCCCCTGATTTATTGATGTGGTCTTGAGAGGTGCACAAGCTCGGCTAATTTATGCAAACCTCAGTGAAAACAACAGTTCCAGTGGAGTGGGTATACATGTATTGCAAGGCATATATTAAATTCAGTACACATGATTTTTCCTTATTACATATACGTACTGATGGGTTTGGCTTTGACAGAGACCCTCCACTATTTTTTTTTTAGCCAGGCATCTTCACCCTGTTGCATTCGCACACAAATCAGTAGAAGAAGAATAGCCTTTTCGCCTCTCCTCCTCTTCCCACCTTTCTTCCTCTCGCCGCCCTCCCTGCATGGACAAGAGGCATACAGCTCGGGAGCGATCGATAGCTAGTTAGCACAAATCACAGCTCCTGACAGTTTTTCATTTGAGTGCTTCAGACAGCAAAGATGGAAAAAATGGTGAAGGTGCGTTTGGGAGGGATGGGCGATTTGGAGATTGAATCTGATGCTGAGGTTTACATTGGAGGGAGCAATCTAACATAATAATTTAAGAGAAGTCAGTGCGCATAGCGCAGTTCCTTCAGAGGCAAAATCCCACTGGCTTTTGTCACTACAAAAACTATCCAACTCAACCAGTCTGTCGGGTTTAAAGTTGCTCATCTAGTGTACAAGTCTTAACGATCGACAATATAAAATTTTGGCGAGAGCATTCTTTAAAACAGATTATTTTCATTTGTGTCAAGAGATCTTCTTTGTGTGTAATTGTGTTTTTATATTTTAGGTTAAATCAAATATATATTCATTATCTTTTCAGTAGTCTGTGCATGCTTTCAAATATGTATGTTTTCCTTCTACAATGTAATTTTGTAAAGTTCAATTATAATTTATGGAATCAAGACTTTGAATATGCAAATTATATTTATTTACAAATTATGTTCAGGGGTAGTTTAACTCGGATCAGTAAAAGCGATAAGAATCTGTCTAATTTCCCTTTTTTATTTGACTTTAAAACTACTCACTCCCAATTTTTAGTTAACGTGAATGGGCAGCACGGATCAGAATTACAACCGATTAATAGATCTAATGTTGACATTAGTTAAAAACAGATGTTTAAAACTGTTCTTTTTTTCTATTTTGCCTCGATCCCATCTCACACTGATCCACATATTTAAGAGGTATGCGTGCTGCTTTCATGATCCACTTTGCAGGTTATTCTCCTTCTTACTGCCTGTGTATTAAACTTTTGAAGGATGTTACCGTTGAGCTCACCCTAATAAACTTGGGTTCATTATAAGCTTTTAAAAAGTTCTTTAAGTGATGTCAGTTTTCTCTTTTATACGTTTGTCCTTTTTTGTAATGTGGGTAGTCTTGATAACAAGCAACCAGAAATGGGACGGAGGAAATGAACGAGCTATTTTTGTTTTTCCTTTTCCCTCGTTTCACCATGCAATTTTTTCTGTTCTAAAAAATTGAAATACTTCACAGCTGACCTTATTGAACAGTTCTGCTCTTCACTCAGAGTAATGTCTTTAAAGAGCTCAGATTATGATCAAATCTTTGTCGCTCCGACTTTGACAGATTTGACAGAGAAAGAACTTGCACGTTATAATACCACCAGTATCTGCTTTAATCCACACACAAGAAAGTTGTATTGATATATCAGCATCGAGAACAATCCTGTGAGACTTTCTGCTTTTGACATTTCAGTATAACAACACATCAACAAACTGGGCCAGTAATTTATATTTCCTGTTTTGAAACCAGAAAAAAAAATAGTGATTGGCACTTGCTTGCATGTGGGAAAAAACAGCTTGGGGCAGTGCTATGTGCTTTACCTGTCATTACACAGTCTTTTATATTGACTTTTTCAACAACACTTTAACAAAGCCACGCGCACACTTCTTTCTCCAGGACAAGTGATAATCGTTATGATAATGATAGCAATTAGCTTTGTTAATATTGTTTAAAAGACATAATTCATCTGCGGGCGACTCCTGCAATTTTGACCTGGTTATTGGCAGGTTCACTAGGAATAGAATTACTTATTTCACTGCAGTATGATTGCATTTAGGCAACTGCGTCCCTGTCGTGAAGAAAAAGAGAAAGAATTGTTATTTTATAATTTTAACAGGACGTACGTGTGTGTTTGCGCGCACATGTGTGTATGTGTGACTACAAGTTTGTAGACAATGCAACTTGATAGTGTAGATGTGTCAGCTGCAGACATAAAATTTGATTTATTTAGACTGTGTTAGACTCGCAACTCCACCCCATTGACCCACGGCCCCTCGACCTCCCGTCTTCTTGGTTTGTTGGAATGTGTTAGCGCTATTTTAATTAGATTAAACAACAACAAAAAAGTGTGCATCTGATTTTATTTATTTATTTTTTAAATTTTGTATTTATCAGGTAGTCTCATTGAGATTAATATCTCTTTTACAAGAGAGGCCTGAGCACAAAGAAACATTCACAAATATCAAACAACACAAAATACACTAACGGAAACAGTTACAATAATCAGTAAAAACATCAGACAAAAAAGATTTAAAATCACCAAGATGAATGATTGACTGTAGTTTAAGAGTAGTTTGCAATTCGTTCCATTTAAGAGGAGCATAGTAGCTAAAGCCAGTTCTGCCAACATTAGTGCGTGTGAATGGAATGGTTAGGGTTAAGTAGTTGGATGATCGTGTTTTGTAGTTACTGGATTTGAACGACAGTAGAGTTAAGAGTTAAGGTAGTTAGGAAGTTTGCACAGTAAAGCCTTATAGATGAATAACATGATGTGGATATTTCTTCTTGACTGTAGTGAGGACCAACCAACGTTTTGATAAAGGGTAAAATGATGAGTGTAGAAAATGTTATTGGTGATGAAACGTAGTGCACAAAAGAAGATAATACAATTGTTTTTCGGTTTGAAGTTGACAGACAGCCTTTGATTCTATACAGGAAGCTAAGTTTAAATTTAAATTTACAGATCAGATGATGAATATGAGTTTTGAATGATAAATTACTGTCAATCCAAATTTCTAAGTATTTGTATGAATCAGTGGGAGTAATTTGAGTACCATTTAGGGATTTGATTCCGGGTAAGTAATTGTCAGTAATAGTGGAAGTGGAGAAAACCATGTATTTAGTTTTTTCAGCATTTAAAACTAATCTGTGATTATGAAGAGATATTTGTAAACAATCAAAAGCAGTCTGTAAATGAGTCAGAGTTAGAACTGGGGAAGAACTGGGCGCATATAGAATACAATCATCATAATAAAAAAAATGGACATTACAATATTGATTAGGAAGAATAATAATATTAAATGATTGGATTAGATTTAAATGTAGAGCAGGAATTAGAAAATGACACTTCGGTTGCATTTATTGTTTTGAATACTTGTTTGCGTTTGTTTTCAAAATGACTTAGATTAAAAAAACAAAACAAAAAAACCCCACATTTTAGAGAGAATTGCTGTCAGGCTATGTGCTTGTTGTATTAAATAAATAAATAAATCAAAAAAAAAATATGCAGCATGTTGTTTTCCAATTAGAAAGGTGTAGCGAAAAAACATTTTTAGCATGTGGGTGAGATGCATTCATCTCGCTGTTGCACGAATTGCAAAGTTAAACATCAGTGATTGCCGATGTATGTGACACCCATCCAAATGTGTGACTTGTTGACTGCTATACGTACAACTATGGCAGCAAAAAAGGGGCAAAAGAAGCAGTTTCATCCAAAGCCACTGAAAGACTGAAATGTGTTAGGTTTATATGTCTCCGCTTGTAAGAAGGTGTGTACAGTATGTGTTCTCCGTCTCTTGAGGTGTCAGTGTTGTCACACTGTCAGCAGTGGTTATGTTATTTGCCATACAGCTTGTTGTCAGGCATCTTTAATTTGTATTGAGGGATTGACAAATGATTTATGACACCTGAGGTTTTTCTCCTTGGAGACAAAACTAGAAGAGTGCAAAAAGAGTGATAGTGATCGTGCAAGATAAAGAGGATCTCTCTCATAGTCTCATAAGAGAAAGTGAAATATTAGTTTTGTATTGTATTTGTAACAATAGGAAATTCTAGAACAGATTCATGCATTAAATTGTTGTTTTGTATGCATTGCATTTGAAATAATTTGACTACTTTTAGATAGTTGGTTCGGTTTTAAAATACTAGGGATTTATTTGTTTAAAAAGCGTGTTCTTGCAATGTACTGAGACAAAATAGAGACAGAGAAGTAGATCAATATGTCACCGGCTTGGATGACACATTGGACAGGTCATAGACATGCTTGTGAGTTATGGAGGGCCCACTAAATCACTTCCCATGTTCTGCTTTGTGTCTGCTTTTCTAAGCGCTTCTTGTGGCCGGAGAGGTGAGCGTGTGGATTTGTGCGTGTGTATTTGTGCATGAGGGAATGTAACAAACGCTGAGGGCAATGCCTGCCTGTACAAGCTTCTTTTTTTTTTTTCTCTCTCTCTCTTAAAGTTGGGAGGCCAGAGAACAGAAAGGAAAATAACCTCTCTGCCCTTGTTGGAGAAATGTGCCCCCCACCCTCACGCACCAACTTCTTTCCAAATCTTTGCAGTGATCCTCCCTCTTCTGAGGCAGAGGTCAAAGTTTAGGAGTCGGGTGGAGTTTTAGGGGTAGCAAGAGTCTCACATGCCTTCCCTTGATAGCCTCAAAGCTTGAGGTACCATGTGTGGTGTTCATTTGGTACACTTTGCTCTTACTTTGGGTTAGTCTTGAATGAATGTGTAAAGTAGGAGTCCGTAGTAATGGCATTTAAGCAATTTTCTTCAGACTTTTTGTGAGTCTTGATTTTTTTCTTCTATAGATAGTGACGGATTCTTTGTGCTGACAAAGACAGAATTCTCACACCAGGCCATCCATGGCTCTAGTTGTTATGCTAAAGGAATCTGACCTGATGTCACACAGTGTCATAGGAGTGGAGGCCTTTGGGTGTTTTTGTCAGCGAGCGGAGCGATCCGATTGGACCGTGTGGCGTTCAGAGAAGATAGGGTCGCGCCTTCGAGAGCAGGAGGTCAAAGGTGAAGTGTCGTCATGGAAGTAGAGCTTGGGATAGAAAGGGCAGAGCCACGCCGCTTGAGATTCTAGAGCCTGGGAAATCAACTTGACGGCCGTGAGGAACTAGCGCCCAAAAAATAGGAGTCTTGTAAAATTTTAACTCTCTTGCGCGCAGTTTGTCTCTTCCTGCCATCTTTTTGTTATTTCAAATCAGCTACAAATCATTGCGTCTACTCATTTTACTAATGGTCGTGATAATATATTAACTTCAAAGACTGCTGCGGTTATTTTTAATTTTAAGCAAACATTCACGGCAAAAATATTGGTAGATTTATTATCTGCCTCGTCCTTCACATTACTTGCTGATTGTGTCTTGACATACAAAGCTGCGTCAGGTCAGCGGGTCCTAGACACAGTCATGTCATGTACACAATTTCCTCTATATCTTGTGTGTTTGTGAGGAAGAAAGAGAGAGAGAGAGCACACTCGTTAGCCATTAAATAACAGTGTCACACTTCAAGTGAAAGCGATACAAATGAATCATTGAATTTGGTATTTGTTTAGCACATCGCTGTGGTAATCTTGCATGCTTGTTTAAAGGCATTTAGGTGTATTTGCCTCCTCAGGCTTAAAAGTCTCCTCTGCAAATTTGTTAATATACTATTGACGTTACTATGAAATGAAATCTGTATTAGTTTGCCAGAAACTAAAGCAAAATTGATTTTATTAGGGAGGTAAGATATCCCTATGTGTAAAATGTCATGGTGATTTGGACTTGTGTGATGTAAAATTTCACACCATCGTTTCCAGTTTTGAGCAAGCACAATGCTTTCAGTTGAAGTGTGGTGTTGTTTTTTTCCCCACAATATATGTCACACGATTTCTATCCCCATTGAAACATGTCATATTATATCTTTATTTCCCATGCTGTCCATTTGGAAATCAATTTTATATGGCGGAAAACAGTCAGGTGACTTGAAGTTCCACTCTGAGACCCCCAATTTGGCCAAATTCCAAAATTGTCCGATATGCATGTGTGATATATTTTGGAAAGCTTAAAATCTCAATTTTCCGGGGGAAGAAAAAATTTGGACAGGAGGGCTTTTACAAAAAGAAAAAAAAAATGTTTTAAACAGCAAAACCCTATCTGGAGGTGAGAGCACGCGAGAGCAGAATTAAAGACGCCATGACTTTAACGACACATTATCACGGACTGAACTTGTTTTGATCCAAAAACTCAATGTCGCATGTATCACTGGTGTCAAGACACAGCTGTGAATGGCCACAGCTGGATTTTTTGGGGATTTTATGGGTGAAACATGGTAATATAACAGAAATCGCAGACATCAAGGAGTGGTCAAGATTTTCTTTATCATATATTTACCCTTTCAAACGTTTTTTTTTTTTCATTTCTCATTTTTCTTTGTTTGGATCGATTACTTATCATCTAACATATCGGGGAAAATGTGACAGTACCAAAAAAAAAAAAAAAAAACAATTTAGCGATAGCTATGAGGTAGATGTCCGTGACTTTTTTACAGACGCCATTTTTTTCATTGTGACGTAATTTGTTTAAAAGTTTAAAATATGCGAGTAAATGATTTTTTAAAATCGTTTTTTTGTTTTTTTAACTAAATATTAGGGCATCAATTAATGATTCTAAGCTAAAAATGACAGACATTTCGAATAATAAATATAGTTGCTGAGCTTCTTTTTATGGCTGGGTTGAAACAAAAGCGGTTGGGCGACGTCTGTAAACGGGGTTCCAGGGTAAAACGGCCAAATTAAAAATAGTTCGGGGACTTATTGCGCCATGAATCTGCTATTGCAGCATATTGTTCTTTCAAACACAACAGTTATTTTGGATTCAAATACAGCAGTTTCTTTGAAAGAGGAGTGCGAGAGCAGAAACTGCTTTTTTAGTCTTGTCTGTGTTTTCCGCCATAGACAAGTTTCCTGAGCGAAACTTATCTTTGATAATTTCTGCTCAGAACTTCCGGTTTAGACCGAACAACATGAAGTGCGGTTGAAGTAAGCCGTGTGTTGATAAAGTTAAAACTGCAAAATCAGACCAGAGGAACCCACGGAACCTTCAAAAATGGATTCAGCACGACGTAGATGAGACTCTGAGACTTTCTGTTTTTTTTTTTTTAAACAAAATATTGGACATCAATTAATGATTCTGAGCTAAAAATGGCAGACATTTTGAATAAGAAATATAATTACTTACCTGGTTTTCATGGCTGGGTTGAAACAAAAACGGTTGCGCGACGTCTGTAAACGGGGGTTTCCAGGGTAAAACGGGCAAATTAAAAATAGTTCGGGGGCTTAATGCGCCATGAATCGGCTATGGCAGCATATAGACATATTGTTCAATCAAACACAACAGATGTTTTGGCTTAAAATACAGCAGTTTGTGAGTTTTTGAGGAGTGCAAGATCAGAAACTGCTTTTTCAGTCTTGTCTGTGTTTTCTGCCATATACCGTATTGGCCAGAATATAAGACGGCCCTGATAATAAGACGACCCCCTCTTTTTCAAGACTCAAGTTTAAAAAAGACTTTTTGAACACCAAATTAATTTATATACAGAAAATAATTACAGTACATCCCAAACCAATGATTATAACAATATATTTGAAAGAAAAAGCATGTTATTTTGCCTCATTCCAATCTTAATATCTTAACATTTAAATATGTAAACTAAAGTGCAATCACATTCGTAAATGAATTGCTTCTGGTTTTTGAAATGTAAATAAACCAATCTATTTTGATAAAACAACAATATTGCAATAACTGCATTAACCATCAATGTGAAGTCTAACTGTAACTGTAGTCTTATAACAAATCTGAATAAGGAAAAACATTGCAATAAAAAATTGCAAACTGGTTAAACTTGAGAGAAGCTGAGATCTGTCATGACAGAACATCGCTTCAATGATATCTGGCGCCATCTAGCGTCGTGAATGGGTATAATGTCTAGACCGCGAATATAAGAGGACCCCCCTCTTTTTCAGTCTTATTTCAATGCAAAAAAACACCGTCTTATATCCGGGCCAGTACGGTGCTATAACTGCTTATCCCGTTCATGCTTGTTCGATTTTGCTGTTTTTTATTTTTTATATATTTTTTTTTAATTATTTATTTTTTTCCCTTTAGCTCAAATCAGAGGATGTAGAATTACAGATAATTTTTACTGTAGTCATCCTGTTTATACAGTGAGTTATTTTATTCCTGGGTCTTGTTTTGATCACTCGCGTGTGTGTGCGTTTAGATATAGTATGCGTGTGTATGTGGAGCAATGGCTGAAGGCTGATGTGGGTACGGCAGCGGCGGCAGCGGTTGGCGTGTTGTGTGTCTTTGGCCGAACGTCTTGTCAGTTTGCTGTGTGTCAGCAGTGAGCCAGGGGAACGCTTGGCTGCCTATTCAGGCCGGTGCGGACCCCGCTGTGCCCAGCTAGCATGAGCTGCCGGCGGCTGCTGGAGGGCGCTGAGACGAAGGCGCGCGGGAGGGTGGAGGGAGGCAATATGCGCCGGGCGGCGGGGCCATGCTGAGGTGTATAACTGGACCCTCTGGCAAATGTTAGGTGTCATCAGTAGCGCCTCTGACGGCACTCTAAATCCTATTTCTCCCTCACCGCGTCAGCCCTCTTAACATCTTGCTACCTTGGGAAAGAGAATTTTAGAAAATCCTTGCAGAGTCAAACGAAACAACAGGAGGCTTGGCTGCCTGACCTTTTACCAAATCCTCCACTTTTCCATTCCAGTGGTCACAGTCCAGACAGGCTGGGGGGCAAGCCTGTATGTCTGCCTCCCTTGGTTGTCCTTGCTGCATGGCCAGGCTAGGATTTGGGAAGGAGGTGGGGGATGACAATAGTAAACAAAAGCCCCTACCTTGCTATGAGTACAGCACGGATTGGTACACTTATGTTTTTTCTTCTGTCAAGACTTAAGGATAGTTGACCTGTTCATCTATAGTTTTGACACCTGTTCAGTCACAGTAGTATGATACCTAAACGCAAATGTTTACCACTATGGCACAACAGGACACACTGTGTCACGCTGCTATCATAACATACTTTTAATAACCATTTATGTCTAAATATCCTCCAGTTCAAAAGAAGCCGTTTTATGTTTTACTCTTCCAAACTGTACGTGTTGAGCTGACTTAAGCTGTCGAGACGTGGGAACGTTTTGCAGCGTGTGCCGTCTATCTCAACCGTTGTGACACATGTAACTCAGCTTGTCAGAGTGGTGTTCTCACTGCTCGTGGATCGACTTGTCCCTGCATCTTGGAGTGTTGCTTTTGTGCGAAACTGATCTGTTTCAACTAGGCATGTGCCAGTGTGAGATTCTGACAGTACGATAACCTTAAGACAAATTATCAAGGTTTCACGGTATTAGGGTTTTGCAATTACAGCTCTAAAACGTGTTACTTTGAGATATCTGAGTTTAAAAAACAAACTTTTTTTCCCATTGAACCGGACTTTTATTTTTCTAAAAATATTAGCAAATTGGAACTAAATGATAATAAATAATAAAATAAATAACGTCCATCAGGCGAGCCTAAACCCACAGCCTCAGCTCAACATTATTATCATCAGTACAAAAATTGAATTATTTTCCATAAAAAGCACATGTGTATGACTTGTATTATGTTTACATTATACACACACTCTCTTTCTCAACTCAGCCAGCGAGAAAAAAAAAAACACACCACGTTTTCGACCGCTAGATACACTAAACACGCTGGAGTTAACTCTCGTAGCTGGTGGGAAACATTCATGATAGTGTTTACTAGAGGTGTGCGAAATTTCCGATTCTAAGATTATTCGCGATTCGGCCGTAGAAGATTCGAGAATGATTCACAAACATTCAAATTCCGGTTATTGAAATATGCCAAGTAAAGTGGCACTAAAACAAAGTCAGCGCGGTCTTCGGGACGCAATGAGGAATGGACCAAAAACTCATGCCGCTAGATTAAAAACATTAATACCTGACTGCAGCCGACAGCCGCTACGAACAACACCCACGTTGCTACAAACTACGTCCGTAATGCTACGGTAGATATCACATGTATATAGAACTAGATGCGAAAAGACCGACTCTGCGGCGTTAGTAAACAGCCGTCATCTCAAAGCAGTACACTTCTCTGAAAGGCTGTTGTAGCGAACCTTCCGAGCGAACGTAATTAACATTTTCTCTAAAATACTCCTAAATCGGCAAAATCTTGACTTGAAGCTATCTTTAAATGATGAAACAGTTTTAAAACTTTCACATGTCGAAAGTAGGCAGAAGGGAAATTATGTAATAAGGGGAGCAATTTATACAACTTTAACGGTTGATTCACAACATTAAATTAAATGAATGTAGTTTAAAGCTACAGAATGGGGACTTGAGTATTTCATTTACTGTTTTGAACTGTTAACTTGATACTGAAATAGTTTATTAAAGCCTGAGAGGATTTTTGTACTATTTTTGTAGCTAATGTGCAAGGCAAGGCAAGGCAAATTTATTTATATAGCACAATTCAACACAAGGCAATTCAAAGTGCTTTACATCACATGAAGATCATAAAAATCACATTTAAATCAACACAACGTAAAAACCAGGACAATCAAAATAGGAAATAAAATTATACATAAAAATCACATTTAATCACAAATAGAATAAAAATAAATAAATAAAAATAAAACAAAAACTACTAAAAAAATAATTGAAATCAGCAATGGAGATAAGCACAAGAGGAATAGAAAGCAAGTAGATTGAGATATATAGACAGTTATGGATATGCAGTGCTAAACAAAAGCGTTTTTAGCCCTGATTTAAAGAAGCTAACCGTTTGAGCATACTTCAGACGTTCAGGTAACTTGTTCCAGAGGTGAGGAGCATAATAACTAAATGCTGCCTCACCCTGCTTGGTTCTTGTTCTTGGAACATGCAGGAGACCGGTTCCAGACGACCTTAGGGGTCTAGATGTCTCAAATGAATCTAACAAATCAAGCATGTATTTTGGTCCAAGACTATTAAGTGTTTTGTAGACGAGCAGTAGTATTTTATAGTCTGTCCTTTGACTCACTGGAAGCCAGTGTAGCAATTTCAAAACCGGTTTAATGTGGTCCAGCTTCCTTGTATTTGTGAGGAGTCTGGCTGCAGCATCCCGTACTAGCTGCAGCTTCCTGACTGATTTTTTATCAAGACCCATAAATATACCGTTGCAATAGTCCAATCTGCTGAAAATGAATGCATGCATAAGTTTTTCCATGTCTTGTTGAGTCAGAAGCCCCTTAATTCTGGTTATATTTTTTTAGGTGGTAATAAGCAGATTTAGTGACGGACTTTAACATTAAAAGCAGCTAATAGTTGGAGGAAGGGGGGGGTACATCGTGCCTGGCACGGCCAGACTGTTCTCCCTGTGTTTTTCCAAACACTGAGAGTATAGTCTGAGACCCAGCCCATTAACGGCCTCTCGACCAAGAACAAAATCAATCGACAAATCAGATTCGTTTATTTGCGTGACGTGTTCTTAACGAGCAACGTCACTCTTCCTCGTCGGAAGTCGTCTCCACAACAACACAGATGGCGAACAGGAGAGCCGAGAATATGTTCCAATCCATGGTAAAATAAGTTTTAAATTACCAAAAACACATCGACACAAGTCATTGACAACAGTCTGTCTCGCGCTAGCCATGTTGAATGAACTCCGCTCTCCTCGTATGTTTACTTCCGCGTGCAAGTCCCTCGTCCCGCCCGTCGCTGATTGGTCGACTCCGCTGTCTGTTTGCTGTGGCTTGCTCCGCCCTGGAAATTTTATCCGCTTAATGGTGGCCAGACTCAATAGCTGGAACAGCGGTGAGTCTGGAGTACCAGGCTGGGGTACATCAATAATCGATTCATAATTGAATCGTAGCCTCTGAATCGTAATCGAATCCTTAGGTGCCCCAAGATTCCCACCTCTATTGTTTTCTAACCTCAAATTTTGTACAAATGTGAAATCATATTGGAGGTATTCCCTCCTCAGCAGCAAAAAATCATTACATGTCGGTTGGCTCTCCTACTCTAAGCCGTGGCCGTCTGTAACTCTTCTTTAGCCGAACTATCCCCATACCTGCGATTTCGTTTTATTCAATAGGGGGAAAAAGTTCAGTAGTTTCACCTCATCCAGCCATCGTGTAGCACAGCTGACTCACCGACACTGAGCAACAACCGGTGGGGGAGGGTTGAGCCTTGCAGCTGCAAGCGATGAATTTCTCTCTGCATTTTTGAGACATAAAAAATAGTATAGTAGGGACGGTATGACAGAAAATTTTTGCGATTTTAAGACCTTGACGGTATACCTTGACACCGGTTATCGGCACATATCTAGTTTCAACCGTCCACATGGTCCTAAAAGCACAAGTTACACCCAGTGTGTTTGTGCAAAGGAGATAGGAGGGTAATCAGAGTGAATGTCTTCATACATTTCTTCTTAGCTAAAAGGAAAAATCCCAAAAACATCTTCCCTCCATTACCTCTGTCCAAGTTGCGACATATCCCTCCGAGCTTTCCTTCCTCCCTGCCCCGCAGTCCACAGCATATTGGCAGATGATATATAGTTTTCAAAGCACTTCCTGTCCTCGTCAATCTTCCCCTTGACTAAGTTTTTCATTACACGACTCAGAGTGATTTTTCTCCATATGTGCAGCGCGCACCTCAGGTGTCAGCATTAACTCTCTGGCACAGCAGATTTTTTAATATGATGTATAATCAACCAGTGTATGGATTTTTCGGGAAGCTCGGTGCAGCCGTTTAATATGAGCCGCCACGTCTGTGTGACATGAGGTCGATATGCCGGCGCAGTCATTAAACCAATAAATTGGGTCAAGCAGGGTTAAAGGACAGTTTTGTCAGTGCCCTTTGACCCTGTGATCAGGGGTCAGTGCAGATTTGCACGTGAGCAAATGACGGTGCGTTCCATAATTTCTGTCTGACTGGAGGAGCGCTCCAAAAAGCATTTACCGGCATAAGTGGATTTTATAGTGTCCTGGTGTCCGAAAAGTGTTGTTGCATGTAATTGACATTCCTATACTGTATATATAAAAGTTGAAAAGCAATAAAACTGCAACAAAAATGAATGAAATGAACAAAAATATATATTTTTATAATGGGTCAAAATTATTTTTCGAGCACCTTAGACGGTCATTTGCGTTGCATACCCCGTAATTTCCCGAATATAATGCGCACTTTTTTTCCAAAAATGTACTTGTAAAATCATGAGTGCGCGTTATTCACAGGTACAGGGACGGAGACAGAAAAAATTCATCATGATTCATGTTCCATTGTAAGCATGGACCAGCACAATATTATCTAATCCGAACGACGGTGATATAATAATCAAGTTTCATGTGGTAAATAATTGTTTTCATGATATTTTTCACATCTAATGCAATTATATATATTTTTTTGTACTATTCGTTTATTATTTACCGGTACAATTTCTAACCTTTGCATTGCAACATGCCGGCACACGGCGATGTTGTCTTGAAGAGAACGTATCCGTTTCGTATAAATGTTGACCGTGTGGCGAGCTAGGACAGGAGTCTGAGAAAGAGTGTCGAACCACTGAGCCAAGCCGCGTTGTTTTATTTACATTGAAACTCACAAAGTAACAACGTACGTCTTGCACGCAAATCGCGGGACATTTGTTTACTTCCGGCTCTTCCCCCCCGGGAACTACACAACTTGCCAACATTAGTTCCGCTGGTGAATTCTGTTAAAACTCGCTACAACTCCTTACTTTGTGAAAATTATTATCGTATACTGTGAGCAATTTTACCACAGAAAATTAATATTCTACTTTAAAAAAAAAAAAAAAAAAATTTGACAAAAGGATTCAAAAATGCTGCAACCGCGTACTTTATAAAAGTTCGGCACACGAGACTCATATTTTTTCGTGCTAAAATTAGGGTGCGCTTTATATACGGGTACAAGAATTTTCCCTAGATTTTACAGGTAAAGTGTGGGTGCGCGTTATACACGGGTGCGCCTCATATTTGGGAAATTACGGTAATTTAAAAAAAAAAAGAAAAAAAAAATCTTTTGAAAAAATATATTTAAAAAAAAAAAAAAGATTTTTTTCTTTGTTCGAAAATATTTTTTTTAATTGAAGCAACTTTTGGGGGGGGGATTGAATGATTTAGACACAAATGTCCTAATCATAATATGGGCCAAACACAAAAAGGATTGCTTCAATCAAAGATAACTCAATTTTCAATTTTCATTTTCATTTTCAATGAAAAATGAAGTGTTCAAATCCAAATTTTTCAATCTCAAATATTTTTTCGCATTCAAAAACTTTTTCTATGATTGAATATTTTCTTTTTTTGATTGAAGTGATTTTCTTTTTTAAAATCTACGGTATATTTTTTTGAAGCAACTTATTTTTTCATTGAATAATATAGACACAAATGTCCTAGCCAAAATGTGAAAAACAAATCAACATTACTTCAATCAAAAAAGTTGCTTCAATCAAAAAAACTTGACTTCAATTTAAAAAAAAAAAAAAATTTTGAAAAAAAATATTTTTAAAAAAATGATTTTTTTCTTTGACCGAAAATATTTTTTTAATTGAAGCAACTTTTGGGGGGATTGAATGATTTAGACACAAATGTCCTAATCATAATATGGCTCAAACACAAAAAGGATTGCTTCAATCAAAGAAAACTCAATTTTCAATTTTCATTTTCATTTTCAATGAAAAATGAAGTGTCCAAATCCAAATTTTTCAATCTCAAATACTTTTTCGCATTCAGAAACTTTGATTGAATTTTTTCTTTTTTTGATTGAAGTGATTTTCTTTTTTAAAATCTATATTTTTTGAAGCAACTTATTTTTTCATTGAATAATTTCGACACAAATGTCCTAGCCAAAATGCGGCCCTAAAACAAATCAACATTACTTCAGTCAAAAAAGTTGCTTCAATCAAAAAAACTTGACTTCAATTAAAAAATATATATATAAATCAAACAAAAATAGCTTTCACATGCATTTTGGGGGGGGAGGGGGGGGTGTTTTTTGAGTTTCATATTTATTTTTTTGCATTCAAACACATTTTTTTTTTTTTTTATTGAAGCGACATTTTTTTGGGTTGAATAATAAAGACACATATGTATCTCCATATGGCTCTGCCCAGGGGATACAATTTCTGACTGGGGTACATACATTGGCACGACACCGGCGGGCGTACCATATTCAATGGATGACAATCTTGGTGAAAATTATTGTCTAAGCAGCGTGATGTACAATTCCCCTCAAGAATGACTGGAAACAAAAAACGCTCATTGTCAACTTATTATTATAAATATTCTTGTAAGTTAATTTTATTGCTGACACTGCGTTTCAGGGTCATCAACATGTTGTGCCCCCCCCTGCCCCAAAAGTCAAACTCCGCCTATGTTTACCAGTCTAAGTGTGTATTAACAGAGTGCCTGAACACCGTTAAATTAAAACCACAGTGCAGATTTAGAGTGGGATGTGTAAATGACACTGGTTTAATTAAAATTGTATCTGCCTTTTGCTAGCTGTTGCTCATTTTGCACACTTGTAATTAACCTTTTCCTTTCTCTGCTTGCCGACAGAATCTGAGCTGTCCCAGAGTAAGGCTGGAGTCGCGGCCCCTGGGGCCAGCGGAGGAGGCAGCGGCAGTGGAGGAGGAGGAGGAGGAGGAGGGAACCACCTTCAGTGCCTGTCCGTCCACTGCACAGATGAGCTGGGGGACAGTAAAGGCAGAGGAGGGCCCGTCTCATCTTGGCGCTCTCTCCACTCTGATATATCCAACCGGTTTGGGACATTTGTGGCAGCACTGACTTGAATGAAAAGCAGTCCCACTGCAAAATAAGAGGACAAACTAAGAAGATCAGAGACAAAGAATGATGAAAAATATGGAAAGTGCAGGCACCTCATGCCTGTTCAGGGCAAGGATAACTTTCACAAATGCAAACGCGCACACACAGACACAAACATACTAATATCATGTTATTGTCAAACACATGCAGTCACTCACTCAGCCACTGCTGGACAATAACGCGTGGGCTCGACTCACCAATGCTCAATCTGGAAAACCTCAAATCAACATGTATATTTTTTCTTTGCTTTTTTTTTTTGTTTTGTTTTGAAGAAACGTATAAACTTGTCAAACGATGATTATGAGATAGCAAAAGCAGATATACTCAGTTGCCACTGGCTGTAATTGTGTAGCGGTGTTGACATGCACGATGTACTTGGCAGGCTGAGGGTTTTTGTTTTGAAATGATATTATTAAATAGGGCCTTTCTGCTCACCTCACTTACACATTGTGCTCTAATGTAAATATATATGAACCCATTGTAAGCAACTGTTGCCCAAAAACCTTCATCTGATTTTGTTGTATTTTGATCATTTTTGTCAATCTCAAATGACAGAAGACGGATGAATAAGCATGAATGTATGTTTCTTTTTGTGCAAATACAGCTATATTTGCCTCCACGTCTGAGCAACTTTTTACCTGTATCATTGCTGCTGTTCATTTATGTTGTAAGAAACTGCTCTTCTCTCATATTCATGAGCTCAACCTTGTATACAATTCAGCCAATGGGAACTGAAGTGGCAACATTTTGCGTTGTTTTAATAAGGGAATTGAAAAAACAATGGCTATTGGTATTGCACATGTATAATAAGATTTAAAAAAAAAAATTGCTGTGTGTTGGGCAATCTTGTAATCTTTAAAGCTTCTGTTGAATTTCTGAAACAATAGATGGAGGACTGTGACAGCAATTTATGAACTGATTTTTTTGTTTACTTTTTAAAAGATAAGTAAAGTGCAGTCGTCTGTTTTCCTGCATATTGTATATATCTGTATATGTTTTATTGAGTAACTAAATAACAATAAATATGACGTTAAAGGTGCAACTTTGCTACCGGTCTAATTTTTTCTCCCCTCACACACACACACACACACAAACATACAGTAAATTAGTTTTATTTTCAAAGATCCACCTACTGTATAAATACTGTTTACCTTGAGGATCGTGATCCAAAGCAAAATGTCTGCGGTATATTTAAAATGACAGCTATGACAAGGAAGTTCTGAACTGAAGCACGCCAAGTGACAGCCAGCAGGTTCCTGCAAAAATGAGAAGCTGCAAATAAGAGATGCTGTGGAATGTGTATCTTCTTAATGGCTTAAGACTCTAAGATGATTAGCTCTGCATACACCCGTTTACAACGCTCATCTCATTTCCACCTTACATATTTAATGGCAGTTCTGCTCATGTAACAAAACGAATCCAACATTTTATACAACAATTATCATCTTAAATAGAATGTTTATCATTATCCCACAATTAGCCATTCAATATAAATTTTATTCAGTTTTATTTCATATTTATTTTATGTACGTACAGTATATACAGTGGGGCAAATAGGTATTTAGACAACCACTAATTATGCAAGTTCTCCCACTTGAAAATATTAGAGAGGGCTGTAATTGTCAACATGGGTAAACCTCAACCATGAGAGACAGAATGTGGAAAAAAAAAATCAGAAAATCACATTGTTTGATTTTTAAAGAATTTATTTGCAAATCATGGTGGAAAATAATTATTTGGTCAATACCAAAAGTTCATCTCAATACCTTGTTATGTAACCTTTCTTGGCAATAACGGAGGCCAAATGTTTTCTGTAACTCTTCACAAGCTTTTCGCACACTGTTGCTGGTATTTTGGCCCATTCCTCCATGCAGATCTCCTCTAGAGCAGTGATGTTTTGGGGCTGATGTTGGGCAACATGGACTTTCAACTCCCTCCACAGATTTTCTATGGGGTTGAGATTTGGAGACTGGCTAGGCCACTCCAGGAACTTTAAATTCTTCTTACAGAGCGACTTCTTTGTTGCCCTGGCTGTGTGTTTGGGATCATTGTCATGCTGAAAGACCCAGCCATGTCTCATCTTCAATACGCTTGCTGATGGAAGGAGATTTTCACTCAAAATCTTTCGATACATGGCCCCATTCATTCTTTCCTTTACACAAATCAGCCGTCCTGGTCCCTTTGCAGAAAAACAGCACCAAAGCATGATGTTTCCACACCCATGCTTCACAGTGGGTATGGTGTTCTTCGGATGCAATTCAGTATTCTTTCTCCTCCAAACACGAGAACCTGTGTTCTATTTTGGTTTCATCTGACCATAACACATTCTCCCAGTCTTCTTCTGGATCATCCGTCTGGCAATGGAGGATTTGAGTCCCTGGCGGCGCATTGTGTTACTGATAGTAGCCTTTGTTACTGTGGTCCCAGCTCTCTGTAGGTAATTCACTAGGTCCACCCGTGTGGTTCTGAGATTTTTGCTCACCGTTCTTGTTATCATTTTGATGTCACAGGGTGAGATCTTGCATGCAGCCCCAGATCGAGGGAGATTATCAGTTGTCTTGTATGTCTTCCATTTTCTAATAATTGCTCCCACAGTTGATTTCTTTACACCAAGCGTTTTACCTATTGCAGATTCAGTCTTCCTGTCCTTCGATAGCTCTTTGGTCTTAGCCATAGTGGAGTTTGGAGTGTGACTGACGGGTGGACAGGTGTCTATTATACGGATAATGAGTTAAAACAGGTGCCGTTAATTCAGGTAATGAATGGAGCCTCATTGGACCTCGTTAGAAGAAGTTAGACCTCTTTGACAGCCAGAAATCTTGTTTGCTTGTTTCTTGAAAGCTTGTTTGCAGGTGACCAAATACTTATTTTCAACTGTATTTTGGAAATAAATTCTTTAAAAATCAAACAATGTGATTTTCTGTTTTTTTTTTTTTCCCACATTCTGTCTCTCATGGTTGAGGTTTACCCATGTTGACAATTACAGGCCTCTCTAATATTTTCCAGTCGAAGAACTTGCACAATTAGTGGTTGACTAAATACTTATTTGCCCCACTGTAGACAAGTTCCCGAGGTACTTCCGCATTCCTGCTCGCGACTTCCGTACACTTTCTCTATCCAAAACAATAGTGGAGCTGGGATAACAACACTCATCAAAATCCTTCAAAAAAGACAATTGGAAATACCGCATCCATCTGCCATCATCATGAATTGGGAGGACAACATGTTCACGAAGGCAGATGTGGAACCAAGCCCATGCCACCACAAAACCCGGTGTGTATGTCGCCATGTTGCCGCTGAAGGTATGGTCTTCCTATCCCTGCATTTTCATGTGTCCGTTGCTCAAAAAATACTAAAGCTAAAATCTTGCTCATGAAACGACTTGTTGTCTTTGATATTGTTATTAGAATGATGGTTGTAATTATGATGATGTTTGATATTATTTACTACAACTACTGTACTGCTGTGGCTGCATCACATCCTATCTGGTGCTAGCCTGTTGCTAATCAGTACGTGGGGGATGGCACAATTATGTAAACGCGAAAATGCAAGTTTTTTGTTCGTTTGTTTACAGGTGGAAAATGGTGTTAGGCAAGGGAAGACAAATTGATGTTCCTCACAACACTTACTGTACGTCAATGGACATATATCGAGACTACGTGCGTTGCTCTTTGATGATGAAGGCTCGACTTCCGCTCAACCTTCGTTAGTATTTTTGTAATAATTTTATAAATTGTGATTTATTGAGCTGTTTTGCACATGCACTAATCGTTTTAAATACAACAAGAAATGGAATCATGATGTCGAAATGTTTTATAGCGATCAATAACTGCAATAAAAAAGAATGACATACTATTTTTGTTTATTTGTAATTAGGGCTGTCAAACGATTACAATTTTTAATCGAGTTAATCACAGCTTAAAAGTTAATCGTAATTGATCGCAATTCAAGCCATCTCTAAGATATTTTTCTGTAAATTATTGTTGGAATGGAAAGACACAAGACGGACATAAACATTCAACATACTGTACATAAGCACTGTATTTGTTTATTATAACAATAAATCCACAAGATGGCATTAACATTATTACCATTCTTTCTGTTAAAGGGATCCACAGATAGAAAGACTTGTAGTTCTTAAAAGATGAATTTGAGTACAAGTTATAGTAATTTTATATTAAGAAAAAGAATGTCTCCTGCTCTGCCCAAATGCATGATGGGAAGTTGGGCAACCATGAATGTCAGTAGTGGCTGCAAATGGTATACAATATGTTCCTTGTTGTGTTCAATTAGGCGTGTTAAGAAGAAGATCGTCTCTTGCTCCGCCTAAATGCATGATGGGAAGTTGGGCAACCATGACTGTTAGTAGTGGCTGCCAAAGGTTAAGCCAATAAAAGGCGCGGTCCAATGAACGCCTGTGTCCATTCACGTTTCTCTGCCTTTTCGGTCTCAATAAAACGTCGTCATTGTAAACTGTTTGAGGCAGCACATGAACAGGTTATTCCGTGCATGCATTAATTGTGTCAAATATTTTAACGTGATTAATTAAAGAAATTAATTACCGCCCGTTAACTCGATAAATTTGACAGCCCTAATGTACATACAGGTTGACCCAAAAAAAAGTTTACACTCAGTTGACTGCTTGTTTAAAAGCCATTGAAACATATCTAAATAGGTTGTTATGCTTAAGTGATTCATTAAGGTCACTCAATGCAGCTGGCAATCTCTCATCTCTACAATTCCTGTGCTTCTGCTGAAAATGAAGAAAACTTTAGCTGTACCTGAATTGCTGCGTGCCGGTCTGACACCTACTGAGATCGCAGCAAATCTGAGAATATCCAGATGTGCAGTCTACAAAGTTAAAAAAGAAGCTGAAAGATACTGGAACAGCCTCACGAAAACCTGGGTCTGGAAAACCCGATCTGTGCGGACCAAAAAGTTGATTGACAAGGTGATATGTGGCCACCCCAGAGTCCAGATCTCAATCCCCTGGATTATAGCATATGGGCAACTGTGGAGGACAGTGCCTGGAAGAAGCCACAAACTTCTGTGGCAGCCTTGGAGAGGTCCATTGTTAGATCTTGGGAAAAGATGACAGCATCCTACATAAAGAAGACCTGTCAAGCGTTCCGCAGGCGCCTGGAAGCTGTTGTGACACTTAAGGGAGGACACATTGAAAAATAGAGTGTACTGTACATGTTCTTTACAATAATGTATCATTTCTGATTAATTCTAAGATGAATAAACATGGCATTTAAGTTGTATTATGGCAGTGTAAACTTTTTTTTGGGTCACCCTGTACATTGTAGTATTTCCTTGTAACAACAGAATCCGTGTCAGCCCTTCTGCATTCAACAACTGTAATATTATTTCACCTCATTTTGGTCACTTAGGTGGCCGGCGTATCAATCTACACCTCAAGTCAACACAGGCTGACAGGTTGTTATAATTTTGTCCACGAATGATCAACAAAGTGATAAAAACAAACATACAATATTTTAGGTCGATCCTTAGGTTTATGAACATCCTTAACTTATTGTCTGCAGCTGGTTGCAATTTAAGGCTTAAGGCGAGGTAGATTCATACTTGCGCTTTGAAGCTGGACGCTGTTTATAACATTCCACTTCCAACAATATATATAGGTGCGTCCAGGAGTTCACGCGCAGCACAGAAAGTCTCAGATTCTCATCTACGTCGTGCTGAATCCATTTTTTAAGGTTCCTCTCGTTTGACTTTGCAGTGTTAACTTTATCAACATACTGCTTACTTCAGCCGCACCTCATGTTGTTCAGTGTTCTATGTAATTCTAATTTAAGGTGAAGGCAGTGGAATAGTGCAATGTAAGCATGTCTGCCAGACGAGATCCTGCAGTCTGTGGCATTTGCATGTTCACCAGTAATTGGCTTTTCTTCAGATATTCTAAATTTCCTCCCATATACTTTACTAAAAAAATGTTCAAAACACATTCATTGGAGACTGTCAATTACCCACTGGTGTGAGTGTGAATGGGTGGTTGTCTATACAGTATGTGCCTTTCGGTTGACTGATGGCCATTCCAGAGTGTGCCTGCCATTCGCCTGAAGTCATTTTGAAAGTTATATTACAGTATTTTGTTTTTCTCAGATACATGGGTCTGTGGTCGGTTTACGATGTCTCATAGGTACAAACGACACAAGCAATACTTGGCGATGGAAACCATGTACAGGAATGAAGGTAAAAAAAAAAAAAGTATTTTTTTGATGCTGTACTTTTTCATGATACTATCTTGTGGACAGCATAGAAGTGTTTTAATTTAAAGGTTTACTGAAAGTATTACTTTTAACTACTTGTGTTTATGAAAAAGACAATGATTTTTCCAATTTATGTACAGATTCTGTGATTTGAAACGCCCTGTAACTGGAATTGTAAACTATAGTCGAATTAATTTTGACATGCTATAACTCTTCAATGGTCAGGAGATGATGATGTAAACATTACACATTTTAGTTTTATGCAGACTGGTCCTCCATTGGTGCCATCTTCAACAACAATACCAAACAACGTTAAAGTCAAAAAGCAATAACACTGTAATTTACGATTTGCACTGCACTGTTTCCTCTAAGTAGTAGTTTGCACAAATACCTAATGCACTGGCTAATTGGTGTACTGTATGAATAAAATGTTTAAATAGGTTTATACAAACTGGGCAAAACCAGTACACAAACATCGCCCATTGCCACCCTCAGCTATTTTGACCATTTGCCATCTGCGTGAATGCTTAATGTCAATCAATGACCCCATGTAACATCTCTGAGGCGGAGATGTCAATGTTACCAAGCAGTGCTTGTGATCAGCTTGCATCACTGCTGCCTTGGGTACACAAACACAAATAGTAACTGGAGTTCACACAGGCCTCTGCTATTTGGGTGTGTTTGACGTTGTAGCAAGCACCTGCTGTGAAAAATTGCAAAGTGTGTTGTTAATGTGATGCCCAGACAGCGCCTGTGTTGCCAAACAGCAACTAACTACGGGCTTCGTGAGTGCCGCGACCTGGAAGGACCTCTTAACAGAAGGAAATGGGAGAAAGACGTGAAAAAATATATATATATACTGTATTTTTTTTAAAAGTGCGTATAATTAATTAACTAATTCATTCATTCATGAATAAATAAAATATTCTGTTAAAATGTGACTGGTTGTATGTATTAACGCATCAAATAGATTTTTCTGATTACTGTCTTTGGGCAATTTGTATGCAACAAAGTATTCTACTTTGTGAATAAATACTTTGGGACAAACACTTATTGTATACCAAGTAATCAGACAATGTGGGAATACTATTTTTTGCTTCCAGCTTTGTAGAAAAAAATCGGGAAAAATTGCTTGGTGAAGGCCATTTTCTGTTTCAGTATGACTCAATGGGAGAAGCATGGTTAATAAATTGATATTTAGAAGTGTTTCATAGGGTAGATAGATCCAGTCACATAGATTACGTACGTGCAGTGGTGGATGAAGTATTATTATTAACATTTTTTTTTTTTACTTAAGTAAAAGTACAAATATGGATTAAAAAAAGTACTTAAGTAAAAATATCAGTATCCATGAAAAAAATTACTCAAGTAAATGTACAAAAGTACCTGCATCAAAATTTACAAGTAGAAAGTAAATAATTTCTCCAGATGCAAACATGTAATATTCGTATACATACATACATACATACATACATACATACATACATACATACATACATACATACATATACACATACATACAGTGGGGCAAATAAGTATTTAGCCAACCACCAATTGTGCAAGTTCTCCTACTTGAAAAGATTAGAGAGGCCTGTAATTGTCAACATGGGTAAACCTCAACCATAAGAGACAGAATGTGGACCCCCCCCAGAAAATCACATTGTTTGATTTTTAAAGAATGTATTTCCAAATTAGAGTGGAAAATAAGTATTTGGTCACCTACAAACAAGCAAGATTTCTGGCTGTCTAAGAGGTCTAACTTCTTCTAATGAGGTCTAACGAGGTCTAACGAGGCTCCACTCGTTACCTGTATTAATGACACCTGTTTTAACTCATTATCGGTATAAAAGACACCTGTCCACAAACTCAGTCAGTCACACTCCAAACTCCACTATGGCCAACACCAAAGAGCTGTCGAAGGACACAAGAGACAAAATTGTAGACCTGCACCAGGCTGGGAAGACTGAATCTGCAATCGGTACAACGCTTGGTGTAAAGAAATCAACTGTGGGAGCAATTATTAGAAAATGGAAGACATACGAGACCACTGATAATCTCCCTCGATCTGGGGGGCTCCATGCAAGATCTCACCCCGTGGCGTGAAAATAATAACAAGAACGGTGAGCAAAAATCCCAGAACCACACGGGTGGACCTAGTGAATGACCTACAGAGAGCTGGGACCACAGTAACAAAGGCTACTATCAGTAACACAATGCACCGCCAAGGACTCAAATCCTGCACTGCCAGACGTGTCCCCCTGCTGAAGCCAGTACACGTCCAGGCCCATCTGCGGTTCGCTAGAGAGCATTTGGATGATCCAGAAGAGGACTGTGAGAATGTGTTATGTTCAGATGAAACCAAAATAGAAATTTTTGGTAGAAACTAGGGTTGTCAAACGATTAAAATTTTTAATCGAGTTAATTAATTATGATTAATTAATTTTTAAGCTGTAATCGCAATTAATCGCAATTCAAACCATCTATAAAATATGCCATATTTTTCTGTAAATTATATATATATTCTGTAAAATAAATTGTTGGAATGGAAAGATAAGACACAAGATGGATATATACATTGAACATACGGTACATAAGGACTGTAGTGGGCATTTCACTCTACTGTCATTTAAATCTGTCTATGCTGTCCTCACTCCGAAGCGTCTACTTTTTCCAAAGCTAGACAGCTAGTGAACGACGCCTTAATAATCAGACTTCTTCCTTTTTCATCTGATTTATTAATAAAATGGCCTCAAACCATTGTCCTCTTTAGACCGTCGTAAAACTACAACAAAAAAAAAGTACACGAGCATTGCATTAGCAACAACGTTAGCTTAGCACGCTATACAGTTTCACTAAACATAAACAAAAAGCGTCTCATACAAAAAATATAACATTTCGCTTACTAACATAATATGTACATTCTTTACAACAACCATACTTACGGACAAATCTTGTCCAAGGATCATATAAGCACAACATTACAACGTAGGCGTCAGCCTGAAATGTAGTGCAGCCATATTGAACGGGCAAGAATAACAATAAACCATGTCGCAAGGCGACCACAAGAGTTCGCTGTTGGACAGCACAAAAAGCCTTGCTGTAAAACTTACTAAAAGGCAGAATACTGTCTGAGCGGAACATGTGCGTTAATTGCGTCAAGTATTTTAACGTGATTAATTAAAAAAATTAATTACCGCGCGTTAACGCGATAATTTTGACAGCCCTAGTAGAAACACAGGTTCTCGTGTTTGGAGGAGAAAGAATACTGAATTGCATCCGAACAACACCATACCCACTGTGAAGCATGGGGGTGGAAACATCATGCTTTGGGGCTGTTTTTCTGCAAAGGGACCAGGACGACTCATCTGTGTAAAGGAAAGAATGAATGGGGCCATGTATCGAGAGATTTTGAATGAAAATCTCCTTCCATCAGCAAGGGCATTGAAGATGAGACGTGTCTGGGTCTTTCAGCATGACAGTGATCCCAAACACACAGCCAGGGCAACAAAGGAGAGGCTTTGTAAGAAGCATTTCAAGGTCCTGGAGTGGCCTAGCCAGTCTCCAGATCTCAACCCCATAGAAAATCTGTGGAGGGAGTTGAAAGTCCGTGTTGCCCAACGACAGCCCCAAAACATCACTGCTCTAGAAGAGATCTGCATGGAGGAATGGGCCAAAATACCAGCAACAGTGTGTGAAAAGCTTGTGAAGAGTTACAGAAAACGTTTGGCCTCCGTTATTGCCAACAAAGGGTACATAACAAAGTATTGAGATGAACTTTTGGTATTGACCAAATACTTATTTTCCAAATTTTATTTTCCACCATGATTTGCAAATAAATTCTTTAAAAATCAAACAATGTGATTTTCTGTATTTTTTTCCCTACATTCTGTCTCTCATGGTTGAGGTTTACCCATGTTGACCACTACAGGCCTCTCTAATATTTTCAAGTGGGAGAACTTGCACAATTAATGGTTGACTAAATACTTTTTTGCCCCACTGTACATATACACATACATACATACATACATACATACATACATACATACATACATACATACATACATACATACATACATACATACATACATACATACATACATACAGTACATACATGCATACATCTGAATCAAGAGATCTGAATCAATTTTGAAAGACAGAACCAGAAATTTCCTTGACTGCTCAGTTTAATTTAAAACTGTTCAGAACTGAAAAAACAAGCAATAAAACTGACTAACAAGCTCAAAAACTCTAAAATTTAGCTTAATGGCGGATTGCAAGCAACTATCAGGTGCATACCGTCACCTACTGTACAAGAGTGTGGTGTCTTTTTTTTGGTCAATATCTCATTCACCTGCCTAAGCTGGTTTGTACTCGTGTTGCTGCCTCTAGTGGTCAGGTACGTTATAGTTGCACGGGGTTTATCAATAGCGCTGGAGGCATGAAAACGAAACTATCAATTCACAATGAGAAAAAAAAGAAAACAAACAAAAGTAATGTGTAACGCGGGACACAATTTGGAAAGTAGTGGCGTAAAAAGTACAGATACCTGCTGTAAAATGAAGTGAAGTTAAAGCAAAAAGTACCACTTCATATTTGTACTCAAGTAAAGTAAAGATACACAAAAATGTACATATGTCCAGTCACGAAGTACCTTTACTTAGTTACATTCCACCACTGGGTACGTGTAAATTTTCATGCACTGGCATGATTGAATGTGGCTACGGTGGTAAACCCAGAAGTGATCTGCACTCTGCAAACACGTAGGGAAATGTGCTATTATTTGCCTTTTTTATGTTTGTTTTTAATTTAATTTTTTTTTTACGAATAAAGAAGTGAAGTACACACGCTCCCCATAGTTTGCCCCATTTTTTAATTACTACTCTTGGTTGACTTTACGTGGCGGGCTGTTTGTTCTAAGCTTACAAATGTTTTCATTCAACAAAACCCCTTGTCAAAAAGTATCCAAAGATATTTACAGCCATGCAACCATAATATAAATTACCGTTGATCGCCATTCTTCATTTTGGCAAATTTTGTGGCAGTATAAACAGCGTTCACATGCCAAACTTTGATGCCCAATTCACCACTTCTGTTGCAACGTGTGTGCCAATATGCCTGATGTGGAGCAAGGGAGAACACACAATCATCATAAACGTGTGCATGAAGCAACCAATATTTTGTTGCAGTTATATTCATCATTGACGTAGCTTTCCAATGATACTTTGTTTATTACAACCTTTGAGAAAATATACAAGTTAGAGGCCTTTACCTTGCACTATCGTAATGGCAAAATGGGTCACAAATCAGATCCGGAGACCTATCGAAGTTCTATTACATTCGCTGACCAAACATAGCCTTATTTTCCTCACCTTGAAACAAAAATATCTTTGTTATTACTTCATAGAATAACGATCTTGGTATCTTTGGAATTGTTCGTTCATGCAGATTTGTTTGTGTTCCGTAAATGCTATTATTTATTTATTTTTTTGTCACATACCTACAGTACATAGTTTTGGCTACAAAACAGAAAAGAAAATATGAGTCAGGTTTGTTTTAAGTTCCAAAACCAGTGACCTTTCGCTGTCATTCTCTTAACTTAGACATACTTGGCAACATCATGCATAACATCTTGCTTCAAAATGTTAGATTACATTAGATTTATTTATTGACAGACTCAACGTCCAAATCACAACAACACAACACATCAAGATATTAAAAACAAAAATAATAAGGTAGGGTCGGTCGCCAACGGGCTTACACTCACAAGGGATTCACACGATTGCTTGGTTCTAGATCAGAGAGATGATTTGTGTATATACTACCCCTTTCTACCGCTTAGCTTATAGACCCCCCCACCTCCTGCCCCCTCTTTCTCTGGTCAACAGGCCCCCCACATGGTGTCAACCGGAAATACATTTAGCTGATGATAGCACCAACATATTAGTAGTTAGTGTAGTTGGGCGTTCAGTGTTGTTTTTGTTTGCGTTTCTTTTCCTTCTATTCTTGTGTTTCTTTTCTTCTGTTCCCCCATAACCCCGTCCTGTTCGCTGCTTTGTTATAATGAACGTGGTGTGTTGAATGATCACAATGGGAGTATGTCAGACTCTCAATGTGAAACATTAAAACTGTTCAGACTATCCGGGCACTTAGACTTCCATTCTCCGTGTCAAACAGCTGAACAGGACAGGTTTAAAAAAAAAAAAAAAAAAAAAAATGTCTTGAATCTTGCCGCTATTAGTCCAGTATATGGACTTTTCTTGGTTAATGAGCTGCAAGTCTTTTGGCGTTTAATATGCCAATAACACAATGTGGACACCTGCACTTTATAGTTCACTACAGCTTATACTCAGGGGTGAAAGTAGCTAGAATTTCTTGCCGGAACTCCCTGAAATAAAAGTCACCACGGAGACAGATTTTTTTTTTTTTAGGGTGGGAAAAGGGGGGAGGGGTTGTCAAACCTCTTAAAACCACAGAAATGAAAAAAACAACAGTCTGTTCACTATTTCTGGGGTCAGGCATTATAACTTGGCAGATGTCCCAGAAACATGTGCATTTGAACCGATCAGAGCTAACTATCCATGCTGATCACATGTCAGTATGTCAGCCATTTAAACGGACAACTGGAATCAAGGCAGGGTGGTTTGGTGAGCGCATGCGCACATCGACGTGAGTCGATGGTCTCATCGGATTCAGACACGCGTTGAGAACTCCGTGGAATAAATAAATAATAAATATCGGTGGAAACTGATAACGCTACACAAGCACTTTGTTACACTTTTTTTTAACACTTCTGTATGTTATAGATTGTAAAAGATTGTTTTCTTCTTGGAGATGCGTGTGTGGCAGCCTGGCAGTTATCATTATTATTTTTTTAACAAAGCAGTTTGACAGTTGCCATCATATTTTCGGGATCAAAGCACCGTTCCGCCCCCAAATTTTATACCGGACGGCATTCCTGACCATTTCGGCCCACTTTCACCCCTGCTTATACTGTATATTAATAAAAAGAGCTTTCTTGTCAAATTTGGTAGGTGCAGCTTATATAGTCAAGAAATTGCAGTAATTACTTGGCATATTATGGTTTTAGTCCATCCTGTATATTTTCTACATTGTAAGAAACCTTTTTCACAAACAAACGTTGCTCCATTTTTTACAACAAGTAGCTCACTGTTGAAGCCAGGAGTGTCCTTAAAGTGATGCATTACCTGTCTATCAGGTTTGACCAACCTCTTTCCTGGAAGGATGGGCAAGTGCTCACATGTTTCGACTCCGCGCTTGACGAAATGCCGGTTGCTGTTTTGTTTTATGTGCAATATCTCGCAAACTTAATACCTTGACACAGCTGGAGATTAACAGAAGCCTGAAGATGCCTCAAATTTAGGACAGTAGCTTGGAGAAGTGTGTACCCTGTTTTTGAGCTGGCCTTCTGATCAGCCTCAGGCATACAGAACACACTGACAAAGAAACCTTGGGGTATTGGCTCTGGTCAAGATGTATGGTGCTGGACCTTTTCCTTCAATGGACTCCCCTGCATGGCAGCCATGCCGAAAGGGGAGGGCACTGTGTGGTAGCTTGAGAACTTGTGTGTTTCCCAGCCAACGCACATCCAAAGAATAACAATTTCACCCGCCATGAAGACCATCCATGGAGCCGTGGGGGTCGTGTCCAGAAAGCTGGGCCAAACACTTTCCTCTCATGCAGCTTTCTGTGTACTCCTATAAATACATCTCCTATTTGTATAGTGACGATATGCATCTTTGGGAAAATACCACAATGTTGACATAGGAGCACCCTCCACACACCCCTATTGCACTGCCTCCACCCACTTTCTCCCTCCAACACTTTCTCGCTGCTGTTGAACTTTTGAGATGAGAACGGCGAGAGAGGCTGAGACCGAGAAGGACAGAGAAATGGAAGGAGACTGGGAGTAAAAGAAGTGTCTTTTGGGGGCCTCCACGGTCTTTAAGCCACTATGGTATCCACCAGAGCCCTCACATACACTCGGCCTCTAAAGGGCTTTTGTCCTGTAAAGAAGGGCTTGGCTAAATTGGGGGTGCTTGTAGATTGGCGGGTGGGATTGGGCCTGGTGCAGTATATTTGTCTCCCACGTCTCCATCATTGGAATGGTGAACTTTTTTATGAACTAGGCGGGGTGTCGTGTGGAAGGCTCAGATTTTGGGGGGAAGAGGGAACTTTGGAAATCTTCCAAACATTGCCTTTTTGCTTTCAAAGAAAGCTCACTTGTGTAAATGTGCTCTTTGTCCCTTGGCTTATTGTTTGAATAGCATTGTGGACTTTTTGTGAGAAGCTCACTGGGGCCGGCAGGCCCACGGTGGGACAGAGGGGGCCTCTCTCTGAATGACTTGGAGCTAGGACAACAGGACATCGGAAAGGTATCATTCAGAATCTAGAGCCTAAGAATCGTGATTACGCACAATTGGCTTGCAACACTGGTAGACAGAAACAGGAATAGCTACTTAGAATGAAGAGTTTCCGAGTTCACAAATACAAAAGTGGTAGACACTGTTTGAGTGTGATTAATTAAGTTTATGAAGTAAAGGCCAATTGAGACTGCAAGGGTTGTGTGGCCATGTCTCCCAGATGATTACCCCATTGTTGGGCTCTCTTAGTTGATAGAAACAATATGAAAACAGCCGGACTCCAGGCCTCTATAAAGGGATTTCCTGATAGAGCTGAATGGCTGGAGTGCTTCACTGAAGCCAATTCATGACTTCCATCTGTCCTCTCTCGCTTTCTTTCTGGCGGGGAAGCAAGCAGGTGGAAAGGAAGCCCAATTCATTTGCATGTTGGGCCCATTTATATTTATATAATTCGTAGTGGTCTGTCACCCAGTTTATTCTTCTTTTATTTGTGTAGTTTAAACATACTAAGATATTGATTTCTTAAGGGATGATCACTATATTATTGTTTGAAGAAATCCTGTTAGGAAATGCTGATCTGTGCTAACACTACAGCTCTGTGTACCTTTTAGCTTATAAGGATGTCGTAGTGCTTCGACAGACATTTCAAAGTGGTTATTTTTCCCTCGCTCATTGACTAGTACAGCGGTACCTCGACATGCGATTGTTTCAACAAGCGACGTAAAATTTGACTTGCCATTTGTTTCTGCATCCGACGACATGCTTGAAATACATAAAAATAAATATATGACAGCGCCACAGTTTCCTTGTTTTCCCGCAAGACGGACGCACGGCGCATTTTCTTGTGAGAGAAATCAACATGGGGTCCAAGAATGTTAGTGCAGGTGGTGAAAAAAGGAAAAAGGTGAAGCTTACCGTTGAAATTAAGATGGAAATGATAGACAAATACGAACGTGGGGTGTGCATCCGTGAACTGGCTCAACAATATGGCCGTAGACAGTGATCTCGGCGGTCCTCCTCTGTTCGCCAGTCTTACTTTAATTAAAAAGTTACAAATTACTTCTCCCAAAAAGTAATTGAGATAGTAACTTAGTTACCTGAATGTGAGCGTAATTAGTTACTTGGAAAAGTAACTGGTGTTACTTTTCATGTTTTTTTTTTTATCCATTCCATTCCATAACCCCCCCCCCCCCCCCCCCCCCAAAAAAAACATAGTAACCTTTGCTATGTTTGGAAGTAATTTAATGTTATGAATCCACTGTTAAACTTGTAATAATTGCTCCTGTTATTGCATTAGTTCCTTTCTGTCTACTTTCGATATGTGACAGTTTTAAAACTGTTTCATCATTAAAAGATAGAGTCAGTCAAGATTTTTCCGATTTAGGAGTATTTTAGTTAAAAAGTTGCTTAGGTTTGCGAGAAAGGTTCTCTACAACAGAGCCTTCCTGAGAAGTCTACCACTTTAAGATGGCGGCTGTTTACTAACGCTGGCAAGTCTATAATTTCGCATATAGTTCTCTACACATGTGATATCTAACGTAGCATCATGTGGGCGTAATTTGAAGGCTATCTGTTACAGTCAGGCATTATTGGAGCCTCCTAGCATTGTGTTTGCAACGGCATCACAACTCCCTTCCCTCCTCCCCACTCCCGCTGTGCGCTCTTGTCTCCGTGAGTCCATGTCTCTCAGACTTTTCTAGCGTCATTCAACCAACGTAGTAACGCATAGTACCACAGGCCTTTACATCCTCAGTAACGGTAATGCCGTTGCCAAGATGAGAAAAGTTATTACCGTATTGGCCCGAATATAAGACGGCCCTGATTATAAGACGACCTCCTGTTTTTCAACTCAAGTTTGAAAATAGACTTTTTGAACACTAAATCATTTTTTATACAGAAAATAATTACAGTACATCTGAAACAAATGATTATAACAATATATTTGAGAGAAAAAGCATGTTATTTTGCCTCATTCATATCTTAATGTCTGAACATTTAAATACGTAAACTAAAGTGCAATCACATTGGTAAATGAATGGCTTCTGGTTTTCGAAATGTAAATAAACCAGTCTATTGTGACTTATTGTAACTGCATTAACCATCAAAGTGAAGTCTATCTGTAACTGTAGTCTTGAAAGAAATCTGAATAAGGAAAAACAAAAAAATTGCAATAAAACAATGCAAACTGGTTAAACTTGAGAGTAGCTGAGATCTGTCATGACAGAACATTGCTTCAATGATATCTGGCGCCATCTAGCGTCATGAATGGGTATAATGTCTAGACCGCGAATATAACAGGACCCCCACTTTTTCAGTCTTATTTTAATGCAAAAAAACACCGTCTTATATTCGGGCTAATACGGTAATTAGATTATTCACTACTGAAAAAAATAATGCCTTTACTAACACCGTTATTAACAACACTGAAGTTAAAGTGACAATAATTATTATTGTGACATCGCCAAAGAAATCGCCAGCTTCGTCAGGTTTTTAATCATTTATTTCAGAACTGAACAGAACAAAGTGAAAGTAGAATGTCCTCTCTCACTCTGTCAAGTCAGCCACGCAGTACGTTCAGGTACACCACGCAATACACATCCGCCACATTAGAATCCGACTCTTTATATTATAACAGGTAGTATTATTTTTACTAGAGATGTCCGGATCGATCGGGATGCCGAACGTCATTTTCAAAGTATCGGAATCGGCAAAAAAATATCGGACATGCCTTTTTTTTAAATATATATGTATATATATATATATATATATATATATATATATTTTTTTTTATTAAATCGTTTTCTAATTGTATTTAACGTTACAGACATAATATGTTACATTCATCCAGAGTCTTTAGTTTAGGCTTTAGGTAGGGTTATCAAATTTATCCCGTTAACGGCGGTAATTAATTTTTAAAAAAGTTATCACGTTAAAGTATTTAACGCAATTAACGTATGCGCTGCACGACCCACTTACACATTGTCGCGTTCAATCTGTACTGGCGCTGTTTTACCAATATATAGAGCTAAAAGGCATCGTAAATGGAGTGAATTTTGGCAGCCTTTGGAGCCTTTTTTTAATTGGCTAGAGCCTTACAATCCATCTCCCTACGATTAGAAATATCGTGGGAAGCAATATGGGGAAGAAAGGTAGTAATTGATCTTTTTCTTAACACCCTATGTTATTTCCCAAAGCAGAGAAGATATATCAATTGCTAGCACTATGCACAGTCATGGTTCCACTTCCCATCATGCATTTGGGTTGAATGGCTGCAGTATCATTTACTGAAAGCTCAACAAATACACTAGATGGCAATATTTAGTCACAATATACAAAGTCACATTTATCCTTTAAGATTTACAAGCCTTTCTATCCGTGGATCCCTCTCACAGAAAGAATGTTAATAATGTAAATGCCATCTTGAGGATTTATTGTCATACTAAACAAATACAGTGCTTATGTACTGTATGTTGAATGTATATATTCGTCCGAGTTGTATTCATTTTTTTCTTAATGCATTGCCAAAATGTATATGATCGGGAAAAATTATCGGGAATGATTGGAATTGAATCGGGAGCAAAAAAAAAAAAAAAAAGCAATCAGATCGGGAAATATCGGGATCGGCAGATACTCAAACTAAAACGATCGGGAACAAAAAAACATGATTGAAACAACCCTAATTTTTACTACTATCATTATTTTATTATTCCAATTTTTATTCATAATTTATTTGTTTTGCTCTGTGTAATTGCTATTTTCAATAGGATCAGCAGCATTTATTAAGGATTTAGTGTAGGTTTTCGGGCTGTGTAACGAATTAATGGAATTATAATGTATTCTTATGGGAAAATCCTGCTAGACATATGACCATTTCGACTTACAAACAAGATCCTGGAACGAATTAACTTTGTATGTAGAGGTACCACTGTATTACAAATTCCGTATTGACTGAAAAACTCAGTGTGTGGGTGGTTTTTATGTTAACTAGGTAAATTGCTTTGTAGTGGGGCGGAAGTGCAATGTGGCTCGCTCACAAACACATTTTTAAGAGCAAGAAGCTAAATGAAATTGGTCGTTTAATTGCATGTTTAATTTCATACTTAATGGGTGGGCAAGCACTCCAGAGACCTAACTAAAGCAGTTTTAAAAACCATTTATATACACAAATATACATTATTGCAGCAACAGGTGCAAGTATAGTTACACAGACCAGAAGCAGACTTACATTCAAATTCAATGAGGATAATCCTTTGAGGATAACTAAGGCCTAGTAAATCTCCCGCTCTCCATGTCAGAACAGTCTACCTTACTTTCTGTAATTTGGTTTTGTGTGTTTGTCTCAAGTAAATCCCCGGCCCCACGGTAGGGTCTACTTGCATGCTAGCTTGATTTTCTGTGTCTGACTCTGTTGCCATTTCTTGATATCTTGTGACCTCCCTTTTTTCCAACACCATCATGCTCAAGATTCACATGGGGGCTTTCTGTTAGAAGGTGATTGAGCATGGTACCCTACTCCGACCCTGTCCTGCTTTGTGTGGGGACGTGTGCCTGTGTCAGGAGCAACAATTAGTGGGGCGCGTCCCCTATCATTAATCACAAACAGTCCTGGATCTCTGTCTAGGCCTGGTAGTCTGTAGCTCTGCTCAATAATAACTTGTTGCACAGTGGACATAGCATTACATGGGCTTCCAGGGTGATTATGCGTGTTTATTACCAGGGGTGGGTAAAGTAGCCAAAAGTTTTACTCAAGTAAGAGTAACGTTACTTCACAATAATATTATTCAAGTAAAAGTAGTGATCCAAAAAATGTACTCAAAAACAATTTAAAAAAAAGGTATTTGGTGAAAAGAATACTCAAGTATTCCGTAACTTTATGAGTAACTGCTTACAATGTTTGATTTTTTTTTTAAAGGTATTTTTTTCTCAGCACAAAAGCTTTCTATCTGAACTGTTATTATCATTCTGTACTATAATCTATTACATAACCAAATTAAGACAAAGAAATACAAAAAAAAAAATCACTGAAATGTGAGAGAAAAAAAATTCTCCATAAATGAAGCATCATTCATCCAAAGAGCATGATTGCCCTCTCGGGGAGATATGATCCTTTTAATGTCATAATAGGAAATATCTCCAGTTTTCCTTGGTCAACCGGTGCCAAACAAAAACTGGGAGAGAGGTTAAAATCCGAGCTTTTGAGTCATGGTGACGGCTGCACTTTACATCAATACTTTTTTTTAATGGTGCTTTAAATGATTGAATAGGCTCGTGTGATCATAGAACGGCAAGCTTGAGTCTGAATGGTATAATGGAGTCATGTGATTATTGTTGCAACGTCTCATTGGTGAAACTGGTCGAGCCACTGTTGGCTAATGTGTATAATAAAGAGGAAAAATGTAACAACTAGTGTAGCCCAAAGAAGCAGAGTAGGAGTACCGTTTCTTCTTCACAAATCTACTCAAGTAAAAGTAAAAAGTATGGCTGAATAAAACTACTCTTAGAAATACATTTTTCTCAAAAAGTTACTCAAATAAATGTAATGGAGTAAATGTAACGTGTTACTACCCACTTCTGTTTATTACTGTGCTTTCTTTCTGACCTTTTCTAGGTTATTTTTCACTCACTGGCCACAACATTAAGTACTGATGTCTACAAAGAGAAAGTAAGAAGATAGACTTGTCAATGACGTGTCGCTTCTCTTTTGCTTCACGTATCAATGTAATGACTGTTGGTTTTAGGATTCATTTGCTGTTCTAATATGAATAATATGTATAAACCTTGCTATTTTCTCCATGCACTTATGAAAACATGTTTCATTACACATTTATTATACATTGAAAACATACAGAGCAGTACATATACTTGGTGGTATTCGGTCAGCTCCTAAAAGTTGTTTTCGTATAAAAAAAAATCTGATTAAGTAACATTTTCTATCGTGTACTTGTTCAATTCCAAACTTTAACAAGAACTGTAACATAAATACAATTTCAAACACTTTAAATTAAAGGGTACCACGGAGAGAAAGACATGTAGTTCTTAAAAGATAAAAGACATGTAGTTCTTAAAACATAAATGTTCATATTAGTTATAATAATTTAATATTTGAACCCCTCTTAACGTTTCATTTTAATAAAATTTGTAAAATTAGTTTAACTAGTAGGTCGGCATTGTTGTTGACGACGCAATGCACTCTGGCTGGTGATGTTACTGGGCAACGCTGCTGGACTTCCACAGTGTCACTCTTTAACAACATATGGCGGAAAACACAGACAAAATTAAAAAAGCAGTATCTGCTCTTGCACCCCTCTTTACGTCTGTATTTTAAGCCAAAAGAACTGTTGTGTTTGATCGAACAATATGTCTATATGCTGCCATAGCAGATTCACGGCGCATTAAGCCTCTGAATTATTTTTAATTTGTCCGTTTTACCCTGAAACCCCCCGTTTACAGACGTCGTGCAACCACTTTTGTTTCAACCTAGCCATAAAAAGAAGGTAAGTAATTATATCTATTATTAAAAATGTCTGTCATTTTTAGCTTAGAATCATTAATTGATGTCTACATTTTAGTTTAGAAAAAAAAAGACTTAAAAAAATTATTCACTCACATATTTTAAACTTTTAAACAAATTAAGTCACAATTAAAAATTTGGCGTCTGTAAAAAAGTCAAGGATATCTACCTCATAACTATCGCTTAATCGCTCCAAACAAAAAAAATGAAAAATAACGTTTAAAAGGGTAACTATATGAAAAAGAAAATCTCAACCACTCCTTGTTTGTGATTTCTGCATTGCGACCCTTGTTATATCACCATGTTTCACCCATAAAATAGAATTAAAAAATCCCGCTGTGGCCATTCACAGCTGTGTCTTGACACTCGGTGATACATGCTACATGGAGTTTTTGGATCGAAACAAGGTAAGTACGTGATAATATCTTGTTAAAATTGTGGCGTCTTTAACTTTGCTCTCGCGTGCTCTCGCCTCCAATTCGGGTTTTGCTGTTTAATTATTATTATTATTTTTAAATGCCTTCCTGTTCAAAATGTTAGTTTCCGCAGAAAATTGAGATTTTAAGCTTTCCGATGACGTATCACACATGCATTTCGGACGGTTTTGAAAGCTGGCAAAATTGAGGGTCTCAGAGCGGAACTTCAAGTCACCTGAGTGTTTTCCGCCATATACATGTCGTCGGTCCTGCCCTTTCAATTTGAACCTGAGCGGAACATTGATGAGTAGGACAGCCCTGTCGATATTTCACAAAAGGAGCAGCAAAAGCAAAATCAACAAAAAAGACGGGATGAGAAGTGAGTAGCACGAAACCGGTAGTGTTCATGTGTCAAGTTCACTAGTAACAGCACTCTCCTGCTCTAGTGACGGAGCAGGAGAGTGTTTGATGTCAAAAATGTTTGCAGATCTTCTCGATAAACTATTGTGTGATCCAAAGTATTCCAATATAATTATGGAAATAGCATCCAGAGCTGCCGTGTGCTTTCCATATGATTAGAGTATACAGTGAAACACATCAGTTTGATTATTTTTGCAGATAGCTCGTGCACCACAGCTCACAAAAACGTTGATGCAGTTTGCCTCTTCCGAGATGTCTCAGGGGCGAGAGAATGCTGCTTTATTTTTGTCATGTAAAAGCGCTGTCCAGATTGATGATCATCCTGCCGCTGTTCTCAGATTTATCAGCTTTCGTGGCGGTGAATAAGCGATACGGAAAACGAATGAATTAATTTATTAAACATAGTTTGATTGCTGGCTATTCTTATCATTTTCGCCCAACAGATTATATAATGACGCCTTGTTTTCCACATTGTAATATAAGAGGACTGTTGTGTACTTTATTTGTACTTAAAGCACCTGACACACATTGTGAGCAAACGTGATTCTCTTTTTATTCCACTCCGTACTGGCGCTGCTTTTAGCGAGCGTTCAACACTACGTTTTTGGCAACATTAACGAACACCACAAGGACCATGTTATTTTTTTCAACATTAATAGTATGTGTATTGTTTATCGATCTATTAGCTGCAGTCAGTAACTCAAGTCCTCAGATGAAAAACAACAAAAATAGCAGAGGAATTGCATACAAGGGTTTATTGAAATCAAACAAAAAACACGCGATCATGAAAAGGGAGACAAAAAATGGGTTAGTGACAGCTGATCGAGATTTAAAAAATAAAAAGGCAAAAACAAATAATGCACTAAAATAACTGCACATGGTAGAGGATGCCAAAAACCAGGGCGGCAGACAAATGAAAAAACCAAGGTAAGGATGAAACTCCCAACAAAGGGCGTCAAGAATACAAACTCTCAAAGTTAGCTAGCCAGCCCAACTGTGTCATCATCCCCAGCGTGCATTGCGCGCATAACACATGGAGCCCTCCGGAGGTCAAAACATGTACTAAATATTATAGATTTTTAAATCAATGGCAATAATATATGTGTTTCTAATAACATAATTTTGTGGCTTATTAGAGTCTACAAGTTCCTTTTAAAGGAAAATGAACCGTTTTTGATAAAGTTTATGCTAGAATAAAGTATCATAAATAATAATAGTATTAGTAAAGAATACATTTGCAGAGCTAAATTTTACTGAGCGATAAATATAATCTAATTTCAAGAACTCTGAGTTTGTCAAGTCTTTTGAGAATCCTTCATGATTAAAGGGTAAACAAGTAAATGACCTGGCTTTACAACTACAGTAATCCCTCGCTACTTCCCGCATCCAACTTCACGCCTTCAGTCCATCACGGATTTTTTTTCAATTATTATTTAAAAAAAAAAAAAAAAAAAGAAAAAAAAAAGAAAGGCTTTGATCTTGATCTCTTCTTCAACACGCCGCATGCGTCAATCATCGTTTAACTTGTTAAACAGTTGCCGTGGCAACTCTGTGTGTTAGGGATTGTTTTAGTGGCTTCACTAAATGAAGCATTTATTAAAGCCAAGCATTTTTCTGTTTTTCTACTACAATACTTTACTCTTGTTTAAAAATAATTCAGTCTGACAGTAACATGTTTAAAACGACATAAAACACAACACAACACAAAACGTAATTATTAGATTTGAAGTGCTTAAAAACCATTTATTAAACTATATATACACATAGTATTTTTTTAAATTATACTTTGGGAAAAAAGTGAAGAAACATGTCTTTTCTGTATCTCTTTAGGGTAGGGTCGCGCTACTTCGTGGTTTTTCATTTATCCCGGCGGGTTCTGGTCCCCATTAACCGCGAAAAATGAGGCATTACTTTATGTACAAATATAGCCTATTACACTCTAAATATTTTACCTTTTGTTGTCAATAATACACAACTATAGATAGTTTAATAGAGTATTAGCAAATGCTGTACTTTAGCAATTATATTGACATTATTATATGGGGCTTTGCATTGCAAAGGAAAGATAAGAAAATTCAACAACTTTTTTAAATTATTATTTTAAGATTACAATAGCCTTTTCACTTTTTTTTTCTTCTTTTTGACAGTTTAGGGGTTATAGTCTAGTGATCCTTTTAGATAAAACAAACAAACACAGTAACATTCATAATCCAGAGTGACAGTGTGAGCCATGAATATTCTTAGTGTTCAACTCAACATACCATCAGTGGAAGCTTGAGTGTCTTTTTCTATTTGTGTCACGGATAAAAATGATTTCGTCCGTTCATAGAAATGTAACAGAATGTTTTAAATTTCATCATTGCACATTTCCTGCAGGCTGTTGCATCAAATTGCATTTCTGTATTAAATTGGCTAAAATAAGTAACGTGTTGCATGTTGTGCGGATTAACTTTAAATTTTACTCCCGAGTTGCTCTTCACCATACCTTGCCACCATTTTATTAACGTTATTGTATTTATTTTATTTACTTTATTATTCTCATTATATTCCCTCAAAGAAAAAGTGCACCTCTTAAAAAGGTGAGATAGCGCCTTGCTTAAGAGCACATTGACAGTAGCTGACCATCACCAGTTGCCATTTTTACATTTTTTCTGAAGCTGGAACCTGTGACCCTCTGATTCCCAAGGCTAAACAGATGAGTTTCTGCAAATGCACCGCAACACAGGGCAAATATGAACCTGACCTCCAGTGGGAAAACTCTCCCTCATTTACCGTTCCACTCAGAGTTGCTGGATCAATACTGTGGCAGGATGTTAAATATTTGTCATCAAACGATCACACGTTGATGAAACAAATCAATGAATGATAAGCCAGAATGAGACAGGACGTGGTGCTTGTGTATCAACTTCCTTGGAGGAAATGAAGGAATGAGAAAGACACAAGGAGAACGATTCAGATTTGTGGCTCATGAGGGGAAGGCCCCGGTCTCTCCTGGGTGCTATCTGTTTTGTAGACAGTGTCGGTAAGGAAAATAATGAGAAGACTTAGAGGCGGGGCAGCATCAAATGAGATTGACAGCCCCTTGTTTGCTTTTATATCTACTGTACATGTTTACGTGTTTACAAATTAAATACATACAGTAGAGCCAGGCTATTTTTGCGCTTTCACTTGAATCGGCCCTTTGGCACACACACTCACACCTATATATGCAGAAAGACATGTACACGCACACACTGCTCTGTTTGCAGACCACTCTCACGCTGTCTTTATTTAATGCATAATGATTTTTGGGGGGGCTCGCGCTCTCTCTCTCGCACTCTCTCTCTGCGATCCCTGTGCTTTAGAATAACAAAAGGGAAAAAAGCAGCCAGATGGCAGCTCATGCCTAATATAAAATCAATACACTGCCTCGAAGAGAAGTGAGTAAGGAAAAAAACATAGAACTTGGTGGGAGGAAAAGAGCGTTCAAATATTGTAAATGCCAAAATTGAGCTTTTGGGTCTCTTCTTTTTCCTTCTCCTCTAAATCCTTTTACTACTACACAACACACACTGCACACTGACCCTGTGTGCCTCAAATACTCTCTCCAACTTCATAATAGTCCTTCGTCTTCTTCACAGTGTGTCCCTGCAAGTATGCGCAGATGTCAGCACATCTGATTGGGACACAAATTGAGGGGGTTGGTGGGTTGAGCTAAAAGCTAGCCTTTGAAGAACAAGAGGACTAAAGGCTATTGAGAATACATTAGGCTAATGATAATTGGCGTAGTGAATAAGCACAGAGTGAAAATAAAGGGAGGCGGTGCGCGGGAGAGGACTATTTAACAAATGCAAAGAGGTGATACGTTATAAGGTAATTTGATTGACAGCAAGATGTCAAAAGTTGTCAGGAAAAAGTGTCTACTACCTTCTCAAATACTGTCTTTTTTCAGTTTCCCGATTTTAAGATCATCGAACAAATGTAGCTACATATCAGAAAAATATAGTGCAAGGAAATATTAAATGCAGCTTTTAAACAGTGCTTCTTTTTATCAAGGGGGAAAAACTCTTCAAAGCGACCTAGCATTGTTTGAAAAACTAATGGTCTCCTATACATACTGTCGTAAATGGCTGGACCACTCTCAGCAGTAACAACTAGGGCTGTCAAACGATTAAAATTTTTAATCGAGTTAATTAGAGCTTAAAAATTAATTAATCGTAATTAATCGCAATTCAAACCATCTATAAAAGATGCCATAATTTTCTGTAAATTATTGTTGGAATGGAAAGATAAGACACAAGACGGATATATACAATATACATTCAACATATGGTACATAAGTACTGTATTTGTTTATTATAACAATAAATCAACAAGATGGCATTAACATTATTAACTTTCTGTTAAAGCGATCCATGGATAGAAAGACTTGTAGCTCTTAAAAGATAAATGTTAGTACAAGTTATAGAAATTTTATTAAAAACCCTCTTAATGTATTCTTTTTAATAATTTTAAAAAAAAATTTTCAATCAAAAAATAAACTCGTAGCTCGCCATTGTTGATGTCAACAATTACACAATCATGGGTCGCACCGAAGCACCAGCAGAGGGCAACAAAATTCCATAAAACACAAGTAACAAGTGATTACACTGTACTGTCATTTTAAGCTGTTTGAGCGGGGCATGTGCGTTAATTGCGTCAAATATTTAACGTGATTAATTAAAAAAATTAATTACCACCAGTTAAGGCGATAATTTTGACAGCCCTAATAACAACCAGAGGTGGGTAGAGTAGCCAAAAATTTTACTAGTAAGAGTAATTTTACTTCAAAATAATATTACTCAAGTACAAGTAAAAGTAGTAGTCCATAAAATGTACTCAAGTACAAGTAAAAAAGTATTTGGTGAAAAGAATACCAAAGTAAGAGTAACATTGTGAGTAACTGCTTATTTTTTTTTTTTTAAACAATGATATTTTTCTTCTCAGCTGTTGTTATAATGACACTGTACAATAACCCATTACATAATCACATTAAGCCAAAGAAGAAAAAAAAAAAAAAAAGAGAAAAAACATTACATAAATGTAGCATTATTTTTCCAAAGAGCATGACTGCCCTCCGTTGAAGAAAACACTTCCGAGTTTGAATTGTGAAGAGTTCCTTCATAATTACTATTTTGAAAGTAAAAGGATCATATCTTCGGTTTTCCGTGTTCAATCAGTGCCAAATAAAAACTGGGAGAGAGGTTAAAATCTGCACTTTCGAGTCATGTTGAGGTTAGCGCTCTATATCAAATACTTCATTTTTTATGATGCTTTAAAGATACCACATGACTGAACATGCTGGCTTGAAGATAGAAAGGCAGGCTTGCGTCTGATTGGTATAATTGCGTCATGTGATTATTGTAGCGACGTCTCATTGGTGAAATCGGCAGAGTTTCCCCCGGTAATACACCAGGCACATCTCTACTCGGCATCGTTAGAAAAAAAAAATCTAATATGTCGAATAAAGAGGAAAAATGTAACGAGCCTTGTATAGCCCAAAGTAGTGAGTAAGAGTAGCGTTTTTTTTTTCTTCACAAATCTACTCAAGTAAAAGTAAAAAGCATACCTTAGTAAAAGTACTCATAGAAGCACATTTTTCTCAAAAAGCTACTCAAGTAAATGTAACGGAGTTCATGTAACGCGTTACTACCCACCTCTGGTAACAGCTGCAATGAAATGTTTTCGACAAGTGTCAATGAGTCTTTTTGGCTCACTCTTTCTTGCAATTTTTTTTCAGCAATATTGTAGGATTTCTGAGCATGAATTGTCTTTGGAGCATTTCTATTGTGCTAACTCCAAACTTTGACTAAGGCCCCTTTAAAGCAACCCTGACTCTCACGCAGCTACCACCATGTTTGACTGTTGATGTGCTCTTCTTTGGCTGAAATGATGTGTTCCATTCACACCAGATGTAATGAGAGCAAATTCAACTTTTGTGTCGTCAGTCCATAGACTATTCTCCTCAATGTCTTGGGAATGGACCAGATGGGTTTTCTTTTGGGAAGGGTGTAAGATGAGCATTTGCACTCTTTTGGTTAGCAAAATAAATCATCGCTGTGCTCTTGAGTCATTTTTTCAGGAAGGATGGTTCATTACTGTTCTCCGTACACCCGCCCCTTTTCTGGAAATTCAACGTTGTATGCTTAACAGTGGCGATTGCTCTAAGACTGCAAAGGAAGCTCAGCTTCTCCCAAAATTTCAAAACCAAGGGATCAAATGTAGCATAATTTTTGGACTATAAGCCGCTGCATTTTTTCTCTCATTTTGTATCCTGTGGCTTATAGTCCAGTGCGGCTTGTTTGTTAATTTATTTGAGTTGATAGGTAACACTTTATTTGACAAAAGTGTAATAAGACCTGATGATCAAGGGCGTAGGTTTGGTCTCAACATTGGTAGGGACTATATGGCGTAACCTGCACATAGACTTTTTCCTGGGGATGGGACATTCGTAATTATCAATGCAAAAAAAAAAAAAAAATCTGTATTGACTTGACGAAAAGAAACATTTTGAAAGCTGCCAGAAAAAATGTCCGGATTTAATGAGCAAAGAGCAAATTGAAATTGCATTATTTGAACATAACTAAAATAATATTAACATACACAATAAATAAAAGCTCGTTAATCATCTCTTAACTATCCAAGAATGCAAAAAAAAAAAAAAAAAAAAAAATTAAATATTTGTCTTAAGACCACTCAACATTGTCTAATTAAAGAAATTAAATATAGTAATATAATAAAACTTGTGGTGTGCTCCCCACTTCCACAACATTGAAGTATTTTTACATTTCTTAAAGTGGCTGCTGCTGGCTGAAAAAACTTCTAAAAATAAAAAAAAAATAATTCACTTAATAATGGTGGGGTCAGTTAAAACAAAACGTGGGGAGACAAGCTAAATGGCCTATATAACTGAAGTCATTATATAACGCAAATAAGGTTGCTTAAAAGTTGGTGGGGACAATTTGAGCATCCTGCAAAGTTGCGAGTGTTTTGTCCCTACTCTCCCCATGCAAACCTATGCCCGTGGTCTTAATTACGCTGGTGAATTTTGTCACTAACTCCATTTATGTCTAGCTTGGATCTTTTACATCCATTCAAAAGTGAGATATTTTGCTGGATGACACTAAATAACATTTGTCATAAGCAATCATTAATGCTCGTGACAGTGTCATGTCATAATCATGACAGTCTTATGATATTCTTATGACGCCACTGTCAAATAATGTGTTACCGGTTAATTTCCTCGGTATTTTGGTGTTTATCTATGAACAGATGCCATTTCCGTGTGGCGCCTTATAGTCAGGTGCGCCTTACAGTCCGAAAGTTACGTATACACTGTTGTGTGTACATGTCATTGACCAAATATGCGCTACAACGTGCTCAACTTTTGTTCAGAATTAGCTTCTTATTACTGGTTACGATTCGCATAAGTGGATTTTAAGGGGGGGGCAGGGCTCCCTGGTGGCCGAAAAGTGTCATTGCATGTAATTGACTTTCTTATATATATATATATATATATAAATGTATATATATATATGTATATATATATGTACATGAAAGTTGTACAGCAAAATTGCAACAAAAATGAATGAAATGAACAAAAACATATATTTTTATAATGGGTCAAAATTATTTTTCGAACAGATCATGTGACTAGCAACTTAAATGGTTTTTGCTTTGCATATAAAAAAAAAATTAAAATTCAAATCATTTTTTTTTCTTTGATTGAAATATTTGTTTTTTTTTCATTGAAGTTTGAAAATTGAACTTTTTTGGGGATTAAATGATTTAGACACAAATGTCCTACCCATTATATGGCCCAAACACAAAAAAGGATTGCTTCAATCAAAGAAAACTTTTTTCGATGAAAAATTAAGTGTTCAAAAGCAAATTTTTCAATCCCAAATATTTTTTCGCATTCAAAAACTTTTACCATCATTGAATTTTTTCTTTTTTTGATTGAAGTGATTTTTCTTTTTGAAAATAGATATATTTTTGAAGAAACTTATTTTTGATTGAATAATGACAAAAATGTCCTAGCCAAAATGTGACCCAAACAAATATCAACATTACATTAGTCAAAAAAGTTGCTTCAATCAAAAAAGATCAAAGAAAAATAGCTTTCGAATACATTTTTTTGAGTTTCAAATTTATGACTTTTTTTTGGTTGAAAATATATATTTTGATTGAAGCAACTTTTTTTTTCTTTATCGAATAAACTTTTTTTTTGGATTGGATAATAAAGACACAAATCAACCTCCATATGACTCCGCCCAGGGGATACAATTTTTGACTGGGGTAACTACATTGGCACGACACCAGCAGGCGTACCATATTCAATGGATAACCATGTTGGCGAAAATTATTGCCTAAGCAGCCTGATTTAGAATTCCCCTCAAGAATGATGGGAAACAAAAAACACTCATTGTCAACTTATTATTATAAATATTCTTGTACGTAAGTTAATTTTATTGCTGACACTGCGTTTCAGGGTCATCAACATGTTGTGCCCCCCCTGCCCCAAAAGTCAAACTCCGCCTTTGACGATGTGGCTTTCTTTTCATTCATTTGCGCAGCTTCACAGTCCTTTAAACAGTGTGGATCAACCACTGTTCAACCTCCATATGACTCCGCCCAGGGGATACAATTTTTGACTGGGGTAACTACATTGGCACGACACCAGCGGGCGTACCATATTCAATGGATAACCATGTTGGCGAAAATTATTGCCTAAGCAGCCTGATTTAGAATTCCCCTCAAGAATGATGGGAAACAAAAAACACTCATTGTCAACTTATTATTATAAATATTCTTGTATGTAAGTTAATTTTATTGCTGACACTGCGTTTCAGAGTCATCAACATGTTGTGCCCCCCCTGCCCCAAGAGTCAAACTCCGCCTTTGACGATGTGGCTTTCTTTTCATTCATTTGCGCAGCTTCACAGTCCTTTAAACAGTGTGGATCAACCACTGTTCAACCTCCATATGACTCCGCTCAGGGGATACAATTTTTGACTGGGGTAACTACATTGGCACGACACCAGCGGGCGTACCATATTCAATGGATAACCATGTTGGCAAAAATTATTGCCTAAGCAGCCTGATTTAGAATTCCCCTCAAGAATGATGGGAAACAAAAAACACTCATTGTCAACTTATTATTATAAATATTCTTGTATGTAAGTTAATTTTATTGCTGACACTGCGTTTCAGAGTCATCAACATGTTGTGCCCCCCCTGCCCCAAGAGTCAAACTCCGCCTTTGACGATGTGGCTTTCTTTTCATTCATTTGCGCAGCTTCACAGTCCTTTAAACAGTGTGGAAGCTGTGCTTCTCCAGAGTTGAGAGTGCATTTTTCCACTATAGGGAAACGTCATTGGAAAAAGACTGGGTGTATCCCGCCCATTGGATGAGCCGTGTGAAGCTGAATCCCTTTTAGATTGACAAAGAAATGAGCGAATGAGTCACTTTGTTGTATAAACATCCACGCGACATTTTCAATTTTAATTCCATTGTTCTGAGTTGAACTGGAGATTTTCATAATCATCCTGGTGACACTTACTTTGTTAAAAACACCTTGTGAAAAATTGAGCCTCTGTTTCTGGTGTTTTTTTTTTTTTTTAGCTGTTTGTGTCTGGAGACTTGACTTCTGGCACTCTAGTTTCTTTACCTACTGAGCAGCAGGTGCCGCTGAGCACCTCCAGCGTCACAAAGCACTCAGAGGCATACACACTTTGAGCTTCCCCTCATTGAAAGACCAGTAACCGCAACTGGTGCTGAAGTCCTAAAGTTTTAGATGCTACTGATTAATAGACGCTAGTTATATTATACTGTATCAATTAAGTTATTGAAAATATCTAGGGGTAGTCAGCAGTGGAAATGAGCTCAGCTATCCCCAAAAAATCGTATTGGCCCGAATATAAGATTGTGTTTTTTGCATTGAAATAACATTGAAAAAGTGGGAGTCATCTTATATTGGGGGTCTGGACATTATAACCATTCACGACCCTAGATGGCCCCAGATATCATTGAAGTGAATGCTGAACTTGAGGAGTAATGTTCTGTCATGACAGATCTCAGCTACTCTCAAGTTTAACCAGTTTGAATTATTTTTAGGGCTGTCAAACGATTAAAATTTTTAATCGAGTTAATCACAGCTTAAAAATTATTCTTAATTAATTGTAATTAATTGCAACTCAGATCATCTATAAAATATGCCATATTTTCTGTAAATTATTGTTGGAATGGAAAGATAAGACACAAGACGGATATATACATTCAACATACTGTACATGAGTACTGCATTTGTCTACTATAATAATAAATCAACAAGATGGCATTGACATTATTAACATTCTGTTAAAGTGATCCATGGATTGAAAGACGTGTAGTTCTAAAAAGATAAATGTTAGTACAAGTTATAGAAATTTTATATTAAAACCCCTCAATGTTTTCGTTTTAATAAAATTTTGTAAAATTTTCAAACAAAAAAATAAACTAGTAGCTCGCCATTGTTCAGGACCACCAATTCTCATGGTGCCGAAAACCATAAAATCAGTCACACCTAAGCGCCAGCAGAGGGCGACAAAACTCCATAACACAAGTAAAAAGTGCACATGACACTGTGCTGTCATTTTAATCTGTTTGAGCGGGGCATGTGCGTTAATTGCGTCAAATATTTTAATGTGATTAATTAAAAAAAAAAATATATATATATATATATCGCCAGTTAACGCGATAATTTTGACATTTTATTCAGTGTTTTTCCTTATTCAGATTTGTTTCAAGACTACAGTTACAGTTAGACCTCACTTTGATGGTTACTGCAGTTATTGCAATTATGTTGTTTTATCACAATAGATTGGTTTATTTACATTTCAAAAACCAGAAGCCATTCATTTGCGAATGTGATTGCACTTTAGTTACATATTTAAATGTTCAGATATTAAGATTTGAATGAGGCAAAATAACATGCTTTTTCTCTCAAATATATTGTTATAATCATTTGTTTCAGATGTACTGTAATTATTTTCTGTATAACAATTAATTTGATGTTCAAAAAGTCTTTTTTCAAACTTGAGTCTTGAAAAAGAGGGGGTCGTCTTATAATCAGGGCCGTCTTATATTCGGGCCAATACGGTAATTATTAATTAATCTCATGTATTACATTACATTCTTACTTAACAAGTGTGTGTGTGGGGGGGGACACCTTTTTACACCAGTTAGCTTATCTTTGTCTGATCTTTACATTTGTGGAATGATATTAAACATCAAAGTGGTGAAACTAAATGAGGAGAAAAAAGAATTTGCGTTACTATTATTATTTTTTAAATGGTCTATATTTCTAACACGGAAGGTGACGCAAGGAATGAGAAAATGTATTGTACGTGCTGTCAAAAAGTGCCACGGTGTGTTTTGTTGGAGCATTAGAGTCCATCTCATGCTTAGTGAGCTTGCTTGCTGGGTGACAGATAGTTCAGGGAGAGAGGGGACAGAACACTGTTTAGCTGATAATTAAGAGGGGTTTATCTTAATTTGAGCTGTTACTCCCTGTCCTCAGCTGTGATTTATGAGCGCTGCACCCTTGCTCTGCCCCTTACACCAGGAACAAGACAAAGGTATCTCATGCTTCCAAACATAAGTACCCCCCACAGAGAAACTTTTCACGTGGTAAATTTAGTTTTGATTTGATTGTTTATTGTTTGTAGTAACATTGCACCGTCTTCAGTGTTTTTGAAGGAGAGGGCCTCCGTATTAGGAGCTGCAATTAGCCATGGGCTTGCATCATTTGGTCCTCAGTCAAACACACTCCAGCTGCCGCCATTCAAAGCAGTTCCCGCCATTCCCTCAACATGTGCCATCACGTCAGCAGGCGGATCGGTGCAGCGTCTGCAGTAAGCGGACTCTGCACCAGTCCGTAGTGGTGAATAAGCCTTACCAATCAATCTACGTTCCTAACCTCACTTATGGTCACAAGCTGTGGGTCGTAACCGAAAGAACAAGATCCCAGATACAAGTGGCCGAAATTAGTTTCCTCTGCAGGTTGTCCGGGCTCTCCCTTAGAGATAGGGTGAGAAGCTTGGTCATCCAGGAGGGACTCTGTGTCGAGTTGCTACTCTTCCACGTTGAGAGGAGCCAGTTGAGGTGGCTCGGGCATCTGGTTCGGATGCCTCCTGGACGCCTCTCTGGAGAGGTGTTCCGGTGTCGTGCCGAAAAATAGCCACCCCGCGTGAAATGTCCCCCCCTGACGGGAGCGCTTATTTATAATGCTTTATTGAGGTGAAAACATCAAATGTTTTCAAGGACGCATTACAGTAATGGATTTACGACTGTAAAATCAGTTTCAAATTAATAAATTACACAAAATACTAGTAATTACTGTACTTTAGTAACAAATCGTGGACTGGGCCACATAACCATCTTTGAACAGAAATGTATCAGTCTACAGGTTTTCACGAACATATCCCGATGACAATCACACAGGTATGAAATTTATTAGTTCAAGCAGAGTAAAATAATACATATTCACAGTACAAGATTTATTAGTTCAAGCAGAGTAAACTAATACGTATTCACGGGACAAGAAAGTCGTTTCCATGTCAATCGATTGGTAAGAAAAAGCTGTTTGTACGAGTGACGTGTGGGCGCTCCCGTCAGGGGGGGACATTTCACGCGGGGCGGTTATTTTTCGGCACAACCCCGGTCATGTCCCACCGGCGAGAGGCCCCAGGGATGACCCAAGACACGCTGAAGAGACTATGTCTCTTGGCTGGCCTGGGAATGTCTTGGGATCCCACCAGAGGAGCTGGTTGAAGTGACTGGGGAGAGGGAAGTCTGGGCTTCCCTGCTAAAGCTGCTGCCTCCGCGACCCGGCCATTTAAGCAGTAGATGATGGATGGATGGATCATGGAGACAACTCTGTGTAGAAAAGGATGCAGCAAACTTTGCATCATTGGAGTATTGTCACTGCAACTAAACAAGGATATTTACGGTAAATGCAAACACATCCATGTGACGCTTATCTACCCTCAGACATTAGAAGGTCGCATTGTAAAATCACTATGACAGCTCCTTTTATGAGCTGATAATGGATCTAATGGATGTGAACTCTAGTACCATGATGGTCCAAAGTATGAGGAACTAGATACTAGAGATAGTCACAGCTCTCTGTTAATTGTGCTACTTTTCTCCGGTAATCTTTCAAAAACGAACATGCCGATCACACATTGCTTTTTTGGAACTTGTAGAAACGACTCTAGACTTTACGACATATGAAGGATGTTTTCTTCATACGTTTCCCAAAACCAAAAACTCAGAGAAAAAAATGTGAAGACTGAATCAACTTGCGCGGACTTTTAACGCTAGCTCGGCAGCAAACATTTATGCAGTAAACATTTTTTTGGGTTGGCATTGTCTTTCAGAGGACAAAGAGGTAAGCCATTTTGATATTTTTAACTTCTTTTTTAGCGTGACGTGCCCTGCTGCTTCTGTCTGACAATGAATGACCTGAAAAGAATTAAAATGGTATCTGACTGCCACTGTTACATTTTCTGTTGTAAAGAAAAAAACAAGTTTAGTAAGGGGGAAGTGTAAATAAGTTATAGAATTAAGATTCGTGAACAATGAAAAAATTAAAATTGTCCGTTGGCTGTCACTGAGTAGCATTTGCGATCGCTACACAAAACTAACTAAACCACCCCTAAGAACGATCAGAGACGTAGAACAACCAGAGCATATAATATATAAGAAAGACAGGGCTGGTGGTAAAGGATAGCTTCTTGAAACAGGTGAATGTCATTGTCAGTCGCATAGATAAAAAAGCTAAAGCTATGCTTAGGTCGGCTCGTATTTTTTCGTCTTTTTCAGCCTTCGACACTTAAGCCATCTCTTTAACTGAACATTTTTATGTTCTTCCACATCTTTGCCAGTGAATTTGGCACCAGGGGCATCATTTTCGGGAAGAATTGGTAGGTTTAGCTCTGTAAACATCTCCTTCGTACACGATTTCCATTCATTTCCTATTAGGGACAAACAAGCGTGTCCCCCCCCCCCCCTTAGCAACAGTAGCTAATGTCATGAATATTAATGAGCGGAAGTGACGTGTTGCTTGCGGAACGCCATTGCATGTGCTTTTTGCCTTGATTGCTATGATTAGGTGAATGCACAGATCAAAAAAAAAAAAAAAAAGTATGTTGATTTCACCAAAGCATCTTCAACAAAAACTACAACTGAGTGACTTGCCCACAGTGATGCAAAAGTGGCCCTCAGCCTTCACGGACAAATGTTGGTGGCAATGGATAATAAACGGGCTGGAGCTTTAACTTCTTGTTGGCTGACCTCAGAGAGAAAGAGAGAGGGGATTGAGTTCCTGCGATGTGGATTGACTGCAGGCAAGAGTTAACTCGATCTTCAGCTGGGCGGGGTGCAAGGGTGAAGAGGAGGCAGGGTGGGGGAGGAGGAGAGGGTTCGTGCGGCCAAACAATGCGAGCCACTGTTCTAAACCCATCACCCCCTGGGGTTACAGAGGAGAAGACATGCTGGTGCAACCTCATCTCCTCCAGTCGCCTCTCACACATAAAGGCTGGGGATTTCTCCATTGCCTTGACTCGGATGTTGTTTTTAACCAGATGGTGGGCAGGTCCTGTGGCCACCAGTGCTTTGGGCTGTGTGGTAATAATCCCACAGGTATTTTGCTGCAGGCAGGGACCTTCACACCTTTGTCAAAATAGCAAAAAGTGTGTGAGTGTGCTTGTGGGTTTGTGAGCCAAGATGATTTCATTCTCTTAGTCACTTTTTTTTGCTGTTGAAACTTGTTGCTCTGCATTCGGGAAATGTTTCTAAAATGGTTCTGATTTAGTTTTCTTTAACCAGAACTTTCAAAGTGGAGAATACATGGTCATTTACATGCAAGTTAATATATAAATTATAATATATCTGAATGCATGCTTGGTGAGATGTGCAGTAGAGATGTGTTCAGTGCTGGTGGTTCGCCCTTTGACCCTTAAACTTTGCATGTCTTGTTTGTGTTTCTAACAGGGGCCTCCTCCTTTCACTTATCTTAAATTGACAGGAAGTAAAATCTCAAACTAAGGAAATACACATTTTGTGTTCCATGTTACCTGTGCATTCTCCGGAGTTACACATACTGCATAATTTTTGAACTATGTATGTAACTATGTAACTGGATAGCTAATGGCAATTGTTGAAAATAACATCTGGCATACAGTGGTACCTCTACATACGAAGTTAATTCGTTCCAGGACCTTGTTTGTAAATTGAAATGGTCGGTTGTCGAGCAGGATTTTGCCATAACAATAAATTATAATTCCATTAATTTGTTCCACAGCCCGAAAACCTACACTAAATCCTTAATAAATACTGCTGGTACTATTACAAATGGCAATTACACATATCAAAACAAATAAATTATAAATAAAAATCAGGTAATATGATAATAATAATAATACCTGTAATAATGTAACGAATCGGGTTCCAATGTGGTGATGCTTATTGCATGCTGTACCTGAATGCACCGCATTGATGCTGTAGAGATTTTACTTTCTCTTGTGCTGCACAAGTTGATGGAATAACTGATTAGAAACCTGACGAAGCTGGCGATTTTTTTGGTGATGTTACCACGATAATAATTATCACCTTAATTTAAAAAGACTGTAAAACGGAGGTCGGAAGAGGACAGTCCAGATCGTAGACATTCTACTGCCGTATTGTCGAGCCAGTTCACGGATGCGCACACCAAGCTCAATATTTTTCTATCATTTCCATCTTCATTTTAATGGTAAACTTCACCTTTTTCCTTTTTCTCCACCTGCACTAACCTTGGAACCTGTGTTTTCTCTCACAAGAAAATCCGCAACACATCTGTCTTCCGGCAAAACAAAGAAACTGCGGCGCTGTTTTAAATCTTCGTATTTCAAGCATGTCATCGGATGTAGAAACAAATGGCGAGTCAAATTTTGTGTCAGATGTCAAAAAGATGTTGTGTCGAAGCGATTATATGTCGGGGTACCACTGTATTTCCTTCTTGATTTCATTCGAACAGTTATGTGAACTGACACAAATTGAACTTTATAACACTTTTTGTGTGGCTTTACATTTTTGCGTGTTTATCCATAGACCTTTATTTAGTATCATGTCCTATCTACCCTACCCTACCTTACCCTACCCTACCCTACCCTACATTTCCGCGTGTTTATCCATGGACCTTTATTTATCATGTCCTATCGACCATACCCTACCCTACATTTTCACGTGTTTATCCATGGACCTTTATTTAGTATCATGTCCTACCCTACCCTACCCTACCCTACCCTACCCTACCCTACCCTACCCTACCCTACCCTACCCTACCCTACCCTACCCTACCCTACCCTACCCTACCCTACCCTACCCTTTTGTGTGTTTATCAATGGACCTTTATTTAGTATCATGTCCTACCCTACCCTATCCTACCCTACCCTACATTTTTGCGTGTTTATTCATGGACCTTTATTTAGTATCATGTCCTACCCTACCCTACCCTACCCTGCCCTACCCTACCCTACCCTACCCTACCCTACCCTACCCTACCCTACCCTACCCTACCCTACCCTACATTTTCGCGTGTTTATCCATGGACCTTTATTTAGTATCATGTCCTACCCTACCCTACCCTACCCTACCCTACCCTACCCTACCCTACCCTACCCTACCCTACCCTACCCTACCCTACCCTACCCTACCCTACCCTACCCTACCCTACCCTACCCTGCCCTGCCCTACCCTACCCTGCCCTACCCTACCCTGCCCTACCCTACCCTACCCTACCCTCATTCATTCATTCGTTCATTGGATAAACAGAAAGTGTGTAATCATTAGTTAATTATTTGATTTATTTTATATAATATATCATCTGCTATATGATATATGTATTTAACAGATTTTTTTTTTTGTTCTAAACAATCAGTTAGTTACAAGGGAAAATTTTTTAAAAAATTATCAGGGGCGCCCAAACTTTTGCATACCACTGTATGTAGCATTTTAGTTTGAGACCAATCCTGTTTGGATCTAAAAATGTCTATTAAATTTTAATCTGAATGCAGATGACTATTTTTACCGAGCGTAAGAGACACCTTTAAAATAAAAGTGTAGCAGAATGTATGAGGCCTAATCAGAGCATGAAACCTCATCTGTCCCACTGCCATCCTTGAAGGCTCTTAAATTTCACCCCTGACCCTGTCACACCCTCCGCTGGGCTCCGGCAACAACAAAAGCAGGAGATTAGGGAAATCGACAGCCTAGAGGGGATTACTGTAGCCCTTTTCATCTAGCACTGCGCACACAGTTGACACAGTCTGTCAGCAGTACTTCAACTTAATCTAACTGCAGTTTGCTTTTTTAATTTGTGTACATATGTTAGCCATGGTACTTAACTGTAGCAAAATCCCCAAGAATAACACAATTTGTCGGCTCCGTCTCTATCTTCAGGCAATCTTCGTGTACAAGTACAATACTGAAATGAGTGAAGAATTGCTATCGTGGTACCTGAGTAGAATATATTCCAGCTACTTTTGGTCAATATCTCAGGTTATGCCGGATTAGCCATATGTTGTTTTTAGGAAGACATCAAACATGGGTAGGAAGTGAAGTTCAGCAACAGACGTCAACAGAATGAAGGACATGTGCAGTTTTGAGAGAAGCCGAAATGTTGAGAACGTACAACTTGACACCTGTGTTTAAACAATTTTCATGCATGACCGCAATGATTAACTGGACTAAAAAGGTTGTGTACACTGCACAGAGTATCAGGATATCCTATGTGTGAGCAAAGTGTTTGTCAAACACATTTACTGTGTGTTAAATGTACTTAGAACAAAACTGACTTGTGTATTTTTTGTGCAAAACTACACTGTACATTGGAAAAAAATGATGAAAAAATTAATTGGCTCAGTTAAAAAAAAGGCTAACGATTTCAACTAACATAGTCATGTTGTACAGTGTAAATTAATCATTTGATTTCTGCATGAAATATTTAACTTCGTGTATATGGGAGGCAAACATCATGTTTTCCTAAATTAAAATAATGGAATTAATTTTATTATGTAATTTTGATCACTTCTTCATCAAACCTAATATTTTAACTTCTTAAAATGAACTCTTGAATGTGAGTACAGATGTTGTTTTCAGGTGTTTCAAATTAATGAATAAATTGTCACCAGTGAACATTTGTTTTTAAATGAATTTGAAATTTTCATACATTTTAAAATAAAGTTCCTAGCTCAAGGGTTCAATCCCAGGCTCTGGCCTTCCTGTGTGGCAAGGGTGTAGATTTGCAAAGGGACGGTAGGGACATAACACTAGCAACTTTTCAGGATGCTCAAATTGTCCCCACCAACTTTTAAGCAACCTTATTTGCATTGTATAATGAGTTCAGTTATATAGGGAATTTATATTGTGTTCCTCTATGTTGTAAGGATAGAATTGACCTTAATTGCACAACTGGTGTTTGACTAAATACTTATTTGCCCCACTGTATGTGATTATTTTTCCTTCATTCTGCAGGTTTCCAGCGATACGTTGGAGCCGATATATGCGCAGCCGTTTCGTAGCTTGCTGTTGCAATGGCGGGTAATCATCGCCAAGTCAGTGAGCATTGTTTACATCATATTCATGTTACACATTTATGCTGTGAGGTGATATGTTTGTTTAATATATTTGGGATGTGTCGTTAGTCCAGTTAAGTGTAAAGTGCTAAGTTGCCGCCGCGTTTTGTGGCTAAATTGACCGTGTGTGTGTACGGTGTACTTCCGGGTTGTGGGCATGCATTAGCGCCCGCCCCCACCCTTGTGTTTATTGCACTGTGCAATTTGTTAGTGTGTTGTTGATTAATGTGCAATCAGTTTGCATTGTTTTACATTGGCACTGATATTGTGCTAACTTTAACTCCTAAACGCTAACCCAAAGTTCAGAATTTTTGACATGAGACTTAATCTTTGAATTAGCAGGGGTTTAATTAGTCGGTGGAGATGATTTCAACAAATTCCATGCAGTTTTTCAGTTATTTGTTAGTTTCAGGGCTCTGGAGTGGCTAAGCTAGCATGAGTAAATGGTTGTTGAAATCAAGTCCATGAACTAATTAAACCCCCGCTAACTTGAAGATTAAGCCTTACGTGAAAAATTCAATTCCATGAAATGACATTTTTTTGTTGTCATACTTATGTTGAGGCAGGAAAGGGAGAAAAATTGGTAAAAAGTAACTGATGAATTACTTTTAAAGTAACTTATGTATTTATTTTGATAATAAAGTAATCAGGTAGGTAAGTACCGTATTGGCCCGAATATAAGACGGTGTTTTTTGTATTGAAATAAGATTGAAAAAGAGGGGGTCGTCTTATATTCGTGGTCTAGACATTATACCCATTCACGACGCTAGATGACGCCAGATATCATTGTAGCGATGTTCTGTTATGACAGATCTCAGCTACTCTCCCTATTCACGATGCTAGATGGCGCCAAACAACATTGAAGCGATGTTCAGTTATGACAGATCTCAGATACTAGTTTAACCAGTTTGCTTTAAAACTACAGTTACAGCTAGACTTCACTTTGATGGTTAATGCAGTTATTGCAATTTAGTTGGTTTATCATAATAGATTGGTTTATTTACATTTCAAAAACCAGAAGCCATTCATTTACGAATGTGATTGCACTTTAGTTTACATATTTAAATGTTCAGATATTAAGATTTGAATGAGGCAAAAATAACATGCTTTTTCTCTCAAATATATTGTTATAATCATTTGTTTCAAATGTACTGTAATTATTTTCTGTATAAAAATTAATTTGGTGTTCAAAAAGTCTTTTTTTCAAACTTGAGTCCTTAAAAAGAGGGGGTCGTCTCATAATCAGGGCCGTCTTATATTCGGGCCAATACGGTACATTACTTTTTTGAGGCGTGATCAAATTACTTTTTCAAGTAATCTGTGACAACACTGCTCATATACAGTATATCGTGTCCAAACAACATTTTCTCCTGGCAAAACAAATAATTGCTTTGACAAACACCTGCATCTCTTGAGTCCATCTTACTACCCTTGTGCTCCTAATGAACTGTTTCTAAATTGCCTTGGGTCTCTGAATCTGGCAGCTAGTCAGAACTACGATCAGGACCCTCTGCTAACTGTTAAGCCGTTTAGCTCCTAATACCAACAACAAACACTCTTTCTCTGTTGGCCTTGCGCACAGAGCATAGTGAGCCGCCTGTTAGCGAGGACAGACAACTCTATAATCGGACTCAAGCCATCTGCCTTCTGCTCTCCCACACTGAAGAGCAGGCTGGACTGCTTGGCAGGGGACGAAGGGAGGAAAGGATACCCTGTGACACAAGTCCGTTCGAGGTCCTAAAACTCCATAGTCAATGAAAGATTCATATATATACGTTTGTTCTATACTTGTGTGGTGCTATAAAGGAATACACATTAGGGGAAAAACTTAAGTGTGAGCCTGTGCATTGATGAAATTCGTGTTAATTTGCTGTCACCACTTTCACCTCCACACTCTAGCTTTAGAACTCTGCTGTTCTTTCACACTTGCTCCTACAACCCTATAACACGCCGGGGCTAATTTTAGTGCTTCTTCCCTGGCTCTAAACCTCTGCCTTCTGTGTATGCGCATCCCCCACATACTGATCCGACACCCCTCTGGGGCCTGGAAAAGATGTGATGCAGGAGATGAGAGGGAAGGTTGTATGCAGGTGCTATGGTAACTTGGGTCTCTCTGATGGATGATTTTCATTCAGAGGTGTGTTTGTTCTTTTCTGCTTTTCCTTATTCAGTGGAGGGGAGATGTTCTCAACTCTGAGCAGTCCCAGGTGGGCATTTAGCAGTTATATGCCAAATAACACGATAAATATACTGTAGTTTGAGGCAGCTGTCTCTCAGAGAGGCTGAACTGTATATTTATAGGCGCCTTCATCAAAAAAATAACCTAATTATTTGTTTTTTTTCTAGTCTACTGAAAATTACTTTGCCGCAAATTTCCACTTTGATTTATATCTTATTGATGTGTCCTCTGGTATAAATGAATGGTGCAAAAACTAAGCAAGGTAGAGCAAAATTAGAATATTTTATTGTTTTGTGTTTGATATTAACTTCCATTCCACTCAAAGCTGAGCGACAAAAAGAAATTTATGCTTTCCTTTAATCGACTTCCCTTATGTTATCGCTGATCTTCGGATGTGAAACTGGAAGAGTTTTGTTAGCATTAAACAATGCCCTCATTGGCAGCTGTGCGTGTTGCCTTTTGAAAGGACCAGCACAAAGTTCCAAAACAAACTGGGCAACATACAACTTTTTGTCTGTCCATCCGGATTTGCTCTCTTGTAGCTTTTAGGCCAAAGCCTAGGCATTCATTCAACTGCTCAAATATGCCTACTGGGGCATAAGCGGCGCTATCTGTGGGACATGAATTGGACCTGGCCATGGGCAAAAATCAGAGAATAGAAACCCTGACAGCAGAGGTCTGAGGTTCACATTTTTGCCTCTTCCCTTCCCATTTTTTTGCTCCATGGTGGCTTTCCTGCCTCTCTTGCTCCGTGCACTTCTGTTGAAAGCTCTGACTGCGCTTGTTAACATTAATCTCCATGCAAGCAGAGGGAAGATGACAGTTGTTTCTTTTGTTTTGGCCGGTCTGAGACGTGCGAAAAAATGGCGACTCGGACTCCGAGCGTGTACTGTGTGTGTGCGTGTGTGATTTTGGATGGAATGGGGATGTGATTCATCATGCGGTGGTCAGGCAGACTCAACAGGCGTAACCACAGCCAGCCACACCAGGCCATCTGAGACCATGCGCGGAGACCATTTCAACACACTGCCTGCCTCAAAACACCTCAGGGAGGCTGCTGAGGTAAAACACAAACCAGGGGAGGACTGATCTAACGTGTGTGCACTTGAATGCATGTATATGCGTATAACTTTATGAAGAGTGTGTGTATACAGACATTTTCCAGCTGCCAAATATGGACATATACTTAAGACGGCTGCATGTTACCACTTGGTTTGGCATGTGCATTCTCACTACAAAAATATGGTCAAAACCTCAAACAAAAAAACATAACAAAACAACATAGAAAACACATTGTCATGGTTACTCTAGATACTTGTAAACTTGCTGATTTCTGATTCACACAGAGCACAGTAGAAACTTTAAGGTCAAACAGTCTGTTCCAGGACACAACCTCAACTTTGCTTGGATTTGAAAAAACCTATTCTCACAGGAAATATAGGAAATGCAAGTGTATGAATAATGTTTAAGCAAAATGGTCAGTCTTGAATTGAAACAGGGTTTCTGCGGGGTCTTAAAGGGTACCACGGATAGAAAGACATGTAGTTCTTAAAAGATAAATGTTAGTACGAGTTATAATAATTTGGTATTAAAACCCCTCTTAATGTTTTCGTTTTAATAAAATTTGTTTTAACTAGTTGGTCGCCATTTTTGTTGATGACGCAATGCACTCTGGACGGTGACGTCACGGGGCAATGGTGCTGAGCCTCCACAGTGTCACTCTTTAACTCAGGGGTGGGCAAACTATTCCACAAAGGGCCGCAGTGGGTGCGGGTTTTTGTTGCAACCCATTAGGAGGACACATTTTCCCCAATCTGCTGTTTTACAAGTGCAATCAGTCGATTGCAGTCAGGTGCTTCTCATTTCTGCTAAAACATCACTGGTTATACCATCTGTGCTGGGTCAGTTGAAACAAAGGCCAGGACCCACTGCGGCCCTTGAGGACCGGTTTGCCCACCCCTGCTTTAACTACATAAACATGTAATCAGTTCTGCCCATCCAGGACAGCCCTGTCGAATTTTCCCAAAATGAGCAGCAAAAGCACAATGAACAGGAAAGACGGGATGAGACGAGAGTAGGACAAAACCAGTAGTGTTCATGTGGCAAGTTCGTTAGTGACAGCACTCTCCTGCTCTCGTGACAGAGCAGGAGAGGGTTTGATGTCAAAAAATGTTTGCAGATCTTCGAGGTAAACTATTGTGTGATCCAGCTTATTCCAATATTATCAGAGAGATAGTTAGCATCCAGCTTTACAAATGATTAGGGTATACAGTGAAACACAGCAGTTTGATTAATTTTGCAGATAGCCCATGCATCACAGCACACGAAAACGTTGATGCAGTTTGCCTCTCTCGAGATGTCTAATGAGCTCCGCCTCCTTGACCGAGAGAATGCTGCCTTACCTAATTTTTGTCATGTAAAAGCGCTGTCCATATTGATAATCATCCTGTTGGTGTTCTCAAATTTATCAGACTTATCAGCTTTCGTGGCGGTGAATAATATGACACAGAAAACAAATGAATAAATGTATTAAACTTAGTTTGATTGCTGGCTATTCATTTTCTGTCCAACAGATTATAATGACACCTTATTTTACACTTTAACTTATAAGAGGACTGTCGTGTAACTTTCTGTTTAAAGCACATAAGACACATTGTGAGCAAATGTGATTCTCTTTTTATTCAACTACGCACTAGCGCCGCATTAAGGGAGCGTTCAAAACCCCAATGTTTAGCAACAATAGCGAACACCACAAGGATCTTTTTTTTTTTTTTTTTACATGGATAGTATGTGTATTTTTTATAGATCAATTAGCTGCAGTCAGTAACTCAAGTCCACAGATGAAAAGCAACAAACTGTCCACGAATGCTGGAGGGACGCTGAACCACCAAGCAGAGAACAATAACAGAGGAATTGCGTATATATATATTACTGAACACACAAAAAAAAAAATGCTTTCGCGAAAAGGGAGGAAAAAAGGGGTTTGTGTCAGCAGGTTGGGATAAAAAACAAACAAACAAAAAAAAAAAAAACAGGGAAATCAGGGCAAAAGGGGCAAATAATGCACTCAAACACCTGAACAAGGTACAGGATTCCGAAAACCAGGTGGCAGTCAAATGAAAAAAACCAAGGCCATGATGCAACAAGCAAAGAAGGGATCAAGAATACAAATTGTCAAAAGGCAGCAAGTCAATATCTCGGCATCCCGCCTAGGATCGGTTTAAAGACACGGCTGATGAGCTGGAACTCGTCCCACAGCTTTGTGACAAAAAAAAAAAAAAAAAAATCAGACCACAAGCACAATGTTACAAAATCATGTCAGTCGTCATTCCAGCTTCGCTAGTCTAGAGCACAGCTATTCTCCCAGCACAGACGAATCGCATCATTTCCCGCAGCGTGCATTGGGCGCGTAAAACATGGCGCCCTCCATAGGTCAAAACAAGTACTAAATATTATAGATTTTTAAATCAATGGCAATATTGTATGTGTTTCTATTAACATATTTTAGTAAAAGACAACAATGCTGGCCTATTAGAGTCTACCAGTCTTTAAGTCCATGGTTCTGTTTAAATTCCTTTAAAAGTGTGGATTTTGGCAGCCATTTTATTATCTTAGTCTTGGTCTTTTGGACAAAAATGTGTTCATCTTCATCCAGTTTTAGTCAATGAAAATTCAGACAAAATTTGTCTCGTTTTAGTTGACAATTCTCTAAATGTTTTCGTCTATAAACTTCAAAACTTTTAGTCTGTGAATGAATAAATAAATAAAAGGTTGGAGTCTACAAGGACATCACCATTTACATGATGATAATACACACTCAGCAGGAAAACAGCACCTGGACGCCAAGAACTGTATGTAAAATGTTTTCCAAGAGTTTAAGAAGACACCGAGTCGCCGCGCTAAATGCTAATGCTAACGCGAACGCTGATGCTAACGCACATGCTAAAGCTAGCGCGAACGTTCTGCTAACACTAGAAGTTAGTTTAGTGTGTGATGATCACTTAAAACATACCTTTAAAGGCTAAACAACATTGCATAACTAGCCATGATAAGAAAGCAAAACTTTCCAAGCAGCACCTGACACGTTTCACAAAAGGAGTCTGGAATGGGAACAGGCTTACTCACCGACCGGCACCACGTCACATGAGTGACACGACCAAACACTGCTAAAGGGGTGCTAACTACACATACTGTAAAAAGGGAAAACATCACACATTGTGAATTTATGACGGAAACTATGGCAAATTTTCATCTTGTTCTCGTGTCGTAAGATGACAAGTGGCATCAATCTAATTATGTTTCAGTCTCCCAAGACACGTTTTCAGCGCATCATTGTAACGTCATCCTCATAAAAAAAATTGTTTGTTGACGAAATATTTTCGTTACCGTCGTTGTTGACAAAAACAACACTGGTCTTTAATTTACAAATCTTTATGAAGTGTTTTAAAAAGGCATTGAATTTTGTCTGGTAGGTCATAAATTCTTAAACTGTGCAGCATTGTTTCTGAGAAATAATATTCTCGGAGTGACTGATTTTTTTGTGAGGTTGCCAGTGAAATTAGGAATTCATTCTGTTAAAAGTTATCCTAAAAAGTCTTAAATTTCACTTGATGAAACCTGTAGGAATGCTGTGTAATGATATGTTACATCAGGAGTGAGTAAACAGTGGTAAACAGTGGTTTCGCCGAAATGCTTTCATAAAATGAAATACCTGATGGGTGGAGCAGAATTCATTGAAAATCTAAGCCGAATTACTCATTGTATGACTGCAGGAGTTTTTGACTTTAGGTTTCACTCTAAATGCAACACAAAGCAAACTTTTACGTGTTCATTGTAACACTGTGTACAGTCTTTTAAGTACAGTGGGGCAAATAAGTATTTGGTCAAGCACCAATTTTGCAAGTTCTCCTACTTGAAAAGATTAGAGAGGCCTGTAATTGTCAACATGGGTAAACCTCAACCATGAGAGACAGAATGTGAATAAAAAAACAGATAATCACATTGTTTGATTTTTGAATAATTTATTTCCAAATTAGAGTGGAAAATAATTATTTGGTCACCTACAAACAAGCAAGATTTCTGGCTGTCAAAGAGGTCTAACTTCTAACGAGGTCTAACGAGGCTCCACTCAGTACCTGTATTAATGGCACCTTTTTTAACTCATTATCAGTATAAAAGACACCTGTCCACAACCTGAGTCTGTCACACTCCAAACTCCACTATGGCCAAGACCAAAGAGCCGTCGAAGGACATCAGAGACAAAATTGTAGACCTGCACCAGGCTGGGAAGACTGAATCTGCAATCGGTACAACGCTTGGTGTAAAGAAATCAACTGTGGGAGCAGTTATTAGAAAATGGAAGACATACAAGACCACTGATAATCTCCCTCGATCTGGGGCTCCATGCAAGATCTCACCCCGTGGCGTCAATATGATAACAAGAACGGTGAGCAAAAATCCCAGAACCACACGGGGGGACCTAGTGAATGACCTACAGAGAGCTGGGACCACAGTAAAAAAGGCTAAGTTCTTTGTTAATGTCCCTGGCGGCGCATTGTACGCCGCCAGGGTCCCCTGCTGTGGTGGTGGTCCCCCTGTTGAAGAAAGTACACGTCCAGGCCCACCTGCGGTTCGCTAGAGAGCATTTGGATGATCCGGAAGAAGAATGTGTTATGGTCGGATGAAACCAAAATAGAATTTTTTGGTAGAAACATAGGTTCTCGTGTTTGGAGGAGCAAGAATACTGAATTGCATCCGAAGAACACCATACCCACTGTGAAGCATGGGGGTGGAAAGATCATGCTTTTTTCTGAAAAGGGACCAGGACGACTGATCTGTGTAAAGGAAAGAATGAATGGGGCCATGTATCGAGAGATTTTGAGTGAAAATCTCCTTCCATCAGCAAGGGCATTGAAGATGAGACGTGGCTGGGTCTTTCAGCATGACAATGATCCCAAACACACAGCCAGGGCAATAAAGGAGTGGCTTCGTAAGAAGCATTTCAAGGTCCTGGAGTGGCCTAGCCAGTCTCCAGATCTCAACCCCATAGAAAATCTGTGGAGGGAGTTGAAAGTCCATGTTGCCCAACGACAGCCCCAAAACATCTCTGCTCTAGAGGAGATCTGCATGGAAGATTGGGCAAAAATACTAGCAACAGTGCGTGAAAAGTTTGTGAAGAGTTACAGAAAATGTTTGGCCTCCTTTATTGCCAACAAAGGGTACATAACAAAGTATTGAGATGAACTTTTGGTATTGACCAAATACTTATTTTCCACCATGATTTGCAAATAAATTCTTTAAAAATCAAACAATTTGATTTTCTGGAGTTTTTTTCCCACATTTTGTCTCATGGTTGAGGTTTACCCATGTTGACAATTACAGGCCTCTCTAATATTTTCAGTTGGGAGAACTTGCACAATTAGTGGTTGACTAAATACTTATTTGCCCCACTCTATGTAAAGAAGTAATCCCCAAATAGGTTATTGGGTGGGTGGTAGAAGCCAATGATTTTGGTAGAATTTTATATGTGTTTCTTTCCATTCTTTGCCTGTGGAGAAGAGTTTGCTGTGTATGTGCTTGTGTGACTGCACCACTGCTCCATTACCCCATGTCTCCCTTTCTCCCTGTGGAATGAGCTGAAGGACATGTCACCACAACAGGACACTGAATAAGACAAGCCCGCATCTCTTTTCCTCCCTACTCAGCCTCAAAACTGCATTCTTTTCCTCCTCTCTTCACATGCACTCCCACTTATTTTATTCTAGCCCAGCATACACAAACACATAAACAAACTCAATTAGCTAATGACACTGGCCTGGCCATTGGGTGGTCCTAATTAACGTTTACTGGCTGCCTGATGTCAGCTCTCAGGCAGTGATTAATAGTGCATCCACACTCACTCAGACACATAAAGTGGCGGAACTTCAGCTCTGAGGTGATGGTGCTCTTTTTGTACCAATTTTTATGTAAAAGACTCCAAATATGCCAGTTGGAGGAAGACCAAACCTGCTTTTATTTCAAACAGTAGGCAGGCACCTCTGAGAGGAGAAAACTGTGATATGATTAAATGCTGTGCGCTGTGAAACAGATTAGAGCCTGCGGGGAGTACAGTGGAGTGCTCGGTGGTTTGCTCCATATATTGTGCAGGCCCTGTAGACTGATGCTGTTTATATTGCAAGGGGTTAACATGTTGAATTTGGAGAGTCGCTGAGTGTGACGCACTGTCTCGATTAGGGAAAGTCTAACAGGAAAGGCAGTCTAAAAAGGTCCCTGTGCAGCAAGGGCCCAAGGTACGTTTTCTTTGGCCTTCTCCTCGCATATTTTCAACGTTTTTCCAGTTTTCTTAACTACAGCTCAATGGTTTTTGAATTTGCAGATTGCTCAATGCTTCAGCTTTCAATTCCTGTGCTGGAAGCTTCATCTATTGCAAGCATGTCCAAAGTCCGGCCCGGGGGCCAAATGTGGCCCTCGGTCAAATTTCATCCGGCCCCCAGCCTCTGTCATAGTAATCATTAACATCTGGCCCGCATAGACTTAATATATTGGTCAGCAGTACAGCTACCAGCATATGAAGTAGCTTACACACTAAATGCTGCTCCTCATTTACCCACTAAAAGGCAGCAGCACTTTAAGCAACATTACCCCGTGTGACCCTTTACTCCCAATTTTCTAAAATGGCGACACTCAACAAAAACTGTTGACTGCGACGGCCGACGCTTCAGGGATAGGTGGAAATTGGACTATTTCTTCACTAAAATACGCAACAGCGTAAAGAGACAGTGCACTGTTTTTAAATAGTTCAATGTTAGGCGATAATTACCAGAGGCGATATTACCAAACAAGACACGCTGACATGTACGAAAAGATTACAGGGAAGAAGTGAGAAATTGAAGCAACTTGAAGCTAGTTTAATTTTACAGCAGCATTATTACATTACATATAACAGCAGTATTTCGCAAGAGCCCGAGAGTCGAAAGAGAACGCCACAAAGGCTAGTTGCGAGATTGTTGAAATTATTTATTTAAAAAATTAGGGCTGCAGCTATTGATTATTTTAGTAGTCGATTAATTGATGAACTAGTTTGTTCGAGTAATCGAGTAATCAGATAAGGAACATGAAAAATTAAAATACCTGAGCTGAGCCTCAAACGGTAAAAAAAATAAATAAGGATTGACAAAAGAATAATGGGTAACTTACATAGCAAATGTCTGCTAGCTTAAATGCTATAAAACACTAATGCTTTTTTTTTTTTTTTTTTTTTACAATGCTCTTGACAAATGGTTCAAATATTCCCACAAAAAAACAACAACTGCTAAATATACCGGTAAACTAAATTACGTATACATTTGAAAAAAAAAAAAATTAGCTCAAAAAAAAACTTGGCTTATGTTGGTTTTAACATGGAGCAGCTGGATTCAGCCATGTGAAATGAGGCAGACTAGAGAGCAGTGTATTACTTTAATCAAACGAATACTCGAAGCAGCAAAATTTAATTCGAATCTTTTTTCTTTAATCGAATACTGGAGTTAATCGATTCATCGTTTCAGCACAAAAAAAAAATAACGCAAATCTGACACACAGAATGGCTTGCTAACATTTCCTTAAATATATTGTTCTATGTAAAGGACGTCAGCCAAGGTCGGCCCTCCACATTTTTACCACACCAAATCTGGCCCCCTTTGCAAAAAGTTTGGACACCCCTGATCTATTGTGTTCTCTTTTTTTCAGCCAATGTTTTTGGCATGGGTCTCATTTGCCCACTCATCTTTGCCACTCATATGTCCGCGGTTCCCACAAGTTCACCCAAGTGTTAACCCTCAATCCCTGAAATGCTGCGAGAATTCTGGTGATAAAATGTCATTGCACCTGACTCAAAGCCTCAGTGTGTGACAGTGTGTGTGCGAATAAGGTCAGTCGGGAGGGAGGACATAGCAGTGACAAGGCTTCATATGTTAATATGCTGCACATGTGGCTCAGGCATGGGAGGGCTGCGGTGGTCAGAGTGACCCCCTACCCATTTCCACCACATCCCATTCATTCCCAATGAATGTGGCTCTCCATTCATGCTGCTTTCACATTGGAGGGGGGTCAGGAGGGAGGAGGAGGAAGAGCAGGAGGTGGAGGAGGGATGGTGGTCTCAGAGGGAGAGAGGTAGTCTTTCTCTTTCCCCTGGCCCAGAGAGAAGGAAAAACAATTGGTGTGCAAATGGATGCCTCTCCTTATTCCTGGTTGACTCGCTCCTCCCCCTCGTTCCCTCCTTCCAGAGTCTCTGGGACATTTGGAAAGAAGAGCACAGTGGAGAAGAGGGCTATTGGCTCGGAATCTGCGTAAAATCTGAATAAATAAAAGCGGAGGGTGTATCCTGTGGGTTTGTGTTTGTACTGTTTATGTATATTTTTGTGTGTGCACGCTCGTCTGTGTGGTAGCTAGGCTGTCAAAGGAGAAAGGCCCCCAGTGTCCTCTGTAATTTTCATAGGTCAGAACTGACAATGGCCACTTTGATAGGGAAGCTGTGGAGATGTAAATCAGCCAAAGGAGGGGACAAAACAACTGTCCTCCCACTGGGCCCCAGACGCTTCCAAAAAAGAGGGAATTTAGATTTAAAAGAGTGAGGGCACAAGAGAAGAGAAAGAGCAAAAAAGACAACCCTTCGGCCTCTAGTTTGATGAGTGGCGGAGGTTGTGGCGTTAAAGGAAACTATTTTAAGCAGTCGTCCTCATTCCTGGGAAAGTTTGGAGCATCTTCTCCATTGCCTGGCACCTGGAGTGGGTCGCCGAGAAGCAGGACAATGGCACCGGGGTTGGTAGGTCGTCACAGCATGGTCTTGCTCGGCACCAAATGTGGACACGCTCCGGGCCTTTCTTAATCCCATCACGGCTGCGGCCCTGAGGCTGAAAAGACCCTCTGGAGAAGGAAAGAAAGCCCCCAGCAGTCACTTTTAAAAATATGCCTCTGTACCATATGCAAATATCCCAAGTGAAAATGTCTACAAAAAGTGGGAATGCATGAATACAAAGATGAGTGTTAGCCAAACATTGTGCAAGAAATCTGGACTGAAAATTTTATTAACAAACATTCCAGGAAAATGATTGTTTCTATTACGGTGATGAACGCACCCAAAAACAAACAACTTTTACATGTACGGTAGTTCTTGATAAGACACAAATTAACTTAAGAGGTCATAGAACTTCCACTTAAATCCTAAGAGCAAATATTGCTCCCATTGAAAGACTGAAGAGAAAGCGTAAAGGACTTTTGAATTGGAAACCTGGCTCCATTAATGGTTCTGGTCACTGAGTTTGGTATGTGAAGAGGCTTTTTTTTTGGAGGGGGGGAGTTGAGAGCTGCAGGGCTGTGTGATGCCTCCAAGTGTGAATGAGCAGTGAGGCGGTCAGGCAGACAGACAGTGGTCAGAGATAAGCACATGAAAGCCTCAGGGATGGCTGGTGGGAGAGAGATTGATCCATCAAAACTACAAACAACCTGTGTGACATTTGATGCCAAAGTCATGAGAAAAATAAAACACACGGACGTCAAAAATTTCATTGCAAAATTTGGACAGTAATATGCAACACACTTGTGATACTCCGTTAGTAAGGCAGAATACTGTAAAAACACCACTTGAGGCTTTTAAAGTGATCCTCTAACTTAAATACATGTAGGCTCTAATAAACCACAATTGTTCTCTTGTATTAAAATATGTTGTTAGAAACACATAAAATGTTAAATCAATGGCAATATTTTATAATATTTAGTCCATATTTTGACAGTTAGTTGACGCCATGGTTTGCGGGCTCGCAGTCATGACGCAATTGGGATCTTTCCAAATGTGTAGCGTGTTCAACAATTGCTTATTGCTGCCTAAACTCGCCAAGTAAAATGCCACGATGTGCTGCTTTTGGATGCAATTTCCAGTCAAATTGAAACAAGGGGAGTGAAGTGAGTGGTCAAGGTGGAATTATTATTTTTAGTGAATAAATGTGCATAAGTGGAAGCTTCTCCCCCTTTTTGGTCCCTGTATGCACGTATCCTACCCACCATGCGTTACAACTGGCGCCCGAACATTTTTTCTGGATTCTCAGTCAAGTAAGGGATCAGTCTATTTTCTGGATCCGACGGTCCCACCGCGTCTCCAATATTGGTTTCGGATCTGTCCATTTTTTTGATTCGTCGGTCCCACAGCGGCTTTTCGGATCAGTCTATTTTGTGGAATCGACGGCCTGTTCTCGGCTGCGACATTGCCATAGGATCGGTCTAATTCCTGGATCTTCGAGTGAGTAAAAAACGCGGATTTGGATTACTATTGCTATCTTTTCTGTTGACTATTCTTCGTGGGAGTTTTCCCCAAATCATACTAAATAATTAAAGCACTGTGGCACGCTACAGTGACAACAGTGATTCTGACGTGGACCTTACAACAATGTTGGAGTTCATCAGGGAACGCGTGTTTGCGTACTGCTGAGCTCCCGAGTGAAAAGTGGTCAAGGTGGAAATATTATTTTTTGTGAATAAATGTGCATAAGTGGAAGCATCTCCCCTTTTTGGTACTTTTATACACGTATCCTAGCTACCACGCGTTACAATGTACAAGACATGGATTATACAAGGTGTGCTCTTTGGCCTGTACTGTATGTAAAGCACACGACAGCTCTGGATGCTAACAATCTACATAATTATATTGGGATAAGTTTGAAAACGCAATATGCTTACCATGAATATCTACTAATAAAACCAGAGTTCCCAACAGCACTCTCCCGCCTCACCAGTTTAGCCCAACTTTTGTCTTATCAGGTATTTGCTGCACACATTTTTCCCTGAAGCTCGACCGACAGCGCTGTCCTGCTCTTCACTTTTCAGATCTGGTTCAAATAGGAAGCGTAGAACTGACGACATGTTGGGGAAGCTAACGAGTGACACGCTCGAATTTCGGCAACCTATCACTTAAAATAATTTTACAAACTTTATTAAAACAAAAAAAATAAGAGGGGTTTTAATATAAAATTATTATAACTCATACTAACATTTATCTTTTAAGAATTACTTGTCTTAAAAATAGAGGATCCCTTTACCACCAATAAGGAGGACACAAAACGTTCTGTTTGACCAGCTTTGTTTTATAATGTATAAGACGGGAAGGGAACTCACCATTACAATATTTGATATCTATTTGAACTACTTTATTATTTGTAACACTTTGGTGCTGTGCAATGACAGCTGTGCAAATGATGAGATACATCGAACAGTATAAAGTGCGGTATTGTTTTATGGCAACAATAGCGCAGTCATGAAGTAGTTATGCAACACTGTATTCGAATGCTTACTATTTCCACTTTTATTTACTTATATTTTGAAATTAAGCCTTACTATTATGTATTACATAGGAGAACATTGCATAGTAGTGTTATTAAGTTTGGAAGAATGTGTGAGATCTGTTAAATTCTTGAAAACATAAGTTGTAGTTGAAAATACATTTATTTTATTTTCAGGATTTTCAAATCATACTATTTTAATTTTGGGAAAGCACACTCATTAACCAAAAATTTGCAATATACAAAATAATTATGTTTAGTCATACATAAATGGTATATATACAGTGAGGAGCAGAAGTATTTCTACCTTGCGGTTTTGCAAGTTCACTCACTTAGAAAATAAGTAGAGGTTTGAAACTTCAATCAGAAATATAATCTAAAAAAAAAAAAAAAAAAACGGAATTCATATTGTATGACTTATCAGTAATTTATTTGTAATTTACTGGGGTTTATACGTATTTGAACCCCTGAGAAAATTTGTTTGCAATTACAGAGGTCAGACGCTTTCTTTAGTTCTTCACCAGGTTTATCACAAATTGAAACAAGGATTTTGGCCAATTCACCCACACAAACCTTCTCTAGATCTGTCAGGTTTCAAGGCTGTTGTTAAGAAACACGAAGTTTCAGCTCCATCCAAAGATTTTCTATTGGATTGAGGTCTGGAGCCTGGCCAGGACTGGGTGGCCGTGGCGCAGTTGGTAGCTAGAGTTGTCCATGGACTGAAGGGTCTGCGGTTCGATTCCTGGCTGCGACTGCCCACTGTCGAAGTGCCCTTGGGTAAGGCACTGAACCCTGATTTGCCTCCAATGGGTTGACAGTGCCTTGCATGGCAGCAGCCCCATTGGTGTGTGAATGTGTGCGTGAATGGGTAAATGTGTGCTAATGTAAAGCGCTTTGGGCATGGTAACCATGCAGATAAATGCGCCATATAAGTACAGTCCATTTACCATTTAGGAGACTCCAGAACCTTGACATGATTTTTACGCAGCCACTCCTTGGTCAGCTTGGGTGTGTTCACCAGGATCATTGCCATGTTGGAAGATCCAGTCACAATCTTCAAGTCTCTGACTGAGGGAAGGAGGTTGTGGCTCAAAATCTGACAATACATTTCACCATTCATCCTTTGCTTTATACAGTACAGTCGTCCTGTCCCCTTTGCCGAAAAGCAGCCCCAAAGCATGAGGTTTCCACCCCCATACTTCACAATGGGGATGGTGTTCTTAGGATTGTACTCATCCATCTTTTTCCTCCACACACGATGAGTAAAGTTTGCACCAAAACGTTCTACTTTGGTATCATCTGACCACATGATTTTCTACTGTAACCCCTCTGTATCATTCTTGGCAAACTTCAGACGGGGCTTCACATGTACTGGCTTCAACAGGGGAACCTTCTGAGCAATGCATGATTTTAAACCATAGCACCATAGCACCATTTTCTAACAATTGCTGCAACTGTTGATTTATTCTCACCGAGCCGCTTCCAATTGTCCCATAGCATGTTCTAGTTTTGTGGAACTCAACAATTTTTCTCTGGTGTCTTTCGAAAGCTCTCTGGTCTTGCCCATGGTAGCAGTTGAATTATGACTGACTGTGGGGTGCACAGGTGACAATATTGAGCTCAAACGGGTGGTGGGTGGGTGGGCGGCTACTCATAGGGTGAAGGTGGACTTTTTGTAAGGTAGACTAACAACTCTTTGAGTGTCATAATTATTGCTGATTCTCATGGGTACAAATACTTATGAACCCTAGTAAATTACAAATAAATTATTTTTTAAAAATCCTACAATGTAATTTCTTTGGATTGTTTTTTTTTTATTATATCTCTATGAGTGGAAATGCATCTATGATTGAAATTACAGATCGCTACCTATTTTCTAAGTGGGTGAACTTGCAAAATCACAAGGGGTATAAATACTTCTGCTCCTCACTATATTTTAACAAAATATATTACAATACATATTTGTGTGAGGAAATGTTTTCTAACTGGGTTTACTTTCATTTGAGTTGAATACACCGGCTTGCATGTTGAAATTTGCTCATCATGAAATATATATTTACTAGTGCTTTCAAATGATTAAAAATTTTAATCTAGTTAATCATATGTCAACTGTGTGATTAATCATGATTAATCACATTTCCCTCGGGATGAATAAAGTTGCTCTTCAGGAAAAAAAAATCTAGGGAAATACTATAATTGACTTAACATTTGTTTTAAGATGAAACATTATGTGTGAATGAATTCATGCTTAATAGTTTTAATGTTTTATTTAACAACTCAGCTCGTATAAAATAAAATAAAATCAATAAATGCTTACCAATGTGCAGTGATCTCCTGTCAGACGTAGCTCTGGCTAGTTGCTCTACCTTTGTTGATTTTTCATTTTCAAAAAGTTCATGAATTTTTGTGGCAATAGTTGCCCGTGAAGGTGTTCTGTATGTTGGGTCGCCCGTGGCTATTTGGATGAGATTTTCAAGGCCCTATGTTAATGGGTCTACAGTCTCTGGCTACCCATGTAGCGATAGCAGTAGTCAACCTACTTGTTGTCTTTTTGTTGACAAGTCCGAGTCCGCACTCTGCCAGTGTAGCTTGATGACTGCGGCTTATTCCTGTGGTGTTAGCGTCATTGCTAACACTGGCGAAGATATGCTTTGCCCGAAGGTGGTACTTTAGGCTGGTTGTGCTTCGATGGAAGGACAGTTCATCACAGCAGTATGTGCACACAACTTTGGTTTTATCCAGATTTCTATTCGGCAGCTTTTTAAAACGGAATTTGCCATGAAGCAGTCCCGGGTCACCATCCTCACTTATCCTGGCTGGCTGCATATTGTCCTGCATTGTCGTGCGGAGAATGTAAACATCAGCTTGTGGGACTACGGGAGGCAGCTGTGGCCAAACTTAGTTTGAGTGGTAAATTGCATTTTTTTTAATGCGTTAATATTTCCAGTTTAATCATGGTCGTTAACCCGTTATTGTTGACAGGCCTAATATTTACATGTCTTTTTTGTATGATATGACAAAGACATTTTTTTTTTTTTAAGTCAGACAAATTCATGCCTATTTCAAGGCACAATTCCTCTGGAATGGACCGTCCGTTTTATAGTCAGACACATTACTACCGGTAAGTGTAATCCTTGTTTGTATGCAGCAGGTACCAAACAGCCTTTAGCATTTACTGGCATTTCATGGACATCTGATTCAAAGGGAAAAAAATATCTTGGCAACCTTTTCACTACATGCAGGTATCCCAAAGGTGAAACCCTCATGCCACTGGCACAAATGAGCATAACACCTCCTCTATATTGAAATAGTTTTTAAGTCCATTTTGTAGGAATTTGCCCTTCTATGACACCTTCCAACGATGCCTGCTGAACCACATTCCAACAAAAGACGAAGGAACAGCAGTGTCTTTTTCTCCATCCTTTTGCAACTGTATCATAGCAGTTGGAAGCTCAAATAAAGAATGTTTAAAATGAATTTTAGGGTGCACACTTTTGTAAATATGAAAAAATGTGTGACTTACTGAACTGCACTAAAATTGCATACCATGGTAAACAAGGTCGTGACTTGAAGGATACGTTGCATTCGCGGTTTGAGTTTGGCCAATGTAGAGTATGGACTTTTCTCAGAACTCCTGTATTGTGGGATTTACACATTAAGACACAGACCTCTCTGTTCTCAATATCTGAAGAAGAGGAGCAAGAAAACGATGGCATTGAGGTGGTCATGAAAAAGTGTCTTTGTGTCAGAGGGTTGAAAAACAACCCACTTAGAGTGGTCTGCCTATTAGTTGAACAAAGACAAGGGCCTGTCTCTGAAATCTGTTATAAAGACTACTTAGTGTGTATACTGTATCAAGGGACAGCAAACAGGATCCTCTTTTTGGATCCAGATCTGCCCCCCTCCCCTGTCACCCATCCTAGAATGGCCTCATCCTTCCTCAGCGACTGAAATTGTCCCATTGCTTTTTTCCTGTATTTTCTGTCCCCCCCCCCATGGAACAATTAGAATTATGTCTCTCACAGATAGACAAATCTAGAGCTGAACATACTGTCTGATCTTTAACATCTAACTAAATTTATATGACAGGCCTGCTGGTTATGTCCCCCGTTGACCTCTTCAATCTATTTTGTTCTCTATCACTATCATTTCATCTTTGCGCCATCCAGTCTTTGTAATGCTGCTATTCGATGTGCCCACTTCAGCTTGTCATCATACGACCGTACCCAATCATGATTTTTTTTTCCCTACATGGAATTTTGACTTCCAGGCCTTCAGTGGATGTGACTGCAAGGGACACAGCTGTGGCTTCATGCCCGCTTGCTTACCACGGGCCAATATGTTGGTGTCGAACTCTGTTTGTTTTGTTCCTGATACTTAAGTCGAACAATGAAGGGCTCCAGCAGGCTTAAGAGTTTATTTTGTAGGCATGTTGGGTGTGTCCCATCATGTTATGTCACTGTTTTACCATGGCATGTAAAAGTGCAGCAGTAGATGACTGCGATGTTAGAGGTGGCATTGACAAGGTGCAAGGACATTCAGAGTCATTTAGTCATGTGTCTATAGGGAGTGCCTCTGAGATGAAAGGTTGGACCAGTCAGACTGGTGACATGCAGTACAAACAGGACCTATTAAGACAAAACAATGTGCAACAATTGTTCACCTACATACATAGGTATCAGATCATGCACTGTCACAGTGGGATGGGTTAAATTGGGGCTAACTGCTTAAGGCATGGAAGCAGTGAAACTTCCTGTAGTCCGAGGGAATGTAACCCCACCGAATGCTGCCCCGCATCGACTCATTGACACCTGTGTTACTGATGAACTCTGCCCTGTCAGCCTGAGGTGTTCATCTCCCATGCATCCTAATCTTGCTGTTTATCAAACGACCTGTTGCCTGTAGGTCAGTGAGTGGAAGTCATTCTGTTTCCGCTTGTAATGAGGTTGAATTTTTACCGTTGTAGAATTTGGGTCGGTCTCAGAATGTGTTTAGATCGTTTTCTTTTTTGTAAAAATGTGTTAGGTTTTATTTATTTCATATTCTAAAAACAGCTTTGCTAAATAAACACACTAATTTTTGGGCAATCACCCTGAAAAGTTTACCCCTCCAAAATATAACTATTTATGAATTCAACCAGTATGCATGGACCCGCACGACATCATCCGTCCCCCTCGTCGAGGTCAGGACTCGTACCTAGCAGCTTTAGCTGCCAGAGCGACCTATTGAAGGCTTCGGGAGGGAGGTTTCTAAGAAATGCACACAACTAGGGCAGCAGTTATCGATTATTTTAGTAGTTGATTAATCGATGAACTAGTTAGTTCAAATAATTGAGTAATCGGTTAAAGAACATACAAAATTAGAATGACTGAGCTGAGCCTCAAACGGTATAAAAATTAATAAATAAGGATCTAAGTACAACAAAAGAACAATTCGCTAACTTACATAGCGAAAGTCCGCTAGCTTAAATGCTACAAAATCCTTTTTTTTTTTTTTTTTTTTTTACAATGCTCTTAACAAATGGTTCAGGCAATATACAGTGGGGCAAATAAGTATTTAGTCAACCACTAATTGTGCAAGTTCTCCCACTTGAAAATATTAGAAAGGCCTGTAATTATCAACATGGGTAAACCTCAACCATGAGAGACAGAATGTGGAAAAAATTAAACAGAAAATCACATTGTTTGATTTTTAAAGAACTTATTTGCAAATCATGGTGGAAAATACGTATTTGGTCAATACCAAAAGTTCATCTCAATACTTTGTTATGTACCCTTTGTTGGCAGTAACGGAGGCCAAACGTTTTCTGTAACTCTTCACAAGCTTTTCACACACTGTTGCTGGTATTTTGGCCCATTCCTCCATGCAGATCTCCTCTAGAGCAGTGATGTTTTGGGGCTGTCGTTGGGCAACACGGTCTTTCAACTCTTTCATAGGATATTTCTATGGAGTTGAGATCTGGAGACTGGCTAGGCCACTCCAGGACCTTGAAATGCTTCTTACGAAGCCACTCCTTTGTTGCCCTGGCTGTGTGTTTGGAATCATTGTCATGCTGAAAGACCCAGCCACATCTCATCTTCAATGCCCTTGCTGATGGAAGAAGATTTTCACTCAAAATCTCTCGATACATAGCCCCATTCATTCTTTCCTTTACACAGATCAGTCGTCCTGGTCCCTTTGCAGAAAAACAGCCCCAAAGCATGATGTTTCCACCCCCATGCTTCACAGTGGGTATGGTGTTCTTCAGATGCAATTCAGTATTCTTTCTCCTCCAAACACGCAAACCTATGTTTCCACCAAAAAGTTCTATTTTGGTTTCATCTGACCATAACACATTCTCCCAGTCCTCTTCTGGATAGTCCAAATGCTCTCTAGCGAACCGCAGACGGGCCTGGACGTGTACTGGCTTCAGCAGGGGGACACGTCTTGCAGTGCAGGATTTGAGTCCCTGGCAGTGCATTGTTACTGATAGTAGCCTTTGTTACTGTGGTCCCAGCTCTCTGTAGGTCATTCACTAAGTCCCCCCGTGTGGTTCAGGGATTTTTGCTCACCGTTCTTGTTATCATTTTGACGCCACTGGGTGAGATCTTGCATGGATCCCCAGATCGAGGGAGATTATCAGTGGTCTTGTATGTCTTCCATTTTCTAATAATTGCTCCCACAGTTGATTTCTTTACACCAAGCGTTTTAACTATTGCAGATTCAGTCTTCCCAGCCTGTTGCAGGTCTACAATTTTTTCTTTGGTGTCCTTCGACAGCTCTTTGGTCTTGGCCATAGGGGAGTTTGGAGTGCGACTGACTGAGATTGTGGACAGGTGTCTTTTATACCGATAATGAGTTAAATCAGGTGCCTTAATACAGGTAACGAGTGGAGCCTCGTTAGACCTGGTTAGAAGAAGTTAGACGTCTTTGACAGACAGAAATCTTGCTTGTTTGTAGGTGACCAAATACTGATTTTCCATTCTAATTTGGAAATCAATTCTTTAAAAATCAAACGATGTGATTTTGTTTTTGTTTTTTCTCCACATTCTGTCTCTCATGGTTGAGGTTTACCCAGGCCTCGCTAATCTTTTCAAGTAGGAGAACTTGCACAATTAGTGGTTGACTAAATACTTATTTGTCCAGTCAGCCCGTCCCAACCGTAAATAAGCACACATAAGTCGCTTCAGAATATAAGACACACCCTCTGCCAAGTTATGAAAAAAACTGCGACTTATAGTCCGAAAAATACTGTACACATAAAAATGTCACACATTGTGAGCATGTGATGAAAACTATGACAGATTTTAGTCTCGTTCTCGTCTCGTCTCGATATGTTTTAGTCCTCCAAGTCCCCCGTTTTTAGCTCATTAACGTCCCGTGATCGCCACGAAAACATTGTTTGTTGACTAAATGTTTTAGTTATAGTCATGGTCGACGAAAACAACACTAGTTTGGGATCATTCATCTGTTCAGTCATCAAACCTGTGATTTGATTTCCTTAATATTTTAGAGATGCCAGTGCCCCAGTTTTTTCGGTCCATTTTGCGCATCTATTAATACACTCCATTTTGATAGCGACCTTGGCTCACGGTGAAATAACATGATCTTGACCTTAGTTGACACATCCCAGAACTCAATGCCTTATTTATGAGTATATGAGGACTACGTATTTATTCCTTGTTTTCTGCCTTAGAGGGAGCCCACAGTCAGAAAAATATAATCCTTATTAGGTGGCAATCAATAGCTGCAAGTTGATTGACACGGCAAATGTTTTCAAGCTTCATGAAACACTTTCTCAGGATTGACAACTTTCCAGAAATTTCCAGGGTGCTCTGTCACACTCGCCCCCTCGTTCTCTCCATCTCTGTATTAAACATTTGCGTCAAGAAGCTGTTGTTAAACACATGCTAAGCCATTGCTCTCAGTCGTACAGTGCAAAGTGTATATTTTCACAGTCAAAATGTAAATCCCTGGCAAGCATTTGTTGTAGGAGGAAGTGCGACTGCAATCCAACACTGAGCTTGTTTGGCACCAACTCCATTTTAATGTCTGTGGGACGGAATGGATTACTTCAAGGAATGTTGTTCCAGTGCCACGATCCGACATCCTCTTAGTTAGTTGTTTTTTTGTCTAGACATAGCTAAAAAGGGACAAAATCATGCAAGTAATTGAGCTCAACTTTACATGAAGGACCTGCCTTGAACTGCTTCATGCGGCAAAAGCGCTCTGTCAGGAGATATCCCAGCCAGTGTCCCTCCCCTCATTTACATTTCATCCTCTTTTCTGACTGCATCTTCCCTTCCCATCGCCCATTATTTAAGGCCTGGTATGGAACTAATGCAAGGATGTACCAAGGACAATATAGATCGAAGGAGTTAGAGAAAGTGAAAGTAAGATTTTTCTCCTATAATGGCCATATAGAACATCGTGTGCACTTATGCATGTTGTACTTTGCGAAGCTACCCTTTATGCTCATAGATTTTCAGATGATGTTGGGAAGGAATCAATGCCAAACATCCACTACCAGGAATGCAAGTCCATTGGAGGAAATCTGCAGTTAGATAGTATTGGGAAATAGATTTTCCTAAGACGCCCCCCACCTATCCCTCCCTCTTCTGCAAGCTTTCTCTTCAATACTCACTCATTACTTCACAGCCATCGGAGAAGGATAGAGGCAGAGAAAATGTGAATCCATGTGTGTATGTGGAGGCATGTGAAGTTGTTAGCTTAATTTTAAGTGGTCGTGTACGTCACCATGTGTTGCCAATTCCATATATACATCTTTAACAACACAAGACATTTCACACCGTTCCTAAAATTACACACCTGTGCAAAGGTGTGTAAACAGATGCACACATTTGTCAAGTCAGATTCCTTTAGGGATTTGTAGAAAGGTGTGATTTCTGCATCTGCCCAATCTGCGGTTCTACACACTGACTTCGATCAAATTCCCTCCAACAACTGTTTTTCTTCCTGCATCCTTCACTATTATCTTGTCTCATTCTCCTCAGCATCCTCTCATTTCTCCTCTGTGACTCCTCTTGGCCTCCCTATCGTTTCTGCCCTTTATTCATTTCTTTCACCCTCTCATTCCCTGCTTCCATTCACTTCTCCACCAGACCTCTCTTTCTGCTCTCCTCTTTGTGTCTGTCTTATTCTTTCTTTCCCGTGTCTCTCTTTTTCTTCTGTCCTTCTCTGACTCTATCAACTCGTCTCTAATTCTTTCAGCCTCTCTCGCTCTCTTCACTCTGCAACAATAAATTACACACAAACTCATTGTACATCTCTTTGTTCTCCCCATCAGATAATTCAATTCATTTGAGCCGGGCTCTGCATTCTGAATGATGAATGTATTGACGATACAATTAAACAGGGCGATACATTAAACCACTCCCATGCAGTGAACTCCCAAACAGCCACTTCGCCTACTGCATACAAGACCAGTGCTTCTGCAGATGCACACAAAGATATGCAGTTGCCTGTTTTCACCTACTATTCATGTCCCTGTTCCAAGTGCAAACTTGAATATACACCTCGACATACGATCGCTTCGACACACGATCTCTTCGATATCCGACGCAAATTTGACTCGCCATTTGTTTCTACATCCAACGACATGCTCGAAATATGATGATTTATGACAGCGCCTTGTTTTCCCGCAAGACGGACGCCCTGCGGATTTTCTTGTGAGAGAAATCAACCTGAAAAAAGGAGAGGCTTATCATTGAAATGAAGAAGAAAATGATAGAAAAATATAAGCGTGGTGCGTGTGTCTGTGAACTAGCTCGACAATACGGCCGTAGAATGTCTACAATCTCGACAGTCCTCCTCCGACCTCCGTTCGCCAGTCTTTATAAGTTAAAGAGACTTATAATACTAAGGGGCTGTGAGATATCAATAGAACCGTTATGTAGCAAGATAACAAATATTAATAAAGTTAACAAAAAAAAAAAAATCCCATTCATGAGCAATTATTGAAAATAGATTGAAAATTATGAACATTTCCGAAAGTATTCCGGAAACAGCCGAATGGGGCTCTGACGTCACAGCCAGGAAACAAACGGTCGAGGCAGGTGCCATGGTTGTTTATCGACGAGAGAGTTGCGTTCGTCTTTTAGCAAAAAAATCGCTAAAAATTGTTCAAACCTGTCATGCTATGTGGTGTACAAATAGCCATTTGTCGCAATGTAGATAGAACCCATTAGTTCCCGAACGCGAGAAAAAGAGCTGGACTACGCAGACTATGTGTAAAGTTCGTCCGTGCAAAGAGAGCTAATTTTGTAGACCCAGCCTCCGGCACGGTTTTGTGTGGTGCGCATTTTACACCTGAAAGCTAATCGAACTATGGACAAATGAAATCAGGTTTTGCTAAGAAATTGCTGCTGAAAGCAGATGCGGTGCCCACCATACACGCGCAGCCACCTAAATGTCCCGAGATATCAAGAAAGAGGACGATGACTGGCACTGATGAGACCACCCCACCACCCCAGGCTAAGCAAAGGAGGGGAGCAGCCAAGCTCGAAATGGCCAGAGTGAGTACTCTTCTATAATGAAAAACATATCACGCATTGGATATAGGACTGGACACATGTATAAATTATTGCTCGTAAAATATATACAACAAATCCTCTAATCCCATTCATATTTGTGTCTGTTGACAGAGCGAAAACCTATGATAGCACAATAAATGATAATTATTCTATACATTACTTTATTTTGCTTGTCACGGTGTATCAGCTTACAAAAAGAAATGCAAAACAAACCATTCAGTGTTTCCCACACGATCTGTTGCCGGTGTTTCAACAGTGTGATTGCTCCCCTCAATGATCGTTTCATTAGGCTGCATTGGCTTTCGTTTGGGCTCAAATTGATAACCCAAAACACAAAAGAAAGGTTCATAACTCTCCTCGTCACCATTAGAAGAACGTTCGTTACGTCGGATTTGTCGCTGCAACTAGAAACAAAATAGTCCGCCACCATCGCCGCCATTCAGTACTAAGCACTGAGCCGGGTGCTTCCTAGTTGTGACGTCACGTGCACAATATGCTAGATTTCCAGGATCTCGGGCGCCGATCGTTTTAGCTGGACAATCGTTCCAAATTTCTATCATTTTCTTGGTGTTGCGATGTGTTTAATTACACGAAGTAGCATGATATGAATCCAAAAGGCATGCGTTTATGGATAAATGATGGAATATTAGCATTTCCCCAGGTCTTTTCATACTCTTTAAGGTGACAATTATTATTGTGGTAACATCGCCAAAAAATCACAAGCTTCGTCAGGTTTTTAATCATTTATTTCACAACTTGTGCAACACAACAAGCCTACTGTTCGCTGCAGCTGAACGGAGTGAAAGCAACACAAGTAAAGTCTCACACTTTGTCAAGTCAGCCACGTGGTGCGTTCAGGTACACCACGTAAAACACATCCGCCACATTAGAACCCGATTCGTTACATTATTACAGGTATTATTTTTACTTTTACTATTATTATATTATTATTCCTATTTTTACTCATAATTTATTTATTTTTTGCTCGTTGTCATTGCTATTTGCAATAGTACCAGCAGCATTAATTAAAGATTTAGTTTAGGTTTTCGGGCTGTGGAACAAATGAATGGAATTGTAATGTATTCATATGGGGAAATCCTGCTTGACATACGACCATTTCTACTTACAAACAAGGTCCTAAAACCAATTAACTTTGATTGCATTAGTCCAATTTCCAAATAAGCAGTACAGTTCTGTCCAGTTTGATACGGCTAGGAATTCTTTGCAATTTTTACTTCGAATGCTACACAAATAAATGATATTGGTTTTTCATTTATTTGCCGAGTTTGACAAAACCTACCTAAAGAAACTAATATTACTTCAACGTATTTGCTAGGGATGTCACAATCAGATATTTTTCCACCCGCCCGAGTCCGAGTCACCTGATTTTGAGAATCTGCCGATAGAGTCCCGATCTGATACTGAAATAAAGTGTTGTTAAAAAAAAAAAGAAAAAAGTTTTAAACATGTTATTGTCCCACTGTGCCGCCTGCATATAATGAATTATTTTAAAACAAGAATAACGTAGAAAAATGCTTGTCATTAGTAAATGCTTCATTGAGTGAGTCCACTTAAATCCGCTCACGCTGCTGAGAGCAGCCGCTCACTTACACACACACACAATGAGTTACCACACCACACTACAGCTAGTGTTTAATAGGCTAAATAATGACTGACACATTCGGCGACTTTGAAGGTAGCGCTACCTAGGTTCTCTGGCAAGATGAAAGCTTCAACGCCTGTCAATACTCATTAACTTTAACAAGCAAACTCCAGTACACTGCTGACCAAGAAAAGCAGCAGGAAGGAGATTGAGAGGCTGTACGAGCTTGAAGCAGAAAAACATAAATATATTTTTTAAATTAAAACCCAATCCTTTTCACCGAGATTCCAATCCCCTGAAAAATGGCGCGATCTGCCCGATTTCTGATAACGGAATAGGACATCCCCAGTATTTTCACCCACTGAATGAATGCTTAGATTTTTAGGGCTGCAGCTATCGAATGTTTTAGTAATCGAGTTTTCTACTGAAAATTCCATCGACCAGATAAAACATATTTTTGTTTAGTTAAAGAGCATTATAAATGTATTTGAGAAAACAAGACATTTCACCTAATATTAAACCATTTTAAGACAATCAATGTCTTTATTTTAGATGTACATTGTTGAGAACAGCCAACATTTCATTTCAGATGTGAATAAAAGCTAAAAACAACAAATTTACTGCTTTCAGGCAAAAAATAAAAACTTAGAAGATATTCTATAAAAATTCTTTCTTACCTAAAAATGTCATTACGCTTGATAACACACATCACTTAAAAGTTTGTCCTACGTGTTTCAATTGATTTTCCATTTGTGTCATGCTTTTTTAATGTTCTAGTTCATTTTTAAGTTAGTCTAAATTGTAAGTCCTACTAGGAGTTTTTGCAGTGTTCAAAATAAGTGTATGATACCTGCTGTATTGGAACACATTATGCACCAGTGCTACTTGGTGTTTTATTCATCAATGACTACCCTGCTATACTTGACAGTTAGCTTTGTTATGTTTTTATTTTACACCGTCATCACTCTACAGAGCTGTGTTTTTACAAATTAAATAAAGCCTGAATGAAAGACGGGTTAGCCATGCATCGACACTAGTCATAATTAATAGAAACCTAGCCCTCAGCTGGACTAACGTTCCATTAGCAAGGTACAGTAACATTAATCTTATTTACTAGCGCTACGTTAACTTAATTTTAACTTGTCCCGATTATCGCTCCTCCGCTCTCGGAGTAAACCTGGTGCCTTCGGTGGAGCTGTAGCATTGAAAACGAGCATCTGAATTAGTAGGGTAGGGCAATCCGAACACACAAGTGTAAGGTGTGGTATTTGGGGAGAAACTGTCCCATACAAACCTGATTGTGTGTTTTTATAAAAAGTGAAAGTTAAAAGAGGTGCATCATTTCTTTTAACAAGGCAACCTGTGCTGAAAATGTTTGAATAATTATCGAATCTATAAAAATTGAACTGTTTGCATCTTGATGTAAATCAGACATGTCCAAAGTCCGGCCCGGGGGCCAAATGCGGCCCCTGGTCAAATTTCATTCGGCCCCCAGCCTCTGTCATAAAATCACTTTCAAGACTTTAACAAATTGGTCGGCAGTACTGCTACTAGCATATAAAGTAGCTTACACACAAATGCTGCTCCTCATTTATCCACTAAAAGGCAGCAGCACTCTAAGCAACATTACCCCGCGTGACCCTTTACTCCCAATTTTCTAAAATGGCGACAATGAACACAAAAAAGAAAGTTAACTGCGAGGGCCGACGCTTCAAGGATAGGTGGAAATTTGACTACCGTAATTTCCCAAATATAAGGCGCACCCGTGTATAGCGCGCACCCCAAATTTACTTGTAAAATCTAGGGAAAATTATTCTACCCATGTATAACGCGCACCCTAATTTTAGCACCAATAAATAGAAGAATACAAGAAAACAGAGCTCGTGTACAGATACAAAAATGTCATTTTACTGACTGGTGAAACACAGCACAAGCATAGGACATTGGTAGTTCAAAACATTACCGTAAACTGACAATATGCACGGTAATAATATGATCTGACAACTTCTCCAACTTACCAAAATCCAGGAGAAAACAAAACAGATGTGTCTTTTCTTTTAAAGGCTGCTGTATAACTTGATCGTTTCATCATGATGAATAAATGTTTCTTCCATGGGTAGATACGGTAAAATAAAAGTGAGGACCGAAGTCGGAAATCGGAACGAGCGCATCGCTACTGTAACAAGAGGAACTATTGTTATTTGGGTTTGAGTTTCCCGAGAGACAAATATAATTGACGGACACAGGAAGTCTGTGTTGTGTTACGTTTGTTATGGTCCGAGTTGCTGAGTTGCAATAAAGGTTAACTCAAATGAGTTCAAGAAACTAAATTCTGTGCTTTATGAAGAGTGGAAAAAGTAGAATTTAACACAGACGAAATCATTCGACCAATCAGAGTGAAGTATTACCGAAACAAAATGGTTATGTCATGTACCGTAATTGTCGGCAACGGATCGCTGCATACGTTTTCTTCAACACAATATGGCCGTGTCAATAAAAAAAAAAAAAAAAACTTTATATATATGTGTATATTTAGATAGATAGATAGATAGATAGATAGATAGATAGATAGATAGATAGATAGATAGATAGATAGATAGATAGATAGATAGATAGATAGATAGATAGATAGATAGATAGATAGATAGATAGATAGATAGATAGATTTCTGTCTCCATCCCTGTACCCGTGTATAATGCGCACCATGATTTTACAAGTTGATTTTTTGGGAAAAAAAGTGCACGTCGTATTCAGGAAATTATGGTATTTCTTCACCAAAATACGCAACTGTGTCCGCCTCATTTGCAAAGAGACAGTCGCTGTTTTTAAAGAGTTCAATGTGAGGCGATATTACCAAATAAGACAGGCTGACATGTACGACAAGATTACAGGGAAGACACGCAGCGAGAAATTAAAGCAACTTGAAGCTAGTTTAATTTCACAGTAGCAGTATTTCGCAAGAGCCTGAGAATCGAAAGAGAACATCACAAAGGCTAGTTGTGAGTTTGTTGAAATTTAACAATTAAAAAAAATAATAATAAAGCAAATGTGAAACACAGAATGGCTTGCTAAAATTTGCTTAAATATATTGTTCTAAGTAAAGGATGTCAGCCAAGGTCGGTCCCCCACATTTTAACCGCACCAAATCTGGCCCCCATTGGAAAAAGTTTGGACACCGCTGATGTAAATTAATTTATTTTTAAAAAAAATCCTGTCGATTCTGCAGACAGAGGGAGAAATATCCGTTTTTGGTTTACAGTAAAGCAGAGAGAGGTGACCTTGCAGTCCTTGGAGCCATTGACGGGTGGTTTTGCCCAACTCCTCCATCTATCTCTGTGCCGGTGACTTCCTGTGGCTTGATTAATGTTTGCCTTACAACATCCGGTCTGCATACTTTCACTTTTTGCTTTCAAAAGATGTGACAGTATCTGTATTGTGTTTTAAGGCTAATTCAAGCAGTATTTGAATGTTTGATCCACAAAACCCTTTGGGATCAGTTTTGGCATGATACGTCAGGATTATGATCAAGGCCAAGGGCGGGGTAAGAAGAAATGATAAGAAAGTCAGACGTGTGAAGAAAGTCAAACCAGAATTCTGGAAATGTTTTCATTTCCTTCCTTAAGCGTATAAGAAAGAGATTTACACTGTGCTGCACATTGTACCCAGGCTGAGCACCCACTTTAAATGCTGTGGGATTGTGTGGAGGCAGAAGGTGATTAATGTGGCGTGTGTAAACAAAGCCCTTCAAACAAAAGCGAGAGTGTAAAGAATAGAGATAAGGCTCGACTCCAGTCAAGTTTGGCATCATCCCTCTTCCACTAACGACCTCTACTGTCGCTCAGTGATGGCGAGGGCAGCAAGGATGGGGAAGGCGAGGTGGGGGCACTTCAAATAGAAAGAAAAAGCCTAAAAGGAGCCTTGACATGCACATTCATTCCTTAATGAAAGAGATAATTGTGAGTGGAACCAACCTGTCTTCATTCTTTGAATAAATAAAAATGCATGACCTGTCCGCAATATGGACAACGCCATTACTGATTTAATTTGAATAGACCACTTGTTATTGTGCCTTGTTGAGGTTGGAAATGAGTTGGTTGTAGATAAATCTATCCTCCTTTGTAGGGGGGAAATGTCATGTGTAAAACGTGCCAAATACAGTATATGCGGTCCAACAAAGTTGAATTATACATTTACGGCGTACTGGTGTTGGGACAAATGTTAGACATTCGATGAATGAATAAAACCACAATGGAAATTAGTAGGGCTGCAGCTATCTAATATTTTAATAGTCGATTAATCGATGAACTAGTTAGTTCGAATAATCGAGTAATCAGATAAGGAACATGAAAAATTGGAATAACTGAGCTGAGCCTCAAATGGTTAAAAAAAAAAAAAAAAAAAAAAAAAAGATCTATGCACAACAAAAGAACAATTGGCTAACTTACATAGCAAAAGTCCACTAGCTTAAATACTATAAAATGAAACGTTTTTTTTACAATGCTCTTAACAAATGGTTCAGATGCATATTCCACCCAAAGATGGCAAAATACATACATAAACTAATTTATGAATGCATTGAAAAATATTAGCTCAAAACAAAAACGTAGCTTTCGTTGGTCTTAACAGGGAGCAGTTGGATTCAGCCATGTGAAATGAGGCAGACCAGAGAGCAGCGTATCCACCCTAATCAATAAAATGAAATGCAAACACTTTCAAAATAAACCATTTCAACGCCACTTTAATTAAACGAATATTCGAAGCAACCAAATTTAATTTGAATATTTTTTTCTAATCGAATACTTGAGTTAATCGATTAATCGTTGCAGCACTAGAAATTAGGGCTATCTACTGATCATCCGTCCGTCCCTTCGTCCCTCCCTCCATCCATTTCTTTTCCTCTCTATTCAGGTTAATTGGAACCTATTTAAGGTTGACTTCAGAATGGTCTGCCTACTAATCAATCACAGAATACATATGCGGTAGACTTAGGCTACGTCTACACTGGGACAGATCATTTTCTCCAGGGTATTTTGCTGACTATTTTTATACAATACCTGTCCACACTTCGTTTAAATTGCGTTTAAGGGGCTCCCCGCTTCTGCAAGGTACGCCTGCATTTGCGCAAACTACGCATGCGTAAAAAGGAGAAGCCTCATGTGTTACGTCATCGCTCGGTTTACCTCTGAAACGGAAAGTCATTCCTAGCCCGCGGAAAATTTCGTAATTACTACACCTTCCAGACTGTCATTATTTTGTGATCACTTTTTTTTTCGTGAGCGCAATTAAACGCATTACACGAGAATGGAAGGGAGAGCACACTCTGCATTTACGAGCAGGCACGGTGTTGTGATTGAAATATTTTTTTTATTGAACAATACAAAACATACAAATAACAAACAATACAAAACAAGTAGTTGACATAGAATATAACCCTCTCAACATATTGACATCATTAGACATACAAAATAAATAAATAAATAAATAAAAAATAATAATTCAAGAGGAAACTAATTATATGCTAAACAATTTTGCATGAGCTTCTATATTAGACTTGCATTTATTATTTTGTATCATATTAAGTGATGTGAAATATGATTCAAATTCAACCAAAGATTTTTTAAAAGTTCGGATTTACTTTTTGAAATTTAGATTCATGAATATGAAATTTCCCTAGCGATATATAAAGATTTAATATAGTAAACATTTTTTTTAATCTTTGGATTCAATTGTGATTGAAATAAATATTTATAAAACAACGGAAGCCTGACATCATTACTTGGGATGTTACAATCGATGCTCAGTTGCGCTCTCGCCACTCGGAAAATAACAAATACAAGCATATGGTGTGGCGCTGAGTATATTTCCTGGAAGTAGCAACCAGGACTGCTTGTGCATAAAAGTGGCGATCCTGGAAGTGGCAACAGTTTTGACAGGCAGAAATGTCTGGGGAAAAAAGACTGATCGCGTGCGTCTTTGACTGGGGGTACCACGCAGGTCACTTTTTGGTGTTTAATTTTCCTCTACGCAATTTTACATCACATTACATTATACAGTACTCATGTTCGGTTGGCATTGCGTTGGGGGGGGGCCAGCCCAGCAGTTGGCTGATCGGAGACAACTCGGGAGACGAGCTCTGTAAAAACGCTAATCTCCACCTCATCTGCGATGGGAGGACCCCAAATGGGCACTGAACTTAAGCATATTATTGAGACGTAGTTTGAAGGTTCAAGAAAAATGTGTGGAAAAGAAAAGAGCAGGAATGCCACATCGTGATCGTCCGCCCCCATTGTTTACGATGCTGTCATGCCGCACTAAAAACTGACGGCATGACGTCCCTTCCCGAGTATCTGAATGTTGTACGGTGACAGCAGTCCATATTAGGCGGCGCATAGGCTGCGGGTAACATTACCCGCCTACTTTATTCTTCTAACAACTAATCCGGATAATAAGCATACTAGTGTAGCCGACATGCTGTATAGTCCAACTAATTACATGTTTAAGACCATTATCCGTCCTAGTGTAGACGTAGCCAAAGTAGCATTCACACTTGACAATTAAGAACTTTCAATTAACTGAAGCATGTTTTTAGGATGAACAAAAAAACTGGAGTAACTAGAGAAAACCCACCAAACCACAGCACGGCACAGGGAAAAAAACTGGCTCTTCAAAAAGTGTGGCAGATGTAACAGTCACTATTTCTTGGTGCTAATGTTTATGAGAAAGTTTGTGGTTGCATCATTGTTTTTAGTCTGAGAGCAGGGCCAGAGCCATTCTTGCGGGCAAAGTGCTGATCTAAATTGTGTCAATAAATCATCATCGTCGGAGAAGCCAGACAGTTTTCTTTTTCAAAGTTAATCCAGTTTTCATCCAATCCATTTTCAAAGCACACTCTCGTGTTGAGAATTTACAGTTTGAATGGGAGTTTTTTTGCTGAGATTTTAAGCTTCTATATGAATAGGTTTATATATGTGGTTTCTGTAGAAAAAAAAATGAGAAAACTTTACAACAAATACAATAACTCAGGTGCTAATATGCTTCTCTACTTAAGACACTTAAGACACTGATTAGCATGATCACTAACTAGCGTAGCTCTCTGTGCTAAGTAGTAACGTCTCATCAACAAAGAATACCAAAAATACAATTGACTTCATTTACTCACCTCTGACGGAGGCAAAGTGGATCTAACAACACACAAGACAATCCAACTCTCAACACTTTGTAATGTTATTAATTCAGCAACCAAACCTGAGTAGAGCAGTGAACTATCTCTAACTAGATACATGTTGAAACTTTTTTTTTTGGGGAAAATTGCCGTTTACGGACCAATGGAAAATTTTTCGGGGCCGTTTGAAAAATTCCCTGCGTCGCGCGAAAATTACGGTCGTGTCGATACTTGAACGGTGGCGATCGGTGCTACGGTTCGGGCTGCGCGGCACTCCGAAAAAAAACGGAGAATACATTGAATAATAAAGAATAAATAATAAATAAGTAGGCTAAAGTTGCAGAACAACAGTACCTGGGCCTTTCCATTGGAAAGACCCAGGTAATAATAACTCAAGTGCTAATTTGCTTCTCCACAACAGAATACAAACGGACACTTAAGACACTAATTAGCATTATCGCTAACTAGCTTAGCGCTGTGCCCTAAGTCGTAACATATCATCAACAAAAAATACAAACAATACAATTGGCTTCATTTACTGTCCTCTGACGGAGGCAAACTGGATCGAACAACACACAAAACAATCCAACTCTCGACACCCAACTTGAGTGGAGCAGCGAACTATCTCTCTCTTGCGCTAATCACTGGTGTGTGCACAGCCTCACATTTCGCACAAACAAGGACTGCTCATTGCTGCCGGTAAAAATCATGAATCAAACACGTTGGCAACAATCCATTGACTTTACTAATTAACAATTTAAAGGTGTAAGTAAAAAAAAAAAACAAAAAAAAAAAACCTGAGTCGGAGTAATTTTGACTATGACCATGAGTGATCGGGGGGGGGTTCCGTGTGACGGCGCCTGTCGGCTCACGCCCATATGTGGTGCATTCGCTGCTTAACGTGTAGTTGTGCCACTGCTGATGTTGACTGCTGGCTGTGACCACTGTGCCCCTTTTTAAACAGCAAAAGGCAAAAAATGCCTTTCAATTTTATGTTTTGATGGCTGACTATCCATTTTTTTCTGCTGCTCTTGGTCCTTGGGGAAACCATACATACCTTTTTAGACCAATTGGTGCATCCAAATGCTGCGCAACCAACCATCACTGCCCACTGATCTATAAAATGTTCCCTATCCAAATTTTTTGGCCTTATACCTAATCTTTTTGTGCATGCAAACGAAAATGCGACATATTCTGACATCAGCACATTGTCCCCTACTCCATTAACCTAGGGATCTGCAGTATGCGTTCCACCTGATTCTCGCTCAGCTTCCATATTACTATGAAAATTAATTTAGTTTGAACAATAAATAAAATGGCCCAATGTAAATTAACAGTATGAGCTGAAAGCCCATTCACTTATACTCCCTCATGTAATGGTCTCATCCAGGTCGTGAGCTAATATATTTGACAAAAGTGGTCCAATTAAACAGATTGATTTCTTCCAATGATGTAAACACGGCTTGATCAAGACAAGCTTGTTCACTGCCGATTTATGAATTACAGCCTTTCAACCTGTGCCAGAGCCTTGTGTTTATATAATGAGATAATGCAAGGGAAGGCATATGTCCTCCTCGACAAATACTTTAGATAAGCTAAGTTTGACTCCCCCTTATTCCATCCAAACCCCTATCTGCGGGGCAGGCGGGATCATACCATAATGCGTCCCTTACCACATAGCAATGGTACTAAATCATTTGAAACGCATCAAGTCACACCTAATCCCTAAGATGTGTACTCTTACGACTGGAGAGTGAAGAATTCTGGGAGAGACTGATAAAAAAGAAGTCAGAAGCCCTCTTGTTGGCTGAGCCCAGTCATGTTGCACCTTGGTTCTCCATTTCCCAACCTTCTTGTGCAGTCGTGTCAACCATGGCAGGTTCAACAGTGGGTCAAGGAGAGAGGCCAGCAGCCATTTGATCATAAAACACTTCCTGAAGGAAAGGAGACCGACTGCTTGTGTGCATTCATGCATTTACTGTATTAGGTCAGGGCTGTGCATGCGAAGAATTGGCAGCACTGCGGCCATGTTGCAGCGAAAACCCATTTAAAACTTGCAGTACCATCACAACAATACCTAACCTGTCTCTGTGAATCCACACGCTTCTCGCAAAGTGCCAAAACAAGATATGTCAACCTAAAGTGGCATCATGTGTGTTCAGCTAAGCTATTTTCTAATTTGATTTGTGAATACATTTTCACCTCAGAAACCTTCATTTCAGTTCACATCCCACAATTGTCTTTGAGTGTACGTTTGTAAGCAGACATTATAAACAAATGCCAGCTGCTAAATACAGTTTCAGGGTTATGTCTCTCCTACTTTTTCGTCAGATTTTAGAACCTTGAATTTCCTCAAATCTGAAGGAAGGAAAATGTGATCAGATTTCAAATGTCTTTGCATTTTTCCTCAAAGCACATTAAGACAGCCCAAAACCAAGTGTCAGGATTTTCTAGCAATTGTTCATACTGTATATAATTACAGTGAGGAACAGAATTATTTGCACCCCTTGTGATTTTGCAAGTTCATCCACTTAGAAAATAGGTAGAAGTCTGAAATTTCAATCATGGATGCATTTCCACTCATAGAGACCTCTAAAAAAATCCAGAAATCACATTGTATGATTTTTAAAATAATTTGTGTTTAATTTACTGGGGTTCATAAGTATTTGTACCTCTGAGAATCAGCAATAATTATGATACTCAAAGAGTTGTCGGTCTACCTTAAAAAAAAGTCCACCCTTTCCCCATGAGTAACCACCCACTCACCACCCGTTTGAGCTCTTTGTTGTCACCTGTGCACCCCACAGTCAGTCATAATCGAACTACTACCATGGGCAAGACCAGAGAACTTTTGAAAGACACCAGAGAAAAAAATGTTGAGCTTCACAAAGATGGAAAAGGCTATGGGACAATTGGAAAGCAGCTTGGTGAGAATAAATCAACAGTTGCAGCAATTGTTAGAAAATGGAAAAGGCTAAACATGATGAAACATGAACTGACAATCTACCTCTGACTGGGCCGCCATGTAAAATCTCTCCTCATGGGGCATCAGTCATGATGAGAAAAGTGAGGGCTCAGCCTAGAATTACATGACAGGAGTTGGTCAATGACCTGATGAGAGCTGGATGCACAGTTTCAAAGGCTACTATCAGTAGAACACTGTGGTGCAATAGTTTAAAATCATGCATTGCTCAGAAGGTTCCCCTGTTGAAGCCAGTACATGTGAAGGCCCGTCTGAAGTTTGCCAGGGACCATCTGAATGATGCAGAGGGGTCAGGAGAGAAAGTCATGTGGTCAGATGAGACCAAAGTAGAACTTTTTGGTGCAAACTTTACTCGTCGTGTGTGAAGGAAAAAGAAGGATGGGTACAATCCCAAGAACACCATCCCCACTGTGAATTATGGGGGTGGAAACCTCATGCTGTGGGGCTGCTTTTCGGCAAAAGGGACAGGATGACTGTACTGTATTTAGCAGAGAGTGAATGCTGAAATGTATTGTCAGATTTTGAAACACAACCTCCTTTCCTCAATCAGAGACTTGAAGATGAGTTGTGGCTGGATCTTCCAACATGACAATGATGAATGAATGAAATATTTATTGTCATCATCATCGGTAAACCGAAGAAGAAGACAAAGGCAGACGGGAGAAAGCATATGCTTATCAGTTTCCCGTCCCCCATATCCAAAACACACAGCCAAGCTGACCAAGGAGAGGTTGCGTAAAAAGCATATTAAGGTTCTGGAGTGGCCTTGCCAGTCTTCGGACCTCAATCCTATAGAAAATTTTTGGATGACGCTGACACTTCATGTTTCTCAACGACAGCACCGTAAACTGACAGATCTAGAGAAGATTTGGTTGGAAGAATGAGCCTGAATCCTTGTTTCCATATGTGAAAGCCTGTTGTAGAACTACAGAAACCATCTGACCTCTGTAATTGCAAACAAAGGCTTCTGCACTAAATTTCAGCACTGATTTTCTCAGGGGTACAAATACTTATAAACCCCAGTAAATTACAAATAAATTCCTGAAAAATCATTCAATGTGAGTTCCGAATTTTTTATTTTATTTTTTTAGAATATGTCTCTACTTGAAATGCATTTATGATTGAATTTTCAGACCTCTACCTATTTTCTAAGTGGGTGAACTTGCAAACTAACAATGGGTGCAAATATTTCTGCTCCTCACTGTATATAATCTATTTGATGGTCAAAATGTTTGATAATTATCTTTTATGCATCGTGTTTTGTGTTGTTAGTAGTATTTTGAAAACAGTTTTGGAATTCCAAATGTGCTGAATTGACTAGTATTGCTGTAACAGTGTTTACAATTAGCATTGTCATGTTGTCATGGTGTCTGTCCATGTCAGCAAGCTCCATCTGAGTGAATACACCAACCAAATGCCCACCCAATCTCCTGTACACGTCTCCCTTGTATCCTAGCAACTCCCCGTGTGCCTGCGGCCGGCTGTTACCTTTCTGTCTGGACCCGTGATTTCTCCCAGTTGGAGTGAGGTAACATTCATGTGTGATGTGTATTTGAGAGCCCCCCTTCCCAACCCTCCCGCTCCTCCTTCCCCTTTTGCCCCCACCCCCGTCTGCTGGTGCTGCAGGGATGTTACGTGCAGCCTAGGCCTAGCTGTCGAAAAGCATCGGTTCAGATTCCTATTTACCCTCACCCCAAAGGCAGTGGCTCTTTGAAACAAGGAGAACTTGAAAGGGTGGGATCACAGCAACTGATCAGTGCATGTGCTCAAACAAGAGCATCTTTTTTGAGGTGGTCAGGGAATGAGATGGAGAGAGAAGGAACAAAAAATGAAAGTGAAGAAACGCTTGATGGATGGGAAATGTTTTGACCAGTGTTGGGCACGTTACTTTAAAAAAGTAATTAGTTATAGTTACTCACTACTTCTTCCAAAAAGTAACTGAGTTAGTAACTGAATTACTAAAAGTAACTAGTTACCAGGGAAAGTAATTATTTACCTTACTTTAAAACGAAGTTGTTGTATATCAAAGAATTCGAAATTTTCTGAGCAGTATTCGAGTCGAATACTTCGAGTCGGTGAATCGAGAAGAACAGACAGGTAGTTGTGTTATAGAACCTTGTAATATTTATTGCACCTCACCAGCAACAGCTTTATCCTACACTTGAAGTGCAACAAAAATAAACAGTAAACAATATAACAAAATAACAATCAGCAGTAAACAATAAAAAGTGAGTTTAAGAAATTAAATCTAACTCTCACAACCTGAGACAACTGGTTAAGTAGACATAGCCTACTGTACTTCAAGGATTTTGACTTGAAATAGTGTTTATATCTCCACCTCGTAAAGGACAAATTTTCCTCTGAATGCTCAGCCATCATATCCCTCTGCATCTGTTTTGCGTGTGTGTTTGCCGCACGCGCTGTTCCGGTTTGTGTGTGAAAACACCGGGTCTGATTGGCTTACCATGACACATGACTAACCCTCAGCCAATCACAATCACCTTCATCGCATCCATTCAGGTGGTGCATTCAGGTAGCCTCGTCCCCCTACTCCTCCTGTCACCCTCAAAGCGTCTGCCGTCTTCAAGAAGGAAGCAGCATTCTTGCTGGCTGACAGTGAGGGATGGGAACGAGGCTAGCATTCAGGTGTAGCAAAAACAGAAACGTTAGCAAGCTTTGGAAAGCATTGTCTAATGAATGAGCAGGGACAAACAGCCTGGACTCATAAGAAGTACGTGCTGTAATATTCTGATACAGAATTATCTGAGGCACCCTAAAGTGCACACGGCGACGATATTGTTTTGGTCACATGATGCGGGAGTGAGTTAGAGACACGGCCTGCCGAGAGCCATACGTTTGTGTTAATGTTGAAGTTATATGTGCTATTAAAGAAACAGAGTGCCAGCACGTCTTGTGTGGTATATCTTTGCTAAGAAAAAGCACAAAACAAAACATGTGCGCTATTCTCGAACCCGAACGCACCCCAAGTCTTGGATTACAAATAAACAGAGCAGAGTAGACTCGCTATTGCTGGTAGTTTCTTCAGTTTACTCAGAGAGGGTAACGCACCGCTTTTGACCGTCAGTAACGGTAACGGCGGAAAAACATAATGCCGTTATGTAATGGCGTTATTTATAACGGCGTTATTCCCAATACTGGTTTTGACAGATAAAGTGAAAAACACAAGTTAATTTTAAAAAACCTAAAATAATGGTGCAATGCAATCAGCTGTTCTGAAAGAGGTGAAAGAATGGTAGCAGCCTGAACCAACACACTACCCTGCTACAACAGGCATGTCAGAGTCCTCCGTGGCCATGGATATTTTCAACACTTCATTCACACCAAAAAGCACTTCAATAATTCATCAGTCATTGCAGGCTCACTGCCTATGTGCAGGAGGCTAACAGTTTTCAACAGCTTTCAGAAGTCGATGACACACACTCATGTTCACGCACACGCAGGCATGCGCAAACACATTTTAGATGTTAAGATGTACTCAAAAAGCTAAATGTCATAATAAACACCATTATTCAAGTGAAGATCCGTACCTCAATCTTAGAGACCCGACACTAAAAAAAATTGTATAATAATGTTACAATAAATGTAATGTACATTTTGGATGCTTGAATTGGCAGGGATTTGCTGGAGTCTAATAGCAAACCACTGTGACCCTTTAATAACCCTTCATATGACTACTCAGCAGCACAGTGCTCACAGTCTGAAAGGGAGGCCTTAGAGGGATTTCTGGCAGGGCAGTATTCAGCCCAGTTTGGAAAAGTGAGGTCATTGGAGTGTGTTTCTTTATTATGTATGAGTGTTTATGTGCCTGTGCATCTTTGTAAGTGTGTGGGCTTGCGTGCGCGTGTTGTATTTTTCATTGTGCCAGGGGGATATGGGTTGCGAAAGGCTAATTTGGGTTTAAGGGCACTGGGCCCTTGCCAGGCACACCAACCCGTCTCATATGCCACCATCTATATCAACACATGCACTAATATGAAACTAGCCCTCACTGCCATTCCCTTCTCCGACACTGTCATTCATTTATTGGTAAATTTTGCGGTGGAACACGTTTAACAACCTCTTTACAGGAGAATTGAATGTCTCATGATACATTGCAATGATCTATTTGCTCCAGCTTTGTCGCGTAATAAATCTAATAAAATACCAGGTAAGCAAAAAATATACTTATACAGTGGTACCTCGACATACGATTGCTTCGACACACGATTTTTTGACATCCTACGTAAAATTTGACTCGCCATTTGTTTCTACATCCGACGACATGCTCGAAATACGACGATTTACAACATCGCCGCCGGTTCGTTTTCCTGCAAGACGGACACACGGCGGATTTGCTTGTGAGAGAAATCAACATGGGTTCCAAGAATGTTAGTGCAGGTGGTGAAAAAAAAGGAAGAAGGTGAGGCTTACCATTGAAATGAAAATGGAAATTATAGAAAAATATGAGCGTGGTGTGCCGTCTGTGAACTGTCTTGACAATATGGCCGTAGAATGTCAACAATCCCGACAGTCCTCCTCAGACTACCGTTCGCCAGTCTATATACATAGACATCATGATACTTCACAGGACACGGGGCGAATACGTAAGGGGCCTATTTTTAAAAACTTCAAATTCAAATATTTTCAAAACCAAAGGTGCTACTGACCTAAAACCAAAACAGGCACCTACCTTAGCCATATATGAATCTCCATGAGCAGTGGCATCAGAAAATTCAGTCCCCCCCCTAAAAAAAAAATCACAATTAATTATTTTTTATAAGTAAGTACAACAAAACTTAAAATGACTATAAAATTATCCGATTTTACACTAGAGGCACAAAAATCACCAAATGCAAAGATAATCACCTATATTTTCAGGATCAATAGCAATATTTAACATATCATATAATTTTTTGACCAAAATAGCAACTTCCTTTTTTTTTTTTTTTTTTAAATTTACTGCATGTTTTCAACAGATAATAAATCACTCAATTTAACATCAGAAACTTAATACTTGAGGAAAACATGCAGAATCAATTATAAATAATATGCAAATAGATTATTAATAAATTCTATATGCAATCACAACTTATTATAGAATAGAATAGAATCTATTAACATTATACAGTTATACAATGAAATTGTGGAGCATCTCTTTATAGTATGAAATCTAAATAAACATAAATATAAAATGCGGATGAGATACTCCTATAGTTTAGGCAGTGCAAATCCAGAACGTGAGCCTCGTCTTTCAACAATCACATAGCCTTTTTCTATGCCTTGCTTGTTTTAGAAAGATAGGTGTTTTGATTCATCTTTTTTACGAAGTGAATAATGCTGGTCACCTCGACCTTGAGAAGTTTGCACCAAAACAGTTGAAAAGGGACCACCAGGAACTCCAGCAGGTGCTCTGTGTGTCCCTGTGTTCCTCCTTGCCCGTGCAACCGTGTTGGGGTTGACGACCGCCATGATGAGCCCGAAGCTCTGCTTCTCGATCGAAGAGCGCGCTAGCACCTTGTGACTGCCCTGGCCGTTTAATTGTTTTTTGAGACTCTTTCAGTCAGCTGATCGTCGCCTCCGCCAGCTGGCTGCTTCCTCTCCCAACATGACGTAAGCTGATCGGCGCCGGACGGTCAGACGACGTCACTGCCGCTGATGGGCCACGAAGAAAGGGCGCCATCCACTCTCGTGTGCTTTGATCGCTAGTTTGACACACTCCCGCTTTTTCGGTGAGGTCTTTTGTGTTTAGGCATTATTGGATCGTTTTTGTCCACCACTGTAAATAAGAGCATTGAAGCAGTAGGGGTAAGCCACCATTTCTGTTCAACCCGTTTTCTTTAGAGTAGGAAGCTAGGGTAGTGGCTGTCTTTTAGTTCTTTCCTTTTTACGATCAGGGTTTAGTTAGCGGGTGGGGCGTTGAAGTGTAGATTCGTTTTGTTTGTTGTTTTGGCCTGAGCTTACCCTGAAGCTGCGCTTCTTTCCACATTTTGTATATATCCATTGCGAGTTTGATTATTGTGAATAATTTTGTGTCCACTTGTAAATTTGTGTGGCTTGTTTTATGTTATGCCCTTCGCGAGCCGTCCTTGGGATGTACACCTTCTGGGTCAACTTGTAGCCGGACTTGACAGACTTATAGTTCTCCCACCTTCCGGTTTGAGAACTGGGCTGTCCTCATCCTCTCAGGCTCCTAAAAAACATGTTTGTTTTAAAAAATATAGGTGTTTTGATTCATCTTTTTATAAAGTGAATAATGCTGGCCACTTACTTCAGCCCCAGGACACCTGGGCAGCACCATACAGCCATTGTTGTGGAAGCTGCTGTAGATGTTCTTCCAAAGGTGCATGAGTCAAAGTAGACGAAGACCTGCTTGTTGCCATTGGCGTAGGGGTTGGTGTGGGACCATGGTGTTTCATTGAAAGTTATTAGATGGAAATATTACATCAAATAAAACATGTAAAAGCTGTTTTTTTTTTTTAATACAAATCTGGTCCAGCTTGGGTAACACGCTTGCCATATCCAGGCCATACATTAAGGTCATGTCAAAAAGACATTGGGGTGGATCCGTTTTACGAAGTTGGGCCAAAATTTGCAATACATCTGACCCATGTCTGCTCCAGTTATATTTTGCTATCTGGGTAGCTTTCCAAGAAACAACGCTATAGGTGGGTCCAATAATGCTTTGCGAGTGTGTGCTGCTATAATCACAAACTCAAAGTGTTGTTGGATAATGGAACACCCACAGAAGTAAGGACCGAACGTACCGAAAGTTGCATCACCATGACCTTCTAGAGAGCTAAGCAAAATGAATGAAGAAGCATTTGCTTTTAACAAGTAAGCATGATGCTCATTTTCCCATAAACATCCATAAATTAGTTACTTTGTTATTAAAAGGGTTCAAATGGAGAGAAAAAAGTAGCGGCTTGTAGTCCAAAAAATGCGGTATATCAAATATGTGATTTTACCTTGAATTTTACCTTTTAAGGACAGAATAGGAATACTACTGTTTTCGTTGCTTTGTTTTAACAAATCACTTTTACCATTCGTACCATTCTAAATTCCTCCTGTGTCTTTGTTGTTTGAACAGTTGCTCCTGATTAGAGTTCGGTAAGAAGCCTTGAAAAAAAGGATGGCGGGTCGGCTGAGGGGCCGTGGAAGCATCAATGACACGAATAGCTTTTCACTTCCCCCTTTTTCTTTCTTTCCCTCCATACTTCTACTCTGCTATTTCCACCCTTTTCCATCTGCAGTTTGACCTCTGCTATTCTTCACTATGATTCCTGTGTGTTCAAAGGCAGCAGGATGTCAGTAATTGGAAGGGATGTGATGGAACGGGGGGCCCTCCTTGGGGCTGCCCCCCTCTTCTCCCAGCACCAGAGAGGTCAGGGAGCCTGTCTTGCACTGACATGCGGGCTTGGACGGCAGCATCCAGCCACAACAGGCCTGAGGCAGCATGATCAGCAGTAGTTCTTTCAAAAGAGGCGCACACCGGCTGAGTGAGGATACTGTATGTCGCTGTTTGGAATCAAACATCCACTGATTCCTCTTAGGGTATATACCGTGTTAAACATATTACTCAAGCACCTTCCCTGGTGTACAAAATTAGTGAGACATCTTTAGGGATCGAATTTTGAAACATATATACAGTATTGACGTTCGCTTCATGATGCAACTAAAATAGCTTCCAGTCTTCTGACTACAATATTTTGGGATTTGTCTGTGTGTATTCTTGAATATGTCATTGATATACAATCTCTATTCTAGTTCATCTTAAGGTGTTCAATAGGGTTGAGGTCAGGGCTCAGTTCTTCAATTGATTCATGTAGGCTTTTCCCCTACGGACTTTGTTTTGTGTGTTTTGTGGACTGGGGCACAGTTTTTCCGAAAGAGCATTCCTCAAGATTCATAAATGAACCACTAGTGGTCTATATCAATTCCTCTACTTTTTTTTTTACTTGAGCTGAAGCCTGGATGTGTTTTGGTTAGCAGCCAATCATTAGATACATATTGCAAAATAATACTTCACCTTCATATTCACACATAAAAACATTGAAAAGTGAGAGGAAGCTACAGAAAACCCTTACAAAGACAGGTTGAACATGCCACCCTTGCATACCTACTGATGCAGATGCTACCCACGATCAATTGATTACAAAGCAATAATACCGTATTGGCCCGAATATAAGACGGCCTTGATTATAAGACGACCCCCTTTTTCAAGACTCAAGTTTGAAAAAAAGACTTTTTGAACACTAAATTAATTATATACAGAAAATAATTACAGTACATCCGAAACAAATGATTATAACAATATATTTGAGACAAAAAGAATGTTTGCCTCATTCAAATCTTAATATCTGAACATTGAAATATGTAAATTGAAGTGCAATCACATTCGTAAATGAATGGCTTCTGATTTTTGAAATGTAAATAAACCATTCTATTGTGATAAAACAACAACATTGCAAAAACTGCATTAACCGTCAAAGTGAAGTCTAACCGTAACTGTAGTCTTGAAACAAATCTGAATTAGGCTCGAGCGTTTACGTCACAGCAGCACGGGATCATGCGAGATTTGCGACAACGCAACCATTGCGGAAGCTTCACGGGACATTTAAACTTAGCGGCAACCAAAGATGGAAAAAAGTAAGGAATACTTGCCAGTTCGATACAGAGACAAAGTTGTTACCACGGCGAAGGACAGATATGTGAGCAATTTTAAGGATGTGAACAATGTTGACCCTCACGAGCAAGCCGAACACAAATGGAATAAAGATGTCGACAAGCTTCCACCACTACGCGAAATGGACATCATGCTGTATTTAGTGTTTGGTATATGTTACTACACTCATCAGCAATTCCGAAACTACAAATCGCTACAAAGCTACGAACAGTTTTGCTGCGGATGGGTGCAGGATCTTCACTTTATGACCATAGCAAACAGCAACACCATCTTTCTAGCAAAGGTAGGCAATGTGTGTTTACATTAGTCTGTGACCACGGATGTACAAAACTTTTGCTGCATAAAATGTAGCCTGTGTACAAATTCTTTGCCACTCTCTCACATCAAAATATTACAGCTTTTTCATTTAGCAACGACATGGATGATGTCTTATGAAGACAATGCACATGTATGCATGCTAGTTGTTTAGCTGTAGCAATAGCTAACAACAGGCCGACTTAGGGCGTAAAGTTACTGAAATTTGCGTAAACAAACGAAATTAACTTACCGGAGTGGAAGTGCATAGAGCAAACTCAGTGTGTAAATGGAGAATCAAACGTTATGCCCTTCCTTCTGATCGAGGCCACCCATGCCATTCTTCGACGTTTGGTAAGTTCAGATATGAGCTTTCCCTCGCCTTTTCTCCATGTAGGGATCCGGAAGAAACTCAATGGTGTTCCGTCGAGCTGTACATTCTCCTTTTTCTATTCGATCGGTTGTTGCAAATCTTTACCGCACAATAATTTCCAACCATTTTTAAAGAGCGACCTGTGTTGAAATGCCTCAGTTTATCTTACACAATGGCGATAGCGGCGGAAACCTCGCGAGTGCCACGTCATACCCTCGAGCCTAATAAGGAAAAACATTGCTATAAAATAATGCAAAATGGTTAAACTAAACAGAGTAGCTGAGATCTGTTATGACAGAACATCGCTTCAATGATATCTGGCGCCATCTAGCGTCGTGAATGGGTATAATGTCTAGATCGCGACTATACGACGACCCCCTCCTTTTCAGTCTTACATCAATGCAAAATACACCGTCTTATATTCGGGCCAGTACGGTATATATTTCCTTATTTGTCCATTTGTCATGAGACTTCTCGTCTAATACTGCCGCGCTTGATAGTTGTCTTATATTCTTTATAAATGTCAGCATCCAACAGTGTTGAGAAAGTTCATTTTCTACATGAACTAGCTCGAATTCAGTTCATAAATTTTAAAACTGACTGTTCATAGTTCCAAATTCAAAATGTTGAACTAAAGTTCATGGCTCAAAAAAACTTTTGTCATTCTTTTAAAATTAAATTTTGTAGTTCTTTCTTCTCCCCAATAATTGCTGCAAGCGATTACTGGCAGTCGAAATTAAAACCACAGACAGCAATTATTTTATCCATTTAAACACATAAACTTTGGCAGATTCATCTTTATATTCAATTTCGATCCGCGCCGGTATTGACCTGTTCGTAAAACTCACTTAAATGTACTGGGCCAATATTCTGTCAGATTTTGTACCCTTTCAGAAATTGCAACTTTGCGGTTTTGCAAATGTGCGTAATGTTACAAACGGCTGCGAATGCAATGATTCCAAAAGTAAACACAGAAATCTTTCTATAAGTAAAGGAATTATGTAATTACGTTTGGTCATGGACGCACACGAAGGAAAGTTGTCTCTCTCTCTGCATGATTGTTCTTATCACTTCATTGATCATTCGTGGACAAAATTATTGACAACCTATTAGCCTGTGTTGACGTGACGTGTAGATTGATACGCCGGCCACTTGAGTGACCAAAATGAGGTTAAATTACAAATTATATTACATTTGCCGAATGCGGAAGGGCTGACACGGATTTTGCTGTGACATGGAAATACTTCAAGGTATGTACATATAAACAAATATACTATGTCATTCTTTTTTATTGCAGATACTGATCGCAATAAAACATTTGGACAACATGATTCCATTTCTTGTTTCATTTAAAATGATTGGTGCATGTGCAAAACAGGTCGATAAATCACAACTTATAAAATTATTAGACAAAAATAAAATAGCATATGAGAATGTGATATCAGACAGCAGAGCTCTTGAGCCTCGCCAAACTTTCATTCAACATTACGGCCTCCAGACGGGCTTTCTCCTGCGGTCCTCGGTAATTCCAGCTCCATTTGCGTATCTTTAAGTTGCTGCAGCTAAAAAGCTCGTAGTTGGATCCTGCGATCGAGCTGACGGTATGCCGCAAGGCGAGCTGCAGTCACTCCCAGCCTCTCGGCTGCCCCCGGGTAGAACGCAGGTAGTGTCGATATATGTCCATCAATGTACAGTAAGTGTTCTTCACTAAGTGTCTTCCCTTGCGTAACAGCGTTTTCCATCTGTAAAAAAATGAACTAAAAACTTGTAACACTTGTATTTATGCGTTGACATAATTGTGCCATCTACACGGACTGATTAGCAACAGGCTAGCAACCACAGCAGTACAGTAGTTGTAGTAAATAATATTAAAGATAATCATAATTACAATCATCGTAATAACAATATCAAATGCAAGAAGGTGTTTCATGCACAAGATTTTAGCACCGGACACATGAAAATGCAGGGATAGGAAGAACATACCTTCCGTGACACAGCGGCAACATGGCTACAAAAACACGCGGTCTTTGTGGTGGCACGAGCTTGGTTCCACATCTACCTTCATGAATATGTTGTCCTCCCCTGTCGTGATGATGGCAGATGGATGCAGTATTTTCCAAATGGTCTTTTTTAAGGGATTTAGATGATTAATGTTACTCCAGCTCCACTGCTATTTTGGATGGAGAAATTCTAAAATGGAAGTTGCGAGCAGAAATAAAGAAGCGGAAGAACCTTGGAAACTTTTCTGTAGGGACTACGTGCCCCATAATAACCTTAGGTTCACACAGCCACCCATAGCAAAAATTTGCTACTCATCTGTTGCTTAATCTCGTCTCGTGAGACGAATTTGACCATCTCAGATTTATCTCATTCTATGCTTATTTGTTTCTGAGTTCTGTGCTCCTAAGGGTACCCTTAGGAGCAAGTGATGAGTCAAAATGAGCAAAGACATAATTGAGACAAAGGAGAAAGGAGACGCGGCACATCAATGGAAAGCAACTTCAGAAAGAGCGTGTAGCAATGATGAGGAAAATTGATTATATTTTGATTCATTTAACAATTTATATATTTCTTTGTATAAAAAAAAAAAAAAAAAAAAAACTTTCAAATCACAGACATGTTGCCTGTGAACCAATAGTTTTGCCTGTTTTGATTACATCATCAAACAAGAGGACTAAGGTTCTTCACACTATTTTGTAGTAAACTTTCGGTCTTCAAAACCAAAAACCGATAATGCATTTGTAGCGATCGATAGTTTTCAGCGCCAAATTTTCAGTCACATTGCTAATTTTTACATTGAACAAGATAACCCAAATGAACCAGATGTTATTAAATTATTTGACCAATTCTAATATTTTCTCAGATTTTGGCATGAGATGAATTAAGATGTGATTGGACATGTCAGAGCAGACACAACTCTTTTTTACAATGAAAGAATCTTGAAAACCCAAAATGAGCAATTGCAGACTGGAAGGAGATCAAATTGAGAAAAATTTGTGATTGGCACAATGTAAGGTTGCTCCACGAGATCAGTAAATGAGGCAGCTTTGAGGCAAGTTGAAGAAATAAAATACTTTGCTCATCCATATCTTTTAGTGAGGCATTACTGAGATCGTGACTCCAAGTAATGAGATAAAATTGAGACGCATTTGAGATCGACACAAGTACTCATAGTTGTCTCTTGGTGAGATCTTGAAAGGAGACAACAGTGAGACTTTATTGAAAAATCGTGCCAGTAGAACTATTCTCAAGACCTTCTCATGTAATGCTCACTATGAGACTTACTTCTCATGAGACAAATTTGAGTAAACTGAGAAAACCACTCTGGTCTCGATTATTATCATTTCTCAGAGATTTAAATGAGACATGAACAAGATCTCATCTTCAATTTTGCTTTGCTATGGGCACTATGATGAGACTTGGGGATGGGGGAAAATCACTGTTCTGTTACATGATATCTAGTGAGATGTGCATAGTGCATAAAAAAAGAGTTGACATCACATACAGTAGTTGCGTATGTTCTTTGCTGCACAACACCAGTACTTGACAATGATCGAGGTTATGAACGCCACTCACAAACGCTAGAATGAGTGCGTTCACAGTAACGTTCATGAGACAAAAATATGAGGCGTTCAGTTCACGTTCGCCCAAAATATGATTGAACGCGATCATGCACAACAGTGGCATCCAATATTCCTTAAAATGGTTTTGCATCAGTTTCTTTGAACACTCGTCAAGTGGAAAGATTTCAGCTCTAATCAGCTGTGATCAAATTGCAGTCAAAGCTCATACTTGCCATCTCATGCTGATTTACACCACAGAAGCGTGTGGAGAAGAAGTCTTTAAGCCTTTCTCTCATCAGTTTTAAATTAAATGTGCCTGGACTATATTTCCATCAATAGTGCGACTGTCATCTTCGTAAAGGGTCCATACAACCACATTCATTCATAGATGGAAGGCCTCGACACAAATCTGTGAATACAAAACCGTATACTGTGCATGAGAAAAAAAAAGTCATATGGGTGTGTATAGCTCTGTGTTTGTGAGTGAAGACGTAAATTACACACACACAAATATAGAGGGAGACTGTCGCTGCCCTCAGCATATGTCATCTTGAGCAATGCACTGCGGTTGAAGGCTGCCCTGGTGTAGGATGGGGCTTATTTGGGGAAACACCCAGCTGACACATCAGCACTGGCAAGCCATGACACAGAGCTGCCACTGCTCCCCTAAAAAAAACACCTGGGGCTTTTGTCTGTCTGTGCCATGCTGAATTACACCGGATTACACGACGCACCCATTCACTCCAGTATGAAAAAAAAAAAAAAACAGTTTCAACACGACCAAAAATGTGGCGTTTGGACAAGGGCATGGCAATGAGAAAAGGCAATGCTGATGCCGGCCACTGTTATCATCACGTTAGGTCAGTGTGGCTTGTTGTATTAGTCTTGCCCCCGGGTTGTGCCATGCTCTGAGACCTGTCCTCAGGGACACTCACCCTCCTGCTGAGTTCACACATCAGTTCCCCGTACCCCTAAACATGATCCACAAACCCCCTCCCATTTTTTTCACACCCCTCTCAAAATTCACCCAAATCGGAGTGACTCCTCCTCTCTGTCCGTCACCTCGTATTATCAGACGCTTTGACTAACTTTGGGGAATTGACAGTTTTACAAACACAAAGAAAATGTTTTTCCCTACACAGTTATTTTGTGAAACATTATTATTTTGCCCTAGAATGCCTCTCAAATTCAAACGAAATCTTAATCTTCTTAAAAAAATTAATGGCATATTTAGTAAAAATGTATACATAGGCTACGTACAGTATTGTAGCAAAAGGAAAACTCACATTAAAACACATAACACTACATAAAAGGGAAAGACAACACCTATACCATGTTCATTCCAGCAGAAAGGAACCTTTTTAAAATAAATTTGAACAAAAAAATCAAATAATTAAATTTTTCTGATGCGTAAGTGGAGAAACACGTAAAATAAAAGTAATTCCATGAAGTGGGGCAAACATTTTATCAGCGCTGGAAGCAGGGGCGTTGCCGGGGAGGGGGGGGGGCAGGGGTGGGCAGTGCCCACACACGGACACGCTCTGCCCACCCAAAGAAAACTGGATGTAGTACTAACGGCAGTCTGGGCACCGCGTATGGTATCCCATTCATATAGTACTGATGTGTTCTAAGTTTTAACCTTTGCGTTGTTACCTCCTTTTTCATCTGATATATTAGAAAAATAAAAAACAATGAAATGAAATTAAATGCTGGTTTTGTTCCTAGGGGCGCTACACACATTTATGCATATTTTGATCATTATTATTATTATTTTTTTCACATTTCATCAAAGTTTTTACCAGTGTTCACCTGGCTGTTGAGTTTGGTGAGTTTTGAAGCATTCTGAGGGGGTCAAAGTAGGGCTCAAAGCATCAGTGGGACAAAAAATGACTGCTATGGGGCGCTACATAGTGTGTTTGGAATTTGTCTTATACACGGTATCAAAGACTGCACCTGTCTTGACCTGCCTGCCGATTTTGGTGCATTTTGAAGCATTCTAAGGGGGTCAAATTGTGGTCAAAGTGGATGCGGAAGAAATAATAACTATAATAATAATAAGAATACCGGTGTTCGGCCATTCCTTACTACGCGGCGAAACGTCTACACAATGCTGAGCGCGCTTGCGCATCCATCCACACGCATGTGCACATGGGTTAGAAGCGGCGAGTACTCACTAGTTTTGTTTTTATTTGTTATTTAGAACCTTTTCACTGCCTCAAAGATACTTTTTGCATGTATTACCCTCTCATACTTTTAACCATTGTGTTTTTTGTGTTAGGTTTGAAACAGTTGACCACATTAGTCACCTAGCGTCTTTAAACCGTCCATATTTGATATAACTACATTTAAGTGTTTTCTGCAGGCATTTTTAGTACGTTATTCCTGTATGCATCTAAGCAAAACAAGTTTAGAGCGCACGGTAGTACTTTGGCTGTCAAATTCGACTTATGTAGGACGTTTCGCCGATGTAGCAGATTTTGGCAGAACACCGGTAATATTGAAACCGAGGAATCACAATAGGTTACCTAAAAAAAACATTGTCACCTAAATGTCCATACTGTTCAGTTATGGATGTGTTCTAAGTCAAATAAAATCAAATCAACTTTTATTTCAGACTAAATCACAACAAGTTGTCTCAAGGAGAAAACAAACCATGTTTTAAGGTGCAGTCGCCCTACGCTGGATTTCGACCTACTTGAGCATTGTAGCTTTCTATTTATTTATTTGCCCCCCCCCAGGTAAGACTAATGCCCACCCACATCTGGCATCCTGGTAACACCACTGGCTGGAAGTATTTTAGCCAATCAAATGCGATCTTCCCAGATTGTCCGACCTTCCTCGTAATGTCAGTAATACCCATTATCCCATGGACCTGTGTTCGAGTCCGTCAGTTTTTACCTAAGTATCACAATCGTGCTCATTCGTGGTGTCATGTTGAGTGTTTAAACGCTATTTTTCCCCATTTTATAGAAACCATTTACAGTCCTGATCACCATTATTGTTAGCCATGAATTATTATTCATTTTCGTCCTTGAATTTCAATTACATAATGGTGAATATCTTTAGAAACAAAAACAAAGACTTCACTATGAGTTGACGAGACAGCTCCTCCAGACATTGCCCCACGGATTCCCCTAGGGGGCCCGGCCAGGCAGCGCGTCGTGAAAGCTTTCACTGCGATAAACTCAAACACGCTGCATTCTAACGGTGGATTTAGGTGGAAATCGGACGAAAGTTTTAGTGCATACAAGCAAGCAGGGGTGTCTCAAAAGTGATTTGCTCGAGGATTCAAGGTAATTAATATATAAAATAGTAGCATGCATGCACTTTGAAACGTTGCGAAAAAAAGGAAATGAATGGAAAAATTTGCGTAACCTTAGCTATTGTAAAATGAATAATAACTGCCCATTTTTATGCTTTTAACCAAGAATCTAGACTGATTTTGCATTACATATTTATAGAAATTCTGGGATTTACACATTGATTTACAATAATTTTCAACTTAAAAAGCTCATTGTTTTGTGATGGCCGCCATGTTGGAATTTGTATCTATACACAATAGCGTAACTACATTCAAATAATCAGGTAATTTTGGGCCAACTGCCCGTTTTTCAGCTAAAAATAGTAATTCAGACATTTTTGCATCGGTACAATTTAAAAAAAAAAAAAATTATGTGACATTTCAATCTGAAACCGACGAGGGCCAGATAGCCGGCAAGACGTGCTGAGGGAACCGTGACATCGAAATTCAACCTACATAAGTTTTGATTGTATATAAAAAAAAAAAAAAATGCAAAATTTGCTTTTGTTGAGTAAAATTAAGATGATTCTGCATGTTTTCCTCAAGTATTAAGTTTATGATTTGAAAATTAAGTGATTTATTAGTTGTTGAAAACCTGTCAAAATTGCACAAAAAAAATAAAAATAAAATGAAGTCGCTATCTCGGGGAAAAAAGTTATATATGTTAAATATTGCTATTGATCTTGAAAATATAGGTGATCATCTCTTCATTTGGCGATTTTTGTGCATCTAACGTAAAATCTAAAAAATTTATAGCCATTTTAAGTTTTGTTATACTTATATAAACAATAATGAATCAGGATTTTATTAAGGAACGACTTTAAATATTTTCATGCCACTGCTCATCGAGGCTCACATATGCCTAAGGGAGGTGTCTGTTTTGGTTTTAGGTTGCTAGTGGCTTTGGTTTTGAGAAATATTTTAATTTGTTTTTGAAAATAGGCTCCCTATGTAGCTGCCCCGCGCCCCATCAACTGATAGTGAAGTCTACCACAAAACTATCAAGTGAAACATTTGTGTTCTAGTTTCCCTGTTCAAATACTTTGCATCTTCAATTAAGAGATCTTGATTAAATCATTTCCCTATAGTAAAGATTATGAAGGGGTGCCATTAATGGTGAGCTGAGATGTGTACCAGGTGCATGTCCCTAAGTTCACTGACTATATTCGCAACACCAACCAGTTTAGCATCAGAAATACTGAGTGTACAGTGTTAATTCCGTCTTGTTCAAGAGTGGAACCTACGACTGTGAAGCAGGTGTGCTACTTATCTTATAATCGATATACCTATAATAATTAACAATTTAATAAGGAACATTTCATATCAAATCAACAAGGCTTCCCTCTATGGACTTTGCCGATGGTAACTCAGGGTCACTGTTTGTGAGAAAGTTAAAAATGTCATGTAGTATTTGCAGCAATGCTAGTGCTATATGACCTGACTGCTGCTGAGATGCCCTTGAGCAATGCAGTGACACGGCACATGTAGATAACCAGTCACATTCACACCTATGAACTGTTTTGTGTATTCACTAATTCTCCCTCAAAGCAAGTGTGAAGAGAACATGCAAAACTCCACGCTGGAAGGACAGCCGAGAGGCTCAGAAATAGAACTTCATAACTCTCTAAACCAGTGGTTCTTAACCTGGGTTTGATGGAACCCCAGGGTTTCGGTGAGTAAGTCTAACGGATTTGGCAAAGGTAAAGAAATGCAGAGCCCCATTTCCGAACGCGTAAATTTCGGCAAAGTGGCTTTTTAGACCAGGTTTTGGACTGATTTGCTCCCAATTTACAGGCCTAATCCATTTCTTTTAACTGCTAGTCCTCAAATTGATAGGAGGAGGAATTGGTTTGCTCAGTGGAAGGTTGACTCGCACTTGGTATGGGGGAATACAACAGACCAAGGGCGGCGCGGTCTCAAATTTCGACCTGCTTATAAAACATGTTGTCAAAATGAAAATAATTTTGAACGGGAATTTGCTAAATTATTAGTTTGCTAGCTTAGATATATCGGTTTTAAATAAAAAGAAATTGCTTTATAATCTAATTCTGAAGGGTTTTGTGAATCCACATGTGAAACTTGTGGGGTTCGGTATCTTTAGCAAGGTTAAGAACAAGTGTTTCACCGATACCATTATTTTAGCCCCGATACCTGGCTGTGCAGTATCGGCCGATACCAATACCAGTTCGTTTGAAAATATATATGTACACAAAGTGAATTCAGCAGAACTTTTTATTACATACCTGGTATGGGTGACAATAGTTAAATAAACCTTTGGCTCTCAAAGGCCAAAATTGTGCTAAATTCGTGAAATTAAAACATGTATAATACCAGCCCAACAGTGAGAAAGTAAAAATACAATGAATTAAGTCTATAAACTTTTTTGAACCTTGAGCTTTGGCTCTCTTTGGCCAAACAGTGCAACTTTCATGAAATTATAAGGAATAATAATTGACCACACCATCCTCTCTCTATTAGCCTCCCTCTCTGTGCACCAGCAGCAACAAACATTTATCCACTTCGCCTAACCTACTTCTACAGCACTTTTAAATAGGCTTGCCACCCGTCCTTTGAAATAGGGAATCATTCATTTAAAAGTTGCTTTCCATTTTGAACCAATAGGGAATATACAACGTATCACAAAAGTGAGTACACCCCTCGTTACAGGAGTGCTGTCAGCATTGCTGCAGAGATTGAAGAGGTGGGGGGGTCAGCCTGTCAGTGCTCAGACCATACGCCGGACTCTACATCACATTGGTGTGCATGGCTGTCACCCCAGGAGGAAGCCTCTTCTGAAGACGATACACAAGAAAGCCCTCAAACAGTTTGCTGAAGACATGTCAACAAAGCACATGGATTATTGGAACCATGTCCTATGGTCTGATGAGATGGGCGGGCTTTCTTGGGTACCGTCTTCAGAAGAGGCTTCCTCCTGGGGTGACAGCCATGCACACCAATTTGATGGAGAGTGCAACGTATGGTCTGAGAACTAACAGGCTGACAACCCCTACCTCTTCAATCTCTGCAGCAATGCTGACAGCACTCCTGTAACGAGTCACATGGCACTTTGGAGAGAAAATGACAAGCGGTACTCAATTTGGACATTTAGGGATGTACGTAGTTTCTATGAGGTGTACTCACTTTTGTTGCCAGGGGTTTAGACATTAATGGCTATATTTTGAGTTATTGTGAGGGGAAAATAGGTTAACTATATTATATAAGTTGCACAGAGACTACTTTTTATTGTGTCAAAGTGTCATTTTGTCAGTGTTATCCCATGGAAAGATATACTTAAATATCTGCATAAATGCGAGGGGTGTACTCACTTTTGTGATATATGAAATATATTCATTCATATACAGTGTAAGTAGTTTGGGGATGTCCCTTTTTTCGTCTGCCTGTTCAGCTTTTGGGAGGGAGGGGGGAGTCCCTTATTTCTATTTCTGAAAGGTGGCAGCCCTACTTTGGAAACAGGTCTCAAATTACTGCAGCATTTCTTTCAGTAAAAGACAATAAAAGTAAAGTAGACGTAGTGAACTGACCAGAGATTGTTGCCTCGGTCCAGCCCCCTTCCTCTGGCTAGCAGTCCTGCTGTTGCAGCCTCAAACTCTTTGTGTCTGTTCACATGTTTCGTCTACAAATGTTTTATCAGGTTCGAGGTATTGAAACTGGCCGATTTTACTCCACCTCTCGAAACTTTCAGGCCGCAAATCTGGCATGCAGTTGTTGTACTCGACGGAGATTATAAACTGAAATATGTCCAGACCACCGACATTTTACTCTCGTAGTTTGTTTTTCCAACATATGAAAAAGTGGCCCCGGCATTGGTTAAGAGCAGCTATTGGCTGCTCTCATTGGTCTGGAGCAGGCCAATAGCGATAGCTGCTTGGCATGCAAAGTGATCACTTGTCATCACCAGTGTTGGGCACGTTACTTTAAAAAAGTAATTAGTTAGTTACCCACTACTTCTACCAAAAAGTAACTGAGTTAGTTAGTAACTGAATTACTCTATACTAAAAGTAACTAGTTACAAGGGAAAGTAACTATTTCTGTTACTTTAAAAAGTTGTTGTATGTCAAAGAATTTGAAATTTTCTGAGCAGTATTCGAGTCAGTTGAATAGAGAAGAACAGACAGGTAGTTGTGTTATAGAACCTTGTAATATTTATTGCACCTCACCAGCAACAGATTTATCCTACACTTGAATTGCAACAAAAATAAACAGATTTGAATTGCTTACCACAGATGTCGACAAAAGCTTTGCCCCGGGACATAAATTACACTTTACATGCACGTTCTTTTCTTTACTTTCGACCAACTTGAAATAGTGTTTATACAGTGGGGAGAACAAGTATTTGATACACTGTCAATGGGTTTTCCCATTGGCAGTGTATCAAATACTTGTTCTCCCCACTGTAACTCCACCTCGTAAAGCACACATTTTCCTCTGAATGCTCTGCCATCATATCCCTCTGCATCTGTTTTGCGTGTGTGTTTGCCGCACGCGCTGTTCCAGTTTGTGTGTGAAAACACAGGCTCTGAAGTAAGTGCGCTATTAGGCACGAGCGTTTATGTCGCAGAATGGGGGATCACGTGAGATTTGAACAACAACGCAGCCATACTGGAAGCAGATCTGGCTCGCGGGACATTAAACTTTAACTTGCCAGTTCGATAAAGAGAAACTCGTTACTAAGGCGAAGAACAGATATGTGATCAAACTTAAAGCTGTAGTGTGAACTAATTTCTTCACATGCCAAATAGGGTCACAAGTAAAGTAATTAAACATTGTCCACCAAATAAAGCATGAAAAAAGAATTTATATGTTGTATATTTGACAAAATAATCGCGTTTCCGACGTTCGAGCCTGAAAGGGGACGAACCCGGAAGTGATACGTCACACCGGGAACAGCGTTGGCAGCTCCATACATACGGCCGCCAAACAAAGCCCTTCAAACAATGATTCAAACAGCGATATAAGCGATAGACCGAGCGCAAGGGAGGAGATCCAAGTTTTTGAAGAGTTGGAGGAAGAAGAGGAGCTTGGAATTTTATGTTGGATCTAACATGTATTAGCCAGACGCTAATCAGAATGCAAACAATGTACCTAGACTACCTGACATGGAATGGATACAAGACCCATCGAGATTACAACATTGGTAAGATATAGGCTGTTATTATTTTTATGATTTGAAGATGCAGGCTTTTGCACATAATGTTATGTTTTTGTCTATCTGATGACATTGTTAAAAAAAATAATAATCAGACTTCATGTTCATTTTGGCAGATCCGGCAGCTCTCGTGCATATAAAATAATAATATAAAAACGTTGGGGGGAAAGAAGGAGATGAGTCTTCGATGGCTTTCTCCACTTTATTGTGGCAACAATAAGAAAACAAAATAATAGCGGACTGCCGCCACATTCGACCGCGAAGTTTTGCTTCTCGCCGATCTCCTCCTCGCCTCCCACTCCAGCGTCTCTTAAACGGATTGTGCATAGTGTCTTGTTATGAGCTTTTTGTTTACAAATGTATCGAACACACGAAGCGCTGACAACCTTGTCTCTTTATTAACACATGGAGCAGTTCTTATGGAAAAGTTAGACCACTTCAGTGTTGTCCCGAGACTACATTTCCCATGATTCACTGCGTGACCTGCGCGCTCGCTGATTTGCTGCGAGATTGACTCAATGGCTACGCTAAACCAACACGCTATTTTTCAGCTGTCACCTGTCAGCGGCTCTCATAGCTTATACTGTTCAATTTCACAACAGTAGGCAGCTATGCTTTGACAAAGTCATCAGTCATCTATCCAAAAATCACACTTACTTTTTGGCAAATCCTTGATCATAAGCAGACCGGTTAAGGAAGCAGGCATCTTCGAAGTGTTTGCAGCAGAGAACACTACTCGATGATGGCGTGACTCGCTAAGGCTGGTAGTTTCTTCAATTTATTCAAAGTAAGTAACGCACCGCTTTTGACCGTTAGTAACTGTAACGGCGTTGTAACGGCGGAAAAAATAATTAGTTAGATTACCCCGTTACTGAAAAAATAACGCCATTATGTAACGGCGTTATTTATAATGGCGTTATTACCAACACTGGTCATCACACAACACAGAGAGAGTGTAGAGAGCGTCAGGAGGAAAAAAGATTGCCATCAAATGTTACAATACTGGAACGGTAAATGGTATCGGCGCACTCTTTGTTGGTACTCGCCGATACCGATACCACCATTTCGGGCCGGATCGGCCCACCCTGCTGATACTAGTATCAGTGCATCTTTATTAAGAACCACTGCTCTATACTATTTGTTGAAAATGTTGCTTTACTATGTTGAAGCTTTTAGTTGAATCATGGTAAAGTGCTTGTTCTATACTGTATGCCCAGGATTTATCACAAATTATTTCGATGCATAGATTCATGACCAGTTGGAATGGAAAGCAGTGGGAGCATGAAGTGTGAATGAGAGACAGTTTGAAAGGAGTTGTGATGGTTAAGTCAGAATATATACTGTATCTACCTGCCATTCTCGTTGAGAGGCTGTCAATTGTGTCTTTCTGCCAGCATCCAGCAGAGGTTTTGAGAGACTTCAAGTGGAACATCACCTGACTGTGAAGCGCTCACCTTACACTGTAATGAACAGTCGCTGGAAATCAATCTCCTTGCTACTGTTCAAGCAGTATAATTTCATCTTGAGTGTTTATCACTTGACCAAAACATACGATTGAATAAGAGATGACACATATGTTTTGTAATCAATCATTGTCCTCTTGATGAAGACTCAAGTTGAGAATAGTATTCATGACCTGAGCAGGAAAAAGAAAAGAAGGCACGTTACAGGAAGTGAAATGTTAGGAGAATCCAGATACCTGAGCCCGCAACTTGAACCCAAGAGAAAGAGAAAACCTCATCCCAGGGGAGAGTGGAAGGGTCGGCGTGGACAGCGACTCAGACCCAGGTGAAAGACCGTAGACTGTCGGATGAGGTTTCACTTCAATGGCATTAATAGGTGAGTCCGGCTGGCTGCTCATTTTATCGTGCACAAATCATCAGAACACCTCAGGCCATCTTTCCCAAAATTCCATAATGTGGTCTCTCGTTGTTTCAAAAAGAAAGAAAAAACGTTTTTTTTAAATCTGCACTGCAGGCTGGTATTCAATGTCTGCCCATTCCTTTGTTATCTCCTCTTGGCCGTAAAGCAGTCAGTGAAGTGGAAGGAATGTGAGGTATTTCCAGGGTCTGACAGGGGAGTGTTTGTGTGTGTGTGCGTTTGTGGTAGAAGGTTGAGAAGGTAATCCTCCATCACACCCCAAACAGCATGATATTTCCAAACATGTAAGGAAATCCTACCTGCATTCAAGTTCAACCCCCACACTGTTACACTCATACAAACCTGGATTGACGAAACAAAACAGCAGAAAAAAAGTGATTATAAAAATCTTAATTAGTTTCCAGGGATTACCGGTGCGCAGATTTAATGAGTGAAGAAAACACAAACAGCTTGAAAGCATGATTATCACACCACACAGGTATAAAATTGGGGTTAATACGCAAGATGAAACAAACGCCTTAAAAGTCCTAAACCTCCGTCCATCTGCCGGAAGATTCTAGCAGCACCATAAGAACAAGGTCTGAAAATATGGTTGTTATTCAATAGGCATACTGTATTTAATCTTACTAGGCTTTATGGATTTCTGGATATCTTCTAAATAAAATATGAATTGCACACAAAGATGCATCTCCTACAAATGGATGAAATTCTCAGTGTTCATTGATAGATTTATTAATTTTTTTTTTCATCCTCAGCATGTAGCATGCGTTCCCTTCCACAACCAGCCTTTCTCCTACTTTCTGTGTGGAAGATGTTAATGGAAACTGCCTTATTGAGTGTTTGTGCTTGCAGCAAGATTCGGATATTAGGTGGCTCATTTGGTAAGATCATTGGCTGCTATCACATTTCAGGTCAATGACCCCAATGGGCAGACAACAGCACATAGCAAGGATAAACATGCAGGAGAAATGAACACCACTCTGGTTTGTTCACTAGCTGGGCTGCGCAAACGCCTGGACGGGTTGACAGACAGATGGAAGGACATATTGATGAATGGATAGTAACAGTCTGCTGAAGGCAGGTTTCACCAAAACACTCTTTGAGTTGTATGAGTAAGTGTCGGGAGTTCAAATACATGAGTTGATAACCTCACAGCAGAGTTTGACAAGAGAGTTTGTCTGCAACAAAACTGAGGAAGTGTGATTTTATGTCTCTTTTGGATTTTAAAAGAAAAAATAACTTTAAAAATGTTATTTAGATATGGCGAAAAACACAGACAAGGCTGAAAAGCAGTTTCTGCTCTTGCACCCCTACTTAAAATAAACTACTGTATTTTAAGCCAAAAGAACAGCTGTGTTTGATAGAACAATATGTCTATATGCTGCCATAGCAGATTCATGGTGCAATAATCCCCTGAACTATTTTTAATTTGTCCATTTTACCCTGGAAACCCCCGTTTACAGATGTCGCGCCACCGCTTTTGTTTCAACATAGCCTTAAAAAGAAGGTAAGTAATCGTATTTATTATTCGAAATGTCTGTCATTTTTAGCTTAGAATCATTAATTGATGTGCAATATTTAGTAAAAAAAAAAAAAAAAAAAAAAAAAAAAAACACTTAAAAAAAATATTCACTCGCATATTTTAAACTTTTAAACAAATTACATCACAATGAAAAAATTGCCGCCTGTAAAAATCACTCATCACTGTTGGTTAAGTGTAGTTTTTTTCGTTACTGTCGCATTTTCCCCAATTTTTTAGATGATAAATAATCGATCCAAACAAAGAAAAATCTAAAAAAAAAAAAAAATCTAAAAGGGTAAAAATAGGAAAATGAAAATCTCGATTACTCCTTCATGTCTGCGATTTCTGCAACACGACCCTTGTTTCACCAATAAAAGCCCCCAAAAATCCAGCTGTCACCATTCACAGCTGTGTCTTGACACTCGGTGATACATGCTACATGTAGTTTTTGGATTGAAAAGAGGTAAGTACGCGACAATATCTCATTAAAATCATGGCGTCTTTAATTATGCTCTCGCGTGCTCTCACCTCCAGTTAGGGTTTTGCTGTTTAAAAAAAAAAAAAAAATGTTTTTGTTCCAAATTTTTCTCCCCCCAGAAAATTGAGATTTTAGGCTTTCCAATGATGTATCACACATGCATATAGGACTATTTTGAAATTTGGCCAAATTGAGGTCTCAGAGCGGAACTTCAAGTCACCTGGGTGTTTTCCGCCATATACTGGAGAGATTTTGTTTCCGAGGCAGTGCTTATCAAACGTCTCTCTCCATTAAGGCAGTTTCAAACTAGCTGCAGCCTACATTGTGTATGTGGGAGTAGACTTCTCGGTGAAAGTGAAGGGTGAACAAAGCAGACAACAGAGGGGCACGTGTACTTATATCTGTGTTATCAGGGTGTTTCGGCAGATGGATATAAGCAAATCACGGCCGACAAAACCTTGATACATGCGTTTTTTTAAAGTTTCGCGAGCTCTGGGACACTCGAAAAATTACTCTCATACCTCTCCTTGCTAAGCTAAATGGTACTTCGATGTGCATTTGTATGGAAATGTAGTTCACAAACAACAAAAAAGCTATTCACCCTCTCACCAAAACTAGCAAAAAACTCTTTACACGGCTATTATAATGCCCCCTACTCCTTGAAATAGGAAAAGTCGCAAATTTCTTGCACAAAAATGAAAAATAAACAAATTGGTGCTTGGGACTAGTAAATACAGCGGTATGAAAAAGTATCTGAACCTTTTAGAATTTCTCCCATTTCTGCATAGAATCACCATCAAATGTGATCTGATCTTTGTCAAAATCACACAGATGAAAATACAGTGTCTGCTTTAATTAAAACCGCCCAAACATTTATAGGTTTTGATATTTTAATGAGGATAGCATGTAAACAATGACAGAAGGGAGAACAATAAGTAAGTGAACCCTCTGCCTAAGGAGACTTTAACAAATTTTTACCAAACATTTTAAGTCAGGTGTGTGCCCAATCACCGATAAGTGGTTTAAAGCTGCCGTGGTAAGACACACCTGGTAAGAAATGTCTTGATGAGAAACATTGTCTGATGTGCATCATGGCTCAGTCAAAAGAGCTGTCTGACCTGCGATCAAGGATTGTTGATTTGTATAAAGCTGGGAAATGATACATAACCATCTCTAAAAGTCTGGATGTTGCTCAATCGACAGTCAGAGAAGTTGTCCACAAATGGAGAGAGTTTGGCAGTGTTGCTTCTCTCGCAAGGAGCGGACGTCCACCAAAGATGACGCCAATAGTTCAGCGCAGAATACTCAGAGAGGTATAAAAGAATGCTAGAGTTTCTGCTAAAGACTTACAGAAATCCCTAGCACAGTCCAATATCTCTGTGCACACATCAAGTACATGTAAAACCATGGCCAAGAATGGTGTTCATGGGAGGACTCCACGGAGGAAGCCACTGCTGTCTAAAAAAACCCATTGCTGCTCGTTTAATATTCGCAAAAAGTCACCTGGGCACTCCACAGAAGTTTTGGAAAATTTTTTGTGGACTGATAAAACCAAAGTTGGTTTGGGAGTAACACACAACGTCATGTGCGGAGGAAAAATGAAACAGCTCACCAACATAAACACCTCATCCCCACCTTGAAGCATAATAGAGGGAGCATCATGATTTGGGGCTGTTTTGCTTCCTCAAGGCCTGGACAAAATATTAACTGTGATGTTTCACTTACTTACTTTTCCCCCTTCTGTCATTGTTTGCATACTATCCTCGTTAAAATATAAAAAACCTCTAAATGTTTGGGTGGTTTTAGTTAAAGCAGACACTGTTTATTCATCTGTGTGATTTTGACAAAGGTCAGATCACATTTGATGGTGATTTTCTGCAGAAATGTGAGAAATTCCAAAACCATCAGATACTTTTTCATACCGTACCACTGTATGTTTGCCGCTTTTCACTTCCTTAAAGTGTCTACATCAGGCTACGTGGCTCCTCCTGTTTTGCGCTTGCTTTGGAACGTTCTTCACACTGGGCTGACGCTAGTGTGAAAAGGCCTTTAGACTGTTGCCACTTTAAACCAATGATTAAAGTGAAATTTTAAAAAGCCTGTGAAAAAAGACATACAATATTACATGAACATGAAAACATAACCTTAATTATCCTATATATGTTTGGGAGTGAGGGTGCGTGAGTGTAAATTTCTGTGTAATCAAAGTCGCTATAGTGTTGGCCATTAGTATTGGAGAACATGACCTCATGCCATTCCACTGACATGTTGGTTAATTGTGCAACAACAACCTGAAAGTCGGGGACAGAAGTGATTTATTGGGGATCTTGTATATTGCTCTCAATTATATAGTTGTCAGTCTCTTTACTTTTTGTGTTGTCTCCCTGCTGAATACCAACTGGTACATAAAAAAGTGATTTATTCTGGGCGAGAATAAAAGCAGATTTGTGATTGACAGAGCAGCAAAGTACTGAGTAATACAGTGATCCCTAGCTACTTTGCGCTTCAAACTTCGTACCCTCAGTCCATCGCTATTTTTTTTCCCCCAGTTAAAAAAAAAAAAAAAATACAGATGAAATGTCCCGATCCGATGACGTAGACCGTAGACTGTCACTCTTTCTCCTGCCGCAGTATTGGTCAGGCAGTGCACTGGAGTTGCTTATTAAAGTTAACGATGATTGATATACTTTAAGGTTTGATCTTGCCGGAGACGCATGGAAGCCGAAACCTCAAAGTGCCGTAAACGTCAATTATCGTTTAACTTGTTAAACAGTTGCTGTGGCAACTCATTGTGTGTAAGTGAGCAGCTTGAGCGGATTTCAATCAATGAAGCATTTAATAAAGCCAAGCATCTTTCTACTTAATTCTTGTTTAAAAAATAATTTGGTTGGACAGTAACATGTTTAAAACTTATTATAATATTACATTTGAAGTGCTTAAAACCCATTTAGTAATATACAGTGGGGAGAACAAGTATTTGATACACTGCCAATACATAAATTGGAATTAACCCTTTAAGAATCCGCAAAATCTCAAAATAACTACCCAAAAACATGTATTACACATTATATTAAGAAAATAAAGTAAAAAATAAGATAGATATTACGTCCCTCCAGTAACATGGATCACACCATAGTTCTTCTTACAACTGACACTTACTATGAGCACACAATTAGAAAATAAAATACAATAATGACAAAAAGCGTTCAATATTGCCATAAGATAAATCAACACAGACATACAGGGGTTAAAAAAAATAATAGAGACACCTTAAAAATCAACAAAAACATTTAATATGGTGTAGGTCCACCTTTTGCAGCAATTACAGCCTAAATACTCAGAAGTATTGATTCGTACAACTTGTGAATTGTTTCCTTTAGGATTTTTAAGCCATTCTTCAGTTAGAATGTTCTCCAACTCTTTTAGGGACGATGTTGGTGAAAATCAACGTTTAAAGAGCATACGACACGAGAAAAAAAGTCTTAAATGGCATTATTATGTGAATTAGAATCATATTTTGAGACGATTCGACTATATACAACAATTTAACAAAGCACAGGTGACGAGAAATTAGCCTTTTAATCTGCCAGTTAGCCACGCCTACCATTATAGGGCTTTAGCGTCCCCAACAGGTGGATGACGTCAGCGGTAGACTGGGCTCATCGATTTTACTATTCAGCCCATTGAGGGGGAATTATTCAGAACGAGGAAAACGCGACGAAGAAAGCCGCCAAATGTCATTGTTTCAGTCTCTCTACTCCAATATTTTTACAGGATATTCTTTTTATCCAAGTATTTTTCCCCAATAGCAATATAAATGGCTTGAGAAGGACCAGTCAGCCTGTCGAGGGGGAACTATTCACAATGAGGAAAACGCGACGAAGAGAGCGGCAAAATGTCATTGTTTCTGTCTCTTTACTTCAATATTTTTACAGGATATTCTTTTTATCCAAGTATTTTCCCCAATTGCTAAATAAATGGCATGGTCATGACAAATAACAGTCTTGTGCTGAATGGAATATGAAATAATAAAAATGCATTTATTCAGGACGACATGGCAAAATTACTCCATAATGGTCAAAACTGTCGACTTCACCTTTACTGGTGAGATAGTGTAAAGCGCTTTGAGCGCCTTGAAAGGTGGAAAAGCGCTATATAAGTGTAACACCATTTACCATTACTGTCGCACCTCCCGAACTATATTTTATGACACCTAAATCGGACATATGTCATTTCCCTTCCCCGGCTTCGGAGAATGTAAACAAACCAGAAGGCGTGACAGCTAGCCGACATGCTAACCCGAACCGAGTGATGTTTCAAAGTCTTCAAAGCGGAAAATCACACATAACTATCCTGGATTATTTGACATGACGACCCGGTTGTCTATTGTCGTCGCGGATCGGCAAACCGCCCGGCGGAGAGCAATTTACAGTTCGTTCCCCGGAGGAGGGTGGCTGGAGTTGTTGTGCAGCTAACGGGCTGCTGCTAATGACCATTAGGACAGCTTTTTACATGCCTATCAATGATCAAACGTAAGTAGTCCTTCATTTAAAGGAAGTTTGTAGTGTTTACTTTGTAATTGCTGGATTCGTATTTGACATAATACTAAACAAGATGTTTACTCACTTCCTCGTAAGTCCAATGGTCCCACAGTAAATATCCACGGTGAATGGGAACCTTTTGAAACTCCAAAAAGGCGCATACGCCTCTCCCTCATACAGAATGATTTTTCTGCAGCCGTTTGGCTGGCGTGATGCGAAAAATAAACGTATTAATCCGCAATTTACAGTTCGTTCCCCGGAGGTGGGTGGCTGGAGCTAACGCACTTAACGTGCTGCTGCTAATGCATTAGGAGAGCTTTTTACATGCCTATCAATGATCAAACGTAAGTAGTCCTTCATTTAAAGGAAGTTTGTAGTGTTTACTTTGTAATCGCTGTATTCGTATTTGACATAATACAAAACAAGATGTTTACTCACTTCCTCGTAAGTCCAATGGTCCCACAGTAAATATCCACGGTGAATGGGAACCTTTTGAAACTCCAAAAAGGCGCATACGCCTCTCCCTCATACAGAATGATTTTTCTGCAGCCGTTTGGCTGGCGTGATGCGAAAAATAAACGTATTAATCCGCAAAATCAGCTGAATCCTTCGTCCTCATACACAACAGTACACTGTAGCGTGAAGAGGACGTCTTCTACCGTACACGTCACAGCGCCCTCCTCCTTAATGCAAGACCGAAGCCGGAAGTCACTCATTTTCCTGGTGCGGGATTCAAAAAACTAAATAAATATAGCGATCGCTTCCACACACATCCAAGCGGTCCATATCATTCAGGAGCATAAAATACCGCGTGTATTATGAAATAAACATGCTTTTTCGTGTCACAGGCACTTTAAACTTGAATTTTTAAAAGTGACCATAAATGCTCAACAATGTTGAGGTCTGGGGATTGTGCTGGCCATACGAGATGCTCAACTTCACTAGAATTCCTTTTCGCCATTCTTTAGCAATTATGTTCAATGATTATGATGCCAAAATGTTAGTGGTTTCAATTATTTTGTCCAACCCCTGTGTTTACATACCTCAATGGCTGCACAATAATACCAAGAAGGAAAACGGCAGCTATTAGTGGCACCCGTCAAGCGGGGGTGACATCAGCTCCCGCGCCGTTTATCGTTTACCTTCCTCCTTCAAATGTTAACTGGCGTTCACCCCCGCTTCCCAATGTAAAAGCAACGTTCTAAACTAATAGAAAGTAGTGCTGGTGTGCCGTCAAACAAGTCCGAGTGCAACAAAGGAAAGCTGACCGCATATATAGTATAATGAAATACCAGATATGCATAGCAATTGGAAATCAACCATAAACCGTAAATAATATACTGTACTTACCATCAATGCTGAGAGGTGACATACAAGACAATGTTACGCGACTTAAAAAAATAAATGATAATAAAAATAAAAACACTACAGACAAAAGGCGGACGAGACTCTGTCGTCGCAAAGTCGGGTACGTCGTAACCCATGGATTACCTGTACTATTATACTGTATGTATATTATATATAAACGAATCTGATTGCACGGATGATTTCATCCAAGCTCGAGGGGCCATTAAGGAGCTGGGTCCCAGACTCTTCTCATGGTGTTTGAAAGATACAGGGAGAACAGTCTAACCATGCCAGACAAGCATATTTCACCCCATCATTTTAAACAATTTCCAAACTGCATTGATGGCAAATCTACTGTGAGCGTACCACTGAAATATGTCTAGGTCGGGGGTAGGCAACCCGTGTTTTAAGAGCCACATGCGGCTCTTTAACACTGCCCCAGTGGCTCCTTGAAGCATTTTCAAAAATGTTTGAAAATGGAAAAAGACGGGGGAAAGAAATATATATTTTTTTGTTTTGATATGGTTCCTGTAGGAGGACAAAAATGACACAAACATTCTTAACGTTTTCCACTGCTGTAAAAATGTGTAGAATAAATATTAAATTTCAATTTTCTTTCAAAAAAGATTTGTGTCATAGCCTGCGACACACGTTTCTATCAGCAGGGCGGGATGCCAGGCAGGTGGCGATTGTAAACAAACCGGCAGCCGACTACCTAGTTGGGAGTGAGAGAAAAAGTGTGATTCCATTACTTTTGAAGAACTTAGAGGAGTGCAAAAATAAGACTTAAAAAGTGGATTGCATCGCCAAACTTCATTACTGCTGCAAGTTTTGTTGCAACCCAGGAGATAATCAAGTGTGGAAAACCGTTCACAGATCGTGAGTACATGAAGGAGACATTCATCAACATATCAGAACACCTATTTGCATAATAGCAATATATAATAATAATAGCATAGCATAATATAGAAAACAAAGACATGCCCAGGTAAGGGGCATGTTATGAAAGTTCCATTTTGTTGTTTTTCTTTAATTTCATAAAGGCAATGAAAAAGTTCATTAAAATTGTAATGAAGTTAAACTTGAGGTGGCAACATACAACAAAGTAGCCACGTGGTGCGTTGAATGCACTGCAGGGAAAATAAACATTAAATCATGAAGGCTCATTATGTTTCTATTAGCCAACTCAGTCATTTTGATAATAGGCTAATATAGCTGATACAGATAGATACAGCATGTGTTGCCTTCATTATAAGGCTTATGTAAGGCTTTTATTTTTTTGCGGCTCCGTACATATTTCTTTTTTGTCTTTTTGGTCCAATTTGGCTCTTTCAACATTTTGGGTTGCCGACACCTGGTGTAGATGGTAAAAAGGTTTACATATGCACAGAATCTGACCAGGAGTATTGGAAACTGACACAAGTAGATATTTTAAAGCCAATCGACATCTAGTTCTTTGTATTGCTTAGGCCAACAGTTATTTTGTTGTCTTCTTTTGCACATACAGTAGTTACCGGTACACCGCTCTCCTCCTTCCATCGCTCCCCTTTTCTTTCTTCTTGGGTCATTAGCATGTTGCTGATGGGGGTCGGTCATCCATTGAGCGGTACAGCTAGGTTTGGCTGGGTCTGTAGTGGGCCTGTCAGGACAGGTCATTAAGAAAACGACAGGTCGGGGAATACACAGACAAGGTTGATTGGTTTCCTGCAGCCGTCAGCAGAGCCCTGCAGCATCTTTTGACCCTTTGAGCCTCATCTATCCTGTTCGTGCACACACACGGCGCATGCACACCGCTATACACACATGCATGCGTGCACACACACTCAAACAATTGTGTACAAACAAACACAGAAAGCCTGTTTATATAGACACGATGTTCTACATTACATGTAAAGTTTGGGAATGTACATAGTTTGAATAATACAAATGTGATTTCCTTATTGTATTCATTCACTTTAAAGTGATCCTCTGATTTAAATACATGTAGGCTCTAATAAACCACAATTGTTCTCTTGTACTAAATATGTTGTTAGAAACAAATAAAATGTTAAATCAATGGCAATATTTTATAATATTTAGTCCATATTTTGACCGTTAGTTGGCGCCATGGTTTGCGGGCTCGCAGTGATGACGTAATTGGTATCTTTCCGAATGTGTAGCGTGTTCAACAATTGCTTATTGCTGCCTAAACTCGCGAAGTAAAATGCCATGATGTGCTGCTTTTGGATGCAATTTCCAGTCAAATGGAAAAAAAGGGGAGTGAAGTGAGTGGTCAAGGTGAAATTATTTTTAGTGAATAAATGTGCATAAGTGGAAGCTTCTCCCCATTTTTGGTCCCTGTATGCATGTATCCTACCCACCACGCGTTACAACTGGCGCCCGAACATTTTTCCTGGATCCTCAGTCAAGTAAGGGTCCCATCGCGTCTGCAATAATGGTTTTGGATCTGTCCATTTATTTTTATTCGTTGGTCCCACAGCGGCTTTTCGGATCAGTCTATTTTGTGGAATCGACGGCCTAATCGCGGCTGCGATATTTCCATGGGATCGGTCTAATTCCTGGATCTTCGAGTGAGTAAAAAACGCAGATTTGGATTAGTATTGCTATCTTTTTTGTTGACTATTCTTCGTGGGAGTTTTCCCCAAATCATACTAAATAATTAAAGCACTATGGCACGCTGCAGTGACGACAGTGACTCTGACGTGGACCTTACAACAATGTTGGAGTTCGTCAGGGAATGCGTGTTTGCGTACTGCTGAGCTCCCGAGTGAAGAGTGGTCAAGGTGGAAATATTATTTTTTGTGAATAAATGTGCATAAATGGAAGCTTCTCCCCTTTCTGATACTTTTATACACGTATCTTAGCTACCACGCGTTACAATGTACAAGACCTGGATTACACAAGATGTGCTCTTTGGCCTGTACTGTATGTAAAGCACACAACAGCTCTGGATGCTAACAATCTAGATAATTATATTGGGAAAACGTTTGAAAACGCAATATGCTTACCTTGAATATCTGCTAATAAAACCGGAGTTCCCGAATCCCAACAGCATGCACTCTCGCTCCCAACCGGAGTTCCCAACAGGACTCGCTCGCATCACCAGTTTTGCCCAACTTTTGTCTTATCGGGTATTTGCTGCACGCATTTTTCCCTGAAACTCGTCTTGTGAACGACCGACAGTGCTGTCCTGCTCTTCACTTTTCAGATCTGGTTCAAATAGGAAGGGTAGAACTAACGACATGTTGGGAAAGCTAACGAGTGACAAGCTGGAATTCGGCATTCGGGGCCAGTGACGTCACGCACTGCGACGTAACAAGAATGGCGACCTATCACTTAAAATAATTTTACAAACTTTATTAAAACAAAAACATTAAGAGGGGTTTTAATATCAAATTATTATAACTCATACTAACATTTATGTTTAAAGAATTACTTGTCTTAAAAATAGAGGATCCCTTTAACTATTGTGTTGAAGGCAAAGACCCAGACTAGGCTTGTCTTGTCTAAATCTTGTCTTTCTTGAAGTGAAACACAAAGACTTCATGAATCAACAACAACTAATGAAATTGTGGTTTCACGCTTGGAGTCAGCACTGTAGCAACAGACCGAAGGAAGCCTTTGAAGTGAACCACAGTTTTCTTAAAAGGTCACATGTGAGGATGCGTTTAGATGCAACGGAGTGCTCTGTCATGCGCACAAAGATGGAATGCTGCCTAGCATCCATCCCTGTTGTCTGATGCACTGTGAATGTCAAACCCACAGGCATTAACACCCGGCATCTTTCCACCTCACCATGCATACCCGACCCCCACCCTACCTGACCCCTCCAGCCTGAAGCAACCCCAGCCTACCTGATGCAAAAGCTTGCTGCCTGAGGCATTTTTGTCCAAAATAACCCGTATAATAACGTTACTTCAAATGTCAAAGCTAGGATTGTTGGCGCACGAATGTATTTGTGTGGTCAGTGCGGTAGTGAGTTGAGTTTTGGGGTATCTTATGGCACTAACAATCCACCCCCTTTCATCCCTTAGTGTAATCAAATGCATTAATGTGTAAAAATGTCATTTAGCACAACACATCCCACTGCAGGCTGCTTAGTAGATGCTGAGAGACAGATAGCGTTTGAGTGACAGGCTCCGGCTGTGGCCTGCCGGTGAGTGCCAAAGAAACACAAGCAATTCTTCATGCGTGGGCTCAATCACGAAACCAGTTTCTTACTTGTGGAAAGGACTGTGGTGATAACATTCCCACTAACAACAACATTAAAGGAAATGCACAAAGTCTACCATTAACCTCCATGCGGTGACTTTTGATGCACAATATAATTGCTAATGGGACCTGTCTTTGGGGTGAAGTTGTGTTAACCTCTGATCAACCCCAGGTCAACCACTTATAGCCCAGATAGAATTCATTACATTTCAGCCACTTCATCATCAACATCTGACTGACCAATTTCACACTCGTGACATTAGAAAACACTAAGGGAATGGCAGAGGTAAAATGCATTTAACTTACCATGTGATAATACCCTCCCCCCCCCTATTGGTAATAAGTAAATAAATAACTTACCTTCATTTTGTGGTTTCCACAGAACCCAAATTACATATTGTCCCAAACAGACTGCTGACGGTATACACACATGGCCAATATTGTCTATCCCCTTCTGAAAACCCCTCACAAACCCACTGAAATAATTCAAAAATGGAAAGAAAAGTATATGCCAAAATGCATAAAAGCCACTGAGAGAATGTCTTTTGGGCAGATGAGACAAATCTGTTGAAGGTTTTTGGGATGACAGATGCAAAACTGAACTATATAAAGAAAAGCACTCTTTACCAACTTGGAAAAAAATGGAGGAGGTTTTGTTCTGGGCGCTCCTTTGTTGCATCTGGCTCTGGGCGTCTTGAATCTGAGTAGTGAACAATGAAATGTCAAGATGATCAAGGTATTCTGGAGTAAAAAGTGCTGCCCGAAAAGTTTGGACTCAGCTTCAGGCCATAGGTTTTCCAACTGGAAAATGAACCAAAATCTATAGCCAAAATTATACAGCGGTAGCGAACCGGGAATCATTGACCTATTCTGAACATCACCGATCTAAATCCTTTTGAAAATTTACTGCATGGAAGGACTTAAAGGGAACCTGGGACTTCAAGACTTGTAGATTCTAATAAGCCACAATTGTTCTTTTTTTCCTAAAATATGTTCTTAGAAAAAATAATAACATATTGGCCCGAATATAAGACGGTGTTTTTTGCATTGAAATAAGACTGAAAAAGAGGGTCGTCTTATATTCGTGGGCTGGACATTATACCCATTCACGATGCTAGATGGCGCCAGATATCATTGAAGCGATGTTCTGTCATGACAAATCTCAGCAACTAGTTCAACCAGTTTGCATTATTTTATTGCAATGTTTTTCCTTATTCAGATTTGTTTCAAGACTACAGTTACAGTTAGACTCACTTTGATGGTTAATGCAGTTATTGCAATTTTCTTGTTTTATCACAATAGATTGGTTTATTTACATTTCAAAAAACAGAAGCCATTCATTTACTAATGTGATTGCACTTTAGTTTACATATTTAAAAGTTCAGATATTAAGATTTGAATGAGGCAAAATAACATGCTTTTTCTCTCAAATATATTGTTATAATTATTTGCTTCATATGTACTGTAATTATTTTCTGTATAAAAATTAATTTGTTGTTCAAACAGTCTTTTTTCAAAGTTGAGTCTTGAAAAAGAGGGTGTCGTCTTATAATCAGGGCCGTCTTATATTCGGGCCAATACGGTATTGCCACGGTATTTCCCGAAACCAAAAACTCGGAAGAAAAAATGTGAAGAATGGATCAACTTGCGCAGACGTTTAACACCAGCAAGGTGAAGCCATAAAATTTTCATATGCAGTAAACTTTTTGTTGGGTTGGCATGGTACTTCAGAGGACAAAGAGTTAAGTAAAAAATATCAAAATGGCTTATTTTTTAGCGTGGCGTTTTGCCGTGCTGCTTCTGTAAGACAATGAATGACCTGAAAAGAATTAAAATGGTATCTGACTGCCACTGTTACCTTTTTTGTTGTTAAAAAAAACAACTTTAGTAATGGGGAAGTGTAAATAAATTATAGCATTAAGATTTGTTATTAATGAAAATATTAAAAGTAAAAGCATTTATAATCACTACACAAAAATAGCAATGTAAATTGCCCAAAAGAACGGTCAGAGACGTGAGACAACCAGAGGATATAATATATAACAAAGACAGGGCATATGGTGGTAAAGGATAGATTATTGAAACAGGAGAATGTCATTTTCAGTGGCGTAACAAAAGGGTATCGATAAAAATGGTAATGCTAAACTTAGGTTGGCTCGTTTCTTTTTTCCGTCTTTTTCAGTCCTTGACACTCAAGCTATGTCTTTTAACTCAACATTTGTATGGTCTTCCACATATTTACCAGTGAATTTGGACATCATTTTCTGACAGAATTGGTAGGTTTTGCTCTGTTAACCTCTCCTTTGTACATTATTTTCATTCATTTTCTATTGGGGACAAATGGGAGCTTGTCCCCCCTAAGCAACAGAAGCTAAAGTCATTAATATTAATGAGCGGAAGTGACGTGTAGCGTGCGGTACGCCATTCCTTCTACATGGTGAGACGCCCAACACATCCGCTCATTGGTTAAAAACGGCGAGTACTTACTATTTGGTTTTTTTTTTTAGTCTTTTTTTTACCTTTTCATTGCCTCAAAATACCTTTTGCATGTTTCCCTCTCATACTTTTAAGCATTGTTTTCATGTGGTAGCTATTAAGCAGATTGTTGATCTGTTGACCACTTTCACGTCACGTAGCATATTTAAACCACCCTTATTTGATAGTACAATGTTAAAGTATTTTCTTATGGCATTATGTTTTGTCCATATGTATCTAAACAAAACAAGCTGAAAGTGCACGGTAGTACTTTGGGTGTCAAATTCATCTCTTGTAGACGTTTCGCTGGTGCAACACATTTTGGCTGAACACCGTTTTTTTTTCCTACTCTCGTCTCATCCAGTCTTTCCTGTTGATTTTGCTTTGGCTGCTCGTTTTGTGAAATATCGACAGTGCTGTCATGCTCATTAATGTTCCTCTCGGGTAATGATTTGATCTGTTGACCACGTTAGTCACGTACCATATTTAAACCACCCTTATTTGATATTACTACATTTAAGTATTTTCTTAAGTCATCTTTAATATGCTCTTTATGTATGCATCTAAACAAAACAAGGTGAAAGCACACGGTTGTACTTTGGGTGTCAAATCCACCTCTTGTAGATGTTTCGCCGGTATAGTACATTTTGGAAGAACATAGTTTTTATTTTTTTTTGCTACTCTCATCTCGTCTCATCCTGTCTTTCCTGTTCATTTTGCATTTGCTGCTCATTTTGTGAAATATCAACAGTGCTGTCATGCTCATTAATGTTCCTCTCGGGTTCGAATTGAAAGGGTTGAACAGATGACATGTTTATGAGGCAAGAGTCATACTCTGGAAGCCTATCAGCGTAACCATGTGACGTCACCGCCCTGCGACGTCTACAACAATGGCGACCCACAAGTTAAAGTAGTTTTACAAGTTGTATAAAAACGAAAACCTGGAGAGGGGTTTCAATATCAAATTATTTTAAGACATAATAACGTTTATCTTTTAAGAACTACAAGTATTACTATCAGTGGATCCTTGCCGTCTTGGAGACAACTGGAGGTGAATTCTCACAATCAAGAAGCCAAAGTCCAATCTGCTTGTATATATTTTCAATTTATAGCACCAATTTGTTCCTACAGAACCAAAAAAGAAGAGTAAACTTAGTGTAGCATTACAGGGAAGAGTTGAAGAAAAAAAGCAACGCAAAATTACATCCTGAAAAGTGCAAAGTAGTACGAGATACAAGCTGAGCTAATGCCAATACATTGGCACTTCTCTATGAAATTACTATGTCGCGTCCTACAGTAGTTGTTTGTGTTACTTATTTAGTGTGAACTATACAGCTGATGCCTGGGAAATGGTTAATGCACTATGGCAAACCCGAGGTAAAATGTGGCTTTAACATGCATACGGAATCAGATTTCCAGGTCTTCCAATTATATGCGATGACAATTAAAGTCCACTTCGGATATTTCCACCCAACTTGCATCACTTATTAACCATCTTTGCTCAGCCATTACCAACACTTGTACCTGTGTAGAAATTTATATCTCCCTATTTCATGTTAAACTCTTTGTCTCCATTTTTGTCAATTAACTTAATCATATGCATTTATATGCCCAATGCATGTGTGTGTGTGCTGTGTGTATGTTTATAGGGCCAAGCAGCAAGACGGGGGCAGGTGAACGATAGCAACTCTAATTAGCAGGGTGGTGGCTCCTGTGCTGTGGAGTTCCGGGGATGAGTCGTCAGGGACTTAAGATTCCTGGCTCAGTGGAGAAGACATAGAAAAACAGCGTTAATTGGTGCGAGTTATTTATAGAAACATACCTCTTTCAAGGTTAGTGGGTTAAGTCTGCTCAGTCCTCTGTGGGAGCCGTCATGTTTAGTGGTGACAAACAGACTGCTGCCTAAAAAGCAGCCCCACCTTGCAATCCCTCTGGAGTCATAAAACCACATGTACACATACATTATTATGGCACGTGTTCGCTTTTGTAGAAGGGCTTTAGGAAGGTATTGCAGCATTTCCCGCAGACTACCATTTTTGAGGTGGCAGACATGAGAGGTCATTAAGAATTGAAGAAAGAATGTCGTCGGGTGAGAATTTGGCCTGGGATCGGATAAAAAAAAAAAAAAAAAGTGCTTTAACCCAGGGGTCCCCAACGACCGGTACCGGTCCGCGCAGAAATAATAAATAATTTATTAAGGACTGCATTCTGGCCGATTGACTTTGGCTTGTGCCGCTTAACACACCAATATCCCTGTCTACTCTAGATATACAACTACAGGATTGGAGGCCGTCATAGAAATGCATTGATTGGACTGTTAGCAGTACATCTTGTTTTGTATATCTATGTGCGCTTGGCCTCGATAATAACGTATGACGTAGGTCGTCGCCCATCACATTTGTTCCCGGGAATAATTAGCCCCTACACTAGAATGACTGAAAAACAGATGTTTTTGGACAGATTTTTTTACGGGGAAAAGGGAACCTGACGAGCTAGATGATGAGCCTAGAACCTCGAAGAAAAAAAAATCTATGCTACTTCCCAATCACTAAAGACCCACGGACTGCGAAGGAGTGAATAAACGAGTGATTCGTGTCAGTGCAACAGGAATATCAGCTTGTAGAGATCGCAAATAACGGCAACCTTAAACGTACATTTAAGACAACAACTCTACCAAGGTTCTGGATTAAAGTCATTTCGGAATATCCTGACATCGCTAGGAGAGCACTGAAAACTGTGCTTCAATTTCCAACATCGTATCTTTGTGACGCGGGCTTCTCTCACACTAGCATCTTGGGACCATCTCGTCTCAACGAAACAAGCTCAGGCCTCCCACTAATTTAGCGGGTGAGTTATATTTTCCCTGCACTTTACACGACAGGGACCGTGAATGCAGCGATTCCAAAGTACACACTACAAACTTTCTTTAAAGAAAGGAATATTAACTTACATGTGCCATGTTAGCTGCACACAACAACTGCATGCAGCTCTCTCACTTAACTGCTTAGCCGTGTCGTTAAGCATTAATTTACGCCATTTTCGTGTTGCACATGTATGTTTATGATGTAAATAATTTTTTAGCACCGTTGGATTACATTGAGAGTCCAACTGAATTTGAACTTTTTTTCACTGCCACAAAAGCTTTGGAAGCAAAATTTTATATTGGTGCAAAATTTGACAGAACACCGGCCAATGAAACAAAAGACCCAAATCACACTGGTCCGTGGTGCAAAAAAGGTTGGGGACCCCTGCTTTAGCCCCATTTACGTGACCTGGTGACTGTGTTTTTTTTTTCCATTTAGTAATGAAACCAGTTGTTTTTAACTATCAGTCCATTTTTCAGTTTCTTGTTCACAGAAACCAGTGTGTGTCTACCAAGGGTGTAGGTTTGCATAGGGACGGTAGTGACATAACACTAGCAACTTTTCACGATGCTGAAATTGTCCTCACCAAATTTTAAGCACCCTTATTTGCATTATATAATGACTTCAGTCTTATAGGTCATTTAGATTTTCTTCCCAATGTTGTAAGGATAGAATTGACCCTACTATTATTGAGTAAATTAGTGTATTTTCAGTATGGTCAGACTTACATTTACCCCTTTTCACTTGCTGAATGTGCTGGTCCACCCCCCCCCCCCTCCTCCAATGCACATTTGATTAGCTGATGCCTAGAACACACAGAAATACATGTCAACATGCCGCCTCCTCCGCCCCCTTCAAAGACGAGGGATATTAGATTTTTTTTTCGGCCAGCAGCAGCCACTGTAAGTAATGTAAAAAGACATCAGTGTTGTGGAGGTGTGGAACACGCCACTAATTTCTCTACTGAAAGTCCGACCTGCATCAGAGTTAGCATAACATTAAACTGTGTGAACTGCTAACCTGCAAAACTCGAGTAGAAAGTGCTTAGAGATAAGTGTCCTCCTGTACTGCATGTTTTCTACAGTTAATGTTACATTTATAAATAATTTTATTTGCAGCCTATGCAGACATGTTTTTAACCCCCCCTCCCACAACTCCCCCCCCCCCCAAAAAAAAAAAAAAAAAAAAAAAAAAAACACTAAATTTCTTTTATATGAAGCAAGGGGTTTTCCCCTATTTTCTCCCTTGGAAGTAACTATTTTAACTTTTTTCATTTTTACGTAGGAAACACATCAGCATATTGGTGAGCAATGTAGCCATGATCCCCGCTTACCCAATCTGTTTGGTCTTATTAATGTCCCAACCCCAGCAAAAAGTGTATATGCAGGTTATGCTGTTATAGCGTCCCTACCAATGTTGAGACAAAAACTACGCCCTTGGTGTCTACCACAGTTCAAAATAGAATATGATTCCAGGAATTCCTTTTTCCTCACCTTTATCGTAGATCCTCCGCATTCCAATGGTTTCTACCTGGCACACGTGCAACCCCGCTAAAAGTTAAACGGACTAGGTTTTGTGTAACACATCAAAAACTGGTTAATCAATATTTATTTCTCTCGGATATTTTATTATACTGTGTGCCAAAAATTAGTATTTTTTTTCTGAACATTCCAACACATTTTTGAGAAAAGACTCAAATGAAAAAATATAGGAAGAAATGGCTGGGATAGTGAGGACAGGGAGGTTATCCCTTCGTTGAAACCCTCGTTGGAGGCATCTTCATCTGCCGTCCCATTCTCCCGAGGGCCCCTACTTCTCCATTTCATTAGTTTGTCAGCCTGCACGAAGGATTGTGCATTAGGCCTTTAATTTAGTGGATTGCCAGAGGCGGCCTACGCTGCCTAGTGTGACTCTCAGCTCCAACAGACTGGAATCTAACTAGGATCAGCTAAGCTAAACTTAATGCAGCCACACACGGGCACGCGCGCACATGCACTTTGATACACACATACGTGCAACATAATGACACATTCACTGCAGTCGTGCCAGAGAATTCGTATGGTGTTTTTGCCTTGCTGGTAGTAATGAACTTTGATTTAGGGGACAAAAACAAATAATAGAACAGAAGGAAAATAAGATTAAATGTTTTAAGGCTGATAGGCTGTGCAATAGAAATGCACATTAGATCAACATTACTCAGGAATTATAAAGAAAAAATACACAACACAAAATTACAAGAAAGGAAAAAACCACATTAAATTACACGTACTAAATTATCTAAATATATAACTTCATCATTCTAAACTAATCAAGGGTAATTCCATCCATCCATCCATCCATGTTTTTATCAACGATGACGATAACGAAAATATTTCGTCAACGAACACTTTTTTTCATGCCAAGGACGACAGTTTTCGGCTGACGAGATGAGAACGAGACAAAAATGCGCAACAGTTTCCGTCACACGCACACAACGTGTGACATTTTATGTGTACTGTATTTTTCGGACTATAAGTCACACCTGAGTATAAGTCGCACCAGCCCAAAAATGCGCAATGAAGAGGAGAAAAAAAAAACATACAGTGTGTCGAACCGGAGTATAAGTCACATTTTTGGGGAAATTTACTTGATAAAATCCAACACATAGAACAGATATGTCATCTTGAAAGGCAATTTAAAATAAAAATACAATAGAGAACAACATGCTGAATAAGTGTACAGTATGATAATGTTACATGATGCATGAACAACGTAATGCGAACGTAGCCGGTATGTTAACATAACATAGCTATTAAGAGTTATTCAGATAACTATAGCATAAAGAACATGCTAACAAGTTTACCAAACCATCAGTGTCACTCCAAAACACCAAAATAACATGTGAAAGTATTAGAGCTGTCAAATTTATCGCGTTAACGGGCGGTGATTAATTTTTTAAAAATTAATCGCATTAAAATATTTGACGCAATTAACGCATGCATGGAATGACCCGTTCATGCATCGCCTCAAGCATTTACAATGACGCCATTTCAGCACATTGAGAGCGAAATGGCAGAGAAATGCGAGTGGACACAGGTTCACGTTCATTGGACCGCGCCTTTTATTGGCTCAAGCTTTGGCAGCCACTACCAATAGTCATGGTTGCCCAACTTCCCAACATGCATTTGGGCGGAGCAAGAAACAATCATTTCCTTAACACGCTTATTTGAACACAACGCAGAACATACAGTATTGTATACCATTTGCAGCCACTACTGACACTCATGGTTGCCCAACTTCCCATCATGCATTTGGGCGGAAGAAACGATCTTTTTCTTAACACGCCTAAATGAACACAACGCAGAACAGACTGTATACCATTTGCAGCCACCACTGACAGTCGTGGTTGCCCAACTTCCCATCATGCATTTAGGCAGAACAGGAGACGTTCTTTTTCTTAACACGCCTAATTGAACAACGCAGCACATACTGTATACCATTTGCAGCCACCATTGACGGTCATGGTTGCCCAACTTCCCATCATGCATTTGGGCGTAACAGTTAAGTGGCTACAGTATCATTTAGTGAAAGCACAACAAAAATAATATTCCTATCTCTCAAAAAAATATAAAATTACTATAACTTGTAGTTCTTAAAAGATAATTTGAGTACAAGTCTTTCTATCGGTGGATCCCTTTAACAGAAAGAATGTTAATAACGTTAATGCCATCTTGTGGATTTATTGTTATGATAAACAAAGACAGTACTTATGTACAGTATGTTGAATGTTTATGTCCGTCTTGTGTCTTTTCTATTCCAACAATAATTTACAGAATAATATAACATATTTTAGAGATGGTTTGAATTGCGATTAATTACGATTAATTAATTTTTAAGCTATGATTAATTCGATTAAAAATTTTAATCGTTTGACAGCCCTAGAAATTATATAACAATGTGTTAATAATTTCACACATGAATCGCTCCAGAATATAAGTCGCACCCCCAGCCAAACTATGAAAAAAGCTGCGACTTATAGTCCAAAAAATACGGTAGTTAGTCTCACACTGTAAGCATTTTGCACTTTACAATGACAGCGCCTGTCCAGTGGAATTCATTAGAGAAATACAAAAATTTGCTCCCATTTTTCATGAGCTGAACTCCAAAATCTAAGACTATTTTATCAAATATACACAATCCCGTCTAATTCTTTGTTGGTGAGCTCTTTTCCTTTGCTGAGATAATCCACCCATCTCTAAAATGCAGCCTATCAAGATGCTGAATAGACAGCATGATTATTGCACAGGTGTACCTTAGGCTGCCCACAATAAAAGCTTATCACACAGCACAATGGCACAGATGTTGCCAGTTTTGACGAAGCGTGCAATTGGCATGACTGCAGGCATGTCCACCAGACCTGATGCCTATAGATTGAATTTTCTTTTTTCTACCAGAAGGCATTACAGAGAAATCGGCAGTTCATCCAACGAGCCTCACAACTGTAGATCTGATGTAAACACATCAACTTTAAATTTCCACATTCTATATCTTCTCCTCCAAGAAACATCCAGATTTTGAAACATTTGGTTTACATTTTGCAACACTGGACAAGTATTTTTCTTTTTCAACAAAAGAACCCCAGTTTTGATTGTTAGGGCCGATGATAGACAGTAGACGTTTTCAGACATAATATAGCGCGACATTACTGAAGGAAGTGACCTGCAATCTACCTGGGTGGTGGCTTTCAGACATAGGGAAATTCATGGGTAGTTTGCCAGCTCGGTCGCCTGTATAGTAGAGGGAAATGTAACGGTACTTACCCGATTTGGCAGCTTTGACATGCAGCATGCGACTCAGGCATGACGTCATGTCTGTTTAATTTTTTTAGATTCTGCTGAAGAAATAAAGCTAGTTTGCTGTACCGATCAGACCCATTCATTTTTCAGAGAAAACACTAAACAACGCCCTCAAACATGTTTATTTAGAAATAATAATTAAAAAAAAAAACCATAAACAAAATATCCTAAAAACACTCGTACTGCCACAGTCCTGCACCGTCCCATTTAGAAGTTAACAGTCTCTTCCTAAGCCCTAAAATTGGCAAACAAAGGCTGGATCTATAAGTTAATTAATAAATCCTTTTTTTGCTGCTTGTAAAATGTTTGTTTTTTTTAACGTGAAAAAAAAAAAAAAAAGATTTTTTTTCACCGCGTTTTAGTCATATTATAGCTAGTTATCAACCTCTGCGCTCTCAAAAGGAACATTAAGTGCTGCATTCAGACATCGCTTGAGCGGGTAATGTACTGAACCTCTGACTTGGTGGTGAGCTGGTTCAGGCTAATATTGGTCCTTGTCAGCCGAGCCGCCAAAGTGTTTACACATAACGCAGTGTTTCCCACCAATGAAAGAGACTGTGGCGGCCCGCCACAGTCTCGTTTGGGCCCGCCACAGTCTCGTTTGCGCCCCCCCCCCCCCCCCGCCGAAAAAAAAAAAAAAAAAGATACTAATCAGATGTGTCAGTCAGCCGATTACACAGCTGTAGCCCACTCCACTCTACTACCCGCGCGAGTGAGAGCAGCATTTTAGAGTAGTATTTTATTTATTTATTTATTTATTCATTTAAGAGACGCAAGGGGAACGAGTAGGAAGAATGGGAGAACGAGCGAGATAGCGAGAGATAGCGGTCGCATGTCGTAGCAGCCCGCTGTTATTTTGTTATTGTTTTTCTTTATTATTGTTACCACAATCAAGTGGGTAAGCAAATACAGACTTCTCTCCTTCTTCCCCATATCCGGGGCATTACAATAGTTTGGATCGGACTTTTCGGCGAAAGTGAGCGGTGGACGGCCGTCTTGGACGGAAAGCAAACTTTGATTGAACTTGCGCAGAGAGGCGGGGCCCAAAATAAAGCCTTGCTCTATTTTCAGAGCGTTGGTCACAGTAAAGTATTTATTAGTTCAAGCAGAGTAAAATGATACATATTCACGGTACAAGAACGTCGTTTCCGTGTCCATCGATTGGTAAGAAAAGGCTGTTTGTACGAGTGACGTGTGGGCGCTCCCGTCGGGGGGACATTTCGCGTGGAGTGGCTATTTTTCGGCACAACACCGACGCGCCAACTTCAGACAATTACGGCTGACGAAAGTTGGATAAATGCGCCCCCCCCGCCCCCCAAATTTCGCGAGCTCTGGGACACTCGAGAAATGACTCTCATACCTCTCCTTGCTAAGTTAATGGTACCTCGATGTGCGTTTGTGTGGAAATTTAGTTCACGAACAACGGGGAAAAAACTATTCACCTTCTCACCGAATCAAGAAAAACTTTACACGGCCATTAGAATTCCCCCAGTCCTGTAAATGGGTCAGTTGACAGAAGGACTGTTATTGTTGTGGTAATGTAGTACTTATGAGGGTCAAATAAAAAGGAAAAAGGAGGGCTACGACGGCGGTCTGAAACCCGCGGCTCTTGGGCCGCATGCGGCTCTTTAGTGCTGCATCGGAGCTTTTTTTTTTTTTTTTTTTTTTTAAATGGAAAAAGATGGGGGAGGGAAATATATTTTTTGTTTTAATAGGATTTCTAGGAGGACAAACATGATACAAACATTCTTTCAATTCATTAATATTGTAATGAAGTTAAACTTGTGGTGTCATCGTACAACAGAGTAGTCACGTGGTGCGCTATAGGATCCACTGCAGGGAAAATAAACATTTAATCATGAAGGCTAATTATGTATTTCTAGCCAACTTATTCATTTTTATAGTAGGCTAATATAGCTAGTATTGATAATTATAAGGCTTGTACAAGGCTTTTAATTTTTTGCTGCTCCAGACATACTGTATCAGTTTTTTTGGGGGGGGGTCAAATATGGCTCTTTCAACAGTTTGGGTTGCCAACCCTGAGTCACTACGAGATGTAAGTCGTACTATTGCTACGAGAAAAAAAGTCGCATTATTACATAGGGTAACGTAGCTGTAATCAGCAACGCATTTTACATACATGTACAGTAGCTGAGAGCTATAACATTAGCCTAGCTAATGAAATATTTCAAATATATCTTTGGTATGGTTCTTCTTGGGGGAAAAAAATAATGAAAAAAAAAAAAAATTCGCCGTGGCACGACATGGTGTGGCTGTCCGACTCCGATGCAGCCCACCACCACAGTTTCGAAAAATCCTATGGTCAGAGAGCCTCCCACCACAGTCTCCTAAAATCCTGTGGGAAACACTGTAACGCATGCTAGGTACATGCCGGTACATTACCGGACTTCATCGGTTGTATGAAGGGTAATCTCCCCAGAAATCAGTGGTGAAAAAGTATTTATCCTGAATTGTGCTGAGAACAATTTTTGATTCCGCGGCTTGACATATTTCAACAACAACTTTAAATTACCACTCATAAAGCAAATTAACACAATAATGATGCAAGAATTTTCTTATGAAAAAGCCAGTAGCCAAACACTGCATTACATCATAGTTGCCAATCAATAATCATCAAAATATTGTCTTTGTCACACTTGCCCAGATGTATTTGCATGTACAAAATAATGACTTTGAGGCAGAAGTTATGTTGGAGGAAATTTAACAAAGTGTAAACTATCCACTTCAAACAGTAGGCCTACTGCATGCAGCTAAAAAAATATAAGATTAAAGAAAACAAAACTATTATATTAAAATTATTCACTTGCTTCATAAACATTATTGCAGACTGCCGAAAATGTAAACATTCCGTCAGGCAAGTAAATCCAGTTTCTTTGAAGTTTAAATATTTGAAACACAACAAACATTTTTGGATATGATTTTGCTCCTTCAGAAGCAAAATGCTGTTATCGAAAGGCTTACAATGGAAGTAAGCTCATGCTTACTTCTGACTGGTTAACGTTAGCGGCTGGCATCATACAAAAATCTCCACTGGATGACTATCTTCCTCTTGCCCTGTATTCTGTGGAGTGTTTTGATTTCCGCAGAATGCGTTGAAATCAGCGGAAAATTCCACATTTGCAGAATCATGGATTCCAGGGGGGGCTGTAAAGGGGCTCCTGTTTGTGATGTTGTGTGAGTGAGCGTTTAGCTGATGATAATTTGTTATGGGTCGAGTGGACCATTGTGGTGATGAGGTTGACTATACACATACCTACAGTATAAAATACCCCAAAAAGTTTCACTCATGTGGAAAACTATCTTTTGTAGTTGAGAGAATGGAAACGCCTATAAAGTTTGTGGTTTTGGGATTTAAAAAAAAAATTTTTTTTTGACGGATTCATAAATAGTTTGATTTAATGCTTTTTAAATGTGTAGTTTTTTCATAAAAATGTAGACACGTCAGGGTGTGTTTACAATGGTGGCAGTTTTATATGCCCGCTGATCATATTATATACTGTAAAATAACGTATGTTCACCAAGGGGCTGTTTTGGGTAAACATGCTATCTCCTCATACTATATGCTACAATATTCATTTTGGATTTGCTACTTTGCCATGCCCACACTGATGCATATTTTAGTCAGGATATGTATTGCCTATATTCACAGTGTATTATATTCAATTCATACTTATTAAAAAAATTGGTATTACGATATTTGAACTTAGTGTCATAAGATTGTCATAAGACCATCATAATTATGACATGACACTGTCATAAATGCTTATGACAGATGTCGTTAAGTGTGCTAAACCTAACACAGTTCCTAACTCTAATCCCAACACAAAGACATTTGAAAAAAAATCTAAATAGTGCATCAAAACTGAAATAATTTACTGAATGACACTCATTCACATTTGTCATAGGCCCTCGTTCATATTCATGACAGGTGTTATGTCATCGTTATGACAGTCATTTGACACAGAGTTAAAATAAAGTGTAACCAAATCTTTAGTTTTCCGTGTATTAATGTTCTTATTGAAAATATATTGCCCTAATTTTCGGACTATAAGGTGCACCTGACTATAAGCCGCCACCCACCAAATTTTACACGTGAACAACATTTGTTCATAGATAAGCTGCACCGGAGTATAAACCGCAGCAGTCCTCACTGTGTTATGGGATATTTATACCGAAGGATATTAACCGGTAACACTTTATTTGACAGCGGCGTCGTAAGACTGTCATAAGACCAAATGAAACGCCATGAAGCTTTGAACCATTTGGCTGCAAAGTTTCATTGCATCAAGAAGCTTCATTTGGCCATCACAGCGCCCTTGGGGAAGACAGTCAACTTCTGTTGCCACCTGATATCAACACTGTTGTCGTCCAACATGCATCCTAGCATGCATGGCAGCGTTACAGATGTAAATAACAATTCATGTTCTGTGCTAATTATTTCTTCAGTTACTGTTCCAGTTGTTTCATTAATTGCTAGCTATGGTATCTGGTAAGACTTTATTTGACAATGGCACCATAAGACTGTGTTTAGACCATCATTCTTATGACATGACGGTGCCATGAGCATAAATGAATGCTTATGACAGATGTCATTTTGTGCCATAAGGCAAATTGTCTCACTTTTGAACAGATGTAAAAGATCTGAGCTGGACATAAATGGAGTTACTGACATAATTTGCCGGATGACACTTAATGACATCTGTCATACGCGTTCATATATTCCCATGATAGTGTCATGTCATAATTATGACGGTCTTATGACCCCGCTGTCAAATAAAGTGTTACCTATTAAACCAAATTAACAAATAAGCCGCACTGGACTATAAACAGCAGGATTTAAAATGAGGGGAAAAAAGTAGCGTTTTATTATTATTTTCATTATTTAAACAATTACTTAATGATGTAAATCAGGGGTTTATCTAATAGAAATAAAAAATATTGGTATATATTGGCAAATAGGTTGTTGTTCTGCCTTTGGCAATATGTGTTAAAGCAGGGGTCCCCAAACTTTTTCCTGTGAGGGCCATTCTCTGATTAGGGGCCGGGGTCAGTTTGTAACAGAAAAGGTGTGATGATTGCAGGAGTGCCAAAATGTAAAGATTTATTGTTTTTCAGAAAGCCACAATCAAATAACCCTTTCTGGATTCTTCACGGAACAAAAGTAAATAAAATAATAATATAATATAATATAATATAATATAATATAATATAATATAATATAATGTAATATAATATAATATAATATAATATAATATAATAATAAATAATAATAACACTATTAATTACATAGATAATAACCAAATAACCCTCTCTGGGTTCTCCACAGAAAAAAGCCAGGAAATAAATAACGCTATTGGGAAAAAAAAAAAAAAAAAAAAAAAAAACTTTTTTTTTTTTTCAAATTTTTTTTTTTGTTCAGGGGGCCGGACCAAATGTGGAGGCGGGCCCGGGCCGTAGTTTGGGGACCCCTGATGTAAATGAATAAAAAGTAAATACTGAGTACTTTTAGCACACTGATATTTTAACCAAGTAATTTGAGAGAATAAAATCCTAATAAATTTAATACCAAAAAAAAAATCTGACAGAGAACAATTGTGCACATAAGTGTATCTCTTTTAATAAATTTCATTATTCAGTGACTTTATACAAGTCAGATGTCTAGATCCTAAACTGAAAAGAATAATAGATGTTTTTATTTGGTAAATTTACTATTTCACATTTTGGAATATTTCCCAACATTCATTTTGGTAATAAAACTAAGGTTCATTCGTATTTAAAATGTATGTCAGATTGCTTTGCGCGTCAATTTCTTTTGCATTTAAAAAAAAAAAAAAAAAAAAAGGTCTGTCACATTGTTTTTTCAGCATCATGACACGCTTTTGGGAATATGGGGAGAGCGTGGGTGGACTATAAAACGAACGGCAACTGTAAGCCACTGAAACAAACAACACTCGAACAAACAACAGTCATGTACACACGAGCCTTGCAATTATAAAGACGCAACCATGAACGTCTGTGTGAATGCTATGCACCCACACAGAGGCCGGGATGCATTTATGTGGAGAAAAAAAAAAGAAAAAAACAAAAACAAAGAGTGCTCCGTCTTTCCTGACCCCCTGCATACACCCCCCATACACACAAACAATGGCATACAGTGACTTTTATGCATGAAGCACTCCAAAGTCTTGCTCACTCTCCCAGGCCAGCTCCATGGCATCGCCCCTATTTTTGGGATGCGAATGCAGACTAAAGAGGGTGCAGTGTGTTTTAGTAGAATTGGGGGCCCGTCTTTTGTTTCCTGTTACAACATCCATTTCATGGGGAGGCCTGGCTTCTGACCCCGCTGATCACACACTGCGTTGAAGCTCGGAGCTCTAAGGGAAAGCCCATCTGTGGCATCCATCAGTGCTGCGCTCTCCTGCTGAGGTACTGTCAAGAGCCGGAGGGGGTAGTGGTGAAGAAGGGAAGGTTTATGGAGGGCACGATAAGGGGAGGTTAGGGGGATAAGATTTGCTCAAGAAGGGAGATAAGGAATGAGTAGGGGCAAAATTAGTCCCCCAAAACAGAGTTAAATAATACAGTGGGGCAAATAAGTATTTAGTCAACCACTAATTGTGCAAGTTCTACCACTAGAAAATATGAGCGAGGCCTGTAATTGTCAACATGAGTAAATCTCAAACATGAGAGAAAATGTGGAAAAAAATACATATAGTCACATTGTTTGATTTTTAAATAATTTATTTGCAGACCATGGTGGAAAATAAGTATTTGGTGAATACCAAAAGTTCATTTCAATACTTTGTTATGTACCCTTTGTTGGCAATAACAGAGGCCAAACATTTTCTGTAACTCTTCACAAGCTTTTCACACACTGTTGCTTGTATTTTACTCCATTCCTCCATGCAGATCTCCTCTAGAGCAGTGATGTTTTGGGGCTGTCGTTGGGCAACACGGACTTTCAACTCCCTCCACAGATTTTCGATGGAGTTGAGATCTGGAGACTGGCTAGCCCACTCCAGGACCTTGAAATGCTTCTTACGAAGCCACTCCTTTGTTGCCCTGGCTGTGTGTTTGGGATCATTGTCTTGCTGAAAGACCCAGCCACGTCTTATCTTTAATGCCCTTGCTGATGGAAGGAGCTTTTCACTCAAAATCTCTCGATACATGGCCCCATTCATTCTTTCCTTTACACCAGACATGTCCAAAGTCCGGCCTGGGGGCATAAAACCCATAACATCTGGCCCGCACATAGACTTAATAAATTGAGCAGCATATGAAGTAGCTTACACTAAATGCTGTTCCTCATTTACCTACTAGAGGGAAGCAGCACTCTGAGTGACATCAATCCGTGTGATGCTTTAGCCCAAATTTTCTTAAAATGGCGACAATAAACAAAAAAAGGAAAGTTGACTGTGAGGGCTGGCGCTTCAAGGGTAGGTGGAAATTGGACTACCATATTGACCTGAATATAAGACGGTGTTTTTTGCATTTAAATAAGATTGAAAAAGTGGGGGTCGTCTTATATTCGCGGTCTAGACATTATACCCATTCACGACGTTAAATGGCGCCAGATATCATTGAAGCGATGTTCTGTCATGAAAGATCTCAGCTACTCTCAAGTTTAACCAGTTTGCATTATTTTATTGCAGTGTTTTTCCTTATTCAGATTTGTTTCAAGACTACAGTTACAGTTAGACTTCACTTTGTTGGTAAATGCAGTTATTGCAATTTTGTTGTTTTATCACAATAGATTGGTTTAGTTACATTTCAAAAACCAGAAGCCATTCGTTTACGAATGTGATGGCACTTTAGTTTACATATTTAAATGTTCAGATATTAAGATTTGAATGAGGCAAAATAATATGCTTTTTCTCTCAAATATATTGTTATAATCATTTGTTTCAGATGTACTGTAATTATTTTCTGTATAAAAATTAATTTGGGTTTCAAAAAGTCTTTTTACAAACTTGAGTCTTGAAAAAGAGGGGTCATCTTATAATCAGGGCCATCTTATATTCAGGCCAATACGGTATTTCTTTACTGAAATACGCAACAACTGTCTGCCTCATTTGCCAGCAGACAGTGGCTGTTTTTAAAGAGTTCAATGTCAAGCGACATTCCCGAACGAGACACGCTGACATGTACAACAAGATTGCAGGGAAGGAACGCTACAAGAAATTGAAGCAACTTAAAGCTAGTTTGTTTAAGATAAAAAAAGTTAAGTGAATATTCAACTGCATGTGATATGCATGTTTCAAATGAACCAAAACACATGCTTAAGATACTTGAAATTATAATAAAGAAGCAAATGTGAAACAGAATGGCTTGCTAAAATTTGTTTAAAGACATTGTTGTTGTACGTAAAGAACCTCAGCCAAGGTCGGCCCCTGACATTTTTACCACACCAAATCTGGCCCCCTTTGCAAAAAGTTTGGACACCCCTGCTTTACACAGATGAGTTGTCCTGGTCCTTTTGCATAAAAACAGCCCCAAAGCATGATGTTTCCACCCCCATGTTTCACAGTGGGTATGGTGTTCTTCGGATGCAATTCAGTATTCTTTCTCCTCCAAACAAGAGAGATCATGTGTTCCTACCAAAAAGTTCTATTTTGGTTTAATCTGACCATAACACATTCTCCCAGTCCTCTTCTGGATCATACAAATGCTCTCTAGCAAACCGCAGACGGGCCTGGACGTGTACTGGCTTCAGCAGGGTGACACGTCTGGCAATGCAGGATTTGAGTCTCTGGCGGCGCATTGTGTTACTCTTTGTTCCTGTGGTCCCAGCTCTCTCTAGGTCATTCACTAGGTCCCCCCGTGTGGTTCTGGGATTTTTGCTCACTGTTCTTGTTATCATTGACGCCACGGGGTGAGATCTTGGAGCCCCAGATTGAGGGAGATTATCAGTGGTCTTGTATGTCTTCAGTTTTCTAATAATTGCTCCCACAGTTGATTTCTTTACACCAAGCGAAGAGTGAAGAGTTACAGAAAACGTTTGGCCTCCGTTATTGCCAACAAAGGGTATATAACAAAGTATTGAGATGAACTTTTGGTATTGACCAAATAATTATTTTCCACCATGTTTTGCAAATAAATTATTTAAAAATCAAACAATGGGATTTTCTGTTTTTTCCACATTCTGTCTCTCATGGTTGAGGTTTACCCATGTTGAAAATTACAGGCTTCTCTAATCTTTTCAAGTAGGAGAACTTGCACAATTGGTGGTTGACTGAATATTTATTTGCCCCACTGTACAAGCTTCTTGGGAATTCAAAATACCACTCAGGAGAAGCAGGGACAACTAAGGTTGACCATTCAATGTTTAAACCGTGACATTAGGAAAGGTGACAATTAATGAAATGTTTGTTGCATAGTGAAATGGAAACATTGCGTAATCCTGTGTGAGCAGTTTGCCTATAATTGTATTCTATTATTTCCACTGCATCCAAATGATCCCTAGACACAGGAGGAGCTGCCACACATTCAAATGGATTCAGATGAAACAATGCATTTATTTTCTCAAGGCATACAAGGGAGGCTTTCAAATAGCAGAAGGCCATGCAAAAGCTACTGAGGGTGGAACTGAAAGACACCAGATGTTGTTCTCAGCCTCCTCTCTGCCACTGCATTTTCTCTGAAGCTTCTCTCAGTTGTTGCATTTACCCGAGGCACTACAGAGAGATGAAAAAAAAAAGTATTGGTTTGAAGGTCAGTTTAAATAAAAATACTTCAGCAAGTATGACAGGCAGGTTGTGCTCTGGATAAATGTGGTGCTCCAATGCCAGCAAGCTGCAACTGATTGATTGACTTGCAAGATGTCACGGACAGGCTGGGGAAGCAAGAAGAGGGAGAAAGACAAAGCAATGGTGGAGAATGCAGTGACTGGGATGGGGAAGATGCTGCACATGCATGCCCTGTATGTGTGTTTATTGTCACAGAGATTACATGTACGCGCTCTCACACATGCACAAACATACAAATACTGGTGGTCAGCTCTGGCCTGTTTCTGGTCAGTAGCCTATGGCCACGGCGGGCATGGGAGTCAGCTGTCAGCCCGTGATGGATTGATACAGACACCCCACGCCTCCATCCCGACACGCTCATACCGCTCCCCTCCCTTCATCCCCCAGCTCCAGCAGCTGGCCCATGCCTGGTGGGCATGTTTGAGAGGAGACGTATTAAGGAGGGGTGGGAATGGGGAGCCGTCCTCCATCTTGACTGTGGCCTGTATTTGAGCATGCCCTCCTGTCACCCTCACTCAGCCACTGTGTTGGCTTCATATGAGTTAGCTGCGTTGGCTATTCGAGACTGAATTCTCTATCTCTTCGTCTGGCCTGCTGCCAGCAGTCAGCTGGAGGTCTGTCTTTGCTGGCTGTCTGGTTCATTGTGGACTTACTCACATGCTCTTTGTGATTAGGATGTAAAGGCATCCTGTATTATGTGTGGCAGAAATCCCATCACATGATTAAAAACCAACTGTTTTCTTCAAACTGACTTAACATATATATATATATAAAAACAGCATAATTTTGGATTTCACCCTCAGCGACGGAATGAGAGTAAACTAAACTCACTAATGAGTCCTGTTTGTTTTCAGCAAGGATTCTACAGTGGGCTTCATGATGAGGAGTACTGTATGCAAAAATGTGAATTGTTAGTGCAGCCCCCCCCCGCCCCAATACAGTTCCTATTATAATTATTTTGCTTAGTACAGTATATTTGGTATGCTATTTATCTGTAATGCATATAGGTGTACAAGCAGGAAAATAAAAATGATAAATGATATTTTTTTTGGTATGTGGCATTTTTTTGTATGTGGCAAAATGGATTTTTGTATGTGGCATTTTTTTTTTTGGTATGTGTCCAAATTGATTTTGGTATGTGGCATTATTATTATTATTATTTTTGGATAAGAGGCATTTTTTTGGAAAATGGCATTTTTGCAGGCCATACACATCCATCCCATTGACGGCTATTTACGTACAAATTTTCCATTCATTTTGAATGGCAGAAAAATGTGTGGTTGTGAATTTTGACCATACACTTTACATTACAGTGCATTGATATTCAACTGGCACCCAAGTATGGCCATGCCATTGATGGCTATGCACGTCCAAATTTTCCATTCATTTTGAATGGCGGAAAAACGTGTGGTTTGCCTGCAAAAAATGCCAAATACCAAGAAAAAAAAAAAAAAAAATCCATCTAACGAAAATCCATTTTGCCACATAACAAAAAATGCCACATACAAAAAAAGAATAATCCAACTAATGAAAATCCATTTTGCCACATAACAAAAAAATGCCACATACAGTGCCTTGCAAAAGTATTCGGCCCCCTTGAATCTTGCAACCTTTCGCCACATTTCAGGCTTCAATCATAAAGATATGAAATTTAATTTTTTTGTCAAGAATCAACAACAAGTGGGACACAATCGTGAAGTGGAACAACATTTATTGGATAATTTAAACTTTTTTAACAAATAAAAAACTGAAAAGTGGGGCGTGCAATATTATTCGGCCCCTTTACTTTCAGTGCAGCAAACTCACTCCAGAAGTTCAGTGAGGATCTCTGAATGATCCAATGTTGTCCTAAATGACCGATGATGATAAATAGAATCCACCTGTGTGTAATCAAGTCTCCGTATAAATGCACCTGCTCTGTGATAGTCTCAGGGTTCTGTTTAAAGTGCAGAGAGCATTATGAAAACCAAGGAACACACCAGGCAGGTCCGAGATACTGTTGTGGAGAAGTTTAAAGCCGGATTTGGATACAAAAAGATTTCCCAAGCTTTAAACATCTCAAGGAGCACTGTGCGAGCCATCATATTGAAATGGAAGGAGCATCAGACCACTGCAAATCTACCAAGACCCGGCCGTCCTTCCAAACTTTCTTCTCACACAAGGAGAAAACTGATCAGAGATGCAGCCAAGAGGCCCATGATCACTCTGGATGAACTGCAGAGATCTACAGCTGAGGTGGGAGAGTCTGTCCATAGGACAACAATCAGTCGTACACTGCACAAATCTGGCCTTTATGGAAGAGTGGCAATAAGAAAGCCATTTCTCAAAGATATCCATCGTTTAAAGTTTGCCACAAGCCACCTGAGAGACACACCAAACATGTGGAAGAAGATGCTCTGGTCAGATGAAACCAAAATTGAACTTTTTGGCCACAATGCAAAACGATATGTTTGGCATAAAATCAACACAGCTCATCACCCTGAACACACCATCCCCACTGTCAAACATGGTGGTGGCAGCATCGTGGTTTGGGCCTGCTTTTCTTCAGCAGGGACAGGGAAGATGGTTAAAATTGACGGGAAGATGGATGCAGCCAAATACAGGAACATTCTGGAAGAAAACCTGTTGGTATCTGCACAAGACCTGAGACTGGGACGGAGAATTATCTTCCGACAGGACAATGATCCAAAACATAAAGCCAAATCTACAATGGAATGGTTCAAAAATAAACGTATCCAGGTGTTAGAATGGCCAAGTCAAAGTCCAGACCTGAATCCAATCGAGAATCTGTGGAAAGAGCTGAAGACTGCCAATCGAGAATCTGTGGAAAGAGCTGAAGACTGCTGTTCACAAACACTCTCCATCCAACCTCACTGAGCTCGAGCTGTTTTGCAAGGAAGAATGGGCAAGAATGTCAGTCTCTCGATGTGCAAAACTGATAGAAACATACCCCAATCGACTTGCAGCTGTAATTGGAGCAAAAGGTGGCGCTACAAAGTATTAACGCAAGGGGGCCGAATAATATTGCACGCCCCACTTTTCAGTTTTTTGTTAAAGTTTAAATTATCCAATAAATTTTGTTCCACATCACGATTGTGTCCCACTTGTTGTTGATTCTTGACAAAAAATTGAAATTTTATATCTTTATGTTTGAAGCCTGAAATGTGGCGATAGGTTGCAAGGTTGCAAGGTTCAAGGGGGCCGAATACTTTTGCAAGGCACTGTACCAAAATCCATTTAGACACAAACAAAAAAAAAGCATGCCACATTAAAAAAAAAAAAAAAAAAAAAAAAAAAAAAGCCACATAGCAAAATCCATTTTGCATGATACTTAAAAAGAAAAAAAAGGCCACATAGCAAAATCCATTTTGGCACATACAAAAAAAAAAAAGCCACATGCCAGAAGCGATTTTGCCACATACCAAATACCACTTCTCGTTCTCGACGTCTTTCTTTTCTTGGGACAAACGAGCTTGATATTTATTCTTTTAAAAGTTTTATTTTTGTTGAATTTCGATTCTCGGTCCGGCGTGTCATGCTGATGTGATACAGTCGAACCGTGGCTTATTGGGCATCTCGGCTGCTACTAGCGCCGACAAAGCTCGCCAGCCGCTTCATTAGACCTCATTAAAAAAAAAAACGAATGGGATTTTATAGATGAGTAGGGCTTCATCCGATGCTATGTACCTGTACATAAGAACGATTTTAAAAGGATGGCTATCCACTGTTTGCTACGACCAGAGAATGCTATGCTAGTGCTGATTAGCCATTTTTAACCAGCACCCAGAGGACTTTATTGCCGACGAAGATGCCGTCTGGTGCTTGATGCCATTACACAAGAACAGTTTAAGGCTAGCTGTGGGTGTTTTGAAAGATTTAAAGAGGACGGATAGCAGACATCCCAAGTTCCAAAAACTCATTTCAGGGAGATGTTTATTATTTAAAAAGCACAGAAAATTTTATCAATCAATCAATTAAAATTTCACTTTGGTAAAGCATTGACCAGTATTTTTAATCCTCATCACAGCCATCCGATAACTAAAATGTGAAATACTAAATAGTGTCAAAGTATTTAAGATTTTCTGCCCAAGTTCTTTATTGTGTATTCATATGAATGTGACCTCTGTGCTACTATATTTCTGTCCGTCTTTTCCCTGCATCTTCACAACCGCTGTCTGTCTCCTTTTTTCTGTGGCCTGTGTGAAGTGTAATTGAAGGAGCAGTCTTCACATGGCCCACAGGCATGGAGGGGACATTGTGTGCGCTGTGGCGGTAAATTGCTCTTCTTGCTTCTGCGAGCCTATACCTCTCCTTCACTTCTCCTCCTTCTCCTCTAGTCATACTACTGCCTATATTCTTACCACTTTATTAGTCACTTCTCTTTATCATTTCCCCCAAATTCCTTTCCATCACTTCACCACGGCTTTCTTCCATACATCTATCTTCTGATCTTGTTCTTCAAAGTACTTGATTTTAGAATAGTGTATTTCATTTTGATAATTGGTACTCCATTAGATGAAATACAGAAAAAATAATGGTGAGAGAGATGAGGGGGAGAATACATTGACTTTTTTTTTTTAACTACTCCTTTTACGACTGCAGTCATCTTACATTACTGGAGAGATTGAAAGGGACCACATGTTATATCACAATTTTTTTGGTCAATTTTTTTTCACAATGTTCTATCACATAACCAAACTAGGAAAATCTTGCTGTCAAGTGACAATTCTTGAAACATATTTCTGTAAACGTTGCTGAAGGTGCATTAGAAAAAACAAGAGATTCCTAGTTGGGGAACGCACTCCCTTTCGGATAATGAAAGTGACAGAAGATCTTTGATAGGGGATGTGTGAAAAGTCTCCAATATCAAGTGCAATTTGAACAGCCTGTCTGGAGAGAAGCAAATAAACAAGAGGAAGAGGGCCACTGAGAATAAGTGAGATGGATTGAGGAAGAAAAAAACCTGAGGGAGGGAAAATAGGGAATGGGGAGAGTGGTATACGGGCCGAGACGAAGAAGCGCATGCTTCATTAAGTGAGGAAGTAATCCTGGCTAATTAAGGCTCTCCATGACAGCACTGTCAAGGATGACTGATCCTTCAAATGGCACCTCTCTCTACTGACTGACAGCCAGTCTGCACTTACTCTTTTCTAGGTGGGAACTTTTGTACTTATTCCCACAGCTTTTCTCCTCATCACCAAATAAAATTGCTGTTATTTGTTTCTGTATCTTAATCAAAACAATTGTAAAGGGGGTGGGGACAGCGCATATTTGTGTGTGCGTTTGTCGTAATTGCCACAGTACCTGGGTAAAATACTAAAGGAAATCAGTGGATGGAATGCACAGCCCATTGATTGCTTGACTAATTAATCAGCTGCATTGGCTTCATGTGGATCCAGCCTTATTGAGTGGAGGCTTGGCTCAGGGCCCTTTATGAGTCCATAATGATTCTTCAGCCCACAGGGTCATGGGCTTATCTAGCCTTTAGGTGTTTAGAAACAGCCAGTTTTTAAAATACATTATTTGTGATTTAAAGTTAAGCTCCCACCTCTCTTTTTTTAAAATGCTTTCTTTAATTATTATTATTATTTTCCAAAATTCATTCTCGATATGTTGGAAAACACTCTCGTGACTTGAAGTTCTGCTCTGAAACCCCCAATTTGGCCAAATTTCAAAATTGTCCTATATGCATGTGATACATCATTGGGAAGCTTAAAAATTTCTATTTTTTGGGGAAATATTTTTTTTTAACAGGAGGGCATTTTTAACACCTTAAAAGTAGGTCAAATTAGGTGAGTGAAAAATATGCATTTTTGAGACCTTTGAAATCTTCTTTAAGTTTCTCATTTAAAAAGTTTTGGACACCCATCCTCGTACATAATAAATCACAAAAACTTCAAGATGATCCCCCTTTATCTACTCAAGTCTTTTATAATCAATACGCATTCACTAAGACATGTGGGTGGATGTTCATTTATAAAGAAAGGAAAATGGTGTCTTAGTAAATGTAGATTTAATTGACCCCTGTGTTTTATTTTGTAAATAAACAAGGCTAAACGGGGTGTTAGCTGTATAGTTAATGATAACTTTACTGCAGACAGTTTTTGATTTGGCTTGATTTTAATCTGTGCCAAGAAAAAAACATTTCCAGGGGAATTTTAGGAATTAAATTACAATACCTTACATTTCAATTTTTGCAGTGAGCTTTTGAAATATTTTTTAAATTTCATTAAGATTTAAAAATGTGGCGTGGCTCACTGGGAGAGTAGTTGTCCCCCAACCCAGAGGTTGTGGGTTCGATTCTTCGCCCCGATGAACTTGTCTAAGTGTCCTTGAGCAAGATACTGAACCCCTTGTTGCTCCTGGTGCTGCGTCACCAGTAGGTGGATGGCGAGTTCGTGTAAAGCGCCTTGAAAGGTGGAAAAGCGCTACATAAGTATGACACCATTTACCAATCTGAATGAGAGATACTGAGAATATGTATAAAATGTGGGTATATAACACATATAAATAATATTTATTTTATTCAGCCTTGAAGCCTAGGACCTAGGCTTTATGATTTAAGCATCTAAAACATCGATATCATCCCATAATAAGCGATTAAAACAGAAACAAGGGTCGAAAAGATAATGGACAGCACGCTAGACCGTTAGCCTGCTGTGTCCATAATTCTTGTGCTAGCGTTCGACTGCAATGTATGTCTTTCTGGCTTTCCGGGAACTCGAGGTGAGAGCATCAGACAGCATAATGAAAGACACCATGATTTTAATTAGAGATGCACGATAATATCGGTCACCGATAATTATCGGCCGATAATGGCAATTATGACGTCACACAGATAATCCAGATAATACGAAATTCAACCGATAATGCAATCCGATAATTATATACTTGATTTAGCCTCCAAATGTGCGCAATCAACAGTTTTGTCCAATTCTGCTCGTTTTAAGGAGGTGTTTTTGCAGTGTAGTAATGTGATATATGTTAGGAATGGCTTACTTTTAAAGGCATTTTTGTGCAACATAGATGTTTACTCTCTAAGTAATTGTTGCCAAAAGCTTACATTACACAATGTCATTGCCATTGTTTAGATGTTGGAATTTACTACTCGTTCACATTTGATGTGGAAAAAAATAGCACTAAATTACATTTTTGCACAGTAACATTTGATCTTTGTATACTTTAACATTTTACATACATATTTGAATAGAATTATCGGCGTGACATTATCGGTTATCGGGTGGAAGGGGCAGGAAATTATCGGTTATCGATATCGGTTGAAAAATGTATTATCGTGCATCACTAATTTTAATGATATATTATCACATGCTTACCTTGTTTTGATCCAAAAACTTAATGTAGCACGTATCACCGAGTGTCAAAACACAGCTGTAAACGGCCACAGCCGGATTTTGCGGGGATTTTATGGGTGAATCATGGTAATATATCAAGGGTCGCGATGCAGAAGACACAGACAACAAGGAATGTTCGTGACTTTTGGTTTTCAAATATTTACTCTTTTGAACGTTTTTTTTCTTTTTTTTTCTTTGTTTGGATCGATTATTTATCATCTAAAATATCGGGAAAAATGCGACAGTACCAAAAAAAATATATATATACAATTAAGTGGTAGTTATTACGTAGATATCCGTGACTGATTTACAGACACAATTTTTTTTTCCATTGTGACTTAATTTGTTTGAAAGTTTAAAATATGCTGATGAAAATATTTTTATATTATATTATAAATATAATTATTATAATTATAATATAAAAAATTATAATATAATTATATTTTTTAATAATTTTTAAACCTCTTTTTTTTTTCTTTCTTTTTTTTTTTAAAAACTGAATATAAGACATCAATTAATGTTTCCAAGCTAAAAAAATGGTAGACATTTCATATAATAAATATTAATTACTTACCTTTTTTTTATGGCTGGGTTGAAACAAAAGCAGGTGCCCAGTGTCTCCAGGGTAAAACAACAAATTAAAAATAGTCTGGGGGCATAATGCACCATGAAACTGCTATGGCAGCATATAGACATGTTGTTCTATCAACACAACAGTTCTGTTGGCTTAAAATACAGCAGTTTATTTTAAAGAGGGGTGCAAGAGCAGAAACAGCTTTTTCAGCCTTGTCTGTGTTTTCCGCCATATATATATATATATATATATATATATATATATATATATATATATATATATATTTTTTTTTTACCATTCATTGAATACGGTTACATTCATGACCATCAAGCACACATCCAACATGTACATATGTGCGCTGACCTATAATGTTCACAGAGGAACCATGTGTTTGTTGGTGTCTTCCTGCAGGGGATCCGACATGAAACAACAGTCTTAGCTGAACACCACAGTGGACAAAGGCCATGCTACGTGACCCAGACACCTAGGCTTCATTGGAGTGTCCTGCCTGACAGTCAATCCTCGTTGCTCCTGCCCGGCCGGCGTGACACCGGCTCACTAAGCACCGCCCATCCCAAAATGGGGGACTGCATCGACGTGCTTGTTAACATGCCTATAAAAGTCCTGTTTGCATTTCAGCAGGATTGTTGCTCTGTCTTGACTCCCAAGAGCTCACATGAGCAAGCACCCACGCATTGCAGACTATCTTAGGTCAATGGCAGCGTGTCACAACAGGTGTTTGTTATGGTGTGCACTTACATAGTTTATCCAAAGACAATTTTAAATACTGCCTCTGTTTTCTTTTTTTTTTTTTTTTTGAAGGTGATATCTTTAGCAAGGGTTAAAAATAACACAAAAACAGTTTGTATTATTTAATTATTAGTCTAAGCATTGGCACTACATTAGCTGATCCAATGCTGGTAAAACAAATGCAATGTACACATATTGAATCTAGCTTAGGAAACCTATTGAATATCATTGATTAAGGGAGGTTGCCAAGCTAATCACAATTTCACAACAGCTGTCGGTGGGTTGTTGTGTTGCTACTGCTGAGATGGACAGCAGTGGTTCTCTTCTATTCAATCCCATAAGCTCTCCTTGTAAGCTCCCTGGTTCCCTCGGGTGGCTGGACCAGAGTTTGAACACTAAGACACAGGCAGTAAAAGTTTACAGTGTCATAAAAAAAAGACTCACGCAGACCAGCTCTCTAAAGATAACGCTAAATACACAGTGATTACAGTGTATGGTCAGTAGGTTGGAACTTGGAATAGCACAGAGATGATTTGCTGGAGTTTGTCCTTAAGTGTACGACATAATGAGCATGATTTCTTTTTAGCAAAGTGTGCTTGTGCATTGGCACGTGTGGGTTTATCCACATGTATCTTATGCATTGCTGGGTTAACCACACGTTTTGTCTTACCTAAAACTTCCTAATTACTACATTGCTCATTGCCTGTAACACACATTGGAATGCGACTAATGTTGCACAGTTGCTAAATAAAATTAACCTTTGAGAATATGTGGTTTATCGTAAGGTTACAGATCCTTTGATTTACAGTGTACAACTTTCCAGTGATGCCTTGTGTGTGTGTGTGGGAGAGTGATTGTGTTTTAGAGGCATGAGCACATCGGGCCATTTTTAACTGCAGTCACAAGACGCCAGTATAAGGTTAGAAAAGAGATGAGCCTCTGCTCTCAGAATAGTCCCTAGGAGGCCATGAGGCCCCCACCACTGACCCTGGTTTGCATTCCAGTTGGCAGACACACAGTTGTTGGGTCAGACATGGTTTCCGTATGGCGAGGGACAAGACGATATGCAGGGGTGGGGAGCGAGAGAGGTGGATCAAATGGGTTGATGCGCTGCATTTTACCATAGGACAACTGCACTTCATTTGGCACAGCCATATATGGAGATGAGAAATGGGACTCTAATATGAGATTTTTATTCCAAGAGAAATTCAACCATAATCACTTCAGATAACAGCCATTGGCATTTAAAATTATTTCATACTTACGTGTAAAATTTAGTTCAGTTTGACACAGCACTATTTGGACCGAACCCAAATTTGTGTGTGTTTCAACAATATGGAGGTGTCTTGGCAGGGTGATGGTTGTTCTGCGTGCACGCTCGTTCACACTCACATTCACACCCACGGCCAATTTAGAATCTTCAATAAACACATGCTTTTGGACTACGAGTTGCTGTGAGTTAGTGGTGTAAATCCAATTGGTCCAGTGAGCAGTACTACTGGAATACAGACCAGTGAATTAAACAAAGGTAAGACACATAACACAGCAAACAAAAGGACATAGTTGCAAGCAGACAAACTAAATGGTACTCATTACATACAAGTGTTGATAAATTGATAAGCTGAAGTACCACATTTTAACTACAATACCACTATATGGTTGATATCTTAACCAAATGTGTGTGGGGAAATATGGTACATATTACATGCACTGGTGTTTGTCGTCCATTGTGGAAAATTTTTAGAGTTTTGGTTGTGAGAGTTAATGGAAGGGGAGTAATGGTGCATCGTAAGCACCTTTCACACACATATCCCGGTAAATTCCCATGTAAGGTGACACAGGATTTAGCCATGTCATGGGTTTCACACATGGGGAAATGTCCTGGGAATAAACTGGGTTGTATGTGTGGAAGTGGCTTGATTTATCCCGGGTTGGCATCTCGGCGCTCTCCATGCGGGGAGGGCGGCTGGCGCGATTTCATAACCCAGACATTACGTCATTTTTGGTCTGCGTCGGCTGTGGTAGATCGTGTTTTGTTACAGAACCGGTTACGGGAGCGTTCCCGACGTCGTACCTACAGCCAATTCAAGCTCATCAAGACTGTATTTAAGCCCAGGCAATCCAAGAGAAGGGTGCCGAGATATTAACATGCTGGGTGCCATTCGACACCTTGTACTCTTGAATTTCGTGCATCTGCTAGCTTGTTCGTCTGCCGCCCTTGGTTTGAAATCCCCTGCGTTGTGCTAGGATTGATTTGAATTATTTGGTATGTTGTCTTATTGGCTCTCTGCCTCCCTTTTAGGTTAGTATCATTGATCCCCATTGACCTACCTTCACGGACCCATTGTGTTATTCCCCCTTTTCCGCGAATACGTTTATTTTTGTTTGTATTTAATAAACCCTTGAATGCATCCCTCAATTGTTTTCTGCTTTGAAGTTCAACCTTGTTTCGGCAGTTGCGGACCCTAACATAGACAACAAAATAAAGCACACATTTGCAAACAGGGACGATGGACTCTCTTCTTCGGCTCTACGATCCAGTAGCAATTTAATTTCATTATGTTTTCAGTTTAATTTTGCCATTTTACATTTTCAGTTGGACATGTTGATAATTGTGATGTTTGTTTACCGCTTTTCATCTTTCTGCAAAGAAAGAAGAAATGATATATAGGTCGTCAGCCGTTTGTTTTGTGACCCGGGAATCAAACACGTAATTTCACATATGCCTCATCCCAGGAAAGTCCCAGACATAACACTAAGACCCAACCCGTTAAATGTCACTGTAATCTTCATGTCAGTCGACTCGGGAAATTGCTTTCACACACAAGGGCTACCGTTTAAATCCTGGGATTTTAACGGTGTTTAAGTATATGAGAAAGGGGCTATGGTTGTGCCTTGTTTGTCAATTCACCCAAGGGCGTAGGTTTGGTCTCAACATTGGAAGGGACGATATAACAGCATAACTTGCATGTACACTTTCTGCTCGGGATGGGACAATAATAGGACCAAACAGATTGGGTGAACAGGGGTCAGGGCTACATTTCTCATCAATATGAACGTAATTAATTGATATGCTAAATCAGGGGTGCTTGTTACGTCGATCACGATCGACCAGGCGATCGCAACGCTAGTGTGGGTAGCTCGCAGCATCCAAAGAAAAAAAAAACTCTTGGTTTTTTTTAATGTACATAGTTAATTATGATTATGTGTGAGCAACATATGAGGCTATGCAGCACCCGCCTCTCTCTAAGCAGCTTCTTGCTCACGTTTTTCGGGCTTTGATCGTTTCCAGTAGAGTTCACTGCATTTCCCACAGTTTAATTAATGTTAACAGGAGAAAACACGAACAGAAGGACATTTCTAATCAGCTTCCTACTTGAGTTTTGCAGGGTAGCAAGTTCACACAGTTTAATGTTTTGCTAACTGTGATGTTGGTCGGACTTTAAGTAGCAAATTGGTGGTGTGTTTCCCACCTCCACAACATTGACGTCTTTTTAAATTAGTTACAGTGGCTGCTGCTGGCCGAAAAAAAAACAAAAAAACTAATATCTTTTGCCTTCAAAGGGGGCGGAAGAGGCGGCATGTTGGTGACATATACTGTTGGGGCTGTGTGAGTGTGAGTGTTATCAGCCAAGTTATCAGCTAATCAAACGATGAAATTAAAGTGGGAAAATATGGACCGCCGCATTCAACAAGTGAAAAGGGGTAAATGTAAGTTTGAACATAATGAAAATAATTCACTTAATAATGATAAGGTCAATTATATCCTTACAATATATGGGAAGAAATTCTAAATTACCTGTATAACTCATATATATATAAGGTTGCTTAAAAGGTTGGTGGGGACAATTTGAGCATCCTGAAAAGTTGGTAGTGTTATGTGCCTACCATCCCTATGCAAACCTACGCCCTTGAATACACCCTTGTAGCAGTACCTTCTCTAGTGGATGTCACCGTGACATGACACTCACTATTGATTGTTTTGTCATGTGTTTTGTGAAACACTTCTGAGGTTGTTGTGAAAACTCTATATGAGTTAACTTTGATTGAGATGATGTGAAAATCAGAACAATGTTGATGGCTACTAAGGCAGTGACTGGTACTTTCTCCACCCAGAGTTCTCAGGCACCCTGGCAATTCTATCCATTGACACTCCACTCACAAGCCAGCTCAGATGACCTCAGGGTTTCTGCCACAGCCTCCGACCGACTACATGGGTTACAGCTACACAGTTCAGAGAATAGCTGTGTATATGGAGATTGAGCACTGGTCTGTTTTTCCCTAGTGAGATCGGTTATATGGAGTGGTATGGAAGTGTTGTATAGACTCTGTCTTTTATTTTCAACACCCTACTCCCAGGTGGTGACAGCCCAGTGCTAAGTGCGGTAATAGCCAATTGATTTTGGTCCCCTTTTTTTTTGATGGTGGCTGGACATAAATCAAAGTGTCTGTCAGGACCTAAATGCTGGGGAGGGGGGGCTAACGTTTGTGTGTGATTGGAGGGGTGGGGTGATGGGGGGGTCAGGGTTCTGTTTGGACTGGGAGAGTGTCAACAATTAATCCAGCCTCTGATCTGGGGGCCATCACTGTCTGACCCTCAGTCACAATCCAAATGAGACAGCAGCTGAAATCAACACAGATGATGTTCATGTTAAAGAATTGTAATACACAATATTTACGTTCATTTGGCCCTAAAACTACATATACAACCCCGTTTTCATGTTTGAACTGTGAGCCTGCTGCTTTATAACCATTTAAAACCCAACACACACAATGACTTTATTTTCAGAATATCTTTTATTACTGACATTCATTGTTTCTAAAAACAAGAAAAAATACTGAGTCTTCACACAGACCGTGCTAATCCTTTTAATGCAATTATGGTAAATAAGGACAGTGCTTCCACCTAAACAAAACATAGAATGCAGGAGTTCGCCAGGTAGTGATGGGGGGCCTTCTGATTCAAGGAGGCTTCCCAGTGGGAGGCCCGGTGGTCTCCTGGGATACCCTACAGCTCCCAAACCCCCTATTGGGCTGCTTCCACCAAAACCTCTGCCTAACACAGCACTAGACTGGATAGCTGGACAATATGGCTGGGACAATGGGCTTTACACCTCACAGTATGTGACTAGCTTCGGTCATTCCAATACGAACCTCATGGAAATGTAGTGAGAGGACAAGGTTGGGTGGTGTATTTTGTGTCACTTCTGAACGAGCATCTGCCCGATTACTTTGGGGTCTGACCTGCTCATTATTCTTGAAATGGTTATGTGTGGCACTAACCTGTTAACCCAGACCCGGCTGACACCGGTACCTCCTCCACTATGAAAGAGATTATCTGTTCTCTGCAATGAACACAGGACTGAAATAGGGAGGGGAGGGGGCTGTGAAGGGGAGTATGTTTTTGAAACAGTTACAATCTGTTTGGATTAGGCCCATTGCCGAAGACACATGGAAATGATGGGCAGCCAGGACGAAGGGAGGAGAGGACTTGGTGGGGGAGAAATAGAAAAGAGGAAGAGAGACAGATGGGGAAGAAAGGTGGTGGTGGAGGGGTTGAGTTAAGGCAATGGGGGAGGTGAGGAGAGTAAAAAGGTCGGAGACTGGAATCTCAGGATCTAAGGCTCTCTTGGTCTGATGGTTCCCAGATGTTGTGGACCCTTCTCACCCCTCCTTCACCCACAGTGTTTCTCTGCCGTGATTAATACACAGGAGCCCAGTTAGCCGTTTGGGACAGATGGGTCAGTGGTTGTGTGGTGATGGGCCTCCTATGGACCAGGGAAAATGAGAGGTGAGAGACATTCTCTCCTCCCAACAACCACAGGCCATAGAGGTTGCCTGAAGCAATGATGCAACAATGCATGCATACAGTAAGAATACAGAATCTATAAAAAAAATCAAATGCAGGACTTTAATTAATACCATAAGATTTCACTATTTGAAAAAAATGACACTCTATAATCGCGGGGTGGCGGCACAGGGGATGATTGGTTAGCACGTCAGCCTCACAGTTCTGGGATCAAGGATTCAGTCCTGAGCTCCGGGCTTCCCGTGTGGCGTTTGCATGTTCTTCTGCCTGTGTGGGTTTTCTCTGGGTACTCCGGTTTCCTCCCACATCCCCAAAACATGCATGGTACAGGCTGATTGAACGCTCAAAATTATGCATAGGTAGGAGTGTGTGTGTGAATGTTTTTTTTTTTTTATTTATTTATTTATTTATTTTTTGTCTCGTTGTGCCCTCGCTGGCATCCAATTCAGAGTCTACTCCGCTTAATTCCCAGAGTTAGCTGGGATAGGCTCCAGCACCCATGCCACCCTCATGTGAACAAGTGCCACGGAAAATGAATCAATGAATAATTGCGGGTTGTGTTCCAATCACAAACTTTGAGACAAAGAAGGATTTTTGTCAGAACACAATTTTCCGAAACACTGATTAAACACGTATTTGTCCGGTTGATGGCTACAGAAATAGAGAAATCCACTTAACTAAGCACATTTCATCTAAAAAAGAAATCATTACATGGTGAAAAAAAGTTGGGGACCACCTAATGTACAAAATATTTTTTGCTATGTTTACTTGAAGTTTTAGGCCTCTCATAAAGCTTGATAATGATTTTTGTTTGTCCTTTAAAAAAACATTTAAATGTCTTAAAATGGCACTTCAATTTCCGATCTTTCAGGTTTTTTGCACTGTATTACATTTTGCATTTTGTATTGAAAGTTTCTTTTTGTGACAAATATTATTCTGCTAGCCAAGTCAAGACTAAAACATTTGGGAATTGAGACTGAGACAAGACCAATACTTTTAAAATGTGGTCTTGGGACTGGTCTTGAATCCAAGATCAGTCTTTTGTGTTACAACAACTACTGAACACACATACTGCACAACGACTTCACACTACAGCTACTGGTGCATTGCATTTGATTCCTTTGCATTATACTCTTCATTAAATTCAACTGTATGATGTGAAGAATTCAAAGACCTGTGTCTAAAACTTTCCCTTGGTATTATTGAGCACCCAGTTTAGAACACACACCTCATGTTTAGGATTGAATGAAGGCTTGTGTCCTCATCCACTAAGAGTACTAGATGAAATGCTATCGACCCATCACTCTGCGCCACACTCAGCATCTTTGCTGCTTTGATTCTCCTCTGTGGCAAAAAAGGAAAAGGGGAAAAAAAATATTGAAGCAATATATTTTGTGAAAAAGTTGTCGAGTGGCCTCTGAAGTATACATTTGTTAGTGTGTCTTAAGATGTCAGCAGTTGGAACAACAGTTATTTGACTATCCAACACAGTTCATAGGCAGTACAACCCCGCCCCCACCTTCACTTGTTCATTTCCAGTAGAAACTAGCAACATCTGCAATAAATTAGACCATAGATTCCACCATCAGTTGACATTGCGCCACACCTTCCCGTAGGGGGCCGACCCAGGCGGAATGTTGAGCAGGCTTTCACTGTGATAAACTCAAACACGCTGAGTTCTATCGCCAGATTTAGATGGAAATAGTACGAAGGTTTTTATTGCATACAAGCAGGCAGGAGTGTCTCAAGAGTGATTTGGTCCAGGATTTAGTGTAATTATTATATTTTTCGCACCGTGCATGCAATTTGAAACGTTGTGAAAAAAAAAAAAAAAAAAGAAAAAAAAAAAATCCATGGATGAGTGTAACTTTGGCTTGAAAAATTTACATAAAATGAATGATAACTGTATGTTTTTTTGCGTTTAATCAAGACTCTAGATTGTTTTACGTTCATATTCATATTTATATTCCAAGATTTAAACATTTATTTACAAGAATTTTCAACCTAAAAAGCTCTTTGTTTCGTTACGGCCGCCATGTTGGATTAGATAATACCGTAACTTTTGCTTGAAAAATTTACATAAAATTAACGAAAACTGCAAAAACTTTTTTGCTTTTAACCAATAATCTAGGCGGTTTTACGTTCATATCTGTAGAATTCCACGATTCAAGCAATAATTTTAAACAAGAATTTTCAACTTAAAAAGCTCTTTGTTTTATGATGGCAGCCATGTTGAATTTTGTATCTCTACACAATAGCGGAATTCAACCTAAGTTTTGATTGAATATGGAATTTTTTTTATGTAAAAATGTTGCTTTTGTTGAGTAAAATTAAGATGATTCTGCATGCTTTCCTCAAGTATTAAGTTTCTGATGTGAAAATTGAGTGATATATTAGCTGTTGAACACTTGCACTAAATAAAAAAAAATAAGTTGCTGTTTTGGGCAAAACATATGTAAAATATTGCTATTGATCCTTAAAATATAGGTGATTATCTCTGCATTTGGCGATTTTTGCGCATCTAGCGTAAAATTTAAAAATTCTATAGCCATTTTAAGTTTTGTTATACTTTTATACAAAATAATTAATTGGGATTTTAGTAGGGAACGACTTTAAATTTTTTTGATGTCGCTGCTCATAGAGACTCATATATGCCTATGAGAGGTGCCTGTTTTGGTTTTAGGTCACTAATGGCTTTGGTTTTGAAAATATTTGAATTTTAAGTTTTTGAAAATAGGCCGCCTACGGATCGGCCCCGAGCCCCGTCAACTGATAGTGAAGTCCTAGACCTAGTCTTGGACCTATTTTTGATCTGATGTTTCAGTGAGTTCATTTGTCATCACTGGAGTTCAACATAACCCAAAAGAATCTCATCTGTACATGAAGCTACTTTGGATGGGATTTTAAATTCTGGTGCAGCAAAGGCAACATGGATGCACCCACAGAGATGTGATTTCTGGGCATCTGCTCAGCTGTACTACATGTTGAGCTGGAATCTTCCCAGGGTTTTTATCCCAAATTGGTGTGTCAAAGCTGTGTGGCTTAAAATGCCTGGTAGAGCTGTTCATTGCCATTGAGCCCTTAATTGAGACTGATGCTCGCGCTTTCACTCACAAGCTGGTGCTTTCTTGTGTGAGGAGTTAAGTTGAGGATATTTCACAGACGCCTTCACTTAATTTGTGGTCGTGCTTACTGGAGACATTCTATCTCTCGGGGGGAAAGCTGCATATCCTCCTGTGGATGACATTGGGAGAGGATTCAGATGACCATTACCGGAGACCTAAGGATGGGAATATCGTTCTGCACATGTGATGTTAAGTTGAGGTGGGGGAGTCTTTATGATCGGAATTCCACAGCTGCTTCATGTCACTCCTTGACCCTCTGGCCCACCACCCCCTACCCATCCAAATAAAATGTCTAGACTGAACTCTGTGTCCCTCTACCTCACAGAGGCAGACAAAACAGCACGTGAGATAGATAAAGCTGAATTTCTCTCCCCCAAAAGGATTCTCTTCAAGAGAGCCTCTAAGGAGTTTTTTAGACGTTGCTCGTTCTGGTGAGACACTCTGTCTATTATGGCCATTAATAAATAAAGCATGGCAATAGCGCAACCAAAGTAATAGATATCAGACTATTACTTATTTAACCACACTGATGAATTATTCATTGTTTATTCCAAATTATCTTTCGTTTGAGTATACATTCTCAGCTGGGTATCCCTTGTGAATAAATCCAGTAGCATATGATTTTGCATAGGCAACATGGGTGATTTTATGAGGGGAAATGTGTGGCTGCTACAGTGCAAAATGTACTGTAGGGGGGTTGGGGGAAATACTTGATGATCATGTTCCTGACATCAAAGAATAAGTACACCAAAGTCAACAGCCAAGCAGTATTAAACATCAACTGAACGACAGACACACACGCTCTCTTCCGCTCTCACACTCTGCCTTGCTCACTCTGCTTTAAGAAACACAGCAGGTCCAGGGAGAGAGATAAATTATGGGCCTTGCAGCTTTTTGAAGTCATCTCGCGTCAACACCAATAAATGCCAAAGTATGGTCTGCCTCCCTGCTCTTAAATTAAGTAATTATTACCCCTGGTGTGACTTGGTCATGTGCACTGTAGCAACATTGAGCAGGGGCAGGGCTGCAAACCTGAGGTCAGCAAAGAGCAGAGGCAATGGGAACAAGTGCAGCATATGTCCTCTAATGAAGTAAAGACCTTGAATATGTCTTAGCTGAATGATTTACACTGATGTTGAGTAACCTCAAAGGATTCATGGCTCAACACTCGTGGATCCATCCATACATCCATGCCTTTTCTATACCACTTATCCTCACTAGGGTGGCAGGTGAGATAGATCTCCAATGTTTGGCACACGCTATCCAAGTGAAACACAAGCTCAGGTCAATTTGACAGCAAAAACAAAACTGCTGTTTTTGGCAGTTCTTTTAAGGGCAATTGTGTTTTGAGGACTAAAAGCGCAATATTTTGATAGTGAGCGTCTTTATTTTATTTTTATACCCCAACAATTGCATTACTGTTTTCTAAAAAAATGAACGACGTTTGTGAAAACAGATGGTGTCACGCTTTGAGTTGAGTTCTGTTAAGTTTGTGCCGTCGTGTGTCTGGTCATTGTGATTACACATTGATTTCACCCAAGGGCGTACGTTTTCATATAGACGGTAGGGACATAACACTACCAACTTTTCAGGATGCTCATATTGTTCCCACCAACTTTTAAGCCACCTTATTTGCATTATACAGTGAAGGAGAAACGATATCGTCATCGCACACACCATATAATTGTCTGCATTAGTCTAACACATATATAGTCTAACACATACATATGGTACAGGTTTTCGTAGGCACCGTCTAACTGTTTGCATTAGTCTAACACACGTAATATAATTAATCAGGAAATAGTATCATTTTCATATTTACGGTAGGACTACACTACTAATATAAAATAAATAGCACACCATAGTTTAATGAGAAGAAATAGAAGAGATACACAATGCCGTCTTATCACAAGAGTGACGCACCAACTCGGGTAATCTGCTCTCCCAGCAAACTCCAAGGACAAAGCGCTTTGTCCTAAAACAAGTACAACCAGCCTGGGCAACAAAGTTGATAGCGGGCGTCCCAATCCGCGCACGAACCTAAGCCGCCCAAAACCGGCCACAGCGGGGGCGGCCCAAAAGCAACGCCCAGAAACGCCTTCGACAAGACTCGCGTCAGCAAAGACTTCAAAAAGACTGGACACTGAGATAAGACAGATTTCTTCTGCTCGGAAACATGTAGCTTTGTTTTGGATCCAGAATTGTCCCTCCGTCGTCTGTTTTTGCCTTGTTTTTTACCATTGTCGACGAATAAATTGTCAACCTGTTTTCGGCGAGTGTTCTTCAAGCTTTTGAAACATGGACTCAGTGTGCAAAGGGTTAACACAGGAACGCGCGGAGTTTAGCTTCCTCCTGGCCTGGCTCGCGGGGGCGTCGAGCGGCGGAGCACATTTCCGTTCTGTTGCCGGCCTCCCCGTGCAGTTTAGGCTGGGAGGACTAAATTCCTTCAACAGTGTAATGAGTTCCTTTATACAGGTAATTTCGCTAGTCTTCCCATATGTTGTAAGAATAGAATTGAGCCTACCATTATTAATAATTTGATTATGTTCAGACTTCCCTTTATGCCTCTTTACTAGCTGAATGTGCCTGTTCACCCCCCCTTAAATGCACGTTTGATTGGCTGATGAGTTGACCCCCCCAAACACAAACACACCCAGCCCCGACACAGACCACCTGCCCCCCCCTTGGAAGAGGACGGATATTAGAAGTTTTTTTTTTTTTTTTTCATCCAGCAGCAGCCACTTTAAGTAATGTAAAACGATGTCAGTTTTGTGAAGGTGGGGAACACACCACTAATTTTGAGACTGAAAGTCCAACCTGCATCAGAGTTAGCATAACATTAAACTTTGTGAGCTTGCTAACTTGCAAAACTCGAATAGGAATGTTTTTAGAGAGACGTGCCCTCCTGTATGTTTTCTGTTAACGTTATTTAAGCTGTGAGAAATGTAGTGATCAAAGGTTTACCCCCTTCTCCCCAATTTTAGTTTTTATCTTATTTATGTGGTCTTTAAGCAGCCCATAGGAGCTTTCATTTTTTTGTTGAGTTTGGTGTGCTTGTGGACAAAAGCAGTAGTGTTTTACCTGAAGGAAGGCTCCATTTTATTTGTTATTTCCTGACTTTCCTGAGATTTTTTTTTTTTTTTTTTTTTAAGTAAAATGTTTTAATTTTTTTTATTTAGACAGAAAATATTGAGTGGTCTTAAGACAAATGTTTATATTTTTTGCATTCCTGGATAGTTAAGAGATTATTAACAAGTTTGTATTTATTGTGCATGTTAATATAATTTATGTTCCAATATTGCAAGGTAAATTTGATAATAAAATCCAGACATTTAATCTGGAAGTTTTCAAAATGTTTCTTCACTAGTTTTTAAAAACAAAATGGTAAATGGACATTACTTATATAGCGCATTTATCTGCATGGTTACCATGCCCAAAGCACTTTACATCAGCACACATTTACCCGTTCACGCACACATTCACACACACCAATGGGGCTGCTGCCATGGAAGGCGCTGTCAACCCATTGGAGGCAAATCAGGGTTCAGTGCCTTGCCCAAGGACACTTTGACAGTGGGCAGTCGTAGCCGGGAATCGAACCTTCGGCCCAAAGACAACTCTAGCTACCAAATGCGCCACGGCCGCCCTGTAAAAGTTTGAATTGAACGGTGCATCACCTGAACCAATAAACATGAAAGTTACCGTAATTTCCCGAATGCGCACTTTTTTTCCCAAAATTTACTCGTAAAATCACGGGTGCGCGTTATTCACGGGTACAGGGACGGAGACAGAAAAAATTCATCATGATTCATGTTCCATTGTAAGCATGGACCAGCACAATATTACCTAATCCGAACGACAGTGATATAATAATCAAGTTTCATGTGGTAAATAATCGTTTTCATGATATTTTTCACATCTAATAAAATTAAGATGTTTTTTGTACTATTCTTTTATTATTTACCGGTACATTTTTCTAACCATTGCGTTGCAACATGCCGGCACACGGCGATGTTGTCTTGAAGAGAACCTATACGGCGATCCGTTTCGTATAAATGTTGACCGTGTGGCGAGCTAGGACAGGAGTCTGAGGAAGAGTGTCGAACCACGTAGCCAAGCCGCGTTGTTTTATTTACACTGAAACTCACAAAGTAACAACGTACGTCTTGCATGCAAATCGCGGGACATTTGTTTACTTCCAGCTGTTCCCTTAACTAAACTCTTCTCCCCGGGAACTACACAACTTGCTAACATTAGTTCCGCTGGTGAATTCTGTTAAAACTCGCTACAGCGCCTTACTGTGTGAAAATTATTATCGTATACAATTAGCAATTTTACCACAGAAAATTAATATTCTATTTTTTTTTTTAAATTATTTGACAAAAGGATTAAAAAATGCTGCAGCCGCGTACTTTATAAAAGTTCGAGACACGAGACTCATATTTATTGGTGCTACAATTAGGGTGCGCTTTATACACGGGTACAAGAATTTTCCATAGATTTTACAGGTAAAGTTGGGATGCGCATTATACACGGGTGCGCCTTATATTCGGGAAATTACGGTAGTATAAGTCAATACAGATTTATTTTGCATTGATCATTTAGCCTATCAATTAATTAGGTTCATATTCATGAGAAATGTAGACCTGATCCCTGTTCACCCAATCTGTTTTGGCCTTATTAATGTCCCGTCCCCAGCAAAAAGTGTACATGCATGTTATGCTGTTATATTGTCCCTTCTAATTTTAAGATTAAACCTACACCCTTGATTTCACCTGTTGTGGCCTGCTCCTTGTGTGTTGACCAATCCACTGCCTTTTGTGTCACCCACCTTTGCCTCATTGTCTCGTTACCCCATGTCTGAATTTAATATCCCCATGTGCTGTCTGTTCTTGTTGCGTCATTCTGTCAGGATCTCGGGCAGGGAGGCAAGGTGGACCCAATTGCAGGGAAATAATGGATTGACAAGACAGGGTGTTGGGGAACTCAAAAATGCTTTAATAATCAAAAGGTGCTAAAACAAGTACAAAAAGGCAAAGGGATCAAACAAAAGGCCAGGCATCAAAATTTGCCACAAGTGCCACGTTTGTTTTGCCACTGCCAAAAACAAATGCACTTAAAAGAACATTTATTTATCGAGCTGTTTCATGCTGGAATTCACTGCCTCCTGAAATGCTTACAACAAGCAATCACATTTCTTTTAAAACAAGTCTTGAAAAATTTATAATTTGTAAGGAAGTGATGCTTATTTAGCCATTGTAAATAAATGTAGTTGTTTTATTTTATTTTTTCCACACTGTAGAAATGTAAACCTGCTTTATGCTATTAATTGTTTTGTATATATTGTTAAATTACTGTGAATGGACCCCAGGAAGAATAGTCTCTATTTTGATAGAGACTAATGGGGATCCTTAAATAAATAAAGAATAAATAAAGAATAAAATTTAATTAGGGGAACAACCAGGGCAAAAATGACACATGGCACATGACGAGAACAGACCACGGGATAGACAATGATGCAACAAGAACAGACAGCACGTGGGGATCTTAAATACATACATGGGGTAACGAGATAATGAGGCACAGGTGGGTGACACAAGAGGCAGCGGATTGGTCAACACACAAGGATCAGGCCACAACAGGTGAAATCAATGTGTAATCACAATGAACAGACACATTAGGGATCAAACTTAACAGAACTTAACTGCAGGCATAACAGAGGGTGTCCACATGTGTGATGACATGAATGAAAACAATAATGGAGGAGGTTGCTTAACATAATGTAGCTGATTATAAATAATGACAAATGAATTTTGAACCCTTTCTCAAAACGCACACAAGCAAAAACCTTTTATTAATTTGTCACCTTTAGTCTGAGGCCGAAACAAAACCTGGTTGCAAAATAAAGCTTTGCTCTACTTAGATTAAAAAATAAATAAATAAATAAAAAATAAATTAGTCAAAATGGCAAAATAAAAGAGCAGGTTCACATTTCCATTTATGCATCAATATATGACTTGATTAATTTGATTTTAAAAGGCTACATTAATTCCTGAATTTTGTAGCAAAGGAAGTTCAATGTATTTGTCCTAAAATTCACTCCTAGTCCTTCCCATTTTCTTCTCTTTTGTATCTGATTCTCCACTGGAAATAAAACCAATAAATTGTTTAAGGTCTCCTCTCTTTCTGTTTCCTGACACATGCCTGTCTGACTGCTGCAGTAGGAAGATTGTATAACCTAAGTGTGTAAAACAGTCTTTTACAACATTGTAAAGATTTACTATTGGAGTAAATAACGGTGAGAGAACAGGGCTTTTAAATGGAACCCAATCAATATGTCAGGGGAACTGCAGTAGAGGACAAGGCTGTGTCTGACGCCTTGCATGAGCAGATCAGCGAGAGGCTCACTGGCATATACAAGGAGGAACTCTCATTTCCTCAGCAAAAACACTGGTGTGTTATGAATGATATGCTGCCAGTCAAAACACAACGACAGGCAAATGCAGTTTTCAACTTCTTTGAATTATGATTTATAGTCTATCTTACATAATCATTGATGCTATAAAAAGGGAGCTGAGAGATTTTTTTTTTTTTAATGAATAATTACAATCATAAAAATTCCCCTGAAAAGAAAGTCTCGTTTACTTTTTGATGGCCTGCAGGAGGTGACTAAAGCTGGTGGTTGAAAAAATATTGCATCAACGAAAAAAAAAATCTGGTCACATTCCTTGCCTCTTTATCCAATCAGTTTTCATGTATTATTTTTATGACAGTCTACTTTAAAAGATTCTTTCATACAAGAAAATGACCTTGGAAAATTCAGTTTGTAATAGCAAATTTAAGAACTTTGAAGGTTGTCTTGGAGAAATAAAAACCCTCTTGGCCGTGCTAAAGGAACGCTTGGAATAATTCTAACAAAGAGTAGGGTTTGTTTATTTATTTATTTTTTGCAACGCTGAGCAATAAAACAAACAAACAAACAAACAAACAAAAAAAGCAAAGAACATTGCTGTATATCCAAATAGTATTATATACAGTATTAAGTAGGCTTACATTATACACATACAAACGCGTGTAAATTAAACACATTGTTCTCACACATAGCTCTGCACATGCCTGCATTTACAGTTAAATGCGGACGTGTAATAAATTTCCAACCCAGTGGAAGCAGCGTTACACACACGCACGCACGCCCATACACACACACGTACCTCAGCTGCATGAGCAATAAATCGCACAGCCCATCTAACAAGTTCATTTCCGGAGGCCAGAGAGGATGGGCCTGCTGACTTTAAAGTCAGCAGCCTTGTGAGGATCAATGGCAAGAGACGGGGAGTGAGGGCAAGGAATTGAGTTGAGATACAAAATCAATCAGCAATTTAATCGCTTCTGGAGAGGATGACATAAAAAACAGGGTAGGGAGAATTCTGCAGCTTTTTTTTGTGACCAAAAAAAAAAAGCTACACTTTGCTTTAATAATTTGAAATATAATAACCATTTCTACATTTTATTGGAGTGTTTTTCGATGGCGCAAAACGCTCCCATGGGAGCAGATCTATTTACAGTCTCAAGATCATACAACTCTTTTTTCTTTTTACACACTCTTTGGCATGATTTGCACTACCCAATTTTGAATGAGCGCCTATATATATTTTTACGATCTATTTACAGATACATTTCAAGTGGCTCACATCTCATATCACAGAGTTTACATTTACTGAGCACGGAAATATTAATGTGCAGCCGCACATACTGTACACTAAGCAAGTATCAGCACTAAGCAACATACACATGCACTTGTATGAAACCTGTTTAGACCATATTTGATGGAATGTATTTTTTAGATAAGGGTTTCATTTACTACTTTGTGCCTGCAATGCAAAAACAAAGCAACATACATTTGCGTCATGAAAACAGCACGTACACATCATTATAAACTAATTTAGCGTTTAAATTATCTGGACTTTATTATTATTATTTTTTTTAACAAAGCTTGCACAGGGTGATTGCGGTAAATTGAATTTAACAGCAAGAAAACAGGAAGATGAAGATTAAAACGTCTTAACCAGAGGTGAGTAGAGTAGAAAAACTTTACTCAAGTAAGAGTAAAATTACTTATACAAAAAATGCACTCAAGTACAAGTAAAAAAGTATCAAGTGAAAAGAATACTGAAGTAATGACTAACATTACTTAGACGCCATTGCATTATGAAATGTATTAGCACATATGTACGTAAACCTAAATGCACACACATATGAACAAGTCCAAGGGGTGTCTCCAGCTTGCTTCCCCTTCCCTTATAGGGAGACACCCATCTGTTGCTAGGGCCAACCCCCAAATAAAAAGAAAGGGTGCAGGAGGGTTTAGGTTTAGAACAATTTTGGTGACTGTATAGTGTAATCTAGCATTTCACTGTCTAGTCCCTCCTGTTCTCCTTGCGCAAGAAAACAAAAACTGAGTGCCTTCTGTCCTTATTTCTGGTAATATTATAAATGTCTACCTAAGGATTGTGGTTTGAACTTGACAGTGAGTAACTGCTTAATTCTGTTTCTTAAAAAAATAGTATTTTTTTCTCTCAGCACCAACTTATCAATACGAACTGTTGTTATAAGGATACTGTACAATAACCCAAAATATAACCACACTAAGCCCCCCCCCCAAAAAAAATAGAAATAAAAAATCATTGAAAAAAAAAAGACAGAAATGAAGCATTATTCATTCAAAGACCATGAGTGCCCTCTAGTGGTAAAAAATAGTTCCTAGTTTGAATAGTGAATACTTTCATAGTTACTATTACGAATTTAAAAGAATCATATCTCCGGTTTTCCATGGTCAATCGGTGCCAAATAAAATCTGGGAGAGAGGTTTAAACTGTGTTTTCAAGTCATGTTGAGGACAGCGCTTCATGTCAAATACTTTATTTATTTATTTTTTTTGTTTAATGTGTTTTAAAGAGGCCACATGATTGAACAGGCTGGCGTGATCATAGAACGGCAAGCTTGTGTCAGATTGGTGTAACGGAGTCGTGATTATTGTTGCAATATCTCATTGGTGAAATTGGTAGAGCTACTCTTGGCATCACTACCCCCCCCCCCCAAAAAAAATAAAAATAATTTTCAGACTATAAGTCGCACCCGAGTATAAGTCGCACCAGCCATAAAATGCTCAACGAAGAGGAAAAAAAAATGTATAAGTCGCATTTTTGGGGGAAATTTACTTGATAAAATCCAACAGATAGAACAGATATGTAATCTTGAAAGGCAATTTTTAAAATAAAACTACAGTAGAGAACAACATGCTGAATAAGTGTACAGTATGATAATGTTACATGATGCATGAACAACGAAATGCGAACGTGGCCAATATGTTAACGTAACATAGCTGTTGAGAGTTATTCAGATTACTATAGTATAAAGAACATGCTAACAAGTTTACCGAATAATCAGTGTCACTCCTAAACACCAAAATAACATGTGAAATGATACAATAATGTGTTAATAATTTCGCACATAAGTCGCTTCAGCTTATAAATCGCACCCCCCGCCAAACTATGATAAAAACTGCAATTTATAGCCCGAAAAATACGGTAATATGTAGAATAAAGAGGAAAAAGGTAACGACTCTTGTGTAGCCCAAAGTAACGGAGTAAGTGTAGCGTTTATTCTTCACAAATCTACTCAAGTAAAATTAAAAGGTTGGCTTAGTAAAACTACTCATAGAAGTAAGTTTTACCCAAAAGGTTACTCAATTAAATATAACTGAGTACATGTAACACGTTACTACCCATCCCTGTTAATAACCATAGCTCTTTGGAGTAGTTGTAGTACACAATACTGTTTTTCAGAAAATTGCTCAATGGGTGAACATTTATGTGCTGGGAATACATTGGTGTGGGGCGGTGTGTTGCAAAGCAACCCCTTTAGGTCAATGTCCGAGCCTTAGAATTGACACTATTGAACGAGCCAGCTTTAGACGAATAAAATGAGTGACAACCTCTGGCTGAAGAATCAAATATATGGATTCTCTGAGGGGAAAAAAGGCCAGCTTTAGAAAGGGAACACATAAAAGCACTTCTCAACCCAGTCTGACCAAAGCAGTAGACTCAATAAAAAAAAAGGAGTCAGTTAAAAATGGTGCTGTCTCCTGGCGAATTCCAGAGGGTTTTTTTTCCCAAGTGTACCATAATGCATAATTACGTTCTGCTCTGTGTCCATAATATTTATGCACATTGTTGGTACAAATTACTTTAGGTATTTGTTCCCATTTTCTGGAGTTTGTCTAAAACACTATTTGTATAACAGTAAAACTGCACTTTCATTATACAAGTATTGATGCCTGTGGCAGATCGGTGGTTTGTAACTGGTATATTCTTCCAGAACTCAAGCACTGCCGAAACTTAGCAACAGGAGGAGCCAGGGGCATCCTTCCCCAGAGAGGTTGACTGCCAAGACACATTCATTAGCATCTTAGAATCTTTGGCTGGATTAAAAATTCATGCTGTTTACAACTACAATGCCCCCTTCTATTAAAGAATACGAGCCCCTCTAAATAATGGCTCCACCAAACCGTGAGCAGATCGCCGACATCTCCGATGAGATCGCCGCTTGTGTATGAATGAGTGTGTGGCTGGAATTTGTGTGTGGAATATTGCGGTTGTTGTGTATTCTCTGTGTACACTCACACCCTCATAGGCAATGGTGATATAAATAATGACACTGTTTACTGCAGCGGGGAGTGAAAACAGCCAGAGGGCTCTTGCATAAGGACACGGTTCCCTCAAAGTCTTGTGCTTTGTCATGCTGTTTACACGCATAATAAAGGAGCAGGTATTGTCAGTGTGTTGCAAATATGCGTGCCCTTGGAATAAACTGGATTTTTGTACAGTCTATGACCCTTCTTGTTTGCGGCTCACCGGCACCTGCCTGTGTGTGCTTCTGTTGGCTGATTTGTTAGTGAAAGGGCTTCGCTTAGGAGCTCTATTCAGTGTTAATTAGCATACTCTGCAGTGATCATTATATCAGGTTCCTGTGGTTACGTCTGATTGCATTGTCCCTGTTGGGGAGGGGGAGATTTACCAAAAGAGGAGTGCCACACACATACAGTGTATACTCACAAACACATTTCGTTGACAGGCCCACACACACTAAAGCACATAAGTAGACACTGATGTCTTACACACGCATATCAAAACATACACACCACATGGGTGCACTTACGGTATAATTACTATGTCAATAGGCAGTGGTGTGATAAACATGATAATGAAAGAGTGAGAATCAAAAGTGTGCACAGTAAAGGACTAACATCCACAAGTCCACCAACCCCACTGCCTCCACCCCATCCCCGAATGGCCCAGCAAACAGGTGCAAGGTCAAACCACTATGCCAATAATAGATGCTCCTCGTCATTCTCAGAAATAGTTTTCACACAGCCACTAAATGTTTCAGCAAGCTTGTGTGCTGTTTGTGTTAGTGTGATGCGGATGAGGTGAGAGGCCATGTGTGCTCAGGTCAGACAGACTCTTGTGTCTGCCCAGCAACTGACCTTTGACCTGTCTTCTCCATCAGAGCCCTGTAAACAGCACAGGGATTTAACAGCACATTGTTGTATGGTTTTGACCTGATGTTTCCTTCATTTATTTGTGTTAACAGTTGAGGGCACAGTGGTGCATGTAGTTAGCACATCTGGTGCAGGTTCAAATCACTGTCTTTAGCCAGTTTGTTTCAAAACATACATTGATCCTTGATTGACAAACGTGAGTTGTTGTCTGCTTCTATGTACACTATGACTTAAAGGCAGGGGTGAAAGTGGGCCAGAACGGTCAGGAACGCAGTTCCGGTATAAGATTCAGGGCCAGAACGATGTTCCGGTATAAGATTTAGGGCCAGAATGCTATTTCAGTACATGGTGCTTTGTTTCCGAAAATATGACGCCAACTGTCAAAACGCTATGTAAATTTTTTTTTTTTTTAAACGCTCAGCTGCCTCAATCTCATCTCCAAGAAGAAAACAATCTACCAACATCAGATTTACATACACAAGTGTTAACAACAAGCATAATAAAGTGCTTGTGTAGCAATCCGTTTCCACCAATATTTATTATTCATCTTATTCCACGGACAGCATGGAGGTTTCCCAAGGTGCTGAAGTTATCCGAGTCTGACGATGATGAGTCACGTCAATGTGCGAATACACGCAGCAAAGCAAAACGCCTGGACTCATTTATCCGTTCAATTGGCTGTCATACTGACATGTGATCAGCAGAGATAGTTAGCTCTGATTGGTTCAAATGTGCATGTTTTCTGGAACAGCAAAAAGAAAAAAGGTTGTTGAATTAATGCAACATAAAATGGATCAAATCTTTAAGAGCAACGAAAGAGTTGAGGAGGATTATTTATCATACGTATTTAATTTTATTTGCTCTGATGGGGAGGTTCAGAGCATCTTGGCTGTCAATGTGCACTTTGGACTTAAATTTGTTCATTTATGTTAGGGTACTTATTCATTTCCTTATGATTTAAAAAAGTCAATGTTTGCGCGATCTTCAAGTTATATTCCATTTCACTCTGCATAATATGTCATTTGTAGCTATTTTTCTGAATGTATCTTACTTATATCTTTGTTATTACAAAACAAAACAAAGTACATTTTTACATTAATTTAAATTTTAATATACATCCTATGTTCTTAAGTAGTTAAAACAGAGATTTGGCATTTAGTATGTGAGGAAATGAGGGAAAATAAAAATTAGGAGATGGAGGTTGGAGTTATTGCTCTTTTTGTTAACTTTTATTTTGCATATCATTGAAAAAATACAATTTTGAATAAAAATCAGTTTTTGTATGCATTATAGAAATAACTGTGTTAAAACAGTTTTCTTTGCATTTCAGTAGTTTAGGAGGTTTTGGACTCCCCCCCCCCACACACACACACACAAAAATGAAAGAAAAAAAAATCTGGCTCTGTGGCAACCTTCACTTCGGGGAGTTCCGGCAAGAAATTCTAACCACTTTCACCCCTGCTTAAAAATGATTAGTCAAGGAAGCACAAGATGGCTGGCATTGCCTTAATTTCTCAATGACCTCAAAGAGGATAAGCAGTATAGAAAATGGATGGCTTCAATGGAGCCCATGAATGAATTTTGTTTGGAAACAGCTTGGCAGGAACATGCTTACTAGTCAGTGTGTCGCAACAACTAATAGTGACGTCAGCGGGTCATAGGTTTGAAGTGCACAGAGAGGTTGGCTAATCTTGAGGATTTTCAACACTCCCAAGGATCCTCAACACTATCGCCACTGATGGCTGGTGGAGGTTAGCTGTTTTTCCTCTCAGCAACTCTTCTGTGTGCCTGGTTCAGATCTGTGTACAGTGGTACCTCGACATACGATCACATCGATATATGATCCTTTCGACATCCAACGTAAAATTTGACCCTTCATTTATCTCGACCTATGATGGCATGCAATGATTTATGACAGTGTCGCAATTTCATTGTTTTCCTGCAAGACGGATTTTCTCGTGAGAGGAATCAACATGGGTCCCAAGAAGGTTAGTGCAGGTGGTGAAAAAAAGGAATAAGATGACACCATTGAAATTAAGGAGGAAATGATAGAAAAATATGAGCATGGTGTGTGTACTGGCTAGACCAGTAGTTCATTTGCTCCCAAAAACGTATAAATGCGTTCTATTTTTAATTGTTTCAGTGTCCCAAAGACATATTTATACGTTTTTTCTTTTTTTTAATCATAAGAGACATCTCTGGGTTCTGATTCAACTGAGCTCCAAAGCACACTGCTGAAAATCCATTTTAAAGCAATAAAATCGGTCATTGGAGGGCAGTAGCACATTTGGTAAGACCTGATTAAAACCCGTAAAACCCGATTCAACGGCAACGAATGGTCGGGCCACAAGGCCGGGGCGCCGGCGGAAGGATGCCAGGCGCTGGACGACCGAGCAGAACGACCGGGACCACCAGTGCAGCGGACGATGTCATTGAGTCCGTGCTGCTCCGTGCGAGCAGACCCCGCAAAGACTCAAAATAATCCATCTTTATGAGACAGGCGGCGATGAGGAAAATGTTTACCCGCTGTCGCGGCCACAACAGCGTCATCTCAGTTAGTTATGTGTAAATAAATTGTTACTTTGCTATCAAAAAGCTCTATTTGTCTTGTTGTTTATGTTACTTTGTAAAAGGAAAACATTATTCAGGTGTTTGGGATGTAACTAAAGCAAAAAATAGCTGTGTTAAAGTCAAAGTTATGTTTGAAATGTATACTTTCACAAAAAGCTCAATTTCTCTGTTTTTTCATCAGAAATTGGAAAACTGCTGAAATGAAGCCATTTTCTAATGCTGATTTCTAAAGAATGGAAAAAGATGTTCATATAGCAATTAGGGCTGTCAAAATTATCGCGTTAACGCGCGGTAATTAATTTTTTTAATTAATCACGTTAAAATATTTGACGCAATTAACGCACATGTCCCGCTCAGAAAGTATTCTGCCTTTTGGTAAGTTTTACAGCAAGGCTTTTTATGCTGTCCAACAGCGAACTCTTGTGGTCGCTTTGCGACATGGTTTATTGTTTTCTTACCAGTTCATTATGGCTTCACGACGTCTCGGGCTGATAATGTTGTGCTTATATGATCCTTGGACAAGATTTGTCCGTAAGTATGGTTGTTGTAAAGAATGTACATATTATGTTAGTAAGCGAAATGTTATATTTTTTGTATGAGACGCTTTTTGTTTATGTTTAGTGAACCTGTATAGCGTGCTAAGCTAACGTTGTTGCTAATGCAATGCTTGTGTACTTTTATTTTGTAGTTTTACGACGGTGTAAAGAGGACAATGGTTTGAGGCCATTTTATTAATAAATCAGATGAAAAAGGAAGAAGAATTATTAAGGCATCGTTCACTAGCTGTCTAGCTTTGGAAAAAGTAGACGCTTCGGAGTGAGGACAGCATAGACAGATTTAAATGACAGTAGAGTGAAATGCCCACTACAGTCCTTATGTACCGTATGTTGAATGTATATATCCATCTTGTGTCTTATCTTTCCATTCCAACAATTTATTTTACAGAATATATATATAATTTACAGAAAAATATGGCATATTTTATAGACGGTTTGAATTGCGATTAATTGCAATTATTCATTCATTCATTTTATAATTACGATTAATTAATTTTTAAGCTGTAATTAACTCGATTAAAAATTTTAATCGTTTGACAGCCCTAATAGCAATAGAACAGAATTTTCTGTGGGCCTTGCAAAATCAGTCAAAATCAGGTAAAACGGCAGGGAGCGAAGGGGGTTGCACCGGTGAAAATGGCTGGGAGTGAATGAGTTAACTGGGGTTCGGTGAATAAGCCTCAGGGGTTCGGTGAAGAAGCGTAGAACCCTATTTTTTATACTGACTAAATCTAGGCAAACTGGCATTTTAGACCAGGCTTTGGACTGGTTTGCCCTAAATTTACAGGCTTTATTCCATTTCTTTCAACTGTTAGCCCTCTATCCAATAGGAGGAGAAATCAGTTTGCTCGGTGGAAGGTTGATTCGCACTCTGTATGAGGAAGTATAGCAGACCTACAGGCAGCATGAACTGCGTAGATAATAAAACATTTTAAAAATTGCATCATTTTACGTCATGAAAATAGTATGTGATGCAAGGATGCGACAATAAAATCAGAATGAAAACAAAAGGAACAGTGTGAAATGAAATGAATTTCATTAATTTACCAACGTGGAACTCGACAGCAAAAGGCAAAATTGTTAGGGTGTGCGACGAGGAGGGATCTAAATGCAGACACACGGTGGCTGCGGTGAGTAATATTTATTTACAGACACCAGAGATAGCGTGGCGGGTAGAGGTTGCTTCGTGTGGGGTAATTGAGCCGGCGTGAGACGTGGGAGCTTGGGAGGAGGCAGGCGTGGAAGCTCGGAAGGAGGCAGGCGTAGAATCCGACAAGGAGCGCGCAGAGGACAGGACCTGGGGCGAGAGCAAAGTAGTCGTGAGCCGGGAATCAGAGATATCGTATAAAGAATGCGGGAAGCAACTGACGGCGAAACCAGACGAGTTGATCGGGCGACGAGGTGGCAGCGTCCACTAGCTTTTATGGATGGTTGATTGGCATTGCCAGCACCTGTGGCCGCTCCACCAGTCTGTCGTCCAACCTGCAATCATAAAAAAAATAAAAACATGCACACCTGCCGGAGGTGGGCAGGTCTCAGAAGGAAGGGGAAGAGGACCTAACAGGACCCCCCCCCCCCCCCCCACGGGCGACACCAGGCGCCCGACGGAGACGCCCAGGATGGGCGCGGTGGAAGACCCGGATGAGCGCCCGCGACAGCACCCACCGGGCAGGGATCCAGGACCGCTCCTCAGGACCATAACCCTCCCCGTCCACAAGGTACTGCAGCCCCCTGCCACGGCGGCGGACGTCCAAAAGGCGCTGCACCTGGAACGCAGGGCCCCCAGCGACCGACAAGGGCGGAGGAGGGGGCGGAACGGGGGGGGACAAGGGACTCGAGGAAACCGGCTTGACTTGGGAGACGTGGAAGGTGGGGTGGACTCGGAAATGGGCAGGGAGCTTGAGGCGCACGGCGTTAGATTCACCACCTTGGTGATTTCAAAGGGACCAACGAACCGGGGGGAAAGCTTGACTGACTCAGTCTTGAGCGGTAGGGTCCTCGAAGAGAGCCACACCTTTTGCCCAACGGTGTAGTTGGGCGCAGGCCTGCGGCGGCGGTCAGCCTGAGCACTGGACTTCTCCGAAGCATGGAGGAGCGCGGAGCGCGCTTTCTCCCAGACCCTGGAGCAATGATTGATGTGGGCTTGGACCGACGGGACGGCAATATCACGTTCCTGAGAAGGGAACAACGGAGGCTGGTAACCCAAAGAGCACAGGTAGGGAGACATACCTGATGAGGCATTCGGCAGGGTATTGTGTGCGTATTCGATCCAAGGCAGCTGATCGCTCCAGGTGTTTGGGTGGGCTTGGGTGGTGCAACGGATGGCTGCTTCTAGCTGTTGGTTCGTCCGCTCGCACTGGCCGTTGGTCTGCGGGCGGTAACCGGGGGAGAGGCTTACACCAACGCCCAGGGCCGCACAGAAGGCCTTCCAGACCTGTGAGGTGAACTGGGGTCCCCGGTCAGAGACTATATCCGCCGGGATGCCATGTAAACGGAATACATGTGTGGTGAGCAGGGTCGTGGTTTCTGTGGCTGTTGGTAGCTTGCGTAGGGGGATAAAATGGGCAGCCTTGGAGAACCTATCCACAATGGTGAGTATAACTGTGTTTCCGTTGGAAGGAGGCAGACCAGTGACGAAGTCCAGGGCAATATGGGACCAAGGGCGGCTCGGGATGGGTAACGGACGGAGGAGACCAGAGCTGGGCTTGGTGGTCGTTTTGCTGCGAGCACATACAGTACATGCCAGAACATAAGACCTGGTGTCCTCTGGCATTGTAGGCCACCAGAACCGCTGGCGCAGCACAGCCAGCGTCCGTCGGATGCCGGGGTGGCAGAACAACCGGGAAGAGTGTGCCCACTCAAGCACCTGGGAACGGAGATCCTGGGGTACAAACAGGTCAGGTTGGGGGCCCGCTCGAGGGTCTGGGTGTTCAGCATGGGAGTCCTTCACCTTCCGCTCAATCTCCCACTCCATTGAGGCAATGAAGCAAGTTTGTGGAAGAATGGGGGCTGGCTCCTCCTTGGTTTCGCCGGTCTGGAATTGGCGCGACAGGGCGTCAGACTTTGTGTTTTTGCTACCTGGAATATAGGACAGGGTGAAATCAAAGCGACTGAAAAACATGGCCCACCTGGCTTGTCGTGGGTTCAGCCTCCGGGCGGACTTGAGGTACTCCAGGTTTTTATGGTCTGTGAGTACGATGAAGGGTTGGGGTGTCCCTTCCAAGAGATGGCGCCATTCTTCCAAGGCCAGTTTTACCGCCAGGAGTTCCCTGTCCCCGATGCCATAATTGCGTTCAGCAGGAGAGAGCCTGCGAGAAAAAAAAGCACAAGGGTGGACCTTGCCGTCCGCAGGCCGGCGTTGGGACAACACAGCGCCCACGCCAATCTCCGAGGTGTCAACCTCCACGATGAACTGAAGGGAGGGGCTGGGATGGACCAGCACCGGGGCAGTGGTGAACCGACCTTTTAGGTCGCAAAAGGCAGAGTCTGCAGCGTCGGACCAGAGAAACTGTTTGGCAGTGGAAGTGAGGGCAGTGAGCGGAGCCGCTATCCGGCTGTAATTGCGGATGAAGCGGCGATAAAAATTGGCAAACCCGAGAAATCGCTGTAGCTGCTTCCGGTCAGAGGGGCGAGGCCAGTTCAGGACCGCAGTGACTTTTGCTGGGTCCATACGTAACACCCCCAGCCCTATGATATAGCCGAGGAACGCAGTCTCCGGAACGTGGAACTCGCACTTTTCCACCTTGACATATAGTCAGTTCTCTAGCAGCCGCTGGAGCACTTGACGGACGTGGTTCTCGTGTTCTTTTGGTGTGCGGGAGAACACAAGGATGTCATCCAAGTACACCACAACAAATCTGTTAATCATGTCTCCTAGGACATCGTTAATCAGGTTTTGAAAAACCGCTGGAGCGTTTGTGAGTCCAAAGGGCATAACCAAGTACTCGAAGTGGCCCAGAGGTGTGTTAAAGGCGGTCTTCCACTCGTCACCCTCCCTAATACGGACAAGGTGGTAGGCGCTGCGTAGGTCGAGTTTCTTGAATATAGTAGCACCTTGCAGGGGGGTGAAGGCAGAATCAAGAAGTGGAAGAGGATACTTGTTTTTGACAGTTATCTCGTTCAGGCCTCGATAGTCTATACAGGGTCTTAGGCCGCCATCTTTTTTGCCCATGAAAAAGAATCCCGCACCTACAGGGGAAGATGATGGGCGAATGGCACCGGTTGCTAAGGACCCAGTAATGTATTTTTTCATCGCCTCCCTTTCTGGTAGAGAGATGTTAAAAAGGCGACCTTTGGGAAGAGCCGCACCAGGAAAGAGGTCGATAGCACAATCATAAGGACGGTGCGGAGGGAGCGATACTGCACGGTCCTCATCGAAAACCTGCCCCAGGTCGTGGTAGCATTTTGGCACGGAGGACAGGTCGAGTTTTCCCACGCTCTGGACAGGACGAGCAGGCACCAAAGCGGATTTGAGACAGTTAGAAAGGCAGAAATCGCTCCACGCGGTTAGCTTGGGGTGTGTCCAGTCTATGGAAGGGTTATGGGTCTTTAGCCAAGGTAACCCAAGGACCACGGGTGTGCGAGGACATACAAAGACAAGGAAGGGTGTCACCTCTTTGTGGTTGCCGGACAGGAGTAGGTTGATGGGCTCTGTTTGCTGGTCGACATGGAAGAGAAGTTTGCCATCTAGTGCAGTGGTTTTTAAGGGCACAGGGAGTGGGCGTGTCTCCAGGCCGAGTTGGGTTACCAGTTCCTGGTCAATAAAATTCTCATCCGACCCACAATCCACAAGGGCAGTGACGGTGCGCGATTGGCCCTTCCAGGAGATTGTCGCGGTGAGCTGCAGCCGGCGTGAAGAACTGTGCGACATGTGACTCACCCGTATTCCCCCTTCAATTGGCGAGTTTGGACGCACAGGGCAGCTGCGTCGGAAATGCCCACTTTTCGCACAATATATACATAGGCGCTCTGCATATCGACGTGTGCGCTCCTCCTGGGTCAGCCTGGTGCCTCTCAACTGCACCGACTCGGCATAAACAGCAGGTGGCGACATCGCAGACGCAGCACAGACTGCCTGTGTAGGAAGCGGGGCCGGCCGGAAGACAGGGGAGAGAGGAGGTGGGGCGGTCGGCTGTTTGCGATGCTGCCGCTGGCGTTCACGGAGTCGATTGTCAAGACATATCGCCCTGTGTATGAGGCCATCCAGCGAATCGGGCGGCTCTTGAGTGGCCATTAGGTCCTTTAGGGACTCGTTCAAGGCATTTGTAAACACGGCCTGTAGCGCTTCGTCATTGAAGCGGCTCTCTGCGGCTAACGTCCGGAACCCAACGGAGAACTCGGCAACGCTGCATGTTCCCTATCTAGCGGACATAAGACGACTGGCGGCCTCTTTGCCACGGACGGGGTGGTCGAATATCTTGCTCATTTCTTCGGTGAAGCGGACGTACGTGGCGCAAATCTCGGAACCCTGCTCCCACACCGAGGAGGCCCAATTTAAAGCGACTCCACGAAGGCCGCCGATGAGGTAGGCGATCTTTGCCTTATCCCCTTGATACATGGATGGCTGCTGTTCAAAGACCAGGCTGCACTGGACTAAGTAAACCCGACATGCACCAAGGTTTCCGTCGTAAGGAGCGGGCGCGGGGACGTGGGGTTCTCGCCTCGTAGGCGAGGACGTCGGGTTAGTTGCGGGCTCGCGGCTCGGAGGAGGGGCAGTGTGATGGGGGGCTAACGTGGCTAAGTGTGCCTGAAGAAATGGTGCGAGTTGTGCTTGTATGGCCTGGAGTGATTGAGAAACGTCCGTTACCTTTTTGAAGAGGGATTCTAAGGCTAGGTGGTGGTCGCGGAGTGACGTGGGCGAGCCGGCGGGGTTGTCTGCGAGATCCATTATGGCCCGATCAAACTGTTAGGGTTAGGGATCTAAATGCAGACACACGGTGGTTGCGGTGAGTAATATTTATTTACAGACACCAGAGATAGCGTGGCGGGTAGAGGTTGCTTCGTGTGGGGTAATTGAGCCGGCGTGCGACGTGGGAGCTTGGGAGGAGGCAGGCGTAGAATCCGACAAGGAGCGCGCAGAGGACTGGACCTGGGGCGAGAGCAAAGTAGTCGTGAGCCGGGAATCAGAGATATCGTATAAAGAATGCGAGAAGCAACTGACGGCAAAACCAGACGAGTTGATCGGGCGACGAGGTGGCAGCGTCCACTAGCTTTTATGGATGGCTGATTGGCATTGCCAGCACCTGTGGCCGCTCCACCAGTCTGTCGTCCAACCTGCAATCAATAAAAACATGCACACCTGCCGGAGGTGGGCAGGTCTCAGAAGGAAGGGGAAGAGGACCTAACAAAAATTATTTGTAGTAAATTAGAAATCTGGAAGAAATTTGAACAGGAATTCACTTAGCTTGCCAGGTTTTGAATTAGTAAAAAAAATGTCTTTTTTATGAAATTTCCAAAGTTTCGGTTAATGCACCTGTGAAAGTCCTGGGGTTCGGTACCTTTAGCAAGTTTAAAAACCACTGGGCTAGACAATGTGGCTCACCGGTCCCCCTTTTCTACCTATAGCCTACAGTACACACACACACATGCTGTCTTGTCTTATCCCCATTGGCCAGTAAGTTAACGTGACGAAATTTGTCTTATCTAATGGATTTGTTAAATTAGACAGAACATTACGCACTGTATCCACATGCACCCGCCGTCTTCTCTGACCTCAGTTCACCAGTCTCTACAAGTTAAAGTGACAATAAAAACACTTTTTCCCTTTTAATTTCCATTCCTTGCTATTATTATTATTATTATTATTATTATTATGATTTGGATGTATAATTCATTTGTTTCCCTATGTTTGATTGCTATAACCGTAATTCTCGGACTATAAACCGCTGCTTTTTTCTGTCATTCTAAATCCTGCGGCTTATTGTCCAGTGCAGTTTATTTGTTGATTTATTTGGGTTAATAGGTAACACATGCCTCCTAGCATGCGTTGCAGAGCTACAGATGTAAATAGCAATCACAAATTATGGTCTGTGCTAATTATATATTCAGTTACTGTTCCAGTTTTTATATATTTTTTATTAATTGCTAGTTATGGTATTTGGAAACACCTTATTTGACAGCAGCGTCGTAAGACTGTCATAAGATCAACATAATTATGACATGACACTGTCATGGGCTTTACTCAATGCTCATGACAGATGTCATTAAGTGTCATCCGGCAAATTATGTCACTAACTCATTTTTGTCCAGCTTGGGATTTTTTACATTCATTCAAAAATGAGATAATTTGCCGGATAACACTAAATGGCATCTGTTATAAGCATTCATTAATGCTCATGACAGTGTCATGTCATAATTATGATTGTCTAATGAATTGTCTAAATTGTCTTATGGTGCCACTGTCAAATTAAGTTTTACCAAATACCATAACCACCAATTACTGGAACTGGAACAGTATCTGAAGAAATAATTAGCACAGAACATGAATTTTGATTGTTATCTACATCTGTAGTGCTGCAATGCATGCTAGGAGGCATGTTGGACAACAACAGTGTTGCCAGCAGGTAGCAGCAGAGGTTGACTGTCTCCCCCAAGGGAGCAGTGATGGCCAAATGAAACTTCTTGAAGCAATGAAGCTTTGCAGCCAATTGGTTTGAAGCTTCATGGTGGTTCATTTGGTCTTATGACAGCCGTATGATGCTGCTGTCAAGTAAAGTGTTAACGGTTAATATCTTCAGTGTAAATGTCCAATAATTCAGTGAAGACAACTGCGGTTAGTAGTCCTGTGCGGCTTACCTATGAAGAAAATGCTGTTTTCGTGTCACATTTGATGGGTGTCGGCTTAAAGTCAGGTGCGCCTTATAGCGCGAAAATTATTATCGTAATTGTACATGCAGTATTTATCAAGGATTTAGCATAGATTTTTGGGCGTATTTTTATGGGAAAATTCCGCTCGACGTGACCATTTCAATTTATAGTGTCCCGGAACGGATTAAATTAATCTGTAGAGGTACCACTGTATGTCATTTGTAAAATTCATCAGCAACCATCTCCCAGCCGTGGCATCCCATATAATGCAACACTGACCGACTCATAGGATACAGTGTTTGGTAATCATGTAATTCTGCATTGGGTCTCATGTGCTGGATAGGTGTAGCTAAATCAAGTTTTTCACAAAATAATTTTGAATGTGTCTTACAAACCCTGCAAATCACATTATCATTATTATTATTATAGGGTTTGTCCCATGGAGTATTGTTGTGACATGAACCAACCTTGAAAGGCCAAGTAGAAAACATGTGAATAGCTTACAAGGAATGAGCCTGTGTTAGACATGGGCCTCGGGCAAAAGCTAAGAAAGAAGGGAAAAAAAAACTCCTTGAAATTCACAACATAAAGGACATAATTGAAGCCCTAGATTTGTGTTACAGTCCGTGAGGGAGAACACTGTTATGCGGTACTAATTTATTTTGCAATGCAGTGCTCATGTTAATCCAATTTATGATTGAAGAATGCCCTGCAGAAAGCATTTAGTTAAGCATGTCCATCTGTAGTCACTCTTTGACACTTGATCTAGCATTATGTATTTGGACTTTTTCATGTCCACATTTCATGTCCTCTGACCACAAATAAAACTGACGCACTGAAATGTCAACTGTCTTTTCGTCCTCGTATGTTTTTCTCGCAGCTTTTTATGATCACTATACCGAAATCTAAGGCCTGAACTCAAAATAGGATGAAAAAAGACAATATGCAATCGTACACTGGCTCATACACAAAGAGGAAGGCACTATTGACTGAAGTTCATGTCTGCATTCACACTAATGCTCCTCTCAATAGATCAGCCTTCTATTGAATCTTTCCTGCTATGGATCACTTGTCACTTATATGGCAATAGCAAGCCATTCAACCCGATTCTGCTCACCTCTCTGTAGTTTGGTTGAAAACAAGTTAATTTGACTTCTGTTTCTCCGAGGCTGTATAGGCAGGATGCTGTTAGTCGTGTCAGCTACGTAAACTAGGTGACATAATCAGATCACATACCAGTGTAAGTATGAACTCAACTGATCAGAGAAGAGGAATGCAAAACAGTACGCAGAAAACAAAATGCATGGTGGGTAAGTTTTTCTGTGTGTGTGTTCTTCCCTTTGCATCTCAAAAATCACAGATGATGTGGTTCTCTGTATGCACCGTATTATAGTCAAACAGTACTCTACCGAGATCTAAGATTCTAATGGTAGGATGCAGTAATTGCACCCAAAAACATTTTTGAAACAATTAAAAAATTTAACCTAAATAATAGAAAACTGAGTTCCTTAACAGAGGAGGCAAATATGAACATAGGATCAGTTCAAACACAAAATGATTGTCTCTTTCAGATCATACTAGCCCAGTGCTTCTCAATTATTTTCTGTTATGCCTCCCCCAGGAAGACGTAAACGTTCCGCGCCCCCCCAACTCTCTGCCACCACTTTAAATATACTGTAGTGTCATTTGTATTCAAAATTCTTATTATTATAAGAACAACTCTGCATAACAATGTGTTCTTTTTAATATCAAAGAAAAAAGTAATATAGCTCAACTTACAAAAGTTGATAACAGTACACATACTGTAAAAATACACTCAGGATACATTTTTTGACCGTTTGATACTGAAAAATAAAACTTAATAAAATCAATAAATAATATTAAATTCAAATTGATTAGCAACTTTAACTCACGAGGACAATATGCCAAACAAGTAGGCCAAAAAAAAAAAAAAAAAAAGGAACAAAAACGACATTGTCATTGGACAGAGGGACAGTTTTTATTTTTGATGCAGGCAGTATCAGCTCCTTTCTTACGGTGTGGGGTTATTTTGCACTGAGCAACTTGGTATGCCACATTATATGATGGTGACAGTGCTTGTCGGTTTAGCGATGTAACACTGACAAAGCAGGAGGATTGTTGGCAATATTTGGCACGTTTTGGCTGAAAACAATATTTCCTGCTGTCCGTAGCAAACATTTTTAGACAAAGTAAACAGACTAGCCTTTCCTCGTCTCCCACTGTACTAAAAGGTAAAGCCAAATGCGACATACGCTTCGTCATATTTCCTTGTCTTAACTTTTCAAATCTGCAGTGCTCTTGTTTGGTTAACAAATATTGCGCACACGCTGAAAATGAGAGTGGCACTGCCACCCACTGAGTGGATGTGCAATTACACTTTATTCTGGTACGGTAAAAAATAAAGGAGTTCAACACGATTCGACACGCTACGATTCATAAAGGTTCAAAAACAATGTTTTTCCCTCATAACTTTATGGCAGCCGCTCGTAGCATAACGAAATTCAAGACTCGACACGTCTGCCGCCGGGCACCGTTAACAGGTGCGCGCACGTTATGATGGATGCTGCTGGTCACTGAGAGAGAAATTTACTCCTTTTTAAAAGACTGGAAAATAAATTTGTGTATGAGAGAGGCAGGACAGAGACGCAACCCGGTGGTCGCGCTTTTGTGCGCAAGTTATATTTTTAGAGCAAGAAGGGAAGAGAGATAGTTCGTTGCTCCTTGTCATTTAGATGTCCAACAGTAGTTTTTAGGAATTTCAATTGAAAAATGTCCTGAGTGTGTTGCTAAGACCCGTGTGCATCTAAAAGAGGTGAGTACACGAACCCTCTTGTACTGTTTTGCCTTTATTGTTGTTGGTTTTGAGATATTAATAGTTAGCGCCGAGCGCTAAGCTAATTCGCTAACGTACATTTCATATGCAGAACGTGTAAAACCACGATTAAGTACAGCGGTAACACTACAAACATGCGAAATAGTACAGAATTATGTGAAAACAAAGTATATTGGTTAAAAGAAGTCTTATTTCTAAAGACACTTTGTTTCCAGGGAATGTGGAATTCAATCCACCTGTGTAAATTATATTGTACTGTTGAGAGAAATAAGTACTCCCTTTAAAATGGTTAATGTTTTTGCACTTTCTTGTAAAAAAATAAATAAATAAAAAAGCAGCTTAAGGGCAGCTTTTTGTTGTATGGGCATGTTTCCATCGTTCCTGTTGAATCATTAGGATATTTTAAATAAATAATGGACATAAATTTGTTTGGCTACTGTATTAAGTAGTAATGTACGATGCATCGACAATCATGATAATCGCGATAACTCGGGTTGCCACCTTTCAGAAATAGAAATAAGGGATGCCCCCCTTGCGGCCAAAGCATTACGGGCGAAAAAAAAAAAGGGGAATCCCCAAAACTCCTAAAATGCATAGAAATGTATCTATTTTTAGATGAGAAAACTGTTTTGTGCACTATGTGGGCATGGCAGTTTCTTTGCAGCAGATTGTTTTGTTTTTTTCTGCAGGTTAGTGAAAACGAAGTTGTTAATATAGTAATTAACATTTGTGTTGTCGGCACTGAATCCGGTCACGAGACCATTGACAAGCCAAATTTCTTAAAGCAGTAATGTGAAGTCATTTCTTCACATGCCAAATAGGGTCACAAGTAAAGTAATTAAACAATGTCCAACAAATAAAGCATGAAAAAATAATTTATATGTTGTATATTTGACAAAATAATCGCGTTTCCGAAGTTCGAGCCTGAAAGGGGACGAACCCGGAAGTGATACGTCACACCGAGAACGCGATGGCACCTCTATACATACGGCCGACATACAAAGCCCTTCAAACAATAATTCAAACAGCGATATAAGTGATAGATCGAGCGCAAGGGAGGAGATCCAAGTTTTTGAAGAGTTGGAGGAAGAAGAAGAGCTTGGAATTTTATGTTGGACCGTACATGTATTAGCCAGACGCTAATCAGGATGCAAACAATGTGCCTAGACTACCTGACATGGAATGGATACAAGATCCATCGAGATTACAAGATTGGTAAAATATAGGCTGTTATTATTTTCATGATTTGAAGATGCAGGCATTTTCACATAATTTTATGTTTTTGTCTATCTGATGACATTGTTAAAAAAAAAAAAAAAAAAAATCAGACTTAATGTTCATTTTGGCAGATCCGGCAGCTCTCGTGCATATAAAATAATAGTATAAAAACGTTGGGGGGAAAGAAGGAGATGAGTCGTTGTTATATCTTGACCGAGTGACCCACACGACACCTTTATTGGCTTTTACAACTTTACTCAACGTCTTGCCAAGTGACTCTGAACAACAACTTTTCTCTCTTTTAGTGAAGGAGTAAACAATAACACATCTAAATGACATGTTCCAGGACAGCTACAATTCCAGCAGCTGACTAGTCTGCATTATCTATGAAGTCCAACATTTTGTTGGTGAGCCCAGACTCTGGACTGAAGTACTGGACAGCAAGGGGAAGCATCTTCCTGTATGGAGAATGGGATGGGTGACGTTAAGATCTTGAGCACATCACCCACTGCCTTGGACCCAGGACTTGTTTCAACAGTGCCTCTTGCTTTGTTCTCCCCAAAGTCATTTGCTTCACCATTTTGGAATCACATAAAAATCTTCTGATTGAGCCTGTGTCCACAGTCAGCACTATTGTAGCTCTGGCTGGCTACGTTTTACTGTGTGGTATACCTGTGTCACCTCAGCTGCAGTAATTTAGAGGGTAGGAGTGGGATGATGTCGAATTCACTATCAATCAATCAATAGATAGTATATACCCGCAGTAGGACTATTTATTCAGTGTTTATTTGCTGTTAATCTATTAAGAATGATTCCAAATTAGGAGCATTAGTTAGCGTAACAAAATATGATGTTCTTTATGGGTACATAAATTCATTACATATTGATTGATAATAAATGCATGTTTCCAAAAAAAAAAAATTAAAAAAAAAAAATCAACATTCCTGAAAATAATCAACCACAGTAGCAACTGAAATAGCCTAGCTATGCTCCTATCAATGCAAGATGTATGAAGGTAAATATAGCCTATATGTTATCCATATAGAAGAGCATAATAACATACCAAATCAAGCTCAGGGGATGTTTCAGGTACAAATAATTGTGACGAAGGCTCTTCTGGGATCTTATATTCTGTTTGTGGCGGTCCCCTGCAGCATGCTGTTTTACCCTTCCGTGAGACGCTGCAAAAACTTTCCTGCCTGCCTTGCAGTTCACTTTATAATAATCATCAGTGACTCTATCGAGCCACGGGTTCCCCTCTTCCCACTCCACTGTATTTTTTGGAGATGTTTCCCTTTTTGAGGATGAGGTGGGGTGTCCTGAGCTTCTGCTGCTGAAGAGGACATTTTTGTTTTGAAAATGCACAGGGCGGTGCGCTGAACAGAGCGAGCGAGGTAACTAGGCAACGAACCCGGAAGTGGAGCGCAGTGCAGGGCAGACAGCAGGGGGCAGACAGATAACTATCTTGCTGTCTTTTATATCTCCTGCCCTTTTTGTTCATTATTGTTGGCTCCGTGGTCACTTACTAGCGCAGGAGGTGTTTGTGTGTGACAGACGTGCATGGGCTGGGCGCACCGCCGCCCGCCACTCCTCGCCATCGGAGCCACAGGTCGTGCGGGGTCGCCCCATGGGACAATTGTGAAATGCGGAATAAACTGCGTTCTGTCTTGGTTCAATACGGAACGCAACTTTTAATTCCCAATTACGGAACGATTCCGTATATCAAGGGATGGGTGGCAAGCCTAGCTATAACCGCGATCATCATCATTACCGCGATCATCGTTTAATCATCGGATCGTTGGACCCTGAATTGTAATCGAATAGAATCGTGTTGGGGGCCTAAGATTGCACACCTCTGGTAAAAAAGTATGTTCTCCAAGATCACATGCGCCACCCCAGCATCACTCTGCGCCCCCCTGGGGGGGCCCGCCCCACTATTTGAAAAGTACTGTACCAGCCCAATATGTTATGGCCAAAAGGTGAGCCTTGCCAACTTACCAAGGATAAAGTCAGAACTTCCGTGTGGCACCAGAAAAAGCCGAGGTAATTTTATAAATTCTACTACTTGGGAGTAGGTATATACCCTACATTAACACATGCATACAATCATTGCATTGTCATTGTTTAAACTTATACATATTATTGAATAATGTTGTAAAAGCTGGGATACAGCAAAAGGTTAATCATTAAAAACAAATGTTCAGACTTGTTTATTTTTAGAGACTAATGCGTCATGTGTCAGAAACTGTAAGCCTTGATACAAGATAAAATATTATGAAATCTAGCCAGGTTTCCTCAAACTGTGTCGTATTCATGTTAAGGCCATTTCACATCAATCATTTGGAGCAGCTTCAGCGCCAATCACAACACCTTTAAATCCAAAAACACATTTTTAATGTCGATGTGTGGGAGTGGCAACCATCCTGATTCACTCACAGCCACCAACCATAAATGGCTGACACCTCTGGGGGAGTGATGGTTGAATCACAACCTTGCTTTCTATGCTGAAGCAGAGCCAGAAGCATCCTTGCCCACCTACCTTAGGGAGGAGTTGTTCGATTTGACGAATTCTAACCAGGAACGACGATTCCTACATGCAAGCACACACAGTCTAATTTTGAAGTGATAAGCATGCATGTTAAAGTGTGAGACAGCATGTATTCCACCATGTGCGTGAAATAAGCAGGACACGCAATGTCTAGTTGACCTTTTACAGATTGAATTTGCCATTTTATCGGTTGCATGCCCGTAGCCAGGCTTCAGGTCGCTGAGGTCTATACCTCTGTATTTATGCATTTTCCAATGCCAGTCAGATGTTTTAAATGTACAGTAAATGTACAGCCAGATGCATAATGCAACTAATGCACGTGATGTGGTTGTATCCTCCCACTTAATAAAGGTTAGTTCAACTTGTTCCCACAACTCCGACACACTGTGAATCCGAATTGTGTATAATTGAGACAATGCTGATGTTAAGAGAGGTGACATTGGCGACCTGAGCGTCCATGATATTCCGTTCCGTTCCGCTCGTTCATAACCCAGGGACTATCTGTAGTCTGACCATGGTCTGAGAAGTAGGCTCACAGCGGACCTTTAGTAATGCATTTACTGAAATTAGTACTTTTATATGTGCATTTAAGAATTACATTTTGAGATTACAGTATAACAATGACCTCTAAGTAAGTCAGCACTCATTTTGTATTGATCCTGATCATTGTATAATAACTAAATCGATAACACTCTGATTGTGGCAATAGAAACGGAAATATTGTATGTTTGTCAAGATGAAGTGTGAAGTTTTCACAGAGTCTCTTAATTATGTAGTTCGCATGCTGCGGTCGCTGAGTACATCTAGAATATACGTATATACTGTGGTCACAGCTTTCTGAGGATATTAAACTGCTTTCAGAGTCATGCATAATGCTTAAAGGGATCCATGGAAAGAAAGTTGTAGTTCTTAAAAGATAAATGTTATGAGTTAAAATCATTTCATATTGAAACCCCTGTTGATGTTTTCGTTTTTATACAATTTGTAAAATTAGTTTAACTAGTAGGTCGACATTGCTGTTGACGTTGCAGGGATGTGACGTCACATGGTTACGCTGCCGAGCTTCCAGAGTATGACTAGCGACACGAAGATGCCATCTGTTCAACCCTTTCAATTTGAACCTGAGAGGAAAATTAATGAGCATGACAGCACTGTCGATATTTCACAAAACGAGCAGCAAAAGCAAAATGAACAGGAAAAACGGGATGAGACAAGAGTAGGAAAAAAAACGGTATTCTGCCAAAATGTGCTATATCGGTGAAACGTCCTACAAGAGGCGAATGTGACACCCAAACACCGTGCGCTTTCAGTTGTTTTGTTTAGATACATAAGGACAGAACATACTAAAGATGCCTTAAGAAATTACTTAAACATAGTAATCAAATAAGTAGAGGTGTGCGAAATTTCCGATTCTTAGATTATTCGCGATTCGGCCGTGGAAGATTCGAGAACGATTCACAAATATCCAAATTCCGATTATTGAATTATACCAGGTAAAGCGGAAGTAAAACACAGTCAGCGCGGTCTTTGGGACACAATGAGGAACGGACCGAGAGTAAATATCATGTTCAACTCATGCCGCTAGATAAAAAAACAATCATACATGACTGCGGCTGACAGCCGCTACAAACAACGCCTAGTTGCTAGTTGCTACAAACATACGGCTACAGTAGATATCATATATATGTAGAACTAGATGCAAAATGACAGACGACGTCGGTGTTAGATCATGTATTATTGAACAGAGATGCGAAATGACAGCCTTTCCGGCGTAAGTAAACAGCCGCCATCTTAAAGCAGTAGACCTCTCTAGAAGGCTCTGTTGTAGCAAACCTAATTAACTTTTTATCTAAAATACTCCTAAATCAGCAGAATCTTGTCTTGACTCTATCTTTAAATAATGAAATAGTTTTAAAACTTTGACAAAAGTAAACAGACGGGAAATTGTGGAATAGCGGCAGCAATTTTAACAACTGTAACAGTTGATTCACTACATTAAATTAATTGAATGTAGTTTAAAGCTGCTGATACTTAATGGGGACTGGAGTTTTTTATTTACTGTTATTTTTGAATATTTGTTTACTGTTATATGTTAACTTGATACTGAAATAGTAGTTTGGTTTAGCCTGAGATGATTTTTGAACAATTTTGGAACTAATGTACAAAACATTAAAAAAAAAAAAAAAAAAAAAAAAGGAGGGGGGGTGCATCAATAATCGTTTTATAATCGAATTGGAGCCTCTGAATCGTAATCGAATCGTTAGGTGCCCAAAGATTCCCAGCTCTACAAATAAGGGTGGTTTAAATAGTCTATGTGACTAATGTGGTCAACAGATCAATATTCTGTTTAAAGCTACCACAAGAAAACACAATGCTTAAAAGTATGAGAGGGAAACGCATACAAAAAGTATTTTGCGGCAATGAAAAGGTAATAAAAGACTCAATAAAAATACAAATAGTAAGTACTCTCTGCTTTTAACCGATGAGCGCATGTGTTGGACGTCTCGTCGTGTAGAAGGAATTGCAGTAACCCTGTAGTATTTGTTGTGTGACAGTGACAATCTACCATCACCACGAGTGTCCACTGCATGCTTAAAACTTGGCGTCCTCCCTAGGTCAAAACATGTACTAAATATTATAGATTTTTAAAATAATGGCAATATTTTACTGTATGTGTTTCTAATAACGTATTTTAGTAAAAGAGAACAATTGTGGCTTATCAGAGCCTACAAAGTCCTAAGTCCGAGATTTCTTTTAATATCGCTAACCATCAGAAATAGGGGCGGGCATGCAACCTAGCTGAATACTGTCAATGCAAATACAATATTAACACTCAATTAATCAAAACCACATTTTAAAAAGAGATTTTGTGCATGAAATGGTATCGGACTTCTGACTTAAACACTACAGGATTCATAACACACTGGCATCGGGCAGCTTTGAGTGCCCCTTGAGTCAAGGGAATTTAGTGCCTCACTCTGGGGCATCTGAGAGGGCCTCCTTCACTCATGCATTCCGCTCCCATTTTCTTTTATGGGTGCCGGGGGAATCTGAGCTCACACACAGTTTGCATTCTTAAATACTCGTCCAAAGCAGCCAATAAAGAATGCAAAGTACTAATTTAATGTGACTGCTCCGCTTACTTCCAGAATATAAGAGTAAACACAATTACTATGCATCATTAGTATCCAAAATCGGTATAAAGAGTTTTAGCCAGTTCTACTCTCGCAGGATTTCCACCCATGTTAAAGGAGGAAGTGATTCAAATGACTCTTTCTGAAGTTGTGTTAAAAAAAAGAGCCATCATTCTCAAGATGAATGATGTACGTAACGTTACAAAAACAACAACAAAAATCCAGACATGTATAGATTATGTGACTGCACACAAGGTAGGCCAGGCCAGGAAGGAGCTTGAAAATGCCAAGGTGTCCAACCAGACAGTTCTTTATTCAGAAAAACAGCGGGTTTCCCCAACAGAAAAAGGCCGAAATGTGGCACAAGAAGTAACAAAGCAAACAATCAACTAAAATGTTTAAAAATGGCAACTTAGGTCTGTTTTCATCAAAATACTAAAATGTCTGAAAATGGCAACTTAGGTCTGTTCTCCTCAAAATACTTTCTTCCAAGTGTTTCTGTCAATCTCCTTCCGCCACCCCCTTCGCTTCACCTGGTCGTCTTTTATATTGTCCTCCAGACCAGCTGCAATTAGGTGGCTTAAGCAGCTACACCTGGAGGCGTTGTGCGGCATGCTGGGAAGTGTAGTCTTTGGGCTGGTGGCCTTTTTGACTGGATTCATCAGCTCTGGAAAAGGAATGTAATGGCCCTCCACTACCTGTCCCCACATGATGCCACAATTACTTTAAAGTGCCTGTGACACGAAAAAGCATGTTTATTTCATAATACACGCGGTATTTTATGCTCCTGAATGATATGGACCGCTTGGATGTGTGTGGAAGCGATCGCTATATTTATTTAGTTTTTTGAATCCCGCGCCAGGAAAATGAGTGACTTCCGGCTTCGGTCTTGCATTAAGGAGGAGGGCGCTGTGACGTGTACGGTAGAAGACGTCCTCTTCATGCTACAGTGTACTGTTGTGTATGAGGACGAAGGATTCAGCTGATTTTGCGGATTAATACGTTTATTTTTCGCATCACGCCAGCCAAACGGCTGCGGAAAAATCATTCTGTATGAGGGAGAGGCATATGCGCCTTTTTGGAGTTTCAAAAGGTTCCCATTCACCGTGGATATTTACTGTGGGACCATTGGACTTACGATGAAGTGAGTAAACATCTTGTTTTGTATTATGTCAAATACGAATACAGCGATTACAAAGTAAACACTACAAACTTCCTTTAAATGAAGGACTACTTACGTTTGATCATTGATAGGCATGTAAAAAGCTCTCCTAATGCATTAGCAGCAGCACGTTAGCTGCGTTAGCTCCAGCCACCCTCCTCCAGGGAACGAACTGTAAATTGCTCTCCGCCGGGCGGTTTGCCGATCCGCTAAGACATTTGACAACCGGGTCGTCATGTCAAATAATCCAGGATAGCTATGTGTGATTTTCCGCTTTGAAGACTTTGAAACATCACTTGGTTCGGGTTAGCATGTCGGCTAGCTGTCACGCCTTCTGGTTTGTTTACATTCTCCGAAGCCGGGGAAGGGAAATGACATATGTCCGATTTAGGTGTCATAAAATATCGTTCGGGAGGTGCGACAGTAAAGGTGAAGTCGACAGTTTTGACCATTATGGAGTAATTTTGCCATGTCGTCCTGAATAAATGCATTTTTATTATTTCATATTCCATTCAGCACAAGACTGTTATTTGTCATGACCATGCCATTTATTTAGCAATTGGGGAAAATACTTGGATAAAAAGAATATCCTGTAAAAATATTGAAGTAAAGAGACAGAAACAATGACATTTTGCCGCTCTCTTCGTCGCGTTTTCCTCGTTGTGAATAGTTCCCCCTCAACGGGCTGACTGGTCCTTCTCAAGCCATTTATATAGCTATTGGGGAAAAATACTTGGGTAAAAAGAATATCCTGTAAAAATATTGGAGTAGAGAGACTGAAACAATGACATTTTGCGGCTTTCTTCGTCGCGTTTTCCTCGTTCTGAATAATTTCCCCTCAATGGGCTGAATAGTAAAATCGATGAGCCAAGTCTACCGCTGACGTCATCCACCTGTTGGGGACGCTAAAGCCCTATAATGGTAGGCGTGGCTAACCGGCAGATTAAAAGACTAATTTCTCGTCATCTGTGCTTTGCTAAATTGTTGTATATAGTCGAATCGTCTCAAAATATGATTCTAATTCACATAATAATGACATTTTAGACTTTTTTTCTTGTGTCATATGCTCTTTAAGCAAACATGACATAATTTTATTATGTGAGTTTATCTGTGTGACATGTACAGGGGTTAGAAAAAAAACAACGTAAACACCTTTAAAAAAATCAACAAAAACTAATTCAATATGGTGTAGGTCAACCTTTTGTGGCAATTACAACCTCAATTCTCTAAGGTATTGAGTCATACAACTTGTGAATGGTTTCAAAAGGAATTTTAAGCCAATCTTCAGTTAGAATACCCTCTAACTCGTTCAGAGACGATGGCGGTAGAAATCAACGTCTTTTAATTAATTTTCTAAAACTGACCATAAGTGCTCAATAATGTTAAGGTCTGGGGATTGTGCCGGCCATACGAGGTGCACAATTTCATTAGAATGTTCCTCATGCCATTCTTTAACAATTATGTTCAATGATTAAAATGTTAGGTGTTTCCGTTATTTTGTCCAACCCCTGCATTTTAAAGTTTAAGTTTAGTTTGAGTTTAAAGTTTGTAAAATTATTTTAAGTGATAGGTCGCCATTCTTCTTACGTCGCAGTGCGTGACGTCACCGGTCCCGTTGCTGAAATTCCAGCGTGTCCCTCGTTAGCTATCCCAACATGTCGTCAGTTCTACCCTTCCTATTTGAACCAGATCTGAAAAGTGAAGAGCAGGACAGCACTGTCGGTCGTTCACAAGACGAGCTTCAGTGAAAAATGCGTGCAGCAAATACCTGATAAGACAAAAGTTGGGCAAAACTAGTGATGCGAGAGAGTGCTCTTGGGAACTCCGGTTTGGAGCGAGAGTGTATGCTGTTTGGAACTCCGGTTTTATTAACAGATATTCAAGGCAAGCATATTGCGTTTTCAAACTTATCCCAGTATACTTACTGTATGTGGATTGTTAGCATCCAGAGCTGTCGTGTGCTTTACATACAGTACAGGCCAAAGAGCAAACCTTGTGTAATCCATGTCTTGTACATTGTAACGCGTGGTACTTAGGATACGTGTATAAAAGTACCAAAAAGGGGAGAAGCTTCCACTTATGCACATTTATTCACAAAAAATATTTCCACCTTGACCACTCTTCACTCAGGAGCTCAGCAGTACGCAAACACGCGTTCCCTGACGAACTCCAACATTGTTGTAAGGTCCACGTCAGAGTCACTGTCTTCACTGTAGCGTGCCATAGTGCTTTAATTATTTAGTATGATTTGGGGAAAACTCCCACGAGGAATAGTCAACATAAAAGATAGCAATAGCAATCCAAATCCGGGTTTTTTACTCACTCAAAGATTCAGGAATTAGACCGATCCCATGGCAATGTCGCAGCCGCGATCAGGCCGTCGATTCCACAAAATAGACTGATCTGTAAAGTCGCTGTTGGACCGACGAATCAAAAAAATGGACAGATCCGAAACCAATATTGCAGACACGGTGGGACAGTCGGATCCAGAAAATAGACGGATCCCTTACTTGACTGAGGATCCAGGAAAAATGTTCGGGCGCCAGTTGTAACGCGTGGTGGGTAGGGACCATACAGGGACCAAAAGGGGGAGAAGCTTCCACTTATGCACATTTATTCTCTAAAAATAATAATTCCACCTTGACCACTCACTTCACTCCCCTTGTTTCCATTTGACTGAAAATTGCATCCAAAAGCAGCACATCGTGGCATTTTACTTCACGAGTTTAGGCAGCAAAAAGCAATTGTTGAACACACTACACATTTGGAAAGATCCCAATAACGTCATCACTGCGAGCCCGCAAACCATGGCACCAACTAACGGTCAAAATATGGACTAAATATTATAAAATATTGCCATTGATTTTACATTTTATGTGTTTCTAACAACATATTTTAGTACAAGAGACCAATTGTGGTTTATTAGAGCCTACATGTATTTAAGTTAGAGGATCACTTTAACAAAATCAGTTTGCCGAAAATAACACCCTTGCTGGTATTATGTTTGTCTTTTGGGGCCCCACAGGGATAGAGGCCACCTCACGATCGAGGAGAGTTGTATGTGCCTGCTCATGTAGGACATGCCCTGTACATGCATGCACAGCCAGCAGCCACTGTCTCACGCCTGACTGAATTTGTTGGTGGGCCATATACTGGGTAGGTTCCTGGCTGCTGCCTGTAAACCAGGCAGGAAATTGTTTTAAAGTCACTCATTTGGTGCTAAGAGGGTTCAACAGGTATTTGACTTTATAAATGATTGAGTCAAGCTGCTCTCTCAAAACACCAAGCGACAAAGTGAGGTTTTGAATTGTGTTGTTGTACGTTTCTGGAAGTGTGACAGGAAATAATGGATTGGACAAAACTACTGTATGCGTGAAGTATATGAGTCTTAAAGATGCATAGGTTTTGTTGTGTTCCTTAATAGAGCCATGTCCCTTTATTTATTTATTATTTTTAACACTGGCAGCCAGTCTGGGATGTCCTGCACCTCTCGTCCAGAATTAGCTGGGATAGGTTTCAGCACACCCACAACCTTAATAAGGACCAACGCTATAGAATATGGATGGAAACAGAATATGACATCGAGTCAGTTATATCCAGACAGTACACAAACACCCATGCACACTTGTAACAGCCATTTAGTTGTAATGATGTCATGCAGTTAAACATAATTTTCCGGGAGACGTCGAAGCTTCTCCCTAAATACCCCACTATTGCTTGTGGTGTGTGACATTGCTATTTGCATAGCTCTCAACATAGTCTTGGTGTAGTGTCAGGCGCTCCTTGAATGGCAGATGGGAAGAGTACCTGGTTTAACAAGTGCATGGCAATAGCCCACAGTCACATAGCCTGTCAATCACAAAAAAAGCAACGGCAGATTGTTTCGTGGCCCACTGAAGTGTCGGGACAATGTGGAATTTGACTTTCAGGTTTAAAGAGCAGTGAAGGCTACAGGTTTAGAATTGCTTCTTTCTTACCATGCCTGGTACATTTCTGCGGATTGTAGCAGAGGTAGTCAGCGGAACAAACACACCCTGGGTTGTATCTGGATTTCATCACCACTGAACAATTCTGCTTCCAATTAACTCGTTGAGAGAGAGCTAAGTGAGGCAAGAGCTCTTTAAAGTGAGAGCTGTCGCAATCACTGCTTAAATACAGATTTTTAAAGGGAATGGCAAAGGGTCATGCAACATCAAAACCACCAGGACTTGTATATAATGAGAGCTGAAGTCACTGGTTTATCTCTCAGCCATACTCTGTTTTTTTCCGGGTAGAGGGTGTACATTTAGCCAGCATTTAATTAGACACCATTTGGCAGCTGATTCTGTGGCTCATCCAACAACCAGTAGTCTTGATGAGACGCACTCAAATTCTGTGCAGTGCCTAGAAAATAAACTAAGTTGTCCAACCTTGCAAACATTAGGTGATTAAATTGAGTCACTAATTGGAAAAGACACACACTGTCAAAAGCTGACATTGCTGTAACTGGATTGGACTGGCAGGAATTTACCAAACACTTTTCCATTCCTCGGTTGCGGTCGCTACATCATCAGCAGAATACATTGGGTCATTAGCAGTATAAAAAAAAAAAATAATAATAATAATGAAGTAGTGACCAATATCCCCTGCAATGTATGATTGTAGAGCTTTATTCATATGTTACCTTAGGTCCCACACACCCCACAACCCCCCTTCAATCCCCACCATTACAGCCATTTACCTAATTGGATAAAACGACTCCTGGATAGAAGCCAAAGGGGTTTTAAAGTCAGTGTTTGCGATTCGGATGTTTGATTATAAGCTCTCTTTGATAATTACTCCCAGTTTGCTACCAGCCAGCCGGGCCAGCTCTCTCTATCGCCTCCTTGCTGTGTTGTGTGTTGCGGTTGTGTGAGCCCAAAATCAACCGCGGGGCTGTAAAAGGTACCGCAGCATGCCTTCTGGGCTCAACATCATAGGCGTGTCTCGAGCCCAGTTTACCAAGGCTAATTAACCCTAATTCGAGGTAATGGCATGATCAAGTGGATGCTATTATCACAAATCCCCTCTCACCCTCCTCTTTCTAACTGCCAGTTCCTCAAAGGTTAGCATTCTCCGTACTTTCTGTGCATCTCTTTATTGGTCTCTGCTTGTTTCCACTTCCTACGCATTCCTTTCCTTATTCCAATCTGTTCATTTAAGTATGGACTGGTCTACACTCATGCATTGGAGGCACATTTAATGCATCAAGGATTCATGACTATAAGTGAGAGAGATAGCTAGCCTCACCTGTAATGGCCCTGAGGGGGTCCTTGAAGCTGATGTGGTTATCAGTGCGCTGAGTGCGGAGAAGACATAATCCATTCCATGGCCCATGGGGGTCTTTCATCGACCTTCCCTCTTTGGAAAGAGTCTTTCCTATGGTCTGTCCCAGTCCTGTGATATGGCCCATCCTCAGCATCCCTCCAGCCTCTTGATATGGTTTAGCTCCATTAGGCCCTGTCTGGATATGGTTATGGACATGAAACTAGAGGGCATTTGCTGTCAGTCGAAGAAGGCAGAAATCTCAAGGTCAAAGTTACTTTACTGGAAGGTAAAGACACTAACTTTAGCTTTTGGCCTGTTTCATGTTTTTATATGAAATCTGTCTGTCTTGAATACAATGATTTAGGGGTCCCCAACTAATTTTTGCACCATGGACCGGTGTAATTTGGGTCTTTTTTTTTACGGACCGGTGTTCTGTCAAATTTTGCACCCTTATAAAATTTCTCCCCCAAAGCATTTGTGGCGGAGAAAAAAGCCCTGTTTTATATTCAGTTGAACTCTCAATGTTATCCAACGGTGCTAAAAAAACTATTTACTTCATAAACATTAGAGGTGTGCAAAATTTCCGATTCTTACATTATTCGCGATTCGGCCGTGGAAGATTCGAGAACGATTCACAAACATCCAAATTCCGATTATTGAAATATGCCAAGTAAAGCGGAAGTACAGCACACTCAGCGCGCCGCGCGGTCTTCGGGACGCAACGAGGAAGAACGCAGCGAGAGTAGCTAAACATCATGCTTCTCATTACCCGGCCCCTCAGGTAATGCCAATGCTCAACTCACGGCTCTAGCTCAACTCATGCCACGAGATAAAAAAACACAACAACATACCTGACTGCTGCCGAAAAGCTGCTACAAAGTACGTCATCCACATAAATGGTAGATATCATTTATATAGGACTAGATGGACCTTTGATTTGGTAGCGTGAGCAGCATATCTACAAAAAGCTAGATGCGGCCGTTAGTATACGGCCGCCATCTTAAAGCAGTACACTTCCCTGCAAGGCTGTTGTAGCGAACCTTCCAAGCAAACCTAATTAACTTTTTTTCTAAAATACTCCTAAATCGGTAAAATATTGACTTGAATCTATCTTTAAAATAGTTTTAAAACTTTCACATGTCGAAAGTAGACAAAAGGGAAATTATGGAATAACGGGAGCAATTTTAACAACTTTAACAGTTGATTCACAACATTAAATTAATTGTAGTTTAAAGCTGCTGTTACAGAATGGGGACTGGAGTTTTTTATTTACTGTTATGTTTGTATATTTGTTTACTGCTATATGTTAACTTGATACTGAAATAGTAGTTTGGTTTCGCCTGAGAGGATTTTTTAACAATTCTGGAACTAATGTACAAAACATTTAATTAAAAATAAATAAATAAATAAATAAATAAATAAAAATAAAAAAAGGAGGGGGGGTGCATCAATAATCGTTTTATAATCGAATCGGAGCCTCTGAATCGTAATCGTAATCGAATCGTTAGGTGCCCAAAGATTCCCAGCTCTAATAAACATACATGTGCAACACGAAAATGGCGTAAATTAATGCTTAACGACACGGCGAAGTCGTTAAGTGAGAGAGCTGAATGCAGTTGTTGTGTGCAGCTAACATGGCAAACGTAAGTTAATATTCCTTTTACTTTGGAATCGCTGCCTTCGCGGCCATCTTTAACGTTACGCGCATGCGAAATTTGTCAGAACACCGGCAATGTGCGGCAGAAAAATACAGCAAATATGAAATAACATTTGTTTTTAGCCCCGTCATGTTAAGTGCAGGGAAAATACAGCTCACCCGCTGAATCAGTGGGAGGCCTGAGCTTGTTTCGTTGAGACGAGATGGTCCCGAGATGGGCGAGTGAGAGAAGCCCGCTTCACAAAGATACGATGTTGGAAATTGTAGCACAGTTTTCATTGCTCTCCTAGCGATGCCTAGCGACTTCAATCCAGAACCTCGGTAGAGTTGTTGTCTCAAATGTACGTTTAAGGTCGCCGTGATTTGCGATCTCTACAATTCCTGTTCCCAATCCCTGCTGATATTCCTGTTGCACAGACATACTCGAATTGCTTGTACAGTGGGGCAAATAAGTATTTAGTCAACCACTAATTGTGCAAGTTCTCCTACTTGAAAAGATTAGAGAGGCCTGTAATTTTCAACATGGGTAAACCTCAAACATGAGAGACATAATGTGGAAAAACAACAGAAAATCCCATTGTTTGATTTTTAAATAATTTATTTGCAAATCATGGTGGAAAATAATGATTTGGTCAATACCAAAAGTTCATCTCAATACTTTGTTATGTATCCTTTGTTGGCAATAACGGAGGCCAAACGTTTTCTGTAACTCTTCACTCTTCGCTTGGTGTAAAGAAATCCACTGTGGGAGCAATTATTACAAATATGGAAGACATACAAGACCACTGATAATCTCCCTCGATCTGGGGCTCCATGCAAGATCTCACCCAGTGGCGTCAAAATGATAACATGAGCGGTGAGCAAAAATCCCAGAACCACACGGGGGGACCTAGTGAATGACCTACAGAAAGCTGGGACTACGGTAACAAAGAGTAACACAATGCGCCGCCAGGGATTCAAATCCTGCATTGCCAGACATGTCCCCCTGCTGAAGCCAGTACACATCCAGGCCCGTCTGCGGTTTGCTAGAGAGCATTTGGATGATCCAGAAGAGGATTGGGAGAATGTGTTATGGTCAGATGAAACCAAAATAGAACTTTTTGGTAGAAACACAGGTTCTTGTGTTTGGAGGAGAAAAAACTACTGAATTGCATCCGAAGAACACCATACCCACTGTGAAGCATGGGGGTGGAAACATCATGGTTTGGGCCTGTTTTTCTGCAAAAGGACCAGGACAACTGATCTGTGTAAAGGAAAGAATGAATGGGGCCATGTATCCAGAGCATTGTAGCATAGATTTTGTTTTCTTCAAGGTTGTAGGCTCATCTTCTGGCTCGTCAGGTTCCCTTTTCCCCATTGAAAATCTGTCCAAAGACGTGTTTTTCAGTCATTCTGGTGTGGGGGCTAATTATTTCCGGGAACAAATGTGATGGGTGACGACCTACGTCATATGTTATGATCGAGGCCAAACGCGCATACAGTAGATATACAAAACAAGATGAACTGCTATAAGTCCAATCATTGCATTTCTATGACGACCTCCTAACCTGTAGTTGTATATCTAGAGTAGACAGAGATATTGGTGTGTTAAGCGGCACAGGCCAAAGTCAATCGGCCAGAATGCAGTCATTAATAAATTTTTTATTATTTCTGTGCGGCCCAGTACCAAATGCGCCACGGACCTGTACTGGTCCGCGGCCCGGTCGTTGGGGACCCCTGCAATAATTGACTAGCTAATGATTGAAAAAACATTGCTTCAAATAAAGGCTTGTTTTTTACAAAATAATACCATTCCCCAGAATACGTTTCCTCTTGATCTTACTATAAATCTTCAGGAGATTAATGAATGTACTTCACTTTCTATCACTACACAGACCATGTACAGTAAGCACATCTGTGTATGTGTGTTCACTAACACACGCATGCGCTCACACGCGAGCTAACCATTGTTCTAACCCTTTTATTTGATTTCCCTCCCCATTGCTGCCTGCTCTTTGGCAGCCTGCATGCAAATGTAGTGCTTAATGAGCAGAAAAAGGCATTGAGAAAGTGGGGGGAGAGGGTGAGACACGATTTCTAAGCCTCTGAACAATCAAAAGAGCAACACTCCCTCATTCTTTGTACTTTTTCTTTGGTTTGTTTGTGTGTTGGGGTGTGTGCGTGCGTGCGTGTGTGTTTGTTGGGTGGGGAGGGGGCTGGGGTGTTGCTGTCATGTGTCTGACAGATATTGAAGATAATTGTCCGCTTTCTTCGCCCTGCCTGTGTAATTCCATTGCTGCTGCAGTGCCGTCAACACTCACCTGGGCACAGGAGGAGGGAGAAACAGATGCGGGAGGGTGCTGGGGAGCATGGGGGATGTTGAGAGTATTTTCGACTTACTGCTGTTAATGAAATCTATCAGATTTATCCAGGTTTTGCCCTTGTGAAGACATATGTACAGAAACAGGTTAAGTATAGAATCGGGGTGATGAGAGAAAAGTTTGCTTGTAGCCAATAGAGTAAATCTGTTCTCAAATTGATGTACTGAATCTCAGGGACCCAGGACGAGTTCCACATTGGTTGGAATATATTCAAATGATAAAAACCCACCAGAGGATTATAATGGATTCTACGAAATTTGATGCAGGGTATTCACTATTCATGAGATGGAGAGCTTTAGATTGCTTTTGGCTATGTATTGGAGTTATGCAATGTTAAAATGTTTACCTAAGATTATTGTGGACTGGTATCATACCTGTGTATGTGGCATAACTGGCTACAGGATTTAGGATGCTTATGCTTTCTATTGCCAATTAGCTGGGGTAGGCTCAAGCACCCCAGCAATTTTCATGAGGATAAGCGGCGCGGAAGATGAATGAATATATTCTTATGATAGGATAGTTATTCACAGCAAAAAGGGGAGCTACTGTATATTTTGTAACATAATGGCATGTATATTGGTAGTTAAGCCTTTCAAACTCGAGGAATTAAGTCTGTTGGGATACAACTTTTTGAGGAAAATGTACTTATAAGAGCAGTTTTACCAAGCTATACTTTTGACTTTTACTTGAGTAGATTTGTGAAGAAAAAATGCTACTCTTACCCCACTGCTTTGGGTTACACAAGATTCGTTACGTTTTTCCTTTTTTCTACATATTAGTTTTACTATTTTTTTTATGCCAAGAGTAGAGACGTGCCTGGTGTATTACCGGGCTAGCTCTACCGATTTCACCAATGAGACGTCGCAACAATAATCACATGATTCCATTATACCAGTCAGACGCAAGCTTGCCGTTCTATCTTCATGCCAGCCTTTTCAATCATGTGGTGTCATTAAAGAACCATAAAAAAGAAGTATTTGATATAGAGCACTCCCTTCAACATGACTCGAAAGCGCGGATTTTATCCTCTCTCCCAGTGTTTATTTGGCAGCGATTGACCACGGAATACCTGAGATATTATCCTTTTAATTTCAAAAATATTAATTATGAATGAACTCTTCATTATTCAAGCACTGAAAAATTTTCTCCACCAGAGGGCAGTCATGCTCTTTGGACGAATAATGCTTCATTTATGTATTTGTTTTTTCTTTCGTCAGAATTCAGTGATTTTTTTTTTAACAATTTTTTTTTTCTTTTTGTATTTCTTTGGCTTAATGTGGTTACGTAATGGATTATTGTACAGTATAATTATAACAATAGTCTATATGGATAACTTTGTGCTCAGAAAAAAAAATACCATTGTTTAAAAATAAAAAAAAAACATTGTAACTGCTTATATTTTTGTTGGATTTATTTATTACTTGAGTATTCTTTTCACCAAATACTTTTTTTTTTACTTGTACTTGAGTACATATTTTGGACGACTACTTTTACTTTTGTAATATTATTTCTAAGTGACGCTACTCTTACTTGAGTAAACATTTTTGGCTACTCTACCCACCTCTGGTCATGAATGATACTAAACCTGCTAAACTGCAAACATGCTCCTCTGTACCTTAAATCAGGTTGTAGGGTATACATTGTATATATACATTATATCCAAATAAAGGACACCCTCTCTGTCTCAATGTAGGATTTATTTTTTTTATTAGAATTTCTAGGAAAGATGGAAAGGTAGAAAGAGGAAGAGGGCTCATCTTCTTTTCGGTTCAGAATGTTTCACATATCCCACATCTTTTAGGCAATAATGAAAACACAGGAATGTGCAGCCAAATCAAACAATGGTGGGTCCCATTGCTAAGGATAGTCTAGAAGGACTGGGCTGGCCTCCAGAACTGCGGTCACTGGAAACATTGGTGAATGCTGAATGCACTACACAAGTAGCACATTTTCTTCCTCCTCCCACATGTGCACAGCAACACACTGCTCACACACTCACAGACACACTGTAACTCATACGCAACACTTTAAGGCGATATATCACACCTGAGTCTGTAACACTCTCATTGTCGGTTTCTTGTCCAGAAGGAGGTCAGACCTCAACCATGATCGTCTGTGAGAAGGCCCTGTGTCTGCCCAGGACTCCATTCAATCAATGGGCTGCAAGTTCATCCTCTAATTAGTGCAGTGGGTGCCCCTTGCCTTCTCTCAGCAACTTATCAATAACACACTTCCACTTCTTCCCCGGGAGCTATAAATCTTTGGTGCTGAGCCTCCTTCAGTCTCCAAGTAAACGACATAGAGGAAGCCTGGACACATGTGTTAACAATCGTTGACAGGTCTGCGCCCTCCCCTCTGAAGACCGTTGGATGAGGGAACGTGTTTACGTTTTCTTGTTACTGCATTGACTTAACAGCATTGCTTCCTCCCTGAGCTACTTCTCACTCTTTCTCGCTCACTCTCTCCCGGTCTGTCTGACCGTCCTAGTCTAATCTGTGTGCCCCTCTGTTTTTCTCTTTCCACATTTGCCCCTCCTTTCTCTGTCCGTTTTGTTAGATGTAGGGTCTGGGATTATGTCTAGTACAGAGAGATAACCTATAGACCTTGGATGAAGGGATTTGGAAAATTGATTTCCTCCCCCCCCCACCCACTTCCCTTTAAAGTTTACAAGAAGGAGCTAGTAGATTTAAAACCTTGTTAAAACAAAAAGTGGTGTCAGGGATAGAGAAACATGGTTTTCAATAATCTATGATCATCATTCGATTACAGAACTGAGATTTGCACAGTAAGGGGTCATTTACACATAAAAGCTCAGAATTCACAGAAAACGCAGATTTGCGTCCACACAACCAGAGCTAGATTTTGATCTCCGTTCAAACGATGCCGCAAGACCGGGTTAATATGAGGTAGTATTCATGCCATGCATTAAGGGGCAGTGCAGTTTTACAACGTGGGAATCAATAAACATTTCCTTGACAACATACTATTTTGTTTATTTTGTATTCCAATGCTATATTTTAGTTTTTTACCTTTTCATATATGAAGCACTTTTTTTGTATTAATTTGTAAGAAAGTTGCTATATAAATAAAGGGTGATTTGATTTAACTTAGTATTTAAGGGTGTTTGTGTATGTGATTAAAAGGAAAATTAATAAAATTAACTCATTTGCTCCCAAAAATGTATAAATATGTTCTATTTTTCAGTGTTTCAGTGTCCCAAAGACGTATTTATATGCCTTTTACGTTTTTTTTTTTTTTCCAAAAAGACATTTCTGGGTCGTGATTCAATTTAGCTCCAAAGCACAAAGCTGAAAATCCATTTTAAAGCAATAAAACTGCCCACTGGAGGGCAGTAGGGCATTTGGTAAGACCCGATTCAATGGCAACGAACAGCCAAGCCGCACGGCCGGGCACCGACAGAAGACGACCGAATGGATGCCAGGAGGCGGGTGACCGAGCAGAACAACCGGTAGGACGCCCGGGATGCCAGGCGCTGGACGACCGGGCAGAACAACCGGGATCACTAGTGCAGCGGACGATGCCTTTGAGTTTGTGCTGCTCGAGAGCAGAGCCTGCAGAGACTCAAAAAAATTAATCTTTATGAGACAGACGGCGATAAGGGAAAAGTTTAACCGGCTGTCGCGGCCAGAACAGTGTGATCTTTCAGTTAGTTATGTGTAAATAAATTGTAACTTTGCTATCAAAAGCTCTTTTCGTCGTGTTATTTATCTTATTTTGTAAAAGGAAAACATTATTCAGATGTTTGGGATGTAACTAAAGCAAAAAATAGCTGTGTATAAGTCAAAGTTATGTTTGAAATGTATGCTTTCACAAAAAGCTCAATTTCTGCGTTTTTTCATCAGAAATTGGAGAATTGCTCAAACTAAGCTATTTTCTAATGCTGATTTCTAATGAATGGAAAAAGATATGAACAAACTTTTTTTCTGCTGAAAGAAGAGCATCTAATCTTTCTTTTGGTGGGTTCCATGTTTATATAGCAATAGAACAGAATTTTCTGTGGGCCTTGCAAAATCAGTCAAAATCCAGTAAAACGGCCGGGAGCGAAGGGCCTTGCTCTGTTGAAAATGACTGGGAGTGAATGAGTTAAAGGGCACCACGGATAGAAATACATGTAATTCTTAAAAGATAAATGTTAGTAGTGTTATAATAATTTGATATTAAAACACTTCTTAATCTTTTCGTTTCAATAAAATTTGTAAAAATTTCAAACCAAAAAAATGAACTACTAGGTCTCCATTGTTGCTGACATCGCAGCGCGGTGACGTCACATTCACACGCTCCCGGATTTCTATAGTGTCGCTTTTTAACTACATAAACATGTCGTTGGTTCTGCCCTTCCAATTTGAACCCAAGCAGAATATCATTAAGAAGGACAGCCCTGTCGATATTTCTCAAAACGAGCAGCAAAAGTAAAATGAACAGGAAAGGCGGGCTGAGACGAGTAGCATACATGTGTCAAGTTCGCTGGTGACAGCCAGCACTCTCCCCTCTAGTGACGGAGCAAGAGAGTGATGTCAAAAAATGTTTGCAGATCTTCACTGTAAACTACTGTGGAAACCAACTTATTCCAATTTTATTATGGAGATAGTTAGCATCCAGAGCTTTCGTCAACAATAATGGCAACCTATTAGTTAAAATAATTTTACAAATTTTATTAAAACGAAAACAATAAGAGGGGTTTTAATATCAAATTAGTATTACTCGTACTAACATTTATCTTTTAAGAAAAACAGTACATGTCTTTCTATCCGTGGTTCCCTTTAAGAAAAGTTGTTCATTTGTGTCATCATGTCCTTAAACTTTTTAGGCAACATATGGATCAAAGAAATCTGGGAAATCTTGTCAATGTACCGCTCCCGATGAATGTCTGATAATCGTTGTATAGTTGCTCACCACACAATAATTTCCATTTGTATTCATGTCGATTCATGTTGAGTTGGATTGCCGAAGCACGGTTAGACGTCCAAAATGGTTGAAGGTTCTCGTTGAGTCACATCTTGAGACCCTTGACGGTGAAATAGCTTTATAGCATGTTCACAACCTTAAATATTGCAATATTTTTCGCATCTAATGTTATAAAATAAGAAACAACGTGAGCAAATGCTGCAGGATACACAAGACGAGGGGGCTGCTGCAACTGCACATACCAAAATGCTCATTTACAGCAAGAGTTTGCTGCGGTTTCTGGTTATATGGCTGTAGCGCAAGTCCGGCAATTCAGTCGTACAACTTTGACATCTGTTTTTCAAATTCAGTTAGGAAAAAACAAGTTTTGATCAAATTTTCTACATTTTTGGTCTTTTGTTTTAAAATACAGTACAATAACAGTATTTTTCAGTGGTTTTTCTCCTTCTTCCCTTAATTTTCATTTTGAAGTATTTACATTGTTATTTGTCTCATGTGTGAAGTCTACAGTATTCTTACTAATATTGAACAATGATCTACAAATCAAATATTTTAGTACGCAAAACCATGTTAAAAACAGTGATTAAAGTTTTTTCAGTCTTAGTTTTTCTTGTTTCTTTTGTTGTTGTTGTTAACCTTGCTGGAGCCTAGCAGTGTGTAAACCTGCAAAAAAAAATTAACGGCTGGACCAAACTTTATACTGGATACTGGCGTGAGCAACAAATTCAGAAAGGCAACCATTTAAAATCACATTCAGAGAAAGAGTCCAATTAGCCAAGCATGCAGATTTTTGGCTGAGGAAGCCAAAGTATCTGTAAGAAATCCAAACAAAGGGAGATTATACAAAACATCACATAGAAACATCCAAACTGAGATCCAAACTCAGAATGTTCTCTTGCCACTGATATATGAGGGATGTATATTTATTCATTTTATTGGGGGGAAAAAAATCATATTTTATCAAGACACCTGGAACTGGTACCATGATTGAAGTGGTATTATTCAAATATACCAAAGTAAGACAGTCAAGAATTGGCAAGCTATGCAAGTAGAGTGGAATCATTGAGTGCTGAGAAGCATTATACATAAAAGTTAACAACTTTCTGGAAATAACCTAAGCACCAAAACTGTTTGGTGGGTGTTTCAAAACATTGATCTCGATGGCCATGCCAAGAAATGAAGAAATGTTGTAAAGCCTCAAACCCAATCAACACCTTTGGGAAAAGACTCTGCCTTACACATTCCATGGTTCTATTTGAGGGTCTCAGCAGATGCTGTCTTCATTTTGTAAACAATAGTTTAATAAACAGTACATGGGAACAGAGAAAGTTTGAGAACTAAGAAAACATCACCAACTTCCTCTTGACTTACTACCTCCAGCTCCAAGTTATTTGTATGCGTATTTGCGCGCATCCTTGTAGTCTTAGCTCCGCAGGTAAAGGCCCTTTCCCATCACTCTTTGTTGTTCATCTTCACACGGATAGAAATTGTGTAGAACAATGAGTTTGTGCAGGTTGAACAGTCGCTGCACCCATGTGATGGTCTCCAGACATATCTCAATGCGCTGTCCCATAGCTGAGAGCTCCCATTGCTATCAAGTCAAACAGGGTGCGGCAATCCCATTACCTACTTGTCCTCTGCTGTCTCCTTACTGCTGGATCGTGAGAAAACACTGCTTTAACTGGACAGGTTGGGCAAGGTGACATCCAAAGTGTACAACACATAGTATGCTTCTGCAGCACCATTTACTAGTGAAATTACAACAGCATGGTTCAATTCACTTCATGTAGTGGTGCAGTGAATACAATAATAGGGGTCATATGCTGAGTGCACCATGTTCCACTGATATCTGTCGAAAAGCACGGACCTCATATTTCATTGCCGTGTGTTTTTAGTCATACATGTAATGTCACTCTATGAGACTCAATCAAGTTTTTAGCTAATCATTATAAATTTATTACTAGTTGCACTCTGTTCACATGCCCCAAATTTCATTTTAGACTCACTCACCATCAAATAACAATAAAGCCTTTAGTTTCTAATTACTATACCAGGGTTCACTAAATCCGGACCTCGGTGCCACTTTTCCTGTCGTGTTTTACACATCTCACTCCCCTAACACACCTGAATCAAATGATTATGTCATCAGCAACCTCTCCAGAAGCTTAAAAATGATCCTGATTATTTTGATTCAGGTGTGTTGGAGGAGGGAGACATGGAAAACACGACGGGAAAAGTGGCACCAAGGTCCGGATTTAGTGAACCCTGCACTATACCATAACATTTGCTTGAAATATTTACGTAAAATGAACGATAATTGCCGTTTTTTTTTTGCCTTTACCCAAGAATCTAGACTGTTTTATGTTCGTATCTTTGGAAATTCTGCGATTTCAGCATTTATTTACAAGAATTTTCAACTTAAAAATGTCTTTGTCTTGTGACGGCTGCTATTTTGGATTTTGTATCTTTATACAATAGGGGAATTCAATCTAAATAAGTTGTGATTGCATATAGAGAAAGGCAAATGTTTTTTTTTTTTTTTTTTTTTTTTTTTTTTTAAGTAAAATTAAGATAATACTTGAGGAAAGCATGCAGAATTAAGTTTTTGATGTGAAAATTCTGTGATTTATTATCTGTTAAAATCCTATGTCAAAATTGCACAAAATTAAAAACAAATTCATTTGTTTTTTGGGACAAAAACTTATATGATATGTTAATAAATATTTCTATTGATCCTGAAAATATAGGTGATAATCTCCGCATTTCGTGATTTGTGTGCATGTAGCGTAAAATTTGAGAATGTTATAGCCACTTTTAAGTTTTGTTCTACTAGTATAGAAAAATAATTAATCAGGATTTTATTGGCGACTTTGAATTTTTTGAGGTGCCTGTTTTGGTTTTAGGTCGCTAGCGGCTTTGGTTTTGAAAATATTTGAATTTTATGTTTTTGAAAATAGGCCCCCGTATGGATCGGCCCTGAGCCACGTGTCCCGTCAACTGATAGTGAAGTCTATGGCTCAGTAAACAAAGTTGAGATGAGTGTATCAAAGATGAAGCTGTGAAAGTTTAAGAACCGTACACACATGTGCCTATGGTGTGAAACTGTGAATATTTTATCAAATCAGAATTTAATCCTTTGATTGCATTCCCTTTGAAATTTGCAGTGTTTTATCTTACATGTGTTGCAAACTTTGTGGACAGCAGGCACGTGTCTTTTTATGCAACCATCTGTTTCATAGATGACCTTTAGTTGAATGGATGCTCACGATGACGTATGTAAAAATGAAAACACAAAAGGAACACCCAAGTTTAAAACTCCAACTCTCACATAGCATAGTCGTATCTTGATCTTAATGATATTGGAATGGGCAAACACAGCCATAATAGCCGCCATCTCGAGAAATGAAAAGGTTTCCCTGTATTTCTCTTTTTTTATACACAAAAAAAAATATTTTTAAGAAAAGAAAATTCTGCAGAGTAAAGATCAGTTCCATTTGTTCCCCAGTGACTGCACCACTGCCAAGTCACAGTCCAAGAGATCTGATGAGAAGATATTTGCTGTATTTGACAATCGCAAACCCCACCTTGAAGTGTTCAATTTATTCTTTCAGGGGGGAAACTTGAGATGATCCATTGAAAATTGGGATTCTCTGAGAGAAAAGAACTGCCTAATATTTTCCAGTTTCCTGTGCCATAGAAACATAAAGTTGTAAAATGATACTCTTGGTTGTTTAGTAGTTGTGTCCTTCTGTTGTAGCAACACTGGCATGTCTTTTTCAGTGAAAAATATGTGTAGCAGTTTGAATGCACAATGTGTCTCTATGCATGTGTGTGGGCGAGGATGCTGTACAAGTGTGCATGCTCCGGCAATGTGCAACACATTACGTCCTGGCAGTCCCTCCACATACATAAGTTTGATTCATATGTGCTAAGGCCTTCCAAAACTGGTTTTCACTTCACAGTTTGCCAGAGATGACTTAATTTAGAAGTTAAGATTCTCTGTGCAAGGGAATAAGTATAATATTTTTAGATAAAGGCAATGTCCACATGTATTTTTGAAAACTACTTCCCCCATTTTTAGGATAAAACAAATTTTGGTCCACACATTTTCAGACATCTGTCCACTAGCATGCTCATTTAGGCTTTAAGCCTCAATTTTATTTTTTTTAGTCAATTTAATCCTATCATTCCTCACCTTTCAAAAGTAACCAGAATGTAATACCCATAAAATTGTCCCAATCACCACAAAGTAGAAAGGCAAAGTCATAAAAGTGTACATGACTGACGATCAGTGTTGTTAATAAAAGCATTTTTTTTTTTTCAGGAGTAATCTAATTACCGTATTGGCCCCAATATAAGACGGTGTTTTTGTATTGAAATAAGACTGAAAAAGAGGGGGACGTCTTACATTCGTGGTCTAGACATTATACCCATTCATGACGCTAGATGGCGCCAGATATCGTTGAAGCGATGTTCTGTCATGGCAGATCTCAGCTACTCTCTCCATTCACGACGCTAGATGGCGCCAGATATCATTGAAGCGATATTCTGTCATGACAGATCTCAGCTACTCAAGTTTACCAGTTTGCATTATTTTCTTGCTATGTTTTTCCTTATTCAGATTTGTTTCAAGACTACAGTTGCGTTAGACTTCACTTTGAAGGTTAATGCAGTTATTGCAATTTTGTTGTTTTATCACAATAGATTGGTTTATTTGCATTTCAAAAACCAGAAGCCATTCATTTACGAATTTGATTGCACTTTAGTTTACACATTTAAATGTTCAGATATTAAGATTTGAATGAGGCAAAATAACATGCTTTTTCTCTCAAATATATTGTTATAATCATTTGTTTTGGATGTACTGCAATTATTTTCTGTATAAAAACTAATTTGGTGTTCAAAAAGTCTTTTTTCAAACTTAAGAAAGAGGGGGTCGTCTTATAATCAGGGCCGTCTTACATTTGGGCCAATACGGTAATTACTTTTCCCATCTTTGGAACGCCGTTACCATCACTGAGGGTGTGAAGGGGCACGTTACTAAAATTTGGTTGAATCCAGAGCGAGTTGCCGATAGTTGACTTTGCCACACATTAGTTTCCTCCTGCCTGGATAGATCAGAGCGGGAGGAGGGAGGTGGGTAGGAGGTGGTGATGGCAATGCAAATCTGATGATGATTGGCTAGGTGGGCAGATCCTGCCCTGCTTAGTACCAGTGAGCTGTTGATTTGTGCTCCTCCCTCGTCGAATCAAACTCCCTGTCGTTAACAGCAGTTCTAACTCAACGGCAGGGACTATCGACAAGAAAGCCCGCAAACAGTTTGCTGAAGACATGTCAACAAAGCAAATGGATTACTGGAACCATGTCCTATGGTCTGATGAGACGGGCGGGCTTTCTTGTGTACCGTCTTCAGATGAGGCTTCCTCCTGGGGTGACAGCCATGCACACCAATTTGATGTAGAGTGTGGCGTATGGTCTGAGCACTAACAGGCACTTAAGAATGAAAGAGGCAGCTAAGATTTGTTGATATTTCAGACTATTTCTGTTGCCTTCCACCCTGCAGATCTCTCGTACACCTCAATACTGGATGTAACCCCAGATCATGTTTTTTTTCCACCACCAAACGTCACTGTTTTCTGAGTGAATTTCCAATCCATGCGGGCTCCAGTAGGTCTCCTGCAATGTTTGCGGCAACATAAATAGTCTGAAATGTCAACAAATCTTAGCTGCCTCTTACATTCCTAATCATAAAAAGGGACACATTCTGCAGCAGGATGGTGCTCCATCGCATACTTCAATCTCTACCTCAAAGTTCTTCTAGGCAAGGAAGATCAAGATCCTCCAGGACTGGCCAGCCCAGTCACCAGACATGATTATATTATATCATTGAGCCTGTCTGGGGTAGATGGAAAGAGGAAGCATGGAAAACGAAACCCAAGAATGCTGTTGAACTCTGAGAGGCATGCAAGACTGCTTTCTTTGATGTTCACGATGACTTCATCAATAAATTGTACGAATCCTTGCCGAGCCACATGGATGCAGTCCTTCAAGCCCATGGACGTTATACAATATATTACATTTGGATCTCACAGCACCACTACTTAATTCGCTTATGTTATGTAACATATTTTTTTTTTTTTTTTTTTTTTTAAAACCTGTCCTGTTCAGCTGTTTGACACAGAGAATGGAAGTCTAAGTGCCCAGATTCTGAACAGTTTTAATGTTTCACATTGAGAGTCTGACATACTCCCATTGTGATCATTCAAAATACCTTTTTATTATGACAAAGCAGCGAACAGGAAGGGATTATGGGGGGACAGAAGAAAAGAAATACAAGAGAAGAAGGAAAAGAAACATACACAAACAACAACTAGAAATACATTGAACATCTAAACTAGTTACTAATATGCTGGTGCTATCGTCAGCGAGATGTATTTCCGGTTTACACCATGTGGGGGCCTATTGGCCAGTGAAAGAGGAGAATGGGGGTGGGTGTGTCTATAAGCCTATAAGCTAAGTGATTGAAAGGGGTAGAGTGTACCCAAATCAGTTCTGTGATCTAGAACCCAGTAATCGTGTGAATCTCTTATGAGTAAGCCCGTTGGCGACCAACCCTACGCCGCCGCATCGCCAATCCCGGCACCGGGACCCCCGACCCGAGAATGCCCTACCACATCCAGCAGCACGCAGGCCCCACCGGGCGCGCGACAGCCACGCAGACGGGCGGAGAAGCCGCGCGGGCGCCAACCCAGGGCCACGGCCCCCACCCAGCCAGCCCGGGGAGGGAGGGCGGGCGTGGGGGCGGGGGGCCATGCGCAGCCCATCCCTCCTCCCGCAGCCCAGCAAAGGAGCCATTGTCCCCCCCCCGGGACCCAGGGTGGTCCCCCGGGCCACCCGCGCACCCATCAACCGGCCTTCAGGGATGGCAGGAGGGGACGCATCACCAACCCCACGCCTACACCCACCCCCGCCCGCCCACCCGGGCCACGAGCCAAAGCCGCAGCCCCCCAACCGGCACGGCACGCCACGGGACCCCCAGCGGCCCACCAAGCCCCAGGCAAGGCAGGGTCCCCCGCCGGTGCAGGCGACACCCCGCTGATACACATATTTTTGTATTTGAAGTACATTTTTTGTTCAGTTTTCACACTACTTTCTGTAGGCGACAACATTGTAGTCTTGCCAAAATTTGATCTTTATGTCTTCATTAAATGATCAATCTTTTTTTCAGTGAAACAAATATATTTTTGTACATTCAACATCATTTGGGAGGGCCCTAGCTTTCACATGAGCCATTTCTGAAACCAATTGAATAATTAAAAGTCAGGTTATTAGTAATTGTTTCTACAAAATGGTAAACGACAATATTTTTGTCAGGAACTGTACAGTACTTCCATTCTGGTTGTTCATTATGTTTTATTTAAATGGAGGAAGCAGTGGACAGGAAGGGGACGATTGCATTTTAATGAACAGTAACAAAATTGGTTATTATAAAGCAATGGTTCAGTGATATGAATTCAGATTTGACAGATTATCTCTTCGAACGTAAATCTTTATTTACCACAATGATGTTTTAAAGTAGTGTGTGTCCGTGACCTTGTATATTTGCTTGGTTTAACGTGTGTATGACGGACGATACACCCGTATTCCCACGTTTGGATTTGCGGATCATTTTTCCGCGGCTACTCGGATGCCAATTCGAGTCACTACCGATTTGTGCACAGCTGTAAAAGATATCTATATAGATACACAATAGGGACATTAGGGGTGTGACAATATTCCCCATATTGTGATGTTGCAATTTTTAAACTGTCTCAATATCAATCCCTCCCTCGCATTCCATACCCTAACAGAATATACTGTAGTGTGAGGTACAGTGTGTTCTGGAATGTGTCGACCTTCACTCCTCAATTGAGTACTGGTAAGTACATTTTCTTCTTATTTATTATTATTATTATTTTTTTTTTATGACTCACATTTTGATATATTTTTTTTTCTCATTTTCTGCATTTTGAAAGAAAATAGCACCTGCATTGGCCTCCCAGAGTGTGCTGTCCATCACAACATTGTTGTACACCGCTGTTATTTAAGGTCTCCATGGTAACTGTCATCTATTTCTTGGGGGGGCCACAGGCATTTGGACTGCATATTTTACGTGTTGAATGTAACTCCCAGAAAACGAAGCGGTTCAGGGGTTATTAAAAGTTTGAGTGGGGCAGCAGATCCTAGAGTGCGCATGAGATAAACCACAACTATTGTGTGTCTTCTTTGGTTGGGATTATGGTTATAGCGTCTACGCAGGCCCCCCAAAAAGATCTCTGTATATTTCATGCATAACACAATTGAACACCCCCCGAATTGTTTTAAAAATATTTTTATATAGGTACAATTTGAAACCGAATTGAAACCGAGAAAATGTTTTCATGATTGGTAACTACGAAACCTTCAGATTTTTTTTTTTTTTTAAATCTACAGAGTATATGACTCAGATTAGAGACTGAAATATTAAACATGACACCTTGAAAGCTAAAAATAGAACATCGAACAGTCAATGTGTTCTCCAGCTTTATTGTTGGTACATGTGTAACAAATTTCCTAAAAAAAATAAAAACAGTAAGAGCTAAGAATACACCGTTTTCTACCTCAGTAAAACAAGTCAAACGTCCCACTAGCACAGATAACACTGCTACCTAAAAACCTCTATTTAAAATTCTCATGAAATTGTGGTGATGGAAGTATTAAGTACTGTATTTTTCGAACTATAAGTCTCAGTTTTTTTTTCATAGTTTGGGGCAGGGTGCGTTTAATACTCTGGAGTGACTTATGTGTGATTATTTACGGTCGGGTCGGGCCGATTTCTCTCTCGCTAACTTTAAAAAAAAAATATATATATATATATACATATATATATATATGAATATATTTATAGTAAAACGATGTATGGATGTTAAATAAAATAAATAATTTGGATAACACAGAGAAGGCGCTTTGCATGCCTGCGCACGTGAACGCAGTGGCTCTCTTTTCAATCTTCCCCTCCCAGCGCCCTGCGGCGCCCTCCGCGAGCATCCTGGTGTTTTCTTTTCGATATGGAGCAGCTATAGGAGTGAAAAACAAACTAAAGACAGGGGAATTGAAAAAAAAAAAAAAAACTCCGGTAGGAGTGGGATATGGAAAGGATTCAAACTGATTGTTGAAGGTGCTATACGGAAACCTGTGTCGGCTTCGCTGAATGTAACGAATGTGGCGCTTTGCTCTCATACGAGAAATATGTTTACCAAACTTTTCCAGCTTTATTTTGTTTATAAATGCATTTATAATGATCATAAAAATATGTAGACTATTTAAACATTGAGAAAACTTTTTTTTTTTTTTTTGCCGACGCGAGATTGAAATGTCAAATCCACTATCTGCCTATTAGAACAGATACGCAAATACTAAAGATATAAATTGATTGAATATCCATCTTACAGTCTTGTTTAACTGGGAGAATTCGATACAAAAGACAGGCTTTAATTTGTTATTATTATGCATATATGCACCTCATCGTCACAAATATGATCACACAAAACGCAACCCCACATCGCATCCCAGCATTTCCTTCTTGTCCTGAGTCCTCACAAATAAAACATCAAATGTATGTTTTTTTTCGGGCTCGTGCCTACAAATAAAACATACAATTTCGGGTTTTTTCGGGCTCGGGCAAGCAAATCAGGTTAATTGATCAGGCCTGGGCTACGTCGGGCTTTAATACCCGCGGGCCGGTCAGGTCGGGCTGGATTTTTTAGGCCCGATCTAACTTCTAGCGTCATGTAATGTTAGCATACCGTACACCTATTCAGCCTGTTGTTCTGTATTGTATTTTAAATTGCCTTTCAAGATGACATGTCTGTTCTTGGTGCTGGATTCTATCAAATAAATTTCCCCCCAAAAATGCAATTTATACTCTGGTGCGACTTATATATGTTTTTTTCCTTTTCATTGCGCATTTTTGGCTGGTGCGACTTATATTCAGGTGCGACGTATAGTCCGATAAATACGGTGTAGCAAACAACTGTCTCCTTCTGTACACAGACCGATTTTGCTCATTAAATACAGAGTATGTATACTAGAGGCGTGCGAAATTTCCAATTCTTAGATTATTTGCGATTCGGGCGTGGAAGATTTGAGAACGATTCACATACATCCAAATTCCAATTATTTAACTATCCCAGGTAAAGCGGAACTAAAACACAGTCAGTGTGGTCTTCGGGACGCAATGAGGAATGGACCGAGAATAAATATCATGTTCAACTCATGCCGCTAGGTAAAAAAACAATAATACCTGGCGGCGGCCGACAGCCGCTAAAAACAATGCACAGTTGGTAGTTGCTACAAACTACAGCCACAAAATGCTACGGTAGATATCACATTTATATAGAATTAGATGCGGAATGACAGACTTGCCAGCGTCAGTAAACCGCCGACATCTTAAAGCGTAGACTCTGGAAGGCTCTGTTGTAGCGAACGTAATTAACTTTTTATCTAAAATACTCCTAAATCAGCAAAATCTTGACTTGAATCTATCTTTAAATGATGAAACATCTCGAAAGTAAACAGAAGGGATATTATAGAATAACGGGAGCAATTTTAACAACTTTAATGGTGGATTCACAACAATAAATTAATTGAATGTAGTTTAAAGCTGCTGATACAGAATGGGGATTGAGTATTTTATTTACTGTTTTGAACTGTTAACTTGATACTGAATAGTTGTTTGTTTCAGCCTGGAAGGATTTTTGTACAATTTTGGAACTAATGTACGAAACGTTAAAAGCTGGGGGGTTGGGGGGGAGGCATCAATAATCGATTTATAATCGAATCATAGCCTCTGAATCGTAATCGAATCGTTAGGTGCCCCAAGATTCCCACCTCTACTGTATACTGTGTCGCTTTGCACAGTAATCTTTACAGACCTATTTGATATAAATTCAACAGGACTACGCACTAAGGGTTGAACGATTTAAATTTTTTTCTAGATTTTAGGTAGTTAACTTCACTCATTGTTAATGTCATCATGTTGTATTTTTGTGTTTATATTTTCTCGTTTTCGGCTGTCAACTTGCTGTCTGCTTTCACACTAGCACTGTTTGGTCCCTTTTAAAAGGACCAGTTCCTTTTCTGAGATTCCAATTCGTTTTGTAAATGTGAACAGGCATCTGAACTCTATAGTCCCTGACAAAAGTCTTGTCGCTTATCCATTTTGTAGAAACAGTTGCTAATAACCTGACTTTTAATTATTCAATTGGTTTCAGAAATGGCTTATATGAAAGCTAAGACCCTCCCGAATGATGCTGAATGTACAAAAATATATTTGTTTCACTGCAAAAAGATTTTTCATTAAATGAAGACATAAATTTTGGTAAGACAAAAGTTTTGTCGCCTACAGACAGTAGTGTGAAAATTGAACATAAAATGTACTGCAAATACAAAAATATATTACATAACATAAGTGAATTAAGTAGTGGTGTTGTGAGATCCAAATTTAATATGTATGACTTCCATGGGCTTGAAGGATTGCATCCGTGTGGTTCGGCAAGGATTCATACAATTCATTGATGAAGTCATCATGAACATCAAAGAAAACAGTCTTGCATGCCTCTCAGAGTTCATCAACATTCTTGGGTTTCATCTTCCATGCTTCCTCCTTCCTCCTACCCCAGACATGCTCAATGATGTTCATGTCTGGTGACTGAGCTGGCCAGTCCTGGAGGATCTTGATCTTCTTTGCCTTGAGGAACTTTGAGGTAGAGATTGAAGTAGGCGATGGAGCACCATCCTGCTGCAGAATTTGTCCCTTTTTATGGTTAGGAATATAAGAGGCAGCTAAGATTTGTTGACATTTCAGACTATTTATCTCTCAGGGTGCAGACAATTAAAAATGCTTCCATGCTTCCTCTTTCCTCCTGACCCAGACATGCTCAATGACGTTCATGTCTGGTGACCGAGCTGGCCAGTCCTGGAGGATCTTGATCTTCTTTGCCTTGAGGAACTTTGAGGTAGAGATTGAAGTAGGCGATGGAGCACCATCCTGCTGCAGAATTTGTCCCTTTTTATAAATAGGAATATAAGAGGCAGCTAAGATTTGTTGATATTTCAGACTATTTACCTCTCAGGGTGCAGACAATTAAAAAAACGTGTGGCATCTGCAAGGCCCACAGCCTGTCAAAAGGATAGATGCTGGAAAAGTGGCAAAAGGTGGATTTTAAACTGGCAATCAACTGGACAGTCCAAAATAGGGGCTTCCGACTCCAGTTTGAAATGTTTTTCTAACTCCTCTCCAACCTCTGCAGCTCGTTTGCTTCAAATGCCATTCCCCCTCCTCACCTGAGGCCTTTGCTGCAACGATGTTGTTTGTGCAAATTGCAAAATCAAGTGATTGGCGATTAAGCAACATCAAGCATTAACTGTCGTGGGGCGTCACAAAGTTGATCCGTCAACTAATCGACTAACTTATTTACTCCCTACTCACTAGAAAAGCTAATACTTTGACAAAATTGGGATGTCAGGTAAAATATTACAGCACTGGCCAAGCACAAATGGCTATTAATTAATCAAATAAGCAAATATTACCTTTTCCTGATGGATGTACCATATAAGCTCTATATGCTCAAGTATTTTAACATACAAATTCAACAATGCTGTTATTCTTACTCCCTTTACAATTTCACCTCTCACCGTGGCAAATAGCCAGATCAAGAAGTAAATACAAGAAACATGTCATTTTCCTCCATTGTGTTTTCCTTCAATGCAAAATGTCTTTTTGTGTTTTCTCACAGTAATATTTGGAAGCGGAAACGTGAAAACCCAAACAGGAAAAGCAAAACTGTGCCAAGTCATACCAAACGGTGGAAAAGTGACATTTGAGTGCACTCCCCTACTAGACATGTTGCTGCTTTCACACTTTTTTTCTTTTTCTGGTCCGAATCACTATGAGGTCTATAAGCAATGTCAGTTACCCCCGTTTCTGTTAACGCAGTCAAAAAAAAAAAAAAAAGGGAACTAACATCCTTTAGATTATTGGAATTAGTGGTGTAGTCTACATGTTACACAAGTATACGGCGTATATCCCCACTGGAAAAAGTGAGTCAGTGTATACTTAGTAGTTTAGTCTGCGTTTAGTCACCCTATATTCGCTAGATTTTTAAATTTGTGACAACCTGCACTCAATGATTACCATAATTTCCCGAATATAAGGCGCACCCATGTATAATGCGCACCCCAAATTTACGTGTAAAATCTAGGGAAAATTATTGTACCCGTTTATAACGCGCACCCTAATTTTAGCACCAATAAATAGAAGAATACAAGAAAACAGAGCTTGTGTACAGATACAGAGATGTCATTTTACTGACTGGTGAAACACAGCTCAAGCATAGCACATTGGTAGTTCAAAACATTAACGTGAACTGACAATATTTACGGTAATAATATGATTTGACAACTTCTCCAACTTACCAGAATCTAGGAGAAAACAAAACAGATGTGACTTTTCTTATAAAGGCTGCTGTATAACTTGCTCGTTTCCTCATGATGAATAAATGTTTCTTCCATGGATTGATACGGTAAAATGAAAGTGAGAACGTAAGTCGGAAATCCGTGAGAGCTCATAGCTGTCAGCACGACAGTAACAAAAGGAACTATTGTTATTTGGGTTTGAGTTTCCCGAGGGACCGATATAGTTGACGGACACAGGAAGTGTGTGTCCTTACATTTGTTATGGTCCGAATTGCGGAGCTGCAATAAACGTCGACTCAAATGAGTTCAAGAAACTAAATTCTGTGCTTTATGAAGAGTGAAAAAAGCAGAATTTAACACAGACGAAATCATTCGGCCGATTAGAGTGAAGTATTACCGAAACAAAACGGTGACGTCACGTACCGTAATGGTCGGCAACGGGTGGCCGCATACGTTTCTTCAACACAACGTGGCCGTGTCAATGAAAAAAATTCGGTTTATATATATATGTAATACATATATATTTCTGTCTCCATCCATGTACCTGTTTATAATGCGCACCATGAGTTTACCAGTTGATTTTGGGGAAAAAAAGTGCGCGTTATATTCGGGAAATTATGGTAATTCTTTCAAAGCACCCAAACTGTTTTTGCACGATTTATGAATTTCTGAGGCTTCTGTTGCCTTTGATGACAACTGCAATCAAATTTATTTCACGGACATTCTAAATTCTCGGCATTTACATTATGTTATTTATGCATTTGTGTGCATTGAAGTCTGCTTTCGTGTGTCCGTTTCAGGAGGAAGCTGTAATTTTAGCTGGATAACATACGCGGATGGATTTGTACTTCGTGTATCACGGAAGTCTGAGAGCGCGGGCACTCTGAGGTGTCCGGCTGCCGAACATCAACTTTGCTGTAACAAAAAAAAAAAAAAAGTGTGTCTCCAAATCCAACAGCTATGGCCTTAATGTTTGGTTTTATTACTGTGATAAGTTGTAAAATGCTCCACCTTCTACCTCCACCAGAGAGCGAGTTTGCTATTTTATATAGTATACAGTACATGGACGATAGATGGATATATACCCCTCCATCAGTCATCACCTTATCGTGGTGAAGGGGTTTGTGTGTCCCATTGATACTAGGAGCTATGCTGTCTGGAGCTTTATGCCCCTGGCAGGGTCACCCATGGCAAACAGGTCCTAGGAGAGGGACCAGATAAACCATGACTCTTAAGACCCCTTATGATGATGAACACAAATGGAGTCAGTTTACCGTTACCGGGGCCCCCCTCTGGAGCTAGGCCTGGAGGTGGGGCTCGAAGGTGATTGTCTGGTGGCTGGGCCTGTTCCCATGGGGCCTGGCCGGGCACAGCCCGAAAAGGAAATGTGGGTCCCCCTTCCCATGGGCTCACCACCTGTGGGAGGGGCCAAAGGGGCCGGGTGTATAGGGAAAAGCTGGGGCCTTGGCAGTCTGACCCCCAGCTTCAGAAGTCAACTCTTGGGACGTGGAAGCGGGAGATCGACAGGCCGATCGGTGCAGTGATGCGGACTCTGCATCGGTCCGTGGTGGTGAAGAAGGAGCTGAGTCGAAAGGCGAAGCTCTCGATTTACCAGTCGATCTACGTTTGTACCTATGGTCATAAGCTGTGGGTCGTTACTGAAAGAACAATATCCCGGATACATGCAGCGGAAATTAGTTTCTTCTCCGGGGTGTCCAGGCTCTCCCATAGAGATAGGGTGAGAAGATTGGTCATCCGGGAGGGACTCTGTGTTGAGCAGCTACTCCTCCGCGTTGAGAGGAGCCAGTTAAGGTGGCTCGGGCATCTGATTCGGATGCCCGAGCCAGTTAAGGTGGCTCGGGCATCTGATTTGGATGCCTCCTGGACGCCTCCCTGGTGAGGTGTTCCGGGCATGTCCCACCGGCGGAGACCCCGGGGATGACCCAGGACACGCTCGTGCGACATTCTCTCTCGACTGGCCGGGGAACGCCTTGGGATCCTGCCGGAGGAGCTGGTTGAAGTGGCTCGGGAGAGGGAAGTCTGGGCTTCCCTGATAAAGCTGCTGCCTCCGCGACCTGACCCTGGACTAAGTGATGGATGGATGGATGGATGGATGGATGGATGGTAGTTGATATATAAAATCGCCAATGAAAAATTTTACTATTGGACGATAAGCTGATATAGTAATTATCGTGACAGGCCTCAGCGAGTTAATCGTATTACTCACTGCAGAAAATGTGACTACACCACTGATTGGAATATATGTATGTATTGAAAGGGATGAAACAATGCAATAACAGTATGAAAAATTAAATTTAAAGAAAAATTCAACATGAATGCTTCTTTCTAGTTCTGTTTATGGTTTGCCTGGTAAATTGGGATAAAGATCTTTAACATCACACTAGACTAGAGCAAACTCTGCTTATACCCATCGTCATAAGCGGATTTTAAAAAAGTGTCATTGAATGTAATTGACTTTCCCATATATATAAAAGTTGTAAAGCAATAAAACTGCTACAAAAATGAATGAAGTGAACAAAAAAAATATTATTTTCATACTGGGTCAAAATTATTTTTCGAACAGATCATGTGACTAGCACCTTAGACGTTAATTTTCTTTGCATATAATTAAAAAAAAAAAAAAAAAAAAAAATAATATATATATATATATATATATATATATATATATATATATATATATATATATATATATATATATATATATATATATATATTAGGGCAGGGCAATTTTATTTTTCAAATGATGTTTTTCTTTGGTTGAAAATATTGATTGAAGCAACTTTTTTTGGGGGATTCAATGATTTAGACACAAATGTCCTAGCCATAATATGGCCCAAACACGAAAAGGATTGCTTCAATCAAAACAACTTTTTCAATTAAAAAATTAAGTGTTCAAATCCAATTTTTTCAAGCAGCCATTGTAACAATGTAGATAAAGCGCTATATAAGTACTCTCCATTTACCATTTCTTTTTAAAAATCTATATTTTTTGAAGCAACTTATTTTTTGATTGAATAATAAAGACAGAAATGTCCTAGCCAAAATGTGGCCCAGACACAAATCAACATTACTTCAATCAAAAAAGTTGCTTGAATCAAAAAAAAAAAAAAAAAAAAAAAAAAGTGACATAAAAAATAAATAGATAAATAAATAAATAAATCAAACAAAAATAGGTTTCACATGCATTTTTTTGAGTTTCAAATTTATTTTTGCATTCAAACTTTTTTTTTTGTTTTTTTTTTTTTTTGAGGCGACTTTTTTTGGGGTTGAAAATATATATTTTGATTGAAGCAGCTATTTTTTTTTTTTTATTGAAGCAACTTTTATTTTGATTGTATAATAAAGACACAAATGTACCTCCATATGGCTCCGCCCAGGGGATACAATTTTTGACTGGGGTAACTACATTGGCACAACACTGGCGGGCGTACCATATTCAATGGATGACGATCTTGGCATAAAGTATTGTCTAAGCAGCCTGATTTAGAATTCCCCTCAAGAATGATCAGAAACAAAAAAACGCTCATTTTCACCTTATTATAAATACTCTTGTAATATTCTTGTAATTTTATTGCTGACACTGCGTTTCGGGGTCATCAACATGTTGTGCTCCCCTGCCCCAAAAGTCAAACTCCGCCTATGCCCATCGCATATAGGAAATTAATTCCAGACGTTGTATTCTCCCTTCTTCCAAATTGTTTAGTCTGTCCCCTTTTCTAATGCTTTTTAGACTTCTTAGTAAAGAGGGAAACAAAATAGACATAAAGGTTTCACTACTATTGCCCCTGTTAAGGTTGATCCTTGTCAGCAGGTTGGAGGCTAGATTTGACTGCAGGAGCAGGATGGTCATCACTGCAGACATGCAGAAGAGTGGGATAAAGGACAATAGAGGTGAGATATCCCCCTGGGGATATCATCGGGCTAAATGGAGAGGGGTTGCATTGCTTTGTCTGCGAGGTCATTGTTTAGTATGCAAGTGATCTCCTATTTGTGGAGAACAACCATATCAAGACGACTTGGAGAGAAGTGTAAGAGTCAGCATTAGACGGGGCACCTTGTTTCGAGGTGCTGATACGGAATGATAACAGGTGCATACTTGTACTGATTTTCACCTAGAGTTTGAGGGGGGCTTGAAAAACCTGCTCAGAAAAGAGTGTGTGTATTTGCGTGCACAAGCAAGGTGTGTCTTAATGAAATTCAGTATTGATTTGGACAAAATAGACTTTATACATCATTCATGATCTCTATCAATCACACCTTGCAAAGTTTTCCAAAGCAGTTTGCTTTAGAGGACCAGAAAAACTCCACGCAGGGCAATAATTACTTTGAAGAGATTGTTTTATAGTCTTTCCTTTAGCCTTTTCTTGGGGTATAACAGGCTTATTTGTCAAAGACAATGTTCATTGAAAGAACAGTTTAATTTGAAATTGATTTAGGCTTACCCTTTTGGTTAACATTGGGGCAAACTCTTTTCTGGAAATTTAAGTGACAGGTCACCCTTGGTGTTGGGAGGGGAGAGATAAAGCTGTATTTGTCACTGTTAAGTACCCATTCCAATGATAGTGCCATCCTCTTTGTGTGGTTTGCTGGATGTGAGAAAAATGCTATAGGGTGGATACAGACAAAAAGCAAAGAAAATAAACACAGGACATGGTAGCCTGACACAGGAAACCCAGTGAATGCTGGGAGTGAGCGGTGAACCATACTTCCTGTAGGACAGCACAATGGTAAGCAGTGGCCCCGGATTCCTAAAAGAGTCTGCAGTCGCAGGGAAGGGCAGCCTGTGTCCTCCGGTCCAGGGCTGATAAGAGCATAGATAGAAATGGCACTTTTTTTTTTTTTTACTTTTGAGAAAAAAACATCCTGATGTTGCCTTGGATACTGATTTCATTACCGCATTAGCCCCAGTGTTATGTCAAGTGGCCAAATGTCTACAGGTCTGTCTTGTTTGTTTCTTGGACTTGCGAGCAAACACGTGCAGTGGATGGAAAACAGATTTGGTTACTTCATCTTATTTCGTAGAAATAAACTATCAGGTTTCCGCTTTCATTTTTCTAGTGTTTGCTTTTTTTATTTCAAAATTCTTCACCCTTCACAGTACTTTTTCCCTGCTGATAGGTGTCCAGCACTGAAGAAAAACAACAACTCTAATGTGTGAAATTTCTCACTCTTATTAAAAAAAAAAAAAAAAAAAAAAAAAAAAAGAAGTAACAGTTAAAAGCGTCCAGATCAATCAATTTTGTTATGGCTAACCAGACATTGTATTCGCCAGTCTTATTGAATACAACTACAACTCAATTGTCTTTTCAAAGGATCGCTGCCTCTTGCCGATAAGTGGTAGGACAGGCAAAATTAGGACAAGTGTTTTAGAGAAGGCCTGGTCAGATAAATATACGAATGCAAATATACTTTTGCAGGGGGCTGAAACAGCAATATATGATATTAGTGAGAATTTCCCTCAAACTGGGCAAATAGTCATAATTCTGCACATGATGCACATTTAGACTTTTCCTGTTATGTCTTTAACTTGTTTGGCGTCCATGAAGTCAATTCTGCATGATTTACTACTTTTTCCATGCTTTTTATTCTAACACAGGCATACAGTCAAACCTTTCAGCTCCACTGTGGAATTGAATGATGGTGTTTTGTATTTGTTCACTGAAAGGAAATTTAAAAAAAAAAAACAACAACAAAAAAAACCAATAACAAATGTTGCCAAACAGTAACTAATTTCATGTAGCTCAAATTTAACACAAAATTACTCATGAATGAGCACATTTTTGTGAGTGTGACATTTTTCAACTGATGTTTAAGGTAAGATGTCTTTAGTAGAGAGAAAATTGCAGACAAAATTAATAAAAGGCCACGTTTGTCTACACAACAGAAAATGTACAGTGGGATATGATGCCTAAATGTAGCTTTTCTGCTTTTTTTTTTTTAAACAAAACAAAACAAAACAAAAAAAAAAAACAGGTCACACAATGTGAAGCTTAAAGGGTTTTGGGACAATTGGCCCTAGCCAATTTTTTACCCTAAACTTAACTAGACACAGGGGTATTGTGGATATTGCGATAACTGGATAGTAACCTTTGCTATGTGTGGAAGTCATTTAATGTTCAGAATCAACAGTTAAAGTTGTTAAAATTGCTCCCGTTATTGCATTAGTTCCCTTCTATCTACTTTCGACATGTGTAAGTTTTAAAACTGTCTCATCATTTAAAGATAAATTGGCAAAATCTTTGCTTAAATCTAGGAGCATTTTAGATAAAAAGTTACTTAGGTTTGCTAGGAAGTTCTTTACAACAGAGCCTTCCTGAGAAGTCTACTGCTTTGAGATGGCGTCTGTTTACTAACGCATCTAGTTCTTTATACATGTTGCCAATGCCGCCGTGTCTGCCATTTGCATCTAGTTTTATAATATGTGATATCTACCGTAGCATCACGTGGGCGTAGATTGAAGGCTATCGGGTACAGTCAGGTATTATTGGAGCCACCTAGCATCCCGTTTGCAACGGCGTCACAACTCCCTTGCCTCCTCACCACTCCTGCTCTGCTCTCTCGTCTCCGTGAGTCCGTCTCTCACAGGATTTTCTCGCGCCATTCAAACAACATAGTAACGCAAAGTAACGCACGCCTTTCCCGCCTCAGTAACGGTAACGGCATTTCCAAGATGAGAAAAGTAATTAATTAGATTACTCACTACTGTTAGTAACACTGTTATTTTCTAAAGCCGTTATTAACAACACTGTCAACCATTTAGATTAATTAGACCCAATAAATAACAAAATTAAATGACAAATCTTATACTGTATCTAGCATCAATGCTGAGAGTTGGCGGACGAGACATTGTTACGCGACTAAAAGAAATAAAAAATAACGACTGGAGAAAAAACAGCGGATGACACACGCGTCATTAAGTCGAAATCACGTAAGTCGGGTACTTTGTAAGCCGAGGAATTCAAAATAAAAATCTTCTTTTACTAACTACTAAAACACACACTCTGTGACTACAATAGATATACCAGGGGTGGTAATAAATGAGTTAGTACTAGGAAAGTCCCCAATACGATCACATGATCTGAAGTTTGGCCGATCGTGACTTTTTTCAGAGGATTGGAATCGGGTAAAAAAGACTGGGTTTTTAATTAAAAAATAGTCATGATATTAACTTTTAATGGCTAAAAATAAAACAAAAATAATCCAGAAATACAATGACATTGCCAAAACAAAGAAAAATATCTACGTTTTATACTCCGCAACACTCCCGGAAAAAGCGGAAGAGCAAGTACTGTAAACAATACAGTACTGTAACATGTTTAGAACTTTTATACAACTACTTTTTTTTTCAGTATCTGATAGGGACTCGGTATCAGCAGATTCTCAAAATCAGGTGACTCTGACTTGGGTGCAAAAATATGCGATCGGGACATCCCCAATTAATAGGCATTTCAATTTAGGAATTCTGAATGGGGTTTCTTTGTCTTCAAAGCACATTTTGGTACCCACAAGTGAAAAAAACGAGTGTGTATCAGTGCTTCTTATCTGCCTGTTTTGTTTTGTTGTTGACCTCATAGCATGCGTTTGTATCCAGTTCCTGCAGACCCTCCCGGTCAAACGCGTGCATGCTAGCTCGCCCACACCTATCTGCTGCATTGTCCATTCAACGTGATTATCGCTGACCCACACCGCCTCCTGTCTCCGGGGCTCACACGAACCAGTACTTCCTTCAAGGAAGGAAACGTTCATTACCCACAGGCCGGTGTCACACGACAACCCTGTAGAGACCGAAAAGAGCAACTGTGAGAGTTTTGCCCATTTTGCCTGGATGTCATTGAACTTGCACCGAGGGATCCAAATGAAGCAGCTTCACAGTGTCACGTAAAAAGTAATCTACTTTGGCAGGCAACCTCACCTCTTGATAGCTCCCCAATCCATCTCCCTGCACATTCTCTCGCTCCGTCATGCACACCAACACATGCACAGCAGTTGAGTGGTGCTCCTACCAGGGAGATCATTTATCTCAATGTGCACTGATGATAGTTTATCAGAGTCTCCAGTGTCAAGTGGAAGAAGGTGGTCGAAGTGGATTTTGTAAGGAGACTTCAGAGAGGAGCCAGGTGAGTCTAACTATTAAACTTTGCAAGGCCAATTGCCCCCACCAGGGGAGGGATATCTAATTGACAGGCCAATTACAAAACAAATTATACACAATTTACTCACTTCTAAGAAAGGAGTTTTGAGATGTTCCCTTCAAGGCTGACTGGTCAACACACGAGCATTTGAAAGTTGATAACGGTATAATGATGGCTATGTCCTTGTAATGTTTTCCACTTTAAACGGCACACCATTTGAATATTACCACTTGATTCAACACCCTTTTAACATTGAGATGAATATTTTTTGTTAGTATTTCTTCTTTATGACCCATCTATTTGTGACAGCAATTGGCAGTCACAAAAGTATGTAGTGTACTGATGTGGTCGCTATAGCAACCCACTTGTCAGACAATCTCATTACTGGCCCTTCGACATCTCTCTCTCTCTCTCTCTCTCTCTCTCTCTCTCTCTCTCTCTCTCTCTCTCTCTCTCTCTCTCATACTTTTCCTTCCGATTGCTGCTCTTTCTCCCAACGACTCCTCCCTTTTTATCCCTTGCGCGTCTCTCCCTCATACTCCTCCCTCAAAGGTCAGATGTCCTCCATGGTTGGGAAAGAGGAACGCTAGAAAAACGTTGGTCTATTCAGTAACCTCCCCTCCCCACATTCTATGCCTATTGCACCCCACAATCATTCTGTCCTTCAACATAGGCTACAAAGAAAGATGCCAGCCAGGAAGAGAGGCAAGAGAGGAATCTTTAGACTGCTTTTCTTCATAGCACATCTTCAGATCTGTTTCTTTTTCATGTCCCATTCTTTCCTCAAAGATTTCTTTCTGTGGAAAATAGCTCATTGAAATAATGGATCCCAATATGTCCAGGCTGATTTTTATATTACTAAGAAGGAATGTGCCAGTTCACCATCATCACTTATTTTACATACACAAATATACAGTGTATCACAAAAGTGAGTACACCCCTCGCATTTCTGCAGATATTTAAGTATATCTTTTCACGGGACAACACTGACAAACTGACACTTTGACACAATGAAAAGTAGTCTTTGTGCAGCTTATATAATAGAGTTAATTTATTTTGCCCTCAAAATAACTCAAAATATAGTCTAAACCCCTGGCAACAAAAGTGAGTACACCGCATGGGAACTACATACATCCCTAAATGTCCATATTGAGTACTGCTTGTCAGTTTCCCTCGGAAATGTCATGTGACTCGTTACAGGAATGCTGTCAGCATTGCTGCAGAGATTGAAGAGGTGGGGGGTCAGCCTGTTAGTGCTCAGACCAGACGCTGTACTCTACATCAAATTGGTGTGCCTGGCTGTCACCCCAGGAAGAAGCCTCTTCTGAAGACTGTACACAAGAAAGCCCGCAAACAGTTTGCTGAAGACATGTCAACAAAGCACATGGATTACTGGAACCATGTCCTATGGTCTGATGAGATGGGCGGGCTTTCATGTGTACCATCTTCAGAAGAGGTTGTGTTATGGTCAGGGGAAAGCAAAATAGAACTTTTTGGTAGAAACACAGGTTCCCGTGTTTGGAGAAGAAAGAATACTGAATTGCATCCGAAGAACACCATACCCACTGTGAAGCATAGGGGTGGAAACATCATGCTTTGTGGCTGTTTTTCTGCAAAGGGACCAGGACGACTGATCTGTGTAAAGCAGGGGTGTCCAAACTTTTTGCAAAGGGGGCCAGATTTGGTGTGGTAAAAATGTGGGGGGCCGACCTTGACTGACGTCCTTTATGTAGAACAATATATTTAAGCAAATTATAGCAATTCATTATGTGTGTCACATTTGCTTTATTATTTTTTTTAATTAATAATTTCAACAATCTTGCAACCATCCTATGTGGCGTTCTCTTTCGACTCTCGGGCTCTTGCGAAATACCGGTGCTGAAAAATTAAACTAGCTTCAAGTTGCTTCAATTTCTCGCTACATATCTAACTTGTAATCTTGTCATACATGTCAGCGTGTCTTGTTTGGTAATATCGCCTCACACTGAACTCTAAAAAACAGCAAGTAGCTCTTTGCAAATGAAGCAGACACAGTTGTTGCACATTTTAGTGAAGAAATAGTTGAATTTCCACCTATCCTTGAAGCGTCGGCCGTCGCAGTCAACTTTCTTTTTTTTTGTTGATTAACGCCATTTTAGAAAATTGGGAGTAAAAGGTCACACGGGGTAATGTTGCTTAGAGTGCTGCTGCCTTTTAGTGGTTAAATGAGAAGCAGCATTTAGTGTGTAAGCTACTTCATATGCTGGTAGCAGTACTGCTGACCAATTTATTAAGTCTTTGTGCGGGCCAGACGGTATTGATTTTATGACAGAGGCTGGGGGCCGGATGAAATTTGACCATGGGCCGCATTTGGCCCCCGGGCCGGACTTTGGACATGCCTGGTGTAAAGGAAATAATGAATGGGGCCATGTGTAGAGAGATTTTGAGTGAAAATCTCCTTCCATCAGCAAGGGCATTTAAGATGAGACGTGGCTGGGTCTTTCAGCATGACAATGATCCCAAACACACAGCCAGGGCAAGAAAGGAGTGGCTTCGTAAGAAGCATTTCAAGGTCCTGGAGTGGCCTAGCCAGTCTCCGGGTCTCAACAACATAGAAAATTTGTGGAGGGAGTTGAAAGTCCGTGTTGTCCAATGACAGCCCCAAAACATAACTGCTCTAGAGGAGATCTGCATGGAGGAATGGGCCAAAATACCAGCAACAGTGTGTGAAAAGCATGTGAAGAGTTACAGAAAACGTTTGGCCTCTGTTATTGCCAACAAAGGGTGCATACAAAGTATTGAGATGAACTTTTGGTATCGACCAAATACTTATTTTCCACCATGATTTGCAAATAAATTCTTTAAAAATCAAACAATGTGATTTTCTGGTTTTTTTTCCCCACATTCTGTTTCTCATGGTTGAGGTTTACCCATGTTGACAATTACAGGCCTCTCTAATATTTTCAAGTGGGAGAACTTGCACAATTAGTGGTTGACTAAATACTTATTTGTCCCACTGTATATAAGCTGCACACAGACTACTTTTCATTGTGTCAAAGTGTCATTTTGTCAGTGTTGTCCCATGAAAAGATATACTTAAATATCTTCAGAAATGCGAGGGGTGTACTCACTTTTGTGATCCATTGTATACATTTGTACAAAACAATATATAGTTTGTGTTCTTGAGATGATGTCACAAATAAATTGACATACTGTTTGGTTCACATGTAAGTGTAACTGCACTGTAAAAAACAACCTGTAGAATTTACTCAATAAAATTGAGGTAACAATTTACACTCCAATTGATGGTGTAAAGTTTAGCCAATTCGTCAACAATAATATACTCAAATAATCTGGGTAGGGTTTACGTAACCTTTTGACTCATATTACTTAATACCTATTAAAATTGAGTATTATTTACTCATGGTTGTAGTGTATTGTATTGTATATTTTACTTTTTTTTTTTTTTTTATTAAATATTAATTCATATTAATTCAATATTCAAATCAACATCTAAAATTCTAGTAACAAATCTGGAAGGGCCTTTTCTGCTCCAATTTGAGTGCACACTAATGCGCAAAGCTAGGTCCATAAAGGTAAAGTTACTTGTAGTTGAGTTGAATGTGAAAGAACTTGAGGGCATAGACCTCAACCCCATTGCCATAACAATAAGAGGAAAAGTGAAAAAAAAAAATGGCAAAGACTATACAATAGCCTACTTCCCATATTCCTAGTAGTTCTCTGTAACCGTCTTTTATTCTCTGTATGTTACAAAGGGACAGTGGGCAGTAGACAGATCTATAAGCCCTGTTGCTCCATCACACATTGATCCATGCGGGGCTCTATTCAACTGCATTGACCACACAATTGATCTCTGCCTCTCTGCTGTGGTAAACATTTTACTCGGCTTGCCTCCATCCTGATCAATAACCTTCTTTTAATAATGTATCGCATCGATCAATTTGGCCCCAGAGTAAATTGATCAATTATTTAAATCTTTGCGTGTGTGTGTGTGTGGGAAGGTATGTGTGCGGTGTCAAATGAGGGGCAAGCTCCTTTGGGATAAACATTCTTAGAATAATATGCCACTTCCTTTACCTTATTAAATATACTTCATTATACTAATTTTGCCACACAGATATAATGATGCAAAACAAGCACGTTTTGTCCTGAAAAATAAGCGCTAAACAATAAAACTAGTAACTTCATTTAGGTTTTTTTCATTCATAACGTTGTATACATTGTTAAAGTGCCTGACACACAAAAATGCATGTTTATTTCATATTACCCGCGGTATTTTATGCTCCTGAATGAAATGGACCGCTTGGATGTGTGTGGAATCGATCAATATATTTATTAAATTTTTTAAATCTCGCGCTACAAAAATGAGAGGCTTCCGGCCACGGTCTCGGATTGAGGAAGAAGGCGAATGTGACGTCAGCGGACTAATCATTTTCACAATACAACCATTACTATCGTATGCAGAAGGACTGCAGATTCAGCTAATTTTGCGGATTAATTTGTTTATTTTTTGCTTCACGCCAGCCCAATGTGCTGCAGGCTTTTGTTGCTACACCAGGGAGAGTGGTGTGAGGCTTCTGGATGGGCAAAACAAGTCCGACAATCAAGAGACCATTGGACGGATGACTAAGTGAGTAAGCTATGTGTTTTATGTTATGTCAAATACTGGGATCATGGCAAACGTTTTATTAAGGAGGTGGCTTGCATTTTGTGAGTGACAATGCTCTCTGTCTACCGAGAAGGCCACTCAGCCAACGACCAGCAGCTTGTAGCACACCATGGTCGTCGGCCGATAAAGGTGTGCCCACCTATAAAGTGCTGTACATGGCTTGGCCTCGGGAAGCCACGCGCTCTGACATCGGTCGGTTTGTCCACCAAAAATGCACCATTTTCAGCATTTATTCCCCTCTGCGTCCCCAGCGACGAGCACTGCCTGCCTGACGGGGCCGCAGCTGAACGACGAACCGAAACATGCTTGCCGCCGGGGGCTGGCTGATCGGTGAAGACAGTAACCCCGCCGCCGTGTGTGACATGAGTCAGGGTAGTTTTGTGTGATTTTTCGTTGTTGAAAAGCGAGGAAAAGACTTGGAAAGCCTCTCGGTTCAGGTTAGCCTGTCGCCTACCTCTTACGCCTCCTGTTTTGTTTACGGTCTTTCCTCAGTCTCCGAAGTCGGGGCAGGGAAATGACAAAAGCCAGATTAACTCCGGTGGTATAAAATACCGTTCGGGAGGTTATGGCGTGTGACAGTTTTGACCATTATGCCGTAATTTAGCACTGTCGCACTGAATAAAAGAATTTTTAATATTTCATATTCCATTTAGTACAAGACTCATTTGTCATGACCATACAATTTATTTAGCAATTGGGGAAAATACTTAGAGGGAAAAAAAAGAATATCCTGTAAAAATATTGGTGTAGAGATATAAAAATAATGATGACATTTTGCTTCTCTCTGTCCCATTTTCTTCATTTTGAATCTTTCCCATTGGGCTGAATTCTAAATCAGCTGAAATCGTTACTCTGCCGACGTCATCACCCAGATGGAGGCGCTAGAGCGCTATAATGACAGGCCGGGCTAAATGGCAAATTAAAAGCCTAATTTCTCGTCATCTACGCTTTGCCAAATTGTTGTATATAGTCAAAACGTCTCAAAATATTATTTTAATTCACATAATATTGCTATTTAAGATTTTATTTATTGTGTCACAGTCACTTTAAGGTTGTATGGAGCAGAGGTTGCGCTAGACTTTTTCGTTGTCTGTTATTTTGACTGACAGTGTCATAAAAATCCGATCATAATCTATTTTTACTCGTCACTTACAATTTTAAAATGATAATAATGACATATTCAATAGTATTTAGTTTTCATTCATTTTTAATTAATATTCTGTCTGAACAAGCTTAATAAGAGGCAAACAGACAGCGGAGTGCACCAATCAGTGACGGGCAGACGTGCCGTTAGCAAAGCGACGAGGGCAGGACAAGGGACTTGCGCGCGAAAGTAAACATACGAGGTGAACGGAGTTTATTCAACATGGCTAGCACGAGACAGACTGTTGTCAAGGTCTCGTGTCGATGTGTTTTAGCTCATTTAAAACTGAATTTACTGCGGATTGGAACATATTCTCGGCTCTCCCGCCATCCGTGTTGTTGTAGAGACGACTTTCGGCGCGTGAAGAACACGTCGCGCAAATAAACAAATCTGATTTGTCGATTGATTTTGTACCTACCCGAGAGGCTGTGTCCCAGACTTTTCTCTCAGTGTTTGAAAAATACAGGGAGAACAGTCTGGCCGTGCCAGGCAAACACTCAGTTGCCTTGACATTTTTCCGAGTAAGACCAACGACGTCATGCATCAAACGAGACAATAGCTAATTAATATGCTCACTCGCCACCCTGTGGTCTGGGGTGTGAATTGCAACCTGTCAAAATGACGGATGGACTTCAGTTTTTTTCCGTCACCGTTTTAAAAAAAAACGGTCAATGACGGAAAATATTCGGTTAACGCGACCCCTGGAATGGAGTACACTAAAAGTAAAGTAACATTCTGTGTTTTTAAAAAAAATGACAAGTAGTAAAGGCATTCTGTCACAAAAGAAATACAGTCAAAAATAAATTGTATCTATATATGGTCAAAACTATAGCAAAAAGTACTTCTGCCTATAATATAGTATATACTATGAGACAAAACTACATTATGTTAACCTGAAGAGTTTTTACTTCAATCCTGAATGATCGATTAAATGGGACTTGTATTACATATTGATATTGTGCAGCAGTTTATCAATAATCAGTTTGCATGGGTGTACTACGGACCTGAAAAACTTTTAAGTCCTAAAACCCAGCAGAGTTTGGATGAGATACTGCCATACTGTAAGATTTATAATACTGGTTTCTGTATACGTACAATGGAACAAAGGAGGCGTAGGTGCTGTGACACCTGATCATTATCCTGCATACATCTAACCCCTCCTCCATATGCTAATGATGACAGATAAACATATTCATTCCTGCAGCTTTTCTTTGATCGTCTCATGTTTCCAACAGGATTTTCAGTTGCTGCCCCCATGTCCATTTGGGAATGGATGATCCCCTGTGCAATCAATTGTCTAGTGTCGTGTTGATTGTTACCTAATTAGAGTCTCTTCTTCAAACTTCAAGCCCTACCTACACTATATAAAAGGCTTGATGACACAATAGAACCCTCAAGCACTTCCACTCCACACACACAAGTGTATTATTTCAAAACCAATGTTGTAATCATTAGCTTACTGATGTTTGTTTCAGTGTTTCGGGGTCATTTTATACTGATTTTTAAGCATAGCTGTATACATAATCTCCAATATCATCCATCACATCCCAAGGAAAGTACAGTACATGTTTGCCAATTCTGCCTTTATTTATCGCTATTCTAATGTTCAGGACTCCTGCACAATAATAGGTCCAGCAGAACTTTGTGTGTGTTAAAAAAAAACAAAAAAAAACAAAAAACATCGTAATATTCAATGTTGATTGTCTTGTTGTTTGCAGTGGTCAAAACAAACAGGAATAAAATATATATTTTACAACTCTCAAAACACAACTTTACAAAATATTTCATTCAGCATTATACTGAAGGCGACTACATAAGAAATACTGAGGGTGCAGAAAACTTGATGAACACAATCAAATTTATTTCTATAGCCCTAAAAAAAACCTGAAAGGTCCTCAAAGTGCTTTACAACGATGATAAATATAAGGAAAGTATTATACAATGATATTAAGAAAGAAAAACAGACACAACGACAACGCATCGCGATAAAACGCAAAACAGCAAATAAAACAATAAAACTGATAAAATACGAAAACCCTTAAGAAATAAAACCAGACTATACTAGTCTGGAGGAAAAGCAAGTCTAATAAAGTCGGTTTTTAACCATGATTTAAAACGGCCTAGATTCCTAATTGTGTGGATTTCAGGAGGCAGGCTATTCCACAACCTAGGGTCAGCAACTGCAGCGACATCGATAAATTCAAAGTCATTCCCTAGTAAAATCCCGATTATTTTTTGTACAAGTATAACAACAAAACTTAAAATGGCTATGGAATTCTCAAATTTTACGCTAGATGCACAAAAATCACCAAATGCATAGATAATCACCCATCATTTCAGGATCAATTTAACATATAATATACATTTTTGTCCAAAATAGCAACTGATTTTTTTTTTTTTTTTTTTGTGCAATTTTCAACTGCTAATAAATCACAGGTTTCACATCAGAAAATTAATACTTGAGGAAGTCATGCAGAATAATCAATTTTACTCAAGAAAAGCAGAATTTGCATTTTTCTATATACAATCACAACTTATTTAGGTTGAATTCCAATGTTACTACTGCCTCATCAATGAGGCATGTCTTGCTGGCTATCTGGCCCTCATCATTTTTAGATTGAAATGTTATACAAAATAAAACACGTAAAAGGCAATGTTTTTTTTCATGTATGGATGCAGAAATGTCTAAATTACTACTTTTTTTTCTGCCAAAAACGGGCAGTCGGCCGAAAATTACCTGAACATTTGAATGTAAACTTACGCTACAACATGGCGGCCATCACAAATAGCTTATGAAGTTGAAAATTCTTCTAAAAAATGCATCCATCCCTGATCATTTCTATAGATGTGAACATAGAAAAGTCTAGATCCTTGGTCAACAGCAAAAAAACAAGGCAGTTATCATTCATTTTACGTAAATATTTCGAGCTAAAGTTACTCAGATTTTTTCCATGCATTTTTTTCACAACGTTTCAACATGGGGCTATTTTATATAATAATTATCTTGAATCCTCGACCGAATCACTCTTGAGACACTCCTGCCTGCTAGCATTCAGTAAAACCTTCGTCCTTTTTCCACCTAAATCTGGCGTTTGAACGCAGCGTGTGTGTGAGTTTATCACAGTGAAAACCAAATGCTCTGCCTGGGTCAGCCCCGAAAGGGAAGGTGTGGCACAATGTTTGTGGGAGCTGTCTTGTCAACTGATGATGAAGTCTATGTATCTCTCTATTTAAATATCTCCTATTGACACATGCATACCTGGAGCTTATAGTCAGGTGCGGCGTATATGATTTTATTTTGGTCAAATTTTGTGAAATCTGGGCAGGGCGGCTTCAGTTACAGTACTGTTAACAGAAACCTGAAAACTGAATGCAAAATTAATAAGTTTGGTCAGGACTCTAGCACCGAGTGCATCTTAAATCTCTCCAAAAGGCATTTCCCGAACACGAATAAATCAATATTCCTCTTCAAAAAAGCCCAAACATTCCTTTAGTAGAAAAAAATATATATATATTTCCTGGTGAAACATTCCCATAGTTGAAGTGCCAATATGTTCCATGCTAATTGAACAGTCAACAATGAAAACAGTAGAACTGTGGGTCTGTTTTCCAAACTTGAAAGTTTGCATCGCTGTGTGTTTGCCCAAACTGCTGTGTGCTATTTTGTGTCTATAAACAGACTGCTAATTGTAAAGGATGTGGCAGGTTAAGATAAGGTTATCTGGATGCGGTGAAACGTCTGAAAGGGAAGGCAAGAGCGCGCAAGCAAAATTAGATGGCTTAGAAGAGCCATATTTGGGCCACAGTGCTATTTCCAGATAGCCCTTGGTGAGCCTCATCCCCTTCCCCTGGCATAGCTCCCCTTTCATGGTCGCCCTCACCCCCAGCTGACACTCCTGCTGTGCAGCAGGACAGCTGATAGTGCCACAGGCTGTCACTCACATGCTAACTGACTGGCCACTGCAGGCCTGAGATAGTCCCAAAGAGTCTCTGCCTGTCATCCACAGAGAGAAAGAGAGAAAAAAAAGCATGATAAAATGCAACAATATATCCGAGTGTCCCTTACTAGGTGCAAAACTGTGTTCTCTGATTAGGTTTAACACTCAATACTACCGTATTTTTTGGACTATAAGTCGCACCTGAGTATAAGTCGCACCAGCCATAAAATGCCCAACGAAGAGGAAAAAACATAAGTCGCACTGGAGTGTAAGTCACATTTTTGGGGGAAATTTACTTGATAAAATCCAACACATAGAACAGATATATCATCTTGAAAGGCAATTTAATATAAAAATACAATAGAGAACAACATGCTAAATAAGTGTATGATATTACATGATGCATGAACAACGAAATAAGAATATACTGTCCTCACCAGGACACTACAGCTCGGTCCTGGCTATACAGCGAGCTAAACTCCCAAATGACGATGCTGGACATCTGTATAATTTGCTGAATCAATTTTGTCCTCGATACCAAACAGGTTCGCATTAACGTAAATAAATGATAATTAGGTGCTATTACAGCAATGAAACAACGGTTAGCATGTGTTCGCTAGCATTAGCACATCGTTCAAACAACCACACAACTGGCTCTAAGTGTTCGATCGCGGGTGGAAAACACACAACAACAACAGAAAAGATGATACACACAGGCGTTGCCTCTGTAGAGATATTTTACAAGCATAAACAATGAACGTAGGTTCGCAGCCGAGTTTCTCTCTCTCTCTCGCCCACTCGCTCAGAGACGTTGCGTAGCTGTCCGTCTTCTTCTGGCGTGTGAGCGCTCTTCTTCGCGTAAACAAGTGCGAGTGCGCCCCCACTTGGGCGTGAAAGCGCAACAAACTAAAAGCATGCATTTCAATATAAAAAAGTCAATATTACAATTGAAAATTGTATCAATTGAATTTGATATTGAATATTTTCTGCAGCCTATATGGTGTACTGGGGACGGATTTCAATAAGCTTCGGCTTCTCCCATCAGCCCTTTTCTTTTCGGGTTGAATTAATTGTAAACACATATAAATGCTGTATGTTTGTTTGGATTTGTCGTGCCTGAAGGGAAAATAAAATAAAATAAAATAAAATAAATAAATAAATAAATAAATAAATAAATAAACACACATAGCTATTAAGAGTTACTCAGATAACTATAGCATAAAGAACATGTTAACAAGTTTACCAAACCATCAGTGTCACTCCAAAACACCAAAATAACATGTGAAATGATATCATAATCAGTGTTGGGAATAACGCCGTTATAAATAACGTTGCATAGTGGCTTTATTTTTTCAGAAACGGGGTAATCTAAATAATTATCTTTTTCCCGCCGTTACAACGCCGTTACCGTTACTGATGGTCAAAAGCGGTGCGTTACTTACTCTGAATAAACTGAAGAAACTACCAGCCGTAGCGACTCTACTCAGCTCTGTTTATTTGTCATCCAAGACTTGAGGTGCGTTCAGGTTCGAGAATAGCGCACGTGTTTTGTTTTGTGCTTTTTCTTAGTAAAGATATACCACACAGGACGTGCTGGCACTGTTTCTTTAAAAGCACATATAACTTCAACATTAACACAAACGTACGGATCTCGGCAGGCCGTGTCTCTAACTCACTCCTGCATCATGTGAGCAAAACAATATTGGCGCCGTGTGCACTTTAGAGTGCCTCGGATAATTCTGTATCAGAATATTACCACTAGTACTTCTTATGACTCCAGGCTGTTTGTCCCTGCTCATTCAATTATACAATGCTTTCCAAAGCTTGCTAACGTTTCTGTGTTTGCTACACCTGAATGCTTGCCTTGTTCCCATCCCCCACTGTCAGCCAGTAAGAATGCTGCTTCCATCTTGAGGACGGCAGACGCTTTGAGGGTGACGGGAAGAGTAGGGGAACGAGGCTACCTGAATGCACCCCCTGGATAGATGCGATGGAAGTGATTGTGATTGGCTGAGGGTTAGAGTCATGTGTCATGGTAAGCAAATCAGAGCCGGTGTTTTCACACACAAACTGGAACAGCGCGTGCGGCAAACACACACACGCAAAACAGATGCAGAGAGATATGATGGCAGAGCATTCAGAGGAAAATTTGTACTTTACGAGGTGGAGATATAAAGACTATTTCAAGTCAAAATACTTGAAGTACAATAGGCTATGTCTACTTGACCAGTTGTCTCAGGTTGTGAGAGTTAGATTTAATTGATTAAACTCACTTTATATTGTTTACTGCTGATTGTTATTTTATTATATTGTGTACTGTTTATTTTTGTTGCATTTCAAGCGTAGGATAAATCTGTTGCTGGTGAGGTGAAATAAATATTACAAGGTTCTATAACACTACTACGTGTCTGTTCTTCTCTATTCAACTGACTCGAATACTGCTCAGAAAATTTCAAATTCTTTGAAATACAACAACTTCTTTTTAAAGTAACGGAAATAGTTACTATCCCTGGTAACTAGTTACTTTTACAATAGAGTAAAACCTGAGTTATACTCCCACGTTGCGGTGACGGCGCAGCGACTACGGCGTCATTCGACATTCGATAGTTCTGCGGTGAGGGAACGCGTTGCTCTGTAATTCACCGCCAAGCCACTAGAGGGATGCGGCGTTATGTTTGTACGGTTTTGGGGCATGCTTGTTGACTTCCGCTAGTCGGAGAAAAAAATAAACTGCAAGATGGAACTCTTGAAAGTAAATATTCTGCTCATTAACACTGAATAAATATTGAACATACAAATGTTGAGGGGCAGGCGACGCAGAAGACTGTTTCGAGGCGGTCTGGCCGACTTTTGATGCCGCACAGAGAGTTTTAGACTCGGGTAGAGAGAGCTAGCTGTGGCGGCTAGCTTCAAACTGGCGTCAAGCACTGCGTTCAAGGTCTGCAAAGCCCTCCAGCCCGATTTGTTTGCCGTGTCCTACAACCAGCCAGTGGGAAGCCATAGCAGATTTCTGGCATCTACAGAACTTCCCAAACTGCGTTGGGAGCCTTGATTTTAACGTTATCATAAAAAGCACCGAGGCACTCTCAATCAGTGATGATGTATCGTGTGTGAACTGTCTGTTATTGAAAATTAAAGATCAAAACAACTCTTTTGACACCAAATCTGCGCTTTATTCTTCATATACTTGAAGTGTGACACGTAAATAAGTCACAGACTCACAGCAAACATATGTACACAATAAATGATGAAGTGCACCAACCAAAAATATGACATAAAGTGATAAAAAATGTGCAGTTTTTGGCCGACTGGGTCACCGCTTCGTGTGGCCACTCGATTCTGAACACACACGTCTAGGTGATTCTTCCATTTTTATTATTATTATTTTTTTCCCAATCGCCGACCTTGCCATTCGGCAATCACAATAATGTATTGACGAGACTTGTTCTTCGATGATACTCCCGTCGGCCTGGTCCATTTTTGCGTGTAGAAAATAATGAATGATTCTATTCTACAATGGCGGTGATTTTGCGCTAAACCGGAAACAACAGTCTGAGCGGACCAATCACAGTCCGTTTTCGCCACGACGCGAAGGTTAGAAAATTCAAGAGGCGCGTGTCAGGCTACGGCGCAGGGTCGTAACTCGGGTCTTCCTTGACAGCGCAGGTCTGATGCAGAAGTATAACTCGGCCTTAATTCAGTGACTAACTCACTTTTTGGAAGAAGTAGTGAGTAACTATAACTAATTACTTTTTTAAAGTAACGTGCCCAACACTGATCATAATGTGTTAATAATTTCACACATAAGTCGCTCCCCCAGCCAAACTATGAAAAAAACTGCGACTTATAGTCCGAAAAATACAGTACTCTTCATTTTAAGTGGTTGTGACTCAGACTTAACTTTTACATTTTGCCATTTTGTCATATTTTATTCAATTTTGACATGTAGGTAAAGCGATTCCCACAGTGACGCTACAGAAGAAGAAAAAAAAGTTCCATTGTATATAATTTTTCAGATGCCGATGTGGTGAGAAAGTCAATCCCCCAAAATCCGGCACTCGATTCCCGCCATCAAAATCCTCCATTAGCCAAGCATTAGAAACAAATTAACTCTTCTCACTTGAATGGCTTGTCAGGGAAGTGTGGGAAAATCCTCTATTAGGCAGGAGTTAAGTGCCTATTGGAAAGATGGGGATGGAATTCTGCCTAATAAAGGAATAGTCAACCACTGGAACACCAATTGAATGGAGGAGAAGTGCTAATTAAGAGAATAAAGTGTCAACTTACAGGCGAGCCCGTTAAAGCGACTGTGAAGTTTCATCTCGCTGGCATTTTCAGATTTTCAAAAGAAGACTTTTTTTGGATGTGATTTGTGTGTGTGAATGGAAAATAAAAAATGTTTATTTTGCAAAGTGGTGGCAGCAATAAACTTTAAAAAAAAAAATACATCTCTACTTTGCCCTGAGGCCACAATGGTTTAGGCAAGGCTCATCTCTGAAAATGACATGTCATAATCCATACAATGAGACACACAGCATTCCAGCAATCTGGGGCGCTATGTCTCGGATGACCTAAACCAACTTAAACCAAAGCACCGGTCGCATCTGTCTTGCAAACACCGAGGAGCATTTTCCAATTTCCAAGCTGTGAAAAGTGAGCAGGATGGCGAAACAGCGTCATGGACCGAGTCGGGCGGAGACTCAAAATAAACTTGCACAGGCTTGGCTGAGCATGGGCTCCATCTCTGTTTATCTTAGTGAGAGTGAGCATGGGAGCCTTATGATGAAATATAAAAAGGGAGGAAAAAATTACACAGAGTTGAACCGTCCAATGTATTTGGTTAGTGTTGCCGTGGCTACAGAGTGCATGGATGCAGATAAACAGCACGTTGAGTACTCGGAGAGGAATGCGGCCCTTCTCCCTGCGGTTTGGAGGGGAGGTTAACACTTCTCTCTCTAAACAGCTTCACCACTCAACCACATGTGGGATTGAGAGGGGATCAGCAGAGGAGATTGCTCTTTAATTACACACACTAAAAGGATAAAAACCTATGGGTATGCATGGTTTTTTTGTTTGTGTAAAAATTACTAAAAATGAGAGCGTACTCGCATGAAGAAATGGCCCAAAAAATTAGTTTGGATTTTATACTCAAAGTCAAAATAATAACTTTGAGTTGGCAAGACAGCACGTTGGAACATTGGCAAGGAGAGAGTCCGTGTAGAAAAAAGGAGAAGATGGTAAACAGAAGCCAATATGAGGAGTAATGGTGGATGTGGTTTCCTGGCTTCTTCTCTCACAGAAGTGTTGTCCTTTGCCCCTTTAACATCCTTACCTAGAAGTATATGAACAGTTTCCAATAGGGTCAGAAAAGAAGCTGGCTACTTATGCAATGATTACCAATTGAAAAGTAGCTTTTAATGAAGGACTAGTCCTGAAAATAGATTGGGTGTATGGAAGGAAAGCAGATGCGACTGATTGTCTCTTTGCTTTTAAAGTTGCATAGGTGCATATTTCACATAACAAAACAGAAAAATGACACATGTGGAAGCCTGACATAACTCATGCATCACACATTTTAAACAGATAATTTTTTGTTTTTAATTAAGAAATTGTATATTTGTTTATGTTTATCCTTCTTCATAAATCTTTTAGTCATGTTGGTTCAATACAAGAGTTTACAGATAATCTTGTCTTCTGTTCCAAAAACAGAAAATCCCTGTACAATTTTAAAAATAGTTCAGAAAGTTGTTCACAGATCAAATGAGTAAACATTGACTACATTTTCATAATTGTGACAAAAACATAATAAATTTGTACTTGTGCAAAGAAATAGTCTGTCATTTAAAGTGCATGTTTATTTCATAATACACGCGGTATTTTATGCTCCTGAATGATATGGACCGCTTGGATGTGTGTGGAAGCAATCGCTATATTTATTTAGTTTTTTGAATATCTTCGGTCTTGCATTGAGGAGGAGGAGGGTGCTGTGACGTGTACGGTTGAAGGCGTCCTCTTCAGTATACAGCCGTACTTTTGTGTATGAGGACTAAGGATTCAGCTGATTTTTTCGGATTAATATGTTTATTTTTCGCATCACGCCAGCCAAACGGCTGCAGAAAAATCTTGCTGTATGAGGGAGAGGCGTGTGTGCCTTTTTAGAGTTTCAAAAGGTTCCCATTCACCGTGGATATTGGCCAAAACAAGCCCTACTACTTTGGGACCATTGGATTTACGAGGAAGTGAGTAAACATCTTGTTTTGTATTTTGTCAAATACGAATACAGCGCTTACAAAGTAAACACTACAAACTTTCTTTAAATAAAGGACTACTTACGTTTGATCATTGATAGGCATGTAAAAAGCTATCCTCATGCACATTAGCTGCACGTTAGCTGCACAACAACTGTAGCCGCCCTCCTCCGGGGAACGAGCTGTAAATAGCTCTCCGCCGGGCGGTTTGCCGATCCGCAAAGACAAACGACAACCCATTCGTCATGTCAAATAATCCGGGCTAGTTATGTGTGATTTTCCGCTTCGAAGACTTTGAAACATCACTCAGTTCGGGTTAGCATGTCGGCTAGCTGTCACGCCTCTTGGTTTGTTTACATTCTCCGAAGCCAGGGAAAGGAAATGACATATGTCCGATTTAGGTGTAATAAAATATCGTTCGGGAGGTGCGACAGTAAAGGTGAAGTCGACAGTTTTGACCATTATGGAGTAATTTTGCCATGTCGTCCTGAATAAGTACAATTTTATTATTTCATATTCCATTTAGCACAAGACATGTTATTTGTCATGATCATGCCATTTATTTAGCAGTTGGGGAAAAAACTTGGATAAAAAGAATATCCTGTAAAAATAATAAAATAAAGAAACAGAAACAATGACATTTTGCAGATCTCTTTGTCGCGTTTTCCTCGTTGTGAATAGTTCCCCCTCGACGGGCTGACTGGTCCTTCTCAAGCCATTTATTTAGCTACTGGGGAAAAATACTTGGATAAAAAGAATATCCTGTAAAAATATTGGCGTAGAGAGACAAACAATGACATTTTGTGGCTCTCTTCATCGCGTTATCCTCGTTCTGAATAATTCCCCCTCAATGGGCTGTATAGTAAAACCGATGAGCCCAGTCTCCCGCTGACGGCATCCACCTGTTGGGGACGCTTGAGCCCTATAATGGTAGGCGTGGCTAACCGGCAGATTAAAAAAGTAATTTCTCGTCATCTGCGCTTTGCTAAATTGTCGTATATAGTGGAATCGTCTCAAAATATGATTCTAATTCACATAATAATGCTATTTAAGACTTTTTTTCTCATGTCGTATGCTCTTTAAACATCATCAGGTATGCACTCTGGAAGAAGTAACCCGAAATGTGGGCGTTCTCACTTTTCACTCATTCTCCCATCGATTTCAGCACTTTTCTTCTTACACGCTCCAGAGGCAGTAGTAAATCCAGTGCTCCATGAAGGTGACACACAAATTGCACTTGAAGTTTGGATTCGGTTACATAATAAATGACTTCCATGAAGGTATCGAGTGTATATAGAAAGACTGAACAAAATTATTACTGTAATTTTCGGACTATAAGAAGCTACTTTTTTCCTTCATTATGAATCCTGTGGCTTATAGTCCAGTGTGGCTTATTTGTTGATTTATTTGGCTTAATAGGTACTTTATTTTACAGCGCCATCATAAGACTGTCATAAGACTTTCATAATTATGAAATGACACTATCATGGGAATTACTGAATGCTTATGACATGTATTATTATTATTACACGTTTATTATTATGACATGTCTTCAGGCAAATTATGGCACTAACTCCATTTATGTCCGGCTTGGATCTTTTACATCCATTCAACATTGAGATAATATGCTGGAAAACACTAAATGACATCTGTTATAAGCATTCATTAATATAATTATAATAACATAATTATGATTGTATAATGACAGTCTTATGGCGCTACTGTCAGGTGTAGTGTTGCCAAATACCATAAGTAGCAATTATTGAATCAAATGGAACAGTAACTGAAGAAATAATTAGCACAGAACATGAATTTTGATTGTTATTTACATCTGTAGCGCTGCCATGCATGCTAGAAGGCATGTTGGACAACAACAGTGTTGACAGCAGGTGACAGCAGAGGTTGACTGTCTCCCCCAAGGGAGCAGTGATGGCCAAATGAAGCTTCCTGATGCAATGAAGCTTTGCAGCCAATTTGTTCAAAGCTTCATAGTGGTTCATTTGGTTTTAGGACAGTCGCATGATGCCGCTGTCAAATAAAGTGTTATCGATTAATATATTTTGGTTTAAATATCCCGCTAATACAGTGAGGACAGCTGCAGTTTATCATCAAATGCGGCTTATCTATGAACAAATGCCGTTTTCGTGCCAAATTTGGTGGGTGGCGGCTTATAGTGTGATAATTACAGTATATTGAGCTGAGACCCTATGATTTGTGTTGAAGCACTAGATGACTATAGAGTTTAACCATTACACACACACACACATAAAAAATCATCATATTTATCGTCATGGCACATTGGTAGAAATTTGAAAAATTGTAAAATACTATTATTTTAAAGCGTAAACCCCAGCTTATTTACATTTCAGCTAGTGATGCACAATAATGCATTCTTCAACTGATACCGATAACCAATAATTTCCTCCTCTTCCCATCCGATAACTGATAATCTCAAATCGATAATTCTATTAAAACACATATATACAATTTTAAATTATACACAAGAGCAAATGTTACAGTGCAAAAATAGATTTTATTGCTTAATTTTCCACATCAAATGTGAACAAGCAGTATATTTCAACATCTAAACAATGTTATTAATATTAATAACACTGACAATATAAATACATAATTGCACAAGAATGCCTATAGGAGGGGTTGAGGCGCGGGCTCAGAACTGGACAAAACTGCGTCAATTGCGTAGGTTGCTCCTCAGACTGTCCTGGAGCTCGGTGATGCCCTGGTCCAGATGTGGGAGAAGATCCCCCAGGAGAACATCCGCTGCCTCATCAGGACCATGTCCAGGCATTGTAGGGAGGTCATACAGGCACGCGGCGGCCACATACACTACTGAGCCACATTTTGACTTGTTTAAAGAACATTAGGTCAAAGTTGGATCAGCCTGTAGTGTGCTTTTCCACTTTCATTTTGGGTATGACTCCAAATCCAGACCTCTATGGGTTGATACATTTTATTTTCATGGATAATTTTTGTGTGACTTTTTGTCAGCACATTCAGATATGGAAAGAACAAAGTATTTAATAAAAATTGTTTCTTCCTTCAGTCAGAGCATTGAAGATGGGACATGCCTAGGTCTTCCAACATGACAATGACCCAAAGCACACAGCCAGGAAAACCAAGGAGTTGCTCCATAAGAAGCATAACAAGGTTCTAGCATGGCCTAGCCGGTTTTCAGACCTAAATCCAATAGAAAACCTTTGGAGGGATCTCAAACTCAGTGTTTCTCTTGGACAGCCCAGAAACCTGACTAATGGGTGGGCCAAGATTCCTCTTGCAGTGTGTACAAACCTGGTGAAGAACTACAGGAAATGTTTGACCCCTGTAATTGCAAACAAAGGCTACTGTACCAAATATTAACATTCGTTTTGTCAAGTGTTCAGATACTTACTTGCAGCTGTATCACATAAATAAATCGTTAAAAAAATCATACATTGTGATTCCTGGATTTTTATTTTTAGATTATCTCTCTCACAGTGGACATGCACCTACCAGGAAAATTTCAGCCTCCTCCATGATTTCTAAGTGGGAGAACTTGCAAAACAGCTTTCTTCACTGTGTATATATGAATGGGTCACTCCGCATCCATGTTACAGGTGGGTCTCTCTAAAAAAAATTGTCACATTAACCTAATTTCTAAGCAGTGTACTGGTTGATGTCAAAACTGACAGAATAAAATATAGATTCTAGGGCTTTCAAATTTAACACATTAACGGGCGGTAATTTTTAAAATTAATCACAGTAAAATATTTAACGCATTTAACGCATGCGCGGAATGACCCACTCATGCAGTGCCGCAATCAGACTACAATGGCGCCGTCGTTTGTACATTGAGCACTAAGAGGCAGAGAAATGCGAGTGGACACAGACATTCGTTGGGACCGTGCCATTTATTAGCATAAGCTTTGTCAACTCTTTCACAACAATCATAATTACTGTGGCGAGCGACGTGGTGAAGAATATCAGGCGGTGATCTTTTTCTTAACATGCTTAAAATAACAACACAGAACACATACCATTTGCAGCCACCACTGACAGTCATGGTTTCCTAATTTCCCATCATACATTTGAGCGGAACAGTTAAGTCGCTACAGTTTCATTTACTGAAAGCCCAACAAAAATATTGTTCCTATCTCTCAAAAAAAATAATGTGAACAAAAAAATAAATAAATAATAAAAAGCACTCAATGCAAAAAGAACTGGCATTCCTAATCAAAATAGCTGTGAAAAATACACAAAAACTTAGACTTTGGTCACAATCTATTCAAACATTTCGTTAAGCTCAACAAATACAATAGATGGTAATATTTAGTCACAATATACAAACTATCAGAGGTCTCCAACGTTGTGAAGTCAATCCCCCTTGACACTCTGGTGTATTTCAAATAATCACTACCTTACGTAGTTAAAGACACTGTGGAGGAACGGCTGTGATGTCACCGCTCGGCGACGTCAACAATGGTGAGTTATTAGTTTACTTTTTGATTGAAAATTTTCCTAATTTTATTAAAACGAAAACATACAGAGGGGTTTTAAATTATATAAAATTACTATAACTTTTACTCACATTTATCTTTTAAGAACTACAAGTCTTTCTATCGGTGGATCCCTTTAACAGAAAGAATGTTAATAATGTTAAGGCCATCTTGTGGATTTATTGTTATAATAAACAAATTCAGTACTTATGTACAGTATGTTGAATGTGTATATCTGTCTTATCTTTCCATTCACACAATAATTTACAGAAAAATATCGCATATTTTAGAGATGGTTTGAATTGCGCTTAAATATATTTTAAGCTGAGATTAACTCGATTAAAAATGTTAATTGTTTGACAGCCCTAATATTAGATTAATAAATTTGCAGTTTTATGCATTTATTATGAACGCTTTTATTGGTTAAACAGTGAAAATTAGAGGAAAACTTGAAAGCATGTCTATTTACAGTGTGTGCCCCTGAATCTTCTGCTTGCGCCCTTAAAATTTTAAGTTAGGGGCCACTGTGATCCGGGTAAATAGAGTTAGTCTGGAGCCATGAGTTACAGTTGTTAACATGCCATTACATTGGTTATAGTCACATATTCATCTATGACAGTGCTTCTCAATTATTTTCTGTTATGCCCCCCCCAGAAGACGTAAACATTACGTGCCCCCGAATTCTCTGCCGCCACTGTAAGTATATACTGTAGTATCATTTCTATATAAAATTCATATAAGTACACCTCTGCATAACATTGTGAAAAAAGTAATATAAATCAACTTACAATAAAGCGTAAAAAAAAACACACATCCAATGTGTAAAAATATACTCGATATTTTTGACCGTTTGAGACCGAAAAATAAAAATTTTATAAAATCGATAAATAATAATAAATTCAAATTGATTAGCAACATTAACTCATGAGGACGATATGTCGAACAATTAGACCGAAAAAAACAAAAATAATAGAACAAAACGACAGTTTCATTGGACAGAGGGACAATTTTTATTTTTGCTGCTGGCAGTATCAGCTCCTTTGCTATGGTGTAGGGTTATTTTGCACTGAACAACTTGGTATGCCACCTTATACGATGCTGACAGTGCTCCCTGGTTTACTTATGTAACATTGAGAAACCAGGAGGATTGTTGGCAATATTTGGCACTAGCTGAAAAAAATTAATTCCTGCTGTCCGCTGCGAACATTTTTAAACAAAGTAAATAGTCTGGTCTTTCCTCGTCTCCCACTTTAATAAAAGTCAAAGACAAAAGCTAGATGCTACATACGCTTAGTCATATTTCCCTGTCTAAGCTTTTCATAGTACTTTTTTCTGTGTGCTCTTGTTTGGTCCAAAAATATTGCGCACACGCTGAAAATGACAGCGGCACTGCCACCCACTGAGTGGATGTGCAATTACACTTAATCTAGTACGACAAAAAAGTATGTTCCCCAAGGTCACATGCGCCACCCCCAGCATCTCTCTGCGCCCACCTGAGGGGGCCCGTCCCACTATTTGAGAAGTACTGATCTATGAGGTCATGAGCTGTGGTATATTTATGTTTTTTTTTTGGTAGCATCAGTAAAGCTGACTGAGTCTCAACATGCTTCGTGGCTCTGGTTGTAAATATTTCCCGTTTATTACCAGTGTCCCAAAATGTACAGTTCTTCCTTGTTTGCTTCTAGTCAGGAACAGTGTTTATTTCACCAGCGCCCCTTATCTGTTATCAACTGTTTTGCTGCATGTACCCTGGGGACGGTTTTGTCATTTTTAGCGACCTGGCACACACTTTTGCATACTGTTTCAAAATAGAAGCTAAAGAAGTGCCTCTCTCTCATGCTTGTGACTCACCATTGCCAGATTTTTAAAATTAGCTGTTATTATTTTACCACAAATTATGTCACTTTGGAGGGGGGGGGTCAATTATTTATGAGAATTCACTAGCAGTCTAGCTGGAGTTTCTATACACAACAAATTGCAGCGTCGCACTATGTTTGCATCTAAATTATATGGTCATGGTCCTTCTCTTGTAAACTATGAAAGCTCTATGAAGAAAGTCCTACTGTATATGGTCGAAAACACTCAGGTGACTTGAAGTTCCGCTCTCAGACCCTCAATTTGGCCAAATTTCAAAATTGTCCGATATGCATGTGCGATACATCATTGGAAAGCTTAAAATCTCAATTTTCTAGGGGAACAAACATTTTGAACAGGAGGGCATTAACAAAAAAAAAAAAAAAAAAAAAAAAAACAGCAAAACCCTAATTCGAGGCAAGAGCACACGAGAGCAGAATTAAAGACGCCGCGATTTTAACGAGATATTATCACGTACTTACCTTGTTTTGATCCAAAAACTCAATGTAGCATGTATCACCGAGTGTCAAGACACAACTGAGAATGGACGAAGCCCAATTTTTTTTTTTTTTTTTTAAATTTTATGGGTGAAACATGGTGATATATCAAGGGTCATGATGCAGAAATCACAGACAACAAGCAGTGGTTGAGATTTGATTTTTCATATAGTTATTCTTTTAAACGTTATTTTTCTTTTTTTTTGATCGATTATTTATCATCTAACATATTGGGGAAAACGCGACAGTAACAAAAAAAATACAATTAAGCGATAGTTATGAGGTAGATTTCCGTGACTTTTTTACAGACGCCAAATTTTTCATTGTGACGTAATTCATTTAAAAGTTTAAAATATGCGGGTGAATAATTTTTTTAAGTTTTTTTTTTTTTTTAAACTAAATATCAGACATCAATTAATGATTCTAAACTAAAAATGATAGACATTTTGAATAATAAATATAATTTCTTACCTTCTTTTTATGGCTAGGTTGAAAGCGGTTGCGCGACGTCTGTAAACGGGGGGTTTTCAGGGTAAAACCGACAAATTAAAAATACTTCGGAGGCTTAGTGCGCCATGAATCTGCTGAGGCAGCATATAGACGCATTAGTCTATCAAACACAACAGTTGTTTTGGCTTAAAATACAGCAGTTTCTTTTAAAGAGGAGTGCAAGAGCAGAAACTGCTTTTTGAGTCTTGTCTGTGTTTTCCGCCATATACAATTGCTTTAACATTAGTTAATTAATTTGGAATTTTGGAATTTGGCTGTTTCGCCTTTGGAAGCGAAACAGCCCCACAGCATCACTGACCCACCCCCATACTTCACAGTGGGTATGAGGTGCTTTTCAGCATGCGCATCTTTCGTGGCACGCCAGACCCATTTAGAGTGTTTGTTGCCAAAAAGCTCAATCTTCGTCTCATCTGACCAAAGCACACGGTCCCAGTTGAAGCCTCGGACCGTGTGTATTTTTGCGTCAGTGATGCTGTGGGGCTGTTTCGCTCCCAAAGGCCCTGGGAACCTTGTTAGGGTGCATGGCATCATGAATGCTTTGAAATACCAGGACATTATAAATCAAAATCTGTTGCCCTCTGCCCGAAAGCTGAAGATGGGTCGTCACTGGGTCTTTCAGCAAGACAATGACCCTAAACATATGGCCAAATCTACACAGAAATGGTTCACCAGACACAAAATCAAGCTCCTCCCATGGCCATCTCAGTCCCCAGACCTTGTTTTGGTGGCAAAAGGGGGTTGTACAAAGTATTAACACCAGGGGTGCTAATAATTGTGACACACATTATTTGATGTCAAATAATTTTTTCTTTATGTGGGATTTTTTCCCCACTGAATGAATGCACTTATATTGAGGGTTGGATTTTTCTTTTTTTTCCATTAAGGTCCCATATTATTTGAATAATAATAATAAAAACAAAATATTAGAAGCTAAAAACCACATCTTTTTCAGGGGTGCCAATAATTATGGAGGGCACTGTAGGTAAAGTTTATGACAGCTCAAATACTTGGCATGACAAGCCCAACTGATGTGCTCCTTTCAGAAGATGATCGATCTCCAAGGCAGTAAATTTGATTTCCATTTTAGTATAAATGTCCATTTTTACCTTTTCCTCTTATTGAATGCTGGATTGTCCTCATGATTCATATCACCTCATTGTGCCCCAATGTGCCTCCATCCTCCAGTGTCATGCAAACTACAGTACATTTTTCCCCAGATGTTGCAAAGGGTGCCCAGCGCGCCAACATTTTTAATGGTCCCTATAGGCCTGGCCCACAGTGCCACATGAATGGCTTTATGGAACTTATTATAGTGTTTACCCACTGGCACTTAGTCGACCACACGTGTCCATGTGCAGTGAGGCTCTGCAACCCTGACTTCTGATTTTAATGTTACGGTTAACATTATAGCTCCTTCTCCTTGCACAATCGTTAACTCTGTGACCATTTTATGGGGTATTAATTGAGTTGTAATTTTGACTCAATGAAACCATGTAACAGTTTAATGCCATTTTAACTCAGGATCTAATTGAAAACAGGCACTTAGCCTTGTAAGCTTGAAGCGAGCTCAGTGCAATGTGCATTTTTTTGTCCACAGAACTGATATATACACACACAATCTGCATTCAACTTGTAAAAATGTGAATCATTTAATACAAACAATAATCATAAAATAATTACTAGGTTGAAGAAGCGGATATAAGCATGCGTTGAAGACAAGTTTAGATGGCACAGCAGACCGATCACATTTCCTCATTTAATATTTATTTAAGGGGCCTGAAACCTGATATGCATGCATTTGTTATTTTAAATCACCACATTTGAAAGTTGGACTCATGGTTTACATGACACGTACTAATGGGGTTTGGGAGGTAGGCGATTTTCAGACAGGATAAAACACTGAGACAGATGGGTTGTTATGAACGATAGTTTTTCTGTGGAAAAACAAAAGCTGTCTTAATTATATGATAATATGAAGCTTTAAAAAAAAAAAAATGTAGTAAAATATATAATTTTGTGGTATTTCACCTCAACATACCTGCACCCGTCCAAACAAATAAATCACTGACAAAGTCTATTGAATAACACCTTTAAGGTACAGTATATCATCAGTTATTCACAAATATGATAAGGGAAATAAGGTACTGAATTTCACTAAAGAGCACTCACAGCTAACTAGAAATGGTGACATCATGCATAAAGTCATGTGGATGTCAGCATAAACAGAGAGCTCAGTTCCTCAAGCCTTAAGGGATTCATTCTGAGGATGGTTTCCTTTTTATTTGGATGTTTCTAATATTTATTTAAAAGTTAGCACATTGTGCAGGACCACATTTTGGACTTCAGTTCAAAGTTCAATTCAGAGATAAATAATCAAATAATCCATTCTAGGTTTGTGTGTGTGCGGGTGGGTGCGTGCTTTTCATTTTTGGGGTTAGCAAAACATCAATATGTATTAAGGGTGAACAAACGTTATGCCATGCCATGCCTTAATTTGTGCGTACTAATTTGAAATCACTGAGTAAGACATAGATTAAAAAAAAAAAAAAAAAAAAAAAAAAGGGGGAAAAAAATTAAAAAACTTGTTGATCATGTGCTTGTGTACTCATGTCACATTTTGTCAGAATAGCATACACATCTGAGCTGACTGCTTTAGATTTCTAACAAATTTGGTGGCACCATGGCACCATTGTGCGAGAATCTATTCTCCACTTTGAGAAATGTCTTTTTAGACCACACCTGCACAGTAAAATTAAAGACCCACTTGGTTCAGCTGGCGTTTGAGAAAGGCTTAACCCGAAATGGCACAACCATGTATAAAGGACACCGACACATAAGCAAATAAAGTACCCACACTCGATGCCTGCAACTCTACAAAAAGATATATTTATATGTATTACATGTATTTTTAAAGTTACCCATATCCAATATCATTGTGTTTACATTTTCTGGACACCTGACATCCCATTCTCAATATAAAAGCCTGAAATGCAGGCGGCGACAACTTAGAAAACAATTCTAAACAAACTTGCAAAGTTTTCACATTTCCATATGCTATACCCATTGTTTAGTTTGTTGAAATGCATTTGTGTGACATCTGCAGTCTGTTCACTCATTTAATCTGTTGTCAACATTTTGCCTATACAGTATATCGTAATTACACAGGTGGACATGTGACCCATGTAGTATAAAACTGATGGATGCATGTTAAAAAAACAAATGAAACTTATATAAAATATTTTTCAAGGTAAAAAAAAATATAGTATTGATATCAGAACGAAAAAAAAATTATCCGACTGTACCGAAGCAGGGAAATACACAAATTATGGAGTGCATTAAATTCCATAATTAAAAATTACTCCCAAAAGAGTGACACCAAGATTATTTAACAAAAGATAGGAATGTTGTAATTGAAAATATTAGAGATCAATATCATATTAGTTATGTTATGGCACAAAAAAAAAAAAAAAAAACAGCAGAGCACTCCAAGAGACCAAACTTCTAAGCAGCCAAACTCAAAGCATCGCCATATTTGGTCGAGTGGGCACTCCCTTTCCTCATGCCCCAAATCTCATCACTCTCTTCTCATCGATCCCCTACCTGCATATTTGACTTAAATATGCTGAATTATCCTGAACACAACATATTTCTGACCTCTGTGAACTGTCATCTAATTACCTATCAATTTAATTACCTCTTCAGCTTATTATAATTATATCCTGCAAGTTTTATAACAATCCTTTTATTGGCTCTGCCAGTAGGTGAAACCTACAGAAGGCAGAGGCTATTCAGTTTTGTGTGAAAAATGAAAAACTCAAACTAAGTTTAAAATTAAAAAAAAAAAAAAAAAAAAACAATCACATTGACAAAACTCACAAAAAATAAGCACAAATTCAACAGGAAAACCGTCAAATCAGAGGGTTAACCCCAATGCCTGTTGTCAGCCCCTTTATTTCTTAAAACACTGCTGATTGCCTATGCATAACAGGTGCGTTGCAACAGGACCGCCCATCAATTTCATCCATAGACTTCTATGGAAAGCCAATCAGCATTTTTTTCTCTTCCTGTGAGTGTCACAATAACCATAGAAGGCAGAACTATTGTCAGGATCTTGGGCGGGCAGGGAAGGTTCACTTAAATGGATGGAAACAACAGGGAGGCAAGGCAGGGTGGTGGTGCCGGTGAACTAACAAATGTTTTAATGATGGTAACAAAAAACACAAAGTCCAAACAAAAGACCAGAGGATACAAAAACCACAAGGGCAAACAAAAATCAAGGTGCTAATAAAACACTGGGTATGAAAATATATTTCGGCAGAGGAACAGGAACAAGAGGGCTTAGAAATAGAAATCGACAATGACGCAACCAGAACAAACAGGACATGTGGATCTTAAATACAGACATGGGGTAACGAGACAATTAGGCACAGGTGGGTCACACAAGAGGCAGCGGATTGGTCAACACACAAGGATCAGGCACAACAGGTGAGATCAATGGGTAATCACAAAGACCAGACACACTAGGGCATAAACTTAACTCAAATAATGAATACTATTTGGTGCAATAAATCGACTGTGATTTATATTATATGAAAACAAGAGGTAGAAAGTATCGTATTTCATTTATTCTCATTACCGTAACTAATCATTTTTCTGTTTAGCTTTTTTTAATCACAAATTTTATCTTTATTTTATTGTGAATTTATTAAATTACATTTTAAATGCATCCATTGCAAAGTTGAAAAAAAAGAAAGAAAAAACCCAAAAGACTGAAAATGAAAAGATAGACAGAAGGGAGGAGGAAAAAATAAGATTTTGCATCTGTGTGCCAGTCAGAGGTGGGTAAGAATGCGTTACGTTTACTCCGTTACATGTACTCCGTTACATTTACTTGAGTAACTTTCTGAGGAAAATGTACTTCTAAGAGTAGTTTTACTAAGCCATGCGTTTTACTTGAGTAGATTTGTGAAAAAGAAACCCTACTCTTAAGGCCCAAGTACACTGCATGCGTGATCGTTGCGGTTCTGGTCCGGTTCAGTGTTACCTGCGTGCCACGCAGTCCGTCAAAAACAGGCAAATCATACCGGCTGCTGCATGGCTGCGGTCCGCCAACCTCGTCCCCCCCGTGAGCTCTCGCGTGATCGCGCACGATAATGTGCCATTTAAAACAACGAAAAACACACGGAGTCTATACTCATCAGAGAAGCAGAGAGAGAGCACATATTTTCTTTGTATATTGATATTTTAGTTAATCTGGAATTAAGAGACAGACATGACTGTATCATGATGAGATCAGGACAGAAAAACACACATAATAGGACACCTTGCAGCATCCTTTTTAAAATTGTCCTTATAGAAAGGATCTGCTGCATCATAAATGATTTTGTGGGTTTCCACCTCCATGATGAAGCGCTCATCATCCATCTTCGCTCGTGTTTAAACCGTGATTAGGCACCTGGGTTGTTACGTCCAGGCCCAGCTCCGCCCATTTTGCCGGATGCGTGTCCGGCAAAAATAGAAAATAGCCTATACCAGGTGGTTCGCAGTCAAGCCGGAGCACTGACGCGGCCGGTATACGTTGAACAATAGGATATAATGGGAACGGATTGGCTCCGGCGCTATTTTTTACCGGAGTCGGACCGGAACCGCAACGATCACGCATGCAGTGTACTTGGGCCCTTACTCCGCTACTTTGGGCTACACTAGTCATTACATTTTCCTCTTTATTCCACATATTAGATTTTACTACTTTTTGCCAGAGATGCCAACAGTGGCTCTACTAGTTTCACCAATGATACGTTGCAGCAATAATCACATGACTCTATCATACCAATCAGACTCAAGCTTGCTGTTCAAAAATCACGCCGGCCTGTTCAATCATGTGGCGTATTTAAAGTGATTTAAAATAAATAAATAAATAAATAAGTAAGTATTTGACCTAGAGTGCTGCCCTCAACATGACTCGGAAGCACAGATTTTAACTCTCCAAGGTTTTATTTGACACCGATTGACCACCAAAAACGGAAGATATGATGCTTTTAAATTCATAATAAGAAATATGTTTTCTCCACTAGAGGGCACTCATGCTCTTTGGATGAAAGAAGCTTAATTTCTGTAGATTTTTTTTCTCTAGCCGGAATTAAATATTTTTTTTAATGAAGTTACTCACAATGTTACTCATTACTTGAGTATTCTTTTCATCAAATACCTTTTTACTTATACCTGAGTACATTTTTTGGATGACTACTCTTACTGGAGTAATACTTTGGAGTAACGCTATTCATACTTTAGTAAAATCCTTGGCTACTCTACCCATCTCTGGTGTGGGTACAAAACATCCATTTGATTGGCTCTGATTACTGCAGCTCCAGACAGGAACACATAGTAGAAACCCTATTAAGTCAAAAAAGCTGTAATATATTGTCACCATATTGAATGGGCTTCCTCACTGTCACAGACAAATTTGGCTTCAGCATACAAAAAAATTTCAACCAATGCAATTCGCGATAGCCAATAATTGCAGTCGTCTGCATTTTAGCCATCGCTAGTCATTAGTCGTTAGTGGTTAACAATTTATTCAGGCTTTTTTCCGTGTTAACACCTGCTAGGGTAAGAAATGTTCAGTGAAAGAGATGGCTTGAGTGTCGAGGGCTGAAAAAGACAGGAAAAAGAGCCGAGCCAACCTAAACTTAGCCTTAGCTTTTTTATCGACACCTTTTTCTCACACTACTGACAATGACATTCTCCTGTTTCAACAATCTATCCTTTACCACCATATGCCCTGTGTTTCTTATAGATTATATCCTCTGGTTGTCTTACGTTGCTGACCCATCTTGGGGGCAATTTACATTGCTATTTTTGTGTAGCAATTGCAAATGCTACTTGGTGACGGCCAACGAACACTTTTAATTTTTTCATTAATGACATATCTTAATTCTATAATTTATTTACACTTCCCCCTCACTAAAATTGTTTTTTTTTTTCACAACAGAAAAGGTAACAGTCACAGTCAGATAACATTTTAATTTTTTTTTCAGGTCATTCATTGTCAGACAGAAGCAGCACGACAAAACGCCACGCCAAAAAGTAAGTAAAAATATCAAAATGGCTTACCTATCCATCCTCTGAAGGACCATGGCCCCCAACAAAATGTTTACTGCATATGAAATGTGAATGGCTTTACCTTGCTGGCGTTAAACTGGTCTTTTGGACGTCCGCGCAAGTTGATCCATTCTTCACATTTTTTCCCTCAGAGTTTTTGTTTTCGGGAAACGTATGACGAAAACTTCTTTCATATGTCGTAATGTCTAGTGTCGTTTCTATACGTTCCATAGCAGCAGTGTTTGATCGGCATGTTTATTTTTGAAAGATTACTGGAAAAAAACAAGCAGAAATATAATAAATTGTATGCGAGGGCGTGTCTATAATGTTAATGGTCTAAAAATAGCATTTGGGCGGTATGCCATTGTGGTGGAATACTTGGAGCGAGTTTATGTGATTGTTTTTGATGATATGCGGATGCTAACTGATAGATGCTAATCATTTGTGTGGATTGTTATTGCTGTATCAGCAGCTAGTTACAGTATAAATGCAAATTTGAAATGCTTTATTAAAGACGAAACTCCCTTATTTTCATTTTTTTAGTTTGATTCTGCAAGTGTTGATGTCATGAACAGCTGAATAAAGTCAGCAAAACACACGGACGTCTGACATCGTCATTTCGGAGCTTAGCTCGCTGTCTAGCTAGAATTTAGCTCCAACGTCTTGGCGAGGACAGTACAATGACGTATTATACATGTTTTAGGATATTTATTTTGCAATTCAGGGGGCATTTAGGGGGTGCTTAAAGGGTTAGTTCTGATTTACAAGGAAATTCGGGTTTCGTTGCCTGCATTGGAACGGAACTTGTTCGTAACCCGGGGACTACCTGTATATTGTACATTGGCAGGCACCAAACCAGAGGGCATGGATCACTCTCATCCTTTATTCCTCCCTGCAACCTGGGTTTATTGAATTTTTTGTCCGGTCTTGCAGTGAGCTTTTAAAAAGAGTGCTTTGTATTTTAAATATCTGCCTGTGTTTGTATGCATCAGGCTTGAGAGGTAGAAACATGTCTGTAATTTTAATCGTGTTTCATTGTTTGTCTGTCTGTTTGTATATCAATGCCCATGGATAGACAGACAATCACCAACATGGTTTATTAATTGGAAACTGCTAAATTAAAATACTTTAGCAATAACAGATGAGTGAATGGATCCTTAATGGATCACTTGCATGTTGGGAAATCCAAAAGTTGGAGGATGAGTGTTTTGAGTTGCTTGTCAAGGAACAAACTACCGTTCACACAAGCCATGACAGTAATGCTGATTATGTGCCTCGTTGGGCTGTTAAATGGCACAGACACCGAAAGGTGTAAAAAGAATTTTACGCCATTTAGCCTGTCACAGAGGCAGCAAAAGTGTTGTATTAATGTTAATGGAACATCCAGATCGGCGCAGCAGCTAATTCAAAATGTTATTACTGACACATTTTTGTATGATGACTATAAATTCACATACGCTGAGGCTTGTGAGCACAAATGATGTATCTGTAAAAGAGGCTTTTAATATCGTTCTAACTGCAACACCGTGATCAAGGGATGAACAATAACTTATGGAAGTCAAGGGTGTCATGCATTCACACACATAAAAACTGATTACCGGTAAAACATGTATGCGCAATCACACTCACCAATGTGTGTGGAAATGAAATATATGGAGGAGCTATAATAGCATTAAATCAGTCATGCACACATAACACCATGCTGCAAATTGTTCCTCGTGTTGTACTTATTGGAATATTTGACACCTTCAAACATGAACATAATGTCATCTAAGATTCCTTCAAGTACTGCGGGAAAACAAAGCTGCACTAACCTTCATTTTTCAAATGACTTTAATTTCTCCTCTTCCATCCCATTGACTCTTTTCGGATCAATGACCCATAGCAACTGTTGAACTGTACTTACTGTATAATTCATATAATCCATAAGCATTAAACTTTATTTCATTATCTACTTGATCGAGCCAAGCTCATTAGCTTGATGTAGGGCAAATAGTTTTGCTGATATTAGACAAGTTTTCACCCAATTGCCTTTTATTTTAAAATACCTCAACCCTATTCAACAGAGAATTATTAAAAATGTCACTAGTCATTTATTGGTTGCTTTTCCCCAGACTTCAAACCAATGTGTACAGTGGTAATGTATAAAAAAGTATCTGACCCTTATGGAAATTCTCACATTTCTGCATAAAATCACCATCAAATGTGATCTGATATTGGTCAAAATCACACAGATGTAAAAACAGTGTCTGCTTTAACTAAAATCACCCAAACATGTATACGTTTTCATATTTTAATGAGGTGAGCATACAAACAATGACATATGGGGGGAAAATAAGTACGTAAACCCTCTGCCTCAGGAGACTTAAAGAGCAATTGTAATCAATTTTTACCAAACAATTTAAGTCAGGTGCGTGCCCAATCGCTGATGAGTGGTTTAAAGCTTCCCTGCCCACTATAAAACACACACCTGGTAAGATTTGTCTTGATGAGAAGCATTGTCTGATGTGCATTGTGGCTCGGTCAAAAGAGCTGTCTGAAGACCTGCGATCAAGGATTGTTGATTTGTATAAAGCTGGGAAAGGATCAAAAACCATCTCTACAAGTCTAGAAGATGTTCATCAATTGAAAGTCAGAGAAGTTGTCAACAAATGGAGAGAGTTTGGCGCGATTGCTTCTCTCCCAAGGAGTGGCCGTCCACCAAAGATGACACCGAGAGCTCAGTGCAGAATACTCAGAGAGGTAAAAAAATAACCCGATAGTGTCTGCAAATGACTTACAGAATCCACTGGCACAGTCCAATATCTCAGTGCACACATCAACTATATGTAAAACTATGGCCAAGAATGGTGTTCATGGGAGGACTCTACGGAGGAAGCCATTGCTGTCTAAATAAAACATGTTGCTCGTTCAATGTTCGCAAAAAGGCACTTGGACACTCTTCCAGAGGTTTTGGCAAAATATTTTGTGGACTGATGAAACCAAAGTTGAATTTTTTGGGAGTAACACACAATGTCATGTTTGGAGGAAAAATGCAACAGCTCACCAACATCAAAACCACATCCCCACCGTGAAGCATGGTGGTGGGATCATCATGATTTGAGGCTGTTTGGGGCTGAACTTCAGAATGGTTTCAGAAGAACAAAATACGCGTTCTGAAGAAGCCAAGTCAAAGTCCAGACATGAACCCCATTGAGATGCTGTGGCATGACCTAAAGACAGAGATTCATGCCAGACATCCCAGGAATCTGACTGAACTACAGCAGTTTTGACGAGAAGATTGGGCCAAGATTAGTTGTAATTGATGTGCAAGACTGATCTGCAGCTACAGGAAGCATCTGGTTGAAATTATTGCTGCCAAAGGGGGGCAAAAAAAATATTAAATGTCATGGTTCACTTACTTATTTTCCCCCTTCTGTCATTATTTGCATACTATTCTCGTTAAAATATGAAAACCTATAAATGTGTAGGTGGTTTTAGTTAAAGCAGACAGTTTTTTTCATCTGTGTGATTTTGGCAAAGATCAGATCACATTTGATGGTGATTTTATGCAGAAATGTGAGAAATTCCAAAAGGTTCAGATAATTTTCCATTGTAAGTCAATTAAAAACAAGAGTAATCCTATCACTGTGAAACATGACAGAATTAATGGGACACCAAGTCACAAACGTGCAAACCGAACCCTGGAAAATAAAATGGCCCATACCAAATTGTCCACACAAAGTTGTCCAAACTTTATTGCTAAGATGGAGAAGTAAGATTAAAAGGTGCTTGTTGGTGCTATTTTCAACAGTGTCGTAAAAATGACAAATGCCAATTACAACATACCGACACAAAGAAGCAGTGTGTTCATTTTGCTCAAAATGTGCCTGAATGATAATGGATTGCAGATATTGAATGTTTCTTTAGCTGCTGTTTGCTGTGCATAAACATGGCAATGTCGGCTCTCTGCTGAAAGCCTCTTCCCTTAAATGCTGAGAGAAATACATTACAACTGGTGCACAGCCAAAATAAGTTATTTCTGGCTGGATAAGCACAGGGGGATGTATCAGAGGCAGCCAAAAGAATCTACATTAAGCAGAGATATCTGTTAATTAAATCTGTCCCTTCCTGATCTCTATCTATAACACGTAACCTACACCGCCACTGGTTCTTTTGCTGAATGCGCACGCATACACACACCTACACACAAATCTTCATATCCCGGTTTTCTCTTTCTATCATCTGATCAGCTATTGCAGACAGGAAAGGAAACATTTCCTCGTGCGCAGGCAACACAGGTAGGTAGAATACTTTTCCATGTGGGTGACATTGACAGTTTTAATCTTAACATCTTACACTCTATAATATCTAATGCTTTCTTGTCCATGAATAAAGGTTAATGATCAGTGATCAGTGAAGAGACCTCTGAGACAGCATGATGTTTTCTCATCCCATTCTTGGTAATCGAGCATATCTTTAAAACTGGCCCATTAACTGCACAAATATATTTTTAACCCACAATTGAGTCGAAAATGATTCATACTATGGCAAAATTTATGTTAAACTGAATTTGTATTTCTTGAATATCTTATTTCATTTGCTCCCGTAACAAAACCAGCTGAATTCATTAGGGTGTTTTGAAGAAAAATTAATATTACTACCTTAGTGATGTGTCATTGGTGGAAAATGAGGAAGTCAGAGATGAAAGCAAATGTCTTGTTCTTCTTCCTCTTCTTTCATTAATTCCAGAGTCTTGTTTTTTAATGCCGGGGTCTTGGGTGCCACACGGCGAAGCAATTTTGATGGCTTCATTGGCTCATTTTCGAGCCGGCCACAACATAATACACAGAGTATTTATTTTGCATGTAAGTCAACTGTCAGTAAACCTTAAGCAAATTCACTGATATTGAAATTGTCTCTTATATACGGTTTTCATTTTATTTGAAGTCAGAGGTTCTTTGTCTCATTAGACCATCTGTTCGCCTTTTTGAAGAAATTAGGCAGGCATGTTTGGCATCTTTCAAGGATGTGTGTTTCCAATGGGACGTTAGGGACATAACACTACCAACTTTTCAGGATGTTCAAATTGTCCCCACAAACTTTTAAGCAACCTTATTTGCATTGTATAATTTATTCAGTTACATAGGTAATTTAGGTTGTCTTCCTATATGTTTTAAGGATAGAATTGACCCTACCATTCTTAAAGGGATCCTCTATTTTTAAGACAAGTAATACTTAAAAGATAAATGTTAGTATGAGTTATAATAATTTGATATTAAAACCCCTCTTAATGTTTTTTCTTAATGTTGCCGAAATTCCAGCGTGTCACTCGTTAGTTTTCCCAACATGTCGTCGGTTCTACCCTTCCTACTTGAACCAGATCTGAAAAGTGAGGAGCAAGACAGCACTGGCGGTCGTTCACAAGACGAGCTTTGGGGAAAGATGCGCGCAACAAATACCTGATAAGACAAAGGTTGGGTAAAAGTCTCAATGACAACAGAGCGAGAGAGCTTATGCTGTTGGGAACTACGGTTGGGAGCGAGAGTGTATGCTGTTGGGAACTCCGGTTTTATCAGCAGATATTCAAGGTAAGCATATTGCGTTTTCAAACTTATCCCAATATAATTATGTAGATTGTTGGCATCCAGAGCTGTTGTGTGCTTTACATACAGTACAGGCCAAAGAGCACACCTTGTGTAATCCATGTCTTGTAACACGTGGTAGGTAAGATACATGTATAAAAGTACCAAAAAGGGGAGAAGCTTCCACCTATGCACATTTATTCACAAAAAATATTTCCACCTTGACCACTCTTCACTCGGGAGCTCAGCAGTACGCAAACACGGGTTCCCTGACAAACCCCAACATTATTGTAAGGTCCATGTCAGAGTCACTGTCGTCACTGTAGCGTGCCATAGTGCTTTGATTATTTGGTATGATTTGGGGAAAACTCCCATGAAGAATAGTCAACAAAAAAGATAGCAATAGTAATCCAAATCAGCGTTTTTTACTCACTCAAAGATCCAGGAATTAGACCGATCCCATGGCAATGTTTGCCCGCGATCAGGCCATCGATTCCAAAAAATAGACTTATCCGAAAAGCCGCCGTGGGACCGACGAATAAAAAAAAATAGACAGATCCGAAACCAATATTGCAGACGCGGTGGGACCTTCGTATCCAGAAAATAGACGGATTCCTTACTTGACTGAGGATCCAGGAAAAATGTTCGGGCGCCAGTTGTAACGCGTGGTGGGTAGGATACGTGCATACAGGGACCAAAAAGGGGGAGAACATTCCACTTATGCACATTTATTCACTAAAAATAATAATTCCACCTTGACCACTCACTTCACTCCCCTTGTTTCCATTTGACTGGAAATTGCATCCAAAAGCAGCACATCGTGGCATTTTACCTCACGAGTTTAGGCAGCAATAAGCAATTGTTGAACATGCTACACATTTGGAAAGATCCCAATGAGCCCTCAAACCATGGCGCCAACTAACGGTCAAAATATGTAGTAAATATTATAAAATATTGCGATTGATTTAACATTTTATGTGTTTCTAACAACATATTTTAGTACAAGAGAACAATTGTGGTTTATTAGAGCCTACATGTATTTAAGGTAGAGGATCACTTTAAGTGAATTACTTTCAATACGACTTACATTGACCCCTTTTCACTTGCTGAATGTTCCAGTCCATTTTTTCCCTCAAACGCACGTTTGATTGGCTGATGACTTGACTCCCCCTCCCCACGCACACAAACGCAATCACAGCGCCGACATACATACAACATGCCGCCTCCTCCGCCCTCTTTCGAAGACGAGGCATATTAGAAGTTATTTTTCCGCCAGCAGCAGCCGCTGTAAGTATTGTAAAAAGACATCAATGTTGTGGAGGTGGGGAACACATCACTAATTTTGCTACTGAAAGTCCGACTCAACATTAATCTGTGTGAATTGGCCAAACTCGAGTAGGAAGGTGCTTTGAGAGAAATATTCTCCTATACGTGTTTTCTACTGTTAACGTTAATTATACTGTGAGAAATGTAGTGAACCGAGGTTTACCCCTTTCCACAATTTTCATTTTTATTTTAACACTCAAAAAAAGATGGAGAAAATAATTGGACTAGATTTAAAAAAAATATATCAGATTAAAACGTTATAAATTTGCAGTGTGAAAGTTAGTATAAGTCAACACAGATCTATTTTGCATTGATTATTTAGCCTATCCATTAAGTACTTATTCATGAGAAATGTAGCCCTGACCCCAGTTCACCCAATCGGTTTGGTCTTGTTAATGTCCCGTCCCCAGCAAAAAGTGTACATGCAGGTTATGCTGTTATATTGTCCCTACTAGTATTGAGAGCAAACCTACGCCCTTGGCGTCTTTGGCTTACTTTTTTCCATATCACATGACTGACATTAGTGTTTTGACTGGCGCACGGGCGAATGCACCTGATTTTGAAAATGAAACTTACATACTGTTGACAAAGAGAATATAGTCTCTCTGCAGCCAGGTAGTGCCTCAGGGCCAGATGGTCAGGGACCCTTGACTCAGATAATATGAAATATCAATCTCATGAAGCATTTAAACAATGTAATTTTACTTTTTTCTTCATGTCTTCTTTACCATTTTGTTTTTCTTCCTCTACATCTTTGAGTTGTTCAGCTTTCCAAATATCTGGGGAATCCGTTTGGAAAGACAGGGGCTTGGAGGTGACTGGGGGATGAAGACATGGGGTGTATGTGGACCAGATGTCTAAGCTTTCAAGAGACTGGGAGGGGCGGCGTGAGAGCACGGCAGAGAAATGGGGGGACATGGCTGTTCTCAATTACCCTGATCAATTGAAAAGAGGGGGTTAGCGGTGCGGGGTGAGGCTAAAGTAAGCAGGATATTTGGATAGAATGTTAGACGAGAACAGCCTTATTCAGCTCCTAATGTCAAACTCCGGCTTTTTGACACCACACAGCGATTATCGCAATTAAAGTTTAGTAGGCCTTAAATACATGTTCTTTAAATGCTGCATATTCTAGAAATTAGAGAAAAACGAAGGAATATCCCAACACGGCATTGGATAGCTAGTATAATCTCTGGCTTTGCTTCGTCCAACTGAAAATGTTATTTAATTGGGTGGCTTGAACAATAATAAGAAATCCTGAACTGGATGATGGCTGAGCTTAAGATGAGGCCCCCTCAGATCAAGTGGTAGCTCTGTTCTGTGTTTTAATTAGGATTATATGTCCTCTTTAAAGGATTCTTTCTCTGAAGTCCCTCCAATTTAGAGCCCTATAGGGTTACACAAGATTAAAAGCACTTTTCCATCTTTACTGATACATCTTTGAAATTGCGCTTAGTTCTCCATCCCTGGAACACTTTATCTCCCTTTAAGAAGGACTGAGGGCAGAAAGGAGGGGTACGATGAAGGCTGGTGTTATGCCAGACTTTTCTTTTTGCCTCATTTGCTTTGTACTTCATTCACTTCACTCTGAGGTATATGGTGTTTTCATTTATTTTATCGTTCTGATCAGATTTAAGGGAGTGTCACATTACACACTGCAGGTTTAATGCATCTTCCCCTTCTGGTATCCAATCAAAGGACTCTTCCCTGTGACCCTTGACCTTTAGCTCTGTGAGTAGAGAAAAGGCATTGGTTTCAGCAGAGGGAGGGGCTCAGGCTGGCTTGTCTTTAGCTCGAGACTGTTCTGGCCCCTGACTCCCCCATTACTCCCCTTTCCCCCTTTTACATTTTTTTACTCTTCTGGAAACTAACTTTCTTCTAAACACTTGAAAATCCTCTACATGTGCAAGCCATTAAGTTTCTCAACCCTAGATGAGAAAGACCCACAGTCATGTCCACAAACACGCACCAACAATCCTATCACAAGGAAATCGAAAAACACAAATACAGGTAAATGCACATATTACAGAAGCATACAACAAAGAAAAAAGGAAATACCTATACACTACAACACGAAAACACAAAAAACACAAAAAACGGCTTTATTACTTCATTACTTGGTGAGTAACTTTTAGCCTCAGCATAAAGGTCAAATAAAGAAAAACACTGTGGAACTTAACATATGATTAACTATAATTTTGAATGGGGAAAAAGAAAAATCATTAAAACAAATTAAGGGAAATGCTGCCGCAAGCGTTGGTCTTAAATTACTTATACATTTCATTGTTCACACTCTTTGGGGCAGTGTTTTACCTCCATGAAAGTGACATTTTAAAAGGGGCATGTACCGGTTATCTCATAAAAAGAGCATGACTTTAAATTAAATGCCGCATATATTCTTAGATTTTAGTCATTCCTTGATATATATATTTATTTTTTTCAAATAAGCATATCTTTATTTACAGTAGGGCATAATCAAAATGAAATTATTTTATTATATTGGCTCACGTTTTTAAAGTAAATGCATTTGGCCACATAGTAAAAAGCATATTAGGGCTGCAGCTATCAAATATTTTAGTAATCGAGTAATCGACTGAAAATTCTATCGAGTAATCGAATAAAACATTTTTTTTTAGGTAAAGAGCAATTATACATATACATGAGAAAAAAAGACATTCAATCCAATATTGAACCATTTTCAGTCAATCAATGTCTTTATTTTCGATGTACATTGTTGAAAACAGCCAACAATTGCATCTAAGATGTGACTAGAAAAAAAAATCATTGCTTTCACTTAAAAAACTTCTAGACCTTATATATAAATATAAAAATAAAAAAATAAACATTTTTCTTACCTAAAAATGTAATTACGCTTGATAACACACATCACTTGAAAGCTACGTGTTTTTCCCACGTGTTTCAATTTAGTTTCCATTTGTGTCAAGCTATTTTTAAGTTAAGTTTTAAGTTAGTCTAAACTGTAAGTACTGGTAGGATTTTGAGTTTTTGCAGTGTTCAAAATAAATGTATGATACCTGCTTTATTCAGCAATGACTACTGCGCTAAAACTGACAGTTAGCTTTATTATGTTTTAATTCTCCACCCTCATCACTCTACAGCGCTGTGTTTTTACAGATCAAATAAAGCCTGTATGTAAGACACATTAGCCACGCATCGACAGTGGTCATAATCAATAAAAACCTAGACCTCCGAAGGGCTAACGTTACGTGAGCATGTGACAGTAACGTTATATTTATTAGCGATGAGAAGTCTACTGCTTAAAGATGGCGGCTGTTTACTAACGCTGCCCAGACGCGGCCGAGTCTGTCGTTTCGTATCAAGTACTAAATGCATGCGATATCTATGAGACTCATCGGACACTACCTGCTACCACACTAGCATCATGCGGGCGTAGTTTTTAGCAACGTCGGCGTAGTTTGTAGCGGCTGTCGGCTGCTTTAAATTTTTTTTTTATTGCTTCTTCCTCTACGCACGTGACGTCAGCGCGTTGTCCCGCATTAAAAGTAGTCCGGGCAAAACGGGATGCTTAGAGCTGGCAAAATTAAACGATTCCTCGAGGTGAATAAAATTACTCGGATCAGTTTTTAAACTCGAGTTACTCGAGTTGCTCGAGTATTCGTTTCAGCCCTAAAGCATATCAACCAAATCAGCAGTGTTTTTGCATTCCTCATTGTCCAGTACAGGAGTAACATTAAACTTCAGTGGCATTAAAAAAAAAAAAAAAAAAAAAAAAAAAAAACTGTTTGGGCATGCACAAAAATGTGCTTGTTTAATATTTTGTGTTTATCAATTAATCTGATAGTAAATTAATTATATTTTTGCTTTCTTCTGTCTTAAGTACATCAAAAGTATTGTGGCAGTTTCTCATCTGAATAAATGGTGACGTGTCTCAAACCTGTTGACTGCTGGTGTATTGTAAACAGTGTTGTTAATAATGGTGTTAGAGAATAACAGTGTTTTTAACGGCATTATATATATATTTTTTAGTAGTGAGTTATCTAATTATTTACTTTTCCCATCTTTGTAATGCTGTTACCGTTACTGAGGATGTGAAGGGGCGCTTTACTACAATTTATTACGGTCCGCGAATGCGGAGAACAAGACTGGACCCAAAAACGTACAACAGGGGAAGCGTTCGGGGATTTATTACCGTAATTTCCGGACTACAAGCCGCTACTTTTTCCCCTCATTTTCGATCCTGCGGCGTATGCAATGATGCGGCCAATTTGTGCATTTTCCTGACGGCCGCCCGGGGCACTCGTGCATTGAATGTGGGAGTGAGACGCGTGGAATATAAGTGTCGAGGAAGACGCTTGTTTGCACTATGACCAGTGGTTTACCTTTGTACGCGTTGCATGAATAGAGGTGGCGGACCCTCGTCTTTGTGCATGAGTAGAATTGGCAGATCTGCATCATGGAGAACGCTAGAAAAAAATTAAACTGGCCATCCGAGTTGTATGGGAAGTTTTGACGACTCGCGGCGAGAGTTCGTTTGCCAAGACTCGCCTCATGCGAAGAGCAGCTATTGCACAGGTATGCCGGGGGAGTGTGAAAGAAGTCGGCCATCACCAACGGGTGTCGAGGGGCCAGTCTGCTGCGTGCCGAAGAGGACAGCACGGGCTCAGGAGTGCATTTGCCTCATTATGGGAGACATTGAAGGTGACGGCGATGGAGAGACTGAGTAGGTGCGTGGCGAAGTGTATCTGAGCGTCTTCATATCCGACACTGAGGGTGAAGACTTCCATGGTTTGAGGGCACAGGAGGAAGATGAAGATTGCTAACAAAGACTTTTATGTTTTTAATAACCAGCCCAATTTGTGTTGTACCGCCGTGCTGATGCTATGTAACTTCCGCGCCACTGCTATATAACTGCCGTGTTTGCTGGCGCTGTTTGGAACGAAAAGTTAAGGTATGTTATTAACATTTTTAAAACTGTTTGTATTTCTTTGTCAATATCTCATTTTACTAAGTGGGCACACGCGGCTTATAGCCAGGAGAGGCTTATGTATGTACAAAATGGTTTTTCCTTTAAAAATGTACTGGGTGAGGCTTGTAATCAGGGGCGCCCAATAGTCCAGAAATTACGGGAATCACAATTAAAACAAAACTCACGAACGCGCAAAAAAGGTACTAACAAAAGGGGTCCGTGACAAATAGGTCGACGGGGATCAATAACGCGAAAACTGAGCAGTGGGCAGAGCGCCAAAGGCAAACAAAAATAAACACAATACCTGCACAAGGTAGAGGATCACGAAACTAAGACGTCTGACGAACTAGATGACAAATACAGAGCTCGAAAGCAGTATGGTAAATGGAGAGTACTTATAAAGCGCTATGTGTGAATGGCGACCAGCAAACTAATCTCGGCACCATTGTCTTGGTTCGCCATCGTTTATATATTAGTGTTGATTAGCTGGAACTCGCTGCCGGTGTGATGTCGAGAATGCTCCCACAATCAGCTCTGAAATAAACAAAATCTAACCAGCAGCAAATCATGACACAATTTGGTTAAACGAAGACCGCCTGCCTGCCCTGGAGAGTCCAGAGCGGGATGGGGGAGGCGGAAAGGGGATGGTGACGTTGTTGAAAACATGATGATGAAGGGCTAGGTGGCTCGGAGCGTTAGCATAGCATTCGCATTCTCTTTAGCATTAGCGTGGCGAGCATCATCTTAAACTCTACGGCAACTTTTTTTTTTTTTTTTAATACAGTTTGCTGTGTCGAGATGGGTACAATTAATTGATAATAATGTACTGTTTTCCTGTTGTTTTTGTCCTTGTAGATGTTACAATATTATAATTATTGTATTATTATTTTTTTTTTTTATTACCAAAAATAGTCACTTGGCCTAACTTTTCTTAAATGATATATCCATAAAACTTTTGTGATGTTTTTTAATCAAAACAACGAGAGCAAGTAAAGGAGAGGCAGGTGATTCAGAGTCTCACCTGAATATTGAAAAATAGATCTATTCAGTATATTTTAGGGGTGTAAAGATACAGTATAAGTCACTTTCAGGACATACCCCGGTATAGGGGTCACATTTTGGTGCGGGTTCAGTACAACAGGAAAAACAAAAAGGCTTTTTTCCTCACAGCATTTGAAAGTTAGTATAGCATTACATTGATATATATAGGCCGAAATTTAAATTAAAAAACTGTTAATAGTTTGACTTATTTTTTCAGTCCAAAAAAAAAAAAAAATACATAACTTCAAGCAGTTAATATAAACATCTTTTATGTAAAACCAAGTCTATAGTGAAACATGTTAGAGAATGTATACTGTAATAATGTGTAGAACATGAAAATTAATGTCAGTTACTTGGCTGAGTAACTAATAACTCTTACAATGAGGTAACTGAGTTACTAAATTACGTTTTGGGAGAAGTAACTGTAACTAATAACTAATTATTTTTTTAAAAGTAAGATTAACAACACTGATTTTAAAATACAGAAGGCATTCCCTTTGACTAATAATAAAGCCAAAAAAAGTACAAATTATTATGAATTATTAAGTGCTGAGTACACATTCTAAAATCCTTTTTTTGGACTTAACATGCCTTTACTCCGAGTTAGAGAGTCATTGACTCCATTCAAATTTTTAAGACACTCCGAAACTAACATAGGAACATGAGCTTACCTGTGCTTACTTTGCATAAAACGAAGGTAAGTAATTATTTATTATTCAAAATGTCATTTCCAGCTTAGAATCATTAATTGATGTCTAATATTTCGTTTTTTAAAAAAAACGACTTATAAAAAAATTATTCACTCGCATATTTTAAAATTTTAATCAAAAGACGTCACAATGAAAACAATGGTGTCTGTAAAAAGTCACGGATATCTACCTCATAACTATCGCTTAATTGTATTTTTTTTGCTACTGTCACATTTTCTCCGATATGTTCGATGATAAATAATCGATTAAAAAAAGAAAAATTGAAAAAAAAAGAAACGTTTAAAAGGGTATATATATGAAAAAGAAAATCTCCACCACTTCTTGATGTCTGCGATTTCTGCATCGCTTGTTATATTACTATATTTTACCCATAAAATCCCCCAAAAAATCCAGCTGTGGCCATTCACAGCTGTGTCTTGACACTTAGTGATACATTCTACATGGAGATTTTGGATCGAGACAAGGTATTGTAAGTACGCGATAATATCTCGTTAAAATCGTGGCGTCTTTAATCATGCTCTCTCATGCTCTCACCTACAGTTAGGGTTTTGCTGTTTAAAAAACATTTTTTTTAAATGCCGTCCTGTTCAACATTTTTTCTCCCAGAGAATTGAAATTTTAAGCTTTCCAATGATGTATCACATATGTATATCAGACAATTTTTAAATTTGGCCAAATTGGGGGTCTCAGAGCGGAACTTCAAGTCACCTGAGTGTTTTCCGCCATATACAAATGATTTCTATGCACCACTGTAACCTACTGTATTTTAAGTGAAATAATCCTCAAAAACCTTAACAAATTCTACTAAACAACAAAATTCGTAATAAAAATTAAATTGCTGATAAAATACAGTTTTATGAACCCATTCTTTTCATTACCACACATTTACTAGACAGGCTTTTAACGCTTCTTGCAAACGGACTCTGATCACCCATTAAATAGTAGTAACCTTTCTGCGGTGCACATTTACACGCAATTTGGTTAATTAGCCAACAGTGATTTGTTAACCAAGGATGAATTCCTTAAGTGGTTGTCAACTGGACTTATTGTTGGTTTGATCTCATTTATTATTTCAAAATTACAAAGGCTGTCACTGCTAGAAAAATATCCTTATGTGGGTGAAATGACATTGATCAGACAAGTGATAGCAGCCTCTTTTCTGCTTCGTGATGCATGATTTGTTGGTTCCTCAAACAAGTTTTTTTTTGTATGACCAGGTTATGCCTATTTGATGTTTTGTGTGACGCGTCACCTTATCGAAACTAAATAGTCAAAGATTCACTGAGACAACATTGGCGCGATGGATCATCAAGGCATTAATGACACACATTCACACAGAGTGTAATTTAAAAGCAATTATGGGATCAGTAACCTTTGAAATCCAATCATCACCCAGTGTAGGCGATGTGTGTCATGCTGCTTCAACTGGACCGGTGGCAAAAGGAAACATTAATGAAATGTTAATCAATCACACCAGAGACGACTGAGTTGGCAGGTAGGTCACAGGGGAGTCCTTTCGACCCCAAGCTGCAGGTAAATTGGAGATTGTGTGGCAATATTGCATTTATTTCTGTATGCCCAGAATGTGTGCGGACAGACTTTCCTACACGTTAAATTCAATATACCCCACGCTATATTTTCCAAAAACAACCAGACTGCATTTGTGGTATACCTACCTAGGATCATAGATACTTTTGTGCGCTTTCATTCGTGCAGCTCTTAGGTTTTGCCACAGGATGCAATTTTCCAGTAGTTGAAGCCATGATGCAAATTAACTGCTCCGTTTTTGGAATAAAACGGCAGGAGGAATAACGGTAATTACTCTCTGATTGTTCAATTGGCTGCATTAGAAGTAATTTTATTTGCATAAATCCTTCCCTTAGTAAAGTCATTAAGTTTACTATCTCAGGGGCTAAGAAAAACATATCTGCAAATAGCATTTTTATAATTGAAAATTCAACAAGGATGCAGTAATTGAAAGATTTGACAACTGCTTGGAACAAAAACAAAAGATTATAAAAGATCATCTTCGGGCACGCTCCATTAATTTTGATGATTTTTTTTTCTAAATATATGAAATATGTTTAAAGTTGAAAACGTGCACTGGCTTAGAACAACTGAGTGTTGGATCTTTGAGTTATAGCAAGATATTCTTTGTTTATTATTATTATTGTTGTTCTCAGGTGTCAGGATGCTTTGGGCAGCCGTAAAAAGGGGGTAAAGTAACGTCATCTAGAGCTCTTGCTTTCTGGCCCACCCCTACCACAACGTAAGAACTCAGTGCGCCTGTCAGTGGCTTTTTCACCCAGCACGGCTTCGTATTTACTTCACCATCAGGCATTTACTTTCCCAAGTTACAGCTCCCCAAAATACATCATCTCCATACGCGGAGATTAACTCATTCACTCCCAGCCATTTTCACCGGTGCAAACCCCTTCGCTCCCGGCTGTTTTAATGGATTTTGACTGATTTTGCAAGGCCCACAGAAAATTCTGTTCTATTGCTCTATAAACATGAAACCCACCAAACGAAAGATTAGATTCTCTTCTTTCAGCAGGAAAAAAGTTATTTCATATCTTTTTCCATTCTTTATAAATCAGCATTAGAAAATAGCTTAGTTTGAGCAATTTTCCCATTTCTGATGAAAAAACAGAGAAATTGAGCTTTTTATAAAAGCATACATTTCAAACATAACTTTGAATTTAACACAGCTATTTTTTGCTTTTTTGACATTCGAAACATCTGAATAATGTTTTCATTTTACAAAATAACATAAACAACAAGACAAATAGATCTTTTGTTAGCAAAGTAAAAATGTATTTACACATAACTAGACAATTGAACTGAGAGATGACGCTGTTGTGGCAGCGACAGCCGGGGTAAACTTTACCTCATCGCCGTCTGTGTCTCAGCAAGATGGATTTTTTTTTTTAGTCTTTCTTTTGTGTTGACCACTGCTGCGTTGTGGCGTTCGCCTGGTGAACTTGTGTGGGGCATGTTGTGTTTCTGGGGGGGAACTGGTTTTGCCGTGCGCGTTTTCGGCTGAGTCGCGGGACACAGAGGTTAGCGGGGGACGCGAGCGGCCGAGCACGGCTTCCCGGGCTCTGCTCAGCGAACAGCACGGACTCAATGGCATCGTCCGCTGCACTGGTGGTCCTGGTCGTCCATTCGGTCGTCTTTCGCCGTGCGACCTGGCCGTTCGTTCCGTTGTATCGGGTTGCGGGTCTTACCAAATGCGCTATTGCCCTCCAGTGGCCAGTTTTATTGCTTTAAAAGGGATTTTCAGCATTGTGCTTTGGAGCTAAATTGCTTCAGAACCCAGAGAAATCTCTTATGAAAAAAAAGTAAAATAAATACGCATTTGGGACACTGAAACAATTAAAAATAGAACATATTTATATGTTTTTGGGAGCAAATGAGTTGGGGGGGGGGGGGGGGGGCAGGCAAAGCACCCCCAGTGGCTGAAAATGTCATTGCATGTAATTGACATTCCAGTATATGAATTTAAAATTAAGACTTTTACCGGTAAAATGTAGTTTATAAAAGTTGTAAAGCAATAAAACAAACAACAAAAATGAATTACCCAAAAAAACTATTTTTATAACAGGTCAAAATTACTTTTCGAACAGATCACCACATTCATTTGCTGTGCTTAGCCAAAACTGCCTTAGGATAGAAGAAACAAGATGGATATAAATATTTTTTTCATACCTAAATTTTCAAAAGCTACAACAACTACTGAGCTACAACCAAGGATTGAAGATGTGGACCGTGACATCCTGGAGAGCACCACACCAAAATGGTGAGCAGAGTTTCAGTTTGTCCCACTAAAGATGCTAATTGTACAACAGAGCCACAACTGGGCATACATGTTTTGCCCCCCATTCAACAAAAGTCAAACTCCACCAATGATCATCTCTCACAGATACTGTATATTTGTTTTATGTTATTTGGGCTTTGTCTATGCAAAATAGATGGCCGTCTGCAAGCATCTTCAGAGTCTGGCTGGCAAGCAGCAGTGTCTGGTGCAGCAGCGGCCGGCATTGGATGCATTGTGGTCGCTAAATTTCTGGCAAGAGCCCGCTGAATTTCTAGTTCATGACCTCCGTCACCAAAATACAGTTCCTGTTTGGTTCATATGTGTTTTAAGTAATATAGGCTTTTTGTGTGATATTGCGTGGCATAGCAGATGGCGGGCTGCAAGGAGCAACGCTGGGTCCCCGTGGCCTTTACCAACATCAAGCGGAGGATGCGTACATTCGGCTACAATACTGCCAAGGGCCCGCTAAATTTCAAGTTAATTGCCAACTGTTAATTGCTGCTTTCCTGCAGGATTCCTGGGCCACTGCTCGCTGTTAGCTAAGCCCCACTGACAGGAGAGATTCTTCTCCTCGTGTTCACAAATCCTTGCTGGCATAGTAGATAGGTTCTGTTGACTTGCAAAACATCTAAACAAAGTATGTTCCACGTTGCAACAAGCTACTGTTGCAAGTAGAGATTTGGCACTTGAGTAAGGTGTGATGTAAGCACACCTGCAGCATCTGAGACCCGATAGCCCCGCCCAATTTTTCCCCATTTTGAAGCCTTACTATAAAAAAATGAAGTACCAGTTATTTTGGCGAGCGCAAAATTATTTTTGCAAATACAAAAATGAGAGCAGCCCGTGAAAGTTAAAAAAACAAATAATGACAAAAACTTCCCAGCACCTAGTATTTCCAGGTGGTCTCCCATCCAAGTACTAAACAGGACCAATCCTATTTAGTTTCGAGACCGGTAGTGCTCAGGGTAGTATGGCCCTATTGTTAGGTCCTCTTCCCCTTCCTTCTGAGACCGGCCCACCTCTGGCAGGTGTGCATGTTTTTATTGATTGCAGGTTGGACGACAGACGGGTGGAGCGGCCACAGGTGCTGGCAATGCCAATCAACCATCCATAAAAGCCAGTGGACACCGCCACCTCGTCGCCCGATCAACTCGTCTGGTTTCGCCGTCAGTTGCTTCTCGCATTCTTATATGATCTCCCTGATTCCCGGCTCACGACTGTTTTGCTCTTGCCCCAGGTCCTGTCTTTTGCGCGCTCCCTGTCGGACTCTACGCCTGCCTCCTTCCAAGTTTCCACGCCTGCCTCCTCCCGAGCTTCCACGTCTCACGCCGGCTCAGCTACCCCAAGCAAAGCAACTTCTACCCGTCACGCTCTTTCTGGTGCTGGCAAATAAAATATTACTCGCCACAACCAGTTTGTCTGCACTGGGATCCCCTCCTGCTCACGCACCCCTAACACCTATTCCAAATGAAGCTGTGAAAAGTACCTATTTAAAAAGTACCAGTTACTTTGGCTACCCCAAAAATTATTTTTGGAACATGAAAATGAAAGCAGCCCGTGGAAGTTGAAAAATAATTATAACAAAAAGCTTACAGCACCCAGTATTCCCAAGTGGTCTCATATCCAAGTACTAACAAGACTCAATCCTATCTACTGTATTTTTTGGGATCGGGTGTTTTCAGGGTAGTATGGCCGTAAGCCGAATGTATCTGTTATAGGTACCTATTTAAAAAGTACCAGTTATTTTGGCTACCCCAAAAAATATTTTTGCGAACACAAAAATGAGAGCAGCCCGTGGAAGTTAAAAAAAGTAATCATGACAAAAAGCTTACAGCACCTGGCATTCCCAGGTGGTTTCCCATCCAAGTACTAACCAGGCCCAGTCCTGTTAAGCTTCTGAGATCGGATATTCTCAGGATAGTATGCAAACCGCAAGCATAATGTAGCTGCGAAAGGTATCTATATAAATGTGCTAACAATTTTTGTATTAATTCAAGTTAGTAAGGGTTGTTCACAACACTTTTCTTTGACCTAATCAAATAATTTATTAATTTTGACTATTGTTTCTTTAACAGATGTTTTTCAATTCAAACATTTTAATTAAAAATCAAATTCTACATCTTACCGATGAAATTACATGTACAACTTTTCACTTCCATAACCAAAATCCAGAAGATTCCTGTTGGGCAAGCAAAGTTTGCACTATTCTTGCTGACAGGTTTACATGTATTGGAATCACAAACGCACCATTTCAATAGTTTACAGCATAACTGCGTAACCACACCCAGTTCATAAATCCTTCAATACCCATAGTTTTTGTTTGTGGTCCTCTCTTTTCATCATTTACCTACATCTTCTGCAAATTCAACATAGTTTTTACTGACAGACGGGTGACATCCAGCTAATTTTTTACCAAACACAAATCTGTCCTTCTGTCAAGTTGCTCCCTTTTTTCACTTGACTTTCTCTGAGCAGAAACACTTGATAAATGTCACTAAAAACTTTTTTTCTACCCCAATATGTGACCCCACCATCATTGACCGCTGCTCTCTTCCATGTCCCCTTAAAAGTAGTTAGTCTGGATTTACAAAAGTTGAAAGGGGTGCAAACTCAATTTCATGCGCAAAAACAATAAAGATGTAGAAGCTTGTCTTTAAACTTGATGAACCAAGGATTGCATCTACCAAAAACTTAAAATTTCTCTCAAGTCTCGTTCTCGTTTGCTCGTTCTGTGAGTAGTACATTCAACTTGATTAAACGTGATTCATCAAACCTGGGACTAAATGAGATGGCTGAGAGAGAGAACAGACAAATTGAGAGACTGTGGCGTGAACTTTTCCGCTCTCGCAAACATTTTTGAAAACCCAGATACAAAAATTACCATGACATATTGTCTTTTCCGCAGTGCAAATTTGAAGCTTCTGTGTGATCTCTGGACTGACTTGGAGCCCGTCACCTAAGACAAAATTCTTTCAACACTACATTCCTTTGCGTATGGATCATTTTAGTGCACAGTGAAAATTCCTGCTGGTCTCTCAAAGCAGTTTTCTGAGTATGTTTGCGCAAGTTCTTAATGCAATGGTATGCAGAATACACATATACCGACACAACTGCCACGCACTTGAGACATATAAAACCAAACAAAGTATTGATTTGATGTGGTTAGCAGTTTCCCTCAAAATGACTGGGGTGATAGATTGTGTTGTTTGTTGTATGTATACTACATATTGTTACACAAAATAATATATGTTTTTTTTTTTTTGCCCATTCCCCTTCCAATTTAAATTCCATCACTTCAGACTTTATTGTTGCTGAAGTGTTTTACCAAACCTTTTGAACCAACCTGGCTACATAATGTACAAACCTACATTTTAAATGCACTGATTTTCACCAATTTTATATTTGTTGCCTACAATGTGTGCAATCAGTTAATCCCCTATCCGACATACACTGAACTCCGGTTAAATCCCGGGATTTAAACAGCTAGCCCTGATGTCTGAAAGCCAATTTCCCAGGTACACTCACATGGAGATGACATGGACATTAACCTGGTCGCGTCCTACTAATACCTACTAATAATGTCCGGGATTTACCCGGGACGCTGCATGTGTGATAGCAGCCATTTAATTCCGGGTCGCAGCGCGAAGACTGATGTTGTAAATATCATGGCGGGCTGATTATACGCGGAGACTAAGGGGGGGGCCCTTGTGGCCGAAGTTGTCATTGCATGTAATTGACTTTCCAATACACGATTTTAAAAATTAGAGCTTTGCCGATAAAATGTTGTCTATAAACGTTGTAAAACAATAAAACAAACAACAAAACTGAATAACATTAACAAAAAATATTTTTATAATGGGTCAAAATTAATTTTCGAAAAGATCTTGTGAGTAGCACCGAGAGACGGTCATTTGCTTTGCTTAGCCGAAACCACCTGAGAACAGAAGAAACAAGATGGATATACATAGTTTTTTTTTTCTAACCTAAGCTTTCAAAAGCGACAACAAATACTGAGCGAAAACCAAGGATTGAAGATGTGAATCAAGAAATGTCGGAGAGCACTGCCAAAATGGTGAGCGGAGTTGCAGTTTGTCCACAAAAGACGCTAATTTTACAACAGAGCCAAAACTGGGATATCATATTCAAGGGTGCGAGTGACTGGAAAAACTTTAAATTGGGATATCTCCGCGGAATGCAAAACTATCTACTGTGTCTACTTCTCCACATAAGAATGCGCGCACCCACGCACACATAACTGCGATGCCTGTATTTATGAGCATGGGGTAAGCTACTAATCGAGCATATATCTTGTAATTTAATTTTACTGCTGACATCTCGTTTCATCAATATGTTTTGCCCCCCTGCCACAAAAGTCAAACTCCGCCCTATGGGGCTGATTGTCATTTCCTCTGTCTTCGAAGTAAGATGAAAAAGGGAAACAAACATCACAATTATCAACATGGCAAACTGAAAAGATAGGAAAATAAAACTGGAAACATAACGACATAAAATAGCTACTGGATCTTAGAACCGAGGAAGAGACAGTCCATCGTCCATCTTTGGAAATGTTTGGTTTATTTTGTGCCACTGCCAAACAAAAAAGACATATTGTCCCGGTTATAGAATCCCATCCTTCCACCCTCCCTGCAGCACAGAGAGCGCCGAATCGCCAACAAGTCTGAAATTGTCCAACCCTGGTAACTCCCGGTACATATCCCCATGTCTAAAAGCCATGACACTGGTAAATCTCACATCATCTTACACGGGAATTTAGTGGGGGGGTATAAATCTGAGAAGGGGCTTTAGAGTAGGGTGGAGTGTTTTTAATCTTACTTTAAAAAAGTAATTAATTACAGTTACAAATTACTTCTCACAAAAAGTAATTGCGTTAGTAACTCAGTTACCTGAATGTAAGAGTAACTAGTTACTTGGCAAAGTAACTGGTGATCAATTTCATGTTTTTTTTCTCAAGAAAAAAAAAAAAAAAGGTCACACAATGTGAAGTTTGAAGGGTTTTTGGGACAATTGGCCATAGCCCAAATTCTTTACCCTAGACTTAACTAGGCACAGGAGTATTGCGGATATTGCGATAACTAGATAGTAACCTTTGCTATGTGTGGAAGTCATTTAATGTTGTGAATTAACTGTTAAAGTTGTTAAAATTGCTCCCGTTATTGCATTAGTTCCCTTCTGTCTACTTACGACGTGTAAGTTTTAAAACTGTTTCATCATTTTAAGACAGATTTAAGTCAAGATAAAGATAAAAACACTTAGGTTCGCTAGGAAGTTTCTCTACAACAGATCCTTTCTAAGAGGTCTACTGCCTACTGCTTTAAGATGGCGGCTGTTTGCTAACGCATCTAGTAATTTATACATGTTGCTAATGCCGCCATGTCTGTCATTTGCATCTGGTTCTATATTATGTGATATCTACCGTAGCATCATGTGGGCGTAGATTGTAGGCTATCGGCTAACGTCAGGTATTATTGGAGCCGCCTAGCATCGCGTTTGCAATGCCGTCACAACTCCCTTACCTCCTCCCCACTCCTGCTCTGCTCTCTCGTCTCCGTGAGTCTCTCTCAGACTTTTTCTCGCGTCATTCAACCAACATAGTAACGCATAGTAACGACGCCTTTCCCGCCTCAGTAACGGTAACAGCATTGCCTAGATGAGAAAAGTAATTAATTAGATTACTCACTACTAAAAAAATAACGCTGTGAGTAACACCATTATATTCTAACGCCGTTATTAACAACACTGAAAGGGTGAGTATGCAATTCAGCACCCACTATTTGTGATACTTGTATAAAAAAAAATAAACATGTAAATCTTGGTTTTAGTAGAAGACCTCGCCCTCCCAAAAGCATTGCAGCTAGTGTGATCTGTGAATGTGAACAAATTCAAAGACAGACAAAAGTGCTTATGATACTGAACTTTGAGTTGCGAACCTCACAGTGAAGGTTTCTGAGGTGAGAGTTTATTTGTGCGTCCTTTTGAAATATCCACTGAGAGTTGACCATTGTGTACAGAAAGGTGAAATCTTTAGGTAACCTGCTTGGCTCCTACTACTCCTGGCCAAAGTACTATCACTAACAACACATAAAAATTAAATTAAACTGTTATTTCTAATATTATCCTGAGTTCATTCATAGACTGAAGCTACATGTCGCAAAGAAACTGGTGCTTTCTGTACCTGTCTCTGATCGTGTACATGTGACATTTCGGTTCAGTCTGTTAACATGAAATCCTTTTAAACCAGTGTGCTGGAATCTATTTGATCCACGTGCTGTATCTGTGTGTTCCCTCCCCAGCAGCACTGAGGAGCGTCTCAGCAGTGGTCCTCCCTTATCATAGCACATTTAACAGGGGGCTAATCCAATCTGGTGGGATAACAGGGTTGCTCTCTGTGAGTGGAGAAGGATCAGGCAAGTGCTCCTCTGCTTCCCATTAGTGTATGTCTTTCCAGCCGGGCCGGCCTAATCCCATTTCCCCATCTAAAGCCTTAACCCAAACAAGCAGACTGGACAATAATCTCTGGTCACACTCCTGCCGGTCGCCCAGGGCCTCCTGATGCTGCTAATGGAGGGCTGGTCTGAGCAATGCCAGGAGGCTGTAAAGAGACTGCATCAAACCTGCTCAGGCATGAAACCACTGATTTTTGTTACTGTCAACAGCTTTGTCCCATCAAACATGTTTGTAATTTTATGTTAATCACCATAATCATAGCCTCTGTTGCTACAAAGGGAAATTGCAAATCCAAGAAAAGAAAGTCAAAAAGCATGCAAACAGGGAACACAAAAGATTGTATTTAAAATATGTGACTGTCCTTTTTCTTTTTTTTGGTTGCACATGTGGCCCAGATGCGGGGTCCTGATCCAAATTCTGGCTCGTCCAGACACCACTCCACTCCACAGATCAATTACACACTCACCAAGGACCCTGGAAAAAGTAGCCTCATCACACATTTCTCATTTCTTATGGTTTCCATAAGAAGCCCAAATGTACTAATGAATTCCAACTGAACAATGGCTGGTGCAAAAGCTTGTTCCTCAGAAACAACTTTCCGGCTCAACGCTTTCATATTCCATATGGTAGATGTTAATGAAATTGCATTTCATTTTCGAGTTAAAAGACAACGTGGGCCTAATTGCTTGCAATTCTTAGCTTCTCTGCATAAATCCCTAACCTGGTACCAATGCATTCATTTTTTTAAATCCTCTCCACTTGAACATTGGAAAGTAGTTGATGAACAGTGAAGCGCCACTCTTTGTAGTTGTGTCCACAGCTCGTGGCATGGGTAAATCACAGCTACAAGACTAAATCAATGATCAATCTTATTTTTTACTCATTGGTCCACACATGCCTGCGCTGCTTGATGTTCATTGTATACAGCATATGCTGTATGTATTAATGAATGCTGCAGTATCTTCTGTATATTTTTCTTATGACCACATTTTAGAGTTTCTAAATATAAGCTGCCACCCACCAAATTTGACACAAAAATGGGATTTGTCCATATGTAGATAAGGCACACTGGACTATAAACCGCAGCTTAGGGATACTTAAACCAAAAGATATTAACCGGTAACACTTTCTTTGACAACAGCATCATACGGCTGTCATAAGACCAAATGAACCACCATGAAGCTTTGACCCAATTGGCTGCAAAGCGTCATTGCATCAAGAAGCTTCATTTGGCCACCTCTACTCCTACTCACTACCTCTGCTGCCACCTGCTGTCAACACTGTTGTCGTCCAACATGCCTCCTAGCATGCTTTGCAGTAATACAGATGTAAATAACAATCAAAATTCATGTTCTGTGCCAATTATTTCTTCAATTACTGTTCCATTTGTTTCATTGCTAGTTATGGTATTTGGTAACACTTTATCTGACAGTGGCACCATAAGACTGTCATTAGACAATCATAATTAAGAAATGACATTGTCATGAGCATTAACTCATTTGCTCCCAAAAACGTATGAATACGTTCTATTTTTAATTGTTTCAGTGTCCCAAAGATGTATTTATACAGTTGTGGTCAAAAGTTTACCTACACTTGTGAAGAACATAACGTCATGGCTCTCTTGAGTTTCCAGTTATTTCTACAACTCAGATTTTTCTCCGATAGAGTGACTGGAACAGATACTTCTTTGTCACAAAAAAACATTCATGAAGTTTGGTTCTTTTATGACTTTATTATGGATTAACAGAAAAAGTGATCAAATCTGCTGGGTCAAAAATATACATACATGGATCTGAAAAAGCAAATCATTGACTTGAACAAGTCAGGAAAGTCACTTGGAGCCATTTCAAAGCAGCTGCAGGTCCCAAGAGCAACAGTGCAAACAATTGTTTGTAAGTATAAAGTGCATGGTTCTGTTTTGTCACTGCCACGATCAGGAAGAAAAGCTGCTGAGAGAAAATTGGTCAGGAGGGTGAAGATTCAACCGAGAATCACCAAAAAGCAGATCTGCCAAGAATTAGAAGCTGCTGGAACACAGGTGTCAGTTTCCACAGTCAAGCGTGTTTTGCATCTCCATGGACTGAGAGGCTGCCGTGCAAGAAGGAAGCCCTTGCTCCAAAAGCGGCACCTTAAGGCTCAACTGAAGTTTGCTGCTGATCAAATGGACAAAGATAAGACCTTCTGGAGGAAAGTTCTGTGGTCAGACGAAACAAAAATCGAGCTGTTTGGCCACAATGCCCAGCAATATGTTTGGAGGAGAAAAGGTGAGGCCTTTAACCCCAAGTACACCATGCCTACCGTCAAGCACGGTGGTGGTAGTATTATGCTGTGGGGCTGTTTTGCTGCCAATGGAACTGGTGCTTTACAGAGAGTAAATGGGATAATGAAGAAGGAGGATTACCTTCAAATTCTTCAAGATAACCTAATGTCATCAGCCCGAAGATTGGGTCTTGGGCGCAGTTGGGTGTTCCAACAGGACAATGACCCCAAACACACATCAAAAGTGGTAATGGAATGGCTAAATTAGGCTAGAATTAAGGTTTTCGAATGGCCTTCCCAAAGTCCTGACTTAAACCCCATTGAGAACTTGTGGACAATGCTGAAGAAACAAGTCCATGTCAGAAAGCCATCAAATTTAACTGAACTGCACCAATTCTGTCAAGAGGAGTGGTCAAAGATTCAACCAGAAGCTTGCCAGAAGCTTGTGGATGGCTACCAAAAGCGCCTAATTGAAGTGAAAATGGCCAAGGGACATGTTACCAAATATTAGCGCTGCTGTATGTATATTTTTGACCCAGCAGATTTGATCACTTTTTTTCTGTACACCCATAATAAAGTCATAAAAGAACCAAACTTCATGAATGTTTTTGTGACAAAGAAGTATCTGTTCCAATCACTCTATCAGAGAAAAATCAGAGTTGTAGAAATAACTGGAAACTCAAGAGAGACATGACATCATGCTCTTCACAAGTGTATGTAAACTTTTAACCACAACTGTACATCTTTTACGTTTTTTTTCCACAAGAGACATCTCTAGGTTCTGATTCAACCTAGCTCCAAAGCACAATGCTGAAAATCCATTTTAAAGGAACAAAACTGGCCACTGGAGGGCAGTAGCGCATTTGGTAAGACCCCCAACCCGATTCAACGGAATAAACGGCCGGGCCGCAAGGCCGGGCGCACGGCCGGGGCGCCGGCGGAAGACGACCGAATGGACGTCCAGGACGCCAGGCACTGGACGACCGAGCAGAACAACCGGGATCACCAGTGCAGTGGACAATGCCATTGAGTCCGTGCTGCTCACCGAGCAGAGCCCGCGCTGCCATGCTCGGCCACTCGCGTCCCCCGCACCCTCCAGTGTCCCGCACGGAAATGCACACGGCCAAATAAGTCCCCCCCCCCCCCCCCGGAACACAAGTACCCCAGGCGAACTATCTCAGTTATGTGTAAAGAAATTGTTACTTTGCTATCAAAAGCTCTATTTGTCTTGTTGTTTATGTTATTTTGTAAGAGGAAAACATTACTCAGATGTTTGGGATGTAACTAAAGCAAAAAATAGCTGTGTTAAAGTCAAAGTTATGTCTGAAATGTATACATTTACAAAAAGCTCAATTTCAAATCAAAAATTGAAAAATTGCTCAAACTAAGCTATTTTCTAATGCTGATTTCTAAAGAATGGAAAGAGATTTGAACTAACTTTTTTTTCCTGCTGAAAGAAGAGAGTCTAATCTTTCGTTTGGCGGGTTCCATGTTTATATAGCAATAGAACAGAATTTTCTGTGGGCCTTGCAAAATCAGTCAAAACGGCCGGGAGTAAAGTGGGTTGCACCGGTGAAAATGGCTGGGAGTGAATGAGTTAAAGAATGCATACAACAGATGCCATTTAGTGTTATACGGCATATGATCTCACTTTTGAATGGATGCAGAAGATCCGAGTAGGACAAACATGGACTTAGTGACATAATTTGCCGGATGACACTTAATGACATCTGTCATAAGCATTCAGTAATGCCTGTGATAGTGTCATGTCGTAATTATGACGGTCCTTTAACAGTCTTATGATGCCGCTGTCAAATAAAGTGTTACCTATTAACCCCCCAAAAAATCAACAAATAAGCCGCACTGGACTATAAACCGCAGGATTTACAATGAAGGATAAAAGTAGCGGTTTATAGTCCGAAAATTACGGTATATAAGTTAATGTAAACATTGTGTTTTCATAAGTCCTTTATTACTTGTTTTTTTTATTTATTTATTTTTTATCAATTCCATATCAAAATCTCACAGAAAAAAGTTGGGCAAATGTACTAGAATAACAGGTATAGTAGTTTGCTTGGTATTAATATATTATTTATGTAATTTTTCGTCAAAATTTCAAAACAGTCTGAATCACTATTACGTTAAAAAGTTGTACGAGGACGGAGTTTGTGAGGAACAACTAAGATGAATGCTATCTTCTCTTTAAAACAATGAAGATGACTAGCTACAATGGGCAGCATTGCAGTTGTACAGTTACCTGTCAAGTAAAAAAAAAAAAAAAAGTTGCCCTCAGGTAAAATCTTCCGATTTTACAATCCGACTTTCAACTTTTCCTGATTTTACAATCCAAGTTTCAACTTTTTGGTGCCAGGATGATGAAAAACTACTGATCCAGTGTTGGAAACATCAACCATTCCGTTGCTTATGGAAAGTATTGCCTATTTGCCAAATGTCCTCATTTGTTTATTGCTTTGTCAGGGAAAATTATCCGCTGCTTATTTACGAGGTGAAATTAATAAGACGGCGTACTGCACAGTGTATCAACTAGGATGCAAGAATGTCTGTACCATTTCATCAAGTAGATGTTAAGATTTATGAAAGCTAAAATGACCAGCTAGCACTACAGGAGATCATAGTTATTAGACTACAACCTCAGGACTATCTGCTGGAATGTCATGGAAACTCATTTTTATGAACTGACAGAGTCTCCCCATGGTAAAAGGGATTTATCGTCTGAGGGTTGTAAATAATATGTAAATGAAAGAAGAGTAAATTATAGACATGCAATATTGTCCTGTTTTAGTCCTGTATTAGATTAAAATAAATTTATATGTATGGCATGTTTTATGATTCATCTGTGTATATGCACTGTACTGTACACCCAGGGAACTGGAAGAGTATAAAAGCAAGGTTGCTGACTTAAACTGAAAATATCGTCAGGAACTTCAATGAAGAATCCAGCACTTAAACAATATCATGGCGAGATTAGTAGAAACGGCTTGTTATTAAAAAAAAAAAAAAAAAAAAACGGGCTGTTATACTGTAGAAGCCAACTTGATTATGCAGTTATGAAAGTTAACAATGCTAAAACTAATGTACAGTGGTACCTCGACATACGTTCGCTTCCACATACGATTTTTTCGACATCCGACATAAAATTTGACTTGCCATTTGTTTCTACATCCGACGGCATGCTCGAAATACGACAATATATGAAAGCTCCCAGTTTCTTTGTTTTCCCGCAAGATCCGCCTGGGCGGATTTTCTTGTGAGAGAAATCAACATGAGTTCCAAGAAGGCTGCTGCAAGTGGTAAGAAAGCAAAAAGGTGGTGCTTACCATTGAAATGAAGATGGAAATGATAAAAAATTTTTTTTTTTAAAAATGAGCATGGTGTGCGCCCCTGTGAAGTTGCTTGACAATACAGCCGTAGAATGTCTACGATCTCGACGGACCTCCTCTGACCTCCGTTCACCAGTCTTTTCAAGTTAAGGTAACAATTATAGTGATTCCTCGTGTTTCGCAGTTTACAGGGACCAGAACCCGCCGTGATAAGTGAAAAACCGCGAAGTAGCGCACCGCGCATTGGAAAGAGATACATATAAGACTTTTTTTTTCACTTTTTTTCCCAATATACTATTAAAAAAAATATATATGTATACATATTTTTATAAATGTTTTTAAAACACTTCAAATGTAATAATTATGGTAAGTTTTAAATGTGTTATTTTCCCACCGAATTCTTTTTAAACAAGAATAAAGTACTGTACTAGAAAAATGCTTGGCTTTTTTAAATGTTTCTGTTACTTTCTTTGGCTGTGACTCTTGGAGTGACATGTGGAAACTGCTCAGGATCCCTTTTAACATGTTGTGTTTATTGCCGCGAACACAACACATCCGGCTGCCTCGAACGTCGCCACACACACACATTCATGCCAGTGCGCGCTTCCTTTTCCCCCCCGCCCGCGCATACGCACACAGAGCCTGTCTGTTCCAAGGCAGCATTCGCAACACTTCATTGAGTGAGTCTACTCAAATCCTCTCACTTACACACAATGAGTTGCCACAGCAACTGTTTAACAAGTTAAACAATGATTGATGCATTCGGCACTTCTGAAGTCCGTGGCTCTGGCAAGATCAATTACAAACATCCGTCAACATTTTTAACTTTAAAGCAATTCCAGTGTAGCTTCGCAGTGCCTTAGGAACAAAGAGCAGGGAGAGGGAGGGAGGCAGGGGGGGAGCGAGAATGAGACAATAGGCGATCGGCTCGGGACAGCTCATTTGTATTTTTTTTTTCTTTTTGTAATTAAAAAAAAATCAGCGATGGCGCGAAAATTGAAGCACGAAGTAGCGAGGAATCACTGTATTTTTATTGTAACATCACCAAAGAAATCGACAGCTTCGTCAGGTTTTTGATAATTTATTTCAGAACCGATGCAACACAACACGCCTACTGTCCGCCGCAGCTGAAGCCAACAACAAAAGAACATCAAAAGTGAAAGTAAAATCTCTACCGCACCTATAACACATCAACCACGCGGTGCGTTTAGGTACAGCAATACACATCTTCTACATTAGAACCCGATTTTTTTGGGCTCGAGTGCGGCTGGATGTGGTAGGGCGCGCTCGGGTGGGTGGTCCCGGTGCCGGGATTGGCGATGGGAAGGCGTAGGGTCAGTCGCCAACGGTCTTACGCTCACAAGGGATTCACACGATTATTGGGTTCTAGATCACAGAGCTGATTTGTGTGCACTCTACCCCTTTCAATCGCTTAGCTTATAGACTCCCCCACCCCCATCCCCCTCTTTCCCTTGCCAACAGGCCCCCACATGGTGTCAACCGGAAATCCATCTAGCTGACAAAGCACCAACATGTTAGTAGTTAGTGTAGACGTACAATGTATTTCCTGTTGTTGTTGTTTGTGTTTCTTTTCTTTCTTCTCTTGTTTCTTTACTTCTGTTCCCCCATAACCCCTTCCTGTTCGCTGTTTTGTCATAATAAACGATAATATAAAAATAAATAAATAAATAGATAAAAAAGAACCTGATTTGTTACATTATTACAGGAATTATTGTATTATTATTCCGATTTTTATTTATAATTTATTTGTTTTGCTATGTGTGATTGCCGTTTGTATTACTACCAGCAGTATCTATTAAGGATTTAGTGTAGGTTTTCGGGCCGTGGAACTAATTCATTTAATTATAATGTATTCTTATGGAAAAATCCCGCTCGACATACGAACATTTTGACTGACAAACAAGGTCCTGGAATGAATTCGTACATAGAGGTACCACTGTATATTGGAACTTTTTTCTACCTAAATGCCATATCTGCAGGAATTTGACATGTGTTCTAATTTGTGTAGGGTTGAAATTTTAACAAAATACAGTACTAGTATATACTAACTCTGATCGAAATGAAAATTCTTGGCGAAAACGAAAATTGAATCTGAGAAAACCGTAGACAAAAACAGAAACAAATTATTGGAAATAATTTGAAAAAAAAAAACATACAGGATATATTTTTTTCATTATACTTTTTAATATAGAAAACCCATGATTGTTTTTTGTTTTCATGTTATCTATTCATTTGATATTAAAAAAAAACAGGAATTCTTAATACCTAGAATTAAAAAAAATCTTAATTTAAAAAAAAAATAAAGTTAAAAAAGCATTTTGGACCAAAACCGAAACAACGTCACATTTTAGCTAAAAATTTTCCGCCAGTGAATTTTTAGCACATCTCCTGTTGTATTTATTTATTGACTGTTTTACAATGTCAGTGACAAATGTGGCCAGAAAAAATTGTTTGGAATTTCACTGTGGAAGAGGCTGGTATCACGATCTCTAATTGTCCTGCCCCACAGATCTGTGTGGGGTCCGCATGGTGATTTGTTTCCTGATGCTCCCCTCTCTAAATATACACAGAGACCTCACTGGAAGCAGCTCAGTCTTCTTAGGGGAAGTTAGAGAAAGTGATGGACAGAAGGGCCAGATGGCAGAAGAAACTGCCCTGAAAGTCTCCACCTGATGGGGTGATAGAGGGGCAGTAAGGAGCCCCCGTACTGCACAAAGCTCGCCTTGTCTGAGATAAGCGACAGGCACCAGGTGCGCCTTACGGCACTATTTTCACAATCAGAACCAGTTTGTTTTCTTAAGGCCTCAGAGTCGTGCTGGCAGGGGAACAGCCTGCTGGCAGCGTTGGAGGTTGTGATGGAGAGCACTGTTGGTTAGAGGAAAATGGGGGTCTCTGACAGGGTGGGCTCAGGCAAGCTCCCAAACATCTCCACAGATCCGATGCAAGACTGATTTGCAGATGTTTTGCATTCACATATGTACTAAATATCCAAAGTAATTTATTCTCTAATTTTACATTTTACATTTGTACTTGTAGGTACATACTGCTGCCTTTGCTAAAAACTTGGCTGGTTCCGTATTACATGCATTTCTACCCGATGTACTGCATTTATAGATTGTTTGTTGAATATTTTCTCTGTGATAAAAAAAAAAACAAACTGGATTTAGATCCATTATCTGACAAGGTAAATATTCAGCATGTGTACAAAGCTGAGATAATTTTGTGATTGAAATGGAAGTAGTATTGCTCACTATTATCCTTTACCCGCTAGCTAATAATATAGTTACAAGATATTATTTAAAAATTAAAATACTTGCTATAAAAAAAAAAATAAAAAAATTAAAAAAAAAAAAAAAAAAACGAGGTAAATAGTGTACAATAAAACTTTTGTATTTTTAAATTTCAGAACCAGTGGAGAAAAGTCATTTTCTGTGTGTAAGCAATTAATCACAGTTCTAAGACTGGTGTATTAGTAATACAGTGAGGAGCAGAAGTACTTGCACCCCTTGTGATTTTGCAAGTACCCCACTTAGAAAATAGGAAGAGGTCTGAAATTTTAATCACAGATGCATTTCCACTCGTAGAGACATCCAAAGAAAATACAGAAATCACATTGTATAATTTTTAAAATGATTTATTTGTAATTTACTGGGGTTCATAAGTATTTGTACTAGGGCTGTCAAAATTATCGCGTTAACGGGCGGTAATTAATTTTTAAAATTAATCAAATTAAAATATTTGACGCATTTAACGCACATGCCCCCCTCAAACAGAATAAAATGACAGCACAGGGTCATGTGCACTTGTTACTTGTGTTTTTTTGTGTTTTGTCGCCCTTTGCTGGCGCTTGGGTGCGACTGATTTTATGGGTTTCAGCACCATTGTGTAATTATTGACACCAACAATGGCGAGCTACTAGTTTATTTTTTGATTGAAAGTTTTACAAATTTTATTAAAAAGAAAACATTAAGAGGGGTTTTAATATAAAATTTCTATAACTTGTACTAACGTTTATCTTTTAAGAACTACAAGTATTTTTATCCATGGATCGCTTAAACAGAAAGTTAATAATGTTAATACCAGCTTGTTGATTTATTGTTATAATAAACAAATACAGTACTTATGTACAGTATGTTGAATGTATATATCCGTCTTGTGTCTTATCTTTCCATTCTAACAATAATTTACAGTAAAATATGGCATATTTTATAGATGGTTTGAATTGCGATTAATACATTTTTAAGCTGTGATTAATTTGATTACAAATTTTAATCGTTTGACAGCCCTAATTTGTTCCCCTCAGAATCAGCAAGAATTATGACAATCAAAGAGTTGTCAATCTACTTTAAAAAAAAAAAAAAAAAAAAAGTCCACCTTTACCATCCACAGTAACCATCCACCCACCACCCGTTTGAGCTGATTATTGTTACCTGTGCACCCCACAGTCTGTCATAATCCAACTGCGACCATGGGCAAGACCAGAGAGCTTTCGAAAGACACCAGAGAAAAAAAAATTATTGAGCTCCACAAAGCTAGAAAACTCTATGGGACAATTAGAAAGCAGCTTGGCGAGAATAAATCAACAGTTGCAGCAATTGTTAGAATATGGAAAAGGCTAAACATGACTGATAATCTACCTTGGACTGGGGCTTCATGTAAAAATCTCTCCTTGTGGGGCATCACTCATAATGAGAAAAGTGAGGGCTCACTCTGGAACTACACGGCATGAGCTGGTCAATGACCTGAAGAGAGCTGGATGCACAGTTTCAAAGGCTACTGTCAGTAGAACACTACGGTGCAATGGTTTAAAATCATGTATTGCTCAAAAGATTACCCTGTTGAAGCCAGTACATGTGAAGGCCCGTCTGAAGTTTGCAAGGGACCATCTGAATGATGCAGAGGGGTCAGGAGAGAAAAACATGTGGTCAGATGGGACCAAAGTAGAACTTTTTGATGAAAATTTTACTCTTTGTGTGTGGAGGAAAAATAAGGATGAGTACAACCCCAAGAACACCATCCCCACTGTGAATCATGGGGGTTGAAACCTCTTGTTTTTCGGCAAAGGGGACAGGACGACTGTATTGTATAAAGCAGAGGATGAATGGTGAAATGTATCATCAGATTTTGAGCCACAACCTCCTTCCCTCAGAGACTTGAAGATGAGTCCTGGCTGGATCTTCCAACATGACAATGATCTGAAGCACACAGCCAAGCTGATCAAGGAGTGGCTGCGTAAAAAGCATATCAAGGTTCTGGAGTGGCCTTGCCAGTTTCCAGACCTCAATCCAATAGAAAATCTTTGGATGTAGCTGAAACTCGACAACAGCCCCAAAACCTGACAGATCTAGAGATTTGTGTGGAGGAATGGGCCAAAATCCCTGTTTCCATATGTGAAAACATGGTGAAGAACTACAGAAAGTGTCTGACCTCTATAATTGCATACAACAGCCTTTGCACTGAATAATAGCACTGATTTTCTCAGGGATACAAATACTTGTGAACCCCAGTAAATTACAAATAAATTATTGAAAATTCCTACAATGCATCCATGATTGAAATTTCAGACCTCTACCTATTTTCTAAGTGGCTGAACTTGCAAAATCACAAGGGGTGCAAATACTTCTGCTCCTCACTGTAAATGTTAAATACAATTTGCTAGACAATTACTTTCCTTATTTTTTTTTCTTTTTCTTTTTGCTAGTTACTACAAGTAAAACGTTTCCAGTGGTGGTTTCATCACTGATTGTGATACAAGACAAAAGACAGCATATATTGAAGATGTCAGTTTTGTTCACTGCTCATTACCTGATGAGTGATTAATGAGTTAAGTAAAGCCTGACACCGACTGTTAAAATAGCTTTAAATCTTATTTTAACAAATAAATTGAGTAAATTTCAAAGAGGAAGAGTACTTAGATCATCCTGTTAATAATTTAGAAAATGTTGAAAATGTCCCCTTTACCACAATCTGAGATACACAAAGAAGTCCGGCCATGCTATAAGACAACATTTGAGGTCTTGGTTAAATGTGCAGTCCTCTTCTAAAAATCACACATCAGTTTTGAGCTTTCCTTTAAAAAAAAACTCTTACCTGATGTGAACCATACAGATTTCAAAAACTTTTGGGACCACCACACTCAGCAGACAGAGCAAGCTCATGTAAGAAAGGTCGTGCAGATTAACGAGAATTTGAGTGTTTTATTCATTCTGCTGGGCACCTGCGTACATCATTTCCTCTCCTGTTAATATTTAATGGTTGTGAATCGATAAGAAATGGAACCCCGGGACCGACAGCGCACCTTCAGCAGACGAAGTGTGAATGGAACATTCTGTCCTTATGTAATAGTATGCTAATTGTTTCGGTTCACTGAGGATGTCACAGTAAGGCCTTCATTGAGTCACACATTCCACCTTCTCAACACACAAACGCACACACAGTGCGTCACTTTACTCATGTAATATGACCTGGAGGGACGCCAACGAGCCCATGGAAGGTCTGCAGCTCGAGGCCTGCTGACACCTCTCCCCAGTCCTGTTGAAATGTTTATTTATAAATCTCCTCCAGCTCCTCCTCCCCCTGGCGTCTGCCAACCGCCATGCCAATCCAAACACACTAGTAGGACTCTCCAGAGCATGATTTCAGAAAGAAGAGATCCCTTTCCCCTCTTTTCCACTTTCTCATGCCCAAATTCCCTCCCACTGGTCTAGCTATTTCTTCCAAAGAATAATGCTTAGGGAGAGAACCTAGCTAAGACAGGAGGGGAAGTAATGAGAGGAATGGGGGGGGGGGGGGGGGGCGTAGAGGAAAACAGAGGGAGTAGAGGTTTACTCTTTCCAGCCTGGGTTGCTAAATTGGTTTCAGAGCAGCAGTTGGACTCCGGGGATGCACGGCACACACTTCAACTAGCTATGTTTGCTTTTGTGGGGTGCACGAAATCTGATCTCCATCCATGTAGCCAACCCACATCCCACATCCCATCAGTCATAACCACCTAGAATGAAGAGAGTAAAGAAACAGTGGCCCTAAAGAGTGATCACTGACACCTTAACACAACGAATACCAAACACAAAATAATGTTTCACCAACTGGATTGTTCAGTTACATCATCATACGATATGGGTGTTTTTTTTTTTTTTTTCCTTTTTTCCACCAGGAGAAAGGCCGAGCATGGAGAGATGACAAGCCGAGTCCCTAGTGAGGCAAAGGTTGAAGTCTCTCTAAATAGGTTTAATTGGGCCAGGCATGACAACACCATAGCAGCCTTTGCCAAGACAGACGGGAGACTACAGGGAAAAGCTGAACACCCCTGAGACGTCAACCACACACTCTTCCTGCATCTTGGTGCTGCTGCGCTGCTCATTTGGTAGCCTACTGCTTACACACGGCTTTGTCCATGGGAGCGCTGCCAAATTACCGAAGCCAGTTGTTTATCTAAAACATGCCCATACAGCACGGCTATGATTAGTTTGTTGCCCGAGGCATAACTCACCCTCTCAAAGTGGGACTTGTTTACCTCCGTGCGCCTGTGCGAGTTTTGTTTATGTCTTTTTTTATTCATTAGCATGCACACGTCTGCACACCTCAGTGTAGGTATCTTTGTCTCTTTACTCTTTACTCTTTACTACTCAGCGGCAGAGCTCTGTGTTGCTTCCCTGTAGTTTCATGCAAAATTTACCTAACCTATGTGAAGATACATACATTCATATTCTGTATTGCTTTTCCTTACTGGAGTCACAGGTTCTGAGTGTGTACATCAAACATAGAAAAATCTAAAGGAATAAAAATAAAAAACTAAAGAAAACTAAGAAAAAAAACACAGACACCACAAATAACCAAATTAAATCTCAAACAAAAGAGTTTGAATTTAATTTGTTTCAATGCTGTTTATTTTAACAGTGGGGGAAAATAGTTTTAACAAACAGAACATTTCAAATACTACCGTATTGGCCCGTATATAAGACGGCCCTGATTATAAGACGACCCTCTCTTTTTCAAGACTCAAGTTTGAAAAAAGACTTTTTGAACACCAAATTCATTTTTATACAGAAAATAATTACAGTACATCATAAACAAATGATTATAACAATATATTTGAGATAAAAAGCATGTTATTTCGCCTAATTCAAATCTTAATATCTGAACATTTAAATATGTAAAGTGCAATCACATTCGTAAATGAATGGCTTCTGGTTTTTGAAATGTAAACAAACCAATCTATTGTGATAAAACAACAAAATTGCAATAACTGCATTAACCATCAAAGTGAAGTCTAACTGTAACTGTAATATTGACACAAATCTGAATAAGAAAAAAAATTGCAATAAAAACGCAAACTGGTTAAACTTGAGAGTAGCTGAGATCTGTCATGACAGAACATTGCTTCAATGATATCTGGCGCCATCTAGCGTCGTGAATGGGTATAATGTCTATACCGCGAATATAAGACGACCCCCTCTTTTACAGTATTATTTCAATGCAAAAAACACCGTCTTATATTCGGGCCAATACAGGTAATTATTATTTGTGGTACATGTATCCCACAAATATCCATGCAACCATCTTACAATGACCTTTGTGTCATGACAAGAAGAATAAAACAGTGAACCATCTGATGGTGTTGTGGAGGGGAAAAAAAGTGTTTTGGTAGATGTATATGTTGAAAAAGTTGATGTATTTTTCGTAAATAACACCTGAACGTGGCACAAAACCAAATTAGTAGTGATTTTTTTCTTTACAAAAACAGTGAACTTTTTTAAAATTCAATTCGAGGTAAAAAGGGATTATGATGCTACTTCTATCTACCTTTGGTGTCTTCAAATAGGTAATACACGCTTCCATTGGAGCTGTATTCGTGTTTGTTTTTGCTGTTGAGCTGCCGCCACCACCATGCAAAGCGTTGTTGGGGACATTCATGCGCAATTGATTTTAGTGTTATGAAAAGTGGATGTTAAACCCAGGCTTATTGGCCCTTTTAGTTTTCAAATGTGTTAATGTGTCATTACGCCATCTAGCTGTGGGGATTTCCATTATAATACACGAACACTTTTATTTCCAGTATATAAACTCCAACACACACTGTATTACCTGTCTTTGTAGTAGCCTAGTAGTAGTACGGAAACCATTCAGCATGCGTGTGTACTGCCATTGTGCACGTCTTGTATGGAAAAAAACGAGTGAGCATGACAAATTTGTACTGTAAGGGCTGTTTTTTGGATAGAAAAAACTAAAAAAGATCCTCAGCACCCCCTGCTATGAGTGACTTCCAGTGGCCCTGTATGGGGCTGTGCGTCCAGCGCAGGCACTGGCGATCTTGTTGAAGTTTGAGGTTGCATGGATTCCAGCCAATACCAACTGATTCTTGCAAAGGTTCCAGAGTCATTGATGAAGTGTAAGTTGGGCAGGGGCTGGATATTTTAAAGAGACAATGACCCCAAACACTGTTCCAAATCTACTAAGGAATTCATGCAGAGGAACAAGTGCAACATTCTAAAATGGCCATCTCAATCCCTAAATATGAATTGTATTAAAAATTTGTGGTCTGCTTTGAAGCGGTGCTCAGCACCCATCAAACCTGACTGAGCTGGATAAAGAAGAATGGTCAAAAATAACTTCCAACCTGAATCCAGACCCGAATTAAATAATTACTATACGCTTTCTGTTTATCCTATAAATTTCATTGTACTCCTCAAATATTAATGTTTTCATCTGCTATAATATATATTTAACTGAAATTGTTGTTCCAAACAATCAGTGATTTACAAAGAAAAATAATCACGGGCGCTCAAACTTGCATACCACTGTATTTCACCATGATTGAATGCCTCACTCTACCTCATGCACATACGCGGAGATTAAGGGGGGGCGGGGGTAGAGGGTTTAGCCCAAGGTGGCCAAAAATATCATTGCATGTAATTGGCTTTCCTATTTATGAATTTAAAATTAAGAATTTCCTGGTACAATTTTGTCTATAAAGTTGTAAAGCAATAAAAATAAAAAAAAAGGTTCAAAATTATTTTTCGAACAGATCATGTGACTTACGGACTTATGGACTAATGACCTTAGAGATGGTCATTTGCCTTACTTAGCCAAAACCACCTGAGGACAGAAGATGCAAGATTCAAACCACAGCTTTTAAAAGCGATAACAACTACTGAGCGAGAACCAAGGATTGAAGATATGGACCATGAAATGCCTGAGAGCACCGCCAAAATGTTTCAGTTTGCCCTACTAAAGACGTTAATTGTACAACGGAGACACCGCCGCCGTACCATATTCGATGGACGACAATATTGGCAAGGTTGTCCGAAGTAGCGTTATTTAGAATTCCGCTCAAAAATTATGGGCGGGGGGGGACTGCTCATTTTCAACGTATTACTGTAAATATTCCTGCCAGGAATATTTGGTCAAAAAGGATGCGGCATCTACTTCTCCACTAGGTAAGACAGAAAAACATGTGTGCTCAGGCACGCACACACACACCCACACACACAGTTGGGATGCCTGTATGTACGAGCATGGGATAAGCCACTATCCGATCATATATCTTGTAAATTAATGTTTTTGCTGACTCTGCGTTTCGGGGTCATCAACATGTTTTGCCTCCCCCCTGCCACAAAAGTCAAACTCCACTTATGCTCAAGCAAACCCTGTTATGCATATAATTACAAAAGAAAAAAAAAAAACATGTGTTTCCTTGACTTATTTAAAAGTAAATATGTCCTCTTGGTCAGTGACAGCTAAAGAGCTACCTCTCATTCTTGAGAAAACGCTAATATTAGGACAAATTTGAAACCCTGTTACTTCCAACCCTCTTACTGTGATTATATGGTGGAAAACACTCAGGTGACTTGAAGTTCTGCTCTGAGACCCCCAATTTGGCCAAATTTCAAAATTGTCCGATATGCATTTGTGATACATTATTGGAAAGCTTAAAATCTAAATTTTCTGGGGGAAGAAATTTTTGACCAGGAGGGCATTTAAAAAAATAATAAATATATAATAAATAAGAGCAAAACCCTAACTGGAGGTGAGAGCACACAAGAGCAGAATTAAAGGCGCCATGACTTAAACGAGATATTCTCGCCTACGTACCTTGTTTCAATTCAAAAACTCCATGTAGCATGTATCACTGAGTATCAAGACACAGCTATTATTGGCCACGGCTGGATTTTGGGGGGATTTTATGGGTGAAACATGGTAATATAACAAGGGTTGCGATGCAGAAATCGCAGATATCAAGGAGTGGTCGAGATTTTGTTATTCATATATTTACCATTTTAAATGTTTTTTTTTTAATTTGTCTTTGTTTGGATCGATTATTCATTGTCAAAGATATCAGAGGAAATGCGACAGTAAAAAAAAAAAAAAAAAAAAAAAAAACAATTATGCGATAGTTATGAGGTAGATATCTGACTTTTTTACAGACACCACTTTTTTCATTGTGATGTAATTGGTTTAAAAGTTTAAAATATGCGTGTGAATAATTTTTTTAAAGTCTTTTTTTTTTTTAACAAATATTAGACATCAATTAAGAATCTAAGATGCTAAGAATGACATTTTAAATAATAAATATAATAAATTACCTTCGTTTTATGGCTGGGTTGAAACAAAAGCGGTTGTGCGACATCTGTAAACGGGGGTTTCCAGGGTAAAACAGACAAATTAAAAAAATAGTTCAGGGGCTTAATACGCTATGACAGCATAAAGACATATTGTTCTATCAAACACAATAGTTGTTTTGGCTTAAAATACAGGAGTTTCTTTTAAAAAGGAGTGCAAGAGCAGAAACTGCTTTTTCAGTCTTGTATGTGTTTCCCGCCATATGTGTTGTAAACATAAAAAATATATATATATAATAATAATAACAGTTTTACCATTGATGCTGAAGCTGGCCTAGACAAGCCTTTGATTGTTTATTATCTATTATTAATGCATGTGTAGCAGAAAACGAGAGAAGTGAAGGTTGAGTTTTCAAGGATTTTGGCGCCACAATGTCCTTCAATTCTGGAATGACCCATATTTTGTATTCACAGCCACAAACACTAATCTGCAGATTGACTTACCATGTGTACATTACATTACTGTTGATTTTTTTTTTTTTGTTAATTATTAAATTTGATTTGTTTCTTTGATTAACAATTAATACTAGTAAATTGAGTGCAAAAGAATGAGTCACTACATACACTCTCAGTTTGAGCACAATGTTGTATCTTTGTGACATTGAGTGTGATGAGTTTTCTGTGAGTGTATTTGTGTGTTGTATTGTTTAGGCATTTGTCATAAGTAGGTCCTATGGGAATGTGGTCTCCACAGTAATCGTCTCTTTAGGTGCGTAGGCATTATTAGTCTGTCTGGTGCTGGTAATTTAACCCCCTTGGAATAAAAAGATAGCCATCATATACATAACGATAAAGTCCATTTAACAAGTCATAGAACTCATTTTGAAAATGAAGTTTTTAAAAAATGTAAATCAGGAGGTTAGTTTAAACAACCTTTTACAGACTCTGTATGTGTAGGTTTGGACCACGTGTGTATTCGTTCAGCATTTGATGTTTGTTTTTCCTCTTTGTCTCATCTCCCCCGCCTCTCCAGAGTGAAGAGAAATTGAGAAACCAATCTAAAATCCATCAGGACTTCCCTGCCCACAAGCAGCTCTCCCCCAACACTGGCTAAACCACCCCTTCACAGCACACGCTCGCCCCCCACTTCTGTTTTTTGTGTTGCAAGCGCCTGGAAATTGGATGAGATGTTCGTTTAGCGGGCAGCTGGTCTGGGGCCGATATGAATTGCGTTTCCCTACGCCAGGAAAGGTCAAGCCCCCTCGCCTTGACGGAGTGCATCGGCCTATTGAGTGGCGCTTTAGTCCATTTACTGGCAGCCAATGGCAAGGCTGCTGAGGGTAGAGAGGAAGGCATTATGAGTCTGTGTAGAAGAGGCAAAAGAATGGCAGCACGTTGGATATAAATTCATTGTTTCTCATCACCCAGCTGAGGCAGCACTGCCGATTGGGGTATATTACTCGGATGGCGCAGTGAGCTAAAAATATTGTTGTCTTAATCGGCAGAGGAATGATGAGCGTCTTTTACCATCTTGAGTTAACAACTAATTAAATGAAGACCTCACACTACATTGTGACATACTGTATTATTCCCACTGGTTAGCTTCATGATGAAATGGAAATAAAGAACATTTTGATTCATCTCGGGCTTGTCCAGGACTACCAACTTTAAAGCGAGCATCATCTCACATTTGTTGAAAGAAAGACCATTCGGTAAGGCTAAAAGAACAATTAGTTGGTGGGTTGCATGCTGAATGCAGACGATTCAACAGTGCATACATACGAGTAAGCCTGGGGGCGTCTATTGCTCTCTCTCTGACTCATACATGCATCCGGGGGAAAAAAAGGTTGCTGTCTCTTTAATTTTCATCCCTGCATATCTGGAGGAGCCAAAGCAAAGCAATTAAAACAAAGGCATATTTAACATGGGGTTAATGATTGGCTGACCCTGCAGTCAGCACAGTGACAATATCTTAATTATTGAGAAACCTAAAGTCATTACGCCTACGAATGGCCCGAGGAGCGTCTCTATTGATTGGGATCCAGTCCCATTACAGGCCAAAACGCTTCTCGCGCTCTCTCGCTTTCGCGCTCAGTCCCACTTTTTTTCTGTTATTCTTACTTTTGCTCTGTCTCTAGATGAAGCCTTTGGTTGTGTGAACAGTATGACAAGAACTCGGAAAAGTGTGTGGGCTTTATTACACTGTTAAAAAAAAAAAGAAGAAATCATTAGAGGGTCAGACGTTTTGCTGAAGATTGGCCATTTTCCCGTTTACATGGACAAAATTTCATCAATATGATCAGCGTTTGGATTAAAATTATGATCGGATGCACTGTAATCATGGACACTAAAAATATTGATCTGATTAGGTCTTGCGTGTTCATGCATCAGAACGTTAGTCGGAACAAATTATTTTGACCTGCTCAAATTGATGTTTTTAAAGAAGGTTTATCGTCTATTTGCATATGCTTTTTTGGCGCCAGCATTATAACGTAATCTACACATGTATAAAAATCTTATTTTTGAAGCAAATGTTTGCTAAAATGTTCAGTTACAGAAGAAAATTAACCGCTTGCATTTTGATGCATTCTCTTCTTGTTGTAGATGAATAAATACGGTAGGTCTTAAAATTTTTTTTTTTCCCCACACAACAAACCAAAATTAAGTCTATGTCTGCTATGTCTTTTTGCTACGACAACAAAAGCACATGAACGGGACACACTCGTAATTACTAATGTGGTATGGTTCATCTTTCCCACAGCAAGTGAAGGCAGCACGACCAAATATACCAGAAATAATAGTATAAGAAGACGGGGAAGCCCTACTGACTTCTGAGTCAACAAAATATCGTTCTGTCCATTTTGACATTAAGCGTCAGCGTTATTTTGTGTATTTTTCCCATTTTTTCCCCCAGTATTAAGTCTTTCAGCATTTTTAAGATCTTTTTAAGGGAACCTCGGACTTAAAGACTTGTAGGCGCTAATAAGCCACAATTGTTCTCTTTTACTAAAATATGTTATTAGAAACACATAAAATATTGCTATTGATTTAAAAATCTAGAATATTTAGCACATGTTTTGACCTACGGAGGGCACCATGTTTTATGGATGCTCGGGGTGATGACGTATTTTGTCACTGTCACTCGACGTATACTACCGGGTTACTGCAATTCCTTCTACGCGGCCAGACGTCCAACACATGCGCTCGTCGTGTAAAAGCGGCGAGTACTTACAATTTGTGTTTTTATTGAGTCTTTTATTACCTCCAAATAATTTTTGCATGTCTTTCCCTCTCATACTATTATACTTTTTCAGGTTGGTAGCTTTAAAGTTGTTGATCAGCTGACCACATTAGTCACCTTACATATTTAAACCACCCTTATTTGATATTACAACGTTTAAGTATTTTCTTAAGGGATCTTTAGTATGTTTTGTCTGTATGCATCTAAACAAAACAAGATGAAAGGGCACGGTAGTTCTTTGGGGGTCTAACTCGCCCTAACTCTTGTAGGACGTTTCACCGGTGTAGCACATTTTGGCAGAACACAGTTTTTTTTCCTACTCTTGTCTCGTCTCATCCCGTCTTTCCTGTTCATTTTGCTTTCGCTGCTCGTTTCATGAAATATTGACAGTGCTGTTATGCTCATTATTGTTCCTCTCGGGTTCAAACTGAAAAGGTTGAACAGTCATACTCTGGAAGCCTGGCAGCGTAACTATGTGACGTCACCGCCCTGCGACGTCAACAACATTGGCGACCTACTAGTTCAACTAATTTTACACATTGTATGAAAACGAAAACATCAAGAGGGGTTTCAATATCAAATTATTTTAACTCATAATAACATTTATCCTTTAAGAACAACAAGTCTTTCGATCCGTGGATCGCTTTAGTATCTCCAGCAACGTGTTCATCTCATGTACAGACAAGTTTAGTTTAGCGCAAGTTGCGCCTACAGTCTTCTGCGCACTTTCTACTTCCGTGAATGACATAAACGCATATACTGACGTCACAGGTAAAGACGGTTTGTTAAAAAAATTTTGGAATAAAATGTTTTCATGTGCGCTGATCAGATTATCAGTCGGCAAAAACTACCCCTCTTAATCGGAATGGGCTGGATCGGATAAGAATATTCTGAATGGGGTGTGTACATGAAGCATTTTTATTCTGACCAGGCTTTTATTCCAAATAAATGTGTCCACGTCCAATCACATTCGTAAATGAATGGCTTCTGGTTTTTGAAATGTAAATAAACCAAACTATTGTGATAACACAACAAAATTGCAATAACTGCACTAACTATCAAAGTGAAGTCTAACTGTAACTGTAGTCTTGAAACAAATCTGAATAAGGAAAAACATTTCGATAAAATAATGGAAAGTGGTTAAACTAGTAGCTGAGATCTGTCATGACAGAACATCGCTTCAATGATATCTGGGGCCATCTAGCGTCGTGAATGGGGAGAGTAGCTGAGATCTGTCATAACAGAACATCGCTTCAATGATATCTGGCGTCATCTACCGTCGTGAATGGGTATAATGTCTAGACCGCGAATATCAGACGACCTCCTCTTTATCAATCTTATTTCAATGCAAAAAACACCATCTTATATTCGGGCCAATACGGTAGTTTTCGCATTCCATATGAGATTACAAACTATTTTGCATACAGGACTATATATGGATTTTGAAACACAGAAGCAGTAGGCTGCACATTCTTAGAAAACTTCCATGGAGCAACAAAATTTGCAATGCCTGATAATAAAGTACAGTAGCGTATTATACCCACTTTCAACATTTCAAACATTACACATGACAAGAGCAGGAGTGAAAGTGGGCCGGAACGGGGCGGAACAGGGCTTTGATCCCGAAAATATGACTGCAACTGTCAAAACCCCATGCTAAAAACAACCTGCCTGCCTGCCACACAGGGATCTCCAAAAGGAAAACAATCTACTAAAGTTAGATTTACATACACAAGTGTTAACAACAAGGTTAATAAAGTGCTTGTGTGGTGTCATCCGTTTCCACTGATATTTAACATTTATTTATTCCATGGACGAAGCATTTCAAGGTCCTGGAGTGGCCTAGCCAGTCTCCAGGTCTCAACCCCATAGAAAATCTGCGGAGGGAGTTGAAAGTCCGTGTTGCCCAACGACAGCCCCAAAACATCACTGCTCTAGAGGAGATCTGCATGGAGAAATGGGCCAAAATACCAGCGACAGTGTGTGAAAAGCTTGTAAGATTTACAGAAAACATTTGGCCTCCGTTATTGCCAACAAAGGGTACATAACAAAGTATTGAGATGAACTTTTGGTATAGACCAAATACATATTTTCCACCAATATTTGCAAATAAATTCTTTAAAAATCAAACAATGTGATTTTCTGTTTTTTTTTTTCCACATTCTGTCTCTCATGGTTGAGGTTTACCCATGTTGACAATTACAGGCCTCTCTAATATTTTCAAGTGGGAGAACTTGCACAATTACTGGTTGACTAAATACTTATTTGCCCCACTGTATATTTTGGTTCATTTACCTATGTTAGGCTACTTATTTCCTTATAATTAAAAAAAAATGAATGTTTGTTATCTTAAATATATTCCATTTTCACTGGGCATAATGTAAGTCATTTGTACCTAATTTGTTCATGTACTGTATGTTACTTTAAAATGCAATTTTGAATGAAAATCAGTTTCTCATGTATGCCTTGTTACAGTAAGAGTAATACAGCAGCCTAATGCATGTGTAAAGCCTGTTTTATTTATTTATTATTATTACTATTATTAGGGCCCGAGCACTAAGTGTGCGAAGGCCCGATTGTTTTGCAAAGGATTATTTTTTAAAATCTTTTACATTTTTTATTTTTTTTCAGGGCAAATGAAAACGGCCAATTTGGAGGCCTGCACATGCACGAAAAGTCACCAAAATGTGCACACATGGAAAATTGTACATTTCGATAATTTTGCAACGTTGCAAAAAAAATCTAACAAAATGGCTCATTGGCGCCCCCTTGAAAATTTAAAATTGGCCTATAACATTAGGGTATGTCAGCATAGAGCAATGAAATTTGGGGAGTCTATACCTTGTCCAAAACCGTTCCAAAAAAGCATTGGCACCCATATTCCAAACCCAACAGGAAATCGGTTATTTTGGATCGAATATGAAATTTTTATCGATTTACAGGGTGCACATTTGAGACCTTTTCGCCGAAGGAGTTAGTTGGATCATCTTCAAAAATGGTGAGACTGTTCAGGAGACATATGAGATCTTAACTTTTTAAAATGGTGCATTTTCATTCACGGGTCTGACCTGGGCGTGGTGCCAAAGTCGGCCATTTTTTTGGCAAAATGACAAATTCAGTAAATGACTAATAGTTCCTTGACACAACGTTCAATCTTTTTCATATCTGGCATGTATGTGCGGTATCCCACCCCTAACACGAGTGCATTGAAATATTACCCATTAGGCCTAGCGCCCCCTAGTGAGAACAGGAAATGCCTTTTTTTACGAGACAGGTTCCTCCTCCAAGGGAAAAAAAATCTGTTGACCTCAAACTTGCATCAGGGGAGCCTTAAGACCTGTGTTCAGGTGCCTGATGAAAAATATTGAGGTTTCGTTGAAGCGGCGGGGTCCAAACAGGAAAGTGAAAATGAACGTCAACAATTTGCCTCGCAAAAAACTGTCAGAACAGTCATAACTCAGCAGATATACAACATTTCTGCGCCAAACTTCCCGTGCTTGTTGAGAGTCATACCCTGAAGGGTCTTGTAAGGGTCATTTGCATCAACTCTACAGTGCCAACTAGTGGCGACAGAAAGGAGTTTTAAAACAGGCCTTTCCTATTGGGTTTTTTTCAACGTAGAGCAATGATATTTGGGGAGTCCATACCTTATGCAAAACTGTTCCAAAAAGTCTCTTGCACCCTTTTTCCAAATCAAATAGAAAATCGGGTATTTTGGATCGAATGTGAAATTTTTATCCATTTGTAGTGTAGTTTAAATTTGGAGGCCTGAACATGCACGAAAACTCACCAAATTTTGCACATACATGCGGCTTTGCATGGATTTCGATAATCTTGCAACGTTACAAAAAAATGTAACAAAATAGCTCAGTGGCGCCCCCTTGAATTTTTCAAAAAGGCGTTTCCTATTAGGTTTTTTTAACGTAGAGCAATGAAATTTGGGGAGTCGATACCTTGTGCAAAACTGCTCCAAAAAGTGTCTTGAACCCATATTCCAAACCCAACAGGAAATCAGGTATTTTGGATCGAATGTGAATTTTTTATCAATTAACAGGGTGCTCATTTGAGACCTTGTCACGGAGGGAGTTAGTTGGATCATCTTCAAAATTGGTAAAACTATTCAGGAGACATAGGAGATCTAAAATTTTCAAAATGGTGCGTTTTTATTCATGGGTCTGACCTGGGCGTGGTGCCAAAGTCGGCCATTTTTTCGGCAAAATGACAAATTCAGTAAAAGACTAATAGCTCCTTGACACAACGTTCAATCTTTTTCATATCTGGCATGTATGTGCGTGATCCCACCCTTAACACGAGTGCATTGAAACATTACCCATTGGGCCGAGCGCTCCCTATTGTCACTCATTTTTCTAATATATGTCCAGTTATTTTCAGGTTGGTCATTGTAGTTTCAAGACCTTTTGAAATACTTGTTTTACGGCCCATGTCCACATGTCTCTGTCTGTTGCCGTGACGACCCTTTATTCGCCCCTTTTTTGTAGTACTCTCTCCAATAGGGTTTTTTATCTCTTAGGTGTGTGAATGTAAAGAGGCAACTTTCGAGCATGTTAGGTTCTAATAAGATGATTAGAGAGGACGATCTGCCACCACCCTGACCTGGACACTGTCCGAGTTGCGTGACGTCCGAGTTGCGCTAGATTGCGAGGGCCCGTTCAGTACTGCTTGTAGGCCTAGCTATTATTATTTTTTTATTTCATTTTTTTTTCAGGGCAAATGAAAACGGCCAATTTGGAGGCCTGAACATGCACGAAAAGTCACCAAAATTTGCACATACGTGCGGAAAATTGTAAATTTTGATAATTTTGCAACGTTGCAAAAAAATGTGACAAAATGGCTCAGTGGCGCCCCCTTGAAAATTTAAAATTGGCCTATAACATTAGGGTCTGTCAGCGTAGAGCAATGAAATTTGGGGAGTCTATACCTTGTCCAAAACCGCTACAAAAAAGCATTTACACCCATATTCCAAACCCAACAGGAAATCGGTTATTTTGGATCGAATATGAAATTTTTATCGATTTACAGGGTGCACATTTGAGACCTTTTCGCCGAGGGAGTTAGTTGGATCATCTTCAAAATTTGTGAGAATGTTCAGGAGACATATGAGAGCTTAAGTGTTTAAAATGGTGCGTTTTCATTCACGGGTCTGACCTGGGCGTGGTGCCAAAGTCGGCCATTTTTTCGGCAAAATGACAAATTCAATAAATGACTAATAGTTCTTACAGCGCCAACTAGTGGCAATAGAAAGTCACTCATTTTTCTAATATATGTCCAGTTATTTTCAGGTTGGTCATTGTAGTTTCAAGACCTTTTGAAATACTTATTTTACGGCCCATGTCCACATGTCTATGTCTGTTGCCGTGACGACCCTTTATTCGCTCCTTTTTTGTAGTACTCTCTCCAATAGGGTTTTTTATCTCTTAGGTGTGTGAATGTAAAGAGGCGACTTTCGAGCATGTTGGGTTCTAATGAGATGATTAGAGAGGACGATCTGCCACCACCCTGACCTGCACACTGTCCGAGTTGCGTGACGTCCGAGTTGCGCTAGATTGCGAGGGCCTGTTCAGTCCTGCTTGCAGGCCTTGTTATTATTATTATTATTATTATTATTTGCATTTCTGTGGTTTTAGGAGGTTTGAACCACCAACCCCCCATATGGCTCCGTGGCGACCTTTTAGTCAGGGAGTTACGGTAAGAAATTTTAGCCACTTTTACCCCTTGACAAGAGTATTAATAGTCCTGACTAATCTATTGAGAGTTGTGAATTCTCACATTATTTGCAAAACAATTTTTAGTTGTATAACATGACCTACATTTTTGCATACATTTAATTTATTCTAACAAAATGCCTATTTCTGTATGTAATTGAGTGGCAAGTCCATGTCATGTTATGTCTGTATTTTATGATAAATATACAGAAGAAGCAAACTAATGTCACTGTGGTTCCGCCTCTTGTGGTCTCAGCGTGAGCTAGCATGGGGAGAGCTGAGATGTAATTACCCAATCAGTGTGTGCCATCCTTATTAAAATACTACTAACAGTGTGCCATTATTGAAATACCCCCCACCGGACTCTTTCTAATTCATTAAATAAATTAGCGCCACTGTCTTTAATAATTCATAGTATGATGTCTATTTTTTTCCCTCTCCCCTGCTGAGGCTAACCATGACAAAAGGCATGAGTTTAATACAAGACTCTTACGATTGCTTACTTGAATGTATGTACTGCTACGGTACATATGTGAGTGTTTTGGGGGTGGAGGGGCTCATTTCAGTTATTTTAAATATTTTAATATAATAGCTGTTATTTTACCTCACCCTGATATTTAGAAACTATTGAAAGGACTTCATATCTACTCACGCACATGAACGGCGCAAGTCTGTCAAAAGCGCATCTTTGTTTTTTTCCCATTTGGCTTCCACTCGGGTGCGCCGTGTCTCTCGCAATTGCGTTGCATTAATGTGCTAATAAGAATATCCTCGAGCTAGGGAAGAGAAAATAAGTGTCAAATAAAGCAGGAACCCAGATGAGGGACCCATCTATGCTTCTACGTATGTTTAATTGACACATCTGCATCCCTAATGAAATATTTACCGCCACTGATGATGGTGTAGTGATGCGTGGCAATCACCGCTGTGTTGCTGATGGTTATTTTGGCATGTGATTGTGTTCCTGATGTTATTAGCATAGACTGCTGGTTACTATTAATACCCAGACAGGTCCTCAGATGAATTGTAGATGGTTAAATTATTTTTATCTATAACTTGGGGCAGTAAAACTGAAGGCTGTTCATACATTGGGAGAAGTGAATCGGGCGCAATATTTTAACATGGTTATTTGATTAAAGATGATTCTGAATTTAATATTTTGTTTTCTTCTGTTGTTGGCATTATGTGTGAATGGTTAATAAAGATGTTGACCTTTGTTTGGCCACTCATTAAGAATAGATGCAAATGATTTGTATCTCAGGGGAAAAAAAACATCAATGCAAAACAGTTGTCACATAAAGGGAGCTATTTTTTTAGATATGCTGTATGATATCATGTGAGTAGTATACAGTACATTGCAATAAATCATCCAATTGAAGGAACGTTTCTGAAACTCTTATTCTGCTACATTTATTGACTTTTCATGGCATACTATAATAGAACAAAGTAAAATTTAAAGGCTAAATTTCATGAATATAGCCCTTTCAAAGAGAATTATGAACAATTTATAATTCATTCAATTTCCGTGGCTTTGTTTTAAAGTTGTACAAAACAGCTAAGCTTAATATTGAGAGGTTTCTAATACAGTGGTACCTGTACATACAAAGTTAATTCATTCCAGGACCTTGTTTGTAAGTTGAAATGGTCATATGTCGAGCAGGATTTTCCCATAAGAATACATTATAATTCCATTAACTCGTTCCACAGCCTGAAAACCTACACACAGTCCTTAATAAATACTGCTGGTACTATTACAAATGGCAATTACACATAGCAAAACAAATAAATCATAAATAAAAACCAGGATAATAAAATAATAACTAGGCCTGCAAGCAGGACTGAACGGGCCCTCGCAATCTAGCGCAACTCGGACGTCACGCAACTCGGACAGTGTGCAGGTCAGGGTGGTGGCAGATCATCCTCTCTAATAATCTCATTAGAACCTAACATGCTCGAAAGTCGCCTCTTTACATTCACACACCCAAGAGATAAAAACCCCTATTGGAGAGAGTACTACAAAAAAGGAGCCACTACTGAGCTGTGCAGCCAAGCCCTTATTCAAAACCAAAATGAATCTTCTAACTGGGCAAATTCGACCAAGTGTGCCAAATTCTGTGGCTCTATAAGCTGCCTGAGTCTCTGAAAAAAAAAAAAAAATCCTTTTAATGGCGAACAAAGGGTCGTCACGGCAACAGACAGAGACATGTGGACATGGGCCGTAAAATAAGTACTTCAAAAGGTCTTGAAACTACAATGACCAACCTGAAAAGAACTGGACATGTATTGGAAAAACGAGTGACTTTCTATTGCCACTAGTTGGCGCTGTAGGGTTGATGCAAATGACCCCTACATGACCCTTCAGAGTATGACTCAACAAGCACGAGATGTTTGGCGCAGATATGTTGTAGAACTTCCAAGTTATGACTGTTCAAAACTTGTAAGACGAAATGGCTTCAGTCATGTTCACTTCTCCTGTTGGACCCTTCTGCTTCAACCAAACCTCAGTATTTTTCATCAGGCACATGAACACATGTCTTATGGCTCCCCTGATGCAGGTTTGAGGTGAATATATTTTTTTTCCTTGGAGGAGGAGCCTGTTTTGTAAAAAAAGGCATTTCCTGTTCCCACTAGGGGGCGCTAGGCCTAATGGGTAATATTTCAATGCACTTGTGTTAAGGGTGGGATCCTGCACATACATGCCAGATATGAAAAAGATTGAAAGTTGTGTCAAGGAGCTATTAGTCATTTACTGAATTTGTCATTTTGCCAAAAAAATGGCCGACTTTGGCACCACGCCCAGGTCAGACCCGTGAATGAAAACGGACCATTTTAGAAACTTAAGATCTCATATGTCTCCTGAACAGTCTCACCAATTTTGAAGATGATCCAACTAACTCCCCCGGCGAAAAGGTCTCAAATGTGCACCCTGTAAATCGATAAAAATTTCATATTCGATCCAAAATAACCGATTTCCTGTTGGGTTTGGAATATGGGTGCCAATGCTTTTTTGGAGCGGTTTTGGACAAGGTATAGACTCCCCAAGTTTCATTGCTCTATGCAGACAGACCCTAATGTTATAGGCCAATTTTAAAATTTCAAGGGAGCGCCACTGAGCCATTTTGTTACATTTTTTTGCAACGTTGCAAAATTATCGAAATTTACAATTTTCCGCACGTATGTGCAAATTTTGGTGACTTTTCGTGCATGTTCAGGCAGGCCTCCAAATTGGCCGTTTTCATTTGCCCTGGAAAAAAAAAAAAAAAAAATCCTTTGCAAAACAATAGGGCCTTCGCACGCTTAGTGCTCGGGCCCTAATAATATTAATTCCTGTAATAATGTAACAAATCGGGTTCTAATCTGGCGTACGTGTTTTGCAGGGTGTACCTGAACTCACCGCGTGGCTGATGTGACGGAAAGAGAAAGGTGCGGCAGAGATTGTACTTTCTCTTTTAATGTGTTGTTGTTGGCGTCAGCTGCGGCGGACAGTAGGTGTGTTGTGTTGCACAAGTTCTGGAATAAATGATAAAAACCTGACGAAGCTGGCGATTTCTTTGGTGATGTTACTAGAACTTAGAAACTTAGAAAGACTGGCGAACAGAGGTCGGAGGAGTACCGTCAAGATCATAGACATTCTAAGGCTGTATTGTTCACAGTTCACAGATGTGGACATCACGCTCATATTTATCTTTCATTTCCATCTTTATTTCAATGGTAAGCGTCACCTTTTTGCGAGACACAGCGAAAACCAAAAGTGGTATTTGCCATGTGGCAAAAATGTTTTGCCACGTGGCATTTTTTTTTGCCATGTGGCAAAATGTTTTTTTTGCCATGTGGCAAAATGTTTTTGCCATGTGGCATTTTTTTTTGCTATGTGGCAAATTTTTTGCCATGTGGCAAAATGGATTTTGCCAGGTGGCTTTTTTTTGCCATGTAGCATTTTTTTTTTTGGTATGTGGCAAAATGCATTTTGGTTTGTGGGGGGGCTATATGACATTTTTTGGGGTATATGGCTGTTTTGCAGGCCATAAAAGTCCATGTCATTGACGGCCCTGCACGTCCAAATTTTACTTTCATTTAAATAGCAGAAAAACATGTGTGGTTGTGACTTTTGACCATACGCTGTACATTAGAGCTTATTGACGTTCAACTGGCACCCAAGTAAGGCTCTGCCATTGACAGCTATGCACGTCCAAATTTTATTTTCATTTTAAATGGCAGAAAAACATGTGTGGCTGTGATTTTTTTACCATACCATTATACCATTTTGCTTATTTACCACCTGCACTAGCCTTCTTGCAACCATTGTTGAGTTCTCTCACAAGAAGATCTGCCATGCGTCCGTCTGTGACACTGTCATAAATGGTCATATTTCAAGCATGTCGTAGGATGTAGAAACAAATGGTGAGTCAAATTTTACGTCGGATGTCGAAAAATTCGTTTGTCGAAGCGATCGTATGTTGAGGTACCACTGTATTTATAATCCTATGATTTAGCAAACGATATGTTTAACAATATATTTGGCAGTGAGATTCACCGTAGTTCTGAGTTCAAGCAGTAGAATTTCCTTTTTAAAGGCATTTTCGAAACTGCTGTAGCATCGTATCCCGTAAAATTGTCTACGTGCACAATATGAAGTGGGTTTTACCACATATAACATTAAATTACTTACCATAAGTTTATACTCACTTAATGCATGCTATTTGGAGGCCTCCTGCACTAACGCCTGTATGTGCGTGTGCGCCACGCTTGTCGGGATGGGGCGAACCTCTCAGCCATGTCAGGGACAGCTTCGTGTAGGGTGGCAGCCGGCTAAAATGATGATGATGAAATTAAAATTCTGCGCCCAGCAGAAGGGGCTGCTGCGATTTCACTGGCGGCTGTTCGCATCGATCTGTTCCAGCATTTGACTTTCAACCATGACAAAACTGTGGGCAAATTAATTGTTCTCCAGGATATTAGGCATCAGAGTCCATTAATCCTCTCTGGAGCACCACACCACATGAATACTAATCGTCTTTCCAGGCAGCCGTCTCATCCCTTGCTGCACTTGCCGTCTTCCCTTTTTCTTCCTACCCATTTCATTCTTTTGGTGCCATTGTTTCATCTGTTACTTTTAGGCTTTGCTTTGCTTATTTCTACAAACATTCCATGAATTCAAAACACTGTTGTTAAGCTACTGGGTTGAAATTAAATGGAGGCATTGTAAAATAATAATTTATTGACACTGAAACCAATATAGGTAGTCATTTCACTTCAATAACTTATGAATATTACAAAAACACAATAAAATATAATCTTAGTGATTAATCGGAAACCTAAAAAAACAACCTTTCTAATGTTCATATAAATGATTTTAAGTTGGACTTGCCATTTACTGTATAATGAAAGAGACAAACAAACAGAAAATAGTCTTTTAGACCACCTATATGGAATGTTGTATTATACATTCTATAAAAAACCCATATATTTACTCTGTATTAGTTTCCCTGCCTAGATAAGATTGTGCTAATGGCGTAGTCTGCCTGACATTTGAGAGTGGGAAAAAATAGCCCCCAACTCCAATTATGTAAGATATTAACACATTAGTCGGTGTGAGATCTAATTGGATAGAAGCCCTGCACACCATGACAACAATCACCTAGACCCTGTTTATCTCATAATTGATAGTCTGGAGCTAAAGCAGCACGGGCATCAAAAATTCATACAGCCCAGTGAGGGATGGCCCTCCCCACTATTGATTGCATTTTGGTTTCCTCCCTCCAACCAAAGTAATTTGATGAGCTTTGGCTTGAGCCTGTGATACTGAAGTTTTGCTGTTTTTATAGATGGCTTGTGTGATGCAGCAGTAATAGCGTTGTATCACATTAAAGTCGACAGGGTCAGGGACTCAGACACTATATATTCACACCCCTAGCTTATTTACAAACCACTGGAGATATACCTCATTTGAGCCTGCAAATATAAATTGGGTTGCATCATACTGATGAGCTACTAGCCTAATGCCTCAAGCATTCTAGGGGAGTCTCAAACTAGCTGTAACTTTTTAATGCCACATTATGTGAAATACTGAAATAAACAGTATAATAAGTATTGTAAATCCTGCACATATAAATATACTTAATTTTTTCCCCATGTTTTCAGTAATGTACAGCATCATCCTGTGGCATCCAAGGAATGAATGCTTCAGTGTTCCCAAGTTGTTCCATCCATGTTAGGCAACTGTTTTTGGTGCAGTATTACTGTAATTTTCGCACTATAAGGCGCGCCTGCCTATAAGTCGCCACCCATCAAATTTGACAAGAAAACAGCATTCATAGATAAGCTGCACTGGACTATATGCCATGGCTGTCCTCACCGTATTATGGGACATATACACCAAAATATATTATCTGGTAACACTTTATTAAACAGCAGCATCATACGACTGTCATAAGACCAAATTAACCACCATGAAGCTCTGAACCAATTGGCTGCAAAGCTTCATTGCTTCAAGAAGCTTCATTTGGCCATCACTACTCCCTTACGCGAAACAGTCAACCTCTGCTGCCACCTGCTGTCAACAATGTTGTTGTACAACATGTTTCCTAGCATGCATTGCAGCGCAACAGATAACATATACAAATAACAATCAAAATTCATGTTCCGTGTGCTAATCATTTCTTCAGTTACTGTTCCATTTGTTTCATTAATTGCTATTTATGGTATTTGGTAACACTTTATTTGACAGTGGTGCCATAAGACTGTCATTAGACAATCATAATTATAACATGACAATATCATGAGCATTAATGAATGCTTAAAACGGATGTCATTTAGTGTTATCCTGCAAATTATCTCACTTTTGAATGGATGTAAAAGATCCCAGCTGGACATAAATGGAGTTAGTGACATAATCTGCCGGATGACACTTAATGACATCGGTCATAAGCATTCAGTAATGCTCATGATAGTGTCATGTCATAATTACGACAGTCATATGGCAGTCTTATGACGCACTTTCAAATAGAGTGTTATCTATTAACCCAAATAAATCAACAAATAAGCCCCACTGGACTATAAGCCACAGGATTCAAAATGAAGTAGTGGTGCAGCGATTAATCGATTAGTAATATGATTAGAAAAAAAATATTCGAATGAAATTTTGCTGCTTTGAGTATTCGTTTAATTAAAGTGGTGTTGTAATGGTTTGTTTTGAAAGTGTTTGCATTTATTTTTATTGATTTGGGTGGATACACTTCCCTCTAGTGGCAACAGTGAATGTGACATAACTCATTTCACATGGCTGAATCCAGCTGCTCCCTGTTAAGACCAACATAAGCTAAGTTTTTGTTTGAGCAAATGTACATGTGTTTTTAATGCATTTGTAATTTAGTCTATAGTTTAACAGTTTTTTTTTTTTGTGGGAATATGTGTTTTAACCATGTTTTAAGCGCGTTGTAAAAAGTTATAAAAAAAATTAAAAAAAAGTTAGCATTTTTTAGCATTTAAGCTAGCGGACTTTTGCTGTGTAAGCCAATTGTTCTTTTGTTGTACTTAGATCCTCATTTATTTATTTTTTTATACCGTTTGAGACTCGGTTCAGGTATTTTAATTTCTTATGTTCCTTATCCGATTACTCGATTATTCGAATTAACTAGTCCTTCGATTAATCGACTACTAAAATAATCGATAGCTGCAGCCCTAAAATGAAGGGGGGAAAAGTAGCAGCTTATAGTCCAAAAATTACTGTAATCAGTTTTGTTGTTGCTGTCAGAAACATGGCAGCAACAAAGAACTGACAAGAACTGAAAGAAAGCAGGAAACGAAATGCTAACAAAATGATGAGAAAACATTGAAAACCTGGACAATACATCAGTGGCTGGGAGAAGTGTACGCAAGGAGAGGGCTCATGAGGACAGGTGACAATGAAAATTTAATCAGGATACAAGACAAGAACTAAAACCATGGCACTGCAAGGAAGAAACTACACCCTTGGTCAGAAGTTTTGTGACTGTGTCTCATTCAATTGATTGGTCAAAAGTATCTATAAGTAAACTTATAGAGCAGGTGTAAATCTGAACACAACCAAAACACAGACCATGGTCCTCTTCTCTTTCCAAGGTTTAAAGTCAATAAAATTCACCCCCGTGTTCAATGGTTTCGAAATACTTTCCTTAAAAATATGGGATATTTTTAATGACAAAAGTAACATTGTTTGTTGGAAAATGCTGAACACATTTATCCAGCTACAAACATGTTAATTGGTTTGAAATATTAATTCTATATAAAATGCTTCTATGACAGTCACTATGAATCTGGAAGGAAAAAAAAATAGTGCTACAACAGGCTGAAGGCTATGACAAAGAGTGCGCCTGCCCTCTACTGGCTAACTTCTTCCTTAAAAGCAAATCATCTAACTGATTAATTAATCAGCCCTGAAGCAAAAAAGAGCTCTCAGATCGATGTATGTATGACACACCTACTAAACATTTAATTGTGAGCCGTCAATGAATAACGGAGAAATCGATTTTAAAAAATGATAGTGAACACATCCGGACCAACAACAACTACATGAGATATGACTACCTAAGGATGCAATGCATTGTGTTTTTCAATCATTAATTGTCTTGTCCGCATGAAGATCGTGGGGGTGCTAGCGCCTATCCCAGCTGACTATGGGCGGAAGACGGAGTGAACTGAACTGGTCACCGGCCAATCGCCAATATAAATGCATACATATATTTTTTTAAAGGTATATTTGGAATTATAACAAATACTCTCATCTTAGACACTTTCACTTCAAGGTTTGCATCCTAAAGTTGATTGAGTGTGCCTTTGAAAGCAGACTCAACATAATTTCATTCAACTTTCCACACATAGCGATAGACTGAAAGGGATAAACAGATTCCCATTTTTTATGAAAAGAGGACAACCCCCTCAAAACAGCCATATATTTGCATATTCACTGCGAAAGACTTATTTATTTATATGTATGTTTAAATTATGTATTATACAAATATTTCATAACACATATTTACATAAACATACAACTATGAATAGGTTAACTGTTTTAGCTTCCAACAAGACCAAATGGCCTTAAGGTCATATGCAGTAACCGTCTTTTGGGCTCCGACATAACATACCGGTAGAAAACTTACAACCCATGCAGCTGCCTCTGAATACAGTGAGTCTTGCATGCACATGTAACAAAATCTGACAGGTGTTCAAATAACCTCTTGAAAACATTCCGAGAAAAGCAGTGTGAAAAAATAAGACAGCACATAATTGCAACACAATTAATGGCCTCCACAGGGAGATTACACAGTTTAAGTATGGTAAATAAGGGATATTTTGACAGTCAAAAATCACATCACTGTTTTTGATAGTTTTTTAAAGATACAAATCCATGCATATTGTTTAACAGATTTTCAAATTTAAACAACAGACACCGGCAAGACCCAAACAGACAATCAGGCTAGAGGTAAAGCGGTTTGCTGAGGGAAGATGGGGATGTCCATCCCCTGGTGCTGTGTGTTCTACAGTGCTGACTGATTTCTGACACGGGGAAGCTTAAAAATAAGATGTAAAGTGGGCTCTGATTCTTGAAGCCTTGAAGTCAGTGTGCTGTTTGTGTCTCTCAATATACAGTACACTGCTGGCCAAAAATATTGGCACCCCTGCAATTCTGTCTGATAATGCTCAATTTCTCCCAGAAAATGATTGCAATAACAAATGCTTTGGTAGTAGTATCTTCCTTTATTTTGCATGCAATGAAAAAACACAATAGAGAATTGGAAAAAAAATCATTATCATTTTACACACAACTCCACAAATGGGCTGGGCAAATGTATTGGCACCTTTTGAAAAATCATGTACTGCTTCTCTCATTTGTGTAATTAACCGCACCTGTTACTTACCTGTAGTACATAACAGGTGGTGGCAATAACCAAATCACACTTGCAGACAGTTTAAATGGATTAAAGATGAGTCAACCTCTGTCCTGTGTCCTTGTGTGTACCACATTGAGCATGGAGAAAAGAAAGAAGACAAAAGAACTGTCTGAGGACTTGAGAAGCAAAATTGTGAGAAAGCATGGGCAATCTCAAGGCTACAAGTCCATCTCCAAAGACTTGAATGTTCCTGTGTCAACCGTGCGCAGTGTCATCAATATGTGTAAGGCCCATGGCACTGTGGCTAACTTCCCTAGATGTGGATTGAAAAGAAAAATTGATGAGAGGTTTTAACGAAAGATTGTGCGGATGGTGGAGAAAAAAACCTCGACTAAAATCCAAACAAGTTCAAGCTGTCCTGCAGTCCCAGGGTACAACAGTGTCAACCCGTACTATCCGTCGGCATCTGAATGAAAGGGACTCTATGGTAGGATACCTAGGAAGACCCCACTTCTGACCCAGAGACATAAAAAAGCCAGGCTGGAGTTTGCAAACACTTACCTGAGAAAGCCAAAAACGTTTTGGAAGAATGTTCTCTGGTTAGATGAGTCAAAAGTAGAGCTTTTTGGGTAAAGGCATCAACATACATTTTACAGGAAAAAAACAGGCCTTCAAAGAAAAGAACAAGGTCCCCATAATCAAACATGGCAGAGGTTCCCTGATGTTTTGGGGTTCCTTTGCTACCTCTGGCACTGGACTGCTTGACCGTGTGGATGGCATTATGAAGTCTGTAGACTACCAACAAATTTTGCAGCCTAATGTAGGGCCCAGTGTGAGAAAGCTGGGTCTCTCTCAGAGGTCATGGGTCTTCCAGCAGGACAATGACCCAAAACACACTTCAAAAAGCACTAGAAACTGCTTTGAGAGAAAGCACTGGAGACTTCTAAAGTGGCCAGCAATGAGCCCAGACCTGAATCCCATAGACCACAGGTGTCAAACCGATTCCAGAAAGGGCCAAGTGGTTGCTGGATTTTGTTCCAACCGATACCGTGCAGAGAGTTTAACCAATGAACTTCCTACTGAAACAAGCAGCACCTGACAAAGTTCAACTGATTACACATGTAAAAGATATGATTGGTGAAAAGGTGTCCTCTTCATTGGTTGGAAAGCAAACCTGCACCCACTTGGCCCTTTCTGGAATCAGTTTGACACCTGTGCCATAGACCATCTGTGGGGAGATCTGAAAATGGCAGTTTGGAGAAGATACCCTTCAAATCTCAGAGATCTGGAGCAGTTGGCCAAAGAAGAATGGTCTAAAATTCCAGCAGAGCATGATTGACACCGGAAGTGGTTGTTCACAGTTATTTTGTCATTTTGTGTAAAATGATAATGATTTCATTTTTTTTCCATTCTCTTTTGTGTTTTTTCATTGCAAGCAAAATAAATGAAGATACTACCAATTGAGAATTATCTGACAGAATTGCAGTGGTGCCAATACTTTTGGCTAACAGTGCATCTATCTGTCCTATGTATCTTAATGTATCTGCCCATTTCTATGCTCCCATACAAACTATCCCCAAAATTTGTTTTAATTTACATTTTTGTGCACACTGTTTCCACATATAGTAAATACATAATAATATACTTAAAATAGAGAAATGGGAATAAGGTGAACAGGGAGTCAAAAAACAACGTGCCAAAGAACCAGGGAAGTGGAGCATAGAATAGAGAGGAGGGAGAAAAGGCATGAGTGGGAGATTGAGTCCCTGATGGGCTCTTTCTAGCCAAATCTCTCCTTTGCTCTCTGGCTGCCTCGCCTCTCTTCTAGTGCTAATTAATTGGGCTGGGGAATCAACACTCTCATCTTAAATCTGTTCCTAATTGAGCAGTCCTTTCTGCCAGTGTCAGACGGCTCAGCGTGTCTCTTCTCCGTGATTTGGAGCTAAATGCACTGTCGCTTTATTACCCACCACATAACTTGTAACCATTGTAACAATCAGATACTTACCACAATTACAGTGTTGGCCTTTTACAGTATCTACATTATCAGCCCCTACTGTCTCCGCCAAAGGTGAAACTGATGATGTACAGAAAAGGGTGTTAAAATGCCGGGCTTTTTTAAAAAGTGTACATGGCAACCAATGAGAAAAAAAACACAACGACAAGCACAGTCAGTCATTAATTGTGGAATGTACATTTACTCGGCTTTAGTGTATTGCCTACGATCTCAATGTTGAGGGACGGGACATTTGATTTTACATTTAGTTTATTTTGACTTAAAAAAAGAATAAAATAAAATAGAAATAGGGTACAAAAGTCCCTATAATAAAATCAATATTAACTGTAAAAAAAAAAAAAAATAGTAACATAGAATATTTAACCACCACACCAATTAATCTAAACAATGGCAATAATAATGAAAAAATCCGCTATGCCCAGTAAACCCCAATGTACTTTAAATTGTTTTCTTTTCAAGCCATAATAACGAACGCAATCTGCTGAAGTCCTACATGAGGGTGGTTCAAATGCAAACGCTTTTTACGACTTGAGATGTTTCCTAAACTGATCTAATTACAAAGGGATTATGTATACAACATTTCCATTTTATGCATCAGTGTTTGTATTGAAATTAAACAATAGTAAAATGAATAAAGTAGAGGTGAAATTATTACTCGAGTAACTTGGGTTTGAAAATTGATCGAGGAATTTTATTCGCCTCGAGGAATCGTTTAATTTTGCCAAGTCCAAGCATCACGTTTTGCCTGGACTACTTTTAATGCGGCACAACACAGAAGAAAACAGCGGCAGTGGATATATTTGATTTCAAGCATGCATGAATATAGAGGTAATGGCGAAGAAGCCGACGAAAGCCAAGAGAAATGCACCAAGAAAAGGCAGAAATGATCAAAAGTGTGTTAGCATTTCAAGTTGGACACCAAGGTGAACACTGTTGCATGTATTCTCTGTAAGACATTGCTTGCATACCATTCCAGCACGTCTTCAATGCTACAGCATCTCCACCGGAGACATCCCATTTACTGCGAGGGTGGAGGACCGACACCCAAGACAAGGGAAAAATTGTAAAATTAATCTAATATATTAGCGCTACATTGACTTAACGTTATAGTACCTTGCTAATATAACGTGAGCTCTGCAGAGAGTTTCTCCTAATTATGACTACTATCGATGCGTGGCTAACTTGCCTTTCATACAGGCTTTATTTAATCTGTGGAAAAAACACAGCGCTGTAGAGTGATGACTGTGTAAAATAAAAACACATTAAAGACAACTGAGATGTCAATTTTAGCTCAGTTGTCATTGATGGATAAGACAAGTGGCACTGGTGCCTAATGTGCAGGTATACCACAGGTATCATACATTTATTTTGAGAACTGCAAAAACTCAATCTTATCAGGACTTACAATTTAGACTAACTTAAAACTTAACTAGAATATAAATTTTGCTTGAAACAAATGAAAATTCAATTGAAACACATGGGAAAAACAACTACCTTTTAAGTGATGTGTGTTATCAAGTGTCATGATAGTTTTAGGTAAGAAACAAAACAAAACAAACAAAAAAATATTATAAGATTTCAAGTTGTTCTAGGTTCAAAGGTTTTTGCCTCCTAAATGCCACGCCCACAAAGAATTGTAAAGGAGAAGACCGTTATGCCTGTAAATTGTTACTTGTAACCAGTGTTGTTAATCTTACTTTAAAAAAGTAATTAATAACAGTTACAAATTACTTCTCCCAAAAAGTAAGTGCGTTAGTAACTCAGTTACCTGAATGTAAGAGTAATTAGTTACTTGGCAAAGTAACTAGTGATTATTTTCATTCTTTATTTTTCCTCAAAAACAAAAAACAGGTCACACAATGTGAAGTTTAAAGGGTTTTTGGGATAATTGGGCCTAGCCCAATTCTTTACCCTCCACTTAAATAGACACAGGGGTATTGCGATAACTAGATAGTAACCTTTGCTATGTGTTGAAGTCATTTAATGTTGTGAATCAACCGCTGAAGTTGTTAAAATTGCTCCCGATATTGCATTAGTTCCCTTCTGTCTACTTTCAACATGTGTAAGTTTTAAAACTGTTTCATCATTTAAAGATAGATTTAAGTCAAGATTTTGCCGATTCGGGAGCATTTTAGATAAAAAAGTTACTTAGGTTCGCTAGGAAGGTTTTGTCTACAACAGAGCCTTCCCGAAAGGTCTACTGCTTTAAGATGGCGGCTGTTTACTAACGCATGTAGTCCTTAAAACATGTTGTCAATGCAGCCGTGTCTGTCCTTTGCATCTAGGCCTATAATATGTGATATTTACCAAATCATGTGGCCGTAGTTTGTAGGCTATCGGCTACAGTCAGGTATTATTGTAGCCACCTAGCATCGCATTTTCAACGGCGTCTTCCCCACTCCTGCTGTGCTCTCTCGTCTCCGTGAGTCCATCTCTCTCAGACTATTTTTTTATTCAACCAACTTAGTAACGCATAGTAACGCACGCCTTTCCTGCCTCAGGATGGTAACAGCATTGCCAAGATGAGAAAAGTAATTAATTAGATTACTCACTACTGAAAAAAATAACGCAGTTAGTAACACCGTTATATTCTAACGCCGTTATTAACAACACTGCTTGTAACCAGTTTTGTTAATCTTACTTTAAAAAAAATAATTAATTACAGTTACAAATTACTCCTCCCAAAGAGTAATTGAGTTAGTAATTCATGTACCTCAACGTAACAGTAATTAGTTACTCTGCAAAGTAACTGGCATTACTTTTCATGTTCCACACGTTATTACATGATTCATTCTATAACGTCTTTAACATCACTTATGTTGATAGTAACTGATTGAATTGAACTGTTGTTTTTATTCCCCAAAAAATATCGGTCACCCTTTTTACATTTTTTAAACTGTCAGCTATATAAGAGTGTAACAGTATACAAACTTTCAAATGCTGTGAGAAAAAAAGCCTTTTTCCTGTTGTACTGAACCGTGACTTGTGTGTACCGTCACACTCCTAATAGATATATTTTTCAATATGCAGGTGAGGCTTGAATCTCCTCCCTCTTCTATCTTTGCTCTAGTTGTTTTCTATTAAAAATCACACGCGGTATATGGACACGTCATTCAAGAAAGGTTTAGGGCAAGTGACTATTTATGGTAATAAAAAACAAATTATTATTATATTGTAACATCTACAAGGACTACGCCCACTTGATGATCATAATGCAAACTGAACAGGAAAACAGTCCAATATTTTCAATTAATTGTACCCACCTAAACGCCCCGAACTGTATGCAAAAAATTTCCTGAGCGTTTGACATGACGCTCACCACGCTAAATGCTAATGCTAGCCAGAACGTGAATGCTATGCTAACGCTCTGAGCCACCTAGCTGCGCGTTTGCAACGGCGTCACAATGCCATTCCCCTCCTCCAGTCTCCCGCTCTGCTCTCTCCGTGTCTGTTAGACATTTCTCGCGTCATTCAACCAACGTAGTAGCGCATAGTAACACGCCTTTGCATCCTCGGTAATGGTAACGGCTTTGCAATGATGGAAGAAGTAATAATTGGATTACTCACTACTGACAAAAATAACGACGTTAGTAAAACTGTTATACTCTAACGCCGTTATTAACAATACTGCCTGAAACCAATTTTTATTTTTCTGTTTATATTAAGACCAAATGTTCTTGATACTTACAAGAATACAATAAAGTTGAAAGTTATATAATTTTATATTTGTCTTTTTTTTTTTTTTCTCGAGTTACATCTGAGACTCAATTGTTGGCTGTTAGTATACGTAAAAAATAAAGACTGTCTCAAAATGGTTACATTTTAGGTGAAATGTCTTGTGTTCTCATGTATATTCATAACTGTTCTTTACCTAAAAAAATGTTTTACCCGATTAATTAATAGAATTTTCAATAGAATGCTTGATTACTAAAATATTTGATGGCTGCAACCCTAAAATAAAATTTACTATATTTCAAATATAAATGTAGATTATAGCGCAAAGATTTTTCACCTCTTCCTGCTGTCTGGTGGTCAATGCTGCGGAGATGTTACCATTGTCTTACTTTTTCGTAATATAGTATATATCACAAAGTTCACATGTGCCTGATTTAGTAGGATCATCTATGGCAAATAAGAAAAATTGTAAGGTGTTTGAAGCAATAGGTCGCAGTGATGTCAGTTCATATGTCTACCTTTCACTGAGGAATGGTTTTTACAGGAGCAGCTTTCGGGAGGAACATTGGGCATAAATGAAAGGGTATGCTTAGAAATCAAATCTGGTTCTACTTAGAAGAAGAACCCACCCACTACTTCTCTAGTTTCCATAGCTGTAAATGGCCATGCACACATACACACTTTGGAAATGGAGTTTAATAGTTTTGTGTGTGCGTTTTGTGGTGTGATGGTCCAACACGGCATTGCTTTGATTCTCTCTCTTGGACTGGGAGAGTGATCAATGTTAAAGTTACTGGGAAAAGGGATACAAGAGACAAACTGCTCTTCTCTTTCTCTCACTGTTTTCCAACAGCAGATAAAACATTGACATTCTTGGTTTCTTACACAGAGGTTCACACTCACCTTCCCTACACCTGGAAGGGATTCAGAATTTGCAACCAAGTCATTCAACACAGCACTTCTTGTTAGGTCCAGTAGATGGGAGCTAATAGCAAGAGTGCTTCAAGGCATGGTTCAAATCCACTTATATATGCTATATCCCCTTGCATGACCTTAGAGAATACGCCCATATGTTAAAGTAATCAAATGTGCACAATATCCATAAACCCAACTTGTATATTTTTGATTTGCTGAGACTTTCTGTCTGGAGCTCCATGACATTGAGCGCTGATCCTAACAGGTGTATGCATGTCCACCGCCTGTGTTGTTGAACTGTTGACCGGGGAATAGAGCCAGAGTAAAAAAATATTATATTTCATTCAGATGGTTTCCAAATATGTAGAAAAACATTAAGTGAGGGGGTTGAGCCGCTCCATAAATGGAGTTAACGCAAACACCTGGAATCTTTATGAAGATATACATTAGGAGAGGAACTCATCTGGTATGTACATTTTGTTAACAAACATGTCTTTTACAGTTCATTTTACGAGGCTAACATTGAGTGGAAAATGTGTTGTAATCTCAGTAAATGCAAACTACTTCTATTACTGTTAGGACAATTATACAAACTATTGAACTATTATCAGGCTAAAAAGTCATAATGAATTAAATGGAGAATACATTGACCAGTTTGAGTGCCTAAATTGCCCTCCAACCAGCGTATAAGTGACACTGGCGTCATCAGGCCCCCACAACTAAATACGTGGCTCAATTAATGGATGGAATAAATCACTTCTGACTCTTGGACTTTAAGACCGCAGGAAAAAGTCGTTACGATCCCGATTGCAAATGCCATCATAAAGCTTTGTGAGTCATGGTCGGAACTGAGCACTGCTGCTGTTTATACGCTGTGAAAATGCGCTCTACCACACACTATTTTGTTGTGATATCATTTTTGACATGACTGAGACCATGTTGAGTCACATGTTTGTTTTTTAGGTCCTGTTATTAATGTAACCACGACAACCTAGCGATGAATTATCCATAATCACCTTCTTTTACTTACACCCAACTAGGAGTTTCTAAAACTGTGGTTACAAGTAAGCTCACATACTAAATGTTGCTATGGGGATATTTGATGGCTGCGTCAAATGTGGCTATATGCTCACATAAAACATATGACGCAGTTGACAAATGTTGAGCAAAATTGTGCTGTTTATTGTCTTTTTAGGGTACAACAGCGACGCCCAAACAAATTTGACTATAGACTGGAGGGTCGACATTTTAAAATCTGCAGTGGATGTCGGCTAGTTTTTGGAGATATGCAAGTCTGCCTTCTGAGGATGCTGCACTTGAACAATGCACCCCACCAGCGCTGAAAATAATGTTTGGTAAAATAATGGATTCTGTTGCCAATATTATAAGACTTTTTTAGAATAATCTTCGGCACAGAGCCATGCCGGGGGTGGCGCATGTGACCTTGGCAAAACATACTTTTTTGCCATGCTAGAATAAAGTGCACTTGCACACCCACTCAGTAGGTGGCAGTGATGCTATCATTTTCAGAGTGTGCGCAAATGTTTTTAACAAAACAAGAGCACACAGCAAAGAGCACTGGAGATGAAGAGCTAGATGAGGATTTTTGACAAAACGTATATAGTTTTTGGCTTTGACTTTTAATACAGTAGGAGACGAGGAAAGACCAGTCTGTTTATCTGTATCTAAAAATGTTTGCAGCAGACAGCGGGAAGCCAAATCAATTAAAATGTCACTTAAAGACATTAGACCACGATTATATTGATAAGCCGCTTGATTGTTTTTCAGCGAAAACGTGCTGAATATTGCCAACAATCATCCCTCTTTATCAGTGTGACATCAATAAACCAGCATGCACTGTTAGCATGCACAGTGCAAAATAACCCCACACTATAGGAACAGAGCTAATACTTTAAAACTGTCCTTCTGTCCAATGGCACTGTCGTTTTTGTTCTAGTTTTTTTTTTTTTTTTTCTCGGTCTAATTGTTTGGCATATTGTCTTTGTAAGTTAATGTTGCTAATCTATTTGAATTTATTATTATTGATTGATTTTACTGAATTTTATTTTTCAGTATCAAATGGTCAAAAAGGGTACCTTGCATGTATTTTTACAGTTTAGATGTGACTTTTTTTCAGGGAAATTGATGATCTTTAAGTCTTTTCTTTTACAAACAAAACAATGTTAAAGTTTATTCTAAGTTGATCTATATTACTTTATTCCTTTAATATTAACATAAAACAATGTTATGCAGAGGTGCACGTATAATAATGATTTTTAAAAATTGAACTATTTACAGTGGTGCCAATGAGTTGAGGGGGAGCAAAGCGTTTACGTGTTTGGGGGGGGTACAGAAAATAATTGGTGTACAGGTACAGTGGGGCAAATAAGTATTTAGTCAACCAATAATTGTGCAAGTTCTCCCACTTGAAAATATTAGAGAGGCCTGTCATTGTCAACATGGGTAAACCTCAACCATGAGAGTCAGAATGTGGAAAAAAAAACACCAGAAAATCACATTGTTTGATTTAAAAAAAAAAAAAAAAAAATTATTTGCAAAACATAGTGGAAAATAAGTATTCTGTCAATATCTCAATACTTTGTTATATACCCTTTGTTGGCAGTAACGGGGGTCAAACGTTTTCTGTAACTCTTCACAAGCTTTTCACATACCGTTGCTGGTATTTTGGCCCATTCCTCCATGCAGATCTCCTCTTGAGCAGTGATGTTTTGGGGGTGTCATTGGGCAACACAGACTTTCAACTCTCTCCACAGATTTTCTATGGGGTCGAGATCTGGAGACTGGCTAGGCCACTCCAGGACCTTGAAATGCTTCTTACGAAGCCACTCCTTTGTTGCCCTGGTTGCGTGTTTGGGATCATTGTCATGCTGAAAGACCCAGCCACGTCTCATCTTCAATGCCCTTGCTGATGGAAGGAAATTTTTACTCAAAATTTCTCGATACATGGCCCCATTCATTCTTTCCTTTACATGATCAGTCGTCCTGGTCCCTTTGCAGAAAAACAGCCCCAAAGCATGATGTTTCCACCCCCATGCTTCACAGTGGGTATGGTGTTCTTCGGATGCAATTGAGTATTCTTTTTCCTCCAAATACGAGAATCTGCGTTTCTACCAAAAAGTTCTATTTTGGTTTCATCTGACCATAACACATTCTCCCAGTCCTCTTCTGGATCATCCAAATGCTCTCTAGTAAACCACAGACGGGCCTGGCATCTGGCAGTGCAGGATTTGAGTCCCTGGCGGCGCATTGTGTTACTGATAGTAGCCTTTGTTACTGTGGCCCCAGCTCTTTGTAGGTCATTCACTAGGTCCCCGCGTGTGGTTCTGGGATTTTTGCTCACCATTCTTGTTTTCATTTTGACGCCACGGGGTGAGATCTTGCATGGATCCCGAGATCGAGGGAGATTATCAGTGGTCTTGTATGTCTTCCATTTTCTAATAATTGCTCCCACAGTTGATTTCTTTACACCAAGCGTTTGACCTATTGCAGATTCATTCTTCCCAGCCTGGTGTAGGTCTACAATTTTGTCTCTGGTGTCCTTCGACAGCTCTTTGGTCTTGACCATAGTGGAGTTTGGAGTGTGACTGACCGAGATTGGGGACAGGTGTCTTTTATACAGATGAGTTAAAACAGGTGCCATTAATACAGGTAACGAGTGGAGTCTCGTTAGAAGAAGTTAGACCTTTTTGACAGCCAGAAATCTTGCTTGTTTGTAGGAGGCCAAATACTTATTTTAATTTAATCTAATTTGGAAATAAATTCTTTAGAAACCAAACAATGTGATTGTCTGTTTTTTTTTTTCCACATTCTGTCTCTCATTGTTGAGGTTTACACGGGTTGACAATTACAGGCCTCTCTAATGCTTTCAAGTAGGAGAACTTGCACAGTCGGTGGTTGACGAAATAGTTATTTTCCCCACTGTATATCAGCATTTTATAAGACACACCTGGTGAAAGGATTATTTTGGCAAAAGAGTATAGTGCAAAGTAATACAGATTTGACAATATTTGAGAGAAATAAAGCTTTTTGTACTTTAAAAGTCTTGGGCCTTCAAATTCAGCTTATGAATAACAGAAGCTAAAACTAAAATGCTGCATCTATATTTCTGCTCAGTGCAGATGGAACGAACGGAAAATAGAACAAAGCCAGATGCCGAAGGGATGAGTAACACAAGTAAACAATAATCGAAATATTGGTTATGTCAATTGTGATAAGAAAGCCATGGTCAGGTGTCTTTCCCCTGTTACTTCTATGCTTGAGAACCGAGAAAACACAAACACAATAACAGAAGCAAAAACAAATCATGGGATCAGTAATATTTATTTATAGAACCCATTTAAATTAAGAACCCTTTAAAACTTGAAAATGAACATTATTTCTGAAATGCAAATCTCCTTTAGAGCGTATTTGTTAACGCGTGTGTGAATATCGTCTTTCAGTCAAATTGAATGCAATCATGAGGTTTGGGAGAAGGAGGTCATCAGGTTATTATTCTGTGCTCCATCATTAACCCTTTTGCACCACCTGTACCCCTAACCTCTCCCAGTGTCGAGCTCTGTCTCAGAATTGTTCGCTGCAGCAGGGTAGGGCAGCCTCATGGTTGGAGGGTCCCAGCTGTGTAAATGTTTTCAGTTGCTGTGTGACTGCAGCGAAGTCCTTCTTTTTGATCCCGTGCCAAGACAAGCCTGGCCTTGGTTGTTTTTGGCAGCTGCTGGGGACGAAAGAATGTCAGCGTGACTTTTAAAATATGACGGTTTATAATTTGGACCACAGAGTGAAAGCTGAGCTGCGGGTACAGTTTGTGATCATCTAATTATGTTGCCCCCTCCTCTTCCATGATTTCCCTCACAAAGCTAACCCCTTCTTTTATTCTTATCCAGGAATGAAGCTGTAAAGCTGCTTTGTCCCATGTGAATTATTTTCAGTCGACATAATGGCTTTGCGCCCTGCTGCATTACTTCTCATGTGTTTCCTCACATCCTTTCTGAATCTCTTCCAGTTTGTCAAATAGCAGTGGCTTGTATCGGCATTTAATATCTACTGTACATACAAGGCAGCTTGATATCTTTTCAATATGTACCGTAATTTTCAGACTACAAGAATTTTCCTTCATTTTGAATCCTGCGGCTTATAGTCCAGTGCGGTTTATTTGTTGATTTATTCTGGTTAATAAGTGACACTTCATTTGACAGTGGCGTCATAAGAAACTAGCTTTACAGTAGCAGTCTTTCACCATGCTGTGACACTCCACGCTACCTCCCCTCCCAGGAGGGATGTATTTCCTTATCTATTTTTCCAATCAACGAGTGTGCCTTTTAGTTCGGTTGGCGCAGTGTGAATGCTGAACTTTCTCAACAACTCATTTGTAAGTGTTACTGCGAGGTAGCTCGCCAACCGGACCCTGGTCCTCTTGGTCTAGTGTGAAAACGCCCTTAAATGGACCAGAGTTCTTTTTCTCAGATAGTCCGCTTCTTTTTGTAAATGTGAACGCCCATCCGAACTAGTACAAAACAAACGAACTCTGATCCGCTCAAAAATCATGGGTCTCGGACTCTGCTTCCCTTGTGAATGCAAGTGGACCAGGGTGCATTACACCACGCTCCCTCTCCTCCACTCCGAGGAAGGTGTTTCCTCTTTTAAATTTATCCAATCAGGGAGTGTGCCTTTTGTCCACGTTACGCTACTCAGAAAGTTTGGTTGGCGCAGTGTGAATACTGAACCTTTTCAACAAGTCATATGCGAGAGTGGTTGCGAGGTAGCTCTCCAACCGGACCCTGGTACTCTTGTTCTAATGTGAAAGTGCCCTTAGATTCTTTATTAAACCTACTGGTAACGTCCATATTTTTGACGACACACTCACAGAGAGCCCATGCAAACTACACAAAAGAAAACTGAAACAGAGATTGCAAACACTTGCCTCAAAACTATGAGACAGATGTGCTACATTGCTGCCAAGTGCACATATCAGGAACTATAAAAAGGTATATGAGCTTAATGTGAAAGGACATGAGACCACTACCCTTAACTCTTTCAAACATCTTCAGGACAAACAACAACAGAGATGGTGAGTCAGATGCTATCATCCATCGACAATGACCTCTTAATTTACTGTAACCTAATAAATTATAGATAAACGGACAATTTCACAAAGACACTTGTAGCAAGTGTTGCCAAAATATACCTAAATTATTACAGCTGCAAAAGGGTTTGTCGAGTTGGTGTGTGGGGGAATCTTTTACTTTTGGATATAGTTTATCTACGTGTGGCCTGGTCTGTAAATACTTTTGTATGTATAGAGTTATATATGTAAAGATTACCAGTTTCAAGGTATATTGTGGTATAAAAATGTCAAGGTTTCAAAACTGCAAAAAGTTTATGTCATACCGTCCCTAAGGCTTTAGCAATTTTTTATGTCCCAAAAATACATGGAGAAATCCCTCGCTTGCAGCTGTAAGGCACAACCCTCTCCCACCAGTTGTTACTCAGTGTCAGTGAGTCAACTGTGCAACATGATGGCTGGAGGAGGTGAAACTCCTGAACCCCCTACCAAAGAAAACAAAATCGCTGGTGGGGAATGCATCAGCTACAGAAAAGTTCCAGACGGCCGCGGCTTAGAGGAGGAGGGCCAACCGACATGTAAAACATGTTTGCGGAGGGTGACTGCCAAGGAGGCTATACTTTCGATATGATTTCGCATTTATACAAAATTAAAGGTTAGTAAACACTGTCATGAACGTTTCCCACCTGCTACGAGAGTTAACTTCAGCGTGTTTAGTGTGTCTAGCTGTGGTAAAACGTGACAATTTCCTCAACTGTCTGTGTTGAAAAAGTGTGTGTGTAAACATGATACGAGTCATACAAACGTGCTTTTTATGGAAAATAATTCATTTTTTGTTCTTATGATAATAGTATTGAGCTGTGGCTGTGGGTTTAGGTTCACCTAAAGGACTGCATTTATTTTAATTTTATTTAGAATATTTTTATTTTTTTATTTGAACTGAACATCATAATAATGTTCCAATTTGCTAATATGCTTTTTAAAAATAAAATCCTGTTCAATGGATGTTTTTGTAAACCCAGATATGTCAAAATGTGTTACACATTCTAGAGCTGTAATTGCAATACTGTGATACCGTGAAACAGTGATATTTTGGTTTAAGTAGGGATGGATTCGGAACCGGTTCCTAGTGTTTCGAGGCCTCGACATCACAATGAAAAACCCTTAACGATCCCTTTAACGAGTCCTGAAGACGCATATTGCGTCGTGACTGTCTTGTTGTCCAAACACATCAAACTAGCATGGCGCCAAGAACCACCCGCTCCAAAGTTTGGCTACACTTCACCAGGAAAGAGGGTGAAAATGAAAGGTTACGATGGTTTAGCACGAGCATTGCAGCCGTAAACATAACAATGACAGCACGTAGGTTCAAACGCTCGAAAGTGTTTCTTCACTTCACGAGGAAAAATTACAACAAAACGACTTGCAATCATTGTAAGGTGGCTGCATTGGGAGGGAATAGACTGCACTGTCCTCACCGAGACAGCTATACAGCTAGCTAAACTCCGAAATGACGATACAGAAGACGTTGGTATAATTTGCTGACTTTATTCAACCATCACTTGAAGAGTGAAACTAAAAATAGAAATGAAACAAATCAATTTCGTCCCCAATAACAAACAGGTTTGCATCAACGTAAATCAGCGATGATTAGCTACTAATTCAGTAATAACAAAACAGTTAGCATGCGTTCGCTAGCATTAGCACATCGTTCAAACCACTACACAACTGGATTTAAGTGTCCGATCGTGAGTGGAAACACACAACAACAACAACACAAAAGATGATACATACAGACGTTGCCTCTGTAGATATTTTACAAGCATTAACAAAGAAAGTAGGGTCATAGCAGTGCTTCCCTCTCTCACTAACTCGCTCACTCACTTGGATGCGGCATTTCTTCTTCGCGTGTAAGAGCGCTCTTCTTCGCTTGAGCGTGGAAGCACCATAAAAACTAAAAGACATGCATTTCAATATCCTGGTAAATAATACTTTAACAGGGTCCCCAAACTACGGCCCGCGGGCCGAATACGGCCCGCCCCAACATTTGGTCCGGCCCCCTGAACAATACCAGAGAGCATTTTGAATTTTTTTTTTTTCTCAATAGTGTTAATTATTTTCTGGCCTTTTTCTGTGAAGAACTCAGAGAGGGTTATTTGGTTAGTATCTATTTGATTAATAGTGTTATTATTATTAATTATTATTATATTATATTATTATTTTTATTTTATTTACTTTTGTTCCGTGAAATATCCAGAAAGGGTTATTTGATTGTGGCTTTCTGAAAAACAATAATTTTTTACATTTAGGCACTCCTGCAATCGTCACAATTTTTCTGTTACAAACTGACCCCGGCCCCTCATCAGAGAAGGGAAAAGTTATGTGGCCCTCACTGGAAAACGTTTGGGGACCCCTGCAAGTTTAACACATATTGCTAACGGCAGACCAACGACCTATATGCCAATATATACCAATATTTTTTATTTCTATTAGAAAAATGTTTCAGTAAAATGTTACACATTCTTGTGCATTTGCCACTTATTGCCACAGTTAATATTGAGGCTTTGGGCCTCTTTTGACCTTGTGAGTTTTTAAGGTTGTGACTTCTGATTAAACAAACTCAATGCCAATCAAAACGTTTGTTCTTCTTTTCCCCGAATTAGAATCGATAAGAGAATCGATAAAGAATCGAATCGTTAAGCAATATCGATAATGGAATCGGAATCGTAAAAATCCTATCAATTCCCATCCCTAGGTTTAAGGTTATCATGCCGTCAGATTATCATACCCGCACATGCCTATATAGAGTATATTTGACCAAACCATCCATTCATTCATTGATTCATTCATTTTCCATGCCGTTTTTTCCTCACGAGGGTCGCGGCGGTGCTGGAGCCTATCCCATCTAACTACGGGCAGCAGGCAGGTTGCCAGCCAATCGCAGGGCACAAGGAGACATACAACCATTCACGCACAAACTCATACCTACAGACAATTTAGAGTGTTCAATCAGCCATGCATGTTTTTGGGATATGGGAGGAAACCGGAGTTCCCAGAGAAAACCAATGCAGGACATGCAAACTCCACACAGGAAGGCCGAAACCGGGGATTGAACCTTTGATCTCAGAACTGTGATGCAGACGTGCTAACCACTCAGCCACCGTGCCGCTTTTGATCAAACCAACCTTTCAAATTAGAAGTTACTCCCAGTTAAGTCTTTATGGAGAGCCACTTGAACAAATTCAGCAGTTTCGTTTACTGGTAATCTGATTGTTAATATGGTTATGGCGCTACACACTTTATTCTAGATGGTTACCAAGAATACAACCATTGCAACACATTGCACACGCCACACACTTGGCTGTTTATTTTGCATGTTCAGCAACTTGACACTGATATGTGAATTGGATTTGATTTAAATAATGAGATTAAATCTTGATCATGCCCACTCTTAAAGTCCAACCCTTCATTGAGGCAGTGCAGACTACTATTGTAGAATTTGTCTTCCTCCACACATACATGCATTCCTCTGGCTTTGTGTAAATGTGCCAGGTTAACTGTGCCAACAAGAGTGGAGGGGGGTGGGGGGCATATCTCCCACACAAGTTGGTATGAAATCCCGAGGCGAAAATCTGAAGCATAGATGTGTCAAATATTTAACAAATGAATGAGTTTTTAATCTGGGGCTCAAGGGAATGGCACGTTATGATAAGGCTCTTTTTTTTTTTGTTTTCCCTTGATTTGCATAATTTCTCTGGAGTACACGGACAGACTTAGTCGGCTTTATTTGGGTTCCCCACTGAGATCTGAAAGGGAGGCACAGATTTATAAGAAAAACCTCAGCAGTGTCACAGTAGCCTAAGCTAACCAGTAAAGACGAATGTTGCCAACAACACAGCTACTATTGTTCATTCGTTTGTCCTTAATAGCGTTGATTAAAAATTTAAACGCATGTTCTTTCTCGTGCTAATTGACCCGTTCTTTCCGATGTTATCCTATAAAGGTTGAAGACATAACAACAATGAGCTTGAAACTGCGGTTTAAGCCATTAAGTGAAGTATACAAGATTACAAATGTCTTAATTTAATCAGAGGTCCACTAGTGAGAATCCAACCATGTGGAGGAACTCTTTCATTATTAAACGTATGCACTAGTGTATAATTTTTAGCAAAACGTTCTAAATGGGCAAATTAGTTAGTCTAATCACTGATGATGTTAAACATATTGAACGTATTGCTTACTGCAGTAATGCATGATTAAATATTACCTGCCAGCTTGAAGATGAATGATTGCCTCGGTGTTGCAAAAAGCAATAACTGTAAACACTTTTGGCAGAGAATAAAGTGGCTCAAGATCAACAACTCTATTGGACCTGCAGGGCCAATATGACTTACAGTATGAAGCATTATCCTTTCTCCTTTATTACTGCCAGCACCAACCCTAGTGCATGAAACTGACTTAATGCTCCCAACAATTCTATTTAAAACTCACATGTCAAATGCTTTTAATGGCTTGGAGGTTAAAGGAAGGAGAGCGAGGGATGGAAGGGGATGGGGGTGGGAGCCACAGAGAGTGCCCACGATATAGTAAACAAATTAAGTCAGACTTTATTTTGAGGGGTCAGCTGCACAGAGCATGAGATGACGTCTGGGCTGGGTGTCAGTTGGAGGACCTTTATGCGACTGTGCAGCCTATCTCACACCTTAATGAGGCAATGGAAGGCAGGGGAAGACACCAGAAGGAAAATAAACACTTAATAAGGCAATAAAACAAAGCAAATGATTTTTAGAATCCTGTTTTAAAAGAATAAACAGCTGAAAGCATAATACGGACGGAAGGGGTGAGACTTTATGTATGTGTGTGCATGCGTGTGAGTTCTTCTTTAAACCTGGCAGTGCCGAGGCTGCCACAGACATCATCTCCGCATTTGCATATTCATGGCTCAATTTGCACTTGGCTATGCAAATGTATGCAAACATCGTTTCAGAACATTTCAAAAATAGAAACCAGCATTCCAAACGACGTCGTGCCTTTTAATATGCAGCTGCACGAGAAAAAAAGAGGGGAAAAGGGGGGAAATTGAACGGGCCAAACAACGGCTGAATATTGGATGCAATACTGAGGGCTGTGGTCCAATCTTGTGCAAGCAGGTTAAAGACAGATAAGCCGGTTGTTAATTCTAATGTAAATATGTGATGATTAAATGTCACTGTACTTATTTATCATTTTAAATTCCCTTCTTGAGATTCTCATGTGTACTGAGCCATAAAGACCTACCAAAAAGTTACAATGTTTATTTGTAAAATCCTCAGGCCTATTTAGCATGGTAATTAGATTTGGATGAATTCTGATTTCACTACAGTGACGTTAAAAGAGAAAACATAATTATATTCGCATTGCTCACGTTAGAACTAAAGACCATATTTCCTATTTAACGTGTTTTCAAATCTACCAATTGAGCTATTTTCCTCTCAAGCCCCATCTTACAGTGTTGTTTTATAGTGAAATGGTTACTTGATAGAGGATGAATGGAAGGGAACGGGTGCAACAAAATCTTCTACTTTGCTTAAATCCTATTCATCTGGTGGGCACAAGGCAGGGAAAACAGTTCCCTTGGCACAGGGTCTGTGCGAGGGGCCGCGTGGGGCCCTTGAGAGTTTTATCTCCTCTCCCCGCTCTCCTTAGGATAAACAGCTCCACGTGGAACACTAATCTTTCCTTTCCTTTGCCACACTTTTTGTCTTCCTTCATATCCAGGCATATCCTCTTCCCCCTCATCCTCCCCCTGTCCTGCAAACGGCAATCAGCAGCCTGTTGAGAATTTCCTCAATGTGAAACAAACGGTTCTCCCAGGAGGCGCTTGTTAAACTCTCACCACGTTTTGAGTTTGGTTCTGCTGTTTTGCAAAATGTGTTAATTTTATGACTTTCAAGTCAGCCGTAAAAGCAAAAGATTCACTAATTAGCCGGTAGTGTGAGGTGAGTGGCAAAAAAAAAAAAAGTAGGCATGCCACCACTTGTGTTGCCTTAATCATGTTTTATGAGCGTTCAATGGGGATTTTTTGGCATTTGCCCTGCTCTTTCCACCTTCTTCATCGGCCTAAATTCAGATGTTTAAACCCCGTCCTCTTTCTTTAATCATTTGCCACTTAGTTGCGTTATTTTAACGATAGTTCAATTAAGCCCCTTTCAGACTTATATCCTGCTAAATTCCCGTATAGGGCTGTTTGGTCCCTCTACGACCGGCAGGGACGCTGCCAGCGATTTTGGGCCCCATGAAAATATATCACTTTGGCCCCACCACCAGTGCCGGGACACACACACACATTTAGAGTATCAACCATGTAATTTCCTGCATTCTGGTGAATCTTTACACACTAATTTGTGCATTTTCTGCATTAATTTAAGATGAAAATATATTTATGTAAACATACAGCGTATAGAGCAATAATGAATAGACTGAGATCATCTATAAGGAATGTACTGAAGGCCATCTTTTACAATCTAAATATATGTTCATTAGAAATATTCTCAAGGCAAATACCATAATGAATGACTTAGAATAAATGTTTTGTTTTAAAGACCAAATTTGAAGTAATTTCATAAAATGCAAAATAGGGTCACAATTAATGTAATTAAACATTGTCCAACGAATAAAGCATGAAAAAATAATTTATATGTTGTATATTTGACAAAATAATCGCGTTTCTGAAGTTCGAGCCTGAAAGCGGACGAACCCGGAAGTGATACGTCACACTGAGAACAGCGATCGCAGCGCTCCATACTGCCGCCATACAAAGCCCTTCAAACAAAAATTCAAACAGCGATATAAGCGATAGATCGAGCACAAGTGAGGGGATCCAAGTTTTTGAAGAGTTGGAGGAAGAGGAGGAGGTTGGAATTTTATGTCGGACCATACATGTATTAGCCAGACGCTAATCAGGATGCAAACAATGTGCCCAGACTACCTGGCATGGAATGGAGACAAGACTCATCGAGATGACAAGATTGGTAAGATATAGGCTGTTATTATTTTTATGATTTGAAGAATGTCAGGTAAATAAACCACCTACTATTGCCTGGGATAAAAGAAAAGTTTTGACAAATCCCCTATCATGTTGTGGAATGAACAGTAGAAGCTAGTAAAGTTAGATTTTATTTACCTGACATGTTTCGGCGAACACTTCCGCCTTCGGACTCTGACGAAGGCGAAAGTGTTCGCCGAAACATGTCTGGTAAATATACCACGTACTATTGCCTGGGATAAAAGAAAAGTTTTGACGAATTTGTAAGTGTAGGCTAAATGAAGTCAATACAACTATGATCGGGGATTGCCAAGAGTTAGCTTTCGGCTAACGTCGCTAGCTTCAATTGTTCATTTAACAACACAATCGAGTTTTGCCTCGAATTACCTTTTCGGCTAACGTCACTACCTTCGACTGTTCATTCCACAACAGTTGGCAGCTCTGCTTTCACAAAGTCATCAGTCATCTATCCAAAAATCTCACTTACTTTTTTGCAAATCCTTGATCATAAGCAGACCGGTTGAGGAAGCAGGCATCTTCGAAGTGTTTGTAGCAGAGAACACTACTCGATGATGGCGTGAAATTCATTCGCTTCGTGCGAACGAAAGATGTCCATTTACGTGCCCTGCTATCCTTTGGCCACTCATTCAACTTTTCTTTAGATTGAGAACAATACATCGCCACACACCGCCGTGGCATCTTACCGAGAAGCAATGTAACAATACTGTTATATGGCGGACTTCCTCACAGTTCTCTGTGTGACGTAATTTCCGAAGATTTCCGAAGATTGTCGAAGAAAAGCATTTTCGTTGTCAAGGGCGTTGCTATGGGTTAAACAAAGAATCTGGAAGGGTTGCGTTAAAAAAAAAATGACGAAAATATGCTTATAATTGTTTAGCCATTGATATTTTTCAAAAACATGGTTGGCCAACCTTACTTCACATTTGGTCTTTAACTTAACTATACTACCGTATACATTACAGTATGCAGTATACAACTGTTTTAGTATGAAGAGATTGCCAAGGGTTTGCCTGCTGTACTGATTAAATGTAATCTAAAATTGGAGCAAACACTAGCTAGCAAACAATTACAGTATTTCATTATGGAGTAGGCTTAAGCCTCATCTGGAAACTCACGATCTCCACTCTCGGCTACAGCTCCAAAGCGAGGTCCCTTGTTAACAAACTAAATTAAATTGTGACAAACTTGACAAACTGGATTCCAGCCGATTTTGAAAAAGAAAATTTCCACACCAAATTTCAACATCTGTAGGATACCAAAAAATGCTGTCACGATTTGGAATTCATGTTTTTGAATGGGTGAATGTCGCTCATTGAGGCCGGGAAAATCCCGTATTTCATATGGAGTGAGCTGGGACCTCTTTTCGGAGCTAAGATAACAGGTTAATTTTCAGCACTACTCTGACACAAGACACCAACCTTCCTTTGTGAAGTACTTTGTCATATCCTGTTGGCCTTCTTTTCTACTGATCTCCTGTTTTGCTTTCTTTTCTTTCCTCTTCTGAAAATCCGATTTTTGTTTTGAAAACATTTCTGCAGTACCGTGCTCTGCACACTCCGAGTCACTTACTGATGTTCATGCGCACCGCTTCACCCAGTATGAGGGGGTCCGGTTTAGTGGCCTGAGCACTGCATCTCACCTTTTTGCAGATGATGTGGTGCTGTTGGCTTCATCAAGCCGTGACCTCCAACTCTCAGTGGAGCAGTTCGCAGCCGAGTGTGAAGCGGTTGGGATGAAGATGAGCACATCCAATTCCGAGACCATGGTCTTCAGTTGGAAAAGTGCCGGCGACCCAGGACACACTGGAGAGACAATGTCTCTAGGCTGGCTTGGGAACGCCTTGAAATCCCGAGGGAGGAGCTAGTTGAAGGTTGAAGTGGCTGGGGAGAAGGAAGTCTGGGCTTCCCTGCTTAAGCTGCTGTCCCCGTGACCCGACCCCGGTGGGTGGATGGATGGATGGATGGATGGATGGATGGATGGATGGATGGATGGATGGATAAATTCCAGTATAAGGTGACATGGAATTTACCAGTGTCATGGCTTTCAGACATGGGGAATTTTACCGGGAATTACCGAGTTGCACACTTTCAAGCCCATTTCAGATTTATATCCCGCTGAATTCCTGTGTAAGGTGACGAGGGATTTGATCATGTCAAAGCTTTCAGACATGGAGAGATATCCCGGGAATAACGCGGGCTGGATACTTTCACAGACTTGTACCGTGTTGCCGACTTTTATAACCCGGACATAATTTTTGGTCGGCATTTGCAACAAAATAAACCACTGATTTCCAAAGATGGACAATGGACTGTCTTCTTCGACTTTCCGATCCAGTAGTAATTTAATTTCGTTATGTTTTCAGTTTAATTTGGCTATTTCCTTGCCATGTTGATAACTGTGATGTTTGTTTACTTCTTTTCGTAAGAAAGAGGAAATGATATTTACGTCATCAGCTGTGTTGTGACCCGGGAATTTAATGCTTGCTTTCACACATACCGCTTCCCGGGAAAGTCCCAGACATTATACGAAGACGCGACTCTGTAAATCTCCGTGTCAGTTGACCCGGGAAATTGCTTTTACAGTTTAGGGCTACACGTTTAAATCACGGGATTTAAACGGTGTTCAGGTGTGTGTGAAAGGGGATTTTCAGACTTGTTGGCGACTTGGCGCTCTGTGCAGGGAGGGCGGAGGACGGCATTTTTAACCCGGATATTACATCATTTTTGGTAAACCGCATACCGTATTTTTCGGACTATAAGTCGCACCTGAGTATAAGTCGCATCAGCCATAAAATGCCCAGCAAAGATGAAAAAAACATATAAGTCGCACTGGAGTACAAATCGCATTTTGGGGGAAAATTTACTGGATAGAATCCAACACATAGAACAGATATGTCATCTTGAAAGGTAATTTAAAATAAAAATACAATAGAGAGCAACATGCTGAATATGTGTACTATATGATAATGTTACATGATGCATGAACAACGAAATGCGAACGTGGCCAGCATGTTAACGTAGCATAGCTATTAAGAGTTAGTCAGATAAATATAGCATAAAAAACATGCTAACACGTTTACCAAACCATCAGTGTCACTCCAAAACGCCAAAATAACATGTGAAATGATATAATAATGTGTTAATAATTTCACACATAAGTCGCTCCAGAGTATAAATCGCACCCCCACCCAAACTATGAAAAAAAACTGCAACTAATAGTTGGAAAAATACGGTATTTCCAAAGATGGACGATGGACTGTCTCCTCCTCGGCTCTAAGATCCAGTAGCAATTTAATTTTGTTGTGTTTTCAGTTTAATTTTGCTGTCTTTCCAGTTTGCCATGTTGATAATTGCAATATTTGTTTAGCGCTTTTCCTCTTACTGCGAAGAAACAGGAAATGACAATCGGCCCACCATGAAATTTATGACTGAGGAATTTAACGGCTTTTTCCACACATGGTGCGTCCCAGGTAAGTCCCGTACATTGTACTGGGACGCAACCAGGTTAATGTCCGTGTCAGTCGACCCTGGGAAATTGCTTTCAGGCATAAGGGCTACCCGTTTAAATCCGGGATTTAACCGGAGCTCATGCATATATCTGAAGGAGGCTTTAGTTCTTGGTGAAGGGCAGGGCGCCCTGGAACGGGTTCGCCCCGAGAGAGGGGCCCGTTATACACAGCATGCAAGCACCTTTTTACTACATGTTTTGCGGTCCTACAAATATGACATAGAATACTTAACTGTTTAACTAACCAGTAAATTGCCTAGACAGATTTTCAATCAAGCATGTTGTATTGTGTTTTTCCACTGCGGGGTTTATTTCAACAATGCTCATTAAGAGTTCTGATCCCCATTTACTTTTGTTTTTCCATTACAATGAAGCAGTGCAGGTGTGGAAGAGATAAGTTAATTCCCATTTCAATGAGCGAGAAAAGATTTTGAGCAGAAAAGTTGATGGTGCCTCTTTAAGATGGTTTTAAGTGATCAAAATTTCATGCAAGGCTGCAATTGGTGGTATAATGTTGCTCTGTATGAGTGTTGCCTAATGACTGCCATGTGTGGACAGTGGGTTTTGGAAGGGGATTTTGTGGAGGCAAGGGCTGGGGGTCTGAGACTAGGCCAGACTCAAGTAGACTGGTGAGGTCTGGGGAGATTGGAAAGCTGAGCGGAGAGAAGTCTCGCGGAGGGGCTCCAAAAAGGCCAGCCATATGAGATTACAACATACCTAAGAAATGTGCTCGTCGGGAAAGTTTGTGTATTTTGGGAAGTGCTCCAAATTTTCCACAGACAGCTTTTTATTTTTTGGGTTATCTCACCCCCCCAAACCCCCACCTCTCCCTCTGCTCGTAGTTGGGACTAATTGCGTGGCGCAGAGCCCGCTGAGTCAATAAGAGACAGTCTGCTCCCTTTCTTTTTTTCCTCCTTCCCTCACCTCTCTTTCCAAACATTCACTGATAGGGTGTGTATTTTTCAATGTAAAGGATAACATGTCTGTATATTTTTCAAGCGCAAGGGTTCAGGGTTGTTTTGTAGGTTTAATTTAAAAAGGATGACATTTTGAAGAAGGGGGGAGCCAACGTTTCCACTTTGTGGTCGGCGAAAAACGGTGCAGTAGCAGCGTAGGTTCTTTTGACGGAGGGTTAAATTTAAGTCACAAAAAAACTAAACAGGAGGCACTTATGTTGCCAAATACTAAAAAGGGGACATTGAGATGTTTGAATATGAGTATTACTTAAGTAATTGCAGTGTTTGTTGATATTATTTTCAGAAGAACACATCAACCTCAGAGTAATCTTATCGCTCATTAATTTATGCTGCACAGTCAGTTTTGGCCAAGGTATCACCTCCATTAATGTCACATGGATTCTAAACTAAAATCCACCTAAAACCAACAGCACTATTAAGAGGGGAAACAGGCCATACCTCCACCTGCTGTTCAGCTCGAGTTCTTCACACATGAACAGACGCTGCCTTTCCTGTGTTGAACTGCAACGGCCTGAGCGACTTTCAGCAGATTGCTGCAGGGCATGAAGCACAGTTCTGTTTGTGGCGCAAACTATCGGCCTTGACTGCACCCTTTACACTCTTCTGTTTGTTCACTTCTTTCAATCCAATAGAGTGAGAGAATTGCCATGGACAATGATTTCAATGCTGTCCTCAAGATGTTACTTTATTTATCTATTTTAGCTTTTTAAAGAATGCTGTAGTGTTGTAACTTTCAAGATCTCACTTTTTTTTTTTTTTAATATAACTTTTTAAGGGATTTGGTCTCGTCTCAGTCTCAACTCCCAAAAGTCTAGGTCTTGCCTCCCGACAGTTGGAACTTAAGTTCTGTTAACTAATTAACTAAATTATCTTTGAGCAAAAAAAAAGAACAAAAAACAAAATCTAAACACAAGAAATCACTACTCATCAAATAACTGTTTGGATAACACTTCAATTTTAGAGTATTTCTACAAGCACTGAAATGCATCATACACAATCAGAGAATCAGCTTTTGAAGCGGGATTTTTGTGTTGCGTACTATGAAAAAGTGCGTACCATGGATGGGAAATTACAGTACATTATTCTCCATGACCAGTGAAGTTTCTCAACATGTCAATCTCAATTAAAATCTGTGCTCTACTAAGTGTCATTTAAATTAAAAATGTAGTCAAATTCATAGGCTATTAAATTACAATATTTTATAACACTTAATCTCAGTTTTGTTAATAACGACGTTAGAGTATAACAGCGTTTCTAACTGCGCTTTCTTTTTCATTTGTGAGCAAGGGCGTAGGTTTGCATAGGGACGGTGGGGACAAAACACTACCAACTTTTCAGGATGCTTAAATTGTCTCCACCAACTTTTAAGCAACCTTATTTGCGTTATGTAATGACTTCAGTTATATAGGTTATTTATATTGTCTTCCCATTTGTTTTAATTGTTGTAATTGACCCCCCCATTATTAAGTGAATTATTTTTTTTATGTTTAGATTTACATGTACATCTTTTCACTTGCTGAATGTGCCGGTGTTCTGCCAAAATCTGCTACATTGGCGAAACGTGCTACATTAGTCGAATTTGACACCCAGAGTACTACCGTGCGCTCTAAAACTTGTTTTGTTTAGATGCATACAGGACTAACATACTAAAAAAATGCCTGCAGAAAACACTTAAATGTAGTTATATCAAATAAGGACGGCTTAAAAACGCTACGTGACTAATGTGGTCAACTACTTCTAAGCTAACACAAAAAACACAATGGTTAAAAGTAGGGTTGTTCCGATCATGTTTTTTTGCTCCCCATCCGATCCCGATCGTTTTAGTTTGAGTATCTGCCGATCCCGATATTTCCCGATCCGATTGTTTTTTGTTTTTTTTTTCTCCCGATTTAATTCCAATCATTCCCGATAATTTTTCCCGATCATATACATTTTGGCAATGCATTAAGAAAAAAATGAATATAACTCAGACGAATATATACATTCAACATACAGTACATAAGTACTGTATTTGTTTATTATGACAATAAATCCTCAAGATGGCATTTACATTATTAACATTCTTTCTGTGAGAGGGATCCACGGATAGAAAGACTTGTAATTCTTAACGGATAAATGTGACTTTGTATATTGTGACTAAATATTGCCATCTAGTGTATTTGTTGAGCTTTCAGTAAATGATACTGTAGCCATTTAACTGTTCTGCCCAAATGCATGATGGGAAGTGCAACCATGGCTGTTCGTGGTTGTTGGAAATAACATATGATGTTAAGAAAAAGATCAACTACTACCTTTCTTCCCCACATTGCTTCCTACGATATTTCTAATTGTTGAGAGAGGGATAGTAAGGCTTTAGCCAATTAACAAAAAGCTCCAAAGGCTGCCAAAATTCACTCTACTCATTTTACGCTGCCTTTTAGCTCTATATATAGGTAAAACAGTGCCATCATAGATTGAACGCGGCAATGCGTGAATGGGTCGTGCAGCGCATGCGTTAATTGCGTTAAATATATTAACGTGATTAATTAAAAAAAAAAATAATAATAATTTAGATAGCCCTACTTTAAGCCAAAACTAAAGACTCTGGATGAGTGTAAAACATTTTGTCTGTAACGTTAAATACAATTAGAAAACGATTTAATTAAAAAAAAAAATATATATATATATATATATATATATATATACATATATTAAAAAAAGGCATGTCCGATATTTTTTTGCCGATTCCGATACTTTGAAAATGACGTGATCGGACCCGATCGGGAACATCTTTAGTTTAGTAAACTTTTCTTGAATGACATATCCATTAACTTTTATTCAAAACAACTAGAGTAAAGATAGGAGTGGCAGGAGATTCCAAGCGTCACCTGCATATTGAAAAATATTTCTATATATATTAGGGGTGTGATGATATACACAAGTCAGGGTTCAGTACATACCTCAGTACGGGGGTCACGGTTCGGTGCGAGTTCAGTACAACACAAAAAACCAAAAGGCTTTTTTTCCTCACAGTATTTGAAAGTCCACTGTTATGTACTGTAGATGAAATTTTTAAATTCAGTCAGTTAATATGTGGCGGAAAACACTGACAAGGCTGAAAAAGCAGTTTCTGCTTCTTCACCCCTCTTTAGAATAAACTGCTGTATTTTAAGCCAAAAGAACTGGTTTGTTTGATAGAAATATATGTCTATATGCTGCCATAGCAGATTCATGGCGCATTAAGCGCCCGAACTATTTTTAATTTGTCCAATTTACCCTTAAAACCCGTTTACAGACGTCGCGCAACCACTTTTGTTTCAACCCAGCCATAAAACGAAGGTAATTAATTATATTTATTATTTAAAATGTCTGTCATTTTTAGCTTAGAATTATTAATTGATGTCTAATATTTTGTTTGGAAAAAAAAAAAAAACTTTAAAACATTTTTCACTCGCATATTTTAAACTTTGAAACAAATTATGTCACAATGAAAAAATTGGCGTCTGTAAAAAAGTCACGGATTTATACCTCATAACTATCGCTTAGTAGTATTTTTATCGTTACTGTCACATTTTCCCCAGTATTTTAGATGATAGATAATCCATCGAAACAAAGAAAAATTGAAAAAAGACATTTAAAAGGGTAAGTATATGAAAAAATCTTAACCACTCCTTGATGTCCGCGATTTCTGCATCGCAACCCTTGTTATATTACCATGTTTTACCCATAAAATCCCCCAAAAATCCAGCTGTGGCCATTCACAGCTTTGTCTTGACACTCAGTGATACATGCGACATGGAGTTTTTGGATCGAAACAAGGCAAGTACGCGATAATATCTTGTTAAAGTTATGGCGTCTGTAATTCTGCTCTCGCGTGCTCTCACCTCCAGATAAGGTTTTGCTGTTTAAAAAAACAGTTTTTTAATTAAAAAAAAAAAAGCCCTCCTGTCCAAAAATTTTCTTCCCCCAGAAAATTGAGATTTAAAGCTTTCCAATGATGAATCACAAATGCTTATCGGACAATTTTGAAATTCGGGGTCTCAAAGCGGAACTTCAAGTCACCAGAGTGTTTTTCGCCATAAACATGTTTTTTGTGAAAGATGTTATAGAAAGTATAATGTACTAACATGTAGAACATAAAAAGTAACTGACGTCACTTTGCTGAATAACTACTGTTATAATGAGGTAAATGAGTTAGAACTTTTTGGGAGAAGTAATTTGTAACTGAAATTACATAAGATTAACAACACCGCTTAATCTTGATCTCTTTTCGGTTGTTCAAATATACCAATGTTGTGGCCATAAATCAATGCCCCTAAACTGTGTTCTGCATGTGTCTCCCTCGAGCAGTAAGAGTCACACAAAGCCCACATACTCCAGCATATCATCCCTGATGCGTCAGGACTTGCTGTGTTCACTCTCAGGCCCGACTCCGCCTGCCTGACCCTTCTGACCCGACCGCATTCCTTTCTGGGGTGATTGGCAGCCCATGCAAATACTACACAACTATGACTGGCATTAAGAGCCACTCGGTGCCCTTCCCACAATGGCCCTGGCCCCTCCCCATCAACAGGCGCTGAGCTCACGTCATTGTCCAGTTACAGTGGCCTTTTACCCCTCCGAAGTTGCCGGAACTACCCCAGAACTTTTGTGGGCTCTGTATTGGAATGTGTGACACGTAGGCACGATGCCTTTCTGTTTACCTGCCTTCTCTCTCTCCACCATGTCTGTTTTTTTCTTCTTTAGTATATCTGTCGGCATCCCTGCTCCCCCTGGCAGTCCCAGCTGCGAACATGACATAGCTCAGGATTTTTTTTTTTTGGTTTGTTTTATTTATTATTTTTTATAGCCCACAAACTAATATTCTATTTGCATGAATTTGGTTATGTAGCTCAGTCTTGCTGCAATGTCACAGTCAGATCTCTTTGCCTTTAAAACTGAAAGGTAAACAGCTTTAGGTGTTGTTTGTAGGTTGACTTGCCTTCATGGCGTGACAAGGCCTTAGGGCACCGAAATGCATTGCACCTCTGACTGTGTCAAATCTCTCAGGGCGGCAAGGACCCCAGTCAACTTGTGTTGTCTAATGTCACACACCAGCAGTAAGCCAAGTCAATAAAATGAACACCTGGTGATCAAAGCACTGACAAGGATGCTGGATGAAATTCCAACTTACTCCACAAAACAGCCCCGCAAAAGGATGAAAATGCTTTGCGCATTTCTCTTCCCCTGCAGCATTCTACGTGATTGGTAGTAGAACAGCTCGAGGTATTTGGATCATTAAAAGATCTCACCGCTGAGCTGCTGTGTACATTTCTTGGGAATATTCCCTAATGAGTTCCACGGACCTTAAACTTTCTCTCGCCTCCCTAATCTGTTATTCCTTTTGTTCATTTACCTTTTGTTCTTTCCCTTTATATATTTGCCTCTATTCTTTAATTGCTCTTCCCACCCAGTGTGGGCCCTGTCTCTATGCCCCCCTCCCATGTCCCAAGAGAAGTAAGGAGACGCGACCATGTGGCTTCGCTGACAATGACATGAATGGCCGTGGTGGCAGGGCCACCTCTCTGAGGACGAGGATACATTGGGGGTGGAGGGAGAGGGGATGTGAAGGCAGAGGAGAAAAGATGCAGAGAATGAAAAAGGCTGGGAAAGATGAGCACAGGGAGCTTGAGTTCAGCCTTCTTTCTCCGCCTATTCTCCATGCTTGGGGAGGAATCCTACCCTGGGTGGTTTTCGAGTGGAAGGTAGGCTGAAGAGAGGGGAGGGTAGCTGACTTTTAAAACACAGAGGACAACAGACACACAAGAGGATCAACTATTACAATTATCTACAAATTTTAAAGCTTTAAGCACAAGGGCGTAGATTTGGTCTTAATATTGGTAGGGACGATATAACAGCATAACCTGTATGTACACTTTTTGCTAGGGATGGTACATTAATAAGACCAAACATATTTGGTGAATGGGGGTCAGGGCTATATTTCTCACCAATATGAACCTAATTAATTGATAGGCTAAATGATTAATGCAAAATAAATATGTATTGACCTATACTAACTTTCACACTGCAAATTTATAACATCTTAATCTGATAATTTTTGTCAAATCTAGTCATATAATTTTCTTCATCTTTTTTTGAGTGATAAAGGCTAGTTAACAGATTAGTGCGTCAGATTATTCTACTTACTTTAAGTAAAATACTACTATTTGTTCGTATTGAGACTATACATCTAAAAGTTGGTCATTTTTCACCTAAATCAAGAAAAAACTTCTTTCAAAGAATGTTTTGAACAATATTCTTGAATTAAGAACATTTCTGACTAACAAATTTTTCTTTTAAGATTAAATATACAAACTTTTTGCATAAAATAAGTCTGTTAAAGCGGAAATGTGAACTAAGGTTGGCCAACCATGTTTTTGAATAAAATCTATGGCTAAACAATTATAAGCATATTTTCATTATTTTTTTTAACGCAACCCTTCCAGATTCTTTGTTTAACCCATAGCAACGCCCTTGACAACGAAAATGCTTTTCTTCGTCAATCTTCGGAAATCTTCGGAAATTATGTCACACCGGGAAGTGCCACGGCGGTGTGTGGCGATGTTTTGTTCTCACTCAAACGAAAAGTTGTATGAGTGGCCAAAGGATAGCAGGGCACGTAAATGGACATCTTTCGTTCGCACGAAGCGAATGAATTTCACGCCATCATCGAGTAGTGTTCTCTGCTGCAAACACTTCGAAGAGGCCTGCTTCCTTAACCGGTCTGCTTATGATCAAGGATTTGCCAAAAAGTAAGTGTGATTTTTGGATAGATGACTGATGACTTTGTCAAAGCAGAGCTGCCAACTGTTGTGGAATGAACAGTATAAGCTAGCGACGTTAGCTGAAAGTTAACTAGTGGCAAATCCCTGATCATAGTTGTTGTTGCGTTCGCTAGGTTAAGCGTGTTTAAATTGTGCGTCATCTACGATCTTGTCCTAAAGAGTTAATCCACTGTCAATCGGGAAAGGGGTGTGGATGTGCTTGTAAGCGGGTCGGCGTCGCGGTAATTGTTTGCATTCTGATTAGCGTCTGGCTAATACATGTACGGTCCGACATAAAATTCCAAGCTCCTCTTCTTCCTCCAACTCTTCAAAAACTTGAATCTCCTCCCTTGCGCTCAATCTATCGCTTATATCGCTGTTTGAATCATTGTTTGAAGGGCTTTGTATGGCGGCCGTATGTATGGAGCTGCCATCGCTGTTCCCGGTGTGACGTATCACTTCCGGGTTCGTCCCCTTTCAGGCTCGAACTTCGGAAACGTGATTATTTTGTCAAATATACAACATATAAATTATTTTTTCATGCTTTATTTTTTGGACAATGTTTAATTATTTTAATTGTGACCCTATTTGGCATGTTATGAAATTACTTCACATTTCTGCTTTAAGCTTATTTTCAGCTAGCTGTTTTTCTTATTTCAAGAAATCTCAGTGAGTAAAATCGACTTGAAGCACTGTAGCAGTAGCAATATTAGTGGGGTGTTCCCCACCTCCAAAACATTAACGTCTTTTTACATTACTCACAGTGGCTGGTCCTGGCGGAAATAAACTTCCAATGTCCCTTGTCTTTGAAGGGGGCGGGGGAGGCAGCATTTTGTTTTTCTGTCGGGCTGTGAATGGGTGTGTGGGGGGGGGGTCAAGTCATCAGCCAATCAAACATGCATTTTAGGGGAAAAAAATGGACAGGCACATTCAGCGAGTGAAAAGGGGTCAGTGTAAAGTACTGTAATTCACTTAATAATGGTAGGATCTATTCTATCCTTACAACATATACAGTAGGAAGACAATCTAAATGACCTTTATACAGTAACTGAAGTCATTGTATAATGCAAATAAGGTTGCTTAAAAGTTGGTGGGGATAATTTGAGCATCCTGAAAAGTTGGTAGTGTTATGTCCCTACCGTCCCTATGCAAACCTACGCCCTTGCTTAGCAATGTGATGCACTGTTGGATAACGCAATTTACAGTATCAGACATGTTTTGCTTATTTGTTACCGGTTAATTTGAGTGTTTAGAATATATCAACCCTATTTTTAGACAGCCCAGAGAGCAGCCTCAAGCTCTTGCTTACTTTGCTCTTCTAGTTCTTCTTGTTCTTGGGAAGGAGACCAACCAAAATTGCCACTCCTTTGTTTTTCGTGTACTAATCAGAATAACATTTGATAGGTATATTCTAAGCATGTACAGGCATACTCCTACTACTCTTCCGTTATTCAGGGACTGATATAGACCCTACCCACGTGACGTCACAACTCCGCCCTGCTGACTGGTGCCGCCCAATTGTCCGTCAACACATCGTGTTTACCTGTTACGGCTACGTACATTCCTCCTATTTACGACGTGTTTTTCTGCTCGTTAACATTAATAATCAAAATGGTGAAGGCGTATGTGGCGGTCGGTTGCAATAACAGAAGATAGACGGAGAGACTTGAAGTTCTACCGGATTCCGAGAGACCCGGAGATGAGAGAGCGAGATGGGCTGCTGCAATTCGACGAGAAAACTGGGCTCCAAACGATTACCACAGATTATGTAGTAGTCATTTTATATCTGGTAAGATGCATTTAATATATATTTAGAGGGTTTTGGGCTGACAACCACAATTAAGATCATTGCTAGGCTAATCGCCGACAACATACACATACAGTGCTGCTCAAAAGTTTGTGAACCCCCTCAACATTTTGGAATTTTCTATTATTTCAACCTGATTTCCTAATCAATCAATTCAGTAGTTTTTTTTTGTTTTTTTAACAGTTGTTTTGTCGAGACTAAATTAAAAAGAGTTTTCATCAACTGATGTAGGTGCAAAATTGAACTGTTTGGTCACAACCAAAACCGCCATGTCTGGCGAAAAGTCAACACTGCATACCACCAAAAGAACCTTCTCCCAACAGTGAAGCATGGAGGTGGGAATGTCAAGATCTGGGCTTGCTTTTCATCCTCAGGACCTGGACAACTCCACATAGTCCAGGGAATCATGAATTCTGAGGAATATTGTCAAATCCTAGAACATAACCTGACGCCATCTGTTTTGAAGTTAAAGCTTGGCAGAAGGTGGATCATGCAACATGATAATGATCCAAAGCATTCCAGCAATACAACCAAGGAATGGCTGAAAAAGAAGAAGATTCGTGTTCTGGACTGGCCCAGTCAAAGTCCTGACCTAAATCCCATTGAAATGCTGTGGCGGGACCTGAAGCGAGCAGTTCATGCCAGACGCCCATCAAACCTCTCTCAACTGACTGCGTTCTGCAAGGAAGAATGGGCAAAAATCCCCCAAAGTAGATGTGAGAGGCTGATTAGTCACTACAGAAACCGTTTGGTTGAGGTAATCTCTGCAAAAGGAGGCGCAATATCCTATTAACTGAAGGGGTTCACATACTTTTGCACACATGATATCTGAGTTTTTCTTAAATCAACCACTTTTGTTAAATAAAGAATGACAATATAACTATTTCTTTTGTTTCAGTCCATTATTTGGAATGTCAGTATTGTGGATTTGGGTATAACTTAACATTTAATATGGTTATTTTAGTTTTTTTTACAAAAAATCTGACCATCGCTGTGGGGTTCACAAACTTTCGAGCAGCACTGTATGTATATGGTGAGAGTGCTATCGCTAAACCATATAAACATTAAAAGCCCTAACTCCATTGACAAATGACATGAAATACATTAGACTTGACAGTGGATGTTAGCAAGAACAAAAGATTTTGAATTGAAAATTTCGTAACTCACCTTTCCAAGCACAAGATAGATTCCTGCCGAATTTTCGTGGACGAGGACCTGTTTCACCCAACCAGCAACGAAGTATTTATAAGCCTCCAAGCTCTTAAAGTTTTTCAAACTTTCGTGAGAATAGGCTGATTTTGTGTGGACAAGATAGTTGTACATATCAGGGTAGCTAGCAGATGTCAGGCAAATACTGCGGAGACAGCGGGTCGAAAAACATCAATTTAGGCATCAAATATGGATCTGGCGAATGGATAAACTGAAGCTTTTCCACATAACGCCTTTTATGTAACACATCAAGTGAGTTTATGGGGTCCGAAAGCACCGGGTCTTCCATGAAATGCATTATAAATTGCTCGATCAATTGAGACCATTAATAATACAGACACAAAATGACGGACAAGGGGGCGGAACAATACAGCGATCAGGTGATTTTGTGACGTCGGTGGGTAGGGTCTATAGGCACGGGAAGGCAAGGCAAATTTATTTATATAGCACAATTCAACACAAGGCAATTCAAAGTGCTTTAAATCACATGTAAATAATAATAATCAAAAATCAATAGACCGTAAAAACAAAGACAATCAAAACAAAAAATAAAATTATACATAAAATAGGGGTGTCAAACGATTAAAATTTTTAATCGAGTTAATTAAAGCTTAAAAATTAATTAATCGTAATTAATCGCAATTAATCGCAATTCAAACCATCTATAAAATATGCCATATTTTTTCTGTAAATTAATGTTGGAATGGAAAGATAAGAAACAAGATGGATATATACATTCAACATACGGTACATGCAAGTACTGTATTTTTTTATTAGAACAATAAATCAACAAGATGGCATTACCATTATTAACATTCTGTTAAAGCGATCCATTGATAGAAAGACTTGTAGTTCTTAAAAGGTAAATGTTAGTACAAGTTATAGAAATTTTATATTAAAACCCCTCTTAATGTTTTCGTTTTAATAAAATTTGTAAAATTTTCAATCAAAAAATAAACTAGTAGCCCGCCATTGTTGATGTCAATAATTACTTACACAATGCTCATGGATGCTGAAGCCTATAAAATCAGTCACACCCAAGCACCAGCGGAGGGCGACAAAACTCCGTAAAACACAACAAGTACTCATTTCACTGTCCTGTCATTTTAATCTGTTTGGGAGGGGCATTTGTGTGTTAATTGCGTCAAATATTTTAACGTGATTAATTACGAAAAAATAAATACTGCCCGTTAACGCGATAATTTTGACAGCCCTAACATAAAAATCGCATTGAATCACGAAAAAAAAAAATCAGCTACTACTAATAATAATTGAAATTACATTTTTGTCTCAAGGTTGATTATGTACATTTTAAATCAATTGCGGACTTCTTGTTGCCTTTGGGTTCTGAGTTATCCAGTAGAGGGAGCTGGGCGGTCTTGAAGGGTGTGCCAAAAAAAATCGATTATTAGATTCATCGAGATTCGACAAGTGACGATTTGATTACGATTCATAAATGTTCAAAAACGATGATTTTCCCGAATAACTTAATGACAGCCCACTGCCAGCGGAACAAAATTCAAGACACGTCTGCCCCCCGGACACCTAAAGGGATGCACAAGGCTGCAGCGGAAGTTACTGAACGAGAAATTTACTCCTGTTCAAAAGACTCTAAAATACACTTGTGTATGAGACAGGCAAGCACCAGGTCGTGCTTTGGGTCCTCTTCTGTGTGCAAGTAATTTTTTTCAGCGAGAGGGGAAGAGAGATAGTTCATTGCTCTTTGCCTTTCATTTGCCTAGAGGTAGGTTCAAGTAGTGTTGATTGGAAAATGTCCCTAGTGTGTTGATAAGTCCAGTGTATGTCTATAAGGGGTGAGTACACGAACCCTCTTGTACTGTTTAGCTGTCATGGTTGTTGTTTTTTTTTGTTACTAGTTTGCGCTGAGTGCTATGCTAATCAGCAAATTCGCTAACATGTCAATTTGTGCGTTGTTTGGTGGTGTGCAAAAGTTACTCCAGATGCAGAATGTGTAAAACCAGGATTAAGTTCAGCGGTAACACGACAAACATGCTAAATACTACAGAAATCTGTGAAAACAAAGTATTTTGGTTAAATATAGTCTTATTTATAAAAGCACATTGTTTGTTTCCAGAATTCATTCTACCAGTGTAAATTTTACTGTATTGACGAGAGCAATAGGTACTGCCTTTGAAACAGCTAAAGTTTTTTTCATCTTCTTGTGAAAAAGAGCAGCTTAAGATCAGGTACGTTGTATAGGCATGTTGAGAAACAATACTGCCTTTGAAATGGCAAATGTTTTTGCACTTTTTGTAAAAAAGCAGGTTAAGGGCAGCTTTTGGTTATGTGGGCATGTTTCGATCATTCCTGTTGAATCATTAGGACATTTTAAATAAATAATGGACATACATTTGTTTGGCTACTTTATTAATTAATAATGTATGATGCATCAATAATCGTGACAAGCGTGATCATTGTTCAATCATCGAATCGTTGCACCCTAAATCGTAATCCAATCGAATCGTGGGGTGCCTAAGACGGCACACCCCTAGCGGTCATATTTTCAGCTCATTTATATAACAGGTGAAGTCTAATAGTGAATGTCACCAAAGGCCAGAGGTATTATCAGACCTCTTTGGCACAAGTGAGGAATCTGGTATTTTCCCACCTTTGCGTTTTACACAAAGCCTAGCGAGCTATCTTGGTTTAAATGGCAACACAGCATTCTGTTATCAGACAGTTTTTTGAGTTACTGTACAATGGTAGCTACATTTTCTGGTGTGCCGCATAAAACTTGTTAACGGTGCCAATTACAGTAAACACAACAGGGCAGGAGAGAATGTGTCGAACTTCCCTTCACTGGTGCCCTTTTGCCTACAGTACCTTAGAGGGCAGAAAATGAACGTAGGAAAATGTTATCCAGTGTTGCAGCACTCCAGTTACAGTATAGCCACATAGTGGCATTCTAAGTTTTTTCTCCTCACCAAATATTGCTGGTGCATAAACAACAATATGGCAGCCGCTGAATGATTGAATTCTGAGCTCCCAGATGAAGAGAGTTGTAAAGACAGCCATAATGATGATGATCATCATAAAATATGAGGTTGGGGATGCTAATAACACACAATAAAACAATTCCATTCCCAACTGATTGTGTCATCAGGCAACATGTAAGAAAAAAGCATCCTGCTGTGAAAAACCAAACACATAAGTGTTTAATGGAACCAACATGCTCATATAACTACATTTAATCACTCCACATCCCAGCCAAAGCAAAAGGAGAGTACTGTATAAGATTATGAAAATATTAAATTCATGGGGGAGAAGGAAATAACCCTCTCCACACACCACCTCCAAATTATTGCATCTAATGCGCAGTACTCTCTGCCAACTAGTCCATAGCACACCACCGTCACATCATTTTTGTTTTAATAGAATCGCTTAAAACAATTAATTACACCCCCCTTAACACCTCTTCTTCACACCCCACACCAACACCCTCTCACACTCATTCCCCTGCGTCGCAGGAGATACAGCCGGTAATAAAAAGGCATTTATTGGACGATTTTCTGGAGGCCCGTTGGTTATTAACATGTAAATTAAATCATCACAGCTGTTCCATTTTCAATCAGATGGAGTTTGAGAGAGGCGGGACGCAGACGAGGACACCGCTGCACTGATTTTATTACGCACACCTTCATTAGGGAGGCCTGCAGCCATGGGTACCACCACAACAATCAACCTCATGACATAAAGTAAACAATGCTTCTGCTAGAATGTACACTACTTCAACAAAATAACGTTGGCGGCACAATAAAACTTAAAACCTGATAAACCATAAACTATCTTTCGTACATGTACAGCACATGTTTATTATTGGACTTTTCTTTTTGGTTATGCATAGACTTCATAATTGTATTGATGGGTCATTTCAGTCAGCCACTGCGCAACGCCTTCAAGTAGGGGGCTATCCTACAGTCCGCTTTAGTTATTCGCAGTCAATCACAAAACATGCAAGAATCCAACGCTGGATTTAGGTTGAAAAGGTATGAAAGCTGTACCGCATACAAACAGGAAGGATTGTCTCAGGAGTGATTTGTTCGAGGATTCAAGGGAAATACTGTATTTTTCGTACCATGCATGCATTTTGAAACATTATGAAAAAAATCAATGGGAGAAATTAACCGCTATGGCATTGGCGTCATTCTTCGACATTTTAACGGAAAATAAATCCTAACTGCCTGTTTTTTTTTTTTTTTTTTGCACTTTTAACAAAGAATCTAGACTGTTTTATGTTCATATCTACAGTATAAAGAATTCGGAGTTTAAGCATTTATTTACAAGAATTTTCAACGGAAAAGCTCTTTGTGGTGATAAGGGGGCTTCCACAATGGCTAACAGACTAGCATCAATCTTCGACATACAGTATTTACGTAAAATAAATGCCAACTGCCAGTTTTTTTTCTCTTCTAACAAAGAACCGAGACTGTTTTACGTTCATATCGATAAAGAATTTGGGGTTTAAGCATTTATTCACAAGAATTTTCACCCGAAAAGCTCTGTTTACATATGGCAGCCACCACATTGACTAACAGACCAGCATCGTACTTCGACATATTCACGTAAAATAAATGCTAACTGCACGTTTTTTTTTTTTTTTTGCTTTTAACCAAGGATCGAGAATTGGAATAGCTAGCACGGAATGATTATGCTTCAGTGTTATTGATGGTAAGGCTTCAGCTATCGATTATTTTAGTAGTTGATTAATCGATGAACTAGTTAGTTCGAATAATCGAGTTATCGAACAAGGAACATAAGCAAATGAAAATACCTGAGCCTCAAACGGTATAAAAAATAAAAAAAATACATGAATGAGGATCTAAGTACAACAAAGGAACAATTGGCTAACTTACATATAAAAAGTCCGCTAGCTTAAATACTAGAGATGTCCCGATCGATGCCAACGCCGATCGATCGGGTCTGATCACGTCATTTTCAAAGTATCGGAATCGGCAAAAAAATATCGGACATGCCTTTTTTTAATATATATATATTTTTTAGTTAAATCGTTTTCTAATTGTATTTAACGTTACAGACATAATATGTTACACTCATCCAGAGTCTTTAGTCTAGGCTTAAGGTAGGGTTATCAAGTTTATCCCAATAACGGCGGTAATTAATTTTTTAAAAAATGTATCACGTTAAAATATAACACCCTATGTTATTTCCCAACGCAGAGAAGATATATCAATTGGTAGCACTACAGTCATGGTTCCACTTCCCATCATGCATTTGAGCATGGCTACAATATCATTTACTGAAAGCTCAACAAATACACTAGATGGCAATATTTAGTCACAATATACAAAGTCACATTTCTCCTTTAAGAATTACGTCTTTCTATCCATGGATCCCTCTCACAGAAAGAATGTTAATAATGTAAATGCCATCTTGAGGATTTATTGTCACAATAAACAAATACAGTACTTATGTACTGTATGTTGAATGTATATATTCGTCCGAGTTTTATTCATTTTTTTCTTAATGCATTGCCAAAATGTATATGATCGGGAAAAATTATCGGGAATGATTGGAATTGAATCAGGAGCAAAAAAAAAAGCAATCGGATCGGGAAATATCGGGATCGGCAGATACTCAAACTAAAACGATTGGGATTGGATCGGGAGCAAAAAAACATGATCGGAACAACCCTATTAAATATTATAAAATACTTTTTTTTCCCCACAATGCTCTTAACAATGATTCAAACACATGTTCCCGCAAAAAAATGGCTAAATATACCTATAAACTGAATTACGAATGCATTAAAAAAAACATTAGCTTAAACAATAACTTAGCTTATGTTGCTCTTAACATGCAGCAACTGGTTTCAGCCATGTAAAATGAGTTATGTCACATTCACAGTTGCCACTAGAGGGCAGTTTATCCACCCAAATCAATAAAACTAAATGAAAACACTTTCAAAACAAACCAAAACAACGCCACTTTAATTAAGCGAAAACTCGAAACCGCAAAATTTAATTAGAATATTTTTTCTAATCGAATTACTCGAATTTATCGATTAATTGTTGCAGCATTAATTGATGGTGATAGACGTCCAATCTATTTTAACTGGGAGCATCTCGCAGATTGGATTGGATGTCCATCGCTGTCAATGGGAGCAAAGGGGTCAATTTAAGAAATAACCTAAGCTGTTGCAGCACTAAGAAGGTTGTTGATGTTTTTCCTGAGTTTCAGTGTTGCAAGTGGTAGTATGCCAAAGTTACTGTTTGGTCAATTAGAAACAGTTTATTTTTAGAGCACCTCTGGTTCATCCATCACAGTAAATAGCAGTCAATTCATTAATTTATCAAATAACATTAAAGCTGTTGTGATAGTAAGAAGATTGTTGATATGTTACCGCGTTTCAGTGTTGTAAGTGGTAATATGCCAAAGATACAGTTCATTTTTAGAGCTGATCTCATTCATCCATCACTGTCAATTGCAGCCAATGGGTTAACAAAGTGTGCCTTTTAATGTGTTTAAAACATGCATATTCAGTTCCCAGAAATGACTAGCCTTTTTAATGACCGTTTCTGTTTTCTCCCCTTTCTGGGAAGGACTTTTTTCCCCACCTCAAAAGGCATATAAGAGTTAGGGCACCACCTGATGGGAATCGCTTTGAAAAATATGTCATTTGATCACTTGCACGTCCCATTGAGCATTCAGCTCATCTTCCAAACATCTAACCCAGCTTCAGGGCCGACATCCTATCAATGGTGGAATGGATCAAATGCTTGCATCCGAGAGCAGAAAGCACCCGAACATACTCAGTCCCAGGGAGACAGGTAGGTTATGGTTGCAATTAATGAGATTGCCAGTTTGGCACAAAATGCAACCATTGACGGACATTGTGCCTGATCATTTTTATAACGTATGTATATGTTTAAAAGGCCTTGGAGAAGGAGCAATACTGAGATGTGCGGGTCAGCAAGACTAAGGGCTGTGATGAGATATTCGTAAGTCTGTGTAGAAAGGTTAATGTTACCCACAGAAGGTACTAATAGTTTAGCTTTGACAATGGCCTGTAGGGAATATGGTGGAAACCTAATAGAAACTAACTCATTGACTCATAAAATGTACGTGAAAAAACGTTTTCAACTATTTCATTATCACTGAGACCATCTTACAGTGACATATATCAACAGGGTTGAAGTGGATGGCCTTTTCCACCCTCTTTTTCCCCTCAACTCACAGGCCTGAGAGGATATTGATCTTTCATTTTTTCTGAGGAAGAATCACATTATTGCCAATAGGGGATTAAGTGCCACAGCCATATGGAAATGAAAGCATGAGAAGCAGTGGAACGTGGCAATAAAGTAATGTATGTCCACACAGGAGATCGATTTATCTTCCTAATAAGTGTAAATGGATCAGTGGATTTGCAACATATAGTACAATATGTGCACTCTCCCCATCACATAAATGAACAGCGCAAATAACTTCAAAATAGGAGGGAATGTGAAGAGTTATGACCGACACCATAAAGGTAAGTGTTAATAAAACGCACTAGATGCATTTATATTTTTAAGAAGAATTTAGCTCCTCCAAAATGATGTGACTACCAAATATAGTGGTACCTCTATATTCGAAGTCAATAGCGTACCGCACAAATGCTATTTTTAGACTGTGACGTCACCATCGTAACGCAGAAGTGGGACATTATAGATACGCCCTCGAATACAATCCATTTTATTTCTGCTTGTTTTCTCCGGTAATCTTTAAAAAAAAAAGAACATGCCGAGTAAACACTGCTGCTATGAAACTTGCAGAATCAGCTCTAGACATTACGACATATTAAGGATGTTTTCTTAATACATTTCCCGAAACCAAAAACTCAGAGGAAAAAAATATGAAGAATGGATCAACTTGCGCGGGTGTCCAAAAGACCAGTTTAACGCCAACAAGGTGAAGCCATTCACATCTCATATGCAGTAAACATTTTGTCGGGGGCCATGGTCCTACAGACGATGAAGAGGTAAGCCATTTTGATATTTTTACTTATGTTTTAGCATGGCATTTTGCTGTGCTGCTTCTTTCTGACAATGAATGACCTGAAAAAAATTTAAATGGTATATGACTGTCACTGTTACCTTTTCTGTTGTAAAAAACAACTTTAGTAAGGGGGAAGTGTAAATAAATTATAGAATTAAGATTTCTTATTCATGAAAAAAATAAGTGTTTGTTGGCTGTCACTGAGTAGCATTTGCGATCGCTACACAAAAATAGAAATGTAAATTGCCCCCAAGAACGGTCAGAGACGTAAGACAACAAGAGGATATAATATATAAGAAAGACAGGGCATATGGTGGTAAAGGATAGATTGATGAAACAGGAGAATGTCATTGTCAGTGGCGTAAGGCAATGCACACCAGAAAAAGGTGTTGATTTATTAAGCTAACTCTGGATCAGGTCGGCTCTTTTCCTATCTTTTTCAGCCCTCGACACTCAATCCTTACGTACGCCATTCATTCCAGGACCTTGCTTTTAAGTTGGAATGATCATATGTCGAGTAGGATTTTCCCATAAGAATACTTTATGATTCCATTGATTCGCTCCACAGCCCGAAAACCTACACTTTAAATCCTTAATAAATGCTGCTGGTGCAAATAGCAATTACACAGAGCAAAACAAATAAATAATGAAAAAAATTGTAATAATAATACCTCTAATAATGCAACGAATCAGTTTGTAACGTGGTTTATTTGTTTTGCGTGGTGTACCTGAACGCATCGCTTGGCTGACTTGACCAGTGTTGGGCACGTTGCTTTAAAAAAGTAATTAGTTATAGTTACTCACTACTTCTGCCAAAAAGTAACTGAGTTAGTAACTGAATTACTCTATAGTAAAAGTAACTAGTTAACAGGGAAAGTAATTATTTCGGTTACTTTAAAAAGAAGTTGTTGTATGTAAAAGAATTTGAAATTTTCTGAGCAGTATTCGAGTCAGTTGAATAGAGAAGAACAGACAGGTAGTTGCGTTATAGAACCTTGTAATATTTATTGCACCTCACCAGCAACAGATTTATCCTACACTTGAAGTGCAACAAAAATAAACAGTAAACAATATAATAAAATAACAATCAGCAGTAAACAATATAAAGTGAGTTTAATCAATTAAATCTATCTCTCACAACCTGAGACAACTGGTCAAGTAGACATAGCCTACTGTACTTCAAGTATTTGTCTTGAAATAGTGTTTATATCTCCACCTCATAAAGGACAAATTTTCCTCTGAATGCTCTGCCATCATATCCCTCAGCATCTGTTTTGCGTGTGTGAGTTTGCCGCTCGCGCTGTTCCGGTTTGTGTGTGAAAACACCGGCTCTGATTGGCTTACTATGACACATGACTAACCCTCAGCCAATCACAATCACTTCCAACGCATCCATCCAGGTGGTGCATTCAGGTAGCCTCGTCGCCCTACTCCTCCCGTCACCCTCAAAGCGTCTGCCGTCCTCAAGATGGAAGCAGCATTCTTGCTGGCTGACAGTGGGGGATGGGAACGAGGCTAGCATTCAGGTGTAGCAAACACAGAAACGTTAGCAAGCTTTGGAAAGCATTGTCTAATTGAATGAGCAGGGACAAACAGCCTGGAGTCATAAGTACGTGCTGTAATATTCTGATACAGAGTTATCCGAGGCACCCTAAAGTGCACACGGCACTAATATTGTTTTGCTCACATGATGCGGGAGTGAGTTAGAGACACGGCCTGCCGAGAGCCGTACTTCTGTGTTAATGTTGAAGTTATATGTGCTAGAAACAGAGTCCCAGCAAGTCCTGTGTGGTATACCTTTGCTAAGAAAAAGCACAAAACAAAACACGTGCGCTATTCTCGAACCTGAACGCACCCAAAGTCTTGGATGACAAATAAACAGAGCAGAGTAGACTCGCTACGGCTGGTAGTTTCTTCACTTTATTCAGAGTAAGTAATGCACCGCTTTTGACCGTCAGTCACGGTAACAGCGTTGTAACGGCCAAAAAAATATTTAGATTACCCCGTTACTGAACAAAATAACGCCGTTATTCCCAACACTAGACTTGACAGAGTGAGAGAGGGACTTTTTACTTTCACTTTGTTCAGCTGCGGCGGAGAGTAGGCATGTTGTGTTGCAGAAGTTCTGAAATAAATGATTAAAATCTGACGAAGCTGGCGATTTTTTTGGTGATGTTACCACAATAATAATTGTCACCTTAGCTTACAAAGACTGGCGAACGGTGGTCGGAGGAGAACCGTCGAGATCGTAGACACTCTACAGCTGTATTGTCAAGTTCAAGGCAGTTCAAGGACACACGCACCATGCTCATATTTTTCTTTTTAATTTCCATCTTCATTTCAATGGCAAGCCTCACCTTTTTCCTTTTTTCACCACCTGCACTAACATTCTTGGAACCCATGTTGATTTCTCTCACAAGAAAATCCGCCGTGCATCGGTCTTGCGGGAAAACAAAGAAAGCGCGGCGCTGTCATAAATTGTCGTGTTTCGAGCATGTTGTCGGATGTAGAAACAAATCACGAGTCAAATTTTCTGGTTTCGAAAAGATTGTGTGTCGAAACGATCGTATGTTGAGGTACCACTGTATTATTAAAGATCCAAAGCTAAGGAAGGCATGGTTTGTGTGACAATGAAGAGTCAGAAAGCGGCGTGTGCTCTTGTGCGAGATAATGGACTGACCTCAAGTCTGCCCGTGCTAAGAATGGCTTGCTGCATTCCAGAAAAACCAATGTGAATAAAGGTGGGAAAATGATGGTTATTTTTAGGGCCCGATTGAAATGCGAAAGCAAATGGCCAAAGAGTTCAAAGTGCAGATTTGAGAGATAAAACCGTAGACACGGCAAAGGAAAAGACGATTGGTAAGTACGCTCATTCAAAACGAAAAAGAAAAACATGACAAAAAACAATTGTGGTTATGGTCACAGAAATAAGAACACTTACAATATCGATGATCTCAGAGCTGTGAATGCTGCCGTGATCCTTGGGGAAAAAAAAGAAAAACAACAACAGGCGCAACACTGAAAGGAGATGCATAATTTACATAGATTACATATTAATCCAGATTAATTAGCATATATATTTGAATTAGGATTTAACCGCTTTAAGGCCTTGTTTTGATTATTCCACGATGACTGCAAGCCCTGATCACGCTGAATAGAATTTTGTCTTGAACATTAACACACTATGCTTATGGTGGCTAATGGCGATATGCAGATTTAGTTAATTACTAAGTGGATTCTACTCTACTTTTTTATGCTCTGCCACACTAGCTGAGCATGTTTGTTTTAGTTTATATTCACAGTGGCTTATTAAGTCACATCCTCCAGTTAATGCAAGAGAATAAACTTTAGAGGAGTTTGGCAGCTTTCCCAATTTTTTCTTCCGAACAATAGAAGACGATCCCACACTTCCACCTAATCTTCATGATAATTGCAGCCAGGATCATCGACTTCATCGCCGTAATTTGCCTCATTAGCTAGTATAACGATGATCCTCCTAAAATATGTCCCGTATCTTAATGCAATGCAGCTATATACAAGCCTGTGCCAAACCCTTTTAGCAGCGGAAATAATCTTCGGATCCCCTACCTTGTAAACAGCACAATTAATCGGCCCTGGCATCGGTTTTATGACTAATTTTCCTGTGGTGCAACAAACTTGGCTACATGTCATATTGGTTTATTGTTGTGGCACTGATAATCAATAGCATGGATGCTGGGATGCTGTGGCAGGCCTGTTGTGAATTGATCTACCGTGGATGTGAAAGACTTTGCCGCCTTCAAAATGACAGGCTGCATATCATGAGCTTGTAGTCTGTTTAACCTTTAGAGGATGATGTAGCCACACGCTGATGCAGGTTGAAATACAAAGAGAATGCACTAACTAATAAAGGCTGTTGTTATTTTGTATTACACCCATTCCACAAGCATAATATGTGGGGTTGTCAAGTGACTCATACAAGAAGATTTGGGAGATAAAAATAATCCCCTCCTGGAACTCGGCGCCCCAAGTTCCGCCTCCCATCTTAATGGATGTAGCCCCCGACCTCTTGTGTCACATGCAATGTTGATTGTGAGTTTTATCACATTGATCAAGAGGTGCTAACTTGTAATAATTGGATGTTAAATTAAATAGCTCTCGTCTATTCCTTGCCATCTCAATTGTAATTGTCATTGGGTGGCAGTTAATATGATAGATGAGCGATTGTATTTTGCCCAGTGAAGCATGAACCCGATGACTAATGCTACTTTTGGGCACATGGCATACCTCCATTTTTCAGCCTCCACTTTAATGTGTGCCAATACGAATATTAAAAGGACTTAGTTATGGCGAAGGAGAGAAGACGGTACTAAATATGGCTTTGGGCGCTTGAATGTGAGGATTAGGGGAAAGCAACTTGCCAAATTCAGTCATTTAAAGTCTGAAATGTTTGTAGACAACAGCGTATGAGCCACTTATGCCATTTTATGTTGTTTACAGTATTATGACTTTTTCCTGTAAAAAGAGCTGTAGTCTCATCATCACAATCCATGCCCGCTGTGTTGTCGCCTAACCTAGGAGTGACAAAGCAGAGTCCTTACCCCTTATTATGAGAACATGAGGTCAAAGGCATAGCCTTCAATGACAGACACCTCCTCACTTCTTGACCCTGTCACTCCTCATCTATATGAACCACACAGCATTGGTTACATGTTGCAGACAAGGACACCATACCACTCAAGTATGTCATCCACAGAATCCACCCTCTGGGGGGCAACCTCTAGACAAGGTCTTTTTCCAAGAACTAAAAAAAAAAAAAAAAATTCAGGGCTTCTTAACAACAGCAGCAACTGAGTGGTGTACATGTAACACAATAACAATAAGTTAAGAATATATTGCACGTTACAAAAAACTGCGGTTCCATAACAGCCTTTATTTTGTCTATTGGCAAATAATACATCGTGAAGTAATGGTTCAAATGTTCTGGCTCGTGTCCCATTCAGTATCGATCCTGATCCTTCTCAAAAAATGTACTTATTACAGATTTAAAGATTGGTGTCCTTTAACCCTTTATTGCCGCATGTATCACATTTGATACACCTAAAATGTCATGATTTTGAGACTAATTCAGAATTTTGACATTTCTTTTTGAAAAAAGAAAAATGATGGATGCAAGTCAACACATGCATCTGCAGGTTCCATGAGAAAAAAAAAAAAACACGATTTAGCAAGGGTTGTAGATATTAGACTGCTTATTACACATATTCATTTTGTCTTTTCTTTTTACAAATTTGAAAAAAAAGGTTTAATTAGGACCTTATTTTTCAAATTTTGGGATTCTCTGACAATTGCACCTCGTTGCAGTTATTTAAGGGTTAAATTATAACTATACTCTTTCAGTACTGTTTTTTCTACTTAAAAAGGCAACTGTTGTCAAGATATTGAGACAACAATACTTCTTAATGGGTTGGCAGCACCTTGCATGGAAGCAGCAGCACCATTGGTGTGTGAATGTGTGTGTGAAAGGGTAAATGTGTGGTAATGTAAAGTGCTTTGGGTATTGTAACAATGTATATAAATGCGCTATTAAAGTACTCTCCATTTACCATTTAATAAAAAGTGTTCATAAGGACAATTACTTTTTCAATGTCGCCCTAATGCTTCATCATACTGTAAGTAGTAGCATAGACTTCACTATCAGTTGACGGGATAGTGCCTATTTTCAAAAGCTTAAAATTAAAAAAAAATTAAAACCAAAGTTGCTTGCGACCTAAAACCAAAACAGGCACCTCCCTTAGGCTTATAAGAGTCTCCATGAGCAGCGGCATTAAAAAAATTCCAAGTCATTCCCAAATAAAATCCCAATTCATTATTTTTTATACAAGTATAACAAAACTTAAAATGGCTACAAAATTCTCCGATTTTAGGCTTGATGCACAAAAATCACTAAATGCGTAAATAATAACCTATATTTTCAGGATCAGTATCCATATTTAATAAATCACATAAGTTTTTGCATGAAATAGCAACTACATTTTTTTTAATTAGTACAATTTTGAGTTTTCAATAGCGAATCACTCAGTTTTCACATCACAAACTTAATAGTTCAGGAAAGCATGCAGAAGCATCTTAATTTTAATCAACAAAAGCAAATTTTGCTTTTTTCTATATACAATCACAACTTATTTAGGTTGAATTCCGATGTCACTATTGCTTCAGCACGTCTTACCGGCTATCAGGCCCTCGTGGTTTTTAGATTGAAATGTTGCACAAAATAAAACACGTAAAAGGCGAATTGTGTTTTTGTATGGACGCAGAAATGTCTAAATTACTAGACTTTTTTGCCCAAAAAACGGGCAGTTGGCTGAAAATTGATGATTTGAATGTAAAGTTACGCTATTGTGTATGGATATAAAATCCAACATGGCGGCCATCACAAAATTAAAAAGAGGTTTTTGAATTGAAAATTCTTGGAGATAAACCCCGGAATATGAACGTAAAACAGTGTAGATTCTTGGTGAAAGGCAAAAAACGGGCAGTTATCATTCATTTTACGTAAATATTTCTAGCTAAAATTACGGTAATTTTTTCCATTCATTTAATTTTTTTCACAACGTTTCAAAGTGATTGCATTTTGCTATTTTACATGATAATTACATTGAATCCTTGACCAAATCACTCTTCAGACACACCTGCCTGCTGGTGTGTGCACGAAATGTATTGTCCTGTTTCCACCTAAATCCGGCGTTAGAACGCAGCGTGTGTTTGAATTTATTGCAGTGAAAGCCTCCACGACACTCTGCCTGACCCGGCCCCAATGGGAAGTCGTGGCACAATGTCTGTAGGAGGTGTCTCGTCAACTGATAGTGAAGTTTATGGTAATAGTTTAGCGAAAGACCGGCTTTGTAACTTCCCAATTACTGACCTGCATAGTGTACAAGAAACAAGGAAATGAATAACATTAAGAGGCACTCTATACTATAAATGTTATACTGTATATTAATGCTTGCTAATTGTAACACATTGCTGCAAATAAATAATAATAATAATATGCAACTATACAATGATGTAGACATGGAAAACCAAATATACTAGTATTGGTTTATACCAGTGGTTCTTAACCTTGCTCAAGGTACCGATACCCACAGATTTCACATATGGAGTCACCGAACCCTTCAGAATTAGATAATAAAGCTTTTTTTTTTTTCAAATTCAAAACTAGTATAGCTAACCTAGCAAGCAGACCCGTGCCACCCATAAGGCGAGCTAGGCAAATGCCTAAGGGCGCAGCAGCGTCCAAAAGGGCTTCAAGAAAAATATTCAAATAATATTTGATGATAGCAGTATTCAAAAAAATTATACAAAACAATAAAACAAAAGAACAAGAAAACTGTTCGTAATACGTCTTTAAATAATAATGAAACCATTTTTCTAGTGTGCCTTCTGCCCGTTTGACTTTTTCCTGTGATGCGATAATTTCACCACGGACCCTAGTCTCACCACCCAGCAGACCAGCGGGCTACCTGAAGGTGCTATTTATAGCCTCCGCAATTGAGCAACGTTACGGTGCCAAGTCAACTTCATGAAAAGACAAAAGCCCTCCGGGTCAGAAGAAAAAGAAAGAAGAGAGCATAAACGTGAAGAAAAACAGGTTTGTTGAGTTGATTTTTTCAACAGCATAAGCATGTATACTTAGCCCAGCTGCAAGCTAGCGTTATTTACATAGACTTACTGCTAAAGCAAAATTATACTGTATCATTAGCCAGGCTGTTGTTTTAGACATATTTTCAGTATTCAGCCAGCTGTGGATTAGTTTCAGTTAAATGTACTCCCCCTCCCATTTTAGAGAAATTTGGACAAAGTGTACGGGGGACTAAAATTGTCTTGTTTATTTTCATGTGATGTGAACCATTATCACCTTGTGTTAGATTGTGCTTTTCAAACAAATTTGCCTCGCCTAAAAGTGCCAAGGTTAATTAAATAAATACACCATTAAATATGCAATTAAAGTTCAAAGTTCTGTGGTATGGGGGACTAAAAGTGCCACTGATTTAAATGCAAACATTTGTTATTAAATGTGTCATTTAAATTAAAATGGCGATCACGTTCATGTAAATATTATTTAATTCATTTTTATTGGATAGTCCTGTGTAGTTGCAATGCTTCAAGAAATTATTTTCTTTTAACTACGCCCATCAAAGATAGTGGCCGGATCCAACAGACAGGTACAGTAGGCTGCAAGAATTTAGGCGCTAGCTATTATGCTTATGTCACGCTGGTTTCACAATCAACAGCAATTTGACTAACATATGGTAACATTCCACTTTCTTCTCTTTGTAGATCCACTGTTGAAATATTTTCCTTTTACCTCTGTCTGTACATCCTGAGCCATCTTTTACAGCAAACTTATCCAAATCAGCACCAAGTCCAAGCCCACCAGGTCCAGGAAATAAGTGCACCTTCCAAAACAACTGTCATATAAAAGTGTAATTAATATTTTTTCATCAGTGAAGACAATGTGAGTAGGTTATAGTTCAATGTGAAAAAAAAAGTTGCATTTTAAAGTGTTCTGTGTGTCTTTATACACGTTTGTGTGGGTGGGTGTTAATCATATTGTAATAGCAATTGTAATTTATCTTATTTGTTTTTGAAGTGCTTTTTATTGGTGGTTTTGAGAAGTTATTAGAGTATTTTTCTTTTAATTTCTGCACTTGATCATTGTCTTCTTTTTTATATAATAAATTACAAAGAGTTAATGTACTTTTAAAGTGTGATTGTTTAAATATATGTGGTGAAAATAGGGGTGGGGGGAGGGGACACGCCAACAAATATGTTGCCCACGGTACCAAATTGGTCAGGAATGGCCCTGCTAGCAAACTTAGAATTTAGCAAATTCCCGTTCAAAATTCTTTTCATTTTGACATCATGTTTTATAAACATTTCAAAATTTGAGACCACGCTGCCCATTACTCTGTTATATTCCTGAATACCAAGTGCGAGTCAACCTTCCACTGAGCAAACCTGTTCCTTTTCCCATCAGATCGAGGACTAGCATTTAAAAGAAATGGATTAAGCCTGTAAATTGTGAATAAACCAGTCCAAAACCTGGTCTTAAAAGCCACTTTGCCTAGATTTAATCAACATACGAAAATAGGGCTCTGCGTTTCTTTACCTTCGCCGAACCCCTCAGACGTACTCACCAAACCCATGGGGATCGATCGAGGAGAGTGGATAATTGTTGCACGGATCATCCTAAATACAGCAAATGCACAAATACAGACAGCACAAACCTAATCTTTGCACCAATCTGGTAATTTACAAGTGTAATCAGTTGATTGCAGTCAGGTGCTGCTTGTTTTAGCTTAAACCTCATTGGTTAAACTGTGCTTGATCGTTTGTAACTGTTAGGTCCTCTTCCCCCTCCTTCTGAGACATGCCCACCTCCAGCAGGTGTGCATGTTTTTAGCTGATTGCAGGTCAGACGAGTGGAGCGGCCACAGCTGAGAGCAATGAACATCAGCCAGCTTTAAAAGCCCAGCAGACGCTCCACCTCGTCGCCCGATCAACTCGTCTGGTTTCGCCGTCAGTTGCTTCTCGCATTCTTTATATGATATCACTGATTCCCGGCTCACGATTATTTTGCTCTCGCCCCAGGTCCTGTCTTCTGCGCGCTCCTTGTCGGATTCTACGCCTGCCTCCTTCCGAGCTCCCACGCCTGTCTCCTCCCAAGCTCCCACGTCTCACGCCGGCTCACGAAGCAACCCCCATCCGCCACGTTATCTCTGGTGTCTGTAAATAAATATTACTCACCGCAACCACCCTGTGTCTGCACTTAGATCCCTCCTCGTCGCACACCCTAACAGTTTGATCGGGCCATAATGGATCTCGCAGACAAACCCACCGGCTCACCCACGTCACTCCGAGACCACCACCAAGCCATTGACTTCCTCTTCCATAAGGTAACGGACATTTCCCACTCACTCCAGGCCATACAAGCACAACTCTCCCCGCCTCCCCTTCGCCGCGCCGCCGCCTCGCCAAGCCACGTTCCCGTAACTAACCTGGTGTCATCAGCTGCAGACCGGGAGCCGCACGTTCCCGCACCGGCGCCTTACGATGGAAACCTCGGTACGTGTCGGGCTTTTTTGGTCCAATGCAGCCTTGTTTTCGAACTACAGCCGTCCATGTATCAAGGGGACCGTACAAAGATTGCTTACCTCATCGGCTGCCTTCGCGGAGCGGCTTTGGAATGGGCCTCTTCAATATGGGAGCAGAGTTCTTCCGTGTGTGTGTCGTACTCCCGCTTCACGAAGGAAATGCGCAAAATCTTCGATCATCCAGTCCGTGGCAAAGAGGCAGCCAAGCGGCTAATGTCCATTCGCCAGGGGCCTCGGAGCGTCGCCGAATTCTCTGTTGAGTTCAGGACGTTGGCCGCGGAAAGCCGGTTTAATGACGCGGCTCTCCAGGAAGTGTTCACCCGCGCCTTGAACGAATCCCTCAAGGATGAATTGGCCACACGGGACGAGCCCAGTTCCTTGGAAAACCTGGTTCTTTTGGCAATAAATATTGACAATCGCTTACGCGAGCGAGAAAGACAACGCAGAGAAGAGCTGGACGCCACACGCAAAATCTTCCCTGCCCTTCCACTACCACCGCCACTTCCTGCCCAGGCAGCTGACACTGTGCAGGCGAAGTCGCCCCCTTCTGACAAAACTGAGCCAATGCAGTTGGGCCGCACAAGGCTGTCCCCGGAGGAGCGCACACGCAGGTATAAGGCTCAGTTATGCATTTACTGCGGTGAGGGAGGGCACTTTATTCGTGGTTGTCCGGTGCGTCCGGGAAATGGCTCGCCAATAGAGGAAGGACTATTGGTGAGCCACATGTCTCACAATTCTTCACGCAGACTCCAGCTCACAGCCACCCTCTCCAGGAAGGGCCAGTCTCACACAGTCACCGCCCTAGTCGATTGTGGTTCGGACGAAAATTTTATTGATGAAGGCCTGGCAAACCAGTTGGGGCTGTGCACGCACCCACTTCCTGCCCCGTTAAGGACCACAGCACTGGACGGACAGCCCCTGTTTAACGTGAACCGACGGACTGAGGCCGTCGACGTCATCCTGTCAGGCAACCACCGAGAGGTGAGCTCCTTTTTGGTTTTTAGTAGTCCTCGAACACCGCTCGTCCTTGGTCTCCCATGGCTTAAAACTCATAACCCCTCCATAGACTGGACACACCCTAAGGTAACTGCATGGAGTGACTACTGCCATACTCACTGTCTTAAATCTGCTCTAGTGCTGTCCGGTCCGGTCCGGGAATTGGGGCCGCCCGACCTGTCTGCGGTGCCGGAGTGCTACCATGACCTTGGGCAGGTATTTAGTAAGGATCACGCGCTGTCGCTTCCTCCCCACCGTCCTTACGACTGCGCCATCAACCTTCTTCCTGGAGCGACTCTCCCCAAGGGTCGTCTTTATAACATCTCGCTTCCAGAGAGGGAGGCGATGAAGTCGTACATCACAGAGTCCTTAGCCTCGGGTATTATTCGCCCGTCCTCCTCCCCCGTTGGTGCGGGGTTCTTTTTTGTGGGTAAAAAAGATGGAGGCCTAAGACCCTGCATAGACTTCCGTGGCCTGAATGAGATCACCGTTAAAAACAAATACCCTCTTCCGCTGATGGATTCTGCGTTCACCCCCCTCCAGGGCGCTACGATTTTCACGAAGCTAGACCTACGTAGTGCCTACCACCTCGTCCGTGTTAAGGAGGGCGATGAGTGGAAGACTGCCTTCAACACACCCATCGGTCATTATGAATATTTGGTTATGCCATTTGGGCTCACAAATGCCCCTGCTGTCTTCCAGAATTTGGTTAATGATGTACTCGGTGACATGATTAATAAGTTTGTGGTGGTCTACTTGGACGATATTCTGGTGTTCTCTCCCACACCACACGAGCATGAGAACCATGTTCGTCTAGTGCTCCAGCGGCTCCTTGAGAACAGACTGTATGTAAAGGCTGAAAAATGTGAGTTTCATGTTCCAGAAACTGCCTTCCTTGGCTACATTGTGGGGCGTGGGAAGCTGCGGATGGACCCGGCAAAAGTGACTGCTGTTCTGGACTGGCCTCGCCCCTCTGACAGGAAGCAACTACAACGCTTTCTCGGTTTCGCCAACTTTTATAGGAGATTCATTCGCAATTACAGCCGGATCGCAGCACCCCTCACGGCCCTCACCTCCACCGCAAAACCGTTCCTCTGGTCCGACGTTGCAGACGCCGCTTTCAGCGAACTCAAGAGTCGTTTCACCTCAGACCCCGTGCTGGTCCACCCCGACCCGTCACTCCAGTTCATTGTGGAGGTTGATGCCTCGGAGTCGGGCGTGGGCGCGGTGCTCTCCCAACGCCAGCCCACTGATGGCAAAATCCACCCATGTGCCTTTTTCTCCCGCAGGCTCTCACCCGCTGAACGCAATTACAGTATCGGGGACAGAGAGCTCCTAGCAGTAAAATTGGCTCTGGAAGAATGGCGTCACCACCTGGAAGGCACACCACAGCCATTCCTCGTGCTCACGGACCATAAGAACCTAGAGTACCTCAAGGCGGCTAGGAGACTGAATCCACGACAGGCCAGGTGGGCTTTGTTTTTCTGCCGTTTTGATTTTGCTCTTTCTTACATCCCAGGCTCCAAAAACACCAAGCCCGACGCCCTGTCTCGTCAGTTCCAAAGCATTGAACCTAAGGAGGAACCCGCGCCGATTATTCCTCAAACCCGCTTCCTGGCCTCCGTGGAATGGGAGATCGAACGCAAAGTAAAGGATTCCCATGGTGAGCACCCAGATCCTCGAGCCGGTCCCCAGTCTAACCTGTTTGTGCCCCAGGGTCTCCGTTCCCAGGTCTTGGAGTGGGCTCACTCATCCCGGCTGTTCTGCCACCCCGGCATCCGTAGGACATTGGCTGTACTACGCCAGCGGTTCTGGTGGCCCTCCATGCCAGAAGATACTAGATCCTATGTCCTAGCCTGTACGGTATGTGCGCGCAGCAAAACATCAACCAAGCCCAGCTCTGGACTCCTTCGCCCACTACCTGTCCCAAGCCGACCCTGGTCCCACATAGCCCTGGATTTCGTCACCGGTTTGCCCCCCTCCAAAGGAAACACTGTAATCCTCACTATAGTGGATAGATTCTCCAAAGCCGCTCATTTCATTCCCCTTCGTAAACTTCCGTCAGCCACGGAAACTACAACCCTGCTCACTAACCATGTCTTCCGTTTGCATGGCATCCCGACAGATATAGTCTCCGACAGGGGACCCCAGTTTACTTCTCAGGTCTGGAGGGCTTTCTGTGCGGCACTAGGCGTGGGAGTGAGCCTCTCCTCCGGTTACCACCCACAGACAAATGGCCAGTGTGAGCGTGCAAACCAGCAACTCGAGGCGGCCCTCCGGTGCACCACTCAAGCTCACCCCAACACTTGGAGTGACCAGTTGCCCTGGATTGAATACGCGCACAACGTCCTGCCGAATGCCTCATCGGGTATGTCACCTTTTATGTGTTCTTTGGGTTACCAACCCCCGTTGTTCCCCTCCCAGGAAAGTGAGATAGCCGTCCCGTCTGTCCAAGGCCACATCGACCGTTGCTCCAGAGTCTGGGAACAAGCGCGCGCCGCTCTCCTCCGCGCCTCTGAGAGGTCCCGTACCCAGTCCGATCGTCGCCGCTCGCCCGCACCGATTTACACTGTCGGCCAAAAGGTGTGGCTCTCTTCCAAGTCCTTGCCCTTGAAGACAGGGTCCGTGAAGCTCACCCCCCGGTTCGTTGGCCCCTTTGAGATCACGAAGGTGGTAAACCCCAACGCAGTGCGTCTCCGGCTCCCTGCACATTACCGGGTCCACCCCACGTTCCATGTCTCCCTCGTGAAACCGGTCTCCACTAGTCCCTTGGCCCCCCCTGTTCCGCCCCCTCCGCCGCCTCTGTCGGTCGACGGGGGTCCAGCCTTCCGGGTGGAGCGGCTTCTGGATGTCCGCCGCCGTGGCCGTGGGCTCCAGTACCTAGTTGACTGGGAGGGCTATGGCCCGGAAGAGCGGTCCTGGATCCCTGCCCGGTGGGTGCTGTCGCGGGCGCTCATCCGGGACTTCCACCGTGCCCATCCTGGGCGTCTCCGTCGGGCGCCTGGTGTCGCCCGTAGGGGGGGGGGTCCTGTTAGGTCCTCTTCCCCCTCCTTCTGAGACATGCCCACCTCCAGCAGGTGTGCATGTTTTTAGCTGATTGCAGGTCAGACGAGTGGAGCGGCCACAGCTGAGAGCAATGAACATCAGCCAGCTTTAAAAGCCCAGCAGACGCTCCACCTCGTCGCCCGATCAACTCGTCTGGTTTCGCCGTCAGTTGCTTCTCGCATTCTTTATATGATATCACTGATTCCCGGCTCACGATTATTTTGCTCTCGCCCCAGGTCCTGTCTTCTGCGCGCTCCTTGTCGGATTCTACGCCTGCCTCCTTCCGAGCTCCCACGCCTGTCTCCTCCCAAGCTCCCACGTCTCACGCCGGCTCACGAAGCAACCCCCATCCGCCACGTTATCTCTGGTGTCTGTAAATAAATATTACTCACCGCAACCACCCTGTGTCTGCACTTAGATCCCTCCTCGTCGCACACCCTAACAGTAACAAAAAACAGGACCCACAGCGGCCTTTGAGGACAGGTTTGGAAACCTCTGCTCTACAACATTCTAAGTGATCTTGTGAAGGTTAATACGGCAGCAAATTATCATATTCAACAGGCTCATCTCCCTCTTCTCATTAGCAGATGAACGATATGCCTATATTTAAAGAAGCATCACACATTAGTGTCATTATAAAATGTGGGTGTACATTCATCTGCAAATAGATGCGTAAGCCAGATGCAAAATGTGGGTCCACGCCTGACCCTAGTTACCCTACACACAAAGAGAGAGAGAGAATTGGGCATGCCAGTGTGTGTTCATCTTCGCTGGACAGGAATGATCCACTATCAACCCCTCCCATGGTGGCGCTCACTGACGGAGTGTGTTCTTTTGTGCTGTGAGCGTGTGTCTGGCTCCCCGGTGACGTGGAGCCTGCTCAGTGAGCTGACAGTCTACGGGCAAGGGGGCTGTAGGGATGTGAGGCAATACCAGTGGCAGTGATTAGCATTAGCATCCGTGGGGCACTGCAGTGGCTGCTGGGAGATTCTATCATATGCATGGCCTATCACTTCATTGGAAAGTGACAACCCCCCGTGGCATGACGAGCTCAGCTTTGGCAACTCGTAAGAATAGGCATCATAGACACATTCCTATTTTTAACGTCCCTCCCTTTCCTGAAATATCACAGTCAGCTTCCTGTTCTAATCGTTCATTGATGAAATCCGACAATTTTTACATCACAATTACTTCCGCATATGTTCATTTTTAATTACTTGTTAGTTAGAATAATCATTCACTTAATCGGTTGGGTGGTGTATGGGAGAGGGAAGTACGAATTAGCCAACGGTGTGCGGCCACTGTGGAAGGATTTCTTAGCTTTGACAAATTAAATTCTTTTCAAGATGTTCTAGATTTCTTCAGCTAGTAATGCATCGGCTAGTAATGCATCAACTTTAGCAAAAATGGTCAAACATACGGCTGAGGAGCTTAAAAGTTTGGTGATATAAAACACATTTGCAGTGTTTCTGGTATTAGGTTTGAAAAAATGTATTTATTTACATGCTTGTACATACGAGGGGCATTCAAAAAGTAATGCACTCAAGTGCATTGCTCGTACAGGATTTTACCAATCTTGTTTATGTTTGGCACAAACATGATAGGACACACCATTTTGCGATTGTTATATGTATTTTTCTTATTTTCAGATTTTTAAAGCTTAACTAGCTTCCAAAATGGCTGCCCGTCTTGAAGCTCGTCAGAAACAAAGAGCTGTAATTGAATTCCTTGTTGCAGAGGGAGAAACCCCTCTTAGGTTCCACAACCGGCTGGAAAATGTCTACAAGGATGATACCATAGACTATTGTACTGTACAAAGATGGGTACAGCGATTTAAAAACAGTACTGAAGACCATGAAGAGGTGGGTATAGCCAGCATAGCCGATAAGCCCCGTAGTGGTCGCACATCCACCTCTGTCAATCCTGACAACAAAATTTATGCTGATGAGTTTAGTTTAAGCTTGAAAAATCTTGAAAATAACAAAAACACAAATAACAATCGCAAAAAGGTGTGTCCTATCATGTTTATCCCAAATATAAACAAGATTGGTAAAATCCTGTACGAGCAATGCACTTGCGTGCATTACTTTTTGAATGTCCCTCGTGTAGGAGTGAATATGAGCATGAATGGATGTTTTGTCTTTATGTGCTCAGTACTTGGCTCGCAATCAATGATACCCTCCTGCCCATAGTCAGATGGGCCAGGCTACAGCACCCTCATGACTTTTGTGACAATTACCGTAATTTTCGGACTATAAGCAGCTACTTTTTTACTTCATTTTGAATCCTGCGGCTAATAGCCCAGTGCAGCTTATTTGTTGATTTATATGGGTTAATAGGTAACACTTTATTTGTCAGCGGCATCATAAGACTGTCATAATCCGTCATAATTATGACAAGACAAAATCATGGGCATTACTAAATGCCTATGACTGATGTCATTAAGTGTCATCTGGCAAATTATGTTACTAACCCCATTTATATCCATCTTGGATTCAAAAGTGAGATAATTTAACGGATAACACAAAATGACATCTGTTATAAGCATTCATCAATGCTCATGACAGTGTCATGTCATAATTATGATTGTCCAATGGCAGCCTTATGGTGCCACCTTTCAAAGTGTTACCAAATACCATAACTAGCAATTGATGAAACAACTGGAACAATAACTGAAGAAATATTTAGCACAGAACATGAATTTTGATTGTTATTTACATCTGTAGCGCTGCAATGCATGCTAGGAGGCATGTTGGACAACAACAGTGTTGACAGCAGGTGGCAGCAGTGGTTGACCGTGTCCCCCAAGGGTGGAGTAATGCCAAAATTAAGCTTCTTGAAGCAATGAAGCTTTGCAGCTAATTGGTTCAAAACTTCATGGTAGTTCATTTGGTCTTATGACAGACACTTATAATACAGTGAGGACAGCTGCAGTTTATAGTCCAGTGCGGCTTATCTATGAACAAATGCCGTTTCCGTGTCAAATTGGGTGGGTGGCTGCTTATATTCAGGTGTGCCTTATAGTGCGAAAAGTACAGCTAATCAATGGATGATTGTTTGTGTATATTTTATTTGTAATATTGCTTTAAATTGTTTAATTTTAGTTTTTAAAAATTGATTTTACATGGAGCTGAATAATGGTCTCACTACTTGTCTTCAGATTTGCGGTTTTGTTTAAAATACGCATCCACTGTCATACCAAGGACATTATGATGTGAAGTTGATTTGGACGGTTTTTATGGAGCTTGCTGAACTGGATGATGTTTTCCACAGGAAAATAAATGTACTACCCCATAAAGTTGTAGTGCTCTACGTATAAAAAACAAACATACATGGATGTGTTGACTTTGACTGAGGTGTTTCTGCCTTATTGGTGATGATTCGTAGCGAGAAAGTGTATTTCTCTGGTCTAAACACTTTACTGAACTGCTTCCACATACACATAGATATCCACTTTAAAAATCGGGACTAAAGACTTGATCATTTAAAATATTTATACAATATTAGCTGATAATTTATCACTTTACAAATCCTTTAATGTATAAATCATATGTATTTTGACTTGAAGGGAGCCGTTTCTGTGTTATTGATGAGGTGCTCGACTCTAATCAATTAGTAATTGGTGCATAGCTTTTAAATAATGCATTTATTAGATCTTGTGATGTGTTTAATGCCAGTGCCTTGCAGTGCAAATACTTCTGAAGTACCCTAATGAGTCTTTTCTGGGCCAGCTCAGGGGAAATGGCACATCTCACTCTGACATTGCCTTGTTTACACAGAGTTGGCAGCTTCTAAACCAGTGTATAAAGGATGGAACAAATTGTTATCATGCTCATATTAATGGAAAGAGCTCGTATTTGTTTTCATTCTGTTTCAATGGAATTTCATGGTCAATTTACAATTTCATGTTGTCTAATAATCAACTATACATTTATCACTGTGACTGATAGCGTACTGTTACATCATGTAACACCAGACCAGGGGTGTCCAAACAATGCCTAGGGGTGCAGTGGGTCCAGGTTTTCATTCCAAGAGAACACCTTGTCACTAATCTGGTGTTTTACAAGTGTAATCAGTTGATTGAAAGTGCTGCTTGTTTTAGCAGAAACATCATTGGCTAAACTGTCTGTGCTGGATCGGTTGGGACAAAAACCTGCAACCACAGCGGTTCCTATTCCTGGTTCCTACTTAGCAGAGGTGGGTAGTAACGCGTTACATTTATTTGAGTAACAGTTGTATTGAGTTCATTTTGCCTATACTTACAGATTAGTCAAAACTTTTCTTCTATCCCAGACATTGGGATAAAAGAAAAGTTTTGACTTACTTGAGTAACGTTTTGAGAAAAATGTACTTCTTAAGAGTACTTTTACCATGCAATACTTTTTACTTTTACCTGAGTAGATTTATGAAGAAGAACCACTACTCTTACTCAGCTACTTTGGGCTACACTTGTTACATTTTTCCTCTTTAGTCTACATATTGACTTTATTTTTGCCAGAGAGGCCAACAGCAGCTCTCAGTTTCACCATTGAGACGTTGCAACAATAACCACATGACTCCATCATACCAATCAGTGGTAACAATGTTTTTTCTCCACTAGAAAGCACTCGTGTTCTTTGGACGGGTGATGTTTCATTGTGTTGTTCTGGTATGAATTTGATGAATAGGTTATAGTGCAATATAATTATAAAAATCAGATAATTGGGAGTTGTGTTGAGAAAAGTAAATATACCAGTATCAAAAAAAAAAAAAAAACACATTGTAAGCAGTTACTTACAATATTACTCACTACTTGAGAATTTTTTCCCACGAATACTTTTTTTCTTGTAATTGAGTAAATTTTTTCGATGACTACTTTTAGGTTTAGACCGGAGTAATACAGTATTATTTAGAAGTAACGTTAATTTTCCTTGAGTAAAATTTTTGGCTACTCTACCAACCTCTGCTACTTAGTGACAGTGTGAAATTGTGTGCGAAATGGTGCTCTGTGTTAAGGAAAAAATATATCATAAAATTGACAATTTTATATCATGATAATGATATAACCCCCCCCCCACACACACACACACACACACACACACCCGCACAGCCCCGACAGAAATATTATATGTCGACATCATGTCGCCTTCTACGGCCGCTTCAAAGAGGAGGAATATTAGAACGCTTTTTTTTCCCGGCCAGCAGCAGCTACTGTAAGTAATATAAAAAGAAGTCATTTTTGTGGAGGTAGGGAACATACCACTAATTTTGCTACTGAAATTCCAACCTGCATTAGAGTTAGCATAACACTAATCTGTGTGAACTTGCTAACCTACAAGAAAGCTGCTTAGAGAGAAGTGTCTCTTTGTATGTGTTTTGTACTGTTAACGTTGATTAAACTGTGAGAAATGTAGTGAACTCTGCTGAAAACTATAGAACAAGAAAAACGTGAGCAAAGCAAGAAGCTGCTTAGAGAGGTCACAGTTTATGTTTCACAGGAAAGTGTTGACAGAAAAAAAAAAAAAAAAAAAAAAAAAAAAAAAAAACATGCTGCTGCTTTTCTCCTTGTAAACGGCCTGGTTTAGAAGGAAAGAAGGCTATAGCATGTTGTGACTACCCTTTTGAAACCAAATAATTAGTGCCCTAATTTATTAATTAAAATGTATTTATTATTTATTTTTTACATTATTTATTTAAAATATTTAAAGACAAATGTTTATTTTATTTGCATTCCTGAATAGTCAAGAGATCGGGTCCGATCATGTCATTTTCAAAGTATCGGAATCGGCAAAAAAATGTCGGACATGACTTTTTTTAATATATATATTTTTTTTAATTAAATCGTTTTTTAATTGTATTTAACGTTGCAGACAAAATGACTTACACTCATCCAGAGTCTTTAGTTTTGGCTTAAAGTGGGGCTGTCAAATTTATCGCGTCAATGCCGGTAATGACATTAAAATATTTAACACAATTAACACATGCGCTGCACTATCCACTCACGCAATGTCGCGTTCAATCTATAATGGCACCGTATTACGTATTCATAGAACTAAAAGGCAACATAAAATGAGTAGAGAGAATTTTGGCAGACTTTGAAGCCTTTTTTTAATTGGCTAAAGCCTTACAATCCCTTTCTCAACGATCCCACGAGAAATATTGTGGGAAGCAACGTGGGGAAGAAAGGTAGTAGTTGATCTTTTCTTAACACCCTATTTTATTTCCCAACGCTGAGAAGATATATCAATTGGTACCATTACGCACAGTCATGGTTGCACTTTCCATCATGCATTTGGACAGAAGTTAAATGGCTGAATTATCATTCACTGAAAGCTCATAAAAATCCACTAGATGGCAATATTTAGTCACAATATACAAAGTCACATTTGTCCTTTAAGAATTACAAGTCTTTCTATCCGTGGATCCCTCTCACAGAAAGAATGTTAATAATGTAAATGCCATCTTGAGGATTTATTGTCATAATAAACAAATACAGTACTTATGTACTGTATGTTGAATGTATATATTCGTCCGAGATTTATTCATTTTTTTCTTAATGCATTGCCAAAATGTATATGATCAGGGAAAAATTATCGGGAATGATTGGAATTGAATCGGGAGCAAAAAAAAGCAATCGGATCGGGAAATATCGGGATCGGCAGATACTCAAACTAAAACGATCGGGATCGGATCGGGAGCAAAAAAACATGATCGGAACAACCCTAATTAACACGTTTGTATTTATTGTCTATGTAAATATAATTTATGCTCAAATATTGCAATTTAAATTTGCTAATAAAATCCAGACATTTAATCTCGAAGTTTTCAAAATGTTTCATTAGTAGTTTTTGAAAACAAAGTTTTGAATCGAACGGTGTATTACCTGAACCAATACAAATGAAAGTGATTATAAGTCAAGACAGATTTATATTTTATTGATCACTGAGCCTATCAATGAATTAAGTTCATATTCGTGACCCCTGTTCACCCAATCTGTTTAGTCTTATTAATGTCCTGTACCCAGCAAAAAGTGTACATGCAGCTTATGCTATTATATCATCCCTACCAATGTTGAGACCAAACCTTCGCACTCGACACAATATACTTTAATTTTGGCTCTATGTAAAATCATATCACCCAGAATTATCGGGAATGATTTCCCTTGTGTCTATGGCGACCAGTTCAGGATGATGACTGTCTTTTGCTTGCCCACCCAAAAATGCGGTGTTGAACATGCATGGATGTATATTTACTACAGATAGACCGCTTATCGGCGTTGATATTTGGAAACCTGATGTATATCAGTCATTTTTTAAATCCAACCAGCCGATATGAAAAAAATAATTTAAAACTGGGTTATTTCGGCTCAGCTGCAGCCACGCTTTTCTCTCCTGCCTGCTGTCTCGTGCAATAGTATTCACCCCGTCCTCTGCTTGGTTAAATGCTAATGGTAAAGGAGTTACACTTGTATTCCTTTTTCACGCTCTCCTCATCTACCTACTGGTGACGCAGCACCAGGAGCAACTTGAGGTTTAGTATCTTGCACAAAGATACTTAGACGAGGTCATCAGGGCTTTCTTTTCTGTGGAAATTTTTCAGAGAGCTATTTATTTAACCTTTTATTCAACTTTATAAGAGATGTTTCTGAATCTTTTAAATTCTATCTAGGCACTTCTGGAGGTATTATTTTCTATTTGTTTGATTCAATAAACATGCTTGAGGCATTTCAATTATGTTCAGTGTTTGCATTATTCAAATTTCTTACGCCAATTTTTACACTTTTACTGCAAATGAATATTGGCTCCAAAAATCGACCCCTCTAACCACTAATAATCGCTATCATATCAGTCCTATTAAACCCATATCGGTCGATTTCTAACATTTACCACCTTAGAAATGTTTTTTCAGACATGTTTCCAGTGTGAACTAAGTTAGGTAATTGTTTCGAGGACCTGACAGGAAGAAGCCCAACACCTGCCTGTGGAGAAACCTCTAGTGAAGACCTGAGCTGTTTAGCCAAAGTCTGTATCACCAGCAAGGTTATGCACATCATCCATCATCGCCAGCCCGACCGTGTTTGTGGTCTGTCAGCAACATGTGTATGTGTGCAAATGCGTGGTACTCGAGTGCGTGTGGGAGAGCCGGGTATTGTTGGAGTGCCGAGGCTCTGCTGGCAGGGGTGGGTTTTAATTGGAACACCCAGTGAGTGGTATGAGTGCCGCTGTCACAATGAAAACTCCACAGCCGGGCCCACACTGATTCACTCATATGGTGTGCTGCTGTCTCCTGAGGGTTGCAGATAATAAAGGCATTCACCGCTTTAAATACCCATGCATTGCATGTGTGTGTGTGTGTGTGTGTATGGTGAAGGGGGGGTGTCATACCTACACTAAGTGTGCTCATACTAAGAGTCTACCAAATATATTCTTGTTGTCCACACTGATTTGACAGCTAGATTGCTTAAACATTAGGTTATTTATTGTTATTTTGGTTGGAGATGTAAATCAACGTGCACCCGGTTGAGAGTGACACACTGACTGTTGAGCATATTTATGGAAGTCTTGTGTCAATACTGCATACATATATTATGTTTTACAAAAGATCAGATGGCTGTGGTGTAATGTTGTATCCTGACTTGACACGCATTCATGAACCCTTTGTGGGGTAAATACACCACTTTATGAGATCTCATACAAAAGTTCAGTTTACATTAACATTGTTGTTGGGGTATTTTTCAACACCATGTTTCTGGATTATATAGATTATTGTGGTTGTAGTTTGCATCAAACGAGGATTAAGTGAACACAATAACAACTATTGGGTTAAAGTGCGAACGACAGGAGGAAAACAAATAGTCTTAAGTAGGATTTGTTATTTGAATTAGAATCATATTTTAAGACAATTCGACTATATACAACAATTTAGCAAAGTGCAGATGACGAGAAATTAGTTTTTTAATCTGCCGGTTAGCCACACCTACCATTATAGGGCTCTAGCGTCCCCAACAGGTGGATAACGTCAGCGGAGTCACGATTTCATCTGATTTAGTATGCAGCCCATTGAGGGGGAATTATTCAGAACGAGGAAAACACGACGAAGAGAGCCGCCAAATGTCATTGTTTAAGTCTCTCTACTCCAATATTTTTCAGGATCTTATTTTTATCCAAGTATTTTTCTCCAATAGCTAAATAAATGGCATGGACATGACAAATAACAGTCTTGTGCTAAATGGAATATGAAATAATGAAAATGCATTTATTCAAGACGACATGGCAAAATTACTCCATAATGGTCAAAACTGTCGACTTCACCTTTACCGTCGCACCTCCCGAACGATATTTTATGCCACCGAAATCGGGCTTATGTCATTTCCCTTCCCCGGCTACGGAGAATGTAAATAAACCAAGAGGTGTGACAGCTAGCCAACATGCTAACCCGGACCTAGTGATGTTTCAAAGTCTTCGAAGCGGAAAATCACACATAACTAGCCTGGATCATTTCACATGATGACTGGGTTGTCGACTGTCTTCGCTGATCGGCACCCCGCCCGGCGGAGAGCAATTTCCCCTGCTACTAAGGACAGGAGAGCTCGCCGGGGAAGCAGCTGGACAATGACCGCCTACGTTGGAGGAACGTGTAGCTGCCAATTGGTCAACATGAATATGGCAAAATAATGCTTTACTACACGGCGAAGTCATAAACAGCCAGAGAGAGTCATCGGTCGCAAAATTTGACAGAACACCGGGCACATGAAGAGGGGAATAAGCCGAGTATAGTGCTCTCCCGGCGGGGGGATGTGCGACAAGCCGCCGGTCGTGGGCCGAGGGGGCAAGGAGCATGCCAGCCACAAAATCCAAGCCACCTACATATTAAAATGATCCCAGTATTTGACATAATACAAAACACGATGTTTACTCACTTCCTGGTAAGTCCAATGGTCCCACAGTAGTAGGGCTTGTTTTAGCCAATATCCACTGGTGAATGGGAACCTATTGAAACCCCAAAAAGGCGCACACGCCGCTCCCTCGTACAGCAAGATTTTTCTGCAGCCGTTTGGCTGGCGTGATGCGAAAAATAAACGTATTCATCTGCAAATTTAGCTGAATTCTTAGTCCTTCTCATACAACAGTACAGCTGTATGGTGAAAAGGACTCCGTACACGTCACAGCACCCTCTTTCTCAACTCGAGACTGTTGCGAGAAGTCATTCATTTTCATGGCGCGGGACTAAAAAAACTAAATAAATATAGCGATCGCTTCAACACTCATCCAAGCGGTCCATTTCATTCAGGAGCATAAGATACCGCATGTATTATGAAATAAACATGCTTTTTCGTGTCACAGGCACTTTAAATGCGGGTTTACTTTGAATAGTCTCAATTGTTCAAAGGTGTGGATTTGAGTTGTTTGTCTCTATATCTTGTCTAGACATCACACTCTATTCACAGGGTGTATAATGCCTTTTGCTATCATCAAGTTAACCTTTTTATTATTTTTAGTATATCTTTGCGTGCGATTCTCCTGTCAAATAGTGAAATATGCAGAGTCCATTGACACAAACAAATAATATTTCTATCCATTTCTTTATTGAAAAAACAATTGGATTCAATTACATTAGGGTGTGTACAGCGCTAGTCAAAATCTATGGTGGCATGAAAAAGATTGGGCATGTCCAAGGTCAATTTGGAGAGTCTTCACCCAACATGCATGTTTTTAGTAAGAAGCCAGAGTTCCTTGGGAAAACCCACACAAGCATGGGGAGAAAATGAGGACCTCTCGATTGGACCACTACTCCCCCATGCTGTAGTAAGTATTCTTCCCTCAAATATCATCATCTTGTGAAAACAACCTGTCCAAATACCTCAGGGTGAGTTTTTCTCTTTCCAGCTCCTCTTCGCTGATACTTTGAGCGGTGTACTTCTGACTCATATTCATCCACTATTATGACATTTGCATTGCAGTGAGGCTGTTACTTTGCTTGCTTTTTCTCTCAGACACATTTGAATTCAACATGCTCTCTCTCTCTCTCATTCTCTCGCTCACCTCTCACACACACACCCCTACGAGAACGCATTTTCCTATCACACACACATACACACAGACACAAAACCATTTGACCCTCCCCCATAAGAACAACCCAAAGTGAACGCACACCCACATTCGATGTTTCAGTGGGAGTGGTGCCTGACAGGAACAAGTGACAGCTCCCTAATTACCTCCTCACTGTAGACGCTGACGCTGCCTGAGACACACTGCTCATTTTCCTCTTCCTCCATCCATCCCTCCTTCCATCTCTCTCTATCCCATCTATCCCCTCACTTCCCACCCTCATCCTCCATCTCCCATGTGGTGAATTATGCATGTCCAGGAACTCCCAATCTGCATTCACACTATCCCTGCAGAGACCAACCACCAACAGTAAATGTTTGTTGTCCTTCGTTCTTTTTCCTATTTGTGGACGTTAGTAGGATGACACGCTTATATTATATGACTATATTATACTGTTAATACTGTATGTTTGGGTCTTCGATTAGTATTTAATTTTTGGGGGGGGACAGCAGCAGTGGCCACTAGGAAAGGCCAGCAATGAGGCTGCTTATCGCCAAAATGTCCATGTTAGAAGCAGGAAAAAGGCCTGGGGAGACAGCATGGGATCTCTGGAGGATGATAACATTCATTCTAGTCGCACCACACAACAGTTGCCCCGGCTCCCTCTGCCACACCTCTACCCCACCTAGGGTGTCAGCTCAAAGGCCCAGATTGCATTTCCAGTTGACGCCTGCTGGCCCCACAGGCATGTTTTGTTCTAATAGAAAATGGAACCCTTACATCCCCCACCCGCTCAGCCACACAGTGTGATTGTCCAGTGGGAGGTAGTGCACAAACAGCAGTGCTATTGAATCACAAGTCAGGCTATAGGAAGGAAATGCTCGGCTGTGAAGGAAGGTGGTGGGACTGGGTCAGTCGAGAAGTTTGGAATGGAATGAGGGGAAAGAGAAGATGCCATGACATGGACAAATCTGGAAAGGAAGAGGAGCATGAGGGAGACACTGCAGGTGGAGCTGAGTAGGGTGTTCATGGCATGTTGGCAGATGATATTGTCGTTGGACATTTGTCATTCAAGAGACATGCGAGGGTCATATCTATAATTCTGTACGCAAGGATTGACTGCTGCATCACATTGTGATCGGTCCACTCTGTTCAACTGGATTTTAGCCACTAAACAGTACAAGTGATACAGCTATACAAAACATATTTACGTAGTTTTTGGACTGCTATAAAGATCGAATAAACATGAATATTTCTACAGTAGAAGACCGGGATATCAGTCAAACAAAAAAGAAAAGCTCATGTAATGTGATAAATGCAACTCTACCATGTTTGATTGTGCGTCCTTGGCTGTAGGGGGACGGGTATTGATAAGCATATGCTTCTCCCGTCTGCCCTTGTCTTTCTTCGGTTCTTTCTTTCTTCGGGCTAATCATATCACATTTTGCAATTGTCAATGATACCGATGATGATGATAATAAACTTTTCATTCATCCATTCAAACCCTCATGTTAACGTTGATACTTGACCTTTTAATCGTGCTTTTTTGTTGTTGTTGTTGTCTTTTTTTGTAGACATTATATGGCTGTCATTTAAAAAATAACATATACAAAAAAAAAACAAAAAAAAAACTCTTTAATTGACCCGCCATTCCGACCACTTTTAAAGGGAACCACGGATAGAAAGAGTTGTAGTTCTTAAAATGTTAGTATGAGTTATAATAATTTGCCTTATTGGCCCGAATATAAGACGGTGTTTTTGCATTGAAATAATACTGAAAAAGAGAGGTCGTCTTTTATTCGCGGTCTAGACATTATACCCATTCACGACACTAGATGGCACCAGATATCATTGAAGCGATGTTCTGTCATAACAAATCTCAGCTACTCTCAAGTTTAACCAGTTTGCATTATTGCAATGTTTTTCCTTATTCAGATGTTTCAAGACTACAGTTACAGTTAGACCTCACTTTGATCGTTAATGCAGTTATTGCGATTTTGTTGTTTTATCACAAAAGATTGTGTTTTTTTACATTTCAATAACCAGAAGCCATTCATTTACGAATGTGATTGCACATATTTAAATATTCGGATATTAAGATTTGAATGAGGCAAAACAACATGCTTTTTCACTCAAATATATTGTTATAATCATTTGTTTCGGATGTACTGTAATTATTTTCTGTATAAAAATTATTTTGGTGTTCAAAAAGTCTTTTTTCAAACTTGAGTCTTGAAAAAGAGGGGGTCGTCTTATAATCAGGGCCGTCTTATATTTGGGCCAATACCCAAATGCAAGGAAATAAGGAGGCAAAAACACAAAGGCAAGGCAGGGTGGTGGAAAATTCTAAAATACTTTGTTGATATTAACATACACACCAAGTACAAGCAAAAAGCAGGGGATCAAAAGGCAATGTTCAAACAAAACTCAGGAGTACTAACAAAAAAACAGGAATCAACATAAGCACTTGGACGCAAAAATAGACACTCCGATAGACAATGACCCAAACAAGAACTGCCAGCACATGGGGAACTTAAATACAGACATGGGGTAACGAGACAATGAGACACAGGTGGTTGATACAAGAGGCAGCAGATTGGTCAAGACACAAGTATCAGGCCACAACAGGTGAACTCTATGGGTAATCTCATGGACAAGAAACACTAGGGCACAAACTGAGCAGAACTTAACTCAAGTCATGACAGCCATTGTTTTTGACGACGCAATGGGTTTGATTTCAATGGGCTGCACTGTGTGCTTTCAGAGTATGACTTTAGTGACATAAACAAGTAATATTTTCAGCTCTTTCAATTTGAACCCGAGAGGAACATTAATGAGCAGGACAGCACTGGTGATATTTCACAAAACGAGCAGCAAAAGCAAAATGAACAGAAAAGAATGGTGAGACGAGAGTAGGACAAAATCGGTGTTCTGCCAAAATGTTCTACACCGTCGAAATTTCTACAAAAGGCAAATTTGACACCCAAAGTACTACCGTGTGGTTTCATCTTGTTTTGTTTAGATGCATACAGGCAGAACGTATAAAAATGCCTTAAGAAAATACTTCAACGTAGTAATATCAAATAAGGGTGGTTTAAATATGCTAAGTGACTAATGTGGTCAACAGATCAACAATCTGCTTTAAAGGTACGACAAGAAAACAATGCTTAAAATTATGAGAGGGAAACACATGCAAAAAGTATTTTGAGGCAATGAAAAGGTAATAAGAGACTCAATAAAAACACAAATAGTAAGTACTCGCCACTTTTAACCGATGTGCACATGTGTAGATGTCCCGCCGTGTAGAAAGGAATTGCAGTGACAGTGACAGCTGCGGACTCCGCACTGTCGCTGCATGCAGGTAGCATTCACCACACTGTTTAGTAACATTAACTAACATCACAAGGACCATTTTAAGTTTCTCTACATCGATAGTATATGGCGGAAAAAACAGGCAAGACTGAAAAAGCAGTTTCTGCTCTTGCACTCCTCTTTAAAAGAAACTACTGTATTTTAAGCCAAAACAACTGTTGTGTTTGATAGAACAATATGTCTATTTGCTGCCATAGCAGAATCATGGTGCATTAAGCCCCCGGACTATTTTTTATTTGTCCGTTTTACCATGGAAACCCCTGTTTACAGACGTCGCGCAACCGCTTTTGTTACAACCCAGCCGTAAAACCAAGGTAATTAATTATATTTATTATTCAAAATGTCTATCATTTTTAGCTTAGAATCATTAATTTATGTCTAATATTTCGTTAAAAAAAAAAAAAACGACTTTAAAAAATTATTCACTCGCATGTTTTAAACTTTTAATCAAATGACGTCACAATGAAAAAAATGGTGTCTGTAAAAAGTCACGGATATTTACCTCATAACTATCGCTTCATTGTATTTTTTTTTTGTTTGTTTCTGTCGCATTTTTCCAATATGTTAGATGATAAATAATTGATCCAGACAAAGAAAAATTGGGGAAAAAACGTTTAAAAAGTTAAATATATGAAAAAGAAAATCTTGACCACTCCTTGATGTCTGCGATTTCTGCATCGTGACCCTTGTTATATTACCGTGTTTCACCCATAAAATCCCCCAAAAATCCAGCTCTGGCCATTCACAGCTGTGTCTTGACACTCGGTGATACATGCTACATGGAGTTTATGGATCGAAACAAGGTCAGTACGCGATAATATCTCGTTAAAGTCTTGGCGTCTGTAATTCTGCTCCCGCGTGCTCTCACCTCAGATAGGGTTTTAGTGTTTAATTTTTTATTATTATTATTATTATTTTTTAAAAAGCCCTGCTGTTTAAATTTTTTCTTCCCCCAGAAAATTGAGATTTTAAGCTTTCCAATGATGTATCAGTTGTACATATCTGACAATTTTGAAAGCTAAATCGGGGGTCTCAGAGCGGAACTTCAAGCCACCTGAGTGTTTTCCGCCATATATATTGTTTATTGATCTATTAGCTACAATCAGTAACAAGTCCTCAGATGAAAACCAACAAATCTGTTATGGTTCGCGGAAGCAAGCAGACAACAATAACAGAGGGATTGCGTAAAAGGCTTTATTGAACACAATTATAAAACAAGAGAAAACCGCGGTGAGAAGCAGACGGACTTACAAACCAAGGAGCTCTGTAACAAAACAATTTGGCCAGCAGCAGAATGTGACAAAATCCTGCCAGTCCAGCCTCGCTTGTATAGAGCAGTGTTTTTCAACCGGTGTGCCGCGGCACACTAGTGTACCATGAGATGTTATCCAATATGCATTTTTTTTTATTTTTAATGTCGTCAGGTGGAGTTTGTAACAGTCACCTTCTTAAATGGTGGTCCTCCCAACATCCACCACGCGGTGGCGCTGCTTTATTTACATTGAATATGGTCTTCTTCTGTTGCTGCTTGTTTTTATGTTGGAGTGTGTGCGAACGGCTGAGCTCCCGAGTGACGAGTGGGCAAGGTGGATTTATTATTATTTTGTGAATAAATGTGCATAAGTGGAAGCTTCTCCCCTTTTTGTTACTTTTATGAACACATCCTACTTACCATGCGTTACAAGTTGCAGTAGGAAAGGAGGAGTAGGTAGAAACTTACGGTCGTGTGCAAATGAGCAAGGTATTGCTCGTGTCACGTTCAAGAACTGCTCAGATTTTTAGCCATCAGCTATCTTCCTGTCCGCGAAAATGTGGACCCCAGCACGTCTACTGTACATCATATGATTAGAGTTGTCAAGTGTCAACATACACGGAAGTGTCCTTTCCATTTCATCCATATGTGAGACCGTCAATCCTCCCGCTGTGTTTTATTCCCAGTCATTGTTGAGGACAGCGAGGTAGCTGATGGCTAAAAATCTGAGCAGTTCTTGAACGTGACGCGAGCAGTTGCATTTGCTCTCGCTTCAAAACAAGTCGATTGACTATTTTTGTTCGCCTCCATGAAAACAGAGAAAAAGGGGAACTTTTTTGAGAAACACTACAAAGGTAAATGAGAAAGTCTTCAAAGCCAGTTACCTTGTTGCTAAACTCCTGCTAAACTGTTGCTGAATCCAAAAAGAGACAATACTACCTGCCTGCAAAGCCATTGTCCGTAAGATGCTTGACCCTGATGCAATTAAAGACATTTCTAAAGTCCCTCTGTCTGACAGTTCTGAGCTTTTCAAGCCTAACTGCTATAAAAAAAAAAAAAATAATAATAAAAACAGAGAGAGACTAAGCGCTGTTGACGAAGATTCCTGCCAGGATATCGGCTTTGTGTTCATCCATACAGGCTCAAGTTTCACACTGTGTAAGTATAAATATTGAGAAATTATTTCATTACTAAATATACTGTACAGAAAGTCGTTTTTGAACATTTTTGGTTTGTGGTGTGCCGCCAGAGTTTTTTCCAATGTAAAAATGTGCCTTGACACAGAAAAGGTTGAAAAACACTGGTATAGAGTACAACTATTCTCCCAGTCCAGCCCAACCGCATCAACACCCCCAGCGTGCATTGCGTGCGTAAAACATGGCGCCCTCAATAGATCAAAACATGTACTAAATATTATAGATTTTAAATGAAGTGCAATAATATATGTGTTTCTAATAACATATTAGTAAAAGAGAACAATTGTGGCTTATTAGAGTGTTTAAGTCCATGGTTCCTTTTATGGTGGAGGCTTTTCATATGATTTAAAATTATGGTTTACTGAGATTGTTGGAGTAGAAAAACACGTATAAGCTGCTAATATAACGTTTGAGAGCAATTCAACGCTGCCGAATAGCGTTTTAGTAATCGAGAGGGATGACTGTTTCTCTTCATTTAGTGTGTTATTAATTTTGCTAAGTTGTACAACAACACTCTCAATGAAACATCAATATTTGTGCTAGTTTTTCTGCATGCTGTGACTCACAAAGGTTGCTTTTCATATCTCAACGGCACTGAAACGTTCACTTTAACCAGAATTAGTAGCAGTCAAAGTAATTATATAACAGAATGAATAATTCCACTATTTTTTTCCTCCTCTTGCGCGCTCTCCACGCTTAACGCAAAGTTATGCACCCCGTGAAGAACTGTAAAATACTTTCTGTCCCGAGATACTGTATTTTGTTTTAAGTGATTGTCAAAAATGTCATGGAAATTAGTCTGAAGCAATATAACTAAGAGTATAGAAATAATTGTATGACTGCACAGTGAATTGTATTTTAATTGTGATCACCATTTTGGCAGCTAAAATTAAATTAACTTGATCTTTGGTGATTATCACATTGAAAATGCAGGCTGTGGCGATTGTATTGTTAAGGCTTCATTAAGCTGCCCAAATAACAAGCGAGCTTCACCTGCTGAGTAATGAGTTGATAGAGGGAAAAAAGATGGTGATGAGGGGCTTCATTTGAGGATTTACTGCCTTCAAAGGGATCACCGTTAATTGCATTGAGAAAGAGAAAAAACACACAAACAATGTGATATTTATTTTGCTAGCCCGAGCTGAAATATTAAATTTAGAGATGAATTTGTACTGAAAATTATTGATATATTGTTTGTCAACAAAAACTGCAGACGTTTTCCCCTAACACGATATATGAAGATTGATGATCATAATTTTAACCACAATCGTGCAGCTTGACCTAACAGTACTGTAACTTCTGTAGCGTGTACTTAACACACTATTCACTGTTTATGAAAGATTTTTTTACATAACTCGATGTTTAAAATACTTCTCTAATTTTAAGAACAATAATAAACACTGTTGCAAGGTTAAATAGATAAGGATGGGCTTGTCAACATGCAAAATGTCAACTCGAATGGACACATTTTCAACAATCATCACTGTGACTCATGTGCGTACATAACAGTCCCTGACAAAAGTCTTGTCGCTTATCCATTTGGGAGAAACAATTGCTAATAACTTTTAATTATTCAGTTGGTTTCAGAAATGGCTCATATGAAAGCTGAGGCCCTTCCAAATGATGTTGAATGTACAAATATATTTGTTTCACTGAAAAAAGATTTATCACTTAATGAAGACAAAGGTCAAATTTTGGCAGGACAAAACTTTTGTTGCCTACAGAAAGTAGTGTGAAAATTGAACAAAAAAATACTTCAAATACAAAAATGTTACATAACATAAGCGAATTAAGTAGTGGAGCTGTGAAATCCAAATTTAATATTTTGTATGACTTCCATGGGCTTGAAGAACTGCATCCATGCGGTTCGGCAAGGATTCATACAATTTATTGATGAAGTCATCAGGAACATCAAAGAAAGCAGTTTTGCATGCCTCCCAGAGTTCATCAACATTCTTGGGTTTCGTCTTCCATGCTTCCTCTTTCATCCTGTTCATGTCTGGTAACTGGGCTGGCCAGTCCTGGAGGATCTTGATCTTCTTTGCCTTGAGAAACTTTGAGGTAGAGATTGAAGTATACGATGGAGCACCATCCCCTGCTACAGAATTTGGCCCTTTATATGGTTAGGAATGTAAGAGGCAGCTAAGATTTGTTGATATTTGAGACTATTAATGTTGCCTTCCACCCTACAGATCTCTCGCACACCCCATACTGGATGTAACCCCAGACCATGATTTTGCCACGAAACCCAAGAATGTTGATGAACTCTGGGAGGCATGCAAGACTGCTTTCTTTGATGTTCCTCATGACTTTATGATGATACATTTATTTATTTTCTTGAGCGCTTTTAAAAAAAACACACACACAAAGACACTTCACAAGAGACATGGAATCACAGTACGATAATGACTTGTATGAATTCTTGCCGAACCACATGGATGCAGTCGTTCAAGCCCATGGAAGTCATACAAAATTTAAATTTGGATCTCACAGCACCACTACTTAATTCGCTTATGTTATGTTACATATTTTTGTATTTGAAGTACATTTTTGTTCAATTTTCACACTACTTTCTGTAGGTGACAAAACTTTTGTCTTGGCAAAATTTAACCTTTATGTCTTCATTAAATGATAAATCTTTTTTTCAGTGAAACAAATATATTTTTGTACATTCAACATCATTTGGGAGGGTCTTAGCTCTCATATGAGCCATTTCTGAAACCAATTGAATAATTGAAAGTCAGGTTATTAGCAATTGTTTCTACAAAATGGATAAGGAACAAGACTTTTGTCAGGGACTGTATACAACTGCCATCACAGGTGTTGCTTTCTGAGATACCATCTCCAAGCGCTCTAGAACTGAACCCGTCATTCTGATTGGAGAGCTCATTTCAGAGTTTGGCTTTAAGGCCATCAAGGTCCTGAAGAATGACTCTGTCTCTCTGAGTGAAGGAGAGCAAGGCAAGAGAGTACAGGGTCAGGAAGAAGCAAGCAGAGTTGCTGTAATGGCTTTTCAGGGTAAATTAAGACACAGAGAGTTGTTATGGTTCGCCTCTATGGAGTGGTGACCCTTATTCACACAGGTCGCAATCGCGGACTCGTCACAATAGTTCCTCCGCCCAATAAGCTCTAGCACACCGTTTATCTGACTGCCACTGCCCATGATTTATTACCCCTCTCCCTGCCACAGGGCCTGAGTGTCATCAGGGCTGTGCCACTCTGCAAAGTCACTACAAGACCCTCATTTTTAGCCCAGACCCTTTTCGGGCTCCAGCGGTCTGATTTTTACAGCAGACTAACGCTGCTCAGTCACTAACAAACAGTATGAAGCTAATGGTTTGTCACAATCTTTCAAAGTCACTTTTCTGTGATTGCTGGGGACAGTAACTTGCTGACTGGTCTACCACACACATGTGAACACGAATATAATTCTTGGTCCATTTTTGTACTAGTTTCTCCCGCATGCATGTTGGGAAAAAAATACATATAAAGGAATACTGGAGGCATACAGTTCCATGAATAATGTCCAATTCATTAATTTTCCCATTTAAAACAGGTTTGGCTCATTTGCTTTTCACCACTTTTATGTGGTGTTGAGTAAATTTTGACATCTGTAAACATGTTAAGAGAGTAACTGCTTTCTTTATTAACACAGGCTTTCAATATTTATGCAGCCACATGTGTATCATTTTTAAAAAATGCCACTTTAATGAATATATTTTATGAAATGCAGGTAACGGATCCCAACAATTTTGACATTTCCACAAAATCTAGCAAACTATGCCATGTGAGAAACTATTAATAGCATCCCTGGATTCTCGCCTTCCCTCATCACTAGAGATGGATAATGACTGCTTTGCTTATTACCATTAATGGGATGGCAGATTAGTGTTGCACCCAAAGACCAAGACTTTATTGTAACCATAATTCAATACTTTTGTGATTCAAAACCAAGACAAAGTTCCAGGTTCTTCCTGTCTTCGACGAGGGCGGACGTGTTTTTTCCTCCCAGCTTCTCCTTGCTGTTATCTTCGTCTTCGTCAGTCAGTCTGTCTGCTTTTTTTAATTCTCTGTGGATCAACCGCGCTGGTCTCTCATACAAAAAGGGATCTTATGAGTTGGTCTATCAGCCCAATTGACAAGATTTTTTCAACAAGACATGGTGCTCCAGGAGAGTCGTCTTGCCCGGACGGCACCATCACCGCTGAGTACGTGAGAGATTCATGGGATCATTGGAAACCAGCGTGTCTTACTGCCCTTTCCGTGGAAGATATTGAGGACATTTGGCTGTTTGGCGTGACGGTTCTGGGGTTCCTACTGCTAGGGGGGTCCCCTGCTCTACCGGAAAGTTTCCAAGACGGCAGCTTTCAAGGAAATCAACAAATTGACCACGAATCAAACGGTGCGATTCAAGGCATTGGAACATCGCGTCTAGGCTCGGACCGAAAACTGGCTCCGTAGACTCACGGTTCGGTCCGACGAAGGAGGGAGAAAAGCGGATACTATCTTGCGCCAGGTGACGGTACTGTTGGGGCAGGTGACTGAACTGTAGAGGCAGACCGCGATTAATGGCAATGACTTAAGGGACCTGAGATCTCGCCTACTCCATGTGGAGCGCAAACCAACAGTATTTGGGCATATTAAATTACTTCTTCGGCTTAATTTGATTATAATTTTCCCTACCTTTCCCAAACACCCTTATCCTCTCCCCCTCCCTTCTCCTTGGAAGAGCTGTGCAGATGTTTCAATTTTTTTATCCCTGATCTCTTCCCAAGGCCGGTCGCAGGGCTCTGCGACTTTTATTTTGTCTACAGACACATACAAATAGTGATACACTTGTGCACTCACACACAACCTCCCCGCCCTCCAACCCGCCCCCGCCTTTTCTTGCTATCACTTCCCCCTATCTCCCTCCTTCCCTCCCTCCAGCCATGACTGGTAGTTTTCTTTTTTCGTACACAAATCCCTCCACGTGACCTGTGCGTCATGTCATACCCCTGCTATGTTGTATGATATATGTGTGTCTACTTGTAACTTGCTCTGTAATTTTCTGGAGAGAGAAGTGGCGGCGCGGAACAAAGTCTGCAGCGGCCCGATGCTCACTCATCGAATGGAATTTTGTTGCATCTGTTGTCATCTTGTGAGAGCTGGTGTCAATGACGAATACAATCTCTGAATCTGAATCTCTGAATCTGATCGAAACAAGACCAAGAGTTGGACTAAAGCTTGAGTTATGCTTATGTGTTGCGGTGACGGCGTGGTGACTACAGCGTCAATGAGCATTCGATAGTTCTGTGACAAGGTAACGCGTTGCTCTGTAATTCACCGCCAAGTCACTAAAGGGGTGTGGCGTTGTGTTTGTACGGTTGTGGGGTAGTGACGAGATTTGTCGTTCACTTGAGTAAACGAATCCATTCCGGTTCGTTCAGTAAAAAGATTCGTTCAAACAAATCGTTCAACGAATCGTTCGCCCCCCTCATCTCCCTCCCCGCCCAAACGAATCGTTCGGTTACTGAACGGGAAGTGACGTTGCCGAACGAATCACCAAAGACCGCTTCGCAGTATAACTGAACGGGAAGTGACATTGCTTGGTCCCTCCCTCTCTTCCACATTGACCACTCGTCGTAGTTTCTTGATCACACATACAATCACATATACAGCATGTTTGCTGTCACGAAAATAAAAATACATCGAAAGTTTAATTTCTGAATATGGAACGACCAACACATCATATTTACATCTCGCTCTGTTGTATTTTTGTTTTTTTGTATTAAGATGATCGTGTTGAATTTTTGCACTGGTATTAATAAATAAAATAATCCGGTCAGCTCCCCTGTCGTCCCCGCATCTCAGATCGTCAAATGCTGACGAGAAATAATTGTTTGCTCTTTACGATGTCGCCTTTCTACTCTCATTAGTCTGTTAAGAAAAATGTAGACATATTGCGACATCTCCCGTGTCCGCGTGCTTTGTTTTTGGGCGCTTGAGTAGCACATGATGGACGGATTGACATAATTTGTCAAACCAACCAACACCTGACACGAAAAAAAAAAAAAAACACTCGGAAAAAAATTACATGTATATACAGTTTCATTGCAAATCAGTATTATGGTGATCATATTGTTTTTTTGCACTGGTATTAATAAATAAAATAATCCGGTCAGCTCCCCTGTCATCCCCGCATCTCAGATCGTCAAATGCTGACGAGAAATAATTGTTAGCTCTTTACGATGTCGCCTTTCTACTCTCATTAGTCTGTTAAGAAAAATGTAGACATATTGCGATATCTCCCGTGTCTGCGTGCGTTGTTTTGGGCGCTTGAGTAGCACATGATGGACGGATTGACATAATTTGTCAAACCAACCAACACCTGACACGAAAGAAAAAAAAAAACACTCGGGAAAAAATTGACATGTATATACAGTTTCATTGCAAATCAGTATTATGGTGATCAAGCCTCCATATAGTGACAGTTCTCTGCCCGCTTCACTGCCGTCACGCGACCGCAGCTCAGCTTTTGCTTGCCTCGTAGCTACCCGTGTTTTAAATTACTGTAAATTTGATAGTATGTCGTCATAGGCAGTCACGAGTTTGTTGAGAAAAGTACTACTCTAAACAATGCTCGCTAGATTTGTGTGGTGTTTTTGTCTGTTTGAGCAGCATTTGATAGGCTCCACGTTAACAAATATGTGACAAAGTCATTTCCTTTCATTTTCTGATTCGTTCACCGCATAGTCATTACTGGAAAATCAAGTTAGCAGCAAGCTAGGTCAGGAACCGGAGGACCGAGTCACTGAACGGGAAGTGACAAAACTCAGTCTTGCCCCCCTGCCTGCACGCTGGCTGCTTATTGGCCACACGTGGACGTGAGTGACAAACGCCCTGATTCTGTTTCCGCTCCCTCCCCTGCCCGCGATGAGGCTGGCGTCTGATTGGTCGTGTGCGATGTCAGAAGACGCTGCCGCTTGCTCAACGCCCTCCCACGCAGCGAACAAGCACCACCTTCATAGAACGAATCAGTGCAGATGATGATTAGTTCGGTCTCGTTCACCGAAACAATTCGTTCAAAAAGAACGAATCGTTCGCGACCGATACAACACTATTGTGGGGGACTCTTGTTGACTTCCTCTAGTTTTCCTCCGGTTACACAGCAACGCCAACGGAGATGGAACCCTTGAATGTGGATCTTCAGCTCATCAACATTGAACAACAAATGTTGATCATACTGTAATGTCTGTAACTATGCGCGGGTCCTTTAAGAGGCGATCAGACTGGGGAACGGTGACATAGCGGGAAGCGAGTGGAAAGAACAGGAGAAAGCGAACATTAGCGGTCGCATGTTGCGGCAGCCCGCTATTATTTTATTTGTTTATTGTTGCCACAATAAACTGGGGAAAGCCATCATTGACTCCTCTCCTTCTTACAATATTACAATACAAATTTTAAGGCGCTGGCGACTCAGAAGACGTTGCGGTAGAAGCCAGCAGGCTGCGTGGTCCAACGTTTTGTCTGATTTCTTTGCCTTGTCCTACTTCCCAAACTGCGTTGGAAGCCTCGATGGTAAACTCGTTATCATAAAAGCACCGAGGCACTCTCAATCACTGATGATGTATCAAGTGTGTGAAATGTCTTGTTGAAAATTAAACATCAAAACAATTCTTTTAACACCAAACATGTGGTTTATTCTTCATGTACTTGAAGTGTGACATGTTAATATGTCACAGACTCACAGCAAACATATGTACACAATAAATAATGAAGTGCACCATCCAAAAATACGACATAAAGTGATAAAAAGCTGGCAGTTTTTGGCAAACTGGGCCACCGCTATGGGTGGCCATTCGCTTCTGAACACACACATACTAGTCTCTGGGGTTCCTCCAATTTTTTATGCAATCGCTGACCTTTATAATATATCTTATATACATATATACAAAATTGCAGCTGGACGTACAGTCGAGGAAGAGACAGTCCGTCGTCCATCTTGAAAATGTTTGGTTTATTTTGTTGCTAATGCCGACCAAAAATGACGTAATGTCCGGGTTATAAAATCCCGCCAGCAGCCCCCCCCGCCCGCACAGAGAGCGTCAACACGGGACAGGTCTGAAAGTGTTCAACCCGGGTTATTCCCGGGACATCTCCATGTCTGAAAGTCATGACACTGGGAAATTCCACGTCACCTTACACGGGAATTTAGATATTTTTGTGTAGCCGTTCGTATTGCACAAACATATGCGACAGTCATAAGTAAAGGAAACACATCCGTGATGTCACAAGAATGTGCATTGGACCATGTGTGATATGTCATCACGTGTGACAGTGTTTACGGAAGTAAATATGGTCCATTTGGGAGGTCTCGGCCGTCACGTTTTTTGTTGAAAGATTTTATGGGAGCCAACATTTGTTTAACCTGCTAGCTTCACGTGAGGTATCATTTTTTTGTACCTTTGTCCACCACTGCACATTTGTGTCTGTTGTTTGTTTTGTCGAAGAGTGGTGACGTATAGATCGGATCTGTATGATTGGGCATTCAAAGTGCAGAGACATCAGATTCATATCTTATGTAATATATCCATGGCGGAAAACACTCAGGTGACTTGAAGTTCCGCTCTGAGACCCGCAATTTGGACAAACTCAAAATTGTCCCATATGCATGTGTGATACATCATTGGAAGGCTTAAAATCTCAATTTTCTGGGGGAAGAACAATTTTGAACAGGAGGACATTTTTAAAAAAACAAAAAACAAAATTAAACAGCAAAACCCCATCTGGAGGGGAGAGCACGTGAGAACAGAATTACAGACGCCATGACTTTAACGAGACATTATCGCGTACTTACCTTGTTTCGATCCAAAAACTCCATGTAGCATGTATCACTGAGTGTCATGACACAGATGTGAATGGCCACAGCTGGACTTTTTGGGGATTTTATGGGTGAAACATGGTAATGTAACAAGGGTCGCGATGCAGAAATCGCAGACATCAAGGAGTTGTCGAGATTTTCTTTTTCATATATTTACCCTTTTTAAACATTTTATTTTTTCAATTTTTCTTTGATTGGATTGATTATTTATAGGGCTGTCAAAATTATCGCATTAACGGGCGGTAATTAATTTTTTAAATTAATCACATTAAAATATTTGACACATTTAATGCACATGCCCCGCTCAAATAGATTAAAATGACAGCAAAGTGTCATTTCCACTTGTTACTTTTGTTTTTTTGGTGTTTTTCCACCCTCTGCTGGCGCTTGGGTGCGACTGATTTTATGTGTTTCAGCACCATGAGCATTGTGTAATTATAGTCATCAACAATGGCGAGCTACTGGTTTATTTTTTGTTAGAAAATTTTACAAATGTTATTAATACAAAAACATTAAGAGGGGTTTTAATATAAAATTTCTATAACTTGTACTAACATTTATCTTTTAAGAACTACAAGTCTTTCTATCCATGGATCGCTTTAAAAGAATGTTAATAATGTTAATGCCATCTTGTTGATTTATTGTTATAATAAACAAATACAGTACTTATGTACAGTATGTTGAATGTATATATCCGTCTTGTGTCTTATCTTTCCATTCCAACAATAATTTACAGAAAAATATGGCAAATGTTATAGATGGTTTGAATTGCGATTAATTACGATTAATTAATTTTTAAACTGTGATTAACTCGATTAAAAATATTAATCGTTTGACAGCCCTAATTACTTATCCTCTAGCATATTGGAGAAAATGTGACAGTAACAAAAAAATACAATTAAACAATAGTTATGAGGTAGATATCCGTGACTTTTTTCAGACGCCATTTTTTTCCCACTGTGACGTAATTTGTTTAAAAGTTTAAAATATGCGAGTAATTTTTTAAAGTCGTTTTTTTTTAAACGAAATATAACACATCAATTAATGATTTTAAGTTAAAATTGACGGACATTTTGAATAACAAATATAATTAATTACCTTCCATTTTAAGGCTGAGTTGAAACAAAAGCGGTTGCGCGACTTCTGTAAACGGGGGTTTCCAGGGTAAGACGGACAAATCAAAAATAGTTCGGGGGCATAATGCGCCATGAATCTGCTATGGCAGCATATAGACATATTGTTCTATTAAACACAACAGTTGTTTTGTCGTAAAATACAGCAGTTTCTTTTTAAGAGGATTGCAAGAGCAGAACTGCTTTATCGGTCTTGTCTGTGTTTTCCGCCCCATATATGTAAGTGGACCAAGTTGGATTTAAAGAAATTGGACTGCTCATACCGCATACAAATATCAGATATGTTTCAAATGCGGTGTTTAGCCAAGACCAGGCTTGAGTGTTTGAACAATAGGCAGAATATCAACTTGGTTCTGTGAACAATAGGCAGAATATCAACTTGGTTCTGTGTTCCATTTAGGTGTTAGGCATATAAAATAGCATAGAAATCTAATCTTTCAAACAACATGTAAAAGAATGCTTGTGATGAACCTTTTGCAACACTTCCATTAGCATGACGGGCATGCCAGCTTCCATGATGTATTACTTTATAAAACTCATTTAACAAAGGTGATTTAGCTTCATGAAATTAATGTAGAACAATCACAAATATTCAATTCATGAGACCTTTACTAAACACAAATCACATTTGTATTCCTTCTTGCAGGCACACTTTAAATGTGCTGGAACTAATTTAGCTCTGATGCTTGAAATTGCAGCATTGGAAAATGACAGTGCAGAGCGGTAAATGCAAGAAGCAATGGCAAAGAAGCGTTGAGCTATTGCTAATTACCGCCTCATTAGCGGCAGTGCTTATCCATGTGGGCAACAGTAGAGGAACAGCTGATAAAAACACATGCAGAAGCTACAGTTGAAAGAACAGTGCCATCTTTAATATCTTCATTCACTCACTGTACAGTACATTTCAGCACAAGTTCCCTAAACCACTGGGGAAGAGCTTGGTAATTACAGAATCCAGTAAGTGTGATGACGGCTTTTCATTAAGGCTATTGGGTGGGAGATGCAGTAAGTAGGATTTAGTGGTGTTACTCTGTGTTGTTTTTTTTTTAATGCAAAAAGTGAGAAGGATCCTCACACATTTTCATCCCCACACCTCCACCCATTCCTTCCCTGTATCCTCAAGACATCCAGATGTTGCTGTCACCCCAGTTCTGCAAAGGCGTTGCAGTGTGGAACTACCAAAAGTGATGACAAGAAACACCTCCGCCATAACCTGGGCCTGTGTATTTGCATAATTTTCAAGTTTAATTTGAGAGAAAAAAATGCAAATGTATGCAAAAATGAAATCCATCTCCTAATGACATGAAACGATTAAACAATTTTTTATGCTTAAATATTCTCTTTAATGAAATCAAACGGGCCCACGCACCGCGACAAATTCGACTGGGCTTCAGCAAAATTAGAGGATATCACAAAGAGGAGAACAAGGAAGAAAAGGGAGAAGAAGGAGGGGGCATTGGTTGTGGATGGCATGCATGACAGCTTTTTAAAGTATCCCTCGTGGAAAGAAAAAATATCTGAAAGCTACTGAATTCAAATAAGGTATCTATAACAATTACGCTATCTGTCAGTTTGCTATTATTTTCATGAAGGAGTATAAAAGTTCACCTAAAAAATGTTTCAAAACAACAACTTTTGGAAACTGAACCTTAAAATCCTTCATGGAGATGATTTTCAAATTAAAAATGGCGAGCAAATATCTAATTTCTGGACATGCTTGGAAATAATGCGACTGTCGCTAATATACCACTCATCAAATTGAAAAATGAAAGTCACTGCCTCAAGACATGATCACCCAGAAGCAGACAGAAGACGAAGAGGAGAGGAGAGGAGAGGAGACAGGACTGTGATTAAAGTTGCTATCCAGGAGAATGGAGGTTGGGGGTGTCGGCTACGGTAATTGGCGACTGCTTAATTGTGACTAGGTGGGGAGCGGTGACAAATGGCCTTTCCGCTGAGCTGTTCGAGCTATGAGCTGCACATTAATATAAAGGGGGTTATTATTATGTTTTAGCTTCATACCTGATTAATCGCATGGATTTACTTGCTGCTCAACACCATATACTGTATAAGACACGGCTCTTGCTCAGCAGCCATCAAACTCATGACCGTGGCACTTCCGCCACCTTTGAAATGCAAATTATGGACAAGATACACTGACTGTGCTCGGGCAAATGTAGAATGTCAGATTCAAGCGATTTCCACAGATTCAGGACCCACTGCTATAATCATGACTGTCAAACTGAAAATAAGGCTGTCTTTACATGATTTGACCCCTTGGTTGCAGGATGTATAGTCTTCATTAATCATTATTAGAGTAGATGAGGTGAAAATGATTGATGATGCTAATAGAATGGTTACAAGGGAACTGCACAGCAGCAAGGAATATGAACGTTGCATCGCTTGGATGGCAGCACTTAGCTCACTTAACTCCTAGGAGCCAAAGAGCAGTGAAGGTCTGAGGTTGGGCCCCAACGCTGGGAGGGATTTCTTCAAGCTGATGCTTTGTTGCCGCCAAATCCTGTCAGCTTATACGTTATCCCAGCCTTCCCTCCGTGAGTCGACAAATAGAAGCGAGAGGCCGCGGAGCTTCTTGTAGCAAACTGCTCTTTCTAAACTGGTAAAAGAAAGTACAGTGTGTGTAAAGTGTTGATTATTGCTTTAACAAACATTAAAGTGTACACAGGCAGTGAGTTAGAGAAATTGAGCAGCCAGCACATGAACCCACAAGGTTGGAATGGGAAAGAAATAGGGGGGATGCCGAGTCTGTTGTAGAGCAATGATCCATTTCGTGTTCCTCTGAAAAGAACTTGTACCACATGCAGACGTTTTGGCTGGGGTTATGACTGTGGGAAGGCATGGTCTAAGGCAGACATGTCCAAAGTGCGGCCCGGGGGCCAAAGTGCGGCCCGGGGGCCAAATTTTATCCGGCCCCCAGCCTCTGTCATAAGATCAATAACGTCTGGCCCGCACACAGACTTAATAAATTGGTCAGCAGTACTGCTACCAGCATATGAAGTAGCTTACACACTAAATGCTGCTCCTCATTTACCCAATAAAAGGCAGCAGCACTCTAAGCAACATTACCCCAAGTGATCCTTGACTTCCAATCTTCTAAAATGGCGACAATCAACAAAAAAAAAAAAAAAAGTTGACTGCGACGGCTGACGCTTCAAGGATAGGTGGAAATTGGACTATTTCTTCAATAAAATACGCAACAACTGTGTGCCACATTTGCAAAGAGACAGTCGCTGTTTTTAAAGAATTCAATGTGAGGCGATATTACCAAACAAGACACGCTGACATGTACAACAAGATTACGGGGAAGATACGCAGCGAGAAATTGAAGCAACTTTTGAAGCTAGTTTAATTTCACAGCAGCAGTATTTCGCAAGAGCCCGAGAGTCGAAAGAGAACGCTAGTTGCGAGATTGTTGAAATTATTAATTCAAAAAAAATAATAAAGCAAATGTGACACACAGAATGGCTTGCTAAAATTTGCTTAAATATACTGTTCTGCGTAAAGGACGTCAGTCAAGGTCAGCCCCCCACATTTTTACCACACCAAATCTGGCCCCCTTTGCAAAAAGCTTGGACACCCCTGGTCTAAGGTAGTTACAGTCATGGACGAAATTTTTGTCACCCCTGGAATTTTTCCTGAGGGTACACAATTTCTCCCAGACATTAACACAACTATAAATGTTTTCAGTATGAATGTGTTTATTTTATGGATTTGTATTGGAAAAACACAAAAAAGCTGAAGAGAAAAGCCAAAATGTACACAATTTTACACAGAATGCAAAAAATGGGTTGGACAAATTGTTGGCGCCCTCATTTCAATATTTGGTTGCGCATCCTTTAGAAGAAATATGAGAAAGCTATCGCTTCCTATAACCATCAAGGAGTTTCGTGCACCTCTCAGATGGAATTTTGGAGCATTATTCTTTTGCGAACTATTCCAGGTCTCTCAGATTTGAAGGGTGCTTTCTTACAACAGCAATTTTGAAATCTCTCCATAGGTGTTCAATGGGACGTGCAGTAGATCTGGACACATCGATCGCCACCGCAGAATTCTCCAGCGCTTTGTCTCCAAAGATTTCTTGGTGCTATTCAAATTATGTTTTGGGTCATGCCTTGACAGTGTGCAAGGAGTCATGAAATATAAAGACTAGAACTGTCCCTGTCAGGGAAGCTCAAATTTGAACTCAAAGAAAAGTGTTACCTCGATAGCTCGATTACAGAAATGAATACTACCCCAACCATTGATTGCTTTTCTTCGAAGGCTTTATAAGCAAGAGCTCCCAGGTACAAAATGATGTGACCCAGCCAGGAGCTGTGATCACCCAGAAATTACAAAGCAGTACAATAGAGGCTGGACATTTATACTGTTGAAAGGGCATTGCCGAACCCCACAGTGAAACGAAACTTTACTAAGAAACAAAACTCATCATCGGGCTCAAAAACATCTTTGAGCTGAGACCTTGAGTGCTGGTCCCGGCTAGAACGAAGATAAGAAAACACAGTCCTCCCTTGTATTCATTCAGGGCATATTGAAAAACAACGGAACATAACAGTCCATATTTGGGCATATTGATACTGTCTACGATCGTCAAGGCCATGAGAAGGCACACTCAACAGATTAATGCTACAATGTTCTCATGCAAGCTGAAGGAAATAGATACCGTTCTCGCACACACCATATAATTGTTTGCATTAGTCTAACACATTCATCTAACTATAGTTTAGGCAGACTTCACTCCATGCCTTGGAACACAGTAAAGTGAATCACCTTATCGGGGCTTCTGAGGGGGAAATGGAAAAATGGTACAGTTTCTCATAGGCACCATCTAACTGTTTGCATTACTCGAACACACGTAATATAATTAATCAGGGAATAGTATCATTTCTCATTTACTGTAGGAATGCACCACTCTAACACACCTAATGTAAAATAAATAGCACACCATAGTTTTAAGAAACAGAATAGATACACAACTCCATCTTATCACAGAAGCCCAACGTGTGCATCATGAGCAAGATTGACGCACCAACTAATTGGTTCTCCAGGCCACAACAAGGACAAAGACCAGCGCGCTTTGTCCTAAAACAAGTAGCGCCAGCCCGGATTACAAAGTTGATAGCGGGCACTTGTGACGTCAAGACCAGCGTCAGTCGCTGTGGCAACCACGTCCCATCCACGGACAACCGCCTAAAACCGGCCACAGAGGGATGGTCCCGAAACAACACTCAGCCACACCTTCGTCCTGGCCTACTCCACCACGGACTTAAAAACACTGGACACTGAGATAACACAGATTTGCTGCTCGGAAACATTTTCTATGTAGCCTTGTTTAGGATCCAGAATTGTCCTTCCGTCGTCTGTTTTTGCCTTGTTTTTTGACCATTGTCGACGAATAAATTGTCAACCTGCTTTCGGTGAGTCTTCTTCAAAATTTTGAAACATGGAGTCAGTACAAAGGGTTAAAATAAGAAGAGAACGCGCAGAGTTTTGCTTCCTCCCAGTTTGGCTCGCGGGGGCGGTAAACAGCGGAGCACCATTTCCGTTCGGCTGCCGCCGTTTCAGTGCAGCTTTGGCCGGGGGGACTAAATTCCAACAAAGCATAACAAAAAGCATACAAAATATAATGTATAATGTGTTTTAAGCATGAATAAAATTCTCTCACAGTCCCAACTAGTCGACTACGTCAACATCATCGATGACGTAAATGCGTGGAAAGTTAAGAATGTCGGTCGTTCGGTATGCAAGCGAGGGAAGTGGCACACAGCCAAAAAATGCGCACCAGAGTGGCCAAAACATTGATTTATTTCAACCAAACAAAGGAGGGTACACTGTTGTGTCCTGTCTGTTCAATGCCAAGCTTGCATACCAGGCTGCACATGGGCTGTGAATGAACACCTAAAGTGTTTTCACCCAGTTGTAACGACATGTTTTATTGAAGTTGCTAAGCCTGTCGCAATATGCAATGAGTCCATTTATAGCACGGTAAATAAAAACGAGGGCGGCAATTTTCACGGCTGCGTTTTATCGCCGCGTGCATGCGTACATACATTTGTGCGTGCGTGTCGGTGGCGTATAAGACCCCAGTTCCTTTCACAGATGTTTATTGGTCATCAACACGCCGTGGAATTAAAGTTAAGACATACAAAATAAGGAAACACATCTACAGTATATTAAACACTGTAAAAGTTAGCATTGCTACATTGAGGCTAATGGGGAAAAAGGCAACCTACTTTAGCTTGCTATAAAACATTGGCAGTTGGTTAGCGGTTCAATGAATGTACTTCCGGTTTCAAAATAAAAGTATGTCATGTTCGTCATATAAAGAACAATTTCTGGAGTTAGTCACACATTCTTCAGAATTCAAATTCTACACTAAGAATAGCTTTAAAATGAGACCCTTTGTGAAAAATCTGATTGGCACTGAATAATTATTATCATACCATTATATATAGTTTTTATGTGTATGTGTTATCTGTTGTTGTGTTATCTGTGTGCTCACCTGCTGTAAGATACGTTTCCCCGCCTTAGGGGTCAATAAACTTGAACTTGATAGTAGTACATTATAATATTAATGCTAAAAATTTTTTTTAAAGAATTGTTTTGAATCATGGTGGAAAGGCGAAGTCAGTGTTCTGAATCTGTTTATGTTCCATTCTTTTGCGCTAGTTAAATCTATCAGCATTTGACCTCATAGTTTATTTGTGATTTCTTATTGTTACCTTATCTGCTCATTTGTACTTAAAGAATTTAAGTGTTCCATTTTTTTTTTTTTTTTTTTTTTTTTTTGTGGTAAATTAATAAGCGCCAATTAAAATTTAATTGCTAAATTATTAAAAAAAAAAAAAGTTCTTAGATGACTAATTGTAAAAATAGTTGGCTGACTAATCAGGAGAAAATTAGTCGTTTTGGACAGCCCTAATAAAGACGATCAAAATGTTTTGGGCCAGAATGTAGGGTATAGTGTCAGAAAACTGGGTCTGCGTCAGAGTTCACGGGTGTTCCACCAGGACAATGACCCAAAACATACCTCAAATAACATCAAGAAACTGTTGGAGACAAAGAGCTGGAGAATTCTGAGATGGCCATCGATGGGTCTGGATCTAAATCATTTTGAACACTATGGAGAGATCTTAAAATTGATGCTGCAAGGCATCCTTCAAATCTGAGATACCTGAAACAGTTCGCAAAGAAGAGTGGTCCAGAATCCCATCTGAGAGATGCACAAAACTTGTTGATGGTTGTATGAAGCTCTTGCTTTCTGTTATCTCTTCCAAATGAAGTGCAACCAAATATTGAGGTGAGGGTGGCAACAATTTTGTCCAGCCTATTTTTTGTTTTGTCTTAAATTGTGTAAATTTAGATTTTTTTTTTTTCCTCAACTGTTTAGTGTTTTTTCAATGCACATCCAAGAAATAAACACATTCATACTGAAAAGATTTGTAATTGCATTAATTTCTGTAATAAATGCTGTATTTTCTGGAAAAAATTCCAGGAGCGCCAAAAATGTCGTCCATGACTGTAAGGTTTGGGTATTTATGGGGGGGCGGTAGATGTTTTTCGCTATGACACCATGCCAAGGCTTATAACATCCCCATGATATCAGGTGCACAGACACATGACTTGCAATGCAGCGAGTACGTGTGTGTAGGCAACTGGTTTTATACTTATGGATGTTAATGCGAAGGATTTGACTTAGGGTTCAAAACAAGGGGGAAGAGGTGGTGAACTAGATTATTAACCCTTAACACCGAGTTTGATGTGGTTTGCTAAAATTATGGCGAAAGGGGGGATTTATGTGATCCCCATAATCCTGCGGCCCTGATGCTTTAAATCCATTGTCATGCTTCACATTTATAGAGGGAAATTTCCATGACTTCAGCTCCCCCCTCTTATTGCACTTTGCACAACCGCAATCGCATATATTGCTGCCACACATTCAACATTCCTTTTTGAATACCCACGGATCACATTTCACAAGCCTGGTCTTTGGTGTCATTACACCCCTTTGCATGTGGTTTACATGCTTAGTTGGGCTGTTTCCATCTGGAGCTCTTTGAAAGAAATTGGACAATTGCTGAATGAAAGACAATGGTAATGAGCCAATTAATAACATGCCAGCTTTGTCGTTGTTGTTGTTTTCAGAAACATTTCAGAAAATACCTTACAACATATGTATAGAGGGCACCGTGGTGGGATAAGGAATAGGACCCACCACAAATAGCAAAAATGCATATCATTGCCACCGTTTAACAAAAATCTTTGATGAAATTAAAAAGATAAAAGTGTCAATAAGTGATTTCTATGCTCCCATTAAAAAATTTAAAAAATATGCGTACATTACATATTTGGGCTGTCAAACGATTAAAATTTTTAATCGAGTTACTCACAGCTTAAAAATTAATTAATTGTAATTAATTGCAATTCATACATTCTCCAAAATATGCCATATTTTTCTGTAAATTATTGATGGAATGGAAAGACAAGACTGATATATATACATTCAACATACTGTACATGTTTGGAGGTCATTTAATGTTCTGAATCAACCGTTAAAGTTGATAAAATTGCTCCCGTTTTTGTATTAGTTCCCTTCTGTCTACTTTTGACATGTGAAAATTTGAAAACTGTTTCATCATTTAAAGATAGACTCAAGTGAAGATTTTGCCGATTTAGGAGTATTTTAGATAAAAAGTTATTTAGGTTCACTAGGAAGGTTCACTACAACAGAGCCTTTCTGAGAATCTGAACTGCTCTTAAATGGCGGCTATTTACTAACGCTACCGAGTCTGTCATTTCGCATGTAGTTCTATATGCATGAGATATCTAAGCGTAGGTTGTAGGCTGTCGGCTACAGTCAGGAAATATTGGAGCCACCTAGCCTAGCATCACGTTTGCTACAGCGTCACAACAAACACTCTTCCCTCTTGTCACGTATTAATGTTTCAGCCATTAATGTTTTAACCATTAAAACGATTGAATTCCGAACTCTGGTGAGGCAAAGCGATTGGAACATGGAAGCTGTGATCGACGCTTTCTATCACAGCCTGGCGGACTACATCAAAGATGAGCTCGTCTCCTATGATTTACCCAGAACCCTTGATGAAGCCATTGCCCTTGTAAACCGCATTGACCGTCGGATTCAGACCCGACGGCGAGAGAGGGGAGGTCGGAACACACCCGCTGCCTCTCAGCCTGTTCCAGTTACTACTCCCACTCATTTAAACCAGCCTGTGCCCATGGAGATCGGCCGTGCTGCCCTAACTCCTGAAGAGCGCCAGCGACGTTTCACCTCTAACCTGTGTCTGTACTGCGGAGGTGAGGGTCATCGAATCGCAACCTGCCCAGCAAAAGCCAGAGCTCACCAGACGTCGGGGAGATTCGGGTGAGCTCAACGTGTCTTCTGTCTCCCCCCATTCGTAAACCCCTTCTCCAAATGCGCCTCCTGCTGACTGACACCACCCATCACTTGACCGCTCTCATCGACTCTGGAGCGGAGGCCAACATCATGGATGTGGATCTGGCCCAGCAGCTCAGCATTCGGCGTCACCAACTTTCCCCATCCGTTCCTGCACGAGCTCTGGATGGACATCTACTCGGCACAGTGACCCACATTTCAGCCCCGGTGACCATGCTTCTGTCCGGAAACTACCACGAGTCCATTCAGTTCCATCTGCTCCCCTCACCAGGTCAGCCTCTCATCCTTGGGTATCCGTGGCTGCGCCAGCACAATCCTAACATAGATTGGGAAACTGGAGTGGTACGAGAATGGGGCAGTAGATGCCACCAGACCTGCCTGAGGGAGGCGATCATACCCACCAACCCTGAATCTGTCAGTCCTGTTAACCCGGAATCCTGCCTAGTTTCCACGCTTACCTGGGACATTGAGGAGCAGGTTAAAGAAGCCATCCGGGATCAGCCTGGCCCCAGCGCCTGCCCCACTGATCGCCTCTTTGTTCCTGATAATCTGAGGTCCCAGGTGATCCAGTGGGGCCACAACTCCCACCTGGCTTGCCACCCTGGGGTCACACGCACCATCCACCTGCTCTCCCAGCGATTCTGGTGGCCATCGTTGAGAACAGATGTCCAAGACTTCATGAAGGCCTGCCCCACCTGTAGCCAGAACAAGACCACCAGCCGTCCCCCAGCTGGCTTGCTCCAACCCCTGCCAGTCCCCAGACGCCCTTCAATGGACTTTGTAACTGGACTCCCTCCTTCTGAAGGAAACACTGTCATTCTCACGGTCGTGGACAGGTTCAGCAAGATGGCCCACTTCATCCCGCTGCCAAGATTGCCCACTGCTAAGAAGATGGCACAGGTGGTTGTGGAGCAGGTGTTCCGAATTCACGGACTACCGAGGGATGTCGTATCTGACCGGGCTCCGCAGTTTACATCCTCTTTCTGGAAGGAGTTCTGCCGCCTCCTGGGAGCCACAGCGAGCCTCACGTCAGGCTATCACCCCCAGTCAAACGGCCAGTCGGAAAGGCTCAACCAAAAGCTTGAGACATCCCTCCGCTGCATGGCTTCACGAAACCCCCATTCCTGGACGCAACATCTGCTGTGGGTGGAATACGCTCACAACTCCCTTCCCAGCTCTGCCACCGGCCTGTCTCCCTTTCACACGGTCTTCGGCTATCAACCGCCCCTGTTCGCCAGCCAGGAAGGTGACGCTTCCTGCCCTTCCGCCCAAGCCTGCGTACGGAGATGTCGTCGAATCTGGTCTCAAGCTCGTAGCTCGAGCCAACCGACGACGGACCGCAGCCCCTGCTTACCAAGTGGGCCAGAAGGTATGGCTTTCTTCCCGGGATCTGCCACTCCAAGTGGAGTCACGTAAACTGGCACCCAGATTCGTTGGCCCGTTTCCCATCGAGAAGATCATCAGCCCATCAGCTATGCGTCTCAAACTACCCAGGTCTATGAGGGTTCACCCAACTTTCCATGTCTCCAAACTAAAGCCAGTCCATGAAAGCCCCCTGGTCCCCAATGCGGCACCACCTCCCCCTCCTCGCCTGGTGGAAGGCGGTCATGTCTACACAGTTCGCCGCCTGCTCAAGTCACGCCGTCGGGGCAGGGGCCTCCAATATCTGGTGGACTGGGAAGGATATGGCCCTGAGGAGAGGATGTGGGTTCCAGCTGGGCGGATTGTAGATCGGACCCTCATATCAGACTTCCACCGCCTCCATCCGGACCAACCGTCCGTCCAGCGGGGTCGACCTAGAGCGGCTTGGTCTCAGCCCATGCCTACATCTGACTCTGACTCTGAACCCGTGCCTGTGCCATCGGTAATTGATTCCTCCACTGGCGAAGAGGAGATTGAGCCAATGCCCTCGGTGGATGAGGTCATGGACTCTGAGATTGAACCAATGCCCTCAGAGGATGAGGCCATGGACTCTGATTAGTAGCCCTCGGTGGGCTCAATCCTTGGGACTTCTGGAGCCGTCCCTTGAGAGGGGGGTTCTGTCACGTATTAATGTTTCAGCCATTAATGTTTCATCTTCTTGAATGTGTAATGTTTCAGCTAGTAATGTTTCATCATATTGCTTCACACTCATGCATCACAAAGCCCTTATGTCATAAAGAATAACTGAGAACACTATATAAGCCTCGAGCAGACAACATCCAGTGTCAGGTTGTCAGCGATTCAACATATGTCTGCATGTCAACTTGCCATTATCGATTGACCTGATAGTTTTTCCTTGCCTGTCAACATCAATAAAATCCTGTGTCTGCGATACGCAACTGGGTCCTCCGTCTCGTACAGGACACCTCTCTGTGCCTCTGACTTTTCTCGCGTCATTCAACCAACGTATTAACGAACGGAGGAAAAAAAACGTAATGCACGAAAAACAGAGAATTTGAACGTAACGTATGGCGTACACATTTAAAAATCAGTGCTCACTTGTACAAATTACGCCGAGACCGTACAACTTGACAGGTATGAATTATAGTGGACCGTCACAGTTAGGTAGTAGCACTCTGTAGCACGGGACGTCCAACTATCAGTGGTCACAGCGAAACTATGTGCTTTAGCGATGTCATCTACGATGGATTTGCGTGCCATTTCATAAATGTTGGGGAATACGTTGTTGGAGAAATATGTGAGGGAACAACGTAACGCGGGTCAAGCGTTGCAAATAAATTAACAAAGCCCGCCGTGTATTTTCATTGGTGTCGTCTCCGTGGTTGTCCTGCTCTGAGAAAGTGATATCTGTGGGTGATGCCGGCTGAGGTGCCGGAGTCATAAGTGTTGCCATTAGCATAGGGAACAAGCGCTGAGCAATGCTTGCAAATAGTTTTTTTTTTTTTCAATATTTTCTCTCCCTCCTATTTTCTCTCCCACCGCATTGTAGTCCACGGGGAAACCAAAATGTTGCCACACCGCAGATTTGAAAGAAGCCAGTGCTTCCTCAAAATTCGGTCTCTCCACTCCTCCGCTCGTCATAGCTTTTTGTTTTCTTTGTTTCACTTTCACTTCGCTCGTAAGCGAGAGAGGGCGTTACTTGGCTTCTATTACACAGGTGCTTGACAGCGATCGGACATTTACTTGCGGCGGGGCGGGAATTTCTCCACAGCTGTGCTTCACGTCGCACACAGAGCTCGACCAATTCATTCCACAAGCGTTCGGAATAAATTAATTGCAAAACCGAAAACGCGCGGTTCATAAAGGCATAAAGGTACAGGGCAAACCGTACGGTTCAGCTTTGAACCGCAAACCATTGCACTCCTACCTATAAAGTGCGCCCCAATGAACTGAAAAGAATGATAGTGATAGTAGAGAGACCATCACTGACTGTGGGTACTTGACACTGGACTTCAGGCATTTTGGCATATCCAGTCTTCCTTCAAACTCTGTCACCCTGATATCCGAATGACATGCAAAATTTGCTTTCATCTGAAAAACGTACTTTGGACCACTAAGCAACAGTCCAGTGCTGTTTCTCTGTAGCCCAAGTCAGGCGCCTCTGTTGCTGTTTCACACACGGTGGCTCTGGATGTTTCTACTCCAGACTCAGTCCACTGTTTCTGCAGGTCCCCCAAGGTCTGGAATCGGCCCTTCACCACAATCTTTCTCAGGGTGCAGTCACCTCTTCTGGTTGTGCAGCATTTCCTGCCACACTTTTTCCTTCCCATAGACTTCCCACTGAGGTGCCTTGATACAGCACTCTGGAAACAGCCTATTCTCTCAGAAATTTCTTTCTGTGTCTTAGCCTCTTGCTTGAGGGTGTCAATGATGGCCTTCTGGACAGCAGTCAGTTAAGCAGTCTTGCCCATGATTGCGGTTTTGAGTAATGAACAAGGCTGGGAGTTTTTAAAAGCCTTAGGAATCTTTTGCAGGGTTTTGAGTTAATTCGTTGATTCAGATGATTTGGTTAGTAGCTTCTTTAGAGTACCTTTTCATGATATGCTAATTTTTCGAGATGGTGATTTTTGTTTTTTCTCTACTTTTTTGGCAAAATCATCAATATTAAAACAATAAGAGGCTTGAACTACTTTAGTTGTGCTTAACAAATCTAAAATATATGAAAGTCTAATGTTTATCAGTACATTACAGAAAATAATTAACTTAATCACAACATGCTAATTTTCTGAGAAGGACTAGTATACTTGATTATGAGATGGCCTCAGTAAAAACAGCATTGTTTCATCGCATAAATGTGGTAGTGTGATGAGAAAAACTTTAGATATTTCAGCATTTAACGGTTTATTGTCACATTTGCATGAACATATGCTTTCTGTCTTCGAAAATACATTTCTGTAAATGTCAGGAAGTTAATTAGTTCTCCATGTTTTGCTGCCTGCGTGTTTGTGTGGCGATGCAAGACAAAGTCACAATGATATTTGCCACAGTGGGAGGTAATGTCATTCTTGCTGTTTTATTTCCCTCTAAGTGGGAAATGTTAAGCATCTTTCCAGTCCCAGCCCTTTCTGTTTCCCTGTGGCACATTTTCTCCACAAAACTTTCTCCTCCCTCTCTCCCTGCTCTCATTTTCCTCTCTCCCTGATGTCTTCTCTGCAGGATGGTCATTTAATACATCTAACCAGCTGGAAAGATAAATATTCCTCATTGGAGTGTGAGGCCCTTGCCTCTCCACTCACACAAACCGGAGATGAGGGGAAGGCCTCCCTCTCTGCAGAGTCCAGTTGCCTGAATGTCATAATAAAGACTTCCACTCAACCAGGCATTGACAAAAAGACGGCTGCAGAAAGCATTTTCTTTCATCACTTAGTCTTTTAATTCAGTTGGCACTGTTTTTTGGATTGATATTGAGAAGAAAGCTACACGCAAAAAAAGATTTATGACAGTCTTCATTGTTTTCGAGACCTTTTATTCACAACAAAAATAGCATGTCAAACAAACAAGTTGTTTTCCGCAACGGGATCTAAAATCAGCACACAATACTAAGAATAGCAACTTGCACGTGAAAGATCATGTTTCATCCACAGACACAATCGCGTGTTCATTTTTAGGCTGTATTTGGCTGATCTTCCTCAAATGAGGAAGGTGGATTGGTTCCCAGGGCTGACTCATGGTTTCTGTTTGGAGAGGTCCAGTCCGGTGTAGGCTGGACCTCTGTTTATACAAGCTCTCAGGCCAGACTGGGAGGCCCTCTTTTCACACCCAGGTGCTTTCCAAAGAAAACCGGCTGCAGAGGCCCCTTGCCTAAGGTGCACCACACTGAAAACCATACATACTGCTTCATGTTCTTCATGTCGTCTTGCATGCTTCAGCTGCACACTTGTTATAATAACACACAGACTCAGAAAAGAACATAGTACCATTGTATTCTGTATAAAAAATTGAAATTCTAGCACTCCTGTGAATCACTGGGTATGTTCCTCGTAACAAGTATTGGATGTTCAATATGCTATCGTAGCACTGTGAGTGAATTTGATCAGTGTGGATATGTGATTTGGTCGAGAAAGTATTCAATTGCTCCTTTAGAAGTTCTGTCCTTGTAGTAATGTGCTATTACAGCTTGAGTATGGACTTCACGATCAGTTGACGAGACACTCCTACAGACATTGCACCATTGCTTTCTATAGGGGGCCGGGCCAGGCAGAGTGTCCTGGCAGCTCTCACTGCGATAAACTCAAACACTAGCTGCATTCTAATGCCAGATTTAGGTGGAAATAGGACAAAAGTTTTGGTGCAATCAAGCAGGCAGGAGTGTCGAGTGATTTGGTCGAGGATTCAAGGTAATTATTAAATAAAATGGCACCGTGCATGCACTTTGAAATGTTGTGAAAAAAAATGGGAAAAAATTTGCGGAACTTCAGGTTGAAATATTTACGTAAAATGAATGATAACTGCTTGTTTTTTTGCTTTTAACCAAGAATGTAGACTGTTTTAAGTTTAAATTCTGGGAGTTACGCATTTATTTACAAGATTTTTCAACTTAAAAAGCTTTTTGTTTTGTGATGGCTGCCATGTTGGATTTCGTATCCATACACAATAGCATAACTTTGAATTCAAATAATCAGGTTATTTTCAGCCAACTGCCCGTTTTTTGGGTGGCAAAAAACTAGTTATTTAGGCCATGTCCACACCAAGCAGCGTTTTTTAAAACCGAGGATCCTGCCCTCATACGTTGGGAAAAATTAATTGCGCCCACACCTGCACCTTTGTAAAAAAAAAAAAAAAAAACTCCACAGCCAACCGCTTTCATTCATTTTTAAGTACATTTATAACAATAAAATAATTGGCCATAATACCGTTCTTCAATACAAGGCACAGCAAGAGTTTAGATTAATAGGTTAAAAAAAAAAAATGAAAGCAAAAAAGCGCCCAATTTACTCCAAATGTAAACATTGATCTCATGTGTAACGTGTTGACAACGTTTGTCGCAGTCAGTGACATTCCCAGTTAAATCTTCGGTTATCAGTGTCCACATAATGGTGCCACAAATGCAGAATTCGCACTTCTTCTCTTTCCTCGTCCTTCTTTAGAACCCTGGTTTAATTAAATGTGCCTGTGCGTGTGGATGATATGCCAAACCGTAGAAAAATATCTTCTTTTTGCCAAATATCCTGCTACATGGTCTTAGACATTTTTGCGTCCATACAAAAAAAAAAAAAGTGGCTTTTACGTGTTTTATTTCATTTTATTTCAATCTAAAAACGACGATGGCAAGATAGCCGGCAAGACATGGTGAGACAATTGTGACATTGGAATTCAACCTAAATAAGTTGTGATCGTATGTAGAAAAATGCAACATTTGTTTTAGTTGAGTAAAATTAATATGATTCTGCAAGATAGGGAAAAAATGAGGAACTGAATACAAAATAAACTCACAAGTCAACACGGAGCACCAGAAAACGACACAATCGGCCAGAGGAATCTGATTGGTTAACACAACAGAAGGGATAATGAGAACAGGTGAAAACAACCAGAAACAGTAAGGACTGTGACACCAAGGTGCAACGATTGTGTTGCGGAATGGCCTCGCCTTTCCACGGTGATGGCGAAAACGGAAGGCGGTGACGCAAACATTTGATTCCGGTCTGCAAAGCGGAACGATTCGATTGCGGGAATTGCTCCGCAGCCAGATGAATGGAACGCTCTTGCTCCGATGACATCAGCACTCGCACACGTCAATGTGGGCATGCGCAGTCGCTGTCACTAAACTTTCAAAACAAACACGGCTTTACTATACTGTTTTTGGAATATTTTAAATTTAAATATAATTCATGTTCGCGTTTTTGTACCTTTTGAAGCAAAAGAAAAAATGCGTATACGCCATTGTTTCAAGGAAACGAGTATGTTGTCTTCTAAGCTGACGGGGTTGTTGTCAAGGAAGTGTGACCATTGGCTGTCGCCTTGTAAAACTGCACCGCCCCCTTGGCCTTGGCATGAATACTCCATCATTTTCACACAGAATTGCGACCAAGACGGAATCATGTAAATGCAAACATTAAATGTGTCGTATTCTCGGAGCGTCACCATTTAAACGGTCTCTAAATGTAACTGAAACTAAAACACAGACCATGACAATACATTCCGCACTCGCTCCAGACAAATAACTGTTCACATTGGTATCACTCTTGAATTTTTCATTGAATTTCTTGCTGCTAGCTTTAGGCATGTGTCGATGTGATATTCTGACGTTATGATAACCTTACGCCAAAATATCACGGTTTCATTGTATTGCAATTACAGCTCTAAAATTTGAGTCTAAACCCACAGCCACAGCACATTATTACCATCAGAACAAAAATAACTGAATTATTTTCCATAAAAAGCACGTGTGTATTACTCTTATCATGTTTACGTTATATACACTCTTTCTCAACACAGACAGTTGCCAGAGCGAAAAAAAAAAAAAAAAACACGTTTTACCACCGCTAGACACACTAAACACGCTGGAGTTAACTCTCGTAGCTGGTTGGAAACGTTCATGACAGTGTTTACTAACCTATAATTTTGTAAAAATTCAAAATCATATAGGAGGTATTGCCTCTTTGGCAGCCACCATCCACAAACGTTTTACATGTTGGTCCTTCATGCTGCGGCCGTCTATAACTTTTCTGTAGCCGAAGTATTCCAATACCAGCAATTTCATTTTCTTCAATAGGGAAAAATATTTCATGAGTTTCACCTCCTCCAGCCATCGGGTAGCACAGCTGACTCACTGACACTGAGCAACAACCGGTGGCGGAGGGTTGAGCCTTACAGCTGCAAGTGAGGGATTTCTCCATGCATTTTTGGGACATAAAAAATAGCTAATACCTTAGTGACTGTATGCATTTTTGCAGTTTTGAAAGTTTAATGTTTTCATACCATGGTATGCCTTCAAACCGGTACTCGGCACATGTGTCGTTAGCTCTTTTATTGATCAACGAGCAGTTCCACTATTTCCTGCCAATTTACTTTTTGTGCTTTGTTCTGTACCATTAATTGATATATATGTGTTATGAGCATAAGCGGATTTTGAGGGGAGGGGGCCAGGGGGGCCAAAAAGTGTCATTTTATATAATTGACTTTCCTATATTATATATATATATATATATATATATATATATATATATATATATATATAAATTGTAAAGCAATAAAACTGCAACAAAAATTAATGAAAAAAAAATATATATACATTTTTATAATGGGTCAAAATGATTTTTCGAACAGATCATGTGACTAGCACCTTAGACGGTCATTTGCTTTGCATATAATTTTTTAAAAAAACTTAGGGGAGGGCAGTTTTATTTTTCAAATGATTTTTTTCTTTGATTGAAAATATTTCTTTTTACCGAAGCAACTTTTTGAGGGATTGAATGATTGAGACACAAATGTCCTATACTTAATGTGGGCCATATACAAAAAGGATTGCTTCAATCAAATAAAACTTTTTAAATGAAAAATTAAGTGTTAAAATTCAAATTTTTCAATGTCAAATATTTTTCAAAAACTTTTTCTATGAGTGAATTTTTTCTTTTTCTTGATTAAAGAGATTTTTCTTTTTGAGCTTTTTAAGCAATGTATTTTTTGATTGAATAATAAAGACAAAATGTGGCCCGAACACAAATCAACATTACTTCAATCAAACAAGTTGCTTCATTAAAAAAAAAAAAAATAATCAAAGAAAAATAGCTTTCACATGCATTTTTTGTTGATGTTTTTGAGTTTCATATGTATTTTTACATTCAAACACATTTTATTTTTTATTTTTCATTTTTTTTAATTGAAGCGATTTTTTGGGGGGGGTTGAAAATATATATTTTGATTGAAACAACTTTTTTTGATTAAATAATAAAGACACAAATCTACCTCCATATGGCTTCGCTCAGGGGATACAATGTTTGACTTTTTGACAACTACATTGGCACGACACCGGCCCGGCGGGTGTACCATATTCAATGGATGACGATCTTGGAGAAAGGTATTGCGTTAGCAGCCTGATTTTGAATTCCCTTCAAGAATGATGGGAAACAATAAATGCTCATTGTCAACTTATTATTATAAATATTCTTGTAAGTTCATTTTATTGCTGACACTGCTTTTTGGGGTCATAAACATGTTGTGCCCCCCCCCCCCCCGCCCCAAAAGTCAAACTCCACCTATGGTTATAAGTGATTAATCACAATTCTAAATTCGATTCCTGTTGGTCCCCTCCTAAGAGTAAAGACGATGTCTGGCACGGAGTTCATACCTGAGGGGATATGCTTTGGAGGTGCTGAAGCATGGAACCATTACTTTGGAAGGGAAGTAGACCGTGCACTCTTCTTCTGAGAAAAAAAAAAAAAAAAAAGTTGAAACAAAACATTCAGGATTCAAGGAAATACAACTATGAAAAAGAAATGCAAATATAAATGTACAAGTCACAACCACCAGGACGTATCACCCCAAAGATTCTTTTGAGGGTAAAATGGTAATGCATATATGTAGACAATAATTACATTCCATATATCTTCAAAATCCCATTTCTATCCATGGTAATTCTGCTGCACAGGAGTAATGGGTGTATTATGCAGTTATGACAGGCCCAGCTCCCTCTCTATCCCCTCCTCATCATCCGCCATGCAAACCCACCTCCCCGCCCCCAGCAGTCAGATTGCCGAACAATCAAAGTAAAAGTAAAAATATGCAAAATGAGGTATTTTTTCACTTTGAGTGTGCAGCATGAGCGAAACAAAGACTGTATCAAAGAATCAACCCCCGCTCCCTAAAAAAAAAAAGAGAAGGGTTACATCCTTGCCTAGTTTTAGGAAGAAAGTGTAATACTTGTTCCAGTATTGTTTTCTTCTTAAAATATCGCAACAAAATACAGTACACGTGTCAATGCTTCTTGATACGAAAACACGCTGTTCCCTATGAACCTTCCTCGTAAGTATGATAGCCCTTGTTGAGTGAGCAGTGAGCACTGAATAAATGACCGTGTAAATGACTGAGCCAATGATTGAGAGAAGAAATTATTGAGCTGGTAAATGAACAAATGTTTGAGTGATCGAGTGAGTGAATAGCTGGGACATTGAGTGTGTGTCTAACAGAGTACCCCAGCCGGTCTGGCAGCCACACACACTGGAGGCTGAGCAAACAAACAGCTCTAAGTGCGGCAGTGTTCACTTGGGGGCTGGGAAGAGCCCCATCAGACCACTGAATGGGAGCTTTTCTGCCTTCTTGCAGCCAGCTATTAAAATCAATTAATGATGAGAAAGGGGGGTGGCCTGTAAAAATTGACTTGTTGGGCTCTAGGGGTCCTTTGCGACATGTTACCTTTCTGGATCACTTGTGCCATATGGAACCTCCCCTCTTGTGACACATAACTCACTTTTATGAGGGCTTCATTGGCTAATGACGGAATGGTGCAGAAGCCGTGAGCATGGAAGTTTTCCTGTCCTAGAAGCTGTCACTCCCTCCGCTGTCTCACAGTGTGAAACTGACAAGTCTTGTGAATGGTGTGAGGGTAAAAATGTAAAATTACTGTTCTAGTTGACAACTGTTGGTCTTTACACACTAGGTCTCATGAAACACAATCTCATTCCCCCACATGATGGCCCAGAATATGTACAGGGGTCTTCAGATCTCAATCATGCCTTGATTTTATGTGGATAGAAGTTGCCTGTGTGTCTCCACAGTGTAATTCAGACTGGAAAAAGACTAGCAATACTAAAATTGAAGAATTGAAAAAAAAAAAAAAAAAAATTCAATTTGGAATACTGTTTGTGGTGAATTCACAGATATAATTAATGGATTAATTCCGAGGTCTGACAGTCCGGTCCTCGAGAGTCGCAATCCAGCTTGTTTTCCATGGCTGGGTTCATACTGCAGGTCTTAATGCACAAATCCAATTTTTCTTCATATCTGTTTCTTTGGCGTGTCCATTCAAACCGCCTTTATTCTTTGAGCCCGTAACTGTAGAAGACATGCGCTGCGAAAACAGACCCGCATGCGCAGAAGCATCAAAACAAATGACTACACATGCTAACCCCATGTCATTCTAGGGCGATCATATTTTGATTTCCAAAAAGAGGACACAAATAACAGACATAAACACTCCCCATTTAGCCTCATATTCAAAGTTTAAATGGATTGATAGAATACATGCACGCACTGCGCGTGCATTTCCACACACATACGGTAAGTTGCCTTGACTTGCCATGTTAGCAACATTGAAATAAAGTACCGTATTTTTCGGACTATACGTAAGTTTTTTTTTCATAGTTTGGCTGGGGGTGCGACTTATACTCAGGAGCGACTCATGTGTGAAATTATTAATACATTATGATATCATTTCCCATGTTATTTGGCGTTTTGGTGTTACACTGAAGGTTTGGTAAACTTGTTAGCATGTTCTTTATGCTATAGTTATCTGAATAACTTAATAGCTATGGCCACGTTCGCGTTCTGCCTTTGACAATGTGTGTTCAATTGTATTATTGACTTTTTTTTATATTGAAACGCATGCTTTTAGTTTGTGGCGTTTCACGCCCATGTGGGGGGACCACTCGCACTTGTTTACGCGAAGAAGAGCTCTCACACGCCAGAAGAAGACCGACAGCTATGTAGTTCCGACTGAGTGGGCGAGTTAGCGAGAGAGAAACATGGCTGCGAACCTACGTTCATTGTTTATACTTGTAAAATATCTCTACAGAGGCAACGCCTGTGTGTATCATCTTTTCTGTTGTTGTTGTGTTTTCCACCTGCGATCGGACACGTAGAGCCAGTTGTATGGTTGTTTGAACGATGCGCTAATGCTAGCAAACGCATGCTAACCGTTTGTGTCATGCCATTGTTGTAAAAGTACCTAATTATCATGTATTTACATCGATGCAAACCTGTTTGGTATCGAGGACGAAATTGATTCAGCAAATTATACGGACGTCCAGCATCGTCATTTGGGAGTTTAGCCCGCTGAATAGCCAGGACCGAGCCGTAGCGTCCTGGTAAGGACAGTATATTCGCATTTCGTTGTTCATGCACTGTACACTTATTCAGCATGTCGTTCTCTTTTGTATTTTTATATTAAATTGCCTTTCAAGATGATATGACTGTTCTATGTGTTGGATTTTATCAAGTAAATTTCCCCAAATATGCGACTTATACTTCAGTGCGACTTGTATATGTTTTTTTTCTCTTCGTTCGGCATTTTATGGCTGGTGCGACTTATACTCAGGTGCGACTTGTAGTCCGAAAAATACGGTACTGCTCATTTGGCGCACAGAAATAAAAAAGCATTTTCAGGCTTAAACACCCCCATTAATTTTTTTTCTGTCGTCAAGCTCTCCTCTTCCCTAAAAGCCGAGTTCAAGCTAGGCGCTAACGTACAGCTCCATCGCTGCTTTCCTCCGTGCCTCTAGCTCTTTGTTGATATAAATGCTGCATGAATTCCGATTTGGGAGACTTGACAGTTTAGACCGCAGCCACATTCTGGAAATATGTGGCCCAAATTGGATTTTAACCAGATACGAAAGTGACCTAGATCGGATTTGAAATGGCCAACTTTTATGTGACCTGTCCCGTTCAGATCGTTAAGTTAATGCTTCATTGAAGGCGGAAAAACAAGAAAAAAATCAGATTTGTGACCTGCGTTATGAACCTAGCCATTTCTCCCTCCTTTAACACACCTGAATCAGCTCATCAGCAAGCTTTGCAGGAGCCTGGTAACGACCCTGATTATTTGATTCAGGTGTCTTTGAGGAGGGAGACATGGAAAACAAGCTGGGTAGCGGCTCTCGAGGACCAGACCCTTGGATTAATTAAATAATGTGCACATGCAACTTACTTTCGTTCAGTAAATGTCGGCACAGCACCAAACATCAAATATGAGCCTAAAATAGGCGTAAGATAGGCCATTAGAAGTTGAAGTGAGTTAAGACATGCACTCTAGACTGCAGAGGGATCAAGAAAGGGTGGCAGAGAAAATGCAGTATGAAAACTAATAAATGGAAGGGTGCTGTTTTTAGCAAAATGCAATTGCAAAGGTGATTCTATGCCTATAGATCAGGTTCATCCTTTACCTGTTTCAATGTTCCTCTCTTTCCCTGAAGAGACTGGGAGAACATTTGTATTTACATTTAAATGCGTAAAGCACAGAGCGCGGAACGCATCTAATTGTATTGAAAGTACAGTAATTTTCGCACTATAAGGTGCACCTGACTTAAAGCTGCCACCCACTAAAACTGACACGAAAACGACTTTTGTTCATAGATAAGTTACACCTGACTATAAGCTGCAGCTGTCCCCACTCTAATATGCGATATTTACACGAAAAGATATTAACCGGTAACACTTTATTTGACAGTGGCATCATACGACTGTCATAAGACCAAATGAACCACCATGAAGCTTTGAACCATTTAGCTGCAAAGCTTCATTGCTTCAAAAAGCTTCATTTGGCCATCACTGCTCCCTTTGGGGAGACGGTCAACCTTTGCTGTCAACACTTTTGTCATCCAACATGCCTCCTAGGCAAAGGCAAGGCAAGGCAAATTTATTTATATAGCACAATTCAACACAAGGCAATTCAAAGTGCTTTACATCACATGAAGACCATAAAAATCACATTTAAATCAACACAACGTAAAAACCAAGACAAATGATCGCATTTAATCACAGAATAAAAATAAATAAATAAAAATAAAGCAAAAACTACTACTAATAATAATCATTGAAATCAGCAATGGAGATAAGCACAAGAGGAATAGAAGGCAGGTAGGTTGAAATATATAGACAGTTATGGATATGCAGTGCCAAACAAAAGTGTTTTTAGCCCTGATTTAAAGGAGCTAACAGTTTGAGCATACTTCAGACGTTCGGGTAACTTGTTCCAGAGGTGAGGAGCATAATAACTAAATGCTGCCTCACCCTGCTTGGTTCTTGTTCTTGGAACATGCAGAAGACCCGTTCCAGACGACTTTAGGGGTCTAGATGTCTCATAGGAATCTAACAAGTCAAGCATGTATTTTGGTCCAAGGCCATTAAGTGTTTTGTAGACGAGCAGTAGTATTTTATAGTCTATCCTTTGACTCACTGGAAGCCAGTGTAGCGATTTCAAAACCGGTGTAATGTGGTCCAGCTTCCTTGTATTTGTGAGGACTCTGGCTGCAGCATTCTGTACTAGCTGCAGCTTCCTGACTGATTTTTTATCAAGACCTGTAAATATACCGTTGCAGTAGTCTAATCTACTGAAAATGAATGCATGCATAAGTTTTTCCATGTCTTGTTGAGTCAGAAGCCCCTTAATGCTGGTTATATTTTTTAGGTGGTAATAAGCGGATTTAGTGACGGACTTTAGATGGCTATCAAATTTTAGGTCTGAGTCAATAATTACGCCAAGGTTTCTGACTTGATTTGTAGCTGTAAGTGACATTGTGCTAAGTTGGCTGCTTATCTTTGACCTTTCCTTTTTTGGCCCAAAAATGATCACCTCTGTCTTCTCCACATTTAACTGGAGAAAATTCTGGCACATCCATTCATTGATTTGACGAATGCATTTACTCAGGGAGACTAAGGGACTATAATCATGTGGGGACACAGAAATGTACAGTTGTGTGTCATCTGCATAGGCATGATAGGAGATGTCATACTGTTCCATTATCTGAGCTAACAGAAGCATATAGATGTTAAATAAGAGTGGTCCAAGAATTGACCCTTGAGGGACTCCACACGTGAATTTGGTTCGTTCTGACTGATAGTTTCCAATTGACACAAAGAAATCTCTATCATGTAAATAGGATGTGAACCACTGAAGAATAGTGTCAGTAAATCCTACCCACTGTTCCAATCTGCTGAGTAGTATGTTGTGATCAACCATGTCAAATGCGGCGCTGAGATCCAATAGTAGCAGAACAGATGATTTGCCTGCATCAGTATTCCGACGAATATCATTTAGGACTTTGATAAGCACGGTCTTGGTGCTGTGTTGTGGCCGAAATCCAGACTGAAATGAGTTAAAAAGATTGTTTTGCATCATAAAAGTCTCGATCTGTTCAAACACAACCCTTTCGATAATTTTCCCCAGGAATGTCAGATTTGATATTGGCCTGTAATTACTAATGGTTGAGGCATCCAGATTAGGCTTTTTTAGGAGAGGTTTTATTACTGCAGTTTTTAAAGTCTGAGGAAACTCTCCTGTTTGGAGGGAAGTATTTATAATCTGAAGTATGTCTGGGGCTATGCAATGAAAAACAGTTTTGAAAAAGTTTGAAGGAAGGATGTCAAGGCAGCATGTTGTGGGCTTTAATTTCGACACAATTTCTGTTAAAGTGGCATAGTCCAGGAGGCTAAACTGTCTAAGATTGACGTGGGGGACATTTTGGGAGGCGTTTAGTGTAACATTTGTTAATCCGGAGTTGCACACAGTCTGTCTAATCTTTAGTACTTTGTGTGTAAAGAATGCTGCAAAATTATTACAGGACACCTCAGATGCCAATTCCTGAGGTATTGATGCTTGTGGGTTTGTCAGTTTGTCAACAACAGAAAATAGTGTGCGAGTATTGTTGGTGTTTCTACTAATGATCTCTGAAAAATATGATTGTCTAGCATTTTTCAGTTCCTGGTTGTATTTGCGAAGACTCTCTTTGTAGATATCATAAAAAACTAGGAGTTTGTTTTTTCGCCATCTGCGTTCTGCTCGTCTACAAACTTGCTTTTGTTTTCTAGCTGGTATGGCATTTCTCCAGGGTGACCTCTTCTTTCTTGACAAAGTTTTTGTCTTAATCGGGGCAATAGTGTCCATTACAGTCATTACACTGGAACTGAAACTATTTACAAGTTCTTCCACTGGAGCTATTGTAGGGGTTAATGATGAGGCATATGCCTGTGTGAATAACGCACATGTGTTATCACTTATGTAACGCTTCCTAATCACCTCTGTTTCCCTTTTCAGAGGATGGACAGGGGTGGTCATTTTAAACATAATGCAGTAGTGATCAGACAGAGCAACATCATTCACTGTGACCTCAGAGATGTTAAGACCTTTGGATATTATTAAGTCCAGTATGTGCCCTCTGTTATGTGTTGGAACTGTGACATGCTGAGATAAACCAAATGTATCCAAAATATTTAAAAGCTCTCTAGCACATCCTTCTTCAGGATTATCAACATGAATGTTAAAGTCACCCACTAAAACAACACAATCAAAGTCCATAGAGACGGAAGACAGTATTTTGGTAAGCTCATCAAAAAACATTGTGTTATACTTCGGTGGTCTGTAAATTGTTACCAAGGCAGCTCTGCAAGGGCTTTTTAGCTGAATGACAATATATTCAAAGGAATCAAACTGACCACATGAAATATTCATGCATTGAAAACTGTCCCTGATCAGACTGGCAACCCCACCTCCTTTCTTATGGGTTCTTGGCGCACTAAAGAAATTGAAGTTTGTGGGGGTTGCCTCAATCAGAACTGTCGAACTCTTATCTTGATCTAACCAAGTTTCTGTTAGGAACAACATGTCAAGGTTATGTTTGCTGATAAAATCATTAATTAAGAAAGATTTGCCAGCTAAAGATCTAATATTTAGCAGAGCCAATTGGAGATGCCAGACTGGATTCACTGGTGAGTTTTGGGAATGACATACTATGCTTAACAGGTTGGCAGAGTTGATTGAACGTTTTTTATTTCTCACCAGCCTAGCCCTTCTTTTGTTGTTTATCACCACTGGGATTGTTGAGCATACATACTGTACTCCATAAGGCCCCGGCTTTTGCTGGGACAGAACAGTCTTTGTAATGTTGTCACAGCCTGGACCCGGTGCACATCATATTGGTGTCGCAAACATGGCTTCCTCCATAGAAGGATAATACCGTGTAGTTCCAGAGTTGTAGTGCTTTGGCTTTGCCCCGAGAGAATTCCAGGGGAGGCTGGTTGGTTTGTTGCCATCTTCCCCTGGCACCTGTCGGGTGTGACAGGTACAGGGTGGAAGCGACGACATGAACTTGAGGAGATCAAGAGACTGGTTAACCTTGCTATCTAGATCCATGGAGTCCCAATCAGGTTGACTCATTATTCCATCCAAACTAAGTCGTCGGCGGGGTGGCTTCCGGGACTGTGGGGATTTAGGCCTTGATGAGGCCTTAGCCTGACTGAGTCGGCGGAGTGGTGGCGTCTTGGAGTGTGAGGATTTGGTGCTGGATGGGGCCTTATCCTGGAGTCGGCGGCGTGGTGGCGTCTTGGAGTGCGAGGATTTGGGGCTGGATGGGGCCTTATCCTGGAGTCGGCGGCGTGGTGGCGTCTTGGAGTGCGAGGATTTGGGGCTGGATGGGGCCTTATCCTGGAGTCGGCGGCGTGGTGGCGTCTTGGAGTGCGAGGATTTGGGGCTGGATGGGCTCTTAGCCTGGAGTCGGCGGCGTGGTGGCGTCTTGGAGTGCGAGGATTTGGGGCTGGATGGGGCCTCGACAGCAGAGGATTGCACGGTCGGGTCGTTCTCCTCCTGTTGAGCTGATGGAGCCACTTCTTGTGTCTCGTCTGCATTGCAGCGCTACAGATGTAAATAACAATCAAAATTCATGTTCTGTGCTAATTATTTCTTCAGTTACTGTTCCAGTTGTTTCATTAATTGCTTGTTATGGTATTTGGTAACACTTTATTTGACAGTGGCACCATAAGACTGTGATTAGACAATCATTATTAGGACATGACACTGTCATGAGCATTAACTACTGCTTATAACAGATGTTATTTTGTGTTAGTGTTAAATTATCTCACTCTTGAATGGACGTAAAAGATCTGAGCTGGAAAGAAATGGAGTTAGTGACAATAATTTGTCAGATGAAACTTAATGACATCTGTCATAAGCATTCAGTAATGCCTATGATAGTGTCATGTCATAATTAGGATTTTCAAATGACAGTCTTATGGTGCCACTGTCAAATAAAGTGTTACCTATTAATCCAAATAAATCAACAAATAAGTCGCACTGGACTATAAACTGCAGAATTCAAAATGAGGAAAAAAGCGGCTTATAGTCTGAAAATTACGCTATGTTGTAGAAATTGTTTTGCATCTGGCCAGACAGGGCCAATTGAAGAGGACATTGACCGTTAAAGAGGCCTGCTGGTTCAACAAAAGAATAGGGGTGTCATCTACCAATTCAGAATAAACCCTGCACTCACTACAGCCGAGTCTAAGATAAACGGAACAACTGTCTCTCTCTAGTTTTTACATTTATCTGCTCCATTTAGCTATTTTACACAAAGCAAATGGAATGTTTATCAGCTTTGCACCCCGGCATTTTCAGCCCTTAGCGCTCAGTCACACCACACTGGCATCCGCCACAAAAATGCTTACTTTCACAAGGATCGTTAAGAAGGGGAAGCCTCTTCCTGAGAGATACATTTAGCTGACCCATCTATTACACTCTCCCGGGAAGAAGCCAACATGATAATGATTATGATAATGCTGTAACTTTGTGATAATGACATGATAAGGAAGTGTTAGATGAATCTGTCCAAGCTAAAATACTATAGTGATCATGTCAGCAAAAGATGAAGTCAGCCTTATGTGAGATGCACTTCTTTTTATGACCTTGTCTGCACAGAACAAAGGAAAATATTCGAGTAACTTTTTTAGAATATTTAACAGTTTAAAGAAAAAAAACAAAGCTCCTTCAATCGAAAAGTCATTGCTCTGAAAAGTTTTGCATCTCAGAAAAGTAGTCTCATATAGTGCATAACATTTGTGACTAACATAAGGACAATGGAAATTAAACCTCTCTCTGTAGCTTTTATTACTGATCTGTTAATGCTTTTGCGGAAAACAAAATTTTGGATGTTTTATGCTTGCCAAAAAATGTCTCCTGAAGTGAATGCTGTATTTTTTTTCAAACCACAAAATGTAGGGGAAAGCTGGGAAAGGTCCCTTTTCAGTCAGCAGTTAAATCAGTCAACAACAACCTTACCCATGAAATCATATTTATACCCATAACCATTTCTGGGTTTCTATTGTCTTATTTTCATATGTGTTTTAATGTGCTCTTCTAGTTCAGAGAGCAACAACTATCATTTCTCTCATTTTTTTTTCTGAGAACTCATATTTCCTTGAACATTGAACATTACATGGCCAAAATTTGGACTTCATATATTGGTGATTCAAAATACTATTGTAATTTCAAGTAACCATGTTGGGCCTGGTTAAAATTCATTAAATAAATGATATTGAAAACAAAATGAAAATTATTATTTTCAAATCCCAGCTGACATTGAATACATATTTCATGAGAAAATAAAAAAATGTTAGAACAATACTTTTATTTGCCTGTTCAACGGTTTACAGTCACTCTCATTTTACCCAAATGCTTTGCCATCAGCTGATGAGAAAGGAAAATGAATTAACTTCAAATTAAATATATGTATATTATATAATGTACCTCTAAGGTTTAGCTAATTTTTCTCTGGACGGAGATTAGACACCAATGCGAGACCAATTCCGGAGGGGTGATAATTACCAAAGAAACATTGGTATGAACTGATCAGACTGCAAAAGACATTTTTTCACTCCCATGCTGAGTTATTGAAGATGGCATGTTAAAAAGGCCATGGAATTTTTCATCATCCTTGTACAAAATAGGCCATTTTTTCCCCCCGTTTTGTGCTAATTTTCTTTCCAAAGTCTCTCTCTATTCCCACCACCCGTCCTAATCTGGCTTTAAAGGTCAGTTTAGCATAATGACATCATAGAGATGAGCACAGGCAAAACCAGATTACTAAATCTGACTCTAATGTGGCTTTTCAGATGAAACGGCATTAAAAGACATTAACGCTGCTGCATTCACTGGCAGCTTTAAACGAGATTGCTCAGGACTGGCCCTTTGCTAGACGCTTTGTATTTTTAATGAGGTGACAGAGGGAGGCAAGATTGGAACGGGATGGTCTTACAACATGCTGAGCTTGGATCAGATACAGTCCATCTATTTGTGTGAGATTCCAACTGCTTTCTTATTGGGGTAGGTTTAACCTCTTCAATGTGACTGACATTTTTAGAGCACAGACACCACAGTTGGCACAATTTGAGAGGTAGGTTGCAAGAATATTATGAGCTTTATTTGGCACAAGATTTAATCACATTTTAAACCATTCATTTGAATTTAGGCTGATGGTTTTCCAAGATTGAGAATCACAATCTTTGTAGTTCTGAAAACAAAATCAGAATAACTTCAATTTAAACGTTCAATATTGTTTTATTTTTTTGTTTTTTTTTTGTAAATGACTGGAAGTAATAGCATTGGGAAACTGACACGGGCCTCCTAAAATAGTGACAGGGTGTTGACAGTGAAAACCCACTATCAGTTAGACTGGTTTTAATGATGGTACAGTAGGTAACAATGCAACACATCTAGCATATACTTTTGGGGTGTAAAATGATTTTATAGTTCTGAGTTATTTCAACAATCGTAATGTTAATTGGATGTGAATTGCAGTATTTCATTTTCTTATTTGTTATCGTCATCATCATTAAAGGTGCCACATGATAGATTGGTGGCCAAAAATGGTACTGCAACCAGGATTACAATATTGGAGCGCACAACATCCCAGTCCCCTTTGGGTTGCTGATATGCACTTAACAATTTACTTTTGGTGAAATTACTCTGCATTCTGTATCACATAGTTATCATGCTATTATTGTTTTTCAATTAGTGCGTACTGAGCTGTCTTTTCTAACGTTCGCAATGATCATGTGAACATACAGCACATGTAGTCTACTTACATACCAACAATTAAATGTGTGCATGTTACAGTCTTCAAAAGTAATGTTTTTTAACGAGGCATGTTATCACAGATACAGTAAAAGAGCTGAGTTACTATGGAGGTAGATTTGTGTCTTTATTATTCAATCAAAAAAATAAATAAATAAATAAAAAGTTGCTTCAATCAAATAAAAAGTTGCTTCAATTAAAATATATATTTTCAATCGATGAAAACGTCACTTCAATCAACATAAAAATGTGTTTGAATGCAAAAATTCATTTGAAACTCAAAAAAATATATTTGAAAACTATTTTTCTTTGAATTTTTTTTTTTTTATTTAAGTAGTTTTTTTTTTTTTTTTTTGATTGAAACACCATTTTTGATTGAAGTCATGTAATTTTGCGTTTGGACCACATTTTGGCTAGGACATTTGTGTCTTTATTAATTAATCAAAAAATAAGTTGCTTCAAACAAAAACATATTTTTTCCAAATAAAAATCACTTCAAAAATTTCAAAAAATTCAATCGTAAAAAAAAGGTTTGAATGTGAAAAAAAATATTTGAGATTTAGAAATTTGCATTTGAACACTTTATTTTTCATTCAAACTGTTTTCTTTGATTGAAGCAATCCTTTTTGTGTTTGAGCCATATTAGGGGTAGGACATTTGTGTCTAAATCATTCAATCGCAATAAAAGTTGCTTTAATCAAAAACCTATGTTTAATCAAAGAAAAAAATCATTTGCAAAAATATATTTTATGAAAATATATTTTTTTATTTGAAATATATATGTATATATATTATTCAAGTGTCACTTTTTTTGAAAAGCAAAAAGTTTTAGCTGCTTAAGCACGGAGAATGGGAACCTGGGTGTCCTAATGGTCTGAACAGTTTTAACATGTCACATGGAGTTTTATTGTGGTTGTTCATTATGTTTTATTTATTACGAGAAAGCAGCAAACATGAATGAGTATGTGGGGACAAAGATAGAAAGTAGACAGAAGAGGAAAAGAACAAACAACAAAAAATACATTATTAAACGCCTATGCTACCTATGAACATAGTGTTGCTATCGTAATCTAATTATATTTACCTGTAAACACCTTGCGGGGGGGCTGCTAACCAAGAGGAGGGAAGGTAAGTCGAAAGGAAACTTGATTTGGTGGGGTGGGACATACACAATTCCGACAATGTGAGGTGGGAAACCCAGTGTTATGAAAATCACAAGAAGTGTTGATAGGTTGACATCCAATTCTTTGTTACCTGATCACTAATCCTGACAATCTCATTTATCTGAGTGTGCCTAGTTGCACCTAGTCATGCGTGGCACCACTCAGATGTGTGATAGTCCTGCAGAAAAGTGGAAATTCTGCGCAGGGGCCGCCACAGAGCCCCCACACCGCCCCTCCAAACCTCCCCCTGAACCTCCAGCAAAGGGGGATGCCCTGTCGACCGGCAGGCGCCCATTCGGCAATCCGGGTCGGGGCCCAAGGAGAGTGCCCAGGTAGAAAAGGTAGACGAAGGTGGAAGCGGGAAAACACCGAGAGGAACACACAGTTATAATCCCAGTTTAAATATGCTGCTGTTGGCTACGACACTAGAGTCAGCAACTTCAGTTTCAGTTTATTCGCACATCATCAAATACAGTACATAATCATACGCTAGCAGTTCACATGTTAAGATGGGCGAATAGGACACTCCAAAGAAGCTATTCAAAGCTTTTAGCAGGGGCCCAGTTAGACAACACACACATACACACACACACAGGCACACACACAATTAACTGTGGACAATTTCAAAATTTTGGTTGCATTGGATTTGGTAAGAGACACCAGTAGTGTTATTCAAATAATCAGCATATTATATATACATTGCTAGGAGATGAGTTTTGAGTTTTTTCTTAAAGATGGAGATGGAGTGTGACATTTTAAGTGTTTCATCCAATTCATTCCAAATCTGTGGTCCTTTGCACACAATGCTAAAGCTTGTACACTTTAGCCTTCGTTTTTTCCCTGTGATTTGTTGTTTTCTTCTGGTAGTGTATGTGTGTTGAGGAGTACAGACTGGGACGAGGTCACCTAATTTATAATTTAGTCTATAGATAATCTGATACATTACACAAGCATTTTGGTAATAGTTGTGGTCTTTAAGCCTCAGGAGGTGGTGGCGGTGAAAAAGTATTTGAGTTTGAGCATTAAACTCAGACCATGTTAGGGCACGTATAACTTTTTTCTGTAGTATTTCAAGCTTTTTTAAATAAATTGGATATGTGTTGCACCATATGACATTACAGTATTGTAAGTGTGGTTCAAATAAAGATTTATACAAAATGAGAAGTGCAGAGAGTGGGAGATAGTGTCTCAGTTTAAAGAAAAGAGCAGCATATCTTGACAGTTTATGTGTAAGATCATCAATATGTTTTCTAAAATCAAGGCACTCATCAATATGGACTCCCAAAAATTTTGTAGAGTCGACCCTTTCTATGTTTTCTCCGTTATGTTTAGGCAGATTTGTTTAGTGGCTTGTTTTTTATGAGAGCGAAACACAATGTAATTTGTTTTATTGATATTTAGAGATAGTTTATTACATTTTAACCATGTGTCTATTTTCTTTAATTCACTATTTATGATTTGCTCAAGTGCAGTTGGATTTTTATGGGAAAAAAACAAATGTGTATCATCAGCAAATATTACCTTATGTAAAACGGACGTGGAGTTAACAAAATCATTAATGTACAGGTTGAAGAGGAGCGGCCCTAAGATGGAGCCCTGGGGGACTCCATGTTTGATGACTTTGTATGATGATTTAGAATTGTTAATGTTTACATACTGATGTCGTCCAGACAGATAACTGCGGAACCAGTCTAATGCTAGGCCTCTAATCCCATAATGCTGCAGTTTATTGATGAGTATTTCAGTGTTAATGGTGTCAAATGCTTTGGATAGGTCTAAAAAAATGCCAACTCCAAAGTCACCTTTGTCGATTGCATCATAGACTTTTTCTGTTAAGTCAAGTATTGCCATATATGTAGTATTTTGTTTTCTGAATCCATATTGTGATGGGACAATGATGTTTAGTTTGTCTAGATAGATATTGAGTTTGTTATGGACTACTCTTTCTAAAACCTTGGAGAGGGTAGGCAGAATTGATATTGGCCGGTAATTGCTCAGATCATTTTTATTCCCAGATTTAAAGATTGGTATGATTCGTGCAATTTTTGCGATTTGGGGCACCACTCCAGAGAGCAGAGACAGATTGATGCAGTGGGTTAGAGGTGCAGTGATAATGTTGGAGATGCTTTTCAGAATTTTATTGGATATTCCATCTGCTCCAGCTGAGTTTGAGTTCTTCATATTCTTGATTATTTTATGTACTTCACCACAGTTAGTTGGGTTCAGAAAAAACGAGCCCAGGTACTGGAAGTGAGGTATGAAAACAGAGCCTTTTTCGTTCACTGCGCCCTTTATCCACGTAGTTTCATGTTGTGGCGGCCAGCATCTTTTTTTTGTTTTGTTTTGTTTTCTTCCTCAAAGCAATTCAATTGCTTTTGTTGGAACGATAAATCATACATATTGTATACAGAACGATGGTTAATACATGTTGCGTAGGAAATTACTCCAATGCGAACACTACGAAATGAAAGTCTTTAAATTTCCGTCCGACCAAGCAGTGAGAGTCTAGCGGACTGAGCACATCAAGAAAGTGGAGTGGACGAGGTTAGTTTGTTAGTTTGTTTGAGTAAAACATTTTACTGGAGACTGTTTTGACCAAGTGACAACTGAAGTGTGTCCAATGAAGGGTTGTTGACTTTGACATGACATGACGGGATCTGAGACAAGCCATTAGCTGGCGTTGTTGGCGTATCGCCAAAAGTGCACAAGTAAAAAAAAAAACAAAAACAAGTTTTTAATGTTATCAGGATGATAATTTTTTTGTGCTTCAATCGCAATGCTTGTTGTTGTGGAGAATCAGTTGGAATAATGTAGGATATTTACCAATCAGTATGCGCCTGAGATCCGTTGATAATAAAGCCAAAACTAATGCAGAATCATGTTCTGCTGGACTTACTTCCTCCTCTGACCGACTTTCAATTTCGTATTTGCACGGTACAGTCAACAAGTCTTGACTACTGTTTACCAATGACCCATATGTCCCCCTCCCAGGATGCTGCCCTTTTGATACATTATTTTTTTAAAAATGCCTATTTAAAAATTATGCCGCATTATTAATTCAAAACCGGTTTAGATTATGGAAGATTTTATTGTATATTTTTCATATCTGGGCATTAGTTTTATTGTGAAATTTCCCCTTTAATGTCTATTGAAATATTCAATCATTAATTGAAGTGCATTTCTTACATACGACACCTTTAAGCTTATGTAAGATGGCATCCATTACAACTGCCCCAATTTATTTTTTGAGTTTCCACAAAAAAAAGGCCTTGCTCTTTTAAAGAAAACTCAGTGTTTTGTGTGATGCATAATCTGTCATTATATTTCAAAATAAAACATTTGTTTATCCGTTGAGTTGCGCCATGTGTGAGACCAATGTCTGTTGAACACATGACAGTAAACTGTGAGAGAGTTGAGTGGGAAACCTTAAAAAAGAGAATTTGTTTATACCAGACCAAATACCATTTTCTTAAACTGACTATACAGCTGGTTTCCATGTGACTACCACTGCGGTGTACTGTAGCTTTCACCAAGAACTTCTTGCTGTCATTTTTATCTCCCCCTCTTTCTCTCGCATTTACAGTAACTTCATGTTTTCTAAACCAATCTAAGCTTTTATGCAGTAAAAAAAAACAAAAACAAAGAAGAAACGGTCAAAATGTTCACTGGCCATGTTGGTGGAGGCCCTGACCAGAAGTCGTCAATGTGGCATTTGACTACAAAGGCCAGAGGACACAACAACGAACACTCTGACATCCTCATACATACGTATGCTGTAGACTCAACGAGATCAAGCATGTTTAGTTTCTGCTCAAAGGTTGGTTTAAGTCAGTTATTTGACATAGTTTTTCAGCTGTTAAGTACTGTATATACTACAGCAACTGGTAGCATTATTGCTAGTATATTCCTTCCACCACTCAGCTGTCTTGTCTTCCACTTTGCTCAGTGGCCTGTGTTTGTGGCCTCCAGCTGTTAGCGGAAGCAGAGCATATAGTGTATGAAATAAGCAAGCGTCCAAGACAATGAAATAATTTTTGTGGCGCATGGACATTTCACCAACACGAATCATATACATAGTGCATTTCAAAAGCAACACTGTTATCGAACACTAATCTGTGAAACCAAGAAAACCATAACTAGAGGACACACACACAAGCACACAAACACTTGTACAATACAGTACAGTGTATATAACTATATATACGCCGTCAAATCCAATACCTACCCTGATTAACATACCTGAGTTAACTTTGGTACATTATTAAAAATACACACTTCGTACTGGCACTTTGGAAGTAGCAGTTATTCGCATTGTGAAAAATTAAAAATCCCCCGTGTTTTTAGTCAAAATAACCATTTCGTTATACAACAGTGTTGTTAATAACGGCGTTGCTAACGGGGTTATTTTTTTCAGTCGTGTGTGATCTAATTATTTACTTTTCCTATCCTTGCAATGCTGTCACCGTTATGTCAGGACTACGTACGGGCAAGGAGGACCCAAACGCAGGGAAAACAAAAGGCCAAATTTGTAGTAATGTTACGCTCGAAGCAGACGCTCGAGTCAAGCGTCGACCGCTCGCGGCAGAAGTATCACGAATCAGTCGTCCCGATGTCTCGCTGGATCTGGTGGAACAGCTCGTGACGTCACGCTCGAAGCAGACGCCCGACAAGTGTCGAGCGCTCGCGGCAACAAGTATTCCGATACGTTGTACTGATGTCTCGCTTCATTCAGTGGAAAAACACCTGGCCGCGGAAGGAAAGCGTTGTGATGTCACACGCGTGTCAGCCGTGACCGTGGACGTGTCACTCAGGTAGCGAGGGGTCGAGTTAGTCAATTTGGTTCAGTCAAACTCACAATGCTTATAAAAAGGGGATATATCCCTCAAAATGTTGCGGGTTGTGAGGAGAGTTTTTGTGCGCATTACGTCATATTGAGAACGAGGGAGAGTAAAGTGAAATTAGATCAGATTACACATGAGATTAATTTGCAAATGCACATAGTATAGGCATTCATTGACACACTATACACTGAATTATATAATACGCACACACACACACACACGCCCCCCCTCCTCCCCACACACACAAGTTACTTTTTGTGTCTGTTAGTTAGTCAGTTTTTGTATTTGTTTTTGTGTCTGTCAGTTTTTGTGTTTGTTTGTCTGCCAGTTTGTATATTTGTTCGTGCCATGTGAGAATATTCTCAAAAACTGGAGAGGTCATTAGCAAAAAGAGGAACCGTCTGAAATCAATTGCTGCTGAGATGATTTTATTTTTTAAATAAAAATGTGTGAAACACCCAAATTCCCATCCTAGTGTCACTAGCATTCTATACACCTACCATCAAGAGTTCCCTATTCCACAAGCATTTCCGTTTTTTATTTAAAAGTAACAAAACAGCTTTTTTTGTTTTTGTTATTATTATTATTATTATTATTAATTAATCTGGGGAAGAATAAAGAATACATTTCATGCTAGGGGTCGAACCCACTACTGCTTGCACACTAGGCAAAGTATGTAACCACCATACGACCCACATATTTAGTTGCTCAGATGACACTTGGTTATATGAAAGTTCAATACTGTATATTTTTGTCCAACAGATGTCATCAAACTGAATTGTGTCAAATGCCTCGCAGCACTGAACCTTTTCAACATATTTGTTTCAGTGATACAGAAAGCAGTGGCAAAGCAGTGGCGTGACTCACCACACTGATTCGTGGCAAATGCTTCATAACACTGAACCAGTTCAACACATTTGCTTCAGTGATACAGAAAGCAGTGGTAAAGCAGTGGCATGGCTCACCACACCGATTCATGGCAAATGCTTCATAACACTGAACCATTTCGACAGGTTGCTTGATATTGATTCACTGCTTCAGAAAGCTTCGGTTTCTCCATCACTACAAATTTGCACTGAAATAAATATGAAAGCGACAATGTCCAAGCCCTTTTGTTTATTCTTCCCAGTGTAAGTTTGATTCCTGTGTTTTGTTTTTTCTTCTTCTTGAGTTTGGTTTGTACTTTGCTTTTTTGGCCTTTTGTTTTCCCTGCATTTGGGTCATCCATACCCGTTCCTAGTCTTGACAAAATGATGCAACAAAGACTGACAGCACATGGGGTAATTAAATACAGACATGGGGTAACGAGAAAATGAGACACAAGGTGGTTGATACAAGAGGCAGGACATTGGTCAAGACACAAGGAAGAGGCCACAACAGGTGAGATCAATGGGAAATCACATGACAAGACACATTAGGGCACAAACCTAACAACTCAAGACATGACACATGACTGAGTATGTGAAGGGGCGCGTTACTACAATTTGGTTGAATGAAATGCGAGTTGTCCGATTTTGTCACCGCTTCCTGGGAGCAGGGCAGAGCGTGAGGGGAGAGGAGGGAAGGGGGTGGCGACTCCGTTGCAAACGCGATGATATACTCGGTGGCTCGGAGCATTAGCATGGCATTTGCATTCTCGTTAGCATTAGTATTTGACGTGGCGAGCGTCATCTTAAACTCTCAGGCCACTTTTTTTAAATACAGTTCATGGCGTCCATAAGGGTACAATTATAGAAAATAATGTAATGTTTTCCTACGGAGTGTGTATTATCATCACCAAGTTGGCTTTGTCCTCGTAGATGCTACAGGATAATACAGTAAATACATATTTTTTTTACTAACAAAAATAGTCACTTGCCCTAAACCTTTCCTGAATGACATATCCATGAACCCTGTGTGATTTCTTTTTTTTTTAATCAAAACAACTGGAGCAAAGATAGGAGAGGCAGGAGATTTAGAGCCTCTCTTGCATATTGAAAAATATATCTATATATATTAGGAGTGTGACGACACACACAATTTACGGTTCAGTATGTACCTCGGTACGGTGGTCATGTTTCAGTGCGGGTTCCATACAACAGGAAAAACAAAAAGGGTTTTTTACGCACAGGATTTGAAAGTTAAAGTTTGTATACTGTTAGACTCTTATGTAGGGATTTTTTTAAGGTAAAAAGGGTGACCCACGTTTTTTTTTTGTTTTTTTTTTAATGAAAAATAAATTCAATTCAATCAATCTTTGATATGAAAGATGTTATAAAATGTATAATGTAATAACATGACAAGTAACGTCAGTTACTTTGCTGAGTAACTAATTACTCTTACAATGTTGTAACCGTGTTACTAACTCAATTACTTTTTGGAAGAAGTAATTTGTAACTGTAACTAATTACTTTTTTCAAGTAAGATTAACAACACTGGCCACCCAAGATAATAATAATTCAATAAGTAGCCACCACGGTCTTCTTCATTGGGGTTACCGGCAGTTGGCGGGCAAGCACGCTTCTTCAGATGTTTATCCCTCAAGTTCTTTTTTCAAGCCTTGTGTTCTTTCAAAATATTTTACTAATTATAATGTGTTCCCTATTTCCCTTTCCCAATACCCAGGCCAAACTAAAAGTGCTCATCACAGCATTCCTGGCTTGATCATCTCCTGCCTCTCTAATATCTTTGTCCATGTTGGCCACCACAGTCTCACGCCGACTGTAAATAGGTGAGCACTGAGCTGTGCATTATTGATGTTCAGTCTTCCGTGTAACGTCCAGTTCATTACTTGACAGTACGTCCCACTTGACAAGCATACATCGGCAAACTCAAATCTTTAGATCATAGCTAAAACGCTATTGTTTATTACATCGTATTCCTAACAACACTTGCTGTTCAAATACTCAATATATGAATTTTGCATTTTATCCATTCATTTGTCTCTGGATGCAAAATGAGTTCACCTACTAATAGTCCAAATATTGTTGGCGGCGAGCAGCAGTTCGACACCAAAGACCTCTTGCTGCACAGCACCCTCCTTCTTAACATCTCTCTCATTGTCACTTTGACAATTTTTTTAAGTCCAATGTATTACCAGGAATATACAGTACACTGATGCACGATCCCGCACTGAAGTCCGCCATAATGTTGCAGTCAGCTTCTTGGCGCTTCACCTTGAGTGACATCACATTTCTAGGAAGCGCTATTTGTTTTGCCTGCGCCTTCACACTAATTACCTTTTTTCCTCTCAATGTACTAAAACCATTGCATCCAGCTCGATCCTAGTAACTAAGTAATCAGCTATGCCTTGATGTGAAAAACTGAAAATCAGCTGCTAGATAACACCAAAAGAAGTATTATGTTGTCTCCCAATAAAAATGATAGAGAAACAGTCAATACTCAGATAATTTGAATATTCCTTTAATGCACAATGCTGGAAGGCAGTGTCCAAGCATTTACAAAATGTTCTTTGTATAAATGTGTCAGGAATGCTGGGCAGGCAGGTGGTGTGTGGACCCAAGTGCAGGGAAAGGGAAGCGAGGCAAAAAGGTGGTGCAAAAGTAATTTAATTAAAGCCGACAGAAAAACAAAGTACAAACCAAAACTGAGGTAATCCCAAAAACACAGTTGCAAACAAAACCCAGGGTATTAGCAAAAGACTGGTCTCAAAAACTTACTAGACAGAGGAACATGAGGGCTGTGACGTGGGAAGAGGCAAAGTTGACGCTGGCATGAACAAAGACATTGACATAGACTTTGACGTTGACAATGACGCAACAAGGAGTGACAAGAAACTGGGTGCTTAATTACACACACGCAGACAAGGGGTAACGAGACAACGAGGAACAGCTGGGTAGCACAGTAGGATGCTGCAGATTGCAGGATTCACTAGGAGAAGGCAAAACAGGTGAAATCAATGGGCAATCACAGAGACAAGTCACACTAGGAGAAAACCAACACAAACCCTAACAAAATGTGATGTTTTTTGGGTAGTTTCATGGCAGGATTGTGTCGCTGATGTGACCTGGGAACATCTCATTTGAACTGTTGACTGGGATATATGAAGACGAGATACCCTGTCCTAACCACCTCCAGCTTCAATCAGTGTCAAATACCAACATTGTTGAGGGTGGCATGATGGTGGAATATCTAGAGAACTTAGCCGAGGAACTTTGCTTTTTGTTTGGAGCTCCATAACTGTTTGATTTGGACTATGCTAAACCTATTTTGAATCATCCAGCAAGTGTTGCTTAACTTTGGAATCAACAAACTCTTACTAGTATTACAAAATCTTAAATAATAACCCTCGTGTAGGAGTGCATTAGGGATTTTAAAAAATACATAAATATATACAAAAAAAAAAAAAAAAAAAAACTACAAGACAAAATAAAAAAGTACAGAATGAGGCATTTGCTCAAGTAATTTAGTCTTTGATTTGAGAAGGATTAAATCAACTGGTAATTCTCAGATCATCAAGAGAATAATTAATCTAAATATAAACTAAATTAGCAAACCTTAAACACTAATTGGTCTTTGTTGTGCAATCTTTGCAGTTTATGCTTATAGTATGGCACAGATTTTTTTTAATCTTCCTAGAGCCATTGAGGCATCACAAGGACCACAGCTGCAAAGCTAATTAATGTGTTTTATGCATGTTTGGTTGCTTGCTAACTTGCACATTTTAGAGGCACACACAATAATGCATTACAAGCATACAAAAATACAAAAATCTGCTGCACATCCATTGCCTATTTTATTAATTTATTTATTCTGTTTAGAAAAAAAATGCTAGTTCCGTCTGAGCGTAATTCCCTCACTCAAATTGTCACGTTTTTTTCATGTCCCAGTAAGCCCACCAAAAAAAGCAGTAAACGACCAGCTAAAATGTTAAGAAACAAACCGCTGGAGAGCCCGTGTTTTTATGCAGTATGTAAATCTCTGCTTTAGATTCATTTGATGTGTATTGGCATCAATTTGTAGTGCTTTTATGAAAAATTATATTGTCAAACAAGTTGATCAATTATTATTGGAGTAGTTCATGTAGCTTTAAGGAAACTGATCATGAGCAAGCATCAACCTACGTGATGTGCAGGTGTTTCACAGGTCCAATTTCACACAAGCCAAGTCTATTTATTTCCACTTAGACTTGTTTTTTCCTCCCCATGGCCTACTTGATAACTGTTCAACTGCAATTAGCAACAGATGCCACCTCACAGAGTGCTAATTTTAATTGTACGTGATGAGCACAGCTAATCATTGTGGAGTGGTCTGACCTTCCTACAACTGTGATGGGAAGCTCCTTTCAGAGATTGCACAAAGACTCACTCTGCTCTCCTCAACATTTTATATTAACGGTGGTCGCTGGGAGAAGGCTAGATTGGGTGACCACAAATTAGCCATGCCCATAATATTTCAAGCCTGTTTGGTGTAGTGAGAGGAGTCTGTTTGTTTTGGTGTCAGGGCGATTTAGAATCAAAATGACGACCTCCGGCACAGATGTGGACATCCATGCCAAAAAGCAGCACCATGGCCTTAAAGAGTCCAACCTCAAACAACAGAAATAAATGGGGCAGCAACAAAATCAATTCAACTAAACTTCAATTTCAGTCAATTGCTTAAAGGGAACCACGGATAGAAAGGCTTGTAGTTCTTAAAAGATAAACATTGTTATCCGTTAAAATAATTTGATTTTAAAACCCCTCTTGATGTTTTTGTTTTTATACAATTTGTAAGATTAGTTTAACTAGTAGGTCGCCATTGTAGATGACGTCACAGGGGGACCACGTTACTGGGTTACGCTGCTAGGCTTCCAGAGAATGACTCTAGTGACATAAATATGTAATTTGTTCTATTTCACAAAACGAGCAGCAAAAGCAAAACGAACAGGAAAGAGAGGATGACACAAGACGAGCGTAGGAGAAAACCGGTGTTCTGCCAAAATGTGCCACACTGGTGAAACATCGACAAAAGGCGAATTTGACACCCAAATTACTACCTTGCGCTTTTCAGCTAGTTTTATTTAAATGCATACAGACAGAACATACTGAAGATGCCTTAAGAAAATACATAAATGTAGTACCGTATTTTTTGGACTACAAGTTGCACCTGAGTATAAGTCGCACCAGCCAGAAAATGCCCAACGAAGAGGAAAAAAAAACGTAAAAGTCGCATTTTGGGGGACATTTACTTGATAAAATCTAACACATAGAACAGATCTGTCATCTTGAAAGGCAATATAATATAAAAATACAATAGAGAACAACATGCTGAATAAGTGGACAGTGCATGAACGAAATGTGAATATACTGTCCTCACCAGGACGCTACGGCTTGGTCCTGGATATACAGTACAGCAAGCTAAACTCCCAAATGACAATGCTTGACGTCCGTATAATTTGCGGAATCAAATTCGTCCCCATATCAAACAGGTTCGCATCAACGTAAATAAATGATAATTAGGTGCTATTACAGCAATGTCACAAATGGTTAGCATGCATTTGCTAGCATTAGCACATCGTTCAAACAACCACACAACTGACTTTAAGTGTCCGATCGCGGCTTGAAAACCCACAACAACAGAAAAGACGATACACACAGGCGTTTCCTCTGTAGAGATATTTTACAAGCATAAACAATGACCGTAGGTTCACAGCCGTGTTTCTCTCTCGCTAACTCGCCCACTCACTCAAGCTGCGTAGCTGTCCATCTTTTTCTGGCGTGCGAGCGGTCTTCACGTAAACAAGTGAAAGTGCGCCCTCACGTGGGCGTGAAAGCGCCACAAACTAAAAGCATGCATTTCAATATAAAAAAAAAAGTCAATAATACAATTGAACACACATTGCCTAAGGAAGAACGCGAACGTGGCCATAGCTATTAAAAGTTATTCATATAACTATAGCATAAAGAACATGCTAACACGTTTACCAAACCATCAGTGTCACTCCAAAACACCAAAATAACATGTGAAATAATATCATAATGTGTTAATAATTTCACACATAAGTCGCACCCCCAGCCAAACTATGAAAAAAAAAACGACTTATAGTCCCAAAAATACGGTAATATAAAATAAGGTTGGTTTAAATACACTACGTGACTAATTTGTTCAACAGATCAACAGTCTGCTTTAGAAGCTATCACAAGAAAACACTACCCTCAAATGAGGGGGAAACACATGCAAAAAGTACATTAAGGCAATGAAAAGAAAAGACTCAATAAAAACAGAAATAGTAAGTACTCGCCTCTTTTAATCGATGTGCGCATGCGTTGGACGTCTCGCCTAATAGAAAGAAATGGCAGAACATCGTTAGTCTTCGTCTAGTGATAGTGACAAACTACGTCATCACCCCGAGCGTCCATTATGCGCATTAAACATGGCGCCCTTCCTAGGTCAAAACATGTACTAAATATTATAGATTTTTAAATCACTGGCAATATTTTATGTTTCTAGTGACATATTTTAATAAAAGAGAACAATTGTGGCTTATTAGAGCCTACGAGTCTTAAAATCTGAAATTCCCTTTAAGATATATTAGCAAGGTGCCTTAAATTGGACTTGAATATATAATGTAAATACATAATATATGCTTCAAACTTATTTTTGAAAACATGAAAAGCCTGACCATTTTCTTCTGTTGAGATTATGAATTATTGCCCTCCCCCCCCCCATTATTTCTGTGTTCTTAATTGTTTTGGCCATGGCTAAATACAGCCGGTTGGGCAACCGGCACGCAAACACGCAATTCCTAATTTCATCATCAACCCAAATAATTACGAAACCGAATTGCTGAACGTTAGCTACTCTAAATACTCGTAAAAACAATTGAATTTAATGATCCAGCTCAAACGTAGCAGTGAAAAAAGTAACTCTAAATTCATATTGTTGCAACAACATAAAACTATCACATATTGGTGCATTAACTAAAGAAGGGTGTTGTAAGGCAAAGTGAGCGTGAGCACATCAGAGAAGGGAAACGAAAAATGCATAGTGATCGCAATGTGATGTGACTGAGCTGCAAGCCCATTAGCCAGTTGACATCAGCCAAAGCCTCTCTGACCAAAACCTCCCAGCCTTTTATGCCAAGGCCAGATGCATATAAAAGCAACAGTGGCAAGCACAAACAGACACACATCCAAACGCATTTAAAATACTTGACAATACCCTACAAACATTTTCACAACAGGAAAGTAAATGGGTACAACGAAACAAATGTTGCTCCTCCTGGTGGCGCAAAGTCACGGTTCACTCAGTTTTTGGACATCTGATGGCACACCAACATGTCTTAACCAAGGGCGTCGGTTTGCATAGGGACTGTAGGGACATTACACTAGCTACTTTTCAGGATGCTCAAATTGTACCCAACAACTTTTAAGCAACCTTATTTGCATTATATAATGAGTTCAGTTATAAAGGTAATTTAGATTCATTCCACATGTTGTTAGAATAGAATTGACCTTACCATTATTTAGTGAATTATTTTCATTATGTGTAGAATTATATTTACCCCTTTTCACTTGCTGGATGTGCCGGTCCATTTTTTACCCTCAAACACATTTATTTAAAGATGTATTATTTTCTAACTTATTTATTTAAAAAATGTTACTTGCAGCCTATGCAGACATTTTTTCAGATAATTATACATTAATCATAATGGAGGTAAAACGTTTTTATTTTTCGTTGAGTTTGGCTGTGTTTGTGGCTGAAAGTAATGGTGTTTTACCTGAAGGGAGGCACCATTTTTATGTTTTTGTTATACCCTAAGTTTTTTTTTTTTTTTTTTTCAGTTATTTTATCTCATTTATTTAGACAATGTTAAGTGGTCTTAAGACAATGTTTTATTTTTTTGCATTCCTGCATAGATATTAGAGGGAGATTATTAACAAGTTTGCTTTTATTTCGATGTTAATTACCGTATTGGCCCGACTATAAGACGGCCCTGACTATAAGACGTCCCCGCTTTTCCAAGACTCAAGTTTGAAAAAAGACTTTTTGAACACCAAATTAATTTTTATACAGAAAATAATTAAGTACACATTATAACAATTTATTTGAAAGAAAAAACATTTTATTTTGCCTCATTATATGTAAACTAAAGTTCAATCACATTCGTAAATGAATGGCTTCTGGTTTTTGAAATGTAAAAAAACAATCTATTGTGATAAAACAACAAAATTGCAATAACTGCATTAACCATCAAAGTGAAGTCTAACTGTAACTTGTCTTGAAACAAGTCTGAATAAGGAAAAACATGCAATGAAATAATGCAAACTGGTTAAAGAGAGTAGCTGAGATCTGTCATGACAGAACATCGCTTTAATGATATCTGGCGCCATCTAGCGTCGTGAATGTGGAGAGTAGCTGAGATCTGTCATGACAGAACATCGCTTCAATGATATCTGGCGCCATCTAGCGTCGTGAATGGGTATAACGTCTAGACCACGAATATAAGATGACCCCATCTTTTTCAATCTTATTTCAATGCAAAAAAAACACCGTCTTATATTCGGGCCAATACGGTATGTTCAAATATTGCAAATTCAATTTTCAAGTTTTCAAATGTTTGTTTTGTAGTTTATGAAAACAAAGATCTAATCGAATTGAATGGTGTATCACCTGAACCAATACACATGAAAGTTAGCATAACTCAATACAGATTTATTTGCATTGATCATTTAGCCTATCAATTAATTAGGTTCATATTCGTAAGAAATGTAACCCTGACCCCCGTTCAATAATCTTGTGTTATTAATGTCCCATCCCGAGCAAAAAGTGTACATGAAGGTTATGCAGTTATATCGTCCCTTCCAATGTTGAGACCAAACCCACCTAACCTATTTTTGCATCTGCGATCAACTGTGACCCAAAGTTCTACTTATGTCTCATCTGTTGGCAGGACTGTCCTCAAAACTTTGTTGTTTGTCAACATGTATGTAGTTTGGTAAATTCATGAATACATCAGTGTTCCGCAAAATGGCAGTGTTGTATGTGTCGTTTGATAATGGATCGGATAGAATAACTTACTTTATTGCAGTTTTATTGTAGTAGTTGTCTCCCAACCCAGAGGTTGTGGGTTCAATTCTCCACCCTGATGAACTCGCCTAAGTATCCTTGAGCATGATACTGAACCCCGCATTGCTCCTGGTGCTGTGTCACCAGTAGGTAGATGGCAATGTCGTGTAAAGCGCTTTGAGTACCATGAGAGGTAGAAAAGCGCTATACAAGTATAACACCATTTCATTACCCAAGTTTTAGCAGTTATATTTTGGGAAAATGACCAGAATTTCTCTGATGCAACATTGGCATGGACCTCTTGACAGGCCAGGATGCTTAAAAAAAATAATATCAAACCCACAAACTAGAAGAATAAATGAAAAAAAGATATGTTAGGGAGAGGCTACACAAAGGGGAAAGGCCTAGTAAGTCACAGGTTCCTTCGTGTCCTAAGAAAAAGAAAGCTGAACCAACAATCAGGAGACTTACTGTATTTAAAATATGGTTTTATCATATTGGGTGATTACCACTCACTAACCCAGTTGGCATCATATGCTGCGACCGGCACGGCAATGAAGCCTTGAAAACAACGGTACTTTGCTACTTGGAAAACAAGCAATTAAAACAAGCCTTTGGACTATTTTTGAAATAAGTGTGAACAAGAGGGACAGAAGCAATTACTGAAGGGCACCGAAAGCAGTTTATTATTATTATATCAATGAAATACAGGAGTTTATGTGTTGGTTGTATTATTTGGATTTTGTTGTATTTATTCACCACACCTTAAAGATCAGTAAGTGAAAATATTGTCTGAAGTGAAACCAGTCAATGACAAAAAAAGGTTGGGGGCCACCATTATACACAAGAGCGTATAATACCGTATTGGCCCGAATATAAGACTGTTTTTTTTTCATTGAAATAACACTGAAAAAGAGGGGGTCGTCTTATATCCGCAGTCTATACATGATACCCATTCACGACGCTAGATGGTGCCAGATATCATTGAAGCGATGTTCTGCCATGACAAGTCTCAGCTACTCTTTTTAGTTTAACCAGTTTGCATTATTTTATTGTAATGTTTTTCCTTACAGTTACAGTTAGACTTCACTTTGATGGTTAATGCAGTTATTGCAATTTTGTTGTTTTATCACAATAAATGGGTTCATTTACATTTCAAAAACCAGAGGCCATTCATTTACGAATGTGATTGCACTTTAGTTTACATATTCAAATGTTCAGATATTAAGATTTGAATGAGGCAAAATAACATGCTTTTTCTCTCAAATATATTGTTATAATCATTTGTTTCGGATGTACTGTAATTATTTTCTGAATAATTTGGTGTTCAAAAAGTCTTTTTTCAAACTTGAGTCTTGAAAAAGAGGGGATCATCTTATAATCAGGAGCGTCTTATAGTCGGGCCAAAATGGTACTTGAGAAATTACCGTACAATAGTCAAGTTGCATTACAGATTTTTGTGATATTTAAGGAGATGACATAGACCAGGGGTCAGCAACCTTTTTGGTGTGGCGTGCCACTTTCAAATTTTCTTGTCAATCAGTGTGCCACACCAAGATTAATGACGCACATCCGAATTTTTATATCCAACATAGCTGTAATTTTACTCCAAAGAAAACAACATGAACATACGTTGAAATCTTACAAGTACCATTCTTCTTTATCAAATAACTAAAAAATTAAAGTATATTGTAGAAAATATCAAAACTTGAGCATCATCTTATGTAAACATATAACACACACACAACCCATCAAGAAAAGGGGAAAGAGCATGATTCTCAGTGCAGGACTCTCACAGTACAGAGCGGGCTGTTTTAACCTTCAAAGTCAAGCGACTACTTTGTCTTTTTCACTAACAGTGAATTCTATGCACAATTTTAGATTTTATATAACAAATACAAAAGATGCCTACCTTAATGTGATCCCTGGCCCTGTTTTCCATGAATTTCATGTTTTGTCTCGTAGTTGCGTTTGACACTTGTTGTGCGACACACACACAACGCTCCCGAAGCATAATGCACAGAGCAAGCGGAAGTAACCAGCCAACCAGTTGTTACCAGCACCCCCAAGGGGCCGCTGTCCCCTACAGTATGACCAGCTTACTAGTTAAGCGTAAGAAAAAGAGAGGCAGGGAGCAAGGTGTTGAGAGAGAGTTGTGCGAAGAGCGCCACGAAAAGTGTCTGTGTCCCATGCTGGTTTTAGTTTTGTTAATTAAAGTCTCCAGCAAAATACCATCCAACGTGTCACTGTGTTTTTATACACATCACCACCTCTCTGAAGTAAGTACCGGGCGAATCGACTACAACAAGCCACGTTAATCGCCTGACCACTACACCCTACGGTGCAGAGTTGCAATTACCAAAAAGTGCAATTGGTAACACAGTGTACTTCCGTCAGCTCTCTGTTTGGTCGGCTTCGTGACATGTTAGTAGCGTGGGCTGAATTAAACGCGCAGGGAAAAAAAAAATCCGACAAGAGCAGGAGTTGAGAAATTGGGGAAGAGCTGGAGGTGTGCTCAAAATCCATTATTGCTCGCATATAACGCCACAGACAGAGTGGGTGAGAGGGGCGGTCCCGTAAAACCCCTAAATAACAGGGCGCGCAACTGAAAATGCCTTAATTTCCGGTAAAAAGGCACATTGTAAATGGGCTCGCTTCCGCTATCCAAACAGCTAAACATGAAAAGGTTCACACTCCGGATGTTTTCAGTCATCCTTTATGTGTCGCTTTTCTTTTTTATGAAACTAAAACAATGAAAAAATACATGCAATCAGCAACAATGCTGCAAATAACAAAAAGGCCATCCATATATGCAAACACAATTAGCCTGTATTCAGTAGTTCTTAATTAGAAATATCAAACACATTTCCCCTCAAACATGCAACCTAAAGACAATATAAAGAGTGTAATTCTCAATTTGACAACAAAATACTCACAGACGTTGCTCTAAAGAACACAAATGCCACTCAAGTTGTGAGAGTGGAGCTGCCATGTAACACACTGAATCCCATTTGAAGAACTTCCTATTTGCATTTTTCTTCTACTGTTTTAGAACCAATAAATAAAACGGCCACAAGATGGGGCGCTTCAGCAAGTGATAAAGATACAACCGACAATAAACATGCATTTTTTTTAATTTTTTTTTGCCATGCCCTCGCGTGTCACTGGTTAACCCTTCGCGTGCCAGTGCTGACACGCGTGTCATAGGTTGCCGACCCCTGACATAGACAATGTCATTCATCCTTGCTTAAAAGAGTTTTTTTTTTTTTTTTTTTTTATAATTCATGAGTGTTTTTACTGTAATAATCTTAAATTAGTTAACTTCTACTTGTGTGACTGTTACAGTAATCACTTTGTGGGCTATGGAAAAGTGAGATAAGCCACAAGTTATACTACATTAATTGAATTGTCAGTACCCTGAAGCTACCCAACACAGAACCTCCCTCTCTAGTCTCTCTATCTATAACATTTATGGCTACCTATCTATCTATCGCTATCTGTCGATATTTATCTCACAGCCTGGCCCTCTGTGAAGCAATGGAGTTTGGAAAGATGTTTCCTCTGTGACTTCCACAGCGTCAAAAGCGAGACATTAATGACAGTAGATCAGCTGGTGTCTGTATAAACGTATGAATGAAGCCGAAATAAGCATTATTTGGCTTTTTATGACTCCCCCTTTGGAGTGACATGAGAAAGATTCTGAGTTATTGATGCTTACATGTGTCATTTCCAAAACATTTTGTTTACTTTTGTGCTTGTTCCCATGGTTTGAATTCCTGCTACTGGTACTACTCATCTTCTGTTCATTACCAACAATGCATAAGCGATTGTATTTTAGTTTAATGTTTTTCTCAATCTCCCTCCCATGGTTGTCTATCCACCTACTTTAGATTGATACGCTGTAGTGATTTTTATTTTTACATATATTTAATTGCACAACATGCATTACCTAAAGAAAGCATATGGCAGAAAACACAGACAAGACTGAAAAAGCAGTTTCTGCTCTTGCAACCCTCTTTAAAATAAACTGCTGTATTTTAAGCCAAAAGAACTGTTGTGTTTGACAGAACAACATGTCTATATGCTTTCATAGCAGATTCATGGCGATTAAGCCCCCGAACTATTTTTAATTTGTCCGTTTTACCCTGAAAACCCTGTTTACTGACGTCGCGCAACCACTTTTGTTTCAACCCAGCCATGAAACGTACGTAATTAATTTTATTATTAAAAATGTCTGTCGTTTTTAGCTTAGAATCATTAATTGATGTCTCATATTTTGCTAAAAAGAAAAACGTCTTTAAAAAAAAAAAAATTATTCATTCACATTTCAAACTTTTAAACAAATTATGTCACAATGAAAAAAAATGGCGTCTGTAAAAAAGTCACGGATATCTACCTCATAACTATCGCTTAATTGTATTTTTTTTTGTTACTGTTGCGTTTTCTCCGATGTTAGATGTTAAAAAAATTGATCCAAAAAAAAAAAAAAAACGTTTAAAAGGGTAAATATATGAAAAAGAACATCTCGACCACTCCTTGATGTCTGCGATTTCTGCATCGCGACCCTTGTTATATTACCATGTTTGACGTATAAAATCCCCCAAAAATTCGGCTGTGGCCATTCACAGCTGTGTCTTGACACTCGGTGATACATGCTACATGGAGTTTTTGGATCGAAACAAGGTAAGTATGCAATAATATCTCCTTAAAGTCATGGCGTCTGGAATTCTGCTCTCGCGTGTTCTCACCTCCAGATAGGGTTTTGTTGTTTGAAAAACATTTCTATTATTTTTTTATTTATTTATTTTTTAAATGCCCTCCTGTTCAAAAATGTTCTTCCCCCAGAAAATTGAGATTTCAAGCTTTCCAATGATGCATCACACATGCATATCTAACAATTTTGAAAGTTGGCTAAATTGGGGGTCTCAGAGCGGAACTTCAAGTCACCCGGGTGTTTTCCGCCATATACATAAAAAGCACAAACCATCCTAATTTATTATAGATGTAGATTATAGTTACACAAACAGTTATGAGCCTTACTTATGCCTTATATGATACTGGTATTTTAAGTCAATATTGTATATAAAAGTGTAATATTGGACCTTCATGTTGATAGATCCATCTATATATTTTACAATCACCATGGACAGTGTCTAAAAGGTTTTTTTTTTTATTTGTTTTTTTTAATGCTACCCAGAAATCCTGAATAATTACCATATACAGTGGGGAGAACAAGTATTTGATCTGACCCTTACTTCTGTTTTGTTGTATACAATATTAATATTTAGTATTTGATTTGTGGCAGGAATGTCTAACTTTTCATCTCACTAATCGGCAAGACCAATCTCGGTGTCTATGCTACACGTATGCTGCCTCTTTATAGCCTCCCTTCCTAATTGGAACTGAGACACACTGACAGGGGACTCTACCATCATCACTCAGCCACATTATCATCATTACCACTGTCATGATCAAGGCTGAGATCAAATTCCAGCATGGCTTCGGGAGAGCGGGATTTCTGTACACCTGATGCACTGTGTGTCATTATATTGTTGTTATCACTGTGCCATGGGGAGTGTAGAAGATGGCTACAAAATGGAACACTAGAAAGGACTCAGTTGACATCCTCCACCTAATAGCAAACAATCTATTTAAGTAAAGGATCGACAATTTGTTCAGACTCTTTCTACATTATGTGCAGTTGGTATATCAGAAAAATGTGGTCACATATCAATTTCGACAAATCTTTAATGTTTATATCATACTGCAACGTATATCCCGTATGTCAAATGCTATTGATTACAATCAGAAAAAAAAAACAATCACAGCTTTGTCTGTAACTCGTGTAAGTGACAATACCATTGAATGTTCACATGCTGCATGGACTACAGGTATACACATCTTAATCAATTAGTTTATTATTCATAGAGAAAAATAGAACATATTTAGATTAAGCTCATCTGCTTCACATATTATAAAATCAAATTCTGTGAGGAATTTGTATATTTTCCCTGTGATTGTGTGGGTTTCTCCAGGTTTCCTCCCACATTCCAAAACCGGCACATTAGTTTACTTAAAAACTCTAAATGTGCCCATAAAATGTGTATATGCGTGGTAGTCTTTTTTTCAGTTCCTGACTACACCAATGTGTACCACATGTTCATGTGGCTGTTGTTGGGACAGAAACTGGCTCAAAACTGCTTTGGTAGAGACTTCATCCTCTTCTTGATACTTGGGAGCACAGCTGAGTGCTATGCAACATCGCCTTTACCCTTTCCCTTGTGTGATTGCACAACTTGCCTGTTAGCACAATCACAACAGAAAACTGTGTAAAAACTTGTGCACTGCATACCAGAACACAATTTAAAGGAAAACCTCAAAATGGGAAAACACTTTGTCCCGAAAATGATGTTTTGACCAATAACTTCATAATGTCTGACACAGTTCAAACAGCAGTGCGATACAGTGATCCCTCATTTTTCGTGGTCAATGGGGACCAGAACCCGCCGCAATAAGTGAAAAACCACAAAGTAGCGTGTGTTCAGTGTATTTAGCTTTAGCATTGGTAAGAGATAATACTTTTTCCTAAATTAAAAAAAATGTACATACATACTTTAAGAAATGGTTTTTAAGCACTTAAAATGTAATGATTATGATAAGTCTGTTGATAAGTAACATGTTACTGTCCCACCTAATTATTTTTAAAGAATAAGGTAATATAAAAATGCTTTGCTTTGTTAAATACTTCATTGAGTGAGTCCACTCAAATCCGCTGAAGCCGCTCACTTACACACATTCAGTTGCCACAGCAACTCTTTAACAAGTTAAACGATGATTGACGCATGCAGCGCTTTAAGGTTCGCAGCTCTGGCAAGATGAAACCCAAACGTCTGTCAACATCGTTGACTTTAATAAGCAACTCCAGTGCACGGGCTGACTAACAAAGAGCAGGGAGAGGAAAGGAGGGAGCGAGAGTGAGCCTATGTGGTTGGCTCGGGACAGCTCATGTTTTTCCTTTTTTTTTTTTTTTTTTTTTTACATTGAGAAAAAAAAAACCTGCGATACACTGAGGGCGCGAAGTTGCGAGGGATCACACACTTAGGCTGGGTTCATACCGCAGGTCTTAATGCACAAATCCGATTTTTTCATGTTTTTACGACTCGATTGAGGCATTAACTCAACGATCTGAATGAAACAGGTCGCATAAAAGTGGACCATTTCAAATCCAATCTGGGTCACTTCGTATGTGGGCCACATTTTTCCAGAATGTGGCTGTGGTCTGAACTGTCAAGTCTCCCAAATCAGAATTCATGCAGCAATTAGGTCAGGAAAGAGCGAGAGGCACAGAGGACGGCAGCGATGGCGCTGTACATTAGCGTTAGCAAAATATGATATCCCTGGAATGGTGGATGACAGCCAGCATGTGTGGCCATTTGTTTTGATGCTTCTGCGTATGCGGGTCTTCTTGCTCAGCGCGTGTCGGACTGCGAATTAATGCGCATGCGTAATACTTGAATCATCTCAATGTACAAAGGCAGTCTGAACGGGCAAGCCAAAAAAAAAAAAAAAGATGACAAAAAAAAATCGGATTTGTGCATTAAGACCTGTAGTATGAACTTAGCCTTTGTCAGCAAAGAGTGAGAGGCACGGAGGACGGCACCAATGGAGCTGTACATTAGCGTTAGTGCCTAGCTTGAACTCTGCTTTTTAGGGAAGAGGCGGGATTGACAACAGTCATAATCAAAAAAAAATTAAATGGGGGGGAGATAAGCCTGCGAATGCTCAGTTTTTTTCCGTGCGCAAAATGAGCAGTACTGTATTTCAATATTGCTGACATGGGCAAGAGTCAGGGCAAACTGACCGTATGTGCATGCATTCTATCAATCCATATAAACTTTTTAAATACGAGACTATACGGGGATTATTTGTGTCTGTTATTTTTGTCCCCTTTTTGTAAATCAAATTATGATCGCCCTAGAATGGCATTGAGCCAGCATGTGTAGTCATTGTTTTGATGCTTCTGCGCATGCAGGTCAATTTTCTCAGCACATTTCGGACACCGAGTTAGTGCGCATGTGTACTACATTTACAGGCTCAATGGAAAGGCAGTCTGAACGGGCACGCCCCAAAAAAAAAAAAAAAAAAAAAAAAAAAAAAAACTGATATGAAGAAAAATCCGATTTGTGCATTAAGACCTACGGTATGAACCTAGCCCCATATGTGGATTTTGCAAGCCGTTAAGGTGTAGGAGTGGGAACCTCTTGGTACCTCAGGATACAATATGCGATACAAAGCTCACAATAACGATGATCTGACGATACAATGATTATCGATACATTTGTAGAATATCCTAGAATGATTTTCTGACCAACAAATAATAAACAGAAAAACAAGCTTCTGCTGTGAATTGGAATGAGTTTATCACTAGTAGACGTCCAATCCATTTGAAATGTGAGGAACTTCAAACGGATTGAACGTCTGAGGCAGCCAATGAGGTAATTTTGGGCCATTCAAGGTCATTGACCTGTTGATATTCAGTTACTTCCTGTTGATTTTGGGGTATTTTATGGGTCATTTCCGGTTGATTTTGCGTAACAGAACAGGATGTGACCTGGGAATCACCCAAATGAATAGGCAGTGACTCAAACTCAACAGGAAATGACATATAAATGCCCTAAAATGAACTGCAAGTTACCTGTAAATGCCCTGAAAACCACAGTCTAAATGGATTGGGTGTCGTGCACCGTCAATACAGCCTTAGAGTTAACTTAGACCAGGGGTGTCCAAACTTTTTGCAAAGGGGGCCAAATTTGGTGTGGTAAAAATGTGGGGGGGCCGACCTTGGCTGACGTACTTTACGTAGAACCATATATTTAGCCTCCTTTTCCTTTTAGCAAGCCATTCTGTGTGTCACATTTGCTTTATTATTTTTTTTTTTTAATTAATAATTTCAACAATCTCGCAACTAGCCTTTGTGGCGTTCTCTTTCGATTCTCGGGATCTTGCGAAATACTGCTGCTGTGAAATTAAACTAGCTTCAAGTTTCTTCAATTTCTCGCCGCGTATCTTCCCTGTAATCTTGTCGTATATGTCAGCGTGTCTTGTTTGGTAATATCGCCTCACATTAAACTCTTTAAAAACAGCGACTGTTTCTTTGCAAATGAGGCAGACACAGTTGTTGCGTATTTTAATGAAGAAATAGTCCAATTTCCACCTATCCTTGAAGCATCGGCCGTCGCAGTCAACTTTTTTGTTGTTGTTGTTGATTGTTGCCATTTTAGAAAATTGGAAGTCAAGGGTCACACGGGGTAATGTTGCTTGAAAGGCTGCTGCCTTTTAGTGGGTAAATGAGGATCAGCATTTAATGTGTAAGCTACTTCATATGCCGGTAGCAGTACTGCTGACCAATGTATTAAGTCTGTGTGCGGGCCAGACGTTATTGATCTTATGACAGAGGCTGGGGGCCAGATGAAATTTGACCACGGGCCGCATTTGGCCCCCGGGCCGCACTTTGGACATGTCTGACTTAGACACTATTATGGTGGAAGATTTTGGTAGCAGCTTGTTGATTCCTTTTTATTTATTTTTTTAGATATTGACACCTTTTTAAAATGATATCTCGATTCTTGGCAGGAGCATATCGATCACCTTTTGGGATACAAAGTATCACGATATATCACCATTTCGATATTTTGACACACCCCTATTAAGGTGTATGTCTTTCGTAGGTTCATTATAAGTATCGAATTGTATTGATACTGAAATATTATATCAGGATACAATATTTGATTACTCAGTTATCTAACTTGTTTTTCGGCAATCACAGGTTAAGAGAATTTTGTTGTCATGGGGTAAATTTGATTCTGCATGACTCTTGATAGTAATGAAGGATATTTTTGCATTTTCCTTGTTAATTCATTGGCTGCGCTTGATGTCCAATCCATTTGAAGTGGGAATGAATATTAATTCGCTGCCATGCACCCTCCCAGTTCCAATGGATTGGGCGTTTACTAGTCATAAACATTTTTAAAGAGTTTTATTTTTCATGAGTCACAAAAACTGTCTATCATCGTTTTTTTTTTACATGAACAAATAGTTTTCTTGTCAAATTTGGTATGTGCGGCTTATAGTATATGAGGCATTGAAAGCTCCGAGGAGGCACTCACATGGAGAATATTTTCAACTAAATGTGGCCAAAATGACTACATGTGAGAACTTAACCACATAGCATCATTGCAACTTGTATTGCACCTAGTAGACAGACTCTGTTCCACTCTGCACAGCTGGTGTATCCTAATATTGACTTTGCAGTTGGAAGGACTGCCGGGGGGGATATACTGTATCACCATAGGCAGTGCTGAGATTGGTCGGGTATAAGTCGATCAAGCCTTATCTCTCCCAGAGGTACCAACACAAATCTTTCAATAAATAACCTGTTCTTAATTTTGATTTCTTAATGCAACTCCTGCAGAGAAGATAAATCAGTTTGAGCGAGGCCCCCCAGATCATGTTTTCCTGTGGAGTTTGTGCACTAGGCAAGTTTGTAGTAAGGATTCGCTTGGGGAGCCCTACCCTTTTTTTTTTTCAAACTATTATTATTTCACAGAGGGACTTTCAGGACCCTCCAGCGCTAACATGCTCACACAGACAGTGACATGTACAGAAATACACAAACAATCACAGCACAACTTTCCAGGCCCTCCTAACATCTGCTTGTTCTTCCTCTGATTAAAAAAATCCTCTGCGTTTCATTATTGCTAATTTGCATAGTAATAGCGTGCATATTAAACAGATTCTTCACAGGGAGGGCGGTGTAATGAATGCTGCAGTCTCCTCTGTTTTAACTCAATTTTTCCTCATACATATTCAGCTGTGTGCCCCATCCCAGCTCCCATCCAACCCCCTGCCCTCAGGGACAACAATTCTGTTTCCGCTGAAATGCTTCCTCCAGCCTCTCCCCAAATCCCAGAATCCACTCCATTAATCCAATTAATTAGAGCTATTGATATGCAGCCTGCTCAGACCAAGCAGATGTTTGACTGCCACTTGCTATGTGGCAGAGGCTTGAGGGGACTCCTGTCATCCTTTTGTATATACGGCACCATTTGGTCATCAGCTTCAAAGAAGTCACCACTCACTATGATTTTCTCCATTTCAACACCATTCTTGCAACTTTGCTCTCTCATGGTGAGTTTAAGGCCTACCGGACGTTGCATGATGCGACCAGACCCTCACAGAAGAAAAATAACATTGCTGACCTTGCATATTGAGCAATGTTATCAATGTGAATTAAACCAGGAACTTTTTATGTTTTTAATCCTACAATGTTTGAGTGTCACTCAATGAAGACACAGGTTGGTACAGAAAGAGGAAGTGGGCATAAGAAAAAGAAACTTCAAACAACAGCATTAATCAACAACTTCAAAAAATGTAGATGTTTTGTCCCATACTCATCATTTTAGGTCAAAGCAAAAATGCTTTAAGTCAGTCAGCAAAAATATACGAATTGACTTCACTTTTCCAATACAGGTAGTCCCCAGTTTACAACTGAGTTACGTTCATAAGCTGGCGACGTAACCCGAATTTCCGCACAAATTGGAATTAACTCTGTAAATACACTTAATCTCAAAATAACTATTCAAAAACATGTATTACACGTCATATTAATAAAATAAAGTAAAAAAAGTAGATATTCGTTTCCTCCCTTAACATCGATCACATCATAGTTGAGTACATAGTACTTCTTACAACTGACATTTAGCGTATTTTTTGGACTATAAGTCGCAGTTTTTTTTCATAGTTTGGCTGGGGGTGCGATTTATACTCTGGAGCGACTTATGTGTGAAATTATTAACACATTATTATATAATTTCACGTGCTATTTTGGTGTTTTGGAGAGACACTGATGGTCTGGTAAACTTATTAGCATGTTCTTTACGCTATAGTTATCTGAATAACTCTTAATAGCTATGTTACGGTAACATACCGGCCACATTCGCATTCATTTGCTCATGAATCATGCAACATTATCCTACTGTGCACTTATTCAGCATGTTGTTCTCTATTGTATTTTTATTTTAAATTGCCTTTCAAGATGACATATCTGTTCTATGTGTTGGATTTTATCAAGAAAATATTTCCCAAAAATGCGACTTATATTCCGGTGCGACATATATGTTTATTTTTCCTCTTCATTGCGCATTTTCTGGTAGGTGCGACTTATACTCGAGTGTGACTTATAGGCCGAAAAATAGGGTATTTTTTTGTCACCGTCAAACTATGAACACACATTTACAAAATACAATCACGACAGCGAGTACAATAATGCTATAAAGCAGGGGTCCTCAAATACAAATCTTGAAGGTCCACAATTGTTTTTGTCAAACAAGCAGGGGTCCATTTATTAATGTCGGTCAAGTACAAGGTAGGTCGAAGGTGGTTTTCTTTAGACATAACAAAAATACAATGCACATTCTGATTAAATAAAAATAAATTACCAAAACATTTTGACTTAAAATAAAATTACAAAAAAAAAAAAAAAAAAAAAAAAAAAAAAAAACATGCAAGTACAATGTTTACACATGTTCACTAAATAATTGACAAGATCTGTCATTAAGATGCAAACAATAACTACTGACAGTACATTTTGAAACGGTAAAACACTGCTGGACACAAAAAAGAAAACGTGTGCAAGTAGTACAGTACATGTTCATTTGTTCAGAACATAAAGGACAAGCTCTGTCATTAAGGTGTAAACATAATAATTATTGACAGCAATTTTAACTGCAAAACACTGCTCAATGAGAGAAATGGCATTTAGGGGTCACAAAGCTGTTTACTCACTTCATCAGCCAGTACTTCAGTGAGTCTTGTGGTTGATGAATCTGAGAGTGAGATTTGTTTGATTTTTGTTGTCATTTCCTTCTTTTCTTTTCCTTCGAACATTGCTGCCAACACTTTAATCATACACTCCTTTATTATTTCTCCATCAGAGAATGGCTTCTTATGATTTTTTATGTCCTTACGGAGGAGGCACACTTTAAATTTATTAAAGTGATATAGGCATCTTTGAGTGAACTTTGAGTAAAATTCAAGTATCTCGAGGCCAGGCAAAGTGTCCTCTTTTTTGGAAATCAAAATATGGTCACCCTAACATATAGTATAATGAAATACCAGATGCGCGTAGCAATTAGAGATCAACTATTTAGATTTAACAAATAATTAAATGACAAATAATACACTGTACTTACCATCAATGCTGAAAGGTGGCAGACAAGACACTGTTATGAGACTTTAAAAAAACAACAACAACAAAAAAAAGAAACGACTGGAGAATGACAGGGCATGAGACTCCGGCACCGTAAAGTCGAAATCAGCTAAGTCTGGTACGTCGTAACCTGGGGACTACCTGTATTAAAAAGCAAGGGCATAGGTTAAATCACAACAAAACAAACAGATTGGGTGAAAGAGGGTCAGGGCTACATTTCTCATGAATATGAACCAGATTAATTGATAGGCTAAATGATCAACTCAAAATAATCAATTCAAAATAAAACTGTATTGACTTGTAGTTTCATGTGTATTGGTTCAGGTGATACACCGTTTGATTCAAACCTTTGTCTTGAAAAAAAAAAAAAAAAAAAAAAAAACTCCTACATAAACATTTGGAAAACTTCCCAGATTTTATTAACACATTTAAATTGAAATATTTGAACATAAATTATACTAACATACACAATAAATACATACGTTATTATTCTCTTAACTATCCAGAAATGCAAAAAAAAAAAAAAAAAAAAAAGAAAAAAATGAACATTCGTCTTAAGAATACTCAGCTGCTTTTGTCCACCAGCACAGCTAAACACAACATAAAATGAAAACTTTTTTACTTCGACTATGATTAATTATCTGGAAAAAAATCTCAACATAGGCAAGAAATAAAAATATTATTTAATAATGTAGATAATAAATCAATACGTTTTAAATAAAAGTCATCAGTCCAATGTCAAAAGTCATCACTGAAAGTCATCAGCCAATCAAACATGCGTAGTCACAATATGCTCTAGACTTCTTTCCTTCTACACCAGGCCATTTACAAGAAGAAAAGCAACAGCATGTTTTTTTTTTGTTTTTTGTTTTTTACTGTCAACACTTTCCTGTGAAATACAGACTGTGGCCTCTCTAATCAGCTTCTCAGCACGTTTTTCTGGTTCTATAGTATCCAGCAGAGTTCATTACATTTCACACAGTTTAATGTTAACAGTAGAAAACACATATTTCTCACTAAGCAGCTTTCTTGCAGGTTAGCAAGTTAACACTGATTAATGTTATGTTAACTCTGATGTACTGTAAGTCGGATTTTCAGTAGCGAAACTAGCAGTGTGTTCGTAACTGCCACAAAATTGATGTATTTTTACATTACTTACAATGGCTGCTACTGGCCATTAAAAAAAAAAAAAAAAAAAAAAAAACTTCTAATATCCTTCCCATATCTGTCGGGGAAGTGGGGCTTTTCGTGGGTGTGTGTGTGTGTGTGTGGGGGGGGGGGTATTCAAGTCATCAGCCAATCAAAAGTACGTTTGAGGGGAAAAGCATTCAGCAAGTGAAAAGGAGTAAATGTAAGTCTGTACATAATGAAAATAATCCATTTGGTTAGCTCAATTCTATCCTTACAACATATGGGAAGAGAATCTAAATTACTTATATAACTGAACTCATCATTTAATGCATATAAGGTTGCTTAAAAGTTGGTGGGGACAATTAGAGCAACCTGAAAAGTTGGTGGTGTTTCGTCCCTAACGTCCCAATGCAAACCGATGCCCTTGCTTAAAAAATATATAAAACTAAAATTAAAATTAAAAAAAAAAAAAGCATGATAACATGATAAAATTTACATTTTTAGTCAAAAGCACTTAAAATAAAAATGTGTCATCACAAAATTCCTTAACCTTATTATGAGACAAGCCTGCAAAACCTGGAGAGATGTCAATGCAATGTGTGATGTGTTGAATATTTGATGTGTTTTATGTAGCTCTCAACTGCAAAAACCGTTTTGCTTTATTGGTTTTTCAAGTGTGTCTATTGTTATAAGATTTACCCTTTTCCATAAGACTCAAAACTAACTACCTTGTTCACTGTTTTAACATTACAAGTACAGACAAGCAAGTGAATGTGCTTCATTCCCTCAACCAATACAGTCCAAGTACTTGTACATATGTGGTTTCACCACACACAAAAAATGGAGCTAAGCAGCAGCAATAATAATTCCTCAAATAAAGTACCCAAATTAGTAAAATCAGGAAAACATGTCCCTTGATGCACCCTACTAAAAGGCCTGTGCCAGAATTACCATAAAGAAATGAACAGCAGCAACAGTATCTAATGTTTTGTGGCACAGCATGAATGTGCTCACCTTGCCTCGATTCTGAGCTGAACCTGCTCATCGGAGATATTAAATTAGGAAGTGCTGAAGGAGATGGGTAATTCACTTTTCTGCTCCACTGACTACCATGGCAGAGCAAAGGAACTCTCCTACTCTCTCTCTCTTGCTCTCTAGGATATCACCTATCATTATTGATAAATAGTATGCCTATTGACCTGAAAAACTAGTGGTTTTATGGATTCTTATGGGAGAACCAAACCTGTGATACCCATATTAGGACTAACACGTTACTCTGATGTTGGTTTTCCATCTTATTTCAAAAGATAAAGTAAAGTTAGTAGGACAAGAGGTGCTTGGAGTGCTGCTGGCCAGTGCTGGGTGTACAAAGTATACTTCTGGTGCTCTTCAGTGTGGGGATAAAAAAAGCTAATAATTAAAACAACCGAGGCACTCAAGAAGTACAAAAATAAAAAGCCTTTATTCAGTCATGGCTTTGTACAAATTAAAAAATGCCGACATGTTTCGGCCGTGCAGGCCTTCATCAAGACAAACAGTGACTCTGCTCAGACCACCTCTTAAAACTAGTGAACAATTGTAAGTTCAGCATATCCAGGTGAACTCTCTTCACTTGATTGGGGTCAAAGGGCAGATCAATTAGGAGCAGCAGAGAAAAAACATCCTAATAGCAGACCATCACAAATAGGAAAAGGGGGGGGGGGGATAAAAAAAAAAGCAAGCACATTTTTACATACAACCAACGACCTTTAAAGATGACTTCTCAAAAAAAAAAAAATTCAGGTGGTTCAACTTGAAATATCATCAAAGGCTATAAGGCAGAAAAACAACAATAATAATTCATCGTTGACTTTAAACTAGCTTTTCAAGATAGAAGATCTAACATATATCTGTCAAGACTGACTATGTTCTCAAAGACCTCTTTCAAACTCTTAAATGACTTTAACGTACGTATATTATTTTTAATAGCAAGAAGAGATAACAAGACACACTGAAATTTTATAGTGCATTGAGGGGAAAAAAACAAAGGCCAATAAGCATAATAGAAGGAGCCCCAACACTTTACAAAAAAGGAGAAAAGTCCAATTCTGCATTTAAACCCGGATATTGGGTTGCTTTTAATGTATATATCCAAAAAGATTCTCTCTGTAGGAGCTTTTTCAGTCTATCACCACCTCTTATGGAGTTTTCGATGTGGTCATCGAAAACTCCCAATATCCTGGTTTAAATGCAGAATTCGACTTTTCTCCTTTTTTGTAAAGTGTTGGGGCTCTTTGTGTTATGCTTATTGTCCTTTGTTTTTTTTCCCTCAATACACTATAAATTTTCAGTCTGTTTTGTTTATCTCTTCTTGCTATTAAAATTAATATACGTACGTTCAAGTCATTTAAAAGTTTGAAAGAGGTCTTTGAGAACAGTCAGTCTTGATAGATATGTTAGATCTTCTATCTTGAAAAGCTAGTTTAAAGTTAGCGATGAATTATTATTGTTGTTGTTCTGCCTTATAGCCATTGATATTTCAAGTTGAACCACCTGAATTTTTTTTTCTGAGAAGTCATCTTTAAAGGTCCTTAGTTGTATGTAAAAATTTGCTTGTCTCCCCCCCCCCCCCCCCTTTTTTTTTTTTTTTCCTATTTGTGATGGTCTGCTATTAGGATGTGTTTTCTCTGCTGCTCCTAATTGATCTGCCCTTTGACCCCAATCAAGTGAAGAGAGTTCACCTGGATATGCTGAACTTACAATTGTTCACTAGTTTTAAGAGGTGGTCTGAGCAGAGCCACTGTTTGTCTTGATGAAGGCCTGCACGGCCGAAACATGTCGGCATTTATTAATTTGTACAAAGCCATGACTGAATAAAGGCTTTTTATTTTTGTACTTCTTGAGTGCCTCGGTTTTTTGAGTTATTAGCTTTTTTTGATAAAATAAAGTTTTTTGACTCCTAATTGGCCAGTCATGTCAATGTTAAGAGGAATTAGGTCCCTTCCAAATATGAATAAGAATCCACAGTAAACAGATTATATTTAACCTTCTGTATGTGACAACTTCACATCTGTGCTGGATGCAAACTAAAGCGATGCCAATGATTTTCATAATACTAAATTGGAAGGGTCATTCTGAAGCATAACTATACAGTATGTAAGTTTTTTTTCAATTTCGCGTTTTGTTGTCCGATGTTGGCACTTGAGTACATTTCAGATGAGTGTGTGCATACTGTGTGCTGCAGTTTTATTCTGTAGACAAAAACGCAGTAATATATCAAATATGTGTCACATAAAAAATATTTGTCAATGCTCGATCAAAAATACTGATAGTTTATGTCACAAAATCAGGGATGGGGTGGACCCAAATGCAGGGAAAACAAAGGCAAGGCATGGCAGGGTGTCAGGGAGCTCAATGTTTTAATGACAGATAACAAAAACAAAGTACAAACAAAAGTCCAAGAACAGAAAACTGGGAGCTTAAATACACAGACAAGGGGTAACGAGGCAATGAAGCACAGGTGGGTGATGCAAGAGGCAGCGGATTGGTTGAGCAGGCTACACCAGGTGAAATCAATGGGTAATCACAATGACCACACACACAAGGGCACCAACTTAACAGAACTGAATTGAAAGGATGACAGCATATGCTTGAAACCAGAATTGTGCAGTTTGTTCTTCACACTTTATTGCTCTCATTGAGCTAATCATCATGCCAGATAAAGAATATGTACATTGTCGAGGCACCCAGTCTTAAAGGGAACCACGGATAGAAAAACTTGTAGGTCTTAAAAGATAAACATTATTGTGAGTTAAAATAGTTTGATATTTAAACACCTCTTGATGTTTTAGTTTTTATACATTTTGTAAAATTAGTTTTACTAATAAATCGCCCTTGTTGTTGACGTCGCAGGGCGGTGACGTCAGTGGGTTACGCTGCCGGGCTTCCAGAGTATGACTCTAGCGACATAAACATGTCATCTGTTCAGGTCTTTCCATTTGAACCCGAGATGAACATTAATGAGCATGACAGCACTGTGGATATTTCACAAAATGAGCAGCAAAAGCGAAATGAAGAGAATGAATGAATGTAAAAGAGAACAATTGTGGCTTATTAGAGCCTATAAGTCTTCAATGTCACTTACAGCTACAAATCAAGTCAGAAATCTTGGCGTAATTATTGACTCAGACCTAAAATTTGATAGCCACCTAAAGTTTGTCACTGAGGACATGTCCACACGTAGCAGGGTATTTGTCAAAAAGAAGATATTTTTCTAGGTTTGACCTATCATCCACACGTGCACGCAGATTTCAACCAGGGTTCTTAAAAACGACTGGGAAGGTGAAGATTTGCGAATTCTGCATTTGTGGCTCCATCATGTGGACACTGATAACCGAAGATTTACGTCACTGGCTGCGACAAATTTTGTCCTCAAGTCACGCATGAGACCAATTTTTACGTTTGGAGTATCATACATCAAATAGGCGCTGTTTTGCATCCATTTTTTTTTTTTTGACAAATTCTTGCTGTGCTTCTTATTAAATAATGGGTATTTGGACAATTATTTTATTGTTTTGAATGTACTTAAAAATGAATGAAAGCGGTTGGCTGTGGAAGTTTTTTTTTCCTACACAAACGTGCAGGTGTGGACGCAATTATTTTTCCCCAACGTATTAGGGCAGAATACTCGTTTTAAAAAAAAACAGCTATGTGTGGACATGGCCTAAATCTGCTTATTACCACCTAAAAAATATAGCCAGGATTAAGGGGCTTCTGACTCAGCAAGACATGGAAAAACTTATGCATGCATTCAGTTCCAGCAGATTGGACTATTGCAACGGTATATTTACAGGTCTCGATAAAAAATCAATCAGGAAGCTGCAGCTAGTACAGAATGCTGCAGCCAGAGTCCTCACAAATACAAGGAAACTGGACCACATTACACCGGTTTTGAAATCGTTACAGTGGCTTCCAGTAAGTCAAAGGATAGACTATAAAATCCTACTGCACATCTCCAAAACACTTAATGGACCTTGGACCAAAACACATGCTTAATTTTTTAGATTCCTATGAAACATCTAGACCCCTAAGGTCATCTGGAACTGGTCTCCTGTATGTTCCAAGAACAAGAACCAAGCAGGGTGATGCAGCATTTCGTTATTATGCTCCTCACCTCTGGAACAAGTTACCTGAAGGTCTGAAGTATGCTCAAACTGTTAGCTCCTTTAAATCAGGGCAAAAAACGCTTTTGTTTAGCACAGCATATCCATAACTGTCTATATATTTTAATCTATTTGTTTTTTATGCCTCTTGTGCTTCATCTCCATTGCTGATTTCAATTATTATTACTAGTAGTAGTATTTTTATTTATTTTTTAATTTTATTCTATTCGTGATTAAATGTGATTTTTATGTATAATTGTATTGTAATCCTGTTTCGATTGTCTTTGTTTTTACGTTGTATTGATTTAATGTGATTTTTATGATCTTCAAGTTATGTAAAGCACTTTGAATTGCCTTGTGTTGAATTGTGCTATATAAATACATTTGCTTTGCCTTGCCTTGCCTTTAAGTGTGAGGTTTCCTTTAAATACTTGTAGGCTCTAATAAGCCACAAATGTTCTCTTTTTCTAAAATATGCTATCAGAAAAACTAAAAATATTGCAATTTATGTGTAAGTCTATAATATTTAATCCATATTTTGACCTACGGAGGGCGATGACATAGCTTATTACTGTCACTAGACGAACACTACGGGTTACGCCGATCTCTTCTAGGCGGCGAGACATCCCACACATGCGCTCATCGGTTAAACGTGGCTAGTACTTACTATTTTTGTTTTTATTGAGTCTTGTATTACCTTTTCACTGCCTCAAAATACTTTTTGCATGTGTTTCCCTCTCATAGTTTTGGCATTGTGTTTTCTTGTAGTAGCTTTAAAGCAGATTGTTGATCTGTTGACCACATTAATCACGTAGCATATTTAAACCACCCTTATTTGATATTAAAATGTTTAAGTATTTTCTTAAGGCATCTTTAGTATGTTCTATCTGTATGCATCTAAACCAGGGGTCAGCAACCCACGGCTCTGGAGCCGCGGCTCTTTAGCGCTGCTTTAGTGGCTTCCTGGAGCTTTTTCAAAAATGTTTGAAAATGCAAAAAGATGGGGGATGTTTTTAATATGGTTTCTGTAGGAGGACAAGCATGATTCTAATTCATTAACATTGTGATAAAGTTAAACTTGAGGCGGCATCGTACAACAGAGCAGTCACGTGATGTGTCATTCTCTATATGATTTATGCATGAAAAATACACATTTAATCATGAAGGCTCATTATGAATTTGTAGCCAACTTAGTCGTTTTGATGTTAGGCTAATATAGATACACACAGCATGTGTTGCCTTTATTACAATGTTTGTATAAGGCTTTCATTTTTTTGCGGCTCCAGAAATATTTGTTTTTATCTTTTTTGGTCCGTTATGGCTCTTTCAACATTTTGGGTTGCCTACCCCTGATCTAAACAAAACAAGCTGAAAGCGCACGATAGTGCTTTGGGTGTCAAAGTTGCCTCTTGTAGGACGTTTCCCCTAGGGTTGCCACCTGTCCCTTAAAATAAGGAAGAATCCGTAATTTGGAATCAAATGTTGTGTTCCGTATTGAAACCATACGGAATATATATATAAATAGATACATTTCTATGCATTTCAGGAGTTTTGGGGATGTCCCTTTTTTTTAGCCTATACAGCTTTGGGCGCAGCGGGGGGCGTCCCGTATTTCTATTGCTGAAAGGTGGCAACCCTAGACTTTCGTCGGTATAGCACATTTTGACAGAACCCAGTTTTTTTTTTCTACTCTCATATCGTTTCATCACGTCTTTTTTGTTCATTTTGCTTTTGCTGCTTGTCATACCTGTCAACCCGAGACCGTTGGCAATCTCACAAATAGTGACGTATGCCCTTACAAATTGGTGACTAATCTTACAACATTGTATATATAGCGTGCAAATGAAACAAAAATAAAACTCAATTATTTAAATAATATGAATTTATTGGTAATATTGTAACATATAACCTAGTGCAATGAAAGAACAATCAATATCTTCAGCTACATCATTATTACGAAACTTTAACAGTGACTTTTGTTATAATTGTATGTAGCACTTTTGGCCATTTCTATCATGTCTTTTGATGGCTGCACTTCATGGCTCTTCAGCTCGCAATTCAGTTTGACTTGACGGTAGTTCATTAGTGTTTTTTTTGTTTTGTTTTGTTTTTCATTTAAAAAAAACAAAACAAAAAAACCTAGTAACCTTTGCTATGTTTGGAAGTCATTTAATATTGTGAATCAACTGTTAAAGTTGTTAAAATTGCTCTCGTTTTTGCATTAGTTCCCTTCTGTCCACTTTCAACATGTGAATATTTTAAAACTGTTTCATCATTAAAAGATAGATTCAAGTCAAGATTTTGTCGATTTAGGAGTATTTTAGATAAAAAGTTACTTAGGTTCGCTAGGAAGGTTCACTACAACAGAGCCTTTCTGATAAGGCTACTGCTTTAAAATGGCGGCTGTTTACTAACGCCGCCGAGTCTGTCATTCCGCATGAAGTTCTATATTCAAGTGATATCTAGGCCTAGATTGTAGGCTGTCGGCTACAGTCAGGAAATACTGGAGCCACCTAGCTTAGCATCGTGTTTGGTACAGCGTCACAACAAACACTCTTCTCTCTCCGTGTCTATGACTTTTCTCACGTCATTCAACCAACGTAGTAACGCATAGTAATGCACATTGTCTTGTTGCCGAAACGGTGACAAAATCCGAACGGAGAAAAAAAAAGTAATGCACGGAAAACGTAGAGATTTTGAACCTACGGCATACACATTTAAAAATCAGTGCCCCCTAGCACAAATTACGCCGAACCCGTACAACTTGATAGGTATGAGTTTTGTGAAATATCAACAGTGCTGCTCATTAATGTCCCTCTCAGGTTCAAATTGAAAGGGTTGAACAGATGACATGTTGATGTTGCTAGATTCATACTCTGGAAGCCCGGCAGCATAACCATGTGACATCACCGCCCTGCGATATCAACAACTATGGCAACCTACGAGTTAAACTTTACAAATTGTATAACAATGAAAACATCAAGAGGAGTTTCAATATCAAATTATTTTAACTCATAATAACATTTATCATTTAAGAACACAAGACTTTCTAACTGTGGATACGTCCGAGGTTCCATTTAAGATTAAACTTAAATGCTTAGGTGCAAAAATGGCATGGATATATATATATAACTACCGAGAAAATCTTCACAATTTTCATCTAGCCACGGGATTGATTTTTTTTGGCATGGTTGCAAAAATGCTGTTCTACTTACAGTAGATATAATACTGTGTTTAACAGCATTTCATCCCACTTTGAATGTTTTCTCTTTCAGCTCATGTACATGTGTGACCCTTTTATTGTGGCATTGCAGCTTGACTGTGAATGTGCAGTAATTCTTTGGTTGTATCAGCACTTTTCAATGTTAATATATAAACCAACTTTAATTAATGATTGTACAGTTGCAACCATGGTATTGATGTATTGAACACAAACATGCAGGGGATTTTTCATCAATAAAACAATTATGGATTACTAAGTGGGTAATGAAGTCTTTGCTTCTCATTGAAAGCTAAAAAGCCTGTCTTAATGTGCTATAATCACTAAAAGGGCATGAGGGCCAATCTAGCCATCAGCTCATTCGGAGTATATTTATATATTAGTATATATATTTAGGAATTGTTTACATCCCATGATTGGAATAGCTCAAGCACAAGCCACAAGATAAACCAGAATAATGCAAATTACATACTGATTTAAATGTGTCCCATGTGGAAATTCTTTCTGCAACCACAGCAGCTGCCCCACTGAGGTTTGGGCAAATCTTGACTGATCCAGAACCTAATAAAACTTCCTCCAAAAACCTAGTACAGAAAGACTGTACTTGACTTGGTAGGGAAATGTCTTGCCAAGCACCTCTCCACTCTCCGTGTGTCTTCTGGGCAGAGAACTGTGACTGAAACACCTCACTGCACCTCACTCGGGATGAGCTCCAAGTAAATGGGGAGAATGGGGGCACAGGAGGAGCATCAAAACAGACAGGCGAAGTGAGGCTCAAGAGGGGTGCTCCTTAAAACGGGTTGTCAAAATAATGAAAACAAATGGCGATGGAGTCTCCAGAGATGGAGAGGAGAACTTTATTTGCAGGCTTTGTTCAACATGCAGTGCTCCACTGTGGCACAGCAAGTGCTCTGTTTAGAGACTGAGAGAAGCCTCTGCATCGTATGAGGCAAATTGAGGGGGAGAAAAATGAGAGCAGTCATTGTAATAATTGTTCTGGGTCAATTATTCCCACGTTGGAGCAAATCATGCTGATATGTGTTAGCATGCAGCTGGGAATGGAGTTGCTGAAAGTAGCAACACCACAAACAGATCCCCAGTGATGAAAGCACAAAAATACAGCGTGGATATAGTTTAATTTGCATAATTATGAAACAGAGAATCACCTGTGTTCCATAGATGTACTTTAAGTACAAGCATAAACTTGAACATGAAATTTCATACACTATACTCACTTTTATATACCGTATTTTTCGGACTATAAGTCGCACCTGATTATAAGTCGTACCAACCCAAAAATGTGCAATGAAGAGGAAAAATATACATATAAGTCACGCCGGAGTATAAGTCACATTTTGAGGGGAAATTTACTTGATAAAACCCAACACATAGAACAGATATGTCATCTTGAAAGGCAGTTTAAAGTAAAAATGCAATAGAGAACAACATGCTGAATAAATGTACAGTGCATGAACAACGAAATGCGAATATACTGTCCTCACCAGTACGCTACGGCTCGGTCCTGGCTATACAGCGAGCAGTACGATAATGTTGCATCAGGGGTCCCCAAACTACGGCCTGCGGGCTGGATACGGCCCGCCTCCACATTTGGTCCGGCCCCCTGCACAATACCAGACAGCATTTAGATTTTTTTTTTTTTTTCCTCAATAGTGTTATTTATTTCCTGGCCTTTTTCTGTGAAGAACTCAGAGATGGTTATTTGGTTATTATCTATTTAATTAATAGTGTTATTATTATTATTTATTATTATTATATTACGAGGGGCATTCAAAAAGTAATGCACTCAAGTGCATTGCTCGTACAGGATTTTACCAATCTTGTTTATATTTGGCACAAACATGATAGGACACACCTTTTTGCGATTGTTATGTTTTTCTTATGTTCAGATATTTAAAGCTTAAACTAGCTTCCAAAATGGCTGCCCCTCAGTTCATAGGTGGACTATAGCTCTTGAGAGAGGTGGAGACAATGTGGAGAGGTAAAAATGTAATCCTTACACTTGTACCTTTCTTTTGATGTATAATACATGTTGCTATTATAATTTTTTTGTACATAATAAAGTTGGGTGCATTACTTTTGAATACCCATCGTATATTGTATTTTCATTTTTATCTTATATACTTTTGTTCCGTGAAGAATCCAAAAAGGGTTATTTGATTGTGGCTTTCTGAAAAACAATAATTTTTTTACATTTAGGCACTCCTGCAATCGTCACACTTTTTCTGTTACAAACTGAGCCTGGCCCCTCATCAGAGAAGGGAAAAGTTATGTGGCCCTCACAGGAAAAAGTTTGGGGCCCCCTGTGTTACATGATGCATGAACAACGGAATGCGAATGTGGCCGGTATGTTAACGTAACATAGCTATTAAGAGTTATTCAGATAGCTATAGCATAAAGAACATGCTCACAAGTTCACCAAACCATCAGTGTCACTCCAAAACACCTAAATAAAATGTAAAATGATATAATAATGTGTTAATAATTTCACACATAAGTCACTCCAGAGAATAAGTTACACCCCCAGCCACACTATGAAAAAAACAGTGACTTATAGTCCGAAAAATACGGTAGTTTTTATACATTTTTTTTGTATTTTATACTTTTGACTCTATGCTGTCTTGATGCTCCTGCAATACCTGAATTTTCCTAATGAGGGATCAATAATTATCTTAGTTTAATGGTGTAGACCTCCACTCTGCAAGACTTTCTTTTTCTGTTTTTGTCCCGAACATCCATGCATTTTTAATTAATCATGGACATAAAAGTTAAAAACATGTCCACTTCCACGATATCTGTTGCTGTACAAAAATGCAACACATTATTTCTTAGCCATCACACCACCCCAGCACAACTTTCATTTTGTGTTTTTTGCATAATCCTGCCAGGAAAATAGAATGGCTGTCGCGTTGGCTTCTGCCAAGGCTAAGCACACGCTGGATTACACCTTCACAAATATCCACATCCTCCATATTTTGGATTGTTAATAGGAAAAATCATGCGTTGTTTACTCTGAAATTAAACGGAGGGTTGAAAACATCTTGAAATGTATTCAGACAGGAATGCCCCGGTAAGTATAATAATTACCCCCATCTGTACAATATTTATACAAGATCGAATCTCCATACTATAAAGATAAGATATTGAATTTCAGGAGACATAATTACCCCCAACAACTGTTACACTTTCCAATTGACCACTTAAGTCCAAAGTCATCTTGGATAGTTTCCAGCATGCCAATGACCATGATACAAAGATGCAAGGAATGGTAGGGTGGATGTCTGATGGAAAAGCTGAAAAGTGAGTCCCATTCAAACATTAATGTGTTGCACATAAGTAGTTTTTACATAATAATGTTACATAAGAAACAAATCAACTATGGGGTAAATTTAACATCCTTTGTGAAGGTGCACAGTGTGAATGACTGAGAAAATATTTTGCCGAGCATTCCTGACATCCAATTGATTAAGAGGGACCTCTACTGTATGTGTACGTGTGTATCCCAGCGTCCTCTTCAATTGCCCCTCGTGTTCTGAAAGCTTTAAATTAGTATATTCTTTGATTATTTTGTCGATTTAGTCTTTTATTTTTCATCTATTCTTGTTTTTTTTTCCATTATGCACAACTCTGATTTTATGTTTAGAGTGCAGTTATCCATTTGTAATATGTATGTGTTACATGTTTTGATGCATTTTTATGCATTATAAAAGATTTATGTCTGAATTTTTGGGGGGCTTGGATCGGATTAGGGCATTTACATGGAAAACGCGTCTCTACCTACAGAATTTTCAAGTTACGAAACTACTTCCAGAACCAATTAATTTTGTATGTAGAGTACCAACGTTCTACTTATAATGGTCTACTTATATTTTCTTTCTACCTCTGTACACCCCTGGCCATCTTTTACAGCGAACTTATCCACATCAGCACCAAGTCCAAGTCCACCAAGTCCAGGAAAGAAGTGCACCTTCCAAAACAACCGTCATATGAAAATGCATTAGATGCTTTTGCATCAGTGAAGACAAGGTGAGTAAGGTTATAAGTCAAGGTGAAAAAAAAAAAAAAAAAAAAAAAATTATATATATATATATATGTATATGTATATATAAATGACAGTGACAGGTACAGATGTTCTTTTTATGAAACATCGAAATTTATGCTGTATGCCTCAAATCTAATTTCAGTCACTATTTCAATACAAATCCTCTCTGCAATTACATTTGCTTTCAACTACTAATTGGGATGAGGAGTCGTGTGATATTGTCAATTATCTGCTACATTAAAGCGCATTTTTTTTTCAAGGCCATGAAAATTATTTTAATCATTGATTATTACAATTTTTATGAATAAGTGTGAAATATTTTGAAAACAAATACAAACTACAACTGCCTGACTCCCTAAATGTATCATCAGCCCAGAGAAATGATAAGCATACCCGATGGTGTAGGTAGTGTGGGAGTAAATTGAACTATGTCATGTGATTTGTCGTAGGGAGAAAGGAACATGCGTTCAAGTTAGCAGTTCAAAGGAGCATGCCTCCAAGTCATCGGGTAGATGAAGCCAGCCGATGTGGAAGCGAGACAGTGACCAGCATCAGCAACTGCAGCTCAATAGCAGATTACAGCATTATTACAAGGTTCAAGGACAAAGTCGTCCTGTCGTTGTCTACTGCGTCAAGACTCATCGTTTGCTTGGCTTCAAGGTGTGTGTTTGGAATATCCCACTTAAAATCGGGCATTCCCTATACTGCCTACTTTCCAACCTCCAGGCATCAATAAGTCTGCAAATAATTAATCAACCTCGGACAAATAAAATAAAATCGGGCTCAAACATAGATGTGTATGCATCCTTAGAGTATACTTACGAAATTTTATTCCGTCTGTCCAAGAGTGAAGGAGGGCTCGGTCATTTAAGTTATTGTCTTCAAGAGGAGGAAGAAGTGGAAGAGAAGAAGGAACAAAAACAGGAGGAAGAGGGGGAAAAGAGGAGGAACAAAAGGAAGTGGAGGAACAGGAATAGGAAAAAGAGGGAAAGCATGTTTCCGTTTTTCACCTGTCACATTTGGAAGACATAGCAAGTGTTGATGTGGTTTTGAGATAATTATCCCGTGGAAGAAACCTGCATGTTTTTTACAGGTTTGCGTCACGTCTTCCTGTTCTCTGTCTGGTGACTGTATAAGCGAACAACAGTGGCCAGTTTTGGAACGAACAGACTTTGCATTTTGAATTCCAGAAGGATAATACTATTACCGGATGGTGCTGTCCTTTAAATCGTGACTGCATTACTTCCAGAAAAATTTAGTTTCAAGTGAAAAGACACATCAGTTGATGTTTTGGTATTTTGGTATCGGTGAGATATGAAAAAAACATTCCATTCCCATCACTCCTCTCTTTAGCCTACCATGCCTCCCCCTCTCTTTGGCACCTAACATCTTCTTCAGCTTATCACCTTCTTCCTTCTTCATCCTCCCTCCCTGACTTTGACTTCATCTTTCAAGTGCAGCAGCCTCCGCAGCAGCATCTTCCCTCTTCATCCCGCTCACATCACCATTCACCGTCTGCATTCCCGTCACGTGGCTACCAAAGGTTATATGGCCCACTTTCTTATCAGCTGCATTGTGGGATATCTCAGCTCTCAGGCCTGTCTTCCAAAGAGCTATCTGTACCCCCACCCCCTTCCTCTTTTGGCTGCTGGGAGGACAACCTTTGTCGACCTTGTTTTTTTCTTCCCTTTAACGGAATAAAACCGAAAGAGAACAAAAGCAGTGGGAGGGAAAAGAAAAGGTAGGAGAATGTAAAAAAATAAAGTCCCCAGAGAGAATGTGAGATGAGATTGGTCCAGTGTTAGCTCTGTATAATGGTAATAAAAATAAAAGTGGCGTTGGCCCCCTCCCACTCCAAGTACAGTAGACATTGAATCAATATCGTCAAGCTGACCCCTCCATATCCATTCTGCCCTTACGCGTGCCGTCCACCTGTCTGCCTGAAGGAGGAGTTGTATGGATGTCTGTCAGAGCCACTATGTACAAAATCGTTTTGGATCACGCCAGACTTTTGCTTCACTATGTGTACACGCTCGCATACACTCAAGGTCTTTAAGGTCACACACAGTCGGAGTAGCAGACGGATCCTCTTCTGCACCACTGACATCCTCCACACATGACTAATGTTACAGGCCAGTCACATCAATACACCATGACACAACTAGTCACACTTACAGTTGCTAAAAAAGTGAATCTGATGATGTTATTATGTTGCTTTAAGTCTGACAAAAAATGTTTTTTTTTGTTTCACAAGGCTAACACTGAAATATCTCGGTGAGGATTGTGTGATGATTAACCTGCGATCAAATAAAATAGAAATACTCTTTCTCTTAGAAATACTCTTTCAATCAAATGAAGGACTAGTTTTTATATAAGAGATCGCCCAATATGAGTTTTTCAGGACTGATACCGAAACCGATTATCAGTAGTTAGAGGGGCCGATAATTGATTTTTGGAGCCGGCATTCATTTGCCGTAAGAGTATTAAGATTGGTTTACAGTTTTTCTCATTTGCTTTAGTACGTTTCTAGATCAGAGTTGAAATTCTCAAAATTACTTGTTCAATACTCACAACATCATATCACGAGTGCACATCAAAAAAGCAGTTTCTTATTTCTTTGAGCAAGTTGCAAATGTATTTGACCATCCATACATATTATTTTGTACAATTCTCTGCTGTTTCCTACATTATCAGTGGCATCCATCATGATGGTCAAAATGGATGATCATGGGTCTCTATTGAATAGTCTCACTACCCACAACAATTAGTCATTATTTAATTGCATAAGTCTTTACATGCAAAATGCATGAACATGTTGTCAGAATATGTCAACATGTGTGTGCTCATTTCAAAGCATTTTCGTTACTTATCCTCCGTAACTTATTTTAACCTGCCAAATCTTGTGATAGTTTGGGACAATGTGGGTTTCCACCACTCCAACATAATCAGGGAATTGTTTGCAACCCACAACAGAATGGTAATGAAGTTCCGCCCACCATGCTCCCCATTCCTCAATCCTATAGAATAATTTTTTTCTCCACATGGAGATGGCACGTGTATGATCGCCAGCCTCACACTCAGATGACTCTTCTGTATACCATGAATGCAGCATGCAGTGACATCACAGCAGATGCCTGCATAGGCTGGATAAGGCATTCAAGTATATTCCACGCTGTATAGCAGGAGAGGACATCCAAAGAAAGGGGGAAAAAATCCCGACATGTAGTACCCAAAGTTTAGTTGTGCCGATTGTCTTATGTTTACATTTCTAATTTTGCTTTTGTTTTTGTTTTTCTTCTTTGTGATACTCAGTGCTTTCTGTTTCTTTCTGTATCGCACTGATATCGTCTGTCAAGAAATTGTAAAAACAGTAAAAGTGTAAACTGAATGTTGTACAGTTTCATTCAATCAATCTCCCACACACAAAGGTATAATTTGCAATTTTCATCAAAACTTATGTACACCATCTTCAGCATCAGAGTCTTCCACCAGAGTAACTGTTCAATTGAGAGCATGACTACGCAATTTGACTGTCTTGTCTGTATACATTGAAAAAAGGACTTGTCATTCTGATAGCATTGACTTGTTCATTGACACAAAAACTTTAATTTTGAGTATTTTGCACAAAAAAACTGGCTTTTGGAGGTAATCAGTGTTGTGCGACATGTTGTGAGGATTGAACAAGTGGTTTTTAGAATTTCAATTCTGATCTGAGGAATGTACCAAAGCAATTGGGAACAACTGTAAAAAATAAAATAAAATAAATGTGCTTCTCGACGTTTGTATGGTTGTGTCCTAGTTTGATCGATTTTGACTTTTGTGCTACATTGGACTTTGTAATCAGATTTTTGTACTTTGTAAGTTTTAAACATGTTACTGTCCCACCATGCCGCCTGCATAATGCAAATTATTTTTAAACAAGAATAACATAGAAAAATGCTTGTTTTTATTAAATGCTTAATTGAGTGAGTCCAGTCAAATCCGCTCACTGCTGAGAACAGCAGCACACACACATACAAAGAGTTGCCACAGCACACCAGTGTTTAACACTAGAAGTGCCATGGGTGTCCCATTTCGGGGCATCCTGGGATCATCCCCAAAACTGTCCCACGTTGGGACAGAGTGTAGCCTTTATATACATTGATTTACATAGATATTTAGAAATACTACAACTAAGTACACCAAGCAACAGTGGTAAAAAGAAAAGCACCTCACATGAAATTGCTAGAAAAAAATATGCAAGATTAGTAAATACCACTCTTGGTTAAAAAACAAACTATCATTTAGGTTTCATACAATGGTGTAAATAGTATATTTAATTTGAAACCAAATTAAATTAAACTGAACTAGACCTCCACATCTATGTGCATGTGTTGTGGACCCTTCCGTTAGTTACAAGTGTTTGTTTTGTTTGCTTTGCTTGAATTAAATGAAACAAGCTTGATACATCCAAATAATATTCTAACAGGTGATGACCAGTATTATCTACTCTCAATGTGTTTTCTTCAGTCAGAAAAGTAAGAGTTAAAAAATGATTAATTACGATAAAAAATGCACTAATTAGGGGTATAATAAATAAAAAATAGGACAACACTAATTGTAATGTTAGTTCATTGTGTTTCTTCATGTGTAATGTTTTTTTTTATTTTTCAGTTTTGCTAAACGCACAAATGCACTTAGTGCACTTTTTATCGTCGCTTTTGGTTATGTAACAACTGGCTGAACGGACTTATGACGTACGTGAGTGTGAAGGGGTATCCCAATTCGTAGGGCTGACGTTTCAAGCCCTACCCCTTATTGCTCCATTTGAAGGGCCAAGGGGTAGGGGGAGAAAAATAGAAATGGGATGCGGCCGGCGGTGCATCAGTAATGGCCCCGTTTACAAAACAAAGGCTAGGCTAGGCTTGGCGGTGATCCCAGGGTGTCCCATTTTGGTAAGATTAGGGAGCACCAAAACCGCTGGTACTTCTTTAACCCTTGAGAGTCGAAGGACGCGCCGGCGCGTCCTCAGCGCACGTCGTCTTTGAAGCGCCCTCACGTTTTAATTACGCCACCCACATGCCGTTGGTTGGTCTCGTTTTAAAGTGCGGAAGTTGCGGTTTACTCTCGTTATTATTTGAAGTCAATCGACCAACTAAAACGTGAGATATTGTCATTTAAGTTTTATAGTTTTATTGTCCTCTCAAAAAAACATTAAAACGCTGCATGGATCATGTGTTTATGTCTATATTTCCATCATTTCTTGTCCTTTTTCAAAACGGAAGCTCCATGAAAAAAACACATATCAAACGAACCCTTTCGAAGTCACAGTGGAAGCACAAAATGCGTCTTTTTTTTATAAATATAACTGCCGTGCGAGGTTCCACCGAACGAGAGGGAGGAGTGTTCTGAAGCAGCGAGGTGGCGAGCGACGGCCGTTTGGATCGAGCAGCGACTTTGTGTGACTGAGAATGAACGGAAAACTAAATTTAGCGCAAGCAATTGTGCTTTTTGATCAACTAGAGGAAGAGGATGGTCCAAATTCGTCATCATCGTCTTCTTCGGAAGAGTCCACGAGTGAAGATAGTGACGGATTAGAACACGTGGGTGACGCCATCGACGAGCAGAGGTAAGCCAACTCACTTTTTTTTTTTTTTTTATGCTGAAAAAGTTTCTTTTGAAAGTTTCTTTTGATATTGCAAGACAAAGTTAATTTTGATGCAATATAAGTGTGTGTTTGTGTATATAATAATGTGCATATCAGATCAAAGTCGTACGTGCACTGTGTGTATCCCAGGCAGGAATTTATAATTTGTGTTCTTCTTTCTATATGAAGATTAGGGATGTAGCACATATTCAGCTATGGTATTCTTTCTATTGTCATACATGTAGATTTCCATTATTATTTATTGCTGTATATATTTTTATTTTATACTTTATTATTTTCATAAATACTAACTTTTTCTCATGTGCATTTATAGTGACAATGAAAGTAAAGTGAAATGAAAATGGAAGGGTGGAAAGAGGACCGACACCCCATGGAAGTGTGGGCTGTGTGATTTCGCCCCGTGTCGAATTCCAGGACAAAACTGCTTTTCGGAGTGGCATGCCTGAAAAAATTTTCACTTGTTTATTGTAAATATTTTTGAAAATACTTTTTTTTCCCAATGTTATATATACATATATATTTTTCCCCACAATCAGTCTTCTCAATTTGTGTGTATAAATGTGTGTTCAAGAAGCTTGATTGTGTCTACATAGTTTTCATCAGGTGATGGGCCGCAATACCTAAACTCATAAAGAGATGGCCTCAAAATACTTTTTGTGTTAGATGGTATATATTTTTTCACTGTTCGGTCTGCTGTATATAACCTGTTTTGACTAGAGCATGTATAAAGGCAAAAAACGCCTATGGCTATACCTGTTGTTTATGTTGAATTGTCAAATATAAGACTATTTATTCTAAATTTTTTGGGTTGAATGTTCATCCTAACATGTTGAATAAATATTACAAAGTTTCAAAACGGTTCGTTACGCATGTTTGGTTGTCAATTGGACATCAATATTAAAAATTTTGACAAAACGATTTTGGAATTTTTCGTCTTTTTGGGCCCAAAATGATGATTTATATTTGGTCAGTGAAGGAAACAACATTTTGGACATGAAGTTCAAGGTGTTACAAACAAAGGGACCAAACCAGGCCATCGTAAACAATTCTTTCTTTGAAATATAAAGGCAACTTCAAAGGCATGCAAAATCAGACAAAATAGGCCCAGACCTTAAAGGGTTAACAAGCTAAACAATGATTGACACATCCGGCGTCTTTGAAGGTAACACTGCCAAGCTTCTCTGGCAAGATCAAAGCTTCAACGACTGTCAATCATCGTTAACTTTAACAACTAAAACTGGCACTGTTGACCCTGAAAAGCAGCAGGAGGGAGAGTTAGGCTGTGCAAACATGAAGTAGAAAAACATAAATATGTATTTTTAAAAACCCGATCATTTTCACCCGATTCAGATCCTCTGAATAATGCTGCGATCTCTAGTCCTTATCCCTAGTTTTAACTTGACTTTCATATCGGCCGGTCGGATTAAAAAAGAAAAAAAAAAAAAAAAAGGCCGATACTGATATACGTTATAATTTCTGAAATAATTTCCAAATATCATCGGTCTGTCTCTTTTTTATAGTCCTCTTTAAATTGATGTAAATATAAAATCAAAATCTTTATTGTTATTACACTATACAGTTTTTATTTACAAGCAGGTGACACATTTAAGATTAAAAAAAAAAAAAAAATTTAGATCACTGCAACTACAGTAGCATGTGTTTTCAAGTAGCCTATTAGCTTTCATACCACTATGGTTGTGTAAGTATTCATTGCATATGTTGCATGTGATCTATATTATAGATGTGCCTCTTTGACTTCCCCCACAGTTGATTCATGTAAGGAGGTACTGGCCCTTGGGTCAGCCTCAATGAAGTGCCCCTCCTGGGTTTTGGCACAACTCTCACTGCAGGCACGTGAAGGTGATTCAGAAGCAAATGAAATAGGAAGATGTATCTAACAAATAAAATAGCCCATTTAATTCAGTTAGATTGAAGGAGTTCTTCATTCTTTTGATATGATGTTAATTGCAGCTGGGTAATGATCCAATCCTGCCTGTAGGTTTTTTTTTTTTTTTTTACTAATCAAAGACAAAAATACTAGTGATGTGCTTTGATAAGCTGTCCAAATCATGTCATTCCCAAATAAAATTTTGCTGAGTTCTTTCAAAAAATACGTATAAGTAAACACTAAAAGAAATGAATAAAAAACAGTGGTGGTCAGTAAATGTTACTTTTAAGAGCAAGTGCAGGGAAACAAATATAGAATCACTCCATTCTGAGGGAAAAAATATAGAATCGTAAGAAACAAACTAAGAGTCAAGAATCTGCATTGGACAAGGTGTCAAGAGTCAAAAATCTGCATTGAACAAGGTGATGATGCTGGAACTTTTGTTTGGTGCTGTTCCAGTGAGATTTACAAAGATGACTGAAGAAAACATCAAAATTCCACCAGTCCTTGATGATATGGGGCTGCATGTCAGGCAAAGGCACTGGGGAGATGGCTGTGGTTAAATCTTCAATAAATGCACAACTTTACATTGAACTTTTAGACAGCTTTCTTATCCCTTCAATTGAAAATATGTTTGCCATTTTCCAAGATGACAATGCATGATACCACAGAGCTAAAACTGTTAAAGCATTCCTTAGAGAAAGACTCATCCAGTCAATGTTATGGCCTGCAAATACCCCAGATCTCCACCCTATTGAAAACCTGTGGTGGAAATTGAAAAAATGGTCCACAGCAAGGCTCCGACCTGCAACAACAGCAATCAAAGAGAGTTTCACCAAATTGATGAAGAACACTCCTCAAGTCCATGCCTCAGAGACTGCAAGCTGTCATAAAAGCCAAGGGTGGTGCTACTAAATACTAGAGATGTTTTTTGATTGATATTTCTTTGTTTGTTTCTCATGATTCCATATTTTTTTCCTCAGAATGGAGTGATTCCATATATACAGTATTTACCTGCACTTGCCCTATAAAAGTAACATTTACTGTCCACCACATTGTTTTTTATTCATTTCTTTTAGTGTTTCTGAATGCTAAAGAGTTGCACTTTTGAACTAATTCATTATTTTTTCAAGCTTTTTATCTGAGTTTGTTTTACATGATGAAATGTCTGAGTTAGTGCTCGTCCGAGACTGGTGATTCCATACTTTTTGCTATGGGTTATATTACATTGTAGCATCTAGAAGGACAACACCCACTTGGTGATGATAATGCATACTGAACAGGAAAATAGCCACATTGTGTGTAAAAAAAAAAAAAAAAAAAAAAACAGTTGCTTGCGATTTTAAGATGACGCTCGCCACGCAAATGCTATGCTAACGCTCCGAGCCACCTAGCATTGCGTTTGCAGTGATGTCACAACCCCTTTACCTCCTACCCTCTTACTCTATCTCTCAGACATCTCTCGTCATTCAACCAAATTGTAGTAACGCACGCCTTCACATCCTCAGTAACGGTAACGTTGTTGGAAATATGGGAAAAGTAATTACTAGATTAATCAAAACTGACAAAAATAACGATGTTAGTAATGCCGTTATACTCTAACGCCGTTATTAAAACACTGGATATAAGAAATGAATTTCCCTTTCTTTTGTTCTGCAAGACACTGGTTAGTAAACCACCAAAAGATCCCAATATATTGATACCATTGTACAGATGTTATTAGTTTGAGCAAACTGCACAGTGAGTAAAATATATGACGGAAAACACTCAGGTGACTTGAAGTTCCGCTCTGAGACCTGCAATTTGGCCAAATTTCAAAATTGTCCGATATGCAAAATTTTCTGGTGGAAGAAATTTTTTGAAAAGGAGGGCATTTAAAGAAAAAATAATAATAAACAGAAAAACCCTAACTGGAGGTAAGAGTATGAGAGAGCATAATTAAAGACGTCATGATTTTTAGATATTATCGCATACTTACCTTGTTTTGATTCAAAACCTCAATGTAGCATGTATCACAGAGTGTCAAGACACAGCTGTGAATGGCCACAGCTGGATTTTTGGGGGGATTTAATGGGTGAAACATGGTAATATAACAAGGGTTGCGATGCAGAAATCGCAGACATCAAGGAGTGGTCGAGATTTTCTTTTACATATATTTACCTTCTAAACATTTTTTTTTTTTTCCAATCTTTCTTTGTTTGGATGGATTATTTATCATGTAACATTTCGGGGAAAATGCGACAGTAACAAAAAAATACAATTAAGCGATAGTTATGAGGTAGATAACTGGGACTTTTTTACAGACACCATTTTTTTCATTGTGACGTAATTTGTTTAAAAGTTTAAAATATGTGAGTGAATAATTTTTTTTTTTTTCTAAACAAAATATTCGACATCAATTAATGATTCCAAGCTAAAAATGACATTTTGAGTCATAAATATAATTACTTACCTTCTTTTTATGGCTGAGTTGAAACAAAAGCGGTTGTGCGATGTCTGTAAACGGAGGTTTCCAGGGTAAAACGGACAAATTAAAAAATATAGTAGTTCTGGGGCTTAATGCACCATGAATCTGCTATGGCAGCATATCGACATATTGTTCTATCAAACACAACAGTTCGTTTGGCCTAAAATACAGCAGTTTATTTTAAAGAGGAGTGCAAGAGCAGAAACTGTTTTTTTTTCAGTCTTATCTGTGTTTTCTGCCACATATAAGCTCTTGAGAAACTAATGTCTAACCCTCCACAGGCAGTGACACAGAACAAGAATGTCTTTTGTAATTTAGAAGGAACCTACTTGTCCCTAGTCTCCTTGGTGCTTTTTCAAATAAGTTAATTGCAACTATTCATTCTGTTTGAATAAAACATGAGGGTTCTGCCTTGAATAAACATCTCCTTGAGTTTTCAAAATGTCACAGCAAATGAAGATGCTTTGCCTCAACAATTTGAAAGACTTATGAAGCTCAAACCCAGTCGCCCTATTTTCAAGTTTATTAAAAATTAGTTACGCAGCCTGATTTGTTCCTTTGTAGCACCTGTTTACTAACTAACATGGAGCTGGGCTCTCAATCTCTCGTCTGGATGTGCTCTTCTCTCACTTTTGCGTTATGTACAGAGGGAGGGGGAGGTTAAGAGGGCCGATGGGTGAGCACTTAGCAAGTGAAGGCCGTGTTGGCAGTGCTTGAGTGTTATTTAATGAACTAGAAGATCAGTGGAACACACCTGGGTGCAGTGGGTGGGTGGTAGAGCACCAGCAGTTGTTTGTTGGTGGGATGGTGTTGGCAGTAGGTTGAAATGTATGATGGGAAGGAGAGGGGATGGTGTAGTGACCCTGGGGGGCTAATAAGATCATTTTTTTATTGGCCCACAAGCCCAGGGGGTGTTTGTTTGTCTGCATGCTTGATGGAGGGGATAAAAAAGTTAATGCATACACTGTGGACTAAGAGACTGAGATGGTCGCTGCTGCCCCCTGCAGGGCATAAAAGAGTGCATTGGTGTGTGTGTGGCGTGTCACAGTTTAAGCCGCATTTGATAGTTTGTTTAAGAATCATTAAATTTTTAAATTGTCCCTCATAAAGTCTCCAACCATCATGAATTCACGCATTTACCTTTGATCAACTTCATTTAATTCTGCAATCTGCAGCAGCAAAACAAGCGACCGGTGAGTGAGTTTAAGTGCCTCAGACATTTTTGTAAGAGTTATGTTGACTGAGCTTCTTGTCACCTTAAAGTTATTCTTTTCTACACTGCAGGAGACGGGCCAGGACATCAGGGCCAAGCAGTAAAAAAAAAAAAAAAAAAAAAAAAGAGTGGTGAATCGAGAGGGATGAGGGGTGTAAATTCAACAATGGGGAGGCTGGGTGAGAATATCAATCGGACATGCAGCGTGGAGGCAGCCTGCCATGGTCTGCGTCAGGAGAAAGATTAAAGAAGGGATCAGTGTCATCAGCAGCAGGAGAGTAATGGTCTAGGCCAGGTTCAAGGCTGGAGCTAAGAATGTATCGGCATCACAGCCCCCTCCAATCCCATCACCCGATGCAGACACCCTCTACATGAAATAGAGGTTAACCGCCAATCCAGACTTTTTCCCCTCTTTTACTGAGGGTGAAAACTACCACTGGGAGTCTCAGGGCAATTTTTATATAGGATTAGAAAACAAAAATCAATATTTAATTATCTTTGAGCTTTTTGTGTCACTGCATCTTTAGGTCAGTAAGCGTAGGGGAGCCAGGGTCGCTCCACGGCACTGTAAGTGAAGGAGTCGTTAAAGAGCCCCTATCTTTTATTTTCCCACTTTTTTTTCTATGTGATTTCATTAAACAAGGTTGAGGTTTTATGAATGTATTGTTGCTTTGTTATACAGGCTTGAAGTTGAGTATTCTTTGAGGGACAGGTGACAAATGGCTTGATGGTGAAATGATTGTTTGCTATTATACCTTTCTCAAAATAGAATTTAGCTAATGCAACATCGTATCAGTTAATTTCAGAGCAATTCAACCATATACCAAATCAGTTTGGGGGTGACACGCTGATGAAATCTGGACAAATCTATCCCAAAATAATTTTAGTGTGCACTGTGCACCTCCCTTTTATGTTCAGTAGTTTTTTCAACTTTCACTTTTAGTCAGACAAAAAACATATGTGTGGGGGAAGTACCTCATTTTAGATCCTCACATTTCTTTGCTTTAATATGATAGTTTACAGCCAAAAGATCCATTTGCTCCTCGGAGCGTACACTCCTGCTCGCTGGTGTGTCCAACCCAGCACATAAAGCACTGGCTGTTTACGTCGCTCTCAGACGCTGTATTAAATTAAGGTGGCTCTTTAGCTTTTTTTTCCCCCCTGTGGCAGTGGCCGATGAGCCTGTGGAGTGGATGTGACGGCCGCTTAAGCGGTGACAAGCAGAAGGTCAGAGTCGCTGATGAAGGAGTGAGGCCAGCTGGCCCTGGGATGCGTCCATCCTTTAAAGAACGGAGGGAATCCATCCTGTTTAAGCCAGACACCCAGACGGACCAACATAGCTGGTGAAGAGAGGGAACACGAGAGAGACACAGGAGACAAAAGGGAGTGAGCTAGGTAAAAGGAATGGCAGAGACAAAGAGTCTAAATGTCCCTATTCTGATCACTACCTCTGTAGCAGGCAAAAATGGACCCGGCCCCTTGGGCCATTTATTAAAATGATGAAGCACAGGTTGGCCTACTATGAATCACACTCTCGTGTCTGCTATGGGCTGCATAGTGATACTGGCAAGCTACTATCCACACTTGATTGCAGTGATGTTTTGACTCTGTCATGAAAACTGCCGTGGTAGAGTCTGGGAGAATCTGATGAAAGTCATGAAATAAGGAAATGTTCTCTTTGGACATGCATTTTATAACCTCTATTGTACATATCAAATCAGATAGAATCATTTTTAATAAACTTTAATAATCACTGTGGGGAAGTTTTACATTTCCATGGTAGAAAATGAAACATTAGGAAGATAAGTGAAGCACATGTGTTAATATCTCTCTCTTAATAAAAGAGACACCCACCCAAAGTTGCGCCACAGAAAAAACTTTTTTTTTGCCATTTATTCATCAAAGTACCGGTATTTAACTATACCTGCAATATCAGTTCTCTGTGAAATGTCTTTTTTTCTTGTTAATCTATCATTTGAAAATAATTATCGCCTTGTATGTCTTAGCAATTGGCTCAGTGCGGACAAGTAAAACTAATGTTTCTGATAAATACAATACATACATACAATTTGCCTATTTTGATGTTTCAGTGTTTTTTTTGTTTGTTTGTATGTTTTTCATGAGAACAAACATGTTGATTCACATGGAAGTACATTTAAAGTTGGGTTAATTATTGGATTTGTGTATAACAATTTATAGAATTATTTGCAAGAATATTCATTCATTTACCTTCCATGCCGTTAATCCTCAAGAGCAGGGGTCCCCAACCGCCAGGCCGCGGACCGGTCCGTGGCGCATTTGGTACCGGGCCGTAAAAGAAATAATAATTTATTGACGACTGCATAATGACCAAATTAACTTTGGCCTGTGGCCCTTGACACACCAGTATCCCGGTCTACTCTAGATATAATACAACAGGATGGAATGTCGTCATAGAAATCCATTGATTGGACTGCTAGCAGTACATCTTGTTTTGTATATCTATGTGCGCTTGTCCTTAATAATAATGGCTGATGTTAACCCCCACACTGGAATGACTGAAAAACAGACGTCTTTGGACAGATTTTTTTCCGGGGAAAAGGGCACCTGACGAGCCAGAAGATGAGCCTACAACCACAAAGAAAAAAAAATCTACGCTACTTCCCAATCACTTAAGACCCAAGAACTGCGAAGAAGTGGATTCACGACCCGTTTGTGAATAAACAGAGTGATTCGAGCATGTCTGTGCAACAGGAGGATCACAAATGACTGTGACCTTAAACGTACATTTGAGAAAACAACTCTACCGAGGTTCTGGATTAAAGTCATTCCAGAATATCCTGACATCGCTAGGAGAGCATCGAAAACCGTGCTACAATTTCCAACATCGTATCTTCATAAAGCGGGCTTCTCTCACTCTCTCACTTTGATGGGACCATCTCATCTCAACAAAACAATCTCAGGCATCCCACTGATTCAGCGGGTGAGTAATTTTTACTTAACACAACGGGGTTAGAAACAAATGTTATTTTATATTCGCTGAATTTTTCTGCCGCACATTGCCGGTGTTCTGACAAATTTTTCATGCGCGTAACGTTAATAATGGCTGCGAATGCAGCGATTCCAAAGTAAACTCCACAAACTTTCCTTAAAGAAAGGAATATTAACTTGCGTTTGCCATGTTAGCTGCACACAACAACTGCGCGCAGCTCTCTCACTTAACGACTTCGCCGTGTCGTTAAGCATTAATTTACGCCATTTTCGTGTTGCACATGTATGTTTATGATGTTAATAGTTTTTTAGCACCGTTGGATAACATTGGGAGTCCAACTGAATATAAAAGAGGGCATTTTCACCACCACAAAATCTTGGGAGCAAAATTTTATAAGGGTGCAAAATTTGACAGAACACCGGTCCGTGAAAAAAAGACCCAAATCACACCGGTCCGTGGCGCAAAAAAGGTTGGGGACCCCTTCTCAAGAGGGGGCAGTAAGCATGGCACACCCTGAATTGGTTGCAGTGTAGTGTTGTTTTCGTCAACGATGACGATAACGAATATATTTTGTCAACGAACTATTTTTTCATGATGACTTCACGATGATGCGCTGAAAACAAGTCTTGGGAGACTAAAACATAACGAGATGGATGCCAGTTGTCGTCTGACAACACAAGAACAAGATGAAATTTCACCGTAGTTTCCGTCATAAATTCACAATGTGTGATATTTTCTTATTGTATGTGTAGTTACAACGCATTTAGCAGTGTTTGTCATGTCACTCATGTGAAGTGCTGCGCCTCCCTCCACCCCACACACACGCTTACTCACCATCAGGTGAGTAAGTCTCTGCCCATTCCAGGCTTATTTTATGAAACATATATGTTGTTAGGTTTGGTGTTGGTTCCCTCCTAGTGCGTTGATGTGACTGCCCATTGATTTCACCTGTTGTTCCTGCTCCTAGTGTATCGCCACCCTGCATCCTTCTGTGTTGCCCATCTGTTCCTCGTTGTCTCGTTACCCTCGTCTCCGTCGGTTTATAAGCTCCCAGTTTCTTTTCACTCCTTGTTGTGTCATTGTCTGTGTCAAACTCTAAGTCCTGCCCAAGCCCTCGTGTACTAAACCCACCAATAAGGTAAGTTTTTGTTTGAACATTGCCTTTTTGATCCCTAGTCCTTTTGGTTGTACTTCGTTGACTAAAACTAGACGAAGACGAACACATTTTGAAATGACTAAAATATGACTAAGACTAATAAGTATTTTTGTCCAAAATACTAAGGCTAGGTTCATACTACAGGTCTTAATGGACAAATCCTATTTTTTGACATATTTGTTATTGGGCGTGCCGGTTCAGACTGCCTTTGTCCATTGAGACTGTTCAAGTATCACGCATGCGCACTAATTCGCAGTCCGAGATGCGCTCAGCAAAGAGACCCGCATGCGCAGAAGCATCAAAACAAATTACACATGCTAGCTGTTTGTCATTCCAGAGTGATCATATTTTGATTTCCAAAAAGAGGACACAAATAACAGACATTAATAATCCCCGTTTAGTCATATATTCAGTTTCTGTGGACTGATAGAACGCATACACGCACATGCATCAGCCTTGACGTAGGTGCGTCAGTTTGCCCCGACTCGGCCATGTGTGCAATAATGAAATGTTGCTCATTCGGCTCACAAAATGAAAATCGAAAATTGTAGGGCTTATTCTTTCCTTCGTTTTATTTTTTTATGACTGTGGTCAAGCTCGCTTCTTGCTTAAAAGCAGAGTTCAAGCTTGGCGCTAATGCCTACATGGCTGCCGTCCTCCGTGCCTCTTGCTTTTTGCTGACGTAATTGCTCCACGAATTCCGATTTGAGAGTTTGACAGTTCAGACCGCCAGTCACGTTCTGCAAAAATGTGGCCCAGATCGGATTTGAACCACATATGAAAGTGACTCAGATCGGATTTGAAATGGTCCACTTCTGTCAGGATTCCCGGAATGGAGGGGATCTATATGCGGACACAGGCACGGTGTGGCAATGAACCAAAATGCTTTATTGTGTCCAACACAAAAGCAGTGGAACTCAATGATCGGGGTCGTCGAGTGGGCGTGAGGTGAAGAGGGCTGATTATCATCGCCATCACCTGTGGCTGCTCCACCCGTCTGACGTCCACTCTGTAATCAGAATAAAAACACGCACACCTGCCAGAGATGGGCCAGGGCTCAGGAAGGAGGAGCAGAGGCCCTAACAACTTCTATGCGACATGTCCCACTCAAACCGTCAAGCTAATGCCTGACTCGCGTCGGAAAAAAACGAAAAAATCGGATTTGTGCATTAAGACCTGTATTATGAACCTAGCCTAATTCTCGGCTAATGACTTTTGCTTTCGTCCCAGGACCTGTTTTTGCAAGCTCCTGGTCGGATCCCTGGGTTTGATTCTTTCTTGAGCATTTCCTGCCTCTCGCAGGTCTGGATTTGTCCAGTTCGATTCACATGACAATAAAACGTTTGTTGTTCACAGTCTGTCGTGCCGTTGTCTGCTCTGGGACCCCCCCCCCCCCCCCGGGACCCCCCGTCCATGCACCCTAACAGCTAACCACTCAATACTGTGCCGCCCTGCGCAAGGCTCATATGCTACTGAATAGATAAACATTTTTGCGTTGGGATTCTGTCTTGCAGAATCCAATACAATAGTTATCTTTTTTTCATTGCCAGAGAAATATGAATCATGAGTACAATGACTTTGTCTTCATGGACCTTGGCAAACTGTGGCAGGGTAGGAGAACAGAAAACAAGTAAACGACTGTAGTAAGGCCATAATCAAGAAAAAAAAAAAGCCTAGTTTGAGGGTAACACAAAGCAAAAAGTTCCAGCCAAAAGTTTTGAGGTTTAATTGTTATTAAATACTTTGGAACTGCTGCAGCATTTGCATCACCTCTCTTTGTCTTTCACCTTTTCCCTGGCCCAACACCTTCCCTCAGAGTAATACACAGCAGCAAGCAATCGATACATAGTCAGACCAGAGCGAAGAGGAATTGTGGCAGTGGAGGCACCACACATTAGAGGGGGCCAAGGCCAATAAGGTGTAAAGGGATGGAAGAATAAAGATAAAATTGGAACTGAACAACAGGTTGTCCGTCTTGAATTTTTTCGACTGATCTGTCACAAATTAATCCCAGTTTGGTGTTTTAAGTATGTGTTTATGCCACCCATGTGATTTAGCTAATTATTGTATTGCACATTGTACCACAACAAAGGATATATCAATATATTTCCATAGCAACCACCCACTTCATCATATACTTCTTAGATTTATCAAAACCTCCCTATTTCGGAAAAATATCTGGTGTACAAAATCACACAACAAAGATTAGTTATTTTAATGTTTTCACAAATTGGGGGGGGAGGTGTCCAACTGAAATAACGTTATCTGATTCTTTAATTTGACAGAGTAGAATTGATTGTCATGCCAATATAGAAGCATCGGTCTTTGTGCACTGTATGTACTTTCAATATTATTCTATTGGAAAAATAATTATCTTCTCTGATATTTTAACAGGAGACTTTTAATGTGTATACACACATTGGTATGATTAAAATTCTGAGAACTTTGGTTTAGCTTAAGCATAAATTTCAGAAGAAGGTAAAAGGGGGAAAATGTATGTTTTGGCCATTCAACTGCATTCATAAATGTTGTTGTTGTGTGGTTTTGTGTGCACACACAAGAAATAGATGTTCAATGGAAATACTGCATTACTGGCACAACTTGAAATTCTAAACATGAAAATGTCCCAACTTGTTCCTGAAAATATGTACAGTAGTAATACCGATGTTTTTTTTTTTTTTGGCAATTCTTTGTGTGAACTTGCCAACGGAGTTAAGACCAATCACCTTATAGACCAGCTCCATTTTGGGACAGCAACCTGAAACACTCTTCTGCCCGGCAACAATCATCTATCAGGACATTGATGCTCCTTGCAAAAATGTTAAAACACACGATGCACAGTTACTTGTTTTTGTAGTTGAGGAATTTTATCCTGCTGCCGTACACACCTCCTCCATCACCATCTGGTGCTTGGCTGTCACTGGCAAGAAGGAAAAGAGGCGACAGTGGTACACCTACGCTGACAAGGTGAATGTCTACAACAACGATCCCCCCTTATTCACCCACCCACCTCAAGATGTAGAAACATCCTGGTGCTCTACTGCAACTGAAGTCTCGAATTATTAAGTTAATACAGCTGACATATTGATTTCTCAACTGTCTGTGCTTCATTTGAGATATTACATTCCTTAAAATTTCCTATCTTTAAAATATTTACATTATTCATTATGTGCTTTTAAGTATCATACAGAATGGTAGACAGACTAATTAATAAAAACAGCTTTGACACATCACTATAAATCATTTTTTGGATTTGTAAACAGTAATTTATTCTTCATCGCAAATGATAAACAAGCACATCTACCCTGGGATGTGTTGTTTTTTAAAGTGTGTCTGATTTTTTGGTAAAACACTTCAATGCTTCAACCTCCTGCTGACTGAATGAGCCCCCTGAAGTTTGTGCAAGCAAAGGACCCCCACATCATCACTTTTTCTGATTGCAATCAATAGCATCCAGATGACTGTGGTGGGAAAGAATTGCATGCAAAATACCATCAATTTAAATCAACTCTTTTGGGACAAACAACAGCAACAAAAATGTATTTGCCTTTACAAACATAATGTTTTTCAATAATTTCACACGTCCACCATGTATTAAATAGACCAATAAGTTGCCACAGACAGTGGATGTGAAAATATTGATTAGAAATACAATCTATAGAGAATAACTGCTCTTGTATTTCAATGCTAAAACACAGTCTCCATCATACGAATTTTTTTGTTTTTAAGCTACTGCACATTAGTTTATTTTGATTAAATTTAACAAAAGTTGAAGTGTACAAGATATAACAATTGAAAATTAAAAAAAAAAAAAGTTTTTAAATAAATGTAATAAAATATTTCATTTTTTGTTTTCAAATGGTGTTTTATTGATTTTAAAGCAAACTACATTTGAAAATTATATTTAAAACAGTCAATAACTTATAACAAAGGTCATCTAACACTTTCCATATTTCTTAAATAGAATGACATCAAATATTAGAGTATTAAAAATATCAATGTTATAAAAAAATGATTAAAATCTAAAGAGAGACACTTTTCTGTCTGTGGTCCTCAGGGGAAATGGTACGAATATCAATGCATTCGACAAAATGCTTTATTGATATATTATTTATATATTCATATAATTAGATATGGCGGAAAACACTCAGGTGACTTGAAGTTCCGCTCTGAGACTCCCAATTTGGCCAAATTTCAAAATTGGCCGATATGCACGTGTGATACATCATTGGAAAGCTTAACATATCAATTTTCTGGGGGAAGATAAATTTTGAACAGGAGGGCATTAAAAAAAAAAAAATAGAAAATACATAAATTTAAATAGCGAAACCCTAACTGGAGGTGAGAGCATGAGAGAGCATAATTAAAGACTCCATGATTTTATATATATATATTATCGTGTACTTTAATCCAAAAACTCCATGTAGCATGTATCACCGAGTGTCAAGACACATATGTGAATGGCCACACCATTGTTTGATTGTGACGTAATTTGTTTAAAACTTTAAAATATGCGAGTAAATATTTTTTTAAAGTCGTTTTTTTTTATAAACGAAATATTAGACATCAATTAATGATTCTAAGCTAAAAATGACATTTTGAATAATAAAAATAAATATTTGGCTTCTTTTTATGGCTGGGTTGAAACTAAAGCAGTTGCGTAAAACGGGCAAATTAAAAATAGTTCGGGGGCTTAATGCGCCATGAATCTGCTATGGCAGCATATAAACATATTGTTCTATCAAACACAACAATTCTTTTGGCTTAAGATACAGCAGTTTATTTTAAAGAGGGGTGCAAGAGCAGAAACTGATTTTTCAGTCTTGTCTGTCTTTTCCGCCATATACGAAAGAAGATGTTATATATATATTTTAGGGCTGTCAAAATTATCGCGTTAACGAGCTTTAATTATTTTTTTTAATTAATCACGTTAAAATATTTGACGCAATTAACGCACATGCCCCGCTAAAACAGATTAAAATGACAGAATAGTGTCATGTCCACTTGTTACTTGTGTTTTTTGTCTCCCTCTGCTGGCGCTTTGGTGCGACTGATTTCATGGGTTTAAGGACCATAATGTAATGTAATTATTGACATCAACAATGGCGAGCTACTAGTTTATTTTTTGGTTGAAAATTTTACATATTTTATCAAAACGAAAACATTAAGAGGGGTTTTAATATAAAATTTCTATAACTTGTACTAACATTTATCTTTTAAGAACACAATTCTTTCTATCCATGGATCGCTTTAACAGAATCTTAATGCAATACAATAAATCAACCAGATGATTTATTGTTGTAATAAACAAATACAGTACTTATGTACAGTATGTTGAATGTATATATCCATCTTGTGTCTTATCTTTCCATTCCAACAATAATTTACAGAAAAATATGGCATATTTTATAGATGGTTTGAAGTGCGATCAATTAAAATTAATGGATTTTTAAGCTGTGATTAACTCAATTAAAAATTTTAGTCGTTTGACAGCCCTAATATATTTACAGGATTGTTACCAGCTCATTTTTAATGTAATAATATTGTTTGGGACACTGTGTGAAAGTGAAAAAAGGTTGGGAAATCTAAATAATGATTAACTTCTATCTCGAATGGACAACAATCTAAGCTCACATTTCACGTTTGAGAGGTTTGACGCTAGAGACAAGTTTCCGAGGCACTTCCGCTTTACTTTCTGCTCGCGTCTTCCGTTTTCATGTTTTTCTACATTGACAGCAATGGCGCTGTGGTGGCATCACACACTAAAAACGCTGAAAAAAAACACTATTTGGAAATACCTTATCCTTCTGCCATCTTGACATGGGAACACAACATAAAAGTAATGATGAAGGGTGACCGCAGGTAAAATATTATCATATTTTATTGACTCAATGGCAGTGGATGGAAATGCTATCAGGAAGCTGGAAAGCTCTGAGGCGTTCCAGTACCTGCACAGCCACAAAGTTGGATGTGTCCTCATACACAAACACAGGAATTTTGTCATCGTGAAGGCGGATGTGGAACCAAGCCTCAATGCTCCGTACCACAGAGTGCTGGTAACAAAGGAGGGAGACGTCGAAACTACAGGGTGAACATGTCTCGCGGGTCCCGGGCGTTCGTGTTGTCATGCTGCCGCTGTGTTATGGAAGGTATGTTCTCCTAAAATCTGGCGCATAAAACAACTTGTTGCCTTTGCTATTGATATTACGATGATGATTGTAATTATGAAGTTTAATAATTTTAACTACAACTACTGCTGCTGCTGTAGCTGCTACTACAACAACACAACCAAAGTTCCGGGAAAGGATGTTTTTAGGTGGGTTTCTTAACAACAAAGTGATGAAAATAAACATATCTTAAGTTTAGAGAAGCGATTTACATTCTTGAAATATTGTCTTTTGGTTTCGGATGTAAGCGTATGGCGGGGTACATCCACAGTGGCACTTTGTAGCTGCTCGGTAATAAAAAAAAAAAATCCTTCAAACCATATATTTAGGTGCTTCCAGGAGTTCGCACAGCCACGCACAGCACAGAAAGTCCCGGACCCTAGTTTACGTTGTGCTAAATCAATTTTTGTAGAATCAGTAAGTTACTTTGATTTGATTTTGACTTCGTCAACACACTGCTAACTTCAACCGCAATTCATGATGTTTTGTCTAAACCGGAGGTTCGGAGCAGAAATCTTCCATGATGGTGGAGGGAAACTTAAAGTTTTTTATGAGCACATCTGCTCCACTTGAGGACATAGAGTATTTAGAGAAAGTTCCCTCTCAAACATATTATACACATAATACACAGTAAACGCTTGTCACTCACAAGTTGGAATTTTTCAGTTCTGTACTGTCATTCATGTTGCTATTTTTTTGTCTCACATATCATTTCTGTGTCCTGCTGTTGTTGAATTCTTGAGTTCAGGATTGTTTTCTTCCTTTCCATGCATTCACCATCTAAACCTTAATTGCACTCCCTCCTCATTTGTCCTCTGCCTTTTCTCCCTCTATAGATTGACAATTTTCAATTAAACAAGCAGTTTCTTTAGGGACTCACGAGCAAATTGCCTGCCAAAATCCAACATTACCGCCGATATTTTTGGAATTCAACATGGATAGCTTACATTGGAAATGAAACTGTTCAGCATTGCACATCATGATTTTCGTGTCAGCCATGCATAGGTTTTCAAGTGACGTCCTTAACAAACCGAATAGCTGAATAGAATAGCACTTGAAATAGCATTGATGTTGCTGATTTTTTTTCTTCCATGTGTATTATCTATCATATCTGGTTGGGTAACATATATTTTTGCCTTAGGTGGCATCGACTGTGGATGTACACCATCAACGTGCAGTAATTAAACGCGGTACTGTCAGGATAAGTGCTGATATGTGAGCCATGTCCTTTTGGAATATTATCACTGCTTGAACATAAATGATGGGTTTAAAACATTCAAGAAACTGAAGCATAATATTTTTTGAGAATCCGAGAATATATGTACTTGGTTTTCGAGCAGTAATATTAAGTAATTCAGCATGCAAATATATGTCGCTGTGAGCGTCTATATTTCATTTGCAACTGCTTGCCCATTTTTCACAATATGTATTCATTAAGATCAAGTGCTGAATTGAGTTATAGAGGAGCAGCAACGCTGTCTGTCAAGCATTCGCCTCCATTCGTCGTTGTGTGGTATAGTTCATGTCCTTCACTTGGTTTTAGAGAAGTGTTAGCTTGGTGAATAGGTCAGGTTATACCTAAAAAACATAAAAAAGGCAAATGACACTCTCCCCGTCACTTGTTGTATTAAGAGTACATGGGTAGAAATGATATGCAAAGGCTAATAAAGTGTAAGCTTATCTTTTTGCCATATATTAGCATTGTAATAAACAGTGATGGAAATTGGGAATGAGCGATTTTTTTTTTCCCACTTCGAAAGCTGTCTCATTTAGCACACAAGTGACTTCCCAATTTTGTTTGGTTCCATTTATTATTTATTATATGGAAAATTAATCACTTAAAAAATACTTTGCATCAAATAAAACTTGTTTTACACATACTCAGAGTTTTACAAAAATTGAAACTGTATAATACAAAGACATAGGGCTCTACTTTTCTGAGTGGAGGAAATCAAGAATGACGTGTTGTTGTAAAGATACGTTCTACACCAGGTGCTGGTAATTTTGTGGCATGTGCAGTCAGTCACAATTTGAACGAGTGTGTTTTGCATTGCTGTGCTGTTCGTAACAAATGACAGCGGCCCCTGGCATCCCCTTTAAAGTACACCTTGTACATTGTTAAAGCATCGTCACTGTGCTTTGATAATTGGTAAGCAGGCACCCTCATTAACTCATCCAAACATAGACGTTCATTTCCTTTTGTCTGGGAGGGCTAGTAGTGATGATCGAATATGGAAAAAGACTAAACTTATGCCATCGCACCTGATTTAACAAGCCACAACAAGGGTTAAATCTACCAGGGGAAAACACTCTGGTGATTTGAAATTCCGTTCTGAGACCACCTAGTTTGACCAAATTTCAAAATTGTCCTATATGCAACTGGTTAAACTTGAGAGTAGCTGAGATTAGAGGTTAGATTTTGTGCCCGAACCCGAACCCGACCCACAATTTAAGCATTCATGTTCGGGTCAGGTCGGGTCGGGCCGCCATGCCGGACTAATGAATTATTTAAAAAAACAAAAACAAAAATGGAGAGCATGCTCTCTGTATTGCGCTTTTGCTTGTGCGTGTGCACGAACGCCGTGGCGCCGGCCGCTTTTTCTTCTTGTCCTCCCGCTGCACGGCCGAGGCGCCGCCCTCTCCTGTTCCCTCTCCTTGTCAGAGAGGCGCGTCCATGTGAGAACAATATCCCACACACTCAGAAATATGTTTAGCAAACTTTCCCAGCGTTATTTCGTTGTGTGAATGCTTTGATAATTCTCAAAAAAATATGTAGATTATTTAAACATTAAGAAAACTTGCGTTTTTTTCTGCCAACTCGAAGAAATGAAAATAAATTGCTGCTGCTGCGTTTTTTCCGCGTCACTCAAAAAAAAAAAAAAAAAAAAAAAAAAAAAAAAAAAAAAATCGGGTTTTTCGGGCTCGGGCCTGCAAATCTAGTTAAGTGATCGAGCTCGGGCCGGGTCGGGCCTCAATACCAGCGGGCCGTGTCGGGTCGGGCTGGATTTTTTAGGCCCGAACTAGGCTCTAGCTGAGATCTGTCATGACAGAACATCACTTCAATGATATCTGGCGCCATCTAGCATCGTGAATGGGTCTAGACCGTGAATATACAGGGTCCCCCCAGAATTTATAAATCTAAATTCAAGACTTTCAAGACCTTTTTTAATGCCATTTCAACTGAAAATTACTACTTTCCTTGCACCCATTATTTAGATCATATTGAATCATATTAAATAAATAAAGCACTGAACATCAAACTTACCCTCAATTACTAAGTGTTTGACAAAAGAATGCACATACATTGAAGATACAATTAAAACACATTTAAAGTAACATTATTAAGTCTGTCAGAATTTTTTTAAACACACACACGCACACAATAATTATGGATAAAAAGAGGAGGAGGACAGGACTCAGACCAGCCATGTTCTGTAACAGGCTAGCCGCTAGTGCACCTGCCAAGACCCCAGTGAACATGGCTAACTCTTGAGTTAAAACGGCAAAATTCACATTCATTCGAAAGGCAAACCGAAATGTTTCAGCAGGTCCATTGCCCTCGCATGACCCATAAACTGCAACCTAAAGTATCTGGATGTAACTTGAGCCCCTATCACATACTCCAAAACAACGGGAATATCGCAGGACTTAACCATGCAGCAGTTGTGTGTGAAAACGCTTTCCCATATTGACTGACATGGGAAGCACTGTACGTGAAAGCAGGCGTTAAATTCCCGGGTCACAGCAGATGGCTGATGACTTAAATATCGTAACGGCGGCCGATGTAACTTCCTCCCTCTCCGCAGTAAGAGGAAAAGCGGTAAACAAACATCGCAATTATAAACATAGCAAGCTGGAAACAGCTAAATTAAACTGATAAAAAATAAATAAATAAATAAAATGTCAATTATTACGTCGGGCCGGGCCAGGGTTCTTTCTCGCTAACTTTTTGAAATAACTATATATTAATGAAGTATGAATGATAAACTCCGTAATACTTGTTATAAAATAAATAATTTGGATAAAAAAAGAAGACTCTGTATGGTCATTGCAGAGCCAGAGCGTGCCTATACGCCCTTTTTAATCTTCCCCTCTGCGAGTCCGCAAAACCGCACCTGTTTAATTATATTTAACAAACTTTTCCAGCGTTATTTCGTTGTGTAAATAAATTTATAATGATCATAAAAATATGTAGTCTATTTGAACATTAAGAAAATGTGCGTTTTTTTTTTCCTGCCAACTGAGAATTCGTTACAAAAGACAGGCTTTTAAGCAGACATCGTCACAAATGTTATCACACAAAACACGGGTCGGGCTATACCCGCGGACCAGTTCGGGTCGGGTTGAATTTTATAGGCCCGATTTTACCTCTATCTTAAAGTCTTGATGAGCTTAAATTGACTGCAGTTACGAAGTCGAGAATGCTCCCTCCGGAAAAAAAACCCCGATTTGACCAACATTATGTTTGACAAACTCTTCCAGCGTTATTTCATTGTGTAAATGCATTTATAATTATCATAAAAATATGTAAACTATTTAAACATTAAGAAAATGTACGTTTTTTTTCTGCCAACTGAAAATTCGTTACAAAAGACAGTTACGACATCGGGAACGCTCCCTCTGGAACAAAACGCAATATGACCAACATTGTGACAGCCGATGCCGACCAAAAATGACGTAATATCCGAAACAGATCACCAACGGACTCATTTGAAGTATATGAATGGTGGTCTGTTTTGGTGTTCAGAATCCACAATACTTCTGCCTGCAGGGTTTTCGTTCCACCGACAAACGGACGCATTCCCGATGCAGAGGTGGGTGAAACAACTTCGTCACGGATATAATTTAGGTTGCACTGAGATGTTCTTGAAAATTAAGACCGCCGTGAAAAAAATCCAGACTTACAACAGCTAATTTAATACTTTTAATACCTTTAATAATCGAAAACTAAATTCAATGCTTTTTTAAATACTTTTAATAACCCGCGGGTACCCTGATATAAGATGACCCCCACTTTTTCAGTCTTATTTCAATGCGAAAAACAGTCTTATATTCGGGCCAATACGGTAGTTTAAAAGTTTAAAATATCGAATAATGTATAGTTGTTTAATTAAATATTAGACATCAATAAATGATTCGAAGCTAAAAATTATAGGCATTTCGAATAATAAATATAATTATCTTCTTTTTATAGCTGGGCTGAAACTAAAGTGGTTGCGTGTTGTCTGTAAACAGGGGTCTCCAGGGTAAAACGGACAAATTAGAAATAGTTTGGGGCTTAATGCGCCATGAAACTCCTATGGCAGCATATAGACATATTGCTTTATCACACACAACAGTTCTTTTGGCTTAAAATATAGCAGTTTATTTTAAAGAGGAGAACAAGAAGAGAAACTGCTTTTTCAGCCTTGTCTGTGTTTTTCGCCTACCCAAATTTTTGGACTATAAGTTGCACCTGACTATAAGCCGCCACCCACCAAATGACAGCACACCTGACTGTTACCCGCCACCCACCAAATGTGACAGAATAACGGGATTTGTTCATAGATAAGCCGCACCGGACTATAAAACGCAGCTACCCTTACTGTACTGTTGGATATTTACACGAAAAGATATTAACTGGTAACACTTTATTTGACAGCGGCAAGAATGTCATAAGACCGTCATAATTATAGCATGACACTGTCATAAAAGGTAAGGAATGTTTATGACAGATGTCATTTAGCGTCATCCGGCAAATTATCTTACTTTTGAATGGATGTATAAGATCCAAGCTGGACATAAATGGAGTTAGAGACAAAATTTGCCACATGACTCTTATTGACATTTTTTTTTTAATCTGTCCTGTTCAGCTGCTTGACACGGAGAATGGGAATCTGAGTGTTCAATTGGTCTGAACAGTTTTAATGTGCCACATGTATGATGTATTATCTTTGTGATTATTCATTATGTTTCATTTATTTGGAGAATGTAGCAAGAAGGAAGGGATTATGGGTGGACAGAAAGAAATATAGAAAAGGAGAGCGAGACAGAAGAGAAGAACAAACAACAAGAAATATATTCAATGCCTACACTAACTATGACTATAGTAGGGCTTAATGACATCTGTCATAAGCATTCATTAATGCCCATGACAGTGTCACATCATAATTATGACAGTCTTATGACGCCACTATCAAATAAAGTGCTCCCTATTAACTAAGCCGTGGGATTCAAAATGAGGGGAAAAAAGTAGCAGTTAATAGTCTGGATATTACAGTAAATAAAAAAAGTTTAAAAGTACACTCAGGTAAATACTGTATGTGGCAATGTAATGAAAGTAAAAAATGATATGTCTTGAACATGACATAACACTGGAATATTATTGAGATATCACAACTTATTTGCTGCCTTTTTCCCGAAACAATGCACTAATGCCCTATTAAGTTTGCTGGCTCACGTTCAAGTGCAGAAAGCCCCGTGTTTATGAAATCTCTTACACTGTATGTCTCTTAACGTGGGAGTGCGAGTGCAGAGTGTGTAACGATCGAATTTTCCCGTGAAAGGAAACATTCCATCCAGAGGAGGGATTCCTGCTGCTGGAGGAGGCTCAGGATGCAGAAAGCAGATGCTGAGTTTGGAGCAGTGCCAACACACGCGGGAGACCTGGGGGCCACCACAATGTGCATGAGTAGCAAGAGACATTTTTGCTTTTTAGATGGGACCAGCAAATGGGGAAAGAGCTATGAAGCGCACATGTCCAGAATTGGGTCTTGGAGACAGGGCCAGAGAGTAATGTTACTGAAGACTTGAGTTCCAGCAAAAGGGAAATTACACAGTGGAGTGGTTGTTACTCCATTTGGGTACCGTATTTTTCGGACTATAAGTCGCAGTTTTTTTTTTCATAGTTTGGCTGGGGGTGCGACTTATACTCTGGAGGAGAGGTTGCGCTAGACTTTTTCGTTGTCTGTCATATTGACTGACAGGGTCATTAAAATCCGGTCATAATCTATTTTTACCCGTCACTTAAATTTTAAAAATGATAATAATGACATATTCTATAGTATTTAGTTTTCATTCATTTTTAATTAATATTCTGTCCGAACAAGCTTAACAGAGAATCCACACCGTGTCATCACGCATCAAGCAGATGAATATGTAACTTTTTCTCCGCAGTGACAAAAACAGCTGACTGTGGCCCCAGTCGGTAGGCTACATATGGAACAATGAAATTAACAGTTCACCTGCTTTGGCCTGAACGCAGTCTCACACCTTCCTCCTTGCTGCCGCTTGCTCGCTCAGTAGTTGCCAAGGGCTGATTGCTTGTTTGTCCTTCATCCTCCACTGCATCAGTCCCTCTTTTTTCACCTCTTTTATCAACACCATCGTCGTTTTGGGGCTTTTTGAAGAAACTTCGGACACTCAGTTGCTTTGACATTTTTCCGAGTAAGGCCAACGACGTCATGCATCAAGAGAGACAATAGCTAATTAATATGCTCACTCGCCACCCTGTGGTCTGGGGAGTGAATCGCAACCTGTCAAAATGACAGATGGACTTCAGTTTTTTCCGTCACCGTTTTAAAAAAACGGTCAACGACGGAAAATATTCGGTTAACGCGACCCCTGCTCTGGAGCGACTTATGTGTGAAATTATTAACAAATTATTATATCATTTCACTTGTTATTTTGGTGTTTTGCTCTTAATAGCTATGTTACTTTAACATACCGGCCACGTTCGCATTTCGTTGTTCATGTGTCATTTGACATTATCATACTGCACACTTATTCAGCATTGTCATGCCACGTCGCTTCCTGTTTTATTTTGAAAGCTTCACCCTTTTCATAGTCGCGTACTTGCCCTTCCTCTTATCACCTAATCACCTATTGTTTCCACCTGTTCCCCATTACCTTGTGTGGATATAATGCCCTCGTTTCCCTTGTCTTGTGCAAAAGTGTCTTTCTACTCAGGTTAGTCACGTCAGCCTCTTGTCATAGCTTTCATAGTAATCCTGTATATCAGGGGTGGCCAACCCTGGTCCTCGGGAGCCGCAATCCAGCTTGTTTTCCATGTCTCCCTCCTCCAACAGACCTGAATAAAATTATCAGCATTGTTATCAGGCAACTGCAGAGCTTGCTGATGACCTGATCATTTGATTCAGGTGTGTTAAAGGAGGGAGACATGGAAAACAAGCTGGATTGCGGCTCTCAAGGACCAGGGTTGGCCACCTCTGCTGTATATTATCCTCCACTTGGAGCGCTTTGTGTTTGTACATTTTGATCCTAGTAACCCTGACTTTTTCCTCCTTTTGGAGCATTTTACGTTTTTACCTTTCCTCCCTTTTGGAGTGCTTTGTGTTTGAACTTTTTTTTTATTCTAGACATCCTGACTCATTCCTCCGTTGGAGCGCTTTTTGTCTGTAGTTTTTCTCATCACTGCATGTCAGCAGAAGAACCTCTATTTCAAAAAAAAGTTTTTGCCTGAACCTCCACAGCTGAGTCCGCCTCATCGTCTCGGCCTGACTAGCACGTTGTTCTCTATTGTATTTTTATTTTCAACTGCCTTTCAAGATGACATATCTGTTCTATGTTTTGGATTTTATCAAGTAAATTATACTCCGGTGCGACTTAAGTTTTTTTTTTCCTCTTCATTGAGCATTTTTGGGCTGGTGCGACTTATACTCAGGTGCGACTTAGTCCGAAAATACGGTACTTCTTTTTTGTTTTCCAAAATGTTGTGAGGCTTTATTCCCACCGTAAAAAAATATATAATTTTTTTTTTTGTATTCAAACTTGAAAAGAAAACATAGAAATACACATTTTTCAATTCAAGAAAGGAAAATGCAGGCAGTTTGTTTGTTAAACATTGCTGTTTTTGATTCTCACATCGTTTCGTAAATACTGGACTTCCAGATAGAAGAATGAAAATGAACAAATTAACTCTGACCACTGCACACATTACATGAACTCTATCTGTCGATTACGAGGAATATAAATCCTTGAAAATTTGTTTTCCTGCTCGGCACCTGCCGGTTGGTGCGACTGCTCCCCCCAGCATCAACTCAAGGCGCTTCTGAGATGTTGGGTCGAAGTAAAGCAATTGTAATACTTTACTCAACAGCCCTGCTTGGCTTTGATGGTTTGCAGTAGCACTGGTCAAGGCTGGAGTCATGTTGTTTTATGATGAGCAATATCATCAAATGTGCTGCACGTACAGATGTTTATGTTGCTCATGTGTGCTGCCTTAACCCTTTTATAAAAGCCTTTAGGTCTTTGTTGCTGGTTTTCTCTCTTCAAGGCCTTTGTTGTATTGACTTAACCTTCAATTAAGCACAATGCATGACTAGTTAAATGACTTTCTCACCTCAGGCCATGGTCATGCCAAGAAACTAAACAGACACACATAATGGTCGTCTCCGTCTATTGTGAGAATCATTTTAGACAAAGGTAATGTGTTGTGCTCTATGGAGAGCATGTGTGCACAATTGTTTATCTCTCCAATGTGCAGTGAGGCACCAATACCAAAATCTGTCAATTCACAATCCCCTAATTCAAGGAAAAATAAAGAATCTCTAAAGAAGATATATCTATTCTAAATCTGTAACTTGACAAAAACACACAGATCATAACACTGCACTCTCGTTCTCTCATTGTATTGAGTGTCCTTCCACGCATTTAGTTTTAAAGCGAACCTCGGACGTAAAGACTTATAGGCTCTAATAAGCCATAAGCCACTCAGCAATGGGCGGACGTGCCGTTGATAAAGCGACCAGAAACTCTAGCGTGAAGGAATAAACATATGAGGAGAGCAGAGAGCGGAGAGGCTTATCCAACATGGCTAGCGCGAGAAAGACTGCTGGTTTTAGCGACTTGATGTGTTTTTGTTAAAACTAAATTTACTGCAGATTGGAACATATTCTCGGCTCTCCCGTTCGCCATCTGTGTTGTTGTGTAGACGACTTCCAACGCAAAAGAGAAACAAAACAAGCTGTACGTAGTACTTTGGGTGTCAAATTCGCCTTTTGTAGGACGTTTCACCAGTGTAGCACATTTTGGCAGAACCATTTTTTTTTCATACTCTCGTCTCATCTCATCTTTCCTGTTCATTTTTCTTTTGCTGCTCGTTTTGTGAAATATTGCCAGTGCTGTCATGCTCATTAATGTTCCTCTCTCTGGTTCAAATTGAAAGGGTTGAACAGATGACATGTTTATGTCGGTAGAGTCATACTCTGTCGCCCTGCGACGTCAACAACAATGGCAACCTGCTAGCTCAACTAATTTTACAAATTGTATAAAAACAAAAACATCAAGAGGGGTCTCAATATCAAAGTATTTAACTCATAATAACATTTATCTTTCAAGACCTACAAGTATTTCTATCCGTGGATCCCTTTAAGCTTCATTCACTGTTAGCAGATTTCAGAGTTAGTCCAACTCTGACATGACCATTTTCATGGTTCAATATTATAATTTATATTGATTAAACATTCTGACTGAATCATTTAAAGGAAATGTGTTGTTATAATTATGCAGCCTTACAGGCATACAGCTAAAAAAAAAAGAAACAAATGGCAACCAACACAGAACAATTAAAATGCTAATTGTTTTGGGGTGTTTTTAATGGCTTGAGAGGCAAGCCCCAAGGCTTTCCTTTACTTCTCCCTCAAACATGATGGACTACTTTGCATCTTGTATGTGCTAATGTGTCTCGTTGTGTCGTCAAGATTTGATTTAGTTACATATAGTTTGCGTGACTGAGATTAAGGAAGGTTCCTGTGTGCTCCTTTGAATGACACTTAATTACAATAACAGACTCTGATGTAAGGGACACACGCTACCTGCTGTACTAAAACATGAAACACTAAAACATGCCAACACACCAGCCAGCAAATGCTGAGTAAACACAAAATATAAACGCTGGTTATATAGCAAGCCTCCACTTCTCCTTCTTACACTCCCCGTCTTCTCCCACCTCCTGCCCTCATTCTGCACCCCTGCCCCAACATTCCCGCCTCTTTACACATTAAGTATGCATCGATTCAGCCTTCCCCGTCTTATAAATACAGCATCGATCTGCCCAAAGATCAATAGACTCATTCACATGCATAGAGCCACTTTGAGAAGCCCCCCCCTACCCTGAACTACTCTCAGTAGCATCCTTTTCCTTTTTTCCTTTGCTTGAGGTTTCCATTTGCATCATTTATTACTCTTTACCTATATTATACAGTGCCTTGCAAAAGTATTCGGCCCCCTTGAACCTTGCAACCTTTCGCCACATTTCAGGCTTCAAACATAAAGATATAAAATTTGAATTTTTTGTCAAGAATCAACAACAAGTGGGACACAATCGTGAAGTGGAACAAAATTTATTGGATAATTTAAACTTTTTTAACAAATATAAAACTGAAAAGTGGGGCGTGCAATATTATTCGGCCCCCTTGCGTTAATACTTTGTAGCGCCGCCTTTTGCTCCAATTACAGCTGCAAGTCACTTGGGGTATGCTTCTATCAGTTTTGCACATCGAGAGACTGACATTCTTGCCCATTCTTCCTTGCAAAACAGCTCGAGCTCAGTGAGGTTGGATGGAGAGTGTTTGTGAACAGCAGTCTTCAGCTCTTTCCACAGATTTTCGACTGGATTCAGGTCTGGACTTTGACTTGGCCTTTCTAACACCTGGATACGTTTATTTTTGAACCATTCCATTGTAGATTTGGCTTTTGGCTGTTTTGGATCATTGTCCTGTTGGAAGATAAATCTCCGTCCCAGTCTCAGGTCTTGTGCAGATACCAACAGGTTTTCTTCCAGAATGTTCCTGTATTTGGCTGCATCCATCTTCCTGTCAATTTTAACCATCTTCCCTGTCCCTGCTGAAGAAAACCAGGCCCAAACCATGATGCTGCCACCACCATGTTTGACAGTGGGGATGGAGTGTTCAGGGTGATGAGCTGTGTTGCTTTTACGCCAAACATATCGTTTTGCATTGTGGCCAAAAAGTTCAATTTTGGTTTCATCTGACCAGAGCACCTTCTTCCACATGTTTGGTGTGTCTCCCAGGTGGCTTGTGGCAAACTTTAAACGAGACTTTTTATGGATATCTTTGAGAAATGGCTTTCTTCTTGCAACTCTTCCATAAAGGCCATATTTGTGCAATGTATGACTGATTGTTGTCCTATGGACAGACTCTCCCACCTCAGCTGTAGATCTCTGCAGTTCATCCAGAGTGATCATGGGCCTCTTGGCTGCATCTCTGATCAGTTTTCTCCTTGTTTGAGAAGAAAGTTTGGAAGGACGGCCGGGTCTTGGTAGATTTGCAGTGGTCTGATGCTCCTTCCATTTCAATATGATGGCTTGCACAGTGCTCCTTGAGATGTTTAAAGCTTGGGAAATCTTTTTGTATCCAAATCCGGCTTTAAACTTCTCCACAACAGTATCTCGGACCTGCCTGGTGTGTTCCTTGGTTTTCATAATGCTCTCTGCACTTTAAACAGAACCCTGAGACTATCACAGAGCAGGTGCATTTATACGGAGACTTGATTACACACTGGTGGATTCTATTTATCATCATCTGTCATTTAGGACAACATTGGATCATTCAGAGATCCTCACTGAACTTCTGGAGTGAGTTTGCTGCACTGAAAGTAAAGGGGCCGAATAATATTGCACGCCCCACTTTTCAGTTTTTTTATTTGTTAAAAAAGTTTAAATTATCCAATAAATGTTGTTCCACTTCACGATTGTGTCCCATTTGTTGTTGATTCTTGACAAAAAAATTAAATTTCATATCTTTATGTTTGAAGCCTGAAATGTGGCGAAAGGTTGCAAGATTCAAGGGGGCCGAATACTTTTGCAAGGCACTGTATGTATGCATAAAGCCCCTTACAATCAGCTACACAAATCTCTCACATGACAAAAGGTCCAATGTGTATCCTAACTCATTTTACCGTAAATCCCCACCATACAGTAAACACATATATATCCTATTTACTACTAAGACGAGGAATTTAAAAGATTTCAAAATTCATTGACTTGTGTCACAATGATCTCTTACAATAATTTTACTGTAATACACCTCCACCATGTATTTCAGTATAAAACAGCTGATATGCGATTGAAATGTGGATTTGGGCATAGAATCACAGTAAGTAGTAATAAAAAAAAAAAAGTTATGTGTATATACAGTATATGGCGGAAAACACTCAGGTGACTTGAGGTTCTGCTCTGACACCCCCAATTTAACCACATTTCAAAATTGTCCTATATATACATGTGTGATACATCATTGGAAAGCTTAAAATATATATTTTCTGGGGGAAGAAAAAATTTTAACAGGAGGGCATTTAAAAAAAAAAAAAAAAAAAACATTTTTTTAAACAGCAAACCCTAACTGGAGTCGAGAGCAGAATTAAAGACGCCATGATTGTAACGAGATATTATCGCGTACTTACCTTGTTTCGAACCAAAAACTCCATGTAACATGTATCACCGAGTGTCAAGACACAGCTGTGAATGGCCACAGCCGGATTTTTGGGGAATTTTATGGGTGAAACGTGGTAATATAATAAGGGTCGTGATGCAGAAATGGCAAACATCAAGGAGTTTTCGAGATTTTCTTTTTCATATATTTACCCTTTTTAAACTTTTTTTTTTTTTTTTTTTTTTTTCCAAATTTTCTTTGTTTGGATCGATTATTTATCATCTAACATATCGGAGAAAATGTGGCAAGTAACCAAAAAAAGAATTACAATTAAGCGATAGTTATGAAGTAGATATCTGTGACTTTTTTACAGACACCATTTTTTTCATAGTACTGTAATTTGTTTAAAATATGCGAGTGAATAATTTTTAAAAGTCTTTTACTTTTCAAACGAAATATTAGATTAATTAATTAATGATTCTAAGCATATATATAATAGGGGAAAACACATACAAGCCTGAAAAAGCCGTTTCTGCTCTTGCACCCCTCTTTAAAATAAACTGCTGTATTTTAAGCCGAAGAACTGTTGTGTTTGATAAAACGATATGTCTATACAGTATGCTGCCATAGCAGTTTCATGGCGCATTAAGCGTCTGTCTTGTCCGTTTTACCCTGGAGAGCCCCGTTTACAGACGCTGTGCAACCTCTTTTGTTTAAACCCAGCCATAAAAAGAAGGTAAGTAATTATATTTATTACATGAAATGTCTATGAGTTTTAGCTTTGAATCATTAATTGATTTCTAATATTTAGTTAATTAAAAAAAACAACTTTATAAAATTGTTCACTCGCATATTTGTAACTTTTAAACAAATTACGTCACAATGAAAAAAAGTGTCTGTAAATAGGTCACGGGTATCTACCACATAACTATCGCTTAATTTTTTTAAATGCCCTCTTGTTCAAAATTTTCTTCCCCCAGAAAATTGAGATTTTAAGCTTTCCAATATTGTATCACACATGCATATAGGACAATTTTGAAATGTGGCCAAATTGGGGGTCTCATAGCAGAACTTCAAGTCACCTGAGTCTTTTCCCTCATATAATATATGTATATATAATATATATATATACCTGTATATAAATGTAATAATTAGTCTTAGACTTTACTGTCCCACCAAATATTTTTTAAACAAGAATAAAGTAGACAAAAATATTGTCTTTATCAAATGCTTCATTGAGTGAGTCTGCACAAATGCGCTCAAGCTGCTCACTTACACACAATGAGTTGCCACGGCAACTACTTAACAAGTTAAACGATGATTGATGCATGCAGCGCTTTGAAGTTTCAGCTTCGAAGCGTCTCTGGCAAGATCAAACTTTAACGTCTGTCAATCATCGTTGACTTTAATAAGCAACTCCAGGGCACTGCCTGATCATGAAAAGCGGCAGGAGCGAGAGTGAGAGACTACGTGATCGGATCGGGACAGCTCCATAATACAGTATTTATGTATTTACTTTTTTTTTTAATTGGGAAAGAAAATCCGCGATGGACTGCGGGCACGAAGTTTGACCCGCAAAGTATCGAGGGATGACTGTACACAGAGAACATTTCAATGCTCAAGAATGAGGGTGAATATATCAAGAGATGAGAAGAAGAGGGGATGAATTTCATTCAATAACCGTTCATATCTTCAACGATTGAGAGGAATAGATTAATTTTATTTATTTTTCTAATACTTGAAACATTTTTGTGGTATACTTGATTTGACTCATAAGCACTCGATCTCAAGTGGTCCCTGATAAATGTTATCTATCTTTTGAAATGGCAGGGACAAAATATTTATAAACTCTGAAAATAACTAACATTGGAACATTTAAAGTATGCTTTTGATATCAAAAAATCATAAAACCCAGTGGCTGCCCAAATTAACAACTGCATGAGTAAAAATGAAAAATAAAGCATGTTTGTCATGTTTATAGTGTGTGCTACAGAGGTATACAGTATTGTTGGAATTTTTGCACAGAGCTTTCGTCTAGAGCTGATGTTAACCATGTTAGCAAAGGTTTACAGTAACTCAATAAATTGCATTTCATAAACTTTTAAGAAATTACATTTTAATATATATATATAAATAATAAAAATATGTCTTACTGGTTTAAAGACAGTATTAATATTGCTAATATGACAACAACATTTCTTTACAGAGGTCTTTGTTAAAAAAAAAACCTTGCAAAAAGTACTTGTTTTGTAGGCAAACATAGAAATTTAGAGTACACTGTTTAATTTGTTGACTGGTTATACACATGATTTTGCCACCGCCAAACTTCACTGTTTTCTAAGTAAATCTTGGATCCATGTAGACTCCAGTAGGTCTCCTGCAATATTTGCGGCGACTGTGGTGTAATTCAATGGAAGATTCATCTGAAAAATCCACCTTTTGCCACAAAACTGAAGTTTGGTGGTGGCAAAATAATGGTCTGGGGTTACATCCAGTATGGGGGTGTGCGAGAGATCTGCAGGTTGGAAGGCAACATAAATAGTGTGAAATATCAACAAATCTTAGCTGCAAATTCTGGGACAAATTCTGCTGCAAGATGGTGCTCCATCGCATACTTCAATCTCTACCTCAAAGTTCCTCTAGGCAAAGAAGATCAAGATCCTCCAGGACTGGCCAGCCCAATCACCACACATGAACATCATTGAGCATGTCTGGGGTAGGATGAAAAAGGAAGCATGGAAGACGAAACCCAAGAATGTTGATGAACTCAGGGAGGTATGCAAGACTGCTTTTTTTTATGTTCCTGAGGACTTCATCAATAAATTGTATGAATCTTTGTCGAACCACATAGATGCAGTCCTTCAAGCCCATGGAAATCATACAAAATATTACATTTGGATCTCACAGCACCACTACTTAATTCGCTTATGTTATGTTACATATTTTTTGTATTTGAAGTACATTTTTGGTTAAATTTTCACTTTTGTCTTGCCAAAATTTGACCTTTAAGTCTTCATTAAATGATTTTTTTTTCAGTGAAACAAATATATTTTTGTACATTCAACATAATTTGGGAGGGTCTTAGCTTTCATATGAGCCATTTCTGAAACCAATTGAATAATTAAGAGTCAGGTTATTAGGTATTGTTTCTGCAAAATGGATAAGCAACATGACTTTTGTCAGGGACTGTACAAAAATTCAGGATTTCCGAAACCTATTTTACCTTTTTATTTACAAACCGTCTTTGACATGCCTATATACTCTCCCCTCTAAAAGAAACGAAAGCTCAGGAAGGCTGTTGATCTTTACGGGGGTCTGTCCCTGTTGTGCACTTAAGTAGCTCCTTATTGCTTTTATGGCAAGTCACTAAAACCTGTCTTATAAAAGGGAGTCCTGGGAGTGTATAAGAAATGGTTGGAACACATCCATAAAAGACAGAGAAAAGAGGGGTGAAAAATCAATGACCATTTCTCCATTGCCTATGAATTTTATTGAACCTGCCCCCCATCACAACATATCTTGGTCACAAATGTACCAGCTTTCGACTGAAGCCCGTGTTGGCTCTTCAGCCAGCAAAAACCACACTCGCGTTCATCGTTTTCTCATTGTCTTTCTTTTATTTCCTCTCTGACTAACATTTTGAATAAATGCTAAAAGTCAACATGAATCAAGCTACTGTGAAACCTGCTGTCTCACATTCAAAATGACTCGTCTTAATGTCAGAACCTCACTTTACATTAGCCAGGGTGTATAACGAGCAGACGTTTTAATGCCATTTTGTCAGCGTGCTTCGAAGCAACTACACTTTGACGAGAAGTTTGTCTCGTCTTAAGGATCAGCTTCACTTAGCTTAGTGTGCAGCAGGACCCTGTCTTCCTTAACGGGATTCTAATAGGCTTAACCTTTCTGCCAGCAGTAGTCAAAACATCATACATTGATCTTTTGCTCTGAGCAATTTTAAACTCAACTACAAAACCCTGTCCCTTAAAAATGTTACATGCACAAGTGTACTGCATAACATGAAATTTATGTATGAAAAAATTGCATGTTCAGAATTACTTTACGGACCTTTGTAAAAATGTTTTATATATGGCAAAACAACCCCCAAAAATAATCCTTCCACTGCATCGGTGTGCTAAAATTTCTCTCCTCAGGTTGTACTCTGCTTGTATTCTTCAAAGACATGCAAATGTATTCTCGCGCTGTCTTTTACCTTCACTCTAATAAAGCAGGCTTATTAAATGCATTAGGGAGAATCAAAGTTGAAGTGTGCTTTGAGCTCATTCAAAGAATGCGGTGATTGGAGCTAAAAAAAAAAAAAAGTGAGAAGATGGGAAACCCTCTTAGTGTCTAGGCGCCTATTACTGCATACTGCTTCATGTAGGACCAATTAGTATTTCAACTTTATTTCTGCTATGAATGCTCTCAGCCTTGCTGCTTCCATGCTAAATTAAGCACAACATCGTGATTTCAGTCCGCAAACCAATTGATTTAGCCCCTTAATCAATTTATTTCATTAGTTATACATTCCACTTTTTTCCCTCTCTGACTCTCCAATACCCCATGGTTCATCTCTGGAGTCGGCACGAGAAGAGTGACCTATCCCAGAGTGTGACACGGAGGAGAGTGATTTGAATGATAAGCAAATAGCTGGTGCTGCCTGTGCGGTGTTTAAAGATCATATGTAAATCAAATGTCGTGGGGGAGAAATTGCTTGGTGGGGTTCTGTCAGAAAACAATTTAGTGATCGTTAAAAGGGATGCCTCACCGTCGCGCAAACCTTCACAAATTAAATCAATGCACCCACCACTCTCTGCCCCCTTTTACTTCTATCAAGACCCCCCCATACCTCTCTCTCCTTCCCTTGCTCTCTCTTCTCCATCTATCATCTCTCTTCACTTGCAAAGGCGGATGAAAAGATCCCAAGAGAGATGCTAAACCTCAGTGATGCGGGAAGTGGGGTGCTGAGGGTGCTGCAGCATGCCAGGTGTTGGGGAGAAAAAAAGTGTTTTGGTAAATTCTTTTTTTTTTGTTACAAAATAAATAAAACACATTCTTCTACTTCACTGTTTTGTGGCAAAAGGGGGATTTTTCAGATGAATCTTCCATTGAATTACACCACAGTCGCCGCAAATATTGCAGGAGACCTACTGGAGCCCGTATGGATCCGAGATTCACTCAGAAAACAGTGAAGTTTGGTGGTGGCAAAATCATGGTCTGGGGTTACATCCAGTATGGGGGTGTGCGAGAGATCTGCAGGGTGGAAGGCAACATATATAGTCTGAAATATCCTCAAATCTTAGCTGCCTCTTACATTCCTAACCATACAAAGGGACAAATTCTGCAGCAGGATAGTGCTCCATTGCATACTTCAATCTCTACCTCAAAGTTCCTCAAGGCAAAGAAGATCCTCCAGGACTGGCCAGCCCACTCACCAGACATGAACAGGATGAAAGAGGAAGCATGGAAGATGAAACCCAAGAATGTTGCATGCAAGACTGCTTTCTTTGATGTTCCTGATGACTTCATCAATTAATTGTATGAATCCTTGCCGAACCGCATGGATGCAGTTCTTCAAGCCAATGGAAGTCATACAAAATATTAAATTTGGATCTCACAGCACCACTACTTAATTCACTTATATTATGTAACATATTTTTTATATTTGAAGTACATTTTTTGGTCAATTTTCACACTACTTTCTTTAAAACTGTTGTCTTGCCAAAATTTGACCTGTATGTCTTCATTAAATGATAAATCTTTTTTCAGTGAAACAAATACATTTTTGTACATTCAACATCATTTGGGAGGGTCTTATCTTTCATATGAGCCATTTCTGAAACCAATTGAATAATTAAAAGTCAGATTATACTCAATTGTTTCTACAAAATGAATAAGCGACAAGACTTTTGTCAGGGACTCTAGGCCGCCACCAACCAAATTTGACACGAAAACGGCATTTGTTCATGGATAAACCCCACTGGACTATAGGCCGCAGCTGTCCTCACTGTATGGGGTATTTACAGCAAAAGATATTAACCGGTAACACTAAATTTGACAGCGGAATCGTAAGACTCTAATAAGACCAAATGAAGCACCATGAAGCTTTGAACCAATTGGTTGAAAAGCTTCATTGCTTCCAGAAACTTAATTTGGCCATCACTGCTCCCTTGGGGGTGTCATGTAACATGTCATGTAGGGAAACAGAAGTAAGGCAGACAGACGGTGCAAAACGTTTTAATTAATGCCAACAAAAACAAAGTACAAATAAAACAACAGGGGAATCCAAAACTCTTAAGGCAAACCAAAGTCTGGCTAACAAATGCACTAACTGTCGAAGCAAGACGACGAACACGAGGAACTGGCAAAAACGCTGATATAAACGTGGACAATGTCGCGACAAGAGTCAACAAAAACGGGGAGCTTATATACACACAGACATGGGGCAACGAGACAACGAGAAACAGGTGGGTGGTAAATGGTGTTAAACTTGTATAGCACTTTTTTACCTCTCAAGGTACTCAAAGCGCTTTACACTATATTGCCATCTACATCTGACACAGTACCAGCAGCAATGCGGGGTTCAGTATCTTGCTCAAGGATACTTAGGCGAGTTCATCAGGGTGGAGAATCGAACCCACAACCTCTGGGTTGGGGGACAACTACTCCACCACTGAGCCACACCATCCCCATGACACAGGAGGATGCAGGTTTGAGGTTTCACTCGGAGCAGGTACAACTGGTGAAATCAATGGGCAATCACAGGGACAAGTCACCCTAGGAGGAAAAAAACACAAAACCTAACAGGGGGAGACAGTCAACCTGTGCTGCCACCTGCTGTCAACATTGTTGTTGTCCAACATGCCTCCTAGCATGCATTTCAGCGCTACAGATAACAATCAAAATTATTCTTCTGTGCTAATTATTTCTTCAGTTACTGTTCCAGTTGTTTCATTAATTGCAAGATATGGTATTTGGTAACACGTTATTTGACAGTGGTGGCATAAGACTGTCATAAGACCATCATAATTTTGACATGATAGTGCCATGAGCATTAATAAATGCTTATGACAGATGTCATTTTGTGTCATCCGGTAAATTATCTCACTTTTGAATGGATATAAAATATCCGAGCTGGACATACTGTAAATGGTATTAGTGACGTAATTCATAAAGTCATTAATGTCCATGATAGTGTCGACATAATCTAATCTCTAATATCTAATCTATCTAATATCGTTTTATGGCTTACAACGCCACTGTCAAAGAAAGTGTTACCTATTAACCCAAATAAATAAACAAATAAGCCGCACTGGACAATAAGACTCAGGATTCAAAATGAGGGAACAAAGTAGCGGCTTATAGTCTGAAAATTATGGTATGTTGAAAAGGTTTGGGGTTTCTTGTTAATAACAGGGTCACCACCTGCTTGCTACCGCGTCACGTCGAAGGCGCTATTGGAAAAGTTGTTGACAGAAGAGGCGTTAACATGGTGCAAAATCGAATATGATTTTTTTTCTTTCCAAAAACGGCTATTTTTTTCTAAAATTCAATTCGAGGTAAAAAAAAAATCGACCTTTGGTGTCTTCAAAAAATTAAGACATTCTTGCATTCCAGCCATATTATTGTTTGTTATTTTAGTGTTGTGAAAAAGGGGGTGTTAAATTAAGGCTTATTGGACCTTTTAGTTTTCAAATGTTTTCGTGTGTCATTGTGCCATCTAGCTGCATTGATTTACGTTATTATACACGGGCACTTTTATTTCCAATACAAAAACTCCAAAACACACTGAAGGTGAAATAGAACGCTGTCTTTGTAGTAGCCTAGTAGTACAATGTAAACTATCCAGCATGTGTGTGCCTTGTATGGAGAAAATACGCGAGCATGACAAATTTGGACCGAAACCACTGATTTTGGTCAGGAAACACTAAAAAAAAAAAAAAACTCCTCAGCACCCCCTGCTGTGAGTGACCTCCAGCGGCCCTGCCAAACCTTAAAAATGTTCAAGGTTGAATGATTATCACTTGGCTCTTTAGCACTTTTTGGATGAATTTAGGTAAAACTAAAAGTGAAAAGCCTTTACAGTACAGTATGTAAAGCACACCAAGGAACACGGGTTGACAAGCAGATGATGACAGGATGAGATCCAGGGAGCCTGAAAGAGACCCCACCCAAGATGATCTCACCGTTTATCCTAATGAGATGAGTTACATGAACGAGACAGGCAGCTCTGCTACAAAATGCATCAATACAGCATGTAGTGATGGAGAAAAATACTCGAAAATGCCAACCCCACCCCTCTCTCCCCCACCAAGAGAGCCACTCATGCTTGGCTCCAATCCCCAAAGCCTGGATGTGTCAATCACAGTCCCTGGGGAGAGGCTGCGTGTTTCAGAAGACTTAAGAAATAAAAACATGCTGTGGAAAATCTACATTTGGTAGACGGAGGCGACATGGCTCACATCATGCATCATGTTTGCAGAGTTGTGAGCCAGCGCGGGCTATACATGTGGTTTTCAGTGTGTATTTTCTTTTACCCAGCCCACTCAAGCACGCGGAGAGGTGGGTGGGCTTGCCTCCTGGCCCAATATTACACACACCAAACGTCTTAAACACTGTCGTTGAACACACACTGGGCTGAAGGCACAATCTACAGTTTACTGTCTTATGAGCTTGTAACACACTCACACCGTCACACACTCTTGTTTGTATCTGCTTGTCAAATGGCACCTGATATCTGCCCACGTCTGGGACTCAAATTAAGTGAGCAACTGTCGCCAAGGCCGCTTTCTCTCTCGTCTCTCTTTTTTCCCCCCCTCATCTCACCATCCCTTGGCAAAATTAATTTTATCATCATCCTCGTTATTATTGTTAAATTGTTTTTCATATTTATTCTTTTTTTTGTGTCCCGCTTGTCTGCATTGAATGCCAAGCGTATGCTAATGTGTTTTGGAGACATGGAGATAGGAATGAGGATGAGAGATGAAGAGTGGAAGGGAGGTGGGAGGGGGGCAGTAAGAGGGAAGGGGTACAGGAGAGCAATGAGGTTGGGAGGCAGGGGTGGGGGGCGGTCAGGTGGGTGTGGGAGCGCTGCTGCGAAGTGGGGTTGGCATTATGTATTCCGCTTGCGTATTTGGAACCCAATTAATCAAGTAGAAGAGAGTAGAGATGCAGAAAGGATGAGATCGCCCTTCACGTTGATGAGGCCTGGCTGGGGCAAGCGCTCAACCACCTGAGCTCCTAACAGCCATGCCGACACACTGGAATTATGGCAATACCTTTACACGACACACATACACACACACTCACCCCACTATGTGGCTCTGCCAACAGAGAATCTTAATTTTTCCTTCACTAACTTTTAGCGTAAATATTTTTCAAACCACTTGCTTCCAAAAAACGATTCAGTGCTATTTAATTTAAATGTAATGTATAGTGGTCATTGCACCATGATCTTTGGAATTCAAGACAACCTTCTTTCATTCATTTTCATCTATGCTTGGCTTTACTGTCAACTCATGTAATTTGCAAATATTAAAGCTTTGAATCAGTAGGAATATCTAAATTGCTTTGGAATACTCACGAAGGAGTAGAGGATTGAGAGTCTGCACATTGTTTTGTAAATTATGTTGTGGCCTGGGCCCTTTTTGTACTATTGTGTTACTTTCCGTTATTTCACCCCCAAGTGTTGTTTTTGTCAACGATGATGATAACGAAAATATTTCGGCATCGAACACTTTTTTTCATGACGATGACGAGACGATAACGAGCTAAAAACGTGTTTCGGGAGACTACAAAAAAAAATAATGATATAAATGTCAGATTTCATCTGATGAGACGAGAACGAGACCAAAATGTGCAATAGTTTCCGTCACATGTTCACTATGTGTGACATTTTATGTGTAGTTAGCTTGCATCGTTGCAGTGTCTGGTTATGTCACTCATGTGACGTGATACGCAGGCTAGCACACAGGTAAGATTTGTTTTCTTATCCTAGCCAGAGAGAATATGAAATGCTTGCTTTAGCCTTTAAAGTGCCTATGACCGCAAAAAGCATGTTTATTTCATATTTCACACTGTATTTTATGCTCCTGAATGAAATGGACCCCTTGGATGTGTGTGGAAGCGATCGATTTATTTTATTTTTTTCAATTTTTTTTAATCCTGCGCCATGAAAATGAATTGGATTGAGGAGGAATGCGAATGTGACGTCACTCGGGTCTGCATCTCACAATACAGCATTGCTTTACTCATTTGCTCCCAAAAACGTATAAATACCTTCTATTTTTAATTGTTTCAGTTTCCCAAAGACGTATTTATTCGTCTTTTACGTGTTTTTTTTTTTTTTATCAAAAGAGACATCTCTGGATTCTGATTCAATGTAGCTCCAAAGCACAAAGCTGAAAATCCATTTTAAATCAATAAAACTGGCCACTGGAGGGCAGTAGCGCATTTGGTAAGACTCAATTGCCGAATCAACGGCAACGAAGGGCCAAGCCGCACGGCTGGTGCGCCGGCGGAAGACGAACGGATGGATGCCAGGCGGCAGACGACCGAGCAGAACAACCGGTAGGACGCCCTGGATGCCAGGCGCTGGACGACTGAGCAGAACAACCCGGACCACTAGTGCAGCGGACGATGCCTTTGAGTCCGTGCTGCTTGCGAGTAGAGCCCGCAGAGACTAAAAAAAATAATTTTTATGTGACAGGCGGCGATGAGGGAAAAGTTTAACTGGCTGTTGAGGCCGGAGCACCGTCATCTTTCAGTTAGTTATGTGTAAATAAATTTTTACTTTGCTATCAAAAGCTCTATTTGTCTTGAAAGCTCTATTTGTCTTGTTGTTTATCTTTATTTAAAGGAAAACATTTTTCAGATGTTTGGGATTTAACTACAGCAAAAAATAGCTGTGTTAAAGTCAAAGTTATTTTTGAAATGTATGCTTTCACAAAAAGCTCAATTTCTCAGTTTTTTTCATCAGAAATTGGAAAGTTGCTCAAACTAAGCTATTTTCTAATGCTGATTTCTAAATAATGGAAAAAGATATGAACTAACTTTTTTTCTGCTGAAAGAAGAGGGTCTAATCTTTCTTTTGGTGGGTTCCATGATTATATAGCAATAGAACAGAATTGTCTGTGGGCCTTGCAAAATCAGTCAAAATCCAGTAAAACGGCCAGGAGCGAAGGGCCTTGCTCCGGTAAAAATGGCTGGGAGTAAATAGCATGTAGATAGACTGTGGATTAAGCTGATTTTGCGGATTAATTCGTTTATTTTTCGCATCACGCCAGCCAGATGTGCTGCAGGTTTTTGTTGCTGCACCAGGGAGAGACGTATGAGCCTTTTTTGGTTTCAAAAAGTTCCCGTTCACGACGGACATTGTCCAAAACAAGTCTGACAACTGTGGGACCATTGGACTTGGAAGTGAGGAAGTGAGTAAACTACGTGTTTTCCAGTATGTGAAATACTGGGATCATGGCCAACGTTTTGATAAGGAGGTGGCTTGCCTTTTGTGGCTGACAATGCTCCTTGTTCACCGAGAAGGCCCCTCGGCCGACGACTCGCAGCTTGTCGCACACCCCACTCGGTCCTCTTTGCGTGCCTGCCGAGAATGCACTTTCCTCGGCTTGGCGACAAGCACTGGCAGCCCGCCGTGGCCGCAGTAGAGCGACAAGATGTAACTTGCTCGCCCCGGGGGCTAGCCGATCCAGCCCGCTCGGTCCCCTTCGCGTGCCCGCCGAGAATGTGCTTTCCTTGGCTTGGCCACGAGCAGCTCCGCGCTCCCGACGTCGGCCGGTTTGTCCACCGAGAATGGGCTATTTTTGGCGTTCATTCCCGGTGACCAACACTGCCAGCCAACCATTGTTTATGCTCTTTCGTCCATCTCTAAAGCAGGGGCAGGGAAATGACAAAAGTCGGAGTATTCTGGTGGCATAAAATACCGTTAGGGAGAGGAAGAAGTCGGCAGTTTTGACAGTTATGCAGTAATTTTTCCCTGTCCGTGTAGATAAATGCATTTTTAATATTTCCTATTACATTTAGCACAAGACTGTTATTTTTCATGACCATACCATTTATTTACCAATTGGGGAAAAAAATATTTAGATAAAAAGAATATACTGTAAAAATATTGGAATAGAGAGATTGAAACAATCATGACATTTTGATGCTGTCTGTCACATTTTCCTCATTCTGAATCTTTCCCCTGAATGGGCTGAATTCTACATGAAATCGTGACCCTGCCGACGTCATCCTCCAGCTGGGGACGCTAGATTAAAAGACTAATTTCTCGTCATCTGCGCTTTGCCAAATTGTTGTATATAGTCAAATCGTCTCAAAATATGATTCTAATTCACATAATAATGCTATTAAGATTTTTTATGCTGTCACAAGCACTTTAAGGTCTGTGCTGAGTGATCATCACACACAAAATGTAACTCGTAGCATTAGCATAGCATTCACGTTCACATTAGGCTAATGCTAATGGCGAGTGTCCTCTTAAACTCACATTTTTTTTTTTTTTACTTTCAGTTTGTGGCGTCCAGGTGGGTATAATTAATTAAAAAATAATGTACTGTTTTCCTGTTGAGTGTGTATTATCACCAAGTTGGCGTTGTCCTTGTAGATGCTACAATATGTGCTCGTCTGTCAATGTTCATTCAAAATAGTTCGAAACCTTTATTTATTTATTTTTTTATTTTTTATTTAACAGACAAAGATATTTTTTACTTAACGTCGACTGAAAACTAGATGAAGACAAACACATTTTGAGGTGACTAAAATAATTGTCCAGAAGACTAAGACAAAAATCAAAAGTGCTGCCAAAAACGACAGTTTCCCCCTCGTACGTGCAGTTTTTGCTAAAGTCACACTTACTTACACAAAGCCGCAAACATGTCGTATTATTTTGTCCATTCATGCAGTGTGAAGGGGCCAAGCTTCATTATATGCCATCCCAAAGGTGTTTGATAGGATTAAGGTTGGGCCTTTCATATTTTCCACGATTATAATCATCCAAGCATGTTTATGGACATTGATCTGTATACTGGGGATTATGCTGAAACAGAAGAGACCTCATTCTCTAATCTGTTACCATACAGTGGGGCAAATAACCACTAATTGTGCAAGTTCTCCCACTTGAAAATATTAGAGAGGCCTTTAATTGTCAACATGGGTAAACCTCAACCATGAGAGACAGAATGTGGGGGAAAAAAATAGAAAATCACATTGTTTGATTTTTAAATAATTTATTTGCCAATCATGGTGGAAAATAAGTATTTGGTCAATACCAAAAGTTCATCTCAATACTTTGTTATGTACCCTTTGTTGGCAATAACGGAGGCCAAACGTTTTCTGTAACTCTTCACAAGCTTTTCACACACTGTTGTTGGTATTTTGGCCCATTCCTCCATGCAGATCTCCTCTAGAGCAGTGATGTTTTGGGGCTGTCGTTGGGCAACACGGACTTTCAACTCCCTCCACAGATTTTCTATGGGGTTGAGATCTGGAGATTGGCTAGGCCACTCCAGGACCTTGAAATGCTTCTTACGAAGCCACTCCTTTGTTGCCCTGGCTGTGTGTTTGGGATCATTGTCATGCTGAAAGACCCAGCCACGTTTCATCTTCAATGCCTTTGCTGATGGAAGGAGATTTTCACTCAAAATCTCTCGATACATGGCTCCATTCATTCTTTCCTTTACACAGATCAGTCGTCCTGGTCCCTTTGCAGAAAAACAGCCCCAAAGCATGATGTTTCCACCCCCGTGCTTCACAGTGGGTATGGTGTTCTTCGGATGCAATTCAGTATTCTTTCTCCTCCAAACACGAGAACCTGTGTTTCTACCAAAAAGTTCTATTTTGGTTTCATCTGACCATAACACATTCTCCCAGTCCTCTTCTGGATCATCCAAATGCTCTCTAGCGAACCGCAGACGGGCCTGGACGTGTACTTTCTTCCGCACGAGGACACGTCTGGCAGTGCAGGATTTGAGTCCCTGGCGGCGCATTGTGTTACTGATAGTAGCCTTTGTTACTGTGGTCCCGGCTCTCTGTAGGTCAATCACTAGGTACCCCCGTGTGGTTCTGGGATTTTTGCTCACCGTTCTTGTTATCATTTTGACGCCAAGGGGTGAGATCTTGCATGGAGCCCCAGATTGAGGGAGATTATCAGTGGTCTTGTATGTCTTCCATTTTCTAATAATTGCTCCCACAGTTGATTTCTTTACACCATGCGTTTTACCCAGGTCTACAATTTTGTCTCTGGTGTCCTTCCGACAGCTCTTTGGGCTCGGCCATAATGGAGTTTGGAGTGTGACTGTCAGAGACTGTGGACAGGTATTTTTTATACCGATAATGAGTTAAAACAGGTGCCATTAATACAGGTAACGAGTGGAGCCTCATTAGACCTCGTTAGAACTCGTTAGAAGAAGTTAGACCTCTTTGACAGCCAAAAATCTTGCTTGTTTGAAGGTGACCAAATACTTATTTTCCACTCTAATTTGGATATAAATTCTTTCAAAATCAAACAATGTGATTTTCCGTTTTTTTTCCACATTCTGTCTCTCATAGTTGAGGTTTACCCATGTTGACAATTGTCCAAAATGTTTTGCTCAGTTGTCCAGCCCAAACTTTGTTTCAGCGATTGATCGATTAGGAGATTTGTCTGGGAAGATGATGTTTTTTCCCATGAAGTTTAACAGCCTTAAAATGGGAAACACAAGTTACACTGTCCCCAACACTTCTTGCATATGTGTACTTTTTTCTGGTTTTTAATCTGTAATATGATGCACAGATTCGACTGGGAAAATGTTAATGTGCACCAAAAGTGGGCAGAAAGACCAATCCAATGAATTTGTTTTTTTGCTCCCAGTTAGCCTGAGCCACATTTTTGTTTATTCCACATTAAGTGTGAAGGACAGTTTCCCAAAATATCCTCTTCGAGTTATCTCTACTCCATCGTTTCCCCGCATCACTATGCCCCCCTCCGTCCCATCTGTCACTTCCACTGCTCACCTGTCACCCCATCACGTCACAAGCAGACACCCTCCATCCTTTTTTTTGGGGTGGTGGGGGTTATGAAATAATTTTGTTGTGCAGTCCCCAGGCGGTTTTGTAATTTCATGCCTGTGTATGATAATTTTATGCTGTCCTGCGTCGCGTAATTCGGGGCTGCCAAATGCTGACAGGTGATAAATACGATCTTTTCTGCTTGTGTGCAACAGACCTGGGGAAAACACAGGCAGGAGGGGTCTGAGGTCTGTAGTAAGGGGGGCCTTTTGTCACTGAGACCTTGGCGGAAGTAGTATGCACAACAGTTTTGCCATTGATGGAACAGTTGCCCTCCACACCTTTTCTCGTTTTGCATTGATGCCCTCCATCTCCCTTTCTCTCTCTCTAGCAAAGATGGAGAGGACAAGAAGAATCTGGCAACCTTGAGCAGCAAGGATAGAAATCAGTGCATTTTTGTTGCACACAGTAGTCACAGGAAATCAACAAGCAAGGGCATATTTGCAAACATTCAAGGATACAGAAAAGGTGAGAGAAAATAGGCAGACAGGAATTGTGGTGGTAGTTGTTGGGGCGGGCTGTGGGGGGTCAAAAAGGACAAGAAAATGACCCAAGCGTGGAGGACTGATGGCTTTGTGAGTGACGTGATTATTCGCCTCCTTGCGGCGTGCAGTTAGAATGATGATATCAGAAGTCCGGCCTGCACACGTCACATGTACACAGAGTACACTACGACCTTCACATTATACCAGCACATCATGTGCATTATAGTTTATTGCTTATGGCACAAAGATAGTTCTGTCAAATGCAGTAAGGCTCACCAAAGCCCAAAGACAGATGTTTTAAATTCACCATTATGACATTGAGTTAAATACATTTATTCCCTATTTCCAGTTTTGTTTTTTATATTAAATGTCGCAACAATACCTTTTCAGCATTTTAGTCAAATGAAAATTGATCACGAGCATTCTGTATGTGGATGCCACATCATGTCCAAGAAATACACTCAATCAATCCAAAGACATGGGGGCGAAGGGAGCGCCACTGCGGTTCCAAGTCATTAAGCAGCCAGAAATTAATTGACTTCATGGTGCTTATACGGCTGAGCTTGGATTTAACCCAGGCACGGCAGCCTCTGTTAGTATTGCATGTTTTTCTATAGCTGCAGAACTGGAGGACACCATCCACCTCAGCTCAGCAAAAAATGAAAAAAAGCTGTCCTGTGATTAATAAGGTGATCACATAGTGATAAAGCACCTCAATGATACATTGTAAAAGAAAGGTTAATAATGCATGCAAGTATGCGCGCATATAATCGGAGCTCATTATGCTGCTGACACGGTAGCAGTATGTCAACACATCCCAGTATCAATTCCGGTGAGGTGTGTTGTTCATCAAATGGATGACACAATGGAAATTCTAGATCATTCCAGTTGTATACTTTTTCTTGTTATGGTACAGTACAAGTGATAGGAGCGCACAAACAAGTCCATCACATTTTGGAAATCCATTCTACTCAAATTGCATTAATTTTAAACTACCGTATTTTTCGGACTATAAGTCGCAGTTTCTCTCATAGTTTGGCTGGGGGTGCGACTTATACTCAGGAGCGACTTATGTGTCAAACTATTAGGCAAGGCAAGGCAAATTTATTTATTTAGCACAATTCAACACAAGGCAATTCAAAGTGCTTTACATCACATGAAGATCATAAAAATCACATTAAAATCAATGGAATGTAAAAAAAACACAAACACAATCGAAATAGGAAATAAAATTATACATAAAAATCGCATTCAATCACGAATAGAATAAAAAATAAATAAAAAATAAAACAAATACTACTACTACTGCTAATAATTGAAATCAGCAATGGAGATAAGAATAGAAAGCAAAAAGAATGAAATATGTGGACAGTTATGGCTGTGCAGTGCTAAACAAAAGGGTTTTTAACACATTATGATATCATTTCACATGTTATTTTGGTGTTTTGGAGTGATACTGATGGTTTGGTAAACTTGTTAGCATGTTCTTTATGCTATAGTTATCTGAATAACTCTTAATAGCTATGGCCACGTTCGCGTTCTGCCTTTGGCAATGTGTGTTCAATTGTATTATTGACTTTTTAATATTGAAATGCATGCTTTTAATTTGTGGCGCTTTCACGCCCAAGTAGGGGCGCACTCGCACGCCAGAAGAAGACGGACAGCTATGCAGCGTCTCTGATCGAGTGGCCGAGAGAGAGAGAGAAACTCGGCTGCGAACCAACGTTCATTGTTTATGCTTGTAAAATATCTCTAGAGAGGCAAGGCCTGTGTGTATCATTGTTTGTTTTCCACCCGTGATCGGACACTTAGAGCCAGTTGTGTGGTTGTTTGAACGATGTGCTAATGCTAGAGAACGCATGATATAATTTATTTATGTTGATGCGAACCTGTTTGGTATCGAGGACGAAATTGATTCAGCAAATTATACAGACGTCCAGCATCGTCATTTGGGAGTTTAGCTCGCTGTATAGCCAGGACCGAGCCGTAGCTTCCTGGTGAGGACAGTATATTCGCATTTCGTTGTTCATGCATCATGTAACATCATACTGTACACTTATTCAGCATGTTGTTTTCTATTGTATTTTTATATTAAATTGTCTTTCAAGATGACGTATCTGTTCTATGTGTTGGATTTTATCTAATAAATTTCCCCCCAAAATGCGACTTATATTCATTGGGCATTTTATAGCTGGTGCTACTTATACTCAAGTACGACTTATAGTCCGAAAAATACGGTATGAGAATTGCCGTTCATGAGGAAGATCATGTTAAAGGCAAACACACATACTAGTAAATTCTGTATACACTAGATGGAGAGATGTGGACCATCCTCCAGGCTCTATTTGACCTCTATGTTTGAGCTCACTTTCAGAATCCAATCACGCCGAAGTCTCCGGGGGGGAAACAGGGCATGTGGAATAAGGATTCTCAATTCAGGGAGCAACAGCAGTATAAAGTTCATGTAAACTGTGTCTATTTCTATGTACTATTCTACTGGGTTTAACATAGCTCGTGTCTCCGTCTGTGTGCGTTTCAGTGTCTGGTGGGAGTTCTGTAATAAGGAGCGTGTGGACTTCACAATTTATAGATGACTAGAATAGGCAGATGAATGAAGTGTAAAAAAAACAGCTTTCAATGATAAGATTTTCAAGGGATCCACGGATAGAAAGACTTGTAGTTCTTAGAAGATAAACGTTATTATGAGTTAAAATAATTTTGATATTGAAATCCTTTTTATACAATTTGTAAAATTAGTTTAACTCATTTGCTCCCCAAAACGTATAAATACGTTCTATATTTAACTGCTTCAGTGTCCCAAAAACGTATTTATACGACTTTTGCGTTTTTTTGTTGTTGTTGGTTTTTTTGGGACAATAGGCATCGAGAGGTTCCCATGTATTTAAGATACAATGCACAAAGCTCAAAACCCATTTTAAAGCAATAAAACTGGCCACTGGAGGGCAGTAGCGCATTTCGTAAGACCCCCAACCCGATTCAACCAGTGCAGCGTTGAGTCCTTGCTGCTCGCCGAGCAGAGCCTGCACCGCCGTGCTCGCCACTCGTGTCCCCCGCACCCTACAATGTCCCCCACGGAAACGCGCACGGCCAACCCAGTTCCTCCCAAGGAACACAAGTTCCACAGGTGAGCGACGAAGTGGTCACCACAAAAGAAAGACTAAAAAAAAATCCACCTTTACGAGACAGGCGGCGATCAGGGAAAAGTTTAACCCACTGTCGCGGCCACCATGGCGTCATCTCTCAGTTAGTTATGTGTAAATAAGTTGTTACTTTGCTATCAAAAGCTCTATTTGTCTGGTTGTTTATGTTATTTTGTTAAAGGAAAACATTATTCAGATGTTTGGGATGTAACTAAAGCAAAAAATAGCTGTGTTAAAGTCAAAGCTATGTTTTAAATGTATGCATTTACAAAAAGCTAATTTTCTCCGTTTTTTTCATCAGAAATTGGAAAATTGCTCAAACTAAGCTATTTTCTAATGCTGATCTCTAAAGAATGGAAAAAGATATGAACTTACTTTTTTTCTGCTGAAGGAAGAGAGTCTAATCTTTCTTTTGATGGGTTCCATGTTTATATAGCAATAGAAAATAATTTTCTGTGGGCCTTGCAAAATCAGTCAAAATCCAGTAAAACGGCCGGGAGCGAATGGCCTTGCTCCGGTGAAAATGGCTGGGAGTGAATGAGTTAACTAGTCGGTCACCATTGTTGTTGACGTCGCAGTGCGGTAACATCACTGGGTTACGCTGCCGGGTTTCCAGAACTCTAGCGACATATACATGCCATCTGTTCAACCATTTCAATTCGAACCCGAGAGGAACATTAATGATCATTACAGCACTGTTGACAGTTCACAAAATGAGCAGCTAAAGCAAAATGAACAGGAAAGACGGGATAAGACAATACGAGAGTAGGACAAAACTGGTGTTCTGCCAAAATGTGCCACACTGACGAAACGTCCTACAAGAGGCGAATTTGACACCCAAAGTACTACCGTACGCTTTCACCTTGTTTTGTTTAGACAAATACAGACAGAACATACGAAAGATGCCATGATAAAATACTTAAACATAGTAAAATCAAACAAGGGTGGTTTAAATACCCTAATGTGGTCAACAGATCAGCAATCTGCTTTAAAGCTACCACAAGAAAACACAACGCTTAAAAGAATGAGAGGGAAACACATGCAAAAATTATTTTGAGGCAATGAAAAGGTAATAAAAGACTCAATAAAAAAGCAAATAGTAAGTACTCACCACTTTTAACCGATGTTCGCATGTGTTGGGCGTCTCGTCGCATAGAAGGAATTGCAGAAAACCGGTTGTGGTTGCCTAGTGACAGTGACAAACTACATCATCACTCTGAGCATCCAATGCTCGCATAAAACATGGCGCCCTCAGTAGGTCACATCATGTACTAGATATTGTAGATTTTTAAAGGGTACCACGGATAAAATTTGAAATAAAAAAAAATTAAACTAGTAGCTCGCCATTGTTGTTGAAGTCGCAGGGAGTGACGTCACATGGTTAGGCTGCCGTACTTCCACAGTGTCACTCTTTAACTATGCAAGGTAGTGATTTAAATAAACCACAAGGTTCAAAAGTGAGTTTTAAATTAATTAGAGAGCAAGCCAATGAGTGTGTTTTGTCCGTCGACTGACGCAGTAGTTTTCTATTTAGTTTGGGTCCATCGTGCGTTATGTTCATTTGAGTGTAGTCTTCACAACATACAAGACTCCTGATAATGGCTCCCAGCATCATAGTTTGTAAATTGTGACTAAATATTTCCATCCAGTATATTTGTTGAGCTAAATGCATTGCTAAAATGTTAAAATTGAGTTTGACCAAAGTCTGAGTAAATTTTGTGAGTATTTTGCATATCTATTTTGATTGTGAATTTGTGAATGCCAGTTCTCTTTGCATTTTTGTTTAACTGTGTGAGAATATGGCCTCATTAATACAGATTGAAGCACTTTTCTTTTCGTGAACATAATTTTTTTAAGTGATATGAATATTATTTTTGTTGTTTTTTCACTATATGATACTTATTTTTGTTGTGAAGGAGTTGCCGAAGCTTTTGCCAATAAACAGTGCGGTCCGAGCTACGAATCTGAAGGCCTGTATCCACTTGCCTTTCTCTGCCTCTTAGATCTCTATGTGGAATAGGCAGCAATCAAACTAAGTTTAATACATTTATTCGTTTTCCGTGTTGCTTATTCACCGGGACGCAACCGGCAGGATGATCAACAATCTGGACATCTGCTATTACGTGACAAAGATAAGGTTAGACGCATTATACGTTTCAGTAGAGGCAAACGTTTTCGTGTGTTGTGATGCACAACCCCGGGCTATCAGCAAAAATAATCAAACTGCTGTGTTCCATTGTATACCCTAATCATATGTAAAGCACACGACAGGTGTGGATGTTAACTATCGCCATAATAATATTGGAATAAGTTGGATCATACAATAGTTTACCGTGAAGATCTGCAAACACTCTCCTGCTCTCGACACTAAAGCATAGGAGTGGTGTAACTAGCGAACTTGACAAAAAATGCTACTCGTCTCATCCCATCCTTATTGTTCATTTTGCTTTTGCTGACCTTCTCATTAATGTTACACTCAGGTTCAAATTGCAGAATGGCAGAACCGATGACATGTTAATGTAGTTAAAGAGTGACACTGTGGAAGTTCGGCAGCGTACCTGTGACGTCAACGTTGTGCGAGATCAACAACAATGGCGATCTACTAGTTAAAATTATTTTACGAATTTTATTGAAAACATTAAGAGGGGTTTTAATATCAAATAATTATAACTCGTACTAACATTTATCTTTTAAGAACTACATGTATTTCTATCCGTGGTACCCTTTAAATCAATGGCAATATTTTATGTGCTTATAATTTTATGTGTTTATAATAACATATTTTAGTAAAGACAACAATTGTTGCTTATTAGAGCCTACAAGTCTTTAAGTTCGAGGTTCCCGATAAGGACTTGCGTACCTTCTTATTACAGCCAAGAAAAACCAGGACCAATGTCACAGCAGTGCATTTCAGATGGATTTTGCTTTTGAATGTGACAGGTACATTAGGATTTAAAATCCAAATACATTGCTGATATTTAATATTTTTAGTTTTTTTCAATACTATATATACAGTATAATATATATATATATATATATATATATATATATATATATATATATATATATTTTTTTTTTTTTTTTTTTTTTTAATGAGTAGAAATACATGACTTACTTGCCATAACCAAATTTGTCTTCTGTTACCTTTGGTATAAAATCGGAATTTCATTGCTTTAAAAGCTTAAAGGAAAACCGGTTTAGGGCTTCTTTTCTGGTTACTCTAAAGTGCAATATCAATGAAGCAAATAAATAGAGCAGTAAAATTGTGGATGTTCAATGAACTTGTAATTACCGCATTGTGTTTGTTTTCCCAGATATGGTAGAGGCACTCAAAGCACTTGCCTGCAGCTGTGCAGCATATTCGGTAAAATGTGTAACAAGGGAACAGAATACGTGGTGAAATATGGGAGCGAATACAGAGCCTAATAAGCACAAATTTACAATTCAATCACATAAACAAGATAGTGTTTCATTTTAATCCCAGCAAGTTAGCTCTCATCTCTACCAATAACAAACAAGCCAACCTTAATCTTCAACTTATTTAAAAACCCATACATTTCCTACTATGCCTTAAAAATGCAAATCAATAAAAGCGTATATCAAATATTTTTTTGTGTGAGAGGTAGTCATGTGTGCGCACGCTATGGATTAGCCTGCAGAGAATGTGGCAGAATCAGACAGCATGCAAGCCTAATCATTAGCATCATGCCAAGGAAGAAGGCCCACTGAGCTCAATAAAACAATATGCTAGTTATTTTTCACACAATAGCTTTCTGCTTAATATATACAAGTAATGGTCTGAGTCTCTTGAGCCTCAGTGCTTGTGGGGGGAAAAAAAGCGAGGATTATTTTTTAACATTTTTACCAGGTCCAAGAAAACAAGCTGCTCATACATTAATGTGTGAAGTTTGAATTTTTTACCTCTAGCATCTTTACATACTATTCTGAAAAGTCTGACAGTGAAGGAGATTAAGTCTCTTTGCTCCACCATAACATGCGTTTTCATCAGTAAATCACAATCACAACTGTAACCAAAGGTCTCACTACACACACTGCTGCCAAAGACACAAGTAAAAGCAACCTATGAAACATTGAACTGGTAGATATAGTAGTCTCTGGTGGCTGATGGATATTTCGCTTAGAGGTGTGTAGAAATGTTCACCGTGTGCGTATGTGTGTATGCGGCTTTGCGTGCGTATGTGTGCACAACGGGACAAGGGAACTCCAAAATGCATTGGGTCACTGCTGATCACATGACCATGGAGATAATGGTCCAAACAACCTTGACGAGAGTGGAAGAGGTCTCTCTATTTAATTAGAAACTTTAATATTTCATTCTCTGCTACGCCTCATTAGAGTTCTTCCATCACACACTCACAGGCCTGTGCCCATAAGCACACACAGGCACACACATTGGACTACTCTCAGTGGTCATGAACACTGGCCAAGAATATTTCTTTCAGTATTCTACATGTTTTGTCAGATGGTGATGAGAAGTCGATGGTTTTATAAAAATTGCGTGAATTAGAAAGCTGCTAAAACAATAAATATACAATGTTGTGAAAAAGGATTTTACCACTTCCATATTTATAATTTTCCTTTCCGTATTTATCACAGTTGACTTCTTCTGATCATCAAAACAATTTCAAATTCACACAAAGACATCCGAAAGTACCCCCCCCCAAAAGCTGTTTTTCAAGCATTTGAGCAATTCAGGGTCATAAAACTGGATTCATTAAGGTGAGGTCATAAGTATACATGTGCTGATTACCGGTTTCAAGTTATACAGTGGTGTGAAATCAAAACCGCAAAAATTTCCATCATACGTCCCTTAATGTATTGCCGGTAGCTACCTTTTATATCCCAAAAATGCATGGAGACATCCATCACTTGCAGCTGAAAGGCTCAACACTCCCCCACCAGTTGTTACTCAGTGTCAGTAAGTCAGCTGTGCTACACAATGGCTGGAGGAGGTGAAACTCCTGAACGTTTCCCCCCATCGAAAAAAACAAAATCACTGGTGTTGGAATACGTTGGATACAGAAAAGTTACAATAGGCTGCGGCTTAAAGGACGAGGGCCAACTGACATGGAAAACATTTGCCTGGTATACCAGACTCACCGCTCTTCCAGCAATTGAGTCTGGCGGCCGTCCGGCGGATCAAATTCCGAGGGCGGAGCAAGCCACAGCAAACAGACAGCGGAGTGGACCAATCAGCGACGGGCAGACGTGACGTTGTTAAAGCGACAAGTAATTAGCGTGAGCGGAGAATGGAGACGTTTGTTCAACATGGCTAGCGCGAGCACTGTTGACTGTTGTGAATTTAAAACTGGTTTTACCGCAGATTGGAACATATTCTCGGCTCTCCCGTTCACCATCTGTGTTGTTGTAGAGACGACTTTCGGCGCGCAAGAGTGACGTTACTCGTTCTGAACACGTCACACAAATAAACGATTCTGATTGGACGGTTGATTTTGTACTTGTTCGAGAGGCCGTTAACGGGCTGGGTCCCAGACTATTTCTCACAGTGTTTGAAAAATACAGGGAGAATAGTCTGGCGGTGCCAGGCAAGGAAAACATGTTTGCGGAGGCAATACCTCCAATATGATTTCACATTTATACACATTTAAAGGTTATTAAACACTGTCATTAACTTTTCCCACCAGCTACGTGAGTTAAGTCCAGCGTGTTTATTGTGTCTAGCGGTGGTAAAACAAGGTGTTTTTTTTTCTCTCTGGCAACTGTCTATGTTGAGAAAGAGTGTGTGTGTTTAATGCAAAGATGATTCGAGTCATACACACGTGCTTTTTATGAAAAATAATTAATTTTGTTCTGATGGTAATAATGTGGAGCTGTGGGTTTAGGCTCACATAAAGGACTGCATTTATTTTAATGTATTGGCCCGACTATAAGACGGTGTTTTTTGCATTGAAATAAGACTGAAAAAGTGCGGGTCGTCTTATATTCGAGGTCTAGACATTATACCTATTCACGACGCTAGATGGCGCCAGATATCATTGAAGCGATTTTCTGTCATGACAAATCTCAGCTACTCTCAAGTTTAACCAGTTTGCATTATTTTATTGCAATGTTTTTCCTTATTCAGATTCGTTTCTAGGCTACAGTTACAGTTAGACTGCACTTTGATGGTTAATGCAGTTATTGCAATTTTGTTGTTTTATCACAATAGATTGGTTTCTTTACATTTCAAAAACCAGAAGCCATTCATTTACGAAGGTGATTGCACTTTAGTTTACATATTTAAATGTTCAGATATTAAGATTTGAATGAGGCAAAATAACATGCTTTTTCTCTCAAATACATTGTTATAATCATTTGTTTATGATGTACTGCAATTAGTTTCTGTATAAAAATTTATATGGCGTTCAAAAAGTCTTTTTTCAAACGAGTCTTGAAAAAGAGGGGGTCGTCTTATAATCACGACCGTCTTATATTCGGGCCAATACGGTAATTGTGTTTAGAATATTTCGTTTTTTTTCAAAATATTTTAACTTAACCTTATACTTATGTTTCAATTTTGCTAATATGTTTTGAAACATAAAAATCCTGTTCAATGTATTTATTTATATTTTTAACCCAGATATCTCAAAGTAACACATTTTAGAGTTTTAATTGCAATACCGTGATACCGTAAAACCGTGATACTTTGGCTTAAGGTTATCATACCGTCAGAATATCATACCGGCACATGCTTAGCCATAAGTGGACTTTTTGTACGTTTCGACTTAATCCTGCTGCATAACTTAGGAGTGTTGGTGCATGAAAGATCAAACAAATGGCTAGAAATTTGCCTGCAGAAAGTGCTTGGTGAAAGCAAAATTCATTGCTTTATTAATCACAGTAAATCTGAGGTCTTGAAGTAGCAAAGCAGCCCCAGACCATGAACATGCTACCACTAATACTCTGCGCATAGTTGTCAATTTTACCCTGTGTCCGTTTTAAGTTTGAGTTGTGTAAACTAACTCATGAGGCCTGCAGTGATGTTGTTCTACATTCTTTCGTGACTTCCTCACATACCAGTCATCTTGAAGTAATATAAGTTGGCCGATTACTCCCAGGAATGTTTACCAATGTTAAAAATTGTAATCATTTGACGATTATTGTGGTTCATTTGAGTCCCAAGGCCTTGGAAATGTTTTTGTAACTTTTGCCAAAAAGAAAAACATTTTGATTCACTTGAATTTTGGGGGGGCTTGTAGTGCATTGTGTTTGTTTTTGCCATCTAGTAGGCTACAATACTGTATTATTCAGACTATGTTACAGGTTTTTTTTTATTATTATCATTCATAGAAATAGCACCAATGCCTATACTTAGGAGTGATAATGGCCTTAAACGTTTAATTTATTGAACTATACTGCATGTAGGCTACACTAATGCTATCTTGTCCGGATATCTCATTACACGGGCAAGAGATACAGATAATTTCTTAAATGCCGGATACCCATGTAAAATCAGAGCCAACGGAAGTGATGCCATTGCTATTTTTTGTGTGGCATTACGGCATCGTAAACAATGGCGGCGAATGGTACGGACGCAGATTTCCTGCTCCTCTGTTTACAACTGAAAGGGCTTTTAAGCTTGAATATGTCTGGAGAAGACATCGAACAACGCCAAAAAATTATAAGCATCTGGTTCAGAGGTGACCCGTGCAGATGATGACGTCACACACGAGGCTGCTCCTTTTGCAGGCGTCCCATGAAGGAGCATGGTGTTTTTAATCACACCCTAAACATAGTGCGGACAGGTTTAAAATATTGTCCAAATTAGGCAAATAAAAGTATCCATCCTAGTGTAAGCTCTATTTTTGTTGAGTACATTTCCCCAAACAAATGTGACTGGTGCAACTATATTCCTCTCCATGATGGATTTTGACTGGCACGATAAATTTACAATAGAGTATGAAAACTCACTCAATAAGTCCTATTGTAGTGATATTCCAATCATACAAATCATCGGTAATCAGATCAGGGTTTATCCAAAGAAATTGGACAGTCACAAATTTACAAGGATCAGTTACAGTTAATAATCTTAAGAAATAAAGGTTATTGGTGACGGTTCTGGTTAACGATTTTCCCATTTAAAATACTGTATGGAGAAGTGTTAAGCAATCCATGCAGACATATTTTTTAAAATGAGCTTTGATATTTTACAGGTGTGAACAGTAATGGGATGTCACGATCCGATCATGTGATCAGAAATCCGGCCGATCGTGCCATTTTTCAGAGGATTGGAATCGGGTGAAGAGGATCAGGTTTTTAATAAAAAAAAAAAAAAAAGTGGTACCTCGACATAAGATTGCTTCAACACACAATCTTTTCGACATCTGACGTAAAATTGGACTAACCATTTGTTTCTACATCCGACAACATGCTCGAAATACGACGACATGACAGCGCCGCAGACAGACGCACGGCGGATTTTCTAGTGAGATAAATCAACACAGGTTTCAAAAAGGTTAGTACAGGTGGTGAAACAAGGAAAAAGGTGACACTTACCTTTGAAATTAAGATGCAAATGATAGAAAAATATGAGCGTGTGGTGCGCATCCGTGAACTGGCTGAACAATACAGCCGTAGAATGTCTACGATCTCTATGGTCCTCCTATGACCTACGTTTGACAGTCTTTATAAATCCCGTGGGCGTTTTTTTATTTTGACGGAATTCATTTGATATTGTCCAAAGTATGGCTTTTCCTTTGAACTGTGATAACTAAGTCATTTATGAATAATATTTCACTTTCAACCACTCAAAAATGTTCATTGGCATCAGACCTATCTACACATATATAGTTTTTACTTTTTTATTTTTTTTTAATGCCCCCATGGACATTAATAGCAGTATTATTCTAATAACAAAACTAACTATGCTGTATATATATATATATATATATATATATATATATAAGTCAAATTTGAATATTTCATAAGACATAGTAAGAGACCCAAATAAGTCCATAAGTCATAACAACAGATTTTTTTTTTATGCATGCGTTTTTACACAATGGCAGTTTTATGAATCAAACTAAATTCTTGTGATTTTGTCCAAAATATGGCTTTTCCTTTGAAGTGTGATAACTAAGTCATTTATGAATATTTTTTCACTTTCAGCCATTAAAAAATGTTCATTGGCATCAGACCAATCTACACATATATAGTTTTTACTTATTTATTTTTTTAATGCCCCCATGGACATTAATAGCTGTATTATTCTAATAGCAAACCTAACTATGCTGTGTATATATATATATATATATATATATATATATATATATATATATATATATATATATTTATATATATGTGTGTGTATATAATATACGGAAAAAAACTTTAAAAAAAAAAATAAAAGCCAGAATATGAACAAATAACACCAACAGGTAAAATTGAGGTGACAATTATTATTGTGGTAACATCGCCAAAGAAATCGCAAGCTTCGTCAGGTTTTTATCATTTATTTCAGAACTTGTCCAACACAACACGTCTACTTTCCGCCGCAGTTGACGGTGTTCTCAACAAAACATTAAAAGTGAACGTAAACTCTCAACCGCACCGCTCCCTCTCTCTGTTACGTCAGCGACGCGGTGCGTTCAGGTACAGCACGCAAAACACGTCCGCCACATTGGACCCCGATCCGTTACATTATTATTATTTTATTATTCCGTTTTTTATTAATAATTTATTTGTTTATGTGTAATTGAAATTTGTGATAGTACCAGCAGTATTTATTAAGAATTTAGTGTAGATTTTGGGGTGTGGAACGAATTAATGGAATTATAATGTTTTCATATGGGAAAATCCTGATCGACATACGACCAATTCAACTTACAAATGGTCCTTGAACGAATTAACTTCGTATGTAGAGGTACCAATTTTTTACTGCTTCATTTTCGTACAGCCTTTCAATCTACCTCCTGCTGCTTTTCTTGGTCACCAGGCAGCTAGAGTTAGCTACTTAAAGTTAATGATGATTGACAGGTGTGTAGCTTTGATCTGGTGAGTGAAGACTCTGTAGCGCTATGATAAAACCCACACATGTGTCAGTCATCATTTAGCTTGTTACACACTGCCGGTATTGTTCTATGGCAACTCATTGCTGTTCTCAGCAGCATGAGCGTTAAAATGTGAGCGGATTTGAGTGGACTCAGTCAATGAAGCATTTATTGAAGACAAGCATTTTCTACATTATTCTTGTCTAGAAATATTTCATATTATGAATTCAGAACTTTAATTTAAAAAAAAAAATTGTCAGATTCTCAAAATCAGGTCACCTGGACTTGGGTGCAAAAATATGCAATCGCCATCCAAAGTACAGTCTGTACAAAATGATACATTGTATGTGTATTTGTTTGTATAGTTTGTATTACCAAATTAACTGAGTCTTTTTATATTTTGTGTTGCATCGCAATGACTTCGAGTCACTAAGACACAGAGATGTGTCATCCCAGACATCCCCCTCCTGCTGCCACTGCCACAACCCTACCTTGGTCCTGGTAATGGGAAGCATGAAAGTGATGACCACACACTTTGGGTGATTCCATACAAGGACACGTCATTCTGGCAGTGATAACACTTTAACCTGAACAAGACACTTGACTGGTGACTGCTTGTTGTCTTTCATATCTCTTTCTTACTGAAAAAGTACACGCTACAAGGTCAAGTTCACATGGGGATGATACAAACTTAGGAACAGTAATCCATACCATAAACAGGACAAACACCTGATGCAAACAGCAGAAATTTGTAAATATATATATTTTTTATTATTATTATTATTATAACATTAGTCGTTGTCATAATAAAAAAATTGTACATCACAATGAGGTCCTGTTGTTACATCTCATGGTGAGGTAGTAAACTTTGATCATAAGCTTTGTAGTACTCAGCTGCTATACATAACGAAACAAAAATGGGAGATAGGTGACAGAAGTCAGTGGAGCGATGTTGTGAGAGCAATTAAATACCTAATTGATGGTTATTGACAGGGGGTGAAAAGTGATACTCATTATAAGGGGCCATGCTCTGATGGAGGCCCACAAAGAAAATTTGAACATTAGGTCATCGTTTGCAAATTTAAATATTAATCATTATAATTTTAATAGGAATAAACCGAAGGGTTTATTTTTCTTGTTTTGTTTTTGGCAAAAAGTAAACACCCAGAGAGCATATGTATTACCAGCCACCACCACCCAACCCCCGTATTTTCATTAAATGGTTTGGTCCGCCCTTCCTTCGGTCAGACCGGGAGCAGCGGTAAACATTTACACCAGACAAGACTCGGAGTGCGCGGAGCACGGTACTGCAGAAATGTTTTCAAAACAAAAATCGGGTTTTCAAAAGAGGAAAGAAAAGAAAGCAAAACAGGAGATGGGTAGAAAAGGCCTACAGGATGTGAATAAGTAGTGAATAAGGTTGGTGTCTTGTGTCAGTGTAGTGCTGAAAATTAACCAGTTATCTTAGCTCAGTCTAGTATACGCTGTATGTTTATATTCAGTGCCTTGCAAAACTATTCGGCCCCCTTGAATCTTGCAACCTTTCGCCACATTTCAGGCTTCAAACATAAGGATATGAAATTTTAATTTTTTGTCAAGAATCAACAACAAGTGGGACACAATCGTGAAGTGGAACAACATTTATTGGATAATTTAAACTTTTTTAACAAATAAAAAACTGAAAAGTGGGGCGTGCAATATTATTCGGCCCCTTTACTTTCAGTGCAGCAAACTCACTCCAGAAGTTCAGTGAGGATCTCTGAATGATCCAATGTTGTCCTAAAGGACCGATGATGATAAATAGAATCCACCTGTGTGTAATCAAGTCTCCGTATAAATGCACCTGCTCTGTGATAGTCTCAGGGTTCTGTTTAAAGTGCAGAGAGCATTATGAAAACCAAGGAACACACCAGGCAGGTCCGAGATACTGTTGTGGAGAAGTTTAAAGCCGGATTTGGATACAAAAAGATTTCCCAAGCTTTAAACATCTCAAGGAGCACTGTGCAAGCCATCATATTGAAATGGAAGGAGCATCAGACCACTGCAAATCTACCAAGACCTGGCCGTCCTTCCAAACTTTCTTTTCAAACAAGGAGAAACCTGATCAGAGATGCAGCCAAGAGGCCCATGATCACTCTGGATGAACTGCAGAGATCTACAGCCGAGGTGGGAGAGTCTGTCCATAGGACAACAATCAGTCGTACACTGCACAAATATGGCCTTTATGGAAGAGTGGCAAGAAGAAAGCCATTTCTCAAAGATATCCATAAAAAGTCTCGTTTAAAGTTTGCCACAAGCCACCTGGGAGACACACCAAACATGTGGAAGAAGGTGCTCTGGTCAGATGAAACCAAAATTGAACTTTTTGGCCACAATGCAAAACGATATGTTTGGCGTAAAAGCAACACAGCTCATCACCCTGAACACACCATCCCCACTGTCAAACATGGTGGTGGCAGCATCATGGTTTGGGCCTGCTTTTCTTCAGCAGGGACAGGGAAGATGGTTAAAATTGACGGGAAGATGGATGCAGCCAAATACAGGAACATTCTGGAAGAAAACCTGTTGGTATCTGCACAAGACCTGAGACTGGGACGGAGATTTATCTTCCAACAGGACAATGATCCAAAACATAAAGCCAAATCTACAATGGAATGGTTCAAAAATAAACGTATCCAGGTGTTAGAATGGCCAAGTCAAAGTCCAGACCTGAATCCAATCGAGAATCTGTGGAAAGAGCTGAAGACTGCTGTTCACAAACATTCTCCATCCAACCTCACTGAGCTCAAGCTGTTTTGCAAGGAAGAATGGGCAAGAATGTCAGTCTCTCGATGTGCAAAACTGATAGAAACATACCCCAAGCGACTTGCAGCTGTAATTGGAGCAAAAGGTGGTGCTACAAAGTATTAACACAAGGGGGCCGAATAATATTGCACGCCCCACTTTTCAGTTTTTTATTTGTTAAAAAAGTTTAAATTATCCAATAAATTTTGTTCCACCTCACGATTGTGCCCCACTTGTTGTTGATTCTTGACAAAAAATTACAATTTTCTATCTTTATGTTTGAAGCCTTAAATGTGGCGAAAGGTTGCAAGGTTCAAGGGGGCCGAATACTTTTGCAAGGCACTGTAAATATATTTTTATCTTAAATTAATGCAGAAAATGCACAAATTAGTGTGTAAAGAGTCACCAGAATGCAGGAAATTAAGTAGTTGATACTTTTAAATGTGTGTGTCCCCCGGCACTGGTGGTGGGGCCCAAAGTGATATCTTTTCATGGGGCCCAAAATCCCTGGCAGCGCCCCTAGTTATTGCTAAATGTTTTTTTTTTTTCTTATTTATAAAATTTGTAACCGTTTAAATGAATAGTTGAAACCCCAAAAATTATAATATTACATTTAGTATTCATGATTATCAGCAAATGAGTCAAAAATAGATTACACTATGTGCTGACCTACAGGAAATTTGCCAGTAGTTTACTTTTAGTGTTTCGTATTATTATTTTTTTCCCTATTTTAACTTAGTTTACTATCTTAGCAGCCTGCTTTTACAGTTACTCAATAGGTTATTCCTTGAAATAATTATAACAGAAAAATATGTGAGTTGTTTAGTACCCAATATTGTGGCTGCTGTGTTTGTATGTGTTTTTGCATTATTCTGTTTATATGCAATTTATTCATAGCAGTGGTGTGTGTGTGTTCGTGTGAGTTTATGTATGGAACAATATGTGTTTGTGTGTGAGCAGGGAGAAAATATGCAGGATAATTACCAGGAAGAGGTTGGGATGGAGATGAAAGGCCTCATATTGATTCTTGAAAGGACCTGACAGCTTGCCTGAGTGTTTTATTTCTCTCGCATTGTTTGTTTTGCATATAAAGGATTCCATTTTCTCACAAATTCTGATTGCTGTAATGACAGGAGACCCTCTGCATGCTGAGGGGCAAACCAGGCTGTGGTAACGGTTTAGAGACAGAAGAGGGATATAGATAAATTGTGTGACCTCTGCAGAGGCCCTCCTGCTTGTCAAACCGCCAACAATCAGGGAGAGAAAAGATGAATCAAAATGACTTGGAACAAAGAAGCCAGTACAGGAAGAAGACTTCCTAACACAGAGCCACGCACCAAATACGAATAAACTGTGGGGAGGGTTAGTGAGTACTGTAGCTTGGGTCAAACTATAGAGTGCATCTAACTTTGAGCTGCAATGCCCAAATTTCACAAAGTTTAAAAAAATCCATACATATACACCTCACCTGATTATAAGGTGTAGTGCTGTCTTCACGTGCTCTAGGAAAGATAATTCTTACCACTTGCGGGTTAGTAATTATGAGCGCCTCATATTCATACGGTGAAAAACACACACAAGGCTGAAAAAGCTGTTTCTGCTCTTGCACCCTTCTTTAAAATAAACTGCTGTATTTTAAGCCAAAAGAACTGTTGTGTTCAATATAAAAATATGTCTATATGCTGCCATAGCAGTTTCATGGCGCATTAAGCCCCCGGACTATTTTTAATTCGTCTGTTTTACCCTAGAGACCCCCGTTTACAGACACTGCGCAACAGCTTTTGTTTCAACCCAGCCTTAAAAACAGGGGTGGGCAAACCGGTTCTCGAGGGCCGCAGTGGGTCCTGGTCTTTGTTCCAACTGATTCAGCACACACAGTATAACCAATGAGGTTTCAGTGGAAACAAGGAGCACCTGACTGCAATCAACTGATTGCACTTGTAAGAAACCAGATTGGTGAAAGGCTGTCCTCATGATGGGTATGAACAAAAATCCGCACCCACTGCGGCCCTTTGTGGAATTAATTGCCCACCCCTGCCTAAAAAGAAGGTTAGTAACTATATTTATTATTCGAATTGTCTACCATTTTTAGCTTACAATCATTAATTGATGTCTAATATTTAGTTTAAAAAAAAAAAACAAAAAAAGCCTAAAAAAATATTCACTCACACATTTTAAACTTTTAAACATATCATGTCACAATGAAATAATAGTGTCTGTACATAGGTCATGGATATCTACCTCATAACTATCGCTTAATTGTATTCTTTTGTTACTGTCACATTTTCCCCGATATTTCAGATGATAAATAATCGATCCAAACAAAGAAAATTTGAAGAAAAAAACTTTTAAAAGGGTAAATACAGTATTTGAAAAAGAAAATCTCAACCACTCCTTCTTGTCGGTGGCTTCCGCGTCGCGACCCTTGTTATATTCAGTGTTGTTAATAATGGCGTTAAAGTATAACAGCGTTACTAACCGCATTATTTTTTTTCAGTAGTGAGTAATCTAATTAATTAATTTTCTCATCTTGGCAACGCCGTTACCGTTACTGAGGATATAAAGGCGTGCGTTACTATACGTTACTACGTTGGTTGAATGACGCAAGGAAAGTCTGAGAGACACGGACTCATGGAGACGAGAGGGCATAGCGGGAGTGGAAAGAAGGGAAGGGAGCTGTTGTGACGCCGTTGCAAACGCTACGGTTGCAAAAGCTAGGTGGCTCCAATAATACCTGACTGTAGCCAATAGCCTACAAACTACGCCCAAATGATGCTAAGGTAGATATATGCATATAGAACTAGATGCGAAATGATCGACTCACTGGCGTGAGTGAACAGCTTCCTTCTTAAAGCAATAGACTTCTCAGGAATGCTCTGTTGTAAAGAACCTTCCGAGCGAACCTAAGTAACTTTTTATCTACTAGTCCTTCTAAAAAAAATTAGCATATTGTGATAAAGTTCATTATTTTCTGTAATGTACTGATAAACATTACTTTCATATATTTTAGATTCATTACACACGACTGAAGTAGTTCAAGCCTTTTATTGTTTTAATATTGATGATTTTCTAGGACTAGTAAAATATTCCTAAATCGGCCATATCTTGAGTTGAATCTGTTTTAAAACTTTCACATGTCGAAAGTAGACAGAAGGGAACTAATGCAATAATGGGAGCAATTTTAACAAGTTTAACGGTTGATTGATTCACAACATTAAATGACTTCCAACATAGCAATTGTTACTATGTTTTTTTTTTTTCAAGTAACTAGTTACGCTTACATTCAGGTAACTGAGTTAATAACTCAATTACTTTTTGGGAGAAGTAATTTGTAACTGTAATTAATTACTTTTTAAAAGTAAGATTGACAACACTGGTTATACTGCTGTGTTTCACCCATAAAATACCCCCAAAGTCCGGCTTTGGCCTTTCACTGCTGTGTCTTGACACTCGGTGATACATGCTACACGGAGTTTTTGGATCGAAACAAGGTAAGTACGTGATAATATCTCATTAAAATCAGCGTGTCTTTAATGATGCTTGCTCATGCTCGCACCTCAAGTTACTGGAAAGCCAGAAAAAGACGTACATTGCAGTTGAACGCTAGCGCGAGAGTTTTAATCATTTATGATTAGACATAAATGGTTCTTCTGTAGTGGCAGCAAGAGTCGTCTCTTGAAAGCAAGTCAGCATGTACCTGAAATTAATGAGTTTTCTCCAATACAGAACCTACGGATCTACCACTAGTTTAGGATTTATTTGGAGAATAGAACACACATAGAGCATAGATAAATACGGGAACTCGAGTATTGCCAAAATTGATTAGTTTAACTTTATTTTATTTTATCAAAAGAGAAAATATTAAGCTTGTTTGTCTTCTCCAAATAAATAAAAAAAATAATCCGCTTCATTAAAAAGCTGCACGGTATAAACGGAGAGAGAAAAGTAGCGGCATACAGTCCTAAAAATACGGTAGGGGTCATAAATTTACTGACTGACTCCAATTTGTGTTGCAGGTGAACAACATTGAAAAGCAAACAACAATTACTTTTATTGTTAGCCAACAATCAGCCTCCAAAAACCATTAAAATAGATAAGTAAATTACTCACCACATACTATACACACATTGGGCCATATCGCGTTATCAAAATATTGCAGAATGAAGACATAAAATGGCAAAAATACTTTGATTTTCATTTTTTTTTTCCAACTACCTTTAAAGCAACACTCAGTAACTTTTCAACCTTTATAAAAAATTTAATAACATTTGTGATTATATGTCGACTGACAACTAGTTGAATGACACCTCTTTTATATCTTGAGGAGGTGTGTATCGCTTTCATCAGCACTAACTAACTTTGAGGAGGGTGGTAGGAACCCTGCCACATAAATTAAAAAAAAACCTGCAAATGTGCCAACCACCGGGCCGCGGACTAATTTATTAACGACTCCTATCTGGCCTGACAAATCAATATCCCTGTCTACTCTATAGACTAATCCGAGTAAATATTTTTATAGGTCCCCATCTAGTGGTTGGCCACAATTACTAGGGTGTTTGCACACCAATAGCAGCCCAGTGCCAGTAAATGTAAACAGTAACTTTAGCTGCTGTTGTCTGTGTGCTGCGGGCGGCGACGTCTTTGGACAGCTTTTTCACAGGGAAAAGGCCATCTGCTGAGCCAGTAGAGGAGACTACAAACAAGTCCATTCTGCATAATATGTGGCTAAAACTTAGCAAACGAAGCAACAAAAGTAAATGCACTGAGAGCATCATACCTCATGGCCAATCATATTGCTAAAGCTAAGAAACCTTTCACGATTGGAGAAGAAATCATTATGCTTGCAACCACGACTATTTGCTTGCAAGTTTTAGGAGAGGCAGCTGTTAAAAAAAAAAAATGTTGATTCAGTGTATGGCGAGTGACATTTTCCCTGCACTTAATATTGGTTTTTAGCCTCGACTTGTTATTTTATATTTACTGTCATTTTCTGCCACACATTGCCGTTCCGTGACAAAAAGGCCCACATTACACTGGTCCATGGTGCAAAAAAGGTTGGGACCACTGTTTCAGGGCATGCGTGACTTCCCCTTTCCCCTTTCATTATAAAGACGGAAGTCGATGCGTACGCTTTTGCACGAATTCTGCAAAGATGGCAGAGCAACAAGAGACAAAAAGTTTTGCCTGAGGAGGAAAATAAAGGCAGGCTATCAGGATATGCAGAATTTCACTCGCTGGCATGACGCACCCCTCCCCCCCAACCAAAATCATCAGCGCTGATGTGTTTTAGCCACAAAAAGCCACAGGTTGCTAACCGTCATATGCTATTGTTTAGCCACAAGTGGATTCATTACCTCATTACTATTCAATATTTACACAGTCACTGGAAACAAAAATGTTGTTTAATCCATCTGCAGGCAGCCGGGAGATTGATTTTTGATTGATTGATGATTTTACGATACTGCAGGTGTGCGCCAGTCCTCATGGGAAACGCATTGCTGGTTCTTATGGGAAACGCAGTCTTCCTTAAGGCAAAACACTACCGCTTTTGTCCACCGGCATCACTAAAATCGACCAAAACTGAAAAGTTACATAGTGTTTCTTTAAAGATTATATGAAGTTGTTGAATATCTTCTCATTTGTTTGCAGTTCATTCAAGTTTGGCCATACCACACAATGTGTAACATGCATCAGTTCTTATGATAAAGATTAGAAGTATTTTAACTCAACTATGAAGTGATGGCTTAAACAATGATATGCTGTACATAGGTATGCATTTAGCAATTAAAAGTCAAGCAAGAAAACATAGATCCGGATCTGCTGAGGCCACCGTGAGCGCTGGAATGCATCGCCGTGTAGCATCTCGCCCTAGTGTAAACAGTCAGCGCACGCGTGTGCATGCCTCCACTTCTCCAGGGCTGCTTCCCATTTCCCCCCCAGTGACCAATTCCCCCCATTCAGACCTTTGTTCCATCCGCTACCACGGATGCAGTCTTCAACCACACGATTTTTACAGAAACACAACATCTGGATGCCCCTTCCTGCAGCTGTCCCTATCATAGACTTGGAAAGAATGTAGCCTTGCTTTATGCTCAATTGGAAATCACACGGTTAAAAAGAGCAAAAACAAAATTGCATATGTTCCCACTTAAGGTTCAGATAGATTTTTTTTTTCTTTGCAAAGGTTGCTGTGGTAATAAGGATGTACATGGCCTTCACAAAGTTGTTTTACCCTTTAAAAAATGAATAAATAAAAACTAAAGCGACTGATGAGATACATTAATTAGATTGGTTTAATGCTCAGTGGTACTGTTTTTATTTATATGGCAGTCATGTATTTCAAGTACCCTAGTAATGAAATATGTCCTGTAAAATAAGCCATCAACAAATAAAGATGGCTGTTGCTCAAGAAAAGGGATAAATATCTATCGTGGTTCACCAAAACTAATTGGATATGCAGATTCAATGAAAGATTATGTATGGAAGACAGCCACGGTCAGGTCTGTCAATGTTCATGTCACTAAACGTTTGCCAGGCACCGCCAGACTATTCTCCCTGTATTTTTCAAACACTGTGGGAAATAGTCTGGGACCCAGCCCATTAACGGCCTCTCGAACAAGTACAAAATCAACCGTCCAGTCAGATTTGTTTATTTGCGTGACGTGTTCTTAACGAGTCACGTCACTCTTGCGCGCTGAAAGTCGTCTCTACAACAACACAGATGGCGAACAGGAGAGCCGAAAATATGTTCTAATCCGCTGTAAAACCAGTTTTAAATTACCAAAAACACATCGACACAAGTCATTGACAACAGTCAACATGGCTCGCGCTAGCCATGTTGAATAAACGTCTCCATTCTCCGCTCACGCTAATTACTTGTAGCTTTAAAAAGGTCACGTCTGCCCGTCGCTGATTGGTCCACTCCGCTGTCTGTTTGCTGTGACTTGCTCCGCCCTCGTAACTTGATCCGCCGGACGGTCACCAGACTCAATCGCTGGAACAGCAGTGAGTCTGGTATACCAGGCAAACTAAACGTATTCATAAAAATATATATATATTAATAATCACAAAAAACACGAAAACACGAAACAAAAAACATACGATCGCTTCGGCACACGATCTTTTCGACATACGACGTAAAATTGGACTCACCATTTGTTTCTACATACGACGACATGATCGAAATACGACAATTTATGACAGCGCTGTAGTTTTTCATTTATTTCAGAACTTGTGCAATACAGCATGCCTACTGTCCGCTGCAATTGACACCAGCAACAACAGAAAGTTAAAAGAGAAAGTAAAACAGCTGCGCCTTTCTTATTCTGTGATGTCAGCCATGCGGTGCGTTCAGGTACAGCACGCAAAACACATCCGCCACATTGGAACCCAATTCATTACATTATTGCAGGAATTATTATTATTATTATTATATCATTATTCCGATTTTTATTTATAATTTATTTGTTTTGGCAAGTGCCATTGCCATTTGTAATAGCACTAGCAGTATTTAATAATGATTTAATGTAGGTTTTCGGGCTGTGGAACGAATTAATGGAATTATAATGTATTCTTATGGGAAAATCCTGCTTGACATACCACCATTTTGACTTACAAACAAGATCCTGGAACAAATTAACTTCTTATGTAGAGGTACCATTGTACTTTATTTTGTTATAGTTATACTTGCTGGTCAAAGTAATACATCAAGCTTGCACAACCTAATAAAAACTAATAAAAGATCTAAATCAACAGAATATTAGAAAGACCTATCAGTTTTACGTATTACAGTTCAACACTGCTGCTAAAAACTACCACCATAATAACAATGACACATACTATATACTATATCATTTTAAATGAAAACTTCCCTGGCACTGTCATTCAAAATAGAACAGCTTTATTTTCATACCCATTCATTCCATTTTCCTATTGAATATACTCCTCTTTGACCAAAAGAAAATATGCAGAAAGATATTGATCAGAAATGGAAAATATGCCCTTACTTGTGCAGCTGGTCAAAGCTTTTTCAAACAGGTTTTTAGAAAGAATATTCAACACAATTTCTGTCGTTTTCTGATTTATTGGCTTTAAGTTTGATCTCCGTTATGACTGATAATTATAAACCCTCAGGGTTTATAATTATCCTTCAAGATATAATTACCAGTAGTGAGTGAGTGATAATGACTATTTTCATACAGATATACCTACTACAATAGACTAATCAAAAATAAGACACAAAGGTTTAGCTAGTCAAACATGCTTTTACTTAGTTGGTACGATAAACGACACAGCTTCGCTCCGCGGGCAACAGTTTCTCATGTTGCAGTGGCAGACAGTGGATCCATTGCGGTCTGTTTCAGTTCTTCCAATGGTACGCTGAATTTCTAGCATTACATCAAGGAGTATTAGTGAAAATATTAAGACATGCCTCACAAATACAGTGGGGCAAAGAAGTATTTAGTCAACCACCAATTGTGCAAGTTCTCTTACTTGAAAAGATTAGAGAGGCCTGCAATTGTCAACATGGGTAAACCTCAACCATGAGACACAGAATGTGGAAAAAAAAAAAGAAAAAAGAAAATCACATTGTTTGATTTTTAAAGAATTTATTTCCAAATTAGAGTGGAAAATAAGTATTTGGTCACCTACAAACAAGCAAGATTTCTGGCTGTCAAAGAGGTCTAACTTCTTCTAATGAGGTCTAACAAGGCTCCACTCGTTACCTGTATTAATGGCACCTGTTTTAACTCATTATCGGAATAAAAGACACCTGTCCACAAACTCAATCAGTCACACTCCAAACTCCACTATGGCCGAGACCAAAGAGCTGTCGAAGGACACCAGAGACAAAATTGTAGACCTGCACCAGGCTGGGAAGACTGGATATGCAATAGGTAAAACACTTGGTGTAAAGAAATCAACTGTGGGAGCAATTATTAGAAAATGGAAGACATACAAGACCACTGATAATCTCCCTCGATCTGGGGCTCCATGCAATATCTCACCCCGTGGTGTCAAAATGATAACAAGAACGGTGAGCAAAAATCCCAGAACCACACGGGGGGACCTAGTGAATGACCTACAGAGAGCTGGGACCACAGTAACAAAGGGCACTATCAGTAACACAATGCGCCGTCAGGGACTCAAATCCTGCACTGCCAGACGTGTCCCCCAGCTGAAAAAGTACTGCCCATCTGTGGTACGCTAGAGAGCATTTGGATGATCCAGAAGAGGACTGGGAGAATGTGTTATGGTCAGATGAAACCAAAATAGAACTTTTTGGTAGAAACACAGGTTCTCGTGTTTGAAGGAGAAAGAATCCTGAATTGCAGCCGAAGAACACCATACCCACTGTGAAGCATGGGGGTGGAAACATCATGCTTTGGGGCTGTTTTTCTGCAAAGGGACCAGGACGACTGATCTGTGTAAAGAAAAGAATGAACGGGGCCATGTATCGAGAGATTTGAGTGAAAATCTCCTTCCATCAGCAAGGGCATTGAAGATGAGACGTGGCTGGGTCTTTCAGCATGACAATGACACACAGCCAGGGCAGCAAAGGAGTGACTTTGTAGGAGCATTTCAAGGTCCTGGAGTGCCCTAGCCAGATCTCAACCCCATAGAAAATCTGTGGAGGGAGTTGAAAGTCCGTGTTGCCCAACGGCAGCCCCAAAACATCTAAGAGTAGTTTTTCCACGCCATACTTTTTGCTTTAGTAGATTTGTGAAGAAGTTACTCTTACTCTTACTATGTGAAGAGCTACTCTTACTCTGCTACTTAAGACTGCACTTGAGTAGCTACTTGTTTTTCTCTCTTGGCGTTTTTTTTTTTGCCAGCACAGTGGCTAACCCAGTCTCACCAATTAGACGTAGCAACACATGACTCTATTCTACCAATCAGACGTAACAATACAGTTACATCACCATATATCAGCTTGCAGTCAAGTCATATGATCACGTCTGTGTTCTAACATCACAAGTGGCGTCTTGAAAGCAACACCAGGTAACTTTTCAACCTTTATAAATTTTCATAACATTTATGATAGTATGTCGACTTACAACTAGTTCAATGACACCTCTTTTATATCTTGAGGGGGTCTGTATCGCTTTCACTGGCACTATTTAACTTTAAGGAGGGTGGCAGGAACCCTGCCACACAAAAAAACACTACAAATGTGCTGACTGCTTACTTCCCCCTTACCCCATTCATTATAAAGAAGTCAATGCGAACGATTTGCGCAAATTCTGCAAAGATGGCAGAGCAACAAAAGAGACAAAAAGTTTTGTCTGATGAGGAAAAAAAGGCAGGCCACGGGGATATACAGAATAAACATTGGCCCGGCTTCCACTCGCTGGCGTGATGCCTCCCACTCCTCAACGAACTGGTCAGCTGGTTAGCCACACTAAGCCACAGGTCGCTAAATGTCATATGCTATTGTTAAGCCACAACTGATTCATTACCTTAATACTATTCATCCTTCACGCAGCCGCTGGAAGCAGAAATGTTATTTAATCCATCTGCAGGCGAACGGGAGATTGATTTTTGATTGATGATTTTACGACACTGCAGGTGTGCGCTAGTCCTCATGGGAAACGCATCGCTGGTCCTCATGGGAAACGCAGTCTTCCTTAAGGCAAAACACTACTGCTTTTGTCCACCGGCGTCGCTAAAATTGTGTTGCTTTCAAGCGCCGTAAAAAAATACACTATTTCACATATAGTGCTGCCATCAAAATAAAAGTGCAGATTTCCACCTCTCTCCTATTTTTTTTTGTGGCACCGATAGACCACCGAAAAGCAGAGAGGGAGTATAGTTTCATGGTGGAAAATGGAAAAGACACACTAGAGGACACTCATGCTCTTGGGACGGCTAATTTTCATTTCTATTTTTTTAATCGGAGTTCGATGATTCTGGTATATTTTTTGGCCTAATATTGTCATTTAATAGGTTATAGTATAATACCGTATTGGCCCGAATATAAGACGGCCGTGATTATAAGATGACCCCCTCTTTTTCAAGACTCAAGTTTGAAAAAAAGACGTTTTGAACACCAAATTCATTTTTATACAGAAAATAATTACAGTACATCCGAAACAAATTATTATAACAATATATTTGAGAGAAAAAGCATGTTATTTTGCCTCATTCAAATCTTAATATCTGAACATTTAAATATGTAAATTAAAGTGCAATCACATTTGTAAATGAATGGCTTCTGGTTTTTGAAATGTAAATAAACCAATCTATTGTGATAAAACAACAAACAACATTGCAATAACTGCATTAACCATCAAAGTGAAGTCTAACTGTAACTGTGGTCTTGAAACAAATCTGAATAAGGAAAAACATTGCAATAAAAAAATTGCAAACTGGTTAAACTTGAGAAAAGCTGGGATCTGTCATGACAGAACATCGCTTCAATGATATCTGGCGCCATCTAGCGTCGTAAATGGGGAGAGTAGCTGAGATCTGTCATGACAGAACATCGCTTCAATGATATCTGGTGCCATCTAGCGTCGTGAATTGGTATAATGTCTAGACTGCGAATATAAGACAACCCCCTCTTTTTCAGTCTTATTTCAATGCAAAAAACACTGTCTTATATTCGGGCCAATACGGAAATAACAGTTCATATAGATGGCCTTGTGCTGAGAAGTAAATATGTTATTGTTTTAAAAACATTAAAAGGAATTGCTCACTACTTGAGTAGTTTTTTTTTTACTTTTTTACGTTACTTTTGTACTTGAGTACAATTTTTGGCTACTCTACCCACCTCTGCTGCAGACAAGAAAGATGCTTTTCCTCGCATTCACAAAGCCTCGCTGGCTTCGTATATGAGTCCTGGATACATGGGAAACACCTAAACAAAGTTTTGTTCACATTATAACAAAGTAGGCGTGGTTTGAGCAGAGACAGCGGTCTAAGTCAAGGGTTCATAACCTTTTTTGCACCACGGATCAGTGTGGTATGGGCCTTATTTTCACAGACTGGCAATGTGTGGCATAAAAATAGAGTAAATATAAAAGAACACCATGGGGCTAAAAAGGAATGTTAGGAGAAGAGAAAATGTAACACACCAGACGTTGAATTGACCTTTTTAGCAGTGGCCTCTCCTAAAACTTGACTGCAAATATCTTGGTCATAGGCATGAATAAAGTTTTTTTCCCAAACGTGAAGTTTCTTGGCTTTAGCTATACGGTTCACCAAGAGGTATGATACGCTAAGCGCATTCGCTTTTGTTGATGAGGTGGTCCTCAGTAATTGTTTCTGTCCTTTGTGCTCACTCTTTTTTTCTTTCAAAAAATTCCAAAGGCTTATCTTTTATTCCAGGGCGCTTAGTCTCTATCTGCCCAAGCAGCTTTAAAGAGTGGACTTGGCGCCTGAGAGTCACTGTTTGCGACAAACCAATATTTTAGGTAGGATTCTTGGTATTATTGTCTGTTAAAAAAAAGTTTTCGTTTTCTTTGAGGTTATCCGCTCCTCGTCTGGCTAGTCAGGTGGCCTTTTCCACATATAAAAGCTGCCCAAAGACGACTGTTTTTCTGTCATTTTTGCTAGCGTGTGGTGTTATTATTTCTTGGAGCAAATTTGATGCGTCTATGTCATACGACATTATCGAGGACAAGTGCACATAGATATTAAAAAAATAGAAACTAGCTCCAATGGATTTCTATGACAACATCCTATCCAGTTTTATTATTACTGTAATTTTTGTACTATACTATAAGCCGCACCTGACTATAAGACGCCACCCGCCTAATTTGACACGAAAACGGCATTTGTTCATAGATAAGCCGCATTGGACTATAAACCGCAGCTGTCCTCACTGCATTTTGGGATATTTACACCAAAAGATATTAACCGGTAACATTTTATTTGACAGCGGCATCATACGACTGTCCTAAGACCAAATGAACCACATGAAGCTTTGAACCAATTGACTGCAAAGCTTCATTGCTTCAAGAAGCTTCATTTGGCCATGACTGCTCCCCTGGGTGAGACAGTCAGCCTCTGCTGCCAACTGATGTCAACACTGTTGTTGTCCAACATGCCTCCTAGCATGCATTGCAGCGCTACAGATGTAAATGACAATAAAAATTAATATTCTTTGCTCAATATTTCTTCGGTTACTGTTCCAATTGTTTCATTAATCACTAGTTATGGTATTTGGTAACACTTTATTTGACAGTGGCGCCAAGACTGTCATTAGACAATCATAATTATAATCGAATCAAAATCAAATTGATTTATATGGCCTTTTACAAAACCACGAAAGGCCCTCAAAGTGATTTACAACAAAACATGGCTCAAATAAAAGGCAGGAAAATATTTTACAATGACATTAAGAAAAAAAAAAAAGAAACAAAGACAGCGCATCGCGATAAAAGTCCAGCAAATAAAACAGTAAAACCGATAAAATCCAAAAACATTAAAAACCCTTAAGCAAACTAGTCTAAAAAGGTGTGTTTTTAACCGAGACTTAAAAAGATCTAGATCCGTAGTGGTGCGGATTTCAGGGGGAAGGTTATTCCACAGCCTGGGGGCAGCAACCGCAAAAGATCGGTCTCCCCACTGTTTAAGTTTCGACCTCGGAACATGTAAAAGAAGCTGGCCGGTCGAGTGACAAGTCTTACCAGTGTTACGGAAGGTTAAAATATCTGATAAATAAGATGGAGCCTGTCCATTGATAGAATTAAAAACAAACAGGAAACGTTTGAAATAAATTCTCAAATGGACTGTAAGCCCGTGGAGTGATGAAAGCACGGGGGTAATATGCTCATGTCTGGTGTACCTGTTAAAAATCGAGCAGCAGCATTTTGAACAAGTTGCAGACGAGAAATTGAGGACTTGGGGAGGCCAACATAAAGTGCATTGCAGTAGTCCAGCCTTGATAATATGACACTGTAATGAGCAGTGTTGTTAATAACGGCGTTACAATATAACGGCGTTACTAACGACGTTATTTTTTTTCATTAGTGAGTAATCTAATTAATTACTTTCCTCATCTTGTCAACGCCGTTACCATTACTGAGGACGGAAAGGCGTGCGTTACTATGCGTTATTATATTGGTTGAAAAGTCTGAGGGAGACGGACTCACCGAAACGACAGAGCAGAGCAGGAGTGGGGAGGAGGCAAGAAAGTTGTGACGCTGAGCAAACGCGATGCTAGGTAGCTCCAATAATACCTGCTGTAGCCGATAGCCTACAAACTACGCCCACATGATATGGTAGATATCATATATATATATAAAACTAGATGCGAAATGACAGACACGGCACTAGATGCGTTAGAAAACAGCCGCCATCTTAAAGCAGTAAACTTCTTAGGAAGGCTCTGTTGTAGAGAACCTTCCTAGCGAACCTAAGTAACTTGTCATCTAAAATACTTCTAAATCGGCAAAATCTTGACTTGAATCTATCTTTAAAGGATGAAACAGTTTTAAAACTTTAACACGGCGAAAGTAGACAGAAGGGAACTAATGCAATAATGGGAGCAATTTTAACAACTTTTAACAGTTGATTCAGGGTAAAGGGTAAATTAGCGCAAAGAATTGGGCTAGGGCCAATTGTCCCAAAAACCTTTTAAAACTTCACATAGCGTGGCCTATGTTAAGTAAGATTAACAACACTCGTCATGAGCATTAATGAATGCTTATAACAGATGTCATTTAGTGTTATCTGGCAAATTATCTCACTTTTGAATGGATGTAAAAGAGCCGAGCTGGACATAAATTGAGCTTATGACATAATTTGTCGGATGACACTTAATGACATCTGTCATAAGCATTCAATAATGTCCATGATAGTGTCAAATAAAGTGTTACCAATTAACCCAAATAAAATCAACAAATAAGCCGCACTGGACAAGCAAGCCACAGGATTCAAAATGAAGGAAAAAAGTAGCAGTTTATAGTCCGAAAATTACGGTATATCTATAGCGTAAACAGGCAGATTGGCGTGTCAAGAGGCATATGCCTGATTGGGGTCATTAATAAGTTATTTACTATGTCTGTGCGGCCCGGTAGCAAATGCGCCACGGACCGGTACAGGCCCTCCGCCCAGCGCTTGGAGGAGTCTGAGACCTGACGAACCAGTCTAATTTTTTCCCATTTTGAAGCCTTATTAAATTACATTCTTAAATTAATTACTGTAAATTTGGTGGGTTAGTCAACTACACTTTTTTGTGTGACCCAATCAATTATTCAATTGTATTAATGTTGACTTCCACTGGACATGCATTGAGTATAGACCCTACTCACCTACGTCACAAAATGGGCGTGTCGCTGTTTCCGGCCGCCATATTGTACCTCTTTTTCAGACCTATTCTCATTGTTTTCAATTAGTCGAGCAAGTTATAGAGCAATTCATGGAAGCCCCGGTGTTATCTGACGCTGTAAACTCATTGGATCCGTTGCATAAAAGGCGTTACGTGGAAAAGCTTCAGTTTATCCATTCGCCAGATCCGTATTTGATGCCTAAATCGATGTTTTTCGACCCGCTGGCTTCGCCTGACATCTGATATCCTGATATTTACAACTATCTTGTCCACACAAAATCAGCCTATTCTTACGAAAGTTTGAAAAACTTTAAGAGCTTGGAGGCTTATAAATGCTACGTTGCTGGTTGGGTGAAACAGGTCCTCGTACACGAAAATTCGGCAGGAATCTTGTGCTCGGAAGGTGAGTTACGAAATTTTCAATTCAAAATCTTTTGTTCTTGCTAACATCCACTGTCAAGTCTAATGTATTTCATATCATTTGTCAATGGAGCTAGGGCTTTTAATGTTTATATGGTTTAGCGATAGCACTCTCACTGTATACATATATAATACGTAATAAATATGAAGTGCGATAGCACTACTCCAGATTGTCCCTAGTTGAATTTATTTTTTGGCTTTTGACCTCAATAGTGAAATTGTAAATTAATTGTATGACAACTGTCTGATTATCCCCTTATAATTATATATTTTCAGGTAGTTCATTCACAACGTCTGAGTGTATGTTGTCGGCGATTAGCCTAGCAATGATCTTAATTGTGGTTCTCAGCCCAAAACCCTCTAAATATATATTAAATGCATCTTACCAGATATAAAATGACTACTACGTAATCTGTGGTAGTCGTTTGGAGCCCAGTTTTCTCGTCGAATTGCAGCAGTCAATCTCGGTCTCCTCTTCGGGTCTCTCGGAATACGGTAAAAATTCAAGTCTCTCCGTCTATCTTCTCTGTTTTTGCAACCGACCGCCACACACAACTTCACCATTTTGATTATTAATGTTAACGAGCAGAAAAACACGCCATAATAGGAGGAATTTACGAAGCGCTAATGCATTAACATGACTAGTATCCGGACAACATGGCGCGGGGGCGTGGCTGTGACGTCACGTGAGTAGGGTCTATTGTGACCTCTATAACACCTGTAGGACCAAAAATAGGACTATAAATTCTTCAACAATCTTGATTTAACAAATAATATCACGATAGACTGCATACAAGTATATTCCAATAAAATTATAGTAGTGTATTAACTCAAATCCGATGTACTCTGCTGCAGTTTTCCTAATTGCACGGCAACCTGTTATAAAGTTCAATTGTTAACGTTCACAAAGCCAACACTTCCACTATCTAAAATGTCATTCCTCATCCTACTGTCACCCCCATTTCAAACCATCACCTCCATCAATGCCATTTTGCTCCGGGGCTGAAAAGCAATTGAAACAATTTTCTTGCTGAGAATTATTGTCCTTAATTGCAATGAAGGGCACATTTTCCCCGTCATTCCTTGGGAGTGTTTTTCTCTCTCTGGGTGGAAATGTAGGCATTGCCACTGAGCGTGGGCTCTCTGAAAGAGGTCATAATTACATCCTTCAGTATGCTCGCCGTCGGCAAGGATTTTATGCCTCATAATTATTAAATGGCAGATTCATTTTGTGTTTGCGTGTGTATGTGTGTGTAGTTTTGGCTTTGTGGTTGGATGTGTGTAAGGAACCAAATGGTGAGAGGAGAAAGAAAGAATTTGTTCTTCATTTGTTCAAGAGACTGTTGATTATGTGCAAACGCTACAGAAAACCCGTCAAAATATCTGCTAAATATGTTCTGTTATTTCACAGTGTTGACTTTTAGTTATTCACAGCATTACTGACTGTCACTTAAGTGAACCAGTGGCAATAAATTCACTTGTTTTGTAAAGCAAATTAATTTCAATTTTGAAATACATAATATAGAACATGCACATTGTGATTAAATAGTTGTGACTATACACACATTCAATAATTTACATCAGTGATAGCTGAGCGCCAATCACATTAGCACTACTGTCCTTTTAACGTAATTTCCATATCATAATTATATTGTCTTATTCACAACTGAGATGATTATATCCCACGCTCAACAGTCCTAACGTGCCTCTTCTGTCCTCAGGCTCCCTCCCTGAGGCTGCCACTGCTGTGTTACAGAAAAGTTATCATAAAAACCTATGACATTACATTAGAAAAAGGAAACATAATCCCTTATTGTGTTATTCCTGTTCCTTTGAAATAATATTTTAAGATGTTAAACGCAGATGTTTCAGCCAAGCAAGGAAAATGGGAGTATTGTAAGGTCATTACAAAAATGTTAGGTTTTTTTTTTTTTTTTTTCGTGTTTAACTCATTTTTAGTATCCATTAGGCATGTGCCGGTTTGAGATTTTGACGGTATGATAACGTTTAGCAAAAATACCGCGGTTTCACAGGTATCACGTTATTGCAATTGTAGCTTTAAAATGTGTTATTTTGAGACGACTGGGTAAAATAAAAATTCCATTTAACAGGATTGTTTTTATTTTTCACAACATATTACCAAATTGGAACATCAACATGAATATAGTGTTAAAATAGATAAATAAAATAACAACAACAACAAAAATAACTGAAATATTTTAAATAAAATTGAAATATAATTTATAGACTAAACCCACTGCCACAGCTCAAGTTGCTAAACATTAGAACAAAAAGAATGATTTTCCATAAAAAAGTAAAAACACTTCTAAATAAAATTTATATATATACTGTATATATTGCAAGCACTTCACTGGCATTTTTTGAGACTTGCTCATTTTTCTACATATTTCTCTCTCAGTCCAAGATATGATGCAGGAATGTGAGTATCTCCACCTTTTCTGGGTTAATATACCACTACTACTATTAATATTAATTAATTGAACAACCACGGGTAGGTAGAAGGACATGTAGTTCTTAAAAGATCAATCTTAGTACAAGTTATAATAACTTGATATTAAAACCACTCAATGATTTTGTTTCAATAAAATTTTAACTAATAGGTCGTCATTGTTGTAGAAATCGCAGAGCGGTGCCGTCACATGGCCACGCTGCTGGAATTCCACGTGCCACTCTTTAAAAAAATATATATATATACAACAAAAAATATTATTCATATCTCTCAAAAAATAATGCTCACAAAAAGAAAAGTGCTTCAATCTGTATTAATGAGGCCCTATTCTCACACAGTTCAACAACAATGCAAAGAGAACTGGCATTCACAAATTCAAAATCAAAACAGATATGCAAAATACACATAAAACTTCCTCAGACTTTGGTCAAACTATTTAAACTTTTTAGCAACTCGTTTAGCTCAACAAATACACTGGATGGCAATATTTAGTCACAATATACAAACTATGATGCTGGGAGCCATTATCAGGAGTCTTGTTTGTTGTGAAGACAACACTAAAATGAATGTAAATCACAATGGACCCGCGTAAAACAGGAAACTACGGTGTCAGTCGAGGGACAAAACGCACTCGTCGGCTTGTTCTCTTATTAATTTAAAACTCGCCATTCATGTGGTGTATTTAAATCACTACCTTATAGAGCTAAAGAGTGACACTGAGAAGTACGGCAACGTGGCAATGTGACGTAACCGCCCTACGACGTCAACTACAATGGCGAGGTACTAGTTTATTGTTTTATTTCAAATTTTACAACACCCACTGAGAGGGGCTTTAATATTAAATTATTAAAACTCGTACTAACATTTATCTATCCGTGGATCCCTTTAACGGAGACGGTGCGCGTGTGTATGACTCATATCATTATTTACACATTATGGATACACACCCATACACCTTCTATCAAAACAGAATGTCACCAGAGAGAAAAACATACTGTATCATGAAAATTTTTAATTTTGAACAGATGTTTACAATGGCGGAAGACTTTACAAAATTAAGCTTATAGTGAGCATAGTAAGGAGACAACAATTAACAAACAATTAACATCACAATCATACTAAAATAAAGCAATCCGCTAATATACACAATTAAATTATACTCTTTTTCTCACCTGAAACAACCTAAAAATACTAACAACAACGTCTACAGCAACTCATAACAACAACGTCCGTCTCACATTGCTTCACAGACGGCTCATTTGTCATTCGCTCTTAAATGCGAACACTTATTGCCCATGCACGCCAAGAAGTGAACGCTGCCCCCTGCTGGCTTAAAACTGTAAGTAAAACAGTCTTTTCAGGGTGAAACTACTGTGTATATTTTCCAAAACACAACGAAATAATATGAAACTGTGGCGGGGCTCTTGCTCACCATAAATGGCAACCGAAGCAGAAGGAGTATTTTAAAAAACGACGTTCCCAACAGTGTTCTGTAACAAAGTGCAAAAGTGATTATATACAAAAGTTAAACCAAAATTCACTGTATTTACAAAAACATTCATAGCATGACAAATAAAATAAAAAGGTCTGTTACCTGATCTGCACCAATGCGTGACTTCAAATGACCTAGGGAGGCTAGGTTGGTCTAGCTAGGTATTTCCCAGGCCACTCCCCTCAAAACCAATTACCGTGTTTTTCAGACTATAAGTCACACCTGAGTATAAGTCGCACCAGCCATAAAATGCCCCATTTTTGTGGGAAATTTACGTGATAAAATCCAACACATAGAACAGATATGTCATCTCGAAAGGCAATTTAATATAAAAATACAATAGAGAACAACATGATGAATAAGTGTACAGTATGATGTTACATGATGCATGAACAACGAAATGTGAATATACTGTCCTCACCAGGACGCTACAGCTCGGTCCTGGCTATTCAGCGAGATAAACTCCTAAAAGACGATGCTGGACGTCTGTATAATGTGGTGGTCCTTGCCCACACTCCCCTCTGCTGGCTTTTATTGTTATGACACTTCCTGTTTTGATGTTTTAACCTGGCTCACCTGGGAGTGCACCTGCAGCTCATCATTGATCAACACTGCTTATAAGGAGCGGCCCGGGCAGCAAGCAGGTGCCAGATGATTCTGCCAGTCACCATTGGTACATCGGCCAACTCAAGTCTGAGGTTTTTTTGACTGTTGTTTTTGAAAGCTTCCTTGATTCTATCTTTTGCCTTCAGGACACTCACCCAGCCAGGCCTCCTGACAGAACAACGCCGCCTGCCACAGCCATACCCTTGATCATCAACCCTGTCAGCCACTCCACACCTTGCATGTCTTTAATAAATACCACTTCACTCTACTTCAGCTTCCGGGTCGCACTTTCGGCTTCGCCTAGCCAGCCGCAACATATAATTTGCTGAATCAATTTCGTCCTCGATACCAAACAGCTTCGCATCAACATAAATAAATGATAATTAGGTGCTATTACAGCAATGACACAAACGGTTAGCATGCAATCGCTAGCATTAGCACTTCGTTTAAACAACCACAAAAATGACTGTAAGTGTCCGATCGCGGGTGGAAAACACACAACAACAACAGAAAAGATGATACACACAGGTGTTGCCTCTGTAAAGATATTTTACAAGCATAAACAACGAACGTAGGCTCTCTCTCTCTCTCTCTCTCTCGCTCTCGTCTATCTCTTTTCGGTAGCCGAAATACTAATTCCTAACACCAAGGGCGTAGGTTTGGTCTAAACATTTGTGGGGACGATCAAACAGCATAATCTGCATGTACACTTTTTGCTGGGGACAAGACATTAATAAGACCAAACTGATTGGGTGAATGCGGGTCAGGGCTACATTTTTCACGAATATCAACCTAATTAATTGATAGGCTAAATGATCAATCCAAAATAAGTCTTTATTAACTTATGCTAACTTTCATATGTATTGGTTCAGGTGATAAACCGTTCGATTCAAACCTTTGTTTTCAAAAAACTACCAAAGAACCATTTTGAAAACATAAATGTCCGGATTTTAATAGCAAATTTAAATTGCAATATTTGAACTTAAATTATATTAACATACACAACAAATATTAACTTGTTAATAATCTGTTACCTATCCAGGAATGCAAAAAAAATATAAACATTTGTCTCGAGACCACTCAACACTGTCTGTCTAAATAAATTAATTCAATATAACTGAAAAAACCTCTTAGTCAGGGAATAACAAAATTAAATAAAAATGGAGGCCTCCTCCAGATAAAACACTACTGCTTTTGTCCACAAGCACAGTCAAACTCAACAGAAAATGAAAGCTCCTTTTTTTAAAATGACAATTGGGGAGAAGGAAGTAAACCTCGGTTCACTATATTTCTAACAGTTTAAGGAGAAAACACATACAGGAGGACACTTCTCTAAGCAGCTTCCTACTCGAGTTTGCAGGTTAGCAAATTCACACAGTTTAATGTTAAGCTAACTCAGGTCGAATTTTCAGTAGCAAAATTTGTGGTGTGTTCCCCACCTCCACAACATTGACCTCTTTTTACATTACGTACAGTAGCTGCTGGTGCAGTTGGCTGAAAAAAAAATCTAATATCCCTCCTCTTTGATGGGGGTAGAGGAGGCGGCATGTTGTCAAAATATTGTTTAGGTGAGCAACCAATCAAACATGCGTTTGAAGGGAAAAAATGGACTGGAACATTCAGCAAGTGAAAAGGGGTAAATGTAAGTTTGAACATAATGAAAATAATTCACTTAATAATAGTAGGGTCAATTCTACCCTTACGGCATATGGGAATACAATCTAAATTACCTAAATAACTGAAGTAATTTTATAATGCAAATAAGGTTGTTTAAATATTGGTGGGGACAATTCGATCATCCTAAATAGTTGGTAGTGTTATTTCCCTAGCGTCCCTATGCAAACCTACGCCCTTGCCTAACACTAATACCATACCAGCGACTGTCTTTTTTGAGGTGTCACCGAAAGACACAGGACAGAGCAACAACTGGAGAGAGATGGGTGAGCGCTGCCGCTCCAAGCCATTTCTTGCTGTATTTTTGGGACATATAAAATAGCTAATAAAGTACTACGGTATGACAGAAATTTTTTTGTGAGTTTAAAACCGTGACGTTTTCATACCATGGTAAACCTTGAAACTTGTAACCGGCACATGCCCAGTGTCCATGGACTTGAAATTTACGTCAATGACAAACCACAAGATGGTTGGAGACAAATTATGAAGATTCAGTTGAATTATCAATGAACTTCAAGTTCATTAATTTCCAAGCGCTGTGGAGTCAAAGTTTGACAAATAGGGCAAGCACCTGCTTTCAAATGGTGCATATTATAATATGTTTAAATATTAAACATGAGCATTGATCATTTTGCTTCAGAGTGTTTGTCATGTTCATGCATTAAGTGAAATTTAGTTTGGACAGCAGTGATCTTGCGCCAGAGCTGTGGTTTTAACGAAAATAAATGGTTGAAAGGCAATTTACTCTATCAAACCAATGAATAACTGTTGTTTCAAATTAAAATCACGATCAAATATACCTGCACTATGTAGAAACTGGCACCAAACCAAGTTAATACTCTGAGCTACATGTCCCAACAGGGGGGAGAAAACGGAATATTTTAGAATACACGCAAGTCAATAGAATATAATAAAATAAATGTGACTCCTGAGTCTCTTGGGAGAACCAAACATCTCCTTCAACATATCAAAACTTCGCCTGTCTAGAGCGGCGAGGGTGTTGAAAATGCCCTGTTTAGTTGTGTTCTATTTCTTCACAAACATGTGTTTTTCAGGTGAAATGGAGGAATCAAGACTCTTCAGTTGTCTTGCTGCAAACAGACACCTGAGTTAGAAAGTGGCAGAGAAGTTGAGCTGTTAGATCTCAGTAGCATAGGCTCCCTGGGGAAAGTTCCACAGCTCAGGGTAGTCATCCCACGCTGCTGTGGAGCTCGCTTAAAATACTGTTGTCACATAGCGATCACAAGCTTCCGCTGATGGTACACAAATAGTCCCCTTACGAAGCTCTTAAAAGCCCATTAGACGCCAGCACACACTTTGCTGCAAATGCCAGTGCTAAGTGCTCCCAATGCCAAAGGGAAAACACAGTGACAGACCTGATAGTTGATGTGGAACAATCTGTTTTTACCTGTGCTTTTCGTTTCCCTTCCCGCAAACATGTTTGTTGACTTTACAATTCATTTCATGCGGTAAATATCTGAGAAAGTGGTAACAGACCTCAGATCAGGCGATGACATTTTTTCATGTTTGAGAGTGTGACACAGATGTGGATGGAGCTGGTGAAAGCCGACTCCACGGCAGTGTTTCCCTTCCTTGAAGTATCTCGCAGTGAAAGAGAGCAGAGAGGAATATGATACTCTGCAGGTAGAGGTCAAGCATGACTGCTGACTTCATGCATGAAGCAGCTGGTGAAGTTGTGCATGAGAGGAAACTACCATTAACTTGCTTTTGTTGGGTTTTTTCAGATAACATGTGGAAGCTAAATAGTGCCATCTGGTGACTTGAGTTAAGGCCTGTGGCATATATTGTTAATGTAATGTAATAACAATAAGGAACTCAATTATACAATTTATCTCTAACACATGCTGTAATGTAGGTAAATAAAACCTGGATACTTTTTTTTACTGTCAAGTGTATTTTTCATCGCATCCACCTTTCTAACACTGTGATGAGTTTTAGCAAAGCATACTTAGTGATTCTAAAAATAAATTGAACAAGGTGACAGGTTTGGAGAAGCAATAAGAAGTGGAATATATGGCAAACTGCAGAACGATGCTTGGGGAGTAAACAGCACCTGTACGCTCCAGTGTTGGGTGAGGCTAAATAACTGTGGGGCTCTGTGATCATTCCTCTCCAAATAGTTGCTGCAGGGATTACGAGTCCTGAAATAGGAAACACTAACGGCCTCTAAATAAGGAAAACTTATAGGGACAAAGGCAGGAGCACAAACTAGGCGCTTCAAATTTTTTTTTTTTTTTTTTTTTTGTGTGTGTGTGTGTTCAATGTATTTATTCAGATTTAGCATTGGGAAGAGATACATATAAGACATGTTTTTTTTCACTTTTCTTCCCAAAGTATCATTTAAAAAGAAAAACTTTTATGTATATGGCGGAAAACACAGAGAAGGCTGAAAAAGCAGTTTCTGCTCCAGCACCCCTTTTTAAAATAAACTGCTGTATTCTAAGTCAAAAGAAGTGTTGTGTTTGATAGAACAATATGTCTGTATGCTGCCAAAGCAGTTTCATGGCGCATTAAGCCCCCAAGCTATTTTTAATTTGTCTGTTTTATCCTGGAGACCCCCGTTTACGGACACCGCACAACCGCTTTTGTTTCAACCCAGCCATAAAAAGAAGGTAAGTACCGGTAATTATATTTATTATTCGAAAAATCTATAATTTTTAGATTAAAATCATTAATTAATGTCTAATATTTTGTTTAAAAAAAAAACAAAAAAAAACGACTTCATAAAACTATTCACTCGCATATTTTAAACTTTTAAACAAATTACATCACAATGAAAAAAATAATGTCTTTAAATATGTCACGGATATCTACCTTAATTGTATTTTTTTTTTTAGTATTTTAGATGATAAATAATTGATCCAAACAAAGAAAAATTGGAAAAAAAAAAGAAAAAAAAACGTTTTAAAAAGATAAATATTTGAAAAAGAAAATCTCGACCACTCCTTGTCCGTGACATCCCCGTCGCGGCCCTTGTTATATTGCCGTGTTTCACCCATAAAATCCTCCCAAAGTCCAGTTGTGGACATTCACAGCTGTGTCCTGACATTCAGTGATACATGCTACACAGTTTTTCGATCGAAACAAGGTAAGTATGCGATAATATCTCGTTACAATCATGGTGTCTTTAATTATGCTCTCTCGTGCTCTCACCTTGAGTTTGGGTTCAGGGGTTGAAAAAAAAAAAATCAAAATGCCGTCCTGTTCAAATTTTTCTTCCCTCAGAAAATTGAGATTTTAAGCTTTCCAATGATGTATCACGCATGCATATAGGACGATTTTGAAATTTGGCCAAATTGGGGTTCTCGGAGTGAAACTTCAAGTCACCTGAGTGTTTTCTGCCATATATATATACTGTATAAACACTTACCGGCCACTTTATTAGGTAGACCTGTCCAACTGCTCATTAACACTTAATTTCTAATCAGCCAATCACATGGCGGCAACTCAGTGCATTTAGGCATGTAGACATGGTTTAAGACAATTTCCTGCAGTTCAAACCGAGCATCAGTGTGGGGAAAAAAGGTGATTTGAGTGACTTTGAACGTGGCATGGCTGTTGGTGCCAGAAGGGCTGGTCTGAGTATTTCAGAAACTGATCTACTGGGATTTTCGCGCACAACTATCTCTAGGGTTTACAGAGAATGGTCCGAAAAAGAAAAAATATCCAGTGAGCGGCAGTTCTGTGGGCGGAAATGCCTTGTTGATGCCAGAGGTCAGAGGAGAATGGCCATACTGGGTCGAGCTGATACAAAGGCAACAGTGACTCAAATAACCACCCGTTACAACCAAGGTAGGCAGACGAGCATCTCTGAACGCACAGTACGTCGAACTTTGAGGCAGATGAGTTACAGCAGCAGAAGACCACGCCGGGTGCCACTCCTTTCAGCTAAGAACAGGAAACTGAGGCTACAATTTGCACAAGCTCACCGAAATTGGCCAATATAAGATTGGAAAAACGATGCCTGGTCTGATGAGTCTCGATTTCTGCTGCGACATTCGGATGGTAGGGTCAGAATTTGGCGTCAACAACATGAAAGCATGGATCCATCCTGCCTTGTATGAACGGTTCAGGCTGGTGGTGGTGGTGTAATGGTGTGGGGAACATTTCCTTGGCACTCTTTGGGCCCCTTGGTACCAATTGAGCATCGTTGGAACGCCACAGCCTACCTGAGCATTGTTGCTGACCATGTCCATCCCTTTATGACCACAATGTACCCAACTTCTGATGGCTACTTGCAGCAGGATAATGCGCCATGTCATAAAGCTGGAATCATCTCAGACTGGTTTCTTGAACATGACAATCAGTTCACTCTACTCAAATGGCCTCCACAGTCACCAGATCTCAATCTAATAGAGCATCCTTGGGATGTGGATGAACGGGAGATTCGCATCATGGATGTGCAGCCGACAAATCTGCACCAACTGTGTGATACCATCATGTCAATATAGACCAAACTCTCTGAGGAATGCTTCCAGCACCTTGTTGAATCTATGCCACGAAGAATTGAGGCAGTTCTGAATACAAAAGGGGGTCCAACCCGTTACTAGCATAGTGTACCTAATAAAGTGGCCGGTGAGTGTATATACACGTATATACATAGTACATACATAGCATATACATAGTAATAAATGTTACTTAAGCACTTTGAATGTAATAGTGTAATTATGATAAGTTTTAAACATGTTACTGTCCCACCGAATTATTTTTAAACAAGAATAAAGTAGAAAAATGATTGTCTTTATTAAATCCTTCATTGAGTGAGTCCGCTGAAATCTGCTCACGCTGCTCACTTACACACAATGAGTTGCCACAGCAACCGTTTAACAAGCTGAACGATGATTGATGCATGCTGCGCTTTGCAGTTTCGGCTTCCGAGCATATGTGGCAAGATCAAACCTTAACATCTGTAAATCATCGTTACCTTTAATAAGCAACTCCTGTGCACTGCCTGACCAACAAAGAGCAGCAGGAGGGATGGTGAGACTACGTGATTGGCTCGGGACAGTTCATCTGTATTTATTTATTTATTTATTTTACTGAAGGAAAAAAAATCCGCAATGGACTGAGGGCACAAAGTTTAAAGCGCGAAGTAGCGAGGAATCACTGTATAGTATGCTCAGGGTATGAATGGCTTTCAGCAAAGAAGAGAAAACATTGTACATAATCCTAATTTTGGATGAGAATACAGTCAATGATGGACATGACAACACATAACTCGTAATTACAACGCCATCCAATTCAGCAAGGCAAATAGAAGGCTTTTGACCACAGGCCTCAAAGTCTGTCTCGGGGAGCCAGAGGTCACTGAGTTGATGTTTTCTCTCTTTGGGAAAAGGAGTGAAATACAAAAATAATTAAAATGCATCTGGGGTGCGAGTGTGGGGGCGGGTGCATATGTGTGTGTTCGTGCATGCGTAGCAGGATTGGAATCAACACAGTCATTTCTATATTGAACATAATTGTCGGCCACCTCTTAAATTGGCCACACATAAATAAACAAGAAAATTTCAGGGAAATGACAGTACAAGAAGAAAACAATTAAATGATCGTGGGCTGTACTGTCTTGCTGCAGGGACTTTCCCACTGACCTGACTTGATCATCGACTTGGAGAAAACCACAACTGCACAAAAGGCCACTGTTAACTGGTGGATGGGAAAACGTGTGTGTGGTGTGATCTTACACATAAGCAATGATGACAAAAAAAATAAGTTTTTGTGGTGGTGAGAGGGAAGAAGTAAGTGTGAGAAGGTCAGGATATTTAGCCGACTTCCTTTTTCAATGACCAGGATGTTTGTGAACACATTGTTTCTCATTCACAAATATTTGTATATTGTGTATATAATTATGTAGTTTCTCTTTGGTATAACTTATAACACACACAAAAATGCCCAAAGCAAAATGAAAGAAAATGTTTACGTTACCAAGAGTTTGTGAAAAAGGAGGATGTTCGGACCATGTTACAGTAAGAAGGCAGGTTATGTCTCTAAACTCTTCTGTTAAGAAATAGCTTTTCTAGCTTGACATAAATATGTTATTTACACCTCTTAAACCTGCAGTCATCATAAGTATTTGGACCGCAGCACAGCAGTGTTTACCCAGCATGTTCTTTTTTGAAAGATTACCAGCAGAAGACACCATTACTAACATGGGTTGTATGCGGCAGCGCTTCTATGTTGACCCCCTTCCGGTTTACGATGGTGACGTCACGCAGCCTTGCGGTCTGAAAATGGCATTCGTGCGGTACGCTATTAGAGCTAATTATCTGTGCTGATCCTATGTTCTGTATCCTATGTCCTATTGTTTTCTTCTTGGAGATGAGAAGTGTGTGTGGCAGTCTGGCAGTTTTTTTTAATTTTTTTTAACATATGGTTTTGACAGTTGCCGTTATATTTTCGGGATCAAAGCACATTTCCGCGCTGTTCCTGCCCGAATCTTTTACCAGCGTTCCGGCCCACTTTGACCACTGGTTATTACTATATAAACATTGAGGGTATCATATGAAAGATTGGGATCTTTTGTCCAAAAAAAAGCCAGGTTCTGTTCTTTATCTCCAATTGCAAATACTGTGGGTGAAATAAGGGAAATTAAGTAATCTCGGACAAAATAAGGAGAAAATTAGGTTTTTATTGCAGCGGCCATCCTTCATGACCAACCCTATGTGGTGACAGCTGGGTTTTTCAACAGCACAACACTGCTCACTTGATGAAGCACTTCCTCAGAGAATAACATCACTCTTTTGCATCATCCTGCATGTTCCCCTGATTTAAATCCTGTAGAGAAAATTTACTGAAGGAAAGCAAGGGAAGTTTGTTAAAATGCCATCAGTTCCAGACAAATTATGAAGCCATCTTCACCACTTGGAACAATGTTGCCACTAGCTTCCTAGAAACACTCACACCAAGAATGCCTAAACAGGTATCAAACTCCCATGTGGGACATTAAAAGTGTTCAGTCCAACTGTTCTACTGAGAATTTTTTTTTTTCTGGTTTGGAGAGTTTGTTATTTTTTGAGCGATGGTCTTAAACTGTCAAGGGCTCGGAGGCGAGGTGGACCCAATTGCAGGGAAACGGTGGCGAGGCAGAGAGGCGCTGTGCAAAAATGTTTAATAATGGCGACAAAAAAAACAAAGTACAAACAAAAGTAGAGAAAAGCAAAGTGCAGACAAAACAAGACTGGGTATGAAAACTTACTTTGGGAGGAGGGAACAGGAACACAGGGAGCATGGATGCAGAATGAGATACTGACATAGACAATGACGCTACAAGAACTGACAGTACATGCGGATCTTAAATACAGACATGGAGTAATGAGACAATGAGGCACAGGTGGGTGACACGAGAGGAAGCCGATTGGTGGATACATATAGAGCAGGCCACAGCAGGTGAAATCAATTGGCAATCACAAGTGCAAGACACACTCGGGCACAAACTTGACAGAACCTAATTCAAACCATTACATAAACCTTTTATTAGGTGATAAACAGCCTATTTCAGTTTAATTGTTGTTTTCAATAAATTACTTTTTCAAAGTGCTTTCTGTCACACTCCCCCTTCTTTCTTTCGCATATTTTGGCTTTACCTCAAGTCTCATTAAAATAAGAATGTGCAAAAGATAAATTCTAGATATTTTTCAACTGGTGTTAAATTTTAATAAGGTCTGTATTTGTAAAGACAGCATTTGTCTAGGACAGACATGTCCAAAGTCCGGGCCGGGGGCCAACTGCGGCCTGTGGTCAAATTTCATCCGGCCCCCGGCCTCTGTCATAAAATCAATAACGTCTGGCCCGCACACAGACTTAATAAATTGGTCAGCAGTACTGCAACCAGCATTTCAAGTAGCTTACACACGAAATGCTGCTCATTTACCCACTAAAGGTCAGCAGCACTTTAACCCTTTATTGTCAAATGTATCACATTTGATACACCTAAAATTTAATGATTTTGAGACTAATAAAGAAGTTTGACATTTCTTTTTAAAAAAAAAAAAAATGATGGATGCAAGTCAACACATGCATCTGCAGGTTCTATGAGAAAAAAACATGATTTAGCATGGGTTATAGATATTAGAACGCTTATTACACATATTCATTTTGACTTTTCTTTTTACAAATTTGAAAAATACGTTTCATTAGGACCGTATTTTTCAAATATTGGGATTCTCTGATAATTGCTTCATGTTGCAAGTATTTAAGGGCTAAGCAACATTACTCCGTGTGACCCATTATTTCCATTTTCTAAAATGGCGACAATCAACAAAAAAAAGAAAGTTGACTGAAATTGAAGCAACTTGAAGCTAGTTTGATTTCACAGCAGTAGTATTTTGCAAGAGCCCGAGAGGTGAAAGAGAACACCACAAAGGCTAGTTGCGAGATTGTTGAAATTATTCATTAAAAACAATAAAGCAAATGTGACACACTGAATGGCTAGCTAAATTTTGCTTAAATATATTGTTCCACGTAAAGGACGTCAGCCAAGGTCGCCCCCCCACATTTTTACCACGCCAAATCTGGCCCCCTTTGCAAAAAGTTAGGACACCCCTGCTCTAGGAGGTACCAGTTTGGCTTACTTTGCCCCCCCCCCCCCCAAAAAAATGTTAATCATTTACTGGTTTAATTATTGTATTGCCTTAGTTTTCATTGTCTAAATATATAGACAACTTTCCTGGGGGAAATATGGGCGGTGCCATCTCGGAAAATGTCTGCTCCGAACTTCTGGTTTAGCATGAATGATTGATTTTGACATGATTTTAACATGAATTGCGGTTGAAGTAAGCTGTGTGCTGACAAAGTTAACAAATGAAAAATAAAGTCAGAGGAACCCACGGAATCTCCATTAATGAATGGACCAAAATGAGGTGAAATTACAAATTTTATTACATTTGCCAAATGCAGAAGGGCTGACACGAATTTTGTGTTTACATGGAAATACTACAAAGTATGCACATATAAACAGAAATAATAAGTCATTCTTTTTTTATTGCAGATATTGATCGCAATAAAACATTTGGACAACATGATTCAATTTCTTGTCAAATTTAAAACAACTAGTGCATGTGCAAAACAGGTCAATAAATCACAATTTATGAAATTATTGAAAGAAAATAGCATACGAGATGTGACATCTGACAGCAGAGCTCCGGAGCGGCTTGAGAGCATCGCCAAACTTTGACCCGACATTACGCAGACCCTTGGCAGCCTACAGACGTGCTTTCTCTTGCTGTCCTTGGTAATTCCAGCTCCAATAGCGTATCTTAAAGACGCTGCAGTTAAAAAGGTTGCAGTTGGAGCTTTGGATCGAGCTGACAGTCCCCCGTGAGCCACCGTCTGTCCCAGCCTCTAGGCCACCCCCGGGTAGTTGTAGCAAATAATATTAAAGATCATCATAATTACAATAAGCATCGTAATAACAATATCAAAGGCAACAAGTCGTTTCATGTGCAAAATTTTAGCTTATAGTATTTTGTTGAGCACTGGACACATGAAAATGCAGGGATTGGAAGAAAATACCTTCCATAACCCAGCGGCAACATGGCTACATAAACACCCGGTCTTTGTGGTGGCACTAGCTTGGTTCCACATCTGCCTTCATGTACATGTTGTCCTCCCCTGTTGTGATGATGGCAGATGGATGCTGTATTTCCAAATTTAAAAAAATTTTTTTTTTTAAGGGACTTTGATGATTAATGTTACACCAACTACCCTGTTATTTTGGAAGGGAAATTACTAGCAGACATGCGGAAGTAAAGCGGAAGTGGCTCGGAAAGTCGTCTACAGGTATCAGATCTGTATCTTGAAAAAATTGGATCAGCACGGATGAAAACAAAAAATCTGTGTTAAGAGATCCCTAACTCCCACACCATAAAATCGGTTCACCAAGGAGCCAAAAATTACAACAAAGTGATATAATTTATATCAAGTCATGGTAAGGAGTCCAAAATTGTTTTAATCAAAAGGAGATTATGCTTTTAAAAAAATGAACATTCAAGATATGAGAAAAACCTGTTATTACCTTTAATACCCACTTTATATTTTAAGATATATTATACATTAGTATATCTACCAAAAAGAGGATGGTGCAAAGAGCCAAAATGTATTTCATAGCCACAGAGGTTCCCGATTGTTGAAGCCTTTTGAACACGCTTATCTGCCTTTGTGACACAGCTCTTTGAAGGCCTGAATATACTGATGGAATGAATGAACAGTTCAAATCACTAACAGGGTTTAAAAGGGGTGAGCTTGACTTCACCTCGCTTCTTTTCATCCAGCCGAAGCAAAAGTCTTTTGACAGCTCTGCCATCCGTCGAGCCGTCCACCAAAAACGCAAAGCTGCAAGCCTCCTGGTGTCATTCAACCTTTAACCTCGCTAACTTAACTCATTACTGTGCTGTTTTTTAAATTAAAAAATGGTTATTATTTATGTGCACTATCTATTGTAGTTGCATATTAAGTGTTGAATGGCCTTGGGTTTATCTGTGTGTATGAATAGCAAGTTACAGTGGGGCAAATAAGTATTTAGTCAACCACCAATTTGGCAAGTTCTCCTACTTGAAAAGATTAAAGAGGCCTGTAATTGTCAACATGGGTAAACCTCAACAATGAGAGACAGAATATGGAGAAAAAAAAACTGAAAATCACATTGTTTGATTTTTAAAGAATTTATTTCCAAATTAGAGTGGAAAATAAGTATTTGGTCACCTACAAACAAGCAAGATTTCTGGCTGTCAAAGAGGTCTAACTTCTTCTAACGATGTCTAACGAGGCTCCACTCGTTACCTGTATTAATGGCACCTGTTTTAACTCATTATCGGTATAAAAGTCACCTGTCCACAAGCGCAGTCAGTCACACTCCAAACTCCACTATGGCCAAGACCAAAGAGCTGTCGAAGGACACCAGAGACAAAATTGTAGACCTGCATCAAGCTGGGAAGACTGAATATGCAATAGGTAAAACACTTAGTGTAAAGAAGTCAACTGTGTGAGCAATTATTAGAAAACGGAAGACACTGATAATCTCCCTTGGTCTGGGGCTCCATGTGCGATCTCACCCTGTCGCGTCAAAATGATAACAAGAACGGTGAGCAAAAATCCCAGAACCACACGAGGGACCTAGTGAATGACCTACAGAGAGCTGGGACCACGGTAACAAAGGCTACTATCAGTAACACAATGCGCCGCCAGGGACTCAAATCCTGCACTGCCAGACGTGTCCCCCTGCTGAGGAAAGTACACGTCCAGGCCCGTCTGCGGTTTGCTAGAGAGCATTTGGATGATCTAGAAGAGGACTGGGAGACTGTGTTATGGTCAGATGAAACGAAAATAGAACTTTTTGGTAGAAACACAGGTTCTCTTGTTAGGAGGAAAAAGTACTGAATTGCACCATACCCACTGTGAAGCACGGGGGTGGAAACATCACGCTTTGGGGCTGTTTTTCTGCAAAGGGACCAGGACGACTGATCTGTGTAAAGGAAATAATGAATGAGGCCATGTATCGAGAGATTTTGAGGAAAAATCTCCTTCCATCAGCAAGGGCATTGAAGATGAGACGTGGCTGGGTCTTTCAGAATGACAATGATCCCAAACACACAGCCAGGGCAACAAAGGAGTGGCTTCGTAAAAAGCATTTCAAGGTCCTGGAGTGGCCTAGCCAGTCTCCAGATCTCGACCCCACAGAAAATCTGTGGAGGGAGCTGAAAGTCCGAGTTGCCCAACGACAGCCCCAAAACATCACTGCTCTGGAGGAAATCTGCATGGAGGAATGAGTCAAAATACCAGCAACAGTGTGTGAAAAGCTTGTGAAGAGTTACAGAAAACGTTTGGCCTCCGTTATTGCCAACAAAGGGTACATAACAGAGTATTGAGATGAACTTTTGGTATTGACCAAATACTTATTTTCCACCATGATTTGCAAATAAATTCTTTAAAAATCAAACAATGTGATTTTCTGGGGGGGTTTTTTCCACATTTTGTCTCTCATGGTTAAGGTTTACCCATGTTGACAATTACAGGCCTCTCTAATATTTTCAAATGAGAGAACTTGCACAATATAAGTATAACACCATTTGCCATTAGTGGTTGACTAAATACTTATTTGCCCCACTGTACATGGCCAAATTAAAAAAAAATTTAAAAAAAGTATTTTAACTGGATATCAAAATGTTCAAGAGCTACAATTACAGTCTAGAAACAGTCAAAGTCAACTTAGGTTGAGTTCACCATTATAAAACCATCCTCTTTGGACACTTCGACCCATTCTGCTGCTTTAAATTGTTAAAAAGTAACAACAAGAGTATTATTCCTTTCATTTCTTCGCATTTTCCTCTTTGTGTCCACTTGGGACAACTTCCCCTGGAGTGATTTCCTGTCTTCTTTTTCGCTGGGCCAGCTTGGCACGATGGATGAATGCACTTGGCTGACGCACAAAGCCAGCCTGGTTAAGTGAAGAAATCTGGTGCCAATAAAATAAATTGTACAGATGGGATGGAAATGTTGCTGTTTCATTTCAATTATTTCAATATTCCATCCTATAACTTGTGTTTAAATATCATCTAGTATTTGAATGCTCCCCACAAGGCTGTCTGCGTATAGAATTGGCCATTAGGGTATGCTGTATGTTCAAAGGACACATCATTAACAGCTAATTAACAATTATTAACTGCTCCGTTGTGAAAAAAAGACAAATTATCATAAATTACTACCTACTTAAAATGCTCGCGCAATAGTTATAAATCATTAATTTTAACACCCTTATCACATGCTGAGGGAAGCAATTCAACAAAAGGTCTATTAGACAAAAAGGAATTCACTGGTCTCTTACAGCACAAAACCTCACTTTGCGCGTCTCGTTGCCACTGCCGAGTCATTAGCAATAATTACTCTATGTAACACATTGGCTTCATCCACACATATTAAAGCATAATTAAACTGCTGCCTAATTGCATTAAGTGAAGCCGTGTGTGGTGGCTGCCCAGGCTTCTCCTTGCAATTAGTGCACAAAGATGCATGGAAATTTTGAGAGAACAAAGTAAGTAACATAATAGACACATCTACTTAATGGATTGTATTTGACTTTTCGTTTACTCGGGACAAAAACGTTCAGTTTTTTCAAATTGGTTTAATTTGGCATCGTGCATTATTGGAGTTGCGTTGGTGTAACTACTGTAAATACAGGACTTTAGACCTTAAATCTCTGGAGTCCTGATTGCCATATCCAGGTGGAAATCTGAGGAGAACTTTGGGCCATGTATCAAGAACAGCCTCTCCTGCTGGTGGCAAATCGCCTCCACTCCAAGTGCCCCAAGGTTCTGGCTTCCAGGTCCGTCATGAACAACGTTGTCACAGACCTTTTTTCCTCACCGTTGGCTCGAAGGGATCTGTTTGCCATCATTACCGCCAAGAGCGGGCCTCACTTTTATTTTGCGCACATTCAGGGTGTACAAACTCATTCGTTGCCATTGACATTGATAGACATCAAATCTATTCTGACAAGGAGGGCTGGTAGTGAGGGCTAGTCATCTATCGCCATCATTGGTACTGAAACATGATCATTCACAGGCACTGTTTCAGCCCTCCGGTCAAAATGGATTGTAAGTCTATCACCCTTAAAGGGTACCACGGATAGAAAGACATGCAGTTCTTAAAAGATAAATGTTAGTACGAGTTATAATAATTTGATATGAAAACCCCTCTTAATGTTTTCGTTTTAATTAAATTTGTAAAATTTTAAATAGAAAAAATAAACTAGTAGCTCGCCATTGTTGTTGACGTCGCAGGGTGGTGATGTCACATGGCCACGCTGCCGTACTTCACAGTGTCACTCTTTAACTATGTAAGGTAGTGATTTAAATACACCAGAAGGTGTCAATGCCGAGTTTTAAATTAATAAGAGATCAAGCCAATGACTGTGTTCCGTCTCTCGACTGACACCGTAGTATCATCTTTAGTGCGGGTCCATTGAGATTTACGTTCATTTTAGTGTTGTCTTCACAACAATCAAGACTCCTGATAATGGCTCACACCAACATAGTTTGTATATTGTGACAAAATATTGCCATCCAGTGTACTTGTTGAGCTAAACGAGTTGCTTAAATGTTTTCGAGTTTGACCAAAGTCTGAGTAAGTTTTATGTGTATTTGGCATATTTATTTTGAATGTGAATTTGTGAATGCCAGTTCTCTTTGCATTGTTGTTTAACTGTGTGAGAATAGGGCCTCATCAATACAGATTGAAGCACATTATTTTTTGAGAGATTTGAAAATTATTTTTGTTCGTATTTTCACTATATGATACTACGCCTGTGTCCACTTTCCTTCCTCTCTGCCTTACACCTCACTGTGGATTAAAGAAAAACTACGGCGTCAGTCAAGGGACAAAATGCACTCAATGGCGAGATCCCTAATTAATTTAAAACTCACCATTGATACCTTGTGGCATATTTAAATCACTACCTTACACAATTAAAGAGTGACACGTTGTTTTGGGGGGGGGGGGTTTAGAGTGACAGGTGGAATTTTGGCAACGTGGCCATGTGACGTCAATGCATCATCTCCACCGCCATCACCTGGATGTATCACTTTCTGAACAGAGAACAGCCAAGCAACTCGAGGTAACACCAGTGAAAAAACTATCGAGAATTATTTTCGACAGACCTAAAGTCCCTGACAAAAGTCTTGTCGCTTATCCATTTTGTAGAAACAATTGCTAATAACCTGACTTTTAATTATTCAATTGGTTTCAGAAATGGCTCATATGAAAGCTAAGACCCTCCCAAATGATGTTGAATGTACAAAAATATATTTGTTTCACTGAAAAAAGATGTATCATTTAATGAAGTCATAAAGGCAAAATTATAGCAAGACAAAAGTTTTGCCGTCTACAGAAATTAGTGTGAAAATTGAACAAAAAATGTACTTCAAATACAAAAATATGTTACATAACATAAGCGAATTGAGTAGTGGTGCTGTGAGATCCAAATTGAATATTTTGTATGTCTTCCATGGGCTTGAAGGACTGCATCCTTTCGCTTCGGCAAGGATTCCTACAAGTCATCAGGAACATCAACGAAAGCAGTCTTGCATGCCTCCCAGACTACATCAACATTCTTGGGTTTCGTCTTCCATGCTTCCTCTTTCATCCTACCCCAGACATGCTCAATGATGTTCATGTCTGGTGACTGAGCTGGCCAGTCCTGGAGGATCTTGATCTTCTTTGCCTTGAGGAACTTTGAGGTAGAGATTGAAGTATGCGATGCAGCACCATCCTGCTGCAGAATTTGTCCCTTTTTACAGTTAGCAATTTAAGAGGCAGCTAATATTTGTTGATATTTCAGACTATTTATGTTGCCTTCCACCCTGCAGATCTCTCGCACACCCCCATACTGGATGTAACCCCAGACCACGATTTTGCCACCACCAAACTTCACTGTTTTGTGGCAAAAGGTGGATTTTTCAGATGAATCTTCCATTGAATTACACCACAGTCGCCGCAAATATTGCAGGAGACCTACTGCAGCCCGCATGGATCCGAGATTCACTCAGAAAACAGCCAGTGCTGTAGGAGTGTCCGTTGCTTAAGATTTGCAGCCCTTTTCATTTGTCACAGATGTGGGGTTTCGTCAGCTATTGAAAATGCTCGACCTGCGTTATGTTCTGCCCTCCAGCACATATTTCAGCAACATTGTAATTATAAAAAATATTTTTAAAAAATAGGCAAAGCACTACCTCACGTTTTCAGAATTTGTCTGCCTGGGATTGTATACGGCAGTCATTTGTCAAGGATTAATTGTGCTTTACCTCTCTTTTTATTTTACTGTATAGTGTATACTCAAGAGTTTTAAGCACTTCAACCTTTGAAGGTTTTTTGTTTACATTTTTTGATTTTTTTAATATTGTATACCGATTTTCTACTCTATAGTATTAAAACTGTTGTTGCACAATGTAATTTTTACTCCTAAGAATTCTGGAGAAAAAAATTGTTCTCCTTCGTACAAATTACCGAAACTAAATTGAAACCATGGCCCAAAATTTGACGTACGGACCGTACCATGGGCTACATGTACTGTTGGACCCCTTGTAGAAAAGTACAAGCAAAATCTCAAAAACAAGCGAAGTTTGCCCCTCAGAGACACTTTTCCTTCCTTGTTGTACTGCAGGGAACTCTGTTGCATTGCGGAGGGACACCACAGCTCAGGCTTATCCCAGCTTTTGTTGGTGATTGAGTTTCCCCAAAACAAATGACCAATGTAAACCCCTTGTTTGAAACACTAAGTGGAAGGGAAATATATCCTGTCACCCAACCCAGGACACATATTTCTCAGAACCTACAGTTAAGACAAATGTACAAATGTTGGTGACCAGCACAAAGAATCTCAAAAAATGTGAGCGATGGATTCTTGTTATTGCAGTTGTTCAGCACAAGGCCACCACGACATGCCACAAAGTACCAGGGAATGATGGAGAGGACCAGGCGACCAATCTTATAACTTGTCTACCAAGGTGACAAGATATTTTAAAGAAAACTGACAAAAAGAGTGATGTGGTGGTCAATGCTATCAATGTGTTGAGTCAGATAATTGCTAAGGTGGAGAGGAAGGTAAGGTGATGAAAAAGTGCATCTTATAGAATGTTGTCCAGAAAAGCAGGATCAGGTTCAGGGTCAGGCCTTTTAAACACAAGGTCAGACTACATTTCTTACCTGTCATGAGAGCCAAATATTTCCATTCACACTCAGTCAAACATGATGATAGCACAGGCATCACTGACTGCGCAGAGCACAATGTACTCTATGTAATTTTAAAGTGATGGAGGAGTTGCTCACAGTGACTCCAGTGCATAGTCAGACCATCAAACAGGAGCTGATTGTACTGAACAATGTATTACAAGGTCATGGGCAAAAAAACGCTGCATACAGTGGGGCAAATAAGTATTTAGTCAACTTTTGCGCAAGTTCTCCCACTTGAAAATATTAGAGAGGCCTGTAATTGTCAACATGGGCAAATCTCAACCATGAGAGACAGAATGTGGAAAAAAAACTGAAAATCGCATTGTTTGATTTTTAAATAATTTATTTGCAAATCATGGTGGAAAATAAGTATTTGGTCAATACCAAAAGTTCATCTCAATACTTTGTTATGTACTCTTTGTTGGCAATAACGGAGGCCAAACGTTTTCTGTAACTCTACACAACCTTTTCACACTCTGTTGCTGATATTTTGGCCCATTCCTCCATGCAGATCTCCTCTAGAGCAGTGATGTTTTGGGGCTGTCGTTGGGCAACACGGACTTTCAACTCCCTCCTCACCCTGTGGCATCAAAATGATAACAAGAACGGGAAGCAAAAATCCTAGAACCACACGGGGGGACCTAGTGAATGATCTACAGAGAGCTGGGACCACAGTAACAAAGGCTACTATCAGTAACACAATGCGCCGCTAGGGACTCAAATCCTGCACTGCCAGATGTGTCCCCCTGCTGAAGAAAGTACACGTCCAGGCCCATCTGCGGTTTGCTAGAGAGCATTTGGATGATCTAGAAGAGGACTGGGAGACTGTGTTATGGTCAGATGAAACCAAAATAGAACTTTTTGGTTGAAACACAGGTTCTCTTGTTTGGAGGAAAAAGAATACTGAATTGCACCATACCCACTGTGAAGCATGATGGTGGAAACATCACGCTTTGGGGCTGTTTTTCTGCAAAGGGACCAGGATGACTGATTTGTGTAAAGGAAATAATGAATGGGGCCATGTATGGAGAGATTTTGAGTGAAAATCTCCTTCCATTAGCAAGGGCATTGAAGATGAGATGTGGCTGGGTCTTTCGGCATGACAATGATCCCAAACACACAGCCAGGGCAACAAAGGAGTGGCTTCGCAAGAAGGATTTCAAGGTCCTGGAGTGCCCTAGCCAGTCTCCAGGTCTCAACCCCATAGAAAATCTGCAGAGGGATTTGAACGTCCGTGTTGCCCAACGACAGCCCCAAAATATCACTGCTCTAGAGGAGATCTGCATGGAGGAATGGGCCAAAGTACCAGCAACAGAGAGTGAAAAGCTTGTGTATTGTTACAGAAAACGTTTGGCCTCCATTATTGCCAACAAAGAGTACATAACAAAGTAGTGAGATGAACCTTTGGTATTGATCAAATACTTATTTTCCACCATGATTTGCAAATAAATTATTTTAAAATGAAACAATGTGATTTTCTGTTTTTTTTTTTTTTTTTTTCACATTCTGTCTCTCATGGTTGAGGTTTAGCCATGTTGACAATTACAGGCCTCTTTAATATTTTTAAGTGGGAGAACTTGCACAATTAGTGGTTGACTAAATACTTACAGTATTTGCCCCACTGTATGACAACAAGATAGCATTCATTCAGCTCTCCCAGAAAACACTGCCATTTCCTGGCATGGTTTTTCTAATCAGTTAGTTCCCTACTTCTTCCCTAAAGTCTTTTGGGAGTCTGCCCCTACTCACCCGTAACTCTGATCAGCGATAAAGAAAGAAAACTAGTGGATAAATAGTTGGATGACTAGTGGGGCTGATTTCCATAAGGTTTATGACTTCGACAGCATAGGACTTTTAATCGATGTTTCAATCATCATGTTAATAATAATATAGATTTACAGCCACATATAGATTGTGTAAAAATGAGTCTTAACATACTATACAGTTGATAGTTTATAAAGGGAGAATCTAGCATCCTACGTTAAGTCACAATGTACTGTACCCTCAAGGAAAAACAAGTACTTTTACAAGTAGAATTGCGGCAGTTCATAATTAAATACAACATTTCTGGAAAGATAAGCCTAAAATGTCACAAAAAAATAAGGTTCAGCAGTCATCATGTCTAAAAAGATGGGCACCAGTGCCTGAGGTGGGTAGTAACGTGTTACATTTACTCCATTACATTTGCTTGAGTAACCTTTGAGAAAAATTTACTTCTAAGAGTAGTTTTACTAAGCCATACTTTTTACTTTTACTTGAGTAGATTTGTGAAGAAGAAACACTACTCTTACTCCACTTCTTTGGGCAACACTAGTCGTTACAATTTTCCTCTTTTTCTACATAGTAGCTGTTACTTTTTTTTTTTTTTGCCAGAGACGCCAACAGTGGCTCAACCAGTTTCACCAATGAGATGTCGCAACAATAATCACGACTCCAATACAACAATCTTGCTTGCAATCAGTTGTAAGCATTGTGTGAAAATTACGGTATTTGACATCGCCGTCTTGTCTTGACATGATTTGAAAGCGCCAATTTTAATTTCTCTCTCCGTTTTTACTTGTCACCGATTGACCATAGAAAACCGGAGATATATTTTTAGTTTCATAATAAGAAATATGTTTTCTCCACTAGAGGGCACTCCCTTGGACAAATAATGCTAATTTTCTTTAGATTTTTTTCTCGCGCCGAACTGTTATTTATTTATTTTTTTTATTTCTTTGGCTCAAAGTGGTTATGTATATTGTTTGTATATATTGTATACAGTAATATACTGTAATAACAACAGTCGGTATAGATAACTTTGTGTTGAGAAAAAAATACTATTGTTTAAAAAAAAAAAAAAAAATCTATCATCTTATGCAGTTACTCACAATGTTACTCATTACTTGAATATTCTTTTCACCCAATACTTTTTCTACTTGTACTTCAGTACATTTTTTGATTAATACTTTTACTTGAGTAACATATATTATTTTGAAGTAATGCTACTCTTAAGTAAAACTTTTGTCTACTCTACCCACCTCTGCCAGTGACAAAAGAGAGATAATTATTGCTGAACCAGATGGAACTTGTGAAATAGAAAAGCAGAATTCCAAATCTGTCCTGACTGCTAAATACAAAATACAGTGCACAATGTATTATTTACTAATGATTTATAATTGTTTGGTTTATACTTTCCAATATATGCATTTTGTTGTTGCATTAAATACAGCGGTCCCTCAACATACGATCACTTCGACACACGATCTTTTCGACATCGGACGTAAAATTTGATTTGCAATTTGTTTCTACATCCGACGACATGCTTGAAATACGACGACATGACTGCACCGGAGACGGCACAGCAAATTTTCTTGTGAGAGAAATCAACACAGGTTTCAAAAAGGTTTATACAGGTGGTCAAACAAGGAAAAAGGTGACACTTACCATTGAAATGAAGATACAAATTATAGAAAAATATGAGCGTGGGATGCGCATTCGTGAACTGGCTCAACAATAGACCCTACTCACCTACGTCACAAAATGACGTGTCGCTGTATCCGGCCGCCATATTGTCCGTCATTTTTTAGCCCTATTCTCAATGGTTTCAATTAGTCGTGCAATTTATAGAGCAATTCATGGAAGCCCCGGTGTTATCTGACGCTGTAAACTCATTGGATGCGTTGCATAAAAGGCGATATGTGGAAAGCTTCAGTTTATCCATTCGCCAGATCCATATTTGATGCCTAAATCGATGTTTTTCGACCCGCTGTCTTTGCCGTCTCTGCCTGACATCTGCAACCCTGATATTTACAACTATCTTGTCCACACAAAATCAGCCTATTCTCACGAAAGTTTGAAAAACTTTAAGAGCTTGGAGGCTTATAAATACTTCGTTGCTGGGTGGGTGAAACAGGTCCTCGTCCACGAAAATTCGGCAGGAATCTATCTTGTGCTCGGGAAGGTGAGTTACGAAATGTTCAATTCAAAATCTTTTGTTCTTGCTAACATCCACTGTCAAGTCTAATGTATTTAATGTCATTTGTCAATGGAGCTAGGGCTTTTAATGTTTATATGGTTTAGCGATAGCACTCTCACTACATACATATATAATATGTAACAAATATGAAGTGCGATAGCACTACTCCAGATTGTCCCTAGTAAATTTTTTTTTTTGGCTTTTGACCTCAATAGTGAAATTGTAAATTAATTGTATGACAACTGTCTTATTATCCCCTTATAATTATATATTTTCAGGTAGTTCATTTTCAACGTCTGAGTGTATGTTGTCGGCGATTAGCCTAGCAATGATCTTAATTGTGGTTGTCAGCCCAAAACCCTCTAAATATATATTAAATGCATCTTACCAGATATAAAATGACTACTACATAATATGTGGTAATCGTTTGGAGTCCAGTTTTCTCGTCGAATTGCAGCAGCCCATCTCGCTCTCCTCTCCGGGTCTCTCGGAATCCGGTAGAACTTCAAGTCTCTCCATCTATCTTCTCTGTTATTGCAACCGACCGCCACACATGCCTTCACCATTTTGATTATTAATGTTAACGAGCAGAAAAACACGCCATAATAGGAGGAATTTACGTAGCGGTAATGCATCAACAATGACGAGCGGGGGCGTGGTTGTGACGTCATGTGAGTAGTGTCTATACATCCCCACTGTCCTCCTCCGACCACCGTTCGCCAGTTTTTATAAGTAAAGATGACAATTATTATTGTGGTACCATCTCCAAAGAAACCGCCTGCTTCTTCAGGTTTTTATCATTTATTTCAGAACTTATCCAACACAAAACGCCTCCTGACCGTCAAAGTTGACGGTGTTCTCAAGAAAATATTGAATGCAAAAGTAATCTCTCAGCCGCTACGCCCCCTCTGTGTCACGTCAGCGTTCAGGTTCAGAAAGAAGCGTTCAGTTACAGAAAAAAAACATCCGCCAAATTAGGACCCGATTCGTTACACTGTTACATGAATTACCGTATTGGCCCGAATATAAGACGGTGTTTTTTGCATTGAAATAAGACTGAAAAAGTGGGGGTCACCTTATATTCGTCTAGACATTATACCCATTTACGACGCTAGATGGTGCCAGATATCATTGAAGCGATGTTCTGTCATGACAGATCTCAGCTACTCTCAAGTTTAACCAGTTTGCATTATTTTATTTTATTGCAGTGTTTTTCCTTATTCGATTTTGTTTCAAGACTACAGTTACAGTTAGACTTCACTTTGATGGTTAATGCAGTAATTGCAATTTTGTTGTTTTATCACAACAGATTGGTTTATTTACATTTCAAAAACCAGAAGCCATTCATTTACGAATGTGATTGCACTTTAGTTTACATATTTAAATGTTCAGATATTAAGATTTGAATGAGGCAAAATAACATGCTTTTTCTCTCAAGTATATTGTTATAATCATTTGTTTCTGATGTAATGTCATTATTTTCTGTATAAAAATTAATTTGGTGTTCAAAAATTCTTTTTTCAAACTTGAGTCTTGAAAAAGGGGGGGATGTCTTATAATCAGGGCCGTCTTATATTCGGGCCAATACGGTATTATACTATAACCTATACGGCCGATACGGTATTATTATTATTAATATTACGATTTTTCTTTATAATTAATTGGTTTTGCTATTTGTAATTGCCATTTCTAATAGTGCCAGCAGTACTTATTAAGGATTTAGTGTAGGTTTTTGGGTTGTGGAACGAATTAATGGGATTATAATGTATTCCTATGGGAAAATCCTGCTCGACATACGACCATTTTGACTTACAAACAAGATCCTGGAACGAATTAACTTCGTATGTAGAGGTACAACTGTACAAGGTACCCTGTAAACCTTGTGTTTTGTGTATGTATGTGTGTGTTAGTCTGTATCCCTACTCTGTTCCATAATTCAAACATATCCTCGGCACGTGTATTAGGTAACCCAGGATTCCTGTTTGTAGGATTTCTTTCTTTTTGTTTCTTGTTGCCTTCGATATTTACACATCTCGCTAACAAGCCTGCTCTGGGTCCAACGAGGTGAGGTTGCAGTGGAGAGGTGGTGTTTTGTTTAGAGCCGCTTCCAACTGACATCCAGGTAAATGGCTAAATGTGTACTCTCATCCATATTCCAGCAAGCTGGGCCAAGGCGTTTGTCCAAAGCCAGGCTATGAAATATTAAAAGGATGAAGTGAAAGGTGAAGTACCCAGGGGCCTTGTGGGTAGTTAAACAGCTCTTTGTGTGCATGCGTCCTCACTGCACTCCCATCTACCACTCACAAAGGCTGGGTTTTCAGCATCACCTCATTGTGTACTTCCTCCAAGGTCAGTGCACCGAGTTAGATTCAAACTGTGCTCTATGATCAGCTCTTACCGTCCTCAAGCACAATCACTGATGTTCACAACACAAACAAATCAATATCTGTGTAGACAGCTTGACTGGAGAGGGCATGGCAAGATGTGGAAGATATAACTTTAAAAAATTGGTACTTTAGAGTATAAAGCGCACCCTGCTGTTAGTATGGTATCAGGCCAACAAGGACTCAGATATATCAGGTTTCAATTAACCACAGTTCACAGGGGCCATCCGCAGAGGTGACTTGGCCCTCACTCTCTCCATCCCATGCTTAATTGCAGCCCCAGGGAGAAAGTAATGAGATGGCTCTCTTCTTGACTCTCCTCATCATCCCTCTTTTCCAATGGAAGCCCGACACTCACGGCCAAAGGGAGTCTGTTGACACCTAGGACAGGTTCTTTGCCTATTTGGATCCAGTTTGCAGCCTGCAAGCATGTTTGGATACCAGGAGCGGTGACACAGTTTGCCCCTCTAGACCGCTCTAGGGGAAAATATAATGAATAGCCCGAATGCAGGCATGCACTTGCACCTGAAACTCAATGTTTCAAAGTATGGATACATAAATGGGAAAGCTAGATGTACAGTAAGGTAAACAAGTGTGATCATTAAAACTATAGTATTAGAAAATGTAATAGAATTACCAGAGAACTCAAGAAATGCAATGCAATGCAATGCAAACCTTGTCTATGTCACAGGCTAAGTAAAAAAGCCTTCAGTTGTTTAATAATTCATCTACATAATAGTATTTTGTATGCCATTTCAATAACAAAAATGGAAAAGCGAAAATAGTCAAACATTGCCAGCTTCTAACTCATAAGGTAAGACAGTGAAGTTTTGGTAATTAGTCACCTGGCAGTAAGTTTTGGGGCCAGTACTAAAAACACTTTCGTCTAAAGTGCTCCACACAAACAAAGAGATCAAGGCAGACGTGGGCACAAAGCTTAGAACTGTCCAAAACGTGCCCAGATGGCAAAATATAACTGGACCGGACATGGGCCACATATACTGCAAATTTTTGGCCCCAACTTAGTAAAATGGATCCGCCCCAGTGTCTTTTTGAACAATGGCCCAAACTAAGTAAGGAGTCACTTGCCAGATCAGCAACCAGTTTTGGGCCCGAGCTTGTCCAAAGTAGCAGACACGACAATAATGTATGGCCTGGATATGGCACACGTTACCCAGTCTGGGCCAGATTTGTATCAAAACCGTTTTCAGTATTAAATTTGGGGTCCATTTTGTTCAATGTATCATACTTCAATGTGTTTATATTGCAAATTAAATTTGTCTATTAAAAGCAATAATGATTACACTTCTTTTTCATGATATTTATAAATGAAAACACATAGACTTCATAATTTTTGACATGACACAGGAAACAGGGCCGATCCATTGGGGGCCAATTTTCAAAAACTTCAAATACAAATATTTTTAAAACCAAAGCTGCTACCACCTAAAACAAAAACAGGCACCTACCTTAGCCATATATGATGCTCTTCATGAGCAGCGGCATCCAAAAATTCAAAGTTGTTCCCTGATAAAATCCCGATTAATTATTTCTTATACAAGTATAACAAAACTTAATATAAAATAAAAGGCTATAAAATGCTCATATTTTACACTAGATGCACAAAAATCACCAAATGCAGTGATAATCACCAATATTTTCAGGATCAATGGCAATATTTAACACATCAAATTTTTGACCAAAATAGCAACTTAATTTTTTTTTCAATAGCTAATAAATCACTCAATTAAACATCAGAAACTTAATAACTGAGAAAAACATGCAGAATCAATTATAAATAATATATATATATAGATTATTAATAAATTCTATTTACAATCACAACTTATTACAAAATAGAATAGCCCTTTATTATCATTATACAATTATACAATGAAATTGTGGAGCATCCCTTTACAGTGCAGAAGTTAAAATCTCAAAAGTGACATGCAAGTATGAAATCGAAATAAACATAAATATAAAATATGTATGAGATAGTCCTATAATTCAGGCAGTGCAAATAATCGATGTGGTGTTACCAGGATGTGAGCCTTGTACTTTAAATATTACATAGCCTCTTTCTATGCCTTGCATTTTCTGGTCAGCTTCCTCGACTTACATAAGTCCCTGTTCCTCGCCTTCTCCTTTCTGCCCTCCTCGACTTTGCTCCTTTTCCTGTCCTGCCGGTCAGCCACTCCAAGGCCTTGTTCTATCTCGCTTCTGAAGTCACATCCTTGGAGAAGTTCGCACCAAAACAGTTGAAGAGGGACTGCCAGGAACTCCAGCAGGTGCTCTTGTGCTTCCTGCACATCAGGGAGTCCCACAGCGACATTCCGAAGGCTGACATGTGGGGAAGGGGAGAGATGGCCGCTTGAGGACCGCCCGGCCTGTCTCCATCTCCCTGTGTTCCTCCTTGCCAGTGGTCATGGCAAGGAGCGTCAGCCCGGCGACCGTGTTGGCGTTGCCGACCGCCATGATGAGCCTGATGCTCTGCAACTCCATCGAAGAGCGTGCCAGCACCTTCTGGATCAACTTGTAGTCGGCCTTGATGGACTTGTATTGTAGTTCTCCCACCTGGCCAGAACCTTCAGGTTTGAGAATTGGGCCGTCCTCATCCTCTCAGGCTCCTACAAAACATTTGTTTTAGAAAGATAGGTGTTTTGATTCATCTTTTTTATAAAGTGAATAATGCTGGCCACTTACTTCAGCCCCAGGACACCTGGGCAGCACCGTACAACCGTTGTTGTGAAAGCTGCAGTAGATGTTCTTCCAAAGGTTCATGGGGTCAAAGTGGACGAAGATCTGCTTGTTGCTGTCGGCGTAAGGGTTGGTGTAAGACCAGGTGCCCTCTGGGATCTCAAAGCTGGCGTAGTAGCCAGCATTGTTGGCGTGGCTGTCAAAGCTGACTGAGTGGAAAAACAGACAGAGCTTTTTCCGTTAGAAATTCTTGTGAATGATACATGCTTAAATCCCTGAATTCCTTATAGATATGGATGTAAAACAGTCTCGGTTCTTTGTTAAATGCAAAAGAAACTGTGCAGGTAGCATTTATTTTACGTAAATATGTCGAATGTGCGGCTCGTCTTTAAGTTCACTGTGGCGCCGCCTTACCACAAGTCCACAACAAAGAGCTTTTTACGTTGAAATTCTTGCGAATAAATACTTAAATCCCCAAATTCTTTATCAATTAAATTCCCAAATTTTTTATCGATATGGACGTAAAAGAGTCTCGATTCTTGGTTAAAGCAAAAAAAAAAAACGGGCAGTTTGAATTTACTTTCTGTAAATATGTCGACAAATGATGCAAGTCTGTTAGCTCTTTGTTATGATAAGGGGGCTGCCACAATGGCTTTTTCCGTTCAAAATTCTTGTGAATAAATGCTTGAATCACTGAATTCTTTTTTGATATGGACATGAAACAGTCTCAATTCCTGGTTAAATGCAAAAACTGGGCAGTTGGCAATTATTTTACATAAATATTGCGAGGTATGGAGCGGCTAATTTCTCCCATTGATTTTTTTCACAACGTTTCAAAATGCATGCATGGTACGAAAAATATAATAATAACCTTGAATCCTCGAACAAATCACTCCAGAGACAATCCTTCTTGTTTGTACGCGGTCCAGCTTTCGTGCATTTTATATGTAAATCCGGATTTGTGCTCAAAAGCATGTGTGAGAGTTTCACTCAGACCGACTTCTAATAAATGAAGCTGAGTCACACAGCCCCTTAGGGGCAGGCAGGGCGCAGTGAATCAAGGAGTTTTCATGTCAAGTATTTTGATGCCTATGGCTAACATATTAATGCAACATACAACGACATTTTACTGGTATACCAGACTCACCGCTGGCTGTTCCAGCGATTGAGTCTGGCGACTGTCCGGTGGATCAAATTCCCAGGGCGGCGCAAGCCACAACAAACAGACAGCGGAGTGGACTAATCAGCGACGGGCAGACGTGACGTTGTTAAAGCGACAAGTAACTAGCGTGAGCAGAGAATGGAGAAGTTTATTCAACATGGCTAGCGCGAGCCATGTTGACTGTTGTCAATGACTTGTGTCGATGTTTTTTTGGTCATTTAAAACTGATTTTACCGCGGATTGGAACATATTCTTGGCTCTCCCGTTCGCCATCTGTGTTGTTGTAGAGACGACTTTCGGCGCACCAGAGTGACGTTACTGGTTAAGAACACGTCACGCAAATAAACGAATTTGATTGGACGGTTGATTTTGTGCTTGCTCGAGAGGTCGTTAATGGGCTGGGTCCCAGACTATTCTCACAGTGTTTGAAAAATACAGGGAGAATAGTCTGGTGGTGCCAGGCAACAACGACATAACAATATAACATTTGTTTTTTTCACAAAATACTTTAATTTGAACATGCAACTCCACATTAAATATGACCCATTTTTAGACTGTGAACAACATATTCTATTTGTTAGGGTTCTGAGGTAAAGGGGGACTTAATTCATTGACGATGAGAGGGAGTGGTAGATAGTGTCCGAAGAATCCGGTGGGCAGTTTGGTGATAAAACAAGTGAACGGGCAAACGGGCGTTTTGCCAGGCAAGCAGTACAGGATCTAGGGGGGAAAAACACAAAAATGAGCTCAGCATTAGGATTACAAGATTCTTTGTTAGCTGAAAGTCACATACCTGTAGGTGAGTTGTTGATCTGGCGATGATGTGAGGCCAAGGACCGGTATAAGTAAGCTGCTGACGATGATCAGCGGCACCTTGTCCCAGGCTCACCTATCTGTGCAATCAAGGCGACAATTAAGGCAAAGTGACACAAATACACAAACACAGGGAGGAGGGGTTCAGTTTGAATTATAGTATTCAAACATTGAAACATTGACAGCAACACATAGTAAATGCATTCTCCCTTCATATGTTGTTATGCAACAAATTTTGAATTACTTAACTTGCAGGCAAGGCAGATCACTTGAATACACCGGCCATTTTATTAACGCTCGATTGAATAACTTGTTTTGCAGTAAAGTAGTGACTTCAAAACGTGATTATGACTTTGAGTTGCAGTCGTCAAGGCGGGAAATGACAAGGTTGTGAACCAGAATGGCAGCAGAACATGGGGTGCAGGAGGGGCGGAGGCGATAAATGGTGGTAGGTGGAAGTGGGTAATCCGGGTAATGTTATTGATGTGTGATTGAAATGAGTGTATTAATATACAGTAAGTGTATTGTCCAGGATTACTCCCATTCTCTTGACTTGCGAGGAGGGTGCAACAGTGGAGTTGTCGATAGTGAGAGATATGCTATTTTTTTAAAATGGTGGATTTGAAGCCAATGAGGAGCACCTCAGTTTTATTGCTGTTAAAGTTCAGGAAATTATGGGTAAACCAGATTTTTATTTCTGTGATACAGTCAGTCAGGGATGTGGGTAGAAGAGGAGGAGGGTTCAGAGGTGAGGTAGAGTATGGTGTCGTCGGCATAACAAAACAGTGTCAGTTGTGAAAGTGGATGTTGAATTTAAGGAAAATGTTGCCAAGGGGAAGGAGGTAGATGATGAAGAGTAGGGGCCCGAGGAAAGAGCCCTGGGGCACACCGGAGGTAACGGGGGAGGGGGCAGATTTAAATAACTTGAGTTGGATATGGCGGAAAACACTCAGGTTACTTCAAGTTTCGCTCTGAGACCCCCAATTTGGCCAAATTTCAAAATTGTCCTATATGCATGTGCAATACATAATTGGAAAGCTTAAAATCTCAATTTTCTGGGGGCGGAAACATTTTGAACAGGAGGGCCCTTTAGAAAAAAAAAATTAACAGCAAAACCCTAACTGGAGGTGAGAGCACGAGAGAGTAGAATTAGAGACGCCACAATTTTAACGAGATATAATCGCGTATTTACCTCTTTTCGAGCCAAAAACTCCATGTAACATATTGTATATCATCGAGTGTCAAGTCTCAGCTGTGAAAGGCCACAGCTGGATTTTGAGGAATTTTAAGGGTGAAACATGGTAATATAACAAGGGTCGCAATGCAGAAATCGCAGGCATCAAGGAGTGGCCGAGATTTTCTTTTTCATATATTTACCCTTTTAAACTTTTTTTTCAATTTTTCTTTGTTTGGATCGATTATTTATCATCTCAAATAACGGGGAAAATGCAATGGTAACAAAAAAATACAATTAGGCAATAGTTATGAGGTAGATATCCTTGACTTATTTACAGATACCATTTTTTCATTATGACGTAATTTGTTTAAAAGTTTAAAATATGCAAGTGAATAATTTTTCAAAGTTTTTTTTTTTTAATGAAATATTAGACATCAATTAATGATTTTTAACTAAAAATGACAGACATTTTGTATAATAAATATAATTACTTCCCTTTTTTTTATGACTGGGTTGAAACAAAAGTGGTTGCGCGGCGTCTGTAAACGCAGCTTTCCAGGGTGAGACGGACAAATTAAAAATAGTTCGGGAGCTTAATGCGCCATGAATTTGCTATGGCAGCATATAGACATATTGTTCTATCAAACACAACAGTTCTTTTGGCTTAAAATACAGCAGTTTATTTTAAAGAGGGGTGCAACAGCAGAAACTGCTTTTTCAGTCTTGTCTGTGTTTCATATATTGAGTGCGTCCAGAATGGTAGGATGGGAGCCAGTTCAACAGGGTGCGAGTGATGCTAATAGTGGATAGCCGGTGGAGGAGTGTGGTGTGACTAATGGTATCAAAATCATCAGATAGGTCCAGAGGGATGAGGATGGTGAGGAGTCCAGAATCAGCTGCCATGAGGAGGTCATTGGTTATTTTGACAAGTGCTGGTTCAGTGCTGTGTAGTGGGCGAAAACCGAACTGGAACTGTTCATAGAGATTATTGTGGGATAGGTGAGAGTGGAGTTGGGAGGCAACTGTTGTTTCAAGGATTTTGGAGATGAAAGGTAGGTTGGATATGGTTGAAGATGTTGTAGTTGGAGTAGTTGGCACCAGGTTTCTTGAGAATTGGAGTGATTGCAGCAGTTTTGAAAGAAGCAGGGACAATTCCAGATGTGAGAGATGAATGGATGATAGCGGAGATGCGCGGGACCAGGCAGGCTTTAACTAGTTGTGTGAGTCCAGTTGGCAGGTGGATGATCTGTGCTTCCGGATGAGTTCAGTGATCGCGGGGGGGGGGGGGGGGGGGGGGTGGAAGGAGGAGAATTGGTGTGAGTACAGGTGCCAGTCAGATGAGATGCTGAGATTAATCCAATATTAGGATACTGAGCTGCTTGTCAATAATATTTCACACGACAAATACTTTTCATGTAAATTATTGTTTCTTTTATAAAGCTGCTGCACTGAATGATTTGTTCACAAAAACGAAGAAAGAAAAAATGGGCACGCCAGTGTATTTGTATTTGGGAATTCCACCAAAATTCCGAAGCAGATGAGGGCACAAAATTTTGTGGAGGCTACAGTGCATCTGTCACCAAGAAGGATGGAAGTGTCATCACTAGCTGAGGCGGGAAATTACAGGCAGTCGCTCTAAGATACAGTTCTTTACAGAGGCACTTTTTACTTTCTGCTGAGTGCCCCTGGAAAAATAAAACCTAAATCTTGGCTGTCACTATGTGGCTTTGGTGCACTACAACACTGTCCAGTGCATGGGCACTTGAGAGGCGATGCTACTGCTGCATATGTTATACACTAAGAAAATAAAAAAATAAATAGAAAGAAGTGTGCGTTTGTGTAGGTGTATTTTTGTGTGTGTGTGTGTGCGTGTGCGTGTCTATGTGTGCAGAATAATAAGGATGAGAAGTGCCCGGTGTGGCTGCACAGCTGCAGTTTCTGAAAATCAAATTCGTCGGTAATGAGGCAGACAACGGAGACTCAGGCAGACCCAGAAGATTTGAAGGGCAGACAGAAAAGGGAAAGGAAGGAGGGGAGCTGAAAGGATGACAAAGGGGGAGAAACTTATTGAATTAGTCAGACAGTAATAGCAGAAAGAGATGAGCATAATATGGACATGCAATGGGGGAGGGAGATCGGAAGTAGTGGGTATTACCTAAAATAAGAATCCCGCAAACAATGGTGGGATTGAATGGAAAGGTAAAGGTTTGTATTTGCATCATTCATCAGAGGGATGAGTGTGTTATTAAAACAAATTAACTCCTGTGTTCTCCAGCAACTGAAGTGACTGACTCAAACTTCTGAGATGCTTTCATTGTCAGACAAAGCAAGGTTATTAAGGTAAGGGATAAACAAACCATGAACTGCATAAAAATCACCAGCGTTGGATATCAAAATGAATAAGTAAGTCTTTGGGTGTAGTGCATGTTGAGACCTAAATTGTATAATACCGTATTGGCCCGAATATAAGACGGTGTTTTTTTGCATTGAAATAATACTGAAAAAGAGGGGGTCGTCTTATATTCGCGGTCTAGACATTATACCCATTTGCGACGCTAGATGGCGCCAGATATCATTGAAGCGATGTTCTATCATGACGGATCTCAGCTATTCTCCCCATTCACGACGCTAGATGGCGCCAGATGTCATTGAAGCGATGTTCTATCATGACAGATCTCAGCTACTCTCCCCATTCACGACGCTAGATGGCGCCAGATGTCATTGAAGCGATGATCTGTCATGACAGATTTCAGCTACTCTCAAGTTTAACCAGTTTGCATTACTGCAATGTTTTTCGTTATTCAGATTTGTTTCAAGACTACAGTTACAGTTAGACTTCACTTTGATGGTTATTGCAGTTATTGCAATTTTGTTGTTTTATCGCAATAGATTGGTTTATTTACATTTAAAAAACCAGAAGCCATTCATTTACGAATGTGGTTGCACTTTAGTTTACATATTTAAATGTTCAGATGTTAAGATTTGAATGAGGCAAAATTACATGCTTTTTTTCTCAAATATATTGTTATAATTATTTTTTCGAATGTACTGTAATTATTTTCTGTATAAAAATTAATTTGGTGTTCAAAAAGTCTTTCTTCAAACTTGAGTCTTGAAAATAGGGGGTCGTCTTATAATCAGGGCCGTCTTATATTCGGGCCAATATATTATTTTGGCCTACACAGACTATTTTGTTTTAATACATTCAAATTACAGTCATGGATGAAATTATTGGCACCCCTGGAATTTTCCAGAAAATACAGCATTTGTCACAGAAATTAATGCAATTACAAATGTTTTCAGTATGAATGTGTTTATTTCTGGATTGTGCAGTAAAAAAAAAAAACATGCAAAACTGCCGAGGAAATAATTAAAAATTGACACAATCTTGGACAAAACTCAACAAATAGGCTAGACAAAATTGTTGGCACCCTCATCTCGATATTTGGTTCCAAATCATTTGGAAGAAATAACAGAAAGCATTCACTTTCTATAACCATCAACAAGTTTCGTGTGCCTCTCAAAAGGAAATTAAGACCACTCTTTGTTTACGATCTGTTCCAGGTCTCTCAGATTTGAAAGACCTTGCAACAGCAATTTTGAGATCCCTCCGTAATGTTCAATATATGATTTAGCTCCGGACTCGTCGATGGCGTTTTGTCTCCAACCATTTCTTGTTGCTATTTGAGGTATATTTTTGGTCATTGTCTTGTTGGAACACCCATGACCTCTGATGCAGACCCAGTTTTCTGACACCACACCCTAAATTCCGGCCAAAAACACTGTAAAGGCACCCAGTTCAAGAAAACAACCCCAAAACATCATTGGACCTCTACCATGTTTGACTATAGGCACTGTGCTCTTTTCTTTGTAGGCTCATTCTTTTTTCTGGAAAGGGGTACTGGTCTCCAACCGTTTCTTGGGGCTATTTGAGGTATGTTTTGGGTCATTGTCCTGTTGGACCACCCGTGACCTCTGACGCAGAAGACCCAGTTTCCATCGATGTGTCTGGATCTAAATCCCATTGAACACCTATGGAAAAATCTCAAAATTGCTGTTGCAAGAAGGCACCCTTCAGATCTGCGAGACCTGGAGCACGCAAAAGAAGAATGGTCCAAAATTCCATCTGAGAGCTGCATGAAACTTGTTGATGGTTATCGGAAGCGACTGCAATTTTTTTGCATTCTGTGTAAAATTGTTGACCTTTTGGCTTTTCTCTTCAGCTTTTTTTTTGTGTGTGTGTTTTTTCAATGTAAATTAAAAAAAAAAAAACACATTCATACTGAAAACATCTGTAATTGTGTCAATGTCTGGGAGAAACTATTTTCTGGAAAAATTCCAGGGGTGACAATAATTTTGTCCATGACTCTATAAGTGATGCTTTACACTCATTTAAAAATCTCATTGTACATGACTTTGAACAACTAAGTATGAGATAGTCATTGTGTAAAAGATACAGGCCTTTTTTTCAAATTGTGTTTGAAAATTATAATTGTCCAAAATAAATTGGCTAAACTAATTACGATGCATATTGACTCCAGCCATTGATTAAGCAGCTAACCATTGGTAAGCTTTACAAGAAAATATACAGCTGTTCACCATTCAGAACTGTTCACGGAAAATAGCAGTGAGCACTACTATATTATTTACGTTTATGTATTTGTGGGTGCTTTTCACAAATTCCATTAAATTTATGGTAATCTGTAAAACCTTGTTCTTTCAACCTTTTGAAAGCTTGTTGAGGTGGAAGGTTTTTCTGATTAACATAAATGGAAATGGTCTATTACATGTGTTGTTTATCTTTAGTGGAAAACAAAGTCTACACTTCTGTTATTATCGTGGTTTTGAGAGGGTAATGTTAAGTCAGTACTTCTCAAATAGTGGGGCGCGCCCCCCTGGGGGGGCACAGAGCGATGCCAGGGGTGGCGCATGTGACCTCGGGGAACATGCTTTCTTTTTTTTTTTGCCGTACTAGAATAACGTGTACTTGCACATTCACTCAGTGGGTGGCAGTGGCGCTCCCATTTTCAGAGTGTGCGCAGTATTTTTGAACTAAGCAAGAGCACACAGAAAAGAGATATGAAGAGCTGTTCGCCGTTTTCGAAAGCCGTTTTCCGGCCGGACTCATGCAGCGACCCGGTTTGGGATCGTCACGACGACCGCCCTCACCTACGGTTCTCCCAAGAATGCGCTTTTTTCGGTCCATTTGCCTTTTGGCTTTGACTTTTAATGCAGTGGGATATGAGGAAAGACCACTGTTTACTGCGTCCAAAAATGATTATAGCGGACAGCCGGAAGCCAGATCAATTAAGACGCCACTTAAAGACATTAGACCTCAATCTCATTGATAAGCCGCTTGATTGCTTTTCAGCGAAAACGTGCCGAATATTGCCAACAATCGTCCCGCTTTGTCAGTATTATATCAGTAAACCAGTGAGCACTGTTAGCATGCTCAGTGCAAAATAACCCCACACCATTGAAAAGGAAGGGATACTGTGAGCAGCGAAAATAAAAATTGTCCTTCTGTCCAAAGACACTTTTTTTTCTTCTATTCAGCTTTGTTTTTTCGGTCAATTTTTTTGGCATATTATCCTCATGAGTTAGTGTTTCTAATCAATTTGAATTTGTTATTATTTACTGATTTTATTACATTTTATTTTTCAGTATCAAATGGTCAAAAATGTACCTTGAGTGAGTTTTTATAGTTTGGATGTCTTTTTTTTTTTAATTCAAGCAAATTGATGCATGTTAAGTCTTTTCTGTTACAAACAAAACAATGCTAATAAAGTTGACGTTATTATTATAATTTGATCTACGCTACTTTTTTGTTTAATAGAAAAAAAGACGCAATGTTAGGCAGAGGCGTACTTATAGTAATATAGACAAATGATACTATTTACAGTGGCGGCAGAGAGTTTGGGGGGGCGCGAAACATTTACGTCTTCCTTGGGGGGGCGTAACAGAAAATAATTGAGAAGCACTGTGTTAAGTGCACCATAACACATTGTACCTCTGCAGAAGTGGAAGGGGGAGGATGTCGGTCACATCGTAGCTTCCGTTGAGACCTCATAAAAGTGTTTTTGAGAGAAACTGAATGATAATTAGTTGCCAGTAGCCATTTTTTCCTTTTTGTGAATGGTTGACATCACATCAGGAGCTATATGAATTCCCACAGATTCAGACAATTATTATGTTTGATGACTTTATTCATACGCCCAACTTCAATAGAATTTTTGTCGAAGTCCACTTTGCACATACCTCACGTTTTTAGTCCGGGCGCCCTATTTTTGCAGGCAACACAGGTGCGCTCCATCATAAAGTGCAGCATAAATGAGTTTTCATGTTAATGTGAAGTTCAACACAACTTTTGGAATTTGGTCGAGTGCTCTGCGCAAGATTGAGGGTGTGTCCTTGAAGAAAAGTGATAATTTCACAAATGACAGACCTCTTTTACCTCCTGCCAAAAAAGTGGTCTTAGGCCATGTCTACACGCAGCAGGGTATTTGGCAAAAATAGCTGTTTCTACGGTTTGGCCTATCATCAACATGCACATTTAAACGAGGGTTCTTAAAAACTGCATTCAAAGTGAAGATGTGCGAATTCTGCGTTTGTTGTGCCATCATGTGGATACTGATAACCGAAGATTTAACTGTGGAAACGTCACTGACTACGACAAACTTTGTCCCTATGTTACACATGAGACCAATATTTACATTTGGAGTAAATTAGACAGGTGCTTTTTTGCTTCCATTCATTTACAAACTCTTGCAATGCTTCATATTGAAGGACACACGCAAAGGATGGGGGTATTATGGACAACTGTTTTTCACACATTGTTATGAATGTACTTAAAAATGAATGAAAGCGGTTGGCTGTGGAAGCCTTTTTGTCTACAAACGTGCTGTTGTGGACGTAATTATTTTTTCTCGACGTAATAGGGCAGGATCCTTGGTTAAAAAAAAAACCTTGCCCAGTGTACAGTAGACATGGCCTTAGTTCCAGCAAAGAGTGAAGGCCACTACTGGTCTAAAGGCTATTTTGGTGACCCTGCGATCAAGGTTCAGCCACAGCTTTCTCTATGGATCCTCTTCGGCCTCCCTTACAAGTGTCAAGTGTAAGCTCCAACTGGCTCACCAACTCGGATGCCCAAATCATCACCAAAAAAACACTCTTTCAGTGACATCTCTCTCATCCCTCAGCAGCATCGCAAGCTCCCGGTAACATTTAGAATTCAATAAAAAGCTCCTTCTCTATGTCTCCAAGGCCACTCACAACTTTGTTCCTCTAAACATGTCTGACTTCCTCCACCTCTCCATCCCAGTTCACACGCTAAAATCATTTTCGTCCTTCCACCTGCCCCTCTCATCACCTTAACAAGAAGTGCCTTCAGTCTTTCAGCTACTCTCCACAGCCCTGTAATTGAAAGCAATTGTCACCAAACCCTACGCAATGCTGCTTCCTTCATCACTACAACTCAACACAAATATGCTCAAGGTTATGGCTCCTTTGCTGGGCTGCGGGAGGAGGGATGGGCTGCGCTGAACCCCCCCCCCCCCCCCCCCCCACTGCCCGTCCGCCCTCACTCCCTGGGCTGGCTGGGTGGGGGCCGTGGCCCTGAGTTGGTGCCCGCGTGGCGTCTCCGCTCGTCTTCGTGGCTGGTAGGGTCGGTCGCCAGCGGGCTTACACTCACAAGGAATTCACACGATTACTGGGTTCTAGATCACAGAGCTGATTTGTGTACACTCTACCCCTTTCAATCATTTAGCTTATAGACTCCCCCACCCCCGTCCCATCTTTCCCTGGTCAACAGGCCCCCGAGATGGTGTCAACCGGAAATACATCTAGCTGACGATAGCACCAACATATTAGTAGTTAGTCTAGACGTTCAATGTATTACTTGTTGTAGTTTGTATTTCTTTTCTTTCTTCTCTTGTGTTTTTTTTTCTTCTGTTCCCCCATAACCCCTTCCTGTTCGCTGCTTTGTCATAATAAACGAGGTATATTGAATGATCACAATGGGAGTATGTCAGACTCGCAATGTGAAACATTAAAACTGTTCAGACCATCCGGGCACTTTGACTTCCATTCTCCATGTCAAACAGCTGAACAGGACAGGTTTAAAAAAATAAAAAATAAAAATAAATAAATAAATAAATTTAGACTTCCTTTTTATTGTAATAATCATTAAAAGAAAAAAACAACTGCAGATGGGCACGAATTATGAACCATAGCAAGCAAACAGTGTTAAGTGTTGTTTTAGTACCTAGGTGAAATTACTACCGGATTCCTGCACATTGGAAATGAAGCAATCTAGAGCATCAACAGAGAAGATCAACAAACCTCATTGACCAACCTTGAAGATAACACTGAGTCATGTGCAATCTTTCTCGCATCTGGACATGTAGTCCATATGATAACACAATCTCCACAGTGAAATTGAGCCACCAACAATCTTGCATATCACTGGGACTCTGGCTTGCTGGAAATCTTGGAAACTGCATGTCCAAAGTCACATAATAGCCTCCCCTGATCTGCAGTCACACGGCAGATTCCCAAAGAGCGTGTCACTGGGGGTGGCGTAAAGGGGGGCTGAAACGCTCCGCTCGTTACTCTAAACGCTGCCTAATTAATAATGTATCAGAGCGGACGCATTGAAGCACAGCAGGGCTCCTGTGCATGTCACAATCACTGACAAACGCACTCCATACCACACACACATACAGATTTCCGCACACAATTAGGAAGCGACTCACCAATCCACATAACAACAGAGTCCCTTACCCAAAGCCTAGTATTCTGGGCTCGAAATATTTAAAAGTACTTTTCGGTTCACCGCTGAAGCTGTACATACATATTTACTAAATAAAGTATATACGTAGTCACAAACATTATGTATGTAAATACACGAACTGACCACAGCATTAGGCATACTTTCATTATCTAATTTGATTATATTGAGTCTGGAAAAATAGTACACAGTCATTTATTTTCTGTGTGCTTGTCCTCACTATAGAGTTGTGGGTGTGCAAATATTAATCTACACTGTCAGAGAGGTAATACATTTAATTATGTGTTTATCTTTCGATTGCTGTGGTTTACAATTGCACAAGGGCGTAGGTTTGGTCTCAACATTGGTAGGGACGGTATGACAGCATAATATCCATGTACACTTTTTGCTGGGGGTGGGACATTAATCAGACCAAAAAGACTGGGTGAACTGGGGTCAGGGCTACATTTCTCTCGAATATGAACCTTATTAATTGGTAGGCTAAATGATCAATGCAAAATACTGTAAATCTTTAATTGACCTATACTAACTTTAATGTGTATTGGTTCAGGTGAAGACTTTCAGAATAAAAGTGTGGATTTTATAAGCAAATTTAAATTGCAATGTTTGAACATTAATCATATTAAAATACACAATAAATACAAACTTATTAAATAATCTCATAACTTTCCTGGAATGCAAAAAATAGACATTGTCTTAGGACCACTCAACATTGTCTGTCTAAATAAATAAATTAAATATAACTGGGAAAAAAAAAACGTCTTTGTCAGGGAATAACAAAAACAAATAAAAATGGAGCCTTACATCAGGTAAAACATTTCTGCTTTTGCCTCCAAGTACAGCCTAACTACACAAAAAATGAAAGCTCCGTTGGGCTGCTTTAAGACGACACGTCCCTCTAAGCAGCTTCCTACTCGAGTCTTGCAGGTTAGCAAGTTCACACAGTTTCACGTAATGCTAACTCTGATCCAGGTCGGACTTTCAGTAACAAAATTAGTGGTGTGTTCCCCACATCACCAACATTGACATCTTTTTACATTACTTACAGTGGCTGCTGCTGGCTGAAAAAAAAAAAAAAGTCTAATATCCCTCTGCTTTGGAAGGGGTGGAGGAGGAGGCATGTTGTCGACATGTTGTCTATGTCGGGACTGCAGGCGTACGTGTAGGGGGGCGTGGGGTGTGTGGGGTCAAGACATCAGCCAATCAAACATACATTTAATTAGGGAAAAAAATGGACCGGTACATTCAGCAAGTGAAAAGGGGTAAATATAAGTCTGAACATAATAAAAATAATTCACTTAATAATGGTAGAGTCTATTCTATTCTTGCAACATATGGAAAGACAATCTAAATTACCTATATAACTTAATTCATTACATAATGCAAATACATAACTTGCTTAGATGTTGGTGGGGACAATTTGAGCATCCTGAAAAGTTGATAGTGTTATGTCCTGTCTCTATGCAAACCTACGCCCTTGGAATCCCACTTAGTTTACTCATTTGAAAAATATTAGAAAGTTTGAAGTGGCGCCAATTAATGCTTATTAATACATGATTTTAAAATTTGTTCATACATGGTGTAAAAACAATAAAATATTTAGTTAATCTTATCGTAATGTCTATAATTATTTAATGGCATATCTTTAGTCATTGTTTGCCAGAAATAAATTAGGCAATAATAGAAAAAAATGTTTAATCAGCCTGTTTAACAAATAAGGGGCTCTTTGATTTTGAGAGCTATATAAAAAAAAAATTACTCGACGTGACTTGATTTAGTCAATTATGCATACCCTCTGTAAACCTTTCACTACCATTTTCAATCTGGCTCTTAACTTAATGCATTGTGTATACAATAAATTAATTAGCATTTATTTTTGTTTTCAGATTCAACAACATGAAAAATTGTATTGACTATCCGTTTAAAATGCAGGATTAGTTGTCCTACAGAGAAATCTTAGACTCCAGGATTCTGGTGGATTAGGATTGGAGAAAATGTATGAAGTCTCTTAGCAAGGCGGGTGAGTAGGACATTTTTTTTATATTTATTATCTATACAGTATATGTTCTGAAACTGACAAACATTCACTGTTAGCGTCTACTACCCCCACCGCCTCCTTCACATTTGATTTATTTGCTTCTTTGTTTGTGTTTGTCATATGGAGAGATGTAAATTTAGCCACCCCAAGGGAGAGCATCCTCACCAGTGACACAAAAAAAGACCGGGGAAAAAATCAGAATAACATAAGCCACAAAAAAGTGCAGGGGGTGGGAGTAAAAAGTAAAGGAGGGATTGTAGTTTCAGAACAAGAGAGGGAGGTTTGAGATGTGCAGGACTCTGTAAACAGTCAGTGCGGGGGCTGGAAAATTAACGCTGCATAAATTGTGTGAAACATGTCCTATTTTCCCTCCATTCTTTCCCTCAGAACATTCTTTTAAAAGGGTTCAGGATGCAGGGCTGTCAGATGAACGCCAGACAGGCATTTTCTAACTTTGTTTGATCCTTCTTCTTTTAAAAACACTTGCTGATGACAGAGAGGAGGCAGAAAAAGGTTGCCGCGTGTGTGCTGGTAAGTGAAGAAGAGGAGTGACAAGCAGACAGGAGACACATGTAGTCACACTTTCACACTTATCACACTTTTATTGACACTCCCTTCATAGCAAGCGCCACCCCTCACGGAGCTTGTGTCTGATAAACGTGTCAACCCCTCAGCACATCTGATAGTAGTGCAAGAGGTGACACAGAAAAGGTCAACACGTTCTTGTTTTCAAAAAATAAATAAATAAATGTAGGAAATTATAGTTTGTGCTATATTGTGTATAGGTTTCATAATTTTTCAAGGACATTAAGTACAAACCTCTTCGGTAATGCACTTTTAAAAAATCTGCAGGCACTAACTCTGTACTGATGTCTGCAAAAACAATGGATCTTTTTTAGGACATATTTAAATAACATAACAGTATAAGACAGAGTAATAAAAAGTAGGGCTGTCAAATGATTCAAATTTTTAATCGAGTTAATCACAGCTTAAAAATTAATTAATCATAATTAATCGCAAATCAAACCATCTATAAAATATGCCATATTTTTCTGTAAATTATTGTTGGAATGAAAAGATAATACACAAGACGGATATATACATTCAACATACTGTACATAAGTTCTGTATTTATTTATTATAACAATAAATCAACAAGATGGCATTAACATTAACATTCTGTTAAAGCAATCCATGGATAGAAAGACTTGTAGTTCTTAAAAGATAAATGTTAGTACAAGTTATAGAACTTTTGTATTAAAACCCCTCTTAATGTTTTCGTTTTAATAAAATTTGTAACATTTTCAGTCAAAAAATAAACTAGTAGCTTGCCATTGTTGATGTCAACTAATTACACAATGCTCAGGTGCTGAAACCCATAAAATCAGTCGCACCCAAGCGGCAGCAGAGGGCGACAAAACACAAAAAAACACAAGTAACAAGTGGACATGACACTGTGCTGTCATTTTAATCTGTTTGAGCGGGGCATGTGCGTTAATTGCATCAAATATTTTAACGTGATTAATTTAAAAAATTAATTACCGCACATTAACGCGATAATTTTGACAGCCCTAATAAAAAGATTATACTAAAATTACAAACTTTACAAGAAACAGTCATTTTTGGTTGATTGAAGACAATTTAGCTGAAGACTTTAAAAGATATCCCTTCTTTAATGTGCAAAATATTACATTGGATATTGGATACTGGGACGTCAAAAAACCCAGATTTCAGACAACAAGAAACACTTTTACTTATCAATTTATGAGGTGAGATTACTGAAGAAATTTAATATGGATGAACGTACAATTATGGGACAATTTATGAAACTGTATAAAGGTATGATTTTCAAAAAATATAAGGATGAGGGAGATGTGGATAATAACTGGGTGTGTTGTGGCAATTGTGACACATACTGTGATATGGGATATTTGGGTTATTTTATTTATTTATTTATTTATTTATTTATTTATTTTTAATGTTTCCAGGTTTGATTTATGGACTAGGCTTTTGCGACATTTCTGTATAGGTTACATGTAGAGTTATATGGTGGGATTGTATATGTGTTAAACAAGAATATATTTGTTTATAGAGGGAAACTGATACGTTAGAACTTAAGGACTAGGGGTGGGAGTAGGCATGTACCGGTATGAGATTCTGACGGTATGATAACCTTAAGCCAAAATATCACGGTTTCACAGTATCACGGTATCGCAATTACACCTCTAAAATATGTTACTTTGAGATGTCTTGGTTAAAAAAAAAAAAAAAAAAAAACGTTTTTCCATTGAACAGGATTTTTATTTTTTAAAGCATATTAGCAAATTGGAGCATAAGTACTGTATAATGTTAAGTTAAAATAAATATAAAGAAAAACAAAAAATAACTGAAATATTCTAAATAAAATTAAAATAAATGCAGTCCTTTAGGTGAGCCTAAACCAGCACCCACAGCTCAACATTATTACCATCAGAACAAAAACAATTGAATTATTTATCATAAAACACATGTGTGTATGACTCGTATCGTGTTTATACTGTACACACACACACACACACACACGCTCTTTCTCAACACAGACAGTTAGTTGCCAAAGAGAAGAAAAACACCACGTTTTACCACCGCTAGACACACTAAACATGCTGGAGTTAACTCTCGTAGCTGGTGGGAAACGTTCATGACAGTTTTTACTAACCTTTAATTTTATGTAAATGCAAAATCATATTGGAGGTATTGCCTCCTCGGCAGCCACACTGCGCAAACATGTTTTACATGTCGCTTGGCCCTCCTCTAAGATGCGGCCGTCTGTAACTTGTCTGTAGCCGAAGTATTCCCATACCAGTGATTTCTTTATCTTCGATGGGGGAAAAAGTTTGGGAGTTTCACCTCCTCCAGCCATCGTGTAGCACACCTGACTCACTGACACTGAGCAACAATTGGTGGGGGAGGGTTGAGCCTTGCAGCTGCAAGCGAGGGATTTCTCACTCATTTTTGGGACATAAAAATAACTAATACGCAGGTACGGTAAGACGGAAAATTTTGGCACTTTTGGAACCGTGACGTTTTCATACCACAGTATACCTTGAAACCGGTAATTGGCACATGTCTAGGTGGGAGTAAGTTTTACTTATTCACACTCCTTTTCAAATACTCATGTTTTGTTTTCTTTTTCTTATATTTGATTATTGTTACTGATTATTGGTACTTATGTAGTGAATATTCGAAATAAACATGTTCAATCAAACAGACAAACAAATATCCATCCAAAAGAAAAGGACATATCATTTTAGAACGTTTTTCAAAAGAGGAAGGAAAAATAAAATGTATTATTCACAAAAGGGTTATAGAGATACATGTTGTTACTATTTCAGTTGTACATAATAATCATAGTAAAGAAGAGAGCACTAAAAAAAGTCTAACCAGTTTAGTTGAAGTGGTAGTCCACATCAACCACATCACCCCCAACTCTGGGATCTGGTTGTCATGGCAAACCCCACCCACTAATTTTCTCATTTCAACACCCATACCTCTCAGACTTTTCATCTCAACCGTATTTAACTAACAGTAATGTCATCTCATTTTTTACTCCCTGGCTGCCATTAACTGAAATACTGTAGATGTCCAAACCATTTTGACTAAGACGACTGGCAGGGATTATTCCCAGTCAAAATGGATTGGACATCTATCACCATTATTGACATTTAAATACAATGATCAGAGATGGGTAGAGTAGCCAAAAATTTTACTCAGGTAAGAGTAGTGTTACTTCAAAATAATAATAAAAGTAAAAGTAGTCGGCCAAAAAAATGTACTAAAGGACAAGTAAAAAAGTATCCAGTAAAAAGACTACTCAAGTAAAGAGTAACATTGTGAGTAACTGTTTATTTGTGTTAGATTTTTTTTTTTTTTTAAACAATGGTATTTTTTAAGTATTTTTTTTTTTGCATAATTTTTTTAATGAATTGTTGTTATAACGATACAGTACAACAACCCATTACACGACCACATTAAGCCAAAGAAATACAGAAAAAAAAAAAAAAAATCACTGAATTCCGGCGAGAGCGGGAAAAAAAAAAAAGACAAATGAACCATTATTCGTCCAAAGACCATGACTGCCCTCTAGTGGAGAAAATAGCTCCTAGTTTGAATAGTTCCTTCATAGTTACTATTATGAAATTAAAAGGATCATATCTCCGGCTTCCGTGGTCAGTCGGTGCCAAATAAAAACAGGGAGAGAGGTTTAAATCTGCGCTTTCGACTCATGTTGAGGGGTATGTCAAATACTTTTTTACGGTGCTTTAAAGACACCATGTGTTTGAACAGGCTAGTGTGATCATAGAACGGCAAGCTTGTGTCTGATTGGTTTAATAGATTCATGTGATTATTGTTGCGACGTCTCATTGGTGAAATTAGTCGAGCTACTCTTGGCAAAAAATAATAAATCTAATATGTAGAATAAAGACGAAAAATGTAACGACTCTTGTGAAGCCTAAAGTAGCAGTGTAACAGTAGCGTTTTTTTTCTTCACAAATCTACTCAAGTAAAAAGTATGGCTTAGTAAAACTAATCTCAGAAGTACATTTTTGGCAATTTTTCTCTTTATACTATATAAAGAAAGCCATCATGGCCTTCACAAAGATAACAAACTTGACTAGACCAGACTTTATTGAGTTTTGATTTAATGTTCACTTTAATTATACCCTATTGCAAACAACTATAATAATCAACATATTAATAAATATCAGATAGCCACATTACTTTAAAAAATACTGATTTTATATGAAACACCTGTCCTTTTTGACAATCCCGTAATTCATCTGTCAGCCCTTTTAGCAACACGAGGTCAATTTCCAGTTCAACCTATGATAAACACAAGACCATCCTGCTGCTCAACACCCGTAGAAAGAAAACTAAAGAACAAAACGGTGACAATAAACAGAACATTTTGACTTGTGCGGCTTACTTCCAAGGTCTACGTTTGATGCTTTATACCACAACCTTCCCCATAAACTTGTGTTCACTCTTGAAGTAAAAATAGTAAAAGGGTGTTGTCAGTTGACATATTTATTTTCGAGAGCCAGAAGTTTTGAGGGGAAGTAAAAATGTAGGATGAATCTATTTATTGAACAAAGGACAGCAAAACACCATAACAAACACCACGCAAAAAAAAAAAAAAAAAGCTCACGATCCAAGATATTTCAGTCATGAGAGATCTGAAAATGTTCTCCAAGGAGAATTACCCCTGCGGACGACAAATGCCAAAACAACTCTGACACACAAAGAATGGAGGAAAATATGACGGAACAGACGGAACAACAATTATTTATGTAAATAATGCACCATTGCTGCTTATAATTAGTGGGAAAATTAAGCAGAAAATAAAAGCGTGGGGGGAAAAACACCACGCGTGTCACCCAACTAATTTTTCTCATGCAAATTAACAATTGAAATTGTAAATGGAAATGGTGTTGTTTGTGTTGGAAAGAGAAAGGAGGAGACCAAGGAGAGATGCCCCGCTTTTTTCTCTCCTCACTCTGTTTGGAATTCATTAACTGCTGAAGAAACCACAGGCAGATGTTGTTTGACACAAAGGGTGAAGACAATATTGTTAGCGGGCGGGAGAATGGAAGTTTAGGTTCTTGTTTGTGGAAGAGAGGCTTTAGATAACTTTGATACACAAGAACAAGTGGACAACTCTGTGACTTATTGACGATCCCTGACTATTATTTGAATACCATATTTCAGACATTAATGCTGAACACCTGCTAGGAGTCTGTATATATCCTCATGTGAACCCAGTGAAGACTAATCATGGTTCTAATGGTAAATGATTCATTTCAATCATATAGATTAGTCAAATCATCAACCACCATACATGCGGCACCCGTGCAGCATTTCCACTCATCTGCAGGACTATGACATGTCTGATGGAATTCACGCATGACTAGGGGCAATAGCGCACCACACGAATGCTATTTTTAGACCGCAAGGCTGCGTGAGGTCATCATCGTAAACCGGAAGGGGGTCAACATAGAAGCGCGCTCGCATACAACCCATGTTAGTACACACTGCTGCTATGGAACTTGTAGAAACGACTCTAGACATTACAACATATTCCCGATGCCAAAAAGTCAGAGGAAAAAAATGTGAACTTATGGATCATCTGGACTTAATCACTTAATGGATCATCTTGTGCAGACGTCCAAAAACCAGTTTAACACCAGCAAGGTGAAGCCATTCATCTTCATATGCAGTCAACATTTTGTTGGGGGCCATGGTCCTACAGATGACAATGCTGATCCATTGCCGAACAGGTAAGCCACTTTGATATTTTTATTTATTTTTTAGCGTGGCATTTTGCCTTGCTATGGTAGCTGACTGCCACCGTTATTACCTTTTCTGTTGTAAAGAAACAACTTTAGAAAGGGGGAAGCGTGAATAAAATAATAGAATTAAGATTTGTTATTAATGAAAGAATTAAAAGTGGCTGTCACTGAGTAGCATTTGCGATCCCTACACAAAAATACCCCCAAGAATGGTCAGAGACGTAAGACAGCCAGAAGATATAATATATAAGAAAGACAGGGCATATGGTGGTAAAGGATAGCTTGTTGAAACAGGAGAATGTCATTGTCAGTGGCGTAAGGCAATGCAAACAAAATAAAAAAGCTACCTCTGGATCAGGTCAGCTCTTTTTCCCGTCTTTTTCAGCCCTCGACACGCAAGCCATCTCTTTAACTGAACATTTGTATGTTCTTCCACATCGTTACCAATGAATTTGGCACCAGTGACATCATTTTCGGACAGAATTGGTAGTTTTAGAACAGTAAACATCTCGTTTGTACACTATTTACATGCATCTAGCATGAGGGACAGACAAGTTTGACCCCCCTTAGCAACAGTTGCTAACAGCATGAATATTAATGAGCAAAGGTGACATGTTACGTGTGGCATGCTATTAGACACAATCAAGTAGAAAACCTCGGTGTCAGGATTAGCGATGAGACAGCATAGAATCGGATGCCAGCAGACTCACACTCAGAAAGGATCAAATACTGATTTCTAGACCACATGGATGATTTGTATACACTCCACACCTCCCAATCACTTATCTTTATGACTCTCCCCCACTCTCTCTCCTTGGTCATCAGGCCCCCCAAATGGTGTCAACTGGGAATCCAACTTGCTAACGATAGCACCAACATATTAGTAGTTAGTCTAGACGTTCAGTGTATTTCTTGTTGTAGTTTGTGTTTCTTTCTTTCTTCTCTTGTGTTTTTTTCTTCTGTTCCCCCATAACCCCTTCCTGTTCGCTGCTTTGTCATCATAAACGAGGTATGTTGAATGATCATAATGGGAGTATGTCAGACTCGCAATGTGAAACATTAAAACTGTTCAGACCATCCGGGCACTTTGACTTCCATTCTCCGTGTCAAACAGCTGAACAGGACAGGTTTAAAAAAATAAAATAAATAAAAATAAATAAATAAATAAATAAACTTGGACTCCCTTTTTATTGTAATAATCATTAAAAGAAAAAAACAACTGCAGATGACGAATTATGAACCATAGCAAGCAAACAGTGTTAAGTGTTGTTTTGCTGACCACTGGTGTAGGCGTTCAATGTATTTCTTGTTGTTTGTGCTTCTTCTGTCTCCTTCTTTTCTTGTGTTCCCCCATAACCCCTTCCATTTCACTGCTTTCTCTTAATAAACTAGGTATGTTGAATGATCACAATGGGAGTATGCTATACTCCCATTTAATACATTAAAATTGTTCGACCATTTGGACACTCAGATTTCCATTCTCCATGTCAATCAGCTGAACAGGACAGGTTAAAAAAACAACAACAACAACACATCATACGTGATATTTGTGTTCAAACAATGAATTTGATCTGAGACTACACTTCAGTTTCACAGTGAAAATGTTACAAGTGCATGAGATGAAGTGACATAACAATGTCACACATGATATTACACAAATATTAGCCTCCTCTGGAGGTGGCAGTGATTCACTATCAATACCTTGTAAATGGGACAGCTCGAACAGTTGAATAAATCATTTAAAACACAGCAAGGACTGACACGCACACATAAATTTACAGGCAGGGGTAGCCTTTTGTTTGTGTTATAACAACGGAAGCTCATCTTTGCATCTGTAATCCGTAAACACACTTGAACAGCGTATACAGAAGTGTTCTCTTAATTAGATGAAAAAATTAGGATGAAATATTGCAAAACATAATTAATCACCATTTTGCCAAATATTGTTTGATAATACACTTTTGAAGTATTTCTTTGCGCCTTTTCCCACCTTCTCAATTTTGGAAGAGTGGGAGTATCAAGTAACATCACTTTGAGAAAACAAAACAAAAAAAAAAAGAATCGCTTGCACAATTCTCTGCTTGGCGTGTGTATTTTGTCTCTACAAGTTGAAAATTATGATAAAAAAGACAAATGTGGGGGAAAAAAAAGAGAATGGTATATAGTATATATATGTATATATTGTATAAAATACAGTTGTCCTTACCCGATCACCTGATCGGAAATCGGGCCAATCGCGTCATTTTTTAGAGCATCGTAATCAGGTGTAAAGGATCGGGTTTATTAATTTATAAAAAATATTAGTGCTGCAACAATTAATCGATTAACTCGAGTATTCCTTTAGAAAAAAATATTCAAATTAAATTTTGTTGCTTCGAGTATTCGTTTAATTAAAGTGGCGTTGTAATTGTTCATTTTGAAAGTGTTTACATTCAGTTTATTGATTAGGTTGGATACATTGCCCTCTGGTCTGCCTTATTTCACATGGCTAAATCCAACTGCTCCCTGTTAGCCTTTGCGGTGGCGACGGTCGACGTTGGTAGCCGGTCCCAATGGCTTCTCCGGGCTGCACGGGGATTTCCCGGACAGGAAGCTACCTGGTGACCTGGTTCACCGCAGTACAGGCAGAGCCGCTCCACCATGCGCCGGCTGTGCTCCCTTGCGTCGAGTCTTTTGCCGTCGAGCTCCATGGCCTCCTCGTCTGTCGTCGGCTGCCACTCCAAGCCAGGCGAGGCAATAGACCCTACTCACATGACATCACAACCACGCCCCCGCGCCATATTGTCTGTCAACTCGTCGTTGTTGATGCATTACCGCTACGTAAATTCCTCCTATTATGGCGTGTTTTTCTGCTCGTTAACATTAATAATCAAAATGGTGAAGGCGTGTGTGGCGGTCAGTTGCAATAACAGAGAAGATAGACGGAGAGACTTGAGGTTCTACTGTATTCCGAGAGACCCGGAGAGGAGAGCGAGATGGACTGCTGCAATTCGACGAGAAAACTGGGCTCCAAACGATTACCACAGATTATGTAGTAGTCATTTTATATCTGGTAAGATGCATTTAAGATATATTTAGAGGGTTTTGGGCTGACAACCACAATTAAGATAATTGCTAGGCTAATCGCCGACAACATACCGTTTCAAATTCAAGATGCTTATTTCTTCCACCATCTTTATTTTTTGAATAATATTTAGCTGGTAACAAGTGAAAGAAGCTGGCCTCGTCTACGGATCATTGGTTAAACAGGGGTGTCCAAACTTTTTGCAAAGGGGGCCAGATTTGGTGTGGTAAAAATGTGGGGGGCTACCTGGGCTGATTTACGCAGAACAATACATTTAAATAAATTTTAGCAAGCCCTTCTGTGTGTCACATTTGCTTTATTATTATTTTTTATTCATAATTTCAACAATCTCGCCTTTGTGGCGTTCTCTTTCGACCCTCGGGCTCTTACGAAATACTGCTGCTGTGAAATTAAATTAGCTTCAAGTTGCTATAATTTCTCGCTGCGTATCTTCCCTGTAATGTCGTGCATGTCAGCGTGTCTTGTTCGGTAATATTATCGCGTCACATCGAACTCTTTAAAAACAGCGACTGTCTCTTTGCAAATGAGGCATACACAGTTGTTGCATGTTTTATTGAAGAAATAGTCCAATATCCACCTATCCTTGAAGCGTCGGCCATCACAGTCAACTTTTTTTTTTCTTTGATTGTCGCCATTTTAGAAATCACACAGGGTAATGTTGCTTAGAGTGCTGCTCTTAAAGTTTTTCAAACTTTCGTGAGAATAGGCTGATTTTGTGTGGACAAGTTAGTTGCAGATATCAGGGTAGCAGATGTCAGGCAGAGAGGGCGAAGACAGCGGATCGAAAAATATCGATTTAGGCATCAAATATGGATCTGGCGAATGGATAGAAGCAATAACAGAGAAGATAGACGGAGAAGACGGAGAGACTTGAAGTTCTACCGGATTCCGAGAGACCCGGAGAGAAGAGAGCGAGATGGGCTGCTGCAATTTGACGAGAAAACTGGGCTCCAAACGATTACCACAGATTATGTAGTAGTCATTTTATATCTGGTAAGATGCATTTAATATATATTTAGAGGGTTTTGGGCTGACAACCACAATTAAGATCATTGCTAGGCTAATCGCCGACAACATACACGTATGTATGTAGTGAGAGTGCTATCGCTAAACCATATAAACATTAAAAGCCCTAACTCCATTGACAAACGACATGAAATACATTAGACTTGACAGTGGATGTTAGCAATAACAAAAGATTTTGAATTGAAAATTTCGTAACTCACCTTTCCAAGCACAAGATAGATTCCTGCCGAATTTTCGTGGACGAGGACCTGTTTCACCCAACCAGCAACGAAGTATTTATAAGCCTCCAAGCTCTTAAAGTTTTTCAAACTTTCGTGAGAATAGGCTGATTTTGTGTGGACAAGATAGTTGTACATATCAGGCTAGCTAGCAGATGTCAGGCAAATACGGCGGAGACAGCGGGTCGAAAAACATCGATTTGGGCATCAAATATGGATCTGGCGAATGGATAAACTGAAGCTTTTCCACATAACGCCTTTTATGCAACGCATCAAGTGAGTTTACGGCATCCGAAAGCACCGGGTCTTCCATGAAATGCATTATAAATTGCTCGATCAATTGAGACCATTGATAATACAGACACAAAATGACGGACAAGGGGGCGGAACCATACAGCGAGCACGTGATTTTGTGACGTCGGTGGGTAGGGTCTATAGGAGCCGGAGGTGAGCCTGCTGTAGAACTGACGAAGCTCCCCCGAAGACCGCACTCGCCGACCGACCGAGCCGCTCAGCTCCTCTCTCTAGCGCTCATGAAGCCGATTGTCCAAAGAAATAGACAAAAAAAATAATTCCTCCAAATCTTTAGTTTCGTCGCGGGCGGCTAGCTCGTCCTTCACGAATGGTGCAGCCCCCTCGGAAAAATGCTACGCAAGGCTGCGTCATCAAAGCCACTCTCCGCCGCCAAAATGCGGAAGGAGACTGAATAGTCCGCGACTGACTGCGTGCCCTGCGAAAAATCGAGCAAACGACTGCCGGCCTCTTTACCCCGTATGGGGTGATCAAAAACTCTCATCTCTTCGATGAAAGCCGGAAAAGAGACACTTTTTCCGGGTACCGATTGCTGATCGCCATTGACCATGCTGCTGCCTTATTCGTGAGAAGGCTCATGATGAACGCAACCCGGGACCGATCAGTGGAATACGTGAGGGGTTGTTGGTCGAAAACTAAAGAACATTGGTGCAAAAACTGCCCACACGAGGCGGGTTCCCCGCCGTAGCGTGGCGGGTGCGGAATGACGGGCTCACGCAACGGAGTGGAAGCCGAGGCGGTTGGTGCAGCGAGGGGGACGTGCATCGAAGCCGCGTGGTCCACCCGTGCCTCAAGAGCGCACATGTTAACGGTGAGTCTATTTAACGCCAACAATGATTTCATGGAGCATGTGATCGTGCGGGTCGACGTGCTCCCGCGGTTCCGAAAACTCCCGGACTAACGACTCGCTGTCTGCTGGGTACATTTTGGCCGAGAGATTCTGTTACAGTCCGCGAATGCGGATAACACGATTGGACCCAAAAACAGACAAAAGAAGGGAAGCGTTCGGGGATTTATTAATCACTTATTTATTTTTTATTTATTTTATTAATCAATTATTTTGGTTGAAGGCAAATTACATATATTAGGAAATACTGAGACTCATCTTGATTCATCATTTGAAGACTCCTCAGTATATATATAAGGGTATTGCATATATAGAAACGACAGAAATGCAAGGGGTGGCGGTGTAGCCATGTATATACAGGAGCATATACCAGTAAAAATTAGATTGGATTTAATGTTACCTGAGATTGAAGTATTAGTGCTTCAAGTCCACATTCCACATCTAAAACCACTGCTGGTTGGCTGTTGTTACCGTCCACCCAATGCAAATTCTGCTTACCTGGATAATGTATGTGTGACAATCAAAATGAAGTCTATATTATGGGAGACCTCAATATAGACTGGAACTTATTACAGTGTCCTTTAAGAAATAAGCTTCATTCTATTATTGAGGCATGTGGTTTAAAACAGTTGGTAACTAAACCAACGCGAATAGACTGTAGGAGTGACGGATCTAAGACTTCTACTTTGATTGACCATATTTTTACTAACTCTGGAGATTTTTGTACTAAAGCTATATCAGTCCAGTGGGCTGTAGTGGTTATAACCTCATTGCTATGGTGAGGAAAACCAGCGTTCCTAAAGCTGGGCATAAAATTATATTTAAAAGGTCATATAAAAGTTTTACTGAAGATGGCTTTATCGAGGATGTCCGTAATATCTGTTGGGATGAAGTGTTGATTAGTAAGAATCCAGATTTTGCAGTTGAAGTTTTCAACAAGCTGTTCTTAGAGGTGAGTGATAAACACGCCCCGATAAAAAAGCGTACAGTGAGCAAAGTAAGAGCTGGTTGGATAGATACTGAACTCAAGGACTGCATGGCACAAAGAGATGAGGCTAAAAGAGTGGCAAATGTTTCTCATTATGAAACAGATTGGCAGATATATCGGAAACTTAGAAACTATGTTACTAAATTGAATAAAAAGAAAAAGAAGGTGTACTGTAACAATTTGATTATAAATGGAAAACATGACAACCAAAAATTATGGAGCATTCTGAATAGTATGCTGGGAAGGAACGTTAAATCCACTCCATCATTTATGGAATTAGGGGGTCAGTTTATCACAAAGCCAATGGTTATAGCCAATCACTGAAACAATTATTTTTGTAATAAAATTGGTAGGTTAAGAGAGGATATGGGAGAAACTAATAACTCAAAAGCAGAGCTTCTCATAAGGAATTGTATTATGGAAGGGAAAACTTGCAACTTTGAATTTGTTAATGTTACTATTAGCCAGGTAGAAAAATTATTATTGGAATGTAAAGAAAAGCCATCAGGTGTAGATAATATTGATCCAAAATTGTTGAAACTTGCTGCAACCCTCATTGCAGTTCCCATTACTCACATTCTAAACCTGACTTTTAATAAGGGAGTTTATCCAAATGCTTGGAAAACAGCTAAAATTGTGCCATTACAAAAAAGTGCAGCCTTACCTTTCTGTGGTCCTAATAGTAGACCGATCAGTCTGTTGCCTGCTCTGAGTAAAATTATGGAAAGGATTGTTTTTGACCAAATTCAAGAATATTTCTCAGATAATAATCTAAATACAGATTTCCAACATGCGTACAGAGCAGGGCATTCAACCGCTACAGCGTTGGCACAGATGACGAATGATTGGCTAACGGCATTAGATAACAGAAGGCTGGCAGGAGCGGTACTGCTGGATTTTAGCTCAGCTTTTGATCTTATTGATCACAACCTCCTGTTAAAAAAAATGCAATGTTATGGCTTTGGTCAAGCAGCACTACTCTGGCTTAAGAGTTATCTTGAAAACAGGAGGCAAGCTGTCTTTTTTAATGGGAGCTTATCGGACTGGAAAAATGTTCACTGTGGTATACCACAGGGAAGCTGCCTAGGACCACTCCTGTTCTCTATACAGTGTATATACTAATGACCTGCCATTGGTGTTAAAAAAAGCAAAAATAGCCATGTACGCAGATGACTCAACAATTTATTCATCACAAACTACAGTCGAAGAAATTCAAAATGTTTTGATGAAAGAGTTAAAATATGTTTCTGATTGGGTTATGACTAACAAACTAGTACTAAATGTGGACAAGACAAAAAGTATTGTCTTTGGAACCAAACATATGCTTTTAACTGAACCCAAACTACATCTGGTTGTCAAAAACACTAGTGTTGAACAGGTACAGGTGACAAAACTTCTTGGTGTGGAGATTGACAATAAACTATCTTGGTCAGAACATATTCGTAAAGTACTTCGCAGAATTGGTCAAAGTCTCTCAATGGTAAGATGTTCCCAGATGCTGCCTCTTAACATGAGAGCAGATGTGACAAAGACACTTGTGTTGTCACACTTAGATTACTGCTCTGATATTTGGTCATGTGCCGCTATAACTCATATAACAACTTTACAAACTGTCCAAAATAGAGCAGCTCGGTGTGTGCTTCGTTGTCCACTCAGAACTAACGTAAACTGGATGCACAACACATTGCCCTGGTTAAAAGTTAAAGACAGATTTACGGCTTCATTGCTTACTTTTACGAGAAATATAGTTACGACTAAAATTCCAAAGGTACTTTTCCAAAAATTATATCGAAGTTCTGATGAACATCAACATGAGACCCGTCATGCCATGGGGGGTAGATTCACTTTGCCTCATGTCAAAACAAACCATGGAAAAAGTTCAGTCATGTATAGAGCGATGTTGGGCTGGAACACTGTGCCAATTGAAATTATTTCTGCAAACAGTAAAAATCAGTTTAAGTTCCTTCTGAAGAGACATTTAATTAGTAATGAATTCTGAAACGAAATAACTAACCGCCATGAGCCAGATAACTTCAATGAACGTCAGGAAAACAAAGACTGGGTCTTTTCTGTACATGTGTACATGTACATGCATGTAGTATATAGATATGTATAGAGATATATGTAATGTGTATGTCTGTACTATATGTGCATTTATATGTAGGGGTGTGTGTGTGAGTGTATGGATAGAGATGGAGGGGAGGGGGTGGGTGTGGGGTTTTTTATTGTTATTTTTTTCCGTATGCATTTTGGTTGGTGAGGCAAGCACTGGTGTAAATGTTTGAACGGAGCAGGCTGAATTGACTCCAGGAAGAGTAGATGTACCTGTTACAACTAATGGAGATCAAAATAAATACAAATACAAATACAAATCACAATCAAAACAAACTCGCGAACGCGGAAAAAGGGGACTAACAAAAGGGGTCCGTGACATATAGGTCGACGGGGATCAAAAAACGCGAAAACTGAGCAAAGGGCAGATAGCCAAAAAGACAATCAAAAATACACTCGATACCTGCACAAGGTAGAGGATCACAAAGCTAAGACGTCTGACGAACTAGATGACAAATACAGAGCGGCTCGGAAGCAGTATGTGCTAATGGCGACCAGCAAACTAATCTCTCGGCACCGTTGTGTTGGTTCGCCACCGTTTATACCAGGGGTGGGCAAACTATTCCACAAAGGGCCGCAGTGGGTGCGGGTTTTTGTTCATACTCATCATGAGGACAACTTTTCACCAATCTGGTTTCTTACAAGTGCAAACAGTTGATTGCAGTCAGGTGTTTCTTGTTTCCACTGAAACCTCATTGGTTAAACTGTCTGTGCTGAATCAGTTGGAACAAAGACCAGGACCCACTGCGGCCCTCTAGGACCGGTTTGCCCACCCCTGGTTTATACATTAGTGTTGATTAGCTGGAACTCGCTGCCGGTGTGACGTCACGAATGCTCCCACAGCTGGCTCTGAAACAAACTAAATCTAACCAGCAGCGGATCATGACACTCCTTGTTATCATTTCGATATCATTGAATTGAATTTATTGTCATTGTCATCATCATCATCATCATCAAGACAAACGTAAGCTAAGTTTTTGTTTGGGCTAATGTTTTTGAATGCATTCGTAATTTAGTTTATATGTATATTTAGCCGTTTTTTTAGTGGTTATATGAATCATTTGTTAAGAGCATTGGAAAAAAAAACACGTTAGCATTTTATAGCATTTAAGCTAGCATACTTTTGTTACGTAAGTTAGCCAATTGTTCTCCAATTGTTCTTTTGTTGTACATAGATCTAGGCCTGTCGCAATAACAAATTTTAGTGGGCGATAAATTATCTCATAAGTTATTGCGATATGCGATATTATTGCACACCCCCACCCCCCAAAAAACATTTTTTTTTAGCATTTATTTATTGTCATCATCATCGGTATCATTGACAGTTGCAAGATGTGATATGAGCAACCCGAAAAAAACGAAGAAAAGACAAGGGCTGACGAGAGAAGCATATGCTTATCAAGTCCCATCCTCTTTTAACCGATGTACAATAACACAGTGAGAATACAGTATATATTAATAGATGAAGTACACCCATTTAAACGGAATAAATGTTTACGTTTAAATTAAAAAATACCTTTTAAGAAGTCACAACTAAAAACAATAGACCATGCCTCTTTCAAGTAAAAGACAATAATAATACCGCACAGAAACACATAATAAATTAGAAGCATTTAGGCATATAGGTATAAAGTTGCAGTCACAGTAATTGCACTTCAACAACAACAGAGAAAAATAGACTAATTAAGTAGCAGTAACAAAAATTTGGCTCCCAAAGGTATCAAATATCATTTAACAGAGGTAAAACGGTCTAATTTCTTCAGCAATGTAGCGGACTTCACTTTCCGTGAGGGAATGCTATTTTGCGCGGTGTCGCCTGTATTTCTCACATCAATCGAATACCTCCAATTGTCAATTAACGTGACGAGGAGGCTCCGCTTGTTGAGATGCTGTTTTCTTACTAAGCAGTGAAAACTGGAGCGGATAAGTGTTTCAAATAAGCATGTAGATTTATTCTGTTGGCCATCTTTGTTGAAACAACCTCCAAAAACATTTTGCAGACTGGTTCGTCCTCTTCCTCATTCCGCTCGCTCATTGCTGTGCGCCGACAGTGCACTCGGCCCTGCATCCATCCATTAAATGACGGTCACTCAAACTCAAATGTATAAAACGAACATACTAGAGCTGTCCCGACTAGTCGACGTCATCGATGAAGTCGACGTCATCGATGACGTAAATCCGTCGACGAGCACAACATCCCGTCGACGGTTAATGAAGGGTTAAAAAAATATATGCGTGGAAAGTTAGAATGTCGGATGCTCTGTTTGCAAGCGGGAAAAGCGGCACAAAGCCAAAAAAAGCGCACCAGAGTGTCCAAAACATTGCCTTATTTCAAAGAAACAAAGGAGAGTACACTCTTCTGTCCTGTCTCTTCAATGCCAAGCTTGGCTGCACGTCGGCCGTGAATAAACACCTCAAGCGCCTTCACGCAGTTTGTAATTTTTTTTCTTTCATTTTTTGTACACCAGAGGGTGCTGTCGCCTTACTAAATAATAATGTTTCATTGACAATGGGCCTATAAGTGCTATTAGTATTGTTCTTAATGCTAATTGAAAGGTTTATTTCATGTTATGGTTTATTTTATGGTATAGAAAATTATATAAGGTTAAAAGGTCATAAATATATACAGTATATACAGTAATTGCACTCAAGGGAGAGATTGTCAATGATAAGGTAATAAATTAAGGTAAAGGCAATTCATATAGGCAATTCATTGATATATAAATAAGGTTTAAAAGGAAAAAGGTGAAAAGTTTTTGTTAATTTCTAATTGTGTTGCTTTATTTGTGTGCACCGTAGCTCTTACAGTGTGTTTACATCAAGGATGGAATAAAAGCTGTAAACCATCAGTTTAAGAGACCATCTTTTCAATCGGGATGCTACACTAGTTAATTCTATCAGCATTTGAACTCATTGTTTATTTGTGATTTATTATTGTTATTTACGTGTTTATTTGTACTTTAATAAATAATTTGAGTGTTCCAATATGTTTTTTGTGAATTGATAAGCGTCAACAAAGATTTCATTGCTAAATTGGTAAAAAAAAAAAAAAAAAAAAATTATTAGATTAGTCGACTAATCGTAAAAATAGTCGGCTGACTAATCGGGAGAAAATTAGTCGTTTGGGACAGCCCTAGAACATACCCAGAAGTCAATAAAACAGAGTGGCACAAGGAGGCACAAGGAAGCTGAACTTTAACAGCGCTATCAAGCACGTCTGCCACACATCTGCCGCAAGTGCGTGCGTCGCATGCACGCACGTGACAAATGCGCGCACGTGTACGCGAGGCGATAAATCGCAGCACGAAAATTACCGTCTTCATTTTTATATACCGCGCGATAAATGGAATTATTGCATATCGCGACAGGCTTACATAGATCCTCATTTATTTATTTTGAATACCGTTTGAGGCTCAGCCAGGTGTTTTAATTTTTCATGTTCCTTATCCGATTACTCAATAACTAACTAGTTCATCGATTAATCGAATACTAAAATAATCGATAACTGCAACCCGAAAAAATATATTTATTTTTCTGTTCATGCTCGTACAGCCTCTCACTCTCCCTCCTGCTGCTTTTCTTGGTCAGCAGGCAACTAGAGTTTGGTACCTAAAGTTAATGATGATTGACTGATTTGTAGCTTGGATCTGGCGAGTGGCGAATGAAGGCTCTGTAGCTCTACGGTCAAAGGCAGATATGTGTCAATCATCTTTTAGCTTGTTACACACTAACAGTAGTGTGGTGGGCCAACTCATTGTGTGAGAGGCTGTTCTCAGCAGCGTGAACGTCAAAGTGTGAGTGAGTTGGAGTGGACTAACTCAATGAAGCATTTACAGTTTTTCTCAATTGCTTTGGTACGTTTCTCAGATCAGAATTGAAATTCTCAAAACTACTTGCTCAATCCTCACAACATGTCGCACAAGTAGCAAAACAACATGAATTACCTGCAAAAGCCAGTTTTTGGGGTAAAATACTTAGTCTATCGCTCAAAATGTAATTTCTGTATCAATGAACATGTCAGTGCTGCCAGAATGACAAGTCCTTGTTTCATTGTCTACAGACAAGATAGTTGGGTTAGTCATGCTGTCAATTGAACAGTTACTCTGGTGGAAGGCTCTGATGCTGAAGTACGTTTTGATGAAAATTGCAAATTACACCTTTGTGTGTGGGAGATTGATTGCATGAGACTGGACAAGATGCAGTTTACACTTTTACTGTTTTTGTAATTTCTTGACAGACCATGTCACCACGATACAGAAAGCAAAAGACAGCACTGAGTATCACAAAGAAGAACAATAAAAGCAAAAATAGAAATGTGAACATAGGTAAAACAATTGGCACAACTAAACTTTGAGTGCTACATGTCATTTTCCTGTTCTTTCTATACATCTTAAAATTCCTCTCTTTTTGGCTACACATTTTTATCCTACTTCACAATGGATGTCCTTTCTTGCTATACAGCGTGGAAAGAATCTTCATGAATGCCTTATTTAGCCTGTGCAGGCATCTGCTGTGATGTCACTGCATCCTGCATTCATGGCATCCAGAAGAGTCATCTGAGTGTGAGGCTGGCGATCGTACACTTGCTATTTCCATCTGGAGAAAAATTCTTTTATCGGGTTGAGGAATGGGGAGTTTGGTGGGAGAAACTTAATTAAAAGGGTGTAGGTTTGGTCTCAATATTGGTAGGGACACTATAACAGCATAACCTGCATATACACTTTTTACTTGGGATGGGACATTAATAAGACCAAACAGTTTGGGTGAACTGGGGTCAGGGCTACATTTCTCACAAATATGCTGATGTGTTGCCTACGTAAAAATGAAAAAGTTAAAATTGTTATTTTCAAGTGAAAAAATGGGAGAAATCCCCCTTTCTTCATATAAATGAAATTTACAGTGGTTGTGTTTTTGTGTGTGTGTTATTTCTTTTTTTTGGGGGGGGGGGGGTTCGGGGGTTAAAGAAATATCTGCATAGGCTGCTAAGAAAATTATTTTTAAATGAATTCATGGAAAAAATAAATAAACAAATATATTTTAATTAATGAATATATGCACAGTTGAATTAACGTTAACGGTAGAAAACATACAGTACAGGAGGACACTTAAGCTGCTTCCTCCTCGAGTTTTGCAAGTTGGTAAGTTCACACAGTTTAATGTTATGGTAACTGTGATGCAGGTCGGACTTTCAGTAACAAAATTAGTGGCGTGCTCCCCACCTTGACAACATTGATGTCTACTTACAGTGGCTGCTGCTGCGGCTGGCCGAAAAAAAATTCTAATATCCCTTGTCTTTGAAGGGGGTGGAGGAGGCAGCATGTTGACATGTATTTCTGTCGGGGTTGTGTGAGTGTGCGTGTTTGTTTGTTCTAGTCATCAGCTAATCAAACGTGCATTTGAAGGGAGAAAATGGACCAGCACATTCAGCAAGTGAAAAGGGGTAAATGTAACTCTGAACAAAATGAAAATACAGTAATTCACTTAATAATGGAAGTCAATTCTATTTGTACAACATATGGGAAGACATTAGAAATTATTATCATTGATAATTATCATCAATTATAATCGTTATATAATTCAAATAGGGTTACTTAAAAGTTGGTGGGCCAATTTGATCATCGTGAAAAGTTGGTATTGTTATGTCCCTACCGTCACTATGCAAACCTATGCCCTTTCATAATTACCATTATGTTGGGGGTTACAAACCATTTCCCGATTATGTTGGAGTGGTGGAAACCGACATTGTCCCAAACTATCACAAATTTGGCAGGTTAAAAAAAGTTATGTAAAAATAACTAAAATGCTTAGAAGTAAGCACAAACAGGTTTACATATTCTGACAACATGTTCATGCATTTTGTATGTAAAGACTTTTGCAATGAAGTAATGACTAAATGTTGTGGATGGTGAGACTATTCGATAGAGACCCATGATCATCCATTTTGGCCATCATGGCAGATGCAACTGATAATGTACAGTAGGAAACAGCAGAGAATTGTACAAAAAACTTTGCATGGATGCACAAAAACATCTACAACTTGCTCAAAAGAATGAGAAACTGCTTTCTAAATGGGCTCTAGTGATGTGATGTTGTGAGGATTGAAGAAGTAGTTTTGAGAATTGCAAGTCTGATCTGAGAAACGTACCAAAGCAATTGAGAAAAACTGTAATAAACAAGCATTTTTCTACCTTATTCTTGTTTGAAAATAATTCACATTATGAAGGTGACACGCTGGGACAGTAAAATGTTTAAAACGTTTTTAAAAAAAATTCTGTTCTGGATCGGGACTCGGTATCAACCGATTCTCAAAATTAGGAGACTCGTACTCGGGTGCAAAAATATGCGATCGGGACATCTCTAGTATAAAACACTTAAATGTCACACCTAACCAAATAGGTCCAGAAAAATCACTTAGCTACAGAGAGACAATGAGTAGGATGAGTCATATTTCAAGTCTACCAGGCTCTGACTAATTCCTCATACTTAAATACTTGCTCGACTCAGATGTCAAGGCCCAGTTTAGTTTTGGACCTAGACCTGGAGGTCACAATAAACGAAAGCACTGGGCTAGACACTATGTAGGTTTCTGTCTTTTAATTGAGGCGAAGAAAGTATGCATGAAGTGAGGGGTAGAGGGTGATCTTCAGAGGCCAATTAATTTGGAATACAAAGTAGTGGTGCAATCTGCTCAGGTTTCTGTCCTGGTGTGTGACAAGCTCACACGGACCATGTCTCAGAGGTATCAGAGATTGAATAAATTTAAGGAAACCATCCTACCTAACCACCTCCCACTTGTTTATGACAAGCTGTCCCAGCTACTGTTTTTGTAATGCTCAGTCATAGATAAAACAGTCTTGAAATTAGAGGTAAAACTTTTTTCGATGGAAAACCTCTCTGTGTTCAGTGCGGACAAAGGTTTGATCCCCCCAAAAAACTTTTCAATTTTCTCTACTGGTTTTGTAGACTTGCAGGTGGCATTTTTACGAAAGCGTTTCAGGTTGTCATACTTAATAAGAGTAAGAGTGATTTCACACTGACACCCTTGAGTCCAGTTTGTTTTCCTCCACCATGAAGTTTATTTGAACAGGCATAAAAACAGCAGATTGTAAGTAGCAATACATGGACACTCAGCTAAATTATCATTTTGATAGAATTGTGGCAGTGCATATTGAACAGAAACAGAAACTTAAATATTGATCACATGACCAATGTTCCCTCTAAGCTGCGTGCGTGCGGAATCGCGCAGTCCTTGCACATATGCAGCGCACAAGAAGATATATTCAGCGCATCTATGCAGTGCACAAAATAAAATTCTATATAAACGTATTGTAGCGTCACCAGGTGATGGGGAAAATTTTACATTATGCCTTTGTGATGTATGATTGCTTCTGTGACCTAGATTGTAACAACTTCTATTGTTTTTTACCTTGAGTTTCATAGTTAGGAGGGAATCTCATGAGGTAACTTGTTTTGCACCATAGTCCCATAGTTAGGAGGGAATCTCACGAGATAACTTGTTTTGCACTCATAATATTTACCGTGGGAACACAACATCTGCTACCGGACGGTGCAACCTGGGAACCACGCAAAGAAAAGGCCCTTTTTAGAGGGGCTGAACCAAAAGTAGCTTTGTCATTGGACGGGGCCGCGCCACCTGGGAGCGGAGGTTGGCTCCCCCGTGTGGCGCATTCCTACAAAAACCGGGCATTTCCAGGCGACCAGTGAAGTCTTCCAGCGGGTCACGTACGGATCGCCTGGCTTTGTTCCTTCGCCGCCTTACCGGAGCATTGGCTCCCGTTCATTTGTCACGGCAAGCGATTTTCATTGCTAAGGGACACCTGGTTGTGCTGTATGTAACATAGCGCGGGGATTCTGGGATTGACAAACTCAAATCTAGCATCATCGTTACCCTTGTTATCTTGTTTTTTATGCTTGTTGCTTGCTCTTGTGGGTTTGTAATCAATTAATCTCATTTATTCTGCATTTTCTTATCAATAAACATTGTCTATTGAGCAATCGTGTGCCTGTTACTGATTCGCCGCAAACCTGGAAATTTCGGAAAACACCAGGACTACTGTCGGCGCTGCAGTGATGTGTCACCTCGATACTGCTATTGGTGCATTCGATACGGTAATGCAACGCTCCCATTGGTAGGTAAGTACACCACGATTGTACAGTATACAGTTGTGACTTGCTTGACCTGGGTGGGTGTGGAGCAAAATTATTCATTCATTAATATCTAATTTTAGAAGCGATATAATCTAGTTATTTAGACCAGGGGTTTTCAACCCAGTCCTCAAGGCACACTGTGGGTCCTGGTTTTTGTTCCAGCCGATCCAGCAGAGACAGTTGAACCAATGAGGCTTCTGCTAAAACAAGCCACACCTGACTGCAATCAACTGATTGCACTTGTAAAACACCAGATTGGGGAAAAAGTGTTGTCATCTTGTTTGGTAAGAATGAAATCCTGCACCCACAGTGTGCCTTAGTGGAATAGGTTGGGGACCCCTGATTTAGACCAACAAAAATGTTTTCTGTACCATTTTGCAACGTAACTCAATGAGCAACAGGTGTCAAGCCAATAATATGATCCAATTCACTTCTCACTTTTTTTTTTTTTTTTTAACCTGTCGTTTATAGCTACTTAGACACGGAAAATAGGAATCTTGACTGTCCTTATTATCTGAACAGTTTTAATGTGAGAGTTTGATATACTCCCATTGTGGTTGTTCATTATGTTTTACAGTATTTGTTAACTCACCCATGCCACAGTTGGACCTTACCCTGGCCAAAGCAGGGCTCTTCCTATGGTTAAAGCAGGACTCTCACATATAACATAGTACACATCTCATGAACAACGAGATTTTTGTCTTTTTCGTTTTAAGTGGGCCATATCAATTACATTAAAAGTAAACTAATGAAGCTTGCTGCTGTAATTTCATTCTTTTAATAAGCCATTTAATTTGCTATGATCCAAGGTTTTAAACAGATGTGATACTGGTGTGTGGCCACAGCATACACATCTGATGTTGCTCACAGTGGCCCTCAGTGTGTTCAGGGAGCTTGTGTGTCTGCTCAGACACATGAAAAATTAGAGGGAACATTGCACATGACACTGATATTAATCAATATATAAAAAATGTTGGTTCTCAATATTTGTATTGGCCTGAGTTGAAAGTTAAGTTGATTGATTTTATGGGGGGAAAAACAGTGTGGTTGCACACAGTTTTAGTCATGACTTGCCGTAATCTCTTCAGTCCATCCTGCAGTGGCAGTTCTGTGAAATTAATCCTTTCTGACATAATACTTTTCTCTGTATGTGGAATTATATGTTAGTCAAAGTTAGATAGCAATAGGTAGATTTTATTCTAGCTGACAGTGGACAAGAGGCAAGATACAACACTGAACTGGTTGCCAGTTTAGACCTAATAGCTTGTATCACTTAAAACGTGAATAATAAGTGTGCAGTAAATTCCACACTTTTCTTTGGTGGATTTTGCTCTTCATGTTTTTCATCAAAATATAGTGCATTGAAAATACATAAGATATTTTGTAATACTTCCATTGCTTTGCATTACAACAAAAACAGCCAAGTCATTATGCTATAACTTTACTGCTCTGTCCTAGTTTACATCAAATGATGCCTGAACTACAATAAATGTGATAGCGGTTTTGGACGCAATTTTTAAATAAAAAAACTGAGGAAAAATATATAAAGCTAGTACAGAGGTACCTTTACATACAAAGTTCATTCGTTCCACGACCTTGTTTGTAAGTTGATTTGGTCGTTTGTCGAGCAGGATTTCCCCATAAGAATACATTATACAGTGTTACGTCTACATACAAAGTTAATTCATTCCAGGGCCTTGTTTGTAAGGTGAAATAGTTGCATGTCGAGCAGGATTTTCCCATAAGAATACATTATATTCCATTAATTCGTTCCACAGCCCAAAAACCTACACTAAATCTTTAATAAATGCAGCTGGTACTATGGCAAATAGCAATTACACAGAGCGAAACAAAGAAATTACGAATAAAAATCCAAATAATAATGTAATATTGTAAAGAATCGGGTTCTAAGGTGGTGGATGTGTTTTGCGTGATGTACCTAAACGCACCGTCTGGCTTTTGAGCATGTCGTCGGATGTAGAAGCAAACGGCGAGTCAAATTTTACGTTGGATGTCGAAAAGATCATGTGTCGAAGCGATCGTATGTCGAGGTACCACTGTATTTAACGCCATTTTTCACTCTGCGATAAAATAAACGCAAACATCACATCCAACATGGTAATCGCGCCAAACATTGTTATGATGAGTAACATGAATTTGTAAAGTTTGTATATATTGTATACGTGGCGTGATGATGGCCAGAGCATAAGAAATGTGATAAGGGGTGTTAACAAAGAGGATCAACTCAGTTGTGGAGAAGAGAGGATTGCAGGATTGAGCTCCTCTGTGAGATGGTTAATTTATAAGATCAGTAGCACGGTAAAGTGACAAGTGGAGTAATGGTCAGGAATTGTTTGAAGGATTCTTTTGTCTAGTGGCGCGGTCTTGCATTGATGGCACCCTGTTATCCTTTTTCTCACTTTTCACTCTTTTCACCCTTCTCCTCAGTCCAACTACATGTTTGCAGTTACATTGAAAAAGTAATCAATCTATCCCACAATATCTTTTGCAAAAACAAACAAGCGTGGTATGTGAATTTGTACATGTACCTGTAGCCTATATATTTTTTTAATCTTCAATTCTTATTTATAGTAAATCGGCCAACAGACACTCTTCCCCCTTGTCTTTCCTCAATCTCTGGTCCTTGAAGTCCACCTATCTCACTATGTCATACTCTGTCTCACTCCGCCAACCCCACCCTTCGCTCTTCCACCTATCTATATCTGTGGCTCATTGCTAATGCAAGGCGCATAGCTGCAGCCGTAGACCTCTGTGTGGAAACACCCAGCAGACAAGAAAAATGACGTCCGGTGCAATCTCATTTTCAGAAGGGCTGCAAGTCAGGCAGGAAATGGCTATTATTCCATCGACACTGTCGGTATTAAGTTATTTCCTTCTCTAAATACGCGAATGTTCATGAATATCTATTGAGTTCCAGGTGCAAGCGCGGGAGGTTTTGTCACCACACACTTGGATGATTGCAGCCTTATATTCTGCACCTTCACTTTTGAGATTGAAGTGAAAGACAATGGTAGTGGAAATTGGTTAATAAATCCAGAAGAAGGGGGGAAAAAGCCTGCTTGAGTGATACTGCCAGTTCATGCATGCTTTTTAAGAAGCACAAGCCTTTGTGGCTTTCCTACCCCAGATGCTTTTCTTCCAAGTGCCTACTTTGAGGCTTAATAACTAAAATCTTGTTTTGTTGCAATACCCGTGTCAGTTTATGTGCAGAGCAAGACATCAGACAAGCAGAACACTACATATGTTGAAACAGTTACTGCTATACAGTGGGGCAAATAAGTATTTAGTCGACCACTAATTGTGCAAGTTCTCCCACTTGAAAATATTAGAGAGGCCTGTAATTGTCAACATGGTTAAACCTCAACCATGAGAGACAGAATGTGGAAAAAAAAACAGAAAATCACATTGATTTTTAAATAATTTATTTGCAAATCATGGTAGAAAATAAGTATTTGGTCAATACCAAAAGTTCATCTCAATACTTTGTTATGTACCCTTTGTTGGCAATAACGGAGGCAAAACGTTTTCTGTAACTCTTCACAAGCTTTTCACACACTGTTGCTGGTATTTTGGCCCATTCCTCCATGCAGATCTCCTCTAGAGCAGTGATGTTTTGGGGCTGTCGTTGGGCAACACAGACTTTCAACTCCCTCTGCAGATTTTCTATGGGGTTGAGACCTGGAGACTGGCTAGGCCACTCAAGGACCTTGAAATGCTTCTTACGAAGCCACTCCTTTGTTGCCCTGGCTGTGTGTTTGGGATCATTGTCATGCTGAAAGACCCAGCCACGTCTCATCTTCAATGCCCTTGCTAATGGAAGGAGATTTTCACTCAAAATCTCTCCATACATGGCCCCATTCATTCTTTCCTTTACACAGATCAGTCGTCCTGGTCCCTATGCAGAAAAACCGCCCCAAAGCATGATGTTTCCACCCCCATGCTTCACAGTGGGTATGGTGCAATTCAGCATTATTTTTCCTCCAAACCAGAGAACCTGTGTTTCTACCAAAAAATTCTATTTTGGTTTCATCTGACCATAACACAGTCTCCCAGTCCTCTTCTAGATCATCCAAATGCTCTCTAGCAAACTGCGGATGGGCCTGGACGTGTACTTTCTTCAGCAGGGGGACACATCTGGCAGTGCAGGATTTGAGTCCCTGGCAGCGCATTGTGTTACTGATAGTAGCCTTTGTTACTGTGGTCCCAGTAATCTGTAGGTCATTCACTAGGTCCCCCTGTGTGGTTCTGGGATTTTTGCTCCCCGTTCTTGTTATTATTTTGACGCCACAGGGTGAGGAGGGAGTTGAAAGTCCGTGTTGCCCAACGACAGCCCCAAAACATCACTGCACTAGAGGAGATCTGCATGGAGGAATGGGCCAAAATACCAGCAACAGAGTGTGAAAAGCTTGTGTAGAGTTACAGAAAACGTTTGGCCTCCTTTATTGCCAACAAAGAATACATAACAAAATATTGAGATGAACTTTTGGTATTGACCAAATACTTATTTTCCACCATGATTTGCAAATAAATTATTTAAAAATCAAACAATGTCTCTCATGGTTGAGATTTGCCCACGTTGACAATTACAGGCCTCTCTAATATTTTCAAGTGGGAGAACTTGCACAATTAGTGGTTGACTAAATACTTATTTGCCCCACTGTAGGTAGAAGAAGTCATTTATCAGTCAATTGGGATTGCTTGACTTGTGACAATGTACAAACACTGGCTGCCCAAGTATTGGTCATTGTGACATCCTCTAAAACCATAAATGGCTTTATGGCTACATTGAGACATAACTGTATAGCTCTGCTTCAAAAAGCATGTAGTTCTTGTGTTTCATCGGATAAAACTTTGTAAGGTAGGGCATCAATTCAAGCCCAGAGAAATACCCAGCCCAGCCCAGAGATCCTCCAGGACTGGCCAGCCCAGTCACCAGACATAAACATCATTGAGCATGTCTTGGGTAGGATGAAAGAGGAAGCATGGAAGACGAAACCCAAGAATGTTGATGAACTCTGGGAGGCATGCAAGACTGCTTTCTTGATGTTCCTGATGACTTCATCAATAAATTGTATGAATCCTTGCCGAAGCCCATGGAAGTCCTACAAAATATTAAATTTGGATATCACAGGACCACTACTTAATTTGCTTATGTTATGTAACATATTTTTGTATTTGAAGTACATTCTTTGTTCAATTTTCACACTACTTTCTGTGGGCGACAAAACTTGTCTTGCCACAATTTGACCTCTATGTCTTCATTAAATGATAAATCTTTTTTCAGTGAAACAAATATATTTTTGTACATTCGACATCATTTGGGAGGGTCTTAGCTTTCATATGAGCCATTTCTGTAACCAATTGAAAAATTAAAAGTCAGGTTATTAACAATTGGGGTTTTATCCTACTCCCATTTTTTGGCTTTAGCTTTCTTATAATCTTGAAATGATTGATTTACTGATAGGTAAAGAAAACAAAAATATGAACTGAAATATATCTATGCTAGTTCAATAGGTTGTAAACCTGTGCACAGATCAGGATTCCAAAGCGGCAGGCTCTTGGGCATGGTAGCAAAATAACATATGCAGCACAGAGGCAGCACACTCTGTCGCACCTCCCCATAACTGACAAAGAGATGTACATTCACAGCATAGATGGGGCACTTATGACAGAACTAGAGTCAATTTACATTTGTCCAAGATGTGCTTTTCTCCTTTTGCCAATGGCTATACACATTGTTCCGCATCTCTCTGCACTATATAGCTTCCATTCACGAGGTGATCATGCTGGAACGTGGCAGATAAGGAGTCAGAGGAGAAAAAAAGAAGTACCAGTAGAAATGGAGAGAGCTGTGGAGCTCTGCTTACATGTGTCCGGTCAGAGGCAGTTCATCGCGGAAAAGAGACGGGTGCAAAATTGATTGAAGGTGCTGGACCATAAATGAAGGTATTGATTTTGAGGTCAGAGTCACAGGATGAGGTCCTGAAATAAATTGAAATAAACATATCAATACATCAAGTCTATTACACCCCAAGCACACACATACACTTCCACAGATATATTATGAACATTGTTTAGCTTTAAAGATGCTTGATTAATGTACATCTAATGACTTTTATAGGTAACTGGGTGAAATAAGGTCCTGATTTATGTCAGAGATATCACATGCTTTCCACATCTGGTGATTCAGGATCCTTTGGAATTACTTTTGTTATTGGCAACCAATTTTTGATTTGATTTCAATTAACTAAGCTTTTTCTTTCAATGTTGCAAATACAGCAAATGGTGGTGCTAAAATATGGTTTCAAAAACAAAAGGAAGGGGATTTCATAAATGGCAGCCATGATTGCAACCAGACTTTGAGGAATTTGAAAACCCATCTCATCTGCATGGTAAAAGAATAAAAAGAGTGCTATAAAGGGAGCACTCAAAAAAGGTTAAAGCACTTCATATTTATGGGTCAGAGGAAGACCATTTAGCGGGAAGAAATGAAATGACTTGGCTTCGAGACCAACAGAATCTCAGTGTAAAGACACAGCAGCCAATTAAGAGAAAGGTCAAACCATAAAAGAGGAAGAAGAACAGAAGAAGCTCAGCACCCATAGCAATGGCATCTCTTTTTTAAACTGTCTTGCCACGGTTTATATTCTGCTTGCAAAATCTGTCTTTTATAACGACGATTTGTTTTATGAACCACGGCACATAGACATTTCTCATGGATAAAATGTATCAAGCTGTTGGAGACAAAACAGTGTTTTCAAGTTGTGCTTGATTGAATTACTACACAGAAACACAATGGCAAAAAGGGACATAAATGTTCACTCCCTTGCTCACAACATTGAATGAGGGGATTTTTCCAAAATGTTGACTGTTATTGTACTTGTTAAGACCTCAGAGATATCAATGACCTCTCATGTCAGCAACAGCAGCAACACACACAAAAAACCCCCAGTAAACTCTGCTGGACATCGCACCATTGCCTTATCATCAGCAAACTGTGACCTTAAGTCCTACCACATTTTGTAACTACAGTCCCTGCTACACCACCAGTGGTGACTGATGGGGAGATTCTCGAGTCTATCTTGGTCAGACAGGAGTGAGCACAGTCCACCCCAGGGAGTGTATGCACTCCCATGGTTTTGTCTCTTGAAACCCTACAAATTACATTTACTGAAGTAATGAGACAGAACAAAAGCTGACTATATCAAGCTGTTCCAATGTCTTCATCTTGTACTGATTTTCATATCCAGACACAGAAAACTATTTTTGTTCTCTAAAGACACAGGTGCTTGTGTGAAATTTGTCAATAACTTTAAAGACTTTATTCCGAGAGTGCTGCTAGTCTGGTGCAGTCGAGAGGTAAATTTCCAGTTTCGGTAAATGGAAATGGTAAATGGTGTTATATACTTGTACAGCGCTTTTCCACCTTTCAAGGCCCTAAAAGCGCTTTACACTACATCGCCATCCACCTACTGGTGTCGCAGCTCCAGGAGCAACGTGGGGTTCAGTACATAAGTGGACTTTAAGGGGGGGCCAAGCCCCCCCTGGTAATATGTCTTTATATATATGGCGGAAAACACTCAGGTGACTTGAAGTTCCGCTCTGAGACCCCCAATTTAGCCAACTTTCAAAATTGTCCGATATGCATGTGTGATACATCATTGGAAAGCTTAAAATCTCAATTATCTGGGGGATGAAAAATTTTGAGCAGGAGGGCATTTTTATTTATTTATTTATTTTAAAATTTTTTAAACTGCAAAACCCGATCTGGAGATGAGAGCATGCGAGAACAGAATTACAGACGCAATGACTTTAACGAGATATTATCGCGTACTTACTTTGTTTAGGTACAAAAACTCCATGTAGCATGTATCACTGAGTGTCATGACACAGCTGTGAGTGGCCAGAGCTGGAGTTTGGGGGGATTTTATGGGTGAAACATGATCATATACATAACAAGGGTCGCGATGCAGAAATCGCAGATATCAAGGAGTGGTCGAGATTTTCTTTTTCATAAATTTACCCTTCAAACATTTTTTTTCAACTTTTTTTTGTTTGGATCAATTATTTATCATCTAACATATCTGAGAAAAAGCGACAGTAACAAAAAAAAAAATACAATTAAGCGATAGTTATGAGGTCGATATCCATGACTTTTTTACAGACGCCATTTTTTTTTCATTGTGACATAATTTGTTTAAAAGTTTAAAATATGTGAGTGAATAATTTTTTTCGTGTTTTTTTTTTTTTTAAACCGAAATATGAGACATCAATGAATGATTCTAAGCTAAAAACAACAGACATTTTGAATAATAAATATAATTAATTACCTTCGTTTTATGGCTGGGTTGAAACAAAAGCGGTTATGCGACGTCTGTAAATGGGGGTTTTTAGGGTAAAACGGACAAATTAAAAATAGTTCGGGGGCTTCATGTACCATTAATCTGCTCTGGCAGCATATAGACATATTGTTCTATCAAACACAAAAGTTGTTTTGGCTTAAAATACAGTAGTTTCTTTTAAAGAGGAGTGCAAGAGCAGAAACTGCTTTTTCAGTCTTGTCTGTGTTTTCCGCCATATATATATATATATATATTAGGGCTGTCAAAATTATCGCGTTAACGCGCGGTAATTAATTTTTTAAATTAATCAAGTTAAAATATTTGACGCAATGAACGCACATGTCCCGCTCAGACAGTATTCTGCCTTTTGGTAAGTTTTACAGCAAGGTTTTTTGTGCTGTCTAACAGCGAACTCTTGTGGTCGCTTTGCGACATGGTTTATTGCTTTCTTGCCAGTTCAATATGGCTGCAAGACGTCTCTGGCTGACACCTACGTTGTAATGTTGTGCTTATATGATCCTTGGACAAGATTTGTCCGTAAGTATGGTTGTTGTAAAGAATATACATATTATGTTAGTAAGCGAAATGTTATATTTTTTGTATGAGACGCTTTTTGTTTATGTTTAGTGAACCTGTATTGCGTGCTCAGCTAACGTTATTGCTAATGCAATGCTTGTGTACTTTTTTTTTGTAGTTTCACTACGGTCTAAAGAGGACAGTGGTTTAAGGCCATTTTATTAATAAATCAGATGAAAAAGGAAGAAGTCTGATTATTAAGGCGTCGTTCACTAGCTGTCTAGCTTTGGAAAAAGTAGACGCTTCGGAGTGAGGACAGCATAGACAGATTTAAATGACAGTAGAGTGAAATGCCCACTACAGTCCTTATGTACTGTATGTTGAATTTATATATCCATCTTGTGTCTTATCTTTCCATTCCAACAAATTATTTTACAGAATATATATATAATTTACAGAAAAATATGGCATATTTTATAGATGGTTTGAATTGCGATTAATTACGATTAATTAATTTTTAAGCTGTAATTAACTCGATTAAAATTTGTAATCGTTTGACAGCCCTAATATATATATATATATATAAGCGAGTGAAAGCCGGGCCAATGTATATTCTTGAGTATTCCTTTTTTCCTCTTCGGACAAAACTTTTTATCTCTTTTGTTGCTCTGCCATCTTTGCAGATTTCGCACAAAAATGTTCGCATCGACATCCGTTTTTATAATAAATTGGGAGAGGGGGAGTGATGTATGCTGTAAGGGAGTCAGCCACCCTCCTCAAAGTCAATTAGTGCTGGTGAAAGCAATACAGACCCCTTCAAGATATAAAAGAAGTGTCATTCATGTTGTTGTCAGTCGACGTATAATCACAAATGTTATGAAAATATTTTATAAATGTTAAAAAGGTACCTAGTGTTGCTTTAAGTGAAGGCATGTTGGAATGGGTGTTGGTAGTTTTGCACGTAAACATTAAATGGACATCTCGATAGTGGTATACTGTACGTGGCAAGATATTAAAATTAGAAACGGAGTAACCCAGGGTTCATGTTTAAGTTTTAAAAAGACTTGAACTTGCACAATTTCACCCAGAGGTTGCGCTAGACTTTTTCGTTGTCTGTCATTTTGACTGACAGGGTCATAAAAATCCGGTCATAATCTATTTTTACCCGTCACTTAAATTTTTAAAATGATGATAATGACATTGCGGTGACCCTTTGTTTGGCATAATTCACCTTCCGTACTTGTGTGTCCATTTGGCCGAGCGCGTTACCGGCTATGACAGTCCTTGACAGAGACACTTAAGAACCGCGCGCGGTCCCCTCACTATTCACTCGCTCTCGCTATATGATTGGCCGAAGAGTCGAAATGCTCTCCCGTGAAATGCCTGTTTAAAAATATTTCCGTTGTTACTTCTTGCGTTCGCTTATAAGTGCCCATTTAAAAAGGAAAAGCGATGGATGATACTACACACAGAGCGTATTATTAACAAATGTTAAAGTTGTATAATCATATAGCGAGAATAAGGAACGTCACTGACAAGCGCAGGCCCCCGCGAGTGGATAGTGAGGGGAATAGGATAGTGTGCCTACAGCTAACAAGACTCTTAACATTGCATACCGCTTCAACATATTCAATAGTATTTAGTTTTCATTCATTTTAAATTAATATTCTGTCCGAACAAGCTTAACAGAGAATCCACACCGTGCCATCACACATCAAGCAGATGAATATGTAACTTTTTCTCCGCAGTGACAAAAACAGCTGACTGTGGCCCCAGTAGTTAGGTAGCCTACCATATGTAGCATATGGAACAATGAAATTAACAGTTCACCTGCTGTGGCCTGAACGTAGTCTCACACTTTCCTCCTGGTGCGCATGGACTTGAATTGCGTGCCCGCTTGTGCAGTCCCTGTTTTTTCACCTCTTTTATCAACACCATCGTCGTTTTGGGGCTTTTTGAAGAAACTTCGGACACTCAGTTGCCTTGACATTTTTCAGAGTAAGGCCAACGACGTCATGCATCAAGAGAGACAATAGCTAATGAATATGCTCACTCGCCACCCTGTGGTCTGGGGTGTGAATTGCAACCGGTCAAAATGACGGATGGACTTCAGTTTTTTCCGTCACAGTTTTAAAAATTCGATCAACGACGGAAAATATTCGGTTAACGCGACCCCTGATTTCACCTATTAATTACTGAAGTATTAGGTTGTTATTTACACTTTACATGTCCTCTCTAGTCTCTACCATCTCCAGACCATCTGGCTATGCAAATGTGCACATGGGTGTGCATGAGGAATGACAAGTGTAATATGAAGCGGCATGACAATTAAGGTATTGTGCATCCTGGTGATGGACTGGTAGGGTTGCCATGCTGCTTCAATTAAACTGGTGCAAAATAAGGTATTTATTAATCTCACAGTATTAAAACTTGAATAATTATACTACTTCTTGAATCACCCTTAGTATTTTCAACTAAAACAATCTCCTTCGTATAAATCAGGGGCCAGCAACCCGTGGCTCCAAAGTTACACGTGGCTCTTTGATCCCTCTGATGCGGCTCAATTTTAAAAATAAAGCAAAAATATTTTATTAAAACATATTATGGTGCTTGTGAGATTTACCAAATGAATTTAGCTTCCCTAAAGAAAGCAGAACAAGTTAGACTCACTTTCTATGTACCTTCCTAGTGGCACCATGACTTTAAATAGTTGGTGAATTATCTGCATGAGTGTTCTGTGAATACAAGTGTTTCAAAATTGAGCCTAACTTGTTCCGCTTACTAAAGCTAAGCTGAATTCCTTTGGTAAATCCCATAAGAACCACAGTATTATACAGTATGTATACACAGTGGGGCAAATAAGTATTTAGTCAACCACCAATTGTGCAAGTTCTCCTACTTAAAAAAAGATTAGAGAGGCCTGTAATTGTTAACATGGTTAAACCTCAACCATAAGAGACAGAATGTGGAAAAAAAACAGAAAATCACATTGTTTGATTTTTAAAGAATGTATTTCCAAATTAGAGTGGAAAATAAGTATTTGTTCACCTACAAACAAGCAATATTTCTGGCTGTAAAAGAGATCTAACTTCTTCTAACGAGGCTCCACTTGTTACCTGTATTAATGGCACCTGTTTCAACTCATTATCGGTATAAAAGACACCTGTCGACAACCTCAGTCAGTCACACTCCAAACTCCACTATGGCCAAGACCAAAGAGTTGTCGAAAGACACCAGAGACAAAATTGTAGACCTGCACCTGGCTGGGAAGACTGGATATGCAATAGGTAAAACACTTGGTGTAAAGAAATCAACTGTGGGAGCAATTATTAGAAAATGGAAGGCATACAAGACCACTGATAATCTCCCTTGATCTGGGGCTCCATGCAAGATCTCACCCCCTGGCGTCAAAGTGATAACAAGAACGGTGAGCAAAAATCCCAGAACCACACGGGGGGACCTAGTGAATGACCTACAGAGAGCTGGGACCACAGTAACAAAGGCTACTATCAGTAACACAATGCGCCGCCAGGGACTCAAATCCTTCACTGCCAGACGGGTCCCCCTGCTAAAGCCAGCACACGTCCAGGCCCGTCTGCAGTTCGCTAGAGAGCATTTGGATGATCCAGAAGAGGACTGGGAGAATGTGTTTTGGTCAGATGAAACCAAAATAGAACTTTTTGGTAGAAACGCAGGTTCTCGTGTTTGGAGGAGAAAGAATACTGAATTGCATCCGAAGAACACCATACCCACTGTGAAGCATGGGGGTGGAAACATCATGCTTTGGGGCTGTTTTTCTGCAAAGGGACCAGGACGACTGATCTGTGTAAAGGAAAGAATGAATGGGGCCATGTATCGAGAGATTTTGAGTGAAAATCTCCTTCCATTAGCAAGGGCATTGAAGATGAGACGTGGCTGGGTCTTTCAGCATGACAATGATCCCAAACACACAGCCAGGGCAACAAAGAAGTGGCTTCGTAAGAAGCATTTCAAGGTCCTGGAGTGGCCTAGCCAGTCTCCAGATCTTAACCCCATAGAAAATCTGTGGAGGGAGTTGAAAGTCCGTGTTGCCCAACGGCAGCCCCAAAACATCACTGCTCTAGAGGAGATCGGCATGGAGGAATGGGCCAAAATACCAGCAACAGTGTGTGAGTTACAGAAAAAGTTGGCCTCCGTTATTGCCAACAAAGGATACATAACAAAGCATTGAGATGAACTTTTGGTATTGACCAAATACTTATTTTCCACCATGATTTGCAAGTAAATTCTTTAAAAATCAAACAATGTGATTTTCTGTTTGTTTGTTTTTTTCCACAGTCTGTCTCTCATGGTTGAGGTTTACCCATGTTGACAATTACAGGCCTCTCTAATATTTTCAAGTGGGAGAACCTGCACAATTAGTGGTTGACTAAATACTTATTTGCCCCACTGTATATTTATGTACACAGCTGTGGAATCACATTGACAAATATGTGAGTTTTTTTGGCTCTCGGTCAGAAAGGTTCCCCACCCCTGGGCTAATTATCTTCATTTGAGATGGCAAAATGTGTGTGCGGCTCCAAGTGTTGTCTTTTACGTGGAAACTGGGTCGAAATGTCTCTTTGAGTTTTAAAGGTTGCCGACCAATGCTATAGGAGGACAAACATGACACAAAGATTATTGTAATTCATAAATATAGTAATGAAGTTAAACTTGAGGCAGCATCGTGCAACACAGTAGTCACTTGGTGCATCATTCTCTGTAGGATGCACTGCAGGGAAAACAAACATTTAATCATGAAGGCTCATGTATTTGTAGCCAACTTAGTCATTTTGATAGTAGGCTCATATAGCTAATATAGATACATACAGCATGTGTGCCCTTCATTATAAGGCTTATATAGGGCTTTTAATGTTTTGCGGCTCCACACATATTTGTTCTTTGTTTTTTGATCCAATATGGCTCTTTCAACATTTTGGGTTGCTGACCCCTGGTATAAAGGAATGGTTCCAAAAATATGCGAAATCAAATCAATGTGATCAAAACCACAACCTTGTGTGTGAATATGACATAAACACATGGGCATTTTATGGACAATTTATACATTGTTTTCCAAGATGCTTTCCAACAGAGATCATGTGAATTTTATGACTTTACAGGGCAAAATAACTTTCTCTACTACTGAATGTTTTTCTATTTTCTTATCCTCGGGGTAGAGGCATCTGTCCAGGTGTCTTTTGAGAGAGAGAGTGGGTGTGATGGGGCAACACTGATGAAAACACACCTGTCTCTTTTCACCAATCCTATCTCCCCTCATGGGGCTGCTGGACAGAAGGCCCCATCAGTGGTCCACCTGAGCCTGAATGCCAACACTGCCAAGCTGAGCTCCCAGTAGAGCACTTCGAATTGACACTTTAAACAGAGTGTGGGAAAACAGGGTGGCCCGGGTGGCTGGCTGGTTGATACCTCTGGAAAGTAGTATGGAGCATGTAAAAAAAAAGTACTTTTTTGTAGTAATGATTGCAACTAGGGACGTCCCGATCCTGATTTTTGCACCCGAGTCTGGGTCACCTGATTTTGATAATCTGCCAATACCTGAGTCACGACCCGATACCAAAAAAAAAAAAAAAATGTTGTTTAAAAAGAAAAGAAGAAAATTTAAACATGTTACTGTTACATAATGTGAATTATTTTTAAACAAGAATAACATAGAGAAATGCTTGTCTTTATTATATGCTTCACTGAGTGAGTTCACCTACTCACACTTTGACGCTCATGCTGCTGAGAACAGCCTCTCACATACACAATGAGTTGCCACAGCAAACTACTGCTAATGTTTAACAAGCTAACCGATGATTGACACATTTGGGCCTTTGATGGTAGAGCTACCAAGCTTCTCTGGCAAGATCAAAGCTACAAACCTGTCAATCATTGTTAACTATAAGTATCTTACTCCTGGGCACTGCCGAACAAGAAAAGCAGCAGGAGGGAGAGTGAGAGGCTGTACGAGCATGAAGCAGAACAATATGATATATATTTTTTTTAATTAAAAACTAGATCCTCTTCTTCCAATTCCAATCCTCTGAAAAATAGCGTGATCGGCCCGATTTCCGATCACGTGATCGGATCATCCCTAATTGCAACATTAATGTCTATCAGTTAATCCCACCATAAAATACCTATAAAGGGTTACCATTGCACTTCAAAACAATTCCATTTAACTTACTGTGAATGCATATTGGTCAAGTTCCCGCACTTAGAAAAAATATGTAGAAAAAAAAAACATACATAACATCCATGTCAATAGGGGACTTTTTTTGTTGTAAATTTCATCATAGGATCAGCTCATGGTTTCATATAGCAACATCATTCACTTTTTAAATGCTGACTGCATGCTGTTTAACAAATATATTTGTTATTATCATTAATATTGATATTTTACTATCCCAAGGTGGAATTCTTAAGCTTGACAACATTTCCACCTAGTGCAATTACAATGGGGAAAATATATATTCACAACTATTCACTGTTTCAGTGACAAATTTCTGCTCATAATGTTGAATGTTATTTATCTATTTATTATCATTTACCCACTGATTACACACACTATGTATAAGACGTGACTAAATTATTATGATAACATCAGTGGCAATCAATGCTGCACCTTGCTGAATTCTTGTTCAGTTAAATTTAACGTGCATATAGTCCTTCCAAGAGCGTAGGTTTGCATAGGAACAGTAGGGACATTACAGTACCAACTTTTCAGGATGCTCAAATTGTCCCCACCAACTTTTAAGCCACCTTATTTGCATTATATAATGAATTCAGTTATATGGTTAATTTAGATTGTCTTCCCAGATGTTGTAAGGATAGAATAGACCCTACTATTATTATGTGAATTATTTTCATTATTTTCAGACTTACATTTATCCCTTTTCACTTGCTGAATGTGCCGGTCCATTTTTTTCCCCTCAAACGCACGTTTGATTGGCTGATGACTTGACCCCCCATCCCCTCTTCCAGCTACACAAACTCACACGCACACTCAACCCACTGACAGAAATACCATATGCCGCCTCCTCCAGCCCCTTTGAAGGAATATTAGAAGTTTTTTTTTCAGCCAGCACAAGCCACTGTAAAGTAATGTAAAACGACATCAATGTTCGTGCTACTAAAAGTCCGACCTGCAGAAGAGTTAGCATAGCATTAACCTGTGTGAACTTGCTAACTTGCAAAACTACTGCGGTCAAGCCAGGCTCCAGAAGGAACAACAAAGTCAAGATAGCCCTCCCTCATTTGGATCATTGTTTGCATGATGTCCATTACTGTAATGCAGCTAGGCTTCAGTTTGCTTGTTGCAAGAATGGGTCCATTCCAGAGGGACACTGACATGAACATGAACTCACATGAAAAAAAAAAAAAAATTGAAATGAAATCACACATCAGAATATCATGACAGTACTTTCTGTTCAGGTCTTGGGGTAGCCTAGGATGCCTCAGATGTAGATCAGTCCTTGGATATCTCAGATTTTTTTCATGATTTTTTTTTTCCCAAATCACTTTTATATTACAATACTTTAAGTTTGAGTCAAGGAGTGCACTAGTGTCCCCCAGATGTGGACCCATTCATGGATAGCTCCCCATTATTTTTTTCATAAAGGGACTTCAAAATGTTTCTTTAGTAGCTTTTGAAAACAAAGGTTTGACTCGAACGTTGTTATCACGTGAACCAATTAACATAAAAGTTAGTATAAGTATTTTACCTGGTGTGAACATTCTACCCTAAATGTTTAACAATGTGGCCTCGAGGTTGATTCCCACGACCTCCATAGCAATAGATGACCAATGGTACTGGCACGCTGCCCACTGCAAATGTTTGCTAACCCCACTATTGTGATGGGTAAATGCAGAGGTCACATTTTATACAATACATTTAATATGTGTTCATGGTTATAAAGAGGTTCTTGTTTGAAAAGTTAACCTTGCCTTTTATGCAGATTTACATGTCTTCCATTTGGTGTACTTCTGCTGACTGCCATACTGTTCAGTCCGTCTGCTGGTTTAGTATCCCGTGGGTGCTGCTTTGATACATATGGTATCAGAAGTAGACTTGCTTGCCATGAGGCTTTTGGATGGTTGCCCAGTGCAAGGAATTAAAATGGAACATTCTCTAGAGATGGGTGAAATACATCAATATATATACTCGTGTGAATGCTTCAAATTATTCTACAGTCCAAAATAATTTTAGGAAATTAAATGAAATGCAGTTGGAAGTTCAAGACTACTCTTAAAGGAGGTGGGACCTGTATTTTTTTTAAATTTTTTATTAATGGACATGAATAATTTTCTGTTGGGGGCGATGAGGTTTTGCCGTGGTCTCGTTATGTTTAAGGGGAGTGAAGCACGGAAGTCAAGACTTAAGGGGGACTGGCACATTCTAAAATCATGAATATTCAGTTCATTGAACATTGTTGGTCATATTTGTTAATGTAGGTATTATAGTCCAAAAAATATGGTACATACAAGTCGCACCTGAATATAGGCCGCACCAGCCATAAAATGCCCAACGAAGAGGAAAAAAACATATATAAGTCACACCGGAGGATAAGTCACATTTCTGGGGGGAAATTTACTTGACAAAATCCGACACATAAAAATACAATAGAGAACAACATGCTGAATAGGTGTACTGTACAGTATGATAATGTTACATGATGCATGAACAACGAAATGCGAATATACTGTCCTCACCAGGACCCTACGGCTTGGTCCTGGCTATACAGCGAGCTAAGCTCCCAAATGACGATGCTGGACGTCCGTATAATTTGCTGGCTTTATTTTGGCCGTCGTTATGACACCATCATTTGAAGAGTGAAACCAAAAATAGAAATAATACAAATCAATTTCGTCCTCGATACCAAACAGGTTCACATCAACGTAAATAAATGATAATTAGCTGCTATTACAGCAATGACACAAACGGTTAGCATGCGTTCACTAGCATTAGCGTCGTTCAAACAACCACACAACTGGCTGTAAGTATCCGATCGCGGGTGGAAAACACACAACAACAGAAAAGATTATACAAACAGGCGTTTCCTCTGTAGAGATGTTTTACAAGCATAAACAATGAACGTAGGTTCACAGCCGTGTTTCTCCCTCTCTCTCTCGCCCACTCGCCCAGAAGCTGCATAACTGTCCATCTTCTTCCGGCATGTGAGCGCTTTTCTTCGCGTAAACAAGTGCGAGTGCGCCCCCACTTGGGCGTGAAAGCGCCACAAACTAAAAGCATGCATTTCGATATAAAAAAGTCAATAATACAATTGAACACACATTGCCAAAGGCAGAACGTGAACGTGGCCATAGCTATTCAGTTATTCAGATAACTATAGTATAAAGAACATGCTAACAAGTTTACCAAACCATCAGTGTCACTCCAAAACACCAAAATAACATGAAATGATATCATAATGTGTAAATAATTTCACACATAAGTGGCTCCTGAGCATAAGTCGCACCACCAGCCAAAGTATGAAAAAAAAAATGCGACTTATATTCCGAAAAATATGGTACGGTGTGCCTAGTGATTGACTGGTAACCTGTGCAACCTACTTCGCATATAATGTCGATTATGACAAAGTCACGGATGTGCTGAAACCTAAGAAGGATAAGGGGTTCTTAGAATAAATGGATAGCTATGAAAAAATGGGAGGAAAAAGAATGTAAACACTGAAAAAAAGTCATCCAATGTGGCCTGATCTTCAACTAAATCAATCACAGGACAGGGAGAAAAAAAAACTTGGCAGAAACCAAGGAAACATACCAACCAACAAAACCATTCTTGTAAAAGCAAGAATTTCCAATATCTTTTTAATTGTTAGTTTTTTACCCAATTATTTAAGTGAGCATGAACATCATTCATTATTAATAATAACATATTATTATAGCTAATTCAAGAAATTTGATATGTCAGAAGTGTATATCAAACTGATCGCCCTTGGCATTAATAAGCACCCAAGGAAGTAGCTCTGTTTCATAAAGAGTGATGACCCCTAGTATACGTGGTTTTACTTCTACTGCATGTACAAAAGGCAGTTAAATTTTCATAAGGAGACACTGCAATAGTGTCATGCTGTCAAATGCCATTATTGTTGCTAGTTCATAACTGACTTCAGTCAACAAACCTAGCATGCAACTTTTTTAGTGGTGTGCTCATCGTCCTCTAATTTGAAAACAGCTCACCCTTGTCAGTTTTCAATGTCACTTTTCACAACCAATCAAAATCAAGAATGGGTGCACACTTGTGATACCGATGCTGTCAACATTGGAAGAGCAGAACTTGATCCCCTTTGTCAATGGCAATTTGCTTATTTACGGTTTAACTGAAAAGGGTTACCAGTATCGATATTTAAAATCAGAAACTTTGAAGTACGTTGTGATTTTAGGTGAGTGTCTTTCATCACCTTTGGAACAATTAGACTTGAAATTCATTTTGCTGTGTATCAGCCAACATAATCACAAGAAGAGCACATTAACATTGTCACTTAATCACAGTCTATCACACAAAACATTCCATAATTACCACAATTTTCAGACTATTAGCTGCCACCAACCAAATTTGACATGGACACGACATTTAGTTATAGATACTCTGCTGCTGTACTCGCTGTATCATGGGATATTTACACCAAAATATATTAACTTGTAACACTTTATTTGACAGCGGCATCATAAGACTGGACTAAATGAACCCCATGAAGCTTTGAACCAATTGGCTGCAAAGCTTCATTGCTTCAAGAAGCTTCATTTGACCATCTCTCACTCTCTTGGGAGCTTCTGCTTGCACCTGCTATAAACACTGTTGTTGTCCAACATGCCTCCAAGCATGCATTGCAGTGCTACAGATGTAAATTACAATCAAAATTCATGTTCTGGGCTAATTATTTCTTCAGTTACTGTTCTAGTTGTTTCATTAATTGCTGGTAATGGTATTTGTTAACACTTTATTTGACAGTGGTGCCATAAGACTGACACAAGACCATCATTACTATGACATGAGACTGCCACGAGCATTAATGAATGCTTATGACGGATGTGATTTTTTTTTGTCATCCGGCAAATTATCTCACTTTTGAATGGATGTAAACGATATGAGCTGGACATAAATGGAGTAAGTGACGTAATTTACTGGATGACACGAAAGCACAAATGTCATAAGAATTAATTAATGCCCATGGTAGTGTCGTGTCATAATTATGACGGTCTAATGGCAGTCTCATGACGCCACTGTCAAATGAAGTGTTACCTATTACTGTATTGGCCCGAATATAAGACATACCTAATTATAAGATGACCCCCCACTTTTCAAGACTCAAGTTTCAAAAAAGACTTTTTGAACACCAAATTAATTTTTATACAGAAAATAATTACAGTACATCTGAAATAAATGATTATAACTATATATTTGAGAGATAAAGCATGTTATTTTGCCTCATTCAAATCTTAATGTCTGAACATTTAAATATGTAAACTAAAGTGCAATCACATTCGTAAATGAATAGCTTCTGGTTTTGAAATGTAAATAAACAAATCTATTGTGATAAAACAACAAAATTGCAATAACTGCATTAACCATCAAAGTGAAGTCTAATTGTAACTGTAGTCTTGAAACAAATCTGAATAAGGAAAAACATTGCAATAAAGTAATGCAAACTGGTTAAACTTGAGAGTAGCAGAGATCTATCATGACAGAACATCGCTTCAATGATATCTGGCGCCATCTAGCGTCGTGAAAGGGTATAATGTCTAGACCGCGAATATATATATATATATATATATATTTTTTTTTTTAAATCTTTATTTTATCAGGCAGTCTCATTGAGATTAATATGTCTTTTACAAGAGAGGCCTGAGCACAAAGAAACATTTACAAATATCAACACAAAATACACTAACGGAAACAGTTACAATAATCAGTAAAAACATCAGACAAAAGAGATTTAAAATCACCAAGATGAATGATTGACTGTAGTTTAAGAGTGGTTTGCAATTCATTCCATTTAAGAGGAGCATAGTAGCTAAAGCCAGTTCTGCCAACATTAGAGCGAGTGGATGGAATGTTTAAGTTTAAGTAGTTGGACGATCGTGTTTTGTAGTTACTGGATTTGGATGACAAGAGAGATGTGAGGTAATTTGGAAGTTTGCACAGTAAAGCCTTATAGATGAATAACACGATATGGATATTTCTTCTTGACTTAAGTGTGGACCAACCAACGTTTTGATAAAGGGTACAATGATGAGTGTACAAATTGTCATTGGTGATGAAACATAGTGCACTGTTATAGACCGGGTTTAACTGTTGAAGAGTTGATGGAGCTGCATGACAGTACAGGATGTCCCCATAATCAAGTACAGAAACAAAAGAAGATAATACAATGGTTTTTTGGTTAGAAGTTGACAGACAGCCTTTGATTCTATAATATAAGACGACCCCCACTTTTTCAGTCTTATTTCAATGCAAAAAACACCGTCTTATATTTGGGCCAATACGGTAATCTAAATAAATCAACAAATAAGCCACACTGGACTGTAAGTCGCAGAATTCCAAATGAAGGGAAACAAATGCAGTTTATAGTCCAAAAATTACGGTAAAGTAGCCTTGATTCCATATCTTAGAATGAATGCTATAATTTTGCCTTTATTTCTGAAATGCCAAAGTGATGTCGAATAATTAAAGGCGATGGTGTATACTACATGCTTTTCACCCTGACATTCACAGAATCTTTAAAACAATATTATGCATTGAGAACTATTTTAAAAACAATCAACATCCTTCACTGTTTTTCAAGTCAGACGGACAAAATAGTCGAACTACATTAGAAAGCATAAACAGAAGTGCCGGGAGTCTATCTGTGTGTGATCTGTGTCCAGACTACATTGCTTGCTCACATCATTTAATGAACCAAGTCCTCTTGCTAATGAGGCCAGCAAAGAACTTAAGGGTCAAGGGTCTTAAATGCAGTTTTGAGGTTCTGCATGAAAAAAAATACAAGTGCTAAATTGAGTGGTTCATTTTTAATTTGTTAAGAAAGACGCACTTAAGTTCATTACCCTTTGCTGCTACTGGGCAACTGAGTTTCTCTTTCATATTTCATCATTGTTAAAAATCACATCTTAATGACCCCAAGAGACATTGCTTGCCTTTTTTTTAATACAATCTAGCTTTAAAATGATTACGGGTATTCCAATACATTGGTGCAAAAATGCCATCTAAATACAGTATATGCTATTTGGCAACCTGTTCAATGATGTGTTGTACAGCAGCAGTCATTGGGCTATGATTCAAACACATTTAGGTTAGGTGCACATGAGACATTCATTTTTTTTTTTCACAATTTAAAATAGTTTTAACACACACGAATGTAGACCTGCTTTTTAAGTCATTCACTCCCAGCCATTTTCACCGGAGCAAGGCCCTTCGCTCCCAGCCGTTTTACTGGATTTTGACTGATTTTGCAAGGCCCAAAGAAAATTCTGTTCTATTACTATATAAACATGGAACCCACAAAAAGAAAGATTAGACTCTCTTCTTTCAGCAGAAAAAAAAGAATGTTCATATCTTTTTCCATTCTTTAGAAATCAGCATTAGAAAATAGCTTAGTTTGGGCAATTTTCCATTTTCTGATGAAAAAACAGAGAAATTGAGCTTTTTGTGAAAGCATACATTTCAAACATAACTTTGACTTTAACAGCTATTTTTTGCTTTAGTTACATCCCAAACATCTGAATGTTTTCCTTTTACAAAATAACATAAACAACAAGACAAATAGAGCTTTCGATAGCAAAGTAACAATTTATTTACACATAACTAACTGAGATGACGCTGTTGTGGCCGCGACAGCCGGGTTAACTTTTCCCTCATCACCGCCTGTCTCATAAAGATGGATTTTTTTAAGCCTGGCGAGCAGCACGGATTTAACGACATCTTGTGCTGCACTGGTGGTCCCGGTCGTTCTGCGCGGTCATCCAGCGCCTGGCATCCTGGACGTCGTCTCGGTTGTTCTGCTCGGTTGTCGGCCACCTGGCATCCTTCCGCCGGCGCCCCGGCCAGGTGGCCCGGCCATTCGTTGCCGTTGAATCTTACCAAATGCGCTACTGCCCTCCAATGGCCAGTTTTATTGCTTTAAAATTAATTTTCAGCTTTGTGCTTTGGAGCTCAGTTGAATCACAACCCAGAGATGTCTCTTATGAAAAAAAAATGTAAAAGACATATAAATACATCTTTGGGACACTGAAACAATTAAAAATAGAACATATTTATACGTTTTTGGGAGCAAATGAGTTAAATGTAACCCTTTTAAAGAAACACTCCATTAAAATGATGGTGCTTTTCTGGTGTAAAAAGTCTTAGGACAGAAAATGGCCTTAAATGTGTTGTAATCAGTTAGACTATACGGCATTTCGGCTACACTAATATATCTCTTTCCGGATTAGTTGATAATGTTACATGATGCGTGAACTATGAAATGCGAATATATTGTCCTCACCAGGACGCTACGGCTCGGTCTTACAATATAGAACAACATGCTGAATAAGTGTACAGTATGATAATGTTACATGATGCATGAACAACAAAATACGAACGTGGCCGGTATATTAACGTAACATAGCTATTAAGAATTATTCAGATAACTATAGCATAAAGAACATGCTAACAAGTTTACCAAACCATTAGTGTCACTCCAAAACACCAAAATAACATGTGAAATGATATAATAATGTGTTAGTAATTTCACACATAAGTCGCTTCTGAATATAAGTCGCACCCCCAGCCAAACTATGAAAAAAACTGCTACTTATAGTCCGAAAAATACGGTATATAAAAATGCGTAGGGGAAAATTAAACCCTGAAAAATGAACTGTGTGTCACTCCCAGTCACAGAGGCACACGATCACTTTTTTTTCATGACATTTCCACCGTCATGACATTTCCGCCTGTCAAAACTGTGGCCACTTTCAGGATCGCCACTGTTATGCACAAACACTACTGGTTGCGGCCACATCCTATGTTTCTATTTGTTCTTTTCCGACTGGTGAGTGCACAACTGAACATCGATTGTACCATTCTAAGTAACAATGTCAGGCTTTCAATTTCTTTCAATCACAACTCGGGTCGTAAAAGCCAAGCGTTGCCTCCCTTAACTCTTGCTACCGCGTGATGCGTTCAGTTGTGTTCACGAAAAAACACTGATCACGAAACGGAGTTCCCGACGTCGATTCTAGAAGGTGTAGTAATTTCAAAATTTTCCGCCGACGAGTAATGAGTTTTAGGTTCAGAGGTAAACCGCGCAAAACATGAGGCTGCTCCTTTTCTATGCATGCGTAGTTTGCGCAAACGCAGGCGTACGTTGCAGAAAACGTAGTACGTGCAGGTATAGAAATAGTTGGCAAAACACCCTCGAGAAAATTATCTGTCCTAGTGTAGACGTAGCCTCACGGCTTCATCCCCTCTCCCCCACCCACAACCTCCACAGATCATACTTATTATATACTACTGTCAATGATTTCTGCGTTACAAAAATGTCTGGGATTGTTCTACCTTCCCAGAGGTCTTCACTCCACTTTTTACGATTTAAATTGCTTGGATTTATTATTATTTTAAAATTAAACATAATAGTTTGCAGTCTCACTCGTTAACTACCTTTGCACTACAACATCAACACCCCCACTCACGCACATACACCCACAGGAATATCCTTATCCTCTGCCGGTACTGTCATAGGCCTTTTCAGCTTCCCAATTTTTTATTTTTTTTTATTCTTACTACTCTCCTTTCCTTTCCTTTGTTCCCAGACTGCACACCGCCATGTCCAGGTCTCTCCTCCAGGGAGTTCAGCCTGGCAGGAGGCTTGTTTTCAGAGCTTTGCTCATTCCTTCCCCTTCCCTTCTCCTCATCTCTCCTCTCCTTTTTCTTTTTTTATCTGTACCGGTGCTAGCTAATTACCGGAGCATTCTCCTCCTGCCAAGTGCACGCCGCTTCTGTCGAACACCTATCCACTTCACACCCTCCATGCCAGCACCACCCCCAACCCTCTGTTTCTTTCCTCCTGGAGAGAGGTGAGGCGGCGGGGATGGGTACAGATGTGTATTAATGAAGCAGTGAAGGGCAGGGGGTGACTCATAGAGAGGGTGAAGAAGGGAGGGGATGCAGAGCAAGAGGCGATTTGCATGCAGAGACGTAGAGATTCTCCACTTTTTCCCCAACGCCTCACTTCCCTATCCGTCTTTCTCTCATTCACTCGATCTCTGACTGTTCTTCTCTTCCTCTGTGTCCCCTTCCCATCATACTGGGTTCTTTCACTTTGCTGCACCCTCAGTCTCCTCTATCTCTTCGCCGCTCTCCTTTGCTCTCCAGCTTGCTGCCACTGCTGATTTGAATAATTCAGCACAAGCTGGTATTCTCTAGGGCCCTATTGTCTGTGCGTGGCAGGCAAATAAGGAGACGGAGCAAAAGAGAGCAAGAAAAGGAGAGGGAGTGTAGGGCAGTATATAAGGATATGTGAATGGTGGAGGAGAGTGGGAGGTCCACCCTGGCCATCTTCACCTAGCTGTGGTTTAAATCAGCACTAATGAGGTAGAGGAGGAATACCTGGGCCTTGTACTAGACTACAGAAGACTTGAGTGGGCACGCACATTAAAGCACATAGACAAGACATGCGTGTCGCCATCTGCATTCAAACAACACCTTCATAACCTTCACGGTTTTGCTTTGTTTTCAGTGACTGACTTGTTGCTAACCTTCACTTCTATGTGTTTGCAGCCTGGCACGTATTCAATGTCATCTTTCAGCAGAGGGAGTATTGGCAAGAAAGCCCTGATCCTAAGGGTAATAATGACAAAATTGTCAGTGTAAACAATCGTCACTGTTAACGTCATTGTACATCAGTAGCAAATAGTTTTAATTGCTTAAACTGATCACAAGCAATTCAACTCAAGGTAGTTTTTTTTTTTCCACAATAATGTGAATAAAGAAACTGAAAGCCTACGCTTTAATCAAACAAAGCTTGACATGTGTGTGAATCAAAAGAAAATGCATTTATACTGTTTTAGTCGCATTCAAATATCACCAATGACTGGATGTCAAACTCAACACAACAGAAACAATGGAAAATCCCAAAGGTTGTACAATTTCATTGACTAGCAATGCGTGCACAGAAAGACCAATACAACTTAACTTCAAACTAGGTATTGACTTAATATGTCCGCTAATGATTTTCATCACAATAGCATTTTATTTGGCATGACTTACCGTATTTTTTGGACTACAAGTCTCACCTAAGTATAAGTCGCACTAGCCATTAAATGCCCAACGAAGAGGAAAAAAACATACAGTATAATATAAGTCGCACCGGAGTATAAGTCACATTTCTGGGGGAAATTTACCTGATAAAATCCAACACATAGAACAGATATGTCATCTTGAAAGGCAATTTAATATTAAAATAGAGAACAACATGCTGAATAAGTGTACAGTGCATGAACAACGAAAGGCGAATATACTGTCCTCACCAGGACGCCGCAGCTTGATCCTGGCAAAACAGCGAGCTAAACTCCCAAATGACGATGCTGGACGTCCGTATAATTTGCTGAATGAATTTCGATAACAAGTTCGCATCAACCTAAATAAATGATAATTAGGTGCTATTACAGCAATGACACGGTTAGCATGCGTTCGCTAGTATTAGCACATCGTTCAAACAACCACACAACTGGCTCTAAGTGGACGATCGCGGGTGGAAAACACACAACAACAGAAAAGATGATACACACAGGCGTTGCCTCTGTAGAGATATTTTAGAAGCATAAACAATGAACGTAGGTTCGCAGCCATGTCTCTCCTTCGCTCTCTCTCGCCCACTCGCTCAGAGACGCTGCGTAGCTATCTGTCTTCTTCTGGCATGTCAGCGCACTTCTTCGTGTAAACAAGTGCGAGTGCGCCCCCATTTGGGCGTGAAAGCGCCACAAACTAAAAGCATGCATTTTAATTAGGGCTGTCAAACGATTAAAATTTTTAATCGAGTTAATTACAGCTTAAAAATTAATTAATCGTAATTAATCGCAATTAATCGCAATTCAAACCTATAAAATATGCCATATTTTTCTGTAAATTATATATATATATATTCTGCAAAATAAATTGTTGGAATGGAAAGATAAGACACAAGATGGATATATACATTCAACATACGGTACATAAGGACTGTAGTGGGCATTTCACTCTACTGTCATTTAAATCTGTCTATGCTGTCCTAACTCTGAAGTGTCTACTATTTCCAAAGCTAGACAGCTAGTGAACGACGCCTTAATAATCAGACTTCTTCCTTTTTCATCTGATTTATTAATAAAATGACCTCAAACCATTGTCCTCTTTAGACCGTCGTAGAACTACAAAAAAAAGTACACAAGCATTGCATTAGCAACAACGTTAGTTTAGCACGCTATACAGGTTCACTAAACATAAACAAAAAGCGTCTCATACAAAAAATACAACATTTCGCTTACTAACATAATATGTACATTCTTTACAACAACCATACTTACGGACAAATCTTGTCCAAGGATCATATAAGCACAACATTACAACGTAGGCGTCAGCCCGAGACGTCATGCAGCCATATTGAACTGGCAAGAAAACAATTAACCATGTCGAAAAGCGACCACAAGAGTTCGCTGTTAGACAGCACAAAAAGCCTTGCTGTAAAACTTACCAAAAGGCAGAATACTGTCTGAGTGGGACATGTGCGTTAATTGCGTCAAATATTTTAACGTGATTAATTTAAAAAATTAATTACCGCGCGTTAACGCGATAATTTTGACAGCCCTAATTTTAATATAAATAAAAAGTCAATAATACAATTGAACACACATTGCCAAAGGCAGAACGCGAAAGTTGCCATGGTTATTAAGAGCTATTCAGATAACTATAGCATAAAGAACACGCTAACAAGTTTACCAAACCATCAGTGTCACTCCAAAACACCAAAATAACATGTGAAATGATATTATCATGTGTTAATAATTTCACACATAAGTCGCTCTTGAGTATAAGTCGCACCCCAAGCCAAACTATGAAAGAAAAACTGCGACTTATAGTCCGAAAAATACGGTAGTTGGATCTTATTGCACTGCTAAGGCTCTGTCTTTTCACTGGTCATACAATAAAAAAATTATATCAAGCAACCACCAAGCAGACACATTCTTCAACTTAAAATTATTTAGAAAGTACATAGTGACAAAGCAAACACAAAGCCAACGCATTGTTCTTGTGCTGCTTACTGCGTGCTGACAGATTTACACTTATTCCAGCAGTACCTATGAAGCGTCACTAACTGACAGGGCAACTCTTCAAGCACCTCTTCTCTTATGTTTTTGTCAGGTGTCTTCAAATGGTACGTTTAACTTTACTTTTGGCTTATCAAGTCCAGAGTCATGCCCCAAATTGAAATTATTTTAAATATCAATATCTCAGTAAGAACAAGCCTTTGAGGCATGTCCGTTGAAAACAGACCAAACATTGCTTGTGTGAAAGCGCCCTAAGACTCAAAAGAAACAACAAAAAAAGGTATTACTCGCCGCTTTTAACTAATGTGCGTGCGCAAGCGCACTGCGCATTGGTATTAAGTCTCACAGGTAGACCCTCGTGAGGAATAAGCGGCATGGAAAATGAATGAATGAATGAATGAAAGGTAGGAAAGAATTCCAAAATACCTTTTTTGAGGAGGGGTCCAAACAAGATAATGATCAACTGACTCGTGACAGACTTTGAGAGCTAACAGCCGCTCCAATCAACGTGTTGGTCACCTCTGTTCAAAATCATCATACAATTTTTACAACACTTGAGAATTGTTTTAAATATTTGTGAATGTTTACATTTTTCAACAACTGAATTAACAACTAAATTATTTTTCATTTATTCTAATATGAACAGTTGTTAAAAATGTGAAAATATATGTACATTTTAATTTCGTTGCTTGAACTTCATCATTTTTTTAATCAGTATAACGAAAAAAAAATACTGTCTGCTTCCAGACTGTGCGGTCCATAAGGCGAACTAGGCAAATGCTAGGGGCGTCGCAGCGTCCAAAAGGGCGTCAAGAAAAATGTTCAAATAATATTTGTTGATAGCAGTATTCAAGAAATTATACAAGGCAATAAAACAAATGAACATCAATAAGTAATAAGTCTTTAAATAATAATGAGATCTATGCGCCTTCTGCCCGTTTCACGGTTTCCTGTGATGGGGTAATTTCACCACAGTCTCTCAATCTCACGCCCCCGCGCAGACCAGTGAGCTACATGAAGGTTTTCTGAGTGAATCTCAGATCCATGCAGGCTCCAGTAGGTCTCCTGCAATATTTGCGGTGAATGTGGTGTAATTCAATGGAAGATTCATCTGAAAAATCCACTTTTTGCCCCAATCAGTGAAGTTTGGTGGTGGCAAAATCATGGTCTGGGGTTATATCCAGTATGGGGGTGTGCGAGAGATCTGCAGGGTGGAAGGCAACAAAAATAGTCTGAAATATCAACAAATCTTAGCTGCCTTTTACATTCCTAACCATAAAAAGGGACACATTCTGCAGCAGGATGGTGCTCCATCGCATACTTCAATCTCTACCTCAAAGTTCCTCAAGGCAAAGAAGATCAAGATCCTCCAGAACTGGCCAGCCCAGTCACCAGACATGAACATCATTCAGCATGTCTGGGGTAGTATGAAAGAGGAAGCATGGAACACGAAACCCAAGAATGTTGATGAACTCTGGGAGGCATGCAAGACTGGTTCTTTGATGTTCCTGATGACTTCATCGATAAATTGTATGAATCCTTGCTGAACTGCATGGATGCAGTCCTTCAAGCCCATGCAAGTCATACAAAATATTAAATTTGGATCACACAGCACCACTACTTAATTTGCTGATGTTATGTAACATATTTTTGTATTTGAAGTACATTTTTTGTTCAATTTTCACACTACTTTCTATTCAATTCAATTTTATTTGTATAGCCCTCAATCACAACAGAAGTCTCAAAGGGCTTTACAGAGGCAATATGATACACAATTAGAAATGAAGCAACAAAGATGAATAGGTACAGTTCAAGTCCTGGGTATCCCCTATCCTTAAGACCCTCCATGCCGGCAAGGAAAAACTCCAAAAACTCCAGAGTCAATTAGGAGAAAAATGAGAAACCTTGGGGAGTACCACAGTCAGGAGAGATCCACTCCCAGGACGGATAGACAGGAACCCGAGAACTGCTAATGGGAATTAGCAAGCGAAGTTATAGTCCGTAAAAATACAGTGGAGTAAAGGAGCAAGAAGAGGTCCCTCTAGTCAGATGAGACTGGGGTTGCAGCGAGGACGTCTATCCAGCCAGGGGTCCGGACAGTCAGGAGGCTGCAGCTGAAAAATAGCCCCTCCCCAGAGGGGAGGAGGGAAAGGGGACACCGGGTGACTAGTGATGAAGAGACTAGACAACTAGATATTAACATTGGAAAATATAAATAAAGTAAGACAAGTGGTAGGTAGAGTAAGAAAAGGAGATAGAACTCAGCGGCTGTACTAGTGTTGTATCGGTCACGAACGATTCGGTCTTTTTGAACGAATTGTTTGGGTGAACGAGACCGAACTAATCACCATCTGCACTGATTCGTTCTATGAAGTTAGGGCTTGTTCGCTGCGTGGGAGGGCGTTGAGCAAGCGGCAGCGTCTTCTGACATCACACACGACCAATCAGACGCCAGCCTCATCGCGGGCAGGGGAGGGAGCGGAAACAGAATCAGGGCATCTGTCACTCACTTCCACGTGTAGCCAATAAGCAGCCAGCGTGCACGCAAAGGGGCAAGACTGAGTTATGTCACTTCCCGTTCAGTGACTCGGTCCTCCGGTTCCTGACCTAGCTTGTTGCTAACTTGACTTTCCAGTAATGCGGTGAACGAGTCAAAAAATGGAAGGAAATGACTTTGTCACATATTTGTTAATGTGGAGCCTATCAAATGCTGCTCAAACAGACAAAACACCACACAAATCTAGCGAGCATGGTTTAGTGTACTACTTTTCTCAACAGACTCGGGACTACCTATGACTGACAACATACTATCAAATTTACAGTAGTTAAAACACGGGTAGCTAAAAATTTAAAAAAATTAAAAAAAACACGGGTAGCTACGAGGCAAGCAAAAGTGAGCTGCGGTCGCGTGACGGCACTCACGGCAGTGAAGGGGACAGAGAACTGTCACTATATGGAGGCTTCATGGCAGCGATATTTACCTCATTTGCGCACAGAAAAAATATTTAGTATCATCACCATTATACTGATTTGCAATGAAACTGTATATACATGTAAATTTTTTCCGACTGTATTTTTTTTTTTTTTCGTGTCAGAGCGTGTCAGGTGTTGGTTGATTTGACAAATTATGTCCATCCGTCCATCATGTGCTAGATAGTGTAAAGCGCTTTGAGCGCCTTGAAAGGTGGAAAAGCCCTATATAAGTATAACACCATTTACCATTACTCAAAAACAACGCACGCGGACACGGGAGATGTCGCAATATGTCTACATTTTTCTTAACAGACTAATGAGAGTAGAAAGGCAACATCGTAAAGAGCAAACAATTATTTCTCGTCAGCATTTGACGATCTGAGATGAGGGGGCGACAGGGGAGCTGACCGGATTATTTTATTTGTTAATACCAGTGCAAAAATTCAATACGATCATCTTAATACTGATTTGCAATTAAACTGTCGAATATCAAAATGTAGTATTGTTTTTATTTCAGAGCAGCACATTTGACAACTAGCTATTTACACTTCAGTTTTAACAATAGTGACCTAAAATAATAGTGATGAGCATAAAAACAAAAATACAACAGAGCGAGAGGTAAATATGATGTGTTGGTCGTTCCATATTTAGAAATTAAACTTTCGATTTATTTTTATTTTCGTGACAGCAAGCATGCTGCGTTGGCTGGTAGCAGCAGCATTGTATATGTGATCAAGAACATGCTAAAGAAAGTCCGTGCGCCCCCGACCCCAAACCCCCACTCCCCCCACAAAAGGAAAATGTTTAACCGTGTCCTAAATCGAAATGCAAGCACGAGCCATGACTTTGAGCCCATAGAACTAGGACAGACGACGCGGAAGTTCTCCCTCGCTTTTGCAGCAGCAGGAGGGAGACGAGGCTGTCTGTGAAAGCAGAATGATACCGCCTGTAACTCATTTCTGAAACTACGATGAGCGGTGCCTGTGTGCAAGAGAGGGAGGGACCGAGCAATGTCACTTCCCGTTCAGTTATACTGCGAAGCGGTCTTTGGTGATTCGTTCGGCAACGTCACTTCCCGTTCAGTAACCGAACGATTCGTTTGGGCGGGGAGGGAGATGAGGGGGGCGAACGATTCGTTGAACGATTTGTTTGAACGATTTGTTTGAACGAATCTTTTTACTGAACGAACCGGAATGGATTCGTTTACTCAAGTGAACGACAGATCCCGTCACTAGGCTGTACTGCCCCCAGCATTATAGCTTCTAGTGCAGCTTAGACTAAACGGTGAGTCTACTCCGACTTCAACTAGCCTAACCATAAGCTTTGTCGAATAGGAACGTTTTTAATCTAATCTTAAAACTTTCTGTAGCTGACAAAACTTTTGTCTTGCCAAAATTTGACCTTTATGTCTTCATTAGATGATAAATCTTTTTTCAGTGAAATAAATATATTTTTGAACATTCAACATCATTTAGGAGGGTCTTAGCTTTCATATGAGCCATTTCTGAAACCAATTGAATAATTAAAAGTCAGGTTATTAGCAAGTGCTTCTACAAAATGGATAAGCGACAAGACTTTAGTCAGGGACTGTACTGTATCATTTGCCAGGCATGTTGTTTTAGAAATATTTTCAGTATTCAGCCAGCTGTGGATTAATTTCAGTTAAATTTACTCCCTATCCCATTTTAGAGAAAGTTGGACAAAATGTATGGGGGACCAAAATTGTGTCTCGCTGATTTTCATGTGATGTGAAGCACTTTTACACTGTGTTAAATTGTGCTATTCAAATCATTTTTGGGGGGCACCAGCAAATATGTTGCCTTGAGTACCAAATTGGTCAGGAACTGCCCAGTCTGCTTTTACCAATTCACCATCAGTAGTGAATTAAAAAAAAAAAAAAGGGGGCTGAAATGTGTCCCGTCAATGGGAACTTCCCCATATGACAGCATATACAACACCGGTCTCAGATCAGCTGAATCTAACAAAGCTCCTGAGAATATCTACACAGCAGCTTCTTTAGGCCGTACTGGTGGTGATTTGTTCCCATAAGAAAATATGTCAGTAATCGCAACACCTTCATGAATATGGACCAATGCGGAAGCTTTGTACTGGCTACACGGGGACTTCAGTCAGATGGCATTCTCTCAGGAGATGACACACTAGCCGGTGAGATGGAAGCTGGTAGGGTTCCTTCAAAAAATATATGTCTTATGTCTAGACATAAAAGGAATGACGCAAATGTTGTGAAATGACTTTCTTTTATAATTCAGTTGAACCTGCTGACAGGCATGGGTATTGTGCAATTTAAAACATTTGGAATTCCACACCAGGCAACACACATCATTCCAATCAATGGATCATCACTTCTAGTATATTTGAATCCTGTGGGTGAGCAACTCAAAAAAAAAAAAAAAAAAAATGCCTGGGAGGCATGAACATGAGTTTTTAAAGACCCATAGCCTATTTCTCTGGGTACACTTTGCAACTCCAATAACACAATATAAACATTTATTAGGTTGTTTTTGTGAAATAACAAGCTAGCAACAAATTAAATGGGCTCATTAAACAGCAAATCACAAATCAGTACTTGCTTCCCATTCTCCTCTCTCTTGTTTGACTTGTTTTATGTTTCTCCTGTCCGCCACCCAATCTCTGAGTGTTTTCTTTAACAATACAATTAGTAGAAAAGGAAGCTAACCTCACTGACTCACACAAAAATGTGCAGCAGCCATCATGAGCAATAATCAAAATTATTTTATTCAGTTGGAAACAAGAGGACAAAATGTCGCTTTGCACTTGCAAAATATGCACTTGTCTGTGGACAAGTCATTTACCCATCCACAATCAGAGAAGAATGGAATATTCCAAGTATATTTGTACACAAAAAGAATAAAACAGACATGAAGACATCTGTTAAACAGTTGAGATGAATTTTTCAAGATGCGTTTAAAAACTGAGGAATGAAACAGACTAAGATGAGTAAACAAGAAAGCCAAAATGGCTGGATTGTATTAAAACTACTCTATTGGTTTCTTGAGTGATACCATGTAGATCTAATCTATAGTAATTCCATATGTAGAATGTCATTACATCATAGAGGTGGGCCTACTTGCCTCTTTGAGTTTACCATAAAAGTCACAGGTCAACAAGCAGGAAAAACTGGGACAATATTTTCTACAACTTGCTTGGCAAAGTGACATAGGAATTAATTTTGTATTGATTCTGTATTACACTGGAAAACTGACTATTAACAACAATTAAACCTGTGGCAGCAAACTCAATAAGCATGAGCACCTTCCAGATGAATGCCTCAAAACCTAGAGGTCTTTTACAAGGAGACGCTCCAACCCAATCAACAGAAAACGCCCCATTACAGATTTGTGTGCGCACAACCGGAGCTCGATTTCGATCTCTAGTTGAACGACGCCGCAAGTCAGCGTGAATACGTTGTAGTATTCTTGCAATGCAGTAGCATGCAGTGAAGTTATACAACATGATAGCCAAAATACACACTTCCTTGTCAACATCCTCCTCAGCTCATGTGTCAGTGCAAACAGCCGACATTGTTTTTCAATACTTCTACCAACGAAATGGTAATGGCAGCCTCGCGGTTTTTTGTTTGGACATCCAGAAAATTAGAATTACCATAATTTTCAGACTACAGGCCGCCACCCACCAAATTTGACACGAAAATAGCATTTGTTCATAGATATGCCACACTGGAGTAGAAGCCGCAGTTGTACTCACTGTTTTATCGATATTTACATCAACAGATGTCAACCGGTAACACTTAATTTGACAGCGGCATCATAAGACCAAATGAATCACCATGAAGTTTTGAACCAATTGGCTGAAAAGCTTCATTGCTTCAAGAAGCCTCATTTGGCTATCACTGTTCCCTTGGGGGAGACAGTCAACCTCTGCTTCCACCTAGTGTCAACACTGTTGTCGTCCGACATGCATCCTAGCATGCATTGCGGCGCTACAGATGTAAATAACAATCAAAATAAATGTTCTGTGCTAATTATTTCTTCAGTTATTGTTTCATTAACTCATTCACTCCCAGCCATTTTCGCCAGTGCAACCCCCCTTGCTCCCGGCCGTTTTACTGGATTTTGACTGATTTTGCAAGGCCCACAGAAAATTCTGTTCTATCGCTATATAAACATGGAACCCACCAAAAGAAAGATTAGAGTCTCTTCTTTCAGCAGGAAAAAAATGTTAGTTCATATATTTTCCTATTCTTAAGAAATCAGCATTAGAAAATAGATTACTTTGAGCAATTTTCCAATTTCTGATGAAAAAACAGAAATTGAGCATTTTGTAAACACATACATTTCAAACATAAACATAAACATTTTAACACAGCTATTTTTTGCTTTAGTTACATCCCAAACATCTGAATGTTTTCCTTTTACAAAATAACAAGACAAATAGAGCTTTTGATAGCAAAGCAACAATTTATTTAGACAATACTAACTGAGAGATGACACTGTTTTAGCTGCGACAGCCAGGGTAAACTTTTTCCCTCATTGTCGCCTGCCTCATAAAGATGGATTTTTTTGAGTCTTTCTTTTGTGGTGACCACTGCCTCGTGGTGGAGTTTGCCTGGGGAACTTGTGTTCCTGGGGGGGGAACTGGTTTGGCCGTGCACGTTTCCGGCTGAGTCGCGGGACACTGGAGAGTGCGTGGGACGCGAGCAGCCGAGCACGACGACGCGGGCTCTGCTCAGCGAGCAGCATGGACTCAACGGCATCGTCCGCTGCACTGGTGGTCCCGGTCGTCCTGCTTGGTCGACCGCCACCTGGCATCCTGGACATCCATTCGGTCGTCTTCCGCCGGCGCCCCGGCCGAGTGGCCCAGCTGTTCGTTCTATTGAATCGGGTTGCGATTCTTACCAAATGCGCTACTGCCCTCCAGTGGCCAATTTTATTTCTTTAAAATGGAATTTCAGCATTGTGCTTTGGAGCTAAGTTGAATCAGAACCTAAAGAAGACGCTTGTGAAAAACAACGTAAAAGACGTATTCTTTGGGACACTGAAACAATTAAAAATAGAACATGTTTATGCATTTTTGAGAGCAAATAAGTTAATTGCTAGTTATGTTTTTTGGTAACACTTTATTTGACAGTAGCGCCATAAGACTGTAATACAAGGGCGTAGGTTTGGTCTTAATATTTGAAGGGACGATATAACAGCATAACCTGCATGTACACTTTTTGCTGGGGATAGGACATTAATAAGACCAAACATATTTGGTGAATGGGGGTCAGGGCTACATCTCACCAATACGAACCTAATTAATTGATAGGCTAAATAACCTATACTAACTTTCACACTGCAAATTTATAACGTCTTAATCTGATCATTTTTGTTAAATCTAGTCAAATAATTTTCTCCATCTTTTTTTGGAGTGTTAAAGGCCAGTTAACAAATTAATGTGTCAGATTCTTCCACTTACTTTAAGTAAATATTACAATTTGTTCGTATTGAGCCCATTCATCTAAAAGTTGGTCATTTTTCACCTAAATCAAGAAAAAAATTCTTTCGAACAATGTTTTGAACAATATTCTTAAATTAAGAACATTTCTGACAAACACATTTTTCTTTTAAAATTAAACGTACAAACTTTTTGCTTAAAATGAGTCTGTTAAGCTTATTTTCAGCTAGCTGTTTTTCTTATTTCAAGAAATCTCAGTGAGTAAAATCGATTTGTAACCCTGTAGCAGTAGCAAAATTAGCGGAGTGTTCCCCTCCTCCACAACATTGACGTCTTCTTACATTACTTACAGTGGCTGCTGCTGGCGGAAAAACTCTTCTAATATCTCTCGTCTGTGGCAAGGCAAGGCAAGGCAAATTTATTCATATAGCACAATTCAACACAAGGCAATTCAAATTGCTTTACATCACATGAAGATCATAAAAATCACATTTAAATCAACACAACGTAGAAACGAAGACAAAAGATCGCATTTAATCACAGAATAAAAATAAATAAAATAAAAATAAAACAAAAACTACTACTACTAATAATAATTGAAATCAGCAATGGAGATAAAAACAAGAGGAATAGAAAGCAGGTAGATTGAAATATATAGACAGTTATAGATATGCAGTGCTAAACAAAAGCATTTTTAGCCCTGATTTAAAAGAGCTAACAGTTTGAGCATACTTCAGACGTTCGGGTAACTTGTTCCAGAGGTGAGGAGCATAATAACTAAATGCTGCCTCACCCTGCTTGGTTCTTGTTCTTGGAACATGCAGAAGACCGGTTCCAGACGACCTTAGGGGTCTAGATATCTCATAGGACTCTAACAAGTCAAGCATGTATTTTGGTCCAAGGCCATTAAGTGTTTTGTAGACGAGCAGTAGTATTTTATAGTCTATCCTTTGATTTACTGGAAGCCAGTGTAGCGATTTCAAAACTGGTGTAATGTGGTCCAGCTTCCTTGTATTTGTGAGGACTCTGGCTGCAGCATTCTGTACCAGCTGCAACTTCCTGACTGATTTTTTATCAAGACCTGTAAATATACCGTTGCAATAGTCCAATCTGCTGAAAATGAATGCATGCATAAGTTTTTCCATGTCTTGTTGAGTCAGAAGCCCCTTAATTCTGGTTATATTTTTTAGGTGGTAATAAGCGGATTTAGTGACGGACTGTGAAAGGGGTGGTGGAGGCAGCATGTTGTATTTCTGTCGGGCTGTGAATGGGTGTGTGAATGGGTGTGTGGGGGGCTAATAGGGGGTCAAGTCATCAGCCAAAAAATGGACTGGCACATTCAGCAAGTGAAAAGGGGTCAATGTAAGTCTGAACAGAATGAAAGTACTGTAATAATGGTAAGATCAATTCTATCCTTAAATAAGTGTTTAGGAAGGGAACAAATGGACCGGCACATTCAGCAAGTGAAAAGAGGTACATGTAAGTCTGAACATAATGAAGATAATTCACTTAATAATGGTGGGGTCAATTACAACAATTAAAACATATAGGAAAACAATCTAAATTACCTATATACGTAACTGAAGTCATTATATAATGCAAAGAAGGTTGCCTAAAAGTAAAAAGGTAGGGATAATTTCAGCATCCTGAAAAGTTGGTAGTTTATGTCCCTAACACCCCTATGCAAACCTACGCCCTTGCTGTCATAAGATAATCATTATTATGACATGACATTGCCATGAGCATTCACGAATGTTTATGACAGATGTCAGCTTTTGTGTCATCCAGCAAATTATCTCACTTTTGAATAGATGTAAAAGGTCCGAGCTGGACATTAATGGAGTTAGTGACATAATTTGCCAGATGACACTTAATGAAATCTGTCATAAGCATTCATTAATGCCCATGATAGTGTCGTGTCAGGTCATAATTATGATGGCCTTATGGCAGTCTTATGACACCACTGTTAAATAAAGTGTTAGCTATTAACCCAAATAAATCAACATATAGGCCGCACTTGACTATAAGCCGCATGATTCAAAACTAGGGAAAAGAGTTTATAGTCCGAAAATTAAGGTATACTGGACTACAAAACATCAAACTTCAATATAACTTCAACTGAGAGCCATGTTAATATTACTGTACAAATATCCATAAAGGACATTTTATTTGTTCATTCTTGTAGAAGTTACAAATACAATGCTACCTTTGTATTAACTTGGCATTTAAAAATGTTTGTGTGTCAGTTTTGTTTTCGTCAATGATGACGATAATGAAAATAGTTCGTCAACAAACACTTTTTCCATGACGGTGACGTGACGATAACAAGTTAAAAACGTGTTTTGGGTGACTAAAACATAACGAGACGAATGTCAGTTTTCGTCTGACGCAACAAGAACGAAACGAAAATGCGCAACATTTTCCGTCACATGTTCACAATGTGTGATATTTTACGTGTAGTTAGCCTGCTACCATCGTAGCAGTGTCTGGTTATGTCACTCGTGACATGGTGCGCCACCCCCCGTTCCCAACTCACTAGTGTTTCGTCTCCAGTCTCCATGTAGGGTTGCACGCACGGTAACATTTATCTTCTTGGCCAGAAAGAATATGCAATGTTGCTTTACCCTTTAAAAGTCTGTGCTGAGTGATCCTCACGCACTAAATCTAACTCATTCCATTAGCATAGCGTTCACGTTAGCATTAGGCTAATGCTAATGGCGAGCGTCCTTTAACTTTTTTAGACACAGTTTGCAGCGCCCAGGTGGGTATAATTAATTGAAATGAATGTACTGTTTTGCTGCTGAGTGTGTATTATCCGGAAGTTGGCGTTGTCCTCATAGACGCTACAATATGTACTTATCTGTCAATGTTCATTCGAAATGGTTGGAAACCTTTATTTATTTATTCATTTTGGGAGCAAGTATTTTTTTGAATTTTACAGATGAAAACATTTTTTAGTAAATATCGACTAAAACTAGATGAAATTAGTCTTGAGTTTTCGTCAACAACAACCTGACACAGACAAATAAATTTTGAGATGACTAAAATACGACTAAGACGGAGACCAAAATTAAAAGGGCTGCTGAAAACAACACTACAGTATTGTGTGTAAAAGGAGAATTGAAGTAAATTAAGATTTACAAAGTGATTTATTTATCAATATACAACACCATCATATAGAAACAAAAGTACCAATAAAATGAAAGGTTTATTGTATGTGTTGACCAGGGTTCCTCTGAAAGATTCTGTTGACATTCATCCTTTCTCCCCTGGTCATTTTTTACTCATTCGGTCATTCGACATTGTCCCAGCAGTGACTATTCTCTTTTCTTTCATTTATTAATCCGGAAAGCGATTTAAAGAAGCTGTGGGAATTTGGCGTGTGTGCGAAAGTGGGGAAGTGCAAGCGGGGCAAGGATGAGGGGGGAACTCCCTGAAGATGAGGATGTGAGGGAGCCTACATCATGATGGGGCAGCGTGGCTAAACGAGCATCGGGCACTGGCCCCGGTGGCTGAGGACCATGCATGCCGAGCCCGGCAAGCCAAGACGTGCCTGTCGACGCTCAGTCGTCAGCTTGTGTAGTGTATCTCCAAAAAGTGTTGCAAGTCATGCAACCTGTCACGTTTCAAGGTTGAAGTCGAGGTTTTTCACCTGGGTTAGATTGAACCCCAGGAGTTTGGTAAGTCTAATGGGTTCAGCGAAGGTAAAGAAATGCAGAGCCCTATTTTCGTACGCTGATTAAATATAGGCAAAGTGGCTTTTAGACCAGGTTTTGGACTGGTTTGCTCAAAATTTACAGGCTTAATCAATTTCTTTTAACTGCTAGTCCTCGATGGGAGGAGGAACTGGTTTTCTCAGTGGAAGGTTGACTCGCACTTGGTATGAGGGAATACAACAGACTAATGGGCAGCGTGGTCTCGAATTTTGACCTGTGTATAAAAGGTGTTGTCAAAATCAGAAGAAATTTGACTGGGAATTTGCTAAATTATTAGCTTGCTAGCTAAGATATATTGGTTTTGAATTTGAAAAAAAGTGCTTTATTATCTAATTCCGAAGGGTTCGGTGAATCCACATATGAAAATTGTGGGGTTCAATACCTTTAGCAAAGTTAAGAACCGCTTGGTTAAAGTTTTACATATGTATTCAATGCTTCCCCACTGACGACATGTAAATTCTGCAATAAAATACAAAGCTGTTGCAGGATACTCAAAATGAGGGGCCGCTGTTAGCCCATGCCCAAAATGACGTATAGCTTGTGGCGTGGGGATGTCATAGCAGCAAGGCACTTCACTGCAGTTTCTGTTTATATGGCTTCGGAGCAAGCCCCACAATAGCGTACCGCACACAACACATCACCTTTGCTCATTAATATTCATGACGTTAGCAACTGTTGCTAGGGGGGTCAAACTTGCATTTGTCCCTCACGCTAGATGCCTGTAAATAGTGTACGAACAAGATGTTTACCGAGATAAACCTACCAATTCTGTCCGAAAATTATGACCCTAGTGCCAAATTTACTGGTAAATATGTGGAAGAACATAAATGTTCAGTTAAAGAAATGGCTTGGGCGTCGAGGGCTGAAAAAGATGGGGAAAATAGAGCCGACCTGATCCAGAGGTAGCTTTTTTATCGACACCTGCTACTCAGTGACAGCCAATGAACACTTTAAATTTTTTCATTAATAACACATTTTAATTGTATTGACTTATTTACATTTTCCCCTTACTAAGGTTGTTTCTTTACAACAGAAAAGGTAAAGCTGTTAAATGTAAAGCCTACCTGGAGGCATGAATAGGCTTACTACAAAAAGACCATAATTTATTTAACCATCCGTATTTTAGAAAAATAGGTCTACATGACTCTTGTGATGTATAAATATAATTTTAATTTTTTCAGGCCTTTCATTGACAGACAGAAGCAGCATGGAAAAATATCACGCTAAAAATGAGCTAAAATATCAAAATGGCTTACCTCCTCGGGGCAAGCTGTGGCAGGCAATGGATCAGGATTGTCATCTGTAGGACCATGACCCCCAACAAAATGTTTACTGCATATGAAGGTGAATTCCTTCACCTTTCTGGCGTTAAACTGTATTTTGGACGTCTGCACAAGTTGGTCTATTGTTCACATTTTTTCCCTCTGAGTTTTTGGCTTCGGGACACATATGAAGAAAACATTCTTCATGTGTGGACAGTCTTAAGATCTAGAGTCGTTCCTACAAGTTCCATAGCAGCAGTGTTTACTTGCCAGGTTCCTTTTTTAAGAGTACCAGCAGAAAACAAGTAGTACTAGCATGTGTTGTATGCGAGCGCACTTCTATGTTGAGCCCCTTCCGGTTTATGATGGTGACGTCACGCAGCTGGATTGTTGTCGCAGAGTCTTCATGCAAACGGCCCCTATGTGGTTGACGTGATCATATTGCGTAAAAGTTCTTTCGTTCAAATTTGCTGCCTTCTCAAGAGTTAGCGCAACACAAAACAGGTTTACACACATTAAGAGTAGGCCTTGTCAGTCACATGAGCACAGACAGTAATCAGGAGTAGAAGTGAGTGCTTAAGGAGTGTCAACAGAAACAAACCCAGTGGACGGTTTAGGCCAGATTGAAGTGATAGCTCATTGCCAGTGACATAATGTAGATGAATGGTGGTGCAATCCATCAGAGGAGGATGGCTGGCGTGACTGTGAGGCTTGAAAGAGGAGGTGTGTGACCCGCTCGTTGTCTTGGCTGCCTGAGGTATGGACCTCTTCCTCCTACACCTGTTAGCAACACCAAACACCCTTGTACAAACAGTAAAACGACACCTTATCTTAGTCACACATACAAAATAATGTAATGAAGACTGAAGAAAAATACACGAAAGAAGGAAAGAGTTGCAGAAAAGGAGAAGAAAAATGTTTGGTCTTGAAAGTACTACTTTTTGTCATGTTGGATGTATTTAAAGGCCTTGAGCTTGAGAGTAGTATTAGTTATGGTCATATACTGCGTTGCTCCCTTATACGTTCTGACTAACACAAGAGGGACATCTAGTGGTCCACATATGAACTCATCATATTCTTCAAGGAACAATGATTGTCCAAATGTTTCTGCTTGTAAGTCAAACGTCACAAAGTCAGCTGTGATGAATTATTGTAGTATGTTACAACAATGTGACGAGAATAAATGAAATTACTCCCTCAGATGAAAGGGAATATAGTGTGCTTTGAACATGTTCTTTTATATATTACAGCTGCATGCCATCTTTTTTTATGTGAAACACACATGACCAACACATTTATTCACCATGACGTAATATATCTCTGTTTCTATTCTGTCTTGTCAATTAAAAATGACTTCATAGCAATATAAAAGTTGCAGGATACAAGAGTGACAAGCAGAAAAATAATTACATATTGTCATCAGAAACATAATTTTAAAAGTAAGTTTGGGATCAGCTTTTTTTCCCCACAGCAATATCAAAATTAATGCAGCGATATAGCCATCATTTCTGATGAAAATCGTTTGTAGTCAATTATAGCCTGTAGTCTGTAGTTTGTCCCAGCAGTCATGCATGGCCATGCCGTAGCACAGCCTCCACTATTTGACACATTATGTTGTTTTGAGTCACAATGTGCGCTTTATTCATTCATTAATAATTTTATTATTATTATTATTATTATTGTCAAGTTCAAAATTAGATCCTTAGGTTGACATTGTAAAATTACCCAAAAATAAGGAGAGAAGACACTCAGTTTTCTTGGCCAAGGAGGTCAAAACATGTGGCTCTTTAGCCACCAAGATTGATCTAAAGGAAAAAAACCCCTCCTTGGTATTTTATTAGGGGGTTGTCCCTGGACAATAGGGCGCCGCCTTAAAGGGGAGGGGAGAGCAAGCTAGCGACACCCATGTGGTTTTTTATTGGCTATGTGTGTGCATGTAGGTGGAACTTAAGTGATACACGTGTGTGGAGCAAGAGCTTATGCAAACAATCAAAACAATCATATAAACAGTCAAAATAATATATAAGCAGTCAAAATAATGCAGACACTTTTAGTTATGCAACGTTAGAATAGTCCAAACACTTCCAGTTGTGCACCGCTGCGGCCCTGGAAGATGTCCTCGGATGGAGAATCGTCCTCGAGGGGCTAGGCGAAAGTCCAAAACCCCAGGTGCTAGGATGCCTGGAAGGTCTAGTTATACAACGGCGTGGCCATGAAGCCACTCCGACCCTCTTTCTACACTTTGTAACACTTAAGCATTATACTACAATCTGGTATAGCAAGCAATAATCATTTACTGGTTATATATGAATAATATGCAATATATTATTTAAAGTAATTAGTAATTAGATAAAGTAATTAGAAGTAAGAAGAATATGGCAGTATGTATTATTTATGGTATATATGAGCATAAGCAAATATTCAATCAACCAATCAGGCAAACATTTAATAAATCAAACCCCGATAATTATCTCAACATTTCCCGCCTGTTTATTCAATATTTGCGACAAAAACATCATTAAAAGAACCTCCTAAAAAAGGCTTTATTCAATCGAATCATTAGACATGTCGACGCATATTGTCGCCACCCGGAGTTGGAGGCGGTGGCGGGGTCTGAAAGAAAGTTTCCGGAATGGTGAACCCATCATTGTCATCGCCGTCGTCAGGGAGATCGTCACCATCGAGAGCCACTTCGCAAACTACAAACTCCATATGGGCACCTGTGTCATACTCCTCTCCCAGGGCCAAAAGGGGGTATAATTCCTGTAAACGAGGATCTATAGTCGCGGAAACAAACCGGTGAAGTACAACACGAATGCAGGGAATGCAACAACAACCACATAATCCCAGAGCCATCAGGAACACTGTCGCAGAGACCAGGATAGTATACAGCATTGACCTATACTTACCGAACGTTGCTTCCCACCAACTGGACACATCGGGGGTCCACTCCCCAGAGTGACCCTACATCGTTCTACCAGGGGAGCTGATTGCTCTGAGGGCCTTGTGGAAGTTCTCCTCATTAGAGGAGGTAGCGTTTGGAACAAATGTCCCACAGCCGTTCCCGACGTGACCACACACGCCGCCTTTTTCGGCTAGCAACATGTCCACGGCCAACCTGGTTTGGAACGCCATGAGAGAGGTGGCATCCAGCTGGTGTTTTAAGGCTGCAAAAGCAATCTCTGAATTGTTATTAAGTCTCTGGAGATTAAAATGGATGTAGTTGATCCTCTCAACATTCTTATTAACAGTGATCCAAGGGAGCATAGATTCGAAACCCGAGGCAATTGGGTTAGCCAACCTATACTCACTCGGCACACCACGGGGAACTCCGATCGCATCTATGTAAGTTGGTTCAACTGCCCACTGGGCACTACGTTTATTAACACGCAACTTAGAGGGGTCAAACTTTGATGTTGCGTCCAGGATATCTGTAGCCGAAACAGGATAAATATACACTGATAAGAGTAATGACACAAGTGCACATACCCCCACTGAGTTCCTTAGGGTGTCGTAGAGTTTGCTGCCACCGCACCACCACCATACGTCACTACGCGGCACTAAGGGACTCGTTTGATACACGGTCGTCTTACACCATGAGGGATCTAGATTCCCCACTCTCCTCAATGACCCTGAAAGTTCAATACAGGAAAAGTTAGCCATTGCAACTTTGTCGGAGAATATAGGCTTTTCCTTCGCAGCTTTGGTTAGTGGATATACCCCATCCCATTTCTTGCAAGCCTTACTCAATATGGTTCTAGTCATAACTTCCAGAAGGCAATGTGGCGGAAGGAGAGCTGGCACTACGCGCAACATACATACAACAATATTACACAATATTAAACATTATTATTATTCAATATTTTCAACCAAAACCTATGATGATTTATTGCATATAGATTGTTGTGTTGTCTATCAATCCATTTTCTATACTGGTCATCAGTGTTGTGAATAACGCTGTTATAAATAACGCCGTGACATAGCACCTATTTAACCTATCTAACTAATTACTTTTTCCGCCGTTACAACGACGGTCAAAAGCAGTGCGTTACTTACTTTGAATAAATTGAAGAAACTACCGGCCGTAGCGAGTCTACTCTGCTCTGTTTATTTGTCATCCAAGACTTGGGGTGCGTTCAGGTTCATGGCAATGAAAATAGTAAACACACATAGCCTACCTTTGGAAGAACGATGGAGTTGCCGTTTGATACGGTCATAATATGCCATCCGCAGCTAAACTGTTTGTAGCTTTGTAGCGATTTGTAATTTCGGAATCGCTAATGAGTTTAGTAACATACACCAAACAATAAATACAGCAGAATGTCGCGTAACTGTGGAAGCCCGTCAACTTCTTTACTCCATTTGTCTTCGGCTTGCTCATAAGGGCCAACATTGTTCGCATCCTTAAGTTTGATCACATATCTGTTCTTCGCCTTAGTAACGAGTTTGTCTCTTTATCGAACTGGCAAGTTAAAGTTTAATGTCCCGCGAGCCAGACCTGCTTCCAATATGGCTGCCTTGTTGTCTAATCTCACGTGATCCCCCATTCTGTGACGTAAACGCTCGAGCCTAATAGCGCACGTACTTCAGAGCCGGTTTTTAATATGTGAATTATCTCACCCTATGTTAGTATATGTGTATTTGTTGTTAATAAAGTTTGTTTAAAAAAACAAACAAACAAAAAAAAAACAACTTCAGAGCCGGTGTTTTTACACACAAACCGAAACAGCGCGTGCGGCAAACACACACACGCAAAACAGATGCAGAGGGATATGATGGCAGAGCATTCAGAGGAAAATTTGTCCTTTACGAGGTGGAGATATAAACACTATTTCAAGTTGGTCGAAATTAAAGTAAAGAACGTGCATGTAAAGTGTAATTGATGTCCCGGGGCAAAGCTTTTGTTGACATCGGTGGTAAGCAATTCAAATCTGTTTATTTTTGTTGCACTTCAAGTGTAGGATAAATCTGTTGCTGTTGAAGTGCAATAAATATTACAAGGTTCTATAACACAACTACCTGTCTGTTCTTCTCTATTTAACTGACTCGAATACTGCTCAGAAAATTTCAAATTCTTTGACATACAACAACTTTTTAAAGGAACGGAAATAGTTACTTTCCCTAGTAACTAGTTACTTTTACTATAGAGCAATTCAGTTACTAACTTAGTTACTTTTTGGAAGAAGTAGTGAGTAACTATAACTCATTACTTTTTTAAAGTAACTTGCCCAACACTGCTGGTCATCAGTCAATTACAGAGCCCAACATGTTTGTTTTTGGGATGTGGGTGGAAACCGGGGATCCGAGGAAAAAAACACACAGACACTTGAAACCTGCAAATTCCACACTGGAAGGCCGGAGCCCAGATTTAACCCTTAATTTTAGAACTTTGAGGTGCCACGTTAACCAGTCATCCACTGTCCTACCTCTCTTGGTGGTGCAATAAACTGTTTAATTTCCACCAGTACTCAGATCGGTTGCCTATTTTTTATTAACCAGACCATTAAATGCTGCTTTAAAATCTACGTTTACATAGTATTGAATCGAAAATGAGCACATGCAACAAGAATGACAATACTCTAAAACAGGGGAGTTACCGGGGGGCAGAGGTGGGCAGTGCCCACCCAAGGACACGCTCTGTCCACCCAAAGAAAACTGGATGTAGTACTAAAGGCAGTCTAGGCTCCGTGTATGGTATCCCATTCATATAGTACTGATGTGTTCTAAGTTTTAACCTTTGCGTTGTTACCTCCTCTTTCACCTTAAAAAAAATTAACTGAAATGTTGATTTTGTTCCTAGGGGGCGCTACACACATTTACGCATATTTTGATTCAAAGTCAAAGTAGGGCTCAAAGCGTTGGCGGGACAAAAAATGACTGCTAGGGGGCGCTACATAATGTATTTGGAATTTGTCTTCACACGGAATCAAAGATTGCACCTGTCTTGATCTGCCTGCTGATTTTGGTGGATTTTGAAGCATTCTATGGGGGTCAAATTGAGCTCAAAGGCGCTGCGGAACAAATAATAACTATAATAATAATAATAAAACCGAGGAACCACAATAGGTTACCTAAAAAAAACATTCTTACCTGCATGTCCATATTGTTCAGTTATGGATGTGTTCTAAGTTAAATAAAGTCAAATCGACTTTTATTTATTTAGAGCTAATCACAACAACAGTTATCTCAAGGAGAAAACAAAACATGTTTTAGGGGGCAGTAGGCATACGCTGGATTTCGACCTACTTGAGCATTGTAGCTTTTTTTATTTATTTATTTATTTATTTTTTAATTTATTTATTTATTCCCCCCCAACCCCCCGGTAAGAATAATGCCCACCCACACCCGACATCCTGGTAACACCACTGCTCTAAAACAATCAGCAACTCTTGCTCTTGCACTTTTTTAACAATTCTATCACTGCCTGCTCTATTAGAAAAACTATAAACCCGTTTCTGCTCTTCACCCTTAAACATCCACCTTCATTTCTCGCTTTTTTTTTCACTCCGACGTGGTCTCTAATGAGTCCTGTCCATCTAGCAATTATTATGAAATTAAAGCTATTTTTACGGCTGATGTTTCGTCTGGTAATAACCACAGCAAGATAGAATTCATTCATTTAGCATTTCAGTTCAGCTCAATTCCTGTCGCATTAGTAAGTGGACCAAAATCAGAGTGTCACTCAGATATTCTGCTTAATGGTTCAGCGATGGCCCAGGCTTTTTTTTTTTTTCTATTCCTTTTGCGATCCTCCTAACCCTATCTTCCTGCCAATTACGCTGTTTAATCTATATGTAGATAATAGTGTCTAGGACCTCTCTTTTGAAATGTCAGGTGTGAAGAGGTTATTGGTTAACTTTTAATTACTGTCCATCATTCAGAAGTCCGTAGGACAGATTGGCTTTCTTCAACTGTTCGCTTATCTGGCAGAAGGGGTAGAAAGACATTAAGCATGAGGCTGTTGTGATACAAAGAGCGTCACATCACCATTTCCACAATCCTGGGCAAGGGCGTAGGTTTGGTCTCAACATTGGTAGGGATGATATAACAGCATAACTTGCATGTACACTTTTTGCTGGGGACGGGACATTAGTAGGACCAAACAGATTGGGTGAACGGGGGTCAGGCATACATTTCTCACGAATATGAACCCAATTAATTAATAGGCTAAATGATCAATGCAAAATAAATCTGTATTGACTTGCACTAACTTTCATATGTATTTTTATGGTATACTGGGGACGGGTTTCAATAAGCTTCGGCTTCTCCCGTCAGCCGTTTTCTTTTCGGGTTGAATTGTAGTTCAAGTGATATATCGTTCGATTCAAACCTTTGTTTTAAAAACTACTAAAGAAACATTTTGAAAACGTCCAGAATAAATGTCTGGATTTTTTTTTTTTTTTTTGGTTGCAAATTTAAATTTCAATATTTGAACAGAATTTAATTATGTTACCATACACAATAATCTCTTAACTATCCAGGAGGCAAAAAATAAACAATTGTGTTAAACCACTCAACATTGTCTGTCTAAATAAAGAAATTAAATACAACTGAAAAAACGTCTTAGTTTGGGAATACCAAAAATAAATAAAAATGGAACCTTCCTTCAGGTAAAACAGTTTTTATCCACAAACACAGCCAAACTCAATAAAAAAATGAAAGCTCCTTTGGGCTGCTTTAAGACCACATAAATAAAATAAAAATGAAAATTGGGAAGAAGGGATTAAATCTCAGTTCACTACATTTCTCACAGTTTAAAATACCGTTAACAGTAGAAAACATATCGAAGGACACTTCTCTCTAAGCAGCTTCCTACTCGAGTTTTGCAGGTTAGCAAATTCATAGTTTGATGTTATGCTAACTCTGATGCAGGTCAGACTTTCAGTCGCAAAGTTAGTGGTGTGATCCCCACCTCCACAAGATTGACATCTTTTTATATTACTTACAGTGATTGCTGCTGGCTGAAATAAAATTCTAATATCCCTCGTCTTTGAAGGGCGCGGAGGAGGCAGCATGTTGTCAACATGTTGTATTTCGGTCTGGGCTGTGAGTGCGTGTGTGTCTATGTGGGGGTGGGGTCATGTCATCAGTCAATCAAACGTGTGTTTAAGGGAAAAAAATTGACTTGCACATTCAGCAAGTGAAAAGGGGTAAATGTCAGCCTGAACATAATGAAAGTAATTTACTTAATAGTGGTAGGGTCAATTCTATCCATACAATGTATGAAAAGACAATCTAAATGACTTATATAACTGAACACATGATATAATACCAATAAGGTTGCTTAAAAGTGTGTGGAGACAATTTGAACATCCTGAAAAGTTGGTAGTGTCATGTCCCTACCTTCCCTATGCAAATCTACGCCCTTGCTCCAGGGGTACTCAGAGTGGGAGGAAATGATAGTTTGACCAAGGACCTCCTGTGTCTCAGATGCAAACAATTATTTATTTTGAAAAAGTTGGAGGTAAAAGTGGGCTTGAATATGGGACGCCATTTGAGAGGTAAATCACACTTGCTTTCACATGCACAACTATTCTCCCACTAATATACTCTCACATCCACTACTATACCCTCTCACACATAGTATAGTCTAGTATAGTCTCTCATATAACTAGTAAACTCTCTGACACACAATCGTATACTCTCTCTTACACACACACAACTATATTCTCTCACACAGCAATATTGTCTTGCACACACACCCCGTACTTTCTCTCACACACTACTAAACCCTTTCACACATGGTAGTATAGTCTCTCACACACACTACTACATTCTCTCACACATAGTAGCATAGTCTTTCACACTTACTTCTATATTCTCCCACGCATAGTAGCTTAGTCTCTCACACGCACTACTTAACTCTCTCACACATAGTAGCATAGTCCCTTAAACACAACTATAGTCTCATATATGCAGTGATAGCAATGATTTTTCATTCTTGATTTAAATGTCCCCAAGCCACTTGAACTTTGCTAAAAGTGGTCTTTTTAGGGCTGTAATGTTTAACGGGTGTTTAAATCATTGTCCTTCCTAATTGTGCACTGTATTATTGTCAGTGTATGAGACTATACTATTACATGTGAGAGACTATACTAGTGTGCATGAGAAACTATATTACTATGTGTGAAAGACGATACTATTATATGTGAGAGAGTAGTGTGTGTGATATAATAGTGTGTGTGAGAGACTATACCAGTGCATGTGAGTATAGTAATGTGTGAGAGAGTATAGTAGTGTATGTGAGAGACTATACTACTGTGAAAGAGATTAGAAGTGGAGGTGTAACGGTATAGTTGTGCATGTGTGAGAGTATGATGTTACATGTGAAAGCAAGTATGATTTGTTTCTCAAACGGCCTCCCATACTTGAAAAAGCTACGATGTATGCACAATGCTATTTTGCATCAACATACGTTAAAAATTGTGAGTTTTCCAAATAATCAACTATATTGGGTTCGGATTGTTCTGCTAACTCTGAACCATGTTATCATCTAGATGCATTGGTTTCGAGAACCTGCTCCAGTTTAAGGCCACTGATGGACCTTTTCATTGCCTTTTTTTTCATAGCCATTTTCTTCCTCTTCAAATGTTTTCAAAGTCTGCAAACCATTTTCTCAAATTCCCCCTGCCCCTCTGTTAAAGACCCTATTGTATATTTCAACCCCTCACCCTAACTCTGGCGCTCTCAACTGCAACTCGTGGTCTTTTAGACTGTGTGTTTGGGGCCCCAAATAACACGAGTGCAAGCCAGAAATATGGGGCTCAGTTTGGAATGCATACAGCACAACTATGTACAATTAGGGAAATACAAAGCATGTATATGGATAGAAGGCTATTATCTCCTGGTTGTTAAAGATTGAAATACGGTATGATTGCAACATATTGTATTCTAATTTTGCAAAAAATGTTGGGGATTTCTGTATTTGCAATTTTTTTTGTTTAGAAATTCATATTTCATCCATTCATAAATTAAAGTACATATTTTAAGGACAATTTTTTTTACAGCTATAAACTGTGGGTTAAAGGCTGACTTCAACCAAGAATGGGTTGCTAGTCAATCACTTGTCATATATACAACTGCAAATGTATTAGGACTAACCGTAACTAGTTAAACATGTAATATACTTATAAAACCCCATAACACACCAAAGATAACATTCATCCCTGCTCTATATCCTCCAATCCTATAAATAAAAATTACAGGTAAAATATATTATTTATTTGGCTTGTCCAAAAATAAAAAAGGAAAAAGTAGTATAATACTAACAAAGTGTATACTTGTTTTCACCCTTGACCAAATTTTGAGTGAATTTTCAATTACAAACTTTTCAGTAAAGAAACAGCACCACCCACAGGACAACTTTTAATACTAATACACAACCTAGTTTTCTGCAAACATGTGATTCCTCTCTTGGCTTTGGTCTTATTCCACATATATATACACGTAGTGAAGGAGCATGTTTTCAGAGACTGGCAAAAGTTAAGCCATTTAACAGAAAACATCATTAAGTCGATTAATGCTTTTCATGCCAGACTACTTCCCTTTGAACTGGAGTGTGTGTGATATTTAAGACTTTAAGTGGACCCTGAGTATTCTGTGAGGGTATTGTGTGTGTTAGAACTGTGCTTCCAATGCTGCCGTGAATTATGGATGACCCATGAAGACCCCGGGCCCCGCTTGCCATACCTGTGGAAACCTCTGTCATCTGTTTCACATCGAACTCACGTTTAAGGAATGGGGGGTGGGGGGGAGTAGTGCTCCCTCTTAGAACAAGTGTAGAGTTAGGCAAAGCTAGAGCTGGGACTAATGATTAGGGGAAAAACACTCAAATCAGTCCAGTTTAAATAAAAAACAAACAAAAAACTCATAACTCGAGTTTATTACCCTTTATAGAGTTTAAAGTTAGATCAGTACATGCAAAACATGGAGTTTTAAATGTACTCATTATCACTGGGGTCATTAGGCGTATTTTAGAGGTCTCAAGCCCCCCTAAAAATATTGGTGGTGTTTCATTTAAAAAAAAAAAAAAAAAAAGCTGCCATATTCACTATGAAGTTGCTAGGATATTAGTTTAAATCAATAATAATGTAACCTGTCATTATTCATTTAAATATGATCATAAATTTGTCTACCAGTCAGTTTCCCCTGACTGGTATTCACAAACATCCAAATTCCGATTATTTATTTATACCAGGTAAAGCGGAACTAAAACACAGTCAGTGTGGTCTTCGGGACACACGGGAGGAACAGACCGAGAGTAAATATCATGTTCAACTCATGCCACTAGATAGAGAAAACAATAATACCTAACTGTGGCCGACAGCCACTACAGGCAACGTCTACTTGCTAGTTGCTACAAACTTACGGCCTCATAACGCTACGGTAGATATCACATATTTATAGAACTAGATGTGAAATGACAGACGATGGCAGCGTTAGAACATGTATAGACTAGAGAACTAGATACGAAATGACAGACTTGCCGGCGTTAGTTAACAGCTGCCATCTTAAAGCAGTAGACTTCTCTAGAAGGCTCTGTTGTAGTGAACCTAAAGTATTTCTCGGACTATACGTCGCACCTGAGTATAAGTCGCACCAGCCAAAAAATGCTCAATGAAAAGGAAAAAAGCATATATACAGTAAGTCGCACTAGAGTATATGTCGCATTTTTGGGGGGAAATGTATTTGATAGAACCCAGTACCAAGAACAGACATGTCATGTTGAAAGGCAATTTAAAATACAATAGAGAACAACAGGTTGAATAGGTGTACGGAATGCTACATGACATGACGCTAGAAGTTAGATCGGGCCTAAAAAATCTAGCCCGACCCGACCGGCCCACGGGTATTAAAGCGCGATGCGGCCCGACCCCGCTCAATTAACTTGATTTGCTCCCCCGAGCCTGAAAAAATCAAAAATTTTATGTTTTATTTGTGGGGAGAAGGAGGAAATGCTGGGATGCGATGCGTGGTTGCGTTTTGTGTGATCACCTTTGTGACAATGCCGATGCATATATGCATAATCATAACGAATTAAAGCCTGTCTTTTGTAACGAATTCTCCCAGTTAAACAAGATTGTAAGATGGATATCCAATAAACATTTATATCCTTTAAATTTGTGTGTCTTTTCTAACAGGCGGATAGTGGATTTGACATTTATTTTAATATTTTAATCCTTGAGTTAGCAGAAAAAAAAACACAAGTTTTCTCAATGTTTAAATAGTCTACATATTTCTATGATCATTATAAATGCATTTACACAACAAAATAACGCTGGAAAAGTTTGTTGAATATATTTCTCGTATGAGACCAAAGCGCCACATTCGTTTACATTCAGCGAAGCCGACACAGGTTTCCGTAAAGCATCTTCAACAATCAATTTGAATACTTTCCATATCCCCCTCCTACCGCAGTTGTTTGCTATAAGTTTTCCTGTCTTTAGTTTGTTTTTCACTGCTATAGCTGCTCCATATTGAAAAGGAAATACCAGTATGCTCGCAGAAGGCGCGGGATGGGAAGACTGAAAAGAGAGCCACTGCATTCACGTGTGCAGGCATGCACAGCACATTCTGTTTTATCCAAAATTATTATTTTATTTAACATCCATACATCATTTTAGCATAAATATATCAATATATATTTATTTTTAAAAAAGTTAACGAGAGAGAAGTCAGCCCGACCCGACCGTGAATAATCACACATAAGTGTCTGCCAAACTATGAAAAAAACTGCAACTTTTAGTCCGAAAAATACGCTAATTAACTTTTTATCTAAAATACTCCTTGACTTGAATCTATCTTTAAATGATGAAACAGTTTTAAAACGTTCACATGTCGAAAGTAGACAGAAAGGAAATTATGGAATAATGGGAGCAATTTTAATAACTTTAACGTTTGATTCAAAATATTAGATTAATTGAATGTAGTTTAAAGCTGCTGATACAGAATGAGGGGCATCAATAATCGATTTATAATCTGAATCGTAATCGAATCGTTAGGTGCCCCAAGATTCCCACCTCTACTATAGACAATCTCTGCGCATGTTGTCTTTTTTGTTTTGTGGTCGAAAGTTACATCCCAGCGCTAAAATAACGCTGCAACTTAGCTACTGCTAGCTGGTCAGTCTGAAATGCATTGTGAAGGTCTAGGTTGTTTATAGAGATAAGTCTTTTTTACACATTTATCTCTGGGGCGACTTCCTTAAAATCTGGGACATCAGTTGTGTTTCTCACTTTACGCATCGATGAGTACAGGAGCTGAGCTCATCACATACAGTACAGGCCAAAAATTTGGACACAACTTATTCAATGCAACACAAGTGAAGGTCCCAACCCCAAATGGTGAGAGTGTGCAAAAAAGTTATCAGAGCAGCGAGTGGCTACTTTGAAGATACTAGAATATTATCCATGTTATTAGTTATTTCCCCTTTTTTTGCTAAGTACATAATTCCACACATGTTCATTCATAGTTTGACTACCTTCAATGAGAATTCACAATGAAAATAGTCATGAAAATAAAGAAAACGCATGAATGAGAACGGTTGTCCAAACGTTTGGCCTGTACTGCATGATTATCATCAGTGGATGGTCATAATAATACACTAATAATAATCACTCCACCACCTTTATTGACCTGTAGGACTGAGTGCAGAGGAGCAAAGAGGGTGAGAGGGGAGAGACCTGTATTGTAAAGGTGGGTAGGAGAGCAATGATTAGAAATATATTCATATATTTTATATACATATACATATATATACAGTATATATACATATATATAGATTAAGTAATTAATTATATGTATTATTCAAAATGTCTGTCGTTTTCAGCTTAGAATCTTTAATTGATGTCTCATATTTCGTTTAAGCAAAAAAAAAAAAAACTTTAAAAGATTATTCACTCACATATTTTAAACTTTTAAACAAATTATGTCACAATGAAAAAATGGCATCTGTAAAAAAGTCACGGATACCTACCTCATAACTATCACTTAATTGTATTATTTCTGTTACTGTCGCATTTTCTCCGATGTGTTAGATGATAAATAATTGATCCAAACAAAGAAAGTTAAAAAAAAAAAAAAAATGTTTAAAAGGGAATATATATAAAAAAGAAAATCTCAACCACTCCTTAATGTCTGCGATTTCTGCATTGCGACCCTTGTTATATTACCATGTTTCACCCATAAAATCCCCAAAAAATCCAGCTGTGGTCATGCACATCTGTGTCTTGACACTCCATGATACATGTTTCATGGAGTTTTTGGATCGAAACAAGGTAAGTGCGCGATAATATCTCGTTAAAGACATCGCGTCTGTAATTCTGCAGTCCCGTGCTCTCACCTCCAAATAGGGTTTTGCTGTTTAATTTTTTTTTTTTTTTTTTTTTAAATGCCCTCCTATTCAAATTTTCTTCCCCCAGAAAATTTAGGTTTTAAGCTTTCCAATGATGTATCACACGTGCATATTTGACAATTTTGAAAGTTGGCCAAATTGGGGGTCTCAGAGTGGAACTTAGTGTCACTTGAGTGTTTTCCCCCATATACATGTGTACAGTGGGGAGAGCAAGTATTTGATACACTGCCAATGGGAAAACCCAGTATATATATATATATATATATTAGTTGTCAAAAGTTTACATACACTTATGAAGAACATAATGTCATGGCTCTCTTGAGTTTCCAGTTATTTCTACAACTCTGATTTTTATCTGATAGAGTGATTGGAACAGATACTTCTTTGTCACAAAAAACATTCATGAAGTTTTGTTCTTTTATGACTTTATTATGGGTGAACAGAAAAAAGTGATCAAATCTGCTGGGTCAAAAATATACATACAGCAGCGCTAATATTTGGTAACATGTCCCTTGGCCATTTTCACTTCAATTAGGCGCTTTTGGTAGCCATCCGCAAGCTTCTGGCAAGCTTCTGGTTGAAGAGGTTCAAGATGGCTGACGCGTAGTCGCACGGTGCGCTTCACTCCCACAAAGACTGCTATCTATGCTACTCTAAGAGGACCCATTGGTGTGGACTGAACATTACTTGCTGATTTAACTATTTCAACATTTCCTGGGAGATTTACGCTGAAACATGCCTCCTAAATCCGCGTCTAGTAAAGGTAAACAGGAAACACTCGATCCAGCACCTGTTGACGACAGCGGTACTTTGACTTTGGCGTCTATAGCGGGCCTCCTGGAGGAAAATCGCCATGCCCTCTCAGCTGACTTTAAAGAGACGCTAGCGAAGCTTGAACACAAGCTAGATTGTATTCATGCTACTGTCACTGAACACTCGGTGAAGATTGGCGACCTCGAAAGAAACGAAACGCCACTGAACAAGATTCACGCCTGACAGCTCTGGAAGCAACATGTTCCGTGCTGAGTGACAGCAATGCTAAGTTACTCGCAAAAATCACTGATCTAGAAGCCCGCAGTCGTCGGAACAACATCAGGGTGTTGGGCTTACCCGAATCCATCGAGGGACAGCTGCAACCGACCGTCTTTTTTTCCAAGATGCTAGCCGAAGTGTTTGGAGGCGTGCTGGATACTCCGCCTGAGTGCGACAGGGCCCATCGTACCTTCTCCGTCAAACCACAGCCGGGGCAGAGACCCCGACCTGTCATCATTCGGCTCCACAAGTACCAGGTGAAGGACAAGATCATCCGAGAAGCCCGAGCCAAAAGAGGCAAGTTGATGTTCCAGTCATATCCTATCGCCGTGTATGAGGATTACCCGCCGGAGATCGTGGAACAACGCAAAGAATACAGCGAGGTGATGTCACGGCTGTACAGACTTGGATTAAAGCCAACTCTGCTGTACCCTGCTAGGCTTTTCATCAAACCGAAGGAAGGAGGTAGGATACACCTCCCATCAGTTACAGAGGCCAAAAAGTACATTAAAACATTAACATAAAAAGGAGAGAGAAGGAGGAGGAAGGAAGGGAAAAAAGAAAGAAGAAAAAAAAAAAAAGCATGGCTGGTCACCGAGTTCAAATATCACAGCTATAAAGGAGACTGTTTTGTTTTCCCTTTTGTCGACTCATTAGTTTATTACGGTAGTCTGTTTATTAGTGAACTTTTAGTGATCCCAAAATGAAGGGTCTGTGGCTTCAGAACGATAATGCCATCATCACTAGCAGTCATACAATTTGTTAGTGGCTTTTCTTTTTTTTTTTTTTTTTTTTTTTTTTTTTTCTTTTTTTTTACTCCTGAAATGATTTTGGGTTGCTTCAAAATGAAAATGAATATAAATTCTTAGGCATAGTTACATTTTCCCCCCCTTTTACAATATTGTGGACGAGTGATCATTTGAGATTATTATGATACATATGTGTCAATCTATATTTCACATGAGCGGATGGGTGTTCTTTAGTATGTATGAGGGTGAATGCAACTGTATGAAAATAGACGTCTATACATGGCTGTCCATGTGCTTGTGGGCATGTTTATGTTTATCTATTTTATGTTTGTATACTTTCCCTGTAGTGCTAAATGAAGAACTGTACTTAAATGGGTATGGATAACTTTGATAACAACGATGGAGATACTCAACACTGCTATGATGATAATGTTGATATTACTTGTAAACAGTACAACCCTGAACAATTGAAATACCTTAATGATAGCAACAACTTTTCTGCAATTCATTTTAATATCAGAAGCCTCACCAAACACCATGATCAATTAATTTCCCTATTGTCCATTACAGGGTGCAGCTTTGATTTGATTGCTTGCAGTGAAACCTGGCTAGGTGATAGGTCATACATTGATGGTCTTCACCTGCAGGGCTATAAATTATATTACAAGAACAGACTTGGTAGAAGAGGTGGAGGTGTGTGTTTATATGTAAACTCCAGACTCCATGCCAATGTATGCGAAAATTTAGTTTTAGAAGATGATCAATCAGACTCACTTTTTGTTAGTATAAATACTGGTAAGGATTGTAATCTTGTTGTTGGAGTGATTTATAGACCACCTGATTCGAACCCTGCCATTTTTAATACCAAATTAGAAGAAATTCTTTATGCACTAAACAAGAAAAACACAAAGTGCATCCTCCTTGGGGATTTCAATATAGATATCTCCAAGAATGATGCTATCAAAAAAGAATTTATTAACACTCTATATTCTTCTTCGTTTTTCCTGACCATACATATGTTCACTAGAATATCTTCTTCATCCAAGTCTACTATTGATAATATTATCACGAATATTCGGAACTTAAAGTTAGAGTCTGGAACAGTTGTTACCGACATATCTGACCACTTTCCTGTTGTTTTGTTTTTAAACCTCGCATGCAAACCGGCACTCGTCCGCTCCAAGACAAAAATCAAAGTTCTGAATGAGAAAACTTTGCAGCAACTCTGTGAGAGTTTGGAGGCTAAATCATGGGCATCTGTTTACAATGCCTGCGATCCCGACACTGCTTATAACTGCTTGATCCATGAACTAACTGATTCTATACACAACTCCATTCCTGAGAAGACTGTCACACACAGCAATAATAATTGTAACCCTTGGCTTACCAACGGGATACTAAACTCTATAAAACAGAAAAATAAACTTTACAAGGCTTATTTAAAAAATCCTACTGATGAAAACAAAAACAAATATCATAGATACAGAAATAAACTCACGCATATTTTAAGGAAAAGCAAATGTAGCTATTATACAGAACATATTAGTGCAGCCCAAGGTGACTCTAAAAAAACATGGGCAGTTTTAAATAAAGTCATAAACAAAGGCCAGAAGTCACCAGTGCTACCCGATTCTTTGGATGGCAACATTTCTCTATTGGCTAACAACTTAAATGACCACTTCATTTCCATAGGTGAGGAACTTGCAAACAAAATCAGACCCCCTGTAGGTCTATTTTACAAACACTATCTTTCTGGCAATTATTTAAACTCATTTTTCTTTAGACCTACAGATGTTACTGAACTCCATACAATTATTAAAAACCTGAGAAGTTCTCATACAGCAGCAGCAGATGAAATAAGCAGTAAGATCATGATTCCCATTGCCCATATAATTGCAAAACCACTTGCGTATTGCATTAATTTGTCCCTACTTCATGGCGTAGTGCCAAAACAGACCAAAATTGCCAGAATCACTCCAGTGTACAAATCTGGAGATAAAAATAACATGAACAACTACCGCCCAATTGCCATTCTACCCACTCTCTCCAAGGTACTAGAAAGAGTCGTATACAATAGACTAAGCGAATACCTAGACAAGTTTCACATTCTAAACAGTTCACAATATGGCTTCAGAAAGAAGAATTCAACGTGCATGGCCATTCTAGATCTTGTTGAAAAAATTAATGATGCCTTTGAGCAAGGCAAGTGTGGCGTTGGCATTTTTTTGGATTTATCTAAGGCTTTTGACACCATTGACCATAGTATTTTACTGGATAAGATACATCATTATGGTATTAGAGGAATAGCATACAACTGGTTCAAAAGTTACTTATTTAGTCGACAACAATATGTAAGTATTAACAATCACGTTTCACAAAAAAAGGAAATAAAACATGGAGTCCCCCAGGGATCAATTTTGGGCCCACTACTTTTTCTTATTTACATTAATGACCTTGTTAATTCTTCTGACATACTACACATGATTTTGTTTGCCGATGATACTAACTTGTTTCTTTCACATAAAAACCCATTAGACCTACAGCATATTTTAAATGCAGAGTTATTAAAGATAGATAGCTGGCTCAGGTGCAACAAACTTTCCCTCAACATCAACAAAACCAATTACATAGTATTTAGATCAAACAAGAAAGCAGTTGACGCAAACAGGATTTGTCTGAAAGTAAACGACGACAATTTATTACAAGTTGATTCCACAAAGTTCCTGGGAGTCTTCATTGATAAGTCTCTCAACTTCAAATGCCATATAAAACACCTTATATCTACACTATCCAAATATGTTGGACTATTCTTCAAAAAACGACGCCATCTCCCTTTAACCGCACTTCTTACCTTGTACAAAACGTTGTTTGAGCCCCATATCAACTACTGTAACATCATATGGTGCAACACGTTCCCCAGTCACCTAAAGAAATTAGAAACTCTACAAAAGAAGATGGTACGGGCCATGTCCTGGGCTAGTTTCAATGCTCCCACCTACTCCTTGTTTTATAATTTACGCCTTCTCCGACTCACTGATTTAAACACATTTCATAACGCATGTACAATGTTCCAAATTGTAAATAATATGAATAGCAGACTGTCTGAGCTCATTCCAGTCTGGACTCCTCTCCATACTCATAACACCAGAAACAAAGACCTCATCAGTGGAAAAAAGAGAAGACTTGTTAGCACCAGCCTGGGCATTGCAACTCGAGGCCCCGAGATTTGGAATGAGCTCGATGAAAATCTAAAAGTGTTGAAATCCATCTCCACCTTTAAAACGATGCTAAAAAGTATCCTGATCAGTAAATATGACAATTCCAACATACTTAGGTTATAAATTGTCTTCTAGGGAAGTATTTCTTTTATTTTTTTTTCTGTGTGTGTGGGTGGGCGTGTGTGAGTGTGTTTGTGTATATATATATTGAGTTATTGTACATTACTATGTTTTTGTAAGAGAACACTGTAAAAAACTGCAACTCACCCTATGCTCATCTGATAATGATCTGATCACGTTTCTTGTGATTGTCTTGATGTATGCAGGCTCCTGACTATAAGCTTTTAGTAGCTTCTTAAGGAGACCTGACTCACACATAATCTTGGCTCAGCACTAAGATATGATGTACACTTTGTAAATATGAATGTGTGTGTGTGAATAAATTGTGAAATTGTGAAATCTTTGACCACTCCTCTTGACAGAATTGGTGCAGTTCAGTTAAATTTGATGGCTTTCTGACATGGACTTGTTTCTTCAGCATTGTCCACAAGTTCTCAATGGGGTTTAAGTCAGGACTTTGGGAAGGCCATTCGAAACCTTAATTCTAGCCTGATTTAGCCATTCCATTACCACTTTTGATGTGTGTTTGGGGTCATTGTCCTGTTGGAACACCCAACTGCGCCCAAGACCCAATCTTCGGGCTGATGACGATAGGTTATCTTGAAGAATTTGAAGGTAATCCTCCTTCTTCATTATCCCATTTACTCTCTGTAAAGCACCAGTTCCATTGGCAGCAAAACAGCCCCACAGCATAATACTACCACCACCGTGCTTGACGGTAGGCATGGTGTACTTGGGGTTAAAGGCCTCACCTTTTCTCCTCCAAACATATTGCTGGGCATTGTGGCCAAACAGCTCGATTTTTGTTTCGTCTGACCACAGAACTTCCCTCCAGAAGGTCTTATCTTTGTCCATGTGATCAGCAGCAAACTTAAGTCGAGCCTTAAGGTGCCGCTTTTGGAGCAAGGGCTTCCTTCTTCCACGGCAGCCTCTCAGTCCATGGAGATGCAAAACACGCTTGACTGTAAAGACTGACACCTGTGTTCCAGCAGCTTCTAATTCTTGGCAGATCTGCTTTTTGGTGATTCTCGGTTGAATATTCACCCTCCTGACCAATTGTCTCTCAGCAGCAGGTGATAGCTTGCGTTTTCTTCCTGATCGTGGCAGTGACAAAACAGTGCCATGCACTTTATACTTACAAACAATTGTTTGCACTGTTGCTCTTGGGACCTGCAGCTGCTTTGAAATGGCTCCAAGTGACTTTCCTGACTTGTTCAAGTCAACGATTCGCTTTTTCAGATCTATGTATGTATATTTTTGACCCAGCAGATTTGATCACTTTTTCTGTTAACCCATAATAAAGTCATAAAAGAACCAAACTTCATGATTGTTTTTTGTGACAAAGAAGTATCTGTTCCAATCACTCGATCGGAGAAAAATCAGAGTTGTAGAAATAACTGGAAACTCAAGAGAGCCATGACATTATGTTCTTCACAAGTGTATGTAAACTTTTGACCACAACTGTATATATATATATATATATATATATATTAGGGGTGTCAAACGATTAAAAATTTTAATCGAGTTAATTACAGCTTAAAAATTAATTAATCATAATTAATCGCAATTAATCGCAATTTAAACCATCTATGAAATATGCCATATTTTTCTGTCAATTATTGTTGGAATGGAAAGATAAGACACAAGATGGATATATACATTCAACATACGGTACATAATGTCTGTATTTGTTTATTATAACAATAAATCAACAAGATGGCATTAACATTATTAACATTCTGTTAAAGCGATCCATGGATAGAAAGACTTGTAGTTCTTAAAAGATAAATGTTAGTACAAGTTATAGAAATTATATATTAAAACCCCTCTTAATGTTTTCGTTTTAATAAAATTTGTAAAATTTTCAGTCAAAAAATAAACTAGTAGCCCACCATTGTTGATGTCAATAATTACATACACAATGCTCATGGGTGCTGAAGCCTATAAAATCAGTCGCACCCAAGCACCAGCAGAGGGCGGCAAAACTCCATAAAACACAATTAACAAGTGGGCTTTTCACTGTACTGTCATTTAAATCTGTCTGAGCGGGGCATGTGCGTTAACTGCGTCAAATATTTTAACGTGACTAATTTAAAAAAATTAATTACCGCCCGTTAACGCGATAATTTTGACAGCCCTAATATATATATATATATATATATATATATATATATATATAATAGATATATATAAACAGTACTGTGCAAAAGTTTTATTCAGGACACCTGCCTAAAACTTTTGCACAGTACTGTATATTTTTATTATATTATGTATATACAGGATATACTGTATGTATATATTTTCCCCAAGTGGAAGCTTCCATGATCCTAATAAATTTAATAATTAAAAAAATATATACCCTCAATGTGGCCAAATTGCAAAATTGTCCTATACGCATGTGTGAAACACCATTGGTTAAAATCTCAATTTTCTGGGGGAAGAAAAATTTTGAACTGGAGAAAAAAAAAAAATAATTAAACAGCAAAACCCTAACTGGAAGGGAGAGCACGCGAGAGCCTAATCAAAGACGCCATGATTTTAACGTGATATTATCACGTACTTACCTAGTTTCAATCCAAAAACTCCATGTAGCATGTATCATCGAGTGTCAAGACACAGATGTGAATGGCCACAGCCGGATTTTTGGGGGGATTTTATGGGTGAAACATGGGAATATAACAAGGGTCGCGATGCAGAAATCGCAGACGTCAAGGAATGGTCGAGATTTTCTTTTTCATATATTTATCCTTTTAAATGTTTTTTTTTTTTTCCATTTTTCTTTGTTTGGATCCATTATTTATGATCTAACGTATCGGGGAAAATGCGACAGGAACAAAAAATAAATGAAATTAAGCCATAGTTATGAGGTTGATATCCGTGACTTATTTACAGACGCCATTTTTTTCATTGTGACATAATTTGTTTAAAAGTTGAAAATATGCGAATGAATAATTTTTTTTATAGTCGTTTTTTTTTTTTTTTTTAAACAAAATATTAGACATCATTTAATGATTCTAAGCTAAAAATGACAGACATTTTGAATAATAAGTATAATTGCTTACCTTCTTTTTATGGCTGGGTTGAAACAAAAGTGGTTGCGCGACGTCTGTTAACGGGTGTTTCCAGAGTAAAACGGACAAATTAAAAAGAGTTCATGGGCTTAATGCGCCATGAATCTGCTATGCAAACATATTTTTCTATCAAACACAACAGTTCTTTTGGTTTAAAATACAGCAGTTTATTTTAAAGAGGGGTGCAAGAGCAGAAACTGCTTTTACAGTCTTGTCTGTGTTTTCCGCCATATATATATATATATATATATATATATGCTACGTTCACTTACATCCTGGTCATCTCCTGGGGGCTAAGCTCCCCTAATTCTTAAAAGCCAGTGACGCCCATGCTCATTTTTAAGCCTTTTAAAAAGGAAATTCACACACACTTTGCATGTTGTTCTGTTGAATGACAGATTTGAGACCACACACGCAGGCATACAAGGAAAGATATCAGAGGGTGAAATGAGTTTCAAGGGAGATTGCTTGTCTTGCTCAAACGCCGCAATAGTAATCTGGAGGGAGGCTAACGAGTGACATCTTCTTGAGAGGTAGTTACAATTTCTTCTGTCTGCAGTGTAATCATACTGTGACCCTCTGGATTCAAAAACCATATAACAGTTGACAATTTGTCATATTCAGGGATAATTCTTCGAAAATCTGAAACAAAGGTTTAAAAACAATTTTTTAATTCTTTATCAAAACTTGATTTTTTTCCTTTTATTATCATGTTATTGTCATCGTATCCATATGGTTTGTACTTTGTTGCAGAGCCACCGAAAGTATCAACCGAGTACAACCCCATCTCTAATAAAGTTGGGACATTGTGTTAAATAGATATAAAAAGAGAATGGATTGATTTTCAAATCAATGCATTCTCTTTTTATATCGACCTCACTACAAAAACAAGATATTCAATGTTAGAACATGTATAGAGAACTATAAAATTGACTTTTCCTAAAAGTCAATTTATTGAGCATATTTGGGCTGTGCCGAGAGTCCTGACATGTTTTTGAAACGTTTCCCGGGGCACCTTGGCCCAAAAGTGTTTTTTGACTGTTTTTGAAATTTTGAAAAAATGCGTAACCACCCCCCCCTTACGAAAAAGTCAAAAATTGACTTTCCCCAAAAGTCAATGTTTTTGCATATTTGGGCTGTGCTGAGTGTCCTGACGGGTTTTTGGAAAGTTTCCTGGCGCTCCCTGGCCCAAAAGTGTTTTTTGACCGTTTTTGAAATTTTGAAAAAAGTCGTAACCACCCGCCCTTACGAAAAAGTCAAAAATTGACTTTCCCCAAAAGTCCAATTTTTTTGCATATTTGAGGTGTGCCGAGAGTCCTGATGGGTTTTTGGAACGTTTCCCGGCGCTCCCTGGCCCAAAAGTGTTTTTTGACCGTTTTTGAAATTTTGAAAAAATGCGCAACCGCCCCCCCTTACGAAAAAGTGAAAAACTGAATTTCCCCCAAAGTCCAATTTTTTTGCATATTTGGGCTGTGCCGAGAGTCCTGACTGGGATTTGGAACGTTTTCCGGTGCTCCCTGGCCCAAAAGTGTTTTTTGACCGTTTTTGAAATTTGGAAAAAATGCGTAACCGCCCCCCCCTTACGAAAAAGTCAAAAATTGACTTTCCCCAAAAGTCCATTTTTTTTGCATATTTGAGGTGTGCCGAGAGTCCTGACGGGTTTTTGTAACGTTTCCCGGCGCTCCCTGTCCCAAAAGTATTTTTTTACCGTTTTTGAAATTTTGAAAAAATGCGTAACCACCCCCTTTTACGAAAAAGTCAAAAATTGACTTTCCCCAAAAGTCCAATTTTTTTGCATATTTGAGGTTTGCCGAGAGACCTGACTGGTTTTTGGAACGTTTCCCGGCTCTCCCTGGCCCAAAAGTGTTTTTTTACCGTTTTTGAAATTTTGAAAAAATGCGTCACCACCCCCCCTTACGAAAAAGCAAAAATTGACTTTCCCCAAACGTCCAATTTTTTTGCATATTTGGGCTGTGCCGAGAGTCCTGACTGGGTTTTGGAACATTTTCCGGCGCTCCCTGGCCCAAAAGTGTTTTTTGACCGTTTTTGAAATTTGGAAAAAATGCGTAACCGCCCCCCCTTACGAAAAAGTCAAAAATTGACTTTCCCCAAAAGTCCATTTTTTTTGCATATTTGAGGTGTGCCGAGAGTCCTGACGGGTTTTTGTAACGTTTCCCGGCGCTCCCTGTCCCAAAAGTATTTTTTTACCGTTTTTGAAATTTTGAAAAAATGCGTAACCACCCCCTTTTACGAAAAAGTCAAAAATTGACTTTCCCCAAAAGTCCAATTTTTTTGCATATTTGAGGTTTGCCGAGAGACCTGACTGGTTTTTGGAACGTTTCCCGGCTCTCCCTGGCCCAAAAGTGTTTTTTTACCGTTTTTGAAATTTTGAAAAAATGCGTCACCACCCCCCCTTACGAAAAAGTCAAAAATTGATTTTCCCCAAAAGTCCAATTTTTTTGCATATTTGGGCTGTGCTGAGAGTCCTGACGGGTTTTTGGAACGTTTCCTGGCGCGCCCTGGCCCAAAAGTGTTTTTTGACCATTTTTGAAATTTTGAAAAAATGCGTAACCACCCCCCCTTACGAAAAAGTCAAAAATTGACTTTCCGCAAAAGTCCACTTTTTTTGCATATTTGGGCTGTGCCAAGAGTCTTGACTGGGTTTTGGAACGTTTTCCGGCTCTCCCTGGCCCAAAAGTGTTTTTTGGCCGTTTTTGAAATTTTGAAAAAATGCGTAACCACCCCCCCTTACGAAAAAGTCAAAAATTGACTTTCCCCAAAAGTCCAATTTTTTTGCATATTTGGGCTGTGCTGAGAGTCCTGACTGGTTTTTGGAACGCTTCTCGGCGCTCCCTGGACCAAAACTGTTTTTTGACTGTATTTGAAATTTTGAAAAAATGCGTAACCACCCCCCCTTACGAAAAAGTCAAAAATTGACTTTCCCCAAATGTCCAATTTTTTTGCATATATGGGCTGTGCTGAGAGTCCTGACGGGTTTTTGGAAAGTTTCCTGGCGCTCCCTGGCCACAAAGTGTTTTTTGACCGTTTTTGAAATTTTGAAAAAATGCGTAACCACCCCCCTATACGAAAAAGTCAAAAATTGACTTTCCCCAAAAGTCCAATTTTTTTGCATATTTGAGGTTTGCCGAGAGTCCTGACTGGTTTTTGGAACGTTTCCTGGCGCGCCCTGGCCCAAAAGTGTTTTTTTGACCGTTTTTGAAATTTTGAAAAAATGCGTAACCACCCGCCCTTACGAAAAAGTCAAAAATTGACTTTTCCCAAAAGTCCACTTTTTTTGCACATTTGGGCTATGCCGAGAGTCTTTACTGGGTTTTGGAACGTTTTCCGGCGCTCCCTGGCCCAAAAGTGTTTTTTGGCTGTTTTTGAAATTTTGAAAAAATGCGTAACCCCTTACGAAAAAGTCGAAAATTGACTTTCCCCAAAAGTCCATTTTTTTTGCATATTTGAGGTGTGCCGAGAGTCCTGACGGGTTTTTGTAACGTTTCCCGGCGCTCCCTGTCCCAAAAGTATTTTTTTACCGTTTTTGAAATTTTGAAAAAATGCGTAACCACCCCCTTTTACGAAAAAGTCAAAAATTGACTTTCCCCAAAAGTCCAATTTTTTTGCATATTTGAGGTTTGCCGAGAGACCTGACTGGTTTTTGGAACGTTTCCCGGCTCTCCCTGGCCCAAAAGTGTTTTTTTACCGTTTTTGAAATTTTGAAAAAATGCGTCACCACCCCCCCTTACGAAAAAGCAAAAATTGACTTTCCCCAAACGTCCAATTTTTTTGCATATTTGGGCTGTGCCGAGAGTCCTGACTGGGTTTTGGAACATTTTCCGGCGCTCCCTGGCCCAAAAGTGTTTTTTGACCGTTTTTGAAATTTGGAAAAAATGCGTAACCACCCGCCCTTACGAAAAAGTCAAAAATTGACTTTCACCAAAAGTCCACTTTTTTTGCACATTTGGGCTGTGCCGAGAGTCTTTACTGGGTTTTGGAACGTTTTCCGGCGCTCCCTGGCCCAAAAGTGTTTTTTGGCTGTTTTTGAAATTTTGAAAAAATGCGTAACCCCTTACGAAAAAGTCGAAAATTGACTTTCCCCAAAAGTCCAATTTTTTTGCATATTTGGGCTGTGCCGAGAGTCGTGACTGGGTTTTGGAACGTTTTCCGGCGCTCCCTGGCCCAAAAGTGTTTTTTGGCCGTTTTTGAAATTTTGAAAAAATGCGTAACCACCCCCCCTTACGAAAAAGTCAAAAATTGACTTTCCCCAAAAGTCCAATTTTTTTGCATATTTGAGGTGTGCCGAGAGTCCTGACGGGTTTTTGGAAAGTTTCCTGGCACTCCCTGGCCCAATAGTGTTTTTTGACCGTTTTTGAAATTTTGAAAAAATGCGTAACCACCCCCCCTTACGAAAAAGTCAAAAATTGACTTTCCCCAAAATTCCAATTTTTTTGCATATATGGGCTGTGCTGAGAGTCCTGACGGGTTTTTGGAAAGTTTCCTGGCGCTCCCTGGCCACAAAGTGTTTTTTGACCGTTTTTGAAATTTTGATAAAATGCTTAACAAACCCCCTTTACGAAAAAGTCAAAAATTGACTTTCCCCAAAAGTCCAATTTTTTTGCATATTTGAGGTTTGCCGAGAGTCCTGACTGGTTTTTGGAACGTTTCCCGGCTCTCCCTGGCCCAAAAGTGTTTTTTTACCGTTTTTTAAATTTTGAAAAAATGCGTAACCACCCCCCCTTACGAAAAAGTCAAAAATTGACTTTCCCCAAAAGTCCAATTTTTTTGCATATTTGAGGTTTGCCGAGAGACCTGACTGGTTTTTGGAACGTTTCCCGGCTCTCCCTGGCCCAAAAGTGTTTTTTTACCGTTTTTGAAATTTTGAAAAAATGCGTCACCACCCCCCCTTACGAAAAAGTCAAAAATTGACTTTCCCCAAAAGTCAAATTTTTTTGCATATTTGGGCTGTGCTGAGAGTCCTGACTGGTTTTTGGAACGCTTCTCGGCGCTCCCTGGACCAAAACTGTTTTTTGACTGTATTTGAAATTTTGAAAAAATGCGTAACCACCCCCCCTTACGAAAAAGTCAAAAATTGACTTTCCCCAAATGTCCAATTTTTTTGCATATATGGGCTGTGCTGAGAGTCCTGACGGGTTTTTGGAAAGTTTCCTGGCGCTCCCTGGCCACAAAGTGTTTTTTGACCGTTTTTGAAATTTTGAAAAAATGCGTAACCACCCCCCTATACGAAAAAGTCAAAAATTGACTTTCCCCAAAAGTCCAATTTTTTTGCATATTTGAGGTTTGCCGAGAGTCCTGACTGGTTTTTGGAACGTTTCCTGGCGCGCCCTGGCCCAAAAGTGTTTTTTTGACCGTTTTTGAAATTTTGAAAAAATGCGTAACCACCCGCCCTTACGAAAAAGTCAAAAATTGACTTTTCCCAAAAGTCCACTTTTTTTGCACATTTGGGCTATGCCGAGAGTCTTTACTGGGTTTTGGAACGTTTTCCGGCGCTCCCTGGCCCAAAAGTGTTTTTTGGCTGTTTTTGAAATTTTGAAAAAATGCGTAACCCCTTACGAAAAAGTCGAAAATTGACTTTCCCCAAAAGTCCATTTTTTTTGCATATTTGAGGTGTGCCGAGAGTCCTGACGGGTTTTTGTAACGTTTCCCGGCGCTCCCTGTCCCAAAAGTATTTTTTTACCGTTTTTGAAATTTTGAAAAAATGCGTAACCACCCCCTTTTACGAAAAAGTCAAAAATTGACTTTCCCCAAAAGTCCAATTTTTTTGCATATTTGAGGTTTGCCGAGAGACCTGACTGGTTTTTGGAACGTTTCCCGGCTCTCCCTGGCCCAAAAGTGTTTTTTGACCGTTTTTGAAATTTTGAAAAAATGCGTCACCACCCCCCCTTACGAAAAAGCAAAAATTGACTTTCCCCAAACGTCCAATTTTTTTGCATATTTGGGCTGTGCCGAGAGTCCTGACTGGGTTTTGGAACATTTTCCGGCGCTCCCTGGCCCAAAAGTGTTTTTTGACCGTTTTTGAAATTTGGAAAAAATGCGTAACCACCCGCCCTTACGAAAAAGTCAAAAATTGACTTTCACCAAAAGTCCACTTTTTTTGCACATTTGGGCTGTGCCGAGAGTCTTTACTGGGTTTTGGAACGTTTTCCGGCGCTCCCTGGCCCAAAAGTGTTTTTTGGCTGTTTTTGAAATTTTTAAAAAATGCGTAACCCCTTACGAAAAAGTCGAAAATTGACTTTCCCCAAAAGTCCAATTTTTTTGCATATTTGGGCTGTGCCGAGAGTCGTGACTGGGTTTTGGAACGTTTTCCGGCGCTCCCTGGCCCAAAAGTGTTTTTTTACCGTTTTTGAAATTTTGAAAAAATGCGTCACCACCCCCCCTTACGAAAAAGCAAAAATTGACTTTCCCCAAAAGTCCAATTTTTTTGCATATATGGGCTGTGCTGAGAGTCCTGACTGGTTTTTGGAAAGTTTCCTGGCGCTCCCTGGCCACAAAGTGTTTTTTGACCGTTTTTGAAATTTTGAAAAAATGCGTAACCAACCCCCTTTACGAAAAAGTCAAAAATTTACTTTCCCCAAAAGTCCGATTTTTTTGCATATTTGAGGTTTGCCGAGAGTCCTGACTGGTTTTTGGAACGTTTCCTGGCTCTCCCTGGCCCAAAAGTGTTTTTTGACCGTTTTTGAAATTTTGAAAAAATGCGTAACCACCCCCCCTTACGAAAAAGCAAAAATTGACTTTCCCCAAAAGTCCACTTTTTTTGCATATTTGGGCTGTGCCGAGAGTCCTGACTGGGTTTTGGAACGTTTTCCGGCGCTCCCTGGCCCAAAAGTGTTTTTTGACCGTTTTTGAAATTTTGAAAAAATGCGTAACCACCCCCCCTTACGAAAAAGTCAAAAATTGACTTTCCCCAAAAGTCCACTTTTTTTGCATATTTGGGCTGTGCCGAGAGTCTTTACTGGGTTTTGGAACGTTTTCCGGCGCTCCCTGGCCCAAAAGTGTTTTTTGGCTGTTTTTGAAATTTTAAAAAAATGCGTAACCCCTTACGAAAAAGTCCAAAATTGACTTTCCCCAAAAGTCCAATTTTTTTGCATATTTGGGCTGTGCTGAGAGTCCTGACGGGTTTTGGAACGATTTCCGGCGCTCCCTGGCCCAAAAGTGTTTTTTGGCCGTTTTTGAAATTTTGAAAAAATGCGTAACCACCCCCCCTTACGAAAAAGTCAAAAATTGACTTTCCCCAAAAGTCCAATTTTTTTGCATATTTGAGGTGTGCCGAGAGTCCTGACGGGTTTTTGGAAAGTTTCCTGGCACTCCCTGGCCCAATAGTGTTTTTTGACCGTTTTTGAAATTTTGAAAAAATGCGTAACCACCACCCCTTACGAAAAAGTCAAATTGACTTTCCCCAAAATTCCAATTTTTTTGCATATATGGGCTGTGCTGAGAGTCCTGACGGGTTTTTGGAAAGTTTCCTGGCGCTCCCTGGCCACAAAGTGTTTTTTGACCGTTTTTGAAATTTTGATAAAATGCGTAACAAACCCCCTTTACGAAAAAGTCAAAAATTGACTTTCCCCAAAAGTCCAATTTTTTTGCATATTTGAGGTTTGCCGAGAGTCCTGACTGGTTTTTGGAACGCTCCCGGCTCTCCCTGGCCCAAAAGTGTTTTTTTACCGTTTTTTAAATTTTGAAAAAATGCGTAACCACCCCCCCTTACGAAAAAGTCAAAAATTGATTTTCCCCAAAAGTCCAATTTTTTTGCATATTTGGGCTGTGCTGAGAGTCCTGACGGGTTTTTGGAACGTTTCCTGGCGCGCCCTGGCCCAAAAGTGTTTTTTGACCGTTTTTGAAATTTTGAAAAAATGCGTAACCACCCCTCCTTACGAAAAAGTCAAAAATTGACTTTCCCCAAAAGTCCACTTTTTTTGCATATTTGGGCTGTGCCAAGAGTCTTGACTGGGTTTTGGAACGTTTTCCGGCGCTCCCTGGCCCAAAAGTGTTTTTTGGCCGTTTTTGAAATTTTGAAAAAATGCGTAACCACCCCCCCTTACGAAAAAGTCAAAAATTGACTTTCCCCAAAAGTCCAATTTTTTTGCATATTTGAGGTGTGCCGAGAGTCCTGACGGGTTTTTGGAAAGTTTCCCGACACTCCCTGGCCCAAAAGTGTTTTTTGACCGTTTTTGAAATTTTGAAAAAATGCGTAACCACCCCCGCTTACGAAAAAGTCAAAAATTGACTTTCCCCAAAAGTCCAATTTTTTTGCATATTTGGGCTGTGCTGAGAGTCCTGACTGGTTTTTGGAACGCTTCTCGGCGCTCCCTGGACCAAAACTGTTTTTTGACTGTATTTGAAATTTTGAAAAAATGCGTAACCACCCCCCCTTACGAAAAAGTCAAAAATTGACTTTCCCCAAATGTCCAATTTTTTTGCATATATGGGCTGTGCTGAGAGTCCTGACGGGTTTTTGGAAAGTTTCCTGGCGCTCCCTGGCCACAAAGTGTTTTTTGACCGTTTTTGAAATTTTGAAAAAATGCGTAACCACCCCCCTTTACGAAAAAGTCAAAAATTGAATTTCCCCAAAAGTCCAATTTTTTTGCATATTTGAGGTTTGCCGAGAGTCCTGACTGGTTTTTGGAACGTTTCCTGGCGCGCCCTGGCCCAAAAGTGTTTTTTTGACCGTTTTTGAAATTTTGAAAAAATGCGTAACCACCCGCCCTTACGAAAAAGTCAAAAATTGACTTTCCCCAAAAGTCCACTTTTTTTGCACATTTGGGCTGTGCCGAGAGTCTTTACTGGGTTTTGGAACGTTTTCCGGCGCTCCCTGGCCCAAAAGTGTTTTTTGGCTGTTTTTGAAATTTTGAAAAAATGCGTAACCCCTTACGAAAAAGTCGAAAATTGACTTTCCCCAAAAGTCCAATTTTTTTGCATATTTGGGCTGTGCCGAGAGTCGTGACTGGGTTTTGGAACGTTTTCCGGCGCTCCCTGGCCCAAAAGTGTTTTTTTACCGTTTTTGAAATTTTGAAAAAATGCGTCACCACCCCCCCTTACGAAAAAGCAAAAATTGACTTTCCCCAAAAGTCCAATTTTTTTGCATATATGGGCTGTGCTGAGAGTCCTGACTGATTTTTGGAAAGTTTCCTGGCTCTCCCTGGCCACAAAGTGTTTTTTGACCGTTTTTGAAATTTTGAAAAAATGCGTAACCAACCCTCTTTACGAAAAAGTCAAAAATTTACTTTCCCCAAAAGTCCGATTTTTTTGCATATTTGAGGTTTGCCGAGAGTCCTGACTGGTTTTTGGAACGTTTCCTGGCTCTCCCTGACCCAAAAGTGTTTTTTTACCGTTTTTGAAATTTTGAAAAAATGCGTCACCACCCCCCCTTACGAAAAAGCAAAAATTGACTTTCCCCAAAAGTCCACTTTTTTTGCATATTTGGGCTGTGCCGAGAGTCCTGACTGGGTTTTGGAACGTTTTCCGGCGCTCCCTGGCCCAAAAGTGTTTTTTGACCGTTTTTGAAATTTTGAAAAAATGCGTAACCACGCCCCCTTACGAAAAAGTCAAAAATTGACTTTCCCCAAAAGTCCACTTTTTTTGCATATTTGGGCTGTGCCGAGAGTCTTTACTGGGTTTTGGAACGTTTTCCGGCGCTCCCTGGCCCAAAAGTGTTTTTTGGCTGTTTTTGAAATTTTAAAAAAATGCGTAACCCCTTACGAAAAAGTCAAAAATTGACTTTCCCCAAAAGTCCACTTTTTTTGCATATTTGGGCTGTGCCAAGAGTCTTGACTGGGTTTTGGAACGTTTTCCGGCGCTCCCTGGCCCAAAAGTGTTTTTTGGCCGTTTTTGAAATTTAGAAAAAATGCGTAACCACCCCCCCTTACGAAAAAGTCAAAAATTGACTTTCCCCAAAAGTCCAATTTTTTTGCATATTTGAGGTGTGCCGAGAGTCCTGACGGGTTTTTGGAAAGTTTCCCGGCACTCCCTGGCCCAAAAGTGTTTTTTGACCGTTTTTGAAATTTTGAAAAAATGCGTAACCACCCCCCCTTACGAAAAAGTCAAAAATTGACTTTCCCCAAAAGTCCAATTTTTTTGCATATTTGGGCTGTGCTGAGAGTCCTGATTGGTTTTTGGAACGCTTCTCGGCGCTCCCTGGACCAAAACTGTTTTTTGACTGTATTTGAAATTTTGAAAAAATGCGTAACCACCCCCCCTTACGAAAAAGTCAAAAATTGACTTTCCCCAAATGTCCAATTTTTTTGCATATATGGGCTGTGCTGAGAGTCCTGACGGGTTTTTGGAAAGTTTCCTGGCGCTCCCTGGCCACAAAGTGTTTTTTGACCGTTTTTGAAATTTTGAAAAAATGCGTAACCACCCCCCTATACGAAAAAGTCAAAAATTGACTTTCCCCAAAAGTCCAATTTTTTTGCATATTTGAGGTTTGCCGAGAGTCCTGACTGGTTTTTGGAACGTTTCCTGGCGCGCCCTGGCCCAAAAGTGTTTTTTTGACCGTTTTTGAAATTTTGAAAAAATGCGTAACCACCCCCCCTTACGAAAAAGTCAAAAATTGACTTTCCCCAAAAGTCCAAATTTTTTGCATATTTGAGGTGTGCCGAGAGTCCTGACGGGTTTTTGGAAAGTTTCCCGGCACTCCCTGGCCCAAAAGTGTTTTTTGACCGTTTTTGAAATTTTGAAAAAATGCGTAACCACCCCCCCTTACGAAAAAGTCAAAAATTGACTTTCCCCAAATGTCCAATTTTTTTGCATATATGGGCTGTGCCGAGAGTCTTTACTGGGTTTTGGAACGTTTTCCGGCGCTCCCTGGCCCAAAAGTGTTTTTTGGCTGTTTTTGAAATTTTGTAAAAATGCGTAACCCCTTACGAAAAAGTCGAAAATTGACTTTCCCCAAAAGTCCAATTTTTTTGCATATTTGGGCTGTGCTGAGAGTCCTGACGGGTTTTGGAACGATTTCCGGCGCTCCCTGGCCCAAAAGTGTTTTTTGGCCGTTTTTGAAATTTTGAAAAAATGCGTAACCACCCCCCCTTACGAAAAAGTCAAAAATTGACTTTCCCCAAAAGTCCAATTTTTTTGCATATTTGAGGTGTGCCGAGAGTCCTGACGGGTTTTTGGAAAGTTTCCTGGCGCTCCCTGGCCCAAAAGTGTTTTTTGACCGTTTTTGAAATTTTGAAAAAATGCGTAACCACCCCCCCTTACGAAAAAGTCAAAAATTGACTTTCCCCAAAATTCCAATTTTTTTGCATATATGGGCTGTGCTGAGAGTCCTGACGGGTTTTTGGAAAGGTTCCTGGCGCTCCCTGGCCACAAAGTGTTTTTTGACCGTTTTTGAAATTTTGATAAAATGCGTAACCAACCCCCTTTACGAAAAAGTCAAAAATTGACTTTCCCCAAAAGTCCAATTTTTTTGCATATTTGAGGTTTGCCGAGAGTCCTGACTGGTTTTTGGAACGTTTCCCGGCTCTCCCTGGCCCAAAAGTGTTTTTTGACCGTTTTTGAAATTTTGAAAAAATGCGTAACCACCCCCCCCTTACGAAAAAGTCAAAAATTGACTTTCCCCAAAAGTCCACTTTTTTTGCATATTTGGGCTGTGCCGAGAGTCTTGACTGGGTTTTGGAACGTTTTCCGGCGCTCCCTGGCCCAAAAGTGTTTTTTGGCCGTTTTTGAAATTTTGAAAAAATGCGTAACCACCCCCCCTTACGAAAAAGTCAAAAATTGACTTTCCCCAAAAGTCCAATTTTTTTGCATATTTGAGGTGTGCCGAGAGTCCTGACGGGTTTTTGGAAAGTTTCCTGGCACTCCCCGGCCCAAAAGTGTTTTTTGACCGTTTTTGAAATTTTGAAAAAATGCGTAACCACCCCCCCTTACGAAAAAGTCAAAAATGGACTTTCCCCAAAAGTCCAATTTTTTTGCATATTTGAGGTTTGCCGAGAGTCCTGACGGGTTTTTGGAACGTTTCCCGGCGCTCCCTGTCCCAAAAGTATTTTTTGACCGTTTTTGAAATTTTGAAAAAATGCGTAACCACCCCCCCTTACGAAAAAGTCAAAAATTGACTTTCCCCAAAAGTCCACTTTTTTTGCATATTTGGACTGTGCCGAGAGTCCTGACTGGGTTTTGGAACGTTTTCCGGCGCTCCCTGGCCCAAAACTGTTTTTTGACCGTTTTTGAAATTTTGAAAAAATGCGTAACCACCCCCCCTTACGAAAAAGTCAAAAATTGACTTTCCCCAAAAGTCCACTTTTTTTTGCATATTTGGGCTGTGCCGAGAGTCTTGACTGGCTTTTGGAACGTTTCCCGGTACTCCCTGGCCCAAAAGTGTTTTTTGACCGTTTTTCAAATTTTGAAAAAATGCGTAACCACCCCCCCTTACGAAAATGTCAAAAATTGACTTTCCCCAAAAGTCCAATTTTTTTGCATATTTTGGGCTGTGCTGAGAGTCCTGACTGGTTTTTGGAACGCTTCTCGGCGCTCCCTGGACCAAAACTGTTTTTTGACTGTATTTGAAATTTTGAAAAAATGCGTAACCACCCCCCCTTACGAAAAAGTCAAAAATTGACTTTCCCCAAATGTCCAATTTTTTTGCATATATGGGCTGTGCTGAGAGTCCTGACGGGTTTTTGGAAAGTTTCCTGGCGCTCCCTGGCCACAAAGTGTTTTTTGACCGTTTTTGAAATTTTGAAAAAATGCGTAACCACCCCCCTTTACGAAAAAGTCAAAAATTGAATTTCCCCAAAAGTCCAATTTTTTTGCATATTTGAGGTTTGCCGAGAGTCCTGACTGGTTTTTGGAACGTTTCCTGGCGCGCCCTGGCCCAAAAGTGTTTTTTTGACCGTTTTTGAAATTTTGAAAAAATGCGTAACCACCCGCCCTTACGAAAAAGTCAAAAATTGACTTTCCCCAAAAGTCCACTTTTTTTGCACATTTGGGCTGTGCCGAGAGTCTTTACTGGGTTTTGGAACGTTTTCCGGCGCTCCCTGGCCCAAAAGTGTTTTTTGGCTGTTTTTGAAATTTTGAAAAAATGCGTAACCCCTTACGAAAAAGTCGAAAATTGACTTTCCCCAAAAGTCCAATTTTTTTGCATATTTGGGCTGTGCCGAGAGTCGTGACTGGGTTTTGGAACGTTTTCCGGCGCTCCCTGGCCCAAAAGTGTTTTTTTACCGTTTTTGAAATTTTGAAAAAATGCGTCACCACCCCCCCTTACGAAAAAGCAAAAATTGACTTTCCCCAAAAGTCCAATTTTTTTGCATATATGGGCTGTGCTGAGAGTCCTGACTGGTTTTTGGAAAGTTTCCTGGCGCTCCCTGGCCACAAAGTGTTTTTTGACCGTTTTTGAAATTTTGAAAAAATGCGTAACCAACCCCCTTTACGAAAAAGTCAAAAATTTACTTTCCACAAAAGTCCGATTTTTTTGCATATTTGAGGTTTGCCGAGAGTCCTGACTGGTTTTTGGAACGTTTCCTGGCTCTCCCTGGCCCAAAAGTGTTTTTTTACCGTTTTTGAAATTTTGAAAAAATGCGTCACCACCCCCCCTTACGAAAAAGCAAAAATTGACTTTCCCCAAAAGTCCACTTTTTTTGCATATTTGGGCTGTGCCGAGAGTCTTTACTGGGTTTTGGAACGTTTTCCGGCGCTCCCTGGCCCAAAAGTGTTTTTTGGCTGTTTTTGAAATTTTAAAAAAATGCGTAACCCCTTACGAAAAAGTCGAAAATTGACTTTCCCCAAAAGTCCAATTTTTTTGCATATTTGGGCTGTGCTGAGAGTCCTGACGGGTTTTGGAACGTTTTCCGGCGCTCCCTGGCCCAAAAGTGTTTTTTGGCCGTTTTTGAAATTTTGAAAAAATGCGTAACCACCCCCCCTTACGAAAAAGTCAAAAATTGACTTTCCCCAAAAGTCCAATTTTTTTGCATATTTGAGGTGTGCCGAGAGTCCTGACGGGTTTTTGGAAAGTTTCCTGGCGCTCCCTGGCCCAATAGTGTTTTTTGACCGTTTTTGAAATTTTTAAAAAATGCGTAACCACCCCCCCTTACGAAAAATTCAAAAATTGACTTTCCCCAAAATTCCAATTTTTTTGCATATATGGGCTGTGCTGAGAGTCCTGACGGGTTTTTGGAAAGTTTCCTGGCGCTCCCTGGCCACAAAGTGTTTTTTGACCGTTTTTGAAATTTTGATAAAATGCGTAACCAACCCCCTTTACGAAAAAGTCAAAAATTGACTTTCCCCAAAAGTCCAATTTTTTTGCATATTTGAGGTTTGCCGAGAGTCCTGACTGGTTTTTGGAACGTTTCCCGGCTCTCCCTGGCCCAAAAGTGTTTTTTTACCGTTTTTGAAATTTTGAAAAAATGCGTAACCACCCCCCCTTACGAAAAAGTCAAAAATTGATTTTCCCCAAAAGTCCAATTTTTTTGCATATTTGGGCTGTGCTGAGAGTCCTGACGGGTTTTTGGAACGTTTCCTGGCGCGCCCTGGCCCAAAAGTGTTTTTTGACCGTTTTTGAAATTTTGAAAAAATGCGTAACCACCCCCCCTTACGAAAAAGTCAAAAATTGACTTTCCCCAAAAGTCCACTTTTTTTGCATATTTGGGCTGTGCCAAGAGTCTTGACTGGGTTTTGGAACGTTTTCCGGCGCTCCCTGGCCCAAAAGTGTTTTTTGGCCGTTTTTGAAAATTTGAAAAAATGCGTAACCACCCCCCCTTACGAAAAAGTCAAAAATTGACTTTCCCCAAAAGTCCAATTTTTTTGCATATTTGAGGTGTGCCGAGAGTCCTGACAGGTTTTTGGAAAGTTTCCCGACACTCCCTGGCCCAAAAGTGTTTTTTGACCGTTTTTGAAATTTTGAAAAAATGCGTAACCACCCCCCCTTACGAAAAAGTCAAAAATTGACTTTCCCCAAAAGTCCACTTTTTTTGCATATTTGGGCTGTGCCGAGAGTCCTGACTGGGTTTTGGAACGTTTTCCGGCGCTCCCTGGCCCAAAAGTGTTTTTTGACCGTTTTTGAAATTTTGAAAAAATGCGTAACCACCCCCCCTTACGAAAAAGTCAAAAATTGACTTTCCCCAAAAGTCCACTTTTTTTGCATATTTGGGCTGTGCCGAGAGTCTTTACTGGGTTTTGGAACGTTTTCCGGCGCTCCCTGGCCCAAAAGTGTTTTTTGGCTGTTTTTGAAATTTTAAAAAAATGCGTAACCCCTTACGAAAAAGTCCAAAATTGACTTTCCCCAAAAGTCCAATTTTTTTGCATATTTGGGCTGTGCTGAGAGTCCTGACGGGTTTTGGAACGATTTCCGGCGCTCCCTGGCCCAAAAGTGTTTTTTGGCCGTTTTTGAAATTTTGAAAAAATGCGTAACCACCCCCCCTTACGAAAAAGTCAAAAATTGACTTTCCCCAAAAGTCCAATTTTTTTGCATATTTGAGGTGTGCCGAGAGTCCTGACGGGTTTTTGGAAAGTTTCCTGGCACTCCCTGGCCCAATAGTGTTTTTTGACCGTTTTTGAAATTTTGAAAAAATGCGTAACCACCCCCCCTTACGAAAAAGTCAAAAATTGACTTTCCCCAAAATTCCAATTTTTTTGCATATATGGGCTGTGCTGAGAGTCCTGACGGGTTTTTGGAAAGTTTCCTGGCGCTCCCTGGCCACAAAGTGTTTTTTGACCGTTTTTGAAATTTTGATAAAATGCTTAACAAACCCCCTTTACGAAAAAGTCAAAAATTGACTTTCCCCAAAAGTCCAATTTTTTTGCATATTTGAGGTTTGCCGAGAGTCCTGACTGGTTTTTGGAACGTTTCCCGGCTCTCCCTGGCCCAAAAGTGTTTTTTTACCGTTTTTTAAATTTTGAAAAAATGCGTAACCACCCCCCCTTACGAAAAAGTCAAAAATTGACTTTCCCCAAAAGTCCAATTTTTTTGCATATTTGAGGTTTGCCGAGAGACCTGACTGGTTTTTGGAACGTTTCCCGGCTCTCCCTGGCCCAAAAGTGTTTTTTTACCGTTTTTGAAATTTTGAAAAAATGCGTCACCACCCCCCCTTACGAAAAAGTCAAAAATTGACTTTCCCCAAAAGTCCAATTTTTTTGCATATTTGGGCTGTGCTGAGAGTCCTGACTGGTTTTTGGAACGCTTCTCGGCGCTCCCTGGACCAAAACTGTTTTTTGACTGTATTTGAAATTTTGAAAAAATGCGTAACCACCCCCCCTTACGAAAAAGTCAAAAATTGACTTTCCCCAAATGTCCAATTTTTTTGCATATATGGGCTGTGCTGAGAGTCCTGACGGGTTTTTGGAAAGTTTCCTGGCGCTCCCTGGCCACAAAGTGTTTTTTGACCGTTTTTGAAATTTTGAAAAAATGCGTAACCACCCCCCTATACGAAAAAGTCAAAAATTGACTTTCCCCAAAAGTCCAATTTTTTTGCATATTTGAGGTTTGCCGAGAGTCCTGACTGGTTTTTGGAACGTTTCCTGGCGCGCCCTGGCCCAAAAGTGTTTTTTTGACCGTTTTTGAAATTTTGAAAAAATGCGTAACCACCCGCCCTTACGAAAAAGTCAAAAATTGACTTTTCCCAAAAGTCCACTTTTTTTGCACATTTGGGCTATGCCGAGAGTCTTTACTGGGTTTTGGAACGTTTTCCGGCGCTCCCTGGCCCAAAAGTGTTTTTTGGCTGTTTTTGAAATTTTGAAAAAATGCGTAACCCCTTACGAAAAAGTCGAAAATTGACTTTCCCCAAAAGTCCATTTTTTTTGCATATTTGAGGTGTGCCGAGAGTCCTGACGGGTTTTTGTAACGTTTCCCGGCGCTCCCTGTCCCAAAAGTATTTTTTTACCGTTTTTGAAATTTTGAAAAAATGCGTAACCACCCCCTTTTACGAAAAAGTCAAAAATTGACTTTCCCCAAAAGTCCAATTTTTTTGCATATTTGAGGTTTGCCGAGAGACCTGACTGGTTTTTGGAACGTTTCCCGGCTCTCCCTGGCCCAAAAGTGTTTTTTGACCGTTTTTGAAATTTTGAAAAAATGCGTCACCACCCCCCCTTACGAAAAAGCAAAAATTGACTTTCCCCAAACGTCCAATTTTTTTGCATATTTGGGCTGTGCCGAGAGTCCTGACTGGGTTTTGGAACATTTTCCGGCGCTCCCTGGCCCAAAAGTGTTTTTTGACCGTTTTTGAAATTTGGAAAAAATGCGTAACCACCCGCCCTTACGAAAAAGTCAAAAATTGACTTTCACCAAAAGTCCACTTTTTTTGCACATTTGGGCTGTGCCGAGAGTCTTTACTGGGTTTTGGAACGTTTTCCGGCGCTCCCTGGCCCAAAAGTGTTTTTTGGCTGTTTTTGAAATTTTGAAAAAATGCGTAACCCCTTACGAAAAAGTCGAAAATTGACTTTCCCCAAAAGTCCAATTTTTTTGCATATTTGGGCTGTGCCGAGAGTCGTGACTGGGTTTTGGAACGTTTTCCGGCGCTCCCTGGCCCAAAAGTGTTTTTTTACCGTTTTTGAAATTTTGAAAAAATGCGTCACCACCCCCCCTTACGAAAAAGCAAAAATTGACTTTCCCCAAAAGTCCAATTTTTTTGCATATATGGGCTGTGCTGAGAGTCCTGACTGGTTTTTGGAAAGTTTCCTGGCGCTCCCTGGCCACAAAGTGTTTTTTGACCGTTTTTGAAATTTTGAAAAAATGCGTAACCAACCCCCTTTACGAAAAAGTCAAAAATTTACTTTCCCCAAAAGTCCGATTTTTTTGCATATTTGAGGTTTGCCGAGAGTCCTGACTGGTTTTTGGAACGTTTCCTGGCTCTCCCTGGCCCAAAAGTGTTTTTTGACCGTTTTTGAAATTTTGAAAAAATGCGTAACCACCCCCCCTTACGAAAAAGCAAAAATTGACTTTCCCCAAAAGTCCACTTTTTTTGCATATTTGGGCTGTGCCGAGAGTCCTGACTGGGTTTTGGAACGTTTTCCGGCGCTCCCTGGCCCAAAAGTGTTTTTTGACCGTTTTTGAAATTTTGAAAAAATGCGTAACCACCCCCCCTTACGAAAAAGTCAAAAATTGACTTTCCCCAAAAGTCCACTTTTTTTGCATATTTGGGCTGTGCCGAGAGTCTTTACTGGGTTTTGGAACGTTTTCCGGCGCTCCCTGGCCCAAAAGTGTTTTTTGGCTGTTTTTGAAATTTTAAAAAAATGCGTAACCCCTTACGAAAAAGTCCAAAATTGACTTTCCCCAAAAGTCCAATTTTTTTGCATATTTGGGCTGTGCTGAGAGTCCTGACGGGTTTTGGAACGATTTCCGGCGCTCCCTGGCCCAAAAGTGTTTTTTGGCCGTTTTTGAAATTTTGAAAAAATGCGTAACCACCCCCCCTTACGAAAAAGTCAAAAATTGACTTTCCCCAAAAGTCCAATTTTTTTGCATATTTGAGGTGTGCCGAGAGTCCTGACGGGTTTTTGGAAAGTTTCCTGGCACTCCCTGGCCCAATAGTGTTTTTTGACCGTTTTTGAAATTTTGAAAAAATGCGTAACCACCACCCCTTACGAAAAAGTCAAATTGACTTTCCCCAAAATTCCAATTTTTTTGCATATATGGGCTGTGCTGAGAGTCCTGACGGGTTTTTGGAAAGTTTCCTGGCGCTCCCTGGCCACAAAGTGTTTTTTGACCGTTTTTGAAATTTTGATAAAATGCGTAACAAACCCCCTTTACGAAAAAGTCAAAAATTGACTTTCCCCAAAAGTCCAATTTTTTTGCATATTTGAGGTTTGCCGAGAGTCCTGACTGGTTTTTGGAACGCTCCCGGCTCTCCCTGGCCCAAAAGTGTTTTTTTACCGTTTTTTAAATTTTGAAAAAATGCGTAACCACCCCCCCTTACGAAAAAGTCAAAAATTGATTTTCCCCAAAAGTCCAATTTTTTTGCATATTTGGGCTGTGCTGAGAGTCCTGACGGGTTTTTGGAACGTTTCCTGGCGCGCCCTGGCCCAAAAGTGTTTTTTGACCGTTTTTGAAATTTTGAAAAAATGCGTAACCACCCCTCCTTACGAAAAAGTCAAAAATTGACTTTCCCCAAAAGTCCACTTTTTTTGCATATTTGGGCTGTGCCAAGAGTCTTGACTGGGTTTTGGAACGTTTTCCGGCGCTCCCTGGCCCAAAAGTGTTTTTTGGCCGTTTTTGAAATTTTGAAAAAATGCGTAACCACCCCCCCTTACGAAAAAGTCAAAAATTGACTTTCCCCAAAAGTCCAATTTTTTTGCATATTTGAGGTGTGCCGAGAGTCCTGACGGGTTTTTGGAAAGTTTCCCGACACTCCCTGGCCCAAAAGTGTTTTTTGACCGTTTTTGAAATTTTGAAAAAATGCGTAACCACCCCCGCTTACGAAAAAGTCAAAAATTGACTTTCCCCAAAAGTCCAATTTTTTTGCATATTTGGGCTGTGCTGAGAGTCCTGACTGGTTTTTGGAACGCTTCTCGGCGCTCCCTGGACCAAAACTGTTTTTTGACTGTATTTGAAATTTTGAAAAAATGCGTAACCACCCCCCCTTACGAAAAAGTCAAAAATTGACTTTCCCCAAATGTCCAATTTTTTTGCATATATGGGCTGTGCTGAGAGTCCTGACGGGTTTTTGGAAAGTTTCCTGGCGCTCCCTGGCCACAAAGTGTTTTTTGACCGTTTTTGAAATTTTGAAAAAATGCGTAACCACCCCCCTTTACGAAAAAGTCAAAAATTGAATTTCCCCAAAAGTCCAATTTTTTTGCATATTTGAGGTTTGCCGAGAGTCCTGACTGGTTTTTGGAACGTTTCCTGGCGCGCCCTGGCCCAAAAGTGTTTTTTTGACCGTTTTTGAAATTTTGAAAAAATGCGTAACCACCCGCCCTTACGAAAAAGTCAAAAATTGACTTTCCCCAAAAGTCCACTTTTTTTGCACATTTGGGCTGTGCCGAGAGTCTTTACTGGGTTTTGGAACGTTTTCCGGCGCTCCCTGGCCCAAAAGTGTTTTTTGGCTGTTTTTGAAATTTTGAAAAAATGCGTAACCCCTTACGAAAAAGTCGAAAATTGACTTTCCCCAAAAGTCCAATTTTTTTGCATATTTGGGCTGTGCCGAGAGTCGTGACTGGGTTTTGGAACGTTTTCCGGCGCTCCCTGGCCCAAAAGTGTTTTTTTACCGTTTTTGAAATTTTGAAAAAATGCGTCACCACCCCCCCTTACGAAAAAGCAAAAATTGACTTTCCCCAAAAGTCCAATTTTTTTGCATATATGGGCTGTGCTGAGAGTCCTGACTGATTTTTGGAAAGTTTCCTGGCTCTCCCTGGCCACAAAGTGTTTTTTGACCGTTTTTGAAATTTTGAAAAAATGCGTAACCAACCCTCTTTACGAAAAAGTCAAAAATTTACTTTCCCCAAAAGTCCGATTTTTTTGCATATTTGAGGTTTGCCGAGAGTCCTGACTGGTTTTTGGAACGTTTCCTGGCTCTCCCTGACCCAAAAGTGTTTTTTTACCGTTTTTGAAATTTTGAAAAAATGCGTCACCACCCCCCCTTACGAAAAAGCAAAAATTGACTTTCCCCAAAAGTCCACTTTTTTTGCATATTTGGGCTGTGCCGAGAGTCCTGACTGGGTTTTGGAACGTTTTCCGGCGCTCCCTGGCCCAAAAGTGTTTTTTGACCGTTTTTGAAATTTTGAAAAAATGCGTAACCACGCCCCCTTACGAAAAAGTCAAAAATTGACTTTCCCCAAAAGTCCACTTTTTTTGCATATTTGGGCTGTGCCGAGAGTCTTTACTGGGTTTTGGAACGTTTTCCGGCGCTCCCTGGCCCAAAAGTGTTTTTTGGCTGTTTTTGAAATTTTAAAAAAATGCGTAACCCCTTACGAAAAAGTCAAAAATTGACTTTCCCCAAAAGTCCACTTTTTTTGCATATTTGGGCTGTGCCAAGAGTCTTGACTGGGTTTTGGAACGTTTTCCGGCGCTCCCTGGCCCAAAAGTGTTTTTTTGACCGTTTTTGAAATTTTGAAAAAATGCGTAACCACCCCCCCTTACGAAAAAGTCAAAAATTGACTTTCCCCAAAAGTCCAATTTTTTTGCATATTTGAGGTGTGCCGAGAGTCCTGACGGGTTTTTGGAAAGTTTCCCGGCACTCCCTGGCCCAAAAGTGTTTTTTGACCGTTTTTGAAATTTTGAAAAAATGCGTAACCACCCCCCCTTACGAAAAAGTCAAAAATTGACTTTCCCCAAAAGTCCAATTTTTTTGCATATTTGGGCTGTGCTGAGAGTCCTGATTGGTTTTTGGAACGCTTCTCGGCGCTCCCTGGACCAAAACTGTTTTTTGACTGTATTTGAAATTTTGAAAAAATGCGTAACCACCCCCCCTTACGAAAAAGTCAAAAATTGACTTTCCCCAAATGTCCAATTTTTTTGCATATATGGGCTGTGCTGAGAGTCCTGACGGGTTTTTGGAAAGTTTCCTGGCGCTCCCTGGCCACAAAGTGTTTTTTGACCGTTTTTGAAATTTTGAAAAAATGCGTAACCACCCCCCTATACGAAAAAGTCAAAAATTGACTTTCCCCAAAAGTCCAATTTTTTTGCATATTTGAGGTTTGCCGAGAGTCCTGACTGGTTTTTGGAACGTTTCCTGGCGCGCCCTGGCCCAAAAGTGTTTTTTTGACCGTTTTTGAAATTTTGAAAAAATGCGTAACCACCCCCCCTTACGAAAAAGTCAAAAATTGACTTTCCCCAAAAGTCCAAATTTTTTGCATATTTGAGGTGTGCCGAGAGTCCTGACGGGTTTTTGGAAAGTTTCCCGGCACTCCCTGGCCCAAAAGTGTTTTTTGACCGTTTTTGAAATTTTGAAAAAATGCGTAACCACCCCCCCTTACGAAAAAGTCAAAAATTGACTTTCCCCAAATGTCCAATTTTTTTGCATATATGGGCTGTGCCGAGAGTCTTTACTGGGTTTTGGAACGTTTTCCGGCGCTCCCTGGCCCAAAAGTGTTTTTTGGCTGTTTTTGAAATTTTGTAAAAATGCGTAACCCCTTACGAAAAAGTCGAAAATTGACTTTCCCCAAAAGTCCAATTTTTTTGCATATTTGGGCTGTGCTGAGAGTCCTGACGGGTTTTGGAACGATTTCCGGCGCTCCCTGGCCCAAAAGTGTTTTTTGGCCGTTTTTGAAATTTTGAAAAAATGCGTAACCACCCCCCCTTACGAAAAAGTCAAAAATTGACTTTCCCCAAAAGTCCAATTTTTTTGCATATTTGAGGTGTGCCGAGAGTCCTGACGGGTTTTTGGAAAGTTTCCTGGCGCTCCCTGGCCCAAAAGTGTTTTTTGACCGTTTTTGAAATTTTGAAAAAATGCGTAACCACCCCCCCTTACGAAAAAGTCAAAAATTGACTTTCCCCAAAATTCCAATTTTTTTGCATATATGGGCTGTGCTGAGAGTCCTGACGGGTTTTTGGAAAGGTTCCTGGCGCTCCCTGGCCACAAAGTGTTTTTTGACCGTTTTTGAAATTTTGATAAAATGCGTAACCAACCCCCTTTACGAAAAAGTCAAAAATTGACTTTCCCCAAAAGTCCAATTTTTTTGCATATTTGAGGTTTGCCGAGAGTCCTGACTGGTTTTTGGAACGTTTCCCGGCTCTCCCTGGCCCAAAAGTGTTTTTTGACCGTTTTTGAAATTTTGAAAAAATGCGTAACCACCCCCCCCTTACGAAAAAGTCAAAAATTGACTTTCCCCAAAAGTCCACTTTTTTTGCATATTTGGGCTGTGCCGAGAGTCTTGACTGGGTTTTGGAACGTTTTCCGGCGCTCCCTGGCCCAAAAGTGTTTTTTGGCCGTTTTTGAAATTTTGAAAAAATGCGTAACCACCCCCCCTTACGAAAAAGTCAAAAATTGACTTTCCCCAAAAGTCCAATTTTTTTGCATATTTGAGGTGTGCCGAGAGTCCTGACGGGTTTTTGGAAAGTTTCCTGGCACTCCCCGGCCCAAAAGTGTTTTTTGACCGTTTTTGAAATTTTGAAAAAATGCGTAACCACCCCCCCTTACGAAAAAGTCAAAAATGGACTTTCCCCAAAAGTCCAATTTTTTTGCATATTTGAGGTTTGCCGAGAGTCCTGACGGGTTTTTGGAACGTTTCCCGGCGCTCCCTGTCCCAAAAGTATTTTTTGACCGTTTTTGAAATTTTGAAAAAATGCGTAACCACCCCCCCTTACGAAAAAGTCAAAAATTGACTTTCCCCAAAAGTCCACTTTTTTTGCATATTTGGACTGTGCCGAGAGTCCTGACTGGGTTTTGGAACGTTTTCCGGCGCTCCCTGGCCCAAAACTGTTTTTTGACCGTTTTTGAAATTTTGAAAAAATGCGTAACCACCCCCCCTTACGAAAAAGTCAAAAATTGACTTTCCCCAAAAGTCCACTTTTTTTTGCATATTTGGGCTGTGCCGAGAGTCTTGACTGGCTTTTGGAACGTTTCCCGGTACTCCCTGGCCCAAAAGTGTTTTTTGACCGTTTTTCAAATTTTGAAAAAATGCGTAACCACCCCCCCTTACGAAAATGTCAAAAATTGACTTTCCCCAAAAGTCCAATTTTTTTGCATATTTTGGGCTGTGCTGAGAGTCCTGACTGGTTTTTGGAACGCTTCTCGGCGCTCCCTGGACCAAAACTGTTTTTTGACTGTATTTGAAATTTTGAAAAAATGCGTAACCACCCCCCCTTACGAAAAAGTCAAAAATTGACTTTCCCCAAATGTCCAATTTTTTTGCATATATGGGCTGTGCTGAGAGTCCTGACGGGTTTTTGGAAAGTTTCCTGGCGCTCCCTGGCCACAAAGTGTTTTTTGACCGTTTTTGAAATTTTGAAAAAATGCGTAACCACCCCCCTTTACGAAAAAGTCAAAAATTGAATTTCCCCAAAAGTCCAATTTTTTTGCATATTTGAGGTTTGCCGAGAGTCCTGACTGGTTTTTGGAACGTTTCCTGGCGCGCCCTGGCCCAAAAGTGTTTTTTTGACCGTTTTTGAAATTTTGAAAAAATGCGTCACCACCCCCCCTTACGAAAAAGCAAAAATTGACTTTCCCCAAAAGTCCACTTTTTTTGCATATTTGGGCTGTGCCGAGAGTCCTGACTGGGTTTTGGAACGTTTTCCGGCGCTCCCTGGCCCAAAAGTGTTTTTTGACCGTTTTTGAAATTTTGAAAAAATGCGTAACCACGCCCCCTTACGAAAAAGTCAAAAATTGACTTTCCCCAAAAGTCCACTTTTTTTGCATATTTGGGCTGTGCCGAGAGTCTTTACTGGGTTTTGGAACGTTTTCCGGCGCTCCCTGGCCCAAAAGTGTTTTTTGGCTGTTTTTGAAATTTTAAAAAAATGCGTAACCCCTTACGAAAAAGTCAAAAATTGACTTTCCCCAAAAGTCCACTTTTTTTGCATATTTGGGCTGTGCCAAGAGTCTTGACTGGGTTTTGGAACGTTTTCCGGCGCTCCCTGGCCCAAAAGTGTTTTTTGGCCGTTTTTGAAATTTAGAAAAAATGCGTAACCACCCCCCCTTACGAAAAAGTCAAAAATTGACTTTCCCCAAAAGTCCAATTTTTTTGCATATTTGAGGTGTGCCGAGAGTCCTGACGGGTTTTTGGAAAGTTTCCCGGCACTCCCTGGCCCAAAAGTGTTTTTTGACCGTTTTTGAAATTTTGAAAAAATGCGTAACCACCCCCCCTTACGAAAAAGTCAAAAATTGACTTTCCCCAAAAGTCCAATTTTTTTGCATATTTGGGCTGTGCTGAGAGTCCTGATTGGTTTTTGGAACGCTTCTCGGCGCTCCCTGGACCAAAACTGTTTTTTGACTGTATTTGAAATTTTGAAAAAATGCGTAACCACCCCCCCTTACGAAAAAGTCAAAAATTGACTTTCCCCAAATGTCCAATTTTTTTGCATATATGGGCTGTGCTGAGAGTCCTGACGGGTTTTTGGAAAGTTTCCTGGCGCTCCCTGGCCACAAAGTGTTTTTTGACCGTTTTTGAAATTTTGAAAAAATGCGTAACCACCCCCCTATACGAAAAAGTCAAAAATTGACTTTCCCCAAAAGTCCAATTTTTTTGCATATTTGAGGTTTGCCGAGAGTCCTGACTGGTTTTTGGAACGTTTCCTGGCGCGCCCTGGCCCAAAAGTGTTTTTTTGACCGTTTTTGAAATTTTGAAAAAATGCGTAACCACCCCCCCTTACGAAAAAGTCAAAAATTGACTTTCCCCAAAAGTCCAAATTTTTTGCATATTTGAGGTGTGCCGAGAGTCCTGACGGGTTTTTGGAAAGTTTCCCGGCACTCCCTGGCCCAAAAGTGTTTTTTGACCGTTTTTGAAATTTTGAAAAAATGCGTAACCACCCCCCCTTACGAAAAAGTCAAAAATTGACTTTCCCCAAATGTCCAATTTTTTTGCATATATGGGCTGTGCCGAGAGTCTTTACTGGGTTTTGGAACGTTTTCCGGCGCTCCCTGGCCCAAAAGTGTTTTTTGGCTGTTTTTGAAATTTTGTAAAAATGCGTAACCCCTTACGAAAAAGTCGAAAATTGACTTTCCCCAAAAGTCCAATTTTTTTGCATATTTGGGCTGTGCTGAGAGTCCTGACGGGTTTTGGAACGATTTCCGGCGCTCCCTGGCCCAAAAGTGTTTTTTGGCCGTTTTTGAAATTTTGAAAAAATGCGTAACCACCCCCCCTTACGAAAAAGTCAAAAATTGACTTTCCCCAAAAGTCCAATTTTTTTGCATATTTGAGGTGTGCCGAGAGTCCTGACGGGTTTTTGGAAAGTTTCCTGGCGCTCCCTGGCCCAAAAGTGTTTTTTGACCGTTTTTGAAATTTTGAAAAAATGCGTAACCACCCCCCCTTACGAAAAAGTCAAAAATTGACTTTCCCCAAAATTCCAATTTTTTTGCATATATGGGCTGTGCTGAGAGTCCTGACGGGTTTTTGGAAAGGTTCCTGGCGCTCCCTGGCCACAAAGTGTTTTTTGACCGTTTTTGAAATTTTGATAAAATGCGTAACCAACCCCCTTTACGAAAAAGTCAAAAATTGACTTTCCCCAAAAGTCCAATTTTTTTGCATATTTGAGGTTTGCCGAGAGTCCTGACTGGTTTTTGGAACGTTTCCCGGCTCTCCCTGGCCCAAAAGTGTTTTTTGACCGTTTTTGAAATTTTGAAAAAATGCGTAACCACCCCCCCCTTACGAAAAAGTCAAAAATTGACTTTCCCCAAAAGTCCACTTTTTTTGCATATTTGGGCTGTGCCGAGAGTCTTGACTGGGTTTTGGAACGTTTTCCGGCGCTCCCTGGCCCAAAAGTGTTTTTTGGCCGTTTTTGAAATTTTGAAAAAATGCGTAACCACCCCCCCTTACGAAAAAGTCAAAAATTGACTTTCCCCAAAAGTCCAATTTTTTTGCATATTTGAGGTGTGCCGAGAGTCCTGACGGGTTTTTGGAAAGTTTCCTGGCACTCCCCGGCCCAAAAGTGTTTTTTGACCGTTTTTGAAATTTTGAAAAAATGCGTAACCACCCCCCCTTACGAAAAAGTCAAAAATGGACTTTCCCCAAAAGTCCAATTTTTTTGCATATTTGAGGTTTGCCGAGAGTCCTGACGGGTTTTTGGAACGTTTCCCGGCGCTCCCTGTCCCAAAAGTATTTTTTGACCGTTTTTGAAATTTTGAAAAAATGCGTAACCACCCCCCCTTACGAAAAAGTCAAAAATTGACTTTCCCCAAAAGTCCACTTTTTTTGCATATTTGGACTGTGCCGAGAGTCCTGACTGGGTTTTGGAACGTTTTCCGGCGCTCCCTGGCCCAAAACTGTTTTTTGACCGTTTTTGAAATTTTGAAAAAATGCGTAACCACCCCCCCTTACGAAAAAGTCAAAAATTGACTTTCCCCAAAAGTCCACTTTTTTTTGCATATTTGGGCTGTGCCGAGAGTCTTGACTGGCTTTTGGAACGTTTCCCGGTACTCCCTGGCCCAAAAGTGTTTTTTGACCGTTTTTCAAATTTTGAAAAAATGCGTAACCACCCCCCCTTACGAAAATGTCAAAAATTGACTTTCCCCAAAAGTCCAATTTTTTTGCATATTTTGGGCTGTGCTGAGAGTCCTGACTGGTTTTTGGAACGCTTCTCGGCGCTCCCTGGACCAAAACTGTTTTTTGACTGTATTTGAAATTTTGAAAAAATGCGTAACCACCCCCCCTTACGAAAAAGTCAAAAATTGACTTTCCCCAAATGTCCAATTTTTTTGCATATATGGGCTGTGCTGAGAGTCCTGACGGGTTTTTGGAAAGTTTCCTGGCGCTCCCTGGCCACAAAGTGTTTTTTGACCGTTTTTGAAATTTTGAAAAAATGCGTAACCACCCCCCTTTACGAAAAAGTCAAAAATTGAATTTCCCCAAAAGTCCAATTTTTTTGCATATTTGAGGTTTGCCGAGAGTCCTGACTGGTTTTTGGAACGTTTCCTGGCGCGCCCTGGCCCAAAAGTGTTTTTTTGACCGTTTTTGAAATTTTGAAAAAATGCGTAACCACCCGCCCTTACGAAAAAGTCAAAAATTGACTTTCCCCAAAAGTCCACTTTTTTTGCACATTTGGGCTGTGCCGAGAGTCTTTACTGGGTTTTGGAACGTTTTCCGGCGCTCCCTGGCCCAAAAGTGTTTTTTGGCTGTTTTTGAAATTTTGAAAAAATGCGTAACCCCTTACGAAAAAGTCGAAAATTGACTTTCCCCAAAAGTCCAATTTTTTTGCATATTTGGGCTGTGCCGAGAGTCGTGACTGGGTTTTGGAACGTTTTCCGGCGCTCCCTGGCCCAAAAGTGTTTTTTTACCGTTTTTGAAATTTTGAAAAAATGCGTCACCACCCCCCCTTACGAAAAAGCAAAAATTGACTTTCCCCAAAAGTCCAATTTTTTTGCATATATGGGCTGTGCTGAGAGTCCTGACTGGTTTTTGGAAAGTTTCCTGGCGCTCCCTGGCCACAAAGTGTTTTTTGACCGTTTTTGAAATTTTGAAAAAATGCGTAACCAACCCCCTTTACGAAAAAGTCAAAAATTTACTTTCCACAAAAGTCCGATTTTTTTGCATATTTGAGGTTTGCCGAGAGTCCTGACTGGTTTTTGGAACGTTTCCTGGCTCTCCCTGGCCCAAAAGTGTTTTTTTACCGTTTTTGAAATTTTGAAAAAATGCGTCACCACCCCCCCTTACGAAAAAGCAAAAATTGACTTTCCCCAAAAGTCCACTTTTTTTGCATATTTGGGCTGTGCCGAGAGTCTTTACTGGGTTTTGGAACGTTTTCCGGCGCTCCCTGGCCCAAAAGTGTTTTTTGGCTGTTTTTGAAATTTTAAAAAAATGCGTAACCCCTTACGAAAAAGTCGAAAATTGACTTTCCCCAAAAGTCCAATTTTTTTGCATATTTGGGCTGTGCTGAGAGTCCTGACGGGTTTTGGAACGTTTTCCGGCGCTCCCTGGCCCAAAAGTGTTTTTTGGCCGTTTTTGAAATTTTGAAAAAATGCGTAACCACCCCCCCTTACGAAAAAGTCAAAAATTGACTTTCCCCAAAAGTCCAATTTTTTTGCATATTTGAGGTGTGCCGAGAGTCCTGACGGGTTTTTGGAAAGTTTCCTGGCGCTCCCTGGCCCAATAGTGTTTTTTGACCGTTTTTGAAATTTTTAAAAAATGCGTAACCACCCCCCCTTACGAAAAATTCAAAAATTGACTTTCCCCAAAATTCCAATTTTTTTGCATATATGGGCTGTGCTGAGAGTCCTGACGGGTTTTTGGAAAGTTTCCTGGCGCTCCCTGGCCACAAAGTGTTTTTTGACCGTTTTTGAAATTTTGATAAAATGCGTAACCAACCCCCTTTACGAAAAAGTCAAAAATTGACTTTCCCCAAAAGTCCAATTTTTTTGCATATTTGAGGTTTGCCGAGAGTCCTGACTGGTTTTTGGAACGTTTCCCGGCTCTCCCTGGCCCAAAAGTGTTTTTTTACCGTTTTTGAAATTTTGAAAAAATGCGTAACCACCCCCCCTTACGAAAAAGTCAAAAATTGATTTTCCCCAAAAGTCCAATTTTTTTGCATATTTGGGCTGTGCTGAGAGTCCTGACGGGTTTTTGGAACGTTTCCTGGCGCGCCCTGGCCCAAAAGTGTTTTTTGACCGTTTTTGAAATTTTGAAAAAATGCGTAACCACCCCCCCTTACGAAAAAGTCAAAAATTGACTTTCCCCAAAAGTCCACTTTTTTTGCATATTTGGGCTGTGCCAAGAGTCTTGACTGGGTTTTGGAACGTTTTCCGGCGCTCCCTGGCCCAAAAGTGTTTTTTGGCCGTTTTTGAAAATTTGAAAAAATGCGTAACCACCCCCCCTTACGAAAAAGTCAAAAATTGACTTTCCCCAAAAGTCCAATTTTTTTGCATATTTGAGGTGTGCCGAGAGTCCTGACAGGTTTTTGGAAAGTTTCCCGACACTCCCTGGCCCAAAAGTGTTTTTTGACCGTTTTTGAAATTTTGAAAAAATGCGTAACCACCCCCCCTTACGAAAAAGTCAAAAATTGACTTTCCCCAAAAGTCCAATTTTTTTGCATATTTGGGCTGTGCTGAGAGTCCTGACTGGTTTTTGGAACGCTTCTCGGCGCTCCCTGGACCAAAACTGTTTTTTGACTGTATTTGAAATTTTGAAAAAATGCGTAACCACCCCCCCTTACGAAAAAGTCAAAAATTGACTTTCCCCAAATGTCCAATTTTTTTTGCATATAAGGGCTGTGCTGAGAGTCCTGACGGGTTTTTGGAAAGTTTCCTGGCGCTCCCTGGCCACAAAGTGTTTTTTGACCGTTTTTGAAATTTTGAAAAAATGCGTAACCACCCGCCCTTACGAAAAAGTCAAAAATTGACTTTCCCCAAAAGTCCACTTTTTTTGCACATTTGGGCTGTGCCGAGAGTCTTTACTGGGTTTTGGAACGTTTTCCGGCGCTCCCTGGCCCAAAAGTGTTTTTTGGCTGTTTTTGAAATTTTTAAAAAATGCGTAACCCCTTACGAAAAAGTCGAAAATTGACTTTCCCCAAAAGTCCAATTTTTTTGCATATTTGGGCTGTGCCGAGAGTCGTGACTGGGTTTTGGAACGTTTTCCGGCGCTCCCTGGCCCAAAAGTGTTTTTTTACCGTTTTTGAAATTTTGAAAAAATGCGTCACCACCCCCCCTTACGAAAAAGCAAAAATTGACTTTCCCCAAAAGTCCAATTTTTTTGCATATATCGGCTGTGCTGAGAGTCCTGACTGGTTTTTGGAAAGTTTCCTGGCGCTCCCTGGCCACAAAGTGTTTTTTGACCGTTTTTGAAATTTTGAAAAAATGCGTAACCAACCCCCTTTACGAAAAAGTCAAAAATTTACTTTCCCCAAAAGTCCGATTTTTTTGCATATTTGAGGTTTGCCGAGAGTCCTGACTGGTTTTTGGAACGTTTTCCGGCGCTCCCTGGCCCAAAAGTGTTTTTTGACCATTTTTGAAATTTTGAAAAAATGCGTAACCACGCCCCCTTACGAAAAAGTCAAAAATTGACTTTCCCCAAAAGTCCACTTTTTTTGCATATTTGGGCTGTGCCGAGAGTCTTTACTGGGTTTTGGAACGTTTTCCGGCGCTCCCTGGCCCAAAAGTGTTTTTTGGCTGTTTTTGAAATTTTAAAAAAAATGCGTAACCCCTTACGAAAAAGTCAAAAATTGACTTTCCCCAAAAGTCCACTTTTTTTGCATATTTGGGCTGTGCCAAGAGTCTTGACTGGGTTTTGGAACGTTTTCCGGCGCTCCCTGGCCCAAAAGTGTTTTTTGGCCGTTTTTGAAATTTTGAAAAAATGCGTAACCACCCCCCCCTTACGAAAAAGTCAAAAATTGACTTTCCCCAAAAGTCCAATTTTTTTGCATATTTGAGGTGTGCCGAGAGTCCTGACGGGTTTTTGGAAAGTTTCCCGGCACTCCCTGGCCCAAAAGTGTTTTTTGACCGTTTTTGAAATTTTGAAAAAATGCGTAACCACCCCCCCTTACGAAAAAGTCAAAAATTGACTTTCCCCAAAAGTCAAATTTTTTTGCATATTTGGGCTGTGCTGAGAGTCCTGACTGGTTTTTGGAACGCTTCTCGGCGCTCCCTGGACCAAAACTGTTTTTTGACTGTATTTGAAATTTTGAAAAAATGCGTAACCACCCCCCCTTACGAAAAAGTCAAAAATTGACTTTCCCCAAATGTCCAATTTTTTTGCATATATGGGCTGTGCTGAGAGTCCTGACGGGTTTTTGGAAAGTTTCCTGGCGCTCCCTGGCCACAAAGTGTTTTTTGACCGTTTTTGAAATTTTGAAAAAATGCGTAACCACCCCCCTATACGAAAAAGTCAAAAATTGACTTTCCCCAAAAGTCCAATTTTTTTGCATATTTGAGGTTTGCCGAGAGTCCTGACTGGTTTTTGGAACGTTTCCTGGCGCGCCCTGGCCACAAAGTGTTTTTTGACCGTTTTTGAAATTTTGAAAAAATGCGTAACCACCCCCCTATACGAAAAAGTCAAAAATTGACTTTCCCCAAATGTCCAATTTTTTTGCATATATGGGCTGTGCCGAGAGTCTTTACTGGGTTTTGGAACGTTTTCCGGCGCTCCCTGGCCCAAAAGTGTTTTTTGGCTGTTTTTGAAATTTTGTAAAAATGCGTAACCCCTTACGAAAAAGTCGAAAATTGACTTTCCCCAAAAGTCCAATTTTTTTGCATATTTGGGCTGTGCTGAGAGTCCTGACGGGTTTTGGAACGATTTCCGGCGCTCCCTGGCCCAAAAGTGTTTTTTGGCCGTTTTTGAAATTTTGAAAAAATGCGTAACCACCCCCCCTTACGAAAAAGTCAAAAATTGACTTTCCCCAAAAGTCCAATTTTTCTGCATATTTGAGGTGTGCTGAGAGTCCTGACGGGTTTTTGGAAAGTTTCCTGGCGCTCCCTGGCCACAAAGTGTTTTTTGACCGTTTTTGAAATTTTGATAAAATGCGTAACCAACCCCCTTTACGAAAAAGTCAAAAATTGACTTTCCCCAAAAGTCCAATTTTTTTGCATATATGGGCTGTGCTGAGAGTCCTGACGGGTTTTTGGAAAGTTTCCACGCGCTCCCTGGCCCAAAAGTATTTTTTGACCGTTTTAAATTTTGAAAAAATGCGTAACCACCCCCCCTTACGAAAAAGTCAAAAATTGACTTTCCCCAAAAGTCCACTTTTTTTGCATATTTGGGCTGTGCCGAGAGTCTTGACTGGGTTTTGGAACGTTTTCCGGCTCTCCCTGGCCCAAAAGTGTTTTTTGGCTGTTTTTGAAATTTTGAAAAAATGCGTAACCCCTTACGAAAAAGTCGAAAATTGACTTTCCCCAAAAGTCCAATTTTTCTGCATATTTGAGGTGTGCTGAGAGTCCTGACGGGTTTTTGGAAAGTTTCCTGGCGCTCCCTGGCCACAAAGTGTTTTTTGACCGTTTTTGAAATTTTGATAAAATGCGTAACCAACCCCCTTTACGAAAAAGTCAAAAATTGACTTTCCCCAAAAGTCCAATTTTTTTGCATATTTGAGGTTTGCCGAGAGACCTGACTGGTTTTTGGAACGTTTCCCGGCTCTCCCTGGCCCAAAAGTGTTTTTTTTACCGTTTTTGTAATTTTGAAAAAATGCGACACCACCCCCCCCTTACGAAAAAGCAAAAATTGACTTTCCCCAAAAGTCCAATTTTTTTGCATATTTGAGGTGTGCTGAGAGTCCTGACGGGTTTTTGGAAAGTTTCCCGGCACTCCCTGGCCACAAAGTGTTTTTTGACCGTTTTTGAAATTTTGAAAAAATGCGTAACCACCCCCCTATACGAAAAAGTCAAAAATTGACTTTCCCCAAAAGTCCAATTTTTTTGCATATTTGAGGTTTGCCGAGAGTCTTTACTGGGTTTTGGAACGTTTTCCGGCGCTCCCTGGCCACAAAGTGTTTTTTGACCGTTTTTGAAATTTTGAAAAAATGCGTAACCACCCCCCTATACGAAAAAGTCAAAAATTGACTTTCCCTAAAAGTCCAATTTTTTTGCATATTTGAGGTTTGCCGAGAGTCCTGACTGGTTTTTGGAACGTTTCCTGGCGCGCCCTGGCCCAAAAGTGTTTTTTTGACCGTTTTTGAAATTTTGAAAAAATGCGACACCACCCCCCCTTACGAAAAAGCAAAAATTGACTTTCCCCAAAAGTCCAATTTTTTTGCATATTTGGACTGTGCCGAGAGTCCTGACTGGGTTTTGGAACGTTTTCCGGCGGTCCCTGCCCCAAAAGTGTTTTTTGACCATTTTTGAAATTTTGAAAAAATGCGTAACCACCCCCCACTTACGAAAATGTCAAAAATTGACTTTCCCCAAAAGTCCAATTTTTTTGCATATTTGAGGTTTGCCGAGAGACCTGACTGGTTTTTGGAACGTTTCCCGGCTCTCCCTGGCCCAAAAGTGTTTTTTTACCGTTTTTGAAATTTTGAAAAAATGCGTCACCACCCCCCCTTACGAAAAAGTCAAAAATTTACTTTCCCCAAAAGTCCAATTTTTTGCATATTTGAGGTTTGCCGAGAGACCTGACTGGTTTTTGGAACGTTTTCCGGCGCTCCCTGGCCCAAAAGTGTTATTTGACCGTTTTTGAAATTTTGAAAAAATGCGTAACCACCCCCCCTTACGAAAAAGTCAAAAATTGACGTTCCCCAAAAGTCCACTTTTTTTGCATATTTGGGCTGTGCCGAGAGTCTTGACTGGGTTTTGGAACGTTTCCCGGCGCTCCCTGGCCCAAAAGTGTTTTTTGACCGTTTTTGAAATTTTGAAAAAATGCGTAACCACCCCCCCTTACGAAAATGTCAAAAATTGACTTTCCCCAAAAGTCCACTTTTTTTGCATATTTGGGTTGTGCCGAGAGTCTTGACTGGGTTTTGTAACGTTTTCCGGCGCTCCCTGGCCCAAAAGTGTTTTTTGGCTGTTTTTGACCTTTTGAAAAAATGCGTAACCCTTTACGAAAAAGTCAAAAATTTACTTTACCCAAAAGTCCAATTTTTTTGCATATTTGAGGTTTGCCGAGAGTCCTGACGGATTTTTGGAACGTTTCCCGGCGCTCCTTGTCCCAAAAGTATTTTTTTACCGTTTTTGAAATTTTGAAAAAATGCGTAACCACCCCCCCTTACGAAAAAGTCAAAAATTGACTTTCCCCAAAAGTCCACTTTTTTTGCATTTTTGGGCTGTGCTGAGAGTCCTGACGGGTTTTTGGAACGTTTCCTGGCGCTCCCTGGCCACAAAGTGTTTTTTGACCGTTTTTGAAATTTTGATAAAATGCGTAACCAACCCCCTTTACGAAAAAGTCAAAAATTGACTTTCCCCAAAAGTCCAATTTTTTTGCATATTTGAGGTTTGCCGAGAGTCCTGACTGTTTTTTGGAACGTTTCCCGGCTCTCCCTGGCCCAAAAGTGTTTTTTTACCGTTTTTGAAATTTTGAAAAAATGCGTAACCACCCCCCCTTACGAAAAAGTCAAAAATTGATTTTCCCCAAAAGTCCAATTTTTTTGCATATTTGGGCTGTGCTGAGAGTCCTGACGGGTTTTTGGAACGTTTCCTGGCGCGCCCTGGCCCAAAAGTGTTTTTTGACCGTTTTTGAAATTTTGAAAAAATGCGTAACCACCCCCCCTTACGAAAAAGTCAAAAATTGACTTTCCCCAAAAGTCCACTTTTTTTGCATATTTGGGCTGTGCCAAGAGTCTTGACTGGGTTTTGGAACGTTTTCCGGCGCTCCCTGGCCCAAAAGTGTTTTTTGGCCGTTTTTGAAAATTTGAAAAAATGCGTAACCACCCCCCCTTACGAAAAAGTCAAAAATTGACTTTCCCCAAAAGTCCAATTTTTTTGCATATTTGAGGTGTGCCGAGAGTCCTGACAGGTTTTTGGAAAGTTTCCCGACACTCCCTGGCCCAAAAGTGTTTTTTGACCGTTTTTGAAATTTTGAAAAAATGCGTAACCACCCCCCCTTACGAAAAAGTCAAAAATTGACTTTCCCCAAAAGTCCAATTTTTTTGCATATTTGGGCTGTGCTGAGAGTCCTGACTGGTTTTTGGAACGCTTCTCGGCGCTCCCTGGACCAAAACTGTTTTTTGACTGTATTTGAAATTTTGAAAAAATGCGTAACCACCCCCCCTTACGAAAAAGTCAAAAATTGACTTTCCCCAAATGTCCAATTTTTTTTGCATATAAGGGCTGTGCTGAGAGTCCTGACGGGTTTTTGGAAAGTTTCCTGGCGCTCCCTGGCCACAAAGTGTTTTTTGACCGTTTTTGAAATTTTGAAAAAATGCGTAACCACCCGCCCTTACGAAAAAGTCAAAAATTGACTTTCCCCAAAAGTCCACTTTTTTTGCACATTTGGGCTGTGCCGAGAGTCTTTACTGGGTTTTGGAACGTTTTCCGGCGCTCCCTGGCCCAAAAGTGTTTTTTGGCTGTTTTTGAAATTTTTAAAAAATGCGTAACCCCTTACGAAAAAGTCGAAAATTGACTTTCCCCAAAAGTCCAATTTTTTTGCATATTTGGGCTGTGCCGAGAGTCGTGACTGGGTTTTGGAACGTTTTCCGGCGCTCCCTGGCCCAAAAGTGTTTTTTTACCGTTTTTGAAATTTTGAAAAAATGCGTCACCACCCCCCCTTACGAAAAAGCAAAAATTGACTTTCCCCAAAAGTCCAATTTTTTTGCATATATCGGCTGTGCTGAGAGTCCTGACTGGTTTTTGGAAAGTTTCCTGGCGCTCCCTGGCCACAAAGTGTTTTTTGACCGTTTTTGAAATTTTGAAAAAATGCGTAACCAACCCCCTTTACGAAAAAGTCAAAAATTTACTTTCCCCAAAAGTCCGATTTTTTTGCATATTTGAGGTTTGCCGAGAGTCCTGACTGGTTTTTGGAACGTTTTCCGGCGCTCCCTGGCCCAAAAGTGTTTTTTGACCATTTTTGAAATTTTGAAAAAATGCGTAACCACGCCCCCTTACGAAAAAGTCAAAAATTGACTTTCCCCAAAAGTCCACTTTTTTTGCATATTTGGGCTGTGCCGAGAGTCTTTACTGGGTTTTGGAACGTTTTCCGGCGCTCCCTGGCCCAAAAGTGTTTTTTGGCTGTTTTTGAAATTTTAAAAAAAATGCGTAACCCCTTACGAAAAAGTCAAAAATTGACTTTCCCCAAAAGTCCACTTTTTTTGCATATTTGGGCTGTGCCAAGAGTCTTGACTGGGTTTTGGAACGTTTTCCGGCGCTCCCTGGCCCAAAAGTGTTTTTTGGCCGTTTTTGAAATTTTGAAAAAATGCGTAACCACCCCCCCCTTACGAAAAAGTCAAAAATTGACTTTCCCCAAAAGTCCAATTTTTTTGCATATTTGAGGTGTGCCGAGAGTCCTGACGGGTTTTTGGAAAGTTTCCCGGCACTCCCTGGCCCAAAAGTGTTTTTTGACCGTTTTTGAAATTTTGAAAAAATGCGTAACCACCCCCCCTTACGAAAAAGTCAAAAATTGACTTTCCCCAAAAGTCAAATTTTTTTGCATATTTGGGCTGTGCTGAGAGTCCTGACTGGTTTTTGGAACGCTTCTCGGCGCTCCCTGGACCAAAACTGTTTTTTGACTGTATTTGAAATTTTGAAAAAATGCGTAACCACCCCCCCTTACGAAAAAGTCAAAAATTGACTTTCCCCAAATGTCCAATTTTTTTGCATATATGGGCTGTGCTGAGAGTCCTGACGGGTTTTTGGAAAGTTTCCTGGCGCTCCCTGGCCACAAAGTGTTTTTTGACCGTTTTTGAAATTTTGAAAAAATGCGTAACCACCCCCCTATACGAAAAAGTCAAAAATTGACTTTCCCCAAAAGTCCAATTTTTTTGCATATTTGAGGTTTGCCGAGAGTCCTGACTGGTTTTTGGAACGTTTCCTGGCGCGCCCTGGCCCAAAAGTGTTTTTTTGACCGTTTTTGAAATTTTGAAAAAATGCGTAACCACCCCCCCTTACGAAAAAGTCAAAAATTGACTTTCCCCAAATGTCCAATTTTTTTGCATATATGGGCTGTGCCGAGAGTCTTTACTGGGTTTTGGAACGTTTTCCGGCGCTCCCTGGCCCAAAAGTGTTTTTTGGCTGTTTTTGAAATTTTGTAAAAATGCGTAACCCCTTACGAAAAAGTCGAAAATTGACTTTCCCCAAAAGTCCAATTTTTTTGCATATTTGGGCTGTGCTGAGAGTCCTGACGGGTTTTGGAACGATTTCCGGCGCTCCCTGGCCCAAAAGTGTTTTTTGGCCGTTTTTGAAATTTTGAAAAAATGCGTAACCACCCCCCCTTACGAAAAAGTCAAAAATTGACTTTCCCCAAAAGTCCAATTTTTCTGCATATTTGAGGTGTGCTGAGAGTCCTGACGGGTTTTTGGAAAGTTTCCTGGCGCTCCCTGGCCACAAAGTGTTTTTTGACCGTTTTTGAAATTTTGATAAAATGCGTAACCAACCCCCTTTACGAAAAAGTCAAAAATTGACTTTCCCCAAAAGTCCAATTTTTTTGCATATATGGGCTGTGCTGAGAGTCCTGACGGGTTTTTGGAAAGTTTCCACGCGCTCCCTGGCCCAAAAGTATTTTTTGACCGTTTTAAATTTTGAAAAAATGCGTAACCACCCCCCCTTACGAAAAAGTCAAAAATTGACTTTCCCCAAAAGTCCACTTTTTTTGCATATTTGGGCTGTGCCGAGAGTCTTGACTGGGTTTTGGAACGTTTTCCGGCTCTCCCTGGCCCAAAAGTGTTTTTTGGCTGTTTTTGAAATTTTGAAAAAATGCGTAACCCCTTACGAAAAAGTCGAAAATTGACTTTCCCCAAAAGTCCAATTTTTTTGCATATTTGGGCTGTGCTGAGAGTCCTGACGGGTTTTTGGAACGTTTCCCGGCGCTCCCTGTCCCAAAAGTATTTTTTTACCGTTTTTGAAATTTTGAAAAAATGCGTAACCACCCCCCCTTACAAAAAAGTCTAAAATTGACTTTCCCCAAAAGTCCACTTTTTTTGCATATTTGGGCTGTGCTGAGAGTCCTGACGGGTTTTTGGAACGTTTCCTGGCGCTCCCTGGGACTAAAGTGTTTTTTGACCGTTTTTGACATTTTGAAAAAATGCGTAACCACCCCCCCTTACGAAAAAGTCAAAAATTGACTTTCCCCAAAAGTCCAATTTTTCTGCATATTTGAGGTGTGCTGAGAGTCCTGACGGGTTTTTGGAAAGTTTCCTGGCGCTCCCTGGCCACAAAGTGTTTTTTGACCGTTTTTGAAATTTTGATAAAATGCGTAACCAACCCCCTTTACGAAAAAGTCAAAAATTGACTTTCCCCAAAAGTCCAATTTTTTTGCATATTTGAGGTTTGCCGAGAGACCTGACTGGTTTTTGGAACGTTTCCCGGCTCTCCCTGGCCCAAAAGTGTTTTTTTTACCGTTTTTGTAATTTTGAAAAAATGCGACACCACCCCCCCCTTACGAAAAAGCAAAAATTGACTTTCCCCAAAAGTCCAATTTTTTTGCATATTTGAGGTGTGCTGAGAGTCCTGACGGGTTTTTGGAAAGTTTCCCGGCACTCCCTGGCCACAAAGTGTTTTTTGACCGTTTTTGAAATTTTGAAAAAATGCGTAACCACCCCCCTATACGAAAAAGTCAAAAATTGACTTTCCCCAAAAGTCCAATTTTTTTGCATATTTGAGGTTTGCCGAGAGTCTTTACTGGGTTTTGGAACGTTTTCCGGCGCTCCCTGGCCACAAAGTGTTTTTTGACCGTTTTTGAAATTTTGAAAAAATGCGTAACCACCCCCCTATACGAAAAAGTCAAAAATTGACTTTCCCTAAAAGTCCAATTTTTTTGCATATTTGAGGTTTGCCGAGAGTCCTGACTGGTTTTTGGAACGTTTCCTGGCGCGCCCTGGCCCAAAAGTGTTTTTTTGACCGTTTTTGAAATTTTGAAAAAATGCGACACCACCCCCCCTTACGAAAAAGCAAAAATTGACTTTCCCCAAAAGTCCAATTTTTTTGCATATTTGGACTGTGCCGAGAGTCCTGACTGGGTTTTGGAACGTTTTCCGGCGGTCCCTGCCCCAAAAGTGTTTTTTGACCATTTTTGAAATTTTGAAAAAATGCGTAACCACCCCCCACTTACGAAAATGTCAAAAATTGACTTTCCCCAAAAGTCCAATTTTTTTGCATATTTGAGGTTTGCCGAGAGACCTGACTGGTTTTTGGAACGTTTCCCGGCTCTCCCTGGCCCAAAAGTGTTTTTTTACCGTTTTTGAAATTTTGAAAAAATGCGTCACCACCCCCCCTTACGAAAAAGTCAAAAATTTACTTTCCCCAAAAGTCCAATTTTTTGCATATTTGAGGTTTGCCGAGAGACCTGACTGGTTTTTGGAACGTTTTCCGGCGCTCCCTGGCCCAAAAGTGTTATTTGACCGTTTTTGAAATTTTGAAAAAATGCGTAACCACCCCCCCTTACGAAAAAGTCAAAAATTGACGTTCCCCAAAAGTCCACTTTTTTTGCATATTTGGGCTGTGCCGAGAGTCTTGACTGGGTTTTGGAACGTTTCCCGGCGCTCCCTGGCCCAAAAGTGTTTTTTGACCGTTTTTGAAATTTTGAAAAAATGCGTAACCACCCCCCCTTACGAAAATGTCAAAAATTGACTTTCCCCAAAAGTCCACTTTTTTTGCATATTTGGGTTGTGCCGAGAGTCTTGACTGGGTTTTGTAACGTTTTCCGGCGCTCCCTGGCCCAAAAGTGTTTTTTGGCTGTTTTTGACCTTTTGAAAAAATGCGTAACCCTTTACGAAAAAGTCAAAAATTTACTTTACCCAAAAGTCCAATTTTTTTGCATATTTGAGGTTTGCCGAGAGTCCTGACGGATTTTTGGAACGTTTCCCGGCGCTCCTTGTCCCAAAAGTATTTTTTTACCGTTTTTGAAATTTTGAAAAAATGCGTAACCACCCCCCCTTACGAAAAAGTCAAAAATTGACTTTCCCCAAAAGTCCACTTTTTTTGCATTTTTGGGCTGTGCTGAGAGTCCTGACGGGTTTTTGGAACGTTTCCTGGCGCTCCCTGGCCACAAAGTGTTTTTTGACCGTTTTTGAAATTTTGATAAAATGCGTAACCAACCCCCTTTACGAAAAAGTCAAAAATTGACTTTCCCCAAAAGTCCAATTTTTTTGCATATTTGAGGTTTGCCGAGAGTCCTGACTGTTTTTTGGAACGTTTCCCGGCTCTCCCTGGCCCAAAAGTGTTTTTTTACCGTTTTTGAAATTTTGAAAAAATGCGTAACCACCCCCCCTTACGAAAAAGTCAAAAATTGATTTTCCCCAAAAGTCCAATTTTTTTGCATATTTGGGCTGTGCTGAGAGTCCTGACGGGTTTTTGGAACGTTTCCTGGCGCGCCCTGGCCCAAAAGTGTTTTTTGACCGTTTTTGAAATTTTGAAAAAATGCGTAACCACCCCCCCTTACGAAAAAGTCAAAAATTGACTTTCCCCAAAAGTCCACTTTTTTTGCATATTTGGGCTGTGCCAAGAGTCTTGACTGGGTTTTGGAACGTTTTCCGGCGCTCCCTGGCCCAAAAGTGTTTTTTGGCCGTTTTTGAAAATTTGAAAAAATGCGTAACCACCCCCCCTTACGAAAAAGTCAAAAATTGACTTTCCCCAAAAGTCCAATTTTTTTGCATATTTGAGGTGTGCCGAGAGTCCTGACAGGTTTTTGGAAAGTTTCCCGACACTCCCTGGCCCAAAAGTGTTTTTTGACCGTTTTTGAAATTTTGAAAAAATGCGTAACCACCCCCCCTTACGAAAAAGTCAAAAATTGACTTTCCCCAAAAGTCCAATTTTTTTGCATATTTGGGCTGTGCTGAGAGTCCTGACTGGTTTTTGGAACGCTTCTCGGCGCTCCCTGGACCAAAACTGTTTTTTGACTGTATTTGAAATTTTGAAAAAATGCGTAACCACCCCCCCTTACGAAAAAGTCAAAAATTGACTTTCCCCAAATGTCCAATTTTTTTTGCATATAAGGGCTGTGCTGAGAGTCCTGACGGGTTTTTGGAAAGTTTCCTGGCGCTCCCTGGCCACAAAGTGTTTTTTGACCGTTTTTGAAATTTTGAAAAAATGCGTAACCACCCGCCCTTACGAAAAAGTCAAAAATTGACTTTCCCCAAAAGTCCACTTTTTTTGCACATTTGGGCTGTGCCGAGAGTCTTTACTGGGTTTTGGAACGTTTTCCGGCGCTCCCTGGCCCAAAAGTGTTTTTTGGCTGTTTTTGAAATTTTTAAAAAATGCGTAACCCCTTACGAAAAAGTCGAAAATTGACTTTCCCCAAAAGTCCAATTTTTTTGCATATTTGGGCTGTGCCGAGAGTCGTGACTGGGTTTTGGAACGTTTTCCGGCGCTCCCTGGCCCAAAAGTGTTTTTTTACCGTTTTTGAAATTTTGAAAAAATGCGTCACCACCCCCCCTTACGAAAAAGCAAAAATTGACTTTCCCCAAAAGTCCAATTTTTTTGCATATATCGGCTGTGCTGAGAGTCCTGACTGGTTTTTGGAAAGTTTCCTGGCGCTCCCTGGCCACAAAGTGTTTTTTGACCGTTTTTGAAATTTTGAAAAAATGCGTAACCAACCCCCTTTACGAAAAAGTCAAAAATTTACTTTCCCCAAAAGTCCGATTTTTTTGCATATTTGAGGTTTGCCGAGAGTCCTGACTGGTTTTTGGAACGTTTTCCGGCGCTCCCTGGCCCAAAAGTGTTTTTTGACCATTTTTGAAATTTTGAAAAAATGCGTAACCACGCCCCCTTACGAAAAAGTCAAAAATTGACTTTCCCCAAAAGTCCACTTTTTTTGCATATTTGGGCTGTGCCGAGAGTCTTTACTGGGTTTTGGAACGTTTTCCGGCGCTCCCTGGCCCAAAAGTGTTTTTTGGCTGTTTTTGAAATTTTAAAAAAAATGCGTAACCCCTTACGAAAAAGTCAAAAATTGACTTTCCCCAAAAGTCCACTTTTTTTGCATATTTGGGCTGTGCCAAGAGTCTTGACTGGGTTTTGGAACGTTTTCCGGCGCTCCCTGGCCCAAAAGTGTTTTTTGGCCGTTTTTGAAATTTTGAAAAAATGCGTAACCACCCCCCCCTTACGAAAAAGTCAAAAATTGACTTTCCCCAAAAGTCCAATTTTTTTGCATATTTGAGGTGTGCCGAGAGTCCTGACGGGTTTTTGGAAAGTTTCCCGGCACTCCCTGGCCCAAAAGTGTTTTTTGACCGTTTTTGAAATTTTGAAAAAATGCGTAACCACCCCCCCTTACGAAAAAGTCAAAAATTGACTTTCCCCAAAAGTCAAATTTTTTTGCATATTTGGGCTGTGCTGAGAGTCCTGACTGGTTTTTGGAACGCTTCTCGGCGCTCCCTGGACCAAAACTGTTTTTTGACTGTATTTGAAATTTTGAAAAAATGCGTAACCACCCCCCCTTACGAAAAAGTCAAAAATTGACTTTCCCCAAATGTCCAATTTTTTTGCATATATGGGCTGTGCTGAGAGTCCTGACGGGTTTTTGGAAAGTTTCCTGGCGCTCCCTGGCCACAAAGTGTTTTTTGACCGTTTTTGAAATTTTGAAAAAATGCGTAACCACCCCCCTATACGAAAAAGTCAAAAATTGACTTTCCCCAAAAGTCCAATTTTTTTGCATATTTGAGGTTTGCCGAGAGTCCTGACTGGTTTTTGGAACGTTTCCTGGCGCGCCCTGGCCCAAAAGTGTTTTTTTGACCGTTTTTGAAATTTTGAAAAAATGCGTAACCACCCCCCCTTACGAAAAAGTCAAAAATTGACTTTCCCCAAATGTCCAATTTTTTTGCATATATGGGCTGTGCCGAGAGTCTTTACTGGGTTTTGGAACGTTTTCCGGCGCTCCCTGGCCCAAAAGTGTTTTTTGGCTGTTTTTGAAATTTTGTAAAAATGCGTAACCCCTTACGAAAAAGTCGAAAATTGACTTTCCCCAAAAGTCCAATTTTTTTGCATATTTGGGCTGTGCTGAGAGTCCTGACGGGTTTTGGAACGATTTCCGGCGCTCCCTGGCCCAAAAGTGTTTTTTGGCCGTTTTTGAAATTTTGAAAAAATGCGTAACCACCCCCCCTTACGAAAAAGTCAAAAATTGACTTTCCCCAAAAGTCCAATTTTTCTGCATATTTGAGGTGTGCTGAGAGTCCTGACGGGTTTTTGGAAAGTTTCCTGGCGCTCCCTGGCCACAAAGTGTTTTTTGACCGTTTTTGAAATTTTGATAAAATGCGTAACCAACCCCCTTTACGAAAAAGTCAAAAATTGACTTTCCCCAAAAGTCCAATTTTTTTGCATATATGGGCTGTGCTGAGAGTCCTGACGGGTTTTTGGAAAGTTTCCACGCGCTCCCTGGCCCAAAAGTATTTTTTGACCGTTTTAAATTTTGAAAAAATGCGTAACCACCCCCCCTTACGAAAAAGTCAAAAATTGACTTTCCCCAAAAGTCCACTTTTTTTGCATATTTGGGCTGTGCCGAGAGTCTTGACTGGGTTTTGGAACGTTTTCCGGCTCTCCCTGGCCCAAAAGTGTTTTTTGGCTGTTTTTGAAATTTTGAAAAAATGCGTAACCCCTTACGAAAAAGTCGAAAATTGACTTTCCCCAAAAGTCCAATTTTTTTGCATATTTGGGCTGTGCTGAGAGTCCTGACGGGTTTTTGGAACGTTTCCCGGCGCTCCCTGTCCCAAAAGTATTTTTTTACCGTTTTTGAAATTTTGAAAAAATGCGTAACCACCCCCCCTTACAAAAAAGTCTAAAATTGACTTTCCCCAAAAGTCCACTTTTTTTGCATATTTGGGCTGTGCTGAGAGTCCTGACGGGTTTTTGGAACGTTTCCTGGCGCTCCCTGGGACTAAAGTGTTTTTTGACCGTTTTTGACATTTTGAAAAAATGCGTAACCACCCCCCCTTACGAAAAAGTCAAAAATTGACTTTCCCCAAAAGTCCAATTTTTCTGCATATTTGAGGTGTGCTGAGAGTCCTGACGGGTTTTTGGAAAGTTTCCTGGCGCTCCCTGGCCACAAAGTGTTTTTTGACCGTTTTTGAAATTTTGATAAAATGCGTAACCAACCCCCTTTACGAAAAAGTCAAAAATTGACTTTCCCCAAAAGTCCAATTTTTTTGCATATTTGAGGTTTGCCGAGAGACCTGACTGGTTTTTGGAACGTTTCCCGGCTCTCCCTGGCCCAAAAGTGTTTTTTTTACCGTTTTTGTAATTTTGAAAAAATGCGACACCACCCCCCCCTTACGAAAAAGCAAAAATTGACTTTCCCCAAAAGTCCAATTTTTTTGCATATTTGAGGTGTGCTGAGAGTCCTGACGGGTTTTTGGAAAGTTTCCCGGCACTCCCTGGCCACAAAGTGTTTTTTGACCGTTTTTGAAATTTTGAAAAAATGCGTAACCACCCCCCTATACGAAAAAGTCAAAAATTGACTTTCCCCAAAAGTCCAATTTTTTTGCATATTTGAGGTTTGCCGAGAGTCCTGACTGGTTTTTGGAACGTTTCCTGGCGCGCCCTGGCCCAAAAGTGTTTTGTTGACCGTTTTTGAAATTTTGAAAAAATGCGTAACCACCCCCCCTTACGAAAAAGTCAAAAATTGACTTTCCCCAAAAGTCCAATTTTTTTGCATATTTGAGGTGTGCCGAGAGTCCTGACGGGTTTTTGGAAAGTTTCCCGGCACTCCCTGGCCCAAAAGTGTTTTTTGACCGTTTTTGAAATTTTGAAAAAATGCGTAACCACCCCCCCTTACGAAAAAGTCAAAAATTGACTTTCCCCAAATGTCCAATTTTTTTGCATATATGGGCTGTGCCGAGAGTCTTTACTGGGTTTTGGAACGTTTTCCGGCGCTCCCTGGCCACAAAGTGTTTTTTGACCGTTTTTGAAATTTTGAAAAAATGCGTAACCACCCCCCTATACGAAAAAGTCAAAAATTGACTTTCCCTAAAAGTCCAATTTTTTTGCATATTTGAGGTTTGCCGAGAGTCCTGACTGGTTTTTGGAACGTTTCCTGGCGCGCCCTGGCCCAAAAGTGTTTTTTTGACCGTTTTTGAAATTTTGAAAAAATGCGACACCACCCCCCCTTACGAAAAAGCAAAAATTGACTTTCCCCAAAAGTCCAATTTTTTTGCATATTTGGACTGTGCCGAGAGTCCTGACTGGGTTTTGGAACGTTTTCCGGCGGTCCCTGCCCCAAAAGTGTTTTTTGACCATTTTTGAAATTTTGAAAAAATGCGTAACCACCCCCCACTTACGAAAATGTCAAAAATTGACTTTCCCCAAAAGTCCAATTTTTTTGCATATTTGAGGTTTGCCGAGAGACCTGACTGGTTTTTGGAACGTTTCCCGGCTCTCCCTGGCCCAAAAGTGTTTTTTTACCGTTTTTGAAATTTTGAAAAAATGCGTCACCACCCCCCCTTACGAAAAAGTCAAAAATTTACTTTCCCCAAAAGTCCAATTTTTTGCATATTTGAGGTTTGCCGAGAGACCTGACTGGTTTTTGGAACGTTTTCCGGCGCTCCCTGGCCCAAAAGTGTTATTTGACCGTTTTTGAAATTTTGAAAAAATGCGTAACCACCCCCCCTTACGAAAAAGTCAAAAATTGACGTTCCCCAAAAGTCCACTTTTTTTGCATATTTGGGCTGTGCCGAGAGTCTTGACTGGGTTTTGGAACGTTTCCCGGCGCTCCCTGGCCCAAAAGTGTTTTTTGACCGTTTTTGAAATTTTGAAAAAATGCGTAACCACCCCCCCTTACGAAAATGTCAAAAATTGACTTTCCCCAAAAGTCCACTTTTTTTGCATATTTGGGTTGTGCCGAGAGTCTTGACTGGGTTTTGTAACGTTTTCCGGCGCTCCCTGGCCCAAAAGTGTTTTTTGGCTGTTTTTGACCTTTTGAAAAAATGCGTAACCCTTTACGAAAAAGTCAAAAATTTACTTTACCCAAAAGTCCAATTTTTTTGCATATTTGAGGTTTGCCGAGAGTCCTGACGGATTTTTGGAACGTTTCCCGGCGCTCCCTGTCCCAAAAGTATTTTTTTACCGTTTTTGAAATTTTGAAAAAATGCGTAACCACCCCCCCTTACGAAAAAGTCAAAAATTGACTTTCCCCAAAAGTCCACTTTTTTTGCATTTTTGGGCTGTGCTGAGAGTCCTGACGGGTTTTTGGAACGTTTCCTGGCGCTCCCTGGGCCTAAAGTGTTTTTTAAACGTTTTTGACATTTTGAAAAAAATGCGTAACCACCCCCCCTTACGAAAAAGTCAAAAATTTACTTTCCCCAAAAGTCCAATTTTTTGCATATTTGAGGTTTGCCGAGAGACCTGACTGGTTTTTGGAATGTTTCCCGGCTCTCCCTGGCCCAAAATTTTTTTTTTACCGTTTTTGAAATTTTGAAAAAATGCGACACCACCCCCCCTTACGAAAAAGCAAAAATTGACTTTCCCCAAAAGTCCAATTTTTTTGCATATTTGGACTGTGCCGAGAGTCCTGACTGGGTTTTGGAACGTTTTCCGGCGCTCCCTGGCCCAAAAGTGTTTTTTGACCGTTTTTGAAATTTTGAAAAAATGCGTAACCACCCCCCACTTACGAAAATGTCAAAAATTTACTTTCCCCAAAAGTCCAATTTTTTTGCATATTTGGACTGTGCCGAGAGTCCTGACTGGGTTTTGGAACGTTTTCCGGCGCTCCCTGGCCCAAAAGTGTTTTTTGACCGTTTTTGAAATTTTGAAAAAATGCGTAACCACCCCCCACTTACGAAAATGTCAAAAATGCACTTTCCCCAAAAGTCCAATTTTTTTGCATATTTTGGCTGTGCTGAGAGTCCTGACTGATTTTTGGAACGTTTCTCTGCGCTCCCTGGACCAATAGTGATTTTTGACCGTTTTTGAAATTTTGAAAAAATGCGTAACCACCCCCCCTTACGAAAAAGTCAAAAATTGACTTTCCCCAAAAGTCCACTTTTTTTGCATATTTGGGCTGTGCCAAGAGTCCTGACTGGGTCTTGGAACGTTTTCCGGCGCTCCCTGGCCCAAAAGTGTTTTTTGACCGTTTTTGAAATTTTGAAAAAATGCGTAACCACCCCCCCTTACGAAAAAGTCAAAAATTGACTTTCCCCAAAAGTCCAATTTTTTTGCATATTTGAGGTGTGCCGAGAGTCCTGACGGGTTTTTGGAAAGTTTCCTGGCGCTCCCTGGACCAAAAGTGTTTTTTGACCGTTTTTGAAATTTTGAAAAAATGCATAACCACCCCCCCTTACGAAAAAGTCAAAAATTGACTTTCCCCAAAAGTCCACTTTTTTTGCATATTTGGGCTGTGCCAAGAGTCCTGACTGGGTTTTGGAATGTTTTCCGGCGCTCCCTGGCCCAAAAGTGTTTTTTGACCGTTTTTGAAATTTTGAAAAAATGCGTAACCACCCCCCCTTACGAAAAAGTCAAAAATTGACTTTCCCCAAAAGTCCAATTTTTTTGCATATTTGAGGTGTGCCGAGAGTCCTGACGGGTTTTTGGAACGTTTCCTGGCGCTCCCTGGCCCAAAAGTGTTTTTTGACCGTTTTTGAAATTTGGAAAAAATGCGTAACCACCCCCCCCTTACGAAAAAGTCAAAAATTGACTTTCCCCAAAAGTCCACTTTTTTTGCATAATTGGGCTGTGCTGAGAGTCCTGACGGGTTTTTGGAACGTTTCCTGGCGCTCCCTGGCCCAAAAGTGTTTTTTGACCATTTTTGAAATTATGAAAAAATGCGTAACCACCCCCCCCTTACGAAAAAGTCAAAAATTGACTTTCCCCAAAAGTCCAATTTTTTTGCATATTTGAGGTGTGCCGAGAGTCCTGACGGGTTTTTGGAACGTTTCCTGGCGCTCCCTGGCCCAAAAGTGTTTTTTGACCGTTTTTGAAATTTGGAAAAAATGCGTAACCACCCCCCCTTACGAAAAAGTCAAAAATTGACTTTCCCCAAAAGTCCACTTTTTTTGCATATTTGGGCTGTGCCGAGAGTCCTGATGGGTTTTTGGAACGTTTCCCGGCGCTCCCTGGCCCAAAAGTATTTTTTGACCGTTTTTGAAATTTTGAAAAAATGCGTAACCACCCCCCCTTACGAAAAAGTCAAAAATTGACTTTCCCCAAAAGTCCAATTTTTTTGCATATTTGAGGTGTGCCGAGAGTCCTGACGGGTTTTTGGAACGTTTCCCGGCGCTCCCTGGCCCAAAAGTATTTTTTCACCGTTTTTGAAATTTTGAAAAAATGCGTAACCACCCCCCCTTAAGAAAAAGTCAAAAATTGATTTTCCCCAAAAGTCCACTTTTTTTGCATATTTGAGGTGTGCAGAGAGTCCTGACGGGTTTTTGGAAAGTTTCCTGGCGCTCCCTGTCCAAAAAGTATTTTTTGACCGTTTTTGAAATTTTGAAAAAATGCGTAACCACCCCCCCTTACAAAAAATTCAAAAATTGACTTTCCCCAAAAGTCCACTTTTTTTGCATATTTGGGCTGTGCTGAGAGTCCTGACGGGTTTTTGGAACGTTTCCTGGCGCTCCCTGGCCCAAAAGTGTTTTTTGACCATTTTTGAAATTATGAAAAAATGCGTAACCACCCCCCCTTACGAAAATGTCAAAAATTGACTTTCCCCAAAAGTCCACTTTTTTTGCATATTTGGGCTGTGCCGAGAGTCCTGATTGGGTTTTGGAACGTTTTCCGGCGCTCCCTGGCCCAAAAGTGTTTTTTGACCGTTTTTGAAATTTTGAAAAAATGCGTAACCACCCCCCCTTACGAAAAAGTCAAAAATTGACTTTCCCCAAATGTCCAATTTTTTTGCATATATGGGCTGTGCCGAGAGTCTTTACTGGGTTTTGGAACGTTTTCCGGCGCTCCCTGGCCACAAAGTGTTTTTTGACCGTTTTTGAAATTTTGAAAAAATGCGTAACCACCCCCCTATACGAAAAAGTCAAAAATTGACTTTCCCTAAAAGTCCAATTTTTTTGCATATTTGAGGTTTGCCGAGAGTCCTGACTGGTTTTTGGAACGTTTCCTGGCGCGCCCTGGCCCAAAAGTGTTTTTTTGACCGTTTTTGAAATTTTGAAAAAATGCGACACCACCCCCCCTTACGAAAAAGCAAAAATTGACTTTCCCCAAAAGTCCAATTTTTTTGCATATTTGGACTGTGCCGAGAGTCCTGACTGGGTTTTGGAACGTTTTCCGGCGGTCCCTGCCCCAAAAGTGTTTTTTGACCATTTTTGAAATTTTGAAAAAATGCGTAACCACCCCCCACTTACGAAAATGTCAAAAATTGACTTTCCCCAAAAGTCCAATTTTTTTGCATATTTGAGGTTTGCCGAGAGACCTGACTGGTTTTTGGAAAGTTTCCCGGCTCTCCCTGGCCCAAAAGTGTTTTTTTACCGTTTTTGAAATTTTGAAAAAATGCGTCACCACCCCCCCTTACGAAAAAGTCAAAAATTTACTTTCCCCAAAAGTCCAATTTTTTGCATATTTGAGGTTTGCCGAGAGACCTGACTGGTTTTTGGAACGTTTTCCGGCGCTCCCTGGCCCAAAAGTGTTATTTGACCGTTTTTGAAATTTTGAAAAAATGCGTAACCACCCCCCCTTACGAAAAAGTCAAAAATTGACGTTCCCCAAAAGTCCACTTTTTTTGCATATTTGGGCTGTGCCGAGAGTCTTGACTGGGTTTTGGAACGTTTCCCGGCGCTCCCTGGCCCAAAAGTGTTTTTTGACCGTTTTTGAAATTTTGAAAAAATGCGTAACCACCCCCCCTTACGAAAATGTCAAAAATTGACTTTCCCCAAAAGTCCACTTTTTTTGCATATTTGGGTTGTGCCGAGAGTCTTGACTGGGTTTTGTAACGTTTTCCGGCGCTCCCTGGCCCAAAAGTGTTTTTTGGCTGTTTTTGACCTTTTGAAAAAATGCGTAACCCTTTACGAAAAAGTCAAAAATTTACTTTACCCAAAAGTCCATTTTTTTTGCATATTTGAGGTTTGCCGAGAGTCCTGACGGATTTTTGGAACGTTTCCCGGCGCTCCCTGTCCCAAAAGTATTTTTTTACCGTTTTTGAAATTTTGAAAAAATGCGTAACCACCCCCCCTTACGAAAAAGTCAAAAATTGACTTTCCCCAAAAGTCCACTTTTTTTGCATTTTTGGGCTGTGCTGAGAGTCCTGACGGGTTTTTGGAACGTTTCCTGGCGCTCCCTGGGCCTAAAGTGTTTTTTAAACGTTTTTGACATTTTGAAAAAAATGCGTAACCACCCCCCCTTACGAAAAAGTCAAAAATTTACTTTCCCCAAAAGTCCAATTTTTTGCATATTTGAGGTTTGCCGAGAGACCTGACTGGTTTTTGGAATGTTTCCCGGCTCTCCCTGGCCCAAAATTTTTTTTTTACCGTTTTTGAAATTTTGAAAAAATGCGACACCACCCCCCCTTACGAAAAAGCAAAAATTGACTTTCCCCAAAAGTCCAATTTTTTTGCATATTTGGACTGTGCCGAGAGTCCTGACTGGGTTTTGGAACGTTTTCCGGCGCTCCCTGGCCCAAAAGTGTTTTTTGACCGTTTTTGAAATTTTGAAAAAATGCGTAACCACCCCCCACTTACGAAAATGTCAAAAATTTACTTTCCCCAAAAGTCCAATTTTTTTGCATATTTGGACTGTGCCGAGAGTCCTGACTGGGTTTTGGAACGTTTTCCGGCGCTCCCTGGCCCAAAAGTGTTTTTTGACCGTTTTTGAAATTTTGAAAAAATGCGTAACCACCCCCCACTTACGAAAATGTCAAAAATGCACTTTCCCCAAAAGTCCAATTTTTTTGCATATTTTGGCTGTGCTGAGAGTCCTGACTGATTTTTGGAACGTTTCTCTGCGCTCCCTGGACCAAAAGTGTTTTTTGACTGTTGTTGAAATTTTGAAAAAGTGCGTAACCACCCCCCCTTACGAAAAAGTCTAAAATTGACTTTCCCCAAAAGTCCAATTTTTTTGCATATTTGGGCTGTGCTGAGAGTCCTGACGGGTTTTTGGAAAGTTTCCTGGCGCTCCCTTGCCCAAAAGTGTTTTTTGACCATTTTTGAAATTTTGAAAAAATGTGTAACCACCCCCCCTTACGAAAAAGTCAAAAATTGACTTTCCCCAAAAGTCCACTTTTTTTGCATATTTGGGCTGTGCCGAGAGTCCTGACGGGTTTTTGGAACGTTTCCCGGCGCTCCCTGGCCCAAAAGTATTTTTTGACCGTTTTTGAAATTTTGAAAAAATGCGTAACCACCCCCCCTTACGAAAAAGTCAAAAATGGACTTTCCCCAAAAGTCCAATTTTTTTGCATATTTGGGCTGTGCTGAGAGTCCTGACGGGTTTTTGGAAAGTTTCCTGGCGCTCCCTTGCCCAATAGTGATTTTTGACCGTTTTTGAAATTTTGAAAAAATGCGTAACCACCCCCCCTTACGAAAAAGTCAAAAATTGACTTTCCCCAAAAGTCCACTTTTTTTGCATATTTGGGCTGTGCCAAGAGTCCTGACTGGGTCTTGGAACGTTTTCCGGCGCTCCCTGGCCCAAAAGTGTTTTTTGACCGTTTTTGAAATTTTGAAAAAATGCGTAACCACCCCCCCTTACGAAAAAGTCAAAAATGGACTTTCCCCAAAAGTCCAATTTTTTTGCATATTTGGGCTGTGCTGAGAGTCCTGACGGGTTTTTGGAAAGTTTCCTGGCGCTCCCTTGCCCAATAGTGATTTTTGACCGTTTTTGAAATTTTGAAAAAATGCGTAACCACCCCCCCTTACGAAAAAGTCAAAAATTGACTTTCCCCAAAAGTCCACTTTTTTTGCATATTTGGGCTGTGCCAAGAGTCCTGACTGGGTCTTGGAACGTTTTCCGGCGCTCCCTGGCCCAAAAGTGTTTTTTGACCGTTTTTGAAATTTTGAAAAAATGCGTAACCACCCCCCCTTACGAAAAAGTCAAAAATTGACTTTCCCCAAAAGTCCAATTTTTTTGCATATTTGAGGTGTGCCGAGAGTCCTGACGGGTTTTTGGAAAGTTTCCTGGCGCTCCCTGGACCAAAAGTGTTTTTTGACCGTTTTTGAAATTTTGAAAAAATGCATAACCACCCCCCCTTACGAAAAAGTCAAAAATTGACTTTCCCCAAAAGTCCACTTTTTTTGCATATTTGGGCTGTGCCAAGAGTCCTGACTGGGTTTTGGAATGTTTTCCGGCGCTCCCTGGCCCAAAAGTGTTTTTTGACCGTTTTTGAAATTTTGAAAAAATGCGTAACCACCCCCCCTTACGAAAAAGTCAAAAATTGACTTTCCCCAAAAGTCCAATTTTTTTGCATATTTGAGGTGTGCCGAGAGTCCTGACGGGTTTTTGGAACGTTTCCTGGCGCTCCCTGGCCCAAAAGTGTTTTTTGACCGTTTTTGAAATTTGGAAAAAATGCGTAACCACCCCCCCCTTACGAAAAAGTCAAAAATTGACTTTCCCCAAAAGTCCACTTTTTTTGCATAATTGGGCTGTGCTGAGAGTCCTGACGGGTTTTTGGAACGTTTCCTGGCGCTCCCTGGCCCAAAAGTGTTTTTTGACCATTTTTGAAATTATGAAAAAATGCGTAACCACCCCCCCCTTACGAAAAAGTCAAAAATTGACTTTCCCCAAAAGTCCAATTTTTTTGCATATTTGAGGTGTGCCGAGAGTCCTGACGGGTTTTTGGAACGTTTCCTGGCGCTCCCTGGCCCAAAAGTGTTTTTTGACCGTTTTTGAAATTTGGAAAAAATGCGTAACCACCCCCCCTTACGAAAAAGTCAAAAATTGACTTTCCCCAAAAGTCCACTTTTTTTGCATATTTGGGCTGTGCCGAGAGTCCTGATGGGTTTTTGGAACGTTTCCCGGCGCTCCCTGGCCCAAAAGTATTTTTTGACCGTTTTTGAAATTTTGAAAAAATGCGTAACCACCCCCCCTTACGAAAAAGTCAAAAATTGACTTTCCCCAAAAGTCCAATTTTTTTGCATATTTGAGGTGTGCCGAGAGTCCTGACGGGTTTTTGGAACGTTTCCCGGCGCTCCCTGGCCCAAAAGTATTTTTTCACCGTTTTTGAAATTTTGAAAAAATGCGTAACCACCCCCCCTTAAGAAAAAGTCAAAAATTGATTTTCCCCAAAAGTCCACTTTTTTTGCATATTTGAGGTGTGCAGAGAGTCCTGACGGGTTTTTGGAAAGTTTCCTGGCGCTCCCTGTCCCAAAAGTATTTTTTGACCGTTTTTGAAATTTTGAAAAAATGCGTAACCACCCCCCCTTACAAAAAATTCAAAAATTGACTTTCCCCAAAAGTCCACTTTTTTTGCATATTTGGGCTGTGCTGAGAGTCCTGACGGGTTTTTGGAACGTTTCCTGGCGCTCCCTGGCCCAAAAGTGTTTTTTGACCATTTTTGAAATTATGAAAAAATGCGTAACCACCCCCCCTTACGAAAATGTCAAAAATTGACTTTCCCCAAAAGTCCACTTTTTTTGCATATTTGGGCTGTGCCGAGAGTCCTGATTGGGTTTTGGAACGTTTTCCGGCGCTCCCTGGCCCAAAAGTGTTTTTTGACCGTTTTTGAAATTTTGAAAAAATGCGTAACCACCCCCCCTTACGAAAAAGTCAAAAATTGACTTTCCCCAAAAGTCCAATTTTTTTGCATATTTGAGGTGTGCCGAGAGTCCTGACGGGTTTTTGGAAAGTTTCCTGGCGCTCCCTGGCCCAAAAGTGTTTTTTGACCGTTTTTGAAATTTTGAAAAAATGCATAACCACCCCCCCTTACGAAAAAGTCAAAAATTGACTTTCCCCAAAAGTTCAATTTTTTTGCATATTTGGGCTGTGCCGAGAGTCGTGACTGGGTTTTGGAACGTTTTCCGGCTCTCCCTGGCCCAAAAGTGTTTTTTGACCGTTTTTGAAATTTTGAAAAAATGCGTAACCACCCCCCCTTACGATAATGTCAAAAATTGACTTTCCCCAAAAGTCCAATTTTTTTGCATATTTGAGGTGTGCCGAGAGTCCTGACGGGTTTTTGGAACGTTTCCTGGCGCTCCCTGGCCCAAAAGTGTTTTTTGACCGTTTTTGAAATTTTGAAAAAATGCGTAACCACCCCCCCTTACGAAAAAGTCAAAAATTGACTTTCCCCAAAAGTCCACTTTTTTTGCATATTTGGGCTGTGCCGAGAGTCCTGATGGGTTTTTGGAACGTTTCCCGGCGCTCCCTGGCCCAAAAGTATTTTTTGACCGTTTTTGAAATTTTGAAAAAAGGCGTAACCACCCCCCCTTACGAAAAAGTCAAAAATTGACTTTCCCCAAAAGTCCAATTTTTTTGCATATTTGAGGTGTGCCGAGAGTCCTGACGGGTTTTTGGAACGTTTCCCGGCGCTCCCTGGCCCAAAAGTATTTTTTTACCGTTTTTGAAATTTTGAAAAAATGCGTAACCACCCCCCCTTAAGAAAAAGTCAAAAATTGATTTTCCCCAAAAGTCCACTTTTTTTGCATATTTGAGGTGTGCAGAGAGTCCTGACGGGTTTTTGGAAAGTTTCCTGGCGCTCCCTGTCCCAAAAGTATTTTTTGACCGTTTTTGAAATTTTGAAAAAATGCGTAACCACCCCCCCTTACAAAAAATTCAAAAATTGACTTTCCCCAAAAGTCCACTTTTTTTGCATATTTGGGCTGTGCTGAGAGTCCTGACGGGTTTTTGGAAAGTTTCCTGGCGCTCCCTGGCCCAAAAGTGTTTTTTGACCATTTTTGAAATTATGAAAAAATGCGTAACCACCCCCCCTTACGAAAAAGTCAAAAATTGACTTTCCCCAAAAGTCCAATTTTTTTGCATATTTGAGGTGTGCCGAGAGTCCTGACGGGTTTTTGGAAAGTTTCCTGGCGCTCCCTGGCCCAAAAGTGTTTTTTGACCGTTTTTGAAATTTTGAAAAAATGCATAACCACCCCCCCATACGAAAAAGTCAAAAATTGACTTTCCCCAAAAGTCCAATTTTTTTGCATATTTGGGCTGTGCCGAGAGTCCTGACTGGGTTTTGGAACGTTTTCCGGCTCTCCCTGGCCCAAAAGTGTTTTTTGACCGTTTTTGAAATTTTGAAAAAATGCGTAACCACCCCCCCTTACGATAATGTCAAAAATTGACTTTCCCCAAAAGTCCAATTTTTTTGCATATTTGGGCTGTGCTGAGAGTCCTGACTGGTTTTTGGAACGTTTCCCGGCGCTCCCTGGACCAAAAGTGTTTTTTGACCGTTTTTGAAATTTTGAAAAAATGCGTAACCACCCCCCCTTACGAAAATGTCAAAAATTGACTTTCTCCAAAAGTCCAATTTTTTTGCATATTTGGGCTTTGCTGAGAGTCCTGACGGGTTTTTGGAAAGTTTCCTGGCGCTCCCTGTCCCAAAAGTGTTTTTTGACCGTTTTTGAAATTTTGAAAAAATGCGTAACCACCCCCCCTTACGAAAAAGTCAAAAATGGACTTTCCCCAAAAGTCCAATTTTTTTGCATATTTGGGCTGTGCTGAGAGTCCTGACGGGTTTTTGGAAAGTTTCCTGGCGCTCCCTTGCCCAAAAGTGATTTTTGACCGTTTTTGAAATTTTGAAAAAATGCGTAACCACCCCCCCTTACGAAAAAGTCAAAAATTGACTTTCCCCAAAAGTCCACTTTTTTTGCATATTTGGGCTGTGCCAAGAGTCCTGACTGGGTTTTGGAACGTTTTCCGGCGCTCCCTGGCCCAAAAGTGTTTTTTGACCGTTTTTGAAATTTTGAAAAAATATATAACCACCCCCCCTTACGAAAAAGTCAAAAATTGACTTTCCCCAAAAGTCCACTTTTTTTGCATATTTGGGCTGTGCCAAGAGTCCTGACTGGGTTTTGGAATGTTTTCCGGCGCTTCCTGGCCCAAAAGTGTTTTTTGACCGTTTTTGAAATTTTGAAAAAATGCGTAACCACCCCCCCTTACGAAAAAGTCAAAAATTGACTTTCCCCAAAAGTCCACTTTTTTTGCATATTTGGGCTGTGCCGAGAGTCCTGACGGGTTTTTGGAAAGTTTCCTGGCGCTCCCTGGCCCAAAAGTGTTTTTTGACCGTTTTTGAAATTTTGAAAAAATGCGTAACCACCCCCCCTTACGAAAAAGTCAAAAACTGACTTTCCCCAAAAGTCCAATTTTTTTACATATTTTTGCTGTGCCGAGAGTCCTGACGGGTTTTTGGAAAGTTTCCTGGCGCTCCCTGGCCCAAAAGTGTTTTTTGACCGTTTTTGAAATTTTGAAAAAATGTGTAACCACCCCCCCTTACGAAAAGTCAAAAATTGACTTTCCCCAAAAGTCCAATTTTTTTGCATATTTGGGCTGTGCCGAGAGTCCTGACGGGTTTTTGGAAAGTTTCCTGGCGCTCCCTGGCCCAAAAGTGTTTTTTGACCGTTTTTGAAATTTTGAAAAAATGCGTAACCACCCCCCCTTACGATAATGTCAAAAATTGACTTTCCCCAAAAGTCCAATTTTTTTGCATATTTGGGCTGTGCTGAGAGTCCTGACTGGTTTTTGGAACGTTTCCCGGCGCTCCCTGGACCAAAAGTGTTTTTTGACCGTTTTTGAAATTTTGAAAAAATGCGTAACCACCCCCCCTTACGAAAATGTCAAAAATTGACTTTCCCCAAAAGTCCAATTTTTTTGCATATTTGGGCTGTGCTGAGAGTCCTGACGGGTTTTTGGAAAGTTTCCTGGCGCTCCCTTGCCCAAAAGTGATTTTTGACCGTTTTTGAAATTTTGAAAAAATGCGTAACCACCCCCCCTTACGAAAAAGTCAAAAATTGACTTTCCCCAAAAGTCCACTTTTTTTGCATATTTGGGCTGTGCCGAGAGTCCTGACGGGTTTTTGGAACGTTTCCCGGCGCTCCCTGGCCCAAAAGTATTTTTTGACCGTTTTTGAAATTTTGAAAAAATGCGTAACCACCCCCCCTTACGAAAAAGTCAAAAATTGACTTTCCCCAAAAATCCAATTTTTTTGCATATTTGAGGTGTGCCGAGAGTCCTGACGGGTTTTTGGAACGTTTCCCGGCGCTCCCTGCCCCAAAAGTATTTTTTTACCGTTTTTGAAATTTTGAAAAAATGCGTAACCACCCCCCCTTACGAAAAAGTCAAAAATTGATTTTCCACAAAAGTCCACTTTTTTTGCATATTTGAGGTGTGCAGAGAGTCCTGACGGGTTTTTGGAAAGTTTCCTGGCGCTCCCTGTCCCAAAAGTATTTTTTGACCGTTTTTGAAATTTTGAAAAAATGCGTAACCACCCCCCCTTACAAAAAATTCAAAAATTGACTTTCCCCAAAAGTCCACTTTTTTTGCATATTTGGGCTGTGCTGAGAGTCCTGACGGGTTTTTGGAACGTTTCCTGGCGCTCCCTGGCCCAAAAGTGTTTTTTGACCATTTTTGAAATTATGAAAAAATGCGTAACCACCCCCCCTTACGAAAATGTCAAAAATTGACTTTCCCCAAAAGTCCACTTTTTTTGCATATTTGGGCTGTGCCGAGAGTCCTGACTGGGTTTTGGAACGTTTTCCGGCGCTCCCTGGCCCAAAAGTGATTTTTGACCGTTTTTGAAATTTTGAAAAAATGCGTAACCACCCCCCCTTACGAAAAAGTCAAAAATTGACTTTCCCCAAAAGTCCAATTTTTTTGCATATTTGAGGTGTGCCGAGAGTCCTGACGGGTTTTTGGAAAGTTTCCTGGCGCTCCCTGGCCCAAAAGTGTTTTTTGACCGTTTTTGAATTTTTGAAAAAATGCGTAACCACCCCCCCCCTTACGAAAAAGTCAAAAATTGACTTTCCCCAAAAGTCCACTTTTTTTGCATAATTGGGCTGTGCTGAGAGTCCTGACGGGTTTTTGGAACGTTTCCTGGCGCTCCCTGGCCCAAAAGTGTTTTTTGACCATTTTTGAAATTATGAAAAAATGCGTAACCAACCCCCCTTACGAAAATGTCAAAAATTGACTTTCCCCAAAAGTCCACTTTTTTTGCATATTTGGGCTGTGCCAAGAGTCCTGACTGGGTTTTGGAATGTTTTCCGGCGCTCCCTGGCCCAAAAGTGTTTTTTGACCGTTTTTGAAATTTGGAAAAAATGCGTAACCACCCCCCCTTATGAAAAAGTAAAAAATTGACTTTCCCCAAAAGTCCACTTTTTTTGCATATTTGGGCTGTGCCGAGAGTCCTGATGGGTTTTTGGAACGTTTCCCGGCGCTCCCTGGCCCAAAAGTATTTTTTGACCGTTTTTGAAATTTTGAAAAAATGCGTAACCACCCCCCCTTACGAAAAAGTCAAAAATTGACTTTCCCCAAAAGTCCAATTTTTTTGCATATTTGAGGTGTGCCGAGAGTCCTGACGGGTTTTTGGAACGTTTCCCGGCGCTCCCTGGCCCAAAAGTATTTTTTTACCGTTTTTGAAATTTTGAAAAAATGCGTAACCACCCCCCCTTAAGAAAAAGTCAAAAATTGATTTTCCCCAAAAGTCCACTTTTTTTGCATATTTGATGTGGACAGAGAGTCCTGACGGGTTTTTGGAAAGTTTCCTGGCGCTCCCTGTCCCAAAAGTATTTTTTGACCGTTTTTGAAATTTTGAAAAAATGCGTAACCACCCCCCCTTACAAAAAATTCAAAAATTGACTTTCCCCAAAAGTCCACTTTTTTTGCATATTTGGGCTGTGCTGAGAGTCCTGACGGGTTTTTGGAACGTTTCCTGGCGCTCCCTGGCCCAAAAGTGTTTTTTGACCATTTTTGAAATTATGAAAAAATGCGTAACCACCCCCCCTTACGAAAAAGTCAAAAATTGACTTTCCCCAAAAGTCCAATTTTTTTGCATATTTGAGGTGTGCCGAGAGTCCTGACGGGTTTTTGGAAAGTTTCCTGGCGCTCCCTGGCCCAAAAGTGTTTTTTGACCGTTTTTGAAATTTTGAAAAAATGCATAACCACCCCCCCTTACGAAAAAGTCAAAAATTGACTTTCCCCAAAAGTCCACTTTTTTTGCATATTTGGGCTGTGCCGAGAGTCCTGACTGGGTTTTGGAACGTTTTCCGGCTCTCCCTGGCCCAAAAGTGTTTTTTGACCGTTTTTGAAATTTTGAAAAAATGCGTAACCACCCCCCCTTACGATAATGTCAAAAATTGACTTTCCCCAAAAGTCCAATTTTTTTGCATATTTGGGCTGTGCTGAGAGTCCTGACTGGTTTTTGGAACGTTTCCCGGCGCTCCCTGGACCAAAAGGGTTTTTTGACCGTTTTTGAAATTTTGAAAAAATGCGTAACCACCCCCCCTTACGAAAATGTCAAAAATTGACTTTCCCCAAAAGTCCAATTTTTTTGCATATTTGGGCTGTGCTGAGAGTCCTGACGGGTTTTTGGAAAGTTTCCTGGCGCTCCCTTGCCCAAAAGTGATTTTTGACCGTTTTTGAAATTTTGAAAAAATGCGTAACCACCCCCCCTTACGAAAAAGTCAAAAATTGACTTTCCCCAAAAGTCCACTTTTTTTGCATATTTGGGCTGTGCCGAGAGTCCTGACGGGTTTTTGGAACGTTTCCCGGCGCTCCCTGGCCCAAAAGTATTTTTTGACCGTTTTTGAAATTTTGAAAAAATGCGTAACCACCCCCCCTTACGAAAAAGTCAAAAATTGACTTTCCCCAAAAGTCCAATTTTTTTGCATATTTGAGGTGTGCCGAGAGTCCTGACGGGTTTTTGGAACGTTTCCCGGCGCTCCCTGGCCCAAAAGTATTTTTTTACCGTTTTTGAAATTTTGAAAAAATGCGTAACCACCCCCCCTTACGAAAAAGTCAAAAATTGATTTTCCACAAAAGTCCACTTTTTTTGCATATTTGAGGTGTGCAGAGAGTCCTGACGGGTTTTTGGAAAGTTTCCTGGCGCTCCCTGGCCCAAAAGTATTTTTTGACCGTTTTTGAAATTTTGAAAAAATGCGTAACCACCCCCCCTTACAAAAAATTCAAAAATTGACTTTCCCCAAAAGTCCACTTTTTTTGCATATTTGGGCTGTGCTGAGAGTCCTGACGGGTTTTTGGAACGTTTCCTGGCGCTCCCTGGCCCAAAAGTGTTTTTTGACCATTTTTGAAATTATGAAAAAATGCGTAACCACCCCCCCTTACGAAAATGTCAAAAATTGACTTTCCCCAAAAGTCCACTTTTTTTGCATATTTGGGCTGTGCCGAGAGTCCTGACTGGGTTTTGGAACGTTTTCCGGCGCTCCCTGGCCCAAAAGTGATTTTTGACCGTTTTTGAAATTTTGAAAAAATGCGTAACCACCCCCCCTTACGAAAAAGTCAAAAATTGACTTTCCCCAAAAGTCCAATTTTTTTGCATATTTGAGGTGTGCCGAGAGTCCTGACGGGTTTTTGGAAAGTTTCCTGGCGCTCCCTGGCCCAAAAGTGTTTTTTGACCGTTTTTGAAATTTTGAAAAAATGCGTAACCACCCCCCCCTTACGAAAAAGTCAAAAATTGACTTTCCCCAAAAGTCCAATTTTTTTGCATATTTGGGCTGTGCTGAGAGTCCTGACTGGTTTTTGGAACGTTTCCCGGCGCTCCCTGGACCAAAAGTGTTTTTTGACCGTTTTTGAAATTTTGAAAAAATGCGTAACCACCCCCCCTTATGAAAAAGTAAAAAATTGACTTTCCCCAAAAGTCCACTTTTTTTGCATATTTGGGCTGTGCCGAGAGTCCTGATGGGTTTTTGGAACGTTTCCCGGCGCTCCCTGGCCCAAAAGTATTTTTTGACCGTTTTTGAAATTTTGAAAAAATGCGTAACCACCCCCCCTTACGAAAAAGTCAAAAATTGACTTTCCCCAAAAGTCCAATTTTTTTGCATATTTGAGGTGTGCCGAGAGTCCTGACGGGTTTTTGGAACGTTTCCCGGCGCTCCCTGGCCCAAAAGTATTTTTTTACCGTTTTTGAAATTTTGAAAAAATGCGTAACCACCCCCCCTTAAGAAAAAGTCAAAAATTGATTTTCCCCAAAAGTCCACTTTTTTTGCATATTTGATGTGGACAGAGAGTCCTGACGGGTTTTTGGAAAGTTTCCTGGCGCTCCCTGTCCCAAAAGTATTTTTTGACCGTTTTTGAAATTTTGAAAAAATGCGTAACCACCCCCCCTTACAAAAAATTCAAAAATTGACTTTCCCCAAAAGTCCACTTTTTTTGCATATTTGGGCTGTGCTGAGAGTCCTGACGGGTTTTTGGAACGTTTCCTGGCGCTCCCTGGCCCAAAAGTGTTTTTTGACCATTTTTGAAATTATGAAAAAATGCGTAACCACCCCCCCTTACGAAAAAGTCAAAAATTGACTTTCCCCAAAAGTCCACTTTTTTTGCATATTTGGGCTGTGCCGAGAGTCCTGACTGGGTTTTGGAACGTTTTCCGGCTCTCCCTGGCCCAAAAGTGTTTTTTGACCGTTTTTGAAATTTTGAAAAAATGCGTAACCACCCCCCCTTACGATAATGTCAAAAATTGACTTTCCCCAAAAGTCCAATTTTTTTGCATATTTGGGCTGTGCTGAGAGTCCTGACTGGTTTTTGGAACGTTTCCCGGCGCTCCCTGGACCAAAAGGGTTTTTTGACCGTTTTTGAAATTTTGAAAAAATGCGTAACCACCCCCCCTTACGAAAATGTCAAAAATTGACTTTCCCCAAAAGTCCAATTTTTTTGCATATTTGGGCTGTGCTGAGAGTCCTGACGGGTTTTTGGAAAGTTTCCTGGCGCTCCCTTGCCCAAAAGTGATTTTTGACCGTTTTTGAAATTTTGAAAAAATGCGTAACCACCCCCCCTTACGAAAAAGTCAAAAATTGACTTTCCCCAAAAGTCCACTTTTTTTGCATATTTGGGCTGTGCCGAGAGTCCTGACGGGTTTTTGGAACGTTTCCCGGCGCTCCCTGGCCCAAAAGTATTTTTTGACCGTTTTTGAAATTTTGAAAAAATGCGTAACCACCCCCCCTTACGAAAAAGTCAAAAATTGACTTTCCCCAAAAGTCCAATTTTTTTGCATATTTGAGGTGTGCCGAGAGTCCTGACGGGTTTTTGGAACGTTTCCCGGCGCTCCCTGGCCCAAAAGTATTTTTTTACCGTTTTTGAAATTTTGAAAAAATGCGTAACCACCCCCCCTTACGAAAAAGTCAAAAATTGATTTTCCACAAAAGTCCACTTTTTTTGCATATTTGAGGTGTGCAGAGAGTCCTGACGGGTTTTTGGAAAGTTTCCTGGCGCTCCCTGGCCCAAAAGTATTTTTTGACTGTTTTTGAAATTTTGAAAAAATGCGTAACCACCCCCCCTTACAAAAAATTCAAAAATTGACTTTCCCCAAAAGTCCACTTTTTTTGCATATTTGGGCTGTGCTGAGAGTCCTGACGGGTTTTTGGAACGTTTCCTGGCGCTCCCTGGCCCAAAAGTGTTTTTTGACCATTTTTGAAATTATGAAAAAATGCGTAACCACCCCCCCTTACGAAAATGTCAAAAATTGACTTTCCCCAAAAGTCCACTTTTTTTGCATATTTGGGCTGTGCCGAGAGTCCTGACTGGGTTTTGGAACGTTTTCCGGCGCTCCCTGGCCCAAAAGTGATTTTTGACCGTTTTTGAAATTTTGAAAAAATGCGTAACCACCCCCCCTTACGAAAAAGTCAAAAATTGACTTTCCCCAAAAGTCCAATTTTTTTGCATATTTGAGGTGTGCCGAGAGTCCTGACGGGTTTTTGGAAAGTTTCCTGGCGCTCCCTGGCCCAAAAGTGTTTTTTGACCGTTTTTGAAATTTTGAAAAAATGCGTAACCACCCCCCCCTTACGAAAAAGTCAAAAATTGACTTTCCCCAAAAGTCCAATTTTTTTGCATATTTGGGCTGTGCTGAGAGTCCTGACTGGTTTTTGGAACGTTTCCCGGCGCTCCCTGGACCAAAAGTGTTTTTTGACCGTTTTTGAAATTTTGAAAAAATGCGTAACCACCCCCCCTTATGAAAAAGTAAAAAATTGACTTTCCCCAAAAGTCCACTTTTTTTGCATATTTGGGCTGTGCCGAGAGTCCTGATGGGTTTTTGGAACGTTTCCCGGCGCTCCCTGGCCCAAAAGTATTTTTTGACCGTTTTTGAAATTTTGAAAAAATGCGTAACCACCCCCCCTTACGAAAAAGTCAAAAATTGACTTTCCCCAAAAGTCCAATTTTTTTGCATATTTGAGGTGTGCCGAGAGTCCTGACGGGTTTTTGGAACGTTTCCCGGCGCTCCCTGGCCCAAAAGTATTTTTTTACCGTTTTTGAAATTTTGAAAAAATGCGTAACCACCCCCCCTTAAGAAAAAGTCAAAAATTGATTTTCCCCAAAAGTCCACTTTTTTTGCATATTTGATGTGGACAGAGAGTCCTGACGGGTTTTTGGAAAGTTTCCTGGCGCTCCCTGTCCCAAAAGTATTTTTTGACCGTTTTTGAAATTTTGAAAAAATGCGTAACCACCCCCCCTTACAAAAAATTCAAAAATTGACTTTCCCCAAAAGTCCACTTTTTTTGCATATTTGGGCTGTGCTGAGAGTCCTGACGGGTTTTTGGAACGTTTCCTGGCGCTCCCTGGCCCAAAAGTGTTTTTTGACCATTTTTGAAATTATGAAAAAATGCGTAACCACCCCCCCTTACGAAAAAGTCAAAAATTGACTTTCCCCAAAAGTCCAATTTTTTTGCATATTTGAGGTGTGCCGAGAGTCCTGACGGGTTTTTGGAAAGTTTCCTGGCGCTCCCTGGCCCAAAAGTGTTTTTTGACCGTTTTTGAAATTTTGAAAAAATGCATAACCACCCCCCCTTACGAAAAAGTCAAAAATTGACTTTCCCCAAAAGTCCACTTTTTTTGCATATTTGGGCTGTGCCGAGAGTCCTGACTGGGTTTTGGAACGTTTTCCGGCTCTCCCTGGCCCAAAAGTGTTTTTTGACCGTTTTTGAAATTTTGAAAAAATGCGTAACCACCCCCCCTTACGATAATGTCAAAAATTGACTTTCCCCAAAAGTCCAATTTTTTTGCATATTTGGGCTGTGCTGAGAGTCCTGACTGGTTTTTGGAACGTTTCCCGGCGCTCCCTGGACCAAAAGGGTTTTTTGACCGTTTTTGAAATTTTGAAAAAATGCGTAACCACCCCCCCTTACGAAAATGTCAAAAATTGACTTTCCCCAAAAGTCCAATTTTTTTGCATATTTGGGCTGTGCTGAGAGTCCTGATGGGTTTTTGGAAAGTTTCCTGGCGCTCCCTTGCCCAAAAGTGATTTTTGACCGTTTTTGAAATTTTGAAAAAATGCGTAACCACCCCCCCTTACGAAAAAGTCAAAAATTGACTTTCCCCAAAAGTCCACTTTTTTTGCATATTTGGGCTGTGCCGAGAGTCCTGACGGGTTTTTGGAACGTTTCCCGGCGCTCCCTGGCCCAAAAGTATTTTTTGACCGTTTTTGAAATTTTGAAAAAATGCGTAACCACCCCCCCTTACGAAAAAGTCAAAAATTGACTTTCCCCAAAAGTCCAATTTTTTTGCATATTTGAGGTGTGCCGAGAGTCCTGACGGGTTTTTGGAACGTTTCCCGGCGCTCCCTGGCCCAAAAGTATTTTTTTACCGTTTTTGAAATTTTGAAAAAATGCGTAACCACCCCCCCTTACGAAAAAGTCAAAAATTGATTTTCCACAAAAGTCCACTTTTTTTGCATATTTGAGGTGTGCAGAGAGTCCTGACGGGTTTTTGGAAAGTTTCCTGGCGCTCCCTGGCCCAAAAGTATTTTTTGACCGTTTTTGAAATTTTGAAAAAATGCGTAACCACCCCCCCTTACAAAAAATTCAAAAATTGACTTTCCCCAAAAGTCCACTTTTTTTGCATATTTGGGCTGTGCTGAGAGTCCTGACGGGTTTTTGGAACGTTTCCTGGCGCTCCCTGGCCCAAAAGTGTTTTTTGACCATTTTTGAAATTATGAAAAAATGCGTAACCACCCCCCCTTACGAAAATGTCAAAAATTGACTTTCCCCAAAAGTCCACTTTTTTTGCATATTTGGGCTGTGCCGAGAGTCCTGACTGGGTTTTGGAACGTTTTCCGGCGCTCCCTGGCCCAAAAGTGATTTTTGACCGTTTTTGAAATTTTGAAAAAATGCGTAACCACCCCCCCTTACGAAAAAGTCAAAAATTGACTTTCCCCAAAAGTCCAATTTTTTTGCATATTTGAGGTGTGCTGAGAGTCCTGACGGGTTTTTGGAAAGTTTCCTGGCGCTCCCTGGCCCAAAAGTGTTTTTTGACCGTTTTTGAAATTTTGAAAAAATGCGTAACCACCCCCCCCTTACGAAAAAGTCAAAAATTGACTTTCCCCAAAAGTCCAATTTTTTTGCATATTTGGGCTGTGCTGAGAGTCCTGACTGGTTTTTGGAACGTTTCCCGGCGCTCCCTGGACCAAAAGTGTTTTTTGACCGTTTTTGAAATTTTGAAAAAATGCGTAACCACCCCCCCTTATGAAAAAGTAAAAAATTGACTTTCCCCAAAAGTCCACTTTTTTTGCATATTTGGGCTGTGCCGAGAGTCCTGATGGGTTTTTGGAACGTTTCCCGGCGCTCCCTGGCCCAAAAGTATTTTTTGACCGTTTTTGAAATTTTGAAAAAATGCGTAACCACCCCCCCTTACGAAAAAGTCAAAAATTGACTTTCCCCAAAAGTCCAATTTTTTTGCATATTTGAGGTGTGCCGAGAGTCCTGACGGGTTTTTGGAACGTTTCCCGGCGCTCCCTGGCCCAAAAGTATTTTTTTACCGTTTTTGAAATTTTGAAAAAATGCGTAACCACCCCCCCTTAAGAAAAAGTCAAAAATTGATTTTCCCCAAAAGTCCACTTTTTTTGCATATTTGATGTGGACAGAGAGTCCTGACGGGTTTTTGGAAAGTTTCCTGGCGCTCCCTGTCCCAAAAGTATTTTTTGACCGTTTTTGAAATTTTGAAAAAATGCGTAACCACCCCCCCTTACAAAAAATTCAAAAATTGACTTTCCCCAAAAGTCCACTTTTTTTGCATATTTGGGCTGTGCTGAGAGTCCTGACGGGTTTTTGGAACGTTTCCTGGCGCTCCCTGGCCCAAAAGTGTTTTTTGACCATTTTTGAAATTATGAAAAAATGCGTAACCACCCCCCCTTACGAAAAAGTCAAAAATTGACTTTCCCCAAAAGTCCAATTTTTTTGCATATTTGAGGTGTGCCGAGAGTCCTGACGGGTTTTTGGAAAGTTTCCTGGCGCTCCCTGGCCCAAAAGTGTTTTTTGACCGTTTTTGAAATTTTGAAAAAATGCATAACCACCCCCCCTTACGAAAAAGTCAAAAATTGACTTTCCCCAAAAGTCCACTTTTTTTGCATATTTGGGCTGTGCCGAGAGTCCTGACTGGGTTTTGGAACGTTTTCCGGCTCTCCCTGGCCCAAAAGTGTTTTTTGACCGTTTTTGAAATTTTGAAAAAATGCGTAACCACCCCCCCTTACGATAATGTCAAAAATTGACTTTCCCCAAAAGTCCAATTTTTTTGCATATTTGGGCTGTGCTGAGAGTCCTGACTGGTTTTTGGAACGTTTCCCGGCGCTCCCTGGACCAAAAGGGTTTTTTGACCGTTTTTGAAATTTTGAAAAAATGCGTAACCACCCCCCCTTACGAAAATGTCAAAAATTGACTTTCCCCAAAAGTCCAATTTTTTTGCATATTTGGGCTGTGCTGAGAGTCCTGACGGGTTTTTGGAAAGTTTCCTGGCGCTCCCTTGCCCAAAAGTGATTTTTGACCGTTTTTGAAATTTTGAAAAAATGCGTAACCACCCCCCCTTACGAAAAAGTCAAAAATTGACTTTCCCCAAAAGTCCACTTTTTTTGCATATTTGGGCTGTGCCGAGAGTCCTGACGGGTTTTTGGAACGTTTCCCGGCGCTCCCTGGCCCAAAAGTATTTTTTGACCGTTTTTGAAATTTTGAAAAAATGCGTAACCACCCCCCCTTACGAAAAAGTCAAAAATTGACTTTCCCCAAAAGTCCAATTTTTTTGCATATTTGAGGTGTGCCGAGAGTCCTGACGGGTTTTTGGAACGTTTCCCGGCGCTCCCTGGCCCAAAAGTATTTTTTTACCGTTTTTGAAATTTTGAAAAAATGCGTAACCACCCCCCCTTACGAAAAAGTCAAAAATTGATTTTCCACAAAAGTCCACTTTTTTTGCATATTTGAGGTGTGCAGAGAGTCCTGACGGGTTTTTGGAAAGTTTCCTGGCGCTCCCTGGCCCAAAAGTATTTTTTGACCGTTTTTGAAATTTTGAAAAAATGCGTAACCACCCCCCCTTACAAAAAATTCAAAAATTGACTTTCCCCAAAAGTCCACTTTTTTTGCATATTTGGGCTGTGCTGAGAGTCCTGACGGGTTTTTGGAACGTTTCCTGGCGCTCCCTGGCCCAAAAGTGTTTTTTGACCATTTTTGAAATTATGAAAAAATGCGTAACCACCCCCCCTTACGAAAATGTCAAAAATTGACTTTCCCCAAAAGTCCACTTTTTTTGCATATTTGGGCTGTGCCGAGAGTCCTGACTGGGTTTTGGAACGTTTTCCGGCGCTCCCTGGCCCAAAAGTGATTTTTGACCGTTTTTGAAATTTTGAAAAAATGCGTAACCACCCCCCCTTACGAAAAAGTCAAAAATTGATTTTCCACAAAAGTCCAATTTTTTTGCATATTTGAGGTGTGCCGAGAGTCCTGACGGGTTTTTGGAAAGTTTCCTGGCGCTCCCTGTCCCAAAAGTGTTTTTTGACCGTTTTTGAAATTTTGAAAAAATGCGTAACCACCCCCCCTTACGAAAAAGTCAAAAATTGACTTTCCCCAAAAGTCCACTTTTTTTGCATAATTGGGCTGTGCTGAGAGTCCTGACGGGTTTTTGGAACGTTTCCTGGCGCTCCCTGGCCCAAAAGTGTTTTTTGACCGTTTTTGAAATTATGAAAAAATGCGTAACCAACCCCCCTTACGAAAATGTCAAAAATTGACTTTCCCCAAAAGTCCACTTTTTTTGCATATTTGGGCTGTGCCAAGAGTCCTGACTGGGTTTTGGAATGTTTTCCGGCGCTCCCTGGCCCAAAAGTGATTTTTGACCGTTTTTGAAATTTGGAAAAAATGCGTAACCACCCCCCCTTATGAAAAAGTAAAAAATTGACTTTCCCCAAAAGTCCACTTTTTTTGCATATTTGGGCTGTGCCGAGAGTCCTGATGGGTTTTTGGAACGTTTCCCGGCGCTCCCTGGCCCAAAAGTATTTTTTGACCGTTTTTGAAATTTTGAAAAAATGCGTAACCACCCCCCCTTACGAAAAAGTCAAAAATTGACTTTCCCCAAAAGTCCAATTTTTTTGCATATTTGAGGTGTGCCGAGAGTCCTGACGGGTTTTTGGAACGTTTCCCGGCGCTCCCTGGCCCAAAAGTATTTTTTTACCGTTTTTGAAATTTTGAAAAAATGCGTAACCACCCCCCCTTAAGAAAAAGTCAAAAATTGATTTTCCCCAAAAGTCCACTTTTTTTGCATATTTGATGTGGACAGAGAGTCCTGACGGGTTTTTGGAAAGTTTCCTGGCGCTCCCTGGCCCAAAAATGTTTTTTGACCGTTTTTGAAATTTTGAAAAAATGCATAACCACCCCCCCTTACGATAATGTCAAAAATTGACTTTCCCCAAAAGTCCAATTTTTTTGCATATTTGGGCTGTGCTGAGAGTCCTGACTGGTTTTTGGAACGTTTCCCGGCGCTCCCTGGACCAAAAGGGTTTTTTGACCATTTTTGAAATTATGAAAAAATGCGTAACCACCCCCCCTTACGAAAATGTCAAAAATTGACTTTCCCCAAAAGTCCACTTTTTTTGCATATTTGGGCTTTGCTGAGAGTCCTGACGGGTTTTTGGAAAGTTTCCTGGCGCTCCCTGTCCCAAAAGTGTTTTTTGACCGTTTTTGAAATTTTGAAAAAATGCGTAACCACCCCCCCTTACGAAAAAGTCAAAAATGGACTTTCCCCAAAAGTCCAATTTTTTTGCATATTTGGGCTGTGCTGAGAGTCCTGACGGGTTTTTGGAAAGTTTCCTGGCGCTCCCTTGCCCAAAAGTGATTTTTGACCGTTTTTGAAATTTTGAAAAAATGCGTAACCACCCCCCCTTACGAAAAAGTCAAAAATTGACTTTCCCCAAAAGTCCACTTTTTTTGCATATTTGGGCTGTGCCAAGAGTCCTGACTGGGTTTTGGAACGTTTTCCGGCGCTCCCTGGCCCAAAAGTGTTTTTTGACCGTTTTTGAAATTTTGAAAAAATGCGTAACCACCCCCCCTTACGAAAAAGTCAAAAATTGACGTTCCCCAAAAGTCCAATTTTTTTGCATATTTGAGGTGTGCCGAGAGTCCTGACGGGTTTTTGGAAAGTTTCCTGGCGCTCCCTGGACCAAAAGTGTTTTTTGACCGTTTTTGAAATTTTGAAAAAATGCATAACCACCCCCCCTTACGAAAAAGTCAAAAATTGACTTTCCCCAAAAGTCCACTTTTTTTGCATATTTGGGCTGTGCCAAGAGTCCTGACTGGGTTTTGGAATGTTTTCCGGCGCTTCCTGGCCCAAAAGTGTTTTTTGACCGTTTTTGAAATTTTGAAAAAATGCGTAACCACCCCCCCTTACGAAAAAGTCAAAAATTGACTTTCCCCAAAAGTCCACTTTTTTTGCATATTTGGGCTGTGCCGAGAGTCCTGACGGGTTTTTGGAAAGTTTCCTGGCGCTCCCTGGCCCAAAAGTTTTTTTTGACCGTTTTTGAAATTTTGAAAAAATGCGTAACCAACCCCCCTTACGAAAAAGTAAAAAAATTAACTTTCCCCAAAAGTCCAATTTTTTTACTTATTTTTGCTGTGCCGAGAGTCCTAACGGGTTTTTGGAAAGTTTCCTGGCGCTCCCTGTCCCAAAAGTATTTTTTGACCGTTTTTGAAATTTTGAAAAAATGCGTAACCACCCCCCCTTACAAAAAATTCAAAAATTGACTTTCCCCAAAAGTCCACTTTTTTTGCATATTTGGGCTGTGCTGAGAGTCCTGACGGGTTTTTGGAACGTTTCCTGGCGCTCCCTGGCCCAAAAGTGTTTTTTGACCATTTTTGAAATTATGAAAAAATGCGTAACCACCCCCCCTTTACGAAAAAGTCAAAAATTGACTTTCCCCAAAAGTCCAATTTTTTTGCATATTTGAGGTGTGCCGAGAGTCCTGACGGGTTTTTGGAAAGTTTCCTGGCGCTCCCTGGCCCAAAAGTGTTTTTTGACCGTTTTTGAAATTTTGAAAAAATGCATAACCACCCCCCCTTACGAAAAAGTCAAAAATTGACTTTCCCCAAAAGTCCAATTTTTTTGCATATTTGGGCTGTGCCGAGAGTCCTGACTGGGTTTTGGAACGTTTTCCGGCTCTCCCTGGCCCAAAAGTGTTTTTTGACCGTTTTTGAAATTTTGAAAAAATGCGTAACCACCCCCCCTTACGATAATGTCAAAAATTGACTTTCCCCAAAAGTCCAATTTTTTTGCATATTTGGGCTTTGCTGAGAGTCCTGACTGGTTTTTGGAACGTTTCCCGGCGCTCCCTGGACCAAAAGTGTTTTTTGACCGTTTTTGAAATTTTGAAAAAATGCGTAACCACCCCCCCTTACGAAAAAGTCAAAAATGGACTTTCCCCAAAAGTCCACTTTTTTTGCATATTTGGGCTGTGCTGAGAGTCCTGACGGGTTTTTGGAAAGTTTCCTGGCGCTCCCTTGCCCAAAAGTGATTTTTGACCGTTTTTGAAATTTTGAAAAAATGCGTAACCACCCCCCCTTACGAAAATGTCAAAAATTGACTTTCCCCAAAAGTCCAATTTTTTTGCATATTTGGGCTTTGCTGAGAGTCCCTACGGGTTTTTGGAAAGTTTCCTGGCGCTCCCTGTCCCAAAAGTGTTTTTTGACCGTTTTTGAAATTTTGAAAAAATGCGTAACCACCCCCCCTTACGAAAAAGTCAAAAATGGACTTTCCCCAAAAGTCCAATTTTTTTGCATATTTGGGCTGTGCTGAGAGTCCTGACGGGTTTTTGGAAAGTTTCCTGGCGCTCCCTTGCCCAAAAGTGATTTTTGACCGTTTTTGAAATTTTGAAAAAATGCGTAACCACCCCCCCTTACGAAAAAGTCAAAAATTGACTTTCCCCAAAAGTCCAATTTTTTTGCATATTTGAGGTGTGCCGAGAGTCCTGACGGGTTTTTGGAAAGTTTCCTGGCGCTCCCTGGACCAAAAGTGTTTTTTGACCGTTTTTGAAATTTTGAAAAAATGCATAACCACCCCCCCTTACGAAAAAGTCAAAAATTGACTTTCCCCAAAAGTCCACTTTTTTTGCATATTTGAGGTGTGCCAAGAGTCCTGACTGGGTTTTGGAATGTTTTCCGGCGCTCCCTGGCCCAAAAGTGTTTTTTGACCGTTTTTGAAATTTTGAAAAAATGCGTAACCACCCCCCCTTACGAAAAAGTCAAAAATTGACTTTCCCCAAAAGTCCAATTTTTTTGCATATTTGAGGTGTGCCGAGAGTCCTGACGGGTTTTTGGAACGTTTCCTGGCGCTCCCTGGCCCAAAAGTGTTTTTTGACCGTTTTTGAAATTTGGAAAAAATGCGTAACCACCCCCCCTTACGAAAAAGTCAAAAATTGACTTTCCCCAAAAGTCCACTTTTTTTGCATATTTGGGCTGTGCCGAGAGTCCTGATGGGTTTTTGGAACGTTTCCCGGCGCTCCCTGGCCCAAAAGTATTTTTTGACCGTTTTTGAAATTTTGAAAAAATGCGTAACCACCCCCCCTTACGAAAAAGTCAAAAATTGACTTTCCCCAAAAGTCCAATTTTTTTGCATATTTGAGGTGTGCCGAGAGTCCTGACGGGTTTTTGTAACGTTTCCCGGCGCTCCCTGGCCCAAAAGTATTTTTTTACCGTTTTTGAAATTTTGAAAAATTGCGTAACCACCCCCCCTTAAGAAAAATTCAAAAATTGACTTTCCCCAAAAGTCCACTTTTTTTGCATATTTGGGCTGTGCTGAGAGTTCTGACGGGTTTTTGGAACGTTTCCTGGCGCTCCCTGGCCCAAAAGTGTTTTTTGACCATTTTTGAAATTATGAAAAAATGCGTAACCACCCCCCCTTACGAAAATGTCAAAAATTGACTTTCCCCAAAAGTCCACTTTTTTTGCATATTTGGGCTGTGCCGAGAGTCCTGACTGGGTTTTGGAACGTTTTCCGGCGCTCCCTGGCCCAAAAGTGTTTTTTGACCGTTTTTGAAATTTTGAAAAAATGCGTAACCACCCCCCCTTACGAAAAAGTCAAAAATTGACTTTCCCCAAAAGTCCAATTTTTTTGCATATTTGAGGTGTGCCGAGAGTCCTGACGGGTTTTTGGAAAGTTTCCTGGCGCTCCCTGTCCCAAAAGTGTTTTTTGACCGTTTTTGAAATTTTGAAAAAATGCGTAACCACCCCCCCTTACGAAAAAGTCAAAAATGGACTTTCCCCAAAAGTCCAATTTTTTTGCATATTTGGGCTGTGCTGAGAGTCCTGACGGGTTTTTGGAACGTTTCCCGGCGCTCCCTGGCCCAAAAGTATTTTTTTACCGTTTTTGAAATTTTGAAAAATTGCGTAACCACCCCCCCTTAAGAAAAATTCAAAAATTGACTTTCCCCAAAAGTCCACTTTTTTTGCATATTTGGGCTGTGCTGAGAGTCCTGACGGGTTTTTGGAACGTTTCCTGGCGCTCCCTGGCCCAAAAGTGTTTTTTGACCATTTTTGAAATTATGAAAAAATGCGTAACCACCCCCCCTTACGAAAATGTCAAAAATTGACTTTCCCCAAAAGTCCACTTTTTTTGCATATTTGGGCTGTGCCGAGAGTCCTGACTGGGTTTTGGAACGTTTTCCGGCGCTCCCTGGCCCAAAAGTGTTTTTTGACCGTTTTTGAAATTTTGAAAAAATGCGTAACCACCCCCCCTTACGAAAAAGTCAAAAATTGACTTTCCCCAAAAGTCCAATTTTTTTGCATATTTGAGGTGTGCCGAGAGTCCTGACGGGTTTTTGGAAAGTTTCCTGGCGCTCCCTGGCCCAAAAGTGTTTTTTGACCGTTTTTGAAATTTTGAAAAAATGCGTAACCACCCCCCCCTTACGAAAAAGTCAAAAATTGACTTTCCCCAAAAGTCCACTTTTTTTGCATAATTGGGCTGTGCTGAGAGTCCTGACGGGTTTTTGGAACGTTTCCTGGCGCTCCCTGGCCCAAAAGTGTTTTTTGACCATTTTTGAAATTATGAAAAAATGCGTAACCACCCCCCCTTACGAAAATGTCAAAAATTGACTTTCCCCAAAAGTCCACTTTTTTTGCATATTTGGGCTGTGCCAAGAGTCCTGACTGGGTTTTGGAATGTTTTCCGGCGCTCCCTGGCCCAAAAGTGTTTTTTGACCGTTTTTGAAATTTTGAAAAAATGCGTAACCACCCCCCCTTACGAAAAAGTCAAAAATTGACTTTCCCCAAAAGTCCAATTTTTTTGCATATTTGAGGTGTGCCGAGAGTCCTGACGGGTTTTTGGAACGTTTCCTGGCGCTCCCTGGCCCAAAAGTGTTTTTTGACCGTTTTTGAAATTTGGAAAAAATGCGTAACCACCCCCCCTTACGAAAAAGTCAAAAATTGACTTTCCCCAAAAGTCCACTTTTTTTGCATATTTGGGCTGTGCCGAGAGTCCTGATGGGTTTTTGGAACGTTTCCCGGCGCTCCCTGGCCCAAAAGTATTTTTTGACCGTTTTTGAAATTTTGAAAAAATGCGTAACCACCCCCCCTTACGAAAAAGTCAAAAATTGACTTTCCCCAAAAGTCCAATTTTTTTGCATATTTGAGGTGTGCCGAGAGTCCTGACGGGTTTTTGGAACGTTTCCCGGCGCTCCCTGGCCCAAAAGTATTTTTTTACCGTTTTTGAAATTTTGAAAAAATGCGTAACCACCCCCCCTTAAGAAAAAGTCAAAAATTGATTTTCCCCAAAAGTCCACTTTTTTTGCATATTTGAGGTGTGCAGAGAGTCCTGACGGGTTTTTGGAAAGTTTCCTGGCGCTCCCTGTCCCAAAAGTATTTTTTGACCGTTTTTGAAATTTTGAAAAAATGCGTAACCACCCCCCCTTACAAAAAATTCAAAAATTGACTTTCCCCAAAAGTCCACTTTTTTTGCATATTTGGGCTGTGCTGAGAGTCCTGACGGGTTTTTGGAACGTTTCCTGGCGCTCCCTGGCCCAAAAGTGTTTTTTGACCATTTTTGAAATTATGAAAAAATGCGTAACCACCCCCCCTTACGAAAATGTCAAAAATTGACTTTCCCCAAAAGTCCACTTTTTTTGCATATTTGGGCTGTGCCGAGAGTCCTGACTAGGTTTTGGAACGTTTTCCGGCGCTCCCTGGCCCAAAAGTGTTTTTTGACCGTTTTTGAAATTTTGAAAAAATACGTAACCACCCCCCCTTACGAAAAAGTCAAAAATTGACTTTCCCCAAAAGTCCAATTTTTTTGCATATTTGAGGTGTGCCGAGAGTCCTGACGGGTTTTTGGAAAGTTTCCTGGCGCTCCCTGGCCCAAAAGTGTTTTTTGACCGTTTTTGAAATTTTGAAAAAATGCATAACCACCCCCCCTTACGAAAAAGTCAAAAATGGACTTTCCCCAAAAGTCCAATTTTTTTGCATATTTGGGCTCTGCCGAGAGTCCTGACTGGGTTTTGGAACGTTTTCCGGCTCTCCCTGGCCCAAAAGTGTTTTTTGACCGTTTTTGAAATTTTGAAAAAATGCGTAACCACCCCCCCTTACGATAATGTCAAAAATTGACTTTCCCCAAAAGTCCAATTTTTTTGCATATTTGGGCTGTGCTGAGAGTCCTGACTGGTTTTTGGAACGTTTCCCGGCGCTCCCTGGACCAAAAGTGTTTTTTGACCGTTTTTGAAATTTTGAAAAAATGCGTAACCACCCCCCCTTACGAAAATGTCAAAAATTGACTTTCCCCAAAAGTCCAATTTTTTTGCATATTTGGGCTTTGCTGAGAGTCCTGACGGGTTTTTGGAAAGTTTCCTGGCGCTCCCTGTCCCAAAAGTGTTTTTTGACCGTTTTTGAAATTTTGAAAAAATGCGTAACCACCCCCCCTTACGAAAAAGTCAAAAATTGATTTTCCCCAAAAGTCCACTTTTTTTGCATATTTGAGGTGTGCAGAGAGTCCTGACGGGTTTTTGGAAAGTTTCCTGGCGCTCCCTGTCCCAAAAGTATTTTTTGACCGTTTTTGAAATTTTGAAAAAATGCGTAACCACCCCCCCTTACAAAAAATTCAAAAATTGACTTTCCCCAAAAGTCCACTTTTTTTGCATATTTGGGCTGTGCTGAGAGTCCTGACGGGTTTTTGGAACGTTTCCTGGCGCTCCCTGGCCCAAAAGTGTTTTTTGACCATTTTTGAAATTATGAAAAAATGCGTAACCACCCCCCCTTACGAAAATGTCAAAAATTGACTTTCCCCAAAAGTCCACTTTTTTTGCATATTTGGGCTGTGCCGAGAGTCCTGACTAGGTTTTGGAACGTTTTCCGGCGCTCCCTGGCCCAAAAGTGTTTTTTGACCGTTTTTGAAATTTTGAAAAAATACGTAACCACCCCCCCTTACGAAAAAGTCAAAAATTGACTTTCCCCAAAAGTCCAATTTTTTTGCATATTTGAGGTGTGCCGAGAGTCCTGACGGGTTTTTGGAAAGTTTCCTGGCGCTCCCTGGCCCAAAAGTGTTTTTTGACCGTTTTTGAAATTTTGAAAAAATGCATAACCACCCCCCCTTACGAAAAAGTCAAAAATGGACTTTCCCCAAAAGTCCAATTTTTTTGCATATTTGGGCTCTGCCGAGAGTCCTGACTGGGTTTTGGAACGTTTTCCGGCTCTCCCTGGCCCAAAAGTGTTTTTTGACCGTTTTTGAAATTTTGAAAAAATGCGTAACCACCCCCCCTTACGATAATGTCAAAAATTGACTTTCCCCAAAAGTCCAATTTTTTTGCATATTTGGGCTGTGCTGAGAGTCCTGACTGGTTTTTGGAACGTTTCCCGGCGCTCCCTGGACCAAAAGTGTTTTTTGACCGTTTTTGAAATTTTGAAAAAATGCGTAACCACCCCCCCTTACGAAAATGTCAAAAATTGACTTTCCCCAAAAGTCCAATTTTTTTGCATATTTGGGCTTTGCTGAGAGTCCTGACGGGTTTTTGGAAAGTTTCCTGGCGCTCCCTGTCCCAAAAGTGTTTTTTGACCGTTTTTGAAATTTTGAAAAAATGCGTAACCACCCCCCCTTACGAAAAAGTCAAAAATGGACTTTCCCCAAAAGTCCAATTTTTTTGCATATTTGGGCTGTGCTGAGAGTCCTGACGGGTTTTTGGAAAGTTTCCTGGCACTCCCTTGCCCAAAAGTGATTTTTGACCGTTTTTGAAATTTTGAAAAAATGCGTAACCACCCCCCCTTACGAAAAAGTCAAAAATTGACTTTCCCCAAAAGTCCACTTTTTTTGCATATTTGGGCTGTGCCAAGAGTCCTGACTGGGTTTTGGAACGTTTTCCGGCGCTCCCTGGCCCAAAAGTGTTTTTTGACCGTTTTTGAAATTTTGAAAAAATGCGTAACCACCCCCCCTTACGAAAAAGTCAAAAATTGACTTTCCCCAAAAGTCCAATTTTTTTGCATATTTGAGGTGTGCCGAGAGTCCTGACGGGTTTTTGGAACGTTTCCCGGCGCTCCCTGGCCCAAAAGTATTTTTTTACCGTTTTTGAAATTTTGAAAAAATGCGTAACCACCCCCCCTTACGAAAAAGTCAAAAATTGACTTTCCCCAAAAGTCCACTTTTTTTGCATATTTGGGCTGTGCCGAGAGTCCTGATGGGTTTTTGGAACGTTTCCCGGCGCTCCCTGGCCCAAAAGTATTTTTTGACCGTTTTTGAAATTTTGAAAAAATGCGTAACCACCCCCCCTTACGAAAAAGTCAAAAATTGACTTTCCCCAAAAGTCCAATTTTTTTGCATATTTGAGGTGTGCCGAGAGTCCTGACGGGTTTTTGGAACGTTTCCCGGCGCTCCCTGGCCCAAAAGTATTTTTTTACCGTTTTTGAAATTTTGAAAAATTGCGTAACCACCCCCCCTTAAGAAAAATTCAAAAATTGACTTTCCCCAAAAGTCCACTTTTTTTGCATATTTGGGCTGTGCTGAGAGTTCTGACGGGTTTTTGGAACGTTTCCTGGCGCTCCCTGGCCCAAAAGTGTTTTTTGACCATTTTTGAAATTATGAAAAAATGCGTAACCACACCCCCTTACGAAAATGTCAAAAATTGACTTTCCCCAAAAGTCCACTTTTTTTGCATATTTGGGCTGTGCCGAGAGTCCTGACTGGGTTTTGGAACGTTTTCCGGCGCTCCCTGGCCCAAAAGTGTTTTTTGACCGTTTTTGAAATTTTGAAAAAATGCGTAACCACCCCCCCTTACGAAAAAGTCAAAAATTGACTTTCCCCAAAAGTCCAATTTTTTTGCATATTTGAGGTGTGCCGAGAGTCCTGACGGGTTTTTGGAAAGTTTCCTGGCGCTCCCTGTCCCAAAAGTGTTTTTTGACCGTTTTTGAAATTTTGAAAAAATGCGTAACCACCCCCCCTTACGAAAAAGTCAAAAATGGACTTTCCCCAAAAGTCCAATTTTTTTGCATATTTGGGCTGTGCTGAGAGTCCTGACGGGTTTTTGGAACGTTTCCCGGCGCTCCCTGGCCCAAAAGTATTTTTTTACCGTTTTTGAAATTTTGAAAAATTGCGTAACCACCCCCCCTTAAGAAAAATTCAAAAATTGACTTTCCCCAAAAGTCCACTTTTTTTGCATATTTGGGCTGTGCTGAGAGTCCTGACGGGTTTTTGGAACGTTTCCTGGCGCTCCCTGGCCCAAAAGTGTTTTTTGACCATTTTTGAAATTATGAAAAAATGCGTAACCACCCCCCCTTACGAAAATGTCAAAAATTGACTTTCCCCAAAAGTCCACTTTTTTTGCATATTTGGGCTGTGCCGAGAGTCCTGACTGGGTTTTGGAACGTTTTCCGGCGCTCCCTGGCCCAAAAGTGTTTTTTGACCGTTTTTGAAATTTTGAAAAAATGCGTAACCACCCCCCCTTACGAAAAAGTCAAAAATTGACTTTCCCCAAAAGTCCAATTTTTTTGCATATTTGAGGTGTGCCGAGAGTCCTGACGGGTTTTTGGAAAGTTTCCTGGCGCTCCCTGGCCCAAAAGTGTTTCTTGACCGTTTTTGAAATTTTGAAAAAATGCGTAACCACCCCCCCCTTACGAAAAAGTCAAAAATTGACTTTCCCCAAAAGTCCACTTTTTTTGCATAATTGGGCTGTGCTGAGAGTCCTGACGGGTTTTTGGAACGTTTCCTGGCGCTCCCTGGCCCAAAAGTGTTTTTTGACCATTTTTGAAATTATGAAAAAATGCGTAACCACCCCCCCTTACGAAAATGTCAAAAATTGACTTTCCCCAAAAGTCCACTTTTTTTGCATATTTGGGCTGTGCCAAGAGTCCTGACTGGGTTTTGGAATGTTTTCTGGCGCTCCCTGGACCAAAAGTGTTTTTTGACCGTTTTTGAAATTTTGAAAAAATGCGTAACCACCCCCCCTTACGAAAAAGTCAAAAATTGACTTTCCCCAAAAGTCCAATTTTTTTGCATATTTGAGGTGTGCCGAGAGTCCTGACGGGTTTTTGGAAAGTTTCCTGGCGCTCCCTGGCCCAAAAGTGTTTTTTGACCGTTTTTGAAATTTTGAAAAAATGCATAACCACCCCCCCTTACGAAAAAGTCAAAAATTGACTTTCCCCAAAAGTCCAATTTTTTTGCATATTTGGGCTCTGCCGAGAGTCCTGACTGGGTTTTGGAACGTTTTCCGGCTCTCCCTGGCCCAAAAGTGTTTTTTGACCGTTTTTGAAATTTTGAAAAAATGCGTAACCACCCCCCCTTACGAAAATGTCAAAAATTGACTTTCCCCAAAAGTCCAATTTTTTTGCATATTTGGGCTTTGCTGAGAGTCCTGACGGGTTTTTGGAAAGTTTCCTGGCGCTCCCTGTCCCAAAAGTGTTTTTTGACCGTTTTTGAAATTTTGAAAAAATGCGTAACCACCCCCCCTTACGAAAAAGTCAAAAATGGACTTTCCCCAAAAGTCCAATTTTTTTGCATATTTGGGCTGTGCTGAGAGTCCTGACGGGTTTTTGGAAAGTTTCCTGGCGCTCCCTTGCCCAAAAGTGATTTTTGACCGTTTTTGAAATTTTGAAAAAATGCGTAACCACCCCCCCTTACGAAAAAGTCAAAAATTGACTTTCCCCAAAAGTCCACTTTTTTTGCATATTTGGGCTGTGCCAAGAGTCCTGACTGGGTTTTGGAACGTTTTCCGGCGTTCCCTGGCCTAAAAGTGTTTTTTGACCGTTTTTGAAATTTTGAAAAAATGCGTAACCACCCCCCCTTACGAAAAAGTCAAAAATTGACTTTCCCCAAAAGTCCAATTTTTTTGCATATTTGAGGTGTGCCGAGAGTCCTGACGGGTTTTTGGAAAGTTTCCTGGCGCTCCCTGGACCAAAAGTGTTTTTTGACCGTTTTTGACATTTTGAAAAAATGCATAACCACCCCCCCTTACGAAAAAGTCAAAAATTGACTTTCCCCAAAAGTCCACTTTTTTTGCATATTTGGGCTGTGCCAAGAGTCCTGACTGGGTTTTGGAATGTTTTCCGGCGCTCCCTGGCCCAAAAGTGTTTTTTTACCGTTTTTGAAATTTTGAAAAAATGCGTAACCACCCCCCCTTACGATAATGTCAAAAATTGACTTTCCCCAAAAGTCCAATTTTTTTGCATATTTGGGCTGTGCTGAGAGTCCTGACTGGTTTTTGGAACGTTTCCCGGCGCTCCCTGGACCAAAAGTGTTTTTTGACCATTTTTGAAATTATGAAAAAATGCGTAACCACCCCCCCTTACGAAAATGTCAAAAATTGACTTTCCCCAAAAGTCCACTTTTTTTGCATATTTGGGCTGTGCCGAGAGTCCTGACTGGGTTTTGGAACGTTTTCCGGCGCTCCCTGGCCCAAAAGTGTTTTTTGACCGTTTTTGAAATTTTGAAAAAATGCGTAACCACCCCCCCTTACGAAAAAGTCAAAAATTGACTTTCCCCAAAAGTCCAATTTTTTTGCATATTTGAGGTGTGCCGAGAGTCCTGACGGGTTTTTGGAAAGTTTCCTGGCGCTCCCTGGCCCAAAAGTGTTTTTTGACCGTTTTTGAAATTTTGAAAAAATGCGTAACCACCCCCCCTTTACGAAAAAGTCAAAAATTGACTTTCCCCAAAAGTCCACTTTTTTTGCATAATTGGGCTGTGCTGAGAGTCCTGACGGGTTTTTGGAACGTTTCCTGGCGCTCCCTGGCCCAAAAGTGTATTTTGACCATTTTTGAAATTATGAAAAAATGCGTAACCACCCCCCCTTACGAAAATGTCAAAAATTGACTTTCCCCAAAAGTCCACTTTTTTTGCATATTTGGGCTGTGCCAAGAGTCCTGACTGGGTTTTGGAATGTTTTCCGGCGCTCCCTGGCCCAAAAGTGTTTTTTGACCGTTTTTGAAATTTTGAAAAAATGCGTAACCACCCCCCCTTACGAAAAAGTCAAAAATTGACTTTCCCCAAAAGTCCAATTTTTTTGCATATTTGAGGTGTGCCGAGAGTCCTGACGGGTTTTTGGAACGTTTCCTGGCGCTCCCTGGCCCAAAAGTGTTTTTTGACCGTTTTTGAAATTTGGAAAAAATGCGTAACCACCCCCCCTTACGAAAAAGTCAAAAATTGACTTTCCCCAAAAGTCCACTTTTTTTACTTATTTGGGCTGTGCCGAGAGTCCTGATGGGTTTTTGGAACGTTTCCCGGCGCTCCCTGGCCCAAAAGTATTTTTTGACCGTTTTTGAAATTTTGAAAAAATGCGTAACCACCCCCCCTTACGAAAAAGTCAAAAATTGACTTTCCCCAAAAGTCCACTTTTTTTGCATATTTGAGGTGTGCCGAGAGTCCTGACGGGTTTTTGGAACGTTTCCCGGCGCTCCCTGGCCCAAAAGTATTTTTTTACCGTTTTTGAAATTTTGAAAAAATGCGTAACCACCCCCCCTTAAGAAAAAGTCAAAAATTGATTTTCCCCAAAAGTCCACTTTTTTTTGCATATTTGAGGTGTGCAGAGAGTCCTGACGGGTTTTTGGAAAGTTTCCTGGCGCTCCCTGTCCCAAAAGTATTTTTTGACCGTTTTTGAAATTTTGAAAAAATGCGTAACCACCCCCCCTTACAAAAAATTCAAAAATTGACTTTCCCCAAAAGTCCACTTTTTTTGCATATTTGGGCTGTGCTGAGAGTCCTGACGGGTTTTTGGAACGTTTCCTGGCGCTCCCTGGCCCAAAAGTGTTTTTTGACCATTTTTGAAATTATGAAAAAATGCGTAACCACCCCCCCTTACGAAAATGTCAAAAATTGACTTTCCCCAAAAGTCCACTTTTTTTGCATATTTGGGGTGTGCCGAGAGTCCTGACTGGGTTTTGGAACGTTTTCCGGCGCTCCCTGGCCCAAAAGTGTTTTTTGACCGTTTTTGAAATTTTGAAAAAATGCGTAACCACCCCCCCTTACGAAAAAGTCAAAAATTGACTTTCCCCAAAAGTCCAATTTTTTTGCATATTTGAGGTGTGCCGAGAGTCCTGACGGGTTTTTGGAAAGTTTCCTGGCGCTCCCTGGCCCAAAAGTGTTTTTTGACCGTTTTTGAAATTTTGAAAAAATGCATAACCACCCCCCCTTACGAAAAAGTCAAAAATGGACTTTCCCCAAAAGTCCAATTTTTTTGCATATTTGGGCTCTGCCGAGAGTCCTGACTGGGTTTTGGAACGTTTTCCGGCTCTCCCTGGCCCAAAAGTGTTTTTTGACCGTTTTTGAAATTTTGAAAAAATGCGTAACCACCCCCCCTTACGATAATGTCAAAAATTGACTTTCCCCAAAAGTCCAATTTTTTTGCATATTTGGGCTGTGCTGAGAGTCCTGACTGGTTTTTGGAACGTTTCCCGGCGCTCCCTGGACCAAAAGTGTTTTTTGACCGTTTTTGAAATTTTGAAAAAATGCGTAACCACCCCCCCTTACGAAAATGTCAGAAATTGACTTTCCCCAAAAGTCCAATTTTTTTGCATATTTGGGCTTTGCTGAGAGTCCTGACGGGTTTTTGGAAAGTTTCCTGGCGCTCCCTGTCCCAAAAGTGTTTTTTGACCGTTTTTGAAATTTTGAAAAAATGCGTAACCACCCCCCCTTACGAAAAAGTCAAAAATGGACTTTCCCCAAAAGTCCAATTTTTTTGCATATTTGGGCTGTGCTGAGAGTCCTGACGGGTTTTTGGAAAGTTTCCTGGCGCTCCCTTGCCCAAAAGTGATTTTTGACCGTTTTTGAAATTTTGAAAAAATGCGTAACCACCCCCCCTTACGAAAAAGTCAAAAATTGACTTTCCCCAAAAGTCCACTTTTTTTGCATATTTGGGCTGTGCCAAGAGTCCTGACTGGGTTTTGGAACGTTTTCCGGCGTTCCCTGGCCCAAAAGTGTTTTTTGACCGTTTTTGAAATTTTGAAAAAATGCGTAACCACCCCCCCTTACGAAAAAGTCAAAAATTGACTTTCCCCAAAAGTCCAATTTTTTTGCATATTTGAGGTGTGCCGAGAGTCCTGACGGGTTTTTGGAAAGTTTCCTGGCGCTCCCTGGACCAAAAGTGTTTTTTGACCGTTTTTGAAATTTTGAAAAAATGCATAACCTCCCCCCCTTACGAAAAAGTCAAAAATTGACTTTCCCCAAAAGTCCACTTTTTTTGCATATTTGGGCTGTGCCAAGAGTCCTGACTGGGTTTTGGAATGTTTTCCGGCGCTCCCTGGCCCAAAAGTGTTTTTTGACCGTTTTTGAAATTTTGAAAAAATGCGTAACCACCCCCCCTTACGAAAAAGTCAAAAATTGACTTTCCCAAAAAGTCCAATTTTTTTGCATATTTGAGGTGTGCCGAGAGTCCTGACGGGTTTTTGGAACGTTTCCCGGCGCTCCCTGGCCCAAAAGTATTTTTTGACCGTTTTTGAAATTTTGAAAAAATGCGTAACCACCCCCCCTTACGATAATGTCAAAAATTGACTTTCCCCAAAAGTCCAATTTTTTTGCATATTTGGGCTGTGCTGAGAGTCCTGACTGGTTTTTGGAACGTTTCCCGGCGCTCCCTGGACCAAAAGTGTTTTTTGACCGTTTTTGAAATTTTGAAAAAATGCGTAACCACCCCCCCTTATGAAAATGTCAAAAATTGACTTTCCCCAAAAGTCCACTTTTTTTGCATATTTGGGCTGTGCCGAGAGTCCTGACTGGGTTTTGGAACGTTTTCCGGCGCTCCCTGGCCCAAAAGTGTTTTTTGACCGTTTTTGAAATTTTGAAAAAATGCGTAACCACCCCCCCTTACGAAAAAGTCAAAAATTGACTTTCCCCAAAAGTCCAATTTTTTTGCATATTTGAGGTGTGCCGAGAGTCCTGACGGGTTTTTGGAAAGTTTCCTGGCGCTCCCTGGCCCAAAAGTGTTTTTTGACCGTTTTTGAAATTTTGAAAAAATGCATAACCACCCCCCCTTACGAAAAAGTCAAAAATTGACTTTCCCCAAAAGTCCAATTTTTTTGCATATTTGGGCTGTGCCGAGAGTCCTGACTGTGTTTTGGAACGTTTTCCGGCTCTCCCTGGCCCAAAAGTGTTTTTTGACCGTTTTTGAAATTTTGAAAAAATGCGTAACCACCCCCCCTTACGATAATGTCAAAAATTGACTTTCCCCAAAAGTCCAATTTTTTTGCATATTTGGGCTGTGCTGAGAGTCCTGACTGGTTTTTGGAACGTTTCCCGGCGCTCCCTGGACCAAAAGTGTTTTTTGACCGTTTTTGAAATTTTGAAAAAATGCGTAACCACCCCCCCTTACGAAAAAGTCAAAAATGGACTTTCCCCAAAAGTCCAATTTTTTTGCATATTTGGGCTGTGCTGAGAGTCCTGACGGGTTTTTGGAAAGTTTCCTGGCGCTCCCTTGCCCAAAAGTGATTTTTGACCGTTTTTGAAATTTTGAAAAAATACGTAACCACCCCCCCTTACGAAAAAGTCAAAAATTGACTTTCCCCAAAAGTCCACTTTTTTTGCATATTTGGGCTGTGCCAAGAGTCCTGACTGGGTTTTGGAACGTTTTCCGGCTCTCCCTGGCCCAAAAGTGTTTTTTGACCGTTTTTGAAATTTTGAAAAAATGCGTAACCACCCCCCCTTACGAAAAAGTCAAAAATTGACTTTCCCCAAAAGTCCAATTTTTTTGCATATTTGAGGTGTGCCGAGTGTCCTGACGGGTTTTTGGAAAGTTTCCTGGCGCTCCCTGGACCAAAAGTGTTTTTTGACCGTTTTTGAAATTTTGAAAAAATGCATAACCACCCCCCCTTACGAAAAAGTCAAAAATTGACTTTCCCCAAAAGTCCACTTTTTTTGCATATTTGGGCTGTGCCGAGAGTCCTGACTGGGTTTTGGAACGTTTTCCGGCTCTCCCTGGCCCAAAAGTGTTTTTTGACCGTTTTTGAAATTTTGAAAAAATGCGTAACCACCCCCCCCTTACGATAATGTCAAAAATTGACTTTCCCCAAAAGTCCAATTTTTTTGCATATTTGGGCTGTGCTGAGAGTCCTGACTGGTTTTTGGAACGTTTCCCGGCGCTCCCTGGACCAAAAGTGTTTTTTGACCGTTTTTGAAATTTTGAAAAAATGCGTAACCACTTCCACTTACGAAAAAGTCAAAAATTGACTTTCCCCAAAAGTCCACTTTTTTTGCATATTTGGGCTGTGCCGAGAGTCCTGACTGGGTTTTGGAAAGTTTTCCGGCGCTCCCTGGACCAAAAGTGTTTTTTGACCGTTTTTGAAATTTTGAAAAAATGCGTAACCACCCCCCCTTACGAAAATGTCAAAAATTGACTTTACCCAAAAGTCCAATTTTTTTGCATATTTGGGCTTTGCTGAGAGTCCTGACTGGTTTTTGAAACGTTTCCTGGCGCTCCCTGGCCCAAAAGTGTTTTTTAACCGTTTTTGAAATTTTGAAAAAATTCGTTACCACCCCCCCTTACGAAAAAGTCAAAAATTGACTTTCCCCAAAAGTCCACTTTTTTTGCATATTTGGGCTGTGCCGAGAGTCCTGACGGGTTTTTGGAACGTTTCCCGGCGCTCCCTGGCCCAAAAATATTTTTTTGACCATTTTTGAAATTTTGAAAAAATGCGTAACCACCCCCCCTTACGAAAAAGTCAAAAATTGACTTTCCCTAAAAGTCCAATTTTTTTGCATATTTGAGGTGTGCCGAGTCCTGACGGGTTTTTGGAACGTTTCCTGGCGCTCCCTGGCCCAAAAGTGTTTTTTGACAGTTTTTTAAATTTGGAAAAAATGCGTAACCACCCCCCCTTACGAAAAAGACAAAAATTGACTTTCCCCAAAAGTCCAATTTTTTTGCATATTTGGGTTGTGCTGAGAGTCCTGATGGGTTTTTGGAAAGTTTCCTGGCGCTCCCTGTCCCAAAAGTGTTTTTTGACCGTTTTTGAAATTTTGAAAAAATGCGTAACCACCCCCCCTTACGAAAAAGTCAAAAATGGACTTTCCCCAAAAGTCCAATTTTTTTGCATATTTGGGTTGTGCTGAGAGTCCTGACGGGTTTTTGGAAAGTTTCCTGGCGCTCCCTTGCCCAAAAGTGATTTTTGACCGTTTTTGAAATTTTGAAAAAATGCGTAACCACCCCCCCTTACGAAAAAGTCAAAAATTGACTTTCCCCAAAAGTCCACTTTTTTTTCATATTTGGGCTGTGCCAAGAGTCCTGACTGGGTTTTGGAACGTTTTCCGGCGCTCCCTGGCCCAAAAGTGTTTTTTGACCGTTTTTGAAATTTTGAAAAAATGCGTAACCACCCCCCCTTACGAAAAAGTCAAAAATTGACCTTCCCCAAAAGTCCAATTTTTTTGCATATTTGAGGTGTGCCGAGAGTCCTGACGGGTTTTTGGAAAGTTTCCTGGCGCTCCCTGGACCAAAAGTGTTTTTTGACCGTTTTTGAAATTTTGAAAAAATGCGTAACCACCCCCCCTTACGAAAAAGTCAAAAATGGACTTTCCCCAAAAGTCCAATTTTTTTGCATATTTGGGTTGTGCTGAGAGTCCTGACGGGTTTTTGGAAAGTTTCCTGGCGCTCCCTTGCCCAAAAGTGATTTTTGACCGTTTTTGAAATTTTGAAAAAATGCGTAACCACCCCCCCTTACGAAAAAGTCAAAAATTGACTTTCCCCAAAAGTCCACTTTTTTTGCATATTTGGGCTGTGCCAAGAGTCCTGACTGGGTTTTGGAACGTTTTCCGGCGCTCCCTGGCCCAAAAGTGTTTTTTGACCGTTTTTGAAATTTTGAAAAAATGCGTAACCACCCCCCCTTACGAAAAAGTCAAAAATTGACTTTCCCCAAAAGTCCACTTTTTTTGCATATTTGGGCTGTGCCAAGAGTCCTGACTGGGTTTTGGAACGTTTTCCGGCGCTCCCTGGCCCAAAAGTGTTTTTTGACCGTTTTTGAAATTTTGAAAAAATGCGTAACCACCCCCCCTTACGAAAAAGTCAAAAATTGACCTTCCCCAAAAGTCCAATTTTTTTGCATATTTGAGGTGTGCCGAGAGTCCTGACGGGTTTTTGGAAAGTTTCCTGGCGCTCCCTGGACCAAAAGTGTTTTTTGACCGTTTTTGAAATTTTGAAAAAATGCGTAACCACCCCCCCTTACGAAAATGTCAAAAATTGACTTTCCCCAAAAGTCCAATTTTTTTGCATATTTGGGCTTTGCTGAGAGTCCTGACGGGTTTTTGGAAAGTTTCCTGGCGCTCCCTGTCCCAAAAGTGTTTTTTGACCGTTTTTGAAATTTTGAAAAAATGCGTAACCACCCCCCCTTACGAAAAAGTCAAAAATTGACTTTCCCAAAAAGTCCAATTTTTTTGCATATTTGAGGTGTGCCTAGAGTCCTGACGGGTTTTTGGAACGTTTCCCGGCGCTCCCTGGCCCAAAAGTATTTTTTGACCGTTTTTGAAATTTTGAAAAAAGGCGTAACCACCCCCCCTTACGAAAAAGTCAAAAATTGACTTTCCCCAAAAGTCCAATTTTTTTGCATATTTGGGCTGTGCTGAGAGTCCTGACTGGTTTTTGGAACGTTTCCCGGCGCTCCCTGGACCAAAAGTGTTTTTTGACCGTTTTTGAAATTTTGAAAAAATGCGTAACCACCCCCCCTTACGAAAATGTCAAAAATTGACTTTCCCCAAAAGTCCAATTTTTTTGCATATTTGGGCTTTGCTGAGAGTCCTGACGGGTTTTTGGAAAGTTTCCTGGCGCTCCCTGTCCCAAAAGTGTTTTTTGACCGTTTTTGAAATTTTGAAAAAATGCGTAACCACCCCCCCTTACGAAAAAGTCAAAAATTGACTTTCCCCAAAAGTCCAATTTTTTTGCATATTTGAGGTGTGCCGAGAGTCCTGACGGGTTTTTGGAACGTTTCCCGGCGCTCCCTGGCCCAAAAGTATTTTTTTACCGTTTTTGAAATTTTGAAAAAATGCGTAACCACCCCCCCTTACGATAATGTCAAAAATTGACTTTCCCCAAAAGTCCAATTTTTTTGCATATTTGGGCTGTGCTGAGAGTCCTGACTGGTTTTTGGAACGTTTCCCGGCGCTCCCTGGACCAAAAGTGTTTTTCTGACCGTTTTTGAAATTTTGAAAAAATGCGTAACCACCCCCCCTTACGAAAAAGTAAAAAATGGACTTTCCCCAAAAGTCCATTTTTTTTGCATATTTGGGCTGTGCTGAGAGTCCTGACGGGTTTTTGGAAAGTTTCCTGGCGCTCCCTTGCCCAAAAGTGATTTTTGACCGTTTTTGAAATTTTGAAAAAATACGTAACCACCCCCCCTTACGAAAAAGTCAAAAATTGACTTTCCCCAAAAGTCCACTTTTTTTGCATATTTGGGCTGTGCCAAGAGTCCTGACTGGGTTTTGGAACGTTTTCCGGCTCTCCCTGGCCCAAAAGTGTTTTTTGACCGTTTTTGAAATTTTGAAAAAATGCGTAACCACCCCCCCTTACGAAAAAGTCAAAAATTGACTTTCCCCAAAAGTCCAATTTTTTTGCATATTTGAGGTGTGCCGAGAGTCCTGACGGGTTTTTGGAAAGTTTCCTGGCGCTCCCTGGACCAAAAGTGTTTTTTGACCGTTTTTGAAATTTTGAAAAAATGCATAACCACCCCCCCTTACGAAAAAGTCAAAAATTGACTTTCCCCAAAAGTCCACTTTTTTTGCATATTTGGGCTGTGCCGAGAGTCCTGACTGGGTTTTGGAACGTTTTCCGGCTCTCCCTGGCCCAAAAGTGTTTTTTGACCGTTTTTGAAATTTTGAAAAAATGCGTAACCACCCCCCCCTTACGATAATGTCAAAAATTGACTTTCCCCAAAAGTCCAATTTTTTTGCATATTTGGGCTGTGCTGAGAGTCCTGACTGGTTTTTGGAACGTTTCCCGGCGCTCCCTGGACCAAAAGTGTTTTTTGACCGTTTTTGAAATTTTGAAAAAATGCGTAACCACCCCCACTTACGAAAAAGTCAAAAATTGACTTTCCCCAAAAGTCCACTTTTTTTGCATATTTGGGCTGTGCCGAGAGTCCTGACTGGGTTTTGGAAAGTTTTCCGGCGCTCCCTGGACCAAAAGTGTTTTTTGACCGTTTTTGAAATTTTGAAAAAATGCGTAACCACCCCCCCTTACGAAAATGTCAAAAATTGACTTTCCCCAAAAGTCCAATTTTTTTGCATATTTGGGCGTTGCTGAGAGTCCTGACTGGTTTTTGAAACGTTTCCTGGCGCTCCCTGGCCCAAAAGTGTTTTTTAACCGTTTTTGAAATTTTGAAAAAATTCGTTACCACCCCCCCTTACGAAAAAGTCAAAAATTGACTTTCCCCAAAAGTCCACTTTTTTTGCATATTTGGGCTGTGCCGAGAGTCCTGACGGGTTTTTGGAACGTTTCCCGGCGCTCCCTGGCCCAAAAATATTTTTTTGACCATTTTTGAAATTTTGAAAAAATGCGTAACCACCCCCCCTTACGAAAAAGTCAAAAATTGACTTTCCCTAAAAGTCCAATTTTTTTGCATATTTGAGGTGTGCCGAGTCCTGACGGGTTTTTGGAACGTTTCCTGGCGCTCCCTGGCCCAAAAGTGTTTTTTGACAGTTTTTTAAATTTGGAAAAAATGCGTAACCACCCCCCCTTACGAAAAAGACAAAAATTGACTTTCCCCAAAAGTCCAATTTTTTTGCATATTTGGGTTGTGCTGAGAGTCCTGATGGGTTTTTGGAAAGTTTCCTGGCGCTCCCTGTCCCAAAAGTGTTTTTTGACCGTTTTTGAAATTTTGAAAAAATGCGTAACCACCCCCCCTTACGAAAAAGTCAAAAATGGACTTTCCCCAAAAGTCCAATTTTTTTGCATATTTGGGTTGTGCTGAGAGTCCTGACGGGTTTTTGGAAAGTTTCCTGGCGCTCCCTTGCCCAAAAGTGATTTTTGACCGTTTTTGAAATTTTGAAAAAATGCGTAACCACCCCCCCTTACGAAAAAGTCAAAAATTGACTTTCCCCAAAAGTCCACTTTTTTTGCATATTTGGGCTGTGCCAAGAGTCCTTACTGGGTTTTGGAACGTTTTCCGGCGCTCCCTGGCCCAAAAGTGTTTTTTGACCGTTTTTGAAATTTTGAAAAAATGCGTAACCACCCCCCCTTACGAAAAAGTCAAAAATTGACCTTCCCCAAAAGTCCAATTTTTTTGCATATTTGAGGTGTGCCGAGAGTCCTGACGGGTTTTTGGAAAGTTTCCTGGCGCTCCCTGGCCCAAAAGTGTTTTTTGACCGTTTTTGAAATTTTGAAAAAATGCGTAACCACCCCCACTTACGAAAAAGTCAAAAATTGACTTTCCCCAAAAGTCCACTTTTTTTGCATATTTGGGCTGTGCCGAGAGTCCTGACTGGGTTTTGGAAAGTTTTCCGGCGCTCCCTGGACCAAAAGTGTTTTTTGACCGTTTTTGAAATTTTGAAAAAATGCGTAACCACCCCCCCTTACGAAAATGTCAAAAATTGACTTTCCCCAAAAGTCCAATTTTTTTGCATATTTGGGCTTTGCTGAGAGTCCTGACTGGTTTTTGAAACGTTTCCTGGCGCTCCCTGGCCCAAAAGTGTTTTTTAACCGTTTTTGAAATTTTGAAAAAATTCGTTACCACCCCCCCTTACGAAAAAGTCAAAAATTGACTTTCCCCAAAAGTCCACTTTTTTTGCATATTTGGGCTGTGCCGAGAGTCCTGACGGGTTTTTGGAACGTTTCCCGGCGCTCCCTGGCCCAAAAATATTTTTTTGACCATTTTTGAAATTTTGAAAAAATGCGTAACCACCCCCCCTTACGAAAAAGTCAAAAATTGACTTTCCCTAAAAGTCCAATTTTTTTGCATATTTGAGGTGTGCCGAGTCCTGACGGGTTTTTGGAACGTTTCCTGGCGCTCCCTGGCCCAAAAGTGTTTTTTGACAGTTTTTTAAATTTGGAAAAAATGCGTAACCACCCCCCCTTACGAAAAAGACAAAAATTGACTTTCCCCAAAAGTCCAATTTTTTTGCATATTTGGGTTGTGCTGAGAGTCCTGATGGGTTTTTGGAAAGTTTCCTGGCGCTCCCTGTCCCAAAAGTGTTTTTTGACCGTTTTTGAAATTTTGAAAAAATGCGTAACCACCCCCCCTTACGAAAAAGTCAAAAATGGACTTTCCCCAAAAGTCCAATTTTTTTGCATATTTGGGTTGTGCTGAGAGTCCTGACGGGTTTTTGGAAAGTTTCCTGGCGCTCCCTTGCCCAAAAGTGATTTTTGACCGTTTTTGAAATTTTGAAAAAATGCGTAACCACCCCCCCTTACGAAAAAGTCAAAAATTGACTTTCCCCAAAAGTCCACTTTTTTTGCATATTTGGGCTGTGCCAAGAGTCCTGACTGGGTTTTGGAACGTTTTCCGGCGCTCCCTGGCCCAAAAGTGTTTTTTGACCGTTTTTGAAATTTTGAAAAAATGCGTAACCACCCCCCCTTACGAAAAAGTCAAAAATTGACCTTCCCCAAAAGTCCAATTTTTTTGCATATTTGAGGTGTGCCGAGAGTCCTGACGGGTTTTTGGAAAGTTTCCTGGCGCTCCCTGGACCAAAAGTGTTTTTTGACCGTTTTTGAAATTTTGAAAAAATGCGTAACCACCCCCCCTTACGAAAATGTCAAAAATTGACTTTCCCCAAAAGTCCAATTTTTTTGCATATTTGGGCTTTGCTGAGAGTCCTGACGGGTTTTTGGAAAGTTTCCTGGCGCTCCCTGTCCCAAAAGTGTTTTTTGACCGTTTTTGAAATTTTGAAAAAATGCGTAACCACCCCCCCTTACGAAAAAGTCAAAAATTGACTTTCCCAAAAAGTCCAATTTTTTTGCATATTTGAGGTGTGCCGAGAGTCCTGACGGGTTTTTGGAACGTTTCCCGGCGCTCCCTGGCCCAAAAGTATTTTTTGACCGTTTTTGAAATTTTGAAAAAAGGCGTAACCACCCCCCCTTACGAAAAAGTCAAAAATTGACTTTCCCCAAAAGTCCAATTTTTTTGCATATTTGGGCTGTGCTGAGAGTCCTGACTGGTTTTTGGAAAGTTTCCCGGCGCTCCCTGGACCAAAAGTGTTTTTTGACCGTTTTTGAAATTTTGAAAAAATGCGTAACCACCCCCCCCTTACGAAAATGTCAAAAATTGACTTTCCCCAAAAGTCCAATTTTTTTGCATATTTGGGCTTTGCTGAGAGTCCTGACGGGTTTTTGGAAAGTTTCCTGGCGCTCCCTTGCCCAAAAGTGATTTTTGACCGTTTTTGAAATTTTGAAAAAATGCGTAACCACCCCCCCTTACGAAAAAGTCAAAAATTGACTTTCCCCAAAAGTCCACTTTTTTTGCATATTTGGGCTGTGCCAAGAGTCCTTACTGGGTTTTGGAACGTTTTCCGGCGCTCCCTGGCCCAAAAGTGTTTTTTGACCGTTTTTGAAATTTTGAAAAAATGCGTAACCACCCCCCCTTACGAAAAAGTCAAAAATTGACCTTCCCCAAAAGTCCAATTTTTTTGCATATTTGAGGTGTGCCGAGAGTCCTGACGGGTTTTTGGAAAGTTTCCTGGCGCTCCCTGGCCCAAAAGTGTTTTTTGACCGTTTTTGAAATTTTGAAAAAATGCGTAACCACCCCCACTTACGAAAAAGTCAAAAATTGACTTTCCCCAAAAGTCCACTTTTTTTGCATATTTGGGCTGTGCCGAGAGTCCTGACTGGGTTTTGGAAAGTTTTCCGGCGCTCCCTGGACCAAAAGTGTTTTTTGACCGTTTTTGAAATTTTGAAAAAATGCGTAACCACCCCCCCTTACGAAAATGTCAAAAATTGACTTTCCCCAAAAGTCCAATTTTTTTGCATATTTGGGCTTTGCTGAGAGTCCTGACTGGTTTTTGAAACGTTTCCTGGCGCTCCCTGGCCCAAAAGTGTTTTTTAACCGTTTTTGAAATTTTGAAAAAATTCGTTACCACCCCCCCTTACGAAAAAGTCAAAAATTGACTTTCCCCAAAAGTCCACTTTTTTTGCATATTTGGGCTGTGCCGAGAGTCCTGACGGGTTTTTGGAACGTTTCCCGGCGCTCCCTGGCCCAAAAATATTTTTTTGACCATTTTTGAAATTTTGAAAAAATGCGTAACCACCCCCCCTTACGAAAAAGTCAAAAATTGACTTTCCCTAAAAGTCCAATTTTTTTGCATATTTGAGGTGTGCCGAGTCCTGACGGGTTTTTGGAACGTTTCCTGGCGCTCCCTGGCCCAAAAGTGTTTTTTGACATTTTTTTAAATTTGGAAAAAATGCGTAACCACCCCCCCTTACGAAAAAGACAAAAATTGACTTTCCCCAAAAGTCCAATTTTTTTGCATATTTGGGTTGTGCTGAGAGTCCTGATGGGTTTTTGGAAAGTTTCCTGGCGCTCCCTGTCCCAAAAGTGTTTTTTGACCGTTTTTGAAATTTTGAAAAAATGCGTAACCACCCCCCCTTACGAAAAAGTCAAAAATGGACTTTCCCCAAAAGTCCAATTTTTTTGCATATTTGGGTTGTGCTGAGAGTCCTGACGGGTTTTTGGAAAGTTTCCTGGCGCTCCCTTGCCCAAAAGTGATTTTTGACCGTTTTTGAAATTTTGAAAAAATGCGTAACCACCCCCCCTTACGAAAAAGTCAAAAATTGACTTTCCCCAAAAGTCCACTTTTTTTGCATATTTGGGCTGTGCCAAGAGTCCTGACTGGGTTTTGGAACGTTTTCCGGCGCTCCCTGGCCCAAAAGTGTTTTTTGACCGTTTTTGAAATTTTGAAAAAATGCGTAACCACCCCCCCTTACGAAAAAGTCAAAAATTGACCTTCCCCAAAAGTCCAATTTTTTTGCATATTTGAGGTGTGCCGAGAGTCCTGACGGGTTTTTGGAAAGTTTCCTGGCGCTCCCTGGACCAAAAGTGTTTTTTGACCGTTTTTGAAATTTTGAAAAAATGCGTAACCACCCCCCCTTACGAAAATGTCAAAAATTGACTTTCCCCAAAAGTCCAATTTTTTTGCATATTTGGGCTTTGCTGAGAGTCCTGACGGGTTTTTGGAAAGTTTCCTGGCGCTCCCTGTCCCAAAAGTGTTTTTTGACCGTTTTTGAAATTTTGAAAAAATGCGTAACCACCCCCCCTTACGAAAAAGTCAAAAATTGACTTTCCCAAAAAGTCCAATTTTTTTGCATATTTGAGGTGTGCCGAGAGTCCTGACGGGTTTTTGGAACGTTTCCCGGCGCTCCCTGGCCCAAAAGTATTTTTTGACCGTTTTTGAAATTTTGAAAAAAGGCGTAACCACCCCCCCTTACGAAAAAGTCAAAAATTGACTTTCCCCAAAAGTCCAATTTTTTTGCATATTTGGGCTGTGCTGAGAGTCCTGACTGGTTTTTGGAAAGTTTCCCGGCGCTCCCTGGACCAAAAGTGTTTTTTGACCGTTTTTGAAATTTTGAAAAAATGCGTAACCACCCCCCCCTTACGAAAATGTCAAAAATTGACTTTCCCCAAAAGTCCAATTTTTTTGCATATTTGGGCTTTGCTGAGAGTCCTGACGGGTTTTTGGAAAGTTTCCTGGCGCTCCCTGTCCCAAAAGTGTTTTTTGACCGTTTTTGAAATTTTGAAAAAATGCGTAACCACCCCCCCCTTACGAAAAAGTCAAAAATGGACTTTCCCCAAAAGTCCAATTTTTTTGCATATTTGGGCTGTGCTGAGAGTCCTGACGGGTTTTTGGAAAGTTTCCTGGCGCTCCCTTGCCCAAAAGTGATTTTTGACCGTTTTTGAAATTTTGAAAAAATGCGTAACCACCCCCCCTTACGAAAAAGTCAAAAATTGACTTTCCCCAAAAGTCCACTTTTTTTGCATATTTGGGCTGTGCCAAGAGTCCTGACTGGGTTTTGGAACGTTTTCCGGCGTTCCCTGGCCCAAAAGTGTTTTTTGACCGTTTTTGAAATTTTGAAAAAATGCGTAACCACCCCCCCTTACGAAAAAGTCAAAAATTGACTTTCCCCAAAAGTCCAATTTTTTTGCATATTTGAGGTGTGCCGAGAGTCCTGACGGGTTTTTGGAAAGTTTCCTGGCGCTCCCTGGACCAAAAGTGTTTTTTGACCGTTTTTGAAATTTTGAAAAAATGCATAACCACCCCCCCTTACGAAAAAGTCAATAATTGACTTTCCCCAAAAGTCCACTTTTTTTGCATATTTGGGCTGTGCCAAGAGTCCTGACTGGGTTTTGGAATGTTTTCCGGCGCTCCCTGGCCCAAAAGTGTTTTTTGACCGTTTTTGAAATTTTGAAAAAATGCGTAACCACCCCCCCTTACGAAAAAGTCAAAAATTGACTTTCCCAAAAAGTCCAATTTTTTTGCATATTTGAGGTGTGCCGAGAGTCCTGACGGGTTTTTGGAACGTTTCCCGGCGCTCCCTGGCCCAAAAGTATTTTTTGACCGTTTTTGAAATTTTGAAAAAATGCGTACCCACCCCCTCTTACGAAAAAGTCAAAAATTGACTTTCCCAAAAAGTCCAATTTTTTTGCATATTTGAGGTGTGCCGAGAGTCCTGACGGGTTTTTGGAACGTTTCCCGGCGCTCCCTGGCCCAAAAGTATTTTTTTACCGTTTTTGAAATTTTGAAAAAATGCGTAACCACCCCCCCTTACGATAATGTCAAAAATTGACTTTCCCCAAAAGTCCAATTTTTTTGCATATTTGGGCTGTGCTGAGAGTCCTGACTGGTTTTTGGAACGTTTCCCGGCGCTCCCTGGACCAAAAGTGTTTTTTGACCGTTTTTGAAATTTTGAAAAAATGCGTAACCACCCCCCCTTATGAAAATGTCAAAAATTGACTTTCCCCAAAAGTCCACTTTTTTTGCATATTTGGGCTGTGCCGAGAGTCCTGACTGGGTTTTGGAACGTTTTCCGGCGCTCCCTGGCCCAAAAGTGTTTTTTGACCGTTTTTGAAATTTTGAAAAAATGCGTAACCACCCCCCCTTACGAAAAAGTCAAAAATTGACTTTCCCCAAAAGTCCAATTTTTTTGCATATTTGAGGTGTGCCGAGAGTCCTGACGGGTTTTTGGAAAGTTTCCTGGCGCTCCCTGGCCCAAAAGTGTTTTTTGACCGTTTTTGAAATTTTGAAAAAATGCATAACCACCCCCCCTTACGAAAAAGTCAAAAATTGACTTTCCCCAAAAGTCCAATTTTTTTGCATATTTGGGCTGTGCCGAGAGTCCTGACTGTGTTTTGGAACGTTTTCCGGCTCTCCCTGGCCCAAAAGTGTTTTTTGACCGTTTTTGAAATTTTGAAAAAATGCGTAACCACCCCCCCTTACGATAATGTCAAAAATTGACTTTCCCCAAAAGTCCAATTTTTTTGCATATTTGGGCTGTGCTGAGAGTCCTGACTGGTTTTTGGAACGTTTCCCGGCGCTCCCTGGACCAAAAGTGTTTTTTGACCGTTTTTGAAATTTTGAAAAAATGCGTAACCACCCCCCCTTACGAAAAAGTCAAAAATTGACTTTCCCCAAAAGTCCAATTTTTTTGCATATTTGAGGTGTGCCGAGAGTCCTGACGGGTTTTTGGAAAGTTTCCTGGCGTTCCCTGGACCAAAAGTGTTTTTTGACCGTTTTTGAAATTTTGAAAAAATGCATAACCACCCCCCCTTACGAAAAAGTCAAAAATTGACTTTCCCCAAAAGTCCACTTTTTTTGCATATTTGGGCTGTGCCGAGAGTCCTGACTGGGTTTTGGAACGTTTTCCGGCTCTCCCTGGCCCAAAAGTGTTTTTTGACCGTTTTTGAAATTTTGAAAAAATGCGTAACCACCCCCCCCTTACGATAATGTCAAAAATTGACTTTCCCCAAAAGTCCAATTTTTTTGCATATTTGGGCTGTGCTGAGAGTCCTGACTGGTTTTTGGAACGTTTCCCGGCGCTCCCTGGACCAAAAGTGTTTTTTGACCGTTTTTGAAATTTTGAAAAAATGCGTAACCACCCCCACTTACGAAAAAGTCAAAAATTGACTTTCCCCAAAAGTCCACTTTTTTTGCATATTTGGGCTGTGCCGAGAGTCCTGACTGGGTTTTGGAAAGTTTTCCGGCGCTCCCTGGACCAAAAGTGTTTTTTGACCGTTTTTGAAATTTTGAAAAAATGCGTAACCACCCCCCCTTACGAAAATGTCAAAAATTGACTTTCCCCAAAAGTCCAATTTTTTTGCATATTTGGGCTTTGCTGAGAGTCCTGACTGGTTTTTGAAACGTTTCCTGGCGCTCCCTGGCCCAAAAGTGTTTTTTAACCGTTTTTGAAATTTTGAAAAAATTCGTTACCACCCCCCTTACGAAAAAGTCAAAAATTGACTTTCCCCAAAAGTCCACTTTTTTTGCATATTTGGGCTGTGCCGAGAGTCCTGACGGGTTTTTGGAACGTTTCCCGGCGCTCCCTGGCCCAAAAATATTTTTTTGACCATTTTTGAAATTTTGAAAAAATGCGTAACCACCCCCCCTTACGAAAAAGTCAAAAATTGACTTTCCCTAAAAGTCCAATTTTTTTGCATATTTGGGCTGTGCCGAGAGTCCTGACTGGGTTTTGGAAAGTTTTCCGGCGCTCCCTGGACCAAAAGTGTTTTTTGACCGTTTTTGAAATTTTGAAAAAATGCGTAACCACCCCCCCTTACGAAAATGTCAAAAATTGACTTTCCCCAAAAGTCCAATTTTTTTGCATATTTGGGCTTTGCTGAGAGTCCTGACTGGTTTTTGAAACGTTTCCTGGCGCTCCCTGGCCCAAAAGTGTTTTTTAACCGTTTTTGAAATTTTGAAAAAATTCGTTACCACCCCCCCTTACGAAAAAGTCAAAAATTGACTTTCCCCAAAAGTCCACTTTTTTTGCATATTTGGGCTGTGCCGAGAGTCCTGACGGGTTTTTGGAACGTTTCCCGGCGCTCCCTGGCCCAAAAATATTTTTTTGACCATTTTTGAAATTTTGAAAAAATGCGTAACCACCCCCCCTTACGAAAAAGTCAAAAATTGACTTTCCCTAAAAGTCCAATTTTTTTGCATATTTGAGGTGTGCCGAGAGTCCTGACGGGTTTTTGGAAAGTTTCCTGGCGCTCCCTGGACCAAAAGTGTCTTTTGACCGTTTTTGAAATTTTGAAAAAATGCGTAACCACCCCCCCTTACGAAAATGTCAAAAATTGACTTTCCCCAAAAGTCCAATTTTTTTGCATATTTGGGCTTTGCTGAGAGTCCTGACGGGTTTTTGGAAAGTTTCCTGGCGCTCCCTGTCCCAAAAGTGTTTTTTGACCGTTTTTGAAATTTTGAAAAAATGCGTAACCACCCCCCCTTACGAAAAAGTCAAAAATTGACTTTCCCAAAAAGTCCAATTTTTTTGCATATTTGAGGTGTGCCGAGAGTCCTGACGGGTTTTTGGAACGTTTCCCGGCGCTCCCTGGCCCAAAAGTATTTTTTGACCGTTTTTGAAATTTTGAAAAAAGGCGTAACCACCCCCCCTTACGAAAAAGTCAAAAATTGACTTTCCCCAAAAGTCCAATTTTTTTGCATATTTGGGCTGTGCTGAGAGTCCTGACTGGTTTTTGGAACGTTTCCCGGCGCTCCCTGGACCAAAAGTGTTTTTTGACCGTTTTTGAAATTTTGAAAAAATGCGTAACCACCCCCCCTTACGAAAATGTCAAAAATTGACTTTCCCCAAAAGTCCAATTTTTTTGCATATTTGGGCTTTGCTGAGAGTCCTGACGGGTTTTTGGAAAGTTTCCTGGCGCTCCCTGTCCCAAAAGTGTTTTTTGACCGTTTTTGAAATTTTGAAAAAATGCGTAACCACCCCCCCTTACGAAAAAGTCAAAAATGGACTTTCCCCAAAAGTCCAATTTTTTTGCATATTTGGGCTGTGCTGAGAGTCCTGACGGGTTTTTGGAAAGTTTCCTGGCGCTCCCTTGCCCAAAAGTGATTTTTGACCGTTTTTGAAATTTTGAAAAAATGCGTAACCACCCCCCCTTACGAAAAAGTCAAAAATTGACTTTCCCCAAAAGTCCACTTTTTTTGCATATTTGGGCTGTGCCAAGAGTCCTGACTGGGTTTTGGAACGTTTTCCGGCGTTCCCTGGCCCAAAAGTGTTTTTTGACCGTTTTTGAAATTTTGAAAAAATGCGTAACCACCCCCCCTTACGAAAAAGTCAAAAATTGACTTTCCCCAAAAGTCCAATTTTTTTGCATATTTGAGGTGTGCCGAGAGTCCTGACGGGTTTTTGGAAAGTTTCCTGGCGCTCCCTGGACCAAAAGTGTTTTTTGACCGTTTTTGAAATTTTGAAAAAATGCATAACCACCCCCCCTTACGAAAAAGTCAAAAATTGACTTTCCCCAAAAGTCCACTTTTTTTGCATATTTGGGCTGTGCCAAGAGTCCTGACTGGGTTTTGGAATGTTTTCCGGCGCTCCCTGGCCCAAAAGTGTTTTTTGACCGTTTTTGAAATTTTGAAAAAATGCGTAACCACCCCCCCTTACGAAAAAGTCAAAAATTGACTTTCCCAAAAAGTCCAATTTTTTTGCATATTTGAGGTGTGCCGAGAGTCCTGACGGGTTTTTGGAACGTTTCCCGGCGCTCCCTGGCCCAAAAGTATTTTTTGACCGTTTTTGAAATTTTGAAAAAATGCGTAACCACCCCCTCTTACGAAAAAGTCAAAAATTGACTTTCCCAAAAAGTCCAATTTTTTTGCATATTTGAGGTGTGCCGAGAGTCCTGACGGGTTTTTGGAACGTTTCCCGGCGCTCCCTGGCCCAAAAGTATTTTTTTACCGTTTTTGAAATTTTGAAAAAATGCGTAACCACCCCCACTTACGAAAAAGTCAAAAATTGACTTTCCCCAAAAGTCCACTTTTTTTGCATATTTGGGCTGTGCCGAGAGTCCTGACTGGGTTTTGGAAAGTTTTCCGGCGCTCCCTGGACCAAAAGTGTTTTTTGACCGTTTTTGAAATTTTGAAAAAATGCGTAACCACCCCCCCTTACGAAAATGTCAAAAATTGACTTTCCCCAAAAGTCCAATTTTTTTGCATATTTGGGCTTTGCTGAGAGTCCTGACTGGTTTTTGAAACGTTTCCTGGCGCTCCCTGGCCCAAAAGTGTTTTTTAACCGTTTTTGAAATTTTGAAAAAATTCGTTACCACCCCCCCTTACGAAAAAGTCAAAAATTGACTTTCCCCAAAAGTCCACTTTTTTTGCATATTTGGGCTGTGCCGAGAGTCCTGACGGGTTTTTGGAACGTTTCCCGGCGCTCCCTGGCCCAAAAATATTTTTTTGACCATTTTTGAAATTTTGAAAAAATGCGTAACCACCCCCCCTTACGAAAAAGTCAAAAATTGACTTTCCCTAAAAGTCCAATTTTTTTGCATATTTGAGGTGTGCCGAGTCCTGACGGGTTTTTGGAACGTTTCCTGGCGCTCCCTGGCCCAAAAGTGTTTTTTGACAGTTTTTTAAATTTGGAAAAAATGCGTAACCACCCCCCCTTACGAAAAAGACAAAAATTGACTTTCCCCAAAAGTCCAATTTTTTTTGCATATTTGGGTTGTGCTGAGAGTCCTGATGGGTTTTTGGAAAGTTTCCTGGCGCTCCCTGTCCCAAAAGTGTTTTTTGACCGTTTTTGAAATTTTGAAAAAATGCGTAACCACCCCCCCTTACGAAAAAGTCAAAAATGGACTTTCCCCAAAAGTCCAATTTTTTTGCATATTTGGGTTGTGCTGAGAGTCCTGACGGGTTTTTGGAAAGTTTCCTGGCGCTCCCTTGCCCAAAAGTGATTTTTGACCGTTTTTGAAATTTTGAAAAAATGCGTAACCACCCCCCCTTACGAAAAAGTCAAAAATTGACTTTCCCCAAAAGTCCAATTTTTTTGCATATTTGAGGTGTGCCGAGAGTCCTGACGGGTTTTTGGAAAGTTTCCTGGCGCTCCCTGGACCAAAAGTGTTTTTTGACCGTTTTTGAAATTTTGAAAAAATGCATAACCACCCCCCCTTACGAAAAAGTCAAAAATTGACTTTCCCCAAAAGTCCACTTTTTTTGCATATTTGGGCTGTGCCGAGAGTCCTGACTGGGTTTTGGAACGTTTTCCCGCTCTCCCTGGCCCAAAAGTGTTTTTTGACCGTTTTTGAAATTTTGAAAAAATGCGTAACCACCCCCCCTTACGATAATGTCAAAAATTGACTTTCCCCAAAAGTCCAATTTTTTTGCATATTTGGGCTGTGCTGAGAGTCCTGACTGGTTTTTGGAACGTTTCCCGGCGCTCCCTGGACCAAAAGTGTTTTTTGACCGTTTTTGAAATTTTGAAAAAATGCGTAACCACCCCCCCTTACGAAAATGTCAAAAATTGACTTTCCCCAAAAGTCCAATTTTTTTGCATATTTGGGCTTTGCTGAGAGTCCTGACTGGTTTTTGAAACGTTTCCCGGCGCTCCCTGGCCCAAAAGTGTTTTTTAACCGTTTTTGAAATTTTGAAAAAATTCGTTACCACCCCCCCTTACGAAAAAGTCAAAAATTGACTTTCCCCAAAAGTCCACTTTTTTTGCATATTTGGGCTGTGCCGAGAGTCCTGATGGGTTTTTGGAACGTTTCCCGGCGCTCCTTGGCCCAAAAGTATTTTTTGATCGTTTTTTAAATTTTGAAAAAATGCGTAACCACCCCCCCTTACGAAAAAGTCAAAAATTGACTTTCCCCAAAAGTCCACTTTTTTTGCATATTTGGGCTGTGCCGAGAGTCCTGACGGGTTTTTGAAACGTTTCCCGGCGCTCCCTGGCCCAAAAGTGTTTTTTGACCGTTTTTGAAATTTTGAAAAAATGCGTAATCACCCCCCCTTACGAAAAAGTCAATAATTGACTTTCCCCAAAAGTCCACTTTTTTGCATATTTGGACTGTGCCGAGAGTCCTGATGGGTTTTTGGAACGTTTCCCGGCGCTCCCTGGCCCAAAAGTATTTTTTGACCGTTTTTGAAATTTTGAAAAAATGCGTAACCACCCCCCCTTACGAAAAAGTCAAAAATTGACTTTCCCCAAAAGTCCACTTTTTTTGCATATTTGGGCTGTGCCGAGAGTCCTGACTGGGTTTTGGAAAGTTTTCCGGCTCTCCCTGGCCCAAAAGTGTTTTTTGACCGTTTTTGAAATTTTAAAAAATGCATAACCACCCCCCCTTACGATAATGTCAAAAATTGACTTTCCCCAAAAGTCCATTTTTTTTGCATATTTGGGCTGTGCTGAGAGTCCTGACTGGTTTTTGGAACGTTTCCCGGCGCTCCCTGGACCAAAAGTGTTTTTTGACCGTTTTTGAAATTTTGAAAAAATGCGTAACCACCCCCCCTTACGAAAATGTCAAAAATTGACTTTCCCCAAAAGTCCAATTTTTTTGCATATTTGGGCTTTGCTGAGAGTCCTGACTGGTTTTTGAAACGTTTCCCGGCGCTCCCTGGCCCAAAAGTGTTTTTTGACCGTTTTTGAAATTTTGAAAAAATGCGTAACCACAACCCCCTTACGAAAAAGTCAAAAATTGACCTTCCCCAAAAGTCCAATTTTTTTGCATATTTGAGGTGTGCCGAGAGTCCTGACGGGTTTTTGGAAAGTTTCCTGGCGCTCCCTGGACCAAAAGTGTTTTTTGACCGTTTTTGAAATTTTGAAAAAATGCATAACCACCCCCCCTTACGAAAAAGTCAAAAATTGACTTTCCCCAAAAGTCCACTTTTTTTGCATATTTGGGCTGTGCCGAGAGTCCTGACTGGGTTTTGGAACGTTTTCCGGCTCTCCCTGGCCCAAAAGTGTTTTTTGACCGTTTTTGAAATTTTGAAAAAATGCGTAACCACCCCCCCTTACGATAATGTCAAAAATTGACTTTCCCCAAAAGTCCAATTTTTTTGCATATTTGGGCTGTGCTGAGAGTCCTGACTGGTTTTTGGAACGTTTCCCGGCGCTCCCTGGACCAAAAGTGTTTTTTGACCGTTTTTGAAATTTTGAAAAAATGCGTAACCACCCCCCCTTACGAAAATGTCAAAAATTGACTTTCCCCAAAAGTCCAATTTTTTTGCATATTTGGGCTTTGCTGAGAGTCCTGACTGGTTTTTGAAACGTTTCCCGGCGCTCCCTGGCCCAAAAGTGTTTTTTAACCGTTTTTGAAATTTTGAAAAAATTCGTTACCACCCCCCCTTACGAAAAAGTCAAAAATTGACTTTCCCCAAAAGTCCACTTTTTTTGCATATTTGGGCTGTGCCGAGAGTCCTGATGGGTTTTTGGAACGTTTCCCGGCGCTCCCTGGCCCAAAAGTATTTTTTGACCGTTTTTGAAATTTTGAAAAAATGCGTAACCACCCCCCCTTACGAAAAAGTCAAAAATTGACTTTCCCCAAAAGTCCACTTTTTTTGCATATTTGGGCTGTGCCGAGAGTCCTGACGGGTTTTTGAAACGTTTCCCGGCGCTCCCTGGCCCAATTGTGTTTTTTGACCGTTTTTGAAATTTTGAAAAAATGCGTAATCACCCCCCCTTACGAAAAAGTCAATAATTGACTTTCCCCAAAAGTCCACTTTTTTTGCATATTTGGGCTGTGCCGAGAGTCCTGATGGGTTTTTGGAACGTTTCCCGGCGCTCCCTGGCCCAAAAGTATTTTTTGACCGTTTTTGAAAATTTGAAAAAATGCGTAACCACCCCCCCTTACGAAAAAGTCAAAAATTGACTTTCCCCAAAAGTCCACTTTTTTTGCATATTTGGGCTGTGCCGAGAGTCCTGACTGGGTTTTGGAAAGTTTTCCGGCTCTCCCTGGCCCAAAAGTGTTTTTTGACCGTTTTTGAAATTTTAAAAAATGCATAACCACCCCCCCTTACGATAATGTCAAAAATTGACTTTCCCCAAAAGTCCATTTTTTTTGCATATTTGGGCTGTGCTGAGAGTCCTGACTGGTTTTTGGAACGTTTCCCGGCGCTCCCTGGACCAAAAGTGTTTTTTGACCGTTTTTGAAATTTTGAAAAAATGCGTAACCACCCCCCCTTACGAAAATGTCAAAAATTGACTTTCCCCAAAAGTCCAATTTTTTTGCATATTTGGGCTTTGCTGAGAGTCCTGACTGGTTTTTGAAACGTTTCCCGGCGCTCCCTGTCCCAAAAGTGTTTTTTAACCGTTTTTGAAATTTTGAAAAAATTCGTTACCACCCCCCTTACGAAAAAGTCAAAAATTGACTTTCCCTAAAAGTCCAATTTTTTTGCATATTTGAGGTGTGCCGAGAGTCCTGACGGGTTTTTGGAACGTTTCCTGGCGCTCCCTGGCCCAAAAGTGTTTTTTGACAGTTTTTTAAATTTGGAAAAAATGCGTAACCACCCCCCCTTACGAAAAAGACAAAAATTGACTTTCCCCAAAAGTCCAATTTTTTTGCATATTTGGGTTGTGCTGAGAGTCCTGACGGGTTTTTGGAAAGTTTCCTGGCGCTCCCTGTCCCAAAAGTGTTTTTTGACCGTTTTTGAAATTTTGAAAAAATGCGTAACCACCCCCCCCTTACGAAAAAGTCAAAAATGGACTTTCCCCAAAAGTCCAATTTTTTTGCATATTTGGGCTGTGCCGAGAGTCCTGATGGGTTTTTGGAACGTTTCCTGGCGCTCCCTTGCCCAAAAGTGATTTTTGACCGTTTTTGAAATTTTGAAAAAATGCGTAACCACCCCCCCTTACGAAAAAGTCAAAAATTGACTTTCCCCAAAAGTCCACTTTTTTTGCATATTTGGGCTGTGCCAAGAGTCCTGACTGGGTTTTGGAACGTTTTCCGGCGCTCCCTGGCCCAAAAGTGTTTTTTGACCGTTTTTGAAATTTTGAAAAAATGCGTAACCACCCCCCCTTACGAAAAAGTCAAAAATTGACTTTCCCAAAAAGTCCAATTTTTTTGCATATTTGAGGTGTGCCGAGAGTCCTGACGGGTTTTTGGAACGTTTCCCGGCGCTCCCTGGCCCAAAAGTATTTTTTTACCGTTTTTGAAATTTTGAAAAATTGCGTAACCACCCCCCCTTAAGAAAAATTCAAAAATTGACTTTCCCCAAAAGTCCACTTTTTTTGCATATTTGGGCTGTGCTGAAAGTCCTGACGGGTTTTTGGAAAGTTTCCTGGCGCTCCCTGGCCCAAAAGTGTTTTTTGACCGTTTTTGAAATTTGGAAAAAATGCGTAACCACCCCCCCTTACGAAAAAGTCAAAAATTGACTTTCCCCAAAAGTCCACTTTTTTTGCATATTTGGACTGTGCCGAGAGTCCTGATGGGTTTTTGGAACGTTTCCCGGCGCTCCCTGGCCCAAAAGTATTTTTTGACCGTTTTAGAAATTTTGAAAAAATGCGTAACCACCCCCCCTTACGAAAAAGTCAAAAATTGACTTTCCCCAAAAGTCCAATTTTTTTGCATATTTGAGGTGTGCCGAGAGTCCTGACGGGTTTTTGGAACGTTTCCCGGCGCTCCCTGGCCCAAAAGTATTTTTTTACCGTTTTTGAAATTTTGAAAAATTGCGTAACCACCCACCCTTAAGAAAAATTCAAAAATTGACTTTCCCCAAAAGTCCACTTTTTTTGCATATTTGGGCTGTGCTGAGAGTCCTGACGGGTTTTTGGAACGTTTCCTGGCGCTCCCTGTCCCAAAAGTGTTTTTTGACCGTTTTTGAAATTTTGAAAAAATGCGTAACCACCCCCCCTTACGAAAAAGTCAAAAATGGACTTTCCCCAAAAGTCCAATTTTTTTGCATATTTGGGCTGTGCCGAGAGTCCTGATGGGTTTTTGGAACGTTTCCTGGCGCTCCCTTGCCCAAAAGTGATTTTTGACCGTTTTTGAAATTTTGAAAAAATGCGTAACCACCCCCCCTTACGAAAAAGTCAAAAATTGACTTTCCCCAAAAGTCCACTTTTTTTGCATATTTGGGCTGTGCCAAGAGTCCTGACTGGGTTTTGGAACGTTTTCCGGCGCTCCCTGGTCCAAAAGTGTTTTTTGACCGTTTTTGAAATTTTGAAAAAATGCGTAACCACCCCCCCTTACGAAAAAGTCAAAAATTGACTTTCCCAAAAAGTCCAATTTTTTTGCATATTTGAGGTGTGCCGAGAGTCCTGACGGGTTTTTGGAACGTTTCCCGGCGCTCCCTGGCCCAAAAGTATTTTTTTACCGTTTTTGAAATTTTGAAAAATTGCGTAACCACCCCCCCTTAAGAAAAATTCAAAAATTGACTTTCCCCAAAAGTCCACTTTTTTTGCATATTTGGGCTGTGCTGAGAGTCCTGACGGGTTTTTGGAAAGTTTCCTGGCGCTCCCTGGCCCAAAAGTGTTTTTTGACCGTTTTTGAAATTTGGAAAAAATGCGTCACCACCCCCCCTTACGAAAAAGTCAAAAATTGACTTTCCCCAAAAGTCCACTTTTTTTGCATATTTGGACTGTGCCGAGAGTCCTGATGGGTTTTTGGAACGTTTCCCGGCGCTCCCTGGCCCAAAAGTATTTTTTGACCGTTTTTGAAATTTTGAAAAAATGCGTAACCACCCCCCCTTACGAAAAAGTCAAAAATTGACTTTCCCCAAAAGTCCAATTTTTTTGCATATTTGAGGTGTGCCGAGAGTCCTGACGGGTTTTTGGAACGTTTCCCGGCGCTCCCTGGCCCAAAAGTATTTTTTTACCGTTTTTGAAATTTTGAAAAATTGCGTAACCACCCGCCCTTAAGAAAAATTCAAAAATTGACTTTCCCCAAAAGTCCACTTTTTTTGCATATTTGGGCAGTGCTGAGAGTCCTGACGGGTTTTTTGAACGTTTCCTGGCGCTCCCTGTCCCAAAAGTGTTTTTTGACCGTTTTTGAAATTTTGAAAAAATGCGTAACCACCCCCCCTTACGAAAAAGTCAAAAATGGACTTTCCCCAAAAGTCCAATTTTTTTGCATATTTGGGCTGTGCCGAGAGTCCTGATGGGTTTTTGGAACGTTTCCTGGCGCTCCCTTGCCCAAAAGTGATTTTTGACCGTTTTTGAAATTTTGAAAAAATGCGTAACCACCCCCCCTTACGAAAAAGTCAAAAATTGACTTTCCCCAAAAGTCCACTTTTTTTGCATATTTGGGCTGTGCCAAGAGTCCTGACTGGGTTTTGGAACGTTTTCCGGCGCTCCCTGGCCCAAAAGTGTTTTTTGACCGTTTTTGAAATTTTGAAAAAATCAAAAATTGACTTTCCCAAAAAGTCCAATTTTTTTGCATATTTGAGGTGTGCCGAGAGTCCTGACGGGTTTTTGGAACGTTTCCCGGCGCTCCCTGGCCCAAAAGTATTTTTTTACCGTTTTTGAAATTTTGAAAAATTGCGTAACCACCCCCCCTTAAGAAAAATTCAAAAATTGACTTTCCCCAAAAGTCCACTTTTTTTGCATATTTGGGCTGTGCTGAGAGTCCTGACGGGTTTTTGGAAAGTTTCCTGGCGCTCCCTGGCCCAAAAGTGTTTTTTGACCGTTTTTGAAATTTGGAAAAAATGCGTAACCACCCCCCCTTACGAAAAAGTCAAAAATTGACTTTCCCCAAAAGTCCACTTTTTTTGCATATTTGGACTGTGCCGAGAGTCCTGATGGGTTTTTGGAACGTTTCCCGGCGCTCCCTGGCCCAAAAGTATTTTTTGACCGTTTTTGAAATTTTGAAAAAATGCGTAACCACCCCCCCTTACAAAAAAGTCAAAAATTGACTTTCCCCAAAAGTCCAATTTTTTTGCATATTTGAGGTGTGCCGAGAGTCCTGACGGGTTTTTGGAACGTTTCCCGGCGCTCCCTGGCCCAAAAGTATTTTTTTACCGTTTTTGAAATTTTGAAAAATTGCGTAACCACCCACCCTTAAGAAAAATTCAAAAATTGACTTTCCCCAAAAGTCCACTTTTTTTGCATATTTGGGCTGTGCTGAGAGTCCTGACGGGTTTTTGGAACGTTTCCTGGCGCTCCCTGGCCCAAAAGTGTTTTTTGACCATTTTTGAAATTATGAAAAAATGCGTAACCACCCCCCCTTACGAAAATGTCAAAAATTGACTTTCCCCAAAAGTCCACTTTTTTTGCATATTTGGGCTGTGCCGAGAGTCCTGACTGGGTTTTGGAACGTTTTCCGGCGCTCCCTGGCCCAAAAGTGTCTTTTGACCGTTTTTGAAATTTTGAAAAAATGCGTAACCACCCCCCCTTACGAAAAAGTCAAAAATTGACTTTCCCCAAAAGTCCAATTTTTATGCATATTTGAGGTGTGCCGAGAGTCCTGACGGGTTTTTGGAAAGTTTCCTGGCGCTCCCTGGCCCAAAAGTGTTTTTTGACCGTTTTTGAAATTTTGAAAAAATGCATAACCACCCCCCCTTACGAAAAAGTCAAAAATGGACTTTCCCCAAAAGTCCAATTTTTTTGCATATTTGAGGTGTGCCGAGAGTCCTGACGGGTTTTTGGAACGTTTCCTGGCGCTCCCTGGCCCAAAAGTGTTTTTTGACCGTTTTTGAAATTTGGAAAAAATGCGTAACCACCCCCCCTTACGAAAAAGTCAAAAATTGACTTTCCCCAAAAGTCCACTTTTTTTGCATATTTGGGCTGTGCCGAGAGTCCTGATGGGTTTTTGGAACGTTTCCCGGCGCTCCCTTGCCCAAAAGTATTTTTTGACCGTTTTTGAAATTTTGAAAAAATGCGTAACCACCCCCCCTTACGAAAAAGTCAAAAATTGACTTTCCCCAAAAGTCCAATTTTTTTGCATATTTGAGGTGTGCCGAGAGTCCTGACGGGTTTTTGGAACGTTTCCCGGCGCTCCCTGGCCCAAAAGTATTTTTTTACCGTTTTTGAAATTTTGAAAAATTGCGTAACCACCCCCCCTTAAGAAAAATTCAAAAATTGACTTTCCCCAAAAGTCCACTTTTTTTGCATATTTGGGCTGTGCTGAGAGTTCTGACGGGTTTTTGGAACGTTTCCTGGCGCTCCCTGGCCCAAAAGTGTTTTTTGACCATTTTTGAAATTATGAAAAAATGCGTAACCACCCCCCCTTACGAAAATGTCAAAAATTGACCTTCCCCAAAAGTCCAATTTTTTTTGCATATTTGGGCTGTGCCGAGAGTCCTGACTGGGTTTTGGAAAGTTTTCCGGCGCTCCCTGGACCAAAAGTGTTTTTTGACCGTTTTTGAAATTTTGAAAAAATGCGTAACCACCCCCCCTTACGAAAATGTCAAAAATTGACTTTCCCCAAAAGTCCAATTTTTTTGCATATTTGGGCTTTGCTGAGAGTCCTGACTGGTTTTTGAAACGTTTCCCGGCGCTCCCTGGCCCAAAAGTGTTTTTTAACCGTTTTTGAAATTTTGAAAAAATTCGTTACCACCCCCCCTTACGAAAAAGTCAAAAATTGACTTTCCCCAAAAGTCCACTTTTTTTGCATATTTGGGCTGTGCCGAGAGTCCTGACGGGTTTTTGGAACGTTTCCCGGCGCTCCCTGGCCCAAAAATATTTTTTTGACCATTTTTGAAATTTTGAAAAAATGCGTAACCACCCCCCCTTACGAAAAAGTCAAAAATTGACTTTCCCTAAAAGTCCAATTTTTTTGCATATTTGAGGTGTGCCGAGTCCTGACGGGTTTTTGGAATGTTTCCTGGCGCTCCCTGGCCCAAAAGTGTTTTTTGACAGTTTTTTAAATTTGGAAAAAATGCGTAACCACCCCCCCTTACGAAAAAGACAAAAATTGACTTTCCCCAAAAGTCCAATTTTTTTGCATATTTGGGTTGTGCTGAGAGTCCTGATGGGTTTTTGGAAAGTTTCCTGGCGCTCCCTGTCCCAAAAGTGTTTTTTGACCGTTTTTGAAATTTTGAAAAAATGCGTAACCACCCCCCCTTACGAAAAAGTCAAAAATGGACTTTCCCCAAAAGTCCAATTTTTTTGCATATTTGGGTTGTGCTGAGAGTCCTGACGGGTTTTTGGAAAGTTTCCTGGCGCTCCCTTGCCCAAAAGTGATTTTTGACCGTTTTTGAAATTTTGAAAAAATGCGTAACCACCCCCCCTTACGAAAAAGTCAAAAATTGACTTTCCCCAAAAGTCCACTTTTTTTGCATATTTGGGCTGTGCCAAGAGTCCTGACTGGGTTTTGGAACGTTTTCCGGCGCTCCCTGGCCCAAAAGTGTTTTTTGACCGTTTTTGAAATTTTGAAAAAATGCGTAACCACCCCCCCTTACGAAAAAGTCAAAAATTGACTTTCCCAAAAAGTCCAATTTTTTTGCATATTTGAGGTGTGCCGAGAGTCCTGACGGGTTTTTGGAACGTTTCCCGGCGCTCCCTGGCCCAAAAGTATTTTTTTACCGTTTTTGAAATTTTGAAAAATTGCGTAACCACCCCCCCTTAAGAAAAATTCAAAAATTGACTTTCCCCAAAAGTCCACTTTTTTTGCATATTTGGGCTGTGCTGAGAGTCCTGACGGGTTTTTGGAAAGTTTCCTGGCGCTCCCTGGCCCAAAAGTGTTTTTTGACCGTTTTTGAAATTTGGAAAAAATGCGTCACCACCCCCCCTTACGAAAAAGTCAAAAATTGACTTTCCCCAAAAGTCCACTTTTTTTGCATATTTGGACTGTGCCGAGAGTCCTGATGGGTTTTTGGAACGTTTCCCGGCGCTCCCTGGCCCAAAAGTATTTTTTGACCGTTTTTGAAATTTTGAAAAAATGCGTAACCACCCCCCCTTACGAAAAAGTCAAAAATTGACTTTCCCCAAAAGTCCAATTTTTTTGCATATTTGAGGTGTGCCGAGAGTCCTGACGGGTTTTTGGAACGTTTCCCGGCGCTCCCTGGCCCAAAAGTATTTTTTTACCGTTTTTGAAATTTTGAAAAATTGCGTAACCACCCGCCCTTAAGAAAAATTCAAAAATTGACTTTCCCCAAAAGTCCACTTTTTTTGCATATTTGGGCAGTGCTGAGAGTCCTGACGGGTTTTTTGAACGTTTCCTGGCGCTCCCTGTCCCAAAAGTGTTTTTTGACCGTTTTTGAAATTTTGAAAAAATGCGTAACCACCCCCCCTTACGAAAAAGTCAAAAATGGACTTTCCCCAAAAGTCCAATTTTTTTGCATATTTGGGCTGTGCCGAGAGTCCTGATGGGTTTTTGGAACGTTTCCTGGCGCTCCCTTGCCCAAAAGTGATTTTTGACCGTTTTTGAAATTTTGAAAAAATGCGTAACCACCCCCCCTTACGAAAAAGTCAAAAATTGACTTTCCCCAAAAGTCCACTTTTTTTGCATATTTGGGCTGTGCCAAGAGTCCTGACTGGGTTTTGGAACGTTTTCCGGCGCTCCCTGGCCCAAAAGTGTTTTTTGACCGTTTTTGAAATTTTGAAAAAATCAAAAATTGACTTTCCCAAAAAGTCCAATTTTTTTGCATATTTGAGGTGTGCCGAGAGTCCTGACGGGTTTTTGGAACGTTTCCCGGCGCTCCCTGGCCCAAAAGTATTTTTTTACCGTTTTTGAAATTTTGAAAAATTGCGTAACCACCCCCCCTTAAGAAAAATTCAAAAATTGACTTTCCCCAAAAGTCCACTTTTTTTGCATATTTGGGCTGTGCTGAGAGTCCTGACGGGTTTTTGGAAAGTTTCCTGGCGCTCCCTGGCCCAAAAGTGTTTTTTGACCGTTTTTGAAATTTGGAAAAAATGCGTAACCACCCCCCCTTACGAAAAAGTCAAAAATTGACTTTCCCCAAAAGTCCACTTTTTTTGCATATTTGGACTGTGCCGAGAGTCCTGATGGGTTTTTGGAACGTTTCCCGGCGCTCCCTGGCCCAAAAGTATTTTTTGACCGTTTTTGAAATTTTGAAAAAATGCGTAACCACCCCCCCTTACAAAAAAGTCAAAAATTGACTTTCCCCAAAAGTCCAATTTTTTTGCATATTTGAGGTGTGCCGAGAGTCCTGACGGGTTTTTGGAACGTTTCCCGGCGCTCCCTGGCCCAAAAGTATTTTTTTACCGTTTTTGAAATTTTGAAAAATTGCGTAACCACCCACCCTTAAGAAAAATTCAAAAATTGACTTTCCCCAAAAGTCCACTTTTTTTGCATATTTGGGCTGTGCTGAGAGTCCTGACGGGTTTTTGGAACGTTTCCTGGCGCTCCCTGGCCCAAAAGTGTTTTTTGACCATTTTTGAAATTATGAAAAAATGCGTAACCACCCCCCCTTACGAAAAAGTCAAAAATTGACTTTCCCTAAAAGTCCAATTTTTTTGCATATTTGAGGTGTGCCGAGTCCTGACGGGTTTTTGGAATGTTTCCTGGCGCTCCCTGGCCCAAAAGTGTTTTTTGACAGTTTTTTAAATTTGGAAAAAATGCGTAACCACCCCCCCTTACGAAAAAGACAAAAATTGACTTTCCCCAAAAGTCCAATTTTTTTGCATATTTGGGTTGTGCTGAGAGTCCTGATGGGTTTTTGGAAAGTTTCCTGGCGCTCCCTGTCCCAAAAGTGTTTTTTGACCGTTTTTGAAATTTTGAAAAAATGCGTAACCACCCCCCCTTACGAAAAAGTCAAAAATGGACTTTCCCCAAAAGTCCAATTTTTTTGCATATTTGGGTTGTGCTGAGAGTCCTGACGGGTTTTTGGAAAGTTTCCTGGCGCTCCCTTGCCCAAAAGTGATTTTTGACCGTTTTTGAAATTTGGAAAAAATGCGTAACCACCCCCCCTTACGAAAAAGTCAAAAATTGACTTTCCCCAAAAGTCCACTTTTTTTGCATATTTGGGCTGTGCCAAGAGTCCTGACTGGGTTTTGGAACGTTTTCCGGCGCTCCCTGGCCCAAAAGTGTTTTTTGACCGTTTTTGAAATTTTGAAAAAATGCGTAACCACCCCCCCTTACGAAAAAGTCAAAAATTGACTTTCCCCAAAAGTCCAATTTTTTTGCATATTTGAGGTGTGCCGAGAGTCCTGACGGGTTTTTGGAAAGTTTCCTGGCGCTCCCTGGCCCAAAAGTGTTTTTTGACCGTTTTTGAAATTTTGAAAAAATGCGTAACCACCCCCCCTTACGAAAAAGTCAAAAATTGACTTTCCCCAAAAGTCCAATTTTTTTGCATATTTGAGGTGTGCCGAGAGTCCTGACTGGGTTTTGGAACGTTTTCCGGCGCTCCCTGGCCCAAAAGTGTTTTTTGACCGTTTTTGAAATTTTGAAAAAATGCGTAACCACCCCCCCTTACGAAAAAGTCAAAAATTGACTTTCCCCAAAAGTCCAATTTTTTTGCATATTTGGGTTGTGCTGAGAGTCCTGATGGGTTTTTGGAAAGTTTCCTGGCGCTCCCTGCCCAAAAGTGTTTTTTGACCGTTTTTGAAATTTTGAAAAAATGCATAACCACCCCCCCTTACGAAAAAGTCAAAAATGGACTTTCCCCAAAAGTCCAATTTTTTTGCATATTTGGGCTGTGCCGAGAGTCCTGACTGGGTTTTGGAACGTTTTCCGGCTCTCCCTGGCCCAAAAGTGTTTTTTGACCGTTTTTGAAATTTTGAAAAAATGCGTAACCACCCCCCCTTACGAAAAAGTCAAAAATTGACTTTCCCCAAAAGTCCACTTTTTTTGCATATTTGGGCTGTGCTGAGAGTCCTGACTGGTTTTTGGAACGTTTTCCGGCGCTCCCTGGCCCAAAAGTGTTTTTTGACTGTTTTTGAAATTTTGAAAAAATGCGTAACCACCCCCCCTTACGAAAAAGTCAAAAATTGACCTTCCCCAAAAGTCCAATTTTTTTGCGTATTTGGGCTGTGCCGAGAGTCCTGACTGGGTTTTGGAAAGTTTTCCGGCGCTCCCTGGACCAAAAGTGTTTTTTGACCGTTTTTGAAATTTTGAAAAAATGCGTAACCACCCCCCCTTACGAAAAAGTCAAAAATTGACTTTCCCCAAAAGTCCACTTTTTTTGCATATTTGGGCTGTGCCGAGAGTCCTGACGGGTTTTTGGAACGTTTCCCGGCGCTCCCTGGCCCAAAAATATTTTTTTGACCATTTTTGAAATTTTGAAAAAATGCGTAACCACCCCCCCTTACGAAAAAGTCAAAAATTGACTTTCCCCAAAAGTCCAATTTTTTTGCATATTTGAGGTGTGCCGAGAGTCCTGACGGATTTTTGGAAAGTTTCCTGGCGCTCCCTGGCCCAAAAGTGTTTTTTGACCGTTTTTGAAATTTTGAAAAAATGCGTAACCACCCCCCCTTACGAAAAAGTCAAAAATTGACTTTCCCCAAAAGTCCACTTTTTTTGCATATTTGGGCTGTGCCGAGAGTCCTGACTGGGTTTTGGAACGTTTTCCGGCGCTCCCTGGCCCAAAAGTGTTTTTTGACCGTTTTTGAAATTTTGAAAAAATGCGTAACCACCCCCCCTTACGAAAAAGTCAAAAATTGACTTTCCCCAAAAGTCCAATTTTTTTGCATATTTGAGGTGTGCCGAGAGTCCTGACGGATTTTTGGAAAGTTTCCTGGCGCTCCCTGGCCCAAAAGTGTTTTTTGACCGTTTTTGAAATTTTGAAAAAATGCGTAACCACCCCCCCTTACGAAAAAGTCAAAAATTGACTTTCCCTAAAAGTCAAATTTTTTTGCATATTTGAGGTGTGCCGAGTCCTGACTGGGTTTTGGAACGTTTTCCGGCTCTCCCTGGCCCAAAAGTGTTTTTTGACCGTTTTTGAAATTTTGAAAAAATGCGTAACCACCCCCCCTTACGAAAAAGACAAAAATTGACTTTCCCCAAAAGTCCAATTTTTTTGCATATTTGGGTTGTGCTGAGAGTCCTGATGGGTTTTTGGAAAGTTTCCTGGCGCTCCCTGTCCCAAAAGTGTTTTTTGACCGTTTTTGAAATTTTGAAAAAATGCATAACCACCCCCCCTTACGAAAAAGTCAAAAATGGACTTTCCCCAAAAGTCCAATTTTTTTGCATATTTGGGCTGTGCCGAGAGTCCTGACTGGGTTTTGGAACGTTTTCCGGCTCTCCCTGGCCCAAAAGTGTTTTTTGACCGTTTTTGAAATTTTGAAAAAATGCGTAACCACCCCCCCTTACGAAAAAGTCAAAAATTGACTTTCCCCAAAAGTCCACTTTTTTTGCATATTTGGGCTGTGCTGAGAGTCCTGACTGGTTTTTGGAACGTTTTCCGGCGCTCCCTGGCCCAAAAGTGTTTTTTGACCGTTTTTGAAATTTTGAAAAAATGCGTAACCACCCCCCCTTACGAAAAAGTCAAAAATTGACCTTCCCCAAAAGTCCAATTTTTTTTGCATATTTGGGCTGTGCCGAGAGTCCTGACTGGGTTTTGGAAAGTTTTCCGGCGCTCCCTGGACCAAAAGTGTTTTTTGACCGTTTTTGAAATTTTGAAAAAATGCGTAACCACCCCCCCTTACGAAAAAGTCAAAAATTGACTTTCCCCAAAAGTCCAATTTTTTTGCATATTTGGGCTTTGCTGAGAGTCCTGACTGGTTTTTGAAACGTTTCCCGGCGCTCCCTGGCCCAAAAGTGTTTTTTAACCGTTTTTGAAATTTTGAAAAAATTCGTTACCACCCCCCCTTACGAAAAAGTCAAAAATTGACTTTCCCCAAAAGTCCACTTTTTTTGCATATTTGGGCTGTGCCGAGAGTCCTGACGGGTTTTTGGAACGTTTCCCGGCGCTCCCTGGCCCAAAAATATTTTTTTGACCATTTTTGAAATTTTGAAAAAATGCGTAACCACCCCCCCTTACGAAAAAGTCAAAAATTGACTTTCCCTAAAAGTCCAATTTTTTTGCATATTTGAGGTGTGCCGAGTCCTGACGGGTTTTTGGAATGTTTCCTGGCGCTCCCTGGCCCAAAAGTGTTTTTTGACAGTTTTTTAAATTTGGAAAAAATGCGTAACCACCCCCCCTTACGAAAAAGACAAAAATTGACTTTCCCCAAAAGTCCATTTTTTTTGCATATTTGGGTTGTGCTGAGAGTCCTGATGGGTTTTTGGAAAGTTTCCTGGCGCTCCCTGTCCCAAAAGTGTTTTTTGACCGTTTTTGAAATTTTGAAAAAATGCGTAACCACCCCCCCTTACGAAAAAGTCAAAAATGGACTTTCCCCAAAAGTCCAATTTTTTTGCATATTTGGGTTGTGCTGAGAGTCCTGACGGGTTTTTGGAAAGTTTCCTGGCGCTCCCTTGCCCAAAAGTGATTTTTGACCGTTTTTGAAATTTTGAAAAAATGCGTAACCACCCCCCCTTACGAAAAAGTCAAAAATTGACTTTCCCCAAAAGTCCACTTTTTTTGCATATTTGGGCTGTGCCAAGAGTCCTGACTGGGTTTTGGAACGTTTTCCGGCGCTCCCTGGCCCAAAAGTGTTTTTTGACCGTTTTTGAAATTTTGAAAAAATGCGTAACCACCCCCCCTTACGAAAAAGTCAAAAATTGACCTTCCCCAAAAGTCCAATTTTTTTGCATATTTGAGGTGTGCCGAGAGTCCTGACGGGTTTTTGGAAAGTTTCCTGGCGCTTCCTGGACCAAAAGTGTTTTTTTGACCGTTTTTGAAATTTTGAAAAAATGCATAACCACCCCCCCTTACGAAAAAGTCAAAAATTGACTTTCCCCAAAAGTCCAATTTTTTTGCATATTTGGGCTGTGCCGAGAGTCCTGATGGGTTTTTGGAACGTTTCCTGGCGCTCCCTTGCCCAAAAGTGATTTTTGACCGTTTTTGAAATTTTGAAAAAATGCGTAACCACCCCCCCTTACGAAAAAGTCAAAAATTGACTTTCCCCAAAAGTCCACTTTTTTTGCATATTTGGGCTGTGCCAAGAGTCCTGACTGGGTTTTGGAACGTTTTCCGGCGCTCCCTGGCCCAAAAGTGTTTTTTGACCGTTTTTGAAATTTTGAAAAAATGCGTAACCACCCCCCCTTACGAAAAAGTCAAAAATTGACTTTCCCAAAAAGTCCAATTTTTTTGCATATTTGAGGTGTGCCGAGAGTCCTGACGGGTTTTTGGAATGTTTCCCGGCGCTCCCTGGCCCAAAAGTATTTTTTGACCGTTTTTGAAATTTTGAAAAATTGCGTAACCACCCCCCCTTAAGAAAAATTCAAAAATTGACTTTCCCCAAAAGTCCACTTTTTTTGCATATTTGGGCTGTGCTGAGAGTCCTGACGGGTTTTTGGAAAGTTTCCTGGCGCTCCCTGGCCCAAAAGTGTTTTTTGACCGTTTTTGAAATTTGGAAAAAATGCGTAACCACCCCCCCTTACGAAAAAGTCAAAAATTGACTTTCCCCAAAAGTCCACTTTTTTTGCATATTTGGACTGTGCCGAGAGTCCTGATGGGTTTTTGGAACGTTTCCCGGCGCTCCCTGGCCCAAAAGTATTTTTTGACCGTTTTTGAAATTTTGAAAAAATGCGTAACCACCCCCCCTTAAGAAAAATTCAAAAATTGACTTTCCCCAAAAGTCCACTTTTTTTGCATATTTGGGCTGTGCCAAGAGTCCTGACTGGGTTTTGGAACGTTTTCCGGCGCTCCCTGGCCCAAAAGTGTTTTTTGACCGTTTTTGAAATTTTGAAAAAATGCGTAACCACCCCCCCTTACGAAAAAGTCAAAAATTGACTTTCCCAAAAAGTCCAATTTTTTTGCATATTTGAGGTGTGCCGAGAGTCCTGACGGGTTTTTGGAATGTTTCCCGGCGCTCCCTGGCCCAAAAGTATTTTTTTACCGTTTTTGAAATTTTGAAAAATTGCGTAACCACCCCCCCTTAAGAAAAATTCAAAAATTGACTTTCCCCAAAAGTCCACTTTTTTTGCATATTTGGGCTGTGCTGAGAGTCCTGACGGGTTTTTGGAAAGTTTCCTGGCGCTCCCTGGCCCAAAAGTGTTTTTTGACCGTTTTTGAAATTTGGAAAAAATGCGTAACCACCCCCCCTTACGAAAAAGTCAAAAATTGACTTTCCCCAAAAGTCCACTTTTTTTGCATATTTGGACTGTGCCGAGAGTCCTGATGGGTTTTTGGAACGTTTCCCGGCGCTCCCTGGCCCAAAAGTATTTTTTGACCGTTTTTGAAATTTTGAAAAAATGCGTAACCACCCCCCCTTACGAAAAAGTCAAAAATTGACTTTCCCCAAAAGTCCAATTTTTTTGCATATTTGAGGTGTGCCGAGAGTCCTGACGGGTTTTTGGAACGTTTCCCGGCGCTCCCTGGCCCAAAAGTATTTTTTTACCGTTTTTGAAATTTTGAAAAATTGCATAACCACCCACCCTTAAGAAAAATTCAAAAATTGACTTTCCCCAAAAGTCCACTTTTTTTGCATATTTGGGCTGTGCTGAGAGTCCTGACGGGTTTTTGGAACGTTTCCTGGCGCTCCCTGGCCCAAAAGTGTTTTTTAACAATTTTTGAAATTATGAAAAAATGCGTAACCACCCCCCCTTACGAAAATGTCAAAAATTGACTTTCCCCAAAAGTCCACTTTTTTTGCATATTTGGGCTGTGCCGAGAGTCCTGACTGGGTTTTGGAACGTTTTCCGGCGCTCCCTGGCCCAAAAGTGTTTTTTGACCGTTTTTGAAATTTTGAAAAAATGCGTAACCACCCCCCCTTACGAAAAAGTCAAAAATTGACTTTCCCCAAAAGTCCAATTTTTTTGCATATTTGAGGTGTGCCGAGAGTCCTGACGGGTTTTTGCAAAGTTTCCTGGCGCTCCCTGGCCCAAAAGTGTTTTTTGACCGTTTTTGAAATTTTGAAAAAATGCATAACCACCCCCCCTTACGAAAAAGTCAAAAATGGACTTTCCCCAAAAGTCCAATTTTTTTGCATATTTGAGGTGTGCCGAGAGTCCTGACGGGTTTTTGGAACGTTTCCTGGCGCTCCCTGGCCCAAAAGTGTTTTTTGACCGTTTTTGAAATTTGGAAAAAATGCGTAACCACCCCCCCTTACGAAAAAGTCAAAAATTGACTTTCCCCAAAAGTCCACTTTTTTTGCATATTTGGGCTGTGCCGAGAGTCCTGATGGGTTTTTGGAACGTTTCCCAGCGCTCCCTGGCCCAAAAGTATTTTTTGACCGTTTTTGAAATTTTGAAAAAATGCGTAACCACCCCCCCTTACGAAAAAGTCAAAAATTGACTTTCCCCAAAAGTCCAATTTTTTTGCATATTTGAGGTGTGCCGAGAGTCCTGACTGGGTTTTGGAACGTTTTCCGGCGCTCCCTGTCCCAAAAGTGTTTTTTGACCGTTTTTGAAATTTTGAAAAAATGCGTAACCACCCCCCCTTACGAAAAAGTCAAAAATTGACTTTCCCCAAAAGTCCAATTTTTTTGCATATTTGGGCTTTGCTGAGAGTCCTGACTGGTTTTTGAAACGTTTCCCGGCGCTCCCTGGCCCAAAAGTGTTTTTTAACCGTTTTTGAAATTTTGAAAAAATTCGTTACCACCCCCCCTTACGAAAAAGTCAAAAATTGACTTTCCCCAAAAGTCCACTTTTTTTGCATATTTGGGCTGTGCCGAGAGTCCTGACGGGTTTTTGGAACGTTTCCCGGCGCTCCCTGGCCCAAAAATATTTTTTTGACCGTTTTTGAAATTTTGAAAAAATGCGTAACCACCCCCCCTTACGAAAAAGTCAAAAATTGACTTTCCCTAAAAGTCCAATTTTTTTGCATATTTGAGGTGTGCCGAGTCCTGACGGGTTTTTGGAATGTTTCCTGGCGCTCCCTGGCCCAAAAGTGTTTTTTGACAGTTTTTTAAATTTGGAAAAAATGCGTAACCACCCCCCCTTACGAAAAAGACAAAAATTGACTTTCCCCAAAAGTCCAATTTTTTTGCATATTTGGGTTGTGCTGAGAGTCCTGATGGGTTTTTGGAAAGTTTCCTGGCGCTCCCTGTCCCAAAAGTGTTTTTTGACCGTTTTTGAAATTTTGAAAAAATGCGTAACCACCCCCCCTTACGAAAAAGTCAAAAATGGACTTTCCCCAAAAGTCCAATTTTTTTGCATATTTGGGTTGTGCTGAGAGTCCTGACGGGTTTTTGGAAAGTTTCCTGGCGCTCCCTTGCCCAAAAGTGATTTTTGACCGTTTTTGAAATTTTGAAAAAATGCGTAACCACCCCCCCTTACGAAAAAGTCAAAAATTGACTTTCCCCAAAAGTCCACTTTTTTTGCATATTTGGGCTGTGCCAAGAGTCCTGACTGGGTTTTGGAACGTTTTCCGGCGCTCCCTGGCCCAAAAAATTTTTTTGACCGTTTTTGAAATTTTGAAAAAATGCGTAACCACCCCCCCTTACGAAAAAGTCAAAAATTGACCTTCCCCAAAAGTCCAATTTTTTTGCATATTTGAGGTGTGCCGAGAGTCCTGACGGGTTTTTGGAAAGTTTCCTGGCGCTTCCTGGACCAAAAGTGTTTTTTGACCGTTTTTGAAATTTTGAAAAAATGCATAACCACCCCCCCTTACGAAAAAGTCAAAAATTGACTTTCCCCAAAAGTCCAATTTTTTTGCATATTTGGGCTGTGCCGAGAGTCCTGATGGGTTTTTGGAACGTTTCCTGGCGCTCCCTTGCCCAAAAGTGATTTTTGACCGTTTTTGAAATTTTGAAAAAATGCGTAACCACCCCCCCTTACGAAAAAGTCAAAAATTGACTTTCCCCAAAAGTCCACTTTTTTTGCATATTTGGGCTGTGCCAAGAGTCCTGACTGGGTTTTGGAACGTTTTCCGGCGCTCCCTGGCCCAAAAGTGTTTTTTGACCGTTTTTGAAATTTTGAAAAAATGCGTAACCACCCCCCCTTACGAAAAAGTCAAAAATTGACTTTCCCAAAAAGTCCAATTTTTTTGCATATTTGAGGTGTGCCGAGAGTCCTGACGGGTTTTTGGAATGTTTCCCGGCGCTCCCTGGCCCAAAAGTATTTTTTTACCGTTTTTGAAATTTTGAAAAATTGCGTAACCACCCCCCCTTAAGAAAAATTCAAAAATTGACTTTCCCCAAAAGTCCACTTTTTTTGCATATTTGGGCTGTGCTGAGAGTCCTGACGGGTTTTTGGAAAGTTTCCTGGCGCTCCCTGGCCCAAAAGTGTTTTTTGACCGTTTTTGAAATTTGGAAAAAATGCGTAACCACCCCCCCTTACGAAAAAGTCAAAAATTGACTTTCCCCAAAAGTCCACTTTTTTTGCATATTTGGACTGTGCCGAGAGTCCTGATGGGTTTTTGGAACGTTTCCCGGCGCTCCCTGGCCCAAAAGTATTTTTTGACCGTTTTTGAAATTTTGAAAAAATGCGTAACCATCCCCCCTTACGAAAAAGTCAAAAATTGACTTTCCCCAAAAGTCCAATTTTTTTGCATATTTGAGGTGTGCCGAGAGTCCTGACGGGTTTTTGGAACGTTTCCCGGCGCTCCCTGGCCCAAAAGTATTTTTTTACCGTTTTTGAAATTTTGAAAAATTGCATAACCACCCACCCTTAAGAAAAATTCAAAAATTGACTTTCCCCAAAAGTCCACTTTTTTTGCATATTTGGGCTGTGCTGAGAGTCCTGACGGGTTTTTGGAACGTTTCCTGGCGCTCCCTGGCCCAAAAGTGTTTTTTAACAATTTTTGAAATTATGAAAAAATGCGTAACCACCCCCCCTTACGAAAATGTCAAAAATTGACTTTCCCCAAAAGTCCACTTTTTTTGCATATTTGGGCTGTGCCGAGAGTCCTGACTGGGTTTTGGAACGTTTTCCGGCGCTCCCTGGCCCAAAAGTGTTTTTTGACCGTTTTTGAAATTTTGAAAAAATGCGTAACCACCCCCCCCTTACGAAAAAGTCAAAAATTGACTTTCCCCAAAAGTCCAATTTTTTTGCATATTTGAGGTGTGCCGAGAGTCCTGACGGGTTTTTGCAAAGTTTCCTGGCGCTCCCTGGCCCAAAAGTGTTTTTTGACCGTTTTTGAAATTTTGAAAAAATGCATAACCACCCCCCCTTACGAAAAAGTCAAAAATGGACTTTCCCCAAAAGTCCAATTTTTTTGCATATTTGGGCTGTGCCGAGAGTCCTGATGGGTTTTTGGAACGTTTCCCAGCGCTCCCTGGCCCAAAAGTATTTTTTGACCGTTTTTGAAATTTTGAAAAAATGCGTAACCACCCCCCCTTACGAAAAAGTCAAAAATTGACTTTCCCCAAAAGTCCAATTTTTTTGCATATTTGAGGTGTGCCGAGAGTCCTGACTGGGTTTTGGAACGTTTTCCGGCGCTCCCTGGCCCAAAAGTGTTTTTTGACCGTTTTTGAAATTTTGAAAAAATGCGTAACCACCCCCCCTTACGAAAAAGTCAAAAATTGACTTTCCCCAAAAGTCCAATTTTTTTGCATATTTGAGGTGTGCCGAGAGTCCTGACGGGTTTTTGCAAAGTTTCCTGGCGCTCCCTGGCCCAAAAGTGTTTTTTGACCGTTTTTGAAATTTTGAAAAAATGCATAACCACCCCCCCTTACGAAAAAGTCAAAAATGGACTTTCCCCAAAAGTCCAATTTTTTTGCATATTTGAGGTGTGCCGAGAGTCCTGACGGGTTTTTGGAACGTTTCCTGGCGCTCCCTGGCCCAAAAGTGTTTTTTGACCGTTTTTGAAATTTGGAAAAAATGCGTAACCACCCCCCCTTACGAAAAAGTCAAAAATTGACTTTCCCCAAAAGTCCACTTTTTTTGCATATTTGGGCTGTGCCGAGAGTCCTGATGGGTTTTTGGAACGTTTCCCAGCGCTCCCTGGCCCAAAAGTATTTTTTGACCGTTTTTGAAATTTTGAAAAAATGCGTAACCACCCCCCCTTACGAAAAAGTCAAAAATTGACTTTCCCCAAAAGTCCAATTTTTTTGCATATTTGAGGTGTGCCGAGAGTCCTGACTGGGTTTTGGAACGTTTTCCGGCGCTCCCTGTCCCAAAAGTGTTTTTTGACCGTTTTTGAAATTTTGAAAAAATGCGTAACCACCCCCCCTTACGAAAAAGTCAAAAATTGACTTTCCCCAAAAGTCCAATTTTTTTGCATATTTGGGCTTTGCTGAGAGTCCTGACTGGTTTTTGAAACGTTTCCCGGCGCTCCCTGGCCCAAAAGTGTTTTTTAACCGTTTTTGAAATTTTGAAAAAATTCGTTACCACCCCCCCTTACGAAAAAGTCAAAAATTGACTTTCCCCAAAAGTCCACTTTTTTTGCATATTTGGGCTGTGCCGAGAGTCCTGACGGGTTTTTGGAACGTTTCCCGGCGCTCCCTGGCCCAAAAATATTTTTTTGACCGTTTTTGAAATTTTGAAAAAATGCGTAACCACCCCCCCTTACGAAAAAGTCAAAAATTGACTTTCCCTAAAAGTCCAATTTTTTTGCATATTTGAGGTGTGCCGAGTCCTGACGGGTTTTTGGAATGTTTCCTGGCGCTCCCTGGCCCAAAAGTGTTTTTTGACAGTTTTTTAAATTTGGAAAAAATGCGTAACCACCCCCCCTTACGAAAAAGACAAAAATTGACTTTCCCCAAAAGTCCAATTTTTTTGCATATTTGGGTTGTGCTGAGAGTCCTGATGGGTTTTTGGAAAGTTTCCTGGCGCTCCCTGTCCCAAAAGTGTTTTTTGACCGTTTTTGAAATTTTGAAAAAATGCGTAACCACCCCCCCTTACGAAAAAGTCAAAAATGGACTTTCCCCAAAAGTCCAATTTTTTTGCATATTTGGGTTGTGCTGAGAGTCCTGACGGGTTTTTGGAAAGTTTCCTGGCGCTCCCTTGCCCAAAAGTGATTTTTGACCGTTTTTGAAATTTTGAAAAAATGCGTAACCACCCCCCCTTACGAAAAAGTCAAAAATTGACTTTCCCCAAAAGTCCACTTTTTTTGCATATTTGGGCTGTGCCAAGAGTCCTGACTGGGTTTTGGAACGTTTTCCGGCGCTCCCTGGCCCAAAAAATTTTTTTGACCGTTTTTGAAATTTTGAAAAAATGCGTAACCACCCCCCCTTACGAAAAAGTCAAAAATTGACCTTCCCCAAAAGTCCAATTTTTTTGCATATTTGAGGTGTGCCGAGAGTCCTGACGGGTTTTTGGAAAGTTTCCTGGCGCTTCCTGGACCAAAAGTGTTTTTTGACCGTTTTTGAAATTTTGAAAAAATGCATAACCACCCCCCCTTACGAAAAAGTCAAAAATTGACTTTCCCCAAAAGTCCAATTTTTTTGCATATTTGGGCTGTGCCGAGAGTCCTGATGGGTTTTTGGAACGTTTCCTGGCGCTCCCTTGCCCAAAAGTGATTTTTGACCGTTTTTGAAATTTTGAAAAAATGCGTAACCACCCCCCCTTACGAAAAAGTCAAAAATTGACTTTCCCCAAAAGTCCACTTTTTTTGCATATTTGGGCTGTGCCAAGAGTCCTGACTGGGTTTTGGAACGTTTTCCGGCGCTCCCTGGCCCAAAAGTGTTTTTTGACCGTTTTTGAAATTTTGAAAAAATGCGTAACCACCCCCCCTTACGAAAAAGTCAAAAATTGACTTTCCCAAAAAGTCCAATTTTTTTGCATATTTGAGGTGTGCCGAGAGTCCTGACGGGTTTTTGGAATGTTTCCCGGCGCTCCCTGGCCCAAAAGTATTTTTTTACCGTTTTTGAAATTTTGAAAAATTGCGTAACCACCCCCCCTTAAGAAAAATTCAAAAATTGACTTTCCCCAAAAGTCCACTTTTTTTGCATATTTGGGCTGTGCTGAGAGTCCTGACGGGTTTTTGGAAAGTTTCCTGGCGCTCCCTGGCCCAAAAGTGTTTTTTGACCGTTTTTGAAATTTGGAAAAAATGCGTAACCACCCCCCCTTACGAAAAAGTCAAAAATTGACTTTCCCCAAAAGTCCACTTTTTTTGCATATTTGGACTGTGCCGAGAGTCCTGATGGGTTTTTGGAACGTTTCCCGGCGCTCCCTGGCCCAAAAGTATTTTTTGACCGTTTTTGAAATTTTGAAAAAATGCGTAACCATCCCCCCTTACGAAAAAGTCAAAAATTGACTTTCCCCAAAAGTCCAATTTTTTTGCATATTTGAGGTGTGCCGAGAGTCCTGACGGGTTTTTGGAACGTTTCCCGGCGCTCCCTGGCCCAAAAGTATTTTTTTACCGTTTTTGAAATTTTGAAAAATTGCATAACCACCCACCCTTAAGAAAAATTCAAAAATTGACTTTCCCCAAAAGTCCACTTTTTTTGCATATTTGGGCTGTGCTGAGAGTCCTGACGGGTTTTTGGAACGTTTCCTGGCGCTCCCTGGCCCAAAAGTGTTTTTTAACAATTTTTGAAATTATGAAAAAATGCGTAACCACCCCCCCTTACGAAAATGTCAAAAATTGACTTTCCCCAAAAGTCCACTTTTTTTGCATATTTGGGCTGTGCCGAGAGTCCTGACTGGGTTTTGGAACGTTTTCCGGCGCTCCCTGGCCCAAAAGTGTTTTTTGACCGTTTTTGAAATTTTGAAAAAATGCGTAACCACCCCCCCCTTACGAAAAAGTCAAAAATTGACTTTCCCCAAAAGTCCAATTTTTTTGCATATTTGAGGTGTGCCGAGAGTCCTGACGGGTTTTTGCAAAGTTTCCTGGCGCTCCCTGGCCCAAAAGTGTTTTTTGACCGTTTTTGAAATTTTGAAAAAATGCATAACCACCCCCCCTTACGAAAAAGTCAAAAATGGACTTTCCCCAAAAGTCCAATTTTTTTGCATATTTGGGCTGTGCCGAGAGTCCTGATGGGTTTTTGGAACGTTTCCCAGCGCTCCCTGGCCCAAAAGTATTTTTTGACCGTTTTTGAAATTTTGAAAAAATGCGTAACCACCCCCCCTTACGAAAAAGTCAAAAATTGACTTTCCCCAAAAGTCCAATTTTTTTGCATATTTGAGGTGTGCCGAGAGTCCTGACTGGGTTTTGGAACGTTTTCCGGCGCTCCCTGGCCCAAAAGTGTTTTTTGACCGTTTTTGAAATTTTGAAAAAATGCGTAACCACCCCCCCTTACGAAAAAGTCAAAAATTGACTTTCCCCAAAAGTCCAATTTTTTTGCATATTTGGGTTGTGCTGAGAGTCCTGATGGGTTTTTGGAAAGTTTCCTGGCGCTCCCTGGCCCAAAAGTGTTTTTTGACCGTTTTTGAAATTTTGAAAAAATGCATAACCACCCCCCCTTACGAAAAAGTCAAAAATGGACTTTCCCCAAAAGTCCAATTTTTTTGCATATTTGGGCTGTGCCGAGAGTCCTGACTGGGTTTTGGAACGTTTTCCGGCTCTCCCTGGCCCAAAAGTGTTTTTTGACCGTTTTTGAAATTTTGAAAAAATGCGTAACCACCCCCCCTTACGAAAAAGTCAAAAATTGACTTTCCCCAAAAGTCCACTTTTTTTGCATATTTGGGCTGTGCTGAGAGTCCTGACTGGTTTTTGGAACGTTTTCCGGCGCTCCCTGGCCCAAAAGTGTTTTTTGACTGTTTTTGAAATTTTGAAAAAATGCGTAACCACCCCCCCTTACGAAAAAGTCAAAAATTGACCTTCCCCAAAAGTCCAATTTTTTTGCGTATTTGGGCTGTGCCGAGAGTCCTGACTGGGTTTTGGAAAGTTTTCCGGCGCTCCCTGGACCAAAAGTGTTTTTTGACCGTTTTTGAAATTTTGAAAAAATGCGTAACCACCCCCCCTTACGAAAATGTCAAAAATTGACTTTCCCCAAAAGTCCACTTTTTTTGCATATTTGGGCTGTGCTGAGAGTCCTGACTGGTTTTTGGAACGTTTTCCGGCGCTCCCTGGCCCAAAAGTGTTTTTTGACTGTTTTTGAAATTTTGAAAAAATGCGTAACCACCCCCCCTTACGAAAAAGTCAAAAATTGACTTTCCCCAAAAGTCCACTTTTTTTGCATATTTGGGCTGTGCCGAGAGTCCTGACGGGTTTTTGGAACGTTTCCCGGCGCTCCCTGGCCCAAAAATATTTCTTTGACCATTTTTGAAATTTTGAAAAAATGCGTAACCACCCCCCCTTACGAAAAAGTCAAAAATTGACTTTCCCTAAAAGTCCAATTTTTTTGCATATTTGAGGTGTGCCGAGTCCTGACGGGTTTTTGGAATGTTTCCTGGCGCTCCCTGGCCCAAAAGTGTTTTTTGACAGTTTTTTAAATTTGGAAAAAATGCGTAACCACCCCCCCTTACGAAAAAGACAAAAATTGACTTTCCCCAAAAGTCCAATTTTTTTGCATATTTGGGTTGTGCTGAGAGTCCTGATGGGTTTTTGGAAAGTTTCCTGGCGCTCCCTGTCCCAAAAGTGTTTTTTGACCGTTTTTGAAATTTTGAAAAAATGCGTAACCACCCCCCCTTACGAAAAAGTCAAAAATGGACTTTCCCCAAAAGTCCAATTTTTTTGCATATTTGGGTTGTGCTGAGAGTCCTGACGGGTTTTTGGAAAGTTTCCTGGCGCTCCCTTGCCCAAAAGTGATTTTTGACCGTTTTTGAAATTTTGAAAAAATGCGTAACCACCCCCCCTTACGAAAAAGTCAAAAATTGACTTTCCCCAAAAGTCCACTTTTTTTGCATATTTGGGCTGTGCCAAGAGTCCTGACTGGGTTTTGGAACGTTTTCCGGCGCTCCCTGGCCCAAAAGTGTTTTTTGACCGTTTTTGAAATTTTGAAAAAATGCGTAACCACCCCCCCTTACGAAAAAGTCAAAAATTGACTTTCCCCAAAAGTCCAATTTTTTTGCATATTTGAGGTGTGCCGAGAGTCCTGACGGGTTTTTGGAAAGTTTCCTGGCGCTCCCTGGCCCAAAAGTGTTTTTTGACCGTTTTTGAAATTTTGAAAAAATGCGTAACCACCCCCCCTTACGAAAAAGTCAAAAATTGACTTTCCCCAAAAGTCCAATTTTTTTGCATATTTGAGGTGTGCCGAGAGTCCTGACTGGGTTTTGGAACGTTTTCCGGCGCTCCCTGGCCCAAAAGTGTTTTTTGACCGTTTTTGAAATTTTGAAAAAATGCGTAACCACCCCCCCTTACGAAAAAGTCAAAAATTGACTTTCCCCAAAAGTCCAATTTTTTTGCATATTTGGGTTGTGCTGAGAGTCCTGATGGGTTTTTGGAAAGTTTCCTGGCGCTCCCTGGCCCAAAAGTGTTTTTTGACCGTTTTTGAAATTTTGAAAAAATGCATAACCACCCCCCCTTACGAAAAAGTCAAAAATGGACTTTCCCCAAAAGTCCAATTTTTTTGCATATTTGGGCTGTGCCGAGAGTCCTGACTGGGTTTTGGAACGTTTTCCGGCTCTCCCTGGCCCAAAAGTGTTTTTTGACCGTTTTTGAAATTTTGAAAAAATGCGTAACCACCCCCCCTTACGAAAAAGTCAAAAATTGACTTTCCCCAAAAGTCCACTTTTTTTGCATATTTGGGCTGTGCTGAGAGTCCTGACTGGTTTTTGGAACGTTTTCCGGCGCTCCCTGGCCCAAAAGTGTTTTTTGACTGTTTTTGAAATTTTGAAAAAATGCGTAACCACCCCCCCTTACGAAAAAGTCAAAAATTGACCTTCCCCAAAAGTCCAATTTTTTTGCGTATTTGGGCTGTGCCGAGAGTCCTGACTGGGTTTTGGAAAGTTTTCCGGCGCTCCCTGGACCAAAAGTGTTTTTTGACCGTTTTTGAAATTTTGAAAAAATGCGTAACCACCCCCCCTTACGAAAAAGTCAAAAATTGACTTTCCCCAAAAGTCCACTTTTTTTGCATATTTGGGCTGTGCCGAGAGTCCTGACGGGTTTTTGGAACGTTTCCCGGCGCTCCCTGGCCCAAAAATATTTTTTTGACCATTTTTGAAATTTTGAAAAAATGCGTAACCACCCCCCCTTACGAAAAAGTCAAAAATTGACTTTCCCCAAAAGTCCAATTTTTTTGCATATTTGAGGTGTGCCGAGAGTCCTGACGGATTTTTGGAAAGTTTCCTGGCGCTCCCTGGCCCAAAAGTGTTTTTTGACCGTTTTTGAAATTTTGAAAAAATGCGTAACCACCCCCCCTTACGAAAAAGTCAAAAATTGACTTTCCCCAAAAGTCCACTTTTTTTGCATATTTGGGCTGTGCCGAGAGTCCTGACTGGGTTTTGGAACGTTTTCCGGCGCTCCCTGGCCCAAAAGTGTTTTTTGACCGTTTTTGAAATTTTGAAAAAATGCGTAACCACCCCCCCTTACGAAAAAGTCAAAAATTGACTTTCCCCAAAAGTCCAATTTTTTTGCATATTTGAGGTGTGCCGAGAGTCCTGACGGATTTTTGGAAAGTTTCCTGGCGCTCCCTGGCCCAAAAGTGTTTTTTGACCGTTTTTGAAATTTTGAAAAAATGCGTAACCACCCCCCCTTACGAAAAAGTCAAAAATTGACTTTCCCTAAAAGTCAAATTTTTTTGCATATTTGAGGTGTGCCGAGTCCTGACTGGGTTTTGGAACGTTTTCCGGCTCTCCCTGGCCCAAAAGTGTTTTTTGACCGTTTTTGAAATTTTGAAAAAATGCGTAACCACCCCCCCTTACGAAAAAGACAAAAATTGACTTTCCCCAAAAGTCCAATTTTTTTGCATATTTGGGTTGTGCTGAGAGTCCTGATGGGTTTTTGGAAAGTTTCCTGGCGCTCCCTGTCCCAAAAGTGTTTTTTGACCGTTTTTGAAATTTTGAAAAAATGCATAACCACCCCCCCTTACGAAAAAGTCAAAAATGGACTTTCCCCAAAAGTCCAATTTTTTTGCATATTTGGGCTGTGCCGAGAGTCCTGACTGGGTTTTGGAACGTTTTCCGGCTCTCCCTGGCCCAAAAGTGTTTTTTGACCGTTTTTGAAATTTTGAAAAAATGCGTAACCACCCCCCCTTACGAAAAAGTCAAAAATTGACTTTCCCCAAAAGTCCACTTTTTTTGCATATTTGGGCTGTGCTGAGAGTCCTGACTGGTTTTTGGAACGTTTTCCGGCGCTCCCTGGCCCAAAAGTGTTTTTTGACCGTTTTTGAAATTTTGAAAAAATGCGTAACCACCCCCCCTTACGAAAAAGTCAAAAATTGACCTTCCCCAAAAGTCCAATTTTTTTTGCATATTTGGGCTGTGCCGAGAGTCCTGACTGGGTTTTGGAAAGTTTTCCGGCGCTCCCTGGACCAAAAGTGTTTTTTGACCGTTTTTGAAATTTTGAAAAAATGCGTAACCACCCCCCCTTACGAAAAAGTCAAAAATTGACTTTCCCCAAAAGTCCAATTTTTTTGCATATTTGGGCTTTGCTGAGAGTCCTGACTGGTTTTTGAAACGTTTCCCGGCGCTCCCTGGCCCAAAAGTGTTTTTTAACCGTTTTTGAAATTTTGAAAAAATTCGTTACCACCCCCCCTTACGAAAAAGTCAAAAATTGACTTTCCCCAAAAGTCCACTTTTTTTGCATATTTGGGCTGTGCCGAGAGTCCTGACGGGTTTTTGGAACGTTTCCCGGCGCTCCCTGGCCCAAAAATATTTTTTTGACCATTTTTGAAATTTTGAAAAAATGCGTAACCACCCCCCCTTACGAAAAAGTCAAAAATTGACTTTCCCTAAAAGTCCAATTTTTTTGCATATTTGAGGTGTGCCGAGTCCTGACGGGTTTTTGGAATGTTTCCTGGCGCTCCCTGGCCCAAAAGTGTTTTTTGAAAGTTTTTTAAATTTGGAAAAAATGCGTAACCACCCCCCCTTACGAAAAAGACAAAAATTGACTTTCCCCAAAAGTCCATTTTTTTTGCATATTTGGGTTGTGCTGAGAGTCCTGATGGGTTTTTGGAAAGTTTCCTGGCGCTCCCTGTCCCAAAAGTGTTTTTTGACCGTTTTTGAAATTTTGAAAAAATGCGTAACCACCCCCCCTTACGAAAAAGTCAAAAATGGACTTTCCCCAAAAGTCCAATTTTTTTGCATATTTGGGTTGTGCTGAGAGTCCTGACGGGTTTTTGGAAAGTTTCCTGGCGCTCCCTTGCCCAAAAGTGATTTTTGACCGTTTTTGAAATTTTGAAAAAATGCGTAACCACCCCCCCTTACGAAAAAGTCAAAAATTGACTTTCCCCAAAAGTCCACTTTTTTTGCATATTTGGGCTGTGCCAAGAGTCCTGACTGGGTTTTGGAACGTTTTCCGGCGCTCCCTGGCCCAAAAGTGTTTTTTGACCGTTTTTGAAATTTTGAAAAAATGCGTAACCACCCCCCCTTACGAAAAAGTCAAAAATTGACCTTCCCCAAAAGTCCAATTTTTTTGCATATTTGAGGTGTGCCGAGAGTCCTGACGGGTTTTTGGAAAGTTTCCTGGCGCTTCCTGGACCAAAAGTGTTTTTTTGACCGTTTTTGAAATTTTGAAAAAATGCATAACCACCCCCCCTTACGAAAAAGTCAAAAATTGACTTTCCCCAAAAGTCCAATTTTTTTGCATATTTGGGCTGTGCCGAGAGTCCTGATGGGTTTTTGGAACGTTTCCTGGCGCTCCCTTGCCCAAAAGTGATTTTTGACCGTTTTTGAAATTTTGAAAAAATGCGTAACCACCCCCCCTTACGAAAAAGTCAAAAATTGACTTTCCCCAAAAGTCCACTTTTTTTGCATATTTGGGCTGTGCCAAGAGTCCTGACTGGGTTTTGGAACGTTTTCCGGCGCTCCCTGGCCCAAAAGTGTTTTTTGACCGTTTTTGAAATTTTGAAAAAATGCGTAACCACCCCCCCTTACGAAAAAGTCAAAAATTGACTTTCCCAAAAAGTCCAATTTTTTTGCATATTTGAGGTGTGCCGAGAGTCCTGACGGGTTTTTGGAATGTTTCCCGGCGCTCCCTGTCCCAAAAGTGTTTTTTGACCGTTTTTGAAATTTTGAAAAAATGCGTAACCACCCCCCCTTACGAAAAAGTCAAAAATTGACTTTCCCCAAAAGTCCAATTTTTTTGCATATTTGGGCTTTGCTGAGAGTCCTGACTGGTTTTTGAAACGTTTCCCGGCGCTCCCTGGCCCAAAAGTGTTTTTTAACCGTTTTTGAAATTTTGAAAAAATTCGTTACCACCCCCCCTTACGAAAAAGTCAAAAATTGACTTTCCCCAAAAGTCCACTTTTTTTGCATATTTGGGCTGTGCCGAGAGTCCTGACGGGTTTTTGGAACGTTTCCCGGCGCTCCCTGGCCCAAAAATATTTTTTTGACCATTTTTGAAATTTTGAAAAAATGCGTAACCACCCCCCCTTACGAAAAAGTCAAAAATTGACTTTCCCTAAAAGTCCAATTTTTTTGCATATTTGAGGTGTGCCGAGTCCTGACGGGTTTTTGGAATGTTTCCTGGCGCTCCCTGGCCCAAAAGTGTTTTTTGACAGTTTTTTAAATTTGGAAAAAATGCGTAACCACCCCCCCTTACGAAAAAGACAAAAATTGACTTTCCCCAAAAGTCCAATTTTTTTGCATATTTGGGTTGTGCTGAGAGTCCTGATGGGTTTTTGGAAAGTTTCCTGGCGCTCCCTGTCCCAAAAGTGTTTTTTGACCGTTTTTGAAATTTTGAAAAAATGCGTAACCACCCCCCCTTACGAAAAAGTCAAAAATGGACTTTCCCCAAAAGTCCAATTTTTTTGCATATTTGGGTTGTGCTGAGAGTCCTGACGGGTTTTTGGAAAGTTTCCTGGCGCTCCCTTGCCCAAAAGTGATTTTTGACCGTTTTTGAAATTTTGAAAAAATGCGTAACCACCCCCCCTTACGAAAAAGTCAAAAATTGACTTTCCCCAAAAGTCCACTTTTTTTGCATATTTGGGCTGTGCCAAGAGTCCTGACTGGGTTTTGGAACGTTTTCCGGCGCTCCCTGGCCCAAAAGTGTTTTTTGACCGTTTTTGAAATTTTGAAAAAATGCGTAACCACCCCCCCTTACGAAAAAGTCAAAAATTGACCTTCCCCAAAAGTCCAATTTTTTTGCATATTTGAGGTGTGCCGAGAGTCCTGACGGGTTTTTGGAAAGTTTCCTGGCGCTTCCTGGACCAAAAGTGTTTTTTGACCGTTTTTGAAATTTTGAAAAAATGCATAACCACCCCCCCTTACGAAAAAGTCAAAAATTGACTTTCCCCAAAAGTCCAATTTTTTTGCATATTTGGGCTGTGCCGAGAGTCCTGATGGGTTTTTGGAACGTTTCCTGGCGCTCCCTTGCCCAAAAGTGATTTTTGACCGTTTTTGAAATTTTGAAAAAATGCGTAACCACCCCCCCTTACGAAAAAGTCAAAAATTGACTTTCCCCAAAAGTCCACTTTTTTTGCATATTTGGGCTGTGCCAAGAGTCCTGACTGGGTTTTGGAACGTTTTCCGGCGCTCCCTGGCCCAAAAGTGTTTTTTGACCGTTTTTGAAATTTTGAAAAAATGCGTAACCACCCCCCCTTACGAAAAAGTCAAAAATTGACTTTCCCAAAAAGTCCAATTTTTTTGCATATTTGAGGTGTGCCGAGAGTCCTGACGGGTTTTTGGAATGTTTCCCGGCGCTCCCTGGCCCAAAAGTATTTTTTTACCGTTTTTGAAATTTTGAAAAATTGCGTAACCACCCCCCCTTAAGAAAAATTCAAAAATTGACTTTCCCCAAAAGTCCACTTTTTTTGCATATTTGGGCTGTGCTGAGAGTCCTGACGGGTTTTTGGAAAGTTTCCTGGCGCTCCCTGGCCCAAAAGTGTTTTTTGACCGTTTTTGAAATTTTGAAAAAATGCATAACCACCCCCCCTTACGAAAAAGTCAAAAATGGACTTTCCCCAAAAGTCCAATTTTTTTGCATATTTGGGCTGTGCCGAGAGTCCTGATGGGTTTTTGGAACGTTTCCCAGCGCTCCCTGGCCCAAAAGTATTTTTTGACCGTTTTTGAAATTTTGAAAAAATGCGTAACCACCCCCCCTTACGAAAAAGTCAAAAATTGACTTTCCCCAAAAGTCCAATTTTTTTGCATATTTGAGGTGTGCCGAGAGTCCTGACTGGGTTTTGGAACGTTTTCCGGCGCTCCCTGGCCCAAAAGTGTTTTTTGACCGTTTTTGAAATTTTGAAAAAATGCGTAACCACCCCCCCTTACGAAAAAGTCAAAAATTGACTTTCCCCAAAAGTCCAATTTTTTTGCATATTTGGGTTGTGCTGAGAGTCCTGATGGGTTTTTGGAAAGTTTCCTGGCGCTCCCTGGCCCAAAAGTGTTTTTTGACCGTTTTTGAAATTTTGAAAAAATGCATAACCACCCCCCCTTACGAAAAAGTCAAAAATGGACTTTCCCCAAAAGTCCAATTTTTTTGCATATTTGGGCTGTGCCGAGAGTCCTGACTGGGTTTTGGAACGTTTTCCGGCTCTCCCTGGCCCAAAAGTGTTTTTTGACCGTTTTTGAAATTTTGAAAAAATGCGTAACCACCCCCCCTTACGAAAAAGTCAAAAATTGACTTTCCCCAAAAGTCCACTTTTTTTGCATATTTGGGCTGTGCTGAGAGTCCTGACTGGTTTTTGGAACGTTTTCCGGCGCTCCCTGGCCCAAAAGTGTTTTTTGACTGTTTTTGAAATTTTGAAAAAATGCGTAACCACCCCCCCTTACGAAAAAGTCAAAAATTGACCTTCCCCAAAAGTCCAATTTTTTTGCGTATTTGGGCTGTGCCGAGAGTCCTGACTGGGTTTTGGAAAGTTTTCCGGCGCTCCCTGGACCAAAAGTGTTTTTTGACCGTTTTTGAAATTTTGAAAAAATGCGTAACCACCCCCCCTTACGAAAATGTCAAAAATTGACTTTCCCCAAAAGTCCAATTTTTTTGCATATTTGGGCTTTGCTGAGAGTCCTGACTGGTTTTTGAAACGTTTCCCGGCGCTCCCTGGCCCAAAAGTGTTTTTTAACCGTTTTTGAAATTTTGAAAAAATTCGTTACCACCCCCCCTTACGAAAAAGTCAAAAATTGACTTTCCCCAAAAGTCCACTTTTTTTGCATATTTGGGCTGTGCCGAGAGTCCTGACGGGTTTTTGGAACGTTTCCCGGCGCTCCCTGGCCCAAAAATATTTTTTTGACCATTTTTGAAATTTTGAAAAAATGCGTAACCACCCCCCCTTACGAAAAAGTCAAAAATTGACTTTCCCTAAAAGTCCAATTTTTTTGCATATTTGAGGTGTGCCGAGTCCTGACGGGTTTTTGGAATGTTTCCTGGCGCTCCCTGGCCCAAAAGTGTTTTTTGACAGTTTTTTAGATTTGGAAAAAATGCGTAACCACCCCCCCTTACGAAAAAGACAAAAATTGACTTTCCCCAAAAGTCCAATTTTTTTGCATATTTGGGTTGTGCTGAGAGTCCTGATGGGTTTTTGGAAAGTTTCCTGGCGCTCCCTGTCCCAAAAGTGTTTTTTGACCGTTTTTGAAATTTTGAAAAAATGCGTAACCACCCCCCCTTACGAAAAAGTCAAAAATGGACTTTCCCCAAAAGTCCAATTTTTTTGCATATTTGGGTTGTGCTGAGAGTCCTGACGGGTTTTTGGAAAGTTTCCTGGCGCTCCCTTGCCCAAAAGTGATTTTTGACCGTTTTTGAAATTTTGAAAAAATGCGTAACCACCCCCCCTTACGAAAAAGTCAAAAATTGACTTTCCCCAAAAGTCCACTTTTTTTGCATATTTGGGCTGTGCCAAGAGTCCTGACTGGGTTTTGGAACGTTTTCCGGCGCTCCCTGGCCCAAAAGTGTTTTTTGACCGTTTTTGAAATTTTGAAAAAATGCGTAACCACCCCCCCTTACGAAAAAGTCAAAAATTGACTTTCCCAAAAAGTCCAATTTTTTTGCATATTTGAGGTGTGCCGAGAGTCCTGACGGGTTTTTGGAACGTTTCCCGGCGCTCCCTGGCCCAAAAGTATTTTTTTACCGTTTTTGAAATTTTGAAAAATTGCGTAACCACCCCCCCTTAAGAAAAATTCAAAAATTGACTTTCCCCAAAAGTCCACTTTTTTTGCATATTTGGGCTGTGCTGAGAGTCCTGACGGGTTTTTGGAAAGTTTCCTGGCGCTCCCTGTCCCAAAAGTGTTTTTTGACCGTTTTTGAAATTTGGAAAAAATGCGTAACCACCCCCCCTTACGAAAAAGTCAAAAATTGACTTTCCCCAAAAGTCCACTTTTTTTGCATATTTGGGCTGTGCCGAGAGTCCTGACTGGGTTTTGGAAAGTTTTCCGGCGCTCCCTGGACCAAAAGTGTTTTTTGACCGTTTTTGAAATTTTGAAAAAATGCGTAACCACCCCCCCTTACGAAAATGTCAAAAATTGACTTTCCCCAAAAGTCCAATTTTTTTGCATATTTGGGCGGTGCTGAGAGTCCAGACTGGTTTTTGAAACGTTTCCCGGCGCTCCCTGGCCCAAAAGTGTTTTTTAACCGTTTTTGAAATTTTGAAAAAATTCGTTACCACCCCCCTTACGAAAAAGTCAAAAATTGACTTTCCCCAAAAGTCCACTTTTTTTGCATATTTGGGCTGTGCTGAGAGTCCTGACGGGTTTTTGGAACGTTTCCCGGCGCTCCCTGGCCCAAAAATATTTTTTTGACCATTTTTGAAATTTTGAAAAAATGCGTAACCACCCCCCCTTACGAAAAAGTCAAAAATTGACTTTCCCTAAAAGTCCAATTTTTTTGCATATTTGAGGTGTGCCGAGTCCTGACTGGGTTTTGGAACGTTTTCCGGCTCTCCCTGGCCCAAAAGTGTTTTTTGACCGTTTTTGAAATTTTGAAAAAATGCGTAACCACCCCCCCTTACGAAAAAGACAAAAATTGACTTTCCCCAAAAGTCCACTTTTTTTGCATATTTGGGCTGTGCTGAGAGTCCTGACTGGTTTTTGGAACGTTTTCCGGCGCTCCCTGGCCCAAAAGTGTTTTTTGACCGTTTTTGAAATTTTGAAAAAATGCGTAACCACCCCCCCTTACGAAAAAGTCAAAAATTGACCTTCCCCAAAAGTCCAATTTTTTTGCATATTTGGGCTGTGCCGAGAGTCCTGACTGGGTTTTGGAAAGTTTTCCGGCGCTCCCTGGACCAAAAGTGTTTTTTGACCGTTTTTGAAATTTTGAAAAAATGCGTAACCACCCCCCCTTACGAAAATGTCAAAAATTGACTTTCCCCAAAAGTCCAATTTTTTTGCATATTTGGGCTTTGCTGAGAGTCCTGACTGGTTTTTGAAACGTTTCCCGGCGCTCCCTGGCCCAAAAGTGTTTTTTAACCGTTTTTGAAATTTTGAAAAAATTCGTTACCACCCCCCCTTACGAAAAAGTCAAAAATTGACTTTCCCCAAAAGTCCACTTTTTTTGCATATTTGGGCTGTGCCGAGAGTCCTGACGGGTTTTTGGAACGTTTCCCGGCGCTCCCTGGCCCAAAAATATTTTTTTGACCATTTTTGAAATTTTGAAAAAATGCGTAACCACCCCCCCTTACGAAAAAGTCAAAAATTGACTTTCCCTAAAAGTCCAATTTTTTTGCATATTTGAGGTGTGCCGAGTCCTGACGGGTTTTTGGAATGTTTCCTGGCGCTCCCTGGCCCAAAAGTGTTTTTTGACAGTTTTTTAAATTTGGAAAAAATGCGTAACCACCCCCCCTTACGAAAAAGACAAAAATTGACTTTCCCCAAAAGTCCAATTTTTTTGCATATTTGGGTTGTGCTGAGAGTCCTGATGGGTTTTTGGAAAGTTTCCTGGCGCTCCCTGTCCCAAAAGTGTTTTTTGACCGTTTTTGAAATTTTGAAAAAATGCGTAACCACCCCCCCTTACGAAAAAGTCAAAAATGGACTTTCCCCAAAAGTCCAATTTTTTTGCATATTTGGGTTGTGCTGAGAGTCCTGACGGGTTTTTGGAAAGTTTCCTGGCGCTCCCTTGCCCAAAAGTGATTTTTGACCGTTTTTGAAATTTTGAAAAAATGCGTAACCACCCCCCCTTACGAAAAAGTCAAAAATTGACCTTCCCCAAAAGTCCATTTTTTTTGCATATTTGAGGTGTGCCGAGAGTCCTGACGGGTTTTTGGAAAGTTTCCTGGCGCTCCCTGGACCAAAAGTGTTTTTTGACGGTTTTTGAAATTTTGAAAAAATGCATAACCACCCCCCCTTACGAAAAAGTCAAAAATTGACTTTCCCCAAAAGTCCAATTTTTTTGCATATTTGGGCTGTGCCGAGAGTCCTGATGGGTTTTTGGAACGTTTCCTGGCGCTCCCTTGCCCAAAAGTGATTTTTGACCGTTTTTGAAATTTTGAAAAAATGCGTAACCACCCCCCCTTACGAAAAAGTCAAAAATTGACTTTCACCAAAAGTCCACTTTTTTTGCATATTTGGGCTGTGCCAAGAGTCCTGACTGGGTTTTGGAACGTTTTCCGGCGCTCCCTGGCCCAAAAGTGTTTTTTGACCGTTTTTGAAATTTTGAAAAAATGCGTAACCACCCCCCCTTACGAAAAAGTCAAAAATTGACTTTCCCAAAAAGTCCAATTTTTTTGCATATTTGAGGTGTGCCGAGAGTCCTGACGGGTTTTTGGAACGTTTCCCGGCGCTCCCTGGCCCAAAAGTATTTTTTTACCGTTTTTGAAATTTTGAAAAATTGCGTAACCACCCCCCCTTAAGAAAAATTCAAAAATTGACTTTCCCCAAAAGTCCACTTTTTTTGCATATTTGGGCTGTGCTGAGAGTCCTGACGGGTTTTTGGAAAGTTTCCTGGCGCTCCCTGGCCCAAAAGTGTTTTTTGACCGTTTTTGAAATTTTGAAAAAATGCGTAACCACCCCCCCTTACGAAAAAGTCAAAAATTGACTTTCCCCAAAAGTCCACTTTTTTTGCATATTTGGACTGTGCCGAGAGTCCTGATGGGTTTTTGGAACGTTTCCCGGTGCTCCCTGGCCCAAAAGTATTTTTTGACCGTTTTTGAAATTTTGAAAAAATGCGTAACCACCCCCCCTTACGAAAAAGTCAAAAATGGACTTTCCCCAAAAGTCCAATTTTTTTGCATATTTGAGGTGTGCCGAGAGTCCTGACGGGTTTTTGGAACGTTTCCCGGCGCTCCCTGGCCCAAAAGTATTTTTTTACCGTTTTTGAAATTTTGAAAAATTGCGTAACCACCCACCCTTAAGAAAAATTCAAAAATTGACTTTCCCCAAAAGTCCACTTTTTTTGCATATTTGGGCTGTGCTGAGAGTCCTGACGGGTTTTTGGAACGTTTCCTGGCGCTCCCTGGCCCAAAAGTATTTTTTGACCGTTTTTGAAATTTTGAAAAAATGCGTAACCACCCCCCCTTACGAAAAAGTCAAAAATTGACTTTCCCCAAAATTCCAATTTTTTTGCATATTTGAGGTGTGCCGAGAGTCCTGACGGGTTTTTGGAACGTTTCCTGGCGCTCCCTGGCCCAAAAGTATTTTTTTACCGTTTTTGAAATTTTGAAAAATTGCGTAACCACCCCCCCTTAAGAAAAATTCAAAAATTGACTTTCCCCAAAAGTCCACTTTTTTTGCATATTTGGGCTGTGCTGAGAGTCCTGACGGGTTTTTGGAACGTTTCCTGGCGCTCCCTGGCCCAAAAGTGTTTTTTGACCATTTTTGAAATTATGAAAAAATGCGTAACCACCCCCCCTTACGAAAATGTCAAAAATTGACTTTCCCCAAAAGTCCACTTTTTTTGCATATTTGGGCTGTGCCGAGAGTCCTGACTGGGTTTTGGAACGTTTTCTGGCGCTCCCTGGCCCAAAAGTGTTTTTTGACCGTTTTTGAAATTTTGAAAAAATGCGTAACCACCCCCCCTTACGAAAAAGTCAAAAATTGACTTTCCCCAAAAGTCCAATTTTTTTGCATATTTGAGGTGTGCCGAGAGTCCTGACGGGTTTTTGGAAAGTTTCCTGGCGCTCCCTGGCCCAAAAGTGTTTTTTGACCGTTTTTGAAATTTTGAAAAAATGCATAACCACCCCCCCTTACGAAAAAGTCAAAAATTGACTTTCCCCAAAAGTCCAATTTTTTTGCATATTTGGGCTGTGCCGAGAGTCCTGACTGGGTTTTGGAACGTTTTCCGGCTCTCAATGCCCAAAAGTGTTTTTTGACCGTTTTTGAAATTTTGAAAAAATGCGTAACCACCCCCCCTTACGATAATGTCAAAAATTGACTTTCCCCAAAAGTCCAATTTTTTTGCATATTTGGGCTGTGCTGAGAGTCCTGACTGGTTTTTGGAACGTTTCCCGGCGCTCCCTGGACCAAAAGTGTTTTTTGACCGTTTTTGAAATTTTGAAAAAATGCGTAACCACCCCCCCTTACGAAAAAGTCAAAAATGGACTTTCCCCAAAAGTCCAATTTTTTTGCATATTTGGGCTGTGCTGAGAGTCCTGACGGGTTTTTGGAAAGTTTCCTGGCGCTCCCTTGCCCAAAAGTGATTTTTGACCGTTTTTGAAATTTTGAAAAAATGCGTAACCACCCCCCCTTACGAAAAAGTCAAAAATTGACTTTCCCCAAAAGTCCACTTTTTTTGCATATTTGGGCTGTGCCGAGAGTCCTGACTGGGTTTTGGAACGTTTTCCGGCGCTCCCTGGCCCAAAAGTGTTTTTTGACCGTTTTTGAAATTTTGAAAAAATGCGTAACCACCCCCCCTTACGAAAAAGTCAAAAATTGACTTTCCCCAAAAGTCCAATTTTTTTGCATATTTGAGGTGTGCCGAGAGTCCTGACGGGTTTTTGGAAAGTTTCCTGGCGCTCCCTGGCCCAAAAGTGTTTTTTGACGGTTTTTGAAATTTTGAAAAAATGCATAACCACCCCCCCTTACGAAAAAGTCAAAAATGGACTTTCCCCAAAAGTCCAATTTTTTTGCATATTTGAGGTGTGCCGAGAGTCCTGACGGGTTTTTGGAACGTTTCCTGGCGCTCCCTGGCCCAAAAGTGTTTTTTGACCGTTTTTGAAATTTGGAAAAAATGCGTAACCACCCCCCCTTACGAAAAAAGTCAAAAATTGACTTTCCCCAAAAGTCCACTTTTTTTGCATATTTGGGCTGTGCCGAGAGTCCTGATGGGTTTTTGGAACGTTTCCCAGCGCTCCCTGGCCCAAAAGTATTTTTTGACCGTTTTTGAAATTTTGAAAAAATGCGTAACCACCCCCCCTTACGAAAAAGTCAAAAATTGACTTTCCCCAAAAGTCCAATTTTTTTGCATATTTGAGGTGTGCCGAGAGTCCTGACGGGTTTTTGGAACGTTTCCCAGCGCTCCCTGGCCCAAAAGTATTTTTTTACCGTTTTTGAAATTTTGAAAAATTGCGTAACCACCCCCCCCTTAAGAAAAATTCAAAAATTGACTTTCCCCAAAAGTCCACTTTTTTTGCATATTTGGGCTGTGCTGAGAGTCCTGACGGGTTTTTGGAACGTTTCCTGGCGCTCCCTGGCTCAAAAGTGTTTTTTGACCATTTTTGAAATTATGAAAAAATGCGTAACCACCCCCCCTTACGAAAATGTCAAAAATTGACTTTCCCCAAAAGTCCACTTTTTTTGCATATTTGGGCTGTGCCGAGAGTCCTGACTGGGTTTTGGAACGTTTTCTGGCGCTCCCTGGCCCAAAAGTGTTTTTTGACCGTTTTTGAAATTTTGAAAAAATGCGTAACCACCCCCCCTTACGAAAAAGTCAAAAATTGACTTTCCCCAAAAGTCCAATTTTTTTGCATATTTGAGGTGTGCCGAGAGTCCTGACGGGTTTTTGGAAAGTTTACTGGCGCTCCCTGGCCCAAAAGTGTTTTTTGACCGTTTTTGAAATTTTGAAAAAATGCATAACCACCCCCCCTTACGAAAAAGTCAAAAATTGACTTTCCCCAAAAGTCCAATTTTTTTGCATATTTGGGCTGTGCCGAGAGTCCTGACTGGGTTTTGGAACGTTTTCCGGCTCTCAATGCCCAAAAGTGTTTTTTGACCGTTTTTGAAATTTTGAAAAAATGCGTAACCACCCCCCCTTACGATAATGTCAAAAATTGACTTTCCCCAAAAGTCCAATTTTTTTGCATATTTGGGCTGTGCTGAGAGTCCTGACTGGTTTTTGGAACGTTTCCCGGCGCTCCCTGGACCAAAAGTGTTTTTTGACCGTTTTTGAAATTTTGAAAAAATGCGTAACCACCCCCCCTTACGAAAAAGTCAAAAATGGACTTTCCCCAAAAGTCCAATTTTTTTGCATATTTGGGCTGTGCTGAGAGTCCTGACGGGTTTTTGGAAAGTTTCCTGGCGCTCCCTTGCCCAAAAGTGATTTTTGACCGTTTTTGAAATTTTGAAAAAATGCGTAACCACCCCCCCTTACGAAAAAGTCAAAAATTGACTTTCCCCAAAAGTCCACTTTTTTTGCATATTTGGGCTGTGCCAAGAGTCCTGACTGGGTTTTGGAACGTTTTCCGGCTCTCCCTGGCCCAAAAGTGTTTTTTGACCGTTTTTTAAATTTTGAAAAAATGCGTAACCACCCCCCCCTTACGAAAAAGTCAAAATTTGACTTTCCCCAAAAGTCCAATTTTTTTGCATATTTGGGCTGTGCTGAGAGTCCTGACTGGTTTTTGAAACGTTTCCCGGCGCTCCCTGGCCCAAAAGTGTTTTTTGACCGTTTTTGAAATTTTGAAAAAATGCGTAACCACCCCCCCTTACGAAAAAGTCAAAAATTGACTTTCCCCAAAAGTCCAATTTTTTTGCATATTTGAGGTGTGCCGAGAGTCCTGACGGGTTTTTGGAAAGTTTCCTGGCGCTCCCTGGCCCAAAAGTGTTTTTTGACCGTTTTTGAAATTTTGAAAAAATGCATAACCACCCCCCCTTACGAAAAAGTCAAAAATTGACTTTCCCCAAAAGTCCAATTTTTTTGCATATTTGGGCTGTGCCGAGAGTCCTGACTGGGTTTTGGAACGTTTTCCGGCTCTCAATGCCCAAAAGTGTTTTTTGACCGTTTTTGAAATTTTGAAAAAATGCGTAACCACCCCCCCTTACGATAATGTCAAAAATTGACTTTCCCCAAAAGTCCAATTTTTTTGCATATTTGGGCTGTGCTGAGAGTCCTGACTGGTTTTTGGAACGTTTCCCGGCGCTCCCTGGACCAAAAGTGTTTTTTGACCGTTTTTGAAATTTTGAAAAAATGCGTAACCACCCCCCCTTACGAAAAAGTCAAAAATGGACTTTCCCCAAAAGTCCACTTTTTTTGCATATTTGGGCTGTGCCGAGAGTCCTGACTGGGTTTTGGAACGTTTTCTGGCGCTCCCTGGCCCAAAAGTGTTTTTTGACCGTTTTTGAAATTTTGAAAAAATGCGTAACCACCCCCCCTTACGAAAAAGTCAAAAATTGACTTTCCCCAAAAGTCCAATTTTTTTGCATATTTGAGGTGTGCCGAGAGTCCTGACGGGTTTTTGGAAAGTTTACTGGCGCTCCCTGGCCCAAAAGTGTTTTTTGACCGTTTTTGAAATTTTGAAAAAATGCATAACCACCCCCCCTTACGAAAAAGTCAAAAATTGACTTTCCCCAAAAGTCCAATTTTTTTGCATATATGGGCTGTGCCGAGAGTCCTGACTGGGTTTTGGAACGTTTTCCGGCTCTCAATGCCCAAAAGTGTTTTTTGACCGTTTTTGAAATTTTGAAAAAATGCGTAACCACCCCCCCTTACGATAATGTCAAAAATTGACTTTCCCCAAAAGTCCAATTTTTTTGCATATTTGGGCTGTGCTGAGAGTCCTGACTGGTTTTTGGAACGTTTCCCGGCGCTCCCTGGACTAAAAGTGTTTTTTGACCGTTTTTGAAATTTTGAAAAAATGCGTAACCACCCCCCCTTACGAAAAAGTCAAAAATGGACTTTCCCCAAAAGTCCAATTTTTTTGCATATTTGGGCTGTGCTGAGAGTCCTGACGGGTTTTTGGAAAGTTTCCTGGCGCTCCCTTGCCCAAAAGTGATTTTTGACCGTTTTTGAAATTTTGAAAAAATGCGTAACCACCCCCCCTTACGAAAAAGTCAAAAATTGACTTTCCCCAAAAGTCCACTTTTTTTGCATATTTGGGCTGTGCCAAGAGTCCTGACTGGGTTTTGGAACGTTTTCCGGCTCTCCCTGGCCCAAAAGTGTTTTTTGACCGTTTTTTAAATTTTGAAAAAATGCGTAACCACCCCCCCCTTACGAAAAAGTCAAAATTTGACTTTCCCCAAAAGTCCAATTTTTTTGCATATTTGGGCTGTGCTGAGAGTCCTGACTGGTTTTTGAAACGTTTCCCGGCGCTCCCTGGCCCAAAAGTGTTTTTTGACCGTTTTTGAAATTTTGAAAAAATGCGTAACCACCCCCCCTTACGAAAAAGTCAAAAATTGACTTTCCCCAAAAGTCCAATTTTTTTGCATATTTGAGGTGTGCCGAGAGTCCTGACGGGTTTTTGGAAAGTTTCCTGGCGCTCCCTGGCCCAAAAGTGTTTTTTGACCGTTTTTGAAATTTTGAAAAAATGCATAACCACCCCCCCTTACGAAAAAGTCAAAAATTGACTTTCCCCAAAAGTCCAATTTTTTTGCATATTTGGGCTGTGCCGAGAGTCCTGACTGGGTTTTGGAACGTTTTCCGGCTCTCAATGCCCAAAAGTGTTTTTTGACCGTTTTTGAAATTTTGAAAAAATGCGTAACCACCCCCCCTTACGATAATGTCAAAAATTGACTTTCCCCAAAAGTCCAATTTTTTTGCATATTTGGGCTGTGCTGAGAGTCCTGACTGGTTTTTGGAACGTTTCCCGGCGCTCCCTGGACCAAAAGTGTTTTTTGACCGTTTTTGAAATTTTGAAAAAATGCGTAACCACCCCCCCTTACGAAAAAGTCAAAAATGGACTTTCCCCAAAAGTCCACTTTTTTTGCATATTTGGGCTGTGCCAAGAGTCCTGACTGGGTTTTGGAACGTTTTCCGGCTCTCCCTGGCCCAAAAGTGTTTTTTGACCCTTTTTTAAATTTTGAAAAAATGCGTAACCACCCCCCCCTTACGAAAATGTCAAAAATTGACTTTCCCCAAAAGTCCAATTTTTTTGCATATTTGGGCTGTGCTGAGAGTCCTGACTGGTTTTTGAAACGTTTCCCGGCGCTCCCTGGCCCAAAAGTGTTTTTTAACCGTTTTTGAAATTTTGAAAAAATTCGTTACCACCCCCCCTTACGAAAAAGTCAAAAATTGACTTTCCCCAAAAGTCCACTTTTTTTGCATATTTGGGCTGTGTTGAGAGTCCTGACGGGTTTTTGGAACGTTTCCCGGCGCTCCCTGGCCCAAAAATATTTTTTTGACCATTTTTGAAATTTTGAAAAAATGCGTAACCACCCCCCCTTACGAAAAAGTCAAAAATTGACTTTCCCTAAAAGTCCAATTTTTTTGCATATTTGAGGTGTGCCGAGTCCTGACTGGGTTTTGGAACGTTTTCCGGCTCTCCCTGGCCCAAAAGTGTTTTTTGACCGTTTTTGAAATTTTGAAAAAATGCGTAACCACCCCCCCTTACGAAAAAGTCAAAAATTGACTTTCCCCAAAAGTCCACTTTTTTTGCATATTTGGGCTTTGCTGAGAGTCCTGACTGGTTTTTGAAACGTTTCCCGGCGCTCCCTGGCCCAAAAGTGTTTTTTAACCGTTTTTGAAATTTTGAAAAAATGCGTAACCACCCCCCCTTACGAAAAAGTCAAAAATTGACTTTCCCTAAAAGTCCAATTTTTTTGCATATTTGAGGTGTGCCGAGTCCTGACGGGTTTTTGGAATGTTTCCTGGCGCTCCCTGGCCCAAAAGTGTTTTTTGACAGTTTTTTAAATTTGGAAAAAATGCGTAACCACCCACCCTTAAGAAAAATTCAAAAATTGACTTTCCCCAAAAGTCCACTTTTTTTGCATATTTGGGCTGTGCTGAGAGTCCTGACGGGTTTTTGGAACGTTTCCTGGCGCTCCCTGGCCCAAAAGTGTTTTTTGACCATTTTTGAAATTATGAAAAAATGCGTAACCACCCCCCCTTACGAAAATGTCAAAAATTGACTTTCCCCAAAAGTCCACTTTTTTTGCATATTTGGGCTGTGCCGAGAGTCCTGACTGGGTTTTGGAACGTTTTCCGGCGCTCCCTGGCCCAAAAGTGTTTTTTGACCGTTTTTGAAATTTTGAAAAAATGCGTAACCACCCCCCCTTACGAAAAAGTCAAAAATTGACTTTCCCCAAAAGTCCAATTTTTTTGCATATTTGAGGTGTGCCGAGAGTCCTGACGGGTTTTTGGAAAGTTTCCTGGCGCTCCCTGGCCCAAAAGTGTTTTTTGACCGTTTTTGAAATTTTGAAAAAATGCATAACCACCCCCCCTTACGAAAAAGTCAAAAATGGACTTTCCCCAAAAGTCCAATTTTTTTGCATATTTGAGGTGTGCCGAGAGTCCTGACGGGTTTTTGGAACGTTTCCTGGCGCTCCCTGGCCCAAAAGTGTTTTTTGACCGTTTTTGAAATTTGGAAAAAATGCGAAACCACCCCCCCTTACGAAAAAGTCAAAAATTGACTTTCCCCAAAAGTCCACTTTTTTTGCATATTTGGGCTGTGCCGAGAGTCCTGATGGGTTTTTGGAACGTTTCCCAGCGCTCCCTGGCCCAAAAGTATTTTTTGACCGTTTTTGAAATTTTGAAAAAATGCGTAACCACCCCCCCTTACGAAAAAGTCAAAAATTGACTTTCCCCAAAAGTCCAATTTTTTTGCATATTTGAGGTGTGCCGAGAGTCCTGACGGGTTTTTGGAACGTTTCCCGGCGCTCCCTGGCCCAAAAGTATTTTTTTACCGTTTTTGAAATTTTGAAAAATTGCGTAACCACCCCCCCTTAAGAAAAATTCAAAAATTGACTTTCCCCAAAAGTCCACTTTTTTTGCATATTTGGGCTGTGCTGAGAGTCCTGACGGGTTTTTGGAACGTTTCCTGGCGCTCCCTGGCCCAAAAGTGTTTTTTGACCATTTTTGAAATTATGAAAAAATGCGTAACCACCCCCCCTTACGAAAATGTCAAAAATTGACTTTCCCCAAAAGTCCACTTTTTTTGCATATTTGGGCTGTGCCGAGAGTCCTGACTGGGTTTTGGAACGTTTTCTGGCGCTCCCTGGCCCAAAAGTGTTTTTTGACCGTTTTTGAAATTTTGAAAAAATGCGTAACCACCCCCCCTTACGAAAAAGTCAAAAATTGACTTTCCCCAAAAGTCCAATTTTTTTGCATATTTGAGGTGTGCCGAGAGTCCTGACGGGTTTTTGGAAAGTTTCCTGGCGCTCCCTGGCCCAAAAGTGTTTTTTGACCGTTTTTGAAATTTTGAAAAAATGCATAACCACCCCCCCTTACGAAAAAGTCAAAAATTGACTTTCCCCAAAAGTCCAATTTTTTTGCATATTTGGGCTGTGCCGAGAGTCCTGACTGGGTTTTGGAACGTTTTCCGGCTCTCAATGCCCAAAAGTGTTTTTTGACCGTTTTTGAAATTTTGAAAAAATGCGTAACCACCCCCCCTTACGAAAAAGACAAAAATTGACTTTCCCCAAAAGTCCAATTTTTTTGCATATTTGGGTTGTGCTGAGAGTCCTGATGGGTTTTTGGAAAGTTTCCTGGCGCTCCCTGTCCCAAAAGTGTTTTTTGACCGTTTTTGAAATTTTGAAAAAATGCGTAACCACCCCCCCTTACGAAAAAGTCAAAAATGGACTTTCCCCAAAAGTCCAATTTTTTTGCATATTTGGGTTGTGCTGAGAGTCCTGACGGGTTTTTGGAAAGTTTCCTGGCGCTCCCTTGCCCAAAAGTGATTTTTGACCGTTTTTGAAATTTTGAAAAAATGCGTAACCACCCCCCCTTACGAAAAAGTCAAAAATTGACTTTCCCCAAAAGTCCACTTTTTTTGCATATTTGGGCTGTGCCAAGAGTCCTGACTGGGTTTTGGAACGTTTTCCGGCTCTCCCTGGCCCAAAAGTGTTTTTTGACCGTTTTTGAAATTTTGAAAAAATGCGTAACCACCCCCCCCTTACGAAAAAGTCAAAAATTGACTTTCCCCAAAAGTCCAATTTTTTTGCATATTTGAGGTGTGCCGAGAGTCCTGACGGGTTTTTGGAAAGTTTCCTGGCGCTCCCTGGACCAAAAGTGTTTTTTGACCGTTTTTGAAATTTTGAAAAAATGCATAACCACCCCCCCTTACGAAAAAGTCAAAAATTGACTTTCCCCAAAAGTCCATTTTTTTTGCATATTTGGGCTGTGCCGAAAACCTGACTGGGTTTTGGAACGTTTTCCGGCTCTCCCTGGCCCAAAAGTGTTTTTTGACCGTTTTTGAAATTTTGAAAAAATGCGTAACCACCCCCCCTTACGATAATGTCAAAAATTGACTTTCCCCAAAAGTCCAATTTTTTTGCATATTTGGGCTGTGCTGAGAGTCCTGACTGGTTTTTGGAACGTTTCCCGGCGCTCCCTGGACCAAAAGTGTTTTTTGACCGTTTTTGAAATTTTGAAAAAATGCGTAACCACCCCCCCTTACGAAAAAGTCAAAAATTGACTTTCCCCAAAAGTCCACTTTTTTTGCATATTTGGGCTGTGCCGAGAGTCCTGACGGGTTTTTGGAACGTTTCCCTGCGCTCCCTGGCCTAAAAATATTTTTTTGACCATTTTTGAAATTTTGAAAAAATGCGTAACCACCCCCCCTTACGAAAAAGTCAAAAATTGACTTTCCCTAAAAGTCCAATTTTTTTGCATATTTGAGGTGTGCCGAGTCTTGACGGGTTTTTGGAACGTTTCCTGGCGCTCCCTGGCCCAAAAGTGTTTTTTGACAGTTTTTTAAATTTGGAAAAAATGCGTAACCACCCCCCCTTACGAAAAAGACAAAAATTGACTTTCCCCAAAAGTCCAATTTTTTTGCATATTTGGGTTGTGCTGAGAGTCCTGATGGGTTTTTGGAAAGTTTCCTGGCGCTCCCTGTCCCAAAAGTGTTTTTTGACCGTTTTTGAAATTTTGAAAAAATGCGTAACCACCCCCCCTTACGAAAAAGTCAAAAATGGACTTTCCCCAAAAGTCCAATTTTTTTGCATATTTGGGTTGTGCTGAGAGTCCTGACGGGTTTTTGGAAAGTTTCCTGGCGCTCCCTTGCCCAAAAGTGATTTTTGACCGTTTTTGAAATTTTGAAAAAATGCGTAACCACCCCCCCTTACGAAAAAGTCAAAAATTGACTTTCCCCAAAAGTCCACTTTTTTTGCATATTTGGGCTGTGCCAAGAGTCCTGACTGGGTTTTGGAACGTTTTCCGGCGCTCCCTGGCCCAAAAGTGTTTTTTGACCGTTTTTGAAATTTTGAAAAAATGCGTAACCACCCCCCCTTACGAAAAAGACAAAAATTGACTTTCCCCAAAAGTCCAATTTTTTTGCATATTTGGGTTGTGCTGAGAGTCCTGATGGGTTTTTGGAAAGTTTCCTGGCGCTCCCTGTCCCAAAAGTGTTTTTTGACCGTTTTTGAAATTTTGAAAAAATGCGTAACCACCCCCCCTTACGAAAAAGTCAAAAATGGACTTTCCCCAAAAGTCCAATTTTTTTGCATATTTGGGTTGTGCTGAGAGTCCTGACGGGTTTTTGGAAAGTTTCCTGGCGCTCCCTTGCCCAAAAGTGATTTTTGACCGTTTTTGAAATTTTGAAAAAATGCGTAACCACCCCCCCTTACGAAAAAGTCAAAAATTGACTTTCCCCAAAAGTCCACTTTTTTTGCATATTTGGGCTGTGCCAAGAGTCCTGACTGGGTTTTGGAACGTTTTCCGGCTCTCCCTGGCCCAAAAGTGTTTTTTGACCGTTTTTGAAATTTTGAAAAAATGCGTAACCACCCCCCCCTTACGAAAAAGTCAAAAATTGACTTTCCCCAAAAGTCCAATTTTTTTGCATATTTGAGGTGTGCCGAGAGTCCTGACGGGTTTTTGGAAAGTTTCCTGGCGCTCCCTGGACCAAAAGTGTTTTTTGACCGTTTTTGAAATTTTGAAAAAATGCATAACCACCCCCCCTTACGAAAAAGTCAAAAATTGACTTTCCCCAAAAGTCCATTTTTTTTGCATATTTGGGCTGTGCCGAAAACCTGACTGGGTTTTGGAACGTTTTCCGGCTCTCCCTGGCCCAAAAGTGTTTTTTGACCGTTTTTGAAATTTTGAAAAAATGCGTAACCACCCCCCCTTACGATAATGTCAAAAATTGACTTTCCCCAAAAGTCCAATTTTTTTGCATATTTGGGCTGTGCTGAGAGTCCTGACTGGTTTTTGGAACGTTTCCCGGCGCTCCCTGGACCAAAAGTGTTTTTTGACCGTTTTTGAAATTTTGAAAAAATGCGTAACCACCCCCCCTTACGAAAAAGTCAAAAATTGACTTTCCCCAAAAGTCCACTTTTTTTGCATATTTGGGCTGTGCCGAGAGTCCTGACGGGTTTTTGGAACGTTTCCCTGCGCTCCCTGGCCTAAAAATATTTTTTTGACCATTTTTGAAATTTTGAAAAAATGCGTAACCACCCCCCCTTACGAAAAAGTCAAAAATTGACTTTCCCTAAAAGTCCAATTTTTTTGCATATTTGAGGTGTGCCGAGTCTTGACGGGTTTTTGGAACGTTTCCTGGCGCTCCCTGGCCCAAAAGTGTTTTTTGACAGTTTTTTAAATTTGGAAAAAATGCGTAACCACCCCCCCTTACGAAAAAGACAAAAATTGACTTTCCCCAAAAGTCCAATTTTTTTGCATATTTGGGTTGTGCTGAGAGTCCTGATGGGTTTTTGGAAAGTTTCCTGGCGCTCCCTGTCCCAAAAGTGTTTTTTGACCGTTTTTGAAATTTTGAAAAAATGCGTAACCACCCCCCCTTACGAAAAAGTCAAAAATGGACTTTCCCCAAAAGTCCAATTTTTTTGCATATTTGGGTTGTGCTGAGAGTCCTGACGGGTTTTTGGAAAGTTTCCTGGCGCTCCCTTGCCCAAAAGTGATTTTTGACCGTTTTTGAAATTTTGAAAAAATGCGTAACCACCCCCCCTTACGAAAAAGTCAAAAATTGACTTTCCCCAAAAGTCCACTTTTTTTGCATATTTGGGCTGTGCCAAGAGTCCTGACTGGGTTTTGGAACGTTTTCCGGCGCTCCCTGGCCCAAAAGTGTTTTTTGACCGTTTTTGAAATTTTTGAAAAAATGCGTAACCACCCCCCCTTACGAAAAAGTCAAAAATTGACCTTCCCCAAAAGTCCAATTTTTTTGCATATTTGAGGTGTGCCGAGAGTCCTGACGGGTTTTTGGAAAGTTTCCTGGCGCTCCCTGGACCAAAAGTGTTTTTTGACCGTTTTTGAAATTTTGAAAAAATGCATAACCACCCCCCCTTACGAAAAAGTCAAAAATTGACTTTCCCCAAAAGTCCACTTTTTTTGCATATTTGGGCTGTGCCGAGAGTCCTGACTGGGTTTTGGAACGTTTTCCGGCTCTCCCTGGCCCAAAAGTGTTTTTTGACCGTTTTTGAAATTTTGAAAAAATGCGTAACCACCCCCCCTTACGATAATGTCAAAAATTGACTTTCCCCAAAAGTCCAATTTTTTTGCATATTTGGGCTGTGCTGAGAGTCCTGACTGGTTTTTGGAACGTTTCCCGGCGCTCCCTGGACCAAAAGTGTTTTTTGACCGTTTTTGAAATTTTGAAAAAATGCGTAACCACCCCCCCTTACGAAAATGTCTAAAATTGACTTTCCCCAAAAGTCCAATTTTTTTGCATATTTGGGCTTTGCTGAGAGTCCTGACTGGTTTTTGAAACGTTTCCCGGCGCTCCCTGGCCCAAAAGTGTTTTTTAACCGTTTTTGAAATTTTGAAAAAATTCGTTACCACCCCCCCTTACGAAAAAGTCAAAAATTGACTTTCCCCAAAAGTCCACTTTTTTTGCATATTTGGGCTGTGCCGAGAGTCCTGATAGTTTTTTGGAACGTTTCCCGGCGCTCCCTGGCCCAAAAGTAATTTTTGACCGTTTTTTAAATTTGGAAAAAATGCGTAACCACCCCCCCTTACGAAAAAGACAAAAATTGACTTTCCCCAAAAGTCCAATTTTTTTGCATATTTGGGTTGTGCTGAGAGTCCTGATGGGTTTTTGGAAAGTTTCCTGGCGCTCCCTGTCCCAAAAGTGTTTTTTGACCGTTTTTGAAATTTTGAAAAAATGCGTAACCACCCCCCCTTACGAAAAAGTCAAAAATGGACTTTCCCCAAAAGTCCAATTTTTTTGCATATTTGGGTTGTGCTGAGAGTCCTGACGGGTTTTTGGAAAGTTTCCTGGCGCTCCCTTGCCCAAAAGTGATTTTTGACCGTTTTTGAAATTTTGAAAAAATGCGTAACCACCCCCCCTTACGAAAAAGTCAAAAATTGACTTTCCCCAAAAGTCCACTTTTTTTGCATATTTGGGCTGTGCCAAGAGTCCTGACTGGGTTTTGGAACGTTTTCCGGCGCTCCCTGGCCCAAAAGTGTTTTTTGACCGTTTTTGAAATTTTTGAAAAAATGCGTAACCACCCCCCCTTACGAAAAAGTCAAAAATTGACCTTCCCCAAAAGTCCAATTTTTTTGCATATTTGAGGTGTGCCGAGAGTCCTGACGGGTTTTTGGAAAGTTTCCTGGCGCTCCCTGGACCAAAAGTGTTTTTTGACCGTTTTTGAAATTTTGAAAAAATGCATAACCACCCCCCCTTACGAAAAAGTCAAAAATTGACTTTCCCCAAAAGTCCACTTTTTTTGCATATTTGGGCTGTGCCGAGAGTCCTGACTGGGTTTTGGAACGTTTTCCGGCTCTCCCTGGCCCAAAAGTGTTTTTTGACCGTTTTTGAAATTTTGAAAAAATGCGTAACCACCCCCCCTTACGATAATGTCAAAAATTGACTTTCCCCAAAAGTCCAATTTTTTTGCATATTTGGGCTGTGCTGAGAGTCCTGACTGGTTTTTGGAACGTTTCCCGGCGCTCCCTGGACCAAAAGTGTTTTTTGACCGTTTTTGAAATTTTGAAAAAATGCGTAACCACCCCCCCTTACGAAAATGTCTAAAATTGACTTTCCCCAAAAGTCCAATTTTTTTGCATATTTGGGCTTTGCTGAGAGTCCTGACTGGTTTTTGAAACGTTTCCCGGCGCTCCCTGGCCCAAAAGTGTTTTTTAACGGTTTTTGAAATTTTGAAAAAATTCGTTACCACCCCCCCTTACGAAAAAGTCAAAAATTGACTTTCCCCAAAAGTCCACTTTTTTTGCATATTTGGGCTGTGCCGAGAGTCCTGATAGTTTTTTGGAACGTTTCCCGGCGCTCCCTGGCCCAAAAGTAATTTTTGACCGTTTTTTAAATTTGGAAAAAATGCGTAACCACCCCCCCTTACGAAAAAGACAAAAATTGACTTTCCCCAAAAGTCCAATTTTTTTGCATATTTGGGTTGTGCTGAGAGTCCTGATGGGTTTTTGGAAAGTTTCCTGGCGCTCCCTGTCCCAAAAGTGTTTTTTGACCGTTTTTGAAATTTTGAAAAAATGCGTAACCACCCCCCCTTACGAAAAAGTCAAAAATGGACTTTCCCCAAAAGTCCAATTTTTTTGCATATTTGGGTTGTGCTGAGAGTCCTGACGGGTTTTTGGAAAGTTTCCTGGCGCTCCCTTGCCCAAAAGTGATTTTTGACCGTTTTTGAAATTTTGAAAAAATGCGTAACCACCCCCCCTTACGAAAAAGTCAAAAATTGACTTTCCCCAAAAGTCCACTTTTTTTGCATATTTGGGCTGTGCCAAGAGTCCTGACTGGGTTTTGGAACGTTTTCCGGCGCTCCCTGGCCCAAAAGTGTTTTTTGACCGTTTTTGAAATTTTGAAAAAATGCGTAATCACCCCCCCTTACGAAAAAGTCAATAATTGACTTTCCCCAAAAGTCCACTTTTTTTGCATATTTGGGCTGTGCCGAGAGTCCTGATGGGTTTTTGGAACGTTTCCCGGCGCTCCCTGGCCCAAAAGTATTTTTTGACCGTTTTTGAAATTTTGAAAAAATGCGTAACCACCCCCCCTTACGAAAAAGTCAAAAATGGACTTTCCCCAAAAGTCCAATTTTTTTGCATATTTGGGCTGTGCTGAGAGTCCTGACGGGTTTTTGGAAAGTTTCCTGGCGCTCCCTTGCCCAAAAGTGATTTTTGACCCTTTTTTAAATTTTGAAAAAATGCGTAACCACCCCCCCTTACGAAAAAGTCAAAAATTGACTTTCCCCAAAAGTCCACTTTTTTTGCATATTTGGGCTGTGCCAAGAGTCCTGACTGGGTTTTGGAACGTTTTCCGGCGCTCCCTGGCCCAAAAGTGTTTTTTGACCGTTTTTGAAATTTTTGAAAAAATGCGTAACCACCCCCCCTTACGAAAAAGTCAAAAATTGACCTTCCCCAAAAGTCCAATTTTTTTGCATATTTGAGGTGTGCCGAGAGTCCTGACGGGTTTTTGGAAAGTTTCCTGGCGCTCCCTGGACCAAAAGTGTTTTTTGACCGTTTTTGAAATTTTGAAAAAATGCATAACCACCCCCCCTTACGAAAAAGTCAAAAATTGACTTTCCCCAAAAGTCCACTTTTTTTGCATATTTGGGCTGTGCCGAGAGTCCTGACTGGGTTTTGGAACGTTTTCCGGCTCTCCCTGGCCCAAAAGTGTTTTTTGACCGTTTTTGAAATTTTGAAAAAATGCGTAACCACCCCCCCTTACGATAATGTCAAAAATTGACTTTCCCCAAAAGTCCAATTTTTTTGCATATTTGGGCTGTGCTGAGAGTCCTGACTGGTTTTTGGAACGTTTCCCGGCGCTCCCTGGACCAAAAGTGTTTTTTGACCGTTTTTGAAATTTTGAAAAAATGCGTAACCACCCCCCCTCACGAAAATGTCTAAAATTGACTTTCCCCAAAAGTCCAATTTTTTTGCATATTTGGGCTTTGCTGAGAGTCCTGACTGGTTTTTGAAACGTTTCCCGGCGCTCCCTGGCCCAAAAGTGTTTTTTAACCGTTTTTGAAATTTTGAAAAAATTCGTTACCACCCCCCCTTACGAAAAAGTCAAAAATTGACTTTCCCCAAAAGTCCACTTTTTTTGCATATTTGGGCTGTGCCGAGAGTCCTGATAGTTTTTTGGAACGTTTCCCGGCGCTCCCTGGCCCAAAAGTAATTTTTGACCGTTTTTTAAATTTGGAAAAAATGCGTAACCACCCCCCCTTACGAAAAAGACAAAAATTGACTTTCCCCAAAAGTCCAATTTTTTTGCATATTTGGGTTGTGCTGAGAGTCCTGATGGGTTTTTGGAAAGTTTCCTGGCGCTCCCTGTCCCAAAAGTGTTTTTTGACCGTTTTTGAAATTTTGAAAAAATGCGTAACCACCCCCCCTTACGAAAAGGTCAAAAATGGACTTTCCCCAAAAGTCCAATTTTTTTGCATATTTGGGTTGTGCTGAGAGTCCTGACGGGTTTTTGGAAAGTTTCCTGGCGCTCCCTTGCCCAAAAGTGATTTTTGACCGTTTTTGAAATTTTGAAAAAATGCGTAACCACCCCCCCTTACGAAAAAGTCAAAAATTGACTTTCCCCAAAAGTCCACTTTTTTTGCATATTTGGGCTGTGCCAAGAGTCCTGACTGGGTTTTGGAACGTTTTCCGGCGCTCCCTGGCCCAAAAGTGTTTTTTGACCGTTTTTGAAATTTTGAAAAAATGCGTAATCACCCCCCCTTACGAAAAAGTCAATAATTGACTTTCCCCAAAAGTCCACTTTTTTTGCATATTTGGGCTGTGCCGAGAGTCCTGATGGGTTTTTGGAACGTTTCCCGGCGCTCCCTGGCCCAAAAGTATTTTTTGACCGTTTTTGAAATTTTGAAAAAATGCGTAACCACCCCCCCTTACGAAAAAGTCAAAAATGGACTTTCCCCAAAAGTCCAATTTTTTTGCATATTTGGGCTGTGCTGAGAGTCCTGACGGGTTTTTGGAAAGTTTCCTGGCGCTCCCTTGCCCAAAAGTGATTTTTGACCGTTTTTGAAATTTTGAAAAAATGCGTAACCACCCCCCCCTTACGAAAAAGTCAAAAATTGACTTTCCCCAAAAGTCCACTTTTTTTGCATATTTGGGCTGTGCCAAGAGTCCTGACTGGGTTTTGGAACGTTTTCCGGCTCTCCCTGGCCCAAAAGTGTTTTTTGACCGTTTTTGAAATTTTGAAAAAATGCGTAACCACCCCCCCCTTACGAAAAAGTCAAAAATTGACTTTCCCCAAAAGTCCACTTTTTTTGCATATTTGGGCTGTGCCGAAAACCTGACTGGGTTTTGGAACGTTTTCCGGCTCTCCCTGGCCCAAAAGTGTTTTTTGACCGTTTTTGAAATTTTGAAAAAATGCGTAACCACCCCCCCTTACGATAATGTCAAAAATTGACTTTCCCCAAAAGTCCAATTTTTTTGCATATTTGGGCTGTGCTGAGAGTCCTGACTGGTTTTTGGAACGTTTCCCGGCGCTCCCTGGACCAAAAGTGTTTTTTGACCGTTTTTGAAATTTTGAAAAAATGCGTAACCACCCCCCCTTACGAAAAAGTCAAAAATTGACTTTCCCCAAAAGTCCACTTTTTTTGCATATTTGGGCTGTGCCGAGAGTCCTGACTGGGTTTTGGAAAGTTTTCCGGCGCTCCCTGGACCAAAAGTGTTTTTTGACCGTTTTTGAAATTTTGAAAAAATGCGTAACCACCCCCCCTTACGAAAATGTCAAAAATTGACTTTCCCCAAAAGTCCAATTTTTTTGCATATTTGGGCTTTGCTGAGAATCCTGACTGGTTTTTGAAACGTTTCCCGGCGCTCCCTGGCCCAAAAGTGTTTTTTAACCGTTTTTGAAATTTTGAAAAAATTTGTTACCACCCCCCCTTACGAAAAAGTCAAAAATTGACTTTCCCCAAAAGTCCACTTTTTTTGCATATTTGGGCTGTGCCGAGAGTCCTGACGGGTTTTTGGAACGTTTCCCTGCGCTCCCTGGCCTAAAAATATTTTTTTGACCATTTTTGAAATTTTGAAAAAATGCGTAACCACCCCCCCTTACGAAAAAGTCAAAAATTGACTTTCCCTAAAAGTCCAATTTTTTTGCATATTTGAGGTGTGCCGAGTCCTGACGGGTTTTTGGAACGTTTCCTGGCGCTCCCTGGCCCAAAAGTGTTTTTTGACAGTTTTTTAAATTTGGAAAAAATGCGTAACCACCCCCCCTTACGAAAAAGACAAAAATTGACTTTCCCCAAAAGTCCAATTTTTTTGCATATTTGGGTTGTGCTGAGAGTCCTGACTGGGTTTTGGAACGTTTTCCGGCGCTCCCTGGCCCAAAAGTGTTTTTTGACCGTTTTTGAAATTTTGAAAAAATGCGTAATCACCCCCCCTTACGAAAAAGTCAATAATTGACTTTCCCCAAAAGTCCACTTTTTTTGCATATTTGGGCTGTGCCGAGAGTCCTGATGGGTTTTTGGAACGTTTCCCGGCGCTCCCTGGCCCAAAAGTATTTTTTGACCGTTTTTGAAATTTTGAAAAAATGCGTAACCACCCCCCCTTACGAAAAAGTCAAAAATGGACTTTCCCCAAAAGTCCAATTTTTTTGCATATTTGGGCTGTGCTGAGAGTCCTGACGGGTTTTTGGAAAGTTTCCTGGCGCTCCCTTGCCCAAAAGTGATTTTTGACCGTTTTTGAAATTTTGAAAAAATGCGTAACCACCCCCCCTTACGAAAAAGTCAAAAATTGACTTTCCCCAAAAGTCCACTTTTTTTGCATATTTGGGCTGTGCCAAGAGTCCTGACTGGGTTTTGGAACGTTTTCCGGCGCTCCCTGGCCCAAAAGTGTTTTTTGACCGTTTTTGAAATTTTTGAAAAAATGCGTAACCACCCCCCCTTACGAAAAAGTCAAAAATTGACCTTCCCCAAAAGTCCAATTTTTTTGCATATTTGAGGTGTGCCGAGAGTCCTGACGGGTTTTTGGAAAGTTTCCTGGCGCTCCCTGGACCAAAAGTGTTTTTTGACCGTTTTTGAAATTTTGAAAAAATGCATAACCACCCCCCCTTACGAAAAAGTCAAAAATTGACTTTCCCCAAAAGTCCACTTTTTTTGCATATTTGGGCTGTGCCGAGAGTCCTGACTGGGTTTTGGAACGTTTTCCGGCTCTCCCTGGCCCAAAAGTGTTTTTTGACCGTTTTTGAAATTTTGAAAAAATGCGTAACCACCCCCCCTTACGATAATGTCAAAAATTGACTTTCCCCAAAAGTCCAATTTTTTTGCATATTTGGGCTGTGCTGAGAGTCCTGACTGGTTTTTGGAACGTTTCCCAGCGCTCCCTGGACCAAAAGTGTTTTTTGACCGTTTTTGAAATTTTGAAAAAATGCGTAACCACCCCCCCTTACGAAAATGTCTAAAATTGACTTTCCCCAAAAGTCCAATTTTTTTGCATATTTGGGCTTTGCTGAGAGTCCTGACTGGTTTTTGAAACGTTTCCCGGCGCTCCCTGGCCCAAAAGTGTTTTTTAACCGTTTTTGAAATTTTGAAAAAATTCGTTACCACCCCCCCTTACGAAAAAGTCAAAAATTGACTTTCCCCAAAAGTCCACTTTTTTTGCATATTTGGGCTGTGCCGAGAGTCCTGATAGTTTTTTGGAACGTTTCCCGGCGCTCCCTGGCCCAAAAGTAATTTTTGACCGTTTTTTAAATTTGGAAAAAATGCGTAACCACCCCCCCTTACGAAAAAGACAAAAATTGACTTTCCCCAAAAGTCCAATTTTTTTGCATATTTGGGTTGTGCTGAGAGTCCTGATGGGTTTTTGGAAAGTTTCCTGGCGCTCCCTGTCCCAAAAGTGTTTTTTGACCGTTTTTGATATTTTGAAAAAATGCGTAACCACCCCCCCTTACGAAAAAGTCAAAAATGGACTTTCCCCAAAAGTCCAATTTTTTTGCATATTTGGGTTGTGCTGAGAGTCCTGACGGGTTTTTGGAAAGTTTCCTGGCGCTCCCTTGCCCAAAAGTGATTTTTGACCGTTTTTGAAATTTTGAAAAAATGCGTAACCACCCCCCCTTACGAAAAAGTCAAAAATTGACTTTCCCCAAAAGTCCACTTTTTTTGCATATTTGGGCTGTGCCAAGAGTCCTGACTGGGTTTTGGAACGTTTTCCGGCGCTCCCTGGCCCAAAAGTGTTTTTTGACCGTTTTTGAAATTTTGAAAAAATGCGTAATCACCCCCCCTTACGAAAAAGTCAATAATTGACTTTCCCCAAAAGTCCACTTTTTTTGCATATTTGGGCTGTGCCGAGAGTCCTGATGGGTTTTTGGAACGTTTCCCGGCGCTCCCTGGCCCAAAAGTATTTTTTGACCGTTTTTGAAATTTTGAAAAAATGCGTAACCACCCCCCCTTACGAAAAAGTCAAAAATGGACTTTCCCCAAAAGTCCAATTTTTTTGCATATTTGGGCTGTGCTGAGAGTCCTGACGGGTTTTTGGAAAGTTTCCTGGCGCTCCCTTGCCCAAAAGTGATTTTTGACCGTTTTTGAAATTTTGAAAAAATGCGTAACCACCCCCCCCTTACGAAAAAGTCAAAAATTGACTTTCCCCAAAAGTCCACTTTTTTTGCATATTTGGGCTGTGCCAAGAGTCCTGACTGGGTTTTGGAACGTTTTCCGGCTCTCCCTGGCCCAAAAGTGTTTTTTGACCGTTTTTGAAATTTTGAAAAAATGCGTAACCACCCCCCCCTTACGAAAAAGTCAAAAATTGACTTTCCCCAAAAGTCCACTTTTTTTGCATATTTGGGCTGTGCCGAAAACCTGACTGGGTTTTGGAACGTTTTCCGGCTCTCCCTGGCCCAAAAGTGTTTTTTGACCGTTTTTGAAATTTTGAAAAAATGCGTAACCACCCCCCCTTACGATAATGTCAAAAATTGACTTTCCCCAAAAGTCCAATTTTTTTGCATATTTGGGCTGTGCTGAGAGTCCTGACTGGTTTTTGGAACGTTTCCCGGCGCTCCCTGGACCAAAAGTGTTTTTTGACCGTTTTTGAAATTTTGAAAAAATGCGTAACCACCCCCCCTTACGAAAAAGTCAAAAATTGACTTTCCCCAAAAGTCCACTTTTTTTGCATATTTGGGCTGTGCCGAGAGTCCTGACTGGGTTTTGGAAAGTTTTCCGGCGCTCCCTGGACCAAAAGTGTTTTTTGACCGTTTTTGAAATTTTGAAAAAATGCGTAACCACCCCCCCTTACGAAAATGTCAAAAATTGACTTTCCCCAAAAGTCCAATTTTTTTGCATATTTGGGCTTTGCTGAGAATCCTGACTGGTTTTTGAAACGTTTCCCGGCGCTCCCTGGCCCAAAAGTGTTTTTTAACCGTTTTTGAAATTTTGAAAAAATTTGTTACCACCCCCCCTTACGAAAAAGTCAAAAATTGACTTTCCCCAAAAGTCCACTTTTTTTGCATATTTGGGCTGTGCCGAGAGTCCTGACGGGTTTTTGGAACGTTTCCCTGCGCTCCCTGGCCTAAAAATATTTTTTTGACCATTTTTGAAATTTTGAAAAAATGCGTAACCACCCCCCCTTACGAAAAAGTCAAAAATTGACTTTCCCTAAAAGTCCAATTTTTTTGCATATTTGAGGTGTGCCGAGTCTTGACGGGTTTTTGGAACGTTTCCTGGCGCTCCCTGGCCCAAAAGTGTTTTTTGACAGTTTTTTAAATTTGGAAAAAATGCGTAACCACCCCCCCTTACGAAAAAGACAAAAATTGACTTTCCCCAAAAGTCCAATTTTTTTGCATATTTGGGTTGTGCTGAGAGTCCTGATGGGTTTTTGGAAAGTTTCCTGGCGCTCCCTGTCCCAAAAGTGTTTTTTGACCGTTTTTGAAATTTTGAAAAAATGCGTAACCACCCCCCCTTACGAAAAAGTCAAAAATGGACTTTCCCCAAAAGTCCAATTTTTTTGCATATTTGGGTTGTGCTGAGAGTCCTGACGGGTTTTTGGAAAGTTTCCTGGCGCTCCCTTGCCCAAAAGTGATTTTTGACCGTTTTTGAAATTTTGAAAAAATGCGTAACCACCCCCCCTTACGAAAAAGTCAAAAATTGACTTTCCCCAAAAGTCCACTTTTTTTGCATATTTGGGCTGTGCCAAGAGTCCTGACTGGGTTTTGGAACGTTTTCCGGCGCTCCCTGGCCCAAAAGTGTTTTTTGACCGTTTTTGAAATTTTTGAAAAAATGCGTAACCACCCCCCCTTACGAAAAAGTCAAAAATTGACCTTCCCCAAAAGTCCAATTTTTTTGCATATTTGAGGTGTGCCGAGAGTCCTGACGGGTTTTTGGAAAGTTTCCTGGCGCTCCCTGGACCAAAAGTGTTTTTTGACCGTTTTTGAAATTTTGAAAAAATGCATAACCACCCCCCCTTACGAAAAAGTCAAAAATTGACTTTCCCCAAAAGTCCACTTTTTTTGCATATTTGGGCTGTGCCGAGAGTCCTGACTGGGTTTTGGAACGTTTTCCGGCTCTCCCTGGCCCAAAAGTGTTTTTTGACCGTTTTTGAAATTTTGAAAAAATGCGTAACCACCCCCCCTTACGATAATGTCAAAAATTGACTTTCCCCAAAAGTCCAATTTTTTTGCATATTTGGGCTGTGCTGAGAGTCCTGACTGGTTTTTGGAACGTTTCCCGGCGCTCCCTGGACCAAAAGTGTTTTTTGACCGTTTTTGAAATTTTGAAAAAATGCGTAACCACCCCCCCTTACGAAAATGTCAAAAATTGACTTTCCCCAAAAGTCCAATTTTTTTGCATATTTGGGCTTTGCTCAGAGTCCTGACTGGTTTTTGAAACGTTTCCCGGCGCTCCCTGGCCCAAAAGTGTTTTTTAACCGTTGTTGAAATTTTGAAAAAATTCGTTACCACCCCCCCTTACGAAAATGTCAAAAATTGACTTTCCCCAAAAGTCCACTTTTTTTGCATATTTGGGCTGTGCCGAGAGTCCTGATAGGTTTTTGGAACATTTCCCGGCGCTCCCTGGCCCAAAAGTAATTTTTGACCGTTTTTTAAATTTGGAAAAAATGCGTAACCACCCCCCCTTACGAAAAAGACAAAAATTGACTTTCCCCAAAAGTCCAATTTTTTTGCATATTTGGGTTGTGCTGAGAGTCCTGATGGGTTTTTGGAAAGTTTCCTGGCGCTCCCTGTCCCAAAAGTGTTTTTTGACCGTTTTTGAAATTTTGAAAAAATGCGTAACCACCCCCCCTTACGAAAAAGTCAAAAATGGACTTTCCCCAAAAGTCCAATTTTTTTGCATATTTGGGTTGTGCTGAGAGTCCTGACGGGTTTTTGGAAAGTTTCCTGGCGCTCCCTTGCCCAAAAGTGATTTTTGACCGTTTTTGAAATTTTGAAAAAATGCGTAACCACCCCCCCTTACGAAAAAGTCAAAAATTGACTTTCCCCAAAAGTCCACTTTTTTTGCATATTTGGGCTGTGCCAAGAGTCCTGACTGGGTTTTGGAACGTTTTCCGGCGCTCCCTGGCCCAAAAGTGTTTTTTGACCGTTTTTGAAATTTTGAAAAAATGCGTAACCACCCCCCCTTACGAAAAAGTCAAAAATTGACCTTCCCCAAAAGTCCAATTTTTTTGCATATTTGAGGTGTGCCGAGAGTCCTGACGGGTTTTTGGAAAGTTTCCTGGCGCTCCCTGGACCAAAAGTGTTTTTTGACCGTTTTTGAAATTTTGAAAAAATGCATAACCACCCCCCCTTACGAAAAAGTCAAAAATTGACTTTCCCCAAAAGTCCACTTTTTTTGCATATTTGGGCTGTGCCGAGAGTCCTGACTGGGTTTTGGAACGTTTTCCGGCTCTCCCTGGCCCAAAAGTGTTTTTTGACCGTTTTTGAAATTTTGAAAAAATGCGTAACCACCCCCCCTTACGATAATGTCAAAAATTGACTTTCCCCAAAAGTCCAATTTTTTTGCATATTTGGGCTGTGCTGAGAGTCCTGACTGGTTTTTGGAATGTTTCCCGGCGCTCCCTGGACCAAAAGTGTTTTTTGACCGTTTTTGAAATTTTGAAAAAATGCGTAACCACCCCCCCTTACGAAAATGTCAAAAATTGACTTTCCCCAAAAGTCCAATTTTTTTGCATATTTGGGTTGTGCTGAGAGTCCTGACGGGTTTTTGGAAAGTTTCCTGGCGCTCCCTGTCCCAAAAGTGTTTTTTGACCGTTTTTGAAATTTTGAAAAAATGCGTAACCACCCCCCCTTACGAAAAAGTCAAAAATGGACTTTCCCCAAAAGTCCAATTTTTTTGCATATTTGGGCTGTGCTGAGAGTCCTGACGGGTTTTTGGAAAGTTTCCTGGCGCTCCCTTGCCCAAAAGTGATTTTTGACCGTTTTTGAAATTTTGAAAAAATCCGTAACCACCCCCCCTTACGAAAAAGTCAAAAATTGACTTTCCCCAAAAGTCCACTTTTTTTGCATATTTGGGCTGTGCCAAGAGTCCTGACTGGGTTTTGGAACGTTTTCCGGCGCTCCCTGGCCCAAAAGTGTTTTTTGACCGTTTTTGAAATTTTGAAAAAATGCGTAACCACCCCCCCTTACGATAATGTCAAAAATTGACTTTCCCCAAAAGTCCAATTTTTTTGCATATTTGGGCTGTGCTGAGAGTCCTGACTGGTTTTTGGAACGTTTCCCGGCGCTCCCTGGACCAAAAGTGTTTTTTGACCGTTTTTGAAATTTTGAAAAAATTCGTTACCACCCCCCCTTACGAAAAAGTCAAAAATTGACTTTCCCCAAAAGTCCACTTTTTTTGCATATTTGGGCTGTGCCGAGAGTCCTGATGGGTTTTTGGAACGTTTCCCGGCGCTCCCTGGCCCAAAAGTATTTTTTGACCGTTTTTGAAATTTTGAAAAAATGCGTAACCACCCCTCCTTACGAAAAAGTCAAAAATTGACTTTCCCCAAAAGTCCACTTATTTTGCATATTTGGGCTGTGCCGAGAGTCCTGATGGGTTTTTGGAACGTTTCCCGGCGCTCCCTGGCCCAAAAGTATTTTTTGACCGTTTTTGAAATTTTGAAAAAATGCGTAATCACCCCCCCTTACGAAAAAGTCAAAAATTGACTTTCCCCAAAAGTCGAATTTTTTTGCATATTTGGGCTGTGCCGAGAGTCCTGACAGGTTTTTGGAACGTTTCCCAGCGCTCCCTGGCCCAAAAGAGTTATATGACCGTTTTTGAAATTTTGAAAAAATGCGTAACCACCCCTCCTTACGAAAAAGTCAAAAATTGATTTTCACCAAAAGTCCACTTTTTTTGCATATTTGGGCTGTGCTGAGAGTCCTGACTGGTTTTTGGAACGTTTCCCGGCGCTCCCTGGCCCAAAAGTGTTTTTTGACCGTTTTTGAAATTTTGAAAAAATGCGTAACCACACCCCCTTACGAAAAAGTCAAAAATTGACTTTCCCCAAAAGTCGAATTTTTTTGCATATTTGGGCTGTGCCGAGAGTCCTGACAGGTTTTTTGAACGTTTCCCAGCGCTCCCTGGCCCAAAAGAGTTATATGACCGTTTTTGAAATTTTGAAAAAATGCGTAACCACCCCCCCTTACGAAAAAGTCAAAAATTGACTTTCCCCAAAAGTCCAATTTTTTTGCATATTTGGGCTGTGCCGAGAGTCCTGACGGGTTTTTGGAAAGTTTACTGGCGCTCCCTGGCCCAAAAGTGTTTTTTGACCGTTTTTGAAATTTTGAAAAAATGCGTAACCACCCCCCCTTACGAAAAAGTCAAAAATTGATTTTCCCCAAAAGTCCACTTTCTTTGCATATTTGAGGTGTGCAGAGAGTCCTGACGGGTTTTTGGAAAGTTTCCTGGCGCTCCCTGTCCCAAAAGTATTTTTTGACCGTTTTTGAAATTTTGAAAAAATGCGTAACCACCCCCCCTTACAAAAAATTCAAAAATTGACTTTCCCCAAAAGTCCACTTTTTTTGCATATTTGGGCTGTGCTGAGAGTCCTGACGGGTTTTTGGAACGTTTCCTGGCGCTCCCTGGCCCAAAAGTGTTTTTTGACCATTTTTGAAATTATGAAAAAATGCGTAACCACCCCCCCTTACGAAAAAGTCAAAAATTGACTTTCCCCAAAATTCCACTTTTTTTTGCATATTTGGGCTGTGCCGAGAGTCCTGACTGGGTTTTGGAACGTTTTCCGGCGCTCCCTGGCCCAAAAGTGTTTTTTGACCGTTTTTGAAATTTTGAAAAAATGCGTAACCACCCCCCCTTACGAAAAAGTCAAAAATTGACTTTCCCCAAAAGTCCAATTTTTTTGCATATTTGAGGTGTGCCGAGAGTCCTGACGGGTTTTTGGAAAGTTTCCTGGCGCTCCCTGGCCCAAAAGTGTTTTTTGACCGTTTTTGAAATTTTGAAAAAATGCGTAACCACCCCCCCTTACGAAAAAGTCAAAAACTGACTTTCCCCAAAAGTCCATTTTTTTTGCATATTTTTGCTGTGCCGAGAGTCCTGACGGGTTTTTGGAAAGTTTCCTGGCGCTCCCTGGCCCAAAAGTGTTTTTTGACCGTTTTTGAAATTTTGAAAAAATGTGTAACCACCCCCCCTTACGAAAAGTCAAAAATTGACTTTCCCCAAAAGTCCAATTTTTTTGCATATTTGGGCTGTGCCGAGAGTCCTGAGAGGTTTTTGGAAAGTTTCCTGGCACTCCCTGGCCCAAAAGTGTTATATGACCGTTTTTGAAATTTTGAAAAAATGCGTAACCACCCCCCCTTACGAAAAAGTCAAAAATTGACTTTCCCCAAAAGTCCAATTTTTTTGCATATTTGAGGTGTGCCGAGAGTCCTGACGGGTTTTTGGAAAGTTTCCTGGCGCTCCCTGGCCCAAAAGTGTTTTTTGACCGTTTTTGAAATTTTGAAAAAATGCGTAACCACCCCCCCTTACGAAAAAGTCAAAAACTGACTTTCCCCAAAAGTCCATTTTTTTTGCATATTTTTGCTGTGCCGAGAGTCCTGACGGGTTTTTGGAAAGTTTCCTGGCGCTCCCTGGCCCAAAAGTGTTTTTTGACCGTTTTTGAAATTTTGAAAAAATGTGTAACCACCCACCCTTACGAAAAGTCAAAAATTGACTTTCCCCAAAAGTCCAATTTTTTTGCATATTTGGGCTGTGCCGAGAGTCCTGACGGGTTTTTGGAAAGTTTCCTGGCGCTCCCTGGCCCAAAAGTGTTTTTTGACCGTTTTTGAAATTTTGAAAAAATGCGTAACCACCCCCCCTTACGATAATGTCAAAAATGGACTTTCCCCAAAAGTCCACTTTTTTTGCATATTTGGGCTGTGCTGAGAGTCCTGACGGGTTTTTGGAACGTTTCCTGGCGCTCCCTGGCCCAAACGTGTTTTTTGACCATTTTTGAAATTATGAAAAAATGCGTAACCACCCCCCCTTACGAAAATGTCAAAAATTGACTTTCCCCAAAAGTCCACTTTTTTTGCATATTTGGGCTGTGCCGAGAGTCCTGACGGGTTTTTGAAACGTTTCCCGGCGCTCCCTGGCCCAAAAGTGTTTTTTGACCGTTTTTGAAATTTTGAAAAAATGCGTAACCACCCCCCCTTACGAAAAAGTCAAAAATTGACTTTCCCCAAAAGTCGAATTTTTTTGCATATTTGGGCTGTGCCGAGAGTCCTGACAGGTTTTTGGAACATTTCCCAGCGCTCCCTGGCCCAAAAGAGTTATATGACCGTTTTTGAAATTTTGAAAAAATGCGTAACCACCCCTCCTTACGAAAAAGTCAAAAATTGATTTTCACCAAAATTCCACTTTTTTTGCATTTTTTGGCTTTGCTGAGAGTCCTGACGGGTTTTTGGAACGTTTCCTGGCGCTCCCTGGCCCAAAAGTGTTTTTTTGACCGTTTTTGAAATTTTGAAAAAATGCGTAACCACCCCCCCTTACGAAAAAGTCAAAAATTGACTTTCCCCAAAAGTCCAATTTTTTTGCATATTTGGGCTGTGCCGAGAGTCCTGACGGGTTTTTGGAAAGTTTCCTGGCGCTCCCTGGCCCAAAAGTGTTTTTTGACCGTTTTTGAAATTTTGAAAAAATGCGTAACCACCCCCCCTTACGAAAAAGTCAAAAATTGAATTTCCCCAAAAGTCCACTTTCTTTGCATATTTGAGGTGTGCAGAGAGTCCTGACGGGTTTTTGGAAAGTTTCCTGGCGCTCCCTGTCCCAAAAGTATTTTTTGACCGTTTTTGAAATTTTGAAAAAATTCGTAACCACCCCCCCTTACAAAAAATTCAAAAATTGACTTTCCCCAAAAGTCCACTTTTTTTGCATATTTGGGCTGTGCTGAGAGTCCTGACGGGTTTTTGGAACGTTTCCTGGCGCTCCCTGGCCCAAAAGTGTTTTTTGACCATTTTTGAAATTATGAAAAAATGCGTAACCACCCCCCCTTACGAAAATGTCAAAAATTGACTTTCCCCAAAAGTCCACTTTTTTTTGCATATTTGGGCTGTGCCGAGAGTCCTGACTGGGTTTTGGAACGTTTTCCGGCGCTCCCTGGCCCAAAAGTGTTTTTTGACCGTTTTTGAAATTTTGAAAAAATGCGTAACCACCCCCCCTTACGAAAAAGTCAAAAATTGACTTTCCCCAAAAGTCCAATTTTTTTGCATATTTGAGGTGTGCCGAGAGTCCTGACGGGTTTTTGGAAAGTTTCCTGGCGCTCCCTGGCCCAAAAGTGTTTTTTGACCGTTTTTGAAATTTTGAAAAAATGCGTAACCACCCCCCCTTACGAAAAAGTCAAAAACTGACTTTCCCCAAAAGTCCTTTTTTTTTGCATATTTTTGCTGTGCCGAGAGTCCTGACGGGTTTTTGGAAAGTTTCCTGGCGCTCCCTGGCCCAAAAGTGTTTTTTGACCGTTTTTGAAATTTTGAAAAAATGTGTAACCACCCCCCCTTACGAAAAGTCAAAAATTGACTTTCCCCAAAAGTCCAATTTTTTTGCATATTTGGGCTGTGCCGAGAGTCCTGACGGGTTTTTGGAAAGTTTCCTGGCGCTCCCTGGCCCAAAAGTGTTTTTTGACCGTTTTTGAAATTTTGAAAAAATGCGTAACCACCCCCCCTTACGATAATGTCAAAAATTGACTTTCCCCAAAAGTCCACTTTTTTTGCATATTTGGGCTGTGCTGAGAGTCCTGACGGGTTTTTGGAACGTTTCCTAGCGCTCCCTGGCCCAAAAGTGTTTTTTGACCATTTTTGAAATTATGAAAAAATGCGTAACCATCCCCCCTTACGAAAATGTCAAAAATTGACTTTCCCCAAAAGTCCACTTTTTTTGCATATTTGGGCTGTGCCGAGAGGCCTGACTGGGTTTTGGAACGTTTTCCGGCGCTCCCTGGCCCAAAAGTGTTTTTTGACCGTTTTTGAAATTTTGAAAAAATGCGTAACCACCCCCCCTTACGAAAAAGTCAAAAATTGACTTTCCCCAAAAGTCCAATTTTTTTGCATATTTGAGGTGTGCCGAGAGTCCTGACGGGTTTTTGGAAAGTTTCCTGGCGCTCCCTGGCCCAAAAGTGTTTTTTGACCGTTTTTGAAATTTTGAAAAAATGCGTAACCACCCCCCCTTACGAAAAAGTCAAAAATTGATTTTCCCCAAAAGTCCACTTTCTTTGCATATTTGAGGTGTGCCGAGAGTCCTGACGGGTTTTTGGAAAGTTTCCTGGCGCTCCCTGGCCCAAAAGTGTTCTTTGACCGTTTTTGAAATTTTGAAAAAATGCGTAACCACCCCCCCTTACGAAAAAGTCAAAAATTGACTTTCCCCAAAAGTCCAATTTTTTTGCATATTTGGGCTTTGCTGAGAGTCCTGACTGGTTTTTGAAACGTTTCCCGGCGCTCCCTTGCCCAAAAGTGTTTTTTAACCGTTTTTGAAATTTTGAAAAAATGCGTAACCACCCCCCCTTACGAAAAAGTCAAAAATTGACTTTCCCCAAAAGTCCACTTTTTTTGCATATTTGGGCTGTGCCGAGAGTCCTGACGGGTTTTTGAAACGTTTCCCGGCGCTCCCTGGCCCAAAAGTGTTTTTTGACCCTTTTTTGAAATTTTGAAAAAATGCGTAACCACCCCCCCTTACGAAAAAGTCAAAAATTGACTTTCCCCAAAAGTCCACTTTTTTTGCATATTTGGGCTGTGCCGAGAGGCCTGACTGGGTTTTGGAACGTTTTCCGGCGCTCCCTGGCCCAAAAGTGTTTTTTGACCGTTTTTGAAATTTTGAAAAAATGCGTAACCACCCCCCCTTACGAAAAAGTCAAAAATTGACTTTCCCCAAAAGTCCAATTTTTTTGCATATTTGAGGTGTGCCGAGAGTCCTGACGGGTTTTTGGAAAGTTTCCTGGCGCTCCCTGGCCCAAAAGTGTTTTTTGACCGTTTTTGAAATTTTGAAAAAATGCGTAACCACCCCCCCTTACGAAAAAGTCAAAAACTGACTTTCCCCAAAAGTCCACTTTTTTTGCATATTTGGGCTGTGCCGAGAGTCCTGACGGGTTTTTGAAACGTTTCCCGGCGCTCCCTGGCCCAAAAGTGTTTTTTGACCGTTTTTGAAATTTTGAAAAAATGCGTAACCACCCCCCCTTACGATAATGTCAAAAATTGACTTTCCCCAAAAGTCCAATTTTTTTGCATATTTGGGCTGTGCTGAGAGTCCTGACTGGTTTTTGGAACGTTTCCCGGCGCTCCCTGGACCAAAAGTTTTTTTTGACCATTTTTGAAATTTTGAAAAAATGCGTAACCACCCCCCCTTACGAAAATGTCAAAAATTGACTTTCCCCAAAAGTCCAATTTTTTTTGCATATTTGGGCTTTGCTGAGAGTCCTGACTGGTTTTTGAAACGTTTCCCGGCGCTCCCTGGCCCAAAAGTGTTTTTTGACCATTTTTGAAATTATGAAAAAATGCGTAACCACCCCCCCTTACGAAAATGTCAAAAATTGACTTTCCCCAAAAGTCCACTTTTTTTGCATATTTGGGCTGTGCCGAGAGGCCTGACTGGGTTTTGGAACGTTTTCCGGCGCTCCCTGGCCCAAAAGTGTTTTTTGACCGTTTTTGAAATTTTGAAAAAATGCGTAACCACCCCCCCTTACGAAAAAGTCAAAAATTGACTTTCCCCAAAAGTCCAATTTTTTTGCATATTTGAGGTGTGCCGAGAGTCCTGACGGGTTTTTGGAAAGTTTCCTGGCGCTCCCTGGCCCAAAAGTGTTTTTTGACCGTTTTTGAAATTTTGAAAAAATGCGTAACCACCCCCCCTTACGAAAAAGTCAAAAACTGACTTTCCCCAAAAGTCCATTTTTTTTGCATATTTTTGCTGTGCCGAGAGTCCTGACGGGTTTTTGGAAAGTTTCCTGGCGCTCCCTGGCCCAAAAGTGTTTTTTGACCGTTTTTGAAATTTTGAAAAAATGCGTAACCACCCCCCCTTACGATAATGTCAAAAATGACTTTCCCCAAAAGTCCAATTTTTTTGCATATTTGGGCTGTGCTGAGAGTCCTGACTGGTTTTTGGAACGTTTCCCGGCGCTCCCTGGACCAAAAGTTTTTTTTGACCATTTTTGAAATTTTGAAAAAATGCGTAACCACCCCCCTTTACGAAAATGTCAAAAATTGACTTTCCCCAAAAGTCCAATTTTTTTGCATATTTGGGCTTTGCTGAGAGTCCTGACTGGTTTTTGAAACGTTTCCCGGCGCTCCCTGGCCCAAAAGTGTTTTTTGACCATTTTTGAAATTATGAAAAAATGCGTAACCACCCCCCCTTACGAAAATGTCAATAATTGACTTTCCCCAAAAGTCCACTTTTTTTGCATATTTGGGCTGTGCCGAGAGGCCTGACTGGGTTTTGGAACGTTTTCCGGCGCTCCCTGGCCCAAAAGTGTTTTTTGACCGTTTTTGAAATTTTGAAAAAATGCGTAACCACCCCCCCTTACGAAAAAGTCAAAAATTGACTTTCCCCAAAAGTCCAATTTTTTTGCATATTTGAGGTGTGCCGAGAGTCCTGACGGGTTTTTGGAAAGTTTCCTGGCGCTCCCTGGCCCAAAAGTGTTTTTTGACCGTTTTTGAAATTTTGAAAAAATGCGTAACCACCCCCCCTTACGAAAAAGTCAAAAACTGACTTTCCCCAAAAGTCCATTTTTTTTGCATATTTTTGCTGTGCCGAGAGTCCTGACGGGTTTTTGGAAAGTTTCCTGGCGCTCCCTGGCCCAAAAGTGTTTTTTGACCGTTTTTGAAATTTTGAAAAAATGTGTAACCACCCCCCCTTACGAAAAGTCAAAAATTGACTTTCCCCAAAAGTCCAATTTTTTTGCATATTTGGGCTGTGCCGAGAGTCCTGACGGGTTTTTGGAAAGTTTCCTGGCGCTTCCTGGCCCAAAAGTGTTTTTTGACCGTTTTTGAAATTTTGAAAAAATGCGTAACCACCCCCCCTTACGATAATGTCAAAAATTGACTTTCCCCAAAAGTCCACTTTTTTTGCATATTTGGGCTGTGCTGAGAGTCCTGACGGGTTTTTGGAACGTTTCCTGGCGCTCCCTGGCCCAAAAGTGTTTTTTGACCATTTTTGAAATTATGAAAAAATGCGTAACCACCCCCCCTTACGAAAATGTCAAAAATTGACTTTCCCCAAAAGTCCACTTTTTTTGCATATTTGGGCTGTGCCGAGAGGCCTGACTGGGTTTTGGAACGTTTTCCGGCGCTCCCTGGCCCAAAAGTGTTTTTTGACCGTTTTTGAAATTTTGAAAAAATGCGTAACCACCCCCCCTTACGAAAAAGTCAAAAATTGACTTTCCCCAAAAGTCCAATTTTTTTGCATATTTGAGGTGTGCCGAGAGTCCTGACGGGTTTTTGGAAAGTTTCCTGGCGCTCCCTGGCCCAAAAGTGTTTTTTGACCGTTTTTGAAATTTTGAAAAAATGCGTAACCACCCCCCCTTACGAAAAAGTCAAAAACTGACTTTCCCCAAAAGTCCATTTTTTTTGCATATTTTTGCTGTGCCGAGAGTCCTGACGGGTTTTTGGAAAGTTTCCTGGCGCTCCCTGGCCCAAAAGTGTTTTTTGACCGTTTTTGAAATTTTGAAAAAATATGTAACCACCCCCCCTTACGAAAAGTCAAAAATTGACTTTCCCCAAAAGTCCAATTTTTTTGCATATTTGGGCTGTGCCGAGAGTCCTGACGGGTTTTTGGAAAGTTTCCTGGCGCTCCCTGGCCCAAAAGTGTTTTTTGACCGTTTTTGAAATTTTGAAAAAATGCGTAACCACCCCCCCTTACTATAATGTCAAAAATTGACTTTCCCCAAAAGTCCACTTTTTTTGCATATTTGGGCTGTGCTGAGAGTCCTGACGGGTTTTTGGAACGTTTCCTGGCGCTCCCTGGCCCAAAAGTGTTTTTTGACCATTTTTGAAATTATGAAAAAATGCGTAACCACCCCCACTTACGAAAATGTCAAAAATTGACTTTCCCCAAAAGTCCACTTTTTTTGCATATTTGGGCTGTGCCGAGAGGCCTGACTGGGTTTTGGAACGTTTTCCGGCGCTCCCTTGCCCAAAAGTGTTTTTTGACCGTTTTTGAAATTTTGAAAAAATGCGTAACCACCCCCCCTTACGAAAAAGTCAAAAATTGACTTTCCCCAAAAGTCCACTTTTTTTGCATATTTGGGCTGTGCCGAGAGTCCTGACAGGTTTTTGGAAAGTTTCCTGGCACTCCCTGGCCCAAAAGTGTTATATGACCGTTTTTGAAATTTTGAAAAAATGCGTAACCACCCCCCCTTACGAAAAAGTCAAAAATTGACTTTCCCCAAAAGTCCAATTTTTTTGGATATTTGGGCTGTGCCGAGAGTCCTGACGGGTTTTTGGAAAGTTTCCTGGCGCTCCCTGGCCCAAAAGTATTTTTTTACCGTTTTTTAAATTTTGAAAAAATGCGTAACCACCCCCCCTTACGAAAAAGTCAAAAATTGATTTTCCCCAAAAGTCCACTTTCTTTGCATATTTGAGGTGTGCCGAGAGTCCTGACGGGTTTTTGGAAAGTTTCCTGGCGCTCCCTGGCCCAAAAGTGTTTTTTGACCGTTTTTGAAATTTTGAAAAAATGCGTTACCACCCCCCCTTACGAAAAAGTCAAAAATTGACTTTCCCCAAAAGTCCAATTTTTTTGCATATTTGGGCTTTGCTGAGAGTCCTGACTGGTTTTTGAAACGTTTCCCGGCGCTCCCTGGCCCAAAAGTGTTTTTTAACCGTTTTTGAAATTTTGAAAAAATGCGTAACCACCCCCCCTTACGAAAAAGTCAAAAATTGACTTTCCCCAAAAGTCCACTTTTTTTGCATATTTGGGCTGTGCCGAGAGTCCTGACGGGTTTTTGAAACGTTTCCCGGCGCTCCCTGGCCCAAAAGTGTTTTTTGACCGTTTTTGAAATTTTGAAAAAATGCGTAACCACCCCCCCTTACGAAAAAGTCAAAAATTGACTTTCCCCAAAAGTCCACTTTTTTTGCATATTTGGGCTGTGCCGAGAGTCCTGACGGGTTTTTGAAACGTTTCCCGGCGCTCCCTGGCCCAAAAGTGTTTTTTGACCGTTTTTGAAATTTTGAAAAAATGCGTAACCACCCCCCCTTACGATAATGTCAAAAATTGACTTTCCCCAAAAGTCCAATTTTTTTGCATATTTGGGCTGTGCTGAGAGTCCTGACTGGTTTTTGGAACGTTTCCCGGCGCTCCCTGGACCAAAAGTTTTTTTTGACCATTTTTGAAATTTTGAAAAAATGCGTAACCACCCCCCCTTACGAAAATGTCAAAAATTGACTTTCCCCAAAAGTCCAATTTTTTTGCATATTTGGGCTTTGCTGAGAGTCCTGACTGGTTTTTGAAACGTTTCCCGGCGCTCCCTGGCCCAAAAGTGTTTTTTGACCATTTTTGAAATTATGAAAAAATGCGTAACCACCCCCCCTTACGAAAATGTCAAAAATTGACTTTCCCCAAAAGTCCACTTTTTTTGCATATTTGGGCTGTGCCGAGAGGCCTGACTGGGTTTTGGAACGTTTTCCGGCGCTCCCTGGCCCAAAAGTGTTTTTTGACCGTTTTTGAAATTTTGAAAAAATGCGTAACCACCCCCCCTTACGAAAAAGTCAAAAATTGACTTTCCCCAAAAGTCCAATTTTTTTGCATATTTGAGGTGTGCCGAGAGTCCTGACGGGTTTTTGGAAAGTTTCCTGGCGCTCCCTGGCCCAAAAGTGTTTTTTGACCGTTTTTGAAATTTTGAAAAAATGCGTAACCACCCCCCCTTACGAAAAAGTCAAAAACTGACTTTCCCCAAAAGTCCATTTTTTTTGCATATTTTTGCTGTGCCGAGAGTCCTGACGGGTTTTTGGAAAGTTTCCTGGCGCTCCCTGGCCCAAAAGTGTTTTTTGACCGTTTTTGAAATTTTGAAAAAATGCGTAACCACCCCCCCTTACGATAATGTCAAAAATTGACTTTCCCCAAAAGTCCAATTTTTTTGCATATTTGGGCTGTGCTGAGAGTCCTGACTGGTTTTTGGAACGTTTCCCGGCGCTCCCTGGACCAAAAGTTTTTTTTGACCATTTTTGAAATTTTGAAAAAATGCGTAACCACCCCCCTTTACGAAAATGTCAAAAATTGACTTTCCCCAAAAGTCCAATTTTTTTGCATATTTGGGCTTTGCTGAGAGTCCTGACTGGTTTTTGAAACGTTTCCCGGCGCTCCCTGGCCCAAAAGTGTTTTTTGACCATTTTTGAAATTATGAAAAAATGCGTAACCACCCCCCCTTACGAAAATGTCAATAATTGACTTTCCCCAAAAGTCCACTTTTTTTGCATATTTGGGCTGTGCCGAGAGGCCTGACTGGGTTTTGGAATGTTTTCCGGCGCTCCCTGGCCCAAAAGTGTTTTTTGACCGTTTTTGAAATTTTGAAAAAATGCGTAACCACCCCCCCTTACGAAAAAGTCAAAAATTGACTTTCCCCAAAAGTCCAATTTTTTTGCATATTTGAGGTGTGCCGAGAGTCCTGACGGGTTTTTGGAAAGTTTCCTGGCGCTCCCTGGCCCAAAAGTGTTTTTTGACCGTTTTTGAAATTTTGAAAAAATGCGTAACCACCCCCCCTTACGAAAAAGTCAAAAACTGACTTTCCCCAAAAGTCCATTTTTTTTGCATATTTTTGCTGTGCCGAGAGTCCTGACGGGTTTTTGGAAAGTTTCCTGGCGCTCCCTGGCCCAAAAGTGTTTTTTGACCGTTTTTGAAATTTTGAAAAAATGTGTAACCACCCCCCCTTACGAAAAGTCAAAAATTGACTTTCCCCAAAAGTCCAATTTTTTTGCATATTTGGGCTGTGCCGAGAGTCCTGACGGGTTTTTGGAAAGTTTCCTGGCGCTCCCTGGCCCAAAAGTGTTTTTTGACCGTTTTTGAAATTTTGAAAAAATGTGTAACCACCCCCCCTTACGAAAAGTCAAAAATTGACTTTCCCCAAAAGTCCAATTTTTTTGCATATTTGGGCTGTGCCGAGAGTCCTGACGGGTTTTTGGAAAGTTTCCTGGCGCTTCCTGGCCCAAAAGTGTTTTTTGACCGTTTTTGAAATTTTGAAAAAATGCGTAACCACCCCCCCTTACGATAATGTCAAAAATTGACTTTCCCCAAAAGTCCACTTTTTTTGCATATTTGGGCTGTGCTGAGAGTCCTGACGGGTTTTTGGAACGTTTCCTGGCGCTCCCTGGCCCAAAAGTGTTTTTTGACCATTTTTGAAATTATGAAAAAATGCGTAACCACCCCCCCTTACGAAAATGTCAAAAATTGACTTTCCCCAAAAGTCCACTTTTTTTGCATATTTGGGCTGTGCCGAGAGGCCTGACTGGGTTTTGGAACGTTTTCCGGCGCTCCCTGGCCCAAAAGTGTTTTTTGACCGTTTTTGAAATTTTGAAAAAATGCGTAACCACCCCCCCTTACGAAAAAGTCAAAAATTGACTTTCCCCAAAAGTCCAATTTTTTTGCATATTTGAGGTGTGCCGAGAGTCCTGACGGGTTTTTGGAAAGTTTCCTGGCGCTCCCTGGCCCAAAAGTGTTTTTTGACCGTTTTTGAAATTTTGAAAAAATGCGTAACCACCCCCCCTTACGAAAAAGTCAAAAACTGACTTTCCCCAAAAGTCCATTTTTTTTGCATATTTTTGCTGTGCCGAGAGTCCTGACGGGTTTTTGGAAAGTTTCCTGGCGCTCCCTGGCCCAAAAGTGTTTTTTGACCGTTTTTGAAATTTTGAAAAAATGTGTAACCACCCCCCCTTACGAAAAGTCAAAAATTGACTTTCCCCAAAAGTCCAATTTTTTTGCATATTTGGGCTGTGCCGAGAGTCCTGACGGGTTTTTGGAAAGTTTCCTGGCGCTCCCTGGCCCAAAAGTGTTTTTTGACCGTTTTTGAAATTTTGAAAAAATGCGTAACCACCCCCCCTTACTATAATGTCAAAAATTGACTTTCCCCAAAAGTCCACTTTTTTTGCATATTTGGGCTGTGCTGAGAGTCCTGACGGGTTTTTGGAACGTTTCCTGGCGCTCCCTGGCCCAAAAGTGTTTTTTGACCATTTTTGAAATTATGAAAAAATGCGTAACCACCCCCACTTACGAAAATGTCAAAAATTGACTTTCCCCAAAAGTCCACTTTTTTTGCATATTTGGGCTGTGCCGAGAGGCCTGACTGGGTTTTGGAACGTTTTCCGGCGCTCCCTTGCCCAAAAGTGTTTTTTGACCGTTTTTGAAATTTTGAAAAAATGCGTAACCACCCCCCCTTACGAAAAAGTCAAAAATTGACTTTCCCCAAAAGTCCACTTTTTTTGCATATTTGGGCTGTGCCGAGAGTCCTGACAGGTTTTTGGAAAGTTTCCTGGCACTCCCTGGCCCAAAAGTGTTATATGACCGTTTTATAAATTTTGAAAAAATGCGTAACCACCCCCCCTTACGAAAAAGTCAAAAATTGACTTTCCCCAAAAGTCCAATTTTTTTGGATATTTGGGCTGTGCCGAGAGTCCTGACGGGTTTTTGGAAAGTTTCCTGGCGCTCCCTGGCCCAAAAGTATTTTTTTACCGTTTTTTAAATTTTGAAAAAATGCGTAACCACCCCCCCTTACGAAAAAGTCAAAAATTGATTTTCCCCAAAAGTCCACTTTCTTTGCATATTTGAGGTGTGCCGAGAGTCCTGACGGGTTTTTGGAAAGTTTCCTGGCGCTCCCTGGCCCAAAAGTGTTTTTTGACCGTTTTTGAAATTTTGAAAAAATGCGTAACCACCCCCCCTTACGAAAAAGTCAAAAATTGACTTTCCCCAAAAGTCCAATTTTTTTGCATATTTGGGCTTTGCTGAGAGTCCTGACTGGTTTTTGAAACGTTTCCCGGCGCTCCCTGGCCCAAAAGTGTTTTTTAACCGTTTTTGAAATTTTGAAAAAATGCGTAACCACCCCCCCTTACGAAAAAGTCAAAAATTGACTTTCCCCAAAAGTCCACTTTTTTTGCATATTTGGGCTGTGCCGAGAGTCCTGACGGGTTTTTGAAACGTTTCCCGGCGCTCCCTGGCCCAAAAGTGTTTTTTGACCGTTTTTGAAATTTTGAAAAAATGCGTAACCACCCCCCCTTACGAAAAAGTCAAAAATTGACTTTCCCCAAAAGTCCACTTTTTTTGCATATTTGGGCTGTGCCGAGAGTCCTGACGGGTTTTTGAAACGTTTCCCGGCGCTCCCTGGCCCAAAAGTGTTTTTTGACCGTTTTTGAAATTTTGAAAAAATGCGTAACCACCCCCCCTTACGATAATGTCAAAAATTGACTTTCCCCAAAAGTCCAATTTTTTTGCATATTTGGGCTGTGCTGAGAGTCCTGACTGGTTTTTGGAACGTTTCCCGGCGCTCCCTGGACCAAAAGTTTTTTTTGACCATTTTTGAAATTTTGAAAAAATGCGTAACCACCCCCCCTTACGAAAATGTCAAAAATTGACTTTCCCCAAAAGTCCAATTTTTTTGCATATTTGGGCTTTGCTGAGAGTCCTGACTGGTTTTTGAAACGTTTCCCGGCGCTCCCTGGCCCAAAAGTGTTTTTTGACCATTTTTGAAATTATGAAAAAATGCGTAACCACCCCCCCTTACGAAAATGTCAAAAATTGACTTTCCCCAAAAGTCCACTTTTTTTGCATATTTGGGCTGTGCCGAGAGGCCTGACTGGGTTTTGGAACGTTTTCCGGCGCTCCCTGGCCCAAAAGTGTTTTTTGACCGTTTTTGAAATTTTGAAAAAATGCGTAACCACCCCCCCTTACGAAAAAGTCAAAAATTGACTTTCCCCAAAAGTCCAATTTTTTTGCATATTTGAGGTGTGCCGAGAGTCCTGACGGGTTTTTGGAAAGTTTCCTGGCGCTCCCTGGCCCAAAAGTGTTTTTTGACCGTTTTTGAAATTTTGAAAAAATGCGTAACCACCCCCCCTTACGAAAAAGTCAAAAACTGACTTTCCCCAAAAGTCCATTTTTTTTGCATATTTTTGCTGTGCCGAGAGTCCTGACGGGTTTTTGGAAAGTTTCCTGGCGCTCCCTGGCCCAAAAGTGTTTTTTGACCGTTTTTGAAATTTTGAAAAAATGCGTAACCACCCCCCCTTACGATAATGTCAAAAATTGACTTTCCCCAAAAGTCCAATTTTTTTGCATATTTGGGCTGTGCTGAGAGTCCTGACTGGTTTTTGGAACGTTTCCCGGCGCTCCCTGGACCAAAAGTTTTTTTTGACCATTTTTGAAATTTTGAAAAAATGCGTAACCACCCCCCTTTACGAAAATGTCAAAAATTGACTTTCCCCAAAAGTCCAATTTTTTTGCATATTTGGGCTTTGCTGAGAGTCCTGACTGGTTTTTGAAACGTTTCCCGGCGCTCCCTGGCCCAAAAGTGTTTTTTGACCATTTTTGAAATTATGAAAAAATGCGTAACCACCCCCCCTTACGAAAATGTCAATAATTGACTTTCCCCAAAAGTCCACTTTTTTTGCATATTTGGGCTGTGCCGAGAGGCCTGACTGGGTTTTGGAATGTTTTCCGGCTCTCCCTGGCCCAAAAGTGTTTTTTGACCGTTTTTGAAATTTTGAAAAAATGCGTAACCACCCCCCCTTACGAAAAAGTCAAAAATTGACTTTCCCCAAAAGTCCAATTTTTTTGCATATTTGAGGTGTGCCGAGAGTCCTGACGGGTTTTTGGAAAGTTTCCTGGCGCTCCCTGGCCCAAAAGTGTTTTTTGACCGTTTTTGAAATTTTGAAAAAATGCGTAACCACCCCCCCTTACGAAAAAGTCAAAAACTGACTTTCCCCAAAAGTCCATTTTTTTTGCATATTTTTGCTGTGCCGAGAGTCCTGACGGGTTTTTGGAAAGTTTCCTGGCGCTCCCTGGCCCAAAAGTGTTTTTTGACCGTTTTTGAAATTTTGAAAAAATGTGTAACCACCCCCCCTTACGAAAAGTCAAAAATTGACTTTCCCCAAAAGTCCAATTTTTTTGCATATTTGGGCTGTGCCGAGAGTCCTGACGGGTTTTTGGAAAGTTTCCTGGCGCTCCCTGGCCCAAAAGTGTTTTTTGACCGTTTTTGAAATTTTGAAAAAATGCGTAACCACCCCCCCTTACTATAATGTCAAAAATTGACTTTCCCCAAAAGTCCACTTATTTTGCATATTTGGGCTGTGCTGAGAGTCCTGACGGGTTTTTGGAACGTTTCCTGGCGCTCCCTGGCCCAAAAGTGTTTTTTGACCATTTTTGAAATTATGAAAAAATGCGTAACCACCCCCACTTACGAAAATGTCAAAAATTGACTTTCCCCAAAAGTCCACTTTTTTTGCATATTTGGGCTGTGCCGAGAGGCCTGACTGGGTTTTGGAACGTTTTCCGGCGCTCCCTTGCCCAAAAGTGTTTTTTGACCGTTTTTGAAATTTTGAAAAAATGCGTAACCACCCCCCCTTACGAAAAAGTCAAAAATTGACTTTCCCCAAAAGTCCACTTTTTTTGCATATTTGGGCTGTGCCGAGAGTCCTGACAGGTTTTTGGAAAGTTTCCTGGCACTCCCTGGCCCAAAAGTGTTATATGACCGTTTTTGAAATTTTGAAAAAATGCGTAACCACCCCCCCTTACGAAAAAGTCAAAAATTGACTTTCCCCAAAAGTCCAATTTTTTTGGATATTTGGGCTGTGCCGAGAGTCCTGACGGGTTTTTGGAAAGTTTCCTGGCGCTCCCTGGCCCAAAAGTATTTTTTTACCGTTTTTTAAATTTTGAAAAAATGCGTAACCACCCCCCCTTACGAAAAAGTCAAAAATTGATTTTCCCCAAAAGTCCACTTTCTTTGCATATTTGAGGTGTGCCGAGAGTCCTGACGGGTTTTTGGAAAGTTTCCTGGCGCTCCCTGGCCCAAAAGTGTTTTTTGACCGTTTTTGAAATTTTGAAAAAATGCGTAACCACCCCCCCTTACGAAAAAGTCAAAAATTGACTTTCCCCAAAAGTCCAATTTTTTTGCATATTTGGGCTTTGCTGAGAGTCCTGACTGGTTTTTGAAACGTTTCCCGGCGCTCCCTGGCCCAAAAGTGTTTTTTAACCGTTTTTGAAATTTTGAAAAAATGCGTAACCACCCCCCCTTACGAAAAAGTCAAAAATTGACTTTCCCCAAAAGTCCACTTTTTTTGCATATTTGGGCTGTGCCGAGAGTCCTGACGGGTTTTTGAAACGTTTCCCGGCGCTCCCTGGCCCAAAAGTGTTTTTTGACCGTTTTTGAAATTTTGAAAAAATGCGTAACCACCCCCCCTTACGAAAAAGTCAAAAATTGACTTTCCCCAAAAGTCCACTTTTTTTGCATATTTGGGCTGTGCCGAGAGTCCTGACGGGTTTTTGAAACGTTTCCCGGCGCTCCCTGGCCCAAAAGTGTTTTTTGACCGTTTTTGAAATTTTGAAAAAATGCGTAACCACCCCCCCTTACGATAATGTCAAAAATTGACTTTCCCCAAAAGTCCAATTTTTTTGCATATTTGGGCTGTGCTGAGAGTCCTGACTGGTTTTTGGAACGTTTCCCGGCGCTCCCTGGACCAAAAGTTTTTTTTGACCATTTTTGAAATTTTGAAAAAATGCGTAACCACCCCCCCTTACGAAAATGTCAAAAATTGACTTTCCCCAAAAGTCCAATTTTTTTGCATATTTGGGCTTTGCTGAGAGTCCTGACTGGTTTTTGAAACGTTTCCCGGCGCTCCCTGGCCCAAAAGTGTTTTTTGACCATTTTTGAAATTATGAAAAAATGCGTAACCACCCCCCCTTACGAAAATGTCAAAAATTGACTTTCCCCAAAAGTCCACTTTTTTTGCATATTTGGGCTGTGCCGAGAGGCCTGACTGGGTTTTGGAACGTTTTCCGGCGCTCCCTGGCCCAAAAGTGTTTTTTGACCGTTTTTGAAATTTTGAAAAAATGCGTAACCACCCCCCCTTACGAAAAAGTCAAAAATTGACTTTCCCCAAAAGTCCAATTTTTTTGCATATTTGAGGTGTGCCGAGAGTCCTGACGGGTTTTTGGAAAGTTTCCTGGCGCTCCCTGGCCCAAAAGTGTTTTTTGACCGTTTTTGAAATTTTGAAAAAATGCGTAACCACCCCCCCTTACGAAAAAGTCAAAAACTGACTTTCCCCAAAAGTCCATTTTTTTTGCATATTTTTGCTGTGCCGAGAGTCCTGACGGGTTTTTGGAAAGTTTCCTGGCGCTCCCTGGCCCAAAAGTGTTTTTTGACCGTTTTTGAAATTTTGAAAAAATGCGTAACCACCCCCCCTTACGATAATGTCAAAAATTGACTTTCCCCAAAAGTCCAATTTTTTTGCATATTTGGGCTGTGCTGAGAGTCCTGACTGGTTTTTGGAACGTTTCCCGGCGCTCCCTGGACCAAAAGTTTTTTTTGACCATTTTTGAAATTTTGAAAAAATGCGTAACCACCCCCCTTTACGAAAATGTCAAAAATTGACTTTCCCCAAAAGTCCAATTTTTTTGCATATTTGGGCTTTGCTGAGAGTCCTGACTGGTTTTTGAAACGTTTCCCGGCGCTCCCTGGCCCAAAAGTGTTTTTTGACCATTTTTGAAATTATGAAAAAATGCGTAACCACCCCCCCTTACGAAAATGTCAATAATTGACTTTCCCCAAAAGTCCACTTTTTTTGCATATTTGGGCTGTGCCGAGAGGCCTGACTGGGTTTTGGAATGTTTTCCGGCGCTCCCTGGCCCAAAAGTGTTTTTTGACCGTTTTTGAAATTTTGAAAAAATGCGTAACCACCCCCCCTTACGAAAAAGTCAAAAATTGACTTTCCCCAAAAGTCCAATTTTTTTGCATATTTGAGGTGTGCCGAGAGTCCTGACGGGTTTTTGGAAAGTTTCCTGGCGCTCCCTGGCCCAAAAGTGTTTTTTGACCGTTTTTGAAATTTTGAAAAAATGCGTAACCACCCCCCCTTACGAAAAAGTCAAAAACTGACTTTCCCCAAAAGTCCATTTTTTTTGCATATTTTTGCTGTGCCGAGAGTCCTGACGGGTTTTTGGAAAGTTTCCTGGCGCTCCCTGGCCCAAAAGTGTTTTTTGACCGTTTTTGAAATTTTGAAAAAATGTGTAACCACCCCCCCTTACGAAAAGTCAAAAATTGACTTTCCCCAAAAGTCCAATTTTTTTGCATATTTGGGCTGTGCCGAGAGTCCTGACGGGTTTTTGGAAAGTTTCCTGGCGCTCCCTGGCCCAAAAGTGTTTTTTGACCGTTTTTGAAATTTTGAAAAAATGCGTAACCACCCCCCCTTACGATAATGTCAAAAATTGACTTTCCCCAAAAGTCCACTTTTTTTGCATATTTGGGCTGTGCTGAGAGTCCTGACGGGTTTTTGGAACGTTTCCTGGCGCTCCCTGGCCCAAAAGTGTTTTTTGACCATTTTTGAAATTATGAAAAAATGTGTAACCACCCCCCCTTACGAAAATGTCAAAAATTGACTTTCCCCAAAAGTCCACTTTTTTTGCATATTTGAGGTGTGCCGAGAGTCCTGACGGGTTTTTGGAAAGTTTCCTGGCGCTCCCTGGCCCAAAAGTGTTTTTTGACCGTTTTTGAAATTTTGAAAAAATGCGTAACCACCCCCCCTTACGAAAAAGTCAAAAACTGACTTTCCCCAAAAGTCCATTTTTTTTGCATATTTTTGCTGTGCCGAGAGTCCTGACGGGTTTTTGGAAAGTTTCCTGGCGCTCCCTGGCCCAAAAGTGTTTTTTGACCGTTTTTGAAATTTTGAAAAAATGCGTAACCACCCCCCCTTACGAAAAAGTCAAAAACTGACTTTCCCCAAAAGTCCATTTTTTTTGCATATTTTTGCTGTGCCGAGAGTCCTGACGGGTTTTTGGAAAGTTTCCTGGCGCTCCCTGGCCCAAAAGTGTTTTTTGACCGTTTTTGAAATTTTGAAAAAATGTGTAACCACCCCCCCTTACGAAAAGTCAAAAATTGACTTTCCCCAAAAGTCCAATTTTTTTGCATATTTGGGCTGTGCCGAGAGTCCTGACGGGTTTTTGGAAAGTTTCCTGGCGCTCCCTGGCCCAAAAGTGTTTTTTGACCGTTTTTGAAATTTTGAAAAAATGCGTAACCACCCCCCCTTACGATAATGTCAAAAATTGACTTTCCCCAAAAGTCCACTTTTTTTGCATATTTGGGCTGTGCTGAGAGTCCTGACGGGTTTTTGGAACGTTTCCTGGCGCTCCCTGGCCCAAAAGTGTTTTTTGACCATTTTTGAAATTATGAAAAAATGCGTAACCACCCCCCCTTACGAAAATGTCAAAAATTGACTTTCCCCAAAAGTCCACTTTTTTTGCATATTTGGGCTGTGCCGAGAGGCCTGACTGGGTTTTGGAACGTTTTCCGGCGCTCCCTGGCCCAAAAGTGTTTTTTGACCGTTTTTGAAATTTTGAAAAAATGCGTAACCACCCCCCCTTACGAAAAAGTCAAAAATTGACTTTCCCCAAAAGTCCAATTTTTTTGCATATTTGAGGTGTGCCGAGAGTCCTGACGGGTTTTTGGAAAGTTTCCTGGCGCTCCCTGGCCCAAAAGTGTTTTTTGACCGTTTTTGAAATTTTGAAAAAATGCGTAACCACCCCCCCTTACGAAAAAGTCAAAAACTGACTTTCCCCAAAAGTCCATTTTTTTTGCATATTTTTGCTGTGCCGAGAGTCCTGACGGGTTTTTGGAAAGTTTCCTGGCGCTCCCTGGCCCAAAAGTGTTTTTTGACCGTTTTTGAAATTTTGAAAAAATGCGTAACCACCCCCCCTTACGAAAAAGTCAAAAATTGATTTTCCCCAAAAGTCCACTTTCTTTGCATATTTGAGGTGTGCCGAGAGTCCTGACGGGTTTTTGTAAAGTTTCCTGGCGCTCCCTGGCCCAAAAGTGTTTTTTGACCGTTTTTGAAATTTTGAAAAAATGCGTAACCACCCCCCCTTACGAAAAAGTCAAAAATTGACTTTCCCCAAAAGTCCAATTTTTTTGCATATTTGGGCTTTGCTGAGAGTCCTGACTGGTTTTTGAAACGTTTCCCGGCGCTCCCTGGCCCAAAAGTGTTTTTTAACCGTTTTTGAAATTTTGAAAAAATGCGTAACCACCCCCCCTTACGAAAAAGTCAAAAATTGACTTTCCCCAAAAGTCCACTTTTTTTGCATATTTGGGCTGTGCCGAGAGTCCTGACGGGTTTTTGAAACGTTTCCCGGCGCTCCCTGGCCCAAAAGTGTTTTTTGACCGTTTTTGAAATTTTGAAAAAATGCGTAACCACCCCCCCTTACGATAATGTCAAAAATTGACTTTCCCCAAAAGTCCAATTTTTTTGCATATTTGGGCTGTGCTGAGAGTCCTGACTGGTTTTTGGAACGTTTCCCGGCGCTCCCTGGACCAAAAGTTTTTTTTGACCATTTTTGAAATTTTGAAAAAATGCGTAACCACCCCCCCTTACGAAAATGTCAAAAATTGACTTTCCCCAAAAGTCCAATTTTTTTGCATATTTGGGCTTTGCTGAGAGTCCTGACTGGTTTTTGAAACGTTTCCCGGCGCTCCCTGGCCCAAAAGTGTTTTTTGACCATTTTTGAAATTATGAAAAAATGCGTAACCACCCCCCCTTACGAAAATGTCAAAAATTGACTTTCCCCAAAAGTCCACTTTTTTTGCATATTTGGGCTGTGCCGAGAGGCCTGACTGGGTTTTGGAACGTTTTCCGGCGCTCCCTGGCCCAAAAGTGTTTTTTGACCGTTTTTGAAATTTTGAAAAAATGCGTAACCACCCCCCCTTACGAAAAAGTCAAAAATTGACTTTCCCCAAAAGTCCAATTTTTTTGCATATTTGAGGTGTGCCGAGAGTCCTGACGGGTTTTTGGAAAGTTTCCTGGCGCTCCCTGGCCCAAAAGTGTTTTTTGACCGTTTTTGAAATTTTGAAAAAATGCGTAACCACCCCCCCTTACGAAAAAGTCAAAAACTGACTTTCCCCAAAAGTCCATTTTTTTTGCATATTTTTGCTGTGCCGAGAGTCCTGACGGGTTTTTGGAAAGTTTCCTGGCGCTCCCTGGCCCAAAAGTGTTTTTTGACCGTTTTTGAAATTTTGAAAAAATGCGTAACCACCCCCCCTTACGATAATGTCAAAAATTGACTTTCCCCAAAAGTCCAATTTTTTTGCATATTTGGGCTGTGCTGAGAGTCCTGACTGGTTTTTGGAACGTTTCCCGGCGCTCCCTGGACCAAAAGTTTTTTTTGACCATTTTTGAAATTTTGAAAAAATGCGTAACCACCCCCCTTTACGAAAATGTCAAAAATTGACTTTCCCCAAAAGTCCAATTTTTTTGCATATTTGGGCTTTGCTGTGAGTCCTGACTGGTTTTTGAAACGTTTCCCGGCGCTCCCTGGCCCAAAAGTGTTTTTTGACCATTTTTGAAATTATGAAAAAATGCGTAACCACCCCCCCTTACGAAAATGTCAAAAATTGACTTTCCCCAAAAGTCCAATTTTTTTGCATATTTGAGGTGTGCCGAGAGTCCTGACGGGTTTTTGGAAAGTTTCCTGGCGCTCCCTGGCCCAAAAGTGTTTTTTGACCGTTTTTGAAATTTTGAAAAAATGCGTAACCACCCCCCCTTACGAAAAAGTCAAAAACTGACTTTCCCCAAAAGTCCATTTTTTTTGCATATTTTTGCTGTGCCGAGAGTCCTGACGGGTTTTTGGAAAGTTTCCTGGCGCTCCCTGGCCCAAAAGTGTTTTTTGACCGTTTTTGAAATTTTGAAAAAATGTGTAACCACCCCCCCTTACGAAAAGTCAAAAATTGACTTTCCCCAAAAGTCCAATTTTTTTGCATATTTGGGCTGTGCCGAGAGTCCTGACGGGTTTTTGGAAAGTTTCCTGGCGCTCCCTGGCCCAAAAGTGTTTTTTGACCGTTTTTGAAATTTTGAAAAAATGCGTAACCACCCCCCCTTACGATAATGTCAAAAATTGACTTTCCCCAAAAGTCCACTTTTTTTGCATATTTGGGCTGTGCTGAGAGTCCTGACGGGTTTTTGGAACGTTTCCTGGCGCTCCCTGGCCCAAAAGTGTTTTTTGACCATTTTTGAAATTATGAAAAAATGCGTAACCACCCCCCCTTACGAAAATGTCAAAAATTGACTTTCCCCAAAAGTCCACTTTTTTTGCATATTTGGGCTGTGCCGAGAGGCCTGACTGGGTTTTGGAACGTTTTCCGGCGCTCCCTGGCCCAAAAGTGTTTTTTGACCGTTTTTGAAATTTTGAAAAAATGCGTAACCACCCCCCCTTACGAAAAAGTCAAAAATTGACTTTCCCCAAAAGTCCAATTTTTTTGCATATTTGAGGTGTGCCGAGAGTCCTGACGGGTTTTTGGAAAGTTTCCTGGCGCTCCCTGGCCCAAAAGTGTTTTTTGACCGTTTTTGAAATTTTGAAAAAATGCGTAACCACCCCCCCTTACGAAAAAGTCAAAAACTGACTTTCCCCAAAAGTCCATTTTTTTTGCATATTTTTGCTGTGCCGAGAGTCCTGACGGGTTTTTGGAAAGTTTCCTGGCGCTCCCTGGCCCAAAAGTGTTTTTTGACCGTTTTTGAAATTTTGAAAAAATGCGTAACCACCCCCCCTTACGATAATGTCAAAAATTGACTTTCCCATAAAGTCCACTTTTTTTGCATATTTGGGCTGTGCTGAGAGTCCTGACGGGTTTTTGGAACGTTTCCTGGCGCTCCCTGGCCCAAAAGTGTTTTTTGACCATTTTTGAAATTATGAAAAAATGCGTAACCACCCCCCCTTACGAAAATGTCAAAAATTGACTTTCCCCAAAAGTCCACTTTTTTTGCATATTTGGGCTGTGCCGAGAGGCCTGACTGGGTTTTGGAACGTTTTCCGGCGCTCCCTGGCCCAAAAGTGTTTTTTGACCGTTTTTGAAATTTTGAAAAAATGCGTAACCACCCCCCCTTACGAAAAAGTCAAAAATTGACTTTCCCCAAAAGTCCACTTTTTTTGCATATTTGGGCTGTGCTGAGAGTCCTGACGGGTTTTTGGAACGTTTCCTGGCGCTCCCTGGCCCAAAAGTGTTTTTTGACCATTTTTGAAATTATGAAAAAATGTGTAACCACCCCCCCTTACGAAAAGTCAAAAATTGACTTTCCCCAAAAGTCCAATTTTTTTGCATATTTGGGCTGTGCCGAGAGTCCTGACGGGTTTTTGGAAAGTTTCCTGGCGCTCCCTGGCCCAAAAGTGTTTTTTGACCGTTTTTGAAATTTTGAAAAAATGCGTAACCACCCCCCCTTACGAAAAAGTCAAAAACTGACTTTCCCCAAAAGTCCATTTTTTTTGCATATTTTTGCTGTGCCGAGAGTCCTGACGGGTTTTTGGAAAGTTTCCTGGCGCTCCCTGGCCCAAAAGTGTTTTTTGACCGTTTTTGAAATTTTGAAAAAATGTGTAACCACCCCCCCTTACGAAAAGTCAAAAATTGACTTTCCCCAAAAGTCCAATTTTTTTGCATATTTGGGCTGTGCCGAGAGTCCTGACGGGTTTTTGGAAAGTTTCCTGGCGCTCCCTGGCCCAAAAGTGTTTTTTGACCGTTTTTGAAATTTTGAAAAAATGCGTAACCACCCCCCCTTACGATAATGTCAAAAATTGACTTTCCCCAAAAGTCCACTTTTTTTGCATATTTGGGCTGTGCTGAGAGTCCTGACGGGTTTTTGGAACGTTTCCTGGCGCTCCCTGGCCCAAAAGTGTTTTTTGACCATTTTTGAAATTATGAAAAAATGCGTAACCACCCCCCCTTACGAAAAAGTCAAAAACTGACTTTCCCCAAAAGTCCATTTTTTTTGCATATTTTTGCTGTGCCGAGAGTCCTGACGGGTTTTTGGAAAGTTTCCTGGCGCTCCCTGGCCCAAAAGTGTTTTTTGACCGTTTTTGAAATTTTGAAAAAATGCGTAACCACCCCCCCTTACGAAAAAGTCAAAAATTGATTTTCCCCAAAAGTCCACTTTCTTTGCATATTTGAGGTGTGCCGAGAGTCCTGACGGGTTTTTGTAAAGTTTCCTGGCGCTCCCTGGCCCAAAAGTGTTTTTTGACCGTTTTTGAAATTTTGAAAAAATGCGTAACCACCCCCCCTTACGAAAAAGTCAAAAATTGACTTTCCCCAAAAGTCCAATTTTTTTGCATATTTGGGCTTTGCTGAGAGTCCTGACTGGTTTTTGAAACGTTTCCCGGCGCTCCCTGGCCCAAAAGTGTTTTTTAACCGTTTTTGAAATTTTGAAAAAATGCGTAACCACCCCCCCTTACGAAAAAGTCAAAAATTGACTTTCCCCAAAAGTCCACTTTTTTTGCATATTTGGGCTGTGCCGAGAGTCCTGACGGGTTTTTGAAACGTTTCCCGGCGCTCCCTGGCCCAAAAGTGTTTTTTGACCGTTTTTGAAATTTTGAAAAAATGCGTAACCACCCCCCCTTACGATAATGTCAAAAATTGACTTTCCCCAAAAGTCCAATTTTTTTGCATATTTGGGCTGTGCTGAGAGTCCTGACTGGTTTTTGGAACGTTTCCCGGCGCTCCCTGGACCAAAAGTTTTTTTTGACCATTTTTGAAATTTTGAAAAAATGCGTAACCACCCCCCCTTACGAAAATGTCAAAAATTGACTTTCCCCAAAAGTCCAATTTTTTTGCATATTTGGGCTTTGCTGAGAGTCCTGACTGGTTTTTGAAACGTTTCCCGGCGCTCCCTGGCCCAAAAGTGTTTTTTGACCATTTTTGAAATTATGAAAAAATGCGTAACCACCCCCCCTTACGAAAATGTCAAAAATTGACTTTCCCCAAAAGTCCACTTTTTTTGCATATTTGGGCTGTGCCGAGAGGCCTGACTGGGTTTTGGAACGTTTTCCGGCGCTCCCTGGCCCAAAAGTGTTTTTTGACCGTTTTTGAAATTTTGAAAAAATGCGTAACCACCCCCCCTTACGAAAAAGTCAAAAATTGACTTTCCCCAAAAGTCCAATTTTTTTGCATATTTGAGGTGTGCCGAGAGTCCTGACGGGTTTTTGGAAAGTTTCCTGGCGCTCCCTGGCCCAAAAGTGTTTTTTGACCGTTTTTGAAATTTTGAAAAAATGCGTAACCACCCCCCCTTACGAAAAAGTCAAAAACTGACTTTCCCCAAAAGTCCATTTTTTTTGCATATTTTTGCTGTGCCGAGAGTCCTGACGGGTTTTTGGAAAGTTTCCTGGCGCTCCCTGGCCCAAAAGTGTTTTTTGACCGTTTTTGAAATTTTGAAAAAATGCGTAACCACCCCCCCTTACGATAATGTCAAAAATTGACTTTCCCCAAAAGTCCAATTTTTTTGCATATTTGGGCTGTGCTGAGAGTCCTGACTGGTTTTTGGAACGTTTCCCGGCGCTCCCTGGACCAAAAGTTTTTTTTGACCATTTTTGAAATTTTGAAAAAATGCGTAACCACCCCCCTTTACGAAAATGTCAAAAATTGACTTTCCCCAAAAGTCCAATTTTTTTGCATATTTGGGCTTTGCTGTGAGTCCTGACTGGTTTTTGAAACGTTTCCCGGCGCTCCCTGGCCCAAAAGTGTTTTTTGACCATTTTTGAAATTATGAAAAAATGCGTAACCACCCCCCCTTACGAAAATGTCAAAAATTGACTTTCCCCAAAAGTCCAATTTTTTTGCATATTTGAGGTGTGCCGAGAGTCCTGACGGGTTTTTGGAAAGTTTCCTGGCGCTCCCTGGCCCAAAAGTGTTTTTTGACCGTTTTTGAAATTTTGAAAAAATGCGTAACCACCCCCCCTTACGAAAAAGTCAAAAACTGACTTTCCCCAAAAGTCCATTTTTTTTGCATATTTTTGCTGTGCCGAGAGTCCTGACGGGTTTTTGGAAAGTTTCCTGGCGCTCCCTGGCCCAAAAGTGTTTTTTGACCGTTTTTGAAATTTTGAAAAAATGTGTAACCACCCCCCCTTACGAAAAGTCAAAAATTGACTTTCCCCAAAAGTCCAATTTTTTTGCATATTTGGGCTGTGCCGAGAGTCCTGACGGGTTTTTGGAAAGTTTCCTGGCGCTCCCTGGCCCAAAAGTGTTTTTTGACCGTTTTTGAAATTTTGAAAAAATGCGTAACCACCCCCCCTTACGATAATGTCAAAAATTGACTTTCCCCAAAAGTCCACTTTTTTTGCATATTTGGGCTGTGCTGAGAGTCCTGACGGGTTTTTGGAACGTTTCCTGGCGCTCCCTGGCCCAAAAGTGTTTTTTGACCATTTTTGAAATTATGAAAAAATGCGTAACCACCCCCCCTTACGAAAATGTCAAAAATTGACTTTCCCCAAAAGTCCACTTTTTTTGCATATTTGGGCTGTGCCGAGAGGCCTGACTGGGTTTTGGAACGTTTTCCGGCGCTCCCTGGCCCAAAAGTGTTTTTTGACCGTTTTTGAAATTTTGAAAAAATGCGTAACCACCCCCCCTTACGATAATGTCAAAAACTGACTTTCCCCAAAAGTCCATTTTTTTTGCATATTTTTGCTGTGCCGAGAGTCCTGACGGGTTTTTGGAAAGTTTCCTGGCGCTCCCTGGCCCAAAAGTGTTTTTTGACCGTTTTTGAAATTTTGAAAAAATGCGTAACCACCCCCCCTTACGATAATGTCAAAAATTGACTTTCCCATAAAGTCCACTTTTTTTGCATATTTGGGCTGTGCTGAGAGTCCTGACGGGTTTTTGGAACGTTTCCTGGCGCTCCCTGGCCCAAAAGTGTTTTTTGACCATTTTTGAAATTATGAAAAAATGCGTAACCACCCCCCCTTACGAAAATGTCAAAAATTGACTTTCCCCAAAAGTCCACTTTTTTTGCATATTTGGGCTGTGCCGAGAGGCCTGACTGGGTTTTGGAACGTTTTCCGGCGCTCCCTGGCCCAAAAGTGTTTTTTGACCGTTTTTGAAATTTTGAAAAAATGCGTAACCACCCCCCCTTACGAAAAAGTCAAAAATTGACTTTCCCCAAAAGTCCACTTTTTTTGCATATTTGGGCTGTGCCGAGAGTCCTGACAGGTTTTTGGAAAGTTTCCTGGCACTCCCTGGCCCAAAAGTGTTATATGACCGTTTTTGAAATTTTGAAAAAATGCGTAACCACCCCCCCTTACGAAAAAGTCAAAAATTGACTTTCCCCAAAAGTCCAATTTTTTTGGATATTTGGGCTGTGCCGAGAGTCCTGACGGGTTTTTGGAAAGTTTCCTGGCGCTCCCTGGCCAAAAAGTGTTTTTTGACCGTTTTTGAAATTTTGAAAAAAAACGTAACCACCCCCCCTTACGAAAAAGTCAAAAACTGACTTTCCCCAAAAGTCCAATTTTTTTGCATATTTTTGCTGTGCCGAGAGTCCTGACGGGTTTTTGGAAAGTTTCCTGGCGCTCCCTGGCCCAAAAGTATTTTTTGACCGTTTTTGAAATTTTGAAAAAATGCGTAACCACCCCCCCTTACGAAAAAGTCAAAAATTGACTTTCCCCAAAATTCGAATTTTTTTGCATATTTGGGCTGTGCCGAGAGTCCTGACAGGTTTTTGGAACATTTCCCAGCGCTCCCTGGCCCAAAAGAGTTATATGACCGTTTTTGAAATTTTGAAAAAATGCGTAACCACCCCTCCTTACGAAAAAGTCAAAAATTGATTTTCACCAAAAGTCCACTTTTTTTGCATTTTTTGGCTGTGCTGAGAGTCCTGACGGGTTTTTGGAACGTTTCCTGGCGCTCCCTGGCCCAAAAGTGTTTTTTGACCGTTTTTGAAATTTTGAAAAAATGCGTAACCACCCCCCCTTACGAAAAAGTCAAAAATTGACTTTCCCCAAAAGTCCAATTTTTTTGCATATTTGGGCTGTGCCGAGAGTCCTGACGAGTTTTTGGAAAGTTTCCTGGCGCTCCCTGGCCCAAAAGTGTTTTTTGACCGTTTTTGAAATTTTGAAAAAATGCGTAACCACCCCCCCTTACGAAAAAGTCAAAAATTGAATTTCCCCAAAAGTCCACTTTCTTTGCATATTTGAGGTGTGCAGAGAGTCCTGACGGGTTTTTGGAAAGTTTCCTGGCGCTCCCTGTCCCAAAAGTATTTTTTGACCGTTTTTGAAATTTTGAAAAAATGCGTAACCACCCCCCCTTACAAAAAATTCAAAAATTGACTTTCCCCAAAAGTCCACTTTTTTTGCATATTTGGGCTGTGCTGAGAGTCCTGACGGGTTTTTGGAACGTTTCCTGGCGCTCCCTGGCCCAAAAGTGTTTTTTGACCATTTTTGAAATTATGAAAAAATGCGTAACCACCCCCCCTTACGAAAATGTCAAAAATTGACTTTCCCCTAAAGTCCACTTTTTTTTGCATATTTGGGCTGTGCCGAGAGTCCTGACTGGGTTTTGGAACGTTTTCCGGCGCTCCCTGGCCCAAAAGTGTTTTTTGACCGTTTTTGAAATTTTGAAAAAATGCGTAACCACCCCCCCTTACGAAAAAGTCAAAAATTGACTTTCCCCAAAAGTCCAATTTTTTTGCATATTTGAGGTGTGCCGAGAGTCCTGACGGGTTTTTGGAAAGTTTCCTGGCGCTCCCTGGCCCAAAAGTGTTTTTTGACCGTTTTTGAAATTTTGAAAAAATGCGTAACCACCCCCCCTTACGAAAAAGTCAAAAACTGACTTTCCCCAAAAGTCCATTTTTTTTGCATATTTTTGCTGTGCCGAGAGTCCTGACGGGTTTTTGGAAAGTTTCCTGGCGCTCCCTGGCCCAAAAGTGTTTTTTGACCGTTTTTGAAATTTTGAAAAAATGTGTAACCACCCCCCCTTACGAAAAGTCAAAAATTGACTTTCCCCAAAAGTCCAATTTTTTTGCATATTTGGGCTGTGCCGAGAGTCCTGACGGGTTTTTGGAAAGTTTCCTGGCGCTCCCTGGCCCAAAAGTGTTTTTTGACCATTTTTGAAATTTTGAAAAAATGCGTAACCACCCCCCCTTACGATAATGTCAAAAATTGACTTTCCCCAAAAGTCCACTTTTTTTGCATATTTGGGCTGTGCTGAGAGTCCTGACGGGTTTTTGGAACGTTTCCTGGCGCTCCCTGGCCCAAAAGTGTTTTTTGACCATTTTTGAAATTATGAAAAAATGCGTAACCACCCCCCCTTACGAAAATGTCAAAAAATGACTTTCCCCAAAAATCCAATTTTTTTGCATATTTGGGCTGTGCCGAGAGGCCTGACTGGGTTTTGGAACGTTTTCCGGCGCTCCCTGGCCCAAAAGTGTTTTTTGACCGTTTTTGAAATTTTGAAAAAATGCGTAACCACCCCCCCTTACGAAAAAGTCAAAAATTGACTTTCCCCAAAAGTCCAATTTTTTTGCATATTTGAGGTGTGCCGAGAGTCCTGACGGGTTTTTGGAAAGTTTCCTGGCGCTCCCTGGCCCAAAAGTGTTTTTTGACCGTTTTTGAAATTTTGAAAAAATGCGTAACCACCCCCCCTTACGAAAAAGTCAAAAACTGACTTTCCCCAAAAGTCCTTTTTTTTTGCATATTTTTGCTGTGCCGAGAGTCCTGACGGGTTTTTGGAAAGTTTCCTGGCGCTCCCTGGCCCAAAAGTGTTTTTTGACCGTTTTTGAAATTTTGAAAAAATGCGTAACCACCACCCCTTACGAAAAAGTCAAAAACTGACTTTCCCCAAAAGTCCATTTTTTTTGCATATTTTTGCTGTGCCGAGAGTCCTGACGGGTTTTTGGAAAGTTTCCTGGCGCTCCCTGGCCCAAAAGTGTTTTTTGACCATTTTTGAAATTTCGAAAAAATGTGTAACCACCCCCCCTTACGAAAAGTCAAAAATTGACTTTCCCCAAAAGTCCAATTTTTTTGCATATTTGGGCTGTGCCGAGAGTCCTGACGGGTTTTTGGAAAGTTTCCTGGCGCTCCCTGGCCCAAAAGTGTTTTTTGACCGTTTTTGAAATTTTGAAAAAATGCGTAACCACCCCCCCTTACGATAATGTCAAAAATTGACTTTCCCCAAAAGTCCACTTTTTTTGCATATTTGGGCTGTGCTGAGAGTCCTGACGGGTTTTTGGAACGTTTCCTGGCGCTCCCTGGCCCAAAAGTGTTTTTTGACCATTTTTGAAATTATGAAAAAATGCGTAACCACCCCCCCTTACGAAAATGTCAAAAATTGACTTTCCCCAAAAGTCCACTTTTTTTGCATATTTGGGCTGTGCCGAGAGGCCTGACTGGGTTTTGGAACGTTTTCCGGCGCTCCCTGGCCCAAAAGTGTTTTTTGACCGTTTTTGAAATTTTGAAAAAATGCGTAACCACCCCCCCTTACGAAAAAGTCAAAAATTGACTTTCCCCAAAAGTCCACTTTTTTTGCATATTTGGGCTGTGCCGAGAGTCCTGACAGGTTTTTGGAAAGTTTCCTGGCACTCCCTGGCCCAAAAGTGTTATATGACCGTTTTTGAAATTTTGAAAAAATGCGTAACCACCCCCCCTTACGAAAAAGTCAAAAATTGACTTTCCCCAAAAGTCCAATTTTTTTGGATATTTGGGCTGTGCCGAGAGTCCTGACGGGTTTTTGGAAAGTTTCCTGGCGCTCCCTGGCCAAAAAGTGTTTTTTGACCGTTTTTGAAATTTTGAAAAAAAACGTAACCACCCCCCCTTACGAAAAAGTCAAAAACTGACTTTCCCCAAAAGTCCAATTTTTTTGCATATTTTTGCTGTGCCGAGAGTCCTGACGGGTTTTTGGAAAGTTTCCTGGCGCTCCCTGGCCCAAAAGTGTTTTTTGACCGTTTTTGAAATTTTGAAAAAATGCGTAACCACCCCCCCTTACGAAAAAGTCAAAAATTGACTTTCCCCAAAAGTCGAATTTTTTTGCATATTTGGGCTGTGCCGAGAGTCCTGACAGGTTTTTGGAACATTTCCCAGCGCTCCCTGGCCCAAAAGAGTTATATGACCGTTTTTGAAATTTTGAAAAAATGCGTAACCACCCCTCCTTACGAAAAAGTCAAAAATTGATTTTCACCAAAAGTCCACTTTTTTTGCATTTTTTGGCTGTGCTGAGAGTCCTGACGGGTTTTTGGAACGTTTCCTGGCGCTCCCTGGCCCAAAAGTGTTTTTTGACCGTTTTTGAAATTTTGAAAAAATGCGTAACCACCCCCCCTTACGAAAAAGTCAAAAATTGACTTTCCCCAAAAGTCCAATTTTTTTGCATATTTGGGCTGTGCCGAGAGTCCTGACGGGTTTTTGGAAAGTTTCCTGGCGCTCCCTGGCCCAAAAGTGTTTTTTGACCGTTTTTGAAATTTTGAAAAAATGCGTAACCACCCCCCCTTACGAAAAAGTCAAAAATTGAATTTCCCCAAAAGTCCACTTTCTTTGCATATTTGAGGTGTGCAGAGAGTCCTGACGGGTTTTTGGAAAGTTTCCTGGCGCTCCCTGTCCCAAAAGTGTTTTTTGACCGTTTTTGAAATTTTGAAAAAATGCGTAACCACCCCCCCTTACAAAAAATTCAAAAATTGACTTTCCCCAAAAGTCCACTTTTTTTGCATATTTGGGCTGTGCTGAGAGTCCTGACGGGTTTTTGGAACGTTTCCTGGCGCTCCCTGGCCCAAAAGTGTTTTTTGACCATTTTTGAAATTATGAAAAAATGCGTAACCACCCCCCCTTACGAAAATGTCAAAAATTGACTTTCCTCAAAAGTCCACTTTTTTTTGCATATTTAAGCTGTACCGAGAGTCCTGACTGGGTTTTGGAACGTTTTCCGGCGCTCCCTGGCCCAAAAGTGTTTTTTGACCGTTTTTGAAATTTTGAAAAAATGCGTAACCACCCCCCCTTACGAAAAAGTCAAAAATTGACTTTCCCCAAAAGTCCAATTTTTTTGCATATTTGAGGTGTGCCGAGAGTCCTGACGGGTTTTTGGAAAGTTTCCTGGCGCTCCCTGGCCCAAAAGTGTTTTTTGACCGTTTTTGAAATTTTGAAAAAATGCGTAACCACCCCCCCTTACGAAAAAGTCAAAAACTGACTTTCCTCAAAAGTCCATTTTTTTTGCATATTTTTGCTGTGCCGAGAGTCCTGACGGGTTTTTGGAAAGTTTCCTGGCGCTCCCTGGCCCAAAAGTGTTTTTTGACCGTTTTTGAAATTTTGAAAAAATGTGTAACCACCCCCCCTTACGAAAAGTCAAAAATTGACTTTCCCCAAAAGTCCAATTTTTTTCTCATATTTGGGCTGTGCCGAGAGTCCTGACGGGTTTTTGGAAAGTTTCCTGGCGCTCCCTGGCCCAAAAGTGTTTTTTGACCATTTTTGAAATTTTGAAAAAATGCGTAACCACCCCCCCTTACGATAATGTCAAAAATTGACTTTCCCCAAAAGTCCACTTTTTTTGCATATTTGGGCTGTGCTGAGAGTCCTGACGGGTTTTTGGAACGTTTCCTGGCGCTCCCTGGCCCAAAAGTGTTTTTTGACCATTTTTGAAATTATGAAAAAATGCGTAACCACCCCCCCTTACGAAAATGTCAAAAATTGACTTTCCCCAAAAATCCAATTTTTTTGCATATTTGGGCTGTGCCGAGAGGCCTGACTGGGTTTTGGAACGTTTTCCGGCGCTCCCTGGCCCAAAAGTGTTTTTTGACCGTTTTTGAAATTTTGAAAAAATGCGTAACCACCCCCCCTTACGAAAAAGTCAAAAATTGACTTTCCCCAAAAGTCCAATTTTTTTGCATATTTGAGGTGTGCCGAGAGTCCTGACGGGTTTTTGGAAAGTTTCCTGGCGCTCCCTGGCCCAAAAGTGTTTTTTGACCGTTTTTGAAATTTTGAAAAAATGCGTAACCACCCCCCCTTACGAAAAAGTCAAAAACTGACTTTCCCCAAAAGTCCTTTTTTTTTGCATATTTTTGCTGTGCCGAGAGTCCTGACGGGTTTTTGGAAAGTTTCCTGGCGCTCCCTGGCCCAAAAGTGTTTTTTGACCGTTTTTGAAATTTTGAAAAAATGTGTAACCACCCCCCCTTACGAAAAGTCAAAAATTGACTTTCCCCAAAAGTCCAATTTTTTTGCATATTTGGGCTGTGCCGAGAGTCCTGACGGGTTTTTGGAAAGTTTCCTGGCGCTCCCTGGCCCAAAAGTGTTTTTTGACCGTTTTTGAAATTTTGAAAAAATGCGTAACCACCCCCCCTTACGATAATGTCAAAAATTGACTTTCCCCAAAAGTCCACTTTTTTTGCATATTTGGGCTGTGCTGAGAGTCCTGACGGGTTTTTGGAACGTTTCCTGGCGCTCCCTGGCCCAAAAGTGTTTTTTGACCATTTTTGAAATTATGAAAAAATGCGTAACCATCCCCCCTTACGAAAATGTCAAAAATTGACTTTCCCCAAAAGTCCACTTTTTTTGCATATTTGGGCTGTGCCGAGAGGCCTGACTGGGTTTTGGAACGTTTTCCGGCGCTCCCTGGCCCAAAAGTGTTTTTTGACCGTTTTTGAAATTTTGAAAAAATGCGTAACCACCCCCCCTTACGAAAAAGTCAAAAATTGACTTTCCCCAAAAGTCCACTTTTTTTGCATATTTGGGCTGTGCCGAGAGTCCTGACAGGTTTTTGGAAAGTTTCCTGGCACTCCCTGGCCCAAAAGTGTTATATGACCGTTTTTGAAATTTTGAAAAAATGCGTAACCATCCCCCCTTACGAAAAAGTCAAAAATTGACTTTCCCCAAAAGTCCAATTTTTTTGGATATTTGGGCTGTGCCGAGAGTCCTGACGGGTTTTTGGAAAGTTTCCTGGCGCTCCCTGGCCAAAAAGTGTTTTTTGACCGTTTTTGAAATTTTGAAAAAATGCGTAACCACCCCCCCTTACGAAAAAGTCAAAAATTGACTTTCCCCAAAAGTCCAATTTTTTTGGATATTTGGGCTGTGCCGAGAGTCCTGACGGGTTTTTGGAAAGTTTCCTGGCGCTCCCTGGCCAAAAAGTGTTTTTTGACCGTTTTTGAAATTTTGAAAAAATGCGTAACCACCCCCCCTTACGAAAAAGTCAAAAACTGACTTTCCCCAAAAGTCCAATTTTTTTGCATATTTTTGCTGTGCCGAGAGTCCTGACGGGTTTTTGGAAAGTTTCCTGGCGCTCCCTGGCCCAAAAGTGTTTTTTGACCGTTTTTGAAATTTTGAAAAAATGCGTAACCACCCCCCTTACAAAAAAGTCAAAAATTGACTTTCCCCAAAAGTCCAATTTTTTTGGATATTTGGGCTGTGCTGAGAGTCCTGACTGGTTTTTGAAACGTTTCCCGGCGCTCCCTGGCCCAAAAGTGTTTTTTAACCGTTTTTGAAATTTTTAAAAAATTCGTTACCACCCCCCCTTACGAAAAAGTCAAAAACTGACTTTCCCCAAAAGTCCAATTTTTTTGCATATTTTTGCTGTGCCGAGAGTCCTGACGGGTTTTTGGAAAGTTTCCTGGCGCTCCCTGGCCCAAAAGTGTTTTTTGACCGTTTTTGAAATTTTGAAAAAATGCGTAACCACCCCCCCTTACGAAAAAGTCAAAAATTGACTTTCCCCAAAAGTCGAATTTTTTTGCATATTTGGGCTGTGCCGAGAGTCCTGACAGGTTTTTGGAACATTTCCCAGCGCTCCCTGGCCCAAAAGAGTTATATGACCGTTTTTGAAATTTTGAAAAAATGCGTAACCACCCCTCCTTACGAAAAAGTCAAAAATTGATTTTCACCAAAAGTCCACTTTTTTTGCATTTTTTGGCTGTGCTGAGAGTCCTGACGGGTTTTTGGAACGTTTCCTGGCGCTCCCTGGCCCAAAAGTGTTTTTTGACCGTTTTTGAAATTTTGAAAAAATGCGTAACCACCCCCCCTTACGAAAAAGTCAAAAATTGACTTTCCCCAAAAGTCCAATTTTTTTGCATATTTGGGCTGTGCCGAGAGTCCTGACGGGTTTTTGGAAAGTTTCCTGGCGCTCCCTGGCCCAAAAGTGTTTTTAGACCGTTTTTGAAATTTTGAAAAAATGCGTAACCACCCCCCCTTACGAAAAAGTCAAAAATTGAATTTCCCCAAAAGTCCACTTTCTTTGCATATTTGAGGTGTGCAGAGAGTCCTGACGGGTTTTTGGAAAGTTTCCTGGCGCTCCCTGTCCCAAAAGTGTTTTTTGACCGTTTTTGAAATTTTGAAAAAATGCGTAACCACCCCCCCTTACAAAAAATTCAAAAATTGACTTTCCCCAAAAGTCCACTTTTTTTGCATATTTGGGCTGTGCTGAGAGTCCTGACGGGTTTTTGGAACGTTTCCTGGCGCTCCCTGGCCCAAAAGTGTTTTTTGACCATTTTTGAAATTATGAAAAAATGCGTAACCACCCCCCCTTACGAAAATGTCAAAAATTGACTTTCCTCAAAAGTCCACTTTTTTTTGCATATTTGGGCTGTACCGAGAGTCCTGACTGGGTTTTGGAAATTTTCCCAGCGCTCCCTGGCCCAAAAGTGTTTTTTGACCGTTTTTGAAATTTTGAAAAAATGCGTAACCACCCCCCCTTACGAAAAAGTCAAAAATTGACTTTCCCCAAAAGTCCAATTTTTTTGCATATTTGAGGTGTGCCGAGAGTCCTGACGGGTTTTTGGAAAGTTTCCTGGCGCTCCCTGGCCCAAAAGTGTTATATGACCGTTTTTGAAATTTTGAAAAAATGCGTAACCATCCCCCCTTACGAAAAAGTCAAAAATTGACTTTCCCCAAAAGTCCAATTTTTTTGGATATTTGGGCTGTGCCGAGAGTCCTGACGGGTTTTTGGAAAGTTTCCTGGCGCTCCCTGGCCAAAAAGTGTTTTTTGACCGTTTTTGAAATTTTGAAAAAATGCGTAACCACCCCCCCTTACGAAAAAGTCAAAAACTGACTTTCCCCAAAAGTCCATTTTTTTTGCATATTTTTGCTGTGCCGAGAGTCCTGACGGGTTTTTGGAAAGTTTCCTGGCGCTCCCTGGCCCAAAAGTGTTTTTTGACCGTTTTTGAAATTTTGAAAAAATGTGTAACCACCCCCCCTTACGAAAAGTCAAAAATTGACTTTCCCCAAAAGTCCAATTTTTTTGCATATTTGGGCTGTGCCGAGAGTCCTGACGGGTTTTTGGAAAGTTTCCTGGCGCTCCCTGGCCCAAAAGTGTTTTTTGACCATTTTTGAAATTTTGAAAAAATGCGTAACCACCCCCCCTTACGATAATGTCAAAAATTGACTTTCCCCAAAAGTCCACTTTTTTTGCATATTTGGGCTGTGCTGAGAGTCCTGACGGGTTTTTGGAACGTTTCCTGGCGCTCCCTGGCCCAAAAGTGTTTTTTGACCATTTTTGAAATTATGAAAAAATGCGTAACCACCCCCCCTTACGAAAATGTCAAAAATTGACTTTCCCCAAAAATCCAATTTTTTTGCATATTTGGGCTGTGCCGAGAGGCCTGACTGGGTTTTGGAACGTTTTCCGGCGCTCCCTGGCCCAAAAGTGTTTTTTGACCGTTTTTGAAATTTTGAAAAAATGCGTAACCACCCCCCCTTACGAAAAAGTCAAAAATTGACTTTCCCCAAAAGTCCAATTTTTTTGCATATTTGAGGTGTGCCGAGAGTCCTGACGGGTTTTTGGAAAGTTTCCTGGCGCTCCCTGGCCCAAAAGTGTTTTTTGACCGTTTTTGAAATTTTGAAAAAATGCGTAACCACCCCCCCTTACGAAAAAGTCAAAAACTGACTTTCCCCAAAAGTCCTTTTTTTTTGCATATTTTTGCTGTGCCGAGAGTCCTGACGGGTTTTTGGAAAGTTTCCTGGCGCTCCCTGGCCCAAAAGTGTTTTTTGACCGTTTTTGAAATTTTGAAAAAATGTGTAACCACCCCCCCTTACGAAAAGTCAAAAATTGACTTTCCCCAAAAGTCCAATTTTTTTGCATATTTGGGCTGTGCCGAGAGTCCTGACGGGTTTTTGGAAAGTTTCCTGGCGCTCCCTGGCCCAAAAGTGTTTTTTGACCGTTTTTGAAATTTTGAAAAAATGCGTTACCACCCCCCCTTACGATAATGTCAAAAATTGACTTTCCCCAAAAGTCCACTTTTTTTGCATATTTGGGCTGTGCTGAGAGTCCTGACGGGTTTTTGGAACGTTTCCTGGCGCTCCCTGGCCCAAAAGTGTTTTTTGACCATTTTTGAAATTATGAAAAAATGCGTAACCATCCCCCCTTACGAAAATGTCAAAAATTGACTTTCCCCAAAAGTCCACTTTTTTTGCATATTTGGGCTGTGCCGAGAGGCCTGACTGGGTTTTGGAACGTTTTCCGGCGCTCCCTGGCCCAAAAGTGTTTTTTGACCGTTTTTGAAATTTTGAAAAAATGCGTAACCACCCCCCCTTACGAAAAAGTCAAAAATTGACTTTCCCCAAAAGTCCACTTTTTTTGCATATTTGGGCTGTGCCGAGAGTCCTGACAGGTTTTTGGAAAGTTTCCTGGCACTCCCTGGCCCAAAAGTGTTATATGACCGTTTTTGAAATTTTGAAAAAATGCGTAACCATCCCCCCTTACGAAAAAGTCAAAAATTGACTTTCCCCAAAAGTCCAATTTTTTTGGATATTTGGGCTGTGCCGAGAGTCCTGACGGGTTTTTGGAAAGTTTCCTGGCGCTCCCTGGCCAAAAAGTGTTTTTTGACCGTTTTTGAAATTTTGAAAAAATGCGTAACCACCCCCCCTTACGAAAAAGTCAAAAACTGACTTTCCCCAAAAGTCCAATTTTTTTGCATATTTTTGCTGTGCCGAGAGTCCTGACGGGTTTTTGGAAAGTTTCCTGGCGCTCCCTGGCCCAAAAGTGTTTTTTGACCGTTTTTGAAATTTTGAAAAAATGCGTAACCACCCCCCTTACAAAAAATTCAAAAACTGACTTTCCCCAAAAGTCCAATTTTTTTGCATATTTTTGCTGTGCCGAGAGTCCTGACGGGTTTTTGGAAAGTTTCCTGGCGCTCCCTGGCCCAAAAGTGTTTTTTGACCGTTTTTGAAAATTTGAAAAAATGCGTAACCACCCCCCCTTACGAAAAAGTCAAAAATTGACTTTCCCCAAAAGTCTGATTTTTTTGCATATTTGAGGTGTGCCGAGAGTCCTGACGGGTTTTTGGAAAGTTTCCTGGCGCTCCCTGGCCCAAAAGTGTTTTTTGACCGTTTTTGAAATTTTGAAAAAATGCGTAACCACCCCCCCCTTACGAAAAAGTCAAAAATTGACTTTCCCCAAAAGTCCAATTTTTTTGCATATTTGAGGTGTGCCGAGAGTCCTGACGGGTTTTTGGAAAGTTTCCTGGCGCTCCCTGGCCCAAAAGTGTTTTTTGACCGTTTTTGAAATTTTGAAAAAATGCGTAACCACCCCCCCTTACGAAAAAGTCAAAAACTGACTTTCCCCAAAAGTCCTTTTTTTTTGCATATTTTTCCTGTGCCGAGAGTCCTGACGGGTTTTTGGAAAGTTTCCTGGCGCTCCCTGGCCCAAAAGTGTTTTTTGACCGTTTTTGAAATTTTGAAAAAATGTGTAACCACCCCCCCTTACGAAAAGTCAAAAATTGACTTTCCCCAAAAGTCCAATTTTTTTGCATATTTGGGCTGTGCCGAGAGTCCTGACGGGTTTTTGGAAAGTTTCCTGGTGCTCCCTGGCCCAAAAGTGTTTTTTGACCGTTTTTGAAATTTTGAAAAAATGCGTAACCACCCCCCCTTACGATAATGTCAAAAATTGACTTTCCCCAAAAGTCCACTTTTTTTGCATATTTGGGCTGTGCTGAGAGTCCTGACGGGTTTTTGGAACGTTTCCTGGCGCTCCCTGGCCCAAAAGTGTTTTTTGACCATTTTTGAAATTATGAAAAAATGCGTAACCATCCCCCCTTACGAAAATGTCAAAAATTGACTTTCCCCAAAAGTCCACTTTTTTTGCATATTTGGGCTGTGCCGAGAGGCCTGACTGGTTTTGGAACGTTTTCCGGCGCTCCCTGGCCCAAAAGTGTTTTTTGACCGTTTTTGAAATTTTGAAAAAATGCGTAACCACCCCCCCTTACGAAAAAGTCAAAAATTGACTTTCCCCAAAAGTCCACTTTTTTTGCATATTTGGGCTGTGCCGAGAGTCCTGACAGGTTTTTGGAAAGTTTCCTGGCACTCCCTGGCCCAAAAGTGTTATATGACCGTTTTTGAAATTTTGAAAAAATGCGTAACCATCCCCCCTTACGAAAAAGTCAAAAATTGACTTTCCCCAAAAGTCCAATTTTTTTGGATATTTGGGCTGTGCCGAGAGTCCTGATGGGTTTTTGGAAAGTTTCCTGGCGCTCCCTGGCCCAAAAGTGTTTTTTGAGCGTTTTTGAAATTTTGAAAAAATGCGTAACCACCCCCCCTTACGAAAAAGTCAAAAACTGACTTTCCCCAAAAGTCCATTTTTTTTGCATATTTTTGCTGTGCCGAGAGTCCTGACGGGTTTTTGGAAAGTTTCCTGGCGCTCCCTGGCCCAAAAGTGTTTTTTGACCGTTTTTGAAATTTTGAAAAAATGTGTAACCACCCCCCCTTACGAAAAGTCAAAAATTGACTTTCCCCAAAAGTCCAATTTTTTTGCATATTTGGGCTGTGCCGAGAGTCCTGACGGGTTTTTGGAAAGTTTCCTGGCGCTCCCTGGCCCAAAAGTGTTTTTTGACCATTTTTGAAATTTTGAAAAAATGCGTAACCACCCCCCCTTACGATAATGTCAAAAATTGACTTTCCCCAAAAGTCCACTTTTTTTGCATATTTGGGCTGTGCTGAGAGTCCTGACGGGTTTTTGGAACGTTTCCTGGCGCTCCCTGGCCCAAAAGTGTTTTTTGACCATTTTTGAAATTATGAAAAAATGCGTAACCACCCCCCCTTACGAAAATGTCAAAAATTGACTTTCCCCAAAAATCCAATTTTTTTGCATATTTGGGCTGTGCCGAGAGGCCTGACTGGGTTTTGGAACGTTTTCCGGCGCTCCCTGGCCCAAAAGTGTTTTTTGACCGTTTTTGAAATTTTTTGAAAAAATGCGTAACCACCCCCCCTTACGAAAAAGTCAAAAATTGACTTTCCCCAAAAGTCCAATTTTTTTGCATATTTGAGGTGTGCCGAGAGTCCTGACGGGTTTTTGGAAAGTTTCCTGGCGCTCCCTGGCCCAAAAGTGTTTTTTGACCGTTTTTGAAATTTTGAAAAAATGCGTAACCACCCCCCCTTACGAAAAAGTCAAAAACTGACTTTCCCCAAAAGTCCTTTTTTTTTGCATATTTTTGCTGTGCCGAGAGTCCTGACGGGTTTTTGGAAAGTTTCCTGGCGCTCCCTGGCCCAAAAGTGTTTTTTGACCGTTTTTGAAATTTTGAAAAAATGTGTAACCACCCCCCCTTACGAAAAGTCAAAAATTGACTTTCCCCAAAAGTCCAATTTTTTTGCATATTTGGGCTGTGCCGAGAGTCCTGACGGGTTTTTGGAAAGTTTCCTGGCGCTCCCTGGCCCAAAAGTGTTTTTTGACCGTTTTTGAAATTTTGAAAAAATGCGTAACCACCCCCCCTTACGATAATGTCAAAAATTGACTTTCCCCAAAAGTCCACTTTTTTTGCATATTTGGGCTGTGCTGAGAGTCCTGACGGGTTTTTGGAACGTTTCCTGGCGCTCCCTGGCCCAAAAGTGTTTTTTGACCATTTTTGAAATTATGAAAAAATGCGTAACCATCCCCCCTTACGAAAATGTCAAAAATTGACTTTCCCCAAAAGTCCACTTTTTTTGCATATTTGGGCTGTGCCGAGAGGCCTGACTGGGTTTTGGAACGTTTTCCGGCGCTCCCTGGCCCAAAAGTGTTTTTTGACCGTTTTTGAAATTTTGAAAAAATGCGTAACCACCCCCCCTTACGAAAAAGTCAAAAATTGACTTTCCCCAAAAGTCCACTTTTTTTGCATATTTGGGCTGTGCCGAGAGTCCTGACAGGTTTTTGGAAAGTTTCCTGGCACTCCCTGGCCCAAAAGTGTTATATGACCGTTTTTGAAATTTTGAAAAAATGCGTAACCATCCCCCCTTACGAAAAAGTCAAAAATTGACTTTCCCCAAAAGTCCAATTTTTTTGGATATTTGGGCTGTGCCGAGAGTCCTGACGGGTTTTTGGAAAGTTTCCTGGCGCTCCCTGGCCAAAAAGTGTTTTTTGACCGTTTTTGAAATTTTGAAAAAATGCGTAACCACCCCCCCTTACGAAAAAGTCAAAAACTGACTTTCCCCAAAAGTCCAATTTTTTTGCATATTTTTGCTGTGCCGAGAGTCCTGACGGGTTTTTGGAAAGTTTCCTGGCGCTCCCTGGCCCAAAAGTGTTTTTTGACCGTTTTTGAAATTTTGAAAAAATGCGTAACCACCCCCCTTACAAAAAATTCAAAAACTGACTTTCCCCAAAAGTCCAATTTTTTTGCATATTTTTGCTGTGCCGAGAGTCCTGACGGGTTTTTGGAAAGTTTCCTGGCGCTCCCTGGCCCAAAAGTGTTTTTTGACCGTTTTTGAAAATTTGAAAAAATGCGTAACCACCCCCCCTTACGAAAAAGTCAAAAATTGACTTTCCCCAAAAGTCTGATTTTTTTGCATATTTGAGGTGTGCCGAGAGTCCTGACGGGTTTTTGGAAAGTTTCCTGGCGCTCCCTGGCCCAAAAGTGTTTTTTGACCGTTTTTGAAATTTTGAAAAAATGCGTAACCACCCCCCCCTTACGAAAAAGTCAAAAATTGACTTTCCCCAAAAGTCCAATTTTTTTGCATATTTGAGGTGTGCCGAGAGTCCTGACGGGTTTTTGGAAAGTTTCCTGGCGCTCCCTGGCCCAAAAGTGTTTTTTGACCGTTTTTGAAATTTTGAAAAAATGCGTAACCACCCCCCCTTACGAAAAAGTCAAAAACTGACTTTCCCCAAAAGTCCTTTTTTTTTGCATATTTTTCCTGTGCCGAGAGTCCTGACGGGTTTTTGGAAAGTTTCCTGGCGCTCCCTGGCCCAAAAGTGTTTTTTGACCGTTTTTGAAATTTTGAAAAAATGTGTAACCACCCCCCCTTACGAAAAGTCAAAAATTGACTTTCCCCAAAAGTCCAATTTTTTTGCATATTTGGGCTGTGCCGAGAGTCCTGACGGGTTTTTGGAAAGTTTCCTGGTGCTCCCTGGCCCAAAAGTGTTTTTTGACCGTTTTTGAAATTTTGAAAAAATGCGTAACCACCCCCCCTTACGATAATGTCAAAAATTGACTTTCCCCAAAAGTCCACTTTTTTTGCATATTTGGGCTGTGCTGAGAGTCCTGACGGGTTTTTGGAACGTTTCCTGGCGCTCCCTGGCCCAAAAGTGTTTTTTGACCATTTTTGAAATTATGAAAAAATGCGTAACCATCCCCCCTTACGAAAATGTCAAAAATTGACTTTCCCCAAAAGTCCACTTTTTTTGCATATTTGGGCTGTGCCGAGAGGCCTGACTGGTTTTGGAACGTTTTCCGGCGCTCCCTGGCCCAAAAGTGTTTTTTGACCGTTTTTGAAATTTTGAAAAAATGCGTAACCACCCCCCCTTACGAAAAAGTCAAAAATTGACTTTCCCCAAAAGTCCACTTTTTTTGCATATTTGGGCTGTGCCGAGAGTCCTGACAGGTTTTTGGAAAGTTTCCTGGCACTCCCTGGCCCAAAAGTGTTATATGACCGTTTTTGAAATTTTGAAAAAATGCGTAACCATCCCCCCTTACGAAAAAGTCAAAAATTGACTTTCCCCAAAAGTCCAATTTTTTTGGATATTTGGGCTGTGCCGAGAGTCCTGATGGGTTTTTGGAAAGTTTCCTGGCGCTCCCTGGCCCAAAAGTGTTTTTTGAGCGTTTTTGAAATTTTGAAAAAATGCGTAACCACCCCCCCTTACGAAAAAGTCAAAAACTGACTTTCCCCAAAAGTCCATTTTTTTTGCATATTTTTGCTGTGCCGAGAGTCCTGACGGGTTTTTGGAAAGTTTCCTGGCGCTCCCTGGCCCAAAAGTGTTTTTTGACCGTTTTTGAAATTTTGAAAAAATGTGTAACCACCCCCCCTTACGAAAAGTCAAAAATTGACTTTCCCCAAAAGTCCAATTTTTTTGCATATTTGGGCTGTGCCGAGAGTCCTGACGGGTTTTTGGAAAGTTTCCTGGCGCTCCCTGGCCCAAAAGTGTTTTTTGACCATTTTTGAAATTTTGAAAAAATGCGTAACCACCCCCCCTTACGATAATGTCAAAAATTGACTTTCCCCAAAAGTCCACTTTTTTTGCATATTTGGGCTGTGCTGAGAGTCCTGACGGGTTTTTGGAACGTTTCCTGGCGCTCCCTGGCCCAAAAGTGTTTTTTGACCATTTTTGAAATTATGAAAAAATGCGTAACCACCCCCCCTTACGAAAATGTCAAAAATTGACTTTCCCCAAAAATCCAATTTTTTTGCATATTTGGGCTGTGCCGAGAGGCCTGACTGGGTTTTGGAACGTTTTCCGGCGCTCCCTGGCCCAAAAGTGTTTTTTGACCGTTTTTGAAATTTTTTGAAAAAATGCGTAACCACCCCCCCTTACGAAAAAGTCAAAAATTGACTTTCCCCAAAAGTCCAATTTTTTTGCATATTTGAGGTGTGCCGAGAGTCCTGACGGGTTTTTGGAAAGTTTCCTGGCGCTCCCTGGCCCAAAAGTGTTTTTTGACCGTTTTTGAAATTTTGAAAAAATGCGTAACCACCCCCCCTTACGAAAAAGTCAAAAACTGACTTTCCCCAAAAGTCCTTTTTTTTTGCATATTTTTGCTGTGCCGAGAGTCCTGACGGGTTTTTGGAAAGTTTCCTGGCGCTCCCTGGCCCAAAAGTGTTTTTTGACCGTTTTTGAAATTTTGAAAAAATGTGTAACCACCCCCCCTTACGAAAAGTCAAAAATTGACTTTCCCCAAAAGTCCAATTTTTTTGCATATTTGGGCTGTGCCGAGAGTCCTGACGGGTTTTTGGAAAGTTTCCTGGCGCTCCCTGGCCCAAAAGTGTTTTTTGACCGTTTTTGAAATTTTGAAAAAATGCGTAACCACCCCCCCTTACGATAATGTCAAAAATTGACTTTCCCCAAAAGTCCACTTTTTTTGCATATTTGGGCTGTGCTGAGAGTCCTGACGGGTTTTTGGAACGTTTCCTGGCGCTCCCTGGCCCAAAAGTGTTTTTTGACCATTTTTGAAATTATGAAAAAATGCGTAACCATCCCCCCTTACGAAAATGTCAAAAATTGACTTTCCCCAAAAGTCCACTTTTTTTGCATATTTGGGCTGTGCCGAGAGGCCTGACTGGGTTTTGGAACGTTTTCCGGCGCTCCCTGGCCCAAAAGTGTTTTTTGACCGTTTTTGAAATTTTGAAAAAATGCGTAACCACCCCCCCTTACGAAAAAGTCAAAAATTGACTTTCCCCAAAAGTCCACTTTTTTTGCATATTTGGGCTGTGCCGAGAGTCCTGACAGGTTTTTGGAAAGTTTCCTGGCACTCCCTGGCCCAAAAGTGTTATATGACCGTTTTTGAAATTTTGAAAAAATGCGTAACCATCCCCCCTTACGAAAAAGTCAAAAATTGACTTTCCCCAAAAGTCCAATTTTTTTGGATATTTGGGCTGTGCCGAGAGTCCTGACGGGTTTTTGGAAAGTTTCCTGGCGCTCCCTGGCCAAAAAGTGTTTTTTGACCGTTTTTGAAATTTTGAAAAAATGCGTAACCACCCCCCCTTACGAAAAAGTCAAAAACTGACTTTCCCCAAAAGTCCAATTTTTTTGCATATTTTTGCTGTGCCGAGAGTCCTGACGGGTTTTTGGAAAGTTTCCTGGCGCTCCCTGGCCCAAAAGTGTTTTTTGACCGTTTTTGAAATTTTGAAAAAATGCGTAACCACCCCCCTTACAAAAAATTCAAAAACTGACTTTCCCCAAAAGTCCAATTTTTTTGCATATTTTTGCTGTGCCGAGAGTCCTGACGGGTTTTTGGAAAGTTTCCTGGCGCTCCCTGGCCCAAAAGTGTTTTTTGACCGTTTTTGAAAATTTGAAAAAATGCGTAACCACCCCCCCTTACGAAAAAGTCAAAAATTGACTTTCCCCAAAAGTCTGATTTTTTTGCATATTTGAGGTGTGCCGAGAGTCCTGACGGGTTTTTGGAAAGTTTCCTGGCGCTCCCTGGCCCAAAAGTGTTTTTTGACCGTTTTTGAAATTTTGAAAAAATGCGTAACCACCCCCCCTTACGAAAAAGTCAAAAATTGACTTTCCCCAAAAGTCCAATTTTTTTGCATATTTGAGGTGTGCCGAGAGTCCTGACGGGTTTTTGGAAAGTTTCCTGGCGCTCCCTGGCCCAAAAGTGTTTTTTGACCGTTTTTGAAATTTTGAAAAAATGCGTAACCACCCCCCCTTACGAAAAAGTCAAAAACTGACTTTCCCCAAAAGTCCTTTTTTTTTGCATATTTTTGCTGTGCCGAGAGTCCTGACGGGTTTTTGGAAAGTTTCCTGGCGCTCCCTGGCCCAAAAGTGTTTTTTGACCGTTTTTGAAATTTTGAAAAAATGTGTAACCACCCCCCCTTACGAAAAGTCAAAAATTGACTTTCCCCAAAAGTCCAATTTTTTTGCATATTTGGGCTGTGCCGAGAGTCCTGACGGGTTTTTGGAAAGTTTCCTGGCGCTCCCTGGCCCAAAAGTGTTTTTTGACCGTTTTTGAAATTTTGAAAAAATGCGTAACCACCCCCCCTTACGATAATGTCAAAAATTGACTTTCCCCAAAAGTCCACTTTTTTTGCATATTTGGGCTGTGCTGAGAGTCCTGACGGGTTTTTGGAACGTTTCCTGGCGCTCCCTGGCCCAAAAGTGTTTTTTGACCATTTTTGAAATTATGAAAAAATGCGTAACCATCCCCCCTTACGAAAATGTCAAAAATTGACTTTCCCCAAAAGTCCACTTTTTTTGCATATTTGGGCTGTGCCGAGAGGCCTGACTGGGTTTTGGAACGTTTTCCGGCGCTCCCTGGCCCAAAAGTGTTTTTTGACCGTTTTTGAAATTTTGAAAAAATGCGTAACCACCCCCCCTTACGAAAAAGTCAAAAATTGACTTTCCCCAAAAGTCCACTTTTTTTGCATATTTGGGCTGTGCCGAGAGTCCTGACAGGTTTTTGGAAAGTTTCCTGGCACTCCCTGGCCCAAAAGTGTTATATGACCGTTTTTGAAATTTTGAAAAAATGCGTAACCATCCCCCCTTACGAAAAAGTCAAAAATTGACTTTCCCCAAAAGTCCAATTTTTTTGGATATTTGGGCTGTGCCGAGAGTCCTGACGGGTTTTTGGAAAGTTTCCTGGCGCTCCCTGGCCAAAAAGTGTTTTTTGACCGTTTTTGAAATTTTGAAAAAATGCGTAACCACCCCCCCTTACGAAAAAGTCAAAAACTGACTTTCCCCAAAAGTCCAATTTTTTTGCATATTTTTGCTGTGCCGAGAGTCCTGACGGGTTTTTGGAAAGTTTCCTGGCGCTCCCTGGCCCAAAAGTGTTTTTTGACCGTTTTTGAAATTTTGAAAAAATGCGTAACCACCCCCCTTACAAAAAATTCAAAAACTGACTTTCCCCAAAAGTCCAATTTTTTTGCATATTTTTGCTGTGCCGAGAGTCCTGACGGGTTTTTGGAAAGTTTCCTGGCGCTCCCTGGCCCAAAAGTGTTTTTTGACCGTTTTTGAAAATTTGAAAAAATGCGTAACCACCCCCCCTTACGAAAAATTCAAAAATTGACTTTCCCCAAAAGTCTGATTTTTTTTATATTTGAGGTGTGCCGAGAGTCCTGACGGGTTTTTGGAACGTTTCCCGGCGCTCCCTGGCCCAAAAGTATTTTTTTACCGTTTTTGAAATTTTGAAAAAATGCGTAACCACCCCCCCTTACGAAAAAGTCAAAAATTGATTTTCCCCAAAAGTCCACTTTCTTTGCATATTTGAGGTGTGCCGAGAGTCCTGACGGGTTTTTGGAAAGTTTCCTGGCGCTCCCTGGCCCAAAAGTGTTTTTTGACCGTTTTTGAAATTTTGAAAAAATGCGTAACCACCCCCCCTTACGAAAAAGTCAAAAATTGACTTTCCCCAAAAGTCCAATTTTTTTGCATATTTGGGCTTTGCTGAGAGTCCTGACTGGTTTTTGAAACGTTTCCCGGCGCTCCCTGGCCCAAAAGTGTTTTTTGACCATTTTTGAAATTATGAAAAAATGCGTAACCACCCCCCCTTACGAAAATGTCAAAAATTGACTTTCCCCAAAAGTCCACTTTTTTTGCATATTTGGGCTGTGCCGAGAGGCCTGACTGGGTTTTGGAACGTTTTCCGGCGCTCCCTGGCCCAAAAGTGTTTTTTGACCGTTTTTGAAATTTTGAAAAAATGCGTAACCACCCCCCCTTACGAAAAAGTCAAAAATTGACTTTCCCCAAAAGTCCAATTTTTTTGCATATTTGAGGTGTGCCGAGAGTCCTGACGGGTTTTTGGAAAGTTTCCTGGCGCTCCCTGGCCCAAAAGTGTTTTTTGACCGTTTTTGAAATTTTGAAAAAATGCGTAACCACCCCCCCTTACGATAATGTCAAAAATTGACTTTCCCCAAAAGTCCAATTTTTTTGCATATTTGGGCTGTACTGAGAGTCCTGACTGGTTTTTGGAACGTTTCCCGGCGCTCCCTGGACCAAAAGTTTTTTTTGACCATTTTTGAAATTTTGAAAAAATGCGTAACCACCCCCCCTTACGAAAATGTCAAAAATTGACTTTCCCCAAAAGTCCAATTTTTTTGCATATTTGGGCTTTGCTGAGAGTCCTGACTGGTTTTTGAAACGTTTCCCGGCGCTCCCTGGCCCAAAAGTGTTTTTTGACCATTTTTGAAATTATGAAAAAATGCGTAACCACCCCCCCTTACGAAAATGTCAATAATTGACTTTCCCCAAAAGTCCACTTTTTTTGCATATTTGGGCTGTGCCGAGAGGCCTGACTGGGTTTTGGAACGTTTTCCGGCGCTCCCTGGCCCAAAAGTGTTTTTTGACCGTTTTTGAAATTTTGAAAAAATGCGTAACCACCCCCCCTTACGAAAAAGTCAAAAATTGACTTTCCCCAAAAGTCCAATTTTTTTGCATATTTGAGGTGTGCCGAGAGTCCTGACGGGTTTTTGGAAAGTTTCCTGGCGCTCCCTGGCCCAAAAGTGTTTTTTGACCGTTTTTGAAATTTTGAAAAAATGCGTAACCACCCCCCCTTACGAAAAAGTCAAAAACTGACTTTCCCCAAAAGTCCATTTTTTTTGCATATTTTTGCTGTGCCGAGAGTCCTGACGGGTTTTTGGAAAGTTTCCTGGCGCTCCCTGGCCCAAAAGTGTTTTTTGACCGTTTTTGAAATTTTGAAAAAATGTGTAACCACCCCCCCTTACGAAAAGTCAAAAATTGACTTTCCCCAAAAGTCCAATTTTTTTGCATATTTGGGCTGTGCCGAGAGTCCTGACGGGTTTTTGGAAAGTTTCCTGGCGCTCCCTGGCCCAAAAGTGTTTTTTGACCGTTTTTGAAATTTTGAAAAAATGCGTAACCACCCCCCCTTACGATAATGTCAAAAATTGACTTTCCCCAAAAGTCCACTTTTTTTGCATATTTGGGCTGTGCTGAGAGTCCTGACGGGTTTTTGGAACGTTTCCCGGCGCTCCCTGGCCCAAAAGTGTTTTTTGACCATTTTTGAAATTATGAAAAAATGCGTAACCACCCCCCCTTACGAAAATGTCAATAATTGACTTTCCCCAAAAGTCCACTTTTTTTGCATATTTGGGCTGTGCCGAGAGGCCTGACTGGGTTTTGGAACGTTTTCCGGCGCTCCCTGGCCCAAAAGTGTTTTTTGACCGTTTTTGAAATTTTGAAAAAATGCGTAACCACCCCCCCTTACGAAAAAGTCAAAAATTGACTTTCCCCAAAAGTCCAATTTTTTTGCATATTTGAGGTGTGCCGAGAGTCCTGACGGGTTTTTGGAAAGTTTCCTGGCGCTCCCTGGCCCAAAAGTGTTTTTTGACCGTTTTTGAAATTTTGAAAAAATGCGTAACCACCCCCCCTTACGAAAAAGTCAAAAACTGACTTTCCCCAAAAGTCCATTTTTTTTGCATATTTTTGCTGTGCCGAGAGTCCTGACGGGTTTTTGGAAAGTTTCCTGGCGCTCCCTGGCCCAAAAGTGTTTTTTGACCGTTTTTGAAATTTTGAAAAAATGTGTAACCACCCCCCCTTACGAAAAGTCAAAAATTGACTTTCCCCAAAAGTCCAATTTTTTTGCATATTTGGGCTGTGCTGAGAGTCCTGACGGGTTTTTGGAACGTTTCCTGGCGCTCCCTGGCCCAAAAGTGTTTTTTGACCATTTTTGAAATTATGAAAAAATGCGTAACCACCCCCCCTTACGAAAATGTCAAAAATTGACTTTCCCCAAAAGTCCACTTTTTTTGCATATTTGGGCTGTGCCGAGAGGCCTGACTGGGTTTTGGAACGTTTTCCGGCGCTCCCTGGCCCAAAAGTGTTTTTTGACCGTTTTTGAAATTTTGAAAAAATGCGTAACCACCCCCCTTTACGAAAAAGTCAAAAATTGACTTTCCCCAAAAGTCCAATTTTTTTGCATATTTGAGGTGTGCCGAGAGTCCTGACGGGTTTTTGGAAAGTTTCCTGGCGCTCCCTGGCCCAAAAGTGTTTTTTGACCGTTTTTGAAATTTTGAAAAAATGCGTAACCACCCCCCCTTACGAAAAAGTCAAAAACTGACTTTCCCCAAAAGTCCATTTTTTTTGCATATTTTTGCTGTGCCGAGAGTCCTGACGGGTTTTTGGAAAGTTTCCTGGCGCTCCCTGGCCCAAAAGTGTTTTTTGACCGTTTTTGAAATTTTGAAAAAATGTGTAACCACCCCCCCTTACGAAAAGTCAAAAATTGACTTTCCCCAAAAGTCCAATTTTTTTGCATATTTGGTGTGTGCCGAGAGTCCTGACGGGTTTTTGGAAAGTTTCCTGGCGCTCCCTGGCCCAAAAGTGTTTTTTGACCGTTTTTGAAATTTTGAAAAAATGCGTAACCACCCCCCCTTACGATAATGTCAAAAATTGACTTTCCCCAAAAGTCCACTTTTTTTGCATATTTGGGCTGTGCTGAGAGTCCTGACGGGTTTTTGGAACGTTACCTGGCGCTCCCTGGCCCAAAAGTGTTTTTTGACCATTTTTGAAATTATGAAAAAATGCGTAACCACCCCCCCTTACGAAAATGTCAAAAATTGACTTTCCCCAAAAGTCCACTTTTTTTGCATATTTGGGCTGTGCCGAGAGGCCTGACTGGGTTTTGGAACGTTTTCCGGCGCTCCCTGGCCCAAAAGTGTTTTTTGACCGTTTTTGAAATTTTGAAAAAATGCGTAACCACCCCCCCTTACGAAAAAGTCAAAAATTGACTTTCCCCAAAAGTCCACTTTTTTTGCATATTTGGGCTGTGCCGAGAGTCCAGACAGGTTTTTGGAAAGTTTCCTGGCACTCCCTGGCCCAAAAGTGTTATATGACCGTTTTTGAAATTTTGAAAAAATGCGTAACCACCCCCCCTTACGAAAAAGTCAAAAATTGACTTTCCCCAAAAGTCCAATTTTTTTGGATATTTGGGCTGTGCCGAGAGTCCTGACGGGTTTTTGGAAAGTTTCCTGGCGCTCCCTGGCCAAAAAGTGTTTTTTGACCGTTTTTGAAATTTTGAAAAAATGCGTAACCACCCCCCCTTACGAAAAAGTCAAAAACTGACTTTCCCCAAAAGTCCAATTTTTTTGCATATTTTTGCTGTGCCGAGAGTCCTGACGGGTTTTTGGAAAGTTTCCTGGCGCTCCCTGGCCCAAAAGTGTTTTTTGACCCTTTTTGAAATTTTGAAAAAATGCGTAACCACCCCCCCTTACGAAAAAGTCAAAAACTGACTTTCCCCAAAAGTCCAATTTTTTTGCATATTTTTGCTGTGCCGAGAGTCCTGACGGGTTTTTGGAAAGTTTCCTGGCGCTCCCTGGCCCAAAAGTGTTTTTTGACCGTTTTTGAAATTTTGAAAAAATGCGTAACCACCCCCCCTTACGAAAAAGTCAAAAATTGACTTTCCCCAAAAGTCCGATTTTTTTGCATATTTGAGGTGTGCCGAGAGTCCTGACGGGTTTTTGGAACGTTTCCCGGCGCTCCCTGGCCCAAAAGTATTTTTTTACCGTTTTTGAAATTTTGAAAAAATGCGTAACCACCCCCCCTTACGAAAAAGTCAAAAATTGATTTTCCCCAAAAGTCCACTTTCTTTGCATATTTGAGGTGTGCCGAGAGTCCTGACGGGTTTTTGGAAAGTTTCCTGGCGCTCCCTGGCCCAAAAGTGTTTTTTGACCGTTTTTGAAATTTTGAAAAAATGCGTAACCACCCCCCCTTACGAAAAAGTCAAAAATTGACTTTCCCCAAAAGTCCCAATTTTTTTGCATATTTGGGCTTTGCTGAGAGTCCTGACTGGTTTTTGAAACGTTTCCCGGCGCTCCCTGGCCCAAAAGTGTTTTTTGACCATTTTTGAAATTATGAAAAAATGCGTAACCACCCCCCCTTACGAAAATGTCAAAAATTGACTTTACCCAAAAGTCCACTTTTTTTGCATATTTGGGCTGTGCCGAGAGGCCTGACTGGGTTTTGGAACGTTTTCCGGCGCTCCCTGGCCCAAAAGTGTTTTTTGACCGTTTTTGAAATTTTGAAAAAATGCGTAACCACCCCCCCTTACGAAAAAGTCAAAAATTGACTTTCCCCAAAAGTCCAATTTTTTTGCATATTTGAGGTGTGCCGAGAGTCCTGACGGGTTTTTGGGAAGTTTCCTGGCGCTCCCTGGCCCAAAAGTGTTTTTTGACCGTTTTTGAAATTTTGAAAAAATGCGTAACCACCCCCCCTTACGATAATGTCAAAAATTGACTTTCCCCAAAAGTCCAATTTTTTTGCATATTTGGGCTGTACTGAGAGTCCTGACTGGTTTTTGGAACGTTTCCCGGCGCTCCCTGGACCAAAAGTTTTTTTTGACCATTTTTGAAATTTTTAAAAAATGCGTAACCACCCCCCCTTACGAAAATGTCAAAAATTGACTTTCCCCAAAAGTCCAATTTTTTTGCATATTTGGGCTGTGCTGAGAGTCCTGACTGGTTTTTGGAACGTTTTCCGGCGCTCCCTGGCCCAAAAGTGTTTTTTGACAGTTTTTGAAATTTTGAAAAAATGCGTAACCACCCCCCCTTACGAAAAAGTCAAAAATTGACTTTCCCCAAAAGTCCAATTTTTTTGCATATTTGAGGTGTGCCGAGAGTCTTGACGGGTTTTTGGAAAGTTTCCTGGCGCTCCCTGGCCCAAAAGTGTTTTTTGACCGTTTTTGAAATTTTGAAAAAATGCGTAACCACCCCCCCTTACGAAAAAGTCAAAAACTGACTTTCCCCAAAAGTCCATTTTCTTTGCATATTTTTGCTGTGCCGAGAGTCCTGACGGGTTTTTGGAAAGTTTCCTGGCGCTCCCTGGCCCAAAAGTGTTTTTTGACCGTTTTTGAAATTTTGAAAAAATGTGTAACCACCCCCCCTTACGAAAAGTCAAAAATTGACTTTCCCCAAAAGTCCAATTTTTTTGCATATTTGGGCTGTGCTGAGAGTCCTGACGGGTTTTTGGAACGTTTCCTGGCGCTCCCTGGCCCAAAAGTGTTTTTTGACCATTTTTGAAATTATGAAAAAATGCGTAACCACCCCCCCTTACGAAAATGTCAAAAATTGACTTTCCCCAAAAGTCCACTTTTTTTGCATATTTGGGCTGTGCCGAGAGGCCTGACTGGGTTTTGGAACGTTTTCCGGCGCTCCCTGGCCCAAAAGTGTTTTTTGACCGTTTTTGAAATTTTGAAAAAATGCGTAACCACCCCCCTTTACGAAAAAGTCAAAAATTGACTTTCCCCAAAAGTCCAATTTTTTGGCATATTTGAGGTGTGCCGAGAGTCCTGACGGGTTTTTGGAAAGTTTCCTGGCGCTCCCTGGCCCAAAAGTGTTTTTTGACCGTTTTTGAAATTTTGAAAAAATGCGTAACCACCCCCCCTTACGAAAAAGTCAAAAACTGACTTTCCCCAAAAGTCCATTTTTTTTGCATATTTTTGCTGTGCCGAGAGTCCTGACGGGTTTTTGGAAAGTTTCCTGGCGCTCCCTGGCCCAAAAGTGTTTTTTGACCGTTTTTGAAATTTTGAAAAAATGTGTAACCACCCCCCCTTACGAAAAGTCAAAAATTGACTTTCCCCAAAAGTCCAATTTTTTTGCATATTTGGGCTGTGCCGAGAGTCCTGACGGGTTTTTGGAAAGTTTCCTGGCGCTCCCTGGCCCAAAAGTGTTTTTTGACCGTTTTTGAAATTTTGAAAAAATGCGTAACCACCCCCCCTTACGATAATGTCAAAAATTGACTTTCCCCAAAAGTCCACTTTTTTTGCATATTTGGGCTGTGCTGAGAGTCCTGACGGGTTTTTGGAACGTTACCTGGCGCTCCCTGGCCCAAAAGTGTTTTTTGACCATTTTTGAAATTATGAAAAAATGCGTAACCACCCCCCCTTACGAAAATGTCAAAAATTGACTTTCCCCAAAAGTCCACTTTTTTTGCATATTTGGGCTGTGCCGAGAGGCCTGACTGGGTTTTGGAACGTTTTCCGGCGCTCCCTGGCCCAAAAGTGTTTTTTGACCGTTTTTGAAATTTTGAAAAAATGCGTAACCACCCCCCCTTACGAAAAAGTCAAAAATTGACTTTCCCCAAAAGTCCACTTTTTTTGCATATTTGGGCTGTGCCGAGAGTCCTGACAGGTTTTTGGAAAGTTTCCTGGCACTCCCTGGCCCAAAAGTGTTATATGACCGTTTTTGAAATTTTGAAAAAATGCGTAACCACCCCCCCTTACGAAAAAGTCAAAAATTGACTTTCCCCAAAAGTCCAATTTTTTTGGATATTTGGGCTGTGCCGAGAGTCCTGACGGGTTTTTGGAAAGTTTCCTGGCGCTCCCTGGCCAAAAAGTGTTTTTTGACCGTTTTTGAAATTTTGAAAAAATGCGTAACCACCCCCCCTTACGAAAAAGTCAAAAACTGACTTTCCCCAAAAGTCCAATTTTTTTGCATATTTTTGCTGTGCCGAGAGTCCTGACGGGTTTTTGGAAAGTTTCCTGGCGCTCCCTGGCCCAAAAGTGTTTTTTGACCGTTTTTGAAATTTTGAAAAAATGCGTAACCACCCCCCCTTACGAAAAAGTCAAAAACTGACTTTCCCCAAAAGTCCAATTTTTTTGCATATTTTTGCTGTGCCGAGAGTCCTGACGGGTTTTTGGAAAGTTTCCTGGCGCTCCCTGGCCCAAAAGTGTTTTTTGACCGTTTTTGAAATTTTGAAAAAATGCGTAACCACCCCCCCTTACGAAAAAGTCAAAAATTGACTTTCCCCAAAAGTCCGATTTTTTTGCATATTTGAGGTGTGCCGAGAGTCCTGACGGGTTTTTGGAACGTTTCCCGGCGCTCCCTGGCCCAAAAGTATTTTTTTACCGTTTTTGAAATTTTGAAAAAATGCGTAACCACCCCCCCTTACGAAAAAGTCAAAAATTGATTTTCCCCAAAAGTCCACTTTCTTTGTATATTTGAGGTGTGCCGAGAGTCCTGACGGGTTTTTGGAAAGTTTCCTGGCGCTCCCTGGCCCAAAAGTGTTTTTTGACCGTTTTTGAAATTTTGAAAAAATGCGTAACCACCCCCCCTTACGAAAAAGTCAAAAATTGACTTTCCCCAAAAGTCCCAATTTTTTTGCATATTTGGGCTTTGCTGAGAGTCCTGACTGGTTTTTGAAACATTTCCCGGCGCTCCCTGGCCCAAAAGTGTTTTTTGACCATTTTTGAAATTATGAAAAAATGCGTAACCACCCCCCCTTACGAAAATGTCAAAAATTGACTTTCCCCAAAAGTCCACTTTTTTTGCATATTTGGGCTGTGCCGAGAGGCCTGACTGGGTTTTGGAACGTTTTCCGGCGCTCCCTGGCCCAAAAGTGTTTTTTGACCGTTTTTGAAATTTTGAAAAAATGCGTAACCACCCCCCCTTACGAAAAAGTCAAAAATTGACTTTCCCCAAAAGTCCAATTTTTTTGCATATTTGAGGTGTGCCGAGAGTCCTGACGGGTTTTTGGAAAGTTTCCTGGCGCTCCCTGGCCCAAAAGTGTTTTTTGACCGTTTTTGAAATTTAGAAAAAATGCGTAACCACCCCCCCTTACGATAATGTCAAAAATTGACTTTCCCCAAAAGTCCAATTTTTTTGCATATTTGGGCTGTACTGAGAGTCCTGACTGGTTTTTGGAACGTTTCCCGGCGCTCCCTGGACCAAAAGTTTTTTTTGACCATTTTTGAAATTTTGAAAAAATGCGTAACCACCCCCCCTTACGAAAATGTCAAAAATTGACTTTCCCCAAAAGTCCAATTTTTTTGCATATTTGAGCTTTGCTGAGAGTCCTGACTGGTTTTTGAAACGTTTTCCGGCGCTCCCTGGCCCAAAAGTGTTTTTTGACCGTTTTTGAAATTTTGAAAAAATGCGTAACCACCCCCCCTTACGAAAAAGTCAAAAATTGACTTTCCCCAAAAGTCCAATTTTTTTGCATATTTGAGGTGTGCCGAGAGTCCTGACGGGTTTTTGGAAAGTTTCCTGGCGCTCCCTGGCCCAAAAGTGTTTTTTGACCGTTTTTGAAATTTTGAAAAAATGCGTAACCACCCCCCCTTACGAAAAAGTCAAAAACTGACTTTCCCCAAAAGTCCATTTTTTTTGCATATTTTTGCTGTGCCGAGAGTCCTGACGGGTTTTTGGAAAGTTTCCTGGCGCTCCCTGGCCCAAAAGTGTTTTTTGACCGTTTTTGAAATTTTGAAAAAATGTGTAACCACCCCCCCTTACGAAAAGTCAAAAATTGACTTTCCCCAAAAGTCCAATTTTTTTGCATATTTGGGCTGTGCCGAGAGTCCTGACGGGTTTTTGGAAAGTTTCCTGGCGCTCCCTGGCCCAAAAGTGTTTTTTGACCGTTTTTGAAATTTTGAAAAAATGCGTAACCACCCCCCCTTACGATAATGTCAAAAATTGACTTTCCCCAAAAGTCCACTTTTTTTGCATATTTGGGCTGTGCTGAGAGTCCTGACGGGTTTTTGGAACGTTTCCTGGCGCTCCCTGGCCCAAAAGTGTTTTTTGACCATTTTTGAAATTATGAAAAAATGCGTAACCACCCCCCCTTACGAAAATGTCAAAAATTGACTTTCCCCAAAAGTCCACTTTTTTTGCATATTTGGGCTGTGCCGAGAGGCCTGACTGGGTTTTGGAACGTTTTCCGGCGCTCCCTGGCCCAAAAGTGTTTTTTGACCGTTTTTGAAATTTTGAAAAAATGCGTAACCACCCCCCCTTACGAAAAAGTCAAAAATTGACTTTCCCCAAAAGTCCACTTTTTTTGCATATTTGGGCTGTGCCGAGAGTCCTGACAGGTTTTTGGAAAGTTTCCTGGCACTCCCTGGCCCAAAAGTGTTATATGACCGTTTTTGAAATTTTGAAAAAATGCGTAGCCACCCCCCCTTACGAAAAAGTCAAAAATTGACTTTCCCCAAAAGTCCAATTTTTTTGGATATTTGGGCTGTGCCGAGAGTCCTGACGGGTTTTTGGAAAGTTTCCTGGCGCTCCCTGGCCAAAAAGTGTTTTTTGACCGTTTTTGAAATTTTGAAAAAATGCGTAACCACCCCCCCTTACGAAAAAGTCAAAAACTGACTTTCCCCAAAAGTCCAATTTTTTTGCATATTTTTGCTGTGCCGAGAGTCCTGACGGGTTTTTGGAAAGTTTCCTGGCGCTCCCTGGCCCAAAAGTGTTTTTTGACCGTTTTTGAAATTTTGAAAAAATGCGTAACCACCCCCCCTTACGAAAAAGTCAAAAACTGACTTTCCCCAAAAGTCCAATTTTTTTGCATATTTTTGCTGTGCCGAGAGTCCTGACGGGTTTTTGGAAAGTTTCCTGGCGCTCCCTGGCCCAAAAGTGTTTTTTGACCGTTTTTGAAATTTTGAAAAAATGCGTAACCACCCCCCCTTACGAAAAAGTCAAAAATTGACTTTCCCCAAAAGTCCGATTTTTTTGCATATTTGAGGTGTGCCGAGAGTCCTGACGGGTTTTTGGAACGTTTCCCGGCGCTCCCTGGCCCAAAAGTATTTTTTTACCGTTTTTGAAATTTTGAAAAAATGCGTAACCACCCCCCCTTACGAAAAAGTCAAAAATTGATTTTCCCCAAAAGTCCACTTTCTTTGCATATTTGAGGTGTGCCGAGAGTCCTGACGGGTTTTTGGAAAGTTTCCTGGCGCTCCCTGGCCCAAAAGTGTTTTTTGACCGTTTTTGAAATTTTGAAAAAATGCGTAACCACCCCCCCTTACGAAAAAGTCAAAAATTGACTTTCCCCAAAAGTCCCAATTTTTTTGCATATTTGGGCTTTGCTGAGAGTCCTGACTGGTTTTGGAAACGTTTCCCGGCGCTCCCTGGCCCAAAAGTGTTTTTTAACCGTTTTTGAAATTTTGAAAAAATGCGTAACCACCCCCCCTTACGAAAAAGTCAAAAATTGACTTTCCCCAAAAGTCCACTTTTTTTGCATATTTGGGCTGTGCCGAGAGTCCTGACGGGTTTTTGAAACGTTTCCCGGCGCTCCCTGGCCCAAAAGTGTTTTTTGACCGTTTTTGAAATTTTGAAAAAATGCGTAACCACCCCCCCTTACGAAAAAGTCAAAAATTGACTTTCCCCAAAAGTCCACTTTTTTTGCATATTTGGGCTGTGCCGAGAGTCCTGACGGGTTTTTGAAACGTTTCCCGGCGCTCCCTGGCCCAAAAGTGTTTTTTGACCGTTTTTGAAATTTTGAAAAAATGCGTAACCACCCCCCCTTACGATAATGTCAAAAATTGACTTTCCCCAAAAGTCCAATTTTTTTGCATATTTGGGCTGTGCTGAGAGTCCTGACTGGTTTTTGGAACGTTTCCCGGCGCTCCCTGGACCAAAAGGTTTTTTTGACCATTTTTGAAATTTTGAAAAAATGCGTAACCACCCCCCCTTACGAAAATGTCAAAAATTGACTTTCCCCAAAAGTCCAATTTTTTTGCATATTTGGGCTTTGCTGAGAGTCCTGACTGGTTTTTGAAACGTTTCCCGGCGCTCCCTGGCCCAAAAGTGTTTTTTAACCGTTTTTGAAATTTTGAAAAAATTCGTAACCACCCCCCCTTACGAAAAAGTCAAAAATTGACTTTCCCCAAAAGTCCACTTTTTTTGCATATTTGGGCTGTGCCGAGAGTCCTGATGGGTTTTTGGAACGTTTCCCGGCGCTCCCTGGCCCAAAAGTATTTTTTGACCGTTTTTGAAATTTTGAAAAAATGCGTAACCACCCCCCCTTACGAAAAAGTCAAAAATTGACTTTCCCCAAAAGTCCACTTTTTTTGCATATTTGGGCTGTGCCGAGAGTCCTGACGGGTTTTTGAAACGTTTCCCGGCGCTCCCTGGCCCAAAAGTGTTTTTTGACCGTTTTTGAAATTTTGAAAAAATGCGTAACCACCCCCCCTTACGAAAAAGTCAAAAATTGACTTTCCCCAAAAGTGTAATTTTTTTGCATATTTGGGCTGTGCCGAGAGTCCTGACGGGTTTTTGGAAAGTTTCCTGGCGCTCCCTGGCCCAAAAGTGTTTTTTGACCGTTTTTGAAATTTTGAAAAAATGCGTAACCACCCCCCTTACGAAAAAGTAAAAAATTGATTTTCCCCAAAAGTCCACTTTCTTTGCATATTTGAGGTGTGCAGAGAGTCCTGACGGGTTTTTGGAAAGTTTCCTGGCGCTCCCTGTCCCAAAAGTATTTTTTGACCGTTTTTGAAATTTTGAAAAAATGCGTAACCACCCCCCCTTACAAAAAATTCAAAAATTGACTTTCCCCAAAAGTCCACTTTTTTTGCATATTTGGGCTGTGCTGAGAGTCCTGACGGGTTTTTGGAACGTTTCCTGGCGCTCCCTGGCCCAAAAGTGTTTTTTGACCATTTTTGAAATTATGAAAAAATGCGTAACCACCCCCCCTTACGAAAATGTCAAAAATTGACTTTCCCCAAAAGTCCACTTTTTTTGCATATTTGGGCTGTGCCGAGAGTCTTGACTGGGTTTTGGAACGTTTTCCGGCGCTCCCTGGCCCAAAAGTGTTTTTTGACCGTTTTTGAAATTTTGAAAAAATGCGTAACCTCCCCCCCTTACGAAAAAGTCAAAAATTGACTTTCCCCAAAAGTCCAATTTTTTTGCATATTTGGGCTTTGCCGAGAGTCCTGACGGGTTTTTGGAAAGTTTCCTGGCGCTCCCTGGCCCAAAAGTGTTTTTTGACCGTTTTTGAAATTTTGAAAAAATGCGTAACCACCCCCCCTTACGAAAAAGTCAAAAATTGATTTTCCCCAAAAGTCCACTTTCTTTGCATATTTGAGGTGTGCAGAGAGTCCTGACGGGTTTTTGGAAAGTTTCCTGGCGCTCCCTGTCCCAAAAGTATTTTTTGACCGTTTTTGAAATTTTGAAAAAATGCGTAACCACCCCCCCTTACGATAATGTCAAAAATTGACTTTCCCCAAAAGTCCACTTTTTTTGCATATTTGGGCTGTGCCGAGAGTCCTGATGGGTTTTTGGAACGTTTCCCGGCGCTCCCTGGCCCAAAAGTATTTTTTGACCGTTTTTGAAATTTTGAAAAAATGCGTAACCACCCCCCCCTTACGAAAAAGTCAAAAATTGACTTTCCCCAAAAGTCCACTTTTTTTGCATATTTGGGCTGTGCCGAGAGTCCTGACGGGTTTTTGAAACGTTTCCCGGCGCTCCCTGGCCCAAAAGTGTTTTTTGACCGTTTTTGAAATTTTGAAAAAATGCGTAACCACCCCCCCTTACGAAAAAGTCAAAAATTGACTTTCCCCAAAAGTCGAATTTTTTTGCATATTTGGGCTGTGCCGAGAGTCCTGACAGGTTTTTGGAACGTTTCCCAGCGCTCCCTGGCCCAAAAGAGTTATATGACCGTTTTTGAAATTTTGAAAAAATGCGTAACCACCCCTCCTTACGAAAAAGTCAAAAATTGATTTTCACCAAAAGTCCACTTTTTTTGCATATTTGGGCTGTGCTGAGAGTCCTGACGGGTTTTTGGAACGTTTCCTGGCGCTCCCTGGCCCAAAAGTGTTTTTTGACCGTTTTTGAAATTTTGAAAAAATGCGTAACCACCCCCCCTTACGAAAAAGTCAAAAATTGACTTTCCCCAAAAGTCCAATTTTTTTGCATATTTGGGCTGTGCCGAGAGTCCTGACGGGTTTTTGGAAAGTTTCCTGGCGCTCCCTGGCCCAAAAGTGTTTTTTGACCGTTTTTGAAATTTTGAAAAAATGCGTAACCACCCCCCTTACGAAAAAGTAAAAAATTGATTTTCCCCAAAAGTCCACTTTCTTTGCATATTTGAGGTGTGCAGAGAGTCCTGACGGGTTTTTGGAAAGTTTCCTGGCGCTCCCTGTCCCAAAAGTATTTTTTGACCGTTTTTGAAATTTTGAAAAAATGCGTAACCACCCCCCCTTACAAAAAATTCAAAAATTGACTTTCCCCAAAAGTCCACTTTTTTTGCATATTTGGGCTGTGCTGAGAGTCCTGACGGGTTTTTGGAACGTTTCCTGGCGCTCCCTGGCCCAAAAGTGTTTTTTGACCATTTTTGAAATTATGAAAAAATGCGTAACCACCCCCCCTTACGAAAATGTCAAAAATTGACTTTCCCCAAAAGTCCACTTTTTTTGCATATTTGGGCTGTGCCGAGAGTCCTGACTGGGTTTTGGAACGTTTTCCGGCGCTCCCTGGCCCAAAAGTGTTTTTTGACCGTTTTTGAAATTTTGAAAAAATGCGTAACCACCCCCCCTTACGAAAAAGTCAAAAATTGACTTTCCCCAAAAGTCCAATTTTTTTGCATATTTGGGCTGTGCCGAGAGTCCTGACGGGTTTTTGGAAAGTTTCCTGGCGCTCCCTGGCCCAAAAGTGTTTTTTGACCGTTTTTGAAATTTTGAAAAAATGCGTAACCACCCCCCCTTACGAAAAAGTCAAAAATTGATTTTCCCCAAAAGTCCACTTTCTTTGCATATTTGAGGTGTGCAGAGAGTCCTGACGGGTTTTTGGAAAGTTTCCTGGCGCTCCCTGTCCCAAAAGTATTTTTTGACCGTTTTTGAAATTTTGAAAAAATGCGTAACCACCCCCCCTTACAAAAAATTCAAAAATTGACTTTCCACAAAAGTCCACTTTTTTTGCATATTTGGGCTGTGCTGAGAGTCCTGACGGGTTTTTGGAACGTTTCCTGGCGCTCCCTGGCCCAAAAGTGTTTTTTGACCTTTTTTGAAATTATGAAAAAATGCGTAACCACCCCCCCTTACGAAAATGTCAAAAATTGACTTTCCCCAAAAGTCCACTTTTTTTGCATATTTGGGCTGTGCCGAGAGTCCTGACTGGGTTTTGGAACGTTTTCCGGCGCTCCCTGGCCCAAAAGTGTTTTTTGACCGTTTTTGAAATTTTGAAAAAATGCGTAACCACCCCCCCTTACGAAAAAGTCAAAAATTGACTTTCCCCAAAAGTCCAATTTTTTTGCATATTTGAGGTGTGCCGAGAGTCCTGACGGGTTTTTGGAAAGTTTTCTGGCGCTCCCTGGCCCAAAAGTGTTTTTTGACCGTTTTTGAAATTTTGAAAAAATGTGTAACCACCCCCCCTTACGAAAAGTCAAAAATTGACTTTCCCCAAAAGTCCAATTTTTTTGCATATTTGGGCTGTGCCGAGAGTCCTGACGGGTTTTTGGAAAGTTTCCTGGCGCTCCCTGGCCCAAAAGTGTTTTTTGACCGTTTTTGAAATTTTGAAAAAATGCGTAACCACCCCCCCTTACGATAATGTCAAAAATTGACTTTCCCCAAAAGTCCAATTTTTTTGCATATTTGGGCCGTGCTGAGAGTCCTGACTGGTTTTTGGAACGTTTCCCGGCGCTCCCTGGACCAAAAGTTTTTTTTGACCATTTTTGAAATTTTGAAAAAATGCGTAACCACCCCCCCTTACGAAAATGTCAAAAATGGACTTTCCCCAAAAGTCCAATTTTTTTGCATATTTGGGCTTTGCTGAGAGTCCTGACTGGTTTTTGAAACGTTTCCCGGCGCTCCCTGGCCCAAAAGTGTTTTTTAACCGTTTTTGAAATTTTGAAAAAATTCGTAACCACCCCCCCTTACGAAAAAGTCAAAAATTGACTTTCCCCAAAAGTCCACTTTTTTTGCATATTTGGGCTGTGCCGAGAGTCCTGATGGGTTTTTGGAACGTTTCCCGGCGCTCCCTGGCCCAAAAGTATTTTTTGACCGTTTTTGAAATTTTGAAAAAATGCGTAACCACCCCCCCTTACGAAAAAGTCAAAAATTGACTTTCCCCAAAAGTCCACTTTTTTTGCATATTTGGGCTGTGCCGAGAGTCCTGACGGGTTTTTGAAACGTTTCCCGGCGCTCCCTGGCCCAAAAGTGTTTTTTGACCGTTTTTGAAATTTTGAAAAAATGCGTAACCACCCCCCCTTACGAAAAAGTCAAAAATTGACTTTCCCCAAAAGTCGAATTTTTTTGCATATTTGGGCTGTGCCGAGAGTCCTGACAGGTTTTTGGAACGTTTCCCAGCGCTCCCTGGCCCAAAAGAGTTATATGACCGTTTTTGAAATTTTGAAAAAATGCGTAACCACCCCTCCTTACGAAAAAGTCAAAAATTGATTTTCACCAAAAGTCCACTTTTTTTGCATATTTGGGCTGTGCTGAGAGTCCTGACGGGTTTTTGGAACGTTTCCTGGCGCTCCCTGGCCCAAAAGTGTTTTTTGACCGTTTTTGAAATTTTGAAAAAATGCGTAACCACCCCCCCTTACGAAAAAGTCAAAAATTGACTTTCCCCAAAAGTCCACTTTTTTTGCATATTTGGGCTGTGCCGAGAGTCCTGACAGGTTTTTGGAAAGTTTCCTGGCACTCCCTGGCCCAAAAGTGTTATATGACCGTTTTTGAAATTTTGAAAAAATGCGTAACCACCCCCCCTTACGAAAAAGTCAAAAATTGACTTTCCCCAAAAGTCCAATTTTTTTGCATATTTGAGGTGTGCCGAGAGTCCTGACGGGTTTTTGGAACGTTTCCCGGCGCTCCCTGGCCCAAAAGTATTTTTTTACTGTTTTTGAAATTTTGAAAAAATGCGTAACCACCCCCCCCTTACGAAAAAGTCAAAAATTGATTTTCCCCAAAAGTCCACTTTCTTTGCATATTTGAGGTGTGCAGAGAGTCCTGACGGGTTTTTGGAAAGTTTCCTGGCGCTCCCTGTCCCAAAAGTATTTTTTGACCGTTTTTGAAATTTTGAAAAAATGCGTAACCACCCCCCCTTACAAAAAATTCAAAAATTGACTTTCCCCAAAAGTCCACTTTTTTTGCATATTTGGGCTGTGCCGAGAGTCCTGACTGGGTTTTGGAACGTTTTCCGGCGCTCCCTGGCCCAAAAGTGTTTTTTGACCGTTTTTGAAATTTTGAAAAAATGCGTAACCACCCCCCTTTACGAAAAAGTCAAAAATTGACTTTCCCCAAAAGTCCAATTTTTTTGCATATTTGAGGTGTGCCGAGAGTCCTGACGGGTTTTTGGAAAGTTTCCTGGCGCTCCCTGGCCCAAAAGTGTTTTTTGACCGTTTTTGAAATTTTGAAAAAATGCGTAACCACCCCCCCTTACGAAAAAGTCAAAAATTGACTTTCCCCAAAAGTCCACTTTTTTTGCATATTTGGGGTGTGCCGAGAGTCCTGACTGGGTTTTGGAACGTTTTCCGGCTCTCCCTGGCCCAAAAGTGTTTTTTGACCGTTTTTGAAATTTTGAAAAAATGCGTAACCACCCCCCCTTACGATAATGTCAAAAATTGACTTTCCCCAAAAGTCCAATTTTTTTGCATATTTGGGCTGTGCTGAGAGTCCTGACTGGTTTTTGGAAAGTTTCCTGGCGCTCCCTGGACCAAAAGTGTTTTTTGACCGTTTTTGAAATTTTGAAAAAATGCGTAACCACCCCCCCTTACGAAAAAGTCAAAAATTTACTTTCCCCAAAAGTCCACTTTTTTTGCATATTTGGGCTGTGTTGAGAGTCCTGACTGGTTTTTGGAACGTTTCCCGGCGCTCCCTGGACCAAAAGTGTTTTTTGACCGTTTTTGAAATTTTGAAAAAATGCGTAACCACCCCCCCTTACGAAAATGTCAAAAATTGACTTTCCCCAAAAGTCCAATTTTTTTGCATATTTGGGCTTTGCTGAGAGTCCTGACTGGTTTTTGAAACGTTTCCCGGCGCTCCCTGGCCCAAAAGTTTTTTTTAACCGTTTTTGAAATTTTGAAAAAATTCGTAACCACCCCCCCTTACGAAAAAGTCAAAAATTGACTTTCCCCAAAAGTCCACTTTTTTTGCATATTTGGGCTGTGCCGAGAGTCCTGACAGGTTTTTGGAAAGTTTCCTGGCACTCCCTGGCCCAAAAGTGTTATATAACCGTTTTTGAAATTTTGAAAAAATGCGTAACCAACCTCCCTTACGAAAAAGTCAAAAATTGACTTTCCCCAAAAGTCCAATTATTTTGCATATTTGGGCTGTGCCGAGAGTCCTGACGGGTTTTTGGAAAGTTTCCTGGCGCTCCCTGGCCCAAAAGTGTTTTTTGACCGTTTTTGAAATTTTGAAAAAATGCGTAACCACCCCCCCTTACGAAAAAGTCAAAAACTGACTTTCCCCAAAAGTCCAATTTTTTTGCATATTTTTGCTGTGCCGAGAGTCCTGACGGGTTTTTGGAACGTTTCCTGGCGCTCCCTGGCCCAAAAGTGTTTTTTGACCGTTTTTGAAATTTTGAAAAAATGTGTAACCACCCCCCCTTACGAAAAGTCAAAAATTGACTTTCCCCAAAAGTCCAATTTTTTTGCATATTTGGGCTGTGCCGAGAGTCCTGACGGGTTTTTGGAAAGTTTCCTGGCGCTCCCTGGCCCAAAAGTGTTTTTTGACCGTTTTTGAAATTTTGAAAAAATGCGTAACCACCCCCCCTTACGATAATGTCAAAAATTGACTTTCCCCAAAAGTCCAATTTTTTTGCATATTTGGGCTGTGCTGAGAGTCCTGACTGGTTTTTGTAACGTTTCCCGGCGCTCCCTGGACCAAAAGTGTTTTTTGACCATTTTTGAAATTTTGAAAAAATGCGTAACCACCCCCCCTTACGAAAAAGTCAAAAATTGACTTTCCCCAAAAGTCCAATTTTTTTTGCATATTTGGGTTTTGCTGAGAGTCCTGACTGGTTTTTGAAACGTTTCCCGGCGCTCCCTGGCCCAAAAGTGTTTTTTGACCGTTTTTGAAATTTTGAAAAAATGCGTAACCACCCCCCCTTACGAAAAAGTCAAAAATTGACTTTCCCCAAAAGTCCAATTTTTTTGCATATTTGGGCTGTGCCGAGAGTCCTGACGGGTTTTTGGAAAGTTTCCTGGCGCTCCCTGGCCCAAAAGTGTTTTTTGACCGTTTTTGAAATTTTGAAGAAATGCGTAACCACCCCCCCCTTACGATAATGTCAAAAATTGACTTTCCCCAAAAGTCCACTTTTTTTGCATATTTAGGCTGTGCTGAGAGTCCTGACTGGTTTTTGGAACGTTTCCCGGCGCTCCCTGGACCAAAAGTGTTCTTTGACCATTTTTGAAATTTTGAAAAAATGCGTAACCACCCCCCCTTACGAAAATGTCAAAAATTGACTTTCCCCAAAAGTCCAATTTTTTTGCATATTTGGGCTTGCTGAGAGTCCTGACTGGTTTTTGAAACGTTTCCCGGCGCTCCCTGGCCCAAAAGTGTTTTTTAACCGTTTTTGAAATTTTGAAAAAATTCGTAACCACCCCCCCTTACGAAAAAGTCAAAAATTGACTTTCCCCAAAAGTCCAATTTTTTTGCATATTTGAGGTGTGCAGAGAGTCCTGACGGGTTTTTGGAAAGTTTTCTGGCGCTCCCTTTCCCAAAAGTATTTTTTGACCGTTTTTGAAATTTTGAAAAAATGCGTAACCACCCCCCCTTACGATAATGTCAAAAATTGACTTTCCCCAAAAGTCCAATTTTTTTGCATATTTGGGCTGTGCTGAGAGTCCTGACTGGTTTTTGGAAAGTTTCCTGGCGCTCCCTGGCCCAAAAGTGTTTTTTGACCGTTTTTGAAATTTTGAAAAAATGCGTAACCACCCCCCCTTACGAAAAAGTCAAAAATTGACTTTCCCCAAAAGTCCAATTTTTTTGCATATTTGGGCTGTGCCGAGAGTCCTGACGGGTTTTTGGAAAGTTTCCTGGCGCTCCCTGGCCCAAAAATATTTTTTTGACCGTTTTTGAAATTTTGAAAAAATGCGTAACCACCCCCCCTTACGAAAAAGTCAAAAATTGATTTTCATCAAAAGTCCACTTTCTTTGCATATTTGAGGTGTGCAGAGAGTCCTGAAGGGTTTTTGGAAAGTTTCCTGGCGCTCCCTGTCCCAAAAGTATTTTTTGACCGTTTTTGAAATTTTGAAAAAATTCGTAACCACCCCCCCTTACGAAAAAGTCAAAAATTGACTTTCCCCAAAAGTCCAATTTTTTCATATTTGAGGTGTGCAGAGAGTCCTGACGGGTTTTTGGAAAGTTTCCTGGCGCTCCCTTTCCCAAAAGTATTTTTTGACCGTTTTTGAAATTTTGAAAAAATGCGTAACCACCCCCCCTTACGATAATGTCAAAAATTGACTTTCCCCAAAAGTCCAATTTTTTTGCATATTTGGGCTGTGCTGAGAGTCCTGACTGGTTTTTGGAAAGTTTCCTGGCGCTCCCTGGCCCAAAAGTGTTTTTTGACCGTTTTTGAAATTTTGAAAAAATGCGTAACCACCCCCCCTTACGAAAAAGTCAAAAATTGACTTTCCCCAAAAGTCCAATTTTTTTGCATATTTGGGCTGTGCCGAGAGTCCTGACGGGTTTTTGGAAAGTTTCCTGGCGCTCCCTGGCCCAAAAATATTTTTTTGACCGTTTTTGAAATTTTGAAAAAATGCGTAACCACCCCCCCTTACGAAAAAGTCAAAAATTGACTTTCCCCAAAAGTCCAATTTTTTTGCATATTTGGGCTGTGCTGAGAGTCCTGACTGGTTTTTGTAACGTTTCCCGGCGCTCCCTGGACCAAAAGTGTTTTTTGACCATTTTTGAAATTTTGAAAAAATGCGTAACCACCCCCCCTTACGAAAAAGTCAAAAATTGACTTTTCCCAAAAGTCCAATTTTTTTGCATATTTGGGTTTTGCTGAGAGTCCTGACTGGTTTTTGAAACGTTTCCCGGCGCTCCCTGGCCCAAAAGTGTTTTTTGACCGTTTTTGAAATTTTGAAAAAATGCGTAACCACCCCCCCTTACGAAAAAGTCAAAAATTGACTTTCCCCAAAAGTCCAATTTTTTTGCATATTTGGGCTGTGCCGAGAGTCCTGACGGGTTTTTGGAAAGTTTCCTGGCGCTCCCTGGCCCAAAAGTGTTTTTTGACCGTTTTTGAAATTTTGAAAAAATGCGTAACCACCCCCCCCTTACGATAATGTCAAAAATTGACTTTCCCCAAAAGTCCACTTTTTTTGCATATTTAGGCTGTGCTGAGAGTCCTGACTGGTTTTTGGAACGTTTCCCGGCGCTCCCTGGACCAAAAGTGTTCTTTGACCATTTTTGAAATTTTGAAAAAATGCGTAACCACCCCCCCTTAGGAAAATGTCAAAAATTGACTTTCCCCAAAAGTCCAATTTTTTTGCATATTTGGGCTTGCTGAGAGTCCTGACTGGTTTTAGAAACGTTTCCCGGCGCTCCCTGGCCCAAAAGTGTTTTTTAACCGTTTTTGAAATTTTGAAAAAATTCGTAACCACCCCCCCTTACGAAAAAGTCAAAAATTGACTTTCCCCAAAAGTCCAATTTTTTTGCATATTTGAGGTGTGCTGAGAGTCCTGACTGGTTTTTGGAAAGTTTCCTGGCGCTCCCTGGCCCAAAAGTGTTTTTTGACCGTTTTTGAAATTTTGAAAAAATGCGTAACCACCCCCCCTTACGAAAAAGTCAAAAATTGACTTTCCCCAAAAGTCCAATTTTTTTGCATATTTGGGCTGTGCCGAGAGTCCTGACGGGTTTTTGGAAAGTTTCCTGGTTCTCCCTGGCCCAAAAATATTTTTTTGACCGTTTTTGAAATTTTGAAAAAATGCGTAACCACCCCCCCTTACGAAAAAGTCAAAAATTGATTTTCATCAAAAGTCCACTTTCTTTGCATATTTGAGGTGTGCAGAGAGTCCTGAAGGGTTTTTGGAAAGTTTCCTGGCGCTCCCTGTCCCAAAAGTATTTTTTGACCGTTTTTGAAATTTTGAAAAAATTCGTAACCACCCCCCCTTACGAAAAAGTCAAAAATTGACTTTCCCCAAAAGTCCACTTTTTTTGCATATTTGGGCTGTGCTGAGAGTCCTGACGGGTTTTTGGAACGTTTCCTGGCGCTCCCTGGCCCAAAAGTGTTTTTTGACCATTTTTGAAATTATGAAAAAATGCGTAACCACCCCCCCTTACGAAAATGTCAAAAATTGACTTTCCCCAAAAGTCCACTTTTTTTGCATATTTGGGCTGTGCCGAGAGTCCTGACTGGGTTTTGGAACGTTTTCCGGCGCTCCCTGGCCCAAAAGTGTTTTTTGACCGTTTTTGAAATTTTGAAAAAATGCGTAACCACCCCCCCTTACGAAAAAGTCAAAAATTGACTTTCCCCAAAAGTCCAATTTTTTTGCATATTTGGGCTGTGCCGAGAGTCCTGACGGGTTTTTGGAAAGTTTCCTGGCGCTCCCTGGCCCAAAAGTGTTTTTTGACCGTTTTTGAAATTTTGAAAAAATGCGTAACCACCCCCCCTTACGAAAAAGTCAAAAATTGATTTTCCCCAAAAGTCCACTTTCTTTGCATATTTGAGGTGTGCAGAGAGTCCTGACGGGTTTTTGGAAAGTTTCCTGGCGCTCCCTGTCCCAAAAGTATTTTTTGACCGTTTTTGAAATTTTGAAAAAATGCGTAACCACCCCCCCTTACAAAAAATTCAAAAATTGACTTTCCACAAAAGTCCACTTTTTTTGCATATTTGGGCTGTGCTGAGAGTCCTGACGGGTTTTTGGAACGTTTCCTGGCGCTCCCTGGCCCAAAAGTGTTTTTTGACCTTTTTTGAAATTATGAAAAAATGCGTAACCACCCCCCCTTACGAAAATGTCAAAAATTGACTTTCCCCAAAAGTCCACTTTTTTTGCATATTTGGGCTGTGCCGAGAGTCCTGACTGGGTTTTGGAACGTTTTCCGGCGCTCCCTGGCCCAAAAGTGTTTTTTGACCGTTTTTGAAATTTTGAAAAAATGCGTAACCACCCCCCCTTACGAAAAAGTCAAAAATTGACTTTCCCCAAAAGTCCAATTTTTTTGCATATTTGAGGTGTGCCGAGAGTCCTGACGGGTTTTTGGAAAGTTTTCTGGCGCTCCCTGGCCCAAAAGTGTTTTTTGACCGTTTTTGAAATTTTGAAAAAATGTGTAACCACCCCCCCTTACGAAAAGTCAAAAATTGACTTTCCCCAAAAGTCCAATTTTTTTGCATATTTGGGCTGTGCCGAGAGTCCTGACGGGTTTTTGGAAAGTTTCCTGGCGCTCCCTGGCCCAAAAGTGTTTTTTGACCGTTTTTGAAATTTTGAAAAAATGCGTAACCACCCCCCCTTACGATAATGTCAAAAATTGACTTTCCCCAAAAGTCCAATTTTTTTGCATATTTGGGCCGTGCTGAGAGTCCTGACTGGTTTTTGGAACGTTTCCCGGCGCTCCCTGGACCAAAAGTTTTTTTTGACCATTTTTGAAATTTTGAAAAAATGCGTAACCACCCCCCCTTACGAAAATGTCAAAAATGGACTTTCCCCAAAAGTCCAATTTTTTTGCATATTTGGGCTTTGCTGAGAGTCCTGACTGGTTTTTGAAACGTTTCCCGGCGCTCCCTGGCCCAAAAGTGTTTTTTAACCGTTTTTGAAATTTTGAAAAAATTCGTAACCACCCCCCCTTACGAAAAAGTCAAAAATTGACTTTCCCCAAAAGTCCACTTTTTTTGCATATTTGGGCTGTGCCGAGAGTCCTGATGGGTTTTTGGAACGTTTCCCGGCGCTCCCTGGCCCAAAAGTATTTTTTGACCGTTTTTGAAATTTTGAAAAAATGCGTAACCACCCCCCCTTACGAAAAAGTCAAAAATTGACTTTCCCCAAAAGTCCACTTTTTTTGCATATTTGGGCTGTGCCGAGAGTCCTGACGGGTTTTTGAAACGTTTCCCGGCGCTCCCTGGCCCAAAAGTGTTTTTTGACCGTTTTTGAAATTTTGAAAAAATGCGTAACCACCCCCCCTTACGAAAAAGTCAAAAATTGACTTTCCCCAAAAGTCGAATTTTTTTGCATATTTGGGCTGTGCCGAGAGTCCTGACAGGTTTTTGGAACGTTTCCCAGCGCTCCCTGGCCCAAAAGAGTTATATGACCGTTTTTGAAATTTTGAAAAAATGCGTAACCACCCCTCCTTACGAAAAAGTCAAAAATTGATTTTCACCAAAAGTCCACTTTTTTTGCATATTTGGGCTGTGCTGAGAGTCCTGACGGGTTTTTGGAACGTTTCCTGGCGCTCCCTGGCCCAAAAGTGTTTTTTGACCGTTTTTGAAATTTTGAAAAAATGCGTAACCACCCCCCCTTACGAAAAAGTCAAAAATTGACTTTCCCCAAAAGTCCACTTTTTTTGCATATTTGGGCTGTGCCGAGAGTCCTGACAGGTTTTTGGAAAGTTTCCTGGCACTCCCTGGCCCAAAAGTGTTATATGACCGTTTTTGAAATTTTGAAAAAATGCGTAACCACCCCCCCTTACGAAAAAGTCAAAAATTGACTTTCCCCAAAAGTCCAATTTTTTTGCATATTTGAGGTGTGCCGAGAGTCCTGACGGGTTTTTGGAACGTTTCCCGGCGCTCCCTGGCCCAAAAGTATTTTTTTACTGTTTTTGAAATTTTGAAAAAATGCGTAACCACCCCCCCCTTACGAAAAAGTCAAAAATTGATTTTCCCCAAAAGTCCACTTTCTTTGCATATTTGAGGTGTGCAGAGAGTCCTGACGGGTTTTTGGAAAGTTTCCTGGCGCGCCCTGTCCCAAAAGTATTTTTTGACCGTTTTTGAAATTTTGAAAAAATGCGTAACCACCCCCCCTTACAAAAAATTCAAAAATTGACTTTCCCCAAAAGTCCACTTTTTTTGCATATTTGGGCTGTGCCGAGAGTCCTGACTGGGTTTTGGAACGTTTTCCGGCGCTCCCTGGCCCAAAAGTGTTTTTTGACCGTTTTTGAAATTTTGAAAAAATGCGTAACCACCCCCCTTTACGAAAAAGTCAAAAATTGACTTTCCCCAAAAGTCCAATTTTTTTGCATATTTGAGGTGTGCCGAGAGTCCTGACGGGTTTTTGGAAAGTTTCCTGGCGCTCCCTGGCCCAAAAGTGTTTTTTGACCGTTTTTGAAATTTTGAAAAAATGCGTAACCACCCCCCCTTACGAAAAAGTCAAAAATTGACTTTCCCCAAAAGTCCACTTTTTTTGCATATTTGGGGTGTGCCGAGAGTCCTGACTGGGTTTTGGAACGTTTTCCGGCTCTCCCTGGCCCAAAAGTGTTTTTTGACCGTTTTTGAAATTTTGAAAAAATGCGTAACCACCCCCCCTTACGATAATGTCAAAAATTGACTTTCCCCAAAAGTCCAATTTTTTTGCATATTTGGGCTGTGCTGAGAGTCCTGACTGGTTTTTGGAAAGTTTCCTGGCGCTCCCTGGACCAAAAGTGTTTTTTGACCGTTTTTGAAATTTTGAAAAAATGCGTAACCACCCCCCCTTACGAAAAAGTCAAAAATTTACTTTCCCCAAAAGTCCACTTTTTTTGCATATTTGGGCTGTGTTGAGAGTCCTGACTGGTTTTTGGAACGTTTCCCGGCGCTCCCTGGACCAAAAGTGTTTTTTGACCGTTTTTGAAATTTTGAAAAAATGCGTAACCACCCCCCCTTACGAAAATGTCAAAAATTGACTTTCCCCAAAAGTCCAATTTTTTTGCATATTTGGGCTTTGCTGAGAGTCCTGACTGGTTTTTGAAACGTTTCCCGGCGCTCCCTGGCCCAAAAGTTTTTTTTAACCGTTTTTGAAATTTTGAAAAAATTCGTAACCACCCCCCCTTACGAAAAAGTCAAAAATTGACTTTCCCCAAAAGTCCACTTTTTTTGCATATTTGGGCTGTGCCGAGAGTCCTGACAGGTTTTTGGAAAGTTTCCTGGCACTCCCTGGCCCAAAAGTGTTATATAACCGTTTTTGAAATTTTGAAAAAATGCGTAACCAACCTCCCTTACGAAAAAGTCAAAAATTGACTTTCCCCAAAAGTCCAATTATTTTGCATATTTGGGCTGTGCCGAGAGTCCTGACGGGTTTTTGGAAAGTTTCCTGGCGCTCCCTGGCCCAAAAGTGTTTTTTGACCGTTTTTGAAATTTTGAAAAAATGCGTAACCACCCCCCCTTACGAAAAAGTCAAAAACTGACTTTCCCCAAAAGTCCAATTTTTTTGCATATTTTTGCTGTGCCGAGAGTCCTGACGGGTTTTTGGAACGTTTCCTGGCGCTCCCTGGCCCAAAAGTGTTTTTTGACCGTTTTTGAAATTTTGAAAAAATGTGTAACCACCCCCCCTTACGAAAAGTCAAAAATTGACTTTCCCCAAAAGTCCAATTTTTTTGCATATTTGGGCTGTGCCGAGAGTCCTGACGGGTTTTTGGAAAGTTTCCTGGCGCTCCCTGGCCCAAAAGTGTTTTTTGACCGTTTTTGAAATTTTGAAAAAATGCGTAACCACCCCCCCTTACGATAATGTCAAAAATTGACTTTCCCCAAAAGTCCAATTTTTTTGCATATTTGGGCTGTGCTGAGAGTCCTGACTGGTTTTTGTAACGTTTCCCGGCGCTCCCTGGACCAAAAGTGTTTTTTGACCATTTTTGAAATTTTGAAAAAATGCGTAACCACCCCCCCTTACGAAAAAGTCAAAAATTGACTTTCCCCAAAAGTCCAATTTTTTTTGCATATTTGGGTTTTGCTGAGAGTCCTGACTGGTTTTTGAAACGTTTCCCGGCGCTCCCTGGCCCAAAAGTGTTTTTTGACCGTTTTTGAAATTTTGAAAAAATGCGTAACCACCCCCCCTTACGAAAAAGTCAAAAATTGACTTTCCCCAAAAGTCCAATTTTTTTGCATATTTGGGCTGTGCCGAGAGTCCTGACGGGTTTTTGGAAAGTTTCCTGGCGCTCCCTGGCCCAAAAGTGTTTTTTGACCGTTTTTGAAATTTTGAAGAAATGCGTAACCACCCCCCCCTTACGATAATGTCAAAAATTGACTTTCCCCAAAAGTCCACTTTTTTTGCATATTTAGGCTGTGCTGAGAGTCCTGACTGGTTTTTGGAACGTTTCCCGGCGCTCCCTGGACCAAAAGTGTTCTTTGACCATTTTTGAAATTTTGAAAAAATGCGTAACCACCCCCCCTTACGAAAATGTCAAAAATTGACTTTCCCCAAAAGTCCAATTTTTTTGCATATTTGGGCTTGCTGAGAGTCCTGACTGGTTTTTGAAACGTTTCCCGGCGCTCCCTGGCCCAAAAGTGTTTTTTAACCGTTTTTGAAATTTTGAAAAAATTCGTAACCACCCCCCCTTACGAAAAAGTCAAAAATTGACTTTCCCCAAAAGTCCAATTTTTTTGCATATTTGAGGTGTGCAGAGAGTCCTGACGGGTTTTTGGAAAGTTTCCTGGCGCTCCCTTTCCCAAAAGTATTTTTTGACCGTTTTTGAAATTTTGAAAAAATGCGTAACCACCCCCCCTTACGATAATGTCAAAAATTGACTTTCCCCAAAAGTCCAATTTTTTTGCATATTTGGGCTGTGCTGAGAGTCCTGACTGGTTTTTGGAAAGTTTCCTGGCGCTCCCTGGCCCAAAAGTGTTTTTTGACCGTTTTTGAAATTTTGAAAAAATGCGTAACCACCCCCCCTTACGAAAAAGTCAAAAATTGACTTTCCCCAAAAGTCCAATTTTTTTGCATATTTGGGCTGTGCCGAGAGTCCTGACGGGTTTTTGGAAAGTTTCCTGGCGCTCCCTGGCCCAAAAATATTTTTTTGACCGTTTTTGAAATTTTGAAAAAATGCGTAACCACCCCCCCTTACGAAAAAGTCAAAAATTGATTTTCATCAAAAGTCCACTTTCTTTGCATATTTGAGGTGTGCAGAGAGTCCTGAAGGGTTTTTGGAAAGTTTCCTGGCGCTCCCTGTCCCAAAAGTATTTTTTGACCGTTTTTGAAATTTTGAAAAAATTCGTAACCACCCCCCCTTACGAAAAAGTCAAAAATTGACTTTCCCCAAAAGTCCAATTTTTTCATATTTGAGGTGTGCAGAGAGTCCTGACGGGTTTTTGGAAAGTTTCCTGGCGCTCCCTTTCCCAAAAGTATTTTTTGACCGTTTTTGAAATTTTGAAAAAATGCGTAACCACCCCCCCTTACGATAATGTCAAAAATTGACTTTCCCCAAAAGTCCAATTTTTTTGCATATTTGGGCTGTGCTGAGAGTCCTGACTGGTTTTTGGAAAGTTTCCTGGCGCTCCCTGGCCCAAAAGTGTTTTTTGACCGTTTTTGAAATTTTGAAAAAATGCGTAACCACCCCCCCTTACGAAAAAGTCAAAAATTGACTTTCCCCAAAAGTCCAATTTTTTTGCATATTTGGGCTGTGCCGAGAGTCCTGACGGGTTTTTGGAAAGTTTCCTGGCGCTCCCTGGCCCAAAAATATTTTTTTGACCGTTTTTGAAATTTTGAAAAAATGCGTAACCACCCCCCCTTACGAAAAAGTCAAAAATTGACTTTCCCCAAAAGTCCAATTTTTTTGCATATTTGGGCTGTGCTGAGAGTCCTGACTGGTTTTTGTAACGTTTCCCGGCGCTCCCTGGACCAAAAGTGTTTTTTGACCATTTTTGAAATTTTGAAAAAATGCGTAACCACCCCCCCTTACGAAAAAGTCAAAAATTGACTTTCCCCAAAAGTCCAATTTTTTTGCATATTTGGGTTTTGCTGAGAGTCCTGACTGGTTTTTGAAACGTTTCCCGGCGCTCCCTGGCCCAAAAGTGTTTTTTGACCGTTTTTGAAATTTTGAAAAAATGCGTAACCACCCCCCCTTACGAAAAAGTCAAAAATTGACTTTCCCCAAAAGTCCAATTTTTTTGCATATTTGGGCTGTGCCGAGAGTCCTGACGGGTTTTTGGAAAGTTTCCTGGCGCTCCCTGGCCCAAAAGTGTTTTTTGACCGTTTTTGAAATTTTGAAAAAATGCGTAACCACCCCCCCCTTACGATAATGTCAAAAATTGACTTTCCCCAAAAGTCCACTTTTTTTGCATATTTAGGCTGTGCTGAGAGTCCTGACTGGTTTTTGGAACGTTTCCCGGCGCTCCCTGGACCAAAAGTGTTCTTTGACCATTTTTGAAATTTTGAAAAAATGCGTAACCACCCCCCCTTACGAAAATGTCAAAAATTGACTTTCCCCAAAAGTCCAATTTTTTTGCATATTTGGGCTTGCTGAGAGTCCTGACTGGTTTTTGAAACGTTTCCCGGCGCTCCCTGGCCCAAAAGTGTTTTTTAACCGTTTTTGAAATTTTGAAAAAATTCGTAACCACCCCCCCTTACGAAAAAGTCAAAAATTGACTTTCCCCAAAAGTCCAATTTTTTTGCATATTTGAGGTGTGCTGAGAGTCCTGACTGGTTTTTGGAAAGTTTCCTGGCGCTCCCTGGCCCAAAAGTGTTTTTTGACCGTTTTTGAAATTTTGAAAAAATGCGTAACCACCCCCCCTTACGAAAAAGTCAAAAATTGACTTTCCCCAAAAGTCCAATTTTTTTGCATATTTGGGCTGTGCCGAGAGTCCTGACGGGTTTTTGGAAAGTTTCCTGGCGCTCCCTGGCCCAAAAATATTTTTTTGACCGTTTTTGAAATTTTGAAAAAATGCGTAACCACCCCCCCTTACGAAAAAGTCAAAAATTGATTTTCATCAAAAGTCCACTTTCTTTGCATATTTGAGGTGTGCAGAGAGTCCTGAAGGGTTTTTGGAAAGTTTCCTGGCGCTCCCTGTCCCAAAAGTATTTTTTGACCGTTTTTGAAATTTTGAAAAAATTCGTAACCACCCCCCCTTACGAAAAAGTCAAAAATTGACTTTCCCCAAAAGTCCAATTTTTTCATATTTGAGGTGTGCAGAGAGTCCTGACGGGTTTTTGGAAAGTTTCCTGGCGCTCCCTTTCCCAAAAGTATTTTTTGACCGTTTTTGAAATTTTGAAAAAATGCGTAACCACCCCCCCTTACGATAATGTCAAAAATTGACTTTCCCCAAAAGTCCAATTTTTTTGCATATTTGGGCTGTGCTGAGAGTCCTGACTGGTTTTTGGAAAGTTTCCTGGCGCTCCCTGGCCCAAAAGTGTTTTTTGACCGTTTTTGAAATTTTGAAAAAATGCGTAACCACCCCCCCTTACGAAAAAGTCAAAAATTGACTTTCCCCAAAAGTCCAATTTTTTTGCATATTTGGGCTGTGCCGAGAGTCCTGACGGGTTTTTGGAAAGTTTCCTGGCGCTCCCTGGCCCAAAAATATTTTTTTGACCGTTTTTGAAATTTTGAAAAAATGCGTAACCACCCCCCCTTACGAAAAAGTCAAAAATTGACTTTCCCCAAAAGTCCAATTTTTTTGCATATTTGGGCTGTGCTGAGAGTCCTGACTGGTTTTTGTAACGTTTCCCGGCGCTCCCTGGACCAAAAGTGTTTTTTGACCATTTTTGAAATTTTGAAAAAATGCGTAACCACCCCCCCTTACGAAAAAGTCAAAAATTGACTTTCCCCAAAAGTCCAATTTTTTTGCATATTTGGGTTTTGCTGAGAGTCCTGACTGGTTTTTGAAACGTTTCCCGGCGCTCCCTGGCCCAAAAGTGTTTTTTGACCGTTTTTGAAATTTTGAAAAAATGCGTAACCACCCCCCCTTACGAAAAAGTCAAAAATTGACTTTCCCCAAAAGTCCAATTTTTTTGCATATTTGGGCTGTGCCGAGAGTCCTGACGGGTTTTTGGAAAGTTTCCTGGCGCTCCCTGGCCCAAAAGTGTTTTTTGACCGTTTTTGAAATTTTGAAAAAATGCGTAACCACCCCCCCCTTACGATAATGTCAAAAATTGACTTTCCCCAAAAGTCCACTTTTTTTGCATATTTAGGCTGTGCTGAGAGTCCTGACTGGTTTTTGGAACGTTTCCCGGCGCTCCCTGGACCAAAAGTGTTCTTTGACCATTTTTGAAATTTTGAAAAAATGCGTAACCACCCCCCCTTACGAAAATGTCAAAAATTGACTTTCCCCAAAAGTCCAATTTTTTTGCATATTTGGGCTTGCTGAGAGTCCTGACTGGTTTTTGAAACGTTTCCCGGCGCTCCCTGGCCCAAAAGTGTTTTTTAACCGTTTTTGAAATTTTGAAAAAATTCGTAACCACCCCCCCTTACGAAAAAGTCAAAAATTGACTTTCCCCAAAAGTCCAATTTTTTTGCATATTTGAGGTGTGCAGAGAGTCCTGACGGGTTTTTGGAAAGTTTCCTGGCGCTCCCTTTCCCAAAAGTATTTTTTGACCGTTTTTGATATTTTGAAAAAATGCGTAACCACCCCCCCTTACGATAATGTCAAAAATTGACTTTCCCCAAAAGTCCAATTTTTTTGCATATTTGGGCTGTGCTGAGAGTCCTGACTGGTTTTTGGAAAGTTTCCTGGCGCTCCCTGGCCCAAAAGTGTTTTTTGACCGTTTTTGAAATTTTGAAAAAATGCGTAACCACCCCCCCTTACGAAAAAGTCAAAAATTGACTTTCCCCAAAAGTCCAATTTTTTTGCATATTTGGGCTGTGCCGAGAGTCCTGACGGGTTTTTGGAAAGTTTCCTGGCGCTCCCTGGCCCAAAAATATTTTTTTGACCGTTTTTGAAATTTTGAAAAAATGCGTAACCACCCCCCCTTACGAAAAATTCAAAAATTGACTTTCCCCAAAAGTCCAATTTTTTTGCATATTTGAGGTGTGCCGAGAGTCCTGACGGGTTTTTGGAACGTTTCCCGGCGCTCCCTGGCCCAAAAGTATTTTTTTACCGTTTTTGAAATTTTGAAAAAATGCGTAACCACCCCCCCTTACGAAAAAGTCAAAAATTGATTTTCCCCAAAAGTCCACTTTCTTTGCATATTTGAGGTGTGCAGAGAGTCCTGAAGGGTTTTTGGAAAGTTTCCTGGCGCTCCCTGTCCCAAAAGTATTTTTTGACCGTTTTTGAAATTTTGAAAAAATTCGTAACCACCCCCCCTTACGAAAAAGTCAAAAATTGACTTTCCCCAAAAGTCCAATTTTTTCATATTTGAGGTGTGCAGAGAGTCCTGACGGGTTTTTGGAAAGTTTCCTGGCGCTCCCTTTCCCAAAAGTATTTTTTGACCGTTTTTGAAATTTTGAAAAAATGCGTAACCACCCCCCCTTACGATAATGTCAAAAATTGACTTTCCCCAAAAGTCCAATTTTTTTGCATATTTGGGCTGTGCTGAGAGTCCTGACTGGTTTTTGGAAAGTTTCCTGGCGCTCCCTGGCCCAAAAGTGTTTTTTGACCGTTTTTGAAATTTTGAAAAAATGCGTAACCACCCCCCCTTACGAAAAGGTCAAAAATTGACTTTCCCCAAAAGTCCAATTTTTTTGCATATTTGGGCTGTGCCGAGAGTCCTGACGGGTTTTTGGAAAGTTTCCTGGCGCTCCCTGGCCCAAAAATATTTTTTTGACCGTTTTTGAAATTTTGAAAAAATGCGTAACCACCCCCCCTTACGAAAAATTCAAAAATTGACTTTCCCCAAAAGTCCAATTTTTTTGCATATTTGAGGTGTGCCGAGAGTCCTGACGGGTTTTTTGAACGTTTCCCGGCGCTCCCTGGCCCAAAAGTATTTTTTTACCGTTTTTGAAATTTTGAAAAAATGCATAACCACCCCCCCTTACGAAAAAGTCAAAAATTGATTTTCCCCAAAAGTCCACTTTCTTTGCATATTTGAGGTGTGCAGAGAGTCCTGAAGGGTTTTTGGAAAGTTTCCTGGCGCTCCCTGTCCCAAAAGTATTTTTTGACCGTTTTTGAAATTTTGAAAAAATGCGTAACCACCCCCCCTTACAAAAAATTCAAAAATTGACTTTCCCCAAAAGTCCACTTTTTTTGCATATTTGGGCTGTGCTGAGAGTCCTGACGGGTTTTTGGAACGTTTCCTGGCGCTCCCTGGCCCAAAAGTGTTTTTTGACCATTTTTGAAATTATGAAAAAATGCGTAACCACCCCCCCTTACGAAAATGTCAAAAATTGACTTTCCCCAAAAGTCCACTTTTTTTGCATATTTGGGCTGTGCCGAGAGTCCTGACTGGGTTTTGGAAGGTTTTCCGGCGCTCCCTGGCCCAAAAGTGTTTTTTGACCGTTTTTGAAATTTTGAAAAAATGCGTAACCACCCCCCCTTACGAAAAAGTCAAAAATTGACTTTCCCCAAAAGTCCAATTTTTTTGCATATTTGAGGTGTGCCGAGAGTCCTGACGGGTTTTTGGAAAGTTTCCTGGCGCTCCCTGGCCCAAAAGTGTTTTTTGACCGTTTTTGAAATTTTGAAAAAATGCGTAACCACCCCCCCTTACGAAAAAGTCAAAAATTGACTTTCCCCAAAAGTCCACTTTTTTTGCATATTTGGGGTGTGCCGAGAGTCCTGACTGGGTTTTGGAACGTTTTCCGGCTCTCCCTGGCCCAAAAGTGTTTTTTGACCGTTTTTGAAATTTTGAAAAAATGCGTAACCACCCCCCCTTACGATAATGTCAAAAATTGACTTTCCCCAAAAGTCCAATTTTTTTGCATATTTGGGCTTTGCTGAGAGTCCTGACTGGTTTTTGAAACGTTTCCCGGCGCTCCCTGGCCCAAAAGTGTTTTTTAACCGCTTTTGAAATTTTGAAAAAATTCGTAACCACCCCCCCTTACGAAAAAGTCAAAAATTGACTTTCCCCAAAAGTCCACTTTTTTTGCATATTTGGGCTGTGCCGAGAGTCCTGATGGGTTTTTGGAACGTTTCCCGGCGCTCCCTGGCCCAAAAGTATTTTTTGACCGTTTTTGAAATTTTGAAAAAATGCGTAACCACCCGCCCTTACGAAAAATTCAAAAATTGACTTTCCCCAAAAGTCCAATTTTTTTGCATATTTGAGGTGTGCCGAGAGTCCTGACGGGTTTTTGGAACGTTTCCCGGCGCTCCCTGGCCCAAAAGTATTTTTTTACCGTTTTTGAAATTTTGAAAAAATGCGTAACCACCCCCCCTTACGAAAAAGTCAAAAATTGATTTTCCCCAAAAGTCCACTTTCTTTGCATATTTGAGGTGTGCAGAGAGTCCTGAAGGGTTTTTGGAAAGTTTCCTGGCGCTCCCTGTCCCAAAAGTATTTTTTGACCGTTTTTGAAATTTTGAAAAAATTCGTAACCACCCCCCCTTACGAAAAAGTCAAAAATTGACTTTCCCCAAAAGTCCAATTTTTTCATATTTGAGGTGTGCAGAGAGTCCTGACGGGTTTTTGGAAAGTTTCCTGGCGCTCCCTTTCCCAAAAGTATTTTTTGACCGTTTTTGAAATTTTGAAAAAATGCGTAACCACCCCCCCTTACGATAATGTCAAAAATTGACTTTCCCCAAAAGTCCAATTTTTTTGCATATTTGGGCTGTGCTGAGAGTCCTGACTGGTTTTTGGAAAGTTTCCTGGCGCTCCCTGGCCCAAAAGTGTTTTTTGACCGTTTTTGAAATTTTGAAAAAATGCGTAACCACCCCCCCTTACGAAAAAGTCAAAAATTGACTTTCCCCAAAAGTCCAATTTTTTTGCATATTTGGGCTGTGCCGAGAGTCCTGACGGGTTTTTGGAAAGTTTCCTGGCGCTCCCTGGCCCAAAAATATTTTTTTGACCGTTTTTGAAATTTTGAAAAAATGCGTAACCACCCCCCCTTACGAAAAATTCAAAAATTGACTTTCCCCAAAAGTCCAATTTTTTTGCATATTTGAGGTGTGCCGAGAGTCCTGACGGGTTTTTGGAACGTTTCCCGGCGCTCCCTGGCCCAAAAGTATTTTTTTACCGTTTTTGAAATTTTGAAAAAATGCGTAACCACCCCCCCTTACGAAAAAGTCAAAAATTGATTTTCCCCAAAAGTCCACTTTCTTTGCATATTTGAGGTGTGCAGAGAGTCCTGAAGGGTTTTTGGAAAGTTTCCTGGCGCTCCCTGTCCCAAAAGTATTTTTTGACCGTTTTTGAAATTTTGAAAAAATGCGTAACCACCCCCCCTTACAAAAAATTCAAAAATTGACTTTCCCCAAAAGTCCACTTTTTTTGCATATTTGGGCTGTGCTGAGAGTCCTGACGGGTTTTTGGAACGTTTCCTGGCGCTCCCTGGCCCAAAAGTGTTTTTTGACCATTTTTGAAATTATGAAAAAATGCGTAACCACCCCCCCTTACGAAAATGTCAAAAATTGACTTTCCCCAAAAGTCCACTTTTTTTGCATATTTGGGCTGTGCCGAGAGTCCTGACTGGGTTTTGGAAGGTTTTCCGGCGCTCCCTGGCCCAAAAGTGTTTTTTGACCGTTTTTGAAATTTTGAAAAAATGCGTAACCACCCCCCCTTACGAAAAAGTCAAAAATTGACTTTCCCCAAAAGTCCAATTTTTTTGCATATTTGAGGTGTGCCGAGAGTCCTGACGGGTTTTTGGAAAGTTTCCTGGCGCTCCCTGGCCCAAAAGTGTTTTTTGACCGTTTTTGAAATTTTGAAAAAATGCGTAACCACCCCCCCTTACGAAAAAGTCAAAAATTGACTTTCCCCAAAAGTCCACTTTTTTTGCATATTTGGGGTGTGCCGAGAGTCCTGACTGGGTTTTGGAACGTTTTCCGGCTCTCCCTGGCCCAAAAGTGTTTTTTGACCGTTTTTGAAATTTTGAAAAAATGCGTAACCACCCCCCCTTACGATAATGTCAAAAATTGACTTTCCCCAAAAGTCCAATTTTTTTGCATATTTGGGCTTTGCTGAGAGTCCTGACTGGTTTTTGAAACGTTTCCCGGCGCTCCCTGGCCCAAAAGTGTTTTTTAACCGCTTTTGAAATTTTGAAAAAATTCGTAACCACCCCCCCTTACGAAAAAGTCAAAAATTGACTTTCCCCAAAAGTCCACTTTTTTTGCATATTTGGGCTGTGCCGAGAGTCCTGATGGGTTTTTGGAACGTTTCCCGGCGCTCCCTGGCCCAAAAGTATTTTTTGACCGTTTTTGAAATTTTGAAAAAATGCGTAACCACCCGCCCTTACGAAAAAGTCAAAAATTGACTTTCCCCAAAAGTCCAATTTTTTTGCATATTTGAGGTGTGCCGAGAGTCCTGACGGGTTTTTGGAACGTTTCCCGGCGCTCCCTGGCCCAAAAGTATTTTTTTTACCGTTTTTGAAATTTTGAAAAAATGCGTAACCACCCCCCCTTACGAAAAAGTCAAAAATTGACTTTCCCCAAAAGTCCAATTTTTTTGCATATTTGAGGTGTGCCGAGAGTCCTGACGGGTTTTTGGAACGTTTCCCGGCGCTCCCTGGCCCAAAAATATTTTTTTGACCATTTTTGAAATTTTGAAAAAATGCGTAACCACCCCCCCTTACGAAAAATTCAAAAATTGACTTTCCCCAAAAGTCCAATTTTTTTGCATATTTGAGGTGTGCCGAGAGTCCTGACGGGTTTTTGGAACGTTTCCCGGCGCTCCCTGGCCCAAAAGTATTTTTTTACCGTTTTTGAAATTTTGAAAAAATGCGTAACCACCCCCCCTTACGAAAAAGTCAAAAATTGATTTTCCCCAAAAGTCCACTTTCTTTGCATATTTGAGGTGTGCAGAGAGTCCTGAAGGGTTTTTGGAAAGTTTCCTGGCGCTCCCTGTCCCAAAAGTATTTTTTGACCGTTTTTGAAATTTTGAAAAAATGCGTAACCACCCCCCCTTACAAAAAATTCAAAAATTGACTTTCCCCAAAAGTCCACTTTTTTTGCATATTTGGGCTGTGCTGAGAGTCCTGACGGGTTTTTGGAACGTTTCCTGGCGCTCCCTGGCCCAAAAGTGTTTTTTGACCATTTTTGAAATTATGAAAAAATGCGTAACCACCCCCCCTTACGAAAATGTCAAAAATTGACTTTCCCCAAAAGTCCACTTTTTTTGCATATTTGGGCTGTGCCGAGAGTCCTGACTGGGTTTTGGAACGTTTTCCGGCTCTCCCTGGCCCAAAAGTGTTTTTTGACCGTTTTTGAAATTTTGAAAAAATGCGTAACCACCCCCCCTTACGATAATGTCAAAAATTGACTTTCCCCAAAAGTCCAATTTTTTTGCATATTTGGGCTTTGCTGAGAGTCCTGACTGGTTTTTGAAACGTTTCCCGGCGCTCCCTGGCCCAAAAGTGTTTTTTAACCGCTTTTGAAATTTTGAAAAAATTCGTAACCACCCCCCCTTACGAAAAAGTCAAAAATTGACTTTCCCCAAAAGTCCACTTTTTTTGCATATTTGGGCTGTGCCGAGAGTCCTGATGGGTTTTTGGAACGTTTCCCGGCGCTCCCTGGCCCAAAAGTATTTTTTGACCGTTTTTGAAATTTTGAAAAAATGCGTAACCACCCGCCCTTACGAAAAAGTCAAAAATTGACTTTCCCCAAAAGTCCAATTTTTTTGCATATTTGAGGTGTGCCGAGAGTCCTGACGGGTTTTTGGAACGTTTCCTGGCGCTCCCTGGCCCAAAAGTATTTTTTTACCGTTTTTGAAATTTTGAAAAAATGCGTAACCACCCCCCCTTACGAAAAAGTCAAAAATTGATTTTCCCCAAAAGTCCACTTTCTTTGCATATTTGAGGTGTGCAGAGAGTCCTGAAGGGTTTTTGGAAAGTTTCCTGGCGCTCCCTGTCCCAAAAGTATTTTTTGACCGTTTTTGAAATTTTGAAAAAATGAGTAACCACCCCCCCTTAAAAAAAATTCAAAAATTGACTTTCCCCAAAAGTCCACTTTTTTTGCATATTTGGGCTGTGCTGAGAGTCCTGACGGGTTTTTGGAACGTTTCCTGGCGCTCCCTGGCCCAAAAGTGTTTTTTGACCGTTTTTGAAATTTTGAAAAAATGCGTAACCACCCCCCCTTACGAAAAAGTCAAAAATTGATTTTCCCCAAAAGTCCACTTTCTTTGCATATTTGAGGTGTGCAGAGAGTCCTGACGGGTGTTTGGAAAGTTTCCTGGCGATCCCTGTCCCAAAAGTATTTTTTGACCGTTTTTGAAATTTTGAAAAAATGCGTAACCACCCCCCCTTACAAAAAATTCAAAAATTGACTTTCCCCAAAAGTCCACTTTTTTTGCATATTTGGGCTGTGCTGAGAGTCCTGACGGGTTTTTGGAACGTTTCCTGGCGCTCCCTGGCCCAAAAGTGTTTTTTGACCATTTTTGAAATTATGAAAAAATGCGTAACCACCCCCCCTTACGAAAATGTCAAAAATTGACTTTCCCCAAAAGTCCAATTTTTTTGCATATTTGGGCTTTGCTGAGAGTCCTGACTGGTTTTTGAAACGTTTCCCGGCGCTCCCTGGCCCAAAAGTGTTTTTTAACCGTTTTTGAAATTTTGAAAAAATTCGTAACCACCCCCCCTTACGAAAAAGTCAAAAATTGACTTTCCCCAAAAGTCCACTTTTTTTGCATATTTGGGCTGTGCCGAGAGTCCTGACAGGTTTTTGGAAAGTTTCCTGGCACTCCCTGGCCCAAAAGTGTTATATGACCGTTTTTGAAATTTTGAAAAAATGCGTAACCACCCCCCCTTACGAAAAAGTCAAAAATTGACTTTCCCCAAAAGTCCAATTTTTTTGCATATTTGAGGTGTGCCGAGAGTCCTGACTGGTTTTTGGAACGTTTCCCGGCGCTCCCTGGCCCAAAAGTATTTTTTTACCGTTTTTGAAATTTTGAAAAAATGCGTAACCACCCCCCCTTACGAAAAAGTCAAAAATTGATTTTCCCCAAAAGTCCACTTTCTTTGCATATTTGAGGTGTGCAGAGAGTCCTGACGGGTTTTTGGAAAGTTTCCTGGCGCTCCCTGTCCCAAAAGTATTTTTTGACCGTTTTTGAAATTTTGAAAAAATGCGTAACCACCCCCCCTTACAAAAAATTCAAAAATTGACTTTCCCCAAAAGTCCACTTTTTTTGCATATTTGGGCTGTGCTGAGAGTCCTGACGGGTTTTTGGAACGTTTCCTGGCGCTCCCTGGCCCAAAAGTGTTTTTTGACCATTTTTGAAATTATGAAAAAATTCGTAACCACCCCCCCTTACGAAAAAGTCAAAAATTGACTTTCCCCAAAAGTCCACTTTTTTTGCATATTTGGGCTGTGCCGAGAGTCCTGACAGGTTTTTGGAAAGTTTCCTGGCACTCCCTGGCCCAAAAGTGTTATATGACCGTTTTTGAAATTTTGAAAAAATGCGTAACCACCCCCCCTTACGAAAAAGTCAAAAATTGACTTTCCCCAAAAGTCCAATTTTTTTGCATATTTGAGGTGTGCCGAGAGTCCTGACTGGTTTTTGGAACGTTTCCCGGCGCTCCCTGGCCCAAAAGTATTTTTTTACCGTTTTTGAAATTTTGAAAAAATGCGTAACCACCCCCCCTTACGAAAAAGTCAAAAATTGATTTTCCCCAAAAGTCCACTTTCTTTGCATATTTGAGGTGTGCAGAGAGTCCTGACGGGTTTTTGGAAAGTTTCCTGGCGCTCCCTGTCCCAAAAGTATTTTTTGACCGTTTTTGAAATTTTGAAAAAATGCGTAACCACCCCCCCTTACAAAAAATTCAAAAATTGACTTTCCCCAAAAGTCCACTTTTTTTGCATATTTGGGCTGTGCTGAGAGTCCTGACGGGTTTTTGGAACGTTTCCTGGCGCTCCCTGGCCCAAAAGTGTTTTTTGACCATTTTTGAAATTATGAAAAAATGCGTAACCACCCCCCCTTACGAAAATGTCAAAAATTGACTTTCCCCAAAAGTCCACTTTTTTTGCATATTTGGGCTGTGCCGAGAGTCCTGACTGGGTTTTGGAACGTTTTCCGGCGCTCCCTGGCCCAAAAGTGTTTTTTGACCGTTTTTGAAATTTTGAAAAAATGCGTAACCACCCCCCCTTACGAAAAAGTCAAAAATTGACTTTCCCCAAAAGTCCAATTTTTTTGCATATTTGAGGTGTGCCGAGAGTCCTGACGGGTTTTTGGAAAATTTCCTGGCGCTCCCTGGCCCAAAAGTGTTTTTTGACCGTTTTTGAAATTTTGAAAAAATGCGTAACCACCCCCCCTTACGAAAAAGTCAAAAATTGACTTTCCCCAAAAGTCCACTTTTTTTGCATATTTGGTGTGTGCCGAGAGTCCTGACTGGGTTTTGGAACGTTTTCCGGCTCTCCCTGGCCCAAAAGTGTTTTTTGACCGTTTTTGAAATTTTGAAAAAATGCGTAACCACCCCCCCTTACGAAAAAGTCAAAAATTGATTTTCCCCAAAAGTCCACTTTCTTTGCATATTTGAGGTGTGCAGAGAGTCCTGACGGGTTTTTGGAAAGTTTCCTGGCGCTCCCTGTCCCAAAAGTATTTTTTGACCGTTTTTGAAATTTTGAAAAAATGCGTAACCACCCCCCCTTACAAAAAATTCAAAAATTGACTTTCCCCAAAAGTCCACTTTTTTTGCATATTTGGGCTGTGCTGAGAGTCCTGACGGGTTTTTGGAACGTTTCCTGGCGCTCCCTGGCCCAAAAGTGTTTTTTGACCATTTTTGAAATTATGAAAAAATGCGCAACCACCCCCCCTTACGAAAATGTCAAAAATTGACTTTCCCCAAAAGTCCACTTTTTTTGCATATTTGGGCTTTGCTGAGAGTCCTGACTGGTTTTTGAAACGTTTCCCGGCGCTCCCTGGCCCAAAAGTGTTTTTTAACCGTTTTTGAAATTTTGAAAAAATTCGTAACCACCCCCCCTTACGAAAAAGTCAAAAATTGACTTTCCCCAAAAGTCCACTTTTTTTGCATATTTGGGCTGTGCCGAGAGTCCTGACGGGTTTTTGAAACGTTTCCCGGCGCTCCCTGGCCCAAAAGTGTTTTTTGACCGTTTTTGAAATTTTGAAAAAATGCGTAACCACCCCCCCTTACGAAAAAGTCAAAAATTGACTTTCCCCAAAAGTCCACTTTTTTTGCATATTTGGGCTGTGCTGAGAGTCCTGACGGGTTTTTGGAACGTTTCCTGGCGCTCCCTGGCCCAAAAGTGTTTTTTGACCATTTTTGAAATTATGAAAAAATGCGTAACCACCCCCCCTTACGAAAATGTCAAAAATTGACTTTCCCCAAAAGTCCACTTTTTTTGCATATTTGGGCTGTGCCGAGAGTCCTGACTGGGTTTTGGAACGTTTTCCGGCGCTCCCTGGCCCAAAAGTGTTTTTTGACCGTTTTTGAAATTTTGAAAAAATGCGTAACTACCCCCCCTTACGAAAAAGTCAAAAATTGACTTTCCCCAAAAGTCCAATTTTTTTGCATATTTGGGCTGTGCCGAGAGTCCTGACGGGTTTTTGGAAAGTTTCCTGGCGCTCCCTGGCCCAAAAGTGTTTTTTGACCGTTTTTGAAATTTTGAAAAAATGCGTAACCACCCCCCCTTACGAAAAAGTCAAAAATTGATTTTCCCCAAAAGTCCACTTTCTTTGCATATTTGAGGTGTGCAGAGAGTCCTGACGGGTTTTTGGAAAGTTTCCTGGCGCTCCCTGTCCCAAAAGTATTTTTTGACCGTTTTTGAAATTTTGAAAAAATGCGTAACCACCCCCCCTTACAAAAAATTCAAAAATTGACTTTCCACAAAAGTCCACTTTTTTTGCATATTTGGGCTGTGCTGAGAGTCCTGACGGGTTTTTGGAACGTTTCCTGGCGCTCCCTGGCCCAAAAGTGTTTTTTGACCTTTTTTGAAATTATGAAAAAATGCGTAACCACCCCCCCTTACGAAAATGTCAAAAATTGACTTTCCCCAAAAGTCCACTTTTTTTGCATATTTGGGCTGTGCCGAGAGTCCTGACTGGGTTTTGGAACGTTTTCCGGCGCTCCCTGGCCCAAAAGTGTTTTTTGACCGTTTTTGAAATTTTGAAAAAATGCGTAACCACCCCCCCTTACGAAAAAGTCAAAAATTGACTTTCCCCAAAAGTCCAATTTTTTTGCATATTTGAGGTGTGCCGAGAGTCCTGACGGGTTTTTGGAAAGTTTTCTGGCGCTCCCTGGCCCAAAAGTGTTTTTTGACCGTTTTTGAAATTTTGAAAAAATGTGTAACCACCCCCCCTTACGAAAAGTCAAAAATTGACTTTCCCCAAAAGTCCAATTTTTTTGCATATTTGGGCTGTGCCGAGAGTCCTGACGGGTTTTTGGAAAGTTTCCTGGCGCTCCCTGGCCCAAAAGTGTTTTTTGACCGTTTTTGAAATTTTGAAAAAATGCGTAACCACCCCCCCTTACGATAATGTCAAAAATTGACTTTCCCCAAAAGTCCAATTTTTTTGCATATTTGGGCCGTGCTGAGAGTCCTGACTGTTTTTTGGAACGTTTCCCGGCGCTCCCTGGACCAAAAGTTTTTTTTGACCATTTTTGAAATTTTGAAAAAATGCGTAACCACCCCCCCTTACGAAAATGTCAAAAATGGACTTTCCCCAAAAGTCCAATTTTTTTGCATATTTGGGCTTTGCTGAGAGTCCTGACTGGTTTTTGAAACGTTTCCCGGCGCTCCCTGGCCCAAAAGTGTTTTTTAACCGTTTTTGAAATTTTGAAAAAATTCGTAACCACCCCCCCTTACGAAAAAGTCAAAAATTGACTTTCCCCAAAAGTCCACTTTTTTTGCATATTTGGGCTGTGCCGAGAGTCCTGATGGGTTTTTGGAACGTTTCCCGGCGCTCCCTGGCCCAAAAGTATTTTTTGACCGTTTTTGAAATTTTGAAAAAATGCGTAACCACCCCCCCTTACGAAAAAGTCAAAAATTGACTTTCCCCAAAAGTCCACTTTTTTTGCATATTTGGGCTGTGCCGAGAGTCCTGACGGGTTTTTGAAACGTTTCCCGGCGCTCCCTGGCCCAAAAGTGTTTTTTGACCGTTTTTGAAATTTTGAAAAAATGCGTAACCACCCCCCCTTACGAAAAAGTCAAAAATTGACTTTCCCCAAAAGTCGAATTTTTTTGCATATTTGGGCTGTGCCGAGAGTCCTGACAGGTTTTTGGAACGTTTCCCAGCGCTCCCTGGCCCAAAAGAGTTATATGACCGTTTTTGAAATTTTGAAAAAATGCGTAACCACCCCTCCTTACGAAAAAGTCAAAAATTGATTTTCACCAAAAGTCCACTTTTTTTGCATATTTGGGCTGTGCTGAGAGTCCTGACGGGTTTTTGGAACGTTTCCTGGCGCTCCCTGGCCCAAAAGTGTTTTTTGACCGTTTTTGAAATTTTGAAAAAATGCGTAACCACCCCCCCTTACGAAAAAGTCAAAAATTGACTTTCCCCAAAAGTCCACTTTTTTTGCATATTTGGGCTGTGCCGAGAGTCCTGACAGGTTTTTGGAAAGTTTCCTGGCACTCCCTGGCCCAAAAGTGTTATATGACCGTTTTTGAAATTTTGAAAAAATGCGTAACCACCCCCCCATACGAAAAAGTCAAAAATTGACTTTCCCCAAAAGTCCAATTTTTTTGCATATTTGAGGTGTGCCGAGAGTCCTGACGGGTTTTTGGAACGTTTCCCGGCGCTCCCTGGCCCAAAAGTATTTTTTTACTGTTTTTGAAATTTTGAAAAAATGCGTAACCACCCCCCCCTTACGAAAAAGTCAAAAATTGATTTTCCCCAAAAGTCCACTTTCTTTGCATATTTGAGGTGTGCAGAGAGTCCTGACGGGTTTTTGGAAAGTTTCCTGGCGCTCCCTGTCCCAAAAGTATTTTTTGACCGTTTTTGAAATTTTGAAAAAATGCGTAACCACCCCCCCTTACAAAAAATTCAAAAATTGACTTTCCCCAAAAGTCCACTTTTTTTGCATATTTGGGCTGTGCCGAGAGTCCTGACTGGGTTTTGGAACGTTTTCCGGCGCTCCCTGGCCCAAAAGTGTTTTTTGACCGTTTTTGAAATTTTGAAAAAATGCGTAACCACCCCCCTTTACGAAAAAGTCAAAAATTGACTTTCCCCAAAAGTCCAATTTTTTTGCATATTTGAGGTGTGCCGAGAGTCCTGACGGGTTTTTGGAAAGTTTCCTGGCGCTCCCTGGCCCAAAAGTGTTTTTTGACCGTTTTTGAAATTTTGAAAAAATGCGTAACCACCCCCCCTTACGAAAAAGTCAAAAATTGACTTTCCCCAAAAGTCCACTTTTTTTGCATATTTGGGGTGTGCCGAGAGTCCTGACTGGGTTTTGGAACGTTTTCCGGCTCTCCCTGGCCCAAAAGTGTTTTTTGACCGTTTTTGAAATTTTGAAAAAATGCGTAACCACCCCCCCTTACGATAATGTCAAAAATTGACTTTCCCCAAAAGTCCAATTTTTTTGCATATTTGGGCTGTGCTGAGAGTCCTGACTGGTTTTTGGAAAGTTTCCTGGCGCTCCCTGGACCAAAAGTGTTTTTTGACCGTTTTTGAAATTTTGAAAAAATGCGTAACCACCCCCCCTTACGAAAAAGTCAAAAATTTACTTTCCCCAAAAGTCCACTTTTTTTGCATATTTGGGCTGTGTTGAGAGTCCTGACTGGTTTTTGGAACGTTTCCCGGCGCTCCCTGGACCAAAAGTGTTTTTTGACCGTTTTTGAAATTTTGAAAAAATGCGTAACCACCCCCCCTTACGAAAATGTCAAAAATTGACTTTCCCCAAAAGTCCAATTTTTTTGCATATTTGGGCTTTGCTGAGAGTCCTGACTGGTTTTTGAAACGTTTCCCGGCGCTCCCTGGCCCAAAAGTTTTTTTTAACCGTTTTTGAAATTTTGAAAAAATTCGTAACCACCCCCCCTTACGAAAAAGTCAAAAATTGACTTTCCCCAAAAGTCCACTTTTTTTGCATATTTGGGCTGTGCCGAGAGTCCTGACAGGTTTTTGGAAAGTTTCCTGGCACTCCCTGGCCCAAAAGTGTTATATAACCGTTTTTGAAATTTTGAAAAAATGCGTAACCAACCTCCCTTACGAAAAAGTCAAAAATTGACTTTCCCCAAAAGTCCAATTTTTTTGCATATTTGGGCTGTGCCGAGAGTCCTGACGGGTTTTTGGAAAGTTTCCTGGCGCTCCCTGGCCCAAAAGTGTTTTTTGACCGTTTTTGAAATTTTGAAAAAATGCGTAACCACCCCCCCTTACGAAAAAGTCAAAAACTGACTTTCCCCAAAAGTCCAATTTTTTTGCATATTTTTGCTGTGCCGAGAGTCCTGACGGGTTTTTGGAACGTTTCCTGGCGCTCCCTGGCCCAAAAGTGTTTTTTGACCGTTTTTGAAATTTTGAAAAAATGTGTAACCACCCCCCCTTACGAAAAGTCAAAAATTGACTTTCCCCAAAAGTCCAATTTTTTTGCATATTTGGGCTGTGCCGAGAGTCCTGACGGGTTTTTGGAAAGTTTCCTGGCGCTCCCTGGCCCAAAAGTGTTTTTTGACCGTTTTTGAAATTTTGAAAAAATGCGTAACCACCCCCCCTTACGATAATGTCAAAAATTGACTTTCCCCAAAAGTCCAATTTTTTTGCATATTTGGGCTGTGCTGAGAGTCCTGACTGGTTTTTGTAACGTTTCCCGGCGCTCCCTGGACCAAAAGTGTTTTTTGACCATTTTTGAAATTTTGAAAAAATGCGTAACCACCCCCCCTTACGAAAAAGTCAAAAATTGACTTTCCCCAAAAGTCCAATTTTTTTTGCATATTTGGGTTTTGCTGAGAGTCCTGACTGGTTTTTGAAACGTTTCCCGGCGCTCCCTGGCCCAAAAGTGTTTTTTGACCGTTTTTGAAATTTTGAAAAAATGCGTAACCACCCCCCCTTACGAAAAAGTCAAAAATTGACTTTCCCCAAAAGTCCAATTTTTTTGCATATTTGGGCTGTGCCGAGAGTCCTGACGGGTTTTTGGAAAGTTTCCTGGCGCTCCCTGGCCCAAAAGTGTTTTTTGACCGTTTTTGAAATTTTGAAAAAATGCGTAACCACCCCCCCCTTACGATAATGTCAAAAATTGACTTTCCCCAAAAGTCCACTTTTTTTGCATATTTAGGCTGTGCTGAGAGTCCTGACTGGTTTTTGGAACGTTTCCCGGCGCTCCCTGGACCAAAAGTGTTCTTTGACCATTTTTGAAATTTTGAAAAAATGCGTAACCACCCCCCCTTACGAAAATGTCAAAAATTGACTTTCCCCAAAAGTCCAATTTTTTTGCATATTTGGGCTTGCTGAGAGTCCTGACTGGTTTTTGAAACGTTTCCCGGCGCTCCCTGGCCCAAAAGTGTTTTTTAACCGTTTTTGAAATTTTGAAAAAATTCGTAACCACCCCCCCTTACGAAAAAGTCAAAAATTGACTTTCCCCAAAAGTCCAATTTTTTTGCATATTTGAGGTGTGCAGAGAGTCCTGACGGGTTTTTGGAAAGTTTCCTGGCGCTCCCTTTCCCAAAAGTATTTTTTGACCGTTTTTGAAATTTTGAAAAAATGCGTAACCACCCCCCCTTACGATAATGTCAAAAATTGACTTTCCCCAAAAGTCCAATTTTTTTGCATATTTGGGCTGTGCTGAGAGTCCTGACTGGTTTTTGGAAAGTTTCCTGGCGCTCCCTGGCCCAAAAGTGTTTTTTGACCGTTTTTGAAATTTTGAAAAAATGCGTAACCACCCCCCCTTACGAAAAAGTCAAAAATTGACTTTCCCCAAAAGTCCAATTTTTTTGCATATTTGGGCTGTGCCGAGAGTCCTGACGGGTTTTTGGAAAGTTTCCTGGCGCTCCCTGGCCCAAAAATATTTTTTTGACCGTTTTTGAAATTTTGAAAAAATGCGTAACCACCCCCCCTTACGAAAAAGTCAAAAATTGATTTTCCCCAAAAGTCCACTTTCTTTGCATATTTGAGGTGTGCAGAGAGTCCTGAAGGGTTTTTGGAAAGTTTCCTGGCGCTCCCTGTCCCAAAAGTATTTTTTGACCGTTTTTGAAATTTTGAAAAAATTCGTAACCACCCCCCCTTACGAAAAAGTCAAAAATTGACTTTCCCCAAAAGTCCAATTTTTTCATATTTGAGGTGTGCAGAGAGTCCTGACGGGTTTTTGGAAAGTTTCCTGGCGCTCCCTTTCCCAAAAGTATTTTTTGACCGTTTTTGAAATTTTGAAAAAATGCGTAACCACCCCCCCTTACGATAATGTCAAAAATTGACTTTCCCCAAAAGTCCAATTTTTTTGCATATTTGGGCTGTGCTGAGAGTCCTGACTGGTTTTTGGAAAGTTTCCTGGCGCTCCCTGGCCCAAAAGTGTTTTTTGACCGTTTTTGAAATTTTGAAAAAATGCGTAACCACCCCCCCTTACGAAAAAGTCAAAAATTGACTTTCCCCAAAAGTCCAATTTTTTTGCATATTTGGGCTGTGCCGAGAGTCCTGACGGGTTTTTGGAAAGTTTCCTGGCGCTCCCTGGCCCAAAAATATTTTTTTGACCGTTTTTGAAATTTTGAAAAAATGCGTAACCACCCCCCCTTACGAAAAAGTCAAAAATTGACTTTCCCCAAAAGTCCAATTTTTTTGCATATTTGGGCTGTGCTGAGAGTCCTGACTGGTTTTTGTAACGTTTCCCGGCGCTCCCTGGACCAAAAGTGTTTTTTGACCATTTTTGAAATTTTGAAAAAATGCGTAACCACCCCCCCTTACGAAAAAGTCAAAAATTGACTTTCCCCAAAAGTCCAATTTTTTTGCATATTTGGGTTTTGCTGAGAGTCCTGACTGGTTTTTGAAACGTTTCCCGGCGCTCCCTGGCCCAAAAGTGTTTTTTGACCGTTTTTGAAATTTTGAAAAAATGCGTAACCACCCCCCCTTACGAAAAAGTCAAAAATTGACTTTCCCCAAAAGTCCAATTTTTTTGCATATTTGGGCTGTGCCGAGAGTCCTGACGGGTTTTTGGAAAGTTTCCTGGCGCTCCCTGGCCCAAAAGTGTTTTTTGACCGTTTTTGAAATTTTGAAAAAATGCGTAACCACCCCCCCCTTACGATAATGTCAAAAATTGACTTTCCCCAAAAGTCCACTTTTTTTGCATATTTAGGCTGTGCTGAGAGTCCTGACTGGTTTTTGGAACGTTTCCCGGCGCTCCCTGGACCAAAAGTGTTCTTTGACCATTTTTGAAATTTTGAAAAAATGCGTAACCACCCCCCCTTACGAAAATGTCAAAAATTGACTTTCCCCAAAAGTCCAATTTTTTTGCATATTTGGGCTTGCTGAGAGTCCTGACTGGTTTTTGAAACGTTTCCCGGCGCTCCCTGGCCCAAAAGTGTTTTTTAACCGTTTTTGAAATTTTGAAAAAATTCGTAACCACCCCCCCTTACGAAAAAGTCAAAAATTGACTTTCCCCAAAAGTCCAATTTTTTTGCATATTTGGGCTGTGCTGAGAGTCCTGACTGGTTTTTGGAAAGTTTCCTGGCGCTCCCTGGCCCAAAAGTGTTTTTTGACCGTTTTTGAAATTTTGAAAAAATGCGTAACCACCTCCCCTTACGAAAAAGTCAAAAATTGACTTTCCCCAAAAGTCCAATTTTTTTGCATATTTGGGCTGTGCCGAGAGTCCTGACGGGTTTTTGGAAAGTTTCCTGGCGCTCCCTGGCCCAAAAATATTTTTTTGACCGTTTTTGAAATTTTGAAAAAATGCGTAACCACCCCCCCTTACGAAAAATTCAAAAATTGACTTTCCCCAAAAGTCCAATTTTTTTGCATATTTGAGGTGTGCCGAGAGTCCTGACGGGTTTTTGGAACGTTTCCCGGCGCTCCCTGGCCCAAAAGTATTTTTTTACCGTTTTTGAAATTTTGAAAAAATGCGTAACCACCCCCCCTTACGAAAAAGTCAAAAATTGATTTTCCCCAAAAGTCCACTTTCTTTGCATATTTGAGGTGTGCAGAGAGTCCTGAAGGGTTTTTGGAAAGTTTCCTGGCGCTCCCTGTCCCAAAAGTATTTTTTGACCGTTTTTGAAATTTTGAAAAAATTCGTAACCACCCCCCCTTACGAAAAAGTCAAAAATTGACTTTCCCCAAAAGTCCAATTTTTTCATATTTGAGGTGTGCAGAGAGTCCTGACGGGTTTTTGGAAAGTTTCCTGGCGCTCCCTTTCCCAAAAGTATTTTTTGACCGTTTTTGAAATTTTGAAAAAATGCGTAACCACCCCCCCTTACGATAATGTCAAAAATTGACTTTCCCCAAAAGTCCAATTTTTTTGCATATTTGGGCTGTGCTGAGAGTCCTGACTGGTTTTTGGAAAGTTTCCTGGCGCTCCCTGGCCCAAAAGTGTTTTTTGACCGTTTTTGAAATTTTGAAAAAATGCGTAACCACCCCCCCTTACGAAAAAGTCAAAAATTGACTTTCCCCAAAAGTCCAATTTTTTTGCATATTTGGGCTGTGCCGAGAGTCCTGACGGGTTTTTGGAAAGTTTCCTGGCGCTCCCTGGCCCAAAAATATTTTTTTGACCGTTTTTGAAATTTTGAAAAAATGCGTAACCACCCCCCCTTACGAAAAATTCAAAAATTGACTTTCCCCAAAAGTCCAATTTTTTTGCATATTTGAGGTGTGCCGAGAGTCCTGACGGGTTTTTGGAACGTTTCCCGGCGCTCCCTGGCCCAAAAGTATTTTTTTACCGTTTTTGAAATTTTGAAAAAATGCGTAACCACCCCCCCTTACGAAAAAGTCAAAAATTGATTTTCCCCAAAAGTCCACTTTCTTTGCATATTTGAGGTGTGCAGAGAGTCCTGAAGGGTTTTTGGAAAGTTTCCTGGCGCTCCCTGTCCCAAAAGTATTTTTTGACCGTTTTTGAAATTTTGAAAAAATGCGTAACCACCCCCCCTTACAAAAAATTCAAAAATTGACTTTCCCCAAAAGTCCACTTTTTTTGCATATTTGGGCTGTGCTGAGAGTCCTGACGGGTTTTTGGAACGTTTCCTGGCGCTCCCTGGCCCAAAAGTGTTTTTTGACCATTTTTGAAATTATGAAAAAATGCGTAACCACCCCCCCTTACGAAAATGTCAAAAATTGACTTTCCCCAAAAGTCCACTTTTTTTGCATATTTGGGCTGTGCCGAGAGTCCTGACTGGGTTTTGGAAGGTTTTCCGGCGCTCCCTGGCCCAAAAGTGTTTTTTGACCGTTTTTGAAATTTTGAAAAAATGCGTAACCACCCCCCCTTACGAAAAAGTCAAAAATTGACTTTCCCCAAAAGTCCAATTTTTTTGCATATTTGAGGTGTGCCGAGAGTCCTGACGGGTTTTTGGAAAGTTTCCTGGCGCTCCCTGGCCCAAAAGTGTTTTTTGACCGTTTTTGAAATTTTGAAAAAATGCGTAACCACCCCCCCTTACGAAAAAGTCAAAAATTGACTTTCCCCAAAAGTCCACTTTTTTTGCATATTTGGGGTGTGCCGAGAGTCCTGACTGGGTTTTGGAACGTTTTCCGGCTCTCCCTGGCCCAAAAGTGTTTTTTGACCGTTTTTGAAATTTTGAAAAAATGCGTAACCACCCCCCCTTACGATAATGTCAAAAATTGACTTTCCCCAAAAGTCCAATTTTTTTGCATATTTGGGCTTTGCTGAGAGTCCTGACTGGTTTTTGAAACGTTTCCCGGCGCTCCCTGGCCCAAAAGTGTTTTTTAACCGCTTTTGAAATTTTGAAAAAATTCGTAACCACCCCCCCTTACGAAAAAGTCAAAAATTGACTTTCCCCAAAAGTCCACTTTTTTTGCATATTTGGGCTGTGCCGAGAGTCCTGATGGGTTTTTGGAACGTTTCCCGGCGCTCCCTGGCCCAAAAGTATTTTTTGACCGTTTTTGAAATTTTGAAAAAATGCGTAACCACCCGCCCTTACGAAAAATTCAAAAATTGACTTTCCCCAAAAGTCCAATTTTTTTGCATATTTGAGGTGTGCCGAGAGTCCTGACGGGTTTTTGGAACGTTTCCCGGCGCTCCCTGGCCCAAAAGTATTTTTTTACCGTTTTTGAAATTTTGAAAAAATGCGTAACCACCCCCCCTTACGAAAAAGTCAAAAATTGATTTTCCCCAAAAGTCCACTTTCTTTGCATATTTGAGGTGTGCAGAGAGTCCTGAAGGGTTTTTGGAAAGTTTCCTGGCGCTCCCTGTCCCAAAAGTATTTTTTGACCGTTTTTGAAATTTTGAAAAAATTCGTAACCACCCCCCCTTACGAAAAAGTCAAAAATTGACTTTCCCCAAAAGTCCAATTTTTTCATATTTGAGGTGTGCAGAGAGTCCTGACGGGTTTTTGGAAAGTTTCCTGGCGCTCCCTTTCCCAAAAGTATTTTTTGACCGTTTTTGAAATTTTGAAAAAATGCGTAACCACCCCCCCTTACGATAATGTCAAAAATTGACTTTCCCCAAAAGTCCAATTTTTTTGCATATTTGGGCTGTGCTGAGAGTCCTGACTGGTTTTTGGAAAGTTTCCTGGCGCTCCCTGGCCCAAAAGTGTTTTTTGACCGTTTTTGAAATTTTGAAAAAATGCGTAACCACCCCCCATTACGAAAAAGTCAAAAATTGACTTTCCCCAAAAGTCCAATTTTTTTGCATATTTGGGCTGTGCCGAGAGTCCTGACGGGTTTTTGGAAAGTTTCCTGGCGCTCCCTGGCCCAAAAATATTTTTTTGACCGTTTTTGAAATTTTGAAAAAATGCGTAACCACCCCCCCTTACGAAAAATTCAAAAATTGACTTTCCCCAAAAGTCCAATTTTTTTGCATATTTGAGGTGTGCCGAGAGTCCTGACGGGTTTTTGGAACGTTTCCCGGCGCTCCCTGGCCCAAAAGTATTTTTTTACCGTTTTTGAAATTTTGAAAAAATGCGTAACCACCCCCCCTTACGAAAAAGTCAAAAATTGATTTTCCCCAAAAGTCCACTTTCTTTGCATATTTGAGGTGTGCAGAGAGTCCTGAAGGGTTTTTGGAAAGTTTCCTGGCGCTCCCTGTCCCAAAAGTATTTTTTGACCGTTTTTGAAATTTTGAAAAAATTCGTAACCACCCCCCCTTACGAAAAAGTCAAAAATTGACTTTCCCCAAAAGTCCAATTTTTTCATATTTGAGGTGTGCAGAGAGTCCTGACGGGTTTTTGGAAAGTTTCCTGGCGCTCCCTTTCCCAAAAGTATTTTTTGACCGTTTTTGAAATTTTGAAAAAATGCGTAACCACCCCCCCTTACGATAATGTCAAAAATTGACTTTCCCCAAAAGTCCAATTTTTTTGCATATTTGGGCTGTGCTGAGAGTCCTGACTGGTTTTTGGAAAGTTTCCTGGCGCTCCCTGGCCCAAAAGTGTTTTTTGACCGTTTTTGAAATTTTGAAAAAATGCGTAACCACCCCCCCTTACGAAAAAGTCAAAAATTGACTTTCCCCAAAAGTCCAATTTTTTTGCATATTTGAGGTGTGCCGAGAGTCCTGACGGGTTTTTGGAACGTTTCCCGGCGCTCCCTGGCCCAAAAGTATTTTTTTTACCGTTTTTGAAATTTTGAAAAAATGCGTAACCACCCCCCCTTACGAAAAAGTCAAAAATTGACTTTCCCCAAAAGTCCAATTTTTTTGCATATTTGAGGTGTGCCGAGAGTCCTGACGGGTTTTTGGAACGTTTCCCGGCGCTCCCTGGCCCAAAAATATTTTTTTGACCATTTTTGAAATTTTGAAAAAATGCGTAACCACCCCCCCTTACGAAAAATTCAAAAATTGACTTTCCCCAAAAGTCCAATTTTTTTGCATATTTGAGGTGTGCCGAGAGTCCTGACGGGTTTTTGGAACGTTTCCCGGCGCTCCCTGGCCCAAAAGTATTTTTTTACCGTTTTTGAAATTTTGAAAAAATGCGTAACCACCCCCCCTTACGAAAAAGTCAAAAATTGATTTTCCCCAAAAGTCCACTTTCTTTGCATATTTGAGGTGTGCAGAGAGTCCTGAAGGGTTTTTGGAAAGTTTCCTGGCGCTCCCTGTCCCAAAAGTATTTTTTGACCGTTTTTGAAATTTTGAAAAAATGCGTAACCACCCCCCCTTACAAAAAATTCAAAAATTGACTTTCCCCAAAAGTCCACTTTTTTTGCATATTTGGGCTGTGCTGAGAGTCCTGACGGGTTTTTGGAACGTTTCCTGGCGCTCCCTGGCCCAAAAGTGTTTTTTGACCATTTTTGAAATTATGAAAAAATGCGTAACCACCCCCCCTTACGAAAATGTCAAAAATTGACTTTCCCCAAAAGTCCACTTTTTTTGCATATTTGGGCTGTGCCGAGAGTCCTGACTGGGTTTTGGAACGTTTTCCGGCTCTCCCTGGCCCAAAAGTGTTTTTTGACCGTTTTTGAAATTTTGAAAAAATGCGTAACCACCCCCCCTTACGATAATGTCAAAAATTGACTTTCCCCAAAAGTCCAATTTTTTTGCATATTTGGGCTTTGCTGAGAGTCCTGACTGGTTTTTGAAACGTTTCCCGGCGCTCCCTGGCCCAAAAGTGTTTTTTAACCGCTTTTGAAATTTTGAAAAAATTCGTAACCACCCCCCCTTACGAAAAAGTCAAAAATTGACTTTCCCCAAAAGTCCACTTTTTTTGCATATTTGGGCTGTGCCGAGAGTCCTGATGGGTTTTTGGAACGTTTCCCGGCGCTCCCTGGCCCAAAAGTATTTTTTGACCGTTTTTGAAATTTTGAAAAAATGCGTAACCACCCGCCCTTACGAAAAAGTCAAAAATTGACTTTCCCCAAAAGTCCAATTTTTTTGCATATTTGAGGTGTGCCGAGAGTCCTGACGGGTTTTTGGAACGTTTCCTGGCGCTCCCTGGCCCAAAAGTATTTTTTTACCGTTTTTGAAATTTTGAAAAAATGCGTAACCACCCCCCCTTACGAAAAAGTCAAAAATTGATTTTCCCCAAAAGTCCACTTTCTTTGCATATTTGAGGTGTGCAGAGAGTCCTGAAGGGTTTTTGGAAAGTTTCCTGGCGCTCCCTGTCCCAAAAGTATTTTTTGACCGTTTTTGAAATTTTGAAAAAATGAGTAACCACCCCCCCTTACAAAAAATTCAAAAATTGACTTTCCCCAAAAGTCCACTTTTTTTGCATATTTGGGCTGTGCTGAGAGTCCTGACGGGTTTTTGGAACGTTTCCTGGCGCTCCCTGGCCCAAAAGTGTTTTTTGACCGTTTTTGAAATTTTGAAAAAATGCGTAACCACCCCCCCTTACGAAAAAGTCAAAAATTGATTTTCCCCAAAAGTCCACTTTCTTTGCATATTTGAGGTGTGCAGAGAGTCCTGACGGGTGTTTGGAAAGTTTCCTGGCGCTCCCTGTCCCAAAAGTATTTTTTGACCGTTTTTGAAATTTTGAAAAAATGCGTAACCACCCCCCCTTACAAAAAATTCAAAAATTGACTTTCCCCAAAAGTCCACTTTTTTTGCATATTTGGGCTGTGCTGAGAGTCCTGACGGGTTTTTGGAACGTTTCCTGGCGCTCCCTGGCCCAAAAGTGTTTTTTGACCATTTTTGAAATTATGAAAAAATGCGTAACCACCCCCCCTTACGAAAATGTCAAAAATTGACTTTCCCCAAAAGTCCAATTTTTTTGCATATTTGGGCTTTGCTGAGAGTCCTGACTGGTTTTTGAAACGTTTCCCGGCGCTCCCTGGCCCAAAAGTGTTTTTTAACCGTTTTTGAAATTTTGAAAAAATTCGTAACCACCCCGCCTTACGAAAAAGTCAAAAATTGACTTTCCCCAAAAGTCCACTTTTTTTGCATATTTGGGCTGTGCCGAGAGTCCTGACAGGTTTTTGGAAAGTTTCCTGGCACTCCCTGGCCCAAAAGTGTTATATGACCGTTTTTGAAATTTTGAAAAAATGCGTAACCACCCCCCCTTACGAAAAAGTCAAAAATTGTCTTTCCCCAAAAGTCCAATTTTTTTGCATATTTGAGGTGTGCCGAGAGTCCTGACGGGTTTTTGGAACGTTTCCCGGCGCTCCCTGGCCCAAAAGTATTTTTTTACCGTTTTTGAAATTTTGAAAAAATGCGTAACCACCCCCCCTTACGAAAAAGTCAAAAATTGATTTTCCCCAAAAGTCCACTTTCTTTGCATATTTGAGGTGTGCAGAGAGTCCTGACGGGTTTTTGGAAAGTTTCCTGGCGCTCCCTGTCCCAAAAGTATTTTTTGACCGTTTTTGAAATTTTGAAAAAATGCGTAACCACCCCCCCTTACAAAAAATTCAAAAATTGACTTTCCCCAAAAGTCCACTTTTTTTGCATATTTGGGCTGTGCTGAGAGTCCTGACGGGTTTTTGGAACGTTTCCTGGCGCTCCCTGGCCCAAAAGTGTTTTTTGACCATTTTTGAAATTATGAAAAAATGCGTAACCACCCCCCCTTACGAAAATGTCAAAAATTGACTTTCCCCAAATGTCCACTTTTTTTTGCATATTTGGGCTGTGCCGAGAGTCCTGACTGGGTTTTGGAACGTTTTCCGGCGCTCCCTGGCCCAAAAGTGTTTTTTGACCGTTTTTGAAATTTTGAAAAAATGCGTAACCACCCCCCCTTACGAAAAAGTCAAAAATTGACTTTCCCCAAAAGTCCAATTTTTTTGCATATTTGAGGTGTGCCGAGAGTCCTGACGGGTTTTTGGAAAATTTCCTGGCGCTCCCTGGCCCAAAAGTGTTTTTTGACCGTTTTTGAAATTTTGAAAAAATGCGTAACCACCCCCCCTTACGAAAAAGTCAAAAATTGACTTTCCCCAAAAGTCCACTTTTTTTGCATATTTGGTGTGTGCCGAGAGTCCTGACTGGGTTTTGGAACGTTTTCCGGCTCTCCCTGGCCCAAAAGTGTTTTTTGACCGTTTTTGAAATTTTGAAAAAATGCGTAACCACCCCCCCTTACGAAAAAGTCAAAAATTGATTTTCCCCAAAAGTCCACTTTCTTTGCATATTTGAGGTGTGCAGAGAGTCCTGACGGGTTTTTGGAAAGTTTCCTGGCGCTCCCTGTCCCAAAAGTATTTTTTGACCGTTTTTGAAATTTTGAAAAAATGCGTAACCATCCCCCCTTACAAAAAATTCAAAAATTGACTTTCCCCAAAAGTCCACTTTTTTTGCATATTTGGGCTGTGCTGAGAGTCCTGACGGGTTTTTGGAACGTTTCCTGGCGCTCCCTGGCCCAAAAGTGTTTTTTGACCATTTTTGAAATTATGAAAAAATGCGCAACCACCCCCCCTTACGAAAATGTCAAAAATTGACTTTCCCCAAAAGTCCAATTTTTTTGCATATTTGGGCTTTGCTGAGAGTCCTGACTGGTTTTTGAAACGTTTCCCGGCGCTCCCTGGCCCAAAAGTGTTTTTTAACCGTTTTTGAAATTTTGAAAAAATTCGTAACCACCCCCCCTTACGAAAAAGTCAAAAATTGACTTTCCCCAAAAGTCCACTTTTTTTGCATATTTGGGCTGTGCCGAGAGTCCTGACAGGTTTTTGGAAAGTTTCCTGGCACTCCCTGGCCCAAAAGTGTTATATGACCGTTTTTGAAATTTTGAAAAAATGCGTAACCACCCCCCCTTACGAAAAAGTCAAAAATTGACTTTCCCAAAAGTCCAATTTTTTTGCATATTTGAGGTGTGCCGAGAGTCCTGACGGGTTTTTGGAACGTTTCCCGGCGCTCCCTGGCCCAAAAGTATTTTTTTACCGTTTTTGAAATTTTGAAAAAATGCGTAACCACCCCCCCTTACGAAAAAGTCAAAAATTGATTTTCCCCAAAAGTCCACTTTCTTTGCATATTTGAGGTGTGCAGAGAGTCCTGACGGGTTTTTGGAAAGTTTCCTGGCGCTCCCTGGCCCAAAAGTGTTTTTTGACCGTTTTTGAAATTTTGAAAAAATGCGTAACCACCCCCCCTTACGAAAAAGTCAAAAATTGACTTTCCCCAAAAGTCCACTTTTTTTGCATATTTGGGGTGTGCCGAGAGTCCTGACTGGGTTTTGGAACGTTTTCCGGCTCTCCCTGGCCCAAAAGTGTTTTTTGACCGTTTTTGAAATTTTGAAAAAATGCGTAACCACCCCCCCTTACGATAATGTCAAAAATTGACTTTCCCCAAAAGTCCAATTTTTTTGCATATTTGGGCTTTGCTGAGAGTCCTGACTGGTTTTTGAAACGTTTCCCGGCGCTCCCTGGCCCAAAAGTGTTTTTTAACCGTTTTTGAAATTTTGAAAAAATTCGTAACCACCCCCCCTTACGAAAAAGTCAAAAATTGACTTTCCCCAAAAGTCCACTTTTTTTGCATATTTGGGCTGTGCCGAGAGTCCTGACGGGTTTTTGAAAAGTTTCCCGGCGCTCCCTGGCCCAAAAGTGTTTTTTGACCGTTTTTGAAATTTTGAAAAAATGCGTAACCACCCCCCCTTACGAAAAAGTCAAAAATTGACTTTCCCCAAAAGTCGAATTTTTTTGCATATTTGGGCTGTGCCGAGAGTCCTGACAGGTTTTTGGAACGTTTCCCAGCGCTCCCTTGCCCAAAAGTGTTTTTTTAGCGTTTTTGAAATTTTGAAAAAATGCGTAACCACCCCCCCTTACGAAAAAGTCAAAAATTGACTTTCCCCAAAAGTCCAATTTTTTTGCATATTTGAGTTGTGCCGAGAGTCCTGACAGGTTTTTGGAAAGTTTCCTGGCACTCCCTGGCCCAAAAGTGTTATATGACCATTTTTGAAATTTTGAAAAAATGCGTAACCACCCCCTCTTACGAAAAAGTCAAAAATTGACTTTCCCCAAAAGTCCAATTTTTTTGCATATTTGAGGTGTGCCGAGAGTCCTGACGGGTTTTTGGAACGTTTCCCGGCGCTCCCTGGCCCAAAAATATTTTTTTGACCATTTTTGAAATTTTGAAAAAATGCGTAACCACCCCCCCTTACGAAAAATTCAAAAATTGACTTTCCCCAAAAGTCCAATTTTTTTGCATATTTGAGGTGTGCCGAGAGTCCTGACGGGTTTTTGGAACGTTTCCCGGCGCTCCCTGGCCCAAAAGTATTTTTTTACCGTTTTTGAAATTTTGAAAAAATGCGTAACCACCCCCCCTTACGAAAAAGTCAAAAATTGATTTTCCCCAAAAGTCCACTTTCTTTGCATATTTGAGGTGTGCAGAGAGTCCTGAAGGGTTTTTGGAAAGTTTCCTGGCGCTCCCTGTCCCAAAAGTATTTTTTGACCGTTTTTGAAATTTTGAAAAAATGCGTAACCACCCCCCCTTACGAAAAAGTCAAAAATTGACTTTCCCCAAAAGTCCACTTTTTTTGCATATTTGGGCTGTGCCGAGAGTCCTGACGGGTTTTTGAAACGTTTCCTGGCGCTCCCTGGCCCAAAAGTATTTTTTTACCGTTTTTGAAATTTTGAAAAAATGCGTAACCACCCCCCCTTACGAAAAAGTCAAAAATTGATTTTCCCCAAAAGTCCACTTTCTTTGCATATTTGAGGTGTGCCGAGAGTCCTGAAGGGTTTTTGGAAAGTTTCCTGGCGCTCCCTGTCCCAAAAGTATTTTTTGACCGTTTTTGAAATTTTGAAAAAATGCGTAACCACCCCCCCTTATAAAAAATTCAAAAATTGACTTTCCCCAAAAGTCCACTTTTTTTGCATATTTGGGCTGTGCTGAGAGTCCTGACGGGTTTTTGGAACGTTTCCTGGCGCTCCCTGGCCCAAAAGTGTTTTTTGACCATTTTTGAAATTATGAAAAAATGCGTGACCACCCCCCCTTACGAAAATGTCAAAAATTGACTTTCCCCAAAAGTCCACTTTTTTTGCATATTTGGGCTGTGCCGAGAGTCCTGACTGGGTTTTGGAACGTTTTCCGGCGCTCCCTGGCCCAAAAGTGTTTTTTGACCGTTTTTGAAATTTTGAAAAAATGCGTAACCACCCCCCCTTACGAAAAAGTCAAAAATTGACTTTCCCCAAAAGTCCAATTTTTTTGCATATTTGAGGTGCGCCGAGAGTCCTGACGGGTTTTTGGAAAGTTTCCTGGCGCTCCCTGGCCCAAAAGTGTTTTTTGACCGTTTTTGAAATTTTGAAAAAATGCGTAACCACCCCCCCTAACGAAAAAGTCCAAAATTGACTTTCCCCAAAAGTCCACTTTTTTTGCATATTTGGGCTGTGCCGAGAGTCCTGATGGGTTTTTGGAACGTTTCCCGGCGCTCCCTGGCCCAAAAGTATTTTTTGACCGTTTTTGAAATTTTGAAAAAATGCGTAACCACCCCCCCTTACGAAAAAGTCAAAAATTGACTTTCCCCAAAAGTCCACTTTTTTTGCATATTTGGGCTGTGCCGAGAGTCCTGACGGGTTTTTGAAACGTTTCCCGGCGCTCCCTGGCCCAAAAGTGTTTTTTGACCGTTTTTGAAATTTTGAAAAAATGCGTAACCACCCCCCCTTACGAAAAAGTCAAAAATTGACTTTCCCCAAAAGTCGAATTTTTTTGCATATTTGGGCTGTGCCGAGAGTCCTGACAGGTTTTTGGAACGTTTCCCAGCGCTCCCTGGCCCATAAGTGTTTTTTGAGCGTTTTTGAAATTTTGAAAAAATGCGTAACCACCCCCCCTTACGAAAAAGTCAAAAATTGACTTTCCCCAAAAGTCCAATTTTTTTGCATATTTGAGTTGTGCCGAGAGTCCTGACAGGTTTTTGGAAAGTTTCCTGGCACTCCCTGGCCCAAAAGTGTTATATGACCGTTTTTGAAATTTTGAAAAAATGCGTAACCACCCCCCCTTACGAAAATGTCAAAAATTGACTTTCCCCAAAAGTCCAATTTTTTTGCATATTTGGGCTTTGCTGAGAGTCCTGACTGGTTTTTGAAACGTTTCCCGGCGCTCCCTGGCCCAAAAGTGTTTTTTAACCGTTTTTGAAATTTTGAAAAAATTCGTAACCACCCCCCCTTACGAAAAAGTCAAAAATTGACTTTCCCCAAAAGTCCACTTTTTTTGCATATTTGAGCTGTGCCGAGAGTCCTGACAGGTTTTTGGAAAGTTTCCTGGCACTCCCTGGCCCAAAAGTGTTATATGACCGTTTTTGAAATTTTGAAAAAATGCGTAACCAACCCCCCTTACGAAAAAGTCAAAAATTGACTTTCCCCAAAAGTCCAATTTTTTTGCATATTTGGGCTGTGCCGAGAGTCCTGACGGGTTTTTGGAAAGTTTCCTGGCGCTCCCTGGCCCAAAAGTGTTTTTTGACCGTTTTTGAAATTTTGAAAAAATGCGTAACCACCCCCCCTTACGAAAAAGTCAAAAACTGACTTTCCCCAAAAGTCCAATTTTTTTGCATATTTTTGCTGTGCCGAGAGTCCTGACGGGTTTTTGGAACGTTTCCTGGCGCTCCCTGGCCCAAAAGTGTTTTTTGACCGTTTTTGAAATTTTGAAAAAATGTGTAACCACCCCCCCTTACGAAAAGTCAAAAATTGACTTTCCCCAAAAGTCCAATTTTTTTGCATATTTGGGCTGTTCCGAGAGTCCTGACGGGTTTTTGGAAAGTTTCCTGGCGCTCCCTGGCCCAAAAGTGTTTTTTGACCGTTTTTGAAATTTTGAAAAAATGCGTAACCACCCCCCCTTATGATAATGTCAAAAATTGACTTTCCCCAAAAGTCCAATTTTTTTGCATATTTGGGCTTTGCTGAGAGTCCTGACTGGTTTTTGTAACGTTTCCCGGCGCTCCCTGGACCAAAAGTGTTTTTTGACCATTTTTGAAATTTTGAAAAAATGCGTAACCACCCCCCCTTACGAAAAAGTCAAAAATTGACTTTCCCCAAAAGTCCAATTTTTTTGCATATTTGGGCTTTGCTGAGAGTCCTGACTGGTTTTTGAAACGTTTCCCGGCGCTCCCTGGCCCAAAAGTGTTTTTTGACCGTTTTTGAAATTTTGAAAAAATGCGTAACCACCCCCCCTTACGAAAAAGTCAAAAATTGACTTTCCCCAAAAGTCCAATTTTTTTGCATATTTGGGCTGTGCCGAGAGTCCTGACGGGTTTTTGGAAAGTTTCCTGGCGCTCCCTGGCCCAAAAGTGTGTTTTGACCGTTTTTGAAATTTTGAAAAAATGCGTAACCACCCGCCCTTACGATAATGTCAAAAATTGACTTTCCCCAAAAGTCCACTTTTTTTGCATATTTGGGCTGTGCCGAGAGTCCTGACGGGTTTTTGAAACGTTTCCCGGCGCTCCCTGGCCCAAAAGTGTTTTTTGACCGTTTTTGAAATTTTGAAAAAATGCGTAACCACCCCCCCTTACGAAAAAGTCAAAAATTGACTTTCCCCAAAAGTCCAATTTTTTTGCATATTTGAGGTGTGCCGAGAGTCCTGACGGGTTTTTGGAACGTTTCCCGGCGCTCCCTGGCCCAAAAATATTTTTTTGACCATTTTTGAAATTTTGAAAAAATGCGTAACCACCCCCCCTTACGAAAAAGTCAAAAATTGACTTTCCCCAAAAGTCCGATTTTTTTGCATATTTGAGGTGTGCCGAGAGTCCTGACGGGTTTTTGGAACGTTTCCCGGCGCTCCCTGGCCCAAAAGTATTTTTTGACCGTTTTTGAAATTTTGAAAAAATGCGTAACCACCCCCCCTTACGAAAAAGTCAAAAATTGATTTTCCCCAAAAGTCCACTTTCTTTGCATATTTGAAGTGTGCAGAGAGTCCTGACGGGTTTTTGGAAAGTTTCCTGGCGCTCCCCGTCCCAAAAGTATTTTTTGACCGTTTTTGAAATTTTGAAAAAATGCGTAACCACCCCCCCTTACAAAAAATTCAAAAATTGACTTTCCCCAAAAGTCCACTTTTTTTGCATATTTGGGCTGTGCTGAGAGTCCTGACGGGTTTTTGGAACGTTTCCTGGCGCTCCCTGGCCCAAAAGTGTTTTTTGACAATTTTTGAAATTATGAAAAAATGCGTAACCACCCCCCCTTACGAAAATGTCAAAAATTGACTTTCCCCAAAAGTCCAATTTTTTTGCATATTTGAGGTGTGCCGAGAGTCCTGACGGGTTTTTGGAACGTTTCCCGGCGCTCCCTGGCCCAAAAGTGTTTTTTAACCGTTTTTGAAATTTTGAAAAAATTCGTAACCACCCCCCCTTACGAAAAAGTCAAAAATTGACTTTCCCCAAAAGTCCACTTTTTTTGCATATTTGAGCTGTGCCGAGAGTCCTGACAGGTTTTTGGAAAGTTTCCTGGCACTCCCTGGCCCAAAAGTGTTATATGACCGTTTTTGAAATTTTGAAAAAATGCGTAACCAACCCCCCTTACGAAAAAGTCAAAAATTGACTTTCCCCAAAAGTCCAATTTTTTTGCATATTTGGGCTGTGCCGAGAGTCCTGACGGGTTTTTGGAAAGTTTCCTGGCGCTCCCTGGCCCAAAAGTGTTTTTTGACCGTTTTTGAAATTTTGAAAAAATGCGTAACCACCCCCCCTTACGAAAAAGTCAAAAACTGACTTTCCCCAAAAGTCCAATTTTTTTGCATATTTTTGCTGTGCCGAGAGTCCTGACGGGTTTTTGGAACGTTTCCTGGCGCTCCCTGGCCCAAAAGTGTTTTTTGACCGTTTTTGAAATTTTGAAAAAATGTGTAACCACCCCCCCTTACGAAAAGTCAAAAATTGACTTTCCCCAAAAGTCCAATTTTTTTGCATATTTGGGCTGTTCCGAGAGTCCTGACGGGTTTTTGGAAAGTTTCCTGGCGCTCCCTGGCCCAAAAGTGTTTTTTGACCGTTTTTGAAATTTTGAAAAAATGCGTAACCACCCCCCCTTACGATAATGTCAAAAATTGACTTTCCCCAAAAGTCCAATTTTTTTGCATATTTGGGCTGTGCTGAGAGTCCTGACTGGTTTTTGTAACGTTTCCCGGCGCTCCCTGGACCAAAAGTGTTTTTTGACCATTTTTGAAATTTTGAAAAAATGCGTAACCACCCCCCCTTACGAAAAAGTCAAAAATTGACTTTCCCCAAAAGTCCAATTTTTTTGCATATTTGGGCTTTGCTGAGAGTCCTGACTGGTTTTTGAAACGTTTCCCGGCGCTCCCTGGCCCAAAAGTGTTTTTTGACCGTTTTTGAAATTTTGAAAAAATGCGTAACCACCCCCCCTTACGAAAAAGTCAAAAATTGACTTTCCCCAAAAGTCCAATTTTTTTGCATATTTGGGCTGTGCCGAGAGTCCTGACGGGTTTTTGGAAAGTTTCCTGGCGCTCCCTGGCCCAAAAGTGTGTTTTGACCGTTTTTGAAATTTTGAAAAAATGCGTAACCACCCGCCCTTACGATAATGTCAAAAATTGACTTTCCCCAAAAGTCCACTTTTTTTGCATATTTGGGCTGTGCCGAGAGTCCTGACGGGTTTTTGAAACGTTTCCCGGCGCTCCCTGGCCCAAAAGTGTTTTTTGACCGTTTTTGAAATTTTGAAAAAATGCGTAACCACCCCCCCTTACGAAAAAGTCAAAAATTGACTTTCCCCAAAAGTCCAATTTTTTTGCATATTTGAGGTGTGCCGAGAGTCCTGACGGGTTTTTGGAACGTTTCCCGGCGCTCCCTGGCCCAAAAATATTTTTTTAACCATTTTTGAAATTTTGAAAAAATGCGTAACCACCCCCCCTTACGAAAAAGTCAAAAATTGACTTTCCCCAAAAGTCCGATTTTTTTGCATATTTGAGGTGTGCCGAGAGTCCTGACGGGTTTTTGGAACGTTTCCCGGCGCTCCCTGGCCCAAAAGTATTTTTTGACCGTTTTTGAAATTTTGAAAAAATGCGTAACCACCCCCCCTTACGAAAAAGTCAAAAATTGATTTTCCCCAAAAGTCCACTTTCTTTGCATATTTGAAGTGTGCAGAGAGTCCTGACGGGTTTTTGGAAAGTTTCCTGGCGCTCCCCGTCCCAAAAGTGTTTTTTGACCGTTTTTGAAATTTTGAAAAAATGCGTAACCACCCCCCCTTACAAAAAATTCAAAAATTGACTTTCCCCAAAAGTCCACTTTTTTTGCATATTTGGGCTGTGCTGAGAGTCCTGACGGGTTTTTGGAACGTTTCCTGGCGCTCCCTGGCCCAAAAGTGTTTTTTGACAATTTTTGAAATTATGAAAAAATGCGTAACCACCCCCCCTTACGAAAATGTCAAAAATTGACTTTCCCCAAAAGTCCAATTTTTTTGCATATTTGAGGTGTGCCGAGAGTCCTGACGGGTTTTTGGAACGTTTCCCGGCGCTCCCTGGCCCAAAAGTATTTTTTTACCGTTTTTGAAATTTTGAAAAAATGCGTAACCACCCCCCCTTACGAAAAAGTCAAAAATTGATTTTCCCCAAAAGTCCACTTTCTTTGCATATTTGAGGTGTGCAGAGAGTCCTGACGGGTTTTTGGAAAGTTTCCTGGCGCTCCCCGTCCCAAAAGTATTTTTTGACCGTTTTTGAAATTTTGAAAAAATGCGTAACCACCCCCCCTTACAAAAAATTCAAAAATTGACTTTCCCCAAAAGTCCACTTTTTTTGCATATTTGGGCTGTGCTGAGAGTCCTGACGGGTTTTTGGAACGTTTCCTGGCGCTCCCTGGCCCAAAAGTGTTTTTTGACAATTTTTGAAATTATGAAAAAATGCGTAACCACCCCCCCTTACGAAAATGTCAAAAATTGACTTTCCCCAAAAGTCCAATTTTTTTGCATATTTGGGCTTTGCTGAGAGTCCTGACTGGTTTTTGAAATGTTTCCCGGCGCTCCCTGGCCCAAAAGTGTTTTTTAACCGTTTTTGAAATTTTGAAAAAATTCGTAACCACCCCCCCTTACGAAAAAGTCAAAAATTGACTTTCCCCAAAAGTCCAATTTTTTTGCATATTTGAGGTGTGCCGAGAGTCCTGACGGGTTTTTGGAACGTTTCCCGGCGCTCCCTGGCCCAAAAGTGTTATATGACCGTTTTTGAAATTATGAAAAAATGCGTAACCACCCCCCCTTACGAAAATGTCAAAAATTGACTTTCCCCAAAAGTCCACTTTTTTTGCATATTTGGGGTGTGCCGAGAGTCCTGACTGGGTTTTGGAACGTTTTCCGGCTCTCCCTGGACCAAAAGTGTTTTTTGACCATTTTTGAAATTTTGAAAAAATGCGTAACCACCCCCCCTTACGAAAATGTCAAAAATTGACTTTCCCCAAAAGTCCAATTTTTTTGCATATTTGGGCTTTGCTGAGAGTCCTGACTGGTTTTTGAAACGTTTCCCGGCGCTCCCTGGCCCAAAAGTGTTTTTTAACCGTTTTTGAAATTTTGAAAAAATTCGTAACCACCCCCCCTTACGAAAAAGTCAAAAATTGACTTTCCCCAAAATTCCACTTTTTTAGCATATTTGGGCTGTGCCGAGAGTCCTGATGGGTTTTTGGAACGTTTCCCGGCGCTCCCTGGCCCAAAAGTATTTTTTGACCGTTTTTGAAATTTTGAAAAAATGCGTAACCACCCCCCCTTACGAAAAAGTCAAAAATTGACTTTCCCCAAAAGTCCACTTTTTTTGCATATTTGGGCTGTGCCGAGAGTCCTGACGGGTTTTTGAAACGTTTCCCGGCGCTCCCTGGCCCAAAAGTGTTTTTTGACCGTTTTTGAAATTTTGAAAAAATGCGTAACCACCCCCCCTTACGAAAAAGTCAAAAATTGACTTTCCCCAAAAGTCCAATTTTTTTGCATATTTGAGGTGTGCCGAGAGTCCTGACAGGTTTTTGGAACGTTTCCCGGCGCTCCCTGGCCCAAAAACTATTTTTTTGACCATTTTTGAAATTTTGAAAAAATGCGTAACCACCCCCCCTTACGAAAAAGTCAAAAATTGACTTTCCCCAAAAGTCCAATTTTTTTGCATATTTGAGGTGTGCCGAGAGTCCTGACGGGTTTTTGGAACGTTTCCCGGCGCTCCCTGGCCCAAAAGTATTTTTTTACCGTTTTTGAAATTTTGAAAAAATGCGTAACCACCCCCCCTTACGAAAAAGTCAAAAATTGACTTTCCCCAAAAGTCCACTTTTTTTGCATATTTGGGCTGTGCCGAGAGTCCTGACTGGGTTTTGGAACGTTTTCCGGCGCTCCCTGGCCCAAAAGTGTTTTTTGACCGTTTTTGAAATTTTGAAAAAATGCGTAACCACCCCCCCTTACGAAAAAGTCAAAAATTGACTTTCCCCAAAAGTCCAATTTTTTTGCATATTTGAGGTGTGCCGAGAGTTCTGACGGGTTTTTGGAAAGTTTCCTGGCGCTCCCTGGCCCAAAAGTGTTTTTTGACCGTTTTTGAAATTTTGAAAAAATGCGTAACCACCCCCCCTTACGAAAAAGTCAAAAATTGACTTTCCCCAAAAGTCCACTTTTTTTGCATATTTGGGGTGTGCCGAGAGTCCTGACTGGGTTTTGGAACGTTTTCCGGCTCTCCCTGGCCCAAAAGTGTTTTTTGACCGTTTTTGAAATTTTGAAAAAATGCGTAACCACCCCCCCTTACGAAAAAGTCAAAAATTGACTTTCCCCAAAAGTCCAATTTTTTTGCATATTTGAGGTGTGCCGAGAGTTCTGACGGGTTTTTGGAAAGTTTCCTGGCGCTCCCTGGCCCAAAAGTGTTTTTTGACCGTTTTTGAAATTTTGAAAAAATGCGTAACCACCCCCCCTTACGAAAAAGTCAAAAATTGACTTTCCCCAAAAGTCCACTTTTTTTGCATATTTGGGGTGTGCCGAGAGTCCTGACTGGGTTTTGGAACGTTTTCCGGCTCTCCCTGGCCCAAAAGTGTTTTTTGACCGTTTTTGAAATTTTGAAAAAATGCGTAACCACCCCCCCTAACGATAATGTCAAAAATTGACTTTCCCCAAAAGTCCAATTTTTTTGCATATTTGGGCTGTACTGAGAGTCCTGACGGGTTTTTGGAATGTTTCCCGGCGCTCCCTGGACCAAAAGTGTTTTTTGACTGTTTTTGAAATTTTGAAAAAATGCGTAACCACCCCCCCTTACGAAAATGTCAAAAATTGACTTTCCCCAAAAGTCCAATTTTTTTGCATATTTGGGCTGTACTGAGAGTCCTGACGGGTTTTTGGAATGTTTCCCGGCGCTCCCTGGCCCAAAAGTGTTTTTTAACCGTTTTTGAAATTTTGAAAAAATTCGTAACCACCCCCCCTTACGAAAAAGTCAAAAATTGATTTTCCCCAAAAGTCCACTTTCTTTGCATATTTGAAGTGTGCAGAGAGTCCTGACGGGTTTTTGGAAAGTTTCCTGGCGCTCCCCGTCCCAAAAGTATTTTTTGACCGTTTTTGAAATTTTGAAAAAATGCGTAACCACCCCCCCTTACAAAAAATTCAAAAATTGACTTTCCCCAAAAGTCCACTTTTTTTGCATATTTGGGCTGTGCTGAGAGTCCTGACGGGTTTTTGGAACGTTTCCTGGCGCTCCCTGGCCCAAAAGTGTTTTTTGACAATTTTTGAAATTATGAAAAAATGCGTAACCACCCCCCCTTACGAAAATGTCAAAAATTGACTTTCCCCAAAAGTCCAATTTTTTTGCATATTTGAGGTGTGCCGAGAGTCCTGACGGGTTTTTGGAACGTTTCCCGGCGCTCCCTGGCCCAAAAGTATTTTTTTACCGTTTTTGAAATTTTGAAAAAATGCGTAACCACCCCCCCTTACGAAAAAGTCAAAAATTGATTTTCCCCAAAAGTCCACTTTCTTTGCATATTTGAGGTATGCAGAGAGTCCTGACGGGTTTTTGGAAAGTTTCCTGGCGCTCCCCGTCCCAAAAGTATTTTTTGACCGTTTTTGAAATTTTGAAAAAATGCGTAACCACCCCCCCTTACAAAAAATTCAAAAATTGACTTTCCCCAAAAGTCCACTTTTTTTGCATATTTGGGCTGTGCTGAGAGTCCTGACGGGTTTTTGGAACGTTTCCTGGCGCTCCCTGGCCCAAAAGTGTTTTTTGACAATTTTTGAAATTATGAAAAAATGCGTAACCACCCCCCCTTACGAAAATGTCAAAAATTGACTTTCCCCAAAAGTCCAATTTTTTTGCATATTTGGGCTTTGCTGAGAGTCCTGACTGGTTTTTGAAATGTTTCCCGGCGCTCCCTGGCCCAAAAGTGTTTTTTAACCGTTTTTGAAATTTTGAAAAAATTCGTAACCACCCCCCCTTACGAAAAAGTCAAAAATTGACTTTCCCCAAAAGTCCACTTTTTTTGCATATTTGGGCTGTGCCGAGAGTCCTGACAGGTTTTTGGAAAGTTTCCTGGCACTCCCTGGCCCAAAAGTGTTATATGACCGTTTTTGAAATTTTGAAAAAATGCGTAACCACCCCCCCTTACGAAAAAGTCAAAAATTGACTTTCCCCAAAAGTCCAATTTTTTTGCATATTTGAGGTGTGCCGAGAGTCCTGACGGGTTTTTGGAACGTTTCCCGGCGCTCCCTGGCCCAAAAGTATTTTTTTACCGTTTTTGAAATTTTGAAAAAATGCGTAACCACCCCCCCTTACGAAAAAGTCAAAAATTGATTTTCCCCAAAAGTCCACTTTCTTTGCATATTTGAGGTGTGCAGAGAGTCCTGACGGGTTTTTGGAAAGTTTCCTGGCGCTCCCTGTCCCAAAAGTATTTTTTGACCGTTTTTGAAATTTTGAAAAAATGCGTAACCACCCCCCCTTACAAAAAATTCAAAAATTGACTTTCCCCAAAAGTCCACTTTTTTTGCATATTTGGGCTGTGCTGAGAGTCCTGACGGGTTTTTGGAACGTTTCCTGGCGCTCCCTGGCCCAAAAGTGTTTTTTGACCATTTTTGAAATTATGAAAAAATGCGTAACCACCCCCCCTTACGAAAATGTCAAAAATTGACTTTCCCCAAAAGTCCACTTTTTTTGCATATTTGGGCTGTGCCGAGAGTCCTAACTGGGTTTTGGAACGTTTTCCGGCGCTCCCTGGCCTAAAAGTGTTTTTTGACCGTTTTTGAAATTTTGAAAAAATGCGTAACCACCCCCCCTTAAGAAAAAGTCAAAAATTGACTTTCCCCAAAAGTCCAATTTTTTTGCATATTTGAGGTGTGCCGAGAGTCCTGACGGGTTTTTGGAAAGTTTCCTGGCACTCCCTGGCCCAAAAGTGTTATATGACCGTTTTTGAAATTTTGAAAAAATGCGTAACCACCCCCCCTTACGAAAAAGTCAAAAATTGACTTTCCCCAAAAGTCCACTTTTTTTGCATATTTGGGGTGTGCCGAGAGTCCTGACTGGGTTTTGGAACGTTTTCCGGCTCTCCCTGGACCAAAAGTGTTTTTTGACCATTTTTGAAATTTTGAAAAAATGCGTAACCACCCCCCCTTACGAAAATGTCAAAAATTGACTTTCCCCAAAAGTCCAATTTTTTTGCATATTTGGGCTTTGCTGAGAGTCCTGACTGGTTTTTGAAACGTTTCCCGGCGCTCCCTGGCCCAAAAGTGTTTTTTAACCGTTTTTGAAATTTTGAAAAAATTCGTAACCACCCCCCCTTACGAAAAAGTCAAAAATTGACTTTCCCCAAAATTCCACTTTTTTAGCATATTTGGGCTGTGCCGAGAGTCCTGATGGGTTTTTGGAACGTTTCCCGGCGCTCCCTGGCCCAAAAGTATTTTTTGACCGTTTTTGAAATTTTGAAAAAATGCGTAACCACCCCCCCTTACGAAAAAGTCAAAAATTGACTTTCCCCAAAAGTCCACTTTTTTTGCATATTTGGGCTGTGCCGAGAGTCCTGACGGGTTTTTGAAACGTTTCCCGGCGCTCCCTGGCCCAAAAGTGTTTTTTGACCGTTTTTGAAATTTTGAAAAAATGCGTAACCACCCCCCCTTACGAAAAAGTCAAAAATTGACTTTCCCCAAAAGTCCAATTTTTTTGCATATTTGAGGTGTGCCGAGAGTCCTGACAGGTTTTTGGAACGTTTCCCGGCGCTCCCTGGCCCAAAAACTATTTTTTTGACCATTTTTGAAATTTTGAAAAAATGCGTAACCACCCCCCCTTACGAAAAAGTCAAAAATTGACTTTCCCCAAAAGTCCAATTTTTTTGCATATTTGAGGTGTGCCGAGAGTCCTGACGGGTTTTTGGAACGTTTCCCGGCGCTCCCTGGCCCAAAAGTATTTTTTACCGTTTTTGAAATTTTGAAAAAATGCGTAACCACCCCCCCTTACGAAAAAGTCAAAAATTGACTTTCCCCAAAAGTCCACTTTTTTTGCATATTTGGGCTGTGCCGAGAGTCCTGACTGGGTTTTGGAACGTTTTCCGGCGCTCCCTGGCCCAAAAGTGTTTTTTGACCGTTTTTGAAATTTTGAAAAAATGCGTAACCACCCCCCCTTACGAAAAAGTCAAAAATTGACTTTCCCCAAAAGTCCAATTTTTTTGCATATTTGAGGTGTGCCGAGAGTTCTGACGGGTTTTTGGAAAGTTTCCTGGCGCTCCCTGGCCCAAAAGTGTTTTTTGACCGTTTTTGAAATTTTGAAAAAATGCGTAACCACCCCCCCTTACGAAAAAGTCAAAAATTGACTTTCCCCAAAAGTCCACTTTTTTTGCATATTTGGGGTGTGCCGAGAGTCCTGACTGGGTTTTGGAACGTTTTCCGGCTCTCCCTGGCCCAAAAGTGTTTTTTGACCGTTTTTGAAATTTTGAAAAAATGCGTAACCACCCCCCCTTACGAAAAAGTCAAAAATTGACTTTCCCCAAAAGTCCAATTTTTTTGCATATTTGAGGTGTGCCGAGAGTTCTGACGGGTTTTTGGAAAGTTTCCTGGCGCTCCCTGGCCCAAAAGTGTTTTTTGACCGTTTTTGAAATTTTGAAAAAATGCGTAACCACCCCCCCTTACGAAAAAGTCAAAAATTGACTTTCCCCAAAAGTCCACTTTTTTTGCATATTTGGGGTGTGCCGAGAGTCCTGACTGGGTTTTGGAACGTTTTCCGGCTCTCCCTGGCCCAAAAGTGTTTTTTGACCGTTTTTGAAATTTTGAAAAAATGCGTAACCACCCCCCCTAACGATAATGTCAAAAATTGACTTTCCCCAAAAGTCCAATTTTTTTGCATATTTGGGCTGTACTGAGAGTCCTGACGGGTTTTTGGAATGTTTCCCGGCGCTCCCTGGACCAAAAGTGTTTTTTGACTGTTTTTGAAATTTTGAAAAAATGCGTAACCACCCCCCCTTACGAAAATGTCAAAAATTGACTTTCCCCAAAAGTCCAATTTTTTTGCATATTTGGGCTGTACTGAGAGTCCTGACGGGTTTTTGGAATGTTTCCCGGCGCTCCCTGGCCCAAAAGTGTTTTTTAACCGTTTTTGAAATTTTGAAAAAATTCGTAACCACCCCCCCTTACGAAAAAGTCAAAAATTGACTTTCCCCAAAATTCCACTTTTTTTGCATATTTGGGCTGTGCCGAGAGTCCTGATGGGTTTTTGGAACGTTTCCCGGCGCTCCCTGGCCCAAAAGTATTTTTTGACCGTTTTTGAAATTTTGAAAAAATGCGTAACCACCCCCCCTTACGAAAAAGTCAAAAATTGACTTTCCCCAAAAGTCCACTTTTTTTGCATATTTGGGCTGTGCCGAGAGTCCTGACGGGTTTTTGAAACGTTTCCCGGCGCTCCCTGGCCCAAAAGTGTTTTTTGACCGTTTTTGAAATTTTGAAAAAATGCATAACCACCCCCCCTTACGAAAAAGTCAAAAATTGACTTTCCCCAAAAGTCCAATTTTTTTGCATATTTGAGGTGTGCCGAGAGTCCTGACAGGTTTTTGGAACGTTTCCCGGCGCTCCCTGGCCCAAAAACTATTTTTTTGACCATTTTTGAAATTTTGAAAAAATGCGTAACCACCCCCCCTTACGAAAAAGTCAAAAATTGATTTTCCCCAAAAGTCCACTTTCTTTGCATATTTGAAGTGTGCAGAGAGTCCTGACGGGTTTTTGGAAAGTTTCCTGGCGCTCCCCGTCCCAAAAGTATTTTTTGACCGTTTTTGAAATTTTGAAAAAATGCGTAACCACCCCCCCTTACAAAAAATTCAAAAATTGACTTTCCCCAAAAGTCCACTTTTTTTGCATATTTGGGCTGTGCTGAGAGTCCTGACGGGTTTTTGGAACGTTTCCTGGCGCTCCCTGGCCCAAAAGTGTTTTTTGACAATTTTTGAAATTATGAAAAAATGCGTAACCACCCCCCCTTACGAAAATGTCAAAAATTGACTTTCCCCAAAAGTCCAATTTTTTTGCATATTTGAGGTGTGCCGAGAGTCCTGACGGGTTTTTGGAACGTTTCCCGGCGCTCCCTGGCCCAAAAGTATTTTTTTACCGTTTTTGAAATTTTGAAAAAATGCGTAACCACCCCCCCTTACGAAAAAGTCAAAAATTGATTTTCCCCAAAAGTCCACTTTCTTTGCATATTTGAGGTATGCAGAGAGTCCTGACGGGTTTTTGGAAAGTTTCCTGGCGCTCCCCGTCCCAAAAGTATTTTTTGACCGTTTTTGAAATTTTGAAAAAATGCGTAACCACCCCCCCTTACAAAAAATTCAAAAATTGACTTTCCCCAAAAGTCCACTTTTTTTGCATATTTGGGCTGTGCTGAGAGTCCTGACGGGTTTTTGGAACGTTTCCTGGCGCTCCCTGGCCCAAAAGTGTTTTTTGACAATTTTTGAAATTATGAAAAAATGCGTAACCACCCCCCCTTACGAAAATGTCAAAAATTGACTTTCCCCAAAAGTCCAATTTTTTTGCATATTTGGGCTTTGCTGAGAGTCCTGACTGGTTTTTGAAATGTTTCCCGGCGCTCCCTGGCCCAAAAGTGTTTTTTAACCGTTTTTGAAATTTTGAAAAAATTCGTAACCACCCCCCCTTACGAAAAAGTCAAAAATTGACTTTCCCCAAAAGTCCACTTTTTTTGCATATTTGGGCTGTGCCGAGAGTCCTGACAGGTTTTTGGAAAGTTTCCTGGCACTCCCTGGCCCAAAAGTGTTATATGACCGTTTTTGAAATTTTGAAAAAATGCGTAACCACCCCCCCTTACGAAAAAGTCAAAAATTGACTTTCCCCAAAAGTCCAATTTTTTTGCATATTTGAGGTGTGCCGAGAGTCCTGACGGGTTTTTGGAACGTTTCCCGGCGCTCCCTGGCCCAAAAGTATTTTTTTACCGTTTTTGAAATTTTGAAAAAATGCGTAACCACCCCCCCTTACGAAAAAGTCAAAAATTGATTTTCCCCAAAAGTCCACTTTCTTTGCATATTTGAGGTGTGCAGAGAGTCCTGACGGGTTTTTGGAAAGTTTCCTGGCGCTCCCTGTCCCAAAAGTATTTTTTGACCGTTTTTGAAATTTTGAAAAAATGCGTAACCACCCCCCCTTACAAAAAATTCAAAAATTGACTTTCCCCAAAAGTCCACTTTTTTTGCATATTTGGGCTGTGCTGAGAGTCCTGACGGGTTTTTGGAACGTTTCCTGGCGCTCCCTGGCCCAAAAGTGTTTTTTGACCATTTTTGAAATTATGAAAAAATGCGTAACCACCCCCCCTTACGAAAATGTCAAAAATTGACTTTCCCCAAAAGTCCACTTTTTTTGCATATTTGGGCTGTGCCGAGAGTCCTAACTGGGTTTTGGAACGTTTTCCGGCGCTCCCTGGCCTAAAAGTGTTTTTTGACCGTTTTTGAAATTTTGAAAAAATGCGTAACCACCCCCCCTTAAGAAAAAGTCAAAAATTGACTTTCCCCAAAAGTCCAATTTTTTTGCATATTTGAGGTGTGCCGAGAGTCCTGACGGGTTTTTGGAAAGTTTCCTGGCACTCCCTGGCCCAAAAGTGTTATATGACCGTTTTTGAAATTTTGAAAAAATGCGTAACCACCCCCCCTTACGAAAAAGTCAAAAATTGACTTTCCCCAAAAGTCCACTTTTTTTGCATATTTGGGGTGTGCCGAGAGTCCTGACTGGGTTTTGGAACGTTTTCCGGCTCTCCCTGGACCAAAAGTGTTTTTTGACCATTTTTGAAATTTTGAAAAAATGCGTAACCACCCCCCCTTACGAAAATGTCAAAAATTGACTTTCCCCAAAAGTCCAATTTTTTTGCATATTTGGGCTTTGCTGAGAGTCCTGACTGGTTTTTGAAACGTTTCCCGGCGCTCCCTGGCCCAAAAGTGTTTTTTAACCGTTTTTGAAATTTTGAAAAAATTCGTAACCACCCCCCCTTACGAAAAAGTCAAAAATTGACTTTCCCCAAAATTCCACTTTTTTAGCATATTTGGGCTGTGCCGAGAGTCCTGATGGGTTTTTGGAACGTTTCCCGGCGCTCCCTGGCCCAAAAGTATTTTTTGACCGTTTTTGAAATTTTGAAAAAATGCGTAACCACCCCCCCTTACGAAAAAGTCAAAAATTGACTTTCCCCAAAAGTCCACTTTTTTTGCATATTTGGGCTGTGCCGAGAGTCCTGACGGGTTTTTGAAACGTTTCCCGGCGCTCCCTGGCCCAAAAGTGTTTTTTGACCGTTTTTGAAATTTTGAAAAAATGCGTAACCACCCCCCCTTACGAAAAAGTCAAAAATTGACTTTCCCCAAAAGTCCAATTTTTTTGCATATTTGAGGTGTGCCGAGAGTCCTGACAGGTTTTTGGAACGTTTCCCGGCGCTCCCTGGCCCAAAAACTATTTTTTTGACCATTTTTGAAATTTTGAAAAAATGCGTAACCACCCCCCCTTACGAAAAAGTCAAAAATTGACTTTCCCCAAAAGTCCAATTTTTTTGCATATTTGAGGTGTGCCGAGAGTCCTGACGGGTTTTTGGAACGTTTCCCGGCGCTCCCTGGCCCAAAAGTATTTTTTACCGTTTTTGAAATTTTGAAAAAATGCGTAACCACCCCCCCTTACGAAAAAGTCAAAAATTGACTTTCCCCAAAAGTCCACTTTTTTTGCATATTTGGGCTGTGCCGAGAGTCCTGACTGGGTTTTGGAACGTTTTCCGGCGCTCCCTGGCCCAAAAGTGTTTTTTGACCGTTTTTGAAATTTTGAAAAAATGCGTAACCACCCCCCCTTACGAAAAAGTCAAAAATTGACTTTCCCCAAAAGTCCAATTTTTTTGCATATTTGAGGTGTGCCGAGAGTTCTGACGGGTTTTTGGAAAGTTTCCTGGCGCTCCCTGGCCCAAAAGTGTTTTTTGACCGTTTTTGAAATTTTGAAAAAATGCGTAACCACCCCCCCTTACGAAAAAGTCAAAAATTGACTTTCCCCAAAAGTCCACTTTTTTTGCATATTTGGGGTGTGCCGAGAGTCCTGACTGGGTTTTGGAACGTTTTCCGGCTCTCCCTGGCCCAAAAGTGTTTTTTGACCGTTTTTGAAATTTTGAAAAAATGCGTAACCACCCCCCCTTACGAAAAAGTCAAAAATTGACTTTCCCCAAAAGTCCAATTTTTTTGCATATTTGAGGTGTGCCGAGAGTTCTGACGGGTTTTTGGAAAGTTTCCTGGCGCTCCCTGGCCCAAAAGTGTTTTTTGACCGTTTTTGAAATTTTGAAAAAATGCGTAACCACCCCCCCTTACGAAAAAGTCAAAAATTGACTTTCCCCAAAAGTCCACTTTTTTTGCATATTTGGGGTGTGCCGAGAGTCCTGACTGGGTTTTGGAACGTTTTCCGGCTCTCCCTGGCCCAAAAGTGTTTTTTGACCGTTTTTGAAATTTTGAAAAAATGCGTAACCACCCCCCCTAACGATAATGTCAAAAATTGACTTTCCCCAAAAGTCCAATTTTTTTGCATATTTGGGCTGTACTGAGAGTCCTGACGGGTTTTTGGAATGTTTCCCGGCGCTCCCTGGACCAAAAGTGTTTTTTGACTGTTTTTGAAATTTTGAAAAAATGCGTAACCACCCCCCCTTACAAAAAAGTCAAAAATTGACTTTCCCCAAAAGTCCAATTTTTTTGCATATTTGGGCTGTACTGAGAGTCCTGACGGGTTTTTGGAATGTTTCCCGGCGCTCCCTGGCCCAAAAGTGTTTTTTAACCGTTTTTGAAATTTTGAAAAAATTCGTAACCACCCCCCCTTACGAAAAAGTCAAAAATTGACTTTCCCCAAAATTCCACTTTTTTTGCATATTTGGGCTGTGCCGAGAGTCCTGATGGGTTTTTGGAACGTTTCCCGGCGCTCCCTGGCCCAAAAGTATTTTTTGACCGTTTTTGAAATTTTGAAAAAATGCGTAACCACCCCCCCTTACGAAAAAGTCAAAAATTGACTTTCCCCAAAAGTCCACTTTTTTTGCATATTTGGGCTGTGCCGAGAGTCCTGACGGGTTTTTGAAACGTTTCCCGGCGCTCCCTGGCCCAAAAGTGTTTTTTGACCGTTTTTGAAATTTTGAAAAAATGCATAACCACCCCCCCTTACGAAAAAGTCAAAAATTGACTTTCCCCAAAAGTCCAATTTTTTTGCATATTTGAGGTGTGCCGAGAGTTCTGACGGGTTTTTGGAAAGTTTCCTGGCGCTCCCTGGCCCAAAAGTGTTTTTTGACCGTTTTTGAAATTTTGAAAAAATGCGTAACCACCCCCCCTTACGAAAAAGTCAAAAATTGACTTTCCCCAAAAGTCCACTTTTTTTGCATATTTGGGGTGTGCCGAGAGTTCTGACGGGTTTTTGGAACGTTTTCCGGCTCTCCCTGGCCCAAAAGTGTTTTTTGACCGTTTTTGAAATTTTGAAAAAATGCGTAACCACCCCCCCTTACGAAAAAGTCAAAAATTGACTTTCCCCAAAAGTCCACTTTTTTTGCATATTTGGGGTGTGCCGAGAGTCCTGACTGGGTTTTGGAACGTTTTCCGGCTCTCCCTGGCCCAAAAGTGTTTTTTGACCGTTTTTGAAATTTTGAAAAAATGCGTAACCACCCCCCCTAACGATAATGTCAAAAATTGACTTTCCCCAAAAGTCCAATTTTTTTGCATATTTGGGCTGTACTGAGAGTCCTGACGGGTTTTTGGAATGTTTCCCGGCGCTCCCTGGACCAAAAGTGTTTTTTGACTGTTTTTGAAATTTTGAAAAAATGCGTAACCACCCCCCCTTACGAAAATGTCAAAAATTGACTTTCCCCAAAAGTCCAATTTTTTTGCATATTTGGGCTGTGCCGAGAGTCCTGACGGGTTTTTGAAACGTTTCCCGACGCTCCCTGGCCCAAAAGTGTTTTTTGACCGTTTTTGAAATTTTGAAAAAATGGGTAACCACCCCCCCTTACGAAAAAGTCAAAAATTGACTTTCCCCAAAAGTCCACTTTTTTTGCATATTTGGGCTGTGCCGAGAGTCCTGATGGGTTTTTGGAACGTTTCCCGGCGCTCCCTGGCCCAAAAGTATTTTTTGACCGTTTTTGAAATTTTGAAAAAATGCGTAACCACCCCCCCTTACGAAAAAGTCAAAAATTGACTTTCCCCAAAAGTCCACTTTTTTTGCATATTTGGGCTGTGCCGAGAGTCCTGACGGGTTTTTGAAACGTTTCCCGACGCTCCCTGGCCCAAAAGTGTTTTTTGACCGTTTTTGAAATTTTGAAAAAATGCGTAACCACCCCCCCTTACGAAAAAGTCAAAAACTGACTTTCCCCAAAAGTCGAATTTTTTTGCATATTTGGGCTGTGCCGAGAGTCCTGACAGGTTTTTGGAACGTTTCCCAGCGCTCCCTGGCCCAAAAGTGTTTTTTGACCGTTTTTGAAATTTTGAAAAAATGCGTAACCACCCCCCCTTACGAAAAAGTCAAAAATTGACTTTCCCCAAAAGTCCAATTTTTTTGCATATTTGAGTTGTGCCGAGAGTCCTGACAGGTTTTTGGAAAGTTTCCTGACACTCCCTGGCCCAAAAGTGTTATATGACCGTTTTTGAAATTTTGAAAAAATGCGTAACCAACCCCCCTTACGAAAAAGTCAAAAATTGACTTTCCCCAAAAGTCCAATTTTTTTGCATATTTGGGCTGTGCCGAGAGTCCTGACGGGTTTTTGGAAAGTTTCCTGGCGCTCCCTGGCCCAAAAGTGTTTTTTGACCGTTTTTGAAATTTTGAAAAAATGCGTAACCACCCCCCCTTACGAAAAAGTCAAAAATTGACTTTCCCCAAAAGTCCAATTTTTTTGCATATTTTTGCTGTGCCGAGAGTCCTGACGGGTTTTTGGAAAGTTTCCTGGCGCTCCCTGGCCCAAAAGTGTTTTTTGACCGTTTTTGAAATTTTGAAAAAATGCGTAACCACCCCCCCTTACGAAAAAGTCAAAAATTGACTTTCCCCAAAAGTCCAATTTTTTTGCATATTTGAGGTGTGCCGAGAGTCCTGACGGGTTTTTGGAACGTTTCCCGGCGCTCCCTGGCCCAAAAGTGTTTTTTGACCGTTTTTGAAATTTTGAAAAAATGCGTAACCACCCCCCCTTACGAAAAAGTCAAAAATTGACTTTCCCCAAAAGTCCAATTTTTTTGCATATTTGAGGTGTGCCGAGAGTCCTGACAGGTTTTTGGAAAGTTTCCTGGCGCTCCCTGGCCCAAAAGTGTTTTTTGACCGTTTTTGAAATTTTGAAAAAATTCGTAACCACCCCCCCTTACGAAAAAGTCAAAAATTGACTTTCCCCAAAAGTCCACTTTTTTTGCATATTTGGGCTGTGCCGAGAGTCCTGATGGGTTTTTGGAACGTTTCCCGGCGCTCCCTGGCCCAAAAGTATTTTTTGACCGTTTTTGAAATTTTGAAAAAATGCGTAACCACCCCCCCTTACGAAAAAGTCAAAAATTGACTTTCCCCAAAAGTCCACTTTTTTTGCATATTTGGGCTGTGCCGAGAGTCCTGACGGGTTTTTGAAACGTTTCCCGGCGCTCCCTGGCCCAAAAGTGTTTTTTGACCGTTTTTGAAATTTTGAAAAAATGCGTAACCACCCCCCCTTACGAAAAAGTCAAAAATTGACTTTCCCCAAAAGTCCAATTTTTTTGCATATTTGGGCTTTGCTGAGAGTCCTGACTGGTTTTTGAAACGTTTCCCGGCGCTCCCTGGCCCAAAAGTGTTTTTTAACCGTTTTTGAAATTTTGAAAAAATTCGTAACCACCCCCCCTTACGAAAAAGTCAAAAATTGACTTTCCCCAAAAGTCCACTTTTTTTGCATATTTGGGCTGTGCCGAGAGTCCTGATGGGTTTTTGGAACGTTTCCCGGCGCTCCCTGGCCCAAAAGTGTTTTTTAACCGTTTTTGAAATTTTGAAAAAATGCGTAACCACCCCCCCTTACGAAAAAGTCAAAAATTGACTTTCCCCAAAAGTCCACTTTTTTTGCATATTTGGGCTGTGCCGAGAGTCCTGACAGGTTTTTGGAACGTTTCCCAGCGCTCCCTGGCCCAAAAGTGTTTTTTGAGCGTTTTTGAAATTTTGAAAAAATGCGTAACCACCCCCCCTTACGAAAAAGTCAAAAATTGACTTTCCCCAAAAGTCCAATTTTTTTGCATATTTGAGTTGTGCCGAGAGTCCTGACAGGTTTTTGGAAAGTTTCCTGGCACTCCCTGGACCAAAAGTGTTTTTAGACTGTTTTTGAAATTTTGAAAAAATGCGTAACCACCCCCCCTTACGAAAATGTCAAAAATTGACTTTCCCCAAAAGTCCAATTTTTTTGCATATTTGGGCTTTGCTGAGAGTCCTGACTGGTTTTTGAAACGTTTCCCGGCGCTCCCTGGCCCAAAAGTGTTTTTTAACCGTTTTTGAAATTTTGAAAAAATTTGTAACCACGCCCCCTTACGAAAAAGTCAAAAATTGACTTTCCCCAAAAGTCCACTTTTTTTGCATATTTGGGCTGTGCCGAGAGTCCTGATGGGTTTTTGGAACGTTTCCCGGCGCTCCCTGGCCCAAAAGTATTTTTTGACCGTTTTTGAAATTTTGAAAAAATGCGTAACCACCCCCCCTTACGAAAAAGTCAAAAATTGACTTTCCCCAAAAGTCCACTTTTTTTGCATATTTGGGCTGTGCCGAGAGTCCTGACGGGTTTTTGAAACGTTTCCCGGCGCTCCCTGGCCCAAAAGTGTTTTTTGACCGTTTTTGAAATTTTGAAAAAATGCGTAACCACCCCCCCTTACGAAAAAGTCAAAAATTGACTTTCCCCAAAAGTCGAATTTTTTTGCATATTTGGGCTGTGCCGAGAGTCCTGACAGGTTTTTGGAACGTTTCCCAGCGCTCCCTGGCCCAAAAGTGTTTTTTGAGCGTTTTTGAAATTTTGAAAAAATGCGTAACCACCCCCCCTTACGAAAAAGTCAAAAATTGACTTTCCCCAAAAGTCCAATTTTTTTGCATATTTGAGTTGTGCCGAGAGTCCTGACAGGTTTTTGGAAGGTTTCCTGGCACTCCCTGGCCCAAAAGTGTTATATGACCGTTTTTGAAATTTTGAAAAAATGCGTAACCAACCCCCCTTACGAAAAAGTCAAAAATTGACTTTCCCCAAAAGTCCAATTTTTTTGCATATTTGGGCTGTGCCGAGAGTCCTGACGGGTTTTTGGAAAGTTTCCTGGCGCTCCCTGGCCCAAAAGTGTTTTTTGACCGTTTTTGAAATTTTGAAAAAATGCGTAACCACCCCCCCTTACGAAAAAGTCAAAAATTGACTTTCCCCAAAAGTCCACTTTTTTTGCATATTTGGGCTGTGCCGAGAGTCCTGACGGGTTTTTGAAACGTTTCCCGGCGCTCCCTGGCCCAAAAGTGTTTTTTGACCGTTTTTGAAATTTTGAAAAAATGCGTAACCACCCCCCCTTACGAAAAAGTCAAAAATTGACTTTCCCCAAAAGTCCAATTTTTTTGCATATTTGAGGTGTGCCGAGAGTCCTGACGGGTTTTTGGAACGTTTCCCGGCGCTCCCTGGCCCAAAAGTATTTTTTTACCGTTTTTGAAATTTTGAAAAAATGCGTAACCACCCCCCCTTACGAAAAAGTAAAATTGATTTTCCCCAAAAGTCCACTTTCTTTGCATATTTGAGGTGTGCAGAGAGTCCTGAAGGGTTTTTGGAAAGTTTCCTGGTTCTCCCTGTCCCAAAAGTATTTTTTGACCGTTTTTGAAATTTTGAAAAAATGCGTAACCACCCCCCCTTCCAAAAAATTCAAAAATTGACTTTCCCCAAAAGTCCACTTTTTTTGCATATTTGGGCTGTGCTGAGAGTCCTGACGGGTTTTTGGAACGTTTCCTGGCGCTCCCTGGCCCAAAAGTGTTTTTTGACCATTTTTGAAATTATAAAAAAATGCGTAACCACCCCCCCTTACGAAAATGTCAAAAATTGACTTTCCCCAAAAGTCCACTTTTTTTGCATATTTGGGCTGTGCCGAGAGTCCTGACTGGGTTTTGGAACGTTTTCCGGCGCTCCCTGGCCCAAAAGTGTTTTTTGACCGTTTTTGAAATTTTGAAAAAATGCGTAACCACCCCCCCTTACGAAAAAGTCAAAAATTGACTTTCCCCAAAAGTCCAATTTTTTTGCATATTTGAGGTGTGCCGAGAGTCCTGACGGGTTTTTGGAAAGTTTCCTGGCGCTCCCTGGCCCAAAAGTGTTTTTTGACCGTTTTTGAAATTTTGAAAAAATTCGTAACCACCCCCCCCTTACAAAAAGGTCAAAAATTGACTTTCCCCAAAAGTCCACTTTTTTTGCATATTTGGGCTGTGCCGAGAGTCCTGATGGGTTTTTGGAACGTTTCCCGGCGCTCCCTGGCCCAAAAGTATTTTTTGACCGTTTTTGAAATTTTGAAAAAATGCGTAACCACCCCCCCTTACGAAAAAGTCAAAAATTGACTTTCCCCAAAAGTCCACTTTTTTTGCATATTTGGGCTGTGCCGAGAGTCCTGACGGGTTTTTGAAACGTTTCCCGGCGCTCCCTGGCCCAAAAGTGTTTTTTGACCGTTTTTGAAATTTTGAAAAAATGCGTAACCACCCCCCCTTACGAAAAAGTCAAAAATTGACTTTCCCCAAAAGTCCACTTTTTTTGCATATTTGAGTTGTGCCGAGAGTCCTGACAGGTTTTTGGAAGGTTTCCTGGCACTCCCTGGCCCAAAAGTGTTATATGACCGTTTTTGAAATTTTGAAAAAATGCGTAACCAACCCCCCTTACGAAAAAGTCAAAAATTGACTTTCCCCAAAAGTCCAATTTTTTTGCATATTTGGGCTGTGCCGAGAGTCCTGACGGGTTTTTGGAAAGTTTCCTGGCGCTCCCTGGCCCAAAAGTGTTTTTTGACCGTTTTTGAAATTTTGAAAAAATGCGTAACCACCCCCCCTTACGAAAAAGTCAAAAATTGACTTTCCCCAAAAGTCCAATTTTTTTGCATATTTTTGCTGTGCCGAGAGTCCTGACGGGTTTTTGGAAAGTTTCCTGGCGCTCCCTGGCCCAAAAGTGTTTTTTGACCGTTTTTGAAATTTTGAAAAAATGCGTAACCACCCCCCCTTACGAAAAAGTCAAAAATTGACTTTCCCCAAAAGTCCACTTTTTTTGCATATTTGGGCTGTGCCGAGAGTCCTGACGGGTTTTTGAAACGTTTCCCGGCGCTCCCTGGCCCAAAAGTGTTTTTTGAGCGTTTTTGAAATTTTGAAAAAATGCGTAACCACCCCCCCTTACGAAAAAGTCAAAAATTGACTTTCCCCAAAAGTCCAATTTTTTTGCATATTTGAGTTGTGCCGAGAGTCCTGACAGGTTTTTGGAAAGTTTCCCGGCGCTCCCTGGCCCAAAAGTGTTTTTTAACCGTTTTTGAAATTTTGAAAAAATGCGTAACCACCCCCCCTTACGAAAAAGTCAAAAATTGACTTTCCCCAAAAGTCCACTTTTTTTGCATATTTGGGCTGTGCCGAGAGTCCTGACAGGTTTTTGGAACGTTTCCCAGCGCTCCCTGGCCCAAAAGTGTTTTTTGAGCGTTTTTGAAATTTTGAAAAAATGCGTAACCACCCCCCCTTACGAAAAAGTCAAAAATTGACTTTCCCCAAAAGTCCAATTTTTTTGCATATTTGAGTTGTGCCGAGAGTCCTGACAGGTTTTTGGAAAGTTTCCTGGCACTCCCTGGCCCAAAAGTGTTATATGACCGTTTTTGAAATTTTGAAAAAATGCGTAACCACCCCCCCTTACGAAAAAGTCAAAAATTGACTTTCCCCAAAAGTCCAATTTTTTTGCATATTTGGGCTGTGCCGAGAGTCCTGACGGGTTTTTGGAAAGTTTCCTGGCGCTCCCTGGCCCAAAAGTGTTTTTTGACCGTTTTTGAAATTTTGAAAAAATGCGTAACCACCCCCCCTTACGAAAAAGTCAAAAATTGACTTTCCCCAAAAGTCCACTTTTTTTGCACATTTGGGGTGTGCCGAGAGTCCTGACTGGGTTTTGGAACGTTTTCCGGCTCTCCCTGGCCCAAAAGTGTTTTTTGACCGTTTTTGAAATTTTGAAAAAATGCGTAACCACCCCCCTTACGATAATGTCAAAAATTGACTTTCCCCAAAAGTCCAATTTTTTTGCATATTTGGGCTGTACTGAGAGTCCTGACTGGTTTTTGGAATGTTTCCCGGCGCCCCCTGGACCAAAAGTGTTTTTAGACTGTTTTTGAAATTTTGAAAAAATGCGTAACCACCCCCCCTTACGAAAATGTCAAAAATTGACTTTCCCCAAAAGTCCAATTTTTTTGCATATTTGGGCTTTGCTGAGAGTCCTGACTGGTTTTTGAAACGTTTCCCGGCGCTCCCTGGCCCAAAAGTGTTTTTTAACCGTTTTTGAAATTTTGAAAAAATTTGTAACCACGCCCCCTTACGAAAAAGTCAAAAATTGACTTTCCCCAAAAGTCCACTTTTTTTGCATATTTGGGCTGTGCCGAGAGTCCTGATGGGTTTTTGGAACGTTTCCCGGCGCTCCCTGGCCCAAAAGTGTTTTTTGACCGTTTTTGAAATTTTGAAAAAATGCGTAACCACCCCCCCTTACGAAAAAGTCAAAAATTGACTTTCCCCAAAAGTCCACTTTTTTTGCATATTTGAGTTGTGCCGAGAGTCCTGACAGGTTTTTGGAAGGTTTCCTGGCACTCCCTGGCCCAAAAGTGTTATATGACCGTTTTTGAAATTTTGAAAAAATGCGTAACCAACCCCCCTTACGAAAAAGTCAAAAATTGACTTTCCCCAAAAGTCCAATTTTTTTGCATATTTGGGCTGTGCCGAGAGTCCTGACGGGTTTTTGGAAAGTTTCCTGGCGCTCCCTGGCCCAAAAGTGTTTTTTGACCGTTTTTGAAATTTTGAAAAAATGCGTAACCACCCCCCCTTACGAAAAAGTCAAAAATTGACTTTCCCCAAAAGTCCACTTTTTTTGCATATTTGGGCTGTGCCGAGAGTCCTGACGGGTTTTTGAAACGTTTCCCGGCGCTCCCTGGCCCAAAAGTGTTTTTTGACCGTTTTTGAAATTTTGAAAAAATGCGTAACCACCCCCCCTTACGAAAAAGTCAAAAAATGACTTTCCCCAAAAGTCGAATTTTTTTGCATATTTGGGCTGTGCCGAGAGTCCTGACAGGTTTTTGGAACGTTTCCCAGCGCTCCCTGGCCCAAAAGTGTTTTTTGAGCGTTTTTGAAATTTTGAAAAAATGCGTAACCACCCCCCCTTACGAAAAAGTCAAAAATTGACTTTCCCCAAAAGTCCAATTTTTTTGCATATTTGAGTTGTGCCGAGAGTCCTGACAGGTTTTTGGAAGGTTTCCTGGCACTCCCTGGCCCAAAAGTGTTATATGACCGTTTTTGAAATTTTGAAAAAATGCGTAACCAACCCCCCTTACGAAAAAGTCAAAAATTGACTTTCCCCAAAAGTCCAATTTTTTTGCATATTTGGGCTGTGCCGAGAGTCCTGACGGGTTTTTGGAAAGTTTCCTGGCGCTCCCTGGCCCAAAAGTGTTTTTTGACCGTTTTTGAAATTTTGAAAAAATGCGTAACCACCCCCCCTTACGAAAAAGTCAAAAATTGACTTTCCCCAAAAGTCCAATTTTTTTGCATATTTTTGCTGTGCCGAGAGTCCTGACGGGTTTTTGGAAAGTTTCCTGGCGCTCCCTGGCCCAAAAGTGTTTTTTGACCGTTTTTGAAATTTTGAAAAAATGCGTAACCACCCCCCCTTACGAAAAAGTCAAAAATTGACTTTCCCCAAAAGTCCACTTTTTTTGCATATTTGGGCTGTGCCGAGAGTCCTGACGGGTTTTTGAAACGTTTCCCGGCGCTCCCTGGCCCAAAAGTGATTTTTGAGCGTTTTTGAAATTTTGAAAAAATGCGTAACCACCCCCCCTTACGAAAAAGTCAAAAATTGACTTTCCCCAAAAGTCCAATTTTTTTGCATATTTGAGTTGTGCCGAGAGTCCTGACAGGTTTTTGGAAAGTTTCCTGGCACTCCCTGGCCCAAAAGTGTTATATGACCGTTTTTGAAATTTTGAAAAAATGTGTAACCAACCCCCCTTACGAAAAAGTCAAAAATTGACTTTCCCCAAAAGTCCAATTTTTTTGCATATTTGGGCTGTGCCGAGAGTCCTGACGGGTTTTTGGAAAGTTTCCTGGCGCTCCCTGGCCCAAAAGTGTTTTTTGACCGTTTTTGAAATTTTGAAAAAATGCGTAACCACCCCCCCTTACGAAAAAGTCAAAAATTGACTTTCCCCAAAAGTCCAATTTTTTTGCATATTTTTGCTGTGCCGAGAGTCCTGACGGGTTTTTGGAAAGTTTCCTGGCGCTCCCTGGCCCAAAAGTGTTTTTTGACCGTTTTTGAAATTTTGAAAAAATGCGTAACCACCCCCCCTTACGAAAAAGTCAAAAATTGACTTTCCCCAAAAGTCCAATTTTTTTGCATATTTGAGGTGTGCCGAGAGTCCTGACGGGTTTTTGGAACGTTTCCCGGCGCTCCCTGGCCCAAAAGTATTTTTTTACCGTTTTTGAAATTTTGAAAAAATGCGTAACCACCCCCCCTTACGAAAAAGTAAAATTGATTTTCCCCAAAAGTCCACTTTCTTTGCATATTTGAGGTGTGCAGAGAGTCCTGAAGGGTTTTTGGAAAGTTTCCTGGCGCTCCCTGTCCCAAAAGTATTTTTTGACCGTTTTTGAAATTTTGAAAAAATGCGTAACCACCCCCCCTTACAAAAAATTCAAAAATTGACTTTCCCCAAAAGTCCACTTTTTTTGCATATTTGGGCTGTGCTGAGAGTCCTGACGGGTTTTTGGAACGTTTCCTGGCGCTCCCCGGCCCAAAAGTGTTTTTTGACCATTTTTGAAATTATAAAAAAATGCGTAACCACCCCCCCTTACGAAAATGTCAAAAATTGACTTTCCCCAAAAGTCCACTTTTTTTGCATATTTGGGCTGTGCCGAGAGTCCTGACTGGGTTTTGGAACGTTTTCCGGCGCTCCCTGGCCCAAAAGTGTTTTTTGACCGTTTTTGAAATTTTGAAAAAATGCGTAACCACCCCCCCTTACGAAAAAGTCAAAAATTGACTTTCCCCAAAAGTCCAATTTTTTTGCATATTTGAGGTGTGCCGAGAGTCCTGACGGGTTTTTGGAAAGTTTCCTGGCGCTCCCTGGCCCAAAAGTGTTTTTTGACCGTTTTTGAAATTTTGAAAAAATTCGTAACCACCCCCCCTTACAAAAAGGTCAAAAATTGACTTTCCCCAAAAGTCCACTTTTTTTGCATATTTGGGCTGTGCCGAGAGTCCTGATGGGTTTTTGGAACGTTTCCCGGCGCTCCCTGGCCCAAAAGTATTTTTTGACCGTTTTTGAAATTTTGAAAAAATGCGTAACCACCCCCCCTTACGAAAAAGTCAAAAATTGACTTTCCCCAAAAGTCCACTTTTTTTGCATATTTGGGCTGTGCCGAGAGTCCTGACGGGTTTTTGAAACGTTTCCCGGCGCTCCCTGGCCCAAAAGTGTTTTTTGACCGTTTTTGAAATTTTGAAAAAATGCGTAACCACCCCCCCTTACGAAAAAGTCAAAAATTGACTTTCCCCAAAAGTCCAATTTTTTTGCATATTTGAGTTGTGCCGAGAGTCCTGACAGGTTTTTGGAAGGTTTCCTGGCACTCCCTGGCCCAAAAGTGTTATATGACCGTTTTTGAAATTTTGAAAAAATGCGTAACCAACCCCCCTTACGAAAAAGTCAAAAATTGACTTTCCCCAAAAGTCCAATTTTTTTGCATATTTGGGCTGTGCCGAGAGTCCTGACGGGTTTTTGGAAAGTTTCCTGGCGCTCCCTGGCCCAAAAGTGTTTTTTGACCGTTTTTGAAATTTTGAAAAAATGCGTAACCACCCCCCCTTACGAAAAAGTCAAAAATTGACTTTCCCCAAAAGTCCAATTTTTTTGCATATTTTTGCTGTGCCGAGAGTCCTGACGGGTTTTTGGAAAGTTTCCTGGCGCTCCCTGGCCCAAAAGTGTTTTTTGACCGTTTTTGAAATTTTGAAAAAATGCGTAACCACCCCCCCTTACGAAAAAGTCAAAAATTGACTTTCCCCAAAAGTCCACTTTTTTTGCATATTTGGGCTGTGCCGAGAGTCCTGACGGGTTTTTGAAACGTTTCCCGGCGCTCCCTGGCCCAAAAGTGTTTTTTGAGCGTTTTTGAAATTTTGAAAAAATGCGTAACCACCCCCCCTTACGAAAAAGTCAAAAATTGACTTTCCCCAAAAGTCCAATTTTTTTGCATATTTGAGTTGTGCCGAGAGTCCTGACAGGTTTTTGGAAAGTTTCCTGGCACTCCCTGGCCCAAAAGTGTTATATGACCGTTTTTGAAATTTTGAAAAAATGTGTAACCAACCCCCCTTACGAAAAAGTCAAAAATTGACTTTCCCCAAAAGTCCAATTTTTTTGCATATTTGGGCTGTGCCGAGAGTCCTGACGGGTTTTTGGAAAGTTTCCTGGCGCTCCCTGGCCCAAAAGTGTTTTTTGACCGTTTTTGAAATTTTGAAAAAATGCGTAACCACCCCCCCTTACGAAAAAGTCAAAAATTGACTTTCCCCAAAAGTCCAATTTTTTTGCATATTTTTGCTGTGCCGAGAGTCCTGACGGGTTTTTGGAAAGTTTCCTGGCGCTCCCTGGCCCAAAAGTGTTTTTTGACCGTTTTTGAAATTTTGAAAAAATGCGTAACCACCCCCCCTTACGAAAAAGTCAAAAATTGACTTTCCCCAAAAGTCCAATTTTTTTGCATATTTGAGGTGTGCCGAGAGTCCTGACGGGTTTTTGGAACGTTTCCCGGCGCTCCCTGGCCCAAAAGTATTTTTTTACCGTTTTTGAAATTTTGAAAAAATGCGTAACCACCCCCCCTTACGAAAAAGTAAAATTGATTTTCCCCAAAAGTCCACTTTCTTTGCATATTTGAGGTGTGCAGAGAGTCCTGAAGGGTTTTTGGAAAGTTTCCTGGCGCTCCCTGTCCCAAAAGTATTTTTTGACCGTTTTTGAAATTTTGAAAAAATGCGTAACCACCCCCCCTTACAAAAAATTCAAAAATTGACTTTCCCCAAAAGTCCACTTTTTTTGCATATTTGGGCTGTGCTGAGAGTCCTGACGGGTTTTTGGAACGTTTCCTGGCGCTCCCTGGCCCAAAAGTGTTTTTTGACCATTTTTGAAATTATAAAAAAATGCGTAACCACCCCCCCTTACGAAAATGTCAAAAATTGACTTTCCCCAAAAGTCCACTTTTTTTGCATATTTGGGCTGTGCCGAGAGTCCTGACTGGGTTTTGGAACGTTTTCCGGCGCTCCCTGGCCCAAAAGTGTTTTTTGACCGTTTTTGAAATTTTGAAAAAATGCGTAACCACCCCCCCTTACGAAAAAGTCAAAAATTGACTTTCCCCAAAAGTCCAATTTTTTTGCATATTTGAGGTGTGCCGAGAGTCCTGACGGGTTTTTGGAAAGTTTCCTGGCGCTCCCTGGCCCAAAAGTGTTTTTTGACCGTTTTTGAAATTTTGAAAAAATTCGTAACCACCCCCCCTTACAAAAAGGTCAAAAATTGACTTTCCCCAAAAGTCCACTTTTTTTGCATATTTGGGCTGTGCCGAGAGTCCTGATGGGTTTTTGGAACGTTTCCCGGCGCTCCCTGGCCCAAAAGTATTTTTTGACCGTTTTTGAAATTTTGAAAAAATGCGTAACCACCCCCCTTTACGAAAAAGTCAAAAATTGACTTTCCCCAAAAGTCCACTTTTTTTGCATATTTGGGCTGTGCCGAGAGTCCTGACGGGTTTTTGAAACGTTTCCCGGCGCTCCCTGGCCCAAAAGTGTTTTTTGACCGTTTTTGAAATTTTGAAAAAATGCGTAACCACCCCCCCTTACGAAAAAGTCAAAAATTGACTTTCCCCAAAAGTCCAATTTTTTTGCATATTTGGGCTTTGCTGAGAGTCCTGACTGGTTTTTGAAACGTTTCCCGGCGCTCCCTGGCCCAAAAGTGTTTTTTGACCGTTTTTGAAATTTTGAAAAAATGCGTAACCACCCCCCCTTACGAAAAAGTCAAAAATTGACTTTCCCCAAAAGTCCACTTTTTTTGCACATTTGGGGTGTGCCGAGAGTCCTGACTGGGTTTTGGAACGTTTTCCGGCTCTCCCTGGCCCAAAAGAGTTTTTTGACCGTTTTTGAAATTTTGAAAAAATGCGTAACCACCCCCCCTTACGATAATGTCAAAAATTGACTTTCCCCAAAAGTCCAATTTTTTTGCATATTTGGGCTGTACTGAGAGTCCTGACTGGTTTTTGGAATGTTTCCCGGCGCTCCCTGGACCAAAAGTGTTTTTAGACTGTTTTTGAAATTTTGAAAAAATGCGTAACCACCCCCCCTTACGAAAATGTCAAAAATTGACTTTCCCCAAAAGTCCAATTTTTTTGCATATTTGGGCTTTGCTGAGAGTCCTGACTGGTTTTTGAAACGTTTCCCGGCGCTCCCTGGCCCAAAAGTGTTTTTTAACCGTTTTTGAAATTTTGAAAAAATTCGTAACCACGCCCCCTTACGAAAATGTCAAAAATTGACTTTCCCCAAAAGTCCACTTTTTTTGCATATTTGGGCTGTGCCGAGAGTCCTGATGGGTTTTTGGAACGTTTCCCGGCGCTCCCTGGCCCAAAAGTATTTTTTGACCGTTTTTGAAATTTTGAAAAAATGCGTAACCACCCCCCCTTACGAAAAAGTCAAAAATTGACTTTCCCCAAAAGTCCACTTTTTTTGCATATTTGGGCTGTGCCGAGAGTCCTGACGGGTTTTTGAAACGTTTCCCGGCGCTCCCTGGCCCAAAAGTGTTTTTTGACCGTTTTTGAAATTTTGAAAAAATGCGTAACCACCCCCCCTTACGAAAAAGTCAAAAATTGACTTTCCCCAAAAGTCAAATTTTTTTGCATATTTGGGCTGTGCCGAGAGTCCTGACAGGTTTTTGGAACGTTTCCCAGCGCTCCCTGGCCCAAAAGTGTTTTTTGAGCGTTTTTGAAATTTTGAAAAAATGCGTAACCACCCCCTCTTACGAAAAAGTCAAAAATTGACTTTCCCCAAATGTCCAATTTTTTTGCATATTTGAGTTGTGCCGAGAGTCCTGACAGGTTTTTGGAAAGTTTCCTGGCACTCCCTGGCCCAAAAGTGTTATATGACCGTTTTTGAAATTTTGAAAAAATGCGTAACCAACCCCCCTTACGAAAAAGTCAAAAATTGACTTTCCCCAAAAGTCCAATTTTTTTGCATATTTGGGCTGTGCCGAGAGTCCTGACGGGTTTTTGGAAAGTTTCCTGGCGCTCCCTGGCCCAAAAGTGTTTTTTGACCGTTTTTGAAATTTTGAAAAAATGCGTAACCACCCCCCCTTACGAAAAAGTCAAAAATTGACTTTCCCCAAAAGTCCAATTTTTTTGCATATTTTTGCTGTGCCGAGAGTCCTGACGGGTTTTTGGAAAGTTTCCTGGCGCTGCCTGGCCCAAAAGTGTTTTTTGACCGTTTTTGAAATTTTGAAAAAATGCGTAACCACCCCCCCTTACGAAAAAGTCAAAAATTGATTTTCCCCAAAAGTCCACTTTCTTTGCATATTTGAGGTGTGCAGAGAGTCCTGACGGCTTTTTGGAAAGTTTCCTGGCGCTCCCTGTCCCAAAAGTATTTTTTGACCGTTTTTTCAAATTTTGAAAAAATGCGTAACCACCCCCCCTTACGAAAATGTCAAAAATTGACTTTCCCCAAAAGTCCACTTTTTTTGCATATTTGGGCTGTGCCGAGAGTCCTGCTTGGTTTTGGAACGTTTTCGGGCGCTCCCTGGCCCAAAAGTGTTTTTTGACCGTTTTTGAAATTTTGAAAAAATGCGTAACCACCCCCCCTTACGAAAAAGTCAAAAATTGACTTTCCCCAAAAGTCCACTTTTTTTGCATATTTGGGCTGTGCCGAGAGTCCTGACTGGGTTTTGGAACGTTTTCCGGCTCTCCCTGGCCCAAAAGTGTTTTTTGACCGTTTTTGAAATTTTGAAAAAATGCGTAACCACCCCCCCTTACTATAATGTCAAAAATTGACTTTCCCCAAAAGTCCAATTTTTTTGCATATTTGGGCTGTGCTGAGAGTCCTGACTGGTTTTTGGAAAGTTTCCCGGCGCTCCCTGGACCAAAAGTGTTTTTTGACCATTTTTGAAATTTGGAAAAAATGCGTAACCACCCCCCCTTACGATAATGTCAAAAATTGACTTTCCCCAAAAGTCTACTTTTTTTGCATATTTGGGCTGTGCTGAGAGTCCTGACTGGTTTTTGGAACGTTTCCCGGCGCTCCCTGGACCAAAAGTGTTTTTTGACCGTTTTTGAAATTTTGAAAAAATGCGTAACCACCCCCCCTTACGAAAATGTCAAAAATTGACTTTCCCCAAAAGTCCAATTTTTTTGCATATTTGGGCTTTGCTGAGAGTCCTGACTGGTTTTTTAAACGTTTCCCGGCGCTCCCTGGCCCAAAAGTGTTTTTTAACCGTTTTTGAAATTTTGAAAAAATTCGTAACCCCCCCCCCTTACGAAAAAGTCAAAAATTGACTTTCCCCAAAAGTCCACTTTTTTTGCATATTTGGGCTGTGCCGAGAGTCCTGATGGGTTTTTGGAACGTTTCCCGGCGCTCCCTGGCCCAAAAGTATTTTTTGACCGTTTTTGAAATTTTGAAAAAATGCGTAACCACCCCCCCTTACGAAAAAGTCAAAAATTGACTTTCCCCAAAAGTCCACTTTTTTTGCATATTTGGGCTGTGCCGAGAGTCCTGACGGGTTTTTGAAACGTTTCCCGGCGCTCCCTGGCCCAAAAGTGTTTTTTGACCGTTTTTGAAATTTTGAAAAAAAGCGTAACCACCCCCCCTTACGAAAAAGTCAAAAATTGACTTTCCCCAAAAGTCGAATTTTTTTGCATATTTGGGCTGTGCCGAGAGTCCTGACAGGTTTTTGGAACGTTTCCCAGCGCTCCCTGGCCCAAAAGTGTTTTTTGAGCGTTTTTGAAATTTTGAAAAAATGCGTAACCACCCCCCCTTACGAAAAAGTCAAAAATTGACTTTCCCCAAAAGTCCAATTTTTTTGCATATTTGAGTTGTGCCGAGAGTCCTGACAGGTTTTTGGAAAGTTTCCTGGCACTCCCTGGCCCAAAAGTGTTATATGACCGTTTTTGAAATTTTGAAAAAATGCGTAACCACCCCCCCTTACGAAAAAGTCAAAAATTGATTTTCACCAAAAGTCCACTTTTTTTGCATATTTGAGGTGTGCCGAGAGTCCTGACGGGTTTTTGGAAAGTTTCCTGGCGCTCCCTGGCCCAAAAGTGTTTTTTGACCGTTTTTGAAATTTTGAAAAAATTCGTAACCACCCCCCCTTACGAAAAAGTCAAAAATTGACTCTCCCCAAAAGTCCACTTTTTTTGCATATTTGGGCTGTGCCGAGAGTCCTGATGGGTTTTTGGAACGTTTCCCGGCGCTCCCTGGCCCAAAAGTGTTTTTTGAGCGTTTTTGAATTTTTGAAAAAATGCGTAACCACCCCCCCTTACGAAAAAGTCAAAAATTGACTTTCCCCAAAAGTCGAATTTTTTTGCATATTTGGGCTGTGCCGAGAGTCCTGACAGGTTTTTGGAACGTTTCCCAGCGCTCCCTGGCCCAAAAGTGTTTTTTGAGCGTTTTTGAAATTTTGAAAAAATGCGTAACCACCCCCCCTTACGAAAAAGTCAAAAATTGACTTTCCCCAAAAGTCCAATTTTTTTGCATATTTGAGTTGTGCCGAGAGTCCTGACAGGTTTTTTGACCGTTTTTGAAATTTTGAAAAAATGCGTAACCACCCCCCCTTACGAAAAAGTCAAAAATTGACTTTCCCCAAAAGTCCACTTTTTTTGCATATTTGGGGTGTGCCGAGAGTCCTGACTGGGTTTTGGAACGTTTTCCGGCTCTCCCTGGCCCAAAAGTGTTTTTTGACCGTTTTTGAAATTTTGAAAAAATGCGTAACCACCCCCCCTTACGAAAAAGTCAAAAGTTGACTTTCCCCAAAAGTCGAATTTTTTTGCATATTTGGGCTGTGCCGAGAGTCCTGACAGGTTTTTGGAACGTTTCCCAGCGCTCCCTGGCCGAAAAGTGTTTTTTGAGCGTTTTTGAAATTTTGAAAAAATGCGTAACCACCCCCCCTTACGATAATGTCAAAAATTGACTTTCCCCAAAAGTCCAATTTTTTTGCATATTTGGGATGTGCTGAGAGTCCTGACTGGTTTTTGGAACGTTTCCCGGCGCTCCCTGGACCAAAAGTGTTTTTTGACCATTTTTGAAATTTTGAAAAAATGCGTAACCACCCCCCCTTACGAAAATGTCAAAAATTGACTTTCCCCAAAAGTCCACTTTTTTTGCATATTTGGGCTGTGCCGAGAGTCCTGAAAGGTTTTTGGAACGTTTCCCGGCGCTCCCTGGCCCAAAAGTATTTTTTGACCGTTTTTGAAATTTTGAAAAAATGCGTAACCACCCCCCCTTACGAAAAAGTCAAAAATTGACTTTCCCCAAAAGTCCAATTTTTTTGCATATTTGGGCTGTGCCGAGAGTCCTGACGGGTTTTTGGAAAGTTTCCTGGCGCTCCCTGGCCCAAAAGTGTTTTTTGACCGTTTTTGAAATTTTGAAAAAATGCGTAACCACCCCCCCTTACGAAAAAGTCAAAAATTGACTTTCCCCAAAAGTCCACTTTTTTTGCATATTTGGGGTGTGCCGAGAGTCCTGACTGGGTTTTGGAACGTTTTCCGGCTCTCCCTGGCCCAAAAGTGTTTTTTGACCGTTTTTGAAATTTTGAAAAAATGCGGAACCACCCCCCCTTACGATAATGTCAAAAATTGACTTTCCCCAAAAGTCCAATTTTTTTGCATATTTGGGCTGTGCTGAGAGTCCTGACTGGTTTTTGGAACGTTTCCCGGCGCTCCCTGGACCAAAAGTGTTTTTTGACCGTTTTTGAAATTTTGAAAAAATGCGTAACCACCCCCCCTTACGAAAATGTCAAAAATTGACTTTCCCCAAAAGTCCAATTTTTTTGCATATTTGGGCTTTGCTGAGAGTCCTGACTGGTTTTTTAAACGTTTCCCGGCGCTCCCTGGCCCAAAAGTGTTTTTTAACCGTTTTTGAAATTTTGAAAAAATTCGTAACCCCCCCCCCCTTACGAAAAAGTCAAAAATTGACTTTCCCCAAAAGTCCACTTTTTTTGCATATTTGGGCTGTGCCGAGAGTCCTGATGGGTTTTTGGAACGTTTCCCGGCGCTCCCTGGCCCAAAAGTATTTTTTGACCGTTTTTGAAATTTTGAAAAAATGCGTAACCACCCCCCCTTACGAAAAAGTCAAAAATTGACTTTCCCCAAAAGTCCACTTTTTTTGCATATTTGGGCTGTGCCGAGAGTCCTGACGGGTTTTTGAAACGTTTCCCGGCGCTCCCTGGCCCAAAAGTGTTTTTTGACCGTTTTTGAAATTTTGAAAAAAAGCGTAACCACCCCCCCTTACGAAAAAGTCAAAAATTGACTTTCCCCAAAAGTCGAATTTTTTTGCATATTTGGGCTGTGCCGAGAGTCCTGACAGGTTTTTGGAACGTTTCCCAGCGCTCCCTGGCCCAAAAGTGTTTTTTGAGCGTTTTTGAAATTTTGAAAAAATGCGTAACCACCCCCCCTTACGAAAAAGTCAAAAATTGACTTTCCCCAAAAGTCCAATTTTTTTGCATATTTGAGTTGTGCCGAGAGTCCTGACAGGTTTTTGGAAAGTTTCCTGGCACTCCCTGGCCCAAAAGTGTTATATGACCGTTTTTGAAATTTTGAAAAAATGCGTAACCACCCCCCCTTACGAAAAAGTCAAAAATTGATTTTCACCAAAAGTCCACTTTTTTTGCATATTTGAGGTGTGCCGAGAGTCCTGACGGGTTTTTGGAAAGTTTCCTGGCGCTCCCTGGCCCAAAAGTGTTTTTTGACCGTTTTTGAAATTTTGAAAAAATTCGTAACCACCCCCCCTTACGAAAAAGTCAAAAATTGACTCTCCCCAAAAGTCCACTTTTTTTGCATATTTGGGCTGTGCCGAGAGTCCTGATGGGTTTTTGGAACGTTTCCCGGCGCTCCCTGGCCCAAAAGTGTTTTTTGAGCGTTTTTGAATTTTTGAAAAAATGCGTAACCACCCCCCCTTACGAAAAAGTCAAAAATTGACTTTCCCCAAAAGTCGAATTTTTTTGCATATTTGGGCTGTGCCGAGAGTCCTGACAGGTTTTTGGAACGTTTCCCAGCGCTCCCTGGCCCAAAAGTGTTTTTTGAGCGTTTTTGAAATTTTGAAAAAATGCGTAACCACCCCCCCTTACGAAAAAGTCAAAAATTGACTTTCCCCAAAAGTCCAATTTTTTTGCATATTTGAGTTGTGCCGAGAGTCCTGACAGGTTTTTTGACCGTTTTTGAAATTTTGAAAAAATGCGTAACCACCCCCCCTTACGAAAAAGTCAAAAATTGACTTTCCCCAAAAGTCCACTTTTTTTGCATATTTGGGGTGTGCCGAGAGTCCTGACTGGGTTTTGGAACGTTTTCCGGCTCTCCCTGGCCCAAAAGTGTTTTTTGACCGTTTTTGAAATTTTGAAAAAATGCGTAACCACCCCCCCTTACGAAAAAGTCAAAAGTTGACTTTCCCCAAAAGTCGAATTTTTTTGCATATTTGGGCTGTGCCGAGAGTCCTGACAGGTTTTTGGAACGTTTCCCAGCGCTCCCTGGCCGAAAAGTGTTTTTTGAGCGTTTTTGAAATTTTGAAAAAATGCGTAACCACCCCCCCTTACGATAATGTCAAAAATTGACTTTCCCCAAAAGTCCAATTTTTTTGCATATTTGGGATGTGCTGAGAGTCCTGACTGGTTTTTGGAACGTTTCCCGGCGCTCCCTGGACCAAAAGTGTTTTTTGACCATTTTTGAAATTTTGAAAAAATGCGTAACCACCCCCCCTTACGAAAATGTCAAAAATTGACTTTCCCCAAAAGTCCACTTTTTTTGCATATTTGGGCTGTGCCGAGAGTCCTGAAAGGTTTTTGGAACGTTTCCCGGCGCTCCCTGGCCCAAAAGTATTTTTTGACCGTTTTTGAAATTTTGAAAAAATGCGTAACCACCCCCCCTTACGAAAAAGTCAAAAATTGACTTTCCCCAAAAGTCCAATTTTTTTGCATATTTGGGCTGTGCCGAGAGTCCTGACGGGTTTTTGGAAAGTTTCCTGGCGCTCCCTGGCCCAAAAGTGTTTTTTGACCGTTTTTGAAATTTTGAAAAAATGCGTAACCACCCCCCCTTACGAAAAAGTCAAAAATTGACTTTCCCCAAAAGTCCACTTTTTTTGCATATTTGGGGTGTGCCGAGAGTCCTGACTGGGTTTTGGAACGTTTTCCGGCTCTCCCTGGCCCAAAAGTGTTTTTTGACCGTTTTTGAAATTTTGAAAAAATGCGGAACCACCCCCCCTTACGATAATGTCAAAAATTGACTTTCCCCAAAAGTCCAATTTTTTTGCATATTTGGGCTGTGCTGAGAGTCTTGACTGGTTTTTGGAAAGTTTCCTGGCGCTCCCTGGACCAAAAGTGTTTTTTGACCGTTTTTGAAATTTTGAAAAAATGCGTAACCACCCCCCCTTACGATAATGTCAAAAATTGACTTTCCCCAAAAGTCCAATTTTTTTGCATATTTGGGCTGTACTGAGAGTCCTGACTGGTTTTTGGAATGTTTCCCGGCGCTCCCTGGACCAAAAGTGTTTTTTGACCGTTTTTGAAATTTTGAAAAAATGCGTAACCACCCCCCCTTACGAAAATGTCAAAAATTGACTTTCCCCAAAAGTCCAATTTTTTTCCATATTTGGGCTTTGCTGAGAGTCCTGACTGGTTTTTGAAACGTTTCCCGGCGCTCCCTGGCCCAAAAGTGTTTTTTAACCGTTTTTGAAATTTTGAAAAAATTCGTAACCACCCCCCCTTACGAAAAAGTCAAAAATTGACTTTCCCCAAAAGTCCACTTTTTTTGCATATTTGGGCTGTGCCGAGAGTCCTGAAGGGTTTTTGGAACGTTTCCCGGCGCTCCCTGGCCCAAAAGTATTTTTTGACCGTTTTTGAAATTTTGAAAAAATGCGTAACCACCCCCCCTTACGAAAAAGTCAAAAATTGACTTTCCCCAAAAGTCCACTTTTTTTGCATATTTGGGCTGTGCCGAGAGTCCTGACGGGTTTTTGAAAGGTTTCCCGGCGCTCCCTGGCCCAAAAGTGTTTTTTGAGCGTTTTTGAAATTTTGAAAAAATGCGTAACCACCCCCCCTTACGAAAAAGTCAAAAATTGACTTTCCCCAAAAGTCCAATTTTTTTGCATATTTGAGTTGTGCCGAGAGTCCTGACAGGTTTTTGGAAAGTTTCCTGGCACTCCCTGGCCCAAAAGTGTTATATGACCGTTTTTGAAATTTTGAAAAAATGCGTAACCACCCCCCCTTACGAAAAAGTCAAAAATTGATTTTCACCAAAAGTCCACTTTTTTTGCATATTTGAGGTGTGCCGAGAGTCCGGACGGGTTTTTGGAAAGTTTCCTGGCGCTCCCTGGCCCAAAAGTGTTTTTTGACCGTTTTTGAAATTTTGAAAAAATGCGTAACCACCCCCCCTTACGAAAAAGTCAAAAATTGACTTTCCCCAAAAGTCCACTTTTTTTGCATATTTGGGGTGTGCCGAGAGTCCTGACTGGGTTTTGGAACGTTTTCCGGCTCTCCCTGGCCCAAAAGTGTTTTTTGACCGTTTTTGAAATTTTGAAAAAATGCGTAACCACCCCCCCTTACGAAAAGTCAAAAGTTGACTTTCCCCAAAAGTCGAATTTTTTTGCATATTTGGGCTGTGCCGAGAGTCCTGACGGGTTTTTGGAAAGTTTCCTGGCGCTCCCTGGCCCAAAAGTGTTTTTTGACCGTTTTTGAAATTTTGAAAAAATGCGTAACCACCCCCCCTTACGAAAAAGTCAAAAATTGACTTTCCCCAAAAGTCCAATTTTTTTGCATATTTTTGCTGTGCCGAGAGTCCTGACGGGTTTTTGGAAAGTTTCCTGGCGCTCCCTGGCCCAAAAGTGTTTTTTGACCGTTTTTGAAATTTTGAAAAAATGCGTAACCACCCCCCCTTACGAAAAAGTCAAAAATTGACTTTCCCCAAAAGTCCAATTTTTTTGCATATTTGGGCTGTGCTGAGAGTCCTGACTGGTTTTTGGAACGTTTCCCGGCGCTCCCTGGCCGAAAAGTGTTTTTTGAGCGTTTTTGAAATTTTGAAAAAATGCGTAACCACCCCCCCTTACGATAATGTCAAAAATTGACTTTCCCCAAAAGTCCAATTTTTTTGCATATTTGGGATGTGCTGAGAGTCCTGACTGGTTTTTGGAACGTTTCCCGGCGCTCCCTGGACCAAAAATGTTTTTTGACCGTTTTTGAAATTTTGAAAAAATGCGTAACCACCCCCCCTTACGAAAATGTCAAAAATTGACTTTCCCCAAAAGTCCACTTTTTTTGCATATTTGGGCTGTGCCGAGAGTCCTGAAAGGTTTTTGGAACGTTTCCCGGCGCTCCCTGGCCCAAAAGTATTTTTTGACCGTTTTTGAAATTTTGAAAAAATGCGTAACCACCCCCCCTTACGAAAAAGTCAAAAATTGACTTTCCCCAAAAGTCGAATTTTTTTGCATATTTGGGCTGTGCCGAGAGTCCTGACGGGTTTTTGGAAAGTTTCCCGGCGCTCCCTGGCCCAAAAGTGTTTTTTGACCGTTTTTGAAATTTTGAAAAAATGCGTAACCACCCCCCCTTACGAAAAAGTCAAAAATTGACTTTCCCCAAAAGTCCACTTTTTTTGCATATTTGGGGTGTGCCGAGAGTCCTGACTGGGTTTTGGAACGTTTTCCGGCTCTCCCTGGCCCAAAAGTGTTATATGACCGTTTTTGAAATTTTGAAAAAATGCGTAACCACCCCCCCTTACGATAATGTCAAAAATTGACTTTCCCCAAAAGTCCAATTTTTTTGCATATTTGGGCTGTGCTGAGAGTCCTGACTGGTTTTTGGAAAGTTTCCTGGCGCTCCCTGGACCAAAAGTGTTTTTTGACCGTTTTTGAAATTTTGAAAAAATGCGTAACCACCCCCCCTTACGATAATGTCAAAAATTGACTTTCCCCAAAAGTCCACTTTTTTTGCATATTTGGGGTGTGCCGAGAGTCCTGACTGGGTTTTGGAACGTTTTCCGGCTCTCCCTGGCCCAAAAGTGTTTTTTGACCGTTTTTGAAATTTTGAAAAAATGCGTAACCACCCCCCCTTACGAAAAGTCAAAAGTTGACTTTCCCCAAAAGTCGAATTTTTTTGCATATTTGGGCTGTGCCGAGAGTCCTGACGGGTTTTTGGAAAGTTTCCTGGCGCTCCCTGGCCCAAAAGTGTTTTTTGACCGTTTTTGAAATTTTGAAAAAATGCGTAACCACCCCCCCTTACGAAAAAGTCAAAAATTGACTTTCCCCAAAAGTCCAATTTTTTTGCATATTTTTGCTGTGCCGAGAGTCCTGACGGGTTTTTGGAAAGTTTCCTGGCGCTCCCTGGCCCAAAAGTGTTTTTTGACCGTTTTTGAAATTTTGAAAAAATGCGTAACCACCCCCCCTTACGAAAAAGTCAAAAATTGACTTTCCCCAAAAGTCCAATTTTTTTGCATATTTGGGCTGTGCTGAGAGTCCTGACTGGTTTTTGGAACGTTTCCCGGCGCTCCCTGGACCAAAAGTGTTTTTTGACCATTTTTGAAATTTTGAAAAAATGCGTAACCACCCCCCCTTACGAAAATGTCAAAAATTGACTTTCCCCAAAAGTCCACTTTTTTTGCATATTTGGGCTGTGCCGAGAGTCCTGATGGGTTTTTGGAACGTTTCCCGGCGCTCCCTGGCCCAAAAGTATTTTTTGACCGTTTTTGAAATTTTGAAAAAATGCGTAACCACCCCCCCTTACGAAAAAGTTAAAAATTGACTTTCCCCAAAAGTCCAATTTTTTTGCATATTTGAGGTGTGCCGAGAGTCCTGACGGGTTTTTGGAACGTTTCCCGGCGCTCCCTGGCCCAAAAGTATTTTTTGACCGTTTTTGAAATTTTGAAAAAATGCGTAACCACCCCCCCTTACGAAAAAGTCAAAAATTGATTTTCCCCAAAAGTCCACTTTCTTTGCATATTTGAGGTGTGCAGAGAGTCCTGACGGGTTTTTGGAAAGTTTCCTGGCGCTCCCTGTCCCAAAAGTGTTTTTTGACCGTTTTTGAAATTTTGAAAAAATGCGTAACCACCCCCCCTTACGAAAATGTCAAAAATTGACTTTCCCCAAAAGTCCAATTTTTTTGCATATTTGAGTTGTGCCGAGAGTCCTAACAGGTTTTTGGAAAGTTTCCTGGCACTCCCTGGCCCAAAAGTGTTATATGACGGTTTTTGAAATTTTGAAAAAATGCGTAACCACCCCCCCTTACGAAAAAGTCAAAAATTGATTTTCACCAAAAGTCCACTTTTTTTTGCATATTTGGGCTGTGCTGAGAGTCCTGACGGGTTTTTGGAACGTTTCCTGGCGCTCCCTGGCCCAAAAGTGTTTTTTGACCGTTTTTGAAATTTTGAAAAAATGCGTAACCACCCCCCCTTACGAAAAAGTCAAAAATTGACTTTCCCCAAAAGTCCAATTTTTTTGCATATTTGAGGTGTGCCGAGAGTCCTGACGGGTTTTTGGAAAGTTTCCTGGCGCTCCCTGGCCCAAAAGTGTTTTTTGACCGTTTTTGAAATTTTGAAAAAATGCGTAACCACCCCCCCTTACGAAAAAGTCAAAAATTGACTTTCCCCAAAAGTCCACTTTTTTTGCATATTTGGGCTGTGCCGAGAGTCCTGACTGGGTTTTGGAACGTTTTCCGGCTCTCCCTGGCCCAAAAGTGTTTTTTGACCGTTTTTGAAATTTTGAAAAAATGCGTAACCACCCCCCCTTACGATAATGTCAAAAATTGACTTTCCCCAAAAGTCCAATTTTTTTGCATATTTGGGCTGTGCTGAGAGTCCTGACTGGTTTTTGGAAAGTTTCCCGGCGCTCCCTGGACGAAAAGTGTTTTTTGACCGTTTTTGAAATTTGGAAAAAATGCGTAACCACCCCCCCTTACGATAATGTCAAAAATTGACTTTCCCCAAAAGTCCAATTTTTTTGCATATTTGGGCTGTGCTGAGAGTCCTGACTGGTTTTTGGAACGTTTCCTGGCGCTCCCTGGACCAAAAGTGTTTTTTGACCGTTTTTGAAATTTTGAAAAAATGCGTAACCACCCCCCCTTACGAAAATGTCAAAAATTGACTTTCCCCAAAAGTCCAATTTTTTTGCATATTTGGGCTTTGCTGAGAGTCCTGACTGGTTTTTTAAACGTTTCCCGGTGCTCCCAGGCCCAAAAGTGTTTTTTAACCGTTTTTGAAATTTTGAAAAAATTCGTAACCACCCCCCCTTACGAAAAAGTCAAAAATTGACTTTCCCCAAAAGTCCACTTTTTTTGCATATTTGGGCTGTGCCGAGAGTCCTGATGGGTTTTTGGAACGTTTCCCGGCGCTCCCTGGCCCAAAAGTATTTTTTGACCGTTTTTGAAATTTTGAAAAAATGCGTAACCACCCCCCCTTACGAAAAAGTCAAAAATTGACTTTCCCCAAAAGTCCACTTTTTTTGCATATTTGGGCTGTGCCGAGAGTCCTGACGGGTTTTTGAAACGTTTCCCGGCGCTCCCTGGCCCAAAAGTGTTTTTTGACCGTTTTTGAAATTTTGAAAAAATGCGTAACCACCCCCCCTTACGAAAAAGTCAAAAATTGACTTTCCCCAAAAGTCAAATTTTTTTGCATATTTGGGCTGTGCCGAGAGTCCTGACAGGTTTTTGGAACGTTTCCCAGCGCTCCCTGGCCCAAAAGTGTTTTTTGAGCGTTTTTGAAATTTTGAAAAAATGCGTAACCACCCCCCCTTACGAAAAAGTCAAAAATTGACTTTCCCCAAAAGTCCAATTTTTTTGCATATTTGAGTTGTGCCGAGAGTCCTGACAGGTTTTTGGAAAGTTTCCTGGCACTCCCTGGCCCAAAAGTGTTATATGACCGTTTTTGAAATTTTGAAAAAATGCGTAACCACCCCCTTTACGAAAAAGTCAAAAATTGATTTTCCCCAAAAGTCCACTTTCTTTGCATATTTGAGGTGTGCCGAGAGTCCTGACGGGTTTTTGGAAAGTTTCCTGGCGCTCCCTGGCCCAAAAGTGTTTTTTGACCGTTTTTGAAATTTTGAAAAAATGCGTAACCACCCCCCCTTACGAAAAAGTCAAAAATTGACTTTCCCCAAAAGTCCACTTTTTTTGCATATTTGGGGTGTGCCGAGAGTCCTGACTGGGTTTTGGAACGTTTTCCGGCTCTCCCTGGCCCAAAAGTGTTTTTTGACCGTTTTTGAAATTTTGAAAAAATGCGTAACCACCCCCCCTTACGATAATGTCAAAAATTGACTTTCCCCAAAAGTCCAATTTTTTTGCATATTTGGGCTGTGCTGAGAGTCCTGACTGGTTTTTGGAAAGTTTCCCGGCGCTCCCTGGACGAAAAGTGTTTTTTGACCGTTTTTGAAATTTGGAAAAAATGCGTAACCACCCCCCCTTACGATAATGTCAAAAATTGACTTTCCCCAAAAGTCCAATTTTTTTGCATATTTGGGCTGTGCTGAGAGTCCTGACTGGTTTTTGGAACGTTTCCCGGCGCTCCCTGGACCAAAAGTGTTTTTTGACCGTTTTTGAAATTTTGAAAAAATGCGTAACCACCCCCCCTTACGAAAATGTCAAAAATTGACTTTCCCCAAAAGTCCAATTTTTTTGCATATTTGGGCTTTGCTGAGAGTCCTGACTGGTTTTTTAAACGTTTCCCGGCGCTCCCAGGCCCAAAAGTGTTTTTTAACCGTTTTTGAAATTTTGAAAAAATTCGTAACCACCCCCCCTTACGAAAAAGTCAAAAATTGACTTTCCCCAAAAGTCCACTTTTTTTGCATATTTGGGCTGTGCCGAGAGTCCTGATGGGTTTTTGGAACGTTTCCCGGCGCTCCCTGGCCCAAAAGTATTTTTTGACCGTTTTTGAAATTTTGAAAAAATGCGTAACCACCCCCCCTTACGAAAAAGTCAAAAATTGACTTTCCCCAAAAGTCCACTTTTTTTGCATATTTGGGCTGTGCCGAGAGTCCTGACGGGTTTTTGAAACGTTTCCCGGCGCTACCTGGCCCAAAAGTGTTTTTTGACCGTTTTTGAAATTTTGAAAAAATGCGTAACCACCCCCCCTTACGAAAAAGTCAAAAATTGACTTTCCCCAAAAGTCAAATTTTTTTGCATATTTGGGCTGTGCCGAGAGTCCTGACAGGTTTTTGGAACGTTTCCCAGCGCTCCCTGGCCCAAAAGTGTTTTTTGAGCGTTTTTGAAATTTTGAAAAAATGCGTAACCACCCCCCCTTACGAAAAAGTCAAAAATTGACTTTCCCCAAAAGTCCAATTTTTTTGCATATTTGAGTTGTGCCGAGAGTCCTGACAGGTTTTTGGAAAGTTTCCTGGCACTCCCTGGCCCAAAAGTGTTATATGACCGTTTTTGAAATTTTGAAAAAATGCGTAACCACCCCCTTTACGAAAAAGTCAAAAATTGATTTTCACCAAAAGTCCACTTTTTTTGCATATTTGAGGTGTGCCGAGAGTCCTGACGGGTTTTTGGAAAGTTTCCTGGCGCTCCCTGGCCCAAAAGTGTTTTTTGACCGTTTTTGAAATTTTGAAAAAATGCGTAACCACCCCCCCTTACGAAAAAGTCAAAAATTGACTTTCCCCAAAAGTCCACTTTTTTTGCATATTTGGGGTGTGCCGAGAGTCCTGACTGGGTTTTGGAACGTTTTCCGGCTCTCCCTGGCCCAAAAGTGTTTTTTGACCGTTTTTGAAATTTTGAAAAAATGCGTAACCACCCCCCCTTACGAAAAAGTCAAAAGTTGACTTTCCCCAAAAGTCGAATTTTTTTGCATATTTGGGCTGTGCCGAGAGTCCTGACAGGTTTTTGGAACGTTTCCCAGCGCTCCCTGGCCCAAAAGTGTTTTTTGAGCGTTTTTGAAATTTTGAAAAAATGCGTAACCACCCCCCCTTACGATAATGTCAAAAATTGACTTTCCCCAAAAGTCCAATTTTTTTGCATATTTGGGATGTGCTGAGAGTCCTGACTGGTTTTTGGAACGTTTCCCGGCGCTCCCTGGACCAAAAGTGTTTTTTGACCATTTTTGAAATTTTGAAAAAATGCGTAACCACCCCCCCTTACGAAAATGTCAAAAATTGACTTTCCCCAAAAGTCCACTTTTTTTGCATATTTGGGCTGTGCCGAGAGTCCTGAAAGGTTTTTGGAACGTTTCCCGGCTTTCCCTGGCCCAAAAGTATTTTTTGACCGTTTTTGAAATTTTGAAAAAATGCGTAACCACCCCCCCTTACGAAAAAGTCAAAAATTGACTTTCCCCAAAAGTCCAATTTTTTTGCATATTTGGGCTGTGCCGAGAGTCCTGACGGGTTTTTGGAAAGTTTCCTGGCGCTCCCTGGCCCAAAAGTGTTTTTTGACCGTTTTTGAAATTTTGAAAAAATGCGGAACCACCCCCCCTTACGAAAATGTCAAAAATTGACTTTCCCCAAAAGTCGAATTTTTTTGCATATTTGGGCTGTGCCGAGAGTCCTGACAGGTTTTTGGAACGTTTCCCAGCGCTCCCTGGCCCAAAAGTGTTTTTTGAGCGTTTTTGAAATTTTGAAAAAATGCGTAACCACCCCCCCTTACGATAATGTCAAAAATTGACTTTCCCCAAAAGTCCAATTTTTTTGCATATTTGGGATGTGCTGAGAGTCCTGACTGGTTTTTGGAACGTTTCCCGGCGCTCCCTGGACCAAAAGTGTTTTTTGACCATTTTTGAAATTTTGAAAAAATGCGTAACCACCCCCCCTTACGAAAATGTCAAAAATTGACTTTCCCCAAAAGTCCACTTTTTTTGCATATTTGGGCTGTGCCGAGAGTCCTGAAAGGTTTTTGGAACGTTTCCCGGCGCTCCCTGGCCCAAAAGTATTTTTTGACCGTTTTTGAAATTTTGAAAAAATGCGTAACCACCCCCCCTTACGAAAAAGTCAAAAATTGACTTTCCCCAAAAGTCCAATTTTTTTGCATATTTGGGCTGTGCCGAGAGTCCTGACGGGTTTTTGGAAAGTTTCCTGGCGCTCCCTGGCCCAAAAGTGTTTTTTGACCGTTTTTGAAATTTTGAAAAAATGCGTAACCACCCCCCCTTACGAAAAAGTCAAAAATTGACTTTCCCCAAAAGTCCACTTTTTTTGCATATTTGGGGTGTGCCGAGAGTCCTGACTGGGTTTTGGAACGTTTTCCGGCTCTCCCTGGCCCAAAAGTGTTTTTGGACCGTTTTTGAAATTTTGAAAAAATGCGGAACCACCCCCCCTTACGATAATGTCAAAAATTGACTTTCCCCAAAAGTCCAATTTTTTTGCATATTTGGGCTGTGCTGAGAGTCCTGACTGGTTTTTGGAAAGTTTCCTGGCGCTCCCTGGACCAAAAGTGTTTTTTGACCGTTTTTGAAATTTTGAAAAAATGCGTAACCACCCCCCCTTACGATAATGTCAAAAATTGACTTTCCCCAAAAGTCCAATTTTTTTGCATATTTGGGCTGTGCTGAGAGTCCTGACTGGTTTTTGGAAAGTTTCCTGGCGCTCCCTGGACCAAAAGTGTTTTTTGACCGTTTTTGAAATTTTGAAAAAATGCGTAACCACCCCCCCTTACGATAATGTCAAAAATTGACTTTCCCCAAAAGTCCAATTTTTTTGCATATTTGGGCTGTACTGAGAGTCCTGACTGGTTTTTGGAATGTTTCCCGGAGCTCCCTGGACCAAAAGTGTTTTTTGACCGTTTTTGAAATTTTGAAAAAATGCGTAACCACCCCCCCTTACGAAAAAGTCAAAAATTGACTTTCCCCAAAAGTCCAATTTTTTTCCATATTTGGGCTTTACTGAGAGTCCTGACTGGTTTTTGAAACGTTTCCCGGCGCTCCCTGGCCCAAAAGTGTTTTTTAACCGTTTTTGAAATTTTGAAAAAATTCGTAACCACCCCCCCTTACGAAAAAGTCAAAAATTGACTTTCCCCAAAAGTCCACTTTTTTTGCATATTTGGGCTGTGCCGAGAGTCCTGATGGGTTTTTGGAACGTTTCCCGGCGCTCCCTGGCCCAAAAGTATTTTTTGACCGTTTTTGAAATTTTGAAAAAATGCGTAACCACCCCCCCTTACGAAAAAGTCAAAAATTGACTTTCCCCAAAAGTCCAATTTTTTTGCATATTTGAGTTGTGCCGAGAGTCCTGACAGGTTTTTGGAAAGTTTCCTGGCACTCCCTGGCCCAAAAGTGTTATATGACCGTTTTTGAAATTTTGAAAAAATGCGTAACCACCCCCTTTACGAAAAAGTCAAAAATTGATTTTCACCAAAAGTCCACTTTTTTTGCATATTTGAGGTGTGCCGAGAGTCCTGACGGGTTTTTGGAAAGTTTCCTGGCGCTCCCTGGCCCAAAAGTGTTTTTTGACCGTTTTTGAAATTTTGAAAAAATGCGTAACCACCCCCCCTTACGAAAAAGTCAAAAATTGACTTTCCCCAAAAGTCCACTTTTTTTGCATATTTGGGGTGTGCCGAGAGTCCTGACTGGGTTTTGGAACGTTTTCCGGCTCTCCCTGGCCCAAAAGTGTTTTTTGACCGTTTTTGAAATTTTGAAAAAATGCGTAACCACCCCCCCTTACGATAATGTCAAAAATTGACTTTCCCCAAAAGTCCAATTTTTTTGCATATTTGGGCTGTGCTGAGAGTCCTGACTGGTTTTTGGAAAGTTTCCCGGCGCTCCCTGGACGAAAAGTGTTTTTTGACCGTTTTTGAAATTTGGAAAAAATGCGTAACCACCCCCCCTTACGATAATGTCAAAAATTGACTTTCCCCAAAAGTACAATTTTTTTGCATGTTTGGGCTGTGCTGAGAGTCCTGACTGGTTTTTGGAACGTTTCCCGGCGCTCCCTGGACCAAAAGTGTTTTTTGACCGTTTTTGAAATTTTGAAAAAATGCGTAACCACCCCCCCTTACGAAAATGTCAAAAATTGACTTTCCCCAAAAGTCCAATTTTTTTGCATATTTGGGCTTTGCTGAGAGTCCTGACTGGTTTTTTAAAAGTTTCCCGGCGCTCCCAGGCCCAAAAGTGTTTTTTAACCGTTTTTGAAATTTTGAAAAAATTCGTAACCACCCCCCCTTACGAAAAAGTCAAAAATTGACTTTCCCCAAAAGTCCACTTTTTTTGCATATTTGGGCTGTGCCGAGAGTCCTGATGGGTTTTTGGAACGTTTCCCGGCGCTCCCTGGCCCAAAAGTATTTTTTGACCGTTTTTGAAATTTTGAAAAAATGCGTAACCACCCCCCCTTACGAAAAAGTCAAAAATTGACTTTCCCCAAAAGTCCACTTTTTTTGCATATTTGGGCTGTGCCGAGAGTCCTGACGGGTTTTTGAAACGTTTCCCGGCGCTACCTGGCCCAAAAGTGTTTTTTGACCGTTTTTGAAATTTTGAAAAAATGCGTAACCACCCCCCCTTACGAAAAAGTCAAAAATTGACTTTCCCCAAAAGTCAAATTTTTTTGCATATTTGGGCTGTGCCGAGAGTCCTGACAGGTTTTTGGAACGTTTCCCAGCGCTCCCTGGCCCAAAAGTGTTTTTTGAGCGTTTTTGAAATTTTGAAAAAATGCGTAACCACCCCCCCTTACGAAAAAGTCAAAAATTGACTTTCCCCAAAAGTCCAATTTTTTTGCATATTTGAGTTGTGCCGAGAGTCCTGACAGGTTTTTGGAAAGTTTCCTGGCACTCCCTGGCCCAAAAGTGTTATATGACCGTTTTTGAAATTTTGAAAAAATGCGTAACCACCCCCTTTACGAAAAAGTCAAAAATTGATTTTCACCAAAAGTCCACTTTTTTTGCATATTTGAGGTGTGCCGAGAGTCCTGACGGGTTTTTGGAAAGTTTCCTGGCGCTCCCTGGCCCAAAAGTGTTTTTTGACCGTTTTTGAAATTTTGAAAAAATGCGTAACCACCCCCCCTTACGAAAAAGTCAAAAATTGACTTTCCCCAAAAGTCCACTTTTTTTGCATATTTGGGGTGTGCCGAGAGTCCTGACTGGGTTTTGGAACGTTTTCCGGCTCTCCCTGGCCCAAAAGTGTTTTTTGACCGTTTTTGAAATTTTGAAAAAATGCGTAACCACCCCCCCTTACGAAAAAGTCAAAAGTTGACTTTCCCCAAAAGTCCATTTTTTTTGCATATTTGGGCTGTGCCGAGAGTCCTGACAGGTTTTTGGAACGTTTCCCAGCGCTCCCTGGCCCAAAAGTGTTTTTTGAGCGTTTTTGAAATTTTGAAAAAATGCGTAACCACCCCCCCTTACGATAATGTCAAAAATTGACTTTCCCCAAAAGTCCAATTTTTTTGCATATTTGGGATGTGCTGAGAGTCCTGACTGGTTTTTGGAACGTTTCCCGGCGCTCCCTGGACCAAAAGTGTTTTTTGACCATTTTTGAAATTTTGAAAAAATGCGTAACCACCCCCCCTTACGAAAATGTCAAAAATTGACTTTCCCCAAAAGTCCACTTTTTTTGCATATTTGGGCTGTGCCGAGAGTCCTGAAAGGTTTTTGGAACGTTTCCCGGCTTTCCCTGGCCCAAAAGTATTTTTTGACCGTTTTTGAAATTTTGAAAAAATGCGTAACCACCCCCCCTTACGAAAAAGTCAAAAATTGACTTTCCCCAAAAGTCCAATTTTTTTGCATATTTGGGCTGTGCCGAGAGTCCTGACGGGTTTTTGGAAAGTTTCCTGGCGCTCCCTGGCCCAAAAGTGTTTTTTGACCGTTTTTGAAATTTTGAAAAAATGCGTAACCACCCCCCCTTACGAAAAAGTCAAAAATTGACTTTCCCCAAAAGTCCACTTTTTTTGCATATTTGGGGTGTGCCGAGAGTCCTGACTGGGTTTTGGAACGTTTTCCGGCTCTCCCTGGCCCAAAAGTGTTTTTTGACCGTTTTTGAAATTTTGAAAAAATGCGGAACCACCCCCCCTTACGAAAATGTCAAAAATTGACTTTCCCCAAAAGTCGAATTTTTTTGCATATTTGGGCTGTGCCGAGAGTCCTGACAGGTTTTTGGAACGTTTCCCAGCGCTCCCTGGCCCAAAAGTGTTTTTTGAGCGTTTTTGAAATTTTGAAAAAATGCGTAACCACCCCCCCTTACGATAATGTCAAAAATTGACTTTCCCCAAAAGTCCAATTTTTTTGCATATTTGGGATGTGCTGAGAGTCCTGACTGGTTTTTGGAACGTTTCCCGGCGCTCCCTGGACCAAAAGTGTTTTTTGACCATTTTTGAAATTTTGAAAAAATGCGTAACCACCCCCCCTTACGAAAATGTCAAAAATTGACTTTCCCCAAAAGTCCACTTTTTTTGCATATTTGGGCTGTGCCGAGAGTCCTGAAAGGTTTTTGGAACGTTTCCCGGCGCTCCCTGGCCCAAAAGTATTTTTTGACCGTTTTTGAAATTTTGAAAAAATGCGTAACCACCCCCCCTTACGAAAAAGTCAAAAATTGACTTTCCCCAAAAGTCCAATTTTTTTGCATATTTGGGCTGTGCCGAGAGTCCTGACGGGTTTTTGGAAAGTTTCCTGGCGCTCCCTGGCCCAAAAGTGTTTTTTGACCGTTTTTGAAATTTTGAAAAAATGCGTAACCACCCCCCCTTACGATAATGTCAAAAATTGACTTTCCCCAAAAGTCCAAATTTTTTGCATATTTGGGATGTGCTGAGAGTCCTGACTGGTTTTTGGAACGTTTCCCGGCGCTCCCTGGACCAAAAGTGTTTTTTGACCATTTTTGAAATTTTGAAAAAATGCGTAACCACCCCCCCTTACGAAAATGTCAAAAATTGACTTTCCCCAAAAGTCCACTTTTTTTGCATATTTGGGCTGTGCCGAGAGTCCTGAAAGGTTTTTGGAACGTTTCCCGGCGCTCCCTGGCCCAAAAGTATTTTTTGACCGTTTTTGAAATTTTGAAAAAATGCGTAACCACCCCCCCTTACGAAAAAGTCAAAAATTGACTTTCCCCAAAAGTCCACTTTTTTTGCATATTTGGGGTGTGCCGAGAGTCCTGACTGGGTTTTGGAACGTTTTCCGGCTCTCCCTGGCCCAAAAGTGTTTTTTGACCGTTTTTGAAATTTTGAAAAAATGCGGAACCACCCCCCCTTACGATAATGTCAAAAATTGACTTTCCCCAAAAGTCCAATTTTTTTGCATATTTGGGCTGTGCTGAGAGTCCTGACTGGTTTTTGGAAAGTTTCCTGGCGCTCCCTGGACCAAAAGTGTTTTTTGACCGTTTTTGAAATTTTGAAAAAATGCGTAACCACCCCCCCTTACGATAATGTCAAAAATTGACTTTCCCCAAAAGTCCAATTTTTTTGCATATTTGGGCTGTACTGAGAGTCCTGACTGGTTTTTGGAATGTTTCCCGGCGCTCCCTGGACCAAAAGTGTTTTTTGACCGTTTTTGAAATTTTGAAAAAATGCGTAACCACCCCCCCTTACGAAAAAGTCAAAAATTGACTTTCCCCAAAAGTCCAATTTTTTTCCATATTTGGGCTTTACTGAGAGTCCTGACTGGTTTTTGAAACGTTTCCCGGCGCTCCCTGGCCCAAAAGTGTTTTTTAACCGTTTTTGAAATTTTGAAAAAATTCGTAACCACCCCCCCTTACGAAAAAGTCAAAAATTGACTTTCCCCAAAAGTCCACTTTTTTTGCATATTTGGGCTGTGCCGAGAGTCCTGATGGGTTTTTGGAACGTTTCCCGGCGCTCCCTGGCCCAAAAGTATTTTTTTAACCGTTTTTGAAATTTTGAAAAAATGCGTAACCACCCCCCCTTACGAAAAAGTCAAAAATTGACTTTCCCCAAAAGTCCACTTTTTTTGCATATTTGGGCTGTGCCGAGAGTCCTGACGGGTTTTTGAAACGTTTCCCGGCGCTCCCTGGCCCAAAAGTGTTTTTTGACCGTTTTTGAAATTTTGAAAAAATGCGTAACCACCCCCCCTTACGAAAAAGTCAAAAATTGACTTTCCCCAAAAGTCAAATTTTTTTGCATATTTGGGCTGTGCCGAGAGTCCTGACAGGTTTTTGGAACGTTTCCCAGCGCTCCCTGGCCCAAAAGTGTTTTTTGAGCGTTTTTGAAATTTTGAAAAAATGCGTAACCACCCCCCCTTACGAAAAAGTCAAAAATTGACTTTCCCCAAAAGTCCAATTTTTTTGCATATTTGGGGTGTGCCGAGAGTCCTGACTGGGTTTTGGAACGTTTTCCGGCTCTCCCTGGCCCAAAAGTGTTTTTTGACCGTTTTTGAAATTTTGAAAAAATGCGTAACCACCCCCCCTTACGATAATGTCAAAAATTGACTTTCCCCAAAAGTCCAATTTTTTTGCATATTTGGGCTGTGCTGAGAGTCCTGACTGGTTTTTGGAAAGTTTCCCGGCGCTCCCTGGACGAAAAGTGTTTTTTGACCGTTTTTGAAATTTGGAAAAAATGCGTAACCACCCCCCCTTACGATAATGTCAAAAATTGACTTTCCCCAAAAGTCCAATTTTTTTGCATATTTGGGCTGTGCTGAGAGTCCTGACTGGTTTTTGGAACGTTTCCCGGCGCTCCCTGGACCAAAAGTGTTTTTTGACCGTTTTTGAAATTTTGAAAAAATGCGTAACCACCCCCCCTTACGAAAAAGTCAAAAATTGACTTTCCCCAAAAGTCCAATTTTTTTGCATATTTGGGCTTTGCTGAGAGTCCTGACTGGTTTTTTAAACGTTTCCCGGCGCTCCCAGGCCCAAAAGTGTTTTTTAACCGTTTTTGAAATTTTGAAAAAATTCGTAACCACCCCCCCTTACGAAAAAGTCAAAAATTGACTTTCCCCAAAAGTCCACTTTTTTTGCATATTTGGGCTGTGCCGAGAGTCCTAATGGGTTTTTGGAACGTTTCCCGGCGCTCCCTGGCCCAAAAGTATTTTTTGACCGTTTTTGAAATTTTGAAAAAATGCGTAACCACCCCCCCTTACGAAAAAGTCAAAAATTGACTTTCCCCAAAAGTCCACTTTTTTTTGCATATTTGGGCTGTGCCGAGAGTCCTGACGGGTTTTTGAAACGTTTCCCGGCGCTACCTGGCCCAAAAGTGTTTTTTGACCGTTTTTGAAATTTTGAAAAAATGCGTAACCACCCCCCCTTACGAAAAAGTCAAAAATTGACTTTCCCCAAAAGTCAAATTTTTTTGCATATTTGGGCTGTGCCGAGAGTCCTGACAGGTTTTTGGAACGTTTCCCAGCGCTCCCTGGCCCAAAAGTGTTTTTTGAGCGTTTTTGAAATTTTGAAAAAATGCGTAACCACCCCCTCTTACGAAAAAGTCAAAAATTGACTTTCCCCAAAAGTCCAATTTTTTTGCATATTTGAGTTGTGCCGAGAGTCCTGACAGGTTTTTGGAAAGTTTCCTGGCACTCCCTGGCCCAAAAGTGTTATATGACCGTTTTTGAAATTTTGAAAAAATGCGTAACCACCCCCTTTACGAAAAAGTCAAAAATTGATTTTCACCAAAAGTCCACTTTTTTTGCATATTTGAGGTGTGCCGAGAGTCCTGACGGGTTTTTGGAAAGTTTCCTGGCGCTCCCTGGCCCAAAAGTGTTTTTTGACCGTTTTTGAAATTTTGAAAAAATGCGTAACCACCCCCCCTTACGAAAAAGTCAAAAATTGACTTTCCCCAAAAGTCCACTTTTTTTGCATATTTGGGGTGTGCCGAGAGTCCTGACTGGGTTTTGGAACGTTTTCCGGCTCTCCCTGGCCCAAAAGTGTTTTTTGACCGTTTTTGAAATTTTGAAAAAATGCGTAACCACCCCCCCTTACGAAAAAGTCAAAAGTTGACTTTCCCCAAAAGTCGAATTTTTTTGCATATTTGGGCTGTGCCGAGAGTCCTGACAGGTTTTTGGAACGTTTCCCAGCGCTCCCTGGCCCAAAAGTGTTTTTTGAGCGTTTTTGAAATTTTGAAAAAATGCGTAACCACCCCCCCTTACGATAATGTCAAAAATTGACTTTCCCCAAAAGTCCAATTTTTTTGCATATTTGGGATGTGCTGAGAGTCCTGACTGGTTTTTGGAACGTTTCCCGGCGCTCCCTGGACCAAAAGTGTTTTTTGACCATTTTTGAAATTTTGAAAAAATGCGTAACCACCCCCCCTTACGAAAATGTCAAAAATTGACTTTCCCCAAAAGTCCACTTTTTTTGCATATTTGGGCTGTGCCGAGAGTCCTGAAAGGTTTTTGGAACGTTTCCCGGCGCTCCCTGGCCCAAAAGTAATTTTTGACCGTTTTTGAAATTTTGAAAAAATGCGTAACCACCCCCCCTTACGAAAAAGTCAAAAATTGACTTTCCCCAAAAGTCCAATTTTTTTGCATATTTGGGCTGTGCCGAGAGTCCTGACGGGTTTTTGGAAAGTTTCCTGGCGCTCCCTGGCCCAAAAGTGTTTTTTGACCGTTTTTGAAATTTTGAAAAAATGCGTAACCACCCCCCCTTACGAAAAAGTCAAAAATTGACTTTCCCCAAAAGTCCACTTTTTTTGCATATTTGGGGTGTGCCGAGAGTCCTGACTGGGTTTTGGAACGTTTTCCGGCTCTCCCTGGCCCAAAAGTGTTTTTTGACCGTTTTTGAAATTTTGAAAAAATGCGGAACCACCCCCCCTTACGATAATGTCAAAAATTGACTTTCCCCAAAAGTCCAATTTTTTTGCATATTTGGGCTGTGCTGAGAGTCCTGACTGGTTTTTGGAAAGTTTCCTGGCGCTCCCTGGACCAAAAGTGTTTTTTGACCGTTTTTGAAATTTTGAAAAAATGCGTAACCACCCCCCCTTACGATAATGTCAAAAATTGACTTTCCCCAAAAGTCCAATTTTTTTGCATATTTGGGCTGTACTGAGAGTCCTGACTGGTTTTTGGAATGTTTCCCGGCGCTCCCTGGACCAAAAGTGTTTTTTGACCGTTTTTGAAATTTTGAAAAAATGCGTAACCACCCCCCCTTACGAAAAAGTCAAAAATTGACTTTCCCCAAAAGTCCAATTTTTTTCCATATTTGGGCTTTGCTGAGAGTCCTGACTGGTTTTTGAAACGTTTCCCGGCGCTCCCTGGCCCAAAAGTGTTTTTTAACCGTTTTTGAAATTTTGAAAAAATTCGTAACCACCCCCCCTTACGAAAAAGTCAAAAATTGACTTTCCCCAAAAGTCCACTTTTTTTGCATATTTGGGGTGTGCCGAGAGTCCTGACTGGGTTTTGGAACGTTTTCCGGCTCTCCCTGGCCCAAAAGTGTTTTTTGACCGTTTTTGAAATTTTGAAAAAATGCGGAACCACCCCCCCTTACGAAAATGTCAAAAATTGACTTTCCCCAAAAGTCGAATTTTTTTGCATATTTGGGCTGTGCCGAGAGTCCTGACAGGTTTTTGGAACGTTTCCCAGCGCTCCCTGGCCCAAAAGTGTTTTTTGAGCGTTTTTGAAATTTTGAAAAAATGCGTAACCACCCCCCCTTACGATAATGTCAAAAATTGACTTTCCCCAAAAGTCCAATTTTTTTGCATATTTGGGATGTGCTGAGAGTCCTGACTGGTTTTTGGAACGTTTCCCGGCGCTCCCTGGACCAAAAGTGTTTTTTGACCATTTTTGAAATTTTGAAAAAATGCGTAACCACCCCCCCTTACGAAAATGTCAAAAATTGACTTTCCCCAAAAGTCCACTTTTTTTGCATATTTGGGCTGTGCCGAGAGTCCTGAAAGGTTTTTGGAACGTTTCCCGGCGCTCCCTGGCCCAAAAGTATTTTTTGACCGTTTTTGAAATTTTGAAAAAATGCGTAACCACCCCCCCTTACGAAAAAGTCAAAAATTGACTTTCCCCAAAAGTCCAATTTTTTTGCATATTTGGGCTGTGCCGAGAGTCCTGACGGGTTTTTGGAAAGTTTCCTGGCGCTCCCTGGCCCAAAAGTGTTTTTTGACCGTTTTTGAAATTTTGAAAAAATGCGTAACCACCCCCCCTTACGATAATGTCAAAAATTGACTTTCCCCAAAAGTCCAAATTTTTTGCATATTTGGGATGTGCTGAGAGTCCTGACTGGTTTTTGGAACGTTTCCCGGCGCTCCCTGGACCAAAAGTGTTTTTTGACCATTTTTGAAATTTTGAAAAAATGCGTAACCACCCCCCCTTACGAAAATGTCAAAAATTGACTTTCCCCAAAAGTCCACTTTTTTTGCATATTTGGGCTGTGCCGAGAGTCCTGAAAGGTTTTTGGAACGTTTCCCGGCGCTCCCTGGCCCAAAAGTATTTTTTGACCGTTTTTGAAATTTTGAAAAAATGCGTAACCACCCCCCCTTACGAAAAAGTCAAAAATTGACTTTCCCCAAAAGTCCACTTTTTTTGCATATTTGGGGTGTGCCGAGAGTCCTGACTGGGTTTTGGAACGTTTTCCGGCTCTCCCTGGCCCAAAAGTGTTTTTTGACCGTTTTTGAAATTTTGAAAAAATGCGGAACCACCCCCCCTTACGATAATGTCAAAAATTGACTTTCCCCAAAAGTCCAATTTTTTTGCATATTTGGGCTGTGCTGAGAGTCCTGACTGGTTTTTGGAAAGTTTCCTGGCGCTCCCTGGACCAAAAGTGTTTTTTGACCGTTTTTGAAATTTTGAAAAAATGCGTAACCACCCCCCCTTACGATAATGTCAAAAATTGACTTTCCCCAAAAGTCCAATTTTTTTGCATATTTGGGCTGTACTGAGAGTCCTGACTGGTTTTTGGAATGTTTCCCGGCGCTCCCTGGACCAAAAGTGTTTTTTGACCGTTTTTGAAATTTTGAAAAAATGCGTAACCACCCCCCCTTACGAAAAAGTCAAAAATTGACTTTCCCCAAAAGTCCAATTTTTTTCCATATTTGGGCTTTACTGAGAGTCCTGACTGGTTTTTGAAACGTTTCCCGGCGCTCCCTGGCCCAAAAGTGTTTTTTAACCGTTTTTGAAATTTTGAAAAAATTCGTAACCACCCCCCCTTACGAAAAAGTCAAAAATTGACTTTCCCCAAAAGTCCACTTTTTTTGCATATTTGGGCTGTGCCGAGAGTCCTGATGGGTTTTTGGAACGTTTCCCGGCGCTCCCTGGCCCAAAAGTATTTTTTTAACCGTTTTTGAAATTTTGAAAAAATGCGTAACCACCCCCCCTTACGAAAAAGTCAAAAATTGACTTTCCCCAAAAGTCCACTTTTTTTGCATATTTGGGCTGTGCCGAGAGTCCTGACGGGTTTTTGAAACGTTTCCCGGCGCTCCCTGGCCCAAAAGTGTTTTTTGACCGTTTTTGAAATTTTGAAAAAATGCGTAACCACCCCCCCTTACGAAAAAGTCAAAAATTGACTTTCCCCAAAAGTCAAATTTTTTTGCATATTTGGGCTGTGCCGAGAGTCCTGACAGGTTTTTGGAACGTTTCCCAGCGCTCCCTGGCCCAAAAGTGTTTTTTGAGCGTTTTTGAAATTTTGAAAAAATGCGTAACCACCCCCCCTTACGAAAAAGTCAAAAATTGACTTTCCCCAAAAGTCCAATTTTTTTGCATATTTGGGGTGTGCCGAGAGTCCTGACTGGGTTTTGGAACGTTTTCCGGCTCTCCCTGGCCCAAAAGTGTTTTTTGACCGTTTTTGAAATTTTGAAAAAATGCGTAACCACCCCCCCTTACGATAATGTCAAAAATTGACTTTCCCCAAAAGTCCAATTTTTTTGCATATTTGGGCTGTGCTGAGAGTCCTGACTGGTTTTTGGAAAGTTTCCCGGCGCTCCCTGGACGAAAAGTGTTTTTTGACCGTTTTTGAAATTTGGAAAAAATGCGTAACCACCCCCCCTTACGATAATGTCAAAAATTGACTTTCCCCAAAAGTCCAATTTTTTTGCATATTTGGGCTGTGCTGAGAGTCCTGACTGGTTTTTGGAACGTTTCCCGGCGCTCCCTGGACCAAAAGTGTTTTTTGACCGTTTTTGAAATTTTGAAAAAATGCGTAACCACCCCCCCTTACGAAAAAGTCAAAAATTGACTTTCCCCAAAAGTCCAATTTTTTTGCATATTTGGGCTTTGCTGAGAGTCCTGACTGGTTTTTTAAACGTTTCCCGGCGCTCCCAGGCCCAAAAGTGTTTTTTAACCGTTTTTGAAATTTTGAAAAAATTCGTAACCACCCCCCCTTACGAAAAAGTCAAAAATTGACTTTCCCCAAAAGTCCACTTTTTTTGCATATTTGGGCTGTGCCGAGAGTCCTAATGGGTTTTTGGAACGTTTCCCGGCGCTCCCTGGCCCAAAAGTATTTTTTGACCGTTTTTGAAATTTTGAAAAAATGCGTAACCACCCCCCCTTACGAAAAAGTCAAAAATTGACTTTCCCCAAAAGTCCACTTTTTTTTGCATATTTGGGCTGTGCCGAGAGTCCTGACGGGTTTTTGAAACGTTTCCCGGCGCTACCTGGCCCAAAAGTGTTTTTTGACCGTTTTTGAAATTTTGAAAAAATGCGTAACCACCCCCCCTTACGAAAAAGTCAAAAATTGACTTTCCCCAAAAGTCAAATTTTTTTGCATATTTGGGCTGTGCCGAGAGTCCTGACAGGTTTTTGGAACGTTTCCCAGCGCTCCCTGGCCCAAAAGTGTTTTTTGAGCGTTTTTGAAATTTTGAAAAAATGCGTAACCACCCCCTCTTACGAAAAAGTCAAAAATTGACTTTCCCCAAAAGTCCAATTTTTTTGCATATTTGAGTTGTGCCGAGAGTCCTGACAGGTTTTTGGAAAGTTTCCTGGCACTCCCTGGCCCAAAAGTGTTATATGACCGTTTTTGAAATTTTGAAAAAATGCGTAACCACCCCCTTTACGAAAAAGTCAAAAATTGATTTTCACCAAAAGTCCACTTTTTTTGCATATTTGAGGTGTGCCGAGAGTCCTGACGGGTTTTTGGAAAGTTTCCTGGCGCTCCCTGGCCCAAAAGTGTTTTTTGACCGTTTTTGAAATTTTGAAAAAATGCGTAACCACCCCCCCTTACGAAAAAGTCAAAAATTGACTTTCCCCAAAAGTCCACTTTTTTTGCATATTTGGGGTGTGCCGAGAGTCCTGACTGGGTTTTGGAACGTTTTCCGGCTCTCCCTGGCCCAAAAGTGTTTTTTGACCGTTTTTGAAATTTTGAAAAAATGCGTAACCACCCCCCCTTACGAAAAAGTCAAAAGTTGACTTTCCCCAAAAGTCGAATTTTTTTGCATATTTGGGCTGTGCCGAGAGTCCTGACAGGTTTTTGGAACGTTTCCCAGCGCTCCCTGGCCCAAAAGTGTTTTTTGAGCGTTTTTGAAATTTTGAAAAAATGCGTAACCACCCCCCCTTACGATAATGTCAAAAATTGACTTTCCCCAAAAGTCCAATTTTTTTGCATATTTGGGATGTGCTGAGAGTCCTGACTGGTTTTTGGAACGTTTCCCGGCGCTCCCTGGACCAAAAGTGTTTTTTGACCATTTTTGAAATTTTGAAAAAATGCGTAACCACCCCCCCTTACGAAAATGTCAAAAATTGACTTTCCCCAAAAGTCCACTTTTTTTGCATATTTGGGCTGTGCCGAGAGTCCTGAAAGGTTTTTGGAACGTTTCCCGGCGCTCCCTGGCCCAAAAGTAATTTTTGACCGTTTTTGAAATTTTGAAAAAATGCGTAACCACCCCCCCTTACGAAAAAGTCAAAAATTGACTTTCCCCAAAAGTCCAATTTTTTTGCATATTTGGGCTGTGCCGAGAGTCCTGACGGGTTTTTGGAAAGTTTCCTGGCGCTCCCTGGCCCAAAAGTGTTTTTTGACCGTTTTTGAAATTTTGAAAAAATGCGTAACCACCCCCCCTTACGAAAAAGTCAAAAATTGACTTTCCCCAAAAGTCCACTTTTTTTGCATATTTGGGGTGTGCCGAGAGTCCTGACTGGGTTTTGGAACGTTTTCCGGCTCTCCCTGGCCCAAAAGTGTTTTTTGACCGTTTTTGAAATTTTGAAAAAATGCGGAACCACCCCCCCTTACGATAATGTCAAAAATTGACTTTCCCCAAAAGTCCAATTTTTTTGCATATTTGGGCTGTGCTGAGAGTCCTGACTGGTTTTTGGAAAGTTTCCTGGCGCTCCCTGGACCAAAAGTGTTTTTTGACCGTTTTTGAAATTTTGAAAAAATGCGTAACCACCCCCCCTTACGATAATGTCAAAAATTGACTTTCCCCAAAAGTCCAATTTTTTTGCATATTTGGGCTGTACTGAGAGTCCTGACTGGTTTTTGGAATGTTTCCCGGCGCTCCCTGGACCAAAAGTGTTTTTTGACCGTTTTTGAAATTTTGAAAAAATGCGTAACCACCCCCCCTTACGAAAAAGTCAAAAATTGACTTTCCCCAAAAGTCCAATTTTTTTCCATATTTGGGCTTTGCTGAGAGTCCTGACTGGTTTTTGAAACGTTTCCCGGCGCTCCCTGGCCCAAAAGTGTTTTTTAACCGTTTTTGAAATTTTGAAAAAATTCGTAACCACCCCCCCTTACGAAAAAGTCAAAAATTGACTTTCCCCAAAAGTCCACTTTTTTTGCATATTTGGGCTGTGCCGAGAGTCCTGATGGGTTTTTGGAACGTTTCCCGGCGCTCCCTGGCCCAAAAGTATTTTTTGACCGTTTTTGAAATTTTGAAAAAATGCGTAACCACCCCCCCTTACGAAAAAGTCAAAAATTGACTTTCCCCAAAAGTCCACTTTTTTTGCATATTTGGGCTGTGCCGAGAGTCCTGACGGGTTTTTGAAACGTTTCCCGGCGCTCCCTGGCCCAAAAGTGTTTTTTGACCGTTTTTGAAATTTTGAAAAAATGCGTAACCACCCCCCCTTACGAAAAAGTCAAAAAATGACTTTCCCCAAAAGTCGAATTTTTTTGCATATTTGGGCTGTGCAGAGAGTCCTGACAGGTTTTTGGAACGTTTCCCAGCGCTCCCTGGCCCAAAAGTGTTTTTTGAGCGTTTTTGAAATTTTGAAAAAATGCGTAACCACCCCCCCTTACGAAAAAGTCAAAAATTGACTTTCCCCAAAAGTCCAATTTTTTTGCATATTTGAGTTGTGCCGAGAGTCCTGACAGGTTTTTGGAAAGTTTCCTAGCACTCACTGGCCCAAAAGTGTTATATGACCGTTTTTGAAATTTTGAAAAAATGCGTAACCAACCCCCCTTACGAAAAAGTCAAAAATTGACTTTCCCCAAAAGTCCAATTTTTTTGCATATTTTTGCTGTGCCTAGAGTCCTGACGGGTTTATGAAAAGTTTCCTGGCGCTCCCTGGCCCAAAAGTGTTTTTTGACCGTTTTTGAAATTTTGAAAAAATGTGTAACCACCCCCCCTTACGAAAAGTCAAAAATTGACTTTCCCCAAACGTCGAATTTTTTTGCATATTTGGGCTGTGCCGAGAGTCCTGACGGGTTTTTGGAAAGTTTCCTGGCGCTCCCTGGCCCAAAAGTGTTTTTTGAGCGTTTTTGAAATTTTGAAAAAATGCGTAACCACCCCCCCTTACGAAAAAGTCAAAAATTGACTTTCCCCAAAAGTCCAATTTTTTTGCATATTTTTGCTGTGCCGAGAGTCCTGACGGGTTTTTGGAAAGTTTCCTGGCGCTCCCTGGCCCAAAAGTGTTTTTTGACCGTTTTTGAAATTTTAAAAAAATGCGTAACCCCCCCCCTTACGATAATGTCAAAAATTGACTTTCCCCAAAAGTCCAATTTTTTTGCATATTTGGGCTGTGCTGAGAGTCCTGATGGGTTTTTGGAACGTTTCCCGGCGCTCCCTGGCCCAAAAGTATTTTTTGACCGTTTTTGAAATTTTGAAAAAATGCGTAACCACCCCCCCTTACGAAAAAGTCAAAAATTGACTTTCCCCAAAAGTCCAATTTTTTTGCATATTTGAGGTGTGCCGAGAGTCCTGACGGGTTTTTGGAACGTTTCCCGGCGCTCCCTGGCCCAAAAGTATTTTTTGACCGTTTTTGAAATTTTGAAAAAATGCGTAACCACCCCCCCTTACGAAAAAGTCAAAAATTGATTTTCCCCAAAAGTCCACTTTCTTTGCATATTTGAGGTGTGCAGAGAGTCCTGACGGGTTTTTGGAAAGTTTCCTGGCGCTCCCTGTCCCAAAAGTGTTTTTTGACCGTTTTTGAAATTTTGAAAAAATGCGTAACCACCCCCCCTTACGAAAATGTCAAAAATTGACTTTCCCCAAAGGTCCAATTTTTTTGCATATTTGAGTTGTGCCGAGAGTCCTGACAGGTTTTTGGAAATTTTCCTGGCACTCCCTGGCCCAAAAGTGTTATATGACCGTTTTTGAAATTTTGAAAAAATGCGTAACCACCCCCCCTTACGAAAAAGTCAAAAATTGATTTTCACCAAAAGTCCACTTTTTTTTGCATATTTGGGCTGTGCTGAGAGTCCTGATGGGTTTTTGGAACGTTTCCTGGCGCTCCCTGGCCCAAAAGTGTTTTTTGACCGTTTTTGAAATTTTGAAAAAATGCGTAACCACCCCCCCTTACGAAAAAGTCAAAAATTGACTTTCCCGAAAAGTCCACTTTTTTTGCATATTTGGGCTGTGCCGAGAGTCCTGATGGGTTTTTGGAACGTTTCCCGGCGCTCCCTGGCCCAAAAGTATTTTTTGACCGTTTTTGAAATTTTGAAAAAATGCGTAACCACCCCCCCTTACGAAAAATTCAAAAATTGACTTTCCCCAAAAGTCCACTTTTTTTGCATATTTGGGCTGTGCCGAGAGTCCTGACGGGTTTTTGGAACGTTTCCCGGCGCTCCCTGGCCCAAAAATATTTTTTTGACCATTTTTGAAATTTTGAAAAAATGCGTAACCACCCCCCCTTACGAAAAAGTCAAAAATTGACTTTCCCCAAAAGTCCAATTTTTTTGCATATTTGAGGTGTGCCGAGAGTCCTGACGGGTTTTTGGAACGTTTCCCGGCGCTCCCTGGCCCAAAAGTGTTTTTTGACCGTTTTTGAAATTTTGAAAAAATGCGTAACCACCCCCCCTTACGAAAAAGTCAAAAATTGACTTTCCCCAAAAGTCCACTTTTTTTGCATATTTGGGGTGTGCCGAGAGTCCTGACTGAATTTTGGAACGTTTTCCGGCTCTCCCTGGCCCAAAAGTGTTTTTTGACCGTTTTTGAAATTTTGAAAAAATGCGTAACCACCCCCCCTTACGATAATGTCAAAAATTGACTTTCCCCAAAAGTCAAATTTTTTTGCATATTTGGGCTGTGCTGAGAGTCCTGACTGGTTTTTGGAACGTTTCCCGGCGCTCCCTGGACCAAAAGTGTTTTTTGAGCGTTTTTGAAATTTTTTAAAAATGCGTAACCACCCCCCCTTACGAAAATGTAAAAAATTGACTTTCCCCAAAAGTCCAATTTTTTTGCATATTTGGGTTTTGCTGAGAGTCCTGACTGGTTTTTGAAACGTTTCCCGGCGCTCCCTGGCCCAAAAGTGTTTTTTAACCGTTTTTGAAATTTTGAAAAAATTCGTAACCACCCCCCCTTACGAAAATGTCAAAAATTGACTTTCCCCAAAAGTCAAATTTTTTTGCATATTTGGGCTTTGCTGAGAGTCCTGACTGGTTTTTGGAACGTTTCCCGGCGCTCCCTGGACCAAAAGTGTTTTTTGAGCGTTTTTGAAATTTTAAAAAAATGCGTAACCACCCCCCCCTTACGAAAATGTAAAAAATTGACTTTCCCCAAAAGTCCAATTTTTTTGCATATTTGGGTTTTGCTGAGAGTCCTGATGGGTTTTTGAAACGTTTCCCGGCGCTCCCTGGCCCAAAAGTGTTTTTTAACCGTTTTTGAAATTTTGAAAAAATGCGTAACCACCCCCCCTTACGAAAAAGTCAAAAATTGATTTTCCCCAAAAGTCCACTTTCTTTGCATATTTGAGGTGTGCAGAGAGTCCTGACGGGTTTTTGGAAAGTTTCCTGGCGCTCCCTGTCCCAAAAGTATTTTTTGACCGTTTTTGAAATTTTGAAAAAATGCGTAACCACCCCCCCTTACGATAATGTCAAAAATACTTTCCCCAAAAGTCCAATTTTTTTGCATATTTGGGCTGTACTGAGAGTCCTGACTGGTTTTTGGAATGTTTCCCGGCGCTCCCTGGACCAAAAGTGTTTTTTGACCGTTTTTGAAATTTTGAAAAAATGTGTAACAACCCCCCCTTACGAAAATGTCAAAAATTGACTTTCCCCAAAAGTCCAATTTTTTTCCATATTTGGGCTTTGCTGAGAGTCCTGACTGGTTTTTGAAACGTTTCCCGGCGCTCCCTGGCCCAAAAGTGTTTTTTAACCTTTTATGAAATTTTGAAAAAATTCGTAACCACCCCCCCTTACGAAAAAGTCAAAAATTGACTTTCCCCAAAAGTCCACTTTTTTTGCATATTTGGGCTGTGCCGAGAGTCCTGATGGGTTTTTGGAACGTTTCCCGGCGCTCCCTGGCCCAAAAGTATTTTTTGACCGTTTTTGAAATTTTGAAAAAATGCGTAACCACCCCCCCTTACGAAAAAGTCAAAAATTGACTTTCCCCAAAAGTCCAATTTTTTTGCATATTTGAGTTGTGCCGAGAGTCCTGACAGGTTTTTGGAAAGTTTCCTGGCACTCCCTGGCCCAAAAGTGTTATATGACCGTTTTTGAAATTTTGAAAAAATGCGTAACCAACCCCCCTTACGAAAAAGTCAAAAATTGACTTTCCCCAAAAGTCCAATTTTTTTGCATATTTTTGCTGTGCCTAGAGTCCTGACGGGTTTATGAAAAGTTTCCTGGCGCTCCCTGGCCCAAAAGTGTTTTTTGACCGTTTTTGAAATTTTGAAAAAATGTGTAACCACCCCCCCTTACGAAAAGTCAAAAATTGACTTTCCCCAAACGTCGAATTTTTTTGCATATTTGGGCTGTGCCGAGAGTCCTGACGGGTTTTTGGAAAGTTTCCTGGCGCTCCCTGGCCCAAAAGTGTTTTTTGACCGTTTTTGAAATTTTGAAAAAATGCGTAACCACCCCCCCTTACGAAAAAGTCAAAAATTGACTTTCCCAAAAAGTCCAATTTTTTTGCATATTTGAGGTGTGCCGAGAGTCCTGACGGGTTTTTGGAAAGTTTCCTGGCGCTCCCTGGCCCAAAAGTGTTTTTTGACCGTTTTTGAAATTTTGAAAAAATGCGTAACCACCCCCCCTTACGAAAAAGTCAAAAATTGACTTTCCCCAAAAGTCCACTTTTTTTGCATATTTGGGGTGTGCCGAGAGTCCTGACTGGGTTTTGGAACGTTTTCCGGCTCTCCCTGGCCCAAAAGTGTTTTTTGACCGTTTTTGAAATTTTGAAAAAATGCGTAACCACCCCCCCTTACGATAATGTCAAAAATTGACTTTCCCCAAAAGTCAAATTTTTTTGCATATTTGGGCTGTGCTGAGAGTCCTGACTGGTTTTTGGAACGTTTCCCGGCGCTCCCTGGACCAAAAGTGTTTTTTGAGCGCTTTTGAAATTTTTTAAAAATGCGTAACCACCCCCCCTTACGAAAATGTAAAAAATTGACTTTCCCCAAAAGTCCAATTTTTTTGCATATTTGGGTTTTGCTGAGAGTCCTGACTGGTTTTTGAAACGTTTCCCGGCGCTCCCTGGCCCAAAAGTGTTTTTTAACCGTTTTTGAAATTTTGAAAAAATTCGTAACCACCCCCCCTTACGAAAAAGTCAAAAATTTACTTTCCCCAAAAGTCCACTTTTTTTGCATATTTGAGTTGTGCCGAGAGTCCTGATGGGTTTTTGGAACGTTTCCCGGTGCTCCCTGGACCAAAAGTATTTTTTTACCGTTTTTGAAATTTTGAAAAAATGCGTAACCACCCCCCCTTACGAAAAAGTCAAAAATTGATTTTCCCCAAAAGTCCACTTTCTTTGCATATTTGAGGTGTGCAGAGAGTCCTGACGGGTTTTTGGAAAGTTTCCTGGCGCTCCCTGTCCCAAAAGTATTTTTTGACCGTTTTTGAAATTTTGAAAAAATGCGTAACCACCCCCCCTTACGATAATGTCAAAAATTGACTTTCCCCAAAAGTCCAATTTTTTTGCATATTTGGGCTGTACTGAGAGTCCTGACTGGTTTTTGGAATGTTTCCCGGCGCTCCCTGGACCAAAAGTGTTTTTTGACCGTTTTTGAAATTTTGAAAAAATGTGTAACCACCCCCCCCTTACGAAAATGTCAAAAATTGACTTTCCCCAAAAGTCCCATCTTTTTGCATATTTTTGCTGTGCCTAGAGTCCTGACGGGTTTATGAAAAGTTTCCTGGCGCTCCCTGGCCCAAAAGTGTTTTTTGACCGTTTTTGAAATTTTGAAAAAATGCGTAACCACCCCCCCTTACGAAAATGTCAAAAATTGACTTTCCCCAAAGGTCCAATTTTTTTGCATATTTGAGTTGTGCCGAGAGTCCTGACAGGTTTTTGGAAAGTTTCCTGGCACTCCCTGGCCCAAAAGTGTTATATGACCGTTTTTGAAATTTTGAAAAAATGCGTAACCACCCCCCCTTACGAAAAAGTCAAAAATTGATTTTCACCAAAAGTCCACCTTTTTTTGCATATTTGGGCTGTGCTGAGAGTCCTGACGGGTTTTTGGAACGTTTCCTGGCGCTCCCTGGCCCAAAAGTGTTTTTTGACCGTTTTTGAAATTTTGAAAAAATGCGTAACCACCCCCCCTTACGAAAAAGTCAAAAATTGACTTTCCCCAAAAGTCCAATTTTTTTGCATATTTGAGGTGTGCTGAGAGTCCTGACGGGTTTTTGGAACGTTTCCCGGCGCTCCCTGGCCCAAAAGTGTTTTTTGACCGTTTTTGAAATTTTGAAAAAATGCGTAACCACCCCCCCTTACGAAAAAGTCAAAAATTGATTTTCCCCAAAAGTCCACTTTCTTTGCATATTTGAGGTGTGCAGAGAGTCCTGACGGGTTTTTGGAAAGTTTCCTGGCGCTCCCTGTCCCAAAAGTATTTTTTGACCGTTTTTTCAAATTTTGAAAAAATGCGTAACCACCCCCCCTTACGAAAATGTCAAAAATTGACTTTCCCCAAAAGTCCACTTTTTTTGCATATTTGGGCTGTGCCGAGAGTCCTGCTTGGTTTTGGAACGTTTTCCGGCGCTCCCTGGCCCAAAAGTGTTTTTTGACCGTTTTTGAAATTTTGAAAAAATGCGTAACCACCCCCCCTTACGAAAAAGTCAAAAATTGACTTTCCCCAAAAGTCCAATTTTTTTGCATATTTGGGCTGTACTGAGAGTCCTGACTGGTTTTTGGAATGTTTCCCGGCTGTGCCGAGAGTCCTGACGGGTTTTTGGAAAGTTTCCTGGCGCTCCCTGTCCCAAAAGTATTTTTTGACCGTTTTTGAAATTTTGAAAAAATGCGTAACCACCCCCCCTTACGATAATGTCAAAAATTGACTTTCCCCAAAAGTCCAATTTTTTTGCATATTTGGGCTGTACTGAGAGTCCTGACTGGTTTTTGGAATGTTTCCCGGCGCTCCCTGGACCAAAAGTGTTTTTTGACCGTTTTTGAAATTTTGAAAAAATGTGTAACCACCCCCCCCTTACGAAAATGTCAAAAATTGACTTTCCCCAAAAGTCCCATCTTTTTGCATATTTTTGCTGTGCCTAGAGTCCTGACGGGTTTATGAAAAGTTTCCTGGCGCTCCCTGGCCCAAAAGTGTTTTTTGACCGTTTTTGAAATTTTGAAAAAATGCGTAACCACCCCCCCTTACGAAAATGTCAAAAATTGACTTTCCCCAAAGGTCCAATTTTTTTGCATATTTGAGTTGTGCCGAGAGTCCTGACAGGTTTTTGGAAAGTTTCCTGGCACTCCCTGGCCCAAAAGTGTTATATGACCGTTTTTGAAATTTTGAAAAAATGCGTAACCACCCCCCCTTACGAAAAAGTCAAAAATTGATTTTCACCAAAAGTCCACCTTTTTTTGCATATTTGGGCTGTGCTGAGAGTCCTGACGGGTTTTTGGAACGTTTCCTGGCGCTCCCTGGCCCAAAAGTGTTTTTTGACCGTTTTTGAAATTTTGAAAAAATGCGTAACCACCCCCCCTTACGAAAAAGTCAAAAATTGACTTTCCCCAAAAGTCCAATTTTTTTGCATATTTGAGGTGTGCTGAGAGTCCTGACGGGTTTTTGGAACGTTTCCCGGCGCTCCCTGGCCCAAAAGTGTTTTTTGACCGTTTTTGAAATTTTGAAAAAATGCGTAACCACCCCCCCTTACGAAAAAGTCAAAAATTGATTTTCCCCAAAAGTCCACTTTCTTTGCATATTTGAGGTGTGCAGAGAGTCCTGACGGGTTTTTGGAAAGTTTCCTGGCGCTCCCTGTCCCAAAAGTATTTTTTGACCGTTTTTTCAAATTTTGAAAAAATGCGTAACCACCCCCCCTTACGAAAATGTCAAAAATTGACTTTCCCCAAAAGTCCACTTTTTTTGCATATTTGGGCTGTGCCGAGAGTCCTGCTTGGTTTTGGAACGTTTTCCGGCGCTCCCTGGCCCAAAAGTGTTTTTTGACCGTTTTTGAAATTTTGAAAAAATGCGTAACCACCCCCCCTTACGAAAAAGTCAAAAATTGACTTTCCCCAAAAGTCCAATTTTTTTGCATATTTGGGCTGTACTGAGAGTCCTGACTGGTTTTTGGAATGTTTCCCGGCTGTGCCGAGAGTCCTGACGGGTTTTTGGAAAGTTTCCTGGCGCTCCCTGTCCCAAAAGTATTTTTTGACCGTTTTTGAAATTTTGAAAAAATGCGTAACCACCCCCCCTTACGATAATGTCAAAAATTGACTTTCCCCAAAAGTCCAATTTTTTTGCATATTTGGGCTGTACTGAGAGTCCTGACTGGTTTTTGGAATGTTTCCCGGCTGTGCCTAGAGTCCTGACGGGTTTATGAAAAGTTTCCTGGCGCTCCCTGGCCCAAAAGTATTTTTTGACCATTTTTGAAATTTTGAAAAAATGCGTAACCACCCCCCCTTACGAAAATGTCAAAAATTGACTTTCCCCAAAAGTCCACTTTTTTTGCATATTTGGGCTTTGCCGAGAGTCCTGATGGGTTTTTGGAACGTTTCCCGGCGCTCCCTGGCCCAAAAGTATTTTTTGACCGTTTTTGAAATTTTGAAAAAATGCGTAACCACCCCCCCTTACGAAAAAGTCAAAAATTGACTTTCCCCAAAAGTCCAATTTTTTTGCATATTTGAGGTGTGCCGAGAGTCCTGACGGGTTTTTGGAAAGTTTCCTGGCGCTCCCTGTCCCAAAAGTGTTTTTTGACCGTTTTTGAAATTTTGAAAAAATGCGTAACCACCCCCCCTTACGAAAAAGTCAAAAATTGACTTTCCCCAAAAGTCAAATTTTTTTGCATATTTGGGCTGTGCCGAGAGTCCTGACAGGTTTTTGGAACGTTTCCCAGCGCTCCCTGGCCCAAAAGTGTTTTTTGAGCGTTTTTGAAATTTTGAAAAAATGCGTAACCACCCCCCCTTACGAAAAAGTCAAAAATTGACTTTCCCCAAAAGTCCAATTTTTTTTGCATATTTGAGGTGTGCCGAGAGTCCTGACGGGTTTTTGGAAAGTTTCCTGGCGCTCCCTGGCCCAAAAGTGTTTTTTGACCGTTTTTGAAATTTTGAAAAAATGCGTAACCACCCCCCCTTACGAAAAAGTCAAAAATTGACTTTCCCCAAAAGTCCACTTTTTTTGCATATTTGGGCTTTGCTGAGAGTCCTGACTGGTTTTTTAAACGTTTCCCGGCGCTCCCTGGCCCAAAAGTGTTTTTTGACCATTTTTGAAATTTTGAAAAAATGCGGAACCACCCCCCCTTACGATAATGTCAAAAATTGACTTTCCCCAAAAGTCCAATTTTTTTGCATATTTGGGCTGTGCTGAGAGTCCTGACTGGTTTTTAGAAAGTTTCCTGGCGCTCCCTGGACCAAAAGTGTTTTTTGACCGTTTTTGAAATTTTGAAAAAATGCGTAACCACCCCCCCCTTACGATAATGTCAAAAATTGACTTTCCCCAAAAGTCCAATTTTTTTGCATATTTGGGCTGTACTGAGAGTCCTGACTGGTTTTTGGAATGTTTCCCGGCGCTCCCTGGACCAAAAGTGTTTTTTGACCGTTTTTGAAATTTTGAAAAAATGCGTAACCACCCCCCCTTACGAAAAAGTCAAAAATTGACTTTCCCCAAAAGTCCAATTTTTTTCCATATTTGGGCTTTGCTGAGAGTCCTGACTGGTTTTTGAAACGTTTCCCGGCGCTCCCTGGCCCAAAAGTGTTTTTTAACCGTTTTTGAAATTTTGAAAAAATGCGTAACCACCCCCCCTTACGAAAAAGTCAAAAATTGACTTTCCCCAAAAGTCCACTTTTTTTGCATATTTGGGCTGTGCCGAGAGTCCTGACTGGTTTTTTAAACGTTTCCCGGCGCTCCCTGGCCCAAAAGTGTTTTTTAACCGTTTTTGAAATTTTGAAAAAATGCGTAACCACCCCCCCTTACGAAAAAGTCAAAAATTGACTTTCCCGAAAAGTCCACTTTTTTTGCATATTTGGGCTGTGCCGAGAGTCCTGACGGGTTTTTGAAACATTTCCCGGCGCTCCCTGGCCCAAAAGTGTTTTTTGAGCGTTTTTGAAATTTTGAAAAAATGCGTAACCACCCCCCCTTACGAAAAAGTCAAAAATTGACTTTCCCCAAAAGTCCAATTTTTTTGCATATTTGAGTTGTGCCGAGAGTCCTGACAGGTTTTTGGAAAGTTTCCTGGCACTCCCTGGCCCAAAAGTGTTATATGACCGTTTTTGAAATTTTGAAAAAATGCGTAACCAACCCCCCTTACGAAAAAGTCAAAAATTGACTTTCCCCAAAAGTCCAATTTTTTTGCATATTTTTGCTGTGCCTAGAGTCCTGACGGGTTTATGAAAAGTTTCCTGGCGCTCCCTGGCCCAAAAGTGTTTTTTGACCGTTTTTGAAATTTTGAAAAAATGTGTAACCACCCCCCCTTACGAAAAGTCAAAAATTGACTTTCCCCAAACGTCGAATTTTTTTGCATATTTGGGCTGTGCCGAGAGTCCTGACGGGTTTTTGGAACGTTTCCCGGCGCTCCCTGGACCAAAAGTGTTTTTTGACCATTTTTGAAATTTTGAAAAAATGCGTAACCACCCCCCCTTACGAAAATGTCAAAAATTGACTTTCCCCAAAAGTCCACTTTTTTTGCATATTTGGGCTGTGCCGAGAGTCCTGATGGGTTTTTGGAACGTTTCCCGGCGCTCCCTGGCCCAAAAGTATTTTTTGACCGTTTTTGAAATTTTGAAAAAATGCGTAACCACCCCCCCTTACGAAAAAGTCAAAAATTGACTTTCCCCAAAAGTCCAATTTTTTTGCATATTTGAGGTGTGCCGAGAGTCCTGACGGGTTTTTGGAACGTTTCCCGGCGCTCCCTGGCCCAAAAGTATTTTTTGACCGTTTTTGAAATTTTGAAAAAATGCGTAACCACCCCCCCTTACGAAAAAGTCAAAAATTGATTTTCCCCAAAAGTCCACTTTCTTTGCATATTTGAGGTGTGCAGAGAGTCCTGACGGGTTTTTGGAAAGTTTCCTGGCGCTCCCTGTCCCAAAAGTGTTTTTTGACCGTTTTTGAAATTTTGAAAAAATGCGTAACCACCCCCCCTTACGAAAATGTCAAAAATTGACTTTCCCCAAAGGTCCAATTTTTTTGCATATTTGAGTTGTGCCGAGAGTCCTGACAGGTTTTTGGAAAGTTTCCTGGCACTCCCTGGCCCAAAAGTGTTATATGACCGTTTTTGAAATTTTGAAAAAATGCGTAACCACCCCCCCTTACGAAAAAGTCAAAAATTGATTTTCACCAAAAGTCCACTTTTTTTGCATATTTGGGCTGTGCTGAGAGTCCTGACGGGTTTTTGGAACGTTTCCTGGCGCTCCCTGGCCCAAAAGTGTTTTTTGACCGTTTTTGAAATTTTGAAAAAATGCGTAACCACCCCCCTTACGAAAAAGTCAAAAATTGACTTTCCCGAAAAGTCCACTTTTTTTGCATATTTGGGCTGTGCCGAGAGTCCTGATGGGTTTTTGGAACGTTTCCCGGTGCTCCCTGGCCCAAAAGTATTTTTTGACCGTTTTTGAAATTTTGAAAAAATGCGTAACCACCCCCCCTTACGAAAAAGTCAAAAATTTACTTTCCCCAAAAGTCCACTTTTTTTGCATATTTGGGCTGTGCCGAGAGTCCTGACGGGTTTTTGAAACGTTTCCCGGCGCTCCATGGCCCAAAAGTGTTTTTTGACCGTTTTTGAAATTTTGAAAAAATGCGTAACCACCCCCCCTTACGAAAAAGTCAAAAATTGACTTTCCCCAAAAGTCCAATTTTTTTGCATATTTGAGGTGTGCCGAGAGTCCTGACGGGTTTTTGGAACGTTTCCCGGCGCTCCCTGGCCCAAAAATATTTTTTTGACCATTTTTGAAATTTTGAAAAAATGCGTAACCACCCCCCCTTACGAAAAAGTCAAAAATTGACTTTCCCCAAAAGTCCAATTTTTTTGCATATTTGAGGTGTGCCGAGAGTCCTGACGGGTTTTTGGAACGTTTCCCGGCGCTCCCTGGCCCAAAAGTATTTTTTTACCGTTTTTGAAATTTTGAAAAAATGCGTAACCACCCCCCCTTACGAAAAAGTCAAAAATTGATTTTCCCCAAAAGTCCACTTTCTTTGCATATTTGAGGTGTGCCGAGAGTCCTGACGGGTTTTTGGAAAGTTTCCTGGCGCTCCCTGGCCCAAAAGTGTTTTTTGACCGTTTTTGAAATTTTGAAAAAATGCGTAACCACCCCCCCTTACGAAAAAGTCAAAAATTGACTTTCCCCAAAAGTCCACTTTTTTTGCATATTTGGGGTGTGCCGAGAGTCCTGACTGGGTTTTGGAACGTTTTCCGGCTCTCCCTGGCCCAAAAGTGTTTTTTGACCGTTTTTGAAATTTTGAAAAAATGCGTAACCACCCCCCCTTACGATAATGTCAAAAATTGACTTTCCCCAAAAGTCAAATTTTTTTGCATATTTGGGCTGTGCTGAGAGTCCTGACTGGTTTTTGGAACGTTTCCCGGCGCTCCCTGGACCAAAAGTGTTTTTTGAGCGTTTTTGAAATTTTTTAAAAATGCGTAACCACCCCCCCTTACGAAAATGTAAAAAATTGACTTTCCCCAAAAGTCCAATTTTTTTGCATATTTGGGCTTTGCTGAGAGTCCTGACTGGTTTTTGAATCGTTTCCCGGCGCTCCCTGGCCCAAAAGTGTTTTTTAACCGTTTTTGAAATTTTGAAAAAATTCGTAACCACCCCCCCTTTCCAAAAAAGTCAAAAATTGACTTTCCCCAAAAGTCCAATTTTTTTGCATATTTGAGGTGTGCCGAGAGTCCTGACGGGTTTTTGGAACGTTTCCCGGCGCTCCCTGGCCCAAAAGTATTTTTTGACCGTTTTTGAAATTTTGAAAAAATGCGTAACCACCCCCCCTTACGAAAAAGTCAAAAATTGATTTTCCCCAAAAGTCCACTTTCTTTGCATATTTGAGGTGTGCAGAGAGTCCTGACGGGTTTTTGGAAAGTTTCCTGGCGCTCCCTGTCCCAAAAGTGTTTTTTGACCGTTTTTGAAATTTTGAAAAAATGCGTAACCACCCCCCCTTACGAAAATGTCAAAAATTGACTTTCCCCAAAGGTCCAATTTTTTTGCATATTTGAGTTGTGCCGAGAGTCCTGACAGGTTTTTGGAAAGTTTCCTGGCACTCCCTGGCCCAAAAGTGTTATATGACCGTTTTTGAAATTTTGAAAAAATGCGTAACCACCCCCCCTTACGAAAAAGTCAAAAATTAATTTTCACCAAAAGTCCACTTTTTTTTGCATATTTGGGCTGTGCTGAGAGTCCTGACGGGTTTTTGGAACGTTTCCTGGCGCTCCCTGGCCCAAAAGTGTTTTTTGACCGTTTTTGAAATTTTGAAAAAATGCGTAACCACCCCCCCTTACGAAAAAGTCAAAAATTGACTTTCCCCAAAAGTCCAATTTTTTTGCATATTTGAGGTGTGCCGAGAGTCCTGACAGGTATTTGGAACGTTTCCCGGCGCTCCCTGGCCCAAAAGTATTTTTTTACCGTTTTTGAAATTTTGAAAAAATGCGTAACCACCCCCCCTTACGAAAAAGTCAAAAATTGATTTTCCCCAAAAGTCCACTTTCTTTGCATATTTGAGGTGTGCAGAGAGTCCTGACGGGTTTTTGGAAAGTTTCCTGGCGCTCCCTGTCCCAAAAGTATTTTTTGACCGTTTTTTCAAATTTTGAAAAAATGCGTAACCACCCCCCCTTACGAAAATGTCAAAAATTGACTTTCCCCAAAAGTCCACTTTTTTTGCATATTTGGGCTGTGCCGAGAGTCCTGCTTGGTTTTGGAACGTTTTCCGGCGCTCCCTGGCCCAAAAGTGTTTTTTGACCGTTTTTGAAATTTTGAAAAAATGCGTAACCACCCCCCCTTACGAAAAAGTCAAAAATTGACTTTCCCCAAAAGTCCAATTTTTTTGCATATTTGAGGTGTGCCAAGAGTCCTGACGGGTTTTTGGAAAGTTTCCTGGCGCTCCCTGGCCCAAAAGTGTTTTTTGACCGTTTTTGAAATTTTGAAAAAATGCGTAGCCACCCCCCCTTACGAAAAAGTCAAAAATTGACTTTCCCCAAAAGTCCACTTTTTTTGCATATTTTGGCTGTACCGAGAGTCCTGACTGGGTTTTGGAACGTTTTCCGGCTCTCCCTGGCCCAAAAGTGTTTTTTGACCGTTTTTGAAATTTTGAAAAAATGCGTAACCACCCCCCCTTACGATAATGTCAAAAATTGACTTTCCCCAAAAGTCCAATTTTTTTGCATATTTGGGCTGTGCTGAGAGTCCTGACTGGTTTTTGGAAAGTTTCCCGGCGCTCCCTGGACCAAAAGTGTTTTTTGACCGTTTTTGAAATTTGGAAAAAATGCGTAACCACCCCCCCTTACGATAATGTCAAAAATTGACTTTCCCCAAAAGTCCAATTTTTTTGCATATTTGGGCTGTGCTGAGAGTCCTGACTGGTTTTTGGAACGTTTCCCGGCGCTCCCTGGACCAAAAGTGTTTTTTGACCGTTTTTGAAATTTTGAAAAAATGCGTAACCACCCCCCCTTACGAAAATGTCAAAAATTGACTTTCCCCAAAAGTCCAATTTTTTTGCATATTTGGGCTTTGCTGAGAGTCCTGACTGGTTTTTTAAACGTTTCCCGGCGCTCCCTGGCCCAAAAGTGTTTTTTGACCGTTTTTGAAATTTTGAAAAAATGCGTAACCACCCCCCCTTACGAAAAAGTCAAAAATTGACTTTCCCCAAAAGTCCAATTTTTTTGCATATTTTTGCTGTGCCGAGAGTCCTGACGGGTTTTTGGAAAGTTTCCTGGCGCTCCCTGGCCCAAAAGTGTTTTTTGACCGTTTTTGAAATTTTGAAAAAATGCGTAACCCCCCCCCCTTACGATAATGTCAAAAATTGACTTTCCCCAAAAGTCCAATTTTTTTGCATATTTGGGCTGTGCTGAGAGTCCTGACTGGTTTTTGGAACGTTTCCCGGCGCTCCCTGGACCAAAAGTGTTTTTTGACCATTTTTGAAATTTTGAAAAAATGCGTAACCACCCCCCCTTACGAAAATGTCAAAAATTGACTTTCCCCAAAAGTCCACTTTTTTTGCATATTTGGGCTGTGCCGAGAGTCCTGATGGGTTTTTGGAACGTTTCCCGGCGCTCCCTGGCCCAAAAGTATTTTTTGACCGTTTTTGAAATTTTGAAAAAATGCGTAACCACCCCCCCTTACGAAAAAGTCAAAAATTGACTTTCCCCAAAAGTCCAATTTTTTTGCATATTTGAGGTGTGCCGAGAGTCCTGACGGGTTTTTGGAACGTTTCCCGGCGCTCCCTGGCCCAAAAGTATTTTTTGACCGTTTTTGAAATTTTGAAAAAATGCGTAACCACCCCCCCTTACGAAAAAGTCAAAAATTGATTTTCCCCAAAAGTCCACTTTCTTTGCATATTTGAGGTGTGCAGAGAGTCCTGACGGGTTTTTGGAAAGTTTCCTGGCGCTCCCTGTCCCAAAAGTGTTTTTTGACCGTTTTTGAAATTTTGAAAAAATGCGTAACCACCCCCCCTTACGAAAATGTCAAAAATTGACTTTCCCCAAAGGTCCAATTTTTTTGCATATTTGAGTTGTGCCGAGAGTCCTGACAGGTTTTTGGAAAGTTTCCTGGCACTCCCTGGCCCAAAAGTGTTATATGACCGTTTTTGAAATTTTGAAAAAATGCGTAACCACCCCCCCTTACGAAAAAGTCAAAAATTAATTTTCACCAAAAGTCCACTTTTTTTTGCATATTTGGGCTGTGCTGAGAGTCCTGACGGGTTTTTGGAACGTTTCCTGGCGCTCCCTGGCCCAAAAGTGTTTTTTGACCGTTTTTGAAATTTTGAAAAAATGCGTAACCACCCCCCCTTACGAAATGTCAAAAATTGACTTTCCCCAAAAGTCCACTTTTTTTGCATATTTGGGCTGTGCCGAGAGTCCTGCTTGGTTTTGGAACGTTTTCCGGCGCTCCCTGGCCCAAAAGTGTTTTTTGACCGTTTTTGAAATTTTGAAAAAATGCGTAATCACCCCCCCTTACGAAAAAGTCAAAAATTGACTTTCCCCAAAAGTCCAATTTTTTTGCATATTTGAGGTGTGCCGAGAGTCCTGACGGGTTTTTGGAAAGTTTCCTGGCGCTCCCTGGCCCAAAAGTGTTTTTTGACCGTTTTTGAAATTTTGAAAAAATGCGTAGCCACCCCCCCTTACGAAAAAGTCAAAAATTGACTTTCCCCAAAAGTCCACTTTTTTTGCATATTTGGGCTGTACCGAGAGTCCTGACTGGGTTTTGGAACGTTTTCCGGCTCTCCCTGGCCCAAAAGTGTTTTTTGACCGTTTTTGAAATTTTGAAAAAATGCGTAACCACCCCCCCTTACGATAATGTCAAAAATTGACTTTCCCCAAAAGTCCAATTTTTTTGCATATTTGGGCTGTGCTGAGAGTCCTGACTGGTTTTTGGAAAGTTTCCCGGCGCTCCCTGGACCAAAAGTGTTTTTTGACCGTTTTTGAAATTTGGAAAAAATGCGTAACCACCCCCCCTTACGATAATGTCAAAAATTGACTTTCCCCAAAAGTCCAATTTTTTTGCATATTTGGGCTGTGCTGAGAGTCCTGACTGGTTTTTGGAACGTTTCCCGGCGCTCCCTGGACCAAAAGTGTTTTTTGACCGTTTTTGAAATTTTGAAAAAATGCGTAACCACCCCCCCTTACGAAAATGTCAAAAATTGACTTTCCCCAAAAGTCCAATTTTTTTGCATATTTGGGCTTTGCTGAGAGTCCTGACTGGTTTTTTAAACGTTTCCCGGCGCTCCCTGGCCCAAAAGTGTTTTTTAACCGTTTTTGAAATTTTGAAAAAATTCGTAACCACCCCCCCTTACGAAAAAGTCAAAAATTGACTTTCCCCAAAAGTCCACTTTTTTTGCATATTTGGGCTGTGCCGAGAGTCCTGATGGGTTTTTGGAACGTTTCCCGGCGCTCCCTGGCCCAAAAGTGTTTTTTGACCGTTTTTGAAATTTTGAAAAAATGCGTAACCACCCCCCCTTACGAAAAAGTCAAAAATTGACTTTCCCCAAAAGTCCAATTTTTTTGCATATTTTTGCTGTGCCGAGAGTCCTGACGGGTTTTTGGAAAGTTTCCTGGCGCTCCCTGGCCCAAAAGTGTTTTTTGACCGTTTTTGAAATTTTGAAAAAATGCGTAACCCCCCCCCCCCCTTACGATAATGTCAAAAATTGACTTTCCCCAAAAGTCCAATTTTTTTGCATATTTGGGCTGTGCTGAGAGTCCTGACTGGTTTTTGGAACGTTTCCCGTCGCTCCCTGGACCAAAAGTGTTTTTTGACCATTTTTGAAATTTTGAAAAAATGCGTAACCACCCCCCCTTACGAAAATGTCAAAAATTGACTTTCCCCAAAAGTCCACTTTTTTTGCATATTTGGGCTGTGCCGAGAGTCCTGATGGGTTTTTGGAACGTTTCCCGGCGCTCCCTGGCCCAAAAGTATTTTTTGACCGTTTTTGAAATTTTGAAAAAATGCGTAACCATCCCCCCTTACGAAAAAGTCAAAAATTGACTTTCCCCAAAAGTCCAATTTTTTTGCATATTTGAGGTGTGCCGAGAGTCCTGACGGGTTTTTGGAACGTTTCCCGGCGCTCCCTGGCCCAAAAGTATTTTTTGACCGTTTTTGAAATTTTGAAAAAATGCGTAACCACCCCCCCTTACGAAAAAGTCAAAAATTGATTTTCCCCAAAAGTCCACTTTCTTTGCATATTTGAGGTGTGCAGAGAGTCCTGACGGGTTTTTGGAAAGTTTCCTGGCGCTCCCTGTCCCAAAAGTGTTTTTTGACCGTTTTTGAAATTTTGAAAAAATGCGTAACCACCCCCCCTTACGAAAATGTCAAAAATTGACTTTCCCCAAAGGTCCAATTTTTTTGCATATTTGAGTTGTGCCGAGAGTCCTGACAGGTTTTTGGAAAGTTTCCTGGCACTCCCTGGCCCAAAAGTGTTATATGACCGTTTTTGAAATTTTGAAAAAATGCGTAACCACCCCCCCTTACGAAAAAGTCAAAAATTAATTTTCACCAAAAGTCCACTTTTTTTTGCATATTTGGGCTGTGCTGAGAGTCCTGACGGGTTTTTGGAACGTTTCCTGGCGCTCCCTGGCCCAAAAGTGTTTTTTGACCGTTTTTGAAATTTTGAAAAAATGCGTAACCACCCCCCCTTACGAAAAAGTCAAAAATTGACTTTCCCCAAAAGTCCAATTTTTTTGCATATTTGAGGTGTGCCGAGAGTCCTGACGGGTATTTGGAACGTTTCCCGGCGCTCCCTGGCCCAAAAGTATTTTTTTACCGTTTTTGAGATTTTGAAAAAATGCGTAACCACCCCCCCTTACGAAAAATTCAAAAATTGATTTTCCCCAAAAGTCCACTTTCTTTGCATATTTGAGGTGTGCAGAGAGTCCTGACGGGTTTTTGGAAAGTTTCCTGGCGCTCCCTGTCCCAAAAGTATTTTTTGACCGTTTTTTCAAATTTTGAAAAAATGCGTAACCACCCCCCCTTACGAAAATGTCAAAAATTGACTTTCCCCAAAAGTCCACTTTTTTTGCATATTTGGGCTGTGCCGAGAGTCCTGCTTGGTTTTGGAACGTTTTCCGGCGCTCCCTGGCCCAAAAGTGTTTTTTGACCGTTTTTGAAATTTTGAAAAAATGCGTAACCACCCCCCCTTACGAAAAAGTCAAAAATTGACTTTCCCCAAAAGTCCAATTTTTTTGCATATTTGAGGTGTGCCGAGAGTCCTGACGGGTTTTTGGAAAGTTTCCTGGCGCTCCCTGGCCCAAAAGTGTTTTTTGACCGTTTTTGAAATTTTGAAAAAATGCGTAACCACCCCCCCCTTACGATAATGTCAAAAATTGACTTTCCCCAAAAGTCCAATTTTTTTGCATATTTGGGCTGTACTGAGAGTCCTGACTGGTTTTTGGAACGTTTCCTGGCGCTCCCTGGACCAAAAGTGTTTTTTGACCGTTTTTGAAATTTTGAAAAAATGCGTAACCACCCCCCCTTACGAAAATGTCAAAAATTGACTTTCCCCAAAAGTCAAATTTTTTTGCATATTTGGGCTTTGCTTAGAGTCCTGACTGGTTTTTTAAACGTTTCCCGGCGCTCCCTGGCCCAAAAGTGTTTTTTAACCGTTTTTGAAATTTTGAAAAAATTCGTAACCACCCCCCCTTACGAAAAAGTCAAAAATTGACTTTCCCCAAAAGTCCACTTTTTTTGCATATTTGGGCTGTGCCGAGAGTCCTGATGGGTTTTTGGAACGTTTCCCGGCGCTCCCTGGCCCAAAAGTGTTTTTTGACCGTTTTTGAAATTTTGAAAAAATGCGTAACCACCCCCCCTTACGAAAAAGTCAAAAATTGACTTTCCCCAAAAGTCCAATTTTTTTGCATATTTTTGCTGTGCCGAGAGTCCTGACGGGTTTTTGGAAAGTTTCCTGGCGCTCCCTGGCCCAAAAGTGTTTTTTGACCGTTTTTGAAATTTTGAAAAAATGCGTAACCACCCCCCCTTACGATAATGTCAAAAATTGACTTTCCCCAAAAGTCCACTTTTTTTGCATATTTGGGCTGTGCCGAGAGTCCTGATGGGTTTTTGGAACGTTTCCCGGCGCTCCCTGTCCCAAAAGTATTTTTTGACCGTTTTTTCAAATTTTGAAAAAATGCGTAACCACCCCCCCTTACGAAAATGTCAAAAATTGACTTTCCCCAAAAGTCCACTTTTTTTGCATATTTGGGCTGTGCCGAGAGTCCTGCTTGGTTTTGGAACGTTTTCCGGCGCTCCCTGGCCCAAAAGTGTTTTTTGACCGTTTTTGAAATTTTGAAAAAATGCGTAACCACCCCCCCTTACGAAAAAGTCAAAAATTGACTTTCCCCAAAAGTCCAATTTTTTTGCATATTTGAGGTGTGCCGAGAGTCCTGACGGGTTTTTGGAAAGTTTCCTGGCGCTCCCTGGCCCAAAAGTGTTTTTTGACCGTTTTTGAAATTTTGAAAAAATGCGTAGCCACCCCCCCTTACGAAAAAGTCAAAATTGACTTTCCCCAAAAGTCCACTTTTTTTGCATATTTGGGCTGTACCGAGAGTCCTGACTGGGTTTTGGAACGTTTTCCGGCTCTCCCTGGCCCAAAAGTGTTTTTTGACCGTTTTTGAAATTTTGAAAAAATGCGTAACCACCCCCCCTTACGATAATGTCAAAAATTGACTTTCCCCAAAAGTCCAATTTTTTTGCATATTTGGGCTGTGCTGAGAGTCCTGACTGGTTTTTGGAAAGTTTCCCGGCGCTCCCTGGACCAAAAGTGTTTTTTGACCCTTTTTGAAATTTGGAAAAAATGCGTAACCACCCCCCCTTACGATAATGTCAAAAATTGACTTTCCCCAAAAGTCCAATTTTTTTGCATATTTGAGGTGTGCCGAGAGTCCTGACGGGTATTTGGAATGTTTCCCGGCGCTCCCTGGCCCAAAAGTATTTTTTTACCGTTTTTGAAATTTTGAAAAAATGCGTAACCACCCCCCCTTACGAAAAAGTCAAAAATTGATTTTCCCCAAAAGTCCACTTTCTTTGCATATTTGAGGTGTGCAGAGAGTCCTGACGGGTTTTTGGAAAGTTTCCTGGCGCTCCCTGTCCCAAAAGTATTTTTTGACCGTTTTTTCAAATTTTGAAAAAATGCGTAACCACCCCCCCTTACGAAAATGTCAAAAATTGACTTTCCCCAAAAGTCCACTTTTTTTGCATATTTGGGCTGTGCCGAGAGTCCTGCTTGGTTTTGGAACGTTTTCCGGCGCTCCCTGGCCCAAAAGTGTTTTTTGACCGTTTTTGAAATTTTGAAAAAATGCGTAACCACCCCCCCTTACGAAAAAGTCAAAAATTGACTTTCCCCAAAAGTCCAATTTTTTTGCATATTTGAGGTGTGCCGAGAGTCCTGACGGGTTTTTGGAAAGTTTCCTGGCGCTCCCTGGCCCAAAAGTGTTTTTTGACCGTTTTTGAAATTTTGAAAAAATGCGTAGCCACCCCCCCTTACGAAAAAGTCAAAAATTGACTTTCCCCAAAAGTCCACTTTTTTTGCATATTTGGGCTGTACCGAGAGTCCTGACTGGGTTTTGGAACGTTTTCCGGCTCTCCCTGGCCCAAAAGTGTTTTTTGACCGTTTTTGAAATTTTGAAAAAATGCGTAACCACCCCCCCTTACGATAATGTCAAAAATTGACTTTCCCCAAAAGTCCAATTTTTTTGCATATTTGGGCTGTGCTGAGAGTCCTGACTGGTTTTTGGAACGTTTCCCGGCGCTCCCTGGACCAAAAGTGTTTTTTGACCGTTTTTGAAATTTTGAAAAAATGCGTAACCACCCCCCCTTACGAAAATGTCAAAAATTGACTTTCCCCAAAAGTCCAATTTTTTTGCATATTTGGGCTTTGCTGAGAGTCCTGACTGGTTTTTTAAACGTTTCCCGGCGCTCCCTGGCCCAAAAGTGTTTTTTAACCGTTTTTGAAATTTTGAAAAAATTCGTAACCACCCCCCCTTACGAAAAAGTCAAAAATTGACTTTCCCCAAAAGTCCACTTTTTTTGCATATTTGGGCTGTGCCGAGAGTCCTGATGGGTTTTTGGAACGTTTCCCGGCGCTCCCTGGCCCAAAAGTGTTTTTTGACCGTTTTTGAAATTTTGAAAAAATGCGTAACCACCCCCCCTTACGAAAAAGTCAAAAATTGACTTTCCCCAAAAGTCCAATTTTTTTGCATATTTTTGCTGTGCCGAGAGTCCTGACGGGTTTTTGGAAAGTTTCCTGGCGCTCCCTGGCCCAAAAGTGTTTTTTGACCGTTTTTGAAATTTTGAAAAAATGCGTAACCACCCCCCCTTACGATAATGTCAAAAATTGACTTTCCCCAAAAGTCCACTTTTTTTGCATATTTGGGCTGTGCCGAGAGTCCTGATGGGTTTTTGGAACGTTTCCCGGCGCTCCCTGTCCCAAAAGTATTTTTTGACCGTTTTTTCAAATTTTGAAAAAATGCGTAACCACCCCCCCTTACGAAAATGTCAAAAATTGACTTTCCCCAAAAGTCCACTTTTTTTGCATATTTGGGCTGTGCCGAGAGTCCTGCTTGGTTTTGGAAGTTTTCCGGCGCTCCCTGGCCCAAAAGTGTTTTTTGACCGTTTTTGAAATTTTGAAAAAATGCGTAACCACCCCCCCTTACGAAAAAGTCAAAAATTGACTTTCCCCAAAAGTCCAATTTTTTTGCATATTTGAGGTGTGCCGAGAGTCCTGACGGGTTTTTGGAAAGTTTCCTGGCGCTCCCTGGCCCAAAAGTGTTTTTTGACCGTTTTTGAAATTTTGAAAAAATGCGTAGCCACCCCCCCTTACGAAAAAGTCAAAATTGACTTTCCCCAAAAGTCCACTTTTTTTGCATATTTGGGCTGTACCGAGAGTCCTGACTGGGTTTTGGAACGTTTTCCGGCTCTCCCTGGCCCAAAAGTGTTTTTTGACCGTTTTTGAAATTTTGAAAAAATGCGTAACCACCCCCCCTTACGATAATGTCAAAAATTGACTTTCCCCAAAAGTCCAATTTTTTTGCATATTTGGGCTGTGCTGAGAGTCCTGACTGGTTTTTGGAAAGTTTCCCGGCGCTCCCTGGACCAAAAGTGTTTTTTGACCCTTTTTGAAATTTGGAAAAAATGCGTAACCACCCCCCCTTACGATAATGTCAAAAATTGACTTTCCCCAAAAGTCCAATTTTTTTGCATATTTGAGGTGTGCCGAGAGTCCTGACGGGTATTTGGAATGTTTCCCGGCGCTCCCTGGCCCAAAAGTATTTTTTTACCGTTTTTGAAATTTTGAAAAAATGCGTAACCACCCCCCCTTACGAAAAAGTCAAAAATTGATTTTCCCCAAAAGTCCACTTTCTTTGCATATTTGAGGTGTGCAGAGAGTCCTGACGGGTTTTTGGAAAGTTTCCTGGCGCTCCCTGTCCCAAAAGTATTTTTTGACCGTTTTTTCAAATTTTGAAAAAATGCGTAACCACCCCCCCTTACGAAAATGTCAAAAATTGACTTTCCCCAAAAGTCCACTTTTTTTGCATATTTGGGCTGTGCCGAGAGTCCTGCTTGGTTTTGGAACGTTTTCCGGCGCTCCCTGGCCCAAAAGTGTTTTTTGACCGTTTTTGAAATTTTGAAAAAATGCGTAACCACCCCCCCTTACGAAAAAGTCAAAAATTGACTTTCCCCAAAAGTCCAATTTTTTTGCATATTTGAGGTGTGCCGAGAGTCCTGACGGGTTTTTGGAAAGTTTCCTGGCGCTCCCTGGCCCAAAAGTGTTTTTTGACCGTTTTTGAAATTTTGAAAAAATGCGTAGCCACCCCCCCTTACGAAAAAGTCAAAAATTGACTTTCCCCAAAAGTCCACTTTTTTTGCATATTTGGGCTGTACCGAGAGTCCTGACTGGGTTTTGGAACGTTTTCCGGCTCTCCCTGGCCCAAAAGTGTTTTTTGACCGTTTTTGAAATTTTGAAAAAATGCGTAACCACCCCCCCTTACGATAATGTCAAAAATTGACTTTCCCCAAAAGTCCAATTTTTTTGCATATTTGGGCTGTGCTGAGAGTCCTGACTGGTTTTTGGAACGTTTCCCGGCGCTCCCTGGACCAAAAGTGTTTTTTGACCGTTTTTGAAATTTTGAAAAAATGCGTAACCACCCCCCCTTACGAAAATGTCAAAAATTGACTTTCCCCAAAAGTCCAATTTTTTTGCATATTTGGGCTTTGCTGAGAGTCCTGACTGGTTTTTTAAACGTTTCCCGGCGCTCCCTGGCCCAAAAGTGTTTTTTAACCGTTTTTGAAATTTTGAAAAAATTCGTAACCACCCCCCCTTACGAAAAAGTCAAAAATTGACTTTCCCCAAAAGTCCACTTTTTTTGCATATTTGGGCTGTGCCGAGAGTCCTGATGGGTTTTTGGAACGTTTCCCGGCGCTCCCTGGCCCAAAAGTGTTTTTTGACCGTTTTTGAAATTTTGAAAAAATGCGTAACCACCCCCCCTTACGAAAAAGTCAAAAATTGACTTTCCCCAAAAGTCCAATTTTTTTGCATATTTTTGCTGTGCCGAGAGTCCTGACGGGTTTTTGGAAAGTTTCCTGGCGCTCCCTGGCCCAAAAGTGTTTTTTGACCGTTTTTGAAATTTTGAAAAAATGCTAAACCCCCCCCCCCCCCTTACGATAATGTCAAAAATTGACTTTCCCCAAAAGTCCAATTTTTTTGCATATTTGGGCTGTGCTGAGAGTCCTGACTGGTTTTTGGAACGTTTCCCGGCGCTCCCTGGACCAAAAGTGTTTTTTGACCATTTTTGAAATTTTGAAAAAATGCGTAACCACCCCCCCTTACGAAAATGTCAAAAATTGACTTTCCCCAAAAGTCCACTTTTTTTGCATATTTGGGCTGTGCCGAGAGTCCTGATGGGTTTTTGGAACGTTTCCCGGCGCTCCCTGGCCCAAAAGTATTTTTTGACCGTTTTTGAAATTTTGAAAAAATGCGTAACCACCCCCCCTTACGAAAAAGTCAAAAATTGACTTTCCCCAAAAGTCCAATTTTTTTGCATATTTGAGGTGTGCCGAGAGTCCTGACGGGTTTTTGGAACGTTTCCCGGCGCTCCCTGGCCCAAAAGTATTTTTTGACCGTTTTTGAAATTTTGAAAAAATGCGTAACCACCCCCCCTTACGAAAAAGTCAAAAATTGATTTTCCCCAAAAGTCCACTTTCTTTGCATATTTGAGGTGTGCAGAGAGTCCTGACGGGTTTTTGGAAAGTTTCCTGGCGCTCCCTGTCCCAAAAGTGTTTTTTGACCGTTTTTGAAATTTTGAAAAAATGCGTAACCACCCCCCCTTACGAAAATGTCAAAAATTGACTTTCCCCAAAGGTCCAATTTTTTTGCATATTTGAGTTGTGCCGAGAGTCCTGACAGGTTTTTGGAAAGTTTCCTGGCACTCCCTGGCCCAAAAGTGTTATATGACCGTTTTTGAAATTTTGAAAAAATGCGTAACCACCCCCCCTTACGAAAAAGTCAAAAATTAATTTTCACCAAAAGTCCACTTTTTTTTGCATATTTGGGCTGTGCTGAGAGTCCTGACGGGTTTTTGGAACGTTTCCCGGCGCTCCCTGGCCCAAAAGTGTTTTTTGACCGTTTTTGAAATTTTGAAAAAATGCGTAACCACCCCCCCTTACGAAAAAGTCAAAAATTGACTTTCCCCAAAAGTCCAATTTTTTTGCATATTTGAGGTGTGCCGAGAGTCCTGACGGGTTTTTGGAAAGTTTCCTGGCGCTCCCTGGCCCAAAAGTGTTTTTTGACCGTTTTTGAAATTTTGAAAAAATGCGTAGCCACCCCCCCTTACGAAAAAGTCAAAATTGACTTTCCCCAAAAGTCCACTTTTTTTGCATATTTGGGCTGTACCGAGAGTCCTGACTGGGTTTTGGAACGTTTTCCGGCTCTCCCTGGCCCAAAAGTGTTTTTTGACCGTTTTTGAAATTTTGAAAAAATGCGTAACCACCCCCCCTTACGATAATGTCAAAAATTGACTTTCCCCAAAAGTCCAATTTTTTTGCATATTTGGGCTGTGCTGAGAGTCCTGACTGGTTTTTGGAAAGTTTCCCGGCGCTCCCTGGACCAAAAGTGTTTTTTGACCCTTTTTGAAATTTGGAAAAAATGCGTAACCACCCCCCCTTACGATAATGTCAAAAATTGACTTTCCCCAAAAGTCCAATTTTTTTGCATATTTGAGGTGTGCCGAGAGTCCTGACGGGTATTTGGAACGTTTCCCGGCGCTCCCTGGCCCAAAAGTATTTTTTGACCGTTTTTGAAATTTTGAAAAAATGCGTAACCACCCCCCCTTACGAAAAAGTCAAAAATTGATTTTCCCCAAAAGTCCACTTTCTTTGCATATTTGAGGTGTGCAGAGAGTCTTGACGGGTTTTTGGAAAGTTTCCTGGCGCTCCCTGTCCCAAAAGTATTTTTTGACCGTTTTTTCAAATTTTGAAAAAATGCGTAACCACCCCCCCTTACGAAAATGTCAAAAATTGACTTTCCCCAAAAGTCCACTTTTTTTGCATATTTGGGCTGTGCCGAGAGTCCTGCTTGGTTTTGGAACGTTTTCCGGCGCTCCCTGGCCCAAAAGTGTTTTTTGACCGTTTTTGAAATTTTGAAAAAATGCGTAACCACCCCCCCTTACGAAAATGTCAAAAATTGACTTTCCCCAAAGGTCCAATTTTTTTGCATATTTGAGGTGTGCCGAGAGTCCTGACGGGTTTTTGGAAAGTTTCCTTGCGCTCCCTGGCCCAAAAGTGTTTTTTGACCGTTTTTGAAATTTTGAAAAAATGCGTAGCCACCCCCCCTTACTAAAAAGTCAAAATTGACTTTCCCCAAAAGTCCACTTTTTTTGCATATTTGGGCTGTACCGAGAGTCCTGACTGGGTTTTGGAACGTTTTCTGGCTCTCCCTGGCCCAAAAGTGTTTTTTGACCGTTTTTGAAATTTTGAAAAAATGCGTAACCACCCCCCCTTACGATAATGTCAAAAATTGACTTTCCCCAAAAGTCCAATTTTTTTGCATATTTGGGCTGTGCCGAGTCCTGATGGGTTTTTGGAACGTTTCCCGGCGCTCCCTGTCCCAAAAGTATTTTTTGACCGTTTTTGAAATTTTGAAAAAATGCGTAACCACCCCCCCTTACGAAAAAGTCAAAAATTGACTTTCCCCAAAAGTCCAATTTTTTTGCATATTTGAGGTGTGCCGAGAGTCCTGACGGGTTTTTGGAACGTTTCCCGGCGCTCCCTGGCCCAAAAGTATTTTTTGACCGTTTTTGAAATTTTGAAAAAATGCGTAACCACCCCCCCTTACGAAAAAGTCAAAAATTGATTTTCCCCAAAAGTCCACTTTCTTTGCATATTTGAGGTGTGCAGAGAGTCCTGACGGGTTTTTGGAAAGTTTCCTGGCGCTCCCTGTCCCAAAAGTGTTTTTTGAACGTTTTTGAAATTTTGAAAAAATGCGTAACCACCCCCCCTTACGAAAATGTCAAAAATTGACTTTCCCCAAAGGTCCAATTTTTTTGCATATTTGAGTTGTGCCGAGAGTCCTGACAGGTTTTTGGAAAGTTTCCTGGCACTCCCTGGCCCAAAAGTGTTATATGACCGTTTTTGAAATTTTGAAAAAATGCGTAACCAACCCCCCTTACGAAAAAGTCAAAAATTAATTTTCACCAAAAGTCCACTTTTTTTTGCATATTTGGGCTGTGCTGAGAGTCCTGACGGGTTTTTGGAACGTTTCCTGGCGCTCCCTGGCCCAAAAGTGTTTTTTGACCGTTTTTGAAATTTTGAAAAAATGCGTAACCACCCCCCCTTACGAAAAAGTCAAAAATTGACTTTCCCCAAAAGTCCAATTTTTTTGCATATTTGAGGTGTGCCGAGAGTCCTGACGGGTATTTGGAACGTTTCCCGGCGCTCCCTGGCCCAAAAGTATTTTTTTACCGTTTTTGAAATTTTGAAAAAATGCGTAACCACCCCCCCTTACGAAAAATTCAAAAATTGATTTTCCCCAAAAGTCCACTTTCTTTGCATATTTGAGGTGTGCAGAGAGTCCTGACGGGTTTTTAGAAAGTTTCCTGGCGCTCCCTGTCCCAAAAGTATTTTTTGACCGTTTTTTCAAATTTTGAAAAAATGCGTAACCACCCCCCCTTACGAAAATGTCAAAAATTGACTTTCCCCAAAAGTCCACTTTTTTTGCATATTTGGGCTGTGCCGAGAGTCCTGCTTGGTTTTGGAACGTTTTCCGGCGCTCCCTGGCCCAAAAGTGTTTTTTGACCGTTTTTGAAATTTTGAAAAAATGCGTAACCACCCCCCCTTACGAAAAAGTCAAAAATTGACTTTCCCCAAAAGTCCAATTTTTTTGCATATTTGAGGTGTGCCGAGAGTCCTGACGGGTTTTTGGAAAGTTTCCTGGCGCTCCCTGGCCCAAAAGTGTTTTTTGACCGTTTTTGAAATTTTGAAAAAATGCGTAGCCACCCCCCCTTACGAAAAAGTCAAAATTGACTTTCCCCAAAAGTCCACTTTTTTTGCATATTTGGGCTGTACCGAGAGTCCTGACTGGGTTTTGGAACGTTTTCTGGCTCTCCCTGGCCCAAAAGTGTTTTTTGACCGTTTTTGAAATTTTGAAAAAATGCGTAACCACCCCCCCTTACGATAATGTCAAAAATTGACTTTCCCCAAAAGTCCAATTTTTTTGCATATTTGGGCTGTGCTGAGAGTCCTGACTGGTTTTTGGAAAGTTTCCTGGCGCTCCCTGTCCCAAAAGTGTTTTTTGACCGTTTTTGAAATTTTGAAAAAATGCGTAACCACCCCCCCTTACGAAAATGTCAAAAATTGACTTTCCCCAAAGGTCCAATTTTTTTGCATATTTGAGTTGTGCCGAGAGTCCTGACAGGTTTTTGGAAAGTTTCCTGGCACTCCCTGGCCCAAAAGTGTTATATGACCGTTTTTGAAATTTTGAAAAAATGCGTAACCAACCCCCCTTACGAAAAAGTCAAAAATTAATTTTCACCAAAAGTCCACTTTTTTTTGCATATTTGGGCTGTGCTGAGAGTCCTGACGGGTTTTTGGAACGTTTCCTGGCGCTCCCTGGCCCAAAAGTGTTTTTTGACCGTTTTTGAAATTTTGAAAAAATGCGTAACCACCCCCCCTTACGAAAAAGTCAAAAATTGACTTTCCCCAAAAGTCCAATTTTTTTGCATATTTGAGGTGTGCCGAGAGTCCTGACGGGTATTTGGAACGTTTCCCGGCGCTCCCTGGCCCAAAAGTATTTTTTTACCGTTTTTGAAATTTTGAAAAAATGCGTAACCACCCCCCCTTACGAAAAATTCAAAAATTGACTTTCCCCAAAAGTCCAATTTTTTTGCATATTTGAGGTGTGCCGAGAGTCCTGACGGGTTTTTGGAAAGTTTCCTGGCGCTCCCTGGCCCAAAAGTGTTTTTTGACCGTTTTTGAAATTTTGAAAAAATGTGTAGCCACCCCCCCTTACGAAAAAGTCAAAATTGACTTTCCCCAAAAGTCCACTTTTTTTGCATATTTGGGCTGTACCGAGAGTCCTGACTGGGTTTTGGAACGTTTTCTGGCTCTCCCTGGCCCAAAAGTGTTTTTTGACCGTTTTTGAAATTTTGAAAAAATGCGTAACCACCCCCCCTTACGATAATGTCAAAAATTGACTTTCCCCAAAAGTCCAATTTTTTTGCATATTTGGGCTGTGCTGAGAGTCCTGACTGGTTTTTGGAAAGTTTCCTGGCGCTCCCTGTCCCAAAAGTGTTTTTTGACCGTTTTTGAAATTTTGAAAAAATGCGTAACCACCCCCCCTTACGAAAATGTCAAAAATTGACTTTCCCCAAAGGTCCAATTTTTTTGCATATTTGAGTTGTGCCGAGAGTCCTGACAGGTTTTAGGAAAGTTTCCTGGCACTCCCTGGCCCAAAAGTGTTATATGACCGTTTTTGAAATTTTGAAAAAATGCGTAACCAACCCCCCTTACGAAAAAGTCAAAAATTAATTTTCACCAAAAGTCCACTTTTTTTTGCATATTTGGGCTGTGCTGAGAGTCCTGACGGGTTTTTGGAACGTTTCCTGGCGCTCCCTGGCCCAAAAGTGTTTTTTGACCGTTTTTGAAATTTTGAAAAAATGCGTAACCACCCCCCCTTACGAAAAAGTCAAAAATTGACTTTCCCCAAAAGTCCAATTTTTTTGCATATTTGAGGTGTGCCGAGAGTCCTGACGGGTATTTGGAACGTTTCCCGGCGCTCCCTGGCCCAAAAGTATTTTTTTACCGTTTTTGACATTTTGAAAAAATGCGTAACCACCCCCCCTTACGAAAAATTCAAAAATTGATTTTCCCCAAAAGTCCACTTTCTTTGCATATTTGAGGTGTGCAGAGAGTCCTGACGGGTTTTTGGAAAGTTTCCTGGCGCTCCCTGTCCCAAAAGTATTTTTTGACCGTTTTTTCAAATTTTGAAAAAATGCGTAACCACCCCCCCCTTACGAAAATGTCAAAAATTGACTTTCCCCAAAAGTCCACTTTTTTTGCATATTTGGGCTGTGCCGAGAGTCCTGCTTGGTTTTGGAACGTTTTCCGGCGCTCCCTGGCCCAAAAGTGTTTTTTGACCGTTTTTGAAATTTTGAAAAAATGCGTAACCACCCCCCCTTACGAAAAAGTCAAAAATTGACTTTCCCCAAAAGTCCAATTTTTTTGCATATTTGAGGTGTGCCGAGAGTCCTGACGGGTTTTTGGAAAGTTTCCTGGCGCTCCCTGGCCCAAAAGTGTTTTTTGACCGTTTTTGAAATTTTGAAAAAATGCGTAGCCACCCCCCCTTACGAAAAAGTCAAAATTGACTTTCCCCAAAAGTCCACTTTTTTTGCATATTTGGGCTGTACCGAGAGTCCTGACTGGGTTTTGGAACGTTTTCCGGCTCTCCCTGGCCCAAAAGTGTTTTTTGACCGTTTTTGAAATTTTGAAAAAATGCGTAACCACCCCCCCTTACGATAATGTCAAAAATTGACTTTCCCCAAAAGTCCAATTTTTTTGCATATTTGGGCTGTGCTGAGAGTCCTGACTGGTTTTTGGAACGTTTCCCGGCGCTCCCTGGACCAAAAGTGTTTTTTGACCGTTTTTGAAATTTTGAAAAAATGCATAACCACCCCCCCTTATGAAAATGTCAAAAATTGACTTTCCCCAAAAGTCCAATTTTTTTGCATATTTGGGCTTTGCTGAGAGTCCTGACTGGTTTTTTAAACGTTTCCCGGCGCTCCCTGGCCCAAAAGTGTTTTTTAACCGTTTTTGAAATTTTGAAAAAATTCGTAACCACCCCCCCTTACGAAAAAGTCAAAAATTGACTTTCCCCAAAAGTCCACTTTTTTTGCATATTTGGGCTGTGCCGAGAGTCCTGATGGGTTTTTGGAACGTTTCCCGGCGCTCCCTGGCCCAAAAGTATTTTTTGACCGTTTTTGAAATTTTGAAAAAATGCGTAACCACCCCCCCTTACGAAAAAGTCAAAAATTGACTTTCCCCAAAAGTCCACTTTTTTTGCATATTTGGGCTGTGCCGAGAGTCCTGACGGGTTTTTGAAACGTTTCCCGGCGCTCCCTGGCCCAAAAGTGTTTTTTGACCGTTTTTGAAATTTTGAAAAAATGCGTAACCACCCCCCCTTACGAAAAAGTCAAAAATTGACTTTCCCCAAAAGTCAAATTTTTTTGCATATTTGGGCTGTGCCGAGAGTCCTGACAGGTTTTTGGAACGTTTCCCAGCGCTCCCTGGCCCAAAAGTGTTTTTTGAGCGTTTTTGAAATTTTGAAAAAATGCGTAACCACCCCCCCTTACGATAATGTCAAAAATTGACTTTCCCCAAAAGTCCAATTTTTTTGCATATTTGGGATGTGCTGAGAGTCCTGACTGGTTTTTGGAACGTTTCCCGGCGCTCCCTGGCCCAAAAGTATTTTTTGACCGTTTTTGAAATTTTGAAAAAATGCGTAACCACCCCCCCTTACGAAAAAGCCAAAAATTGACTTTCCCCAAAAGTCCAATTTTTTTGCATATTTGGGCTGTGCCGAGAGTCCTGACGGGTTTTTGGAAAGTTTCCTGGCGCTCCCTGGCCCAAAAGTGTTTTTTGACCGTTTTTGAAATTTTGAAAAAATGCGTAACCACCCCCCCTTACGAAAAAGTCAAAAATTGACTTTCCCCAAAAGTCCACTTTTTTTGCATATTTGGGGTGTGCCGAGAGTCCTGACTGGGTTTTGGAACGTTTTCCGGCTCTCCCTGGCCCAAAAGTGTTTTTTGACCGTTTTTGAAATTTTGAAAAAATGCGGAACCACCCCCCCTTACGATAATGTCAAAAATTGACTTTCCCCAAAAGTCCAATTTTTTTGCATATTTGGGCTGTGCTGAGAGTCCTGACTGGTTTTTGGAAAGTTTCCTGGCGCTCCCTGGACCAAAAGTGTTTTTTGACCGTTTTTGAAATTTTGAAAAAATGCGTAACCACCCCCCCTTACGATAATGTCAAAAATTGACTTTCCCCAAAAGTCCAATTTTTTTGCATATTTGGGCTGTACTGAGAGTCCTGACTGGTTTTTGGAATGTTTCCCGGCGCTCCCTGGACCAAAAGTGTTTTTTGACCGTTTTTGAAATTTTGAAAAAATGCGTAACCACCCCCCCTTACGAAAATGTTAAAAATTGACTTTCCCCTAAAGTCCAATTTTTTTCCATATTTGGGCTTTGCTGAGAGTCCTGACTGGTTTTTGAAACGTTTCCTGGCGCTCCCTGTCCCAAAAGTATTTTTTGACCGTTTTTTCAAATTTTGAAAAAATGCGTAACCACCCCCCCTTACGAAAAAGTCAAAAATTGACTTTCCCCAAAAGTCCAATTTTTTTGCATATTTGAGGTGTGCCGAGAGTCCTGACGGGTTTTTGGAAAGTTTCCTGGCGCTCCCTGGCCCAAAAGTGTTTTTTGACCGTTTTTGAAATTTTGAAAAAATGCGTAGCCACCCCCCCTTACGAAAAAGTCAAAAATTGACTTTCCCCAAAAGTCCACTTTTTTTGCATATTTGAGCTGTGCCGAGAGTCCTGACTGGGTTTTGGAACGTTTTCCGGCTCTCCCTGGCCCAAAAGTGTTTTTTAACCGTTTTTGAAATTTTGAAAAAATGCGTAACCACCCCCCCTTACGATAATGTCAAAAATTGACTTTCCCCAAAAGTCCAATTTTTTTGCATATTTGGGCTGTGCTGAGAGTCCTGACTGGTTTTTGGAAAGTTTCCCGGCGCTCCCTGGACCAAAAGTGTTTTTTGACCGTTTTTGAAATTTTGAAAAAATGCGTAACCACCCCCCCTTACGATAATGTCAAAAATTGACTTTCCCCAAAAGTCAAATTTTTTTGCATATTTGGGCTGTGCTGAGAGTCCTGCCTGGTTTTTGGAACGTTTCCCGGCGCTCCCTGGACCAAAAGTGTTTTTTGACCGTTTTTGAAATTTTGAAAAAATGCGTAACCACCCCCCCTTACGAAAATGTCAAAAATTGACTTTCCCCAAAAGTCCAATTTTTTTGCATATTTGGGCTTTGCTGAGAGTCCTGACTGGTTTTTGAAACGTTTCCCGGCGCTCCCTGGCCCAAAAGTGTTTTTTAACCGTTTTTGAAATTTTGAAAAAATTCGTAACCACCCCCCCTTACGAAAAAGTCAAAAATTGACTTTCCCCAAAAGTCCACTTTTTTTGCATATTTGAGTTGTGCCGAGAGTCCTGATGGGTTTTTGGAACGTTTCCCGGCGCTCCCTGGACCAAAAGTGTTTTTTGACCGTTTTTGAAATTTTGAAAAAATGCGTAACCACCCCCCTTACGAAAATGTCAAAAATTGACTTTCCCCAAAAGTCCAATTTTTTTGCATATGTGGGCTTTGCTGAGAGTCCTGACTGGTTTTTGAAACGTTTCCCGGCGCTCCCTGGCCCAAAAGTGTTTTTAACCGTTTTTGAAATTTTGAAAAAATTCGTAACCACCCCCCCTTACGAAAAAGTCAAAAATTGACTTTCCCCAAAAGTCCACTTTTTTTGCATATTTGGGCTGTGCCGAGAGTCCTGATGGGTTTTTGGAACGTTTCCCGGCGCTCCCTGGCCCAAAAGTATTTTTTGACCGTTTTTGAAATTTTGAAAAAATGCATAACCACCCCCCCTTACGAAAAGTCAAAAATTGACTTTCCCCAAAAGTCCACTTTTTTTGCATATTTGGGCTGTGCCGAGAGTCCTGACAGGTTTTTGAAACGTTTCCCGGCGCTCCCTGGCCCAAAAGTGTTTTTTGACCGTTTTTGAAATTTTGAAAAAATGCGTAACCACCCCCCCTTACGAAAAAGTCAAAAATTGACTTTCCCCAAAAGTCGAATTTTTTGCATATTTGGGCTGTGCCGAGAGTCCTGACAGGTTTTTGGAACGTTTCCCAGCGCTCCCTGGCCCAAAAGTGTTTTTTGAGCGTTTTTGAAATTTTGAAAAAATGCGTAACCACCCCCCCTTACGAAAAAGTCAAAAATTGACTTTCCCCAAAGGTCCAATTTTTTTGCATATTTGAGTTGTGCCGAGAGTCCTGACAGGTTTTTGGAAAGTTTCCTGGCACTCCCTGGCCCAAAAGTGTTTTTTGACCATTTTTGACATTTTGAAAAAATGCGTAACCACCCCCCCTTACGAAAAAGTCAAAAATTGACTTTCCCCAAAAGTCCAATTTTTTTGCATATTTGAGGTGTGCCGAGAGTCCTGACGGGTTTTTGGAACGTTTCCCGGCGCTCCCTGGCCCAAAAGTATTTTTTTTACCGTTTTTGAAATTTTGAAAAAATGCGTAACCACCCCCCCTTACGAAAAAGTCAAAAATTGATTTTCCCCAAAAGTCCACTTTCTTTGCAAATTTGAGGTGTGCAGAGAGTCCTGACGGGTTTTTGGAAAGTTTCCTGGCGCTCCCTGTCCCAAAAGTATTTTTTGACCGTTTTTGAAATTTTGAAAAAATGCGTAACCACCCCCCCTTACGATAATGTCAAAAATTGACTTTCCCCAAAAGTCCAATTTTTTTGCATATTTGGGCTGTACTGAGAGTCCTGACTGGTTTTTGGAACGTTTCCCGGCGCTCCCTGGACCAAAAGTGTTTTTTGACCGTTTTTGAAATTTTGAAAAAATGCATAACCACCCCCCCTTATGAAAATGTCAAAAATTGACTTTCCCCAAAAGTCCAATTTTTTTGCATATTTGGGCTTTGCTGAGAGTCCTGACTGGTTTTTTAAACGTTTCCCGGCGCTCCCTGGCCCAAAAGTGTTTTTTAACCGTTTTTGAAATTTTGAAAAAATTCGTAACCACCCCCCCTTACGAAAAAGTCAAAAATTGACTTTCCCCAAAAGTCCACTTTTTTTGCATATTTGGGCTGTGCCGAGAGTCCTGATGGGTTTTTGGAACGTTTCCCGGCGCTCCCTGGCCCAAAAGTATTTTTTGACCGTTTTTGAAATTTTGAAAAAATGCGTAACCACCCCCCCTTACGAAAAAGTCAAAAATTGACTTTCCCCAAAAGTCCACTTTTTTTGCATATTTGGGCTGTGCCGAGAGTCCTGACGGGTTTTTGAAACGTTTCCCGGCGCTCCCTGGCCCAAAAGTGTTTTTTGACCGTTTTTGAAATTTTGAAAAAATGCGTAACCACCCCCCCTTACGAAAAAGTCAAAAATTGACTTTCCCCAAAAGTCAAATTTTTTTGCATATTTGGGCTGTGCCGAGAGTCCTGACAGGTTTTTGGAACGTTTCCCAGCGCTCCCTGGCCCAAAAGTGTTTTTTGAGCGTTTTTGAAATTTTGAAAAAATGCGTAACCACCCCCCCTTACGATAATGTCAAAAATTGACTTTCCCCAAAAGTCCAATTTTTTTGCATATTTGGGATGTGCTGAGAGTCCTGACTGGTTTTTGGAACGTTTCCCGGCGCTCCCTGGCCCAAAAGTATTTTTTGACCGTTTTTGAAATTTTGAAAAAATGCGTAACCACCCCCCCTTACGAAAAAGCCAAAAATTGACTTTCCCCAAAAGTCCAATTTTTTTGCATATTTGGGCTGTGCCGAGAGTCCTGACGGGTTTTTGGAAAGTTTCCTGGCGCTCCCTGGCCCAAAAGTGTTTTTTGACCGTTTTTGAAATTTTGAAAAAATGCGTAACCACCCCCCCTTACGAAAAAGTCAAAAATTGACTTTCCCCAAAAGTCCACTTTTTTTGCATATTTGGGGTGTGCCGAGAGTCCTGACTGGGTTTTGGAACGTTTTCCGGCTCTCCCTGGCCCAAAAGTGTTTTTTGACCGTTTTTGAAATTTTGAAAAAATGCGGAACCACCCCCCCTTACGATAATGTCAAAAATTGACTTTCCCCAAAAGTCCAATTTTTTTGCATATTTGGGCTGTGCTGAGAGTCCTGACTGGTTTTTGGAAAGTTTCCTGGCGCTCCCTGGACCAAAAGTGTTTTTTGACCGTTTTTGAAATTTTGAAAAAATGCGTAACCACCCCCCCTTACGATAATGTCAAAAATTGACTTTCCCCAAAAGTCCAATTTTTTTGCATATTTGGGCTGTACTGAGAGTCCTGACTGGTTTTTGGAATGTTTCCCGGCGCTCCCTGGACCAAAAGTGTTTTTTGACCGTTTTTGAAATTTTGAAAAAATGCGTAACCACCCCCCCTTACGAAAATGTTAAAAATTGACTTTCCCCTAAAGTCCAATTTTTTTCCATATTTGGGCTTTGCTGAGAGTCCTGACTGGTTTTTGAAACGTTTCCTGGCGCTCCCTGTCCCAAAAGTATTTTTTGACCGTTTTTTCAAATTTTGAAAAAATGCGTAACCACCCCCCCTTACGAAAAAGTCAAAAATTGACTTTCCCCAAAAGTCCAATTTTTTTGCATATTTGAGGTGTGCCGAGAGTCCTGACGGGTTTTTGGAAAGTTTCCTGGCGCTCCCTGGCCCAAAAGTGTTTTTTGACCGTTTTTGAAATTTTGAAAAAATGCGTAGCCACCCCCCCTTACGAAAAAGTCAAAAATTGACTTTCCCCAAAAGTCCACTTTTTTTGCATATTTGAGCTGTGCCGAGAGTCCTGACTGGGTTTTGGAACGTTTTCCGGCTCTCCCTGGCCCAAAAGTGTTTTTTAACCGTTTTTGAAATTTTGAAAAAATGCGTAACCACCCCCCCTTACGATAATGTCAAAAATTGACTTTCCCCAAAAGTCCAATTTTTTTGCATATTTGGGCTGTGCTGAGAGTCCTGACTGGTTTTTGGAAAGTTTCCCGGCGCTCCCTGGACCAAAAGTGTTTTTTGACCGTTTTTGAAATTTTGAAAAAATGCGTAACCACCCCCCCTTACGATAATGTCAAAAATTGACTTTCCCCAAAAGTCAAATTTTTTTGCATATTTGGGCTGTGCTGAGAGTCCTGCCTGGTTTTTGGAACGTTTCCCGGCGCTCCCTGGACCAAAAGTGTTTTTTGACCGTTTTTGAAATTTTGAAAAAATGCGTAACCACCCCCCCTTACGAAAATGTCAAAAATTGACTTTCCCCAAAAGTCCAATTTTTTTGCATATTTGGGCTTTGCTGAGAGTCCTGACAGGTTTTTGAAACGTTTCCCGGCGCTCCCTGGCCCAAAAGTGTTTTTTAACCGTTTTTGAAATTTTGAAAAAATTCGTAACCACCCCCCCTTACGAAAAAGTCAAAAATTGACTTTCCCCAAAAGTCCACTTTTTTTGCATATTTGAGTTGTGCCGAGAGTCCTGATGGGTTTTTGGAACGTTTCCCGGCGCTCCCTGGACCAAAAGTGTTTTTTGACCGTTTTTGAAATTTTGAAAAAATGCGTAACCACCCCCCTTACGAAAATGTCAAAAATTGACTTTCCCCAAAAGTCCAATTTTTTTGCATATGTGGGCTTTGCTGAGAGTCCTGACTGGTTTTTGAAACGTTTCCCGGCGCTCCCTGGCCCAAAAGTGTTTTTAACCGTTTTTGAAATTTTGAAAAAATTCGTAACCACCCCCCCTTACGAAAAAGTCAAAAATTGACTTTCCCCAAAAGTCCACTTTTTTTGCATATTTGGGCTGTGCCGAGAGTCCTGATGGGTTTTTGGAACGTTTCCCGGCGCTCCCTGGCCCAAAAGTATTTTTTGACCGTTTTTGAAATTTTGAAAAAATGCATAACCACCCCCCCTTACGAAAAGTCAAAAATTGACTTTCCCCAAAAGTCCACTTTTTTTGCATATTTGGGCTGTGCCGAGAGTCCTGACAGGTTTTTGAAACGTTTCCCGGCGCTCCCTGGCCCAAAAGTGTTTTTTGACCGTTTTTGAAATTTTGAAAAAATGCGTAACCACCCCCCCTTACGAAAAAGTCAAAAATTGACTTTCCCCAAAAGTCGAATTTTTTGCATATTTGGGCTGTGCCGAGAGTCCTGACAGGTTTTTGGAACGTTTCCCAGCGCTCCCTGGCCCAAAAGTGTTTTTTGAGCGTTTTTGAAATTTTGAAAAAATGCGTAACCACCCCCCCTTACGAAAAAGTCAAAAATTGACTTTCCCCAAAGGTCCAATTTTTTTGCATATTTGAGTTGTGCCGAGAGTCCTGACAGGTTTTTGGAAAGTTTCCTGGCACTCCCTGGCCCAAAAGTGTTTTTTGACCATTTTTGACATTTTGAAAAAATGCGTAACCACCCCCCCTTACGAAAAAGTCAAAAATTGACTTTCCCCAAAAGTCCAATTTTTTTGCATATTTGAGGTGTGCCGAGAGTCCTGACGGGTTTTTGGAACGTTTCCCGGCGCTCCCTGGCCCAAAAGTATTTTTTTTACCGTTTTTGAAATTTTGAAAAAATGCGTAACCACCCCCCCTTACGAAAAAGTCAAAAATTGATTTTCCCCAAAAGTCCACTTTCTTTGCAAATTTGAGGTGTGCAGAGAGTCCTGACGGGTTTTTGGAAAGTTTCCTGGCGCTCCCTGTCCCAAAAGTATTTTTTGACCGTTTTTGAAATTTTGAAAAAATGCGTAACCACCCCCCCTTACGATAATGTCAAAAATTGACTTTCCCCAAAAGTCCAATTTTTTTGCATATTTGGGCTGTACTGAGAGTCCTGACTGGTTTTTGGAATGTTTCCCGGCGCTCCCTGGACCAAAAGTGTTTTTTGACCGTTTTTGAAATTTTGAAAAAATGCGTAACCACCCCCCCTTACGAAAATGTCAAAAATTGACTTTCCCCAAAAGTCCAATTTTTTTCCATATTTGGGCTTTGCTGAGAGTCCTGATTGGTTTTTGAAACGTTTCCCGGCGCTCCCTGGCCCAAAAGTGTTTTTTAACCGTTTTTGAAATTTTGAAAAAATTCGTAACCACCCCCCCTTACGAAAAAGTCAAAAATTGACTTTCCCCAAAAGTCCACTTTTTTTGCATATTTGGGCTGTGCCGAGAGTCCTGATGGTTTTTTGGAACGTTTCCCGGCGCTCCCTGGCCCAAAAGTATTTTTTGACCGTTTTTGAAATTTTGAAAAAATGCGTAACCACCCCCCCTTACAAAAAAGTCAAAAATTGACTTTCCCCAAAAGTCCACTTTTTTTGCATATTTGGGCTGTGCCGAGAGTCCTGACGGGTTTTTGAAACATTTCCCGGCGCTCCCTGGCCCAAAAGTGTTTTTTGACCGTTTTTGAAATTTTGAAAAAATGCGTAACCACCCCCCCTTACGAAAAAGTCAAAAATTGACTTTCCCCAAAAGTCGAATTTTTTTGCATATTTGGGCTGTGCAGAGAGTCCTGACAGGTTTTTGGAAAGTTTCCTGGCACTCCCTGGCCCAAAAGTGTTATATGACCGTTTTTGAAATTTTGAAAAAATGCGTAACCAACCCCCCTTACGAAAAAGTCAAAAATTGACTTTCCCCAAAAGTCCAATTTTTTTGCATATTTTTGCTGTGCCTAGAGTCCTGTCGGGTTTATGAAAAGTTTCCTGGCGCTCCCTGGCCCAAAAGTGTTTTTTGACCGTTTTTGAAATTTTGAAAAAATGTGTAACCACCCCCCCTTACGAAAAGTCAAAAATTGACTTTCCCCAAACGTCGAATTTTTTTGCATATTTGGGCTGTGCCGAGAGTCCTGACGGGTTTTTGGAAAGTTTCCTGGCGCTCCCTGGCCAAAAAGTGTTTTTTGACCGTTTTTGAAATTTTGAAAAAATGCGGAACCACCCCCCCTTACGAAAAAGTCAAAAATTGACTTTCCCCAAAAGTCGAATTTTTTGCATATTTGGGCTGTGCCGAGAGTCCTGACAGGTTTTTGGAACGTTTCCCAGCGCTCCCTGGCCCAAAAGTGTTTTTTGAGCGTTTTTGAAATTTTGAAAAAATGCGTAAACACCCCCCCTTACGAAAAAGTCAAAAATTGACTTTCCCCAAAGGTCCAATTTTTTTGCATATTTGAGTTGTGCCGAGAGTCCTGACAGGTTTTTGGAACGTTTCCCAGCGCTCCCTGGCCCAAAAGTGTTTTTTGAGCGTTTTTGAAATTTTGAAAAAATGCGTAACCACCCCCCCTTACGAAAAAGTCAAAAATTGACTTTCCCCAAAAGTCCAATTTTTTTGCATATTTTAGTTGTGCCGAGAGTCCTGACAGGTTTTTGGAAAGTTTCCTGGCACTCCCTGGCCCAAAAGTGTTATATGACCGTTTTTGAAATTTTGAAAAAATGCGTAACCAACCCCCCTTACGAAAAAGTCAAAAATTGACTTTCCCCAAAAGTCCAATTTTTTTGCATATTTTTGCTGTGCCTAGAGTCCTGACGGGTTTATGAAAAGTTTCCTGGCGCTCCCTGGCCCAAAAGTGTTTTTTGACCGTTTTTGAAATTTTGAAAAAATGTGTAACCACCCCCCCTTACGAAAAGTCAAAAATTGACTTTCCCCAAACGTCGAATTTTTTTGCATATTTGGGCTGTGCCGAGAGTCCTGACGGGTTTTTGGAAAGTTTCCTGGCGCTCCCTGGCCCAAAAGTGTTTTTTGACCGTTTTTGAAATTTTGAAAAAATGCGTAACCACCCCCCCTTACGAAAAAGTCAAAAATTGACTTTCCCCAAAAGTCCAATTTTTTTGCATATTTTTGCTGTGCCGAGAGTCCTGACGGGTTTTTGGAAAGTTTCCTGGCGCTCCCTGGCCCAAAAGTATTTTTTGACCGTTTTTGAAATTTTGAAAAAATGCGTAACCACCCCCCCTTACGAAAAAGTCAAAAATTGATTTTCCCCAAAAGTCCACTTTCTTTGCATATTTGAGGTGTGCAGAGAGTCCTGACGGGTTTTTGGAAAGTTTCCTGGCGCTCCCTGTCCCAAAAGTGTTATATGACCGTTTTTGAAATTTTGAAAAAATGCGTAACCACCCCCCCTTACGAAAATGTCAAAAATTGACTTTCCCCAAAGGTCCAATTTTTTTGCATATTTGAGTTGTGCCGAGAGTCCTGACAGGTTTTTGGAAATTTTCTTGGCACTCCCTGGCCCAAAAGTGTTATATGACCGTTTTTGAAATTTTGAAAAAATGCGTAACCACCCCCCCTTACGAAAAAGTCAAAAATTGATTTTCACCAAAAGTCCACTTTTTTTTGCATATTTGGGCTGTGCTGAGAGTCCTGACGGGTTTTGGAACGTTTCCTGGCGCTCCCTGGCCCAAAAGTGTTTTTTGACCGTTTTTGAAATTTTGAAAAAATGCGGAACCACCCCCCCTTACGATAATGTCAAAAATTGACTTTCCCCAAAAGTCCACTTTTTTTGCATATTTGGGGTGTGCCGAGAGTCCTGACTGGGTTTTGGAACGTTTTCCGGCTCTCCCTGGCCCAAAAGTGTTTTTTGACCGTTTTAGAAATTTTGAAAAAATGCGTAACCACCCCCCCTTACGAAAAAGTCAAAAGTTGACTTTCCCCAAAAGTCGAATTTTTTTGCATATTTGGGCTGTGCCGAGAGTCCTGACAGGTTTTTGGTTCGTTTCCCAGCGCTCCCTGGCCCAAAAGTGTTTTTTGAGCGTTTTTGAAATTTTGAAAAAATGCGTAACCACCCCCCCTTACGATAATGTCAAAAATTGACTTTCCCCAAAAGTCCAATTTTTTTGCATATTTGGGATGTGCTGAGAGTCCTGACTGGTTTTTGGAACGTTTCCCGGCGCTCCCTGGACCAAAAGTGTTTTTTGACCATTTTTGAAATTTTGAAAAAATGCGTAACCACCCCCCCTTACGAAAATGTCAAAAATTGACTTTCCCCAAAAGTCCACTTTTTTTGCATATTTGGGCTGTGCCGAGAGTCCTGAAAGGTTTTTGGAACGTTTCCCGGCGCTCCCTGGCCCAAAAGTATTTTTTGACCGTTTTTGAAATTTTGAAAAAATGCGTAACCACCCCCCCTTACGAAAAAGTCAAAAATTGACTTTCCCCAAAAGTCCAATTTTTTTGCATATTTGGGCTGTGCCGAGAGTCCTGACGGGTTTTTGGAAAGTTTCCTGGCGCTCCCTGGCCCAAAAGTGTTTTTTGACCGTTTTTGAAATTTTGAAAAAATGCGTAACCACCCCCCCTTACGAAAAAGTCAAAAATTGACTTTCCCCAAAAGTCCACTTTTTTTGCATATTTGGGGTGTGCCGAGAGTCCTGACTGGGTTTTGGAACGTTTTCCGGCTCTCCCTGGCCCAAAAGTGTTTTTTGACCGTTTTTGAAATTTTGAAAAAATGCGGAACCACCCCCCCTTACGATAATGTCAAAAATTGACTTTCCCCAAAAGTCCAATTTTTTTGCATATTTGGGCTGTGCTGAGAGTCCTGACTGGTTTTGGAAAGTTTCCTGGCGCTCCCTGGACCAAAAGTGTTTTTTGACCGTTTTTGAAATTTTGAAAAAATGCGTAACCACCCCCCCTTACGATAATGTCAAAAATTGACTTTCCCCAAAAGTCCAATTTTTTTCCATATTTGGGCTTTGCTGAGAGTCCTGACTGGTTTTTGAAACGTTTCCCGGCGCTCCCTGGCACAAAAGTGTTTTTTAACCGTTTTTGAAATTTTGAAAAAATTCGTAACCACCCCCCCTTACGAAAAAGTCAAAAATTGACTTTCCCCAAAAGTCCACTTTTTTTGCATATTTGAGGTGTGCCGAGAGTCCTGACGGGTTTTTGGAACGTTTCCCGGCGCTCCCTGGCCCAAAAGTATTTTTTGACCGTTTTTGAAATTTTGAAAAAATGCGTAACCACCCCCCCTTACGAAAAAGTCAAAAATTGATTTTCCCCAAAAGTCCACTTTCTTTGCATATTTGAGGTGTGCAGAGAGTCCTGACGGGTTTTTGGAAAGTTTCCTGGCGCTCCCTGTCCCAAAAGTGTTTTTTGACCGTTTTTGAAATTTTGAAAAAATGCGTAACCACCCCCCCTTACGAAAAAGTCAAAAATTGACTTTCCCCAAAGGTCCAATTTTTTTGCATATTTGAGTTGTGCCGAGAGTCCTGACAGGTTTTTGGAAAGTTTCCTGGCACTCCCTGGCCCAAAAGTGTTATATGACCGTTTTTGAAATTTTGAAAAAATGCGTAACCACCCCCCCTTACGAAAAAGTCAAAAATTGATTTTCACCAAAAGTCCACTTTTTTTTGCATATTTGGGCTGTGCTGAGAGTCCTGACGGGTTTTTGGAACGTTTCCTGGCGCTCCCTTGCCCAAAAGTGTTTTTTGACCGTTTTTGAAATTTTGAAAAATGCGTAACCACCCCCCCTAACGAAAAAGTCAAAAATTGACTTTCCCGAAAAGTCCACTTTTTTTGCATATTTGGGCTGTGCCGAGAGTCCTGATGGGTTTTTGGAACGTTTCCCGGCGCTCCCTGGCCCAAAAGTATTTGTTGACCGTTTTTGAAATTTTGAAAAAATGCGTAACCACCCCCCCTTACGAAAAAGTCAAAAATTGACTTTCCCCAAAAGTCCACTTTTTTTGCATATTTGGGCTGTGCCGAGAGTCCTGACGGGTTTTTGAAACGTTTCCCGGCGCTCCATGGCCCAAAAGTGTTTTTTGACCGTTTTTGAAATTTTGAAAAAATGCGTAACCACCCCCCCTTACGAAAAAGTCAAAAATTGACTTTCCCCAAAAGTCCAATTTTTTTGCATATTTGAGGTGTGCCGAGAGTCCTGACGGGTTTTTGGAACGTTTCCCGGCGCTCCCTGGCCCAAAAGTATTTTTTTACCGTTTTTGAAATTTTGAAAAAATGCGTAACCACCCCCCCTTACGAAAAAGTCAAAAATTGATTTTCCCCAAAAGTCCACTTTCTTTGCATATTTGAGGTGTGCAGAGAGTCCTGACGGGTTTTTGGAAAGTTTCCTGGCGCTCCTTGTCCCAAAAGTATTTTTTGACCGTTTTTGAAATTTTGAAAAAATGCGTAACCACCCCTCCTTACGAAAAAGTCAAAAATTGACTTTCCCAAAAAGTCCAATTTTTTTGCATATTTGAGGTGTGCCGAGAGTCCTGACGGGTTTTTGGAAAGTTTCCTGGCGCTCCCTGGCCCAAAAGTGTTTTTTGACCGTTTTTGAAATTTTGAAAAAATGCGTAACCACCCCCCCTTACGAAAAAGTCAAAAATTGACTTTCCCCAAAAGTCCACTTTTTTTGCATATTTGGGGTGTGCCGAGAGTCCTGACTGGGTTTTGGAAAGTTTCCTGGCGCTCCCTGGCCGAAAAGTGTTTTTTGACCATTTTTGAAATTTTGAAAAAATTCGTAACCACCCCCCCTTACGAAAATGTCAAAAATTGACTTTCCCCAAAAGTCCAATTTTTTTGCATATTTGGGCTTTGCTGAGAGTCCTGACTGGTTTTTGAAACGTTTCCCGGCGCTCCCTGGCCGAAAAGTGTTTTTTGACCATTTTTGAAATTTTGAAAAAATGCGTAACCACCCCCCCTTACGAAAATGTCAAAAATTGACTTTCCCCAAAAGTCCACTTTTTTTGCATATTTGGGCTGTGCCGAGAGTCCTGATGGGTTTTTGGAACGTTTCCCGGCGCTCCCTGGCCCAAAAGTATTTTTTGACCGTTTTTGAAATTTTGAAAAAATGCGTAACCACCCCCCCTTACGAAAAAGTCAAAAATTGATTTTCCCCAAAAGTCCACTTTCTTTGCATATTTGAGGTGTGCAGAGAGTCCTGACGGGTTTTTGGAAAGTTTCCTGGCGCTCCCTGTCCCAAAAGTGTTTTTTGACCGTTTTTGAAATTTTGAAAAAATGCGTAACCACCCCCCCTTACGAAAATGTCAAAAATTGACTTTCCCCAAAGGTCCAATTTTTTTGCATATTTGAGTTGTGCCGAGAGTCCTAACAGGTTTTTGGAAAGTTTCCTGGCACTCCCTGGCCCAAAAGTGTTATATGACCGTTTTTGAAATTTTGAAAAAATGCGTAACCACCCCCCCTTACGAAAAAGTCAAAAATTGATTTTCACCAAAAGTCGAATTTTTTGCATATTTGGGCTGTGCCGAGAGTCCTGACAGGTTTTTGGAACGTTTCCCAGCGCTCCCTGGCCCAAAAGTGTTTTTTGAGCGTTTTTGAAATTTTGAAAAAATGCGTAACCACCCCCCCTTACGAAAAAGTCAAAAATTGACTTTCCCCAAAGGTCCAATTTTTTTGCATATTTGAGTTGTGCCGAGAGTCCTGACGGGTTTTTGAAACGTTTCCCGGCGCTACATGGCCCAAAAGTGTTTTTTGACAGTTTTTGAAATTTTGAAAAAATGCGTAACCACCCCCCCTTACGAAAAAGTCAAAAATTGACTTTCCCCAAAAGTCCAATTTTTTTGCATATTTGAGGTGTGCCGAGAGTCCTGACGGGTTTTTGGAACGTTTCCCGGCGCTCCCTGGCCCAAAAGTATTTTTTTACCGTTTTTGAAATTTTGAAAAAATGCGTAACCACCCCCCCTTACGAAAAAGTCAAAAATTGATTTTCCCCAAAAGTCCACTTTCTTTGCATATTTGAGGTGTGCAGAGAGTCCTGACGGGTTTTTGGAAAGTTTCCTGGCGCTCCTTGTCCCAAAAGTATTTTTTGACCGTTTTTGAAATTTTGAAAAAATGCGTAACCACCCCTCCTTACGAAAAAGTCAAAAATTGACTTTCCCAAAAAGTCCAATTTTTTTGCATATTTGAGGTGTGCCGAGAGTCCTGACGGGTTTTTGGAAAGTTTCCTGGCGCTCCCTGGCCCAAAAGTGTTTTTTGACCGTTTTTGAAATTTTGAAAAAATGCGTAACCACCCCCCCTTACGAAAAAGTCAAAAATTGACTTTCCCCAAAAGTCCACTTTTTTTGCATATTTGGGGTGTGCCGAGAGTCCTGACTGGGTTTTGGAAAGTTTCCTGGCGCTCCCTGGCCGAAAAGTGTTTTTTGACCATTTTTGAAATTTTGAAAAAATTCGTAACCACCCCCCCTTACGAAAATGTCAAAAATTGACTTTCCCCAAAAGTCCAATTTTTTTGCATATTTGGGCTTTGCTGAGAGTCCTGACTGGTTTTTGAAACGTTTCCCGGCGCTCCCTGGCCGAAAAGTGTTTTTTGACCATTTTTGAAATTTTGAAAAAATGCGTAACCACCCCCCCTTACGAAAATGTCAAAAATTGACTTTCCCCAAAAGTCCACTTTTTTTGCATATTTGGGCTGTGCCGAGAGTCCTGATGGGTTTTTGGAACGTTTCCCGGCGCTCCCTGGCCCAAAAGTATTTTTTGACCGTTTTTGAAATTTTGAAAAAATGCGTAACCACCCCCCCTTACGAAAAAGTCAAAAATTGATTTTCCCCAAAAGTCCACTTTCTTTGCATATTTGAGGTGTGCAGAGAGTCCTGACGGGTTTTTGGAAAGTTTCCTGGCGCTCCCTGTCCCAAAAGTGTTTTTTGACCGTTTTTGAAATTTTGAAAAAATGCGTAACCACCCCCCCTTACGAAAATGTCAAAAATTGACTTTCCCCAAAGGTCCAATTTTTTTGCATATTTGAGTTGTGCCGAGAGTCCTAACAGGTTTTTGGAAAGTTTCCTGGCACTCCCTGGCCCAAAAGTGTTATATGACCGTTTTTGAAATTTTGAAAAAATGCGTAACCACCCCCCCTTACGAAAAAGTCAAAAATTGATTTTCACCAAAAGTCGAATTTTTTGCATATTTGGGCTGTGCCGAGAGTCCTGACAGGTTTTTGGAACGTTTCCCAGCGCTCCCTGGCCCAAAAGTGTTTTTTGAGCGTTTTTGAAATTTTGAAAAAATGCGTAACCACCCCCCCTTACGAAAAAGTCAAAAATTGACTTTCCCCAAAGGTCCAATTTTTTTGCATATTTGAGTTGTGCCGAGAGTCCTGACAGGTTTTTGGAAAGTTTCCTGGCACTCCCTGGCCCAAAAGTGTTTTTTGACCATTTTTGACATTTTGAAAAAATGCGTAACCACCCCCCCTTACGAAAAAGTCAAAAATTGACTTTCCCCAAAAGTCCAATTTTTTTGCATATTTGAGGTGTGCCGAGAGTCCTGACGGGTTTTTGGAACGTTTCCCGGCGCTCCCTGGACCAAAAGTATTTTTTTACCGTTTTTGAAATTTTGAAAAAATGCGTAACCACCCCCCCTTACGAAAAAGTCAAAAATTGATTTTCCCCAAAAGTCCACTTTCTTTGCATATTTGAGGTGTGCAGAGAGTCCTGACGGGTTTTTGGAAAGTTTCCTGGCGCTCTCTGTCCCAAAAGTATTTTTTGACCGTTTTTGAAATTTTGAAAAAATGCGTAACCACCCCCCCTTACAAAAAAATTCAAAAATTGACTTTCCCCAAAAGTCCACTTTTTTTGCATATTTGGGCTGTGCTGAGAGTCCTGACGGGTTTTTGGAACGTTTCCTGGCGCTCCCTGGCCCAAAAGTGTTTTTTGACCGTTTTTGAAATTTTGAAAAAATGCGTAACCACCCCCCCTTACGAAAAAGTCAAAAATTGACTTTCCCCAAAAGTCCAATTTTTTTGCATATTTGAGGTGTGCCGAGAGTCCTGACGGGTTTTTGGAAAGTTTCCTGGCGCTCCCTGGCCCAAAAGTGTTTTTTGACCGTTTTTGAAATTTTGAAAAAATGCGTAACCACCCCCCCTTACGAAAAAGTCAAAAATTGACTTTCCCCAAAAGTCCACTTTTTTTGCATATTTGGTGTGTGCCGAGAGTCCTGACTGGGTTTTGGAACGTTTTCCGGCTCTCCCTGGCCCAAAAGTGTTTTTTGACCGTTTTTGAAATTTTGAAAAAATGCGTAACCACCCCCCCTTACGATAATGTCAAAAATTGACTTTCCCCAAAAGTCCAATTTTTTTGCATATTTGGGCTGTGCTGAGAGTCCTGACTGGTTTTTGGAAAGTTTCCCGGCGCTCCCTGGACCAAAAGTGTTTTTTGAGCGTTTTTGAAATTTTTTAAAAATGCGTAACCACCCCCCCTTACGAAAATGTCAAAAATTGACTTTCCCCAAAAGTCCGATTTTTTTGCATATTTGGGCTTTGCTGAGAGTCCTGACTGGTTTTTGAAACGTTTCCCGGCGCTCCCTGGCCCAAAAGTGTTTTTTAACCGTTTTTGAAATTTTGAAAAAATTCGTAACCACCCCCCCTTACGAAAAAGTCAAAAATTGACTTTCCCCAAAAGTCCACTTTTTTTGCATATTTGAGTTGTGCCGAGAGTCCTGATGGGTTTTTGGAACGTTTCCCGGCGCTCCCTGGCCCAAAAGTATTTTTTGACCGTTTTTGAAATTTTGAAAAAATGCGTAACCACCCCCCCTTACGAAAAAGTCAAAAATTGACTTTCCCCAAAAGTCCACTTTTTTTGCATATTTGGGGTGTGCCGAGAGTCCTGACTGGGTTTTGGAACGTTTTCCGGCTCTCCCTGGCCCAAAAGTGTTTTTTGACCGTTTTTGAAATTTTGAAAAAATGCGTAACCACCCCCCCTTACGATAATGTCAAAAATTGACTTTCCCCAAAAGTCCAATTTTTTTGCATATTTGGGCTGTGCTGAGAGTCCTGACTGGTTTTTGGAAAGTTTCCCGGCGCTCCCTGGACCAAAAGTGTTTTTTGAGCGTTTTTGAAATTTTTTAAAAATGCGTAACCACCCCCCCTTACGAAAATGTCAAAAATTGACTTTCCCCAAAAGTCCGATTTTTTTGCATATTTGGGCTTTGCTGAGAGTCCTGACTGGTTTTTGAAACGTTTCCCGGCGCTCCCTGGCCCAAAAGTGTTTTTTAACCGTTTTTGAAATTTTGAAAAAATTCGTAACCACCCCCCCTTACGAAAAAGTCAAAAATTGACTTTCCCCAAAAGTCCACTTTTTTTGCATATTTGAGTTGTGCCGAGAGTCCTGATGGGTTTTTGGAACGTTTCCCGGCGCTCCCTGGCCCAAAAGTATTTTTTGACCGTTTTTGAAATTTTGAAAAAATGCGTAACCACCCCCCCTTACGAAAAAGTCAAAAATTGACTTTCCCCAAAAGTCCACTTTTTTTGCATATTTGGGCTGTGCCGAGAGTCCTGACGGGTTTTTGAAACGTTTCCCGGCGCTCCCTGGCCCAAAAGTGTTTTTTGACCGTTTTTGAAATTTTGAAAATATGCGTAACCACCCCCCCCTTACGAAAAAGTCAAAAATTGACTTTCCCCAAAAGTCGAATTTTTTTGCATATTTGGGCTGTGCCGAGAGTCCTGACAGGTTTTTGAAACGTTTCCCGGCGCTCCCTGGCCCAAAAGTGTTTTTTGACCGTTTTTGAAATTTTGAAAAAATGCGTAACCACCCCCCCTTACGAAAAAGTCAAAAATTGACTTTCCCCAAAGGTCCAATTTTTTTGCATATTTGAGTTGTGCCGAGAGTCCTGACAGGTTTTTGGAAAGTTTCCTGGCACTCCCTGGCCCAAAAGTGTTATATGACCGTTTTTGAAATTTTGAAAAAATGCGTAACCACCCCCCCTTACGAAAAAGTCAAAAATTGATTTTCACCAAAAGTCCACTTTTTTTTGCATATTTGGGCTGTGCTGAGAGTCCTGACGGGTTTTTGGAACGTTTCCTGGCGCTCCCTGGCCCAAAAGTGTTTTTTGACCGTTTTTGAAATTTTGAAAAAATGCGTAACCACCCCCCCTTACGAAAAAGTCAAAAATTGACTTTCCCCAAAAGTCCAATTTTTTTGCATATTTGGGCTGTGCCGAGAGTCCTGACGGGTTTTTGGAAAGTTTCCTGGCGCTCCCTGGCCCAAAAGTGTTTTTTGACCGTTTTTGAAATTTTGAAAAAATGCGTAACCACCCCCCCTTACGATAATGTCAAAAATTGACTTTCCCCAAAAGTCCAATTTTTTTGCATATTTGGGCTGTGCTGAGAGTCCTGACTGGTTTTTGGAACGTTTCCCGGCGCTCCCTGGACCAAAAGTGTTTTTTGACCATTTTTGAAATTTTGAAAAAATGCGTAACCACCCCCCCTTACGAAAATGTCAAAAATTGACTTTCCCCAAAAGTCCAATTTTTTTGCATATTTGGGCTTTGCTGAGAGTCCTGACTGGTTTTTGAAACGTTTCCCGGCGCTCCCTGGCCCAAAAGTGTTTTTTAACCGTTTTTGAAATTTTGATAAAAATTCGTAACCACCCCCCCTTACGAAAAAGTCAAAAATTGACTTTCCCGAAAAGTCCACTTTTTTTGCATATTTGGGCTGTGCCGAGAGTCCTGATGGGTTTTTGGAACGTTTCCCGGCGCTCCCTGGCCCAAAAGTATTTTTTGACCGTTTTTGAAATTTTGAAAAAATGCGTAACCACCCCCCCTTACGAAAAAGTCAAAAATTGACTTTCCCCAAAAGTCGAATTTTTTTGCATATTTGGGCTGTGCCGAGAGTCCTGACGGGTTTTTGAAACGTTTCCCGGCGCTCCCTGGCCCAAAAGTGTTTTTTGAGCGTTTTTGAAATTTTGAAAAAATGCGTAACCACCCCCCCTTACGAAAAAGTCAAAAATTGACTTTCCCCAAAAGTCCAATTTTTTTGCATATTTGAGGTGTGCCGAGAGTCCTGACAGGTTTTTGGAAAGTTTCCTGGCACTCCCTGGCCCAAAAGTGTTTTTTGACCATTTTTGACATTTTGAAAAAATGCGTAACCACCCCCCCTTACGAAAAAGTCAAAAATTGACTTTCCCCAAAAGTCCAATTTTTTTGCATATTTGAGGTGTGCCGAGAGTCCTGACGGGTTTTTGGAACGTTTCCCGGCGCTCCCTGGCCCAAAAGTATTTTTTTACCGTTTTTGAAATTTTGAAAAAATGCGTAACCACCCCCCCTTACGAAAAAGTCAAAAATTGATTTTCCCCAAAAGTCCACTTTCTTTGCATATTTGAGGTGTGCAGAGAGTCCTGACGGGTTTTTGGAAAGTTTCCTGGCGCTCCCTGTCCCAAAAGTATTTTTTGACCGTTTTTGAAATTTTGAAAAAATGCGTAACCACCCCCCCTTACAAAAAAATTCAAAAATTGACTTTCCCCAAAAGTCCACTTTTTTTGCATATTTGGGCTGTGCTGAGAGTCCTGACGGGTTTTTGGAACGTTTCCTGGCGCTCCCTGGCCCAAAAGTGTTTTTTGACCATTTTTGAAATTTTGAAAAAATGCGTAACCACCCCCCCTTACGAAAATGTCAAAAATTGACTTTCCCCAAAAGTCCACTTTTTTTGCATATTTGGGCTGTGCCGAGAGTCCTGACTGGGTTTTGGAACGTTTTCCGGCGCTCCCTGGCCCAAAAGTGTTTTTTGACCGTTTTTGAAATTTTGAAAAAATGCGTAACCACCCCCCCTTACGAAAAAGTCAAAAATTGACTTTCCCCAAAAGTCCAATTTTTTTGCATATTTGAGGTGTGCCGAGAGTCCTGACGGGTTTTTGGAAAGTTTCCTGGCGCTCCCTGGTTCAAAAGTGTTTTTTGACCGTTTTTGAAATTTTGAAAAAATGCGTAACCACCCCCCCTTACGAAAAAGTCAAAAATTGACTTTCCCCAAAAGTCCACTTTTTTTGCATATTTGGGGTGTGCCGAGAGTCCTGACTGGTTTTTGGAAAGTTTCCCGGCGCTCCCTGGACCAAAAGTGTTTTTTGACCGTTTTTGAAATTTTGAAAAAATGCGTAATCACCCCCCCTTACGATAATGTCAAAAATTGACTTTCCCCAAAAGTCCAATTTTTTTGCATATTTGGGCTGTGCTGAGAGTCCTGACTGGTTTTTGGAACGTTTCCCGGCGCTCCCTGGACCAAAAGTGTTTTTTGAGCGTTTTTGAAATTTTTTAAAAATGCGTAACCACCCCCCCTTACGAAAATGTCAAAAATTGACTTTCCCCAAAAGTCCGATTTTTTTGCATATTTGGGCTTTGCTGAGAGTCCTGACTGGTTTTTGAAACGTTTCCCGGCGCTCCCTGGCCCAAAAGTGTTTTTTAACCGTTTTTGAAATTTTGAAAAAATTCGTAACCACCCCCCCTTACGAAAAAGTCAAAAATTGACTTTCCCCAAAAGTCCACTTTTTTTGCATATTTGAGTTTTGCCGAGAGTCCTGATGGGTTTTTGGAACGTTTCCCGGCGCTCCCTGGCCCAAAAGTATTTTTTGACCGTTTTTGAAATTTTGAAAAAATGCGTAACCACCCCCCCTTACGAAAAAGTCAAAAATTGACTTTCCCCAAAAGTCCACTTTTTTTGCATATTTGGGGTGTGCCGAGAGTCCTGACTGGGTTTTGGAACGTTTTCCGGCTCTCCCTGGCCCAAAAGTGTTTTTTGACCGTTTTTGAAATTTTGAAAAAATGCGTAACCACCCCCCCTTACGATAATGTCAAAAATTGACTTTCCCCAAAAGTCAAATTTTTTTGCATATTTGGTCTGTGCTGAGAGTCCTGACTGGTTTTTGGAACGTTTCCCGGCGCTCCCTGGACCAAAAGTGTTTTTTGAGCGTTTTTGAAATTTTTTAAAAATGCGTAACCACCCCCCCTTACGAAAATGTAAAAAATTGACTTTCCCCAAAAGTTCAATTTTTTTGCATATTTGGGCTTTGCTGAGAGTCCTGACTGGTTTTTGAAACGTTTCCCGGCGCTCCCTGGCCCAAAAGTGTTTTTTAACCGTTTTTGAAATTTTGAAAAAATTCGTAACCACCCCCCCTTACGAAAAAGTCAAAAATTGACTTTCCCCAAAAGTCCACTTTTTTTGCATATTTGAGTTGTGCCGAGAGTCCTGATGGGTTTTTGGAACGTTTCCCGGCGCTCCCTGGACCAAAAGTGTTTTTTGACCGTTTTTGAAATTTTGAAAAAATGCGTAACCACCCCCCCTTACGAAAATGTCAAAAATTGACTTTCCCCAAAAGTCCAATTTTTTTGCATATTTGGGCTTTGCTGAGAGTCCTGACTGGTTTTTGAAACGTTTCCCGGCGCTCCCTGGCCCAAAAGTGTTTTTTAACCGTTTTTGAAATTTTGAAAAAAATCGTAACCACCCCCCCTTACGAAAAAGTCAAAAATTGACTTTCCCCAAAAGTCCAATTTTTTTGCATATTTTTGCTGTGCCGAGAGTCCTGACGGGTTTTTGGAAAGTTTCCTGGCGCTCCCTGGCCCAAAAGTGTTTTTTGACCGTTTTTGAAATTTTGAAAAAATGCGTAACCCCCCCCCCCCCCCCTTACGATAATGTCAAAAATTGACTTTCCCCAAAAGTCCAATTTTTTTGCATATTTGGGCTGTGCTGAGAGTCCTGACTGGTTTTTGGAACGTTTCCCGGCGCTCCCTGGACCAAAAGTGTTTTTTGACCATTTTTGAAATTTTGAAAAAATGCGTAACCACCCCCCCTTACGAAAATGTCAAAAATTGACTTTCCCCAAAAGTCCACTTTTTTTGCATATTTGGGCTGTGCCGAGAGTCCTGATGGGTTTTTGGAACGTTTCCCGGCGCTCCCTGGCCCAAAAGTATTTTTTGACCGTTTTTGAAATTTTGAAAAAATGCGTAACCACCCCCCCTTACGAAAAAGTCAAAAATTGACTTTCCCCAAAAGTCCAATTTTTTTGCATATTTGAGGTGTGCCGAGAGTCCTGACGGGTTTTTGGAACGTTTCCCGGCGCTCCCTGGCCCAAAAGTATTTTTTGACCGTTTTTGAAATTTTGAAAAAATGCGTAACCACCCCCCCTTACGAAAAAGTCAAAAATTGATTTTCCCCAAAAGTCCACTTTCTTTGCATATTTGGGCTTTGCTGAGAGTCCTGACTGGTTTTTGAAACGTTTCCCGGCGCTCCCTGGCCCAAAAGTGTTTTTTAACCGTTTTTGAAATTTTGAAAAAAATCGTAACCACCCCCCCTTACGAAAAAGTCAAAAATTGACTTTCCCCAAAAGTCCAATTTTTTTGCATATTTTTGCTGTGCCGAGAGTCCTGACGGGTTTTTGGAAAGTTTCCTGGCGCTCCCTGGCCCAAAAGTGTTTTTTGACCGTTTTTGAAATTTTGAAAAAATGCGTAACCCCCCCCCCCCCCCCTTACGATAATGTCAAAAATTGACTTTCCCCAAAAGTCCAATTTTTTTGCATATTTGGGCTGTGCTGAGAGTCCTGACAGGTTTTTGGAACATTTCCCGGCGCTCCATGGACCAAAAGTGTTTTTTGACCATTTTTGAAATTTTGAAAAAATGCGTAACCACCCCCCCTTACGAAAATGTCAAAAATTGACTTTCCCCAAAAGTCCACTTTTTTTGCATATTTGGGCTGTGCCGAGAGTCCTGATGGGTTTTTGGAACGTTTCCCGGCGCTCCCTGGCCCAAAAGTATTTTTTGACCGTTTTTGAAATTTTGAAAAAATGCGTAACCACCCCCCCTTACGAAAAAGTCAAAAATTGACTTTCCCCAAAAGTCCAATTTTTTTGCATATTTGAGGTGTGCCGAGAGTCCTGACGGGTTTTTGGAACGTTTCCCGGCGCTCCCTGGCCCAAAAGTATTTTTTGACCGTTTTTGAAATTTTGAAAAAATGCGTAACCACCCCCCCTTACGAAAAAGTCAAAAATTGATTTTCCCCAAAAGTCCACTTTCTTTGCATATTTGAGGTGTGCAGAGAGTCCTGACGGGTTTTTGGAAAGTTTCCTGGCGCTCCCTGTCCCAAAAGTGTTTTTTGACCGTTTTTGAAATTTTGAAAAAATGCGTAACCACCCCCCCTTACGAAAATGTCAAAAATTGACTTTCCCCAAAGGTCCAATTTTTTTGCATATTTGAGTTGTGCCGAGAGTCCTAACAGGTTTTTGGAAAGTTTCCTGGCACTCCCTGGCCCAAAAGTGTTATATGACCGTTTTTGAAATTTTGAAAAAATGCGTAACCACCCCCCCTTACGAAAAAGTCAAAAATTGATTTTCACCAAAAGTCGAATTTTTTGCATATTTGGGCTGTGCCGAGAGTCCTGACAGGTTTTTGGAACGTTTCCCAGCGCTCCCTGGCCCAAAAGTGTTTTTTGACGGTTTTTGAAATTTTGAAAAAATGCGTAACCACCCCCCCTTACGATAATGTCAAAAATTGACTTTCCCCAAAAGTCCACTTTTTTTGCATATTTGAGTTGTGCCGAGAGTCCTGATGGGTTTTTGGAACGTTTCCCGGCGCTCCCTGGACCAAAAGTGTTTTTTGACCGTTTTTGAAATTTTGAAAAAATGCGTAACCACCCCCCCTTACGAAAATGTCAAAAATTGACTTTCCCCAAAAGTCGAATTTTTTTGCATATTTGAGGTGTGCCGAGAGTCCTGACGGGTTTTTGGAACGTTTCCCGGCGCTCCCTGGCCCAAAAGTATTTTTTGAGCGTTTTTGAAATTTTGAAAAAATGCGTAACCACCCCCCCTTACGAAAAAGTCAAAAATTGACTTTCCCCAAAGGTCCAATTTTTTTGCATATTTGAGGTGTGCCGAGAGTCCTGACGGGTTTTTGGAACGTTTCCCGGCGCTCCCTGGCCCAAAAGTATTTTTTTACCGTTTTTGAAATTTTGAAAAAATGCGTAACCACCCCCCCTTACGAAAAAGTCAAAAATTGATTTTCACCAAAAGTCCACTTTTTTTTGCATATTTGGGCTGTGCTGAGAGTCCTGACGGGTTTTTGGAACGTTTCCTGGCGCTCCCTGGCCCAAAAGTGTTTTTTGACCGTTTTTGAAATTTTGAAAAAATGCGTAACCACCCCCCCTTACGAAAAAGTCAAAAATTGACTTTCCCCAAAAGTCCAATTTTTTTGCATATTTGGGCTGTGCCGAGAGTCCTGACCGGTTTTTGGAAAGTTTCCTGGCGCTCCCTGGCCCAAAAGTGTTTTTTGACCGTTTTTGAAATTTTGAAAAAATGCGTAACCACCCCCCCTTACGATAATGTCAAAAATTGACTTTCCCCAAAAGTCCAATTTTTTTGCATATTTGGGCTGTGCTGAGAGTCCTGACTGGTTTTTGGAACGTTTCCCGGCGCTCCCTGGACCAAAAGTGTTTTTTGAGCGTTTTTGAAATTTTTTAAAAATGCGTAACCACCCCCCCTTACGAAAAAGTCAAAAATTGACTTTCCCCAAAAGTCCACTTTTTTTGCATATTTGAGTTGTGCCGAGAGTCCTGATGGGTTTTTGGAACGTTTCCCGGCGCTCCCTGGCCCAAAAGTATTTTTTGACCGTTTTTGAAATTTTGAAAAAATGCGTAACCACCCCCCCTTACGAAAAAGTCAAAAATTGACTTTCCCCAAAAGTCCACTTTTTTTGCATATTTGGGCTGTGCCGAGAGTCCTGACGGGTTTTTGAAACGTTTCCCGGCGCTCCCTGGCCCAAAAGTGTTTTTTGACCGTTTTTGAAATTTTGAAAATATGCGTAACCACCCCCCCTTACGAAAAAGTCAAAAATTGACTTTCCCCAAAAGTCTAATTTTTTTGCATATTTGGGCTGTGCCGAGAGTCCTGACAGGTTTTTGAAACGTTTCCCGGCGCTCCCTGGCCCAAAAGTGTTTTTTGACCGTTTTTGAAATTTTGAAAAAATGCGTAACCACCCCCCCTTACGAAAAAGTCAAAAATTGACTTTCCCCAAAGGTCCAATTTTTTTGCATATTTGAGTTGTGCCGAGAGTCCTGACAGGTTTTTGGAAAGTTTCCTGGCACTCCCTGGCCCAAAAGTGTTTTTTGACCATTTTTGACATTTTGAAAAAAATGCGTAACCACCCCCCCTTACGAAAAAGTCAAAAATTGATTTTCACCAAAAGTCCACTTTTTTTTGCATATTTGGGCTGTGCTGAGAGTCCTGACGGGTTTTTGGAACGTTTCCTGGCGCTCCCTGGCCCAAAAGTGTTTTTTGACCGTTTTTGAAATTTTGAAAAAATGCGTAACCACCCCCCCTTACGAAAAAGTCAAAAATTGACTTTCCCCAAAAGTCCAATTTTTTTGCATATTTGGGCTGTGCCAAGAGTCCTGACGGGTTTTTGGAAAGTTTCCTGGCGCTCCCTGGCCCAAAAGTGTTTTTTGACCGTTTTTGAAATTTTGAAAAAATGCGTAACCACCCCCCCTTACGAAAAAGTCAAAAATTGACTTTCCCCAAAGGTCCAATTTTTTTGCATATTTGAGTTGTGGCGAGAGTCCTGACAGGTTTTTGGAAAGTTTCCAGGCACTCCCTGGCCCAAAAGTGTTATATGACCGTTTTTGAAATTTTGAAAAATTGCGTAACCACCCCCCCTTACGAAAAAGTCAAAAATTGATTTTCACCAAAAGTCCACTTTTTTTTTGCATATTTGGGCTGTGCTGAGAGTCCTGACGGGTTTTTGGAACGTTTCCTGGCGCTCCCTGGCCCAAAAGTGTTTTTTGACCGTTTTTGAAATTTTGAAAAAATGCGTAACCACCCCCCCTTACGAAAAAGTCAAAAATTGACTTTCCCCAAAAGTCCAATTTTTTTGCATATTTGGGCTGTGCCGAGAGTCCTGACGGGTTTTTGGAAAGTTTCCTGGCGCTCCCTGGCCCAAAAGTGTTTTTTGACCGTTTTTGAAATTTTGAAAAAATGCGTAACCACCCCCCCTTACGATAATGTCAAAAATTGACTTTCCCCAAAAGTCCAATTTTTTTGCATATTTGGGCTGTGCTGAGAGTCCTGACTGGTTTTTGGAACGTTTCCCGGCGCTCCCTGGACCAAAAGTGTTTTTTGACCATTTTTGAAATTTTGAAAAAATGTGTAACCACCCCCCCTTACGAAAATGTCAAAAATTGACTTTCCCCAAAAGTCCAATTTTTTTGCATATTTGGGCTTTGCTGAGAGTCCTGACTGGTTTTTGAAACGTTTCCCGGCGCTCCCTGGCCCAAAAGTGTTTTTTAACCGTTTTTGAAATTTTGAAAAAATTCGTAACCACCCCCCCTTACGAAAAAGTCAAAAATTGACTTTCCCGAAAAGTCCACTTTTTTTGCATATTTGGGCTGTGCCGAGAGTCCTGATGGGTTTTTGGAACGTTTCCCGGCGCTCCCTGGCCCAAAAGTATTTTTTGACCGTTTTTGAAATTTTGAAAAAATGCGTAACCACCCCCCCTTACGAAAAAGTCAAAAATTGACTTTCCCCAAAAGTCCACTTTTTTTGCATATTTGGGCTGTGCCGAGAGTCCTGACGGGTTTTTGAAACGTTTCCCGGCGCTCCCTGGCCCAAAAGTGTTTTTTGACCGTTTTTGAAATTTTGAAAAAATGCGTAACCACCCCCCCTTACGAAAAAGTCAAAAATTGACTTTCCCCAAAAGTCCAATTTTTTTGCATATTTGAGGTGTGCCGAGAGTCCTGACGGGTTTTTGGAACGTTTCCCGGCGCTCCCTGGCCCAAAAGTATTTTTTTACCGTTTTTGAAATTTTGAAAAAATGCGTAACCACCCCCCCTTACGAAAAAGTCAAAAATTGATTTTCCCCAAAAGTCCACTTTCTTTGCATATTTGAGGTGTGTAGAGAGTCCTGACGGGTTTTTGGAAAGTTTCCTGGCGCTCCCTGTCCCAAAAGTATTTTTTGACCGTTTTTGAAATTTTGAAAAAATGCGTAACCACCCCCCCTTACGAAAAAGTCAAAAATTGACTTTCCCCAAAAGTCCACTTTTTTTGCATATTTGGGGTGTGCCGAGAGTCCTGACTGGGTTTTGGAACGTTTTCCGGCTCTCCCTGGCCCAAAAGTGTTTTTTGACCGTTTTTGAAATTTTGAAAAAATGCGTAACCACCCCCCCCTTACGATAATGTCAAAAATTGACTTTCCCCAAAAGTCCAATTTTTTTGCATATTTGGGCTGTGCTGAGAGTCCTGACTGGTTTTTGGAACGTTTCCCGGCGCTCCCTGGACCAAAAGTGTTTTTTGAGCGTTTTTGAAATTTTTTAAAAATGCGTAACCACCCCCCCTTACGAAAATGTCAAAAATTGACTTTCCCCAAAAGTCCAATTTTTTTGCATATTTGGGCTTTGCTGAGAGTCCTGACTGGTTTTTGAAACGTTTCCCGGCGCTCCCTGGCCCAAAAGTATTTTTTTACCGTTTTTGAAATTTTGAAAAAATGCGTAACCACCCCCCCTTACGAAAAAGTCAAAAATTGATTTTCCCCAAAAGTCCACTTTCTTTGCATATTTGAGGTGTGCAGAGAGTCCTGACGGGTTTTTGGAAAGTTTCCTGGCGCTCCCTGTCCCAAAAGTATTTTTTGACCGTTTTTGAAATTTTGAAAAAATGCGTAACCACCCCCCCTTACAAAAAAATTCAAAAATTGACTTTCCCCAAAAGTCCACTTTTTTTGCATATTTGTCTGTGCTGAGAGTCCTGACGGGTTTTTGGAACGTTTCCTGGCGCTCCCTGGCCCAAAAGTGTTTTTTGACCATTTTTGAAATTATGAAAAAATGCGTAACCACCCCCCCTTACGAAAATGTCAAAAATTGACTTTCCCCAAAAGTCCAATTTTTTTGCATATTTGAGGTGTGCCGAGAGTCCTGACGGGTTTTTGGAAAGTTTCCTGGCGCTCCCTGGCCCAAAAGTGTTTTTTGACCGTTTTTGAAATTTTGAAAAAATGCGTAACCACCCCCCCTTACGTTAATGCCAAAAATTGACTTTCCCCAAAAGTCCACTTTTTTTGCATATTTGGGCTGTGCTGAGAGTCCTGACTGGTTTTTGGAAAGTTTCCCGGCGCTCCCTGGACCAAAAGTGTTTTTTGACCGTTTTTGAAATTATGAAAAAATGCGTAATCACCCCCCCTTATGATAATGTCAAAAATTGACTTTCCCCAAAAGTCCAATTTTTTTGCATATTTGGGCGGTGCTGAGAGTCCTGACTGGTTTTTGGAACGTTTCCCGGCGCTCCCTGGACCAAAAGTGTTTTTTGAGCGTTTTTGAAATTTTTTAAAAATGCGTAACCACCCCCCCTTACGAAAATGTCAAAAATTGACTTTCCCCAAAAGTCCAATTTTTTTGCATATTTGGGCTTTGCTGAGAGTCCTGACTGGTTTTTGAAACGTTTCCCGGCGCTCCCTGGCCCAAAAGTGTTTTTTAACCGTTTTTGAAATTTTGAAAAAATTCGTAACCACCCCCCCTTACGAAAAAGTCAAAAATTGACTTTCCCCAAAAGTCCACTTTTTTTGCATATTTGAGTTGTGCCGAGAGTCCTGATGGGTTTTTGGAACGTTTCCCGGCGCTCCCTGGCCCAAAAGTATTTTTTGACCGTTTTTGAAATTTTGAAAAAATGCGTAACCACCCCCCCTTACGAAAAAGTCAAAAATTGACTTTCCCCAAAAGTCCACTTTTTTTGCATATTTGGGCTGTGCCGAGAGTCCTGACGGGTTTTTGAAACGTTTCCCGGCGCTCCCTGGCCCAAAAGTGTTTTTTGAGCGTTTTTGAAATTTTGAAAAAATGCGTAACCACCCCCCCTTACGAAAAAGTCAAAAATTGACTTTCCCCAAAAGTCCAATTTTTTTGCATATTTAAGTTGTGCCGAGAGTCCTGACAAGTTTTTGGAAAGTTTCCTGGCACTCCCTGGCCCAAAAGTGTTATATGACCGTTTTTGAAATTTTGAAAAAATGCGTAACCAACCCCCCTTACGAAAAAGTCAAAAATTGACTTTCCCCAAAAGTCCAATTTTTTTGCATATTTGGGCTGTGCCGAGAGTCCTGACGGGTTTTTGGAAAGTTTCCTGGCGCTCCCTGGCCCAAAAGTGTTTTTTGACCGTTTTTGAAATTTTGAAAAAATGCGTAACCACCCCCCCTTACGAAAAAGTCAAAAATTGACTTTCCCCAAAAGTCCAATTTTTTTGCATATTTTTGCTGTGCCGAGAGTCCTGACGGGTTTTTGGAAAGTTTCCTGGCGCTCCCTGGCCCAAAAGTGTTTTTTGACCGTTTTTGAAATTTTGAAAAAATGTGTAACCACCCCCCCTTACGAAAAAGTCAAAAATTGACTTTCCCCAAAAGTCCAATTTTTTTGCATATTTGAGGTGTGCCGAGAGTCCTGACGGGTGTTTGGAACGTTTCCCGGCGCTCCCTGGCCCAAAAGTATTTTTTTACCGTTTTTGAAATTTTGAAAAAATGCGTAACCACCCCCCCTTACGAAAAAGTCAAAAATTGATTTTCCCCAAAAGTCCACTTTCTTTGCATATTTGAGGTGTGTAGAGAGTCCTGACGGGTTTTTGGAAAGTTTCCTGGCGCTCCCTGTCCCAAAAGTATTTTTTGACCGTTTTTGAAATTTTGAAAAAATGCGTAACCACCCCCCCTTACGAAAAAGTCAAAAATTGACTTTCCCCAAAAGTCCACTTTTTTTGCATATTTGGGGTGTGCCGAGAGTCCTGACTGGGTTTTGGAACGTTTTCCGGCTCTCCCTGGCCCAAAAGTGTTTTTTGACCGTTTTTGAAATTTTGAAAAAATGCGTAACCACCCCCCCCTTACGATAATGTCAAAAATTGACTTTCCCCAAAAGTCCAATTTTTTTGCATATTTGGGCTGTGCTGAGAGTCCTGACTGGTTTTTGGAACGTTTCCCGGCGCTCCCTGGACCAAAAGTGTTTTTTGAGCGTTTTTGAAATTTTTTAAAAATGCGTAACCACCCCCCCTTACGAAAATGTCAAAAATTGAATTTCCCCAAAAGTCCAATTTTTTTGCATATTTGGGCTTTGCTGAGAGTCCTGACTGGTTTTTGAAACGTTTCCCGGCGCTCCCTGGCCCAAAAGTATTTTTTTACCGTTTTTGAAATTTTGAAAAAATGCGTAACCACCCCCCCTTACGAAAAAGTCAAAAATTGATTTTCCCCAAAAGTCCACTTTCTTTGCATATTTGAGGTGTGCAGAGAGTCCTGACGGGTTTTTGGAAAGTTTCCTGGCGCTCCCTGTCCCAAAAGTATTTTTTGACCGTTTTTGAAATTTTGAAAAAATGCGTAACCACCCCCCCTTACAAAAAAATTCAAAAATTGACTTTCCCCAAAAGTCCACTTTTTTTGCATATTTGTCTGTGCTGAGAGTCCTGACGGGTTTTTGGAACGTTTCCTGGCGCTCCCTGGCCCAAAAGTGTTTTTTGACCATTTTTGAAATTATGAAAAAATGCGTAACCACCCCCCCTTACGAAAATGTCAAAAATTGACTTTCCCCAAAAGTCCACTTTTTTTGCATATTTGGGCTGTGCCGAGAGTCCTGACTGGGTTTTGGAACGTTTTCCGGCGCTCCCTGGCCCAAAAGTGTTTTTTGACCGTTTTTGAAATTTTGAAAAAATGCGTAACCACCCCCCCTTACGAAAAAGTCAAAAATTGACTTTCCCCAAAAGTCCAATTTTTTTGCATATTTGAGGTGTGCCGAGAGTCCTGACGGGTTTTTGGAAAGTTTCCTGGCGCTCCCTGGCCCAAAAGTGTTTTTTGACCGTTTTTGAAATTTTGAAAAAATGCGTAACCACCCCCCCTTACGATAATGTCAAAAATTGACTTTCCCCAAAAGTCCACTTTTTTTGCATATTTGGGCTGTGCTGAGAGTCCTGACTGGTTTTTGGAAAGTTTCCCGGCGCTCCCTGGACCAAAAGTGTTTTTTGACCGTTTTTGAAATTATGAAAAAATGCGTAATCACCCCCCCTTATGATAATGTCAAAAATTGACTTTCCCCAAAAGTCCAATTTTTTTGCATATTTGGGCGGTGCTGAGAGTCCTGACTGGTTTTTGGAACGTTTCCCGGCGCTCCCTGGACCAAAAGTGTTTTTTGAGCGTTTTTGAAATTTTTTAAAAATGCGTAACCACCCCCCCTTACGAAAATGTCAAAAATTGACTTTCCCCAAAAGTCCAATTTTTTTGCATATTTGGGCTTTGCTGAGAGTCCTGACTGGTTTTTGAAACGTTTCCCGGCGCTCCCTGGCCCAAAAGTGTTTTTTAACCGTTTTTGAAATTTTGAAAAAATTCGTAACCACCCCCCCTTACGAAAAAGTCAAAAATTGACTTTCCCCAAAAGTCCACTTTTTTTGCATATTTGAGTTGTGCCGAGAGTCCTGATGGGTTTTTGGAACGTTTCCCGGCGCTCCCTGGCCCAAAAGTATTTTTTGACCGTTTTTGAAATTTTGAAAAAATGCGTAACCACCCCCCCTTACGAAAAAGTCAAAAATTGACTTTCCCCAAAAGTCCACTTTTTTTGCATATTTGGGCTGTGCCGAGAGTCCTGACGGGTTTTTGAAACGTTTCCCGGCGCTCCCTGGCCCAAAAGTGTTTTTTGAGCGTTTTTGAAATTTTGAAAAAATGCGTAACCACCCCCCCTTACGAAAAAGTCAAAAATTGACTTTCCCCAAAAGTCCAATTTTTTTGCATATTTGAGTTGTGCCGAGAGTCCTGACAAGTTTTTGGAAAGTTTCCTGGCACTCCCTGGCCCAAAAGTGTTATATGACCGTTTTTGAAATTTTGAAAAAATGCGTAACCAACCCCCCTTACGAAAAAGTCAAAAATTGACTTTCCCCAAAAGTCCAATTTTTTTGCATATTTGGGCTGTGCCGAGAGTCCTGACGGGTTTTTGGAAAGTTTCCTGGCGCTCCCTGGCCCAAAAGTGTTTTTTGACCGTTTTTGAAATTTTGAAAAAATGCGTAACCACCCCCCCTTACGAAAAAGTCAAAAATTGACTTTCCCCAAAAGTCCAATTTTTTTGCATATTTTTGCTGTGCCGAGAGTCCTGACGGGTTTTTGGAAAGTTTCCTGGCGCTCCCTGGCCCAAAAGTGTTTTTTGACCGTTTTTGAAATTTTGAAAAAATGTGTAACCACCCCCCCTTACGAAAAGTCAAAAATTGACTTTCCCCAAACGTCCAATTTTTTTGCATATTTGGGCTGTGCCGAGAGTCCTGACGGGTTTTTGGAAAGTTTCCTGGCGCTCCCTGGCCCAAAAGTGTTTTTTGACCGTTTTTGAAATTTTGAAAAAATGCGTAACCACCCCCCCTTACGATAATGTCAAAAATTGACTTTCCCCAAAAGTCCAATTTTTTTGCATATTTGGGCTGTGCTGAGAGTCCTGACTGGTTTTTGGAACGTTTCCCGGCGCTCCCTGGACCAAAAGTGTTTTTTGACCATTTTTGAAATTTTGAAAAAATGCGTAACCACCCCCCCTTACGAAAATGTCAAAAATTGACTTTCCCCAAAAGTCCACTTTTTTTGCATATTTGGGCTGTGCTGAGAGTCCTGACTGGTTTTTGGAACGTTTCCCGGCGCTCCCTGGCCCAAAAGTGTTTTTTGACCATTTTTGAAATTTTGAAAAAATGCGTAACCACCCCCCCTTACGAAAATGTCAAAAATTGACTTTCCCCAAAAGTCCACTTTTTTTGCATATTTGGGCTGTGCCGAGAGTCCTGATGGGTTTTTGGAACGTTTCCCGGCGCTCCCTGGCCCAAAAGTATTTTTTGACCGTTTTTGAAATTTTGAAAAAATGCGTAACCACCCCCCCTTACGAAAAAGTCAAAAATGGACTTACCCCTAAAGTCCAATTTTTTTGCATATTTGGGCTGTGCCGAGTGTCCTGACGGGTTTTTGGAAAGTTTCCTGGCGCTCCCTTGCCCAAATGTGTTTTTTGACCGTTTTTGAAATTTTGAAAAAATGCGTAACCACCCCCCCTTACGAAAAAGTCAAAAATTGACTTTCCCCAAAAGTCCAATTTTTTTGCATATTTGAGGTGTGCCGAGAGTCCTGACGGGTTTTTGGAACGTTTCCCGGCGCTCTCTGGCCCAAAAATATTTTTTTGACCATTTTTGAAATTTTGAAAAAATGCGTAACCACCCCCCCTTACGAAAAAGTCAAAAATTGACTTTCCCCAAAAGTCCAATTTTTTTGCATATTTGAGGTGTGCCGAGAGTCCTGACGGGTTTTTGGAACGTTTCCCGGCGCTCCCTGGCCCAAAAGTATTTTTTTACCGTTTTTGAAATTTTGAAAAAATGCGTAACCACCCCCCCTTACGAAAAAGTCAAAAATTGATTTTCCCCAAAAGTCCACTTTCTTTGCATATTTGAGGTGTGCAGAGAGTCCTGACGGGTTTTTGGAAAGTTTCCTGGCGCTCCCTGGCCCAAAAGTGTTTTTTGACCATTTTTGAAATTATGAAAAAATGCGTAACCACCCCCCCTTACGAAAATGTCAAAAATTGACTTTCCCCAAAAGTCCACTTTTTTTGCATATTTGGGCTGTGCCGAGAGTCCTGACTGGGTTTTGGAACGTTTTCCGGCGCACCCTGGCCCAAAAGTGTTTTTTGACCGTTTTTGAAATTTTGAAAAAATGCGTAACCACCCCCACTTACGAAAAAGTCAAAAATTGACTTTCCCCAAAAGTCCAATTTTTTTGCATATTTGAGGTGTGCCGAGAGTCCTGACGGGTTTTTGGAAAGTTTCCTGGCGCTCCCTGGCCCAAAAGTGTTTTTTGACCGTTTTTGAAATTTTGAAAAAATGCGTAACCACCCCCCCTTACGAAAAAGTCAAAAATTGACTTTCCCCAAAAGTCCACTTTTTTTGCATATTTGGGGTGTGCCGAGAGTCCTGACTGGGTTTTGGAACGTTTTCCGGCTCTCCCTGGCCCAAAAGTGTTTTTTGACCGTTTATGAAATTTTGAAAAAATGCGTAACCACCCCCCCTTACGAAAAAGTCAAAAATTGACTTTCCCCAAAAGTCGAATTTTTTGCATATTTGGGCTGTGCCGAGAGTCCTGACAGGTTTTTGGAACGTTTCCCAGCGCTCCCTGGCCCAAAAGTGTTTTTTGACCATTTTTGACATTTTGAAAAAATGCGTAACCACCCCCCCTTACGAAAAAGTCAAAAATTGACTTTCCCCAAAAGTCCAATTTTTTTGCATATTTGAGGTGTGCCGAGAGTCCTGACGGGTTTTTGGAAAGTTTCCTGGCGCTCCCTGTCCCAAAAGTATTTTTTGACCGTTTTTGAAATTTTGAAAAAATGCGTAACCACCCCCCCTTACAAAAAAATTCAAAAATTGACTTTCCCCAAAAGTCCACTTTTTTTGCATATTTGTCTGTGCTGAGAGTCCTGACGGGTTTTTGGAACGTTTCCTGGCGCTCCCTGGCCCAAAAGTGTTTTTTGACCATTTTTGAAATTATGAAAAAATGCGTAACCACCCCCCCTTACGAAAATGTCAAAAATTGACTTTCCCCAAAAGTCCACTTTTTTTGCATATTTGGGCTGTGCCGAGAGTCCTGACTGGGTTTTGGAACGTTTTCCGGCGCTCCCTGGCCCAAAAGTGTTTTTTGACCGTTTTTGAAATTTTGAAAAAATGCGTAACCACCCCCCCTTACGAAAAAGTCAAAAATTGACTTTCCCCAAAAGTCCAATTTTTTTGCATATTTGAGGTGTGCCGAGAGTCCTGACGGGTTTTTGGAAAGTTTCCTGGCGCTCCCTGGCCCAAAAGTGTTTTTTGACCGTTTTTGAAATTTTGAAAAAATGCGTAACCACCCCCCCTTACGATAATGTCAAAAATTGACTTTCCCCAAAAGTCCACTTTTTTTGCATATTTGGGCTGTGCTGAGAGTCCTGACTGGTTTTTGGAAAGTTTCCCGGCGCTCCCTGGACCAAAAGTGTTTTTTGACCGTTTTTGAAATTATGAAAAAATGCGTAATCACCCCCCCTTATGATAATGTCAAAAATTGACTTTCCCCAAAAGTCCAATTTTTTTGCATATTTGGGCGGTGCTGAGAGTCCTGACTGGTTTTTGGAACGTTTCCCGGCGCTCCCTGGACCAAAAGTGTTTTTTGAGCGTTTTTGAAATTTTTTAAAAATGCGTAACCACCCCCCCTTACGAAAATGTCAAAAATTGACTTTCCCCAAAAGTCCAATTTTTTTGCATATTTGGGCTTTGCTGAGAGTCCTGACTGGTTTTTGAAACGTTTCCCGGCGCTCCCTGGCCCAAAAGTGTTTTTTAACCGTTTTTGAAATTTTGAAAAAATTCGTAACCACCCCCCCTTACGAAAAAGTCAAAAATTGACTTTCCCCAAAAGTCCACTTTTTTTGCATATTTGAGTTGTGCCGAGAGTCCTGATGGGTTTTTGGAACGTTTCCCGGCGCTCCCTGGCCCAAAAGTATTTTTTGACCGTTTTTGAAATTTTGAAAAAATGCGTAACCACCCCCCCTTACGAAAAAGTCAAAAATTGACTTTCCCCAAAAGTCCACTTTTTTTGCATATTTGGGCTGTGCCGAGAGTCCTGACGGGTTTTTGAAACGTTTCCCGGCGCTCCCTGGCCCAAAAGTGTTTTTTGAGCGTTTTTGAAATTTTGAAAAAATGCGTAACCACCCCCCCTTACGAAAAAGTCAAAAATTGACTTTCCCCAAAAGTCCAATTTTTTTGCATATTTGAGGTGTGCCGAGAGTCCTGACGGGTTTTTGGAACGTTTCCCGGCGCTCTCTGGCCCAAAAATATTTTTTTGACCATTTTTGAAATTTTGAAAAAATGCGTAACCACCCCCCCTTACGAAAAAGTCAAAAATTGACTTTCCCCAAAAGTCCAATTTTTTTGCATATTTGAGGTGTGCCGAGAGTCCTGACGGGTTTTTGGAACGTTTCCCGGCGCTCCCTGGCCCAAAAGTATTTTTTTACCGTTTTTGAAATTTTGAAAAAATGCGTAACCACCCCCCCTTACGAAAAAGTCAAAAATTGATTTTCCCCAAAAGTCCACTTTCTTTGCATATTTGAGGTGTGCAGAGAGTCCTGACGGGTTTTTGGAAAGTTTCCTGGCGCTCCCTGGCCCAAAAGTGTTTTTTGACCATTTTTGAAATTATGAAAAAATGCGTAACCACCCCCCCTTACGAAAATGTCAAAAATTGACTTTCCCCAAAAGTCCACTTTTTTTGCATATTTGGGCTGTGCCGAGAGTCCTGACTGGGTTTTGGAACGTTTTCCGGCGCACCCTGGCCCAAAAGTGTTTTTTGACCGTTTTTGAAATTTTGAAAAAATGCGTAACCACCCCCCCTTACGAAAAAGTCAAAAATTGACTTTCCCCAAAAGTCCACTTTTTTTGCATATTTGGGGTGTGCCGAGAGTCCTGACTGGGTTTTGGAATGTTTTCCAACTCTCCCTGGCCCAAAAGTGTTTTTTGACCGTTTATGAAATTTTGAAAAAATGCGTAACCACCCCCCCTTACGAAAAGTCAAAAATTGACTTTCCCCAAAAGTCCACTTTTTTTGCATATTTGGGCTGTGCCGAGAGTCCTGACAGGTTTTTGAAACGTTTCCCGGCGCTCCCTGGCCCAAAAGTGTTTTTTGACCGTTTTTGAAATTTTGAAAAAATGTGTAACCACCCCCCCTTACGAAAAAGTCAAAAATTGACTTTCCCCAAAAGTCGAATTTTTTGCATATTTGGGCTGTGCCGAGAGTCCTGACAGGTTTTTGGAACGTTTCCCAGCGCTCCCTGGCCCAAAAGTGTTTTTTGACCATTTTTGACATTTTGAAAAAATGCGTAACCACCCCCCCTTACGAAAAAGTCAAAAATTGACTCTCCCCAAAAGTCCAATTTTTTTGCATATTTGAGGTGTGCCGAGAGTCCTGACGGGTTTTTGGAACGTTTCCCGGCGCTCCCTGGCCCAAAAGTATTTTTTTACCGTTTTTGAAATTTTGAAAAAATGCGTAACCACCCCCCCTTACGAAAAAGTCAAAAATTGATTTTCCCCAAAAGTCCACTTTCTTTGCATATTTGAGGTGTGCAGAGAGTCCTGACGGGTTTTTGGAAAGTTTCCTGGCGCTCCCTGTCCCAAAAGTATTTTTTGACCGTTTTTGAAATTTTGAAAAAATGCGTAACCACCCCCCCTTACAAAAAAATTCAAAAATTGACTTTCCCCAAAAGTCAACTTTTTTTGCATATTTGTCTGTGCTGAGAGTCCTGACGGGTTTTTGGAACGTTTCCCAGCGCTCCCTGGCCCAAAAGTGTTTTTTGACCATTTTTGACATTTTGAAAAAATGCGTAACCACCCCCCCTTACGAAAATGTCAAAAATTGACTTTCCCCAAAAGTCCACTTTTTTTGCATATTCGGGCTGTGCCGAGAGTCCTGACTGGGTTTTGGAACGTTTTCCGGTGCTCCCTGGCCCAAAAGTGTTTTTTGACCGTTTTTGAAATTTTGAAAAAATGCGTAACCACCCCCCCTTACGAAAAAGTCAAAAATTGACTTTCCCCAAAAGTCCAATTTTTTTGCATATTTGAGGTGTGCCGAGAGTCCTGACGGGTTTTTGGAAAGTTTCCTGGCGCTCCCTGGCCCAAAAGTGTTTTTTGACCGTTTTTGAAATTTTGAAAAAATGCGTAACCACCCCCCCTTACGAAAAAGTCAAAAATTGACTTTCCCCAAAAGTCCAATTTTTTTGCATATTTGGGCTGTGCTGAGAGTCCTGACTGGTTTTTGGAAAGTTTCCCGGCGCTCCCTGGACCAAAAGTGTTTTTTGACCGTTTTTGAAATTATGAAAAAATGCGTAATCACCCCCCCTTACGATAATGTCAAAAATTGACTTTCCCCAAATGTCCAATTTTTTTGCATATTTGGGCTGTGCTGAGAGTCCTGACTGGTTTTTGGAACGTTTCCCGGCGCTCCCTGGACCAAAAGTGTTTTTTGAGCGTTTTTGAAATTTTTTAAAAATGCGTAACCACCCCCCCTTACGAAAATGTCAAAAATTGACTTTCCCCAAAAGTCCAATTTTTTTGCATATTTGGGCTTTGCTGAGAGTCCTGACTGGTTTTTGAAACGTTTCCCGGCGCTCCCTGGCCCAAAAGTGTTTTTTAACCGTTTTTGAAATTTTGAAAAAATTCGTAACCACCCCCCCTTACGAAAAAGTCAAAAATTGACTTTCCCCAAAAGTCCACTTTTTTTGCATATTTGAGTTGTGCCGAGAGTCCTGATGGGTTTTTGGAACGTTTCCCGGCGCTCCCTGGCCCAAAAGTATTTTTTGACCGTTTTTGAAATTTTGAAAAAATGCGTAACCACCCCCCCTTACGGAAAAGTCAAAAATTGACTTTCCCCAAAAGTCCACTTTTTTTGCATATTTGGGCTGTGCCGAGAGTCCTGACGGGTTTTTGAAACGTTTCCCGGCGCTCCCTGGCCCAAAAGTGTTTTTTGAGCGTTTTTGAAATTTTGAAAATATGCGTAACCACCCCCCCTTACGAAAAAGTCAAAAATTGACTTTCCCCAAAAGTCCAATTTTTTTGCATATTTGAGTTGTGCCGAGAGTCCTGACAGGTTTTTGGAAAGTTTCCTGGCACTCCCTGGCCCAAAAGTGTTATATGACCGTTTTTGAAATTTTGAAAAAATGCGTAACCAACCCCCCTTACGAAAAAGTCAAAAATTGACTTTCCCCAAAAGTCCAATTTTTTTGCATATTTTTGCTGTGCCGAGAGTCCTGACGGGTTTTTGGAAAGTTTCCTGGCGCTCCCTGGCCCAAAAGTGTTTTTTGACCGTTTTTGAAATTTTGAAAAAATGTGTAACCACCCCCCCTTACGAAAAGTCAAAAATTGACTTTCCCCAAACGTCCAATTTTTTTGCATATTTGGGCTGTGCCGAGAGTCCTGACGGGTTTTTGGAAAGTTTCCTGGCGCTCCCTGGCCCAAAAGTGTTTTTTGACCGTTTTTGAAATTTTGAAAAAATGCGTAACCACCCCCCCTTACGATAATGTCAAAAATTGACTTTCCCCAAAAGTCCAATTTTTTTGCATATTTGGGCTGTGCTGAGAGTCCTGACTGGTTTTTGGAACGTTTCCCGGCGCTCCCTGGACCAAAAGTGTTTTTTGAGCGTTTTTGAAATTTTTTAAAAATGCGTAACCACCCCCCCTTACGAAAATGTCAAAAATTGACTTTCCCCAAAAGTCCAATTTTTTTGCATATTTGGGCTTTGCTGAGAGTCCTGACTGGTTTTTGAAACGTTTCCCGGCGCTCCCTGGCCCAAAAGTGTTTTTTAACCGTTTTTGAAATTTTGAAAAAATTCGTAACCACCCCCCCTTACGAAAAAGTCAAAAATTGACTTTCCCCAAAAGTCCACTTTTTTTGCATATTTGAGTTGTGCCGAGAGTCCTGATGGGTTTTTGGAACGTTTCCCGGCGCTCCCTGGCCCAAAAGTATTTTTTGACCGTTTTTGAAATTTTGAAAAAATGCGTAACCACCCCCCCTTACGAAAAAGTCAAAAATTGACTTTCCCCAAAAGTCCACTTTTTTTGCATATTTGGGCTGTGCCGAGAGTCCTGACGGGTTTTTGAAACGTTTCCCGGCGCTCCCTGGCCCAAAAGTGTTTTTTGACCGTTTTTGAAATTTTGAAAATATGCGTAACCACCCCCCCTTAACGAAAAAGTCAAAAATTGACTTTCCCCAAAAGTCGAATTTTTTTGCATATTTGGGCTGTGCCGAGAGTCCTGACAGGTTTTTGGAACGTTTCCCAGCGCTCCCTGGCCCAAAAGTGTTTTTTGAGCGTTTTTGAAATTTTGAAAAAATGCGTAACCACCCCCCCTTACGAAAAAGTCAAAAATTGACTTTCCCCAAAAGTCCAATTTTTTTGCATATTTGAGTTGTGCCGAGAGTCCTGACAGGTTTTTGGAAAGTTTCCTGGCACTCCCTGGCCCAAAAGTGTTATATGACCGTTTTTGAAATTTTGAAAAAATGCGTAACCAACCCCCCTTACGAAAAAGTCAAAAATTGACTTTCCCCAAAAGTCCAATTTTTTTGCATATTTGGGCTGTGCCGAGAGTCCTGACGGGTTTTTGGAAAGTTTCCTGGCGCTCCCTGGCCCAAAAGTGTTTTTTGACCGTTTTTGTAATTTTGAAAAAATGCGTAACCACCCCCCCTTACGAAAAAGTCAAAAATTGACTTTCCCCAAAAGTCCAATTTTTTGGCATATTTTTGCTGTGCCGAGAGTCCTGACGGGTTTTTGGAAAGTTTCCTGGCGCTCCCTGGCCCAAAAGTGTTTTTTGACCGTTTTTGAAATTTTGAAAAAATGTGTAACCACCCCCCCTTACGAAAAGTCAAAAATTGACTTTCCCCAAACGTCCAATTTTTTTGCATATTTGGGCTGTGCCGAGAGTCCTGACGGGTTTTTGGAAAGTTTCCTGGCGCTCCCTGGCCCAAAAGTGTTTTTTGACCGTTTTTGAAATTTTGAAAAAATGCGTAACCACCCCCCCTTACGATAATGTCAAAAATTGACTTTCCCCAAAAGTCCCATTTTTTTGCATATTTGGGCTGTGCTGAGAGTCCTGACTGGTTTTTGGAACGTTTCCCGGCGCTCCCTGGACCAAAAGTGTTTTTTGACCATTTTTGAAATTTTGAAAAAATGCGTAACCACCCCCCCTTACGAAAATGTCAAAAATTGACTTTCCCCAAAAGTCCACTTTTTTTGCATATTTGGGCTGTGCCGAGAGTCCTGATGGGTTTTTGGAACGTTTCCCGGCGCTCCCTGGCCCAAAAGTATTTTTTGACCGTTTTTGAAATTTTGAAAAAATGCGTAACCACCCCCCCTTACGAAAAAGTCAAAAATTGACTTACCCCTAAAGTCCAATTTTTTTGCATATTTGGGCTGTGCCGAGTGTCCTGACGGGTTTTTGGAAAGTTTCCTGGCGCTCCCTGGCCCAAAAGTGTTTTTTGACCGTTTTTGAAATTTTGAAAAAATGTGTAACCACCCCCCCTTACGAAAAGTCAAAAATTGACTTTCCCCAAACGTCCAATTTTTTTGCATATTTGGGCTGTGCCGAGAGTCCTGACGGGTTTTTGGAAAGTTTCCTGGCGCTCCCTGGCCCAAAAGTGTTTTTTGACCGTTTTTGAAATTTTGAAAAAATGCGTAACCACCCCCCCTTACGATAATGTCAAAAATTGACTTTCCCCAAAAGTCCACTTTTTTTGCATATTTGGGCTGTGCCGAGAGTCCTGACAGGTTTTTGGAACGTTTCCCAGCGCTCCCTGGCCCAAAAGTGTTTTTTGACCGTTTTTGAAATTTTGAAAAACTGCGTAATCACCCCCCCTTACGATAATGTCAAAAATTGACTTTCCCCAAAAGTCCAATTTTTTTGCATATTTGGGCTGTGCTGAGAGTCCTGACTGGTTTTTGGAACGATTCCCGGCGCTCCCTGGACCAAAAGTGTTTTTTGAGCGTTTTTGAAATTTTTTAAAAATGCGTAACCACCCCCCCTTACGAAAATGTCAAAAATTGACTTTCCCCAAAAGTCCAATTTTTTTGCATATTTGGGCTTTGCTGAGAGTCCTGACTGGTTTTTGAAACGTTTTCCGGCGCTCCCTGGCCCAAAAGTGTTTTTTAACCGTTTTTGAAATTTTGAAAAAATGCGTAACCACTCCCCCTTACGAAAAAGTCAAAAATTGACTTTCCCCAAAAGTCCACTTTTTTTGCATATTTGAGTTGTGCCGAGAGTCCTGATGGGTTTTTGGAACGTTTCCCGGCGCTCCCTGGCCCAAAAGTATTTTTTGACCGTTTTTGAAATTTTGAAAAAATTCGTAACCACCCCCCCTTACGAAAAAGTCAAAAATTTACTTTCCCCAAAAGTCCAATTTTTTTGCATATTTTTGCTGTGCCGAGAGTCCTGACGGGTTTTTGGAAAGTTTCCTGGCGCTCCCTGGCCCAAAAGTGTTTTTTGACCGTTTTTGAAATTTTGAAAAAATGTGTAACCACCCCCCCTTACGAAAAGTCAAAAATTGACTTTACCCAAACGTCCACTTTTTTTGCATATTTGGGCTGTGCCGAGAGTCCTGACGGGTTTTTGAAACGTTTCCCGGCGCTCCCTGGCCCAAAAGTGTTTTTTGACCGTTTTTGAAATTTTGAAAATATGCGTAACCACCCCCCCTTACGAAAAAGTCAAAAATTGACTTTCCCCAAAAGTCCAATTTTTTTGCATATTTGGGCTGTGCTGAGAGTCCTGACTGGTTTTTGGAACGTTTCCCGGCGCTCCCTGGACCAAAAGTGTTTTTTGAGCGTTTTTGAAATTTTTTAAAAATGCGTAACCACCCCCCCTTACGAAAATGTCAAAAATTGACTTTCCCCAAAAGTCCAATTTTTTTGCATATTTGGGCTTTGCTGAGAGTCCTGACTGGTTTTTGAAACGTTTCCCGGCGCTCCCTGGCCCAAAAGTGTTTTTTAACCGTTTTTGAAATTTTGAAAAAATTCGTAACCACCCCCCCTTACGAAAAAGTCAAAAATTGACTTTCCCCAAAAGTCCACTTTTTTTGCATATTTGAGTTGTGCCGAGAGTCCTGATGGGTTTTTGGAACGTTTCCCGGCGCTCCCTGGCCCAAAAGTATTTTTTGACCGTTTTTGAAATTTTGAAAAAATGCGTAACCACCCCCCCTTACGAAAAAGTCAAAAATTGACTTTCCCCAAAAGTCCACTTTTTTTGCATATTTGGGCTGTGCCGAGAGTCCTGACGGGTTTTTGAAACGTTTCCCGGCGCTCCCTGGCCCAAAAGTGTTTTTTGACCGTTTTTGAAATTTTGAAAATATGCGTAACCACCCCCCCTTACGAAAAAGTCAAAAATTGACTTTCCCCAAAAGTCGAATTTTTTTGCATATTTGGGCTGTGCCGAGAGTCCTGACGGGTTTTTGGAAAGTTTCCTGTCGCTCCCTGGCCCAAAAGTGTTTTTTGACCGTTTTTGAAATTTTGAAAAAATGCGTAACCACCCCCCCTTACGATAATGTCAAAAATTGACTTTCCCCAAAAGTCCAATTTTTTTGCATATTTGGGCTGTGCTGAGAGTCCTGACTGGTTTTTGGAACGTTTCCCGGCGCTCCCTGGACCAAAAGTGTTTTTTGACCATTTTTGAAATTTTGAAAAAATGCGTAACCACCCCCCCTTACGAAAATGTCAAAAATTGACTTTCCCCAAAAGTCCACTTTTTTTGCATATTTGGGCTGTGCCGAGAGTCCTGATGGGTTTTTGGAACGTTTCCCGGCGCTCCCTGGCCCAAAAGTATTTTTTGACCGTTTTTGAAATTTTGAAAAAATGCGTAACCACCCCCCCTTACGAAAAAGTCAAAAATTGACTTACCCCTAAAGTCCAATTTTTTTGCATATTTGGGCTTTGCTGAGAGTCCTGACTGGTTTTTGAAACGTTTCCCGGCGCTCCCTGGCCCAAAAGTGTTTTTTAACCGTTTTTGAAATTTTGAAAAAATTCGTAACCACCCCCCCTTACGAAAAAGTCAAAAATTGACTTTCCCCAAAAGTCCACTTTTTTTGCATATTTGAGTTGTGCCGAGAGTCCTGATGGGTTTTTGGAACGTTTCCCGGCGCTCCCTGGCCCAAAAGTATTTTTTGACCGTTTTTGAAATTTTGAAAAAATGCGTAACCACCCCCCCTTACGAAAAAGTCAAAAATTGACTTTCCCCAAAAGTCCACTTTTTTTGCATATTTGGGCTGTGCCGAGAGTCCTGACGGGTTTTTGAAACGTTTCCCGGCGCTCCCTGGCCCAAAAGTGTTTTTTGACCGTTTTTGAAATTTTGAAAATATGCGTAACCACCCCCCCTTAACGAAAAAGTCAAAAATTGACTTTCCCCAAAAGTCGAATTTTTTTGCATATTTTGGCTGTGCCGAGAGTCCTGACAGGTTTTTGGAACGTTTCCCAGCGCTCCCTGGCCCAAAAGTGTTTTTTGAGCGTTTTTGAAATTTTGAAAAAATGCGTAACCACCCCCCCTTACGAAAAAGTCAAAAATTGACTTTCCCCAAAAGTCCAATTTTTTTGCATATTTGAGTTGTGCCGAGAGTCCTGACAGGTTTTTGGAAAGTTTCCTGGCACTCCCTGGCCCAAAAGTGTTATATGACCGTTTTTGAAATTTTGAAAAAATGCGTAACCAACCCCCCTTACGAAAAAGTCAAAAATTGACTTTCCCCAAAAGTCCAATTTTTTTGCATATTTGGGCTGTGCCGAGAGTCCTGACGGGTTTTTGGAAAGTTTCCTGGCGCTCCCTGGCCCAAAAGTGTTTTTTGACCGTTTTTGTAATTTTGAAAAAATGCGTAACCACCCCCCCTTACGAAAAAGTCAAAAATTGACTTTCCACAAAAGTCCAATTTTTTGGCATATTTTTGCTGTGCCGAGAGTCCTGACGGGTTTTTGGAAAGTTTCCTGGCGCTCCCTGGCCCAAAAGTGTTTTTTGACCGTTTTTGAAATTTTGAAAAAATGTGTAACCACCCCCCCTTACGAAAAGTCAAAAATTGACTTTCCCCAAACGTCCAATTTTTTTGCATATTTGGGCTGTGCCGAGAGTCCTGACGGGTTTTTGGAAAGTTTCCTGGCGCTCCCTGGCCCAAAAGTGTTTTTTGACCGTTTTTGAAATTTTGAAAAAATGCGTAACCACCCCCCCTTACGATAATGTCAAAAATTGACTTTCCCCAAAAGTCCCATTTTTTTGCATATTTGGGCTGTGCTGAGAGTCCTGACTGGTTTTTGGAACGTTTCCCGGCGCTCCCTGGACCAAAAGTGTTTTTTGACCATTTTTGAAATTTTGAAAAAATGCGTAACCACCCCCCCTTACGAAAATGTCAAAAATTGACTTTCCCCAAAAGTCCACTTTTTTTGCATATTTGGGCTGTGCCGAGAGTCCTGATGGGTTTTTGGAACGTTTCCCGGCGCTCCCTGGCCCAAAAGTATTTTTTGACCGTTTTTGAAATTTTGAAAAAATGCGTAACCACCCCCCCTTACGAAAAAGTCAAAAATTGACTTACCCCTAAAGTCCAATTTTTTTGCATATTTGGGCTGTGCCGAGTGTCCTAACGGGTTTTTGGAAAGTTTCCTGGCGCTCCCTGGCCCAAAAGTGTTTTTTGACCGTTTTTGAAATTTTGAAAAAATGTGTAACCACCCCCCCTTACGAAAAGTCAAAAATTGACTTTCCCCAAACGTCCAATTTTTTTGCATATTTGGGCTGTGCCGAGAGTCCTGACGGGTTTTTGGAAAGTTTCCTGGCGCTCCCTGGCCCAAAAGTGTTTTTTGACCGTTTTTGAAATTTTGAAAAAATGCGTAACCACCCCCCCTTACGATAATGTCAAAAATTGACTTTCCCCAAAAGTCCACTTTTTTTGCATATTTGGGCTGTGCCGAGAGTCCTGACAGGTTTTTGGAACGTTTCCCAGCGCTCCCTGGCCCAAAAGTGTTTTTTGACCGTTTTTGAAATTTTGAAAAACTGCGTAATCACCCCCCCTTACGATAATGTCAAAAATTGACTTTCCCCAAAAGTCCAATTTTTTTGCATATTTGGGCTGTGCTGAGAGTCCTGACTGGTTTTTGGAACGATTCCCGGCGCTCCCTGGACCAAAAGTGTTTTTTGAGCGTTTTTGAAATTTTTTAAAAATGCGTAACCACCCCCCTTACGAAAATGTCAAAAATTGACTTTCCCCAAAAGTCCAATTTTTTTGCATATTTGGGCTTTGCTGAGAGTCCTGACTGGTTTTTGAAACGTTTTCCGGCGCTCCCTGGCCCAAAAGTGTTTTTTAACCGTTTTTGAAATTTTGAAAAAATGCGTAACCACTCCCCCTTACGAAAAAGTCAAAAATTGACTTTCCCCAAAAGTCCACTTTTTTTGCATATTTGAGTTGTGCCGAGAGTCCTGATGGGTTTTTGGAACGTTTCCCGGCGCTCCCTGGCCCAAAAGTATTTTTTGACCGTTTTTGAAATTTTGAAAAAATTCGTAACCACCCCCCCCTTACGAAAAAGTCAAAAATTGACTTTCCCCAAAAGTCCAATTTTTTTGCATATTTTTGCTGTGCCGAGAGTCCTGACGGGTTTTTGGAAAGTTTCCTGGCGCTCCCTGGCCCAAAAGTGTTTTTTGACCGTTTTTGAAATTTTGAAAAAATGTGTAACCACCCCCCCTTACGAAAAGTCAAAAATTGACTTTCCCCAAACGTCCACTTTTTTTGCATATTTGGGCTGTGCCGAGAGTCCTGACGGGTTTTTGAAACGTTTCCCGGCGCTCCCTGGCCCAAAAGTGTTTTTTGACCGTTTTTGAAATTTTGAAAATATGCGTAACCACCCCCCCTTACGAAAAAGTCAAAAATTGACTTTCCCCAAAAGTCCAATTTTTTTGCATATTTGGGCTGTGCTGAGAGTCCTGACTGGTTTTTGGAACGTTTCCCGGCGCTCCCTGGACCAAAAGTGTTTTTTGAGCGTTTTTGAAATTTTTTAAAAATGCGTAACCACCCCCCCTTACGAAAATGTCAAAAATTGACTTTCCCCAAAAGTCCAATTTTTTTGCATATTTGGGCTTTGCTGAGAGTCCTGACTGGTTTTTGAAACGTTTCCCGGCGCTCCCTGGCCCAAAAGTGTTTTTTAACCGTTTTTGAAATTTTGAAAAAATTCGTAACCACCCCCCCTTACGAAAAAGTCAAAAATTGACTTTCCCCAAAAGTCCACTTTTTTTGCATATTTGAGTTGTGCCGAGAGTCCTGATGGGTTTTTGGAACGTTTCCCGGCGCTCCCTGGCCCAAAAGTATTTTTTGACCGTTTTTGAAATTTTGAAAAAATTCGTAACCACCCCCCCTTACGAAAAAGTCAAAAATTGACTTTCCCCAAAAGTCCACTTTTTTTGCATATTTGGGCTGTGCCGAGAGTCCTGACGGGTTTTTGAAACGTTTCCCGGCGCTCCCTGGCCCAAAAGTGTTTTTTGACCGTTTTTGAAATTTTGAAAATATGCGTAACCACCCCCCCTTACGAAAAAGTCAAAAATTGACTTTCCCCAAAAGTCGAATTTTTTTGCATATTTGGGCTGTGCCGAGAGTCCTGACGGGTTTTTGGAAAGTTTCCTGTCGCTCCTTGGCCCAAAAGTGTTTTTTGACCGTTTTTGAAATTTTGAAAAAATGCGTAACCACCCCCCCTTACGATAATGTCAAAAATTGACTTTCCCCAAAAGTCCAATTTTTTTGCATATTTGGGCTGTGCTGAGAGTCCTGACTGGTTTTTGGAACGTTTCCCGGCGCTCCCTGGACCAAAAGTGTTTTTTGACCATTTTTGAAATTTTGAAAAAATGCGTAACCACCCCCCCTTACGAAAATGTCAAAAATTGACTTTCCCCAAAAGTCCACTTTTTTTGCATATTTGGGCTGTGCCGAGAGTCCTGATGGGTTTTTGGAACGTTTCCCGGCGCTCCCTGGCCCAAAAGTATTTTTTGACCGTTTTTGAAATTTTGAAAAAATGCGTAACCACCCCCCCTTACGAAAAAGTCAAAAATTGACTTACCCCTAAAGTCCAATTTTTTGCATATTTGGGCTGTGCCGAGTGTCCTGACGGGTTTTTGGAAAGTTTCCTGGCGCTCCCTGGCCCAAAAGTGTTTTTTGACCGTTTTTGAAATTTTGAAAAAATGTGTAACCACCCCCCCTTACGAAAAGTCAAAAATTGACTTTCCCCAAACGTCAAACTTTTTTGCATATTTGGGCTGTGCCGAGAGTCCTGACGGGTTTTTGGAAAGTTTCTTGGCGCTCCCTGGCCCAAAAGTGTTTTTTGACCGTTTTTGAAATTTTGAAAAAATGCGTAACCACCCCCCCTTACGATAATGTCAAAAATTGACTTTCCCCAAAAGTCCAATTTTTTTGCATATTTGGGCTGTGCTGAGAGTCCTGACTGGTTTTTGGAACGTTTCCCGGCGCTCCCTGGACCAAAAGTGTTTTTTGACCATTTTTGAAATTTTGAAAAAATGCGTAACCACCCCCCCTTACGAAAATGTCAAAAATTGACTTTCCCCAAAAGTCCACTTTTTTTGCATATTTGGGCTGTGCCGAGAGTCCTGATGGGTTTTTGGAACGTTTCCCGGCGCTCCCTGGCCCAAAAGTATTTTTTGACCGTTTTTGAAATTTTGAAAAAATGCGTAACCACCCCCCCTTACGAAAAAGTCAAAAATTGACTTACCCCTAAAGTCCAATTTTTTTGCATATTTGGGCTTTGCTGAGAGTCCTGACTGGTTTTTGAAACGTTTCCCGGCGCTCCCTGGCCCAAAAGTGTTTTTTAACCGTTTTTGAAATTTTGAAAAAATTCGTAACCACCCCCCCTTACGAAAAAGTCAAAAATTGACTTTCCCCAAAAGTCCACTTTTTTTGCATATTTGAGTTGTGCCGAGAGTCCTGATGGGTTTTTGGAACGTTTCCCGGCGCTCCCTGGCCCAAAAGTATTTTTTGACCGTTTTTGAAATTTTGAAAAAATGCGTAACCACCCCCCCTTACGAAAAAGTCAAAAATTGACTTTCCCCAAAAGTCCACTTTTTTTGCATATTTGGGCTGTGCCGAGAGTCCTGACGGGTTTTTGAAACGTTTCCCGGCGCTCCCTGGCCCAAAAGTGTTTTTTGACCGTTTTTGAAATTTTGAAAATATGCGTAACCACCCCCCCTTAACGAAAAAGTCAAAAATTGACTTTCCCCAAAAGTCGAATTTTTTTGCATATTTTGGCTGTGCCGAGAGTCCTGACAGGTTTTTGGAACGTTTCCCAGCGCTCCCTGGCCCAAAAGTGTTTTTTGAGCGTTTTTGAAATTTTGAAAAAATGCGTAACCACCCCCCCTTACGAAAAAGTCAAAAATTGACTTTCCCCAAAAGTCCAATTTTTTTGCATATTTGAGTTGTGCCGAGAGTCCTGACAGGTTTTTGGAAAGTTTCCTGGCACTCCCTGGCCCAAAAGTGTTATATGACCGTTTTTGAAATTTTGAAAAAATGCGTAACCAACCCCCCTTACGAAAAAGTCAAAAATTGACTTTCCCCAAAAGTCCAATTTTTTTGCATATTTGGGCTGTGCCGAGAGTCCTGACGGGTTTTTGGAAAGTTTCCTGGCGCTCCCTGGCCCAAAAGTGTTTTTTGACCGTTTTTGTAATTTTGAAAAAATGCGTAACCACCCCCCCTTACGAAAAAGTCAAAAATTGACTTTCCCCAAAAGTCCAATTTTTTTGCATATTTTTGCTGTGCCGAGAGTCCTGACGGGTTTTTGGAAAGTTTCCTGGCGCTCCCTGGCCCAAAAGTGTTTTTTGACCGTTTTTGAAATTTTGAAAAAATGTGTAACCACCCCCCCTTACGAAAAGTCAAAAATTGACTTTCCCCAAACGTCCAATTTTTTTGCATATTTGGGCTGTGCCGAGAGTCCTGACGGGTTTTTGGAAAGTTTCCTGGCGCTCCCTGGCCCAAAAGTGTTTTTTGACCGTTTTTGAAATTTTGAAAAAATGCGTAACCACCCCCCCTTACGATAATGTCAAAAATTGACTTTCCCCAAAAGTCCCATTTTTTTGCATATTTGGGCTGTGCTGAGAGTCCTGACTGGTTTTTGGAACGTTTCCCGGCGCTCCCTGGACCAAAAGTGTTTTTTGACCATTTTTGAAATTTTGAAAAAATGCGTAACCACCCCCCCTTACGAAAATGTCAAAAATTGACTTTCCCCAAAAGTCCACTTTTTTTGCATATTTGGGCTGTGCCGAGAGTCCTGATGGGTTTTTGGAACGTTTCACGGCGCTCCCTGGCCCAAAAGTATTTTTTGACCGTTTTTGAAATTTTGAAAAAATGCGTAACCACCCCCCCTTACGAAAAAGTCAAAAATTGACTTACCCCTAAAGTCCAATTTTTTTGCATATTTGGGCTGTGCCGAGTGTCCTGACGGGTTTTTGGAAAGTTTCCTGGCGCTCCCTGGCCCAAAAGTGTTTTTTGACCGTTTTTGAAATTTTGAAAAAATGTGTAACCACCCCCCCTTACGAAAAGTCAAAAATTGACTTTCCCCAAACGTCCAATTTTTTTGCATATTTGGGCTGTGCCGAGAGTCCTGACGGGTTTTTGGAAAGTTTCCTGGCGCTCCCTGGCCCAAAAGTGTTTTTTGACCGTTTTTGAAATTTTGAAAAAATGCGTAACCACCCCCCCTTACGATAATGTCAAAAATTGACTTTCCCCAAAAGTCCACTTTTTTTGCATATTTGGGCTGTGCCGAGAGTCCTGACAGGTTTTTGGAACGTTTCCCAGCGCTCCCTGGCCCAAAAGTGTTTTTTGACCGTTTTTGAAATTTTGAAAAACTGCGTAATCACCCCCCCTTACGATAATGTCAAAAATTGACTTTCCCCAAAAGTCCAATTTTTTTGCATATTTGGGCTGTGCTGAGAGTCCTGACTGGTTTTTGGAACGATTCCCGGCGCTCCCTGGACCAAAAGTGTTTTTTGAGCGTTTTTGAAATTTTTTAAAAATGCGTAACCACCCCCCTTACGAAAATGTCAAAAATTGACTTTCCCCAAAAGTCCAATTTTTTTGCATATTTGGGCTTTGCTGAGAGTCCTGACTGGTTTTTGAAACGTTTTCCGGCGCTCCCTGGCCCAAAAGTGTTTTTTAACCGTTTTTGAAATTTTGAAAAAATGCGTAACCACTCCCCCTTACGAAAAAGTCAAAAATTGACTTTCCCCAAAAGTCCACTTTTTTTGCATATTTGAGTTGTGCCGAGAGTCCTGATGGGTTTTTGGAACGTTTCCCGGCGCTCCCTGGCCCAAAAGTATTTTTTGACCGTTTTTGAAATTTTGAAAAAATTCGTAACCACCCCCCCTTACGAAAAAGTCAAAAATTGACTTTCCCCAAAAGTCCAATTTTTTTGCATATTTTTGCTGTGCCGAGAGTCCTGACGGGTTTTTGGAAAGTTTCCTGGCGCTCCCTGGCCCAAAAGTGTTTTTTGACCGTTTTTGAAATTTTGAAAAAATGTGTAACCACCCCCCCTTACGAAAAGTCAAAAATTGACTTTCCCCAAACGTCCACTTTTTTTGCATATTTGGGCTGTGCCGAGAGTCCTGACGGGTTTTTGAAACGTTTCCCGGCGCTCCCTGGCCCAAAAGTGTTTTTTGACCGTTTTTGAAATTTTGAAAATATGCGTAACCACCCCCCCTTACGAAAAAGTCAAAAATTGACTTTCCCCAAAAGTCCAATTTTTTTGCATATTTGGGCTGTGCTGAGAGTCCTGACTGGTTTTTGGAACGTTTCCCGGCGCTCCCTGGACCAAAAGTGTTTTTTGAGCGTTTTTGAAATTTTTTAAAAATGCGTAACCACCCCCCCTTACGAAAATGTCAAAAATTGACTTTCCCCAAAAGTCCAATTTTTTTGCATATTTGGGCTTTGCTGAGAGTCCTGACTGGTTTTTGAAACGTTTCCCGGCGCTCCCTGGCCCAAAAGTGTTTTTTAACCGTTTTTGAAATTTTGAAAAAATTCGTAACCACCCCCCCTTACGAAAAAGTCAAAAATTGACTTTCCCCAAAAGTCCACTTTTTTTGCATATTTGAGTTGTGCCGAGAGTCCTGATGGGTTTTTGGAACGTTTCCCGGCGCTCCCTGGCCCAAAAGTATTTTTTGACCGTTTTTGAAATTTTGAAAAAATGCGTAACCACCCCCCCTTACGAAAAAGTCAAAAATTGACTTTCCCCAAAAGTCCACTTTTTTTGCATATTTGGGCTGTGCCGAGAGTCCTGACGGGTTTTTGAAACGTTTCCCGGCGCTCCCTGGCCCAAAAGTGTTTTTTGACCGTTTTTGAAATTTTGAAAATATGCGTAACCACCCCCCCTTACGAAAAAGTCAAAAATTGACTTTCCCCAAAAGTCGAATTTTTTTGCATATTTGGGCTGTGCCGAGAGTCCTGACGGGTTTTTGGAAAGTTTCCTGTCGCTCCCTGGCCCAAAAGTGTTTTTTGACCGTTTTTGAAATTTTGAAAAAATGCGTAACCACCCCCCCTTACGATAATGTCAAAAATTGACTTTCCCCAAAAGTCCAATTTTTTTGCATATTTGGGCTGTGCTGAGAGTCCTGACTGGTTTTTGGAACGTTTCCCGGCGCTCCCTGGACCAAAAGTGTTTTTTGACCATTTTTGAAATTTTGAAAAAATGCGTAACCACCCCCCCTTACGAAAATGTCAAAAATTGACTTTCCCCAAAAGTCCACTTTTTTTGCATATTTGGGCTGTGCCGAGAGTCCTGATGGGTTTTTGGAACGTTTCCCGGCGCTCCCTGGCCCAAAAGTATTTTTTGACCGTTTTTGAAATTTTGAAAAAATGCGTAACCACCCCCCCTTACGAAAAAGTCAAAAATTGACTTACCCCTAAAGTCCAATTTTTTTGCATATTTGGGCTGTGCCGAGTGTCCTGACGGGTTTTTGGAAAGTTTCCTGGCGCTCCCTGGCCCAAAAGTGTTTTTTGACCGTTTTTGAAATTTTGAAAAAATGTGTAACCACCCCCCCTTACGAAAAGTCAAAAATTGACTTTCCCCAAACGTCAAATTTTTTTGCATATTTGGGCTGTGCCGAGAGTCCTGACGGGTTTTTGGAAAGTTTCTTGGCGCTCCCTGGCCCAAAAGTGTTTTTTGACCGTTTTTGAAATTTTGAAAAAATGCGTAACCACCCCCCCTTACGATAATGTCAAAAATTGACTTTCCCCAAAAGTCCAATTTTTTTGCATATTTGGGCTGTGCTGAGAGTCCTGACTGGTTTTTGGAACGTTTCCCGGCGCTCCCTGGACCAAAAGTGTTTTTTGACCAATTTTGAAATTTTGAAAAAATGCGTAACCACCCCCCCTTACGAAAATGTCAAAAATTGACTTTCCCCAAAAGTCCACTTTTTTTGCATATTTGGGCTGTGCCGAGAGTCCTGATGGGTTTTTGGAACGTTTCCCGGCGCTCCCTGGCCCAAAAGTATTTTTTGACCGTTTTTGAAATTTTGAAAAAATGCGTAACCACCCCCCCTTACGAAAAAGTCAAAAATTGACTTTCCCCAAAAGTCCACTTTTTTTGCATATTTGGGCTGTGCCGAGAGTCCTGACGGGTTTTTGAAACGTTTCCCGGCGCTCCCTGGCCCAAAAGTGTTTTTTGACCGTTTTTGAAATTTTGAAAATATGCGTAACCACCCCCCCTTACGAAAAAGTCAAAAATTGACTTTCCCCAAAAGTCGAATTTTTTTGCATATTTGGGCTGTGCCGAGAGTCCTGACAGGTTTTTGGAACGTTTCCCAGCGCTCCCTGGCCCAAAAGTGTTTTTTGAGCGTTTTTGAAATTTTGAAAAAATGCGTAACCACCCCCCCTTACGAAAAAGTCAAAAATTGACTTTCCCCAAAAGTCCAATTTTTTTGCATATTTGAGTTGTGCCGAGAGTCCTGACAGGTTTTTGGAAAGTTTCCTGGCACTCCCTGGCCCAAAAGTGTTATATGACCGTTTTTGAAATTTTGAAAAAATGCGTAACCAACCCCCCTTACGAAAAAGTCAAAAATTGACTTTCCCCAAAAGTCCACTTTTTTTGCATATTTGGGCTGTGCCGAGAGTCCTGACGGGTTTTTGAAACGTTTCCCGGCGCTCCCTGGCCCAAAAGTGTTTTTTGACCGTTTTTGAAATTTTGAAAATATGCGTAACCACCCCCCCTTACGAAAAAGTCAAAAATTGACTTTCCCCAAAAGTCGAATTTTTTTGCATATTTGGGCTGTGCCGAGAGTCCTGACAGGTTTTTGGAACGTTTCCCAGCGCTCCCTGGCCCAAAAGTGTTTTTTGAGCGTTTTTGAAATTTTGAAAAAATGCGTAACCACCCCCCCTTACGAAAAAGTCAAAAATTGACTTTCCCCAAAAGTCCAATTTTTTTGCATATTTGAGTTGTGCCGAGAGTCCTGACAGGTTTTTGGAAAGTTTCCTGGCACTCCCTGGCCCAAAAGTGTTATATGACCGTTTTTGAAATTTTGAAAAAATGCGTAACCAACCCCCCTTACGAAAAAGTCAAAAATTGACTTTCCCCAAAAGTCCAATTTTTTTGCATATTTGGGCTGTGCCGAGAGTCCTGACGGGTTTTTGGAACGTTTCCCGGCGCTCCCTGGCCCGAAAGTATTTTTTGACCGTTTTTGAAATTTTGAAAAAATGCATAACCACCCCCCCTTACGAAAAAGTCAAAAATTGATTTTCCCCAAAAGTCCACTTTCTTTGCATATTTGAGGTGTGCAGAGAGTCCTGACGGGTTTTTGGAAAGTTTCCTGGCGCTCTCTGTCCCAAAAATATTTTTTGACCGTTTTTGAAATTTTGAAAAAATGCGTAACCACCCCCCCTTACGAAAAAGTCAAAAATTGACTTTCCCCAAAAGTCCACTTTTTTTGCATATTTGGGGTGTGCCGAGAGTCCTGACTGGGTTTTGGAACGTTTTCCGGCTCTCCCTGGCCCAAAAGTGTTTTTTGACCGTTTTTGAAATTTTGAAAAAATGCGTAACCACCCCCCCTTACGATAATGTCAAAAATTGACTTTCCCCAAAAGTCCAATTTTTTTGCATATTTGGGCTGTGCTGAGAGTCCTGACTGGTTTTTGGAACGTTTCCCGGCGCTCCCTGGACCAAAAGTGTTTTTTGACCGTTTTTGAAATTTTTTAAAAATGCGTAACCACCCCCCCTTACGAAAATGTCAAAAATTGACTTTCCCCAAAAGTCCAATTTTTTTTGCATATTTGGGCTTTGCTGAGAGTCCTGACTGGTTTTTGAAACGTTTCCCGGCGCTCCCTGGCCCAAAAGTGTTTTTTAACCGTTTTTGACATTTTGAAAAAATGCGTAACCACCCCCCCTTACGAAAAAGTCAAAAATTGACTTTCCCCAAAAGTCCAATTTTTTTGCATATTTGAGGTGTGCCGAGAGTCCTGACGGGTTTTTGGAACGTTTCCCGGCGCTCCCTGGCCCAAAAGTATTTTTTTACCGTTTTTGAAATTTTGAAAAAATGCGTAACCACCCCCCCTTACGAAAAAGTCAAAAATTGATTTTCCCCAAAAGTCCACTTTCTTTGCATATTTGAGGTGTGCAGAGAGTCCTGACGGGTTTTTGGAAAGTTTCCTGGCGCTCCCTGTCCCAAAAGTATTTTTTGACCGTTTTTGAAATTTTGAAAAAATGCGTAACCACCCCCCCTTACAAAAAAATTCAAAAATTGACTTTCCCCAAAAGTCCACTTTTTTGCATATTTGGGCTGTGCTGAGAGTCCTGACGGGTTTTTGGAACGTTTCCTGGCGCTCCCTGGCCCAAAAGTGTTTTTTGACCATTTTTGAAATTTTGAAAAAATGCGTAACCACCCCCCCTTACGAAAATGTCAAAAATTGACTTTCCCCAAAAGTCCACTTTTTTTGCATATTTGGGCTGTGCCGAGAGTCCTGACTGGGTTTTGGAACGTTTTCCGGCGCTCCCTGGCCCAAAAGTGTTTTTTGACCGTTTTTGAAATTTTGAAAAAATGCGTAACCACCCCCCCTTACGAAAAAGTCAAAAATTGACTTTCCCCAAAAGTCCAATTTTTTTGCATATTTGAGGTGTGCCGAGAGTCCTGACGGGTTTTTGGAAAGTTTCCTGGCGCTCCCTGGCCCAAAAGTGTTTTTTGACCGTTTTTGAAATTTTGAAAAAATGCGTAACCACCCCCCCTTACGAAAAAGTCAAAAATTGACTTTCCCCAAAAGTCCACTTTTTTTGCATATTTGGGGTGTGCCGAGAGTCCTGACTGGTTTTTGGAACGTTTCCCGGCGCTCCCTGGACCAAAAGTGTTTTTTGACCGTTTTTGAAATTTTGAAAAAATGCGTAATCACCCCCCCTTACGATAATGTCAAAAATTGACTTTCCCCAAAAGTCCATTTTTTTTGCATATTTGGGCTGTGCTGAGAGTCCTGACTGGTTTTTGGAACGTTTCCCGGCGCTCCCTGGACCAAAAGTGTTTTTTGAGCGTTTTTGAAATTTTTTAAAAATGCGTAACCACCCCCCCTTACGAAAATGTCAAAAATTGACTTTCCCCAAAAGTCCGATTTTTTTGCATATTTGGGCTTTGCTGAGAGTCCTGACTGGTTTTTGAAACGTTTCCCGGCGCTCCCTGGCCCAAAAGTGTTTTTTAACCGTTTTTGAAATTTTGAAAAAATTCGTAACCACCCCCCCTTACGAAAAAGTCAAAAATTGACTTTCCCCAAAAGTCCACTTTTTTTGCATATTTGAGTTGTGCCGAGAGTCCTGATGGGTTTTTGGAACGTTTCCCGGCGCTCCCTGGCCCAAAAGTATTTTTTGACCGTTTTTGAAATTTTGAAAAAATGCGTAACCACCCCCCCTTACGAAAAAGTCAAAAATTGACTTTCCCCAAAAGTCCACTTTTTTTGCATATTTGGGCTGTGCCGAGAGTCCTGACGGGTTTTTGAAACGTTTCCCGGCGCTCCCTGGCCCAAAAGTGTTTTTTGACCGTTTTTGAAATTTTGAAAATATGCGTAACCACCCCCCCTTACGAAAAAGTCAAAAATTGACTTTCCCCAAAAGTCTAATTTTTTTGCATATTTGGGCTGTGCCGAGAGTCCTGACAGGTTTTTGAAACGTTTCCCGGCGCTCCCTGGCCCAAAAGTGTTTTTTGACCGTTTTTGAAATTTTGAAAAAATGCGTAACCACCCCCCCTTACGAAAAAGTCAAAAATTGACTTTCCCCAAAGGTCCAATTTTTTTGCATATTTGAGTTGTGCCGAGAGTCCTGACAGGTTTTTGGAAAGTTTCCTGGCACTCCCTGGCCCAAAAGTGTTTTTTGACCATTTTTGACATTTTGAAAAAATGCGTAACCACCCCCCCTTACGAAAAAGTCAAAAATTGATTTTCACCAAAAGTCCACTTTTTTTTGCATATTTGGGCTGTGCTGAGAGTCCTGACGGGTTTTTGGAACGTTTCCTGGCGCTCCCTGGCCCAAAAGTGTTTTTTGACCGTTTTTGAAATTTTGAAAAAATGCGTAACCACCCCCCCTTACGAAAAAGTCAAAAATTGACTTTCCCCAAAAGTCCAATTTTTTTGCATATTTGGGCTGTGCCAAGAGTCCTGACGGGTTTTTGGAAAGTTTCCTGGCGCTCCCTGGCCCAAAAGTGTTTTTTGACCGTTTTTGAAATTTTGAAAAAATGCGTAACCACCCCCCCTTACGAAAAAGTCAAAAATTGACTTTCCCCAAAGGTCCAATTTTTTTGCATATTTGAGTTGTGGCGAGAGTCCTGACAGGTTTTTGGAAAGTTTCCAGGCACTCCCTGGCCCAAAAGTGTTATATGACCGTTTTTGAAATTTTGAAAAAATGCGTAACCACCCCCCCTTACGAAAAAGTCAAAAATTGACTTTCCCCAAAAGTCCACTTTTTTTGCATATTTGGGCTGTGCTGAGAGTCCTGACTGGTTTTTGGAACGTTTCCCGGCGCTCCCTGGACCAAAAGTGTTTTTTGAGCGTTTTTGAAATTTTTTAAAAATGCGTAACCACCCCCCCTTACGAAAATGTCAAAAATTGACTTTCCCCAAAAGTCCGATTTTTTTGCATATTTGGGCTTTGCTGAGAGTCCTGACTGGTTTTTGAAACGTTTCCCGGCGCTCCCTGGCCCAAAAGTGTTTTTTAACCGTTTTTGAAATTTTGAAAAAATTCGTAACCACCCCCCCTTACGAAAAAGTCAAAAATTGACTTTCCCCAAAAGTCCACTTTTTTTGCATATTTGAGTTGTGCCGAGAGTCCTGATGGGTTTTTGGAACGTTTCCCGGCGCTCCCTGGCCCAAAAGTATTTTTTGACCGTTTTTGAAATTTTGAAAAAATGCGTAACCACCCCCCCTTACGAAAAAGTCAAAAATTGACTTTCCCCAAAAGTCCACTTTTTTTGCATATTTGGGCTGTGCCGAGAGTCCTGACGGGTTTTTGAAACGTTTCCCGGCGCTCCCTGGCCCAAAAGTGTTTTTTGACCGTTTTTGAAATTTTGAAAATATGCGTAACCACCCCCCCTTACGAAAAAGTCAAAAATTGACTTTCCCCAAAAGTCTAATTTTTTTGCATATTTGGGCTGTGCCGAGAGTCCTGACAGGTTTTTGAAACGTTTCCCGGCGCTCCCTGGCCCAAAAGTGTTTTTTGACCGTTTTTGAAATTTTGAAAAAATGCGTAACCACCCCCCCTTACGAAAAAGTCAAAAATTGACTTTCCCCAAAGGTCCAATTTTTTTGCATATTTGAGTTGTGCCGAGAGTCCTGACAGGTTTTTGGAAAGTTTCCTGGCACTCCCTGGCCCAAAAGTGTTTTTTGACCATTTTTGACATTTTGAAAAAATGCGTAACCACCCCCCCTTACGAAAAAGTCAAAAATTGATTTTCACCAAAAGTCCACTTTTTTTTGCATATTTGGGCTGTGCTGAGAGTCCTGACGGGTTTTTGGAACGTTTCCTGGCGCTCCCTGGCCCAAAAGTGTTTTTTGACCGTTTTTGAAATTTTGAAAAAATGCGTAACCACCCCCCCTTACGAAAAAGTCAAAAATTGACTTTCCCCAAAAGTCCAATTTTTTTGCATATTTGGGCTGTGCCAAGAGTCCTGACGGGTTTTTGGAAAGTTTCCTGGCGCTCCCTGGCCCAAAAGTGTTTTTTGACCGTTTTTGAAATTTTGAAAAAATGCGTAACCACCCCCCCTTACGAAAAAGTCAAAAATTGACTTTCCCCAAAGGTCCAATTTTTTTGCATATTTGAGTTGTGGCGAGAGTCCTGACAGGTTTTTGGAAAGTTTCCAGGCACTCCCTGGCCCAAAAGTGTTATATGACCGTTTTTGAAATTTTGAAAAATTGCGTAACCACCCCCCCTTACGAAAAAGTCAAAAATTGATTTTCACCAAAAGTCCACTTTTTTTTTGCATATTTGGGCTGTGCTGAGAGTCCTGACGGGTTTTTGGAACGTTTCCTGGCGCTCCCTGGCCCAAAAGTGTTTTTTGACCGTTTTTGAAATTTTGAAAAAATGCGTAACCACCCCCCCTTACGAAAAAGTCAAAAATTGACTTTCCCCAAAAGTCCAATTTTTTTGCATATTTGGGCTGTGCCGAGAGTCCTGACGGGTTTTTGGAAAGTTTCCTGGCGCTCCCTGGCCCAAAAGTGTTTTTTGACCGTTTTTGAAATTTTGAAAAAATGCGTAACCACCCCCCCTTACGATAATGTCAAAAATTGACTTTCCCCAAAAGTCCAATTTTTTTGCATATTTGGGCTGTGCTGAGAGTCCTGACTGGTTTTTGGAACGTTTCCCGGCGCTCCCTGGACCAAAAGTGTTTTTTGACCATTTTTGAAATTTTGAAAAAATGTGTAACCACCCCCCCTTACGAAAATGTCAAAAATTGACTTTCCCCAAAAGTCCAATTTTTTTGCATATTTGGGCTTTGCTGAGAGTCCTGACTGGTTTTTGAAACGTTTCCCGGCGCTCCCTGGCCCAAAAGTGTTTTTTAACCGTTTTTGAAATTTTGAAAAAATTCGTAACCACCCCCCCTTACGAAAAAGTCAAAAATTGACTTTCCCGAAAAGTCCACTTTTTTTGCATATTTGGGCTGTGCCGAGAGTCCTGATGGGTTTTTGGAACGTTTCCCGGCGCTCCCTGGCCCAAAAGTATTTTTTGACCGTTTTTGAAATTTTGAAAAAATGCGTAACCACCCCCCCTTACGAAAAAGTCAAAAATTGACTTTCCCCAAAAGTCCACTTTTTTTGCATATTTGGGCTGTGCCGAGAGTCCTGACGGGTTTTTGAAACGTTTCCCGGCGCTCCCTGGCCCAAAAGTGTTTTTTGACCGTTTTTGAAATTTTGAAAAAATGCGTAACCACCCCCCCTTACGAAAAAGTCAAAAATTGACTTTCCCCAAAAGTCCAATTTTTTTGCATATTTGAGGTGTGCCGAGAGTCCTGACGGGTTTTTGGAACGTTTCCCGGCGCTCCCTGGCCCAAAAGTATTTTTTTACCGTTTTTGAAATTTTGAAAAAATGCGTAACCACCCCCCCTTACGAAAAAGTCAAAAATTGATTTTCCCCAAAAGTCCACTTTCTTTGCATATTTGAGGTGTGTAGAGAGTCCTGACGGGTTTTTGGAAAGTTTCCTGGCGCTCCCTGTCCCAAAAGTATTTTTTGACCGTTTTTGAAATTTTGAAAAAATGCGTAACCACCCCCCCTTACGAAAAAGTCAAAAATTGACTTTCCCCAAAAGTCCACTTTTTTTGCATATTTGGGGTGTGCCGAGAGTCCTGACTGGGTTTTGGAACGTTTTCCGGCTCTCCCTGGCCCAAAAGTGTTTTTTGACCGTTTTTGAAATTTTGAAAAAATGCGTAACCACCCCCCCCTTACGATAATGTCAAAAATTGACTTTCCCCAAAAGTCCAATTTTTTTGCATATTTGGGCTGTGCTGAGAGTCCTGACTGGTTTTTGGAACGTTTCCCGGCGCTCCCTGGACCAAAAGTGTTATATGACCGTTTTTGAAATTTTTTAAAAATGCGTAACCACCCCCCCTTACGAAAAAGTCAAAAATTGATTTTCACCAAAAGTCCACTTTTTTTTTGCATATTTGGGCTGTGCTGAGAGTCCTGACGGGTTTTTGGAACGTTTCCTGGCGCTCCCTGGCCCAAAAGTGTTTTTTGACCGTTTTTGAAATTTTGAAAAAATGCGTAACCACCCCCCCTTACGAAAAAGTCAAAAATTGACTTTCCCCAAAAGTCCAATTTTTTTGCATATTTGGGCTGTGCCGAGAGTCCTGACGGGTTTTTGGAAAGTTTCCTGGCGCTCCCTGGCCCAAAAGTGTTTTTTGACCGTTTTTGAAATTTTGAAAAAATGCGTAACCACCCCCCCTTACGATAATGTCAAAAATTGACTTTCCCCAAAAGTCCAATTTTTTTGCATATTTGGGCTGTGCTGAGAGTCCTGACTGGTTTTTGGAACGTTTCCCGGCGCTCCCTGGACCAAAAGTGTTTTTTGACCATTTTTGAAATTTTGAAAAAATGTGTAACCACCCCCCCTTACGAAAATGTCAAAAATTGACTTTCCCCAAAAGTCCAATTTTTTTGCATATTTGGGCTTTGCTGAGAGTCCTGACTGGTTTTTGAAACGTTTCCCGGCGCTCCCTGGCCCAAAAGTGTTTTTTAACCGTTTTTGAAATTTTGAAAAAATTCGTAACCACCCCCCCTTACGAAAAAGTCAAAAATTGACTTTCCCGAAAAGTCCACTTTTTTTGCATATTTGGGCTGTGCCGAGAGTCCTGATGGGTTTTTGGAACGTTTCCCGGCGCTCCCTGGCCCAAAAGTATTTTTTGACCGTTTTTGAAATTTTGAAAAAATGCGTAACCACCCCCCCTTACGAAAAAGTCAAAAATTGACTTTCCCCAAAAGTCCACTTTTTTTGCATATTTGGGCTGTGCCGAGAGTCCTGACGGGTTTTTGAAACGTTTCCCGGCGCTCCCTGGCCCAAAAGTGTTTTTTGACCGTTTTTGAAATTTTGAAAAAATGCGTAACCACCCCCCCTTACGAAAAAGTCAAAAATTGACTTTCCCCAAAAGTCCAATTTTTTTGCATATTTGAGGTGTGCCGAGAGTCCTGACGGGTTTTTGGAACGTTTCCCGGCGCTCCCTGGCCCAAAAGTATTTTTTTACCGTTTTTGAAATTTTGAAAAAATGCGTAACCACCCCCCCTTACGAAAAAGTCAAAAATTGATTTTCCCCAAAAGTCCACTTTCTTTGCATATTTGAGGTGTGTAGAGAGTCCTGACGGGTTTTTGGAAAGTTTCCTGGCGCTCCCTGTCCCAAAAGTATTTTTTGACCGTTTTTGAAATTTTGAAAAAATGCGTAACCACCCCCCCTTACGAAAAAGTCAAAAATTGACTTTCCCCAAAAGTCCACTTTTTTTGCATATTTGGGGTGTGCCGAGAGTCCTGACTGGGTTTTGGAACGTTTTCCGGCTCTCCCTGGCCCAAAAGTGTTTTTTGACCGTTTTTGAAATTTTGAAAAAATGCGTAACCACCCCCCCCCTTACGATAATGTCAAAAATTGACTTTCCCCAAAAGTCCAATTTTTTTGCATATTTGGGCTGTGCTGAGAGTCCTGACTGGTTTTTGGAACGTTTCCCGGCGCTCCCTGGACCAAAAGTGTTTTTTGAGCGTTTTTGAAATTTTTTAAAAATGCGTAACCACCCCCCCTTACGAAAATGTCAAAAATTGACTTTCCCCAAAAGTCCAATTTTTTTGCATATTTGGGCTTTGCTGAGAGTCCTGACTGGTTTTTGAAACGTTTCCCGGCGCTCCCTGGCCCAAAAGTATTTTTTTACCGTTTTTGAAATTTTGAAAAAATGCGTAACCACCCCCCCTTACGAAAAAGTCAAAAATTGATTTTCCCCAAAAGTCCACTTTCTTTGCATATTTGAGGTGTGCAGAGAGTCCTGACGGGTTTTTGGAAAGTTTCCTGGCGCTCCCTGTCCCAAAAGTATTTTTTGACCGTTTTTGAAATTTTGAAAAAATGCGTAACCACCCCCCCTTACAAAAAAATTCAAAAATTGACTTTCCCCAAAAGTCCACTTTTTTTGCATATTTGTCTGTGCTGAGAGTCCTGACGGGTTTTTGGAACGTTTCCTGGCGCTCCCTGGCCCAAAAGTGTTTTTTGACCATTTTTGAAATTATGAAAAAATGCGTAACCACCCCCCCTTACGAAAATGTCAAAAATTGACTTTCCCCAAAAGTCCACTTTTTTTGCATATTTGGGCTGTGCCGAGAGTCCTGACTGGGTTTTGGAACGTTTTCCGGCGCTCCCTGGCCCAAAAGTGTTTTTTGACCGTTTTTGAAATTTTGAAAAAATGCGTAACCACCCCCCCTTACGAAAAAGTCAAAAATTGACTTTCCCCAAAAGTCCAATTTTTTTGCATATTTGAGGTGTGCCGAGAGTCCTGACGGGTTTTTGGAAAGTTTCCTGGCGCTCCCTGGCCCAAAAGTGTTTTTTGACCGTTTTTGAAATTTTGAAAAAATGCGTAACCACCCCCCCTTACGTTAATGTCAAAAATTGACTTTCCCCAAAAGTCCACTTTTTTTGCATATTTGGGCTGTGCTGAGAGTCCTGACTGGTTTTTGGAAAGTTTCCCGGCGCTCCCTGGACCAAAAGTGTTTTTTGACCGTTTTTGAAATTATGAAAAAATGCGTAATCACCCCCCCTTATGATAATGTCAAAAATTGACTTTCCCCAAAAGTCCAATTTTTTTGCATATTTGGGCGGTGCTGAGAGTCCTGACTGGTTTTTGGAACGTTTCCCGGCGCTCCCTGGACCAAAAGTGTTTTTTGAGCGTTTTTGAAATTTTTTAAAAATGCGTAACCACCCCCCCTTACGAAAATGTCAAAAATTGACTTTCCCCAAAAGTCCAATTTTTTTGCATATTTGGGCTTTGCTGAGAGTCCTGACTGGTTTTTGAAACGTTTCCCGGCGCTCCCTGGCCCAAAAGTGTTTTTTAACCGTTTTTGAAATTTTGAAAAAATTCGTAACCACCCCCCCTTACGAAAAAGTCAAAAATTGACTTTCCCCAAAAGTCCACTTTTTTTGCATATTTGAGTTGTGCCGAGAGTCCTGATGGGTTTTTGGAACGTTTCCCGGCGCTCCCTGGCCCAAAAGTATTTTTTGACCGTTTTTGAAATTTTGAAAAAATGCGTAACCACCCCCCCTTACGAAAAAGTCAAAAATTGACTTTCCCCAAAAGTCCACTTTTTTTGCATATTTGGGCTGTGCCGAGAGTCCTGACGGGTTTTTGAAACGTTTCCCGGCGCTCCCTGGCCCAAAAGTGTTTTTTGAGCGTTTTTGAAATTTTGAAAAAATGCGTAACCACCCCCCCTTACGAAAAAGTCAAAAATTGACTTTCCCCAAAAGTCCAATTTTTTTGCATATTTGAGTTGTGCCGAGAGTCCTGACAAGTTTTTGGAAAGTTTCCTGGCACTCCCTGGCCCAAAAGTGTTATATGACCGTTTTTGAAATTTTGAAAAAATGCGTAACCAACCCCCCTTACGAAAAAGTCAAAAATTGACTTTCCCCAAAAGTCCAATTTTTTTGCATATTTGGGCTGTGCCGAGAGTCCTGACGGGTTTTTGGAAAGTTTCCTGGCGCTCCCTGGCCCAAAAGTGTTTTTTGACCGTTTTTGAAATTTTGAAAAAATGCGTAACCACCCCCCCTTACGAAAAAGTCAAAAATTGACTTTCCCCAAAAGTCCAATTTTTTTGCATATTTTTGCTGTGCCGAGAGTCCTGACGGGTTTTTGGAAAGTTTCCTGGCGCTCCCTGGCCCAAAAGTGTTTTTTGACCGTTTTTGAAATTTTGAAAAAATGTGTAACCACCCCCCCTTACGAAAAAGTCAAAAATTGACTTTCCCCAAAAGTCCAATTTTTTTGCATATTTGAGGTGTGCCGAGAGTCCTGACGGGTTTTTGGAACGTTTCCCGGCGCTCCCTGGCCCAAAAGTATTTTTTTACCGTTTTTGAAATTTTGAAAAAATGCGTAACCACCCCCCCTTACGAAAAAGTCAAAAATTGATTTTCCCCAAAAGTCCACTTTCTTTGCATATTTGAGGTGTGTAGAGAGTCCTGACGGGTTTTTGGAAAGTTTCCTGGCGCTCCCTGTCCCAAAAGTATTTTTTGACCGTTTTTGAAATTTTGAAAAAATGCGTAACCACCCCCCCTTACGAAAAAGTCAAAAATTGACTTTCCCCAAAAGTCCACTTTTTTTGCATATTTGGGGTGTGCCGAGAGTCCTGACTGGGTTTTGGAACGTTTTCCGGCTCTCCCTGGCCCAAAAGTGTTTTTTGACCGTTTTTGAAATTTTGAAAAAATGCGTAACCACCCCCCCCCTTACGATAATGTCAAAAATTGACTTTCCCCAAAAGTCCAATTTTTTTGCATATTTGGGCTGTGCTGAGAGTCCTGACTGGTTTTTGGAACGTTTCCCGGCGCTCCCTGGACCAAAAGTGTTTTTTGAGCGTTTTTGAAATTTTTTAAAAATGCGTAACCACCCCCCCTTACGAAAATGTCAAAAATTGACTTTCCCCAAAAGTCCAATTTTTTTGCATATTTGGGCTTTGCTGAGAGTCCTGACTGGTTTTTGAAACGTTTCCCGGCGCTCCCTGGCCCAAAAGTATTTTTTTACCGTTTTTGAAATTTTGAAAAAATGCGTAACCACCCCCCCTTACGAAAAAGTCAAAAATTGATTTTCCCCAAAAGTCCACTTTCTTTGCATATTTGAGGTGTGCAGAGAGTCCTGACGGGTTTTTGGAAAGTTTCCTGGCGCTCCCTGTCCCAAAAGTATTTTTTGACCGTTTTTGAAATTTTGAAAAAATGCGTAACCACCCCCCCTTACAAAAAAATTCAAAAATTGACTTTCCCCAAAAGTCCACTTTTTTTGCATATTTGTCTGTGCTGAGTGTCCTGACGGGTTTTTGGAAAGTTTCCTGGCGCTCCCTGGCCCAAAAGTGTTTTTTGACCGTTTTTGAAATTTTGAAAAAATGCGTAACCACCCCCCCTTACGATAATGTCAAAAATTGACTTTCCCCAAAAGTCCAATTTTTTTGCATATTTGGGCTGTGCTGAGAGTCCTGACTGGTTTTTGGAACGTTTCCCGGCGCTCCCTGGACCAAAAGTGTTTTTTGACCATTTTTGAAATTTTGAAAAAATGCGTAACCACCCCCCCTTACGAAAATGTCAAAAATTGACTTTCCCCAAAAGTCCACTTTTTTTGCATATTTGGGCTGTGCTGAGAGTCCTGACTGGTTTTTGGAACGTTTCCCGGCGCTCCCTGGCCCAAAAGTGTTTTTTGACCATTTTTGAAATTTTGAAAAAATGCGTAACCACCCCCCCTTACGAAAATGTCAAAAATTGACTTTCCCCAAAAGTCCACTTTTTTTGCATATTTGGGCTGTGCCGAGAGTCCTGATGGGTTTTTGGAACGTTTCCCGGCGCTCCCTGGCCCAAAAGTATTTTTTGACCGTTTTTGAAATTTTGAAAAAATGCGTAACCACCCCCCCTTACGAAAAAGTCAAAAATGGACTTACCCCTAAAGTCCAATTTTTTTGCATATTTGGGCTGTGCCGAGTGTCCTGACGGGTTTTTGGAAAGTTTCCTGGCGCTCCCTTGCCCAAATGTGTTTTTTGACCGTTTTTGAAATTTTGAAAAAATGCGTAACCACCCCCCCTTACGAAAAAGTCAAAAATTGACTTTCCCCAAAAGTCCAATTTTTTTGCATATTTGAGGTGTGCCGAGAGTCCTGACGGGTTTTTGGAACGTTTCCCGGCGCTCTCTGGCCCAAAAATATTTTTTTGACCATTTTTGAAATTTTGAAAAAATGCGTAACCACCCCCCCTTACGAAAAAGTCAAAAATTGACTTTCCCCAAAAGTCCAATTTTTTTGCATATTTGAGGTGTGCCGAGAGTCCTGACGGGTTTTTGGAACGTTTCCCGGCGCTCCCTGGCCCAAAAGTATTTTTTTACCGTTTTTGAAATTTTGAAAAAATGCGTAACCACCCCCCCTTACGAAAAAGTCAAAAATTGATTTTCCCCAAAAGTCCACTTTCTTTGCATATTTGAGGTGTGCAGAGAGTCCTGACGGGTTTTTGGAAAGTTTCCTGGCGCTCCCTGGCCCAAAAGTGTTTTTTGACCATTTTTGAAATTATGAAAAAATGCGTAACCACCCCCCCTTACGAAAATGTCAAAAATTGACTTTCCCCAAAAGTCCACTTTTTTTGCATATTTGGGCTGTGCCGAGAGTCCTGACTGGGTTTTGGAACGTTTTCCGGCGCACCCTGGCCCAAAAGTGTTTTTTGACCGTTTTTGAAATTTTGAAAAAATGCGTAACCACCCCCACTTACGAAAAAGTCAAAAATTGACTTTCCCCAAAAGTCCAATTTTTTTGCATATTTGAGGTGTGCCGAGAGTCCTGACGGGTTTTTGGAAAGTTTCCTGGCGCTCCCTGGCCCAAAAGTGTTTTTTGACCGTTTTTGAAATTTTGAAAAAATGCGTAACCACCCCCCCTTACGAAAAAGTCAAAAATGGACTTTCCCCAAAAGTCCACTTTTTTTGCATATTTGGGGTGTGCCGAGAGTCCTGACTGGGTTTTGGAACGTTTTCCGGCTCTCCCTGGCCCAAAAGTGTTTTTTGACCGTTCATGAAATTTTGAAAAAATGCGTAACCACCCCCCCTTACGAAAAAGTCAAAAATTGACTTTCCCCAAAAGTCGAATTTTTTGCATATTTGGGCTGTGCCGAGAGTCCTGACAGGTTTTTGGAACGTTTCCCAGCGCTCCCTGGCCCAAAAGTGTTTTTTGACCATTTTTGACATTTTGAAAAAATGCGTAACCACCCCCCCTTACGAAAAAGTCAAAAATTGACTTTCCCCAAAAGTCCAATTTTTTTGCATATTTGAGGTGTGCCGAGAGTCCTGACGGGTTTTTGGAAAGTTTCCTGGCGCTCCCTGTCCCAAAAGTATTTTTTGACCGTTTTTGAAATTTTGAAAAAATGCGTAACCACCCCCCCTTACAAAAAAATTCAAAAATTGACTTTCCCCAAAAGTCCACTTTTTTTGCATATTTGTCTGTGCTGAGAGTCCTGACGGGTTTTTGGAACGTTTCCTGGCGCTCCCTGGCCCAAAAGTGTTTTTTGACCATTTTTGAAATTATGAAAAAATGCGTAACCACCCCCCCTTACGAAAATGTCAAAAATTGACTTTCCCCAAAAGTCCACTTTTTTTGCATATTTGGGCTGTGCCGAGAGTCCTGACTGGGTTTTGGAACGTTTTCCGGCGCTCCCTGGCCCAAAAGTGTTTTTTGACCGTTTTTGAAATTTTGAAAAAATGCGTAACCACCCCCCCTTACGAAAAAGTCAAAAATTGACTTTCCCCAAAAGTCCAATTTTTTTGCATATTTGAGGTGTGCCGAGAGTCCTGACGGGTTTTTGGAAAGTTTCCTGGCGCTCCCTGGCCCAAAAGTGTTTTTTGACCGTTTTTGAAATTTTGAAAAAATGCGTAACCACCCCCCCTTACGATAATGTCAAAAATTGACTTTCCCCAAAAGTCCACTTTTTTTGCATATTTGGGCTGTGCTGAGAGTCCTGACTGGTTTTTGGAAAGTTTCCCGGCGCTCCCTGGACCAAAAGTGTTTTTTGACCGTTTTTGAAATTATGAAAAAATGCGTAATCACCCCCCCTTATGATAATGTCAAAAATTGACTTTCCCCAAAAGTCCAATTTTTTTGCATATTTGGGCGGTGCTGAGAGTCCTGACTGGTTTTTGGAACGTTTCCCGGCGCTCCCTGGACCAAAAGTGTTTTTTGAGCGTTTTTGAAATTTTTTAAAAATGCGTAACCACCCCCCCTTACGAAAATGTCAAAAATTGACTTTCCCCAAAAGTCCAATTTTTTTGCATATTTGGGCTTTGCTGAGAGTCCTGACTGGTTTTTGAAACGTTTCCCGGCGCTCCCTGGCCCAAAAGTGTTTTTTAACCGTTTTTGAAATTTTGAAAAAATTCGTAACCACCCCCCCTTACGAAAAAGTCAAAAATTGACTTTCCCCAAAAGTCCACTTTTTTTGCATATTTGAGTTGTGCCGAGAGTCCTGATGGGTTTTTGGAACGTTTCCCGGCGCTCCCTGGCCCAAAAGTATTTTTTGACCGTTTTTGAAATTTTGAAAAAATGCGTAACCACCCCCCCTTACGAAAAAGTCAAAAATTGACTTTCCCCAAAAGTCCACTTTTTTTGCATATTTGGGCTGTGCCGAGAGTCCTGACGGGTTTTTGAAACGTTTCCCGGCGCTCCCTGGCCCAAAAGTGTTTTTTGAGCGTTTTTGAAATTTTGAAAAAATGCGTAACCACCCCCCCTTACGAAAAAGTCAAAAATTGACTTTCCCCAAAAGTCCAATTTTTTTGCATATTTGAGGTGTGCCGAGAGTCCTGACGGGTTTTTGGAACGTTTCCCGGCGCTCTCTGGCCCAAAAATATTTTTTTGACCATTTTTGAAATTTTGAAAAAATGCGTAACCACCCCCCCTTACGAAAAAGTCAAAAATTGACTTTCCCCAAAAGTCCAATTTTTTTGCATATTTGAGGTGTGCCGAGAGTCCTGACGGGTTTTTGGAACGTTTCCCGGCGCTCCCTGGCCCAAATGTATTTTTTTACCGTTTTTGAAATTTTGAAAAAATGCGTAACCACCCCCCCTTACGAAAAAGTCAAAAATTGATTTTCCCCAAAAGTCCACTTTCTTTGCATATTTGAGGTGTGCAGAGAGTCCTGACGGGTTTTTGGAAAGTTTCCTGGCGCTCCCTGGCCCAAAAGTGTTTTTTGACCATTTTTGAAATTATGAAAAAATGCGTAACCACCCCCCCTTACGAAAATGTCAAAAATTGACTTTCCCCAAAAGTCCACTTTTTTTGCATATTTGGGCTGTGCCGAGAGTCCTGACTGGGTTTTGGAACGTTTTCCGGCGCACCCTGGCCCAAAAGTGTTTTTTGACCGTTTTTGAAATTTTGAAAAAATGCGTAACCACCCCCCCTTACGAAAAAGTCAAAAATTGACTTTCCCCAAAAGTCCACTTTTTTTGCATATTTGGGGTGTGCCGAGAGTCCTGACTGGGTTTTGGAATGTTTTCCAACTCTCCCTGGCCCAAAAGTGTTTTTTGACCGTTTATGAAATTTTGAAAAAATGCGTAACCACCCCCCCTTACGAAAAGTCAAAAATTGACTTTCCCCAAAAGTCCACTTTTTTTGCATATTTGGGCTGTGCCGAGAGTCCTGACAGGTTTTTGAAACGTTTCCCGGCGCTCCCTGGCCCAAAAGTGTTTTTTGACCGTTTTTGAAATTTTGAAAAAATGTGTAACCACCCCCCCTTACGAAAAAGTCAAAAATTGACTTTCCCCAAAAGTCGAATTTTTTGCATATTTGGGCTGTGCCGAGAGTCCTGACAGGTTTTTGGAACGTTTCCCAGCGCTCCCTGGCCCAAAAGTGTTTTTTGACCATTTTTGACATTTTGAAAAAATGCGTAACCACCCCCCCTTACGAAAAAGTCAAAAATTGACTCTCCCCAAAAGTCCAATTTTTTTGCATATTTGAGGTGTGCCGAGAGTCCTGACGGGTTTTTGGAACGTTTCCCGGCGCTCCCTGGCCCAAAAGTATTTTTTTACCGTTTTTGAAATTTTGAAAAAATGCGTAACCACCCCCCCTTACGAAAAAGTCAAAAATTGATTTTCCCCAAAAGTCCACTTTCTTTGCATATTTGAGGTGTGCAGAGAGTCCTGACGGGTTTTTGGAAAGTTTCCTGGCGCTCCCTGTCCCAAAAGTATTTTTTGACCGTTTTTGAAATTTTGAAAAAATGCGTAACCACCCCCCCTTACAAAAAAATTCAAAAATTTACTTTCCCCAAAAGTCAACTTTTTTTGCATATTTGTCTGTGCTGAGAGTCCTGACGGGTTTTTGGAACGTTTCCCAGCGCTCCCTGGCCCAAAAGTGTTTTTTGACCATTTTTGACATTTTGAAAAAATGCGTAACCACCCCCCCTTACGAAAATGTCAAAAATTGACTTTCCCCAAAAGTCCACTTTTTTTGCATATTCGGGCTGTGCCGAGAGTCCTGACTGGGTTTTGGAACGTTTTCCGGTGCTCCCTGGCCCAAAAGTGTTTTTTGACCGTTTTTGAAATTTTGAAAAAATGCGTAACCACCCCCCCTTACGAAAAAGTCAAAAATTGACTTTCCCCAAAAGTCCAATTTTTTTGCATATTTGAGGTGTGCCGAGAGTCCTGACGGGTTTTTGGAAAGTTTCCTGGCGCTCCCTGGCCCAAAAGTGTTTTTTGACCGTTTTTGAAATTTTGAAAAAATGCGTAACCACCCCCCCTTACGAAAAAGTCAAAAATTGACTTTCCCCAAAAGTCCAATTTTTTTGCATATTTGGGCTGTGCTGAGAGTCCTGACTGGTTTTTGGAAAGTTTCCCGGCGCTCCCTGGACCAAAAGTGTTTTTTGACCGTTTTTGAAATTATGAAAAAATGCGTAATCACCCCCCCTTACGATAATGTCAAAAATTGACTTTCCCCAAATGTCCAATTTTTTTGCATATTTGGGCTGTGCTGAGAGTCCTGACTGGTTTTTGGAACGTTTCCCGGCGCTCCCTGGACCAAAAGTGTTTTTTGAGCGTTTTTGAAATTTTTTAAAAATGCGTAACCACCCCCCCTTACGAAAATGTCAAAAATTGACTTTCCCCAAAAGTCCAATTTTTTTGCATATTTGGGCTTTGCTGAGAGTCCTGACTGGTTTTTGAAACGTTTCCCGGCGCTCCCTGGCCCAAAAGTGTTTTTTAACCGTTTTTGAAATTTTGAAAAAATTCGTAACCACCCCCCCTTACGAAAAAGTCAAAAATTGACTTTCCCCAAAAGTCCACTTTTTTTGCATATTTGAGTTGTGCCGAGAGTCCTGATGGGTTTTTGGAACGTTTCCCGGCGCTCCCTGGCCCAAAAGTATTTTTTGACCGTTTTTGAAATTTTGAAAAAATGCGTAACCACCCCCCCTTACGGAAAAGTCAAAAATTGACTTTCCCCAAAAGTCCACTTTTTTTGCATATTTGGGCTGTGCCGAGAGTCCTGACGGGTTTTTGAAACGTTTCCCGGCGCTCCCTGGCCCAAAAGTGTTTTTTGAGCGTTTTTGAAATTTTGAAAATATGCGTAACCACCCCCCCTTACGAAAAAGTCAAAAATTGACTTTCCCCAAAAGTCCAATTTTTTTGCATATTTGAGTTGTGCCGAGAGTCCTGACAGGTTTTTGGAAAGTTTCCTGGCACTCCCTGGCCCAAAAGTGTTATATGACCGTTTTTGAAATTTTGAAAAAATGCGTAACCAACCCCCCTTACGAAAAAGTCAAAAATTGACTTTCCCCAAAAGTCCAATTTTTTTGCATATTTTTGCTGTGCCGAGAGTCCTGACGAGTTTTTGGAAAGTTTCCTGGCGCTCCCTGGCCCAAAAGTGTTTTTTGACCGTTTTTGAAATTTTGAAAAAATGTGTAACCACCCCCCCTTACGAAAAGTCAAAAATTGACTTTCCCCAAACGTCCAATTTTTTTGCATATTTGGGCTGTGCCGAGAGTCCTGACGGGTTTTTGGAAAGTTTCCTGGCGCTCCCTGGCCCAAAAGTGTTTTTTGAGCGTTTTTGAAATTTTGAAAAAATGCGTAACCACCCCCCCTTACGAAAAAGTCAAAAATTGATTTTCCCCAAAAGTCCACTTTCTTTGCATATTTGAGGTGTGCAGAGAGTCCTGACGGGTTTTTGGAAAGTTTCCTGGCGCTCCCTGGCCCAAAAGTGTTTTTTGACCATTTTTGAAATTATGAAAAAATGCGTAACCACCCCCCCTTACGAAAATGTCAAAAATTGACTTTCCCCAAAAGTCCACTTTTTTTGCATATTTGGGCTGTGCCGAGAGTCCTGACTGGGTTTTGGAACGTTTTCCGGCGCACCCTGGCCCAAAAGTGTTTTTTGACCGTTTTTGAAATTTTGAAAAAATGCGTAACCACCCCCCCTTACGAAAAAGTCAAAAATTGACTTTCCCCAAAAGTCCACTTTTTTTGCATATTTGGGGTGTGCCGAGAGTCCTGACTGGGTTTTGGAATGTTTTCCAACTCTCCCTGGCCCAAAAGTGTTTTTTGACCGTTTATGAAATTTTGAAAAAATGCGTAACCACCCCCCCTTACGAAAAGTCAAAAATTGACTTTCCCCAAAAGTCCACTTTTTTTGCATATTTGGGCTGTGCCGAGAGTCCTGACAGGTTTTTGAAACGTTTCCCGGCGCTCCCTGGCCCAAAAGTGTTTTTTGACCGTTTTTGAAATTTTGAAAAAATGTGTAACCACCCCCCCTTACGAAAAAGTCAAAAATTGACTTTCCCCAAAAGTCGAATTTTTTGCATATTTGGGCTGTGCCGAGAGTCCTGACAGGTTTTTGGAACGTTTCCCAGCGCTCCCTGGCCCAAAAGTGTTTTTTGACCATTTTTGACATTTTGAAAAAATGCGTAACCACCCCCCCTTACGAAAAAGTCAAAAATTGACTCTCCCCAAAAGTCCAATTTTTTTGCATATTTGAGGTGTGCCGAGAGTCCTGACGGGTTTTTGGAACGTTTCCCGGCGCTCCCTGGCCCAAAAGTATTTTTTTACCGTTTTTGAAATTTTGAAAAAATGCGTAACCACCCCCCCTTACGAAAAAGTCAAAAATTGATTTTCCCCAAAAGTCCACTTTCTTTGCATATTTGAGGTGTGCAGAGAGTCCTGACGGGTTTTTGGAAAGTTTCCTGGCGCTCCCTGTCCCAAAAGTATTTTTTGACCGTTTTTGAAATTTTGAAAAAATGCGTAACCACCCCCCCTTACAAAAAAATTCAAAAATTGACTTTCCCCAAAAGTCAACTTTTTTTGCATATTTGTCTGTGCTGAGAGTCCTGACGGGTTTTTGGAACGTTTCCCAGCGCTCCCTGGCCCAAAAGTGTTTTTTGACCATTTTTGACATTTTGAAAAAATGCGTAACCACCCCCCCTTACGAAAATGTCAAAAATTGACTTTCCCCAAAAGTCCACTTTTTTTGCATATTCGGGCTGTGCCGAGAGTCCTGACTGGGTTTTGGAACGTTTTCCGGTGCTCCCTGGCCCAAAAGTGTTTTTTGACCGTTTTTGAAATTTTGAAAAAATGCGTAACCACCCCCCCTTACGAAAAAGTCAAAAATTGACTTTCCCCAAAAGTCCAATTTTTTTGCATATTTGAGGTGTGCCGAGAGTCCTGACGGGTTTTTGGAAAGTTTCCTGGCGCTCCCTGGCCCAAAAGTGTTTTTTGACCGTTTTTGAAATTTTGAAAAAATGCGTAACCACCCCCCCTTACGGAAAAGTCAAAAATTGACTTTCCCCAAAAGTCCACTTTTTTTGCATATTTGGGCTGTGCCGAGAGTCCTGACGGGTTTTTGAAACGTTTCCCGGCGCTCCCTGGCCCAAAAGTGTTTTTTGAGCGTTTTTGAAATTTTGAAAATATGCGTAACCACCCCCCCTTACGAAAAAGTCAAAAATTGACTTTCCCCAAAAGTCCAATTTTTTTGCATATTTGAGTTGTGCCGAGAGTCCTGACAGGTTTTTGGAAAGTTTCCTGGCACTCCCTGGCCCAAAAGTGTTATATGACCGTTTTTGAAATTTTGAAAAAATGCGTAACCAACCCCCCTTACGAAAAAGTCAAAAATTGACTTTCCCCAAAAGTCCAATTTTTTTGCATATTTTTGCTGTGCCGAGAGTCCTGACGGGTTTTTGGAAAGTTTCCTGGCGCTCCCTGGCCCAAAAGTGTTTTTTGACCGTTTTTGAAATTTTGAAAAAATGTGTAACCACCCCCCCTTACGAAAAGTCAAAAATTGACTTTCCCCAAACGTCCAATTTTTTTGCATATTTGGGCTGTGCCGAGAGTCCTGACGGGTTTTTGGAAAGTTTCCTGGCGCTCCCTGGCCCAAAAGTGTTTTTTGACCGTTTTTGAAATTTTGAAAAAATGCGTAACCACCCCCCCTTACGATAATGTCAAAAATTGACTTTCCCCAAAAGTCCAATTTTTTTGCATATTTGGGCTGTGCTGAGAGTCCTGACTGGTTTTTGGAACGTTTCCCGGCGCTCCCTGGACCAAAAGTGTTTTTTGAGCGTTTTTGAAATTTTTTAAAAATGCGTAACCACCCCCCCTTACGAAAATGTCAAAAATTGACTTTCCCCAAAAGTCCAATTTTTTTGCATATTTGGGCTTTGCTGAGAGTCCTGACTGGTTTTTGAAACGTTTCCCGGCGCTCCCTGGCCCAAAAGTGTTTTTTAACCGTTTTTGAAATTTTGAAAAAATTCGTAACCACCCCCCCTTACGAAAAAGTCAAAAATTGACTTTCCCCAAAAGTCCACTTTTTTTGCATGTTTGAGTTGTGCCGAGAGTCCTGATGGGTTTTTGGAACGTTTCCCGGCGCTCCCTGGCCCAAAAGTATTTTTTGACCGTTTTTGAAATTTTGAAAAAATGCGTAACCACCCCCCCTTACGAAAAAGTCAAAAATTGACTTTCCCCAAAAGTCCACTTTTTTTGCATATTTGGGCTGTGCCGAGAGTCCTGACGGGTTTTTGAAACGTTTCCCGGCGCTCCCTGGCCCAAAAGTGTTTTTTGACCGTTTTTGAAATTTTGAAAATATGCGTAACCACCCCCCCTTAACGAAAAAGTCAAAAATTGACTTTCCCCAAAAGTCGAATTTTTTTGCATATTTGGGCTGTGCCGAGAGTCCTGACAGGTTTTTGGAACGTTTCCCAGCGCTCCCTGGCCCAAAAGTGTTTTTTGAGCGTTTTTGAAATTTTGAAAAAATGCGTAACCACCCCCCCTTACGAAAAAGTCAAAAATTGACTTTCCCCAAAAGTCCAATTTTTTTGCATATTTGAGTTGTGCCGAGAGTCCTGACAGGTTTTTGGAAAGTTTCCTGGCACTCCCTGGCCCAAAAGTGTTATATGACCGTTTTTGAAATTTTGAAAAAATGCGTAACCAACCCCCCTTACGAAAAAGTCAAAAATTGACTTTCCCCAAAAGTCCAATTTTTTTGCATATTTGGGCTGTGCCGAGAGTCCTGACGGGTTTTTGGAAAGTTTCCTGGCGCTCCCTGGCCCAAAAGTGTTTTTTGACCGTTTTTGTAATTTTGAAAAAATGCGTAACCACCCCCCCTTACGAAAAAGTCAAAAATTGACTTTCCCCAAAAGTCCAATTTTTTGGCATATTTTTGCTGTGCCGAGAGTCCTGACGGGTTTTTGGAAAGTTTCCTGGCGCTCCCTGGCCCAAAAGTGTTTTTTGACCGTTTTTGAAATTTTGAAAAAATGTGTAACCACCCCCCCTTACGAAAAGTCAAAAATTGACTTTCCCCAAACGTCCAATTTTTTTGCATATTTGGGCTGTGCCGAGAGTCCTGACGGGTTTTTGGAAAGTTTCCTGGCGCTCCCTGGCCCAAAAGTGTTTTTTGACCGTTTTTGAAATTTTGAAAAAATGCGTAACCACCCCCCCTTACGATAATGTCAAAAATTGACTTTCCCCAAAAGTCCCATTTTTTTGCATATTTGGGCTGTGCTGAGAGTCCTGACTGGTTTTTGGAACGTTTCCCGGCGCTCCCTGGACCAAAAGTGTTTTTTGACCATTTTTGAAATTTTGAAAAAATGCGTAACCACCCCCCCTTACGAAAATGTCAAAAATTGACTTTCCCCAAAAGTCCACTTTTTTTGCATATTTGGGCTGTGCCGAGAGTCCTGATGGGTTTTTGGAACGTTTCCCGGCGCTCCCTGGCCCAAAAGTATTTTTTGACCGTTTTTGAAATTTTGAAAAAATGCGTAACCACCCCCCCTTACGAAAAAGTCAAAAATTGACTTACCCCTAAAGTCCAATTTTTTTGCATATTTGGGCTGTGCCGAGTGTCCTGACGGGTTTTTGGAAAGTTTCCTGGCGCTCCCTGGCCCAAAAGTGTTTTTTGACCGTTTTTGAAATTTTGAAAAAATGTGTAACCACCCCCCCTTACGAAAAGTCAAAAATTGACTTTCCCCAAACGTCCAATTTTTTTGCATATTTGGGCTGTGCCGAGAGTCCTGACGGGTTTTTGGAAAGTTTCCTGGCGCTCCCTGGCCCAAAAGTGTTTTTTGACCGTTTTTGAAATTTTGAAAAAATGCGTAACCACCCCCCCTTACGATAATGTCAAAAATTGACTTTCCCCAAAAGTCCACTTTTTTTGCATATTTGGGCTGTGCCGAGAGTCCTGACAGGTTTTTGGAACGTTTCCCAGCGCTCCCTGGCCCAAAAGTGTTTTTTGACCGTTTTTGAAATTTTGAAAAACTGCGTAATCACCCCCCCTTACGATAATGTCAAAAATTGACTTTCCCCAAAAGTCCAATTTTTTTGCATATTTGGGCTGTGCTGAGAGTCCTGACTGGTTTTTGGAACGATTCCCGGCGCTCCCTGGACCAAAAGTGTTTTTTGAGCGTTTTTGAAATTTTTTAAAAATGCGTAACCACCCCCCCTTACGAAAATGTCAAAAATTGACTTTCCCCAAAAGTCCAATTTTTTTGCATATTTGGGCTTTGCTGAGAGTCCTGACTGGTTTTTGAAACGTTTTCCGGCGCTCCCTGGCCCAAAAGTGTTTTTTAACCGTTTTTGAAATTTTGAAAAAATGCGTAACCACTCCCCCTTACGAAAAAGTCAAAAATTGACTTTCCCCAAAAGTCCACTTTTTTTGCATATTTGAGTTGTGCCGAGAGTCCTGATGGGTTTTTGGAACGTTTCCCGGCGCTCCCTGGCCCAAAAGTATTTTTTGACCGTTTTTGAAATTTTGAAAAAATTCGTAACCACCCCCCCTTACGAAAAAGTCAAAAATTTACTTTCCCCAAAAGTCCAATTTTTTTGCATATTTTTGCTGTGCCGAGAGTCCTGACGGGTTTTTGGAAAGTTTCCTGGCGCTCCCTGGCCCAAAAGTGTTTTTTGACCGTTTTTGAAATTTTGAAAAAATGTGTAACCACCCCCCCTTACGAAAAGTCAAAAATTGACTTTCCCCAAACGTCCACTTTTTTTGCATATTTGGGCTGTGCCGAGAGTCCTGACGGGTTTTTGAAACGTTTCCCGGCGCTCCCTGGCCCAAAAGTGTTTTTTGACCGTTTTTGAAATTTTGAAAATATGCGTAACCACCCCCCCTTACGAAAAAGTCAAAAATTGACTTTCCCCAAAAGTCCAATTTTTTTGCATATTTGGGCTGTGCTGAGAGTCCTGACTGGTTTTTGGAACGTTTCCCGGCGCTCCCTGGACCAAAAGTGTTTTTTGAGCGTTTTTGAAATTTTTTAAAAATGCGTAACCACCCCCCCTTACGAAAATGTCAAAAATTGACTTTCCCCAAAAGTCCAATTTTTTTGCATATTTGGGCTTTGCTGAGAGTCCTGACTGGTTTTTGAAACGTTTCCCGGCGCTCCCTGGCCCAAAAGTGTTTTTTAACCGTTTTTGAAATTTTGAAAAAATTCGTAACCACCCCCCCTTACGAAAAAGTCAAAAATTGACTTTCCCCAAAAGTCCACTTTTTTTGCATATTTGAGTTGTGCCGAGAGTCCTGATGGGTTTTTGGAACGTTTCCCGGCGCTCCCTGGCCCAAAAGTATTTTTTGACCGTTTTTGAAATTTTGAAAAAATGCGTAACCACCCCCCCTTACGAAAAAGTCAAAAATTGACTTTCCCCAAAAGTCCACTTTTTTTGCATATTTGGGCTGTGCCGAGAGTCCTGACGGGTTTTTGAAACGTTTCCCGGCGCTCCCTGGCCCAAAAGTGTTTTTTGACCGTTTTTGAAATTTTGAAAATATGCGTAACCACCCCCCCTTACGAAAAAGTCAAAAATTGACTTTCCCCAAAAGTCGAATTTTTTTGCATATTTGGGCTGTGCCGAGAGTCCTGACGGGTTTTTGGAAAGTTTCCTGTCGCTCCCTGGCCCAAAAGTGTTTTTTGACCGTTTTTGAAATTTTGAAAAAATGCGTAACCACCCCCCCTTACGATAATGTCAAAAATTGACTTTCCCCAAAAGTCCAATTTTTTTGCATATTTGGGCTGTGCTGAGAGTCCTGACTGGTTTTTGGAACGTTTCCCGGCGCTCCCTGGACCAAAAGTGTTTTTTGACCATTTTTGAAATTTTGAAAAAATGCGTAACCACCCCCCCTTACGAAAATGTCAAAAATTGACTTTCCCCAAAAGTCCACTTTTTTTGCATATTTGGGCTGTGCCGAGAGTCCTGATGGGTTTTTGGAACGTTTCCCGGCGCTCCCTGGCCCAAAAGTATTTTTTGACCGTTTTTGAAATTTTGAAAAAATGCGTAACCACCCCCCCTTACGAAAAAGTCAAAAATTGACTTACCCCTAAAGTCCAATTTTTTTGCATATTTGGGCTTTGCTGAGAGTCCTGACTGGTTTTTGAAATGTTTCCCGGCGCTCCCTGGCCCAAAAGTGTTTTTTAACCGTTTTTGAAATTTTGAAAAAATTCGTAACCACCCCCCCTTACGAAAAAGTCAAAAATTGACTTTCCCCAAAAGTCCACTTTTTTTGCATATTTGAGTTGTGCCGAGAGTCCTGATGGGTTTTTGGAACGTTTCCCGGCGCTCCCTGGCCCAAAAGTATTTTTTGACCGTTTTTGAAATTTTGAAAAAATGCGTAACCACCCCCCCTTACGAAAAAGTCAAAAATTGACTTTCCCCAAAAGTCCACTTTTTTTGCATATTTGGGCTGTGCCGAGAGTCCTGACGGGTTTTTGAAACGTTTCCCGGCGCTCCCTGGCCCAAAAGTGTTTTTTGACCGTTTTTGAAATTTTGAAAATATGCGTAACCACCCCCCCTTAACGAAAAAGTCAAAAATTGACTTTCCCCAAAAGTCGAATTTTTTTGCATATTTTGGCTGTGCCGAGAGTCCTGACAGGTTTTTGGAACGTTTCCCAGCGCTCCCTGGCCCAAAAGTGTTTTTTGAGCGTTTTTGAAATTTTGAAAAAATGCGTAACCACCCCCCCTTACGAAAAAGTCAAAAATTGACTTTCCCCAAAAGTCCAATTTTTTTGCATATTTGAGTTGTGCCGAGAGTCCTGACAGGTTTTTGGAAAGTTTCCTGGCACTCCCTGGCCCAAAAGTGTTATATGACCGTTTTTGAAATTTTGAAAAAATGCGTAACCAACCCCCCTTACGAAAAAGTCAAAAATTGACTTTCCCCAAAAGTCCAATTTTTTTGCATATTTGGGCTGTGCCGAGAGTCCTGACGGGTTTTTGGAAAGTTTCCTGGCGCTCCCTGGCCCAAAAGTGTTTTTTGACCGTTTTTGTAATTTTGAAAAAATGCGTAACCACCCCCCCTTACGAAAAAGTCAAAAATTGACTTTCCACAAAAGTCCAATTTTTTGGCATATTTTTGCTGTGCCGAGAGTCCTGACGGGTTTTTGGAAAGTTTCCTGGCGCTCCCTGGCCCAAAAGTGTTTTTTGACCGTTTTTGAAATTTTGAAAAAATGTATAACCACCCCCCCTTACGAAAAGTCAAAAATTGACTTTCCCCAAACGTCCAATTTTTTTGCATATTTGGGCTGTGCCGAGAGTCCTGACGGGTTTTTGGAAAGTTTCCTGGCGCTCCCTGGCCCAAAAGTGTTTTTTGACCGTTTTTGAAATTTTGAAAAAATGCGTAACCACCCCCCCTTACGATAATGTCAAAAATTGACTTTCCCCAAAAGTCCCATTTTTTTGCATATTTGGGCTGTGCTGAGAGTCCTGACTGGTTTTTGGAACGTTTCCCGGCGCTCCCTGGACCAAAAGTGTTTTTTGACCATTTTTGAAATTTTGAAAAAATGCGTAACCACCCCCCCTTACGAAAATGTCAAAAATTGACTTTCCCCAAAAGTCCACTTTTTTTGCATATTTGGGCTGTGCCGAGAGTCCTGATGGGTTTTTGGAACGTTTCCCGGCGCTCCCTGGCCCAAAAGTATTTTTTGACCGTTTTTGAAATTTTGAAAAAATGCGTAACCACCCCCCCTTACGAAAAAGTCAAAAATTGACTTACCCCTAAAGTCCAATTTTTTTGCATATTTGGGCTGTGCCGAGTGTCCTGACGGGTTTTTGGAAAGTTTCCTGGCGCTCCCTGGCCCAAAAGTGTTTTTTGACCGTTTTTGAAATTTTGAAAAAATGTGTAACCACCCCCCCTTACGAAAAGTCAAAAATTGACTTTCCCCAAACGTCCAATTTTTTTGCATATTTGGGCTGTGCCGAGAGTCCTGACGGGTTTTTGGAAAGTTTCCTGGCGCTCCCTGGCCCAAAAGTGTTTTTTGACCGTTTTTGAAATTTTGAAAAAATGCGTAACCACCCCCCCTTACGATAATGTCAAAAATTGACTTTCCCCAAAAGTCCACTTTTTTTGCATATTTGGGCTGTGCCGAGAGTCCTGACAGGTTTTTGGAACGTTTCCCGGCGCTCCCTGGACCAAAAGTGTTTTTTGACCGTTTTTGAAATTTTGAAAAACTGCGTAATCACCCCCCCTTACGATAATGTCAAAAATTGACTTTCCCCAAAAGTCCAATTTTTTTGCATATTTGGGCTGTGCTGAGAGTCCTGACTGGTTTTTGGAACGATTCCCGGCGCTCCCTGGACCAAAAGTGTTTTTTGAGCGTTTTTGAAATTTTTTAAAAATGCGTAACCACCCCCCTTACGAAAATGTCAAAAATTGACTTTCCCCAAAAGTCCAATTTTTTTGCATATTTGGGCTTTGCTGAGAGTCCTGACTGGTTTTTGAAACGTTTCCCGGCGCTCCCTGGCCCAAAAGTGTTTTTTAACCGTTTTTGAAATTTTGAAAATATGCGTAACCACCCCCCCTTACGAAAAAGTCAAAAATTGACTTTCCCCAAAAGTCCAATTTTTTTGCATATTTGGGCTGTGCTGAGAGTCCTGACTGGTTTTTGGAACGTTTCCCGGCGCTCCCTGGACCAAAAGTGTTTTTTGAGCGTTTTTGAAATTTTTTAAAAATGCGTAACCACCCCCCCTTACGAAAATGTCAAAAATTGACTTTCCCCAAAAGTCCAATTTTTTTGCATATTTGGGCTTTGCTGAGAGTCCTGACTGGTTTTTGAAACGTTTCCCGGCGCTCCCTGGCCCAAAAGTGTTTTTTAACCGTTTTTGAAATTTTGAAAAAATTCGTAACCACCCCCCCTTACGAAAAAGTCAAAAATTGACTTTCCCCAAAAGTCCACTTTTTTTGCATATTTGAGTTGTGCCGAGAGTCCTGATGGGTTTTTGGAACGTTTCCCGGCGCTCCCTGGCCCAAAAGTATTTTTTGACCGTTTTTGAAATTTTGAAAAAATGCGTAACCACCCCCCCTTACGAAAAAGTCAAAAATTGACTTTCCCCAAAAGTCCACTTTTTTTGCATATTTGGGCTGTGCCGAGAGTCCTGACGGGTTTTTGAAACGTTTCCCGGCGCTCCCTGGCCCAAAAGTGTTTTTTGACCGTTTTTGAAATTTTGAAAATATGCGTAACCACCCCCCCTTACGAAAAAGTCAAAAATTGACTTTCCCCAAAAGTCGAATTTTTTTGCATATTTGGGCTGTGCCGAGAGTCCTGACGGGTTTTTGGAAAGTTTCCTGTCGCTCCCTGGCCCAAAAGTGTTTTTTGACCGTTTTTGAAATTTTGAAAAAATGCGTAACCACCCCCCCTTACGATAATGTCAAAAATTGACTTTCCCCAAAAGTCCAATTTTTTTGCATATTTGGGCTGTGCTGAGAGTCCTGACTGGTTTTTGGAACGTTTCCCGGCGCTCCCTGGACCAAAAGTGTTTTTTGACCATTTTTGAAATTTTGAAAAAATGCGTAACCACCCCCCCTTACGAAAATGTCAAAAATTGACTTTCCCCAAAAGTCCACTTTTTTTGCATATTTGGGCTGTGCCGAGAGTCCTGATGGGTTTTTGGAACGTTTCCCGGCGCTCCCTGGCCCAAAAGTATTTTTTGACCGTTTTTGAAATTTTGAAAAAATGCGTAACCACCCCCCCTTACGAAAAAGTCAAAAATTGACTTACCCCTAAAGTCCAATTTTTTTGCATATTTGGGCTGTGCCGAGTGTCCTGACGGGTTTTTGGAAAGTTTCCTGGCGCTCCCTGGCCCAAAAGTGTTTTTTGACCGTTTTTGAAATTTTGAAAAAATGTGTAACCACCCCCCCTTACGAAAAGTCAAAAATTGACTTTCCCCAAACGTCAAATTTTTTTGCATATTTGGGCTGTGCCGAGAGTCCTGACGGGTTTTTGGAAAGTTTCTTGGCGCTCCCTGGCCCAAAAGTGTTTTTTGACCGTTTTTGAAATTTTGAAAAAATGCGTAACCACCCCCCCTTACGATAATGTCAAAAATTGACTTTCCCCAAAAGTCCAATTTTTTTGCTTATTTGGGCTGTGCTGAGAGTCCTGACTGGTTTTTGGAACGTTTCCCGGCGCTCCCTGGACCAAAAGTGTTTTTTGACCATTTTTGAAATTTTGAAAAAATGCGTAACCACCCCCCCTTACGAAAATGTCAAAAATTGACTTTCCCCAAAAGTCCACTTTTTTTGCATATTTGGGCTGTGCCGAGAGTCCTGATGGGTTTTTGGAACGTTTCCCGGCGCTCCCTGGCCCAAAAGTATTTTTTGACCGTTTTTGAAATTTTGAAAAAATGCGTAACCACCCCCCCTTACGAAAAAGTCAAAAATTGACTTACCCCTAAAGTCCAATTTTTTTGCATATTTGGGCTTTGCTGAGAGTCCTGACTGGTTTTTGAAACGTTTCCCGGCGCTCCCTGGCCCAAAAGTGTTTTTTAACCGTTTTTGAAATTTTGAAAAAATTCGTAACCACCCCCCCTTACGAAAAAGTCAAAAATTGACTTTCCCCAAAAGTCCACTTTTTTTGCATATTTGAGTTGTGCCGAGAGTCCTGATGGGTTTTTGGAACGTTTCCCGGCGCTCCCTGGCCCAAAAGTATTTTTTGACCGTTTTTGAAATTTTGAAAAAATGCGTAACCACCCCCCCTTACGAAAAAGTCAAAAATTGACTTTCCCCAAAAGTCCACTTTTTTTGCATATTTGGGCTGTGCCGAGAGTCCTGACGGGTTTTTGAAACGTTTCCCGGCGCTCCCTGGCCCAAAAGTGTTTTTTGACCGTTTTTGAAATTTTGAAAATATGCGTAACCACCCCCCCTTAACGAAAAAGTCAAAAATTGACTTTCCCCAAAAGTCGAATTTTTTTGCATATTTTGGCTGTGCCGAGAGTCCTGACAGGTTTTTGGAACGTTTCCCAGCGCTCCCTGGCCCAAAAGTGTTTTTTGAGCGTTTTTGAAATTTTGAAAAAATGCGTAACCACCCCCCCTTACGAAAAAGTCAAAAATTGACTTTCCCCAAAAGTCCAATTTTTTTGCATATTTGAGTTGTGCCGAGAGTCCTGACAGGTTTTTGGAAAGTTTCCTGGCACTCCCTGGCCCAAAAGTGTTATATGACCGTTTTTGAAATTTTGAAAAAATGCGTAACCAACCCCCCTTACGAAAAAGTCAAAAATTGACTTTCCCCAAAAGTCCAATTTTTTTGCATATTTGGGCTGTGCCGAGAGTCCTGACGGGTTTTTGGAAAGTTTCCTGGCGCTCCCTGGCCCAAAAGTGTTTTTTGACCGTTTTTGTAATTTTGAAAAAATGCGTAACCACCCCCCCTTACGAAAAAGTCAAAAATTGACTTTCCCCAAAAGTCCAATTTTTTTGCATATTTTTGCTGTGCCGAGAGTCCTGACGGGTTTTTGGAAAGTTTCCTGGCGCTCCCTGGCCCAAAAGTGTTTTTTGACCGTTTTTGAAATTTTGAAAAAATGTGTAACCACCCCCCCTTACGAAAAGTCAAAAATTGACTTTCCCCAAACGTCCAATTTTTTTGCATATTTGGGCTGTGCCGAGAGTCCTGACGGGTTTTTGGAAAGTTTCCTGGCGCTCCCTGGCCCAAAAGTGTTTTTTGACCGTTTTTGAAATTTTGAAAAAATGCGTAACCACCCCCCCTTACGATAATGTCAAAAATTGACTTTCCCCAAAAGTCCCATTTTTTTGCATATTTGGGCTGTGCTGAGAGTCCTGACTGGTTTTTGGAACGTTTCCCGGCGCTCCCTGGACCAAAAGTGTTTTTTGACCATTTTTGAAATTTTGAAAAAATGCGTAACCACCCCCCCTTACGAAAATGTCAAAAATTGACTTTCCCCAAAAGTCCACTTTTTTTGCATATTTGGGCTGTGCCGAGAGTCCTGATGGGTTTTTGGAACGTTTCCCGGCGCTCCCTGGCCCAAAAGTATTTTTTGACCGTTTTTGAAATTTTGAAAAAATGCGTAACCACCCCCCCTTACGAAAAAGTCAAAAATTGACTTACCCCTAAAGTCCAATTTTTTTGCATATTTGGGCTGTGCCGAGAGTCCTGACGGGTTTTTGGAAAGTTTCCTGGCGCTCCCTGGCCCAAAAGTGTTTTTTGACCGTTTTTGAAATTTTGAAAAAATGTGTAACCACCCCCCCTTACGAAAAGTCAAAAATTGACTTTCCCCAAACGTCCAATTTTTTTGCATATTTGGGCTGTGCCGAGAGTCCTGACGGGTTTTTGGAAAGTTTCCTGGCGCTCCCTGGCCCAAAAGTGTTTTTTGACCGTTTTTGAAATTTTGAAAAAATGCGTAACCACCCCCCCTTACGATAATGTCAAAAATTGACTTTCCCCAAAAGTCCACTTTTTTTGCATATTTGGGCTGTGCCGAGAGTCCTGACAGGTTTTTGGAACGTTTCCCAGCGCTCCCTGGCCCAAAAGTGTTTTTTGACCGTTTTTGAAATTTTGAAAAACTGCGTAATCACCCCCCCTTACGATAATGTCAAAAATTGACTTTCCCCAAAAGTCCAATTTTTTTGCATATTTGGGCTGTGCTGAGAGTCCTGACTGGTTTTTGGAACGATTCCCGGCGCTCCCTGGACCAAAAGTGTTTTTTGAGCGTTTTTGAAATTTTTTAAAAATGCGTAACCACCCCCCTACGAAAATGTCAAAAATTGACTTTCCCCAAAAGTCCAATTTTTTTGCATATTTGGGCTTTGCTGAGAGTCCTGACTGGTTTTTGAAACGTTTTCCGGCGCTCCCTGGCCCAAAAGTGTTTTTTAACCGTTTTTGAAATTTTGAAAAAATGCGTAACCACTCCCCCTTACGAAAAAGTCAAAAATTGACTTTCCCCAAAAGTCCACTTTTTTTGCATATTTGAGTTGTGCCGAGAGTCCTGATGGGTTTTTGGAACGTTTCCCGGCGCTCCCTGGCCCAAAAGTATTTTTTGACCGTTTTCGAAATTTTGAAAAAATTCGTAACCACCCCCCCTTACGAAAAAGTCAAAAATTGACTTTCCCCAAAAGTCCAATTTTTTTGCATATTTTTGCTGTGCCGAGAGTCCTGACGGGTTTTTGGAAAGTTTCCTGGCGCTCCCTGGCCCAAAAGTGTTTTTTGACCGTTTTTGAAATTTTGAAAAAATGTGTAACCACCCCCCCTTACGAAAAGTCAAAAATTGACTTTCCCCAAACGTCCACTTTTTTTGCATATTTGGGCTGTGCCGAGAGTCCTGACGGGTTTTTGAAACGTTTCCCGGCGCTCCCTGGCCCAAAAGTGTTTTTTGACCGTTTTTGAAATTTTGAAAATATGCGTAACCACCCCCCCTTACGAAAAAGTCAAAAATTGACTTTCCCCAAAAGTCCAATTTTTTTGCATATTTGGGCTGTGCTGAGAGTCCTGACTGGTTTTTGGAACGTTTCCCGGCGCTCCCTGGACCAAAAGTGTTTTTTGAGCGTTTTTGAAATTTTTTAAAAATGCGTAACCACCCCCCCTTACGAAAATGTCAAAAATTGACTTTCCCCAAAAGTCCAATTTTTTTGCATATTTGGGCTTTGCTGAGAGTCCTGACTGGTTTTTGAAACGTTTCCCGGCGCTCCCTGGCCCAAAAGTGTTTTTTAACCGTTTTTGAAATTTTGAAAAAATTCGTAACCACCCCCCCTTACGAAAAAGTCAAAAATTGACTTTCCCCAAAAGTCCACTTTTTTTGCATATTTGAGTTGTGCCGAGAGTCCTGATGGGTTTTTGGAACGTTTCCCGGCGCTCCCTGGCCCAAAAGTATTTTTTGACCGTTTTTGAAATTTTGAAAAAATGCGTAACCACCCCCCCTTACGAAAAAGTCAAAAATTGACTTTCCCCAAAAGTCCACTTTTTTTGCATATTTGGGCTGTGCCGAGAGTCCTGACGGGTTTTTGAAACGTTTCCCGGCGCTCCCTGGCCCAAAAGTGTTTTTTGACCGTTTTTGAAATTTTGAAAATATGCGTAACCACCCCCCCTTACGAAAAAGTCAAAAATTGACTTTCCCCAAAAGTCGAATTTTTTTGCATATTTGGGCTGTGCCGAGAGTCCTGACGGGTTTTTGGAAAGTTTCCTGTCGCTCCCTGGCCCAAAAGTGTTTTTTGACCGTTTTTGAAATTTTGAAAAAATGCGTAACCACCCCCCCTTACGATAATGTCAAAAATTGACTTTCCCCAAAAGTCCAATTTTTTTGCATATTTGGGCTGTGCTGAGAGTCCTGACTGGTTTTTGGAACGTTTCCCGGCGCTCCCTGGACCAAAAGTGTTTTTTGACCATTTTTGAAATTTTGAAAAAATGCGTAACCACCCCCCCTTACGAAAATGTCAAAAATTGACTTTCCCCAAAAGTCCACTTTTTTTGCATATTTGGGCTGTGCCGAGAGTCCTGATGGGTTTTTGGAACGTTTCCCGGCGCTCCCTGGCCCAAAAGTATTTTTTGACCGTTTTTGAAATTTTGAAAAAATGCGTAACCACCCCCCCTTACGAAAAAGTCAAAAATTGACTTACCCCTAAAGTCCAATTTTTTTGCATATTTGGGCTGTGCCGAGTGTCCTGACGGGTTTTTGGAAAGTTTCCTGGCGCTCCCTGGCCCAAAAGTGTTTTTTGACCGTTTTTGAAATTTTGAAAAAATGTGTAACCACCCCCCCTTACGAAAAGTCAAAAATTGACTTTCCCCAAACGTCAAATTTTTTTGCATATTTGGGCTGTGCCGAGAGTCCTGACGGGTTTTTGGAAAGTTTCTTGGCGCTCCCTGGCCCAAAAGTGTTTTTTGACCGTTTTTGAAATTTTGAAAAAATGCGTAACCACCCCCCCTTACGATAATGTCAAAAATTGACTTTCCCCAAAAGTCCAATTTTTTTGCATATTTGGGCTGTGCTGAGAGTCCTGACTGGTTTTTGGAACGTTTCCCGGCGCTCCCTGGACCAAAAGTGTTTTTTGACCAATTTTGAAATTTTGAAAAAATGCGTAACCACCCCCCCTTACGAAAAAGTCAAAAATTGACTTTCCCCAAAAGTCCACTTTTTTTGCATATTTGGGCTGTGCCGAGAGTCCTGACGGGTTTTTGAAACGTTTCCCGGCGCTCCCTGGCCCAAAAGTGTTTTTTGACCGTTTTTGAAATTTTGAAAATATGCGTAACCACCCCCCCTTACGAAAAAGTCAAAAATTGACTTTCCCCAAAAGTCGAATTTTTTTGCATATTTGGGCTGTGCCGAGAGTCCTGACAGGTTTTTGGAACGTTTCCCAGCGCTCCCTGGCCCAAAAGTGTTTTTTGAGCGTTTTTGAAATTTTGAAAAAATGCGTAACCACCCCCCCTTACGAAAAAGTCAAAAATTGACTTTCCCCAAAAGTCCAATTTTTTTGCATATTTGAGTTGTGCCGAGAGTCCTGACAGGTTTTTGGAAAGTTTCCTGGCACTCCCTGGCCCAAAAGTGTTATATGACCGTTTTTGAAATTTTGAAAAAATGCGTAACCAACCCCCCTTACGAAAAAGTCAAAAATTGACTTTCCCCAAAAGTCCACTTTTTTTGCATATTTGGGCTGTGCCGAGAGTCCTGACGGGTTTTTGAAACGTTTCCCGGCGCTCCCTGGCCCAAAAGTGTTTTTTGACCGTTTTTGAAATTTTGAAAATATGCGTAACCACCCCCCCTTACAAAAAAGTCAAAAATTGACTTTCCCCAAAAGTCGAATTTTTTTGCATATTTGGGCTGTGCCGAGAGTCCTGACAGGTTTTTGGAACGTTTCCCAGCGCTCCCTGGCCCAAAAGTGTTTTTTGAGCGTTTTTGAAATTTTGAAAAAATGCGTAACCACCCCCCCTTACGAAAAAGTCAAAAATTGACTTTCCCCAAAAGTCCAATTTTTTTGCATATTTGAGTTGTGCCGAGAGTCCTGACAGGTTTTTGGAAAGTTTCCTGGCACTCCCTGGCCCAAAAGTGTTATATGACCGTTTTTGAAATTTTGAAAAAATGCGTAACCAACCCCCCTTACGAAAAAGTCAAAAATTGACTTTCCCCAAAAGTCCAATTTTTTTGCATATTTGGGCTGTGCCGAGAGTCCTGACGGGTTTTTGGAAAGTTTCCTGGCGCTCCCTGGCCCAAAAGTGTTTTTTGACCGTTTTTGTAATTTTGAAAAAATGCGTAACCACCCCCCCTTACGAAAAAGTCAAAAATTGACTTTCCCCAAAAGTCGAATTTTTTTGCATATTTGGGCTGTGCCGAGAGTCCTGACAGGTTTTTGGAACGTTTCCCAGCGCTCCCTGGCCCAAAAGTATTTTTTGACCGTTTTTGAAATTTTGAAAAAATGCGTAACCACCCCCCCTTACGAAAAAGTCAAAAATTGACTTTCCCCAAAAGTCCAATTTTTTTGCATATTTGAGTTGTGCCGAGAGTCCTGACAGGTTTTTGGAAAGTTTCCTGGCACTCCCTGGCCCAAAAGTGATATATGACCGTTTTTGAAATTTTGAAAAAATGCGTAACCACCCCCCCTTACGAAAAAGTCAAAAATTGACTTTCCCCAAAAGTCCAATTTTTTTGCATATTTGGGCTGTGCCGAGAGTCCTGACGGGTTTTTGGAAAGTTTCCTGGCGCTCCCTGGCCCAAAAGTGTTTTTTGAGCGTTTTTGAAATTTTGAAAAAATGCGTAACCACCCCCCCTTACGAAAAAGTCAAAAATTGACTTTCCCCAAAAGTCCAATTTTTTTGCATATTTTTGCTGTGCCGAGAGTCCTGACGGGTTTTTGGAAAGTTTCCTGGCGCTCCCTGGCCCAAAAGTGTTTTTTGACCGTTTTTGAAATTTTGAAAAAATGTGTAACCACCCCCCCTTACGAAAAGTCAAAAATTGACTTTCCCCAAACGTCCAATTTTTTTGCATATTTGGGCTGTGCCGAGAGTCCTGACGGGTTTTTGGAAAGTTTCCTGGCGCTCCCTGGCCCAAAAGTGTTTTTTGACCGTTTTTGAAATTTTGAAAAAATGCGTAACCACCCCCCCTTACGATAATGTCAAAAATTGACTTTCCCCAAAAGTCCAAATTTTTTGCATATTTGGGCTGTGCTGAGAGTCCTGACTGGTTGTTGGAACGTTTCCCGGCGCTCCCTGGACCAAAAGTGTTTTTTGACCATTTTTGAAATTTTGAAAAAATGCGTAACCACCCCCCCTTACGAAAATGTCAAAAATTGACTTTCCCCAAAAGTCCACTTTTTTTGCATATTTGGGCTGTGCCGAGAGTCCTGATGGGTTTTTGGAACGTTTCCCGGCGCTCCCTGGCCCAAAAGTATTTTTTGACCGTTTTTGACATTTTGAAAAAATGCGTAACCACCCCCCCTTACGAAAAAGTCAAAAATTGACTTACCCCTAAAGTCCAATTTTTTTGCATATTTGGGCTGTGCCGAGTGTCCTGACGGGTTTTTGGAAAGTTTCCTGGCGCTCCCTGGCCCAAAAGTGTTTTTTGACCGTTTTTGAAATTTTGAAAAAATGTGTAACCACCCCCCCTTACGAAAAGTCAAAAATTGACTTTCCCCAAACGTCAAATTTTTTTGCATATTTGGGCTGTGCCGAGAGTCCTGACGGGTTTTTGGAAAGTTTCTTGGCGCTCCCTGGCCCAAAAGTGTTTTTTGACCGTTTTTGAAATTTTGAAAAAATGCGTAACCACCCCCCCTTACGATAATGTCAAAAATTGACTTTCCCCAAAAGTCCAATTTTTTTGCATATTTGGGCTGTGCTGAGAGTCCTGACTGGTTTTTGGAACGTTTCCCGGCGCTCCCTGGACCAAAAGTGTTTTTTGACCAATTTTGAAATTTTGAAAAAATGCGTAACCACCCCCCCTTACGAAAATGTCAAAAATTGACTTTCCCCAAAAGTCCACTTTTTTTGCATATTTGGGCTGTGCCGAGAGTCCTGATGGGTTTTTGGAACGTTTCCTGGCGCTCCCTGGCCCAAAAGTATTTTTTGACCGTTTTTGAAATTTTGAAAAAATGCGTAACCACCCCCCCTTACGAAAAAGTCAAAAATTGACTTTCCCCAAAAGTCCACTTTTTTTGCATATTTGGGCTGTGCCGAGAGTCCTGACGGGTTTTTAAAACGTTTCCCGGCGCTCCCTGGCCCAAAAGTGTTTTTTGACCGTTTTTGAAATTTTGAAAATATGCGTAACCACCCCCCCTTACGAAAAAGTCAAAAATTGACTTTCCCCAAAAGTCGAATTTTTTTGCATATTTGGGCTGTGCCGAGAGTCCTGACAGGTTTTTGGAACGTTTCCCAGCGCTCCCTGGCCCAAAAGTGTTTTTTGAGCGTTTTTGAAATTTTGAAAAAATGCGTAACCACCCCCCCTTACGAAAAAGTCAAAAATTGACTTTCCCCAAAAGTCCAATTTTTTTGCATATTTGAGTTGTGCCGAGAGTCCTGACAGGTTTTTGGAAAGTTTCCTGGCACTCCCTGGCCCAAAAGTGTTATATGACCGTTTTTGAAATTTTGAAAAAATGCGTAACCACCCCCCCTTACGAAAAAGTCAAAAATTGACTTTCCCCAAAAGTCCAATTTTTTTGCATATTTGGGCTGTGCCGAGAGTCCTGACGGGTTTTTGGAAAGTTTCCTGGCGCTCCCTGGCCCAAAAGTGTTTTTTGACCGTTTTTGAAATTTTGAAAAAATGTGTAACCACCCCCCCTTACGAAAAGTCAAAAATTGACTTTCCCCAAACGTCCAATTTTTTTGCATATTTGGGCTGTGCCGAGAGTCCTGACGGGTTTTTGGAAAGTTTCCTGGCGCTCCCTGGCCCAAAAGTGTTTTTTGACCGTTTTTGAAATTTTGAAAAAATGCGTAACCACCCCCCCTTACGATAATGTCAAAAATTGACTTTCCCCAAAAGTCCAATTTTTTTGCATATTTGGGCTGTGCTGAGAGTCCTGACTGGTTTTTGGAACGTTTCCCGGCGCTCCCTGGACCAAAAGTGTTTTTTGAGCGTTTTTGAAATTTTTTAAAAATGCGTAACCACCCCCCCTTACGAAAATGTCAAAAATTGACTTTCCCCAAAAGTCCAATTTTTTTGCATATCTGGGCTTTGCTGAGAGTCCTGACTGGTTTTTGAAACGTTTCCCGGCGCTCCCTGGCCCAAAAGTGTTTTTTAACCGTTTTTGAAATTTTGAAAAAATTCGTAACCACCCCCCCTTACGAAAAAGTCAAAAATTGACTTTCCCCAAAAGTCCACTTTTTTTGCATATTTGAGTTGTGCCGAGAGTCCTGATGGGTTTTTGGAACGTTTCCCGGCGCTCCCTGGCCCAAAAGTATTTTTTGACCGTTTTTGAAATTTTGAAAAAATGCGTAACCACCCCCCCTTACGAAAAAGTCAAAAATTGACTTTCCCCAAAAGTCCACTTTTTTTGCATATTTGGGCTGTGCCGAGAGTCCTGACGGGTTTTTGAAACGTTTCCCGGCGCTCCCTGGCCCAAAAGTGTTTTTTGACCGTTTTTGAAATTTTGAAAATATGCGTAACCACCCCCCCTTACGAAAAAGTCAAAAATTGACTTTCCCCAAAAGTCGAATTTTTTTGCATATTTGGGCTGTGCCGAGAGTCCTGACAGGTTTTTGGAACGTTTCCCAGCGCTCCCTGGCCCAAAAGTGTTTTTTGAGCGTTTTTGAAATTTTGAAAAAATGCGTAACCACCCCCCCTTACGAAAAAGTCAAAAATTGACTTTTCCCAAAAGTCCAATTTTTTTGCATATTTGAGTTGTGCCGAGAGTCCTGACAGGTTTTTGGAAAGTTTCCTGGCACTCCCTGGCCCAAAAGTGTTATATGACCGTTTTTGAAATTTTGAAAAAATGCGTAACCAACCCCCCTTACGAAAAAGTCAAAAATTGACTTTCCCCAAAAGTCCAATTTTTTTGCATATTTGGGCTGTGCCGAGAGTCCTGACGGGTTTTTGGAAAGTTTCCTGGCGCTCCCTGGCCCAAAAGTGTTTTTTGACCGTTTTTGTAATTTAGAAAAAATGCGTAACCACCCCCCCTTACGAAAAAGTCAAAAATTGACTTTCCCCAAAAGTCCAATTTTTTTGCATATTTTTGCTGTGCCGAGAGTCCTGACGGGTTTTTGGAAAGTTTCCTGGCGCTCCCTGGCCCAAAAGTGTTTTTTGACCGTTTTTGAAATTTTGAAAAAATGTGTAACCACCCCCCCTTACGAAAAGTCAAAAATTGACTTTCCCCAAACGTCCAATTTTTTTGCATATTTGGGCTGTGCCGAGAGTCCTGACGGGTTTTTGGAAAGTTTCCTGGCGCTCCCTGGCCCAAAAGTGTTTTTTGACCGTTTTTGAAATTTTGAAAAAATGCGTAACCACCCCCCCTTACGATAATGTCAAAAATTGACTTTCCCCAAAAGTCCAATTTTTTTGCATATTTGGGCTGTGCTGAGAGTCCTGACTGGTTTTTGGAACGTTTCCCGGCGCTCCCTGGACCAAAAGTGTTTTTTGACCATTTTTGAAATTTTGAAAAAATGCGTAACCACCCCCCCTTACGAAAATGTCAAAAATTGACTTTCCCCAAAAGTCCACTTTTTTTGCATATTTGGGCTGTGCCGAGAGTCCTGATGGGTTTTTGGAACGTTTCCCGGCGCTCCCTGTCCCAAAAGTATTTTTTGACCATTTTTGAAATTTTGAAAAAATGCGTAACCACCCCCCCTTACGAAAAATTCAAAAATTGACTTTCCCCAAAAGTCCAATTTTTTTGCATATTTGAGGTGTGCCGAGAGTCCTGACGGGTTTTTGGAAAGTTTCCTGGCGCTCCCTGGCCCAAAAGTGTTTTTTGACCGTTTTTGAAATTTTGAAAAAATGCGTAACCACCCCCCCTTACGAAAAAGTCAAAAATTGACTTTCCCCAAAAGTCCACTTTTTTTGCATATTTGGGGTGTGCCGAGAGTCCTGACTGGGTTTTGGAACGTTTTCCGGCTCTCCCTGGCCCAAAAGTGTTTTTTGACCGTTTTTGAAATTTTGAAAAAATGCGTAACCACCCCCCCTTACGATAATGTCAAAAATTGACTTTCCCCAAAAGTCCAATTTTTTTGCATATTTGGGCTTTGCTGAGAGTCCTGACTGGTTTTTTAAACGTTTCCCGGCGCTCCCTGGCCCAAAAGTGTTTTTTAACCGTTTTTGAAATTTTGAAAAAATTCGTAACCACCCCCCCTTACGAAAAAGTCAAAATTGACTTTCCCCAAAAGTCCACTTTTTTTGCATATTTGGGCTGTGCCGAGAGTCCTGATGGGTTTTTGGAACGTTTCCCGGCGCTCCCTGGCCCAAAAGTATTTTTTGACCGTTTTTGAAATTTTGAAAAAATGCGTAACCACCCCCCCTTACGAAAAGTCAAAAATTGACTTTCCCCAAAAGTCCAATTTTTTTGCATATTTGGGCTGTGCTGAGAGTCCTGACTGGTTTTTGGAACGTTTCCCGGCGCTCCCTGGACCAAAAGTGTTTTTTGACCAATTTTGAAATTTTGAAAAAATGCGTAACCACCCCCCCTTACGAAAATGTCAAAAATTGACTTTCCCCAAAAGTCCACTTTTTTTGCATATTTGGGCTGTGCCGAGAGTCCTGATGGGTTTTTGGAACGTTTCCCGGCGCTCCCTGGCCCAAAAGTATTTTTTGACCGTTTTTGAAATTTTGAAAAAATGCGTAACCACCCCCCCTTACGAAAAAGTCAAAAATTGACTTTCCCCAAAAGTCCACTTTTTTTGCATATTTGGGCTGTGCCGAGAGTCCTGACGGGTTTTTGAAACGTTTCCCGGCGCTCCCTGGCCCAAAAGTGTTTTTTGACCGTTTTTGAAATTTTGAAAATATGCGTAACCACCCCCCCTTACGAAAAAGTCAAAAATTGACTTTCCCCAAAAGTCGAATTTTTTTGCATATTTGGGCTGTGCCGAGAGTCCTGACAGGTTTTTGGAACGTTTCCCAGCGCTCCCTGGCCCAAAAGTGTTTTTTGAGCGTTTTTGAAATTTTGAAAAAATGCGTAACCACCCCCCCTTACGAAAAAGTCAAAAATTGACTTTCCCCAAAAGTCCAATTTTTTTGCATATTTGAGTTGTGCCGAGAGTCCTGACAGGTTTTTGGAAAGTTTCCTGGCACTCACTGGCCCAAAAGTGTTATATGACCGTTTTTGAAATTTTGAAAAAATGCGTAACCAACCCCCCTTACGAAAAAGTCAAAAATTGACTTTCCCCAAAAGTCCACTTTTTTTGCATATTTGGGCTGTGCCGAGAGTCCTGACGGGTTTTTGAAACGTTTCCCGGCGCTCCCTGGCCCAAAAGTGTTTTTTGACCGTTTTTGAAATTTTGAAAATATGCGTAACCACCCCCCCTTACGAAAAAGTCAAAAATTGACTTTCCCCAAAAGTCGAATTTTTTTGCATATTTGGGCTGTGCCGAGAGTCCTGACAGGTTTTTGGAACGTTTCCCAGCGCTCCCTGGCCCAAAAGTGTTTTTTGAGCGTTTTTGAAATTTTGAAAAAATGCGTAACCACCCCCCCTTACGAAAAAGTCAAAAATTGACTTTCCCCAAAAGTCCAATTTTTTTGCATATTTGAGTTGTGCCGAGAGTCCTGACAGGTTTTTGGAAAGTTTCCTGGCACTCCCTGGCCCAAAAGTGTTATATGACCGTTTTTGAAATTTTGAAAAAATGCGTAACCAACCCCCCTTACGAAAAAGTCAAAAATTGACTTTCCCCAAAAGTCCAATTTTTTTGCATATTTGGGCTGTGCCGAGAGTCCTGACGGGTTTTTGGAAAGTTTCCTGGCGCTCCCTGGCCCAAAAGTGTTTTTTGACCGTTTTTGTAATTTTGAAAAAATGCGTAACCACCCCCCCTTACGAAAAAGTCAAAAATTGACTTTCCCCAAAAGTCGAATTTTTTTGCATATTTGGGCTGTGCCGAGAGTCCTGACAGGTTTTTGGAACGTTTCCCAGCGCTCCCTGGCCCAAAAGTATTTTTTGACCGTTTTTGAAATTTTGAAAAAATGCGTAACCACCCCCCCTTACGAAAAAGTCAAAAATTGACTTTCCCCAAAAGTCCAATTTTTTTGCATATTTGAGTTGTGCCGAGAGTCCTGACAGGTTTTTGGAAAGTTTCCTGGCACTCCCTGGCCCAAAAGTGTTATATTACCGTTTTTGAAATTTTGAAAAAATGCGTAACCACCCCCCCTTACGAAAAAGTCAAAAATTGACTTTCCCCAAAAGTCCAATTTTTTTGCATATTTGGGCTGTGCCGAGAGTCCTGACGGGTTTTTGGAAAGTTTCCTGGCGCTCCCTGGCCCAAAAGTGTTTTTTGAGCGTTTTTGAAATTTTGAAAAAATGCGTAACCACCCCCCCTTACGAAAAAGTCAAAAATTGACTTTCCCCAAAAGTCCAATTTTTTTGCATATTTTTGCTGTGCCGAGAGTCCTGACGGGTTTTTGGAAAGTTTCCTGGCGCTCCCTGGCCCAAAAGTGTTTTTTGACCGTTTTTGAAATTTTGAAAAAATGTGTAACCACCCCCCCTTACGAAAAGTCAAAAATTGACTTTCCCCAAACGTCCAATTTTTTTGCATATTTGGGCTGTGCCGAGAGTCCTGACGGGTTTTTGGAAAGTTTCCTGGCGCTCCCTGGCCCAAAAGTGTTTTTTGACCGTTTTTGAAATTTTGAAAAAATGCGTAACCACCCCCCCTTACGATAATGTCAAAAATTGACTTTCCCCAAAAGTCCAAATTTTTTGCATATTTGGGCTGTGCTGAGAGTCCTGACTGGTTGTTGGAACGTTTCCCGGCGCTCCCTGGACCAAAAGTGTTTTTTGACCATTTTTGAAATTTTGAAAAAATGCGTAACCACCCCCCCTTACGAAAATGTCAAAAATTGACTTTCCCCAAAAGTCCACTTTTTTTGCATATTTGGGCTGTGCCGAGAGTCCTGATGGGTTTTTGGAACGTTTCCCGGCGCTCCCTGGCCCAAAAGTATTTTTTGACCGTTTTTGACATTTTGAAAAAATGCGTAACCACCCCCCCTTACGAAAAAGTCAAAAATTGACTTACCCCTAAAGTCCTATTTTTTTGCATATTTGGGCTGTGCCGAGTGTCCTGACGGGTTTTTGGAACGTTTCCCGGCGCTCCCTGGCCCAAAAGTATTTTTTGACCGTTTTTGACATTTTGAAAAAATGCGTAACCACCCCCCCTTACGAAAAAGTCAAAAATTGACTTACCCCTAAAGTCCTATTTTTTTGCATATTTGGGCTGTGCCGAGTGTCCTGACGGGTTTTTGGAAAGTTTCCTGGCGCTCCCTGGCCCAAAAGTATTTTTTGACCGTTTTTGACATTTTGAAAAAATGCGTAACCACCCGCCCTTACGAAAAAGTCAAAAATTGACTTACCCCTAAAGTCCTATTTTTTTGCATATTTGGGCTGTGCTGAGAGTCCTGACTGGTTTTTGGAACGTTTCCCGGCGCTCCCTGGACCAAAAGTGTTTTTTGACCAATTTTGAAATTTTGAAAAAATGCGTAACCACCCCCCCTTACGAAAATGTCAAAAATTGACTTTCCCCAAAAGTCCACTTTTTTTGCATATTTGGGCTGTGCCGAGAGTCCTGATGGGTTTTTGGAACGTTTCCCGGCGCTCCCTGGCCCAAAAGTATTTTTTGACCGTTTTTGAAATTTTGAAAAAATGCGTAACCACCCCCCCTTACGAAAAAGTCAAAAATTGACTTTCCCCAAAAGTCCACTTTTTTTGCATATTTGGGCTGTGCCGAGAGTCCTGACGGGTTTTTGAAACGTTTCCCGGCGCTCCCTGGCCCAAAAGTGTTTTTTGACCGTTTTTGAAATTTTGAAAATATGCGTAACCACCCCCCCTTACGAAAAAGTCAAAAATTGACTTTCCCCAAAAGTCGAATTTTTTTGCATATTTGGGCTGTGCCGAGAGTCCTGACAGGTTTTTGGAACGTTTCCCAGCGCTCCCTGGCCCAAAAGTGTTTTTTGAGCGTTTTTGAAATTTTGAAAAAATGCGTAACCACCCCCCCTTACGAAAAAGTCAAAAATTGACTTTCCCCAAAAGTCCAATTTTTTTGCATATTTGAGTTGTGCCGAGAGTCCTGACAGGTTTTTGGAAAGTTTCCTGGCACTCCCTGGCCCAAAAGTGTTATATGACCGTTTTTGAAATTTTGAAAAAATGCGTAACCAACCCCCCTTACGAAAAAGTCAAAAATTGACTTTCCCCAAAAGTCCACTTTTTTTGCATATTTGGGCTGTGCCGAGAGTCCTGACGGGTTTTTGAAACGTTTCCCGGCGCTCCCTGGCCCAAAAGTGTTTTTTGACCGTTTTTGAAATTTTGAAAATATGCGTAACCACCCCCCCTTACGAAAAAGTCAAAAATTGACTTTCCCCAAAAGTCGAATTTTTTTGCATATTTGGGCTGTGCCGAGAGTCCTGACAGGTTTTTGGAACGTTTCCCAGCGCTCCCTGGCCCAAAAGTGTTTTTTGAGCGTTTTTGAAATTTTGAAAAAATGCGTAACCACCCCCCCTTACGAAAAAGTCAAAAATTGACTTTCCCCAAAAGTCCAATTTTTTTGCATATTTGAGTTGTGCCGAGAGTCCTGACAGGTTTTTGGAAAGTTTCCTGGCACTCCCTGGCCCAAAAGTGTTATATGACCGTTTTTGAAATTTTGAAAAAATGCGTAACCAACCCCCCTTACGAAAAAGTCAAAAATTGACTTTCCCCAAAAGTCCAATTTTTTTGCATATTTGGGCTGTGCCGAGAGTCCTGACGGGTTTTTGGAAAGTTTCCTGGCGCTCCCTGGCCCAAAAGTGTTTTTTGACCGTTTTTGTAATTTTGAAAAAATGCGTAACCACCCCCCCTTACGAAAAAGTCAAAAATTGACTTTCCCCAAAAGTCGAATTTTTTTGCATATTTGGGCTGTGCCGAGAGTCCTGACAGGTTTTTGGAACGTTTCCCAGCGCTCCCTGGCCCAAAAGTATTTTTTGACCGTTTTTGAAATTTTGAAAAAATGCGTAACCACCCCCCCTTACGAAAAAGTCAAAAATTGACTTTCCCCAAAAGTCCAATTTTTTTGCATATTTGAGTTGTGCCGAGAGTCCTGACAGGTTTTTGGAAAGTTTCCTGGCACTCCCTGGCCCAAAAGTGTTATATGACCGTTTTTGAAATTTTGAAAAAATGCGTAACCACCCCCCCTTACGAAAAAGTCAAAAATTGACTTTCCCCAAAAGTCCAATTTTTTTGCATATTTGGGCTGTGCCGAGAGTCCTGACGGGTTTTTGGAAAGTTTCCTGGCGCTCCCTGGCCCAAAAGTGTTTTTTGAGCGTTTTTGAAATTTTGAAAAAATGCGTAACCACCCCCCCTTACGAAAAAGTCAAAAATTGACTTTCCCCAAAAGTCCAATTTTTTTGCATATTTTTGCTGTGCCGAGAGTCCTGACGGGTTTTTGGAAAGTTTCCTGGCGCTCCCTGGCCCAAAAGTGTTTTTTGACCGTTTTTGAAATTTTGAAAAAATGTGTAACCACCCCCCCTTACGAAAAGTCAAAAATTGACTTTCCCCAAACGTCCAATTTTTTTGCATATTTGGGCTGTGCCGAGAGTCCTGACGGGTTTTTGGAAAGTTTCCTGGCGCTCCCTGGCCCAAAAGTGTTTTTTGACCGTTTTTGAAATTTTGAAAAAATGCGTAACCACCCCCCCTTACGATAATGTCAAAAATTGACTTTCCCCAAAAGTCCAAATTTTTTGCATATTTGGGCTGTGCTGAGAGTCCTGACTGGTTGTTGGAACGTTTCCTGGCGCTCCCTGGACCAAAAGTGTTTTTTGACCATTTTTGAAATTTTGAAAAAATGCGTAACCACCCCCCCTTACGAAAATGTCAAAAATTGACTTTCCCCAAAAGTCCACTTTTTTTGCATATTTGGGCTGTGCCGAGAGTCCTGATGGGTTTTTGGAACGTTTCCCGGCGCTCCCTGGCCCAAAAGTATTTTTTGACCGTTTTTGACATTTTGAAAAAATGCGTAACCACCCCCCCTTACGAAAAAGTCAAAAATTGACTTACCCCTAAAGTCCTATTTTTTTGCATATTTGGGCTGTGCCGAGTGTCCTGACGGGTTTTTGGAAAGTTTCCTGGCGCTCCCTGGCCCAAAAGTGTTTTTTGACCGTTTTTGAAATTTTGAAAAAATGTGTAACCACCCCCCCTTACGAAAAGTCAAAAATTGACTTTCCCCAAACGTCAAATTTTTTTGCATATTTGGGCTGTGCCGAGAGTCCTGACGGGTTTTTGGAAAGTTTCTTGGCGCTCCCTGGCCCAAAAGTGTTTTTTGACCGTTTTTGAAATTTTGAAAAAATGCGTAACCACCCCCCCTTACGATAATGTCAAAAATTGACTTTCCCCAAAAGTCCAATTTTTTTGCATATTTGGGCTGTGCTGAGAGTCCTGACTGGTTTTTGGAACGTTTCCCGGCGCTCCCTGGACCAAAAGTGTTTTTTGACCAATTTTGAAATTTTGAAAAAATGCGTAACCACCCCCCCTTACGAAAATGTCAAAAATTGACTTTCCCCAAAAGTCCACTTTTTTTGCATATTTGGGCTGTGCCGAGAGTCCTGATGGGTTTTTGGAACGTTTCCCGGCGCTCCCTGGCCCAAAAGTATTTTTTGACCGTTTTTGAAATTTTGAAAAAATGCGTAACCACCCCCCCTTACGAAAAAGTCAAAAATTGACTTTCCCCAAAAGTCCACTTTTTTTGCATATTTGGGCTGTGCCGAGAGTCCTGACGGGTTTTTGAAACGTTTCCCGGCGCTCCCTGGCCCAAAAGTGTTTTTTGACCGTTTTTGAAATTTTGAAAATATGCGTAACCACCCCCCCTTACGAAAAAGTCAAAAATTGACTTTCCCCAAAAGTCGAATTTTTTTGCATATTTGGGCTGTGCCGAGAGTCCTGACAGGTTTTTGGAACGTTTCCCAGCGCTCCCTGGCCCAAAAGTGTTTTTTGAGCGTTTTTGAAATTTTGAAAAAATGCGTAACCACCCCCCCTTACGAAAAAGTCAAAAATTGACTTTCCCCAAAAGTCCAATTTTTTTGCATATTTGAGTTGTGCCGAGAGTCCTGACAGGTTTTTGGAAAGTTTCCTGGCACTCCCTGGCCCAAAAGTGTTATATGACCGTTTTTGAAATTTTGAAAAAATGCGTAACCACCCCCCCTTACGAAAAAGTCAAAAATTGACTTTCCCCAAAAGTCCAATTTTTTTGCATATTTGGGCTGTGCCGAGAGTCCTGACGGGTTTTTGGAAAGTTTCCTGGCGCTCCCTGGCCCAAAAGTGTTTTTTGACCGTTTTTGAAATTTTGAAAAAATGTGTAACCACCCCCCCTTACGAAAAGTCAAAAATTGACTTTCCCCAAACGTCCAATTTTTTTGCATATTTGGGCTGTGCCGAGAGTCCTGACGGGTTTTTGGAAAGTTTCCTGGCGCTCCCTGGCCCAAAAGTGTTTTTTGACCGTTTTTGAAATTTTGAAAAAATGCGTAACCACCCCCCCTTACGATAATGTCAAAAATTGACTTTCCCCAAAAGTCCAATTTTTTTGCATATTTGGGCTGTGCTGAGAGTCCTGACTGGTTTTTGGAACGTTTCCCGGCGCTCCCTGGACCAAAAGTGTTTTTTGAGCGTTTTTGAAATTTTTTAAAAATGCGTAACCACCCCCCCTTACGAAAATGTCAAAAATTGACTTTCCCCAAAAGTCCAATTTTTTTGCATATCTGGGCTTTGCTGAGAGTCCTGACTGGTTTTTGAAACGTTTCCCGGCGCTCCCTGGCCCAAAAGTGTTTTTTAACCGTTTTTGAAATTTTGAAAAAATTCGTAACCACCCCCCCTTACGAAAAAGTCAAAAATTGACTTTCCCCAAAAGTCCACTTTTTTTGCATATTTGAGTTGTGCCGAGAGTCCTGATGGGTTTTTGGAACGTTTCCCGGCGCTCCCTGGCCCAAAAGTATTTTTTGACCGTTTTTGAAATTTTGAAAAAATGCGTAACCACCCCCCCTTACGAAAAAGTCAAAAATTGACTTTCCCCAAAAGTCCACTTTTTTTGCATATTTGGGCTGTGCCGAGAGTCCTGACGGGTTTTTGAAACGTTTCCCGGCGCTCCCTGGCCCAAAAGTGTTTTTTGACCGTTTTTGAAATTTTGAAAATATGCGTAACCACCCCCCCTTACGAAAAAGTCAAAAATTGACTTTCCCCAAAAGTCGAATTTTTTTGCATATTTGGGCTGTGCCGAGAGTCCTGACAGGTTTTTGGAACGTTTCCCAGCGCTCCCTGGCCCAAAAGTGTTTTTTGAGCGTTTTTGAAATTTTGAAAAAATGCGTAACCACCCCCCCTTACGAAAAAGTCAAAAATTGACTTTTCCCAAAAGTCCAATTTTTTTGCATATTTGAGTTGTGCCGAGAGTCCTGACAGGTTTTTGGAAAGTTTCCTGGCACTCCCTGGCCCAAAAGTGTTATATGACCGTTTTTGAAATTTTGAAAAAATGCGTAACCAACCCCCCTTACGAAAAAGTCAAAAATTGACTTTCCCCAAAAGTCCAATTTTTTTGCATATTTGGGCTGTGCCGAGAGTCCTGACGGGTTTTTGGAAAGTTTCCTGGCGCTCCCTGGCCCAAAAGTGTTTTTTGACCGTTTTTGTAATTTTGAAAAAATGCGTAACCACCCCCCCTTACGAAAAAGTCAAAAATTGACTTTCCCCAAAAGTCCAATTTTTTTGCATATTTTTGCTGTGCCGAGAGTCCTGACGGGTTTTTGGAAAGTTTCCTGGCGCTCCCTGGCCCAAAAGTGTTTTTTGACCGTTTTTGAAATTTTGAAAAAATGTGTAACCACCCCCCCTTACGAAAAGTCAAAAATTGACTTTCCCCAAACGTCCAATTTTTTTGCATATTTGGGCTGTGCCGAGAGTCCTGACGGGTTTTTGGAAAGTTTCCTGGCGCTCCCTGGCCCAAAAGTGTTTTTTGACCGTTTTTGAAATTTTGAAAAAATGCGTAACCACCCCCCCTTACGATAATGTCAAAAATTGACTTTCCCCAAAAGTCCAATTTTTTTGCATATTTGGGCTGTGCTGAGAGTCCTGACTGGTTTTTGGAACGTTTCCCGGCGCTCCCTGGACCAAAAGTGTTTTTTGACCATTTTTGAAATTTTGAAAAAATGCGTAACCACCCCCCCTTACGAAAATGTCAAAAATTGACTTTCCCCAAAAGTCCACTTTTTTTGCATATTTGGGCTGTGCCGAGAGTCCTGATGGGTTTTTGGAACGTTTCCCGGCGCTCCCTGTCCCAAAAGTGTTTTTTGACCGTTTTTGAAATTTTGAAAAAATGCGTAACCACCCCCCTTACGAAAAAGTCAAAAATTGACTTTCCCCAAAAGTCCACTTTTTTTGCATATTTGGGGTGTGCCGAGAGTCCTGACTGGGTTTTGGAACGTTTTCCGGCTCTCCCTGGCCCAAAAGTGTTTTTTGACCGTTTTTGAAATTTTGAAAAAATGCGTAACCACCCCCCCTTACGATAATGTCAAAAATTGACTTTCCCCAAAAGTCCAATTTTTTTGCATATTTGGGCTGTGCTGAGAGTCCTGACTGGTTTTTGGAACGTTTCCCGGCGCTCCCTGGACCAAAAGTGTTTTTTGAGCGTTTTTGAAATTTTTTAAAAATGCGTAACCACCCCCCCTTACGAAAAAGTCAAAAATTGACTTTCCCCAAAAGTCCATTTTTTTGCATATTTGAGTTGTGCCGAGAGTCCTGATGGGTTTTTGGAACGTTTCCCGGCGCTCCCTGGACCAAAAGTGTTTTTTGACCGTTTTTGAAATTTTGAAAAAATGCGTAACCACCCCCCCTTACGAAAATGTCAAAAATTGACTTTCCCCAAAAGTCCAATTTTTTTGCATATTTGGGCTTTGCTGAGAGTCCTGACTGGTTTTTTAAACGTTTCCCGGCGCTCCCTGGCCCAAAAGTGTTTTTTAACCGTTTTTGAAATTTTGAAAAAATTCGTAACCACCCCCCCTTACGAAAAAGTCAAAATTGACTTTCCCCAAAAGTCCACTTTTTTTGCATATTTGGGCTGTGCCGAGAGTCCTGATGGGTTTTTGGAACGTTTCCCGGCGCTCCCTGGCCCAAAAGTATTTTTTGACCGTTTTTGAAATTTTGAAAAAATGCGTAACCACCCCCCCTTACGAAAAGTCAAAAATTGACTTTCCCCAAAAGTCCACTTTTTTTGCATATTTGGGCTGTGCTGAGAGTCCTGACTGGTTTTTGGAACGTTTCCCGGCGCTCCCTGGACCAAAAGTGTTTTTTGACCATTTTTGAAATTTTGAAAAAATGCGTAACCACCCCCCCTTACGAAAATGTCAAAAATTGACTTTCCCCAAAAGTCCACTTTTTTTGCATATTTGGGCTGTGCCGAGAGTCCTGATGGGTTTTTGGAACGTTTCCCGGCGCTCCCTGGCCCAAAAGTATTTTTTGACCATTTTTGAAATTTTGAAAAAATGCGTAACCACCCCCCCTTACGAAAAAGGCAAAAATTGACTTTCCCCAAAAGTCCACTTTTTTTGCATATTTGGGCTGTGCCGAGAGTCCTGACGGGTTTTTGAAACGTTTCCCGGCGCTCCCTGGCCCAAAAGTGTTTTTTGACCGTTTTTGAAATTTTGAAAATATGCGTAACCACCCCCCCTTACGAAAAAGTCAAAAATTGACTTTCCCCAAAAGTCGAATTTTTTTGCATATTTGGGCTGTGCCGAGAGTCCTGACAGGTTTTTGGAACGTTTCCCAGCGCTCCCTGGCCCAAAAGTGTTTTTTGACCGTTTTTGAAATTTTGAAAAACTGCGTAATCACCCCCCCTTACGATAATGTCAAAAATTGACTTTCCCCAAAAGTCCAATTTTTTTGCATATTTGGGCTGTGCTGAGAGTCCTGACTGGTTTTTGGAACGTTTCCCGGCGCTCCCTGGACCAAAAGTGTTTTTTGAGCGTTTTTGAAATTTTTTAAAAATGCGTAACCACCCCCCCTTACGAAAATGTCAAAAATTGACTTTCCCCAAAAGTCCAATTTTTTTGCATATTTGGGCTTTGCTGAGAGTCCTGACTGGTTTTTGAAACGTTTCCCGGCGCTCCCTGGCCCAAAAGTGTTTTTTAACCGTTTTTGAAATTTTGAAAAAATGCGTAACCACCCCCCCTTACGAAAAAGTCAAAAATTGACTTTCCCCAAAAGTCCACTTTTTTTGCATATTTGAGTTGTGCCGAGAGTCCTGATGGGTTTTTGGAACGTTTCCCGGCGCTCCCTGGCCCAAAAGTATTTTTTGACCGTTTTTGAAATTTTGAAAAAATGCGTAACCACCCCCCCCTTACGAAAAAGTCAAAAATTGACTTTCCCCAAAAGTCCACTTTTTTTTGCATATTTGGGCTGTGCCGAGAGTCCTGACGGGTTTTTGAAACGTTTCCCGGCGCTCCCTGGCCCAAAAGTGTTTTTTGACCGTTTTTGAAATTTTGAAAATATGCGTAACCACCCCCCCTTACGAAAAAGTCAAAAATTGACTTTCCCCAAAAGTCGAATTTTTTTGCATATTTGGGCTGTGCCGAGAGTCCTGACAGGTTTTTGGAACGTTTCCCAGCGCTCCCTGGCCCAAAAGTGTTTTTTGACCGTTTTTGAAATTTTTTAAAAATGCGTAACCACCCCCCCTTACGAAAATGTCAAAAATTGACTTTCCCCAAAAGTCCAATTTTTTTGCATATTTGGGCTTTGCTGAGAGTCCTGACTGGTTTTTGAAACGTTTCCCGGCGCTCCCTGGCCCAAAAGTGTTTTTTAACCGTTTTTGAAATTTTGAAAAAATGCGTAACCACCCCCCCTTACGAAAAAGTCAAAAATTGACTTTCCCCAAAAGTCCACTTTTTTTGCATATTTGAGTTGTGCCGAGAGTCCTGATGGGTTTTTGGAACGTTTCCCGGCGCTCCCTGGCCCAAAAGTATTTTTTGACCGTTTTTGAAATTTTGAAAAAATGCGTAACCACCCCCCCTTACGAAAAAGTCAAAAATTGACTTTCCCCAAAAGTCCACTTTTTTTGCATATTTGGGCTGTGCCGAGAGTCCTGACGGGTTTTTGAAACGTTTCCCGGCGCTCCCTGGCCCAAAAGTGTTTTTTGACAGTTTTTGAAATTTTGAAAATATGCGTAACCACCCCCCCTTACGAAAAAGTCAAAAATTGACTTTCCCCAAAAGTCCAATTTTTTTGCATATTTGGGCTGTGCCGAGAGTCCTGACAGGTTTTTGGAACGTTTCCCAGCGCTCCCTGGCCCAAAAGTGTTTTTTGAGCGTTTTTGAAATTTTGAAAAAATGCGTAACCACCCCCCCTTACGAAAAAGTCAAAAATTGTCTTTCCCCAAAAGTCCAATTTTTTTGCATATTTGAGTTGTGCCGAGAGTCCTGACAGGTTTTTGGAAAGTTTCCTGGCACTCCCTGGCCCAAAAGTGTTATATGACCGTTTTTGAAATTTTGAAAAAATGCGTAACCAACCCCCCTTACGAAAAAGTCAAAAATTGACTTTCCCCAAAAGTCCAATTTTTTTGCATATTTGGGCTGTGCCGAAAGTCCTGACGGGTTTTTGGAAAGTTTCCTGGCGCTCCCTGGCCCAAAAGTGTTTTTTGACCGTTTTTGTAATTTTGAAAAAATGCGTAACCACCCCCCCTTACGAAAAAGTCAAAAATTGACTTTCCCCAAAAGTCCAATTTTTTTGCATATTTGAGTTGTGCCGAGAGTCCTGACAGGTTTTTGGAAAGTTTCCTGGCACTCCCTGGCCCAAAAGTGTTATATGACCGTTTTTGAAATTTTGAAAAAATGCGTAACCAACCCCCCTTACGAAAAAGTCAAAAATTGACTTTCCCCAAACGTCCAATTTTTTTGCATATTTGGGCTGTGCCGAGAGTCCTGACGGGTTTTTGGAAAGTTTCCTGGCGCTCCCTGGCCCAAAAGTGTTTTTTGACCGTTTTTGAAATTTTGAAAAAATGCGTAACCACCCCCCCCTTACGAAAAGTCAAAAATTGACTTTCCCCAAACGTCCAATTTTTTTGCATATTTGGGCTGTGCCGAGAGTCCTGACGGGTTTTTGGAAAGTTTCCTGGCGCTCCCTGGCCCAAAAGTGTTTTTTGACCGTTTTTGAAATTTTGAAAAAATGCGTAACCACCCCCCCTTACGATAAAGTCAAAAATTGACTTTCCCCAAAAGTCCACTTTTTTTGCATATTTGGGCTGTGCCGAGAGTCCTGATGGGTTTTTGGAACGTTTCCCGGCGCTCCCTGGCCCAAAAGTATTTTTTGACCGTTTTTGAAATTTTGAAAAAATGCGTAACCACCCCCCCTTACGAAAAAGTCAAAAATTGACTTTCCCCAAAAGTCCACTTTTTTTGCATATTTGGGCTGTGCCGAGAGTCCTGACGGATTTTTGAAACGTTTCCCGGCGCTCCCTGGCCCAAAAGTGTTTTTTGACCGTTTTTGAAATTTTGAAAAAATGCGTAACCACCCCCCCCCTTACGAAAAAGTCAAAAATTGACTTTCCCCAAAAGTCGAATTTTTTTGCATATTTGGGCTGTGCAGAGAGTCCTGACAGGTTTTTGGAACGTTTCCCAGCGCTCCCTGGCCCAAAAGTGTTTTTTGAGCGTTTTTGAAATTTTGAAAAAATGCGTAACCACCCCCCCTTACGAAAAAGTCAAAAATTGACTTTCCCCAAAAGTCCAATTTTTTTGCATATTTGAGGTGTGCCGAGAGTCCTGACGGGTTTTTGGAACGTTTCCCGGCGCTCCCTGGCCCAAAAGTATTTTTTTACCGTTTTTGAAATTTTGAAAAAATGCGTAACCACCCCCCCTTACGAAAAAGTCAAAAATTGATTTTCCCCAAAAGTCCACTTTCTTTGCATATTTGAGGTGTGCAGAGAGTCCTGACGGGTTTTTGGAAAGTTTCCTGGCGCTCCCTGTCCCAAAAGTATTTTTTGACCGTTTTTGAAATTTTGAAAAAATGCGTAACCACCCCCCCTTACGAAAAATTCAAAAATTGACTTTCCCCAAAAGTCCAATTTTTTTGCATATTTGGGCTGTGCTGAGAGTCCTGACTGGTTTTTGGAACGTTTCCCGGCGCTCCCTGGCCCAAAAGTGTTTTTTAACCGTTTTTGAAATTTTGAAAAAATGCGTAACCACCCCCCCTTACGAAAAGTCAAAAATTGACTTTCCCCAAAAGTCCACTTTTTTTGCATATTTGGGCTGTGCAGAGAGTCCTGACAGGTTTTTGAAACGTTTCCCGGCGCTCCCTGGCCCAAAAGTGTTTTTTGACCGTTTTTGAAATTTTGAAAAAATGCGTAACCACCCCCCCTTACGAAAAAGTCAAAAATTGACTTTCCCCAAAAGTCGAATTTTTTGCATATTTGGGCTCTGCCGAGAGTCCTGACAGGTTTTTGGAACGTTTCCCAGCGCTCCCTGGCCCAAAAGTGTTTTTTGAGCGTTTTTGAAATTTTGAAAAAATGCGTAACCACCCCCCCTTACGAAAAAGTCAAAAATTGACTTTCCCCAAAAGTCCAATTTTTTTGCATATTTGAGGTGTGCCGAGAGTCCTGACGGGTTTTTGGAACGTTTCCCGGCGCTCCCTGGCCCAAAAGTATTTTTTTACCGTTTTTGAAATTTTGAAAAAATGCGTAACCACCCCCCCTTACGAAAAAGTCAAAAATTGATTTTCCCCAAATGTCCACTTTCTTTGCATATTTGAGGTGTGCAGAGAGTCCTGACGGGTTTTTGGAAAGTTTCCTGGCGCTCCCTGTCCCAAAAGTGTTTTTTGACCGTTTTTGAAATTTTGAAAAAATGCGTAACCACCCCCCCTTACAAAAAAATTCAAAAATTGACTTTCCCCAAAAGTCCACTTTTTTTGCATATTTGGGCTGTGCTGAGAGTCCTGACGGGTTTTTGGAACGTTTCCTGGCGCTCCCTGGCCCAAAAGTGTTTTTTGACCATTTTTGAAATTATGAAAAAATGCGTAACCACCCCCCCTTACGAAAATGTCAAAAATTGACTTTCCCCAAAAGTCCACTTTTTTTGCATATTTGGGCTGTGCCGAGAGTCCTGACTGGGTTTTGGAACGTTTTCCGGCGCTCCCTGGCCCAAAAGTGTTTTTTGACCGTTTTTGAAATTTTGAAAAAATGCGTAACCACCCCCCCTTACGAAAAAGTCAAAAATTGACTTTCCCCAAAAGTCCAATTTTTTTGCATATTTGAGGTGTGCCGAGAGTCCTGACGGGTTTTTGGAAAATTTCCTGGCGCTCCCTGGCCCAAAAGTGTTTTTTGACCGTTTTTGAAATTTTGAAAAAATGCGTAACCACCCCCCCTTACGAAAAAGTCAAAAATTGACTTTCCCCAAAAGTCCACTTTTTTTGCATATTTGGGATGTGCCGAGAGTCCTGACTGGGTTTTGGAACGTTTTCCGGCTCTCCCTGGCCCAAAAGTGTTTTTTGACCGTTTTTGAAATTTTGAAAAAATGCGTAACCACCCCCCCCTTACGATAATGTCAAAAATTGACTTTCCCCAAAAGTCCAATTTTTTTGCATATTTGGGTTGTGCCGAGAGTCCTGACGGGTTTTTGAAACGTTTCCCGGCGCTCCATGGCCCAAAAGTGTTTTTTGACCGTTTTTGAAATTTTGAAAAAATGCGTAACCACCCCCCCTTACGAAAAAGTCAAAAATTGACTTTCCCCAAAAGTCCAATTTTTTTGCATATTTGAGGTGTGCCGAGAGTCCTGACGGGTTTTTGGAAAGTTTCCTGGCGCTCCCTGGCCCAAAAGTGTTTTTTAACCGTTTTTGAAATTTTGAAAAAATGTGTAACCACCCCCCCTTACGAAAAGTCAAAAATTGACTTTCCCCAAACGTCCAATTTTTTTGCATATTTGGGCTGTGCCGAGAGTCCTGACGGGTTTTTGGAAAGTTTCCTGGCGCTCCCTGGCCCAAAAGTGTTTTTTGACCGTTTTTGAAATTTTGAAAAAATGCGTAACCACCCCCCCTTACGATAATGTCAAAAATTGACTTTCCCCAAAAGTCCACTTTTTTTGCATATTTGGGGTGTGCCGAGAGTCCTGACTGGGTTTTGGAACGTTTTCCGGCTCTCCCTGGCCCAAAAGTGTTTTTTGACCGTTTTTGAAATTTTGAAAAAATGCGTAACCACCCCCCCTTACGATAATGTCAAAAATTGACTTTCCCCAAAAGTCCAATTTTTTTGCATATTTGGGCTGTGCTGAGAGTCCTGACTGGTTTTTGGAACGTTTCCCGGCGCTCCCTGGACCAAAAGTGTTTTTTGAGCGTTTTTGAAATTTTTTAAAAATGCGTAACCACCACCCCTTACGAAAATGTCAAAAATTGACTTTCCCCAAAAGTCCAATTTTTTTGCATATTTGGGCTTTGCTGAGAGTCCTGACTGGTTTTTGAAACGTTTCCCGGCGCTCCCTGGCCCAAAAGTGTTTTTTAACCGTTTTTGAAATTTTGAAAAAATTCGTAACCACCCCCCCTTACGAAAAAGTCAAAAATTGACTTTCCCCAAAAGTCCACTTTTTTTGCATATTTGAGTTGTGCCGAGAGTCCTGATGGGTTTTTGGAACGTTTCCCGGCGCTCCCTGGACCAAAAGTGTTTTTTGACCGTTTTTGAAATTTTGAAAAAATGCGTAACCACCCCCCCTTACGAAAATGTCAAAAATTGACTTTCCCCAAAAGTCCAATTTTTTTGCATATTTGGGCTTTGCTGAGAGTCCTGACTGGTTTTTTAAACGTTTCCCGGCGCTCCCTGGCCCAAAAGTGTTTTTTAACCGTTTTTGAAATTTTGAAAAAATTCGTAACCACCCCCCCTTACGAAAAAGTCAAAATTGACTTTCCCCAAAAGTCCACTTTTTTTGCATATTTGGGCTGTGCCGAGAGTCCTGATGGGTTTTTGGAACGTTTCCCGGCGCTCCCTGGCCCAAAAGTATTTTTTGACCGTTTTTGAAATTTTGAAAAAATGCGTAACCACCCCCCCTTACGAAAAGTCAAAAATTGACTTTCCCCAAAAGTCCACTTTTTTTGCATATTTGGGCTGTGCAGAGAGTCCTGACAGGTTTTTGAAACGTTTCCCGGCGCTCCCTGGCCCAAAAGTGTTTTTTGACCGTTTTTGAAATTTTGAAAAAATGCGTAACCACCCCCCCTTACGAAAAAGTCAAAAATTGACTTTCCCCAAAAGTCGAATTTTTTGCATATTTGGGCTGTGCCGAGAGTCCTGACAGGTTTTTGGAACGTTTCCCAGCGCTCCCTGGCCCAAAAGTGTTTTTTGAGCGTTTTTGAAATTTTGAAAAAATGCGTAACCACCCCCCCTTACGAAAAAGTCAAAAATTGACTTTCCCCAAAGGTCCAATTTTTTTGCATATTTGAGTTGTGCCGAGAGTCCTGACAGGTTTTTGGAAAGTTTCCTGGCACTCCTTGGCCCAAAAGTGTTTTTTGACCTTTTTTGACATTTTGAAAAAATGCGTAACCACCCCCCCTTACGAAAAAGTCAAAAATTGACTTTCCCCAAAAGTCCAATTTTTTTGCATATTTGAGGTGTGCCGAGAGTCCTGACGGGTTTTTGGAACGTTTCCCGGCGCTCCCTGGCCCAAAAGTATTTTTTTACGGTTTTTGAAATTTTGAAAAAATGCGTAACCACCCCCCCTTACGAAAAAGTCAAAAATTGATTTTCCCCAAATGTCCACTTTCTTTGCATATTTGAGGTGTGCAGAGAGTCCTGACGGGTTTTTGGAAAGTTTCCTGGCGCTCCCTGTCCCAAAAGTATTTTTTGACCGTTTTTGAAATTTTGAAAAAATGCGTAACCACCCCCCCTTACAAAAAAATTCAAAAATTGACTTTCCCCAAAAGTCCACTTTTTTTGCATATTTGGGCTGTGCTGAGAGTCCTGACGGGTTTTTGGAACGTTTCCTGGCGCTCCCTGGCCCAAAAGTGTTTTTTGACCATTTTTGAAATTATGAAAAAATGCGTAACCACCCCCCCTTACGAAAATGTCAAAAATTGACTTTCCCCAAAAGTCCACTTTTTTTGCATATTTGGGCTGTGCCGAGAGTCCTGACTGGGTTTTGGAACGTTTTCCGGCGCTCCCTGGCCCAAAAGTGTTTTTTGACCGTTTTTGAAATTTTGAAAAAATGCGTAACCACCCCCCCTTACGAAAAAGTCAAAAATTGACTTTCCCCAAAAGTCCAATTTTTTTGCATATTTGAGGTGTGCCGAGAGTCCTGACGGGTTTTTGGAAAATTTCCTGGCGCTCCCTGGCCCAAAAGTGTTTTTTGACCGTTTTTGAAATTTTGAAAAAATGTGTAACCACCCCCCCTTACGAAAAGTCAAAAATTGACTTTCCCCAAACGTCCAATTTTTTTGCATATTTGGGCTGTGCCGAGAGTCCTGACGGGTTTTTGGAAAGTTTCCTGGCGCTCCCTGGCCCAAAAGTGTTTTTTGACCGTTTTTGAAATTTTGAAAAAATGCGTAACCACCCCCCCTTACGATAATGTCAAAAATTGACTTTCCCCAAAAGTCCACTTTTTTTGCATATTTGGGCTGTGCCGAGAGTCCTGATGGGTTTTTGGAACGTTTCCCGGCGCTCCCTGGCCCAAAAGTATTTTTTGACCGTTTTTGAAATTTTGAAAAAATGCGTAACCACCCCCCCTTACGAAAAAGTCAAAAATTGACTTTCCCCAAAAGTCCACTTTTTTTGCATATTTGGGCTGTGCCGAGAGTCCTGACGGGTTTTTGAAACGTTTCCCGGCGCTCCCTGGCCCAAAAGTGTTTTTTGACCGTTTTTAAAATTTTGAAAAAATGCGTAACCACCCCCCCCTTACGAAAAAGTCAAAAATTGACTTTCCCCAAAAGTCGAATTTTTTTGCATATTTGGGCTGTGCAGAGAGTCCTGACAGGTTTTTGGAACGTTTCCCAGCGCTCCCTGGCCCAAAAGTGTTTTTTGAGCGTTTTTGAAATTTTGAAAAAATGCGTAACCACCCCCCCTTACGAAAAAGTCAAAAATTGACTTTCCCCAAAAGTCCAATTTTTTTGCATATTTGAGGTGTGCCGAGAGTCCTGACGGGTTTTTGGAACGTTTCCCGGCGCTCCCTGGCCCAAAAGTATTTTTTTACCGTTTTTGAAATTTTGAAAAAATGCGTAACCACCCCCCCTTACGAAAAAGTCAAAAATTGATTTTCCCCAAAAGTCCACTTTCTTTGCATATTTGAGGTGTGCAGAGAGTCCTGATGGGTTTTTGGAAAGTTTCCTGGCGCTCCCTGTCCCAAAAGTATTTTTTGACCGTTTTTGAAATTTTGAAAAAATGCGTAACCACCCCCCTTACGAAAAATTCAAAAATTGACTTTCCCCAAAAGTCCAATTTTTTTGCATATTTGAGGTGTGCCGAGAGTCCTGACGGGTTTTTGGAAAGTTTCCTGGCGCTCCCTGGCCCAAAAGTGTTTTTTGACCGTTTTTGAAATTTTGAAAAAATGCGTAACCACCCCCCCTTACGAAAAAGTCAAAAATTGACTTTCCCCAAAAGTCCACTTTTTTTGCATATTTGGGGTGTGCCGAGAGTCCTGACTGGGTTTTGGAACGTTTTCCGGCTCTCCCTGGCCCAAAAGTGTTTTTTGACCGTTTTTGAAATTTTGAAAAAATGCGTAACCACCCCCCCTTACGATAATGTCAAAAATTGACTTTCCCCAAAAGTCCAATTTTTTTGCATATTTGGGCTGTGCTGAGAGTCCTGACTGGTTTTTGGAACGTTTCCCGGCGCTCCCTGGACCATAAGTGTTTTTTGAGCGGTTTTAGAAATTTTTTAAAAATGCGTAACCACCACCCCTTACGAAAATGTCAAAAATTGACTTTCCCCAAAAGTCCAATTTTTTTGCATATTTGCGCTTTGCTGAGAGTCCTGACTGGTTTTTGAAACGTTTCCCGGCGCTCCCTGGCCCAAAAGTGTTTTTTAACCGTTTTTGAAATTTTGAAAAAATTCGTAACCACCCCCCCTTACGAAAAAGTCAAAATTGACTTTCCCCAAAAGTCCACTTTTTTTGCATATTTGGGCTGTGCCGAGAGTCCTGATGGGTTTTTGGAACGTTTCCCGGCGCTCCCTGGCCCAAAAGTATTTTTTGACCGTTTTTGAAATTATGAAAAAATGCGTAACCACCCCCCCTTACGAAAATGTCAAAAATTGACTTTCCCCAAAAGTCCACTTTTTTTGCATATTTGGGCTGTGCCGAGAGTCCTGACAGGTTTTTGAAACGTTTTCCGGCGCTCCCTGGCCCAAAAGTGTTTTTTGACCGTTTTTGAAATTTTGAAAAAATGCGTAACCACCCCCCCTTACGAAAAAGTCAAAAATTGACTTTCCCCAAAAGTCCAATTTTTTTGCATATTTGAGGTGTGCCGAGAGTCCTGACGGGTTTTTGGAAAATTTCCTGGCGCTCCCTGGCCCAAAAGTGTTTTTTGACCGTTTTTGAAATTTTGAAAAAATGTGTAACCACCCCCCCTTACGAAAAGTCAAAAATTGACTTTCCCCAAACGTCCAATTTTTTTGCATATTTGGGCTGTGCCGAGAGTCCTGACGGGTTTTTGGAAAGTTTCCTGGCGCTCCCTGGCCCAAAAGTGTTTTTTGACCGTTTTTGAAATTTTGAAAAAATGCGTAACCACCCCCCCTTACGATAATGTCAAAAATTGACTTTCCCCAAAAGTCCACTTTTTTTGCATATTTGGGCTGTGCCGAGAGTCCTGATGGGTTTTTGGAACGTTTCCCGGCGCTCCCTGGCCCAAAAGTATTTTTTGACCGTTTTTGAAATTTTGAAAAAATGCGTAACCACCCCCCCTTACGAAAAAGTCAAAAATTGACTTTCCCCAAAAGTCCACTTTTTTTGCATATTTGGGCTGTGCCGAGAGTCCTGACGGGTTTTTGAAACGTTTCCCGGCGCTCCCTGGCCCAAAAGTGTTTTTTGACCGTTTTTAAAATTTTGAAAAAATGCGTAACCACCCCCCCCCCTTACGAAAAAGTCAAAAATTGACTTTCCCCAAAAGTCGAATTTTTTTGCATATTTGGGCTGTGCAGAGAGTCCTGACAGGTTTTTGGAACGTTTCCCAGCGCTCCCTGGCCCAAAAGTGTTTTTTGAGCGTTTTTGAAATTTTGAAAAAATGCGTAACCACCCCCCCTTACGAAAAAGTCAAAAATTGACTTTCCCCAAAAGTCCAATTTTTTTGCATATTTGAGGTGTGCCGAGAGTCCTGACGGGTTTTTGGAACGTTTCCCGGCGCTCCCTGGCCCAAAAGTATTTTTTTACCGTTTTTGAAATTTTGAAAAAATGCGTAACCACCCCCCCTTACGAAAAAGTCAAAAATTGATTTTCCCCAAAAGTCCACTTTCTTTGCATATTTGAGGTGTGCAGAGAGTCCTGATGGGTTTTTGGAAAGTTTCCTGGCGCTCCCTGTCCCAAAAGTATTTTTTGACCGTTTTTGAAATTTTGAAAAAATGCGTAACCACCCCCCTTACGAAAAATTCAAAAATTGACTTTCCCCAAAAGTCCAATTTTTTTGCATATTTGAGGTGTGCCGAGAGTCCTGACGGGTTTTTGGAAAGTTTCCTGGCGCTCCCTGGCCCAAAAGTGTTTTTTGACCGTTTTTGAAATTTTGAAAAAATGCGTAACCACCCCCCCTTACGAAAAAGTCAAAAATTGACTTTCCCCAAAAGTCCACTTTTTTTGCATATTTGGGGTGTGCCGAGAGTCCTGACTGGGTTTTGGAACGTTTTCCGGCTCTCCCTGGCCCAAAAGTGTTTTTTGACCGTTTTTGAAATTTTGAAAAAATGCGTAACCACCCCCCCTTACGATAATGTCAAAAATTGACTTTCCCCAAAAGTCCAATTTTTTTGCATATTTGGGCTGTGCTGAGAGTCCTGACTGGTTTTTGGAACGTTTCCCGGCGCTCCCTGGACCATAAGTGTTTTTTGAGCGGTTTTAGAAATTTTTTAAAAATGCGTAACCACCACCCCTTACGAAAATGTCAAAAATTGACTTTCCCCAAAAGTCCAATTTTTTTGCATATTTGCGCTTTGCTGAGAGTCCTGACTGGTTTTTGAAACGTTTCCCGGCGCTCCCTGGCCCAAAAGTGTTTTTTAACCGTTTTTGAAATTTTGAAAAAATTCGTAACCACCCCCCCTTACGAAAAAGTCAAAATTGACTTTCCCCAAAAGTCCACTTTTTTTGCATATTTGGGCTGTGCCGAGAGTCCTGATGGGTTTTTGGAACGTTTCCCGGCGCTCCCTGGCCCAAAAGTATTTTTTGACCGTTTTTGAAATTTTGAAAAAATGCGTAACCACCCCCCCTTACGAAAAGTCAAAAATTGACTTTCCCCAAAAGTCCAATTTTTTTGCATATTTGGGCTGTGCCGAGAGTCCTGACAGGTTTTTGAAACGTTTCCCGGCGCTCCCTGGCCCAAAAGTGTTTTTTGACCGTTTTTGAAATTTTGAAAAAATGCGTAACCACCCCCCCTTACGAAAAAGTCAAAAATTGACTTTCCCCAAAAGTCGAATTTTTTGCATATTTGGGCTGTGCCGAGAGTCCTGACAGGTTTTTGGAACGTTTCCCAGCGCTCCCTGGCCCAAAAGTGTTTTTTGAGCGTTTTTGAAATTTTGAAAAAATGCGTAACCACCCCCCCTTACGAAAAAGTCAAAAATTGACTTTCCCCAAAGGTCCAATTTTTTTGCATATTTGAGTTGTGCCGAGAGTCCTGACAGGTTTTTGGAAAGTTTCCTGGCACTCCCTGGCCCAAAAGTGTTTTTTGACCTTTTTTGACATTTTGAAAAAATGCGTAACCACCCCCCCTTACGAAAAAGTCAAAAATTGACTTTCCCCAAAAGTCCAATTTTTTTGCATATTTGAGGTGTGCCGAGAGTCCTGACGGGTTTTTGGAACGTTTCCCGGCGCTCCCTGGCCCAAAAGTATTTTTTTACCGTTTTTGAAATTTTGAAAAAATGCGTAACCACCCCCCCTTACGAAAAAGTCAAAAATTGATTTTCCCCAAAAGTCCACTTTCTTTGCATATTTGAGGTGTGCAGAGAGTCCTGACGGGTTTTTGGAAAGTTTCCTGGCGCTCCCTGTCCCAAAAGTATTTTTTGACCGTTTTTGACATTTTGAAAAAATGCGTAACCACCCCCCCTTACAAAAAAATTCAAAAATTGACTTTCCCCAAAAGTCCACTTTTTTTGCATATTTGGGCTGTGCTGAGAGTCCTGACGGGTTTTTGGAACGTTTCCTGGCGCTCCCTGGCCCAAAAGTGTTTTTTGACCATTTTTGAAATTATGAAAAAATGCGTAACCACCCCCCCTTACGAAAATGTCAAAAATTGACTTTCCCCAAAAGTCCACTTTTTTTGCATATTTGGGCTGTGCCGAGAGTCCTGACTGGGTTTTGGAACGTTTTCCGGCGCTCCCTGGCCCAAAAGTGTTTTTTGACCGTTTTTGAAATTTTGAAAAAATGCGTAACCACCCCCCCCCCTTACGATAATGTCAAAAATTGACTTTCCCCAAAAGTCCAATTTTTTTGCATATTTGGGGTGTGCCGAGAGTCCTGACTGGGTTTTGGAACGTTTTCCGGCTCTCCCTGGCCCAAAAGTGTTTTTTGACCGTTTTTGAAATTTTGAAAAAATGCGTAACCACCCCCCCTTACGAAAAAGTCAAAAATTGACTTTCCCCAAAAGTCCACTTTTTTTGCATATTTGGGGTGTGCCGAGAGTCCTGACTGGGTTTTGGAACGTTTTCCGGCTCTCCCTGGCCCAAAAGTGTTTTTTGACCGTTTTTGAAATTTTGAAAAAATGCGTAACCACCCCCCCCCTTACGATAATGTCAAAAATTGACTTTCCCCAAAAGTCCAATTTTTTTGCATATTTGGGTTGTGCCGAGAGTCCTGACGGGTTTTTGAAACGTTTCCCGGCGCTCCATGGCCCAAAAGTGTTTTTTGACCCTTTTTGAAATTTTGAAAAAATGCGTAACCACCCCCCCTTACGAAAAAGTCAAAAATTGACTTTCCCCAAAAGTCCAATTTTTTTGCATATTTGAGGTGTGCCGAGAGTCCTGACGGGTTTTTGGAACGTTTCCCGGCGCTCCCTGGCCCAAAAATATTTTTTTGACCATTTTTGAAATTTTGAAAAAATGCGTAACCACCCCCCCTTACGAAAAAGTCAAAAATTGACTTTCCCCAAAAGTCCAATTTTTTTGCATATTTGGGCTGTGCCGAGAGTCCTGACGGGTTTTTGGAAAGTTTCCTGGCGCTCCCTGGCCCAAAAGTGTTTTTTAACCGTTTTTGAAATTTTGAAAAAATGTGTAACCACCCCCCCTTACGAAAAGTCAAAAATTGACTTTCCCCAAACGTCCAATTTTTTTGCATATTTGGGCTGTGCCGAGAGTCCTGACGGGTTTTTGGAAAGTTTCCTGGCGCTCCCTGGCCCAAAAGTGTTTTTTGACCGTTTTTGAAATTTTGAAAAAATGCGTAACCACCCCCCCTTACGATAATGTCAAAAATTGACTTTCCCCAAAAGTCCACTTTTTTTGCATATTTGGGGTGTGCCGAGAGTCCTGACTGGGTTTTGGAACGTTTTCCGGCTCTCCCTGGCCCAAAAGTGTTTTTTGACCGTTTTTGAAATTTTGAAAAAATGCGTAACCACCCCCCCTTACGATAATGTCAAAAATTGACTTTCCCCAAAAGTCCAATTTTTTTGCATATTTGGGCTGTGCTGAGAGTCCTGACTGGTTTTTGGAACGTTTCCCGGCGCTCCCTGGACCAAAAGTGTTTTTTGAGCGTTTTTGAAATTTTTTAAAAATGCGTAACCACCACCCCTTACGAAAATGTCAAAAATTGACTTTCCCCAAAAGTCCAATTTTTTTGCATATTTGGGCTTTGCTGAGAGTCCTGACTGGTTTTTGAAACGTTTCCCGGCGCTCCCTGGCCCAAAAGTGTTTTTTAACCGTTTTTGAAATTTTGAAAAAATTCGTAACCACCCCCCCTTACGAAAAAGTCAAAAATTGACTTTCCCCAAAAGTCCACTTTTTTTGCATATTTGAGTTGTGCCGAGAGTCCTGATGGGTTTTTGGAACGTTTCCCGGCGCTCCCTGGACCAAAAGTGTTTTTTGACCGTTTTTGAAATTTTGAAAAAATGCGTAACCACCCCCCCTTACGAAAATGTCAAAAATTGACTTTCCCCAAAAGTCCAATTTTTTTGCATATTTGGGCTTTGCTGAGAGTCCTGACTGGTTTTTTAAACGTTTCCCGGCGCTCCCTGGCCCAAAAGTGTTTTTTAACCGTTTTTGAAATTTTGAAAAAATGCGTAACCACCCCCCCTTACGAAAATGTCAAAAATTGACTTTCCCCAAAAGTCCACTTTTTTTGCATATTTGGGCTGTGCCGAGAGTCCTGATGGGTTTTTGGAACGTTTCCCGGCGCTCCCTGGCCCAAAAGTATTTTTTGACCGTTTTTGAAATTTTGAAAAAATGCGTAACCACCCCCCCTTACGAAAAGTCAAAAATTGACTTTCCCCAAAAGTCCACTTTTTTTGCATATTTGGGCTGTGCAGAGAGTCCTGACAGGTTTTTGAAACGTTTCCCGGCGCTCCCTGGCCCAAAAGTGTTTTTTGACCGTTTTTGAAATTTTGAAAAAATGCGTAACCACCCCCCCTTACGAAAAAGTCAAAAATTGACTTTCCCCAAAAGTCGAATTTTTTGCATATTTGGGCTGTGCCGAGAGTCCTGACAGGTTTTTGGAACGTTTCCCAGCGCTCCCTGGCCCAAAAGTGTTTTTTGAGCGTTTTTGAAATTTTGAAAAAATGCGTAACCACCCCCCCTTACGAAAAAGTCAAAAATTGACTTTCCCCAAAGGTCCAATTTTTTTGCATATTTGAGTTGTGCCGAGAGTCCTGACAGGTTTTTGGAAAGTTTCCTGGCACTCCTTGGCCCAAAAGTGTTTTTTGACCTTTTTTGACATTTTGAAAAAATGCGTAACCACCCCCCCTTACGAAAAAGTCAAAAATTGACTTTCCCCAAAAGTCCAATTTTTTTGCATATTTGAGGTGTGCCGAGAGTCCTGACGGGTTTTTGGAACGTTTCCCGGCGCTCCCTGGCCCAAAAGTATTTTTTTACGGTTTTTGAAATTTTGAAAAAATGCGTAACCACCCCCCCTTACGAAAAAGTCAAAAATTGATTTTCCCCAAATGTCCACTTTCTTTGCATATTTGAGGTGTGCAGAGAGTCCTGACGGGTTTTTGGAAAGTTTCCTGGCGCTCCCTGTCCCAAAAGTATTTTTTGACCGTTTTTGAAATTTTGAAAAAATGCGTAACCACCCCCCCTTACAAAAAAATTCAAAAATTGACTTTCCCCAAAAGTCCACTTTTTTTGCATATTTGGGCTGTGCTGAGAGTCCTGACGGGTTTTTGGAACGTTTCCTGGCGCTCCCTGGCCCAAAAGTGTTTTTTGACCATTTTTGAAATTATGAAAAAATGCGTAACCACCCCCCCTTACGAAAATGTCAAAAATTGACTTTCCCCAAAAGTCCACTTTTTTTGCATATTTGGGCTGTGCCGAGAGTCCTGACTGGGTTTTGGAACGTTTTCCGGCGCTCCCTGGCCCAAAAGTGTTTTTTGACCGTTTTTGAAATTTTGAAAAAATGCGTAACCACCCCCCCTTACGAAAAAGTCAAAAATTGACTTTCCCCAAAAGTCCAATTTTTTTGCATATTTGAGGTGTGCCGAGAGTCCTGACGGGTTTTTGGAAAATTTCCTGGCGCTCCCTGGCCCAAAAGTGTTTTTTGACCGTTTTTGAAATTTTGAAAAAATGTGTAACCACCCCCCCTTACGAAAAGTCAAAAATTGACTTTCCCCAAACGTCCAATTTTTTTGCATATTTGGGCTGTGCCGAGAGTCCTGACGGGTTTTTGGAAAGTTTCCTGGCGCTCCCTGGCCCAAAAGTGTTTTTTGACCGTTTTTGAAATTTTGAAAAAATGCGTAACCACCCCCCCTTACGATAATGTCAAAAATTGACTTTCCCCAAAAGTCCACTTTTTTTGCATATTTGGGCTGTGCCGAGAGTCCTGATGGGTTTTTGGAACGTTTCCCGGCGCTCCCTGGCCCAAAAGTATTTTTTGACCGTTTTTGAAATTTTGAAAAAATGCGTAACCACCCCCCCTTACGAAAAAGTCAAAAATTGACTTTCCCCAAAAGTCCACTTTTTTTGCATATTTGGGCTGTGCCGAGAGTCCTGACGGGTTTTTGAAACGTTTCCCGGCGCTCCCTGGCCCAAAAGTGTTTTTTGACCGTTTTTAAAATTTTGAAAAAATGCGTAACCACCCCCCCCCCTTACGAAAAAGTCAAAAATTGACTTTCCCCAAAAGTCGAATTTTTTTGCATATTTGGGCTGTGCAGAGAGTCCTGACAGGTTTTTGGAACGTTTCCCAGCGCTCCCTGGCCCAAAAGTGTTTTTTGAGCGTTTTTGAAATTTTGAAAAAATGCGTAACCACCCCCCCTTACGAAAAAGTCAAAAATTGACTTTCCCCAAAAGTCCAATTTTTTTGCATATTTGAGGTGTGCCGAGAGTCCTGACGGGTTTTTGGAACGTTTCCCGGCGCTCCCTGGCCCAAAAGTATTTTTTTACCGTTTTTGAAATTTTGAAAAAATGCGTAACCACCCCCCCTTACGAAAAAGTCAAAAATTGATTTTCCCCAAAAGTCCACTTTCTTTGCATATTTGAGGTGTGCAGAGAGTCCTGATGGGTTTTTGGAAAGTTTCCTGGCGCTCCCTGTCCCAAAAGTATTTTTTGACCGTTTTTGAAATTTTGAAAAAATGCGTAACCACCCCCCTTACGAAAAATTCAAAAATTGACTTTCCCCAAAAGTCCAATTTTTTTGCATATTTGAGGTGTGCCGAGAGTCCTGACGGGTTTTTGGAAAGTTTCCTGGCGCTCCCTGGCCCAAAAGTGTTTTTTGACCGTTTTTGAAATTTTGAAAAAATGCGTAACCACCCCCCCTTACGAAAAAGTCAAAAATTGACTTTCCCCAAAAGTCCACTTTTTTTGCATATTTGGGGTGTGCCGAGAGTCCTGACTGGGTTTTGGAACGTTTTCCGGCTCTCCCTGGCCCAAAAGTGTTTTTTGACCGTTTTTGAAATTTTGAAAAAATGCGTAACCACCCCCCCTTACGATAATGTCAAAAATTGACTTTCCCCAAAAGTCCAATTTTTTTGCATATTTGGGCTGTGCTGAGAGTCCTGACTGGTTTTTGGAACGTTTCCCGGCGCTCCCTGGACCAAAAGTGTTTTTTGAGCGGTTTTAGAAATTTTTTAAAAATGCGTAACCACCACCCCTTACGAAAATGTCAAAAATTGACTTTCCCCAAAAGTCCAATTTTTTTGCATATTTGCGCTTTGCTGAGAGTCCTGACTGGTTTTTGAAACGTTTCCCGGCGCTCCCTGGCCCAAAAGTGTTTTTTAACCGTTTTTGAAATTTTGAAAAAATTCGTAACCACCCCCCCTTACGAAAAAGTCAAAATTGACTTTCCCCAAAAGTCCACTTTTTTTGCATATTTGGGCTGTGCCGAGAGTCCTGATGGGTTTTTGGAACGTTTCCCGGCGCTCCCTGGCCCAAAAGTATTTTTTGACCGTTTTTGAAATTTTGAAAAAATGCGTAACCACCCCCCCTTACGAAAAGTCAAAAATTGACTTTCCCCAAAAGTCCAATTTTTTTGCATATTTGGGCTGTGCCGAGAGTCCTGACAGGTTTTTGAAACGTTTCCCGGCGCTCCCTGGCCCAAAAGTGTTTTTTGACCGTTTTTGAAATTTTGAAAAAATGCGTAACCACCCCCCCTTACGAAAAAGTCAAAAATTGACTTTCCCCAAAAGTCGAATTTTTTGCATATTTGGGCTGTGCCGAGAGTCCTGACAGGTTTTTGGAACGTTTCCCAGCGCTCCCTGGCCCAAAAGTGTTTTTTGAGCGTTTTTGAAATTTTGAAAAAATGCGTAACCACCCCCCCTTACGAAAAAGTCAAAAATTGACTTTCCCCAAAGGTCCAATTTTTTTGCATATTTGAGTTGTGCCGAGAGTCCTGACAGGTTTTTGGAAAGTTTCCTGGCACTCCCTGGCCCAAAAGTGTTTTTTGACCTTTTTTGACATTTTGAAAAAATGCGTAACCACCCCCCCTTACGAAAAAGTCAAAAATTGACTTTCCCCAAAAGTCCAATTTTTTTGCATATTTGAGGTGTGCCGAGAGTCCTGACGGGTTTTTGGAACGTTTCCCGGCGCTCCCTGGCCCAAAAGTATTTTTTTACCGTTTTTGAAATTTTGAAAAAATGCGTAACCACCCCCCCTTACGAAAAAGTCAAAAATTGATTTTCCCCAAAAGTCCACTTTCTTTGCATATTTGAGGTGTGCAGAGAGTCCTGACGGGTTTTTGGAAAGTTTCCTGGCGCTCCCTGTCCCAAAAGTATTTTTTGACCGTTTTTGACATTTTGAAAAAATGCGTAACCACCCCCCCTTACAAAAAAATTCAAAAATTGACTTTCCCCAAAAGTCCACTTTTTTTGCATATTTGGGCTGTGCTGAGAGTCCTGACGGGTTTTTGGAACGTTTCCTGGCGCTCCCTGGCCCAAAAGTGTTTTTTGACCATTTTTGAAATTATGAAAAAATGCGTAACCACCCCCCCTTACGAAAATGTCAAAAATTGACTTTCCCCAAAAGTCCACTTTTTTTGCATATTTGGGCTGTGCCGAGAGTCCTGACTGGGTTTTGGAACGTTTTCCGGCGCTCCCTGGCCCAAAAGTGTTTTTTGACCGTTTTTGAAATTTTGAAAAAATGCGTAACCACCCCCCCCCCTTACGATAATGTCAAAAATTGACTTTCCCCAAAAGTCCAATTTTTTTGCATATTTGGGGTGTGCCGAGAGTCCTGACTGGGTTTTGGAACGTTTTCCGGCTCTCCCTGGCCCAAAAGTGTTTTTTGACCGTTTTTGAAATTTTGAAAAAATGCGTAACCACCCCCCCTTACGAAAAAGTCAAAAATTGACTTTCCCCAAAAGTCCACTTTTTTTGCATATTTGGGGTGTGCCGAGAGTCCTGACTGGGTTTTGGAACGTTTTCCGGCTCTCCCTGGCCCAAAAGTGTTTTTTGACCGTTTTTGAAATTTTGAAAAAATGCGTAACCACCCCCCCCTTACGATAATGTCAAAAATTGACTTTCCCCAAAAGTCCAATTTTTTTGCATATTTGGGTTGTGCCGAGAGTCCTGACGGGTTTTTGAAACGTTTCCCGGCGCTCCATGGCCCAAAAGTGTTTTTTGACCCTTTTTGAAATTTTGAAAAAATGCGTAACCACCCCCCCTTACGAAAAAGTCAAAAATTGACTTTCCCCAAAAGTCCAATTTTTTTGCATATTTGAGGTGTGCCGAGAGTCCTGACGGGTTTTTGGAACGTTTCCCGGCGCTCCCTGGCCCAAAAATATTTTTTTGACCATTTTTGAAATTTTGAAAAAATGCGTAACCACCCCCCCTTACGAAAAAGTCAAAAATTGACTTTCCCCAAAAGTCCAATTTTTTTGCATATTTGAGTTGTGCCGAGAGTCCTGACGGGTTTTTGGAACGTTTCCCGGCGCTCCCTGGCCCAAAAGTATTTTTTTACCGTTTTTGAAATTTTGAAAAAATGCGTAACCACCCCCCCTTACGAAAAAGTCAAAAATTGACTTTCCCCAAAAGTCCACTTTTTTTGCATATTTGGGGTGTGCCGAGAGTCCTGACTGGGTTTTGGAACGTTTTCCGGCTCTCCCTGGCCCAAAAGTGTTTTTTGACCGTTTTTGAAATTTTGAAAAAATGCGTAACCACCCCCCCCTTACGATAATGTCAAAAATTGACTTTCCCCAAAAGTCCAATTTTTTTGCATATTTGGGTTGTGCCGAGAGTCCTGACGGGTTTTTGAAACGTTTCCCGGCGCTCCATGGCCCAAAAGTGTTTTTTGACCGTTTTTGAAATTTTGAAAAAATGCGTAACCACCCCCCCTTACGAAAAAGTCAAAAATTGACTTTCCCCAAAAGTCCAATTTTTTTGCATATTTGGGCTGTGCCGAGAGTCCTGACTGGGTTTTGGAACGTTTTCCGGCGCTCCCTGGCCCAAAAGTGTTTTTTGACCGTTTTTGAAATTTTGAAAAAATGCGTAACCACCCCCCCCCTTACGATAATGTCAAAAATTGACTTTCCCCAAAAGTCCAATTTTTTTGCATATTTGGGGTGTGCCGAGAGTCCTGACTGGGTTTTGGAACGTTTTCCGGCTCTCCCTGGCCCAAAAGTGTTTTTTGACCGTTTTTGAAATTTTGAAAAAATGCGTAACCACCCCCCCTTACGAAAAAGTCAAAAATTGACTTTCCCCAAAAGTCCACTTTTTTTGCATATTTGGGGTGTGCCGAGAGTCCTGACTGGGTTTTGGAACGTTTTCCGGCTCTCCCTGGCCCAAAAGTGTTTTTTGACCGTTTTTGAAATTTTGAAAAAATGCGTAACCACCCCCCCCCTTACGATAATGTCAAAAATTGACTTTCCCCAAAAGTCCAATTTTTTTGCATATTTGGGTTGTGCCGAGAGTCCTGACGGGTTTTTGAAACGTTTCCCGGCGCTCCATGGCCCAAAAGTGTTTTTTGACCCTTTTTGAAATTTTGAAAAAATGCGTAACCACCCCCCCTTACGAAAAAGTCAAAAATTGACTTTCCCCAAAAGTCCAATTTTTTTGCATATTTGAGGTGTGCCGAGAGTCCTGACGGGTTTTTGGAACGTTTCCCGGCGCTCCCTGGCCCAAAAATATTTTTTTGACCATTTTTGAAATTTTGAAAAAATGCGTAACCACCCCCCCTTACGAAAAAGTCAAAAATTGACTTTCCCCAAAAGTCCAATTTTTTTGCATATTTGAGTTGTGCCGAGAGTCCTGACGGGTTTTTGGAACGTTTCCCGGCGCTCCCTGGCCCAAAAGTATTTTTTTACCGTTTTTGAAATTTTGAAAAAATGCGTAACCACCCCCCCTTACGAAAAAGTCAAAAATTGACTTTCCCCAAAAGTCCACTTTCTTTGCATATTTGAGGTGTGCAGAGAGTCCTGACGGGTTTTTGGAAAGTTTCCTGGCGCTCCCTGTCCCAAAAGTATTTTTTGACCGTTTTTGAAATTTTGAAAAAATGCGTAACCACCCCCCCTTACGAAAAAGTCAAAAATTGACTTTCCCAAAAAGTCCAATTTTTTTGCATATTTGAGTTGTGCCGAGAGTCCTGACGGGTTTTTGGAAAGTTTCCTGGCGCTCCCTGGCCCAAAAGTGTTTTTTGACCGTTTTTGAAATTTTGAAAAAATGCGTAACCACCCCCCCTTACGAAAAAGTCAAAAATTGACTTTCCCCAAAAGTCCACTTTTTTTGCATATTTGGGGTGTGCCGAGAGTCCTGACTGGGTTTTGGAACGTTTTCCGGCTCTCCCTGGCCCAAAAGTGTTTTTTGATTGTTTTTGAAATTTTGAAAAAATGCGTAACCACCCCCCCTTACGATAATGTCAAAAATTGACTTTCCCCAAAAGTCAAATTTTTTTGCATATTTGGGCTGTGCTGAGAGTCCTGACTGGTTTTTGGAACGTTTCCCGGCGCTCCCTGGACCAAAAGTGTTTTTTGAGCGTTTTTGAAATTTTTTAAAAATGCGTAACCACCCCCCCTTACGAAAATGTAAAAAATTGACTTTCCCCAAAAGTCCAATTTTTTTGCATATTTGGGCTTTGCTGAGAGTCCTGACTGGTTTTTGAAACGTTTCCCGGCGCTCCATGGCCCAAAAGTGTTTTTTAACCGTTTTTGAAATTTTGAAAAAATTCGTAACCACCCCCCCTTACGAAAAATTCAAAAATTGACTTTCCCCAAAAGTCCACTTTTTTTGCATATTTGAGTTGTGCCGAGAGTCCTGATGGGTTTTTGGAACGTTTCCCGGCGCTCCCTGGACCAAAAGTGTTTTTTGACCGTTTTTGAAATTTTGAAAAAATGCGTAACCACCCCCCCTTACGAAAATGTCAAAAATTGACATTCCCCAAAAGTCCAATTTTTTTGCATATTTGGGCTTTGCTGAGAGTCCTGACTGGTTTTTGAAACGTTTCCCGGCGCTCCCTGGCCCAAAAGTGTTTTTTAACCGTTTTTGAAATTTTGAAAAAATTCGTAACCACCCCCCCTTACGAAAAAGTCAAAAATTGACTTTCCCCAAAAGTCCACTTTTTTTGCATATTTGGGCTGTGCCGAGAGTCCTGATGGGTTTTTGGAACGTTTCCCGGCGCTCCCTGGCCCAAAAGTATTTTTTGACAGTTTTTGAAATTTTGAAAAAATGCGTAACCACCCCCCCTTACGAAAAGTCAAAAATTGACTTTCCCCAAAAGTCCACTTTTTTTGCATATTTGGGCTGTGCCGAGAGTCCTGACAGGTTTTTGAAACGTTTCCCGGCGCTCCCTGGCCCAAAAGTGTTTTTTGACCGTTTTTGAAATTTTGAAAAAATGCGTAACCACCCCCCCCTTACGAAAAAGTCAAAAATTGACTTTCCCCAAAAGTCGAATTTTTTGCATATTTGGGCTGTGCCGAGAGTCCTGACAGGTTTTTGGAACGTTTCCCAGCGCTCCCTGGCCCAAAAGTGTTTTTTGAGCGTTTTTGAAATTTTGAAAAAATGCGTAACCACCCCCCCTTACGAAAAAGTCAAAAATTGACTTTCCCCAAAGGTTCAATTTTTTTGCATATTTGAGTTGTGCCGAGAGTCCTGACAGGTTTTTGGAAAGTTTCCTGGCACTCCCTGGCCCAAAAGTGTTTTTTGACCATTTTTGACATTTTGAAAAAATGCGTAACCACCCCCCCTTACGAAAAAGTCAAAAATTGACTTTCCCCAAAAGTCCAATTTTTTTGCATATTTGAGGTGTGCCGAGAGTCCTGACGGGTTTTTGGAACGTTTCCCGGCGCTCCCTGGCCAAAAAGTATTTTTTTACCGTTTTTGAAATTTTGAAAAAATGCGTAACCATCCCCCCTTACGAAAAAGTCAAAAATTGATTTTCCCCAAAAGTCCACTTTCTTTGCATATTTGAGGTGTGCAGAGAGTCCTGACGGGTTTTTGGAAAGTTTCCTGGCGCTCCCTGTCCCAAAAGTATTTTTTGACCGTTTTTGAAATTTTGAAAAAATGCGTAACCACCCCCCCTTACAAAAAAATTCAAAAATTGACTTTCCCCAAAAGTCCACTTTTTTTGCATATTTGGGCTGTGCTGAGAGTCCTGACGGGTTTTTGGAACGTTTCCTGGCGCTCCCTGGCCCAAAAGTGTTTTTTGACCATTTTTGAAATTATGAAAAAATGCGTAACCACCCCCCCTTACGAAAATGTCAAAAATTGACTTTCCCCAAAAGTCCACTTCTTTTGCATATTTGGGCTTTGCTGAGAGTCCTGACTGGTTTTTGGAAAGTTTCCCGGCGCTCCTTGGACCAAAAGTGTTTTTTGACCGTTTTTGAAATTTTGAAAAAATGCGTAATCACCCCCCCTTACGATAATGTCAAAAATTGACTTTCCCCAAAAGTCCAATTTTTTTGCATATTTGGGCTGTGCTGAGAGTCCTGACTGGTTTTTGGAACGTTTCCCGGCGCTCCCTGGACCAAAAGTGTTTTTTGAGCGTTTTTGAAATTTTTTAAAAATGCGTAACCACCCCCCCTTACGAAAATGTCAAAAATTGACTTTCCCCAAAAGTCCAATTTTTTTGCATATTTGGGCTTTGCTGAGAGTCCTGACTGGTTTTTGAAACGTTTCCCGGCGCTCCCTGGCCCAAAAGTGTTTTTTAACCGTTTTTGAAATTTTGAAAAAATTCGTAACCACCCCCCCTTACGAAAAAGTCAAAAATTGACTTTCCCCAAAAGTCCACTTTTTTTGCATATTTGAGTTGTGCCGAGAGTCCTGATGGGTTTTTGGAACGTTTCCCGGCGCTCCCTGGCCCAAAAGTATTTTTTGACCGTTTTTGAAATTTTGAAAAAATGCGTAACCACCCCCCCTTACGAAAAAGTCAAAAATTGACTTTCCCCAAAAGTCCAATTTTTTTGCATATTTGGGCTATGCCGAGAGTCCTGACGGGTTTTTGAAACGTTTCCCGGCGCTCCCTGGCCCAAAAGTGTTTTTTGACCGTTTTTGAAATTTTGAAAATATGCGTAACCACCCCCCCTTACGAAAAAGTCAAAAATTGACTTTCCCCAAAAGTCGAATTTTTTTGCATATTTGGGCTGTGCCGAGAGTCCTGACAGGTTTTTGAAACGTTTCCCGGCGCTCCCTGGCCCAAAAGTGTTTTTTGACCGTTTTTGAAATTTTGAAAAAATGCGTAACCACCCCCCCTTACGAAAAAGTCAAAAATTGACTTTCCCCAAAGGTCCAATTTTTTTGCATATTTGAGTTGTGCCGAGAGTCCTGACAGGTTTTTGGAAAGTTTCCTGGCACTCCCTGGCCCAAAAGTGTTATATGACCGTTTTTGAAATTTTGAAAAAATGCGTAACCACCCCCCCTTACGATAATGTCAAAAATTGACTTTCCCCAAAAGTCCAATTTTTTTGCATATTTGGGCTGTGCTGAGAATCCTGACTGGTTTTTGGAACGTTTCCCGGCGCTCCCTGGACCAAAAGTGTTTTTTGAGCGTTTTTGAAATTTTTTAAAAATGCGTAACCACCCCCCCTTACGAAAATGTCAAAAATGGACTTTCCCCAAAAGTCCAATTTTTTTGCATATTTGGGCTTTGCTGAGAGTCCTGACTGGTTTTTGAAACGTTTCCCGGCGCTCCCTGGCCCAAAAGTGTTTTTTAACCGTTTTTGAAATTTTGAAAAAATTCGTAACCACCCCCCCTTACGAAAAAGTCAAAAATTGACTTTCCCCAAAAGTCCACTTTTTTTGCATATTTGAGTTGTGCCGAGAGTCCTGATGGGTTTTTGGAACGTTTCCCGGCGCTCCCTGGCCCAAAAGTATTTTTTGACCGTTTTTGAAATTTTGAAAAAATGCGTAACCACCCCCCCTTACGAAAAAGTCAAAAATTGACTTTCCCCAAAAGTCCACTTTTTTTGCATATTTGGGCTGTGCCGAGAGTCCTGACGGGTTTTTGAAACGTTTCCCGGCGCTCCCTGGCCCAAAAGTGTTTTTTGACCGTTTTTGAAATTTTGAAAATATGCGTAACCACCCCCCCTTACGAAAAAGTCAAAAATTGACTTTCCCCAAAAGTCGAATTTTTTTGCATATTTGGGCTGTGCCGAGAGTCCTGACAGGTTTTTGAAACGTTTCCCGGCGCTCCCTGGCCCAAAAGTGTTTTTTGACCGTTTTTGAAATTTTGAAAAAATGCGTAACCACCCCCCCTTACGAAAAAGTCAAAAATTGACTTTCCCCAAAGGTCCAATTTTTTTGCATATTTGAGTTGTGCCGAGAGTCCTGACAGGTTTTTGGAAAGTTTCCTGGCACTCCCTGGCCCAAAAGTGTTATATGACCGTTTTTGAAATTTTGAAAAAATGCGTAACCACCCCCCCTTACGATAATGTCAAAAATTGACTTTCCCCAAAAGTCCAATTTTTTGCATATTTGGGCTGTGCTGAGAGTCCTGACTGGTTTTTGGAACGTTTCCCGGCGCTCCCTGGACCAAAAGTGTTTTTTGAGCGTTTTTGAAATTTTTTAAAAATGCGTAACCACCCCCCCTTACGAAAATGTCAAAAATTGACTTTCCCCAAAAGTCCAATTTTTTTGCATATTTGGGCTTTGCTGAGAGTCCTGACTGGTTTTTGAAACGTTTCCCGGCGCTCCCTGGCCCAAAAGTGTTTTTTAACCGTTTTTGAAATTTTGAAAAAATTCGTAACCACCCCCCCTTACGAAAAAGTCAAAAATTGACTTTCCCCAAAAGTCCACTTTTTTTGCATATTTGAGTTGTGCCGAGAGTCCTGATGGGTTTTTGGAACGTTTCCCGGCGCTCCCTGGCCCAAAAGTATTTTTTGACCGTTTTTGAAATTTTGAAAAAATGCGTAACCACCCCCCCTTACGAAAAAGTCAAAAATTGACTTTCCCCAAAAGTCCAATTTTTTTGCATATTTGGGCTGTGCCGAGAGTCCTGACGGGTTTTTGGAAAGTTTCCTGGCGCTCCCTGGCCCAAAAGTGTTTTTTGACCGTTTTTGAAATTTTGAAAAAATGCGTAACCACCCCCCCTTACGAAAAAGTCAAAAATTGACTTTCCCCAAAAGTCCACTTTTTTTGCATATTTGGGGTGTGCCGAGAGTCCTGACTGGGTTTTGGAACGTTTTCCGGCTCTCCCTGGCCCAAAAGTGTTTTTTGACCGTTTTTGAAATTTTGAAAAAATGCGTAACCACCCCCCCTTACGATAATGTCAAAAATTGACTTTCCCCAAAAGTCGAATTTTTTTGCATATTTGGGCTGTGCCGAGAGTCCTGACAGGTTTTTGAAACGTTTCCCGGCGCTCCCTGGCCCAAAAGTGTTTTTTGACCGTTTTTGACATTTTGAAAAAATGCGTAACCACCCCCCCTTACGAAAAAGTCAAAAATTGACTTTCCCCAAAGGTCCAATTTTTTTGCATATTTGAGTTGTGCCGAGAGTCCTGACAGGTTTTTGGAAAGTTTCCTGGCACTCCCTGGCCCAAAAGTGTTATATGACCGTTTTTGAAATTTTGAAAAAATGCGTAACCACCCCCCCTTACGAAAAAGTCAAAAATTGATTTTCACCAAAAGTCCACATTTTTTTGCATATTTGGGCTGTGCTGAGAGTCCTGACGGGTTTTTGGAACGTTTCCTGGCGCTCCCTGGCCCAAAAGTGTTTTTTGACCGTTTTTGAAATTTTGAAAAAATGCGTAACCACCCCCCCTTACGAAAAAGTCAAAAATTGACTTTCCCCAAAAGTCCAATTTTTTTGCATATTTGGGCTGTGCCGAGAGTCCTGACGGGTTTTTGGAAAGTTTCCTGGCGCTCCCTGGCCCAAAAGTGTTTTTTGACCGTTTTTGAAATTTTGAAAAAATGCGTAACCACCCCCCCTTACGAAAAAGTCAAAAATTGACTTTCCCCAAAGGTCCAATTTTTTTGCATATTTGAGTTGTGCCGAGAGTCCTGACAGGTTTTTGGAAAGTTTCCTGGCACTCCCTGGCCCAAAAGTGTTATATGACCGTTTTTGAAATTTTGAAAAAATGCGTAACCACCCCCCCTTACGAAAAAGTCAAAAATTGATTTTCACCAAAAGTCCACTTTTTTTTGCATATTTGGGCTGTGCTGAGAGTCCTGACGGGTTTTTGGAACGTTTCCTGGCGCTCCCTGGCCCAAAAGTGTTTTTTGACCGTTTTTGAAATTTTGAAAAAATGCGTAACCACCCCCCCTTACGATAATGTCAAAAATTGACTTTCCCCAAAAGTCCGATTTTTTTGCATATTTGGGCTTTGCTGAGAGTCCTGACTGGTTTTTGAAACGTTTCCCGGCGCTCCCTGGCCCAAAAGTGTTTTTTAACCGTTTTTGAAATTTTGAAAAAATTCGTAACCACCCCCCCTTACGAAAAAGTCAAAAATTGACTTTTCCCAAAAGTCCACTTTTTTTGCATATTTGAGTTGTGCCGAGAGTCCTGATGGGTTTTTGGAACGTTTCCCGGCGCTCCCTGGCCCAAAAGTATTTTTTGACCGTTTTTGAAATTTTGAAAAAATGCGTAACCACCCCCCCTTACGAAAAAGTCAAAAATTGACTTTCCCCAAAAGTCCAATTTTTTTGCATATTTGGGCTGTGCCGAGAGTCCTGACGGGTTTTTGGAAAGTTTCCTGGCGCTCCCTGGCCCAAAAGTGTTTTTTGACCGTTTTTGAAATTTTGAAAAAATGCGTAACCACCCCCCCTTACGAAAAAGTCAAAAATTGACTTTCCCCAAAAGTCCACTTTTTTTGCATATTTGGGGTGTGCCGAGAGTCCTGACTGGGTTTTGGAACGTTTTCCGGCTCTCCCTGGCCCAAAAGTGTTTTTTGACCGTTTTTGAAATTTTGAAAAAATGCGTAACCACCCCCCCTTACGATAATGTCAAAAATTGACTTTCCCCAAAAGTCGAATTTTTTTGCATATTTGGGCTGTGCCGAGAGTCCTGACAGGTTTTTGAAACGTTTCCCGGCGCTCCCTGGCCCAAAAGTGTTTTTTGACCGTTTTTGAAATTTTGAAAAAATGCGTAACCACCCCCCCTTACGAAAAAGTCAAAAATTGACTTTCCCCAAAGGTCCAATTTTTTTGCATATTTGAGTTGTGCCGAGAGTCCTGACAGGTTTTTGGAAAGTTTCCTGGCACTCCCTGGCCCAAAAGTGTTATATGACCGTTTTTGAAATTTTGAAAAAATGCGTAACCACCCCCCCTTACGAAAAAGTCAAAAATTGATTTTCACCAAAAGTCCACTTTTTTTTGCATATTTGGGCTGTGCTGAGAGTCCTGACGGGTTTTTGGAACGTTTCCTGGCGCTCCCTGGCCCAAAAGTGTTTTTTGACCGTTTTTGAAATTTTGAAAAAATGCGTAACCACCCCCCCTTACGAAAAAGTCAAAAATTGACTTTCCCCAAAAGTCCAATTTTTTTGCATATTTGGGCTGTGCCGAGAGTCCTGACGGGTTTTTGGAAAGTTTCCTGGCGCTCCCTGGCCCAAAAGTGTTTTTTGACCGTTTTTGAAATTTTGAAAAAATGCGTAACCACCCCCCCTTACGAAAAAGTCAAAAATTGACTTTCCCCAAAGGTCCAATTTTTTTGCATATTTGAGTTGTGCCGAGAGTCCTGACAGGTTTTTGGAAAGTTTCCTGGCACTCCCTGGCCCAAAAGTGTTATATGACCGTTTTTGAAATTTTGAAAAAATGCGTAACCACCCCCCCTTACGAAAAAGTCAAAAATTGATTTTCACCAAAAGTCCACTTTTTTTTGCATATTTGGGCTGTGCTGAGAGTCCTGACGGGTTTTTGGAACGTTTCCTGGCGCTCCCTGGCCCAAAAGTGTTTTTTGACCGTTTTTGAAATTTTGAAAAAATGCGTAACCACCCCCCCTTACGATAATGTCAAAAATTGACTTTCCCCAAAAGTCCAATTTTTTTGCATATTTGGGCTGTGCTGAGAGTCCTGACTGGTTTTTGGAACGTTTCCCGGCGCTCCCTGGACCAAAAGTGTTTTTTGACCATTTTTGAAATTTTGAAAAAATGCGTAACCACCCCCCCTTACGAAAATGTCAAAAATTGACTTTCCCCAAAAGTCCAATTTTTTTGCATATTTGGGCTTTGCTGAGAGTCCTGACTGGTTTTTGAAACGTTTCCCGGCGCTCCCTGGCCCAAAAGTGTTTTTTAACCGTTTTTGAAATTTTGAAAAAATTCGTAACCACCCCCCCTTACGAAAAAGTCAAAAATTGACTTTCCCGAAAAGTCCACTTTTTTTGCATATTTGGGCTGTGCCGAGAGTCCTGATGGGTTTTTGGAACGTTTCCCGGCGCTCCCTGGCCCAAAAGTATTTTTTGACCGTTTTTGAAATTTTGAAAAAATGCGTAACCACCCCCCCTTACGAAAAAGTCAAAAATTGACTTTCCCCAAAAGTCCAATTTTTTTGCATATTTGAGGTGTGCCGAGAGTCCTGACGGGTTTTTGGAACGTTTCCCGGCGCTCTCTGGCCCAAAAATATTTTTTTGACCATTTTTGAAATTTTGAAAAAATGCGTAACCACCCCCCCTTACGAAAAAGTCAAAAATTGATTTTCCCCAAAAGTCCACTTTCTTTGCATATTTGAGGTGTGCAGAGAGTCCTGACGGGTTTTTGGAAAGTTTCCTAGCGCTCCCTGTCCCAAAAGTATTTTTTGACCGTTTTTTAAATTTTGAAAAAATGCGTAACCACCCCCCCTTACGAAAAAGTCAAAAATTGACTTTCCCCAAAAGTCCACTTTTTTTGCATATTTGGGCTTTGCTGAGAGTCCTGACTGGTTTTTGGAACGTTTCCCGGCGCTCCCTGGCCCAAAAGTATTTTTTGACCGTTTTTGAAATTTTGAAAAAATGCGTAACCACCCCCCCTTACAAAAAAATTCAAAAATTGACTTTCCCCAAAATTCCACTTTTTTTGCATATTTGTCTGTGCTGAGAGTCCTGACGGGTTTTTGGAACGTTTCCTGGCGCTCCCTGGACCAAAAGTGTTTTTTGACCGTTTTTGAAATTTTGAAAAAATGCGTAATCACCCCCCCTTACGATAATGTCAAAAATTGACTTTCCCCAAAAGTCCAATTTTTTTGCATATTTGGGCTGTGCTGAGAGTCCTGACTGGTTTTTGGAACGTTTCCCGGCGCTCCCTGGACCAAAAGTGTTTTTTGAGCGTTTTTGAAATTTTTTAAAAATGCGTAACCACCCCCCCTTACGAAAATGTCAAAAATTGACTTTCCCCAAAAGTCCAATTTTTTTGCATATTTGGGCTTTGCTGAGAGTCCTGACTGGTTTTTGACCATTTTTGAAATTTTGAAAAAATTCGTAACCACCCCCCCTTACGAAAAAGTCAAAAATTGACTTTCCCCAAAAGTCGAATTTTTTTGCATATTTGGGCTGTGCCGAGAGTCCTGACAGGTTTTTGAAACGTTTCCCGGCGCTCCCTGGCCCAAAAGTGTTTTTTGACCGTTTTTGAAATTTTGAAAAAATGCGTAACCACCCCCCCTTACGAAAAAGTCAAAAATTGACTTTCCCCAAAGGTCCAATTTTTTTGCATATTTGAGTTGTGCCGAGAGTCCTGACAGGTTTTTGGAAAGTTTCCTGGCACTCCCTGGCCCAAAAGTGTTATATGACCGTTTTTGAAATTTTGAAAAAATGCGTAACCACCCCCCCTTACGATAATGTCAAAAATTGACTTTCCCCAAAAGTCCAATTTTTTTGCATATTTGGGCTGTGCTGAGAATCCTGACTGGTTTTTGGAACGTTTCCCGGCGCTCCCTGGACCAAAAGTGTTTTTTGAGCGTTTTTGAAATTTTTTAAAAATGCGTAACCACCCCCCCTTACGAAAATGTCAAAAATGGACTTTCCCCAAAAGTCCAATTTTTTTGCATATTTGGGCTTTGCTGAGAGTCCTGACTGGTTTTTGAAACGTTTCCCGGCGCTCCCTGGCCCAAAAGTGTTTTTTAACCGTTTTTGAAATTTTGAAAAAATTCGTAACCACCCCCCCTTACGAAAAAGTCAAAAATTGACTTTCCCCAAAAGTCCACTTTTTTTGCATATTTGAGTTGTGCCGAGAGTCCTGATGGGTTTTTGGAACGTTTCCCGGCGCTCCCTGGCCCAAAAGTATTTTTTGACCGTTTTTGAAATTTTGAAAAAATGCGTAACCACCCCCCCTTACGAAAAAGTCAAAAATTGACTTTCCCCAAAAGTCCACTTTTTTTGCATATTTGGGCTGTGCCGAGAGTCCTGACGGGTTTTTGAAACGTTTCCCGGCGCTCCCTGGCCCAAAAGTGTTTTTTGACCGTTTTTGAAATTTTGAAAATATGCGTAACCACCCCCCCTTACGAAAAAGTCAAAAATTGACTTTCCCCAAAAGTCGAATTTTTTTGCATATTTGGGCTGTGCCGAGAGTCCTGACAGGTTTTTGAAACGTTTCCCGGCGCTCCCTGGCCCAAAAGTGTTTTTTGACCGTTTTTGAAATTTTGAAAAAATGCGTAACCACCCCCCCTTACGAAAAAGTCAAAAATTGACTTTCCCCAAAGGTCCAATTTTTTTGCATATTTGAGTTGTGCCGAGAGTCCTGACAGGTTTTTGGAAAGTTTCCTGGCACTCCCTGGCCCAAAAGTGTTATATGACCGTTTTTGAAATTTTGAAAAAATGCGTAACCACCCCCCCTTACGATAATGTCAAAAATTGACTTTCCCCAAAAGTCCAATTTTTTGCATATTTGGGCTGTGCTGAGAGTCCTGACTGGTTTTTGGAACGTTTCCCGGCGCTCCCTGGACCAAAAGTGTTTTTTGAGCGTTTTTGAAATTTTTTAAAAATGCGTAACCACCCCCCCTTACGAAAATGTCAAAAATTGACTTTCCCCAAAAGTCCAATTTTTTTGCATATTTGGGCTTTGCTGAGAGTCCTGACTGGTTTTTGAAACGTTTCCCGGCGCTCCCTGGCCCAAAAGTGTTTTTTAACCGTTTTTGAAATTTTGAAAAAATTCGTAACCACCCCCCCTTACGAAAAAGTCAAAAATTGACTTTCCCCAAAAGTCCACTTTTTTTGCATATTTGAGTTGTGCCGAGAGTCCTGATGGGTTTTTGGAACGTTTCCCGGCGCTCCCTGGCCCAAAAGTATTTTTTGACCGTTTTTGAAATTTTGAAAAAATGCGTAACCACCCCCCCTTACGAAAAAGTCAAAAATTGACTTTCCCCAAAAGTCCAATTTTTTTGCATATTTGGGCTGTGCCGAGAGTCCTGACGGGTTTTTGGAAAGTTTCCTGGCGCTCCCTGGCCCAAAAGTGTTTTTTGACCGTTTTTGAAATTTTGAAAAAATGCGTAACCACCCCCCCTTACGAAAAAGTCAAAAATTGACTTTCCCCAAAAGTCCACTTTTTTTGCATATTTGGGGTGTGCCGAGAGTCCTGACTGGGTTTTGGAACGTTTTCCGGCTCTCCCTGGCCCAAAAGTGTTTTTTGACCGTTTTTGAAATTTTGAAAAAATGCGTAACCACCCCCCCTTACGATAATGTCAAAAATTGACTTTCCCCAAAAGTCGAATTTTTTTGCATATTTGGGCTGTGCCGAGAGTCCTGACAGGTTTTTGAAACGTTTCCCGGCGCTCCCTGGCCCAAAAGTGTTTTTTGACCGTTTTTGACATTTTGAAAAAATGCGTAACCACCCCCCCTTACGAAAAAGTCAAAAATTGACTTTCCCCAAAGGTCCAATTTTTTTGCATATTTGAGTTGTGCCGAGAGTCCTGACAGGTTTTTGGAAAGTTTCCTGGCACTCCCTGGCCCAAAAGTGTTATATGACCGTTTTTGAAATTTTGAAAAAATGCGTAACCACCCCCCCTTACGAAAAAGTCAAAAATTGATTTTCACCAAAAGTCCACATTTTTTTGCATATTTGGGCTGTGCTGAGAGTCCTGACGGGTTTTTGGAACGTTTCCTGGCGCTCCCTGGCCCAAAAGTGTTTTTTGACCGTTTTTGAAATTTTGAAAAAATGCGTAACCACCCCCCCTTACGAAAAAGTCAAAAATTGACTTTCCCCAAAAGTCCAATTTTTTTGCATATTTGGGCTGTGCCGAGAGTCCTGACGGGTTTTTGGAAAGTTTCCTGGCGCTCCCTGGCCCAAAAGTGTTTTTTGACCGTTTTTGAAATTTTGAAAAAATGCGTAACCACCCCCCCTTACGAAAAAGTCAAAAATTGACTTTCCCCAAAGGTCCAATTTTTTTGCATATTTGAGTTGTGCCGAGAGTCCTGACAGGTTTTTGGAAAGTTTCCTGGCACTCCCTGGCCCAAAAGTGTTATATGACCGTTTTTGAAATTTTGAAAAAATGCGTAACCACCCCCCCTTACGAAAAAGTCAAAAATTGATTTTCACCAAAAGTCCACTTTTTTTTGCATATTTGGGCTGTGCTGAGAGTCCTGACGGGTTTTTGGAACGTTTCCTGGCGCTCCCTGGCCCAAAAGTGTTTTTTGACCGTTTTTGAAATTTTGAAAAAATGCGTAACCACCCCCCCTTACGATAATGTCAAAAATTGACTTTCCCCAAAAGTCCGATTTTTTTGCATATTTGGGCTTTGCTGAGAGTCCTGACTGGTTTTTGAAACGTTTCCCGGCGCTCCCTGGCCCAAAAGTGTTTTTTAACCGTTTTTGAAATTTTGAAAAAATTCGTAACCACCCCCCCTTACGAAAAAGTCAAAAATTGACTTTTCCCAAAAGTCCACTTTTTTTGCATATTTGAGTTGTGCCGAGAGTCCTGATGGGTTTTTGGAACGTTTCCCGGCGCTCCCTGGCCCAAAAGTATTTTTTGACCGTTTTTGAAATTTTGAAAAAATGCGTAACCACCCCCCCTTACGAAAAAGTCAAAAATTGACTTTCCCCAAAAGTCCAATTTTTTTGCATATTTGGGCTGTGCCGAGAGTCCTGACGGGTTTTTGGAAAGTTTCCTGGCGCTCCCTGGCCCAAAAGTGTTTTTTGACCGTTTTTGAAATTTTGAAAAAATGCGTAACCACCCCCCCTTACGAAAAAGTCAAAAATTGACTTTCCCCAAAAGTCCACTTTTTTTGCATATTTGGGGTGTGCCGAGAGTCCTGACTGGGTTTTGGAACGTTTTCCGGCTCTCCCTGGCCCAAAAGTGTTTTTTGACCGTTTTTGAAATTTTGAAAAAATGCGTAACCACCCCCCCTTACGATAATGTCAAAAATTGACTTTCCCCAAAAGTCGAATTTTTTTGCATATTTGGGCTGTGCCGAGAGTCCTGACAGGTTTTTGAAACGTTTCCCGGCGCTCCCTGGCCCAAAAGTGTTTTTTGACCGTTTTTGAAATTTTGAAAAAATGCGTAACCACCCCCCCTTACGAAAAAGTCAAAAATTGACTTTCCCCAAAGGTCCAATTTTTTTGCATATTTGAGTTGTGCCGAGAGTCCTGACAGGTTTTTGGAAAGTTTCCTGGCACTCCCTGGCCCAAAAGTGTTATATGACCGTTTTTGAAATTTTGAAAAAATGCGTAACCACCCCCCCTTACGAAAAAGTCAAAAATTGATTTTCACCAAAAGTCCACTTTTTTTTGCATATTTGGGCTGTGCTGAGAGTCCTGACGGGTTTTTGGAACGTTTCCTGGCGCTCCCTGGCCCAAAAGTGTTTTTTGACCGTTTTTGAAATTTTGAAAAAATGCGTAACCACCCCCCCTTACGAAAAAGTCAAAAATTGACTTTCCCCAAAAGTCCAATTTTTTTGCATATTTGGGCTGTGCCGAGAGTCCTGACGGGTTTTTGGAAAGTTTCCTGGCGCTCCCTGGCCCAAAAGTGTTTTTTGACCGTTTTTGAAATTTTGAAAAAATGCGTAACCACCCCCCCTTACGAAAAAGTCAAAAATTGACTTTCCCCAAAGGTCCAATTTTTTTGCATATTTGAGTTGTGCCGAGAGTCCTGACAGGTTTTTGGAAAGTTTCCTGGCACTCCCTGGCCCAAAAGTGTTATATGACCGTTTTTGAAATTTTGAAAAAATGCGTAACCACCCCCCCTTACGAAAAAGTCAAAAATTGATTTTCACCAAAAGTCCACTTTTTTTTGCATATTTGGGCTGTGCTGAGAGTCCTGACGGGTTTTTGGAACGTTTCCTGGCGCTCCCTGGCCCAAAAGTGTTTTTTGACCGTTTTTGAAATTTTGAAAAAATGCGTAACCACCCCCCCTTACGATAATGTCAAAAATTGACTTTCCCCAAAAGTCCAATTTTTTTGCATATTTGGGCTGTGCTGAGAGTCCTGACTGGTTTTTGGAACGTTTCCCGGCGCTCCCTGGACCAAAAGTGTTTTTTGACCATTTTTGAAATTTTGAAAAAATGCGTAACCACCCCCCCTTACGAAAATGTCAAAAATTGACTTTCCCCAAAAGTCCAATTTTTTTGCATATTTGGGCTTTGCTGAGAGTCCTGACTGGTTTTTGAAACGTTTCCCGGCGCTCCCTGGCCCAAAAGTGTTTTTTAACCGTTTTTGAAATTTTGAAAAAATTCGTAACCACCCCCCCTTACGAAAAAGTCAAAAATTGACTTTCCCGAAAAGTCCACTTTTTTTGCATATTTGGGCTGTGCCGAGAGTCCTGATGGGTTTTTGGAACGTTTCCCGGCGCTCCCTGGCCCAAAAGTATTTTTTGACCGTTTTTGAAATTTTGAAAAAATGCGTAACCACCCCCCCTTACGAAAAAGTCAAAAATTGACTTTCCCCAAAAGTCCAATTTTTTTGCATATTTGAGGTGTGCCGAGAGTCCTGACGGGTTTTTGGAACGTTTCCCGGCGCTCTCTGGCCCAAAAATATTTTTTTGACCATTTTTGAAATTTTGAAAAAATGCGTAACCACCCCCCCTTACGAAAAAGTCAAAAATTGATTTTCCCCAAAAGTCCACTTTCTTTGCATATTTGAGGTGTGCAGAGAGTCCTGACGGGTTTTTGGAAAGTTTCCTAGCGCTCCCTGTCCCAAAAGTATTTTTTGACCGTTTTTTAAATTTTGAAAAAATGCGTAACCACCCCCCCTTACGAAAAAGTCAAAAATTGACTTTCCCCAAAAGTCCACTTTTTTTGCATATTTGGGCTTTGCTGAGAGTCCTGACTGGTTTTTGGAACGTTTCCCGGCGCTCCCTGGCCCAAAAGTATTTTTTGACCGTTTTTGAAATTTTGAAAAAATGCGTAACCACCCCCCCTTACAAAAAAATTCAAAAATTGACTTTCCCCAAAATTCCACTTTTTTTGCATATTTGTCTGTGCTGAGAGTCCTGACGGGTTTTTGGAACGTTTCCTGGCGCTCCCTGGACCAAAAGTGTTTTTTGACCGTTTTTGAAATTTTGAAAAAATGCGTAATCACCCCCCCTTACGATAATGTCAAAAATTGACTTTCCCCAAAAGTCCAATTTTTTTGCATATTTGGGCTGTGCTGAGAGTCCTGACTGGTTTTTGGAACGTTTCCCGGCGCTCCCTGGACCAAAAGTGTTTTTTGAGCGTTTTTGAAATTTTTTAAAAATGCGTAACCACCCCCCCTTACGAAAATGTCAAAAATTGACTTTCCCCAAAAGTCCAATTTTTTTGCATATTTGGGCTTTGCTGAGAGTCCTGACTGGTTTTTGACCATTTTTGAAATTTTGAAAATATGCGTAACCACCCCCCCTTACGAAAAAGTCAAAAATTGACTTTCCCCAAAAGTCGAATTTTTTTGCATATTTGGGCTGTGCCGAGAGTCCTGACAGGTTTTTGGAACGTTTCCCAGCGCTCCCTGGCCCAAAAGTGTTTTTTGAGCGTTTTTGAAATTTTGAAAAAATGCGTAACCACCCCCCCTTACGAAAAAGTCAAAAATTGACTTTCCCCAAAAGTCCAATTTTTTTGCATATTTGAGTTGAGCCGAGAGTCCTGACAGGTTTTTGGAAAGTTTCCTGGCACTCCCTGGCCCAAAAGTGTTATATGACCGTTTTTGAAATTTTGAAAAAATGCGTAACCAACCCCCCTTACGAAAAAGTCAAAAATTGACTTTCCCCAAAAGTCCAATTTTTTTGCATATTTGGGCTGTGCAGAGAGTCCTGACGGGTTTTTGGAAAGTTTCCTGGCGCTCCCTGGCCCAAAAGTGTTTTTTGACCGTTTTTGAAATTTTGAAAAAATGCGTAACCACCCCCCCTTACGAAAAAGTCAAAAATTGACTTTCCCCAAAAGTCCAATTTTTTTGCATATTTTTGCTGTGCCGAGAGTCCTGACGGGTTTTTGGAAAGTTGCCTGGCGCTCCCTGGCCCAAAAGTGTTTTTTGAACGTTTTTGAAATTTTGAAAAAATGTGTAACCACCCCCCCTTACGAAAAGTCAAAAATTGACTTTCCCCAAAAGTCCAATTTTTTTGCATATTTGGGCTGTGCCGAGAGTCCTTACGGGTTTTTGGAAAGTTTCCTGGCGCTCCCTGGCCCAAAAGTGTTTTTTAACCGTTTTTGAAATTTTGAAAAAATTCGTTACCACCCCCCCTTACGAAAAAGTCAAAATTGACTTTCCCCAAAAGTCCACTTTTTTTGCATATTTGGGCTGTGCCGAGAGTCCTGATGGGTTTTTGGAACGTTTCCCGGCGCTCCCTGGCCCAAAAGTATTTTTTGACCGTTTTTGAAATTTTGAAAAAATGCGTAACCACCCCCCCTTACGAAAAGTCAAAAATTGACTTTCCCCAAAAGTCCACTTTTTTTGCATATTTGGGCTGTGCCAAGAGTCCTGACAGGTTTTTGAAACGTTTCCCGGCGCTCCCTGGCCCAAAAGTGTTTTTTGACCGTTTTTGAAATTTTGAAAAAATGCGTAACCACCCCCCCTTACGAAAAAGTCAAAAATTGACTTTCCCCAAAAGTCGAATTTTTTGCATATTTGGGCTGTGCCGAGAGTCCTGACAGGTTTTTGGAACGTTTCCCAGCGCTCCCTGGCCCAAAAGTGTTTTTTGAGCGTTTTTGAAATTTTGAAAAAATGCGTAACCACCCCCCCTTACGAAAAAGTCAAAAATTGACTTTCCCCAAAGGTCCAATTTTTTTGCATATTTGAGTTGTGCCGAGAGTCCTGACAAGTTTTTGGAAAGTTTCCTGGCACTCCCTGGCCCAAAAGTGTTTTTTGACCTTTTTTGACATTTTGAAAAAATGCGTAACCACCCCCCCTTACGAAAAAGTCAAAAATTGACTTTCCCCAAAAGTCCAATTTTTTTGCATATTTGAGGTGTGCCGAGAGTCCTGACGGGTTTTTGGAACGTTTCCCGGCGCTCCCTGGCCCAAAAGTATTTTTTTACCGTTTTTAAAATTTTGAAAAAATGCGTAACCACCCCCCCTTACGAAAAAGTCAAAAATTGATTTTCCCCAAAAGTCCACTTTCTTTGCATATTTGAGGTGTGCAGAGAGTCCTGACGGGTTTTTGGAAAGTTTCCTGGCGCTCCCTGTCCCAAAAGTATTTTTTGACCGTTTTTGAAATTTTGAAAAAATGCGTAACCACCCCCCCTTACAAAAAAATTCAAAAATTGACTTTCCCCAAAAGTCCACTTTTTTTGCATATTTGGGCTGTGCTGAGAGTCCTGACGGGTTTTTGGAACGTTTCCTGGCGCTCCCTGGCCCAAAAGTGTTTTTTGACCATTTTTGAAATTATGAAAAAATGCGTAACCACCCCCCCTTACGAAAATGTCAAAAATTGACTTTCCCCAAAAGTCCACTTTTTTTGCATATTTGGGCTGTGCCGAGAGTCCTGACTGGTTTTTGGAACGTTTTCCGGCGCTCCCTGGACCAAAAGTGTTTTTTGACCATTTTTGAAATTTTGAAAAAATGCGTAACCACCCCCCCTTACGAAAATGTCAAAAATTGACTTTCCCCAAAAGTCCACTTTTTTTGCATATTTGGGCTGTGCCGAGAGTCCTGATGGGTTTTTGGAACGTTTCCCGGCGCTCCCTGGCCCAAAAGTATTTTTTGACCGTTTTTGAAATTTTGAAAAAATGCGTAACCACCCCCCCTTACGAAAAAGTCAAAAATTGACTTACCCCTAAAGTCGAATTTTTTGCATATTTGGGCTGTGCCGAGAGTCCTGACAGGTTTTTGGAACGTTTCCCAGCGCTCCCTGGCCCAAAAGTGTTTTTTGAGCGTTTTTGAAATTTTGAAAAAATGCGTAACCACCCCCCCTTACGAAAAAGTCAAAAATTGACTTTCCCCAAAGGTCCAATTTTTTTGCATATTTGAGTTGTGCCGAGAGTCCTGACAAGTTTTTGGAAAGTTTCCTGGCACTCCCTGGCCCAAAAGTGTTTTTTGACCTTTTTTGACATTTTGAAAAAATGCGTAACCACCCCCCCTTACGAAAAAGTCAAAAATTGACTTTCCCCAAAAGTCCATTTTTTTTGCATATTTGAGGTGTGCCGAGAGTCCTGACGGGTTTTTGGAACGTTTCCCGGCGCTCCCTGGCCCAAAAGTATTTTTTTACCGTTTTTGAAATTTTGAAAAAATGCGTAACCACCCCCCCTTACGAAAAAGTCAAAAATTGATTTTCCCCAAAAGTCCACTTTCTTTGCATATTTGAGGTGTGCAGAGAGTCCTGACGGGTTTTTGGAAAGTTTCCTGGCGCTCCCTGTCCCAAAAGTATTTTTTGACCGTTTTTGAAATTTTGAAAAAATGCGTAACCACCCCCCCTTACAAAAAAATTCAAAAATTGACTTTCCCCAAAAGTCCACTTTTTTTGCATATTTGGGCTGTGCTGAGAGTCCTGACGGGTTTTTGGAACGTTTCCTGGCGCTCCCTGGCCCAAAAGTGTTTTTTGACCATTTTTGAAATTATGAAAAAATGCGTAACCACCCCCCCTTACGAAAATGTCAAAAATTGACTTTCCCCAAAAGTCCACTTTTTTTGCATATTTGGGCTGTGCCGAGAGTCCTGACTGGTTTTTGGAACGTTTTCCGGCGCTCCCTGGACCAAAAGTGTTTTTTGACCATTTTTGAAATTTTGAAAAAATGCGTAACCACCCCCCCTTACGAAAATGTCAAAAATGGACTTTCCCCAAAAGTCCACTTTTTTTGCATATTTGGGCTGTGCCGAGAGTCCTGATGGGTTTTTGGAACGTTTCCCGGCGCTCCCTGGCCCAAAAGTATTTTTTGACCGTTTTTGAAATTTTGAAAAAATGCGTAACCACCCCCCCTTACGAAAAAGTCAAAAATTGACTTACCCCTAAAGTCCAATTTTTTTGCATATTTGGGCTGTGCTGAGTGTCCTGACGGGTTTTTGGAAAGTTTCCTGGCGCTCCCTGGCCCAAAAGTGTTTTTTGACCGTTTTTGAAATTTTGAAAAAATGCGTAACCACCCCCCCTTACGATAATGTCAAAAATTGACTTTCCCCAAACGTCCAATTTTTTTGCATATTTGGGCTGTGCTGAGAGTCCTGACTGGGTTTTGGAACGTTTTCCGGCTCTCCCTGGCCCAAAAGTGTTTTTTGACCGTTTTTGAAATTTTGAAAAAATGCGTAACCACCCCCCCTTACGATAATGTCAAAAATTGACTTTCCCCAAAAGTCCAATTTTTTTGCATATTTGGGCTGTGCTGAGAGTCCTGACTGGTTTTTGGAAAGTTTCCCGGCGCTCCCTGGACCAAAAGTGTTTTTTGACCGTTTTTGAAATTTTGAAAAAATGCGTAACCACCCCCCCTTACGATAATGTCAAAAATTGACTTTCCCCAAAAGTCCATTTTTTTTGCATATTTGAGTTGTGCCGAGAGTCCTGACAGGTTTTTGGAAAGTTTCCTGGCACTCCCTGGCCCAAAAGTGTTATATGACCGTTTTTGAAATTTTGAAAAAATGCGTAACCAACCCCCCTTACGAAAAAGTCAAAAATTGACTTTCCCCAAAAGTCCAATTTTTTTGCATATTTGGGCTGTGCCGAGAGTCCTGACGGGTTTTTGGAAAGTTTCCTGGCGCTCCCTGGCCCAAAAGTGTTTTTTGACCGTTTTTGAAATTTTGAAAAAATGCGTAACCACCCCCCCTTACGAAAAAGTCAAAAATTGATTTTCACCAAAAGTCCACTTTTTTTGCATATTTGGGCTGTGCTGAGAGTCCTGACGGGTTTTTGGAACTTTTCCTGGCGCTCCCTGGCCCAAAAGTGTTTTTTGACCGTTTTTGAAATTTTGAAAAAATGCGTAACCACCCCCCCTTACGAAAAAGTCAAAAATTGACTTTCCCCAAAAGTCCAATTTTTTTGCATATTTGGGCTGTGCCGAGAGTCCTGACTGGGTTTTGGAACGTTTTCCGGCTCTCCCCGGTCCAAAAGTGTTTTTTGACCGTTTTTGAAATTTTGAAAAAATGCGTAACCACCCCCCCTTACGATAATGTCAAAAATTGACTTTCCCCAAAAGTCCAATTTTTTTGCATATTTGGAATTTGCTGAGAGTCCTGACTGGTTTTTGGAACGTTTCCCGGCGCTCCCTGGCCCAAAAGTATTTTTTGACCGTTTTTGAAATTTTGAAAAAATGCGTAACCACCCCCCCTTACGAAAATGTCAAAAATTGACTTTCCCCAAAAGTCCACTTTTTTTGCATATTTGGGCTGTGCCGAGAGTCCTGACGGGTTTTTGAAACGTTTCCCGGCGCTCCCTGGCCCAAAAATATTTTTTTGACCATTTTTGAAATTTTGAAAAAATGCGTAACCACCCCCCCTTACGAAAAAGTCAAAAATTGACTTTCCCCAAAAGTCCAATTTTTTTGCATATTTGAGGTGTGCCGAGAGTCCTGACGGGTTTTTGGAACGTTTCCCGGCGCTCCCTGGCCCAAAAGTATTTTTTGACCGTTTTTGAAATTTTGAAAAAATGCGTAACCACCCCCCCTTACGAAAAAGTCAAAAATTGACTTTCCCCAAAAGTCCACTTTTTTTGCATATTTGGGCTGTGCTGAGAGTCCTGACGGGTTTTTGAAACGTTTCCCGGCGCTCCCTGGCCCAAAAGTGTTTTTTGACCGTTTTTGAAATTTTGAAAAAATGCGTAACCACCCCCCTTTACGAAAAAGTCAAAAATTGATTTTCCCCAAAAGTCCACTTTTTTTGCATATTTGGGCTGTGCCGAGAGTCCTGATGGGTTTTTGGAAAGTTTCCTGGCGCTCCCTGTCCCAAAAGTGTTTTTTGACCGTTTTTGAAATTTTGAAAAAATACGTAACCACCCCCCCTTACGAAAAAGTCAAAAATTGACTTTCCCCAAAAGTCCACTTTTTTTGCATATTTGGGCTGTGCTGAGAGTCCTGACGGGTTTTTGAAACGTTTCCCGGCGCTCCCTGGCCCAAAAGTGTTTTTTGACCGTTTTTGAAATTTTGAAAAAATGCGTAACCACCCCCCCTTACGAAAAAGTCAAAAATTGACTTTCCCCAAAAGTCCACTTTTTTTGCATATTTGGGCTGTGCCGAGAGTCCTGATGGGTTTTTGGAACGTTTCCCGGCGCTCCCTGGCCCAAAAGTATTTTATGACCGTTTTTGAAATTTTGAAAAAATGCGTAAGCACCCCCCCTTACGAAAAAGTCAAAAATGGACATTTCCCAAAAGTCAACTTTTTTGACATAGTTGGGCTGTGCCGAGAGTACTGACATGTTTTTGAAACGTTTCCCGGCGCTGCTTGGCCCAAAAGTGTTCTTTGACCGTTTTTGAAATTTTGAAAAAACGCTTAACCACCCCCTCTTACGAAAAAGTCAAAAATGGACTTTACCCTAAAGTCCACTTTTTTTGCATATTTGAGCTGTGCCGAGAGTCCTGACGGGTTTTTGGAACATTTCCCGGCGCTCCCTGGCCCAAAAGTGTTTTTTGACCGTTTTTGAAATTATGAAAAAATGCGTAACCACCCCCCCTTACGAAAAAGTCAAAAATGGACTTTTCCCAAAAGTCCAATTTTTTAACATATTTGGGCTGTTCCGAGAGTCCTGACATGTTTTTGAAACGTTTCCCGGCGCTCCCTGGCCCAAAAGTGTTTTTTGACCGTTTTTGAAACTATGAAAAAATGTGTAAGCAACCACCCCCCTTTACAAAAAAGTCAAAAATGGACTTTTCCCAAAAGTATACTTTTTTGGCATATTTGGAATGTCCCGAGAGTCCTGACATGTTTTTGACACGTTTCCTGGCGCTCCCTGGCCCAAAAGTGATTTTTCCCAAAAGTATACTTTTTTGGCATATTTGGAATGTCCCGAGAGTCCTGACATGTTTTTGACACGTTTCCTGGCGCTCCTTGGCCCAAAACTGTTTTTTGAACGTTTTTGAAATTTTGAATTTAAATTTTGAAAAAATGCGTAAGCATCCCCCCTTACAAAAAAAGTCAAAAATTGACTTTTCTGAAAAGTGAACTTATTTGGCATTTTTGGGCTGTGCCGAGAGTCCTGACATGTTTTTGAAACGTTTCCCGCCGCTGCTTGGCCCAAAAGTATTTTTTGACCGTTTTTGAAATTTCGAAAAAATGCGTAAGCACCCCCGCTTACAAAAAGTCAAAAATGGACTTTTCCCAAAAGTCAACTTTTTTGTTATATTTGGGCTGTGCCGAGAGTCCTGATGTGTTTTTGGAACGTTTCCTGACGCTCTTTCTCCCGAAATTTTTTTTGACCATTTTTGAAAGTTTGAAAAAATGCGTAAGCACCCCCCCTTATGAAAAAGTCAAAAATGGACATTTCCCAAAAGTCAATTTTTTTTTGTCATATTTGGGCTGTGCTGAGAGTCCTGACATGTTTTTGAGACGTTTCCTGGCGCTCCTTGGCCCAAAAGTGTTTTTTGAACATTTTTGAAATTTTGAAAAATTCGTCAGCACCCCCCCCCCCCCCCCCTTACAAAAAAGTCAAAAATTGACTTTTCTCAAAAGTCAACTTTTTTGTTATATTTGGGCTGTGCCGAGAGTCCTGATGTGTTTTTGAGACGTTTCCTGGCGCTCCTTGGCCCAAAAGTATTTTTTGACCGTTTTTGAAATTTTGAAAAAATGCTTAACGAAAAACTCTTCTCTTACGAAAAAGTCAAAAATGGACTTTACCCTAAAGTCCACTTTTTTTGCATATTTGAGCTGTGCCGAGAGTCCTGACGGGTTTTTGGAACATTTCCCGGCGCTCCCTGGCCCAAAAGTGTTTTTTGACCGTTTTTGAAATTATAAAAAAATGCGTAACCACCCCCCCTTACGAAAAAGTCAAAAATTGACTTTTCCCAAAAGTCCAATTTTTTAACATATTTGGGCTGTGCCGAGAGTCCTGACATGTTTTTGAAACGTTTCCCGGCGCTCCCTGGCCCAAAAGTGTTTTTTGACCGTTTTTGAAACTATGAAAAAATGTGTAAGCACCACCCCTTACGAAAAAGTCAAAAATGGACTTTTCCCAAAAGTATACTTTTTTGGCATATTTGGAATGTCCCGAGAGTCCTGACATGTTTTTGACACGTTTCCTGGCGCTCCTTGGCCCAAAACTGTTTTTTGAACGTTTTTGAAATTTTGAATTTAAATTTTGAAAAAATGCGTAAGCACCCCCCTTACAAAAATAGTCAAAAATTGACTTTTCCCAAAAGTCAACTTATTTGGCATTTTTGGGCTGTGCCGAGAGTCATGACATGTTTTTGAAACGTTTCCTGCCGCTCCTTGGCCCAAAAGTGTTTTTTGAAATTTTGAAAAATTGCGTAAGCACCCCCGCTTACAAAAAAGTCAAAAATGGACTTCTCCCAAAAGTCAACTTTTTTGGCATATTTGGGTGGTGCCGAGAGTCCTGATGTGTTTTTGGAACGTTTCCTGGCGCTCTCTTGCCCAAACGTTTTATTGACCGTTTTTGACATTTTGAAAAAATGCGTAAGCACCCCCCCTCACAAAAAAGTCAAAAATTGACATTTCCCAAAAGTCAACTTATTCGTCATATTTGGGCTGTGCTGAGAGTCCTGACATGTTTTTGAGACGTTTCCTGGCGATCCTTGGCCCAAAAGTATTTTTTGACCGTTTTTGAAATTTTGAAAAAACGCGTAAGCACCCCCCCTTACAAAAAAGGCAAAAATTGACTTCTCCCAAAAGTAAACTTTTTTGGCATGTTTGGGTGGTGCCGAGAGTCCTGATGTGTTTTTGGAACGTTTCCTGGCGCTCTCTTGCCCAAAAGTTTTTATTGACCATTTTTGAAATTTTGAAAAATTGCTTAAAGTGTATGTCATGCCCTGGGAAAATGTTAATATTTCATCATTTATCCATAAACGCATGCCTTTTGTATTCATATCGTGCCACTTCGTGTAATTACACACAAGAAAATGAGAGAAATTTGGCTCGATTGTCAAGCTAAAACTACCAGCGCCCGAGATCTGGCAGATTGTGTGTGTGACGTCATTACAAGTGAAGAGAGTGCCACCGGCCACTAGGGGGGCAGCGCCTGTCTGCATCAATATAATTGTGTGTTTTGAGCTGTTTATGCTGTTGCATTGTGTTCGTCCTGCTCATATTCCAGGTTCCCTCATGAAGAAACACCCCTCGTTGTCAATAAAAGAGAATTCAGAATTGACAGTGAGGGGTGTTTCTTCAACAAGAAAAAAGGCTCAGTGCTTTAATACTGAATGGCGGCGATGATGGCAGACAATTTCGTTTCTAGTTTCAGCGACGAATCCGACGTAGAAGGGCGTAACGAATGTTCATCTAATGGTGACGAGGAGAGTTACGAAGCTTTAATTGGTGTTTTAGGTTAACAATTTGAGCCCAAACGAACGCCAATGCAGCGTAATGAAACGGTCATTGAGGGGAGCAATGACACTGATGAAACATCGGCAGCAGATCGTGTGGGAAACAACGAATGATATTTTTTGCATTTCTTTTAGTGAAGCTGATACACCGTGACCGCAAAATAAAGTAATGTATAGAATAATTATCATTTATTGCGCTATCATAGTTTTTCGCTCTGCCAACAGACACAAATATGAATGGGATCAGAGGATTTGTTCTATATATTTTACGAGCGATAATTTATACATGTGTCCAGTCCTGTATCCAATGCGTGATATTTTTTTATTATAAAAGAGTACTCACTCTGACCATTTCGAGCTTGGCTGCTCCCCTCCTTTGCTTAGCCTTAGCCTCCTTTGCCAGTCATCGTCCTCTTTCTTGATATCTCGGGACATTTAGGTGGCTGGTGTATGGTGGGCACCGCATTTGCTTTGAGCAGCAATCTTGCAGCAAAACCCGATTTCACTTGTCCATAGTTCGAGAAGATTTCAGGTGGAAAATAACAGAAAACCGTGCCGGAGGCTGGGTCTAGAAAATTAGCCCTCTTTGCACGGACGAACTTTACCCATTGTCTGCGTAGTCCAGCTTTTTTTTTTCGCGTTCGGGAACTCATAGATACTATATTCCGATAAATAGCTATTTGTACACCACAAAGCACAGCAGTTTTGAACCATTTTAGTGATGTTTTGGTCAAACAAACCCAAACGCTACTCTCTCGTCGATAAAAAACAATAGCACCTGGCTCCGCCTCGACTGTCAATCGCTTGTTGTGACGTCGCCGCCCCATTCGGCTGTTTCCGGAACACTTTCGGAAATGTTCGTCATTTTCGATAATTGCTCATTAATGTGATTGATTTTTTTGTTAACTTTATCAATATTTGTTATCTTGGCACATAACGGTTTTATTGATGTCTCACACCCCCTTTGCCGTTACATACCCTTTAAGCACCCCTTACCGCTTACAAAAAAGTCAAAAATTGACATTTCCCAAAAGTCAACTTTTTTGGCATATTTGGGTGGTGCCGAGAGTCCTCATGTGTTTTATGAATCGTCATATTTTGAGACGATTCGACCATATACAACAATTTAGCAAAGCGCAGATGACGAGAAATTAGTTTTTTAATCTACCGGTTAGCGACGCCTACCATTATAGGGCTCTAGAGTCCCCAACAGGTGGATGACGTCAGCGGGAGAATAGGCTCATCGGTTTTATTATTCAGCCCATTGAGGAGGAATTATTCAGAACGAGGAAAACGGAATGAAGAGAGCCGCAAAATGTCAGTGTTTCAGTCTCTCTACGCCAATATTTATACAGGATATTCTTTTTATCCAAGTATTTTCCCCCAATAGCTAAATAAATGGCATGGTCATGACAAATGACAGTCTTGTGCTGAATGGAATATGAAATAATAAAAATGGACGACATTCAGGACGACACGGCAAAATTACTCCATAATGGTCAAAACTGTCGACTTCACCTATACTGTCACACCTCCCAAAAGCTATTTTATGCCACCTAAGTCGGGCTTATGTCATTTCCCTTCCCCGGGCAGAGGACTCGTTTGCGGGGAAGCAGCTGGACAATGACCGCCAGACAAACCGGCCGAGCGTGTAGCTGCCAAATGGTTAACACGAATATGGCAAAAATAATGCTTTACTACACGGCGAAGTCGTAAACAGTGACAGACTCAGTGGAGGAGGGCAGCTGCAGTTTTTGTGCAGCTGACATGTGCAGCTAATGTGTATGAGGAGAGCTTTTTACATGCCCATCCATGATCAATGATGTTGATGTAAATAGTCCTTTATTTAAAGAATGTTTGTAGTGTTTACTTTGTAATCGCTGTATTCGCGCCTATTTTTAACACAAAGTTATAATTTCTGATCCGTTGGAAAATTTGACAGAACACCGGGCACATGAAGAGGGCAATAAGTCAAATACAGTGCTTTCCCAGCAGGGGGATGTGCGATAAGCCGCCGGTCGTCAGCCGAGTGGACAAGGAGCATGTCAGCCACAAAATGCAAACCACCTACATATTAAAATGTCTCAGTATTTGACATAATACAAAACACGATGTTTAAAAAATTAAATAAATATATCGATCGCTTCTTCACACATCCAAGTGGTCCATTTCATTCAGGAGCATAAAATACCGCGTGTATAATGAAATAAACATGCTTTTTCGTGTCACAGGCACTATAAAACATAATAAATCTGTTTATTACATAATGCAAGAGGTTCTGCTTTATAGTCAACAGAAGTGGGTAGAGTAGCCAGAATTTAGCTCTAGTAAGAGTAGCGTTACTTAAAAAAAAATATTACTCAAGTGAAGGTAAAAGTAGTCGTCCAAAAAATGTACTCAAGTACAAGTAAAAAAGTATTTGTTGAAAAAAATACTCAAGTAATGAGTAACATTGTGAGTAACTGCTTATATTTATGTTGTTTTTTTTTTTTTAACAATGGTATTTTTTTCTGAGCACAAAGTTATCTGTATGGACTGTTGTTATAATGAGACTGTACAATAACCCATTACATAACCACATTAAGCAAAAAAAAAAAAAAAAAAATCATTGAATTTCGACGAGAGAAGAAGAAAATACATAAATAAAGCATTATTTGTCCAAAGAGCATAACTGCCCTCTTGTGGAGAAAATGGTTCCTTCAGGATCACATCTCCGGTTTTCCGTGGTCAATCTGTGCCAAATAAAAACTGGGATAGAGCTTAAAATCCATGCTTTCGAGTCATGTTGAGGGCAGAACTCTATATCAAATTCTTCATTTTTACGGTGCTTTAAATACCACATGATTGAACAGGCTGGCGTGAAGATAGAACGTCAAGCTTGCGTCTGATTGGTGTAATGGAGTCATGGGATTATTGTTGCGAAGTCTCATTGGTGAAATCGGTAGACCTACCCCGGTAATACACCAGGCACATCTCAACTCTTGGCATCGCTAGCAAAAAATATTACATCTAATGTGTAGACGAAAGACGAAAAATGTAACGAATGTTGTGTAGCCCAAAGTAGCGGAGCAAGAGTAGGGTTTTTTTCCTCACAAATTTACTCATGTAAAAACTATCGCTTAGTAAAACTACTTTTAGAAGTATATTTTTCTCAAAATGCTTCTCAAGTAAATGTAATGGAGTAAATGTAACACGTTACTACCCACCTCTGATAATCAAGTAATTTAGTCAAGTGCAAAAAAAAAAGAATGCCAGACCACATGATTGTTTATTGTTTGGTAATAAAAATTTGCACATGTAAAAATGTTTTATGTTGGTTATTTGCACAAAATGTTAGATTAGGGCAGAAAGTGTACAGAGTATGACTTGAGGCATATGTATATGGGCAATATAAATTATTTTGCACTAGGACATGTAAAGAAAACAGGATTTTTGTATTCATATTAAGAGCTACAAATAATTAGATGAAATATTTACACGAGAGAAGCAATTTGATTCTCACCTTAAATAAATAAGGAATTATTGTACAATGCTTCAGTCATGACAAAATTGTGCATCATATTCATGTTCTTAATTAGTGTACTCAAAATATTCTTTGGGACGGCAAATCGGAAAGACAGACAGAAACAGTCCTCCGTGTGTGCCCACCCACATACTCGTCTGGGCACATTTTCCAGATAACTACATTCAACCTTGTTAGTACACTCAATATGTGATGCAACTATTGCATTACATGATGACATAATGACTCATTCAGTACTGGAGCTTAAAGTTAGTCACTGTCTTTGTTAGTTTGTTTGTTAGTTAATTTAGTATGTTAGTTTGTTAGTCATTAAAAGCGTTTTGGTTAGTATTTGTCAAACAGTATGTAGCAGCTTGTCAAAAGTTGTCGTTAAACACAAATGATAATTCCCTTGTATGATTTTAAAAAGAATTTTAAGTTTACACAGGCCATGCTTTAGTCTGGTGATCAATAAGAGCAAATAATACTTTGATTTGAAAATACGTAAAGAACCAAGAGTTATGCACACAAACATGTTAGTATTTGGCAGCCTTCCAATGTTAGTATTGAGAGTTAGTAATGTTGCTTCCGATGGCAACAAAGCACTTATCCGCAAAGCTTGACCACACGGTGCACACAAAGTCATACGCGGACGGGGCGCGCTTCAGGCTTTGGCCTAAAACACAACACCATGCTATTATTAATTTTCTTTGTTCAGAATCCGTGATCTTTATGGACTTTGTAGTCAAGCCAGGATGATAAGACACTTTTCTGCTTCTGGCTCATGCCGTTTCCTCCCCAAATCTTGAAACCCTTCTTAAAGTTGATACACTATGCTAGAGTTTTCATTCATGGCCTTCTTTAATGATCAGCCCGAATAAATCATATAAGAGGGGTTGCAGGATCAAGAGAGAGGCTTTACATGTGTGCTGCCACTAAGCCGAGGGTTAGTCACTGAATAAGAGGCAAGCCTATAGCCTTGAGCGGAGAGGTTAGTAGTCATCCCACTGTTAGCAAAAATTAGTGTTGTAAAGGAATTATGTTAGTATAGACCAGACCCCATTTTCATAATTATTATATATATTTTTAGGGCTGTCAAACGATTCAAATTTTTAATCGAGTTAATCACAGCTTAAAAATTAATTAATTGTAATTAATTGCAATTCAAACCATTTCTAAAATATGCAATATTTTTCTGTAAATTATTGTTGGAATGGAAAGATAAGACGGATATATACAGTGCCTTGCAAAAGTATTCGGCCCCATTGAATCTTGCAACCTTTCGCCACATTTCAGGCTTCAAACATAAAGATATGAAAATTAAATTTTTTTGTCAAGAATCAACAACAAGTGGGACACAATCGTGAAGTGGAACAACATTTATTGGATGATTTAAACTTTTTTAACAAAAAACTGAAAAGTGGGGCGTGCAATATTATTCGGCCCCTTTACTTTCAGTGCAGCAAACTCACTGCTCTGTGATAGTCTCAGGGTTCTGTTTAAAGTGCAGAGAGCATTATGAAAACCAAGGAACACACCAGGCAGGTCCGAGATACTGTTTTGGAGAAGTTTAAAGCCGGATTTGGATACAAAAAGATTTCCCAAGCTTTAAACATCTCAAGGAGCACTGTGCAAGCCATCTTATTGAAATTGAAGGAGCATCAGACCACTGCAAATCTACCAAGACCCAGCCGTCCTTCCAAACTTTCTTCTCAAACAAGGAGAAAACTGATCAGAGATGCAGCCAAGAGGCCCATGATCACTCTGGATGAACTGCAGAGATCTACAGCTGAGGTGGGAGAGTCTGTCCATTGGACAACAATCAGTCGTACACTGCACAAATCTGGCCTTTATGGAAGAGTGGCAAGAAGAAAGCCATTTCTCAAAGATATCCATAAAAAGTCTCGTTTAAAGTTTGCCACAAGCCACCTGGGAGACACACCAAACATGTGGAAGAAGGTGCTCTGGTCAGATGAAACCAAAATTGAACTTTTTGGCCACATTGAAAAACGATATGTTTGGCGTAAAACAACACAGCTCATCACCCTGAACACACCATCCCCGCTGTCAAACATGGTGGTGGCAGCATTATGGTTTGGGCCTGCTTTTCTTCAGCAGGGACAGGGAAGATGGTTAAAATTGACGGGAAGATGGATGCAGCCAAATACAGGAACATTTTGGAAGAAAACCTGTTGGTATCTGCACAAGACCTGAGACTGGGACGGAGATTTATCTTCCAACAGGACAATGATCCAAAACATAAAGCCAAATCTACAATGGAATGGTTCAAAAATAAACGTATCCAGGTGTTAGAATGGCCAAGTCAAAGTCCAGACCTGAATCCAATCGAGAATCTGTGGAAAGAGCTGAAGACTGCTGTTCACAAACACTCTCCATCCAACCTCACTGAGCTCCAGCTGTTTTGCAAGGAAGAATGGGCAAGAATGTCAGTCTCTCGATGTGCAAAACTGATAGAAACATACCCCAAGCGACTTGCAGCTGTAATTGGAGCAAAAGGTGGCGCTACAAAGTATTAACACAAGGGGGCCAAATAATATTGCACGCCCCACTTTTCAGTTTTTTATTTGTTAAAAAAGTTTAAATTATCCAATAAATTTTGTTCCACTTCACGATTGTGTCCCACTTGTTGTTGATTCTTGACAAAAAATTAAAATTTGATATCTTTATATTTGAAGCCTGAAATGTGGCGAAAGGTGGCAAGGTTCAAGGGGGCCGAATACTTTTGCAAGGCACTGTACATTCAACATACAGTACATAAGTACTGTATTTGTTTACCATAACAATAAATCCACAAGATGGCATTAACATTATTAACATTCTTTCTGTGAGAGGGATCCACGGATAGAAAGGCTTGTAATTCTTAGAGGATAAATGTGAGTTTGTATATTGTGACTAAATATTGCCATCTAGTCTATTTGTTGAGCTTTCAGTAAATTATACTGTAGCGATTTAACTGTTCTGCCCAAATGCATGATGGGAAGTGGTGCAACCATGACTGTGTGTGATGGCAGCAATTGATATATCTTCTCTGCGTTGTGTACAATACAGGGTATTAAGAAAAAGATCGACTCCTGTTATTTGACCCCACGTCGCTTCCCACAATATTTTTAGTTGTTGTGGAAGAGATGTTAATGCTTCAGTCAATTAAAAGCATGGCTACAGTGACTGCTTGTATCTTCTCCACTCACTTGACGCTGCCTCTTAGCTCTGTATATTAGTAAAACGGCGCCATTACAGGTTGTTTGCGGCAATGCATGAGTGGGTCGTGCCGCACATGCGTTAATTGCATTAAATATTTTAACGTGATTAATTTAAAAAATTAATTACCGCCCGTTAACGCGATAAATTTGACAGCCCTGATTTTTTTAATGAACTAGATACAAGTTACTCCTTCAGCGGCATTCTTGTGATTATTCACAAGGATTTTCTATATAGGGTAGCTTCATGCTATTACTACAGTTTTCAGAAACAATGAAAAAATACCAGATAGTCATTTGTCAATATTTTCTTCAGGGTCTGGTGTGTTTAGCAGCTAGAAGATTTAGAATACACATGCACACGGACACGCAGAGACACAAAAAGATGGCACATGCATACAAACGTGCATTCACACCTCAGTAAAATGCACACTATACAATACGTATTGTATATACTGTAAAACATAAAGAGAAACCCAAAGGTATGCATCATCATCATAGAACACTCTTGATCAGTGTTCAGTTTTGAAAGTGAAATAATTTTTTGTTTGGCCTCTGTAACCAACTGTACCAGCTTTAAAATACAGTGGTATGAAAATGTATCTGAACCTTTTGGAATTTCTCACATTTCTGCATAAAACCACCATCAAATGTGATCTGATCCTTGTCAAAATCACACAGATGAAGAAAACAACGTCTGCTTTAACGAAAACCACCCAAACATTTGTAGGTTTTCATATTTTAATGAGGATAGCATGCAAACAATGACAGAAGGGGTAAAATAAGTACGTGAGCCCTATGCCTAAGGAGACTTAAAGAGGAATAGAAACCAATTTTAACCAAAGAATTCAAGTCAGGCGTGTGCCTAATCACTGCTGAGTGGTTTAAAGCTGACCTGCCCACTATGAAACACAGACCTGGCCTGGTATGAATTGTCTTGATGAGAAGCATTGTCTCATGTGCATCATAGCTCGGTCAAAAGAGCTGTCTGAAGACCTGCGATCAAGGATTGTTGATTAATATAAAGCTGGGAAAGGATACAAAACCATCTCTAAAAGTCTGGATGTTCATCAATCAACAGTAAAATAAGTTGTCTACAGATAAGAGTTTGGCACTGTTACTTCTCTCTCCAGGAGTGGCCGTCCATCAAAGATGACGCCAAGAGTTCAGCATAGAATACTCAGCAAGGTAAGAAAAAAAAAAACAAAAAAAAAAAACAAGAGTGTCTGCTAAAGACTCACAGAAATCACTGGCACAGTCCAATATCTCTGGGCACACATCAACTATATGTAAAACTATGGCCAAGAATGGTGTTCATGGGAGGACTCCACGGAGGAAGCCACTGCTGTCTAAAAAAAAACATTGTTGCTCGTTTAGTGTTCACAAAAAGGCACTTGGACACTCCACAAAAGTTTTGGCAAAATATTTTGTGGACTGGTGTAACCATCGTTGAATTGTTTGGGGGTAACATACAACATCATGTGTGGAGGAAAAATGGAACAGCTCACTGACATCAACACCTTATCCCCACCGTGAAGCATGGTGGAGAGATTATCATGATTAGGGGCTGTTTTGCTGCCTCAGGGCCTGGACAACTTGCAATCATTAATGGAAGAATGAATTCAAAAGTTTATCAGGATGTTTTTCAGGAAAACCTGAGGCCGTCTGTCAGACAGTTGGACCTAAAAAGAGGGCAGATGCTGTAACTAGATAATGATTCCAAACACAGAAGTAAATAAACTTCAGAATGGTTTCAGAAGAACAAAATACACGTTCTGGACTGGCCAAGTCAAAGTTCAGATTTGAACCCCATTGAGATGCTGTGGCATGACCTAAAGACAGTGATTCATGCCAGACATCCCAGGAATCTGACTGAACTACAGCAGTTTTGTAGAGAAGAATGGGCCAAGATTAGTCTTGATCGATGCGCCAGACTGATCTGCAGCTACAGGAAGCATCTGGTTGGAGTTATTGCTGCCAAGGCGGGTGGCACAAAATATTAAATGTGATGGTTCCACTATTTTTCCCCCTTCTGTCGTTCTTTGAATACTATCCTTATTAAAATATTACAACCTATAAATGTTTGGGTGGTTTTAGTTAAAGCAGACACTATTTTTTCATCTGTGTGATTTGGACAAAGATCAGATCATATTTGATGGTGATTTTATGCAGAAATGTGAGAAATTTCAAAAGGTTGAGATACTTTTTCATACGACTGTATGAGGTTTTCAATAATTGTGTTTGGTAAATTTAGATGTTTGCTTATTGTGTCATTAGGAGAGGTAAACAAGGAAGCGGGAGGAGGCCAGTGCACACATACAGCAGAAAATAGGTGTTCTGCTGTTGCAGCAGCTTTTTCATACACAAAATGTGGTTAATAAAAACTACTTTAGGATTTACATGCCTGATTAAAAAAAAAAAAAAAAAAAAAGGACAAAATACTGTCATATGACACATTTGCCCTGCTGCAAATTGGTGGAAAGCTGATTTCTAAAATGCATACTCCACTGACACACAAAAGAATGAGAAGTTGATCATCCTTTGAAGATACAGGTTAGAAGGGAAGCCATAGTTCCAGTATATCCCTGCAGGAGAAAAAGCATGACACCGTCAAAGGTCCCTTGAACAAATTTAAAGTTAGCACAAATATTTTAAGATTACACATTTTGGAATTCAATAATAAAATGCATTATTTAATTGTATTGTTTTCACTGCAATAGACACCATATGGCAAAACATATTCTGTATTCCAAAAAATAGACATTTTGTATGCACATATAACACACTCGCATGTAAGTTCAAACAAATTACAGTTGGGGGGACTGTCTTAGTTCAAATATACAGAGGCACTCTTTACCGTAATTGAGGCAGCACGTGGAGAACCGTCCAAGCAATGTAGTCAGTACAGGAGCACAATGTGTCAAAAGTGTGACCCAAACTGGAGTGCATTGGTGTAACTGCCAGGGACACACAACACAAAGCTGAACAAAAGCTACAGAAAAAAAAAATAAATCTCAAACTACTTATCTTGAATGCTTTTAATCCTGCTGCAACTACATACGATTTACTTTTTTTTTTTTTTATGTTTATTGGTGTCAATTTATTTAAACTGGCTAAAATTAAAAGACATAAAATTAGATTTTCTCTTGAGATTATTAATTTAAAGGCTGCAAGTGACTGTGATGGACGTCCAACCCATTTGAACTTGGAGAGATGGCAGCGGAGGATCACTGCTTGCCTTACAAGTTTAAAGGGGTTTGGACACCGATTGCTGTCCATAGTAGCGTGTTAAGATAATAGACTTGGGAGCATAACCTTTCCAGTTTGTTTAGCTCATTCGAGTAGCCTGAATCGATGTCATGTCAACTGCCCTTGAAGATGAATTCAGTAAATCCCAGCACCTTCCTAAAAAAACAACATTACAGTCATATAAGTGTATGATCATAAAATATAACTGCAATAGGGGTTTTCCTTTTAATATAAACCAGCAACCATTTTACAGGAATCACAGGCAAATTTGGCAATATAAGAGCCTGAATGTCTATTTGCAGTAGCTTATACTGGATCAATGTTACGTTTAAATGTATACAAATGATTGTGTATATAATAAATAATTGTTATTATCCAACAATTGAATAATAGCAGAGTCTCAGTATACATTCACACTGAACATGAATGAATTTTAATTCAAATAAAGATGAACTGAATGTGCCCTACAATATACAATGTTGCTCATAAATGTCACTATACAAAATGGATCTTTCCTTACCAGACATCTGAAGGTTGAACATGTCGCACAACGTTGTCACAATTGTTTTAGTTCCCATCACCAGAGCTTCCAACGTGTCAAACATGCACTGTGTTGTTCCCTTCAGTAAAGGAGGGAAATGGTCGCTCCTATATCTTGTTTAGCTGCAGAGCTGCTGCTGCAAGCACAAGTGGGAGTGCCGAGAGCAGCTGCGTGCAATCCTGTTTGGAGGACAGGATAATGTAGATAAGTCCCGAAACAAAGGACCGTGTTGGCTGTAAGGGGCTGCGTCGACATGAATAAGTCAGTGGAGCCGCTCCCCAGCTGCTGCTACAGGTTTGTGCTCTTTTGTATGCGCGCCCTTCATCCGCCATCTGTTTCCTGGGCAACCAAAGACTGCCTGCGGGTAGCAACACACCCAGCTACTATCTCAACTCCGAAACACTACTATTCTTGATATGTGCAGGAGATAAACAAGCCATTTTTGACAAAGTAAAAACAAAAAACACCAAACCATCAAAGCAAGGTCTTTATTTTTTGTCTATATAAGATATAGACACTTGCCCACCAACACACCCGCTGTCAACGGCCACACAAGGTCTTCATAATATACTGTAAATACTTGCCACCAACACACCAGCTTGTCCAATGGCCAATCAGAGTGAAAGGTTTGAATGTGAATATTCAAATTTTATCCAGGCAACCATATACAGTGGGGCAAATAAGTATTTAGTCAACCACCAATTGTGCAAGTTCTCCTACTTGAAAAGATTAGAGAGGCCTGTAATTGTCAACATGGGTAAACCTCAACCAAGAGAGACAGAATGTGGGAAAAAAAACCCGAAAATCACATTGTTTGATTTTTAAAGAATTTATTTCCAAATTAGAGTGGAAAATAAGTATTTGGTCACCTACAAACAAGCAAGATTTCTGACTGTCAAAGAGGTCTAACTTCTTGTAACGAGGTCTAACGAGGCTCCACTCATTACCTGTTTTAATGGCACCTGTTTTAACTCATTATTGGTATAAAAGACACCTGTCCACAAGCTCAGTCAGTCACACTCCAAACTCCACTATGGCCAAGACCAAAGAGCTGTCGAAGGACACCAGAGACAAAATTGTAGACCTGCACCAGGCTGGGAAGACTGAATCTGCAATAGGTAAAACGCTTGGTGTAAAGAAATCAACTGTGGGAGCAATTATTAGAAAATGGAAGACATACAAGACCACTGATAATCTCCCTCGATCTGGGGCTCCATGCAAGATCTCACCCCGTGGCGTCAAAATGATAACGTGAACGGTGAGCAAAAACCCAAATCCTCAAATCCTGCACTGCCAGACGTGTCCCCCTGCTGAAGAAAGTACACGTCCAGGCCCGTCTGTGGTTCACTAGAGAGCATTTGGATGATCCAGAAAAGGACTGGGAGAATGTGTTATGGTCAGATGAAACCAAAATAGAACTTTTTGGTAGAAACACAGGTTCTCGTGTTTGGAGGAGAAAGAATACTGAATTGCATCCGAAGAACACCATACCCACTGTGAAGCATGGGGGTGGAAACATCATGCTTTGGGGCTGTTTTTCTGCAAAGGGACCATAACGACTGATCTGTGTAAAGGAAAGAATGAATAGGGCCATGTATCGAGAATCTCCTTCCATCAGCAAGGCCATTGAAGATGAGACATGGCTGGGTCTTTCAGCATGACCCCAAACACACAGCCAGTGCAACAAAGGAGTGGCTTCATGAAAAGCATTTCAAGGTCCTGGAGTGGTCTACCCAGTCTCCAGATCTCAACTCCATAGAAAATCTGTGGAGGGAGTTGAAAGTCCGTGTTGCCCAATGACAGCCCCAAAACATCACTGCTCTAGAGGAGATCTGCATGGAGGAATGGGCCAAAATACCAGCAACAGTGTGTGAAAAGCTTGTGAAGAGTTACAGCCTCCGTTATTGCCAACAAAGGGTACATAACAAAGTACTGCAATGAACTTTTGGTCATGACCAAATACTTATTTCCCACCATGATTTGCAAATAAATTATTTAAAAATCAAACAATGTGATTTTCTGTTTTCTTTTTCCACATTCTGTCTCTCAAGGTTGAGGTTTAACCATGTTGACAATTACAGGCCTCTCTAATATTTTCAAGTAGGAGAACTTGCACAATTAGTAGTTGACTTATTACTTATTACTTATTTGCCCTACTGTATTAATGAGAATCCATCTGTTTACAGAGGGAAGAAAAACATTAAACAACCAACTGAAAAAGTTTGAAGAAGACCATTCTGGGGATTTTCACAGCTAAATGTCTGATAAAACTGAAAAATAACATCAAAAGTTATGAATAATAATCATCATAATCATAGTGATGATGATGGAGGGTCACTTTCAAAGCCAATGGGTTCAAAAGGAGAGAAAAAATATCATCTTACAAATAATTTAGTGGTCCCTATTGGCTACTTCATTTGCATTGTTTATTTTTCTGATTATATATTACTTTAACACCCTACATTTAATCAATTTATTTCAGAAACATGGTGGTCCAAAACCCAGAAACAATATAATGTACATATGTACATATATATATTCTTAAATATTAATGTATGATACAAGTATTATATACATTACAAATAATATGTTATAAATATCTCGTGACCCTTGTGAGGATAAACGGCATAGAAAATGAACTAATATGATAAATATTGTAAAAATATTAAAACAGCAGAAACGAAAATTAAAAGAGACAACGAATACCAGTGGCTCCATGAATCAGAAGTAAACCGAATAAAAGTACTTTTTACTACTTACTTAAGAAATCCGGTTGGTACTTTTTGGACAGTGAGGAAAGACTGTGACGCAATAGACAGAGAAAAGCAAGAAATTTCAAATCCATAGCCAGATTAAAGAGAATGTTTAATGTGCTGGCTATGAAAATTATTAGTGGTGAATATGTAATTTTATGCCATCATAAAATCCACGTTTCTGGCTGCCAAGTTACTATTTTTTTTTTTTTAATTTCTATTGTGACGTTCCATCCTGATTATCTTTTCTGATTTCAGTTTGCATCAAAGCTGTTCATATAGTGAGGGAATTAGTGAAAGCACTGTACAAGCAGAGGTGATAAAAAGTAGCCAAAAATTTTACTCACGTAAGAGTAGCGTTACTTCAAAGTAATATTACTCAAGTAAAAGCCGTTATTCAAAAAATGTACTCAAGTATAAGTAAAAAAAAAGTTGTCGTCGTCGATGTCGTTGTCATTGTCTCCCGCTTATCCGAATCCGGGTCTCGGGGGCAACAGCCTCAGCAAAGAGGCCCAGACAGCCCTCTCCCCAGCCACATCCACCAGCTCGTCTGGAAGAATCCCAAGGCGCTCCCAGGCCAGCCGAGAGATATAATCTCTCCAGCGTGACCTGGGTTGGCCCCCGGGGTCTCCTCCCAGTTGGACATGCCTAAAACACCTCGCGAGGGAGGCGTCCAGGGGGCATCCTAACCAGATGTCCAAACCACCTCAACTGGCTCCTTTCGACATGGAGGAGCAGCGGCTCTACTCCGAGTCCCTACCGGATGACCGACCCCTATCTCCAAGGCTGAGCCCGGCCATTCTACGAAGGAAACTCATCCGCGATCTTGTTCTTTTGATCATTACCCAAAGTTCATGGCCATAGGTGAGGGGTAGGAACGTATACTGACCGGTAAATTGAAGGCTTTGCCTTCTGGCTCAGCTCCCTCTTCACCACGACAGACTGGTTAAGCGCCCGCAACACTGCGGACGCCGCCCCAATCCGCCTGTCAATCTCACGCTCTGACCTACCCTCACTCGTGAACAAGGTCCCGAGATACTTAAACTCCTCCACCCGGGGCGGGAACTCACCCCTAACCTGGAGCGAGCAATCCACCCTTTTCGGCTGAGAACCATGGCCTCAGACTTGGAGGTGCTGATTCTCATCCCAGCCACTTCACAACTCGGCTGCGAAGTGTCCCAGCGAGAGCTGGAGGTCGCTGTGCGACGGAGCTAGAAGAACCACATCATCTGCAAAAAGCAGAGATGAGATCCTCCCACCACCGAACTCGACCCCCTCCACCACTCGGCTGCGCCTAGAAATTCTGTCCATGAAAGTCACGAACAGAACAGGTGGCAAAGGGCAGCCCTGGTGGAGTGCAACCCTCACCGGGAACAGGTCCGACTCATTGCCGGCCACACGGACCAGACTCATACTCCTGTGGTAGAGGGACTGGATGGCCCCTTGCAGAGGGCCGTCCACCCCGTACTCCCGGAGTACACCCCACAGGGTGCCCCTGGGGACACAGTCATAAGCCTTCTCCAAATCCACAAAACACATGAGGACTGAATTGGCAAACTCCCATGCCCCCTCAAGCACCCTTGTAAGATTAAAGAGCTGGTCCGTAGTTCCCCAGCCAGGACGAAACCCACATTGTTCCTCCTCGATTTGAGGTTCAACTATCGACCGGACCCTCCTTTCCAGTACCCTGGCTTAGACTTTCCTGAGGAGGCTGAGGCGTGTGATTCCCCGATAGTTGAAACACACCGTCTGGTCTTCTTTCTTAAAGATATGGACCACCACCCCGGTTTGCCATTCCAAAGGCACTGCCCCCTATGACCATGCAATGATGCACAGGCGCGTCAACCAAGACAGCCCTGCAACATCTAAAGCCTTGAGATAGCCAGCGTGGACTTCATCAATCCCCGGAGCTCCGCCACCATGGAGTAATTCTACTACCTCAGCGACTTCTGCCCCAGTGATTGACCCAACCAACCCCAGGTCCCTCGGCTCTGTTTCCTTCATGGAATGTGTGTTGGTGGGATTAGGGAGGTCCTCAGAGTATTCCTTCCACCGCCTGACAATGTCCTCAATTGAAGTCAGTAGCTCGTGTGGGCGAGATGCCACCTTCCCCCCCTGAGGCACCGGATGGTTTGCCAAAACCGTTTTGGAGCCGATCGATAGTCTTCCTCCATAGCCTCACCGAACTCTTCCCATGTCCTCCGAGTTTTTTCCTCGGTGACTGCCACAGCTGCACTCCGCTTGGCCCGCCGGTACCAGTCAGCTGTCTCAAGAGACCCACAGGCCAACCATGCCCTGTAGGCCTCCTTCTTCAGCCTGATGGCCCCCCCACCTCCGGTGTCCACCATCTGGTTCCAGGGTTATGTGTCGAGGTGAGGCCGACTTTATCTAGCCGGAATCGCTGAACCTCTTCCACAAGTTCCCGCTCCTTCCCCGGCAGAGTGGGAACTGGCCATGTTCCAAATGCCAGTTTCCACAACTGGGGATCAGACCGCCAAGATCCCCGCCTTGGTCTGCTACCCAATTCACATTGCACCGAACCCTGCGGATTCAGCCTGCATGTGGTGGGTCTACGGGACGACGGGCCTATGTATCTGGTTGGGGCTGTGCCCGGCCGGGCCCCATTGGCAAAGGCCTGACCACCAGGCACTCGCACACGGACCCCAACCCCAGGCTTGGCTCCAGGGCGGAGCACGGTACTCCTCCAAGCCGGGTCCACTTACTCCTGTTTTTATCGTCCATCAGGGTCTTCTGAGGGTAAAAAAAAAAGTATTCAGTGAAAAGAATACTCAAGTAATATATAACATTGAGAGTAACTGCTTTATTTTGTTTGATTTTTTTAAACAATGTAATTTTTTTTTCTCAGCAAAAACTTATCTTTATGAGCTGTTGTTATAATAATCCATTACATAACCACATTAAGCCAAAGAAATACAAAAAAATAAAAATTGAATTCCAGCAAGAGGAAAAAAAAACAGAAATGAAGCTTTATTCGTCCAAAGCGCATGAGTGCACTTTGGTGGAGAAAATAGTTCCTAGTTTGAATAGTTAATACTATAGTTACTATTATGAAATTAAAAGGATCATATCTCCGGTTTTCCGTGGTCAATCGGTGCCATATAAAACCTGGGAAGAGAGGTTTAAATCCGCACTTTCAAGTCATGTTTAGGGCAGCGCTCCATGTCTAATACTTCATTCTTCAAGCTTGCGTCAGATTGGTGTAATGGAGTCATGTTATTATTGTTGGGACGTCTCATTGGTGAAATTGGTAGAGCTACTCTTGGCATCGCTGGCAGAATTTTTTTTTTTTTTATCTGTTCCGTTGAAAAAAGAAAAATGTAACGACTCTTGTGTAGCCCAAAGTAGTGGAGTAAGAGTAGCATTTTTCTTCTGGTAAAAGTGAAAAGTATGGCTTAATAAAAATACTCATAGAAGTACATTTTTCTCAAATGTTACTCAAGTAAATGTAACGGAGTACTTGTTACACGTTACTACCCACTTCTGTGTACAAGTAATCAAGGAGAGTGTTTTTTTGTGTGTTTTTTTCTAATTATCATTATTATTTACATTTTTCTTCTTATTCGAGTACAGTTTGAGTAAGAAACCTGGCTGTTAGGAATGCACTAATGCACTTTTTTTTTTTCTAAATTCTGGATTGGAATTGTATCTACTTTTATCAGAGTTAACTTTTACCAGAGTCTATTTTTACACACATAGCTGTACATTTATAATACAGAGAGTTAGTATTTTCGTTAATTTTGGATTATGATTAATAACTCGGAAAATATGTTCTATAAAATGCTTGACATCGCACTCACCAGACGGTGGCGACAGCGTGCCAATCTGCACATATTCGGCCGCTTTTGGCTGTCTCAGAGTACTCAGACCCGGAAGTACCATGATGTTTTTCTACTTGTGCATGTAACTTATTTGGTGATGCTATGTTGCATTCGCCGGTCTTAACAGGTCTGTCTGGCTTGTGTCGAGTCACCGAACATCTTTTTGTGAGTAACAGCAGAGCGGCAAATTGCGCTTCTCTCGTGAGCGGGAATAACATAACATGCATCATTAACGTCAGTGAAACTAAAAGCAACAGTCCTGTTGTTCACGGTGTGGAGTACATTCATATTGCACTGTCTGACTCGCCGTCCACCCCTCTAGTGAATCACTTTGACGAGGTGGCAGATAAAATACTGCACGAAGCACGGAAAGGTGGTCGCACACTGGTGCACTGCAACGCGGGCGTCAGCCGCTCAACTACACTCTGCATGGCGTTTCTAATCAAGCACCAAGGTGCTACTCTGATGGAGGCCTACACTACCGTCAAAAACTGTCGGCCCATGGTGAGGCCAAATAATGGCTTCTGGAAGCAACTAATCCAATATGAGGCAGAGCATCGTGGGTGCACATCTGTCCGGATGGTGTCCTCGTCCATGGGGGAGATACCTGATTTTTATGAAAATGAGGCTAAAAATATGATGCCGCTCTAAAAGACTACTACTATTCAATGTTGTGGGTACTGTGTAAGCCTACTTATCTGACACTTTGTTATTCCTACTTGGACAAGTGCTGGGAAAAAAAAACTTGTAAAGAACTTTGGCTTTAGCTGTAGTTTTGCAAAGTGGTTTACAAATAATATTCAGAAGAAATGCATTAAAATGTGCTTTTACAACAAAAATGTTTCAATTGATTGTTTCAATTGATACTATCAGATAGGAATGTAACTTCGTTATGAACTACGTTTTGTTTTCTGCTTCTTCTGGCAGTTACCAAGTTTGCGGTAGACTTGTCAGGCAGGTTGTGCAACATTGTCAAGTATTTTCAATTCAATTTGAAGGGGAAAATTACCACGACCTACTTTAAGATCACTTTCCTCTGTGAGGTAGGCTTTGTAATGTTGATGTGGTTGACAGGGGAAAACGCAGTGCTTTCATTTGTGAGGTGTACATGGGTGACAGGGAGAAAATCACATTAGGGGAAATAACAAACTGTCATTGTTAATTCAATTTAAAGGGGGAAATGACCAGTACCTACTTTCAGATAACGCTTTCCATATATGTGGGTTATGGGTAGGGATGTCCTGATGAAATCCTCAGCATCGATATCGGCACGTGTTACAACTATTTTTGGAGTATCGGATCCGATCAAGTAGTCTCATGTTTTCAGTACCATCGTGCTTTTTGATTGTTGTAAATCAAACCACTAGGCCTGGGGTCAGCAACCCGCGGCTCTTTAGCGCTGCCCTAGTGGCTCCCTAGAGCTTTTTCAAAAATGTTTCAAAATGTAAAAAGATGGGGGAAGGAAATATATTGTTTTGATATGTTAAGGGTATCTGTGGGGTCTCAAAAAGTCTTCTTAAATCCAATAATTTGAATGTAAGGCCTTCAAATGTTTCATTCTCCTAACATCTCTCAAAAGGGCTCAAATACGATTTTGAAAGAGCTTTTTAAGGTCGCATTTAAATGTTTCCATTTATAAAGACATCAAAACCTAACTACAAAGCAGAACTACCTGTGCTGCCCGCTCATTTTGTCTTTTTATATTTACATATTTTTTGCCAGCATTGATGTGAAATGGGTCTCAAACAGTCAGACTTCAATATGGTGTTAAAAATTTCTTAAAATTTGACCTGTTGCAGAGACCAGTTGGTTTCTGTGGGAGGACAAACATAACACAAACATTCTTCTAATTCATTAATATTGTAATGAACTTCAGGGGGATCGTACAACATGGTCACATTGTAAGTCATTCTCTATAGGATGCACTGCAGGGAAAATAAACATTTAATCCGGAAGGCTCATAATTCGTACTTGTAGTCAATTTAGTAATTTGGATAGTAGGCTAATGTAGCCTTCATTATAATTCTTATAAAAGACAGCTCCAAACATACTGTATTTGTTTTTTGTTTGGCCCAAAATGGCTCCAACATTTTGGGTTGCCAACCCCTGCACTAGGCAAATATGTCCGCTGAGTGAAACTACTGCTCTTTAGAAACTAATGATAGTACCAGACCATCATATAATATTTGTAAACAGAGCATTTCTTGAGGTACCACTAGGGCTCGCGTTAATACAAAAAAATATGTCATTTACAAGTCAATACATTATTTTACTAGTCTAAAAATATGGGTATCGAATTGACATTGGCAAAACATCTTGAAAAAAATCCAATAGGTAAGAAGTTTAAAAAAAAAAAAAAAATCTGCATCACTAGTTATAGGAAAACGCAAAAGTTTTGTGAGGTATGCATGGAAGCTATTCAGTGATAATAAGTACACAAAACACTTTAATCACATAAAACATTTTAATCACCCAGGACTTTTCTAACATTGAAGCCAGATAAAAATGATGGATTTGCAGAAACTAGACAAAATTCACTTCATAAATGATCACTTATTTGTAAATGGTGTACTTTTCAATCCAATACAACCTCAAACTTAATACAAAAAAAGCAATGTCTACATTTGGCACATACAAGTCAAAGATTACTATCATTTGAATTATTCACCCCCATCACCAATAGAATTCTTCAGAAAGTGCCAACACCTTTTACGGAATGCATTTGTAGTCCCATTTACTTCAGAAAATAATTGAATTTACTTCAGAAAATAATTCAATTTTCCTTCACTGAAACCAACAAGTGGTAAAGATTTAAACATTTGTTGGACTGAGGCCATCTTGTTTTTTTTTTTTTTTTTTTAAAGTGTTATATGTAACATTTCATATCTTAAAGCAACTATGTGAATGATTTATATCGCAATGTATTGTGATTTTATGTATTGTCTGCAGGAATGCAGTACCATTTACATGTGGGCAAACAAAAGGATAGTGGTAAATCTTCCTCCAATACAGATCCAAATTCAAACATTTGAGGACATACGACACCTGGCTTCCACAATAGGCAGCACAAACCAATATAACTACAGTTATGAAACTTTTTATTCAATAAATAGTTGATTTTTCAAAGTTTCCACCTATTCCATGAATGATAAAACACCAAACATTTATTCTAAATCATTGTCAACATGAAAGCATATACTTTATTTTAAACTCATTTAAGTAATAGCTATTTTGTTTAAAAAAATATCTGAAATTATTCTTGGGAATCAAAAGTGACATATTAGCATCTTTTTTTTTTTTTTTTTTAACATAAAATACATTTTTATACTAAAGAGTAGTGGGGCCAAAGAAGAAAAACTGAGCGAATTTGCACTTTTATTCTCAGAATTCTTGCTTTAAAGAGAGTTATGGGGTTTAAAGTCACAATTCTGAGTATAAAGTCATAACTCTGCCCTAAGTGAGAATTTGGCCCAATTGTTGTCTTCCTCTTTACTGGCCCTACTCCTCTTTTGTATTTTTAGGAGTCAAAATGGCTTTTTTTGCTCACAGTGCAATCATAGCTGTACAAACAAAGCAACAACAACAAAACACGGGAAAGAAAACTATAGCTCTCACCTGTACTGAAATGTCCTGAGTTGCGGGCTTTTCTATTTATAAAGTGGAATAACGACAAAGGTGCAAAAATAACATGCATATTTAACCGTGTTTTACTCGACCTATCAATAAGGCAACAGTTGTCATCTGCATAGTCATGCAATAAGCATCCATTTACAAAATGTCCACACGAGCCAAAATGCATGTGAGTTCAAACGCTTGCTTCATCTGACGCCATCCCATAGTGCATTCAGTGTCTCAAGGCTACGGCATCCGATTACAACTGAAAGAAAAAAAATATATGTTAACACTTTTTAACCAAAGGAGAACAAATTGAAAAAAAAACTTACCTGCTGTTCCAACTTTTGATAGTCTGTGGATTTTGGACGACGAGATCTTGATCTCTTTCCTTCCAGAACAAAGGCTATTATCTAGGAGGGGGGTAAGGCAAAGCTACTGTAATCGTAAATAAATGCAAGAGGTTGCAGACAAACAAAATAAATGAATATTAGATTCAAGAAGTATTTTTGGCTATGTGATCTGTCGAATACTGATCAAGCAAGGGTGTGGGACAGGAAATTTCAAATTATATAAAAATTGTTTCAAATTAGGCAGGTGGAATTTTCCTGAATATTGAATGGTTTTTTTTCTATGTACACTGCTGGCCAAAAGTATTGCCACCCCTGCAATTCAGTTTCAGTTTATTCGCACATCATCAAATACAGTACATAATCATACGCTAGCAGTTCACATGTTAAGATGGGCAAATAGGACACTCCAAAGAAGCTAATAGGACACTCCAAAGAAGCTAATTCCGTCAGATAATGCTTGATTTCTCCCAGAAAATGATTGCCATTACAAATGCTTTGGTGATATCTTCATTGATTTTGCTTGCAATGAAAAAACACGAAAGAGAATGGGGAAAAAAATAAATCATTATCATTTTACACAAAACTCCAAAAATGGGCCAGACAAATGTATTGGCACCCTTTGAAAAATAATGTGATGCTTCTCTAATTTGTGTAATTAACAGCACCTGTTACTTACCTGTGGCACATAACAGGTGGTGACAATATCTAAATCACACTTGCAGCCAGTTAAAATGGATTAAAGTTGACTCAACCTCTTTCCTGTGTCTTTGTGCGTATCGTATTGAGCATGGAGAAAAGAAAATAGACCAAAGAACTGTCTGAGGACTTGAGACGCAAAATTGTGAGAAGGCATGGGCAATCTCAAGGGTAAAAGTCCATCTCCAAAGACCGGAATGTTCCTGTGTCAACCGTGCACAGTGTCATCAATAAGTGTGAAACCCGTGGCACTGTGGCTACCCTCCCTAAAGGTGAACGGAGAAAGAAAAATTGACAAGAGATTTCAATGAAAGATTGTGCTGCTGGTGGATAAAGAACCTCGACTAACATCCAAACAAGTTCAAGTTGTCCTGCAGTCCGAGGGTACAACAGTGTCAACCCGTACCATCGGTCGGCGTCTGAATGAAAAGGGACTCTATAGTAAGATACCCAGGAAGACCCCACTTCTGACCCAGAGACATAAAAAAGCTAGGCTGGAGTTTGCCAAAACTTACCTGAGAAAGCCAAAAACGTCTTGGAAGAATGTTCTCTGGTCAGATGAGACAAAAGTAGAGCTTTTTGGGAAAAGGCATCAACATAGAGTATACAGGAAAAAAAAACAGGCCTTCAAAGAAAAGAACATGGTCCCCACAGTCAAACATGGCGGAGGTTCCCTGATGTTTTGGGATTGCTTTGCTTCTTCTGGTACTGGACTGCTTGACCGTGTGCATGGCATTATGAAGTCTGAAGACTACCAACAAATTTTGCATTATAATGTAAAATGTGTGGCGCAGTGTGAGAAAGCTGGGTCTCCCTCAGAGGTCATGGACCTTCCGGCAGGACAGGGCCGGCCCAGCCTATACGCAGACTGTGCGGCTGCTTAGGGCCCCTGACCACTAGGGGGCCCCCAATCTGGCAATTGTTTAATTTATATTCTATTTTATTTACTACAGTTTGCTTTATTTGACTTTTGTGAGTTTTGATACTTGATTACAAGCTTAAAAAAATAAAAGTTCTTCCTTAACTTCTTTCTTTCCTCTTTTAGAAAAAGGTTTGGCGCTATCTACTGTAAGTACAGGCAATGATTTGGCGTGAGAAGTTTGAAGTATGCAGCACAACAAAATCTGATTAATATACAAAATATGGACGTATGGCTTGGATTGCATGAATGGGTTTCACAGTACACTGTGACGAAATGGTGGGCCAAAAATATGGGCCCCTTTGCATTATTTTGCTTAGGGCCCCCAAATGGCCTTGGTCGGCCCTGCGGCAGGATCATGACCCAAAAAGCACTAGAAAATGGTTTGAGAGAAAGCACTGGGGACTTCTAAAGCGGCCAGCTATGAGTCCAGACCTGAATCTTATAGAACACCTGTGAAGAGATCTGAAAATGGCAAGTTTGGAGAAGGCACCCTTCCAAACTCAGAGATCCAGAGCAGCTGGCCAAAGAAGAATGGTTTAAAATTCCAGCAGAGCATTGTAAGAAACTCATTGATGTTTAACGGAAGTGTTTGTTCGCAGTTATTTTGTCTCAAGTTTGAGTTACCAAGTATTAGAAGTTTGTGTTACCAAGGATTAGGCTGAGGGTGCCAATACTTTTGTCCTGCCCATTTTTTGGGAGTTTTGTGTAAAATGATATATGAATTTTTTTTGTGTGTGTGTGTGTGTCATTCTCTTTTGTTTTTCATTGCAAGCAAAATAAATGAAGATATTACTACCAAAGCGTTTGTAACTGTAATAATTTTCAGGGAGAAATTGAGCATTATCTGACAGAATTGCAGGGATGCCAGTACTTTTGGCCAGCAGTGAATATCATTTATCCATGAATGGGATCTGCCATCTCCCTGTATCTCATTTAGAGGAGGCAAACTGCCCGAGTTATTGTTTGGACACTTGTAGATATTTTGGACAGCCTCTCAATAGGTTGAGACAGGGCTCCTGACTGCGACCAAATGGTCACATTTACGAATAAAATTAACCAATACGAGTATTTTTTCATCTTGTCGCACATGTGCGAAAAGTAGCTTTTTTTTTTTGTTTTTCCTGAAAAACTCCTTCACTGTTAAATCCTCGAGTTGGTGGTAATGTAACAAGCTAGTTTGCCATGGGAAATACAAAAGGAAGAAAATGAAGGTAGAGGTGGGCGATGTGAGGAGCGGGTTATAATTGGGGAAGGGATAAAACTTGATAGCACCTGCAAACAATGGCTTAAAGGATCATACTGCAGGTCTTAATGCAAAATTCAGATATTTTTGTTATTGTGTTTTTTGGCAAGCCCATTCAGACTGCCTTTGTCCATTGAGCCCATTCAACTATCACACATGCACACTAAGGCTAGGTTTACACCGCAGGTCTTAATCCACGAATCCAATTTTTTTGTGTTTTTCCGACTTGAGTGAGGCATTAACTTGACGGTCTGAACGTGACGGGTCGCATAGAAGTAGACCATTTCAAATCCGATCCGAGTCATTTTCTTATGTGGTTTAAATCAGATCTGGGCCACATTCTTCCAGAATGTGGCGGCGGTCTGAACTGTCAAATCTCCCAAATCGGAATTCATGCAGCAATTACGTAAGCAAAGAGCGAGAGCAGCACGCAAGACGGCAGCGATGTAGCTGTGGATTAGCGTTAGTGCCTAGTTTGAACGTTCCTTTTAGGGAATACACATACGAAAGTGAACCTAATCGGAATTGAAATGGTCCACTTCTATGCGGTTTATCACGTTCAGGCCGTCAAGTTAATGCCTCCCTCGAGTCGGAAAAACACAAAAAAATTGGATTCGTGCATTAAGACCTGCGGTCTGAACCTAGCCTAAGACTCCTTTCCAACAAACCCGCTGGCACTGTTTCAGAGGAGGCCGACAGGGGGAATAAGTCCCACTCGGGCTCATCACACGGAAGGTTATGGCGAAATGCGTAAGTCATCGGCGTTGAGCTGAAAGCCAACACACGGGGCGCGATGAGACTGCAGCGGCAAGCGACAGTGACACACACCGCTCTGCCTGTGCGTCATCGCTCGACTTTGATTAGCTATTAATTTAGAGGGTACACTGTACACCAAGCTTGCATACCACGGCAGCACGTCAGCCGTGAATCAACACATGAAGCCCTGTCACCAAGGTATAATTTTGGAAGACAACAGGAGACAACAAGCTGGCGGATCGTAAGTCCATATAATGGAATTTTTATTGAGCTTGCCTTTATATGGATTATACGACAGAGTATCGAGAGTAACGTCAGGCTAATGTAGCTGAATAAGCAGCTATGTACTTTAAGTAGCGCGTTGCCGCCTCCGTTAAAATCAACAATATTAAAAGCATCTGGTTTTAGAATCAGTTTTACAATTAAAGAAATCCTTATTATTTTGCTTCATCTACAAATTATAATCAAGAGAAAAAATTCATACTAATGCTTCGTCATAGCGACGGTACACGTATGTATAGTGCGTAACTGCTCACAGCTACATTACTCCTACGAAATAATGCGACTTTTGTTTCTCGTAGCAATATTACGATTTTAATCTCGTTCTTTTTTATTTTTTTAATTAATTTATTTGGCCCTAATACTCCATCGTAGCGTCGTATCAACGTGCATTAGTACGTTTTTTTCACTTACTTCACTGCAGTGATACGTGACATTTATTTATCTATTCTGCTGGTGCTCACTCTAATGCTGAGAACAATAGTGACATACAGTACCACAAAAAAAGAAAGAATTGTTTTGAATTCTGTTGGAAAGGTGAAGTCACATTGTTCTGAATGTCTTTACATTCCATTCTTTGCACTAGGCAATTCCATCAGCATTTGACCTTATTGTTTATTTGTGATTTATTATTGTTATTTATGTGTTTATTTGTACTTTTAAGAATTTAAATGTTCCAAAATGTTTTTGTGAATTAATAATCGTCAAGAAAAATGTAATTGCTAGTGTAAAAAAAAAAAAAAGTTCATAAAAAAACATTATTAGACAAGTCGAGTAATCGTTAAAAAGTCTGCAGATTAATCGGGAGAAAAATAATCATTTGGGAGGGCCCTACGAAATTCAAACGTTAATTAAAGATTAGAAGATAGATCAAAATATAGATTCTTCAGTTTGTTGTTTTATGCATTTATTAAGACAGTATTTATCAGTTAAACTGTGAAAATAGAGGAAAAACTGTCGATTTACAGATTACACCCCTGAATCTTGTGCTTGCGCCCCTAAATTTTTAAATTAGGAGCCGTGCTCTGTGCACCTAATAAAAAATATTAGTCTGGAGCCCTGGGTTGAGGTCAGGGTGAGTGTGACCGTAGCATAAATTCATTTCTCTTTATACGCTACCATTTACAGCTCCTGAGGTACATTTTGCTGCATTAGATAGCACTTTTTTTAATACAATGGCAACTAAACGGATTACAGCACTCTCAAAGCTGATTATTCCAGCCAGAAAGATCACTCGACATCACCGTTATCTCCTGGTGGTGAGATTGGAGGATTGGCAGATGAAGTCTTGTTAGCCCCCAAATAAAGAGGTAAATAAAAAGCTAATGATTTTAGATACTTCCTCTAAAATTGTTGTTAGAGGTCTTCTATGAGGCCTGATTTGAATATTAATGAACACCTATTGTAACTAATAAATTGAGGTGTTTTGTCATTAACTGATGGCTACCCATGATTTTGAAAGTGCGTGTCAGCCATTTCTATTACGATGGTTGATACAGATGTAATCAGTGTAATATGAACGGAGGTTTTCATAAGCCACCTACCTTGCGCTTGTTGTGGTAAGCGATGTAAAGCACTGCAACCACCACTGCTGTAGAAACAAGGTATGCAAAGAAATGACTGCTTTCTACCTCGTCACTTCCACCAGGTAACTTATCCTGATGGTTGTCTTCTATTTTCTTTTTTGTGCCTCCATCTCCTCCAGATTTTGCCTGACTGCCCGGTTCTCCCAATTGTGGCACATTGCTATGAGCTTTTGATTTGTCATCTCTTTCTTCTTCTGTCTCGGAATTTCCTTTATTTGCAGATTCTTTTCCTTTCTCCTCTTGCGGCTCTGTTGAGGTTTCCTTCCCTGGAGGGTCTTTATTAGAATTGTTTTCAGGTTCTGCTTTTTCAGTAGCTGGATATTTTTCGGTTTTTGTGCCCTGTGCAGCGTTGTCATTAGGTTTATTTGCAGCTGCAGTGTCTTCTTCTGACTTTTGAGATCTGTGCTTTTGCTCTTCTGATTTAACCTCTTTGGAATTGTCACCCTTCTTGTCCTTTTCTTGTCCGATATCTCCTTTTGAGTCTCCATTTACCTGACCTGTGTCGCCCTTGGAATCTTTAGACAAATCTTGCACACCCCCTGTACCTTCTTTAGGGTTTGTGCCTTGTGGTTTTGAAGCATCATTTATCGTTTTCGCTGCCGGCGGGTTATGACCTGTGTTTACATCATCTGGATTCTGGACTTCATCTGGAGTAGGTAACTTCTGATTAGGCTGGTTTTTGATGGATGCTCTAGAGTTGTCTGCACCACCATTAGGAGGTGCTGCGGCACCTACAAAAACAAAACATTATTTTTCCCACCCTTTAAAACTCAACAGGTCCCCTATCCTGAACAATAATGTGACTGGAATTTTAACATTTTATATTATTCTTGTATGTGTGTGAATAAATGAATATAAAACATTTGCATAGACACTATGATAAACATTTTTATTATGATTTTGCCAGTTTTTCAACATGGAGACTGCTGGCAAAATGAATTTCCCTTTGTCAGTATAGTATCAGACGGATTGTGCTGAAAACAAGAATCACTTGCTGAGAGTTTCGAGTCTGGTCAGACTGGAACTGTTTCCAGAAAATTTGCCTCCCATGCAATGTCATGCACTGAACTACAGTACTTGAATGCACATGCATAAACACGCAGTCATTAATATTCTGGACTCTAGTTTTCTGTTGTTAGAGTCTTGCTACTGTTCTCTCGGTGTCTCGATTTTTTTCTTTTGCGCTTTTTTTTTTTCTTGTTCTTCTATTTGTATTTACACTGACTACATGACTAGATTTCGTTGTTTGTGTTTTAATTGGACATTTTGGGACTGGCACATGTATCACATTTTGGACTGGTGCAAATTGGGTTTCAATCACTTTCATTCACCAAGTGCACAAGCGCTTGTGATCTGTCGGAGTCCATTAAAATTAAATAGGGCTGCAGCTATCGATTATTTTAGTAGTCGATTAATCGATGAACTACTTAGTTCAAATAATCAAGTAAATGGATAAGGAACATAAATAATTAAAATAAATGAGCTGAGCCTCAAACGGTAAAATAAATGAGGATCTAAGTACAACAAAATAACAATTGTTTAACTTAGATAACAAAGGTCCGCTAGCTTAAATGCTATACATTGCTAACGTTTTTTGTTTTCACAATGCTCTTAAAAAATGGTTCAAACACATATCCCCCCCCCCAAAACCTGCTAAATATACCTACAAACTAAACTACAAATGCATTAAAATAAAAAAAAAAAAATAACATTAGCTCAAACAGAAACTTAGCTTATGTTGGTCTTAACAGGGAACAGCTGGATTCAGCCATGTGAAATGAGTTATGTCATATTCACTGTTGCCACAAGAGGGCAGTGTATGCACCCAAGTCAATAAAACTAAATGCAAACACTTTCAAAACAAAACATTATAACGCCTCTTTAATAGCATACCACACGAATGCTATTTTTAGACTGCAAGGCTGCGTGACGTCACCATCGTAAACCAGAAGGGGGTCAACATAGGAGCGCTCTCGCATACAACCCATGTTAGTACTGCTGGTTTTCTTTAAAAAAAAGAACATGCCGAGTAAACACTGATGCTATGGAACTTGTAGAAACGACTCTAGACATGACAACAAATGAAGGATGTTTTCTTTATACGTTTTCCGAAGCCAAAAAAGAGGGAAAAATGTGAACAATGGATCAACTTGTAAGTACGTCCAAAAGACCAGTTTAACGCCAGCAAGGTGAAGCCATTCACCTTCTTATGCAGTAAACATTTTGTTGGGGGCCAAGGTCCTACAGATGACAATGCTAAGCCATTGCCTGCCACAGCATGCCCCGAAGAGGTAAGCCATTTTGATATTTTAACTTATTTTTTTAGCGTGGCGTTTTGCTGTGTGCCGTGCCGCTTCTGTCTGACAATGACCTTAAAAATATTAAAATGGTATCTGACTACCACTGCTGTTACCTTTTCTGTTGTAAAAAAAAAAAAAAAAAAACTTTAGTAAGGGGAAGTGTAAATAAATTATAGAAATAAGATTTGGTATTAATGAAAAAATTAAAATTGTTCGTTGGCTGTCACTAAGTAGCATTTGCGATGGCTACACAAAAATAGCAATATAAATTACCCCCAAGAACAGTCAGAGACGCAAGACAACCAGAGGATATAACATATAAGAAACAAAGGGCATATGGTGGTAAAGGATAACTTGTTGAAAAAGGAGAATGTCATTGTCAGTGGCGTAAGGCAATGCACACAAGAAAAAGGTGTCGATAAAAACAGCTACCTCTGGATCAGGTTGACTCTTTTTCTCGTCTTTTTCACTCCTCTTTAACTGAACATTTGTATGTTCTTCCACATTTTACCAGTGATTTTGGCACCAGGGACATCATTTTCAGACAGAATTGGTAGGTTTAGCTCAGTAAACATCTCGTTCATACACTATTTATATGCATCTAGCATGAGGGAAAAATGCAAGCTTGACCCTCCTCTAGCAACAGTTGCTAAAGTCATGAATATTAACGAGCAAAGGTGACGTGTTACGTGCGGTACGCTATTATATGATTACTCGAAGCAGCAAAATTTAATTCGAATCTTTTTTCAAATCGAAATTACTCGAGTTCATCGTTTAAATCGTTGCGGCATTAAAATTAATTATATATTTGGCTAGACTTTTTCTGAAGGGATTAGATTGTTCAAATTCATAAGTCAAAACAACACGTAAAAATATAAGGCAGAAAACACAGACAAGGCTGAAAACACAGTTTCTGCTCTTGCACCCCTCTTTAAAATAAACTGCTGTATTTTCAGCCAAAAGAAATGTTGTGTTTGATAGAACAATCTGTCTATATGCCGCCATAGCAGATTCATGGCGCATTAAGCCCCTGAACTATTTTTAATTTGTCCATTTTACCCTGGAAACCCCCGTTTACAGACCTCTCGCAACCACTTTTGTTTCAACCTAGCCGTAAAAAAAAGGTAAGTAATCGTATTTTTTATTCGAAATGGCTGTCATTTTTAGCTTAGAATCATTAATTGATGTCTAATATTTGGTTAAAAAAAAAAAAAAAAGAAGAAATTAAAAAAAAAAAAAACTTAAAAAGGGTAAATATATGACAATGAAAATCTCGATCACTCCTTGATGTCTGCGATTTCTGCAACGCGACCCTTGTTATATTACCATTTCAACCATAAAATCCGCCAAAAATCCGGCTGTGGCCATTCACAGCTGTGTCTTGACACTCGGTAATACATGCTACATGGAGTTTTTGGATCGAAAAGAAGTACGCACGCAATAATATATCGTTAAAATTAGGGGTGCACGATATCCATTTTTTGAAACCGATATCGATGGCTTCCTGCTGCTCAAGGCCGATACGGATACGATAACCGATAATATGTATATATAATTTTTTAATGTATATTCACATGAGTTTTTGAAGACCTGTAGGTAAAAAATACTAGTGGTTGATTCAGCATAGATTTGCCTTTGACCGAACCAGAATTTTCATGATGACATGGAACATTACTATAATGAACAAAACGAAGACAAGAACAGTTTTCACTTCAAATAAAGTGCCCATATTAAAATTTTCAAATAAATATAATTTGAGTCACAATTAATTAGTCAATATCATTGACAATGTGTTCCCCTGAACAATGAGCACTGCTCTAAAACAAACATAAACCCAACAGGTATTGTGCTTTTTTAGCAGATGAAACATTTAGTGAAACAGGAGAGGAGACTTTTGTCATCTTGGTCCATGAAACAACTTTCTTAACCTGGCAATTATAGAACAGCAAGCCTATTATTAACCAAAAGGCCTCTCAAGAACTTGTAAACATAACACTGTAAAATGCAAACATTTGCTAATTGCCATAGTAATGTTTATAACTCAGAGAAGAAAAAAATACAGCCTATATAGAACAATAACAAAACTTTGCATACTGGCAAAACAGGAGTGTAAACAAACGCACGCATCCCAATACGACACTGTGCCAAAAATATTATTAATAGGCCCAATAACATATTGTTATTGGATTTATTGGGATGATGTTATAATTCCTATTATCGGACCGATAATTATCGTGCACCTCTAGTTAAAATCATGGCGTCTTTAATTCTGCTCTGGCGTGCTCTCACCTCCAGTTAGGGTTTTGCTGTTTAATTTTTTTTTTTTTAAATGCCCTTCTGTTCAATTTTTTTCTTCCCCAGAAAATTTAGATTTCAAGCTTTCCAATGATGTATCACACCAATTTGCCCAAATTGGGGGTCTCAGAGCGGAACTTCAAGACACCTCAGTGTTTTCCACCATAAACATTTTAAAGGACGAAAAAAAAAATCTCTTGGAAAATACACAGCTCAACAATAGATGTAAAATTCAAGTTCAACAAAATTAGCAAAGTTGATCAATGGGTTAAATCTTAGTTTTAGGAAGGAAGGCATACATTATATTTCGAAATAATTCAAAGTCAAAAGTAGTTGGGGCACCTTGGACAGACTGCTTTATCACGTAAGATATCTCACCTTAGTTATATCGTGTGTATTTCGTTTTGATGCGTCACTTTTTGTTGTTAAAAACGCATAAAATGAATGCACTTTAATTGAAAATTAGCCAATTCATATTAAAATGGTTTGCAGATTAGGCTAATCATGATGCATTGTTTGAAAGTCCAACACTAGAACATACAAATTCAGTGTTTCCGCATTGAATGTGCAGAGGAAGATTGGCAAGAGTTGTGGCGAATGAAATTATAACCTTAAATAAGTAATGTTTTTCATTACTCAGTTTTTAGCGTGCAAATAGTTTCACTAATGATTTGTTAATTCGCTCGTATCATGTTTAAAATATTTTTGGCCGTCATTTGAGAATTCCTCATCCAAAAATACTGGTTCTGAAAGCCACTGTCCGGCTGAGTTTACGAAAAGACGGGGATTGTCGAGACATCAATCATTTATATCGACAGAACTGGGACGATGTTTAAATGTGAACCTCCACTCACCTATCAACATGGAGAAACACACAACCGTAACACATGCCAGGAAAGCAATCCTCATGATGCTAGCAAAGGAACGCAAACCACTGTAACTCACAGAGCTCACAGATTTATGCTAAGATTAAATTCCGCTTTGACAAATATGACTGGACACAGAGCCTCTGTGGCGTCACTCCTTCTTCCGTGTACGCGCTAGCCTCTTCTTTGCTCCGCGTACACGAAAAATGCTCATTACTGATATCTAGAGCCTGGAGGTGGAAGTCAGATAAAAGTGTGTTCTTAAATCCGCCGCTAGATGTCACTGCTATAACGTGACCGCCATTTTGATAGCACACTGAGAAAGAAAACTTCTGACATTTCCCCCCTCAAATCCTCAATTTAAACAAGACGACTTGCTTTCGGGTTGCATGGTGAATGTTTTTTAAGTATTTTGTGCATTTTCAAAGAAACTACCAAGTTTCTTTTTCTACATTATACGAAACTTTTTAACATTTTTTTCCCCATCATCACTTTCAGAGGCAGCTAATCTGACATGTATCATTAGCCTGGATTTTTATTTTTTTTATTTTTTTTGCGTTCTGTTTCTTAATTATTTAATGTTGTCCGCAGCCGGGAGCAGAGCTGCCAGTACAAGAAAGCAGAATCTCTCCCCAAATTGACTTATGGCCACTCCACACACTCATTGATAGTGTCATCAGTCATCATATGCTAACCATCTGGAGATCAGGTGAGTGCCAGAGTCAGTAGTTTTATATATGGTCATTTATTTATCCATTCGTCCGCTCCGTTCGTTCAATCCAATCCAACAGTAACATGTTTTTAAAATCAAAATACCTTATAATAAATATACACTCTCAATCAACTTCAATCTGTTTTCATCATATTATTTGAAAAATCCGCACTTGAATTAGGCATAACATTCCCAACTACGAATGTGTCGGTATGATATTCTGACGGTATGATAAACTAAATCCAAAAATATTACGGTATTGCAATTACAGCTCTAAAATGTGTCACTTTGAGATATCTGGGTTAAAAAAAAAAAAAATTCCATTGAACAGGATTTTTATTTTTCAAAACATATTAGCAATTTGAAACATAGTATAATTTTAATTTTAAAATAAATTAAATATATATATATCAAGGGCGTAGGTTTGCATAGGGACATAACACTATCAACTTTTCAGGATGCTCAAATTCTCTCACCCAACTTTTAAGCAACTTTATTTGAATTGTATATTCATTCATTTTCCATGCCGCTTTTCCTCACGAGGGTCGTGGAGGTGCTAGAGCCTATCCCAGCTAACTGCAGGTAGTAGGCAGGAGACACCCTGGACTGGTTGCCAGCCAATCGCAGGGCACAAGGAGACATACAACCATTCATGCCTACGGACAATTTAGAGTGTTCAATCAACCTACCATGACCACTCAGCCACCGTGCCGCCCCTTGATATATATATATATATATATATATATATATATATATATATATATATATATATATATATATATATATATATATATATATACATACATACATATACATATATTCTAAATAAAATTGGAAAAAAATGCAATCAATTTATTTTGTATAAATGCAAAATCATATTGAAGGTATTGCCTCCTCGGGAGCCACCATCTGCAAACATGTTTTACATGTCAGTTGGCCCTCCTCCTCTAAGCCGCGGCTGTTTGTAACTTTTCTGTAGCCGAAGTATTCCCATACCAGCGATTCCGTTTTCTTTGATGGGGGAAAAAGCTCAGGAGTTTCACCTCTTCCAGCCATCGTGTAGCACAGCTGACTCACTGATACTGAGCTACAACCGGTGGGGGAGAGTTAAGCCTTACAGCAGGCATGTCCAAAGTTTGGCCCGGGGGCCAAATGCGGCCCGTGGTCAAATTTCATCCGGCCCCCAGCCTCTGTCATAAAATCAATAACGTCTGGCCTGCACACAGACTTAATAAATTGGTCAGCAGTACTGCTACTAGCATATGAGGTAGCTTACACACTAAATGCTGCTCCTCATTTACCCACTAAAAAGCAACATTACTCTAAGCAACATTACCCCGTGTGACCTTTTACTCACAATTTTCTAAAATGGCGACAATCAACAAAAAAAAGTTGACTGTGATGGCCGACGCTTCAAGGATAGATGGAAATTGGACTTTTTCTTCACTAAAATACGCAGCAACTGTGTTTGCCTCATTTGCAAAGAGACAGTTGCTGTTTTTAAAGCGTTCAATGTATGGCGATTTTACCAAACAAGACACGCTGACATGAATGACAAGATTACAGGGAAGATACGTAGCGAGAAATTGAAGCAACTTGAAGCTAGTTTAATGTTACAGCAACAGTGTTTCACAAGAGCCCGAGAGTCGAAAGCTTAGCCACAAAGGCTAGTTGCGAGATTGTTGAAATTATTAATTAAAAATAATAATAATAAAGCAAATGTGACACACATAATGGCTCGCTAAAATTTGCTTAAATATAGTGTTCAACATGAAGGACGTCAGCCAAGGTCGGCCCCCCACATGTTTACCACACCAAATCTGGCCCCCTTTGCAAAAAGTTTGGACACCCCTGCCTTACAGCTACAAGCGAAGGATTTCTCCATGCAATTTTGGGACTTAAAAAATAGCTAATACCTTAGGGACAGTATGATGGAAAATTTTTGCGGTTTTGAAAACTTGTCGTTTTCATACCACGATATATACCTTGAAACTGGTAATCGGCACATGTCTATTCCCAACACGACATTTTCATTCACTTACAGTGACATTACCCTTGACAATTTCTTTTTTCATATACATCATAAGGTATTAGGATCAATAACTTCATTCTGCTGTTTAAAAAAAAAAAAAAATCAATTTGAAAGATGAAGCCAACAAATTTTGACTTCTAGCACTTTATTAAAACAATGTCACCAAATGTCTCGTATTACAGTAAATTGAATCTATCATTAATGTGATTTTTTGTGTGTGTGTGTGTGTGTGTGTGTGTGTGTGTGTGTGTGTGTGTGTGTGTGTGTGTGTGTGTGTGTGTGTGTGTGTGTGTGTGTGTGTGTGTGTGTGTGTGTGGGTGTGTGGGTGTGTGTGTGTGTGTTGGGATTGTTTAATTCAATTGTATTTTCATATTATAGCTGAAGTGGGTAGAGTAGCAAAAATTTGACTCAATTAAGAGTAGCATTACTTCAAAATACTATTACTCAAGTAAAAGTAAAAGTAGTCATCCAAAAATGCACTCAAGTACAAGTAAAAAAGTATCCAGTGAAAAGAATACTCAAGTAATGAGTAACCTTGTGAGTAACTGCGTATTTTTAACTTATCTATATGAACTATTGTTATAATGATACTGTACAATAACTCATTACATAACCACATTAAGCAAAAGAAATACAAAAAAAAAATATCATTGAACTCCAGCGAGAGGGGGAAAAAAAAGACAGAAGTGAAACATTATTTGTCCAAAGAGCATGAGTGCCCTCTAGTGGACAAAATAGTTCCTACTTTGAATAGTGAATAGCTCCTTCGTAGTTACTATTATGAAATTGAAATTTTCATATCTCTGGTTTTCCGTGGGACTAAAGAGGAAAAATGTATCGACTCCTGTGTAGCCCAAAGTAGCAGAGTAAGAGTAGCGTTTTTTAATTCACAAATCTACTCAAGTAAAAGTAATAATTATGCCTTAGTAATACCACTCTGAGAAGTACATTTATCTCAAAAAGTTACTCAAGTAAATGTGATGGAGTACATGTAACGCGGTACTACCCACCTCTGGTATATAGTAATTTAAGGATAACTGCAGCTGCAACAATATGCTGTAAATAAGTACAATTTGTAAATAACACCACAAATTATGGTAATGGTTAACTGCTCGCTAGCCACCAACCATCATGAGCTATTTAAAACTCACCTGGTCACCTGGTGGCCCTCCCACCTACCTCTGTCGGTTCTGCTGGTAGCAGGTCTTTGCAGGTTAACCATTTTCAGTACCAGCGAACAAAATATAGGACAAGCTTCCAAGAAATATCTTAAACAGTGTTAACTCTTAAAATATTGCACTAGCCAAAGTACAGTATAATTTATCGCTCACCATATGGGACTAAATGATTTGCAGTTTCTATTCTGTCTGATTTGCACCAGGTCAAAGGAGTGCTCATGCATGTTACCTGAGCATACAGTATTATAGTCACTGGATTGATAATCTTCATTCTCATTGTGCAGGCCTGTAAATCTTGAAGTTACATTCACCTTACAACAACAAATATCATGTAGTAAGGGAAAAAAGACAAATAGAATGAAAATATATTTGTATTTTTAGTGCACTACTCACTAGGGGTGTGACAAAATATCGAAATGGTGATATATCGTGATACTTTGTATCCCAAAAGGTTATCAATATGCTCCTGCCAAGAATCGAGATGTCGTTTTGAAAAGGTGTCAATGTCTAAAAAAAAATTGTTTTTTAAATGAACCAACAAGATGCAACCAAAATCTTCCACCATAATAGTGTCTCAGTTAACTCTAAAGCTGCATTGACGGTGCTCAGCGCCCAATCCATTTAGACTGGGAAGGTTCATTCATTCGAAACCAGAGCATTCACAGTCATTCTGTCCGATTTTCAGGGCATTTACAGGTCACTTGCTGTTCATTTAAGGGCATTTACAGTTCATTTTCTGTTGAGTTTGAGTCACTGCCTATTCAGTCATATCTCCGGTTTTCCGTAGTCAATCGGTGGCCAAATATAAACTAGGAGAAAGGGTGAAATCTGTGCTTTTGAGTTATGTTGACGGCAGCGTGTGAAATAGTTTATTTTTACGTTTTAAAGACGCTACATGATTGAACAGTCCTGCGTAATAGGACTTCCGACTGCAAGCTTGAGTGTGGTCACGTAACTGTACTGTATTGTTACGTCTGATTGGTATAATGGATTGTTGGAATGTGATTATTGTTGCGACGTCTCATTGATGAAACTGGTAGAGCCACAATTGACAGACATCTCTGGCAAAAATAATATATAACATAATGTGTAAAATAAAAGGGAAAATGTTATGACTCTATTGTAGCCCAAAGTCGTAGAGTAAGCATAAGAGCGTTTCTTCTTCGCAAATCTACTCAACTAAAAGTAAAAAGTATGGCGTGGTAAAACTACTCTTCAAAGTACATTTTTCTCCAAAAGTTACGGTAATTGTTTCAGAGTAAAGGTAACGCATTACTACCCACATTTGTGTTCTATATACTGTATATGCTAGAGTTAATAAGAGATGAGATAAGGTAAGTCTATAAATGTTAACTGAGGGTGTTTTACATCTTAGTAGGGTGTCAGGGACTCAGTTTTTTTGTAATGAATATATCTTAATTGTGCTAGTTGACATTTGAAAACCAATAATCCCTCATTCTTGACAAACATTAGCATTCACATCTATAAGGTCAAATACGTATGAATAATACATTAACAGGGTTCTTAAGCTCACAGCCAGCTACTGTATACCTAGCTTCACAAAAGCAGCAACTGAGTCTCGCTAAGGTCAGATATTGTTACAGAAACTACTGACTAATTTCACTTTTGGAAGCCACATGATACAAAAACATGCATCCTGTTATTCTTAAGAAAAATTTGTCATTGGAAAGCTTTTTCTGATAAAGTCTATTGGGCTTGAAGCGGAATAAGTCCTCTTAAAAATCCCCATGATGGCATCTGATATATGCAGTGCTAACAGCCATCAGTGCTAGCCCTAGCCACTTCATAATAAAAGCTGCAGAGTACAAACAGAGAAAAAAGTAGCGGTCAGAGATATCCGATAATGACTTTTACTTAATATTCCCATATTTTGATATCCGAAAAAAGAGGACACTCGGCCCTGCCTCGACATGTCTCAGGCAGAAGTAGTCGCCAAAACATGTCAGGTAAAAAAAAAAAAAAAACAACAAAACACATTGTCTAGGATAAAAGAAAAATTCAACTAATTCACTCAAAGATGCCTATGTTACTTTAATATATTTAAAGTGTGCCTCGCCCTTCTGGATAGAAAAATTGTTTTTATATATATATATATATATATATATATATATATATATATATATATATATATATATATATATATATATATATATATATATATATATATATATATACACAGTGCCTTGCAAAAGTATTCGGCCCCCTTGAACCTTGCAACCTTTCGCCACATTTCAGGCTTCAAACATAAAGATATAAAATTTTAATTTTTTGTCAAGAATCAACAACAAGTGGGACACAATCGTGAAGTGGAACAAAATTTATTGGATAATTTAAACTTTTTTTAACAAATAAAAAACTGAAAAGTGGGGCGTGCAATATTATTCGGCCCCCTTGCGTTAATACTTTGTAGCGCCACCTTTTGCTCCAATTACAGCTGCAAGTCGCTTGGGGTATGTTTCTATCAGTTTTTTTTTTTTTTTTTTTTTTTTTTTTAAACTTTGTTTATTGAAGCAATATAGTACAAGCAAATGAGGTAACAACATTCGAGCATTTTTTTCCCCCCCATTGAACCTTAAAAAAAAAAAAAAAAAAAAAAAAAAAAAAAAAAAAAACAGAAAAAACCCTCACCCAACCAATACCCATAGCACATATCCTCAAAAAGCAATATATTGTTAATATAGTTATTTCCCTTTAAAGGGGAAAAGAGCACAGACCAAGAAACGGGAGAAAAAAAAAAAAAAACATATATAAATATATATACACCTTTATATTGGTGTAATTTTTCAGGCATAGTTCAAGAATCCACACAGAGATGGCAATTTGTGCTTCTGACATATGCAAAAAACGGGTTCCAAGCGTTCTCAAAGGACGCAACTGATCCACAGAGTGTCAGTCTTATCCTTTCCAATTTGAGAAAAAAAAACATCTCCTTGATCCAATATGATTGCGTAGGTGGAACTGAAGATTTCCACCTCAAAAGAATTAGCCTTCTGGCCAGCAAGGTTGCGAATGCTATGAGGTCCCCCTTCTGAGGAGGTAGACCATATGCAGAAGGAACCACACCAAACAAAGCAGTCAAGGCATTTGGAGCAATATCTATCTCTGTTATCTTTGATAGAGCAGTAAAAATATCAGACCAATATGAAGTTAAAGACGTACAAAACCAGAACATGTGTGCATAATCGGCTGAGGCCTGCTTACAGCGATCACACGTGGAGGAGACTGTATGAAATATTTTAGCTAGCTTAGCTTTGGTATAGTGAGCTCTGTGTAGAATCCTACACTGAGTGAAACTGTGTCTGGCGCAGATTGAAGATTTGTGTGTCCTACATAAAATTTTCCTCCAGACCTCTTCAGATATACTCATTCCCAAATTTGATTCCCAGACTGCCTTAAGGGCATTTACAGTACTATCTGAGCTGATTTTATAAATATTAGAATAAACCGTAGTTATTGCACCCTTTGACGATAATAAGGGTTTTAAAAAGATATCTAAGGCAGAGGCAGCAGGGAGTGTTGGGAAACTTGGCCAAATAGAGCGAGCATAACTGCGAATTTGGAGATACCTGAAAAAATGACAATTGGGCAATGAAAACTTTTCAGCTAGCTGTTGAAAGGAGGCAAAAGTTGAGTTCAGATATAAATCCTCAAATGTTTCTAAGCCCAGCCTAGACCATATTGTGAATGTGTTATCCAATAGAGAAGGGGGGAAGGCATGATTTAGTGAAATTGGAGCTCGAACAGAAGGCGCCTGTAAACCAAAGTATCTCTTAAATTGGTTCCAAATCCTAATACAAGATAATACCACAAAGTTTTTTGAATACGAGGATGTAGGTGACATAAGCGGTGAAAACAATAAGGATTTCAATGTCACCGGTTTAACAGAGTTGGCTTCAGCAACTAGCCACAATGGGGTGGTATCAGTACTCTCACCATGGAGCCAGTATGACAAGTTCTTAATGTTTGCTGCCCAATAATAGAACAAAATGTTTGGAAGAGCCATTCCACCCAATTCTTTGGGTCTCTGCAGTGCCTGATAGCGCAGTCTGGGTTTCTTTTTGTTCCATATAAAATCAGTAATAAGGCTGTCCACCGATTTGAAAAAAGAAAGCGGGAGAAATATTGGAATGCATTGGAATAAATAAAGGAAGCGGGGGAGAATGTTCATTTTAACCGAATTTATCCGAGCCGGGACGGAGAGATTAAGCAAAGACCATCTTTCGAAGTCTTGTTTGAGCTGCACAAGCAGTGAGTTAAAATTCATCTTACGCAGGTTTTTTAGTGTGTCAGCCACATAAACCCCCAGGTAGACAAACCCTGATTTAGATACTGTAAATGGAAAGTTCTCTAATGGATAAACCTTGGCTAACTGATTTACAGGAAATATTTCACTCTTCCCCAAATTCAGTTTGTACCCTGAAATTTTACTAAAATCATTTAAAACGGAGAGTGCTGCAGGAATGGAGCGAGATAAGTCAGACAAAAATAACAGAAGGTCGTCCGCATAAAGTCCAACTTTCAGCTCCACTCCATGTCGCACTATACCACTTAGGTCAGGGCAACACTTCAGTGCAGCCGAAAGAGGTTCCATAGCCATTGCAAACAGCAGCGGGCTCAAAGGGCAGCCCTGCCTGGTGGATCGGGATAGGTGGAAATATTCAGAATTAGTATTATTAGTTCTAACTGACGCTTGCGGGGACGAGTACAGCAGTCTGATCCAAGACACAAATTTGGTTCCAAACCCAAATTTTCCCAAACAGTAAAATAAATAATCCCATTCCACTCGGTCGAAAGCCTTCTCAGCATCCAGGGCCACCAAGGCCTCCGACCGAGCTTTTGATGAACGGTTGTACACAACATTAAAAACCCTTCTAAGATTGGAAAAAGAGTGTCTATCACGAATAAAACCAGTTTGGTCTTGCGAAATGATCAATGGTAGGACTCGCTCTAAGCGAAGAGCCAGCAATTTAGACAGAAGTTTAAAATCCACGTTCAGCAAACTGAGAGGGCGATATGAGCTACACTGTAATGGGTCTTTACCCTTCTTGAGAATCAGAGATATACATGCCTGATTTAATGTTTGGGGAAGTTGACCAAGTTCAAAAGCCTCTGTAAACACCTCCAACAGGTGCGGAGCTAATGGCTTCCAAAATGTTTTATAGAACTCAGACGGAATTCCATCCAATCCTGGGCTCTTCCCGCTTTGTAAGGATTTGACTGCCTTTTCCAGTTCAAGTCCTGTAATAGGGCGTTCCAGCTCCTCTCTCAATGTTTGATTCAAGACAGGGAGCGTTATTTTGCCAAAAAATGGCTCAAATTGTTCAGGACCAAGAGAGTGGTCCGATGTATACAATAGTTTATAGAACTCTAAAAATGTTTTGTTTATTTCTAATGGGTCTGAAGTAATACCCGAGTCGGTACACACACGTGAAATTAGCTGAGAGGATGACCTTTGACGTAGTTGGTGAGCGAGGAGTTTATTGGCTTTATCTCCCTGCTCATAGAATCTTGACCTTGATAGGAGTAAGAGCCTTGTAGTATGTTGAGAAGTGATGAAATCATACTCTGCCTGTAGAGACATCCGCTCCTTATAAGTTTCTGGTAATTTAGAGATGGCATACTGAGAATCCAGCACAGCTATATTGTGAGATAATTTGGCCAATTTTGAGCTCATTGTCCTCTTTTGATGTACTTCATATGAAATAATTTCCCCCCTCATAAATGCCTTCATGGATTCCCATAGCACCGCAGCCGAAATACCTGGAGTTCTGTTAACTTGAAAGTAAAAATTCAATCGCTCTGTCATATGTTCAACAAAGTCTTTGTCCAGTAAGAGTTGGGTATTAAGGCGCCACGGTGGGCGAGTGTTTATAAATTTGCGAAAATGTATCTTCATAGAAACTAAGGCGTGGTCGGATAGAATAATAGAGTCATATTTACAGCCAGAGCAAGCCGTAAGTATAGAATTATCTAATAAGAAGAAATCAATTCGAGTGAAAGTTCGATGTACATGCGAGAAAAAAGAATATTCCTTTTTATCCGGATTAAAAAAGCGCCAAGGATCAGAAACATCAAACTCATCCATAAAGGCTCTAATCGTTCTAGCTGATTTTGACTGTGGCACTGAGTTTAAAGAGGAGCGATCTAATGAGGGATCTAACCAACAGTTAAAATCACCACCCAGAATTAATTTATATTGTGCCAAGTCCGGTAACATTGAAAAAATCTGTTTAAAGAAACCCACATCATCCCAATTTGGCGCGTATATATTCGCAAGGATAACCTTGACCTCATAAATGTGGCCAATGACAATAATGAACCTGCCATTAGAATCGGAAATGGTTTTGGTATGGGCAAATGGAATGTTTTTGTGCAAAACTATAGCCACCCCTCTTGCTCTACTGGTAAAGGAGGAAAGAAATGTCTGGCCAACCCAGCTCCGCTTCAGTCTGAAGGCATCTGTATTTTTAAGATGAGTCTCCTGTAGATAGACAACATGAGCATTAAGTTGATGAATATGATGCAGGACCTTACTCCGTTTAATAGGATTGTTTAGACCTTTGCAATTCCAGCTCACAAACTTGACATCTCCACCTAGTCTAGCATTGGCCATTGCAGACAAGGGGAAATATTGGAAAAGAATATATCTGAAACGGTCTGTGACTCATAAACTTGACCATATGCATACAAAAAGAGATATGTGCTTCCCTCCCCATGTTGAAAACCCAGCGCACCCTGGGTCTCAACTCCCATATCACACATAAAAACAAAAACAAAACAAAACAAGAACAAACAAAAAAAACCCTACAACAACAAAGGAGATGAAAACGAAAGAAAAAACACTCCCTTAGCAGAAGCATCCCAAAAGGGGAGCATGCTACCTTACCTAATGACAAGCTAATTGCAGTCATAGCTTAACTAACTACCGTTCACTCTAACGGCCTGGGGAATGCTAGTATGAACTGTCTAACAACGTTAAGATATTAGTATTAAACACACACTACTCGGAATGAGGAACTAAAACTTCAAAGTATTAGGACCGTGCAAGTAACTATGCCCCATGTAACTCATAGTCGCACAGATGATGAACGATGACCAGGGTTCAACGGGTTCAAAATACACACAGAGAAAGCAAAACAATGCAAAACAAGTCTGTGCCCATTCCCGATCGTAATATAAACTTGGTATAATGTACATACAAACATGGTCGGGGCACAAAATAATGATCCCCATTAGTATTGTCATACCGGGACAACATACCTTGTAGGCACGGAAGAAATAGACTTTACTTATCTCGAGTCTGTCCCTCCACAGCACCATCCAGATGAGAAGATAAAAAAAGACAGGAAAGGAAAGAAAAAAATGTAGCAGGTGGGAAAAGCCGGGCTCTTCCAAGATGATCAGCAGGCCAACGCTGCTGAGATGTTACCCCCCCCCCCCCAAAAAAATAATCCTATAATCCCACCAGCGCAACATCTGAGCAGAAGAAAAAAGGAGGCAGACGAAAAAACACAGAAAAAGTCAGGTTCCCTCTTGATCCTGGGGCTTCAAGAGAACTTTGTTGGCGAACTCCAAAGCTTTATCCGGATCTTCGAACCGATGAGTTGAACCACTAGGCAACGTGATGTGTAGCGTGGCGGGGTATCTGAGACCGAACCTCACATTAGCACACGAGTGAAGCTCCCGCTTCACCCTCGCAAAGGCTGCCCTCTGTTTAGCCACGGTAGGAGTGAAATCTTGAAAGATGTGGAGCCTTTTTCCATTGTGCAGCAACGGCGAAGCTTCTCCAGCCCGACGCAGGATTGTACTCTTCTCCTGAAACATGTGGATTCTGATGACCAAGGGTCGCGGAGGTTCGCCACTCTTAGGTTTAACACGCAGCGTGCGGTGGACCCAATCCAGCTCAGGTTCGTTCTCGAGACGCAACATATTGCTCAAGAGTTTAGCAACAAACTTGGTTGGTTCGGGACCCTCGGCGCCTTCAGGTAAGCCCACAAGTCTGATATTATTTCGCCGTGAGCGGGCTTCCAGTTCCTCACATTTTGTGCTAAGGGACGCCACCGTTTCCGATAGCTTGGCCACATTAGCCTGTAAATCAACTAGCTGGGCTTCGTGTGCATTAGCCGCGCTTTCAAGGTCCGAAATCGTTTCTCGCTGGGCGTCAACTTTCGCCTCTATGGGCTTCAGAGCCCGGGCCACTTCAGTTTTAACAGTTTCGGAGATTATTGCCTCAAATTTGGTGACAATTTCGGTTCGAAGCTCATCCATCATATCCTTGATGCTGCGTAGCATGTCTTCGTTAGCCATGGGCTGCGGAGGGGAATCAGACGCCGTAGGCAGTTGCTGCTTACCCCGGCCACTTTTCGATGAATCCGTTCTTTGTCGAAGGCTCGTCATTTCCAAAAAAAAAAAAGGGCTGTTCTCAAAATGCGTCGTAACACAGTGTGTTTTAAATCTAGTCGATTGACAGTTTAACGAGTTCATATAACAGAATGAGATATCGCATTCCCGCGGACCGCCGGCTACACACGTCCTACATGGCTGACCGGAAGTCCCATGTTTCTATCAGTTTTGCACATCGAGAGACTGACATTCTTGCCCATTCTTCCTTGCAAAACAGCTCGAGCTCAGTGAGGTTGGATGGAGAGTGTTTGTGAACAGCAGTCTTCAGCTCTTTCCACAGATTCTCGATTGGATTCAGGTCTGGACTTTGACTTGGCCATTCTAACACCTGGATACGTTTATTTTTTAACCATTCCATTGTAGATTTGGCTTTATGTTTTGCATCATTGTCCTGTTGGAAGATAAATCTCCGTCCCAGTCTCAGGTCTTGTGCAGATACCAACAGGTTTTCTTCCAGAATGTTCCTGTATTTGGCTGCATCCATCTTCCCGTCAATTGTAACCATCTTCCCTGTCCCTGCTGAAGAAAAGCAGGCCCAAACCATGATGCTGCCACCACCATGTTTGACAGTGGGGATGGTGTGTTCAGGGTGATGAGCTGTGTTGCTTTTACGCCAAACATATCGTTTTGCATTGTGGCCAAAAAGTTCAATTTTGGTTTTATCTGACCAGAGCACCTTCTTCCACATGTTTGGTGTGTCTCCCAGGTGGCTTGTGGCAAACTTTAAACGAGACTTTTTATGGATATCTTTGAGAAATGGCTTTCTTCTTGCCACTCTTCCATAAAGGCCAGATTTATGCAGTGTACGACTGATTGTTGTCCTATGGACAGACTCTCCCACCTCAGCTGTAGATCTCTGCAGTTCATCCAGAGTGATCATGGGCCTCTTGGCTGCATCTCTGATCAGTTTTCTCCTTGTTTGAGAAGAAAGTTTGGAAGGACGGCTGGGTCTTGGTAGATTTGCAGTGGTCTGTTGCGCCTTCCATTTCAATATGATGGCTTGCACAGTGCTCCTTGAGATGTTTAAAGCTTGGGAAATCTTTTTGTATCCAAATCCGGCTTTAAACTTCTCCACAACAGTATCTTGGACCTGCCTGGTGTGTTCCTTGGTTTTCATAATGCTCTCTGCACTTTAAACAGAACCCTGAGACTATCACAGAGCGGGTGCATTTATACGGAGACTTGATTACACACAGGTGGATTCTATTTATCATCATCGGTCATTTAGGACAACATTGGATCATTCAGAGATCCTCACTGAACTTCTGGAGTGAGTTTGCTGCACTGAAAGTAAAGGGGCCGAATAATATTGCACGCCCCACTTTTCAGTTTTTTATTTGTTAAAAAAGTTTAAATTATCCAATAAATATTGTTCCACTTCACGATTGTGTCCCACTTGTTGTTGATTCTTGACAAAAAAATTAAATTTCATATCTTTATGTTTGAAGCCTGAAATGTGGCGAAAGGTTGCAAGATTCAAGGGGGCCGAATACTTTTGCAAGGCACTGTATATATATATATATATATATATATATATATATATATACACAGTATATATATACATATACATACATACACACACACACACATTAGGGCTTTCAAACGATTAAAATTTTTAATCAACTTCATCACAGCTTAAAAATTAATTAATCGCAATTCAAACCATCTCTAAAGTATGCCATATTTTTCTGTAAATTATTGTTGGAATGGAAAGACGGATATATACATTCAACATACTGTACATAAGTACTGTATTTATTTTAACAGTAAATCAACAAGATGGCATTAACATTATTAACATTCTGTTAAAACGATCCATGGATAGAAACACTTGTAGTTCTTAAAAGATTAATTTTAGTACAAGTTATAGATGTCTTATATTAAAACCCCTCTTAATGTTTTTGTTTTAGTAAAATTTGTAAAATTTTCAATCAAAAACTAAACTAGTAGTTCGCCATTGTTGATGTCAATAATTACACAATGCTCATGATGCTGAAACCAATAAAATCAGTCGCACCCAAGCGCCAGCAGAGGGCGACAAAACACCCAAAAACACAAGTAACAAGTGGACATGACACTGTGCTGTCATTTTAATCTGTTTGAGCGGGGCATGTGCGTGAAATGCTTCAAATATTTCAACGTGATTAATTTTTTAAAAAATTATTACCGCCCATTAACGCGATAATTTTGTCAGCCCTAATATATATATTGCCATATATTATGTACTATATGAATTTTTTTTTTTTTTTACTCAACAGGGTACGGGTTACTTAACAGGCTTCATTCTTCCTAAAAAACAAATAAACAAATAAATAAATAAAATAAACAATAAAAACGCAAAAAAAAAAAAAAAAAAGAATTAAATAATGATAAAAAGATAATAGAATGCAGACCCAATGAAATGTAGTCCAGTCAATGCATACACACAGTAGGCTATGTGGCAACTAAACATTTTTATAAATTACAACAGCATAAATGTCTCTTAGAACTACTCTTTATTATAGTCTGTAACTGCCTGATTTCTTGCCATACCGTCAACCCAGTAGATGGCAGGAATGCCCCATGATACAAGGGGTAAACTGCCAACAAAACCCCATAAGAACTACTCCTTCTCCCCCTACTAGTAGGAGCCAGGTCAACGAGGCAGGCGCAGTTCCCCAGTGGCCGGAGGGATTCTCTTAATATTGGTCCCATGAAAAATCAAGAAAACCGGACATTTTCCTGAATTTATATAGCCCGGATGGACGCTACGGAGAGGACGTGAAAAGTGGACTTGTCCAGGCAAGAGGACACATGGTCACCCTACTATATGCGGTCATATACTTAACATATTATGGCTACTTTTATTGTGATGCCCCTCTGCATGCTCCAATAAGGATGAAGCCCACATAACAAATCCCAAGCATCTTTGGAGACATCTAGTGGTCAATAAGCATTACTGCTATGCTAAACTGTGATCAACCCTTGTACAAAGGCAGAAGACCGAAGGGTTCTACATTCACTTTGAAGGCTTCGTGCATATTGGCCCAAAACCGATAATGAAAAACCAATGTCGAAATTAGCCGATATAACATGCTTTTATCAGATTGATCTGGTTTCCGATCATAATGGACAACTCTACGAAAAAATGTTTTATTCTTGATCGCAAATTCATCTATGGACCGCATGCAATTGCTTCCGATTTAAAAAAATAAATTAATTAAAACATCTCTGAAAGTGAATTCAAATATTAACATATTTTTTCGATCCATATTTTGTTGGATTAAATTAGATTGCATAGTTGTAAATACTTATATATACAGCACTACTTTTCATATATTATTTATTGTTGCAATCATGAAAATTCCTTGTTCTTGCCTACATTGAAAATATGTATTTTATGGGCCAATTTTCCAGTCCTTATTTACACAATTATTCATAGTTACAGAAAGATCCAGCTGAAGATGTTGGTGACGTCAGTGTTTGTCCAGGTCAGTCCCCCTACTCTGGCATAATTGGCCCATATCTGACATTGCTCCTCATTTCCAAAGGCACCAAAAACTGTAACCTACCTTGTGTGTTTCTCCCTAATTGAAATGCCTAATGAGGTCCCAAGGGCTACAGCCCATTACCTCTGAATTAATTAAAGCATAAAATGCTTGCCAAATGGTGAATAAAGATGCAGTAAGATTGCAAGAGGAACAGGGATCTTGTGCAGGTTTCACTGTGCTGGGACAGTGCTGACCTCCTTTTTTGTCATTGATATGGGACACTATATGATGAAAAGGAGCAGATGTTCATTATTATTTTATTTGTGTTTACTTCAAGCCTGATTTCTTTTTTTATCAACCTGGTTCAGGTTTTAATTATCCAATGTGGTTTGTCTAATTGGGGTTTATTAAACATTAAACTGTATGGCAGCATCAGCAAGATTGTTATGCAGCAGTTTCCAGTTTAGAGCTAAACACACTGATGTTCTAGGCTATTATTCAAGTGTGACTTTCATATAACAGCACTCTTCAATAAAGCTTTTGTTGTGATCACGAGAATATTAATCCTAATGATACAAAATTACACTATAAAAATCAATGTTATCAAATCACATGGATTAAATTAACATGAGAAACAGGAAACATTTGCTGTAAGAAACCATTTCAAATGTTTATTTAACATGTCAAAGGCAGATCACACACTCGTGAATTGAAAACGGCTGCAAAATTATTGGCCAGCTCAACGACAAAAAAACAATACTAACATTAATCAGATTTTGGCTACAAAGAATATGTGTTTTTGTTCAATTTTTGTTTTTATAACGAAACTATTTACATTGGTTCTTTTATACACGAGGTTCGTTGAATAAATGTGTCAAAACAAAACTGGTTCTGCAATAAACTTTACAAAAAATACAATTTGTTTCATTGAGAGATGTAGAAAAGGAGACAGTCAAATATTGACTAATAATATTTTTTCCTCTTCTTTACTTAGAAAAAAAGGTTGCTCTACTACCTATCTTAAAGAAAAGCAATATACAGCATAATAAATGGTAGAAAAAAAATGTTTTTGCTGATTCATTCAGTTGGTTTGGTAACCAAGGACAAAGGCTGTGACTGGAACAGGGCATGGTGGGAGTGAAGAGCTGCCTGATGGAAAGGTGAAGGGGGTGAGAGCATGGAAGGGTGCAGGGATGTAAAAGGAATCGGCCGGGTCAGGATGGGTGCAGCCGACTGGCTACCTGAAGTACCAATAGAAGACAGAGGGACAGAAATTGTCGGCTGGGAGGCAGATGATGATGAGGAAGAAGTTCCTCCTGAACCTTTTCCAAGGACAGAGAAGTGGTGGTGCATGCGCCCCTCAGGTTTGGTGGTGAGCGACAGCGGCTGGGCCTGCTCGGAGTGAGTAGCCGCAGGAGCAGCTGGTGAGGCCAGCGCTGCGGATGGGGTGGCTGGTGAATCCAGCATGCTTCCGTGGGATGACGCTGGGCTGTCACACATCTTCTCTGAGGGCAGGTACTGAACGCACTGTTTCTTGCTTCTTATTGAGAAGTCTAACAAACACAAAAGAGAGATGGAAGTGTTTGAATAATGGATCTAGTGCTGGCTTAAAAACTGGTACACGTCCCTCAGTGCCGCCAGTGACAGAAGTCAACGAGTGATTATTAAAACAGTGGAGATGGTAGCAATGAAATGCTCAGAAGTAGACATGTGCCGATTACCGGTTTCAAGGTATACTGTGGTATGAAAACGTCAAGGTTTCAAAACCGCAAAAAATTTCTGTCATATCGTCCCTGAGCTATTAGCTACTTTTTAAGTCCCAGATGTGCATGGAGAAATCCCTTGCTTGCAGCTGCAAGGCTTGACCCTCCCCCACCAGGCTACACGACGAATGGAGGAGGTGAAACTGCTGAACATTTTTCCCCCATCGAAGAAAACGAAATCGCTGGTATGGGAATACTTCGGCTACAGAAAAGTTACAGATGGCCGTGGCTTAGAGGAGGGCCAAGCGACATATAAAACATGTTTGCGGAGTTTGGCTGCCGATGAGGCAATACCTCCAAAATGATTTCGCATTTATACAGAATTAAAGGTTAGTAAACACTGTCGTGAACGTTTCCCACCAGTTACGAGAGTTAACTCCAGCGTGTTTAGTGTGTCTAGCGGTGGTAAATGGTAAAACATGTTTTTTTTCTCTCTGGCAACTGTCTGTGTTGAGAAATGATAATGTAAATATGATACAAGTCATACACACGAGCCTTTTATGGAAAATAATTCAAATATTTTTGTTCTTGTTATGATAATGTTGAGCTGTGGCTGTTGGTTTAGGCTCACCTAAAGGACTGCATTTATTTTAGTTTTATTTACAATTTTAACTTAACATTACACTTATGTTCCAATTTGCTAATGTTTTCAAAAATTAAAATCCTGTTCAATGGAAAAAAGGTGTTTTTTTTTTTTTTTTTTTTGTTTAGACCAAAATACAGTATCTCAAAGTAGCACATTTTAGTGCTGCAATTGCAATACCGTAAGTTATCATACCGTCAGAATATCATACCGGCACACGCCTACTCAGAAGTGAAAAATGTTAAAGATTCAACCGGTACAACATGAATGTCTTAAAACATGATACACTGACAACGCAAATGTGGAGGGACCCAAAATTTTGGTCAACTTATTTTATCATATTTTGCACAACAGCAGACATACCTGCCGCTATTGGCACTGTACCTCATAAGCTGCTTGTCAAAGTGTAGATTAAAGAAAGTCGTGTTAGTGAAGTAAAGTGAAAATACAACATCAATGTAGTAGTTCTGTAGTAGTTAGAAAATAAATATAAGTAATAAACTTATTACCTTCTGGTTTTGAGTCAGGTTTATTGTCCCTCTTCCTCTTTTTCCGTTTTCCCTGCACAGTAGTGAAAATGTACACACATCAGCTTTGGTTTAAAATAGTGATGGTTAGGGTTGAGCATCGATGGGATACGGGACAAACACTCCGGTTCTCCCGGAACCATTCGAATTTTTTTATTTCGATTTCCGACCGGGAAAAATAGCTGCCGAACACCACGAAGAAGAGGCCACATGAGCAAATGATCTGAAGTGGCTAATTTAGCTTAGCACAAAAATGTGTTGATTTGCTTCACATAAATGACAACAGTAACAAAATAAACACACCGACATTATATCAGACCCTCCGTTAAAACGTGCAAACTTAAAAGATTTTGTTTTATCAAGGGTTCCCAACGATGTGTAAGTGCAGTGGAGGTGTGTAGCGTCTGTACATCTCAAGGATTCTTTTCCAACCAAAGTTCTTTTTGCCTGCTGCTTCCAGTAAGTCACCACCAGGGGAAGCCAAGCGCGCATAGCAAAAAATAAATAAATAAATAAAATAAATTAATTAATTTTAAAAAAACTGTGGAGTCCGGAGTTACAATAGTGACATCTTGTGGACGAATGAACAATATATCAATTTAGAAAGAAACTTAAAAAGTAGTTAGGATCAAGGGACAGAACACTCCCTGTCTGACATGTCAGCCCTTAACTAACTTGTAGAAATACCACTTAAAACAAACAATGCAATACAATAAATGCCTGCAGCATAAGACACTCTAAAACATAGGCAAAAGAATATGTGTAAATGTTTTCTCCGTTAGCTTTTGAAAAATAAACATCTTTGTAAAAGTGCACTCCTGTGGAAAGAAACTTCATCATATTCAACTTCAAAGACTAAAATATTTATGTACAAGTTAAAATATAGCCCTGTGAGAAATTCTTAGCAAGGTTTATTGATAGTTCATATAATTTAAAAAATAATCGAGAAGTTAAGAAATTAACATAAACTATTAGGGGTGTAACGGTACCCAAAAATCTCCGTTCGGTACGTACCTCGTTTTGAGGTCACGGTTCATTTTCGGTACAGTAAGAAAACAAAATGCAAAATATCAATGTGCTAGCTGTTTATTACACACCTTTGTGCTTTCAACAATAGGAACATTAGCCTATACAAAGCTAGAACTCTGCTCAAAAAGTAGCAGGTATTTAAAGATAATCCAACAACAATTTGCCTTTCAGACCCCGCGTATTGGTCTGCTTTCTTTCTGAAAGAAAGAATAAAAAAGAAGTCCTGTGATAAAGAGAAAAGCAATCACAATGACAAAGATTTTAACATGTATTTTACAAATGAAATGCCTCAATGAATCATTTTTTTTCTTATGAACAGTTTTCAAAAGCTTTATTGGTGGGTTTTCTCACGTTAAAGCGCCACACAGAAATTAATAAATGTAATTGTGTAAGCAGGATCTGTGTATTATTCTTATTATTTAATTACAGGGGTTTTAGCTCATTTCAATTTATTTTATTTAAATGGGCTTTTATTTTATAATGTGTTCATATTTTACAAATGTGATGTAGTATTCATTTATATTGTATATTTTATGTTGTATAACTTTAGTTCCTATGTGAATATTAGTTCCTACTTGTTTTGTTGTGGTAGTAGGGTTTTGTATTGAACACGGGGCCGTGTTAGTTATTATTATAGCAGAGAAGACAGCAGTAAATCAACAAAGACAAGTCAACTGTGCCCCGATCTACCACTCAAGATATGATGGAGTCAAAAAGTGGGTTACGATTGCATATTAGTTTGAAAATCAACCGGTTCCACCGTATTTTTAAACGAGTGACTTCCGGTCTGCCCGATCCTAGTTACCGGTAGTAGTATTGACACAGGAGGGTCGCGTCTCGCGTCAAATAATAAACATTCTTTTCGCGTGTGTCGTGTGGAGCCGCTTCTGGGACACGTCTAACACGCGGCCGCACTGCGACTGGTGTGCATTGGCTGGTTGACTTTAACGCCCGCGTTTCACTGCGTTCTTCACTGCGGCCGTTGTTGCGCCGTTGACGTTTCTGGGTTATACTGTCCTACCGTGTTGGTCCTCATTATAGTAGAGAAGACGGAGTAAATATAAACTGCACAAAGAAACTGTAACCCGGTCGACTCACAGCCTCAAAAAGTAAGGGTTACATTACGTCAGAAACTCGTTCGGTACGCCTCCGTTCCGAACCGAGCACCACGTACCGAAACGGTTCAATACAAATACATGTACCGTTACACCCTTACAAACTATGCAATTTTTTTTTTTTTTTTAAACCGGCCTATTAAAAGACTCGGACTCGAGAACCGTTTGGAACCGCAATCGAAATGTGGAATCGGGATCAGAACCGTTCAAATTCAAACGATGCCCAACCCTAGTGATGGTACAGTACATGATACAATCCTACTCACATAGTTATCTCGCGCTGACCATCCAGGGTAGAGCTGGGAATGGAGTTGCCTCTCTTTTCTAGCCAGCTCATAGTATTTGGCCTGTTCCTCTCTTGACAGGGAATGCCACTGTGGAAAAATAGGCAACATATATCAAAGGTTTTGTCATCATCCCAGTGGACAAAAGATAAAATACACCACCTTCCGTCCGGGCCACTTACCCGTCTTCCAAGGATCTGGTTTATGGCAGCACTTTCCTTCAGAGTGCACTCTGCCACTACTTTGGCTCTCATCTCCTTCATATACAACATGAAAGCATTCAGAGGCTTTTTGATATGAGGCTTCTTGTCCTCTTCTTTCTTGGGAGGGATGGGAGATTTCCTGCTGATACGGAGCATAGGGACAGATTATGTTAATAAAGCGACTGTTTGAGCAAATGCTTGGTTGGGTTTTGAATTAGAAGGACAATCATACGCATGCATCGATGGGGTAGTGTTGTCGCTGTTGGGCTCTTGTTTGATGGTTGGCGAAACGATGGCGGGATGGGGAATGCCAGTTTGATGGAGGCTGTGTGGTGGAGGAGTCACCATGTGGGGGGAGAAACGGCTGGACACCAAGCTAGGGACAAAAAGAGGGTAGGGGTAAAAAAATAAAAAATAAAAAAGCCATGAACTCAACATTAAAGGGTCGCTCCTTCTCACCGTTCATAGAAACATGCTAAGCATGTGTAAATTAATACACATACACTATCAGTTACATGCTTGCTTTTTTTGTTCAAATAAAAGACTTTTTCAAAAGACCCCTTCATTCAGCAATGGGTAGAAAATGTGAAGTGTGTTGTTACCATAGTGACAGTTTGGCCGTGACACCTGAAACCACTTTCCTTGCCATGTTTCAGATGGAGCGTGTTCTGACAACCTTCCGCACAGAACACCTTTTAAAAGTATCTTTCCATTTTTCCCAATGCTTTGTACAATGAAGCTTTGTGGGAGATATTAGGTACCATAACTGAAATAGGTCCTTTTAAAAAAGACAACTGCTCATTTTTAAGTCTTTCAGTAAGGTTATATGTATAATTGCAGACACTATACAATATAGCTTTGTGTCATTTCCTAGTTAAATGCAGAGTCTGCAGCTTTTTCCTTGTAATGTGCATGGATTGAGTCAGCTTCTGCCTAAATACAGTGTGAAGGTTGTTTCAGTGGTTTTGAAGAGATTTGCTGAAGTTCACTATTTCAAGATTCTTATACTTATGAAGTATAAATTCCTTCTATGCTGAAGCGTGGATACACAACCCAATATTTTTCATGTGAACCACACACAAAATAGTATTACATAGTTTGTTTGATTCTGTTTTTGTTTTTTGAATAAAAGAGGTGCGATTTTTTTCCCCTTTGTGAGTGCATCTACAACTGAAGCCACTTTATTTCAAAACACTTTTGAAATTTTATTTATCAGATCCCACCATAAGACTAGCCACAATTACTCTTGAGTGACTGTTAAGAGTTTACTACTGTATCGCAGGGGTGTAACAGCTCAAGGGGATGTAAGTAACCGTTTCGGTTTTGCATGTTTGGTTTTTTTTATTTGCATACTATTTCAGTAATGTTTTATGCATTTTTTGCTCATAAAATGTGTTCTTGGTGCGAGCTAAGCACTCTGTGTGGAACCAAAGTCCTGGGACAGTTTCTACACAGACAACTTAAGTGTCGGACACTACTGACGTGAATAGCTCACATCCTATCATGATATGGGCCATTTTATATCGCGTTATGCTAAAATACAGTATAATATATTTTTAATTATTTGCTGGAAAGGTATACAGCAATTATGACAACGTCTCCCTCCCTCACTTTATTTAGGAATTATTATTAAACTGACTTGCCACATATGTTAAATTCATCAAATAGTGTTGTACTGTACCTAAAACTTTCCAGTGTAAACTGAAGCAGTACAGTAGTATATGTACTCTTTTTTTTTTTTCTCAAATGTAAAGATATCATATCTTGTCATACTTGTACGTGGTTTACATTTTAAGACTGCTCTATATGAAGTTAGCATAATATCATTTATTCATTCATCTGTCTTCCGTCACTCATCCTCACGAGTGTTGCAGGGGTGCTTGAGCCTATCCTAGATCACTGTTGGCACCATCCAACAATGAAGGTTGCGTCTACATGTAAAATCAGCTTAACATTGTCATTGCAACCAGATCTGTGCTTTCTTTGGTACATGAGGATAAGTTAAAGATTACAGACAAAAACTTTGAGCTTGAATAGTTACTTTTTTTATGTTCAGGATGTGTCTGCTAAGGTGTCAAAATTTAAAGTTTTGTTTGTTTATTTATAATGTTATTAAGATTTTATAAATGGTACAATTTACTGTTTTCTTTTCATGTTTTTTTATTCTGTAAATTACCACAGATACCATGGATGCCCTGGAAGTGGCAGAGTGGAACCTCCGTTCACAAATTCAATCCATATGTGACTCCATTCACAAGCCAAAATTTTGGTGAACTGATGTTCGCATTGAAATGAATGGAAATGCAGTTATTAAGTTCCACTCCTAGAAATATTTTTAAAATCAATACGGTAAACGAGGTTGTTTAGTTGCGCTGTGAAAGGTGGCATATAAAAGGTGATTTACAAAGAAACAGTAACCCACAAAGCCACACTAATGCTATCACAAGTGAGCGCTCAGCTCGTGGTGACAGGTGAAACATGGGCAAACGTTCTCTCTCGGTGGTGACACTAGCAAGGTTCCTCTTTACACAGAGGTGAAGGCTCCTGACTTCGCCATCCCGTTGCATCCACCGGTGGTTAATAGGCATCTGCCAGTATGATATTCTGATGATATGATAACCTTAAGCTAAAATATCACGATTTCACGGTATCACAGTATTGTAATAAAAGCTCTAAAATGTGTTACTTGAGCCACATGGGTTGGAAAAAAAAATCCAATCATCAGCATTTGTTTTTCAAAACATTACCAGATTGGAACATAGGTATAATGCTAACTTAAAAAAATAATAAATTTAAAATAAATTCAGTCCTTTAGGTGAGCCTAAACTCACAGCCACGCTCCACATTATTACCATCAGAACAAAAATTATTTTTCGTAAAAAGCATGTGTGTATGACTCGTATCACGTTTACATTATAAACACTCTCTTTCTTAACACAGACAGTTGCGAGAGAGAAAAAAACACATTTTACCACGACTAGACACACTAAACACTAGAGCTGGGAATCTTTGGGCACCTAACGATTCGATTACGATTCAGAGGCTCCGATTCGATTATAAAACGATTATTGATGCACCCCCCTCCTTTTTTTTTTTTTTTGTAAATGTTTTGTACATTAGTTCCAAAATTGTTCAAAAATACTCTCAGGCTAAACCACACTACTATTTCAGTATCAAGTTAACATATAGCAGTAAAAAAATATACAAAAATAACATTAAATAAAAAACTACAGTCCCCATTCTGTATCAGCAGCTTTAAACTACATTCAATTAATTTAATGTTGTGAATCAACCGTTAAATTTGTTAAAATTGCTCCCGTTATTCCATAATTTCCCTTTTGTCTACTTTCGACATGTGAAAGTTTTAAAACTATTTTAAAGATAGATTCAAGTCAATATTTTACCGATTTAGGAGTATTTTAGATAAAAAGTTAATTAGGTTTGCTTGGAAGGTTCGCTACAACAGCCTTGCAGGGAAGTGTACTGCTTTAAGATGGCGACCATTTACTAACGCCGCATCTAGCTTTTTGTAGATGTGCTGCTAACACTACCAAATCTATATTGCATCTAGTCCTATATAAATGACATCCACCGTAACATTATATGGATGTACTTTGTAGCAGCTTTTCGGCAGCAGTCAGGTATGTTGTTGTGTTTTTTTATCTCGTTGCATGAGTTGAGCTAGAGCCGTGAGTTGAGCATTGGCATTACCCGAGGGGCCGGGTAATGAGAAGCATGATGTTTAGCTACTCTCGCTCCGTTCCGTCCCCAAGACCGCGCGGCACGCTGAGTGTTGTGTACTTCCGCTTTACTTCGCATATTTCAATAATCGGAATTTGGATGTTTGTGAATCGTTCTCGAATCTTCCACGGCCGAATCGCGAATAATCTAAGAATCGGAAATTTTGCACACCTCTACTAAACACACTGGAGTTAACTCTCGAAGCTGGTGGGAAACATTTATGACAGTGTTTACTAACTTTTAATTTTGTAAAAATGCGAAATCATATTGGAGGTATTGCCTCCTCGGCAGCCAAACTCCGCAAACATGTTTTATATGTCGCCTGGCCCTCCTCTAAGCTGCGGCCGTCTGTAACTTTTCTGTGGTATTCCCATACCAGCAATTTTGTTTTCTTTGATGGGGAAAAATGTTCAGGAGTTTCACCTCCTCCAGCCATTGTGTAGCACATGTGACTGTGTCCACCGGTTGTTGCTCAGTGTCACTGACACTGACACAACCGGTGGGGGATAGTTGAGCCTTGCAGCCGCAAGTGAGGGATTTCTCCATGCATTTTTGAGACATAAAAAAATAGCTAATACAGTGGTACCTCTACATACGAAGTTAATCCGTTCCAGGACCTTGTTTGTAAGTCGAAATGGTCGTATGTCGAGCAGGATTTTCCCATAGGAATACATTATAATTCCATTAATTCGTTCCACAGCCCAAAAACCTGCACTAAATCCTTAAAAAATACTGCTGGTGCTATTACAAATGGCAATTACACGTAGCAAAACAAATAAATTATAAATCAAAATTGGAATAATGTAATAAAAAGAATAATAATAATTCCTGTAATAGTGTAACGAATCGGGTTCTAATAAGGCGGACGTTTTTTTGTGTACCTGAACGCACCGCGGGGCTCACGTGCCAGAAACAGACCGGTGAGCTTGAGTTTCACTTTCACTTTGAATGTTCTCTTGAGAACACCATCATTTGAGGCAGACAGCAGGCGTTTTGTGTTGAATAAGTTGTAAAAGAAATGATGAAAACGTGGCGAAGCTGGCGATTTCTTTGGAGACAATAAGAATTGTCAGCTTAATTTATAAAGACTGGCGAACGATGGTCGGAGGAGGACCGTGGAGATGTATTGTTGAGCCATTTCACGGATGCCCACCCCACGCTCATATTTTTCTGTCATTTGCATCTTCATTTCGAAGGTAAGCATCAACTTTTTCCTTGTTTCACCACCTGTACCAACCTTTTCTGAAACCTGTGTTGATTTGTCACACAAGAAAATCCGCCGTGCATTCGTCTGCGGTGCTGCCATTGTCGTCGTATTTCGAGCATGTCGTCGGATGTAGAAACAAATGGCGAGTCAAATTTTACGTCGGATGTCGAAAAGTTCGTGTGTCGAAGCGATCGTATGTAGAGGTACCACTGTACTTTAGGGACGGTATGACGGAAAATTTTTGCAGTTTTGAAACCTTGACGTTTTCAAACCGTGAAACCGGTAATCGGCACATGTCTAGTGGTTAAGTTTATATTTTACATATTTTTTGTCTGTAAGGACCTAGGTTCAGCCTTTTAGGTTTTGAGAAAGCCATGACTACCTACAAATTAGATGTATTATTTACCAGTTCTATTATTAAAACAGTACAGTTGGAGTTCACCAAACTAAACAGCACCGTGAGATTTACACACACCATTCTCAGCTGAAGGCCTATCAATTCCTCGCTCATGTTTGTGTTGTTGTGGGTGTGTATACTATCATTCTTATCTAGTCGATAATTTGTGGGCAGATCAAAATTAAATTTGGTAGGTAATTTATATGCTTCGATCAGAGGATCTCGATTTTTGATTTTTTTTTTTTCATCGGGGGTGATTAATCAACTTATTTGCTCCCAAAAATGTATAAATACGTTCTATTTTTAATTGTTTCAGTGTCCCAAAGACGTTTTTTTTTTCCAAAAGAGACATCTCTGGGTTGTGATTCAATTTAGCTCCAAAGCACAAAGCTGAAAATCCATTTTAAAGCAATAAAACTGGCCACTGGAGGGCACTAGCGCATTTGGTAAGACCCGCAACCCTATTTAACGGCAATGAACGGCCAAGCCGCAAAGCCGGGGTGCCAGCGGAAGACGACCGAATGGATGCCAGGCGGCGGACGACCGAGCAGAACAACCGGTAGGTTGCCCGGGAAGCCAGGCGCTGGACGACCGAGCAGAACGACCGCGACCACTAGATGCCGTTGAGTCTGTGCTGCTCAAGAGCAGAGCCCCCAGAGACTCAAAAAAAAAAAAAATCATCTTTTTGAGACAGGCAACTATGAGGGAAAAGTTTAACCGGCAGTAGCAGCCGCAGAAGCGTCATCTTTCAGTTAGTTATGTGTAAATAAATAGTTACTTTGCTATCAAAAGCTGTATTTGTCTTGTTGTTTCTGTTATTTATAAAAGGAAAACATTATTCAGATGTTTGGAATGTAACTAAAGCAAAAAATAGGTGTGTTAAAGTCAAAATTATGTTTGAAATGTATGCTTTCACAAAAAGCTCAATTTCTCGGTTTTTTTCATTAGAAATGGGAAAATTGCTCAAACTAAGCTATTTTCTAATGCTGATTTCTAAAGAATGGAAAGAGATATGAACTTATTTTTTTCTGCTGAAAGAAGAGAGTCTAATCTTTCTTTTGGCGGGTTCCATGTTTATCTAGCAATAGAACAGAACTTTCTGTGGGCCTTGCAAAATCATTCAAAATCCAGTACAACGGCCGAGAGCGAAGGGTCTTGCTCAGGTGAAAATGGCTGGGAGTGAATGAGTTAATTGAGGAAGCATTGTTGCCTGTAGGTTAGGATTGGCCAGGTCAGGGCTTGCACACTCTTGGTCACAGTTTTCAGTCTGTAGTAGCAGACTAGTACTTTTTTTCCCAACTTTAATACTATAAGGCATCCAACTGACACTATATAGCATTTTTCTGTTTTTTTAGCATAAAATGGGGTTAATTTAGTGCAAACCAATGATACTTAGAATGTGTGATGCACAGAGCTACTGATGTTTATGTGGCATGTGATATAGCGCAACTGAACATTAGGTATCCACGCTTAAACTGTTCAGTAATCAGAAATAATACGTGACCCAAGCTATTTGTTTTTCAAAAACCTATTTTGTATACCAAATATTTCGGGGTTTTTTTCTTTTTCAGATCATTTGAAAGCAAGATTCTAGTGTAGATTTTGTCTCTCAGGGATGTTGTTGCTGAACTTGATCCACTTACCTGGACATGGATGCATTCATAGCTAGTGCTGGATAGGGGTGACGGAATCCCCCTGGAGGGATGGAGTACATGTGCTGGCCCTGCCTGGGATATAGAAGAAAAATGTAAGGTATATCACACACAGCTGACAGTAAACCCAGCAGAACTAATCCCCTACTCATCAACTCGAATCCCCTGCTTGTGGAAAAGCACCATGGCAAATGATTCCACGACTCCCGGAATAATTCCTATTGTCCTTTAACTGATACTTTAGGTGTATTTTTTTATCACAAACATTTTTGTTCTGGCATTGTAAATTGCTTTCAACATTTAGCTTTTTTTGTGTGTGGTAAGAAACTTACTGTGGCATGAGCCATCCTAACGGGTGGGCAATAGAACCAACTGCACTAGGAGACAAGGGGTAGTATGGTGAAAGTTCAGATGGATGAGGGGTACGAGGAATACCTACAAATGCCAAAATCAAAACAAATCAGTTTTTTTAAAATACATTGCATCCTTGTAATACTATGCCACATTATCCTTAAACAGGGAGTTTAATAGAAAATGCATTTTAATCAAATTATTTTCATCCATGTTGCATTACCTGTCTTTGGGTCAAGTATTTCCGGAGAAAGGTGTGACGGTGGTGTGCCAGGGGAGAAGTGTTCATTGCTATAGGTGATAAGGGGTGTCAGTGGATGAACATGGTGGGCATGCTGGACCACAGGAACTTTATTTGACTGTTGATGCAAGAAAAGAAAAGATCATTTTAGGAGAGGATCAATTGCTAAGACAACAATAACAAATCATAGTAAGCATAGCTGCAACATTTTACCGCAGTTGGGTACTGTTTGATAATGGAACATAGGTCTTCATTTGTGAAAGGCTTTCATGCACAGCATGTCTGACCGTTTCTCTGATGCAATCTGGATCCGAACCAAAGAACACTTAAAAAGCCTTGCAGACACATGCCAAGACCATTACGACCATTTAGCAGAGGAAAGAACTGTTTGTTCAGTCCAACAAGAAAAACAACAGCACTACTATGCCCAAATGTCACACTAGTAACCCGCAAACAATCGGGCTAAGGTAAACTTAATGCTAGTAAACAACAGCAGACATCATCTCTCACTCAGTTTGACAGCTGTAAACTGATGGATATGTGGGAAACAGACAGGAATTGGTGGATCATACTGCCACACCGTGCTATCTTCAACCCCAATCTCACAAAATCACCTCACGTTCCTCATAGAGAACAGAGAGTCCCGTGAAAAATCGGAGCACTTGCATGTTGTTATTTTTTCCAACACAAACATTGCATCAGAATGAGTGAAAAAGACAGATCACTGATGAGATCTGACCAGCGTTACCACTCCAATGAGGATGAAGCTAATAACAACAACTAGCATGTACTTTCATTCGGCAACGCTGAGCCTAGCAGTCATTTCCCTCTGGCCGCCAGCTGAATAGAGCACTTGTTGGCTCAACTTGTCACATGGGAGGGTCAAGGGGTGGGGAGGGGGGCGAAAAAAAGAGTCTTGTTCATCCAGACTAACCTTTCTTCAATATCCTTCCCCACCCCCTTCCCAACCTCTCGTCTCTCCAACTTGGTCTGTAAGGGAACAAGGTTTGCATTGAGTCATTTGTACACGCTCTTGCTTCACTCTGCTCAGAATTGTTCCAAATCTTTGGCATGCTATTTTTTTCTGGCATTTCTAAGGTGGGCTCAGCCTTTTCCTCCCTTTAAATCTTAAACAAATTGGTTTCTGCTATGTCCAAAGCATACTTTGATTCTGGCGATGCCAGATTGAGAGAGGAAAATATTTACTGGTGTTAAACATGACTATATTAAGATCACTTTGCCTAGGGATTTTTTTTTAGTTTCCCCAGATCCAGAGCATTTAAGGGCAATGTATACGAACTAAAACAAAGAGGAAGCTTCAAACCAGATTTATTGTGATGGACTTGCTTGTTTAGAATCCCAGGTCCCACATGTCATGTATATTTGAGTTGTGCTTTGTTGTTCTACTTGTGTATGAAATGCTGGAATTTTCCCTATATTGTGAAGGCTGTTTGAGACCTCTAGACCTGAGTGCCAACACATTTTGGGAAGCAGTTCAGTGAGAATTTGAGATGATGCCTTTTAATAATTTATTGCCTGGAATATGCCAATAGTGTGCTCTAAACATATCTTAGAGTTTGAAGACACAACTTTCAACTCCAAACTGCCGTTGAGTTCAGCTTGACAAAATGCCAAAATTATTATGACCCGTTTTTTTTTTTCCTGTAGTTTAACGTAAAAGATGCTCAAGTCATATTGCACTTGATTAATTATTCCCAACGTAATTGAATGTTAGTTTAAATTTAGAACTAAAATCATCGTTGAAACCTACAGTGGGGCAAATAAGTATTTAGTCAACCACTAATTGTGCAAGTTCTCCCACTTGAAAATATTAGACAGGCCTGTAAGTGTCAACATGGGTAAACCTCAACCATGAGAGACAGAATGTGGAAAAAAAAAAAAAACAAATACGTGGCCCCATTCATTCTTTCCTTTACACAGATCAGTCATCGTGGTCCCTTTGCAGAAAAACAGCCCGAAAGCATGATGTTTCCACGCCCATGCTTCACAGTGGGTATGGTGTTCTTCGGATGCAATTCAGTATTCTTTCTCCTCCAAACACGAGAACCTGTGTTTCTACCAAATAGTTCTATTTTGGTTTCATCTGACCGTAACACATTCTTCCAGTCCTCGTTAGAAGAAGTTCGACCTCTTTGATAGCCAGAAATCTTGCTTGTTTGTAGCTGACCAAATACTTATTATCCACTCTAATTTTGAAATAAATTCTTCAAAAATCAAACAATGTGATTTTCTGTTTCTTTTCCATTCTGTCTCTCATGGTTGAGGTTTACCCATGTTGACAATTACAGGCCTCTTTAATCTTTTCAAGTAGGAGAACTTGCACAATTGGTGATTGACTAAATACTTATTCGCCCCACTGTAAATGCTAATGTGTCAATGGCTCAACCAACTTTTATTTGTATTGGTAATATATTCCAGCCAATGACAGCTTCATATACTAGCATTCATGACCCACAAACAAAGTGTACTAAGGAAACCACATGTAATATGAGCCGTGTTTTAAATATAAACAACATCTACGTGGTAGCACACATGACAAGAAACTTGGAACCAGATGGTTTTGACAATGATAGATAAAAACTACGCTCTTTACACAGACTTGCTTTCTACAAAGAAATCTGTAGTGGCATGTATCTCTAAATCAGTTTGTAAAAAAAAAAAAAAAAAAAAAAATGACAAAGACTGGTCCTGCAGTGATATGATGATATAGTAACAGGAAGTTTTAACAGAAAAGAACCCAGCAGAAAATAAGCCAGCGCAGAAGAAAATGTACTGTATCTGTCTCAATTTAAGAGGTTCTGAAGCTAACTAAAAAGACCAAGGTGGCAGTACCTCGCTTGGCTGTCCAACTTGGAATGGCGCTAAGAAAAGCATAGTCCTTAGTCAATGTGGGTGGAGGGGTGGATTTCATTCAGGCAAACATGTTTTTGGATCCTGCACATCTGAATTGAATTACTAGGCAAACAGCCGATGGGGAAGAGAGCTTAGAACAAACTGAATAACCCTGCAGCTTTGTGTGTCTTTATGCTTGGCGTTTCTGGGTGGGAGGCTCAGAGGCCTTTCAAAACTTCAGGAAAGACAGGGTGAAAAGAATGCCTGGCATGTTGAGAAATTCAAGCCTTGTTTGTCAACGGCAACAGGAAGCGGACGTGAGAGGGAGACTGACCGTGTTCTATGGCTTTAAAATCAACCACTCCAAATACTGCCATTCTTCAAAGCAACTAGTTTTTCACATCTGGTCATTGCCATAATAACCAAAGTAAATATTCTAGGTTTATAATAATAAAGAGGAGCAAGGCTTTATATGACTGAACATTTCCAATGGTCATTAAACTCAGAGGCATATCAAATCATAAAAAATTTGATGGGACACTGAATGAAATATTCTGAATTCTTTCTTAATGGAATATAAAAACAGGTTTGTTCCTTTTTGTAGGAGGATCTTGTGTCTAATTCAGTTTATTCCTTCCGAACTCTTTGATTTCATTATCCATCCCAAGTGCAAAACAAGAAATTCTCCAAGGACATCCTCTCACAGAGCTTTTAAAGGTATTTCTCAAAAATATAAAACTAATAAGAATTTTTTTTTTTTTTTTTAACTTTTTTTCTGGACACCCAAAAACAATTTACACAAACGCTTTACTGGTCAATGGGCCCGCCTGTTATAGGCTGGCAGTTTTCTGGGGCTAATTCAGTGTAGACTGCGTCAATCCATACTACAAATTCTCTTCATGTCCTGCTGCTATGTATTTTCACTGTCTTTAAGCAATTAGACCATTGAAAATTAGGGGTGAAAAAATATCAAAATGGTAATACTTTGCATCCCAAGAGGTTATAGATATGCTCATGCCAAGAATCGAGATATCGTTTTAAAAAGGTGTCGATGTTTAAAAAGAACAGCAACAAAAAAAGTAACCAACAAGTTACTACCAAAGTCTTCCACCATAATAGTGGCTCAGTTATCTCTATGGCTGCCATTGACAGTGCTCAACGCCCAATCCATTAATACCGAGAAGGGCGAATGAAGGTTCATTCTCACAAAACCAGACCATTCACAGTCACGCTTTCCGATTTTCGGGGCATTTACAGGTCACTTTCTGTTCATTTTAGGGCATTTAATGGTCACTTCCTGTTGAGTTTTGAGTCACTGCCTATTCATTCCCGGGTTACTTCCTGGTCTGTAACCCAAATTCAACGGGAAATGACCCTGAAATTGCCCATAATGACTTCATTGCCTGGCATTGGCTGCCACTGACGGCCATAGAAGTGGGAGGGGCCCATTTGAAGTGGGAGGGGTTTAATTGCTACCTCCCTCTCAGTTCAAATTGATTGGACATGTACTAGTGATAAACTTACCACTGAATGATGGAAATAGCTTGTTTTCCTGTTTATTAGTAGTTTTGCAGAATGATTTTCTGACCAACGTTTTGATAATCGTTGTATCGCCAAATTGTGAGATCATCGTTATCAAGAGCTTTGTATTGCAAATCGTATTGTATCGTGAAGTACCAAAAGTTTCCCACCCGTATTGAACATAGATAGCAGCATGAAGATAACATCCACCTATTCTCTGAATTGTTTATCCTCATGAAAAACACGGATGTGCTGGAGCCAGGACCCATTCACACTCACATCCACACCTATGGATATATGTTTATTTCTTCAATTATTGTGAATTATTGCATTTTTTTGTCATCTGTGAAAAAGGTGAACTCCATAGAGAAACCCCACAGGGATAACAGCCAACTTCATACAGAAATGTAAGAGAGGCCAGATTTGAACCCACAACCTCAAAACTGTGAGGTTGATGCGCTAATCAGTTGGGAACCATGCCACCCGACATGAAGAAGCAAAAATGAAAAAAGTGCTAATAAATAAAAGATTCTTAAAAATCACAACTACAATTACCCCAAGTAGCTGTTGCCTCTACTCCCAAGACAACAAAGCCCTTACAACGGGTGCACTGCAATTCACATTAGGAGTGCTTTTATGTTTGAACTGTGAATGACCACATAAAAAGATAATATAAAAATAAAAATCTGAATCGAGAATCATGCCCTGCAGTGTAAACATAGCAATTTCTCAGCCTCTGAGCTATTTCATTCCAGTTGTTTTCTTTAGCTGATAAAACATTTGCATTTACCATAACATGTCAATGGTGGGAGCTCTTTGAATCTTAATGGATAGACAGACAATATGGTACATGTGGTTTTGAAAGATTTCAATAAAACGCATACAAGAATCTATTGAACTAGAAGCTGGACCCAATCCAAGCCGGCTTTGGGAGGTATGTGGGGTACACCTTAAACTGGTCACAATTCAATAACAGGGCACAGCTAAAAAAATAATTTAAAAAATAAATAAATAAATTCACACGTTCATTTACACCTACCGAAAAGTCTAAAAACTGAACAAAACCAGCATTGCAGATAACGTCTAATGTAGCAACACTCAGTGTTGTTAGTCTTACTTAAGTAATTAAGTAAGTAACTACAGTTACAAATTACTTCTCCCAAAAAGTAATTGAGTTAGTAACTCAGTTACCGGACCAGAACCGGTCTTCTGCATGTTCCAAGAACAAGAACCAAGCAGGGTGAGGCAGCATTTAGTTATTATGCTCCTCACCTCTGGAACAAGTTACCCGAACGTCTGAAGTATGCTCAAACTGTTTGCTCTTTTAAATCAGGGCTAAAACGCTTTTGTTTAGCACTGCATATCCATAACTGTCTATATATTTCAATCTACCTGCTTTCTATTCCTCTTGTGCTTATCTCCATTGCTGATTCCAATTATTATTATTAGTAGTAGTTTTTGTTTTATTTTTGTTTTATTTTTATTTATTTTATTTTTTATTCTGTGATTAAATGCGATCCTTTGTCTTGGTTTTTACGTTGTGTTGATTTAAATGTGATTTTTATGATCTTCATGTGATGTAAAGCACTTTGAATTGCCTTGTGTTGAATTGTGCTATATAAATAAATTTGCCTTGCCTTGCCTTACTTTCTACACGTGAAAGTTTTAAAACTGTTTCATCATTTAAAGATAGATTCAAGTCAAGATCTTGACGATTCTCTAGGAGTATTTTAGATAAAAGTTACTTAGGTTCGCTAGGAAGGTTCTCTACAACAGAACTTTCTGAGAAGTCTACTGCTTTAAGATGGCGGCTGTTTACTAACGCCGGCAAGTGTATAATTTCACATCTACTTCTCTCTACATTTGCTAACGCAGCCGAATCTGCCATTTCACATCTAGTTCATATACATGTGATATCTAGCGTAGCATCATGTGGGCGTAGTTTGTAGGCTGTCGGCTACAGTCAGGTATCACTGGCGCCACTTAGCCTAGCATCGCGTTTGCAACGGCATCACAACTTCCTCTTTCCCACTCACGCTCTTCTTTCTCCGTGTCTCGCATACTTTTTTCGCGTATTTCAACCAACATAGTAACACCAAGTATGAAAGTAACGCACGACTTTAAATCCTCCGTAACGGTAATGGCATTGCAAAGATGAGAAAAGTAATTAGATTACTCACGACTGAAAAAAATATCGCCGTTAATAAAGCCGTTATACTCCAACTGTCACGGCTGGGTGAGGGTTGTCACGTCTTGGTATATTGTCTCTTCCTGCTTTATTTTGAAGCCTCACCCTCCTGTTTCCACCACTCACCCTTCCTGCTGTCTCACCTGTCTCTGATTATGATTACCTATTGTTCCCACCTGTGCCCCATTCCTCATGCACTTAAATTGTTTATCACTCCCTAGTCTCGTGCCAAAGTGTCTTCGCCCTTCGTTGACACCAAAGCCAGTCCATAGCCAAAGATATTCTTAGTCGTAAGCTGTTCATAGAGTAACTCGAGTTTAAAAACTGATCTGAGTAATTTTATTCACCTCGAGGAATTGTTTAATTTTGCCAGCTCTAAGCATCACGTTTTGCCCGGACTACTTTTAATGCGGGACAACGCGCTGACGTCACGTGCGTAGAGGAAGAAGCAATAAAAGAAATACTTTACTGCAGCCGACAGCCGTTACAAACTGCACCGACGTTGCTAAAAACTACGCCCGCATGTTGCTACTGTGGTAGCAGCCTAGCAGGTAGCGTCTGATGCATGTCATAGATATCACATGTACGTAGAACTAGATGCGAAATGACCGACTCGGCGGCGTTAATAAAAAAGCCACCATCTTAAAGCAGTACACTTCTCGGCGCTCATAAATAAGATTAACGTTACTTTCACTCGCTCACGTAACGTTATCCCTGCGGAGGGCTAGGTTTCTATTCATTATGACCACTGTCGATGCGTTGCTAACTCTTACATACAGGCTTTATTTAATCTGTGAAAACAGCGCTGTAGAGTGATTAGGGTGTAAAATAAAAACATAATAATGCTAACTGTCAATTTTAGCCCAGTAGTCATTGCTGGATAAAACATCAAGTAGCACTGGTGCTTAATGTGCTCCAATACAGAACAGCATTTATTTTGAACACTGCAAAAACTCAAAATCCTATCAATACTTACAGTTTAGACTAACTTAAAACTTAACTAGAATTTATAGCTTGACACAAGTGAAAATTCAATTGAAACACGTAGGAAAAACATTAGGTAAGAAATATATATATTTATATTTATTAGATCTAAAATTTTTGGGAGTGAAAGCAGTGAATTAGTCTTTTTTTTAGTCATATTTGAGATGCAATTGTTGGCTGTTTTCAACAATGTACATCGAAAATAAAGACATTGATTGACTGAAAATGGTTCAATATTACATGAAATGTCTTGTTTTCTCATCTATATGTATAATTGCTCTTTATCTAAAAAAAAAAAAAGTTTTATCCGATTACTCGATTGATCGATAGAATTTTCAGTCGATTACTAAAATATTCGATAGCTGCAGCCCTACTTCATAGTATTTTGTCATAGCTCTTTTTTATTTTGTGCCTCATGCATAGCCCTTTGTTGTAGTTGTAAACTCCAGTGCATTTTGCCTGGCTCTCTTGTTTCTCGTTTGTATTATTTTTGTTTCATAGCCTGTTTTTTCCTACTCAGTTTGTACCTACCTCTGACCATTTACCGGTATGATATTAAAAGACTGAATTCTGCATCTGAGGCCGCTAAATCTTGTCTAAGTGTGAAACTAACGCCATTATTAACAACACTGGCAACACTGGAGGTGGACTTAGATTGCTAATGCTGGGGAGGAGAATGTACAGCAGGATTAACCATCGCATGGCAGACAGAAAACAGTTATAAACAGGGCAGGGTTAACTACAGCATGGTTGAGTGTCTTCCTTCTATATCATCAGGATGGAAGCCGAAAGAGCTAGCAAGCCGGTTGGCTTGAAAAGCCAGCCAGCAAGTGCTAACCACTGCAACAACATAAAAAAACTTGCCTGAGTTGCATATTTGGTTATAGTATGAAATTTGATCCAGATAAAATTGGACCATTAAAAATGAAAAACAACAATTTTGAATTAGGCTGTTTCATTTACAAGTATACATAGCTTTTTAAATGATATTTGCTACCAAAGTGGACACATAAGAATACGTCTACATAACATTCTCCTCTTGACCATGCTACTTCAATTACTTGAAAAATTTGGTGACTCAGTAACTTATGACATGTTGACAGGAACTTATTGGCAATTTGCAGTCAGACAACATTCTAACAAAGGGATCAATTCTTAAATTAATGTCAAGGGAGGATTTACCCATATTTCAGCTGTGATCTGAGAAGCCTTTTGGGGTCAGACACTGGTCACTTTTTCCCGATTAAGGAGTTGCAGCTTCTACTAATCAAGTATAACAGCAGAGGGTACTATAAAAGACAGGGCTGTATACAAATTACTGTCAGTGCCGGAATGAGCTCAATGAGTGCCATGCATAGCGTTTATCAGATCAGCGTTAATGTCTGTGAATCACTGTGTTAGAAAATGACGCACTTATAATTCATATAGCAGTATCTCTATTCTCGGGTCCCTCTTAGCCACCACTGATAGGATGACAAGGGCATTACCGGGCCCTTTAGCACACTTAATGAATAAAGAAGCAGCCAGTTGAACACAAACACATATGAGGGCTTTTGGGGTTTGTGCATTGTTTGCCTAATGTCCGCTATCTTCATAGAAAAAAACAATTGTTCCCTTTATCCCAGGCTTTCCACTACCATCATTAATACCGAATGCAATACTCACTGAATGCTAAACAAACCTTTCTATTGAATAATTGAGGATCTCAGGCCAAAGGAGGCTTTGATTAGCATAGAGGCCCTATGGACCCAATCTGCATAGTGACAGGTCTTTCCCTGACAGTCCTAGCTGCCAATTTCTATGATTCTGATTTTACAGTATTCTCCCTTGTTCTACACCAGAATTAGCACAGTAAGATAATGCCAACTAATATTATGCTTTTCACAGATTAACTGATAATATTGTTTGCATATCCTGATAGCATAGTCTCAGTACAGTCATCTATGGAGGAGATAATGGATTTAGTGAGGTACTTAGGGATATTAGGCTATTGAGTATGTCTCATAAAACTAAACTGAAATGGCTTGGACACTGTGATGCAATGGTTATAATATTTATTATGTAATATTTACAGAAGTTCCAAATTAGATCCTTATTTGTGCATCATAAAAAGAAAAAAATGATGTGTGCCATATTAGGAAATAAGTGAAAGCTTGCCTATCCTCACCCTCTCCTTGAGTCGTTCTCATCTCCCATTTCACCCTGGGCACTAATCCTTGGACCCCTGTGGGTGCCCACGTGTTCCCATTGCTCTCATTAGTGCAGGGTTGGAGGCCATAGGGAGCCTGCAGTCCTGGGGAGTCAGCCTTCCACTACCCTCCCACACCCACCCTCCTCAGTTGGCGTAATGAGCACATAATCAGCCTCACTCCCTTTCAGCAGCCAGACAGCAGAGGGAAATGTGGGCACCTGGCCCAAAGTGAGGTGTAAGGGTACTTTCAATCCACTGTACCCAGGGTATCCAAAATTAGCATGTTTACCACCATACATCAAATAATCCTCTGGTCACAACTAAAGCATAATACATTCCCTCTAACTACAGAAAATTTAGTGCGCTTTCCATTCTGTTTATTCCGTAATAATCATCAAAAGTCATAAATTGGATTAATTTATTATTGATATTATCAGAGATGTTCTGATCCGATCATGCCTTTTTTCAGAGGATTGGAATTGGGTGAAGAGGATCGGGTTTGGGTTTTTAATTAAAAAATATAAATGCTTCTTTGCATCATGCTTGCACGGCCTCTAACTCTCCCTCCTGCTGCTTTTCTTGCTCACCAAGCAGATGCTTGTTTAAGTTAACAATGAGTGACAGCTTTGAAAGCTTTGATATTGTCAGAGAAGCTTGGGAGCGCTAACTTAAAGGCGCCGAATTTATGAGCTCTTTGAGCTTGTTAAAGACTAGCGGTAGTGTGCTGTAATTAGGCCTGTGCCAGTATAATATTCTGACAGTATGATAACCTTTAGCCAAAATATCACGGTTTCACGGTATTACGGTATTGCAATTACAGCTCTAAAATGTGTTACTTTGGGGTATCTGCGTTTAAAAAAAAAAAAAAAAATTCCCATTGAACAGGGTTTTTATTTTCAAACCATTAGCAAATTGGAACATAAGAAAATGTTAAGTTAAAATAAATTTTAAAAATCAAAATATTGTAATTTAAATAAATGCAGTCCTTTAGGTGAGACTAAACCCACAGCTCAACATTATTACCATCAGAACAAAAAGAATTAGTTTCCATAAAAAGAATGTGTGTATGACTCGTATCATGTTTACATTATACACACACTCTCTTTCTTAATACAGATGCCAGAGAGACACATGTTTTACCACCGCCAGACACACTAAACACGCTGGAGTTAACTCTCGCAGCTGGTGGGAAACGTTCATGACAGTGTTTACGAACCTTTAATTTTGTATTAATGCGAAATCATATTGGAGGTATTGCCTCCTCAGGAGTCACCCTCCGCAAACATGTTTTAAATGTCGGTTGGCCCTCCTCCTCTAAGCCACGGTTGTCTGTAACCTTTCTGTAGACGAAGTATTCCATGACCAGCAATTTCATTTCCTTCGATGGGGGAAAACGTTCAGGAGTTTCACCTCCTCCAGACATCGTGTAGCACAACTGACTCACTGACACTGAGCAACAACCGGTGGGGGAGGGTTGAGCGTTGCAGCTGCAAGCGAGGGATTTCTCCCTGCATTTTTGGGACATAAAAAATAGCTAATACCGTAGGGACGGTATGGTGGAAATTTTTTGTGGCTTTGAAACCTTGATGTTTTTATACCACGGTATACCTTGAAACCGGTAATCGGCACATGTCTAGCTGTGATACTTTCTCAGCAGTGTGAGTGGACTCACTCAATGAAGCATTTAATGCAGACAAGCATTTTTCTAAATTATTCTTGTTTTTAAAAAATCAGTTGGACATTAACATGTTTAATATTACATGTTTGTTTATTTATTTATTTATTTATTTAACAAACTTTTTTTTCCCCGTTATCGAGCGAGACTTGGTATCGGAAGATTCTAAAAATCAGGTGATAGGTGCAAAAATATGCGATCAGGACATCCCTAATTACTATTGTAATTTTATGACTTGTGATTGAAATATTATATGGGAATCGTGTCAGTAAAAATAGTTGAGATCATATAAAATGAGATGAAAAAAATATATATTACATGGCATTATATTTATTTTGTGTCTCCTGTATTAATGTTGTTCTAGTTTCCATGTGGTTAATTCATTTTTTTAATGCTGATCACATCTCCATTTGTTCTGGCTTACTAAAACAAATGAGTTAAATGATTAGTTTGCAATTTTCAAAACAAAATAAACAATTACTTGTCATTTATTAAAACTGTCATAATGACTTTATAATACTACACGATCATCAGACGTCTCTGGCCCCATCTTGTGCCTGTCATTTAAAAAGAACCCAAACAAAGAAACAATTAAAAAAGCCTAATTTAAAATGGTTTACCTTATTACCCCTTTTTTTATTGAAGTTTTAATGTGCCTGTGAGTGCACAACAAATGATTGTCACCTTGCAAGTTAAGCCTGATCAGTTGTTTTTCTGCAGGATCAGTGGTTTTCTGATGTTTTTGACAGATCATATTTTTCATGTCCTGTTGTCAATTTTAAACAAAAATGTTTTTTTTTTTTTGTTTGTTTGTTTTTTTTACTGTAATTTTCGTATTATAAGCCGCTACTTTTTTCCTTCATTTTGAATCCTTTCCAGTGTGGCTTATTTGTTGATTTATTTGGGTTAAAAGGCAACGCATGCCTCCTAGCATGCATTGTAGCACTATAGATGTAAATAACAATCAAAATTCATGTTCTGTGCTAACTATTCAGTTACTGTTCTAGTTGTTTCAGTAATTGCTTGTTCTGATATTTGGTAACACTTTATTTGACAGCAGCGTCATAAGACTGTTATAAGACTTTCATAATTCTGACATGAGACTATCATGTTTCATCAATTAATGAAACAACTGTATCTGTGTAAATAATTAGCACAGAACATGAATTTAAGTTTTATTTACACCAGTATCGCTGCAATACATGCTAGGAGGATAATTTGCCGGATAACACTAAATGACATATGTTATAAGCATTCATAAATGCTCATGACAGTGTCATATTATAATAATGATGGTCTAATGACAGTCTTATGGTGCCACTGTCAAATAAAGTGTTACCAAATACCATAACTAGCAATTAATTTAAAAAACTGGAACAGTAACTGAAGAAAAATTAGGACAGAACATGAATTTTGATTGTTATTTACACCTGTAGCGCTGCAATGCATGTTAGGAGGGCATGTTGGACAACAACAGTGTTAACAGCAGGTGGCAGAAGAGGTTGACTTTCTCCCCCAAGAGAGCAGTGATGGCCAAATGAAGCTTCTTAAAGCAATGAAGCTTTGCAGCCAATAAGTTCAAAACTTCATGGTGGTTCATTTGGTCTTCTGACTGTTGTTTGATGCCACTGTCTAATGAAGTGTTATCGGTTAATATCTTTTGGTATAAATATACCATAATACTGTGCGGACAGCTGCGCATTATAGTCCATTGCGGCTTATCTATGAACAAATGTCGTTTTCGTGTCACATTTGGGGGGTGGCAGCTTATAGTCAGGTGCGGAGGTTGCGGTAATTACAAAGTACCACTTTTAATAAACAATATAATAATATAATAAAATATTAAAAGTGATTAGTTAATAGTAAAACATTTACCTTGTTACTATTTTCTGATCCTTGCCTAAAATATTTTCCATGTTAAACTTTTTTGAATTTTTTAAATATTTTATATGCTCTAATAATATAATTTATTGAAAATCCTTTTGGTTCCAAGGTTTTTTACTCATTTTGGTACTTCAAAACTAAGTGAACAACACACAGTAAAGTAGCAAATCAGCTGTAAGTGTTAAAAGAAAAAAATCATTAGGGTCAGTGCAGGTCAAGACTTTTTTCTATTAAAATAATTGTCTTTGGTTTCAATTGAAAGTGATCAGCGTTAAGATTCCCACGGGCCAACACCATTCCAACCCAATGAATTGAATTCTCTTGATGAAGACTTTGTCATGTGCATCATTGCGATTATGGGATGTGGCAAATCGACCACATACCCAGCAAAGCATGTCTAGAAAGGGTATCTAAGGTCAAACAGCTGAGTCACAACGGCTTCTTTGGTCAAGAGTGACTCTTTTTTTCATGCGTTGCTTGGCATTATCTCTCTATCAATACATTTAAACAGGTGAGGATGTTGATGAATGCCAAAAATTTCATGCAAAGTTAAGCCACTAAAAACGGGAATGTTTTCGGTCACAGCCCGAACATAAACCAAGTGGGTCTGATGATACCACGCATTATCTAACAGCAGTGAGACACTATGAGGTCTACATGTTTGCACCTGTGTGGGAAAGTTCAAGATGGGCACAGAGTCAAACTTGAGAGTTTTATGGAAGAAACTGAGTTATTGCCATAAAGACAGACAAAGAAGTCAGCAGTCTGCCCCTGGGTGTTGCAGCTGTTTAGAACTGGATGTGGAGGGATGTCAAATAGAAGATTTAAATCCAGACCTTAATTTTATTATTGGGAGTAACCATATTATGGTGATAGTTTGATTAAATAATTTATTTTCCTAACTGTAAATGGATTCCACCTATAAACTAACGTGATTGGTTTGATAATTTAATTAAGATTGTTAGGATATATAGACTGGAGGAAACGTCTCATTACTGTGGAGGATGCAGCATTTTTTAGAAAATGTGTAGGCAGACTGTTTTGTTTGTGTTTGTTTTTTAATGAACCCCATTTATTCATGTTGCACTTGAATCAAACTGATCTCCCTTTCTCTCAAGGGCAAACATCAAAACAAACATCCCACCAATGTGAAAAATCTAAAATTATATACTCTTTAAATCAGGCAACACCGACTCAAAGTTTGATTCTCAGTTCAATTAAATATTTCAATTAAAGTGTTTACTTTACAGTTTCTTTCTTATAGTGTTTATGTTCACTCACTAAATGGCCCGGTGTTGGAGAACGGGAATCTTTGAGTCCTGTGGAGCCAGGGACATCCAAAAGAGGCCATTTCATCTGCAGGTACTGCGGAGAAAATAAATAATAACATATTAAAGAAACAACACTAAGGTTATTGCAAGACAATCATGCATAGACATAAGATTTGTTGCATCAAAAAATTGTGGCCTATTTGATTTAAAGGCCACACCTTTTGCTAAAGTAAAAGTGAATGTGGTCAACAACAGACTAGTGGATGGCTGTGAAATTGCTATTTGTTAAGGAAAAACAAGTGGCCACCTGTGGATGCCCATCGTAGAGCGGGTGGAAAGAGACAGCTGGAAGGAAGCCCCAACAAGAGTGCAACGAAAGGTTGGGCTTCAGAGTTGAAGCTCTGTCTCAATTGATTTGGCCTTTCGTCCCACCTTCTGTTACACAATTTTCATACATTTTTCACAGTTATCACAAACTTTTGTAATTATGCGCCTTCAGACGCGCACAAGAAGCCACAGAAAACAGAAGTGTGTTTGTTTTTTTTCCTCTGATTTATAGTAAAATGCAAAAAGATTCATATTTTTTGCCCTCCCGCAATCGAGATAGCGTGAAGCCAGATTTTCTAAAGCATGTCTCAACCATCTGGTTTATGAATCACTTTTAGGGCGCTTTCACATTAGACCAAGAGGACCAGGTTCTGGTTGGAGAGCTACCTTGCAACAACACTTGCAAATAACTTGTTGAAAAGGTTCAGCATTCACAGAGCACCAAGCGAACTTTCCGAGTGGCATCACTTGAACCAAAGGCGCAGTCATCGATTGGACAAAGAGGAAATACTTACATAGCGTGCAGCATCACAGCGTGGTGTTGTGACGCTACACATAATGTAGCATAAAGTCATAAAGTCACTCCCTCACGACTCTATGCAGTGTGAACTGGAGTACAGTGATCCCTCGCTACTTCGCGCCCTCAGTCCAGCGCGGATTTTTTTTTTCTAACTTAAAAAATAAATAAATAAATCCAGTGTTTTATAGAGATGTCCCGATCCAATCATGTAGTCCCTCACTCTTGCTCCTGCTGCTTTTTCTTGGTCTGGCAGTGCACTGGAGTTGGTTATTAAAGTGAACGATGATTGACTGATGTTAAGGTTAGGGTTGATCTTGCCAGATACGCTTGGAAGCCGAAACTTCAAAGCGCTGCATGCGTCAATCATCGTTTAACTTGTTAAACAGTTGCTGTGGCAACTCGTGTGCAAGTGAGGAGCTTGAGCGGATTTGAGTGGACTCATTCAATGAAGGGTTTTTTTTTTTTTTTTTTACTTTATTCTTGTTTTAAAATTATTTGGTGGGACAGTGACATGTTTAGAACTTACCATAATTATTACATTTGAAGTGCTGAAAAACTATTTATTAACATATATATATGTGTGTGTGTATCTATGCTAAATCTAAATACATTGAACACACAAAAAAGAAAAAAAATGGGGGGGGGGGCGCTACTTCGCAGTTTTTCACTTATCGCGGCGGGTTCTGGTCCCCATTAATCGCGAAAAACGAGGGATCACTTTATATATAAAATGCATATGGGAAAATTAAACCACGAAAGGGAACTGCGTGGTACTCCAAGTTACACAGGCTTGCGATCGCGCTCACTTTCGAGACTTTTTGGACTGTCAAATTATCGCCACTTCCAGGACAGCGATACACACGAAACAGCCGCCCCGAGAGGCTCCTCCTGTCTCGGTCACTGTCACTCTCACACAGTCTGTTCAGGAACAGCATGCAAAACACTGCCACCACATTAGAACCTGATTCTGTGTATCAAATGCAACTGCTTAGTGCAGGACAACAACATTTGGCCATGATTAATTGTCCGTCATCCTGCCATTGTTGATTTTGAATAGCGTGCGCGCTGTACTTCCACTTCCAAGGATGCCCTGCGTGTAACGTCACAGCCTGAAACATCACAGCTCCACGCTGTGACGCTACACATAAAGCAGCAAAAGCGCACCCTGTTCCGGTTGCATTCACAAGCGAAGCCTGGTGCGCTTGAAGCGGACCGAGACCGACGAGCTTTGAGCGGACCAGAGTTCGTTTGTTTGGTTCGAACTAGAGTTCGTATGCGCTTTCACATTTTTACAAAACGAAGCGGACTATCTGACCAAAGGAACTCTAGTGCTGGTGTGAGCGCCGTAAGTGTCGCACACAACAGCTCGTCATGAATATGGATTTTTGTGATCGCAAATTCATTTAAAACAAAACTTTGCAACTTTTCAGTTTGGTCAATTTTAGCGACACCGGTGGACAAAGGCTGTAGTGTTTTGCCTTTAGTAAAACTACGTTTCCCATGAAGACCAGCGCACACCTGAACAGAGTTGTAAAAACATCAATGACTCAAAAATCAATCTCCGGGTCACCTGCAGATGAATTAAACAACATTTCTCTTTCCAGCGCCTCTATGAAGGACGAATAGTAATATGGTAATGAATCCAGTTGTGGCTAAACAATAGCATGTGACGGTTAGCAGTGTGTGTCTTAGTGTTTGGCTAACGCCCCCATCCCACCTGAACTCGCCAGCGCTGACGAGTTCGGTTAGAGGGGTGGGGGGCGTCACACCAGCGAGTGAAAGCCTGGTCAATGTTTATTCTGTTTATCCTGGTAGCCTCTCTTTTTTCCCTCCTCAGACAAAACTTTTTGTATCTTGTTGCTCTGCCATCTTTGCAGCATTTGCGTGAAAGCGTTCGCGTCGACTTCTGTCTTTATAATGAATGGATCAAGGGGGAAGGGACGTATGCTGTAAAGCAATCAGCACATTTATAGTTTTTTTTATTGTGGCAGGGTTCCTGCCACTCTCCTCAAAGTTAATTAGTGCCGGTGAAAGCGATACAGACACCCTTCAGATATAAAAGAGGTGTCATTGAACTAGTTTTCAGTCGACATATTATCACAAATGTTATGAAAATATTTTATAAAGATTACCTAGTTACCCAGTATTGCTTTAAATATATGTATTCATTTATTTATTTATTTTCATTTGTCTCTTTTGGGCACATGCTTCACATGCTCTGAATTACAGCTTGTTACACAATTGTCATATACCGTATTGGCCCGAATATAAGACGGCTAGATTATAAGACGACCCCCTCTTTATCAAGACTCAAGTTTGAAAAAAAGAATTTTTGAACACCAAATTAATTTTTATACAGAAAATATTTACAGTACATCTGAAACAAATGACTATAACAATATATTTGAGAGAAAAAGCATGTTATTTTGCCTCATTCAAATCTTAATATCTGAACATTTAAAAACTATGTTCAGTTTTTAGAATGAACAGTTTTTAAACTAAAGTGCCATCACATTCGTAAATGAATGGCTTCTGTTTTTTTAAATGTAAATAAACCAATCTATTGTGATAAAACAACAAAATTGCAATAACTGCATTAACCATAAGGAGTCGCTTTGGCCTGGGGAGTCAAGTTCAGCATTCGCCTCAGTGATATCTGGCGGCATCTAGCGTCGTGAATGGGTATAATGTCTAGACCCCGAATATAAGACGACCCCCACTTTTTCAGTCCCATCTCAATGCAAAAAAAACACCGTCTTATATTCGGGCCAATGCGGTACTTACAGTACATAATACCATAAAGAAATTGGATCCCTGCTCATCATCAATTTGAGCTCCACTGATACAAAAACATCTGAAGGATGGATTATATCTTACATTTTGATTGGCAATAGTACTATTGGAAAAAATATCTTCAAACTTTTGTCCCGTTTACAAAAATGGGTCGAGGATAAATGATGACAAACAAGCTTGCTGGAAAAACTCATGCTTTCAATTTAGATTTTTAAAACACCATTCATCACTCTGGTTTGTAAGAAGGAAGGAAGCTTGGATGGATGTGGGTTAAAAATGGAAAAGACATTATAGCGGGGGGGGGGGGGGGGGGGGGGACAAGAGGGGAAAAAAAACATTTTCAGGAATGAGTTTGTCGAACAGGAGAAGGGTATTGTTTCCTGACAGCTGGGGTCCAACTGAGTACCGGACCAGGGGGAAGGGGACCCTTTTTCTCTTCGAAAAAAGAAGGGAATTTCTTGACATCAGCCCTCTTCATTTTCACTATTTTCGCACAAGGCTGAATTGTGGCTTCCAACTAATGGGCCCAAGTCCATACAACTGTCAGGAGGCAGTTGCTTTTATGGACTACTAGCTCACTATTGAAACTTTCTGCTGCTGTGTGCATGGTGCCTAATGAATGCTGCACTGTGAGGATAAAATTCAAAACAATGCAGTTTTCTACATCTAATCTATGTCAATCATGAGGCCTTCCACAAGCGAAACAAGTGCTATTGTGAGCGTTTGGTTCAGCCCAGTCCTGCCCACCATGACTCTCCTACCCAATCCAACCATTTTTGACAGCTTCAGCCAAGAATGAGGAACGTGCCCTGAGGCCCCCTTTTTCAGAGCACCTACCTTTCTTTTAATTGCCAGTGCGCCCAATGGAGCAACTGTTCACATATTTCCTAGGCGCTCACTGTCACATTAGCTGTCAGGCCTACGATCCAAACTACAGCCACTCGCAAACAAATGAGAGGGGGCGTAAGGGCATACAGGGATGTGAGTTATGTCTGGAAACAAATGGCCAGGTGTTGTGAGCTGTATTCCTTCCCAAAATCTTTACTCATCAAATTTGTTAGAAAAGAATAACTGACAAGTGCTGCAATGATTAATTGATGAACTCACGTAGTCGATTAGAAAAAAAGCTTCGGATCAAATTTTGTTGCTTCAAGTATTCGTTTAATTAGTGGCATTTTTAATGGTTTATTTTGAAAGTGTTTGCATTTAATGTTATTGATTTGGGTGCATACACTGCCCTCTAGTGGCAACAGTGGATATGACATAACTCATTTACCATGGCTGAATCCAGCTGCTCCCTGTTAAGATCAACATTAGGTAAGTTTTTGTTTGAGCCAATATACTTTTTATATGTATATTTAGCCGTTTTTTAATATGAATATGTGTTTGAACGATTTGTTAAGAGCATTGTGAAACAACGCTAGCATTTTATAGTATTTAAGCTAGCAGACTTTTGCTATGCAAGTAAGTCTATTATTCTTTTGTTGTACTTAGTTCCTCATTTATTTATAATTTGTATGCCTTTTGAAGCTAAGCTCAGGTATTTTAATTCCTTTTTAAATGAAAGTGCAATCTTGAATAGTTTGAAGAAACACTCAGGGAATTTTATTTTGTATTCGCATTTAACTCATTTGCTCCCAGAAAATAGAATACGTACTATTTTTAAATGCTTCATTGTCGCAAAAACGTATTCATACGTCTTTTGCTGGGTTTTTTACAAGAAGAATCTATAGCTTGCGATCTACCAGAGAAACAAAAAACAAGGCTCCAAACCCATTTTAAAGCAATAAAACTGGCCACTGGAGGGCAGTAGCGCATTTTGTAAAGACCCGCAACCCGATTCAACAGCAATGAAAGGCCGGGCAGCACGGTCGGAGCGCTGGCGGCAGTATGCCAGGCGGCGGACGACCAAACAAAACAACCGAGAGGATGCCTGGAATGCCAGGCGCTGGACGACAGAGCAAAACGACAGACCACCGTGCAGCGGGCTCGCCAAGCAGACCCCGCAGAGATTAAAAAAGAATCCATCTTTGTGAGACAAACAACGAGGAGGGAAAAGTTTACACGGCAGACAGGGCGACAACGGCGTCATCTCGGCAACAACAGGCGTCATCTCTCAGTAGTCATGTGTAAACAAATTGTAACTTTGCTATCAAAAGCTCTATTTGTCTTGTTCATTATGATATTTTGTAAAAAGAAAACATTATTCAGATGTTTGGGATGTAACTAATGCAAAAAATAGCTGTGTTAAAGTCAGTTTGAAATGTATGCGTTTACAAAAAGCTCATTTTCCCCGTTTTTTTCATCAGAAATTGGAAAATTGCTCAAACTAAGCTATTTTCTAATGCTGATTTCTAAAGAATGGAAAAAGATATGAACTTTTTTTCTGCTGAAAGAAGAGAGTCTAATCTTTCTTTTGGTGGGTTCCATGTTTATATAGCAATAGAACAGAATTTTCTGTGGGCCTTGCAAAATCAGTCAAAATCCAGAAAAACGGCCGGGAGCGAAGGGCCTTGCTCTGGTGAAAATGGCTGGGAGTGAATGAGTTAATGCTTTTTTGAAAGTACAATTTTAGCACGCCTTTGTTTTACATCTCCTAAAATATATTCTGCAATGCATTAAATGTTCCTAATCCGATTACTCGAATATACGAACTAACTAGTTGATGGATTAATCAACTACTAAAATAATTGTTTGCTGCAGCCCTATAAATGTGCCTTGTATATCTGTGTGTATAGTTGAAAAAAAATCACACACTAACTGGCTTTATTTTACTTTGGTTTAACTGGAACAGACTTATTGCTGGGTTCCTCGGCCACAGATTTGTCTTGTTCAGCTTGACAGTTGGAAGCACTGTTAAATAGACAAAGACTAGTGATTTTTAGTTGATCCAGTTTTACAATTCTTTAATTGTCTTCCAACCTTACTTGACTTCTCCAACACTCAGAATAAACATCAATCAATGTGCTACTTTTACAGGACCCAGATGCAACAAAAGTGGCAATGATGCCACAAAGTTTTTCCAAACTGGAACTACAACCTTTTTGAAGAGTGAATATGACATATGCTCTGGGGCATGTGTCCTGCCAGAGTAGGGTTCTAATTGTTGCACTGCTCTCACAGAGTGGTGGAAAACACAGCCAAGAGTCTTTGTCATCTCTGAAGTGCGTGGTGCCGTACTGCAGGCCAACATCACAGTGTGGAAAAGAGACAGATGTCTGGACATTTGCTGTCAAAACTAAGTTGCACATTCTGCCAATAGAGAAAATAGGGAACTACATATGCAACTAACTTAAAATTTCATGAGTACAGCAATAGTCACGACTAGGCATGTGCCGGTATGATATTTAATATCACAGTTTCACGGTATCACAGTATTGCAATTACAGCTCTAAAATGTGTTACCTTGACATATCTGGGTTTAAAGAAAAAACTAAAATAAAATGTTTTTTCCACTGAACAGGATTTTTATTTTTCAAAACATGAGCAAATTTGAACATAAGTATAATGTTAAGTTAATGTTTCTTCTGTCTCTCTATCCTTCTTTTCTTCTGCTCCCCCATAACCCCTTCCTGTTCACTGCTTTCTCTTAATAAATGAGATATGTTTTTTAAAAAAAGTATACAATGTTAAGTCAAAAATTTTTTTACCGAAATATTCTAAATTAAATTAAAATAAATGCAGTCCTTTAGGTGATCCTAAACCTACAGGTCAACATTATTACCATCGGAACAAAAATGATTTAATTATTTTCCATAAAAACATGGGTGTATGAGTAGTATCATGTTAACATTATACACACACTCTTTTTCTCAACACAGACAGTTGCCGGAGAGAAAAAAAAACACTGCATGTTTTACCACCGCTAGACACACTAAACATGCTGGAGGTACCGTAACTCTCGTAGTTGGTGGGAACCGTTCAAGACAGTGTTTACTAACGTTTCATTTTGTATAAATGCAAAATCATATTGGACGTATTGCCTCCTCGGCAGCCACCCTCCTCAAACATGTTTGACATGTCAATTCCCCCTCCTCTTCTAAGCCGCAGCCGTCTGTAACTTTTCTGTAGCTGAAGTGTTCCCATACCAGAAAGTTCTGGAGTTTCACCTCCTCCAGCCATCGTGTAGCACAGCTACACTGACAGTGAGCGACAACCGGTGGGGGAGGGTCAAGCCTTGCAGCTGCAAGCAACGGATTTTTACATGCATTTTTCGGACATAAAAAATACCTAATACCTTAGGGACGGTATGACAGAAAATTTTTACGGTCTTGAAACCATAACGTTTTCATACCACGGTATACTTTAAAACCGGTAATTGGCTCGTGTCTAGTCACGACGTAATGATTCAATCTTTAAAATTCAATACAAAACTAGTCGGATCAGGATAATTTTTGCTTCGTGTCGCTCAAATCCAATAAGACAAAGTCAAAGTGCAAATAAAAGAGTGAATGTGCGCTCAGACGAGGCCTCACGCTTGTGAAATGGCTTCGCCTAACTTGTAGTGAATAGCATAGCAGCAGGAATGCCTCCACGGATTGCTCCAGCAGATAATGTCAATCACCTACTGTGTGGCGAACCCCTCCCCATTGTTTTCTTTTAGCCCCCAACAGCAAACAAATGGGCCACACAGCTTGCTCTTTTGACTGAGGTGTTAATTACCATCCCCTGCCCATATGAACAGCAGCTCCAGACAATAAGCCTGTCAGGTCCCGACACAACAGTCCCTCCCTGGTTTGCTCTCCGCTGATATCACCTGCTTATGCGGTGCTATTGACACTTCAACCTGATCTATGCATGAAACACAATTAAAGCTTTCAAGACAAAGAAACTGTGATAAGTACTCCCTGCCTTGACTCCAAGTTTGCATTAAACTCATTGTTTGCCAACATTAGAGGCAATTACACTGACAATTCTTAAGCAAACCTCGGCAGTCATTGTGCTAATTAGCGTGTAATTGATGGGGAAACGACAAGCAGCTCAGCTGGTCAGACCCGCAAAGCCTATTGGGCCAAAGCAAAATTTTTGAATGGCCACCAGACCTTCTTATCCCATCACTAAAAAGTAAGTAGATTAGTGAAGGAGGAAGCCATTTATTAAGATTATCTACAAACAGGGTACAAAAAAGGGACAAACAAACATATTTTAGATGGCAGAATACAACGAAAGTTTTTTTTTCCAACGGCACATCTTGTTCTGTATTCTATTCAGAGCATTTTCGCTACCCTCCAAACTACACTTTAAACTAGGAGTGGTAACCTCTTGGTACCTCAAGATACGATGCGATTTGCGATACAGAGGTCATGATAACGATGATCTGATGATATGGGGATACAACGATTATCAATACATTGGTCAGGAAATCATTCTAGGATATTCTACAAACAACTAATAAACAGAAAAACAAGCTTCTGCTGTCAATTGTAATAAGTTCATCACTTGTGGATGTCCAATCCATTTGAACTGGGAGGGTGGCAGCGAATGAACATTCGTTCATTCGCTGCCATCCCTCCCACTTCAAACGGATTGAACATCTATGGCTGGTAGTGGCAGCCAATGCCAGGCAATGAGGTAATTTTGGGCCATTTAAGGTCATTTTCCTGTTGATTTTCAGCTCCTTCCTGGTAGGGCTGCAGCTATCGAATATTTTAGTAATCGAGTAATCGACTGAAAATTCTATCGATTAATCGAGTAATCGGATGGAATTTTTTTTTTTTTTTAGGTAAAGAGCAATTATAAATATACATGAGAAAAAAGACATTTAATCCAATATTAAACCATTTTCAGTCAATCAATGTCTTTATTTTCGATGTATATTGTTGAAAACAGCCAACAATTGCATCTCAGATATGACTAGAAAAAAATTCACTGCTTTCACTCAAAAAACTTATAGATCTTATAAAAAAAAATAATTTTATTTAAAAAAAAACAAAAAAATTTTACCTAAAAATGTAATTACGCTTGATAACACACATCACTTGAAAGCTACGTGTTTTTCCCACGTGTTTCAATTGAATTTCCATTTGTGTCAAGCTATTTTTAAGTTCTAGTTAAGTTTTAAGTAAATCTAAACTGTAAGTACTGATAGGATTTTGAGTTCTTGCAGTGTTCAAAATAAATGTATGATACCTGCTGTATTGGAGCACGTTAGGGACCAGTGCTACTTGGTGTTTTATTCAGCAATGACTACTGAGCTGAAACTGACAGTTAGCTTTATTATGTTTTAATTTTACACCCTCATCACTCTACAGCGCTGTGTTTTTACAGATTAAATAAAGCCTGTATGTAAGACACGTTAGCCACGCATCGTCAGTGGTCATAATCAATAGAAACCTAGCCCTCCCGAAGGGCTAACGTTACGTTAGCGAGTGACAGTAACGTTATATTTGTTAGCGCTGAGAAGTCTACTGCTTAAAAATGGCGGCTGTTTACTAACGCTGCCCAGACGCGGCCGAGTCTGTCATTTCGCATCTAGTTCTAAATGCATGCTATATCTATGAGACGCCTCGGACATTACTTGCTACCACACTAGCATCATGCCGGCGTAGTTTTTAGCAACGTCGGCGTAGTTTGTGGCGGCTGTCGGCTGCAGTTAAGTTTTTTTATTTTTTTTTATTGCTTCTTCCTCTACGCACGTGACGTCAGCGCGTTGTCCCGCATTAAAAGTAGTCAGGGCAAAAAATGATGCTTAGAGCTGGCAAAATTAAAAGATTCCTCGAGGTGAATAAAATTACCCGGATCAGTTTTTAAACTCGAGTTGCTTGAGTATTCGTTTCAGCTCTACTTCCTGTTGATTTTGGGGTATTTTATGGGTCTCTTCCTGTTTATTTTGAGTTCCAGAACAGGAAGTGACCTGGGAATCACCCAAAAGAATAGGCAGTGACTAAAATTCAACAGAAAAGGACCTGTAAATGCCCGAAAATGAACAGCAAGTGACCTGTAAATGCCCTGAAAATCGGACAGAATGACCGTGAATGCTCTGGTTTGGAATGAACGAATGTTCCCAGTCTAAATGGATTGGGCGTCGAGCACCGGCAATGCAGCCCTAGAGTTAACTGAGACACTATTATGGTGGAAGATTTTGGGAGCAACTTGTTGGTTCATTTTTTGAAGACACTGACACCTTTTTAAAACGATATCTCGATTCTTGCCAGGAGCATATCGATAACCTTTTGGGATACAAAGTAGTACTGCAACGAATAATCGATTAACTCGAGTATTCGATTAGAAAAAAAATATTCAAATTAAATGTTGCTGCTCCGAGTATTCGTTTACTTAAAGTGACGTTGTAATGGTTTATTTTGAAAGTGTTTGCATTTAGTTTTATTAATTTGGGTGGATACGCTGCCTTTTAGTCTGCCTCAATTCACATGGCTGAATCCAGGTGCTCCCTGTTAAGACCAACATAAGCTAAATTTTGTTTGAGCTAATGTTTTTTTTTAATGCATTTGTAATTTAGGTTATAGGTATATTTAGCCTAATTTTGTGGGAATATGTGTCTGAACCATTTGTTAAGAGCATTGTAAAAAAGTTTGCATATTATAATATTTAAACTAGGGGACTTTTGTGATGTTAGCCAATTGTTCTTTTGTTGTACATAGAGCCTCATTTATTTATTTTATTTTATACCGTTTGAAGCTCAGCTCAGGTAATTTAATTTTACATGTACTTTGTCCGATTACTCGATTATTCGAACTAATGGTTTATCGATTAATTGACAAATAAAATAATTAGCTGCAGCCCTAATACAAAGTCTCACGATAAATCACCATTTCGATATTTTGTCACACCCCTACTTTAAACCACAGACAAATCATATGAACTACTTTCGCAACTTTTTTCTCATGAAAAGAGTCTTGTTAGGAGTCTTGTCGCAAAGCCAGTGTTTCTAGGTTGGAGATCGCATCCTGTTAATGGCAACCACATTTGAAGTGTCCATTAGCCTACTGAGGAATGAAGTTAAGTGACTATGTCAGGGACACTCCCTCGGTTTGCCGGGGTTCTATTGTGACCTGTTTGGTCATCCTGCACTCTTATTCACAGCCAGTAAAAAAATGGGTCAAAGGTCAGACATCCAGAGTGCTGTGGTTTCTATGGTAACATGGCCTATTAAGGCCAGGCTCATTGGCCTCTTAACATGCTCTTGTACACAAAAGAACTATTAGTGCAAAGAGGGAGAGAGGCGAGTGAAGAGTGAAGCCAAAGTAAGGGAGGTCCTAGCAACACACTTTCAATATGTTTCCAAGATTTCTAAAATGGTTACGATGGAGCCGCCTGTACCTCTGTCACATGAGTATATTTTTTTGATGATTCCAAAATAGTTGGAGAAAATGGTTTTCGTAACAGGAAAAGACAGTGTTCTAATCCACATTTTACCATTTACAACACGCTAACTCATGTGTATTCTGTACGTCGTCAAACTGGCCTGCAAACTGGGTTTATTTGAAAAGTCCTGGGAGCGGATTTACTGCAGTTTCAGTAATAAACCAGCATGAACAAAATACAAGGCCAAGATAAACCCACCCCCAAATGAGCTTCTTTAACATTCTAACCCAGTGAGTTTGAGTTTTTGCAAGTCAAGCAACTTTAGCAGGATTTTTTTTTCTTCCTTTTGCATGACACGATCCTGAGTTATTGCTTCCTGTATCCACAGCTTTAGAGCCTTAACGCTCACATGTGCTTATATACCGCATTGCTACTCTAACTAGCTGATTTTCAAGTCATTTTAACTACGTATAATGGCAGTAAAGTTCTTAACCTATGTTTAAAGTGAAGAATAAGTGAGGTATTGTGTGCTAGGAGGTTCATGTAGAGCTCACTGTTCAATTAAACACTGCAGAACATAATTATGCTTCTGGTGAGGGGCAATGCCATCTCATAAAGACAGAGAGGAGGGTGTAAAGCTGTTCAAGTCAATTACAAGAAGTTAGTTATGTGGTTTCTTATACCTTCGAGATCTGTTTTCAATTGTCACTGGCACCTCTGCTCAGTGTCAACATGCTCCCATTCCATGGCGGGATCCACCTCCAGTTTGATGGGTGCTGTCACATTTTGCATCCTGTTGCATTGTTCGTCCAGTTGCACAGGAACACAACTTTTTATTGTTCAGGGAGTAGGCTTATTTCATTGAAATTCACAGCCGTAAACGTCTGTATAATTAACTCCAGAACACAAGGTGGTTAGCAGCACTCAGCTGGAGGTTTATAGCAAAGCTGGACTTAGAATACGATATGAGTGTGCACCTCCAAGTCGAGTCTTGTTGCACAAAAGTGAAAACTTTTCATTTATGCTCCAACCCAGACTGATCTAATGCAGAATTTCCTGCCAACACATTAGAGGTAATGATAAGGCTCCCTCACATTTCACAAGCCCCCACCGCCATCTTGCTTTTCTCAGATGGGGGACAGTAAGGGATTTTTCTTGGCTACTCTTTTATATAAACTTCCTTAAAAATAATTGCTGACAACAGGCTCAGTAGTGAAGAAGTTTGAAGTAATAAGGTGGGCAGAAGTGTGTGTAAGGAAAGCTAAAGATTTCTTTCTTTTTTTAAAGTGACTAAATTAAACACATTTGTTTCTGCTCGCACATACCACAAGTCTTATGAAAACAGAGGGCTGATTGTGTTCACTCTGCTGGTCCACCCCCATGCCCCCTTCCCCTCCACTCTGCACCACCACCTAACACCACCCAGCTTCCCCAAGCCACCCCCACCCTCTGTCCCGAGCAGGAGTCTACCCCCTCCCCCCTCTACACAGCTGCCTGCAGATACCTCCTGTGTTTGCTCTGCGAACACGAGCACAAATCTCTGGGTCCACAGACTTCTGGGCCCTGCCTCATCTCACATTTTACTACCTGACATCCCTAACACCACACTGTTAAACCCACTCTGACTCTCCTGTCTGACTGCCCACCACCTGTACGCCAGCTCTGTCCCACTCAAACAGACACACACACATTGGCGTGCCACAAGTATGCTCTGACACTTAGGCTGTGGGGATTGTGTGTTTTGTATTACTTTGACACGTATGATCGAAAAGTATGTTGAAGAAAATTGTCAAAGATGCTGCAAGCAAAACTATAATCCAGTTGTAATTTATTTATTTAAAACCTGAATTAGTTTTATATACAAAGTTAAGGCGCTATATGAACAAGAAATGTTTCTCATAGCAGATTCATCCTACCACAATATGACGCAGAACCCAACTTACTACTGTGACATTCCCCAGGGTTAGCTATGCGTATTGTCAGCAGAATGCAGCATGAGCTGGATAGCAGCCAAGGATTTTAAGATCTCAAAACATTTGTTAAAAGTCCTCGCTTGCAATTTGGAGGCTTGATTTTCACAATGCTGTTCACACGGTATTCAGGATAGAATTATGACACAGTGATACATAATTTAGTTATACGTTTAACTGGGCATTTTGTTATACAAGTGTTTCCAGTTGAAATGTTATTCAGTTTTCATCGGAATGTAATTAAACCCAAAATCTCATCGTCATCTATGCATACTAGGTTATATGTTGAGAGTCTGTTAAGAACATTCACCTCATATACAGACTGGCATGTTGTTTCAGATTGCTTTAAATCAGCTTAATGTTTTAATGTTTAACACTTAAGGCTGAACTTGAACATTTTCAACGAGTACAGCTGTTGCTATCTTTAACTTTTAGTACGATCTAATTAGAACCTGGAGGTGATAATGCTGTAAAGATCAGATTTCCGCAGACTTTGTTAAGGAGAGTTCCCTTACAATTGCACAGAATCTAGGAATGCAAAGCATTAACAAGATAGATAGACGTTCATTTTTTGGGGGGGAAGGGGCAAAGTGTTGCTCTCGTCAACAATGACGATAACGAAAATATTTCGTCAACAAACTATTTTTTTTCATGACGATGACAAGCTAAAACGTATCTTGGGAGACTAAAACATAACAAGATGGGTGCTAGTTGTCGTCTGACGAGAAGGAGATGAAATTTCGCCATAGTAACGTCACGTCTCATGCCATCTTTCCTGTTCATTTTGCCTTTGCTGCTCGTTTTGTAAAATATCGACAGTGCTGTCATGCTCATTCATGTTCCTCTCATGTTCAAATTGAAAGGATTGAAAAGATGACATGTTTATGTCACTAGAGTAATACTCTGGATGCCCAGCAGCGTAACCATGCGACGTTACTGCTCCGCGACGTCAACAACAATGTAGACCTAATAGTTAAACTAATTTTACAAATTGTATAAAAACGAAAATATCAAGAGGGGTTTCAATACTAAAACTATTTTAACCCATAATGACGTTTATCTTTTAAGAACTACAAACCTTTCGATCCATGGATCCCTTTAAACTCTGTAGTAATAACTAGTAAAGTTAAACAAAAGCAAAAACAAAAAATACAAAAAAAAACAAAAAAAGAGGGAAATTCGCCAGTTTCCGTCAAAAGTTCACAATGTGTGAGATTTTCTTATCCTATGTGTAGTTAGCACGCATTTAACAGTGTTTGGTCATGTCACTCATGTGACGTGCTGCGGCTCCCCCCGACCCATCTGCCCCACACACAGGCTTGCTCACCGATGAAACAATTACTGTGTCGAATATTTACAAACAACTTGGAGATGTTAAAGTATAACTATACACCCCCTACAACCTTCTGTTTTTTCTTTCTTTCTTTCTGTTAAATTATTCAAATGTGAATGTTATATTTTAATTGGTTCTAACATGAGCTCTTTTGAGCTAAATGTAATTCCTACTTTGGCCAGTGGAGGGCACATTACGGGGAATAGTGGAGGCGCCACAGAGGAAGAAATTACTTTTTCTTTGTTGTTGAGTAAATACGGCTTGTAGCTCAACTTGTATCCTCTATTCTGTCATCACAGGTTGGTTAAAACTGTGCATCCATTAGTTTAGTATATATTATCACTGTTAGGAAGTGTTCAGGATGATAATATACCGTGTTAAAAGTGAAAAAACGAAGTTTGTTGAGCGTTTTTGAATGAAACGGAATGGCGTTGTATGCTAACCTGCGGAGCAAACGGCCTAGTGTAGGAATATGGTGATGTAGCATAAGTTTTGTTCTCATATCTTGGCTATGCCATGTTGCTTTAGCTTTTAAAGGTCTGTGCTGAGTGATCATCACACACCAAAGCAACTTGTAGCGTTAGCATAGCGTTCGCGTTAGCATTAACATTTAGCGCGGTGACTCAGTGAGTGTCTTCTTAAACTCTTGGAAAACTTTTTACATGTAGTTCTTGGAGTCCAGCTAAGTTTAATCAATTGCAAATAATGTGCTGTTTTTCTGCTGCGTGTGTATTATCATCATGAAGATGTTGATGTCCTTGGAGAATACAATGATTTGCTCGTCTGTCAATGTTCATTCAAAATTGTCGGAAACCCTTTATTTATTTTTAATTTATTCATGGACTAAAACTTTTAAAATTTAAAGACGAAAACATTTTCAGAATTGTCAACTAAAACTAGACGAAATTTGCCTGAGTTTTCGCTGACTAAAACTAGACAAAGACGAACACATTTTGAAATAAGTAAATTATGGCTACTAAGTATTTTCGTCCAAAAGACAAAGACTAAGACGGAAATTAAAAGGGCACCCAAAAACAACACTGCTCTCAACTAGTGCTGCAACGATTAATCGATTAACTCGAGTAATCTGATTAGAAAAAAGATTTGAATTCAATTTTTCTGCCAGTATAATTAAAGTGGCGTTGTCATGGTTTGTTTTGCAAGTATTTGCATGTAGTTTTATTGATTTGGGTGGATACACTGCCTTCCAGTGGCAACAGTGAATATGATATAACTCATTTCACATGGCTGAATCCAGCTGCTCCCTGTTAAGACCAACATAAGCAAAGTTTTTGTTAGTGCTAATGTTTTTTAATGCAATCATAATTTAGTTGGTATATTTAGCCATTTTTGTGGGGATATCTGTTTGAACCAGTTGTTAAGAGTATTGTTAAAAAAAAGTTTGACTTTTATAGCATTTAAGCTAGCTGACTTTTGCTATCTAATTTAGTCAATTGTTTTTTGCTTTGTACTTGGATCCTCATTTATTTATTTATTTTTTCATACTGTTTGAGGCTCAGTTCAGGTATTTTAATTTTTTTAATGTTCCATATCCGATTACTCGATTATTCGAACTAACTAGTTCATCGATCAGTCGACTACTAAAATGATCGATAGCTGCAGCCCTCCTCTCAAAGTTCAAGAACAGAATGCGAGAAAGAAAGTTGATCTTTCTTAAAGAGCTGCTTCTGAATTCTCAAATCTGTGCAAACTGCTCACTGCTGCAAACAATTAGAGTAAACCCAAGAACTGTAAGTTGTTCTGAGCAAGACACTGAGAAAAAGAGAGCGAGCGAGAGTGAAGGGGGAGTGACGGGAGGAGGAGAGGGGTGCTTGTGCACAATTACAGCAGGGATTTATGGCCTGAGAAACAATTTATAAATCACAGTGCCTGTGCTAATGTGCTCCAGATTGTTCTCCATGCAGCTGCAATTTTGGTCTGCGTGAAACGGCATAATAAACCTGGCTGGAGGACATGTTTGGGTGGTGGCGGGGCAGAGAAAAGTTGAGATCGTGGGTGGGGGCTGATGAGGGTGAGGTTATGTGCTCCCAAACTTCCAGAGGTGTTTTAAACAAAGGAAATCTGAGCACTTTTTTCATTACCCGATGTAAACGTTTGCCAAAGTGCTATTGCCTAAAATCTAGCCTAATCAAAAATGAGAGAATCTAATTCAGCAAATAGCATGGATGCAGAGGAAAAAGTAAAGAATGCAGATCAAGGCTTGTTTTTAAAGTTAATATCGGTTATTCACAGTAGCTGGATGGGGAAAAACTTTCAGAATTCTTGACATGACAAGGAAGTGCAGCACACTATGGCTTACACTCTTAAGTATCAAGAAAAGATTTCTGACCCTATTGTGAAACACTACCTTTATTACATTGTAATATAAGTGAAATGAATTCTCAATTATAATAAGAAAAGACAAATGTTGCAAGCTGATCCCTTCATTGTGGGAGAAGGCTGGTGTGTAAGAAGGGATCGGATGTACCGAGGCTAGCCTGGGCTTTTGTGGCCACTCAGCCAACTGGCCCTGAACCTTGGCCTCTAACCCTTCACCCTGGGGGGCAAACAAAGCTCTGAGTGACATCTGAAACTAGACACTCTTGGAGAGAGAGTGTCTGCTCAGGACTCCAATAACCCCATTAACTCTGCAGAAAAAAGATGTGTTGCATTTTACGTAATTATTTTTTTAGATCTGAACGATGAAGCTGTTAGAAGTAGACACCTTTATTCATTCTTGTTTACTTCTAAGCATATCCATCTTGTGTAGAGATGAGTTAAATGCTCCATTTTTAATGACTCAAAGCACCGTAGTGATCGTGAGCAATACACACATGCCTACAATTAGGGAGTATCAAAATAAATTCCTCCTAATCAGAACAACATGAAGCTAATCTTCACTTTTTAACGGACTCGCTGATGCATTTTCCCCTATGCCTCAGAGGGGTTCTTTGGACTGGTTCTTAGAGTTCTGGCATAAGTATACTGTAAACAAAAACAGAGAGAAAAGTTGGTGGCGTATGTGCAGCCATGTGAATGCAAGCCTCCGTCTCCAGTATGCTGAAAGCCACTGTAGTATTTAAATCAGCCAAGGAGGGAGGAAGACTGGGCCAAGCATTCTGGAGCTCAGCTGTGAGGCTCTAAGCCGTTGCCCTAGGGTTTTTGTCCTGCCTTTCAGGGCAAGTCTGAGGTAGTCAAAGAATCTATTCATGGTCGGCGCTCCCCCTGCCAACACACCCATACAGCCCCAGTTAAGTCAGCCGAGAGCTATAGAGCCTGCCCATTTCACACGAGAATCAGACCTGCCCCTAAAGCCTGTTTCAGGGATCTCCAATGGCCAGCCCCTTCATCCTATGTACAAAATCAAACAAAAGGGTTCCGTGGCCAATTCCATGTCATATAAGGCTGACGAGAACTTTAAATTTTAGACGAAAGCCAGCAACATTTGCAAGGATTTGGTGTCCAGGCATAGAAATAACTGGATGACAATGTCAACAATGTGCCATCCCAGCATTCCCTCACTAAGGTTCCCTTCATGCTTGAACAGACAGTTCAACCTGAAAATGTCTCATGATTAAGTCTCTAAACAAAGAAACCTAATCATGCTGATCATCCGAGGCAGGCGAAAGGGGAATCTCACTAGAGTGTTATGTCTAAAGAAGACAACATTTCTTAACCACAGTCATTGCTTCGAACTAATCAAGAACATTACCTCAACATTTTAAATTAAGCAGATAAGGTCAGGAAAGAGTGATATCTTGTGAGTGAGGCAGATGTGATACCAGTAGTTCATCAGATGTTACTGCAGTTTATTCCAACAGGACCCACAAGTTGGTCTTGAGATAAGGCTGCTACACATTTCAGATGACTTGTGCTTTTGCTTGGCTTTAATCTAATTTGATGCTTGCCAGAACATTGTGACTCCTTAACAAGTACAATTGGTTTATGAGGGTAACTGAGGGAAGTAGGGGGCATCCAGAGGTTGCATTATTACCAATGCAAAGTTCCAATTTCATGGGACACTTGTATGAAAAGAATGAAACTATTATTGCTAACATCACTAGCGGCAATGCTCAGTCAAGGACAAAGTTTGCCCACCAAATGTAGAATTTTTCACACAGTCAAAATGACAATTTTGGCAAATCTGTTATCTTAGTGCCTTGTAAAAAAAAAAGTTCAGGGTTTGACCTCAGTTTTTAGTTAGTTTAGTTTAGTTTTTAGACACCATATTTGAAGTTCTGGCCTGCCAAAGTCAGCAATGTGTTTTCACAATTATGCGACGTTGGAGCTTGAAGGTGAACTCATCTTCATGTGCGTTCCAATATGGACATGAATTGGCTGAAAACAATGCGCTTTATGCTCATTTTCCTTGTTTTATTCACCGTAATTTTCTTACTATAAGCCGCTACTTTCTTCCTTCATTTTGAATCCTTAGAGTCCAGTGCGGCTTATTTACTGATTTATTTCGGTTACTAGGTTACACTTTATTTGAAAGCGGCATCATAAGAGCCTCGTAATTATGACATGACACTATCATTTGTGTTACTGAATGCATCCGGCAAATGATGTCACTAACTCCATTTATGTCCAGCTCTGATCTCTTACATCCATTCAAAAGTGACAAAATTTGCCGGATAACAATAAATGACATCTGTTATAATCATTCATTAATGCTCATGACAGTGTCATGTCATAATTATGATTGTCTAATGACGGTCTTATGGCGCCACTGTCAAGTAATGTGTTACCAAATACCATAACTACCAATTAATGAAACAATTGGAGCAGTAACTGAAGAAATAATTAGCACAGAAAATGAATTTTGATTGTTATTTACATCTGTAGCGCTGCAATGCATGCTAGGAGGGCATGTTGGGCAACAACAATGTTGACAGCAGGTGGCAGAAGAGGTTGACTGTCTCCCACAAGGGAGCAGTGATGGCCAAATGAAGCTTCTTGAAGCAATGAAATTTTGCAGCCAATTGTTTCAAAGCTTCATGGTGGTTCATTTGGTTTTATGACAGTCGTATGATGCCGCTGTCAAAGTGTTACTGGTTAATATCTTTTGGGGTAAATATCCCATAATACAGTAAGGGCAGCTTATAGTCCAGTGCGGCTTATCTATGAACAAATGTGGTTTTTGTGTCAAATTTGGTGGATAGCGGCTTATAGTCAGGCGTGCCTTATAGTGCGAAAATTACGGTATTTTAATGTTCAGTATTTCCCATTATGTGCTCGTAATTGTGGCACAAATCTGACCCCAGGGGTCGGCAACCCAAAATGTTAAAAGAGCCATATTGTACCAAAGAAAACAAAAAAAACAAATATGTCTATAGTCGCATAAAATTAAAAGCCATATAATGAAGGCAACATATGCTGTATGTATCTATATTAGATATATTAGCCTACTATCAAAATGACTAAGTTAGCTGCAAATACATAATGAGCCTTCATGACTAAATGTTTATTTTCCCTGCAGTGCATCCTCCAGAGTATGACGCACCACATGACTACTCTGTTGTACGATGCCGCCTCAAGTTGAACTTCTTAAGAATACTAATGAATTTGAAGAATGTTTGTCATCCAAAATAAACGATATGAAAAAACAAATATATATGGCTGAAAACACAGACAAGACTGAAAAAGAAGTTTCTGCTCTTGCACTCCTCTTTAAAAGAAACTGCTCCATTTTAAGCCAAAACAACTGTTGTGTTTGATAGAACAATATGTCTATAAGCTGCCATGGCAGATTCATCGCGCATTAAGCCCCCAACTATTTTTAATTTGTCCGTTTTATCCTGGAAACCCCCGTTTACAGACGTCGCGCAAACGCTTTGTTTCAACCCAGCCATAAATCCAAGGTAATTAATTAGATCTTTTATTCAAAATGTCTGTCATTTTTAGCTTAGAATCATTAATTGATGTCTAATATTTTGTTTTTAAAGAAAAAACGGCTTTAAAAAATTATTCACTCACCTATTTTGAAGTTTTAAACAAATTACGTCACAATGAAAAAAAATGGTGTCTGTAAAAAAGTCACAGATATCTACCACATAAATATCGCTTAATTGTATTTTTTTTTTTGTTAGTTGCATTTTCTCCAGTATGTTAGATGATAGATAATGGATCCAAACAAAGAAAAAAAAAAAAAAAACGTTTTCTCATTTTCTCCAGTATGTTAGATGATAAATAATGGATCCAAACAAAGAAAAAAAATTTTTTTTTTAAATGTTTAAAAGGTTAAATATATGAAAAAGAAAATCTCGACCACTCCTTGATGTCTGCGATTTCTGTATCGCGACCCGTGTTATATTACCATGTTTCACCCATAAAATCTCCAAAAAATCCAGCTGTGGCCATTCAGAGCTGTATCTTGACACTCAGATATACATGCTACACGGAGTTTTGGGATCGAAACAAGGTAAGTACGCGATAATATCTCGTTAAAGTCATGGTGTCTGTAATTCTGCTCTCGCGTGCGCTCACCTCCAGATAGGGTGTTGTTGTTTAATTTTTTTTTTTTTTTTTCAAATGCCTTCCTGTTCAAAATTCCTCTTCCCCCAGAAAATTGAGATGTTAAGCTTTCCAATGATGTATCACAAATGCATATAAGAAAATTTTGAGTTTGGCCAAATTGGGGGTCTCAGAGCAGAACTTCAAGTCACCTGAGTGTTTTCCGCCATATGCCCCATCTTTTCCCTTTTTCCAACATTTTTGAAAAAGCTTCAGGGCAGCGTTAAAGAGCCGAATGCGGCTCTAGAGCCACGGGTTGCTGACCCCTACCATAGAGTCAAGTTATGGTGTCCCCCTGAGTGGCAGCACAAATAAATATTGATTTTGCTTTTTAATATCGCTTTATGTCAAAGGAAAACTCTCCTGTAAGTTACTACTGATATATATTGGCTCACAGCTTCAATGTGGATTCCATGGAAACATAATATATTACTGGACTAGGGATGTCCCTATCGCAAATTTTTGCAACGGAGTCCGAGTTACCTGATTTTGGGAATCTGACGATACCGAGTACCGATCCGATACCGAATTCTTATTTGAATAAGAGTTTCAAACATGTTACAGTGCTGTACTTTTTACAGTACTTCCTCTTTCGCTTTTCTTGGAAGTGTTTTGGAGTATATAACGTATATATTTTTGTATTTTTTTGGCAATGTCATTGTATTTCTGGATTATTTTGTCACTTTTTAGCCCTTAAAAAGTAAATGGTAATGAAACTAGGCCTGAACGATATTGGAAAAAACTATCATTGCGATTTTCGGGGGGTTTCCGATACATTGCGAAATTATATTGCGATATTAAAACTAGAAGAATTTTCACCCGATAACTTGAATAGCTCTGTTTGGGATAGGCCTGAATGATATTAGAATAAATTAACATTGTAATGTAAATTGCCAAGGCTCCACACTTACTTTTTGCTTTGGTTGCACTGCTGCATCTAACTTTTTCTTGAGGGGGAAACCAACATAAAATGTAGGCGCACCGAGATTTTTCATTGCATCACCTTTAACGCCATAAATGTAATCACTCTCCAAAAGTTTCATATCATTCATATGAGTGAGTTCGCTTAAATTCACTCACATTTGATGCTAACGCTGCCAAGAACAGCCCCTCACTTACACAATGAGTTGCCACAGACTGGGCTACCGCTCGTGTAACAAGCTAAACGTTGATTAACACATTTGTGCCTTTGATCGTAAAGCAACTGAGGCTTCGATGGCGAGATCAAAGCTACAAACCTGTCAATCATTGTTAACTTTAAGTAACAAACGCAAGATGCACTGCGGAGGGAGGGTGAGAGGCTGTAGGAGAATGAAACAGAAATACATTTACAGTATACAGTATATTTTAATTAAAAAAAAAAAAAACAATTCTTTTCAACTGATTCTGATCCTCTGAAAAATGGCGCAATCGGCCTGATTTCCATCCACGTGATCGGATCGGGACATCCCTATATCAGACTGTTTTAAATCCTTCAGCAGATATTTAAACAAGTTGACATTTCGATGGATGGTTTCATGAGTATAATTACTTTAATACATTGTACTTGACCTTTCTTTCATTGGCTGCTGTAAAGTTGCATGACCACTGCTGGAGCAAACTCAGTGGGAACCAGGTAAGGTGATTTATAGGATTAACATGAACTACAGCTGCTCTGCTTGCTGTCAACTACTCTTCCTCGACTGATATCCATCCACTTCTTAATTTAGTATGACCACTAGAACCTCACTGATATGAAACACATACTGTATGACATGGCCTTTAGCTATCCCTCCGTGGAAGGAGTGTATGAGAGGCAAGGGGAAGCCCGATAGAAATCTTAGCAGGACTGATGTGACATGTATGTGATTTGATAGCTTCCTGCTGTTTACTGATTGGGCTGTGAGAGGCATGGCGCTCTGTGGGAGACAAGAATCCCTCGATAAGTGAGTGCCTCAAGGTCTGGAAGTGGGCCCACTACAGGATAACAGGCAAGGAATAGCAGGACCCATATCTGCCCCAGTTTCTGATCCCTCCACCAGCATATCGTCAACAATCTCCCTTGTATTGCCTGCGCTCTCTCCCTCTTCTGCTGCTGCATGTAGAGTTTAAACTGAAAACAGCTGCTTGGAATACCAGACTGCTGAAACCCTGTTTAGAGCATTTTCTTTTTCTTCCTGCTGTACAATCACATTTTATTAGCATGGATTGAGGAGTTTAAAGTACAATTATGAAGGGAAAGCATTTTTTTATATGATATAGCCAAGAGCTTTGCCACCCCAAACCCTCTGAAAAACAATTTGTCTTAAAGAAAAACAAGTTCTTCTGAACCAATTGTTACCAATTACTGGTTTTGCATAATGAAACTATGCTTTCATTTTTCAAAGAAAAATGAGAAGAAAATAGCTAATAAGATGAGATGGCATGGCCGTAACATAAACCCGCTGCACACCGACTGATGCTTGCCAAAACAACAGAACTGTTGGCAATAGGGGCTGGGCAAGTAGTTTTTATGAATAGCAGGCAGTCCTGGTTTTGTTGTGATTAAATGTTGAATAAATTACTGATGCATAGTGTCATCTGTCTTCTTCTTTTTTCTTCGAGTTTATCATTAAGTTTTTGAGGTTGAATAAAAATAATGCACATACAAGTATTTCTGTCGCAGTGTGTTGGTCAATGTGTACGGCTCGAACACTTCGTATGATGCAGGCCTGAGACTTGCACAAAAAAGCTTTAGAATGAATTTAGCTTTGTGTACTTGCATTCACAGGAGAATTTTGATGGACTCCGATTTCATTACCACAGCATATTAGACGTTTGAGATTTGACCAAACATCATATTTAACAGTTTAAATTTAATAACAGATCAACACAGATTTTGTGTGTGTATGTTTAATTAAATTTACACCAGGGTGACACAAGAATCCTAGAAATATTGGACCATGCACTATAAATCCAAATTCAGAACAGGAAAGTCATATGAATAAATTTGTTCATGTAACATCCAGTACTACGTGTCTCCTTCTCATATATACTGTAGTTTGCAATTAATGGTGGCCGAAATGACGCCACGTTAATTTATCGCCGTATTAACAGTGTTAAAATTTTTAACACATAACGCGAAAAAAGGGGCATCCGTAGTTCAAACTAGTGCTGCAACGATTAATCGATTAACTCGAATATTCGATTAGAAAGAAATATTCGAATTAAACTTAGTTGCTTCGAGTATTCGTTTCATTAAGGTGGCGTTCTAATGGTTTATTAAGAAAGTGTTTGCATTTAGTTTTATTGATTAGAGTGGATACACTGCCCTCTGGTCCGCCTCTTTTCACATGGCTTAACCCAAATGCTCCCTGTTCAGACCAACGTAAACTAAGTTTTTCTTCTAGCTACTGTTTTTTAATGCATTCATAATTTACCGTATTGGCCCAAATATAAGGTGTTTTTTGCATTGAAGTAAGACTGAAAAAGCGGGGGTCGTCTTATATTCGCGGTCTAGACATTATACCCATTCACGACCCTAGATGGCGCCAGATATCATTGAAGCGATGTTCTGTCATGACAGATCTCAGCTACTCTCCCCATTCACGACGCTAGATGGCGCGAGATATCATTGAAGCGATGTTCTGTCATGACAGATCTCAGCTACTCTTTTTAGTTTAACCAGTTTGCAGTATTTTATTTTATTGCAATGTTTTTCCTTATTCAGATTTGTTTCAAGACTACAGTTACATTTAGACTTCACTTTGATGGTTAATGCAATTATTGCAATTTTGTTGTTTTATCACAATAGATTGGTTTATTTACATTTCAAAAACCAGAAGCCATTAATTCACGAATGTGATTGCACTTTAGTTTACATATTTAAATGTTCAGATATTAAGATTTGAATGAGGCAAAATAACATGCTTTTTCTCTCAAATATATTGTTTTAATCATTTGTTTCAGATGTACTGTAATTATTTTCTGTATACAAATTAATTTGGTGTTCAAAAAGTCTTTTTTCAAACTTGAGTCTTGAAAAAGAGAGGGTCGTCTTATAATCAGGGCCGTCTTATATTCGGGCCAATACGGTAGTTTATAGGTGTATTTAATCGTTTTTTTGTAGGAACATGTGTCTGAACTAATGCTGTAATGATTAATCGATTAACTGGAGTATTCGATTAGAAAAAAATATTCAAATAAAATGTTGCCTCGAGTATTCGTGTAATTAAAGTGGCATTGTAATGTTTTATTTTGAAAGTGTTTGCATTTAGTTTATTGATTTGGGTGGATACATTGCCCTCTGCAAGTTTTTCTTTGGGCTAATGTTTTTTAATACATTTGTAATTTAATTTATATGTATATTTAGCCGTTTTTCGTGGGAATATGAGTCTGAACCATTTGTTAAGAGCATTGGAGAAAAAAAAAGTTAGCATTTTATAGCATTTAAGCTAGCAGACTTTTGCCATGTAAGTTAGCCAATTGTTCTTTTGTTGTACATAGATTCTTATTTATTTTATTTTTAATACCGTTTGAGGCTCAGCTCAGGTATTTTAAATTTTCATGTTCCTTTTCCGATTACTCAATTATTCGAACTAACTAGTTCATCGATTAATCGACTACTAAAATAATCAAACCCCTGAAAAAAACTGTGCCGAAACAACAAACAATTACAACGATTGGCAGGCAAGCTGTTGAGGAAAAACTGGTTTGTGATTCATTTACACGTGTGTTTTTCAACCAGCAAGCGACCAATAAGAGTATCCACAGCATGTTTCGAACAGAGTCACCGTTGCTGACCATGAACCAAAACACGGTAATAAATGAACATTTTACTTCACACAGGCATGCACTTGCAAAATGCATAAAAGTTGTTGGCCAATTTTAAACACAGTCCAGCTAACGGTTCAGACCTAGGACAAAAACAGCAAAAGCACGGGCTACAAGGGGAGTCGCTATTCTAAGATGTCCTAACCAGGTGGAATTCAGCTATTGACATGACAAAGAGTGTCCACAAAAACAACAACCACTGAGAAAGAGATGTAAATTTATAATACCAACAACATCTGAAACGGACAACTTACACAAGTTATAAATACTACTTTAGCCCGGCAGGTATAGTTGTTTTATATTAGTCATTATGACAGTTTGTATGGGGGGGGGGGGGGGGGGAGCTGCGTGTGTGTATGTGTGAGAGTTACGGTAGATGGCAGAAAGTAGGAAATGGAGGAAAGAAATATGGTTTGAGTGTGTTTGGGTGTGTGTAAAAGCAAAGTGAATGTGTTAGAGGCACTTTGAAGACCTTTCAGGTTTCTGTAAAGGGCTATAGAAATACATTTCAAAATTTGAATAATAACAGTGACAGTATATGGCAGAATAAATTTATAGGAAATGTAAGAAGGGGTGTGTTGGGCCGGTGCGTGCAATCAGTGTCATTTCAGTAAATATTTTTTTATTTTATTCTACTCTGTGCAGAAAAATGACTGAATCTCTGGGAAGTCAGAAGTATGTGTCATGTTCTAATGGTCGGTGGTCCTTCCTTATTTGTGCCATGTGTATCGAGTGATGGAGCGCTCTGAAAACGACCCTGCCTACGTAGTCCAATTGAAGTCCATGTTTCAAAACGTCCTAAAGAAGCAAAAACAGATCATACATTTTGAACATATCTAACCCAAGGAAGAACCTTCATTCCTAGGAAGAAATAAAAAAAAAAAGACACCTACTTGCTAAGTCTAAAGAATAATTGTTGTCTATTTTATTTTATAATGGGCTACAATGGAAAGAAAAACATTGGTGCACTTTGTTATGAGTAAAGGCTTGTGGAAGGTATATTTTTTTCCCTACCAAAAAGCAGTTTTTTTTACTTCTTGAAGTTTGAGAAAAACTAATTTTGCAATTAATCGAATAATTAATTACAGGAATAATGTGACTAGTTACTATGCAGAATAGAAATTGTTGGCCAGCACTATTTGTAATGATTATACTGGAAAAATATACCACATCTAAAATTATTCATTTTTTGTTTTTTAAATTACTAAAGCTTTATATTTACTTATAACAAGCACGGAAAAAATCTCAAAATAAGCCTTTAAACCTTATCTTGGGTGGCCGTGGCGCAGTGGTTGGCTCGATTTGACCTGGGACCAAAGAGACAGAGTTTTTGATTCCTGGCTATGACTGCCCACTGTCAAAGTGCCTTTGGGCAATACACTAAACTAGAGCTGAAACGAATACTCGAGCAACTCGAGTAACTCGAGTTTAAAAACTGATCCGAGTAATTTTATTCACCTCGAGTAATCGTTTATTTTGACAGCTCTAAGCATCACGTTTTGCTCGGACTACTTTTAATGCGGGACAACGCGCTGATGTCACGTGCGTAGAGGAAGAAGCAAAAAACAAACAAACACTGCAGCCGACAACCGCTACAAACGACGCCGACGTTGCTAAATACTAGCCCGCTCATGCTACGTTAGTGGCAGCTAGCGTCCAATGAGTCTCATAGAGATCACATTTATGTTGAACTAGATGCGCAGTGACAGACTAGGCCGCGTCTGGGCAGCGTTAGCAAACAGCCGCCATCTTAAAGCAGTAGAGCGCTAAACGCTAATAAAGAGCGCTAAGCGCTAATATATAAGATTAACGTTACTGTCACTACTAGCTCACCTTACGTTAGCACTGCGGAGGGCTAGGTTTCAATTAATTAAGACCGCTTTCGATGCGTGGCTAACGTGTCTTACATACAGGCTTTAACATAACATAGCGTTGTGGAGTGATGAGGGTGTCAAATAAAAACTCAATAATGCTAACTATCAATTTTAGCTCAGTAGTCATTGCTGGATAAAACACCAAGTAGCACTAGTCCCTAATGTGCTCCAATACAGCCTGTATCATACATTTATTTTGAACGGTGCAAAACTCAAAATCCTATCAGGACTTACAGTTTAGACTAACTTAAAACTTAACTAGAACTTAAAAATGGCTTGACACAAATAGAAATTGAATTGAAAAACGTGGGAAAAAATCCTAACTTTTAAGTGATGTGTGTTATCAAGCGTAAAGACATTTTTAGGTGTGTTTATATATATATATATAATATATATATTTTTTTTAAAATAAGATCTAAAGGTTTTTTGAGTGAAAGCAGTGAATTAGTCATTTTTTAAAATTCTAGTTACATCTGAGATGCAATTGTTGGCTGTTTTCAACAATATACATCAAAAATAAAGACATTGATTGACTGAAAATGATAAAATGTCTTGTTTTGTCATGTATATCTATAATTGCTCTTCACCTAAAAATATATTTGTTTTATTCGATTACTCGATTAATCGATAGAATTTTCAGTCGATTACTCGATTACTAAAATATTCGATAGCTGCAGCCCTACACTAAACCCTAATTTGCCCCTAGTGGATTGGCATCACCTGGTATGGCAACATCATGATTGGTGCGTAAATGTGTGCGTGATGGGTGAATGTGAGCTAATGTAAAGCACTCTGGGAATGGCAAAATAGGTACAGTCATGTGAAAAAAATTAGGACACCCCATGAAATATTCAGTTCTTTATTAAGAAATGTTCACATACCAATGTCTGATCTTGTTTTTCTTTATCTTTGGGAAAGAAAGTGATTTAATTGCAGGTAAACAACAAAAATTAACATTGTTTTACTCATTAAACCAAACATATCAACTAAAATGCATATTCTAACTGAGTTAGGACACCCTACCACCTAATAGCTAGTGTTACCCCCTTTGGCTGAAATAACTTCAGTGAGATGCTTTTAGTAGCCATTTACCAGTCTTTGACATCGGTCTAAAGAAAGTTTGCCCCACTCCTCAACGTAGAATACTTTCAGATGTGAGATGTTTGAGGGATTTCTTGCTTGTACAGTCCATTTCAAGTCAACCCACAGCATCTCAATGGGATTAAGAGCTGGGATTTGACTCGGTCATTCCAGGACTCTCTTCCTTTTCAGCCAGTCCTTGGTGGATTTAACGGTATGTGTTGAGTCATTGTCATGATGCAGGGTCCAGTTTCGCTTCAGCTTTTCATTTTTTCACAGATGATCTCACATGTTCCTCAAGTACCCTCTGATACATGATAGAATGATAGAATTTATGCTGGATTCTATGATGGTTAGCTGGCCAGGTCCTGCTTTAGCAAAGCATCCCAAAACCATTACACCTCCACCTCCTTGCTTCACAGTTGGTATAAGGATCTTTTCCTGGAATGCTGTATTGGGTTTACGCCAACCATGTCCTCTGTTCTAGTGTCCAAATAAGTCAATTTTAGATTCATCTGTCAAAAGAACATAATTCCAGAAGTCCTGGTCTTTGTCTACATTCACTCTGGCAAACTTCAGTCTGGCCTTCATGTTCTACTTTGAGAGCAAAGGTTTCCTCCTTGCACACCTCCCATGAAGGTTAAACTTGTGAAGTCTCTTTCTGATTGTAGAGGCATGCACTTTCACATCTACAGTAGCAAGAGCCTGCTGTAGGTGATAGGGTATCCTAGCTTTTTCCTTAGTTAGAATATGCATTTTTGTTGATATATTTGGTTTAACAAGTAAAACAATGTTAATTTTTGTTGTTTATCTACAATTAAATCACTACATCTACAGTAGCAGGAGCCTGCTGGAGGTGGTAGGGTATCCTAACTTTTTCCTTAGTTAGAATATGCATTTTTGTTTTTATATTTGGTTTAAGAAGTATAACAATGTGATTTTTTGTTGTTTAACTACGATTAAATCACTTTCTATTCCAGAGATAAAGAAAAACAAGATTAGACAGTGGAACATCTTTTAATAAATAATATTTAATGGGGTGTCCTATTTTTTTTCACATGACTGTAAATGCGCTATATAGGTATTCTCCATTTAATGAAATGATACATTTGATCTTATTTTAATTATGATGAATTATTTTTTTTACGAGAAACTACACATTTTCTAATTTGCAAAAACTTTAATTTTTCAGTGTATCCGATCAAAGTTTTCAGAATCCTCTTCTGTCAAACCCACAAGAGCTAAATGCCACACTGATCTGCTGATCTCTATGAATGTAAGCTGATAACGCATAACCTGTGTAGATAAGAAATCTACAGTGCTTTGTTAGAGGAATAAATTAGATTGGGTTGTTTTTTCATGGATATCTCTGGAAGAATATGTCTATTTTCTTATGAAATTATACAGTCTACATCATATTTTAACAGCTATGAATAGAAAATATAAAAGAGACGGCAGAGCAATCTCAGGCGACTCAAGTTCACCTTTGTCTAACACCAAAGTTGTCCATAATGTTCACATGGCAGAACTATGTAGCTAAAACCCCAGACTGTGTAGTTGCATTTGCCAAACGTGAAGAGGAAAAACACATCAATCGATAAAAACACATTTGCACACATATTCATGCTGTTACATCAAAGGGATTCATTGATGTCACTGAACATGGGGAGTGTGTGGCTTGAGAGGCGAAATGCTGGTGATCCTTTTCTCAAAGGGTGCTGAGATGCTCCTGATGGAGAAGCCAGAGTGCACTTTAAACAGAATTCCTAATGCCAGGCGGGCGGTTGGGTAGGTAGTGAACTAGCTAGGGTTGAGGCAGTCATTGACGCCACGTCTTGCTTTTCACAGAAACACACAAAAGGACCAGGACTGACACCATTTCCAACAGTTGCGCTGCATAGAAGAAGAGAACCAGTAAAGCAACGTGCGCTCCCATAAAACCCAGAAAGACAGGTTGTGCATAAACCCACAGAGGTAACGCATTATTTAAGTGTCACTTGACATGGCATCTGCTGATCTGACAGTAGTACAGAGAGTACTTTTATAAATCTGACAGGATGTAAATTGCTAATACTTGGCCCTACTTTGTTTTTCCCTATTTGAATTCAGGGTTCCAACGGGCTTTTTAAAAAAAAAAAGTCTTAAAAGTCTTATGTCTGCTAATCTTTACAAAGTGCCCTAAAATGCATTGAATTTCGTCAGGTAAGTCTTAAAATCCATTAATGTTGAATTGTGCTGCATTTGTGTGAAATTGTGTCCGAGAAATTTCCAAGCAGTAAAGAAAAATTATTGTAATTTCCACAAAACCAAACCCAATTAATTGAATTGAAATTAGAAAACATTTCGCAGGGGTGGCAACCTCTTGGTACCTCACGATAAGATATGCGATACAAAGTTCACGATAACGATGAGCTCACATTATGGCGATACAACGATCATCGAAACATTGGTCGGGAAATCATTCTAGGATATTCTACAAAACAACTAATAAACAGAAAAACAAGCTTCTGCTGTGAATTGGAATGAGTTTATCACTAGTAGACGTCCAATCCATTTGAAGTACGAGGGTGGCAGCGAATGAATGTTCGTTCATTCCTCCCACTTCTGAAGGATTGAACGTCTATGGCCATGAGTGGCAACCAATGCCAGCCAACGAGGTAATTTTTTTCAACTTCCGGTTGATTTTGGGGCATTTTATGGGTCACTACCGGTTCATTTTGGGGCATTTTATGGGTCACTTCCTGTTGATTTTTGGTTACAGAACAGGAAGTGACCCGGAAATCTCCCAAATGAATAGGCAGTGAGTGACTCAAACGCAACTGGAAGTTACCTGTAAATGCCCTAAAATGCACAGAAAGTGACCTGTAAAACCTCCGAAAATTGAGAAGAGTGACTGTGAATGCTCTGGTTTCGAATGAACGAACCTTCATTTGCCCCTCCCAGTCTAAATGGATTGGGGTTCGAGCACCATCAATGGCACCCATAGAGTTAACTGAGACACTGTTATGGTGGAGGACTTTGGTAGCAACTTGTTGGTTCCTTTTTTTTTTTTTTTTTTTTTTTGATTTTAAACATTGACACCTTATTAAAACGATATCTCGAGTCTTGGCAGGAGCATATCAATAACCTTTTGGGATACAAAGTATCACGATATATCACCATTTCAATATTTTGTCACACCCCTTCCATTTAGTGGGGAGGAATTCCCGCGATTGGTTTTATTGATGTCATTTATAATGTCACTTTTCTGTTGGTTTGTGTGCTATGGGCACCCTGTGTGATTCATGAATAAAGATCCTATATCGACATAATGTATATATATACATATATATATATTCATTTCTTGAAACCAGTAGAAACCCTAACCCTATTTCTTCAGCACTTAGTAGCTGTTTTTGCTAACTAGTCAAGTAGAAAGTAAGGATCGAAGAATAAAAAAAGTCAGATAAAGCGGACTCATTTAAAGCCTCAGGTGTCAAGAAAAATGGGATTTACATAAAAAATAATTCAGAATATGTTTGGAGTTTTTACTTTTAACAGTGGTTAACTTTATTTTATATGTCATAAGAATGCTAATGCATGAGTCGCATCTGCAACAGAAACCTACACGTGTAGCCTTAGCCTACGCGTACACTAAGACGGATAATTTTTTTGCCTTGTATATTCGGACAATATTTTAGACCTGTCCGCACTCTGAACCAGAAGCTTATCTTTTTTCGGGATTATTCGATGTTTTTTCCGGACATTTTCAAGCGTAAGATTTAAAAGCTCTTTCAGTTTTAAAAAGAAGCGCAGGAAAGCCGCATCTGTACCATTTGCCTTCATTGTTTACAATGCTGTAATGCCATACAAAAAATGGTGTGCTCTATGATGTCACTTCCTTTGTATCTGATTATTATATGGATGTTGCGGCTATACTAGGCGGCAGGTCCGAAGTTTATGAAATTACACGGCCACCTACCCCATATAATAAAATCCGGACAAGAGGTACATTAGTGTAGCCGACAAGCCGTATAGTCTAACAAATTACACGTTTAAGGCCACTGTCTGTCCTAGTGTAGACATAGCCTGAGTTGCCTAACTGTTTTATAATCCTTGCTTAGATTATAACTGGGTACCTGATTATAGCTCTTGTATTACTGAAGTAAGCATGACATTAGTGCTGCAACGATTAACTCGAGAAGTCGATTAGAAAAAAATATTTGAAATCAATTTTGCTGCTTCGATTATTCATTTAATTAAAGTGGCGTCGTAACGGTTTGTTTTGAAAGTGTTTGCATTTAGTTTGATTGATTTGGGTGAATAAACTGCCCTCTAGTCATCCTCATTTCACATGGCTGAATCCAGCTGCTCCCTGTTAAGACCAACTTAAGCTAAGTTTTTGTTTGAGCTAATGTTTTTTTAATGCATTCATAATTTAGTTTATAGGTCTATAGCCATTTTTTGTGGGAATATGTGAACTATTTGTTAACAGCAAAAAAAAAAAAAAAAAAAACGAGCGTTTTATAGCATGTAAGCTAGCGGACTTTTGCTATGTGAGTTAGCAAATTGTTCTTTTGTTGTAAATAGATCCTCATTTTAGGGGTGCACGATATCCATTTTTTCAAACCGATACCGATATCAATAACTTCCTGGTCCTCAAAGCCGATACCGATACGATAACCGTTAATATATATATAATTTTTGAATGTATATTCACATGGGTTTTTGAACACGTGTAGGCCAAAAATACTACTGGTGGATTCAGCATAGACTTGCCTTTGACCTAACCAGAATTTTCATGATGACGTGAACATTATTATAATGAAAAAAACAAAGACGAGAACAGTTTTGACTTCAAATAGAGTGCCCATATTTATTTTTTCAAATAAATCAAATTTGAGTCAATCACCATCAATTAGTAAATATTATTGATGATGTGTTCCCCTGAACAATGAGCGCTGAACTCAAACAAATATAAACCAAACAGGTATTGTGCTTTGTCAGCAGATTAAACATTCGGTGCCAGAGGAGAGGAGACTTTTGTGGTCTTGGTCCATGAAACAACTCAAACGCACACATCCCAATCCACCGACACCGTGCCAAAATTAATATCGATAGGCCCGATAATATATAATGTTATTGGATTTATTGGGATGACGTCATAATTCCTATTATCGGACTGATTATCGTGCACCTCTACCTCATTTATATATATTTTTAAATCGTTTGAGGCTCAGCTCAGGTATTTTCATTTTTTATGTTCCTTATTCCATTACTCGATTATTCAAACTAACTAGTTTATCGATTAATCGACTACTAAAATAATCGATAGCTGCAGTCCTATATGACATTACAAAAGCATGCATGTTGGATTAGTTGAAGAGGAAATGACCCCAAGTTCTGAACTGTTATTTGTCACTGTATGCCCTTTGACCCTCATGAGGACAAGCAGCATAGATACTGGATGGATGGATGGATGGATGGATGGATGGATGGATGGATGGATGGATGGATGGATGGATGGATGGATGGATGGATGGATGGATGGATGGATGGATGGATGGATGGATGGATGGATGGATGGATGGATGGATGGATGGATGGATGGATGGATTGATGGATGGCATACTGAATAAAATAATTGGATGTATTTGATGTATTGAATTGAATATTAGCAAATATTTAAAACAGCAAACACATTTTTGTGGTTGCTGCCAATGGGTCTCTAATTAATCAGTGCCATTAAACCGATGCAGATGTTTAACATTGATGAGAAAATATTTTAAAAACTAAAAAGCCAGTCAAAATGGTGGCTCTGTTGACACAGTGCTTGGCTGAAAAAATATTTGCACTCTAGCATTCAGATTACTTGCAGCAGAGGAATACAACACTAGGGGTTGTTATAATATGAGCGCTGGACACTGTTGCCTCTGTTGCAAAGAATCCACAGGGCTTCACCTGAACACGCCGTCAGCACCTCCTCTAACCCTCGCAGACTTTACACACACAAACGTGCTCCACGCATGAGTGCACGCGTACGCACGCACGTATCAAGGTGAATAGAGTGCGCAACCTGATGAAAAGACGCCTCCACACAAACAGCATTTGCTTTTGTAGGGAGAGGCCCTTTTATTCATCAGGACAATGTCTGTGTTGACTTTTCTTTGTCTGTTTTAAGCAGTAAACGCAACAGAGGGGGGGTGGGGGGGAGAAGTCGGAGAGGCATGCAATTGTAGCCTCTGACAAGTTCAGACTTACACAAGCTCTCCATTCATAGCTCAATCTCCCACAAAATTCTATTCAACAATCATGCTCATGTGTTTGTATGTTCGATGTAGATATATTTGAGAGGCTAACCTCGCTTTTGCTTACTCGCAACTTCTCACACACAAGAGGTATTTCGCCCTTTGGTGGCGATGATGATGATACTTGCGGAATTGTTTCAAAGTGCTGATGAGGCTGTCAGACGTGACCGTAGAGCAGATTCAGCCATTAAATCTGGCAGCGCTCTGTCACTGCTGGGACAATGAGGTGACGATCGTGTCAGTGGATTGACAAACAACAAGCTGGATTTAGACTCAGTAGGACAAACCTCCGCCTCTGAACAGGCAGGCGTCTGGTGGAACATCTCTGCAAACATAAAACCTCCTCCTCAGCCCTCGCTGGATTACAACGGAATGTCAGCTCGGAATGGGCTTTAAATCAGTTATGCTTGGCCCTCAGGGGAAGTCTGAGCTGATCCCATGTAGCCCGTCTCTCATTGCTCATGATAGGCTCGCCACAGCCAAATTTAAAGCCTCCACACCCAGAAAAATCATTGGCTTATTACTCTACTATATTTCACAATATTTACCATATCCAATTTATATTTTGTAAGGTGGCTAAACCTCTAAAATGATGCATACATATTAATCGGGCTATATGAAAACAAAAGCAAGCCAACACACATTGTTGGACACGTAAGCACAACAAAACTTTAGATTACCTTTTAAACCTCTTAATTGGCAGCTCTCGGCATGCAAACACAGGCAAAAGATCACATGATCTGTGTGCAACTTGAGCATATCTCATGTTGCACAAACATACAAATAACTGCACATAAAACAAACTTGTCGGGCCCAAAGCAACACGACACAATAAATAAACCATGCCCAGGCCAATGGATTGTTTGTTTCTTCAGGCTCAAGGGATGACAGCACATTTCAGGGTACCCTTGGGACAAATCTTATCTCACAAGACATTCTGTTTTTTCTACAAATGTGTGTGATAAATGTAACTGTAAAAACCAAAAGAATAACTCTCACCCAAACATCAGAGAAGGCTGTTGGACGAATTATATCATGGTACTTTTCTCAAATTTCTAAAAGAAAACCAAACCCCGGGTTTCAATGTGGGAAAACCTCGCGATACGATACGATTTGCGATACAAAGCTCGCGATAACGATGATCTGACGATATTGCGATACAACAATTATCGAAATATTGGTCAGGAAATCATTCTAGGATATTCTACAATCAACTTATAAACAGAAAAACAACATTCTGCTGTGAATTGGAATGAGTTTATCACTTGTAGACGTCCAATCCATTTGAAATGGGAGGGTGGCAGCGAATGAACGAATGTTCATCCCTCCCACTTCAAACGGATTGAACGTCTATGGCCGTCTGTGGCAGCCAATGCCAGGCAATGAGGTAATTTGGGGCCATTTAAGGACATTTACCTGTTGATTTTCAGTTACTTCCTGTTGATTTTGGGCTATTTTATCGGTCACTTCCTGTTTATTTTGAGTTACAGAACAGGAAGTGACCTGGGAATCACTCATATGAATAGGCAGTGACTCAAACTCAACAGGAAATGACCTGTAAATGCCCTAAAATAAACAGCAAGTGACCTGTAAATAGAGGTGTGACAAAATATTAAAATGGTGATATATCATGATACTTTATACCCCAAAAGGTTATCGATATGCTCCTGGCAAGAATCGAGATATCGTTTTAAAAAGGTGTCAATTAAAAAAATAAATAAATAGACTGGGAACATTCGTTCATTCAAACCCAGAGCATTCACAGTCATTCGGTCCGATTTTCGGGGTATTTACAGGTCACTTGCTTTTCATTTTAGGGCATTTACAAGTCATATTCTACAAAAAAAAAAAACTAATAAACAGAAAAACAAGCTTTTGCTGTGAATTGGAATGAGTTTATCACTTGTAGACGTCCAATCCATTCGAACTGGCAGGGTCACTTGCTGTTTATTTTAGGGCATTTACAGGTCATTTCCTGTTGAGTTTGAGTCATTACCTATTAATTTGGGTGATTCCCAGGTCACTTCCTGTTCTGTAACGCAAAATAAACAGCAAGTGACCCATAAAATACCCCAAAATCAACAGGAAGTAACTGAAAATCAACAGGTAAATGACCTTAAATGGCTCAAAATTACTCATTGCCTGGCATTGGCTGCCACTGACGGCTATAGACGTTCAATCCGTTTGAAGTGGGAGGGATGGCAGCGAATGAACGAATGTTGCCACATTGCCACACTCCCAGTTCGAATGGAATGGACGTCTACAAGTGATAAACTTATTCCAATTCACAGCAAAAGCTTGTTTTTCTGCTTATTAGGTTTTTTTTGTAGAATATTCTAGAATGATTTCCTGACCAATGTATCAAAAATCATTGTATCGCTATATCGTCAGATCATCGTTATCGTGAGCTTTGTATCACAAACCATATCGTATCGTGAGGTACCAAGAGGTTCCCACTCCTACCTGTAAATGCCCTGAAAATGGGGCAGACTGACTGTGAATGCTCTGGTTTCGAATGAACGAACGTTCCCAGTCTAAATGGATTGGGCGTCGAGCACCGTTAATGCAGCCTTAGAGTTAACAAACACTACCAAGATAGCAGACCGACGTTGAAAAGATGTTGGATCAACATTCCGCTGTTTATCTTATATCGTTCAATCAACGTCACTTTTGCACCCTCAATTAATGTTGTTTCAGTGTTAAAATCCTCACAAAACCTAAACGTCATTTCGATTAGGGCTGCAGCTATCGATTAATTTAGCAGTCAATTAATCGATGAACTAGTTAGTTTGAATAATCGAGTAATCGGATCAGGAACATGAAAAATTAAAATGCACGAACTGAGCCTCAAATGGTATAAAAATAAATAAATAAATAAATGAGCATCTATGGACAACAAAAGAGCAATTGGTTAACTTACATAGCAAAATTCCGCTAGCTGGAATGCTATAAAATGCTAAAAAAAAAAAATTTACAATCCTCTTAACAAATGGTTCAGACACATATTCCCACAAAAATGGCTAAATATACCTATAAACTAAATTATGAATGCATTAAAAAACATTAGCTCAAACAAAAACTTAGCTTACGTTGGTCTTAACAGGGAGCAGTTGGATTCAGGAATGTGAAATGAGGCAGACTAGAGAGCCTGTGTATCCACCCTAATCAATAAAACTAAATGCAAACACTTTCAAAATAAACCATTACAACGCCACTGGAATTAAACGAATACTCGAAGCAATAAAAATTAATTTGAATATTTTTTTCTAATCCAATACTCGAGTTGATGGATTAATCATTGCAGCACTAATTTCGATTTTAAATAATATTGGAACAACGCTGAATTAATGTTATGTTTTCGACCAAAACGCCCACTCATCCATGATTCAATGACTTTTCAATTATTTTTCCCGGTCAATCATAGATCATCTATTTGTCAACATTAGTTTGTCAACTATAAAACAATGTTAACCCAACCATCGCCTGACATACTATAGAATAACGTTGTTTTAACGTCACTTGACGTTGAAAATTTTTATGTCAACCATACTGATGATTCTGATGGAAAATCAACGTTTTTTCAATGGCGGTCTGCTATCTGAGTATTATGATAGAAAATTTTGGTAGCAACTTCTTGGTTCCTTTTTATTTATTTATTTTTTTTACATTGACACCTTTTTAAAACGACATCTCGATTCTTGGCAAGAGCATATAGATAAACTTTTGGGATACAAAGTATCACGATATATCACCATTTCGATACTTTGTCACATCCCTAAATAAGACTACCATACTTGATGTTAAAGAATGCAATAAGGAGACCCCAAGATGGCTTTTAAGTATGCTAGCTTTTGTCAGCTTGTTTTTTTTCTGCTACGGTGATGATAGATGCAGTCAGCTTGCTCTGCCCCATTGACCTCATTCTTTTTCTTTGCACATGACAAGGGTCTAAGCTTTTCACATTTTTTATTATTTCATCTAAAGAAACAAGCTAAAATTTAAATGAAAACAACTAAAGACAAATTGAATCACTCAATTAGCTAACAAGATAATACGAACGTGCAAATATGACCTACAACAGCCATGTCACATAAATGCTGTACTATATAGATCGACTTTGGTGGCCAAAATAAACAATATATATAAGCTACAAGTTGCTGTGTACGGCCCAGTGAGACCGAAGTGGCCATTTAGTTAATGAGCCCCAATGGAGACCTCCAATGAAGCCATCAAGACTGTTCAGAATAACAATGGTGAACTAACGCCTTTCTAATTGAATGGAAGGTACAGGGAGGTGAAGGGAGAGGGCCTGCAAGAATGAAAAGACGATGGAAAAAAAAAAGATGGGAGGGGGTCTTTTCAGTCTGATGCCTGCGGGCCTTAACGAAAGTACTTGTTTTTGGGGGGCGGGGGTGACAAGAGTTGGGGGATGGACAAATCTGAGGAACTACAACCAGCATCACTCTTTTTATAAGAAACTACTTTGTACAAAGTATAGTCAATTCCCTAATATAATCTGGAGAAAAACACGTTTAATTACATGAACATGGTGAATTGCGTTTATTTTAGTAGGTATCTTTAAATTATCTGAAATATCACCATTTTATGAATATTGTGCTAAACATAATAGTAACAATAACAACTAGAGCTGAAACGATTACTTGAATAATTGGAGTAACTCCATTTTAAAAATTGATCGAGGTATTTTCTCCACCTCGAGGAATCATTTAATTTTGCCAGCTCTAAGCATGATGTTTTGCCCGGACTACTTTTAATGAGGCACAACGCGCTGATGTCATGTGCGTAGAGGAAGAAGCAATAATACCTGACTGCAGCCGACAGCTACTACAAACTACGCCCACATGATGCTACAGTGGTAGCATCTGATGCGGCTCATAGATATTGCATGTATATAGGACTAGATGCGAAATGGCAGACTCGCCGGCGTTAGTAAAAAGCCGCCATCTTAAAGCAGTAGACTTCTCAGCACTAATAAATAAGACTAACGTTACTGTACCTTGCTAATGTAACGTTAGCACTGCGAAAGGCTAGGTTTCTATTAATTATGACTAATGTCGATGCATGGCTAACGTGTCTTACATACAGGATTTATTTAATCTGTAAAAACACAGCGTTGTAGAGTGATGAGGGTGTAAAATAAAAACATAATAAAGCTAACTGTCAATTTTAGCTCAGTATTCATTGATGGATAAACACCAAGTAGCAATGGCGCCTAATGTGTTCCAATGCAGCAGGTATCGTGCATTTATTTTCAACACTGCAAAAACTCAAAATTCTATCAGGACTTACATTTAGACTAATTTAAAACTCAACTAAAACATAAAAATAGCTTGGCACAAATGGAAATTCAATTGAAACATGTGGGGAAAAACATTTAATTTTTAAGTGATGTGTGTTATCAAGTGTAGAGACATTTTTAGGTAAGGAATAAGATTTTTTTTCATAAGATTTTAGGTTTTTTTGAGTAAAAGCAGTGAATTTGTTGTTTTTTCTAGTCACATCTGAGATGCAATTGTTGGCTGTTTAAAACAATGTACATCTAAAATAAGGACATTGACTGTCTAAAAATGGTTCAATATTAGGTGAAATGTCTTGTTTGCTCATGTATATTTATTAATTGCTCTTTACCAAGTAAAAACATGTTTTATCCAATTACTTGATTAATCGATCAAATTTTCGATTCCTAAAATATTCAATAGCTGCAGCCCTAATAACAAAAAAAGCATAGTATTTTTAGCATTAAAGCTACACACAGCGTGACATACTGAACAAGTCCATGCAAGCTCTCCATCAGCACTTTAAATCGCTCTCATTGAAACTTACAAAAATGGATGTGGACAACAACTGTCACAGGCACTGCAGTGTGATACATTCGGTGTGTGAGTGTGTGTGTGTCAAAGCAAAGTATTACATTGGTGAGACTATAGGGTGTGACTTCAGCAATTCCTTTATACGATCAATACACAGTGTAAAGATGCGGAGCTTATAGGTATTATTAACTATTAAAAACAATTGCATATATACAGTAGCCTTGCTAAAGATTAAAAGTTTCTGCACATTACAAACACATTCCCTGCCAAATGTTCGATGTTACAATGCATTTTCCCAGATAGCAGACAGACATTGAATATCATCAGTTTGGTTGACACGGAAATTTTCGATTGTTTCAAGTGACGTTGAAACACTGTTATTCTAAGGTATGTCAGGGGATGGTTGGGTTAACATTGTTTTATAGTTGATGAACTAATGTTGACAAATAGTTGATTTATGATTGACCGGGAAATATGATTGAAAAGTCATTGAATTATAGATGACCAGGCGTTTTGGTCGAAAACATAACATTGATTCAGCGTTGTTCCAATATTATTAACAATCGAAATGACGTTTATGTTTTATAAGGATTTCAACGTTGAAACAATATTAATTGAGAGTGCAAAAGTGACGTTGATTCAACCATATAAGATCGACAGCGGAATGTTGATCCAACATCTTTTCAACGTCGGTCTGCTATCTGGGTTTTGTCATTTGTAACCATCCAGTGATTAAGCGGTAGAAGAATTTTGAGTTATTCTATCATTTTCAGAGTAAAATGCAACTCTGCAAGACTGAACATAATTTCGATCACCCCCAAAAGGACAAAGAAGTACTTCCTCAGGAGGCCGCTCTGGGGGAACATGGCGGGCTGGCAGTGCACAAGAAACTTTTAGGCTCTGCCCAAGTGTGTGAAGTGTGTGAGAGACTACAGGAAAGAGTGTTAGAGATTAGCAAAGTTCATGGAAACTTACTGTTCTTGCACTGGGTGAAAGAGAGCCATTGGACAAGTATGGATTAGTGAGGTCTGGGATCATGAGAAAGGGGTAGCCAGGATAATGGGGGCTCTTAAAGAGACCGCCATCGTGTTGTCTTCTCAATGCTGCAAATATAAAGATAAGTAAGTCAAAACATGCAAAACTATTTATAAGTGCACACTGGACGTTTTTGTCGTTCTTACCTTCAGCAAAATAGTCTCTTGTTTTCTCATAACTTTCCGAGTCAGCTCTGGTTTGGGGACGCCTCTCTGCTTGCTGACAAGGGGCATGCGCATATACAAACTAGTTAAACTTTTCAACAAATTCAAATAAAACTCATGCAAATAAGAGAGGGGAAAAGATAAAGCCTTTTTTTTTTTCTTACCTCGGAGTCTGACGAGCTACTGTTGTTTTCCGACTCGTTTACCAACGAGGATTTCACGTCGTCCAAGTCTCTTTCTGCCGAGACATTTTCGGAAATCTTTTCCTCCTGCTCCCCTTCGTCTTTAAAGGGTATCATTTCATCATTAGCCCCCAAATCATCCCCGCCGCCTCCATTAAGCTGAGGCATTTTTGCAAAGAAGTGAAGTGGATCGACAAGGGTGGGAGAAAGAAAAAAAAACGTGGGTGCAAGAGTTAGAACAAACCACTTGTAATCAGATCGTCCAAACGGCTCAGTGGAGGGGCACAACTAACTACAAGATTATGTCCATTTTTCATCTTCTGGACGATGTCCTGACGTCCATGTCAATAATAATCCACGGTATTTGCAACAACTTGTCAAAGTGGGTCTCCTTGGAAGCGCGTGCGTCCCCACTGTGGGATGTCCTCATGTAGAGCCCCGGGGGCCACAAAAACTACAGCAGTCCAAGCCAGCAAGAGGCTCCTCGATGTACTAAAGATCCATGTGTTAGGAAACAATGGCTACAGCGCCCTCCAAAAAAAAAAAAAAGAAAGAAAAAAAAAAAAAAAAAAAACAACCGCGACAATGTGCGGCTAAACTTGCCTCCCGAAGTTTGCGCCAACGTGTTGCTGTTTTGCTCCTAAAAGAAAAAGAGTTAAGTAGGTTGTTTGAATTGTTTTTGTTTGTTCGTTCGTCAATAACGATAATAAGTCAAGAGTAGCGTGTTTTTATCTGGCCGCGGTCCCCTTTTCCCTCCACATCGTAGCCCGAGAATGCGCCCTGATAACAAGTTGGCTGCTCAAGTGAAAGAGTGCAGCCCCAGCGTGCGTATAGAGGAGGAGTTAACTGAAAACCGACACTTAATCGTCCAGCAAAACTGCTATTCTTAACCCTCGAGGCACCAGCACACAGTGAGGACATCCAGCTTTTGCGCTTCTTTAAACTTCCCACAAAATAAGGCGCACCAGCACAGACTAATGAGATGTTTTCTTAAAAAACTATTATAAATAAATAAATAGGTTAACATCCATCAATTAGGCATGTGCAGGCATAAGCGGTTTTGAAGGGAGGGGGGGGGCAGTTGGCCGAAAAGTGTCATTGCATGTAATTGACTTTCCCCATATATGATTTTAAAATGAAAAATTTTCCGGTAAAATATTGTCTATAAAAGTTGTAAAGCAATAAAACAAACAATAAAAATGAATGAAATGAGCAAAAAAAAAATTATAATGGGTTAAAATTATTTTTCGAACAGATCATGTGACTATTGTAATGATATGAGCAAATCGTGTCTGCATGTTTGATTAGAAATGTCTGCTTGTCACAGCACATGGAAGTCACAGATGCGCAGAGGCATCGCGTCCCATTAGGCAAACCAGGCAATTGCCCAGGGCCCCCAGCCAGCTGGGGCCCCCAGAGGGCCAACAGATTTAGCACTTGCAGCTTTACTGCACTGTCACAGCGACAAGTGTAGGGAGTGTTTCAATACCATGGAATCATTTGACAGATTATCAAACGATTCTGTTATCAATCCCAATCAGCACTAACCACGTCACGTAGATTATTCATGTTTAAGAAAGTCCAATCAGCTACTAATACCACATGATTGTTGAAAGAGTGACTCACTAAGTACTCTCTGAAAAGTCCTTGCCGAGTTGTTTCACGTTGATTTTCACACGCCACCTCATTATTCATGTGACTACTTAACGAAATGGTGATTTTTCCAGTCTGAGCTATTATTAGTAGCTATTAATGTCAATTAATGGGTCTATCATATTCCTCGTCAAATACTTTATCCGAAAAATATAACATATATGTATCTAAAATAATCCTAAACAATTTTATTAGCAAATTTAATACTCATTTCGGTTGGTAGTCCACCAATCAGTGGTTTTTACGGAATAATTTTAATTTAGTGGGTCGTACGGCCAATCTGACTACTGATTTCACACAAAGGTACATACCTCCGCATCCAATGGTGGTATTTTTGTGTTGCTACTCTTTCTCCTATTGCTCCAAGTCCAACTGTCCCCTTTACTTGCACACGCTCGAAGGGCCCCATTTTGCTTGTTGCCTGGGGCCCCCGGGGACCCTTGCTACGCCTACGATACGCAGCAAGCTCGAGATAGCTGATAAAAAGCCCACCAGTGGACAGTTAATGTTGATGATGCCTCTCTTCTGTTCGGTAACTAAAGATCTATCAGTAAAAAACAATCAATCCTTTCAGTAAGTTGTTTTATTCAAGAAACCCACAAATACAAAGTAACACAACTAGCTTTGCTTCACCAAAACCACCTGAGGAACGAAGAGGCACGATGGATGTGCGTAATTTTTTCAAATCTAAGCTTTCAAAAGCGACAACAACTACTGAGCAAGAACCAAGGATTAAAAATCTGGACCATAAAAAGCCAGAGAGCTCCACCAAAATGGTAAGCGGAGTTTCAGTTTGCCCCACTAAAGACACTAATTGTTCATTTTTAACACAACGTTGCAATTTCTGATGGGGTGCAAAATTTGACAGAACACCTGTTAACACCGGCGGGCGTACCATAATCAATGGATGACGATCTTAGCGAAAAGTATAGCTGTCCTGAAAAGCCTGAGTTAGAACTTCCCTCAAAAATGATGGAAAGAAAGAGGAAGTGAGATCAACCCGCCATGATATTTATGTCATCAGCCATCGTGCTGTGACCCTGGAATTTAACGATTGTTTTCACATACCAAGACGCGACCTGGGAAATTGTTGGTGTAATTGCCGTGTCAGTCGACCCGGGAAATTGCTTTGACATACAAGGGCTGCCCATGTAAATCATAGGATTTTAACGGTGTTTCAGCCAACGTGAAAAGGGCTTTTGAGATATCTGGGTTTTAAAAAAATAACTTTTTTCCATTGAACAGTATTTTTATTTTTCATAACATAGTGGCAAATTGGAACATAAGTAAAATGTGAAGTTAAAACTAGGGCTGTTAAACGATTAAAATTTTTAATCGTGTTAATCACAGCTTAAAAATTATATAAATCGTAATTAATCGCAATTGAAACCATCTATAAAATATGACATATTTTTCTGTAAATTATTGTTGGAATGGACAGATAAGACACAAGACGGATATATACATTCAACATACTGTACATAAAAGTCAAGTTATAGAAATTTTCTATTAAAACCCCTCTTAATGTTTTCGTTTTAATAAAATTTTTAATCAGAAAATAAACTAGTAGCTCGCCATTGTTGATGTTAACCCATAAAATCAGTCGCACCAAAGCGCCAGCAGAGGGAGACAAAAAACACAAGAAGTGGACATGACACTGTTGTCATTTTAATCTGTTTGAGCAGGGTATGTGCGTTAATTGCGTCAAATATTGTAACGTGATTAATTTAAAAAATTAATTAACTCCCGTTAACGCGATAATTTTGACAGCCTTAGTTAAAACAAATTTAAATAAATGCAGTCCTTTAAGTGGGCCGAAACCCACAGCCACAGCTCAACATTATTACCATCAGAACAAAAATATTTGAATTATTTTCCATAAAAAGCACATGTGTATGACTTGGGATTCCGCCGAAAGAGCAGCATGAAGTGGCTGAGGAGAGGGAAGTCTGGGCTTCCCTGTTGAAGCTGCTGGCTCTACAACCCGATCGCGGATTGCCAAGAAATGCAGCAAATGCTGGTTTCTCTACCAACAAGACCAGTACCAAAACACAAACAAATAATATATTTTTTTGTTTGTATGTTGTTTGGTAACGCAACAAACAAACAAATACGTGTTTTTTTTGTTTTGTTTCATTTTTGTACTGGTCTTGTTGGTACAATGCTGGATTTGTTTTTTGTTGTTGTTGTTGTGTTAAACTTCTCTTGTTCCCATTGTGGTTGTTCGTTATCCTTTATTTATCAGGAGAAAGCAACGAACACGATGGGGTTTAGGGGGGACAGAAAGAAAGGAAGCAGACAGAAGAAGAAAACAAACAACAACAAATACATTATTTGTTTGTTCTTAATGAAATGCAGTTCAGTGTACGTGGTTAGTCCAGAATTATGTCTGTAAATTAACAAGTATAATTAAGTTGAGCAACATTTAAGATAAGGAAAAGAGCTATAAAAGCATACCGGTATGCGAAACTGACAGAACACTGGATTTAATCACCTGATCGCCCGCATATTTTTATTTTATTTTTCCGCAGTTTATTTTGGTGGGAATTCGAAAAAAGTTTCTATCAGGGCTCCACCGGAACTTGCAAGAGTGAACCATCTACGTACTAAATCATCCTCCAAACGTACAAAACAATCGAACTATAGTACATATCAAATGTGGTTGTTCTTGACACACGTTAACATCATGCAACACGAAACATAAACTAATGAGGTCACAAAAGATCCTCATATATATATTAAAACTATCAGGTAGGCTAAATAAAGTTTCTTTTTCGTATACTGTGTATTGTTTTACTAAATTTTCATTATTATAGTTATGATTTGCAATGGTAAACCACTCCATTTTGTCATAATGAGTCGTGTTCCTAATGGATCACGAAATATTATAACATTCCCTTCTATGATGAAGTATTGTACCTTTTTGACTACCCTGTACCTATTTATTGTATTGGTGTTTAGTTGACATACAGTAAATATGATAAATGTATATTTAACCAAACTAAAACATTTTGGGTTAAGTTTATTGTAGAGTATGGGAAGTTAATGAAAGTGTGCCTAACATTGTGGTTAGTGAACATTCTTTATGTTTATACCATATTGTTTTGTCAATATTATAATATACTTCATCTTTAAAGTTTTACTTGTGCCAGACTTGGGAAGAAATCTATCCATGTTGTCAAGACTAAACAAAGCCTAGTGGACTCCACCTAAATGACTGACATGTCATAAGCACAGTAAGGGTGTCATAATTACATGCTGCCATAATTGCATGTGCTGTAAAGCAATAATTTGGCAGGGATACAAGAGTGAGCACCTGGGATCAGTATGTTGGTGGCGCAACTCAAGGCAAGAAAGACAAGTTTGGGACCATCCAAGGCCTCCTCTCACACAAGACTTAAATACTGTGAACCACATTGTTGATTTGAGGAACAGAATTGGAGGGCCCGTGTTGCAAGCAGTCATGGAACAAGGGAAGTGGTTAGAATATTTTTTTCTTGTAACCTACTCATAAATCAGAATCGTGGACACGCAGATATGTTTTCAAATGTGGGGTCACAAAAACACAGCATTGTTACAGTTGACGCCATGATGCTTCCCTAATCCTGATTTAGATACTTTATCTCTTTACATCCAACGAACTGCAAAGTTCTGATGCAATTTGACAGATTTCTGCTTATTGAAAAGAAGACCTCCTTCATGTTATGGCCTGTGTGTCAGGATACTGAGGACTGACTGACAATCCAATGTCTCCACGGGCCTCATTAGATGTCCACTGCCCCTGGGTGTGTGCGCGTGTAACTGTATTCTGTGAAAAGAAACCTATAGTTGACTGCATCACTGAAAATTGCATTGAGGGTCGCAGTTTGCTTGTTTGCATAAATACACGTTTGCACTTGCATTCACCAGTTCATATGTGGCTATTTGCCCCCAGGCTAGCATACAGTATCTTGGTTTTCATCAGCTATAGTATGCAATGAATGATAAAATTCATTATATGTAATGACCAAATATAATGACATACAGTATTTACTTTCCCTGAAAATGTTTATTGCCACCATGATGTATTTAACAAACTAAATTGTTTTCACCTCAAAGAAGTCCAAAGGGAAACATTCAAAAGAAGGTTAGGGTTATAATAGACAAGAAGCATGCTCCCCCCAGCAGGTGCAACTGTTATTTTTCACAGCTTATAAATAATTAACAGTGCAAATCAAATATCAAAAACAAATTGATGCAGATAAATTATTAAAGCCTGCGTTCGTCATTGGAGAATAGCGGTACAGTATCACAGTCAGTTATATGCTATATCTCAGCTAGCATACACATGAAGGCAGAACCCAGTTGTACACAGTACAATGTAGCAGCACAGTGAGACATAACACACTAGTGACAAATGCACAAATCTTAGACGAGATGTTTTATTCCAGCAGAAAGTGGTTGTTGGAGTGAAAATGAAAACTAAAGGACATCACAGTTTGAACAAAAAGGAGAAAAGAATCATATTAGGACAAGTCAGTTTAGGTATTCATTAACATGACAACATCCTTTTAGACACAATACACAATAATAACGTAACAACAATCATTTGAAAACATTTCGATTGGAAATTTTTTTGACACACCTCATTTTAGAATCTGAAAACAGTCTGTGAAAATAGTAAAGATGTATGCTAAGTTTTCAGACTGAGCCCGTGAAAATACTGTATATGGCGGAAAACACTCAGGTGACTTGAAGTTCCGCTCTGAGACCCCCCATTTGGCCAAATTTCAAAATTGTCTGATATGCATGTGTGATACATCATTGGAAAGCTTAAAATCTCAATTTTGTGGGGGAAGAAAAATTTTGAACAGGAGGTCATTTTGAAAAAAAAAAATTTTAAACAGCAAAACCCTAACTGGAGGCGAGAGCACGCAAGAGCAGAATTAAAGACGCCACGATTTTAACGAGACGTTATCGCGTACCTACCATGTTTCGATCCAAAAACTCCATGTAGCATGTATCACCGAGTGTCAAGACACAGCTGTGAGTGGCCACAACCAGATTTTTGGGGGATTTTACGGGTGAAACATGGTGATATAACAAGGGTCGCGATGTGGAAATCGCAGACAACAAGGAGTGGTTGAGATTTTCTTTTTCACATAAATGCCCTTTTAAACGTTATGTTTCAATTTTTCTTTGTGTGGATCGATTATCATCTTACATATCGGGGAAAATGCGACAGTAACAACAACAAAAAAATACAATTAAGCAATAGTTATGAGGTAGATAACCGTGACTTTTTTAACAGACGCCAAATTTTTCATTGTGACAATTTGTTTAAAAGTTTAAAATATGCGAGTGAATAATTAAAAGTTATTTTCTTTTTTAAACTAAATATTAGACATCAATTAATGATTCTAAGCTAAAAATGACAGACATTTTGAATAATAAATACGACTACTTACCGTCTTTATATGGCTAGGTTGAAACAAAAGCAGTTGCGCGAAGTCTGTAAACGGGGGTTTTCAGGGTAAAACGGACAAATTAAAAATAGTTCGGGGGCGTGATGCGCCATGAATCTGCTATGGAAGCATATAGACATATTGTTCTATCAAACACAACAGTTCTTTTGGCTTAAAAAACTGCAGTTTCTTTTAAAGAGGAGTGCAAGAGCAGAAACTGCTTTTTCAGTCTTGTCTGTGTTTTCCGCCATATACCAAACAAATCAACAATAGTGGACCACAATGCATTACTGCTTCTTCATCTCCACCAATGCCCACCTGCATATGCCCACTAAGTGTTTCCTGGATTTTGTTATTATTATTATTATTTTCAGATAAGGTAGTACCGTAATTTTCGCACTATAAGGCGCACCTGACTATAAGCGGCCACCCACCAAATGTGACACGAAAACGGCATTTGTTCATAGATAAGCTGCACTGGACTATAGGCCGCAGCTGTCCTCATTGTATTATGGGATATTTACACCAAAAGATAATAACTGGTAACACTTTATTTGACAGCGGCATCACATGACTGTCGTAAGACCAAATGAACAACCATGAAGCTTTGAGTCAATTGGCTGCAAAACTTAATTAGTTCAAGAAGCTTCATTTGGCCATCACTGCTCCCTGCAGGACGCAGTTAACCTCTTCTGCCACCTGCTGTCAACACTGTTGTTGTTCAACATGGATCCTAGCATGCATTGCAGCTCTCCAGATGTAAATAACAATCAAAATTCATGTTATGTGCTAATTATTTATTCAATTACTGTTCGAGTTGTTCCATTAATTGTTTAGTTATGGTATTTGGTAACACTTACTGACAGTGGCGTTATAAGACATAATTATGACATGACACTCTTACGAGCATCAATGAATGCTTGTAAAAGATGTCATTTAGTGTTATCCGGCAAATTATCTCACTTTTGAATGGATTTAAAGATCCAAGCTGGACATAAATGGTGTTAGTAGTAACATAATTTCCCGGATGATATATAATAACATCTGTCATAAGCATTCAGTAATGCCCATGATAATGTCATGGGCATTACTGAATGACAGTCCTATGATGCCACTGTCAAATAAACTGTTACCAAATACCATAATTAAATAATGAAAGATTAATAAAACAGCTGAAACAGTAATTGAATAAATAATTAGCACAGAACATGATTTTTGATTGTTATATACATTTGTAGCGCTGCAATGCATGCTAGGAGGCATGTGTTACCTATCAACCCAAATAAATCAACAAATAAGCTGCACTGGACTAGAAGCAGCAGGATTCATTTCGTTGTTCATGCATCATGTAACATTATCATACTGTACATTTATTCAGCATGTTGTTCTCTATTGTATTTTTATATTAAATTGCCTTTCAAGGTGACATATCTGTTCTATGTGTTGGATTTTATCAAGTAAATATCCCCCTAAAATGCGACTTATACTCCAGTGCGACTCATATGTTTTTTTCCTCTTCGTTGGGCGACTTATTATACTCAGGTGAGACTTATAGGCCGAAAAATACGGTAATTGCCTTTTTTTTTTTTTTTTTTTTAAATAATGGTATTTTTTTTCTCTCAGCACAAACTTATCTATCTGAACTGTTGTTATAATGATACTGTACAATAACCCATTAAATAACCAAATTAAGCCAAAGAAATACCAATAAAATAAAATAATAATAATAATAATTGAATTCCGGCGAGAGACAAAATAAGACAGAAATGAAGCATTATTCGTCCAAAGAGCATGAGTGGCCTCTAGTGAAGAAAATAGTTCCTAGTTTGGATAGTAAATACTGTAGTTCCTTTATAGGTACTTTTATGAAATTAAAAGGATCATATCTCCGGTTTTCCGTGGTCAATCGGTGCCAAATAAAAAGTGAGAGAGAAGTTTAAATACGGACTTTCGAGTCACGTTGAGGGCAGCGTTCCATGTCAAATACCTCATTTTTTACAGTGCTTTAAAGACGCCACGTCATTGAACAGGCTGGCGTGATCTTAGAATGGCAAGCTCGAGTCTGATTAGTGTAATGGAGTCATGTGATTATTGTTGCGACATCGCATTGGTGAAATTGGAAGAGCTACTCTAAAAATACTACTACTACTAAAAAAAAAAATCTAATATGTAGAATAAATAGGAAAAATGTAACGACTCTTGTGTGGCCCATAAAAATAGGAGAGGGCAATTTTATTTTTCAAATTATTTTTTCTTTGATTGAAAATATGTATATTTTTTTGATTGAAGCAACTTTTTGGGGGATTGAATAATTTAGACACAAATGTCCTACCCATAATATGGCCCAAACACAAAAAGGATTGCTAAAATCTGCTAAACTTTTTAAATGAAAAATTAAGTGTTCAAAACCAAGTTTTTGAACCTCAAATATTTTTTCGCATTCAAAAACATTTTTATGATTGAATTTTTTTTTTTTTTTTTTTTTGATTGAAGTGATTTTTGTTTTGAAAATATATTTTTTTGTATGAAGCAACTTAATTTTTGATTATGTCCTAGCCAAAATGTGGTCCAAACACAAAACAACATTACTTCAATCAAAGAAGCTGCTTCAGTCAAAAATAAATCAATAAATAAAAAGAGCTTTCAAATGCATTTTTTGGGGTTTCAAATTTATTTTTGCATTCAAACACATTTTTTTGTTGAAGTGACTTTTTTTAATTGAAAAAATATATTTTGATTGAAGCAACTTTTTGTTTTGATTGAAGCATTTTTTTTAATCGAATAATGAAGACACAAATCTACCTCCATATGGCTCCTCCCAGGGGATACAATTTTTGACTGAGGTAACTATATTGGCACGACACCGGCGGGCGTACCATATTCAATGGATGATGATCTTGGTGAAAAGTATAGCTGTCCTGCCAGCAGCCTGATTTAGAATTACCCTCAAGAATAATGGGAAACAAAAAAACGCTTATTTTCAACTTATTATGATAAATATTCTTGTAAGTTAATTTTATTGCTGACACTGTGTTTCGGGGTCATCAACATGTTGTGCCCCCCTGCCCCAAAAGTGAAACTCCGCTTATGGCCTGTAGTTGTTTTTTTTAATATTACAGTGCCTTGCAAAAGTATTCGGCCCCCTTGAACCTTGCAACCTTTCGCCACATTTCAGGCTTCAAACATAAAGATATAAAATTTTAATTTTTTGTCAAGAATCAACAACAAGTGGGACACAATCGTGAAGTGGAACAAAATTTATTGGATAATTTAAACTTTTTTAACAAATAAAAAACTGAAAAGTGGGGCATGCAATATTATTCGGCCCCCTTGCGTTAATACTTTGTAGCGCCACCTTTTGCTCCAATTACAGCTGCAAGTCGCTTGGGGTATGTTTCTATCAGTTTTGCACATCGAGAGACTGACATTCTTGCCCATTCTTCCTTGCAAAACAGCTCGAGCTCAGTGAGGTTGGATGGAGAGTGTTTGTGAACAGCAGTCTTCAGCTCTTTCCACAGATTCTCGATTGGATTCAGGTCTGGACTTTGACTTGGCCATTCTAACACCTGGATACGTTTATTTTTTAACCATTCCATTGTAGATTTGGCTTTATGTTTTGGATCATTGTGTTCCTTGGTTTTCAAAATGCTCTCTGCACTTTAAACAGAACCCTGAGACTATCACAGAGCAGGTGCATTTATACGGAGACTTGATTACACACAGGTTGATTCTATTTATCATCATCGGTCATTTAGGACAACATTGGATCATTCAGAGATCCTCACTGAACTTCTGGAGTGAGTTTGCTGCACTGAAATTAAAGGGGCCGAATAATATTGCCCGCCCCACTTTTCAGTTTTTTATTTGTTAAAAAAGTTTAAATTATCCAATAAATGTTGTTCAACTTCACGATTGTGTCCCACTTGTTGTTGATTCTTGACAAAAAAATTAAATTTCATATCTTTATGTTTGAAGCCTGAAATGTGGCGAAAGGTTGCAAGATTCAAGGGGGCCGAATACTTTTGCAAGGCACTGTATGTGCTAGCGTTTCACTGACAATTACTGATTATCATTATTACTTTCAGACCTTTGTGATGTTCACGCAGCAACATGTGCACTTTTAAATTAAATGTGCTCTTTTTGATGAAATGAAAAATGTTTCAATCCAATTCCTTGATCAGTTAAAAAAAACAAAAAAAAAAAGGGATGAACCGACTATTCAAACAATAATTGGAGCACTAAATGCAAGATAATAAATGTTTAGCGGCCGTAAACGGGAGATTTTTGCCTCCCTCGTATCATATTTACCATAATATTCTAAAATTCCACCTGAAACTGTGCTGTTGGACTGGAATTTATTTTAATGACGAGATGATGAGGGGTCAGAAGAGATTTGAACAGGCGCAATCTTTGCTCGAGGGCAGACTGACTGGTGGCCAGAAAAATGTATTCACAGGATGTTGTCCCTACAGCTGCCTCTCTTTGAAGTTACTCCCTCTGCTCTGGCATGTCATACATGACTGGTTCATTCTCCTCTCGCACTTTAACGAGTGTGAAAAGGCCGCAAATACTGATCTGTGTTCCACGAGGTATTTGTGGTGGTGTGTGTGTGCTGTCATGTTGGAGGGAAAATTCAGCAGGGCGAGGAGATGAAAAGAGGGGGTCGAGATGATGCGAGCCAATCCTCACTTCCTCTGAGATTTCAAGGTCATCCTTCATGTTTTGCCAACCATTGGGCAGTTACGTTCCAATCAAAGTGGTGTTTTAATTCAGCAGTAATTTCCATCTCATCATATTTTCACCTGCGACCTACAAAAGGAGTTTTTTTTTTTTTTTTTCTGATCTGCTGCAGTGCATCCAACACGTCTTGCCAGGTCAAAGCTATTGGGTAATGCTTTCTAGTGATGCTTATTTATTTTATGTAGAGCACACATTGTACAATACTACAATATGAACCATAAATGTTACTTTATGTGAACTACATTGCTCTTTATTATCTCTTAATGGTGCCACAGTCATCTTTGAATCATTCTAATACAATTGAATACCAACAGAGCTAATTTATCTTTAGAATTATTTCTCCCTGCAAATCAGTGATAGACTATTTCAGTTTTAAACAATGTTAATTTAAACTGCTGATTTAAAGTCCATGTGACACGAAAAAGCATGTTTATTTCATAATACACGCGGTATTTTATGCTCCTGAATGATATGGACCGCTTGGATGTGTGTGGAAGCGATCGCTATATTTATTTAGTTTTTTTAAGCCCGCGCCATGAAAATGAGTGACTTCCGGCTTCGGTCTGGCATTGAGGAGGAGGGCGCTGTGACGTGTACGGGTGAAGGCGTCCTCTTCACTATACAGCCGTACTGTTGTGTATGAGGACTAAGGATTCAGCTGATTTTTCGGATTAATACGTTTATTTTTCGCATCACGCCAGCCAAACGGCTGCAGAAAAATCTTGCTGTATGAGGGAGAGGCGTGTGCGCCTTTTTGGAGTTTCAAAAGGTTCCCATTCACCGTGGATATTGCCCAAAACAAGCCCTACTTCTGTGGGACCATTGGACTTACAAGGAAGTGAGTAAACATCTTGTTGTGAATTATGTCAAATACGAATACAGCGATTTACAAAGTAAACACTACAAACTTTCTTTAAATAAAGGACTACTTACGTTTGATCATTGATTGGCATGTAAAAAGCTCTCTTCGTGCAGATTAGCTGCACGTTAGCTGCACAACAACTGCAGCCGCCCTCCTCCGAGGAACGAGCTGTAAATTGCTCTCCGCCGGGCGGTTTGCCAATCCACAAAGACAATCGACGACCCAGTCGTCATGTCAAATAATCCGGGCTAGTTATGTGTGATTTTCCGCTTCGAAGACGTTGAAACATCACTCGGTTCGGGTTAGCATATCGGATAGCTGTCACGCCTCTTGGTTTGTTTACATTCTCCGAAGCCGGGGAAGGGAAATGACATATGTCCGATTTAGGTGTCATAAAATATCGTTCGGGAGGTGCGACAGTAAAGGTGAAGTCGACAGTTTTGACCATTTTAGAGTAATTTTGCTATGTCGTCCTGAATAAGTGTATTTTTATTATTTCATATTCCATTTAGCACAAGACTGTTATTTGTCATGACCATGCCATTTATTTAGCAGTTGGGGAAAATACTTGGATAAAAAGAATATGCTGTAAAAATATTGAAGTAGAGAGATAGAAACAATGACATTTTGCAGATCTCTTCGTCGCGTTTTCCTCGTTATGAATAGTTCCCCCTCGACGGGCTGACTGGTCCTTCTCAAGCCATTTATTTAGCTATTGGGGAAAAATACTTGGATAAAAAGAATATCCTGTAAAAATATTGGAGTAGAGAGACTGAAACAATGACATTTTCCCGCTCTTCGTCGCGTTTTCCTCGTTCTGAATAATTCCCCCTCAATGGGCTGTATAGTAAAACCGATGAGCCCAGTCACCCGCTGACGTCATCCACCTATTGGGGACGCTTGAGCCCTATTATGGTAGGCGTGGCTAACCGGCAGATTAAAAGACTAATTTCTCGTCATCTGCGCTTTGCTAAATTGTCGTATATAGTCGAATCGTCTCAAAATATGATTCTAATTCACATAATAATGCTATTTAAGACTTTTTTTTCTCCTGTCGTATGCTCTTTAAATCAAATGATTAAAATGAAATAGTCATTGTAACATTGAAAGTGTATGCACATTTGTATGTGTCATGTATGTCTGGCCCGAGGGTATTCTAAAGTTAAAATATTAGATTTCCTGGTATTTGAAAGAGTTATCCACATGTTTGTTGATGCAATTATTGTAACTTAATCTTATTGCCACCGATGCTAAATTGCTCCACTCAACGCAACTTCCTTTGTCTCTTTAGCCCGAAGCCAACAATGATATGCTTTATCACCACCCTCAGCAATATAAGTAGTTAGAGATTATGAATAGATGGAGGTATTGTATGTAGTTTTATTTTCAATGGTATAGAACAGTATCATAATTAAAAAATTCTGACATTTTACATACCCTAAAATACAATTTTCACATTGGACACTGTTACATGTTCATGTGTGCAAATATGGTTAATGTTGCTGTGATTGAGTGTGAACTATAAATAGATCGAGTATCTTAGAAATCTTCTCAAGCAAGTTTTCTTCACTTATCTTGAACAATATGACAGATTACCAATACCAAACAAGCAACTCCGAGGTTGACCCCAATTAGATTAAATAGGATTTGACCCACTTTGGTCTAACGTGAAATGCAAAATCCATGTTTATAATTTTATGTACGGTAGATACTGCATGCTATGATGTAAGAGCTATAGTGAGGAAAATAGGTATTTGAACAACCTGCGATTTTGAGTTTTATTTATTTATCATCCCACTTAGAAATGATAAGCGGATTTGAAATTTTCATGGTAGGTGCTTGCCCACTGTGAGAGATTATCTAAAAAAAAATCCAGAAGTCAAAGTGTATGGTTTTTTTTTTAACAATTTGTTTGCATTATACTGCTGCAAATAAATATATGAACACCTGAGAAAATCTATGTTAATATTTGGTACAGTTGACTTTGATTACGATTCCAGAGGTCAAACGTTTCCTGTAACATTTCACCAGGTTTGCACAGACCTCAGCAGAGATTTTGCACCACTGTTCCACACAGATCTTCTCTAGATCAATCAAGTTTCTGGGTTGTCACTGAGAAATACGTCTTTTGAGCTTCCTCCAAAGATTTTCTATTAGGTTTAGGTCTGGTGACTGGCTAGGTCCCTCCAGAACCTTGATATGCTTTTAACGAAGCCACTCCTTGGTTATTCTGGCTGTGTTTCGGGCCATTGTCATGTTTGAAGACCCAGTCATGACCTATTTTAAATGTTCTAACTGAGGGATGGGGGTTATGCCCCAAAATCTCACCATAAATGGCCCTTGTCATCCTCTCCATAATAAAGTGCATTTGTCTAGTCCCATATGCAGAAAAAAAAATAATAAAGCATGATGCAACCAACCACATGCTTCACAGTAGGGATGGTGTTCTTGGGATGGTACTCGTCATTCTTCATATTCCAAACACTGTAAGTGGAAATAAGACCAAAAAGTTCCATTTTGATTTCAAATGACCACATGTCTTTCTCCCATGACTCCTTTGGATCATCTAAATCAGGGGTCCCCAAACTACGGCCCGCTTCCACATTTGGTCCGTCCGGCCCCCTGAACAAAATAAAAAAATGTGAATTTTTTTTTTTTTTTTTTTTATCAATAGTGTTATTTATTTCCTGGCTTTTTTCTGTGAAGAACCCAGAGAGGGTTATTTGGTTATTATCTATTTAATTCATCGTGGTATTACTATTTATTAATATATTATATTATTATTTTATCTACTTTTGTTCCGTGAAGAATCCAGAAAGGGTTATTTGATTGTGGCGTTCTGAAAAACAATAAATCTTCACATTTTGGCACTCTTGCAATCGTCACACTTTTCTGTTACAAACTGACCCCGGGCCCTCATCAGAGAAGGGAAAAGTTATGTGGCCCTTACAGGAAAAAGTTTGGGGACCCCTGATCTAAATGGTCATTGGCAAACTTACGACGGGCCTGGAGATGTGCTGGTTTAAGCAGGGGAATTTTCCGTGCCATACATGATTTTAAACCATGATGTCTTAGTGTATTACCAACAGTAACCTTGGAAATGGTCTGTCCCAGCTCTTTTCAGGTCATTGACCAGCTCCCCCTGTGTAGTTCTTGAGTGTTTCCTCACCACTCTTCATTCCCCATCATTTAGCACCTACGAGGTACAGTGGGGCAAATAAGTATTTAGTCAACCACTAATTGGGCAATTTCTCCCACTGGAAAATATTAGCGAGGCCTGTAATTGTCAATATGGGTAAACCTCAACCATGAGAGACAGAATGTGGGAAAAAAAAAAAAAAACAGAAAATCACATTGTTTGATTTTTAAAGAATTTACTTGCAAATCATGGAGGAAAATAAGTATTTGGTCAATACCAAAAGTTCATCTCAATACTTTGTTATGTACCCTTTGTTGGCAATAACGGAGGCCATACGTTTTCTGTAACTCTTCACAAGCTTTTCACACACTGTTGCTGGTATTTTGGCCCATTCCTCAATGCAGATCTCCTCTAAAGCAGTGATGTTTTGGGGCTGTCGTTGGGCAATACGGACTTTCAACTCCCTCCACAGATTTTCTATGGGGTTTGGATCTGGAGACTGGCTAGGCCACTCCAGGACCTTGAAATGCTTCTTACGAAGCCACTCCTTTGTTGCCCTTGCTGTGTGTTTGGGATCATTGTCATGCTGAAAGACCCAGCCACGTCTCATCTTCAATGCCCTTGCTGATGGAAGGAGATTTTCACTCAAAATCTCTCAATACATGGCCCCATTCATTCTTTTCTTTACACATATCAGTCGTCCTGGTCCCTTTGCAGAAAAACAGCCCCAAAGCATGATGTTTCCACCCCATGCTTCACAGTAGGTATGGTGTTCTTCAGATGCAATTCAGTATTCTTTCTCCTCCAAACACGAGAACCTGTGTTGCTACCAAAAAGTTATATTTTGGTTTCATCTGACCATAACACATTCTCCCAGTCCTCTTCTGGATCATCCAAATGCTCTCTAGCTAACCACAGTCGGGCCTGAACGTGTACATACTTCAGCAGCGGGACACATTTGGCAGTGCAGGATTTGAGTCCCTGGCGGTGCATTGTGTTACTGATAGTAACCTTTGTTACTGTGGTCCCAGTTCTCTGTAGGTCATTCACTAGGTCACCCGTGTGGTTTGGGGATTTTTGCTCACCGTTCTTGTTATCATTTTGACGCCACGGGGTGAGATCTTGCATGGAGCCCTTGGTATAAAAAACACTATAAATATAACTATATATATACTATATACTATATATAAAACGCTTGGTATAAAGAAATCAACTGTCAGCAATCAGCAATTATTAGAAAATGGAAGACATACAAGACCACTGATAATCTCCTTTGATCTGGGGCTCCATGCAAGAGCTCACCCCATGGCGTCAAAATGATATTAAGAATGGTGAGCAAAAATCTCAGAACCACACGGGGGACCTAGTGAATGACCTACAGAGAGCTGGGACCACAGTAACACAATGCGCCGCCAGGGACTCAAATCCTGCACTGCCAGACGTGTCGCCCTGCTGAAGAAAGTACACGTCCAGGCCCGTCTGCGGTTCGGTAGAGAGCATTTGGATGATCCAGAAGAGGACTGGGAGAATGTGTTATGGTCAGATGAAACCAAAATAGAACTTTTTGGTAGAAACACAGGTTCTCTTGTTTGGAGGAGAAAGAATACTGAATTGCATCCAAAGAACACCATACCCACTGTGAAGCATGGGGGTGGAAACATCATGCTTTGAGGCTGTTTTTCTGCCAAGGGACCAGAACGACTGATCTGTGTAAAGTAAAGAATGAATGGGGCCATGTATGAAGAGATTTTGAGTGAGAATCTCCTTCCATCAGCAAGGGCATTGAAGATGAGACGTGGCTGGGTCTTTCAGCATGACAATGATCCCATACGCACTGCCAGGGCAACAAAGGAGTGGTTTCGTAAGATCTCCAGATCTCAACCCCATAGAAATCTGTGGGGGGAGTTGAAAGTCCATATTGCCCAACGACAGCCCCAAAACATCACTGCTCGAGAGGAGATCTGCATGAAGGAATGGGCCAAAATACCTGCAACAGTGTGTGAAAAGGTTGTGAAGAGTTACAGAAAACGTTTGGCAACAACAATTGCCAACAAAGGGTACATAACAAAGTATTGAGATGAACTTTTGGTATTGACAAAATACTTATTTTCCACCATGATTTGCAAATAAATTCTTTAAAAATCAAACAATGTGATTTTCTGTTTTTTTCCCCCACATTCTGTCTCTCATGGTTGAGATTTACCCATGTTGAGAATTACAGGCCTCTCTAATATTTTCAAGTGGGAGAACTTGCACAATTAGTGGTTGACTAAATACTTATTTGCCCCACTATATTTGCAGCAGTATAATACAAATAAATTGTTACAAAATCATACACTGTGATTTCTAATTTTTTTTTCTTTAGATTGTCTCTCACAGTGGACAAGCACGTACTATGAAAATTTTAAAACTGCCCATCATTTCTAAGTGGAAGAACGTGCAAAATAGCAGGGTGTTCAAATACTTATCTTCCTCACTGTATTTGGCTATCTGGTATAACTTTCTATTGGTTGTGTTATCCATCTTTGAACTCAGGTTTCAACCTTAAATTGATCCAATTAATACTGACAAGGCAAAGTTTAGTGGAGTGGGTGTAACGCAACTTCCCACATTTGACTTTACGTTGAGGGTGAGTCAGCAGCTCCTGTGTTGTGGAATGCAAGTCGAGAACTTCTTTCTTCCTCAATTACTTTGTAATCAACAGTCAACAGCATTGTAAATGATCAGTCATGCAATTGTTACGCATTTTCTTAAACAAACATTAAATATTAAATTATTCCCCAACATAAGAGTTAAATTTACAAAATTAATTGCAACACCATGTGCCGTACATATGCCGTACAGAAGATCACTTCCTCAGTTATTGCACTACATCTGCCTGGGAGTGGCACATTCAATCATGGATCTTGAAGAAAAAAAAACAAACTTACATCCGTTCTAATCCATAGATAGGTCGCGTTTCCAGGCTGGTATGGGAGTAAATAACATTTAAGATTGTGTGAGTATATGATTAGATGACAGTTTTTACTGCCTGTAGGGTGTAACTGAAACACTAAACAGTGATGATGGTGGGGTGGGGGTGGGGGGGCAAAATACTTAGTTGCAAAGTCGTGCTCCTGCTTTTCTCCTTCTTTCTGGTGTAGTATTGCATTCACAGGATACCTTTTCCAGATGGGTCCTGATTTCACAACAAGGGAGTCTTTTCCCTCTGTTCAACAGTCAGTGGAAAACTTAAGATATGAATCGGTTGGCGTTCCTTACAATTTGATCCCAAATGTAAGCCCTAAATCTATGAATGACCACAGTTTTGCTGAATTTGATCTTGCATGTTTCTAAAGCAGGGGTCCCCATCTGCCGGGCCGCGGACCGGTACTGGTCCGTGGCGCATTTGCGACCGGGCCGCAAAGAAAAAATAATTTAATAACGACCGCATTCTGGCGGAATTAACCCTGTGCCCCTGCTTAACACACCAATATCTTTGTCTACTCTAGATATAATACTACGGGATAGATTACAATATTGTCATAGAAGTCCATTGATTGGACTGCTAGTAGTACATCTTGTTTGTGTATATAATATATCTATGCGCACTTGTCCTCGATAATAGCGTATTACTAGGCCGCGGCGCAGCACATTTGTTCCCGGAAATAATTAGCCCCCACACGAGCGAAGATAACAGGAAAACAGACGTCTTTGGAAATATTTTTTCGGCGAAAAGGATATTTTTACGGCGAAAAGGGCACCTGACGAGCCTACAACCTCGAAGACCCACGAACTGCGAAGGAGTGGATTCGTGACCCGTTTGTGAATAAACAGAGAGATCGCAAATGACGGCGACCTTACTAAACGTACATTTGAGACATCAACTCTACCGAGGTTCTGGATTAAAGTCATTCTGGAATATCCTGACATCCCGACAAGAGCGTTGAAAACCTTGCTACAATTTCCAACATCGTATCTTTGTGAAGCGGGCTTCTTAATTAATGTTTAACGACAAGGCGAAGTCGTTAATGGTGAGCGCGGTGTCCGTGAAAAAAAAAAAACCAAATAACACCGGTCCGTGGTGCAAAAAAGGTTGGGGACCCCTGTTCTAAAGGCTACGACAGATAATATGTATTTTTTCCTGAATAAAAGACAGTGGTGATTCTTCATCGGCAAAAGCCACTTAGTAATATTTTTGCAAGGCTAAAACATTTTAAGGATAATAAAACCTTTATAAATAGCTCTGTAGTTGCCAGGTAGGGTTCATTGAGCCTCTTGTCTGAAATACATGTTCACATTTCTCAGTATTGTATAGGATGCTTTTAAGGTGCATTATTTTCTGACAACTTCAAAGCTGAACGCGCTTCTTTTGAAGTGTGCACTGGCTTGAAAATGTACGTACATTTTCAAAATGGGAGAAAAAGGCCCTCACCGGTGAGATGATGCTAATGAGTTTTGGGGGTGAGTTTTCAAAGTAGTGTTGTCTGTAGGGGTGTGACAAAACATCGAAATGGTGATATATCGTGATACTTTGTATCCTAAAAGGTTATCGATATGCGCCTGCCAAGAATCGAGATATCGTTTTAAAAAAGGTGTCAATGTCTAAAAAAAATCAAAAGGAACCAACAAGTTGCTACCAAAATCTTCCACCAAAATAGTGTCTCAGTTAAATCTAAGGCTGCATTGACAGTGCTCAGCGCCCAATCCATTTAGGCTGGGAATGTTCGTTCATTCGAAACCAGAGCATTCCAAGTCATTCTGTCCGATTTTCAGGGCATTTACTGGGTGTTCATTTTAGGGCATTTATAGGTCATTTCCTGTTGAGTTTGAGTCACTGCCTATTTATTTGGGTGATTCCCAAGTCACTTCCTGTTCTGTAATTCAAAATAAACAGGAAGTGACCCATAAAATACCCCAAAATCAACAGGAAGTATCTGAAAATCAACAGGTAAATGACCTTAAATGGCCCAAAAAAACCTCATTGTCTGGCATTGGCTGCCACTCACGGCCATAGACGTTCAATCCGTTTGAAGCGGGAGGGTTGGCAGCGAATGAACATTCGTTCATTCGCTGCCAACCCTCCCGGTTCAAATGGATTGGACGTCTACTAGTAAGGGTGTAACGGTACATGTAATAGTATTGAACCGTTTCGGTACGTGGTAGTCGGTTCGGAACGGACGCGTACCAAACGAGTTTCTGACGTAATATAACCCTTACTTTTCGAGGCTGTGAGTCGATCGGGTTACAGTTTCCTTGTGTAGATTACTTACTCTTACTTACTTACTTATTTACGCTGTCTTCTCTACTATAATGAGGACCAATACGGTAGGACAGAAACGTCAACGGCGCGACAACGTGGCCGCCGCGAGAACGCAGTGAAACGCGGGCATTAGAGTCAATCAGGAATGCACACCAGTCGCAGTGCGGCCGCACGTTAGATGCGTCCCAGAAGCGGCTCAACGCGACGCACGCAAAAAGAACGGCAGAGTTTATTATTTGACGCGAGACGCGGTCCTCCTGTGTCAATACTACTAGCTAGCAGACCGGGCAGACCGGAAGTCACTCGTGTAAAAATATGGTGGATCCGGTCGATTTTCAAACTAATATGCAATCGTAACCCACTTTTTGAGTCCATCAGATCTCTTGAGTGGTAGATCGGGGCACAGTTGACTTGTCTTTGTTGATTTACTGCTGTCTTCTCTGCTATAAAAAAAACCAACACGGCCCCGTGGACAATACAAAACCTCCTACCACAACAAAACAAGTAGGAACTAATATTCGCATAGGAAGTAAAGTTATACAACATAAAATATACAGTATAAATGAATACTACATCACATTTGTAAAATATAAACACATATTAAAAGCAGTAATTGCCCATTTAGATAAAATAAATTGAGATGAGCTAAAACACCTGTAATTAAATAATAAGAATAATACACACATCCTGCTTAGACAATTAAATTTATTAATTTCTGTGTGGCGCTTTAACTTGAGAAAATCCACCAATAAAGCTTTTGAAAACCGTTCATAAGAAAAAAAATATTTCATTGAGGCATTTCCTTTGTAAAATACATGTTAAAATCTTTGTCATTGGGTTTGCTTTTCTCTTTAGCACAGGACTTCTTTTTTCTTCTTTCTTTCAGAAAGAAAGCTTTGGATGTTGGATTATCTTGAAATACCAGCTACTTTTTGAGCAGAATTCTAGCTTTGTGTAGGCTAATGTTCCAATTGTTGAAAGCACAAAAGTGTGTAATAAACAACTAGCACATTTATATTTTGCATTTTGTTTTTTTACTGTACCGAAAATGAACCGAACTGTGACCTCAAAACCGAGATACGTACCGAACCGAGATATTTGTGTACCGTTACACCCCTATTTACTGGTGATAAACACATTCCAATTCGCAGCAGAAGCTTGTTTTTCTGTTTATTAGTTGTTGTAGAATATCCTAGAATGATTTCCTGACCAATGGATCGATAATCGTTGCATCACCATATCGTCAGATCATCGTTATCGTGAGCTTTGTATCGCAAATCGTATCGTATCATGAGGTACCAAGAGGTTCCCACTTCTAGTTGTCTGTATGCAATACTGTTTACCTTTTTATTGGCTTGCTTGAAACCTTATTTTCCCCCTTAATTTCAAAATACAAGAAGACAATTTGTTAATCATTTTCTGCTGTCTATTTGCAATTCTAGATTTTTACGGTTGAAGTGGAAAAACGAGCGCAGCCAACACTATAAACAGTTCTCTGTGGACACTATTTAACATGTACGGCTATTAAAGCACCGTAATTGGCCGCACAGTGTGAGTAAGACTCTCTCCAGATGCTGTGTTCATTCTTGCCATGCAGGTTTTATTGAATTTAGTTATTCTTTTTCAAGGTCACAGTCTTTAAGCGTCTGTGTTTTCTCAGCTGAGGATGCATGGCTTCGCATCCTCGGAAGACTGGAAATTCTTTCCCGTGATGTAAACCAAGCTGAAGTGTGAGCCTGTTGACTTCATTGAACAGCCCTGCCAGATTTTTATAAGCGTTGTGCAAATGAAATGGTTTGCATTACGTGTGAGCTATACGTTCCACAGAGGCATGCACGGCTGTAGACAGCTGGAAGTAACTTGAGGCCCCTTCGGTCACTTATCAGCGCTGGCATCCCTGCCATTTCCCATAGCCATCTTCAGGCCAGAAGAATCCAGACATTGTTTGCATCTCTGTGGGCCCTGTGTTAACTCTGCCTTGCTGATTGTTGCCCATATTAAGAGAGATTGTAGATATGTTATGGTGCATATATCCCTGCGTGTTCTGTGTGTGTGTGTTTAAAGTTGATGCAGTCTCATTGGGTGCCTGCACCTGCACTGTATGTCAGCAGAAGGATCTGGAGTAGACACCCAAGTAGCGTGGTGGCTTTCACACCACTGGCTTCCAAGACAACAATGACCATGCAGCTTTCAGGCTTTTGGCTTTGGCACCTGGTCTGTGTGGCCACAGGATTATCCACTGACTGAGCTGTCTACATTCAAGCTTATTGGACTTCCTAGCTCCTCTTGTTTTCCTCCTCTCAAGTTTCCAGGATGCTTTTTGGCTGTCTGTTTTACACATAGAGACAGGATCCCCCATGGGGGTTGTTAAGAGGAGGTTACAGGAGGAGGGGCAACAGGGTCAGGGAGAAACTGTCTGTCTATTTCCTTTCTCTGGCCTTGGGAAACTTTGTACCGCAAGTCTTTAGCATATTTTTAGCTTACTTTCTGCTTGTGTCTGTGAAGCCACAGATGATGAAGTTATTTCAAGTTCACTGGGACTTTTGTTTTTCACACGAATTAGTACGGTGGCCGAGAGGTGTCAGGCGAAATGCAATGTCCAAACACTTTGCAAATAGAAAAAAAGCACGAACCCCAATTGCAAACGCTTTGCAAAAGGAAAAAGCACGAATGCAAACTGCCACAACACGATCCCCAATTGCCACAACATGACAGCAAATGGCTCGCAGCCAGTGGCGGACTTGGCAATTTTGGGGCCTAAGGCGAACATATCCAGGGGCCCTCTTCATGGGTCAGGGGTTAAAAAGGAAAGAAGGGTGTGGAGGAAATATGTTCCGGTACACTAGGGCTGTCCTAAATGACAGATTTTCTCCTGATTTGTCAGCCGATTGGTTTTACGATTAGTCGACTAATCTAATAATTTTCTTTTCTTTTTTTTTTTTTTTTTTTTTACTAATTTAGCAATGAAATTTTTGTTGATGCTTATTAATTCACAAAACCATTTAGGAACATATAAATTCTTTATTAAAGTACAAATAATCATGTAAAAAACAAATAAACAATGAGGTTAAATGCTGATAGCATTTACTAGTGCAAAAGAATGGAAAGTAAACAGATTCAGAACACTGACTTTGCCATTCCAACATTATTCAAAACGATTCTTTAAAAAAAATTCTCGCATTATTATTATAGTATACTACTATATAAAATAGTAGTATAATAATTATAATAATTATTTATTGCCAATCATATTTGACTTAAAGACTGTCATTTGAAAGATATTCTTAGTGTAGAATCTGTATTCTGTAGTATTTACTCAACATATTATAATATTAATTCTGAAGTATGTGGGATTAACTCCAGAAATCATTATTTATATGACAAATATGACGTGTTTTTATTTTGAAATGTTCACTGGAGGTACGTTCACTAAACCGCTAACCGAAAGCTTTACACTCCGTAAAAAAACATTCTTCGTCATTGCTTGTGGTGTCACTAATAGATTTTTTTTTTTTTCGTTAGCAAATGCTGTTAGCCAGCTGTTGAGTGTTATTGTATGACTGATTGGAACTGTACTGCATTGTTTCCCCACAGGGTGTGCTGTTGTGTATTTTATGTTCGGTGTGAAGAAGAAGAAAGTTAAAAGAGGCATTAGCGGCCTGTTCTCAACTCCTCCCTCACTGCATTGTGGCTCTCATTGAGAGTGCGTTCGCTCATGTGTTCGAAATAAACTATAGCTGACGTGCAAAGTAGCAAGTGGGCTGTAAAAATAGCGAGCTTAGTGGCGTGAAAAACGCAGGAGAGCTAAGTGAAGCTAACGAACAGCTAAGCGGAGCTAAGCGATGCTAAACGGAGCTAAGCGAAGCTAAACGGTGCTAAATGAAGCTAAGTGACTGATACTCAGTGTGTCGTCGTGGAACAGTCGATTGTAGTGCGTGTGTGTGTGGGAAAGATAATATAAATGCAGCATTCAAATGGCTTTTTTTTGTTTTGTTTTGCTATTTGTTTGTTTGGTATGCTGACATACGTAATTATACATGACGAATAGTTGGGGGTGTTGCTGGCTCCGGTGGCCCAACCTCTTGCTCGTTGGGGCAAGGGCAGCTGGTTGGGTGCCTAAGACGATCGCCTACTTCGCCTGAATAGTAGATCCGCCTATGCTCGCAGCACAACAGCAAAATCACTCAACACAACAGCAAAATCCCACGGCACGACAGCAAGAGGATGATCCAGAAGTAAAAAAAAAAAAAAAAAAGGACGATGTGCTTTGTGACCATCTCTACGGACTTCTGTGAAGTTGCCCCACCCATCAGACGCAAATTTATATATAAATGATGTCCATCGTTTGTGCTGTAAAAGCTTTGTTTGTGCTGATTTTAGCGATATTTACAATTCTTTTATTAATTTAGAGTGGTGATGTCACTCACAGCTGTTCCTTAGCTTAGCTCCCGCGGCTAAGGGAGCGTACAGAATCGATCAATAACAGAGAGATATCCCAACAACTAGCACGATCATAACACAAACAAATTCGGGTCCATTTTGAAGTAAATTGGCAAATGTAATATTATTTGTAATTTCACCTATTTTGGTCACTCAAGTGGCCAGTGTATCAATCTGCACCTCACATCAACACAGGCTGACAGGTTGTCATAATTTTGAACACGAATGATCAACGATGTGATAACAATAATCATACAATCTTTTACGTATATCCTTAGGTTTAAATCACATCCATAAATTCTTCTCCGCAGATGGTTCCAATTTAAGGCGTAAGGCGAGGTAGATCCACACTGGCGCTTTGAAGCCGGAGGCTGTTCAAAACATTCCACTTAAAACCATATACATAGGCGCTTTCAGGAGTTGACGCACATTACAGAAAGTCTCGTAGTGTCATCTACGTCATGCTGAATCCATCCTTGCAGATTCCGTGGGTTCCTATGGTTTGATTTTGCAGTTTTAACTTTGTCAACATACTGCTTACTTCAACCGCAGTTCATGTTGTTCTGTCTAAACATGAAGTTCAGAGCAGATATTTTCCAAGATGGCGCCGCCCATATTTCGCTCAGCAAACTTGTCTATAGAACTGCTGCAAAAACCTCCACTTTCTCTGAAATTGGAGTTTATGTAGGCAGGTGTGTGTGAGTGTGCCTGTGTGTACACGTACAATGAGGGAAAGTTTGTATTTATGTAAGAATAATGTTAGAACAAATCAAGAATTATATGGCCGAAAACACAGACAAGACTGAAAAAGCAGTTTCTGCTCTTGCACTCCTCTTTAAAAGAAACTGCTGTATTTTAAGCCAAAACAACTGTTGTGTTTGATAGAACAATATGTCTATATGCTGCCATAGCAGTTTCATGGCGCATTAAGCCCCCGAACTATTTCTAATTTGTCGGTTTTACCCTGAAAACCCCTGTTTACAGATGTTGCGCAACCGCTTTTGTTTCCACCCAGCCATAAAACAAAGGTAATTAATTATATTTATTATTCAAAATTTCTGTCGTCTTTAGCTTAGAATCATTAATAGATGTCTCATCTTTTGTTTAAAAAAAAAAACAACTTTAAAATTTTTTTCACTCACATATTTTAAACCTTTAAACAAATTATGTCACAATGAAAAAAATGGCGTCTGTAAAAAAGTCACGGATATCTACCTCATAACTATCACTTAATTGTAAGTTTTTTGGTGACTATCACATTTTCTCCGATGTGTTAGATGATAAATAATCGATCCAAACAAACAAAAATGGGAAGAAAAATGTTTCACCCATGAAATCCTCCAAAATTCAGCTTTGGCCATTCGCAGCTGTCTTAACACTCAGTGATACATGCTACATGGAGTTTTGTGATTGAAACAAGGTAAGTACCCGATAATATCTCGTTAAAGTCATGGCGTCTGTAATTCTGCTCTCACGTGCTCTCACCTCCAGATAAGGATTTGCTGTTTAAACAACATTAAAAAAAAAAAAAAAAGTGTCCTCCTGTGCAAATTTTTTCTTCCCCCTGAAAATTGAGATTTTAAGCTTTCCAATGATGTATCACACATGAATATCAGACAATTTTGAAAGTTGGCCAAATTGGGTGTCTCAGAGCAGAGCTTCAAGTCACCTGAGTGTTTTCCGCCATATTATTAAGAATACAATAAAATTATATAGTCCTGCTGTTTATGTTAAATAATAAACATTTAGAATGTACAGTGGGGCAAATAAGTATTTAGTCAACCACTAATTATGCAAGTTCTCTCACTTGAAAATATTAGAGAGGCCTCGTTGGGGAACACGGACTTTCAACTCTCTCCGCGGATTTTCTATGGGAGTTGAGACCTGGAGACTGGCTAGGCCACTCAAGGACCTTGAAATGCTTCTCACGAAGCCACTCCTTTGTTGCCCTGGCTGTGTGTTTGGGATCATTGTCATGCTGAAAGACCCAGCCACGTCTCATCTTCAATGCCCTTGCTGATGGAAGGAGATTTTCACTCAAAATCTCTCGATACACGGCCCCATTCATTCTTTCCTTTACACAGATCAATCGTCCTGGTCCCTTTGCAGAAAAACAGCCCCAAAGCATGATGTTTCCACCCCCGTGCTTCAGAGTGGGTATGGTGCAATTCAGTATTCTTTTTCCTCCAAACAAGAGAACCTGTGTTTCTACCAAAAAGTTCTATTTTGGTTTCATCTGACCATAACACATTCTCCCAGTCCTCTTCTGGATCATCCAAATGCTCTCTAGCAAACCGCAGACGGGCCTGGACGTGTACTTTCTTCAGCAGAGGGACACGTCTGGCAGTGCAGGATTTGAGTCCCTGGCGGCGCATTGTGTTACTGATAGTAGCCTTTGTTAATGTGGTCCCAGCTCTCTGTAGGTCATTCACTAGGTCGCCCCGTGTGGTTCTGGGATTTTTGCTCCCCGTTCTTGTTATCATTTTGACGCCACGGGGTGAGGAGGAAGTTGAAAGTCCGTGTTGCTCAACGACAGCCCCGAATACATCACTGCTCTAGAAGAGATCTGCATGGAGGAATTGGCCAAAATACCAGCAACTGTGTGTGAAAAGCTTGTGAAGCGTTACAGAAAACGTTTGGCCTCAGTTATTGCCAACAAAGGGTACCTAACAAAGTATTGAGATGAACTTTTGGTATTGACCAAATACTTATTTTCCATCATGATTTGCAAATAAATTATTTAAAAATCAAACAATGTGATTTTCAGTTGGTTTTTTTTCCACATTCTGTCTCTCATGGTTGAGGTTTAACCATGTTGACAATTACAGGCCTCTCTAATACTTTCAAGTGGGAGAACTTGCACAATTAGTGGTTTAGTAAATAGTTATTTGCCCCACTGTATATCCTATAATCGTACTATCATATTTTCTGCACTATAAATCCCTTTTTTTCATAGTTTGCCTAGGTCTGTAATTTATATTTTTGTTTGCTTATTTTTCCACACTTACAGCCATGTTAAGGGCACTCGAGGTGTGCTCTCTACTTCTAGAGTTGGCGGAGTTGTTCAAAAGTGATACTGGAGATGAAGACTTTAATGAATATTGTCATGATTTAGATTAGATCGAGAGTTTAAGAATGTCAACAGATGCCTTTTGAGATGGTTGTTCACCATTTTATAGTTATAACTATAATGTGTAATGTTTATTCTTGGTCTTTGATTAATAAAATTCCCCTTCAAAGTTTCCATTATTCATCATTTGGGTTCTACCTGCTCTTCCTTAGAAAAATAGATTAAATTTCCAACACACCCAGCACATATTGGTAACCAACCATGCATGCGGACTCATTTAAAACAGCAAAGACAATGCAGTCCAAGTACTGAGTATACCCTGTAGCCACTGTACTGTATTATATGTGGATGACTGAGCAGAAGTGTCCTTCTACCAGAGTGATTTAGAAACTAGCAAAATATTGCATTTTCCCAAAATACAGGTATATAGTTTTTAATACAGTGTGTCTTCCATGTTTATTGAAACAACCATTGGGATCTGCAGATTTACAGCATATGGAATATTGACCATTTTCCTTGTAAATTCTTACTATGCTTTTCATGATCATGTTGCCAGTTTTTCCCCCAATGCAAATGCCAAATACAAACATTTGTTTATGTAAATCTGACAAATAAACAGTAATCAAACAAAGAAAAGGGGTGAAAAAACATTATTTGCATGATTAACAATTGCTTTTTGGCGATTCACTGTATGCCGAAAGCTATTAATGAACTGGCGTATTAAGTGGAATAAGAGAGTTGTTCCACTGCCAATTTATGTACTGTACTTTCAGACAAAATTCACTGAAGCATGACCTAAGATGCTATGGCCCAGATAGTATTGCGCTACGACACGTCTTACCTGCTGAACCACATTTCCTTGGGTTATCTAAAGGTGCACAAACACCGCGTTTGCACTTGTTAACGTCTAGAGTGAATGATGAGCTGTTCATAAAATAGCTGCAGTATGTCTTTTGAATAAAAAACTCCATATTGTAACCGCAGCTGAAGCTTCCTGCTTGAGCTGTCAACACCTTTGCTTACGTCAAGATCATTCTTTGGCTTGGGGCAATAGTCACTATTTGTGTTTGTCTTGCTGTGTTTGCTGTTTGACTCAAGTATTTGTGCTCTGGCATCACACAAGCACGTGCGGTGAGTTCTGTGCGCAGAATTAAGATATAACAAAAAGATGTGAGGATCAAGGGAGAGGGAAATGAAATAGACATTTCCCAATGTGGAAATCTAGTTAGGGACTCAATGATTGGAAGGACAGATGGCCTGGAGAACAGGACATGTCAAGTGTTTTACTCAGGCCCACCTATCTGTGATACACAACTGTGCAGCTGCACGGTGGAAAACAAACAGCAGAGTGCAGCTGGGCTCCTTAAGACAGCGAATGGGGAATTTTAATCAATTTTTTTCCTTTGGCACTGGTCAGATTTATTCGCTCATAAAGAACGGAAACCAACCCCATCATACAAGAAGGACTGAGAGTGCAATGCAATTTATGCCAGAAGTCATTCTTGCTGACTTAAAAACACTCCTAGAGATGAAGTTCTGCACAAAAGCAAAGAGATGACTAGTCAGTCCAATGATGGCACATGACTGTTGGAAATGTGCAGTTCACATCCAAGTCCCACAACCAATCTATTGTGCTTCACTGTACTGATATCATTCACAGAAACACTTTTATGGCAACACGTGTCTGTGCTCCATTGAAATGTTCCAGAGAAGCTCGAAGCAGTTCCAGCTGTCATGTCCCTCAGGCCATGTAGCCTAACCTGATATGACAGGGCAAGACAAGGTGAGGGTCAGGCCTCGAGGATGATTCACGACATGTAACTCAAACTACAAGCATTATGACCATAATTGCCTGTGGTTGAAAAGTGAAGACCGATGTGCACTGCGCCTATTGTCTCTCATGTAACTCTCGCTATCGTCTCATTTTACATTAGACATAAGTCCTCACAAATACAAGGCTAACAACAATGGAAATCCACAACAATGTAGTCGTGTACTGTAACTGCTCGCGTTGCTCAAGTGCTGTACTTATTGAAAGAAAACTGACTCTGTTTTAACCTCTTGTTCCTTCCAACTTTGATTATAATATTTAAATTCTACTTCCACCACCTTCATAAAACTAATAGAACCGACATTTTTTTTTTCCTTTTGTCACTTTGGGCATATCCGGCTAATAAAATTTACTCATCAGCATAGTCAAATATTGTCTGAATGAATAATAACTGAGTATGCTGCTGCTATTTACATTTACAGAGGTACTGTAAATATGCTGCTAATTACAGTTAGGATTGTTGTACTTTTGGAGATTTTTTTATTTTTTTAATGTGACGAACTTGGCATGGTACATTGAGCAGAAAACAACAAGACTTGCATTGTACAGTTACTCTTGTATTGTACAAAAGACTTGTTTTAACCACTTAGTGCAATATCACGATAAATTGTAGGGATAATTCAGGTGATTATAATTACTTTAAATTAGGGCTGCAGCTATCAAATATTTTAGTAATCGAGTATTCTACTGATAATTCCCTCGATTAATTGAGTAATCGGATAAAACCTTTTTTTTTTTTTTTTTTTTTTTTTTGTAAAGGAGCAATTATAGATAAACTCGTACATGAGAAAACAAGACATTTCACCTAATATTGAACCACTTTTTAGACAAACAATGTTTTTATTTTAGATGTACATTTTTTAAAACAGCCAACAATTGCATCTCAGATCTACAAACTACAACAAATTCACTGCTTTCACTCAAAAAACGTAAGGTCTTATTTAAAAAAAAAAAAAAAAATTCTGACCTAAAAATGTCATTATGCTTGATAACACCCATCACTTGAAAGTTAGGTGTTTTCCCCACGTGTTATTAAATTTCCATATGTGTCAAACTATTTTTAAGTTCTAGTTAAGTTTTAAATTAGTCTCACTTGTAAGTCCTGATATGATTTTGAGTTTTTGCAGTGTTCAGAATAAATGTATGATACCTGCTGTATTGAAACACATTATGCACCAGTGCTACTTGGCGTTTTATCCATCAATGACTACCGAGCTAAAATCGACATTTAGCTTCATTATGTTTTTATTTTTTACACCTTCATCACCTTACAGCGCTGTTTTTTACAGATTAAATAAAGCCTGTATGAAAGACGCGTTAGCCATGCATCGACAGTAGTCATAATAAATAGAAACGTTAGCAGGGCTAACGTTACGTTAGTATAATAATAATAGTAATACATTTTATTTGTAGAGCGCTTTTCAAAACACACAAAGACGCTTCACAAGAGACATGGAATCACAGTACGATAAAAAGGTATTAAAAGGATAAAAAATTAAAAGCACAACAAAAAGAAGTAAAAATATAACAGAGCTAAGGGTTATGGTGGGTAAGAAAGAGTGAGCAGGTGTGTTTTGAGTCTGGATTTAAAAAGTGATAGGGTAGATATGCTGCGAAGATCAGGGGGTAGGGAGTTCCAGAGCTGGGGGGCGCACTGACTAAAAGCTCTGGAACCAAAGGTGGAGAGGCGGAGACGGGGCACGGAGAGGGGAAGAATAGTGGTAGAGCGAAGTGAACGGGTTGGACTGTTTAGACGGAGAAGATCGCAAAGGTAGGGAGGAGCCAGGCCATGGAGTATTTTGAAGGTGATGATGAGGATCTTGTAGTTGATTCTTTGTTTGACGGGAAGCCAGTGAAGTTGACGGAGGATGGGGGTGATGTGGTGTTTTGCGGAGGTTCAAGTGATGAGGCGTGCTGCTGAGTTCTGGAGGAGCTGCAGTTTCTGGATGAACTTGTTAGGGAGACAGAAGAGCAGTGAGTTGCAATAATCGAGCCGGGAGGTTATTAGATAACAGACCAGGGTGGAAGCGGTATGGCGGGTGAGAGAAGGGAGGAGGCGAGAAATGTTGCGAAAATGGAAATAGGCTGATCTGGTGATGCTGTTGGTATGTGACCGGAAGGAGAGTGTGCTGTCGAGGATGACACCCAGACTCTTAACCTGAGACGAAGGAGAGATCGGTAAATTGTTGATGGTAATAGAGAACTTATGCACATTAGAGAGCATTGCGGTGGTTCCAACTAGGAGGACTTCTGTTTTGGAGCTGTTGAGTAGGAGGAAGTTAGAGGAGAACCAGGAGTTAATGTCATTTAAGCAGAGGGTGAGGGAGGAAGGTGGGAGGGAGGCGGTTGGTTTTGAAGAGATGTAGAGCTGGGTGTCATCCGCGTAACAGTGGAAGTGAATGTTGTGTTTGCGGAAGATGGAACCGAGGGGGAGAATGTAGATGATGAAGAAGAGCGGCCCCAGGACAGAGCCCTGGGGCACGCCAGCGGAGACAGGGAGGGAACTGGATTTATGGGGGCCAAGTTTGACGAATTGTGTGCGGTTGGACAGGTAAGAAGTGAACCAGGAAAGGGGTGTGTGGGTGATACCAATGGAGGAGAGTCGGTCGAGAAGGATTGTATGGGAAATTGTGTCAAAGGCAGCAGTGAGGTCTAGGAGGACGAGAATTGATAATAAACTGGAGTCGGATGCTATGAGGAAGTCGTTTGTAATTCTAAGTAAGGCTGTTTCGGTGCTATGTAGGGGGCGGAAACCGGATTGAAAGTGCTCGTAAATGTCATTGGGTGGTTATGGAGTTGGGATGCAACGTTTTTTTTCAAGAATTTTGGAAAGGAAAGGTAGGCGGAGGTTATTGAAATTGGTGGGATCCAGGTTAGGTTTCTTTAGAATGGGTGTGATGGAAGTATGGTACAGTAACATTAATCTTATTTATTAGCGGTACGTTAAGGCAAGGCAAGGCACGGCAAATTTATTTATATAGCACAATTCAACACAAGGCAATTCAAAGTTCTTTACATCACATGAAGATCATAAAAATCACATTAAATTAGTAGAACGTAAAAACAAAGACAATCGAAACAGGAAATAAAAACACATAAAAATCACATTTAATCACGAATAGAATAAGAAAAAATAAAAATAAAAAATACTACTAATAATAATAATGATTGAAATCAGCAATGGAGATAAAGCACAAGAGGAATAGAAAGCAAGTAGATTGAAATATATAGATAGTTATGGACATGCTGTGCTAAACAAGAGCGTTTTAGCCCTGATTTAAAGGAGCTAACAGTTTGAGCATACTTTTACCCTGTCCTGAGTATCGCGCCTCCGCTCTCGGGGTAAACGGGGTGCCTTCGGTGGAGCTGCAGCATTGAAGACAAGCTGAAGTGTTATGCAAGCGCTGTTTTACGGTGAATACATGAAACAGTGTTCGCCTTGGTGTCCAGCTTGAAATGCTCCCACAGTTTTGACATTTTCAGCTTTTTCTTGGTGCCTTTCTCTTTGCTTTCTTTGTCATAACCTCTATATACATGCATGGTTGAAATCAAATTTATCCGCCGCCTCTGTCTTCTCCCTGTACGCACATGACGTCAGCGCGTTGTGCCGCATTAAAAGTAGTCTGGGGAAAACGTCATGCTTAGAGCTGGCAAAAATAAACGATTCGTCAAGGCGGAGAAAATTACTCGATCAATTTTAAAATTGAGTTACTCAAATTGTTCGAGTAATTGTTTCAGCTCTACTTTGAATGACCGAATGAATGAATGAGAATGCTTAATTTTGGACATGAGAAAATAAAAGTAATAAACAAACAAAAAAATTATAATACATGAGATAACAGCAACAATATTTAAGACAATGGTAATAATCATAATAATAAATAATATTAGAATTTATTCACTGTGTCCAAAAAGGAGTAGGATGAAGCATTTGCTTATTAAAACCTACCCCACTTTAAATGTTTAATGTTAGAGTAGCATTCTTCTGTAATTTAATTTTAATTTCATGACTTTATTCTCTTGTATTACAATTACATCTTCATTATGTCAAAAAGTTCTTTTCTTAATAACATTGGTTCCTTTTTCAGTCTGGCTGTCACGTCTCGGAAGTCTTGTTAATGTTTTGTGTTGGTTCATGTCAGATTCTTTTATTTTGGTAGTTGCATGCCTCCTTGGGCTAACTTTACTTCCTGCTCTTGCCAATCAGGCTGATCATGTCCACCTGTGACCCTCTGTATAAATAACCTGCTTCTAACCTTGCCCAGTGTCGGTTTGTCTGCTATCCTGCCATGTCCTACGCCATCTCCTTGTGTAAGCTCCTTTTTGACCATGATTGATGTTTTGTGAACCTATGCTTTTTGTCTTTTTGGAATCGACTCAGTTTATTGGTGTCCAGCGGTTGCTGTGATTTTATTATTTTTTTCTCTAACTTTACAAACTGAAAAATAAAACCCTTTTGTTTGAGCACAACTATCGAGCATTTGGGTCCTTGGTGCATCCTTGTCACTGGCCCTGACACACTGTCACTATTTTGTTATTTTATCATAAGAGAAAGGGAAATACAGTGGTATAAAAAAAAAGGATCTGAACCTTTTGGAATTTCTCACATTTCTGTATAAAATCACCATGAAATGTGATGTGATCTTTGTCAAAATCACACAGATGAAAAAACAGTCTGCTTTACCTAAAACCGCCCAAACATTTATAGGTTTTCATATTTTCATGAGGATAGCATGCCAATACTAACAACCAACATCAGCACCTCATCCCCACCGTGAAGCATGGTAGAGGGAGCATCATGATTTGGGGCTGTTTTGCTACCTCAGGGCCTGGAAAACTTGCATTTCTTAATGGATGAATGAATTCAAAACTTTATCAGGATGTTTTGCCGGAAAACCTGAGGCCGTCTGTCAGACAGTTGAAGCTAAAAAAAAAAAAAGGATGGATGCTGCAACAAGACAATGATCCAAAACACAGAAGTAAATGAACTTGAGAATGGTTTGAGAACAACAAAATACATATTCTGGAGTGGCCAAGTCAAAGTCCAGACTTGAACCCCATTGAGATGCTGTGGCATGACCTAAAGACAGTGATTCATGCCAGACATCCCAGGAATCTGACTGAACTACAGCAGTTTTATAGAGAAGAATGGGCCAAGATTAGTCCTGATCAATGTGCCAGCCTGATCTGCAGCTACAGGAAGCGCCTGGTTAAAGTTATTACTGCCAAAGGGGGGCACAAAATATTAAATGTGATGGTTCACTTATTTTACCCTTCTGTCATTGTTTGCATACTATCCTCATTAAAATATGAAAGCCTGTAAATGTTTGAGTGAATTTAGTTAAAGCAGACAGTTTTTTTCATCTGTGTGATTTTGAAAAATATCAGATCACATTTGATGGTGATTTTATGCAGAAATGTGAGAAATTCTAAAAGGTTCAGATACTTTTTTATACTGCAATTTTAGGTGCTATAGTTGCAACACAAAGTACGTGAACTCTTTGGAATTACTTTTCCTGGATTTCTGCATGAATTGCATGTGAATTGGTCACAAATTGTAATCTGTTTTCAATGCAGTCCTAATCCATAGTTTTTCCTTCTTATTGAGTATTCTTTGCTGTTTTTCCATCAATCTTTATAGGACAGCCTTTCTTCATTGACAGACAAAATCACTGACTTAGTTTGGACCGATGAATATCAAGGTTTATACGGATAATTTTCGCACCCTTTCCATCTTCATTCAATTTAAAATTCTTAATTGCATGTCTTCTGAGAGCTTCTTTGTGTAGGAAAGGCATGGTTCACACTAGGTGATGCTATTCTCAAGAGACAAACTCGAAACTGGAGTGTGCAGACTTAACTAGCACCTCCAATCTCGTCACATTCATGGGACAACAGGTTGACAGCCTCTGATTAGCTCTAAGAGAAGTTATTTGACACTCTGCCCTGTGAAGGTATTAGTTTTGGCACTCTTTGTCAACTCTTGTGACTTAGTTGTATTATTAGCAGACCACATTTATGACCAATTAATACAGAGGTCCACTTAATTCCAAAGGCTTCATGTTTTCTTACAACTGTGTGTCTACTGCATATATTTGTTAAAACCGAATGTGATATTGCCATTTATTTATTTGTGTGGAAGGTAATTGGATTATACTTGTGTGATACAGCAAGCATCTGGAATATCATTCAAGGCTCAAACATAGCTCTGTAAAAAAGATAAATGTCTGCTTGTGAATTTCTGAAGGAAATCTTGTCTCATCCAACTCCTCGGCACATAAGCGGATTTTAAGGCGGGGACAGGGTGGCCAGGCCCCCGCCCGGTGGCCGAAAAGTGTAATTGCATGTAATTGACTTTCCTATATATATATATATATATATATATATATATTAGGGCTGTCAAAATTATCGCGTTATCGCGCGGTAATTAATTTTTTTAAATTAATCACGTTAAAATATTTGACGCAATTAACGCACATGTCCCGCTCAGACAGTATTTTGCCTTTTGGTAAGTTTTACAGCAAGGCTTTTTGTGCTAACAGTGAACTCTTGTGGTCGCTTTGCGACATGGTTTATTGTTGTCTTGCCAGTTCAATATGGCTGCAGGACGTCTCGGGCTGACGCCTACGTTGTAATGTTGTGCTTATATGATCCTTGGACAAGATTTGTCCGTAAGTATGGTTGTTGTAAAGAATGTGCATAATATGTTAGTAAACGAAATGTTCTATTTTTTGTATGAGACGCTTTTTGTTTATGTTTTGTGAACCTGTATAGCGTGCTAAGCTAACGTTGTTGCTAAGCTGGTGCACTTTTTTTTTTTTGTAGTTTTACGACGGTCTAAAGAGGACAATGGTTTGAGGCCATTTTATTAATCATCAGATGAAAAAGGAAGAAGTCTGATTATTAAGGCGTCGTTCACTAGCTGTCTAGCTTTGGAAAAAGTAGACGTTTCGGAGTGAGGACAGCATAGACAGATTTAAATGACAGTAGAGTGAAATGTCCACTACAGTCCTTATATACCGTATGTTGAACGTATCTATCCATCTTGTGTCTTATCTTTCCATTCAAACAATTTATTTTACAGAATATATATATAATTTACAGAAAAATATATTTTATAAATGGTTTGAATTGCGATTAATTACGATTAATTTTTAAGCTGTAATTAACTCGATTAAAAATTTTAATCGTTTGACAGCCCTAATATATATATATATATATATATATATATATATATATATATGTTGTAAAGCAATAAAACTGCTACAAAAATGAAATGAACAAAAAAATATGTTTTGATAATGAGTCAAAATAATTTTTCAAACAGATCATGTGACTAGCACCTTAGACGGTCATTTGCTTTGCATAGAATTTTCAACAACAAAAAATATTAGGGGAGGGCAAATTTATTTTTCAAATGATTTTCTTTCTTAAATTTTTTTTTTTTTTTTTTTTTTTTGATTGAAGCAGCTTTTTGGGAGATTGAGTGATTTAGACACAAATGTCCTTCCCATAATATGGCCCACACACACAAAGAATTGCTTCAATCAAAGTACTTTTTCGATGAAAAATTAAGTGTTCAAATACAAATTTTTCGATCTTAAATATTTTTTCGCATTCAGAAACTTTCTATGATTGAAATTTCTGTTTTGATTGAAGTGAATTTTCTTTTTGAAATTATATTTTTTGAAGTTGTTTTCTGATTGATGATTGAATAATAGACAAAAATGTCCCAGACAAAATGTGGCCGAACACAAATCAACATTACTTCAATCAAAAGGATGCTTCAATCAAAAAAAAAAAAAAAAAAAAAATCAAAGAAAAATAGCTTTTACATGCATTTTTTTGTTTCAAATTTATTTTTGCATTCAAACACTTTTTTTTTTTTTTTTTTAATTGAAGTGAGTTTTTTTGGTTGAAAACTAAAGACACAAATCTACCTCCATATGGCTCCGCCCAGGGGATACAATTTTTGACTGGGGTAAGTAACTACATTGGCATGACACCGGCAGGCGTACCATATTCAATGGATGACGAAAAGTATAGCTGTCCTAAGCAGCCTGATTTAGAATTCCCCTCAAGAATAATGGGAAACGTAAAACAGTCATTGTCAACTTATTATACTCTTGTAAGGTAATTTTATTGCTGACACTACGTTTCGGGGTCATCAACATGTTGTGCCCCCCTGCCCCAAAAGTCAAAATCCGCCTATGCCTCCACACCTGGAAGCCTAAGACAGGCTGCAGGCTCAAAACTGGCCTAAACCACATTATGTTCTTAGACACCAAATCTGACACCTCGCAGTACAAAGTGGCACACAATGCAAGTTAGTGTGGTCAATTTCAGAGGCACAAAAGTTTCCATTGTGGGAACATGATGTCTCTGTTTAACTTCTATAAAACGTCTGCTGTCATATATTTATTCACGCTGCAAAGTAGTACTATATGCCTCTTTTAAGCTATCTTGTGAAAGGGTCATTGCTAGCGTCAGTCTGTGTTTGAGCTCCGTCTGTGGTTTTGTGTGGTAAGTAACTGTACAATACAATCGCTCCTTTCTTGGCTGTTCTTACTCTTTTAATGATATGCTTACCTCGGGTTTGCTGGTTGGATTTAGTTTCCCATATTTGGATTCGTTTTAGACTAAATTGTGTCTTGGTTACAAAAAAAGACAGCATGGAAGGCTATCAGGATATTTCAAGGGAACCTCGGACTTTAAGGCTCTAATAAGCCACAATTGTTCTCTTTTACTAAAATGTTAGAAGAAACACATAAAATATTCCCATTGATTTAAAAATCTATAATACATAATATAATACAGTACTTGTTTTGACCTCCGATGGGCGCCATGTTTTATGCGCGCAATGTATGCTCAGGGCAGCCCATCCCTCCTCCCGCCGCCCAGCAAAGGAGCCACCGTCCCCCCCCCGGGACCCAGGGTGGTCCCCCGGGCCACCCGCGCGCCCATCAACCGGCCTACAGGGATGGCAGGAGGGGACGCATCACCCTTATTTGATATTACGACATTTAAGTATTTTCTTAAGGCATCTTTAGTATGTTCTGTCTGGATGCATCTAAACAAAACAAGCTGAAAGCGCACAGTAGTATTTTGGGTTTCAAATTTTCCTCTTGTAGCATGTTTCGACGGTGTAGGACATTTTGGCAGAACATCGGTTTTGTCATACTCTCGTCTCGTCTCATCCCGTATTCCCTGTTCATTTTGCTTTTGCTGCTCGCTTTGTGAAATATCGACGGTGCTGTCATGCTCATTATTGTTCCTCTCTGGTTCAAATTGAAAGGGTTGAACAGATGACATGCTTATGTCGCTAGAGTTTAAGCCCCTTTCACACACGCCGAAACATCTGAGGAAAATCCCGGGATTTAAACGGGCAGCCTTTGTTCATGAAAGCAATTTCACGGGTCGAGTGACAAGGAGATTATATTTCATGGGTCACGTCCAGTGTTGTTGATAACGGCGTTAGAGTATAATGGCGTTATTTTCTTCAGTTGTGAATAATCTAATTGCTTTTCTCATCTTGGCAACGCCGTTACCGTTACTGAGGCGGGAAAGGAGTGCGTTACTATGCGCTACGAGGTTGGTTGACTGACGCGAGAAAAGTCTGGAAAAAGATGGACTCATAGAGACGAGAGAGCAGAGCAGGAGTGGGGAGGAGGCAAGGGAGTGTGACGCCGTTGCAAACGCGATGCTACTATGCTATGTGGCTCCAATAATACCTGACTGTAGCTGATAGCCTACAAACTATGCTCACATGATGCTTCGGTAGATATCACATATATACAGTACTAGATGCAAATGACAGACACGGCGGCATTAGCAACATGTTTAATCAAGAACTAGATGCGTTCGTAAACAGCCGCCATCTTAAAGCAGTAGACTTCTCAGGAAGGCTCTGTTGTAGAGAACCTTCCTAGCGAACCTAGGTAACTTTTTTATCTAAAATGCTCCTAAATCGGCAAAACTTAACTTAAATCTATCTTTAAATGATGAAACAGTTTTAAAACTTACACATGTCGAAAATAGACAGAAGGGAACTAATGCAATAACGAGAGTAATTTTAACAACTATAACGGTTGATTCACAACATTAAATGACTTCCACACATAGCAAAGGTTACTATCTAGTCATCGCAATATCCGCAATACCCCTGTGTCTAGTTAAGTTTAGGGTAAAGAATTGGGCTTGGGCCAATTGTCCCAAAAACCCTTTAAACATCACATTGTGTGACCTGTGTTTTTTTTTTTTTTTTTTTTTTTTTTTTTGAGAAAACAAAACATGAAAATTATCACCAGTTACTTTGCCAAGTTACGAATTACTCATACATTCAGGTAACTGAGTTACTAACGCAATTACTTTGAGAGAAGTAATTTGTAACTGTTGTTAATTACTTTTTTAGAGTAAGATTAACAACACTGGTCGCATCTTAGCATAATGCCCGGGAAAGTCCAGGGACAAGGCGTATGTGAAAGCAAGCGTTAAATTCCCGGGTCTCAGCACGATGACTGATGACGTAAACAATATGGCAGGCCGATCGTCACTTCCTCTTTCTTCGTAGTAAGATGAAAAGCGGTGAACAAACATCGCAATTATCAACACAGCAAGCTGGAAATAGCTGAATTAAACTGAAAACATAAAGAAATTAAATTGCTACTGGATCGTAGAGCCGAGGAATAGAGTCCATCGTCCATCTTTGGAAATGCGTGGTTTATTTTTTGCCGATGTTAGGGTCCGCAACTGCGGAAACAAGGTTGTATGTCAAAGCAGAAAACAACGGAACGGAGGGATGCGTTCAAGGGTTTATTGAATCCAAACAAAAATGCACGTGATCGCAGAAAAGGGGTACTAACACAATGGGTCCGTGACAGTAGGTCAACAGGGATCAATAATACTAACCTAAGCAGTAGGCAGAGAGCCGATAAGACAACAAAACAAATACACTCAAATACCAGCACAACATAGGGGATTTCAATACAAGGGCGGCAGGGGGGAAGAATGGTGCCCAGCAAGTTAATATCTCGGCACCCTTCTTTTGGATCGCCTGGGCTTCAAGATAATCTAGATGAGCTTGAATTGGCCGCAGTTACAACATCAAGAATCCTCCCACAAATGGCTCTGTAAAAAACACAATTTGACCAACATTGTGACAGCCAATGCCGACTAAAAATGGCATAATGTCCGTGTTATAAAACCGCACCAGCAGCCCTACCCGCACAGAGAGCACCAGTGGGCAACACGAGACAAGCCTATGAAAGTGTCCGACTCGCGTAATTCCTGGGATATCTCTGCACGCGTGAAAGCAATGACGCGAGTAAATCCCGCGTCATTGCTTACACGGGAATTTACCGGGATATGTTGTGAAAAAGGGCTATACTATGGAAGCCCGGCAGTGTAACCATGTGACGTCAACGCCCTGCCACGTCAACAACAGTGACCTACTAGTTAAACTAATTATAAAATTGTATAAAAATGAAAACATCAAGAGGGGTTTTCATATCAAATTATCTTAACTCATTATGATATTCATCATTTAAGAACTACAAGTCTTTCTATCCGTGGATCACTTTAGGACTGCATAGTTTATGTCAGTATTCTCTTGTTTTACCTTTCTAAAACTCTTGATAGAAACTAGACATTTATTGTGGCACAGGTGAAAAGAGGGAAAAGAACGAATTCATTTGAATGTTTTATCAAGAGGTACGTGTGGGTGCAAAGGGAAGGGGGACTTATTATCAGTTCTCCATCCAACGCTTTACCTCCCCTTTTGGGCCTTTAGGAGCATCCTGTGACCCCTGACCTCTCTGACAATAGCGGCCAGGACGTTTCCCAGTGAGCAGCGATGGAGCCAACAACAGGAACATGAGGGGTGCTCATGGGAAACAAACTGTTTATTGTGCAGCAGGATGGGCAGCCGACCCCCCACACCCCATGTCCTAGTCACTTACTTACACATTCACACACACGCACTTGCATATACACCTCTGGATTGTAACATTTGTGAAGTTTTTTCTATTATGACAGAATATCAATCATAAACTATTCTCCCACATCTGAAAAAAAAAACACAAATTCAACTGCTAGTTTTGTTTGCCTGTTAAAATAAAAATTGCTCCAAAATTTCAGAAGAGGTGGTGAAAAAAAATGTAGAACCTTAACCGTGCAATCCAGGAGAGGAGCGATAGTACCGCAATTTTCGCACTATAAGGCGCACTGGACTATAAGCAGCTACCTACCAAATTTTGCAGGAAAACAGCATTTGTTCATAGATAAGCTGCCCTGGACTATAAGCTGTCCTCACTGTATTATGGGATATTTACACCAAAATATATTAACCAGTAACACTTTATTTGACAGTGGCATCATACGACTGTCATAAGACCAAATGAACCACCATGAAGCTTTGAACCAATTGGCTGCAAAGCTTCTTTGCTTCAAGAGGGTTCATTTACCCATCCCTGCTAACTTGGGGAAGACAGTCAACCTCTGCTGCCACCTGCTGTCAACGCTGTTGTCGTCCAACATGCCTCCTAGCATGAATTGCAGTGCTACAGATGTAATTAACAATCAAAATTCATGTTCTGTGCTAATTATTTCTACAGTTACTGTTCAGTTGTTTCATTAATTGTTAGTTATGGTATTTGGTAACACTTTATTTGACAGTGGCACCATGTGACTGTCATTAGACAATCATAATTATAACATGACACCGCCATAAGCATTTATGAATGCTTATAAGAGATATCATTTAGTTGTATGCGGCAAATTATCTCACTTTTGAATGAATGTAAATGATCCAAACTGGACATAAATAGAAATATTAACATAATTTGCCGGCTGACATTTAATGACATAAGCATTCAGTAATGCCCATGATCGTGTCATAATTATGACTGTCTTATGACAGTGTTATGACGCCGCTGTCAAATTAAGTGTTACCTATTAACTCAAATCAACTAATAAGCCGTATTGGACAATAAGCCGCAGGATTCAAAATGAAGGGAAAGAATAGCGGCTTGTAGTCTGAAAATTACAGTATAACAGATTGGTGAACAATAGAGGCATTAAAGGGGGGGGCAGTGCCCACCCATGGACATGCTCTGCCCACCCAAAGAAAACTGGATGTAATACTAATGGCAGTCTGGGCACCGCGTATGGTATCTCTTATTCATATAGTACTGATGTGTTTTAAGTTTTAACCTTTGCGTTGTTACCTCCTCTTTCACCTTAAAAAAATGAAATTAAAAATTGGTTTTGTTCCTAGGGGGCGCTACACACATGTACGCATATTTTGATTTTTTTTTTTATTTTTTATTTATTTTTATTTTATTTTATTTTTTTTTACATTTTATCAAAGTTTTCACCAGTGTTCACCTGGCTGTTGAGTGTGGTGAGTTTTGAAGCATTCTGAGGGGGTCAAAGTAGGGCTCAAAGCGTCATCGGACAAAAAAATGACTGCTAGGGGGCGCTACAAAGTGTATTTGGAATTCTACACGGTATCAAAGTTTGTACCTGTCTTGACCTGCCTAACGATTTTGGTGCATTTTGAAGCATTCTAAGGGGGTCAAATTGAGCTCAAAGGGGCTGCGGAACACAGAATAACTATAATAATAATAATAATAATAATTAATAATAAATAAAACCGAGGAACCACAATAGGTTACCTAAAAAAAACATTGTCACCTGCATGTCCATACTGTTCAGTTATGGATGTGTTCTAAGTCAAATAAAATCAACTTTTATTTGTTTAGACCAAATCACAACAACAGTTTTCTCAAGGAGAAAACAAAACATGTTTTAAGGTGCAGTAATCCCCCCCAGGTAAGACTAATGCCCACCCACACCTTGCATCCTGGTAACACCACTGGTGAACAGTATAATTAGTTGCAGAATATTTGACAACTTCCAATTTGTTTCAACTTCATACAAGTTTTCCCAAATTGGAAAGAGTTGTAAGAATTCAGTTCAATGAATGGTCATCTTTACTAAACGACTAATTGTACACTCAATGTACAGACGTTTTTTTATATAACAAATGTAAAGAGTTACTAATGGTATATGACAATGCTATTCTTTTTGACATACTACATCTTGCGATAAGATTGTAAACACTGTGTATGTAAACATGACACAAATGCTAGCAAAAAAGCCAAATTGAAGCCACTGAAAATGCTAAACCATACCAGTGTTATTTCTTTGATACTCTTAGGTATTTTATAATAGGACTCCGTGTATCAAATACTGACTCCTCTCATGTAACATTCTGCATGACCTCTGGTTCAAACTCTTGTCTAAGGAGAAACACAAGTTATGAGTAACCTCAGGGCCATATGACTATAGAACAGTGGTGCTTTTTATTTAATAGTGATTTTATTTCACCATATTTTTTACTGTATCTTCTTAATCAGACATCAGTTAACGCTTTCATGTGTGATTCATTGTGCCTTTTACAGGACAAAAGGCCACTGTCTGATTTCTCCTTGTCCCACACTGTGTGCATATCTTGAGTTGCATATGATAAGTTCATATTTATATACGCTTTCTGTTTAAATAACACTGCCAGGCTATTTGTTGGTGCTGCTAAAGCCAGTCTGTTTCAAAGGAAATCCCTCCTTTGTCTCCCAAGGAAACATGGCCCACTAGGAAAACCTGAAATTGACATCGGAAAAACCAACAGCTGGAACATATTTGATCCTAGATGATAACCACTAAATGTGTTAGTCAACACTATATAGAGCACTGGTGGCGAGACTCTGGGGATTACTCATTGCATGAACTGCACAGTTAAACATTTCAAAAAGCCATCAGTCACTTTGCAGTGAAAGACTTGGGATTGGTCTGAAAGTGCTTCACCGCAAAGGAATACTGCTTCCTTATGATGATATGTTAGGTTTGTCTGGTTTCCACATGATGCACATCTGATAAGGGTGGACTGGAGGCAATGGGACAAGATCATGTAGCATTTAAATTCCTTAAAATAATTGCAGTGTAAAAGGGAGAAATTGGAAATCCTAACATGAAACAATGTAATTTGTTTTTTGTTTTGATTAAAGTAATACCACAGTTTGAACCTAAATAGGTTTTATTTAGGGACTATTTCCTCCTTAACTGAAGTGTATTGCAAAAGTAAATCATCTTACATTCCTCCAAAGGCTAAAATTACCACAAAGATTCCAGCATTAAATTATGAGAGGCACACTCCCTCGCCTCAAAGTGTTTTTGGCTGATTGTTACCTCATGTGCTTTAATGTGCAAAATATACTATGGATTAAGAATTGTATACTGGATTACTGTTTATTTTTGTACTTTTAAGATTTTGACACCCTTAGACTTTAACAAACAACTTTGAAATCTCAGTAGGATTGTTCTGGATGGATTTAGAACATTACATGTTATCAAGGGCGTAGATTTGCATAGGGACGGTGGGGACATAACACTACTAACTTTTTAGGATGCTGAAATTATCCCCACCAACTCTTAAGCAACCTTATTTGCATTATGACTTCAGTTACATAGGTCATTTAGATTGTCTTCCTATATGTTGTGAGGATAGAATTGATCCGACCATTATTAAGTGAATTAAAGTATTTTCATTATGTTCAGACTTACATTGACCCCTTTTCACTCGCTGAATGTGCCAGTCCATTTTTTTCCCCTCACAAGCACGTTTGATTGGCTCATGACTTGAACCCCCCCCAGATACGCATTCACAGCCCGACAGAAATACAACATGTCCCCCCCCTCCCCCCCCGCCCATTCGAAGACGAGGGATATTAGAATGTAGAATATAGAAGTAATGTAAAAAGACGTCAATATTGTGGAGGTGGGGAACACACCACTAATTTTGCATCTGCTACAGTGCTTAAAGTCAATTTTACTCAGATTTCTTGACATAAGAAAAACGGCTAGCTGAAAATAAGACTTACAGACTTATTTTAAGCAAAAAGTTGTAATATTTAATCTTAAAGGAAAAACTTGTTTGTCAGAAACGTTCTTAATCCATGGATATTGTTCAAAACATCATTTGAAAGCAATTTTTTCTTGATTTAGGTGAAAAATGACCAACGTTTGGATGTATGGGCTTAATAAAATACTTTAGTAATATTTACTTAAAGTGGAAGAATCTGACACATTAATCCCTTAACTAGCCTTTAACACTCAAAACAAGATGGGAGAAAATTATTTGATTAAATTTAACAAAAAATATCAGATTAAGACGTTATAAATTTGCAGCGTGTAAGTTAGTAGAAGTCAATACAGATTTATTTTGCATTAATCATTTAGCCTATCAATTAATTCGGTTCATATTGGTGAGAAGTGTAGCCCTGACCCCCGCTCACCAAATATATTTGGTCATATTAATGTCCCGTCCCCAGCAAAAAGTATACATGCAGGTCATGCTGTTATATCGTCCCTACCAATATTGAGACCAAACCAACGCCCTGGCATGTTATTATTAAGTAACATTATATTTATTCTTTTGGGTCATGTTGTGCTATTGTGAATTACCAGATATGACCTCTCAGTTCAGTATAGTGCAGTGTGAGTATGCCACGCCATTCATGCATTCAAACCTTGCAAAGTCCATGTGTAACAAACTGAATATGCGAGGCCATGTTTAACCCTTTAACACCGGTACCCATTCGTCACACTGTAATTACGTCACCCACGTGCCACTGGTTGGTCTCATTTGAAAGTACGGAAGTTGAGGTCCACGCCCATTTTTACTTGAAGTCAATCGACCGAGTAAAACGGGAGATAATATCGTTTGAGTTTTATAGCATGCATGGTTTTAAATTGGTTTGGTCCAGATTTCCATCATTTCGTGCCTTTTCAAAAGTGAAAGCACCACGGAAAACGACATATCCCAGGAGCCATTTTGAGGTCACGAAGGACGGACGTAATGTGAACATTTTTAATGAAATGCCGGCGGAGGCACTTAAGGAGAGGGAGGTGAGCGCCCGCCAGTGTTCTGCCAAAATGTCCTATATCAGCAAAACGTCTACACAAGGCGAATTTGACACCCAAGGTATTACCGTGCGCTTTCAAATTATTTTTTTTTAGATGCATACAGGCAGAACGTACTAAAAAAAATGCCTTACGAAAATACTTAAATGTAGATATATCAAATAAGGACAGTTTAAATACGCTACGTGACTAATGTGGTCAATAGATCAACACTTCTTACAAGAAAACACAATGGTTAAAAGTATGATAGGGAAATACATGCAAAATGTATTTTTGAGGCAATGAAAAGGTAATAAAAAACTCAATAAAAACAAAAATAGTGAGTACTCGCTGCTTTTAACCGATGTGCGCATGAGTGCGGATGCTTGTGCAAGCGCACTGAGCGTTGTGTAGGACATCTCGCCGCGTAGGAAGGATTTGCAGAACACCGGTTTGGATTGAGTGAGCGATTTCGAAACATTAAGAATGAATCGAAAACTAAATTTAGTGTCAACGTTATTTCATCAACTCGAGGAAGAGGACGGGCCAGATTTGTCGTTGTTTTCTTCGGATAAGTCGGCAAGTGAGAAGTGGCAGAAGTGCGCAAAACGGCGGAAGAGTGGGCTGCGTGACGTAGTGTGTGACGTAGCCCTGTGTCCTGTTCAAAGGGAAACTGAGTGGCATGCCTGAAAAAATTGAACTAGATTATTGTTAATATTTTTTAAAAGACTTTTTTTCAATGTTTGATTTTTTTTTTTCACAATCTTTTCAATTTGTGTATTGATGTGTTTGTTCGAGAAGCTTGATTGTATGTATATGGCGGAAAACACAAGACTGAAAAAGCAGTTTCTGCTTTTGCATCCCTCTTTAAAAGAAACTACTGTATTTTAAGCCAAAAGAACTGTTGTGTCTGAAAGAACAATGTGTCTGTATGCTGCCATAGCGGTTTCATGGCGTATTAAGCCACCAAACTTTTTAATTTTTCCGTTTTACCCTGGAGACCCCCGTTTACACCGCGCAACCACTTTTGTTTCAACCCAGCCATAAAAAGAAGGTAGGTGATTATATTTATTATTTTAAATGTGTATCATTTTTAGCTTAGAATTATTAATGGATGTCTAGTATTTAGTTAAAAAAAGACTTTAAAAATTATTCATCTGCATATTTCAACTTTTGAACAAATTACGTCACAATGAAAAAAAAATAGTGTCTGTATACAGGGTGACCCAAAAAAAAGTTTACACTCAGTTGACTGCTTGTTTAAAAGCCATTGAAACATATCTAAATAGGTTGTCATGGTTAAGTGATACATTAAGGTCACTCAATGCAGCTGGTAATCTCTCGTCTCTACAATTTCTGTGCTTCTGCTGAAAATGAAGAAAACTTTAGCTGTACCTGAATTGCTGCGTGCCGGTCTGACACCTACTGAGATTGCAGCAAATCTGAGAATATCCAGATGTGCAGTCTACAAAGTTAAAAAGAAGCTGAAAGATACTGAAACATCCTCACGAAAACCTGGGTCTGGAAGTGACGATCTATGCGGACCAAAAAGTTGATTGACAAGGTGATATGTGGCCACCCCAGAGTCCAGATCTCAATCCCCTGGATTATAGCATATGGGCAACTGTGGAGGACAGTGCCTGTAAGAAGCCACAAACTTCTGTGGCAGCCGTGGAGAGGTCCATTGTTAGATCTTGGGAAAAGATGACAGCATCCTACATAAAGAAGACCTGTCAAGCGTTTCGCAGGCGCCTGGAGGCTGTTGTGACACTTAAGGGAGGACACATTGAAAAATAGAGTGTACTGTACATGTTCTTTACAATAATGTATAATTTGTGATTCAGTTCTAATTCTAAGCTGAATAAACATGGCATTTAAGTTGTATTATGGCAGTGTAAACTTTTTTTTGGGTCACCCTGTATAAGTCACAGATATGTACCTCATAACTATCGCTTAATTGTATATATATTTTTTTAATTTACTGTTGCATTTTCCCAGATATTTTTGACGATAAATAATAGATCCAAAGAAAGAAAGAAAAAAAATGTTTAAAAGGGTAAATACCGGTGTTTGAAAATGAAAATCTCGAGCACTCCTTGATGTCTGCGATTTCTGCATTGCGACCCTTGTTATATTACCGTGTTTCACCCATAAAATCCCCCAAAAGTCCGGCTGTGGCCATTCACAGCTGTGTCTTGACACTCGGTGAGACATGCTACACAGAGTTTTTGGATCAAAACAAGATAAGTACGCGATAATCTCGTTAAAATCATGGTGTCTTTAATATCACTCTCTCATGCTCTCACCTCGACTTAGGGTTTAGGGGTTTAAAAAAATATATAATTCAAAAGTACCCTCCTGTTCAAATTTTTTGTTCCCCCAGAAAATTGAGATTTTAAGCTTTCCATTGATGTATCACACACGCGTATAGGGCAATTTTGAAATTTGGCCGAATTGGGGGTCTCAGAGTGGAACTTCAAGTCACCTGAGTGTTTTCCGCCATATACCTTTGATAAAGTGATGGGTGCAATACCTAACCTCACAAAAAGATATCCTCCAAACCTTTTTTGTGTTAGATATATACAGTGCCCTCCATAATTATTGGCACCCCTGGTTAAGATGTGTTTTTTAGCTTCTAATAATTTTTTTTTATTCAAATAATATGAGACCTTAATGGAAAAAAAGAGAAAAATCCAACCTTCAATACAAGTGCATTTATTCAGTGGGGGAAAAAATCCCACATAAAGACATAATTATTTGACATCAAGTAATGTGTGTCACAATTATTAGCACCCCTGGTGTTAATACTTTGTACAACCCCTTTTTGCCAACAAAACAAGGTCTGGGGACTGAGATGGCCATGGGAGGAGCTTGATTTTGTGTCTGGTGAACCATTTCTGTGTAGATTTGGCCATATGTTTAGGGTCATTGTCTTGCTGAAAGACCCAGTGACGACCCATCTTCAGCTTTCGGGCAGAGGGCAACAGATTTTCATTTAAAATGTCCTGGTATTTCAAAGCATTCATGATGCCATGCACCCTAACAAGATCCCCAGGGCCTTTGGAATGGAAACAGCCCCACAGCATCACTGACCCACCCCCATACTTCACAGTGGGTATAAGGTGCTTTTCAGCATGCGCATCTTTCGTGGCACGCCAGACCCACTAGTAAGAGTGTTTGTTGCCAAAAGCTCAATCTTGGTCTCATCTGATGTCAAATAATTATTTCTTTATGTGGGATTTTTTCCCCACTGAATAAATGCACTTGTATAGAAGGTTGGATTTTTCTCTTTGTTTTCCATTAAGGTTCCATATTATTTGAATAAAAAAATATATATTAGAAGCTAAAAAACACATCTAAACCAGGGGTGCCAATAATTATGGAGGGCACTGTATATATATTAACTATTTCGCACTGTTGGTTTACTGTATATAACCTGTTTTGACCATAGTATGTAGAAAGAACAAAAACTCCGATGACCATACCTGCTTGCCTGGCACAGCCAGACTATTCTCCCTGTATTTTTCAAACACTGTGAGAAATAGTCTGGGACCCAGCCCATTAACGGCCTCTCGAGCAAGGTACAAAATCAATCATCCAATCAGATTCGTCTATTTGCGTGACGTGTTCTTAACGAGCAACGTCACTCTTGCGCGCCGAAAGTCGTCTCTACAACAACACAGATGGCGAACGGAAGAGCCGAGAATATGTTCCAATCCGCGGTAAAACAGTTTTAAATTACCAAAAAAGTCATTGATAACAGTCAACATGGCTCGCACTAGCCATGTTGAATAAAGTTCTCCATTCTCCGCTCACGCTAATTACTTGTCGCTTTAAGAAAGTCACGTCTGTCCGTTGCTGATTGGTCCACTCCGCTGTCTGTTTGCTGTGGCTTGCTCCGCCCTCGGAATTTGATCCGCCGGACTGTCGCCAGGCTCAATCGCTGGAACAGCGCTGAGTCTGGTATAGACCCTACTCACCAACGTCACAGAATGACGTGTCGCTGTATCCGGCCGCCGTATTGTCCGTCTTTGTTTATCCGTATTCTCAATGGTTTCAATTTGTCGTGCAATTTATGGTGCAATTCATGGAAGCCGTGGTGCTTTCAGACGCTGTAAACTCATTGTATGCGTTGCATAAAAGGCGTTATGTGGAAAAGCTTCAGTCTATCCATTCGCCAGATCCATATTTGATGCCTAAATCGATATTTTTCGACCCGCTGTCTTCGCCCTCTCTGCCTGACATCTGCTACCCTGATATCTACAACTATCTTGTCCACACAAAATCAGCCTATTCTCACGAAAGCTTGAAAAACTTTAAGAGCAGCACTCTAAGCAACACTACCCCGTGTGACCCTTTACTTCCAATTTTCTAAAATGGCGACAATCAATTAAAAAAAAAAAAAGTTGACTGCGATGGCCGACGCTTCAAGGATAGGTGGATATTGGACTATTTCTTCAATAAAACACACAACAACTGTGTCTGCCTCATTTGCAAAGAGACAGTCGCTGTTTTCAAAGAGTTCGATGTGACGCGATAATGATATTACCGAACAAGACACGCTGACATGTACGACAACATTACAGGGAAGATACGCAGCGGGAAATTATAGCAACTTGAAGCTAGTTTAATTTCACAGCAGCAGTATTTCGCAAGAGCCCGAGTGTCGAAAGAGAATGCCACAAAGACGAGACTGTTGAAATTATGAATGAAAAAAAATAATAAAGCAAATGTGACACACAGAAGGGCTTGCTAAAATTGGTTTAAATATATTGTTCTATGTAAATCAGCCAAGGTAGCCCCCCGCATTTTTACCACACCAAATCTGGCCCCCTTTTCAAAAAGGTTCGACACACCTGTTTAACTGATGATCCGTAGATGAGGCCAGCTTCTTTCACTTGGTACCAGCTAAATATTATTCTAAATGTAATGATGGTGGAAGAAATAAGCATCTTGAATTTGAAACTGTATGTTGTCGGCGATTAGCCTCGCAATGATCTTAATTGTGGTTGTCAGCCCAATACCCTCTAAATATATATTAAATGCATCTTACCAGATATAAAATGACTACTACATAATCTGTGGTAATCGTTTGGAGCCCAGTTTTCTCATCGAATTGCAGCAGTCCATCTCGCTCTCCTCTCCGGGTCTCTCGGAATACGGTATAACTTCAAGTCTCTCCATCTATCTTCTCTGTTATTGCAACCAACCGCCACACATGCCTTCACCATTTTGCTTATCAATGTTAACGAGCAGAAAAACACGCCATAATAGGAGGAATTTACATAGCGGTAATGCGTCAACACGACGAGTAGACGGACAATATGGCGCGGAGGCGTGGTTGTGACGTCATGTGAGTAAGGTCTATACCAGGCAACATACCTGCTGTTTCTGTGGATTCTTCGTCTTTTTATTTTTATTTTTTTACATGGTAATGTGCACTTTGAGATTTGTTTTTCAAATGTAAAGTGCGTAAAAATAAAATGTATTATTATTATTATTAATTATCAAATATAAAACTGTTCAGTCTTATTTTTTCTGTCGAATGTTTATCCTAAAAAGTTGAATAACTATTATCAAGCTTCAAAACGTTTCGTTGAGCATGTTTGGTTGTCAATGGGACATCAATATTACAAATTCTGACCGTGCCCCCCCCCAAAAAAAAATTGGATTTTTTTTTTTTTTTTTTTTGGGGTCCAAAATGTTGATTATAATTGGTCAGTGAATAAAACAACAATTTGGACATGAAAGTTATGGTGTCGTCAAAAAAGCAACCTAACCAGGCCATTGTGATCAATTTTATCTTTGAAATATGAAGGCAACATCAGAGGCATGCAAATTCGGACAAAAAAGGCCCAGGTGTTAAAGACGGACTGCTTATGAGGATTTTTATTACAATCATCAAGCATGCTCAATTCCCAAAATACATGAAATTTTGAGGATTGATATTGAGATCGTCGGGGTCAAGGGGCATCTCAACACTGACAAGCAAAATCAAATCACAGCTAAGGAAATGAGCCATGAAACACAGATTGCTTCACACATAATGACCTTTTTTTCCCCTTGCTTAGCTCAATAATCATTTGATTGTGCAGAGTGCTGACTTCACTGTAAACATGAGTGCTACTTGCACATATAGTCTGAGTGTATAATCAAATCAAGACCATTGATACAAGGAGTGAACAAACATCTCTTAGTGTGAGGAAACAATGGATCTTTGTTCCGTGGGAGAACCCTCAGAAAGCTGATACACTGACCCAAGGTAGAACACCTCTGGGGACTGTGAGCCTGGCTTGTGCTCAGAATTAATTGGTTCTGCTTTTATTGGATAATTTGGGCATTAACAAGACCAATCTAAGTTAATTTGGAAAATGACAGAATATGTGCCTTGTCATGGCAACCATGGGAAAAAAGCGCCATTCAGAGAAGAATACGCGCAGAATTTGAGTGTAATTGGCACAAAACGGCAAAAGCTCTCTGTTATACAATTGAACTAGTATGATTCATGTGACCAAAACGATGCGTCGCTGAGATCTGCTGAGACCATCGGATCAAATTACAGCACTACAGGCTAAACCCATCATGAGACGGATAGGCTGAGGTCCCACCCCCACCCGTATCGTCCTGGACCTGACACATTCACACCTTGGCTCATACATCAGTTTAAAACTTGGGCTACTACTCATGTAACTGAACACTCAAGTTCTGGCTGTAGGTGGGAAATTCCCCATACAGGACGGTGATAGCTTACCTTTTGGTAAGAAATACATATCTTACTTTTTGCTGACTTTTTGCAAAGTTGTATTCCCCTTTTGTCTTCAAGTGCTTCATGAGTGTTAACAACAAACACGTGGGTAAAAAGCAAGGGCATAGGTTTGCATAGGGACGGTTGGGACACAACACTACCAACTTTTTAGGATGCTTAAATTGTCCCCACCAACTTTTAAGCAACCTTATTTGCATTATACAATGATTTCAGGTATATAGGTAATTTTGATTGTCTCCCATATGTTGTAAGGATAGAAATTACCTTACCATTATCAAGTGAATTATTTTCATTATGTTCAGACTTACATTTACCCCTTTTCACTGCTGAGTGTCCCAGTCCATTTTTTCCCCTCAAATGCACGTTTGATTGGCCGGCTTAACACCCGCACACACACTCACACGCACTCACAACCCCATGCCACCTCTTCCACCCCCTCCATAGAGGAGGGATATTACAAGTTTTTGGGGTTTTTTTCAGCAGCAGCTTCAGCCACCGTATTTAATGTAAAAAGACGTTATTGTTGTAAAGGTGGGGAACACACCACTAATTTTGCCACTGAAAGTCCGACCTGTGTCAGCGTTGGCATAACATTAAAGTGTGTGAATTTGCTAACCTGCAAAACTTGAGTAGGAAGCTGCTTAGAGAGAAGTGTTCTCCTGTATGTATTTTCTACTGTTAACGGTAATTAAACTGTGAGAAAAGTAGTGAACTGAGGTTTATCCCTTTCTCCCCAATTTTCATTTTTATTTTATTAATGAGGTTTTAAAACAGCCCAAAGGAGCTTTCCTTTTTTTGAGTTTGGCTGTGTTTGTGGACAAAAGCAGTAGTGTCTTACCTGAAGGAAAGCTGAATTTTTATTTATTTTTGTTATTCCCGAGCTAAGAGTTTTTTTCAGTTATATTTATTTTATATATAAATTAATATAAGTTGGATTAATTTCTCAACAATGTTGAGTGGTCTTAAGACATATGTCTATTTTTTTGCATTCCTGGATAGTTAAGAGATTATTAACTAGTTCGTACATACAAATTTGCAAATTAAATCCAGACATTTATTCTGGAAGTTTTCAAACTGCTTCTTTAGTAGTTTTTAAAAATAAAGGTTTGAATGTAACAGTGTACAGAGGTGTCGCGTCGTATTAGGCAAACCAGACAATTGCCTAGGGAAGAGGGCCAACAGATTTAGCACACGCAGCTTTACTGCACTGTTGCAGCGACAAGTGCAACAGTGCCAGTGAAAGCCTTGTGTCTGAGTTCCCTGAAGGGGCCCCTTCACTCGCTCTACACGCCCCATCCCCCTCACGTGACTCAAAGTGAGAGTGAGTGGCGATTTGGCTTTTTTATATCCAAAATAAAGAGAAGTTGTCCTTCTGGAAGCGACAAAAGAAAGGGGAAAAAAGCAGAAGAGGAGAAAAGGAAGCAAGACAGCGGTGAGTGTACTGTTACTGTAATTTTATGTCCTAATGTAGTAGAAGCCAGGCACTTTGAGTGTCCTAAAAAACACGCTTCAAGAGACCTAGGCGTTATTATTAGGGCTGTCAAATTTATCGCGTTAACGGGCGGTAATTAATTTTTTAAATCAATCACGTTAAATTATTTAACGCATTCGCGGGATGACCCAATCATGCATTGCTGCAAACAGACTACAATGGCGCCATTTTATATACAGTGGGGCAAATAAGTATTTAGTCAACCACTAATTGTGTAAGTTCTACCACTTGAAAATATTAGAGAGGCCTGTGATTGTCAACATGGTTAAACCTCAACCATGAGAGACAGAATGGGGGAAAAAAACAAAAAAAAAAACCCAGAAAATTACATTGTTTGATTTTTAAATAATTTATTTGCAAATCATGGTGGAAAATAAGTATTTGGTCAACACCAAAAGTTCATCTCAATTTTTTGTTATGTACCCTGGGTTAGCAATAACAGAGGCCAAACGTTTTCTGTAACTCTTCACAAGCTTTTCACACACTGTTGCTGGTATTTTGGCCCATTCCTCTATGCAGATCTCCTCTAGAGCAGTGATGTTTTGGAGCTGTCGGCTTGGGGTTCCTGTCTATCCGTCCTGGGAGTGGATCTCTCCTGACTGTGGTACTCCCCGAGGTTTCTCATTTTCTCCCAATTGACTCTGGAGTTTTTGGAGTTTTTCCTTGCCGGCATGGAGGGTCTTAAGGATAGGGGATACCCAGGACTTGAACTGTATCTATTCATCTTTGTTGCTTAATTTCTAATTATGTATCATATTGCCTCTGTAAAGCCCTTTGAGACTTCTGTTGTTATTGAGGGCTATACAAATAAAATTGAATTGAATTGAATTGAATTAAGAATTACAAGTCTTTCCATCTGTGGATCCCTTTCACAGAAAGAATGTTAATAATGTTAATGCCATTTTGTGGATTTATTGTTATAATAAACAAATACAGTACTTATGTATGTATGTATATGTTGGATGTATATATCCGTCTTGTCTTATCGTTCCATTCCAACAATAATTTACAGAAAAAATATGGCGTATTTCAGAGATGGTTTGAATTGCGATTAATTACGATTAATCTTTAAGCTGTGATTAACTCGATTAAAAATTTTAACCGTTTGACAACCGTAGTTATTATACTTTTATTAAATATGCTATTGCTCCAAGTCCAACTGTCCCCCTTACTTGCACACGCTCGAAGGACCCCATGTTGCTTGTTGCCTGGGGCCCCCGGAGACACTTGCTACGCCTCTGACAGTGTCTCACCTAAACCAATACATATGAAAGTTAGTATAAGTAAATACAGATGTATTTTGCATTGATTATTTAGCCTATCAATTAATTAGGTTTATATTCGTGAGAAATGTAGCCCTGAACCCCATTCGGCCGATCTGTTTGGTCTTATTGTCCAGTCCTCAACAAAAACTGTACATGCAGGTTATGCTGTTATATCATCTTTACTAATGTTGAGACCAAACCTACACTCTTGGTAAAAAGTACTACATATGAAAGCAAGCAAAAACCATATTTAGAGTTTCCAGTAGACACAATTGCGACTGCATTCTATACAATGTGAACTAAGGCTTGGCATAAACAACGCGTGTCAGAACGCCTGATAAACAGTCACTGCAAAAGTTCCAACACAAGGCCTACCTCTGCTACTTGCTGAATCTGATTACAGCAAGGCCTCAGGACAGGCAGGTCATTGAGAGCACAGAGATGAGCAAACAATAAGATATTATCTAAAGGAATCTTCAGTTTTCCAAAGGAAAATGGTCCTTCTCAGTGTCACATTGACGATCGGATCCTCAACCTGACACTGAATCAGCCATTTAAGAAGAATGAACACTGCAGCCCATTCATGTGCACTCACTAAAATAATGAGAGGTCTTTCTTCACTCTTGTTTAACACATATAAAGGAAAGTTCATGGTTCTTTGCAAAAACAAGGCTGTGCAGAGAGAAGGGCATGCAGCTGACTCACATCAAAATGTCTTTAGAATTATTGCAAATAGAATTAGTGCCACCTCATAATTTTGTGTTTTCTCATGAATGCATGGGGGGAAAACAGAGGCTTCATAGTACATTGATGTGCCACTGTGAATAATTCTTAAAATTAATACACGATCTTTTTTATTTAACCTAAAATCCCAATATGATGATTGTTATTATTAGGGACCTGGTTTGCCTCTGTTTGTTTGTTCTTTTCAAATAGTGACATCTTGTGGTCACATGGCCACACTCGTTATACTGACGCAACAATTCACAGTCATGGCCCTTTTTGTTATGATTCTGGAAATTTGAAAAACAGCAATAAAGCAGGAATTATGACATATGGAGTGATTTGGCAGTACCTTGCGTCATGTTTGTTAGGTCTACAGTCTACACGGAATTTAAAAGGTTTAACTCGAAAGGGGCTGGTGAAGTCTCGCGATGTTTCTCCAGCAGTCTTCTCCTGCCTGCAAAACGGCGAGAATACGACAGCAGAGGTACTAGCAAACACCTCGTCAATTCCAGGACTAGCTACAGATAGAAAATACGATTTTTCAATGTTGGTTAGCCTCGTTGCTCCAGAAACCAAACCAGCGAAGTCGTTGTAGGCCAGACGCGGTTGCCTGTATCCTGTTGTAAAGTATAATTTGGAAATTACGCCACCGCCGAATATACATTGTATATGCTCATATCTAAGGGTTAGCTGACAGGCTACCTAGCACAGCCATTGGGGCAATGGCGTTGAAAAGAATTCAGAAGGTGAGTGTTTAATTCTTACATGAAATCTTACTTGGCTAAAGGATGAATGATGTTGGACCGTAAGATAACGGCCCGGTTCTCGTTAAGGTGTAATGGTGTTCTTGTTCATGTTTTTAACGCCATTCATCTTGAGCATACAAACAAAAGACCAGCTAATGTAAAGTTAACCAGTTAAGGTCTCGTCTGTGCCTTGCCAAAGTAATACTGAATGAACCTTATGTCTTAGTAGTTATTTTATGAGTTATGAGTTTATAGTAGTCCATTGACGGTGTCTAATGTTATTTGAATCGTAGAACACTTGCGTGCTTTGTTTATTTTTTATCCTGAACGTGTGCATAATATGATTTTACTTATGTACTCCATGTTGTCGAAGCAGATCTTACTAGTAAGGCAAGTGGTGTATTTGAATGACAGCTGCTAGCCGGATGCCAAAATTGAACCCCAGCGTCGCTCTTTCCATTTATGGGCTGGCAAATGGGGCAGCGCGGTTGCCCAAGCTGGCTGTATATTTTTATACCGCTGGATAGTTAGGAATAGTGTCGGAGGCAGCATACATATGAACAGATCCTGCCGCCTGGGCCAGGGCATAACAGCCAGCCTGAGCGGGGGAAAGAGGGAAAAGAAAGAGGGGGAAAATGGGAGAGAAAATGAAAAAAATTGGGCGAATGTCCACGAAAACAGCAGAAAAGACGAAAAGAAGTCAATGGGAGGACGGGGGTGGGATGCGTCACCAGCTGGAATCGAACCACCGCTAGCCAGAACAGTGGTGACTTCCTGTCACTTTTTTTTTTTTCAATCAAACTTTATTCCTTCACACATTACGTCAGCGGTGACTTACAGTCACATGTTGTTGTTGTTTTTTTTTAAACAATCAAATCTTTAATTATTAACAATACGTCATCAGATTTTGTTTTGTTTTGTGTGTTTGTTTGGGGCCTAAATGTATGTAGTAGTAAGGAGGAATTTCAATTGCAATTACACACACAAAGAAAACTATGATTGTAAAGTAATGTATTAAAGAAAATGTTCACAATGTTACATTAACGTAAAAATGAGATTTATGTATCTCCACCATTATGTCATTTTAAACAAATAACAGTTATTCATGTCCTCAAATATAACACTAATAACAACTGGAAATTCTTCAACAACAAAAATAACATCACGTATGTCCAAAAATATGGATTTTACATTGTGAGAAAAAAGTGGGAATTATTCACAACACGAACTATTTACAACATGCAAATTTTAAACACATATTTAAAATATAAAAAGCAAAAAAATCACACAAGCAAAATAAACAATATTCAGTTTTGAAGAAATGTCAATGCTTGAATGTTTATTAATTATATTTACATTGTGAGCATGTTCCTCCACTCCTCTATGGTTTTGCCAGAAGCAGGACAGTACCATATTCCCTTTACCTGGCTGTGACCTGTGGTGCGGTTTTTTTGTTTGTTTGTTTTTTTTACACATTTTTGGCATTTGTACTCATGGTTTTCTCTAAACCGCCTTTTCTTTGGGGCTTCCCCCCTTGCCTCTCGCTCCTGGTCTTCAAGCGCGACCCTTTTTAGTCTCCACTAAAGTATGCTGCTCGTCTCCAATGGGTCCACGCTCGTGATTGGCTGCGCCGACTTGGACTTGGTTGGCGCTATTCTTCAGCACTCGCTCGTGACTGGCTGCGCTGACTATGACACACTCGCCGGTCATCTTCGCATTTACACGTGATTGGCTGTGCTACGTCGACCCGCTCGCTCCATCCGCTCTCTCGATTGGCACTCATGCCTTTCCCCCGCGGAAGTGTTAGCTTTAGTTACGAAAAACATTCGGATATATCGGACAGGCATTAGGAAACGTTATGATATGTTAGGATTACTTTAGGATACGTCAGGATACGTTAGGTATACGTGGGCAGGCCAATCGCCGCAAGGTGCCGCCTTCAATTGTATAAGTGTCCGGTGCTCTTTTGGTACTCTATTAAGGAAAAAGTGTCCGGTGTTCTTTTGTATTCTTGTCAGTAAATTTTAAAGTGTGACAGGTTTTCATTTCAGTTGTTCATTTTATAAATTGTGTAGTTTGATTTAACACACACTTTCAACAACAACGACCTAATCGAAATGTGATGCCATATAAGTTGCCTGCCTTTACAACAACACCTAATTTATATTTGCAAGCAGATGTGCACAGGAAAATAATTTCTGATCACGTGTCCCTAAATTCTCTCTGATGGTGCCTTTGTGAAGGTTTAGTTCAGGGGTCGGGAACCTATGGCTCGCGAGCCAGATCTGGCTCTTTTGACGGCTGCATCTGACTCGCAGACAAATCTTTAATTATAAAAAAAAAAAAAAAAGTTTCGTTGTTCTCCTTTGCACATTGCGCGAAACGGCGACTGTCACCAGTCTAGAGCTGAAACGAATACTCGAGTAACTCGAGTTTAAAAACTGATCCGAGTAATTTTATTCACCTCGAGGGGTCGTTTAATTTTGCCAGCTCTAAGCATCACGTTTTGCCCGGACTACTTTTAATGCGGGACAACGTGCTGACGTCACGTGTGTAGAGGAAGAAGCTATTAAAAAAAAAAAAAAAAAAAACTTACCGCAGCCAAAAGCCGCTACAAACTACGCCGATGTTGCTAAAAACTACGCCTGCATGATGCTAGTCTGGTAGCAGGTAATGTCCGATGCATCTCATAGATATCGCATGCATTTAGGACTAGATGCGAAATGACAGACTCGGCCGTGTCTGGGCAGCGTTAGTAAACAGCCGCCATTTTTAAGCAGTTGACTTCTCATCGCTAATAAATATGTTACTGTCACTCGTTCACAAACGTTAGCCCTTCGGAAGGCTAGGTTTCTATTGATTATGACCACTGTCGATGCATGGCTAACATGTCTTACATACATACTGGTTCTGGTAAAATGTGGGCCAGATCGGATTTAAACTACATACAAAAGTGACCCAGATCGGATTTCAAATGGTCCATTTCTATGTGAATTGTCCCGTTCAGACAGTCATTTGCCTCACTCGAGTCAGAAAAACACGAAAAAATCGGATTCATGCATTAAGACCTGCAGTATGAACGTAGCCTAAGTGAGACACTGCCTATCTGCCTGAGAAAGCCCATTTCGGCCGCTTGCGGTCATGACCCATCGTTCATGACCATAGATGAGGGTAGGAATGAAGATCGAATGGTAGATAGAGAGCTTTGCCTCTCGGCTCAGCTCCCTTTTTGTTGCAACAGTGCGATAAAGCGACTGTAATGCCGCTCCCACTGCCCAGATTCTCCGTCCAATCTCACGCTGTATTAGAGCAGGGCGGTAAACCGAAAATTTACCGGTACCGAAATTCTTTACGATGACCGACGTCATTTTGACCATGACAGTAAATTCGGTAATTTAAAAAAACAAAAAAATATAGTCTTTTCATCCCGCTTTGACTGTATGTTGTTCAGCTATGTTAATTCCCCTTTAAGAAACCAGACAGTGTGCTTATGTATAGAATCACGTGGTTACCAGGAAGCCAATCAAACGAGCCCGGTATGCTAATGCTAGCGGCTAACGCTACAAGCAAACGTAATGGAGTGTTGCTTAAGGGAGGTTCGCCAAACTTTCACCCGACATTAAATAGACTCTTGGCGGCACCCAGACGGACTTTCACCCGTTGTCCTCCCTTGTTCTCACGATTTCCAAAGAGGATGCTTTCAATGCTTTCTACTGGTAGCCAAGCCACAGGCTAACGCTAGCGGTTAACGCTACAAATGAGAGTGATGGAGTCGGATAGCGGCTCTAAACTAGTTGAAACAGCTGAACTTAATGAGTGGATTGGTCTCTGACTGCATCTAGCAATTATGCTGCGTTCTAGAAAAGTGGGATGTCGGACTTTTCCGACCTCCGAGCTGGAAAATATCATTGGAACGCCACTCGAACTGGTAGGTCCAAGTCGCGAAGTCGGAGAAAAAATAACTACCCCGACTTCCAAGTTGTTTCAATCTGACGGCACTGGACAAATTGGCGCTCATGAAAACGTATTGAATGATAACACAATAATGAAGTAAATCAAGTTTATTTGAGACGCCATGTATTTTTTTTGTCATACAGTGAATTATCTTTGTTGTGCTATGTTTTTATATTGACGATCAGCAAAGGATGTAACTAAAAAAAGGCAGTTTACAGTGTGGGCTATAACGCAGCCGTCGTGTTTCCTCTACTATTTAATCGCTTCTAGGAAGGCAGGTTCGCTGGAGGTCAAAATGTATTTGGATGGCCAAAATAAAAAACACTTCGTTGCGATCAGCTATCTTTGTTGTTTACATTTGCTTGGAACGCTTTGAGATCGGAACTGGTAGCATCCGAGTGGGATAAATCCGACTTCCCACTTCTCTGGAATGCAGCATTAGTTTATCACGTTATTGTGTATCTCTTGTCTGTGTGTGATTTCTCTGATAGCTTTTGTGATGCTAAAGCATTCAGCATAAAGTACAATCTAACAGTGAAAATTATAATATAACTGTTTAATCGCCCCAGCTATTTTTCTGTATGTGCTTAATTCTGTGTCATTAGATCAATGCATCTTTAATGTGTGTGTGTGTGTGTGTGTGTGTGTGTGTGTGTGTGTGTGTGTGTGTGTGTGTGTGTGTGTGTGTGTGTGTGTGTGTGTGTGTGTGTGTGGGTATTAAAAAATGCACTGGGAAAAAAAACCTGAAACCTTGCAGTAAACACTTGTGTTGAGTAATTATGTCACAGCAGCCATTAACAGTAAGTTGTCTTTTTGAAGTGTACTGTTCAAGCTGTAAGTAATTTGTGTCACAATGACATGTTGGCACAGGCATATTGATTTTGACAATGTACATTGTTCAAGCCATACAAGCCGTTTTAAATGTTCAAACTTGAATTCTTATTGTTTACAATAAATTTTTGTATACTTAATGTTTAGAATGCATGTACAATTGTTAAATATATCAAATTGAAAGCTGGTAAATAAATAAACAAGAAACGGTTAATCTGTATTTCATGCATTGATTCAGATTTTCAAATTATATAACAGTCTGCTTGGGTGAATTTATCGTCATTTATCGTTATCGAGGTAAATCTGCTCAATTTATCGTGATACGTGCTTAAGGCCATATCGCCCAGCCCTACGCTGTATTGTTGCCATTTATTTCATGGAATATAAATATTTTAAAAAATCTCACACAGTTAGGAGTGGGAACCTCAGGGCACCTCACGATACGATACGATTCGCGATACAAGGCTCATGATAACGATTATATCACGATACAGCGATTATCGATGTATTGGGTCAGAAATTGGATACATGAAATTCTACGATACAACTGTTGAAACGGAAAAAAAAAAAAAAGATATTTGAAAATAGAAAAAAATACTGTTTAAGTCATTTATTAAACAGTGACACCTTTTCTGTGCAACATTGCTGTAAAATATAAATCTACTGCAAATTGTGCCCCTGCACATATAGAAGAAACCAACCACGACCACTGATATCGCTTGGAGAGATCAAAAAATAAATAAAAAGTGCTGTAGGTGTCAGCAGTTGAGCTTGGAGTGGGGCAATGATAAAATTGGTGGGTCTTTTCTTCGTATATGAACTTTGTTGCTTGGTTTGAGCACTTCCGCTATCTGCTTCAGCAATTAAGATGTCAGACTTGCTCAGTCACAGTCTTCCTCACCTTAAAAACAACAAAATAAAACAAAAAATATTAGCTACTTCATAGCGTTTGAGTTGAAATCCTGATTTTTTTTTTGTGTTGGAAGTATTGAATTAAAAAAAATATGAATTGAATGTATAGAAATTAAAAATTCAATAATTACCTATTTTTAATATGTAGGCTACATCAATAATTACCTATTTTTAATATGTAGGCTACATTAATTATCATGCACATCACTTTATATATCTTGGAACCTATTCAAATCATTTTTATAGCTTATTGTATCAAAATGACAGTAATAACAGTTTGTGTAGTAAACTAGATGGAAATTGGTTCTCAAATAAATCGGTAAATTCATGTGGGCTTGTTCGATATTCATTTTCATCCAGTTTAGGGTCCTGGTTTATTTTATATCATTCAACACCAAATGTCATCAAAATAATACATGTAAATTAAAAAGTCAATAGGGAATGGGACGTACTACGTCATTGTTTGGACCCGCCTCCATGCTGGCAATATAATTCACTTCCGGGCCGGCAGAGTCAATGCGGATTGTAACGTGTGATAGTGCTAAGCTAACTCTTTCGGTGTTTTAGAAAGAAAATATGGGTGCTTTATAGTTGCGTTACCGGGTGCAACAGCGTCTCCTACGACAAAAAAAGGGGTGAGGAAAAATGGACTCACTTTTCACCGTTTTCCTGCATGGAGGACCAAATATCAGATCACGAAGGTACGACGGATGGCTGGATTGCAGCGGTTCGTCGGAAAAGCATTTCTTATGATCATATTTCTGCTGGAATGAGAGTGTGTTCCTGTCATCTCTACTCTTGTAAGTTGAACGATTTATCCACTTTTGGTTTCAATACGTTTTTGTTTTTTTACACCGTTGTGTAAATCTGCCTCGGTAGCAATGCTCGCCTACTACGACTCACCTACCTGTTGTGTTCCTAGGTAAACCTGCTGACAACACATCCCGATTGGTCACCATCTCTCTTCTTGGATCATTTGACAAAGAAAATTTGTTCAATGGAGTGGTTCCATTTGTCCTGTGTCGGACTCAAACAAGCCCCTGCAGCAGACGCCATCTGGGTCTGCCCTTCTCGTCGATGAACTGCGGGCTTTTAACTTGTGAAAATGCAATAACTTTAATGCACATATTTATTCTGCCTGGCTATTTAACTATGGCCAGTGACGTTTTTTTTAACCACTTTGACAAAGACACGTTTCATTGTAATGTTGAATTTATATATTCTATTATTATTTTTAATTTATAATATTCTTATTTGCAATAATGTAGACTTTAGACTGTCAATTCAAATAGTGTTGGAAAAGTTGCAATACCTAAAATAGAAATGCAAGAACTGTAAAGTACATATTTATACACGTTTATTTACCTAAGGCCACTGGATGTTTTTTAACTGCTTTGAAAAATACAGGTTTTGTTGTGATCTTGTATTTATATAGTATATAGCTTTTTATAATGTATTATGTATTATAATATTTGCTGCCCCCTGCCAGAGTGTGGGCCATTTTGTACTAAAATGATTTTAAACTGTCAGTTCAAATACTGTGTTGGAGACTAGTACTTGCAATACTTAAAATGGAAATGCAAGAACTTTAAAGCACATATTTATCCTGTCTGGCAATTTACCCAAGGCCAGTAAATAGTGTTTTAAACTGCTTTGACAAAGACACGTTTATTGTGATCTTGTATTTGTGTATTACTTATAATTATATAATATTTGCTGCCACCGTCAGAGGGTGGGCCTTGTTTGCACTAATTTAAAGATTTTAAACTGTCAATTCAAATATCGTATTGGAGAAATTGCATTACTTGAAATAAATCTATTGCAACTTATCAGTCCCAGTTCTTGTCTACAACACTGTCCAAAAATTGTCAATGCATATTCCAAATAGAATAACAAAATTAAGTCACCTGACTTTGTAATTATTACACCTGTTTATTATGAAGACCTGAAGTAAACAACAAGCAGTTACAGTTTGTCAAGAAGTTGTTCAAGTCATGTTTTGGTATTCATATTTTATTGACTTTTCATAACACTTGGGATTGTGTTTGTAAGAGCAGAGCAAACTGAAGTTTCAGCATGCACTCTTCGCCTTTCCAACCTCTCATAACGCTCCGATGTGGTGCGCTTGACCTCAGAATAACCCAAGAAGAGATATGGTGACCAATCGGGATGTGTTGTCAGCATTTCATATGCAGGTTTTCCTAGTAACACAACAGGTAGGTGAGGAGGAGTAGGTTAGCATTGCTACCGAGGCAGATTTACACAACAGTAAAGAAAAAAACAAAAAACGTATTGAAACCAAAACGGATAAATCGTTCAACTTACAAGAGTAGAGATGAGGGGAATACACTCTCATTCCAGCAGAAATATGATCATAAGAAATGCTTTTCCGACGAACCGCTGCAATCCAGCCATCCGTCGTACCTTCGTGATCTGATATTTGGTCCTCCATGCAGGAAAACGGTGAAAAGTGAGTCCATTTTTCCTAACCCCTTTTTTTGTCGTAGGAGACGCTGTTGCACCCGGTAACGCAACAATAAGCACCCATATTTTCTTTCTAAAACACCGAAAGAGTTAGCTTAGCACTACCACACATTACAATCCGCATTGACTCTGCCGGCCCGGAAGTGAATTATATTGCCAGCATGGAGGCGGGTCCAAACAATGACGTAGTACGTCCCATTCCCTATTACATTGCAAAACTTTCTTACCTCAAGTGATGAAAGCAAAGCTCACAAACTCCAGTGTCCACTACGTCACCAGCTCCCAGTGAAACTTATTTTTCTTAGACAATTCTTGCATACAGCAAAGTCCTTGTTCACCTTGCTTCCTTTCTTGTTGGTGTAAAATCTAAAGTGTGTCCCCATGTGTGATTTGTAGCAATATTTTTCTCATTTTTTCCCTCCACCGTTCTCACGGAGCTTTTTTATTTTTTCAACCCACTTGGAGTTTCTCTTCTTCTCTAGACAACTTGTGCGCACTTTACCCTCACCGCCACTCCCGAGCGCCCCCAGTGGACCGCCAAGGAATTGCTCAACAAACATTGAGCAGTTTACAGCATCTATACTCCATTGTATGGCCAATATGTTAAATAAAAGTATCGATTCTTGGCGGGAGCATATCGATAACCCATCGGGTTGCAAAATATCGCGATATATCGCTGTATCGAGATATTGTCACACTCTTACACACAGTTATCAAATTGGTTATCTTTACAACAACCTGTTGTTATAGAAATATTAGAAACGTCTGTTGTGATTGCTTTTGTTAGCAAATCCAGGCTCATAATTAGGGTTCGACCCCAAAGATGAGGCACAACACTTGTCTGTTAAAACATTCATTACCCCAGTTTTCATCTGTGCATTATTATATTTACACGTCAGTTATTCTTTATTTACTAACTGAACATGAATGTCCGCCTTACAATTCTGACATCAAGGGTTGAATCCCGTCTTCCTGTGTGGAGTTGGTATGTTCACCATCTATCTGCATGGACTTTTTCCCGGTACCTCGGTTTCCTCCCACCTCCCAAAAACATGCATGGTAGGCTGCTTGAACACTCCAAATTGTCCCTACGTATGAGTGTGTGCGTAAATGGTCGTCTCCTTGTGCCCTGCCGATTGGCTGGCAACCAATTCAGGGTGTACCCACCTAATGCCCATAGGTAGCTGGGATAGGCTCCAGCGGCCCAGCGACCCACGTGAGGATGAGCAGCTGGGAAGATGAATGAACATGAATGCATTGATGTGTTTTATGTTTCACTGTTTGACATTAGGAGCTGTCCGACTTGCAAAGGGATCCCCCTGCTCAGTGCTCCGCTGGACCAGTTGGAGATGATTGTAAGATTTTAGTTTGTATTATCTGTTTTCCTTTCATGGTTTACATTAAACAAATACAAATGTTGGCTTTATTTAATCTAATTTGGTGATTGTGGCTTACAGTTTATGAAAACTCAAAATTCAGTGTCTATGAAGATTATACCGTTTCAAGAATTATATAAAACAAAACTGTCATACTTCTGAAATTCAGGTACATTTCTCTGCACGTAATACTAGTTTGAGCCATCTTTTGAATGTAATACTGCAGAAATACAGCGTTTCATATAGTCGATCAGGCTGTGGCACTGCTCAGTTGTGCTTGAAGTCTAGGATCTTTTATGGCCTTCAGGTGATCTGCCTTATTGGGTCTGGTGTCCCATGTTCTTTTAGACAATATTTTATAGATTCTCTATGGGGTTTAGGTCAGCTTAATGAAGTTTTGTCAGTCAAGCACGGTACCATCAAGATCACTGAATCAGAATGATTCGTCTGACTCCAGAGGGTCTCAAGGCAATGGTTACTGCTTTTCTGGTGCGCCATCATAAATATGCATTGATGGGTTTTCGGTAACTATTTACTGGACATTTCTCAAGTTTGCATTCATCCCCATTGTAGTATAGCCTTCTGAACTAGCACCAACCAGCATCGAACCAACACTATTCAAAAACATTGGGAAAAAATTGCAGGTGTTTTGTGGTATCTTACTAGTAGCTGCTTAGTCTCACACCATGACTTATGAATATTGACCTTTTTTTCAGTATTGTAATTTTAGACCTTAAATTTAAAAACTAAAAGCCATAATCATCAATTTGCCTTAAAAGTTTAAATTTTTCAATCACTGTATGAATTTAATCTATAAAATTTTAGGTTTGACTTGGTGACATGAGTGCAAAAAACGTTGCACTTCTATGTGTACAATACTGTCCTTTGCAAATTCATCCATCATGTTGCTATCCAAATACAAACTTTGTGGTGTATAAATAACGTTGGGCTTTTCTTTTTCAGTGTTTCATTGGCAGGCAACGATAATGGGTCCGGTAAGTATTCTATAAATCTGGTTTGAAATATGCTCCACAATTATAACGGTTTCTGTTTTTGTCGATAGAGTGACAGCCCCTATCAGAATGGAGTGTTTTTCCTTACTATCCACTTCCCTACAGATTATCCATTTAAACCACCCAAAGTGAGTAACCATCTTTCTCCAGTCACGAGGAATACGTTGACTAAAATTTTACTGTTTAATTAGCCACTATTAAAATTACTGCTGTGATTTGAACTTTTTTTTATGTTGCAGGTTGCATTTACAACTAAAATTTACCATCCTAATATTAACAGTAATGGAAGTATTTGTCTGGATATACTAAGATCACAGTGGTCACCTGCACTAACCGTATCGAAAGGTAAGGATGAATAAACTTGATCTTCTTTAGTCACTCTCCAGTGTTAACCATTTATGTGAATTTAAAAAAAAACATGTCTGACTGCCATTGCTGTATGTTGAATTTCTTCATTTCAAAAGTAGACAAATTCACGACTTCCACAAATCTAACAGCTTTCTGTGAGGACCTGATATTTGGCTTGTTTATGTTCTTTACAATATAAGAGTGTAAATGTTAATGATCATATAAAATAAAGATCAACATATTCAGGGTAAGATGCCACCTTGGTTTATTGAGAAGTAAAGTCGATTAATTGAAAAAAAAGAAGCCTTATTTAAATGTAACTTAACGTATAACCAGTTTTCTACAGTGCGATTCAGATACATCACGCATGACAACACACAAAATTATTCAATTAACGCCTCCCTACACCATTTGCAGATAACTCTTACATTATGGCATTTAGCCTTTATTACTCTTATAAAAGCAGAATTTTATTTTGAACAGGAATACGTTTGCTACTATTATAGTGATCTCTTGTTTTTCACAGTTAATGGCGACCAGAACCCTCCGTGATAAGTGAAAACCTGCAAGGCAACCCCCCTCCCATTTTTTTTGTTGTTTTTTTTGTTTTGTATTGTGTTCAATGTATTTCAGATTTAGCATTGGAAAGAGATACATAAAAGAAAAAAAAAACACTTTTTTCCCCCTCAAAGTATATAAAGGAAAACTTATGTATGTTGAAGGAAAAAAACGTCGATTTTTTTTCTTTTTACAGGTTCTTTTATTGTCTTAACGAACAGGAGATGACGAGACAACACACAATTCAGGAACAAAAAGAAAGCGTTAATCACCTAAGATATATACATTTATTTACGAAGAGACAAGAAAAACGCTGGCTAGCCAGGACATTCCACCGAGAAATCTCCAGCAGAAGTGCCTGGACCTTCGAAATCATACTGTTTATATTTGCCGTAACAAACTGTGGAAAAACCTAGGTGGCACTCTAGTGCTGGCCCATACCTAGACAAAACAATGGAAGAAAAAGTCCTTGTACGCAAGCAGCAATGTAGATAAACACCCAGTTACGAGAGCCAAGAATGATTTACTGCAACGATGTGAAATGAACAGATATACATTAGGTTCAAGTGAATAAATGGAAATATATATTTACAATATATATTTTAATAAATGGTTTTTAAGCACTTCAAATGTAACAATTATGACCCTTAAGTTTTAAACAACACCGAATTACTTTTAATGGGAGTAAAGTAGAAAAATGTTTGTCTTGATTACCGTATGGGCCTGAATATAAGACAGTGTATTTTGCATTGAAATAAAACTGAAAAAGAGGGGGTTGTCTTGTATTCGCGGTGTAGACATTATACCCATTCACGACGCTAGATGGCGCCAGATATCATTGAACCAATGTTCTGTCATGACAGCTCTCAGCTACTCTCCCCATTCACGACGCTAGTTGGCGCCAGATATCATTGAAGCGATGTTCTGTCATGACAGAGCTCAGCTACTCTCAAGTTTAACCAGTTTGCATTGTTTTATTGCAATGTTTTTCCTTATTCAGATTTGTTTCAAGACTACAGTTACAGTTAGACTTCACTTTGATGGTTAATGCAGTTATTGCAATTTTGTTGTTTGGTTTATTTACATTTCAAAAACCAGAAGCCATTCATTTACGAATGGGATTGCACTTCAGTTTACATATTTAAATGTTCAGATATTAAGATTTGAATGAGGCAAAATAACATGCTTTTTCTCTCAAATATATTGATATAATCATTAGTTTCGGATGTACCGTAATTTTCTGTATAAAAATTAATTTGGTATTCAAAGTCTTTTTTCAAACTTGAGTCTTGAAAATGAGGGGGTCGTCTCATAATCAGGGCTGTCCTATATTCGTGCCAATATGGTAAATGTTTCATTGAGTGAGTCCACTCAAATCTTTTTAAGCTGCTCACTTACACACAATGAGTAGCCACAGTAACTGTTTAACAAGCTTAACGATGATTAACGCATGCAGCGCTCTGAAGTTCCGGCTTCCTAGCACCTCTGGCAAGATCAAACCTTAATATCTGTCAATCATCGTTAACTTTAGTAAGCAACTCCAGTGTACTGCCAGACCAAGAAAAGCACCAGGCAGGAGAGGGAAACTATGTGATCGGATCTGGACAGCTCATCTGTATTTATTTATTTTTTAATTGAGGGAAAAAAATCAGCGAGGGATCGCTGTATAAACTTGACAGTCCACCTACAATGTATTCCACTGGTTCCATATTTGGAGTTTGTAGCATTTTGAAACAGAATATCAATTCACAAACATTGTAAGCCAAATTAACTCGTTTGAGCTGTTGAGGCGAAGTGTATGCATGAATTCACAATGACAAGAAATGAAAATATTTGCACTCTTCCAGTAAGACTAACATTTTTTGATTGATTTTTATATTCATATTCCCTCAGTATTATTATCAATCTGCTCCCTTCTTTGTGATCCAAACCCTGATGACCCTTTGGTACCAGAGATTGCTCATACATACAAGGCTGACAGGGAAAAGTGAGTACATATAAATGCATTAGCCAGGTCATTTTCAATTTATTAGATTGTAAGACACTGTTGCATTTTGCAGGTACAACAAACTGGCAAGAGAATGGACCCAGAAGTATGCAATGTGAGGTTGCCAAGATGGAAATCCAAAAGGAGGACATATTTGTTACTGAAGGCATAGGAAAAACAACAAACAAGACAATGGACAACCTTTCGGACAAGGTGGCAATATTATGATGTGCTGAGTTGAGTCAATGCGTCTTTAATGCATGTATCGATCTCAGCAGGACCTAAAGAGTCCCTGGAGGCACTCCTTTACTGAAAAAGACACTACTCTTAGTCCATATGCCACACTCAAGACTTCAAACTGTTACTCTTGCTAGTGTTTTTGCAGCCATCTTTGTTGCTTTATATACATGCACTTCATTATGTTGTTTTACTGCCTGGATTTTGGAAAGGATCACCGTGATTTTGGGGATGCTGCTCATGTCCCACTGGATGTCTTCTCTTATTGTATTTCCATGGATTTAGTGGCCTTTCTGTGATCTAGTGTTTCGGTCGACGTGCAATTGAGACAGAATGTTTCCAGTTCAACAATTTTGGTGCAGTGCCATTACCAGCAGCTGATCACATGGCACATATTAACACTACCCCAAAACAATGTGAAATTTTAACAAAAAAATGGACTGATCATCTTTGTTTGCTTTTAGGATTGCAGCATGTAGCGTTATCGGAACTGGAGCTTTATCTGTCTAAACCGCAGCTCCTAACAAACTACTGGATTTTTCTCCCAATTTGTCATTGCTCATATACTGTATAATGTCCAACAATACATTTTTGTTGGGTTTGTCAAATGTTACTGTTACATGACAATGTTAATATGATCATGGCTACTTCGCAGCATGTAGCTAAGCTATATGTTACCTCCTCAGTACATTTACTCAGGTATCAAACCCAATCATCAGCCTTTCTAATAAGTAGTGATCCTTGGTGAGAAAAATGCCTGAAGTCTATATTGTATGTTCTGATACACTCATGAAATGTGCTGAAAGACAAAACAGTTCTACCCTTGATATTTGTGTTACACGAGTATTTTATGGGAGAGGAGACTTTTTTTTTTTTTTAACCTTTGTTTTATGAACAAAACTTGGACGTGAACAACTTAACAATGCATATGCTACTGATGCTACTGTTGATGCGCTAAAGTGGACCTGAAGTAATGCTTTTCAGGGTAAGTTAATGACATTTTTTTGTTTGTTTTTAATGTTTTAGGTAATGTAAAGCTACATTTCAACGTACTCATAATCATGATTACACAGGTATTTTTTGAGGTACAGAACCTCAGCTAGCTGGTTGCCACATTTGTGTTGTATCTTCAAGATATTTAGTTTTAGCCTTCTGTTCATGTCATCTGGAGTGACTATTGGAATGTGTCATATAATAATGTTAGTTTGAATTTAACAACATTAATACTTGTTAGTGTGTGCTTTTTCCATGTACTGATGCTGCCAATAAAAAGGGAAACTAATAGCATAAAGTTGAATAAATTGTCATCCAACACATCCTTAAGGATCCCTAATGAAGCATGGACATTAGCTGCTTCAATATTAGATTTCAGGCCATGTTTTAAAATTCGTTGTTTGCTAATGTATACACTTGAGTTTTTGAAAAAGCTACACTGAATGAAGTAAATGTTTTTGTTTAGAATTTGTGTACAGTACTAGAATGCTATTTTTAAGAGCTCAAACCGAAAGAAATTGCAGCCTCAATTATTGTGACTGATTTTAGTTACCATTGACTCTTGTGCTCAATAAAGTTTATGTAGGCAGCTTGGCATGCTTTGCACTCTAGAGAAACTTCTCTCAGCCACTTGCCAGATATCAGGGATTTTGTTATAATTCATCTGCCCAACACATCTGAAGAAACTTCTAGCCTTAACCCTCATTTTGTTTATAAAGGAAAATTCCATAGTGTCAAATGCCTAAATTAGATGTCTTGGCTTGTTCTTTTGAGAATTTTTCTTAATTCAAGGCTGGCTCTCTGCAGCTTAAACATTGTGCTTGAACGATCTCCTTGAGCATCCACATCCCTTTGTCCATACAAGTTAACTTTCATTAAACATGAATAAAGTCAATGGATTCACTGTCATTTTTTATTTTCTGAAAGGTATCTTGAAATCTAGGGCGTAGGTTTTGTCTCAACATGGTAGAGACGATATTACAGTAATGCATATAATGACCCAAATAAGGAACAGCTAGCTTGACTTCTTTGTTCCTTGTAGAGCAGGGGTGGGCAAACTATTCCACAAAGGGCCGCAGTGGGTGCGGGTTTTTGTTGTAACCTATCAAGAGGAAACCTTTTCGCCAATCTGGTGTCATACAAGTGCAATCAGTTGATTGCAATCAGGTGCAACTTTTTCCCCCGGACCTATTATTGGTTAAACTGCCTGTGCTTGATCAGTTGTAACAAAGACCAGGACCCACTGCGGCCCTTGAGGACCGGTTTGCCCACCTCTGTTGTAGAGGCTGGCCTGACCGCCGTAGTTTTGCAGGTTAGCAATTTTAATGTTATGCTAACTCTGATGCAGGTTGGACTTTCAGTAGTAAAATTAGGTTTTCCGCCCACTTACACAAAATTACAGTGGCTGCTGCTATACGGAAAAAAAACTAATGTCCCTCCTCTCTGAAGGAGGCGGAGAAGGCGGCATGTTGGCGACATGAATCGTTGGGTCTGTGAGTATGTTTGTGTGACATTGTGGTGGGACGGGGCTTCAAGTCATCATCCAACCAAACGTTCGTTTGGAGGGGGGTGGACCGGCACATTCAGCAAGTGAAAAGGAATAAATGTAAGTCTGAACATAATGAAAATAATTAACGTAATAATGGTAGGGTCGATTCTATCATTCCAACATATGGGAAGACAACCTAAATTGCCTTTATAATTGAACTCTTTTTACAATGCAAATAAAGTTCCTAAAAGTTGGTGGGGACAATTTGAGCATCCTGAAAAGTTGGTAATGTTGTGTCCCTACCGTCCCTATGCAAACCTACGCCCTTGCTTTAAAGGCAATGTCAAGTGTTGTAGAATAAATTTGTTGCCCCACATTTCAATTGGTTGCTACTGACGATTGACGTCCAATCCATTTACAATATAAAGGTTTGCAGTAATCATTCTCTCCCAAATTAGTGTTGCACTTGCACAAAATTGACATCTTTTTACATGACTTACAGTGGCTGCTGCTGGCTGAAAAAAAACTAATATCCCGCCCCTCTGAAGGGGGCGGAGGAGGCGGCATGTTGTCGACATGAATTTGTTGGTTCTGTGTGAGTGTGTGTGTCTTTGTAGCAGGACGGGGGCTTCAAGTCATCAGCCAACCAAACGTTCGTTTGGGGGTGGGGGGACTAGCACATTCAGCAAGTGAAAAGGAATAAATGTAAGTCTGAACATCATTAAAATAATTCAATTAATAATGGTAGGGTCTATTCTATCATTACAACATCTGGGAAGAGAATCTAAATTACCTTTATAATTTAAATCTTTTTACAATGCAAATAAAGTTGCTTAAAAGTTGGTGGGGACAATTTGAGCATCCTGAAAAACTGGTAGTGGTATGTCCCTACCGTCCCAATGCAAACCTACGCCCTTGCTCTAAATGCAATGTCAAGTGTTGTAGAATGAATTTGTTGCCCCGCATTTCAATTGGTTGCTAACTTGCTACCGACAACGATTGACGTCCAATCCATTTACAATATGAGGGTTGGCAGTAATCATTCTCTGCCAAATTAGTAGTGTTTCCCCCACTTCCACAAAATTGACATCTTTTTACATGACTTACAGTGGCTGCTGCTGGTCGAAAAAAAGCCTAATATACCGCCTCTCTGAAGGGGCGGAGGAGATGGCATGTTGTTGACATGAATCTGTTGGTTGTGTGTGAATGTGTGTGTGTGTACGTGTGTGTGTAGGTGTGCGTGTGTGTTTTTGTAGCGGGACAGGGGGCTTCAAGTCATCAGCCAAGCAAACGTTCGTTTGGGGGGGGGGGGGGGGCGGTGGACCAGCACATTCAGCAAGTGACAAGGAATAAATGTAAGTCTAAACATCATTAAACTAATTCAATTAACAATGGTAGGGTCTATTCTATCGTTACAAAATATGGGAAGAGAAACTAAATTACCTTTATAATTGAACTCTTTATACAATGCACATAAGGTTGCTTAAAAGTAGGTGGGGACAATTTGAGCATCCTGAAAAATGCACTGCATTTAAATTGGTTGCTACTGACAACGATTGACGTCCAATACATTTACAATGTTAGGGTTGGCTGAGAATAATTGCTGCCAACCCTCCCTGTAAAAATAGATTAGACGTCTACCGCCGTCAACGGCAACCAATGAGTTAATTAAAATGGGACTGTTTTAAAAAAAACGACGCTACTTGAAACCAGAGTAGATGCATGGGGTGCGTTTGATTCTCTCACCCAAACGAGCTTTATAGTTACTTTTCTAAACATAATCATGGGAAATTGCGTTTCCAATTATATGAATAAATATGTAAAATAAGTAGAAAAGTAGTCATAGCAATAGTTTATTCCCGTCTTTTGTCTCCCTACATCTTGCAGACAAGCACCGCTCCGTCACGCTGTCCGTGTACAGCTAATTGATTCGCTAGCAACAAAACAAGCTTCCTGAAATGCAGCAGCGCCACTGCGGCCACGCCTCCCTCTAGCAAGGAAGGGCGCATCCCGGATAGGACAGGAAAGCTAGCTGGCTAGCTCCTCTCTACAATCATGGCAGTAAACCTTAGCAAAAATGGGGCCGCGTTAACAGCGGCCTACAAAGAAGTCGTTAATGAAAAATCCGACACCAACTGGTAAGTAGCAGCAACGTGCACGCAAAAACTTTGAGGCTTTACAAGGAAACATTGTTTGTTCTCTTTAATGTTGACTAACATGGAAGCTTATCAGTCGTGAAATAACGCTAAGTTGTCGGCTGCGTTCATCGAATGTCTCTCTTCTTTCACATCAGCATATATTCTTCTTTTCATCACCGCGTATTTGTATTTCGTAACCAGTGCTGTCAAAGGTTTTGTCCAATTTTATGTACAAATACTTTACTAGCTAATGTTCAATCATTCCTATAATATTGCAATACAGATATTGCAATAAATAATTTTATATTTAAATTGTGTAACAGCTGTTTATATCATTCGGCGTTTTGTAAAAATTATTCCGTTAGTTTTTTTTTTTGTTTGTTTGTTTTTTTTTACCCGCCTCGACTTTAAACTAGGTCTTGAATTGTAAAACGAGCAAGGTATCTACTTCCTGGTTAAGTAAGGATGTGGAAAATTTTGACCTAACTGTCCGACGAACTTTCCTTTTGTTGTATTTTCACTTTAAAAATTGTTTCCCTGATATTCTGCCTTGGTAATATCAAATTCCCTTAAAATATTCATTCCAAATAGTTAATCAGAGATCGAGATTTCATTAATTCTAAAATTACATTCGCCTGCCCACCTATATTACTTCTTAATTATTAGCAGTTTTAGCTGAATACTGACAATACTTCTCTCTCTGCAATGTGTAACACTACAGTATACTGCTATTTTTGTTTGCTGTCATTCTTGACACGTTTGTCTGGCTAACAGTTCTTCGGCTGGGCTTTCAAATCTGGTCTTTTTGGATGGCTTCATGTTCTTCCATGCTTGCAAGGGTTTTGAAGGGATGCACGGATTAAAAGTAGGGCTGTCAAACGAATAAAATTTTCATGAGTTAATCACAGCTTAAAAATTAATTAATCGTAATTAATCGCAATGAATCGCAATTCAAACCATCTCTAAAATATGCCATATTTTTCTGTAAATTATTGTCGGAATGGAAAGATAAGACAAGACGGATATATACATTCAACATACTGTACATAAGTACTATATTTGTTTATTATAACAATAAATCCACAAGACGGCATTAACATTAACATTCTTTCTGTGAAAGGAATCCACGGATAGAAAGACTTGTAATTCTTAAAAGATAAATGTGAGTACAAGTTATAGTAATTTTGATAGTTTGTATAATGTGACTAAATATTGCCATCTAGTTAGTGTATTTGTTGAGCTAAACTTAATGTTTAAATAGAGTATTATTTTGCATAGCTATTTTGATTAGGAATGCCAGATCTCTTTACATTGAGCACTTTTGTTTTTGTGAACATTATTTTATTTTTGAGAGATAGGAATATTATTTTTGTTGTGCTTTCCCTAAATGATACTGTAGTGACTTAAATGTTCTTAATTGCCCTAATGCATGATGGGAATTTGAGCAACCATGAATCACAGTGATTGCTGCTAATGGTAGATCTTCTCTGCGTTGATTACAATACATGGTGTTAAGAAAAAGATCATCTCCAGTAATTCTTCCCCATGTCGCTTGCCACAATAGTTATAACAGTTGTGGAAGAGATGCCACCGCCTATTCCATTAAATAGCGCGGCTCCAATAAACGCCTGCGTTATCAATCGCCCTTCTTGGTAATTGGCGGTGCTATGGACCGGCGATTCATGTTGGCTTGTTGTCGTTGGTTGGCTCGGATCATCCGATTTCCTCCTGAGGAAGACGGCGGCGTACATATAAACACCGAGAGGCGATGGATGGCTTCTTGTGGGTACTTTTATTAACAAAACAATAGCATGTGGGGGAAGCAGCACTTGAGCCTGCGCTAACTGAGCACTTTCTCTACTCTCTCGCTCCCTCTCTCGCTCGACCACTTTCTTCCTCACTGCTCAATCTGAGAATGCCGGTCACATTGAAAATAACAGCGGCCCCCTTGGCGGGTGCCGGTAACACCTGCGTCCACTCCACTTGCTTGTCTCTGCCCTTAGTTCTCAACATACTTCAAACGGCGCCATTGTAGTCAGTTCGCGGCAATGCTTGAGTGGGTCGTTCCGTGCATGCGTTAATTGCGTTAAATATTTTAACGTGATTAATTTTAAAAATTAATTACCGCCCGTTAACGCATTAATTTTGACAGCCCTAATTAAAAGACTTGTAGTTCTTAAAAGAAACGTTATTATCAGTTAAAATAATTTGATTTTGCAACTAATCTTGATGTTTTCATTTTTATACAATTTGTAAAATTAGTTTAGCTAGTAGGTTGCCATTGTTGTTGACGTCGCAGGGCGGTGACGTCACATGGTTACGCTGCCGGGTTTCCAGAGTATGACTCTAGCGACATCAACATGTCATCTGTTTAACCCTTTCAATTTGAACCTGAGAAGAACACTAATGAGCATGACAGCACTGTCGATATTACACAAAACGAGTAGCAAAAGCAAAATAAACAGGAAGGACAGGATGAGACGTGACGAGAGTAGGGAAAAAAAAAAAAAACGATGTTCCGCCAAAATGTGCTACACCGGCAAAGCGTCTATTAGGCGAATTTAACATCCAAAGCACTACTGTGCGCTTTCAGCTTGTTTTGTTTAGATGCATACAGACAGCATACTAAACATGCCTTAAGAAAATACTTTATTATAGTAATATAAAATAAGGGTGGTTTAAATATGCTACATGACTAATAGAGGTGTGCAAAATTTCCGATTCTTAGATTATTCGCGATTCGACCGTGGAAGATTCGAGAATGATTCACAAACATCCAAATTCCGATTATTGAAATATGCCAAGTAAAGCGGAAGTACAACACACTCAGCGCGCCGCGCGGACTTCGGGACGGAACGGAGCGGGAGTAGCTAAACATTATGCTTCTCATTAACCGGCCCCTCGGGTAATGCCAACGCTCAACTCACGGCTCTAGCTCAACTCATGCCACGAGATAAAAAAACACAATAACATACCTGACTGCTGCCGAAAAGCTGCTACAAGCCACATTATGTTACGGTAGATATCATTTATATAGGACTAGATGGATTATATACTCGGTAGCGGTAGCAGCACATCTGCAAAAAGCTAGATGCGGGCGTTAGTAAACGGCCGCCATCTTAAAGCAGTAAACTTCCCTGCAATGCTGTTGTAGCGAACCTTCCAAGCAAACCTAATTAACTTTTTATCTAAAATACTCCTAAATCGGTAAAATATTGACTTGAATCTATCTTTAAAATAGTTTTAAAACTTTCACATGTCAAAAGTAGACAAAAGGGAAATTATGGAATAACGGGAGCAATTTTAACAACTTTAACGGTTGATTCACAACATTAAATTAATTGAATGTAGTTTAAAGCTGCTGATACAGAATGGGGACTGGAGTTTTTTTATTTAATGTTATTTTTGTATATTTGTTTACTGCTATATGTTTACTTGATACTGAAATAGTAGTTTGGTTTAGCCTGAGAGTATTTTTGAACAATTTTGGAACTAATGTACAAAACTTTATTTTATTAAAAAAAAAAAAAAAAAAAAAAGGAGGGGGGTGTATCAATAATCGTTTTATAATCGAATCGGAGCCTCTGAATCGTAATCGTAATCGAATCGTTAGGTGCCCAAAGATTCCCAGCTCTAATGACTAATGTGGTCAACAGATCAACAATCTGCTTTAAAGCTACCACAAGAAAACAGTGTGCTTAAAAGTATAAGAGGGAAACACATGCAAAAAGTACTTTGAGGCAATGAAAAGGTAATAAAAGACTCAATAAAAACACAAATAGTAAGTACTTGCTGCTTTTAACCGATGAGCGCATGTGTTGGACGTCTCGCCACGTAAATGGAATTGCAGTAACCCGGTAGTATTCGTTGAGTGACAGTGAGCAGACATAAAACATGGCGCCCTCTGTAGGTCTAAACATGTACTAAACATTGTAGCTATTTAAAGCAATGGCAATATTTTATGTGTTTCTAATAACATATTTTAGTAAAAGACCACAATTGTGGCTTATTAGAGCCTACAAGTCTTTAGTCCGAGGTTCCCTTTAAAATAATGTCTATTCGGTTAATTGAATTGACTTTATGTGTGTATGTTTGTCTCTACATTATGTGCCCTGGGATGGACTGGTGACCAACTGTTGCCTCAAATCAGCTGTTACAACCTCCAGCTCACCTTCCATCTAATTTGGATAGATTTCAAATTGTATGACGTAGAGATTTACAACTTTGGGGTTCTATAGCAGTTTTTTTTTTTTTTAAGTCGTTTTCAGCAGTATTTCGATCTTCTTCTTTCACAAACTGTAAACAATAAAGTTGCTGTAATGAATGATTTTGCGAAATTGTTAATGTCTCAGCAACACTATTTCTAGAGGTTGTCTTTTTCTAATTTTTTATTTTTTTATTTTAAGAAAGAAGGTCTATGTGGAAGGATTTGTATCGTAATCTCATTACTTACATCATTCATTGTTAGGTGTAATCAGTTTGTGGTAAACATTTTGTGTGACTTAAAGAATATGAAGATTTAAAGAAGACATAGTCAGGAAAATTGACCTATCAGCAATTGCTTTTGTGGAAATACTCTCTATTGGCTGTCCTAAACTGGCAGGGCAGCCTGACTTTCCATGTACAAGATGCAAGGCAGGGCAGCCTGATTTGCCATGTACAAGATGCAAGGCAAGGCAGCCTGATTTGCCATGTACGAGATACAAGGCAAGTCAGTCTGGTCTTCTGTGGTTTGGGCCTTTCTTCAAAATCAATGCGAGAGGTGGGGCTTACAAGCACAGACTGAATCACAAAGATCCAATATTAGAAGCACGGATTTGACGTAAACTGAATGCAGCTCACGCTGTCAGTTATTGTCATTTTGTATTTTGTAGTTCTCAAACAATCATGGCATGCAGTCAATATAACTGCTGGTTTTGTGTGGAAAATTTTCAAAGACTATATTGTAGTGTATAGTACCGGTACTTTGTTTGAAAAAAGAAAAAAAAAAAACGCTAAAAGTTCATTTGAAGAATTTACGGAGGTCTGCTTAAGGAGTGTATGTGCAAAATTTTGTATTCTCTCCAGCTTTGAACAAGACTTTACATTGTACAAGTAATAGCAGGACACTGAAAAAAGTGCCGTCGAGTTATCTACAGCAACATCTTCGTCGAATATACGGCAAAAAAGGATGAGAAAACCTTCCAAAACTCCCAGTAGTGTAAGAAAGATTTACTGTCGCTTTCCTTATAACACATGACAGAGTCCCACTTCGCGTGCTGTAATTTGTTGGTTGATATTGGACCAGAGTTGAAATCCTATTGAAACCACACAAAACCAAACTGACATAGCATCATTGCCATGTATCTTGTCATTGGTGAAAATCAGGCTGGCTTGGCAGGCTATCCCTGTCCACTAATCAAGTGTGAAATTACACAACCAAAAAATGTTTTTGAGCTTATGACAGAAAATTCATCTTGAAGCAAGTCTAATGATTTTAGTGGGATTTCTTTGTTAATGTCTAGTAGGGGTGTGACAAAATATCGAAATGGTGATGTATCGTAATACTTTGTATCCCAAAAGGTTATCGATATGCTCCTGCCAAGAATCGAGATATCGTTTTAAAAAGGTTTCAATGTTTTAAAAGAAAATAAAAAAAAGGAACCAACAAGTTGCTACCAAATTGTTCCACCATAATAGTGTCTCAGTTAACTCTAAGGCTGCCATTGACGGTGCTCGACGCCCAAACCATTTAGACTGGGAACTAGAGCTGGGAATCTTTGGGCACCTAACGATTCGATTACGATTACGATTCAGAGGCTCCGATTCGATTATAAAACGATTATTGATGCACCCCACTCCTTTTTTTTTTTTTTTTTTTTTAAATTTGTTTTGTACATTAGTTCCAAAATTGTTAAAAAATCCTCTCAGGCTAAACCAAACTACTATTTCAGTATCAAGTTAACATATAGCAGTAAACAAATATACAAAAATAACAGTAAATAAAAAACTCCAGTCCCCATTCTATATCAGCAGCTTTAAACTACTTTCAATTAATTTAATGTTGTGAATCAACCGTTAAAGTTGTTAAAATTGCTCCTGTTATTCCATAATTTCTCTTTTGTCTACTTTCAACATGTAAAAGTTTTAAAACTATTTTAAAGATAAATTCAAGTCAATATTTTACCGATTTAGGAGTATTTTAGATAAAAAGTTAATTAGGTTCGCTTGGAAGGTTCGCAACAACAGCCTTGCAGGGAAGTGTGCTGCTTTAAGATGGCGGCCGTTACTAACACCCGCATCTAGTTTTTTGTAGATGTGCTGGTAACGATACCGAAGCTTCAATGCATCTAGTCCTATATAAATGATATCTACCGCAACATAATGTGGCTTGTAGCAGCTTTTCGGCAGCAGTCAGGTATCTTGTTGTTGTTTTTTTTTATCTCGTGGCATGAGTTGAGCTAGAGCCGTGAGTTGAGCATTGGCGTTACCCGAGGGGCCGGGTAATGAGAAGCATGATGTTTAGCTACTCTCGCTCCGTCCCTAATTGCGTACCGAAGACCGCGCGGCGCGCTGAGTGTGTCGTACTTCTGCTTTACTTGGCATATTTCAATAATCGGAATTTGGATGTTTGTGAATCGTTCTCGAATCTTCCACGGCCGAATCGCGAATAATCTAAGAATCGGAAATTTTGCACACCTCTACTGGGAACGTTCATTCATTCGAAACCAGAGCACTCGCAGTCATTTTGTCCGATTTTCAGGGCATTTACAGGTCACTTGCTGTTCATTTACAGGTCATTTTCTGTTGAGGTTGAGTCACTGCCTATTGATTTGGGTGATTCCCAGGTCACTTCCTCTATTGTAACTCAAAATAAAGGAAGTGATACATAAAATACCCCAAAATCAACAGGAAGTAACTGAAAATCAACAGGTAAATGACCTTAAATTGCCCAAAATTACCTCTTTGCCTGGCATCGACTGCCGCTGACAGCCATAAAAATTCAATCCTCCCAGTTCAAATGGATTGGACGTCTAAACCCAAGAATGTTGATGATTTCGGGAGGCATGCAAGACTGCTCTCTTTGATGTTCCTGATGACTTCATCGCTGTATTGTATGAATCCTTGCCGAACCGCATGGATGCAGCCCTTCAAGCCCACGGAAGTCATACAAAATATTAAATTTGGATCTCACAGCACCACTACTTAATTCGCTTATGTTATGTAACATATTTTTGTACATTTTTTGTTCAATTTTCTTTCTGTAGGCGACAAAACTTTTGTTTTGCCAAAATTTGACCTTTATGTCTTCATTAAATGATAAAGCTATTTCAGTGTAACAAATATATTTTTGTACATTCAACATCATTTGGGAGGGTCTTAGCTTTCATATGAACCATTTCTGAAACCAGTTGAATAATTAAAAGTCATGTTATTAGTAGAGATGTTGATGCCGATCGATCGGGTCCGATCACGTCATTTTCAAAGTATCGGAATCGGCAAAAAAATATCGGCCATGCCTTTTTTTAATACATATAGTAAATATATTTATATATATATATATATATATATATATATATATATATATATATATATATATGTATTTTTTTAAATTAAATCGTTTTCTTATTGTATTTAACGTTACAGACATAATATGTTACACTCATCCAGAGTCTTTAGTTTAGGCTTAAGGTAGGGTTATCAAAAATATCCCGATAACGAGGGCAATTAATTTATTAATAAATGTGTCATGTTAAAATAATTAACGCAATTATTGTATGCGCTGCACGACCCTCTCACTCATTGTTGTGTTACCTATATAGAAAGATAAAAGGCAGCGCTGAATGAGTCGAGTGAATTTTGGCAGCCTTTGGAGCCTTTCTTCAATTGGCTAAAGCCTTGCAATCCCTCTCCCTATGATTAGAAATATCATGGGAAGCAATGTGGGGAAGCAAGGTGGCAATTGATCTTTGTCTTAACACTTTAAGTTATCTCCCAAAGCAGAGAAGATATATCCGTTGGTAGCACGACGCACAGTCATGGTTCCACTTCCCATCATGCATTGGGACATGGCTGCAGTATAATTTACTGAAAGCTCAACAAATACACTAGATGGCAATATTTAGTCACAATATACAAAGTCACACGTCTTTCTATTCGTGGATCCCTCTCACAGAAAGAATGTTAATAATGTAAATGCCATCTTGAGGATTTATTGTCATAATAAACAAATACAGTACTTAGAGCAGGGCGGTAAACCGAAAATTTACCGTTACCGAAATTCTTCACGATGACCGATGTAATTTTGACCATGTCGGTAAATTCGGTAATTTAATAAAAGAAGAAAATATAGTCTTTTCATCCCGCTTTGACTCTGTGTTGTTCGGCTATGTTAATTCCCCTTTAAGAAAGCAGACAGTGTGCTTACGTTTGGAGTCACATGGTTTTCAGGAAGCCAATCAAACAGAAGCCCGGTAGGCTAACGCTAGCGGCTAACGCTACAAGTAAACGGGATGAAGTCGGGCTTAAGTTAGCTTTGCCAAACTTTCACCCGACATTAAGTTAACTCTTGACGGGTTCCAGATAGGGATGGAAAAACCGAGGCTTTCTGAAACAATGAACCACTTTTAAGACAATTGCCCTAAATTGAATCACTGTTTGACACACTGCAAGAGCCCGATCTACTGGATAAACAGTGCACGTTTCTTTTTAAAAGTAAAGTTGACAAATTGACTCAGCATTACATATCTTCAATAGAATTAAGTGGATGTCGTCTATTTCAACCAGGAGATCGTGTCGTCATTCAGTGTGATTTACACAATTAAAGTTGACCTCTTTAAGCCTGTGTCATTGCTTTTGTCTGTGAAGATGTGTTCAAAGCAGTATTTGTAATACACGACAGTGCTAGTCTTGTAAGTGGCTCGTCCTAGATGACAGGGAGTAACTATGTATTGTTTATTTTTTGTAAAAATTACAGTACAGTAAGCACAGTGCTTGGGAACAGGAATATTATTTATTGCATACTGTAAGGATTTCCAAAATCATAAGATGTAAATAATTGAGCCGAATAAAAGAAAGGAAAGGTTTGTGAAACATTTTATTTTTTAATTAAGTATAATTTCTGGGGGGCAGGTGGATGTGTCGTATTTGTATCCATTCTAAATATCTAAACGTATGCCACTATCTAGTGTATAACAATGCGGAATGAATTTAATGAAATTCAAGTGATGATATTTTTCAAGTCATACAAGCTGTTATAAATGTTCACACAAGAATTCTTATTGTTTACAATATTTTTTTAATAGTTAATGTTTAGACTGCATGTGCAATTGTTAAATTTAAAGTTGGTAAATAAATTTAACGAGAAACTGTTAATTTGTATTCCATGCATTGATTCAAATTTTCAAATTATATAAGTTTGCTTGGGCGAATTTATCGTCATTTATCGTTATCGAGGTAAATCTGCTCAATTTATCGTGATACGTACTTAAGGCCATATCGCCCAGCCCTAACAGTACTTATGTACTGTATGTTGAATTTATATATTCGTCCGAGTTTTATTCATTTTTTTCTTAATGCATTGCCAAAATGTATATGATCGGGAATGATTGGAATTGAATCGGGAGCCAAAAAAAGCAATCGGATCGGGAAATATCAGGATCGGCAGATACTCAAACTAAAACGATCAGGATCTGATCGGGAGCAAGAAAACATGATCGGAACAACCCTAGTTATTAGCATTTATTTCTACAAAATGGATAAGCGACAAGACTTTGGTCAGGGACTGTATGCTTTGGCTCATTTTAGGGCTGCAGCTATCGATTATTTTAGTAGTCGATTAATCTGAAAACTATTTGTTCGAATAATCGAGTAATCGGATAAGGAACATGAAAAATTAAATTACCTGAGCTGAGCCTCAAACGGTATAAAAAATAAATAAATAAATGAAGATGTAGTTTAAACGCTTTTTTAGAATGCTCTTAACAAATGGTTCCCACAAACAACAAACATATTCCCACAAAAATAGGCTAAATATATCTATAAACTAAATTACGAATGCATTAAAAAAACATTAGCTCAAACAAAAACTTAGCTTATGTTGGTCTTAACAGGGAGCACCTGGATTCAGCCATGTGAAATGAGGCAGACTAGAAAGCAGTGTATCCACCCAAATCAATAAAACTAAATGCAAACACTTTCAAAATAAACCATTACAACGCCACTTCAATTAAACTAATACTCGAAGCAGCAAAATTTAATTCGAATCTTTTATTCTAATCGAATATTCGAGTTAATCGATTAATCGTTGCAGCACTAGCTCATTTACATACAGAAAATTTTGAGCCTTTAGGTATTAAGAAAGCAGCATTACTGTAATATTTTTTACTGACTCTCTTCCTCAGGGCCTTGTTCACCTATGAAGGAAACAGCAATGACATCCGCCTGGCAGAAAAAGGAGGTGAGTAATTGGTCATGTCGTTATCAAGCTTTTGTCATCTCAACACAACATCATCAAATGTGTGTTGGAATGTCTCTGTCAGCATGCTACCATAGTACTGGAAGATCAGCACAAAGCAACCGCTTGCCTGTGCTGTCTCAACCCATCATTTGCAAAGGCAAAAATGTTCCCTGTTATACAAGTAACCACAACAGCCATTTGACTATTCCCACAATGTTTTTCTATCAGATGGAGGACTGGAGGAGCTGGTGGAAGAGTTAAACAGTGGAAAAGTCATGTATGCATTCTGTAGGGTCGAGGACCCTAACTCTGGTCTTCCTAAATATGTCCTCATCAACTGGGTTAGTACTGCTCTCCACCTCGGCGTATTTGTCCACTCCTGCCAGTAAACGTGCCATTAAGAACTAATTGTTTGTGTCCCAGACGGGGGAAGGAGTAAATGATGCCAGGAAAGGACTTTGTGCAAACCATGTGAGCTCCATGGCAAACTTTCTTAAGGTAACAAGCACTCATTTCAATATGCATTTAACATTTCTCTTACCATCTGTTTGTGTTTAAAACATGCTGAATTGCACATTGTTAATCTTTCGAAGACGACACCAAGAAAAGACCATTCATCAAAGTTGCATGCATCTGTGGAAAAAGGCTCTATTGGAGCAGTTTCTGTGTCATACATCGTATATCATAGAAGCAAACGCTTGGCAGACAGAGCAGTAAATGGAACTTTAATTTCAATGTGCTTCAGGGGGCCCATGTGACAGTAAATGCCCGTGCAGATGAGGACGTTGAACCTGAGGTGATCATGCAGAAAGTGGCTAAGGCGTCAGGAGCCAACTACAGCTTCCACAAAGAAACCTCCAGTCGCTTCCAAGACAGTGGCCCTCAGGGTCCTGTGGTACGTCTTATTTTCAGCTCGACAATGCAACAAAGTAATGCGATGTTTTATGTTACTGGGCGATATTAAATAGGGGTGGGAACCTCTGGATACTTCAAAATGTGATACAATTTGCGATACAGGGCTCACGATAAAGATTCTCGCGATATGGCGATATAACAGTTATCATATATGGGTCAGGAAATCATTCTACAATATATAAGCAATAAACATAAAAGCCAGCTATTTTCATCTTTCTGCTTTGAATTGAATTGAGTTTATCACTTGTAGACGTCCGATTCATTTGAAATGGGAGGGCATTCATTCATTCGCTGCCATCCCTGCCACTTCAAAGGGATTAGACCTCTATGGCGGTCATTGTCAAACAATGAGTTTAATTTTGGAGCATATCAGGTCATTAGCCGTTGATTTTCAGTCACATCTGTTGATTTTAGAGAATTTATGGGTCACTTCCTTTTGATTTTGGGTTACAGAAAAGGAAGTGACCCTGGAATCGCCACCAAATGAATCGGCAGTGATTCAAACTGAACAGAAGGTGACCCAGAAATGCCTTAATATTGACAAAAAATTTGCTGTAACTGCTCTGAAAGTTGGAAAGGCTGTGATGGCTCCGGTTTCAAATGAACGAACGTTCATTCACCCTTCCCAGTCTAAATGAATTGGACGTCTAGTGCCGTCAATGACTGTCAATAAGCTAACATGGCCACTATTCTAGTGTAAGATTTTGGTAGCAAGTGCAACCTTTTGGTTCCGATTATCTTAAACAGTGACGCCTTTTTTTAAAGTGAACCACGGACAGAAAGACTTGTAGTTCTTAAAAGATAAACGGGTGAGTTCGAATAATTTGATATTCAAGCCCCACTTAAAGTGATCCTCTAACTTAAATACATGTAGGCTCTAATAAACCACAATTGTTCTCTTGTACTAAAATATGTTTTTAGAAACACATAAAATGTTAAATCAATGGCAATATTTTAGAATATTTAGTCCATATTTTGACCGTTAGTTGGTGCCATGGTTTGCGGGCTCGCAGTGATGACGTAATTGGTATCTTTCCAAATGTGTAGCATGTTCAGCAATTGCTTATTGCTGCCTAAACTCGCGAAGTAAAATGCCACGATGTGCTGCTTTTGGATGCAATTTCCAGTCAAATGGAAACAAAGGGAGTGAAGTGAGTGGTCAAGGTGGAATTATTATTTTTAGTGAATAAATGTGCATAAGTGGAAGCTTCTCCCCCTTTTTGGTCCCTGTAGTCACATATCCTACCACGCGTCACAACTGGCGCCCGAACATTTTTTCTGGATCCTCAGTCAAGTAAGGGATCAGTCTATTTTCTGGATCCGGCGGTCCCATTGCATCTGCAATAATGGTTTTGGATCTGTCCATTTTTTTATTCGTCGGTCCCAGAGCGGCTTTTCGGATCAGTCTATTTTGTGGAATCGACGGCCTGATCGCGCCTGCGATATTGCCATGGGATCGGTCTAATTCCTGGATCTTCAAGTGAGTAAAAAACGCGTATTTGGATTAGTATTGCTATCTTTTTTGTTGACTATTCTTCGTGGGAGTTTTCCCCAAATCATACTAAATAATTAAAGCACTATGGCACGCTACAGTGATGACAGTGACTCTGACGTGGACCTTACAACAATGTTGGAGTTCGTCAGGGAATGCGTGTTTGCGTACTGCTGAGCTCCCGAGTGAAGAGTGGTCAAGGTGGAAATATTATTTTTTGTGAATAAATGTGCATAAGTGGAAGCTTCTCCCCTTTCTGGTACTTTTATACACGTATCCTAGCTACCATGCGTTACAATGTACAAGACCTGGATTACACAAGGTGTACTCTTTGGCCTGTACTGTATGTAAAGCACACGACAGCTCTGGATGCTAACAATCTCCATAATTATATTGGGATAAGTTTGAAAACACAATATGCTTACCTTGAATATCTGCTAATAAAACCGGAGTTCCCGAATCCCAACACCATGCACTCTCGCTCCCAACCGGAGTTCCCAACAGGACTCTCTCGCATCACCAGTTTTGCCCAACTTTTGTCCTATCAGGTATTTGCTGCACGCTAGGCCTGAACGATATTGGAAAAAACTATTGTTGCGATTTTTTTTAGGTTTGCAATATATTGCGATATTATATTGCGATATTAAAAAAAAAAAGATCTATCTTTTTTAAAGAAATTTTCACTAAATGACTTGAATAGCTGTTTGGAAATACTTTACATAACACACCGTGACCACAGTGTATTCATATAATACCGTTTAATTTGTGAATGATGAAGATTTCTGTATGAGGGTATCCAGGAAGTCATGTCTGCACAAAATAGATCATTTATTGAATACAATATTTTACACTTCAATAGCAGCAAATACATTAAATGATAAATAAAAGAGCAGGTGCATTAGTCCCCTAAGTTTTTGACAAAATATAACAATAAATAAAAACTTCTGTAAAATAACAACAAAGTTGTCAACATATTTGAACAAAAATATTAAATATGACAAATAAAAGAGTTGTTCACAAACTATAACAATAAATAAAAACCTCAGTAAAACAACAAAGTTGTCAACATATTTGAACTTAAATATTAAATCTGACTAATAAAAGTGCAAGTGCATTAGTCCCGAGTTGTTTACACAAAATATAACAATATAAAACTGCAAAACGGCAACAAAGTTGTAAAAATATTTCAACAAAAATATTAAGTATCAAAACTTTATGTGCAGCTGTACTATATATAGTTATTTGAAAAATACGGTTTACAATAAATTTAAATATAAAAGAAACAAACTCAATTGAACTTGTAAATAATTGAACTGAATAACTGCAAATAACTGTGATGAATAACAGAACCATTTTAACTCCCAAATTTCCTGCCTTCCTGATAGCTGTCACATGAATAAAAAGAAGAATCCTTCAGCTGTGTTATGTATTTGTCTGCATATCGTCCACCTTCCTTGCTCAGCAATTCTCAACTGGGTCTCATAGGTTTTTGGCCAAGACTATTAGTTTATCCACTATAGCAGGCTTGAGACAAGAACGTTGGCACGTAACAATGTTCCCACCTGTGCTAAAAAGCCTCTGATGGGGAGCTCGTAGCAGGAATGCATAGATACCTGCGTTTTAAATGGTCCCACATGTTTGACAGATTACTTCTTGTTGAGGCAACCATGGCGAGGCACTGTCGACAGGGCTGTTTTTTGTCCCTTATAGTCTTGTTCTTGCCAAAATACTTCCAAAACTCCTTTTGGATACAGTCTTCCTTGCTCCTCCAACGTGTTGATTGCTTGCTTTCACTTTGAGAACGGGCCCTCCTCCCTCCGCTCTGCTGTTCGGCCCCTCCTCCCTCCACTCCGCTGTTGCAGGGGGAGGGGGAGGAGCCGATGACTTGCTGGAGAGAAAGAGAAGCTGTGCGCTTTTTTTCCCTCTCCTTCCTCAAAACAAACGTTTGTGGATTAAAAAAAATGAAATTAAAAAACTATCGCACGTCCTTGCGATGGGACTATTGCACATGCGCACATCGCGATGGCGATGTTTAAACGATATATCGTTCAGGCCTACTGCACGCATTTTTCCCTGAAGCTCATCTTGTGAACGACCGACAGTGCTGTCCTGCTCTTCACTTTTCAGATCTGGTTCAAATAGGAAGGGTAGAACTGATGACATGTTGGGAAAGCTAACGAGTGATGCGCTGGAATTTCGGCAACGGGACCGGTGATGTCACGCACTGCGACGTAACAAGAATGGCGACCTATCACTTAAAATAATTTTACAAACTTGATTAAAACAAAAACATTAAGAGGGTTTTTAATATCAAATTATTATAACTCATACTAACATTTATCTTTTAAGAATTACTTGTCTTAAAAATAGAGGATCCCTTTAATGTTTTCGTTTTTATAAAATTTGAAAAATTAGTTTAACTAGTAGTTCGAAATTGTTGTTAATGACGCAATGAGCTTTGGGCGGTGACGTCACTGGGCAGCGCTGCTGTACTTCCCCAGTGTCACTTGTTAGCTACAGTACATAAACATGTCGTTGGTTCTGCCCGTCCAATTTGAACCTGAGCGGAAAAGTGATGACCAGGACAGCACTGTCGATATGTCACAAAACGAGCAACAAAAGCAATTAAATAAGTCTCCAGCGTGATTCGAACCAGTGTATCCCGTGCGACGGACAAGCGCATAGACCACAGGACTTTACATCCCTGTGACATTAGAGTCATGATTTTCCTTATAAACCGATCGCAACCCACATGCGCTGTCTGGGCGGTAAAACTTGAAAGGGAATTGCAACTGAAAAGAAATTGCAGGTTGGCTTGACCACTGAATTAAAGAACACAACTTACTTCAGACAGCAAACAGACAACAATAACACGGGGACAAGGCAATAATGCAACTAACAACGAAGGGATATACAAACTGTCAAATGGCAGCAAGTCAATACAAGCCGCCTAGGATCGGTTTAAAGACACTGCTGAGTTGGAATTGGATGCATGTACAACGATGGGAACTCATCCCACATCTCTGTAACAAAACAATCTGACCAGCAGTAGAAAGTGACAAATTCATTCCAGTCATCTTACTAGCTAGTAGCTTTGCTTGCTAGCTAGCACAGCTATTCTCTCAGACCAGGATAACCGCGTCATCACCCCTAGCGTGCATTGCACGCGTAAAACATGGCACCCTCCGAAGGTCAAAACGTTTACTAAATATTATAGAATTTTAAATCAATGGCAATAATATATGTGTAAAATTATACGAAACATTTTCGTAAAAGAGAACAATTGAGGTTTATTAGAGCCTACAAGTCTTTAAGCTGAGGATCCCTTTAAACGATGTATCGATTCTTAGCAGGAGTATATCGATAACCTTTTGGGATACAAAGTATCACGATATATCACCATTTTGGTATTTTGTCACACCCTTTAATATTAACTCAAAGGCTGCTATTGACTACAATGAACGTTCAATCTAATTGAACTGAGAGAGCTGCCAGAAATCATTTGATCGCATTCAAAACAATTATTAATGATATTATAAAAGATCTGTTTAACGTCATTCAAAATAAAGTGAGGGGTGATGAAACCTTTCGTAATCATTTTGAATTTTCCATCAAATAATTACAAATATGCTATATTGTGGCAGATCGCTATCATGATATGAAATTATCTATATCACGATTGAAGATTTTTTTTTTTCCCAAGAAAGTTTGGTGGATTTGTCCACTAAACATAATGTGGAAAGTTTCAATAAATGCTGAGTCCCGAGCTTTGGGGAAACAAAATAAATTATAAAAAAATGAACTTGTAAATTAGATGCATGCAATGGATCAGTTTGATTATACGAGGCTTAGTGAAAGTTGTAGAAACACGTGAGTTAAGCACTTCAAACAATGGAAATTATAGCTTTCCATTATAACGACTTGCGACTCCAAACCAGCGAGAAAAGGCACCAGGCTGTCTTGTAGCTTAGCAGAAATTGACATACTTGCATGGGATGCGGGCTGCCGTCATCCCTCCACTATCCTGAGGTGAACACCACGAAAACCAAGTGCGGTGCGAAATGGGTTTTATTCTCTTGCTTAAACATGGCCTTTGAATTAGAATTATGAAATTGTATTTTTGGCAGCGCTGTGCAATAGTGTTTAAGCAGTTTGGACATCGGTGTACAGTCCTGACTCACGCCTTGTGGTGTGAATGTTTTTTTTTCTGTATGTGCTAAAGGGTTCAGGACCCATTAAAATCTGCTTTCTCGGTTTATGTCTTTTTTGTTAACTCATGTTAGTTGTTTTTGCTACAGGGCTCCGTGTACCAGAAGACCAATGCAATGTCAGAAATCAGAAAGACCAACAAGGACACATTCTGGGCACAGGCAGAGGTACAGTTGCTTCTCTGGTTTTCACCTCTGACACTAAATGAATTTCTTTACCATACATATTTCTGATTTAGTTCTCATTGTCATTGCAATGACACAAAGCTCCATCTTTCCTTTTTGTTGGCAAGAAAGAGGAGGAGAGACGTCGCCAGGAGGAACGGCGTAGGGCAGATGAAGAGCGCCAGCATCTGGAGAAAGAGCGGAAAGATAGGGAAGTCAAGGAGGCAGCACTGAGGGACAAACGGGACAAGGAAAGGGCTGTTCAAATTGACCAACAAAAGTAGGTGGCCAGAACTAAGTTTGTCTATTGACTAGGGATGTCCCGATCCGTTCATGTGATTTGAAAATGGGCCAATCGCGCCATTTTCATAGGATCTAAATCGGGTGATAAGGATCGGGATTTAAATTAAAATAATATATTTATGTTTTTGTGCTTCATGCTTGTACAGCGCCACGCCCTCTTGCTAAGCAGTGGGGCCAAACTGTCTAGTGCAGCTTATGTTCGGTACTTAAAGTTAACGATGACTGACAGGTTTGTAGCTTTGATCTTGCCAGAGCAGCTTGGTAAACTCTACATTAAACTTGCAGCTCAGTCGGAAGTGTGCTGGGGCAAGTCGTTGTCTAAGTGAGAGGCTGTTCTCAGCAGCTTGAGCGTCAAACCGAGAGTGGATTTGAGTGGACTCACGCAATGAAGCATTTAATAAAGACAAGCATTTTTCTACAGTATTCTTGTTTAAAAATAATTTATGTTACGAATGCGACACGACGGGACAGTCCCATGTTTAGAACTTTAGTTCAAATGAAGAACCCCAAAAAACGTTTTCTTTCGGTATCTGATCACTCTGTTTTGGCAGATTCTCAAAATCAGGTGACTCGACTCGGGTGCAAAAATATGCGATCGGAACATCCCTAGTATTGACTGCCTGTAATGTCACTTGTCTGATTTGTATATTGGTTTGACAGGAAGTACCAGCAGCAGCAGGAGGCTGAGAGCAGAGAGAAAGAGAAACAACGCTGGGTGATTATCAGTCTGATTATATATTTTTGTTAGGGCTGTCAAACGATTAAAATTTTTAATCGACTTAATCACAGCTTAAAAATTGGTTAATCGTAATTAATCGCATTTCAAACCATCTCTAAAATAGGCCATATTTTTCTTTAAATTATTGTTGGAATGGAAAGATAAGACACAAGACGGACATAAACATTCAACATACTGCACATAAGTACTGTATTTGTTTATTATAACAATAAATCCACAAATTGGCATTAACATTATTAACATTCTTTCTGTTAAGGGGATCCACGGATAGAAAGACTTGTAGTTCTTAAAAGATAAATCTGAGTACAAGTTATAGTAATTTTATATTAAAATCCCTCTTAATGTTTTCGTTTTAATAAAATTTGTAAAATTTTCAATCAAAAAATAACCTAATAGCTCGCCATTGTTGACGTTGCCGAGTGGTGACGTCACATCGGGCTCCCTGCCGTTCTTCCATAGTGTCTTAAACTACGTAAGGTGAAATACACCACATGATGTCAATGGGTTTAAAATTAATTAGAGATCTAGCCAAGGAAATGTTTTAGTAAGTTTTATGTGTAATTTGCATAGCTATTTTGATTGGGAATGCCAGTTCTCTTTGCATGGAGCGTTTTTCTTTTTGTGAACAGTATTTTTTGAGAGATAGAAATATTATTTTTGCTGTGCTTTCACTAAATGATACTATAGCGACTTAACTATTCCGCCCAAATGCATGATGGGAAGTTGGGCAACTATTACTGTCAGTGGTGACTGCAAATGGTATACAGTATGTTCTGCGTTTTGTTCAATTAGGCGTGTTAAGAAAAAGATTGTACTTGCTCCGCCCAAATGCATGATGGGAAGTTGGGCAACCATGACTGTTAGAAGTGGCTGCCAAAGCTTAAGCCAATAAAAGGCGCAGTCCAATGAACGCCTGTGCCCACTCACATTTCTCTGCCTTTTCGCTCTCAGTGTGCTAAAACGGTGTCATTGTAAACTGTTTGAGACAACGCATGAACAGGTCATTCCGTGCATGCGTTAATTGCGTCAAATATTTTAACTAGGGCTGTCAAACGATTAAAATTTTTAATCGAGTTAATTACAGCTTAAAAATTAATTAATCGCAATTAATCGCAATTCAAACATTCTATAAAATATGCCATATTTTTCTGTAAATTATATATATATTCTGTAAAATAATTTGTTGGAATGGAAAGATAAGACACAAGATGGATATAGACCCTACTCACCTACGTCACAAAATGGGCGTGTCGCTGTTTCCGGCCGCCATATTGTACCTATTTTTTAGACCTATTCTCATTATTTTCAATTAGTCGAGCAAGTTATAGGGCAATTCATGGAAGCCCCGGTGTTATCTGACGCTGTAAACTGCGTTGCATAAAAGGCGTTACGTGGAAAAGCTTCAGTTTATCCATTCGCCAGATCCGTATTTGATGCCTAAATCGATGTTTTTCGACCCGCTGGCTTCGCCGTATTTGCCTGACATCTGCTATCCTGATATTTACAACTATCTTGTCCACACAAAATCAGCCTATTCTCACGAAAGTTTGAAAAACTTTAAGAGCTTGGAGGCTTATAAATGCTACGTTGCTGGTTGGGTGAAACAGGTCCTCGTACACGAAAATTCGGCAGGAATCTTGTGCTCGGAAGGTGAGTTACGAAATTTTCAATTCAAAATCTTTTGTTCCTGCTAACATCCACTGTCAGGTCTAATGTATTTCATGTCATTTGTCAATGGAGCTAGGGCTTTTAATGTTTATATGGTTTAGCGATAGCACTCTCACTACATACATATATAATATGTAATAAATATGAAGTGCGATAGCACTACTCCAGATTGTCCCTAGTTGAATTTATTTTTTGGCTTTTGGCCTCAATAGTGAAATTGTAAATTAATTGTATGACAACTGTCTGATTATCCCCTTATAATTATATATTTTTAGGTAGTTCATTCACAACGTCTGAGTGTATGTTGTCGGCGATTAGCCTAGCAATGATCTTAATTGTGGTTGTCAGCCCAAAACCCTCTAAATATATATTAAATGCATCTTACCAGATATAAAATGACTACTACATAATCTGTGGTAGTCGTTTGGAGCCCAGTTTTCTCGTCGAATTGCAGCAGTCAATCTCGGTCTCCTCTTCGGGTCTCTCGGAATACGGTAAAACTTCAAGTCTCTCCGTCTATCTTCTCTGTTTTTGCAACCGACCGCCACACACGACTTCACCATTTTGATTATTAATGTTAACGAGCAGAAAAACACGCCATAATAGGAGGAATTTACGAAGCGCTAATGCATCAACATGACGAGTATACGGACAACATGGCGCGGGGGTGTGGCTGTGACGTCACGTGAGTAGGGTCTATATACATTTAACATACGGTACATAAGGACTGTGGTGGGCATTTCACTCTACTGTCATTGAAATCTGTCTATGCTGTCCTCACTCCGAAGCGTCTACTTTTTCCAAAGCTAGACAGCTAGTGAACGACGCCTTAATAATCAGACTTCTTCCTTTTTCATCTGATTTATTAATAAAATGGCCTCAAACCATTGTCCTCTTTAGACCGTAGTGAAACTACAAAAAAAAAGTACACAAGCATTGCATTAGCAACAACGTTAGCTTAGCACGCTATACAGGTTCACTAAACATAAATAAAAAGCGTCTCATACAAAAAATATAACATTTCGCTTACTAACATAATATGTACATTCTTTACAACAACCATACTTACGGACAAATCTTGTCCAAGGATCATATAAGCACAACATTACAACGTAGGCGTCAGCCCGAGACATCGTGCAGCCATATTGAACTGGCAAGAAAGCAATAAACCATGTCGCAAAGCGACCACAAGAGTTCGCTGTTAGACAGCACAAAAAACCTTGCTGTAAAACTTACCAAAAGGCAGAATACTGTCTGAGCGGGACATGTGCGTTAATTGCGTCAAATATTTTAACGTGATTAATTTAAAAAATTAATTACCGCGCGTTAACGCGATAATTTTGACAGCCCTAATTTTAACGTGATTAATTTAAAAAAATAATTAACGCCCATTAACGCGATAAATTTGACAGCCCTAATTTTTGTTGATTAAAATAAAACAGAAGCTAAACCAGAAGGTACAGATTTTGATGCTGGCGTTTTTCTTTCTTGATTGCTTTCTTAATGATGGCACTGTTGTTAATGTCTTTAATGTTCTTGTGACTTGCTCTCAGGAAAGTCCTGTAGGTCTAGCATGTGTTTTTAGGCAAAACGTATTAGGGTAACTGATGACAGCTAACGTTTAATATGCCACCATCAGGAGCAGCAGGGTCAGATCGAGGCCGCTCAGAAGAAAGCAGTCAGACAAGTGGAATCTGTGGAAAAAGCCAATGTGAGTCCTCCATTCTTTAACATAGTCTATTTATTTTAACTTTTCTCTCAAATGAGTATGTGTCCTGTTTCTTCCTTCCAAAACAATAATACTGTTAAGTCATGATACCCAAATATGTAATATCGTTTTTTTCTACTGTGCGAGTCGGCACACTATTACCTTAATTTTCGCATTATAAACTGCTACTTTTTATATCTGCTTTGAACCTTGCGGTTGATAGTACAGTGTGGCTAATACGGGGATTAATACAGGGTGTATGCCTTTAGCAGGGTGATCACAAGTATCGATACTGAAATGTTGTATCCTGATACGAGGCGCAGTTATTTATTTGTTTTTACACAACCACAGTCACCAGAAATTTGGTGTCAGCTAGGGGTGCACGATACTTATCGGTCCGATAATAGGAATTATGACGTCATCACAATAAATCCAATAACATTATTAATTGGGATGTCTGCGTTTGAGTTGTTTCATGGACCAAGACCACAAAAGTCTCCTTGGCTCTTGCACCAAATGTTTTATCTGCTGACAAAGCACAATACCTGTTGGGTTTATGTTTGTTTTAGTTCAGTGCTCATTGTTCTGGAGAACACATTGTCAGTGATATTGACAAATGGATTGTGATTGATTCAAATTTTATTGATTTGAAAAAATAAATATGGGCACTTTATTTGAAGTCAAAACTGTTCTCGTCTTTGTTTTGTTCATTATAATAATGTTCATGTCATCGTGAAAATTCTGGCTAGGTCAAAAGCAATACTATGCAGTGTTTCCCCTAGGATTTTTTGAAGCTGTGGTGGTGGGCTGCATCGGAGTCGGACAGCCTCACCATGTCGTGCCACAGCGAATTTTTTTTTCTTCATTTTTCCCCCCAAGAAGAACCATAACAAAGATATATTTGAAATATTTCATTAGCCAGGCTAATGTTGTACCTCTCAGCTACAGTACATGTATGTAAAATGCGTAGCTGATTACAGCTACGTTACCCGATGTACTAATGCGACTTTTTTTCTCGTGGCAATAGTACGACTTACATCTCGTAGTGACTCAGGGTTGGCAACCCAAACTGATGAAAGAGCCATATTTGACCCCAAAAAAAAACAAAAAAAAAACTGATACAGTATGTCTGGAGCCACAAAAAATTAAAAGCCTTGTACAAGCCTTATAATTATCGATACTAGCTATATTAGCCTACTATAGAAATGACTAAGTTGGCTAGAAATACGTAATTAGCCTTCATGATTAAATGTTTATTTTCCCTGCAGTGGATCCTATAGAGAATGACGCACCACGTGACTACTCTGTTGTAATATGCCACCACAAGTTTAACTTCATTACAATATTAATGAATTGAAAGAATGTTTGTGTCATGTTTGTCCTCCTAGAAATCCTATTAAAACAAAAAAATATATTTCCCTCCCCCATCTTTTTCCATTAAAAAAAAAAAAAAAAAAAAAAAAGCTCCGAAGCATCGCTAAAGAGCCGCATGCGGCCCGAGAGCCGCGGGTTGCAGACCACCGTCGTAGTCCTCCTTTTTCCTTTTATTTGACCCTCATAAGTACTACATTACCACAACAATAACAGTCCTTCTGTCAACTGACCCATTTAGAGCACTGGGGGAATTCTAATAGCCGTGTAAAGAGTTTTACTTGATTCGGTGAGAAGGTGAATAGTTTTTTCCCCGTTGTTCGTAAACTAAATTTCCACACAAAGGCACGTCGAGGTACCATTAACTTAGCAAGGAGAGGTATGAGAGTCATTTTTCGAGTGTCCCAGAGCTTGCGAAATTTGGGTGGGGGGGCGCATTTATCAAAGTTTCGTCAGCCGTAATTGTCTGAAGTTGGCGCGCCGGTGTTGTGCCGAAAAATAGCCAATCCACGTGAAATGTCCCCCCTGACGGGAGCGCCCACACGTCACTCGTACAAACAGCCTTTTCTTACCAATCGATGGAACCAGAAACGACGTTCTTGTACCGTGAATATGTATCATTTTACTCTGCTTGAACTGATAAATCGTTTACTGTGACCAACGCTCTGAAAATAGAGCAAGGCTTTATTTTGGGCCCCGCCTCTCCGCAGTCTCTCAGCGCAAGTTAGTCAAAGTTTGCTTTCCGTCCAAGACGGCCGTCCACCGCTCACTTTCGCCGAAAAGTCCGATCCAAATTATTGTAATGCCCCGGATATGGGCAAGAAGGAGAGAAGTCTGTATTTGCTTACCCACTTTATTGTGGTAACAATAATAAAGAAAAACAATAACAAAATAACAGCGGGCTGCTACGACATGCGACCGCTATCTCTCGCTATCTCGCTCGTTCTCCCATTCTTCCTACTCGTTCCCCTTGCGTCTCTTAAGGGGGGGCCTGCATAGTTACGAACATTAGGCTACAATACACAATGAATAGGTGTCCGCTGAACTCCTCCCACTCGGCTGCCGCTAGTTTGAAGCGGCCTTAAAAAAATTTTTTTTTTATTTAAATAAATAAATAAAATACATCTCATTTGCCAGGCGTGGCGGCTTTCATTTTAGTGTGGCGGTGCGCCACAATCTGTTGAATATAGGGGAATCCCTGCTATGAATCCACCAGTAGTATTTTTGGTCTACACGTGTCCAAAAACCCATGTGAATATACATTTAAAAATTATATATATATTATCGATTATCGTATCGATATCTGCCCTGAAGAGCAGGAAGTTATCGGTATCAAAAAATGGATATCGTGCAACCCTAGTGTCAGCAGGAGTAAATTAAATTTTTCATTTTTCACTATTTTGGTCGTAAGGGAGGATACATTATCTTTACATTTTCCTTATTTCTCATCATTTTCTACATGTTAACTAATTGATTGCCACTGACTGTGCTAGACATCCGCTACCTCCTGGTAACGGTAAATTACATGATGAACAATGAGTGGCAAATAAAGAGCGCTGTACTTCAAACTCATCCCGTTTATGAAAGTCATACGAGTGCTAACTTGTCAGATGAATTAAAAACCACCATGACTTAAACAGGCCAAATCAAGCCAAACCAGTGACTACATATAATGCTGCAAATATTGTTAATGCAGTACGGGACAAAGATTGACAATGTCGATAAACTTATATTCATAAAGAAAAATTTAAATATTTGAGTAGACTGTAATTAGATTTGTAGTAATTAGTAGTTAGTAATTAGAGATGTTGAAACTTAAGTTGCACTTTGCTTTGTTCTAATTGTTTACACAGTTGGGGTCACTAGAAATTTGGTGTCAGCAGGGGTAAATTAGATTTTTTTACTTTTCACTATTTTGGTCGTAATGGAGGATATCATTTTCCCAAATTTTCCACATTTTAACTCATTGGTTGCCATTGACCGTGCTAGACATCCAGTCCATTTGAAGTGGGGGGGTTGGAAGAGAATGAATGAATGAATGTGTTGGACAGTTACTAATGATAAACTCATTTGAAGGGTTTTCATTAGTTTTTAAAAGTCACATATCTGCACATCTATCAGTGTCAATGGCACAAAAAAATATTTATTTAATTTAGATTTTTTTTTTTAGATGCGTAGTATTGAAAACGGCATAAACTATTGACCATTTGTTTTGAGTATTGATACAAATTGAAAATTTTAGCATCTTGACAACAGTAGTCTTTAGGTGTGAATATCCATGCGGTTTATAGTCCAGTGCGGTTTAAATGTGATTAAATACTTTTTTCTTGTAAAATGTGGTGGGTGTGACTTACAGTCAGTTGTATCTTTTAAGTAAAAAGCAGCTCATTCGTCCTCTACTAGCCACTATTTTTTAAAAAGACTTTGTGGACACATATTTGCCCCACAAATTTAGGCTGAATTGCTTACTAATTATGTATAGTAAGTAAAATCAAAACAACATTATAGTTTCCACTAGAAATTGTTTTCAGAGTTTGTTTTTCTTACTATGTATAATGTCTAATGAGCTGATGTCTTTATGGTAGGAGGCAGCTTCCCTAATCTCTCAACGAGCCATGAACCCCAGAGATATGTTCAAGCAGAGAGAAAGAGGAGTAACTCCCAGTGATTCCAATGTGCCCACTGCTGCCCCTTCGAGCCCCCAACCAGGTATTACCTGACCCCCACAGTGCCACCACTTTCAATGTCAGTTGTGCCGACATTTCCACTCTTGGTCAGCGGTGGCTTAAGGCTACATTTGTCTAAACTCCGCCCTCTTTTAGTGCTCTATCTGTCCATGATCACACTTAACCTGTTTGTCTGTCTCCATCGTGTCTCCACCTTTCTTTTCTCCATCTCTGCATGCTTTGGATTCCGTGTGCGTCCCCTACTCAGGGCGCCTGCAAAGTCCTTTTCTCTCTAAGTATGAAAACGAGCAGGCAGACTCCCCTCAGCGCCAAGTCTCTCCGGTGCCGGCAGGCCCCGCCTCCCCTGTCCGCGCTGAAGGTGTGAGCTTACACACACACACAACACAACATATCAGGTGGCTGATCTAAACCAGTGTTTCCCAAACTTTTATTGAGGCAAGGCACATGTTTTACATTAGGAAAATCCCAAGACCAAAACTAAACGATTTTGCTAGTGCAGTGTGAAATCTCAGAATTTCTGTTAAGTATTTCAGCGGTCTTTTTTTATGAATTGCAATTGGTAGATATAGTATTCCCCACTATGTCTACTATATTCTATTGCATAGTTGTATTGAGTTTATTTTGTCCTCACTTATAAATTTGTTGAATTTTTCTTTTGTCTCAGACAAACGTTTTAGGCGCAGGACAGGTTAAAACAAAAGCAACACAACACTGGGTGGAAAGAAAAAAACAAAACAAGAACACAAAGGTATGGTGACGTTGCCATACGTAATTGGAGTTACGGAATGTATCCAAAGAGCCATGAGGAAACGCAACATAAACACACCTGTCAAACCACACACAACACTCCGCTAGATATTGGTCCATCCAAAGGACAAAATCCATCCAGAAATCAAATGCAACTCCATATTAGGGGTGCACGATATCCATTTTTTGAAACTGATGGACAGGTTAGGACAGCAAGCCTATCAATAACCAAAAGGCCTCTCAATAACTTACTAACTTATAACTAACACTGTAAACATTATATAGTAAGGTTTATCACTCATTTCTCATAACAAAAATATGGTAGAACAAAAAGGATTAAAGGCTTGCCATATAATAATCAATATAAACGGCAGTGAGTGAACCCATATTCAATAAAGTATGAGGTTTATTCTCTGCATATTATAAAATCCTACCAAGCATGCTGACAGGACTAACATTACACGACAACTATTATATGTATGTATGCATAGCATAGCACACTAGCTTGAGCTACTAGCCTTAAGCATTGGCTGGCTTCTATAACACAACAACTTATGAAGTTCTGTACATATGACCCTTCACCATCGAAGTAAACATATATTGCACATCCATATGTTATAGTAAACATAAATACTTATATATTTCCGAGGCGGAAACGTAAGTAACAGAAAGCATTCACGATTGTCAAGTGCTAACTCTAGAAACAGCACTGTGTAAAGTGAATGAGTTTGTGGGCCAAATTATAGATGCAGCGAATTATTCCGACCAGCAGGTGGCAGCAATGCCCCGCAAATGGTCAACTGATTTCCCAGCCAGCGAGCACAGTTCATACTGTATTATCTATTATCTATCTTTATTGGGATGACGTCATAATTCCTATTATCGAACCGATAATTATCGGACCAATAATTATCGTGCACCAGTACTCCATATATTAAATTCAATGCAAATCATGCAATAAATCCTACATCGGGCAGACAGGAAGGAGCTTTATTACAAGAAAAAAGAACACAAGAATCAGTGTCAGAAAGAGACGGCAACAAGACAAACAAAAGCAATGAAAGAACAAGCACAACAGTAACACCACAAGTCAGCCGTCACCGACCTCTACAAAAGGGAAAACCACATTATGGACTGGGCAAAGGACAGAGTCATCCGCACCGAAGAGAACAAACATCAGATCAGGGAGGCCTTTGAAATCCGCAAGCTGGGCCTAAGGACCATCAACAGGGACGAGGGGGCTTTTAAGCTCTCTACTACCTGGACCAGTATCCTGGAGGAGTAAACGGTCAGCAAATGGCATGGCCCACCTGTCAAATCTGACAGGTGAGTCACGCCTTCATTCATTAGCTCATAAAGACGCGGCACATAAACACCAGTGACACTCTGATGAAGGCGGAAGTACTCGCCGAAATATGTTAGGTAAATGAAACGACCAAAAACGTTTGTCTGTGATAAAAGAAAAATTCAAGTAATATATTCTATTGCAGTTTATTTTTTAAGTGATATTTTTTCTGTGATTGTTTTTTTTTTTTTTTTTTTTTTTTTTTTTTTTTTTTTTAATTGTTGACATTGCTGCACAGCGTTTGACCTTTGTGACGGTAATCCACAGTCACCAATGCACATTTGAGCTACATATGAGAGCCATTCCTCTGAAACGACACACGTAGGGCAAAAAAATGTTTTTTTAGCTGTTTTTTGTGCTCTTGGGCTTTCCAAAACCTTCTTCAAATTTGAGGAAATTAAACATCTTAAAAATTGATGAAGATGAGACAATGTTTAAAAAAAAATTCCCACCGTATTGATGTCTCACTGGTTAGAGAAACAACAGCTTCTCTGTGTAGCTTTTTTGCTTTTCATTACTTAATCATGTCATCATTTCACTTCCACTCTAATCATTTTTGGTTGACATTTTAATCAACCATGCCTGCTACTGGTGGTGGTTTCCATCCTGTGTGGGTTTGTGTGTGTACATGCATGTCTGTGCTTGTTTTTTTGGGTGATAAGAGCCAGAAGTGGATGATGGACAGTCCAGGTGTGAGTATGACGCGCAGGAGGAAGCCCCCGAGGAGCAATTGAAAGGTGGGGCACCGGCTTCAGCGTTAAGCCTATCATACACCAAGTGACCCTCTCATTGGTGTGTTAGAAACATGATTTACTATCGTACCTCATTCCCATTAGCAACTCGGGCCTCATGCTCAGCAGCAACCATCTGCTGCCATCTATTGGTAGACAAACGCGACAAACGACTTTTTTTTTTTTTTTTTGTCTTTCAACAGAGGAAGAGCCAGTTGCAAGCCCTACTGTCCAGGAGCCCATAAATGATGAACCCCCACAGGTGATTATTCTGTTACCTTGCAGTATGATTGAATATTTCTAGGACACAAATGAACCAAAATCTCTGACAGATTGAGGAGAACAACTATGGAGTGACTGCTGAGGAGACGCAAGATCGAGGAATCTGTGCCCGGGCCTTATATGATTACGAAGCTGGTAAATACTTTTCCATATGGTAGTATGATATTAAATTGGATAAAAGCATTGACGTGAATGCCACAAAATGAGGACCAGTAAGTTCTAACGTTCTAGATTTGAATCTCAACTCGTGTTGTTTGGTATTTGCATGTTCTCAGTATGCTTGTGTGGAGTTTCTCTTGGTAGTCCAACTTACTCACACATTCCAAAAACATAAAAATGTACTAAGTTGATTGAAAACTGTAAATGACACCATGAAATCTATAATCAACTTATATTTCCCTTAAAATTACTAGTGCTGCAACGATTAATCGATTAACTCGATAATTCAATTAGAATAAAAAATTCGAATTAGATTTTGCTGCTTCGAGTATTTGTTTAATCGAAGTGGCGTTCTAATGGTTTATTTTGAAAGTGTTTGCATTTAGTTTTATTATTTGGGTGGATACACTGCTTTCTAGTCTGCCTCATTTCACATGGCTGAATCCAGGTGCTCCCTGTTAAGACCAACATAAGCTAAGTTTTTGTTTGAGCAAATGTTTTTTTAATGCATTCATAATGTAGTTTATAGATATATTTAGCCTATTTTTGGGGAATATGTTGTTTGTGGGGAACCATTTGTTAAGAGCATTGTAAAAAAGTTAGCATTTTATAGCATTTAAACTATATCCTCATTCATTTTTTTATACCGTTATAGGCTCAGCTCAGGTAACCTTATCGTAACCTACTCGATTATTCGAACTAATGGTTTATCGATTAATCGACTACTAAAATAATTGATAGCTGCAGCCCTAAAAATTATGCACTTTCTCTTTTTAAACTTCTCTCATCTAATTTCTATTTGGGGTAAAATACTGAAATTTGGCAATTCTACATTATTGCATTTAGGGCCGCAGCTTTCGAATATTTTAGCAATCGAGTATTCTATTGAAAATTCCATCGATTAATCGAGTAATCAGAGAAAACTTTTTTTTTTTTTTTCAGGTAAAGAGCAAAAATAAATATACATGAGAAAACAAGACATTTTACCCAATATTGAATCATTTTTAGAACAAACAATGTCTTTATTTTAGGTGTACATTGTTGAAAACAGCCAACAATTGCATCTCAGATGTGACAAAAAAAAAATTCACTGCTTTCACTTAAAAAAATAAACGTATTTCTTACCTAAAAATGTCATTACGCTTGATAACACACATCACTTAAAAGTTAGGTGTTTTTCCTCATGTGTTTCAATTGAATTTTTATTTGTGTAGAGCTATTTTTAGGTTCTAGTTAGGTTTTAAATTTAAGTCTAAATTGTAAGTCCTGTTAGGAGTTTTTGCAGTGTTTAAAATAAATGTATGATACCTGCTGAATTGGAGCACATTAGGCACCAGTGTTACTTGGTGTTTTATCCATCAATGACTACCGAGCTAAAATTGACAGTTAGCTTTATTATGTTTTTATTTTACACCCTCATTACTCTACAGCGCTGTGTTTTTACAGATTAAATAAAGCCTGTATGAAAGACGCCTTAGTCACGGATCAACAGTAGTCATAATTAATAGAAAACTAGCCCTTCGCAGTGCTAACGTTACGTTAGCAAGGTACATTAATGTAAATCTTATTTATTAGCGCTATGTTAACTTAATTTTACCCTGTCCCGAGTATCACTCCTCAGCTCTCGGAGTAAACGGGGTGCCTTCGGTGGAGCGGGGGCTAGGCGGGCGGGTCACACAGTGGCGCCCGGCCCGGGTTTCGGGTGGGGGTAGTGTTATGCAAGCGCTGTCTTAAGCCTGAGCTATGCTTTTGAGTTATGCTTCTGCTTTGCGGTGACGGCGTCAATGAGCATTCGATAGTTCTGCGTAAACGGAATGCGTTGCTCTGTCTTTAATTCACCGGCAAGCCACTAGAGGGGCGTGGCGTTGTGTTTTTACGGTTTGGGGGGACTCTTGTAGACTTCCTCTAGTTTTCTTCTGGTTACACAATAATGGTAAATGGTAGCCAACGGCGATGGAACGCTTGAATGTGGATCTTCAGCTCATCAACATGAACAGCAAATGTTGATCATACTGTAATATCCGTAACTAAGCGCGGGTCCTTTAAGAGGCTACAAGACTGGGGAGCAGTGACGTGGCTGGAAGCGAGTGGAAAGAACAGGAGAAAGCAAAAGTTTGCGGTTGCATGTTGCGGTAGCCCGCTATTATTTTATTTTATTGTTGCCACAATAAAGTGAGGAAAGCCATCATCAACTCCTCTCCTTCTTCCCCCCCATCCATTATCATAAAAGCACTGAGGTACTCTCAATTAGTGATGATGTATCAACTGTGTGAACTGTTGTTGAAAATTAAACATCAAAACAACTTTTTTGACATCAAACCTGTGCTTTTGTCTTCATATGCTTGAAGTGTGAAATGTAGACTCACAGCAAACATATGTACACAATAAATGATGAAGCGCACCAACCAAAAATAGGACATAAAGTGATAAAAAGCTGGCAGCGTTTAGCCAACCGTGTCACCGCTCCGGGTGGCCATTCGCTTCCGAACACACACGTACTTGTCTCGGTGATGCTTCCTTTTTTTTTTTTTTTTTTTTTTTTTTAATGTAATCGCTGACCTTGTCATTTGGGAAGCTTGACGAGACATTGTAGAAGTTGTCGTACTTGCTCTTCGATAATACTCTCGTCGGCTTGGTCCATTTTTGCGTGTGGCAAAACAATGTTTGAAAATGGCGGTGATTTCGCGCTGAACCGGAAACAACAGTCTGAGCGGACCAATCACAGTCCGTTTGCGCCACGTCACCAAGCGTTGACGCGTCGACCAGTCAGAAAATTGTGGAGATGCACGTCAGGCTACGGCGAAGGGTCGTAAATCGGGTCTGCCTTGGCGGCGTAGGTCTGCCGCAGAAGCATAACTCAGCCTTTACAGTGAATACAAGAAACAGTGAAAATCAAGCTATTCGAATGAATCGAGTATTCGTTTCAGCTCTAATTGCATTGTTTTTATTCACAATTTTCCCTGCCTAGAGTTAACTGGGATTGGCTCCAGTACCCCTGTACCGTAGTGAGGATAAGCGGCTCGGAAAATGAAAGAATGAATTTGAATAGCGTCCCAACCTTTTTTGGAATCCACTTTGTATGATCCTTCTCAAAAAATTAGCATATTGTGATAAAGTTCATTATTTTCTGTAATGTACTAATAAACATTAAACCTTCATATATTTTAGATTCATTACACACAACTGAAGTAGTTCAAGCCTTTTATTGTTTTAATAATGATGATTTTGGCAAAAAAGTCAAGAAAGACCAAAAATCCCCATCTTAAAAAATTAGCATATTTCATCCGACCAATACAAAAAAGTGTTTTTTTAATGCAAAAAAAGTTAACCTTCAATTAGTTATATCACCTATGCACTTAATACTTGGTCGGGAATCCTTTTGCTCAAATGACTGCTCCAATGCGGCGTGGCATGGAGGGAATCAGCCTGTGGCACTGCTGAGGGATTATGGAGGCCCAGGATGTTTCGATAGCGGCCTTAAGCTCATCCACAGTGTTGGGTCTGGTGTCTTTCAACTTCCTCTTCACAATATCCCACAGATTCTCTATGGGGTTCAGGTCAGGAGAGTTGGTAGGCCAATTGAGCACAGTAATGCCATGGTCAGTAAACCATTTACCAGTGGTTTTGACACTGTGAGCAGGTGCCAGGTTGTGCTGAAAAATGAAATCTTCATCTCCATAAAGCTTTTCAGCAGATGGAAGCATGAAGTGCTCCAAAATCTCCTGATAGCTAGCTGCATTGACCCTGCCCTTGATAAAACACTGTAGGCCAACACCAGCAGCTGACATGGCACCCCAGACCATCACTGACTGTGGGTACTTGACACTGGACTTCAGGCATTTTGCATTTCCTTCTCCCCAGTCTTTCTCTAAACTCTGGCACCTTGATTTCCGAATGACATGCAAATTTTGCTTTCATCTGAAAAAAGTACTTTGGACCACTGAGCAACAGTCCAGTGCTGCTTCTCTGTAGCCCAGGTCAGGCGCTTCTGTCGCTGTTTCAGGTTGAAAATTGGCTTGACCTGGGGAATGCGGCACCTGTAGCCCATTTCCAGCACACGCTTGTGCACGGTGACTCTAGATGTTTCTACTCCAGACTCAGTCCACTGTTTGTGCAGGTCCCCCAAGGTCTGGAATCGGCCCTTCTCCCCAATCTTTCTCAGGGTGCGGTCACCTCTTCTGGTTGTGCAGCGGTTCCTGCCACACTTTTTTCTTCCCACAGACTTCCCACTGAGGTGCATTGATACAGCACTCTGGAAACGGCCTATTTCCTCAGAAATTTCTTTCTGTGTCTTAGCCTCTTGCTTGAGGGTGTCACTGATGGCCTTCTGGACAGCAGTCAGGTCGGCTGTCTTGCCCGTGATTGCGGTTTTGAGTAATGAACCAGGCTGGGAGTTTTTAAAAGCCTCAGGAATCTTTCGCTGGGGTTTTGAGTTAATTCGTTGATTCAGATGATTAGGTTAGTAGCTTCTTTAGAGTACCTTTTCATGATATGCTAACTTCAGACGTGTGTAATGAATCTAAAATGAGTCAAATGTTTATCAGTACAGAAAATATTGAACTTGATCACAATATGCAAATTTTTTTAGAAGGACCAGTATATCCTCAATTGTGTGTGTACCGTGTAACGGGAGAATTTCACGCTATGAGTAACCCTTTTGCTTCCTAGCCGACGATACAGAGATCTCCTTCGACCCTGATGAAATCATCACCGGGATCGAGATGATAGATGAGGGATGGTGGCGAGGCTACGGGCCCAACGGCCATTTCGGAATGTTTCCGGCCAACTACGTCGAGCTCGTATAGTCATGCTCCCTCAAACAGTCCTCCGCTGATCAAGCTGCTCCATGTCACGGACCAATGAATGGACGGTAAATTTCAAGGCCTGGACATTTCAAATTCATCATTTCAAACCAGCTCCATGTTGTAAGCATGTAAGCCACCTCTACCACTTTACCTGAAAATGTGATAAGCCTTAGTTTGAATCTTGAAATTTTCTGAGCGTACCCAGCACTTGAGTCAACATTCCTTACAAAGTGACTTATTTATCTCGTATTATTGCATTATTACTTGCAGTAGCAGCACCTGCAGGTGGGGAAAATTGTGGTACTGGTTTAATTTTGTTCTTTTTCCCCTCTTGTTCATTGATATTGCTTTCATATGACCAAATGACCCATTTCATGTGACTTACAACAGATCATGTATGAATGTCAAAGTGTGTATTAGAGTGGGTTTGAAGTTTTTTTTTTCTCCTAATGCACCCTCATTCTCTCCTCTGGGTGGTTGCCTTTATGACTTAAGAGTGAATTTCCCTTCCCTTGGTCCTTTTATTTCAGAGTAATCACATTCTTCAATGCGCTGAGGAACACAAAACAGGAAGTTTTCCCTGATTAGTTTGAAACATGTTACTGTAACATGTGAGAGTCGATGTAATGTGTAAAAAAAAAAAGAAAAAAGTCTGATACATTTTACAGAAAGGCTATGTTGCTTGATCTTGAAACATCATTCTAGCTTTTGAGAGAATCGTTCATCATCAGTTGACCAAATCAAACATCATGTCATGTGTCGTTATACTGTATGCCAGAGTCTATTGTAATCCAGCCTTTGTAATAAAACGAATAAATCCCCTTTGTGGTCAGATGTTATCAGATTCAAAAACATTTCAGCGATGAGAGAATTGTGAGGTATTTTCAGAGGTTTATACAGGAACTGTTAATGTAAAGAGTATAATTTCACACAGTTTCCTGGAGTGAAATGCCGTGGGGGGGGGGATTTCACCCGCTTAATGCATTAAGTTTCATTTCATTTGAAATAGCTTTTTTTCACCTCTTACATGTGTGGTAAATACAGGTGTCCTTGTATACACTACTATACTGTAGTATAAAGAAGTATCTGAACCTTTTGGGAAATCTCACATTTCTGCATAAAATCACCAAATGCAATCTGATCTTTGTCAAAATCACACAGATGCTGATGAAACCAAAGTTGAATTGTTTGGGAGTAACACACAACGTCATGTGTGGAGGAAAAATGCAACTGCTCACCAACATCAACACCTCATCCCCACCGTGAAGCACGGTGGATGGAGCATCATGATTTGGGGCTGTTCTGCTACCTCAGGGCCTAGACAACATGCAATCATTAATGAAAGAATGAATTCAAAAGTTTACAATGTTGTTTTAGAGGAAAACCTGAGCCCGTCTGTCAGACAGTTGAAGCTAAAAAGAGGATGGATGCTGTAACAAGACAACGATCCAAAACACAGAAGTAAATCAACTTCAGAATCGTTTCAGAAGAACACAATACACGTTCAGGAGTGGCCAGACTTGAACCCCATTGAGATGCTGTGGCATGACCTAAAGAGAGCAATTCATGCCAGACATCCCAGGAATCTGACTGAACTACAGCAGTTTTGTAGAGACTGATGGGCCAAGATTAGTCCTGATTGATGTGCCAGACTGATCCGCGGCTACAGGAAGTGTCTGGTTGAAGTTATTCCTGCCAAAGGGGGGGCACAAAATATTTGTATTTAATGTGATGGTTCACTTACTTTTCCCCCTTCTGTCATTGTTTGCATACTATCCTCATTAAAATATGAACACCTATAAATGTTTGGGGGGGTTTTAGTTAAAGGAGAGTTTTTTCATTTGTGTGTCTTTGACAAAGATCAGCTCACATTTGATGGTGATTTTATGCAGGAATGTGAGAAATTCCAAAAGGTTCAGATACTTTTTCATACCACTGTATTTGCTTGTCTGTCAATGTTCATTTGAAATAGTTGGGAACATAATTTTACAGACGAAAACAATATTGGCAAACGTCGACTACAACTAGATGAAGACAAACACATTTTGTGATGACTAAAATATGACTAAGACTAATAAGTATTATCATCTAAAAGACAATTTTAAGGGCTGCTAAAAACAATGCGCTGAAAAAAAGACCTCCCCGGTCGTCTGCTACGCGTTGCATTAATCCACATTGCATTAAACACATGAACCTGAAGTAAAATATATTTGACGGAGGTCATGTTTTCTGTTCCTGCACCCACAAGTAATGGCAGAAATTCAACCAATCACAATGCCTTCAATGTTGGCTGCTGTGTCATGTATTTAGATAAAACAAAATGACTGGCGTGCACATTTACAGCGTCCCTGCGGAAACTCCCCCAGGACGTTGGTTGCACACAGAGCCCCTAGTTAGCGGTAATTTAAAAAAAATATGAGAAAAAACTGCATAAGGCAAGGCAAGGCAAATTTATTTATATAGCACAATTCAACACAAGGCAATTCAAAGTGCTTTACAACACATGAAGATCATAAAAATCACATTTAAATCAACACAACGTAGAAACGAAGACAAAAGATCGCATTTAATCACAGAATAAAAATAAATAAAATAAAACAAAAACTACTACTACTAATAATAATTGAAATCAGCAATGGAGATAAAAACAAGAGGAATAGAAAGCAGGTAGATTGAAATATATAGACAGTTATAGATATGCAGTGCTAAACAAAAGCGTTTTTAGCCCTGATTTAAAAGAGCTAACAGTTTGAGCATACTTCAGACGTTCGGGTAACTTGTTCCAGAGGTGAGGAGCATAATAACTAAATGCTGCCTCACCCTGCTTGGTTCTTGTTCTTGGAACATGCAGAAGACCGGTTCCAGACGACCTTAGGGGTCTAGATGTCTCATAGGACTCTAACAAGTCAAGCATGTATTTTGGTCCAAGGCCATTAAGTGTTTTGTAGACGAGCAGTAGTATTTTATAGTCTATCCTTTGACTTACTGGAAGCCAGTGTAGCGATTTCAAAACTGGTGTAATGTGGTCCAGCTTCCTTGTATTTGTGAGGACTCTGGCTGCAGCATTCTGTACCAGCTGCAACTTCCTGACTGATTTTTTATCAAGACCTGTAAATATACCGTTGCAATAGTCCAATCTGCTGAAAATGAATGCATGCATAAGTTTTTCCATGTCTTGTTGAGTCAGAAGCCCCTTAATTCTGGTTATATTTTTTAGGTGGTAATAAGCGGATTTAGTGACGGACTTTAAATGGCTATCAAATTTTAGGTCTGAGTCAATAATTACGCCAAGGTTTCTGACTTGATTTGTAGCTGTAAGTGACATTGTGCTAAGTTCGCTGCTTATCTTTGACCTTTCCTTTTTTGGCCCAAAAATGATCACCTCTGTCTTCTGCACATTTAACTGGAGAAAATTCTGGCACATCCATTCATTGATTTGATGAATGCATTTGCTCAGGGTGACTAAGGGACTATAATCATGTGGGGACACAGAAATGTACAGTTGTGTGTCATCTGCATAGGTGTGATAGGAGATGTCATACTGTTCCATTATCTGAGCTAACGGAAGCATATAGATGTTAAATAAGAGTGGCATAAAACATAGCCGAAACCATAGGCAGAGTTTGACTTATGGGGCAGGGGGGGCACAACATGTTGATAACCCAGAAACGCAGGGTCAGCAATAAAATTAACTTACAAGAATATTTATTATAATAAGTTGACAATGAGCGCTTTTTTCCCATCATTCTTGAGGGAAATTCTAAATCAGGCTGCTTAGGCCATACTTTTAGCCAAGATTGTCATCCATTGAATATGGAACACCAGTTGGTGCTGTGCCAATGTAGTTACCCCAGTCAAAAATTGTATCCCCTGGGCGGAGCCATATGGAGGTAGATTTGTGTCTATTATTCAACCCAAAAATGTTGCTTCGATTAAAAAAATTGAAACTCAAAGAACTCAACAACAAAAAAATGCATGTGAAAGCTATTTTTCTTTGAATTTTTTTTTTTTTTTTTTTTTTTTTTTTTTGGATTGAAGCAACTTTTTTGATTGAAGTAATGTTGATTTGTTTTTGGGCCATATTTTGGCCAGGACATTTTTGTTTTTATTCAATCAAAAAATAATTTGTTTCAAAAAATATAGATTTTCAAAAAGAAAATCACTTCAATCAAAAAAAAAAATTCAATCATAGAAAACGTTTTTGAATGTGAAATATTATTTGAGACTCAGAAATTCGCATTTGAACACTTAATTTTTCATTGAAACTTTTCTTTGATTGAAGCAATACTTTTTGTGTTTGGGCCATATTATGGTTAGGACATTTGTGTCTAAATCATTCAATCCCCAAAAAACTTGCTTCAATCAAAACAAATATTTTCGATCAGAGAAAAAAATCATTTAAAAAAAATATTTATTTTCAATTTTTTTTTTTTTTATTGTATGCAAAGCAAATGACCGTCTAAGGTGTTCGAAAAATAATTTTGACCAATTATAAAAATATATTTTTTTGTTCATTTCATTCATTTTTGTTGCAGTTTTATTGCTTTACAACTTTTATTTATATATAGGAAAGTCAGTTACATACATTGACACTTTTCGGACACCAGGGGGGCCTGCCCCCCTTAAATTCCGCTTATGGCCGAAACGGTACGCAAGTGAACCAAACATGCAAAACTGAAGCGGTTCAATACATCCACATGACATAAACCATTACACGCCCTATTATATCCAGTATTTTAGGGGAGGGGTAGTTGCATGAATGTAACAAACATTACAGGCCGCTTTATAAGGGTATTACGGAGCCCCTAGAGGGGCATCCACAGGAATAAAATAATTTTAAACCATCTGGTGCGCACCAGAAACAATCTGGAAAACATTGCCATTACATAGCATTTATAACATAATTTATTTACTTTTTTATATCATTTGAGGCTAAGCTCAGGCGCGCATCGGACACCAGCAGTTTTGGTGGGCTAAAAATGATAATACAGGATTTACAGTGCTGGCCAAAAGTATTGGCAACCCTGCAATTCTGTCATTAATGCTCAATTTCTCCCAGAAAGTGATTGCAATTACGAATGCTTTGGTAGTACTATCTTCATTTATTTTGCTTGCAATAAAAAAACACAAAAGAGAATGAAAAACTAAATCATTATCATTTGACACAAAACTCCAAAAATGGGCCGGACAAAAGTATTGGCACCCTCAGCCTAATACTTTGTAGCACAACCTTTAGACAAAAATAACTGCGAACAACCGCTTCTGGTATCCATCAATGAGATTTGTCCAATGCTCTGCTGGAATTTTAGACCATTCTTCTTTGGCCAACTGCTCCAGGTCCCTGAGATTTGAAGGGTGCCTTCTCCAAACTGCCATTTTCAGATTTCTCCACAGGTGTTCTATGAGATTCAGGTCTGGACTCATTGCTGGCCACTTTAGAAGTCTCCAGTGCTTTCTCTAAAACCATTTTCTAGTACTTTTTGAAGTGTGTTTTAGGTCATTGACCTGCTGGAAGACTCATGACCTCTGAGGGGGACCCAGTTTTCTCACACTGGGCCCTACATTATGCTGCAAAATTTGTTGGTAGTGTTTAGACTTCAATAATCCATGCACACGGTCAAGCAGTCCAGTGCCAGAGGTAGCAAAGCAACCCCAAAACATCGGGGAACCACCGCCATGTTTGACTGTTGGGACCGTGTTCTTTTCTTTGAAGGCCTTGTTTTTTTCCCCTGTAAACTCACTGTTGATGCCTTTTCCCAAAATCTCTACTTTTGTGTCATCTAACCAGAAAACATTCTTCCAAAAAGTTTTTGGCTTTCTTGAGTAGGTTTTGGCAAACTCCAGCCTGGCTTTTTTATGTCTCTGGGTCAGAAGTGGGGTCTTCCTGGGTGTCCTATCATAGAGTCCCCTTTCATTCAGACCCCGACGGATGGTACGGGTTGACACTGTTGTACCCTCGGACCTCAGGACAGCTTGAACTTGTTTGGATGTTAGATCTCTTGTCAATTTTTGTTTTCCGTGCACATCTAGGGAGGTTAGCCACAGTGCCATGGGCTTTACACTTATTGATGACACTGCGCACGGTAGACACAGGAACATTCAGGTCTTCGAAGATGGACTTGTAGCCTTGAGATTGCCCATGCTTTCTCACAATTTTGCTTCTCAAGTCCTCAGTTCTTTGGTCTTCTTTCTTTTCTCCATGCTCAATGTGGTACACACAAGGACACAGGACAGAGGTTGAGTCAACTTTAATCCATTTGAACTGGCTGCAAGTGTGATTTAGTTATTGCCACCACCTGTTATGCACCACAGGTAAGTAACAGGTGCTGTTAATTACACAAATTAGAGTGGCATTACATGATTTTTCAAAGGGTGCCAGTACTTTTGTCCGGCCCATTTTTGGAGTTTTGTGTTAAATGATAATTATTAATTTTTTTAAATAGAATTTTTTTTTTTTTTTTTTTTCATTGCAAGCAAAATCAATGAAGATATTACTACCAAAGCATATGTAATTGCAAAAATTTTCTGGGAGAAATCAAGCATTATCTGACAGAATTGCAGGGGTGCCAATACTTTGGGCCAGTACTGTAAATCAAGAAAAAATTGCTTTCAAATCATGTTTTGAACAAAATCTATTCTTGAATTAAGAATATTTCTCACAAACAAGCTTTTTTCAAGATTAAACATACTAATTTATTGCTTAAAATAAGTCTGCTAATCTCATTTTCAGCAAGCTAATTTTCTTATTTCAAGATATCAAAGTGAGAAAATTCTACTTGAAGCACTGGCAGATAATTTCACTCATTTCTAGTAGATTTACACCAAAATCAAGGTAATATAACTACTTTTAAGGAGGAGGTGTTTTTTCAGTGCATGGGATGCACTGCAGGGTCAATAATCGATTTAATTATGAAGGCTTATGTATTTGTAGCCAACTTTTTGATAATAGGCTAATATAGAGAACATACAACATGTGTTGACTTCATTATAAGGCTTTTCATTTTTTTCGGCTTTAGACATGTTTTTGTTGTTTTTGTTTTGTCAAACTGCTTTTTCGACATTTTGGGTTGCCGACCCCTGCGTTAGGGGCTCCTTAAGGTAGTGTTTGGTGGGCCACGTAAGAATGGAGAAAGTTGCTTTCAAGTTAGGGGGGAAAAACGCCCATATGACACCTCATATCTTGAAAAACTAAATGTAATTTGATACATTTTTCGTGTTTCTGATCCTCCTCAACAATACCTTGCATGGTGGGAAAATGTACTGTTTTGTTCAGGGGGAGTGTTTTAATGATTTCTTCTCAGGGAGGTGACTCATTTCAAACAACCTTCATGTCTGAATAATTTAGAAATTTATTATTGTTGTTGCTCATATTTGTGAACAGCCAACAAAACATTCAACACTGAACCCTGAATGATTAGACACCTACAGAATTGTAAAAATTGAAATTTCACATCTCAACTTTAGAGGGACACTTTATGTCTACATCTGTCATGTAGCCAATTTGACTGAAAATATTTGGAGCGTTAACACATTTGGTTCTTGTGGCATTTCACAGGAAAAAAATTTAAATGTCATATGAGAAAGGGCATCCCCTTTCTGTCATAGATCAAACAAATGCAGAGAAATGTAAACTGTTTACAATATGTGTCATGTACTTTTGCTTGTTGTTGGTCATTGGAAAAATCTGGAGCCAAATGTGGCGTTCCTTCTGCAGAGATGAAACTAACCTGATTCTTTCAAAAGTGCTGATGAGTGTGTAAAAAATTACCTTGTCACTCTGACAGGGCGGCTCGAATGTACAGTATATCATGGAAATTCTTACCAATTTATTCATTTTTTAGTGGTTTTTGGTTTCCTCTTTAAGAATAAGTTATAATTAATAAGTAATAATTATTAAGGCTGCAGCTATCGAATATTTTAGTTGAGCATTCTTCTGAAAATTCCATCAATTAATCAAGTAATCGGATAAATGATTTTAAAAAAAAAAAAAATTATTTAGGTAAAAGCAATTATAAATACCGTATTGGCCCAAATATAAGACAGCCCTGATTATAAGACGACCCCCTCTTTTTCAAGACTCAAGTTTGGAAAAAAAAACCGATATATTTGAGAGAAAAAGCATGTTATTTTGCCTCATTCAAATCTTAATATCTGAACATTTAAATATGTAAACTAAAGTGCCATCACATTTGTAAATTAATGGCTTCTGGTTTTTGAATTGTAAATAAACCAATCTATTGTGATAAAATAACTAAATTGCAATAACTGCATTAACCATCAAAGTGAAGTCTAACTGTAACTAGTCTTGAAACAAATCTGAATAAGGAAAAACATTGCAATAAAATAATGCTAACTGGTTCAAATTGAGAGTAGCTGAGATCTGTCATGACAGATCATCGCTTCAATGATATCTGGCGCCATCTAGCGTCGTGAATGGGTATAATGTCTAGACCGCGAATATAAGACGAACCCCGCTTTTTCAGTCTTATTTCAGTGCAAAAACACCGTGTTATATTCGGGCCAATACGGGTATACATAACAAAACAAGACATTTCAGTTAATATTGAACCATTTTTTGACAATGTCTTTATTCTAGATGTACATTTTTGAAAACAGCCAACAATTGCATCTCAGATGTGACTAAAAAAAAATCACTGCTTTCACTCAAAAAACTTAAGAATTTATGAGTTCTTATTTCATATCTAAAAATGTCATTACGCTTGATAACACACATCACTTAGAAGTTAGTTCCCCCCATTTGTTTCAATTGAATTACCATGTGTTTCAAGCTATTTCAAATTCTGGTTAAGTTTTAAGTTTAAGTCTAAATTGTAAGTCCTGATAGGATTTTGAGTTTTTGCAGTGTTCAAATGTATGATACTTGCTGAATTGGAGCACATTAAGCACCAGTGCTACTTGGTGTTTTATCCATCAATGACAACCAAGCTAAAATTGATAGTCAGCTTTATTATGTTTTTATTTCACACCCTTATCATTCCACAGCGCTGTGTTTTTAAAGATTTAATAAAGCCAGTATGAAAGACATGTTAGCCACACATCGACAGTAGTCATAATCAGGGGTAAAAGTGGGCCAGAACGGTCAGGAACGTGGTTCCTGTATAAGATTCAGGGCAGGAACGCAGTTCCGGTATAAGATTCAGGGACGAAATGCTGTTCCGGTACACTGTGCTTTGATTCCAAAAATATAACGGCTACTGTCAAAACGTTATGTAAAAAAAAAAAAAAAAAAAAATGCTAGGCTGCCACACATGCCTTTCAGCTCCAAGAAGAAAACAATCTACCAACAACAGATTTACATACACAAGTGTTAAAAACAAGCATAATAAAGTGCTTGTGTAGTGTAATCCGTTTCCACCGATATTTATTATTTGTTTTATTCCACGGACGGCATGGAGGTTTCCCTAGCTGCTGCAGTTATCAGAGTCTGACGATGATGAGTCACGTTAAAGCGCGAATGCACGCGGCAATTGGCTGACATACTGACATGTAATCAGCAGAGATAGTTAGCTCTGAATTCTTTATAGATATGGACGTAAAACAGTCTTGATTCTTGTTTGAGAGCAGAAAAACAAGCAGTTAGCATATATTTTACGTAAATATGTCGAAACGCAATGCTAGTCTGTCAGTCAATGTGGCGGCCGCCATATGTAAACAGGGCTTTTCCGGTGAAAATTCTTGTGAATAAATGCTTAAATCCTAAATTCTTTATCGATATGGATGTAAAACAGTCTCAATTCTTGGTTAAAAGCAAAAAAAAAAACAACAACAAAAACGTGCAGTTAGCATTTATTTTACGTAAATATGTCAAAGTACAATGCTAGTCTGTCAGTCAATGTGGTGGCTGCCGTACGTAAACAAAGCTTTTCCGGTGAAAATTCTTGTGAATAAATGGTTAAACCCCTGAATTCTTTATAGATATGGACGTAAAACAGTCTTGATTCTTGTTTGAGAGCAGAAAAACGAGCAGTTAGTATTATTTTACGTAAATATGTCGAAACGCAATGCTAGTCTGTCAGTCAATGTGGCGGCCGCCATATGCAAACAGAGCTTTTCCGGTGAAAATTCTTGTGAATAAATGCTTAAATCCCAAAATTCTTTATCGATATGGACGTAAAGCAGTCTTGATTCTTGGTTAAAAGCAAAAAACTAAACAAAAACCAAAAAAAAAAAACGTGCAGTTAGCATTTATTTTATGTAAATATGTCAAAGTACAATGCTAGTCTGTCAGTCAATGTGGTGGCAGCCGTATGTAAACAAAGCTTTTCCGGTGAAAATTCTTGTAAATAAATGCTTAAACCCCTGAATTCTTTATAGATATGGACGTAAAACAGTCTTGATTCTTGTTTGAGAGCAGAAAAATGAGCAGTTAGCATATATTTTACGTAAATATGTCGAAACGCAATGCTAGTCTTTCAGTCAATGTGGCGGCCACCATATGTAAACAGAGCTTTTCCGGTGAAAATTCTTGTGAATAAATGCTTAAATCCCTGATTTCTTTATAGATTTGGACGTAAAACAGTGTTGATTCTTGGTTAAAAGCAAAAAAAAAAAAAAAACGTGCAATTTGCATTTATTTTACGTAAATATGTGAAGAATGATGCTAGTCTGTTAGACAATGTGGCGGCCTGCGTATGTAAACAAAGCTTTTCCGGTGAAAATTCTTGTGAATAAATGTTTAAACCCCTGAATTATTTATAGATATGGACGTAAAACAGTCTCGATTTTTGTTTAAGAGCAGAAAAAACAAGCAGCATATATTTTACGTAAATATGTCGAAACACAATGCTAGCCTGTCAGTCAATGTGGTGGCCGCCATATGTAAACGGAGCTTTTTCGGTGAAAATTCTTGTGAATAAATGCTTAAATCCCTGATTTCTTTATAGATTTGGACGTAAAACAGTGTTGATTCTTGGTTAAAAGCAAAAAAAAAAAAAACGTGCAATTTGCATTTATTTTACGTAAATATGTGAAGAATGATGCTAGTCTGTTAGACAATGTGGCGGCAGCCTTACAACAAAGAGCTTTTTACGTTGAAAATTCTTGTGAAAAAACAAAAAAGACAGTAATTGCCTTGAATCCTCGAACCAATCACTTCTGAGACAATCCTTCCTGATTGTATGCGGTACAGCTTTCGTACTTTTTCAACATAAATCCGGCGTTGGATCACTGCATGTGTCCCTGCGACCGACTACGAATAACTGAAGCGGATTTTGGGATGGCCCCCTACTTGAAGGCGTGGCACAGTGAAGGTCGAATCTGACCTGTCAATATCATTATGAAGTCTATGCCTCTAGATTCATGCATGGTGGAAATCAAATATATCCGCCGCCTCTCCTTCCTGTACGCACGTGACGTCAGTGCGTTGTGCTGCATTAAAAGTAGTCCGGGCAAAACATCATGCTAAGAGCTGGCAAAACTAAACGATTCCTCGAGGCAGAGAAAATTCCTCGATCAACTTTTAGAATCGAGTTATTTGAATTATTCAAGTCATCTTTTCAGGTCTACATATTATCTTGTACAGATTCGAAGCAGTATAACTTCATAGAATTAATTATAATCTCAAGAAATGTTATGGAAAATCACATTTATTGGCATATGCTGCTGCTGCTGCTGCTGCAAAAAACAGGAATCCAAATTTTTTGGCACAACATCGAAATATAACAGACACTGATAAAGGCAATAACCAAACACACACTGATGGAAGGAGATTTGAAAAATAACATTATCATTGTGTATCAAAACTGGTGGAAATAAAATGAGTAATGCACAGACAGAGCATGTCATATGAACTATGGTTATCTTAAAAGAATGACATAAGAGTTAAACTGTTAGTAAGGGGGGGGGGGGGGTCCACATTGTGTGTGATGAGTCAACCAGTGAGTGTGTACAGTATTTGAGACGCCTTATGTGAATGCAGCAAGTAAAACTCCAGTCACAAAAGACACTCGTTGGAAGACGTCCTCTCGAGATGGGTGAGAATCCATTTGAAATTTTTATTGACATCAGTCAGTTTCACATTGAATTCATTTCAGTTTTGAACATAACAGAACAGATTAGTTAGAATATGATATGGACGATGAAAATGATTCATAGGCTATTAACGTATATTTTTGACAAACGAAAAAGCTAATTATCAGTGTATGACGATTGGTTCAAACAATACTTTAAATAAACCGTAAACTAGAAGTGATACATTTGGAATACAACTCTCAGAGACAAAATAGAGAAGTCGGGGGTTATATTGAAAGCTGAATACAAATTTGAAGCCGCAGCACAGGAAGCAAGCATCTCAAAAGGAGTATGTTGGTTTTACGCACAAACGATACAGTGGTTGAAGAACTGAAAACAGCAGACACCTCAGTCTATGAGACTCATTCATTTGGAAATGTAAGTTGCTGTTATTTATTTATCTGTACTGGATGTCTGTTTTTTTAATTGGTATTTACATTTGGCTTTAATACGATAATAACCATTTGAAAAGAAGTCAAGAATTAGTGTTTTACACTAGCTAATTTACTACTTTACACTTTTTACATGGACATTTGAAGAAATGCATGGCATTGTACTGATGTTTCTAATATTTTGTTTTTAGGTCACTTTAAAATTATTGGAAATATAGACATCAGTAGGCTATTAAAAATTAATATATTTCATTGACTCCTAGCTTTTCAAAGGTAGTGTATACACTACTGGTGTGACAAAATACGAAATGGTGATATATCGTGATACTTTGCATTTCAAAAGGTTATCGATACGCTCATGCCACGAATTGAGATATTAAAAAAAAAAAAAAAAGGAACCAACAAATTGCTACCAAAATCATATAGAGACCATAATAGTGTCTCAGTTAACGCTATGGCTGGCATTTACGGCGCTCGACGCCCAATCCATTAAGACTGGGAAGGGTGAATTAACCTTCGTTCATTCAAAACTGGACCATTCGCAGTCAATCTTTCCGATTTTCGGTGCATTTACAGGTCTCTTTCTGTTCATTTTAGGGCATTTACAGGTCACTTCCTGTTGAGTTTAAGTCACTGCCTATTCATTTAGAAGATTCCAAGGCCACTTCCTGTTCTGTAACCCAAAATCAACTGGAGGTGACCCATAAAATGCCTTAAAATCAACAGGAAGAGACTCTGAAATGGCCCAAAATCAACAGGAAGTGACTAAAAATCAACATGTAATGACCTGAAATGGCCAAAAATGATCTTGTTGCCTGGCAGTGGCTGCCACTGATGGCCATAGAAGTTCACTGCCACCAAATGGATTGGGCCTCTGTGAGTGATAAATTTACAGCAGAAGGATGAATATACAGTGGGGCAATTAAGTATTTAGTCAACCACCAATTATGCAAGTTCTTGTAATTGTAAAGATTAGAGAAGCCTGTAATTGTCAACATGGGTAAACTTCAACTATGACAGACCGAATGTGGAAAAAAAACAGAAAATCACATTGTTTGATTTTTAAAGAATTTATTTCCAAATTAGAGTGGAAAATAATTATTTTGTCAAATACAAACAAGCAAGATTTCTGACTGTCAAAGAGGTCTAACTTCTAACGAGGTCTAACGAGGCTCCACTCATTACCTGTATTAATGGCACCTGTTTTAACTCATTATCGGTATAAAGGACACCTGTCCACAAGCTCAGTCAGTCACACTTCAAACTCCACTATGGCCTAGACCAAAGAGCTGTCGATGGACACCAGAGACAAAATTGTAGACCTGCACCAGGCTGGGAAGACTGAATCTGCAATAGGGAAAACACTTGGTTTAAAGAAATTAACAGTGGGAGCAATTATGAGAAAACGGAAGACATACAAGACCACTGATAATCTCCCTTGATCTGGGGCTCCATGCAAGATCTCACCCCATGGATTCAAAATGATAATAAGAACGGTGACAAAAATCCCAGAACCACACAGGGGGACCTAGTGAATGACCTACAGAGAGCTGGGACCACAGTAACAAAGGTTACTATCAGTAACACAATGCGCCGCCAGGGGACTCAAATCCTGCACTGCCAAATGTGTCCCCCTGCTGGAGTATGTAAACGTTCAGGCCCGACTGTGGTTAGCTAGAGAGCATTTGTATGATCCAGAACAGGACTGGGAGAATGTGTTATGGTCAGATGAAACCAAAATAGAACTTTCTGGTAGAAACACAGGTTCTCGTGTTTGGAGGGGAAAGAATACTGAATTGCATCCGAAGAACACCATACCCACTGTGAAGCATGGAGGTAGAAACATCATGCTTTGGGGCTGCTTTTCTGCAAAGGGACCAGGACGACTGATATGTGTAAAAGAAAGAATGAATGAGGCCATGTATGGAGAGATTTTGAGTGAAAATCTCCTTCCATCAGCAAGGGCATTGAAGATGAGATGTGGCTGGGTCTTTCAGCATGGCAATGATCCCAAACACACAGCCAGGGCAACAAAGGAGTGGCTTCGTAAGAAGCATTTCAAAGTCCTGGAGTGGCCTAGCCAGTCTCCAGATCTCAACCCCATTGAAAATCTGTGGAGGGAGTTGAAAGTCCGTGTTGCCAAACGACAGCCCCAAAACATTACTGCTCTAGAGGAGATCTGCATGGAGGAATGGGCCAAAATACTAGCAACAGTGTGTGAAAAGCTTGCGAAGAGTTACAGAAAACGTTTGGCCTCCGTTATTGCCAACAAAGGGTACATACCAATGAACTTTTGGTATTGACCAAATACTTATTTTCCACCATGATTTGCAAATAAATTCCTTAAAAATCAAACTGTGATTTTCTGTTGTTTTTTTTCCCCCACATTCTGTCTCTCATGGTTGAGGTTTACCCATGTTGACAATTACAAGCCTCTCTAATATTTTCAAGTGGGAGAACTTGCACAATTAGTGGTTGACTAAATACTTATTTGCCCCACTGTAGCTTGTTTTCGGTTAACTTGTTGTTTTATAGAATATCCTAGAATGATTTCCTGACCACTGTATCCATAATCGTTGTATCGATGTATCGTGACCTTTGCATTGCAACTCGTATCGTATCGTGAGATACCAAGAGGAGTATTAGTTTAGTGTAGTACAGTACGGTGATAACACTACTGCAGCCCAATAAAAGCCAATTCCGACTTTGCTTTTATTTTGGACCTCGTAAGATCGGGGTGCAGGTGTAGCTAATATTGCGGTACCAGAAAAAACAATGTACAGTGTAGTCTTCATACCACAATATCTTCCAGTGGTGCGCGCAAGTGCAAGTGTTGATGAGCGGGAAGTGGTTTGCTACCTGTGGTTTCACATCAGACACCGGTGACAATATTTTCATGTGACTGTTGGAATATTATGCCAACTACAATTATGTACCAACAGCTACTCCATTTAAACAATGTACTGGACTTGAAGTGAATTAACGTTAACTTTGTTCTTCAGCTAATGAGGACGAGAGTGTGACGGTGGCAAGTAACGAAAATATGGAGACATCAGGCGAGGTAAGAAGAACCGCTGTTAGAAAAAAAAAGTCAATTGGCCTGCAGGTTGCACTCTGAACTATTTTCACGTTACAGTTGATGTCTGACTGCAGACATGACTCCACACAGACACTCTCATTTCCCTTTTTGTCGAATTTCATAAGGAGCGAAAATTTTGAAGCGCTCTATCGTATGTGTTTCAACTAAGCTTCTGAAATGACTAAGAAGGAACGTGTGATTTTTCTTTGAAGGCGTAATTTAGACCTCTGTGCAGGAACTGCACATATTGTTCTGGTAACTGAGAACCAGCAGTGATGTGAGAAATACAGATTAGTTCATCAAATTTTCCCAGATCGCTGGTTTCTGTGGTGAACTCCGACTGACCTGCAGTAACGACCTTTTCTACTGTTAATAAAATGCGGCTCCCATAAAAATTTTAAATCAACAGTTGTACCCATGCTGGAGATGGTACAGGATATTCAGTATTACCTAATTGCTTATTTGGAACAATTATGAACACAACTAGCCAAACAGTGAAAGTGAGACAGTATTTGTATTTAGTGTCTTTATATTTACTGGTACACATTTAAACAAATTAAAAACTCACTTTTCAAACATTAGGAATATTCTTTTTTTATGACCTTAGACATCGCTCCAAATAAGAACAAGGCAAGTTTTTAAATCAAATTTGAATATATTGAAGAATCCAAGTAGGGATGTAGAGCTCTGCTAAAGCCCATAAACTTCATTATCAGTTGAAGGGACACGGGGCTCAGGGCCGATCCGTAGGGGGCCTATTTTAAAAAACTTAAAATTCAAATATTTTCAAAAACCAAAGCCACTAGCAACCTAAAACCAAAACAGGCACTTCCCTTAGGCATATGGGTCTTCATGAGCAGCGGCATCAAAACATTCAAAGTCATTACGTAATAAAATCCTGTTTAATTATTTTTTATACAAGTATAACAAAACTTCAAATGGCTATAAAATTCTCAGATTTTACGCTACATGCACAAAAATCTCTAAATGGAGACATAGTCACCTTTATTTTCATATATATACTGTATATATATTATATATATGTCATATATATAATATTTTTTGCTGGAAATAGCAACTTAAATGTCATGTGTAGAGTGCAAAATCCAACATGGCGGCCGTCACGAATCAAAGAGCTTTTTAAGTTGAAAATTCTTGTAAATCGCGGAATTTCTATAGATATGAACGCAAAACAGTCTAGATTCTTGGTTAAAAGCAACAAACTGGAACCTGTTGTTCATTTAACATAAATATTTCAAGCAAAACTTACGGTATTGTCTGATCCAACATGGCGGCCGTCACAAAACAAAGAGCTTTTTAAGTTGTAAATTCTTGTAAATAAATGCTTAAATCGCAGATTTTCTATAGATATGAACATAAAACAGTCTAGATTCTGTGTTAAAAGCAAAAAAAAAACGGGCAGTTGTGATCATTTTACGTAAATATTTCAAGCAAAAGTAACGGTACTGTGTAATCCAACATGCTGGCCATCACGAAGCAATGCTTTTTAAGTTGAAAATTCTTATAAATAAATGCTTAAATCGCAATATTTCTATAGATTTGAACGTAAAACAGTCGAGATTCTTGATTAAAAGCAAAAAAACGGGCAGTTATCGCTCATTTGATGTAAATATTTCAAGCCAAAGTTACGGTATTGTGAAATCTAACATGGCGGCCATCACGAAACAAAGAGCTTTTTTATGTTGAAAATTCTTGTAAATAAATGCTTAAATCACAGAATCTCTATAGATATGAACGTAAAACAGTCTAGATTCTTGGTTAAAAGCAAAAAATGGCAGTTATATTTAAATAAATATAACTGTAAATATAACGTAAATATTTCAAGCAAAAGTTATAGTATTTGTGTAATCTATCATGGTGGCCGTCACAAAACAAAAAGCGTTTTAAGTTGAAAATTCTTGTAAATAATGCTTAAATTGCGGAATGTCTATTGCATTGTGGAATTTCTATTGATAAGAACATAAAACAGTCTAGAATCTTGGTTAAAAGCAAAAAAACGGGCAGTTATCGTTCAGTTTAGGTAAATATTTCAAGCAAAAGTTACGGTATTGTGTAATCCAACATGGCGGTCATCATGAAACAGTGCTTTTCAAGTTGAAAATTCTTGTTAGTAAATGCATAAATCATGGAATTTCTGTAGATATGCACGTAAAACAATCTAGATTCTTGGTTGAAGGCAAAAAACGGGCAGTTATCGTTCATTCTACGTAAATATTTCAAGCTAAAGTTACGGTATTATGGAATACAACATGGCGGTCATCACGAAACAGTGCTTTTAATAAATGCTTAAATCGCGGAATTTCTATATATATGAATGTGAAGCAGTCTAGATTCTTGGTTAAAAGCAAAAAATTGGCAGTTATTCATTTTATGTAAAATTTTTAGGTAAAAATTACGGTATTGTGTAATCCAACATGGCAGCCGTCACAAAACAAAGAGCTTTTTAAGTTGAAAATGCTTCTAAATAAATGCTTAAATCGCGGAATTTCTATACATATGAACGTAAAACAGTCTAGATTGTTGGTTAAAAGCAAAATACTGGCAGTTGTCGTTCATTTTAGGTAAATATTTCAAGCAAAATTTACCGTATTGTGTAATTTACCGTATTGTGTAATCCAACATGGCTGCCGTCACATAACAAAGAGCTTTTTAAATTGAAAATTTTTGTAAATAAATGCTTAAAACGCGGAATTTCTATAGATATAAACGTAAAACAGTCTAGATTCTTGGTTAAAAGCAAAAAACGGGCAGTTATGTTCATTTTACGTAAATATTTCAAGCAAAGTTACGGTACTGTGTAATCCAACATGCTGGTCATCACGAAGCAATGCTTTTTAAGTTGAAAATTGTTCTAAATAAATGCTTAAATTGCAATATTTCTATAGATTTGAACGTAAAACAGTGTAGATTCTTGGTTAAAAGCAAAAAACTGGAAGCTGTCGTTCATTTTACGTAAATATTTCAAGCAAAACTTCCGGTATTGTGCGATCCAACATGACGGCCATCACAAAACAAAGAGCTTTTTAAGTTGAAAATTTTTCTAAATAAATGCTTAAATCGTAATGTTTCTATAGATTTGAACACAAAACAGTCTAGATTCTTGGTTAAAAGCACAAACCGGGCAGTTGGTGTTCATTTTACGTGGATATTTCAAGCAAAATTTACGGTATTTTGTAATCCAACATGGCGGCCGTCACGAAACAAAGAGCTTTTTGGGTTGAAAATGCTTCTAAATAAATGCTTAAATTACGGAGTTTCTATAGATATGAACGTAAAACAGTCTAGAATCTTGGTTAAAAGCATAAAATGGGCAGTTATCATTCATTTTATGTACATTTTTTAAGTAAAAGTTACGGTATTGTGTAATCCAACGAGGTGGCCGTCACGAAACAAAGAGCTTTTCTAGTTTGAAAATTCTTGTAAATAAATGCTTAAATCGCGGAATTTCTATAGATATGAACGTAAAACAGTCTAGATTCTTGGTTAAAAGCAAAAAACTGGTAGTTATGTTCATTTTACGTAAATATTTCAAGCAAAAGTTACGGTATTGTGTAATCCAACGTGGCGGCCGTCACAAAACAAAGAGCTTTTTAAGTTGAAAATTCTTGTAAATAAATGCTTAAATTGCGGAATTTTGATAGATATGAACGTAAAACAGTCTAGATTCATGGTTAAAAGCAAAAACCGGGCAGTTATCATTCAATTTACGTAAATATTTCAAGCCAACGTTACACTAATTTTATCCATTGATTTTTTTTTTTTTTTTCACGGAAAACACTCAGGTGACTTCAAGTTCCGTTCTGAGACCCCTAATTTGGCCAAATTTCAAAATTGTCCTATATGCATGTGTAATATATCATTGGAAAGCTTAAAAATCTCAATTTTCTGGGGAAGCAAAATTTTGAACAGGAGAAAATAAAAAATAAAAAAAAAAATGAAAAATTTAAACATTAAAACCCTAACTGGAGGTGAGAGCACGCGTGAGCATAATTAAAGACGCCATGATTTTAACAAGATATTATCGCATACTTACCTCTTTTCGATCCAAAAACTCCATTTACCATGTATCACCGAGTGTCAAGACATAGCTGTGAATGGCGACAGCTGGATTTTGGGGAGATTTTACGGGTGAAACATCGTAATAAAACAAGGGTCGCGATGCAGAAATCGCAGGCATCAAGAGTGGTCGAGATTTTCTTTTTCATATATTTACCCTTTTAAACGTTTTTTTTTTCTCAATTTTTCTTTTGTTTGGATCGGTTATTTATCTAAAATGTTGGGGGAAATGCGACAGTAACGAAAAAGATACAATTAAGTGATTGTTATGAGGGGACTTTTTATCCGTGACTTTTTTAGACGCTAATTTTTTCATTGTGACGTAATTTGTTTCAAAGTTTAAAATATGCGAGTGAATAATTTTTTAAAGTCGCTCTTTTTTTTTAACTAAATATTAGACATCAAATAATGATTCTAAGCTAAAAATGACATTTTGAATAATAAATACGATTTCCTACCTTGGTTGTGCAACATCTGTAAATGGGGGTTTCCAGGGTAAAACAGACATATTAAAAATAGTTTGGGGACTTAATACGCCATGAATCTGCTTTGGCAGCATATATATTGTTCTATCAAACACAACAGTTCTTTTGGCTTAAAATACAGCAGTTTAATTTAAAGAGGGGTGCAAGAGCAGAAACTGCTTTTTCAGCCTTGTCTGTGTTTTCCGCCATATCCATTCACTGTGTTAGTAAAATTTAAATCTTTAACAAATGGTTGAAAATTTGCCATTTGATTTATTTTCTTTTTAAACAGAGGAGAGAAATACAGCATAATAATGGCAAAAATAAGGGGGAAATGTTTTTTTTTTAATCTTTTTTTTTTTTGAAAGAATAATTGTATTATTGTATTACTGTATCACTTTTTTTCAATGCATGGAGATAAAAAAAAAAAAAAAAAAAGCTAAATATTACGTTGATGACAATTTATGATTTTTTTTCATCTAATCTATGTAGGGTGCAACCTCACAGCTTTATTCACTTCCACAAAAACAAAAGGTGTTATAAATGTTCAAATGATAACGATGTGCAATGTAATGGCACCCATTTGGTACAGCATCACTGGCAATATGAGCAGTCACAACTTTATAAAAGGAAACAAACATTAAAAAAAGAAAAATATATATACTTATAAAGTGTACCAAACTGCACTGCAAAACTTATCTACTTAAAACCATAGGCAGAGTTTGAGTTTTGGGGCAGGGGGGGGCACAACATGTTGATGACCCCGAAACGCTGTGTCAGCAATAAAATTAACTTACAGAATATTTATAATAATAAGTTGAAAATGAGCGTTGTTTTTTTTTTTTGTTTGTTTCCCATCATTCTTGAGGGGAATTCTAAATTAAGCTGCTTAGGCAATACTTTTCGCCAAGATTGTCATCCATTGAAGATGGTAGGCCCGCTGGTGTCGTGCCAAAGTAGTTGCCTCAGTCAAAAATTGTATCCCCTGGGCGGAGCCATACAGTATGAAGGTAGATTTGTGTCTTTTATGTGTCATTATTCGATCCAAAAAAAAAAAGTTGCTTCAATCAAAAAAATGTGTTTGAGTGCAAAAATAAATTTGAAATTCAAAAAATAAATTTCAAAGTTATTTGTATTTGATTTTTTTTTGGATTGAAGTCAATATTTTTTTTTTTTTTTTTTTTAAATTGAAGCAACTTTTTTGATTGAAGTAATGTTGATTTGTGTTTGGGCCACGCTTTGTGTCTTTATTATTCAATCAAAAAAATTGTTTCATACAAATATATATATATTTTCATAAGAAAAATCACTTCAGTCAAAAAAAGAAAAATTTCAATCATAGACAAAACATTTTTGAATGCGAAAAAATATTTGAGACTCAAAAATTTGCATTTGAACACATACATTTTCATTAAAAAAAGTTTCGATTTTAGCAATCATTTTTGTGTTTGGGCCATATTATGGGTAGGACATTTGTGTCTAAATCATTCAATCCCCAAAAAAGTTGCTTCAATCATAAAAAATATTTTCAATGAAAGAAAAAAATCATTTGAAAAATAAAATTGCCCTCCCCTATTTTTTTATTTTTTATTTTTCAAAAACAATATGCAAAGCAAATGACCGAATAAGGTGCTAGTCACATGATCTGTTTGAAAAATAATTTTTATCCATTATAAAATTATCTTTTTTTGTTCATTTCATTCATTTTTGTTGTGTGTTTTCTTGCTTAACAACTTTTATATACCGTATTGGCCCGAATATAAGATGGCCTGATTATAAGACGACCCCCTCTTTTTCAAGACTCAAGTTTGAAAAAAAAGACTTTTTGAACACCAAATTAATTTTTATACAGAAAATAATTACAGTACATCCGAAAATAATGATTATAACAATATATTTGAGCGAAAAAGCATGTTATTTTGCCTCATTCAAATCTTAATATTTGAAGATTTAAATATGTAAACTAAAGTGCAATCACATTCGTAAATGAATGGCTTCTGGTTATTGAAATGTAAATAAACCAATCTATTGTGATAAAACAACAAAATTGCAATAACTGCATTAACCATCAAAGTGAAGTCTAACTGTAACTGTAGTCTTGAAACAAATCTGAATAAGGAAAAACATTGCAATAAATTAATGCAAACTGGTAAACTAAAAAGAGTAGCTGAGATCTGTCATGACAGAACATTGCTTAAATGATATCTGGCGCCATCTAGCGTTGTGAATGGGTATAATGTCTAGATCGCAAATATAAGACTTTTTCAGTGTTATTTCAATGCAAAAAAACATTGTCTTATATTCGGGCCAATACGGTATATAGGAAAGTCAATTACATGCAATGACACTTTTTGGCCCCCTTAAACTCCGCTTATGCTTAAAATTATTTAAATTCCCTGGTTTTCAGGAGACATCTACTAGAAATAAGTGAAATTATCTGCCAGTACTTCAAGTAAATTTTACTTGGATTTCTTGAAATCAGAAAAATCGCAGTCTTATTTTAAGTATTAAATTAGTATATTTAATCTTAAAGAACAGCTTGTTTGTCAGAAATGTACTGAATTCAATTTAAAGTTAGCGGAATAATCTGTTAACCAGTCTTTAACACTTGAAACAAGATCGAGAAAATTATTTGACTAGATTTAAGAAAAATAATCTGATTAAGACATTATAAATTTGCGTGCTTGCTTGAGTACAAGCATAAAAGCAGAAGGCACTGGATGCCAAGTTTTGTGCGACGCTTTCATAGGTACAGACAACTTTCATTTCGGATCACAAAGAGGCTGTATTTGAACACGTAGACCACCGATGCGTTCAAATAGATAAACGGAAAAGCTGGAAGGAGCAGTGCCGGGCAGATAAAGGGTGAGTCAGTTGGGGCTCGCCTGGAGGCCCGCACCTTCACTATTACTCACTATGCTGGCCGACTTCTCGGAACCAGGAACCACAGAGAGGAACTTGATTCAACATGAAACTACCTTGAGCTGTTTGTTATAGAACGGCCGCCATTACATTTTTTTTTTTAGGGAAAAAAAAGCATCTTCATGTGTTGAGTCAAATGAATATATCAACTGCGTCCATTGTGGTTTTTCTTATACTTTCAATCTAGTCAAAGAGATGGTCTGATTGTCAATGTGAGGTTTCATGTTTGAATATTTGCCCTGACTCATTATTATCCTTTAAAAAGGAGCAACTGCTTACTTCAGCTAGCATTTATCTGCCCGCTAACAATAGTTCACACTCAATGTCATGTGCACATAAAATACTTTTAATAGCAGCTTCTCTTCTTCAGCATGCCACTCAACTTCTCTATATTAGACACATTTATGCAAACGCTCATTGTTTCATTTCTGCATGCTTGCAAATAGCCAATAGTGACATTATCCATTTTGAAATATCAGAAAGGTGTCAAATATGCAATAACCATTTGTGAAATATTTCCTAGAATCATTTTTAAAGCATTGTTGATCCATTTTCAAGAATTGTGAAGTACTTTAGATATTTCTGTCCTTTAAAAAAGAAATGAGTGCAGACTTGCATTTCTACCACCAATGTCGTCATTAACGCAATACTAAGTAACGTGTTACTCTAATCTGATTGCTTTCTTTCAGTAATGAGTAACCTAACACGTTGATTTTTCCAAACCACTCATTTGAATAAAGTTAGTTTCCTTAGTGTCTCCGCGTTACTATTTTGTTTTTGCCCCATAATGTATGTAGAATGAAGAATATTGTAGACATGTTCTTGTCCATAGTAACCGCTCATTGTTACTTCCTGTTTTGGGCTTGAGTCACAAGCGCTAAGTGTTTTGTGACTGAGAAAGGCGTGTGCCAGCGGGGGTGCACATTTGAGCCACCTGTTGAGATGTGTGAGAGAATGTTGATCTGTGTGCGTCCATGAATGAACGTATTTTTCCTTGATTCTGGAGAGTTCCAGCGATAGAATGGAACCCCTATATGCGCGGCCGTTTCGTAGCTTAGCGGTAGCAAAAGCAGGTAGTCGTCGCTCCCGCTCGTCCTCGCGAAGTTGGCGACCATTGTTTACATCATATTCGTATTGCACAATAATGCCGTGAGGTGACATGTTAGTTAAGCATCTTTGGGATGTGTTGTAAGTCCGACTGAGTGTAAAGTGCTTAATTGCGGCCATGTTTTGTGGCCAAATGGAAAGTGTGTGTGTTCAGTGTACTTCCGGGTTGTGCACGCGCATCTGCGCTCGCCGCCAGCCCCCATGTTTGTGTTTATTGCCATGTGCAATTCATTTGTGCCTTGTTGATTATTGTGCAGTCAATTGGCATTGTTTTACATTGGCACTGATATGCTGTTAACCCAGGGGTCAGCAACCCACGGCTCTGGAGCCACATGCGGCACTTTGATTCCTCTGATGCGGCTCAGTTTTAAAAATAAAACATGAGTATTTTGTTGAAACATATTATGGCGCTTTCGAGATTTAACAAAGGAATTTAGCTTCCCTAAAGTTGGCAGAACAAGTCAGACTCACTTTCTTTGTACGTTCAGAGTGCCACCATGACTTTACATAGTTGGGGATTCCATACAACTCCATGACTATTTTGTAAATAAAGGTGTATAAAAAATTAAGCCTGACTTGTTCTGCTAATTTCCTTTGTTAAATCTCACAAGCACCACAATGTACAGTTGGGAAGATAAGTATTTAGTCAACCACCAATTGTGCAAGTTCTCCTACTTGAAAAGATTAAAGAGGCCTGTAATTGTCAAAATGGGTAAACCGCAACCATGAGAGACAGAATGTGGAAAAAAAAAAAAAAAACAGAAAATCACATTGTTTGATTTTTAAAGAATTTATTTCCAAATTAGAGTGGAAAATAAGTATTTGGTCAAATACAAACAAGATTTCTGGCTGTCAAAGAGGTCTAACTTCTTCTAATAAGGTCTAACGAGGCTCCAGTCATTACCTGTATTAATGGCACCTGTTTTAACTCATTATCGGTATAAAAGACACCTGTCCACAACCTCAGTCAGTCACACCCCAAACTCCACTATGGCCAAGACCAAAGAGCTGTCGAAGGACACCAGAGACAAAATTGTAGACCTGCACCAGGCTGGGAAGACTGAATCTGCAATAGGTAAAACACTTGGTGTAAAGAAATCAACTGTGGGAGCAATTATTAGAAAATGGAAGACATACAAGACCACTGATTATCTCCCTCGATCTGGGGCTCGTCCAGGCCCGTCTGTGGTTCGCTAGAGAGCATTTGGATGATCCAGAAGAGGACTGGGAGAATGTGTCATGGTCAGATGAAACCAAAATAGAACTTTTTGGTAGAAACACAGGTTCTGGTGTTTGGAGGAGAAAGAATACTGAATTGCATCCGAAGAACACATTACCCACTGTGAAGCATGGGGGTGGAAACATCATGCTTTGGGGCTGTTTTTCTGCAAAGGGACCAGGACGACTGATCTGTGTAAAGGAAAGAATGAATGGGGCCATGTATCGAGAGATTTTGAGTGAAAATCTCCTTCCATCAGCAAGGGCATTGAAGATTAGACGTGGCTGGGTCTCTCAGCATGACAACGATCCCAAACACACAGCCAGGGTAACAAAGGAGTGGCTTCGTAAGAAGCATTTCAAGGTCCTGGAGTGGCCTAGCCGGTCTCCAGATCTCAACCCCATAGAAAATCTGTGGAGGGAGTTGAAAGTCCATGTTGCCCAACGACAGCCTCAAAACATCACTGCTCTAGAGGGGATCTGCATGGAGGAATGGGCCAAAATACCAGCAACAGTGTGTGAAAAGCTTGTGAAGTTACAGAAAACGTTTTGCCTCCGTTATTGCCAGCAAAGGGTACATAACAAAGTATTGAGATGAACTTTTGGTATTGACCAAATACTTATTTTCCACCATGATTTGCAAATAAATTCTTTAAAAATCAAACAATGTGATTTTCTGTTTTTTTTTTCTCCCCACATTCTGTCTCTCATGGTTGAGGTTTACCCATGTTGACAATTACAGGCCTCTCTAATATTTTCAAGTGGGAGAACTTGCACAATTAGTGGTGGACTAAATACTTATTTGCCCCACTGTATATTATACAATAATGGATTATAGTGTAGGTTGTGTTAAGAGAAATGAATACATTTGAATATGAATAATATTGGAGATGTCCAGCCTTTGGTTTACCTTAAACAGTTACCCTCAAAAATCTATGTACATGCCTCACTGTCCATATTGTTATATACATTAGGCACCTCTTTCAGTCACTGAGGTCCAGGACAACGGCAAGGAAGGATTGCAAGTCAGCCTGCTTCATTTGAACGAGAAGTCATTTCTATCAAGTCTTCACTCCTTCATGAAGGAAAGGGGCACTCCCATTGAAAGGATCCCACATTTGGGCTTCAAGCAGAGTGAGTATTTTGCTTCTTGGCACTGTAAAAAAATATAATGACTTGCTGTCAATGTACTTTAGTTCTGACATGTGCCTTTGTTTTCCTACCAGTTGACCTTTGGATGATCTTCAAGGCAGTTGAAAAATTGGGTGGATACAATTCAGTAAGTAAATCTACTTCATGAAACTATTCATTATTCATTTTTTTGTGCAAGTAATTGATATTTATCAAATGTAATAGAATCATTTGGCACATCTACTTCAGTATGAGCTGTGCAATTCATTGTCATTATTTGCTGACCTGTTTGTATAATAACAATTTTATTTTTGTCAGTTACTTCACCATTATTTTGTAGTCAAACTGACCTACATAGAACATGAGAATATGCGCCGCATGCAGGAAATCAATTTAAATTAGCTTTTTTTCCCCCTCAGGCAGTTCTTCAAATGAGTCAGCATTTTTGTAATTATATTGAAGACTTGATAACATCATTATTTTCTGACTACAACAGAATAATAGTCTAACAGCTTATTCCTACTGACTTCATGATGCTTGTATCACGCATGAAACAAATACAGCTACTTTTGGTTCTTGAGTACAGTGCAATGATGCAAAAGGTTACCAGGGTGAACTGAACTTTTGTAATAATAAATGTTTGTTCATCAAAGTGAAAACGCTTATCATTATGATAGTTTCACATAATTATCAAGAGTTATTTAGACAAGTTGAGAAACAGATAGAAATCAGTAAGTGACATATTTTGATACACGCACTTCCGTAACATTACTACGAATTCACAATGTCCAGTCACTTGTGGCCTACCTGACATGGGGGGCACCTGGTTCTTGAGTGGTGACCCCTGTTCTGAAGCAACTTTTGACAAGAGCATCAAACTTATTATTGTCTCAGGCCGCATCATTGTTATGGTTGCCCTCAGAATGCCGTTCGCAAACCATGTAAATGTATACGTAATCACCTCATTATATTATTACATAATTGCTCTTCCATTTGGTTATTATTATATCCTAGTCCAGACATGTCCAAAGTCCGGCCCGGGGGCCAAATGCGGCCCGTGGTCAAATTTCATCCGGCCCCCAGCCTCTGTCATAAAATCAATAACGTCTGGCCCGCACGCAGACTTGATAAATTGGTCAGCAGTACTGCTACCAGCATATGAAGTTGCTTACACACTAAATGCTGCTCCTCATTTACCCACTAAAAGGCAGCAGCACTCTGAGCAACATCACCCCATGTGACCCTTTACTTCCAATTTTCTAAAATGGCGACAATCAAAAAAAAAAAAAAAAAAGTTGACTGCGACGGCCAACGCTACAAGGATAGGTGGAAATTGGACTATTTCTTCACGAAAACACGCAACAACTGTGTCTGCCTCATTTGCAAAAAAGGCAGTCGCCGTTTTTAAAGAGTTCAATGTAAGGCGATATTACCAAACAAGACACGCTGACATGTACGACAAGATTACAGGGAAGATAAGCAACGAGAAATTGAAGTAACTTGAAGATAGTTTAACTTCACAACAGCAGTATTTTGCAAGAGCCCGAGAGTCGAAAGAGAATGCCACAAAGGCTTGTTGCGAGATTGTTAAAATTATTAATTTATTTAAAAAATAAATAAAGCAAATTTGGCACCCAGAATGGCTTGCTAAAATTTGCTTAAATATATTGTTCTACGTAAAGGACATCAGTCAAGGTCGACCCCCCACATTTTTACCACATCAAATCTGGCCCCCTTTGCAAAAAGTTTGGACACCCCTGTCCTAGTCCTTCTAAAAAAATTAGCATGTTGTTATGAAGTTCATTATTTTCTGTAATGTACAGATAAACATTAGACTTTCATATATTTTAGATTCATTACACACAACTGAAGTAGTTCAAGCCTTTTATTGTTTTAATATTTGATGCTTTTGGCAAAAAAAAAAAGTCAAGAAAATCTAAAAATCCCTATCTCAAAAAATTTGCATATTTCATCCGACCAACACAATGGTTTTGGCAAAAAAAAAAAAAGTCAAGACAAACTAAAAATCCCTATCTCAAAAAATTTGCATATTTCATCCGACCAAAACAAAAAAGTGTTTTTTAATACAAAAAAAGTCAGCCTTCAATTAATTATGTCAGCTATGCACTCAATACTTGGTCGGGAATCCTTTTGCAGAAATGACTGCTTCAATGCGGAGTGGCATGGAGGCAATCAGCCTGTGGCACTGCTGAGGTGTTATGGAGGCCCAGGATGCCGGGCTTAACCTCATCCACGGTGTTGGGTCTGGTGTCTCTCAACTTTCTTCACAATATCTCACAGATTCTCTATAGGGTTTATGTCAGGAGAGTTGGCAGGCCAATTGAGCACAGTAATGCCATGGATCAGTAAACCATTTACCAGTGGTTTTGGCACTGTGAGCAGGTGCCAGGTCGTGCTGAAAAATGAAATCTTCATCTCCATAAAGCTTTTCAGCAGGTGGAAGCATGAAGTGCTCCAAAATCTGATAGCTAGCTGCATTGACTCTGCCCTTGATAAAACGCGATAGACCAACACCAGCAGCTGACATGGCACCCCAGACCATCACTGAATGTGGGTACTTGACACTGGACTTCAGGCATTTTGGCATTTCCTTCTCTCCAGTCTTCCTCCAAACTCTGGCACCTTGATTTCTGAATGACATGCAAAATTTGCTTTCATCTGAAAAAAGTACTTTGGACCACTGAGCAACAGTCCAGTGCTGCTTCTCTGTAGCCCAGGTCAGGCACTTATGCCGCTGTTTCAGGTTGAAAAGTGGCTTGACTTGGGGAATGCTGCACCTGTAGCCCATTTCCATTTCCACCACTCCAGACTCAGTCAACTGTTTCTGCAGGTCCCCCAAGGTCTGGAATGGGCCCTTCTCCACAATCTTTCTCAGGGTGCGGTCACCTCTTCTGGTTGTGCAGCGTTTCCTGCCACACTTTTTTCTCCCCACAGACTTCCCACTGAGGTGCCTTGATACAGCACTCTGGGAACAGTCTATTCGCTCAAAAATTTCTTTCTGTGTCTTAGCCTCTTGCTTGAGGGTGTCAATGATGGCCTTCTGGACAACAGTCAGGTCGGCAGTCTTACCCATGATTGATGTTTTGAGTAATGAACCAGTCTGGGAGTTTTTGAAAGCCTCAGGAATCTTTCGCAGGTGTTTCGAGCTAATTCCTTGATTCAGATGATTAGGTTAGTAGCTTTTAGAGAGTACCTTTTCATGATATGCTAATTTTATGAGATGGGGATTTTTGTTTTTTTCTTGACTTTTTTGCCAAAATCATCAATTTTAAAACAATAAAAGGCTTGAACTAATTCAGTTGTGTGTCATGAATCTAAAATATATGAAAGTCTAATGTTTATCAGTACATTACAGAAATGCTATGATACAGATATGCTAATTTTTTGGGGAGGACTAGTACTTTAAAAACAAAAAAAAAACTATTTATACTTCAATATTGTAAGATTAGAAAAAAGAAGGTGAAGAGAATTGCAACGTTGGTGCAGATTTTTGGTCCAAAATATATGCTACCTGAATTAAAAATTATATCAATACCCTCGTCTACCTACTGGTGACGGAGCACCAGGAGCAACGTGGGGTTCAGTGTCTTGCTTAAGGATACTTACACAAGTTCATCAAGATGGGGAATCGAACTTGCAACCTCTGGGTTGGGGGCGACTACTCAGTCGCTGAACCACACACAGCCTCAAATGCACTGTTTTCGATGTGACGTTGGACATAAATGAAAAGCAACTTAAGAACAAGCTTGTAGCAGCAATGACACAACTATATTTCATTTTCCTTCATTTAATCATTTATGTTTTTGGCGCAAAATTTTCGGTCTAATATTTTTTTTTTTTTTACAATGTGTAAACCAGATGTGTTATTGAATTGATTGTATTCAGTTATATTAAATGAGTCGACCAGCGGTGAGGGATGCCGTCAAGCTGAAGAAGGAGGCCTACCAGGCCTTTTTGGCCTGTGGGACTCCTGAGGCAGCTGACAAGTACCGGCTGGTCAAGCGGACTTCAGCTTCAGCGGTCGCCGAGGCAAAAACTCGGACATGGGAAGAGTTTGGCGAGGCCATGGAAAAGGACTACCAGACGGCTTCGAGGAAATTCTGGTCCAACATCCGGCGTCTGAGGACAGGAAAGCAGTAAACCATTAACACTCTGTATAGTGGAAATAGGGTACTGCTGACCTCGACTCGGGATGTCGTGAGTCGGTGGGGAGAATACTTCGAAGATCTCCTCAATTCCACCGACATGCATTCCTTTGAGGAAGCACTGTCTGGGGACTCTGAGCCGGGCTCTCCTATCTCTGGGGTCAAAGTCACTGAGGTGATTGGAAAGCTCCTCAGTGGCAACTGGCAAGGCCCTGGGGATCAATGAGACCTGTCAAGAGTTCCTAAAGGCTCTGGATGTTGTGGGGCTGTCGTGGTTGACACGCCTCTATAACATTTTGTGGACATCGGGGACAGTACCTCTGGATTGGCGGACCGGGGTGGTGGTCCTCCTTTTTAAGAATGGGGACCAGAGGTTGTGTTCCAATTATAGAGGGATCACACTCCTCAGCCTCCCCGGTAAAGTCTATTCAGGGGTGATGGACAGGGAGGGTCTGTCACGAAGTTGAATGTCGGATTCAGGAGGAGCAGTGTGGTCTTTTCGTCCCAGCTGTGGAATAGTGGACCTGCTCTACACCCGCAGCAGGATCCTCGAGGGTGCATGGGAGTTCGCTCAGTCAGTCTACATGTGTTTTGTGGACTTGGAGAAGGCATTCGACTGTGTGCCTCGGGGAGTCCTGTGGGGGGTGCTCCGGGAGTACGAGGTTCCAAGCCCCTTGGTAAGGGCTGTTTGGTCCCTGTTCGACCGGTGTCAGAGTTTGGTCCGTATTGCCGGTAGTAAGTCGAATTCGTTCCCAGTGAGGGTTGGACTCCACTAAGGCTGCCCTTTGTCACCAATTCTGTTCATAATTTTTATGGACAGAATTTCTAGGCGCAGCCAAAGCATTGAGGGTGTCGGGTTTGGTGGCTTCAGCATTGCATCTGTTGGCTTCATCAAGCCGTGACCTCCAACTCTCACTGGAGCGGTTCGCAGCCGAGTGTGAAGCGGTTGGGATGAAGATCAGCACCTCCAAATCCGAGACCATGGTCCTCAGCCAGAAAAGGGTGGCGTGCCCTCTCCGGGTCGGGCATGAGATTCTGCCCCAAGTGGATGAGTTCAAGAATCTTGGGGTGTTGTTCACGAGTGAGGATAGGAGCGAGCGGGAGATTGACAGGCGGATCGGTGCAGTGTCTGCAGTGATGCGGACTCCTCATCGGTCCGTAGTGGTGAAGAAGGAGCTGAGCCGAAAGGCGAAGCTCTGGATTTACCAGTCGATCTCAGGCCTCCTATGATCACGAGCTGTGGGTCGTGACCGAAAAAACAAGATCCTGGATACAAGCGGCCGAAATGAGTTTCCTCCGCAGGGTGTCCGGGGTCTCCTTTGGAGATAGGGTAAGAAGCTCGGTAATCGGGGAGGGACTTGTTGTTGAGCTGCTACTGCTCCTCGTTGAGAGGAGCCAGTTGAGGAGGCTCTGGCATCTGGTTCGGATGCCTCCTGGACGCCTCCCTGGAGAGGTGTTACGGGCATATCCCACCGGCGGGAGGCCACGGGGACAACCCAGGGCACACTGAAGGGACCATATCTCTTAGGCTAACCTGGAAATGCGTTCGGATCCCGCCGGAGGAGCTGGTTGAAGTGGCTGGGCAGAAGGAAGTCTGGGCTTCCCTGCTAAAGCTGTTGCCCCTGCGACCCGACCCCGGATTAAGCGGCAGATGATGGATGAATGGATGGATGGATGGATTATATGAAATGCTCACTGTGAGCATTCATTCCCACGAGATAAATTTGAGAAAACCACTCTGGTCTCGATTGTTGCTGATTCCCTTCTTAGATATGTAAATGGGACATGAATAAGATCTCATCTTATATTTTGCTTTGCCATGGGAAATGTGTAATGTTACAAAGTGACATTGTCAACAGGTGACAACACGCCGCCTGTGGAAGAAAGTGTACGATGAACTGGGAGGGAGTCCCGGAAGCACCAGTGCTGCAACTTGTACTCGCAGACACTACGAGAGGTAGAGCCGTTCATCACATCAGGTATCAATCGATGCTTAGGCTTACAATGTGGCTCATGTTACAGGCTTGTGTTGCCCTACGAAAGACATCTAAAAGGAGAAAATGATAAGCCTCTTCCTCTCAGCAAACCAAGGAAGCCTTATAAGCGCACTTCAGAGGGGAAGATGAACAAGGCGGAGTGGAAAGGGAAAAGGAGCAAGTCGGAGAAAGATTCGGAGGTATGACATCATGCTGGATAAAAGCAGCTTCCTACATTGATTATTCAGATTTAAAATGTTTTTTTTCTTTGCAGAGGCTGCTTTCAGGGGCTGATATTCAGATTGAAGCAGCGATGCTTCCTGGTTCCGCTCTCTGGTCTAGTACCACTGACAGGCAGCAGCCACAGGGGCCAACGGCTCCTGACCTATATGCATATTCTCACATGCTGCATAGCCCGGCAGTAACGCCTTGGCCAGTGAAAATCTCCTCAGCTGTCGGAGAGGTCATCTCTCCTCTGGAGAAAAAGAAGCGCGTCGCACAGGCGAGCCTCCGCGGTAGCTCTCAAGTTAAGGAGAGAGACAGGCCTTCTGTTATTCGCCGCTCCGTCTCTCCGGCTTCCGGCAGCCACAAATGCGACTCTTCTGAAAGCTCGCCTCGCCCTCTCTCTTCCTGCTCCATCTCCTCCAGGAGCGCATCCCCGGCCTCCATCTCATCAGAGGACGACAATAACTCAGAACTGAACTCAGACTTAACGACCAACTGTTTCAACCAAAATGGTAACACACCAATGAGGGAAATTTCAAAAGAACAAGCCGTGGAGTACAAAAACAGAGATCAAGTCAACCTCTTAGATGCTAATAGGAAGCCCAAAGTTGCATGCAAAGACCTCACACATCCTGTTCATTCTTCTACCAAATTTAAATCTGACTGTGTCCCAACATCTTCCTCTGGTTTCGTCAAAGTTCCTACAAAATCTGCACAGCTTTTGCGGCCCGCTCCAATCCGGCCAGGTCACAGGATCCAATATTTGACGCATAACAGCAAATCTTTCAAAGATCCCCCTTCGCACCCATCACCTTGGGAAACATTAAGGTCCCTGCCAGCAAAGTTTCCTCCCACCCAGCAGAGGCCAAGCCACGAGCAATCGTATAACCTTTCAGGTAGAGACTCTCATCTACGGAGCATGTCGCAGCAACAGGTGCTCCTCCCCAGAATGAGAATACCACAATCTCAGCTAACGTATCACCATTTTCCTTTCAGTACAGTTCACTCTGCGCTTGTCTACCCAAACCCTTACTCCGTCCCTATGTGGGGTCCTGCATACACAATCCCCACTGTAAGCACGTTTTATACTCCAGACAAACTGTGATTTCTCAAATGTATCTCTAGTTGTCTGCAATCTACGTTTATAGATTTTATTACCTTTTTATGAACTGCAAAACCGTTCGACATTGTAATATTACAAAAAATAATGAATCTTTGTTCATCTATCTATGGCGGCCATGTATAGTGACAGATACAAAAAATAAGTCTTTCAGTGCCATTGATGATCATAGTGGTCCAATCATGTATCAATTTTGAATCCTTCTGCTGTGAATTAAAATGAGATTGTCACTAGTAGACGTTCAATCCATTTGAAGTGGGAGGGCTCACAGCAAATGAACATTCTCGAATGGAGTGGCATCTGTCGCTGTGACTGGCAGTCGATGAGTTAAATGCCCTTCCAACAGATGGCAGAAGGGACAATTAAACCATGTATCCACCTGATGCAATCCATACGTCATAATAGTTTTGCCACTATAAAGTATATGGCGGAAAACACTCAAGTGACTTGAAGTTTCTCTCTGAGACCCCCAATTTGGCCAAATTTCAAAATTGTCCGATATGCATGTGTGATACATCATTGGAAAGCTTAAAATCTCAATTTTCTGGGGGAAGAAATTTTTTGAACAGGAGAGCATTTAAAAAAAAAAAATTAAACCGCAAAACCCTATCTGAAGGTGAGAGCACGCGAGAGCAGAATTACAGACACCGTGACTTTAACGTGATATTATCGCGTACTTACCTTGTTTTGAGCCAAAAACTCCATGTAGTATGTATCACCGAGTGTCAAGACATAGCTGTGAATGGCCAGAGCCGTTTTTTGGGGGAATTTTATGGGTGAAACATGGTAATATAACAAGGGTCTCGATGCAGAAATCACAGACATCAAGGAGTGGTCGAGATTTTCTTTTTCATATATTTACCCTTTTAAACATGTTTTTTTTTTTTTTTCATTTTTAATTTGTTTGGATCGATTATTTAGCATCTAAAATATCGGGGAAAATGCGACAGTAACAAAAAAAATACCATCAAGCGATAGTTATGAGGTAGATATCCTTGACTTATTTACAGACACCATTTTTTTCATTGTGACGTAATTTGTTTAAAAGTTTAAAATATGCGACTGAATAATTTTTTAAAGTTTTTTTTTTTTTTTTTTAACTAAATATTAGGCATCAATTAATGATTCCAAGCTAAAAATGAAAGACATTTTGAATAATAACTATAATTAATTACCTTCTTTTTATGGCTGGGTTGAAACAAAAGCGGTTGTGCTACGTCTGTAAACGGGGGTTTCTTGGGTAAAACGAACAAATTAAAAAGAAGAAAAATAAAAATAAAAAAAGAATATGCTATGGCAGCATATAGACATATTGTTCTGTCAAACACAACAGTTATTTTGGCTTAAAATACAGCAGTTTATTTTAAAGAGGGGTGCAAGAGCAGAAACTGCTTTTTCAGCCTTGTCTGTGTTTTCCGCCATATACTTTCTGTGACATTTTTGTTGGCAGTGGACCATGATATATTTATCGTGAAAATGTATGTCTTGGCTCAATAATGGCAGGTGTCACATTTGTAAAACAAAAATAAATTGTTCCACCTATCATTCACACACTTTTTCCTGATTTTCGTCACAGCCTGAAGCATATCACATTTGCTTTTGAGTGAGAAGCAGGCAGGCTGGTTGCATTTTGTAGACAATCAACCAATCACTCATGCTTGCATTCACAACTGAATCTGTTCTAGAGTCCTTTACTTAACTAAAATACAGTGGGGCAAATAAGTATTTAGTCAACCACTAATTGAGCAAGTTCTCCCACTTGAAAATATTAGAGCGGCCTGTAATTGTCAACATGGGTAAACCTCAACCATGAGAGACAGAATGTGGAAAAAAAAAACAAAATCACATTGTTTGATTTTTAAAGAATTTATTTGCAAATCATGGTGGAAAATAAATATTTGGTCTATACCAAAAGTTCATCTGAATACTTTGTTATGTACCCTTTGTTGGCAATAACGGAGGCCAAACGTTTTCTGTAACTCTTCGTCGTTTTTTTGTTTTTGTTTTTTTAAATATCAACTTTTTTTTTTTGTGATGCATGCTTTTATTTTGGCACAGGAATCGTAGAACAGGAAGTGAGTGCATGTACAGATGCGCCTGCCCACCCCAAGCACGCACACACAGAGCAGCCGAGTGACAGAGGAAACAGCCTGCGCGCACATTTGTTGCTTGTGAAGCATCCAGAGGCGATGGCTGTATCTAACCCCTTTTGAACTGTTTATTGTGCGTTTTCAATTGTGGTTGAATACTTGGGGCGAGTTTATGTGATTGTTTTTGATAATGTGCGGATGCCAACTGATACATGCTAACCCCAAGGGCGTAGGTTTGCATAACACTACCAACTTTTCAGGAAGCTCAAATCGTCCCCACCATCTTTTAAGCCACCTTATTTGCATTATACCATGAGTTCAGTTACAGTATATGAGTAATTTTGATTGTCTTCCGGTATGTTGTAAGGATAGAATAGACCCTAGCAATATTAAGTGAATTATTTTCATTATGTTGAGACTTACATTTATCCCTTTTCTCTTGCTGAATGTGCCGGTCCTTTTTTTCCCCCTCAAACACACGTTTGATTGCCTAATGCAGGGGTGTCCAAACATTTTGCAAAGGGGTTCAGATTTGATGTGGTAAAAATGTGGGGGGCCGACCTTGACTGATGTCCTTTACGTAGAACAATATATTTAAGCAAATTTTAGCAAGCCATTCTGGGTGCCAAATTTGCTTTATTTATTTATTTTTTTTAATTAATAATTTTAACAATCTCGCAACAAGCCTTTGTGGCGTTCTCTTTCGACTCTCGGGCTCTTGCAAAACATTGCTGTTGTAAAGTTAAACTATCTTCAGGTTACTTCAATTTCTCGTTGCTTATCTTCCCTGTAATCTTGTCGTACATGTCAGAGTGTCTTGTTTGGTAATATTGCCTTACATTGAACTCTTTAAAAACGGCTACTGCCTTTTTTGCAAATGAGGCAGACACAGTTGTTGCGTGTTTTAGTGAAGAAATAGTCCAATTTCCACCTATCCTTGTAGCGTCGGCCGTCGCAGTCAACTTTTTTTTTTTTTTTTTTTTTTTTTTTTTGATTGTCGCCATTTTAGAAAATTGGAAGTAAAGGGTCACATGGGGTGATGTTGCTCAGAGTGCTGCTGCCTTTTAGTGGGTAAATGACGAGCAGCATTTAGTGTGTAAGCAACTTCATATGCTGGTAGCAGTACTGCTGACCAATTTATCAAGTCTGTGTGCGGGCCAGACGTTATTGATTTTATGACAGAGGCTGGGGGCCGGATGAAATTTGACCACGGGCCGCATTTGGCCCCCGGGCCGGACTTTGGACATGTCTGGCCTAATGACTTGACAGCCCGCTTCCTCATCCCGCCAAACAGACACACTCAGACTCACACAACCTTGCCGACGGAAATCCAACATGCCGCCTCCCCCACCCCCTTCGAAGATGAGGGATATGAGAAGTTTTTTTTTTTTTCGGCCAGTACAAGCCACTATAAGTAATATAAAAAGTCTTCAATGTTGTGGAGGTTGGGGAAACACCACTAATTTTGAAACTAAAAGTCTGACCTGTATCAGAGTTAGCATAGCATTAATCTGTGTGAATGTGATAACCTACAAAACAACTGTGGGCAGACCAGCCTCCACAAGGAACAATCTATGGGCGCTCCAGTGTCCCCCAGAAGTTGACTTATTCTTGGATAGCTCCTCGTTTATTTATTTATTTATTTCAATCAAGGCACTTCAAAATGTTTCTTTAGTAGTTTTTGAAAACAAAGGTCTTGTTAATGTCCCATTCCCAGCAAAAAGTATACATGCAGGTTATACTGTTATATCGTCCCTACCAATTTTGAGACCAAACCTATGCCCTTGTGCTAATCCTTTGTTATTGCTGTATCAGCAGCTACTTGTAAACTCAAATTTGAATTGCTGTTATTGAAGATGAGACTGATTTAATTTATTTTATTTCAGTTTCATTCTGCAAGTGTTGATGTCATGAGCAGCTGAATAAAGTCAAACTTTTGGAGCTTAGCTCACTGTCTAGCTAGGACTTAGCTCCAACGTCTTGGCAAGGACCCTACAATGAAGTATAATACATGTTTTTGGATAGTTTTTTTTTTTAGGGCGTTTTGAGGTATTTAAAGGGTTAATTCCGATTTACGCGGAAATTCGGGTTACATTGCCAGGGCAGGAACGGAACTCGTTCGTAAACCAGGGACTACCTATATACAAACACGGACGGAATTTACGGGTGTGTGACTGCACCCAGGCCTAATTTGGGAATTATCGGGAGAGGGGAGGGTCAAACAGAAAGGTAAGATAATGTGTGGAACAGTAATAAAGTATTTAAGTGTTAAAGGTGCACAATGTAGGATTTGCACTTAAATTATTCATGAAATGGCCATTATATTACAATAAACACCAAAGAATGAGTTTTTAAAATACTTCTAAAATGGTTCTCAATGGTTAAGCAGAGCTTTTCCCATTTGAAAAGACAATTTGCGCATCACAAATTTGGTTCTCTTTTGCTTCTGTGTTCATCATCAGCCAATCACGAGACCAGTTTCCAGTCTTCATCCAGGTTGCTGCACCCCCCCCCCCCCCCCCCACACACACACACTTGGCAGGTTGTCTGGAGGGCCTGCAAAAAAAAAAAAAAAACTCACTCACAGTGCACACTGGATGGTCATCTTGAGGGGCCCTCGAAAGTGTGGATGGTCCCTTGAACAGGGGTGAAAGTGGCTAGAATTTCTTGCCGGAACTCCCTGATGTGAAGCCATGGAGCCAGAAATTGTATTTATGTATTTGTGTATGGGGGTGGGGGTCAAACCTCTTGAACTACTGAAATGCAAAGAAAACTTTTAGCAGTTATTTCTATAACACATACAAAAACTGATTTTCATTCAAAATTGTATTTTTTTTCAATGATTTGCAAAATAAAAGTTGACGAAAACAGCAAAAACCCCAACCTCCAACTCCTAATTTTAAATTTCCCTCAAATTAAAGTTAATGTAAACATTTCCTTTTTTTTTTTTTTTTTATAACCAAGATATATATATGTAACATACATTCAGATAAATAAGTACAAATGACATATTATGCAGAGTGAAATGGAATATATTTTGAAGCTCGCGCAAACATTGACTTTTTTTTTTTAAATCATAAGGAAATGAATAATTAGCCTAACATAAATGAACAGTCCAAAGTGCACATTGACAGCGACAGCTAAGATGTACTGAACCTCCCCATCAGAGCAAATAAAACTAAATATGATAAATAAGCATCCTCAATTATTTCGTTGCTCTTAAAAATTTGATCCATTTTCTGTTGCATTGCTTTTGTTTTTTTTGCTGTATCAGAAAACATGCACATTTGAACCAACCAGAGCTAACTATCTCTGCTGATCACATGTCAGCATGTCATCCAATTGAACGTATAAATGAGTCCAGGCGTTTTGCTTTGCTGCATGCATTCGCACATTAACGTGACTCATCATCGTCAGACTCGGATAACTGCAGCAGCTGGGGAAACTTCCACGCCGTCCATGGAATAAAATAAATAATAAATATTGGTGGAAAAAGATGACTCTAAACAAGCACTTTATTATGCTTGTTGTTAACACTTGTGTATGTAAATCTGATGTTGGTTGATTGTTTTCTTCTTGGAGATGAAATGCATGTGTGGCAGCTAAGCATTTAAAAAAATATATATAGCTTTTTGACAGTTGGCGTCATAATTTCGGAATCAAAGCACCATGTACCGGAACAGCATTCCGGCCCTGAATCTTATGCCGGAACTACGTTCTGGCCCTGAATCTGGCCCACTTTCACCCCTGCTCGTGAATAATTGTCACCTTGCACCCCCACCCTGTTAGACGGTCCACTCGGGGTGGGGGGTCCCGTTTATGCTCATCGCAACCGGGCTCTGTTCACATTTGTTCAGCCACTGTATACAAAACAACACATGACTAATAACTCTGCACATATCCAAGAGAAGGAGAAGGACAGAGAGAATACAGATTGTAGTCAGGTCAGATGAAAGTCTTTTGGGAAGAGGCGAGGGATGAGCTTTGGGCTCATGCCAAGCAAGGTTTGGGATAACAATACAGAGATTAGTGGCAATCTTACAGGGCATTAGACATTTATTTTGTTTGTTTGAATATTAAAAGGGTTAGTAGTTTGGGCCTGAACATCAGGTGCCAATCGCCATAAACTCGAAAAAGAAGCCTTTGTTTTGGTATTTTATGTTCCCGGAGTTTTATTTTTCTGTACATATGCGTTTAAATGTGCGGAAATAAAAAAAACGTAATCTGATAATTATTAAAATCCCCAAATCCCCCAAATATGACAGGCAAAATTATGCGTTGACGCACATGGTAAAACTGGAAGTTACAATTTATGCAGTGGCCGGCGAGGAAATAGCTTAAACCCTGGTCTATGACTTTCAGGGATAATTATCTCCCACAACAACTGAGAATAAGGACATTTCCAACAATTATTTCAAACACTTGTTTTAAAATTGCTGTTAAATAATGAGTTACACCATAAATTCCAAAATACAAGTTAAGAATCGTAGATAAACGGAACAAGCTCTGCCTTGCAGTCAAACTTAGGGTGATTATAAACCTAATATCTCGCGAGAAAAGAAGCCGCAGTGGCGCGAATTAACAAGTGGCTTTTCGTCATTTTGTTATTAGCTAACTAAACAAGTATCGTAAATTTACGTGGATATTCTGTCACTAGCGTTCGGATTGATAATTCGGTCCGACAACACACGGTTTACCGTTAGGATATCTTCATTTTGGGGACATCTTCGCCTGGAGGAAAAATAATGTCGGACTCGCTGTCTGAGAACGACATCAGCCGAGAAGAATGTCAGGAGGATGACATGACCCCGGCCGATTTAATCGCCAAACTGGAGGAAGTGAGATCGCTTTTTTTGTGGTATAATGTATAGTGCAACACTGTACGAATAATGCACTTATTGCCCCACTCGTAACATATCTGTCGATTGCAGGCTTGGCTAAATGAAAAGTTCTCACCGGAGTTGTTGCCCAACCAGTCAGAAGTGGTGGAGTGTGTCATGGAGCAACTCGCACACATGGTACACTGACACCCCAGACTACTTTCAAAGAATATAAATAAACAACAACACCACGGAGGATATCCTCTAAAATGTAACTTTTTACACATTTTGACTCAACGATGTAACCGTGGTAACCAGTGTCCACTCCAAATCAAAGTCCAAATCTACTTCCAACGTGACAGTGTTTAGTTTGCAGATACACTCAAACTATTATGACTTTGTTGACGATTGCCCCATCGTATTATCAATCACCTTTATTTACACACTCGAGGTTCAGGTGTAAACAAACAATACACAAGCTAAACCAACGCATTTTTGATTTATTAAACACATTCAGCAAATCCATCAGGAAAAGCTGTATGATGCCTTAACATACGTACACATGCAAATATATCGTGTAAGTATTGGCAAGATACTAAAATTTTCAACTCTATATCAATACTCAAAAAAACTTGTTATATTTTTGATACTACATTAAAACATATCAATATTTATTATTTACTAGGACAACACTGTGGTTAGTGGGTTGCATGTCCGCTTCACCGTTCTGACATTGAGGGTTCGATCCCGGAGTCTGGCCTTCCTGTGTCGCGGTTGCTTTTGTTTGCGTGAGTTTTTTCCTTGTTCCCCAGTTTCTAGTAACGGCCAAATGAAACTTCATGAAGCAATTGAGCATTGCAGGCAATAGCGTACCACATGTAACATGTCACCTTTGCTCATTAATATCCATGACGTTAGCAACTGTTGCTAGGGGGGTCAAACTCGCGTTTGTCGCTCATGCTAGATGCATGTAAATAGTGTACGAACGTGATGTTTACTGAGCTCACCCTACCAATTCTGTACGAAAATGATGTCCCTGGTGCCAAATTCACTGGTAAAGATTAGGGTTTGGAATCTCTGGCATGAAGCCGATTCGATATGTATCTAGATACACAGGTTACGATTCGATTCAAAAACGATAAATTTTTATGGCCGAGCGATTCCATATGATCCGATACAGTTTAAGAACGATACGGGTCGATACAGAGTGAAAACGATACGATAGTAAACATTTGTTGTGTGTGTTCGTACAGTATTTTAAACATATAAAAAAGACCACATTTCAAATAGCAAAATTAGACAACAAAATTTCGTACCAATGTTATGTTTTATATTTCTATGAAAAAAAAATTAAGGCCTACTATATGACCGTCATTTTGTTGGATGGGATTGATAATAAAACTCCAGTGACAGACAACAAAGTGCAGTAATTCAATTACTGTATTTCCTGGTGTTTTGAACACAAGAGGTAAGTAATTTAAGTGCAAACTTTCAACGTAAACATCTTACAAACAAAAAATACTAATTATATGCAGCAGCTCTAGAAAAAAAGAATTAAACCTGCTAGTGTTACCATAAATAAATAATAAATTATGCTTTACCACTGGTATAATTGGGGGAATAAAAATATGGAATTTTAGACAGACAGGTCAATAATCATTACTTTAACCTTATACACAGCAAAGTCTTTCACTTATGCCTGTGTTTCCACATTTTTTACTCCTCATCACTGTCCATATATTTTTTGAAGGGCAGATTTCTTCTTGAGGAAGATCAACTAATCCACAAGTTCATGTTTAAGTAGACTGCACTTCGTGGGAAAAAAAATCTCCAGAGGGTCGTGCTGCCCTTTCCACCATTGCAGTGGGTTATTTTTCAGGGTTAAAAACTCACGATCTCTGTACCGCTCCACACTTCACACTAGCTCTGCCCCATGCGAACAGATCTGGCTGCCTTCATCACTTCAAAGTCCGACTTTTGTTTTCCTGGGTGCGTTGAAAATCAGTTGCTGGACGTCGCTGGCGTCGGTGCTCAAACTGTCTATTGTTTTAGCATGTTGCTTCGTTGCCACTACTAGTTTCGTTTTGGGCTGTGAAGAAAACGCTATGGAGCGTGCGTTACAGTGGTTTTGTTAGCTCTCGCGTTGTTATGACACGCCCGTGACAATCGGGTAATGACGGCGACTAGTAGCGGTTCTGCCGAAATGCATTGGAAGTTGAGGCAACCACGACCTTGAGTTGTGTTTGTCCGTATTATATTATTCGTACGGTCTTAATCTAAGTGTGCTGTGTACTGAATGACACGAGCGCAGCATATGAGGTAAAAGCTAAATTATTATCATACTAAGCAATGCATTGAACCAGGCATTAGAAGCTGATTCTTGTGCTCGCGATAGCCGAATTCTACTATCGGTTCATTAAATATTTAATGGATAATTACTGTCGAATGGTGACTTTACTATCGATACAGCTGTATCTCCCACCTGTAAAACAGGATATCCGGTCGTATCGGTTTATCGTTCTCAAGCTTAGTAAAGATGTGGAAGAACATACAAATGTTGAGTTGCCTTACGCCACTGACAATGATATTCTCCTGTTTCAACAAGCTATCCTTTACCAGAATATGCCCTGTCTTTCTTATATATTATATCCTCTGGTTGTCTTACGTCTCTGACCGTTCTTGGGGGTAATATATGTTGCTGTTTTTGAGTAGTGATCGCAAATGCTACTCAGTGACAGCCAACGAACACTTAATTTTTTCATTAATAACAAATATTGATTATATTTATTTACACTTCCCCCTTACTAAGGTTGTTTCTTTACAACAGAAAAGGTAAAGCTGTTAAATCTAGAGCCTACCTGTAGGTATGAACAGGCTTGCTACAAAAAGACCAAGGCAAAACATAGCTAATTTATTTAAATATCCAAATTTTAAAAGAATAGGCCTACATGACTGTTGTGATATATAAATAAGATTGTAATTTTTTTCAGGTCATTCATTGTCAGACAGTAGCAGCATGGCAAAACACCACAGTAAAAAATAAGTAAACATATCAAAATGGCTTACCTCTTCAGGGCAGACTGGCAGGCAATGATCAGGATTGTCATCTGTAGGACAATGGTCCCCAACAAAATGTTTACTCCATATGAAGGTGAATGGCTTCACCTTGGTGGCGTTAAACTGGTCTTTTGGATGTCTGCACAAGTTGATCCATTGTTCACATTTTTTCCTCTGAGTTTTTGGCCTCGGGAAACGTATGAAGAAAGCATCCTTCATGTGTGGGCGGTCGTAATGTCTAGAGTCGTTTCTACAAGTTCCATAGCAGCAGTGTTTAATCGGCTATGTTGACCCGCTTCCGGTTTACGATGGTGATATCACGCAGCCTTGTGGTCTAAGAATAGCTTTCGTGCGGTACGCTATTGATTTGTACTTGGTTTAAAGCTTCATGGTGCTTCATTTGCTCTATGGCGCCATCAGTTGGTCTAAAAAACCAAGGGGTCAAGAGCGTTGAGAAGAGTGACTATTTGTTTAAGACAGTGATATGAATGTGCTGTGTTACTATATGAAACAGATGCAACAAGTACTATCAGGAAAAGGTTTTATCCATTTTTATTTTGAAATAATGGCTTTCCCATAGTGTTTGGCTTTAAACGTTTTTTTTTTTTAATTTATTATTTTTTATTTTTATTTTTTATAAATAGTCTTTCACAGCCCGATATCCACAATATGTGAGATGACAGGCCATCACCATGGTGTTTTGCAGCCATGTTATACTGTGGTCTGTACTGTATTTGCCAAGAGTTGTTTTTCGGAATTAATAATTGTCAACCCAAAAAAATAATTGCTAGATTATATAAAAAAAAATTGTTAGACTAATTGACGAATCGTAAGGAAAGCCAATAGATTCGTCGGGAGAAAACTAATTGTTTGGGAAAAGCTCTACATTCAATATAAAATATCTATACTTGGTGTAGGATTTTATAAAAATATTCCTCACCAAAATGTGACTCATTCCATTGCAACTTATGTTTTTTCGAGGTATGTCCCGTTCGTTTACTTTTGCATCAGAGGCGAGTTACCTGATTTTGAGAATCTGCTGATACCCCGAGTCCCGATCTGATACTGAAAAAAAAGTTTTTTTTTTTTGTTTTTTTTTTTGTTTTTTTTTTGTTTTTTTTTTGAGAAAAGTTTTAAACATGTTACTGTCCTACCGTGCCGCCTTCAAAATGTGAATTATTTAAAAAAAAATAATGTAGAAAAATGCTTGTCTTTATTTAATGCTTGATTGAGTGAGTCCACTTAAATCCACTTACGCTGCTGCGAACAGCCTCTCACTTACACAGTGAGTTGCCACAGCAAACTACCACTAGTGTGTAACAAGCTAAACGATGATTGACAGATTTGCGCCTTTGATCCTAAAGGTACCAAGCTTCTCTGGCAAGATTAAAGCTACAAACCTGTCAATCATCGCTGCTGTAATTTTTGCACTATAAAGCGCACCTGACTATAAGCTGCCACCCACCAAATTTGACACGAAAATGGCATTTGTTCATAGATAAGCCGCACTGGACTATAAGCCTCAGCTGTTCTCAGTGTATTATGAGATATTTACACCAAAAGATATCTACCGGTAACACTTTATTTGACAACGGCATCATAAGACTGTGATAAAACCAAATTAACCACCATAAATTGCTTCAAGAAGCTTCAATTTGGCCATCACTGTTCTCTTGGAGGAGACAGTCAACCTCCGCTGCCACCTCCTGTCAACACTGTTGTCGTCCAACATGCCTCCTAGCATGCATTGCAGCGCTACGGATGTACGGTATTGGCCGAATATAAGACAGTGTTTTTTTGCATTGAAATAAGACTGAAAAAGTGGGGGTCGTCTTATATTCATGGTCTAGACATTATACCCATTCACGACACTAGATGGCGCCAGATATCAGCGAAGCAATGTTCTGTCATGAGTCACAGATCTCAGCTACTCTCAAGTTTAACCAGTTTGCATTATTTTATTGCAATGTTTTTCCTTATTCAGATTTGTTTCAAGACTACAGTTACAGTTAGACTTCACTTTGATGGTTAATTTTGTTGTTTTATCACAATAGATTGGTTTATTTACATTTAAAAAACCAGAAGCTATTCATTTCCGAATGTGATTGCACTTTAGTTTACATATTTAAATGTTCAGATATTAAGATTTGAATGAGGCAAAATAACATGCTTTTTTCTCAAATATATTGTTATAATCATTTGTTTCAGATGTACTGTAATTATTTTCTGTATAAAAATTAATTTGGTGTTCAAAAAGTCTTTTTTTCAAACTTGAGTCTTGAAAAAGAGGGGGTCGTCTTATAATTAGGGCCGTCTTATATTCGGGCCAATACGGTAAATGACAAATCAAAATTCATGTTTTGTGCCTATTATTTTTTCAGTTACTGTTCTAGTTGGTTCATTAATTGCTAGTTATGGAATTTGGTAACATTTTTTTGACAGTGGTGCCATAAAACTGTCATAAGCCCATCATAATTATGACATGACACTGCCATGCGCATTAATGAATGCTTATGAAAATTATGAATTACTTCCATTTTGAATGAATGTAAAAGATCCAAGCTGGACATAAATGAAGTTTGTGACATAATTTGCCGGATGACACCGTATGACATCTGTCATAAGCATTCATTAATGTTCATGATAATGTCATGTCATAATTAAGACGGTCTTATGACGACGCTGTCAAATAAAGTGTTACCTATTAACGCAAATAAATCAGCAAATAAGCCGCGCTGGACTATAAGCCACAGGATTCAAAATGAGGGGAAAAAGTAACTGCATTAGTCCAAAAATTATGATAACTAAGTAGCTAACTCCAGGGCACTGCTGACCAAGAAAAGCAGCAGGAAGGAGAGTGGGAGGCTGTACGAGCATGAAGCAGAAAAACATATATTTGTCTAATAAAAAACCCGATCCTTTTCACCCGATTCCGATCCTCTGAAAAATGGCGCGATCGGCCTGATTTCCGATCACGTGATCAGATCGGGACATCCCTAATGGTTTCTCCTTTCTCCCATTGCAATTTATAGTCCGAAAAATGCGGTACTTAAAAGATTTTGAAAACAAATGTCTTTGAAAAGACATGAAAAACATACTAAAAAGTATACGAATCCTGATCTAAACTTAACTGTATTTGGAATTAAACAGATATGTGCTTTAGGGCTGTCATGATTAATTGACTATTAGACAAATAATTGGGGAACAAATTAGTTGACAACTATTTTAGTAATTGTTTTGAAACATTGTTTTACTTAAAAAAAAAAAAAAAAGAAATCTAAATCCTCTTCTTCAAGCCTCTTAATTATGATTTCTGTAGTACTTGATAGCAGAACATCAAAATAAGATACTTGTAAACATCTTGCGTATGTATTTAAAAACTGGTCATTGCTATTCAACCACATACCATTTTTTTCATGATTGAAATTTAGTTTTTTTCAGTCAGGTTGGTGAGGTTGTTGGTGAGAATGATGGAACGAGTTACAAAATGATCTTAATCTCTGGCATTTGGCATTAGGTGTTCAGACTTTATATCCACAGTATTTTAACTCATTGTATTCTTCACTCAGTCAATTTGTCCCTTCCTTTCACTAGGAAGCAAACCTGCTGAGGGTGAAGAAAGGCGACGCCAAGGCCAGCATCCACCGCATGGAGATTGACCGCATCCGTTTTGTGCTGTGCAGCTACCTGCGCTCGCGCCTTTTGAAGGTCAGGCAGTTCATCAAATGTTAGTGCACCTCCGTGTTGGTTCATAAAGTTTGACACCTTAGCCTTGTGTTTGTTTGGGTTTAGATTGAAAAGTTCTTTCCTCATGTCCTTGAGAGGGAAAAGTCTCGCAGTGATGGAGAACCGTCTCTGCTGTCACCTGAGGAGTTTGCCTTTGCCAAAGAGTAAGCAGAGTCACCTGCATTGGAACTTGTGAAGTACTTGCATTCGTATTCTAGATTGAATACTATGACATGCAATATTCGTTTACTATAGTTTTATCATTAGCGTGTGCAGTAGTAATGTTTAAATTAGTTTTCATGTTGGGTTACAGTAAAATGCGTTTTGATAAACACTTTGGTAACAAAATGGTAAAGTATTTGGTACATGGTGTAAAAACATTGATAGCTATACGTTTACTATCCTGTATGTTGAAATTGGACCTACATTAGTACCCGTGGCATTAATACTTTTTATGGCTTATGTTACTGCCATCATTTTTAATGACTAAAATCGTTTGAAAATATGAAGTCTACTTGCTTCCCAGAACACATTTTGTTGGGGTGCAATTCTATTGTATGTATGTACTGTATGTGTGCGTTGTCAGGTATGCTGCAAACACAGAAGGCCACATAAAGTCTGTCGCGCTGAATCACATGCCCCCCATCCTCCAAACACTTGACATGCTCAAAGCAGGTGCAGTCCTCTTAACATGATCTAGTGCTCAGAGCCTCCAGACTCTCGTGAATACTGATTCCATTCATTCTTATGGAAACTCAGTACCGACCCCCTGCCTAGACTCCTTTGTGTTCCTGAGGGTGAAGGAGAGCCAAGAAAACATCTTAGTAGAGCCCGAAACAGACGATCAGAGGTATTTCACATTTCCTTGCAAGTCAGAACTTGATTTTTATTGTTGTTACATCAGCACCAACACTGATGAGCTCATCTCTTGTCCCAGAGAATACGTCGTGGATCTTGAAGAGGGCTCTCAGCATCTCATGCGCTATCGAACCATAGCGCCACTTATTTCAAGTGGAGCTGTGCAGTTGATTTAAATGTCAAGGTAAGTAAGCCTCAAGTCCACGCTGGCCCTCAAGCCCATGCACAAAGTCGCCTTTTTCCCTGCACGTCTTATGTAAGCAACTGCTTTGTATTGTCATCTTGATTATTTTTAGCTCTGAGATTTATTCCCGCATAGTTTCTTGGCAACAGTTTGAGAATGTGGTCTAATTAGTGCAGCACAGTGGCCTAGTGCTTTGCATATTTGCTTCACAGTTTAAATGTTCAGGGTTCAAACTAGGGCTGGGCGAGATGGCCTTAAGTACTTATCACGGTAAATTGAGCAGATTTACCTCGATACCGATAAATGACGATAAATTCGCCCAAGCCGACTGTTATATAATTTGAAAATCTGAAGCAATGCATGAAATATAAATTAAGCGTTACCCGTTGATTTACCAGCTTTTTAACAATTGTACATGCAGTGTAAACATTAAGCATAGACTTCAAAATATATATTGATGCGACACGGGGCACGGGGCCGATTAATAGGGGGGCCTATCTCCGTCAAAGCTGGCCTAGTAAAGACACGGACAAAGCTTTTTACGTTGAAAATTCTTGTGAATAAATGCTTAAATCCCTGAATTCTTTATAGATATGGACGTAAAACAGTCTCGATTCTTGGTTAAAAGGAAAAAAAAAAAACGGGCAATTAGCATTTATTTTACGTAAATACGTTGAATGTGCTGCTAGTCTTTAAGCCACTGTGGCGCCGCCTTATCACCACAAAGAGCTTTTTACATTGAAAATTCTTGTGAATAAATGCTTAAATCACTAAACTCTTTATAGATATTAAGGGTGTAACGGTACATGTAATAGTATTGAACCGTTTCGGTACGTGGTAGTCGGTTTCTGAACGGACGCGTACCGAACGAGTTTCTGACGTAATATAACCCTTACTTTTCGAGGCTGAGTCGATCGGGTTACAGTTTCTTTGTGTAGATTATATTTACTCCGTCTTCTCTACTATAATGAGGACCAACACTGTAGGACAGTCCAGAAACGTCAACAGCGCGACAACGTGGCCGCCGTGAGAATGCTGTGAAACGCGGGCGTTAGAGTCAATCAGCCAATGCACACCAGTCGCAGTGGGGCCGCGTGTTAGATGCGTCCCAGAAGCGGCTCAACGCGACGCATGCGAAAAGAACGGCAGTTTATTATTTGACGCGAGACGCGGCCCTCCTGCGTCAATACTACTAGCTAGGATCGGGCCGGACGTCACTCATGTAATAATACGGTGGATCCGGTCGATTTTCAAACTAATATGCAATCGTAACCTACTTTTTGAGTCCATCAGATCTCTTGAGTGGTAGATCGGGGTGCAGTTGACTTGTCTTTGTTATTTACTGCTGTCTTCTCTGCTATAATAATAACCAACACGGCCCCGTGTTCAATACAGAACCATCCTATCACAACAAAACAAGTAGGAACTAATATTTACATTGAAACTAAAGTTATACAACATAAAATATACAATATAAATGAATACTACATCATATTTGTAAAATATGAACATATAATAAAATAAATAATAGCCCATTTAAATAAAATAAATTGAAATGAGCTAAAACACCTGTAATTAAATAATAAGAATAATACACACATCCTGCTTACACGATTAAATGTATTAATTTCTGTGTGGCGCTTTAACTTGAGAAAATCCACCAATAAAGCTTTTGAAAACCGTTCATAAGAAAAAAAAATGCTTCATTGAGGCATTTCATTTGTAAAATACATGGTAAAATCTTTGTCATTGGGATTGCTTTTCTCTTTAGCACAGGGCTTCTTCTTTCTTTCAGAAAGAAAGCTGACGAATACGCGGGGTCTGAAAGGCAAATTGTTGTTGGATTATCTTTAAATACCCGCTACTTTTTGAGCAGAATTCTAGCTTTGTATAGGCTAATGTTCCTATTGTTGAAAGCACAAAAGTGTGTAATAAACAACTAGCACATTTGTATTTTGCATTTTGTTTTTTTACTGTACCGAAAATGAACCGAACCGTGACCTCAAAACCGAGGTACGTACCGAACCGAGATTTTTGTGTACCGTTACACCCCTTAATAGATATATACGTAAAACGGTCTTGATTCTTGGTTAAAAGCAAAAAAAACAGGCAAATACCATTTATTTTAGGTAAATATTGCGAATTATGACGCCAATGCCACAGCGGTCAATTTCTCCAATTGATTTTTTTCCCACAATGTTTCAAAATGCAGGCATGGTACGAAAAATATAATTAACTTGAATCCTTGAACAAATCACTCCTGAGACAATCCTTCCTGTTTGTATGCGCTACAGCTTTCGTACTTTTTCAACCTAAATCTGGTGTTGGATCGCTGCATGTGTTTGAGAATAACTGCGACCGACTAAAGCGGAGTGTGGGACGGCCCCCTACTTGAAGGCGTGGCGCAGTGTCTGGGTAATGTGTCCCGTCAATATCATGATGAAGTCTATGCATTAAGTGTATAAAAATATCTTGTAAACAATAAGAAATCAAGTATAAACATTTATAGCTGCTTGTATGACTTAAACAATGTAAAACATTATAAATATCAATATGACCACTGTGCAAAAATGTCACTGTAACACAAATGACCTAAAGCAGGAGGGGCTTGAACAGTACACTTCAAACAGAGGACCGAGTATCAGACAACTTATTGTTAATGGCTGCTGTGACACGATTACTCAACACAAGTGTTTACTTCAAGGTTTCAGGCCCTCCCCCCCAAGAGCATTTTGTGAAATACACGCACGTACACATGCACCCTCCCCACACACACACATTAAGCTATACTGCTCTAACTCTTATGCCAATGAAACAAACATTTAAGATTTTATGATGGCAGTAATGACACAGAATAAAGCAAGCACATACATAAAAAAATCACTGTGGCCATTAAACGGTCATATTATAGGTTACACTATTGGACACTCCTTTATGCTGACTGCTGTACCATAACGCAACACACTGATTGCTAGATGCAGTCCGTGCCCAATCTACTCATTAAGTTCAGCTGCTTCGACAAGGTTAGAGCCGCTGTCACAGGTGGTGGTGGCGACTTCTTCTTTCTCGAATCCAAAATTTTTCCAGACATCCAACGTCAAGTTCTTTCTTGGCAACAACACCACACTATGAGCGTCGACTAATGCTTTACTTGAAATGCCTGTGGCCTAACAGTATCCGTTTCACTATTATCTGACTCCATCACGTTCACTTGTAGCGTTAGCTGCTAACATTAGCGTGACTTCCCACGTAAGCACACTGGCTGCTTTCTTAAAGGTGAATAAGCATAGCCAAACAACACATACTCAAAGCGGACTGAAAAGACTTAATTTTTTCGTTTCCTTAAAAGACCGAATTTACCGACATGGTTAAAATTTTGTTTGGCATCGTGAGCCATCTCGTTAACTGTAAATATTCGGTAAACCGCCCGGCTCTAGTTCAAACCTGAGTGAAGTTTGCATTTTTTTTTTCTCTCTGGGTTTTCTAGGTTCCTCCTACATTCCCGAAACATGCACGTTATGTTTACAGAAGACTCAAAATAACCCATTAGTGGAAAAGTAAATGTTTGACTAAAGTCAGCTAGGATAGGATGTAGCACAGTCAAAAGCCTAATATGGAAAAGCTATGAATGTATGTTCCAAGGTGGACTTGTATGGGGCTAGATCAGCCAACAAATACGCATTGTACGATTCGTAAACACATATCACACAAAACAAAACACGCACACATTCATCAAATGTGTGGCTTATTATTAATTGTCTTACGCTCATTTATAATCAGTGTAGTTAATAACGGCGTTAGAATATAACGGCGTTACTAACGGCGTTATTTTTTTCAGTAGTGAGTAATCTAATTAATTACTTTTCTCATCTTGGCAACGCCATTACCGTTACTGAGGATGGAAAGGTGTGCGTTATATATTGGTTGTATATTGGTTGTATGACGCGATAAAAGTCTGAGGGAGATTGACTCACCGAGACGACAGAGCAGCGCAGGAGTGGGGAGGAGGCAAAAAAGTTGTGACGCAGAGCAAACGCGGTGCTAGGTGGCTCAAATGATACCTGACTATAGCCGATAGCCTACAAACTACGCCCACATGATATGGTAGATATGATAGACATGGTAGATATCACATATATATAGAACTAGATGTGAATTGACAGCCACTGGGGCGTTAGCAACATGTACAGTATATGAACTAGATGCCTTAGTAAACAGCCGCCATCTTAAAGCAGTAGACTTCTTAGGAAGGCTCTGTTGTAGAGAACCTTCCTACCGAACCTAAGTAACTTTTTATCTAAAATACTCCTAAATCAGCAAAATCGTGACTTGAATTTAACTTTCAATGATGAAACAGTTTTATAACTTCCACATGTCAAAAGTCGACAGAAGGGAACTAATGCAATAATGCGAGCAATTTTAACAACTTTTAACGGTTGATTCAGGGTAAAGGGTAAATTAAGGTAAAGAATTGGGCTAGGGCCAATTGTCCCAAAAACCTTTTCCACTTCACATAGTATGACCCTTTTTTTTTTTTTTTTTGAGGGAAAAAAAAACATGAAAATTATCACCAGTTACTTTGCCAAGTAACTAATTACTCTTACATTCAGGTAACTGGGTTACTAACGCAATTATTTTTTGGGAGAAGTAATTTGTACCTATAATTAGTTACTTTTTTAAAGTACGATTAACAACACTTTATAATGTGCATTTATTTTGAAATTCCCACTCATGAGTGTGTTGATCTTTTTGAGACTCATTTCGCATAGCCGAGAAACACACTTGCATTTTTTCTAAACGGAGCTCGTCTGCAGACAATCAGAAGTCTCCCTCTTCAACAACCAATCACCCCGGCTGGGCTGTTTTGTTACGTCACTGCTGTGCACCTTCGAGCTCAGCACGAGAAACTGTGTCTGGCTGGCAACTTCGGTGAGGTTAGCCGCGTTTTCTAAATAAGTGGTCGAGCCAGCCGCATTTTATTTTCAGTCGTGTTTACCTTTCAATTTTTATAAGCCTGAGACAGACATTGCATGAAAATCATCACCTAGTTGTTATCTGGTAGTGTGGTCCAGTGGTATGAGCAGTTGACTGTCACCCAGGAAGCGTCTGTTTGAATTCCGTTACAGACTATTTTCATTTACTTGTATTTTCCGCAATAAAAAACATGAATTATGGCTACCCGACAATTAAAAACAATATCATTCATTTATGTTATCATTCAAATAGCCACTCATTTTACATTTTTCCTGTAAATATTAGTACAAATTTATTATAATCTGTCAATATACTTGAGACAATTATACGAAATGTGTGCATAATTCCCTTGCTCAGCAATGTTTTTAAAAGTCAGGCAGCCGTAATTCATGTTTTTATTGAGGAAAATACAAGTAAATGAAAATAGTCTCTTACTGGACTCGAACCGAAAGCTTCCTATGTGACACTTAACTGCTTTACCACTGGACGATACTTACTTTAAGAGGGACAGGTCTGGTTGGCTGCAGACGGGCTCCGTAGAAAATATGCGTGTGTTTCTCGGCTGCGCGAAATGAGTCTCAAAACGATCAACACACTCTTGAGTGGGAATTATAAATTAAAAGCACGTTATAAATGTGCGTAAGACAATTCACACACACGTTTGATGAATGTGTTTGTGTTTCGTGTGATATGTGTTTAGGAATCGTACGATGTGTGCGTGTTTCGTGTTAGATGCGTGTGTTCATTATGAGACTGATCTAGCCCCATAGACTTGCAGTTTCCTTAATTTCACTAAATTATCATTGGGGTGTAACGGTACACAAAAGTCTCGGTTCGGTACGTACCTTTGTTTTGAGGTCACGGTTCGGTTCATTTTCGGTACAGTAAGAAAACAAAATGGAAAATATAAATGTGCTAGTTTTTTATTACACACTTTTGTGCCTCAACAATAGGATGATTAGCCTATACAAAGCTAGAATTCTGCTCAAAAGTAGCGGGTATTTAAAGATAATCCAACAACAATTTCCCTTTCAGACCTCGCATATTGGTCAGCTTTCTTTCTGAAAGAAAGAAAGAAAAAAGAAGTCCTGTGCTAAAGAGAAAAGCAATCCCAATGACAAAGATTTTAACATGTATTTTACAAATGAAATTCCTCAATGAAACATTTTTTTTCATATGAACAGTTTTCAAAAGCTTTATTGGTGGATTTTCTCAAATTAAAGCGGCACACAGAAATTAATGAATTTAATTGTGTAAGCAGGATGTGTGTATTATTCTTATTATTTAATTACAGGTGTTTTAGGTCATTTCAATTTATTTTAATTAAATGGGCTATTATTTATTTTATTATGTGTTTATATTTTACAAATGTGATGTAGTATTCATTTATATTGTATATTTTATGTTGTATAACTTTAGTTCCTATGTGAATATTAGTTCCTACTTGTTTTGTTTTGGTAGGAGGGTTTTGTATTGAACACAGGGCCGTGTTGGTTATTATTATAGCAGAGAAGACAGCAGTAAACAACAAAGACAAGTCAACTGTGCCCCGATCTACCACTCAAGAGATCTGATGGACTCAAAAAGTAGGTTACGATTGCATATTAGTTCGAAAATCGACTGGATCCACTGTATTTTTACATGAGTGACTTCCGGTCTGCCCGATCCTAGCTACTGGTAGTAGTATTGACGCAGGAGGGCGCGTCTCGTGTCAAATAATAAACTCTGCCGTTCTTTTCGTGTGTGTCGCTTTGAGCCGCTTCTGGGACGCACTGTGACTGGTTGGCATTGGCTGATTTACTCTAACGCCCGCATTTCACTGCGTTCTCGCGGCGGCCACGTTGTAGTGCCGTTGACGTTTTTGGGTACTGTCCTACCGTGTTGGTCCTCATTATAGTAGAGAAGATGGAGGAAATATAATCTACACAAAGAAACTATTACCCAATCGACTCACAGCCTCGAAAAGTAAGGGTTATATTATGTCAGAAACTCGTTCGGTACGCGTCCGTTCCGAACCGAGCACCACGGACCGAAACGGTTCAATACTATTACATGTACCGTTACACCCTTAATTATCATAGAATGTTGCTAATACACAGTATATTTTGTGTGTTTCAGGCTTGTTTCCTTTCAGGGTTCTTTGGCCTCCAACAGGCCATGAAAAAGCAGCAGGCCGTTTAACATGTCTGGGCACAATTCAAAACTCGTGCCCACCGCGTGATTCGTGACCCACTAATGGCTCATACACACGGAGGCCCATCTAATCTCTTAATATTGATTCCTGTTGTTGCGTTCGAATGATGAAAAGGATTGGACAGTTTCCTCTGCTGCATTGAAAGCCTTTCAAGGTAAACTTACCATGGTGTTTACTAGTCCAAAGTACAAACACGGCACGTTTGTGACAGATGTTTGTTTTGAATGGAGTAGTCTGATGCTGTTATTTTTCCCTTTGCAGTGCTATTGCAAAGATTTACGATTAGATTTTTCATAATGTTTAGTCTGTATTAAAAAAGTGACTCCTGCCTATATACGGTATATGCCTCTTAATTGATGAGAACAGCTAGAGAATCTATTATTGTTTATTTGCTAGGTGTTTTTTTTGTCTAGTGGTTTAGACATTTTATTTTAAACAAATGAATTGGTGGAAGAAATACAAACTTCATCATGCATTTCTTTCTTTTTCAAATCTTTTCACATACACACACCACTGAGTTGAATTTACTATATTTTTGAGGAGTCACGTGTGGAATATGTGTGTTCTTGTCATTTTTGCCCTCTAAACGCTGCGTTTCCATGTCTTCCCTGGAACATAATTGTTCTAGCAGTCTAGTTATGTAATTTGCAACGAGAGCAATTTCATCGGGTGCACTCGCTCTAATTGCCGAATAATTAGACCTGATAAGGGAGCAGTTCTTATTAAACTCAACTGAAAGCCATTATCCTTCTAATAAATCAATGCAATTATCCAGTGTGGTCATATTATCGTATTCATAATGGTAAATGTTTACTCCAAACAAGAAGATCACTTATGTGAATATAAAATATGACTATAAATACCATACTGTACATGAATGATAATGCCCTCACACCATTGCCTTCAGATTCTTCTCACTACCTGCATATTTTAAGGTCGTTTAATTTCCTCTTGCAGTTAACTTGAAAGCTCAGGATAGCTGCAATGGAAATGTTTATTTTTGTCCGAACGTGTCGGCACGTGTTTGGTTGTTGCTACACACTTTCACCCACTTACTGCAGTCAAGGCTGACAAGTTACATGACAGACGTGCTGAGAGTGGCTTGTAATCCTGCGTCACAGATGCCAACATAGTCTCACACAACCATCCCTTCAGGACACGAGCCAGCTAGCAGAGTGCTGCATTTTACAGATGACACATGTTGGCTCCTTTACCACTTCCCCAGCAACTCTTTAGAAGGGGGTCGGTATGCTACGATTTATGATTGTATCTTTGATATCCTGTTTAAGGTCTATGTTCTGGAACACTTTGTGCTCATTAGTAGGGACATAAATCACCAATATCATGACAATACATTGGACAACGATGCAATATAGGTATTTGCTGATATAGTCCTCCACAACTTGATTAGATTCATGGGCTTTTGATTGATTTAACACAATGAATTACATTTCACCTAAAGCAATAACAATGTAAAGTAATTTTAATGTTTTTGACAATTCTGTAGATCAAACATTTCATACAATTGAATGGGGGGAAAAAACTATTCTTAACCAAATGGCATACTAGAAGATGTTGATTGTTGTTTTGTGTTGATTTGATTGGATTGTTGCTTAACCAATCAATGTATCAATCAAGATCAATGTATTGTTACACCCTTTGCATTGAAAGCCTATCAAGGTAAACTTACCTTGGTGTTTACTACTCCAAAGTACAAACAGCACGTTCGTGATAGAGGGAATATATAAACATGAATAATTGTACGTATTCATTCATTGCTGTTCTGTTACGGTGTAAAAGAATTGCTCATTTAATATAAAATTCAACCCCACTTGGCATTTGACGCCGTTCCCCAGAGAAGCCTTTTTCTCTGATTCCACCGATGATGGAGAGTGAGGCCCAGCAGACTTACAATTGGACTTCCTAAAATGATTCTTTCCTGTCTTATTGTTCTCATTTAATTTGATACACGTTTTATCCAGATTTCTCATTTTACTTTATGAATTGTGTGTCATCCTCTGTTCACTGAAGAGAATTAAAAAACCTGTAAAAAGAGAAAATCGACTTTTTTCTTTAACCATTACTCTTTAGTAAGACAATTAAGTTAAAGCCTTTCTCAAAAATCTTGAATCTCCTGAATTTTGAACGAAACTGTCAATGAACTTTCAACATTTATTGGATGTCTTTAGTATTAATCTTAATTCATTGGCTCCAATGATTGTCCAATCAATTTCAACTGTGAGTTCTTGCTGTAAATGATCATGTTTCAGCGCCGCTGACGATTTAGATGTACTATCCATTTTAAACTGGACGGGGCTGGCTGCTGGCATCACTGATCACATTTTTGCCATACAAGTAATGTAGTTGTGAAAAAAATGTTTGTAATAATTCAGTGCTTGTGCATTGAGTTGACCTAATAGTGACGACACTGAGCACACGAATAAATGACTATAAAAATGACTAAACTCAAATACGAAATTTAGTCACAGGCAAAGGCTAAACATTCCATTCCTCACTTGAATGCTAGGGCGTAGGTTATGTCTCAACATTGGTAGGGACGATGTTATCGTAATGCACATAATGCAAACAATGATCCAAATAAGGGACGGCTAGCTTGACTTCGTTGTTACTTGTGGAGGCTGTCCTGACCGCAGTAGTTTTGCAGGTTAGCAAGTTTTATGTTATACTAACCAATGCAGGTGGGACTTTCAGTAGCAAAATTTGTGGCGTTTCCTCCACTTTCACAACATTCACACCTTTTTACATTACTTAAAGTGGCTGCTGCTGGCCCGAAAAAAACTTCTAATATCCCTTCTCTCTAAGGGGACGGAGGAGGTGGCATGTTGTCGACATGAATTTGTCAGGATGTGTGAGTATGTGGGTGCATGTGTGCGTCTTTGTGCTGGGACAGGGAGCTTCAAGTCATCAGCCAACCAAATATTCGTTTGAGGGGGGGAATGGAGCGGGCCATTCAGCAAGTGAAAAGGGATAAATGTAAGTCTGAACATAATGAAAATAATTCACTTAATAATTGTAAGGTCTATTCTGCCATTGCAACATATGGGAAGACAATCTAAATTACCTATATAACTGAACTCTTTACATAATGCAAATAAGGGTGCTTAAAAGTTTGTGGGGACAATTTGAGCGTCCTGAAAAGTTGGTAGTGTTATGTCCCTACCGTCCCTATGCAAACCAGTGTTATGTCCCTACCGCCCCTATGCAGACCTACACCCTTGCTTGAATGTAACACCTCAGTGGCAGTTAGTGCAAAATTGTTGGGGGGTTGGGGGGGGGGTTGCCACCAACAAACTGGTCAGTAGAGCAGAGGGGGCGGAGTACAAGAAGATAGCTGGGAGAGTATAAATAGAAGCTCACACAAGACTGCTGTGGGTGAGGGGAACACAAGCACCTCGCAGGAGCACTGGCTGTCCACCATTTTGTAAGTAAGATGGGATGTTGTAAAGTTTGATGTTTACTAACACTGTACTCACGGTTTTCCTCTTGTTTAAGCCGTGTTCGCACACATGGGTACTTTGAATCCCTCATTCTGCACCACCAACATGGAGACATCCGGCACAACGTAAGAACTTAATATGGAATATATGCATGCACTTGTGAAAATGGAATTGCAATTAATTTGGGGTGATATCGTCTAACTGCATGTAGAGAAAATCTTGATCATTATGCCATTTTTTTTTTTTTTTTTTACAATTTTCAGTTTCCTACCCATATTTGGCCTTGGCTCAATGGCACAGTCTGCGGGACTAGTAGAGATTGCGGTCAGGCTGTGTTTGAACCAACGTAAACAATTGTGTCCACATGTTTGGGTGCCCATCCTGAAACCTCTGCGACCTTGCATCCGCTCTGCACTACCAAAACACGAGTCATCTGTCATCCTGAGCCAAGTCAGCTCAAGTTTCCTTGAGGATTTGGATTTTGATGACGATGACGTTGTGGCCCCAATCAAGAACAAGCATGTGGTTTTCGCTGACTCCAAGGGGCGCTCTCTGGCAGATGTTCGAGTCTTTTCCGACGAAGAAGACCATTCCGACCTGGAGCCCCTGCCGTCCCTCCAGGGTCTTGTCAGTACGACAGAAGCCGGTTACAGCTGCACGGTCAGCACCTGCTGCCCAGGAACACAGCTCACGCTTGGCTTTCCACAGCCCTCAGCTAATTTCCAAGCCTTTCGTGCCAAGCTTGCTGAGAACATGGTCATCTTGGAGAACTGCACGGTCACTGAGCAAGCCCTCAGAGGCACCGTCCGAGTCCAAAACATCAGCTTCCAAAAAGATGTGTGTGTGCGTATCACCTTTGACTCCTGGCAGAGTTACAGAGATGAGCCTTGCACGCACCTGCAGCAACGCTTTGGAGGGCCACAAACCGACATCTTTGAGTTTGACATAGACATTCCAAAAGTGCTTGATGCAAAGAGGAAGATTGAATTCTGCTTAAGATATTCACCAGGTGGGCAGAGTAATACTTTTTGGGACAACAACAATGGGCAGAACTACGCAATTGATGTGTGTGTGAGCTCACATCTTTGTCACAGATAGGGAGGTTGAAAAATGTAATTGCAGCTAATTTTATGTAAAGCAGAAACCATTTGAAATGATTCTTTTGTTTTAATGAGTGTTGTGCTTCTCTCTGTCTTTGCTGTATTATAATAATAAAAGAACTCATCGTTAGTTTTCACTGGACACCAGTCTTTTATTTGTGTGTCGACACTACACACTTCATTTTTTGTTTTATTAAACTCATTCATCACTGTTGTATAACGGAGAGTGTGGGATTTCTTTTACTTTGGGCATCTCTGGGATTCACAAATAGGTCACAGATTATCGTCAGGGACAAATCCAGGCCCCGAAGCGGGATACAGGCTAATCTTAGCTCAGGCCTGTTGAAGTAAACTGAAGTAAACTCTGACTGATGATAACAGGGGACTTTACGAACCCATTGTTCTTATCACATCTGTAATTGGTAATCAAACGTCTAGTCTGATGTCTAGAAACACATTTTCAGACAAGGGAAGGACTCGCAAAATTAAACACAAAGGTAGGCTACACGTTCAGTTAATTAACAAAAACTGTAGAGTGGGCCAGGGCTATCAGTCCCTTTTTTTTTTTTTTTTTTTTTAATTAGTGTCTTCCACCAGTGCAGTATTTCTTAATAGGGCCACCTTACTTCAGTACCAAAACATTTTCTTACTAGTCTATGTGACAGGTCACGAGGCCAACAAATGAAGCCCAACATTGTAGCTCACATAGCTGGCTTTTGCCAGGACCTTGGCTGGAGGGTGGCAACATGAGTACATGAGAGTTAAATTATAGGGAAAGGTCAAATGGGACAGCCAACATTGTCAAGGTGCCTGTTGCTACTCAAAATGACGAGTGCCACTATGAATTCTACCTACTCATTTTATGTAGTAGTAGTTGTAATTTGAGACACATTAGCTAAAGCCAATTCGAGCTAACTGGAAATATGCTGTAGATCAGGAGCGGGCAAACCGCAAACTGGTCCTCAAGGGCTGCTGTAGGCCCTGGTCTTTGTTACAACTGATCCAGCACAGGCGGTTTAACCAATGAGGGGTCTAGGGAAACAAGAAACACTTCACTGCAATCAACTGATTGCACTTGTAAGACATCAGATTGGTGAAAAGGTGTCCTCATGATGTGCTGCAACAAAAACCCGCACCCACTGTAGCCCTTTGTGGAATAGTTTACCCACTCCTGCTGTTGATGAACAATTGTTCATCACATTTGTACCTCTGGTCAAATTACAGCCTTCAGTTGTCCTGACATGCATATTTTGGGAGTCCAGGAGGAAACTGGATTAAACACATAAGCGGGAAACATGCTATAACTCCACAACGGAAGGCCAAAAATGAAACCCCAAAATGTTATAACCAGTAGTCCATTGAGCTCATGTACTATTTATATTTTAATGCTGTATTTTATAATTTTGAATTGAAATTCTAAGTAAGCACCTGAAATGTCTGCACCATTTTTACCATGACAGTACACCACTAACTAAAACATACAAAATACTATCAAGAAACCAGGGATATGTAGTCTTTTCCACAGCTGTGAATATAAATAAATTTTCGACTGCCCATAATAGACATCTGTGGTTATATTTCTACTCTAGCCAGGGAGGGAGGGAGAAGCGAAAGCAGCATGCACACTCCCGTCAAGTGTTTTCCTTTGAGTTTTGGCCGACACGCTGAGCTGCGTGTCTTTTAGCCTCGGACATGAGCTTATCAGCTGCCTCAGCGGCCCACACTGATGTTACACACTTTGCAGCTCGGGTCTTTCTTGGCATTGGCTGTGGTCAAACTCATGAGCTGGTGGTGTCCACTGATTTGCTCCACGGTTCCCTGATCCAAACTGACCGGCTCTGTGAAAAGCACCTCGAGGATGACGTCGCTGGCATGGCAGTACAGCGGCTCCTCTCCCGGTCTCTGGGGAGCGGTGTATGTCAAGAAAGGGTTGTTCGCCAAGTCTAACATGGGGAGGCGGGTTCTGCAGAAGTGGTCTCCCTCTGTGCCTATGGGGGCCAGCACCAGAACCACATAGTGGTAGGCTGTGTACATGCAATAAAAGTCAGCAAAGTACAGGGAGATGTTGGGGTTGAGCAGGTGTCCAGCCGGGATCTGGAAGCGGAGGGGTCCGTATGGAGAGTCTTTTGGGGGGAGTCCTGTATCGAACTCAGTGTTGCAGCTAAAGAAGACTCCCAGCAGTTTGCCATTTATAGGAGAACCATGACTCCCACTCGTGTCTTTAAGGGCAGGACGCATCACACCGGCACACTCCTTTCTAAAAAATCAACCCGACAGAAAGCATACTATTACCATCAGTACTGTTCCATTAGTCATTCTTATGCCCTACATACCTGACGCATTCAAAGTAATTTGGATGCTGATTGCGATAAAACGTAGAAAATTTCAGAAGCCTTCCTGCAGAGCCTTTGGCCTTGTCGAGAAGCTGCTGAAGGTGTTCTATGGCGTAGTCTGCAAAGTTAAAAGGAACTTAATAATCATTTCAAAACTGCGGTGCTTTCAAATGCTAATGACCATATGCCCAAAGAGAATTGTTTTTTATGCAACTTCACACATCAGTTTTTTTTTGTCTTCGCTTATGTAACTTCTCATGGCATACATTAGCATCACTTGAGATGTCAGATGCCTCACCTCCCGTGCAGAACTCCACCACTTGGCTCCACTCTGACACGAGGTATTCGCCATCCAGCTGTCGGACTGCAGTTTGCACGGCCACACAATACTCCGTGCAGGGGCTGAGGAACCAGTGTCCTCGAACAGCCATGGGCAGGGGCACAGCCTTTGCCACCAGTTTGGTTGGTACATCCTGGAGTGTGAAGCAACAATAATAAATGGATCCTCTTCAATTCATTAGCATTTCAAAGGAAATTTTAATGGCTTTGCAAATCACGCCCTACCCTCTTTAGGATTTGCATCATTACCATGATATTGCTTTAAAACCTAAGCGGCTGTAACTAAGAGACGCTCGAACTGGCTGCTTTGTTTTGACCAAGGTGTCTAAGAAGTTCCGCTAAACACTCAAGAGGCTCACATAGCCATGGTAACACGATGCTGTAACTGTTTTGCTCTTTTATCTCTGTCCAATGAAAATTCCTAATCCGTTGTCACTTTACAAAAAAACGTGAAGTTCAGCGTGACCCCTTTTGCCAAATTAACAATTTATTACAACATGATAATGCTGCATGGTTAGTACATTGAATCATATCAGGGCAATTGTTAACATTACAGTACAAATGTTTTAGTTGCTGGTAAGGAAGAAATACCAATATGATTCAATCTTTTGTTCATGCAACAACTGATTTACTGTGAAATTGGTGCTTTGACTTACATGTGGTCCAATTTATCATATTCCTAAGTTTTGGGATGTGGCTTTTAAGCAGGGGTGAAAGTGGCTGGAATTTCTTGCCGGAACTCCCCGACGTGAAGGTCGCCACGGAGCCAGAAATTTTGTAAGTTTATTTATTTATTTATTTATTTTCATTTTTTGGGGGGTCAAACAGCCTTAAACTACTGAAATGCAAAGACAACTGTTTTGGCACAGTTATTTCTGTGACACATACAAAAACTGATTTTCATTCAAAATTGTATTTTTTTAATGATTTGCAAAGTAAAAGTTAACAAAAACAGCAATAACGCAAACCTCCATCTCCTAATTTTTATTTTCCCTCATTTGCTCACATACTAAATGCCAAATCTCAATTTTAACTGCTTAAGAACATAGGATGTATAATAAAATTGAAGTTAATGTAAACATTTACATTTTTTAAATAATAAAGATATAAGTAACATACATTCAGAAAAATAAGTACAAATGACGTATTTTATGCAGAGTGAAATGGAATATATTTAGAAGATTGCGCAAACATTGACTTTTTTTTAAATCGTAAGGAAATGAACAAGTAGCCTAACATAAATGAACAAATATAAGTCCAAAGTGCACATTGACAGCTAAGATGTTCTGAACCTCTGCATGAGAGCAAATAAAACTAAATATGATAAACCTCCTCAACTATTTCCCTGCTCTTAAAGATTTGATCCATTTTCTGTTGCATTGCCCTTTTTTGTCACATCAATTCAACAAACTTTTTTTTTTTTTTTGTGCTGTTCCAGAAAACATGCACATTTGAACCAATCAGAGCTAATTATCTCTGCTGATCACATGTCACTATGTCAGCCAAATGAACGGAAAAATGAGTCCAGGCGTTTTGCTTTGCTGCGTGCATTCGCACATTGACGTGACTCATCGTCAGACTCAGATAACTGCAGCAGCTGGGGAAACCTCCATGCCGTCCGTGGAATAAAATAAATAATAAATATCGGTGGAAACGGATTACGCTACACAAGCACTTTATTACGCTTGTTGTTAATACTTGTGTACGTAAATCTGATGTTGGTAGATTGTTTTCTTATTGGAGATGAAATGCATGTGTGGCAGCTTAGCATTTAAAAAAAACATTTTTTTTACATAGCGTTTTGACAGTTGCCGTCATATTTTCGGAATCAAAGCACCGTGTACCAGAACAGCATTCCAGCCCTGAATCTTATACCGGAACTACATTGCGGCCCTGAATCTTATACCGGAACTGCGTTCCTGACCATTCTGGCTCACTTTCAACACTGCTTTTAAACCAACGTTTGGGTTATGAGCAATCTTTAGACATGCTCGTTGCTCAATAAAGTGAAAGAAAATAGTGTAATTGAAGTAGTGGAATGCCCTCGCATGTTAGTAAGAAAAGCTACAGTTTACATTTACTTGCACTAGAGGGAGACGGTATACCTGCACACACTCTAAAGAACACAAATTTAATCCCAATAAATTAGAGTACAATTATGCTGTTGATTTTCCTTGGCAACCTGCCATATTTATAGTGATTTAGTTAGCAATCACTTATATATATATTTTAAAAAATCTAAACTGGTTCTTTCAATCAATGGGACTAATTTGTTACTGTGCCTAAGGACACACTTGATTACTTTATATCGTGTCCTATTTTTAGTGATTTTAGGTCATTTCTTGACAGGGGCGCTGGAAGTCACTCACAGCAGGGGGTGCTGGGGATGTATTTTAGTTTTCACATCCAAAAATAGCCATTTTGGTCCAAATTTGTCATGCTCGCACGTTTTCTCCATACAAGGCGTGCACGATGGCAGTACACACGCATGACAGATAGTTTACTTACTACTACTACTAGGCTACTACAAAAACAGAGTTCTATTTCACCTACTGTGTGTGTTGGATTTCTGGTATTGGAAATAAAAGTGCCGTGTATTATAATGCAAATCCCCGCAGCTAGGCGGCGCAAGGACACACGAACACATGTGAAAACTGAAAGGTCCAGTAAGCCTCGGTTTAACACCCCCTTTTCACAACACTAAAATAAATTGCACCCGAATAACCAACAGCGCTCTGCTCGGTGGAAGCTCAACAGCAATAAAAATCAAAATAAACAGCAATAATAATATGGCTACAAAACATATCCTACCTATTTGAAGACACCAAAGATAGATTTCCTTTCTGGACTCCACAGTCTAAATCTGCCGCTAACTTTTCCTCACTGGGCACTATTGTAGAACTATCATCATAAGCATTTTTATTTTCGGCCTCGAATTTCACTGTTTTTGGAGAGAAAAAAATCGTTTTTGCGCCATGGTAATGCCTCCTCTGTCAACAGTTAAATTTTCCGTTCCAATAGCGCCTTATTCATTGTGACCTGTGTAGCAAGCAAGGTGCCAGGTGGTGACCATGTTATACCAAAAACATTTTCAACACATAAATCTCCAAAGTTAATTACACAAACATTTCAGTGTGTTTTATTCACAGTGATCCCTCGTTTTTCGCGGTTAATGGGGACCAGAATCCACCGCGATAAGTGAAAACCCGCCAGGTAGTGCCCCCCCCACCCCCAAAAAAATTTGGGAGGGGTTTTTGGTGTGTGTTCAATGTCTTTATTCATATTTAGCATTGGAAAGAGATACATATAAGACATGTTTTTTCACTTTTTTCCCCAAAGCATAATTAAAATAAAAACTTTTATGTATAAAGGGTACCCGCGGGTTATTAAAAGTATTAAAAAAGCATGGAATTTAGTTTTCCATTACTATAGGTATTAAAAGTATTAAATTAGCTGTCGTAATTCTGGAATTTTTTCACCGTGGTTTTAATTTTGAAGAACATCTCAGTGCAACCTAAATTATATCCGTGACAAAGTTGTTGTTTTTTTTTCATCCATAACGAAGATGACGCGTAGAATTTTTATGATGCACTGCACTACAAATCATAATGCACCTCGTGCGTGCGCGCTGTTAGCACCATTAGCATCAACATCACAACAGCAGGCAATTGCACAGTACTGTGTGCTAACGTAAGGAACTGCTCTGATGCCTTAGTTGTTATGTTCGACGAAAGCTTTAACAAGACAACCAAGTCCAAACAGTTGGACCAGCATGTGAGGATTTGGATCGGCGAGCAAGTCGCATCCAGATACTTTGGGTCGCAGTTTATGGGTCATGCGAAGGCAGTGGACCTGCTTAACATTTCAAAGTAAGTTGCCAATTTCTCCAATTAAAATGTGTTAGATGCAGTAATGTATTTCTGCACGGTTTGCCTTTCGAATGAATGTGAATTTCGTAGTTTTAACTCAAGAGTTAGCCATGTATTGGCAGGTGCACTAGCCTTAGCATGGATAAACCGGAGTCGTAGATCCACCATCACCCTCTGATACACAACTCGGATGACACTATTATTGGAACGAGTGCGGGGTAACTTTGATCTGAATAACATGGCATGGTGATAGGCAAATTATAATGTAGGTGATAGTAAAACACCTCCTGGTTTATTTAAATGTTTTTCTTGATTGAATAAGAGTATGGATTTTCTCTGTCTGATTAAAAGAAATGTCTTCAATAGCTAACAAAGGATCAACATGAGTTTTGTGTACTTCTTGTAATGTGATTAGAAAAAAACAATTGCCAAGGGAAATGGTCATGTGTAGCTTTTTTAATTTGTGGTAATTAATTGTAAACGACTGCCATTTAGTGGCTGTTTTTTAAACTTTCACTGCCAATTGCAAGATTTTCCCAAGTACTTCACAGTTAAGGTGACCAACTTGACAGTCACCAGTTAAGGTGACCAACTTGACCAATCAGCAACCTACCACCTTGGCTAGGTCCTCTTAAAAGGGAAACCTGTTGTATTGCAAATGTAATTTCTGAAGTTGCTTTACAAAAATAGTGTAAAATCCATTTTATCCTGGGAAAAAAAAATCTGAAAGACCTTATATTTAAATGTGTTTTAATTTTATCTTCAGTAAATGTGCATTCTTTTGTCAAACACACTTAGTAATTGAGGTTAAATTTGATGTTCAGTGCTTTATATTTTATTAATATGATCCAATATTATCTAAATAATGGGTGCGAGAAAAGTATTAATTTTCAGTTGAAATGGCATTAAAAAAGGTCTCAAAGTCTTGAATTTAGATTTATCAATCCTGGGGGCACCCTGGTATATGTATATTTTAATAAATGGTTTTCAAGAATTTCAAATGTAATAATTATTAGTTTTAAACATGTTACTGACCCACTGAATTATTTGAAAACAAGAATAAAGTATAAAAATGCATGTCTTTATTAAATGCTTCATTGAGTGAGTCCACTCAAATCCGCTCCATCTCCTCACTTACACACAATGAGTTGCCACAGCAACTGTTTAACAAGTTAAACAATGATTGACCCATGCACCGCTTTGAAGCTTTGGCTCTGCGGCAAGATAAAACCCGAACATCTGTCAACATCGTTAACTTTAATAAACAACTCCAGTGCAGTGCCTGACGTAGAAAGAGGGAGCGGGAGGGAAGGAGGGAGTGAGTGAGAGTGAGACTCGCGATCGGCTCGGGAAAGCTCGTCTGTATTTATTAATTTTTTTAATAGAAAAAAAATAATAATGGACTGAGGGATCACTGTATTTAGATATTTTTAACAAAAATTATATACCAAAATGTTTTTTCTCCCCAACACCAGTGGGTGCTGCAGCACCCTTAGAACCCCACTTCCCGCGCCACTGTTTTTTGACCGATATTAGTTCTTCCTTGTTGTTCCTTGTTCTTCCTCTGACCAAAATGCACCCTCCCAGCAAGTTTGACAACCGTATAATTAATAGTTTCCTAGTAAAGCCAGAGAGACAGATTCTGGCAAATTATAGCAACGATTATGTTTTGTAAAATCCAGTGAAGGACGAGGAGCAGCAAAAGTGTTTAGATTTTCAATTGATGTCGAATTTGAATGCATTTAGCAAATAACATTTTCTGTAAGGATTTTTGTGTATGGCCTGGCCAACATTCATATTAATAACATTTCCATGTCTTGCCAACTTGGTGACTAGATCTGCCTAAAATTAGTTAATGGTGTGCATTAGAAGTAATTACCACAATAACTGGTCTGTGTTACTGGTTAGAATAATGATATTTAAAAAAAATAAATAAAAAAAAAGAACAAGTGAGTCAGAGGCCCAGAGCTCTTGAGTCACACGCTCATTTTCCCTTTTGCTTCAATTGGAACAGACTGAAAGGGCACAGCCGCTACTTTCCGCACTTAGATTAGTCCAGAATTTATGTTAACCTTACCAGACCCTTTTGAATTTTGACTTCTTATTTAAGCCTTTTGCTGTCATCTCAAAGGAGTTGTATGCAAACAGTTTCTCCCAGGTAATAGAAACACAGGGTGTTTCGTGGTTGTCTCACCCTGTGTTTAAAGCGGTTGGGATCTCTGCATTCCTTGCGACTCAGGTCAATGAAGAAGTGTGTGGCTCTGGCCGTGTCCTCGGGAGTCATGTCCCACACGATGCGGAACGAATCGCACGTCACCTCACATATTTGGATGTTGCACGGGGTGGCGAGAGGAGTGTCCATTTCTGTCGGGGGATAAAACAGGACATTTGAAAGCCAAATGACAGCATATCCTTTTTGAAAATACTTCCATTAAAATCACTGTCACTTGCAAAACATAATCTCTTGAGCCTTGTGAATATTTTAATGTGCAAATAACCAAGCTCTATATATAGAGTCCAGTAAATGCAAATAAATACACTATTTGCTGATGTAGTAGGGAACTTTAAACACTAGTTGGAATCTTATCAATTACCTGATGAGTTATTAATTTACCGCTTTTTAATGCATTTGACCAAACACATTATTCATTTAACGTCTTGCTAACCTAATACACAGATCAAGCTGTTTCTTTTATTAATACATGCATGATAAATAGTCAAGGATTAAGGGTGTAATGATACATCGATCTGAATCGATACATCGGTTGGTTAAGTAGCAATCATATTTGAGCTTGTAACTGAACACAATTAAAGTAGTTTGATCCTAGGTACTTAATAATATTTCTTTGTTCTTTATAAAATGTTAAACTGAAATATGGAACAGGAACTTTAGTGCATCATATCATGATGGAGATACAAAGATATTATTGAAAAGGTACTAAAAACTAACACGATAATATCTCTAAAGCAGAGACAAATTAAACTTTCATTCATGGCTCATCTTTCATTTTGTCCCCAAGTCTCTTTCCCCTTCTATTTGGTGGCCTTATCTGACATTACCCATCATTATGCAACATGAGACGCTCCCAGATGACTCCATGCCTTTTATAATCACCTCCATCAGTCTCCCAGCAACCATGTGTCACTAGCATCCCTCCATCTCCTCAATTCTAAAACATATTTTGTACCGCTCATCCTCACGAAGGTCATGGGTGTATTGGAACTTATCCCAGTTTATATGTGCTTCCAAGGAGCATATACAGTGAGGAGCAGAAGTATTTGCACCCCTTGTGATGCAAGTTCACCCAATTACGTAGAAAATAGGTAGAGGTCTGAAATCTCAATCATAGATGCATTTCCACTCATAGAGACATAATCTAAAAAAACAAAAAACAAAAAAAAAAACAGAAATTGTATGTTTTTTAATCAATTTATTGCTAATTTAGTGGGGTTCATCAGTATTTGTAACCTTGAGAAAACGAGTGCTAGTATTTAGTGCAAAAGCCTTTGTTTGCAATTACTGAGGTCAGATGCTTTCTGTAGTTCTTCACCAGGGTTTCACATATGGAAACAGGGTTTTTGACCCATTCCTCCACACAGATCTTCCCTAGGTCTGTCAGGTTTTGGGGCTGTCGTTGAGAAACATGAAATTCCAGCTCCATCCAAAGATTTTCGGTTGGATTGAAGTCTGGAGACTGGCAAGGGCACTTCAGAACCTTGATATGCGTTTTACGCAGCCGCTCCTTGGTCAGCTTGACTGTGTGCTTCGGATCATTGTCATGTTGGAAGATCCACCAAGGACTCATCTTCTAGTCTCTGACAGAGGGAAAGATATTGTGGCTCAAAATTTCACGATACCTTTCACCATTCATCGTCTGCTTTATACAGTACAATCGTCCTATCCCCTTGGTCCCCTTTGCTGAAAAGCAGCCCCAAAGCATGATGTTCCCATACTTCACAGTGGGGATGGTGTTCTTGGGATTGTACTCATCCTTCTTTTTCCTCCACACACGATGAGTAAAGTTTGCACCAAAAAGTTTCTAATTTGGTCTCATTTGACCACATGACTTTCTCCCATGAACTCTCTGCATCATTCAGCTCGTCCCTGGAAAACTTCAGACGGGCCTTCGCATGTACTGGTTTCAACAGGGGAACCTTCTGAGCAATGCATGCTTTTAAACCATACCACCGTAATGTTCTACTGACAGCCGCATTTGAAACTGTGCATCCAGCTCTCTTCAGGTCATTGACTAGCTTCTGCCGTGTAGTTCTAGGCTGAGCCCTCAGTTTTCTAATCATGAGTGATCCCCCACGAGGAGACATTTTACATGGAGCCCCAGCCCAAAGTAGATTATCAGTCATGTTTAGCCTTTTCCATTTTCTAACAATTGCTGCAACTGTTGATTTATTCTCACCAAGCTGCTTTCCAATTGTCCCATAGCCTTTTCCAGCTTTGTGGAGCTCAACAATTTTGTCTCTGGTGTCTTTCGAAAGCTCTCTGGTGGTCTTGCCCGTGGTAGCAGTTGGATTATGATTGACTGTGGAGTGCACAGGTAACAATAATGAGCTCAAACGGGTGGTGGGTGGGTGGTTACTCATGGGGTAAAGGTGGACTTTATTTTATTTTATTTTATTTGTTAAAGTAGACTGACAACACTTTGAGTGTCATAATTATTACTGATTCTCTGGGGTATAAATACTTTAAATAAATTATTTTAAAAAATCATACAATGTGATTTCTGGATTTTTTAAGATTATGTTTCTATGAGTGGAAATGCATCTATGATTGAAATTTAAGACCTCTTCCTTTTTTCTAAGTGGGTAAACTTGCAAAATCACAAGGGGTGCAAATACTTCTGCTCCTCACTGTACAGTATATGCATCTCTGCTGTACTGTCAACTGTTCTGTTATACTGCAAATTTTTGGGCAAAATAGTGCAATTATTATAGCCTGGTACACCAGACTCACCGCTGTTCCAGCTATTGAGTCTGGCCACCATTCAAGCGGATACAATTTCCAGGGCGGAGTCAGCCACAGCAAACAGACAGCGGAGTGGACCAATCAGCAACGGGCAGTGCAGACGTCACGTTATTAAAGCGACGAGAGCAGGACGAGGGACTTGCGCGCGGAAGTAAACGTACGAGGAGAGCGGAGTTTATTCAACTTGGCTAGCGCGGGACAGACTTGTCAATGACTCGTGTCGATGTGTTTTTGGTCATTTAAAACTGATTTTACCGTGGATTGGAACATATTCTCGGCTCTCCTGTTCAGCTTTGTTGTGGAGACGACTTCCGACGCGCAAGACTGACGTTGCTCGTTAAGAGCACGTCACGCAAATAAGCGAATCTGATTTGTCGATTGATTTTGTACCTGCTCGAAAAGGCTGTTAATGGGATGGTTCCCAGACTATTTCTCTCAGTGTTTGAAAAATACAGGGAGAAAAGTCTGGCAGAGCCAGGCAACAATTATTACACTGGTGAACAGTTTTTGTCACTTTGGTTTGATATGTGTTTTTAACTAATTCTTGGGTGGGGAATCCAGAAGTGATGTCAGTTTTTCCCTATGTCGTCAAGTTTTTTTTTTTTTTTTAACTATAAGAACCTTGTTTTTCTTTTTTAAATACATTGAAATACTGTATACAAATTACAAAATAAATACTCGACATGTGGGTGTTTTATATAAACATTCAAATTTTGACATACCACAAAATATGAAAGAAACATACGGGCAACTCATATGCATGTAGACATTGAGAATAACCTTGATAGAGGGAAAAAAAAAACAATAAAAAGAACAAAGAAAAACAGGTCAGTTTTGGATTCTACACCCAAAAAATAGCTGTCAGATCAAAAACAAAATATCAAGTTTTAGCTCAGTGTTATTGTACTTTGACATTAATATAGTGATGATACCAAACCGTGAGATTCGAATATTGTTGGATCTCTCTTACTATATACAGTATATACACTATATATATATATATATATATATATATATATATATTTTTTTTTTTTAATGTTTGCACCTATTGATTCTTGTGTTTTTTCTCACATCACTTCTTTTAATGTCTGACAGGACTGGACAATCTGAGAGTGTGGAAGGTGATGAATCACTATTCGTCACACTTCAGCCATTTGATCCACACCACTGCACAAAGCCTTGAGTAGCAGACTAGGTTCAGCCACTTTTTGATATGTGTTTCATTTGCTGTCTGCCTTACTTCTCCGCAGTCAACCACATTTATCGGGGTATCGTTCGTTCCTTCCACATCTGTTTTCAAATCCAAAATCGGAAAATGGATAACGACTTATTTCTCGTATTCAAATCAAAAATCGGAAAACATAACGGCGGTCTATTTTTCACTGTTTTGATTTTGTTTTGAAATTAAAAATAGAATATAAGAGAATGTAATTATGGTATTTTTGTTCTATTTGGTTTTGTTTTGTAATATTTTCGATGTGTTGTGACCCGGAAGTTGTTGACTTTTTTTTGTGAGCACAGTCTAACCGCGCAGATCTTGAAACCTTCCCCTCTTTAAAAAGCACATACACGCCTGCCATACTTGACAAAACATTAAGTAATAATTATGGCTGTCAAACGATTAAAAATTTTAATCGAGTTAATCACAGCTTAAAAATTAATTAATTGTAATTAATCGCAATTCAAACCATCTATGAAATATGCCGTATTTTTCTGTAAATTATTGTTGGAATTATATATTGGATATATACATTCAACATACTGTACATAAGTACTGTATTTGTTTATTATAACAATAAATCAACAAGATGGCATTAACATTATTAACATTCTGTTAAAGCGATCCATGGATAGAAAGACTTGTAGAATTAAAAGATAAATTTTAGTACAAGTTATAGATATTTTATGTCATAACCCCTCTTAATGTTTTCGTGTTAATAAAATTTGTAAAATTTTCAATCAAAAAATAAACTAGTAGCTTGTCACTGTTGATGTCAATAATTACACAATGCTCATGGTGCCGAAACCCATCAAATCAGTCGCACCCAAGCGCCAGCAGAGGGTGACAAAATACCAAAAAAACCACAAGTACAATTGGACATGACACTGTGCTGTCATTTTAATCTGTTTGAGCGGGGCATGTGCGTTAAATGCATCAAATATTTTAACGTGATCAATTTAAAAAATTAATTACTGCCCGTTAACGCAATAATTTTGACAGCCCTAGTAATAATGTTAGCTATCGTGCTACTTGATTCACCAATCAATTGAATCACCGGGTGGAGACTGACTGACCTTCCTCAGAAAAAAAGTCAACAATTTCCGGGTCGCAACACATCAGAAATGTTAAAAAAAAAAAAAATGAATAGAACAAAAATACCATGATAGTTCCATCCTCTCATATTCTATTTTTAATTTGAAAACGGCAAAAAGGAGCTCGCCGTTATTCGTTTTCCGATTTTTGATTTGAAAACGCAAAATTAAATAAGTCGTTATCCATTTTAGGATTCTAAAACAGCTATAGATTGAACGAATGATACACTGACATTTTTTATTTGAAAACAAGAAATGAAATTACAAGTCATCTGATTTTTTATTTGAAAACGAGAAATAAAATGAGAAGTTATTATCCGTTTTCCAATTTTCGATTCTCAAACAGATATGGAATGAACAAATGATACCCTGATAGAACAGGTGGGTTGTAACGCGTTACATGTACTCTGTTACATTTAGTTAAGTAACCTTTTGAGAAAAATGTACTTCTAAGAGTAGTTTTACTAAGCCATACTTTTTATTTTTACTTGAGTAGATTTGTGAAGAAAAAAACGCTACTCTTACTCCGCTACTTTGGGCTACACAAGAGTCATTATTTGTCCTCTTTATACTACATATTGTTTTTTTTTTTTTTTTTTTGCCAGCGATGCCATTCCCAAGAGTAGCGCTACTAATTTCACCAATGAGACGTCGCAACAATAATCACATGACTCCCTAACACCAATCAGACGCAAGTTTGCCTTTCTATGATCATGCCAGCCTGTTCAATCCTATGGCGACTTTAAAGCACTGTAATAAATGAAGTATTTAAAATAGAGAGCTGCCCTCAAGATGGCGCGAAAGCGTGGGTTTAAACCTCTCTTCCAGTTTTTATTTGGCACCGATTGACCACGAAAAACCGCATGTATGATCCTTTTAATTTCTTAACAGTATCTATGAAACAACTACAGTATTCGCTATTCATACTAGGAACTATTTTCTCCACTAGAGGGCACTTATGCTCTTGGGACGAATAATGCTTGATTTCTGTTTTCTTTTTCTCTCTTGCTGGAATTCTATGATTTTTTTTCTTTGGCTTAATGTGGTTATGTGATGGGGTTTGTATGGTATCATTATAACAACAATTCATGATTAGATAAGTTTGTGCTGAGAGAAAAAAAAATACCATTGTTTAAAAAAAAAAAAAAAAAAAAAGCTGTTACTTACAATGTTACACACTACTTGAGTATTCTTTTCAATGGATACTTTTTTTTTTGTACTTGTACTTGAGTACATTTTTTGTGGCTTCTCTTACTTGAGTAATATTATTTTGAAGTAACGCTACTCTTACTTGAGTAAGATTTTTGGCTACTCTACCCACCTCTGCCCGATACACATTGCATGTTTCTTTTAATTCAACCACTCCGTCCCTCTAGCACTAAGTATTTTGCATATGTGTGCCTAAAATAACCTCAGTAGCCGTTTAGGATGCAACCGTAACACGCTCATAATGCTGCATTAGACATTGACAAAGATGCTTCCATGAGCAGACGGTAAAGTCTGCTGAGGTGTTGTCCAGACCTTCACTGATGGACAGGCTGCAGTAGCTTATTAAAGCCTGTGAACTGTGAAATTTGCACGTTAGCCCATTCTCGCTGGAGGCCGAGGAGAAAGCCGATTGCACGTGTATTTCCACGCTGCTTTTGCTCACATTTCATCTCTAAAGTTTCTTTCAGGAACGTAAACTGGGCCAACAATAAATTCTCACAGGACACTCATCAAAGCCTGCTGTCTGTGAATGTTCCATTGGAAGATCCAGTGCATGTGAGCACAGTTCAAATGCAGGTTTCCAAATCACTCACACATCCCCGTTGCCCTCATTTGTGCATCAGTCTATGAAAAAAAGAGCCAATTTTCTCCGCTGCAGCGTTAATAGTAATAGCCAGCTGCTCGAAATCAGGCAATTTGGGTCTGTCTGATGGATCTGACAGAAAAACACCTCATTAGTTTAATTATTTGTGTGTGAACCAGCCACAGATAAATATCAAACAACAACACAAACACACAGATGCAGCATGAGCAAAGATGCCGCATTCATGGACCACTATAAGCTCTATCAAAGCTAGATCAAAGTATTATCTTTTGCTTCTGAAATTATTGTTTGCTGCATCTAGGTTACATTTGCACTACTTGCTTAATTCCCCAGCTAGTTCATTTATTTTACCCATGTAGATTAATGATGCTCACCATGAGCAGCATAGATGAACATACTGTGTTATCCTTAGTTATATTTTAAATTAAAACAAAAGCAACACTGATATGCATGCGTGAAATGATTGTTTGAAACTCATCCTTCCTGCTTGGTTGTTGTAAAATGACAACAAAGTTTGATTTGAGCCAAGAACTCTGAGGATTCAATCTATATTGCTCTGTATGTCATGACAACATTCGATGTGAACAAGCCACTTCATTCTGAGAGCGTAAGTGTACACACCTGGAGTAAGCATTATGAGAACAATATTAGGCGTACACAAACTGGTAAAAATGGAAAATACTCAAATCTTCATAAAAAGGCTAAGAAATGTTCTCAACACTTCCAACTTTAATGACAAAAATTACATAAAATCTCAATTAACGCATAATCTGGAATCATTGCACAAAATATGTAGAAATATCAGGTAGTATTTTCCCAATCTCAAATATGCTTGCATAATAGAAAATAAATCCTTCCTTGTACAATGTTAAACTAATTGAAGATTTTACTTGCCGTTTCCCTGGTTCAGTCCCTTTAAATGCAGCAGTCCCTGATAGATCGCCTTGGAAAACTGATTAGGAGGTGCAACGAATGTACTGGATCCTCTCTCTCGCGCGCTCTCTCCGTCTGTTTCTCTCATCTGTGTGTGTGTATATGTGCCACACAAACACTCTCACCCTTCGCCTCTCCATCAGCTCCCCCCTCCTGGTCTCATTTTTGCTGTGGGCTTTGAACATGATGTTTATTTGACTCTTATGCAGCTGCAAAGCCCATGATGCGTTCAGAGCTAAAAGAGGTGAGCCGAAAAGAGAATTGTCAAACACTGCAAGCTCATCAGCATGTTGGTACACAGCACAGCATCACTCCTCCAAAGTGTTGCCTCGAGGCACTTTCATATACAATACAGTGAACTCTGCTACAATAGTAAATGTTACCTTTTACGTTTAAGTGACAATGTGAAGTCAGATAAAAAATCAAAACACATTAATGCTGAAGAATATTCAAAAGATACCGGTTGTGATGTCCCGGTAAATAAACTGCACTAGTGCCAACTGCAAAGCCATATGGACTTACTCCACAGGGCATAACCCCCCCACCACACACCCCTCCAAGCCCACCCTCAGGCAAGTGATGCCACAAATGTGAGCCCAGAGTAAGCAGATTTGCACTGGCATTAGTTGTATGGGGGATGTTTTGCATTGGTTCCATGGGACAACATTTAGGATTTTACCAGAGATTAAAAAAGTAATGTCAAGAGACCTCTTTCCCGATTAATGGATATAATCTCCTTTAAAACAATGGGAATGGATTTGCAACAAACATGACAATAATAAAGGTATTGACAAAGAGTCTTATGTACTATCTTCTCAAACACACAAGATATAAACAAACAATCTATTCAGTATACACTATATTAAGTGTGAACTGTAAATTCATGTTTGTATCATGTATGACACATACACATTGCTATTTTTAACCAATCAGATGAACCACCACTCTTTTCCTTTTCGTTGACTTTAAGACTGCATTGTTACATCTTCTGCTTGGTTAGTTAGCAATTTTATTTACTGTCCTTACCAAGAAGAAGAACAACAGAGCTAGAACTTGAGACCTTCCTCCAGGCGGTCTAAAAACGACATGACATGTGAGATTAGGACAGCCAAGGATTTTAGCAGCAACTCCACAACAACAAATATCTCATACTAATGAACAGAAGGATATATTTTCCCTATTGATAAAAAGTGTATGAATAACATGCATTTTTACAGGTTGCAGGCCTGTCAAGCCACCACCTAAGTAGTAGTAGTAGTTGTTGTTCTTTTTCCTCTTATGGACACAAATTTTTAAGTCCTACTCCTCTGTCATTTAGTAACCCATCATCTTGAAACTTGGTAGGGATATAACATGGGCCAACATCAATCCATCTTCGGGCAAAAATTTATTATTATTTCTTTTTTGTATCAGGCTGACTAATTTAATGTGGATTTATTTTTTCTGTAGGTTGTGGTGTTACTAGGGCTGTCAAAATTATCGCGTTAACGGGCGTTAATTGTTTAATTAATCACGTTAAAATATTTGACGCAATTAACGCATGCACTGAATGACCCGCTCGCACATTGCCTCAAACAGATTGCAATGAGGACGTTTATGGACATTAAGAGTGAAGAGAATGCCACCGGCCGCTTGGAGGCAGCGCCGTTCCATACAAATGTTATTTCTTCTAAACGTGGGAGAATTAGTAGTTGTGAGATGTTCATGCTGTATGCAAAATGCAATGCAAATTGCTCCACACATATTTCGGTAAGTTTTCTTTCTTTTAGTGGCAATTATGTCTCTCTTGTTGTATTTTGGGTAAAATATGTACAGAGATATATATTTTATAAAGGCGAGTGGACACAGGCGTTCTTTGGACCGCGCCGTTTATTGGCATATATAATACATATATATATAATGTTCACAAAAAGAAAAGCACTTCAGTCTATAGTGATGAGGCCTTATTCTGACACACAGTTAAACAACAATGCAAAATGAACTGGCATTCCAATACAAAATAGCTATGCAAAATACACGTAAAACTCAGACTTCGGTCACTCTATTTTTATTATTGTTATTTTTATTCTTATTATATTAACTCTACTTTTGATTTAAAATTTTACAAATTTTACTAAAAAACATGAAGAGGGTTTTTAATATAAAATTACTGTAACTTGTAAGTATTACATTTATCTTTTAAGAACTACAAGTCTCTCTATCCGTGGATCGCTTTAACAGAAAGAATGTTTATAATGCCAATTGAGGATTTATTGTTACAATAAACAAATACAGTACTTATGTACAGTATGTTGTATGTATATATCCGCCTTGTGTCTTATCTTTCCATTCCAACAATAATTTACAGAAAAATATGGCATATTTTAGAGATGGTTTGAATTGTGATTAATTACGATTAATTCATTTTTAATCTGTGATTAACTCCATTAAAAATTTTAATCGTTTGACAGACCTAGTTATTACATAACGATAGAGCCCCTTTTAACACCGTTAAAACCCGGGATTTAAACGGGTAGCCTTTAGGAGTGAAAGCAATTTCCCAAGTCTACTGACATGGAGATTACGCGGACATCTAACGGGTCGCGTCTTAGTATTATGTCACCCACTTCACCTTACACAGGAATTTACCGAGATATATGAATTGCTACAGTATCTTGTTGTATTGGTTTTGGAGTCTACTGCTTAATCCAGGGTCGGGTCGCAGGGGCAGCAGCTTTAGCAGGAAAGCCCAAACTTCCGTCTCCCCAGCCACTTCAACTAGCTTCTCCAGCAGGATCCAAAGGCATTCCAAAGCCAGCCGAGAGACATAGTCTCTCCGGTGTGTCCTAGGTCATCCCCAGGGCCTCTTGCCGGTGGGACATGCCCGGAACACCTCTCCAGGGAGACGTCCAGGAGGCATCCGAACCAGATGCCCGAGTCACCACAGCTGCTTCCTCTCAACGCGGAGGAGTAGCGGCTTGACCCTGAGTCCCTCCCGGATGACCGAGCTTCTCTAAGGGAGACCCCGGACACCCTGCAGAGGAAACTCATTTCAGCCGCTTGTATCCAGGATCTTGTTCTTTCGGTCATGACCCACAGCTCGTGACCTTAGGTGAGGGTAGGAACATAGATTGACTGGTAAATCGAGAGCTTCGCCTTTTGGCTCAGCTCCTTCTTTACCACAACAGACCTGTACAGAGACTGCATCACTGAAGATGCTGCACTGATCTGACTGTCGATCTCCCACTCCCTCCTACCTTTACTTGTGAACAAGAGCCCAAGATACTTGAACTCCTCCACTTGGGGCAGAATCTCATCCCCGACCTGGAGAGGGCACGCCACCCTTTTCCGATTGAGGACCATGGTCTCAGATTTGGAGGTGCTGATCTGCATCCTGGTCTCTTTACACTTGGCTGCCAACTGCTCCAGTGAGAGTTGGAGATCACAGCTTGATGAAGCCAATAGCACCACATCTTATGCAAAAAGCAGAGATGGAATGCTGAGGCCACCAAACCGGACCTCCTCAACGCTTCGGCTGTGCCTAGAAGTTCTGTCCATAAAATTTATGAACAGAATCGGTGACATAGGGCAACCTTAGCAGAATCCACGCTTTACTGACTGGCGAACAATTTATGGTTTTGGAGTCCTGGAGGTCATGAGTGAAACCAAATTACGGTGTAGTTTGCCTTTCACCTGAAGTTAAGTGTAACAGGCTCAAGCACCCTGAAATCCTGAATAGATGAAGCGGTGTTGACAAGGAGAGCGTGTGTGAGTGAAGGTCATGTATTGGAAGCCAATGGTTTAACCATGTTTTAGTTGTTTAAAAAATATTATTATTAGGGCTGTCAAAATTATCGCGTTAACGGGCGGTAATTAATTTTTTTAATTAATCACGTTAAAATATTTGACGCATTTAACGCACATGCCCCGTTCAAACAGATTAAAATGACAGCACAGAGTCATGTCCATTTGTTACTTGTGTTTTTTTAGTATTTTGTTGCCCTCTGCTGGCGCTTGGGTGCGACTGATTTTATGGGTTTCGGCACCACGAGCATTGTGTAATTATTGACATCAACAATGGCGAGCCACTAGTTTATTTTTTTATTAAAAATGTTGTAAATTTTTTTTAAACGACAACATTAAGAGGGGTTTTAATATAAAATTTCTATAACTTGTACTAACATTTATATTTTAAGAACTACAAGTCTTTCTATCCATGGATCGCTTTAACAGAATGTTAATAATGTTAATGCCATCTTGTTGATTTATTGTTATAATAAACAAACACAGTACTTATATACAGTATGTTGAATGTATATATCCGTCTTGTGTCTTATCTTTCCATTCCAACAATAATTTACAGAAAAATATGGCTTATTTTATAGATGGTTTGAATTGCGATTAATTACGATTAATTAATTTTTAAGCTGTGATTAACTCGATTAAAAATTTTAATCGTTTGACAGCCCTAATTATCATTTTTTTAAATCCTCAAATACCATTTGGTGTTTAACACCTCGTATAATGGTGGTTTTAAAACTGGCCGAAATGCACTATTCGTCAAAACACATGTACATGTGTGCATATACATGTACTATATAGGTATTTATATGGATATATGTATGTAATGTGTATGTGTATGTCTATGTACGATATGTGCATTTATATGTAGATTTGTGTGTATATGTGTGTGGATAGGGTGGGGGAGCGGTGGGTGGGTGGATGTAGGTTTTCTTTCTTTGTTTGATATTGTTATTATTTTTTTTTTTTTTGGCGGAAAACACTCAGGTGACTTGAAGTTCCGCTCTGAGACCCCCAATTTGGCCAAATTTCAAAATAGTCCTCTATGCATGTGTGATACATCATTGGAAAGCTTAAAATCTCAATTTTCTGGGGGAAGAACATTTTTGAACAGGAGAGCATTTTGAAGAATTTTTTTTTCCCCAAACAGCAAAATCCTAACTGGAGGTGAGAGCACGCGAGAGCATAATTAAAGACGCCATGATTTTAACGAGATATTATTGCACACTTACCTCTTCTCGAGCCAAAAACTCCATGTAGCATGTATCACTGAGTGTCAAGACACAGCTGTGAATGGCCACAGCTGGATTTTTGGGGGATTTTATGGGTGAAACATGGTAATAGAACAAGGGTCGCGATGCAGAAATCGCAAACATCAAGGAGTGGTCGAGATTTTGTTTTTCCATATATTTACCCTTTAAATTCTTTTTTTTAAATCAATGTTTCTTTGTTTGGATCGATTATTTACTATCTAACATATCGGAGAAAATGTAACAATAACAAAAAAAAAAAAAGGAAAAAAATACAACTAAGCGATAGTTATGAGGTAGATATCCGTGACTTATTTACAGACACCATTTTTTTCATTGTGACGTAATTTGTTTAAAAAATTATTCACCCGCAACTTTTAAAGTCGTTTTTTTTTTTTTTTTTTTTAAACAAAATATTAGACATCGATTCATGATTCTAAGCTAAAAATGACAGACATTTTGAATAATAAATATAATTACTTACCTTCTTTTTATGGCTGGGTTGAAAAAAATAAGCGGTTGCGCGATGTCTGTAAACGGGGGTTTCCAGGGTAAAACGAACAAATTAAAAATAGTTCGGGGGCTTAATGCGCCATGAATCTGCTATGGTAGCATATAGACATATTGTTCAATCAAACACAAGTGTTGTTTTGGCTTAAAATACAACAGTTTATTTTAAAGACCGATACAAGAGCAAAAACTGCTTTTTCAGTCTTGTCTGTTTTCCGCCATGTGTTTTTGGTGGTGATGTGAGCAGTGGTGTAAATGTTTTGCATGGAGGTTGAATTGACTCCGAGAAGAGTAGCTGTACTTGTTACAGCTAATGGAGATCAAAATAAATTAGGGTGACCATATTTTGATTTCCAAAAAAGAGGACACTCAGCTTGGCCTCAAGATACTTGAATTTTACTCGAAGTTCACTCAAAGATGCCTATATCACTTTAATATATTTAAAGTGTGCCCCTCACTCTGGATGGAAAAATGCAGTTTGAAAAAAACTAAATAATGACTTTAAAAAAAAAAAAAAAAATATATATATATATATATATATATATATATATATATATATATATATATATATATATATATATATATATATATAATTTTTAAAAATTTATTAATTACATTAAAAATATATATATATTTATAATGCAGACCCATAGAAATGTAGTCCAGTCAATCCACATACACACAGTAGGCTATGTGCCAACTAAACATTTTTATAAATTACTATCACGACAATTGTCCTTGACAAATTGTTATTCCCATTCAATTGATATGCTCATTCAATGTTCTAGATTGCACACAAACAAAAATCGAAATAAACTGACAAACTATTCAACCAGCATTTTTCCAAACGTAGCAGTTCAAAACTACGTTTCCCATAATGCCTAGCGCGGTTTAGCTTACTGATAGCTAGCTGAGGAAAAAAAATCAAACTTTGCTATAAAAGTTTACAATCATCGGCAGCGCAACGATGCGACACCAAATGGGATTTTACAGTCAAAGCTCCGACAGAAGTCAACAGTTGCCATTATATACGTATTGCAAAAAAACTTAACAACTGGGCAGGCGTTGTGGCCAAATCATCAACCCAGTAGATGGCGGTAATGCCTCACGATCGGGGTAAACCGCCAACAAAAACAAGAAGAAGTACTCCTTCCCTCCCTACTGCTAGGAGCCATGTCATTGCAGGCAGGTGCTGCCACCCAGCGGCCGGAGGGATTCTCTTCTAATTGGTCCCATGAAAAATCATAAAAACCGGACATTTTTATGAATTTATAAAACCCGACCGGACGACGAGGATACTACGTGAAACTAGGACTTGTAAGGCAAAAAAGGACGTTTGGTCACCCTAAAATAAATACAAATACAAACACCGGCCACTGATTGGAAGTACAGTATATAAACTTAGAACATGCTCAGACAGCTCTAAAAAAAATTGAAAATAAAAATCTGGGAAATTTGCTCTAAAATTAGGATAAGCGGTTCAGAAGATGAATGACTGAATCGCAACTACTACTGTACAACAAAAGCAAACGTAGAGCACATAAGTAAATAGATGCGTATGCGCCATTTTCTGCGCAGCTGTGATCCGCCTCAACTTTGACTGATGACACCCGGAAGCAACAGGACGGCGGCGTGTGAGTAAGCAAACCGGCATTGGAACTGGGCAGATTTTTGCGACTCATCTCACAAATGTGGAGTTCTTGTCATCTCGGGGTATCTCCGCTTTAGTAACGTAAGTGGCTGCACGACTGTGTGCAAAAAGACAAACTCAATAGTAACACAAGGCATGTCGATAGTTTGATGGTGGTCAAAGTCGGCCACGTGTGGATACATTCCTGTGCTCTGTTGTTGACGCCGCAGCAGTTAATATTACACGATTTGTCACTGAAATCTATGGGTTGCTTTTGGTGACCTCTTCTTGATATTCGTATTACACTTTGGCTCTAAAACTCCATATTCAATGTCCAGCGATTGTCGTTCGGTTGTTTGGTTACTGAAGTTATTTTGACTTTGATTTTAATTTCCCTCTCCAAATATGAGATAACGGTTAATAATACGGCTCGTTTGTTTTCAGAAATGGGTGATTTCTGAAAGCTGCTCCAAATTACTACTATATGATTTATTCATACATGCTTGCTTTCCCCCCTTTTATTTGTCCACTGTTTGATTTTCGTAAATTTGTTTATTGGACAGTAGTGCTGCAACGATTAATCGATTAACTTGAGCAATTCGATGAGGGGGAAAAAAGCTTCGAATCAAATTTAGCTGCTTTCAGTATTTGTTTAATTAAAGTATTGTTAAAATGGTTTTGAAAGTGTTTGCATTTAGTTTTATTGTTTTGGGTGGATACACTGCCATCTAGTGGCAACAGTGAATTTGATATAACTCATTTAACATGGCAGAATTCAGTTGCTTCCTGTTAAGACCAACATAAACTAAGTTTTTTTTTTTTTTTTTATACATTCGTCATTTAGTTTATTGGTATTTTTAGTCGTTTTTTGTGGGAATAGATGTTTGAATGATTTGTTAAGAGCATTGTAAAAAAAAAAAAAAAAAAACGTTACCGTTGCATCGCATTTAAGCAAGCGGACTTTTGCAATGCAAGTTGGCCAATTGTTCTTCTGTTGTACTTAGGTCCTCATTTATTTATTTTTTATACAGTTTGAGGCAAAGCTCAGGTATTTCAATTAATTTCTGAATGAAAGTGCAATTCTACATAGTTTGAAGAAACACTCTGGAATTTTATTTTGAAATCGCGTGTAACGCTCTTTTGCAATCTTCGGGGGATGGCGTGGCTCAGTGGTAGAGTAGCTAGGTTGTGGGTACGATTCTCTGCCCTGATGAACTCGCCTAAGTATCCTTGAGCAAGCTACTGAACCCCACATTGCTCCTAGTGTTGCGTCACCAGTAGGTAGATGGCGATGTATTGGAAAGCGCCTTGAGCGCCTTGAAAGTTGGAAAAGCGCTATACAAGTGTAACACCATTACTACCATTACTTCTGAATTTTTTTCTGCAATGCATTAAATGTTTCTAATCCGATGACTTGATTATTCGAACTAACTAATTGGTAGATTAATTGACTTCTAAAATAATCAATAGCTGCTGCCCTATTAGACAGATAAATAGGTTTTCCAGTTCCTACTGTGCCAATCTGCGCAGACATGAATGTATTGTATGCTCAAAAATGTAGTTATGTAATACTGCATGTATTTTTTTATTTTCTATTTACTTATTTTTTTTTCATGTATGTTCACTTTACCTATATCATATAAAATAAATTGTTTTTCCAGTTGTTGTTGTCCGCTAACTGCTTCAATTGGAGACTGGAGCTTAAAAAATATGGCCTAAAATCCATTTGTTTTGGTTGATTAATTTTTACTGTATGTCAAGGATGGCTGATTCAGGCACAGGTGATTCCAGTGGTCATCACATGCCACCACCAGGAAGGGGTGGGAGGGGCCAACTGATGGGCCGCCGAACACCTGCTACCATCTCTGCAGGCCGCCTTCCCGCAATGCGTTCCAGAGATCTTACCCTGGGGGGAGTGAAAAAGGTCTGTGCCCCAAAATACTTGAAATAAGATACTCTTTTCTGCTTCTTTCTATAAGCTCCTGTTTTTTATCTTCCCTCTAGAAAACATTTACACCAAACATTATTGGCCGCAAAGTTAGAGAAGAGTAAGTTCACAATAGTTCCAAGTCCACAATATGGTCTGAAACTGACTGTTGATAATGCTTTTAAGTGCCAAAGATGATGGCGGGCAAAGGAGGGAGAGGAAGGATACACCCCGGGGCAGAGGTCCAAGAGAGCGAGGCCGAGGCAGGGGTAGGGGTTACCCAGAGACCATCCAGTCCCACTCCATTTTTGAGCAGGGTCCAGCAGAATTGTCCATCAGAAAAAAAGGTAAGCACATATCTTTTGTAACTACTACTCCGTTGGATGGGATCGTAAAGTAACTTTGTTTATTACAATAGGTTATGAAAGTGAACGAGATGCCCCAAGCACAGGTCCATCACCCATCATCAATATTAAAAAAGAGAATAGAGAAACTGAGGAAGAGACCAAAGCAATAATTCGGAAGCTGGAACAAGATAGTGTGATTATCCTTTAATAGTCATATTGATTACTTTTACTGTTTGTCTCTTTGATTTACCCCAATGCATTTTCAGTTCATAGATGATCCATTTCTGAAGAGCGAACAGAGGAGCTGCCCGGTTCAACTTCCTCTTGCTGTGTCAGGATGGGGGTTCCAGCAGGAATTTAGTGCTCCGAAAATAAAAATTGAGAAAATGGACGAAGATGACCCGATGGAACCTGCATTAGAAAGTACTTTCATACTTCTATACACTTTATTGAAGATCTCATAAAGTATTTAGGTTCCATTAACCGCCCTGAAAAGTTGAATTAAAGCTACTCATCCACGATATAGAGACACAATCAAGTCACAAATGTTTGAATACACTCATCACTCAGTCAAATTAGTGTACCCAACAGTGAAGATACCAAACTGGAGTGACAGTTACTGTGGCTGTTAAGCCCCTCCTCTTTTGCCCCTTATAGCCCATAAGATTCTCCAAATAATTTTGTAGAATGCGCTTGACTTTTTTTTCCTCATTATTATATTGAGCATTTACATCAATGTTGTGTCACTAATTAAACTCAATTCAGGAATATTATCAACAGTAACCTCTTGCCTGAACGTTTAAGAATACAGTACAGTATTTGTAGACTCACTTCTCCTTATCTCCACAAGGGGGTGCAAATTCCCCGTAATATGCCACGATAAATGGCCATTTCACTTTTTTCCCCAGAATATATTGCTCATTAAAAAAAAGGTTGTAATAAAACCACGTGGTATGTAAACTGTGTGAAATACGTAACTAGCTGAATCTTTTATTTTTAGTAAAAGAGGAGGACGCAGAAATAAAGAAGACAGAGTCTACTTTCAAGCCACCTCCACTCCCTGAACCGGACGTTCTGCCGGATCTTCTTCACAGGTGGAGTCTGAGCAAAGGCGAGGAACTGTTCTTCATGCAGCTGCCCGACACGTTGCCTGGCCAGCCGCCTACCAAAGAGTACAAGCCAATAAAAACCGAGGTGCAGTCAGAGGATGGTCAGTCTGTCCTCCTCAAAACAGAGTCTCAGGTAGTTAAAGATCATCACTAAATAGAAATACAATTATACAGTTTTGTTTACGTATACTTTGATTGTTTGCCTCAGGAGGAGAAAAATGAAGATGACAGCTGTCATTTAAAAGATTTGCGAGAGGGTTATGTTGGAAAGATGCTGGTACGAAAGTCCGGTAGGGTGCAGCTCATAATGGGACAGGTCACACTGGATGTCTCCCTTGGAGCCTCATGCTCTTTCCTTCAGGTATGACAGAAGATGGTTTGTTCTGTTTGGCACCTGCTGCATCTTCTACTCCTCCATTGTTTAATTATAAAACCAGTCTGGTAAAACTCCACCCCATGTTTGTCTTTTTAATTTCTTGCAGGAACTGGTTTCTGTTGACACTGAAGGACGAACAGGTGACTTGACTGTTTTGGGGAATGTGAAACACAAAATGGTTTGCTCACCAGACTTTGAATCACTGCTGGAGAGTAGGTGATGATCATTGACACCCTTCAAGGTTATGATTTGCCTTGCCATGCCATATGAAAGTGTGCAAAAACACTAAACTTAAGACTAAAGCATATTCATTTAGTGCTTTGCCATTTTTTCAGTTATATAAGACGACACTGACTCTATAATAATTTAACTGTACATGGATGTAAATGTGTGAATAAAAGTTTTCTTTATAAAAAATAGTTTTTTGTTTTAATGCAAATAAAATGTATCGGTTTTCCTCAGTAATAGGTAAAGTAGTAAACTAGTAAAGTTTTTCACTTTTGGTCAATTATAGCGACGCCGGTGGACAAAAGCGGTAGTGTTTTTCCTTAAGGAAGACTGTGTTTCCTACGAGGACCAGCACACACCCACAAAGTGTCGTAAAATCATCAATCGATCAAAAATCAATGTCCCCGGTGCCTGCAGATGGATTAAACATTTCTGTTTCCAGCGGCTGTGTGAGGGATGAATAGTAATAAGGTAATGAATCCAATCGTGGATAAACAATAGCATATAGCGGCTAGCAACTGTGTGGTTTAGTGTGGCTGCGCTTATGAGTTCGGTTGATGTGGCGAATGAAAGCCGGGCTTTTTTTTTCCCTCCGCAGACAAAACTTTTTGTCTCTTTTGTTGCTCTGCCATCGACTTCTGTTTTTATAATGAAGGAGGAAGTGACGTATACCGTAAAGCAGTCAGCACATTTGTAGTTTATTTTGTGTGGCAGGGTTCCTGCCACCCCTCCTCAAAGTTAATTAGTGCCGGTGAAAGTGATACAGACCCCCTCATGATATAAAAGAGGTGTCATTCAACTAGTCGTCAATTGACATTAACAAATGTTATGAAAATATTTTATAAAGGTTGAAAAATTAGAGTATTGCTTTAAGTCATTCACTTGCATTGACAATCATCCATCCACCCATCAAAAATGTTTGCAACAATGTTGTACTAAGCAGTTACTGAAGATTATTTCGAGGGAGGCGAAATTTATGGGCACTACAGCTCGGCTGATGTCTCAGAAATATGGGGTCACTTCAGTAACATGCATGTGAATACCATTACGCGTTCCAAAATAGTCATACAATACAGTGATCCCTCGCTACTTCGCACTTCAAACTTGGCGCCCTCTGTCCTTCACGGATTTTTTTTCTATTAGAAAAAAATAAATAAATACAGATGAGCTGTCCTGAGGCGATCGCGTAGTCTCACTCTCGCTCCCTCCCTCTTCTTGCTTCTTGTTCGTCAGGTACTGCGGCACTGCATTGGAGTTGCTTATTAACGTTAACGATGTTGACAGATGTTTGTTTTTGATCTTGCCAGAGTCACGGGCTTCAAAAGTGCCGCACGCGTCAATCATCGTTTAACTAGTTAAACAGTTGCTGTGGCAACTCATTGTGAGAGGATTTGTGGCAACTAGAAGTGTGCGAAATTTGAGATTTTTAGATTATTAGCAATTCAGCCGTGGAAGATTCGAGAAAGATTCACAAACATCCAAATTCCGATTATTGAAATATGTTAAGCAGAACTAAAACACAGCGCTGTCTTTGGGTCGCAATGAGGAATGGACAGAGAGTAAACAACATGCTTGTCATTACCCGGGTAATGACAATGCTCAACACAAAGCTCTGGCTCAACTCATGCCGATAGATTTAAAAAAAAAAAAAAAAAACAATAATACCTAACTGCTGCAACCTACGTCCACATCATGCTACGGTAGATAATAGATATCTTATGTATATAGATGCAAAATGACAGACTCGGCGGCGTTAGCAGCACATGTATAGAAAAATAGATGCGAAATGACAGACTTGCCGGCGTTAGTAAACAACCGCCATCTTAAAGCAGTAGACTTCCCAGGAAGGCTGTTGTAGCGAACCTTCCTCGCGAACCTAATTAACTTTATATCCAAAATACTCCTAAATCTTGACTTGAATCTATCTTTGAAACAGTTTTAAAACTTTCACATGTTGAAAGTAGACAGAAGGGAAATTATGGAATAACGGGAGCAATTTTAACAACTAACTTCATTCACAGCATGAAATTAATTGAATGTAGTTTAAAGCTGCTGATACACAATGCGGACTTGTGTATTTTATATACTGTTTTGAACTGTTAACTTCATACTGAAATTGTCGTTCATTTAAGCCTGAGAGGCTTTTTGTACAATTTTTGTAACTAATGTACGAAACATTAAAAGCAGCTAACAGCTTGGGGGGGGGGGGGGGGTCATCAATAATCGATTTATAATCGAATCGTAGCCTCTGAATCGAAATCGAATTGTTAGGTGCCCAAAGATTCCTACCTCTAGTGGCAGTGTTCGAGGCAGCCGGATGTTCGTGGCAGTAAACTCCACATGTTAAAAGTGATCCTCAGCAGATTGTAATTTCCACATGTCACTCCAAGAGTAACAGCCAAAGGAGGTAACAGAAGCCTTTAATAAAGCCAAGCATTTTTCTACTACAGTACTTTGTTCTTGTTTAACAATAATTTTGGTAGGACAGTAACATGTTTAAAACTTTTCCTAATTATTACATTTGAAGTGCTTAAAACAATTTATTAAAATATATATGGTGGAAAACAGACAAGGCTGAAAAAGCAGTTTCTGCTCTTGCACCCCTCTTTAAAATAAACTGCTGTATTTTAAGCCAACATAACTGTTGTTTGACAGAACGATGTGTCTATCTGCTGCCATAGCAGGTTCATGGCGCATTAAGCCCCCGAAATTTTTTTAATTTGACCGTTTTACCCTGGAAACCCGTTTACAGACGTCGCGCAACTGCTTTTGTTTCAACCCAGCCATAAAAAGAAGCTCAGTAATTATATTTATTATTTGAAACATCTATCATTTTAAGCTGAGAATCATTCATTGATGTCTAATATTTAGTTTAAAAAAAAAAAAAAAACTTAAAAAAATTATTCATTCTCATATTCTAAACTTTTAAACAAATTACATCACGATGAAAAAAAGTGTCTTTAAAAAAGTCACGGATATCTACCACATAACTATCGCTTAATTGTATTTTTTTTTACCGTCGCATTTTCCCAGATATTTAGATGATAGATAATCGATCCAAACAAAGAAAAATTGGGGGGAAAAAACATTTAAAAGGGTAAATATTTGAAAAAGAAAATCTCGACCACTCCTGGATGTCTGCGATTTCTGCATCGCGACCCTTGTTATATTACCGTGTTTCAACCATAAAATCCCCCAAAAATCCTGTAAGCGATTATATCTAATTGAAATCATGGCGTCTTTAATTATGCTCTCTCATGCTCTTACCTCCAGTTAGGGCAGTGGTGTCCAAATTATTCCACATAGGGCCGCAGTTGGTGCGGGTTTTTGTTCAAACCCATCATTACAACCTTTCACCAATCTGGTGTCTCACAAGTGTAATCAGTTGATTTCAGTCAGGTGCTGCTTGTTTTAGCACAAACTGCATTGGTTAAACTGTCTGTGCTCGATTGGTAGGAACAAAAACCAGGACCCACAGCGGCCTTTGAGGACAGGTTTGGACACCCATGAGTTAGGGTTTAAATTTAAATGCCCTCCTGTTCAAAACTTTTCTTCCCCCAGAAAATTGAGATTTTAAGTTTTCCATTGATGTATCACACATGCATATCGGACAATTTTGAAATTTGCCAATTTGGGGGTCTTAGAGCAGAACTTCAAGTCACTTGAGTGTTTTCCGCCATGTACATTTTTTTAAAGAAATTATACTTTGGGAAAAAGAAGTGAAAAAAGATTTCTTATATATAATTCTTTCAAATGCTAAATCTCAATAAATACAATGAACACACTTTTTGATGGAGGGGGGAAGGTGCGTTACTTCGCGGTTTTTTACTAATCGCGGCGCGTTCTGGTCCCCATTAACCGCGAAAAACGAGGGCTCACCATTCTATCAGCCATCATGTCGTAGCCATGTAGTAGACCGTTGTAACCAGGGTGTGTCGCTGTAGAGCTGGGCATGCCTGCCTGGGACTGGTTGTTCAAACACCCAGCTCCGCTTCTACTAGTGGCCTGTTGTCTAATCACGTTGTTCGCCGGGTGGAGTTTGGCTTCAGTGTGCAGGACAAAGACGAGATGTACTGCTGTCTCTACTGCAGGTGGGTCTGTCAGCCATTATATCACTCCTCTTTGCATGTCTTCTTGATAGCTACCGCTCGAGCGCTCAATAAACATATCATCCACGCTGACAACAAAAGCTTGGCTCAGCACTTCATCCTCAATCGGGGCCGATAGCAAAAGCTAATACGAAGAAAGCACGCTTTGGATAAAACCCAATGTAGCATATGGCTCTCACTGTAGTTCAAGGTGTACTTATGATGGCTTAGTGGACACATTAGTTTCTTGAACAGCATGTGCCAGTGCTTAAGATCCACAATTAACGGTGGTGCTATGTAGAATTTGCGTGTCAAGTGTTAGCTTAGTGCCTGTTGTTGAAGAAGCTAGCTGTGTTCGGAGCTTGTCGTCAATCGTCTCGCTGAATCACCAGCGAAGGAGAAGTGGGCCTCTGACAAACTATTAACGCCTTCACAGCCATTGACGGTGATAGACGTCCAATTCATGTTTTGGACCCTAACAGTTCATATGTATTGGACGTCTATCGACGTCAATGGCAGTGAATGAGTTAAGTACTCAAACCTTGTTAAGTCTACTAGGAATGCAAGTTTTGCCAAGATTACCAACTAGCTAATCGCAGTGCACACGTCGCTGTTGACAGCGACTGATGAAGCGACTGTAACAAATAACAATCATTCAGACTGTAGATATATTGTCATAATCTTCATATTTTTATTCTTTCCAGGCCAGCTTCCCTCTGAGAAACAGAGCTGGTTCCTCACCACAGGCGAGAAATCTGCTGAGTCCAGCTGTTTTTTTTTTTTTACATCCTCCCAATGGGACATTTACTATAGCTGCAAGGACATCTGGGTTTTAACAAATCACGACTGATGGAAGGAGTTTCTTCTTTAATGTTGCCCATGATGGCAGTGTTAAGATGATCCTCGATTCTCTATGCAGTGAGAGGAAGCTCCATCTTATGAAGACCTTGTGTTGACACCAGATAAGGGCCGGTTGGGGCCAAGGAGTGGAGCTCGAGACTTGTACTCCACCCGTCTGACTTGGATCCGGAAGACATCCGCACTCGGCTTTCTTCATCATGGAGCTGTTTTTTAATCCCTTTGACAGCTTGGTGTGTATCCTCCTGGGTATCTCCTTCACTGTGTGGTTCACACTACTGCTTGTCTTCATACTCGTGCCCGCCATCTTCGGGGTGTCCTTTGGGATCAGACGTGTATATATGAAGTCATTGTTAAAGATATTTGAGGTAAGAGCTTTAATCTAAATTTTGTACTCAGGAAACAAAGACCTTTCTGAAACTGTCACATAAAATAAGTATATTAGTACATATGTTTTGAAAATATTAATTGCGGTGCTTGTACTTGCACTATTAGGAAGCATGCAATCACGGGTAATGGGGTTTCAGTGGTGGATATGGATTAACATTGCAGCCAGCTGTTATGTAACCAGGGGGGTTGTAGTGCGTCACTAACTATAGTCTGTCAAAGGTCCAGCTGCTTTAAATACATCTTACTGTCACCTTCCTCTGTAAAAAGATTAATATGCTTACATGGGTTTTCTGTTACACTCGCTCTGGCCAAGATTCTTTCGATATATTCTTGAAGAAAACTGGTACAAGCTGGAGCAGATTGTGAAACAAATAAACCGGTCGCAATTTGTGGAGATTTCCTGAGTTTAAAATTCCTGGAGCAAAAATTACGAATGTGGAAATTGTCAAAAGGTCACAAGCTGTAAAAAGACGAATCAAGATTTCAAAGCTTGTTCAAGTTTGTTACTGGATTTTTCTTCTCATCATGTCATTGAAAAGTGTGACATATTTATGATCTAAATTAATTGCCCTGTGGGAATTGCCATTTATTTATTTAAAAAAAAAAAAAAAAAAAAAAACAAGCTTTCAAATGTAAGTTATAATGCCACTCATTATTCCCCTGTGCCGGAGGATAATTCCTGCATTTTTGGTCTTTCCTGCTTGACAGTCACAGAATTTGCTCAGAATTGGCATGTTAAATGGATCCCACATTATTACATTCAGTTATCATACATATCTGCGGCTGCTGTCATGCCTTCCCGTTTTATCGTCTCGTGAACTTTATTTTGGCTCAAACTAAAGAGAACATTGTGTACTTTTGCTCTGAGCAGAAGTAACTCCCTGTTTTTAGACCTATAGTGTCTTTTATGATACGTTCTGGTAATATTCTGTACAGACAAAATGTCTTTGGGGGGGACATGGGGGTAAAGAGAAGTACCCTGACAACAACAAAGTGACAGCAGCAAGGTTGGTCTAAAAAAAAAACGTCTCAAACCTTCCTGCTTTCTAGAATGGACTTTGTTTTGAAGTAGTGTAGTGAACAATGCATACATACTTTCAACCTAATCTTTTGGAAGTGTATAAAGTAGGGCTGTCAAACAATTAAAAATTTTAATTGCGTTAATCACAGCTTAAAAATTAATCAATCGTGATTAATCGCAATTCAACCCATCTATAAAATATGCCATATTTTTCTGTAAATTTTTGTTGGAATGGAAAGATAAGACACAAGTCGGATATATACAGTGGGGCAAATAAGAATTTAGTCAACCACTAATTGTGCAAGTTGTCCCACTTGAAAATATTAGAGAGGCCTGTAATTGTCAACATGGGAAAACCTCAACCATGAGAGACAGAATGTGGAAAAAAAACAGAAAATCACATTGTTTGATTTTTAAATAATTTATTTGCAAATCATTGTGGAAAATAAGTATTTGGTCAATACCAAAAGTTCATCTCAATACTTTGTTATGTACCCTTTGTTGGCATTAACGGAGGCCAAACGTTTTCAGTAACTATTCACAAGCTTTTCACATACTGTTGCTGGTATTTTGGCCCATTCCTCCATGCAGATCTCCTCTAGAGCAGTGATTTTTTTGGGGGGGGGCTGTTGTTGGGCAATACGGACTTTCAACTCCCTCCACAGATTTTCTATGGGGTTGAGATCTGGAGACTGGCTAGGCCACTCCAGGACCTTGAAATGCTACTTACGAAGCCACTCCTTTGTTTCCCTGGCTGTGTGTTTGGGATCATTGTCATGCTGAAAGACCCAGCCACGTCTCATCTTCAATGCCCTTGCTGATGGAAGGAGATTTTCACTCAAAATCTCTTGATACATGGCCAGATTCATTCTTTCCTTTACACAGATCAGTCGTCTTGGTCCCTTTGCAGAAAAACAGCCCCAAAGCATGATGTTTCCACCCCCATGCTTTACAGTGGATATGGTGTTCTTCAGATGCAATTCAGTATTCTTTGTCCTCCAAACACGAGAACCTGTGTTTCTACCAAAAAGTTCTATTTTGGTTTCATCTGACCATAACACATTCTCCGAGTACTCTTCTGGATCATCCAAATGCTCTCTAGCGAACCGCAGACGGGCCTGGATGTGTACTGGGTTCAGCAGGGGGACACGTCTGGCACTGCAGGATTTGAGTCCCTGGCGGCGCATTGTGTTACTGATAGTAGCCTTTGTTACTGTGGTCCCAGCTCTCTGTAGGTCATTCACTAGGTCCCCCGTGTGGTTCTGGGATTTTTGCTCACCGTTCTTATCATTTTGACGCCACGCGGTGTGATCTTGCATGCAGCCCCAGATCGAGGGAGATTATCAGTGGTCTTGTATGTCTTCCATTTTCTAATATTTGCTCCCACAGTTGATTTCTTTACACCAAGTGTTTTACCTATTGCAGATTCAGTCTTACCAGCCTGGTGCAGGTCTACAATTTTGTCTCTGATGTCCTTCGACAGCTCGTTGGTCTTGGCGATAGTGGAGTTTGGAGTGTGACTGACTGAGGTTGTGGACAGGTGTCTTTTATACCGATAATGAGTTAAAACAGGTGTCATTAATACAGGTAATGAGTGGAGCCTCGTTAGAATAAAGTTGGACCTCTTTGACAGCCAGAAAACTTGCTTGTTTGTGATGACCAAATACTTATTTTCCACTCTAATTTGGAAATCTTTAAAAATCAATGTGATTTTCTGTTTTTTTTTTTTTTTTTTCACATTCTGTCTCTCATGGTTGAGGTTTACCCATGTTGACAATTACAGGCCTCTCTAATCTTTTCAAGTAGGAGAACTTGCACATTTGGTGGTTGACTAAATACTTATTTGCCCCACTGTGCATTCAACATACTGTACATAAGTACTGTATTTGTTTATTATAACAATAAATCAACAAGATGGCATTAACATTCTGTTAAGGCGATCCATGGATAGACTTGTAGTTCTTAAAAGGTAAATGTTAGTACAAGTTATAGAAATTTTATATTAAAACCCCTCTTAATGTTTTCGTTTTAATAAAATTTGTAAAATTTTCAATCAAAAAATACTAGTAACTAGTAAAAACTAGTAGCTCGCCATTGTTGATGTCAATAATTACACAATGCTCATGGTGCTTAAACCCATAAAATCAGTCGCACCCAAGCGCCAGCAGAGGGTGACAAAACAAACACAAGTAACAAGTGGACATGACACATTGCTGTCATTTTAATCTGATTGAGCAGGGCATGTGCGTTAATTGCGTCAAATATTTTAACGTGATTAATTAAAAAAAAAAAAAAAAATTACCGCCCGTTAATGCGATAATTTTGACAGCCCTAGTATAAAGAAAAAAATATTTTGTCCAAAATGTAATTGGACATCATACTTACATGTTTAGATGTGACTAATCAACATTAAAACAATGTTTGAAATATTCTGTACTAATCTGTTGTAGTGGGCTACAATAAGGATGGAGAGAGGAGCCAAAGAAAAGAATCACCCCTTGTATAAACCCTACTCAAACGGTATGTTAAAATATTTTTGGTAATCATTCTGTGTTCATTCTCCATGTCAGTATTTCTGATATCTCCATCTTCTTGACGGCTCTAGCTATCATTGCGAAACATCCTACTTCCTTGGAAGAAGAGATCAAGGAGATTCGGCGCAGTGGCAGCAACAAAGACCTGGACTCTGCACCCGAGTTTGAGATGTCGGACATCTTCTATTTTGCTCGAAGAGGAGTGGAGAGCATCATGGATGATGAGGTCACCAAGCGGTTCTCTGCAGAAGAGTTGGAGTCTTGGAATCTGCTGACACGGAGCAATTACAACTTCCACTATATCAGCCTGAGGCTGACTGTGCTATGGGGATTGGGCCTTCTCATTCGCTATGGCATCCTTTTACCTCTCAGGTATTACTCTACAAATAACAATATTTATTCAATTATTGTTTTGTGATGCATGCTTTTATTTTGGCACAGGAAACATAGAGCAGTTAGTACTTCCACACGCGAGTAAGAGCGCATGTACGCACGACGAAGAACATATTTGCACACAAAAAGAAGAGCGCACGTGCACACACACACGAAGAAAGCCCGCAACTGAATTAGAGAGGGGAAAGAAAGCTTGCACGCACAATAGTTGCTTGTGAGGCATCCACAGAGGCAACACCTGTGTATAACACCTTTTGTACTATTTATTGTGCATTTTCGATTGTGGTCGAATACTTCGGGCGGGTGTGTGATTGTTTTTAATAATGTGTGGGCGCCAACTAATACATACTAATCGTTTGTGTAGATTGTTATTGCTGTATCAGCAGCTAGTTATAAATGCAAATTTGAATTGCTATTATTGAAGATGAAAAATGAGATTTAATTTCGTTTTTATTTTACTTTCATTCTGCAAGTGTTAATATTATGAGCAGCTGAATAAAGTCAGCCAGCCAAGCGGACGTCTGACATTGTCATTTTCGATCTTGGCTCGCTGTTTTTACCTAGGACTTAGCTCCAAAATCTTGGCGAGGATGGTACAGTGACGTATAATATGTTTTTTGATAGTTATTTTGATATTTGTGGAGTATTGAAAGGATTAATTCCGTCTGACGCGTCGCCAGCGTAGGAACGGAACTCGTTCGTAACCTGGGGACTACCTGTACTGAAAACTTGCCAACAAGACAACATGTCAATGCAAATCTGAATCTTAATCGTCACACTTCCACAGGGTTTTAGCCACGTTTCCATATTTGAATTGCACACTTAAGACTGATTTGTGCTTCCGCGTAGCGCTTACAGCGGACCTATGCTGTTAACGCAGACCCGATTTACGACCCTAAATCGTAGCCTGATTTGCACCGCCAAAAAAATACTGACTACGCGTCACATCAATGCCGAAGGACTGTGATTGGTCCGCTCAGAACGTTGATTCCTGTTCAGCACAACAACACCAACCATTTTCAAACATTGAAAAATGTCTTCTGCATGGCCTACGCTTTAACATTTGTGCTAACAACATTTGTTGTTCAATATTAGCTGCAGCTGCAAGTACATACGTTCCATCTCTGTTGCCATTGCTGTCAATGACTGGAAGAAAACTAAAGGAAATCAACAATAGTCCCCCAAAAACGTACAAAGACAAAGCCACATCCCTCGAGTGGCATGACGGTGAATTACAGAGAAATGCGTTCCCTCAACACAGAACTTCCAATGCGCAATGACGGCGTTGGTGGAACGAAGAAGCACAAATCAGACTTTAGACTAGTGTTGACGCTCTGCAGATTCTAATAGGGTCCAGTACGGTACTTTGGTGTCTTTGACCAATACAATACTGTACTAGCGGTATACTGAGCATTAATTTACTTGACCTCAGTTACTGGCCTTGGGTAAATCTTGTGAAGTCAGATGGTTAATGCAAATCATCTAACATTTATCACAACCTCTTTAGTCTTTACCCCTTCATTACTAATTCTAGATGGGACAATATTTGACATGTGAAGCTTTCTTTTGGACAGCACCTTGAAGTAACCGAAATTGGATCTTTTTGCCTGTAACTGACTGCCGTGAGGCTCTTTAATGACAGTCTGAACTAGGCATGTGCCAGTATGAGATTCTGACGGCATGATAACCTTAAGCCAAATTATCACGGTTTCACGGTATCATGGTATTGCAATTACAGCTCTAAAATGAGTTACTTTGAGATATCTATGTTAAAAAAAATAAAAACAAAAAACTTTTTTTCCATTTAACATGATCTTTATTTTTCAAAAAACTAGCAAATTGGAACATAAGTATAATGTTAAAATAAAAACAAAAAACAAAACAATATATTCTAAATAAAATTAATATAAATGTAGTCCTTTAGGTGAGCCTCAACCCAGAGCCACAGCTCAACATTGTTACTATCAGAACAAAAATATATGAATTATTTTTCATAAAAAGAACGTGTGTATGACTCGTATCATGTTTCCATTATACGCACACGCTCTTTCTCAATGCTGACAGTTGCCAGAGAAAAAAAAAACACGTTTTACCACCACTATATACACTAAACACGCTGGAGTTAAATCTCGTAGCTGGTGAGGAAACGTTCATGACAGTGTTTACTTACATTTATTTTTCTATGAATGCAAAATAATATTGGCGGTATGTGTCAGATAGCACTCCTCCTCCAAGACGCGTCCGTCTGTAACTTTTCTGTTGCGGAAATATTCCCTTACCAGCGATTTCGATGGGGGGCGGGGAAGTTCAGGAGTTTCACCTCTTCCAGTCATCGTGTAGCACAGCTGACTCACTGACACTGAGCAACAACCGGTGGGGGAGGGTTGAGCCTTGCAGCTGCAAACGAGGGTTTTCTCCATGCATTTATGGGACGTAAATAATATCTACCGTAATTTTCGCACTATAAGACGCACCTGACTATAAGCCGCAACCCACCATATTTGACACCAAAATTATATTTGTTCATACATAGGCCGCACTGGACTATAAGCCGTGGCTATCCTTATTGTATTATGGGATATTTACACGAAAAGATATCAACCGGTAACGTTTGATTTGACAGCGGCATCATAGGACTGTCATAAGACTAAATGAACCACCATGAAGCCTTGAACCAATTGGCTGAAAAGCTTCATTGCTTCATTTGGCTATCACTGCTCCCAAGGGGGAGACAGTCAACCTCTGCTGCCACCTGCTGTCAACACTGTTGCCTTCCAACATGCCTCCTAGCATGCATTGCAGCGCTACAGATGTAAATAACAATAAAAATTCATGTTGTGTGTTAATTATTTATTAATTCTGTTCCAGTTGTTTCATTAATTGCTAGTTATGGTATTTGCCAACACTTTATTTTACAGAGACAAGACAAGATAATCAGAATTATGACATGACACTGTCATGGCATTAATAAATGCTTATAACGCATGTCATTTAATGTCATCTGGCAAATTATCCTAACCCTTTTGAATGATGAAGATCCGAGCTGGACATAAATGGAGTTAAGTGACATAATTTGCTGGATGACGCCTAATGACATCTGTCATAAGCATTCAGTAATGCCCATGGTAGTGTCATGTCATAGTTACGACGTTCTTATGACGCCACTGTCAAATGAAGTGCTACCCATTAACCCAAATAAATCAACAAATAAGCCGCACTGAACTATAAGCCGCATGATTCAAAATGAAGGAAAAAAGTAGCGGCTTGTAGTCCGAAAATTACGGTAATAACTTAGGGACAGTATGACGGAATATTTTATTGCAGTTTTGAAACCTTGACATTTTCATACCACGCTATACCTTGAAACCGATAATCTGCACATGACTAATCTGAACCGTCCAAATCGCATGGAATCAGATATTTTCAAATGGAATCCACATGTCATTATGTACATATAATGAAACACACCACAGAAACGGATCGGATATGACCAAAAATTGGGATTTGTGCATTAAAACCTGGGGTCATAGCCTTTCGATCGGACTATTAATAAGATATGCTATCCAGCAGAGCAGAGGCTTTTAATAAGAGAAAAGTTTTATGAAGGAATGATTTGGAATTTGCCATTAGTTCTTGGTAGAAGACAGATGTTTTGCTACAGTGGTGGCAGCAAGCATTATTGGGTGATGAAGTGTATCTAATTTGTCCAGTGAGTGAACTTCATTTTTTGAGATTTCTGCCCTAATAGTTTTTCCTTGTCAACAGAGAAAATAAGTGATCAGTGTGTAGTAGCATACAACCATTTTTAAAGGCGTATGAATCACGTGACATTATAATTGGGCATAAAATGTTGGACGTTGAGCTTTCATGTGAGAGACACTTAATGTGTCACCGTGAGTGACTCACTGCTTAGGCCAGCTGGCACACATCCATTTGCCAGTGGGGAGGCAAAATAAGCCACTTGGACACACATCGTACTCTCCAGTAGGTAATTTCTTTCTCATAAAGTCAAGCTTGTTATCACTTATGTAGATCTTTCTTGATGCCAATTATTCGGCACAATCTCTGAAACTGAAATTGGCTCTTTCAGGGTTGTTATGTCTGTTGGCGAGCTCCATCACAGCGTAATATGTCCTCTGAAAGGTCTATTTGTTGGCAGTGACAGTAAAAGATTTGTTTGATGTAGCGAAATCATCTTTTTAATTGGATACAGCAGGCATTCCATGTCTTGTTTTTAGAGAAATAATGTTACTCCTTCAAGTATGATACGATATGATTTGCGATACAAAGCTCACGATAACAATTATCTTATGATATGGCGATACGACGATTATCGATACATTGGTCAGGAAATCGTTGTAGGATATTTTACAAACAGCTAATAAACAGGAAAAACTAACTATTTTTATTTTTATTTTATTTTTTTAGCTGAAACGAATACTCGAGCAACTCGAGTTTAAAAACTGATCGGAGTAATTTTATTCACCGCGAGTAATAGTTTAATTTTGACAGCTTTAAGCATCACGTTTTGACCAGACTACTTTTAATGCGTAACAACGCAGTGATGTCACGTGCGTAGAGGAAGGAGCAATTAAAAAAAAAAAAAAAACTTACTGCAGCCGACAGCCGCTACAAACGACGCCGATGTCGCTAAAAACTAGCCTGAATGATGCTACGGTGGTAGCAGGTAGTGTCTGATGCGTCTCATATAGATCACATGTATGTTGAACTAGATGCGAAATGACAGAGTCAGCAGCGTTCGTAAACAGCCGCTATCTTAAAGCAGTAGACTTCTAAGTGCTAATAAATAAGATTAACATTACTGTCACTCGCTCACGTAACGTTAGCCCAGCGGAGGGTTAGGTTTCTATTAATTATGACCACTGTCGATGCGTGGCTAACGTGTCGTACATACAGGATTTATTTAATCTGTGAAAACATAGCGTTGTAGAGTGATGAGGGTGTAAAATAAGAACTTAACAATGCTAACTGTCAATTTTAGCTCAGTAGTCATTGCTGGATAAAACACCAAGTAGCACTGGTCCCTAATGTGCTGCAATACAGCAGGTATCATACATTTATTTTGAACACTGCAAAAACTCAAAATCCTATCAGGACTTACAGTTTAGACTAACTTAAAACTTAACTAAAAGAGCTTGACACAAATAAAAATTCAATTGAAACCCGTGGGAAAAGCACCTAACTTTGAAGTGATGTGTGTTATCAAGCGTAATGGCATTTTTAGGTAAGAAATATATATATATATATATATATATATATATATATATATATACATATTATAAGATCTAAAAGTTTTTTGAGTGAAAGCAGTGAATTAGTCTTATTTTTTATTCTAGTTACATCTGAGATGCAATTGTTGGTTGTTTTCAACAATGTACATTGAAAATAAAGACATTGATTGACTCAAAATGGTTCAATATTAGATTAAATGTCTTGTTTTCTCATGTACATATATAATTGCTCTTCACCTAAAAATATATGCGTTTATCCAATTACTCGATTAATCGATAGAATTTTCAGTCGATTTAATCGATTACTAAAATATTCGATAGCTGCAGCCCTAGTTTTTTTTATCCTTCTGCTGTAAAGTTTATCACTAGTAGACGTTATTCATTCGCTGCTATCCCTCCCAATCCAAACAGATTGGATATCTATGGCGGTCCATGCCAAGCAATGAGTTTAATTCGGGGGCATTTCAGGTCATTTGCTGTTGATTTTCAGTCACTTCCTGTCGAATTTGGGGCATTTCAGGGGGACTTCCTGTTGATTTCGGGGCATTCATGGGTCACTTCCTGGTGATCTTGGGTTACAGAACTGGAATGGCGTACCGCAAGCAACACGTCACTTCCGCTCATTAATATTCATGACGTTAGCTACTGTTGCTAAGGGAAGACACGGCACCGTTTGTCCCCAATAGGAAATGAATGGAAATCGTGTACAAAGGAGATGTTTACAAAGCTAAACCTACTAATTCTCTCCGAGAATAATGTCCCTGGTGCCAATTTCACTTGCAAAGATGTGGAAGTACATAAAAATGTTCAGTTAAAGAGATCGCTTGGACTGAAAAAGACGAAAAAAACGGGCCGACCTTAGCATAGCCTTAGCTTTTTTATCGACATCTTTTTCTTACGCAACTGTCAATGACATTCTCCTGCTTCAACAAGCTATCCTTTACCACCAGCCCCGTCTTTCCTATATATTATATCCTCTAGTTGTCCCACACGTCTGACCGTTCTTGGGGGTAATTTATATTTTGTGTAGCAATCGCAAATGGTACTCAGTGACAGCCAACGAACACTTTTAATTTTTTCATTGATAACAAATCTTAATTTTATAATTTATTTACACTTCTCCCTTACTAAAGTTTTTTTTTTTTTTTTTTTTTTTTTTTTTTTTTTTTACTACAGAAACGGTAACAGTGGCAGTCAGATACCATTGTAATTCTTTTCAGGTCATTCATTGTCAGACAGAAGCAGTACGGCACAACGTCACGCTAAAAAATAAGTTAAAAATATAAAAATGGCTTACCTCTTTGTCCTCTGAAAGACCATGCCAACCCAACAAAATGTTTACTGCATATGAAATGTGAATGGATTCACCGAGCTGGTGTTAAAGTCCACGCAAGTTGATTAAGTCTTCACATTTTTTCCTCCCAAGTTTTTGGTTTCGGGAAACATATGAAGAAAACATCCTTCATATGTCGTAATGTCTAGAGTCGTTTCTACAAGTTCCAGTCTAGAGTCGTTTCTACAAGTTCCAAGAAAGCAATGTGTGATCGGCATGTTCATTTTTGAAAGATTACCGGAGAAAAGTAGCACAAATAACATTGTTTCTATGCGAGGGCGGGTCTATAATGTCCCACTTCGGCTTTACTTCCACTTTACGATGCGACGTCGCGGTCTAAAAATAGCATGCATGCGGTACGCCTTTGACCTGGAAATCTACCCAAATGAATAGGCAGTGACTCAAACTCAACAGGAAGTGACCTGTAAATACCCTAAAATGAACAAAAATGACCTGTAAATGCCCCAAAAATCAGAAAGACTGGCAGCAAATGCTCTGGTTTCGATGAATGAACGTTCATCCGCCCCTCCCAGTCTAAATGAATTGACAGACACACTATTATGGTGGAAGATTTTGGTAGCCACTTGTTGGTTCCTTTTTTTTTTCTTTTTCAAAACATTGACACCTTTTTAAAACGATATATTGATTCTTGCCATGAGTATATCCATCACCTTTTGAGATGCATTGCAAAGTATCACTTTATATCACCATTTTGATATTTTGTCAAACCCCTGCTTTCAAGTGTCATCAATAACATGCATCTTGTTTGTTTCAGGGTAACCTTGGCCTTTACTGGTGTTGGCCTCCTAGTATTTCTAACTTCTCTTATAGGCTTCCTACCCAATGGAAGGTAGGCACGTGTGTTTAAAAGTGACCAAACAAACCATATCATTGTTTGTACTGCTTTGTAGAAACAGGACTCATGTGACCATTTCTGTTGTGTGTGCAGGATGAAAAGCATCCTAAGTGAAAAGGCCCACCTAATGTGCAACAGAATATGTGTCAGAGCTCTGACTGCGATCATAACCTACCATGACAGGTAAGAAGAAATGCTGTGAGTCAAATAACCTTGACACGATTTGGAGTATAAGCATTAAGCAAAGATTCATGAGGGTCTCTAGATGTGTATGCTTGCACAAGTGCAGGTATTGGTGTAAATGCACACACCACTCATCACCTTAAAAAATGCTGCCTCATTATGCTGTTTATTTTGTTAAGTGTACCAGTCCCTTCTGTAGCAAAGGAATTATTCAAAATAATTTTTCTGGCCTTGTATTTCATATTTAAGCTGGTGTTCTCAGGCTTCAGACGTTCCCTCATTTCCCTCCAAGTGTAACGATGCTAATTACTGACAAGCAGTTCCCTTTGATCTCAGTCTGAACAGAGAACGTTTCGAAATGTTAAGGTCTTGTCCCTGTGTTCTTTTACATATTTAAGTCTGGCATTTTAAAATTTATCTTGGAATGATTGCTTCTTTGTGGCGGAGTGGCCTTTCAGCTCATTTGAGGTACTTTTTTCACTATCACGCACTTCACGCGTGATTCAAGATTTTTTTATTTTTGTTCTTGGTTTGATCTGCACATTTTGGACAAAGCACTTTCATCTCGAGAACAAAGAACTTTTTCTTTTTATTGAGTGTTGTAATTGCTGGATATTCTCATGGTTTTATACTTGCCTGTAATTGTTTGAATAGATTAACGTGGCACCTTCAGGCACAATTTTCAACTCTCTTCTTAGCATCAAGGCTTGTTTTCTTTGACTTGTTGTGTTGGCAGTGTGTTTTGGGTGTGCCTTCAAATAAATCCGCAGGTGTGTCCTTAATTAACTCAATGTCAATAAATCGGACGCTTCCCAAAAAATTACATACTTTAATTTTCGCACTATAAGCGACTATAAGCCGCCACCCACCAAATTTGACACAAAAAACTGCATTTGTTCATAGATAAGCCGCACTAGACTATAAGCCGCAGCTGTCCTTACTGTATTATCGGATATTTACTCCCAAAAAAATATCAACCGGTAACTCTTTATCGTACAGCGGCATCATAAGACTGTCATAAGACCAAATGAAACACCACGAAGCTTTGAAACAATTGACTGCAAAGCTTCACTGCTTCAAGAAGCTTCATTTGGCTGTCACTGTTCTCTTGGAGGAGATGGTCAACCTCTGTTGCCACCTGCATTCAACATTGTTGTCATCGAACATGCCTCCTAGTATGCATTGCAGCACTACAGATGTAAATAACAATCAAAATTAATGTTCTGTGCTAAATATTTCTTCCATTACTGTTCTAGTTGTTTCATTAATTGCTAGTTATGGAATTTTGTAACACTTTTTTGACAGTGGTGCCATCAGACTCATAAGACCATCTTAATTATGAAATTACATTATCATGGGCATTAATGAATGCATAAAAACAAATGTCATTTTGTGTCTTCCGGCAAATTATCTCCCTTTTGAATGGATGTAAAAGATCCGAGCTCGACATAAATGGAGTTCGTGACATAATTTGCCGGATTACACTTAATGACATATGTCATAAGCATTCATTAATGCCAATGATAGTGTAATTTCATAATTATGAAGGTCTTTTGGCGGTCTTATGGCAGTCTTATGACGTGCTATCAAATAAAGTGTTACGTATTAACCCAAATAAATCAACAAATAAGCCGCACTGGACTATAAACCGCAGGATTCAAAATGAGCGTAAAAGAGTAGCGGCTTATAGTCCGAAAATTACGGTAATCATTCGAGTTTTCTCAAAATTGTTAAATGGCATCGTAATCTTAATGTATATAAATTTGAAACTTCAAAGAAAACTGTCTTGTAAAAAACCTTTTATAGCAACAATCAAACAATGTTGGTATCCTTATTAACAATAACAACAATAAAACAGGAAATGTTTGTTTCATTTCACACAATAAGAAAAGTAGCAAAAGAAGTGTATGTACATAAAGAATTTCTGGTTTCAACTCTGTGCGTTCAACTTAAATAAATTTTCTACTGTACAACTCAAAAAATTACACGTGAGCTGGAGTAATTTTGGCATTTTAGGGCTTTCATGTAGCATTTTTTTTTTTTTTTTTACTGTGTTTATCTCAGGGTAGGGCGCTGTGAGGATTGTACGTGCTTGTCAAATTTGTCACTCGTTGCTTAGCAAATGAAAAGGGAGTGGCCCAGTGTCTTTGTTTGGACATAATGTAATCTGAGGTCAATATGGATTGGATTTCTCACTTTAACAATGTAAAGTAATGGCACATACACAGATGTATTTGCTTCCAGTGTAAACTGGCTTTCATGTCAATTACAAATTTATGGTTCAATAGAGCAATCTTTATTGAATATTCATCTTGCCTTGCAAATTGTAGAACATCTAAATGATCATTTATTAGTAGGGATGTTCCAATCACGTGATCGGACAGATCGCACCATTTTTTCAGAGGATTGGAATCGGGTGAAAAAGATCCGGTTTTTAAGAAATTATATTTATGTTTTCTGCTTCATGCTTGTACAGTGTCACAGCCTCTCACCCTCCCTCCTGCTAAGCAGTGCGGCAAACTGTCTAGATTTCATTTGGTACTAAAAGTAAACAATGATTGACAGGTTTGTAGCTTTGATCTTGCCAGAGAAGCTAGGTAGCTCTACCATCAAAGGCACAAATCTGCCAATCCTCGTTAAACTTGGATAAGTGTGCAAGTGAGAGGCTGTTCTCTACTGCGTGAGTGGACTCAATGAAGAATTTAATAAAGACAAGCATTTTTCTTTGTTATTGTTGTTTAAAACCCTTTATTGTCAAATGTATCACATTTGATGCACCTAAAATTTAATGATTTTGAGACTAATTCAGAATTTTGACATTTCTTTTGGGAAAAAAAAATAAAAAATTATGGATGCAAGTCAACACATGCATCTGCAGGTTCCATGAGAATAAAAAACAGGATTTAGCAAGGGTTATAGATATCAGAGCGCTTATTACACATATTCATTTTGACTTTTCTTTTTACAAATTTGAAAAAAAGGTCTCATTAGGACCTTATTTTTTAAATTTTGGGATTTTCTGATAATTGCTTCATGTTGCAGGTATTTAAGGGTTAAAAAATAATTAACATTATGAAGACAGCACAGTGGGACAGTAACATGTTTAGAACTTTTGTTGAAGGGAAAAAAAAAAAAAAAAAAAAAACATTTTCCTGGTATCAGATCAGGACTGGATCGGCAGATTCTCAAAATCAGGCGACTCGGACTCTGGTGCAAAAATATGTGATCGCGACGTCCCTATTTATTGGGACTCATGTTGACATGCTTGTTTTGACATTTCCCAAGCGGAAGCAGTTTATTATTTATTTATTTTTTATATTATTATCAAGATGGCTGTTGGATATCATGAGAAATAAAGCAAAAAAATAAAAAGGAACAAATTGTTTTGAATAACGTTATTCTCTTTAGGTATTGTCGGTTATATAATGTTGCTACTGGGCTTGCCTGTGCTTTTGTAGTTACTGTTTACAACAGTTTTTTATTGCACTCATTAGTGATGTCTTTACAAGACAGTCGTATGCTTATCATGGGAATTATCAGTAGAGAATTAGAGAAAAGATGGCACACACAAGGAAGAATGACTTTATCCTTGCTATCTTAACAGCTGTATCTATCAATAGGTGCTCAAGCTATAATTACCGGCAAGTGTGTTACATTTGGTCACGAATTCTGATTAGGAATTTTGACATGGAATGTATGGGAAAGCATCTAAGGACATGTATGTGTACTTATCTACAGTATATATCTATGTATGTACATGTAAAAGAGACGTACTTGTGACTTCTCACATTTCAGTTTATATTGCTAGTTTTAATTACTTTTTCTTTCATTTATATATATTTTTTTATCAATTCTTTGTGCTGACCCCCTATATTACTCTCCAATTTCATAAAGTTTACGTGATTTCTTTAAGAACAGTTTTGAAAAAAACACAAGTGGAATTTGCATGTGGACATTCCCATACCTATTCCTCATACCTAATCCACCATGGTTGACATGAGATTACATAATACCAGATGGTTTTTCTCTGAAGCGAGGAGACGGGTTGGTTAGCACTCAGTCAGTGAATGAGAGCGCTTGTTGTGAAAGGATACTCAGACATTTTACTTCTAAGATTTTAATTGGTTAAGACAAGAGATAAAATCCTCAACAATAATGTCCCTTCCCGCATTAACTTTTTTTTTTTTTTTTTTTTAAAAAGAGCATCAGATTTGGGTTAATATTGTAGGCAATGTGTTTTACAATTGAACGTTGTCATAAAGCATCCAATGCAAAATCGTGAAACAGTAAGGCAGGGTTTATGCGTGTCATTAAAAAGCATTAAAAGTCATGAAATGGATTTTGTCAGAATTCAGGCTGTAGACTTCACTATCAGTTGACAGGAAACTGAGCGCAGAGCCGCTCTGTAGGGGGGTCTATTCTTAAAAACTTAAAATTCAAATATTTTCAAAACCAAAGCTGCTAGCGACCTAAAACCAAAACGGGCACCTCCCCTAGGCATATACGAGTCTCCATGAGCAGCGGCATAAAAAAATTCAAAGTCCTTCCCTGATAAAATCCCGATTTAGTTTTTTTTTTTTTTTTATATATATGTAAACAAAACTTAAAATGACTATAAAATTGTCAAATTTTAAGCTAGATTCATTGAGATTCACAAAAATGACCAAATGCAGAAATATTCACCTATATTTTCAGGATCAATAGCAATATTTAACATAGGGTATACGTTTTTGCCCGAAATAGCGACATATATTTTTTATTTAGTGCAATTTTGACTTAAGTTTTCAACAGCTAATAAATCACTCAATTTTCACATCAGAAATGTAATACTAGAGGAAATCATGTAGAATCATCTTAATTTTACTCAACAAACGCTAATTTTGCATTTAAAAAAAAAAAAAGTACAATCACAACTTATTTACGTTGAATTCCGTTGTCATTAGTGTCTCAGCACGTCTTTCCTGCTATCTGGCCCTTGTCGTTTTTAGATTGATATGTTACATAAAATAGATTTTTTTTTTTTGTATGTACGCAGAAATGACTAAATTACTAGTTTCTTGGCCAAAAAAAACCAGGCAGTTTGCCGAATATTACCTGTTTATTTGAATGTAAAGTTAAGTGATTGTGTATGGATACAAAATCCATATTTGTGCCTTATTGGCACTTGCAAAAAACTGATGTTTGCAGTATTTTGATTCCAACAATAAATAAAGTGGTGCAATATTGGCACGTTTTCCCATAACTTCAGTTGAAGCTGTTCTCTTATTTTTCACATAGTGCTTATTGGAAAAAGTATCCAGTTGGGCATCACAGTACAATTAGCTATAATATGTTAAGTCCACGACCGCAAATATCGATATCGTATCTTTGGAGTTGGAAAATATCGGGATATCAGTTAATAAGTCATTATTGGACAACTCCACTAATAATTTGTGTGCGTAAACAATCTGCAGTTGGGCATGGGCATTAAATTAGTCTAAAGTGGCATTAAAAAGCATTAAATTAGATTTGCTGATACCTGTAGAAACCGTGGAAGGGTGTCATCTCAATTTAACCATAAATTTTAAATGCTCAGTGTAAATAATTGGGTCTGTATAGTTGACCTCAAATCTGATAGATTTGCATGAAACCATGGTATATTCTGATGTATGAATGGCAACACTTGGAGATGCTAGTTTAATATACTTTTTGCATTCAAGTTGAACAATGTATTTTTCTGTTATGTTTTCGGCATACACAGATGAAAATTACAAATGGAATCAAATTTTGGAATGGATTGGAGTGAATAAATTCTCCCAGCATAGTGATGGGGAGTCATTGTTTCCCAAGTAGAGTACTGTCTTGGATAATTTCTCACGGGACGGTGATCAGGAATTGTCATTTGCCAAGTAAATTAACGTCTTTTATAGAGATCTGGCAAAGTAGAAGACAGGAATCATAATGTGTTACTATCAGAAAATTCGCTAGTGGTGGTGTCTAACTTAGAAATTATGGAATGTAGTATTCGCACAGGAGGAAATAGAATAAAGCTTGTTGTATGAGTTATCAAGCCTGCTGTAACACATTCTACAGTATGTCGGGCTATGATATAAATAAAAATAGTTTTCTTGCTTTGTAATAATGCAACGCCTGGAATGAAGATTTATGTTGCGCGTTCAGAAAGTCAAATGATTTACTATGACTCTTTACAACAGCTTTTTTGTTTCTTTTAAACAAAACATTCTTGTGATTTAATTGTGCCCTCATGACTTTTAACCACGTGGTTGGAGTTGATCGTTCTTGATAAATCCTTTGAGGAAAGAACTAATGATCTGCTGCCTTTACTTTTGTAGTGAGAATAAACCCAAAAACGGAGGAATATGTGTCGCCAACCACACATCACCTATTGATGTCATAATTTTAGCCAGTGATGGCTGCTACGCAATGGTAATTATTGACTATTTTGGGTAAAGTTTCACCCTTAGTAGTTGTATTTTGGAATTTATCAAAGTCGTACACGTGGAGGCCTTTACATGTCTAATGTTGCGCATGTACGCTATTTATCAGGTGGGCCAAATTCATGGGGGATTGATGGGAATCATTCAGCGATCCATGGTGAGAGCCTGCCCACACATATGGTTTGAGCGCTCAGAGGTTAAAGACAGACATCTAGTGGCGAACAGGTAGAATTGCAACTTTCCCCCCACACATTTATTTACAGTTACTGCTTTGATATTCAAGCCAAATTCAATAATGCGTCGAAAATGATGGGTTTGTATTCTCCTTTCTGTAATTCAGGCTGAGTGACCATGCACAAGACAAATCTAAGCTTCCTATTCTCATATTCCCTGAAGGTGAGTTTATTTTTTCCCTCTCTTAAAAGTAGGCATGTGCCTGTTACTGGTTTCAAGGTTTACTGTGGTATGAAAATGCCACGGTTTCAAAACCACAACATTTTCCGTCATACTGTAGTACGGTATTAGCTATTTTTTATGTCCCAAAAATGCAGCGAGAAATGGCTTAGAGCGGCAACGCTCTCCCCCTCCGGTTTTTGCTCTGTCTGTGACACTACTGTTGCTGTCGAAACTACACCCGAGCTTTTTCAAAACCCCCTCAAAAAGGTCTAGTCTAGTATTTCTGCTACCGAAAAGAAACGGACGGCCGCGGCTTAGAGGAGGAAGGACAGCCGACGTGAAGGCAATACCTCCAACATGATTTCACATTCATGTGACCATCAGTCACTTTACACAAAATTTAAGGTAAGTAAACGCTGTCATGAATGTTTCCCACCAGCTACGAGAGTTCACTCCAGCATGTTTCAAGTGTCTAGTGAGGGTAAAACAAATACTATAATGTAAGCTCGATAGCAAGGCTGTTAACGTGGCTAGTTAGCATGCCTAGACGGCTAACTAGTTTCCTCACTATAAGAGTACCGTAATTTCCCGAATATAACGCACACTTTTTTTCCCCCCAAAATCAATTTGTAAAATCATGGTGCTCATTATAAACGGGTACAGGGATGGAGACAAAAAAAAAAAAAAATATATATATATATATATATGATGTGTTTTTTTTTTTTTTTTTAATTGACACAGCCATGTTGTGTTGAAGAAACGTATGCGGCGATCCGTTGCAGACCATTATGGTACGTGACGTCAACATTTTGTTTTGGTCACGGCGAGCTAGGGAAGGATTCAGAGGCGGAGTATCAAACAACGGAGCTAATCCGTGTTGCTTTATTGACATTTAGGCTGCAACAAAATACGGTAGCAATGTCTGTCTCACATGCAACCCGCGGCATATAACTATCTTTCCGGCTGTTCTCTCAACAAAATACCTCCCCCCAGGAACTATACAACGTGACAACATAACTTCCGCCGGTAAATTCTGTTATAACTCTCTACACCAGGGGTCCCCAACGACCGGGCCGCGGACCGGTACCGGTCCGTGGCGCATTTGGTACCGGGCCATGCAGAAATAATAAATAATTTATTAACGACTGCATTCTGGCCGATTGACTTTGGCCTGTGCCGCTTAACACACCAATATCCCTGTCTACTCTAGATATACAACTACAGGATTGGAGGTCGTCATAGAAATGCATTGATTGGGCTGTTAGCACTAAATCTCGTTTTGTATATCTATACGCGCTTGGACTCGATAACAACGCAAGACATAGGTCGTCACCAATCACATTTCTTCCCTGAAATAATTAGCCCCCACACTAGAATGACTGAATAACAAACGTCTTTGTACAGACTTTTTACGGGGAAAAGGGAACCTGACCAGCCAGAAGGTTTGCCTACAACCTCGAAGAAAACAAAATTTATGCTACTTCCCAATCACTAAAGACCCACAAACTGCGAAGGAGTGAATTCGTGACCCGTATGTGAATAAACCGAGTGATATTAGCATGTCTGTGCAACAGGAATATCACCTTGTAGAGATCGCAAATCACGGCGACCTTAAACGTACATTTGAGACAACAACTCTACCGAAGTTCTGGATTAAAGTCATTTTGGAATATCTTGACATCGCTACGAGCGCGCTGAAAACTGTGCTACAATTTCCAACATCGTGTACTTGTGATGCTAGCTTCTCTCACTCTCTCATCTCGGGACCATCTTGTCTCAATGAAACAAACTCAGGCCTCCCACTGATTCAGCGGGTGAGTTGTATTTTTCCCTGCACTTAACACGACGGGGCTAAAAACAAATGCTATTTTATATTTGCTGTATTTTTCTGGCGCACATTGCCGGTGTTCTGACAAAGTTGGCATGCGCGTAACGTTAAAAAGGACCGCGAATGCAGCGATTCCAAAGTGCACACTACAAACTGTCTTTAAAGAAAGGAATATTAACTTACATTTGCCATGTTAGGTGCACACAACAACTGCACGTAACCCTCTCACTTAACGACTTCGCCGTGTCGTTAAGCATTAATTTACGCCATTTCCGTGTTGCACATGTACTGGACTGTCTCAGAAAATTAGAATACACAATATTCTAATTTTTTGAGACAGTCCTGTGTATATATACAGGACTGTCTCAGGAAATTAGAATACACAATATTCTAATTTCCTGAGACAGTCAGGAAATATTCTAATTTCCTGAGACAGTCAGGAAATTAGAATATTGTGTATTCTAATTTCCTGAGACAGTCCTGTATATATACACAGGACTGTCTCAAAAAATTAGAATATTGTGTATTCTAATTTCCTGAGACAGTCCAGTATGTTTATGATGTAAACAGTTTTTTAGCACCATTGGATAACATTGAGAGTCCAACTGAATATAAAAGAGGGCTTTTTTCACCACCACAAAAGCTTTGGGAGCAAAATTTTGTAAGGGTGCAAAATTTGACAGAACACCAGTCCGGGTAAAAAAAGACCCAAATCACACTGGTCCGTGGTGCAAAAAAGGTTGGGGACCCCTGCTCTACACGGTAATGGTCGAATGATTTCGTCTGTGTTAAAGTTAAATTATGCTTTTTTTCACTCTTCATAAAGCACAGAATTTAGTTTCTTGTACTCATTTGAGTCAACGTTTATTGTAGCTCCGCAACTCGGGCCGTAACAAATGTAACACAACACAGACTTTCTGTGTCCGTCAACTATATCTGTCCCTCGGGAAACTCAGATCCAAATAACAATAGTTCCTATTGTTACATTCTAGTCAACAGCGATGCGCTCTTCTAATTTCCGACCTAAATCACCACTTTTATTTTACCGTATCAATCCATGGAAGAAACATTTATTCATCATGATGAAACGAGCAAGTTATACAGCAGCCTTTAAAAGAAAAGTCACATCTGTTTTGTTTTCTCCTGGATTCTTTGTAAGTTGAAGAAGTTGTCAGATCATATTATTCATATTATTCAGTAAAATGACATTTCTGTATCTGTACACGAGCTCTGTTTTCTTGTATGCTTCTATTTATTGGTGCTAAAATTAGGGTGCGCGTTATACACGGGTACAATAATTTCCCCTAGATTTTACAAGTAAATTTGGGGTGCGCCTTAAATTCCGGAAATTACGGTATTTTTGTACAGTCTTCCGCCATTGTAAACATCTCTTCAAAATAACATTTTCATAATACAGCCTGTGGTGTTTTTTCTCCCTGGCGACTTTCTGTGTGGAGAGAGGGTGTGTGTGTGTGTGGTAATGTGTAAATAATAATATGAGTCATACACACGCACTCTGTCTCAAACTGTCACTCTCTATTAATATTCAACTAATTAATATTAATAGTAGTAGTTGTATATTAAAGGGGAACATACTCACATTCCTGTGTCATAACTTGGACTTAGAGAGAAATATGTAGAAAATGAGCAAGTCTTAAATATCTGAGTTTTTCCCCATTGAACAGGATTTTTATTTTTCTAAACGTATTAGCAAATTGGAACATAAGTATAATATTAAGTTAAAACAAATTTTAAAAAATAACAAAAAATAACTGAAATATTCTAAATAAAATGAAAATAAATGCGGTCCTTTAGGTGAGCGTAAACCCACACCCACAGCTCAACGTTAACGGCTCGTATCATGTTTACATTATACACGCACTCTTTCCCAACACAGACAGTTGCCGGAGAGAAAAAACACCACGTTTTACCACCGCTAAACACGCTGGAGTTAACTCTCGTAGCTGGTAGGAAATGTTCATGACAATGTTTACTAACCTTTAATTTTGTATAAATGCAAAATCATATTTGGGGTATTGCCTCCTCAGCAGCCACCGTCCGCAAACATGTTTTACATGTTGCTTGGCCCTCCTCCTCTAAGCCGCGGCCGTCTTAACTTTTCTGTAGCCGAAGTATTCCCATACCAGCGATTTTGTTCGATAGTGGGGAAAAAGTTCAAGGGTTTCACCTTCTCCAGCCATTGTGCTCAGCTGACTCACTGACACTAAGCAACAAACGGTGGGGGAGGGTTGAGCCTTGCAGCTGCAAGCAAGGGATTTTTCCCTGCGTTTTTGGGACATAAAAAATAGCTAATACTGTAGGGACGGTTTCACGGTAAATGTTTGCATTTTTGAAACCGTGACATTTTCATACCACGGTATAGGTTGAAACCTGTAATGGGCACAGTCTAACCGTGATACCATGGTATTTTTGCTTAAGGTTATTATACCGCCAAAATATCATACCGGCACATGCCTACTTAAAAGACCCTGTAAGTCAACGTAGATTTGTAACTTAACTAGAGCTGAAACGAATACTTGAGCAACTCGAGTTTGAAAACTGATCCGAGTAATTTTATTCACCTCAAGGAATCGTTTAATTTTGCCAGCTCTAAGCATCACCTTTTGCCCGGACTACTTTTAATGCTTAACAAGATCTATAAGTTTTTTGAGTGAAAGCAGTGAATTTTTTTTTTTTTTTTGGTCACATCTTAGATGCAATTGTTGGCTGTTTTCAACAACGTACATCAAAAATAAAGACATTGATTGACTGAAAATGGTTCAATATTGGATTAAATGTCTTTTTTCTCATGTATATTTATAATTGCTCTTTACCTAAAAAAAGTTTTATCCAATTACTCGATTAATCGATAGAATTTTCAGTCGATTACTCGATTACTAAAATATTCGATAGCTGCAGCTCTAATCTTAACATTTTTTTCAGGTACATGCATTAACAACACATCAGTTATGATGTTTAAGAAAGGCAGCTTTGAAATCGGCGGCACAGTGTACCCTGTCGCCATCAAGGTAGGAGAAATTTCTATTTTTGAACTTCATTAAGTCATGTTCCTTAGACTAATTTCATCTATGCGTTGATAACTCCCGTGCAGTACGATCCCAGATTTGGAGATGCCTTCTGGAATAGCAGCAAGTTTGGAATGGTCAACTACCTCTTACGCATGATGAGCAGCTGGGCCATTGTCTGCAGTGTGTGGTACCTACCTCCCATGTCCAGGGAGGTATGACTCTGATTTGTAGTAATAAACCATTTACATATACGGTCCCTGACAAGTCTTGTCGCTTATCTATTTTGTAGAAACAATTGCTAATAACCTGACTTTTAATTATTCATTTGGTTTCAGAAATGGTTCATATGAAAGCTAAGACCCTCGCAAATGATGTTGAATTTAAAAAAAATATTATTTGTTTCACTGGAAAAAGATTTACCATTTAATGTAGACATAAAGGTCAAATTTTGGCAAGACAAAAGCTTTGTCACCTGCAGAAAGTAGTGTGAAAATTGAACAAAAAATGTACTTCAAATACAAAAATATGTTACATAACATAAGCGGAATAAGTAGTGGTGCTGTGAGATCCAAATGTATTATTTTGTAGGACTTCCATGGGCTTCGGCAAGGATTCATACAATTTATTGATGAAGTCATCAGGAACATCAAAGAAAGCAGTCTTGCATGCCTCCCAGAGTTCATCAACAATTAAATTTAATTCCTTTATTGTCATTGCAAGCAGAGCAAACAATGAAATTGGAAAGCTACTCCGTGGGACCATAAAACACAAGACTATAAAATAACACACAACTAAAACATCACTGAACAACATTCTTGGGTTTCGTCTTCCATGCTTCCTCTTTCATCCTACCCCAGACATGCTCAATGAAGTTCATGTCTTGTGACTGAACTGGCCAGTCCTGGAGGATCTTGATCTTCTTTGCCTTGAGGAACTTTGGGGTAGAGATTGAAGTATGCGATGGACCACCATCCTGCTGCAGAATTTGTCCCTTTTTATGGTTAGGAATGTAAGAGGCAGCTAAGATTTGTTGATATTTCAGACTATTTATGTTGCCTTCCACCCTGAAGATCTCTCGCACACCCCATACTGGATGTAACCCCAGACCATGATTTTGCCACCACCAAACTTCACTGTTTTCTGAGTGAATCTCGGATCCATGCGGGCTCCAGTAGGTCGCCTGCAATATTTGCGGCGACAGTGGTGTAATTCAATGGAAGATTCACCTGAAAAATCCACCTTTTTTGCACTTTTCCAGCGTCCATCCTTTTGACTGGCTGTGGGCCTTGGCAAATGCCAAAAATGTGTTTTTATTTTTATTTTTTTTTAGTTGTCTGCACCCTGAGAGATCTGCAGGGTGAAATATCAACAAATCTTAGCTGCCTCTTACATTCCTAACCATAAAAAGGGACAAATTCTGCAGCAGGATGGTGCTCCATCGCATACTTCATATCTCTACCATAAAGTTCCTCAAGGCAAAGAAGATCAATATCATCCAGGACTGGCCAGCCCAGTCACCAGACATAAACATCATTGAGCATGTCTGGGGTAGGATGAAAGAGGAAGCATGGAAGACAAAACCCAAAACCCTGGGAGGCATGCAAGACTGCTTTCTTTGATGCTCCTGATGACTTCAACAATAAATTGTATGAATCCTTGCCGAAGCCCATGGAAGTCCTACAAAATATTAAATTTGGATCTCACAGCACCACTACTTAATTCGCTTATATTATGTAACCTATTTTTGTATTTGAAGTACATTTTTTGTTCAATTTTCACACTACGTTCTGCAGGTGACAAAACTTTTGTCTTGCCAAAATTTGACCTTTATGTCTTCATTAAATGATAAATCTTTTTTCAGTGAAATAATATTTTTTTACGTTCAACATCATTTGTGAGGGTCTTAGCTTTCATATGAGCCATTTCTGAAACCAATTGAATAATTAAAAGTCAGGTTATTAGTAGGGCTGTCAAAATTATCGTGTTAACGGGCGGTAATTAATTTTTTAAAATTAATCACGTTAAAATATTTGACGCAATTAACGCACACGCCCCGCTCAGATTAAAATGACAGCAGTGTAATGTCCGCTTGTTACTTGTTACCTGTTTTTTGTTGTTTGGCGCCCTCTGCTGGTGCTTGGGTCCAAATGATTTTATGGGTTTGGGGAGTGAGCATGGTGCATGACATCAACAATGGCGAGCTACTAGTTTATTTTTTGATTTAAAATTTTACAAAATTTAATAAAACGAAAACACTAAGAGGGGTTTTAGTATAGAATTTCTATAACTTGCATTTATATTTTAAGAACTACAAGTTTTTCTATCCATGGATCGCTTTAAGAGAATGTTAATAATGTTAATGGCATCTTGTGGATTTATTGCTATAATAAACAAATGCAGTACTTATGTACCGTATGTTGAATGTATATATCCGTCTTGTGTCTTATCTTTTCATTCCAACAATAATTTACAGAAAAATATGGCATATTTTATAGATGGTTTGAATTGCGATTAATTACGATTAATTAATTTTTAAGCTGTAATTAACTTTATAAAAATTTTAATCGTTTGACAGCCCTAGTTATTAGCAATTGTTTCTACAAAATGGATAAGCGACAAGACTTTTGTCAGTGACTTTAATTTGTTGTCTTTGCACTCTCACATGTATCAATATTTTCCAAAGGAAGGGGAGGATGCTGTACAGTTTGCCAATCGGGTAAAAGCAGCCATTGCAAGACAAGGAGGATTAGTGGATCTTTTATGGTATGGCAATATCAGTACATTTTTTATTTTACATCCATAAGGATGAGGGAGTAATAAATCCTACTTTGCAGGGATGGAGGGCTAAAGAGAGGAAAGGTAAAAGATACTTTTAAGGAAGAACAGCAGAAGCTCTACAGTAAAATGCTGGTAGGCACCCAAGAGGATCGCAGTCGCTCCTGAGAGATTTGCGAGAAGGTGGATCAGCTCCAAAGTCTCGCAGGGAAGCCATGACTGCAAATGAAGTCAGCTGTGCACCCTCCAGATTAGGGTTTCTAGACTTTTCTCTGCCTCACACAAAAGTGTGCAGTTTGCAGCGTTATATCAGGTCAATTGGAGTTACATGACACAAGCCTCGCCTGCATTAAAATGAAAATATTGACGTGCTCTAAGATGGAAACATTTTTGCTTGTGGTTGAGGAAACATTTGTAATATATCTGTTATTAAGTTTGTGTCTGTTTTGTAATTTTATTTGTATTTCAGTTACATTTTAAGGTAATCCTGGGTTTACCAGGGTATATAACAGAGTTATAGATTAAAAAAGGCCACGTTTGGAGAGTTTGCATGGCTGGCTTGTGTCTGACATGATGCCAGCCTTTGTTACACACATGTAAAACTATTTTTATGAGCTTTTTTCCAAGATCTTGTATTTTAAGCTTCGTGTTTTACATGAAGCCTTGTATCAACAAGACTACAACAGCAGGAATTGTTGTTGCTGAACTCTCGCTGCTGGTTCTTTTTCCATGGAATGTGTAAATGCTCGCATTGTGAAGTGGAAATATAGCTGCGAAAGATGGCATATAGCAATCAGCATTACCCCAGGTGAAGAGGTAATCATGCAAGTTTAAACAATTACCACAAGACACTTGGAATAGGAAGCAGCTAATATTAAATTCGCTAACTTATTTGGCCACCAATTGGTTGAAGCTAACAAGAACTTTGTTTCGTTTATTTAAACTGAACTCCAAAGGCTATTGTCTTAATTTCCCTTGCATTTGGTGAGCTCTGGCACACTTGGCAGACTTAAAGAAAAAAGTAGCTGTAGTTTGGCCTCCAACATGAATGAATCATTTATTTTGTGCCAAACATGTTCATAAAAATAAACCTTCAAGAATGTCACTATCTGTGTTTAACAATTGTTTTATTTAAATTGCTTAATCGTGCAAGATTCCCATAGTAAAATCTGGAATCCTTCCCAAAGCATTTGCACCTTTTTTTTTTTTTTTTTTTTATTTAAGACTGCTAATTAACATAACTGAATTCATTTGTTCCCACTGGTAGAGAATAAAGTGCACTCTGCTAGGACTAAATGGTGATGGAAATGGTCGCGGTTGGACAGCTCTTAACAGCACTATGGCAACCATAATGCGATGGCTGAAGCAGAAACTACACGGCTGTACAAACCCATGTAAGCCAAAGGTTTCACAGCTATTAAATCCACTACCGTTTGGTCTGAATACTAAGGTGTTTACTTTTTTTTTTTTTTTTTTTGCAGGGTTTACTTTTATGTTCTATGTTCTCAAAATCACAAAAAAATGGAAATCAATTGAAACAAACACTAATATGTTGTTGACATTCACACAATGATGGCATAATGAGCGGCAATGACTGAAGCAACACTTGGTAACTTTTCAAACTTCATAAAATATTTTGATAACATTTAGTGACATGTCGACTGGCAACTAGTTGAATGACACCTTTTCTTCGTAGGGTCTTTATTGCTTTCACCAGCACTAAAGAACTACAAATATGCTGACTGCTTTACGGCATATGTCACTTTAGCTTTAAAGTTGGAAGTCGATGTAAACGCTTTTGCACGAATTATGCAAAGATGGCAAAGCAACAAAAGAGACAAAAAGTTTTGTCTGAGGAGGACAAAAAGGGAGGAGGCTACCAGAAAGAAAAGGATAATCAAGAATAAACATTGGCCCGACCCAACCGAACTCGTCAGTGCTAACAAGTTTGGATGCAGTGGGGGGGTTAGCCACATGGTTGCTAACCATCATATGCTATTGTTTAGCCACAACTGGATTCATAACCTTATTACTATTCGTACTTCACACAGCCACTGGGAACAGAAATGTTTTTAATCCATCTGCAGGCGACCGGGAGATCATGATTTCACGACACTGTGCAGGTGTGCGCTGGTCCTTATGGGAAACGCAGTCTTCCTTCAAGCAAAACACTACCACTTTTGTCCATCGGAGTTGCTAAAATCAACCAAAACCGAAAAGTTACCTCGTGTTACTTTACTCTTTAATAGGGCACTTATTTGATTTACTGGCTACCACAGACTGCACTAGACGTCCAATCCGTTTTGACTGAGAGGGTGGCAGCGTACCAGTCTTCCTAATTAAAATTAATTGAATATTTTCGTTGTCAACGGCAGTCAGTGAGTAGTAAAATCTTATTTTTAAAGTGATTAACCCCGTTTCTTTTTTTTTTTACATTGGAAAAAATGAAGGAAAAAACGGTTAAAAAATTATTTCATTTTTTAAAAAACTTGCTTGAAAAGATGGAAATTAAACTACAGTATTTTCTACTTAAAATGTTTGGGGGGAAAAAAACTTAAAAAATATTAACCCAGATAGTAGACAGATGTTGAAAAGATGTTGGATCAACATTCCGCTGTTGATCTTATATCGTTGAATCAACGTCACTTTTGCACCCTCAATATTGTTTTAACGTTGAAATCCTTACAAAACCAAAACATCATTTTGATTATTAATAATATTGGAACAACGATGAATCAATGATATGTTTTCGACCAAAACGCCCGCTCAGCCATAATTCAATGACTTTTCAATCATATTTCCCGGTCAATCATAAATCAACTATTTATCAACATTAGTTCATCAACTATAAAACGATGTTAACCCAACCATCGCCTGATATACCATAGAACAAGGTTTCAACGTCACATGACGTCGAAAATTTCGATGTCGACCAGACTGATGATTTTGATTGAAAATCAACGTTTATTCAATGTCTGTCTGTTATCTAGGAATGCTACTTTATCAATAGAGTATTATTGTGGGCCATAACGAGTGTATTTGTATTCATTTTAATTGGGTCGTTAGCAACATTTTATATATGGCGATTAGCAACATTTTATATATGGCGAAAAAGACTCAGGTGACTTGAAGTTCTGCTCTGAGACCCCCAATTTGGCCAAATTTCAAAATTTTCCAATATGCGTGTGTCATTCATCATTGGAAAGCTTAAAATCTCAATTTTCTGGGTGAAGAAATTTTTTTGAACATTTTTGAAAAAATAAAATTCAAACAGCAAAACCCTATCTGGAGGTGAGAGCACGCAAGAGCAGAATTACAGACGACATGACTTTAACAAGATATTATCGCGGACTTACCTTGTTTTGATCCAAAAACTCCATGTAGCATGTATCACCAAGTGTCAAGACACGGCTGCGAATGGCCACAGCTGGATTTTTGGGGGATTTTATGGGTGAAACATGGTAATATAACAAGGGTCGCGATGCAGAAATCGCAGACATCAAGGAGTGGTTGAGATGTTCTTTTTCATATATTTACCCTTTTAAACGTTAAAAAAAAAATTTTTTTTTTCTTTGTTTAGATCGATTGTCTTCTAACATATCGGAGAAAATGCGACAGTAACAAAACAAAACAAAAAAAAAACTAAGCAATAGTTATGAGGTAAATATCCGTGACTTTTTCACAGACACTATTTTTTTTCCATTTTTACGTCATTTGTTTAAAAGTTTAAAATATGCAAGTGAATCATTTTTCGTCGTTTTTTTAATGAAATATTAGACATCAATTAATGATTCTAAGCTAAAATTGACAGACATTTCAAATAATAAATACGACTACTTCTTTTTATGGCTAGGTTGAAACAAAAGCGGTTGCGCGACGTCTGTAAACAGGGGTTTCCAGGGTAAAACGGACAAATTAAAAATAGTTCGGGGCTTATTGCGCCATGAATCTGCTATGGCAGCATATAGACCAGGGGTGGGCAAACTATTCCACAAAGGGCCGCAGTGAGTGCGGGTTATTGTTCATACTCACCATGAGGACAACTTTTCACCAATCTGGTTTCTTACAAGTGCAACCAGTTGATTGCAGTCAGGTGCTTCTTGTTTCCACTGAAACCTCATTGGTTAAACTGTCTGTGCTGAATCAGTTGGAACAAAGACCAGGACCCACTGCCGCCCTCGAGGACCGGTTTGCCCACCCCTGATATTGACATATTGCTCTATCAAACACAACAGTTCTTTTGGCTTAAAATACAGCAGTTTATTTTAAAGGGGAGCAAGAGCAGAAACTGCTTTTTCAGTCTTGTCTGTGTTTTCCGCCATATATATAATTTTTTCATAAAATACCTAAAAATTAAAGATTGTTAATATTAAAATATAGTTAAAATTGAGACCAACACAATGTGCACATCACATAAGTGTCCTACGTGACCTAAAGTGGTGATGCTCACTGGGGACGCCAGGTTTTGTGAGATTTAATATTTTATTTATCCACCAAAATAGTCACTTGTCCTATCAAGAGTTAACTGCAGAGCAAAAAAGGAGAGAGGAATGCTTCATTCAGATGTATTTGGTAAAAGAAAAATACTACTTCCTGTTTTTTTTTTTTTTTTTCCAGCTCAGAGGTGTGTTTGTGGTTGCGCGAATGAAGCGTTCAAATTCTCCTGTAGTTTTCTAAGTGTCTCTCAAAACCGTAGAGCTACTGTATTTTTTCCCCCGTACATATCAAAAGGCACGTCAACGCGGTGTAGTTGTGCTTGCCACGTACTGTCAACAAGTTGACGCAGCTCGTTGTGCGTGTTTATTTTACGACAAGACGACTTTAAAACATTCGCTGCTCTGAAATGGGCGGAGCGCCAATGTTCATTAACGCAACACGACTTGAGTCTTTCTTGCTGTCAGTAGTTGGTCACTGTGCTCAATCTATCTAACAGCTTTGGCTTAGTTTATTTGAGGGCTATTTGGAGCTTCACAAAAGAAGAAAACCGGCTGTTTTAGGGGCTCCTTCGCTCGACCATGGCAGTGAGCGCCTCTGCTGCGTTTGACAACCGGAGACCACAGCCTACTATCTGCAAACAAGTTGGACCGGAGAGCGGCACAAGATCTTTACACTGCAATGCTAGTTTATTTTAAGCGCTAACTACTCTGGTTCTCACAATAAGCCTTACTAAGCTGCTGAGGAAGTCGCTTATAGGCCTCATCGTGTAGGAGATTTTCAAGAGAGTGTGTGTTTCTGGACTGGACCATGGAGAGAGACACCTATGTGCTTCTTGTCACCGCAAATGTCGGGTCACTCTTCGACAATGTAAGTAACCTACTTGCTGTCGCTGGTGTGCAACTGAAACGACAAAAATCAGACCAAACATGTGGATGAGTTCGATGTTCATTGCCAAATTGTCGAGTTTTTTTTAATTTATTTTTTTAAACTGTACTTTGAATGGGCGTCATGTCACCTTTACGTCACGATTCATCGTCACGCGCACACCTATGTGGTGCGATTTATTGGGTCATCCAAGGCGTTTCAATGTGTTTTTGTATGAGGTTTCACGCGATAGTTACGTTTTTAACTCAGTGACTGCCATTGACAGCACTAGACGTTCAATCCAATTGAACTGGGAGGGTGGCACATTTACTGAATGATTCGTTCATTCACAGCCATCATCCCAGTTTCAATGGATTGGACGTCTACTAGAGATAAACTAGTGAAAAGTCATTTAAATTCACAGGAGAGTGATGAAAATAGCCACATCATTGTCAGTGGCACTAAAAAAAAAGTCAATTAACTCACTGGTTGTCTGATCGCTTGGTTGTCACCGACTGGTTTGCACGTCAGGACTTGTACTTGTTTACGTCAGAAATTCCATTGTCGCTGCTCGAAAGGAAAGTGAATGTTTTAACCACATTTCTGGACACATCTATTTATAAATTCTAGTGTTTCAGTGGTTTTAGATTACATTGCAAATATAAAATCTGCCTTATCTGCTTTAATATAGGCATACAAACATACATTGACTATACAAGGGCATAAGTTTGCATAGGTAGGGACATAACACGACCAACTTTTCAGGATGCTCAAATTGTCCGCGCCAACTTTAAGCAACCTTATAGGCATGATTTAATGAGTTCATATATATATAGGTAATTTAGATTGTCTACCCATATGTTGTAAGGATAGAATTGACTATTAAGTGAATTATTTTCATTATGTTCAAACTTACATTTAACCATTTTCTCTTGCTGAATGTGCCGGTCCATTCCCCTCCAGCCCACCCCCTCCTCAAACGCACAGAAATACATGTCGACAACATACCGCTTCCTCCGCCCCCTTCGAAGAGGAGGGATATTAGAAGTTTTTTTTTTTTCGACCAGCAGCAGCCACTGTAATTAATTTTGAAAGACTCTAATATTGTGGCACAACTAATTTTGCTACGGAAAGTCCGACCTGCATCAGAGTTAGCATAACATTAAACTGTGTAAATTTGCTAACCTGCCAAACTCGAGTAGGAAGCTGCTTAGAGAGAAGTGTCCTTCTGTTTGTGTTTTCAACTGTTAATGTTAATTAAACTAAGAAATGTAGTGAACTCTGCTGGAAACTAGAACTACAAAAATGTGAGCAAGAAGCTGCTTAGAGAGCGACTGGTGGTGCAAAACCACATATGTTGCTCACAAAACACAACATCCACACAAGAGAATCAAAATTAACTGTGTACATTAAGAAATATATATTTGAGCTACCCACACTAATGTTGCGATCGATTGTTGGATCGTGATCGACGTAATGAGCAGCGCTGATTTAGCATGTCAATTAATTATGGTTATATTTGTGAGAAATGTAGCCCTTCTGAGCAAAAAGTGTACATGCTATGCTATGCAAGTGACTTGAAAAGTCACTCGCATTGAAAATCCCTCGCTTGGAAACCGCAGAAAAAAAGTTAATTGGACTGTCCGAAACAAACTTTTTTTTAACGCTGTCAAAGTCCCACATTGTTGTTTGATTGAAACGGATTTGAATCGAGGCTCGTTACTTTGGAAGGATAAGTTTGGACTCACATGTGAATAAAACCTTAAGGGCCCGATTATTTCTTTCAAATAATTTGATGGCTGCATCGCCATGGGACTCAAATGTTGATTAGCGCACCAAATGAATTGTTAATTTTGGGTTTGATGGATTGTGCTTGTTGCCATGTTGGGAAATAATAAGTAATTGAAGGCACATCATATTTTGACTGATTACTTTGTGCTATGCTAAAATTATCATTGAAAAGGCACATTGTTTGATATTGGAAATTTGACTGTCTTAAACAGCAGAATGGCAGATGCCTTGCGAGAAGCAGAAAAATTTGAACAGGAAGTAGCACAAGAGGATTTGTCCGTATATGATATGCTATTATATCGTCCCTACCAATGTTGAGACCCAACCTACGCTCTTGGTATAATAAGAATATGACTGCAATGCCTTGGACATCAACATCTTACAAAGATATTATGTACGGTTGTATGTTCCCAACTTTTGAGGGCCCTTTACTTTCCCAACATGGCTGTAGGGCTGCAGCTAGCTATTATTATTGTAGTCGAACTACTTAGTTCGAATAATCGAGTAATTTGATAAGGAGCATAAGAAAAACCTGAGCTGAGCCTCAAACGGTGTAAAAACAAAAATAAATAAAAGAGGATGTAAGTACAACAAAATAACAAATGGCTAACTGACATTGCAAAAGTCTGCTAGCTTAAACGCTGTAAAATGCCAACTTTTTTGTTATGCTCTTAACACATGGTTCAAACACATTTTCTCAAACAAAAAAAAGCCCCGCTGAATATACCTATAAACTAAATTACGAATGCATTAAAAACTATTAGCACAAACAAAAACTTAGCTTATGTCAGTCTTAACAGGGAGCAGATGGATTCAGCCTTGTGAAATGAGTTATGTCATATTCTCTTTGCCACTTGAGGGCAGTGTATCCACCCAAATCAATAAAACTAAATGCAAACACTCTCAAGACAAAACCATGACGCCACTTTGATTAAACGAATACTCAAAGCAGCAAAATTCAATTTGAGTCTTTTTTTTCTAATTGAAATACTCGACTTAATCGCTTAATCGTTGCAGCACTATTCCTTAGTTTACAAAGCAATGAAATTGATCTGGAAGAAGTTGACTTCAATTTTATTTGAACATTTTTGGGGTGAAGTACAATATAATGACTTTGGCTTGCAAAGTCCACCCCCTTGCATATCCTCATTTGGGCTTGCTGGTGAGATGCAACGGACAGTATCAACAGCTGAATTTGGGTAAGAAGCTAGGCTTTGAGTACATTCAAAATTGGTCATGCTCACATTCATTGAACATTGATGGTTATAGAACATGTGAGGACCCTTAAGTATGATGATTATAAATGCAAACATGGAAAGAACATGCAAACTGGCCCCAGAAGGCCAGAAAACCTCAAGCTCAGAACTGTGAGACTGATCTGCTTACCACCTGACAATCATTCCACCATCTGTGTCAACTAGTCTTCCTTTAAAAATGCAATAATACTAAGACTGATCTAATGAATAAACCTGCAGTATTTTTTGGTTGTAGTTTGCAGTTATAGAACTGTAATGCATCACCGATGATGACTCAACAAATAATACGGTTAAATCCATGCTTTTCAGACAGTCTCACTCTAAACTTAGTATTATTTTGATTCATTTTCAATTCCTGTAGGTGCAATGACCAAGTGTCCCAGTAACCTGTAAATCTCTGAAGTTGTAGATATTTCCTGATAAAACTTATTTTCATGTTAGTCATTGATATTATTCACATTTTTTGGTTTTAGCAGTTTATTGTGTTATGACACTGTATTTAAGGTTAATTACATTTTATACTGCGTTTAACATTTCCAGCTGTATTTTGAGTAGCTTTTAGCTCTGCCTGAACTGTAAAGTTCTCAGGGAGGTCAAGTGATCCGCTGCACTCATGGAAATTTGGCTCAGGCCCATGTTTCCGGGTGCTAGATTGAGCTCCAGTGGAAACATGTTAGATCCCATTGTGGGAGATATGTAAACAGATGATTATCTTCACTGAGGGATTTTAGCTTTTTTAGTCGCATACCGCCTGCCTCCGTTCAGATAAGCAAACACTTCAAAATATTCACCCAGTTGTCAGGATTTCGGCTCAGTTTGACAGTTTTGTTAAATTTTCTAAATATCATCGTCCTAATTATGAGTCTTCATGTGGTCATTCAGGTCATTTTTGTGTGTTAAAAAGGTGAGCTTCGGCAAGTTTTCGTTAAGAGCAGGTCGCTATATCATAATGTAAAGAAAGTGTTGTACCGCTCAAGACTGGTCTTGATATGGACACCGGTCCAAAGACCACATTTTCAGGGTCTTTGTCTTGCTGCAGTCTCGACTCCCAGTCGGATGGGTATAATGGAGTCATGTGATTATTGTTGCAACGTCTCATTGGTGAAACTGAAAAATCTAAATTGTGTAACGACTAGTGTAGCCCAAAGTAGCAGAGTGAGAACAGCGTTTCTTCTTCACATATCATCTCAAGTAAAAAAAATATGGCTTCGTAAAACTATTCTTAGAAGTACATTTTTTTCAAAACATTACTCATGTAAATGGAACAGAATAAATATAACGCGCTACTGACCACCTCTGCTCACCTGTTCATAAAATTTGCTTGGATGTTTGTACTGGTTCTTATTTTACACTCCATCAGAAATTGCGTAATGTTAAAAACGGCTGCGAATGCAGCAATTCCAAAGTAAACAAAAGATATTTCTAAAGAAAGGAATACGTTCTTACGTTTGGTCTTGGACGCACATGAAGGAAAGCTCTCCTCTCACACATCCTACCATGTGGCTGGGCTCAACTCGACTGCACACCGGTCTCTCACCGTTAACATCTTCCCCGTGCCGTTAAGCATTTATTTACATTGTATTCATGTTGCACATGTATCATGTAACTTATTTATTTAGCACCTTTGAATAATATTGAGAGTCCAACTGAGTATAAAAGATTGCTCATTCGCCGCCAAAAAAGCTTTGGGAGTAAAAGCTGCCGTATTTGCTAAAACAACACAGCCGTGACAGGCAGCTTGGGTTTCCAGTTTGGATAGGTTTCCGAAATTAAGGTTTGTTTTTTATAATGTGTTTTTAGCCTTTGTCTTTATCTGCAAAAGCTCTAATTCTGAAATTATGAACGAGGTTATGAACGCTGCTCACAGCCGCTAGAATGAGCGCGTTCACAGTAACGTTAATGACAAAGAAATATGATGCGTTCAATTCCCGTTCGCTCAAAATATGAACTGCTCTCAAGTATTTGTCTTGTGTTGACTCAGGAATTCCTGTCAAGACCAGCACTTAAACTTCATTAATGTGATTTTTTTTGGGGGAAAAAATGTCTTGTTACTAACATTTCTCCACCCCCACAAATTACTGCAACATTCAAATAATAAATAAAATACATTTTTATGGTCTCGGCTTCGTTTTGATCTCTCCGCATCTCGATCTTGGTTTTGGTAGTCCCGACTCTCAAAAGTCTTTATTTTGTCTTCATGAGCTGTGGTCTTTGGCAAGTCTTAATCTCGGAATACTGTGATCTTGAGCACAACACTAGTAAAGTATACATTTCTGTTTACTTCCAAATATTCTCCCCTCAGGTCCTGCCTGCCTAGCACACACCCGGTCCACTTGCAAAGATCCCCCGTATAAACCATGTAATTAGTTAACTTTGGTCATGTTTCTAACTTTCTATACAATCAAAGCACTACTGTCATAATCAGAAAAGCTGCCAAAATGTACAGTGGGGAGAAAAAGTATTTGATACACTGCCAAAGGGTTTTCCCATTGGCAGTGTATCAAATACTTGTTCTCCCCACTGTAGGTTGGTTAAAGTATAAAATGGAATAAAGACTGCCATTGTCTGGCAACCAGTTTAGGTCGTACCCCACCTCCTGCTCCTAGTTAGCTGAGATAGGCTTCAGTACCCCTCTGACCCTCATGAGGATAAGTGGTATGGACAATGCATGGATAGATGGGTCTTATGAGGAACTAAAACATTTAATACTTGTATGAAAGTGACTGGGTGCTATTAGACACACAGATTGTTGGTACCAGGATTAGCAATCAGCATATAAATAGGATTTCAATTTATCCACAGTTGAAGAAGATTCACATAATACTGTGATCCCCACCTCACATTGAGGAATTGTTTATGCGCCACCCCGCCTAATCATATCTCCTTTTGACTCACCTTACCTCTTCTTTGTCCTTGGTTATCAGCCCCCCCACATGGTGTCCACGAGCAAATATAATTAGCCAAACGATAGCACCGCTATGTTCATATGTAGCATAGGTGTGTAATAATGTATTTCTTGTTGTTGTTTGTTCTTCTCCTCTTCTGTCTGTTTCCTTCTTTTCTGTCCCCCCATAAATAATCCCCTTCTGTTTGCTGCATTTTCCTATTAAATAACACATAATGAACAGCCACAATGGGAGTATCTCAATTAAAAAACAAACAAACCCTAAAATAGAGGTAGTCCCCAGGTTACGATGTACACAACTTACGCGATTTCGACTTTTACGACGCCGGAGTCTTGTTCTCCATTTTGTCTCCAGTGTTTTTTTTTGCTTTGTTTTAGTCGTATAAACAGTACCTTATTGTACCTCACAGTATCTTACTTTTTACTTTAATTTATTAATATGACACGTTCTTTCAAACAAGGCAATTGTGCTTTTTGAACCTTTTTACTTCCTTCATTTTTGACAAATAGTAAAGCTATAGCACACATATCTTGTGTGACACTTGTGTTCGAAACGACACTCATTTTAACAATAAAACACTTGACACATAATTGGTGTTTAAACGTCCATATAGTCTGAGCAGTATGTAAATTAATTAGGCAAATTAGGCTGATAATCTAACAAAAATCCGCTATTTTAAATGCTATGAATGCTAACGGATTTACAATTCTCATAGCAAGTCGCTCACATGTTACTTCACAAACTCTAGCTGTAAACTTAATTACAAATGGATAGACAAAAATATATTTGCTAAAACAACTTACAGCCTTATGTGGTCCAAACCAGAGCGCAGTTATCCTATATCCATGTCCAGAGGTGGGTAAAGTAGCCAAAAATTGTACACAAGTAAGAGGAGCATTACTTTAAAATAATATTAATCAGCTAAAATTAGAAATAGTCATCCATAAAATGTACTCAAGTAAAAAAGTATTTTGTGAAAATTACACTCAAGTAATGAGTAACATTGTGAGCAACTGCTTACAAATTTGATTTTTTTTTTTAAACAATGGTATTTTTTTTTCACAGCACAGTTATATATATGAACTGTTGTTACAATGATACTGTACAATAACTCATTACATAACCACATTAAGCCAAAGAAATATTTAAAAAAAAAAAAAAAAAAAATCATTGAATTCCAGCGAGAGAAAAAAATGACAGGAATGAAGCATGATTCCTGTCATTTTGTCAAAGAGCATGAGTGCCATCTAGTGGAGAAAATTATTCATAGTTTGAATAGTGAATCTTGTAGTTCCTTCATGGTTACTATTATGAAAATAAACTGATCATCATTGCTGTTTTGTAATTTTACTGATGTGCAATTAACAGCTGTGAATTTGATGCATCAATAACAAAATGTTAGTGTCACTCAAAAGGTGTGTTGAGTCAGCTCCTTTTTGGTGCTTATTAGAGTGTTAAGATTTAAACACTGCTTCAAGTTTTTACGACAATAAGCAATTTGAGAATAACTACTAACAATTGCGTTGCATCTTATGTTATAGGTGGGTGAAATTCAAAATGAATGGCTACAGGAGTTATACAAGGTAAGTATACATAACCCCCCCAACTTGTAGAATGTTCTCTTTCCATATGACATAGTCTAGTCTTTATTTATTTTTTTTTTTTGAGCCAAGGCTACCACAAAATTTTAAGAGTATGAATACAAAAATACATCGCCTAAATTTACTCACAAGTCCTGAAATCTTGTCTTGTTTAATTGAACACAAATTACGAACACGTACAGTACTATCCATTTAATACGCTATGTCTGCTTCATGTCCTGTAGAAAAAGGATACTCTGCTGACTCTAGATAAGAAATGAAAACATGGCATAATATGTCCACTAAGTGACCAAAAAATTCCACCTGACTGACACAGGGTGGAAAAAGACCCTCCTCCTGTGACAAACAATCGTTATCATATTCCTCACTCATTTTTGGGTCATATTACAGTCATGTGAAAAAATTAGGTGACCCCATTAAATATTCAGTTCTTTGTTAATAAATGTTCACATATCAATTTCTGATCTTATTTTCCTTTATCTCTGGAAAAGAAAGTGATTAATTGCAGGTAAACAACAAATATTAACATAGTTTTACTCATTAAACCAAATATATCAACAAAAATGCATATTCTAACTGAGGAAAAAGTTAGAACACCCTTTCACCTAATAGCTAGTTTTACCCCCTTTGGCTGAAATAACTTCAGTGAGATGCTTTTTGTAGCCATCTATCGGTCTGAAGAAAGTTTGCCCACTCCTCAATGCAGAATACTTTCAACAGTGAGATGTTTGAGGGGTTTCTTGCATGTACAGCCTGTTTCAAGCCACCCCACAGCATCTCAATGGGATTAAGATCTGGCCTTTAACTCGGCCATTCTAGGACTCTCCATTTCTTCCTTTTCAGCCAGTCCTTGGTGGATTTACTGGTATATTTTGGGTCATTGTCATGTTGCAGGGTTCAGTTTCATGTTCCTCAAGCACCCTTTGATAGGCGATAGAATTAATGGTGGAATCTATGATGGTGAGCTGGCCAGGTCCTGCTGTAGCAAAGCATCCCCAAACCATGACACTTCCATCTCCATGCTTCACAGTTAGTATGAGTTTTTTCCTGGAATGCTGTTTCAGGTTTACGCCAAACATCTCTGTTCTGGTGTCCAAATAATTCCATTTTAAATTCATCTGTCCAGAGAACATTATTCCAGAAGTCCTGGTCTTTGTCTACATTCACTCTGGCAAACTTCAGTCTGGCCTTCATGTTCTACTTGGAGAGCAAAGGTTTCCTTCATGCACACGTCCCATGAAAGTTAAACTTGTGAAGTCTCTTTGAGATTTTAGAGGCATGCACTTTCACATCAACAGTAGCAAGAGTCTGCTGTAGGTCCCGTGATGACATTTTCGTCGTTTTTGGAGACTTCTTTTAGCGGTCTTGCGGTCTGCTCTCGGGGTGAACTTGCTCGGACGGCCAGATCTGGGCATGTTGGCAGTTGTTTTGAATGTTCTTGACTTGTAGACTATTTTCTGGACAGTAGCTGATTTTATATTCTTTTGAGATCTTTTGAAATCCATTACCAGACTCATAAACGTCTACAATCTTCTTTCTGAAAGCCTCAGACACCTCCTTTGATCTCACCATGGTGTTTTCTCTCACTTCAACTGTCAGTCCCTGTTGAAAGTATTCTGCGTTAAGGAGTTGGGCAAACTTTCTTCAGACAGATGTCAAAGACAGGTAGATGGCTACAAAAAGCGTCTCACTAAAATTATTACAGCCAAAGGGCTTGACAGTAGCTGTTAGCTGGTAGGGTGTCCTAACTTTTTCCTCAGTTAGAATATGCATTTTTGTTGATATATTTGGTTTAATGAGTAAAACAACGTTAATTTTTGTTGTTTACCTGCAATTAAATTACTTTCTTTTCCAGAGATAAAGAAAAACAAGACCAGACATTGATATGTGAACATTTCTTAATAAGGAACTGAATATTTAATAGGTTGTCCTCTAATTTTTTCGCATGACTGAATGTAATACTTACTGTAGGTCTTTGCTTTCTGTGTAACAGACCATCCGCACCTACCAGCCACAGTTCATCGCCCTACACTTTCAGGAGGTGGGAGGGAAAGACTACATGGTCAACATGGGGCACGCAGAAGAATTCTTTTGGTAGGAAAGTGCGCTATTAATAATCCTTCCGTTTGTTTTAATCTCAAAAGGGAGCGTTGTCTTGCATCCAAATGGGCAGCAACTTCAAATTTCTTTCATTCTTAGTTTAACTTTCTTCCCCTTGTTACCTCAGCAAATAACTCATTACAAATTGCATAATTTTATCGACCAACAATGCAAACCATTATAATGAATTAACAACAGGATCTTTTCAGTTTCTCTGCTAGACGAGCAGACAAAAGGCTGGGATTTTTGCTGATAATTGCTCTGTAATTTTCAGGAGCATTGAGTCCAGTGAAGAACTGAAAGATTTTGACAGGCGCTGCATCTATGTGGACAACCAGTTTCAAGCAGAAGACCGTTTCACGGTAAGAAAGAACCAAACTGTAACATTGCTGTAGTTCTTAGTTTTCCTCTAGATGGGGCCCTTGTCCACGTTAGAAAAATGAAGTGATTCCATTTGGCTGCTGTGCATAAAGCAAGGTCTGCTCGTGACAGCCAGATTAACTGACTCCTGCAGTAAATTGCACTAATAAGTGTGTAGATGACAGTTGTTAAAAAAAAAAAACTAGTGCCATCCATTTTCTCCCGCATTTCAAATTATATATATATACTGCATATGACTCCTTTGGGGGTTTTCAAGCTTTTCAAGTCATCCCTCACAGTTTACCAACGATTCCCTAATAATGCTAACACCAATTATCATAACTACTGTTTGTATATGGCGGAAAACAGTCAGGTGACTTGACGTTTCCGCTCTGAGCCCCCCAATTCGGCCAAATTTCAAAATTGTCCGATATGCATGTGTGATACATCATTGGAAAGCTTAAAATCTCAATTTTCTGGGGGAAGAAAATTTTGAACAGGTGGGCATTTAAAAATGTTTTTTTTTTTAAACAGCAAAACCCTATCTGGAGGTGAGAGCACACGAGAGCAAAATTACAGACGCCATGATTTTAACGATAATATTATCGCGTACTTACCTTTTTTCGATCCAAAAACTCCATGTAGCATGTATCACTGAGTGTCAAGACACAGCTGTGAATGGCCACAGATGGATTTTGGGGGGATTTTATGGGTGAAACATGGCAATATAACAAGGGTAAGGATGCAGAAATCACAGAAATCAAGGAGTGGTCGAGATTTTCTGTTTCAATATTTACCCTTTTAAACGTTTTTTTTAGGGGTGTCAAACGATTAAAATTTTTAATCAAGTTAATTACAGCTTAAAAACAATCGTGATTAATCACAATTCAAACCATCTATAAAATATGCCATATTTTTCTGTAAATTATTGTTAGAATGGAAAGATAAGACACAAGATGGATATATGCATTCAACATACGGTACATAAGTACTGTATTTCTTTATTATAACAATAAATCAACAAGATGGCATTACCATTATTAACATTCTGTTAAAGCAATCCATGGATAGAAAGACTTGTAGTTCTTAAAAGATAAATGTTAGTACAAGTTATAGAAATTTTATATTAAAACCCCTCTTCATGTTTCCGTTTTAATAAAATTTGTAAAAATTTCAATCAAAAAATAAACTAGTAGCCCGCCATTGTTGATGTCAATAATTACTTACACAATGCTCATGGGTGCTGAAGCCTATAAAATCAGTCGCACCCAAGTGCCAGCAGAGGGCGCCAAAACTCCGAAAAACACAAAAAGTAAACATTTCACTGTGCAGTCATTTTAATCTGTTTGAGCGGGGCATTTGTGCGATTGCGTCAAATATTTTAACTTGATTAATTTAAAAAATTAATTACCGCCCGTTAACGCCATAATTTTGACAGCCATTGTTTCTTTTTTTTCCTTTTTTTTTTTTCAAATTTTCTTTGCTTGGATCGATTATTTAACATCTAACATATCAGAGAAAATGTGACAGTAACAAAAAAAAATACAATTAAGCACGATTTATGAGGTAGATATCCGTGACTTTTAGAGACGCCATTTTTTCATTGTGACGTAATTTGTTTAAAATTTTAAAATATGCGATTGAATAATTTTTTTAAAGTCGTTTTTTTTTTTTTTAAACGAAATATTAGACATCAATGATTGATTCTAAGCTAAAAATGACGCACATTTTGAGTAATAAAAATAATTACCTTCGTTTTATGGCTGGGTTGAAACAAAAGCGGTTGTGCGACGTCTGTAAACGGGGCTTTCCAGGGTAAAATGGACAAATTAAAAATGGTTTGGAGGCTTAACGCGCCATGAATCTGCTATGGCAGCATACAGACATGTTCTTCTATCAAACACAACAGTTGTTTTGGCTTAAAATACAGCAGTTTCTTTTAAAGAGTAGTGCAAGAGCAGAAACTGCTTTTTCAGTCTTGTCTGTGTTTTCCGCCATATACATACATACATATATATATACACATACATATATATATACAGTGCCTTGCAAAAGTATTCGGCCCCCTTGAATCTTGCAACCTTTCGCCACATTTCAGGCTTCAAACATAAAGATATGAAATTTAATTTTTTTGTCAAGAATCAACAACAAGTAGGACACAATCGTGAAGTGGAACAACATTTATTGGATAATTTAAACTTTTTTAACAAATAAAAAACTGAAAAGTGGGGCGTGCAATATTATTCGGCCCCCTTGCGTTAATACTTTGTAGCGCCACCTTTTGCTCCAATTACAGCTGCAAGTTGCTTGGGGTATGTTTCTATCAGTTTTGCACATCGAGAGACTGACATTCTTGCCCATTCTTCCTTGCAAAACAGCTCGAGCTCAGTGAGGTTGGATGGAGAGTGTTTGTGAACAGCAGTCTTCAGCTCTTTCCACAGATTCTCCATTGGATTCAGGTCTGGACTTTGACTTGGCCATTCTAACACCTGGATACGTTTATTTTTGAACCATTCCATTGTAGATTTGGCTTTATGTTTTGTATCATTGTCCTGTTGGAAGATAAATCTCCGTCCCAGTCTCAGGTCTTGTGCAGATACCAACAGGTTTTCTTCCAGAATGTTCCTGTATTTGGCTGCATCCATCTTCCCGTCAATTTTAACCATCTTCCCCGTCCCTGCTGAAGAAAAGCAGGCCCACACCATGATGCTGCCACCACCATGTTTGACAGTGGGGATGGTGTGTTCAGGGTGATGAGCTGTGTTGCTTTTACGCCAAACATATCGTTTTGCATTGTGGCCAAAAAGTTCAATTTTGGTTTCATCTGACCAGAGCACCTTCTTCCACATGTTTGGTGTGTCTCCCAGGTGGCTTGTGGCAAACTTTAAACGAGACTTTTTATGGATATCTTTGAGAAATGGCTTTCTTCTTGCCACTCTTCCATAAAGGCCAGATTTGTGCAGTGTACGACTGATTGTTGTCCTACGGACAGACTCTCCCACCTCAGCTGTAGATCTCTGCAGTTCATCCAGAGTGATCATGGGCCTCTTGGCTGCATCTCTGATCAGTTTTCTCCTTGTTTGAGAAGAAAGTTTGGAAGGATGGCCGGGTCTTGGTAGATTTGCAGTGGACTGATGCTCCTTCCATTTCAATATGATGGCTTGCACAGTGCTCCTTGAGATGTTTAAAGCTTGGGAAATCTTTTTGTATCCAAATCTGGCTTTAAACTTCTCCACAACAGTATCTCGGACCTGCCTGGTGTGTTCCTTGGTTTTCATAATGCTCTCTGCACTTTAAACAGAACCCTGAGACTATCACAGAGCAAGTGCATTTATACGGAGACTTAATTACACACAAGTGGATTCTATTTATCATCATCGGTCATTTAGGACAACTTTGGATCATTCAGAGATCCTCACTGAACTTCTGGAGTGAGTTTGCTGCACTGAAAGTAAAGGGGCCGAATAATATTGCACGCCCCACTTTTCAGTTTTTTATTTGTTAAAAAAGTTTTAATTATCCAATAAATGTTGTTCCACTTCACGATTGTGTCCCACTTGTTGTTGATTCTTGACAAAAAAATTAAATTTCATATCTTTATGTTTGAAGCCTGAAATGTGGCGAAAGGTTGCAAGATTCAAGGGGGCCGAATACTTTTGCAAGGCACTGTATATTACACTGTATCTGTATATATGTAAATATTAATAAATGGTTTTCAAGCACTTCAAATGCAATAATTTTGTTTTAAATATTTTACTGTCGCACCAAATTATTTTTAAACAAGAATAAAGTAGAAAAATGCTTGTCTTTATTAAATGCTTTATTGAGCGAGTCCACTCAAATCCGCTCAAGGTGCTCACTTACACACACTGGGTTGCCACAGCAACTGTTTAACGAGTTAAACTATGATTGACACATGCGGCGCTTTGAAGTAAGCGTCTCTGGCAAGATCGTCTGTTAATTATCGTTAACTCTAATAAGCAACTCCAGTGCACTGCCTAACCAAGAAAAGCGGCAGGAGCGAGATTGAAGGGACTACGTGATCGGATTGGGACAGCTTTATAAAATACAGCATTTTATTCATTTATATTTTTTCCACGATGGACTGAGTGCGCAAAGTTCTGAGTGTACTCTTTACCTGCTGAGTGTGTACAATAACAAAAGTTGGCGTGCTCTTTGTAGACACTACAACATGTGCTCGTCTCTCAATGTTCATTCAAAATAGTTGGAAACCTTTATTTTTGGAGTAAATTTGATACATTTTACATAAGGAAACTGTTTTAGTAAACGTCGACTAAAACCAGATGAAATTAGTCTTGAGTTCTTCTCCACAAAAACTAGACGAAGAAAAAACACATTTTCAAATGACTAAAATATGACCTAGACGAATAAGTATTATCGTCCAAAAGACTAAGACTAAAATTAAAAGGGCTGCCAAAAACAACACTGTCTGATAGGAGGAGAAACAGTTTTTCTCAGCGGAAGGTTGACTCTCACTTAGTATGACAAAGTACAACAGAACTACGGTAACGTGCACTGCGTTTACATAGAAATACAACATTTGCGTGACATTTTACAACATGAAAATAATATGTGAGGCAAGGATGTGATAGGATGAGAATTTCGATGTCCAAATAAATAAATAAATAAATACAAAAAATAGAAACAGTGTGAAATGAATTGTCTAATTTCATTTTCCAATGTGAAAAGCAAATCAAAATGCAAAATTATTTGTTGTAAATTCACACTGTTCATTGGATTTGCGAGAAGATTCATGTTTGTTTATTTATTTATTTATTTATTTTAAACATAATGACTTTGTTTACAAATTTGGTGATCATTTTGTGTTTTTTTTTTTTTTTTTTTAAATTAAATTTGATATTATTTGAGATGTAAACATGACAGAAACTGCACGGTCAAGGTTAATGCAACCGAGCATGTTTAATGTCAAACAATATAAGATATATTCCTCCAAATTTGAATGAAAAATTCTAAAATATGCGCTTTGGGGCCAGTCTTGGTTTAGTGGTCTGATGATGCTGCAGGCATAAAGATAAAAACATACCGTACATTTTGGCCTGTTTGAAATGATGCTGTCTAAATGAGAAGAAATTTGATGGAAATTCACCTGGTTTTATTTTGCTGTCTTCAACATATAGATTTTGAATTTGAAACCAAAAAAAAATAAGAAAAAGATTTTTATAATTCCAAAGGGTTCGGTTAATGCACGAGTGAAACTCATAGGGTTGGGTATACCACTGCTCTAGATGCTGCACATATATCATCTATGTACAGTGCCTTGCAAAAGTATTCGGCCCCCTTGAACCTTGCAACCTTTCGCCACATTTCAGGCTTCAAACATAAAGATATAAAATGTTAATTTTTTGTCAAGAATCAACAACAAGTGGGACACAATCGTGAAGTGGAACAAAATTTATTGGATAATTTAAACTTTTTTAACAAATAAAAAACTGAAAAGTGGGGCGTGCAATATTATTTGGCCCCCTTGCGTTAATACTTTTAAGCGCCACCTTGTGCTCCAATTACAGCTGCAAGTCGCTTGGAGTATGTTTCTATCAGTTTTGCACATCGAGAGACTGACATTCTTGCCCATTCTTCCTTGCAAAACAGCTGGAGCTCAGTGAGGTTGGATGGAGAGTGTTTGTGAACAGCAGTCTTCAGCTCTTTCCACAGATTCTCGATTGGATTCAGGTCTGGACTTTGACTTGGCCATTCTAACACCTGGATACTTTTATTTTTGAACCATTCCATTGTAGATTTGGCTTTATGATTTGGATCATTGTCCTGTTGGAAGATAAATCTCTGTCCCAGTCTCAGGTCTTGTGCAGATACCAACAGGTTTTCTTCCAGAATGTTCCTGTATTTGGCTGCATCCATCTTCCCGTCAATTTTAACCATCTTCCCTGTCCCTGCTGAAGAAAAGCAGGCCCAAACCATGATGCTGCCACCACCATGTTTGACAGTGGGGATGGTGTGTTCAGGGTGATGAGCTGTGTTGCTTTTACGCCAAACATATCGTTTTGCATTGTGACCAAAAAGTTCAATTTTGGTTTCATCTGACCAGAGCACCTTCTTCCACATGTTTGGTGTGTCTCCCAGGTGGCTTGTGGCAAACTTTAAACGAGACTTTTTATGGATATCATTGAGAAATGGCTTTCTTCTTGCCACTCTTCCATAAAGGCCAGATTTGTGCAGTGTACGACTGATTGTTGTCCTATGGACAGACGCTCCAACCTCAGCTGTAGATCTCTGCAGTTCATCCAGAGTGATCATGGGCCTCTTGGCTGCATCTCTGATCAGTTTTCTCCTTGTTTGAGAAGAAAGTTTGGAAGGACGGCCGGGTCTTGGTAGATTTGCAGTGGTCTGATGCTCCTTCCATTTCAATATGGCTTGCACAGTGCTCCTTGGGATGTTTAAAGCTTGGGAAATCTTTTTGTATCCAAATCCGGCTTTAAACTTCTCCACAACAGTATCTCGGACCTGCCTGGTGTGTTCCTTGGTTTTCGTAATGCTCTCTGCACTTTAAACAGAACCCTGAGACTATCACAGAGCAGGTGCATTGATTACGGAGACTTGATTACACACAGGTGGATTCTATTTATCATCATCGGTCATTTAGGACAACATTGGATCATTCAGAGATCCTCACTGAACTTCTGGAGTGAGTTTGCTGCACTGAAAGTAAAGGGGCCGAATAATATTGCACGCCCCACTTTTCAGTTTTTTATTTGTTAAAAAAGTTTAAATTATCCAATAAATGTTGTTCCACTTCACGATTGTGTCCCACTTGTTGTTGATTCTTGACAAAAAAAATAAATTTCATATCTTTATGTTTGAAGCCTGAAATGTGGCGAAAGGTTGCAAGATTCAAGGGGGCCGAATACTTTTGCAAGGCACTGTATCATTTTTTCCCCACAATCACAATCATATCCTAGATATATACAGTATAATGTGCTCAAAGCTGAAGCAGGGAAATGTTATTGGTTTATTTTTTGTTTCCTTGCCGTGCTGGTCCCTTTATGTAGGGATGCACTCAATATTGTAAATTATTCTGTGGACCTTAACAAGTGAAGGATCATTGGTTTTTGAACCGATGATCTAATATGCTTGCATTAATGATTAAGTTGACAGTGGTTGTTTGAAGAAAGTCCTGTTAAGTCACACCCTATTAGTTATCTTCGAAGATTATGCCCGATATGGCTTTTTCTATTATCCCATGGAAATGTGCTTGTGTGACTTGGTCATCATGTGATTTCATCTAACAGATGCCCTGACCCAAAACATACAAAAACATTACAGGAAGGGTAATCAAACCAATCCTCAAGGCCCGCGGTGTTGGTCCTGGTTTTTGTTCCAACTGATCCAGCACAGACAGCTGAACCAATGAAGTTTCTGCTAAAGCAAGCAGTACCTGACCGCAATCAACTGATTGCACTTGTTAAACCCCGGATTGATGAAAAGGTGCCATCTTGTTTGGTTGGATTGAAATCCTGCACCCACAGTGCGCCTTTGTGGAATAGGTGGGAGACCCCTGCTTTAAAATATGTGTTGTAAAATTAGGCATACGGTATTTATTTTATGGCAACTTTATTAATATCGGGAGCAGTGTTATTTTTGGCAGCCCTTTTACTTTTCGTCTAAGGCCATGTGTACACCTAAGTTTTTTTTTTTGGGGTTGTTTTTTTTAAAACTAGGATTCTGCCCCAATACGTACGTCAGGGAAAAAAATAATTGCGTCCACTCCCGCACGTTTGAAAATAAAAAATACCTCCCACAGCCAACCGCTTTCATTCATTTTTAAGTACATTCATGACAATAAAAATAATGGGTCATAATACAGTGGGGAGACCAAGTATTTGATACACTGCCGATTTTGCTGGTTGTCCCACTTGCAAAGCATGTAGAGGTCTGTAATTTGTATCATACGTTCTCTTCAACTGTGAGTGACGGAATTATTACAAAAAAAACAGAAAATCACGTTGTATGATTTTTAAATAATAAATTTGCATTTAATTGCATGAAATAAGTATTTGATACATCACAAAAATCGAACTTAATATTTGGTACAGAAACCTTCGTTTGCTATTACAGATACCAAACGTTTCCTGTAGTCCTTGACAAGGTTTGCACACACTGCAGCAGGGATTTTGGCCCACTCCTCCATGCAGATCTTCTCCAGAGCCTTCAGGTTTCGGGGCTGCTGCCGGGCAACACGGACTTTCAGCTCCCTCCATAGATTTTCTATCGGGTTCAGATCTGGTGACTGGCTAGGCCTCTCCAGGACCTTAAGATGCTTCTTACGGAGCCACTCTTTAGTTGCCTTGGCTGTGTGCTTTGCTGGAAGACCCAGCCACGACCCATCTTCAGGGCTCTCAATGAAGGAAGGAGGTTGTCAGCCAAGATGTGGCGATACATAGCCCCATCCATCTTCCCCTCAATACGGTGCAGTCGTCCTGTACCCTTGGCAGAGAAGCAGCCCCAAAAAATGATGTTTCCTCCTCCATGTTTCACGGTTTGGATGGTGTTCTTGGGGTTGTACTCATCCTTCTTTTTCCTCCAAACACGACGAGCCGAGTTTAGACCAAAAAGTTCAATTTTGGTTTCATCCGACCACATGACCTTCTCCCATTGCTCCTCTGGATCATCCAGATGGTCAGTGGCAAACTTCAGACGTGTCTGGACATGCACTGGCTTCAGCAGCAGGACCTTGCTTGCGCTGTAGGATTTTAATCCATGACGGCGTGATGTGTTTCCGATGGTTTTCTTCGAGACTGTGGTTCCAGCTCTCTTCAGGTCATTGACCAGGTCCTGCCGTGTAGTTCTGGGCTGATCCCTCACCTTCCTCATGATCAGTGATGCCCCACGAGGTGAGATCTTGCATGGAGCCCCAGAACGAGGCAGATTGACCGTCAACTTGAACTTCTTCCATTTTCTAATAATCGCTCCAACAGTTGTTACCTTCTCACCAAGCTGCTTGCTTATTTTCCTGTAGCCCATCCCAGCCTTGTGCAGGTCTATTATTTTATCCCTGATGTCCTTACACAGCTCTTTGGTCTTGGCCATTGTGGAGAGGTTGGAGTTTGCTTGTTTTAGCATGTGAACAGGTGTCTTTTATACAGGTAACAAGTTCAAACAGGTGTAGTTACTTCCGGTAATGAGTGGAGAACAGGAGGGGTTCTTAAAAAATAACTAAGAGCCGAAATATTTACGAGTTGGTAATGTATCAAATACTTATTTCATGCAGTTAAATACAAATTTATTATTTAAAAATTATACAATGTGATTTTCTGGATTTTTGTATTAGATTCCGTCCCTTACAGTTGAAGAGAACCTATGATACAAATTACATACCTCTACATGGACCTCTACATTACAGACCTCTACTTGTTCTCCCCACTGTACCAATTCTTCAGAAGAAGCACAGCAATAGTTTGTGAAAAAAAATGGAAGCAAAAAAGCGGGTGTTTAATTTACTCCAAATGTAAGCATTGGTTTCATGTGTGACGTGAGGACAAAGTTTGTCGCAGTCAGTGACGTTTCCACAGTTAAATATTCGGTTATCAGTGATCACGTGATGACGCCACAAATGCAGAATTCGCACTTTTTCATTTTCCCTGTCGTTCTTAAGAACCCTTCTTTAAATGTGCGCTTGGGTGTGGATGATAGGCCAAACCGTCAAAAAAAATCTTCTTTTTGCCAGATGCCCTCCTGCTTGCTATGTGTGGACATGACCTTAGTCTTAGTCTATTCGACGTTAATACTTATTAGTCCTAATCATATTTTAGTCATCTCAAAATGTGTTTGTCTTAGTGTAGTTTTATTCGACGTTTACCAAAAATGTTTTCGTCTGTAAAATAAAAAAATAAAAAAAAACTCCAAAAATAAAGGTTTTCAACCAATTCAAATGAGCATTGATGGGTGACCACCTATTGTAGCGTCCACAAAGACAACGTCAATTTGGTGATAATACAAACTCAGCAGGAAAACAGTACCTTATTTTCAATGAATTATACCCTTTTGGACGCCACAAACTGCATATAAAAAAATAAAAGTCGTCCGAGAGTTTAAGAGGATGCTCGCCATTAACATTAGCCTAATGCTAACGCGAACGCAATGCTAACGCTACGAGTTAAATTTAGTGTGTAATGATCACTCAGCATAGACCTTTAAAGGCTAAAGCAACATTGCGTATTCCCTGGCCAAGAAAACAAATCTTACCGTGTTTGCAAGCCTGCATGGAGCCTGGAGACGAAACACTGGTCGGGAGTGGGGGACCTCTCTTTGGTCTCAAGAGACATCTCTTGTTGGAGCCATGATTCTTGTGAATCCACTTGGTCCAGCAGCCCTCAAACACGTGATAACTGCGCTGTTTTTCACTGCTGACTAACAAGCAGATCTAATCTGAGGCAGGAGCCCAATTAAGGAAAGGAAATTGACTGGGTGTGTCTGTATTTTCTACTCAAAATGGAGTGATTCCATATTTTTTTCTTCAGAATGGAGTGATTCTATATTTCCCTGTACTTGCGCTATAAAAATATTCACTGACCACTACAATGTTTTTATTCATTTCTTTTAGTGTTTCTGAATCCCAAGGAGTTGCACTTTCAAACTAATTCATTATTTTTATAAGCTTTTTATCTGAGTTTGCTCTACATAATAAAATGTCTGAGTGAGTGCTCATCTGAGACTGGTGATTCCATACTTTTTTGCTAGGGTTAGTACATTTGACCGATTTTTTTAGACTGGCTTTTTCAACTGACTAAAATGTGTTTGGATTTTACCTGTTTTATTTGTGGTAATGACATTTTTTGTTGTCTATTTTATTGTATAGTTATTTCCTGTGTTTTATTATTCAGCTACTATATTTTGCTTTCTTGTAAGGCACTTTGAGGACCTCTCAGATTTTTGTATATAAATTTGATTTGTACAGATGTGACTTATATTCAGCTGCGACTCACAGTCTGAAAAATACGCTAAGTACACTAGACTGCAAGATACTGTATAACCCAGTGTCCCCACTTCACTTGAAAGTCTTTCTTAAACTATTAACCCATACTCCTCCCAGGTGATCCCTTTCACTCGTCCTGTGACAGCAGGGTTCAGCGGTCATGCTTGTTTGCTGAGGCGCCACTCATCAGAAGGAGAAAGTCAATGGCCAGGTGTGCGGGTGACAGGCCCAAGTCAATACATTTAAGTCTAGATTAAAACTATTGATTCCAGCCTATTTGTATACAATAAATAAAGTGTGTGTTGCCGGCCAGGGTGGCAGCTGGGACTAAGTTTCCCCCTGCTCTCCAGTCTTCGCACCCTCCACCCTGTGCCCCTGAGAGGGTTGTGCACCCCCAGCCCTCCCGTCCACGCTGTGTTGCCTCATTCTCATTTGGTCGGTGCCACCTGTATTGATTTTCAATTTGTTTACCCCCGGCTTCAGATCATCAGTTACATGGTTGAGAGAGAGAGAGTTTGAGTCTTAGGTGTGTGTGTGTGTGGTTGTTCTTTATGATGGGCTGCAAAAGTAAATGGGGTAGACTTGCATGCATTTTCAGTACAAATGGTGTTTTGATAAAAAATCACTTGTAAGTCAATACTTTTTTTTATTAAACTGCACACACACACACCTGATTGATGAAGATAGGTGCTGACAAGAGTATGTGCAGCAAAGTGTGTGTTTGTCTTGCACTATTAAAACTCAACTAGGACAAATTTAGACCTTACTGTCCCCGTTTGTGCAATGTTTTGGTAAATAGTTTTTATTAACAACCTTCTTTCTGTCCACACTCCAGCCCTAAGTTTGGACAAGCTGCTCCCTAATTGCTGTTCACTCAGGCAAAGCACAAAGACACTTCTGTTTTGTTAAACGAGGAGAACTTCAGCACAGATGAGTAATGGCGCCTTTTGGGAGAGATCTCTCTTGCTGAGGCCAGTTGTTTGAGGCCAGGGTCGGAAGTTGCCGAGGGGGTGGGTCTTGCGCAGTTGTTTGTCACGCCCTGATCCCCCTGAGCAATGGCTGATTTTTCTTTTGCCGCCGGTCCCTTCGAACAGTGTTGGCAGACAGCGGCAGGCTCACTGCTTAATACCTTTTCAATTGTTTTAATCTTCTGTCTCTATTGATCTCGCGGGACGTGATTAATCAGATCAGTGGAGCAGGCAGTTAGTACATTAAAAATTGTCAGACCATGTTAGGGATGATTGGGTGTTGTAGTGCACTTACAGCTTGTAGGGCAGGGTTAGTGGTGTGGGGGGCTTCTTGTCTCTTGTGTTTTGTTGTGGTGTCTGGCAGAGTAACAAACAATCTTACCGTATCAGTCTTTGTATGAGCCGCTCCCACACAATGGGGAAACAAACATCTCCGTTCATCTGCTCAGCTGTCAGCTTGCGATGATTTCTGATATTTTTGTCACCACATATAAGTGACTTTTTGCCTTTTGTTTGGGGGTCAATGCTTTTGCAGTTTGTAAAAAAGGTACACACACTAAATTGAAACGATAAATATTACACACTTGCTAAGTTTCTTACTGCCTGTTGACCACAACTGTATTTTTTTTTTTTGACTGTACTGCTTCATTGTGAAAGTTGTTGCTATATGTTTCCTCTTTTCTTGCAGCTGCAGTAAATAACCAAAAAAATGCAGTGTGGCCCCAACCAACGATCACAATATTAAATACATTGTAACGTAATTTTCGGACTATAAGCCGCTACTTTTTTCTTTCATTTATTTTGAATCCTGCGGCTTATTTGCTGATTTATTTGGGTTAATAGGTAACACTTATTTGACAGCGCGGTCATAAGTAGAGGTGTGACAAAATGTCGAATGGTGATATATCGTGATTAGGGTTGTTCCGATGATGTTTTTTTGCTCCCGATCTGATCCCGATCGTTTTAGTTTGAGTATTTTTTATTTCCCGATATTTCCCGATCCGATTGCTTTTTTTTTTTTTTTTTTTGCTCCCGATTCAATTCCAATCATTCCTGATAATTTTTCCCGATCATATACATTTTGGCAATGCATTAAGAAAAAAATGAATAAAACTCGGACGAATATATACATTCAACATACAGTACATAAGTACTGTATTTGTTTATTATGTATTATGTATTTTATTTATTACGGGGTGGCGTGGCTCAGTGGTAGAGTAATTGTCACCCAACCCAGAAGTTGTGGGTTCGATTCTCCGCCCTGATGAACACGTCTAAGTGTCCTTGAGCAAGACACTGAACCCCACGTTGCTCCTGGTGCTGCGTCACCAGTAGGTGGATGGTGAGATAGTGTAAAGCGCTTTGAGCGCCTTGAAAGGTGGAAAAGCGCTATATAAGTGTAACACCATTTACCATTATGACAACAAATCCTCAAGATGGCATTTAGATTATTAACATTCTTTCTGTGAGAGGGATCCACGGATAGAAAGACTTGTAATTCTTAAAGGATAAATGTGACTTTGTATATTGTGACTAAATATTGCCATCTAGTGTATTTGTTGAGCTTTCAGTAAAGGATACTGTAGCCATTTAACTGTTCTGCCCAAATGCATGATGGGAAGTGCAACCATGACTGTGCGTAGTGACACCAATTGATATATCTTCTCTGCGTTGAGAAATAACATATGGTGTTAAGAAAAAGATCAACTATTACCTTTCTTCCCCACATTGCTTCCCACGATATTGTTAATTGTTGAGAGGGGGATTTTAAGACTTTAGCCAATTAAATAAAGGCTCCAAAGACTGCCTAAATTCACTCTACTCATTTTACACTGCCTTTTAGCTCTATATATTGGTAAAACGGCGCCTTTATAGATTGAACGCGACAATGCATGAGTGGGTCGTGCAGCGCATGCGTTATTTGCATTAAATATTTTAACGTGATTAATTTTTAAAAAATTAATTACCGCCGTTAACGCGATAAATTAGACAGTCCTACTTTAAGCCAAAACTAAAGACTCTGGATGAGGGTAAGACATTTTGTCTGTAACGTGAAATACAATTAGAAAACTATTTAATGAAAAAAAAAAAAATATATATATATATATATATATGTATGTATATATATTAATAAAAGGCATGTCCGATATTTTTTTGCCGATTCCAATACTTTGAAAATCGGACCCGATCGATCGGCATCTTTAATCGTGATACTTTGTATCCCAAAAGGTTATCGATATGCTCCTGCCAAGAAACGAGATATCGTTTTAAAAAGGTATCAAAAGGTGTCAAAAAAAAAAAAGGAACCAACAAGTTGCTACCAAAATCTTCCACCATAATAGTTTCTCAGTTCACTCTAAGACTGCCATTGACGGTGCTTGATGCCAAATCCGTTTTAGACTGGGAACATCCGTTCATTCAAAACCAGAGCATTCACAGTCATCCGGTCCGAATTTAGGGGCATTTACAGGTCATTTCCTGGTAAGTTTGAGTCAATGCCTATACATTTAGGTGATTAAAGTGACCCATAAAATACCCCCAAATCTACAGGAAGTAACTAAAAAAACAACAGGTAAATGATCTTAAATGGCCCAAAATTACCTCATTGCCTGGCATTGGCTGCCACTGATGGCCATAGACGTTCAATCCGTTTGAAGTGGGAGGGATGGCAGCGAACGTCTACTAGTGATAAACTCATTCCAATGCACAGCAGAAGCTTGTTTTTCTGTTTATTAGTTGTTTGTAGAACATCCTAGAATGATTTCCATACCAGTGTAAACAAATACAGTATTTATGTACTGTGTGTTGAATGTATATATTCGTCCGAGTTTTATTAATTTTTTTCTTAATCCATTTCCAAAATGTATATGATCGGGAAAAATTATCGGGAATGATTGGAATTGAATCGGGAGCAAAAAAAAGCAATCGGATCGGGAAATATCGGGATCGGCAGATACTCAAACTAAAACGATCGGGATCGGATCGGGAGCAAAAAAACGTGATCGGAACAACCCTAGTGTAAATATCTCATCATACAGTGAGGACAGCTGCGGTTTACCTATGCACACACGCTGTCTTCGTGTCAAATTTGGTGTGTGGCGGCTTATTGTTAGGTGCGCCTTACTGTCCAAAGATTAGGGAACTTTGAAAGTTCTTTGTCTGATTGCTCAAAATAGCAATTTTGATTTGATGACGGCAGAACTAATCATGAACATACATTATGTATCATTGTGCAGGTCCAGCCAAGTCTTTCGCGGACATTGAGCTCATGCCAGCATAATATGAAACAAGATAAGCACAATCACTTACTACAATTTCAGTGGCTCATGTGCCAATCTTAAATGTCGAGATAATAAAATATTCTCTCACCTGGTAACTGTAACCAAATCACAATTACATGACTTATCATGCAAACCATTTTACTCTTAATATTGGCATATTATTTTATGGTCTTACATTATCAGCAATTAAAATAGCACATAAAACATGCTGTACAGTGGGGCAAATAAGTATTTAGTCAACCACTAATTGTGCAAGTTCTCCCACTTGAAAATATTAGACAGGCCTGTAATTGTCAACGTGGGTAAACCTCAACCATGAGAGACAGAATGTGGAAAAAAAAAAACAGAAAATCGCATTGTTTGATCTTTAAAGAATGTATTTACAAATCATGGTGGAAAATAAGTATTTGGTCAATACCAAAAGTTCATCTCAGTACTTTTTTTATGTACACTTTGTTGGCAATAACGGAGGCCAAACGTTTTCTGTAACTCTTCACAAGCTTTTCACACACTGTTGCTGGTATTTTGGCTAGGCCACTCCAGGACCTTGAAATGCTTCTTACGAAGCCACTCCTTTGTTGCCCTGGCTATGTGTTTGGGATCATCGTCATGCTGAAAGACCTAGGCACGTCTCATCTTCAATGCCCTTGCTGATGGAAGGAGATTTTCACTCAAAATCTCTCGATACATGGCCCCATTCATTCTTTCCTTTACACAGATCAGTCGTCCTGGTCCCTTTGCCCCAAAGCATGATGTTTCCACCCCCATGCTTTACAGTGGATATGGTGTTCTTCGGATGCAATTCAGTATTCTTTCTCCTCCAAACACGAGAACCTGTGTTTCTACCAAAAAGTTCTATTTTGGTTTCATCTGACCATAACACATTCTCCCAGTTATCTTCTGGATCATCCTAATGCTCTCTAGCAAACCACAGACAGGCCTTGACGTGTACTTTCTTCAGCAGGGGGACACATCTGGCAGTGCAGGATTTGAGTCCCTGGCAGCGCATTGTGTTACTGATAGCAGCCTTTGTTACTGTGGTCCCAACTCTCTGTAGGTCATTCACTACGTCCCCCCCGTGTGGTTTGCTCACCGTTCTTGTTATCATTTTGACGCCACGGGGTGAGATCTTGCATGGAGCCCCAGATTGAGGGAGATTATCAGTGGTCTTGTATGTCTTCCATTTTTTAATAATTGCTCCCACAGTTGATTTCTTTACACCAAGCGTTTTACCAATTGCAGATTCAGTCTTCCCAGCCTGGTGCAGATCTTCAATTTTGTCTCTGGTGTCCTTCGACAGCTCTTTGGTCTTGGCCATAGTGGAGTTTGGAGTGTGACTGACTGAGGTTGTGGACAGGTGTCTCTTATACCGAGTTAAAACCGGTGCCATTAATACAGGTAACGAGTGGAGCCTCGTTAGAAGAAGTTAGACCTCTTTGACAGCCAGAAATCTTGCTTGTGTGTTGGTGACCAAATACTTATTTTCCACTCTAATTTGGAAATAAATTCTTTAAAGATCAAACAATGTGATTTTCTGTTTTTTTTTCCACATTCTGTCTCTCACAGTTGAGGTTTACCCATGTTGACAATTACAGGCCTCTCTAATCTTTTCAAGTAGGAGAACTTGCACAAATAGTGGTTGACTAAATACTTATTTGCCCCACTGTATATTAAAATTTTCTCCATCAAACTTTGCATTAATCAAATAATTCTCCATTTGCAGTAAGTACAGCATTGCAAACCTTTGACATTTTAGCTGTTAATTTGTTGAGGAGTGTTTAATGTGATAGTTTTGGTAATGTGATAGTTCTGGGTTGCTTTAGTGATGGCAAAGTGGGAGATTTGAACAAGGTTGAAAGGATTTTGAATAAGGAAGACTATCACTCCATTTTCCAATGGTCTGCCATACCCTGTGGCTTGATTGGAGCCAATTTCATCCTACAACTAATAGAATCGAAAGAATCGCTTTTCTGAAATATTTTGCATGGCATGCAAAGACATAGAAATTGTGCTCTGATAAGGAAGGACTTGATCAGATTTGGTGAGACGGACTCTCTGTTCTTATCTAATTGTGTTGGATTGCTTTCCACAGTCTCTTTTTATTGCAGTATATCAACCGTTTTGAATTTGTTATTACCTTTTTATTACTTTCAGGCATGATAACACAGCTCTTTCTTGTCTATTTCTTGTAGGCATTGGGCAGCATGTACTTCATCCACAAGTCATTGAAGAACATCCGCCAGTATGACTTTATTGGTAAAAAAAAAAAAACCTTTCTTGTGGTTAAGCAAAATTAAGCAAGATTAAGTTGTAAGGGTGTAACGGCACATGTATTTGTATTGAACCGTTTCGCTACGTGGTGCTCGGTTCAGAACGGAGGCGTACCGAACGAGTTTCTAACGTAATGTAACCCTTGCGAGGCTGTGAGTCGATCGGGTTACAGTTTCTTTGTGTAGATAATGTTTACTCCCGTCTTCTCTACTATAATGAGGACCAAACACGGTAGGACAGTATAACCCAGAAGCGTCAACGGCGCGACAACGTGGCCGCCGCGAGAACGCAGTGAAACGCGGGTATTAAAGTCAATCAGCCAATGCACACCAGTGGCAGTGCGGCCACGTGTTAGACGCGTCCCAGAAGCGGCTCAACACGACACACGGGCAAAGAACGGCAGAGTTTATTATTTGACGCGAGACGCGACCCTCCTGCATCAATACTACTACTGGTAGCTAGGATCGGGCAGACCGGAAGTCACTCGCGTAAAAATACGATGGATCCGGTCGATTTTTCAAACTAATATGCAATCGTAACCCACTTTTTTAGTCCATCAGATCTCATGAGTGGTAGATTGGGGCACATTTGACTTGTCTTTGTTGATTTACTGCTGTCTTCTCTGCTATAATAATAACCAACACGGCCCCCGTGTTCAATACAAAACCCTCCTACCACAACAAAACAAGTAAGAACTAATATTCACATAGGAACAAAAGTTATACAACATAAAATATACACAATATAAATTAATACTACATCACATTTGTAAAATATAAGCACATAATGAAATAAATAATAGCCCATTGTTCCTATTGTTGAAGGCACAAAGGTTAGTAATAAATAACTATCACTTTTATATTTTGCATTTTGTTTTCTTACTGTACCGAAAATGAACTGAACCGTGATCTCAAAACCGAGGTACGTACCGAATCGAGATTTTTGTGTACAGTTACAACCCTATTAAGTTGTGATGAGGCTTGAATAGCTCCGGCCCTTCCTCAGGTTTAGCCGCCATTGCGCATTTGCAAAATGCCAGAATTCTAAAAAGCGTCATTTTACAGCTTTGTAGTCTGGTCACGTTAGGTGTGAAAAAGCTCCTCCAAAAAGCATATGGAAGAACCATAAACATCATGGAGCTGCCACTTGCTGTTTGGTCCAAACTGATAGTCGCTCACCAAACTCTGTCTAATGACCGCTTTATAGATCCCCCTCATCACGTATGCCACACTGATGAGGTTAACACCAGTTTATTGATTGCTGTTTGCATGTTTCCCCACTCTATTTTCTGACACCTACCTCTCCCTACTTCTTTCGTCTTTGCACTTCACAGTCAAGGATTTTAAAGCAGTGCCGGGACTGGACAAGTACGTGGGCTCCCTAGATGGGGTCACTACTGTGGAGAAAGAAAAATTCCCAAAGAATTTCTGGCCTGATGTGAGTGTTTGTGTGTATTTGTTAGGGTGGGAGTAATACTTGGCCCAAAGGGAGATGTGTGGACAAATGAGTCTACTGGGGATGCAGTGGCTGTCTACTCTGACAGGGAGATGAGATAAATTATGTGAACGGATCAATAATGATCAATATGGCTGCTGTTTAATGACTCTTGCTAATTTGTCTGTGTTGTAGTTCAAGTGGTCCAGGAAGGGCTTCATGAGGACCCGCTGGATCATCCACGACCGGTATGCTCATCACACTGATCATAGTCCAGACAACACATGGAAAAGATTCAAACTAACACAACTTAAGTGACCTCCGCTAATAGCACTTTCTGTTTTGTGTTCACGTGTCATGTGTACATGTGCGTTTGATGTTTTCCCAGAGGGCTGGACCTGGTCAACGTCCACCTGTTTCATGATGCCTCCAACCTCATTGCCTGCAATTCTAGTCCTTCTATCTATTCTGCCAACCGTAAAAACGCTCTCCAACATGTCATCAACAGGTCTGAATTGTAGCAATGTCCAAACATAAAAATGACTTCAGTGCATACAGTTGTGGTCAAAAGTTTACATACACTTGTGAAGAACATAATGTCATGGCTCTCTTGAGTTTCCAGTTATTTCTACAACTCAGATTTTTCTCTGATAGAGAGATTGGAACAGATACTTCTTTGTCACAAAAAACATTCATGAAGTTTGGTTCTTTTATGACTTTATTATGGGTGAACAGTAGGGATGGGAATCGAAATCCGATTCCAATTCCGAACCGGTTCCGAGTGTTTCGAGGCCTCGACATCACAATGAAAAAGCCTTAACGATCCCTTTAATGATCTCTAAAAACGCATATTGCGTCGTGACGTGTCTTGTTGTCCAGACGCATCAAACTAGCATGGCGCCAAGAACCACTCGCTCCAAAGTTTGGCTACACTTCATCAGGAAAAAGGGTGAAAATGAAAGGTTACGATAGTTTAGCAGGAGCATTGCCGCCGTAAACATAACAATGACAGCACGTAGATTCGAACGCTCGAAAGTGTGTCTTCACGAGGAAAAATTACAACAAAGCGACTTGCAGTCATTGTAAGATGGAGATAACTGCATCGGGAGGGAATAGACTGCACTGTCCTCACCGAGACGCGAAGGCTCAGTCCTGGCTATACAGCTAGCTGAACTCCCAAATGACGATGCAGAAGACGTTGGTATAATTTGCTGACTTTATTCAACCATCACTTGAAACTAAAAATAGAAATGAAACAAATCGATTTCGTCCCCAATAACAAACAGGTTTGCATCAACGTAAATCAGCGATGATTAGCTGCTAACACGGTAATAACAAACAGTTAGCATGCGTTCGCTAGCATTAGCACATTGTTTAAACCACTACACAACTGGATTTAAGTGTCCGATCGCGAGTGGAAACACACAACAACAACACAGAAGAGGATACATACAGGCGTTGCCTCTGTAGATATTTTACAAACATTAACAAAGAACGTAGGCTCGTGGCAGTGTTTCGCTTTCTCACTAACTCACTCACTCGCTTGGATGCGGCATTTCTTCTTCTTCGCGTGTAAGCGCGCTCTTCTTCACGTGAGCGCGTTCTTCTTCGCGTGAGGAAGCGCAAGGGTGCCACCACTTGAGCGTGAAACCACCATAAAAACTAAAAGGCATGCATTTCAATATACTGGTAAATAAAAACAGGGGTCCCCAAACTACGGCCCGCGGCTCCATATTTGGTCTGGCCCCCTGAACAATTCCAGAGAGCATTTTGAATTTTTAAATTTTTTTCCCCCCTCAGTAGTGTTATTTATTTCCTCGCCTTTTTCAGTGAATAACTCAGAGAGGGTTATTTGGTTATTATCTATTTAATTAATAGTGTTATTTTTATTTTTTATTATTATTTTATTATTTTTATTTTATTTACTTTTGTTCCGTGAAGAATCCACAGAGGGTTATTTGATTGTGGCTTTCTGAAAAACAATAATATTTTTTACATTTACGCACTCCTGCAATCGTCAAACTTTTTCTGTTACAAACTGACCCCGGCCTCTCATCAGAGAAGGGAAAAGTTATGTGGCCCTCACAGGAAAAAGTTTGGGGACCCCTGCTTTGACACATATTGCCAAACGCAGAACAACGACCTATATGCCAATATATACGAATATTTTTTATTTCTATTAGAAAAATATTTCAGTAAAATGTTACACATTCTTTTGCATTTGCCACTTATTGCCACAGTTAACATTGAGGCTTAGGGCCTCTTTTGACCTCATTGTGAGTTTGTAAGGTTGTGACTTCTGATTAAACAAACTCGATGCCTAACTCGATGCCAATCAAAATGTTCGTTCTTCTTTTTCCCGAAATTAGAATCGATAAGAGAATCGATAAAGAATCGAATCGTTAAGCAATATCGATAATGCGTTTACAACACTGCGGGTGTGCGCTTGTCCTCATGGGAAACGCATTCTTCCTTAGGGCAAAAGACTGCCGCTTTTGTCCACCGGCATCGCTAAAATCAACCAAAACTGAAAAGTTACATAGTGTTACTTTAAGTGTGACCATTTATATAATTACATTTGAATCAAATCAATGGATCTAGATTAATTTACATTTTATTTCTTGTTACTAAAAGGCAAACAGAAGTGAATCTCCTAAAAGTAAAACAAATAGCAATCTTTAGGTTAAACTTTGACAGCAAGCTGAAATCTTACAGCTTTCAATGTGAGTCGTAATGTTGAATTAACATAAAATATGGTATACATCTTATTTTGTGTGACTTTTCTGACATGTCTAAACCAGAATGAGACCAAAGATTAGTAGCTAAAGCTTGCGCTGAATTTGTTTCTTCTAGGATATCAGACAACTGCCACACACCGATGCCTTTCTTCCTGTTTGGAGATTTTAACTTCCGTTTGGACACGCTGAGTCTAGTCCAGGTATGCTGAAACAGCAGTGGTGGCTGTGTACTTTCACAGGGCCCTTTCTATTTAACCGGAACTCTTATGCAAACATGTGAGCAGCATCTGTCTACATCGGCTGAAGTGCAGACTGTGAAAAAGGACAGCACTAATGAAGTGCAGAAAATCATCTGTGAAGAGAAGGCTGACCGCCAGGTAGTTCAGTCTTTTAAACTACAACATTCACTGACATTAATTTTTTTCTATGGAGCTTAGGTTGTTTTCTCACTACCAGGTGCTTCTGCTGATTGAGGACAAACTCTTTGCCTACCTTTACCAAGCTGCATTCAGAGAAAACAATGGCAAAGCGGTCAGTTCATTATCCAAACTCGTCACATTTTAGTTTGGCATGAAAATACCCCAACAAATCCGATGAAAATCTTTCTTCTTCTTCTTGTTTTTATTAATTAGACAGCAGCATATAATAAAACATTTGACACAATAATCATTGACATCCACAAAAAAACCCCAACAACTTTAAAATAAGAGGGAGGCAGCATGGAAACTGGGGGTTTATAGACAGTTACACCCATAAATCATGCCAAAAGTACCTCCAGGATACATCCTACTGCTCCACATTCCCCTCCATCTTTTTTACCATCTGCCTCTACACCCACTACTATCCAAGAACTCACTGAGCTTTCTCCAATAACATCAGACCCCGATATCCCGAGCAACTACCAACCCATTTTCCTTCTCATACTTTTAAGCATTGTGTTTTCTTGTGGTAGCTTTAAAGTAGATTGTTGATCTTTTGACCACATTAGTCACGTAGCATATTTAGACCACCCTTATTTGATATATATATATTAGGGCTGTTAAACGATTGAAAATTTTAATCGAGTTAATTACAGCTTAAAAATTAATTAATCGTAATTCATCGCAATTCAAACCATCTATAAAATATGCCATATTTTTCTGTAAATTATTGTTGGAATGGAAAGATAAGACACAAGACGGATATATACATTCAACATATGGTCCATAAGTACTGTATTTGTTTATTATAACAATAAATCAACAAGATGACATTAACATTATTAACATTCTGTTAAAGCGATCCATGGATAGAAAGACTTCTAGCTCTTAAAAGATAAATGTTAGTACAAGTTATAGAAATTTTATATCAAAATCCCTCTTAATGTATTCGTTTTAATAAAATTTGTAAAATTTTCAATCAAAAAATAAAGTAGTAGCCCGCCATTGTTAATGTCAACCATTACACCAGTACTTCTCAAATAGTGGGGCGGGCCCCCCCAGGGGGGGCACAGACCGATGCTGGGGGTGGCGCATGTGACCTTGGGGAACATACTTTTTTGCTAGAATAAGGTGTAATTGCACATCTACTGAGTGGGTGGCAGTGGCGCTCTCATTTTCAGCATCTGCGCAGTATTTTTCAACCAAACAAGAGCAAACAGCAAATAGCACTGGAGATATGAAAAGCTAAGATGAAAAAATATGACGAAGCTTGTGGCGCATTTGGCTTTGACTTTTAGTACAGCGGGAGACGAGTAAAGACCAATCTGATTATTTTGTCTAAAAATGTTCGCAGCGGACAGCAAGAATTCTTTTTTTTTTTTTTTTTTTGCGAAAACGTGCCAATATTGCCAACAAGCGTCCTCCTTTTTCAGTGTTACATCAGTAAACCAGCGAGCACTGTCAGCATCACATAAGATGGCATACCAAGTTGCTCAATGCAAAAATAACCCAACACCACAGCAAAGGAGCTGATACTGCCTGCACCAAAAATAAAAACAGTCTCTCTGTCCATTGACACTGTTGTTTTTGTTCTATGAATCCTTGCTTTTTCAGTACAATTGTTTGTCATTTTTTCCTCTTCAGTTAATGTTGCTAATCATTTTGAATTAATGATTATTTATTGATTTTATTCAATTTTTTTTTCCCCAGTATCAAACGGTCAAAAAATGTATCTTGAGTCTAATTTTACAGTATGGATGTGTTTGTTTTTTTTTATTTTATTTTATTTTATTTTTACACTTTATTTTCATTTTCTTCTTTAATATTAAAAAGGACACCATGTTATGCTAAGGTGTACTTATACAATAATAAGAATTTTATAGTCAAATGTTACCACAGTGTATTTACATTGGTGGGAGAGAGTTGGGGTGGGGCGCAGAACGTTTACGTCTTCCTGGGGGGGCATAACAGAAAATAATTGAGAAGCACTGAATTACACAATGCTCATGGGTTGCACTCAAACACCAGCAGAGGGCAACAAAACTCTAAAAAACACAAGTAACAAGTGGAAATTACACTGTCCTGTTGTTAATTGCGTCAACTATTTTAACGTGATTAATTTAAAAAAATTAATTACTGCCCGTTAACGCGATAATTTTGACAGCCCTAACATATATATATATATATATATATATATATATATATCAGAGGTTGCGCTAGACTTTTTCGTTGTCTGTCATTTTGACTGACAGGGTCATAAAAATCCGGTCATAATCTATTTTTACCCGTCACTTAAATTTTTAAAATGATGATAATGACATTGTGGTGACCCTTTGTTTGGCATAATTCACCTTCCGTACTTGTGTGTCCATTTGGCCGAGCGCGTTACCGGTGTAGGTTCAAGCGCCTACACCGGCTACGACAGTCACGTGACAGAGACACTTAAGAGCAGCGCGCGGTCCCCTCACTATCCACTCGCTCTCGCTATATGATTGGCCGAAGAGTCGAAATGCTCTCCCGTGAAATGCTTGTTTAAAAATGTTCCCATTGTTACTTCTTGCGTTCGCTTATAAGTGCCCATTTAAAAAAGGAAAAGCGATGGATGATACTACACACAGAGCGTATTATTAACAAATGTTAAAGTTGTATAATCATATAGCGAGAATAAGGAACGTCACTGACAAGCGCAGGCCCCCGCGAGTGGATAGTGAGGGGTCTAGGATAGTTCGCCGACAGCTAACAAGACTCTTAACATTGCATACCGCTTCAACATATTCAATAGTATTTAGTTTTCATTCATTTTAAATTAATATTCTGTCCGAACAAGCTTAACAGAGAATCCACACCGTGCCATCACACATCAAGCAGATGAATATGTAACTTTTTCTCCGTAGTGACAAAAACAGCTGACTGTGGCCCCAGTAGTTAGGTAGCCTACCATATGTAGCATATGGAACAATGAAATTAACAGTTCACCTGCTGTGGCCTGAACGTAGTCTCACACTTTCCTCCTGGTGCGCATGGACTTGAATTGCGTGTCCGCTTGTGCAGTCCCTGTTTTTTCACCTCTTTTATCAACACCATCGTCGTTTTGGGGCTTTTTGAAGAAACTTCGGACACTCAGTTGCCTTGACGTTTTTCAGAGTAAGGCCAACGACGTCATGCATCAAGAGAGACAATAGCTAATTAATATGCTCACTCGCCACCTTGTGGTCTGGGGTGTGAATTGCAACCGGTCAAAATGACGGATGGACTTCAGTTTTTTCCGTCACCGTTTTAAAAAACCGGTCAACGACGGAAAATATTCGGTTAACGCGACCCCTGATATATATATATATTATATAATTATATTAGGTATTTTCTTAAGGCATCTTTGGTATGTTCTGTCTGTATGCATCTAAAAAAAACAAGCTTAGAGCGCACGGTAGTACTTTGGGTTTCAAATTCGCCTCTTTCACCGGTGTAGCACATTTTGGCATAACACCCCCCCCCACCGTCTCGTCTCATCCCGTCTTTCATGTTCATTTTGCTTTTGCTGCTCGTTCTGTGAAATATCGACAGTGCTGTCATGCTCATTAATGTTCCTCTCGGGTTCAAATTGAAATGGTTGAACAGATGACATGTTCATGTCGCTTGAGTCATACTCTGGAAGCCCGGCAGCGCAACCATGTGACGTCACAGTCTTGCGACGTCAACAACAATAACGCCACACTAGTACATTGTGGCTTTTAAAAGGGGGAAAATTATTACTTTGGATGTTTTTTCTTGGAAAGTAAAGACCTGCCCAAAAATGAAGTATGTCAGTAAAATTCAGTTCAAATCAAATTATCTGAAAATGACCCATATATCCTGTAAACAATACATTTCTCAGTAGATTAGTTTGCCTATAAACAATCAAAGTTGAAGAAATTCAAGGTGGCTCTTGCAAATTTATTTAGTTCTTTATCAGATCTCAAAGAGGAAAAAGTTTGAATTAAAATGATTATAATATTCCTCTTCATTCCAGTTGCTGAAATATGACAAAGAAGTTACTGCCTTTCATGATGTTGTTAGAGAAGAGGAAATCCAGTTTCCACCCAGGTGAGATTTTTATCTTGCTTACTGCCAGTGTTGTCAGTAACGCGTTACTGTAATCTGATTACTTTCTTCAGTAACGAGTAATCTAACGCGTTAGTTTTTGCAAGCCAGTAATCCGACTAAAGTTAGTTTCCCTAGTGCCTTTGCGTTACGATTTTGTTTTTGCCTCATAATGTATGTAGAATGAAGAATACTGTAGTCATGTATGAAAAGCATTTCTCATTGGGGGGGGGGGGACGGGTCATGTGTATTACGATGCTGTTTGAGGCTGTCTGCCACGGCGGTCAACAACATAGCATTCTGACGAGGCAGCGAGGCTAACAGTGAAAGGCAGGATATATGCCGCAAAAGGATGCATTTGCTCACTGGAAATACAGCCATTACTTCACATTTCTGTCCAGTAAAGATGACAAAAATATCTCCGTGCGTTGCAAACTTTACGCTGGCTGAAAAAGACTGTCGGCCGCTAAAAACTCTACATCCAATTCAACAAGGAAGCACTTGGAATTACAGGACAATGCGACAAAACTCGAAAAAGCCGAGAGGTAACAAGACAGCCAGCGCTTCTACAGTTTGTAACCAACCTTTATGCACATTTTATTGTCAGTGTTTGTAACCATAGGCGAAGTTTTACTTTTGTGGGGCTGGGGGCAAAGCATGTTGATTACTGAAACAAAAGTCAAAAGTTTGGACACACCTAAATATTTTTACGTTTTATATATTTTCCCTACTATTGTAAATCCTCTCTGAATACATCAAAACTTTGAACGAACATGTGGAATGGAAAAAAAAAGTGAAATAATTGAAAACAGGTTTTATATTCTACATTCTTCAAAGTGTCCACCTTTGAGGTGTTGTCAAACTTTTGGCCATTACTGTATATATACATATATATAAAACTGTTCAAGTTCAGTTGTTGTTGGTTGTGTTTGAAAGCTTAGGTTTACAGAAATTCTAAATACCCATCTTGCCTCCACAGGTGTAGTTTTGGCTTAGCAAAGCAAAACCTAGTGTCTTAGGTGCTAGTCACATGATCTGCTCGAAAAATGATTTTGACCCATTATGAAATACGTTGTAGGATTCTTGTTCATTTCAATAATTTTTGTTGTTTGTTTTATTGCTTTACAACTTTTATAGACAATATTTTAACAGCTAGGTATTTATATTAAAGGGGAAGTTCAGAATGTTTTACATTAGGCTTTATCTTGGAGTTAGCGGGGGTTTATTTAGTCGTTGGAGTTGATTTGAACAAATTCCGTGCAGTTTGTCAGTTATTTGTTAGTTTCAGGGCTCCGGCGTGGCTAAGCTAGCGCAAGTCAATGGTGGTTGAAATCCACTCCATCGACTAATTAAACCCTCGCTAACTCAAAGATTAAGCCTTATGTGAAAAATTCAATTACTTGCGATGACATTTTTTGTTATTTTTATGTTGAGGCAGCAAAAGGAGAAAAATTGGTAAAAAGTAACTGATAAGTTACTTTTAAAGTAACTTAGGCTACGTTCATACTACAGGTCTTAATGCACGAATCCGATTTTTTGTCATATCCGTTTTTTTGGCGTGCCCGTTCAGACTGCCTTTGTCCATTGAGACCGTTCAAGTATTACGCATGCGCACTAATTCGCAGTCCGACACGCGCTGAGCAAGAAGACCCGCACGCGCAGAAGCATCAAAACAAATGACACACGTCATCCGTCATTCCAGGGATATCATATTTTGCTTTTCAAAAGGAGGACACAAATAACAGACATAAATAAACCCCGTTTAGGTTTATATTTATAAGTTTATATGGATCGATAGCATGCACGCACTGTCCGTGCATGTCACACACACATACGGCACTTTGCCCCGACTCTCGGCCGTGTAGGCAATGTTGAAATATTGCTCACTTGGAGCAGAGAGAAAACTGAGCATTCTCAGGCTTATCCTCAACCCATTTTTATTTTTTATGACTGTTGTCAAGCCCAGCCCTTCCCCAAAAGCCGTGTTCACTGCAAGCTAGGCGCTAATAACATACAGCTGCATCACTACAGTAGCGTCTCTCTCGCTATTTGATGACGTAATTGCTGCATGAAATCCGATTTGGGAGAGTGGACAGTACAGACCGCCACGACAGTCTGGAAAAATGTGGCCTAGATCGGATTTGAACCACATACGAAAGTGACCCGGATCGGATTTGAAATGGTCCAGTTCTATGCGACTTGTCACGTTCAGACCATCAAGTTAATGCCTCACTCGAGTCGGAAAAACACGAAAAAATCGGATTCGTGCATTAAGACCTGTAGTATGAACGTAGCCTTAGTTACTTTGATGATAAAGTAATCGGTAAAGTAACTAGATTACTTTTTTGAGGTGTAATCAGTAATCAGTAATTAAATTACTTTTTTAAGTAATCTGTGACAACACTGCTTACTGCACATGTACAACCGTATTTCTCCAATTGTTTGTGCAAACCTTAGTCTATGATGCTACTCCCTGTTCCTCACTCTTCCAGCTACCCCTACAGCGAAGAGTACACTAAACCCACCCAGTACATGAACACTCGTTGTCCCGCCTGGTGCGATAGGATTTTGATGTCACACAGCGCACAGCAATTCATCAACAGTGTAAGTCACCACCACTATGTTCATTGGTAGCATAGGCATGTGATAAAGTATTTCTTGTCGTTGTTTGTTCTTCTCCTCTTCTGTCCGCTTCCTTCTTTTCTGTACTACCATTACCACCTCCTATTTGCTGCTTTGTACTAATAAATAAAACATAATGAACAACCACAATGGGAGTATATCAAACTCCTATGTGAGGAGGGTAGTAACATGTTACGTACATTTATGCCGTTACGTTTACTTTAGTAACTTTTTGAGAAAAATGTACTTGAAAAATGGTCATCACCAAAAATTGAATAACTTCCAAATTTTATTTAGATCGACAGAGTTATGATATTTCAAAGAATAGAATACAATGCGACTTTAGTTTACCACGATTTAAAGTTGCTGGTGGCGTTTTAATGACAGACGTTTTCTTCCCAGGGTGCTGATGGTGAGAGAACTGTAATTTACGACACAGTGGGCCCCAATGTTTGTATGGGAGATCATAAGGTAACCCTTGATTGAAAATCAGATGCTGTAGTAGCCCACTAAGCAGGCATTCACTTGAGTTAACGTGTTATTGTGTATCTTCAACAGCCCGTTTTCTTATCCTTTGCACTGAAGACAAATGAACATTGACTGGCGAACTTCCCAGTGATAAACTAGTAAGTGTGTGTCCATATTAAACTGTTTGTGGCACGTGTAGGAGATGAATAAGGGTGGGGGATCAGCGTGAGTGCAGCAATCTTGTTGTGATCCCCAGAGAGACATTAGTTAAAGGGGCCCGCAGTGTCGCCATACGAACTAAGATGAAGTACCAGCGGGACAGCAGTTCTCCTTTGTGTCCGTGTGCCATTAGCACCTTTCACTGATATCTTTTACATCTTCTCCACTGTCAATCTGGATCACTGTGCAACGGCACCATGCTCTGTTAGATGGTCTGCATGGTCCATCTGGATGGCCGACTAGGGATGAATAAATTGTAGCCGACAACATGGTATTGGCATTTTTATTGCCATGATTTTGTTTTGTTTAGTTTAAATTATCCCTATTGAGAATTACCTACTTTTTAATAAGGCATTTAACAGTTGAGAGAAATTATCCCTGCCTGGACAAGTTCATGAATGCAATGGTTTGTTTATAAGCTGTAGGCCTACATGTTAACATGATATGGGAGAAAATGATAATTGATCCATTTAATGCAAGCTCATGTGCAGCGGCTTCATGTTTGGGCACACTCATTAGATGTAATCAGTGTTTTTTTTTTTTGGCAGCACTTTTAATTTTCGTCGTAGTCTTTAGTCTTATGGACGATAATACTTATTAGTAGGGTTGTTCCGATCATGTTTTTTTGCTCCCGATCCGATCCCGATCATTTTAGTTTTGAGTATCTGCCGATCCCGATATTTCCCGATCCGATTGCTTTTTTTTGCTCCCGATTCAATTCCAATCATTCTCGATCATTTTTCCCGATCATATACATTTTGGCAATGCGTTAAGAAACAAATGAATAAAACTCTGACGAATATATACATTCAACATACAGTACATAAGTACTGTATTTGTTTATTATGACAATAAATCCTCAAGATGGCATTTACATTATTAACATTCTTTCTGTGAGAGGGATCCACGGATAGAAAGACTTGTAATTCTTAAAGGATAAATGTGACTTTGTATATTTTGACTAAATATTGCCATCTAGTGTATTTGTTGAGCTTTCAGAAAATGATACTGGTGCCATTTAACTTCTGCCCAAATGCATGATGGGAAGTGCAACCATGACTGTGCGTCGTGGTACCAATTGATATATCTTCTTTGCTTTGGGAAATGATATGGGGTGTTAAGAAAAAGATCAACTACAACCTTTCTTCCCCATATTGCTTCCCACGATTATTCTAATAGTTGGGAGAGGGATTGTAAGGCTTTAGCCAGTTAAAACAGGCTCCAAAGGCTGCCAAAATTCACTCTGCGTATTTTACGCTGCCTTTTAGCTCTATATACTGAAAGGGTAAAACGGCACCATCATAGATTGAACGCGACAATGCGTGAGTGGGTCGTGCAGCGCATATGTAATTTTGCGTTGAATATTGTAACGTGCTAAATGTAAAAAATATTCATTCTCACCGTTAACGCAATAAATTTGATAACCCTAACTTAAGCTTAAACTAAAGACTCTGGAAGAGTGCAACACATTATGTCTGTAACGTTAAATACAATTAGAAAACGATTTAATTAAAAAAAAAAAAATATATATATATATATATATATATATATATATATATTTAAAAAAGGCATGTCCGATATTTTTTTGCCGATTCCGATATTTTGAAAATGACGTGATCCCGATCGATCGGGACATCTCTACTTATTAGTCTTAGTCTTATTTTAGTCACCTCTAAATGTTTTTGTCTTCATCTAGTTTTTCTTGGCGAAAACTCAAGGCTAATTTCGTCTAGTTTTAGTTGACATTTACTAAAAACATTTTCGTTTGTAAAATTAGAAAAAAATTGACTCCTAAAATGAATAAATAAATAACGGTTCCCTACTATTTAGATTGACAGACTAGTACATATTGTAGTGGACAACACTAACTTTGTGATAATACACACTCAGCAGGAAAGCAGTACATTATTTTCAATTAGTTATACACACCCAGATGCCACGAACTGTATGTAAAAAAAAAAAATAGTTGAGTTTAAAGTGCCTATGATAGCAAAAAGCATGTTTATTTCCTATTTCATGCGGTATTTTATGCTCCTGAATGAAATAGACTGCTTGGATGTATGTGGAAGCGATCGATATATTCATTCAATTTTTTTAATTCCGCGCCATGAAAATGAGTGACTTCCGACCACAGTCTGGATTTAGGAAGAAGGCGAATGTGACGTCAACGGACTAATCATCTTCACAATACAGCCATTCCTATCAGATGCAGAAGGATTGTGGATTCAGCTGATTTTGCGGATTAATTCGTTTATTTTTCACACCACGCCAGCACAATGTGCTGCAGGCTTTTGTTGCTGCACCAGGGAGAGGCGTGTGAACCTTTTTGGGTTTCAAAAAGATCCTGTTCACCGCGAAGAATGGGCAAAACAAGTCCGACAACCTTGGGACCATTGGGCGGACGAGGAAGTGAGTGAGCTACGTGTATTATATTATGTTAAATAGTGGGATCATGGCACACGTTTTAATAAGGAGGTGGCTTGCATTTCATTGGTTGCGGGTTTTCACACACCATGGTCGCTGGCCAATGAGCGCCTGTGCTCGGGCAGCCACGCGCTCTCGTCTGCGGTTCTTGATTGTGTAGAGACTTCGAAGGCCCTCATATGACTGCCGAGAGAGCACTATCCTCAGCTTGGGCTCGGGCAGCCACGCGCTCCGACGATGGCCAGTTTGTCCACCAAGAATGCGCCATTTTCGTCGTTCAACAACGAGCCGAAAATTGCTCACTGCCGGGGGCTGGCCGATCGTTGAAGGCTATCACCCCTGCCTGTGTGACTTGGGTCGGGGTAGTTTTGTGTGATTTTTGTTTTTGTTTTCGAAAGGCGAGAAAAAGACTTGGAAGAGCAGCTCAGTTCGGGTTAGCAAGTAGCATAGCTCTCACACTCCTCTTCTGTATATACTCTTTCCTCGTCTCCGAGTCCCTTCAGGGAAATGACAAGAGTCGACTAACTCCGGTGGCATGAATAGAGAGATAAAGACAATGATGACATTTTGCTGCTCTCTGCCGTATTTTCCTCGTTCTGAATCTTCCTCCTCCATTGGGCTGAATTCTAAATCAGTTGAAATCATTTCTCTGCCCACATCATCACCCAGATGGTGGCGCCAGAGCGCTATAATGACAGGAGTAGCTAAACGGCAGATTGAAAGACTCATTTCTCGTCATCTGCGCTTTGTTGTAGTATATAGTCGGATTGTCTCAAAATATGATTTTAATTCCCATAATAATGCTATTCAAGATTTTTTTTACAGTGTCATAGGCACTTTAAGAGGACGCATTAACCTAATGCTAACATGAATGCTTTTTATAACGCTACTAGATACAGTCACTGTGTGATAATCACTCAGCACAGACCTTAAAGGCTAAAGCAACATTGCATATTCTCTCTGGCTAAGATAAGAAAACTAATCTTACAGTGTGTGCAAGCCTGCATGGAGACTGGAGACGACAACCCGTTGAGTCGGGGTGGGGGGGCGCAGCACATCATATGAGTGACATAACCAGACACTGCCACTGATGCAGGCTAACTACACATTAAAATGTCACAAATTATGAACATGTGACAGAAACTATTGTGCATTTATGTCTCGTTATCGTCTCGTCATCGTCATGAAAAAAGTTTTCGTTGACGAAATATTTTTGGTGTCGTCATCGTTGACGAAAACAACACTGGATGTAATATTTTTATACTTCTCTCACTCTTTCTTTTTTTCCTGTGTAGGTGCGTCTCTGTAAAGTACCAACAATGTGCTCTTTGTAAACTCTGATTGCTCTTGAGGAAAGAAAAACAATGAACTTGATTCCAACTGAAGTGACAACTTGTAGATACTCATGGATGTTACTTCAAGCTCAAGACCGTCATGTGACCTTTTTACATTTTTTTTTTAGCATAAGTGATTATCTTGGGCTGCCCCTGTTGTATGTCAACAAAGAATATCAACTTTGTTACTGTGTATTCACAACTTATTTATTAAGCCATAGAATGTTTAACTGTATTTGTGCTTTTGTTTCGAAGTTATATGTACCTATATTTTGGATTTTTATATTTCTAAGTATTAACTGATCCTTTGCTTTTATTCTTGTGATTGTGGCTTTCATGCTACCAAAAATATCTTAATTTATATGTACTGTATGTATTTTTCGGCAGTGGTGTTTGGGTAGACATTGTACAATTCACTGATTTGTATCAGATATTTAGTCTCGAAATGTGCAGTGTAAAGTTTAAAAAGTGATTGCAAGTGCGAGTAGTTGTCAGACTGGTAACACACGTTAAACTGTCGAACTCTTTTCATTTCTTCTCCCTTGATCAAGATGAAAGTGTTGCATTTGTTACATAATACCTTCATTCCGACTATGCGCAAGAGGCGGAGTACAGACTGAATTGGTTGCCAGCTAAAATACAGCCAGACAATTTGGAGTATTCAATTACAGGTAGTCCCCGGTTTACGAACGAGTTCCGTTCCTGTGTTGGCGATGTAACCCAGATTTCCGCGTAAGTCTGAATTAACCTTTTAAATACCTCAAATCACCCTCTAAAAAAAAAAAAAAAAAAACTATCCAAAAACATGTATTATACGTCATTGTACTGTTCTCGCAAGACGTTGGAGCTAAGTTCTAGCTAGACAGCTACCTAAGCTCCGAAATAACGATGTCAGACGTCTGTGTGGTTTGCTGACTTTATTCAGCTGCTCATGACATCAACACTTGCAGAATGAAACTAAAATAAAATGAAATTAAATTAGTCTCATCTTCAATAACAGCAATTCAAATTTGAATTTACAAGTAGTTGCTGATACAACGATTAGCATGTATCAGTTAGCATTCGCACATCATCAAAAACAATCACATAAACTCGCCCCAAGTATTCGACCACAATTGAAAACACAATAAACAGTACAAAAGTGGTTATACCAGAGGGTGCGCTAGACTTTTTCGTTGTCTGTCATTTTGAGTGACAGTGTCATAAAAATCCGGTCATAATCTATTTTTACCCGTCACTTACATTTTTAAAATGATAATAATGACATATTCAATAGTATTTAGTTTTCATTCATTTTTAATTAATATTCTGGCCGAACAAGAGGCAAAAAGACAGCGGAGTGCACCAATCAGCGACGGGCAGACGTGCCGTTAGCAAAGCGACGAGGACAGGACGAGGGACTTGCGCGCGGAAGTAAACATACGAGGAGAACGGAGTTTATTCAACATGGCTAGCGCGAGACAGACTGTTGTCAATGACTCGTGTCGATGTGTTTTAGCTCATTTAAAACTGAATTTACTGCGGATTGGAACATATTCTCGGCTCTCCCGTTCACCACCCGTGTTGTTCTAGAGACGACTTTCGGCGCGCAAGAGTGACGTTGCTCGTGAAGAACACGTCACACAAATAAACATCTGATTTGTTGATTGATTTTGTACCTACTCGAGAGGCTGTGTCCCAGACTTTTCTCTCAGTGTTTGAAAAATACAGGGAGAACAGTCTGGCCATGCCAGGCAAACACTCAGTTGCCTTGACATTTTTCCGAGTAAGGCCAACGACGTCATGCATCAAGAGAGACAATAGCTAATTAATATGCTCACTCGCCACCCTGTGGTGTGAATTGCAACCTGTCAAAATGACAGATGGACTTCAGTTTTTTCCGTCACCGTTTAAAAAAACCGGTCAACGACGGAAAATATTCGGTTAACGCGACCCCTGGGTTATACACAGCCGTCGCCTCTGGATACTTCACAAGCAACAAATGTGTACGCAGGCTGTCAGCTCTGTCACTCGGCTGCTCTGTTTGTGCGTGTGTGTGGTGGGCGTGTTTGTATATGCGCTCGCTTCCTATTCTACGCTTCCTGCATGCATCACAAAACAAAAGTCAACATTAAAAAAATTTAAAAAAAAACGGCGAGACTCAGGCGTCGTAAAGTTGAAATCATGTAAATCGGGTCCGTTGTAACCTGGGGACTTCTTGTAATCTATTATCCGTGTTTAGGAAATGTCGGTGGAAACTGGAGAACACCCACATAGTCACGGGAGAATATGTATACTCCCCACAAGAAGGCTAGAGCCTTGAATTAAACCGTGGTCTCAGAACTGGGAGGCTACATGCTAACCGATCACCCACTATGCCATTAGGCCCGACTAGGCATGTGCCGTCAACCGGTTTCAAGGTATACCGTCCGTGGTATGAAAACGTCAAGGTTTCAAAACCGCAAAAAATTTCCGTCAAAGCGTCCCTAAGGTATAAGCTATTTTTTATGTAGCATAAATGCAGGGAGAAATCCCATGCTTGCAGCTTGCAGGCCCAGCCCTCCCCCATTGATTGTTGCTCAGTGGCAGTGAGTCAGCTGTGCAACATGATGACTGGAGGAGGTGAAACTCCTGAACTTTTTCCCCCCGTTGAAGAAAACGAAATCGCTGATATGGGAACATTTCGGCTACATAAAAGTAACAGACGGCCGCGGCTCAGAAGAGGAGGGCCAACCGAAATGTAAAACATGTTTGCGGAGGTCGGCTGCTGAGTAGGCAATAGCTCCAGTATGATTTCGCATTTATACAAAATTAAAGATTAGTAAACACGATCATAAATGTTTTCCACCAGCTACGACAGTTAACTCCAGTGTGTTTAGTGTGTCTAGCGGTGATAAACATGTTTTTTCTTTTCTTTTTTCTTAAATGATTCAATTATTTTTGATCTGATGATAATAATGTTAAGCTGTGGCTCACCTAAAGGACTGCATTCAGTTTAATTTTATTTAGATTTTTGTTTTAATTATTATTTTAACTTAACATTATACTTATGTTCCACTTTGCTAATATGTGTAATATTTTGGCATGAGATTATCATACTGTCAGAATCTCATACTGGCACATGCCTAGGCCCGACACATATGTAACAATTACTTATAATGTGATCAGAAAGTCATGGTAACCACGCATTCATTTCTAAATAAATTTGTTTTCCTGTTAAAAAGTGCTCCTAAAAGTACTTGAAGTGATGGAATTTTTAGGGCTGGGGGACTGTATACCAAGTGCTTTATTCACTCACTCTAGCTTTTACTCTTTTACATTATCCAAAGCTGTTCTTTTTAAAATGTTTCATATTTCAGGCTATATACGTATTGCTGTACAGCACATAAGTTTACTTCTGTTCCTTATGTCAAGTTGATAAAAGGTGAATCACTGTGTACCAAGTGTGAAGGATTTTGTTTTAGGGGCTGTGTGAGCATTAAAAAGGGGGAAAAAATCTTTGTACAAGGGTGGTTGCAAATAGTGTTGTCGTAGTAGCAGGATACAGCTCCTGAATGGGAATGTCCTTCAAACTTTTACTAGTGTGGGCGTTTATCTTTTTTTAGTTGCCAAAAACATCCTGTCCTGAACCTCACTCGGATCACCTACATGGTTTTACTAAAAATTTTCCTCATGTGCTCGTCATACAGTCCATTATGACATTACTAATACAAATCAGTTCTTGGAGGGTTGTGACCACTTCATAAATATACAAGTTTCACACAGGAATATTTTTTGTAAATACATTGTAGAGTTGTGTTGTTGATGTGCATGTCACTAAAGATTTGCTGTGATGAGTACAAATAAAAAGGCAGCTGGAAAGAATTTGCTTTGATGCTTTCAATTGGCACAAGAGTTTACAATTAACTGTACTTAAGGGGAAGTTTGGAACCATTTATTAACCATCAGTTAATTACATCTGTAAAAGAACACAAGTACATTTTTATAAGTAAGACTTGTCAGGCTGGTGTGATTGAGGGTGTGGTTTACAATGCAACGGCTTCATATACTGTGGTAAATAGGAATACCAGTTCTTCCTTGCCCTCCTGAAACGGACAACTAAAACATTTTTTCATTGGTTTCATTAAACTGGTGGTTTTGTTTGTTTGTTTGTTTGTTTTTTTGCTGCAAACAATTCTAATTTAAGACCTCATTGCAAAAACTTTAAATCTGGAAGTATTTTACGCAGTGTACAATGAGTATATAATGAGAATTTCACCCATCGAATGGAATTTCTCACATTTCTGCATAAAATCACCATCGAATGTGATCTGAGCTTTGTCAAAATCACACAGATGAAAAAAGAGTCTGCTTTAACTTAAAACACCCAAACATTTATTGGTTTTCATACTTAAATGAGGATAGCATGCAAACAATGACACAAGGGGTAAAATATGTAAGTGAACCCTGTGCTTAAGGAGACTTAAAGAGCGATTGAAACCAATTTTTACCAAACAATTTAAGCCAGGTGTGTGCTCAATCACTGATGAGTGTTTTAAAGTTGCCCTGCCCACTATAAAACACACACCTGGTCAGAATTGCCTTGATGAGAAGCATTGTCTGATGTGCATCATTGCTTGGTCAAAAGAGCTGTCTGTACAAATCAACAATCCTTGTTCGCTGGTCTTCTAAGCTAGGAAAGGATACAAAACCATCTCTTAAAGTCTGGATGTTCATCAATCGACAGTCAGAGAAGTTGTCTACAAATGGAGAGAGTTTGGCACTGTTGCTTCTCTCCCAATGAGTGGCCGTCCACCAAAGATGACGCCAAGAGTTCAGCACAGAATACTCAGAGAGTTAAAAAAAAACAAAAAAAAACCCTAGAGTGTCTGCTAAAGACTTACAGAAATCATTGGCACAGTTCAATATCTATATGCACACATCAACTATATGAAAAACTATGGCCAAGAATGGTGTTCATGGGAGGACTCCACGGAGGAAGCCACTGCTGTCTAAAAAAAAAACATTGTGCTCGTTTAATGTTTGCAAAAAGGCACTTGGACACTCTGCAGACGTTTTGGCAAAATATTTTGTGGACTGATGAAACCAAAGTTGAATTGTTTGGGAGTAACACACAATGTCATGTGTGGAGGAAAAAAATTAACAGCTCACCAACATCAACACCTCATCCCCACCGTGAAGCATGGTGAGGGGAGCATCATGATTTGGGGCTGTTTTGCTTACTCAGGGCATGGACAACTTGCAATCATTAATAGAAGATTGAATTCAAAAGTTGATCCGGATGTTTTGCAGGAAAACCTGATGCTGTCTGTCAGACAGTTGAAGCTAAAAAGAGGATGGATGCTGCAACAAGATAATGATCTAAAACAACAGGAGTAAATCCACTTTATAATGGTTTCAGAAGAACAAAATACACGTTCTGGAGTGGCCAAGTCAAAGTCCAGACTTGAACCCCATTGCGATGCTGTGGCATGGCCTAAAGACAGCGATTCATGTCAGACATCCCAGGAATCTGACTGAACCACAGCAGTTTTGTAGAGAAGAATGGGCCAAAATTCGTCCTAATCAATCTTCCAAACTGGTCTGCAGCTATAGGAAGCGTCTGGTTAAAATTATTACTGCCAAAGGGGGGCCCACAAAATATTAAATGTGATGGTTGACTTACTTATTTTTCTCCCTTCTGTCATTGTTTGCATACGATCCTCATAAAAATGTGAAAACTTTGAAAAGCTACAAATGTTTGGGGGGTTTTAGTTAAATAACTGTTTTTTCATCTGTGTGATTTTGACAGATAGATCACATTTACTGGTGATTTTATGCAGAAATGTGAGAAATTCCAAAAGGTTCAGATACTTACCACTGTATGAAGTAAGCCAAACCATCTGTGAAAATACTGCACTCAAAATTATCAGCAGATAATCATTAAAAAGTCAATGATTTTTATTCAGTATGAATGTATTGCACAATTGTTATCCAGCATGTACATACATCATTGTGAGCTATGACGAGTCACAGAGACAATAAGGTCGATGAGCTGGTAAACTTGCATTGATTTCTTTACTTTTGACCATACATTTACATAAGAGAAAAAGCAAGTTTAGTTTATTTGAACTGACACTTGCATGGTAGCCAAGGGAACATTTTCAGTCTTTAAAATGTGCTTTCCCAGTTTTTACCAATACGCTGCCCGGTTCAGTTTGAAATTGCTACAATTGAAAAAGACAATCATTATTACATCAGCTAGTTCCGTTACATATATTGTTTTTATTTACAAATATTTTACTTTTATATAATGTATAATCTACATCACTAGCCACAACATTTGTTGCAATACAAGAATTGTATCAAAAATATGCCTTCACAAAGAGAATGATGACGGTACTTTTGATTGAAACTATTGGTAGTAGTTTGTAGTGTTGTAGAACTAGACTGCAAAAAAAAAAAAAAAAAAAAAAAAAAAAAAGAAATATACAAAACATTTACAACCTATCAGTAATAACTTTTTGTTGCAATATCAGATATTTTTGCAAAGGCAGTATTTTAATACAGCTCTTGTCGCTCTTGGTAAATTGTCCTAAAGGTTTTGGACGACAACCATAATAAATAACAAGCTCATTTCTTGTAAAGTGTTTCATGTTGCTTTATCCTGAAAACAAGTCTTTTCGCATAATATGGAAAAGTTGCAAATAAAATCCAGTCTATGTTTTTGTAGCATTTTTGGGTGCGGATGTCTTCAGAGGACCTCCATGTGCATGCTTATTCATTCTAGATTTTGCACACAAATAACTGCTTGACATGCAGGTACATGTGAATGTGTGCGAGCATGCATCGCCTTCACACATGGTGAGGCCCGAGGCGCAGGACTGAGAAAGCTCGACGGTGCTTGCGCAGGAGTAACCGGATCTTATCGTCGTCAGAATCCGGGTCGAGGGGCTTGTTGTACTCCTCATCCTCCACTTCGTTGTCCGAGGCCTCCCCGGGGTGCCCAGCCTGGGGCTGAGTGGAACTCGGCTCAGTCGCGCTCTTCTTCCTCCACTTTGTACGACGGTTTTGAAACCAAACCTAGAGAGAATACAGGATCCTGCTATATAAACACATTGCAACTCAAAAGTAAGCATTACATAATAGTATTGTTAGATACTTTGCTTAAGGCCTTGTAATAGTATACAGTGATCCCTCGTTTTTAGCGGTTAATGCCTACCAGACCCCCCGAAAAAAATGTTTGTGTGTGTTAAATGTATTTATTCAGAATCAGAATTGGAAAGAGATACATATAAGACATGTTTTTTCACTTTTTTTCCCCAAAGTATAATTAAAAAAACTTTAATGTATGGCAGAAAACACAGACAAGGCTTAAAAAAGCTGTTTCTGCACTTGCACCCTTTTTCTAAAATAAACTGCTTCATTTTAAGCCAAAAGAACTGTTGTGATTAATAGAACAATATGTCTATATGCTGGCATTGCAGTTCCATGGCATAATAAGCCCCCAAACTATATTTAATGTATCCGTTTTACCCTGGTGACCCCAGTTTACAGACACCGCGCAACTAATTTTTGTTTCAACCCAGCCATAAAAAGGTAATTATATTTATTATTCGAAATGTCTATCATTTTTAGCCTAGAATCATTAATTGATGTTTAATACAGTGGTACCTCGACATACGATCGCTTCGACACACGATCTTTTCGACATCTGTCGTAAAATTTGACTCGCCATTTGTTTCTACATCCATCAACATGCTCTAAATACGAAGATACGATTTTCTTGTGAGAGAAATCAACTTGTGCCTAGTGTGCCCGCAGCAAGTAAACTAAGTGAAAGTGAAACTAAAAGGGCTCACTCTATCAAGTCACGCGATGCGTTCAGGTACACCACGCAAGCAGATTCGCCACATTAGAACCCGGTCTGTTACATTGTTAGAGGTATTATTATTATTGCTATTATTATATTATTATTCTGATTTTTATTCATAATGTATATGTTTTCCTCTTTGTAAATGATATTTTCTGTAGTAACATCAATATTTATTGAGAATTTAGTATAGGTTTTCGGGCTGTGGAACGAATTAATGGAATTATAATGTATTCTTGAAAATCCTGCTCGACATACAACCATTTCGACTTACAAACAAGGTCCTGGAACGAATTAACTTTTTATGTAGAGGTACCACTGTATTTAGTTAAAAAAAAAATTTTATAAAATTATTCACTCGCATATTTTTAACTTTTAAACAAATTACGTCACAATGAAAAAAATAGTGTCTGTAAATAGGTCATGGATATCTACCTCATAACTGTCGCTTAATTGTATTTTTTTGTTTGTTTGTTTGTGTCGCATTTTCCCCGATATTTTAGGTGATAAAAAATCGGTTCAAACAAAGAAAAACTGGGAAAGAAAACATTTAAGAGGGTAAATATTTGGAAAAGAAAATCACCACTCTTTTATGTCTGCGATTTCTGCATTGCGACCATTGTTATATTACCGTGTTTCACCCATAAAATCCCTCAAAGGTACGGCTGTGGCCATTCACAGCTGTGTCTTGACACTCAGTGAGACATGCTACACAGAGTTTTTGATCAAAACAGCGCGAAGTATCGAGGGATCACTGTATTTAATATGACAAACATCTAAACGTTAATTGTAACTAAACACAAAATCTGAGCAGTGATGTCAAATTCACCTTAACTTGAGATTCAGTCATGCCCAGAGAATAAGCCAGTCTGGCCCGTTCAGGTCCGGCCAAGTACTTGGTTTGCTCAAAGGTCTTCTCCAAAGCAAATATCTGATGACCACTAAAGGTCGGCCTGGTGTGCTTCTTCCGGCCTGATATCTCGGCCAGGTGACCACCTGAAAACATCCACATTTTTTTGAACGAATAATTTGAGTGTTTGGGAAAACTTTTTGAGTTGAAAATAAATTACGTTACACACAAAAAAATGAACAAGTGTCTAAATTTAGGAACACAGTTCCATATATACTACACATAGCTCTCTATACGCCACACTGCTAATAGCGCTAGAGTAAATCATATCATATCATCGATTTATAGATCTTGTGTAACATCCTCGCTTTTGTCATGGGTGTCCCAGAGCTTATCTCAGTTAATTTTGGGCAAAACAAAGGGAAAACTTTGGCATGGTCATCAGCCAATTACACCTAAAGACAATTTAACAAATCAATTACTATTATTATTATTACAAATACTGTCAAATAACCTAATATGTATGTCTTTCTGGGAGCAAATAAGAATTTATCATAACACACACAAGCACTAGGTTTAACAAGTGCCACAGAGAGGCATCGATTTGCACAAGAACCTCAGAACTATGAGACAGATTTTCTAACAGCTCGTGCTGCTTTATTTTTATGTTATTTCACGTTATATTACATAATCCTGAATTATACAAAATGTAAAGTATATCGCTGTTGGGATACTGTCCCTGTATTTACCCTGCAACTGACTGAGGCGCCTTCTGACTGAAAACAGATGGGATAAACTTTAGCATCCCGCACACTGAACAGGAGAAACCATATTGAGACAGTAATAGCTACAATATATATGGCGGAAAACACAGACAAGGCGAAAAAAGCAGTTTCTGCTCTTGCACCCCTCTTTAAAATAAATAAATAAAATAAATTTTAAGCCTAAAGAACGGTTGTGTTTGATCGAACAATATGTCAATATGCTGCCATAGCAGATTAAAGGCGCATTAAGCCCCCAAACTATTTTTAATTTGTCCGTTTTACACTGGAGACCTCCGTTTACAGACGTCGCGCAACCGCTTTTGTTTCAACCCAGCCATAAAAACAAGGTAAGGAATTATATTTATTATTTGAAATGTCTATAAGTTTTAGCTTAAAATCATTAATTGATGTCTAATATTTATATTAAAATAACCCGACTTTATAAAATTATTCACTCGCATTTTTTAAACTTTTAAACAAATTACGTCACAATGAAAAGAATAGTGTCTGTAAATAGGTCACGGATATCAACCTCATAACTGTCGCTTAATTGTATTTTTTTATTTATTTATTTTTGTCGTACTTTCCCCGATAGTTTAGAGGATAAATAATCAATCCAAACAAAGAAAAATTGAAAAAAAAAAAATGTTTAAAATGGTAAATATTTGAAAAAGAAAATGTCTGCGTCTCCTTGATGTGTGCGATTTCTGCATTGTGACCCTTGTTATATTACCGTATTTCACCCATAAAATTCACAAAAAGTCCGGCTGTGGCCATTCACAGCTGTGTCGTGACACTCGGTGATACATGCTACATGGAGTTTTTGGATCGAAAAGAGGTAAGTACGTGATAATATCTCGATAAAATCATAGCGTCTTTAATTATGCTCTTTCATGCTCTCACCTCCAGTTAGGGCTTTGCTGTTTAAATGTTAATTTTTTTTTTATTTTTTTTTTAATACCCTCCTGTTCAAAATGTTTCTTCACCTAGAAAATTGAGATTTTAAGCTTTCCAATGATGTATCACACATGCATATTGGACAGTTTTGAAATTTGGCCAAATTGGGGATCTCAGAGCGGAACTTCAAGTCACCTGAGTGTTTTCCGCCATAGATATTTCTCTTCTTACCCGTTTTAAAGATTGGAAAGTGCATATTATACAGTTCTATCTATCTAAGATGTCTTTTTATTGTTAAATACAATGTATATCAAAACCAATAATTTTGGAAACATTCCTTGTATGTATGACATTATTATCTCATCCTATCAGCTAATGTCTGATGAAGTGTCCTCCGTGAATGGGATAACACTATAATAGCAATAAAAGGCAAGAAGAAGTTGCTACATGGCTACAAGTTGGACCAGTTTAACTGCAAAACTGAAATCTACACAAAATGAAACAAGATTCAAATCAAGATTATAATTATGGTTGAACACGTTTATTTCGAATACTTAATACATAGGTACCAATAATCGGTGACAATAATGAAAAAAAAGAAAAAACAAAATATGAGTATTCGAAAAGGAGTGAGAAGAAGTAAAAACTTATTTACTCCCACCCCTTGTCCTTAAGTCCTGACATATCAGTTCCATTCCTTACATTTAAATATATACATTCTTGTTTAACACATATACAATCTCACCATATAACCCTGCATATGACCTATACACAAATGTTGCAAAAGCCCAGAAAACATGAATAAATGAGAGCAATGTCCCATATCCCAATAACCACAACACCCTAGTTATTATCCATATTTCCATCATCCTTATATTTCTTGAAAATCATATCTTTATACAGTTTCTTAAATTGTCCAATATTTATACATTGTTTTAAATCCACATGAAATTTCTTCAGTAGTCTCACCCCACATACTGATATGCAAAAACTTTTCCTTGTCGTCCGAATTATGTTTTTGTCAACCAAGATAATTTTTTAGTGGGTAGTTTTGGTGTGAAACTTTTTTCCCTTTGTTATACCTTTTTAACTAAAACTGTAATTATTAATAGTTATGACTAAGTTAAAATTAATTATATATTAATTCACCCAGTAAAAGTAGAACAGGTATAGGAGTTTTTAATATTAATTAATTTAATCTAGTAATTATATTTTCTTTCAAAATGGCTGAAAATGTTGCTGTTGTTAAGATCATTTATGGTTACGTTGTTCTAGTGCTTGTTTTTTAAGGCCAATTCTTACAGTGTTATCCTAAATATGTCGTATGGACTCACTGTTAGCACACTGCTGCTTGCTTCCTCTCCAGTCGCATCCGCTCTCGGCCCAGCAGCTCATGGCGCGACCCTTCACGGGGCACTCGGCGCCAGTCTTGGTCAAACTGCTCAAAGTGGAGCCGTAGTCTCGGTTGTAATACATGGATGTGCTAGAAACGGGTGGGCCAAAGCCACTCACGGTTGAGTAGCCAGAGATTAGGGTGTTCCCCGTACCCGTGGAGCCCACACCCATCATGGATCGGCTGAGAATGTCACTGATGCCATGAGGTGTCCCTGGCGGCAGCTGGCCCGTGTTGAGTTTGTAGAAAGCGTTTGGCACCGAATACTGGCATACTGGCGCCTTGAGCTCGGCGGTAAACTGGTTAAGGCTGTTGTTGAACAGGAAAGTACTTTGGATGTTGGGATCCATGTGAAGCAAACTCCAGAAGATCCAGTCAGGATCTCCTTGGTGACCCAGCACACAAACAAGCAAGGTTTGATAGAAACTGTCTTTTATGAGGTCCAAATGCTGATAGAGGAGATCAACTGTTCTCTGTTGCCCTTCACCTCTCGGTTTCCATAATGAGCCTGGTCGTAGGTCCAAATGAGACACCGCTAACTGATGCAGCTCCCCTTACCTATCGTATATAAGCAGTATCTGGACATCTGGACCAGCACATTGATAAAGACAGGCCACATTAGAATGCAGCCTGAGATTGGTCATAGCCACTGGGCCTTGCCATTGGTTGCTTGGAAAGAGCCGAGCCTGTAATTGGACGGCTACAGATTGATGAGGTTTTGAACAGGTGGAGTGGGAACAAGTTGATTTTTCTTGATGGCCTGATGTGTTTGGCCAACGGTGGCGGGGGAGAAACATTTGAGCCTTGTTGTGCTTCTTTGGAAATGTGTTTTGCATCCAAATGCCTTTGTATAAGAAAATATTAGTGTCCTTCTGAGAACTGCTATTTTTTCTTTTAAACCCACCACAGTGATTATGTTTTCATTTCCGATTACCACAGAATTTATTTTTCCAGTCCAAGGTGCAGATCTAGTTAGATGGGGCTTTGCAAGACAAAGGTCCAGAAAGTAAAAGTCTTTTTTTAAAAATATATCCTATATTCAGCACGCTACCCAGTCTAAACTGTTTGACCGACACAGGGAATTTTTTTAATGACCCTCAAACGTGTCAGTGTTTTTTTTTTTTTTTTTTTTTTTTTTTTCAAAATGTATCTAGTCTTACCATTTTTGACCAGATCGTATAATTTACACATCAAAAATTCCAGCCAAAAACTTTGGGGTCCCCTAAAAATTTGCCAAAAACGCTCCCATTCATTTCCAATGGGATGCCTTTGACAGCCCTGTATGTCCAAATTTCCCATTCATTTTCAATGGCAGAAAAACCTGTGTGGTTGTCATTTTTGACCAAAAACTTACCATTACAGCCCATTGACATTCAACTGGTGCCCAAGGAAGTCGATACGATTGACAGCCATGCAACAGGACGTGTCCCCAAACTGTCCTCATATAAACAGGAAATAAACTGATATCAACATGAAATGTCCCTAAAATGTCCCCAAATAAATATGAAATGACCTAATATCAAAAGCACGTGTCCTCCAAATGTCCCCAAATCAACAGGAAGTGACCTAATATCAACAGGATGTGCCCCCGAAATGTCCCCAAATCAACTGGGCAAGTCTTAGATATGTATCTACCACAACAAAGCCCCATTGTAATTTCTCTAGAAATTGCAGTTTCTAGTTTGAAATGTGATATCCTAGAATGATACTACTGTAATAGTGTGTGGGGTTCTTTTTCCCAGTCCAAGGTGCAGATCTAGATAGATGGGGCTTTGCAAGGCAAAGGCCCAGATAGTAAAATTCCTTTTTGTTTTTTTGAATGGTGTTTCTTTGGCGCGCCGCACAGCCCAAACCGTTCGACCAACCATCACCGTTCGAATATCAAAATAACTGGAATTTTCGTGCGACGCAGGGAAATTTTTCGAAAGACCCCCCCACAAAATTTTCCGTTCACCTGTAAACGTGTTTTTTTTTCTTTTGAAAAGAAAAAAAATTTTTTCAAAATGTATCTAGTCCCACAATTTTTGACCAAATTGCATAATTTACACTTTAAAAATTCCACAGTGAGGGACATAAAAGTTGCATACAGAATTTACCAAAAGTTCACCGAAAAATTCACCAAAAATGGTCCCATTCATTTCCAATGGGATGCCTTTGACAGCCATGTACGTCCAAATTTCCCATTCATTTTCAATGGCAGAAAAACCTATGTGGTTGTCATTTTTTACCAAAGAGTTACCATTACAGTCCATTGACATTCAACTGGCGCCCAGGTAAGTCTATGCCATTGACAGTCATGCAACAGGCCATGTCCCCGAAATGTCCCCAAATAAAGGAAATGACCGGATATCAACATGACATATCCCTGAAATGTCCCCAAATGAAGAGGAAATGACCTAATATAAACATGAAGTGTCCCTGAAATGTCCCAAAATAAACAGAAAATTACTTAATATCACAGGATGTGTTGCTCAAATGTCCCCAAACCAACAGCAAGTGACCGGATATCAACAGGACATGTCCCCGAAATGTCCCCAAATAAAGGAAATGACCGCATATCAACATGACGTGTCCCTGAAATGACCCCGAATCAACAGGAAGTGACCCAATATCAACAGGACGTGTCCCCAAAATGTCCCCAAATCAACTGGGCGGGTCTTAGATCGGTATCTACCACATCAAAGCCCCATCGTAATTTCTCCAGAAATTGCAATTCCTAGTTTGAAATATGATAATCTTGAATGATACTAATAGTGTGTGGGGTTAGTGCTTTTTTGTTTATTTTTAAAAAAATAAATGATTGTGAATTTGTCACATTCTGCTGTTGGTCAGATTTTGTTTTGCTACAGAGCCGGCTGTGGGGGCGTTTCAGATGTCACAACTAGAGCTAATTCCGGCTAATCAACAGTAGTATATAAACACCGGCGATCCTAGAGAACGGTGCCGAGATATTAGCTTGCTAGTCGCCATTCGACATGTAGTACTTTCGAGCTGCTTTATATTTACTAGCTTGTTCGTCAGCTGTCTTTGTTATGTGATCCTAGGTATTTTTGCTGTCTCATTGGCTCTCTGCCCACCGCTTAGTTTCGCATTATTGATCCCCCGTCGACCTATTGTCACGGGCCCCTTTTGTCATTCGCTCTTTTCCGCTATTGCGTGTTTGTATTTAATAAATCCTTCACGCTTCCCCTCGGTTTTTGTCTGATCTTGGGTCCTATCTTGTTTTCCACATTCGCGGACCATAACAGAATTAGGTGTTAATTAGGTGTTTTATTAATATATTATATTACAACTACTGCATTTGTGCAGCATTTGCGAAGTCTCCATTTAGTTTTTCCTAATCTTTTATCAAAACGGATGTGTAAAATCCACCTGATGTAAGATTGTTGTTGTGCCATAAACCTTTATCAGCATTAAACTGTATGTGTAAGTGTGCCATTCAGAAAGGCATTGATAAAATGTGACTGAGTGACTCCTTAACTCTTCAAAACATGTTAAAGCATAAATAAATGGTTACATTTTTTGCATAAATGCATTACTTCACTTTGAAAAATACAATGTTTCTGACTTTCTGTAGTTTTGGCAAACAGAAGCTTTTATGTACAGTGGTATGAAAAAGTATCTGAACCTTTTGGAATTTCTCACATTTCTGCATAAAATCACCATCAAATGTGATCTGATCTTGTCAAAATCACACAGATGAAAATATAGTGTCTGCTTGAACTAAAACCACCTAAACATTTATAGGTTTTCATATTTTAATGAGGATAGCATGCAAACAATGACAGAAGGGGGGGAAATAAGTAAGTGAACTCTCTGCCTAAGGTGACTTAAAGAGCAATTGCAAACATTTTTTTTAGCAAACATTTTAAGTCCGGTGTGTATCCAATCACTGATGAGTGGTTTAAAGCTGCTCTGCCCACTAAAAACACCTGGTAAGAAATGTCTTAATGCGAAGCATTGTCTAATGTGCATCATGGCTCGGTCAAAGGAGCTGTCTGAAAACCTGCGATCAAGGACTGTTGATTTGTATAAAGCTGGGAAAGGATACAAAACCATCTCTAAAAGTCTGGATGTTCATCAATCGACAGGCAGAGAAGTTGTCTACAAATGGAGAGAGTTTGGCACTTTTGCTTCTCTCCCAAGGAGTGGCTGTTTACCAAAGATGACGCCAAGAGTTCAGCGCAGAATACTCAAAGAGGTAAAAAAAAACAAGCCGAGCGTGTCTGATAATGACTTACACGAATCACTGGCACAGTCCAGTATCTCTGTGCACACATCAACTATATGTAAAACTGCCAAGAGTGGTGTTTAAGGGAAGGACTCCACGGAGGAAGCCACTACTGTCTAAAAATAACATTGTTGTTCGCAAAAAGGCACTTGGACACTCCACAGAAATTTTGGCAAAATATTTTGTGGACTGATGAAGCCAAAAGTTGAATCGTTTGGGAGTAACACACAATGTCATGTGTGGAGGTAAAATGGAACAGCTCACCAACATTAACACCTCATCCCCACCATGAAGCAAGGTGGGGAGAGCATCAATTATTTGGGGCTGTTTTGCTGCCTCAGGGCCTGGACAACTTGCAATTATTAATGGAAGAATGAATTCAAAAGTTTATAAGGATGTTTTGCAGGAAAACCTGAGGCCGTCTGTCAGACAGTTGAAGCTAAAAAGATGATGGATGCTGCAACAAGACAATGATCCAAAACACAGAAGTAAATCAACTTCAGAAATATTAAATATGGTGGTTCACTTACTTATTTTCCCCTTCTGTCATTGTTTGCATACTATCCTCATTAAAATATGTAAACCTATAAATGTTTGGCTGGTTTTAGTTAAAGCAGACATGATTTTTTTCATCTGTGTGATTTTGAGAAAGATCAGATCACATTTGATGGTGATTATATGCAGAAATGTTAGAAATTCCAAAATGTTCAGATATTTTTTCATACCACTGTACGTGAATAATTTTGAAATGCATTCATCTGACTCAGCGGTAGGTTTGGGAAATCCCCTACATTGTTTTTTCCCTTTTCTTCCATGTCTGTGACCCAGTGCACCAAGCACGGCCTGCGAAAGTATGCTAGAATTAGTTTGGCTTACGTAGTAGAATTCAAGAAGAGCTCTGACCTCATTCACGTCTGAATGAATGAATGGATATCAAGTACAATTACAAGAACAGGAAAAAAAAATCCCATTTCACAAAATATTAACCATTTATATGTCACTCATTTAAATCTTTGGCTGCCACATTCACAGTCAGTACTCCCAAACATATTTTTGTATTTTAAGTACATTTTTCGTTCATTTTTCACACTACTTTCTATCGGCGACAAAACTTTTGTCTTGCCAAAATTGGACCTTTATGTCTTCATTAAATGATCAATCTTTTTTCAGTGAAACAAATATATTTTTGTACATACAACATCAGTACAGGCCAGAAGTTTGGACACATCTTCTAAATTGTGCGTTTTCTTTATTTTCATAACTATCTATATTGTAAATTCTCACTGACGGTAATAAAACTATGAATGAGCACATGTGGAATTATGTACTTCGCAAAAAGATGAAATGACTAAAAGCATGTTTAATATTCCAGTATCCTCAAAGTAGCCAGCCTTTGCTCGAATTACTTTTTTGCATATTCTTGCCATTCTGTTGATGAGTTTCAAGAGGGAGTCACCTAAAATGGTTTTTGACTTGACAAGTATGCCTTTTCAGGGTCGATTAGTGGATTTTGTTGCTTTATCAATGAGGTTGGGACCTCCATTTGTGTTGCATTGAATGATGTGTGTCCAAGTTTGTCCTGTACTGTATATTGTTGTCTATGGCAGGCAATGAGTTCAAAACTAGGAAGTTAGGGGGGGAGGGGGACTTTAGTCTTATTGGGGGCTGTCATCAGAGTGTATTAATTCATCCATTCATTGTAATTTTATCAATTTTGTTCATATATACATTTTTATGATTGCATTTATCATACATTCTTGCATCTTTCGTACCGCGTATCCTCACGAGGGTCATTGTGGTGCTGGAGTTTTTCCCAACTAACTATGGCCTTTACACTGAATGGCGTACCGCAAGCAACACGTCACTTCCGCTCATTAATATTCACGACATTAGCTACTGTTGCTAAGCAAGGACAAGCCACCATTTTTTCCCTAATAGTAAATGAATGGAAATCGTGTACGAAGGAGATGTTTACAGAGCTAATCCTACAAATTCTCTCCGAAAATGATATGCCTGGTGCCAAATTGACTGGCAGAACATAAAAAGAAGACCATAAAAATAAGAACATAAAAAATTTCAGTTAAAGAGATGGCTTTAGTGTCGAAGGCTGAAAAAGACGTAAAAAAAAAAAAGAGCCGACCTAAGCATAGCTTTAGCTTTTTTTTATCGACGCGACTGGCAATGACATTCTCCTGTTTCAACAAGCTATCCTTTACCATCAGCCCTGTCTTTCTTATATATCCTCTGGTTGTCCTACGTCTCTTACCGTTCTTGGGGGTAATTTAGTTAGCTTTGTGTAGCGATCGCAAATGCTACTCAGTGACAGCCAACGAACACTTTTAATTTTTTCATTGATAACACATCTTAATCCAATAATTTTTTTACACTTCCCTCTTACTAAAGTTGTTTATATATATATATATATATATATATATATATATATATATATATATATATATATATATATATATATATATATATATATATATATATATATATATATATATATATATATATAACAGAAACGGTAACAGTGGCAGTCAGAAGCAATACGGCACAACGTTACGCTAAAAAAATAAGGTAAAAATATAAAAATGGCTTACCTCTTTGTCCTCTGAAAGACCATGCCAACCCAACATAATGTTTACTGCATATGACACGTGAATGGATTCGCCGAGCTGGTGTTAAAGTCTGCGCAAGTTTATTCGGTCTTCACATTTTTCCACCCGAGTTTTTAGTTTCCAGAAACGTATGAAGAAAACATCCTTCATGTGTCGTAATGTCTAGAGTCGTTTCTACAGGTTCCAAAAAACCAATGCGTGAACGGCATGTTCATTTATGAAAGATTACCGGAGACAAGTAGCACTAATTGCGTTGTGTCTATGCGAGGGCGGGTCTATAATGTCCCACTTCGGCTTTACTTCCGCTTTACGATGCGACGTCACGGTCTAAAAATAGCCTGCGTGCGGTACGCCATTGGTTGCTAGCCAGTTGCAGCTTTATCAAAACATATAAAAACAACAACTAATAATGAAATATACAGTATATAAAATTAAAATTGAGACCTGGCGACGACATAGTTGGACATTACATTATGGGTCATGTTAACATGTTAATATTGTGGCCTAAATGATCCAAAATGTGACATCCAAATGTGTGAACCCCAGGTCTTAATGAGATCTAAGTTAAAAAAAAAAAAAAAATCACATGCCCTATATATATACTGTAAGATTAATAGCTATAAATAACACACCAAATTGTCCATAGGCATGAGTGTGTCCGTGAATGGTCGGTTGTCTCATAATGCCCTACAAATGGCTGGCGACCAATTCAGGTGTACTCCGAGTCTCCGACTACTGCCCATAGTTAGCTGGGATCGACTTCAGTAGCCCTGCAACCCTTGTGAAGATAAGCAGCATGGAAGATGAATAGATGAATGGTTATATGGTGTATAACAGAGGTCACGGAACCGCGGACCTCGGTCCGGTTCCGGTCCCCCAAGCCGTCTGGACCGGATCTCAAGCTGTCCGGACTAATACACGTTGCAACAACAAAAATCATTTTTTTCTGCGGGTTTGCAGAGCGGAGGTGGGCAACAAACAAAAACCTTAGCGTGAGCCAGCCAATGGGAGTGAAGCATTTGAAAGTTATTTTTAGAAAAGCATGTCTCACACTCGCTTTCCAGACTCCGCAGAGTGACAGCCAAAGACTGAGCCAAATGAAGTTGGAGGAAGAGGCGAAAAGGTACGGCAAATGGCGTGCTCAAAACTACGCAAGATTGATGCAGAAAACAGTGTTTAAGGAGGAGTAGACCAACACATTTTTGTTCATTTTACCTGGCAGCAGCACAAGACCGCTCTGCCTCATCTGTTCAGAGACGGTGTTCTGCCAAAATCTGCTACATCGGCGAAACATCCTACATTAGTCGAATTTGACACCCAAAGTACTACCGTACGTGCTAAACTTGTTTTGTTTGGATGCATACAGGCAGAACGTACTAAAAATGCCTTAAGAAAATACTTAAATACAGTTATACCAAATAAGGACGGTTTAGATATGCTACGTGACTAATGTGGTCAACTGCTTCAAAGCTAACACAAAAAAACACAATAGTTAAAAGTATGAGAGGGTAATACACACTGTAAAAAATTGCTGTAAATTTACGGCCAATTTTGAACACTAAAATACCGTTTTTGTGTTAAACAGTTTATTACTGTAGTTAGCAATGCATTGTGGGTTACCAGCATTAAAGCAACAAGACAAATGCTGTAAACGGTATGTTAATGTTTCAATTACATGACACTACCGTATTTTTTGGAAACTGAGTTTTGACTGGAAATTTGGAACATGGTCAGAAATCTGACATCTTTTACATTGTGGCAATATAGACTATGTTTTTTGCCAATTTAAATTAAAATAACCAGACACCGCAAATAATTTGCCATCAAATCCTGGAGGGCATAATTAGCCTTAATTTGGATGTTGGAGACTCTTCAGAGGATGACTTTAGATGACTTAGATGACTGCTCTCCAGTGCTTGTTCTTCAACTTATATTGAGATTATGTGTACCAATTTATAAACGGTGAGTTAATTAAGTCTTACTCATATTACCTAAATTATTGTATATTAAACTAAAGTTCTGAGGATTGCTGGATAGTGATATATAATAATGATGTTAATTCCTCCGGAGTGCCAGTAGAGGACAGTTTTCTATTGTTTTGCAAAAGATGCAGCTGAGTGAATTTTTTTGGGCAAATAAATGAAAGGTGTTTGCCAGTGAGCGGTTAAAAAGGCAAAATCCAAGTGTCTCATACGTATCCAACAGTGGAGTTACAATACGATAAAATGTATTTCTAATTATTTCTCTATTTTTATTATTATTTATTTTATAAATTTATTATGTTTATGTTTTGATTGTTAGTAGTTTTAAATTTTGATGTTGCAAATGTTAGCTAAAGGCATTAGCGTTAGCTGTAGCGGATGATGTATGGGAGTTGAGCCTCAGACTACAACACAATCACATCGACGCAAACACCAGACTGGATGTTTTGTTGGCCTACAGGCTATATTATTATATTATTTGACGTCGCCTCCATTCTATTCTACTCATATGTTATATGTTTCTTGTGTTATCCCCACTCTAATCTAAACTGGCCCTTCTCCAAAAATTGAAGTATTCCATCACCCTGAAGGCTGATTTATGCTTCTGTGTAGCAGTGACGGCGGACCTACGCCATTAACGCAGATCCGATTATGACCCTACGCCAAGGGTGGGCAAACCGGTCCTTGAGGGCCGCAGTGGGTCCTGGTCTTTGTTTCAACTGATTCAGCACAGACAGTTTAACCAATGAGGTTTCAGTGGAAACAAGAAGCACCTGACTGCAATCAACTGATTGCACTTGTAAGAAACCAGATTGGTGAAAGGCTGTCCTCATGATTGGTATGAACAAAAACCCGCACCCACTGCGGCCCTTTCCGGAATACTTTGCCCACCCCTGCCCTACGCCATAGCCTGACGTGCACCTCCAAAAAGTCCTGACTACACATCACGTCAACGCGCTTGACGTGAACGTCGAAGGACTGTGATTGGTCCGCTCAGAACATTGTTTCCGGTTCAGCACAACAACAACACCATTTTCAAACATTCACAAACGACTTCTGTGTCGCCTACGCTTCAACATTTGTATTGACAACATTTGTTATTTAATATTAATCATCTGCAGCTGCAAATTCACACGTTTCATCTCTATTGCCATTGCTCTCAATGGAAAATAAAGGAATTTGTCAAGAGTCCTCCAAAACCACACAAAGACAAAGCCACACCAATCTCGTGGTATAGCGGTGAATTACTGTGGAAACGTCACTGGCTGCGACAAACTTTGTCCCCACATCACACATGAGACTAATATTTAAGTTTGGAGTAAATTAGACAGGTGCTTTTTTGCTTCATTTTTTTTTTTTTCTTTTTACAAACTCTTACTTCTTCATATTGAAGAACCCATGCGAAGAATGGGAGTATTATGGACAATGTAAAGTCAAACCCTGATAAAACATCAACAAAAAAGCATTGAGCAGACAACCAGGGCGTGAACTGGAAAATCACCGGCATGCAAGCACTATGGAAACGATGTACAGCTGGAAGAGATTGGCCAATCAACCCATGCGCATTCCAGAGCTATAAAAGCAGAAAAGGAAGATGGCAGCCTGGTTTGGCTATTGACACTTGCAGTCCTGTGCAGCTGGAGACGTTGGTAAAAGATAACCAGGGAGGCAGCCGGTAAGCAGCAGAATTAAAAGATGAAATGTGCCAGCAGTGGCCTTTAGCACAAGGCTTGACTCATCGGTGGAAATGTTTGGACAATTGTAGTATACTGTTTAGGGGTTTTTTGGGATTTGTCCTTGACCGATCACCACTTCTGACCCAGCCTGTCCTGCCTGACCCGACTACTCCAGAGTTCCAGCCCAATCAACTTGCTCAGCCTGTTCTGCTTGACCAGACTATGCCAGCACTCCATTGAGATCAACCTGTCCTGCTTGACCCGATAACGGCAGATCTCCAGCCTACTCAGCCTGACCTACACGACCCGACTGCACCATCTCTAGTTCCTGTCCGTTTTCACTGCCTGCCAACACGATGAAATAAAACCTGTTCTGTTTCGCCCCTGACATCAGCATTTTTTTCTGTACTAGATGGAAATATATGCATTCATAGACTGTAATTTTCCCAAATACCGTTAAAACACAGTATATCGTTAAAAACGCAGCATACTGCAGCTCCTCAGTTGACTGCTCTTTACTGTAAATTCTGGTAATACAGGAATAGACAGTTTTTCCTGGATTAGACTATTACTGTGAAACATTTTTACATTACCAAGACTGTTAAATAACAGTCTGGTAATGGCAATCCTGCTGACAGACTTTTACTGTATTTTCTATGAATACAGCAGTCAACAGTTTTTCTGGATAACGGACTATTACTGTGAAGCATTTTTACATTACCAAGACTGTAAAATAACAGTATATAAATGGCAACCCTACTGCCAGCTCTTTACCGTTATTTTACACTGAAATTTTTTACAGTGCATGCAAAAAGTGTTTTTGAGGCAATGAAAAGGTTCTAAAAAACTAAATTAAAAACAAAAATAGTGAGTTCTCGCCGCTGCTGACCGATGTGCGCATGTGTGCGGATGCTTGCGCAAGCGGGCTGAGCGTTGTGTAGACGTTTCGCTGCGTAGTAAGGAATGGCCGAATAATGGTAGCGCTTGTAAAAAGTAGCAATTTGTAAAGGCACTATGAGACGAAGCATGCAGCTTTTTCGCAAAGTTTCCCTATGAACTCTGCCATCCGTTCTCAAAAAATACCGGAATTAAGGGCTCAATATGATCGCTTCATTATTTATTACTAATGAATTATTATTAAATATTATTTATTACTTACTATGAATTTATTTTTTATATTTTATGTACATTTTTGAATGTTGTAATTATCAGCATGGCTACGTAAAGATACGTTTGTATTTTTTGGAAAAAAAGAAGCATTAAAAATTAGGGCTCTCAAAATTATCGCGTTAACGCGCAGTAATTCATTTTTTAAAATAATCACGTTAAAATATTTGACGCAATTAACGCACATGTCCCGCTCAGAAAGTATTCTGCCTTTTGGTCGTTTTACAGCAAGGCTTTTTGTGCTGTCCAACAGCGAACTCTTGTGGTCGCATTGCGACATGGTTTATTGTTTTCTTGCCAGTTCATTATGGCTGCACGACGTCTCGGGCTGATAATGTTGTGCTTATATGATCCTTGATTTGTCCGTAAGTATGTTTGTTGTAAAGAATGTACATATTATGTTAGTAAGCGAAATGTTATATTTTTTGTATGAGACGCTTTTTGTTTATGTTTAGTGAACCTGTATAGCGTGCTAAGCTAAGGTTGTTGCTAATGCAATGCTTGTGTACTTTTTTTTGTAGTTTTACGACGGTCTAAAGAGGACAATGGTTTGAGGCCATTTTATTAATAAATCAGATGAAAAAGGAAGAAGTCTAATTATTAAGGCGTCGTTCACTAGGTGTCTTGCTTTGGAAAAAGTAGACGCTTCGGAGTGAGGACAGCATAGACAGATTTAAATGACAGTAGAGTGAAATGCCCACTACAGTCCTTATGTACCGTATGTTGAATGTATATATATCCATCTTGTGTCTTATCTTTCCATTCCAACAATTTATTTTACAGAATATATATATAATTTACAGAAAAATATGGCATATTTTATAGATGGTTTGAATTGCAATTAATTGCGATTAATTACGATTAATGAATTTTTAAGCTGTAATTAACTCGATTAAAAATTTTAATCGTTTGACAGCCCTATTAAAAATATTTCCGGACCTGAGATTGTTGTAATTTTTAAATTTCGGACCAAGAGGATTTTTGATTCATGACCCCTGGTGTATAATACTCTACATTATACACTATTGTGTCAATCTTCATGTAGTAAAACATAGAAACATTTTTTTCCTCATGTGTGTGAATTAATTTAAAGCAAATGTTTCGCAGGAATCCCTCTGTTTCCCAGAAACAGTCATGTGACAGTTAAAGCAATGTGTAACTTTCCAACTGTGATGATGTCATTTTGGCTTCTCCCATATGGATTTTTGCTGTCACATGGTCCAAGCCGCCAGCCAGTCATTGTGAAGAGGTTGGCCTTCAGCGGTACAACTGCCTCTGAAAATTTCCACGCTTTCATTTTCGAAAGCTTCCTTTCACTAACATGTGACTGACTAGACTAGACTAGACTTGAACTCTTTGTAGGCGATGTCACGTCGTAGATGATTTACTTAACACATTTCCCATTACACATTTGCTAGAATTCCTATTCTATGTTGGAAAAGAGTACAATTTTGCCATCTTAAATATGACCTGGATCAGCGTGCTTAAATAAGAATGTAAATACACACACGTGTATCACTATTGATATGCTGGGATAGAGGAGACAAAAAATTTCCAAAAAATGGCCACCTCCCTCAGTCCCTCCCCCTTCATAATCTTAATGATAATCTAATGTTTGTTTCAAGTCACATGCATTCATGTAATAAATGCACTTGACATACCTTCACTTTCATTGGAGTTGAGCACCTCTTCCTGTTCAACTTATTGATGCAGACAACGCAGAATACAGGCTACATGACATTGGAGAAGGCTGGTGAGTTTTCATTTTACACATAACTTTAAATGAAATATATTATTTTGTTATTATATCAGCAATACGTGCAGTTGCATCTGATTTTGAATTATTTGCAATCTAACATGCGTTTTGTTTACAAAATACTCGTTTAGCCACTGCATGAATTATGTTCTTGTGTATTTAAAAAGTGTTGAGAAAAGAAACGCTTCTGATTATGATGCTGTTCAGTCAAAGTAATAAATATATTGTTTAATCAAGACCTTTTGCATGAAATTATCAGTCATAATCAGTAATAATACATTTCTTCAAAAATAATTTCATTAACAATAAAAACTTGATTCATACATCATCTATTATGTTCACGAGGTAAGTTGACAGGGCAAGTAGAACACAATGCATAAACATAGCAATGTGTTGGAGAGAAGGTGTAACTTAGGTTATGGTCAGTGAGCATAAGAGATAAAGAAAAAAAAAACGGAGGCACAACATACTTATGATAAAATGCTGTATCTTCAAACCAGGTCATTTTAAAAAGGGGAAAAAAACGACAGAGTTGGATTAATGGCTTTTGCATTAGAGCTTTTAAGAAATGGGAGAATGAAAGAATTGACACATGGATTGATGTTTTGCAAACAATGCCAAGACATCAATTAGTAGTCTTGATATACTGTCATAATAATAGTACAACTTGTTGAGTGGAAACCCTTGCTTGAACATGTAATCAAATTTTAATTTTTGTCGTAGTCTTTTGGTCAAAAATACTCATTAATGTTAGTCATATTTTATATATTTAAAATGTGTTCGTCTTCGTCTAGTTTTACTCAATGAAAACTCAAATAAATTTCGTCTATTTTTAGTTGACAATTCTCAAAATATTTTCATCTATAAACTTCAAAAGTTTTAGTTCATGAATAAATAAATAAATAAATTAGGGCTGTCAAAATTATCGCGTTACACCGGGCGGTAATTAATTTTTTGAATTAATCACGTTAAAATATTTGACGCAATTAACGCACAAATGCCCCGCTCAAACAGATTAAAATGACAGCAAAGTGAGATGTGTACTTGTTGTGTTTTTCGGAGTTTTATCACCCTCTGCTGGCGCTTGGGTGCGACTGATTTTATAGGCTTCAGCACCCATGAGAATTGTGTAAGTAATTATTGACATCAACAATGGCGGGCTACTAGTTTATTTTTTGATTGAAATTTTTACAGATTTTATTAAAACGAAAACATTAAGAGGGGTTTAATATAAAATTTCTATACCTTGTACTAACATTTATCTTTTAAGAACTACAAGTCTTTCTATCCATGGATCGCTTTAACAGAATGTTAATAATGGTAATGCCATGTTGTTGATTTATTGTTATGATAAACAATTACAGTACTTATGTACCGTATATTGAATGTATATACCCATCTTGTGTCTTATCTTTCCATTCCAACAATAATTTACAGAAAAATATGGCATATTTTATAGATGGTTTGAATTGCGATTAATTGCGATTAATTACGATTAATTAATTTTTAAGCTGTAATTAACTTGATTAAAAATTTTAATCGTTTGACACCCCTAAAATAAATAAATAAAGGTTTCCAAAAACTTCGAATAAACATTGACAGACGAGTACATAATTGTAGAGTGTACAATGACATCAACATCAACATCTTCATGATGATAATATACACTCGGCAGGAAAACGGCACATTATTAATTAAACTCACCTGGACAACACAAACTCTATGGAAAAAGTTTTCCAAGTGTTGAAGAAGGCACTGTCCGAGTCACCGCGCTAAATCCTCATGCTAACGCGAACCCTATGCTAACATGACCGTTATGCTAGCACTACAAGTTAGTTTAGTGTGTGAGGATCACTCAGCACAGACCTTTAAATGCTAAAGCAACAGGGCATAGATAGGCACTGTTTAGATATGATAAGAAAACAAAACTTACCAAGTAGTACCTGACACGTTTTTCACAAAAGGAGCCTGGAATGGGCACACGCTTAAGCCTCTGTGCGGGGCAGGGAGGTCAGGGGGAGGCGCAGCACGTCACATTCGTGACACGACCAAACACTACTAAGATACATGCTAACTACACATACGATAACAAAATATCACACATTGTGAACTTATGACAGAAACTATGGCAAATTTTTGTCTCGTTCTTGTCTCCTTAGACTACGACTGGTATCCATCTCGTTATGTTTTAGTCTCACAAGACACCTTTTTAGCTTGCCATCATGATGTCATCGTCATGAAAAAATAGTTTGTTGACGAAATATTTTCGTTAACGTTATCGTTGACGAAAACAACACGGCATAAAGTCTTTGTTTTTCTGTTCATTTCTATGGGCTGATTCATAAATACACCATAATGTATTTTTATTTTGATGCAAATATTTCAAATCATTTTATTGGGTCCTGTAACCTTCAATCACAACGTGAATTTTTTGGTTATCTTTTTGCTTTCATTAGTGCGAAATTGTTGACGATTATTGTGATTTACTACATATTGTGAATACTTGCCAGAGTCCAATATTCATTGACTGAACATGAAAAAAATCACCATTTTGGCTATGACTTCCAGCCATTGACGTCATAGCAAAATCACATGATTTTATTTTGACCGTAAAACCGGAGATTTGTGATTTTTGTGATCGACTGCGTACACTACAGTGATCCCTCGTTTTTTGCGATTAATGGGGACCAGAACCCACTGCGATGTTAAAAACCGCGAAGTGGCGCCCCCCCCCCCCCCCCAAAAAAAAAATCCAGATTTAGCATGGGAACTCTTTCCAATGCTAAATCTGGATTTTTTTTTACAAATAAAGATTTTTTAAAATACAAATAAAACATGTTTTTTTCGCTCCCCCCCCCCCCAAAGTATGATAAAAAAAACATTTTTAAGCACTTTAAATGTAATAATAAGAATTTTTAAACATGTTACTGTCCCACCGCATTATCTTTAAACAACAATAAAAAAATGTCTTTATGAAATGCTTCATTGAGTGAGTCCACACAAATCCACTCAAGCTGCTCGCTTACTCACAATGAGTTGCCATAGCAACTGTTTAACAGGTTAAACGATGATTGACGTATGCGGCGCTTTGAAGTTTCAGCTTCCAAGCGTCTCTCGCAAGAGCAAACCTTAATGTCTGTCAATCATTGTTAACTTTAATAAGCAACTCCAGTGCACTGCCTGACCAACAAAGAGCAGAGAGAGGGAGGGAGGGAGGGAGAGGGAGAGTACGCGATCGGCTCGGGACAGCTCATCTGTATTTATTTATTTAATTTTGAATTGAAAAAAATCTGCGATGGACTAAGGGCGCGAAGTTTGAATTAGCGAGGGATAACTGTATTGCACTTGGCTTACTTTCATGTTCGCAGTTACATTGGTTCATTCGCACAGTCAAAATGGATTGGACGTCTCGCACCGTCAATGGCAGCCAATGAGTGAACATGGAAGTGACCTGAAAATGCCACAAAACCAACAGGAAGTCACCTAGAAATGCCCCAAAATCAAAAGAAATCAGGTCGGAAATGCTCGAAAATTGAACAGGGAACTATCCAAAATTTCCAGGAAGTGACTTATAAGTAGGGATGGGAATCGAAATCCGATTCCAATTCGGAACCGGTTCCGAGTGTTTCAAGGCCTCGACATCACAATGAAAAAGCCTTAACAATCCCTTTAACGAAAGACGCGTATTGCGTCGTGACGTGTCTTGTTGTCCAGACGCATCAAACTAGCATGGCGCCAAGAACCACTCCAAAGTTTGACTACACTTCACCAGGAAAGTCTGAAAATGAAAGGTTACGACGGGTAAGCACGAGCATTGCAGCCATAAACATAACAATGACAGCACGTAGGTTCAAACGCTCGAAAGTGTGTCTTCACTTCACGAGGAAAAATTACAACAAAGCGACTTGCAGTCATTGCAAGGTGGAGGTAACTGCATCGGGAGGGAATACGACTGCGCTGTCCTCACAGAGAGGCTAAAGCTCAGTTCTGGTTATACAGCTAGCTAAACTCCCAAATGACGATGTAGAAGACGTTGGTATAATTTGCTGACTTTATTCAACCATCACTTGAAGAGTGAAACTAAGAATAGAAATGAAACAAATCAATTTCGTCCCCAATAACAAACAGGTTTGCATCAACGTAAATCAGCGATGATTAGCTGCTAATAACAGTATGGTTAGCATTCGTTCGCTAGCATTAGCACATCGTTCAAACCACTACACAACTGGATTTAAGTGTCCGATCGCGAGTGGAAACACAACAACAACAACACAAAAGATGATACATACAGGCGTTGCCTCTGTAGATATTAACATTAACAAAGAACGTAGGCTCGTTGAAGTGTTTCCCTATCTCACTTCGCTCGCTCACTCGCTTGGATGCGGCATTTCTTCGGGTGCCCAAACTGCAGCCCGCGGCCCAAATACGGCCCGCCCCCACATTTGGTCCGGCCATTTTGATTTTTTTTTTTCTCAATCGTGTTATTTATTTCCTGGCCTTTTTCCTTGAAGAATTCAGAGAGGGTTATTTTGTTATTATCTATTTAATTAATAGTGTTTTTATTATTAATTATTATTATTATATTATTATTTTTATTTTATTTACTTTCATTTCGTGAAGAATCCAGAAAGGGTTATTTGATTGTGGCTTTCTGAAAAACAATAATTTTTTACATTTATGCACTTCTGCAATCGTCACACTTTTTCTGTTACAAACTGACCCTGGCCCCTCATCAGAGAAGGGAAAAGTTACGTGGCCCTCACAGGAAAAAGTTTGGGGACCCCTGCTTAAACACATATTGCCAAAGGCAGAACAACAACCTATCTGCCAATATATACCAATATTTTTTTATTTCTATTAGATAAATGTTTCAGTAAAATGTTACACATTCTTGTCTGTTTGCCACTTATTGCCACAGTTAACATTGAGGCTTTGGGCCTCTTTTGATTTTGTTGTGAGTTTGTAAGGTTGTGAGTTCTGATTAAACAAACTCGATGCCAATCAAAACGTTTGTTCTTCTTTTTCCCCAAATTAGAATCGATAAGAGAATCGATAAAGAATCGAATCGTTAAGCAATATCGATAATGGAATCGGAATCGTAAAACTCCTATCAATTCCCATCCCTACTTATAAGTATCTTAAAATTACATGGACGTGACGCATAATGAACTCATTGCCTGCTATTGACAACGATAGACCTCCAGTTCACTTTTACTGGGACTGGAAGTGGAAGTGAATGCGATGAATCTTGCGGTGCCATTGACGGCGCTCGATGTTCAATCAATTTTGAACGTTCATTTGCACTCTCCCAGTCAAAAATTGATTAGACGTCGACCGTCCTCAATGGCAGCCATTGAGTCAACTTATTTGATAAAAAAATGAGGTCTAAATTTCATAATTGTGGTCTGCGAACCAAAATCAGTTTAACACTTGTTCTAATGCACAATGCATCTAATTTTGTACAATCTGATCTTGCAGATATTGGGTCAGATATGTCGAACGCATGTGGTATCCTGTGCCTCGGTCCTCTGACGTTCCATCAAAGCGCCGTTGGAGACAAGGTCCACCTTAGTCAGGGGTATCGGCATGCAAAGAGGGATAAAAACACCTTCAAAAATGGCTTGGTGTTCAGCAGTCGCCCCGTGAGGGCCCAGGAGCGGATTCGACTTCGGATTGAAGCCGAAGCCCCCAAATGGAACGGAGCAATGCGAGTGGGCTTCACCAATGTTTCTCCCGATTCCCGTTCTCTGCCCCTGCCAGATTTCGCTATCCCAAACCTCACCAACACCTCTGGACACTGGGCTGCTCGTGTTTCTGAGGCCCTCTGCAAGACAGGATCTGAGCTGATATTCTGGGTGTCGAGATCAGGCAGTATTTATGTCGCGGACCAGTATGGCTGCAAGAAAAAGCTCTTAAAAGGAGTGATCCTCAAAAAGCCTCTGTGGGCCATGATTGATATTTATGGAAAGACATGCTCCATTCTCCTTTTGGGTAGGTTTCGTACCATATTGGCCCGGATAAAAGACGGCCCTGATAATACTACGACCCCCTCTTTTTCAAGACTCAAGTTTGAAAAAAGACTTTTTAAACACCAAATTAATTTTTACACAAAAAATAATTACAGTACATTTGAAACATATGATTATAACAATATATTTGAGAGAAAATGCATGTTATTTTGCCTCATTCAAATCTTAATATCTGAACATTTAAATATGTAAATTGCAATAACTGCATTAACCATAAAAGTGAAGTCTAACTGTAACTGTAGTCTTAAAACAAATCTGAATAAGGAAAAACATTGCAATAGAATAATGCAAACTGGTTAAACTTGAGAGTAGCTGAGATCTATCATGACAGAACATTGCTTCAATGATACCTGGCGCCATCTAGCGTCGTGAATGGGTATAATGTTTAGACCGCGAATATAAGACGACCCCCACTTATTCAGTCTTATTTCAATGCAAAAAACATCGTCTTATATTCGGGCCAATACACACAGCCTCAGTATAATTTTTTTTTGTCACAAAATGATTAGCTATTTTTAACCAATTTATGCACTTTGTTCATGAGAAGCCCCCCCCCCCTTTTTTTTCCCTACAGGTTCTAAGAAGCGCGGATTTTTATCAACCAGGAGGTCATGTGAGACTTCCCCCATGCTTTATGCTGACACAGATTCCGTAATATCTCCCCTTCTCAACCCGACAAAAGGTAGAAAGACTGTTGTCAATGAAGCAGTCAATGTGTACAGAAAACTGTGATGGATTTTTTTCATTGTGCTTCCTGTTCCTTGATGACAGATGGAGAAGAAAGGACGACCTGTGTGGCGTGTATGAACCGGCAAGCCAACGTCTTTCTGCCTTGTGGCCACCGCTGTTTGTGTCAAAAGTGTTTGGTCCGTGTCATTGAGAACTTTGATACTTGCCCCTTGTGCAGATGCAGCATTACGGGGCAATCGACGGGATGGAGATTGATTCTTGACCACTGAAAAAAGTAACTGCTTTTTAAAATGCAACTATAGTAGGAGTGTCAAACCGGTCCTCCAAGGGCTGCAGTGGGTGCTGGATTTCATTCCAACCAGTGTTGTTTTTGCCAGCCCTTTTAATTTTCGTCTTAGTGCTAGTCTTTTGGATGAAAATACTTATTAATCTGTCATATTTTAGTTATTTCAAAATGTGTTCGTCTTCGTCTAGTTTTGGTCAACGAAAACTCTGACAAATTTCGTCTAGTTTTAGTCGACAATTCTTAAAAAATTTTCGTCTATAAACTTCAAAAGTTTTAGTCCATGATTAAATAAATAAATAAAAGGTTTCCTAACAATTTTGAATGAACATGACAGGCGAGCACATAGCTGTGGAGTCTACAACGACATCACCATTTTCATGATGATAATACACACTCAGCAGGAAAACAGCACATTATTTGCAAATAATTAAACTCGCCTGTATGGCATCAACCATATGAAAATGTTTTCGAAGAGTTTAAGAAGACACAGAGTCACCGTGCTAAATGCTAATGCTAACGCGAATGCTATGCTAACGCTACAAGTTAGTGTAGTGTGTGATGATGACTCAGCCCAGACCATAGACTTCATAACTACTGACGGGACACGGGGTGCAGGGCCGATTGATAGGGGGCCTGCATTGTTGGCATGGCTGTCAAAGCTGACTGAGTGGAATCACAGACAAAGAGCTTTTTCTGTTGAAAATTCTTGTGATGCAAAAAAAACGGCAGTTACGCATTTATTTCATGTAAATATGTCGAAGTACGAGGCTAGTCTGTTAGTCAATGCGGCGGCCGACATTTTTAAACAGAGCTTTTTCCGTTGAAAATTCTTGTGTATTAATGTTTCTATCCCCGAATTCTTTATAGATATAAACGTAAAACAGTCTCGATTCTTTGTTAAGGCGCAGCACGTCACGAGTGACACGACCAAATACTGCTAAGGTGCGTGTTAACTACACACACACGATAAGAAAATATCACACATTGTAGACTTATGTCGTAAACCATGGCGAATTTTCATCTCGTCTTGTCAGACGACAACTAGCATCCGTCTCGTTATGTTTTAGTCTCCCAAGACACATTTTTAGCTCGTCAGCATGACGTCATCGTCATGAAAAATTTGTTCGTTGACGAAATATTTTCGTTATTGTCATCGTTGACGAAAACAACACTCACCTGGATACCACGAATTATGTAAAAATTTTTAGAAGAGTCTAAGAAGACACTCACTAAGTCACCGCGCAAAATGCTAATGCTCACGCAAACGCTATGCTAACACTACAAGTTAGTTTGGTGTGTGATGATCATTGAGCACAGACCTTCAAAGGCTAAAGCAACATAGCATAGCCAAGATAAGAAAACAAAACTTACCAAGAAGCACCTGACATGTGTTTCATAAAAGGAGCCTGGAACGGGCACATGCTTAAACCTGTCTGTGGGGCAGGGGGTTGTTGGGAGGCGCAGCACATCACATGAGTGATACGACCAAACACTGATAAGATGCATGCTAACTACACACACAATAAGAAAATATCACACATTGTGAATTTATGTCGGAAACCATGGCGAATTTTCATCTTGTCTCGTCAGACGAACACTGGCATCCATCTCATGTTTTAGTCTCCCAAGACACGTTTTTAGCTCATCATCGTGATGTCATCGTCATGAAAAATTTGTTCGTTGACGAAATATTTTCGTTATCGTCATCGCTGGCGAAAATACTAACCTGGATGCCACGGACTATTAAAATTTTTTCGAAGAGTTTAAGAAAACACTCACAGATGTCACTGCGCAAAATGCTAATGCTCACATGAACGCTATGCTAACACTACAAGTTAGTTTGGTGTGTGATGATCACTCAGCACAGACCATCAAAGGCTAAAGCAACGTGACATAGCCAAGATAAGAAAACAAAACTTACCAAGCAGCACCTGACATGTGTTTCATAAAAGGAGCCTAGAATGGGCACATGCTTAAAGGGGCGTCGTGGGGAGGCACAGCATGCCACATGAGTGACACGACCAAACACTGCTAAGATGCATACTAACTAAACATGCGATAAGAAAATATCTGATAAACTTATATCGAATTTTCGTCTCGTCTCTTCAGATGACAACTGGCATCATCTCCATCCATCGTTTTTCGCTCGTCATCGTCATGAAAAAATTGTTCATTGACGAAATATTTTCATTATCGTCGTCGTTGACGAAAACAACACCGATTCCAACCAAATGAGATGAATACCTTTTCACCTATCTGTCCAAGTGTAATCAGTTGATTGCAGTCAGGTGCTGCTTGTTTTAGCAGAAACCTCATTGGTTGAACTGTCTGTGCTGGATCTGTTGGAACGAAGACCAGGACCCACTGCGGCCCTATCCGGAATTGGTTTGACACCCCTGCACTATAGTGACCAACAATAAAGTAAATGAGTAGAGCAGGCCTACATATTGGTCAAAACAAAACTGAGGCTGTATCCTCAAATGTTTGATATTGTAACAATAGAAACTAACTCATTATTTTACGTACATTAAAAACCATTATAAACTATGAGGATGAACTCAAAATATATGATTTGTTTTTCAGGACCTCTCTGTGAATTTGAATTTTGTACCACTTGTAAATAGATGTATTTCTTGACAATTAAAAACATGCACTTTTGGTTCTGCCATTCTCATAATACAAAATGCAGAGTATCTGTTTAATGTTTAAAATGCTGTATTTTGTTTCTACTTAAAAGGCAAAGTTCTGTTTGCACTGTAAATATATGTAATCTATACAATTATGATGTATATATTGTCCATTTAGCACTTCAATGAAAAGCAAAATAAAGCTATTACTGTTAAATAATTGTCTTACATCTGTATATTTCTCTTATTGACAATAAAACAGTGGTTCCCATAAGACAGTACTTCTCAAATAGTGGGGCGCGCCCCCCCCAGGGGGGCGCAGAGCGATGCCAGGGGTGGCACGTGTGATCTCGGGGAACATGCTTTTTTTTTTGTTTTTCTTTGCCGTACTAGATAGAATAAAGTGTACTTGCACATCCACTCAGTGGGTGGCAGTGGCGCTCTCATTTTCAAAGTGCGCGCAGTATTTTTGAAGTAAGCAAGAGCACTCAGCACACGGAAGAGACTCACAAAGAGCTGGAGAGCTGTGCGCCGTTTTCGAAAGCCGTTTTCCGGCCGGACTCACGCAGCGACCCACTGTCTTCTCCGGTTCTCATGTGTCCGCCCGAGAAGTGCCATTTTCGGCTTGGGATCGTCATGACGACCGCCCTCACCTACGGTTCTCCCTCGGCCCCCGAGAGTTCGCTTTTTTCGGGCCGTTTGCCTTTTGGCTTTGACATTTAATACAGTTGTAGACGAGGAAAGACCACTGTTTACTGTGTCTAAAAATGATTATAGCGGACAGCCGGAAGCCAAATCAATTAAGACGCCACTTAAAGACATTAGACCCCAATCTCATTGAGAAACTGCTTGGTTGTTTTTCAGCGAAAATGTGCCGAATATTGCCAACAATCGTCCCGCTTTGTCAGTGTTATATCAGTAAACCAGTGAGCACTGTTCGCATGCTCAGTGCAAAAATAACTCCACATCATTGCAAACTGGAGGTGATACTGTGAGCAGTGAAAATTAAAACTGTCCTTCTGTCCAAAGACACTATTTTTTTTCTTCTATTCAGTTTTGTTTTTTCGGTCAAATTTTTTGGCATATTGTCCCCATGAGTTAATGTTTCTAATCAATTTGAATTTGGCAAATTGATGCGCGTTGTCTTTTCTGTTACTAACAAAACAATGTTAATAAAGTTATACTTTAGAAGTTCATCTCTGTTATTTTCTCTCATGGAAAAAAAAGGATACAATGTGAGGCAGAGGCGTACTTATAATAGTAATATTATAGACAAATGATACTATTTACAGTGGCGGCAGAGCTTGGGGGGGGGCGCGAAACATTTATGTCTTCCTTTGGGGGGGGCGTAGGAGAAAATAATTGAGAAGCACTGCCATAAGATGACAATGCCTATGGTTGAACAAAAGCCGTTCAGGGCCGTTGTTGGATGTAAAGCTCATTTGGATTTTAACTTTCATTGAAAATGCTGACTTAATTTAAAGGTCACATTATGTGAATGCGTCCACATTGTCAGGCAAAGTCTACATTTTAGTTGCCAGTTTCATTCTTACATTCACATTTTATGGGAGCGTAAACAGTCGAAATGACCAATCTAGTTTTTATCTTTTGTCTTAATTGTCCCCATATAATCCTGTTTATACACAATCAAGTAGCTGCATTGTGACTATAGTGAAGAATCACAAACATGACAAATGTTTTTTTCTTGAAAAAAATCCTCACTCTGCGTCCTGCTGAGATCCCGGTTGTTTCATAAAGTGTGCTTTGTATTCATTTAAGGCCAGACAGTAGCACCTGTTTATATACTGTTGACTTACTCAGTGTGTCACGTTTCAGCAACATCGTTCATCTTGGACATCATGCATATCCAAGTGAATTCCAATGTTAGTTTTTTGTTTTGTTTTGATTTTATCTTTGTTTTTTGTTTTTTTCTTGGGGAGCAAAGGCCAACATTTTCATTTGGAAAATGAAAAATGGCATATGACGGACAACTTTAAATGCGTTGTAAAAGTGCTGTCATGTTTTTTAATTGCCAACATCTCTGCGGCATATTTATAAAAGAAGTGAACTATCAGTAAATACATCTGTTAGCAAACGCCACCAAGACTTGACAATGAAATACGGTGATCCCTCGCTACTTCGTTGGTCAACTTTCAGGCCCTCCGCACATCGCAGATTAAAAAAAAAATATGTTGTATAAAAAAGTTCTAAAACATCATGTACACATTATTTACATTTGGCGGAAAACACAAACAAGGCTGAAAAAGCAGTTTCTGCTCTTGCACCCCTCTTTTAAAATAAACTGCTGTATTCTAGGCCAAAAGAACTGTTGTATTTGATAGAATAATATGTCTATATGCTGCCATAGCAGTTTCATGGCGCATTAAGCCCCCGAACTATTTTTAATTTGTCCGTTTTACCCTGGACACCCCCATTTACGGACACCACGCATCCGCTTTTGTTTCAACCCAGCCATAAAAAGAAGGTAAGTAATTATATTTCTTATTCGAAAGTTCTAAAGTTCTATCATTTTTAGCTTATAATCATTCATTGATGTCTAATATTTAGTTAAAAAAGAAAAACGACTTTATAAAATTATTAGTGCTGTCAAATTTATTGGCGGTAATTAATTTTTAAAATTAATCACGTTAAAATATTTGGCGCATTTAACGCATGCGCGGAATGACCTGCTCATGCATTGCCTCAAACAGGTTACAATGATGCCGTTTTTTGCACATTGAGAGCTAAGAGGCAGAGAAAGGCAAGTGGACACAGGCGTTCATTGGACCGCGCCGTTTATTGGCATAAGCATCGGCAACTCCTTCACAACAAACAGTAAGTAAAATTTAGTAAATCACAACAAAAATAATTTTTCTATCTCTCAAAAAAAAAAACAATGTTCACAAAAAGAAAAAAGCTTCCATCTGTATTAATGAGGCCCTATTCTCACACAGTTAAACAACATGGCAAAGAGAACTGGCATTCCCACTCAAAATAGCTATGCAAAATACACATAAAACTTTCTCAGACTTTGGTCAAACTGTATTCAACCATTTCGTTTACCTCAACAAATACAATGGATGGCAATATTTAGTCACAATATACAAACTATCAGAGGTCTCGTACATTGTGAAGCCAGCACTCAAATGATCGTGAAGTACAATGGATGAACAAGTAAACAGGGAGTTACGGCGTGAGTCAAGGGACAAAACACACTCATTGGATTGAATTTAAAACTTGCCATTGACACCTTGTGGTGTATTTCAATCACTACCTTACGTAGTTAAAGACACTGTGGAAGAACGAAAGGGAGCCCATGTGACGTCACCGCTCGGCGACGTCAACAATGGGGAGCTCCTAGTTTATTTTTTGATTCAAAATTTTACAACTTTTATTAAAACGAAAACATTAAGAGCGATTTTAATATAAGATTACTATAATTTGTACTATAATTTATCTTTTAAGAACTATCCGTGGATCCCTTAAACAGAAAGAATGTTAAAAATGTGAATGCCATCTTGTGGATTTATTGTTATAATAAACAAATACAGTACTTATGTACAGTATGTTGAATGTATATATCCGTCTTGTGTCTTATCTTTCCATTCCAACAACAGTTTACAGAAAAATATAGCATATTTTAGAGACGGTTTGAATTGCAATTAATTACGATTGATTCATTTTTAAGCTATGAGTAACTCGATTAAAAATTTTCATCGTTTGACAGCCCTAAAACTTATTCACTGTCATATTTTAAACCTTTAAACAAATTACGTCACAATGAAAAAAAAATGTCTGTCAATAGGTCACGGATATCTACTTCATAACTATCGCTTAACTGTATTTTATTTTTGTTACTGTCGCATTTTCCCCAATATTTTAAATGATAAATAATAGATCCAACCAAAGAAAAACAAGAAATTAAAAAAAAAAGTTTAAAAGGGTAAATATATGAAAATCTCGAACATTCCTTGATGTCTCCGATTTCTGCATCGCGACCCTTGTTATATCACCATGTTTTACACACAAAATCGCTCCAAAAATCCGGCTGTGGCCATTCACAGCTGTGCCTTGACACTCGGTGTTAACCCTACATGGAGTTTTTAAATCGAAACAAGGTAAGTATGCAATAATATCTCGTTAAAATCACGTCTTTAATTATGCTCTCTCATGCTTTCACCTCCAGTAAGGGTTTTGCTGTTTAAATTTTTATTTATTTATTTAAAATGACCTGTTCAAAATTTTTCTTCCCTCAGAAAATTGAGATTTTAAGCTTTCCAGTGATGTATCACACATGCATATAGGGCAATTTTGAAATTTGGCCAAATTGGGGGTCTCAGAGCGGAATTTCAAGTCACCTTAACACAGCAATGAAAGGCAAAATAAAGCTATTACTGTTAAATAATTATCTTTGCACCTATTTCTCGTATTAAGATAACAACTCCCACAGTCGTTCAGGGACGTTGTTGGATTTAAAGCTTGTTTGGATTTGAACCTGAACCTTTCATTGAAAATGCTGACTTAATTTAAAGGTCACATTATATGTGCATGTGTTCACATTGTCAGGCAAAGTCGACATTTTAGTTTCCAGTTTCATTTTTACGGTCATGTTTTATGGAAGAATAATCAGTGCAAATGACCAGTTTATCTTTTATCTTAATTGTCCTCATATAATCCCGCTTGTACACAATGAAGTAGCTGCAGTGTGACTATAGTGAAGAATCACAAACATGTGAAATGTTTTTTCTTGAAAAAAATCCCGTCTCTGCGTCCTGCACCGGTTGTTTCATAAAGTGTGCATTGTATTCATGTTGGGCCAGACAGACTGACTCACTGGGTCACATTACAGCAGCATTGTTGGATATCATGCATATCCAAGTGAATTCCAATGTTAGTTTTTTGGTTTTGATGTGATTTTTATCTTTTTTGTTTTTGTTTTGTTTTCGAGCAAAGGCCAACATTTTCTTTTGGAAAATGAAAAATGGCAAATGACTGACAACTTTAAATGCGGAGGAAAAGTACTGTCATATTTTTCAATTGCCAACTTTTCTGCAGCATATTTCCGGTATATTAATTGGGAAGAATTGAACTATCAATAAATACATCTTTTAGCAAACGCCACCAAGATTTAACAATAAAGCACAGTAATCCATCGCAACTTTGTGGCTCAACTTTCGTGCCCTCTGCGCATCGCGGATTTTAGGAAAATATATTATATAAAAAAGTTCTAAAAACATATTATGTACACATTATTTCCATGTGGCGGAAGACACAGACAAGGCTGAAAAAGCAGTATCTGCTCATGCACCCCTCTTTAAAATAAACTGCTGTATTTGAAGCCAAAAGAACTGTTGTGTTTGATAGAACAATATGTCTATATGCTGCCATACCAGTTTCATGGCGCATTAATCCCCTGAACTATTTTTAATTTGTCCATTTTATCCTGGAGACCCACGTTTACAGACACCATGCAACTGCTTTTGTTGTAACACCGCCGCAAAAAGAAGGTAAGCAATTATAGTTATTATTCGAAATGTCTATTATTTTTAACTTAGAATCATTAATTGATGTCTAGTATTTAGTTAAAAACTGCTTTAAAATTATTCACTTGCATATTTTAAACTTTTAAACAAATTACGTCAGAATGAAAAAAACGGTGTCTCCAAACAGGTCACGGGTATCTAAATGATAACTATCGCTTAATTGTAATCTTTTTTGTTAATGTCACATTTCTCCCGATATTTTTGATCAGACATGTCCAAAGTCCGGCCCCCAGCCTCTGTCATAAAATCAATAACGTCTGGCACGCACACAGACTTAATAAATTGGTCAGCAGTATTGCTAATAGCTTATGACGTAGCTTACACACTAAATGCTGCTCCTCATTTACCCATTAAAAGGCAGCAGCACTCTTAGCAACATTACCCTGTGTGACCCTTTACTTCCAATTTTCTAAAATTGCGACAATCGACAAAAAAAAAAACAAAAAAAAAAGAAAGTTGACTGCGACGGCCGACGCTTCAAGGACAGGTGGAAATTGGACAATTTCTTCACTAAAATACGCAACAACTGTGTCTGCCTCATTTGCAAAGAGACAGTCGCTGTTTTTAAAGAGTTCAATGTGAGGCGATATTACCAAACAAGAGACGCTGACATGTACGACAAGATTACAGGGAAGATACGCAGCGAGAAATTGAAGTTACTTGAAGCTAGTTTAATTTCACAGCAGCCGTATTTCACAAGAGCCCAAGTGTCGAAAGAACGCCTCAAAGGCAAGTTGCAAGATTGTTGAAATTATTATTTAAAAAAAAAAAAAAAAAAAGCAAATGTGACGCACAGAATGGCTTGCTAAAATTTGCTTAAATATATTGTTCTACGTAAAGGACGTAAGCCAAGGTCGGCCCCCCATATTTTTACCATACCAAATCTGGCCCCCTTTGCAAAAAGTTTGGACACCCCTGTTTTAGATGATAAATAATCGAGGCAAGCAAAAGAAAAATTGGGGGGAAAAAAAAAAACGTTTAAAAGGGTAAATATTTGAAAAAGAAAATCTCGACCACTCCTTGATGTCTGCGATTACGGCATTGCGACCCTTGTTATATTACCGTGTTTCACCCATAAAATCCCCAAAAAGTCAGCTGTGGCCGTTTACAGCTGCGTCTTTGACCTCAGTGAGACATGCTTCACAGAGTTTTTGGGTCGAAACAAGGTAAGTATGCGATAATGTCTCGTTAAAATCATGGTGACTTTAATTATGCTCTCTCATGCTCTCACCTTTTCGTCCCCCATTAAATTAAGATTTTAAGCTTTCCAATGATGTATCACACATGCAATTTTGAATTTTGGCCAAATTGGGGGTCTCAGAGCAGAACCTCAAGTCACCTGAGTGTTTTCCGCCATATGCATACGTGCAATTACACAAACACGCATCATATGAGAGAGTGAGAGAATGTATGTACAGTACGTATTATTTATACATTATTTTATGTATGTTATTTATATTATTATTTATTGACATATTTCAACCTATTTGTTACTGTTATACTGATAACATACATTTATTGGGTTTTATACACTTATTGAGATTATATACCGTATACACAAAAAAAAAAGTATGTTAAAAATGCGGTTTTTCACTTTACGCGGTCGGTTCTGGCCCCATTAACAGTTATAATTGAGGGTTCACAGTATTACAATAAGGAGAGGGCAACGTATATCTACCGCCTCCCTGTGGCTGCTTATAATATAGGTCTAAAATTCTGGACCTCATTCACCTTACTAGGGTTTACCAAAATGATGCTGCGATTACAAGGTAGCATTTAAGGAACATATGACTATTAAAAAAAAATAATAATAAAAAAATAAAAGCCCACCAGTCATGGAATATGGTGATTGTCTAGAAATGTTGTTGATGTAATTATTTGAAAATGTTAAAGATGAATTAAAAAAAAAGTGTTTTATGTTGGTATGCATCTTTGTCATACTTATCGTGAAAAATAATTTACTGCTATGAATGATCTCTGCCATCCCTTCCAAGTCCAAAATGGATTGGACATCTGATGTCGTCAATGTCAGCCATCAAGTTGAGATGATTAGTATCTTTACATGAATGACCATCATTACACGTTCAATAACTGTCCAATCAACTATTACGATATATGCGTATAATAATGAAAATATATTTTTTATTTTTTTATTTTTTTAAGATAGTTTTTGTATACAGTGGGGCAAATAAGTATTTAGTCAACAACTAATTGTGCAAGTTCTCCCACTTGAAAATATTAGAGGCCTGTAATTATCAACATGTGTAAACCACAACGATGAAAGACAGAATGTGGGAAAAAAAAAAAAAAAACAGAAAATCCCATTGTTTGATTTTTAAAGAATTTATTTGCAAATCATGGTGGAAAATAAGTATTTGGTCAATACCAAAAGTTCATCTCAATACTTTGTTATGTACCTTTTGTTGGCAATAACGGAGGCCAAACGTTTTCTGTAACTCTTCACAAGCTTTTTACACACTGTTGCTGGTATTTTGGCCCGTTCCTCCATGAAGATCTCCTCTAGAGCAGTGATGTTTTGGGGCTGTCGTTGGGCAACACGGACTTTCAACTCCCTCCACGCTAGAGAGCATTTGGATGATCCAGAAGACGACTGGAAGAATGTGTTATGGTCAGGTGAAACCAAAATAGAACTTTTTGGTAGAAACACAGGTCCTCCTGTTTTGAGAAGAAAGAATACTGATTTTCACCATACCCACTGTGAAGCATGGGGGTGGAAACATCATGCTTTGGGGCTGTTTTTCTGCAAAGGGACCAGGACGACAGATCTGTGTAAAGGAAATAATGAATGGCGCCATGTATTGAGAGATTTTGAGTGAAAATCTCCTTCCATCAGCAAGGGCATTGAAGATGAGACGTGGCTGGGTCTTTCAGTGTGACAATGATCCCAAACACACAGCCAGGGCAACAAAGGAGTGGCCTAGCCAGTCTCTAGATCTCAACCCCATAGAAAATCTGTGGAGGGAGTAAAAGGTCCGTGTTGCCCAATGACAGCCCCAAAACATCACTGCTCTAGAGGAGATCTTCATGGAGGAATGGGCCAAAATACCAGCAACAGTGTGTGAAAAGCTTGTGAAGAGTTACAGAAAACGTTTGGCCTCCATTATTGCAAAAAAAAGGGTACATAACAAAGTATTGAGATGAACTTTTGGTATTGGCCAAATACTTATTTTCCACGATGATTTGCAAATATATTCTTTAAAAATCAAACATTGTGATTTTTTTTTTTTTTTTTCTACATTCTGTCTCTCATGGCTGAGGTTTACACATGCTGACAATTACAGGCCTCGCTAATATTTTTAAGTGGGAGAACTTGCACAATTAGTGGTTGACTAAATACTTATTTGCCCCACTGTATGTGTATCTTCCACTGAACATATGTCTATATTTTGGTACTTCTTCAAGTAGTTCTTTTTTTTCCTTTCCGCCATTCCCCCTTGTCTTGTCTTTTGTGCTGTGAGGCTGAAGAATGAAGATGTGCATGCGATATTATCTAAATGGGTTCTTTTGTGTAGCACATATTTATCATCAATCATAATGTCCATTATAATGTATGATGCATTCGTGATTATTCATGACAAGTGACATGACTGTCACATTAGACAATTTCATTTTGGGATGTAGAGATGTAAATACTAAAGGTTTTATGTCATAAAACAAAATATAGTACAGTACTAAATACAGTACTGTACAATAAATTGTATGGTATTTAGTGACATCTGTTGGATTTTAAGTGATACTGCATCATGAGGGAAAAAAAGCGTGTTGGTTTCTGACCCCAATGGAAAGCTGTTAAATATTTGTCTTGGGTGGGCCAAGGTGAGAGCAGCGGCTGGTCATGAGCTTCGAAGCCATTTTCATGGAAGAGGGAGATCTTAGTAGAATTAAGGGAACTTTATACAGAAAGGAGCATTGCGTTGTTACAGAAATTTAGATGATCTGCTTTGATAACACCGCAGGGCAAACAAAGGGAAACTGGGGCCTCCAGGCTTAACTTCACTGCTAATGCAGTCCTGAAAAAACACATGGAAATGCTGACATCTCCCTGAGCCCCTCTTGTGCTTGTGTGTGGGCCTTAACATGTGCTTGCATGTTTTGTATGCACTTAGGAGTTTGCAACAAAAAAACGCAGATGTCGAAAAATTTCAGGTGAGGATGGTGTAAAGTTGGTTAAATTTTGCAGGCCTGACCTTCTCCTCATGGGGATGGGGTGGGGGGGGGCAACAAGGTACTAATTATTGCATCATTACTGTTTTATTTACTCAGTGTGAAAACTTAAGTTTAACTCAACACAAAGTCGATATACTGCACATTCGTGTTGGAAACCATTTTGCTATATGTTTAGGTCCAGGTATAGATAAAAAATATTTTCACCTACCCCTTCCATCTACCTACCCCTTTACATTGCTGAAATAGATTTTTAAACAAATGTTTCTATACTAGGGCTGTCAAATTTATCGCGTTAACGGGCGGTAATTAGTTTTTTAAATTAACCATATTAAAATATTTGACGCAATTAACACATGCACGGAATGACCTGTTCATGCGTTGCCTCAAACAGTTTACAATGACGCCGTTTTAAGCATATTGAGACCGGAAAGGCAGAGAAATGTGAGAGGACACAGGCGTTTATTGGACCACATCTTTTATTGGCATAAGCTTTGGTAAATCTATTGTGGCGAATGACGTGGGGAAGAATGAAAGGAGACGATCTTTTTCTTGACACGCTTAATTGAACACAAAGCAGAACATACAGTATACCATTTGCAGCCACCACTGACAGTCCTAGTTGCCCAACTTCCCATCATGCATTTCATTTGGACGGAACAGTTAAAACGCTACAGTATCATTTAGTGAAAGCACCACAAAAATAATATTCCTATCTCTCAAAAAAAAAAAAAATGTTCACAAAAAGAAAAGCACTCAATGCAAAGAGAACTGGCATTCCCAATCAAAACAGCTATGCAAAATAAACATAAAACTTACTCAGACTTTGCCTTGGTTTGATTTCTTAAGTAATTTAAAACTCGCCAGTGACACCTAGTGGTGTATTTCAATCACTACCTTATGTACTTAAAGACACTGTGAAAGAACGGCTGTGACGTCACCGCTCGGCGAAGTCAACAATGGTGAGCTACTAGTTTATTTTTTGATTGAAATTTTTACAAATTTTAATAAAACGAAAGCATTAAGAGGGGTTTTAATTAGGGCTGTCAAAATTATCGCGTTAACGGGCGTTAATTATTTTTTTAAATTAATCACGTTAAAATATTTGACGCAATTAACGCACTAGGCCCGCTCAGACAGATTTAAATGTCACTACAGTGAAAGGCCAACTTGTTAATTGTGTTTTATGGAGTTTTTCCGCCCTCTGCTGGCGCTTGGGTGTGACTTGCATATGTTATGTGGCGTAATGTCGCCCTCTGCTGGCGATTCAGTGCAGCTGATTATTTGGGTTTCGGCGCGCTTTTCTGACGTGATTATATGTCGACGCGAACTCACACTAAGAGACAGTGCTATTCAGACCAGCTAACGTCCGCATCCAGTATTCAGTGGCAGTTCTCATAGCCCCATCACACTGTTTGTGTCTAATACATGCATTGCTTGTGAGTTATATTCCTCCTTTGTTTATATTCATGAGCATTAGATAGTTATTGATGACGTGTATTTGAATTTGTTCACATATATGGTCAAATGCAGTTACATTGTTAGATGCTTGTGAGCTAATTGGCTAGTGCTACTGCTCAAATGGACACGTGTGTGTACATTTTATGTTATTTTGTGATTTATGCAAGTTATTGACACATTGCCTTGTTATTTTCATTTTTACAAAAATACAAGCAACGTGCTCCTGTCAAAAAGAGATGACTTCAGTAAAGCCCATGCAACTTTGCCACACCGTCTGATTTCTTTTTGGAACTTATGTTCGCTATCTGTCAATTTGTGTATTCACGCACATTGAGGACAGAATAGGGCTACTAGTTTATTTTTGATTGAAAATGTTACAAATTTTATTAAAACGAAAACATTAAGAGGGGTTTTAATATATAATTTCTATAACTTGTACTAACATTTATCTTTTAAGAACTACAAGTCTTTCTATCCATGGATCGCTTTAACAGAATGTTAATAATGTTAATGCCATCTTGTTGATTTATTGTTATAATAAACAAATACAGTCCTTATGTACCGTATGTTGAATGTATATATCCATCTTGTCTTATCTTTCCATTCCAACAATAATTTACAGAAAAATATGGCATATTTTATAGATGGTTTGAATTGCGATTAATTGCGATTAATTACGATTAATTAATTTTTAAGCTGTAATTAACTCGATTAAAAATTTTAATCGTTTGGCAGCCCTAGTTTTATAAATATAAAATTACTATAACTTGTACTCAAATTTATCTTTTAAGAACTACAAGTCTTTCTGTCAGTGGATCCCTTTAACAGAAAGAATGTTAATAATGTTCATGCCATCTTGTGGATTTATTGTTATAATAAACAAATACAGTACTTATGTACAATATGTTGAATGTATATATCCTTCTTGTGTCTTATCTTTCCATTCCAACAATAACTTACAGAAAAAATATGGCATATTTTCGAGATGGTTTGAATTGCGATTAATTACGATTATTTTAAGCTGTGATTAACATGATTAAAAATTTTAATCGTTTGACAGCCGTAGTTTCTACTAAAAATTGGTTTCATCAGGATCCGACCAGTCTGATTGGAAGAGCAGGAAGTAAAGTTGAAACGAGGAGGATTGCAACTATCAAAATAAAAGCAGAAAATCCCGCATGAACAAACATAAAACACTAACAAGAATTCCAAGACGTGACATTTCCTCTCTGCTTTTACCAGTATCATTCTCCTTTTCCATCAAGTAATGGAAAACCATTTAATGGACACTCACATTTGGAAAACTATCGGTATGAAATTAAATATAAGAGTGAATTAGTAATTCAACTGATTCAAATTATTAATTCAACATTCATCTAAGCCTTTTTAACCACAAGTATTTGCACTTCTTCAACTGATTAGGAGGGTTTTGACATAGTCTTGCTCCATCGCAGTGTGGTTCCGCCGCTTCACTAAAGCAGAACACAAGACGGTCCACAGAAGAGTGGTTGTGATGACACATCTAAACATCTGACTGCCTCAGAAAAGCAGAAGTATGCATTCACAGGTGACAACACCCACTTTCCCATCCGCCTCTTTGACAGGCACTACCAGTTCACCAGGACCAGAACAAACTGATTTAGAGATAGCTTTTTCTGAACCCATAATAAAATCAATAGCACACTGCTACTGTATAAAATGTGGACCTACTGTATGTGCCATTTGTGCTACATAACTTTGTCTTGTTTTCATACACGGGCTGGCAGGGCATACCCCCTCTGGTGGCCGAAAATTTCATTGCATGTAATTGCCTTTGCTATACTGTACAGTTGTACCCCTACGTTTGAAGTTAATACGTTCCAGGACCTTGTTAGTGAGCCGAAATGGTCATATGTTGAGCAGGATATTCCCATACCAATACATTATAATTCCATTAATTCGTTCCACAGCCCGACAACCTATACTGAATCCTTAATAAATATCGCTGGTACTATTACAAATGGCAATTACACATAGCAAAACAAATAAATTATAAATAAAAATGGGAATAATATTATAATTATAATATTTCCTATAATATTGTAACGAATCGTGTTCTGATGTGGCGGACGTTTTTTCTGTACCTGAAAGTGGCTGACGTGACGGTGAGATAGTTCTAATTTACTTTCTCTTATAATGTTTTGTTGCTGGCGTCAACTGCAGCGGACAGTAGGCGTGTTGTGTTGCACAAGTTGATGGAATAAATGATTAGAAACCTGACGAAGCTGGTGATGTCTTTGGCAATGTTACCACGATAATAATTGTCACCTTAACTTATAAAGACTGGTGAACGGAGGTCGGAGGAGGACCGTCGAGATCGACATTCTACGGCCGTATTGTCGAGCCAGTTCACGGATGCACACACCATGCTCATATTTTTCTATCACTTGCATCTTCATTTCAATGGTAAGTGTCACCTTTTTCACCATCTGCACTAACCCTGCAACCCGTATTTTCTGTCCTAAAAAAATCCGCTGTGGGTCCGTCTTCAGGGAAAACAAACTGCGGCGCTGTCCTAAATCGTCGTATTATGAGCATGTCGGTGGATGTAGAAACAAATGGCAAGTCAAATTTTTACGACGGATGTTGAAAAGATCGTGTGTCGAAGCAATCGTATGTCAAGGTACCACTGTATATGAAATTAAAATTAAGACTTTGCCGGTAAAATGCTGTTTATAAAAGTTGTAAAGCAATAAAACAAACAACAAAAATGAATTAAATGAACAAAAACATTTTTTATAATGGGTCAAAATTATTTTCAACAGATCATGTGACGAGAATCATTTAACACGGTCATTTGCTATGCTTAGCCGAAACCACCTGAGGACAGAAGATGCAAGACAGATATACGTAATTTTTTTCAAACCCAAGCTTTCAAAAGCAAAAACTGCTGAGCGAGAACCAAGGATTGAGGCACTTTTTTTCAATTGAATCATTTTGACACAAAGATTCAACTTCAACGCTAGTTCCGGTGTGTTTGAGTGGCAGCTGATTACGCCAATGGCATAAAAGTATGAAGCAAGAATAATGGCCACCAGGGCTCCATCCAGCCAGCCAACTCATTCAACTCATTCAAAGTTGAAGCGACGGGGCTCCCGGCGTGGACGCCGGCGACTCGCCGGTAGTCCACTCGCCTACTGGGCAGGCTAGTGTCGGGCCACTCGCCGACTACTCCTGTACCGGCGCGTTGCAGACACTCCGGTTGGAACCAATTGCCAACCGTCACGTTAGGGTAGCGGGTGAAGTTCGCCGTGTTGAATCACATTAAGCAGCAGGGCACCGTACTCCGGTGAAATGCCGATGTCACACCCCCGTACCGGTACCCTATATTCGGCTTGGACTCCAGCAGACTCCGTTGGCTGGCTGGATGGAGCCCTGGTGGCCATTATTCTTACTTCATACTTTTATGCCATTGGCGTAATCAGCTGCCACTCAAACACACCGGAATTAGCGTTGAAGTTGAATCTTTGTGTCAAAATGATTCAATCGAAAAAAAGTGCCATCAAAACTTTTCCCACTTCAAAAAAAAAGTGTGTTCAAAACTTTTTCCACTTTGAAAAAAAAAAGAGTTTAAAACTTTTTACTTTTCAAAAAAGTGACACTTCAATAAAAAAAAATATATATATTTCAAATAAAAAAATATATTTTCAAAAAATATATATTTTTGCAAATGATTTTTTTCTTTGATTAAAAAATCGTTTTTTTTTTTTGTTTTTGTTTTTTATTAAAGCAACTTTTTATTTGATTGAAGCAACTTTTTTTTGACTGAATAATAAAGACACAAATCTACCTCCATAGTCGTTAGTAGTCTGGCCATATTTAAGCAGCCTCAGAGATGGGTCTGGAGGTCAGTTTGGTTGAAGCTTTTTGTTATGTTGGCCTTTTATGTTGGGCCCAAGATATTTGGTTATATTGGTTTTCTTTTGTGATTGTATTAAATTGAATTTTCACCTACTGTAAGTTTAAACACCAGTGTCCTCGTGTATGTTTGGTCCACTACACAGACCCTACCCCCCTTTCCTTGGTCATCAGGCCCACTACATGGTGTCAACCAACATATTCATTGTGTAGGCGTTCAATGTATTTCTTGTTGTTGTTTGTGCTTCTTCTGTCTCTTTCTCCTTCTTTTCTTCTGTTCCCCCATAACCCCTTCCTGGGGGGCTTCAATTTTATTCTCTTCTGTGCTTCAGATATTGCAAATATGACACATTACATATAAAGCCGACGAGTAAGACTATGCAATTACATGACATCTCCCTCAGTTCAGAGAAAACGACCTCATCATGTGTTGCATTAAAGGCGGTACCACAGAGGCCTGAATGGCCTGAATTGGAAGCTCTATTACTTCCAGCTGTGGGTGGAAACTATTAGTGAGCGCCGTCTCCCTGATGAGCTCCGAAGTGTGTGCTCACGCTCGCACATGCAGCATAAGACCTACACACATACACACACACCCGCCCTCGCCTACTTTCAGAGCCACGCTGGAGGGTTCAACATAAGATAAAGACGCGCTGTTGGTTGCAGCCAGAGAACAAGGGAAAGAGAGAGAAAAGAATCCATTCACTTCCTTCCTTCACTCGACTGTTGTGAGGAGACCTTGCTCAGCTCGCTCTCATCTGTAAGTACTGCACAAATCTTGACCATAGAAGCAGAGTCAGGGAAAAAAATGATTGGGAGTCAGACAGCAAAGGATGAGCCCCATTATCACTGCAGTCTGTTTTTGTAAGACAGTATTTTATCACTTTTACTTGAAACATTGTCAAGAAAAAGTATCCGGTCATAAGGTAATGATTCATATACTGAACGATGTTTCACAACAGTTCCTGATAATGTAGTATGTGGCTGTCCTGATGATTATCAGCAGTGCTCTGTGTGAAAGCTTCAGAGACACATCATGTGGTAAAGCAGTTGTTCATTTATCTGGATAAAGTTCTTATCCCCCCCCCCCCCCCCCCCCCCATCAATCTTAAGCTCCCCTCGAGCCTTAAAAGGATCGCTATGATGTTCATGGACGTGCAAAATGTTGTTTATTGCTAAGACAAATACACTCTGGTGCTTACATGTTTGTTGTCATGCTTACATTCCTTCAGTGCTACCTCAGAGAACAAGATGTGACACATATACAGTAACTGTGGCCACTTCTAACAAGTGCTACCAGTTCCTGTGACAGTTGAGTACCTGTGGACTTTCTCATACTGTAATAAACTGGATCAAAAGTCAGTCACGTTGATTTTATAGACATGTTGTGGCAGTAGTGGGGTGTTATGAATTGCTGTGATTATATAAGGTGTATTTACTGGTGGGTGTGAGATTCACAATATTTTTTTTTTACTGTGACTGACAGTTAGTGTCAGTGGAAATGAAGCTTTTTGCTAAAGATTCCCACACATTGTGTGGATTAAACTCATCATTATGTGTTGTGTTTAGCCATTTAGCCTGTCTGATTGTAAATTAAGCTGTTCTCCTTCAGCATGTGATCACTTCTCAAAGGGATTTGCTTATTTGGGAAGGCATAAAAGGATGAGTGGAAAAGGAGAGTCACTTTCAGAATAAATGACAAGAGCAACAGTTTAGCGGTAGATGTTTTTCTTTTTTCTTTAAATTACATTTTTCTTTATATTAAATATAAAGCGTCAATCCATAATGAATAAACGGAACCCTCTGTCTAGTCACCAGTGTTGTTTTCGTCAACGATGACTAAAATAATTAGCCGACTAACAATTTTTCATGACGATGACGCGATGATAACAAGCTAAAAACGTGTCTTGGGAGACTAAAACAATGAAACGAATCCCAGTTTTCGTCTGACAAGACGAGAACGAGAAGAAAAATGAGTCCATCACATGTTCACAATGTGTGACATTTTATGTGTTGTTAGCCTGCATCATAGCAGTGTCTGTTTGTGTCACTCATTTGACTTGCTGCGCACCCCTTCCCCAACCCCAACTCACCAGTGTCCTCTCCAGTCTCCCCATTGCTTGTTTTGAAGCACACACAGTAAGGTTTGTTTTCTTATCTTGGCAAGAGAGAATATACAATGTTTCTTTAGCCTTTACAGGTCTGTGCTGAGTGATCATCCATACCTTTCAAGTTGTACAGTTTCGGCGTAATTTGTACAAGTGAGCACTGATTTTTATATGTTCGCCGTACGTTCAAAATCTGTATGGTTTTCGTGCATTACGTTTTTTTTTCTCCGTTCGGATTTTGTCACTGTTTCGGCAACGAGACAATGTGCGTTACTATGCGTTACTACGTTGGTTGAATGACGCGAGAAAAGTCAGAGACACGGATAAAGAGCGGGAGTGGGAAAGGAGGAGCTGTGATGCTGTTGCAAACGCGATGCTATGCTAGGTGGCTTCAATAATACCTGACTTTAGCCGACAGCCTACAAACTACGCCCACATGAGACTACGCAAGATATCACATGTATATGAAATAGATGCGAAATGATACACTTGCTGGCGTTGGTAAACAGCCGCCATCTTAAAGCAGTAGACTTCTCAGAAAGGCTCTGTTGTAATGAACATTCCTAGCGAACCTAAGTAACCTTTTATCTAAAATATTCCTAAATTGGCAAAATCTTGACTTGAATCTATCTTTAAATGATGAAACAGTTTTAAAACTTTAACATGTCGAAAGTAGACGGAAGCGCAAAAACGGGAGCAATTTTAACAACTTTAACGGTTGATTCACAACATTAAATGACTTCCAAACATAGCAAAGGTTACTATGTTTTTTGTTTGTTTTTTTTTTTAATTAAAAAAAAAAAACATGAAAGGTAACACCAGTTACTTTGCCAAGTAACTAATTACTCTTACATTCAGGTAATTGAGTTACTAACTCTATTACTTTTTGGGAGAAATAATTTGTAACTGTAATTAATTACTTTTTTAAAGTAAGATTACCGGTCATAAAGATGCAGTCTGCAGAATGAAAAGTGACGAAAGCAGAGATTTTATTCTGCCAATTTGTTGCCGAACACAATTTGCATGCAACTATTGCTGATCACTTCTCAGGTTTAGCAAAAGAAGTGTTCCCTGACTCAAAGATTGCATTGGTAAGTTAATTTTATCAATTGACCTTTCTAATGTATAATTGGACACACTAACAAACTACATTCAAGTCAAACTGAATTGCGAGGTGAAGTGCCATGAAGTGCAGCCATCAAAAGACATAGAAATTGCCAAAAGTGCTACATACAATTATAACAAAAGTCACTGTTAAATTTTAGTAATCATGATGTAGCTAAAGATATTGATTGTTCTTTGATTGCACCCGGTTATATGTGACAATATTACCAATAAATTCATATTATTTTAAAAATTGAGTTTTATTTTTGTTTCATATTGCACGCTTTATAAAACGTAAGATTAATCACCAATTTGTAAGGGCATACACCACTATTTGTAAGATTGCCAATAGCCTTGGGTTGACAGGTATGGATCATCACACACACTAAATGTAACCTGTAGCATTAGCATAGCATTTACGTTTGCGTTAGCATTAGGCTAATGCTAATAGCTAACACAGTTCATGGTGATCGGGTGGGTATAATTAATTGAAAATAATGTACTTTTATTTCTGCTGAGTGTGTATTATCACCAAGTCGGTGATAGATTTGTAGATGCTACAATCTGTACCCGTCTGTCAATGTTCATTTGAAAAAGTTGGAAACATTTATTTATTTATTTATTTATTTTGGAGTAAAACATTTGAATTTCACACCATTACATTGATTGGTGACTAAAATTAGACAAAATTAGTCCGACTTGTCGTCAACAAAAAATAGACAAACACATTTTGAAATGACTAAAATACGACTAACGCAAATACGTATTCGTCCAAAAAACTAAGACAAAAATTAGAAGGCGGTGCCAATAACCAAACTGCTATTCACAAAGTGTATTTGTTAAACAGACTGAACAGCTTTATCGTCAGTTTGTACAAGACAGAGATTATTTTATACAGTAAATGCGTGAAATATTAGAAGTAATCACTTAAAAGCCATAAACTTTTACAACAATAAATGTCAGAGAAAGAGTTAATCTATTTACTCCTCGACTAATTATGCTGAGTTGAAGCACAGTTTTTAATATGGTTTTAGTGTTTTAATGTTACATGCTGGTTGAAAGAAAACATTTGTTTCCCTAGTTAACTTTAAAAGAAAGAACACCAAAAGGGATGTCATAAAATATGATGTGTTGTGACATCTGAGGGCAAAGTGTCAATCGCCCTTTGCATGATTTGCTGCAGACCGACAGGGTGTTAGATGTGTTCACAGTGGGTGCAAAGTCTTTTCATGGCGGGATATATGTTATTACCCCCAATTCATCTACTTGAGCTAGTCTCTCAGGTCCATAGACTCAACTAAAACAAGCCTGTGAGTAGGGCATGCACAGTAAATGGATATCTGGCCTCTGTACCCGAGCAAGCCAGACTGCTGAATTATTAAAATTGTATAGGTATAATAGACAGAGAACGTTACAACAAAAAGAAACCTCCTGTGGTGTCTCGAGTTTATTGTTGCAACCGAGAAAGACTGTAATCAGATGGTAATAGCTAACTGGATTTATGTAATTTTCATACTATAAGCAGCTACTTTTTCCCTTCATTTTGAATCCTACGGCCAGTGCGGCTTATTTGTTGATTTATTTTGGGTTAATAGCTAACACTATTTGACAGTGGCATCATAAGACCGTCATAACTGTGACATGACACTATCATGGGCATTACTGAATGCTTATGACAGATGTCATTAAGTGTCATCCGGCAAAGTATGTCACTAACTCCATTTATGTCCAACTTGGATGTTTTACATCCATTCAAAAGTGACATAATTTGAATGACAAATGACACAAAATGACATATGTCATAAGCATTCATTAATACTCATCGCAGTGTCATGTAGTGCTGCAACGATTAATCGATTAACTCGAGTATTCGATTAGAAAAAAAATATTCGAATTAATTTTTGCTGCTTCGAGTATTCGTTTAATTAAAGTGGCATTGTAATGATTTGTTTTGAAAGTGTTTGTATTTAGTTTTATTGATTTGGGTGGATACACTGCCCTCTGGTCTGCCTCTTTTCACATGGCTGAATCCAGCTGCTCCCTGTTAAGACCAACATAAGTTTTTGTTTAAGCTTATGTTTTTTTTAAATGCATTTGTAATTTAGTTAAAAGGTATATTTAGGTGTTTTTTGTGGGAATATGTGTTTGAACTATTTGTTAAAAGCATTGTAAAAAAAAAAAAAAAAAACGTTGGGCTTTTTATAGCATTTAAACCAGCGGACTTCTGCTATGAAAGTTAGCCAATTGTTTTATTATACATATATCCTCGTTTATTTTTTATACCGTTTGAGGCTCAGGTCAGGTATTTTTAATTTTTTATGTTCCTTATCCGATTACTCGATTATTCGAACTAACTAGTTCATCGATTAATCGACTACTAAAATAATCGATAGCTGCAGGCCTAGTGCCATGTCATAATTATGATAGTCTTATGGCACCACTGTCAAATAAAGTGTTACCAGATACCATAACTAGAAATTAATGAAACAACTGGAACAGTAACTGACGAAATAATTAGCACTAAATATGAATTTTGATTGTTCTTTATATCTGTAGCGCTGCAATGCATGCTCGGAGGCATCTTGAACAACAACAGTGTTGACTGCGGGTGGCAGCAGAGGTTGACTGTCTCCCCCATGGGAGCAGTTATGGCCAAATGAAGCTTATTGAAGCAATAAAGCTTTGCAACCAATTGGTTCAAAGCTTCATAGTGGTTCATTGGGTCTCATGACAGTCGTATGATGTCGCTGTCAAAGTGTTACCATTTAATATCTTATGGTGTAAATATCCCATAATACAGTAAGGACAGCTGGTTTATCTATGAACAAATGTCGTTTTTGTGTCAAATTTGGTGGGTGGCGGCTTATAGTCAGGTGCGCGTTATAGTGCGAAAATTACGATACTTGGCTAGTGCATGAAGTTTGGAAGTGAATAACCAGTCCAATACAAACTTCTTGGCAATTCATTTTCAGGTATTCGACAGTTTGGAGATGTGTGGGTGAAACGGAAAACCAAGTTTTAATTGGGCAAATATTGTGTACAAGGGCAATGACGTCTTATCGGGCACATTCAAATGAGGAATTAAGAATCTGTAAATGTGCTCCATCTATAAATTGCCATCAGAAAGACAAACTATCAACCGGTCTCTTATTTATTTAACCATGTTTGTGTGCTCTCTTGGGAGACTCTGCTTCATCAAGAGTGGATGACGTGGTGTTAAGTAATGAGCTAGTAAAACAGAAAGAACTTTATCCTCCTTTGGTGCCGTTGGCCTTTACGCACACACAATGTGAGGGAGTTACAGGAGAGATAAAGATACTTAGTAGTGGTGTCACAGAGTCACTGGGCAGTAATGTGGAGGTGATGAACTATTTTCGTTCCCCTTTGGTTAACCTCAAGCTATAAAATAGCACCTTATCACAACAATAGGGCTTCTTCACAGGGTCAGGTGCCCCGAACTGACAAGCTAAGAGGAGGGTGCCTTTTGAGCAGGGCAGAAGGGGTTGCTATGGTGATGCTTGTCATCTGGGAAGTCTTCTGCAGAGGCATGCAGGGCGAGAGTTTGGGAGGGAGAAAGAAAGAAATACAGAGAGAGACAAATCTTGCATTCTGACAAGAGGTCATAGTGAGAGCAGGGAAGTTTTGCAGAGTCCACTTGGAAGGTGAGTACACTCTTTGTCCTGAAGATCAAGCCACAGAAACACATCATGCATTGTTTTAATGTTGAGAAACCTGTCCTGCTGCTCAGCTTGTAGAATTAAAACACCTACTCAGGAGTGTGTAAACACTGCAGTACACTTCTAAACAAGTGCTCTTGACTGCCTGTTAGATATTTAAAAAGCAACTCAAAGGAAGTACAGTGGGGCAAATAAGTATTTAGTAAACCACTAATTGTGGAAGTTCTCCCACTTGAAAATATTAGAGAAGCCTGTAATTGTCAACATGGGTAAACCGCAACCATGAGAGACAGAATGTGTGTGTGTGTGTGTGTGTGTGGGGGGGGGGGATCACATTGTTTGATTTTTAAAGAATTTTTTTGCAAATCATGGTGGAAAATAAGTATTTGGTCAATACCAAAAGTTCATATCAATACTTTGTTATGTACCCTTTGTTGGCAATAATGGAGGCCAAACGTTTTCTGTAACTTTTCACAAGCTTTTCACACACAGTTGCTGGTATTTTGGCCCATTCCTCCATGCAGATCTCCTCTAGTGCAGTGATGTTTTGGGGCTGTCATATGGCAACACGGACTGTCAACTCCCTCCACAGATTTTCTATGGGTTTGAGATCTGGAAACTGGCCAGCCACGTCTCATCTTCAATGCCCTTGCTAACAGAAGGAGATCTTCATTCAAAATCTCTCGATACATGGCCCCATTCATTCTTTCCTTTACACAGATCAGTCGTCCTGGTCCCTTTGCAGACAAATAGCCCTAAAGCATGATGTTTCCACCCCCATGCTTCACAGTGGATATGGTGTTCTTCGGATGCAATTCAGTATTCTTTGTCCTCCAAACACGAGAATCTGTGTTTCTACCAAAAAGTTCTATTTTGGTTTCATCTGACCATAACATTCTCCCAGTCCTTTTCTGGATCATCCAAATGCTCTCTAGCGAACCGGGGACTGGTCCGGACGTGTACTGGCTTCAGCAGGGGGACATGTCTGGCAGTGCAGGATTTGAGTCCCTGACGGCGCATTGTGTTACTGATAGTAGCCTTTGTTACTGTGGTCCCAGCTCTCTGTAGGTCATTCACTAGGTCCCCCCGTGTGGTTCTGGGGTTTTTCCTCATCGTTCTTGTTATCATTTTGACGCCACGGGGTGAGATCTTGCATGGAGCCCCAGATCGAGGGAGATTATCAGTGGTCTTGTAAGTCTTCCATTTTCTAATAATTGCTCCCAAGGTTGATTTCTTTACACCAAGCGTTTTACCTATTGTAGAGTAAGTCTTCCCAGCCTGGTGCAAGTCTACAATTTTGTTTCTGGTGTCCTTCGACAGCTCTTTGGTCTTGGCCATAGTGGAGCTTGGAGTGTGACTGACTGAGATTGTGGACAGTTATCTTTTATACCGATAATGAGTTAAAACAGGTGCCATTAATACAGCTAACGAGTGGAGCCTCGTTAGACCTCGTTAGAAGAAGTTAGACCGCTTTGACAGCCAGAAATCTTGCTTATTTGTAGGTGACCAAATACTTATTTTCCACTCTACTTTGGAAATAAATTCTTTAAAAATCAAACAATGTGATTTTCTGTTTTTTTTCCCCCACATTCTGTCTCTCATGGTTGAGGTTTACCCATGTTGACAATTACAGGCCTCTCTAATCTTTTCAAGTGGGAGAACTCGCACAATTGGTGGTTGACTAAATACTTATTTGCCCCACTGTATGTTTTCCCAGATTGCAGGATTTAAAGCATCACTCCTGAGGCTCCTCTCACTGTCAGATTCATTTCCACAGCCGCCCCTGATTGCCTTTGTATTGCTACTAAGGGTCCTCTTGTCAGCCCGCATATGTGCAACGCGCCATCAGCTTTAGATATGCGAAATGACAGCCATGAGGATTTGTAACATTTTCTTCAAGTTGTTGAGGATGTGAGCCTTCCTCAAACTGTTCCCAGTGAGTCTATGCTGGTCTATTCTGAAAGGGAGGAATGAGACAAGTTCCAGAGCACTGTCAAATGGCACTTAAGCGAGGCACTGAACTCTGCTCAGAGTAGATGGATTCATTTAGTTATTTTCTGGTGCACCCGTGTCTAAGGGTGTGACAAAATATCGAAATGGTGATATATCGTGATACTTTCTGTCCCAAAAGATCATCGATATGCTCCTGCCAAGAATCGAGATATCGTTTTAAAAAAACATGTCAGTGTCAAAAAATAAAAAATAAAAAGGAACCAACAAGTTGCTACTAAAATCTTCCACCACAATAGTGTCTCCATTAACTCTTAAGCCTGAGTAATGCTCCCGCGTTGCGGTGACGGCGCAGCGACTACGGCGTCATTTGACATTCGATGGTTCTCCGTCCAGGTGACTCGTTGCTCTGTAATTCACCGCCAAGCCAATAGAGTGGTAGGCGTAATGTTTGTACAATTTTGGGACATGCTTGTTTACTTCCTCTTGTCTAGTTTAACGGGTTAAAAAAAAAAAAATAAACAATGCAAGATGGAACGCTTGGATGTCGATCTTCAACTCATACATAAATCATACAAATGTTGAGGCGTAGGCGACTTTTTGATGCCGCATAGAGAGTTCTAGCCTCGGTTGGAAACCAGCTAGTTGTAGCGGCTAGCTTCAAACTGGCGTCAAGCACTGCGTCCAGCGTTTTGTCCGACGTCTGCAAAGCCCTCCAACCCGATTTGTTTGCCGTGCCCAACAACCAGCCAGTGGGAAGTCATAGCAGATTTCTGGCGTCTATGGAACTTCCCAAACTGCGTTGGAAGCCTTGATGTTAACGTTATCATAAAAGCACCGAGGCACTCTCTATCAGTGATGATGTATCGTGTGTGAACTGTCTATTGTTGAAAATTAAACATCAAAACAACTGTTTTGACACCAAACAAGTGCTTTATTCTTCATATACTTGAAGTGTGACACGTACTGTAACTAGGTCACAGCAAACATATGTACACAATAAATGATGAAGTGCACCAACCAAAAATACAACATAAAGTGATGGCAGTTTTTGGCCGACTGGGTCAGCGCTTCGTGCGGCAATTTGATTCCGAACATAGACATACTGTACTTGTCTCGGTGGTTCGTCCTTCCTTTTAAAAAAAAAATTTTTTTTTAATTTTTGTTTTTTTAAATTCAATCGCTGGCTGACCTCCAGCCCCGTATTTTCAGCAATCTCCTCCCACGAATTGATTGCCATTTGGCAATCTTCATAATGTCTTTACGAGACATTGCAGAAGTTGTCGTACTTGCTCTTCGTTGATACTCGCGTTGGCTTGGTCCATTTTTGCGTGTAGAAAAATAATGTTTGAGAATGGCGGTGATTTCGCGCTGAACCGGAAACAACAGTCTGAGCGGGCCAATCATAGTCCATTTCCACCACGTCACACGCGTTGACGCGACGTGAAGTCAGAAAAAAACAAGGAGCCAGAGAAGCTACGGCGCAGGGTCGTAAATCGGGTCTTCCTTGACGGCACAGGTCTGACGCGGAAGCATAACTCGTTCTTTAGGCTGTATTGACGGTGCACGATGCCCAATCCATTTAGACTGGGAACGTTCGTTCATTCGAAACCAGAGCATTCAGTCATTCTGTCCGATTTTCAGGGCATTTACAGGTCACTTACGGTTCATTTTAGGCCATTTACAGGTCATTTCCACTTGAGTTTGAGTCACTGCCTATTCATTTGGGTGATTTCCAGGTCACTTCCTGTTCTGTAACTCAAAATAAACAGGAAGTAAGCCATAAAATACCCCAAAATCAACAGGAAGTAACTGAACATCAACAGGTAAATGACCTTAAATGGCCCAAAATTACCTCATTGCCTGGCATTGGCTGCCACTGACAGCCACAGACGTTCAATCCGTTTGAAGTATGAGGGATGCCACCCTCCCAGTTGAAATGGATTGGACGTCTACTAGTGATAAACTCTATCTAATTCACAGCAGAAGCTTGTTTTTCTGTTTATTAGTTGTTTGTAGAATATCCTAGAATTATTTCCTGACCAATGTATTGATAATCGTTGTATCGCCATATCGTCAGATCATAATTATTGTGAGCTTTGTATCGCAAATCGTATCATATCGTGAGGTACCAAGAGGTTCCCACTCCTACCCGTGTCCGAGTCAAGTGATTTTGAGAACCTGCCGATACCGAGCCCATAACCGATACTGGATTTTTTTTGTTTGTTTGTTTGTTTGTAGTTGAACAAAATTTTCCAAACATGATAATGTACTGTATTTTTCACAGTACTGTACTTCATCTTCTGCTGTTTCCGGGAGCGTTGCAGAGTTTAAAAAGCAGTTTGGTTTTGGTCAATGATGACAACAGCGAAAGTATTTCGGTTTGCTAGAGAGCATTTGGATGATCCAGAAGAGGACTGGGAGAATTTGTTATGGTCAGATGAAACCAAAATAGAACTTTTTGGTAGAAACACAGGTTCTCGTGTTTGAAGGAGAAAGAATACTGAATAACACCATACCCACTGTGAGGCATGAGGGTGGAAACATCATGCTGATCTGGAGACTGATCTGTGTAAAGGAAAGAATGAATGGGGCCATGTATCGAGAGATTTTGAGTAAAAATCTCCCTCTATCAGCAAGGGCATTGAAGATGAGACGTGGCTGGGGCTTTCAGCATGACAATGATCCCAAACACACAGCCAGGGCAACAAAGGAGTGGCTTCATAAGAAGCATTTCAAGGTCCTGGAGTGGCCTAGCCAGTCTCCATATCTCAACCCCAAAGAAAATCTGTGGAAGGAGTTGAAAGTCAGTGTTGCCCAACGACAGCTCCAAAACATCACTGCTCTAGAGGAGATCTGCATGGAGGAATGGGCCAAAATTGGCTGTACGAGTATGAAGCAGAAAATCAAATATATTTTAGAAATTAAAATGCCAATCCTTTGCACCTGATTCCTATCATATGAAAAATGGCGTGATCGGTCCGATTTCCGATCAGGACATCCTTAGTTTAATATTGTGGACAGCTGTTGTGAATTTCAACACAATTAGATATACAGAAAATTGATGGATGGAGACAATAAACTGAGATCATATTGAAGCTTTTTGTTATTAGTGTGTCTGCCTCCAAAAATAATGCAAACTCCAAATGCAAATGTGGTTATTCTTTGCCTCGCGATCGACCGGTGTACAGTCTGTAGTACATCAGCTGAGATACTAGCGCTACTTTGCTTAGAGAAAGCTTCAGAAAATAAATGAATTTTCTGACTTCAATCACGTGGTAACTATGCTTTCTTTCCTAACTAGTTAATGTGTTCATTTGGGATATTTTCATGTCAGTTTGAATGTAACTTTAGTACCTTTGATTTAGTGCCTCACAGCTCCTTTCAGTTGACAAGAAAAACAGTAGAGCACTGCTGCTCCTCACATTGGAGAAGAACCATACAAGGAGTTGAAATACTCCTCTCTTGATAAATCAGCCTATCCGCCAATAACTACATATCATAAACTTGGTCTGGAGATCCTTGTATGGCCTCAGTTGGTGCTGGTAAGAGCAGCACAGTTTATGATCAATCCTGCAGCACCTCGAACGCCGCTCGAATAACTGCAGCCTGACGCACCTCACATTTGGAAGTAGAGGTCACCAAATTGGCTCATTATGATCATCTCATCAGTTTAAAATGTCTTCTTTGGTTTTACTCCCATGTTAGGTCAGCTGCATCGGCAACATTTTCTTGGGTTTGTTTGCAACACTCTGATTTGGTGAAAAGAGAGAAAAATGTGATTATTTAAATTGCCCATTTATATTTTCATACCATCTAAACCTTTTTTGGGGTGAGTATGTTGTGGCATATATTTTACAAGATTGTATCTTTTTAAATTTGGGTAATGGAAAATTCTGCTCTAAATCCAAGTGATTAAACATAACAGGTGCAATACGATGACTGAATTATAGAACTATTTTGGATTACGTAGTACAACAGTTTGTCTTCAATCTGTGCATTGTACAAGGAACTCTCAAGGCAATTAAAGCGATTTTGGATTGAAATTTGTTGCCCAGTGTCAGAAACACTGGTGTCAGCTGCAGGTCATGGGTCTTGCATAATTGCCCAAAACAACTATAAATACCCACTAATGGCTGATAACAAAAAGTGTGACTACGGTATTTTATTCTGAAAAACCTCAATACCAGTTGCATTGAACACCAATGAAAGATGATGAATTTTCACTCATAAAAAACAAAAAACAAACAACCCCCCCCCCCAATACATTTACGGTAAAACACTGTCGCCAGAATTTTACTGTTAAAAAAGGAGAAAAAATACCATAATTTTTTGGACTATAAGCCGCTGCTTTTTTCCCCTCATTTTGAATCCTGCGGCTTATAGTCCATTGCGGCTTATTTGTTGATTTACTGGGTTAATAGGTAACACTATATTTGACAGCGGCGTTATAAGACTGCCATAACACCGTCATAATTATGACATGACACTATCATGGGCATTAATGAATGCTTATGACAGATGTCATTAAATGTCGTCCGGCAAATTATGTCACTAACTCCATTTATGTCCAGCTTGGATCTTTTACATCCATTCAAAAGTGAGATAATTTGCCAGATGACACAAAATGACATCTGTCATAAATATCAATTAATGCTCATGGCGGTGTCATGTCATAATTATGATGGTCTTATGACAGTGTGATGGCACCACTGTCAAATAAAGTGTTACCAAATACCATAACTAGCAGTAAAAGAAACAAGTGGAACAGTAACTGAAGAAATAATTAGCACAGAACATGACTTTTGATTGATATTTACATCTGTAGTGCTGCAATGCATGCTAGGAGGCATGTTGGATGACAACAGTGTTTACAGCAGGTTACAACAGAGGTTGACTGTCTACTCAAAGGGAGCAGCGATGGCCAAATGAAGCTTATTGAAGCAATGAACCTTTGCAGCCAATTGGTTCAAAGCTTCATGGTGGTTCATTTTGTCTCATGAAAGTCGTATAATGCCGGTTTGGTCTTATGACATCTTATGATGCTGCTGTCAAAAAAGTGTTACCAGTTAATATCTTTGGTGTAATTATCCCATAATACAGTGAGGACAGCTTGAGGCTAATAGTCCAGTGTGGCTTATCTATGGACAGATGCCGTTTTCGTGTCAAATATGGTGAGTGGCGCCTTATAGTTAGATGCGCCTTATAGTCCGAAAATTACCGTGTGTGTATATATATATATATATATATATATATATATATATGGCGGAAAACACTCAGGTGACTTCAAGTTCTGCTCTGGGAGCCCCAATTTGTCCGATATGCATGTGTGAGACATCATTGGAAAGCTTAAAATCTCCATTTTCTGGGGGGAAAAATTTGAACAGGAGGGCATTTTTTAATTTTTATTTATTTATTTATTTTTTTAACGTTTTTTAAACAGCAAAACCCTATCTGGAGGCGAGAGCACGCGAGAGTACGCGAGAGCAGAATTACAGACGCCATGACTTTAATGAGATAGTATCGCGTACTTACCTTGTTTCGATCCAATAATTCCATGTAGCGTGTATCCCTGAGTGTCAAGGCACAGTTGTGAATGCCCACAGCTGGATTTTTGGGGGATTTTATGGGTGAAACATGCCAATATAACAAGGGTCGCGATGCAGAAATCGCAGACATCAAGTAGTGGTCGAGATTTTCTTTTTCATATATTTACCCCTTTAAACGTTTTTTTTTTTTTTTTTTTTTTCAATTTTTCTTTGTTTTGATCGATTATTTACCATGTAACATTTCGGAGAAAATGTGACAGTAACAAAAAAAAAAATACAATTAAGCGATAGTAATGAGGTAGATATCCGTGCCTTTTTTACAGAAGCCATTTTTTTCACTGTGACGTCATTTGTTTAAAAGTTTAAAATATGCGAGTGAATAATTTTTTAAAGTTGTTTTTCTTTTTTTAAAACGAAATATTAGACATCAATTAATGATTCTAAGCTAAAAATGACAGACATTTTGAATAATAAATATAATCGATTACCTTAGTTGTATGGCTGGGTTAAAACAAAAGCGGTTGCGCGACGTCTGTAAACGGAGGTTTTCAGGGTAAAACGGACAAATTAAAGATAGTTCGGGGGCTTCATGTGCCATGAATCTGCTATGGCAGCATAAAGACATAATGTTCTATAAAACACAACAGTTGTTTTGGCTTAAAATACAGCAGTTTCTTTTAAAGAGGAGTGCAAGAACAGAAACAGCTTTTTCAGTCTTGTCTGTGTTTTCCGCCATATTATATATACTCACTGAATGTATTTACGTAAAAATGTTATAACAGTTCTGCAACTGTACATAGTATATGAAAATAAGAACTATACTTCTTACATGGTAGTTTGTTGTTAATTTGACAATGAACCGTTTTGCCTTTTTCTTTTTTTTTAAAAGGGTTTAATATTGGCACTCACACCTGCCACTAATTTACCGGAAATTTAACGTTTTTTTTTTTTTTTTTTTCTGTGCTATTAAACGGAATACAATTTGATTTTAACAAATATTCAGGTTTAATTTATTTATTCAGTGGTTGCCAAGATGGTGAGTGACAAACCAGATCTGCTTTAAGAAGTACCAGTTTTTCGATTGACCACACAATAACTATGACATACTGCTACTTGTAATGAATTTATCAGCTGCCATTGATGTTTATTGCTCTCATTGGGACGGAAACATCAAATTAACCATGACAACATCAAAGCCAGCCATACCAAATAGATTTGATGTCTATTTCTGTCAATGGCTGTGAATGAGCTAACACAGTTCATAGGTAAATTTTCACTATGAACAATTTTGCCCTCTTAAGCTTTTAGTTTCGTTCAGTATCCTTCAAGGATCAAGACTTTCACTCAGCAGACTGTTAAAGTAGTTCTAACTGATGGAGTCAATGATTAACTTGGTGCACAGAATCCAAGGCGTCAGTTGAAGACGGATGCTTAAGGGACAGTTTTATTTGCCCCATAAAAGATCTTGGATCATTGTATCAGCTCACATCATCTCTTGGCTGTGTGGTTGATTTATGAAGGACATGATCCTTTCCCTAACTAGAAATCATTAGCTTGCCAATGGTGCACTGTAGGGTTGAAGAAATTCAAAGTTTAACATTATGCATTGTCATTCGTTGAACTTTATGAGGTCACGTAGAACAATGACGTTATTTTTTATTCTCCTTTTTTTTTTACCCTGATTACATCTGACAGGAGCAAGTGATGTTCAAAACATGCTAATTTGTTGTCAAGTAAAATACAAACTCAATATTCATAGATTCTGAGCATACCATCACTGCAGTGATGTGAAAGTCCACTAACCTGCTGAACTCCGAAGCTTCTAATAATAATCTGGTTCCTTATCTGATTGAGGATAAAAACGTTTTCAGAGCTAGCCTATGAGTCACAATGCAGATGTGTGATAAAAAAAAGTTCCACCATTTGATTACTTGAATGGCGCTCTTTAAAATTCATACCTAAAATCCCTTTGTAGTGTTTCCGAACATCTGGCCCATTGCTCGCGGTGACAGAATGAGTTTCCTGCAGACAGAAGCACATTATCATATTCCAAGTTTCTCATCTCACATTCCCCGTGTTACGCCAAGAAAAACCGCGGGTGCTATTTGACCGAGTTACAAATAGGAAGCAGGAAGTCTGTTTCGCGAGATCTCAAAAGGCTCATTTGATCTTCGTCTGAGGTGCACCTGGACCTTTTATGGCACTTTACTTTTCCATCCTGAAAACGGATCCAGAAGTGATAATAGACATTTCACATAGTGGGGGATTAGAGGCTGCAGCCTTTGCATCTGCTCTTGATACTCAGTCATTACATAAGAATTCACTGCACATTCAAAGGCTAAACCAGAACCTTGGCTGTTTCTTAAGATATCAACAGGGTTTTTGCCTTATTAGGAAGCACTGATTCACACTCAAGAGGGGAACGTATACAGTGATCCCTGGAGAAATGAGACACAGAGAATATTGCAACATGAGCTTATCCATCATGATCCTATTTGGAGTTTCTACTTGCTGTACATACATTGCACTGCTTAAAAACGTTAGCAATATGGAATAGGACTATCCTGCTTTTAATGACCTTCATCGTGAACAATCTTTGCCATTGCCCAGTTATACTATCAACTAATGTTCTTCAAAGGAGATATACCGTAATTTTAATTTTCGCACTATCAGGCGCACCTGACCATAAGCCGCCACCCGCCAAATTTGACACAAAAACGACATTTGTTCATAGATAAGCCGCTCTGGACTGTAAACCACAGCTGTCCTCACTGTATTATAGGATATTTACACCAAAAGATATTAACCGGTAACACTTTATTTAATAGCGGCATTATATGACTTTCATAAGACAAAATTAACCACCATGAAGCTTTGAACCAATTGGCTGCAAAGCTTCATTGATTCAAGAAGCTTCATTTGGCCATAACTGCCCCCATGGGGGAGACAGTCAACCTTTGCTGCCACCTGCAGTCAACACAGTTGTTGTCCAACATGCCTCCTAGCATGCAGAGCAGTGCAAAAGATGTAAATAATATTCAAAATTCATGTTCAGTGGTAATTATTTCTTCAGTTATTGTTCCAGTTGTTTCATTAATTGCTAGTTGTTGTTATAGTGTTATAATTATAACACTTTATTTGACAGTGGCGACATAATTATGACATAACACTGTCATGGGCATTACTGAATGCTATGACGGTCTCATGACGCCACTGTCAAATAAAGTGTTACCGATTAACCCAAATAAATCAACAAATAAGCCGCACTGGACTATAAACCGCAGGATTCAAAATGAAGGAAAAAACGTAGCGGCTTATAGTAAGAAAATATAACGGTATTACAAAAATAATACTTTTAATTTAATTTTTCATAAAGTTAAAATGTCTTTTGATAGGCAAAATGAAACAACTTGTCGCGATCATCCATATTTGTTGTTTACATTCGCTTGGAATGCTTTGAGGTTGCAACTGATACCATCCGAATGGGATACGTAAGTCCAACTTCCCAGTTTGCTCGAATGCAAGTGAAAAATATTGTACTTGCACTATGTGCTTGTTTTAGCCGAAAATTGGAAAAAATATTCTTTTTACCAATGATATGGCTAGTTGTGTGAATGTAAGTAGAGAGGTAGAGAAAAACTGAGATCAGTTTTGTATCCCACCCTCATAGGCGGTTGTTAAGTGGGGTGGGGGTGGAGGCATTCCCCCCCTTGTGGTCGAAAAAGATTATTGCATGTAATAGACTTTAGGGGGACTTCGAAATTTTTTACATCAGCGTGATCTTCCAGTAATTAGTCGGTGGAATTCCGTGCAGTCTGTTAGTTATTTCTGTGGCTAGACTAGCACGAGTCAATGCCGCATCTAAAGAATAGTCCTGTAGGGTGAAATGAATTACGGCAGTTTGGTACGACATTGCTTTGGCCGCATGGGTATTCCAAACAATGATCTGCATTTTGAATTTATTTGACTATGTTAGATCTGTTAATATTGTTTTTTATTGGCATGCTAAGCAGCAACTCGTGCAAGCTTAGCCGCTCAGGAGCCCTGAAACGAACAAATAACTGACGAACTGCACGAAATTTGTGGAAATCAATTCCACCGACTACTTCTTAAACCCTCGCTACCTCGAAGATTAAGCCTAATGTCAAAAATTCAGAACTTCGCCTTTAAAATACAGACCTAGCCGTTAAACTGTTCTCTCTAAAAGTTGTAATGCAGTAAAACAAACAGCAAAAACGAATGAAATGAACATGAATACTACAAAGTATTTCATGAGTCCAAATTATTTTTCGAACAGATCATGTATTAGCACCTTAGAGACTGTCCTTTGCTTTGCCTAGCCAAAACTACTCCTGAGGAGGCAAGATGGATGTTTAAAATTTCTTTAAAACCTAAGCTTTCAAAAGCTTCAAAAACAACTTAGCTTGAACATAGGATTGACCAAGACCAGTGTCAATATATATATGGTAAGTTAATTTTATTGCTGACACTGCGTTTCAGGGTCATCGACATGTTTTGCACCCCTTTCCCACAAAAGTCAAACTACACCTTTGCCCACCTCCCAAAAAAGTTTAAAACCTTTTTTTCCTTCTCAGTATATTATTCAGTACGACATGACAAAATTACTCCATAATGGTCAAAACTGGCGACTTCTTGCACCTCCCGAACAATATTTTATGCCACCGGAGTTAGTCCGGGTTTTGTCATTTTCCTGCCCCGGCTATGGAGAACGTAAACAAACCAGGACGCGTGACAGCTAGCTGACATGTTAACCCGAACAGAGTGGCATTTCCAAGTCTTACTTTCGCCTTTGAAGCAAAAAAAAAAATCACACAAAACTACCCCGGATCATCTCACACGGTGGCGGGGTTGTCGATTGTCTTTACGGATCGGCAACCCTCCCTGTGGCGAGCAAGCTTGTCATTCCCGTGCTGCGGGCAGGAGAGGTAGTTTGCTGGGGAAGCAGCAGGAGAATGACCGCCGGACAAGCCCGCCGACGTCGGAGGAGCGCGTAGCTGCCCGAGCCCAACCCGAGGATAGTGGTCTATTGCCGGGCATACGAAGAGGGCAGAGGGGGCTGGAAGTCTGGACGATTTGGAGAACCGCAGAAGCAGCGCTTTCCCAGCAGGCACGCAAAGAGGACCGCGGGGTCCTACAAGCCGCCGGTCGTCGGCCGAGTTGCATTCTCGGTGGACAAGGAGCATGGTCAACCACAAAATGCAAGCCACTTCCGCATTAAAACGTGTGCCATGATCCCAGTATTTGACATAATACAAAACACAATGTTTACTCACTTCCTCGTAAGTCCCATGGTCCCACAGTTGTCGGTCTTGTTTTGGCCAATCTCGGGGTGAACGGGAACTTTTTGAAACCCAAAAAGGCTCACACGCCTTTCCCTGGTGCAGCAACAAAACCCTGCAGCACATTTGGCTGGCGTGATGAGAATAATAAACGAATTAATAGAAAAATCTGCTGAATCCGCAGTCAATCTGCATGCTATAAAGCAATGTTGTATTGTGAGATGCTGACCCGGGTGACGTCACATTTGCATTCATTCTCAACCCGAGACTGGAGCCGGAAGTCACTCATTTTCATGGCACAGGATTCAGAAAATTGAATAAATAAAACAATCGCTTCCACACACATCCAAGCCGTCCATTTCATTCAGGAGCATAAAATACCGTGTGAAATATGAAATAAACATGCTTTTTGCTGTCATAGGCACTTTAAAATGAGTGTTATTTTTGCTTTTTGCCAAAGAAATATGTGCTGGACTTTGATTCCAACAAGCCTTTAGTAGACATTAGTTTCTACGGATGCCAGTACATTACTCATGTGGTCATGGGCCTTCAGCTGCATCTGCTGAGAAGCCGACACATTAAGTAACTGAGGAAGATTAAGTTATGCATTTTGTGTTCATTGTTTTCTGTTGAACAGATAATGAGCTGGCTGTGATTGTTTGGGCAATAAAACACAATCTGTCTTCACTGAGCAAAAATGTTATATAAAAAAAAATGCTGTTATGTAACCCAGTTTATTAGGAGATGATGAGTCTGATAGAGTGACATTGTTGTCCAGAATGAAAACTCATTGGATTCATGGTTTCTATGCAGTCCCTGCTGTTTTCACAGAATTGACCACAATCCTTTAAGTTCCGCAAATTCCATGCGGAAAACTCATCAGTGCAAATTTTGTCAGACAGCCTGTTGTATTCTCACCCATCTCACAAGGACTTTCTTACCTTTCTTCATAGTTTTCAAAAGAACTCTCAAATTAGGAATTACTGTTAAAGTAAAGGCTGTCTCAAGGAAGTCTGACAAAGAATGACAGCTTTACACACAATGACCAATTTGGACAATTGCCTGTCTGCTTCAGTCCCGCAGCATGCAATAATGAAAGGAAGACCAATATCTTAAACCTTAAAGGCTCAGTTGATTAGAAGGTACTTTATGTTTTCAGTAGTTGACCTTCTTCGTCAGTTCAGCTTGTTCTGACAGTGTATGACTGGGAACAGATGTGAGTCACTCGTTGTCGTGGGTGGATATTTCCCGAGCAACAAGAAAAGTGGGTGATGCTAACTTTCCTCTGAGATACTAAGGAACCAGATAATGGAACATTGTCAAGTCCGGCTGAATGTAAAACTCCATTTATAGTGACTCCACAGTCAAAAGGTTAAGTGTTAAAAAGGCTTGATTTTACTGCCAAGAATTCAACATATTTGAAAAGACAGGAAATTTAATGTACAGTGTTTCTACATTGAGGACGTTACCAGGCATCTCTTGTACATATCAAGTACTAATTCTGCTGAAAGTTAAAAAAAAAAAATCAATCAATGAATTTTTTGAAAACATTGTCCGTCCCATTAGGGAGCAATAACAATGGATAAAATGTTAAAACAATGTCGTACATCAAGCAACACCTCACTTCTGCTCATTAATATTCATGACATTAGCTACTGTTGATAAGGAGGGCCACGCCACCATTTGTCCCTAATAGGAAATGAATGGAAATCGTGTAAGAAGGAGATGTTTACAGAGCTAAACCTACCAATTCTCTCCGAAAATGATGTCCCCGGTGCCAAATTCACTGGCAAAGATGTGGAAGAACATAAAAATGTTCAGTTAAAGAGATGCCTTGAGTGTCGAGAGCTGAAAAAGACGAAAAAAAAATGAGCCGCCCTAAGCATAGCCTTAGCTTTTTTTTCGACGCGACTGACAATGACATTCTCCTGTTTCAACAAGCTATCCATTACAATCAGCTCCGTCTTTCTTATATATCCTCTGGTTGTCCTAAGTCTCTGACCGTTCTTGGGGGTAATTTAGTTAGCTTTGTGTAGCGATCGCAAATGCTACTCAGTGACAGCCAAAGAACACTTTTAATTTTTTCATTGATAACAAATCTTAATTCTATATTTTTTTTACACTCCCCCCTAACAACAGTTTTGTTTTTTGTTTTTTTTAATAACAGAAACGGTAACAGTGGCAGTCAGATACCATTGTAATTATTTTCAGGTCATTCATTGTCAGACAGAAGCAGTACGGCGCAACGTTAAGCTAAAAAATAAGTTAAAAATATAAAAACGGCTTACCTCTTTGTCCTCTGAAAGATCATGCCAACCCAACAAAAGGTTTACTGCATATGAAATGTGAATGGATTCACCGAGCTGGTGTTAAAGTCCGCGCAAGTTGATTCGGTCTTCACATTTTTTCCTCCAGAGTTTTTGGTTTCAGGAAACGTATTAAGAAAACATCCTTCATATGTCGTAATGTCTAGAGTCGTTTCTACAAGTTCCAAAAAAAGCTGTGTGTTCGGCATGTTCGTTTTTGAAAGATTACCGGAGAAAAGTAGCACAAATTATGTTGTTTCTATGCGAGGGCGGGTCTATAATGTCCCATTTCGGCTTTACTTCCGCTTTACGATGCGACGTCACGGTCTAGAAATAGCATGTGTGTGGTACGCCATTACTGTTCACTACTTTAACACTGGAACTACCGGGTTTTTTGGTCTATAAAGAAATACCAGAAAGGCGTCAAATGACCCCAATACCAAACTGACTACTGCGGTTTGTCAAACAATAGACCACTCAAACAAGCAATCAAGGAGCCCCCCCCCACACACACACACTCCTCTGTAGTTGCTGCCTAGGTGTGAAGGGGGTGTTTCACTCTGGATAGCTGCAATTAGCATCTTGAATATTTGCAAATCCAGGGCTTCCTTGGCTTTGTCAAACAATAGACCATTCATTGGTGGGTCTTGCAAAAGAATTTGCTCACTCTCATGTGGGCGCAAAGAAAGAGCAGAAGGACACACCGCGAATACAAACGTAAGTAGGCAGGAGACTCGAGATGAGGCACACAGCAGTAAGCAAGCAAGCAATAGTCTGACACTCGCACTCACACAGGAGTCCTTAAATATTGAGTGCTCCTAATGCACCACAGGTGTGTTGCGACAGCCCCGCCCATCCAGCGGAATCAGGTGCTGGAATGAAAAAAGAACTGAGAAGGCACACAGACATGACAGAAAATTATGATACATAAATACTTGGACAAACCCTCTTTCACATGTATTTCATTTATAGTATATGACATCTGTTCCTTTAATTACTAAGACTGGTTAGACTTCAATGATTCTGGAATTCATGTTGATCCAAAGTATAATTACTGTCACTGGTTAGACTTAAATTATTATGGAATTCATGTTGATCCAAAGTTTAATGATAAACAAAATGGTAAAATGCGACATGTTGTATATTCTTCGCGGTTCTGAAAAGAAATTTTATCGTACATGGGGACCTTTTCTTTCATTCTTTGACAACACCGCTACACAAGTGCAGGAATGACATATGCACTGTTATATTTTTATTGTTGTATTGTTAATTTAGCTATGGGGGATGGGCAATGGTACGGTCGCTTTCCATGCTGCTTCTATTTGGTGGGACATTTGACTGTATTGTGTTCTGTTTTGATACTGTAACCATTATGTATTGGGAGTGATTGCACTGAAGAACTTTCTATGGCTCTTTGGACTTCATGGTTGGCTGTGTTGGATAACTTAGAGTGAAACGGTTTATTTTAGGGGTGTCAAACGATTAAAATTTTTAATCGAGTTAATTACAGCTTATAAATTAATTAATCGTAATTAATCGCAATTCAAATCATCTATAAAATATGCCATATTTTTCTGTAAATTATTGTTGGAATGGAAAGATAAGACACAAGATGGATATATACATTCAACATACGGTACATAAGTACTGTATTTCTTTATTATATCAATAAATCAACAAGATGGCATTACCATTATTAACATTCTGTTAAAGTGATCCATGGATAGAAAGACTTGTAGTTCTTAAAAGATAAATGTTAGTACAAGTTATAGAAATTTTATATTAAAACTAGGGCTGTCAAACGATTAAAATTTTTAATCGAGTTAATTACAGCTTGAAAATTAATTAATCGTAATTAATCACAATTAATCGCAATTCAAACCATCTATAAAATATGTCATATTTTTCTGTAAATTATATATATATTCTGTAAAATAAATTGTTGGAATGGAAAGATAAGACACCAGATGGATATATACAGTGGGGAGAACAAGTATTTGATACACTGCCAATATGGCAGTGCATCAAATACTTGTTCTCCCCACTGTACATTCAACATACGGTACATAAGGACTGAAGTGGGCATTTCACTCAACTGTCATTTAAATCTGTCTATGCTGTCCTCACTCCGAAGCATCTACTTTTTCCAAAGCTAGACAGCTAGTGAACGACGCCTTAATAATCAGACTTCTCCCTTTTTCATCTGATTTATTAATAAAATAGCCTCAAACCATTGTCCTCTTTAGACCGTCATAAAACTACAACAAAAAAAAGCACACAAGCATTGCATTAGCAACAACGTTAGCTTAACACGCTATACAGGTTCACTAAACATAAACAAAAAGCGTCTCATACAAAAAATAGAACATTTCGCTTACTAACATAATATGTACATTCTTTACAACAACAATACTTACGGACAAATCTTGTCCAAGGATCATATAAGTACAACATTACAACGTAGGCGTCAGCTCGAGACGTCGTGCAGCTATATTGAACTGGCAAGAAAAAAAATAAACCATGTCGCAAAGCGACCACAAGAGTTCGCTGTTAGACAGCACAAAAAGCCTGCTGTAAAACTTACCAAAAGGCAGAATACTGTCTGAGCGGGACATGTGCGTTAATTGCGTTAAATATTTTAACGTGATTAATTAAACAAATTAATTACCGCGCGTTAACGCGATAATTTTGACAGCTCTAATTAAAACCCCTCATGTTTTCGTTTTAATAAAATTTGTAAAATTTTCAATCAAAAAATAAACTAGTAGCCCACCATTGTTGATGTCAATAATTACTTACACAATGCTCATGGGTGCTGAAGTCTATAAAATCAGTCGCACCCAAGCGCCAGCAGAGGGCGGCAAAACTCCGAAAAACACAACAAGTACACCTTTCACTGTGCTGACATTTTAATCTGTTTGAGCGGGGCATTTGTGCGTTCATTGCGTCAAATATTTTAACGGGATTAATTTAAAAAATTAATTACCGCTCGTTAACGCGATAATTTTGACAGCCCTAGTTTATTTATGTTTTTTTTTTTAGTTCGGGGAGGGCGGTTGTATTGTATTTCTGTGAAACCAATAAAAAGAAATCTGAAAGAAAAAAAAATGCGACACGTTTCGGGCAGGATTTCTCTGACTGTAAATGGTATGAAATGTATGTAGTTTTTTTCTCCTCCCAATGATTTCTGTGATTAAACTCAAAAGGCAAGTTTGAGCTGTGCCACTCATTTCTGGATATCAGTATTACCTGATGTGTATTGCAAAAACTACAAGTAAAACGTGATCTCATCTGATCTTAGCATCTTTTTTTTAGTTAGTAAAGGTATGCTTTGTGAAGGATACTGACATATTTTTTGTTTATCTGCAGCTGCTTTTGGAGAGAGTCTTCTACACAAACACGGACAAGTGAGCACATGCAGTCACAGGTAAAATGGTTCTAAATTGTAAAACCTGTTGATGTTACATGTAATAGTGACACACCTCATACTGTTACTGTATGTTTTGAAAAACCTATTTTCAACCAAACATTTCCATTCAAACAAAACACATCATCATTACCGAAGACAACATTTTTTGTAGAGTTCCTGAAAAGCATCCGTTGCCTAATGTGTAATGTGCCTGATGTTATGGCCAGCCAGTGAGAGTTATGGTGCTACTATGAAGCGATGGAGCTTTCCCATGACCCCTGGCAACCACACACACAGAGCAAAGCACCTGATTCAAAAGTTCCAATCGAACCGGCCATCGTTAGGCGGCAGTAAAAAGATCACCATGGCGACTGGAGAGCACAGCTAGCTTGTTAGACCGAGGTTGACATTAGTGACCCCTTCGCGACCCCTCTTCCCCAGTTCCACCCCTTGGCTGCAGGATGAGGGGCAGTTTTTGTGAATACTAGAGAGTTAATGGGCTCATAATGGCCCTCTCCTGTTTCTGTGCCCCCACTCTGCACCTTGACTGAGTTCTTTCTGCACTTGTGGCAGCATCAGATGATGAAGTGGGTGGAACTCCACTGCCCACTCGTACTACTTTAAATAAATTAGGGACCTTTTTACCTCGGGATGTTCTTCCATTATTCTCTGGGGAACAGTTCCGCTTCGAACATATTCACATGACATCCCAAGGAGTTTTTTTGTTTGTTTGTTTATATTTTCAAAACCAGAGCCAACAGAAGTTTAGGAATCACATGTACAGTAGTTCTCATCCTTTTCCTTTTTTTTTTTTTTTTTTTTCAATTATAGCAGCTTGTTGAAGAGGTTGGCTGTCCAAATGGCTTCTCCAGGGAGCCTGGGGGTCCATCTGGTCAGCACATCATAACTTCTCCAGATCTGGCCAAAGAAGTGGTCATCTCCCCTGGACTGCCAACTCCACCTTTCAGCCCCATCTGCTTAGCAAGGCTTCCTTCTGCAGAGGTCAAGGTATGCCCGGTAATGATGCTGAAGTTCTCTCAGTCAGGACAAGTGCTCCTCCATGTGGACAAATATAGCATCACAGTCATTATCAGTTGCTAGTTGTGCATTTAATACCGTGGCTTGATCAATCAATATTCAGGGGTGAAAGTGGCAAAACTCCTAAAACCACTGAAATGCAGCTAAAGCTGCTCTTTGGCACAGTTGTATACTGTACGTATATATAACATATACAAATTTAAAAAACTGATTTTCATTCAAAATTGTATTTTCAATAATTTGCTAAATAAAAGTTAACAAAAACAGCAGTAAACCCAACCTCCATCTCCAAACCCTCCCCAAATTTCCTAAATGCAAAACCTCAACTTTAAGTACTTTAGAACATTGGATGTACTGTACATTAAAATTGAAGCTTATATAAACGTTTTCTCTCGCTTTTTTTTTTTTTTTTTTTTTTTTTAAATAATAAAGATATAAGTAACATGAGCCCCTTTCACTCACATATCCCGGTAAATTCCCGTGTAAGGTGACGTGGGATTTACTCCCATCATTGCTTTCACGCATGGAGAGATGTCCTGGGAATGGGTTGAACACATTCACACTTGTCCGGTGTTGCCCACTTGGCGCTCAGGGAGGCCTGCTGGTGCGATTTTATAACCCGGACATTATGTAATTTTTGGTCAGCACCGGCTGTCACATTCTGTTGGTCAGATCGTGTTTTGTTAAAGAGGGAGCGTGTGGGAGCGTTCCTGACATTGTAATGTTGAAGGGTGCAGAGATATTAACTTGTAGGGCGCCATTCGACACCTCGTAGCCTACTTTTGAATTTTGTGCATTTGCTAGCTTGTTTGTCTGCCGCCCTTGTTTTGAAATCCCCTACGTTGTGCTGGTATCTGAGTGTATTTGTTTTGCTGTCTTATCCGCTCTTTGCCCACCGCTTAGATTAGTATTATAAATCCCTGTCGACCTACTGTCGCGGATCCATTGTGTTATTCCCCCTTTTTCGCGATTGCGTGTATTTTTGTTTGTATTTAATAAACCCTTAAACGCATCCCTCCGTTATTTTCTGCTTTGAGGTGCAACCTTGTTTCCGCAGTTGCGGACCCAAACATCGTCAACAAAATAAACCAAACACATTTCCAAAGATGGATGATGGATTCTCTTCCTCGGCTCTATGATCCAATAGCAATTTATGTTCATTATGTTTTCTGTTTAATTATCTATTTCCAGGTTGCTATGTTGATAATTGCTATGTTTGTTTATCTCTTTTGGTCTTACTGGGAAGAAAGAGGAAGTGACGATCGGCCCGCCATGATATTTATGTCATCAGCCATCGCGCTGTGACCCGTGAATTTAACGCCTGCTTTCACACACACCGCTTCCTGGGAAAGTCCCGGATATTATATTAATACGCCACTCGGTATATGTCCGTGTCATCTCCGTCAGTCGACCGGGGAAATTGCTTTCACATATAAGGGCTGCCCATTTAAATCCCGGGATATGAACGGTGTTCAGTTTATGTGAAAGGGGCTATACTGTACAGTACAGTCCAAAGGTTTGGACACATCTCATTCAATGCAACACAAATGAAGGTCCCAACCCCATTGATAAAGCAATAAATTCCACTAATCAACCCTGAGACGGCACCTGTGAAGTCAAAACCCATTCTAGGTGACTCCCTCTTGAAGCTCATGAAAAGAATGGCAAAAGTGTACAAAAACTAATCAGAGCAAAGGGAGGCTACTTTGAAGATACAAGAATATTATAGTACGTTTTTAGTTATTTTACCTGTTTTTGCTAAGTACGTAGTTCCACACATGTTCAGTCATAGTTCTTTTACCTTCAGTGATAATTTACAATGACACTTGATGGATTTTATCAAATGATGAACAGTAGATAAAATAAACTCTTCAATTTCATATTTTCTGTTGCATTGCCCTTTCAGCATTGTAACAATGTAGATAAATGCGCTACAGTGCCTTGCAAAAGTATTCGGCCCCCTTGAACCTTGCAACCTTTCACCAAATTTCAGGCTTCAAACATAAAGATATAAAATTTTAATTTTTTTGTCAAGAATCAACAACAAGTGGGACACAATCGTGAAGTGGAACAAAATTTATTGGATGATTTAAACTTTTTTAACAAATAAAAAACTGAAAAGTGGGACGTGCAATATTATTCGGCCCCCTTGCGTTAATACTTTGTAGCGCCACCTTTTGCTCCAATTACAGCTGCAAGTCGCTTGGGGTATGTTTCTATCAGTTTTGCACATCGAGAGACTGACATTCTTGCCCATTCTTCTTTGCAAAACAGCTCGAGCTCAGTGAGGTTGGATGGAGAGTGTTTGTGAACAGCAGTCTTCAGCTCTTTCCACAGATTCTCGATTGGATTCAGGTCTGGACTTTGACTTGGCCATTCTAACACGTTTATTTTTGAACCATTCCATTGTAGATTTGGCTTTATGTTTTGGATCATTGTCCTGTTGGAAGATAAATCTCCGTCCCAGTCTCAGATCTTGTGCAGATACCAACAGGTTTTCTTCCAGAATGTTCCTGTATTTGGCTGCATCCATCTTCCCGTCAATTTTAACCATCTTCCCTGTACCTGCTGAAGAAAAGCAGGCCCAAACCATGATGCTGCCACCACCATGTTTGACAGTGGGGATGGTGCGTTCAGGGTGATGAGCTGTGTTGCTTTTACGCCAAACATATCGTTTTGCATTGTGGCCAAAAAGTTCAATTTTGGTTTCATCTGACCAGAGCACCTTCTTCCACATGTTTGGTGTGTCTCCCAGGTGGCTTGTGGCAAACTTTAAACGAGACTTTTTATGGATATCTTTGAGAAATGGCTTTCTTCTTGCCACTCTTCCATAAAGGCCAGATTTGTGCAGTGTATGACTGATTGTTGTCCTATGGACAGACTCTCCCACCTCAGCTGTAGATCTCTGCAGTTCATCCAGAGTGATCATGGGCCTCTTGGCTGCATCTCTGATCAGTTTTCTCCTTGTTTGAGAAGAAAGTTTGGAAGGACGGCCGTGTCTTGGTAGATTTGCAGTGGTCTGATGCTCCTTCTATTTCAATATGATGGCTTGCACAGTGCTCCTTGAGATGTTTAAAGCTTGGGAAATCTTTTTGTATCCAAATCCAGCTTTAAACTTCTCCACAACAGTATCTCGGACCTGCCTGGTGTGTTCCTTGGTTTTCATAATGCTCTCTGCACTTTAAACAGAACCCTGAGACTATCACAGAGCAGGTGCATTTATACGGAGACTTGATTACACACAGGTGGATTCTATTTATCATCATCGGTCATTTAGGACAACATTGGATCATTCAGAGATCCTCACTGAACTTCTGGAGTGAGTTTGCTGCACTGAAAGTAAAGGGGCCGAATAATATTGCACGCCCCACTTTTCAGTTTTTTATTTGTTAAAAAAGTTTAAATTATCCAATAAATGTTGTTCCTCTTCACGATTGTGTCCCACTTGTTGATTCTTGACAAAAAAATTAAATTTCATATCTTTATGTTTGAAGCCTGAAATGTGGCGAAAGGTTGCAACATTCAAGGGGGCCGAATACTTTTGCAAGGCACTGTAAGTACTCTCCATTCACCACTTTTTATGACTTCAATTCAACACATGTCCGTATTGTGGTCTGAGAAGTTAGAACTACACTACCCAGTGATTACATTGAGTCACATATCATGTTGAAGGAAATTCAGCCTATACTGCACGACTGGCGTGGGTGACATCAAAAGTTTTTATTAAAGAAGTGAGCCTGATTACAACGCCTTGTATACTTATTAAAACGTTAAGATAGACAACATAAGTATGTCAGCCAATTGAACGGAATTGAACTGAGTCAAAGGCAGTGACGGGACTCGTCAGATTCAGTTAACTGTAGCAGCTAGGGAAGCTCCTTGCCATCCGTGGAATGAATAAATAATAAATATCGGTGGAAACGGATGACGCAACACAACAACATTATTATGCTTGTTGTTAACACTTGTGAATGTAAATCTGACGTTGGTAGATTGTTTTTCTTCTTGGAGATGAGATGCGTGCGTGGCAGCCTGGCAGGTTTTTTTTTCTTTTCTTTTCTGTTTTTTACATAGGGTTTTGACAGTTGCCATCATATTTTCGGAAACAAAGCACCGTATACCGGAACAGCATTCCGGCCCCGAATCTTATACCGGAACAGCTTTACGGACCGTTCCGGCCCACTTTCACCTGTGTCAATATTCTATCATGCATTGACAGCAAGCCTTACAGTATTTCCACTGATGAAGCTCTCTCTATCTCAAGGCCTCTGATTTCAACGGCGGTGGCCAAACTACTCCCAGCTTTGGATCATACTATGGCCCTCCACATGGTAAATGTGAGCTTTATTTTGGGGAGCATTTGATGAAAGTACTTTTTTTTTTTTTTTTCAGAAAAAAAGGGATCATAGCATACAGTAGGTGGAACTTTTAATACAGCATTAATGTGGCAATTGTCACACAGGGGGGCTCACCAATGGGGTCCAACCGTCTCCCACCAGAGAGGAAAGACTCATCAAATTCTCAGGAATTGGCCCAGTGGACGAAACTGGGATGCCCATTGCACCTAGATCTGTAAGACTAAAGAGATGTTTAAAAAATCCCAGTTTGATTTTGTTCTGTCAGTTTTACTCTTCGTGTAATTTCTTTTGGATGTGAGCCTTTTTTTGTTTTGTTTTAAATTTGCTGTAACGTGTAGCTTCAATATCTGTTTATTGTTCCTGCCTCCTTTCTTTTTCTTCCACCAGAGTGTAAACAAGCCCAGAGACTGGTACAAGAGCATGTTCAAACAAATACATAAGAAGCCGGAGGGTAGGATTGCTCCCCCTCCTTCTTTCTTACACTCACCTTTGCCAGAATTCCTGTCAGTAAAATTGAAATGCATCGTACAAGACATGACATTCTTTGCTTATTATATTTTTATTGTTATTACACGTATTACTACTAGCTTCTTCAATTGTTTTTTTCACCATTAAAAAGAAAAAGAAAAGAGAAGAAGCAGCTGAAGAATTTCTACTCTTGATCACAAGCCACAAATATGCATCTAAAAGGTTTTAGGTGGTAATTAATTCTACACGTCCTCTCTCTTGCTCTCTGTTGTTTTCTTTAGATTTGGAGCAGGAGGATTCTCATAGGTGGTCAGCCAGATGTAAGTTGTTTTCTTCTTCTAGGAATGAATATCTGATTAAATGTCATCTTTATGAATAAGGAAAATAAACGTTATTGAATCAATTATTTTGGACTATAAGCTGCACACACCAAATTTTACAAGAAAACGGCATATATTCACATATACAGTTGCGTTCCAAATTATTCAACCCCCACAGTAGATAAGTGTTTTTGCAAGTTTGACATTCATTTTTCATCTTGTTTATAATCACATCAAATAATGACATGTCAAATAGAAAAATACAACTGAAATAACAAAAATAGTTTTTGGAATATCCAAACACAAAGGTTTTGTTCTCTGGAGTGACGAGACCAAACTGGAACCTTTTGGGCTAATAGATCAACGGTACGTGTGGAGGAGAAAGAATGATGCCTATAAAGAAAAGAACACCCTGCCTACTGTGAAGCACGGTGGGGGGTCAGTCATGCTCTGGGGTTGTTTTGCTTCTTCATTTACAGGGAATCTCCAGCGTGTGCAAGGTGTTATGAATTCATTTCACTACCAGGAGATCTTGGATGCAAATATCATGCAGGCAGTGTCAAAGCCGAGGCTTGTGAGAGGTTGAACCTTCCAACAGGACAATGATCTGAAGCATACCTCAACATCTACCGCATCTTGGTTACAAAATGGGTGGAAGATTCTGGAGTGGTAATCGCAGTCACCAGACGTAGATCCCGTTGAATATCTCTGGTGGGACTTGAAGAATTCAGTTGCAGCACGCAAGCCCAAAAATGTTTATCAACAGGAGGTCCATGAGGAATGGGCAAACATACCGCTGCAAGAAACTTGTGTCAAGCTATACTTCACGTCTAAAGGATGTTTTTGTTGCAAAAGGATGTTGTACTAAGTACTAAAGTTATAAATACATAAGGGATTGAATAATTTTGTCAATGACGTAATCACAGAAAGGCCATACATTGGAATATTCCAAAAACTTCAGTTGTATTTGTCTATTTGACATGTCATTATTTAATGTGATTATGAACAAGATAAAACAAAAATGTCAAACTTGCAACAACACCTATCTACTGTGGGGGTTGAATAATTTTCAGCGCAACTGTATATGGGAATATATGCCGTTTTCTTGTAACACAACTGTAAATCACACCGGACTATAAATTACAGGATTCAAAGTGGATGGAAAAAGTAGTGGTTTATAGTCTGAAAAAGATAGTAATTCATCATTGATTTTTCTTTGGTCAGTGTGTATCTTGCTCAACTTCCCATAGCTGAATTCATGGTGTTCTTTTTTTGGATTCAAACTACTCAACGCTTTCTTAGGAACTCTGCTGGTTGCAGTCAAGCCCTAAAAACAACCTAAACTTTGTATTGACCGCCTAAAGATGTCGTTACCCAATCAGTCCAGACAGGTCTTTAACCATTTCATTGATAACACTAGGCAACATAATTTTAAGTAGGTAAACTGTGTGTGTGTGTGTGTGTGTGTGTGGGGGGGGGATCTTGGTCTGCAAGATAAAAATTCAGATTGCTTTTAGATTCATCTCCAAAGCACCCAAAAATGAATCCCAAAATATGTTGTTTTTGGTTCTATTTTTTTGGTTTTGTTTTTTAACTAATATGCATTTGAAACAGCAGGCCTGCAGGGCTCTGCGAACAACAGGGATGAAGAAAGTGATAAATACTTCAGGCTATCACCACATGGAGCCTTGCCTGACTGGTAAGCTGACTTCAAGATACTGTCACATGCATCCTCATCGCATAGGAAAGGATGCAATGCATGCATATAATATAAATGACTAATTACCAAGTCTATGTACATATTATTGACCTCTTTGAAAGAAGGCAAGGTCTAAATCTTGTTTAAAGAAGTCCCAGAGAATTCTAGTACTCCTAATAGTCCCAAGCAATGGTCGATATGGCCCAAAGGTGGGCAAAATGACCCAAGTGCACTTGAATTGGACAGTCGTTGTCCGACAGACAGCAACCATTCATATTTAAATGCTACCACTAGACAAACATTGTGTTGGTATGCGGCCCAAACGGAGGGGAACACACCACGGTTGCACTATTCATGTGATAGTTTGTGTTAGTTCAAGTCAAGCAACATTTATTTATTTACATTTATTTATGGAGTTTTACACTTTTTATTCATTTTAGCTCGCTTCTCCTATACTCCACAGACAAAAACAGGAAAAATGGCCCAAATGTGTACATTGTTTTGACAAAAAAGCGTTTTAGAACTGCAAATTTGAGTATAAAGCGGGAATTGTGTCAATAGTTTGGAATGGCTGAATCAGGGGCATGGCGCATGAATTGTGGTCATTGTGTCTCAAGTTAGTACAAGAAAATATGTGAAAATGTTTGAGAAAAACAGTAAACCAAACAAACATACTGTTATAACAAATATTGCTAGCATATAAAGGCCCCACAAATACACTGTCAGGACTATTTTTTCTAACAGTAAACTTGTAAAACAACACAAATTAATAAAATGTGCAAAACCCCATAAATGTAGCTTGACTTAAACTGACACAAACTATTACATGAATAGTTTAACTATAGTGTGCAGAGGCGTAGCAAGGGTCCCCGATGTCCCAGGCAACAAGCAACTTGGGGCCCTTCGAGCGTGTGTAAGTAAGGGGGACAGTTGGACTTGGAGCAATAGCATATTTAATAAAAGTATAAAAACGCCTCGGTCTCATAGAACGCTTTTTAGGACACTCAAAGTGCCCGGCTTCTACTACATTAGGACATCAAACTACAGTAACATAGTACACTCACCGTTGTCTTGCTTCCTTTTCTCCTCTTCTGCTTTTTTTTTCTTCTTTCTTTTGTCGCTTCCAGAAGGATAACTTCTAACTTCATTTTGGAGATGCGTCAATTAAAAAAAAGCCAAATCGCCGCTCACTCTCGCTCTGAGTCACGTGAGAGTGGGGGGTGGGAGTGGGGGGGGGGGGGGGGTGTAGAGCGAGTGAAGGGGCCCCTTCAGGGAACTCAGACACAAGGCTTTCACTGGCACTGTCGCACTTGTCGCTGCGACAGTGCAGTAAAGCTGCGTGTGGTAAATCTGTTGGCCCTCTGGGGACCCCTGCTGGCTGGGGGCCCTAGGCAATTGCCTGGTTTGCCGAATGGGACGCGACGCCTCTGGTAGTGTGTTCTCCTCCATTTGGGCCACATACCAACACACTGTATGTCTAGTGGTTTTATTACATATGTCTGTCGGACAACGACCTGCTATTTAAAAAGCACATGGGTCATTTTGGCCACCTCTTGGTTTTTCGGAAGAGAGGCCAAATCGCCCATTGCTCGGGAATATTATGAGTATTTGTCATGGGAAAGGCCTAGTTGGCCTCTGCTGGGTTATCTAGTGTTAAAGTTAAACATACAAAGCAGATCATAACATATGCATGTCAAACTAATGTTTCCCAACCTTTATTGAAACAAACTATGTATGTATGTGTGTGGAATGCGAAATGCATTCTCTTCTTTAGGCAAGGCAAGGCAAGGCAAATTTATTTATATAGCACAATTCAACACAAGGCAATTCAAAGTGCTTTACATCACATGAAGATCATAAAAATCACATTTAAATCAACACAACGTAGAAACGAAGACAAAAGATCGCATTTAATCACAGAATAAAAATAAATAGATAAAATAAAAATAAAACAAAAACTACTACTACTAATAATAATTTAAATCAGCAATGGAGATAAAAACAAGAGGAATAGAAAGCAGGTAGACTGAAATATATAGACAGTTATAGATATGCAGTGCTAAACAAAAGCGTTTTTAGCCCTGATTTAAAAGAGCTAACAGTTTGAGCATACTTCAGACGTTCGGGTAACTTGTTCCAGAGGTGAGGAGCATAATAACTAAATGCTGCCTCACCCTGCTTGGTTCTTGTTCTTGGAACATGCAGAAGACCGGTTCCAGACGACCTTAGGGGTCTAGATGTCTCATAGGACTCTAACAAGTCAAGCATGTATGTTGGTCCAAGGCCATTAAGTGTTTTGTAGACGAGCAGTAGTATTTTATAGTCTATCCTTTGACTTACTGGAAGCCAGTGTAGCGATTTCAAAACTGGTGTAATGTGGTCCAGCTTCCTTGTATTTGTGAGGACTCTGGCTGCAGCATTCTGTACCAGCTGCAACTTCCTGACTGATTTTTTTATCAAGACCTGTAAATATACCGTTGCAATAGTCCAATCTGCTGAAAATGAATGCATGCATAAGTTTTTCCATGTCTTGTTGAGTCAGAAGCCCCTTAATTCTGGTTATATTTTTTAGGTGGTAATAAGCGGATTTAGTGACGGACTTTAAATGGCTATCAAATTTTAGGTCTGAGTCAATAATTACGCCAAGGTTTCTGACTTGATTTGTAGCTGTAAGTGACATTGTGCTAAGTTGGCTGCTTATCTTTGACCTTTCCTTTTTTGGCCCAAAAATGATCACCTCTGTCTTCTGCACATTTAACTGGAGAAAATTCTGGCACATCCATTCATTGATTTGATGAATGCATTTGCTCAGGGTGACTAAGGGACTATAATCATGTGGGGACACAGAAATGTACAGTTGTGTGTCATCTGCATAGGCGTGATAGGAGATGTCATACTGTTCCATTATCTGAGCTAACGGAAGCATATAGATGGTTAATAAGAGTGGTCCAAGAATTGACCCTTGAGGGACTCCACACGTGAATTTGGTTCGTTCTGATGGTTTCCGATTGACACAAAGAAATCCCTATCATGTAAATAGGATGTGAACCACTGAAGAATAGTGTCAGTAAGCCCTACCCACTGTTCCAATCTGCTGAGTAGTATGTTGTGATCAACCGTGTCAAATGCGGCGCTGAGATCCAATAGTAGCAGAACAGATGATTTGCCTGCATCGGTATTCCGACGAATATCATTTAGGACTTTGATAAGCACAGTCTCGGTGCTGTGTTGTGGCCGAAATCCAGACTGAAATGAGTTAAAAAGATTGTTTTGCATCATATAATTCTGGATCTGTTCGAATACAACCCTTTCGATAATTTTCCCCAGGAATGTCAGATTTGATATTGGCCTGTAATTACTAATGGTTGAGGCATCCAGATTAGGTTTTTTTAGGAGAGGTTTTATTACTGCAGTTTTTAAAGTCTGGGGAAACTCTCCTGTTTGGAGAGAAGTATTTATAATCTGAAGTATGTCTGGGGCTATGCAATGAAAAACAGTTTTGAAAAAGTTCGAAGTTCTCTAAATGCAAGTGATTCCTCATGTAATAGAAAGCCAACATTTGTGTCAAGACTGGGGGGCTGTGGTGGACTGCAAGTTAGGATTTGTTGTTGCAGCGCTTACAATACGACAATGATTAAGTTGCTGCCCATGGTGTGTGCGCTTGTGCACCCACTTGGGTGTTATGTTTCAGGAGCCAAGATGTTAGCGAGCTGTCAGATCCAGGGAAGCAGAAGCCTAAACCCAAGAGCATTTTTGACTTTGAGTCTGAAAATGATGTCCCTTCAGTGAACCTCCACCAGGTACAATATATCTCACACATTTATAAACAGTCTGTTACCAACTTGCCACTGAATGTTTTCTGCCTGTTTCTTCAATGTGCCAATAGTGTCTTTGTATTCTTCCTGCAACAAGCTGATGAGTAACTTGTGGTTATCTATCAACTCTATTCAATAAGCTTAGTCAAAACACATATGTCATCTGAACATTTTCTTTGGGACTACTGTATATTTTTACTGCTTCTGTATAAAGGTGAGTTTTGTCATATCTGTATGCCTTCTCAGTTGTTTTCTCTTTCCAGCATCTGATTCAGCTGGATGGGCGGGGCCGTGGCCGCACACCTGTGGCGCATTAGGAGCGCTCATTATTTAAGGACTCCTGTCACCGTCTGCGAGTGTCGGACTATTGCATTTGCTTGTTACGGCTTTGCTTACTTCTGTGTGCTCATTGTCACCCTTGGTGCTTCCCGACATTCTTCGATCGTGTTCTGGTTTGATCTCATTTACTTTTGTGTTTTATTGGGATTTTGCAATTGTAATTTTGTACTGTTGTATTCACGCCGTTTTAGCGTGCTCTCTCAGTTATATTTTCTTACCCGCGTTACTTAGCGTGCTCTCTCAGTTGTATTTTCTTACTCGCGTTTTAGCGTGCTCTCTCAGTTGTATTTTCTTACCCGCGTTACTTAGCGTGCTCTCTCAGTTGTATTTTCTTACCCGCGTTACTTAGCGTGCTCTCTCAGTTGTATTTTCTTACTCGCGTTACTTAGCGTGCTCCCTTTGTTGTACTCATTAAATACTAAATTCGCTCTCTGATCTCCTAGTCTGTGTTTTGGATCCACATTAACGGCTTGCCGTTCGTAACAGAATAGTCCGACCATGGATCCCGCAGACTCCGAGGCTATTCGCCATGCGCTTGCCGGTCATGGCCATATGATCAGCAAGCATGAACAATCATTAAATGAATTACTGACCGTGATCACCGCGCTAACCACTAGAATCGAAAATATGGTCCCACCTGCTCAGTCCGGTGGTGTTGATAACGCAGCCGCGGCACCCGATCACTCCGCCCCGCCTCCGGTTGTTCCACCGTCTTCTTTTCGGGAGCCGGTGTTGCCACACCCAGATCGTTATGAGGGAGAACCCGGCGCTTGCCAACAATTTTTGCACAAGTGTTCCCTTGTATTTGACCAACAGCCGTATACATTCGCGGGTGACAGGTCCCGTGTAGCGTATACTATGAGTCTCCTCGCCGGTAAAGCGGCAACTTGGGCAATGGCGGTAAGCAACGCTAATCCCGCAATCCGTCAGTCATTCGAGACTTTTAAAACAGAGTTTGTGAGGGTTTTTGATCACCCGGTTAGAGGCAAGGAGGCAGGCAGCCGCCTGCTGGATTTTTTTCAAGGCGATCTTAGCGTGGCGGACTACTCCATTCGTTTTCGAATTTTGGCCGCGGAGTGCGGTTACGACGAAGCTGCGCTGTGTGGAATTTTTCGACGGGGGCTGTCGTCTGCGGTGAAAGACGAGCTGGCGGCCCGGGAGGATTCTTCGGGCTTGGAAGAACTGATTTCTTTGTCCGTGAAATTGGACAATCGACTGAAGGAGCGCGAGCGGGAACGAGCCTTGGAGCAGCGGGGTCGTCGTGGGTCGTCGTTGCGGAACGGCCCAGCAGCGCTGCGTGCGGACGGCTTCGTCGGATCACCATCTGCCTCTACGCCGACGTGGAGCCCGGTCCTGACGGCGGAGGAGCCAATGCAACTCTGTGGCGGTCGTCTTTCTGCGGAGGAGCGACGGAGACGGATGAAGGCAGGCTTATGTCTTTACTGCAGCTTGCCGGGGCACCACGTCGCCACCTGTGACGCGATCCCTTCGCGTCGTCCTGGATCTTCGGCTCCTGGGGTTCCCCTCGCCCGAGGGGGGGCCAGGTTCGTACATAATGGCAATCAGTCGAATGAATTGCCTCGCAGCGAGTTGAATGAACTAAAACAAACTCGAGCTGAAATGAGACTGCAATTGCCGGGAGAAGTTTCGCATGGTGGGGTTCAAGTTAAGTTTACTGCTCTAATTGACTCGGGGGCAGATGACTGTTTTATGGACCAGAGTGTTGTTGACGCTCTTAAATGTCCATTAATAAGACTTGCTAGACCTAAAAGGGTTTTAGATCTCGATGGGCGACCCCTGGCGGACGTGAAATTTATTACGCCCCCGCTCAAAATAAAGTTGTCCGGGAATCATTTTGAGGCCCGTAGCTTTTTGGTTATGCTGTGCAAATCTGCTCCCGTCGTGCTGGGGATCTCTTGGTTAAAAGTGCATAATCCTAATATCGATTGGGCAAAGACTCAAATAATTGCTTGGAGTACGTTTTGTTATGCACATTGTTTACGTTCGGCGTGTCTACTTCCCGGTGAAGCAAAAATGGCTACCGAGCCAGTTAATTTGAAGAATGTTCCCGTCGAGTATCATGACCTCCAGCGTGTATTTAGTAAAGAGCATGCTAGTACCCTGCCACCGCACCGACCTTATGACTGTACCATTGAATTGCTGCCCAATGCCCCACTACCCAGCTCGCGCTTATACCAAGTCTCTAAACCGGAGCAGGAAGCTATGAGGGAATACATCTCCTCTTCCTTGGCTTCAGGCCTCATTCGCCCTTCGTCTTCTCCTTTGGGGGCGGGGTTTTTCTTCATTGGCAAGAAGGATGGGGGTCTTAGACCGTGCATCGACTATCGGGGTCTCAACGATATTACTGTTAAAAATAAATACCCGCTACCGTTGTTGGATTCGGCTTTCGCGCCGTTAAAATCAGCCACCATTTTCACCAAATTAGACTTGCGTAGCGCTTACCACTTGGTCAGGATTCGTGAAGGAGACGAGTGGAAAACCGCCTTTAAAACCCCACTTGGGCATTTTGAATACTTGGTCATGCCTTTCGGTCTAACAAATGCACCTGCAGTGTTCCAAAGCCTCATCAATGATGTATTGCGTGACATGCTAAATGTGTTCTGTTTTGTTTATTTGGACGACATCTTAATTTTCTCCAGAAGCTTGCAGGAACATCGCCAACATGTCCGCATAGTTCTGCAAAGACTTTTGGAAAACCGGTTGTTCGTTAAGGCCGAGAAATGTGAGTTTCACTGTGAGTCAATGCAGTTTCTTGGCTTTATCGTGGAGAGAGGGCAGCTAAGGCCTGATCCGGCAAAAATTCAGGCGGTGGCAGAGTGGCCCACCCCCACTTCACGTAAGCACTTACAACGTTTCCTCGGGTTTGCTAACTTTTACAGACGTTTTATCCGCAATTATAGTATGAGGGCCGAGCCCCTCACCAGGTTAACCTCTAACAAGCGGCCATTTGTTTGGTCCTCGGCGGCAGAGGCCGCATTTTTAAGCCTTAAACGAGCGTTTACGAGCTCACCTGTCCTTGTTCATGCCGACTCCGATCTTCCTTTTGTTGTCGAGGTAGATGCGTCGAGTTCCGGAGTGGGGGCCATCCTGTCCCAGAGGTCTACAGTCGACCAGAGGCTGCACCCCTGTGCTTTCTACTCCCGCCGCCTCAGCCCTGCCGAGGCAAATTATGATGTCGGCAACCGGGAGCTGCTCGCTATAGTCCAGGCATTGCAGGAATGGAGGCACTGGTTGGAGGGCACCGAGGTACCGTTCCAGATACTAACAGACCATAAGAACTTGGAATACCTTCGTGCTGCCAAGCGCCTCAACTCACGCCAGGCCCGCTGGGCATTGTTCCTGACCCGTTTCAACTTCCTGATTACTTACCGTCCAGGGTCAAGGAACGGGAAGCCCGATGCGCTGTCAAGGATCCATGAGCCGGTTGAGGAGGGGCCATCAGAGGAGTCTGTTGTTCCTGGGAATCTGATCGTTGGCGCCCTACGATGGGAAGTTGAACGTCTTGTGGAGGAAGCCCTACGAGGTGTTAGGGTGCCTGGGGGCTGCCCTGCCAGCAAGTTATTCGTCCCAGTTGCTCAACGTGCAGGAGTGCTGAAGTGGGGCCACTCCTCAAAGTTTGCCTGCCACCCGGGGGTGTCCCGCACATTCTTCCTCGTGTCCCAGAGGTTTTGGTGGCCAGGCATGCGCAAGGACGTCATGGACTATGTCTCCGCTTGTTCCATCTGCGCTCGGGGCAAGCCAGTCCATCGTGCTCCAGCGGGCTTACTCCATCCATTGCCTGTTCCAGCTCGCCCCTGGTCACATGTGGCGCTCGATTTTGTCACTGGTCTTCCACGATCCAGGGGTTATTCGGTCATCTTGACGGTGGTGGACCGGTTCTCCAAGATGGCACATTTCATCGCACTCCCCAAGTTGCCTTCAGCCCTGGAAACCGCCGACCTGCTGGTAACCCATGTATTTCGTGCTCATGGCATCCCGTGTGACCTTGTCTCAGATAGAGGGCCCCAGTTTGTCTCACGAGTCTGGGGAGCGTTCTGCAAAGCTTTGGGGGCCACGTCAAGCAAGTCTTCAGGTTACCACCCACAATCCAATGGACAGACGGAACGGGCCAACCAGGAGCTGGAGGCCGCCCTCCGTTGTGTTTGTGGACTGCATCCGGCTTCCTGGTCGTCACACCTCCCGTGGGTGGAGTATGCACATAACACCCTCGTTTGCTCTGCCACTGGGAGGTCACCATTCATGACTGCATACGGGTTCCAGCCTCCACTGTTTCCTTCCCAAGAAGCCGAGGTCGTCGTGCCGTCTGTACAGGTGCACCTGCGGAGGGCGCATAGGGTCTGGAGAGACGCAAGGGCTGCACTAGTCCGAACGGCGGCCCGCAACCGGCGGATAGCTGATCGCCACCGACGGCCCGCTCCAGTCTATCGCCCAGGCCAGATGGTCTGGCTTTCGACGCGGGATTTGCACCTGGCTGGGACTTCAAGAAAACTGGGCCCTCGGTTCGTGGGTCCTTTTGCGGTTGACACGGTGGTGAACCCTGTGACTGTCAGGCTGAAGCTTCCCGGCTCGATGAAGGTTCATCCAGTTTTCCACGTCTCTCTGCTCAAGCCGGTCTCCACCTGTCCCCTGAACCCTCCATCAGTGCCTCCTCCTGCTCCTCGCGTGATCGACGGTGGGCCGGTGTACACGGTGCGTGCCATTCTTGATTCTAGGAGGAGGGGTAGGGGGGTGCAGTACCTGGTCGACTGGGAAGGTTATGGCCCTGAGGAGCGCCAATGGGTCCCCCGCTCCTGGATCCTCGATCCGTCGCTTCTGCGGGATTTCCACTCCCTTCATCCCTCGAAACCAGGTGGTCCGCCAGGGGGCGTCCGTTGAGGGGGGGGTTCTGTCATATCTGTATGCCTTCTCAGTTGTTTTCTCTTTCCAGCATCTGATTCAGCTGGATGGGCGGGGCCGTGGCCGCACACCTGTGGCGCATTAGGAGCGCTCATTATTTAAGGACTCCTGTCACCGTCTGCGAGTGTCGGACTATTGCATTTGCTTGTTACGGCTTTGCTTACTTCTGTGTGCTCATTGTCACCCTTGGTGCTTCCCGACATTCTTCGATCGTGTTCTGGTTTGATCTCATTTACTTTTGTGTTTTATTGGGATTTTGTAATTGTAATTTTGTACTGTTGTATTCACGCCGTTTTAGCGTGCTCTCTCAGTTATATTTTCTTACCCGCGTTACTTAGCGTGCTCTCTCAGTTGTATTTTCTTACTCGCGTTTTAGCGTGCTCTCTCAGTTGTATTTTCTTACCCGCGTTACTTAGCGTGCTCTCTCAGTTGTATTTTCTTACCCGCGTTACTTAGCGTGCTCTCTCAGTTGTATTTTCTTACTCGCGTTACTTAGCGTGCTCCCTTTGTTGTACTCATTAAATACTAAATTCGCTCTCTGATCTCCTAGTCTGTGTTTTGGATCCACATTAACGGCTTGCCGTTCGTAACAAGTTTGTGCTCTGTTTAATAACAAAGACATTGCTGATTCGTCGTATATAAAGCCCCACATATGCAATCATGAGGAAAAAGAAGCTTTAGCTACACCCCTCAGCTGAGCAGAGGTGTCTTGTGATCCGTATTATGGTGTTAAGCTTTGGAGGTGCAGCCCCCGCCCCCTTCCATTTCTTATTGACAGCCAAGAGTGTCTGAGACAAACTGTGCACAGACCATGTCAGGTGCTTCACAGTGACTTTATGGCCTGTGAATAGAGTGCCGATGGTGCACAGTTGAGAGGAGGGCCTTGGCATACATTTAGGAGGGAAGTTTCTGCTTCCTGCCAGCTGAGGGTTTCATGGTTGCACTTGTTAGAATTAAGAACAGATGGATTTTTGTCTTTCTTCTTACATTCAAAACATTTAACAGTATTTTGTACTACAGCAATTTAAAATGTGCCGATTCATTTTACACCAATCAAAAACTGTTCCTATCACCTAAAAACTATTACTGATTTCATTAATCGCAACATAAACATTTAAGATTCAGCACCAAGATGCTTTTTCACAGTGAATATTGAGTGTATTGTTAAATGTGTTATGTGAGAATTTATATTATATTATATTATGTGGGGTGCCACAAGGCTCTATTTTAGGGCCTGTTCTGTTTACACTTTATCTACTATCTTTAGAATAAATTATTAAAAAACAAAATATCTCTTTCCATTTTTATGCTGATGACCTGCAGCTGTATTTGCCCCTGAGATTAAACGAACAAACTGCTCTCACTAAATTGATGGAGTGCTTTTCTGATGTGAAGCAGTGGCTCGCACAAAACTTTTTACATCTTAACGAGAGCAAAACTGAATATATGACTTTTGGAACACCTTCCATGATGAATGCCCTTGAGACTAACTCTGGCGCTTTGGCTCCTTTTTTTAAGACACACGTTAAAAATGTCGGAGTGATATTCGATTGCAGGCTCCACTTTGAAAAACAGATTAGTTCTGTTGTAAGAGCAAGTTTTTTCCAGCTCCGTCTCTTGGCCAAAGTAAAGCCTTTCCTTAGTCGCCACAAACTTAAAAAGCAATTCATGCTTTTATAATGTCAAGGCTGTACTACTGCATTGCACTTTATGTTGGTCTAACCAAGTCCTGTATTTCTTGTTGGCAACTCAATTTTTAACCAGTACACCCAGATGTGAGCATATTACCCATGCTATCATCGCTCCATTGACTTCCAGTTCATTTTAGAATTTTTTTTTTTTTAATTTATTTATTTATTTTGAACTTTTACTGTTTGTTTTTAATTCTATTAATGGCTAGACTCCTTCTTATTTATCAGATATTTTAACCCTCTATAACTCTAGCAGGGCTCTTTGTTCTGCAGCCAGCTTCTTTCACAAGTTCCAAGGTCAAGACTTAAACAGTGGGGTGACCGATCTTTTGCGTTTGCTGCCCCTAGGTTGTGGAATAGCCTGCCCCCTGAAATCCACGCCATTACGAATTTAGGCCTTTTTCAATCACGGTTAAAGACACACTTTTTAGACTCACCTTTTCTCCAGACTAGGGTAGCCTGCTTTCATTTCTTTAGGGTACTAATGTTTTTGGATTTTTTTAATGTCTTATTTGCTGTTTTGACTTTTATCGCAATGTGTTGTTTTTGTTTTTCTCCTAATGTCATTGTGTCATTGAAAAAAAAAAATTTTTTTTTTTTTTTTTTACTGTACATCTTCCCTATTGTACCTTCTGATAATCAAGTGGAATAAGCAATGAACCTGTTACAAAATCAATGTTTGCTTATTTAAAATAGCTATATCCTTCCCTGAATGGAATAATCAGTAGCTTATATATACAGTGCCTTGCAAAAGTATTCGGCCCCCTTGAACCTTGCAACCTTTCGCCACATTTCAGGCTTCAAACATAAAGATATAAAATTTTAATTTTTTGTCAAGAATCAACAACAAGTGGGACACAATCGTGAAGTGGAACAAAATTTATTGGATAATTTAAACTTTTTTAACAAATAAAAAACTGAAAAGTGGGGCGTGCAATATTATTCGGCCCCCTTGCGTTAATACTTTGTAGCGCCACCTTTTGCTCCAATTACAGCTGCAAGTCGCTTGGGGTATGTTTCTATCAGTTTTGCACATCGAGAGACTGACATTCTTGCCCATTCTTCCTTCCTTGCAAAACAGCTCGAGCTCAGTGAGGTTGGATGGAGAGTGTTTGTGAACAGCAGTCTTCAGCTCTTTCCACAGATTCTCGATTGGATTCAGGTCTGGACTTTGGCTTGCCCATTCTAACACCTGGATACGTTTATTTTTTAACCATTCCATTGTAGATTTGGCTTTATGTTTTGGATCATTGTCCTGTTGGAAGATAAATCTCCGTCCCAGTCTCAGGTCTTGTGCAGATACCAACAGGTTTTCTTCCAGAATGTTCCTGTATTTGGCTGCATCCATCTTCCCGTCAACTTTAACCATCTTCCCTGTCCCTGCTGAAGAAAAGCAGGCCCAAACCATGATGCTGCCACCACCATGTTTGACAGTGGGGATGGTGTGTTCAGGGTGATGAGCTGTGTTGCTTTTACGCCAAACATATCGTTTTGCATTGTGGCCAAAAAGTTCAATTTTGGTTTCATCTGACCAGAGCACCTTCTTCCACATGTTTGGTGTGTCTCCCAGGTGGCTTGTGGCAAACTTTAAACGAGACTTTTTATGGATATCTTTGAGAAATGGCTTTCTTCTTGCCACTCTTCCATAAAGGCCAGATTTGTGCAGTGTACGACTGATTGTTGTCCTATGGACAGACTCTCCCACCTCAGCTGTAGATCTCTGCAGTTCATCCAGAGTGATCATGGGCCTCTTGGCTGCATCTCTGATCAGTTTTCTCCTTGTTTGAGAAGAAAGCTTGGAAGGACGGCCGGGTCTTGGTAGATTTGCAGTGGTCTGATGCTCCTTCCGTTTCAATATGATGGCTTGCACAGTGCTCCTTGAGATGTTTAAAGCTTGGGAAATCTTTTTGTATCCAAATCCGGCTTTAAACTTCTCCACAACAGTATCTCGGACCTGCCTGGTGTGTTCCTTGGTTTTCATAATGCTCTCTGCACTTTAAACAGAACCCTGAGACTATCACAGAGCAGGTGCATTTATACGGAGACTTGATTACACACAGGTGGATTCTATTTATCATCATCGGTCATTTAGGACAACATTGGATCATTCAGAGATCCTCACTGAACTACTGGAGTGAGTTTGCTGCACTGAAAGTAAAGGGGCCGAATAATATTGCACGCCCCACTTTTCAGTTTTTTATTTGTTAAAAAAGTTTAAATTATCCAATAAATGTTGTTCCACTTCACGACTGTGTCCCACTTGTTGTTGATTCTTGACAAAAAAATTAAATTTCATATCTTTATGTTTGAAACCTGAAATGTGGCGAAAGGTTGCAAGATTCAAGGGGGCCGAATACTTTTGCAAGGCACTGTATATATATAGCTTTTTTGAACAACACAAAAAAAAATCAACCACACCTATATCATTGCGAATATATGTATGCAAATAAAATCTTTGATCATGGAACTCGTTCATTGAACAACATTGAATGTCTTGAGTTTTGTGAAAATGGTCTGTTCAAATAAATATGACAATCAACAATCAATTTAAACACCGTGCTGTTTTCCCTATTTATAGGGTTATCGGCCACCACAAAAACAGGTTGAGAAGTCAAAGTCTCCATCAGTTGAGGTGAGCAATCTCCCAATTTGATTTTGTGCAAACCACTCCAAAATGACCAGTGCCAAATGTGACACTATTACCTGGGCTCAGGCCAGTCTAGTCTCTGAGCTGAGTCGCTTTGAGGCCGAGTTGGACTCAGATATCCAGGGCCTGGAGCAGAGACTGTCCCAGAAGAAGCAGCAGCGTCAAGGCTGGGGTGAGGTACTGACCCCTCCTGCCCCAAACCCACCTTGACTGTCTCAGATGAGGATTTTGTTAACCCCCAGAAACACTGCCACCCCCTCACTGCTTGCTACGTACTTGTGACCATGTTTGTAGTGTTTCCTGACCTGGATGCCAGCAAAAGAATCACCTCTTTGTCTTGCACGTTGTTCAATCATCCGCCTGCAATCCTCACCCTTCTCCTCAACCACCTACCTCAACAAAGTTTAAATGTGCCTGCTGTAATCAGTTGCCTTGCAATAGAGTGCCTGTATTCAGCTCTTCTATACAGATTCTTATGGATATGATCATGCCTGTTTGCTTCCTGTTTCTGAATGTACTGAAAATCATATGGGAATTTGTTTGTGAGCAAAGGATCGCAGGACTCGGATGATTTTGAACTCCCCCTGGGAGTGGTCAGCACACGGTGTTGCCTACGTTTGTTGTCAAAAGAATTCCTCTGAGCTGGGAGAGAGTGGAGGCTGAAGGGAGCAAACTTTGATCAGTTTTCACTCTATTTCCAGAATACCAAGAACGGGGACCCGGTAATTGCTGCGCGAGCTGGAAACACAAACTACAGGTATGTGACAACTTGACAAAATATTGCAGATTAAAACTGCAATTGATCTACATTTAAATTGTGACTGTGTGCAAAAGAAGCAATGTTACTTTCTACATGTTTCAACACTTGACATGTTTTAATATATGAACCCTTTCTTGCTGGCATTAAGTCTTCCAGTGTTATGAGAACACTTGGGTCAATAACTACTACTTAACATTAAAGCAAGCCTCTTGCAGCAAATTAAGACACTTATATATTGTTCTTCCACAAAAGAACTTGAACATGTACGTACATACATACAACATGTACAGTACATTCATTTCCTTAGACAGCATTCCACATTTCTGGCCGCGCGTGTAATGCATTCTTGGAAGATTCTCGCTGTTGTTCGCTGAGGTGGGTTCACAGGGATTGACCTTTTAAGGCTTGTGGAGTTCAGTGGTATTATTTAAAGAGCCTGTTGCTGTGGATGTGTGGAATTACAAGATGAAGTGACAAAATGCAGGCTGTTTTTTTCTGCATCATGTGACATTGACATGTTTGGTTGCTGCTAACACTAAGCATGAGGTACTGTTTTTTGTTGCTGAAAATTTGGAAATAGACATTCATTCAGTTAAGAATTTATCAGTGCTGGAGTATGATTGACTGAAGATGCTTAATTTCTATAAAATGAGTGGACAACATGTAATAGAAAGTAGAGCTGAACGATATTGGAAAAAAACTGCATTGCGACATTTTGGGGGTTGCGGTATATTGCAATAATAAAATTAGAAGAATTTTCACCAGATGACTTGAATATCTCTGGGAAGACTTTTGTTGACTCGCTGTGTTGTTGTATTAGTGTAATGCATTCACTAATTTATGAGTTTTCCCCCTATTTTTCTCATTTATCCTTGTATTGTTATTTTCTTATTTTATATTCTTTAAGCAACTCAGCATATTCTTCATTATAAAAATGTTATCTTACGGTAGTTTCTTTAATATTTTATTGTTGAATGATAGATTTAAGGTGCTTCAATTTACTTTTTTTTTTGGAAACTTTGTTTATTGGTCACATAAGTCATGACATAATTAAGTAACAAGATGTGAGCATTTTTTTTCTTTTCCACCATATCAAAAGAAAAAAAAAAAAGAAAAAAACACACACACACAAAAAAAAACACACCCAAAACCCAGGGCACATATCTAAAAAAATAGAATAAAATAAAAAACTATGATTATTTTCCCGTTTAAAAGGGAAAAATGCACAGCTCAAGAAAAACTAATATTCCCAAAATATTTGGGGCAAAGTTCAAACATCCACACAAAGATGATATTCTGCGCTTTTAACATATACCAAAAAAGGGTTCCAGACATCCTCAAAGGACTCAGCCGATCCACTGAGTGTCAGTCCAATTTTTTCCAATTTGAGAAAATATAACATCTCTTTGAGCCAGTAGGCTTGCGTAGGTGGGACTGAAGACTGCTTCAATTTACTTTAATTGTATTTATTTATTTATTTATCTATCTAAAAAGTAAAAGTGCAAAAATTTGCTTAACTGCAACATATGATTGTAATCATATAATACTGTTAAAAACCCCTTAGCCTGGATTAATCTGTGAATGATGAAGATTGCTATATGTAAATGGGATACAGGAAGCCATGTCTCTGCGCACTTGCTGCTTTTATGAAGCAAACCAAAAGTTTACGTGTTCAAAAAAAATAATAATAATAATCGCACATCCCGCGATAGGACTATTGCGCTTGCGCACATCGCAATGGCGATGTTCAAACGAAATATTGTGCAGGCCTACTAGAAGCCAAATAATTTCGAAACTGTTTATTTTATTCTTTCAGTTTACTGTTAAACGGAAACAATAGAATAGAAAGCCTTTATTGTCATTTTACAGAGTACAACAAGTTTTAAAGCTAGAAGTACTAGTAAGTCAGAATGACTGTCAAATATACAGAACATGTGCAGATATCCTGGTACAACTACATTTTATGGTGGGAGAGGACTACACATTTTAATTTACAATATTTATGTAATGCTCATACACAGTAAAACTAATAATATTGGCAGCTGAGGTTGTTAGTATTTTACTGCTAACCCGTAAAAAATATATAGCGCTTCCATCACTTCAAATTTTACGGTAAGTTTTTGTAGATTTTTTTTAAAATATTTTTTTTATTGACTATCATGATAGGAAAATTTTAATATTCTTACCTTATATACTGTATTGTAAACCAGTCTTAATGGTGGTGACATCATGTCCCTTTTCCCACTGTCCCTACTTTCCAGTCTGGATTGAAACCCATTATCTTGGCAGTCAAACGTGCTAACCACTGAGCTACTGCAGTCCATTTTGGTGGGGTAGAGTGTTGTGCCTGTAGAAGGTTTGGAAAACATGCGTCTCTGGAAGCCTATATGAGTGTATGGACAGTTGAAGCTACACTGTGCTAATTGCTTAGTAGTCAGCACACCTGACTGTCACAGTGACTGCAGGAGTTTAAACTCAAGTTGGAGAAGAGGAAGGACAAAAAGCAGGGCATTGTGACGTCACTACCATTAGCACCCATTACACATACTGTATATACTTTTTACAGTCGTTTGCGTTTGATATAAACGACACACTGTACATGAATATAAAAACAGAATAAAATATAGTTCTTAGTTAATTTGGCAAAGAACATTTTACGGTTTTCCCGTTTTGGCATAATTCGGGCAACCACAGCTGCTAAGCGTATTTTGCCGTCAAATTCAATGTGTGTGTTTTTTGTTTGTTTGGTTGTTTTTTGTATTTTTTTTATATACTCAGTCAAAAAAAAATCACTCAGCACACTGCCAAAACTCTTGTGTTCCCACAACTTTGCTAACATTGTAAACTGACTAGTAAATATTAGAGGTGTGCAAAATTTCCGATTCTTAGATTATTCGCGATTCGGCCGTGGAAGATTCGAGAACGATTCACAAACATCCAAATTCCGATTATTGAAATATGCCAAGTAAAGCGGAAGTACAACACACTCAGCGCGCCGCGCGGGCTTCGGGACAGAACGGAGCGGGAGTAGGTAAACATTATGCTTCTCATTAACCGGCCCCTCGGGTTAGCCAACGCTCAACTCACGGCTCTAGCTCAACTCATGCCACGAGATAAAAAAACACAACAACATACCTGACTGCTGCCAAAAAGCTGCTACAAGTACAGCTAAGCTACATAATGTTACGGTAGATATCATTTATATAGGACTAGGTGGATTGTAGACTCGGTAGCGGTAGCAGCACATCTGCAAAAAGCTAGATGCGGGCGTTAGTAAACGGCCGCCATCTTAAAGCAGTAAACTTCCCTGCAATGCTGTTGTATCGAACCTTCCAAGCAAACCTAATTAACTTTTTATCTAAAATACTCCTAAATCGGTAAAATATTGACTTGAATCTATCTTTAAAATAGTTTTAAAACTTTCACATGTCAAAAGTAGACAAAAGGGAAATTATGGAATAACGGGAGCAATTTTAACAACTTTAACGGTTGATTCACAACATTAAATTAATTGAATGTAGTTTAAAGCTGCTGATACAGAATGGGGACTGGAGTTTTTTTATCTAATGTTATTTTTGTATATTTGTTTACTGCTATATGTTAACTTGATACTGAAATAGTAGTTTGGTTTAGCCTGAGAGTATTTTTGAACAATTTTGGAACTAATGTACAAAACTTTATTAAAAAAATAAAAATAAAAAAGGAGGGGGGTGCATCAATAATCGTTTTATAATCGAATCGGAGCCTCTGAATCGTAATCGTAATCGAATCGTTAGGTGCCCAAAGATTCCCAGCTCTAGAAAATATGCAGTATATATACACACGAACTATTGTAACTAAAGACACATTACCTGGATGTGTTTTCCCAGATTACACTGAGAGCAAAACATATTTGCAACAAATTATTCTTGTAGCCGAACATATCAATTTTCTTCAATAAGGCTAATTTGTTATAGGGGAATGATCAAAAAAATAGTTGAATAGAATACAGATTCCTGAAAAAAAAAATGCTTGTATAGTAGCACATGTAAACAAAAACTTCATGGTGTTTATCATTTATTTTCAGCAACCACACCGTGCCAAAGCAGCCCATCCAACACTCTGTTGGCCCCTCTTCAGCCTTCGGTAAATAGTTTTTCTTTCCTGTCAATCTGAAGAAGAAAAAAATCTTTGTTGTTTCATGAGCTGTTTATGTCAATGATGTTTGCTAGGTCTGCTCCTAATAAAAAACAATGTGTCATAACAGAAGACATGCTTAATGAGCTCTCTTGTGACTGGTTGATTTGCCTAGTAATTTAATTTATGTGGTCCCATGATTGTATTCAATTGCATCTTTTGTTTACAACCCAGACTTTTTTAAGCTTTGAAGTGATTTTGTGAAAGAGAAAAAACATCTTTAGGGTATGGAGTGATAATTTGTTTTCCTGATGTAGCTATATATATGAAATGAGCTTAATTACATGGGTTTAGCATATTAAACACATTGTGTAGATCCTACCTGCATGTTTCAGTATTGTAATATTGGAAAATGTGGTCTTTTTAGGGTCTCACATCACCGTTTAATCACTTTGCTCTACAGATCGACTTTCCGCTGCCAATGACACGATGGAGCACTCGCCTAAGAAAGAAGAAAAAAAGGTAGAATAGCAACATTATATGTATTTGTTTGAACTACTGTAATCTTGTTTCCAATAAAATGTTGTTGTTGTTGTTGTTATCAGATGAAAGCAGCTCGAGTCAAATTTAATTTCCAGGCTCAGTCGCCAAAGTGAGTTGACATATTTTCTTTGATTAAAAACATAAAATGATTGAAGCACAGCTGCGCGTACAATAAAACTGGTGGAAAACACATGATGACAACAATAATAGGTTTTCAACTTCTGAAGCTCGAGATGCATTGGTATTGGAAACTATTGGAGGTCATGTTTCTTGCTGCATTCATTTCTCATGCAGGGAGCTCACACTGCAAAGGGGCGACATTGTTTACATCCACAGGCAAGTCGACGGCAACTGGTTTGAAGGAGAACATCACGGTAGAGCAGGCATCTTCCCCACCACATATGTAGAGGTAAAGAAGGACTTCATTGTGCCCGGGTTCATGCTGTTTTTTTGTTTCTCGTCTTTTAACATGGTTCCGCTGAGCTTTTTACTTTTCTTGTCACAGGTTTTGTCGCCTTCTGAGAAGCCAACCCCTATAAAGCCTCCCAGTGTGCAGGTGCTGGAATATGGCGAAGCAGTAGCACTGTACAACTTTAATGCTGACCTTCCAGTTGAGCTTGCCTTTCGAAAAGTGAGTTCTGTAAACTTACTGTACTTATTGACAATGTTACGTAGTATGTTTTATCTTGCATTAGAGTGCATCTGTGTTTGTGTGACGACTACATCTACAACTGAGGTAGTTGGAGTTTAACAGGTAGCTCGACTTATCGGGCATTTTATAGGAAATACTTGTTGTAAAAGTTTCACCCACACTATTTCACATAAGACTTTCACATTACTTGACTTTTAAAACTGTCTTATTCTTTAAATTTATTGAGATTATACAGTATCATATTTTATTAGGGCTTCCCTTCATATATTTGTCACTACAGTGATCCTTTGCTACTTCGCACTTCGAACTTTGGGCCCTTAGTCCATCGCGGATTTTTTCCCCCAATTAAAATAAATAAAAAAATAAATAAATAAAGGAATACAGTATTTCATAGAGATGTCCCGATCTGATCACGCACAGCCTCTCGGTCCGTGTACCTTTCGGCCATTCGTTTTTCCTTCTAATTTCGGTAAACAAAAAACGGAAAATGAGCCCAATTCCGTTTTTTGTTTTTATGTGATTAACATAAAAACGAGAAATTAAGTATCTCTCATTTCTCGATTAAACACTGGAAATTCAGTACGGAAAACGAGTCTTGATCCGTTTTTTCCAATATGAGTTTATTGAACTGAAGTGGAATAACAAAACACGGCTAATATTTATTTTCCACCAAGTTCGTCCTTTGCAATGAGTCATTCCCCGGAAGACGATGTTGTTCTTCTTATAAATATTACTTGGCTGCAGCAAGGTCTTGTCTATTTGTAAGAAGAAGAAGAATGTCTGGCAGGCCATGGCTCATTTTAAAAGCGAACTTAGTGGAATTCAAATATTGGGAATATTTTGTTTTTTGATTTCTGTTCAATAAACTAAAATTGGAAAAACAGATCAAGGCTTGTTCTCTATTACTGAACTACCACTTTTTAATCAGGAAATGGGAGATGACTCTGTTTTTTTTTTTTTTTTTTTGTTAATAGCATATTTTTTGGACTATAAGTCATGTTTTTTTTTCATATTTTGGCTGGGGGTGCGACTTATACTCAGAAGCGACTTATGTGTGAAATTATTAACACATTATAACATCATTTCACATGTTATTTTGTTGTTTTGGAGTGACACTGATGGTTTGGTAAACTTGTTAGCATGTTCTTTATGCTATAGTTATCTGAATAACTCTTAATAGCTATGGCCACGTTCGCGTTCTGCCTTTGGCAATGTGTGTTGAATTGTATTATTGACTTTTTTTATATTGAAATGCATGCTTTTAGTTTGTGGCGCTTTCACACCCACGTGGGGGCGCACTCGCACTTGTTTACGTGAAGAAGAGCACTCACAAGCCAGAAGAAGACGGACAGCTACGTAGCTGTGAGTGAGTGGGCGAGTTAGCGAGAGACGAGAAACACGGCTGCGAACCTACGTTCATTGTTTATGCTTTTAAAATAGCTCTACAGAGGCAACACCTGTGTGTATCATCTTTTCTGTTGTTGTTGTGTGTTTTCCACCCGCAATCGGACACTTAGAGCCAGTTGTGTGGTTGTTTGAACGATGTGCTAATGCTAGCGAACGCATGCTAACCGTTTATGTCATTGATGTAAGAGCACCTGATTATCATTGATTTACTTTGATGCGAACCTGTTTGGTATCGAGGACCAAATTGATTCAGCAAATTATACGGACGTCCAGCATCGTCATTTGGGAGTTTGCTGTATAGCCAGGACCGAGCCGTAGCGTCCTGGTGAAGACAGTATATTCGCATTTCGTTTTTCATGCACTGTACACTTTACATTTATTCAGCATGTTTTTCTCTATTGTATTTTTATATCAAATTGCCTTTCAAGATGACATATCTGTTATATTTGTTGGATTTTATCAAGTAAATTTCCACCAAAAATGCGACTTATACTCCGGTGCGACTTGTAGTCCAAAAAATACGGTACATATAAAAAACAAAAACGGATTTGGGGTCATTTTTCGTTTTTTTTTTTTTTTTCCAAAACTAGAAGGAAAAAAGAATAGCCCGAAAGGTACACGGTCCGCTCACACCCTCACTCCTGCTGCTTTTCTTACTCACCAAGGCAGCTGCAGTTTGTTTGTTAAAGTTAACGATGAGTGACAGGCGTACAACCTTTGATCTTGCCAGAGAAGCTTGGGAGCGCTGCGCTTCAAAGGAGCCGACTCATTTAGCTTGTTAAACATGTGGCAACTCATTGTGTGTAAAGCCCCTTTCACACATGCCGAAACACTGCGAAAATCCCGGGGTTTAAACAGGCACCCCTTGTATTCGAACACAATTTCCCGGGTCGACTGACACGTATATTACGCGGACATGTCACGGGTCGTGCCATTGTATAATTCCAGGGAAAGTCCCAAGACAAGGCTTACGTGAAAGCAAGCGTTCGATTCCCGGGTCACAGCACGATGGCTGATGATGTAAATATCATGGCGGGCCGATCGTCACTTCCTCTTTCTTCGCAGTAAGATGAAAAGCAGTAAAGAAACATCGCAAGTATCAATATAGCAAGCGAGAAATAGCTAAATTAAACTGAAAACATAACAAAATGAAATTGCTACTGGATCGTAGAGCTGAGGAAGACAGTCCATCGACGATCTTTTGTGGTTTATTTTGTTGTCGATGTTAGGGTCTACAGCTGCGGAAACAACATTGTACATCAATGCATAAAACAATGGAGGGATGCGTTCAAGGGTTTATTAAATACAAACAAAAATACACGCGATCGCGGACAAGGGGGAGTAACACAATGGGTCCGTGACAGTAGGTCAACAGGGATCAATAATACTAACCTAAGCGGTAGGCAGAGAGCTGATAAGACAACAAATCAAATACACAATGTTGGGATTTCAAAACAATGGTGGTAGAGGTGTGGAATGGCGCTCAGCAAGTTAATATCTCGGCATCTTTCTCTTGGATCGCCTGGGCTTAAATACAGTCTTGATGAGCTTGAATTGGCTGCAGTTTTGACATCGGTTTACGCTCCCACAAACAGCCCTGTAAAAAAACACGATTTAACCAACATTGTGACAGCTGATGCCGACCAAAAATGATGTAATGTCGGGGTTATAAAATTTGGCCAGCAGTCCTCCACGCACAAAGGGCACCAGTGGACAACAAGCCTGTGAAAGGGTCCAACCTGCGTCATTGCCGGGATATCTCTACATGTCTGAAGATGCGAGTAAATCCCGCGTCACCATACACAGGAATTTTCCTGGATATGTTTGTGAAAGGGGCTAAAGTGAGCACCGAGAGCAGATTTCAGTGGACTCACTCAGTGAAGCATTTAATAAACACAAGCATTTTGCTACGTTATTCTTGTTTAAAAATAATTTGGTGGGACAGTAACATGTTTAAAACCTATCAGAATTATTACATATGAAGTGCTTAAAAAACATTATTAAAATATACATAAATTTTTTTTTAATTATTATTAATATTTTTGAGGGAAATAAAGGAGAAAACATGTCTTTTATCCTTCCAATGCACACACCAAAAATAAGCTCTGCCTCTTCATCGCGGATTTCGATTTTCGTGGGGGTGGGGGCGGTCCCAAATAACCGCGAAAAACGAGGGATCACTGTATAGTATGTCATGAATGATATGTCGTGAAGAAAAATCCCACACTGCATATGTTGAATATTTAGGCTAGCAAAGTGAATTTTAATGACCGTTTATAATAGCCAAATATGGTATATTTGATAACGCAACATTTACTTCAAATAGTGAGAAAACTTTTGTACAGATTGTTCAATTTTTCAGCCATTTGATGATCGTTTCTCGGATATATTTCAAAGTTTGTTGTTCGATGATAACACGTGGCATGGTTTAATCAAACCCAGAAATCATTTCAGATCTCTTTCTGTCTGTGGAGGATAAACGTCCAAATCAATTATAACAGCCAAAATGGACTGGTAGCTGTCAATGGCTTCCAGTAGAGGGCTTCATTCGCACCTTGTGGATTTTTCGCTTTTTATTTTTTCCCCCCAATATATATATTTTTTCAATATTTAATATTCTTTTCTTTTCTTGTTTTCTCTACAAATATATTATCGTCACTACAATGATATTGACTTGGAGGTGAATTATGTCAGGTTATCATAAAGTAAAGATGCTTTACTGTTGTTCATAGGGGGAAGTAATAAGTATAACCAGATGTGTCGATGACAAATGGCTGGAGGGGAGAATCTCAGGGACCAACCGGAGTGGCATCTTCCCTGCCAGCTACGTTCAGGTCAACAAGATGCCCCGCACCAAATACTCCACAGATGACTACTCGTCAAGCCCCATGTCTCCTGGACCTCAAAGTCCAGGACGTCCACTCCACTCACCTTGCCTGCAGTCTCCATTGTTTCCTCTCAGCCCCGCAAGCAGCAGCCCCAAACGAGAGCACTCCCCCCAGCATCCATCTTCACCTTTGACTTCTACGGCAGCAGCACAGTCGCACTCACACCTGTCAAAAGAATCAGCCAATCGGTGGCCCCACAATTCCTCTAAACCTACTTCACCAGCCAACCACAGCACTTTCAGCTCTGCATCACCTTCTGCTTGGTCAGCCACATCTGCACATTGCACAGGGGGGGCCACAGTAAACATTCCCAGATACAATGATTCCTCACAGGTTTGCTCACATTGCCTTCTGTGGAAACTCACTGCATGTCCACATCTGTGAAACTTTATATTATTTTGTACACCTGAGATATGATATAAATTTTTCTATCCAGGGTGCACACTCTAATCCCGCTGCCAACTCCTACCTACCTGCACAGGTGTCGAACACCGCTAGCTCCACAGTGGTGCAACATAAACCGTAATACAGTATATCAGTTTCATTTTAGCATTATAAAATATGCAGTGCCGTAACTGTACTGTGTGATTTCATGTCACTACAGGTATAAAGCTGTTTACAACTACAAACCACAGAATGCAGATGAGTTGGAGCTCAGAGAAGGCGATATTGTACAAGTAATTGAGAAATGTGATGATGGCTGGTTTGTAGGTGAGATACTGGCTATTACAGAATCCGCTAATGTTCTATCAGTAGTTCCCTCTAGTGGATAATATCAAACATTGCAGGTAACACTTAAAGGGACAGACCAAACGTTCATCGTCAGCATTCTAACGGAAAGAATCATTTATACATATTCAGTCATATTCCGGGGTGCCCATCCTCACGAGGGTCGCGGAAGTGCTGGAGCCAATCCAATTTTTATGACGTGTAATAGTTGGGGAAAAAAGTAAACATAAGCTAATATTTCCAGGAAGTGGCTGTCTGACAACATTTTATCAATGCTGGTACTATTTTAGCCGATCAAAACGGAAACAAACAAAACAAGCATTCAGCTGTGTTTGCATCTACCGGTGTGTATGTGCATGGCATAGACTTCAGTATCAGTTGACGGGAAATGGGGCGCCAGGCCACTCCGTAGGGGGACTATTTTCAAAAACTTAAAATTAAAATATTTTCAAAACTAAAGCCTCTAGCAAACCTATAACCAAAACAGGCACATCCCTTCGGCATACATGAGTCTCCATGAGCAGCGGCATAAAAAAAATTCAAATTTGTTCCCGAATAAAATCCCGATCAATTATTTTTTATATAAGGATAACAAAACTTAAAATGGCTATACAATTGTTATGCTAGATGCACAAAAACCAACAAATATAGAGAAAATCATCTATATTTTCAGGATCAATAGCAATACCGTATTTTTGCACTAAAAGGCGCACCTAACTATAAGCCGCTACCCACCAAATTTTACACGAAAACAGCATTTGTACACAGATAAGCCGCACTGGACTATGAGCCGCAACTGTCCTCACTGTATTATGAGATAATTACACCAAAAGATATCAACCCGTAACACTTCATTTGACAGTGGCATCATAAAACTGCCATAAGACCAAATGGACCACCATGAAGCTTTCAACCAATTGGCTGCAAAGCTTCATTGCTTTAAGAAGCTTCAAATTGGTCATCACTGTTGTCTTGGGAGAGACAGTCAACCTCTGCTGCCACCTGCTGTAAACACTATTGTCGTCCAAAATGCCTCCTAGCATGTATTGCAGCGCTACAGATGTATATTACAAATCAAAATGTATCTCATGTGCCAATTATTTCTTCAGTTACTGTTCTAATTGTTTCATTCGTGGCTAGTTATGGAATTTGGTAAAACTTTATTTGACAGTGGCTCCATAAGACTATCATAAGGCTATCATAATTAAGACATGACACTGCCTTGAGCATTAATTAATGCTTATGACAGATGTCATTTTGTGTCATCTGGCAAATTATCTCCCTTTAGAACGGATGTAAAAGATCTTTGCTTGGCTTAAATGAAGTTAGTGACATAATTTACCGGATGACACTTAATGACATCTGTCATAAGCATTTAGTATGTCCATGATAATGTCATGTCCTTATTAGGACGGTCTGATTGGTAGTTTTATGATATTGCTGTCAAATAAAGTGTTACCTATTAACCCAAATAAATCAACAAATAAGCCGCACTGGACGTTTTTGCCTGAAATAGCGACCTATTTATTTATTTATTTATTTTTTATTTAGTGCAATTTTGACTCAAGTTTTCAATAGCAAATAATTCACTCAATTTTCACATCAGAAACTTAATACTTGAGGAAAGCATACAATACAAAGCATATAATCACAATTTATTTAGGTTGAATTCTGATGTCACTATTGCCTAAGCATGTCTTGCCGGCTATCTGGACCTCGTCGTTTTTAGATTGAAATGTTACATAAAATAAAACCCGTGAAAGCCTATGTTTTTTGTATGGACGCAGAAATGTCAAAATTACTTTTATTTGTTTTGCCAAAAAAAAAAAAAAAAAAACAGGCAGTTGGCCAAAAATTACCTGATTATTTGAATGTAAAGTTACACTATCGTGTAAGGATACAAAATCCAACATAGTGGTCATCACAAAACGAAGAGCTTTTTAAGTTGAAAATTATTGCAAATTAATGCGTAAATCCCGGAATTTCTATAGATATGAACGTAAAACAGTCTAGATTATTGGTTAAAAGCCAAAAAAACCGGACAGTTATTCATTTTAAATAAATATTTCAAGCTAAAGTTGGGCTTTTTTTTCCCCATTCATTTAATTTTTTTCATGTTTCAAAGTGCACGCATAGTGCTATTTTATATAATAATTATCTTGAATCCTCGACCAAATCACTCTTGAGACACTCCTGCCTGCTTGTATGCACTAAAACTTTCTTCCTGTTTCCATCTAAATCCGGCGTCAGAATGCAGCGTGTGTTTGAGTTTATCGCAGTGAACGCTGCCACGACGCTCTGCCTGCCCCGGCCCCCTACAGGAAGCCGTGGTGCAATGTCTGTTGGAGCTGTCTCTTCAACTGATAGAGAAGTCTATGTGCATTGGTAAATGTGACGTCACAAAATGGCACAAGTGAACGTAAGCGATGTCATTTTTCATTCTTTACATTTTGTTTCACATGAAAGTCATTTATATTGGGTGTCTTCTGTCCCTTCGGACTCAAAGTGTCTTTTTGGCTATTTTAAAAAAACTTTACATAAATATTATCAGTTATTCAGATATTTTTGTAATTATCAATAATGATTGTATTTTGTCATTTTTAAATAAATGAACACATTCCTAAATTGATACAATGTTAATAAAAACAGAATTTAGAGATTAACATGAATAAAAACCGAAATGCACTCTGGTTATGGCCCAAATAACATCCTAAAGTTGAGTTTTTTAAAAATTTATTTATTTTTTATTTTCAGAGTATTAAACTGCCATTGACGACAATAGGTGTCTAATTCAATTAAACTGGGAGGACTGACTTAATGCTCATGTTTTAGTGCCATTAGCAGCGCTACATGTTCAGTCCATTTTGACCAGGAGGGTTGGCAGCGATTAACTGCTGCCCGTCTCTCCCAGTCAAAATTGATTGGACGGCTAGCGCTGTCAATCATCATCAATAAATTAAATGACTGCCCAATAAAGGGTTAAGTCACTAGCAGTGCGCTTATTTTGTGTGTCTTTTTTTAATGCATATTGTCAATTTGTATTCTACAGGTACGTCAGAAAGGACTCATGCATTTGGGACTTTCCCTGGGAATTATGTGACACCAGTTTGACTTCTTGTTTGACCACTCTCACGAGGATTCACAAGAACCACACTCATCACCTACTTAAAGATGGACAAGCATGATCACCCTTTTCCCCTTTGACCGGAGATAATACAAAAAAAGGTCCTCACCTCCCCGCATGAGTGTGTTGCACTGGCTTCATACTTAAATATACACACAGGAAAAGGAAGATTGGATGCTCACGACTTGCGAGGAATGAATGCCCCCCCCCACAACTATTTAACAGCAAATTTGTATTTGTCTTTAGAGTTATAAATGTACCTTCTAAAGACCTGCACTTAGCCGCATCGTCACCTCAAACCACTGAATGAAATTTATGTGAATTTTTAATATTTTGTGGAATCGATACTAACATTTCCATAAAATCTTTGTCTCAGAATGTTTTTCAGATTTTTGAAGAAGTTGGAAGACGCAACATGACTTATCTAGAAAAGCTCTTATAAGAAAGGAAAAATACGTGCCCTTTATATCCATTCACAATGCTTTTACGAAACGCGCAATTTCATGGCATGTGCACTGCTCCACCTCAATCGAATGTTAAATGTTCAGTTGTATTGTTTTTATTTTTGAAAAACAAGAAACAAAACTTTTTCTCCTCTCTTCGGACGAGGTTTGTCTATTCAATTGTTTGTCTTCTGTTTTTTTTAAAGTTGGCTTTTTTCCCACAAGGAACTCACAGTGCGCTTTATTCGGATGCTATTAGCTCATTATAAATATATTTCCTGCTATTAACCAAACTCGAAGAGATAAAAAGATCTCTTGTGCCAAAGTTAGAATCGAGTTGAATCTTTCCACCCCTACTTTTTCTTTTTTTTTTTTTTTTTTAAATAAAATATTTTGACACAATCACTGTAAAATTAATCATGTAGCCTGAAGATGGTTGTACAAAGTGTGACCTTTTATAAAAATTCCAAAGTGTAATATATTTGCCTAAATGAATTATCAGCTTTTCCAATATAGATGGTATGGTATTTTTGTAAACCTTTAAAATAAATGCCAACTGTTGCAAAATTTATACATGTGTGCTTGTATATTTCGGTAACCCTTTTAATAAGTATCCATTATAACTAGCTAATACATCATTACTAAACCGTTAATAAATGATTTATTGTTAAGTGTTAACAGTTTGCTGTGATCTATGGACGTTGAATGCCACTTATAAATTCAGTGTATCCTGTGTTCATCACAAAAAGTGTCATGGCTTTGTACAGCTTATGTATTTTATTAGGACGTTATTCTAAAGTAGCACTTATTCCTCATTCACTTTTAAGAAATGAGGAGTAGTTGCAACTTTAGAATAACACCCCAATAACATAAATAACTATCAACTGATACTTATGTTATTAGTTAGCAAGCTACTAATAGCTTGTTAATGGTATATTACTATTTACAAGGTGTAGGTATATATCATTGACTTACAGCTTATTAGTTATTTATTACCATTAAACATGTTTGTTTATTACATATCAACTGGCTACTGTATACGGCATCATTATAAATGCTTAACAAGTACACTTCACAAATCGACAATAAATCATTAGCAGTTTACTCATGATCTATTAACTAGTAATCACGAATAGTTATTATAAATTTTCACCTATATTTCAATTGCCCAGTCATTCCAATGTAAGATTTTTTTTTATTTTTTAAATTATTACGATGGTAGGTTTAAATAATGTTCACACAACTGATATATGCACACAACTGTTATATTTACAGCAAGCTATGAACTTGTTTTGACATGTAGGACTGGGAACAGATGGATACCCATGTCTATTTTAATTTGGTCTAAACCAGGGGTGTCCAAACTTTTTGCAAAGGGGGCCGGATTTGGTGTGGTAAAAAAGTGGGGGGCCGACCTTGGCTGACGTCCTTTACGTAGAACAATATATTTAAGCAAATTTTAGCAAGCCATTCTGTGTGTCACATTTGCTTTATTATTTTTTTAAATTAATAATTTCAACAATCTCGCAACTAGCCTTTGTGGTGTAGCCTTTCGAATCTCGGAAATTAAACTAGCTTCAAGTTGCTTCAATTTATCGCTACGTATTTACCTGTAATCCTGTCGTACATGTCAGCGTGTCTTGTTTGGTAATATCGTCTCACATTTAAAAGCAGTGACTGTCTCTTTGCAAATGAGACAAACACAGTTGTTGCGTATTTTAGAGAAGAAATAGTCCAATTTCCACCTTTACTTGAAGCGTCGGCCGTCACAGTTGATTGTCGCCATTTTAGAAAATTGGGAGTAAAGGGTCACACGGGGTAATCTTGCTTAGACTGCTGCTGCCTTTTAGCGGGTAAATGAGGAGCAGCATTTAGTGTGTAAGCTACTTCATATGCTGGTAGCAGTACTGCTGACCAATTTATTAAATCTGTGTGTGGGCCAGACGTTATTGATTTTAGGTCAGAGGCTGGGGGCCGGATGAAATTTGTCCAAGGGCTGCATTTGGCCCCCGGGCTGGACTTTGGACATGTTTGGTCTAAACCCTTTATTGGGCAACCATTAACCCCTTGGCTGGCATTGATGGCGTTAGATGTCCATTCCATTTGGACTGGGAGGCCTAGCAGCGATATGCCAATCCTTTCATTCAAAATGGAATGGTGTAGTGGCTTTGAAAGATAGCTTTTCACTGTTTAAATGAATTGGAAATTTGTAATGGTCATTGTATATATAAGATAAATTACTATGAAATAATTATAATGAAGAAAAAGAAAACTAGTGTTATTGGGGGTCATAACCATGTTATTATTTGTTTTGATTATTTTTTAATTTGGACTGGGAGGCCTAGCAGCGATATGCCAATCCTTTCATTCAAAATGGAATGGTGTAGTGACTTTGAAAGATAGCTTTTCACAGTTTGAATGAATTGGAAATTTGTAATGGTCATTGTATATATAAGATAAATTACTATGAAATAATTATAATGAAAAAAAAGAAAACTAGTGTTATTGGTGGCCATAACCATGTTTTTATTTGTTTTAATTATTTTTTAGATTAACATTTTACTAATTTACAATTTTATTTATTCAGAAAGATAAATAAAAATACTGATAGAGAAAAAAAAAAAATGCAAAAAAATAATTACGATCTTGATCACATTTTGAGTCATGTACGGGCCACACAAAATTTTAATATTAAAATTGATTTTATTATTATTATTTCATTTAATTTATTATAATTACTACTGTATTATTTAATTTATTATAAATAATATTGTATTAATGATAATAATTACGGAGGCACAGTGGTCGAGTCGCTAGAGCGTTCGGCTCAGAGTTCTGAGATCAAGGGCTTAATCCCGGGCTTCGGCCTTCCTGAGTGGAGTTTGCATGTTCTCCCTGTGCCTGTGTGGGTTTTCTCCAGGTTCTCCGATTTCCTCCCATAACCCAAAAACATGCATGTTAGGCTGATTGAACACTCTAAATTGTCCATAGGTGTGTGAATGGTTGTTTGTCTCCTTGTGCCCTGCGATTGGCTGGCAACCAGTTCAGGTTGTACGCATCCTGCCCATACTGTAGTTAGCTGGGATAGGCTCTAGCATCCCTGCCACCTTCATAAGGATAAGCGGCTTGGAAAATGAATGAATAAATGACTAATAATTACCAAAAACATTCCCTTTCCCTATAAAGGATTAAATAATAATACTGTACTGCATTTTTTCACTTGTTACTGCATGCAACTGATGTCGATAATGACTAAACATACATTTATAATTCATAAATAATTAACTGAAAAATTAAGTAATATTGGCTAATTGATGACCTTCTGACCTCTCCAGGCACAATAGTGTACTCTGGTAGAATTAGGACTCAGTGCTGTAGTGTGAATTTTCACCCATTTGTACCAATTTTTTTTTTTTTTGTCCATAGTGTAAATCACATATCCACAATACTGAATAATAAGTACACATCAAAATGAAATAACAAGTGCAGTCTTTCTCTATATGGTTTTAAAACACTGGACTCAGAAAGGAAAAATCCAAAATGTTTCCAATGGCATGTGAACAATGACCAATACTAATGTGTCATGGTTATTATGAGCTATCATACAGGTTGTGCGTCAGTAAAATTAATTTGTTTTCCTGAACAGACCGCGCCTGTGCGTCACGTGAACACAACCAGCCACACTAAATGACACATGCATATGGCGGAAAACGCTCAGGTGACTTGAAGTTCCGCTCTGAGAACCCCAATTTGGCCAACTTTCATAACTGTTCGATATGCATGTGTAATACATCATTGGAAAGCTTAAAATCTCAATTTTCTGGGGGAATAAAAAATTTTGAACAGCAGGGCATTTAAAAAATAAAAAATAAACAGCAAAACCCTATCTGGAGGTGAGCGCACGCGAGAGCAGAATTACAGACGCCATGACTTTAATGAGATATTATCGCTTATTAACCTCTTTTCGATCCAAAAACTCCATGTAGCATGTATCACCGAGTATCAAGACACAGCTGTGAATGGCCACAGCTGGATTTTTATTTATCATCAAACATATCGGAGAAAATGCAACAGTAACAAAAAAGAAATACAAGCGATAGTTATGAGGTAGATATCCGTGACTTATTTACAGACAACATTTTTTTTTCGTTGTGCCTTCATTTGATTAAAAGTTTAAAATACAGTGCCTTGCAAAAGTATTCGGCCCCCTTGAACCTTGCAACCTTTCGCCACATTTCAGGCTTCAAACATAAAGATATAAAATTTTAATTTTTTGTCAAGAATCAACAACAAGTGGGACACAATCGTGAAGTGGAACAAAATTCATTGGATAATTTAAACTTTTTTAACAAATAAAAAAATGAAAAGTGGGGCGTGCAATATTATTTGGCCCCCTTGCGTTAATACTTTGTAGCGCCACCTTTTGCTCCAATTACAGCTGCAAGTCGCTTGGGGTATGTTTCTATCAGTTTTGCACATCGAGAGACTGACATTCTTGCCCATTCTTCCTTGCAAAACAGCTCGAGCTCAGTGAGGTTGGATGGAGAGTGTTTGTGAACAGCAGTCTTCAGCTCTTTCCACAGATTCTCGATTGGATTCAGGTCTGGACTTTGACTTGGCCATTCTAACACCTGGATACGTTTATTTTTGAACCATTCCATTGTAGATTTGGCTTTATGTTTTGGATCATTGTCCTGTTGGAAGATAAATCTCCGTCCCAGTCTCAGGTCTTGTGCAGATACCAACAGGTTTTCTTCCAGAATGTTCCTGTATTTGGCTGCATCCATCTTCCCGTCAATTTTAACCATCTTCCCTGTACCTGCTGAAGAAAAGCAGGCCCAAACCATGATGCTGCCACCACCATGTTTGACAGTGGGGATGGTGTGTTCAGGGTGATGAGCTGTGTTGCTTTTACGCCAAACATATCGTTTTGCATTGTGGCCAAAAAGTTCAATTTTGGTTTCATCTGACCAGAGCACCTTCTTCCACATGTTTGGTGTGTCTCCCAGGTGGCTTGTGGCAAACTTTAAACGAGACTTTTTATGGATATCTTTGAGAAATGGCTTTCTTCTTGCCACTCTTCCATAAAGGCCAGATTTGTGCAGTGTACGACTGATTGTTGTCCTATGGACAGACTCTCCCACATCAGCTGTAGATCTCTGCAGTTCATCCAGAGTGATCATGGGCCTCTTGGCTGCATCTCTGATCAGTTTTCTCCTTGTTTGAGAAGAAAGTTTGGAAGGACGGCCGTGTCTTGGTAGATTTGCAGTGGTCTGATGCTCCTTCTATTTCAATATGATGGCTTGCACAGTGCTCCTTGAGATGTTTAAAGCTTGGGAAATCTTTTTGTATCCAAATCCAGCTTTAAACTTCTCCACAACAGTATCTCGGACCTGCCTGGTGTGTTCCTTGGTTTTCATAATGCTCTCTGCACTTTAAACAGAACCCTGAGACTATCACAGAGCAGGTGCATTTATACGGAGACTTGATTACACACAGGTGGATTCTATTTATCATCATCGGTCATTTAGAACAACATTGGATCATTCAGAGATCCTCACTGAACTTCTGGAGTGAGTTTGCTGCACTGAAAGTAAAGGGGCCGAATAATATTGCACGCCCCACTTTTCAGTTTTTTATTTGTTAAAAAAGTTTAAATTATCCAATAAATGTTGTTCCTCTTCACGATTGTGTCCCACTTGTTGTTGATTCTTGACAAAAAAAATACATTTCATATCTTTATGTTTGAAGCCTGAAATGTGGCGAAAGGTTGCAACATTCAAGGGGGCCGAATACTTTTGCAAGGCACTGTATGCGAGTAAATAATATTTTTAAGTTTTTTTTTTTTTAACAAAATATTAGACATCAATTAATGATTCTAAGCTAAAAATGATATTTTGAACAATAAAAAATAAATAATATAAATAAATTAATTACCTTCGTTTTATGGCTGGGTTGAAACAAAAGCGGTTGCGCGACGTCCGTAAACGAGAGTTTCCAGGGTAAAACGCAGGGGTGAAAGTGGGCCAGGTATAAAATTCAGGGCCAGAACGCAGTTCCGGTATAAGATTCAGGGCCGGAATGCTGTTCCGGTACTTCCGGTGCTTTGATTCTAAAATATGACAGCAACTGTCAAAAGGCTATGTAAAAAAAAAAAAAGAAATGCTAACCTGCCACACATGCATTTCAGCTCCAAGAAGAAAACAATCTACCAACATCAGATTTACATACACAAATGTTAACAACAAGCATAATAAAGTGCTTATGTAGCATAATCCGTTTCCACCTATATTTATTATTGATTTTATTCCACGGACGGCATGGAGGTTTCCCCAGCTGCTGCAGTTATCTGAGTTTGACGATGATGAGTCACATCAATGTGCGAATGCACGCAGCAAAGCAAAACGCCTGGAATCATTTATCCGTTCAATTTGCTGACATACTGACATGTGATCAGCAGAGATGGTTAACTCTGATTGGTCATAATGTGCATGTTCTCTGGAACAGCAAAAAAAACAAAGCTTGTTGAATTGATGCAACAAAAAAAGGGCAATGCAGCATAAAATGCATCAAATCTTTAAGCGCAACAAAAGAGTTGAGGAGGCTTATTTATCATATTTAGTTTTATTTGCTCTGATGGTGAGGTTCAGATAATCTTAGCTGTCAATGTGCACTTTGGACTTCTATTTGTTCACTTATGTTCGGCTACTTATTCATTTCCTTATGATTTAAAAAGTCAATGTATGCGCGATCTTCAAAATATATTCACTCTGCATAATATAAGTCATCTGTACTTATTTTTCTGAATGTATGTTACTTATGTCTTTATTACATATATATATCAGGACTGTAAAACGATTAAAATTTTCAATCGAGTTAATCACAGCTTAAAAATTAATTAATCGTAATTAATCGCAATTCAAACCATCAATAAAATATGCCATATTTTTCTGTAAATTATTGTTGGAATGGAAAGATAAGACACAAGATGGATATATACATTCAACATACAGTACATAAGTACTGTATTTGTTTATTATAACAATAAATCATGAAGATGGCATTAACATTATTAACATTCTAAACAAAGCGATCCATGGATAGAAAGACTTGTAGTTCCTAAAAGATAAATGTTAGTAGAAGTTATGGAAATTTTATATGAAAACCCCTCTTAATGTTTTCGTTTTAATAAAATTTGTAAAATTTTCAATCAAAAAATAAACTAGTTGCTCGCCATTGTTGATGTCAATAATTACACAATGCTCATGGTGCTGAAACCCATAAAATCAGTCGCACCCAAGCACCAGCAGAGGGTGACAAAACACCAAAAAACACAAGAAACAAGTGAACATGACACGGTGCTGTCGTTTTAATCTGTTTGAGCGGGGCATGTGAGTTAAATGCGTCAAATATTTTAAGTTATATATATATATATATATATATATATATATATATATATACATATATATATATATATATAAAAGAAAATGTTTAGATTAACTTCAATTTTAATATATACTGTATTCTATGTTCTTAAGTATTTAAAATTAAGATTAAGTATGTGACGATATGAGGGAAAATAAAAATTAGGAGATGGAGGTTGGGGTTATTGCTGTTTTTGTTAACTTTTATTTTGCAAATAATGAAAAAATACAATTTTGAATGAAAAATAAATAAATATTTCTGGCTCGGGGAGTTTCGGCAAGAAATTTTAGCCACTTTCACCCCTGGTAAAACGGACAAATTAAAAATAGTTTGGGGGCATGAATCTGCTATGGCAGCATATAGACATATTGTTTTATCAAACTCAACAGTTGTTTTGGCTTAAAAAATACAGCAGTTTCTTTTAAAGAGGAGTGCAAGAGCAGAAACAGCTTTTTCAGTCTTGTCTGTGTTTTCCGCCATATGGTCGTGTTGCTCTTTTTCGCCAGCAGGTGACGCAAGAACGCAGATGCGGCAGTTTTGTGGGAGAAATGGCTCAATTATCGTCACCGGGGCGACACCCTCGTCTCCTCCCGCCCCTGCGGTGCGACACGCCCCGGGCTTCTGCCTTTGACAAAGCCTTTATTTTGGTAGGAGCACATGGCAGCGAGACCTCATCCGTGTGAGGACGTCGGCGAGCAGTCACAGGTGGAGTTAGTGTTGACGCTTGGTAGTGTTATTTAGAACTATCCGCTCAAATTTAGTTCGGGACTTGCTTGTTTGTGCAAATAGTCAACAGGTGGACACGGCGAACCCTAACTCTGAAAGGTAGCGCTAATCTAGGTGAGTAAACGTTCCGCCTTTACCTGAACGTTCGCGACATGCAACAATAAAGTACATATGTCAGCTTGTCTTTAAATTCCGATTTGATTTTAAATAAAGAAATAAATATAAATATATAACTAATGTAGACTGGTGCCGTTTTTCTGTATTTTGACACGTGCTCTCTGTTAATGAAGAAGCGAGATATAATAAGTCATGCATGCAAAAACGGTTCCTTATGAATTTTAATAAATAAACACAAAAAACACACCGTTGTCCACGCAAGGTGCACCGTAGCCCCCTAGCTCTTAAGAATGAGCGCGAGTACTAGGGTGGCCATACATCTTGGATTATGGAGGATATTTCTGCATTTAAATGCCTCATGATGCTCAACCTCCAGCAGTACTCTTACTTTTCCTCATTTTCGGAATTGGACCTGAACGCAACACACTCCAGTGTGTTCGTATGTGCTCGCTGCATTAAGAGCAGGTACAGTTATGAAATGTTAAGCACTTAGGAAAGTTATATTTTACCTTCAAGCAACACTGGGTAACTTTTCAACCATCACAAAATATTTTCATAACGTTTGTGATGATATGTCAACTGACAAATAGTTGAATGACACCTCTTTTATATCTCGAGGAGGTCTGTATTGCTTTCACATGCAGGCAGTAATTAACTTTGAGGAGGCCACTCAAAAAAACTACAAATGTGCTGACTGCTTTACGGCATACGTCACTTCCCCTTTTCCCCATTCGTTATAAAGACAAGTTGATGCGAACGCTTTCGCTCGAAGTCCGCAAAGATAGCAGTGCAACAAAAGAGACGTAAAGCTTTGTCTGAGTAGACAAAAAGAAAAAGGGAGGCTACCAGGATAAAAAGACACTCAAGAATGAACATTAGCCCAGCTTTCACTCGCTGGAGGGCGGGTCGGGGAAAACGGTACAAAATCAAACAATTCTTATTTTCAACATTCTCATATGCTATTGTTTAGCCACAACTGAATTCATTACCTCACTACTATTCATCCTTCACACAGCCACTAGAAACAGAAATGTTGTTAAATCCATTTGCAGATGACCGGGAGATCAGGATTTTAATTTCTGACACTTTGTGCTAGACCTCATGGGAAACGCAGTCTTCTTAAGGCAAAACACTACATCTTTTGCCCACCTTCGTCGGTCAAATAGAACAAAACTGAAAAAGTTACCTAGTGTTGCTTTAGCATCTGATATGCTATCAACTTGTAGGCTATTAGTGTAGGGTGTAGCCTGCTTTTCGCATGTTGTCAGGCGAAATAGACTGCAGAATCCTAACCCTTGTAATGATAAGCAATATGGAAAATGATTATCATCAGGTAGAAAATTGCACTGTTGTGCGGAGATTTTTCTTTCACTAAATACCCCAAAGTGTCCTCATTCGTGGTGTTGTGGATAAAGCCACCTTAGCACTACCTATTATAACCATTAGGCAGTGAAAATGATTTGTGAAGGCCCTGGAACTGAACCAGGTGCAGGGATTATAAATGGCAGTATTTGACACATTCAACACTTAACTCATTAGTTGGCACTGACGGCAACAAATGAACCAGTTTCTTTAAATATGAGCTGTTTTTTTTGGTGACCACACAGTAACTTTGGCATATTGCCATTAACAATACTGAAAATATGCAAACCCATCAACAACCTTCCTGCTGTTCAAACGGCTTTAATGGTTTTCATGAATTAACTCGTTGGCTGCAATTGACAGCGACAGACGTCCAATGCATTTTGACTGGGAGGGGCACGCATCGATCGAACCATCGCCGTCAGGCCTCCCAGGCAAAATGGACTGGACGTCTCTTGTCGTCAGTGGCACTGAAAGATGATCCTTCAATGCTCGCCATCCGAGTTCAAAATGATTTGATGTCTGTCTAGCCGTGAATGTCAGTGAATGAGTTTTAACATGTTCTCTCCTCATTCTAATAACGCTGATGATAGGAACTCTGAATTGGCAAGCAGTTCAAATGGGCTCACCCTAGTCGCCCTTTCTCTTTCCTTACAAAAGTGTCTAGACATGACAGCACCTCAGCAGCTCTTATTTGGAAATGAACTGTTTGACTGTGCAGAAGGCAAAGAGTCACTCACCAAAACTACAAAAACAGGCAGGTTGTTGTGGCTTTCCTCAGGCTGGAACCTACATGCTAGGAGGAAGTCAGTTTTATCAGTACAGATTTGAACGATCAAAGTTTCTTCTCATGTATAGCTGAGGTTTGTTTTTCTTCCTCACCACATGGCTTTTCCCAAAAAAGGGCACATCGCGTAATGCCAATGATGTTTCCACCACTTCAAAAAGCTTTTTGCTCACCCAGCACCAATCGTGACTGAATGGGCCTAGTGTCCCCTCTGATGCTGGATCTTTCGAAAGGGCTCATGTATTGAACAAAGTGAGGAGGGCAGAATATGTGCAGAGGATGTGGTGAACCAGTCATACTGCTGAGCAGTACAAAGTGGAGCCTATGCCAAGTGAAGAGTCATACGAAGAGTTAGTACAAAGTAGAACTAACACTTATGCCATAGTTGAAGTTGAATAGTAGAGAGCAGAACCAAATGATGATTGCAATATTTTGCACTATGGCATGCTTTTACTGTGATACCAGGGCGTAGCCCGCATACATCACAGGTATGCCTGTGATTATTCTGGATGGCATTAGTGATAAAGGGCATAGTAAACGTGTGAGGAACACCTAAGCCAACACCCTCTCTAGACTTGATTTGTTATTGTTTGATTTAGTCCCATCTCCCTGGCAACTGCTGCTAAATATGACTGTGGGGGTGTGATGAACGAATAAAATGAATGTTATTTCTCGCAGTCTAGGGAGAGGCTTACATTCCTCTTGTTTTATTCAGCGGGTGTGTAGTTGCAGGTAGGTTTTGACCTGTTGCAGTGCTACGCGGCACACTGCATTGCTGTCAAAGCCCTGACAGGCTTCCATGTCGAGTATGTAGCATCTGTTATGTTCATCAGCTATGCTTTCGGGGTGTTATTCCTACCCAATGGATTTTCGTCCTAACATAAAGAAACAGCTTCATTCAGTGAGAGAAGTGTTGATGTAGGTGTCTGCGATTTGCTGCCTTGCATTTAAATGTGTAAAGTATATTTTACAAATGTCTGCTGAGACACTCTGCTGTTCATTTTTCGGAGTGTCCGCTTTTCCCTACATCAGCCTACAACATAGATTTATGTCGCACAACACAAATATTTTGAATTATTATTTTCTCAAATCAATGATTGGTTTATATTAGGGCTGTCAAAATTATAGCGTTAACGGGCGGTAATTAATTTTTTAAAACAATCACGTTAAAATATTTGACGCATTTAACGTACATGCCCCGCTCAAACAGATTAAAATGACAGCACAGTGTCATATCCACGTGTTACTTGTGTTTTTTGGTGTTTTGTCGCCCTCTACTGGCGCTTGGGTGCGACTGATTTTATGGGTTTCAGCACCATGAGCATCGTGTAATTATTCACATCAACAATGGTGAGCTACTACTTTATTTTTTTGAGTGAAAATTTTACAAATTTTATTAAAACGAAAACATTAAGAGGGGTTTTAATATAAAATTTCTATAACTTGTACTAACATTTATCTTTTAAGAACTACAAGTCTATCCATGGATCGCTTTATTATTTTTAGAATGTTAATGTTAATGTCATCTTGTTGATTTATTGTTATAATAATAAACAAATACAGTACTTATGTACAGTATGTTGAATGTATAAATCGTCTTGTGTCTTATCTTTCCATTCAAACAATAAGTTACAGAAAAATATGGCATATTTTATAGATGTTTGAATTCCGATTAATTACGATTAATTTTTAAGCTGTAATTAACTCGATTAAAAATGTTAATTGTTTGACAGCCCTAGTTTATGTATGCACTTCTTTGAATTTTCACTTTTTATGTAAAAAGTTCTGTATTTTAAATATTATTATTATTTTAACTGTCTATACTATTTTTATTCAAGAAAAAGACCTAGTATACATGATGACCGTCATGTGAAAGATGTTTGCTCGGATCTAAATATGCAAATCAGAAATTTCTTTGAAGTGTCATACCAGAGAAAATGTTTAAACACAAAAAATGACACCGCTTGCAATTACAGCCATTTTGCCAAAAGTGATGTCAGTCACGCCACATGCGTGCAGACATATACGCGGAAACAAAATAGCTACAAAAATAGGAACACATTTTTTTATAGTTAATGTACCTGTGCAATTTAGCTTTCTTTCCCCATTCACTTCCTGGAGCCATTAAAGCTTGTTTTCAGCAGACACGCATACTGCAGTGGGTAGCCAGTGCATGACAATGTGAAATACTCACATTAGATTGGCTAAAATAGTACTGGCATTTGAAAATGTATGACAACATGTCTGCTTCCTGGTAATAAAGGCTTTTATTGACATTTTTCTCAACTGTTACACATCATAAAAATGAATTTTATTTTTTTTTTCCAAAATTGTGAAATAACATTCTTTCTGCTCATATGCACTGGATCAAAGCCTTGGCTTGCGCTTCAATACATAGGATGTTTTATTATTCAAGGCTGTCAAACGATTAAAAATTTTAATCGAGTTAATCACAGCTCAAAAATTAATTAATCGCAATTCAAACCATCTCTAAAATATGCCATATTTTTCTGTAAATTATTGTTGGAATGGAAAGATAAGACACAAGACGGACATAAACATTCAACATACTGTACATAAGTACTGCATTTGTTTATTATAACAATAAATCCACAAGATGGCATTAACATTAGTAACATTCTTTCTGTTAAGGGGATCCACAGATAGAAAGACTTGTAGTTCTTAAAAGATAAATTTGATAAATTTTAATTTTATATTAACCCTTTAAGGTCTGGGCCTATTTTGTCTGATTTTGCATGCCTTTGAAGTTGCCTTTATATTTCAAAGAAAGAATTGTTTACGATGGCCTGGTTTGGTCCCTTTTTTTGTGACACCTTGAACTTCATGTCCAAACTGTTGTTTCCGTCTCTGACCAATTATAAATCATCATTTTGGGCCCAAAAAGACCAAAAATTCCACAATCGTTTTGTCAAAATTTTTAATTTTGATGTCCAATTGACAACCAAACATGCGTAACGAACCGTTTTGAAACTTTGTAATAGTTATTCAACATGTTAGGATGAACTTTCAACCAAAAAAATTTAGAATAAATAGTCTTATATTTGAAAATTCAACATAAACAACAGGTATAGCATAGGCGTTTTTTGCCTTTATACATGCTCTAGTCAAAACAGGTTATATACAGCAGACCGAACAGTGAAAAAATATATACCATCTAACACAAAAAGTGTTTAGAGACCATCTCTTTATGAGTTTAGGTATTGCGGCCCATCACCTGATGAAAACTATATACACACAATCAAGCTTCTTGAACACACATTTATATACACAAATTGAGAAGACTGATTGTGGGAAAAAATGTATATATATATATAACATTGGGGGGGAAAAAGTATTTTCAAAAATATTTACAATAAACAAGTTAAATTTTTTTCAGGCATGGCACTCCAAAAAGCAGTTTCGTCCTGGAATTCGAAACAGGGCGACATCACACAGCCCACACTTCCATGGGGTGTTGGTCCTCTTTCCACCCTTCCATTTTCATTTCACTTTACTTTCATTGTCACTATAAATGTACATGAAAAAAAGTCAGTATTTATGAAAATAATAAAGTATAAAATAAAAATATATACAGCAATAAATAATAATGGAAATCTATATGTATGACAATAGAAAGAATACCATAGCTGAATATGTGCTACATCCCTAATCTTCATATAGAAAGAAGATCACCACAATTATAAATTCCTGCCTTGGATACACACAGTTCACGTACGACTTTGATCTGATATGCACATTTTATTATTATATACACAAACACACACTTATATTGCATCAAAATTAACTTTGTCATGCAATATCAAAAGAAACTTTCAAAAGAAACTTTTTCCAGCCTAAAAAAAAAAAAAAAGTGAGTTTGCTTACCTCTGCTCGTCGATGGCGTCACCCACGTGTTCAAATACGTCACTATCTTCACTCGAGGACTCTTCCGAAGAAGACGATGATGACGAATTTGGACCATCCTCTTCCTCAAGTTGATCAAATAGCACAATTGCTTGCGCTAAATTTAGTTTTCCGTTCATTCTCAAAGTCACACAAAGTCGCTGCTCGATCCAAACGGCCGTCGGCTCGCCACCTCGCTGCTTCAGAACACTCCTCCCTCTCGTTCGGTGGAACCTCGCATGGCAGTTATATTTATTTAAAAAACGTATTTTGTGCTTCCACTGTGACTTCGAAAGGGTTCGTTTGAATTGTGGTTTTTTCATGGAGCTTCCGTTTTGAAAAAGGACAAGAAATGATGGAAATATAGACACAAACAAATGATCCATGCAGCGTTTTAATGTTTTTTTGAGAGGACAATAAAACTATAAAACTTAAATGACAATATCTCACGTTTTAATTGGTCGATTGACTTCAAATAATGAGAGTAAACCGCAACTTCCGCACTTTAAAACGAGACCAACCAACGGCATGTGGGTGACGTATTTAAAACGTGAGGGCGCTTCAAAGACGACGTGCGCTGAGGACGCGCCGGCGCGTCCTTCGACTCTCAAGGGTTAAGAAAAAGAACGTCTCCTGCTCGGTCCGCCCAGATGCATGATGGGAAGTTGGGCAACCATGACTGTCAGTGGTGGCTGCAAATGGTATACAATATGTTCTGCATTGTGTTCAATTAGGCGTGTTAAGAAAAAAATGGTCTCCTGCTCCGCTCAAATGCATGATGGGAAGTTGGGCACCCATGACTGTCAGTAGTGGCTGCAAATGGTATTCAATATGTTCTGCGTTGTGTTCAATTAAGCGTGTTAAGGAAAAGATAGTCTTTTTCTCCGCCCAAATGCATGATGGGAAGTTGGGCATTCATGACTGTTAGTTGTGGCTGTCAAAGCTTAAGCCAATAAAAGGCGCGGTCCAATGAACGCCTGTGTCCACTCGCATTTCTCTGCCATTTCGCTCTCAATGTGCTAAAACGGCGTCATTGTAAACTGTTTGAGGCAACGCATAACGGGGTAATTCTGTGCATGTGTTAATTGTGTAAATTATTGTAACGTGATTAATTTAAAAAATTAATTACCGCCCATTAATGCGATAAATTTGACAGCCCTACAATGTTTACCAACTAAAATGCATAAAAAATAAATACAAGGACTTGCATATCTTTTTAAACCTATATGCAATTGAACTCACTACAACGGCAAGATATACTGGTACAGTATGGCACTTTAAAGCTCAAAGATTGATAATATCGTCTCATTTAGAATTTGATAGGAAAGGGGATAAATGATATGATCAAACAAAGGTGGGATGTTGGGGTTGTGGGGGTTTGAGGAAATGCAAATTCCAACTCTTGAGCAACAGAGGTTGTACATCTAGGAAGAATCTGAAACGGTAACTCTACCAACAAAGAGGTAACAATTAGTCCTTGCTCAACGAGTGTTATTACAAGGAAAGGTGATGTTGCATAGTAGAAACATGCCCCTGTCCCAGATTTTTGGGAATGTGTTGCAGGCATTAAATTTTAAATGAGCGAATTTAAGACACACCAAAAAAAAAAACCTCAACACTTCAGGAAAGCTTGCAAAATCTTCTTAATTTTACTACATAAAAGCAAATTCTGCATTTTTCTATATACAATCACAATTTATTTATGTTGAATTCCGATGTCACTATTGCCTCAGCATGTCTTGCTGGCTATTTGGCCCTCGTCGTTTTTAGATGAAATGTTACACAAAATAAAACGCGTAAAAATCGATTTTTTTTTTTTTTTAATGATTTTCGAAACGTCTAAATGACTAGTTTTTTTGTGTGCCAAAAACGGGCAGTTGACCGAAAATTACCTGATTATTTGAAGGTAAAGTTACGCTATTCTGTATGGATACAAAATCCAACATGGCGACCATCACAAAACAAAGAGCTTTTTAAGTTACAAATTCTTGTAAATAAATGTGTAATTCCCGGAATGTTTATAGATATGAACGTAAATCAGTCTAGATTCTTTGTTAAAAGCAAAAAACTGGGCCATTGTCATTCAATTTACGTAAATATTTCAACCTAAATTTACGCTATTTTTTATTTTTTTCCCCTATTTTTTCCACGTTTCAAAGTGCATGCATGGTGCTATTTTATATTTTATGTAGACACTCCTGTCTGGTTGTATGTGTCACCGTTTTGCATGGGGCCGCGCCGCACGACGCAATCCATCCCCCTCGTCCAGGTCAGGACTCGTACCTGCACCACACGACGTGTCCAGCACGGCAGGCGTGTGCACTGACTACTAAACCAAAAGCCCAGGCTAGCAGCTTTGGCTGCCAGCGCAACCTCTTGAAGGCATCTGGAGGGAGGTTTCTATCCACCGCTCATAATGGACGCGCGTTTGAGTTTATTGCAGTGAAAGCTTCCTGATGCTCTGCGTGGCCCGGCCCCCTACGGGAAGCCGTGGCACAATGTCTGGAGGAGCTGTCTCGTCAACTGATAGTGAAATAAAGAATACGTATTGTATTTTTATTTAATTATTGCACACAACCCGACTTCATTGGAGTTGGTGTTTTATAATTCATCTCAAAATTGTTGAATAGTATTGCTAGACCTGCCTATAAAGGTCTGTATAAAAGTTTGGTCCTTATTCCTTACCCATCTTCCTTAACCACACTGTTTGCACTAAGATACAGGACCCAAAAAGTTATTCCCATCAAACTCTGGTGCATACGCAGGGTGGAGAGCCCACAATTGGACAAATGGCTTGTTTTAAGAAGGGGTAGAGGCCGAATATGAACCTACAACTACCAAGAAAAAGAAAGCTGTTTAAGAGACGATATCAACATGTCTATTTAAGCTACGGTATTGGTGCTAGAGGAGATTAGCACACAGTAACACCCCCCTCAAAATCTGATTAATTTGAGGCGACAGGCTGGGAAATGAGGCAAATAAGACATCAAAACGTCTTGTGCACCGTGGGCCCAATCATCCGGCATGAAAGGACAAGCCTTTAGAGTTTTATGATTGTGGGGTGGGGACTACCCCAAGATTGGACTGACTCCTAGAAGAGAAACAAACACATGCATTCCACTAGAATAGTTACAGTACATTCAGCATAAAGCATCTTAGTTTTGGATTTATTATTTTTCCAGCAGTCTATATCAAATCAAAGGAAGAATGCATGCATTATCATCCCTAAAACTCTTGCCAATTACACATTCATCTACAGACTTGTGCTAGCAAGTTTAACTCATTCTGCACCTATTGCAGGTCCCAGCAAATACAAGTTTAGTGTTGCGTTTCCCTTATGTTGGTGTTGGATGTCAGCCAAACTGACTCCGAACGATATACTCTGGTGTAAATACTTCATTTTCATTCATCTGCCTTTTGCCGTAGTTGCCGTGAAATATTTGGCTCCGAACACTGTGTATGAATAGAGAATGTTCATATTCACATGAACAGGCTGTTTTCAAATCAAGTTGAAGTCATATTTGTAGAACCCTGGAGGTTCTCTCTGCATGTTGAAGCAGACATTTAAATTTCAAATTTCAAATAGGCTCGCTGTTCGCCCTTGCGTTGCTTCCATATGTTGGCTCACAATAGTGACAAAATGACTTTACACATAGCAACTGAGGATTTATTTGACTGAAAATATTCTCCTATACATTAATAGAGCCAAGTGATGACCTCAGACCAACATAGTTTAACCTTAACACACTTTGAAGCACTTTGAATTGCCTTGTGTTGAATTGTGCTATATAAATAAATTTGCCTTGCCTTGCCTTAACATGTGCTGGAAAATATAAATCATTTCTTATAATAGACTTGTGTCTATTATTATTAATAGGGCTGTCAAACGATTAACATTTTTAATTGAGTTAATCACAGCTTAAAAATAATCGTAATTAATTGTAATTCAAACCATCTCTAAAATATTATATTTTTCTGTAAATTATTGTTGGAATGGAAAGGTAAGACACAAGACGGATATATACATTCAACAGACTGTACATAAGTACTGTATTTGTTTGTTATAACAATAAATCCACAAGATGGCATTAAAATGATTGAAAGGGATCCACGGATAGAAAGACTTGTAGTTCTTAAAAGATAAATGTTAGTACAAGTCATAGTAATTTTATATTAAAACCCCTCAATGTTTTCATTTTAATAAAATTTGTAAAATTTTCACTCAAAAAATAAACTAGTAGCTCGCCATTGTTGACGTCGCCGAGCGGTGATGTCACATGGGTTTCCTGCCGTTCTTCCACAGTGTCTTTAACTACGTAGGGTAGTGATTGAAATACACTACAAGGTGTCAATGGCGAGTTTTAAATTACCTAGAAATCGAGCCAATGTGTGTGTTATGTCCCTCGACTGACGCCGTGGTTCCCTGTTTACCGGTCCATACATTGTACACGGTCATTTGAGTGCTGGCTTCACAACGTACGAGACCTCTGATAGTTTGTATATTGTGACTAAATATTGCCATCCAGTGTATTTGTTGAGCTAAACGAAATGTTTGAATAGAGTTTGATCAAAGTCTGAGTAAGTTTTATGTTTATTTTGCATAGCTATTTTGATTGGGAATGATTTTTTTTTTGGAGAGAGATAGGGATATTATTTTTGTTGTGCTTTAACTAAATGATACTTATGTAGAGATGGGGATATTATTTTTGTTGTGCTTTCACTAAATGATACTTATGTTTGTTGTGAAGGAGTTGCCGAAGCTTATGCCAATAAACAGCGCGGTCCAATGAACACCCGTGTCCACTCGCCTTTTAGCTGCCTCTTAGCTCTCAATGTGCAAAAAGCGGTGTCATTGTAATCTGTTTGAGGCAATGCATGAGCGGGTCATTCCGCGCATGCGTTAAATGTGTCAAATATTTTAACGTGATTAATTTAAAAAATTAATTACCGCCCGTTAACGCGATAAATCTGACAGCGCTAATTATTAACAACAATAACATCTATTATGAAAACTATGTAATGGACATCTCATTTTTACTATCATGTACCAATCTGATATTATTATGCATAGAGTTAATTTATGGGTAAAAAGCAACTTTAAATCCTTACCCTAAATTCAGTAAACTCTATTTTATCTTAACACCTAGATTAAATAATCGCTTACACCTTGAAGAGATGCCTCTTCCAATAAACCTTGGATGTACATGTTTCATATTTGTACAATTGTAGGTGCAAATGAATATGAAAGGTTAAAAACAATTCAGTTTCCTTGCAGTTCTTCAGAACATAATTTTACCCATTTCTATTTTCCACAATGCAGCCCAGCTGATGCTGAACACTAAGCCAAATGGTGATTTCATGAGAAGAATTCCTCCTATTGTTTGAATGTGTTGAATTGAGTCCAGAGTATTGCGGCAGCATAGGCTAAACGCTACCAGAATACAAGTCCCCTTTTATGAATTTGCTTTTTATCTGACTGAACCGATAGCGCTTGGTGTGAAAGCTGTATCCTCAAACACTTCAGCACTTTTCCATATGCAAGTGTAATTTGAAGCTAGGTTCAGCTACGGGTGCAAGGTTTTTCTTCTGTTTTAATAGCTCTTACTGTGACAATATGCACCACTTGCTTTTTTACAATGCTAATGCTGGTGCTTGCACAGTTCAAGGTCGATAATAGCCGTTTATGCTCAAAGTTTGTGGGTTTCTTGGAACTATAGTTGTGAGTCCTCTTCTCCCTGTTGTAGTCTGAATAGCTCCAATTAAATAGCCTTGGTAATGGCGAGTCTAGTAATTCTGCGAATTGCTTCCTGAACTGGGTCTGCATTGCTCATCTTGGATAAGTATTTTAATATGTGAACAATCAAATGTGCTCCGGTAATGTGGGGAAAATTTGAGAAATGCAATCTGCATCACTTGAGTGGAAGCTTAGCAGACAGTTCCCTAATTTGCTCCTCATTTTCTTTGAAGGTTTAATGGAGAGCCTGAAGATAAACAGTACATCATATTCTCTGAAGCAGTAATGGAGTTTATGCGTTTGCCTCACTTCGAGTTCCTGAAAGTGTCGGGTTAAATAATTTATACAACACATGGTTAATGTGTATGTTACTGAGACATTATTGATGGAGAACACCCTTGATATGCGTTAGGATTTGATACATAAGATGAGACAAACTTGGACTGGAACAAAATTATAATATATATTTTGAGGAGCATACATATTGGGCTGTTATACACTGCTGGCCAATAGTATTGGCACCCCTGCAATTCTGTCAGATATTGCTCAATTTCTCCCAGAAAATGATTGAATTTACAAATGCATTGGTACTAATATCTTCATTCATTTTGCTTGGAATGAAAAAAAATATTGGCACCCTCAGCCTAACACTTGGTAGCACAACTTTTAGAAAAAATAACTGCGAACAACCGCTTCTGGTATCCATCAATGAGTTTCTTACAATGTTCTGCTGGAATTTTAGACCATTCTTCTTTGGCCAACGGCTCCAGATCTCTGAGATTTGAAAGGTGCCTTCTGCAATTTGCCATTTTCCAGATCCCTCCACAGGTGTTCTATGGGATTCAGGTCTGGACTCATTGCTGGCCATTTTACAAGTCTCCAGTCTTCTCTCAAACCATTTTCTAGTGCTTTTTGAAGTGTGTTTTGGGTCATTGTCCTGTCGGAAGACCCATGACCTCTGAGGGAGACGCAGCTTTCTCACACTGGGCCCTACATTATACTGCAAAATTTGTTGGTAATCTTCAGACTTCATAATGCCATGCACACGGTCAAGCAGTCCAGTGCCAGAGGTAGCAAAGCAACCCCAAAATATCAGGGAACCTCTGCCATGTTTGACTGTGGGGACAGTGTTCTTTTCTTTAAAGGCCTCGTTTTTTCCCTCTAAACTCTATGGTGATTGTCCCAAAAAGGTCTTCTTTTGTCTCGTCTGACCAGAGAACATTCTTCCAAAACGTTTTTGGCTTTCTTGAATAAGTTTTGGCAAACTCCAGCCTGGCTTTTTTATGTCTCTGGGTCAGAAGTGGGGTCTTCTTGGGTATCCTACCATAGAATCCCTTTTCATTCATACGCCGACAGGTAGTAAGGGTTGACACTGTTGTACCCTTGGACAGCAGGACAGCTTGAATTTATTTGGATGTTAGTCGAGGTTCTTTATCCACCATCCACACAATTTTTCGTTGAAATTTCTCGTCAATTTTTCTTTTCGTCCACATCTAGGGAGCTTAGCCACAATGCAATGGGCTCTACACTTATTGATGACACTGCGCATGGTAGACAGAGGAACATTCAGGCTTTGGAGATGGACTTGTGGTCTTGAGACTGTCCATGTTTCCTCACAATTTTGCTTCTCAAGTCCTCAGATAGTTCTTTGGTCTTCTTTTTTTCTTTCCCCATGCTCAATGTGGTACACACAATGACACGGGACAGTGGTTGAGTCAACTTTAATCCATTTTAACTGGCTGCAAGTGTGATTTAGTTATTGCCACCACATGTTATGTGCTACAGGTAAGCAACAGGTGCTGTTAATTACACAAATTAGAGAAGTATCACATGATTTTTCAAAGGGTGCCAATACTTTGGTCTGGCCCATTTTTGGAGTTTTTTGTACAAGGATAATGATTTTTTTCCCCCCTATTCTCTTCTGTGTTTTTTCATTGCAAGCAAAATAAATGAAGATATTTCTACCAAAGCATTTGTAATTGCAATCATTTTGTGGGAGAAATTGAGCATTATCTGACAGAATTGCAGGGGTGCCAATACTTTTGGCCGGCAGCGTAAGGAAATTAACTTACCCGTGTCCCTTAAATTAAAATGTATTACTATTTTTTATTTATCTTTGCAAAGTGTACCTATTCGTACTGTATAAACCAGCCTACCACACAACATGCCCGCAAATGCAACCTCAGGTCAATAAAGTTACAGGGCTACTGTATATTAAATTTAACGCACTCCAGTCCTTTGACAACATGCAGTTATTTTCCTTGTCTCAAATGTCCATTCAGATTTATTGAAACAATTTGCCTTTGCAGGTGCTTGAATAATGTTAGTCATGTGTTCCTAGTTCAATTCTAGATTCCTACCATTCCTGTTTGATGTGGTTATGCAGTTCATGTCAAAGTGATTTAAGTCTAGTGAAACTGAAAGTGGTAGATGAAAGCGCATTTCTATGTTCGGTGTCTTCACTTTGATTTTTATTGTCAAGTCATATAATCTGATATTCACTGTTAAAACATTTAAGTACATATGCATCTGTGTCTCTGACATTTGCTAAAATTGTCTTTGTTTTGATTATAGGTTCTCAAGCGTGTGTGCCAGCCTGATCAATGGCACTGACTGTAAGCCTGATCGGTCCATCGCCATGGGGCTTCAGAATAGTTGGAGGAAGGGACTTCAAAAAGGCCATAACAGTATCTAAGGTATTTGTCCAGACCCGCCCTGCTGTTGAACCTCTTCTTGCGTTATCAAATCGTATCCTCTGTTTTTGTCAAAACACAGACTGTAATAGAATGCCATGTAAAGTCAATTTCCTCCTCACTACGTCCCTTTTCTTGTCTTTGTTTGCATCCACAGGCTGCCTCATACCTATTTCCTTGCATGCCAAACCCATTAGAACAGAATGGAAGTAGATTACATTAGAAGGAAACCACTGATTACAGTTACAGTGGAAGTTGAGGTGGAAGGGTAGGTGTTCCTGGTCTGAAGAGCATAGCTGAATATGTTTAAGTATGGATTCGCTTTTCGCCCCTCAATAACATGCACGTACCGCATATAACAGTAGTTTTTACATAAATCTGGTGTTTTGCATATCTGCCCCCCAGTGTTTAGACTGCTCTGCACACTGCGTATCCTGCGCCCACGTCATTGTCTTTATTCACAAACCCTGCAGCTCTTTAGCACACAGAGTATAAATTTGTTAGAAACTTGTGGCAGAAGCGATGCTTACAATGCTCGGAGTTTCAATCCCCCTTGACTCCCAAAACATTTATTTGCCCTCTTGGAAAGTTGTGTGTGGCTTTACATAAATATTGTGCTCTAGGTCTGATTTTGTTCCCACTGACCAGTCGTCAACAACACCAATGTTTTCTCTTGTCTGAAATATCAAACATTTTCTCTGAAGTCTTAAACAGAATTGTGGTGAGAAATGCATTCAGGAAATGATTGGTAATGACCAGTCTGATTAATGGCCGACATTACTACAGTGGTGTGAAAAAGTATCTGAACCTTTTGGAATTTCTCACATTTCTGCATTAAATCTCCATAAAATGTAATCTGATCTTTGTTAAAATCACACAGATGAAAAAACTGTCTGCTTTAACTAAAACCACCCAAACATATATAGGTTTTCATATTTTAATGAGGATAGTACGCAAACAATGACAGAAGAGGGGAAAAATAACTAGGTAAACCATCACATTTAATATTTTGTGCCCCCCTCCCTTTGGCAGCAATAACTTCAACCAGACACTTCCTGTAGCTGCAGATCAGTCTGGCACATCGATCAGGACTAATCTTGGCCCATTCTTCTCTATAAAACTGCTGTAGTTAAGTCAGATTCCTGGATGTCTGTCATGAATCGCCATCTTGATGTCATGCCACAGCATCTCAATGGTATTCAAGTCTGGACTTTGACTTGGCCACTCCAGAAAGTGTATTTTGTTCTTTTGAAACCATTCTGAAGTCGATTTACTTCTGTGTTTTGGATCATTGTCTTGTTGCAGCATCCATTGTCATTTTAGCTTCAACTGTCTGACAGACGCTCTCAAGTTTTCCTGCAAAACATCCTGATAAACTTATGAATTCATTCTTTCATTAATGATTTCAAGTTGTCCAGGCCCTGAGGCAGCAAAACATCCCCAAATAATTGATGCTCTCCCCACCTTGCTTCACGGTGGGGATGAGGCGTTAATGTTGGTGAGCTGTTCCATTTTTTTCCTCCACACATAACATTGTGTGTTACTCCCAAATAATTCAACTTTGGTTTCATCAGTCCACAAAATATTTTGTCAAAACTTCTGTGGAGTGTCCAAGTGCCTTTTTGCAAACATTAAACCAGCAACAATGTTTTTTTTTAGACAGCAGTGGCTTCCTCCGTGGAGTCCTCCCATGAACCACCATTCTTGGCCATAGCTTTACATATATTTGATGTGTGCACAGAGATATTGGACTGTGCCAGGAATTTATGTAAGTCTTTAGCAGACACTCTAGGGTTCATTTTTGCCTTTCTGAGTATTCTGTGCTGAACTCTTGGTGTCATCGAAGATAGACTGCCACCCCTTGTGAGAGAAGCAACGGTGCCAAACTCTCTCCATTTGTAGACAACTTCTCTGACTGTTGATTGATGAACATCCAGACTTTTAGAGATGGTTTTGTAGCCTTTCCCAGCTTTATACAAATCAACAATCCTTGATCGCAGGTCTCCAGACAGCTGTTTTGACTGAGCCATGATGCACATCAAACAATGCTTCTCATCAGGGCAATTCTTACGAGGTGTGTGTTTAATAGTGAGCAGGGCAGCTTTAAACAACTTATCAGTGATTTGGCATACACCTGACTTAAATTGTTTGGTAAAGATTGGTTTCAACTGCTCTTTAAGTCTCCTTAGGAAGAGAGTTCACTTATTTTTCCCCCTTCTGTCATTGTTTGCATGCTATCGTCGTTAAAATATGAAAACCTATAAATGTTTGGGTGGCTTTAGTTAAAGCAGACACTGTTTTTACATCTGTGTGATTTTGACAAAGATCTGATCACATTTGATGGCGATTTTATGCAGAAATGTGACAAATTCCAAAAGGTTCAGATACTTTTTCATACCACACTACACAACCCCATCTGTAGTCTAGAAGCCATCAGGCTCAGGTGGTTAATCTGCTGTCACTTGACATTGTCGTGGATGCACTGTTTTTATTCATCTTGGCCTGAGTAATAGTGATTTCTTGTTTCACATGGGCAAAGACTTGAGAAAAGATCATCCAAGTTGCATTTAGTTTATGTTAATCTAACCTTGTTCTGATCAGAAAAAGGCACCCGCCTTTGTGGGTCACCACAGCAACACTTAATTGCCTTTTTAAAGAGTCATAGGCATGGCCCCTCTGCCCTCTTACTTGGCTAAGGTGACTGGCATTCTCTCTGCATACAGACGTTTTTCTCTAGAGACTGAAAGCTCACACTGTCCAACCCTGTTATAGTGTTTTGCATTCTTTGTTGTCCTTCATCTCTTTATTCATAGTTGTGAGCTTGAAAGTCGGTCTTATAATAAGCACATTTCGCTGAAAATGGCAGTCCACAAGTTTTATAAGTTGTGTAATTAAGCCAGTGATTTTCGCTTTTGTATTAAAGTGTGTGGGTGTGCACGGGTATGGGAGTCTTGAAAACAGAAACCAGAGTTTGCTCCCTTCAAAGTAGAATTTTCACTGATGTGGTGCCTTGACATTGGCTTCGACATACTATATGACAGTATGAGTTTTGTCGCAAAGGTCAAACCATAAAGTCTGCTGCACTAGGAACATCTCCCAATGTCTATTAATTCAATCACTACCAAACATGTCACTAGACATATCAGTCTTTCAAGCGCCACAGAATATTGTAATCTATGGCTATATGAACACAGAACTCACTGAAGAAAGATTAGGATCCCAGCTTTCATCATTAAAAAAAAAGAAAAGTTTTAGTCTTTTTACAGTCTTTAGGTATGAGCAGCTGAACATCATATTGTTTATACGTCTTTGGTAGTGAATGAATTGCCCTTTTTCATGTACGCTAATACTGCAGATGTCATCTCTACAGTTGGTATAACAGACTGTTGGATCAGGCACATGTATTTTATAACCATTACATAATCTGGTAGCCTTTGAGTTAGGGCTGCAACTAACAATTATTATTATTTTTTTTATAATGGACTAATCAGACGATTAATAAAATAATTAATCAGGTAAATGTCACTTTTTTCAATTACTTTCCCAATTTAACTTGAAGTTTTTTAGGCATGTTGACATTAAAAATGAAGACAAAATGGATGACTTTCGTTCAAAAATATTTTATTACACCTTTCTGACCAACCGGAGTCTACAACAGTACTGTCTAAAGTACATATAACTTATTAGTTTTTAATATACGTTCTGACTATGAGACATAAATAAAATTTCTCTGTAGAAAACTCAGACAAAATTCCGGTTCATTATATATATATATAAAAAAGTGCTTCTGATTTTTTTCTTGTGGGTAAAGCGCTGATATAAATTGTGTCAATGACTCATTTATTTTAAACAAACTAAACAACAAAATCGAATAAGTAGGAGGCAGACTGTAATGAATCACTTTTCTTCATCAAACAGTTATTCATAAATACAATCCAAATCCAATTTCAAAGCACACTCTCTTGTATGGCAGTTTACAGTTTAAATGGGAGTTTGTGTTGAAAGGAGACTCCAAGCTGTTAAATGAATGGGTTTATGTGTGTGGTTTCTTTCGAAAAAGAAATGAGACAACTTTACTATCTAACAATAACTCAAGTGCTAATATGCTTCTCCAAAACATAATACAAACGGACACTTAAGAGGCTGATTTGCATAATCGCCAATTAGCTAAGTAGTAATGTCTCATCAACGAAGAATACAAACAGTACGATCATCGGTGGCGGAGGCACACTGGATCTAACAACACACCAGACTCAAGACAATCTAAGTCTCGTGTAAATATTATCATTCAGCAACTAAACCTGAGTATAGCAGTGAACTCTCTCTCTCTCACTGTCACTCTCTCACTCCCTCTCTTTTTTTTTCTTCTCTCTAATCAGTGGTGCACACGCAGCCTCACATGACACACAAATCAGGACCCAAACGGGACTGCTTATAGTTGCCGGCAAAAATCGATTATCAAATTAGTTGGCAGCTAATTTATTAATCGATTAGTTGTTGCAGCCTTTATTTGAGTACATTTGGCATTTTAATTCGTTTCTATTTTTTAGCTGTCTACTTTTATGCACTTTCTAATTGTATTTTTGGTGTATTTTTGCACCTAAAATCCTTTGGTTTAATCCAAAATTGACAGTGTACTTTATAATCCCGTGTGCCTTTAGTATATGAATTCTGGTTGTGGTTAATGACATCGAAGCACATTTGTTTTTTTGGAGCATAATTGTCTTTTACCGCTTCAGTAAAGTATTCAAGACAGATATTTATCATTCATCAAACCCACAAAAAATAAATAAAACATTAATATCGTTGTTAATAGTTAAAGAACAAACGCTGTACAATGATGCACTATTGCGCCTTGTAATTAGGTGCTCCTTATGTACGTATGGAAACTTATTTTTTGATGCGCCTTATAATCCAGTGCGCTTTATAGTCCAAATAAATATGATAATGGTCGAAAGATGGATAAGGAGTATGAAAGGTTATGGAAGCTACTCCACTTCAACCCCCAATCCCACATCTGTCTTTTATAAATTTGCTGATGCTAGATTTCTATTATTAACAAATTGTCTGTGCAGCTGCTTGTTTCAAAAAAAGTTTGAGTAGGGCGTGCATATATCTTAATTCTTTCTTTATTTTATCAACAGGTCAACGGAGGCAGCAAAGCAGATAAAGCAGCTCTCCAACCAGGTGATGTCATCTTGGCCATCAATGGGGAAAATACTGCTGACATGCTAAATGCAGAGGCCCAGAACAAAATCAAGAACTCCAAGAACCAGCTGGATCTGATGGTGGAGAGGTATGCACCATGAATCAAAGGATTATGATCTGCACATTCCTGTGGTTGAATTTAGAATTTAAAGTACATGGATAATGCATACTCCGTTTTTTTCAGTGGATACATTTTATTCCGACACTATAGTTAGTGCCGCTTCTTGTCTTCTTCAAAACTGTTTTGTGTTTTAGTTATATAAACACTGCACAAGCATAACAAGTGATTGCAATCAGGGGAAATACCAGTTTGAATTGGAGCCACATTGTTGTTTTTCTCTGCTTCTCCACCAAACGTGTTTGGAAACCTAAAGAGATTTCCTTTCAGTAAGGTCCGCTCCTGGCTAGAAATGTATTGAAAGGTCGTCCTTTAATTTGCGTTACTTGTCACAGTCTCCCCCATACTACTGTGTCATCACTTTGCAGTCTGACATTCAAATGCTGTCATGCACATGTGCTTTCATGTTTACAGCTTGGATGTCCAATGTCCAAGTGAGTACATTTCACCCCACCGTCTTCATGTCTCCTATAGACCCTAGTCACGTGACGTCACAGCCACGCCCCCGCGCCATGTTGTCCGTATACTCGTCATGTTAATGCATTAGCGCTTCGTAAATTCCTCCTATTATGGCGTGTTTTTCTGCTCGTTAACATTAATAATCAAAATGGTGAAGTCGTGTGGCGGTCGGTTGCAAAAACAGAAAAGATAGACGGAGAGACTTGAAGTCTTACCGTATTCCGAGAGACCCGGAGAGGAGACCGAGATTGACTGCTGCAATTCGACGAGAAAACTGGGCTCCAAACGACTACCACAGATTATGTAGTAGTCATTTTATATCTGGTAAGATGCATTTAATATATATTTAGAGGGTTTGGGGCTGACAACCACAATTAAGATCATTGCTAGGCTAATCGCCGACAACATACACTCAGACGTTGTGAATGAACTACCTTAAAATATATAAATATAAGGGGATAATCAGACAGTTCTCATACAATTAATTTACAATTTCACTATTGAGGTCAAAAGCCAAAAAATAAATTCAACTAGGGACAATCTGGAGTAGTGCTATCGCACTTCATATTTATTACATATTATAAATGTATGTAGTGAGAGTGCTATCGCTATGATAGTGTACAGCTGCTATAACTGTATACTATAACACAGGGGTCTCATTCCTGCACTTGGGTAGCCTGTGAGTCTGTTTGAAAATAGTTCACCAGTTCCCTTTAAACATGTAGTTGAACGTGATGTCATATCAAACAATTTTCTTCTGTCACCAAAATTGAAGGGGTACTTCACAGTACACTATAAGTAATTGGACGCATTAATACGGATGTGCCGATTGCATATTTTTGCACTCGAGTCACCTGATTTTGAGAATCTGCTGATACAGAGTCCCGATCCGATACCGGAAAAAAGTTTTTTTTTAATTATTTTTTTAAATTTTATTTTTATTTTTTTTATTTGAACAAATGTTCCAAACATGTTACAGTACTGAAATTTTTATACAGTACTTCCTCTTCCGATTTTTCCAGGAGTGTTGCGGAGTATAAAACATACGTGGAGTTTTGTCGACTTAAAGAATTAATTGAAGCCAAAAAAGAACCACAGTTTTTTGGGACACTTTGGACATTGTCGTTTTATTAAAATGGATAAACTCCATACAGGACTTGAATAACAGTAATAACTAGGGTTGTTCCGATCATGGTTTTTTGCTCCCGATCGTTTTAGTTTGAGTAGCTGCCGATCCGGATATTCCCGATCCGATTGCTTTTTTTTTGCTCCCGATTCAATTCTAATCATTCCCGATAATTTTTTCCGATCATATACATTTTGGCAATGCATTAAGAAAAAAATGAATAAAACTCGGACGAATATATACATTCAACATACAGTACATAAGTACTGTATTTGTTTATTATGACAATAAATCCTCAAGATGGCATTTACATTATTAACATTCTTTCTGTGAGAGGGATCCACGGATAGAAAGACTTGTGACTTTGTATATTGTGACTAAATATTGCTATCTAGTGTATTTGTTGAGCTTTCAGTAAACGATACTGTAGCCATTTAACTTCTGCCCAAATGCATGATGGGAAGTGCAACCATGACTGTGCGTCGTGGTACCAATTGATATATCTTCTCTGCGTTGGGAAATAACATAGAGTGTTAAGAAAAAGATCATCTACTACCTTCCTCCCCACATTGTTTCCCATGATTATTCTAATCGTTGGGAGAGGGATTTTAAGGCTTTAGCCATTTAAAAAAAGGCTCCAAAGGCTGCCAAAATTCACTCTACTCATATTACGCTGCCTTTTAGCTCTATATACTGTATGGGTAAAACGGTGCCATTATAGAATGAACACGACAATGCGTGAGCGGGTCGTGCAGCGCATGCGTTAATTGCGTTAAATATTGTAACGTGATAAATGTAAAAAATATTAATTCTCGCCGTAAACGCGATAAATTTGATAACCCTACCTTAAGCTTAAACTAAAGACTCTGGAAGAGTGTAACACATTATGTCTGTAACGTTAAATACAATTATAAAACGATCTAAATATTAAAAAAAGGCATGTCTGATATTTTTTCGCCGATTCCGATACTTTTAAAATGACGTGATCGGACCCGGTCGATCGGCATCTCTAGTAATAAGTTATATATCATCCTTCGAGTAAAACATTGCCTTTTTTACGTTCAGTACGTATGTTACTTTATACAACAGGATTTTTTTTTTTTTTTTTTTTGATGGGTGGGCCATGTTTTAAAACCTCGTAGATAACTACATCACCAAAACACGGAAATCAAGCAAATCAGTGCAGCGCAATGGCTCAGCCCAGGGGATACAATTTTTGACAGGGGGATAACTACATTGGCATGATACCATGGTACCATATTCAGTGGATGACGATCTTGGCGAAAAGTATTGTTGTCCTAAGTAGCATGATTTAGAATTCCCCTCAAGAATGATGGGAAACAAAAAAACGCTCATTTTCAACTTATTATTATAAACATTCTTGTAAGTTATTTTTTTTGCTAACACTGCGTTTCGGAGTCATCGACATGCTGTGCCACTAAAGTCAACTCTGCCTATATATGAAACTTATATATTTTTCTTGGCAATGCAATTGTATTTCTGGATTTTTTTGTTGCTTTTAGCCCTCAAAAAGTAAAAAAAAAATAAAATAAAAAATAAAAATAATTAAAAAAATATATATATATATATATATAAATTAGGCCTGAATGATGTTGGGAAAAATTAACATTGAGGATATACTGTATATTGCCAAGGCTGTACACTTACTTTTTGCATTGGTGTGCCTAACTTTTTTCTTAAGGTGCACCAAGACAAAATGTAGGCTTACGCCCATTTTTTATTGCATCACCTTTAACGCCATACTTTTAATCACTCTCCATAACATTCATATAATTCATATGAGTGGGTCCAATTAAATTCACTCATGCTATGACGCTCACGCTGCAGAGAACAGCCTCTAGACAACGCAGATTGACTAAACGATGATTAACACATTTGTGCCTTTGATCATAGATCTACAGAGCTTTCACTTGCCAGATCAAAGCTACAAATCTGTCACTCATTGTAAACTCAGCTGCCTGCTGACCAAAAAAGCATCAGGAAGAAGAGTGAGGGGCTGTGCGAGCATGAAGCAGAAAAACGGAAATGTATTTTTAAAATTAAAAACCCGATCCTTTTCACCCGATTCCGATCCTCAGAAAAAATTTCCGATCATGTGATCAGATCGGGACATTCCTACGCATTACTGTTAAGGCATTAGCCGATAAGATTATTCAATTGAAATTCTATGTTTACACCCTTTCAAATGTAAACACGGACATGTTAAACCTCACTTTCAACACAACTACAAGTGGTAACAGAGTCATTGGAATTCCATGCAATTAATATCTGAAGGCAGTGAAATAAAAATTCCTAACATCTTAAACAGTGACTTTGTAGCCGTTTCTACTGTATCTATTTGAGATTTGTTTTGATTTTCATTGCCTGCAGCTAAGTTTTTTACATCACTCTCCTAAACATGCCATCCAATGAACTTTAGTGTTTGGCTTTATTAAAAATAAATAAAATAGTGAAATATAGCCATCACAATGTTATCATCGATTAAGAATAACAGTGGTGCTGTATAACTTTTGGGATTTAAAAATTTTTTTTATAGAGGCTGTTACCCTCATTTGATAGTGTTTGCTATTCCAAGGGTGTGCTCACATGCAAATTTTTAAATGATGTATTGTTTGCGAAAAATTCTGGTAGTTCTGGTTGTGTTGCAATAACTGTGGATGATTAAAATGTGTTGCTTTTTTTGCGTAATGTGAGAATATACTGATTTGCTTGGGTGTGGAATTGTTTCCCCTTGGCATGTGCCGGTATGAGATTCTGACAGTATGATAACCTTAAGCAAAAATATCACGGGTTCACGGAATCACGGGTATCACGGATTGCAATTACAGCTCTAAAATGTGTTACTTGGAGATGTGCGGGGTAGAAAAAAATAAACTTTTTTCCATTGAAGGGTGTTTTATCAAAACATATTAGGAAATTGGAACATGAGTGTGTTAAGTTAAAATAAATTTTTAAAAACAACAACTGAAATTTTCTAAATAAAATTAAAATAAATGCAGTCCTCTAGATGAGCGTAAACCTAGAGCTACAGGTCAACATTATTACCATCAGAACAAAAATAATTATTTTCTATAAAAAGCACATGTGTATGACTTGTGTATCATGTGTACATTATACACACACTCTTTCCCAACACACAGTTGCTAGAGAGAAAAAAACACCACGCTTAACCACCGCTAGACACACTAAACACGCTGGAGTTAACTCTCGTAGCTGGTGGTAAACGTTGATGATAGTGTTTACTAGGGTTGTTCCGATCATGTTTTTTTGCTCCCGATCGTTTTAGTTTGAGTATCTGCCGATCCCGATATTTCCCGATCCTATTGCTTTTTTTTTTTTTTTGCTCCCGATTCAATTCCAATCATTCCCGATAATTTTTCCCGATCATATACATTTTGGCAATGCATTAAGAAAAAAATGAATAAAACTCGGACGAATATATACATTCAACATACAGTACATAAGTACTGTATTTGTTTATTATGACAATAAATCCTCAAGATGGCATTTACATTATTAACATTCTTTCTGTGAGAGGGATCCACGGATAGAAAGACTTGTAATTCTTAAAGGATAAATGTGACTTTGTATATTGTGACTAAATATTGCCATCTAGTGTATTTGTTGAGCTTTCAGTAAATGATACTGTAGCCATTTAACTGTTCTGCCCAAATGCATGATGGGAAGTGCAACCATGACTGTGCGTAGTGGTACCAATTGATATATCTTCTCTGCGTTGGGAAGTAACATAGGGTGTTAAGATCAGTTACTACCTTTCTTCCCCCCCATTGCTTCCCACGATATTTCTAATTGTAGGGAGAGGGATTGTAAGGCTTTAGCCAATTAAAAAAAGGCTCCAAAGGCTGCCAAAATTCACTCTACTCATTTTACTCTGCCTTTTAGCTCTATGTATAGGTAAAACAGCGCCATCACAGATTGAACGCGACAATGCGTGAGTGGGTCGTGCAGCGCATGCGTTAATTGCGTTAACTATTTTAACGTGATAAATTTTTATAAAAATTACCGCCGTTAACGGGATAAATTTGTTAACCCTACCTTAAGCCTAAACTAAAGACTCTGGATGAGTGTAACATGTTATGTCTGTAACGTTAAATACAATTAGAAAATGATTTAATTAAAAAATATATATATGTTCAAAAAAGGCATGTCTGATATTTGTCCGATACTTTGACAATGACGTGATCGGACCCGATCGATCAGGACATCTCTAGTGTTTACTAACCTTTTATTTTGTATAAATGCGAAATCGTATTGGAGGTATTGCCTTCTCAGGAGCAACCCTCCACAAACATGTTTTATGTCTGTTTGCCCTTCTCCTCTAAGCCGCGGCTGCCTGTAACTTTTCTGTAGCCGAAGTATTCCCATATTAGCGATTTTGTTTTCTTCGATGGGGGGGGAAGTCCAGGAGTTTGACCTCCTCCAGCCGCGGTGTAGCACAGCTGACTCACTGACACTGAGCAACAACTGATGGGGGAGGGCTGAGCCTTGCAGCTGCAAGCAAAGGATTTCTCCCTGCATTTTTGGGACATAAAAAATAGCTAATACCGTAGGGACGGTATGACTGATATGTTTTCGGTTATGAAAACCTGACGTTTTCATACCACGGTATACCTTGAAACCGGTAATCATCACATGTCTAGTTTCCCATCCATTTTAATAATGAACAATTATTTTAGAGAGTGAGACGTAATCTTGCAATGCACACTTCTGAGGAATTTTGCTAAAGGCCAGTCCCTTGAAGATTGCTTTGAAGAACTTATCTGAGCAAGTTGAGTTCTGGTTGCTTTTTGTGGATAACATCTATATTGGAAAGTCATGGTCAGCATTTTTGTCAAAAGCACATTTATGTTTGTAATGGAGAGGTCAGTGTTTATAGACTCAGCTGATGTAATCACGAACCTGAAATGAATCTGATTGTCTCTTGACCCCACTTGTCACTTCACACCAACAAATGTAAAGGCTCAGGGGAGAAAATCAATAATTTTCCAACATGCAGTTCCCATTTCAAAGCAGTGACATTTTTTCCAATGCCTTCTGGAGAAATGTTTTTCAACTTCTGTGCTTCTTCCTTTCCTTGTCATCTCTTTCCTACACACACTGTATTGCAAGCCTAGGCAATGAAGAGGGGGTGTGTTTCTGCGTGATTTACCACAGGCATCCGGGCTTTCCTGTGTGCCTCATTACAGTACCTCAGGCTTGACCAAGAGCCAGTCATCCTCTGGCCCTGCAGCTAGGGGGGCACTGTGTGTTTGAATTGGCCACCAAATTGCCCATTTTTCCCCTTCAAATTCAATCATCAAATTGCTTGCAGAATGTGTTTTTATTCAAGTAAAGCAGAAGGGACTGCAGCAGTTGGAAAGAGAAGAGCCATCAGAGAAATATTTTTGAAAGCGACACGGTCACATGCCAGCAACTTTGCATGGACATTATGCAAAGCAGTCAGGAAAATTTCCATAGTTTAATTTTAAACAGTATCCCAGTCAGTAAAAGTTTACAGTGATCCCTCATTTTTTGCGGTTAATGGGGACCAGAACCCGCCGCGATAAGTGAAAAAACGCAAAATAGCCCTGCCATCCTAATAATGTTTTAAACATGTTATTGTCCACCCGAAGTATTTTTAAACAAGAATAAAGTAGAAAAATACTTGTCTTTATTAAATGCTTCATTGAGTGAGTCCACTCTAAACCACTCAAGCTGCTCACTTACACACAATGAGTTGCCACAGCAACAAGTTAAACGATGATTGACGCATGTGGGGCTTTGACTTTTCGGCTTCCCAGCATCTGTGGCAAGATCAAACCTTAAAGTCTGTCAATCATCGTTAAATTTAATCAGCAACTCCAGTGCACTACCTGACATACAAAGAGAAGCAGGAGGTAGAGTGAGACTACGTGATCGGCTCAGGACAGCTCATCTGTTTTTTTTTCGTTTTTTTTTAATTGAAAAAAATTAGCGATGGACTGAGGACGTGAAGTACCGAGGGATCACTGTATATTAAACTTAGTCACATTGTTTATATTATTTTACTTTTTTCCCCAGCATATCCACTTAAAACTTGACCTTGACCTTATATTCAAACCCAACTTTAAACAAATATAACACTAGGAAGACAAATTTTTGTTGCGTTGGTCTGACATCTGTTTTTAAATATTTTTTTGGATGAGGAATCCAAAAATTGTTCTCAATCGTGTGTTCTTTTAACTATCTCCCCTTTTCGAATATGAAAATGACTGTGATTAATACGGTACTTAACATATTTGCTTGCTTCATTTAAAGAATCAAATATGGACATAATGAAATTTGGAAGCAGGAAAAGACTGCATTGTTTTGTAACACGTTTTTACAAAGGGTATAGCTTGTTGTCTGCATGTAGCAGTAAGTTTAGTTGGTTGATTGTTGAGAAAAAAAAAAAACTTGACGTGATAGCCAGCGTAAAGCTAAGATCAGTTTTTGATTCTGCACAAAAAAATTTGTTTAAAGCAGCTGTCAGACATCGAACAACAGATTTTTTTCAAATTGTTTTCTGGTGCCAATGTTAATCCTGTGGGTTTCTGTCTTTCTAGGATTGAAATTTCTAGCCCTCGGCAGACAAATGGCATCACCACCCCAGAACAACTTACTGGGCGTTTTCAGGTCAGACTTGTTTTTTTAATCATTCATTTTTATCCTTACTTCTGTCATCTTTTTATCCGGGATTTTTATTTAATAGACTTTACTATCAGTTGACGGCAAACTGGGTCCTGGGCCCCTCCGTAATGGGGCCTATTTTCAAAAACAAAAATCAAAGTCGTTCCCGATTAATTATTTTTTATACAAGTATAATTAAACTTAAAATGGCTGTAAAATTCTCAGATTTTACGCTAGATGCACAAAAATCACCAGATGCAGAGATAATCACGTATATTTTCAGGATGAATAGCAAAATTTAACAAAGTTTTCGCCCGAAACTTTTTTTTTTTTTTTTTAATTTGGTGCAATTTTGACACAAGTTTTCAACAGTTAATAAATCACTCAATTTTCACTTCAGAAACTTAATACTTGACGAAAGCATGCAGAACCATCTTACTTTTATTTAATTTTATTTACAACTTATTTAGGTTGAAATACTGATGTCGCTATAGCCTCAACACAACTTGCCAGCTATGTGGCCCTCGTCGTAGATTAAAATGTTACATAAAATAGAACGCGTAAAAGCCGATTTTTAATTTTTTTATTTTCTATTTTTTGGTATGGACGCAGAAATGTCTGAACTACTATTTTTTTGCTCCAAAAAACGGACAGTTGGCCGAAAATTACCAGATTTTTTTAAATGTAAAGTTAACGCTATTGCGTATGGATACCAAATTCAACATGGCGGTCATCACAAAACAAAGACTCCGCCTGGCCCGGCCCTCTGCGGGAAGCCGTGGCGCAATGTCTGTAAGAGCTGTCTCGTCAACCGATAGTGAAGTCTATGTTATTACCCATTTAATTTATGTAAAACCTAGATGCAAAGATTAAGTAATTTGTAACAATTGAATGCTTTGTAGGAAGCAGTTATAGGAAGTCGAGATGAAAACCAGAACTACAGAGAGTACAGCATATCCAGCCCTGCATCTCTGTCACCTGTGCCGTATTCACCACTACCGCCTGCCAGTCCTGATGGAAAGACCAACACCAACAAGAGGTAGTCGATCCATGTGATCTTAAGTTTTTAATGTTCACATTCATATCCTGGAGCAAAATTAAAACCACAGGATCCCAGTCAAAAATTGCAAACAATCATATTTCTTCTCGTTATTCTAAAAGAATGTTGTTCTTGGATCTATTTGAAGCTCCTTTAGCGGCATCCATCTGAGAGTCGTTGAGTCTTTGTGAAAAGTGTTCTGTTTGACAAGTTGAATACGATTAAAAGTGGACAAAGTGCTCTCTTGACGCTGCAGCATCCAGTGTCAGTAGGTATGACAATAACAAAGTGGACCCACAAGCTTTTACGGTAGTAACAAAGGATATGCATAGGATATCACATTCCACCATTTGCATGCACTTCAACAAAAGCAGAATGTGGAACATTCGCCACACTTATTGTATGCTTCTCATTTGTTGACTCTCTACAACAACTTTGCAGGCCAACGGACAAATGTTTGACCTCAATTAGTTGTTTGCTCCAAATTAAAAAAACAAAAAACAAATCCATTAATATGCATTTTATACAATGCTTGAAGTGGCCATGGGTATAAATGTATTGGAAAAATAATTATGGTTGATCTCTTGCTCGAAGTAATGACACTATGGTTACTAGACTGAATTATTTCCTATTACTTTAAGGCAGGGGTGCCCAATCCCGGTCCTCGAGAGCCCCTATCCAGCTTGTTTTCCATGTCTCCCTCCTTTAACACACAAATGATCAGCTGATCAGCAAGCTCTGCGGCAGCCTGATAACGACCCTGATTAGTTGATTCAGGTGTGTTAGAGGTGGGAGACATGGAAAACAAGCTGGATAGGGGCTCTCGAGGACCAGGACTGGGCACCCCTGCTTTAAGGAAACTGAAAACGAGAGGGGGGAAAAAGTATTACCTGAACATTTAAACATGAACATTCAATTGCAAAATTTTGTACCAAAAAAAAAAAAAATTAATAAAAAATGCATATATGTACCCGAATCATCCCTAAATGATACTCTGTTGTCCATATTAACTGGCCAAATATACATCACTTATAGTACTACTTGCTCTCCTTATGTCATAGTGTCCAGATGCGCTCATGGTCGCCAGAGGAGAAGAGTTACAGGATGTCACGGCCACTTTCACAGGTAGGTTTTTTTGTAAACATTTTTCGTTGTTTGTTTGAACTTCGAGTTGTGGTTAGTGCATCAGTCTTGGAGGCAGTTTACATGGCGACTCTGCGACACAAAGAAGCAATGACTGAGTAGCGGACTCGCATCACGTGCATATGGTGTCAGCGAAGACGAAAAATTCTGAATCCTGCCTCCAAAGTGGAAGAATTTGATTGCGGGGGATTGAGGGGGGGCTTGCTCCGTATGAATATCAAAAGCTCCCGCGGCGCGCGACCGCGCCGATAACGTCAGCACTCGTACACGTCACATTTGGCGTGCGCAGTGGTGCTACTAAACATTAAAAACAGCAAAAATAGCGGAATGTCGGCTTTAATTTACTGTTTAATAATATTTTTAAATTAAATATGTTGAATGTTTCCATTTTTGTGGCTTTTTTAACAAAAGAAAAATGCCATTGCTTCGAGTGGGCGGGCATATTTTTTTCCGGGCTGAGGAGCTTGTTGGGTCAAAGTGCATCATTCGCTGTTGCCTTGTAAATCTGCACTGCCCCCGAGGGCCTGATAAGAAAACTACATCGTTTTCATGCGGAATTTCGACATTGTTCGAATGGAGGCCCATATAAATGCAAATTTGACATTTTTCGTATTATTGGAGAGTCACCATTAGGGTTGGGCATCGTTTGAAATTTTATGATTCCGGTTCCAATTCCGATTCCACGTTTTGATTCCAGTTCTGAACGACTCCCGATTCAGATTTTTTAAAGAGGCAGGGTCCCAAAAAAAATTGCAGGGTCCAAAAAAATGCACAGTTTATATTAAAGTCTTAACTTCTCAGCGTTTTTGAAATTAGATGAACTTCTCACAGGGCCAATTACAACTTGTATATAAATATCGGTCTTTAAACTCGAGAATTTTTTTTTCTGCTCTGTGGTCAGGGCATCAGAACAATGAATCAAAATTTAAAAATTGGAACGATTCCGGGAGCATCTGAGTGTTAGAACCGGGATCCCATCGATGCTCGATGCCCAACCCTGGTCACCATGTAAATGGCCCCTTAGTCAGACAGTCAAAATTTCTTGGTTTGACTCTTTGTATGCCTTACTGTATGTTTTCATTGTGATTATGCTAGTTTCTCAAGGTACTCAAACTCCCTCAAACATTCCAAATATGTAGAATTGTCTATAATATGCCCTATGATTGAGTAATGACCAATTCAGGATGTTCCCCGCCTTGACCAATGTCAGTCAGGATAGGCTCCAGTTCACCCCTGACCAACAGCATGAGTGTGAGAGAATGGATGGATGAATGAATGGTTGGTACTATTTCATCTTTGCTGACTACCAGTCATACCATCATATCATTCATATCATATCATTCATAGAACCATAGTTTTATTTGTAAATTTTGTTTTCAGTGATCCTAAACTTAAGTCTCATCCATTAAAGAGCATCTGTCATGCTACTTTACATACAGTGCCTTGCAAAAGTATTCGGCCCCCTTGAACCTTGCAACCTTTCGCCACATTTCAGGCTTCAAACATAAAGATATAAAATTTTTATTTTTTGTCAAGAATCAACAACAAGTGGGACACAATCGTGAAGTGGAACAAAATTTATTGGATAATTTAAACTTTTTTAACAAATAAAAAACTGAAAAGTGGGGCGTGCAATATTATTCGGCCCCCTTGCGTTAATACTTTGTAGCGCCACCTTTTGCTCCAATTACAGCTGCAAGTCGCTTGGGGTATGTTTCTATCAGTTTTGCACATTGAGAGACTGACATTCTTGCCCATTCTTCCTTGCAAAACAGCTCGAGCTCAGTGAGGTTGGATGGAGAGTGTTTGTGAACAGCAGTCTTCAGCTCTTTCCACAGATTCTCGATTGGATTCAGGTCTGGACTTTGACTTGGCCATTCTAACACCTGGATACGTTTATTTTTGAACCATTCCATTGTAGATTTGGCTTTATGTTTTGGATCATTGTCCTGTTGGAAGATCTCCGTCCCAGTCTCAGGTCTTGTGCAGATACCAACAGGTTTTCTTCCAGAATGTTCCTGTATTTGGCTGCATCCATCTTCCCGTCAATTTTAACCATCTTCCCTGTCCCTGCTGAAGAAAAGCAGGCCCAAACCATGATGCTGCCACCACCATGTTTGATAGTGGGGATGGTGTGTTCAGGGTGATGAGCTGTGTTGCTTTTACGCCAAACATATCGTTTTGCATTGTGGCCAAAAAGTTCAATTTTGGTTTCATCTGACCAGAGCACCTTCTTCCACATGTTTGGTGTGTCTCCCAGGTGGCTTGTGGTAACTTTAAACGAGACTTTTTATGGATATCTTTGAGAAATGACTTTCTTCCTGCCACTCTTCCATAAAGGCCAGATTTGTGCAGTGTACGACTGATTGTTGTCCTATGGACAGACTCTCCCACGTCAGCTGTAGATCTCTGCAGTTCATCCAGAGTGATCATGGGCCTCTTGGCTGCATCTCTGATCAGTTTTCTCCTTGTTTGAGAAGAAAGTTTGGAAGGACGGCCGGGTCTTGGTAGATTTGCTGGGTGAGATCTTGCATGGAGCCCCAGATCGAGGGAGATTATCAGTGGTCTTGTATGTCTTCCATTGTCTAATAATTGCTCCCACAGTTGATTTCTTTACACCAAGCGTTTTACCTATTGCAGATTCAGTCTTCCCAGCCTGGTGCAGGTCTACAACTTTGTCTCTGGTGTCCTTCGACAGCTCTTTGGTTTTGGCCATTGTGGAGTTTGGAGTGTGACTGACAGATTGTGGACAGGTGTCTTTTATACCGATAATGAGGTAAAACAGGTGCCATTAATACAGGTACGAGTGGAGCCTCGTTAGACCTCATTAGAAGAAGTTAGACCTCTTTGACAGACAGAAATCTTGCTTGTTTGTAGGTGACCAAATACTTATTTCCCACTCTAATTTGGAACTAAATTCTTTAAAAAAAACAATTAGATTTTCCCTTTTTTTTTTCCCCCACATTCTGTCTCTCATGATTGAGGTTTACCCATGTTGACAATTACAGGCCTCTCTAATCTTTTCAAGTAGGGGAACTTGCACAATTGGTAGTTGACTAAATACTTATTTGCCCCACTGTATCCATCTTTGTGTCAATGGTAACGGTAAGCATAACCTTTTTTCCCCCTTTTTTTCACCGCCTGCACTAGCATTGTTGGAACCAATGTTGATTCCTCTCATAAGAAAATCTGCCATGCGTCCGTCTTCCGGGAAAACAAAGAAAATGCGGTGCTGATATAGATCGTCGAATTTAGAGCATGTCGTCGGATGTAGAAACAAATGGCGAGTCAAATTTTACGTCGGATGTTGAAAAGATCGTGTGTCGAAGCGATCGTATGTTGAGGTGCCACTGTATATTATAGTGGGGAAAAAAATAATGGCCAATATTTTTCCGAATCAGGCAAAATAGCTGTTGGCAGATGTTTTTAATGCCAGTATTATTCTAGCTAATCAAAAGCGATTATCTCAGATTGTCCGCCTACTCGTCGCGCATTGGCTACCCACTGAGCAATGCGCCGTCAATGGCATGCTTTAATGGACCAAGGAAGTTGAACAGGCTTCATCTGAGTCTCAAAGAAAGGAAAGACAAACATATTGCACAGGTACATAAACTATAAAGAGTGTGTGGCTATTTTCTTATTTACTTTTTACCTGTTTCGAGGGTATTATGTATGTGCTGAATGGCTGCACTTGCAAGCGGCATAATTTTCTGTGTTTAAACATTATTTTCTCCGTTATCATAGCTCTAAGAAATTTGGGATTTGCTTAGGTTCTTTTAGCATTTTGACTAAAATTAATAATAATAATAATAATAATAATGCAGTTATTGCAATTTTGTTGTTTTATCACAACAGATTGGTTTATTTACATTTCGAAATCGAAAACCAGAAGCCATTCATTTACAAATGTGATTGCACTTAAGTTTACACATTTAAATGTTCAGATATTAAGATTTGAATGAGGCAAAAAAACATGCTTTTTCTCTCGAATATATTGTTATAATCATGTTTCAGATATACCCTAATTATTTTCTGTATGAAAATTAATTTGGTTTTCAAAAAGTTTTGCGCTGTCGTTTTTCATCTTGAACTGTAGCACATTGCGTATGATGCTTTTTGAAAGTGTCTTGATTTTTGGGAGAAAAACAAAACAAAACTGTTGGCAATTTTGCAGCAAGGAAGATCTAAGGAAAAAATGCCAGTCTTTTGAAATATTTTACGTCTAAGATGGATAATATTTTGAACACATTTGTCATAAAAACAATGTCCTTGAATATGTTTGAAGATAATCTGTTCGGGAGAAGCTTCTGGTTATCGTGTGAATGCCACCAAACAACATTCTGCCTATTCACAGTTCCAGCAACAAAACCAAAAAGCTGGTGAATCAGGCATCTGCACAGGCTTCAGTGAGCTTTATAGAGAACATGTTGTGGGAAAGTTCATTGTGAGTTATTTCAGCTATGCGTGCAGGCTTGGGCACTAAAGACTGAACTTGTTAGATGACAGCAGGAAAAACATACAAGACCCCTTGTAATGCCAGAAGGAATTTCAGACCTTTTTATAACTCTTGTGGACACTTTATAAAGTTATATAAATATGCAGAGGTTTGAACTTTCAAATATTTGAGTTTAACCCTGAAGAAGTTTCATCTCACAAATTCATTATTTAATATATTGTTGAAAAATTAAATGCAATCCTTATTCACTTGCAGCTTTTACAACTCAAGTGAGCACAATAGAGTGGAATGGAGTACAGCACTCAACAGGTGTGTCGTGACGTTAGCATGATAGTGACAATTGCTTTCAACATACGAGGGTGTGGACACTGACTCAGTAGGGTTTATTACTTCACACTACGGTCTTGGTTGGCTTCGGTCCGCCTCTGATACTACAGAAGCTGCCTAATTACCGAGTCCACTTCAACTCCCAATCCCACATCAGATGGTGGCTCAATGGCCAGTGTGAAAAAGAATACCTATACTTACAGCAGTGTCCAGTCAGAAAATAGTTACATACATACACATGCTCCAGAAATGCAGATATAGAATCCTTCCTGATATCACATGATAAGACTGAAAGTGCTGAGGCTTATATTGCCTATATTTTCAAGCGGGTTTAGGACATAGACTTACCAACACATCCATGCGGTTACTTTGAATCTGTATAAGGCCAGTCAAGGCTGACACAAGCGAGATAAATGATTTTCACTTGGATGCCTGAGGGGGCGATTTGAAAGGGAGATGATAGAGCTGCCCAGGGTTAAGACTAGTGGAAGAGAATGAGGTTTTGCTGCCAGGAATTTTAACAAGATAATATAAATGCCTGGAGGCTTTTTAAGTCATAGTTAATGGTCTTTTAATGCTTATTTGAGGAGGTGATTTTATCAGACAGTTCAGTGGTGAGAGCGAAAATGTGAGCAGCATTATGCGCAGTTTTTTCCAGACAGTGTTGCAGACTTGTATTAGTAGTACAAAGATATTTTTACCCTGTTGTTTGATTTTTTTTTTTTTTTTTTTTTTTTTTTTTGCCTCTCAGTTTGGGAGTTAATTCTTAAGCAGCTTTCCCCTAGAACATACCCCCTGTTTATCAGCACATAATCCCATTTAATCAGGATTTTATGATGCAAAAGTAATGGCTTATTTTGATTGTTTAACTAAGACATTTGTGTTTGTTTCTCACTTTATTAAGATCCAAGCAATTTAAAGGGAACCTCGGACTTAAAAGACTTGAAGGGTCTAATAAGCCACATTTGTTCTCTTATACTAAAATATGTTATCAGAAACACATTGCCATTGATATAAAAATCTATAATATTGAGTACAGGTTTTGACCTTTTGGAGGGCCCCATATTTTATGCATGCAATGAACGCTCGGGGTGATGACGTAGATTGTCACTAGACAAACACTACCGGTGCTCTGCAATTCCCTCTACGCGGCGAGACGTCCAACACATGCGCACAGCGGTTAAAAGCGGCGAATACTTACTATTTGTGTTTTTATTGAGTCTTTTATTACTTTTTCATTGGCTGAAAATACTTTTTGCATGTATTTCCCTCTCATACTTTTAAGCATTGTTTTTTCTTGTGGTAGCTTTAAAGCAGATTGGATATCTGTTGACCATATTAGTCACGCCACGTAGCATATTTAAACCACCCTTATTTAATATTAGTAAGTTTGAGTCATTTCTTAAGGTATCTTTAGTATGTTCTGTCTGTATGCAGCTAAACAAAACATGCTGAAAGTGCACAGTAGTACTTTGGGTGTCAAATTCGCCTCTTGTTGGACGTTTCGCCGGTGTAGCACATTTTGGCAGAACACCGGTTTTGTCCTACTCCCTGTGACGTCAACAGCAATGGCTACCTACTACTTAGAAAAAAGGAAAACATCAAGAGGGTTTTCAATATCAAATTATTTTAACTCATAATAACATTTACCTTGTAAGAACTATACAGTATTTTTCAGACTATAAGTCGCAGTTTTTTTTCATAGTTTGGCAGAGGGTGTGTCTTATACTCTGGAACGACTTATGTGTGATAAGTTTTTTTTTTTTTTTAAATCAATATATATTCATATATTTATACTAAAACAATGTATGGATGTTAAATAAAAAATTTAGATAAAATGGAGAAGGCGCTGTGCATGCCTGCGCACGTGAATGCAGTGGCTCTCTTTTCAATCTTCTCACGCGCCCTGGCCTTTCCGCGAGCATTCTGGTATTTCTTTTTCGATATGGAGCAGCTATAGGAGTGAAAATGTGTATCATATTGACTCAGCAAAGCCCTCTGAGACAACCTTGTTGTGATATGGGGCTATACAAATAAAATTGAATTGAATTGAAAAAACAAACTAAAGACAGGGGAATTGAAAAGCAAACAACTGCATTAGGAGTGTGATATGGAAAGGATTCAAATTGATTGTTGAAGGCAGGGCCGGCCCAGGCCATTTGGGGGCCCTAAGCAAAATAATGCAAAGGGGCCCGTATTTTTGGCCCACCATTTCGTCACAGTATACTGTGAAACCCATACATGCAATCCAACCCATACGTCCAGATTTTGTATATTAATCAAATTTTGTTGCACTGTATACTTAAAACTTCTCACCCCAAATGATTGTCAGTACTTACAGTAGATAGCGCCAAACCTTTTTCTAAAAGAGGAAAGAAAGAAGTTAAGGAAGAACTTTTATTTTTTAAGCTTGTAATCAAGTATCAAAACTCATAAAAGTCAAATAAAGCAAACTGTAGTTAAAAAAAAAAAAAAAAAAAAAATGCCAGATTGGGGGCCCCCAAGTGGTCAGGGGCCTAACCAGCTGCATAGTCTGCGTATAGGCTGGGCCGGCCCTGGTTGAAGGTGCTATACGGAAACGCTTTGGTCTCATACGAGAAATATATTTAACAAACTTTTCCGGCGTTATTTCATTGTGTAAATGCATTTATAATCATAACAATATGTAGACTATTTCAACATTGAGAAAACTTGCGTTTTTTTCTGCCAACTCAAGGAAATTAAAATAAATGTCAAATCCACCATCCGCCTGTTAGAACAGACACGCAAATATAAAAGATATAAATGTTTATTGAATATCCATCTTATAGTCTTGTTTAACTGGGAGAATTTGTTACAAAAGACAGGCTTTAATTTGTTGCCATTATATGCACCGGCATCGTCACAAACGTGATCTCACAAAACGCAACCACGCATCGCATCCCTGCATTTCCTCCTTCTGTTGAGTCCCCGCAAATAAAACATAAAATTTTGTGTTTTTTGGGGCTCGTGTCTACAACTAAAACATAACATTTTGGGTTTTTTCGGGCTCAGGCAAGCAAATGAAGTTAAATGATCGGGCTCGGACCGCGTCGGGTTTTAATACCCGGCTGGATTTTTTAGGCCCGATTATCGTACACCTATGCAGGCTGTTGTTTCCTATTGTATTTTAAATTGCCTTTCAAGATGACATGTCTGTTCTTGGTGCTGGATTCTATCAAATAAATTTCCCCCCAAAAATGCGACTTATACTCTGGTGCGACTTACGTTTTTTTCCTTTTCATTGTGCATTTTTTGGCTGTTGCGACCTATACTCAGGTGCAACGTATAGTCCGAAAAATACGGTAAGTCTTTCTATCCGTGGATTCCTTTAAGTGACAGTTGTGGATTGTCCTTCGTTAACAGAGGGGTACCAACAATTCTCTACATATGTCAAAGCTAACATGAGCACTGTAGTGAAGCAATTTACTAGATACCATAATTTAACCTTCAACAATTCTATATCAGGCTAGTATTGTTTATCCACCCACCAACTTTCAATGCACCACAACTGGCACTAGGCTAGATAACAGTTAGATACAGAGGCTGAGGGGGAAACTTGGATTCCAGATTTCTTTTTTTTTTTTTTTTTTTTTGAGCAATATGTTATCGGAAGTGGAAAGTAGGAGATGGTGGCTTGATCACACGGTCTTGAAATGTGTGTTTGCAGTAAGCACTTTAGGCATGTACTGTACAGTACATGTTTGTGATATTTATAGCTCCATGAAAGTTCTTGTTTTCCATTGTCGTTTATTTTACCAAATTATCACTTCCCTCTTTTAACCCAGGTTGAAAAGAATTACAATAGCATGATGGGCATCTGTAGTTCATTTCTTTTGTAAATCGACCAGTATGTTACAGTTGATTTTTTTAAAAATTATTATTATTTACTGAACTGCAATTTGAGATTTTGCCTTGCGTAGTAAACTGCCTTTTTTCACGTTTCCCTGTAAGCTGATATGAAATGTTATTTCTGACTGACATCTACACTTGACCGCTTCAGTGTGTACTATCAGTTGGCCTGGTGGATGAGTTATGAGTTTTGGCTGACCCTTGTCCATGAAGGTTGTCAACTGAGGTTTTAAAATGATTAGCGTCCTACTGCACTGCTGTGATTAGTGAGTTGAATTCTTTCAGAGCGCCCCATGGGGAGCTGGCTGGGAAGAGGCCTGCCTTGGCTGCCGTCTACATTATGCTGCTTGGGCTGGCAGGAACACTGCAGCTCAGTCAATGTGAGCTGTGGAGGCTCCATGACAAGGACCTCTGTCCTGACCTAGAGGTGAAGAGAACTACTATATCAGGTTATCGGCCTTTCTGAAAAGTGTTTAAAAGGCTTTTCCACACTTCTTTTGGATCCCTCAGTAAGCAAAGTGGGATGTGCGCAATTGGATCCCCCGTTTTCCAGAGAGTTGAATATCCTGAGAAAATGCTGTGTACAATAGAGGCTGTGACGATCCAGGCTGTGTACGACTGGTGCTGGTTTCCCTATGTATTACAAGGCTTGTCCTTGTGTGGCAAGTTTCTGAAGAGGGGGCTGGTTGTGCGATGTTGTGGAAACTCAGGGGGGAAACAAACTGCATTTAATACATGACACCAAATTGCAAAGTCAAGATGCTGTTGAAGTGAAGAAGTGCTCTTTGGGCCCAAGAAACGTTAGCACTTACTTTCTAATGCATTTCTTTTTCCTTTAAGAATCCTGTATTTACATCTACTTGTCTGGACTATTACTTATGCGTATAGATGTGATTCATTAATGTTTTTTATGAGCTCTGATCAAAAACTCAGAGTGCCTATTGTGAGCTATGGAGGCATTTTCTTAAAGTGTCCGTCCATTTATTATGGAAGTACTTTTTTGTTTTTCCAGGAAGCATTCATTGTGGCTAGACTATGGCATGAGGTGGTTATACTCCATGTCTCTTTACCCAATGAGTAAAGATAATATAACTCTGTACTGACACATGTACAGTTACAACCCTAGTTATAATTTGACTACAGTGAGGCTGCTGCGTTGGCAGTATAGTGCTGCATAATTGTAGCTAGTGTCAGGAGTAGAGTTGGCAGTAGCCACATTTTGAAAGGATGTTTTCTTCCTCTGTACAGTGTGCCCTGTGACTGGGCTGTGTAAGGCCTTTTCACATAGACTTGTAGCCTTTAAGCACCAGTGCTATTGTGGCCTTTTGCAGACAGCATGGATCCCTCTTGTCCCTACCGATTGATCAGAGTGCCTCTTTTTCTTTCCCTTGGAGTGGGAATGCAAATTTGGCCACTTTCGATTCCCCCCCTGCTGTGCAGCCCCGACACGCTCATAGGAGGGCCCATGCGAGGTTTATGTGTGAGTGTTGGCTAGAAGAGATGAGCCTTTACAAGCTGTTGCTGTTCATGAAGGTGGTTAAGCTGTGTGTGTGTGTCACCATTCCAAATGTTGTTACAGGAATTAAATGTATAACTTCAGTGTGTTTGTGCCAACCTGTCAGTGGTACACGACTTGGCCTGCTTTGCTAAATGCCACCATGGCTGAAAGTGTGGTAAATTTTATCATAATTGTTTCTGACTTTGATCAAATGGGACTGTTTAATTTTAATGCATGCCAGTCTTTGTGATTTGCTTTCAGACAATTCCTCTTGAAATTGTTGCCTGTATTCTCACACGTCATTATGCCTCTTTGGAAACCCACAGACCTACCACATTGTTTCTTGTTTGTTACTACATTTGAAAATCATTTTGTTCCTACTGTAAGGCATGTCATGTCTTCCAACTTTCAGTATTTCACCAATTTTGAGAATCATTTTTTCCATCTACCGTTCATTTAAATAAGGCTGTCAAACGATTAAATTTTTAAGTCGAGTTAATTACAGCTTAAAAATTAATTAATCGTAATTAATCGCAATTCAAACCATCTATAAAATAATATGACATATTTTTCTGTAAATTATTGTTGGAATGGAAAGATAAGACACAAGACGGATATATATATTCAACATATGGTACATAAGTACTGTATTTGTTTATTATAACAATAAATCAACAAGATGGCATTAACATTATTAACATTCTGTTAATGCGATCCATGGATAGAAAGACTTGTAGTTCTTAAAAGATAAATGTTAGTACAAGTTATAAAAATTTTATATTAAAACCCCTCTTAATGTTTTCGTTTTAATAAAATTTGTAAAATTTTCAATCAAAAAATAAATTAGTAGCTCGCCATTGTTGTCAATAATTACACAATGCTCATGTGGTGCTGAAACCCATAAAATCAGTCGCGCCAAAGTGCCAGCAGAGGGCGGCAAAACACCGAAAAACACGAGTAACAAGTGGACATTACACTGTGCTGTCATTTTAATCTGTTTGAGCGGGGCATGTGCATTAAATGCGTCAAATATTTTAACGTGATTAATTAAAAAAAATTAATTACAGCCCGTTAAGTGATAATTTTGACAGCCCTAATTTAAATCTTTCTTTTTTTTTTTTTAATAATAATAATAATGATGATAACGATAATACATTTTATTTGAAGGCGACTTTCTGGCACTGAAGGTCGTCGTACAATCATTTTTAAAGAACATTTAAACAAATTCAAGATTGGAAAAACAGTATAAATGATATAGAATGTTTAAGGCAGATTTAAAATACTGTAATTTTCGGAGTATAAACCGCTACTTTTTTCCCATATTTTGAATCCTGTGGCATTTAGTCCAATGTGGCTTATTTGTTGATTTATTTACGTTAATAGATTATTTGACGGCGGCGTCATAAGACTGCAATAAGGCCGTCATAATTATGACATGACATCATCGACATCATTATGTCCAGCTCTGATATTTTACATCCATTCAAAAGTGAGGTAATTTGCAGGATGACACAAAATGACATGTGTCATAAGCATTCATTAATGCTCATGGCAGTGTCATGTCATAATTATGATGGTCCTATGACAGTTTTATGGCACCACTGTCAAATAAAGTGTTACCAAATACCATAGCTAGCAATTAATGAAGCAACTGGAACAGCAACTGAAGAAATGGCAATTAGAATTAGCACGGAACATGAATTTTGATTATTATTTACATCTGTAGTGCTGCAATGCATGCTAGGAGGCATGTTGGATGACAACAGTGTTAACAGCGGGTGGCAGCAGAGGTTGACTGTCTCCCCAAAGGGAGCAGTGATGGCCAAATGAAGCTTCTTGAACCAATGAAGCTTTGCAGCCAATTGGTTCAAAGCTTCATGGTGGTTCATTTGGTTTTAGAAAGTTTTTTGATGCCACTGTCAAATAAAGTTTTACCGGTTAATATCTTTTGGTGAAAATATCCCATAATCCAGTGAGGACAACTGCGGTTTATAGTGCAATGCGGCTTATGTATGAACAAATGCCATTTTGGTGTCAAAATTGGTGGGTGCTGCTTATAGTCAGGTGTGCCTTATAGTCCAAAATTTGCGGTGCTAAAGAGATGTAAAAACAATAAAAATAGCAATAGATAAAAATAGGTGGGAGAAAATGAAAACGCAAAGAGATGGGGATTATTGTGGATAAGCGAGTCTGAACAGGTGAGTTTTGAGCAGGAGTGGGAACCTCAGGGCACCTCACGATACGATACGATTCGCGATACAAGGCTCACGATAACGATTATATCACGATACAGCGATTATCGATGTATTGGTCAGAAATTGGATACATGAAATTCTACGATACAACTGTTGAAACGAAAAAAAGATATTTGAAAATAGAAAAAAATACTGTTTAAGTCATTTATTAAACAGTGACACCTTTTCTGTGCAACATTGCTGTAAAATATAAATCTACTGCAAATTGTGCCCCTGCACATATAGAGGAAACCAACCACGACCACTGATATCGCTTGGAGAGATAAAAAAATAAATAAAAAGTGCCGTAGGTGTCAGCAGTTGAGCTTGGAGTGGGGCAATGATAAAATTGGTGGGTCTTTTCTTCGTATATGAACTTTGTTGCTTGGTTTGAGCACTTCCGCTATCTGCTTCAGCAATTAAGATGTCAGACTTGCTCAGTCACGGTCTTCCTCACCTTAAAAACAACAAAATAAAACAAAAAATATTAGCTACTTCATAGCGTTTGAGTTGAAATCCTGATTTTTTTTGTGTGTTGGAAGTATTGAATTAAAAAAAATATGAATTGAATGTATAGAAATTAAAAATTCAATAATTACCTATTTTTAATATGTAGGCTACTTTAATTATCATGCACATCACTTTATATATCTTGGAACCTATTCAAACGGTTTAATAGCTTATTGTATCAAAATGACAGTAATAACAGTTTGTGTAGTAAACTAGATGGAAATTGGTTCTCAAATAAATTTGTAAATTCATGTGGGCTTGTTCGATATTCATTTTCATCCAGTTTAGGGTCCTGGTTTATCTTATATCATTCAACACCAAATGTCATCAAAATAATACATGTAAATTAAATAGTCAATTACATTGCAAAACTTTCTTACCTCAAGTGATGAAAGCAAAGCTCACAAACTCCAGTGTCCACTACGTCACCAGCTCCCAGTGAAACTTATTTTTCTTAGACAATTCTTGCATACAGCAAAGTCCTTGTTCACCTTGCTTCCTTTCTTGTTGGTGTAAAATCTAAAGTGTGTCCCCATGTGTGATTTGTAGCAATATTTTTCTCATTTTTTCCCTCCACCGTTCTCACGGAGCTTTTTGATTTTTTCAACCCACTTGGAGCTTCTCTTCTTCTCTAGACAACTTGTGCGCACTTTACCCTCACCGCCACTCCCGAGCGCCCCTAGTGGACCGCCAAGGAATTGCTCAACAAACATTGAGCAGTTTACAGCATCCATACGCCATTGTATGGCCAATATGTTAAATAAAAGTATCGATTCTTGGCGGGAGCATATCGATAACCCATCGGGTTGCAAAATATCGCGATATATCGCTGTATCGAGATATTGTCACACTCTTAGTTTTGAGTATGGACTGAAAAAGGTGTAGTGAGGAGTTGTTCTTGAGGTCGGGTGGTAGTGAGCCGAGTGGTTGAATGCTCTGCTACCCATGGTGCTAAGGCGAGCGGGAGGGACGGACCGGTGTATGGAGGAGGAGGGTCTGAGGGCACAGGAGGGAATTGTAGCATGGAGGAGGTCGGACAGGTATGATGGGGTGAGGTTGTCGATGGCCTTGAATGTGAGGAGGAACTTTGAACTGGATGTTAAGGTCGACCGGGAGCCAATGGAGCTGACGGAGAACTGGAGTGATGTGGTGGATGAATTTTGGACCTGTTGGAGAGGAGAGAGTTGCAGTACTCCAGGCGGGAAGTGACAAGACTGTGAACCAGGATGGCAGCAGAATGTGGGGTTTGGGATGGGTGGAGGCAATTGACTGTGCGTAGGTGGAAGTGGGCAATCCGGTTAATGTTATTGATGTGTGATTGGAAAGAAAATGTACTGTCCAGGATGGCACCCAGGCTCTTGACTTGGGAGGAGGGTGAAACAGTGGAGTTGTCGATGGCGAGGGGATGGCTATGGTTTTTGGATATGGTGGATTTGGAGCCGATGAGGGGCACCTCGGTTTTACTGCTATTGAGTTTGAGGAAATTGGGTTTTTTTTTATATCAGTGTTAGTCAGTCAGGAAGGTAGGCGGGACAGAGGAAGAGGGTTCAGAAGTGAAGTAGAGCTAGTTGTCATTGGTGTAACAGTGAAAGTGGATTTTTGTGAATTTACGGAAAATGTTGCAAATAAGAAGGAGGTAGATAATGGAGAGTAGGGGCCAGAGGACAGAGCCCTGAGGCATACCAATGGTAACGGGGGAGGGAGTAGATTTAACGGACTCGAGTTGTATATGGTGAGAGCGTCCAGAAAGGTAAAATGAGCAGTATATATATACCATAAAAGTTTGTTAATAAATAATAAAATTACAAGGCCAATCACAGGTGTAACATACACCGGCATTAATTCAGAATTTTATTCTCACCACTGTTTTGGAAAACCTATTATACGTATAGTTATTGACAATTTCTTACATGCTTGAATGAATAATATGCAAATTTGCACAAAACATCAGAATACCTGATGTTGACAACCTTTTTTATCGGTAGTAAAAAAGTGTTTACTGTATTTGTTATATCGGTAATTCCTGTGCATAGTCTATTTTTGAATTATCCTTTTTTTTTTTTTTTTTTTTAATACATTCCTTATACCATAGCATTCTATTACCGACTCATGACACATTGGTCATCTTCCTTTTGTCTCTACCGTTCATTTGGCCTTTAATCTTTTACACATGGTCAGGAATATCCTCTTTGAATGTTGCCAACAATTTGAGAGTGAGAGGGGTTAGTACCAGCATGACTATGTTAATGAATCTTACTGTATGTGCTTGAGCCAAGAAAATATATTCAGAGTAAATTATGAAAGACTCAGATAGGGCTTACACTACAGTCACTTTATTACTTTGCACTTTTCAATGTTTCACTGGCGTATAGGGCAGAGGGCAAAATATTAGAATTCATTGGTGTGTTTTTTGGTGCTGAAGTAGTTGTCTTTTCCTCTGAAAATAGAAGATGCTTTTCACATTCTACAATTGACCTCAACTTCAACATCACCAGCTTTGTTATACTGCTCAAGTACTTAATATTTTCTACTTACCTCTGTCTCACTTTGATAAGGTTGTTGTTGTTGCTTCTTCCCACTATCAGCATTGCCTTGGTCTTTTCATAGCTGATTTGCAGTCCAGTTTTTCCAGCAGCTTCTTCCAACTCTGATGTAAGATCTTGGAGATCATCATTTGTTTCTGCTAACACTACATCAAAGACCAGGTTGGACAGTATTTGTTGTTCACTCCATCTGATACCCTTCTGTTCTTTGACTCTATCCTTCTTCATCACAAAGCCTACCATGTGAAAAAATGATAAAGGTGACAGTATGCACCCTTGCCGCACGCTAGTTTTAGTTTAGGTCTTCACGCAGCAACACGAGTTGACGAAGATGTTTCGAAAGATGTTGGTAAACACTTGTGGAATACCAAAATTCCCTTGATTTTCCACCAGGTTTAATCATTAAAATACTTTTTCATGTAAATGGTGTTTACATATTACAGTGGTACCTCGACATACGATCGCTTCGACACACGATATTTTCGACATCTGATGTGAAATTTTACTCGCCATTTGTTTCTACATCCAACAAAATGCTTGAAATATGTCGATTTATGACAGTGCCAAAGTTTCTTTGTTTTGCCGCGAGAGGGACGCATGGCGGATTTTCTTTTGAGAGAACTCGGTTCCAAGAAGTTTATTTTTCTTCTTTAGTGCCCCGTTCGCCAGTCTTTATAAATTAAGGTGACTATTATTATTGTGGTAACATCGCCAAAGAAATCGCCAGATTCATTAAGTTTTTATCATTTATTTCAGAAAATGTGCAACACAGCACGCCTACTGTCCACCGCAGTTGATGTCAACCACAAAACATTAAAAAACAAAGTAAAATCTCCACTGCACCTTTCTCTCTCTGGTACATCAGCCACACGTTGCGTTCAGGTACAGCACGCAAATCTTATTTATGATGTATTTGTTGTGCTATGTGTAACTGCCATTTGTAATAGTACTGGCAGTATTTAATAAGGGTTTAGTGTAGGTTTTCAGGCTGTTGAATCGTATTATAATGTATTCTTATGGGAAAATCCTGCTCAACATACCACCATTTCGACTTACAAACAAGGTCCTGGAACGAATTAACTTCGTATGTAGAGGTACCACTGTATAAGGAAATTACACAAACATGCACACACAGGGTTTGTGGGTGGGGGGGTGTTTTTCCACACAATATAAGTACGTGTACAGTGATCACTCATTTTTTGCGGTCAATGAATTTTTTTTTTTTTTTGTCTTTGTATAATGTATTCAGAAGAGAGATGCATATAAGACCCCGGGCTGGCTGGGTGGATGTAGTGGCTCTGGATTGGCGCCTGCGCGGTGTCTCCGCTCGTCTGCGTGGCTATCGCGAGTTTGGCGGGGCTCGCGTGCAGCTGGATGTAATTGGGCACACTCGGGTGGGGGGTCCCGGTGCCGGGACTGGCAGTGGGGCGGTGTAGGGTCGGTTGCCAACGGGCTTACACTCACAAGGGATTCACACGATTACTGGGTTCTACAGTAATCACAGAGCTGATTTGTGTACACTCTACCCCTCCCAATCACATAGCATATAGACTTCCTCACCCCCTCCCCTTCTTTCCTGGGTCAACAGGCCCCCCACATGGTGTCAACCGGAAATACATCTAGCTGACGATAGCACCAACATATTAATAGTTACTGTAGGCGTTCAATGTATTTCTTGTTGTTGTTTGTGTCTCTTTTCTTTCTTGTGTTTCTTTTCTTCTGTCCCCCCATAACCCCTTCCTGTTCACTGCTTTGTCATAATAAACTAGATATGTTGAATGATCACAATGGGAGTAAGTCATATTTTCAATGTGAAACATTAAAACTGTTCAGACCAACCGGACACTTAGACTTCCGTTCTCCGTGTCAAACAGCTTTACAGGACGGGCTAAAGAAAGAAGAAAAAAAAAAAGATACATATAAGACATGTTTTTCCCCAAAGTATAAAAAAAACCCTGTATATTTTAATAAATGGTTTCAAGCACTTCAAATGTAATAATTAAGATAAGTTTTACAGATCTTACTGTCCCACCGAATTATTTTTAAACAAGAATAAAGTACTGTAGCAGAAAAAAAACTTGGCTTTATTAAATGCTTTGTTGAATAAGTCCACTCACTCCACTCCATTGCTCACTTACACACAATGAGTTGCCACAGCAACTGTTTAACAAATTAAATGATGATTGACACATGCGGCGCGTTTGAAGTGCGTGACTCTGGCAAGATCAGGCACAAACATCTGTCAACATCGTTAACTTTAAGAAGCAACTCCAGTGCATGGTCTGACGAACAAAGAGCAGGGAGAAGGAGGGAGCGAGAGTGAGAATATGCGATCAGCTCGGGACAGCTCATCTTTATTTATTTATTTTTTCCAGTGAAAAAAAATCCGCAATGGATTGAAAGTGCGAAGTAGCGAGGGATCACTGTGTGTCCAATTATACAAATTAATATACAAAATGGATTAAATAAAACAATCAATCTCAATGCGCTACTAAAACTAAGTTGATATGAGGCTGGAAAAATAGAACATGAATATTCACATGGAATCATTTGTAACATAACCCAATACTCTTGGTGTAGTTTGTGTTCTCAGTTTTAGAATGTGGGCAAAGTTATGCACTCGCGCAAAGACATAATTATAAGGTGGGGTCAATCAGAGACAGTGGATGACTAGTTGATTGATTCCAGCCTCTGGTCTTTTGTTCAAAACCTCCAACAAATAAAATCATTCAATAGAAACACTTTAGATGCATAATTGCCATTGCTAGTATTAGTGTCGTAGTAGTATTGGCTTAGTTGCTATATTTCATCTTGTTAATCACTCACTTTGTGTGGCAAGACGGTGGATGAACAGATTTTGCAATTGGTAATGGCAATGCCAACTATCCCAAATATAAAACTTCTACAGCATCTGTGCTGTGATGTGCTGGCTCTTGCCCTGTAATTGAATCCGTGGGGTGGTAATGATGATGCCGAGTGGCTTGCTTGGAGCCAGACCTAAGGCCCCCCCCACTGGCATTATCCCTAGCATCTCTGTTGGCCCTGATCTGAAACAGCTGCTCTCACTTGAGTTTGCCGTTTCCTGTTTTTGTTTCTTGATCTGGCCAATAATCAGAGACTTGTTTAGCTTCTGAGCATAAACCAATCATACAACGTTCAAATTAAACTATAGACCATACTGTATTATGCTTATTAAAATAACCTTATAAACATCATTGTTGGTGATTCATCTTCGTGGTAATTATTAGTTGAACATGGCCAAATTTTAATCTTTAAATTTGAGTCACATACAGGTATATGTGAGTTGGAACAGTTGAAACGGCACACACTTAGCAGCAACTTAACTTTGTTCATTCCGAGTGTATCCAAAATTCATTGTTCGCAAATATAATTACTTGGTTATGATTAGGAGAAAGCTAAATAATAGTTTTGAAACCTTACCAAATGTGGCAAGTGAAGATAGATGGTATTACCCTGCCGCACGATATTTACTTAACTCTGTTGATTTAAATCAGAGTAATATACTGTCTGTGATTACTGTTTATGGGACTCCTTTGGAAGAGCTTCCTGCTCGTATCTGGGCATCAAGGGTGATGACAAGTTTTCTTTTAAAACACATTAGGCGAAACTAAAAATAAAACTGAGGGTTTTAAAAGAAATTGTTTACACCAATCTTGTCTCCCAACACTGTAGTAGGTACTTTATATAATGCATTCTAAATCAGTTTTGGACTACAGAGATGTGATTTATACATTGTCCCACATGAACATTAAAAGAACTGGTTACAGTGTTTAATGTTCCCATTAGATTTGCCACTGGTGATGCGTTTATGACCCATCACAGTCAACTGTACAATGTCTGGTGGAACTGTACTTGGCTTGAAGAAGAGAGCAACACTTTTTTACTCCATCCCATCCCATCCCATCCACCCTCTCCCGCTTATCTGCGATCGGGTCGCAGGGGCAGCAGCTTCAGAAGGGAAGCTCAAACTCCCAGCAACTTCAGCCAGCTTCTTGGGGGATCCCAAGGCGTTCCCAGGCCAGCCGGGAGACGGTCTCCCCAGCGTGTCCTAGGTCGGCCCTGTGGCCTCCTCCCTGTGGGACGTGCCCGGAACACCTCACCAGGGAGGCGCCCCGGAGGCATCCTAATCAGATGCCCGAGCCACTTCATCTGACTCCTCTCGATGTGGAGGAGCAGCGGCTCTATTCCGAGCCCCTCCTGGATGACCGAGCTTCTCACCTTATCTCTAAGGGAGGGCCCAGACACCCTACGGAGGAAACTCCTTTCGGCAGCTTGTATCTGGGATCTTGTTCTTTCGGTCACGACCCACAGCTCGTGACCATAGGTGAGGGTAGGAACGTAAATCGACCGATAAATAGAGAGCTTTGCCTTTCGGCTCAGCTCTCTCTTCACCACGACGGACCGATGCAGAGTCTGCATCGCTGCAGATGCGCCACCGATCCGCCTGCCGATCTCCCGTTCCATTTTTCCGTCACTCGTGAAAGAGACCCCGAGATACTTGAACTCCTCCACTTGAGGAAGGACCTCATCCCTGACCTGGAGAGGGTATTCCACCTTTTCCCGACTGAGGACCATAGTCTCGGATTTAGAGGTGCTGATTCTCATCCCGACTGCTTCTTACTCGGCTGCGAACCGCTCCAGTGAGAGCTGAAGGTCACGTGTGAAAGTGAAACAAGAAAGAAAACAAATAGCTATGGCGAGCGGAGGAGTGGAGAGACCAAATTTTGAGGAGGCACCGGCTTCTTTCAAATCTGCGGTGTGGCAACATTTTGGTTTCCCCGTGGACTACAATGCGGAGGGAGAGAAAATATTGAAGAAAAAAAAAATGCAAGCATTGCTCAGTGCTTGTTCCACATGCTAATGGCAACACTTTTATAACATGACTCCGGCACCTCAGCCGGCATCACCCACAGATATCAGTTTCTCAGGGTAGGACAACCCCGAAGATGACACCAGTGAGAACACACGGCGGGCTTCGTTAATTTATTTGCAACGCTTGACCCGCGTTACATTGTTCCCTCGCGGACATATTTCTCCAACAACGTAATCCCCGACATTTATGAAATGGCACGCAAAGCCATCGAAGATGATTTCGCTAAAGCACATAGTTTCGCCCTGACCACTGATAGTTGGAAGTTGGACGTCCCGTGCTACTGAGTGCTACTTCCTAACTGTGACGGTCCACTATAATTCATACCTCATTTGAGCACTCATTTTTAAATGTGTACGCCATACGTTACGTTCAAAATCTGCACGTTTTTCGTTCATTACTTTTTTTTTTTTCATCCGTTCGGATTTGGTCACCGTTTCTGCAACGAGACAATGCGTTGGTTGAATGACACGAGAAAAGTCAAAGACTCGGAGAGGGAAGAGTTTGTTGAGACGCTGTAGCAAACGCGATGCTACGCTAGGTGGCTTCAATATTACCTGACTTAGCCAACAACATACAATATACGTCTAGATATCTCATGCATATAGAACTACATGCGAAATGACACTCGGTAGCATTAGTAAACCTTACGAGTGAACCTAAGCAACTTTTTATCTAAAATACTCCTAAATCGGCAAAATCTTGACTTGAGTCTATCTTTAAAGGATGAAACAGTTTTAAAATTTTCACGTGTCGAAAGTAGACAGAAGGGAACTAATGCAAAAACGGGAGCAATTTTATCAAATTTAACGGTTGATTCACAACATTAAATGACCTCCAAACATAGCAAAGGTTACTATGTTTTTGGGTTTGTTTGTTTTTTAATGAAAAAAAAAACCCAAAACACGAAAGGTATCACCAGTTACTTTGCCAAGTAACTTTTTTACTACTGTGTATTTCAGTAGTCAGTCACTACACTAGCCAAAGAGCTAAGAGGCATTTTAACAGTCGAAAATGTTTACATTTTACCGTAACTGTTTATTTCATTTTTTTTAAAAGCAAAATAAAGGCAGTTTAAAAAAAAAAAAAAAAAAAAAAGCAAAACGCAAACCGAAACCGAACCGAAACCGCGATCCCAAAACCGAGGTTCAAACTGAACCGTGGGCTAACTGAACCGTTGCACCCCTAGTCGCCAGCCTAGGAACGAAACTCATTCGTAACCGGGGACTACCTGTATTTTTAATTCAAATATATTTTATGTTCGCATTGTTGTGCCTTTTGGAGCAAAATAAAAAAAACGTGTGGACACTCTCGCAACCCAACAGGATGTGAGTGGCACATGCGTATTACATGCACAAGCTAACTGTGCATGCGGTGATTTGCGACCTTTTTACGGCAGTTTAGGTACAGTATGTGATGTGTTTCAGGGATTTAAAAAATAAAAAAATTAAATAATAATGATGGCTATATTTGGAGTTATTTTGAAGGAATAATAAATTTACACTGCTATATAAGCTGAACACTGACTACTTCTTAGTTGTGTAACAGTCATATATTCAGTGTGTTCCCATAAAAAGATATACATGTAAGGGGTGTACTCAGTTGTTTATATTATTTGAAAACATATTCATAATCTCATACATGCAAGCACAATTTAATAGCAGTTCAACACAATTTCGCTTATACTTCTGGTTCAAGACACATCGGTCGCCTGCCGTAAACGGTGCACATGCGCGTTTGACTTGTGCATGCGCTGCGCATGTGACACTCACATCCTGTCACCATGTAAACGGTCCCTTAGGTACACAAGAATTGATTTTCAATCAGATTTGCTATGGTCAAATCTAAAGTACTGTCCAGCTGTACTATGTTTACTGCAATTAAAGTCTTCAGAGGCCGTTGGTTTGTTTTTCTTCCTCCTTTTTGTTTTTCTGTACTAGGCTGCATTCCTCTTGAGTCTCATAGATCACTGTTAGGATTTTTACTGAGGGGGTGAAATTGCTGCTGTTGGAGACACGAAAATTCATATTGAGTAGCCAGACTGTTACGTAATATGCGATTGGTTTGCATTAGTGAGGATTCATCTGCTCCACAGTGTGGCCTTATTGGGTCTTTCAGGCAGGATCCCTAATGCGTGTATGAATGTCTGGTATATACACCATTGAGATTGGTTTACAGCAGGAAAGGACAAAGAGTGCCTCTATATTATTGTACGCTGATCATATAGAATAAGGGATTTTATGAGCCTGCAGTTATATAGTTGAGATTATCCTTGGACGAATACTAGGGAGATGGCCCTATGATTGTTTTTGGTAAGAGCTTCATGGCACTTTCCACCAGAGGTGGGTAGTAACGCGTTACATGTACTCCGTTACATTTACTTGAGTAACTTTTTGAGAAAAATGAACTTCTAGGAATAGTTTTAGTAAGCCTTACTTTTACTTGAGTACATTTGTTAAGAAAAAAACGCTAGTCTTACTTCGCTACTTTGGGCTACACAAGAGTGGTTACCTTTTTCCTCTTTATTCTACATTATATATTTATTAATTTATTTTTGCAAGTGATGCCAAGAGTAGCTCTACCAATTTCACCAATAAGACGTTGCAACAATAATCACATGACTATATTACACCAATCAGACACAAGCTTGCCGTTCTATGATCACGCCAGCCTGTACAATCACATAGCGTCTTCAAAGCACCATGAAAAATGAAGTATTCGACATACAAAGCTGTTCTCAACGTGACTCGAAAGCGCGGATTTTAATCTCTCTCCCAGTTTTTATTTGACACCGATTGACCACGAAAAACATAGATATTATCTTTTATTTCAAAATCATAATTATGAAGGAACTCTCCACCATTCAAAATAGGAACTGTTTTCTCCACCAGAGGGCACTCATGCTCTTTGGACGAATAATGCTTCATTTATGTATTTTTTTTTTCTCTTGTCAGAATTCAATCATCCCCCTTGGCCTAATGTAGTTATGTAATGGGTCATAGAAGAGTATCATTGTAACAACAGGTCATATAGATAACTATGTGCTCAGAAAAAAAAAAACCTTTGTTTGGGAAAAAAAGAAAAAAATGTAATTAGTTATTCACAATGTTACTCATTACTTATTCTTTTCACCAAATACTTTTTTTTTTTTACTTGAGTACATGTTTTGGTTGACCACTTTAACTGAAGTAATATTATTTTGAAGTAACGCTACTCTTACATGAGTAAAAATTTTGTCTAATCTACCCACCTCTGCTTACCACTTCTGTGCCCTTTCACAAAGGAAAATTACACCAATTGAAAACAGAAACATTGTTGAAAGAGTTGTCAGAATGAAAGCATGTGGTGGCATTGAATCATGCCACCATCTTGAATCTGTGCCAGGAAATGGAACTTGTCCCTTACTGTAAATGGGATGTAGGGATTTCACCTTGAACCTTTTTAAATGTCCCGTGTTTGAAGTAGGAGATAAAATCTTCATTGAGTAATACTGGGAAGTTATTTTTTGCATTCTGCAGCTCTTCACATATCTTAAATGAATGTTTTGTTTCCTTCAGGATCTGGAAACTTGTTTAGAATGGCATTCATTGTAGTTTCTTCTTGTAACTGGTCTTAAAGTGCCTGTGAAACCATTAAAAAAATCTTAAATAGCATTCTTGTTGGAAGGAAAATCTTATTTTTTGACGATTCGACTATATACAACAATTTGGAGAAGCTAAAATGACGAGAAATGATTCTTTTAAACTGCCGTTTAGCCCCGCTTGTCATTATAGCGCTCTGGCGCCTCCTTCTGGGAGATGACGTCGGCGGAGTAGTGACTGTAAAATGTCATGATTGTTTTTTCTCTCCAATATTTTTACAGGATATTTTTAGTATCTTAGCATTTTTCCTGATTGCTAAATAATTGAATGGCCATGACAAATGAGTCTTGTGGTAAATTAAATATGAAATTTTAAAAATACATTTATTCAGTACGACAGGGCTAAATTATTGCATAATGGTCAAAACTGCCGACTTCTTGAACCTCCTGAACAGTATTTATGCCACCGAAGTTGGTCCGTCTCTTGTCATTTTCTAGCGGGGACCCGGAGACTGAGGAAATAGTGTAAATAAAAGAGGAGTGTGAGCGCTAGGCTACATGCTAACCCAAACTTAGCGGCTCTTGCAAGTCTCTTCCTCGCCTTTCGAAAACAAAAACATCACACATAACTACCCCGACTCATGTCACACACGGCGGCAGGGGTGATGGCCTTCACCGATCGGCCAGCCCCGGCAGCGAGCAAGTTTCGGCTCATCGTTCCCCTGCTGAAGAGTGCTCGCCACCGGGGACGCAGCTGCGGAATGAACTGCGAAAATGGCGCTTTCTCGGTTGACAAACCGGCCGACGTCGGAGCGCGTGGCTGCCCAGAGCCCAATATTTAATCAGGCTTCGAAAAATAAACGAATAATCCACAAAATTGGCTGAATCCGCAGTCCGTCTGCATACTGTAGTAATGGCTGTATAATGAAGATTAGGCCTCCAGATATCGAATATTTTACAAGTCGATTAATCGATGGACTAGTTAGTTCGAATAATCGAGTAATCGGATAAGGAACATGAAAAATTAAAATACCCGAGCTGGGCCTAAAACGATATAATTTTTTTTTTTTTTTTAAATGAGGATCTATATACAACAAAAGAACAATTGACTAACTTACACAGAAAGTCCACCAGCTTAAATGCTATGAAACCCTAAAGTTTTTTTTTTTTTTTCTTTTACAATGCTCTTAACAAATGGTTCAGACACATATTCCCACAAAAAAACTGTTAAATATACCTATAAACTAAATCCTGAATGCATTAAAAAAACATTAGCTCAAACAAAAACTTGGCTAATGTTGGTCTTAACAGGGATCAGCTGGTTTCAGCCATGAGAAATGAGTTACATCATATTCATTGTTGCCACCCAAATCAATAAAACTACATGCAAACACTTTCAAAATAAACTGATACAACGCCACTTTAATTAAACGAATACTGGAAGCAACAAAATTTAATTCAAATATTTTTTCTAATCGAATAATCGAGTTAATCGATTAATCGTTGCAGCACTAGTGAAGATGATTAGTCCTCTGACGTCACATTCGCCTTCTTCCTCAATCCAGTCTCTTAAGAAAAATTGAATAAATATATCGATCGCTTCCACACACATCCAAGCGGTCCATTTCATTTCAGGAGCATAAAATATTCTGTGGAATATGTAATAAACATGCTTTTTGCTGTCATAGGCACTTTATTGTGCACAAGTGAGGTCTGTTGTTTTTGTGTTTGACACTGAGAATTTATTGTTGGGATACCAGAGAGTAAAAGTGAAATTTGTGCCGTGTAAACTTGGTTCAGGTGTACTGACAGGCAATTCACTCATAAACTGTTATGACATAATTATAGCTAAGTCAGTCAACCTTTGCTCATGCTGTGACCCAGCGTGTTTGGTTTCTGCTTGGAACAGCAACAATAAACCAATAATTTGCACCTCCACGCATGATGGTTTATGGGTGTCTTTTGTCTCTATTGGGTATGTGGCGCCCTCTTCTGTCCAAGTTGCATATAGAAAAAAACACCCCAAATTCAATTATATCTGTAGAAAATTATAAATTACTGTATAAACTCGTGACAGGGGCAATTGTTTAGACCTTTTGTGATTGATTGTGACTTAAACCTTAAATCTTGGACCTACATACAGTATGTACCGTGTAAGATACCTTTTCCAAGAAATTTAATTCAGTTGGTGCTGAATGCTGATAATCTGTTGCCAAACAATCATATGTATCATAATAATACCCAAGTAAAACTGTAATATATAGTGTAAGCAAAATAAATGCCGACTTCTAGGTTGCTATGAATGTTTAAGCCGGGTAGGAAAGAATGCAGGGTGTGAGTCAAAGGGCACCGGCGGTGTCTGGCCAGCTGGAATAGTTCTTTACACTGTTTTATCTAAGCTAATGAAGTATTTACAGTATACCCCTTATAAAGAATACATTTCATTTGTTTTTATTCGGCCATGTTAACTGTTATTTTTGTCCTTTTAAGGTTTCTTTATTTATGAATTCATTTATTTCAGCTGCTGTGGTCTCACTCATTTTAATGCTTCTTGCCTTTCCTTCACAGGAGTTCTCTCCTTCAGACTACAGAAATAGTTCTTTGTCCAGCAGAACCCCGACCCCACCGGGACACTACTCACCTCATAGCTACATTGATCAGGATGTTCCCATGTCCCCTCATCGCAGGTAAGCATATGGCAGAAAACACAGACAAGGCTGAAAAAGCAGTTTCTGCTCTTGCACTCCTCTTTAAGAGAAACTACTGTATTTTAAGGCGAAACAACTGTTGTGTTTAATAGAACAATATGTCTATATGCTGCCATAGCATATTCATGGCACATGAAGCCCCCGAACTATTTTTAATTTGTCTGTTTTACCCTGAAAACCCCCGTTTACAGACGTCACGCAACCGCGTTTGTTTCAACCCAGCCATAAATTGAAGGTAATTAATTATATTCATTATTCAAAATGTGTCATTTTTGGCTTAGAATCATTCATTGATGTCTCATATGTCGTTTAAAAAAAAAAAAAAAAAAAAAAAAAAACACTTAAAAAAAAAAAAATTATTCACTCACATATTTTAAACTTTTAAACAAATTATGTCACAATGAAAAAAATGGCGTCTGTAAAAAAAGTCACAGATATTTACCTCATAACTATCGCTTAATTGTATTTTTTTTGTTGCTGTTGCATTTTCTCAATATGTTAGATGATAAATAATTGATCCAAACAAAAAAAGTTGAAAAAAAAAAAAACGTTTAAAAGGGTAAATATATCAAAAACTTGACCATTCCTTAATGTCTGCGATTTCTGCATCGCGACCCTTGTTATATTACCACGTTTCACCCATAAAATCCCAAAAAATCCAGCTGTGGCCATTCACAGCTGTGTCTTGACACTCAGTGATACATGCTACGTGGAGTATTTGGATTGAAACAAAGTAAGCACGCGCTAATATCTCGTTAAAGTCATGGCGTCAGTAATTCTGTTCTCGCGTGCTCTCGCCTCCAGATAGGGTTTTGCTGTTTAAAAAAAAAATTTTTTTTTAAAATGCCCTCCTGCTCAAAATTTTTCTTCCCCCAGAAAATTGAGATTTTAAGCTTTCCAATGATGTATCACACATGCATATCGGACAATTTTGAAAGTTGGCTAAATTGGGGGTCTCAGAGCGGAACTTCAAGTCACCTGAGTGTTTTCCGCCATAGATATTTCTCTTCTTACCCGTTTTAAAGATTGGAAAGTGCATATTATACAGTGCTATCTATCTAAGATGTGCTTTTGTGTGGGGCTCGACCTGGTTATCTATAGTTTAGTTAATTCAGTACTTCTCAAATAGCGATGCCAGAGGTGGCGCGTGTGACCTCGGGAACATGCTTTTTTTTTCTTGCCGTACTAGAATAAAGTGTACTTGCACATCCACTCAGTGGGTGGCAGTGGCGCTCTGATTTTCAACGTGCGCGCAGTATTTTTTAAGTAAGCAAGAGCACACAGAAGAGACTCATGAAGAGCTGGAGAGCTGTGCGCCGTTTTCGAAAGCCGTTTTCCGGCCGGACTCACGCAGCGACCCACTGTCTTATCCGGTTCTCACGTGTCCGCCCGAGAAGTGCCGTTTTCGGCTTGGGATCGTCATGACGACCGCCCTCACCTACGGTTCTCCCTCGGCCGCCAAGAATGCGCTTTTTTCGGGCCGTTTGCCTTTTGGCTTTGACATTTAATACAGTGGTAGATTGGGAAAGACCACTGTTTACTGTGTCTAAAAATGATTATAGCGGACAGCCGGAAGCCAAATCAATTAGGATGCCACTTAAAGACATTAGACCCCAATCTCATTGATAAGCCGCTTGGTTGTTTTTTAGCGAAAACGTGCCGAATATTGCCAACAATCGTCCCGCTTTGTCAGTGTTATATCAGTAAACCAGTAAGCAATGTTAGCATGCTCAGTGCTAAATAACCCCACACCATTGCAAACTGGAGGTGATACTGTGAGCAGCAAGCAGCGAAAATAAAAACTGTCCTTCTGTCCAAAGACACTTTTTTTTTTCTTCTTCTTCTTCTATTCAGTTTTGCTTTTTTCAGTCAAATTTTTATGGCATATTGTCCTCATGAGTTAATGTTTCTAATCAATTTGAATTTGTTATTATTTACTGATTTTATTTTTCAGTATCAAATGGTCAAAAATGTACCTTGAGTGTATTTTTACAGTTTGGATATGGCTTTTTTTTTTTTTTTTTTTTTTGATTCAGGCAAATTGATGCGCGTTAAGTCTTTTCTGTTACAAACAAACCAATGTTAATAAAGTTATACTTTATAAGTTGATCTGTTATTTTCTCTAATAGAAAAAAAGGATACAATGTGAGGCAGAGGCGTACTTATAATAGTAATATAATAGGCAAATGATAATATGTACAGTGGCGGCAGAGTTTGGGGGGGGGCGCGAAACATTTATGTCTTCCTTGGGGGGGCGTAACAGAAAATAATTGAGAAGCACTGAGTTATTTTAAGCCTCACTTCATCTGACCTTAAAAAAGTAAGTGGAAAAAAAAATCTGATCAAGTATATTTGATCAGTCTTTAAAATAGGTTAAAATAAGGCTAGCCTGTCAGGTCTCGGAGACCATAGGCGTGCCCATTGACTGTGTTCAAATCACGGACCTCTCAAGTACCAAATGTTAATCAACTAACTCTACTTATGACAAGGGAATGAATGCCACATTGTCTAGCTTTTTTCCTACAACTTATCTTTCATGCCAGTGATGCTTCGTAAGCATTTAAGCGGAAAAGGGAATCTCTCGGCACGCCTCGTTCTCATCGCCATGTCAGCGAAGCTTCACAAGCTTGGGCCTGGGTAGAGTAATCTCATTTGACCACATTTTCGTCACACCTTGCTCCCACCTCCATGTGAGTGAGGCTTTGTTAGTGCGTGCTTGCAGAGAACCACCTTTCTGGGCCAAAATATATGCATACTTGTAATAAAATCCAGATCATTCACAATTGTGCTGAATAGCCACTGACGGTGCTTAGTGTTTATATAGTGGGGTGGCGGTCCAGAAACTTTTTGGACGTCAGTAGATGCTGTTTAGTTTGGCATTAAAACATTCTTTGCTCATGTTGACAGCGCTTACCTTTAAATATTAACTTTTTAATGTATTTAGTAGAGCTGAAGCTATCTAATATTTTAATAATCGAGTATTTTACTGAGAATTCCATCGATTAATCGAGTATTCAGATAAAACATGTATTTTTAGGAAACGAGCAATGATAAATATACATGAGAAAACAAGACATTTCACCTAATAATATTGAACCATTTTTACACGGTGTTTATTTTTGATGTACATTGTACACATTGAAAACCACACCAACAATTGCATCTCAGATGTGACTAGAGAAAAAAAAAATCTTTCACTCAAAAGTCTAAAGATCTTATAAAAAAGACGTATTTTTTACCTAAAAATGTTCTTATGCTTGATAACACACATCACTTGACTCATTTGCTCCCAAAAACGTATAAATACGTTCTATTTTTGTTTCAATGTCCCAATAACGTATTTATACATCTTTTACGTTTTTTTTTTCACAAAAGACATCTCAAGGTTCTGATGCAAGTTTGTTCCAAAGCACAACGCTCAAAATCCATTTTAAAGCAATAAAACTGGCCACTGGAGGGCAGTGGCGCCTTTGGTAAGAACTGATATCGGACCATGAAAGGAAATGAATGAAGAGAAATAGTCAGGAAACAGCAATTGGAAGAAGAAGCGTGAGAAAAATGTGGAGAACGATATAAACACAAGGCACATGCCGGTGAATGAATTCTGTTATGAGGTAGTGGTCACTACAAAAGAAAGATTTTTAAAAAATCTATCCTAATGAGACAGACAGGCGGTGATGAGGGAAAAATTTACCCTGTCTGCCGATACAGCCGCGGCCACAACAGCGTCATTTCTCAGTTCAATAGTTTAGTTATGTGTAAATAAATTGTTACTTTGTTATCAAAAGCTCTATTTGTCTTGTTGTTATTTTGTTGAAGGAAAATATTATTCAGATGTTTGGGATGTCACAAAAGCAAAAAATAGCTGTGTTAAAGTCAGTTATGTTTGAAATGTATGCTTTTACAAAAAGCTCAATTTCTGTTTTTTCATCGGAAATTGGAAAATTCAAATTCAAACTCAAACTAAGCTATTTCCTAATGCTGATATCCAAAGAATGGAAAAAATTGTGAACTTACTTTTTTTTCCCTGCTGAAAGAAGAGTCTAATCTTTCTTTTGAAGGGTTCCATGTTTATATAGCAATAGAACAGAATTTTCTTTGGGCCTTGTGAAATCAGTCAAAATCCAGTAAAACGGCCGAGAGTGAAGGGGGTTGCTCCGGTGAAAATGGCTGTGAGTGAATGAGTTAAAAGTGTTGTGTGTTGTTTTTCCCCATGTGTTTCAATTGAAATTCCATTTGTGTCAAGCTATTTTTAAGTTTATCAGTCTAAATTGCGAGTACTTATGGGATTTTGAGATTTTGCAGTGTTCAAAATAAATATATGATATGCACTGCATTGGAGCACATAAGGCACCAGTGTTACTTGGTGTTTTATCCATCAGTGACTACCGAGCTAAAATTGAGTTTTATTATGTTTTTATTTTACACCCTAATCACTCTACAGCGCTGTGGTTTTACAGATGAAAAAAAAGCCTTATGAAAGACACGTTAGCCACGCATCGACAGTAGTCATAAATAGTAGAAACCTGGTTGTCCGCAGGTTTAACGTTACGTTAGCAAGCTACAGGAACGTTAGTCTTATTAACATGAAACAGTGTTTACCTTGGTCTCCAGCTTAAAATGCTCCCACACATTTGACATTTTCTGCTTTTTCTTGGTGCCTTACTCTTCGCTTTCGTTGGCTTCATCGTCGTTACCTCTGTATTCATGCATGGTTGAAATCAAATATATCTGCCGCCGCTCCTTTCTTTCTCTACCCATGTGACGTCAGCGCGTTGTGCCGCATTAAAAGTAGTCTGGGCAAAATGTCATACTTAGAACTGGCAAAATTAAACGATTCGTCTAGGTGGAGAAAATTCCTGGATCAATTTTTAAAATTAAGTTACTCGAATTACCGTATTGGCCCGAATATAAGATGGCCCTGATTATAAGACGACCCCCTCTTTTTCAAGACTCAAGTTTGAAAAAAAGACTTTGAACACCAAATTAATTTTTATACAGAAAATAATCACTGTACATCCGAAACAAATGAATATAACATATATTTGAGAGAAAAAGCATGTTATTTTGCCTCATTCAAATCTTAATATCTGAACATTTAAATATGTAAACTAAAGTGCAATCACATTCGTAAATGAATGGCTTTTGGTTTTTGAAATGTAAATAAACCAATCTATTGTGATAAAACAACAAAATTGCAATAACTGCATTAATAATCAAAGTGAAGTCTAACTGTAATCTTGAAACAAATAAGGAAAAACATTGCGATAAAATAATGCAAACTGGTTAAACTAAAAAGGGTAGCTGAGCTCTGTCATGACAGAACATCGCTTCAGTGATATCTGGCGCCATCTAGCGTCGTGAATGGGGAGAGTAGCTGAGATCTGTCATGACAGAACATCTCTTCAATGATATCTGGCGCCATCTAGCATCGTGAATGGGTATAATGTCTAGACTGCGAATATAAGACGACACCCCCGTTTTCAGTGTTATTTCAATTCAAAAAACAGTCTTTGGGCCAATACGGTATTCGAGTAATCGTTTCAGCTCTAGTATTTAGAAACGATCATGAAAATTGCTTTACCTTGCTTTACTTTTGCCATTGAGTTACAATGAAGTCAATGTTAAGTCTCCTTCACATACACATATAGACAAAATGAAAAAGTGAGGGGCTGTATGCCTTACTCAAAGTTACTTCGGCCGATCCGTGTTATTAATATCGTCTGCCTTTGTTCAATCCACAGCTGGTTCAGAAACCCATAACTTTCTTTCTAGCTAAACCCTTTCCGACTGAATTACTCCAGCCTCACAGTAGATTTTTAAATGTTTCCCATATCCAGAATTCCTCTGGGTTGTAACAAGAGCCACAGACATTCCTTTTGTGTCGTTGTAGCATATTCCCTTGTTTCAAAGGCCTGCGATGAAACTGCAAGTGGCCTGTCGGACCAATGTCTTCATTTAGTGTTCAACTGATGCAGCTATCAGAATGTGTGCGTGTGTGTGTAGCACTTTGTTTATTCCTGGAAAAGACATCAGGGTGCCACCTACATGGCATAGTTTCCCTTCACCATTTCTGGTGAGCTGATTTGACTCAGTGGCATGAACTTGAAGTCTTGTTGTCCATTATTTTTCTTGTTTTGCTTGTCTTTCCACAATTTAGGAAGATGGACTTTGGCCCCAGTTGGTTAACCACTGTTGATGTGTCAGCAAACAGTCAGACGCAATCACTCAAGTTCCCAAAAAGTCTGATTTCCCCTCTTCCCCTAATTGGCCTCTAGTTTGGAGCCCTCATCCTACACACAAGCCCCTCTCCTCCTTTCCTAAGCCAATCAGAACCATCGTGACGGCCATTTACCCACCCATTCACACAGCGTGGCCAATGGGTTGCAGACCAGGGACACACCTTTCAGTCAAACATTTGTTTTTCAGTCTTCCCTGCTCTGCATACTGTAGGTGCCTGCTATGCATCTGGCTGTATGTGCGCTTCTGTTTCTTTATGCATGTTAAGTAAGCAGGATAAAGTGTTTTGTAGTTCTGCTTTCAGTCTTTGTTCTCTTTTGCTGTCTGAGGTGAGTGATACTATTTAAAATGTTTTTTTCCTAATGTATGGAGATGTTCTCTTCATTTCAATAATTAAGGATGCTTCTGTATACAGATTTGATCAACACTCCTGCAGACATATTTGTCAGTACATGAAAACATGATGCTTAATGCAAAATATATTGGCCACATTTGAACCTTTTTTAATATTTTGTTTCATATATTCCTGCCCCTATCTGCTGTTGTTTGTTTAATCCCAGTTGACGGCAACTTTCCATTTGTTCTGAGATTGCATGTCAGAAAGGATGGTGATCAATGCAAAAAAAAAGGAAATGTAGTTGCTGAGGGTGGAGCTGAGCGTGTGGAGGACTTGGGGTTTGGTCGTCCGTGGTCTGTTTTTAATTTGAGCCATGTTCACGGATACACAAGAAACTTAGCGTCTGAGCTTTTGCTTTGGCTGTATTTTTGTTGTCATGTCTATTTGGCTTCTCTGGTTTCAGCCACATCCCTCTTGTAGAAACAACACACACACCATGTGATGTATGACCTTGGGTGAAGTGATTCACCTTGGACCATCCTTCTTTTAAGACTCAGGTTTTCCTGTTTTGTCTGTCTTCTTTGGAAGACGACATGTCTGAGTACGGAAATTCCTGACTATGAGATTTACATTGTCTGCACCATTATTATAATGAGAACCAACTCATGCCTCACTTCACTGCTCTTTGTCAGCTCGATGAATCAAGCCGTGACTGTTTGGTTTTTCATTCAATCTTTTGTGTTCTTGCCACAAAAGGAGTCACAACCTTTGAAAGGTGTTTTGAAAGCTGGTTTGCGTCACATTTCTATTTTAGGAGGACTATTTCTAATTAAGCTCGGGACAACTCATCAGGTTAACTCATTTGGTCGCCGAGCGATTTAGAGTGTGTCGTTATCATTGCACACCTGGCTCAACTGGTGTACCCGGTTCCTTATGACAGCCACAGCTGCCACCGTGACATGCTTGCCTTTCACTTGAAATTGATGTTTCTTTAGCAAGTGGTGAGAGTGTTTTCCTATCGTGTGTGTGTGCAAGCCCCAGTAAATGTTTTCTTCCACCACATAAGTAACAAAGAATGCGCTTGTAAACAGCACTACTGTTCTTAATTAGCTGTCATGTTCTTCGACCCCCTGGTGAATGCTTACTTTCTCTCCTGCTGTGCACTGACAAGCTTCAAGTAAACACACAGAGGTGTTTTAATAACTTCTAATATAATGTGACCTCCCACTTTGTGAGGCTGTTGTTGCATTTTTGAGAGTTACAGCAGCCGAATGTGATATTCTCTCTGTGGTGCGCACATTAGACTTGAAGCGAAGAGGGCGAAGTTCTAAAACCAGCTGCTGCCGCTTTCTTCATTTCCTCTGCTTTCCGTACACGTGACTTTTGCTTTTGTTTACCAATTTTTTCGTTTCTAAAAGGCCCCTCTGACTTGAAGACTTGTATGCTCCAATAAGTCACAATTGTTCTCTTTTACTAAAATATGTTATAAAAAAAACACATGAAATATTGCCATTGATTTAAAAATCTATCATATTTTACATGTTTTGACCTACGGAGGGCGCCAGGTCTTATGCACACAATGGATGCTCGGGGTGATGGCGTAGATTGCCACTGTCACTAGACGAACACTACCGGTGTTCTGCAATTCCTTCTACGCGGCGAGACGTCCAATACATGCACACATCAGTTAAAAGCGGCTAGTACTTACTATTTGTGTTTTTATTGAGTCTTTTATTATCCTTTCATTGCCTCAAAATACTTTTTCCATGCGTTTACCTCACATACTTTTAAGCATTGTGTTTTCTTGTGGTAGCTTTAAAGCAGATTGTTGATCTGTTAAGCACATTAGTCACGTAGAATATTTAAACCACCCTTTTTTGATATTACTATGTTTAAGTATTTTCTTAAGGCATCTTTAGTAAGTTCTGTCTGTATGCATTAGGGCTGGGCGATATGGCCTTAAGCACGTATCACGGTAAATTGAGCAGATTTACTTCGGTACTACAAATGACGATAAATTCGCCCAAGTGGACTGTTGTATAATTTGAAAATCTTAATCAATGCATGAAATACAGATTAACAGTTTCTCGTTGATTTATTTACCAGCTTTCAATTTAATATATTTAACAATTGTACATGCAGTCTAAACATTAAGTATATGAAAATTTATTGTAGACAATAAGAATTCAAGTATGAACATTTACAACAGCTTGTATGGCTTGAACAATGTACATTGTCAAATCAATATGCCTGTGCAAACATGTCATTGGTACACTTAAAGGCTTGAACAAGTACACTTCAAAAAGACGGCTTATTGTTAACGGATGCAGTGACATAATTACTCAACACAAGTGTTTACTTTCATGTTTCAGGCTTTTTTTTCCCCAGTGCATTTTTAATACATGCACGCACACATGAGCCCCCACACAGGCACACACACATTAAAGATATGTTGATCTTCTGCAAATGAAACCTTAAAGATTTTATGATGGCAGTAATGACACAGAATTAAGCACACACAAAAAAATAGCTGGGGCCATTAAACAGTCATATTAGAAGTTTGTGTTGGATTGTACTTTATGCTGAATGCTTTACCATCACAAAAGCTATCAGAGAAATCGCACACAGGCAGAGATACAAAATAACGCGACATACTAATTACTAGATGCAGTCCGTGCCCAATCCACTCATTAAGTTCAGCCGTTTCGACAAGGTTAGAGCCGCTATCCGACTCCATCACGTTCATTTGTAGCGTTAACCGCTAGCGTTAGCCTGTGGCCTGGCTACCAGTAGAAAGCACTGAAAGCACCCTCTCCGGAAATCGTGACAACAAGGGAGGACAGTGAGTGAAAGCCCGTCTAGATGCCGCCAAGAGTCTACTTAATGTCGGGTGAAAGTTTGGCGAACCTCCCTTAAGCCACACTCCATCACGTTTGCTTGTAGTGTTAGCCGTTAGCATTAGCCTACCGGGCTTATGTTTGTTTGGCTTCCTGATAACCACGTGACTCCATACGTAAGCGCACTCACTGCTTTCTTAAAGGGGAATGAACATAGACGAACAACACAGAGTCAAGGCGGGATGAAAAGACTATATTTTCTTGTTTTATTTAATTACCGAATTTACCGACATGGTCAAAATTACATCAGTCATCGTGAAAAATTTCGGTAATGGTAAATTTTCGGTTTACCGCCTTGCTCTAGTATGCCTCTAAACAAAACAAGCTGAAAGCGCAGGGTAGTACTTTGGGTGTCAAATTCGCCTCTTGTGGAACGTCTCGCTGGTGTAACACATTTTGGCAGAACACCGGTTTTGTCATACCCTCATCTCGTCTCATCCTGTCTTTCCTGTTCATTTTGCTTTTGCTGCTCGTTTTGTGAAATATCGACATTGCTGTCATGATCACGGAGGTCTGTAGTAGTGTGTTACATTTACTTAAAATAACATTTTGAGAAAAATGTACTTCTAAGAGTTGTTTTACTAAGCTATTCTTTTACTTGAGTAGATTTGTGAAGAAGAATACTCATACTCCACTACTTTGGGCTACAAAGAGTGGTTACATTTTTCCTCTGTACTCTACATATTAGATTTATTTTTTTTGCCAGCGATGCCAAGAGTCGCAACAATATTCACATGACTCCGTTACACCAACCAGGCGCAAGCTTGCTGTTCTATGACACGCCAGCCTGTTCAATCACGTGGCCTCTTTAAACCACCTTAAACAAGGAAGTTGGCAAAGAGTGCTGCCCTCAACATTACTCGAGAGCGCGTACTTAAACTTCTTTTGTTTTTTATTTGGCACTAATTGACCACGGAAAACCGGAGATATGATCCTTTTAATGTCATAATAGTAACTATGAAGGAACTATTCACTATTCAAACTAGGAACTATTTTCTCCGCTAGAGGGCACTCATGCTCTTTGGACAAATAATGCTTCATTTCTGTCATTATTTCTCTCTCGCTGGAACTGAATGATAAAAAAAAAAAAAAAATCTTTGATTTAATGTGTTTCTCATTACTTGAGTATTCTTTTCACCATATACTTTTTTTTTTTTTTTTTTTTTACCTGAGTACATTTTTGGATGACTACTTTGACTTGAGGAATATTTGTTTTGAAGTAACGCTAATCTTACTTGAGTCAAATATTTGGCGACTCTACCCACCTCTGCATGCTCATCAATGTTCCTTTTGGGTTCAAATTGAAAGGGTTGAACACATGACATGTTTATGTCACTAGAGTCTTACTCTGGAAGCCCGGCAGCGTAACTCAGTGACTTCACTGCCCTGCAACCTCAACAATGGCGACCTACTAGTTAAACGAATTTTACAAATTGTACAAAAAAAAAAAAAAACATCAAGAGGGGTTTTAATATCAAATTATTTTAACTACTAACATTTATCTTTTAAGAACTACAAGTCTTTATATTTGTTGATCCCTTTTAGGCAACTTAAAAATGATGCTTTTATTTCTTTTATCGTAGTTCAAGCTCTGAACCAGTCATGCAGAAGTTTGACAAGGACTCCGAGGTATACAAAATGATCCAGGAGAACAAGGAGTCTCGCACAGCACCTCGTCAGTCCAACACCTTCAAAATGCTGCAAGAAGTTCTGGAGGCCGACGAGAAAGGTTGGGATGACACAGCTTGATAAACTTTTTTGTTTTTCCTGCCTACAGATGTGTATAATGTTGTACAATATATAAAAGTCGTATGGATGAAAACAATTGAAACGGCTTATTCGCAGCTGAACTGAAAGCAATTACTATACACGTGACATGTATGTTGACATACAGGAAGGAGTGGCTCTGATGGTGTGGTTGGTTTTACATGAGTACAGCCTGGAATTGTTTCAGCTGTTTTGTCATTTACAAGATTTACACCTCTTATTATATAGCTGCATGTGTCTGCATCTTTACATTTGGCAATAATCCTGTTGTCGAATGCATTGCGCAGTTAACAGTTCCATCTGGACGTCATCGTTAATGCTGTGAGAAGGCAAATTGCCCTCAGGGGAATTTATGTTGTGAAAAGCAGATTGTGGAATGCATGTGAGAGGCAATCATTTCACATCCGAATAACATTCTTTATGTGAATGACCAGCGTGCGAAAGTGTGTAATGATGAATGAAAGACACAAATTTCAATGACATTTCAACACCTCTCACTTTGTGTGTGTTTGTGTGTGTGATTCTAGAGGCAGCAATGAAATTCCCGGGAAAGTTATCACCCAACGTTCCGAAACCAAGTGCACCAGTGGGAGGAGTCAGCAAATACCACATCTGTGAGAAGTGCGGCACTAGCATCGTGTAAGGCCACATTGACACTTTTATTGAAAGATTGAGAGATGCAGTGATGTTTTCATCAATGATGACGATAACGAAAATATTTCGTCAACGAACAATTTTTTTCATGACAATGACGTGACGATGACAAGCTAAAAACATGTCTTGGTAGACTAAAACATAACTTTGGATTTCAGTTGTCGTCTAACTAGATGAAAACGAGATGAAAATTCGCCATAGTTTCTGTCATTAGTTCACAATGTGTGACATTTTCTTATCGTATGTGTAGTTAGCACGCTTCTTAGCAGTGTTTGGTCGTGTCACTCATGTGACGTGCTGCGCCTTCGTCCCGCACCACACACACTTACACACCTCCAGGCTCCTTTTGTGAAACGTGTATGTCAGGTGCTGCTAGGTAACTTTTTGTTTCAGTGTTGTCACAGATTACTTGAAAAAGTAATTTAATTACTGATTACGCCTCAAAAAAGTAGTTACTTTACTGATTACTTTATTATCAAAGTAACTGTTACTTTAAAAGTAATATCAGTTAGTTTTTACCAATTTTTCTCCTTTTGCCGCCTCAACATAAGAATGACAACAGAAAAATGTAATTTATTTTCCGATAATTTAAAGGGGAAGATCAGAATTTTTCACATAAGGCTTAATCTTCAAGTTAGTGAAGGTTTAATAAGTCGAGGGAGTTGATTTCAATCACAATTGAGTCGCGCTAGCTGAGCCACTCCGAAGCCCTGAAACTAACAAATAACTGACAAACTGCATGGAATTGTTGAAATCAACTCCACCGACTAATTAAGCCACACTAACTCAAAGATTAAGCTTAATGTCAAAAATTAGCGTTAGAGTTTTGGGTTAGAGTTTAGGGCAGTGGTCCCCAAACTATTCCACATCGGGCCACAGTGGGTGCAGGATTTCACTCCAACAAAACAAGACAACACCTTTTCACCAATCTGGTGTTTTATAAGTGTATTCAGTTGATTGCAGTCAGGTGCTGTTTGTTTTAGTAGAAACCACATTGGTTAAAAGTAGAGATGTCCCGATCGATCGGGATCGGGTCCGATCACGTCATTTTCAAAGTATCGAAATCGGCAAAAAAAATATCTGACATGCCTTTTTTTAATATATAAATGTATTTTAATTGAATCGTTTTCTAATTGTATTTAACGTTACAGACATAATGTGTTACACTCATCCAGAGTCTTTAGTTTAGGCTTAAAGTAGGGTTATCAAATTTATCACGTTAACAGCAGTAATTAATTTTTTTTTTATTTATCACGTTAAAATATTTAACACAACGCATGCGCTGCACGACCCACTCACGCATTGTCGTGTTCAATCTTTAATGGCGCCGTTATACCTATATATAGAGCTAAAAGGCAGCGTAAAATGAGTAGAGTGAATTTTGGCAGCCTTTGGAGCCTTTTTTAATTGGCTAAAGCTTTACAATCCCTCTCCCAATGATTAGAAATATCGTGGGACGCAATGTGGGGAAGAAAGGTAGTAGTCGATCTTTTTCTTAACACCCTATGTTATTTCCCAACGCAGAGAAGATATATTAATTGGTACCACTACGCACAGTCATGGTTGCACTTCCCATCATGCATTTGGGCAGAACAGTTAAATGGCTACAGTATCATTTACTGAAAGCTCAACAAATACACTCGATGGCAAAATTTAGTCACAATATACAAAGTCACATTTATCCTTTAAGAATTACAAGTCTTTCTATCCATGGATCCCTCTCACAGAAAGAATGTTAATATTGTAAATGCCATCTTGAGGATTTATTGTCATAATAAACAAATACAGTACTTATGTACTGTATGTTGAATGTATATATTCGTCCGAGTTTTATTCATTTTTTTCTTAATGCATTGCCAAAATGTATATGATCGGGAAAAATGATCGGGAATGACTGGAATTGAATCGGGAGGAAAAAAAAGCAATCGGATCGGGAAATATCGGGATCAACAGATACTCAAACTAAAACGATCGGGATCGGATCGGGAGCAAAAAAACATGATCGGAACGACCCTAGTTACAATTTCATTTGCTTTTTCTATAAGCAAATGACTGGGGGAAAAACTTTAATCAGACTTGTGAAAATGATCAGTATTTGGTTGACTTTCGCAGGCAAAAGGCTTAGCGGTGCTGCAGGGATAATAATGTTTTGCAGAGCAACACTAATGTAAATATTGGATGGTTGCGGGTAGTAGTAAAACGTGGTATGAATGTCTTTTCACAGAAACCTGTAAGAAAACTCTCATACTATCACAATATAAACCCATGACATTTAGATATTGTTACATGATGTGAAAACACATGAAATATGAAAGTGCCGTCCTCATGGATCCGCTCATCTTTCCACTGGCAGCACACAAGCCGTGCGCATCGTTGACGACAGATTCCGCCACCCCGAGTGCTACACGTGCAGTGACTGTGGCCTCAACCTCCGAATGAGGGGTCACTTCTGGGTGGGCGACGTGATGTACTGTGAGAAACACGCCAAGCAGCGGTACCAAGGTCCGACTGGCTCGCCGCGATCCAGCCTGTCACCTCGCCACTGAGTCTGCACCAATATCCGCATCCTTGGGCCCGTGTACAGACAATGGGAATGTGGGAAGGGATCAACAACATGGCAGGTTTTTCCTTTCTCATCATATTTAACAGTGTTCGGCAATACTATTATCCTTCACTTAGCTTTCTCTTATGACAAGTTGGGGAAGTTTTCCATGTGATCCACGTTAACTGTCGTAAGCGTTAGAAATACACCTATGAATCCATATACTTTACACTTAGGCCACATTTCCAAACGTACAAAAAACTCAAAAGAATTCCAGATCTCTTATGACTCTCCAACATCTGGATAATCATTCATAAAACAATAGTTTGTTAGTATAAAGGGACCAAATCTGACCTACACTGCTTTCCATGCCATGTGCGTGTGTGTGCTTGCACGTTGTGCGTGTGTCTTTGTGTGCGGGGTGAATGAGAAGGTGAAGAAAAAAAAAAGTGCTACAATTACTTTTGCAGACGAGTTATTTTTCACACTAGGCCAGCAAAATTTTCTATATCTCTTCGTGAACACAATTTAATAGGAGACGAAAATATGTATTTGCTGACTTTTTTTTTTTCTTTATTTGCTGTTGTGTTGCTTATGAGGGATTATTATTTCAATATACAAAGATTTTTGATGTTTGTTTGATTGAGCTGTATTCCATAATATATATATTTACCATATACAATGCATAATGTATGCACAGGACATTGAGTTTGAAAATGATACTGTATTTGCCCACTTACAGCAGTTGTCTGCATGTGGCACTTAATAAATTGCACAACTTGAAGCATTTTGTGTGTGTTTTTTTTTTTTTTTTGGGTGTGTGGATGTAATCAAGAGCATAGGATTGCATAGGGACGGGAGGAACAAAACACAACCAACTTTTCAAGATACTCAAATTGTCCCCACCAACTTTGAAGCTACATTATTTGTATTATGTAATGAGTTCAGTTGTATCGGCAATTTAGATCGTCTTCCCATATGGTGCAAGGATAGAATAGACCCTAGCATTATTAAGGGAATTATTTTCTTTATGTTCAGACTTGCATTGATCCCCTTTACACTTGCTGACTTTGCCTATCCTTACAACCCCCCCTCACATTTGATTGGCAGATGACTTGACCTCCCCCTCCACACAGGCACACATGCTCACACACAGCCCCGACGGATTCATATCAACATAATGCCGCCTCCCTAGAAGAGGATGGATATTATACGTTTTTTTTCCGGCCAGCAGCAGCTACTGTAAGTAACATAAAAAGACATAATGTTGAGGAGGTGGAGGAAACGCCACTAATTTTGCTAACTATGTGAACTTGCTAACCTGCAAAACTACTGCGGCCAGGCCAGCCTTCACCAGGAACAATAAAGTCAAGCTAGCAGTCCCTCATTTGGATCATTGTTTGCATTATATGCATTACGGTAATGCAACACGGTGGCTTCAGAGTGCAAGTCCCTTTGTTAACATAAAACAGAGCTATCCAAGAATGGGTCCACTTCATGGGGACACTGACATGAGCATGAACTGACATGAAATTATAATCTGTGAAATGAAATCACCCTTCAGAATTTCATGAGAGTACTTTGGTTCGAGTCCAGGGGTAGTGTAGTATGCCTGAGATGTAGATTGGTCCTTGAATATCTGATTTTTTTTTTTTTTTTTTCTTCCCCAAATCACTTTTACATTGGATAGCGCCACCTTTTTTTTTTTTTTTTTTTTTTTTTTTTTTTTGCACTTCAAAATGTTTAAGTAGTTTTTGAAAACAAAGGTTTGAATTGAATGTTGTATCACCTGAACCAGTACACTTAAAATTTAGTATGAATCAATACAGATTTATTTGATTCATTGATCATTTAGCCTATCAGTTAATCTGGTTATTTTTATATTGGTGAGAAATGTAGCCCTGACCCCTGTTCCAAGGGCATAGATTTGCATAGGGACGGTAGGGACATAACACTACCAACTTTTCAGGATCCTCAAATTGTCCCCACCAACTTTCAGGCAACCTTCTTTGTATTGTATGATGAGTTTAGTTATGTAGGTAATTTAGATTGTCTTTTTATATCTTTTAAGGATAGAATTGACCCTACTATTATTAAGTGATATATTTGCATTATTTTTAGACTTACATTTAACCCTTTTCACTTGCTGAATGTGCCAGACCGTTATTATTTTATTTAACCTCATATGCACGTTTGATTGGCTGATGACATGCCCCCTCTCCCCACACAAACATACACATGCAAACCCACACAGCCCAAACAAAAATACAACATGTCAACAACATGCTGCCTCCTCCGACCTCTTTGAAGAGTAAGGATATTGGAAGTTTTTTTTCGGCAGCTATTTTAAGGAGTGTAAAAGACGTCAGTGCTGTGAACACGGGAAACACATCACTAATTTTGCTACTGAAAGTGACCTGCATCAGAGTTAGCATAACATTAAACTGTGTGAACATCCTAACCTGCAAAACTCGAGTGGGAAGCTGCTTAAAGAGAAATGTCCTGTATGTGTTTTCTGCTATTAACGTTATGAGTTTTTTTTTTTTTTTTTTTTCAGTTATATTTGTTAATTTAGAAAGACTATGGTGAGTGATCTCAAGACAAATGTTTATTTTTTTTTTGCATTCCTGGACCGTTAAGAGATTATTAATAGGTTTGTATTTATTGTGTATGTTGAATTTGCTAATAAAATCCAGAAATTTATTCTGGAAGTTTTCAAGAATGTTTCTTGAGCAGTGTTGGGCACGTTACTTTAAAAAAGTAATTAGTTATAGTTACTCACTACTTTCAAAAAGTAACTGAATTACTCTATAGTAAAAGTAACTAGTTACCAGGGAAAGTAACTATTTCCGTTCCTTTAAAAAGTTGTTGTATGTCATAGAATTTGAACTTTTCTGAGCAGTATTCGAGTCCGTTGAATAGAGAACAGACAGGTAGTTGTGTTATAGAACCTTGTAATATTTATTGCACCTCACCAGCAACAGATTTATCCTACACTTGAAGTGCAACAAAAATAAACAGATTCAAATTGCTCACCACAGATGTCGACAAAAGCTTTGCCCCGGGCCATAAATTACACTCTACATGCACGTTCTTTCCTTTAATTTCGACCAACTTGAAATATTGTTTATATCTCCACCTCATAAAGGACAAATTTTCCTCTGAATGCTCTGCCATCATATCCCTCTGCATCTGCTTTACGTGTGTTTGCACGCACTGTTCCGGTTTGTGTGTGAAAACACCGGTGTTTGGCCGTTCCTTAGTATGCGGCGAAACGTCCTACACAATGCTCAGCGGGTTTGCGCAAGCATCCACACGCATGCGCACATCGGTTAGAAGCGGCGAGTACCATTTTTGTTTTTATTTAGTTACTTAGAACCTTTTCACAGCCTCAAAGATACTTTTTGCATGTATTACCCTCTCATACTTTTAACCATTGTGTTTTTTTGTGTTAAGCTTTGAATCACATTAGTCACGTAGCGTATTTAAACAGTTCTTATTTGATATAACTACATTTAAGTATTTTCTGTAGGCATTTTTTTAGTGCGTTATTCCTGTATGCATCTAAACAAAACAAGTTTAGAGTGCACGGTAGTACTTTGAGTATCAAATTTGACCACGTTTCCCCGATGTAGCAGATTTTGGCAGAACACTGACGCTGAAGTTTTTTTGTTTTTTGTTTTTGTTTTTTTAACTTTATTTACACAAAAACAACTACAAATAATGGGCGAACAATTCACATACAATCAACAGACTTACAACAACAACAAAAATAATAATGAATAAAACGGTCGGGGTTATTTTTAACACAAGCTGTACTGTTTGCAGTCTTTTGGTCCTCATAGCTTTGGGATTCAAAGAGGAACTTAAATCGTCCAAATATAAAGAAAACATTTTCCCCAAAACATGAAAATTTGGTCTTTGATTAGCATATTTTACACAGTGAATGTGAAAATTTGCCAATATTAATATAAGATTTACAACATATCTTTTATCCATTTCTGGTTCTTTAACGTTGGATAGGCCAAACAAAATATGTCTAAAAACAATTTTCAATGATGGCACAACTTTGGAATTAATATCATTGTTCAGGTCAACCCAAAAGATGTGGGAGTAAGTACATTCCCAAAACAAATGGGAAATAGTTTCCTCTGCATTTGCACAAAAAGAACATAATGTCTCAATACTAATTTTAAATTTAACAATTGTCTTTATAGGATAAAACCTGTGAAGTAATTTGAGTGTGATTTCTTTTACTTTATTTCTTAATAAATATTTTCTAAGCAAAAGCCAAGTATGTTTCCATTTAATATTTTCGTATAAATTATTCCAATAAGAAATTGCAGCAGGTTTGGAAACTATCTCCTTTTGAATAAGTCCTCTCAAACAATGGTTGGAGGCTTCGGAGCTTAATAGTGCACATTTATAACCAATAAACAGAGACTTTGGATCAAAGATTGGCACGTTACAATTTCTACCTTTAGGAGAATTTTGTAATTATCTTCGAGAGCCCTCTGGTATCGCATCAAACACAACAGAATATTCACGAGGCGTAACAACAATACTATAAGATAAACAAAATTCTTGATAAGTGAAAAGTTGACCATCTTCATTCAATAATTGACTCACCGGCTCTGAAGTACGTGCGCTATGGCTCGAGCGTTTACGTCACAGAATGGGGGACCACGTGAGATTTGACAACAACGTAGCCATATTGGAAGCAGGTCTGGCATGCGGGACAGTAAACTTTAACTTGCCAGTTCGATAAAGAGACAAACTCGTTACTAAGGCGAAGAACAGATATGTAATCAAATTTATGGATGTGAACATTGTTGACCCTTACGAGCAAACCGAAGACAGATGGAGTAAAGATGTCGACGGGCTTCCACAATTACGCAAAATGGACATTCTGCTCTATTTATTGTTTGGTGTATATTACTAAACTCATTAGCGATTCCGAAATTACAAATCGCTACAAACCTACGAACAGTTTTGCTGCGGATGGGTGCAGCACCTGCACATTATGACCGTATCAAACGGCAACTCCATCGTTCTTGCAAAGGTAGGCTATGTGTGTTTACTATTTTCATTGCCATGAACCTGAACGCAACCCAAGTCTTGGATGACAAATAAACAGAGCAGAGTAGACTCGCTACGGCTGGTAGTTTCTTCAATTTGTTCAAAGTAAGTAACGCACCGCTTTTGACCGTCAGTCACGGTAACGGCGTTGTAACGGCGGAAAAAATAATTAGTTAGATTACCGAAAAAATAATGCCGTTATGTATGTATGTTATTCCCAACACTGTTCTTGAGTATTTTTCGAAAACAGAGGTTTGAATCAAACGGTGTATCACCTGAACCAATAGGGAATGGGACGTACTACGTCATTGTTTGGACGCGCCTCCATGCTGGCAATATGATTCACTTCCGGGCCGGCAGACTCAATGCGGATTGTAACGTGTGGTCGTGCTAAGCTAATTCTTTCGGTGTTTTAGAAAGAAATTATGGGTGTGTATTGTTGTGTTACCGGGTGCAACAGCTTCTCCTACGACTAAAAAAAGGGCGAGGAAAACTGGACTCACTTTTCACCGTTTTTCCTGCATGGAGGTCCAAATATCAGATCACGAAGGCACGACGGATGGCTGGGGCGCAGCGGTTCGTTGGAAAAGCATTTCTCTTGATCATATATCTGCTGGAATGAGAGTGTATTCCCCTCATCTCTACTCTTGTAAGTTGAACGATTTATCCGTTTTGGTTTCAATACGGTTTTTTTTGTTGTTTTTTTTACTGTTGTGTAAATCTGCCTCGGTAGCAATGCTAACCTTCTCCTCCTCCTCACCTACCTGTTGTGTTACTAGGAAAACCTGCATATGAAATGCTGACAACACATCCCGATTGGTCACCATATCTCTTCTTGGGTTATTCTGAGGTCAAGCGTACCACATCGGAGCGTTATGAGAGGTTGGAAAGGCGAAGAGTGCACGCTGAAACGTCAGTTTGCTCTGCTCTTACAAACACGATCCCAAGTGTTTTTGTGAAAAGTCAATAAAATATGAATACCAAAACATGACTTGAACAACTTCTTGACAAACTTTAACTGCTTGTTGTTTACTTCAGGTCTTCATAATAAACAGGTGTAATAATTACAAAGTCAGGTGACTTAATTTTGTTATTCTATTGGGAATATGCATTGACAATTTTTGGACAGTGTTGTAGACAAGAACTGGGACTGATAAGTTGCAATAGATTTATTTCAAGTAATGCAATTTCTCCAATACGATATTTGAATTGACAGTTTAAAATCTTTAAATTAGTGCAAACAAGGCCCACCCTCTGACGGTGGCAGCAAATATTATATAATTATAAGTAATACACAAATACAAGATCACAATAAACGTGTCTTTGTCAAAGCAGTTTAAAACACTATTTACTGGCCTTGGGTAAATTGCCAGACAGGATAAATATGTGCTTTAAAGTTCTTGCATTTCCATTTTAAGTATTGCAAGTACTAGTCTCCAACACAGTATTTGAACTGACAGTTTAAAATCCTTTTAGTACAAAATGGCCCACACTCTGGCAGGGGGCAGCAAATATTATAATACATAATACATTATAAAAAGCTATATACTATATAAATACAAGATCACAACAAAACCTGTATTTTTTTCAAAGCAGTTAAAAAACATCCAGTGGCCTTAGGTAAATAAAGGTGTATAAATATGTACTTTACAGTTCTTGCATTTCTATTTTAGGTATTGCAACTTTTCCAACACTATTTGAATTGACAGTCTAAAGTCTCCATAAGTGCAAATAAGAATATTATAATTTAAAAATAATAATAGAATATATAAATTCAACATTACAATGAAACGTGTCTTTGTCAAAGTGGTTTAAAAAAAAAAAAAAATAAAAAAAAAAAAAAAAAACGTCACTGGCCATAGTTAAATAGCCAGGCAGAATAAATATGTGCATTAAAGTTCTTGCATTTTCACAAGTTAAAAGCCCGCAGTTCATCGACGAGAAGGGCAGACCCAGATGGCGTCTGCTGCAGGGGCTTGTTTGAGTCCGACACAGGACAAATGGAACCACTCCATTGAACAAATTTTCTTTGTCAAATGATCCAAGAAGAGAGATGGTGACCAATCGGGATGTGTTGTCAGCAGGTTTACCTAGGAACACAACAGGTAGGTGAGTCGTAGTAGGCGAGCATTGCTATCGAGGCAGATTTACACAACGGTGTAAAAAAAACAAAAACGTATTGAAACCAAAAGTGGATAAAGCGTTCAACTTACAAGAGTAGAGATGACAGGAACACACTCTCATTCCAGCAGAAATATGATCATAAATGCTTTTCCGACGAACCGCTGCAATCCAGCCATCCGTCGTACCTTCGTGATCTGATATTTGGTCCTCCATGCAGGAAAACGGTGAAAAGTGAGTCCATTTTTCCTAACCCCTTTTTTTGTCGTAGGAGACGCTGTTGCACCAGGTAACGCAACAATAAGCACCCATATTTTCTTTCTAAAACACCGAAAGAGTTAGCTTAGCACTACCACACGTTACAATCCGCATTGACTCTGCCGGCCCGGAAGTGAATCATATTGCCAGCATGGAGGCGCGTCCAAACAATGACGTAGTACGTCCCATTCCCTTTACACATGAAAGTTAGTATAAGTCAAACCAGATTCAATTTGCATTGATCATTTGGCCTATCAATAATTAGGTTCATACTCATGGGAAATGTTATCCTGGCCCCGTTCACCCAATCTGTTTGGGTTAAAAATGTCCCTCCCTAAGTAAAAACTGTACATGCAGGTTATGCTGTCATATCGTCCCTACGAGACCCAGCCTACGTCATTGGATGTAATATTAACTTGCTTCAATACAATCTCCATGTGCCACGTCCTTTACATGATTGGAATGTACTTTGAATTAAAATGTGCACAATTTGCTTCATGCCAAAAAAAATCACATTGTGGATTAACTACTGCCGCTTGACGTGTGCGTTGAATCGAAGGAATGCGATAAAAAATATATATATTTTAAAAATCCGTCAACCTCCTCACTACCTTCATTGTTTCGTTTGTACCAGTACACGAAGCCAACCACAAGAGGTCAGCATTACCCCACTGAGAGAGTTCGACATGAGGCATGTTAGGGAATTTCATGTGCACATGAAGTAAAGTTTAACCCTTTTCAGCACCTTATGTGGACCACCGCTAAGAAATACATACTGTCAAACCTTGGAACGTCTTGGAATAAAATGGAATCATGTTTGCACAAGTAGTTAATGTGGCGCATTCAAGTATTATGTTTATAAAGATTTAAAAGATGAGTTACATACAGTAAAATAACACTGCATATTGCAATGTGTGTTTGGATAACATCTGTTATTAGCTGTCGTTACTTTTTTACCCTTTCACACCTGAGCCTATTTTGTCCAAATTTGCGTGCCTTTGATGTTGCCTTTATAGTTCAAAGAAAAGTAAATGTTCACAATGGCCTGGTTGGGTCCTTTTTTAAGGACACTACATGCCCACAATGTTGTTTTCTTCACTGACCAATAATAATCAACATTTTCAACCCAAAAGGACAACAACAACAACCAAAAAAATCCCAATTCTTTTTTTTTTTTTTTTTTTGTCAAAATGAGGAATATTGATGTCCCATTGACAACCAAACATGCCCAATGAAACATTTCGAAGCTTTATAATATTTATTCAACTTGTTAGGATAAACATTCAACAGGAATAAAATGAGACTGAATAAGTTTTGTATTTGATAATTCAGCAAACAGCAGATATGGTCATCAGCGTTTTTGTTCTCAACATGCTATTGTCAAAACAGGTAATATATAGTAGACTAACAGTGTAAAATAGTGAATATATATGCAGTCATGTGAAAAAAATTAGGGCACCCCATTTAATATTCAGTTCTTTACTAAGAAATGTTCACATATCAATGCCTGTTCTTGTTTCTCTGGGGGAAAAAAAGTAATTTAATTGCAGGTAACCAACAGAAATTAACTTTTTTTTTTACTCATTCAACCAAATCTATTAAAAATAATGCATATTCTGAGGGAAAAAAGTAGAACACCCTACCACCTCATAGCTACTGTTACCCCCTTTAGCTGAAATACCTTCAGTGAGACACGTTTTGTAGCCATCTACCAGTCTTTGACATCAGTCTGAAGAAGGTGATAAATAAAAACAAGAACAGACGTGAACATTTCTTAATAAAGAACTGAATATTTAATGGGGTGTCCAAACTTTTTTTGTATGACTGTATATCATCTAACACAAAAAGGGTTTGGGAGATATCTCTTTGTGAGGTTAGGTATTGCACCAATCACCTTATCAAAAGTATATACCGCTACATACAATCAAGCTTCTCGAACAAAGATCTACATACAAAAAAAAAAAAAATCAAACATAACATTGAAAGAATTATTTTCAAAAATACTGAACATAAACTACGTAGGTCAGTTCAATTTTTTCAGGCATGGCACTCAAGTTCCCCTGGAACAATACACAGGTCTACGTCATACACTACGTCACACAACCTTCTCCTCTGCCATTTGCGCACTGCTGTCACTTCACGCTCGCCGACTCATCCAACAAATCCATGACAAATCTGATCCATCCTCTTCCTGGAGTTGTTGAATCACCTTGCGCTAAATTTAGTTTTCAATTCATTCAGCACATTTCAAAGTCGGTCGCTCCAATCAACCGGCTTGCTACCTCGCCAACTTCTCCTTAGGTGGCGCCTCACTCGACAATTTATTAAAAAAAGGTTCACATTGCGTCAGTCGTTCTTGACCTCACAATGCCTCCTGGGATATGTAGTCATTGGTGGTGCTTTTGGTTTTGAGAAAAGGACAAGAAATTATGGAAACATAGACATAAACACATGGTCCATGCAGTGTTTAATGATTATTTATGAGGGCAATAAAATTATAAAACTCAAATGACATTATCTCCTGTTTTACTTGGTCGATTGACTTCAAGTAAAAACGGGCGTGGACCTCAACTTCCGCACTTTCAAATGAGACCAACCATCGGCACATGGGTGAAGGAATCTGACCTTCTAGCCAGACTGCCGGAATTGCGCTGGCGCAACTCCAACAGCCCGGGCCGGCGGGATCCTGGCAACCTGGCCAGAAGGGCCAAACTCCACGCATTCACCTTAGTCATAACCCTTTGTACTGACTCCATTTTGATAGGTTTCAAAAAGGCTCACCTAAAACAAGTTGAAATTTTATGCAGGTTGACAGCGATCAAAATGGTAAGGCGAAACAAAAACACTCAGGCAGGGAGTTAAGCTCGTTTCAAGGTCACCATATCAGAAGTCAACAAAAGGTTTTCAGAGAAAAAAATGACCACTTAGTTTAACGCTCAGTCCTCTGAAGGCTATCGCATGGCGGGCCGTGGGCAGGAAGAAGAGTGTGTTTGGGATTATTGTCTCTTTGTGGATTGGACAGGAGGATTCGGGAGTTACTGTTGTCCCGGCAACGAGGGTTGTGGATTTTGCCACCTCAGCGTCAAAGGGGCTCTTGGAGTCTTGTCAGTCATGTTAACAGTTGGATATCGGGCGTTCTCCGGTGCTCCTTGTTTTGGGACAGAGTATCCCGCCATTTGCTCTGGACTGTCCGGGATTGCGAGACTTGGGTGCGTCAATCTGGCACATGACGCACACGTTGGGCTTCCGTGATAAGAAGGCGTCGTGTATCTTTTATGCCCTATATACTCCTTGTTTTCCTTAAACTATGGTATAAGTGCTAGTTATTTTATATTGGGTGTGTTAGAGTAATTCAAACAGTAAATACGAGAAAAAATACTATTCCCTGATTGATTATACTAAGTGTGTTAGAGTAATGCAAACAGTGGGACAGTGCCTACGAGAAAAGGTACTATCTCCTCCATGGGTGACGTAATTACAGCATGAAGAGGCTTCAAAGATGATATGCATAATTTTGACGCTGCCGACAAGTTCGATGTTAAAGGGTTAATGTGCCTTGTAATTTAGTGGCGACCAGTCGTGGTTGTTCCACGGTTTGCAGTGACACTAAAAGGAGGTCAAGAACAATACAAAATGAATGAGTGAATGGTGAACAGTAGAAATGCAATGTGCAAGACCTTGTTTCACCACCACAATATTCAGCATTGTAGTAATTAGTATTCTATTGTTTAGCTGCATCCCCTACTACTCAACTCTTGATTAATGGGAATATTAAGGTCTCAAAAATGTGCCACTACTTTATCATTTGATAACCCCTTGAATTGTAGTACTTTTCGTTAATATAATTAAAAGCATATCACTAGCTGCTCTTGAGGGACACCCATGTGTTGCTATTTTTGTCCTAAAGGCCCCTCAGTGCATTCATCCATGTCATCTGTTGTCTCGTGTATCATCTGTCCTCGCTTATATCGTCTCTCCCATTTCCCAAATGTTGCGTAACTTCCACCCCATCTCCCCGACATGATCTCAGCTCTAGTTCCACCTCTTCTACCCAATGTGCTCCACTTTCTCAACACCGCACCTGGAATCAAGTCCAGATGTGGAACTGTAAGAGGGAAAGATTGCTTGCTTGGCCATAAAAAAGGGGGGTGTCTGTGGGGTACATTGAGAAAATGTTGGAACGGCATTAAAGTTTGTCTGGATGCCATTAAGTACAATTTGATGTAATGTGGATTGGGGACGGGACATTTTCAATGGAAACTGCCTTCTCCAGATGAGAGATTTTTGGGCCTTGTGGACTTGTGGAGGTGGAGTAGAACTTGTACTTGAAGCCTTTTTTAACAGCTTGGATAAACAGTCCTCTGTTTCATTAGCAAGGAGGCACCCTTCTCCTCCTCCTTGTACAGTATCGTGTACAGAAATAACAAACCTGTGTGGGTCAGAACACAGTCTTTCATTATACTGAGCTAGAGCTTGTATGAATGTAGCGTTTTTATTTTGAATACGGAAGTTAAAGTGCTCCCCAACCAAGATTAAAAAAAACAAAACACTACAACTACTATTTTATCATTTCACATACTGACTTCAGGCTTTTGTGAATATAATATCACAAGATCATTGTTTCCATGAAATATTACTTCCAAAGACAAAAATAGTATTATGGTCATATATTATTTTGGAGCTTTTTCTTTGGCAAAAGCACAAATGGACCAAAACTGCTAAATCAAAAGTGACTGCTTGGTGCAAAACAAGCAATTCATCCATTTATCTTGTCTTCATTAGGGTTGTTCATTCATTTTACTGTTTGAATTGAATTTTCTTTCTAAATCATATTCACAGTAAGCCTGAACGGTATATCGTTTAAACATCGCCATCACGATGTGCGCGTGCGCAATAGTCCCATTGCAAGCACGTGCGATAGTTTTTTGTTTTTTTTTAATCCACATACTCTGTGCTTTCTGCTCTGCGCACAGCCTCACACCCTCACTCTCCCAGCCCTTTGTTCCTCTCAGTCACTGGCACTTGCTTATTAAAGTTAACGATGGCTTTGATCTGGCCAAAGAAGCCGGGCAGCAATCTGTCAATCATCGTTTAACTTGTTAAACAGTTTCTGCAAGGAAGCTGCGCTGGAATGAATGTGTGTGTGTGTGGGGGGGGGGGGGGGGGGGGCGTTTGGAGACATATAAAATAAAAGCCAGAAGTGATCATGAGAAGTTTGAAATTTCTACATGTCACTCCAAGAGTCACAGGTAAGGTAGGTAAACAGAAGCATTTCATAAAGCCAAGCATTTTTCTACTACAGTACTTTATTCTTGTTCAAAAATGATTTGCTTGGACAGTTATGTTTAAAACGGATAATAATTACGACATTTTAAGTGCTTGAAAACCATTTATTTATATACATTTTTTAAATCACTTTGGGGGAAAAAGTAAGAAAAAAACGTCTTATATGTATCTCTTTCCAATGCTAAATCTGAATAAATACACTGAGCACAAAAAACACACACACAAAAAAAAAAAAAAAAAAACAATGGGGAGGGTGCACTACTTTGCGGTTTTATACTTATCGCAGCGGATTCTGGTCCCTATTAACCACAAAAAACGAGGGATCACTGTACAATGTGGTGATAGTGAGTCATCCAAAGTGTTTCCAAACAGCTATTCAAGTCATCTAGTGAAAATTTCTTTAAAAATAAAAAAAATATATATATATATATATAATTTAAAAAAAAAATTTTTAATATCGCAATATAATATCGCAATATATCGCAACCCCCCAAAAAATCACAACAATATTTTTTTCCAATATCGTTTAGGCCTAATTCACAGTATGTTATATTGCATTAATTTTTTTATTTTTTGTGCAGCACTCTGTTGCAGCTTCGTTTACTCTTAAAGTGCAACTGTAAATGGAGTTCAGTTAACAAACTTGCAGAACAGCCTTTTCTCACCAGCGCAACATAGCCAAAATTAGGAATATTCTGTCTAAAATCGATGCAGAAAAATTAATTCACGCGTTCGTTACATCTAGATTGGATTACTGTAACTCCTTACTCGCAGCTTGTCCTAAAAGTTCCCTAAAAAGTCTTCAGCTAGTCCAGAACACAGCAGCAAGACTTTTAACTGGAACTAATAGAAGAGAGCATATCAACCCTGTGCTCCAAGCCCTTCACTGGCTTCCAGTCGAATTCAGAATTAAATTTAGAATCCTCCTTCTTACATTTAAGACCATTAATGGTTTGGGGCCATCTTATCTCACAGATGCTCTGGTTCCGTACCGCCCCAACAGAACACTTTGTTCTCAGAATGCAGGTCTACTGGTAGTTCCCAGGGTCTCTAGAAGTACAGTAAGGGCTAGAGCCTTTAGTTAACAAGCCCACGTCTTATGGAATCAGCTTCCAGCTAATATTAAAAAGGCCGACACAGTCTGTACATTTAAGATCAGACTAAAAATGTTCCTATTTGACAAAGCTTATGGTCAGGCCAATGGAAAAAGACTGGACTCATAGTTCAGTCTAAGCTGCACTAGAAGCTATAATGCTGGGGGAAGTACAGCCACTGAGTCCTATCCCCTGTTTTTCACTCTACCTACCTGGGAGTGGATCTCTCCTGACTGTGGTTCTCCCCAAGGTTTCTATTTTCCCACTGGGTTTTTTGAGTTTTTTCTTGCCGCCATGGAGGGTCTAAGGATGGGCAATGCCCAACTCATCTAATTCATCTACTGTATCTGACTGTGTATCATATTGACTCTGCAGAGCTGTCTGAGACAACTTTGTTTTGATATAGGGCTATACAAATAAAATTGAATTGAATTGAATTGAATTAACTCGTTTAAGATGGAGCCTATGCCAACTGACTTCTCTGGATTGGTCAATCGCAGCTTATATTTTCGTACGATTTAGACAAAAAAATGAACGAACTGGAAAAAGAGTACAATAAACATCACTGTCGTATACTGTTAAACACCAAATTTGTCTAAGTTTGCACGATAAGCAGTGTGCTTTTAAGAGTCACAGCACTAATATAATACATTTGGGAGAAAAATTGAGGTAATTTTTGGCAGAAATAATTATAAAATATGTCTAAAAGGAGTAAAAGCAGGGTGAGAAGCTCGGTCATCTGGGTGGGACTCGGTGTCGAGCCGCTACTCCTCCGCGTTGAGAGGAGCCAATTGAGGTGGCTTGGGCATCAGATTCCGATGCCTCATAGGCATCTCCGTGGAAAGGTGTTCCGGGCATGGCCCACCGGCGGGAGACCCCGAAGACAACCCAGGACTCGCTGGAGAGACTATGGCTAGGTTCATACTACAGGTCTCAAAGCACAAATCCGATTTTTTGCCAAACTGTTCGAGTTTAACGCATGCGCACTAATTCGCAGTCCGAGCTCAGCAAAGAGAATCGCATGCCCAGAAGCATCAAAACAAATTACACATGCTAGCGCGATGTCATTCCAGGGTGATCATATTTTGATTTCCAAAAAGAGGACACACATAACAGACATTAATAATCCCCGTTTAGTTTTATATTCAAAGTTTATATGGACTGATAGAACGCATACACGCACACACATGAGCCTTGACATGTGTGTGTGAAATGACGTGGGTGCGTCAGTTAGCAATAATGAAATATTGCTCATTCGGCGCACAGAATGAAATTTGAAAATTGTAAGGCTTATCCTTTTCTTCATTTTATTTTTTTGTGACTATGGTCAAGCCCGATTCGTGCTTAAAAGCAGAGTTCAAGCTGGGCGCTAATGCCTACATCGCTGCCGTCCTTTGCGCCTCTTGCTTTTTGCTGACATAAATGCTGCATGAATTCCGATTTTGGGAGTCTGACAGTTCAGACCGCCAGCCACATTCTGGAAAAATGTGGCCCAGATCGGATTTGAACCACATACGAAAGTGACCCAGATCGGATTTGAAATGGTCCACTTCTATGCGACTTGTCCCGTTCAGACCGTCAAGTTAATGCCTCACTCGAGTCGGAAAAACACGAAAAAATCGGATTCGTGCATTAAGACCTGTAGTATGAACCTAGCCTATGTCTCCCGGCTGGTTTGGGAACGCCTTGGGATCCTGCTAGAGGAGCTGCTTGAAGGGGCTGGGGAGAGGGAAGTCTGGGCTTTTCTGCTAAAGCTGCTGCCCCCACGACCCGACCCCGGATTAAGCGGTAGGTAATGGATGGATGGAGTACAAAGAAATGTGATAGATTTTGAAAAAAAAAAAAAAAATAGCAGAAATTGAACAAATTGCACCGTACAGTAAATATTTTTTGTTTTATTTTAGGTTTTTTTTTTTTGCAAGAAAAGGAATGACATGTAAGTAACAGGAGTACAACCACATAGTATATGAATAGTTTGGTCAAATTTTGAGGGAAAAAAAGTCTGTATAGACCTCAATCACCAACGTCACACAATGACGTGTCGCTGTATTGTGCCGCCATATTGTCCGTCATTGTCTGTCCGTATTCTCAATGGTCTCAATTCATCGTGCAATTCATGGAAGCCCCGGTTCCTTCAAACGCTGTAAACTCATTGGATGTGTTGCATAAAAGGCGTTATGTGGAAAAGCTTCGGTCGATTCATTCATTCGGCAGATCCATATTTGATGCCTAAATGGATATTTTTCGACCCGCTGTCTTCGCAGTCTCTGCCTGACATCTGCTACCCTGATATCTACAACTATCTTGTCCACAGAAACTCAACCTATTCTCATGAAAGTTTGAAAAACTTTAAGAGCAGCACTCTAAGCAACACTACCCCGTGTGACCCTTTCCTTCCAATTTTGTAAAATGGCGACAATCAATTAAAAAAAAAAGTTGACTGCGATGGCCGACGCTTCAAGGATTGGTGGATATTGGACTATTTCTTCAATAAAATAAGCGACAACTGTGTCTGCCTCATTTGCAAAGAGACAGTCGCTGTTTTCAAAGAGTGCGATGTGAGGCGATATTACCAAACAAGACACGCTGACATGTACGACAAAATTACATGGAAAATACGCAGCGAGAAATTAAAGCAACTCGAAGCTAGTTTAATTTCACTGCAGCAGTATTTCACAGGAGCCCGAGGGTCGAAAGAGAACGGCAAAAAGGCGAGATTGTTGAAATTATGAATTTTTTAAAAATTATAATAAAGCAAATGTGGCACACAGAAGGGCTTGCTAAAATTTGTTTAAATTAGGGCTGTCAAACGATTAAATTTTTTAATCGAGTTAATTACAGCTTAAAAATTAATTAATCGTAATTAATCGCAATTAATCGTAATTCAAACCATCTATAAAATATGCCATATTTTTCCGTAAACTATTGTTGGAATGGAAAGATAAGACAAGATGGATATATATATTCAACATGCGGTACATAAGGACTGTATTTGTTTATTATAACAATAAATCAACAAGACGTCATTAACATTATTAACATTCTGTTAAAGCAATCCATGGATAGAAAGACTTGTAGTTCTTAAACGATAAATGTTAGTACAAGTTATAGAAATTTTAATATTAAAACCCCTCTTATTTTCGTTTTAATAAAATTTGTAAAATTCTCATTTAAAAAATAAACTAGTAGCCCGCCATTGTTGATGTCAATAATTACTTACACAATGCTCATGGGTGCGGAAGCCTATAAAATTAGTCGCACCCAAGCGCCAGCAGAGGGCAGCAAAACTCCACAAAACACAATTAACAAGTGGCATTTGACTGTACTGTCATTTAAATCTGTCTGAGCGGGCCATGTGCATTAATTGCGTCAAATATTTTAACGTGATTAATTTTAAAAAATTAATTAACGCCCGTTAACGCGATAATTTTGACAGCCCATATATATATACTGTATATATATATTAGGGCTGTCAAACAATTAAAATTTTTAATCGAGTTAATTACAGCTTAAAAATTAATTAATCGTAATTAATCGCAATTCAAACCATCTATAAAATATGCCATATTTTTCTGTAAATTATTGTTGGAATGAAAAGATAAGACACAAGACAGAATCAACATACATAAGTACTGTATTTGTTTATTGTAACCATAAATCAACAAGATGGCATTAACATTATTAGCATTCTCTTAAAGCGATCCATGGATAGAAAGACTTGTAGTTCTTAAAGGATCAATGTTAGTACAAGTTAAAGAAATTTTATATTAAAACCCCTCTTAATGTTTTCGTTTTATGAAAATTTGTAAAAATTTTCAATCAAAAAATAAACTAGTAGCTCGCCATTGTTGATGTCATTACACCATGCTCACTCCCCAAACCCATAAAATCATTTGGACCCAAGCGGCAGCAGAGGGCGCCAAATAACAAAAAACAAGTAACAAGCGGACATTACACTTCTGTCATTTTAATCTGAGCGGGCCATGTGCGTTAATTGCGTCAAATATTTTAACGTGATTAATTTAAAAAATTAATTACCGCCCGTTAACGCGATAATTTTGACAGCCCTAGTTTAAATATATTGTTCTACGTAAATTAGCCAAGGTAGCCCCCACATTTTTACCACACCAAATCTGACCCCCTTTGCAAAAAGTTTGGACACCCCTGTTTAACTGATGATCCGTAGACGAGGCCAGCTTCTTTCACTTGGTACCAGCTAAATATTATTCAAAAAATAATGATGGTGGAAGAAATAAACATCTTGAATTTGAAACTGTATGTTGTCGGTGATTAGCCTCCCAATGATCTTAATTGTGGTTGTCAGCCCAAAACCCTCTAAATATATATTAAAGGCATCTTACCAGATATGAAATGACTATTACATAGTCTGTGGTGATCGTTTGGTGCCCTGTATTCTTGTCGAATTGCAGCAGTCCATCTCGCTCTCCTCTTCGGGTCTCTCGGCATACGGTAGAACTTCAAGTCTCTGCGTCTATCTTCCCTGTTACTGCAACCAACCGCCACACACGCCTTCACCATTTTTAATTATTAATGTTAACGAGCAGAAAAACACGCCGTAATAAGAGGAATGTACGTAGTGGTAATGTGTAAACACGACGAGCTGACTGACAATATGGCGGATCAAGACAGGGGGGCGGAGTTGTGACGTCATGTGATTGGGGTCTATTAAAGGAGCACGCAAGTCATTTTGATGATGATGATGATGTGCTGAAAACGTGCGCAGGCTAAAAGCAATTGAGAAGTGAATATCTGATTTATAGCAAAAAACTCTTCTTCTTTGTCTCAGATGCCAAGATTCTTTTGAGTGGAGCTAAAACATAACTAGGTGACATCACCTAGAACTAGGCATGTGCCGATATGATATTCTGACGGTACGATAACCGTGAGCAAAAATACCGCGGTTTCACGGTATCACGGTATTACAGTTATAGCTCCAAAAAATTTTGAGATGTATGGGTTAAAAAAAAAACTTTTTTCCATTGAACAGGATTTTTTTTTTTCAGACCATAGTTGCAAATTGGAACATGAATATATTGTTAAAATAAATAATCAATAAAAAAATATCTTAAATAAAATTAAACTAAATATAACTTATAGACTATACTCACAGCCACAGCTCAAGTTGCTCAAGATTAGAGCAAGAACAAAATAATTTCAATAAAAATGTAAAAACACTTCTGAATAAAATTTTTTAGAAATTTATACTGCATGACTTTTTTTTTGAGGGTGGAAAAGCTTAAGTGAAGTTTCGCCATTTTCAGCCACTGTGTCAACTCTAGTCTACATGATGTCATGCCTTTGTGTTAAAAAGAACATAAAGAATTCATAAGTTACTTAAAAATGTAAAAGTTAATTAAAATGTCAATATTGTTGTGGAAAGGTTTCACCTAAAAAATAAAATAAAATTAAAAAAAACATTGGGAGTGAGACCTCACCTTGATCCAGCGAACGTGGATTTGTGCTTAGGGCAAGATCATCTTTCGCAATTAGCGATCTTTGACGCTATCACTTTTTCCCCTTCATTCAAGCGACTCAAGCTTGTTTTCTCACTCTGCGGCTGTCACACTCAACGGAGTTGCTCTCCCAGGTAAGCCTAGGCTAACAATCATCTTTGTAAGCTTTTAGATAGTTTTTATATTGAATTTGAAAGGAAAATGTGTGTTTTGTTTTTGGCGAACTTTTTCCATGGTGCTAATCTGTTGAATCTACTCACATGGAAAAATCAATTGTACAACATTTTAAATGTATTCATTTTGTATATTACACTTACCACGATTTGAGAGCTCAATAAATTGAAGAACAGTACGCCTTATATTTGGAGTATTTATTTTTGGGTTAGCTGGCTGGCTAGCCGATAGCGTCACTTTCACACACAGCAACAAACGGGAGGGGGTGAGTGCTGCTGCGCCAAGCCGCTTCTGGCTGCATTTTTGACACAAGAAAAATAGCGAATACCGTACTATGGTCTGACGGAAAATTTTAGTGGTTTTGAAACCGCGACGTTTTCACACCACGGTAAACCGTGAAACCGGTAACCGGCACATGCCTACCTAGAACTCATGCTTTCTGGTCTATACCACTATAGATACTGTATAAGAACACAGCACACATCAGCTGTCAGGCGCCCGGCACAATTGCAGCTTCCTCATCTACTTCGCCATGAACCAGTGCTGCCAAGTTAGAGCCCCTGATCCTCAAACAAGTTTTAATTTTCGTCTCAATCTTTTCGACGAAAATACTTATTAGCCTTAATCATATATTAGTCATTTCCAACTGTGTTTGTCTTCGTCTAGTTTTAGTCAATGATTATTCAAAATGTTTTCGTCTGGAAAAGTTTGAGTCCAAAAGGAAAGAAAGGTTTTCAAAATTTTGAATGAACAGTGACAGAAAAACACATTGTTGCGTCTAAAAGGACATCGCCAAATTTGTGATGATAATACACACTCAGCAGGAAAATGGTACATTATTTTCAGTTAATTAAACCCACTTGGACACCACGAACTGCAGGTAAAAAATGTCCGAGAGTTTAAGAGGACGCTCGCCACACTAATAGGGTGACCATATTTCTAAAAAAGAGGACACTCAGCCCGGCCTCAAGATACTTGAATTTTACTTGAAGTTCACTCAAAAATGCCTATATCACTTTAATATATTTAAAGTGTGCCCCCTCACTCTGGATGGAAAAATGCAGTTTGAAAAAAAATGACTTAAAAAAAAAAAAAATATATATATATATATATATATATATATATATATTTATTTATTTATAATGCTGACCCATAGAAATGTAGTCCAGTCAATACACATGCACACAGTCGGCTATGTGCCAACTAAACATTTTTATAAATTACTATCATGACAATTGTCCTTGACAAATTGTTATTCCCATTCAATTGATGTTCTCATTCAATGTTCTAGATTGCAAACAAACAAAAACCGAAATAAACTGACAAACTATTCAATCAGCATGTTTCCAAACGTAGCAGTTCAAAACTACGTTTCCCATAATGCCTAGCGCGGTTTAGCTTACTGATAGCTAGCTGAGGCAAAAATCAAACTTTGCTATAAAAGTTTACAATCATCGGCAGCGCGCCGATGCGACACCAAACGGGATTTTACAGTCAAAGCTCCGACAGAAGTCAACAGTTGCCATTATATACGTATTTATCATAAAAAAAAAAAAAAAAAAAAAAAAAAAAACTTCAGGCATTGTGGCCAAATCGTCAACCCAGTAGATGGCGGTAATGCCTCATGGTAGGGGTAAACTGTTAACAAAAACAAGAAGAACTACTACTTCCCTCCATTCTCGTTGGAGCCATGTCAACTGCTGCCACCCAGCGGTCGGAGGGATTCTCTTCAAATTGGTCCCGTGAAAAATCATATAAAACGGACATTTTTATGAATTTATAAAACCCGCCCGGACCACGAGGACACTACGTGAAAGTAGGACTTGTCCGGGCAAAAGAGGACATTTGGTCACCCTACACACTAAGGTTTATGCTATTGCAAATACTATGCTAACACTACATTGACTTACGTTTAGTATTTGATGATCACACAGCGCACACCTTTAAAAGGTAATGTTAGGATTCCCGGAATGGAGGGGATCTTTATGCAGACACAGGCACAGTGTGGCAATAAACCAAAATGCTTTATTGTGTCCAACACAAAAGCAGTGGAACTCGATGATAGGGGTCGTCGAGTGGGCGTGAGGTGATGAAGCTCGGGAAGGAGGCAGGCATGAAATCCGGCAAGGGGCGCGCAAAAAACAGGACCTGGGACGAGAGCAAAAAATGTCGTGAGCCGGTGATCAGAGCAATAAGTGAAGAATGCGAGATACAACTGACTTAGCAAACAGACATGTTTATCGGGCGACGAGGTGGCGGCGTCCACTGCTTTTAAAGAGGGCTGATTATCATCGCCATCACCTGTGGCCGCTCCACCCGTCTGACGTCCACTCTGTAATCAGAATAAAAACACGCACACCTGCCAGAGGTGGGCCAGGGCTCAGGAAGGAGGAGCAGAGGCCCTAACAGGTAATGCAACATTGCATATTCTTTCTTGCCAACATAAGAAAACGAATCTTACGATGTGTTTCAAAACAAAATGGAGCGCAGCCTAGCTTGACGCGCATCCTAGCACCAGTGAGGATGGGGACATGTGGAGGCGCAGCACATTTCACATGAGTGATACAACCCAAACACTGCTACGATGCAGGCTTACGTACGGCACGTACAATCTGAAAATGTCACACATTGTGAACATATGACAGATACCACTTCTCATTGTCGTCTTGTCAGACGAAAACTGGAATTTGTCTCTTCATGTTTAGTCTCCCAAGAACAGTTTTTGGCTTGTCATGTCATCGTCATGAAAAATTGTTCATTGACGAAATATGTTTGTCACCGTCATTTTTGATGAAAACAACAATGCCCCTAATACATCATCCCTCGCATGGATACAGTACAGTACACATTTTATCTTTGTAATTATTTTCAGTTTTACAATAATCTCCATCACTAAAATACATATTCTGTCACATTCATTTGTTTTTTATATAATGTGGGCTTTGTTTAATAATACTCAGCCGGGATGTCTATCTGCGCCGGCTGCCCGCGGTTGATGTGTACAGTCGGCCTCAATACTGCCAAGGGCCCGCTAAATTAAAAGCGAATTGTAGCCTACCATACCCATTTACCTAAGGCACCTACTGCACAAGGAACAGTGACCAGAGGCAGAGCTTTGGAGGCATAAAGGGTGGGCGAGAGTTGGGTGTAAAAAGAACCCATGATGGTGCACTGAACTATGACATGGTTTATAAGTGTTCCAATCTTAGGCTACGTTCATACTACAGGTCTTAATGCACGAATCCGATTTTTTGTCATATCTGTTTTTTTTGGCGTGCCCGTTCAGACTGCCTTTGTCCATTGAGACCATTCAAGTATTACGCATGCGCACTAATTCGCAGTCCGACAAGCGCTGAGCAAGACGACCCGCATGCGCAGAAGCATCAAAACAAATGACCACACATGCTGGCTGTCATCCGTCATTCCAGGGATATCATATTTTGCTTTTTAAAAAGAGGACACAAATAACAGACATAAATAATCCCAGTTTAGGCTTATATTCAAAGTATATGGATCGATAGCATGCACGTACTGTCCGTGCATACACACACATACGCACAGTTTGCCCCGACTCTCGGCCGTGTAAGCAATGTTGAAATATTGCTTATATGGAGCAGACAGAAAACCGATCATTCTCAGGCTTATCCTCAACCCATTTTTATTTTTTTTATGACTGTTGTCAAGTCCGACTCTTCCTAAAATGCCGTGTTCAAGGCAAGCTAGGCGCCAATAACGCACAGCTGCCCCGCTACCGTGGCGTCTCTCTCGCTTTTTGATGATGTAATTGCTGCATGAATTCCGATTTGAGAGACTGGACAATACAGACCGCCGCGACAGTCTGGAAAAATGGGGCCCAGATCGGATTTGAACCACATACGAAAGTGACCCAGATCGGATTTGAAATGGTCCAGTTCTATGCGACTTGTCACGTTCAGACCGTCAAGTTAATGCCTCACTCGAGTCGGAAAAACATGAAAAAATCGGATTCGTGAATTCAGACCTGTAGTATGAACGTAGCCTAACTGTCCATCGGATATCATATAGGGACAAATTGAGAACACTATGACACTAACTACTAAAAGGGAGCTGGGACAGACGGACGGACGGATGGACGTACAGACAGACAGACAGTTAATAGTACTTAGTTGTTCGGACAACATTCAGTTTTTCGGGGCAGACTTTTTTTGTTGTTGTTTTTTTTTTCAGGTAATGACCAAATTATATTCTCAAATGTTGTCTGCCTATAAAAAAAAAAAAAAAAAAAAAAAGTAAAATGGTCATGATATAATATTAGAACGCCAAAATAACTTCAAAAGTGTCGCTAAAACGCAAGTCTGTGCTTTCTCGTCGTCCCTCCGACTGAAAGCAAAGGCCATGATCTACGCGCAAAAACACAATACACCGCAGAGTGAGACCCTCAGCATTTATTCACCAGCAGGCAGCTCAGCTCTTACTGCATGACTGATGCTATCAAACATTAACATCTCCTTCCGATGAAAACAATGGCAGCAAGGCTGTGTAGAAAATGGAGCCATTAATTTCTTTCTAATCAGCTACAGGTCATGGTGAATGTTTTCATTGCCATCATCATCATCATTAGTTTAAACCAGGGTTCAGCAAATCTGGACCTCGATGCCATCTATCCTGTTGTGTTTTCCACGTTTCTCTCCCCCAACACACCTGAATCAAATGATTATGTCATCACCAACCTCTCCAGAAGCCTGGTAATGATCCTGATTATTTGATTCAGGTGTGTTGGAGGAGGGAGACATGGAAAACACGACGGGAAAAGTGGCTTCGAGGTCCGGATTTAGTGAACCCTGGTTTAAACCAATAACACCCATTAAGTGCTTTTCCAGTTAACACGGACACTTGACTGTTATATCTGTCAATAGCAGTAAACAAGTTTTAATGAGGATGTCATTGCGAGTCAGTGAGTGACGTGCTTCGTCAATAAAACTACAAAAAGGTACATTTCAATCAATTGTGAATTGTGCATTACATTTGGCTACATTACTTGCAGTACGTTCAAGTAAGAGTGGTGTTAATTCTGAATAATATTACTCAAGTAAAAGTGGTCATCCAAAATTTTACTCGAATACAAGTAAAAATGTATTCGTTGAAAAGAATACTCAAGTAATTATTAACATTGTGAATAACTGCTTACAATGTCAATGTCTTGTTTTTAATAATGGTATATTTTTTTCTCAGTACAAATTCATTTCATTGAACTGTTATTATTATGTACTATTACATGACCATATCAAGACAAAAAGGATGACAAAAAAAAAAAAAAACATCAACTCAGACCAGAACAACACTATGAAACCTCGCTTGTCGAAAGAGCATGTGTGCCCTCTAGTGGAGAAAAACATTGTTATCTCTGATTGGTATAATGCAGTCATGTGGCTATTCTTGTGACATCTCATTGGTGAAACTGAGACAGTCAAAATTAAAGTCATGTGTAGAATAGAAGTATGTAGAATAATAGGGTAAATGTAACTACTCTAATGTTGCCCAAAGTAGTACTTCTTCACAAAGCTACTCAAGTAAAAGTAAAAAATATTATTGCGTGGTAAAATTACTCAAATAAGTGCATTTTTCTCAAATAGTTACTCAAGTAAATGTAATTGAATAAACGTCACATGTTACTACCCACCTCTGTGTATGTGTATTTTAAATTTCTGGCTTTAATCAGATTTCAATTCTTCTGTCAAATTAATCACAATTGATTGAATTTCAACTGTGCGCGCAATGGGGCTGTTTTCTGTCACCTTTAATGATATTTCAAAATTTGTCCTCTCTAGTGCTGCTTTCCCAAGAGGACAAACATATGTTGTCCTCAGATCCAAACTTCTCCAGAATATTTGCGGGTTCTGCAATGTAGTCACAAACTACAAAAATAACTTAGGTATTAATCTTACAGTTTGAACATATATTTGAAATACGAATAAAAATTCCAATTTGTGTGTCACTATATATAAAATAAATGGTTGTTTTAACAATGATGTCAACTATTTATAATGCTTTTTCATGCCTTGAGTTCATTCCTGTCTAATGTTTCTTGCCATTGTGATTACCTATTGATTTCACCCGTTGTTGCCTGCTCCTTGTGTCTTGACCAATCCGCTGCCTCTTTTATCGCCCACCTGTGCCTCATTGTCTTGTTACCCCTTGTCTGTATTTAAGATCCCCATGTGCTGTCTGTTGTTGTTGTGCCATTATGTTCTCATCCCATGTCTGTGTCCATGCTCCCATTGTGCTTGTATCCCACAGTAAGTTTAATACTCAGTCTTTTGTTTGAATTTGTGTTTTGTTTATTGTTTATTGTCATCATCATCGGTATCATTGACAGTTACAAGATAGCATTGTGATAAGATTAATTAACCTGAAAAAAGGACAGGGGCTGACGGGAGAAGCCTGGGCTTATTAAATCCCGTCCCCAGTAAATTTGGTTTGTACTTTGCTTTTTTTGGGCTTTTGTTTGTACTTTTAGTTTTGTCACCGAATTTAAAACATTTTTGAGTTGATCATTCACCACTCTGCGTTGCTGCCTTTTGTTTTCCCTGCATTTGGGTACACCTCGTACTCGATCCCCTAACACGTTTTTTTTAAATTTTATTTTATTTTATTGTAAGTATGAGTACAAATACCGGTACTTCTACTTTTATCAAGTATATGTAGTTCTTAACAAGGGTGTAGGTTTGCATAGGGACGGTAGGGATATACTGTAATTGGCCGTACCACTATTAAGCGAATTACTTTCATCATGTTCAGACTTGCATTGACCCCTTTTCACTTGCTCAATGTGCCAGTCCATTTTTCCCCTCAAACGCACATTTGATTGGCTGATGGGTTGACCCCCCCCCCCCCCCGCCAACACACACACACACACACACACACACACACACACACACACACACACACACACACACACACACACACACACACACACACAATCACTGCCCCGACACAAATACAACATGCCGCCTCCTTAGACCCCTTCGAAGACAAGGAATATTAGGTTTTGTTTTTCCACTAGCAGCAGTAATTTGAATGTTGTGGAGGTGAGAACACACCACTGATTTTGTTAACGAAAGTTCGACCTGTATCAGAGTTAGCGAAGCGTTAATTTTAGGTGAGTCAAACGATTACAATTTTTAATCGAGTTAATTACAGCTTAAAAATTAATTAATCGTAGTTAATCGCAATTAATCGCAAGTCAAACCATCTATAAAATATGCCATACTTTTCTGTAAATTATTGTTGGAATGGAAAGATAAGACACAAGAAGGATATCCACATTCAACATACGGTACATAAGCACTGTATTTCTTTATTATAACAATAAATCAACAAGATGGCATTACCATTATTAACATTCTGTTAAAGCGATCCATGGATAGAAAGACTTGTAGTTCTTAAAAGATAAATGTTAGTACAAGTTATAGAAATTTTATATTAAAATCCCTCTTCATGTTTTCATTTTAATAAAATTTGTAAAATTTTCAATCAAAAAATAAGCTAGTAGCCCGCCATTGTTGATGTCAATACTTACTTACACAATGGGTGCTGAAGCCTATAAAATCAGTCGCACCCAAGCGCCAGCAGAGGGCGCCACAACTCCGAAAAACAAAACAAGTACACCTTTCACTTTGCAGTCATTTTAATCTGTTTGAGCGGGGCATTTGTGCGTTAATTGCGTCAAATATTTTAACGTGATTAATTTAAAAAATTAATTGCCGCCCGTTAACGTGATAATTTTGACAGCCCTAGTTAATTTGTGTGAATTTAGGGAGCTGCTTTGAAAGAAATATCCTCCTGTATGTTTTCTACTGCTAGCGTTAATTAAACTGTGAGAAATGTAGTGAACTGAGGTTTACCCCCTTCTCCCCAATTTTCATTTTTATTTTATTCGTGTGGTCTTAAGCCAGCCTAAAGAAGCTTTCATTTTTTTGGCTATGCTTGTGGACAAAAGCAGTAGTGTTTTACCTGAAGAGTTATTTTCCCCAGTGATACTGTATTTAATTTATTTAGTTAGACAATGCATAGTGGTCTTCAGACAAATGTTAATTTTTGCATTCCTGGATAGTTGAGAAATTATTAACAGGTTAGTTTTAGGGCTGTCAAAATTATCGCGTTAATGGGAGGTAATTAATCTTTTTAAATTAATCACGTTAAAATATTTGACGCAATTAACGCACATGCCCCGCTCAAACAGATTAAAATGACACCAAAGTGTCATGTCCACTTGTTGTGTTTTGTCGCCCTCTGCTGGCGCTTGGGTGCGACTGATTTGAAGGGTTTCAGCACCATGAGAACTGTGTAATTATTCACATCAACAATGGAGAGCTACTAGTTTATTTTTTGATTGAAATTTTTACAAATTTTATTAAAACCAAAACATTAAGAAGGGTTTTAATCTAAAATGTCTATAACTTGTACTAACATTTATCTTTTAAGAACTACAAGTCTTTCTACCCATGGATCGCTTTAACAGAATGTTAATGTTAATGCCATCTTCTTGATTTATTGTTATAATAAACAAATACAGTACTTATGTACAGTATGTTGAATGTATATATCCGTCTTGTGTCTTATCTTTCCATTCCAACAATAATTTACAGAAAAATATGGCATATTTTATCGATGGTTTGAATTGCGATTAATTACGATTAATTAATTTTTAATCTGTAATTAACTTGATTAAAAAATTTAATCGTTTGACAGCCCCAGTTAGTATTTATTGCTTATGTTAATATAATTTATGTTAAAATATTGCAATTTAAATTTGCTAATAAAATCCAGACATTATTCTGGAAGTTTTCAAAATCTTTCTTTAGTAGTTTTTCAAAAACAAAGGTTTGAATCGAACGGTGTATCACCTGAACCAACACATATTTACTGCGAACACAGACCTGCTTAAAACTAGTTAAATTCCCTCGTGTTCAGCGTAAATCTACTACAAATAAGTAAGATGATCTGCCAGTGCTTCAAGTAAATTTTACTCAGATTTCTTGAAATAAGAAAAATAGCTAGCTGAAAATACGCATGACAAAATAAAAAAAAAAAGTATGTTTAATCTTAAAATAAACAAAACTTGTTTTTGGGAAATGCTCTTAATTCAAGAATAGGAATTGTTCAAAGCATTATTTGACAGCAAAATTTTCTGGGTTCAGGTGAAAAATGACCACTTTTAGATGTATGGTCTTAATAAGAACAAATCGTAATATTTACTTAATTTAAGTGGAATAATCTGACGTATTAATCTGTTAGTCTTTAATACTCAAAACGAGATGGAGAAAATTATTCGACTAGAAATAAGATAAATTATCAGGATAAGACGTTATAAATTTACAGTGTGAAAGTTAGTGGTGCGTACGTATAATGCGGAGAAGAAGAGATGAGAGCGTCTGGCTAGGATGCTTTGTGAAGTGATACTATGTTTTCAATGCTACGAGTTCATTAGTATAAATCAATACTGTTTTATTTTGCATTGATCATTTAGCCTATCAATTAATTAGGTTCATATTTGTGAGAAATGTAGCCCTGACCCCCATTCACCCAACCTGTTTAGTCTTATTAATGTCCAAAAAGTGTACATGCATGTTATGCTGTTACATCATCCCGACCTATATTGAGACCAAACCTACGCACTTGGTTCTTAAGGATATGGCGGAAAACACTCAGGTAACTTGAAGTCCCGCTCAGAGACCCCCAATTTGGCCAAATTTCAAAACTGTCCGATATGCATGTGTGAAACATCATTGGAAATATTAAAATCTCTATTTCTATTACATTAATAATTTAAAAAAAAAAAAAAAAAAATTTTTTTTAAACTGCAACACCCTATCTGGAGGTGAGAGCATGCGAGAGCAGAATTACAGAAGCCATGACTTTAACGAGATATTATAGCGTACTTACCTTGTTTCGATCCAGAAACTCCATGTAGCATGTATCACTGTGTCAAGACACAGCTGTGAATGGCCACAGCTGGATTTTTGGGGGATTTTATGGGTGATACATGGTCATATAACAAGGGTTCGTGATGCAGAAATCGCAGACATCAAGGAGTGGTCGAGAGTTTCTTTTTCATTTATTTACCCTTTTAAACTTTTTTTTTTCCAATTATCTTTGTTTGGATTGATTATTAATCATCTAACATATTGGAGAAAATGCGACAGTAACAACAACAACAACAAAAAAAATACAATTAAGCGATAATTGTAAGGTTGATATCCGAGACTTTTTTACAGACGCCATTTTTTTCATTGTGACGTCGTTTGTTTAAAAGTTTGAAATATGCGAGTGAATAATTTTTTTAAGTCCTTTTTTTTTTTTTTTTTTTTAAACAAAATATTAGACATCAATTAAATATTCTAACCTAAAAATGACACACATTTTGAATAATACATATAATTAATTACCTTCGTTTTATGGCTGGGTTGAAACAAAAGCGGTTGCGTGACGTCTGTAAACGGGGGTTTCCAGGGTAAAACGGAAAAATTAAAAATAGTTCGGGGGCTGAATGCGCCATGAATCTGCTCTGGCAACATATAGACATATTGTTCTATCAAACACAACAGTTGTTTTGGCTCAAAAGCACTGAAACCTGAGGATCTGGATGAAATCAAATCCTCCATCCAGAAAATAGAGGCCTCCTAAAGCGGATACAACAGACGCGAGCCTCCATGGCACCCCCGGCCTTCCCTCCCTACACCTACTTAGACATCAACTGATACAATGAACCCACTCAAATTGACAATATGTCAAATTCCATGGCAATCAAAGACTTTTGAACGATATGTGAAGATTATAAGTGGTCTGTAACACAAATATGCTGTCTGTGCGTCCCTGGCTGATGGGGGACGGGTATCGATAAGCATCTGCTTTTCCCGTCTTTCCTTTGTCTGTCTTCGTCTTTCTTTCGGGCAAAATTCCACACTCTGAAACTGTCAATGATTTTGATGATGATGACAATGACAATAAATTCATTCATTCATTCAAAATACAGCAGTTTCTTTTAGAGAGGAGTGCAAGAGCAGAAACTGCTTTTTCAGTCTTGTGTGTTTTCCACCATATACAAATTAAGTGCAGTTGAGCCACCTCTGGTTGGAGATGGGACCAAAAGTGTGAGGAATTGCAGATGTGATAAGGAAGCGCTAGGACCTGGGAGACCACTTCGCGGCGCACCAGGCGAGTGTGGCAAGCGGTCAGGAAAGATCCGCTAGATTGGGAGTTTACACTGCAGCAGCCATCAACACCGGTTTACCTCTTCTTCTTCTTCTTAAATTTACTTCAAGGCGCGCTAGACGAAAGAAAAGACGCGCGGAAGACAACTTAGGAAAAGTTTGGAAAAACTTTTTTTCTCGCCCCCGGTTCATTCCTTCATACAGATGTCAGTGTGACTTTGAGTGCCGAGTCTTGACTCTCATCCACCGCTGGACTAGGACTACTCATCTGGACACTCCCAAGAGTCTTGATTTGAGAGTCGTAGTGAGTAGAGGTCATTTGGATTTGGCATTGGATTTGAAATCAAAACACCACAAACATTTGGAGCAAATGGATCGAAGGAACGCCATGACATAAGGGCGGTGTTTGAATTTTATTGTTTTTTTAAACGGAACGGACTGCTGTGTTGCAGAAGAAAACCTCTCCAAGTTTGTCATATTTGGATCGAACCTCACTTTTATTGTGATTGCGTCCCCACTCTGGAGGCTTCATGCCGGAGATATGGGTTGACCCGAGATTGAGCTGAGATCCAGCCCCAGGACAATGTGCGCGCCCGGCGTTGGCATCCCTGTGCCGGGTCGTGTGGTACTGATGCTGCTGCTCCTGCTGGCCGCCCCCGGGCCGCGGCCGTCCCGGGCGTGCCGAGGGCTCCTTGGTTGCAGCTGCACGGAGGAGCGCTCCAAGACGCATGGAGCCCAGCCCCAGGGGCGGAGGGTCAGCTGCGGAAAGGAGGAGCTGTCCGAACCCCCCGATGTCAGCCTGCTGCCTAACAGAACCGTCACTTTGTGAGTTGAACACTTTTTATAGGTGCTAGACAACACATTGTATTTGCAAAGTGTGTTCTTACAATTTAAGCAGCAAAATATGTGCTGTATTGGTTCACAAATTAATAAATATTTGCTAAATTTCACATTCAGACAGGTGAAAACTTAGTTGTATACCTTCAATGAATCACAATAAGTACATTCTCTAACAAAATTGGTATCATATACTGTAATTTTTTAAAATCATATATAGTTATGTTTTTCTCAGTTTTTTATTATATGTATATATAAAGGGACTTTATCACTTAGTTGAACACTTTTTATAAGTGCTGGAGGACACATTGCAATATTGCAATGTGTGTTCTTACAATTTAAGCAGCAGAATCTGTGCTGTATTGGTTCACAAATCACAAACACTGTAGATGTTGAATTTCACATTCAGACGGGTGAAAACCTATGCCGTAGTTGTATAGCTTCAATAAATCACAACAAGTACATTCTCTTACAAAACTGTTATCATACACTGTAAATTTTTATCACTGCAAATTTGTATCATTTATCGTTATCTTTTTCTTAGTTATATATATATATATATATATATATATATATATAATAGAGAGAGAGAGAGAGAGAGAGAGAGAGGGACTTCATCTCCGGCAAACCTGTGCAATTGATCGAGGTCATTTTTAGGGGTCAAAGAAACCTACATACTTATAATAAAATAGAATTAATTTCAAAAACTGCACAAAACGGTAAAAATGTATATATGTATAGTTTAACAATTTGATAAATAATTGAATGTCAAATAGGTGTTAATTTAATGTTGTTGTTGTTTGCAGTGATGTATAGCTGCACTAATCCTTTGCACACCTGCGTGTAACCAAATATGGTAGTCAAATGCAATATTGGAACCATATGTCGACACTACAAGATCCAGCTCTCCACTTTAAAGTCTAGATACAGTACTTGGGCACGTTATAGTGAGCATATTTGATTATATTATACATTTTTTTGTGCTAATATAGTCTAATGTGGCAACGGAGTTCTTTTATACTCATGCAGTGAACGGTTATTTACAATGTCGTATTGCTACAATGCTATGACAATAACAAACGGAGCACCGTTAGCTTTCCAAAGGCATCATTATTTATGCAGTTCTTACAGTATATTGAATGTTATTAGAATGTGCATGTGTATTTAATATTTTGAGTGAAAGCACATGCGGGCCTCACATTCAATTGTGACCTTATGAACTACGTTTGTGTTGAGGAGTAGCTACAATTTTGATTGGAGGTGGGTAAAGCAGCCAAAAATTTCTAAAAACTTCAAAATAATATTACTCAAGTAAAAGTAGTCATCCAAAAATTTACTCAAGTACAAGTAAAGTGTTGGTTGAAAAGAATACTCAAGTATTGAGTAACATTGTGAGTAACTTCTTACAAAGTTTGATTTTTTTAAAAATCATAGAATTTTTTTTTTCTCAGCATAACTTCATCGATATGAACTGTTATTATTATACTGTATTATAAACTGTTACATGAACATATTAGGCCAAGATTATGACACAAAAATAATCAAATTCAGAATAGAACAACAATATGAAACATCACCCATCCAAAGAGCATTAGCGCCCTCTAGTGGAGAAAAAACATTGTTAACTCTGATTGGTAAAATGGAGTCATGTGGTTATTGTTTTGACGTCTCACTGGTGAAACTGAGACTGTCACTGTCGGCATCTCTGGCAATAATAAAGTCAATATGTAGAATACACAAAAAATATAACAACTCTATTGTAGCCCAAAGTAGTGGAGTAAAAGCAGTGTTTCTTCACAAATCTACTCAAGTAAAAGAAAAAAATATTGCATGTTAAAACTACTCGAAGAAGTACATTTTTCTCAAAAAGTTACTCAAGTAAATGTAATGTGTTACTACCCAACTCTGATTTTGATACATGATGATCCAAACTGGTCATCTTGAACTACTTTGGCCTTAATTTGGGTTAACTGTACACAAGGCTTCATCATCATCATCATCATGCCGCCCTGGCTGTCTGACACGAGCCTGTCACTTTAAATGTCCCTCCCCTTGCATGAGAATAAACACTAACACATTTCACTCACTGTTTCCATTAAATATTACTCCCAATTACCTTGTGCCGAGGAAAGAAACGTGTAGCCTGTGAGAGCGGCGTGACATCACGATAATTTAGCGCCATTTAGGCGGATATGTTCGTACTGGGATGCACTCGTTTGTGTGGTCTATTTGGATTTAAGTTGAAAGAATGGCTGGCCAAGCCAAAACATACAATCTTGCCTGATGAATGGGCTCATAATCTATTGGTGACACATGTTTGGGCGGTGTTGGTGTACACTCAGAAGAATTAGCTGTAATACTTTCTTCACAGCTGCTTTCAAATATTATTTGTTCCCACAGTGTGTGTAGTGTCGCTGCACTGTATAAAAAAGGTCGCACTGGAGTGAACACATGAGGTAAAGTAAGTAGATTTGTGCCCTGGGAGAGCTAAAATCAGCCAGTGGTCCATTTATAGAGCTGTATGTTTCGGCTTTAATAAAGTCAGGATTATACATCTGCTAAACACATTGCTGCAAACAGGAGGGGAAAAATAGGAGTGGTTGAGGTGATTGAAGATCATTTCCATGGCCACACCTACTCATTGTGGTTGACTTGTTTGGGTGCAAATACTTAGCATGCTACCATGAAGTTGTGCACAAAAAAATATTGCAAGATTTGATGGAGGTTTAGAATGGACAATGGCATTTCAACTGTGAGGGACATGAAAAACATTATTGGGCATAACCTCGTATCCACATGACTGAAATGCTATCTCACGCACTAGTTGTGTGTTTTGCCTTATATCTGGCAATACGATTCGTATCACGATTTACAGGTTACGATTTAATTTGATCCCGATTTAATCCTGATACTATACTTGAAGACAATTACAATGAGCCCTCGTTTTTCGCGGTTAATGGGGTCCAGAACCGGCCGCAATAAGTGAAAAACCACAAAGTAGCACCCTCCCCTCCCCCTTTTGTGCATTCAATGTATTTATTCAGATTTAGCACTGGAAAGAGATACATATAAGACATTTTTTTCACCTTTCCCCCCCTAAAGTAGTAATAATTAAAAATATATATATCAATCAAAACTTTTATAATTTTTAGGGCTGTCAAAATTATAGCGTTAACGGGCGGTAATTAATTTTTTAAATTAATCACGTTAAAATATTTGACGCAATTAACGCACATGCCCCGTTCAAACAGATTAAAATGACAGCACAGTATCATGTCCACTTGTTACTAGTGTTTTTTGTCTCCCTCTGCTGGCGCTTTGGTGCGACTGATTTTATGGGTTTAAGCACCATTAGCATTGTGTAATTATTGACATCAACAATGGCGAGCTACTAGTTTATTTTTTGATTGAAAATTTTACAAATTTTATTAAAACGAAAACATTAGGAGGGGTTTTAATAGAACATTTCTATAACTTGTACTAACATTTATCTTTTAAGAACTACAAGTCTTTCTATCCATGGATCGCTTTAACAGAATGTTAATGTTAATGCCATCTTCTTGATTTATTGTTATAATAAACAAATACAGTACTTATGTACAGTATGTTGAATGTATATATCCGTCTTGTCTTATCTTTCCATTCCAACAATAATTTACAGAAAAATATGGCATATTTTATCGATGGTTTGAATTGCGATTAATTATGATCAATTAATTTTAAAGCTGTGATTAACTCGATTAAAAAATGTAATTGTTTGACAGCTCTACAATTTAATGTATTTTAATAAATGGTTTTTAAGTACTTCAAATTAAACATGTAACTGTCCCACTTAATTACTTTTAAACAACAATTAAGTAGAAAAATGCTTGCCTTTATTAAATGCTTCATTGAGTGAGTCTACGCCAATCCACTCAAGCTGATCACTTACACACAATAAGTTGCCACAGCAATTGTTTAACAAGTTAAACTAGGATTGACACATGCGATGCTTTGAAGTTTCAGCTTACAAGCATCTGTGGCAAGATCAAAACATTAAACGTCTGTCAATCATCGTTAACTTTACTAAGTAACTCCAGTGCGCTGCTTGACCAACAAAGAACAGGAGGAGAGAGAGTGAGACTACGTAATTGGCTCGAGACGGCTCATCTGTATTAATTTTTTTAATAGAAAAAAAATCCGCGATGGACTGAGGGCGCGAAGTTTGACGCGCGAAGTAGCGAGGGATTGCTGTATTGCGATATTTGTATACCAATTTAGAAAATAAATTGGACATATAAATTTATCATTGAAACCTCATCCAAGACAAGTAAAATGTTTTTCTTTTATGTTTGAACAACACATGGCTTTCATTATAACATTTTAAGTGCAAACTTGCCTTAGTCGAAACTTGCTTAAATGCAGGATTCAAAATACTTCATACCTCAGTTTTTGTAGTCAAAATGAGCCCAAATTTCAGACTTATAAAAGGATTAATCTGAACAACCACTAGAGGGCGAGGTACACAAATTTCTACTCGGATTAGTCTAATGTTGTTGTTACTTCAACAGACTGCAAGTCAATGCTACTGCGTGCTGTCAACTACTGGACGGAAGTAGAAGTGCAGCCAGTGATTTTTTTTTTCCACCAAAACACACGTGTAAGGATCGATCGATACAGATTTTGAATCGATACGAGAATTTCGTAACGTAATATATCGGTATATCTCAGAATCGATTTTTTTTTTTTTTTAAACACCCCTCTTGAAATCCTTTCTCACATAATAGTGATTCCTGTTCCTATGTTTTTGCGTAATCTGTAATGTCTATGCGTGTTTCTGTAGTACAGGTAGCCCCCGGGTTACAACGTACCCGACTTACGTGATTTTGACTTTACGACGCTGGGGTCTCCAGTCTTTTTTTAAAAAAAAATATTATTATAATGTTGACTTTTGTTTTGTGATGCATGCTTTATTTTGGCGTAGGAAGCGTAGAGCAGGTAGTACTTCCGCACGCCACACTTGTGAGTAAGAGCGTATTTACACACAAAGAAAAACACATTTGTGCACATGAATAAGAGCGCACACACACAAGGAAGAGCCATGTGCTGCCACGAAAAAGCTGAGTGTGGGACGGGAAATAGCCTACTCCCACATTTGTTGCTTGTAAGGCATCCAGAGGAAACAACTTTTGTACTGTTTATTGTGCATTTTCAATAGCGTACCACACGTAACATGTCACCTTTGCTCATTAATATTCATGACGTTAGCAGCTGTTGCTAGGGGGGTCAAACTTGCGTTTGTCCCTCATGCTAGATGCATGTAAATAGTATACGAATGGGAAGTTTACTGAGCTAAACCTACCAATTCTGTCCGAAAATGATGTCCCTGAGCCAAATTCATTGGTAAAGATGTGGAAGAACGTACAAATGTTCAGTTGAAGAGATGTCTTGAGTATCAAGTGCTAAAAAAGACTTGAAAAAAAACCCGACCTGATCCAGAGGTATGTTTTTTTATCGACACCTTTTTAATTATTAATTATTATTTTTTTTTTTTTATTAATAATATTAATTATTATTATTAAAGCAATTTATATTGCTATTTTTTGTGTAGCGATCGAAAATACTACTCAGTGACAGCAAAAGAACACTTTTAATTTTTTCATTAATAAAAAAATCTTAATTGTATTAATTTATTTACACTTCCTCTTACTAATGTTGTTTCTTTACAACAGAAAAGGTAACAACAGTGGCAGTCAGATACCATTTTAATTTTTTTCAGGTCATTCAATGTCAGACAGAAGCAGAATGGCAAAACGCCACGCTAAAAAATTAAGTAAAAATATCAAAATGGCTTACCTGTTCGGGGCAGGCTGTGGCAGGCAATGGATCAGCATTGTCACCTGTAGGACCATGGCCCCCAACAATACTGCATATGAAGGTGAATGGATTCACCTTGCTGGCGTTAAACTGGTCTTTTGGACATCCGCGCAAGTTGTTCCATTGTTCACATTTTTTCCTCTGAGGTTTTGGCTTCGGGAAACGTATGAAGAAAACATCCTTCATCTGTCGTAATGGCTAGAGTCGTTTCTACAAGTTCCATAGCAGCAGTGTTTACTCGGCATGTTCTTTTTTGAAAGATTACTGGTAGAAAACAAGCAGTACCCCCAGTTGACCCCCTTCCAGTTTACGATGGTGACGTCACGCAGCCTTGCGGTCTAAAAATAGCAATCGTGCGGTATGCTATTGTGGTCGAATACTTGGGGCGAGTTGATGTGATTGTTTTTGAAGATGTGCGGACGCTAACTGATACTTGCTAATTGTTTGTGTTCATTGTTATTGCTATATCAGCAGCTGGTTATAAACATAAATTTAAAATTTAATCTCATTTTTATCTTAGTTTCATTCTGCAAGAGTTGATGTCTTGAGCAACTGAATAAAGTCGGCAAATCACACGGACGTTTGATATCGTTTTTTGGAGCTTAGCTCGCTAGCTAGCTAGGACTAAGCTCCAACATCTTGACGAGGACGGTACAATGGCGTAAAATATGTGTTTTTGGATAGTTATTTCGACATTTAGGCGGTATTTAAAGGTTAATTCCGATTTACGGGGAAATTCGGGTTACAGCGGTAGCATAGGAACCAAACTTGTTCGTAACCCGGGGACTACTTGTATGTATGACATCATGTTCATATTTCATATAAACCAGTCATTCACGTATAATGTCTCCCTCCGCCTCATATAAAGTACCACACATTCAGTGAGTATTTCTGCTCCAATCAATTTTCGTGACATTTGGCCTAGATGTGGAATGCGAGATGCGTCCTGCATATTCATGTTATTTTTAACATTCCTAGATCCACTGAGAGTAATGCGGCGAGTATTCCAGGTGAGGCGGTTGAGCCTCGCGCCGCTAACTCCCTGACTTCTCTCCTGGGGATCTCCTAGCAGAGCAGGTCCGGAGGCTTCCCGGGCCTGCATCTACGTATAACGCACAACAGCTGGCCCCTGTGAACATTCCAGCTGAGGCCCCTCACCCTTCTAGGAAATCCCAATGTGGATTTGTTTATTAAAACTGTTTATTTTCCTTGCCAGCTCTAAAGAAGCAACCGGTTGCCACCATATTATAAACTCAACGCGGTATCTGCACTAAATTCATGATCATGCTAGAAAACACCCTCCTTTATTCTTCTTAACTCTTATCACTGCTTTAATGATGCATTATAAAAGTGACAGCCATGCACTCCAGTCTGTCGCACTTTCCCTCTTTTTTTTCTTTTTTTTTTTTTGTCAAAATCTTCAGCTTGCCGATTCTCTCCCTTTCCCACCCCTTTATCACAGCCTCGTCCACACGCAGTAACTCTTAACCTAAATATTTAGGCGTCTTGGTAGGAAACTGCCATGTCCAAACTCCTTCCAGATGTGAGCCTGTGCAGCCTTGTGTTTAGGTCTAATTATGCACGGCTGCAGAAGAGCTGCTTCTCTGGGGGAGGAAGAGTGAGGGAGGCAGATAAGCGGAGTGAAAAGTGCATTTGTTCGGGAGGGACTGACGACAAATGATGGACGGTGCACACGCAAGAAAAAAGTGGAGAAAGTGCAACGCGAGGTGGAGAAAAAGAAGAGGGAAAGAAAGAGGAAGGAAAGAAGTTTGGCTGGGGGTTCAGAGGGTTGTGCCCCTGGAGACTCCAAACTCCCCTCAGCCCCTTACAAACAGCAGAAAAGAGAGCTCCTCAGTATAGCGCAGCTTTTCTCCAGGACTATGTTATTATTAGCCTTTATGCGTGAAGGAGGGGTGGAAAAAGAACTTCAGGATGGATACACGATGCATTCTGAAAGGAATCACAATTTCTTTTACAGTCTTGGAAGTTGAAAACCATCTGACCTTTTGATTTAGTTTGATTTCCAGTTCATTTTCTGATGCACATAAAGGAATTAAGCCCCTTTCACACATGCCGAAACACCGGGAAAATCGTGGGATTTAAACATGCAGCAGTTGTATGTGAAAGCAATTTCCCGAGTCGACTGACACGGAGATTAAGCAGACATTTCACGTCTTAGTATAATGTCCGGGACTTTCCCGGGAAGCGGTTCGCGTGAAAACAGGTGTTAAATTCCCGGGTCACAGCACGATAGATGATGACTTAAATATCATGGCGGGTCGATCGTCACTTCCTCTTTCTTCGCAGTAAGACGAAAAGCGGTAAACAAACATCGCAATTATCAACATAGCAAGCGTGAAATAGCTAAATTAAACTGAAAACATAACGAAACTGGATTGTAAGGCTGAGGAAGAGAGTCCATCGTCCATCTTTGGAAATGTCTGGTTTATTTTGTTGCCGATGTTAGGGTTTGCAACTGTGGAAACAAGGTTGTACTACAAGTACAAACCACAAAACAAAGGAGGGAAGCGTTCAAGGGTTTATTTAAATACAAACAAAAACACACGCGATTGCGGAAAAGGAGGAAAAACACAATGGGTCCATGACAGTAGAGCTGAGTAAGAGAGTCCATCGTCCATCTTTGGAAATGTGTGGTTTATTTTGTTGCCGATGTTTGGGTCTGCTATTGCGAAAAAAGAGGTTGTACTTCAAAGCAAAAAAACAACGGAGGGATGCGTTCAAGGGTTTATTGTATACAAACAAAAACACACACGATCGCGGAAAAGCGGGAATAACACAATGGGTCCGTGACAGTAGGTCGACGGGGATCAATAATACTAACCTAAGTGGTAGACAGTCTCGAGGAGCTTGAATTGGCTGCAGTTTCAACGTCGAGAATGCTCCCTCTGGAACAAAACACGATTTGACCAACATTGTGACAGCCGATGCCGACCAAAAATGACGTAATGTCCGGTTTATAAAATCACGCAAGCAGCACTTCCCGCACAGAGAGCACCAGTGGGCAACACGGAACAAGTCTGTGAATGTGTCCAACCCGTGTCATTCTCTGGACATCTCTACATGCGTGAAAATAATGACGCGAGTAAATCCCGCGTCACTTTACACGGGAATTTCCCTGGAAATGTGTGTAAAAGGGCTTTTGAATCATGATAATTGTAAGTGTCAATGGATAAACTCTGTGACCGTTTCTCTTTTTGGCTTATCAAATTGATATCCTTGTGGAAGGATACATACAGTACATGCAAAAAAGAAGAAATGCAAAACAACTGATACAGTTATCTTTTCAAGGCCCACGGAATATTGTCCTCTATGATTACTGAAGAAGAAAAAAGTTGCTCAGTCCTTCACCAGGAAAAAAGTTTGATAATACCCTTTTTCTGTTCTTTGGTAATAGGCAGTAGAACATTGGTTTTCAGATTTGCAGCACTTTCTTCAAAAAGAAGTAATCAGGAGTGTTTTGTGAAAAGAAACATATTCAAGCAAAACAGGGACTTTTTTGCTTTTAAGGGACTTTTAACATTTGAAGAGGGGTTTTATTCTATAAAGCATCTAGAACAGCAGCCAGGAATGACTTTTGATGGTGAAATAATCATACATTTAATGGTCCAGTGATCCCTCGTTTTTTGCTGTTAATGGGGACCAGAACCCGCTGCGATAAGTGACAAATTACAACGTGGTTCCCCACCACCAAAATTATATATAAATTAGGGCTGTCAAACAATTAAAATTTTTAATCGAGTTAATTACAGCTTAAAAATTAATTAATCTTAATTAATCGCAATTAATCGCAATTCAAACCATCTATAAAATATGCCATATTTTTCTGCAAATTAGTGTTGGAATGGCAAGACAAGATGTATATATATATATATATATATATATATTCAACATGCGGTACATAAGGACTGTATTTGTTTATTATAACAATAAATCAACAAGACGGCATTAACATTATTAACATTTTGTTAAAGCGATCCATGGATAGAAAGACGTGTAGTTCTTAAAAGATAAATGTTAGTACAAGTTATAGAAATTTTATATTAATGTTTTCGTTTTAATAAAATTTGAAAAATTTTCAATCAAAAAATAAACTAGTAGCCCACCATTGTTGTTGTCAATAATTACTTACACAATGCTCATGGGTTCTGAAGCCTATAAAATCAGTCACACCCAAGCGCCAGCAGAGGGCGGCAAAACTCCATAAAACACAGCAAGTAAGCGTTTCACTGTACTTTCATTTAAATCTGTCTGAGCGGGGCATCTGCGTTAATTGCGTCAAATATTTTAACGTGATTAATTTAAAAAATGAATTAACGCCCGTTAACGCGATAATTTTGACAGCCCTGATATAAATATTTATTTATTTATTTTTTCTTGTGTGTTCAATGTATTTATTCAGAGTTAGCATTGGAAAGATATACATAGAAGACATTTTTCACTTTTTTTCGCCAAAGTATAATTAAGAGGTTTTTATGCACTTCAAATGTAATCATTATGATAAGTTTTAAACATGTTACTGTTCCACTGAATTATTTTTAAACAAGAATAAAGCAGAAAAAGTCTTGGCTTTATTAAATGCGTTATTGAGTGAGTCCACTCAAATCCGCTCAAGCTGCTCACTTACTGTACGCACAATGAATTGCCACAGCAACTGTTTAACAAGATACACAATGATTGAAGTTCGTTTCTCTGGCAAAATCAAACATTAAATGTCCGTCAATCATTGTTAACTTTAAGAAGCAACTCCAGTGCACTGCCGCCAACAAAGAGCAGGGAGAGGCAGGGAGGGAACGAAAGTGAGAGTACGCGTCTGGCTCGGGACAGCTCATCTGTATTTTTTATTTTATTTTATTTTTTTTAATCGAAAAAAAATTTGCGATGGACTGAGGGCGCGAAATTTGAAGCGCGAAGTAGTATACTCGTACTTTGTGAGTGAAATAATTTACTACAATGCATGTCGGACAGGTCGCTCGTAATGATCATATTCATATGACACCTCTTTGGTCCCTGTCTGAGGACTTGAGAAGCAAAATTGTGAGGAAGCATGGTTAATCTCAAGGCTTCAAGTCCATCTCCAAAGACCTAAATGTTCGTTTTAGTCAGATGGACTGTCAAAATTTTGACACGTGCATACTGAACTTATCTCCCACTGAACATAAGCTGCCAAATCTTTACATGCAATTAACCTGTTTGAGTGTAAAATGCATCAACAGCTCTGATTTGGTGCCACTGTGTCCTTATTCATGGAATCTGTGTGGATAATGATCATCTTTTATATTTAAAAATAACAACAACAACAAAAAAAACTATTCTAGTACAGGAAGTCCCCGTGTTACCTGAATTTCAGCGTAAGTCGGATTTAACCCTTTAAGAACCCCTCCAAAATCACTATTCAAAAAGTCCAAAAGTATTGTAATTTGTTTAAAGATGGAGGATACACTGTCCTCGGGTGTTAGCGTTGGGCCTCTCGCCTTGTATGACTGAGAAGCAGACTCAGACGTCCGACATGGTTAAAGGATAGCTGCGCTCTGGTTTGGCCCACATTGTTACGGTCCGCGAATCTGGAATACAAGATTGGACTCAAGAGCAGACAACAATCGAGGGGATGCGTTCAATGGTTTATTAATACAAACAAAACAATCATGCGATCGCAGAAAAGGGGAAATAACAAAATGAGTCTGTGACTATAGGTCGATGGGGATCAAATAACACTAAACTAAGTGGTGGGCAGAGTGACAATAAGATAACAAAAAATAATCACACTCAATACCTACACAAGGTACAGGAATCACAAGACAAGAAACAGCTGATGAACAAGCTAGCAAATACAATGAACCCTGAAAGTACAAGTGTCAAATGGTGATCAGCAAGTAAATATCTCGTCACCACTCTCTTGGATCACTGGTGTTTATATATTATTGTTGATTAGCTGGAATTAGTTGCAGGTGCGACGTCGGGAACGCCCCCACAGCCGTAACAAAACAGAATGTGACACACATAAGGCTGTAAGTTGTTTCAGCTAATATGTTTGTGAAAGCATTTGTAATTACGTTTACAGCTACAGTTTGTGGAGTTACGCATGAGCGATTTCCTATGAGAATTGTGAGAACATTAGCATTCGTAGCATTTAAGCTAGCGGACGTAAGGCAAATTAGGCTAATTTGATGTACTAAATTTACATATTGATCGGACTTGATGGACGTTTGAAAACCAATTGTTTTGTGTCAAGTGTTGTTATTGTTAAAATGAATGTCGTTTTGAACTTAAGTGTACATATGTGTGTTAAAGCTTTACAAATTTTCAAAAGTGAAGGAAGTAAAACGCTTCAACAAGCACACTTGCCTTGTTTCTCTGTATGTAAAGCTGAACTTCATGTTCAGTGAGGACAGAACACGTCAGATTAATAAAGTAAAAAATAAGACAGTGAGGTACAATAAAGTACTGTTTTTGCAACAAAAAAACAAAAAAAAAACCCGACTGGAGACAAAATGGTGGACGAGTCTCCAATGTTGTAAAGTCGAAATCTCGTAAGTTAGGTACATCGTATTCTTGGGACTACCTGTACTGCCTTCCTTGCTATTTCTGTTTTGATTAGGGCTGTCAAACGATTAAAATTTTTAATCGAGTTAATCATAGCTTAAAAATTAATTAATCGTAATTAATCGCCATTCAAACATCTCTAAAATATGCCATATTTTTCTGTAAATTATTGTTGGAATGGAAAGATAAGACACAAGACGGACATAAACATTCAACATACTGTACATAAGTACTGTATTTGTCTATTATAACAATAAATCAACAAGATGGCATTAACATTATTAACATTCTTTCTGTTAAAGGGATCCACGGATAGAAAGACTTGTAGTTCTTAAAAGATAAATTTGAGTACAAGTTATAGTAATTTAAGTCATATTAATTTTATATTAAAACCCCTCTTAATGTTTTCGTTTTAATAAAATTTGTAAAATTTTCAATCAAAAGAATAAACTAATAGCTCGTCATTGTTGACGTCGCCGAGCAGGATGTCACACGGGCTCCCTGCCGTTCTTCCACAGTGTCTTTAACTACATAAGGTAGTGATTGAAATACACCACAAGGTGTCAATGGCGAGTTTTAAATTAAAGACCTAGCCAAGGCATTGTTTGACTAACTTTTATGTGTATTTTGCATAGCTATTTTCGATTGGGAATGCCAGTTCTCTTTGCATTAAGCGCTTTTCTTTTTGTGAAAATTATTTTTTTGAGGGATAGGAATATTATTTTTGTGCTTTCACTAAATTATACTGTAGCGACTTAACTGTTCCGCCCAAATGCATGATGGGAAGTTGGGCAACCATGATTGTCAGTGGTGGCTGCAAATGGTATACAGTATGTTCTGCGTTATGTTCAATGAGGCGTGTTAAGAAAAAGATCGTCTCATGTCATTCTTCCCCACGTCACTTGCCACAATACTTGTTGTGAAAGAGTTGCCAAAGCTTAAGCCAATAAAAGGTGCGGTCCAATGAGCGCCTGTGTCTACTCGCATTTCTTTGCCTTTTCGCTCTCAATGTGCTAAAACGGCGTCATTGTAAACTGTTTGAGGCAACGCATTAACGGGTCATTCCGTGCATGCGTTAATTGCGTCAAATATTATAACTTGATTACCCGGTAATTAAAAAAAATAATTACCGCCCGTTAACGCAATACATTTGACCGCACTAGTTTTGATGAGTTTGACATACAGGTAAAATAGTCAAGCTTTAGCGAAGCAGCAATGTCAGAACCCCTTAAGCATATCACCCACCCTCCCTGGCATGCTGCCCTTGATTGACATCAATGATTGCAAGTCAGATCTCATTTTTGCACAACACACAACACATGCCATTTAACTTTCCCACCCAAAATACCACCGTCTTCAAATTTCTGACTCAGAAAGAGAAAAATCCTACAGCTGGTCCCGAACTAAGTTCGGCAAACCTACCACTTAAGAATGACTTGTTTTCCCCACGATTTCATGGTTGGGCACTTTTGGACTTTTCAGAATACTATGACTCTCTCTTCATAGTAAAAGGGAGGTCAGATGGAGAAATGTGGAAGCATGAAAATCCCTAATGGTTTTGCCTTGTTACACATGCTTGTTGTTCTTCCGTCATCATTGTTACGACTGTTGATGTCGGCTCGGTGGGTGACAACCCAAATTAGAGGACCCACATGCTGTGAGGTCACCGTGCTCGTCTTTTGGGGATGCCCCCTCATCCAGGACAGCTGGGGTGAAGATACCACTTTGGCAAAAGAATGGCATACTGTCATTGGCTCATTAGTCTGATCTTAAAATTGTTTTCAGTGAGATGCTTGCTGAACACGTGCTGTGGTTGAAGTGTACACTTGAGCTTTTTGTCACTTCTATATTGGTCCAACCACTTCCTGGCTTTAGCTCCTCTAAATAGACTATGTTGATTTGCCACAAATATATGAAAGATAATGAATTAGTAGAAGCATTTTTTAAAATGTATTTATCTAATATTAGTATCAAGGGGGTAGTTTTGGTCTCAACATTGGTAGGGACGATATAACAGCATAACCTGCATATACACTTCGGGATGGGACATTAATTAGACCAAAAAGATTGAGTGATCGGGGTCAGGGCTAAATTTCTCACGATTATGAATTAATTGATATGCTAGAACAGGGTGCTCACCAGTCGATCACAGCGCTATTGTGGGTAGCTCGCAGCATCAAAACAATGAACTCATTCACTCCCAGCCATTTTCACCGGTGCAACCCCCTTCACTCCCGGCCGTTTTACTGGATTTTGACTGATTTTGCAAGGCTCACAGATAATTCTGTTCTATTGCTATATAAACATGGAACCCACCAAAAGAAAGATTAGACTCTTTTCTTTAAGCAGGAAAAAAATAGTGCGTATCTTTTTCCATTCTTTAGAAATCAGCATTAGAAAATTTTCCATTTTCTGATGAAAAAAATCTGAGAAATTGAGCTTTTTGCAAACACATACGTTTCAAAACATAATTTTGACTTTAACACAGCTATTTTTTGCTTTAATTACATCCAAAACATCTGAATAATGTTTCCTTTTACAAAATAACATAAACAACAAGACAAATAGAGCTTTTGATAGCAAAGTAGCAATTATTTACATATAACTAACTGAGGGATGAAGCTGTTGTGGCCGCGACAGCCGGGTAGACTTTCCCTCATCGCCGCCCGTCTCATAAAGATAGATTTTTTTTTGTAGTCTTTCTTTTGTGGTGACCACTGCCTCGTGGCAGAGTTCGCCTGGGGATCTTGTGTTCCTGGGGTGGAACTGGTTTGGTCATGCGCGTTTCCGTTCGGGACACTGGAGGGCTGCACTGGTGGTCCCGGTCGTTCTGCTCGGTCGTCCGCCGCCTGGCATCCTGGACGTCCATTCGGTCATCTTCCGCCGGCGCCCCGGCCATGCGGCCCGGCTGTTCGTTCCATTGAATCCGGTTGGGGGTCTTACCAAATGCGCTACTGCCCTCCAGTGGCCAGTTTTATTGCTTTAAAATGGATTTTCAGCTTTGTGCTTTGGAGCTAAGTTGAATCAGCTCCAAAAAAAACGTAAAAGACGTATAAATACGTCTTTGGGACACTGAAACAATTAAAAATAGATATAAATGTATAAATACATTCTAAGTTTTTAGAAGCAAATGAAATTATGTTTAGTTAATTATAATTATGTTGTGTCGTGTGAGTAACGTATGCGGTTATGCAGCACCTCTCTCTCCCTAAGCAGCTTCGTGCTCAGATTTTTCTAGTTCTATAGTTTCCAGCAGAGTTAGCTACATTTTTCAGGTTAATTAACGTTAAAAGTCGAAAACACAAACAAAAGGGACCTTCTCTCTAGGCAGCATCCAACTCGAGTTTTACAGGTTAGCAAGTTCACAGGTAACTCTGATGCAGGTTGATCTTTCAGTAGCAAAATTAGGGGTGTGTTTCCCACTTCCACAGCATTGACGTCCTTTTAAATTACTTACAGTGGTTGCTGCTGGCCAAAAAAAACTTCTAATATCCCCTTCTTCGAAGGGGGCGGCATGTTGTTGACATGTATTCTGTCGGGGCGTGTGTGTGTGTGTCGGGGGTTGGTCAAGTCATCAGCCAATCAAATGTGCGTGGGGGGGTGGACAGGGGCTTTCAGCAAGTGAAAAGGGGTAAATGTAAGTTTGAACATAATGAAAATAATTCACTTAATAGAGGTAGGGTCAATTCTATCCTTACAGCATTTGGGAAGACAATCTAAATTACCTATGTCACTGAACTCATTATATTATGCATATAAGGTTGCTTAAAAGTTTGGTGGGGACAATTTGAGCATCCTGAAAAGTTGGTTGTGTTGGGTATGTCCCTACCGTCCCTATGCAGACCTGCACCCTAGATTACAATTATTTTAGACCAATTTGTCTTAGATGTTAATATCAGTCTTTTGTCATTTTAATTTAAATCGAAGGCCCCGGTTTTAGTGCATCTTTTTCTTTTATTTTATTTTATTTTTTTAATGAATATATGAGTTTGAAAATGGCATACAAAACCCAACTCAATGTTGAAATGAAATAATAATATAGAACCATTAAGTAAGACAGATTCGTTCTGTCAATACGCTTATCATCCGTTTTGCTATTTAGTCCATAAATGAGATATTGGAAAGACAAACAACAATATTCCCAAATGACTGAGTATTTTAGCATTCCTGACTGTCATACAAATTTATTGAATATTAAAACATAGTAAATATTTAAAAATGAGTAAATATGTGGTTAAACCAAATGATCTATGTGGAAGTATAAAGGGGATAACTTACCGTAAATTTCGGATTATAGGGCACACCTGACTATGAGCCGCCATCCACCAAATTTGACACGAAAACGGCATTTGTCCATAGATAAGACACACTGCAGTATAAGCCGCAGCTGTTCTCACTGTATTATGAGATATTTACACCAAAAGATATTAACCGGCAACACTTTATTTGACATCGAAGTCATAGCACTGTCATAAGATCAAATTAACCACCATGAAGCTTTGAACTAATTGGCTGCAAAGCTTCAGTGCTTCAAGAAGCTTCATTTGGCCGTCACTTCTCACTTGGGGGAGACAGTCATCCTGTGGTGCCAACACTACTGTTGTCCAACATGCCTCCTAGCATGCATTGCAGCGTTACAGATGTAAATAAAAATCAAAATTCATGTTCTGTGCTAATTATTTCTTCAGTTACTGTTCCATTTGTTTCATGAATTACTAGTTATAGTATTTGGTAACACTTTATTTGCTAGTGGTGCCATAAGACTCTCATAAGACCATCATAATTATGACATAACACTGCCATTAGCGTTGATGCATGCTTATGACAGATGTAATTTTGTGTCACCTGGCAAATGATCTCACTTTTGAATGGATGTAAAGATCCAAGCTGGACATAAATGTTTTTTTTTGACATGATTGGTTAGGTCATTAATGCCCATGATAGTGTCATGTCATAATTATGACGGCCTTATGGCTGTCTTATGACACCGCTGTCAAAGAAAGTGTTAGCTATTAACCCAGAGAAATCAACAAATAAGCCGCACTTGACTATAAACTGCAGGATTCAAAATAAGGGGAAAAAAGTAGAGGCTTATAGTCCGAAAATTACGGTAATAGGAAAGTGAATCAGTTCACATCAATCCTAAACGCAGCTGACATTCTGTTCTTATACTGTTTTTGGATGACAGTAAAAATTAAAAATAGCGAAATAAAAAGCAAAACACATACAGATGAGATATCCTGATGTTTAGCATAAACATATGTAGTTTTTTGATTTTATTGTTTTTTTTTTTTTTTTACATGTTCCAGCATCTATACAATTGTACGCTGTTTTACTTTGGTGCCATGCATCAAAGCAGATGCCCCGTGTTATTGCTAACATCTGTTGGCTTCTGTTCACTCAAAGTCAACTTACTCCGACAGAATATTCAGTTGGCTAGCCTATGTTAGTTTCAATCTGAGCCCTTCACCCTTCATTTCAAGTATTGAGGCCTTTTGCTGAACCTGCCCAATGCGAATGGCCTACAAAGCGCTCGCAGATGTGTGTGAGCGTGCAAGCGTGTGTCCAGACAGGAGGACGTGCACGTCCATGAGACGTCCCAAGAAGTCGGCTTATCAGCGGGGAGGATCCGAAAAGCGGGAGGAGCGGCGGGCTGAGGCATTCCTGCAGCACTACAGTTTATTTATGTGGGGGGAAAAGGTGTTGAGAGGAGGGGGCGCTCCTCCGCACATGTGAGCTGGGGCAAGCGGTCAGCTATAAATCAAAAAAGCAAACAAAGGTCTGACATTGGATACTCTAAGCTTACAGGCCATTAGAGCACCTGCCAATGCCACACAAGGGTGGGATTTAATATTGCCCTCATAGGTCAAGGTAATGGAACCCCCATAGACGCACACCTACTGTGCAGTGCCATATCTTGATCATGAATTCACTTAACACCTCATCTTACACGTCGATTAAAACACTGTGATGTCTCCAAACCTTGGCGAGGACACAAAGATGCGTTGTAGTCGTCTCCAGTGGTTCAATGTTGTTTTAGTTTTTCCTTTCGCTCCAGTCTCTTCTTATCTCACTCCAAATATGCCTGACTTTGACATTTCCTTGCCAGTGCTAACTTCCCTATCCCTGCGTTTTACCACAGTGGCCCCCGAATTTCCCGTTCTGGGTCTCCAACACACATGGATACTGACGCACGGATATAATGGGTGTCTATATTGGGAATGCCTGTGGCTATATTGTGTTCATGTTTTGGTGTGTGTGTGGAGGAGTGTGTGTGTGAACGTGACAATGGTGCATTCATCCTCTGTGTTACAATAACATATGTCTACAAACTTCCTTTTTCACAATTTGTTGAAACACAATCATGTTCATTCACATAAATATTATGTCCAACAACATTGCAAATAGACGATAGATGGTGATAGACGAAACAGATCTGCTCTGAAAATGAATCGTTTGCTTCGAAAACATTGCCATATTGCCTCGTACAAGAATAAAACTAAGAAAACAGCAGTGTTTTTTTTTTTTGGCAGCCCTTTTAATTTTTGTCTTTTGGACGATAATACCGTATTGGCCCGAATATAAGACGGCCCTGATTATAAGATGACCCCCTCTTTTTCAAGACTTAAGTTTGAAAAAAGACTTTTTGACCACCAAATTTTTATACAGAAAATAATTACAGTACATCTGAAACAAACGATTATAACAATATATTTGAGACAAAAAGCATGTTTATTTTCGTAAATGAATGGCTTCTGGTTTCTGAAATGTAAATGAACCAATCTATTGTGATAAAACAACAAAACTGCAATAACTGCATTAACCACCAAAGTGAAGTCTAACCGTAACTGTAGTCTTGAAACAAATCTGAATAAGGAAAAACATTGCAATAAAATAATGCAAACTGGTTAAACTAGTAGCTGATATCTGTCATGAGAGAACATCGCTTCAATGATATCTGGCGCCATCTAGTGTCGTGAATGGGGAGAGTAGCTGAGATCTGTCATAAAAGAACATCGCCTCAATGAAATCTGGCATCATCTAGCGTCGAGAATGGGTATAATGTCTAAACAGTGAATATAAGACGACATTTTAAAATCTTATTTCAATGCATAAAACATCGTCTTATATTCGGGCCAATACGGTACTTAGTCAGTGTTGTTAATCTTACTTTAAAAAAGTAATTAATTACAGTTACAAATTACTTCTACCAAAAAGTAATTGCATTAGTAACTCAGTTACCTGAATGTAAGATTAATTCGTTACTTGGCAAAGTAACTGGTGATAGTTTTCATGTTTTTTTTTTTCTCAAAAAAAAAAAAAAAAAAAAAAAAAACAGGTCACACAATGTGAAGTTTAAAGGTTTTTTTGGGACAATTGGCCCTAGCTCAATTCTTTACCCTAAACTTAACTAGACACAGGGGTATTGCGGATATTGCGATAACTAGATAGTAACCTTTGCTATGTGTGGAAGTCATTTAATGTTGTGAACCAACTGTTAAAGTTGTTAAAAGTGCTCCCGTTAATTGCATTAGCTCCCTTCCGTCTACTTTCGACATGTTTAAGTTTTTAAACTGTTTCATCATTTAAAGATAGATTTAAGTCAAGATTTTGCCGATTTAGGAGCATTTTAGATAAAAAGTTCGCGAGGAAGGTTCTCTACAACAGAGCCTTTCTGAGAGGTCTACTGCTTTAAGATGGCAGCTCTTTACTAACGCATCTAGTTCTTTATACATGTTGCTAATGCCGCCGTGTCTGTCATTTGCATCTAGTCCTATATGATGTGATATCTACCGTAGCATCATGTGGGCGTAGTTTGTAGGCTATCGGCTACAGTCAGGTATCATTGGAGCCACCTAGCTTCGCGTTTGCAACGCCGTCACAACTCCCTTGCCTCCTTCCCACTCCTGCTCTGTTCTCTCGTCTCCATGAGTCCGTCTCTCTCAGACTTTTCTCGCGTCATTCAACCAGAATAGTAACGCACGCCTTTCCAGCCTGAGTAACTGTAATGGCGTTGCCAAGATGAGAAAGGTAATTAATTAAATTACTCACTATTGAGAAAAATAACGCTGTTAGTAACGCCGTTATATTATAACGCTGTTATTAAAAACACTGGTCTTATGCTGCGTTCCAGAAAAGTGGGATGTCGGACTTTTCCAACCTCCAACTAGGAAAATATCATTGGAACGCCACTTGAACTGGGAGGTCCAAGTCGTGAAGTCGGAGAAAAAAAAACTACCCCGACTTCCAAGTTGTTTCAATCTGACGTCACTGGACAAAATGGCGCTCAAGAAAACTTATTGAATGATAACACAATAATGAAGTAAATCAAGTTTATTTGAGACGCCATGTATTTTTTTTTCTCTTACAGTGAATTATCTTTGTTGTGCTATGTTTTTATATTGACGGTCAGCAAAGGATGCAACTAAAAAAAAGGCAGTCTACAGAGTGGGCTATAACGCAGCCGTCGTTTTTCCTCTACTATTTGGTCGCTTATAGGAAGGCAGGTTCGCTGGAGGTCAAAATGTCTTTGGATGGCCAAAATAAAAAACACCTCGTCGCGATCAGCCATCTTTGTTGTTTACATTTGCTTGGAACGCTTTGAGGTCGGAACTGGTACCATCCGAGTGTGATAAATCCGACTTCCCACTTCTCTGGAATGCAGCATTAGTCATATTTTAGTCATCTCAAAACGTGTTTGCCTTCGTCTAATTTTTGTTTACGAAAACTCGAGACTAATTTCGTCTAGTTCTAGTCGACATTAAATGAAAATGTTTTCGTCTGTAAAATTTTAAAAATGTACTCCAAAAATTAATAAATAAATAAAATTTCAAACTATTTCGAATGAACATCAACAGACGAGCACATATTGTAGCATTTACAAAGACAACGCCAACTTGGTGATAAAACACACTCAGCAGAAAAACAGTACATTATTTTCAATTATTTATACCTACAAGGACGCCACAAACTGTATGTATATAAAAAAAAAAGCATTAGCATTAGCGTTAGCATTAGCGCGAATGAGTTACATTTAGTGGGTAATGATCACTCAGCACAGACCTTTAAAGCAGTGTTGTTTCGTCAACGATGACGATAACGAAAATATTTCGTCAACAAACAATTTTCATGACGATGACGTCATGATGATGCGCTGAAAACGTTTCTTGGGAGACTAAAATATATATAAATATATAGTTGTCGTCTGATGACAGGAGAACAACATGAAAATTCGCCATAGTTTCCATCATAAATTCACAATGTGTGATATTTTCTTATTGTATGTGTAGTTAGCACGCATTTAGCAGTGGTTGGTTGCGTCACTCATGTGACGTGCTGCGCCTTCCCCCCACGCCTCTCACATGCTTACACACCGGCCGGGGAGTAAGCCTGAGCCCATTCCAGGCTCCCTTTGTGCAATATATGTGTCAGGTGCTGCTTGGTAAGTTTTGCCGTCTTATTTTGGCTAGATATGCCATGTTGTTTTAGCCTTTAAAGGTCTGTGCTGAGTAATCATCACACACTAAACTAACTTGTAGTGTTAGCATAGCGTTCGCGTTAGCATTAGCATTTAGCGCGGTGACTGTCTTCATAAACCCTTGGAAAACATTTTGCATACAGTTTGTGTCATCCAGGTGAGTTTAATTAATTGCAAATAATGTGCTGTTTTCCTGCTGAGTGTGTATTATCATCATGAAAATGGGATGTCCTTGTTGACTGTACAGTTATGTGCTCGTCTGTCATGTTCATTCGAAATTGTTGAAAACCTTTTTTTTATTTGTTCACGGACTAAAACTTTTGAAGTTTATATACGAAAACATTTTGAGAATTGTCGACTAAAACTAGATGAAATTTATCTGAGTTTTTGTTGACTAAAACTAGACCAAGACACATTTTGAAATGACCAAAATATGACTAAGATGAAGAAGTATTTTTGTCAAAAAGACAGACGAAAATTAAAATAGCTGCCAAAAACAACACTGCTTTAAACGCTAAAGTAACATTGCATTTTCTCTTTGGCCTAGATAAGAAAACAAATCTTACTGTATGCACAAGCCTGCATGAAGACTGGAGAATACACACTGGTGAGGAGGGGACGGGGGGCCGCAGCATGTCACATGAGTGACACAAACAGACCATGCTACGATGCATACTAAACTAACTTGTAGTGTTAGCATAGAATTAGCATTAGCATTTAGCGCAGTGACTCGGTCTCTTTTTAAACCCTTGGAAAACATTTTACATACAGTTCGGACACAGGTAAGAATAATTAATTGAAAATAATGTGCTGTTTTCCTGCTGACTGTGTATTATCATCATGAAAATGGTGATGCCAATGCAGACTCCACAGTCATGTGCTCGTCTGTCATGTTTATTCGAATTTGTTGGAAACCTTTTTTAAATTCATTTATTCATGGACTAAAAATTTTGAAGTTTATACACGAAAACATTTTGAAAATTGTTGACCAAAACTAGACGAAATTTATCTGAGTTTTCGTTGACTAAAACGAAGACGAACGCATTTTGAGATTACTAAAATATGACTAAGACGAATAAGTATTTTCGTCCATAAGAGTAAGACGAAAATTAAAGTGGCTGCCAAAAACAACACTGCTTCAAACGCTAAAGCAACATTGCATATTACTCTCTGGCCAAGATAAGAAAACAAATCTCACTGTATGTTTCAGCCTGCATGGAGACTGGAGAATACACACTGGTGAGTAGGTGACGGGGGGCGCAGCATGTCACATGATAGGCACAAACAGACCCTGCTACGATGCACGCTAAATACACATGAATGTCACACCTTGTGAACATGTGACGGAAACTGTTTGGTATTTTTATCGCCCGTCTCGTTTAACAAAAACGGTTTGTCACCCAAAACATCTATTTAGCTTGTTATCGTCTTGTCGTCATCATGAAAAAAGTGTTCGTTATCGTCATCGTTGAGAAAAACAACACTGGAAAACAGGTCAACAAATTCCCTGCTGTTGTAATTGCGTCAACGTTATTTTATAAAATAACTGACCGGGTGCTATTGACGACGCTAGGGCTGTCAGCAATAATTTAATCCAGTCAAATTGGATTGGATATCTATTGCTGTCAGTGGCATTAAAACATTGATCATTCAATATCAGCCATGACCGTTCAAATTGATTTTATGTCTATCGCTGTCAACACATTTGCTTTAATTGATGGTGAAGTGTAGACTAGGGTGTCAATTGTACGGCCTGCGGGCTGGAAGCGGCCCACCACGGGGTCCAATTCAATTTTTAGTTCTTTTTTTTTTGTTGATTCTCAAGGAGCAATATTTGCAACCTAAGCATATGCGTATTTATTGAGGTGTGAAGAGTGGGAGGTGCTGAATATAATTTAATCTCTAAAAGCATTTATTGCCAGTTCCTCCCAGTCAAAATGGATTGGACGTCTATCAGCATCAATGGCAGCCAAGGAATTCATGATACACACTGTAATTGCAGGTGTGGGTACAACTGAACTGCATTTATTTGAGTCAGAATCATTAAACAAGTCACACCATTACACTCCAACCTTGGAAAAAAGATGGCGACCATACAAATGATTTATTTTCGGAAACTAACAAAGAGCTATTGAAGAGGAATGTACTGTGCAGTGAGATCACCATATTTCTTTCAGCGAGCACGGCTACATTTTGCACATTGTGAACTGTGTGCGAGCCAATGGCCTCGTTAATTACAAAAGCAGAGTTTCAAAGAGACTGAATGAACTAAATATCTCTCTGTAGATCATCCAATTAAAAGAATGACGCTGGAAAAAGAAAACATACATTATTTAAGCACGTCCTTAATCATAAATTGCTACATCTGAATTTTTGAAGGATTTGATTACATTAAAATCCACATGGCAATTTCCAGTCTTTTTACTAACGTTTATCATTTCAAAGGTTCTCACCATTACGCCTTCAGCTGAATAGTGGTCAAGAGGTTTGCATTGTGCACTATGAATATTCTCATGCACGCATGTCTTTTCTTATTGACTTCCTCCCGCTGACCAAAAACATGAGAGTAATGTTAAAACTGGCTGAAGGCCTCCACAGGAAACCTAACGTAAGTTGACTCCCAACCATTTATGGGTCTTTCCAGGATTGGAGGACTAAATCTAAAACTATGAGTCAAAAATGCTTTAAAGTATTTTTAAATATAGCAAATAAATCTGGCACTTTTCCACACCCGTACCCCTTCTACTTTAGTTTAATTTAGTTTAGTTTAGTTTAGTTTATTCACACATCATTCAAAGTATACAAAATATGTCATATACAGTGTATATACTAGGGTTGTGCCGACCATGTTTTTTTTGCTCCCGATCCGATCCTGATCGTTTTAGTTTGAGTATCTGCTGATCCCGATATTTCCCGATCTGATTGCTTTTTTTTTTTCCTCCTGATTCAATTCCAATCATTCCCGATAATTTTTCCCGATCATATACATTTTGGCAATGCATTAAGAAAAAAATGAATAAAACTCGGACGAATATATACATTCAACATACAGTACATAAGTACTGTATTTGTTTATTATGACAATAAATCCTCAAGATGGCATTTACATTATTAACATTCTTTCTGTGAGAGGGATCCACGGATAGAAAGACTTGTAATTCTTAAAGGATAATTGTGACTTTGTATATTGTGACTAAATATTGCCATCTAGTGTATTTGTTGAGCTTTCAGTAAATGGTACTGTTGCCATTTAACTGTTCTGCCCAAATGCATGATGGGAAGTGCAACCATGACTGTGCGTAGTGGCACCAATTGATATATCTTCTCTGCGTTGGGAAATAAAATCTCCACATTGTTTCCCACGATATTTCTAATTGTTGAGAGAGGGATTGTAAGGCTTTAGCCATTTAAAGAAAGGCTCCAAAGACTGCCAAAATTAATTCACTCAACTCATTTTACGCTACCTTTTAGCTTTATATATAGGTAAAACGGCGCCATTATAGATTGAACGCGACAAATTAATTTAAATAAAATTAATTACCGCCGTTAACGCGATAAATTTGATAGCCCTACTTTAAGCCAAAACTAAAGACTCTGGATGAGTGTAAGACATTTTGTCTGTAACGTTAAATACAATTAGAAAACGATTCAATAAAAAAAAAAAATATATATATATTTTATAAAAAGGCATGTCCGATTTTTTTTTGCCGATTCCGATACTTGGAAAATGACGTGATCGGACCCGATCGATCGGGACATCTTTAGTATATAAGTAACCGGTGTGTCAGCGCCGCCCCGTGTTCCGCTCCCACCTCTAACCAGGCCGAGACACGAACCCGCGCACAGCGACACTTCCACTCGGCAGGCAAGGACAGTAACCACTGCACCAATAAGTTCGAGCCAAAGGTGCAGCCGTTAGCGTCCTTACATGAAGGAATCGGCAGGGAGGTTTCCACGCTCCACAACGGACCTGCGTGTACCCGCTACACTCACCCCCGAAACCTTCGCTGCCGATCCGGGTCACGGCACCATTGTAACCGGTGTGTCAGCACTGACCCGCGTTCCGCTCCCACCTCTGACCAGGCCGGGATGCGAACCAGTGCGCCGCGACGCTTCCACTCGGTGGTTACATGAAGGAATCGGCAGGGAGGTTTCCACGCTCCACAACGGACCTGCGTGTACCCGTTACATATACAGTATATTTTTTATACAATTAGATGCGCAAGAAGGACACACCAAGTAAGCTAGCTCTTGACCAAAATGTACCCCCCCCCCCCCAAAATATTTTTTTTTCAGGGGGTATTACTTGTTTAGTTGCTATCTCTTGTAACCAAAGGAATATTTGTTATAATTAGATTAATATTTCAAATGGTTAATTATTATTAAAGGAATATTTGGCCCGCAGCATGCATACAACACTGTTACATGATCAAACAGTTTTAAAACTTTAACATGTCAAAAGTAGAGAGAAGGGAACTAATGGAAAAACGGTAGTAATTTTAACAACTTTAACAGTTGATTTACAACATTAAACGATTTCCAAACATAGCGAAGTTTACTATGTATTTTATTATTTTTTTTTGTTTTTAATGAAAAAAAAAACAAAACATGAAAGGTAACGCCAGTTACTTTGCCAAGTAACTAATTACTCTTACCATCAGGTAATTGAGTTACTAACTCAATTACTTTTTGAGAGATGTAACTAATTATTTACTTTTTAAAAGTAAGATTAACAACACTGGCCACAAAGATGAAGTCTGCAGAATGAAAAGTGATGAAAGCGGAGATTTCATTCTGCTAGTTTGTTGCCGAACACAATTTGTCTGCAACTACTGCTGATCACTTCTCAGAATTAGCAAAAGAAATGTTCCCTGACTCAAAGATTGCATCAGTAAGTTAATTTTATCAATTGACCTTTTTAATTTATAATTCGACACACTAATGAACTACCTTCAAGTCAAACTGAATTGCGAGCTGAAGTGCCATGAAGTGCAGCCATCAAGACGTAATAGAAATTGCAAAAAGTGCTACATACAATTATAACAAAAGTCATAGTTAAATTTTAGTAATCATGATGTAGCTGAAGCTATTGATTGTTCTTTGATTGCACCAGGTTATATGCTACAATATTACCAATAAAGTGGGGCAAATAAGTATTTAGTCAATCACTTGTTGTGCAAGTTCTCCCACTTGAAAATATTACAGAGGCCTGTAATTGTCAACATGGGTAAACCTCAACCATGAGAGACAGAATGGGGGGGAAAAACAGAAAGTCACATTGTTTGATTTTTAAAGAATTTATTTGCAAATCATGGTGGAAAATAAGTATTTGGTCAATACCAAAAGTTCATTTCAATACTTTGTTATGTACCCTTTGTTTGCAATAACTGAGGGCAAACGTTTTCTGTAACTCTTCACAAGCTTTTCAAACACTGTTGCTGGTATTTTGGCCCATTCCTCCATGCAGATCTCCTCTAGAGCAGTGATGTTTTGGGGGTGTCGTTGGGCAACAGGGACTTTCAACTCCCTCCACAGATTTTCTATGGGGTTGAGATCTAGAGACTGGCTAGGCCACTCCAGGACCTTGAAATGCTTCTTATGAGGCTAATCCTTTGTTGCTCTGGCTGTGTGTTTGGCATCATTGTCATGCTGAAAGACCCAGCCACGTCTCATCTTCAATGCCCTTGCTGATGATAGGAGATTTTCACTCAAAATCTCTCGATACATGGCCCCATTCATTCTTTCCTTTACACAGATCAGTCGTCCTGGTCCCTTTGCAGAAAAACAGCCCCAAAGCATGATGTTTCCACCCCCATGCTTCACAGTGGGTATGGTGTTCTTCAGATGCAATTCAGTATTCTTTCTCCTCCAAACACGAGAACCTGTGTTTCTACCAAAAAGTTCTATTTTGGTTTCATCTGACCATAACGCATTCTCCCAGTCCTCTTCTGGATTATCCAAATGCTCTCTAGCGAACCGCAGATGGACCTGGACTTGTACTTTCGTCAGCAGGGGGATACGTCTGGCAGTGCAGGATTTGAGTCCCTCGCGGCGCATTGTGTTACTGATAGTAGCCTTTGTTACTGTGGTCCCAGCTCTCTGTAGGTCATTCATTTGGTCCCCCCGTGTGGTTCTGGGATTTTTGCTCAGCGTTCATGTTATCATTTTGACGCCACGGGGTGAGATCTTGCATGGAGCCCCAGATCGAGGGAGATTATCAGTGGTCTTGTATGTCTTTCATTTTCTAATAATTGCTCCCATATTTGATTTCTTTACACCAAGCGTTTTACCTATTGCAGATTCAGTCTTCCCAGCCTGGTGCAGGTCTACAATTTTGTCTCTGGTGTCCTTCGACAGCTCTTTGGTCTTGGCCATAGTGGAGTTTGGAGTGTGACTGACTGAGATGTGGGCAGGTGTCTTTTATACCGATAATGAGTTAAAACAGGTGCCATTAATACAGGTAACGAGTGGAGCCTCGTTAGACCTCGTTAGAAGAAGTTAGACCTCTTTGACAGAAATCTTGCTTGTTTGTAGGTGACCAAATACTTTTTTTCCACTCTAATTTGGAAATAAATTGTTTAAAAATCAAACAATGGGATTTTTTTTTTTCTCCACATTCTGTCTTTCATGGTTGAGGTCTCCCCATGTTGACAATTACAGGCCTCTAATCTTTTCAAGTAGGAGAACTTGCACAATTGGTGGTTGACTAAATACTTATTTGCCCCACTGTAAATTAATATTATTTTAAAAATTGAGTTTTATTTTTGTTTCATATTGCACGCTATATAGAACGTTATAAGATTAGTCACCAATTTTTAAGGGCATACGTCACTATTTGTAAGATTGCCAACGGCCTCAGGTTGAAAGGTATGATTAATCCATTTTAATAGGGAAGCCTGGCATTGAATGAGTTAATATCATAGATTCACAAAACAATACTAGAGGCACAGTATGGCCACAAATGGCTCACAGAGAAAGTGGGATAGATTGTTTCACTCTTTTGTACTTACCAAATTTCCCAGCAGCAGCCTTTGCTCAGGAGCAGAAAACAGAGGCTGGTTATGAGACCAAACAATGAGACAATGTGCGAGCCGGCATCCACCGCATTCCAAACACGTATTCAAGAGGCTAAATTCACCAAATTGCCTCATTAGAGGTGTAAAAACACTTTACAGTGTGGCTAAGATGACTATTGTGTTCGTGCGAGTCAACCATAAACATTCCACTTCGGTTTGTCCGTAACATTTTACCACATGGTAGTATTTCAACTTTTCATATTGAGCTATTTGTTTAGACCTTCAAGCACACAGCTTGGCCTTCCTTGGTAACTTGTAGAAAGCAAGACACTGTATAATCAGAAAAATTTAGAGTAGAAGACCTTCTGTTGTGCGTGTGTTGTGTCAAAACACACATACACACTCATGTGGAAAGGGCGTGCACGGCCGCAGCTCTCAAAATAGTCCTTCGGTCCTCCCCACCTTAATTAGAGACGTTTCTAAAACCCTGAATTTAATTTTAGACCGGTAGCATTTGGACAACTCGTGCACACACATTCACATATACTCTCCCAGTTGAAATTGCACACTTTCCTTATTTATCCATCTGATAGGTCACAGATGAATCTAAATCTGCAGACCACAAACCACATGGCCTTGCTGCCTATAGCCTGTCTGCTCAATGGAGCACAATGCAGCGCGCTCTGTAATAAGTGGGTGCGCATATCAAATACAGGCCTGCGATCCCTATAGTGAGACTCAATGCTGGGTTAGTCAAGTGATTTGGGATTCTATGAAATAATACTGTTTCATTTTGTTTTTTAACCTGTCCTGTTCAGCTGCTTAGACATGGAGAATAGGAATTTGAATGTCCATATGGTCTGAACAGTTTTGATGTATCACATGGGAGTTTGATATACTGCCATCCCTATAGTGAGACTCAATGCTGGGTTAGTCAAGTGATTCAGGATTCTATGTTATAATACTGTTTCTTTTTGTTTTTATAACCTGTCCTGTTCAGCTGCTTATACACGGAGAATTGGAATCTGAGTGTCCTTATGGTCTGAACAGTTCTGATGTATCACATGGGAGTTTGATATACTCCCATTGTGGTTGTTTTCATTATGTTTTATTTATTAGGAGAAAGCAGTGAGTAGGATGGGGTTATGGGGGGACAGAGGGGGAAGAAAGCAGATAGAAAAACAGCAACTAGAAATAAATTACGCGCGTATGTTACCTATGTTATGAATACTTTGGGTGACCAAATATCCTCTTTGCCCGGACATGTCCACTTTTTAAATCCTGTCTGGGGTGTCCGGTGGTTTTATAAATTCATTAAAATATCCTATTTTTTGACAGACGATTTACAGAGAATACTACAGTACTGTCAGGCCTGTGATGTGATCCCAAAGAGCCTGCACAGTTGTTAATACTTGTGTTCAATACGTGTCAATGCACATGTACCTAAAAGTGTAATTAAGTCAAAAATACTTTTATTCTACTTAGGATACAAATTTGCGCATGCACAGACTGGCTTTGTCATTGCGTCAACTGTCAATTCTCATTCACAAACAAACCTTCGTGAGTTGTGTCGACAGGAGCTCACAGGCTACCAGTATGTACACTTGCTAAACATACCTTTTGGCAACTGTTGACTTCTGTAAGAGCTTTGTACTGCTGTGATCTGTAAAATCCCGATACGTCGTTACGCTGCCGATACTTGTAAAATTTTCTAGCAATATTTGATTTTTGCCACAACTCCCAAAATCTGCTATATCGGCGAAACATATAACATGAGTCGAATTTGACACCTAAAGTACTACCGTGCGCTCTCAACTTGTTTATTTTAGACGCATACAGGCAGAACGTACTAAAAAAAATGCCTTAAGAAAATACTTAAATGTAGTTACAGTGCCTTGCAAAAGTATTCGGCCCCCTTGAACCTTGCAACCTTTCGCCACATTTCAGGCTTCAAACATAAAGATATAAAATTTCAATTTTTTGTCAAGAATCAACAACAAGTGGGACACAATCGTGAAGTGGAACAAAATTTATTGGATAATTTAAACTTTTTTAACAAATAAAAAACTGAAAAGTGGGGCGTGCAATATTATTCGGCCCCCTTGCGTTAATACTTTGTAGCGCCACCTTTTGCTCCAATTACAGCTGCAAGCCGCTTGGGGTATGTTTCTATCAGTTTTGCACATCGAGAGACTGACATTCTTGCCCATTCTTCCTTGCAAAACAGCTCGAGCTCAGTGAGGTTGGATGGAGAGTGTTTGTGAACAGCAGTCTTCAGCTCTTTCCACAGATTCTCGATTGGATTCAGGTCTGGACTTTGACTTGGCCATTCTAACACCTGGATACGTTTATTTTTTAACCATTCCATTGTAGATTTGGCTTTATGTTTTGGATCATTGTCCTGTTGAAAGATAAATCTCCGTCCCAGTCTCAGGTCTTGTGCAGATACCAACAGGTTTTCTTCCAGAATGTTCCTGTATTTGGCTGCATCCATCTTCCCGCCAATTTTAACCATCTTCCCTGTCCCTGCTGAAGAAAAGCAGGCCCAAACCATGATGCTGCCACCACCATGTTTGACAGTGGGGATGGTGTGTTCAGGGTGATGAGCTGTGTTGCTTTTACGCCAAACATATCGTTTTGCATTGTGGCCAAAAAGTCCAATTTTGGTTTCATCTGACCAGAGCACCTTCTTTCACATGTTTGGTGTGTCTCCCAGGTGGCTTGTGGCAAACTTTAAACAAGACTTTTTATGGATATCTTTGAGAAATGGCTTTCTTCTTGCCACTCTTCCATAAAGGCCAGATTTGTGCAGTGTACGACTGATTGTTGTCCTATGGACAGACTCTCCCACCTCAGCTGTAGATCTCTGCAGTTCATCTAGAGTGATCATGGGCCTCTTGGCTGCATCTGTGATCAGTTTTCTCCTTGTTTGAGAAGAAAATTTGGAAGGACGGCCGGGTCTTGGTAGATTTGCAGTGGTCTGATGCTCCTTCCATTTCAATATGATGGCTTGCACAGTGCTCCTTGAGATGTTTAAAGCTTGGGAAATCTTTTTGTATCCAAATCCGGCTTTAAACTTCTCCACAACAGTATCTCGGACCTGCCTGGTGTGTTCCTTGGTTTTCATAATGCTCTCTGCACTTTAAACAGAACCCTGAGACTATCACAGAGCAGGTGCATTTATGCGGAGACTTGGTTACACACAGGTGGATTCTATTTATCATCATCGATCATTTAGGACAACATTGGATCATTCAGAGATCCTCACTGAACTTCTGGAGTGAGTTTGCTGCACTGAAAGTAAAGGGGCCGAATAATATTGCACGCCCCACTTTTCAGTGTTTTATTTGTTAAAAAAGTTTAAATTATCCAATAAATGTTGTTCCACTTCACAATTGTGTCCCACTTGTTGTTGACTCTTGACAAAAAAATTAAATTTCATATCTTTATGTTTGAAGCCTGAAATGTGGCGAAAGGTTGCAAGATTCAAGGGGGCCGAATACTTTTGCAAGGCACTGTATATCATATAAGGACGGTTTAAATACGCAACGTGACTAATGTGGTCAACTGCTTCAAAGCTAACACAAAAAAACACCATGGTTAAAAGTATGAGAGGGTAATACATACAAAAAGTATTTTTGAGGCAATTAAAAGGTACTAAAAAAAAAAATAAAAACAAAAATAGTGAGTACTCGCTGCTTCTAATCAATGCGCACATGCGTGCGGATGCATGCACAAGCACGCTGAGCATTGTGTAGGACAGTTTGCCACGTAGGAAGGAATTGCCGAACACCGGTGCTAGCTGTCAGTGAGGTAAGCCGCACTAGGCATTATGGGATATGTAGTTTTGAAGCGCTGCGTTTGGAAACATGCTGGTTGAATTGTCTGTTTATTTCGGTTATTGTTTGAGTGTAATCTCGAACATTGAATGAGAATAATAATTGAGTTGGAATAACAATTTGTCAACGACAATTGTCGTGGTAGTCTTGAGGCTACAATTTAATTTACACAATATTTTACTGGAAAGAGAAATGAGCTTTTTGTTGAAGCTGGATTTTCTACAGAAGAGTCATTATTTAGAACATTGTTTCGATTATTTAGTTGTACAGTAAGAATTGAAAAGAAAGCTATAATTTTGTTAAAGGATTCAAGGATTTACCAATACAGAAGAGTTTTTTTTTTTTTTTAATCACTATTTAATTCCAGTGTTTTTTCGCGTTATTACTTTAGGAATAACAAAACCTGTTCGGTAACCTCTGCGAATTTCATTTTTGGTCTTGGTTATATAGGTTGTTTTTTTTTTGTTTTTTTTTAATGAAACTGAATTTTTCTATCCATATGGAGGAGGCATACTTTAAATATATTAAAGTTATAAGTACTCTTTGAGTGAACTTCAAGCAAAATTTTAGTATCTCGAGGCCGGGCTGAGTGTCCTCTTTTTTGGAAATCAAAATATGGTCACCCTAATAATACTGATTCGATTGGCGTCACCACAGCCAAGTCCTTGTTAAATATTTGGGTCATTCCAGAGTTGCTGGAAATCTTGGCTTTAAACTTTTTGATAAAGGAGTCTTATCTGGTTTTCTGCTACAAATTAATAATAGGTAATGAACTATTAGCTTACGGATCAATGTTAGTTATTAATGCAAAGCAAACGATTTATTTTATATAACAGGATTAAAAATCCAGACTAATGTTAGCTTTCTCTCAGGTGGGTAAACTAGCCGTCTAGCTGGCTGTTAGTAAAGAAAACATTTAAAAAAAAAATAAAATGATTGCTCTTATCATATGCATAAGAAGGTTGCATAAGGTAGAGTGAGACATTCAGTCAAAGCTAAATATGTAAAACTAAAAATAAACACAAGGAAATAAACTTGCTCGTTTGATGATGTTAAGTCTAAAATATCGTTCACTGGTTTCTTTTTTTACTATTACAAAAAGATAATAATAACAGGGTTGTGTGTGTCTCTGTTGTGGCTCACACAGTCCACAAATAATGAGTTAATCTTCAGTTTACAAACGAGTTCCATTCCTACGCTGGCGATGTAACCCGGATTTCCGCATTAATCGGAATTAACCATTTAAATACCTCAAAACACCCTCTAAATAAAAAAAAAAAAAAACAATTTAAAAAATCCAAAAACATGTATTATACGTCAATGTACTGTCGTCGCCAAGATGTTAGAGCTAAGTCCTAGCTAGACAGTGAGCTAAACTCCGAAATGACGATTTCAGACGTCCTTGTGGTTTGCTGCTCATGACATCAATACTTGGAGAATGAAACTAAAATAAAATGAAATTAAATCAGTCTCATCTGCAATAACAGCAATTCAAATTTGCATTTACAAGTAGCTGCTGATACAGCAATAACAAACGATTAGCATGTATCAGTTAGCGCCAGTTAGCACATAATCAAAAACGATCACATAAACTCGCCTCAAGTATTTGACCAAAATGGACAACGCACAATGAAAAGTACAAAAGGGGTTGTATACAGCTGTCGCCTCTGGATGCTTCACAAGCAACAAATGTGCGCGCAGGCTGTCACCTCTGTCACTCGCCTGCTGTATGTGTGTGGGCGGGAGGGTGCGTGTGTACATGCGCTCACTTCCTGTTCTACACTTCCTGCGCCACAATAAAAGTATGCATCACAAAACAAAAGTCAATATTTAAAAAAATAAATAAATTTAAAAAAACGACGAGACTCGTGTGCCGTAAAGTCGAAATCACGTAAATTGGGTCCATCGTAACCCGGGGACTACCTATATCATGCTTATTAAAACAAACTCTTGCACCCCTCAATTTCAGTCAAATTAAATGACATTCAGTTTAGTCATGCGGGGACATAAAAAAATGGCATTTTAGGGGGTACTCCAGACTTGTATAGCATTTTTAGAAATATTTTCAAGCATTCTTTTTCCATTCATTATGACTATTATTATTATTTGCAAGAGTTGGTCTAAGGACAAGGACATATAATCAGAAACTGCACGTTTTAGTATTTTGTATGTGGATTATTTTTAAGTTTGAAGTGTGAGATGTAAAATATCCTTCAATTTTGGAACTTTCTAGTTATTGATTTTCTGATCTGACCTGCCTGATGACCACACAAGTGTAATGTAAAAGCATAAAATAAAGACTTTTATCCACATGATTTGACTTCTGGAGCAAAACTGAATGTTGTTCTTTAGCATAATTTCATTTGTGCAAACCTGCTAAAAACAACAAACAAAGTGAGACATAACGCTTCTTTTTGCAACAGTTCAACCTTGAGGTTTTTATTTTTATTTTTGCTTCTCTCCGTGCCATTTAGTCGGCTTTGGAAGTTAGTAGTTTTTTCCACTTCAGGATGCAAGTCCATAATCTCTTCCACTCCTCGATGTGGTCTCTCAGAGGACTGACTCACTCAATCGCACTCTGGTGAAGACAAAAAACATTTTGCGTGCAATTACACGGATGCTCCTTTCCATGACAAGTACTAAAAGGGCCTACTAGTCAGGCAGTGTTATATGGTGGTTGCTACAAGCCTGTCGGTGGCTCGGAGACAATGAGGACATTCAAATCTTGACATGCATTTGCTGCTAAAGTGCCTGTTGTGCTCAAGGGCATTTAGTCTCTCTTTTGCATTGAATACACTGACTCTCAGAGGATGAGCTCGGGGTTGAAGTGGTCTAACGGGACCATTGGCTCGAGTTGTATATGTACAATGAAAGGGTTAAGCAATTTGAATGTACCCAGGCGGCACAGTCTGGAGGCCTCTTAAAAAGTACTTAGAGTAAAAAAGATGACACGGTCTGAGAGATCCCTGCTTGTGCTCTCATTCAGTGCATTCTGAGTCAATTATAGAGACTGGGATTCAGCCGACACAGTTTTTGTAGCCCTGCCAAAAAAAAAAAAAAAAAATCATTTTTATCCACTGGATTAATAAAAATGCTACCGATTTTGAGATGAGCATCACGTAATGCACAACTACAGCCAGAAACATCAACCACCTTGTGCTGGGTTGGCACTAACATGCTAGTGTGATATTTATATACAATTTTATTTATTTATTTTTTTCCCTTCTCTTATTCACTCACGGTTTCCCAAAATGATAATTTACGAGGCCAAAACTATAATCACCAAAAAGCCACACAGTGTCTGGCCAAACCTCAGACATCAGAGGCAAAATTAAACATGTTATCTTCCATCTAAATTCAACTGCAGAGCGCTTATTGTCTTTGAGTCACATATAGATGTACATCAAGGGCGTAGGTTTGGTCTCAACATTGGTAGGGGCATAGGGGCATAACCTGCATGTACACTTTTTGCTGGGCACGGGACATTAATAAGACCAAACAGATTGGGTGAATGCGGGTCTGGGCTACATATTCTCACGAATATGAACCTAACTAATTGATAGACCAAATAACCAATGCAAAATACATCTGTATTGACTTATACTAACTTTCATATGTACTACCATAGACTTCATAATGTATTGACGGGACACGAGCCCAATTCATAGGGGGCCTATCGCCGTCTAAGCATAAAAATAAATATAATATATAAAATAAATATAAAGAATAAATGTCTGGATTTAATTAGTAAATTTATATTTCAATATTTGCACATAACTCAAATTATATTAAAATACACAAAAAATATAAACTTGTTAATAATCTGTTAACTTTCCAGGATAGAAAAAAATAAACATTTGTCTTAAGACCACTCAACATTGTTGAGAAATTAATATAACATATATACAGTGCTGCTCGAAAGTTTGTGAACCCCACAGCGATGGTCAGATTTTTTGTAAAAAAAACTAAAATAACCTTATTAAATGTTAAGTTATACCCAAATCCACAATACTGACATTCCAAATAATGGACTGAAACAAAAGAAATAGTTATATTGTCATTCTTTATTTAACAAAAGTGGTTGATTTAAGAAAAACTCAGATATCATGTGTGCAAAAGTATGTGAACCCCTTCAGTTAATAGGATATTGCGCCTCCTTTTGCAGAGATTACCTCAACCAAACGGTTTCTGTAGTGACTAATCAGCCTCTCACATCTACTTTGGGGGATTTTTGCCCATTCTTCCTTGCAGAACGCAGTCAGTTGAGAGAGGTTTGATGGGCGTCTGGCATGAACTGCTCGCTTCAGGTCCCGCCACAGCATTTCAATGGGATTTAGGTCAGGACTTTGACTGGGCCAGTCCAGAACACGAATCTTCTTCTTTTTCAGCCATTCCTTGGTTGTATTGCTGGAATGCTTTGGATCATTATCATGTTGCATGATCCACCTTCTGCCAAGCTTTAACTTCAAAACAGATGGCGTCAGGTTATGTTCTAGGATTTGACAATATTCCTCAGAATTCATGATTCCCTGGACTATGTGGAGTTGTCCAGGTCCTGAGGATGAAAAGCAAGCCCAGATCTTGACATTCCCACCTCCATGCTTCACTGTTGGGAGAAGGTTCTTTTGGTGGTATGCAGTGTTGACTTTTCGCCAGACATGGCGGTTTTGGTTGTGACCAAACAGTTCAATTTTGCACCTACATCAGTTGATGAAAACTCTTTTTAATTTAGTCTCGACAACACAACTGTTAAAAAAACAAAAAAAAACTACTGAATTGATTGATTAGGAAATCAGGTTGAAATAATAGAAAATTCCAAAATGTTGAGGGGGTTCACAAACTTTTGAGCAGCACTGTATGTATATATATATATATATATATATATATATATATATATATATATATATATATATATATATATACATATGTATATATATATATACATATGTATATATATATATACATATGTATATAACTGATAGCAGTAGTACTGCTCTTAGTCCGGGAATAACAAAAATGAATAAAAATTCACAACTGCTTTTTTCCACAAGTACAGCCAAACTCAATAAAAAAATAAAAGCTCCTTCAGGCTGCTTTAAAACCACATAAATAAAATAAAGATGATAATTGGAGAGAAAGGGATAAACCTCGGTCCACTACATTTCTCACAGTTTTACACAAAATTAGTGATGTGTTGCCCACCTTCACAACATTGACGTCTTTTTACATTAAACACAGTGGCTGCTGCTGGCTGGAAAAAAAAAACCTAATATCCCTCCTCTTCGAAGGAGGCGGAGGAGGCGGCACGGGGCTGGGGCTGTGAGTGCGTGTGTGTGTCATCAGCCAATCAAACGTGCATTTGGGGGGAAAAATGGACTGGCACACTCAGCAGCGAAAAGGGATAAACACTAGTATAAGTCGGAATATAAAGAAAATTATTAACTTAATAATGGTAGGGTGACAGGGTCAATTCTACCCACAACCTACGGGGAGACATCTAAATTACCTATATAACTGAAGTCATTATTTAATGTAACTAAGGTCGCTTAAAAGTTGGTGGGGACAATTTGAGCAACCTGAAAAGTTGGTAGTGTTACACTGCTGGCCAAAAGTATTGGCACCCCTGCAATTCTGTCAGATAATGCTCAATTTCTCCCATAAAATGATCGCAATTATAAATGCTTTGGTAGTAATACCTTCATTTATTTTGCTTGCAATGAAAAACCACAAAAGAGAATGGGGAAAAAAATCATTATCATTTTCACAAAACTCCAAAAATGAACTGGAAGAAAGTTTTGGCACCCTCAGCCTAATAATTGTTACACAACCTTTAGACAAAATAACTATGAACAACCACTTCCGGTATCCATCAATGAGTTTCTTACAACGCTCTGCTGGAATTTTAGACCATTCTTCTTTGGCCAACTGCTCCAGGTCTCTAAGATTTGGAGGGTGCCTTCTCCAAACTGCCATTTTCAGATCTCTTCAGAGGTGATTTATGGGATTCAGGTCTGGACTCATTGCTGACCACTTTAGAAGTCTCCAGTGCTTTCTCTCAAACCATTTTCTAGTGCTTTTTGAAGTGTGTTTTGGGTCATTGTCCTGCTGGAAGACTCATGGCCTCTGAGGGAGACCCATCTTTCTCACACTGGGCCCTACATTATGCTGCAAAATTTGTTGGTAGTCTTCCGACTCGATAATGCCATGCACACGGTCAAGCAGTCCAGTGCCAGAGGCAGCAAAGCAACCCCAAAACATCAGGGAACCTCAGCCATGTTTGACTGTGGGGACCGTGTTGTTTTCTTTGAAGGCCTCGTTTTTTTCCCTGTGAACTCTATGTTGATGCCTTTTCTACTTTTGTCTCATCTGACCAGAGAACATTCTTCCAAAACATTTTTGGCTTTCTCAGGTAAGTTTTGGCAAACTCCAGCCGGGCTTCTTTTATGTCTCTGGGTTAGAAGTGGGGTCTTCCTGGGTATAGAGTCCCTTTTCATTCAGGCGCCGACGGATAGTACGAGTTGACACTGTTGTACCCTCGGACTGCAGGACAGCTTGAACTTGTGTTAATGTTAGTCGAGGTCCACCATTGGCACAATCTTTCGCTTAAATCTCTCGTCAATTTTTCTTTTCTGTCCACATTTGGGAGGTTAGCCACAGTGCCAGGGGCTTTACACTTATTGATGACACTGCACATGGTAGACACAGGAACATTCAGGTCTTTGGAGATGGACTTGTTGCCTTGAGATTGCCCATGCTTCCTCACAATTTTGCTTCTCGAGTCCTCAGTCAGTTCTTTGGTCTTATTTCTTTTCTCCATGCTCAATGTCGTACACACAAGGACACAGGACAGAGGTTGAGTAAACTTTGAGACAAGTTTTGTGTAAAATAATAATGATCTTTTTTTTTTTTTTCATTCTCTTTTGTGTTTTTTCATTGCAAGCAAAATAAATGAAGATATTCCTACCAAGGCATTTGTAATTGCAATCATTTTCTGGGAGAATTTGAGCATTATCTGAGAGAATTGCAGGGGTGGCAATACTTTTGGCCAACAGTGTATGTCCCTACCATCCTTATGCAAACCTACGCCCTTGATGTACACACACTAATGATAATAGATGAAATACTTTGAATATTTCCTTTAGATTTATAAAGCTTTACTATTGGCTGTTTGGTCCCCAAAAACTGAAGACGTACAGTGGGGAGAACAAGTATTTGATACACTGCAAATGGGTTTTCCCATTGACTGTGTATCAAATACTTGTTCTCCCCACTGTAGATAATGTTTGACCTCGAAGTTCTGCCTCTCCTTCATAACTCAATTCAACGTCATAAATTCTGCTGTGTTTAACTCCAGCTGAAAGTATTTCGGTAATGATTTTTTTTCATATCCAACAAACATTCAACATTTGAATCCATCTTTGGTTTGGCAGCCTTATGTTGTTGCTCTACCATGTCTGTCCTCATTACTCTGGGTGCAAAGTATGTGATGTATATCTATTTATAAAATGAAGCATCTTTTTGATCTGCAGAGCACTTGAAATAAGGGAGGAGAAGAAAGGCAGTAAAAGCATGGACAGAGCTTCGGCGAATGTTCTGAGCCGTAACATACACAAATCAAAGTAGTCACGCAATGCATGCCTGTATCGCTTTTAGCAGACCTGAATCACCTCTTAGGAAACTTCTCTTATTTACAAGATAGTCAGCACTACTGAAACACAGGCGCTGTGTAGTACGCTAATTAAAACAACTTTAATTCAGCCGAGAGACGCTCATGGAAAATTACTCTCATTATCTGGCTCCGACTGACGACTGTTTTTACGGTTCTTTCAAGGGTTTTGCTCTTTCACCTCACGTGTGGTCCTCCAGTGTAAAGACCAAATCTGGAGCTAAATGGTGTTTACGTAGTGGCTCGCTGGCTTGCATTGAAACTCTTTTTTAGAAGAAAGCTGCGCCGCTTTGTCTATGCTGAAACAAGTTTCAGGGTGAACTGTTTAATATCGTTTTTCTCGACACTTTATCACCATGTTTCAATTTTGCATCAAAATTCCACTGAGCTGGCGCATATACCAGCTGAAAGCAAGGCACATGTACATTAGCCAAGCAATCATTATTTCTAATGTGGATTATCATAAAGGTGAATTCTTATTTTCCCTACAGATGGTGAGTACTTTGTAACACACGACAGTATGGCATGCCTAAATATTTTAGGGCCACACAAGCTTATTTAAGTATGCACTTTAGACACTGATGTTTTCATTCATGATCTGAACAAAGCAGGATGCGGCATTTTCCATTTGTATCCTCCATTATAAATTATATGTGTCAAAATCATGCCTGGGTTCCGAATCAGGCTGGAGTGTATTTACACAATATTTGGCTCATAAGATCAAATCAAATGTGTATTAGAGCTGACCCACCAGCAGTGTTGTGACAGATTACTTGAAAAAGTAATTTAATTACTGATTACTGATTACGCCTCAAAAAGGTAATCTAGTCACTTTACTAATTACTTTATTATCAAATAAAGTTACTTCAAAAGTAATTAGTCGGTTACTTTTTACCAATTTTTCTCCCTTTGCCGTCTCAAAATAAGAATGACAACAGAAATATATCATATATATATATATTTATTTATATATTTAATTGAAATGAAAGGTGAAGATCTGAATTTTTCCACATATAGCTTAATCTTCGAAGTAGCGGAGGTTTAATCAGTCGACGGAGTTCATTTCAACCGCCATTAACTCTTTCACTCCCAGCCATTTTCACCAGAGCAAGGCCCTTCGCTCCCGGCCGTTTTTTCTGGATTTTGACTGATTTTGCAAGGCCCACAGAAAATTCTGTTCTATTGCGATATAAACTTTGAACCCACCAAAAGAAAGATTAGACTCTCTTCTTTCAGCAGAAAAAAAAAGTAAGTTCGTATCTTGTTCCATTCTTTAGAAATCAGCATTAGAAAATAGCTTAGTTTGAGCAATTTTCCCATTTCTGATGAAAAAACGGAGAAAATGAGCTTTTTGTAAACGCATACATTTCAAACATAACTTTGACTTTAGCAAAGCTATTTTTTGCATTAGTTACATCCCAAACATCTGAATAATGTTTTCCTTTTACAAAATAACATTAACAACCAGCCAAATAGAGCTTTTGATAGCAAAGTAGCAATTTATTCACACATGATTACTGAGAGATGACGGTTTGTCGCCGAGATGACGCCGTTGTCGCCATGTCAGCCGTGTAAACTTTTCCCTCATCGTTGTCTGTCTCACAAAGATGGATTATTTTTGCATTTCTGCGGGGTCTGCTTGGCGAGTCCCTCCACGGGGGGTTTCACTCGTTTTGCACGATCGTCCAGCGCCTGGCGTCCCAGGCGTCCTCTCGTTGTTTTGTCCGGTCGGAGCACCGCCTGGGCTCCTCCGCCAGCGCTCTAACAATGCTGGCCGGCCGTTCACTGCTGATGAATCGGCTTGCCTGGTCATCCAAAATGCGCTACTGCCCTCCAGTGGCCAGTTTTATTGCTTTAAAATTGGTTTGGAGCCTTGTTCTTTGTTTCTCAATTAGAGCGGAAGCTATATATGCTTCTTATAAAAAAAAAACGCAAAAGACGTATAAATACGTAATCGGGACACTGAAGCATTTGGAAATAGAACGTATTTATACGGTTCTGGGAGCGAATGAGTTAACTGGCTCTAGCTTGGCCACTTCGGAGTCCTGAAACTAACGAATAACTGCAAAGTAACCCGATCGACTCACAGCCTTGAAAAGTAAGGGTTACATTACGTCAGAAACTCGTTCGGTACGCCTCCGTTCCGAACCGAGCACTACGTACCGAAACGGTTCAATACAAATAAATGTACTGTTACACCCTTAGTAGATTGAGGTATTTGATTTTACTTTTTTTTTTTTTTTTAATATGAAAATATTTATTATTTACGGTAGCTAGAGAGAAGGGAAAACGTTCAAAAACATTGATATTGTCCCACGACTCTGTTCTGTGATTTTATTTTATGTGAATTTTAGTTTGACACCCCTGTTATAAAAGACTGAGAACTCTAAATCAAACCAGCAGTTTTAGCGGGGGAGAGATTATTTTGTGTTTGACATTTCGACCTTCTGGTTGTGGTTTGGACGGGACACGCTTATGCACCAGGTTGCGATCAGGAGGGCTGCTGCTGCTGCTGCTGCTGTGCACCACACTCCCAACTCCAACGCACATGCAATGACCCACAACCAAAAGCAGCTGTGGAAAAAATTTTGATGAGCAGCTGCAGTTTACACTTCTGACAGGTACACATGTGGCGTTGACCACAGGCGGAATCGATTCTTGCAATAGTGTAGCTGTGTCTCTAAGGACCTGGATCGGAGACACCAACTGATTCAGGGATATAGAGAACATCCAACACTTAGAAAAACAATACTGTGCAAAAGTCTTGCTGTTTTAGAAATGCAGTAAGGCCATATAGAGCCAAGTATGGAATGTCAGTCAGTAAGGCAAAGACCTCCACCAAAGCCAAATGGTGAATATTTTTTTTGTTTCCCATTCGTCTTTTCCTTTTCTTTTTTTCTATTCATGAAGCATAATACTGTATTTATGCTTCTCAATTACAGTCCAAAGTAGGGATGTCCCGGTCCGATTACGTGATCACCATTTTGCAGAGGATCAGAATCTGGTGTAAAGGATCGGGTTTTTAATTTAAAAAATATATTTACGTATGTTTTTCTGCTTCGTGCTCGTACAGAGCCACAGCCTCTCACCCTCCCTCCTGCTAAGCAGTACGGCTAAACTGCCCAGCTTCCGTTTGGTACTTAACGTTAACGATGATTGAGAGGTTTGTAACTTTGATCTTGCCAGAGAAGCTTGGTAGCTCTATGATCAAAGGCACAAATGTGTGAATCATCATTAAACTTTCATAAGTGTGCTGTGGATACTCATCGTGGAAATGACAGGCTGTTCTCAGTAGCGTGAGCGTCAAAGCGTGAGTGGATTTGAGTTGACTCACATAATGAAGTATTTAATGAAGACAAGCATTTTTCTACGCTATTTTTCTTTGGAAATAATTCACATTATGAAGGTGGCACGATGGGACAGTAACATGTTTGGAAAATTGGAACTTTATATTGTTACGGTATCGGCAGATTCTCAAAATTAGGTGACTCGGACTCGGATGCAAAAGTATGCGGTCTGGACATCCCTTGTAGAAAGATTTTCCTATATCTACAACTTGAATTCTCTTCAATTTTTAGAATAAATCGCTTCTTTTTGTTTCAATTACTGATTGCATTTTGCACGTCATCCATACTCCCATTTTCACCACCGCTTAACTGTTCACCATCCTGGTGCTATGGCATTACATTTAGCCTAACCATGGTGAAAGCCTCTCAACATTTGGTAAATAGTAAATGGAAAGTACTTACGCATATATCGCATTTATCTTCATGGTTACCATGCCCAAAACGCCTTACTTTAGCACACATTTACCCTTTCGCGCACAAGTTCACACACCAATGGTGCTGCTGCCATGCAAGGCGCTGCCAACCCATTGGGGGCAAATTAGGCCCAAGGGCACTTCGACAGTGGGCAGTCGTAGCCGGGAATGGAACTGGTGACCCTTCGGTTCCAGGACAACTCCAGCTACCAACTGCGCCACGGCCGCCATTTGAGCAACATTGGGGTACCTTTTAACTAATGCTAGGTCTAGGCATGTGCTGGTATGATATTCTGACTGTATGATAACCTTAAGCCAAAATATCACCGTTTCACGGTATCACGGTATTGCAATTACAGCTCTAAAATGTGTTGCTATGAGGTATGTATTTTTTGTTTTGTTCGTTTTTTAAACTCTTTCCTATTGAACATGATTTTTAGCTTTCAAAACATATTAGCAAATTGGAACATAAGTATACAGTTAAGTTAAAATAAATTTAAAACAATGACAAAATATTCTAAATAAAATGAAAATAAATGGAGTCATTTAGTTAAGCCTAAACCCAGAGCCGCAACTCAACATTATTACCATTAGAACAAAAATAGTTGAATTATTCTTCATGAAAAGCACTTGTGTATGATTCGTATCATGTTTACATTATACACACACTTTCTTTCTGAACACATACAGTTGTCAGGGAGAAAAAAAAAGTTTTACTAACACTAGACACACTAAAAACGCTGAAGTTAACTCTCGTAGCTGGTGGGAAAAGTTCATGACAAAGAGTCAAAGTTCATGATGTTTACTGACGTTTAATTTTGTATAATTGCGAAATCAAATTGGAGGTACAGTGGTACCTCTACATACGAAGTTAATTCGTTCCAAGACCTTGTTTGTAAGTCGAAATGGTCGTATGTCGAGCAGGATTTTCCCATAGGAATACATTAAAATTCCATTAATTCGTTCCACACCCAAAAACCTACACTAAATCCATAATAAATACTGCTGGTACAATTATTATAAATGGCAATTAAACATAGCAAAATAAATAAGTTATTAATAAAAATCAGAATAATATAATAATAATAATAATAATAATAATAAAATAAAAATGATTCCGTTAATAATGTAACAAATTGGATTCTAATGTGGCGGACACTTTTTGCTGTACCTGAATGCACCGCGGGGCTGACGTCACAGTGAGATAGGTCAGTGCGGTAGAGATAATACTTTCGTTTTCTTGAGAGCACAGTCAACTGCAGAGGGCAATGGGCGTTTTGTGTTGAATAAGTTCTTAAATAAATTATAAAAACGTGACGAAGCTGGTGATTTCTTTGGCGATGTTACCACAATAATAATTGTCACATTAACTTATAAAGACTGGCGAACGGTGGTCGGAAGAGGACCGTGGAGCTGTATTGTTGAGCCAGCTCACGGATGCGCACCCCACGCTCATATTTTTCTATAATTTGCATCTTCATTTCAAAGGTAAGCATCACTTTTTTCCTTGTTTCACCAACTGTACCAACTTTTTGGAAACCTGTGTTGATTTCTCACACAAGAAAATCCGCCGTGAGTTCGTTTGCGTTGCTGTCGTGTCGTCGTATTTCGAGCATGTCGTCGGATGTAGAAACAAATGGCGCGTCAAATTTTATGTCGGATGTCGAAAAGATCGTGTGTCGAAGCGATCGTATGTCGAGGTACCACTGTATTGCTTCCTCGGCAGCCACCCTCCACAAACATGTTTACATGTTTAGGCCTTCCTCTAACTAGTAACTTCTCTGTAGCCGAAGTATTCCCATACCAGCAATTTTGTTTTCTTCGATGGGGGGAAAAAGTTCAGGAGTTTTACCTCCTCCAGCCATCGTGTAGCACAACTGACTCACTGACACTGAGCAACAACCGGCGGGGGGGGGGGTTTCCATGCATTTTATGGACATAAAAAAAAAAAAGCTAATACTTTAGCGACGGTATGACGGAAAATTTTCGCGGTTTTGAAACCTTGACGTTGTCATACCACGGAATACCTTGAAACCGGTAATCGGCACATGTGTAGTCTGTTTACAAAATGACACCCAAACACAATTTTAAAATGCAAACCTTAAAGTGAAAGTTTCTAAGGTGAGACGTTATCAGTTACAGTAGATAATACAAAATTGTTTGAATAAAATACAGACATTGGCCTTAGAGATGATCATATTTCATTTTGACACTGTGTGAGAAGCATGTGGTTTCTAATATACAGTATGTATTGATGGATGTTTATTTGTGGGATCAATGCTGTTCACGAGTTTAACCGTGACATGAACTGAACTCAGTGGCTCTGGTCATCCAGTGTTTTGATCTCATGTGCATTACGTGTAAATGGATTACATGAAGTCTTTGAAGGAGACTGGAGCTTGACATGCATGCTTAATATAGATGAAATTGACTCAACCAGTGCATGGGGCCTCAAAATTTTTAAATGCAGCGCTGAGATCGTCTGGACCGAGTTAGAGTGTCTAGCTGCCATGTGTTGTAAAGATAATTCCATTAATTTACTCAGTTTGTTAATCTGTCGCAAAGCCTTAGACGCTGGTCGGCTCTTTTGATGACATTTCTGACATGGCCGTGTTTATCTTGTTTGGCCTTGTGTTTGTCAGCAGCCACCTGCCAGCACACACTGCTCTGCGCCGTCTGCTAGGCCCGTCCGGGCGGGAAGTTCTCTCTCTCCTAGGCCTAACCCTGGAAGTGGGCTTCTGAATAAACAGCTAATTGGCTGGGTTTCCTGTTTAGCCTAATGGGAACGCAAACTATTTCTGTCTGTTTACAGAGGTTGGTCTCTCTCGTTCTCAGAGTAACTCTTTCGTTATTGTTTATAAGAGAACAATGTCCTCACTGTAGCTACATGTCACACACACGCACGTGTACAAAGTCTGGAAATGCTCAATATCACTGGAAGTTTGTGATTTGAGTTGTCTGTGGAGAGTTTCACATAACTCATTTTTGCGGTCGTTGCTTATTTGTGAATGTCAGCTATAATGCAGATTGAAGAATCTTTTTGGACTCAAATAATAAGTGTCAGTTCTACACGACCACAAAACACGGTCAAATACTGTACATTCAAACACAGAGTATATTAATTAAAATGAAATAAACCCTCACACATTTTAATGGCAGAGGAAGAGAGAAATTTCTACTTTTAATTGCTCATAATAGTGCACTACAAAAGGTAACGTGTGCACATTTTGACAAACATATGGTCAATCGTCTGACTAATGTTTTTTTTTTTTTTCTACAAAAGCTGAGTCAAAGACTATTCTGTATTTTAACAGTCTGCATTGAATTAAATGGCGTGTTCCTTCACCAGATGGGACTTTCTCCTCTTCTCTCTGTTTTGAATTACTCCACCGGTTCCGGATGTCTATATGCTTTCATCTCAGGGATGCTTTCTGTTATAGTGATGATACTGTGCTCGAAGTTAAGTGAGAGACCTCATGTGGTGAGGGGCAGAGGTTCAGATTCAGTCTGAATCACGCATTAGTTGTCTGCTTTCAAATGTCATTCAGAAAGTGTCTATATATGCATGACAATTTAAGGAGTGCAGACAGACCTTGTTAAGCAGTTGAAGATTTTTTTTTTTTTTTTGAAAGGGGCCTTCTGACCTGAAGTGAACCTTCTGAATTATGTTGAAATCAAGAGCGTTGGTTTGCATAGGAATTATTATAGGAAGGATTATTGAAATATGTCAAGTAAAGCAGAAGTAAAACACACGCCGCGCACCGCGCGGTCTTCGGGACACAATGAGGAACGGAGCAAGAGTAGCTAAACATCATGCTTGTCATTACCCGGCCCCTCGGGTAATGCCAATGCTCAACTCACGGCTCTAGCTCAACTCATGCCGCGAGTTTAAAAAACAAACAACACTATACCTGACTGCTGCCGACAGCTGCTACAAAGTACGTCCACATAATGATACGGTAGATATCATATTTATATAGGACTAGATGCATTATAGACTCGGTGGCGTTAACAGCACATGTACAAAAAGCTAGATGTGAGCGTTAGTAAACGGCCGCCATCTTAAAGCAGTAAACTTCCCTGCAAGGCTGTTGTAGCGAACCTTCAAAGCGAACCTAATTAACTTTTTATCTAAAATACTCCTAAATCGGTAAAATATTGACTTGATGAATCTATCTTTAAAATAGTTTTAAAACTTTCACATGTCGAAAGTAGACAAAAGGGAAATTATGGAATAACGGGAGCAATTTTAACAACTTTAACGGTTGATTCCCAACATTAAATTAATTGAATGTAGTTTAAAGCTGCTGATACGGAATGGGGATTTGAGTATATTATTTATTGTTTTTAACTGTTAACTTGATACTGAAATAGTCGTTTATTTAAGCCTGCAAGGCTTTTTTTTTTTTAATTACAGTTTTTGTATCTAATGTACAAAACATTCAAATCAGCTAATAGCGGGGGGGAGGGGCATCAATATTCGATTTATAATCGAATTGTGGGCTCTGAATTGTAATCGAATCGTTAGGTGCCCAAAGATTCCCACCTCTACTATTTGCATTATATCTAATGAGTTTAGTTATATAGCTAATTTAGATTGTCTTTCCATATGTTGTAAGGATAGAATTGACCCTACTATTATTACGTGAATTCTTTTCATTGTTAAGACTTACATTTCTCCCTTTTGCTGAATGTCCCGGTGTTCGGCAATTCCTTCCTACACGGCGAAACGTCCTACACAGTGCTCAGCGCGCTTGCGCAAGCATCTGCATGCATGCGCACATGTTAAAAGCGACGAGTATTCACTCTTTTTGTTTTCATTGAGTTTTTTATGACCTTTTCATTGCCTTAAAAATACTTTTTGCATGTATTTCCCTCTCATACTTTTAACCATTATGTTTTTTTTGTAGCAGCTTTAAAGCAGTTGACCAAATTAGTCACGTAACGTATTTAAACCGTCCTTATTTGATAAACATACATTTAAGTATTTTCTTTAGGCATTTTTTTTAGTACATTCTGCCTGTATGCATCCAAACAAAACAAGTTGAGCATACACGGTAGTACTTTGGGTGTCAAATTTGCCTCATGTAGAACGTTTCGCCGATGTAGCACATTTTGGCAGAACACCGGTCCTTTTTTCCCCCTCAAACGTATGTTTAATTTCCTGATGACTTGACCCATCCAAACCACACTGACACACACGCCTGACAGATTCATTTGAACAACATGCTGCCCCCTTCGAAGAAGATGGATGGTAATAGTTTTTTTTGGCCAGCAGCAGCCACTGTAAGTAATGTAAAAAGACCTCAGTGTTGTGGAGGTGGAGGAAACACCAGTAATTTTGCTATTGAAAGTCCGACCTGCATCAGAGTTAGTATAACATCAAACTGTGTGAACTTGCTAACCTGCAAAACTACTGCGGTCAGGCCAACCTCCACAACGAACAAAGAAGTCAAGCTAGCCGTCCTTCGTTTGGATCATTGTTTGCGTTATGTGCATTACAGTATGGCAACGCAGTGGCTTCAAAGTGCCTTTATTTAAAAAAAAAAAAAAAAAAAAAAAACGGGGAGCTATCCACGAATGGCTCGACTTCAAGGGGACGCTGACAGAAACGTGAACAGACATGAAAAAAAAAATCTGCGAGTACTTTGGTTCGAGTCTTGGAGTAGTCTAGAATGCCTTTGAAAACAGAGGTCCCCAGCTAAAAAATGTTCATGCAGGTTACTCGTTATATCGTCCCTACCAATGTTGAGACCAAACCTACGCCCTTGGTTAGAATGGGTAAATAAATGGCCGAAAGCAATATATAATTTACTGATCATATCGATAAAAACAGATTAGGAAACTTCCCATTTTAATTTCATCAATTAAGATTTTTAAAAAATATATTATTACGGTACTCATTTTTCAATACAATTTTTAAATTGCATTAACATGCTTTTTCCATCTTATTTTTGGTGTGATTGAGGGTTCATTTTGGATTGGTCCCCAGCCAATCACAACCTATAGTTTTTTTGTTTTTTTTTTACCCCAAATGAACTGTATTTGGGAGCTGTTCATACAGTACACTGTCTGGACGGATGCACAGCAACACATGTTCACACTCAGTCTCCACCCCCAAAGTGCAGGTTATAAACACTGTTGCCAAACATAATCAAAGTGGTTTACTTTTGCTTACCTGGCTGAAAGCAACAAAATACATCGCTGAAAGTGGTTAGAAAGCTAGCCACACAACACCTTAAATAGGTTCTCATTATCATTAGTCCTTTCTACAACAACATTTGCAATTATCTTAATTGCAGGAAGACAGAGAAGCAAAAAATTTTTTGCTAACAATTTGCCTTTCTTTGCTGAGAGGGTATTTGCTGAAGGGAAGAAGTGAATGTCGGCCAGTTTGTTCCAGTAAACCAAGGCTAGATGATTTAATCAGATCATTAACTGACTTGGAAGGCGTGGAGCTGAAGGCAGTGTTTTTATTGATGTGGCAGGAAACAAGTGGGGGTGGTGAGGGGTTCACTGAATGTTCACAGCCAGTCCCGCTTTTAAAGGTGCACTCATGGCTCCACTGTCTCGATTAAGGCACATTTAATGTCGCAAACACCCTATTAATTGCCACATGGTAGAGAGGAAAATAGTTTGAAACCCGAAAGGTGTGTTAATGATGGCGCTAGTGTTGGCATCCTGTGGTGAGACACTGCTAGGCAATGTACTGGACTGTAAACCTGACAACTCTTGATAAGCTTGTGAGCAGTTATGAAAACTAAAATATTTCTGCTAAGGTTGAACTGTACACAAATGTAGAAAAAAATCATAACAAATACAAAATACAGGTGTGATATTCAGCAAACAGCATGACTGTTTGGAAGAGTTGACTATTGACCGTGCCATTTCAATTATGTGGTGGAGAACACTTTAAATGTGACTCGAACTTCAAAATGAGAAAACACATTCCTCTGTGGCTTTATAAAGGAATGAGGTTATTATTTTGTTTGTTTGTATGCGTCCTTTAGTTGCACACAGACCTGCCAAGATCGCATTGTTAACAAAAGTGGGGGGACAATTATAATAAAGGAGTGCTATTTTGTGCTTGTTTGTTTTAGTCTGTTTTTTAGCAGGTCACTTCCTAGTAAAGTGAGGATGTTATGAATGGACGTGACTGCCCGATTTTAGATTCTGAGACGACAGGAAGAGTTGCATCGTGACTCAAAATGAGAAAACAAAAATAAAAAGTTTCTGGTTAGTGACTTACTACTTGCATGTCCAAAAAGGTTTAAACATTAGATTTAAAGAGCATACGATATGAGAAAAAAAGTCTTAAATAGCATTATTATGTGAATTAGAATCATATTTTGAGACGATTCGACTATATACAACAATTTAGCAAAGTGCAGATGACGAGAAATTAGTCTTTTAATCTGCCGGTTAGCCACGCCTACCATTATAGGGCTCTAGCGTCCCCAACAGGTGGATGACGTCAGCGGGAGACTGGGCTCATCGGTTTTACTATTCAGCCCATTGAGAGGGAATTATTCAGAATGAGGAAGACGCGACGAAGAGAGCCGCAAAATGTCATTGTTTCAGTCTCTCTACTCCAATATTTTTACAGGATATTCTTTTTATCCAAGTATTTTTCCCCAATAGCTAAATAAATGGCTGGAGAAGGGCCAGTCAGCCCGTCGAGGGGGAACTATTCACAACGGGGAAAACGCGACGAAGAGAGCTGCAAAGTGTCATTGTTTCTGTCTCTTTACTTCAATATTTTTACAGAATATTCTTTTTTATCCAAGTATTTTCCCCAATTGCTAAATAAATGGCATGGTCATGACAAATCACAGTCTTGTGCTAAATGGAATATGAAATAATAAAAATGCGCTTATTCAGGATGACATGGCAAAATTACTCCATAACGGTCAAAACTGTCGACTTCACCTTTACTGTCGCACCTCCCGAACAATATTTTATGACACCTAAATCGGACATATGTCATTTCCCTTCCCCGGCTTCGGAGAATGTAAACAAACCAAGAGGCGTGACAGCTAGCCAACATGCTAACCCGAACCGAGTGATGTTTCAAAGTCTTCGAAGCAGAAAATCACACATAACTAGCCCGGATTATTTGACATGATGACTGGGTTATCGATTGTCTTCGTGGATCGGCAAACCGCCCGGCGGAGAACAATTTATAGTTCGTTCCCCGGAGGAGGGTGGCTGCAGTTGTTGTGCAGCTAACGTGCAGCTAATGTGCACGAGGAGAGCTTTTTACATGCCTATCAATGATCAAACGTAAGTAGTCCTTTCTTTAAAGAAAGTTTGTAGTGCTTACTTTGTAATCGCTGTATTAATATTTGACATAATACAAAACAAGATGTTTACTCACTTCCTCATAAGTCCAACGGTCCCACAGTAGTAGGGCTTGGCCAATATCCACGGCTAATGGGAACCTTTTGAAACTCCAAAAAGGCGCACACGCCTCTCCCTCATAAATCAAGATTTTTCTGCAGCCGTTTGGCTGGCGTGATGCGAAAAATAAACGTATTAATCTGCAAAATCAGCTGAATCCTCAGTCCTCATACACAACAGTACGGCTGTTTAGTGAAGAGGACGCCTTCACCCGTACACGTCACAGCGCCCTCTTTCTCAACTCGAGACTGTTGCCGGAAGTCGCTCATTTTCATGGTGCGGGATTCAAAAAACTAAATAAATATAGCGATCGCTTCCATACGCATCCAAGCGGTCCATATCATTCAGGAGCATAAAATACCGCGTGTATTATGAAATAAACATGCTTTTTCGTGTCACATGCACTTTAAAGGGAACCACGGATAGAAAGACATGTAGTTCTTAAAAAATAATAATAATACAAAAAAAAAAAAAAAACTTATGAGTTAAAATAATTTGATATCAAAATCCCTCTTGATATTTTCTTTATTATACAATTTGTAAAAATATTTTAACTAGTAGGTCGCCATTGTTGTCGATGTCACAAAGCGGTTACGCTGCCGGGCTTCCAGAGTATGACTAACGACATAATCGTGTCATCTGTGCAGCCCTTTCAATTTGAACCTGAGAGGAACATTAATCAGCATGACAGCACTGTCAATATTTCACAAAACGAGCAACAAAAGCAAAATGAACAGGCAAGACGGGATGAGACGAGAGTAGGACAAAACCGGTGTTCTGCCAAAATGTGCTACACCGGCGAAACGTTCTACAAGAGGTGAATTTGAGAACCAAATTACTACCGTGCGCTTTCAGCTTGTTTTATTTAAATGCATACAGGCAGAACATACAAAAGATGCCTTAAGAAAATACTTAAACGTAATAATATCAAATAATGGTGGTTTAAATATGCTACATGTCTAATGTGGTCAACAGATCAACAATCTGCTTTAATGCTACCACAAGAAAACACAATTCTTAAAAGTATGAGAGGGAAACACGTGCATAAAGTATTTTGAGGCAATGAAAAGGTAATAAAAACTCAATAAAAACAAAAATAGTGATTACTCGCCGCTTTTAACTGATGTGTGCATGTGTTGGAAGTCTCGCTACGTATGAAGGAATTGCAGAACACCGTTAGTGTTCGTCTAGTGACAGCGACATCTGCAGACTCTGCACTGTCACTAGATGCAGGAGAAAAAAAAAAGCTCTCAAGAGCAAACTGTTTGCAACATTAACTAACACCACAAGGACCATGTTATTTTTTTCTACATCGATAGTATGTGTATTGTTTATCGATCTATTAGCTGCAATCAGTAACTCGAATCCTTAGATGAAAACCAACAAATCTGTCACGGTTCGCGAATGCGGAAGCAAGGTAGGACCCCAAATAGCAGACAATACTAACAGTGGGATTGCGTACAAGGGTTCATTGAACACAAAAAAAAAACACGCAATGGTGGAAAGGGAATCAAAAAAGGGTAAAAAAAAAGATAAATAAATAAAAACGAGGGAAAACCACGAAAAAAAACCAAAGCAATGATGCAACCAGCGACATAGTGATATACAAACTGTCAAATGGCAGCAAGTCAATATCTCGGCAACCTGCCCAGGATCGGTTTAAAGACAGTGCTGATGAGCTGGAATTGGATGCAGGGACGACATTGGGAACTCATCACATAGCTCAGTGTTTTTCAACCTTTTCTGAGTCACGACACGTTTTTACATTGGAAAAAATCCCGCGGCACACCACAAACCAAAAATGTTCCAAAATTGCTTTTTGTACAGTATATTTAATTATAAAATAATGTCTCTATATTCATACTTACTCAGTGTGAAACTTGAGCCTGTTTAGATGAACACAAAGCCGATATCCTGGCAGGAATCTTTTTCAAAAGCTCTCAGTCTCTGTTTTTATTTTTTCTTTAATAGCAGTTAGGCTTGAAAAGCTCAGAATGATCATACAGGGGGACTTTAGCAATGTCTTTAACCGCATCAGGGTCGAGCATCTCGCTGACAATGGCTTTGCAGTCAGGTAGTATTAATTTCTCTGCCACAGTGTGCGGCTTTTTGTAATTAGCAACAAGTTCAGCAACAAGCTAACTGGCTTTGAGGGCATTCTCATTTACCTTTGTAGTTTTCCTCCAAAATGTTGCCTGTTTCTCTGTGTTTTCATGACGGCGAACAAAATAGTCCATAGTTTGAAGCGACAAATGTTTCGTTTGGAGATGACGTTTAAGCTTGCTTGGCACCACTATGGCGCTGTTGGATAGCGTTCAAGAGCTGTTCGAATTTCTAGCCATCAGCCATCATGCTGTCCTCAACAATGTGTTGGAATAAAACACGGGTGGAGGACTGATGGTCGTCACATATGGATAAAATGGAAAGGACACTTTCGTGTAGGCTATACCGACACTTGACGAGTCTATCAAATAATGTACAGTAGACGTGCTGGGGTCCACATTGTCGTGGACAGCAAGGTGCCTGATGGCTAGAAATCTGAGCAGTTCTTGAACATAACACGAGCAATACCTGACTTATCGGCATACGACTGAGAACTTTCTACTACTCCTTCCTTCCTACTCCAACTCCGCCCAACGACGTAAGAAAACAAAATGCAAGATTGGATAATTTCTCGCGGCACACCTGACAATCCCTCACGCTAGTGTGACGTGGCACACCGGTGTTTGGCCATTCCTTACTACGCGGCGAAACGTCCTACACAGTGCTAAGCGCTTGCACATGCATCTACACGCATGCGCACATCGGTTAGAAGCGGCGAGTACTCACTTTTTTTGTTTTTATTTAGTTATTTAGAACCTTTTCACTGCCTCAAAGATACTTTTTGCATGTATTACCCTTTCATACTTTTAACCATTGTGTTTTTTTGTGTTAGCTTTGAAGCAGTTGACCACATTAGTCACGTAGCGTATGTAAACCGTCCTTATTTGATATAAGTACATTTAAGTATTTTCTGCAGGCATTTTTTTAGTAGGCTACTCCTGTATGCATCTAAACAAAACAAGTTTAGAGCGCACGGTAGTACTTTGGGTGTCAAATTCGACTAAAGTAGGGCGTTTCGCCGATGTAGCAGATTTTGGCAGAACACCGGTTGAAAAAAACTGCCATAGCTCTGTAACAAAACAATCTGACCAGCAGCAGAATGTGACAAAATCATGCCAGTTGTCATACTGGCTTCGCTTGCTAGCTAGCATAACTATTCTCCCAGTCCAGCCCAACTACGGCATCACCTCGAGCGTCCATTGCGTGCATAAAACATGGCGTAGGTAAAAAAGTGTACAAAGTATTATAGAATTTTAAATCAATGGCAATATTTTATGTGTTTCTAATAACATATTTTAGTAAAAGAGAACAATTGTGGCTTATTAGAGCCTACAACTCTTTAAGTCCGAGGTTCCCTTCAAATGATAAATGTAATTCTGGAGAATGGCCAATTGAATCAGAAAGACAAAGAACAGTGATATTTGTAGCCAAACTAGTACCACTTCTTAACCTTCACCCTAAGTTATCGTAACTTGAACAAGGTGAGACAAAATATTTTCTATTTCATTAATTAAGTCTTATCTCCCTAAATCGAAGCAAAGCAAACATCCCGAACACTTCCTCTCTTCACCACTAAAAGAGCGCGACGTCACAGTTGATGCCACTTGTGCATCACTCTCACATTAGGACGAGCAAAGAGCCTTGTTGACTCCGAGTGTCCATTTCCCATGATCCCTTGTCACCTATCTCAGTCTCACTTCCAGTGTGTCTGTGCAGTGATAACACTACGGAATCCAGACGGAAAAGACCTAATGTGTAAAGCTTGTGTCTCCATTCGCTTCATGTGGAAAAACGTTCCTTTTGATGTACAAGCGCTTGCAAAATGATGATCAAGATTACCTTTACGCTTATAATCTTGATGTTTCCATTTTAAATTTATTTGGAACCATCTAGTCTGCTGTTCAGCATGGGGAGTTTCACATGTGATTGTAGCAACCAGTGCATCGTGTTCTTCCTTTTTCACTAAAACCAATGTCAGCAATATAAAAGGTATTTTTAATGTATTCTCCAGTGAATATTTATTACATTTTCTTTGTTTTTGCAGAATACTGAGCCACAACAAAATCCGAGTCCTGAACAATGGCTCCTTCTTCGGACTTAATGCCCTGGAGAAGCTGTGAGTAGCTCATCAATCTTTATCAATAATCAGCCTGGCATGTGTATTGCGTGTGTAGTTCACCATATGTGGGGGCTGCTTTTTCGCTTTGGGGCCTGTGGGGAGCAAATCAGACAGGATATGATGGGAACCGAGCAGCTCTCATGTGCGGGCTTGAGGCCAACAAGGAGGATGATCCTTTGCTCTTGCTAGTTCTACTGACAGTTACACCTTAGTCATTCTCACTCGGATAAATCCCTCGTCATGGGAGGCTGTCAGCTTCGCCTTCTTTCGCCATTGTTAGTTGTGTTATCTCTTTCACTGAGCTGTTAGATGGGTGACAGACAAGTGAAATAAACAGTATTAAGACTCTTATTAGCTTTTCCGATATATGAGTGGACTCACCTACTCATTTAAAGTCATTCAAGGTATCATATAATTGTGTAGTTCATCCATCTGTTTTCTTTAGGACATGGCCAAATTAGGTGCATGGATGGAATTGAATTTTCCAATAATATTTTTGGGGTGGTGGTACTACACTGGGTGAGGAGTAATTTAAGTAACAGAAAACAATTTGTGAAGTTGAGTAACTATTCATCATCATGCTTGGACATTGCTTGTGGCGTCCCCCAGGGTTCAGTATTAGGTCCAAAACTGTTTATCGTTTTTATAAATGACATATACAAAGTTTCAAGAATACTCAAATTAGTTTTATTTGCAAATGACTCTGGGGTGGATTTACATGAGCTCCTGGGGAGGGTTTCTGATGAAATTTGTAAACTAAAAACATGGTTTGACAGAAATAAGTTATCATTAAACTTAAAGTGTCTGTGACACGATAAAAAAAATCTTAAATAGCATTATTATGTCAATTAAAATGATATTTTGTATAATATATTGTATCACATAAGTATTTTCCCCAATTGCTAAATACATTCTGTGGTCATGACAAATAAGTATTGTGTTAAATGGCATATGAAATATTAAAAATGCATTAATTCAGTACGACAGGGCTAAATTATTGCATAATGGTCAAAACTGCCGACTTCTTGAACCTCCCGAACGGTATTTTATGCCACCGGAGTTAGTCCAGCTTTTGTCATTTCCCTGCCCTAGCGTCGGAGATGGAGGAAAGAGTGTAAACAAAACAAGAGGCGTGAGACCTAGTTGACATGCTAACCAGAACCGAACGGCTCTTCGAATCCCTTTCCTCGCCCTTCAAAAATAAAAAATCACACAAAACTACCTGCACTCATGTCACACACAGGGGCAGGGTTGATTGTCTTCACCGATCGACCAGCCCTTGGTGGCGAGCAAGTTTCGGCTTTTCCTTCTGCTGCGGCCCCGGCAGGCAGGCAGTGGTCGTCACCGGGAATGCAGAAGGGAATGAACACCAAAAATGGCGAATTTTTCGGTGGACAAACCGACTGACGTCGGAGTGCGTGGCTGCCCGAGCCCAAGCCGTGTATAGCGCTCTCTAGGTGGGCACGTGAAGAAGGCCGAGGGGGGTTGAAGTCTCGACACAATCGCAAACCGGAGTAAACCGGAGACGAGAGCGGGGGTCTCCCCGGGCCCAAGCCGAGGATAGCGCTTTATAGGCGGGCACACATTTATCGGCCGGCAACCATGGTGTGCGCCAGTCGCCGGCCGAGTGGCCTTCTCGGTGGACAGGGAGTATTGTTGCCCACAAAATGCAAGCCACCTCCTTATCAAAACGTTTGCCTTAATCCCAGTATATGACATAATATAAAACATGGAGCTTACTCACTTAGTCATCCGTTCAACGGTCTCTTGATTGTTGGACTTGTTTTGTCCATTCTTTGCAGTGAACAGGATTTTGGAAGTCCAAAAAGCTTCACACCACTCTCCCTGGTGTAGCAACAAAAGTCTGCAGCACATTGGCCCGGCGTGACGCAAAAAATAAACGAATTAATCCATATAATCATCTGAATCCGCAGTCCTTCTTATTTTTAATTTTGTTACTTTTTTAAATTTATGTTACTTATATCTTTATTATTAAAAAACACAACAAAAAGTAAATGTTTACATTAACTTCAATTTTGATATACATCTTATGTTCTTAAGTAGTTAAAATTTGGCATTTAGCATGTGAGGAAATGAGGGAAAATAAAAAAATTAGGAGATGGAGGTTGGGGTTATTGCCGTTTTTGTTAACTTTTGTTAACTAGTTTGTTAACTTTTATTTTACAAACCATTGAAAAAATACAATTTTGAATGAAAATCTGTTTTGTATGTGTAATAAATAACTGACCAAAACAGTTTTCTTTGCGTTTCAGTAGTTTTGCCCCCACCCCCTCAAAATAAAGAAAAAAAAAAAAGAAAATAAATAAATACAATTTCTGGCAAGAAATTCTAACCACTTTCACCCCTGACTATTTTTATAATGATACTGTACAGTAACCTATTAAATAACCACATTAAGCCAAACAAATACTAAAAATAAAATAAAATGTTATCTCAATATCTCAAGTATATCACTGGTTTTGTCTATTATTTTTTTTTTTTTTTTGTTATTGTTTTTCTATGTCCAAAATAAAGCATTCATTCATTCGTTCATTCATATATTCATAATACAAATTTGACAGTTTCATAATAACTGTCAAAATAAAACCCTTTGTCCTAATCCTAATATAGCATGACATGGGTGCAATGTTCTAGGATTTTCCTACTCGGCATATCTTCCATAAATGGTTGTATATTCTTCTTCTCTGCTTACTTTTGTCTTCTCTTAACACCCCTTGATGAGACCATTCCTTTTTGGGGAATAAAGCCAAACTCAAAAGAAAAAAAAAAACCCTAAACACAGTTATTCATTTGTGGCCCATCGGACTGAGGTTTCGTGAAGTACCCTGGTGTCTCTTGTTATTTGATAACTCAAGTTCAGAGCAACTGTGGTCAAACCTTGAATTGGTTATCTGTATTCTCGTCCTTGTCTGATTGATTTTCTCTTCTATGGAGTGAGACATTTTGTAATCATCACTTACTAAAATAACTGCTAAACTTATGACATTGGTGTCAGTCAGAAGCAAGTATTATTATCTTTGTGCAGGGATTGCATTGGTCAAGTGGGAAAAATGTTTACTAATAACACTGTAGCACGTCTGGTTTTCTGCAGTCCTCTGGCTCCTATAACTGAAGATGCCAGTAAATCTTAAATTTACAGCATTCTGGTAGCTGAAACATTCTCTCGGCCAGGATGCTGTAGTTTCAGAAATGCACAATAAAGGTGGATTAGTACCACATGTCAGTCAGATCTGCCACCCATGAAGATTTGCAAACATCTCACAATTGTTTAAAATAGACTTTAATTTGCTGCTATAATTATCTTATTTGTACCTACTTCTTTGAGCTCATGCCTGTTTGTGGAAGCTTCTGCTCTTGTCTGTGACTCATGTTGTCACCCAATTTTGCGCTAAATTAGAAAATATGCTGATGATAAATGGATGAGAATAAGGCCAATAAATATTTTGACTGTAAAGTGAGATGAAAGTGCTTGTTTTTTCACTTGTGGAGAAGGCTTCCCGTACAGCTGAAGTGTTGCTGGCTAGAGTAACTCTGGCTCAGCCACAAGTCGGTATGTGCAGCCATAGGCGGAGTTTGACTTTTGGGGCTGGGGGGGGGCACAACATGTTGATGACCCCGAAACGCAGTGTCAACAATAAAATTAACTTACAAGAATATTTATAATAATAAGTTGACAATGACCGTTTTTGGTTTCCCATCATCCATGAGGGGAATTCTAAATCAGGCTGCTTAGGCAATACTTTTCGCCAAAATCGTCATCCATTCAATATAGTACGCCCGCCGATGTCGTGCCAATGTAGTTACCCCAGTCAAAAATGGTATCCCCTGGGCGGAGCAATATGGAGGTAGATTTGTGTCTTTATTATTCAATCAAAAAAAATGTTGCTTCAAAAAAAAAAGAAAAGTTGCTTCAGTCAAAATATATATTTTCAACCCAAAAAAAGTCGCTTCAATAAAAAAAATGTGTTTGCAAAAATAAATTTGAAACTGAAAAAAAATGCACGTGAAAGCTAGTTTTCATTGACTGATTTTTTTTTTTAATTTTTTTTTGATCGGAGTCAAGTTTTTTTTTTTTTTTTTTTTTGATTGAAGCAACTTTTTTGATTAAAGTGAGGTTTATTTGTGTTTGAGCCACATTTTGGCTGGGACGTTTTTGTCTTTATTATTCAATCAAAAAATAAGTTGCTTAAAAAAATATCTATTTTCAAAACAAAAAATCACTTCAATCAAAAAATTAATTCAATCATGGAAAACATTTTTGAATGCGAAAAAATATTTGAGATTGAAAAATTTGCATTTGAACACTTAATTTTTCATTAAAAAAGTTTTCGTAGATTGAAGCAATCCTTCTTGTGTTTGGGCCATATTATGGGTAGGATATTTGTGTCTAAATCATTCAATCCCCAAAAAAAGTTGCTTCATCAAAAAAAAAAAAAAAAAAAAAAAAAAAAAAGTTCAATCTAAGAAAAAAAATCATTTGAAAAATAAAATTGCCTTCTCCTAAATTTTTAAAAAATTATATGCAAAGCAAATGACCATCCGAGGTGCTAGTCACACGATCACGAAAAATTTTGACCATTACAAAAATATATATATATATATATTTCCATTTCATTCATTTTTGTTGCAATTTTATTGCTTTACAACTTTTATGTATATAGGAAAGTCAATTTCATGCAATGACACTTTTCGGCCACCAGGGGGGGGCCTGGCCCCCCTTTAAAATCCGCTTATGTGTGCAGCAGAATTAAAACTAGTTGTAGGCAACCGGGTGTAGCTTTTCCCGACGACTGGAAGAGCCTGACAAAGTAAATCACACGGACCAGCGTTTTACATTGTGAGATGTGGGTGTCTGTTGTAAGGAAAACACATATAACATAAATCATACAGGCTTAATTTCACTACTCTACTGGCTCTCTGACACACAACAGTGGAGGTCCACTTATTCAGCCTTTAATTGAGCTGCGCTGCTCATCATTGCATTCCAGCGTATGGGAAAGTTGATGTCTGATGTAAAAAATGCCGCATTCAAATTGACTGTTGCAATGGCTTGTGGCGAAATGGAACCATCATACATTTTCCTCCCTGAAGCTTCCATTTCTATTTGGCCAAATGAACCTGCCATCGCTGTTTTGGTCATCTCATTGCTTCCAGTATGTCATTTCCATGTGCTTGTCATTTGGAGCAGTAGTAAACGGTTAGTCATATTATGTGGTCGGCGCTATAATCAAAGGGCAAGCCCACGAGGGTTGAATAAACATACAACAGGGAAAAACACAGCATCTCTTCGCCTACACGTAGTAGATAAACATTCACTGGCTGCACACACACTTAATTTAGTTTGAAAACATATTCACATTTATTTGACACATTATAATCCCTTAAATGGGAATTGAAATACAATCTGTTGTATATTTCTGCATTGCACACTAGGCAGACAACCAGATGATGAGCATCATAAAAAAAAATATATATATAAATAAATAAATAAAAAAGTTCAATTTATGTTAAAGTACCGGCAGCCGTTGTTACAGAATTTTACCTTGGAAATGGGAAAAACAACGTTACTACGATAAAATGAATTACATTTTAACTTGTTTTACAGAAAAAAAACCTAAAAAGAATCTGTGTCACAATCTTAACACCCTCCAACCAGGGTTTTAAACCCACAAAAATCATTGTAGCAGTTGAGCATGCTTACTGCTGAGCTAATAACCCAGTATAGCTTCATCAGCCAGCACGCTTTTAAATTCTCCGTAAGTAAGATTTTCCTAACCTTCTACATGTATAAACAGCACTTACACAAACCAGTCTTCAGTAGCTCAGCAAAAAGATGCTCAGCTGCTAACATAATGGTGCGGGTTTGACTCCTTTTTGGAGAGAGGGAGAGTGAGAAAAGACTAGCAATTATGTCATCACTGTCAAGACCGGTTACAAATGGATCACAGTGATGACGAAATGATTTTCAGGTTTGAAAAAAATCTATAAAAATCGACGAAAAACTATACAGTTACCAAAGCACTGTAACATTTTTACGTGGATCCCACACTAGCTGCCAGCATTTAACTGCAAATTTGACATTTTTGGGGTAATTTATTCATTTTAATTTATTTCATTTTTTTTTTTTACCGCACTGTAGACAAGTGTTGTTAAAAAAAGTAATTAGTTACAGTTATATGTTATTTTTCCCAAAAAGTAATTAAGTTCGGAACTCAGTTACCTCATTGTAAGGGTAATTAGTTACTCATCAAAGTAACTGATGTTACTTTTCATGTTTTACATGTTATTACATTATACATTCTATAGTATCATTCACATCAAAGATGTTTCTATTAACTGAGTGAATCTAACTGTTTAAAAAAAAAAAAAAAACCTGGGTGACACTTTTACCTTTTTTTAATTTTTTTTTTTTTTAATTTCACCTACAGTATATACAGTGGGGAGAACAAGTTTTTGATACACAATCAAATACTTACTCTCCCCACTGTAAGTGTAACGGTATAGACCCTACCCACGTGACGTCACAACTCCTTCCTCCTGACTGGTGCCGCCCACTTGTCCGTCAACACATCATGTTTACCTGTTACGGCTACGTACATTCCTCCTATTTACGACGTGTTTTTCTGCTCGTTAACATTAATAATCAAAATGGTGAAGGCGTGTGTGGCGGTCGGTTGCAATAACAGAGAAGATAGACGGAGAAGACGGAGAGACTTGGAAGTTCTACCGGATTCCGAGAGACCCGGAGAGAAGAGAGCGACATGGGCTGCTGCAATTCGACGAGAAAACTGGGCTCCAAACGATTACCACAGATTATGTAGTAGTCATTTTATATCTGGTAAGATGCATTTAATATATATTTAGAGGGTTTTGGGCTGACAACCACAATTAAGATCATTGCTAGGCTAATTGCCGACAGCATACACGTATGTATGTAGTGAGAGTGCTATCGCTAAACCATATAAACATTAAAAGCCCTAACTCCATTGACAAACGACATGAAATACATTAGACTTGACAGTGGATGTTAGCAATAACAAAAGATTTTGAATTGAAACTTTCGTAACTCACCTTTCCAAGCACAAGATAGATTCCTGCCGAATTTTCGTGGACGAGGACCTGTTTCACCCAACCAGCAACGAAGTATTTATAAGCCTCCAAGCTCTTAAAGTTTTTCAAACTTTCGTGAGAATAGGCTGATTTTGTGTGGACAAGATAGTTGTACATATCAGGGTTGCTAGCAGATGTCAGGCAAATACGGCGGAGACAGCGGGTCGAAAAACATCGATTTAGGCATCAAATATGGATCTGGCGAATGGATAAACTGAAGCTTTTCCACATAACGCCTTTTATGCAACGCATCAAGTGAGTTTACGGCATCCGAAAGCACCGAGTCTTCCATGAAATGCATTATAAATTGCTCGATCAATTGAGACCATTGATAATACAGACACAAAATGACGGACAAGGGGGCGGAACCATACAGCGAGCACGTGATTTTGTGACGTCGGTGGGTAGGGTCTATACAAACTTTAGCTTTCAAATTTTTCAGTATGCATCTGAGGCCCTGAAACTCTTGCATCTCCTATCGTTGCTCTCGACCAGCGTTGTTAATAACGGCGTTACAATATCACGGCGTTACTAACGGCGTTATTTTTTTCAGTAGTGGGTAATCTAATTAATTACTTTTCTCATCTTGGCAACGCCGTTACCGTTACTGAGCACGGAAAGCCATGCGTTACTATGCGTTACTATATTGGTCGAAAAGTCTGAGGGAGACGGACTCACCAAGACGACAGAGCAGAGCAGGAGTAGGGAGGAGGCAAGTAAGTTGTGACGCCGAGCAAACGCGATGCTAGGTAGCTCCAATAATACATGTTGTAGCCGATAGCCTACAAACTACGCCTGCATGTTATGGTAGATATGGTAGACATGGTAGATATCACATGTACTGTACATAGATATAACTAGATGCAAAATGACAGACATGGCACTAAATGAGTTAGTAGACAGCCGCCATCTTAAAGCAGTAGACTTTTTAGGACGGCTCTGTTGTAGAGAACCTTCCTAGCGAACCTAAGTAACTTTTTATCTAAAATACTTCTAAATCGGCAAAATCTTGACTTGAATCTATCTTTACATGATGAAACAGTTTTAAAACTTTCATATGTCGAAAGTAGAGAGAAGGGAAGTAATGCAATAATGGGAGCAATTTTAACAACTTTTAACAGTTGATTCAGGGTAAAGGGTAAATTAGGGTAAAGAATTGGGCTCGGGCCAATTGTACCAAAAACCTTCACAAAAAACTTCACATAGTGTGGCCAATGTTTTTTTTTTTTTTTTAATTTTTTTTTTTTTTTTTTGAGGAAAAAAAAAAAAGTAATTATCACCAATTACTTTGCCAAGTAACTAATTACCCTTACATTCAGGTAATTGAGTTACTAACGCAATTACTTTTTGGGAGAAGTAATTTGTAACTATAATTAATTACTTTTTTTCAGTAAGATTAACAACACTGCTCTCGACACAAGGTTCATGGATATGTCATTCAAGAAAAGTTTAGGGCAAGTAACTATTTTTGGTAATTAAAAAATATATATTATATTGTAGCATTTACAAGGGCAATGCCAACTTGATGATGATAATGTACACTCAGCAGGAAAATAGTATATTATTTACAATTAATTGTACTCACCTGGACGCCACGAACTGTATGTTAAAACAAGTTGCCTGCTAAATGCTAATGCTAACAAGAACGTGAATGCTATGCTAACACTCCGAGCAACTTAGCCAATCATCATCGCGTTTGCGCCTCCCGTCTCCAGCTCTGCTCTCTATCAGGAAACTGTGACAATATCAGACAACTTGCGTTTCATTCAACCAAATTGTAGTAACGCGCCCCTTCACACCCTCGGTAACGGTCAGAGGTGGGTAGTAACGCATTACATGTACTCCGTTACATTTACTTGAGTATCGTTTTGAGAAAAATGTACTTCTAAGAGTAGTTTTACTAAGCCTCTTTACTTTTACTTGAGAAGATTTGGGAAGAAAAAAAAACGCTAAACATAGCCGCTACTTTGGGCTCCACAAGAGTCGTTACATTTTTCCTCTTTATTCTGCATATTAGATTTATTTATTCATTTTTGCTTGCGATGCTACTGCCAATTTTAGCGCGTCTAGTTTTACGAATGAGACGTCGCAACATTAATACCATGACTCCATTACACCAATCAGACGCAAACTTGCTGTTTTATGATCACGCCAACCTTTTCAATCGCGTGGCGTATTTAAAGCACCGTAACAAATAACGTATTTGACATAGAGCGCTGCCCTCAACATGAATCGAAAGCGCAGATTTAAAACCCTTTCCTAGTTTTTATTTGGCACCGATTGACCACGGAAAACCCGAGATATGATCCTTTTAATTTCATAATAGTAACTATGAAGGAACTACAGTATTCACTATTCAAACTAGGATTTTCTCCACTAGAGGGCAGAGCACTCATGCTCTTTGGGCGAATAATGCTTCATTACTGTTTTTTTTTTTTTTTCTTCACGAAATTTAATGATTTAAAAAAAAGAAAAAGATTTCTTTGGCTTAATGTGGTTATGTAATGAGTTCTTTTTCATTATCATTACAACAACAGTTCATATAGATAACTTTGTGCTGAGGGAAAAAAATACCATTGTTAAAGAAAAAAGATCCCCCCAAAACTACTTGAGTATTCTTTTCACTGGATACTTTTTAACTTGTACTTGAGTACATTTTTTGGATGACTACTTTTAGTCTTACTTCAGTAATAATATTTTGAAGTAACGCTACTCTTACTTGAATAAATTTTTTGGCTACTCTACCCACCTCTGGTAACGGTAACGGCGTGGCAAAGATGGGAAAAGTAATTAATTAGATTACAAACCGTTAAAAAAAAACGCCGTTAGAAATGCAGTTACACTCTAATGCCGTTATTACCAACACTGTTGTAGACATGCAAGAAAAAAATTCACAGTGAAGCAAACAGCTAAGTGGGGCGGAGGAGTTGGCACTTTTCTCAAGGGCACCTCAGACATTGACAAGGCTCATTTCAAAGCCCAAAACCTTACAGATAAGCCACTGCTACCCTTGCAGGGATGCCGTGTGTACTCTGAGCATGCTTCCTAGTATGGACATCTTCAATTGTTGTCAAGGCGTTTGAAATAGCTCTGGTAAAGACAACACTCACACCAGACATATTCATTGCGAATGCAATCTGATCTGCTCCTGCTAGCAGGCCGAATAAATGAATAGCTTAGCCGCCCTCGCTTAGACTTTGCAGAAATTTACACAGTTAGCCCTTTCATTGGGACAAACCTCCTCAAAGCCACGATTGCCTTCATAACTGGCCAAACCACCCAAGTGCAGTGGAGCAATTTAGTCTTGTTTGTTTTTGCCTTGTAGCTGTGTTTTTGTAGCTCTTTTTTAAATAGTCGTGGCGTCCAATAGCTACATTTGGAAATGGGAATACCTCATTTCTGTTCCCATTTTGGAGTTGGAGCATACCTGGCTAGTGTGGCAGAGTGTGCCATATATAGTAGAGTTCCGCATATATACACGCTTATACGGATAAACTCTTTATAAAAGTGGACATAATAGTAAAACACTATATTTGTATTTGTTTGTTCAACTGTATGTTAGCAGAATATTTCTTGAGTCATGCATAATTAACTCACAATAACAAGGCCAGGCATGCAAGAGGGAAAAGTTCCATGGAGACAAATGGAAACACAGGAAACTACATTCATCAAGTCATGGAGTCTGGTATAGGTGTTTGTTTGTCTTTGTGCTTGTTAGTTGGCAGGACACTTTCTGGTTCTTGGTGGATGACATTAGGTGTTTTTTTTGGGTTTTTTTTCATTTTGGATGTAGTTGGAAGAACAGTTCCACTCTGACTTAAATGGAAAAGAGGAGAAAATATTGGGTAGGAACTCAATTACTTTCCTTGCATTGTAGGGATGTCTTGGAGGCAGTGTTTTTTTTTTTTTTTTTTTTTTTTAGGCCGCCATTTTATTTTTGGTTCTAGTTTAAGAGTTTTGCACAAAAATGCCCATTCGTCACATTGTAATAATCTTTTACACGGTAGTATTAGTAAGTAGTTCTGGTTGGGGAAAGAAAAAACAAAAACAAAAAAAAAAACAAACAAAAAAAAGATTTTAGTCTTACCATTAGCCATTTTTTTAAATAGGTAATATTATTTTCATTCATTTATTAATCTAAAATATAAAAATCATTGGTCATTGTTTTAAATAAGTAATTTTTTTTTCATTCATTTAATAATCTAATATATAAAAATTTAAAATAAATTTATGCATGCTAACAAGCTCAGAAAATCCTTAATTACCATAAGGCAAGGAAAAAAAAAAAAAAAAAAAAAAAAAGGTAGTCTGACGACTTAGGTACCCCAAATTAACTATCCAAAAAGTCCAAAAGTATTGTATTTTTTTATTGATGGAGGATACACTGCCCTCTGTTGGGAGTGTTGTGTCTAGCTGGACTGTCGCACTTTCGTTTGACATGGATAAAGGAAAGGTGCGCTCTGGTTTGGCCCACATATGGCCGTAAGTTGTTTCAGCTAATATGTTTTAGTATGCATTTGTAATTAAGTTCAGAGCTACACTTTGTGTTAGCGATTTGCTATGAGAATTGTAAATACGTTAGCATTCGTAGCATTTAAACTAGCCGAATTTTTTCAGGCAAATTTAATCTAATAAATTTACATATTGATCAGAGTAGATGGACGTTTGAACACCAATTGATTGGTGTCAAATGTTTTAATCTTTGCTTTACGTCCTCTTTCACCTTAAAAAAAAAAAAAAAACGAAAGAAATGTTGGTTTTGTTCCTAGGGGGCGCTACACACATTTCTGCATATTTTGATTTTTTTTTTTACATTGTATCAAAGTTTCACAAGTGTTCACCTTGCTGTTGAATTTGGTGAGTTTTGAAGCATTCTGAGGGGGTCAAAGTAGGGCTCAAAGCATTGGCGGGACAAAGAATGACTGCTAGGGGGCGCTACATGGTGTATTTGGAATTTGTCTTTACACGGTATTAAAGATTGCACCTGTCTTGACCTGCCTGCCGATTTTGGTGCATTTTGAAGCATTCTAAGGGGGTCATATTGAGCTCAAAGGGGCTGCGGAACAAAGAATAACTATAATAATAATAATAAAACCGAGGAAACACAATTGGTTACCGAAAAAACATTGTCACCTGCATGTCCATACTGTTCAGTTATAGGTGTGTTCTAAGTCAAATAAAATCAAATCAACTTTTATTTGTTTAGACCAAATCACAACAACAGTTATCTCAAGGAGAAAACAAAACATGTTTTAAGGTGCAGTAGCCCTACGCAGGATTTCGACCTACTTGAGCATTGTAGTCTTTTTTTTTTGCCCCTCCGGATAAGACTAATGCCCACCCACATCTGGCATCCTGGTAACACCACTGTTTCCCTGTAATATGGCACATTAAACAATGGCATTACTCTTGCTGCCCAGCTAGAATCCCAAATATTATGGCATTAATGTACAGTATATTGATCTCAAGTTCACAGGCAAATACAGTAGAAGTTACCAGGCCTCCACAAGTGTATCCAGCACTGAGCTTCATGCACGCAGGCCCACTAACAAGCCAGGACCTTTATGAGTTGTGAACAGATCCCAGCGCCCTGTCCTGTGTTGATTTGAGGCGAGGTAATGAGAATAATGAGCAAAAGCGGACCGAAGCTTCCTGGCTCTCGTCCAACTGAGCCCACATGCACCATGGGACATGCAGGACAGGCAGGCAAGGCACAAGGGGCCCTCATTACCAGGTCTGTTCACCCTTATGGGGGGAGGAGACAGGGAGCAGAGGGCAGCAATGATGATGGATGAGGGAGCAGCAGGACGCTGCAGTGGACAGGTCGGAACGGCTTGGCAACATTATGTAAACTCCTCAACTCAAGAGAGTCTAAAATGACTCTTATGGACGGGAACATCATGCAACATTTAACTTGCATGTTGGATAGGTTTGGGCCGCATCCACGGTATATATACTCAAGGCAGCATTATCACATTATGTTTATTATTGATCAAAATGAGCACCCTTTGTGTTTTTGCTAAATGGGAGACAGGCGACTCTTGAGCGTTTAGTGGTTAGGAAGTAGTCCAACTTAAACAGGCATGCCGACTCAAGGGAGGGGTAGTCATGATGGCTATAGATGGTATGGTGGCCGGAGAGGGAGAGCGTGAGGGAACACTTGCCCCTGCAATTTGTCTTAAATAAATGTGAGGTTGTTTTGCTTAGCGAGAGATTTCCGAAGAGTATGACGCTGATGAGTTGGAACAAAGATGAGGTGGGCAGCAAATAAAAAAACCCAGAGCGGAGCCCTTTTGTCTAGATTCATCTGCGTTTGCACTTGGCCCACTCCTGGTTGCCACGCATTGAAAAATGTCATTTCCCTTCGCCATCCTGCTTAGGTAACCTCACGCTTATCATGCAGGGGTGGAGCGGGTGAGGAAAGGGTTAAGCGTGCCGGCGAGAGGAAACAGAAAGGGGGGTGCTGCTGGACTTGATAGACTCCAGATGTGCCTTCCAGATAAACTGGAGGAGCGGGGTGTTTGTGTTACAAGCCGAGCTCCGTCATGGCTCTGGGGCTTTATTGAAACACATAGCTAGTCACCTCCTAAGCTAATTGCCAAATCGAATTTTATATACAGTATATCACTAAATTTATTTTGCACACTTCCTGGGAAAAGTTGAAATGACATAAATGCGCTCTTAAATTCTTTCTTTGGACTTAGAATGTATTTTTAGTGTTACCGCCATCTCACAGTTTCTGTATGTTTCACCATCATTGCTTGTCCTTGTTTTCATTTTATGTTGTTGTTGAAATCAAAAGCTATTGTACCACTTTTTGATGACATTAAGTCAATAGCAATAAGTTCCAGTTTCGCTTCTATGGTCCTCATCAGTGTTGTTAATCTTAATGTAAAAAGGTAATTAGTTATAGTTACAAATTACGGTAACACTTTACAATAAAGGTCCCTTAATTAACATTAGTTAATGCATTTTTAGACAATAACTCATGTTTAAGTAACATGCCAATAATTCATTTAATCCCTTATCTAACATTAATTAATATATTAATTAACATGAGTTAATGCATTAGTTAATGCATTCTAAGAGAATAACTAATGTTTAAGTAACATTACAATAATTAATATAATTGCTTATCTAAAATGTATTAATATATTACTTAACATTAGTTAATGCATTAGTTAATGCATATCCAGACAGTAACTAATGGTTTAGTAAAATGAGAAATATATATAGGTCTAAATAGGGTTAGGGTTTAAGGTTTAGGGTTAAGGATTAGGGTTTGTTAACTTAGCATTTATGATTTTTTAGTTAAGGAACACATGTGCTACACTTTACAATAAGGGTCCAAAAAGCATTCGGTAATGGTTAATAAAGGTTAAGGGAGGGTAACTTAACCATTTATAATTTCTTAGTTAAGGGACACATGTGCTACACTTTACAATAAGGGTCCAAAAAGCATTCAGTAATGGTTAATTAAGGTTAAGTAATACTTATGAGGTACGTTCACGTGAAATAATACCACACTAAAGGTTAGGTTATAATGTATAATATATATAATACATTACTTAACATTAATTCACATATACATTAGTGCATTAATGAATAGTTATTAATGTATACTGTTACAGGTAAATGATTGTTATTTTAAAATGAGAAAACATTACTTAACATTACCGTACTGGCCCGAATATAAAACGGCCCTGATTATAAGACGACTCCCTCTTTTTCAAGACTCAAGTTTGAAAAAAGTCTTTTTGAACACCAAATTAATTTTTATACAGAAAATAAGTACAGTACATCCGAAACAAATTATTATAACAATATATTTGGGCGAAAAAGCATGTTATTTTGCCTCATTCAAATCTTAAAATCTGAACATTTAAATATGTAAACTAAAGTGCAATCACATTCGTAAATCAATGGCTTCTGGTTTTTGAAATGTAAATAAACCAATCTATTGTGATAAAACAACAAAATTGCAATAACTGCATTAACCATCAAAGTGAAGTCTAACTGTAACTGTAGTCTTGAAACAAATCTGAACAAGGAAAAACATTGCAATAAAATAATGCAAACTGGTTAAACTAAAAAGAGTAGCTGAGATTTGTCATGACAGAACATCGCTTGCGTCAATGATATCTGGCGCCATCTACCGTCGTGAATGGGGAGAGTAGCTGAGATCTGTCATGACAGAACATTGCTTCAATGATATCTGGCGCCATCTGGCGTCGTGAATGGGTATAATGTCTAGACCGCGAATATAAGACGACCCCCTCTTTTTCAGTGTTATTTCACTGCAAAAAACAGTCTTATATTCGGGCCAATACGGTAATTTACATATACATTAGTGCATTAATAAATAGTTTTTAATGTATACTGGTACTAGTAAGTGATTGTTATTTTAAAATGAGAAACATTGCTCTGTGAGTCCTTGGGTGCTGCTAACCTAACCTTACTTGGACCCTTATTGTAAAGTGTAGCACATGTGTCCCTTAACTAAGAAATTATGAATGGTTAAGTTACCCTTTCTTAACCTTGATTCACCATTACTGAATGCTTTTTGGACCCTTCTTGTAAAGTGTAGCACATGTGTCCCTTAACTAAGAAATTATAAATGCTAAGTTAACAAACCCTAACCCTAAACCCTAAGCCTAACCCTATATAGGCGTATATATATATTTATTTTACTAAACCATCAGTTACTGTCTGGTTATGCATAACCTAATGCATTAACTAATGCATTAACTAATGCATTAACTCATGTTAATTAATATATTGATAAATGTTAGATAAGCAATTATATTAATGATTGTAATGTTACTTAAACATTAGTTATTGTCTAAAAATGCATTAACTAATGTTAATTAGACCCTTATTGTAAAGTGTTACCCAAATTACTTCTTCCAAAACTCAATTAGCCTTTTGTTTTTCCTGTTGTACTGAACCCGCACCAAACCGCGATACTGTACTGAGATCTGTATAGAACTGTGACTTGTATCGTTACACCCTTAATATGCAGTATATAGATATAATAGACTTCAGTATTAGTTGACGAGACAGCTCCTACAGACACTGTGCCACGGCTTCCCGTAGGGGGCCGGACCTCGCAGAGCGTCTAGACAGCTTGCGCTGCGATAAACTCACACACACGCTGCGTTCTAACACTGGATTTAGGTGGAAACAGGACAAAAGTTTTAGTCCATACAAGCAGGCAGAAGTGTCTCAAGAGTGATTTGGTCAACGATTCAAGGTAATTATTATATAAAATATGCATGCACTTTGAAATGTTGTGAAAAAAATGAAATGAATGGAAAAATTTAGCGTAACTTTAGCATGAAATATTTACGTAAAATCCCTGACAACTGCCCGTTTTTTGCTTTTAACCAAGAATCAAGACTGTTTTACATTCATATTTATAGAAATTCTGGGATTTACGCATTTATTTACAAGAATTTTCAACTTAAAAAAGGTCTTTGTTTTGAGATGACCTTCATGTTGGAGTTTGTATCCATACACAAACGTTACATTCAAATAATCAGGTAATCTTTGGCCTACTGCCCGTTTTTTGGCAAAAAAAACCCTAGAAATTTAGACCCTTCTGTGTCCAGACAAAAAAAAATTCGGCATTTACGTGTTTTATTCTATGTAACATTTCAATTGAAAAACGACGAGGGCCAGATAGATAGCCGGCAAGAAGTGCTGAGGCAACTGTGACATCGGAAAACCTAAATGAAATGTGATTGTATATAGAAAAATGCAAAGTTTGCATTTGTTGAGTAAAATTAAGATGATTCAATAGCTTTCCTCAAGCATTAAGTTTCTGATATGAAAATTGAGTGATTTATTAGCTGTTGAAAATATGTCAAAATTGACTAAATTAAAATAAAAAGATAAGTCGGGCTAAAACTTATATAGTATGTTAAATATTGCTATTGATCCTGAAAATATTGGTGATTTCCTCGGCATTTTGTGATTTTTGTGCCCCTAGCTTAAAATCTGAGAATTTTATAGCCATTTTAAGTTTTGTTATACTTGAATAAAAATAAAAAAAATCGGGATTTTATTTATTATTGAATTTTTTGATGCCGCTGCTCATGGAGACTCATATATGCCCAAGGGAGGTGCCTGTTTTGGTTTTAGGTCGCTAGTGGATTTGGTTTTGAAAATATTTGAATTTTAAAAGTTTTTGAAAATAGGCCCCCTACGGAGCGGCTCCACGCCTTGTTTCTCGTCAACTGATAGTGAAGTATGATTGATATATATGCAGGTGAGTCTCTGAATCTCCTGCCTCTCCTGTCTTTGCTCTAGTTGTTTTGTTTAAAAAAAAAAATCAGAAAAGGGTCATGGATACGTCACTCAAGAAAAGTTTAGGGCAAGTGACTATTTTTAAAAATATTTATATATTATTATTGTTATATTGTAGCATCTACAAGGACAACGCCAACCTGGTGATGATAATGCACACTCAGCAGGAAAACAGTACATCGTTAATTAAATGTACCCACCACCTGGACGCCACGAACTGTATGTAAAAAAAAATAATAATAAAAAAAAAGTTACCAGAGAGTTTATGAGGCTGCCACGCTAAATGCTAATGCGAACGAGGACGCGATTGCTATGCTAACGCTGCTAGCCACCTAGACAATCATCATTGCGCTTGCAACGGCGTCACCACCCCCTTCCTTCCTCCCTCCTTCCGCTCTGCTCTTTCCCAGGCAGCTGTGACAAAACCAGACATCTCGCTCTTCAATCAACCAAATTGTCGTAACGTGCCCCTTCCCATCCTTAGAAACGGTAATGACGTTGCAAAGATGGGAAAAGTAATTCGTTTGATTTCTAACTACTGAAAAAAAATAACGCCGTAAGAAACGCCCTCATACTCTAAAACGGTTTTTAACTCATTCACTCCCAGCCATTTTCACCGGTGCAACCCACTTCACTCACGGCCGTTTTACTGGATTTTGACTGATTCTGCAAGGCCCACAGAAAATTCTGTTCTATTGCTATATAAGCATAGAACCCACCAAAAGAAAGATTAGACTATCTTCCTTTAGCAGGAAAAAAAAGTAAGTTAATATCTTTTTCCATTCTTTAGAAATCAGTATTAGAAAATAGCTTAGTTTGGGCAATTTTCGTGAAAGCATACATTTCAAACATAACTTTGACTTTAACACAGCTATTTTTTGCTTTAGTTACATCCCAAACATCTGAATGTTTTCCTTTTACAAAATAACATAAACAACAAGACAAATAGAGCTTTTGGTAGCAAAGTAACAATTTATTTACACATAACTAACTAGAGCTGAAACGAGTAGTCGAGCAACTCGAGTAACTCGAGTTTAAAAACTGATCCGAGTAATTTTATTCACCTCGAGTAATCGTTTATTTTGACAGCTCTAAGCATCACGTTTTGCTCGGACTACTTTTAATGCGGGACAACGCGCTGTCACGTGCGGAGAGGAAGAAGGGGGGGGGGGGGAACTTACTGCAGCCGACAGCCGCCACAAATGACGCCGACGTTGCTAAATACTAGCCCGCACGATGCTACGTTGATACAGGTAGCGTCTCATGCGTCTCATAGAGATCACATGTATGTTGAACTAGATGCAAAATGACAAACTCGGCCGCGTCTGGGCAGCTTTAGTAAACAGCTGCCATCTTAAAGCAGTAGTGCACTAAGCGCTAATAAAGAGCGCTAAGCGCTAATAAATAAGATTAACGTTACTGCTCTGAAGTAACGTTAGCCCTGCGGAGGGCTAGGTTTCTATTAATTATGACCACTGTCGATGCTTGGCTAACGTGTCTTACATACAGGCTTTAACATAACATAGCATTGTGGAGTGATGAGGGTGTAAAATAAAAACTTAATCATGCTAACTATCAATTTTAGCTCAGTAGTCATTGCTGGATAAAACACCAAGTAGCACTGGTGCTAATGTGCTCCAATAAAGCCTGTATCATTCATTTATTTTGAACACTGCAAAAACTCAAAATCCTATCAGGACTTGCAGTTTAGACTAACTTAAAACTTAACTAGAACTTAAAAATGGCTTGACACAAAGAGAAATTCAATTGAAAGACGTGGGAAAAAATCCAAACTTTTAAGTGATGTGTGTTATCAAGCGTAACGGCATTTTTAGGTAAGATATATATATATTTTTTTGTAATAAGATCTAAAGTTTTTTGAGTCAAAGCAGTGAATTAGTCTTTTTTTTTTTTTTTTTTTTAATTCTAGTTACATCTGAGATGCAATTGTTGGCTGTTTTCAACAATATACATCGAAAATAAAGACATTGATTGACTGAAAATGGTTCAAAATTAGATGAAATGTCTTGTTTTCTCATGTATATTTATAATTGCTCTTCACCTAAAAATATATTTGTTTTATCCGATTACTCGATTAATCGATAGAATTTTCAGTCGATTACTCGATTACTAAAATATTCGATAGCTGCAGCCCTATAACTAACTGAGAGATGACACTGTTGTGGCCACGACAGCCAGGTAAACTTTTCCCTCATCGTCGCCTGTCTCATAAAGATGGATTTTTTTGAGTCTCAGCGGGGTCTGCTTGGCGAGCAGCACGGACTCAACGGCATCGTCCGCTGCACTGGTGGTCCCGGTCGTTCTGCTCGGTCGTCTAGCGCCTGGCATCATGGGCGTCCTCAAGGTTGTTCTCCATTCGGTCGTCTTCCGCCGGCGCCCCAGCCATGCGGCCCGGCCGTACGTTGCCGTTGAATCGGGTTGCGGGTCTTACCAAATGCGCTGCTGCCCCCCAGTGCCCAGTTTTATTGCTTTAAAATAGATTTTCAGCTTTGTGCTTTGGAGCTAAATTGAATCAGAACCCACAGATGTCTCTGTAAAAAAACAAAAAACAAACGTATATACGTAATATGTCTTTGGGACACTGAAACAATTAAAAATAGAAGTTATTTATACGTTTTTAGGAGCAAATGAGTTCACAACACTGGTCATCATCAAATCTTTGATCACTTGGTTTTTCGCAGGAAATATTCCAGGTCAATTTTTAAATTGTACTTGACTTTTGGTTTTAGACCATTGGAGTTTGGTATTGCTGCACATAAATGAGCTTTCTTTGTCATTGCTCCAGTCTGAACTATGGTCCCTATTCAGAAAGTGTTCCCAGTGCATGAAATGTTTTATCACCGACATGACATGCATGATTAATGGCCAACACCGTGCCTGCTAGTTGATCCCATGACACACAAGCTATAGCGTTAATCGACTGTTTCTTTCGTCCTTCCAAATTCCAAAAATGAAGTCAACAACGACTGGAAGGTAATAAATTTTTTCTTGGCAAGATAAAATCGCACTCCTGTTGCTGCAGTCTATAAAACATGCAAACAACTCAGGAAATGTTGCACAAAATAAAACTGTCACTCCTGTGCAACCCCCATATCTAAATTATGGCTCTGATTATTTTAAGTATATTACTGAAATGGAAGATAAGATATTATTACAAAATGAGTCACAACATTTAAAATATTATCTTAGTATCACCGCATGGCTTAGGCTTGACTTTTCACAAAGCAGTTTCCAGATGAATACAGACAAAGGTTGATTAGGTATCCAATCTTAGGGGAGCAGAGCAAATAAAGAAAATAATCAGGGCAATGGGCAGCAAAGCAGGAAATTAGAAGGAAAACAAGAGCTCTGCAGATCCTGGTTTCCTGTTTTGGGGGAAAGGCAGGAGTGTATTTGGGGGCGCGGTACAGAGACCCCATTGTGAATAAGTGTGTTAAGGAGTAAGGAGGTGGGGTCTGAACTATACACAGGGACAATTTTGCTCAGTGTTCAATCCCCCAAACCACCTGCCCCTCCCAAAAGAGGAAAGCTATCTTGTGAAAAAAGGAGAAAAAGGAAACTGTAAAAATAAACGAGTGAGGGCCTCCGCTAAGACGGCAACCAGACAGGAAATGACACGTGGAACAAAAATGGTTCCTCTGACCTTTGTCAGGAAACAAGGAACCAGTAAGCGCTTAGTTTTATTATTATCATTATCATAACATGCAGTACATCGAACTCGCAAATACGTTTAGAACGCGGGTTAAATAGAATTTCAGAGAAGAAATTGGCCTCAGGATTGTGATGGCTTTCCATAAAAAATTACAGGAACAGGAAATTCCTGATTCCAGTCTAGCGATAATGAGCAGCCATTCCCTGGCCTCAGTCATTTTTCCAGCTCCCTCTGGGGCCAGGCCTGAAACAATGTCAGTGAAGCACTCACGTCCCCAGCGCTATGCTGCTTTTAGTGAAAATGTTCATGTCCGGAACACTTTACGCATCTTCATTCTCTCGCCACACTCCGAGCATGCCTTTTAGCCACAGAGGAATGACTCTTCGCAATACTTCGCATTTAACTCAAGGAAAAATTCATTCTAAAAGGCACTCTCGCCGGTGTTTGGTCCTTTCGGTACCGTTATTGGTCGTGGAGAAGAGAGCTTGTCAGAACCCTAGGAAGCAAATGTAGCAACATATACAGTCCCTGACAAAAGTCTTGACGCTTATCCATTTTGTAGAAACAATTGCTAATAACCTGACTTTTAATAATTCAATTGGTTTCAGAAATGGCTCATATGAAAGCTAAAACCCTCCCAAATGATGTTTAATGTACGAAATATATTTGTTTCACTGAAAAAAATGTATCATTTAATGAATGAGTAAAGGTTCAATTTTGGCAAAACAAAAGTTTTGTCGCCTACAGAAAGTAGTGTGAAAATTGAACAAAAAATGTACTTAAAATACAAAAATATGTTACATAACATAAGTGAATTAAGCAGTGGTGCTGTGAGATCCAAATGTAATATTTTGTATGACTTCTGTCAAGTTAAAAAATAGACCCTTAGGTAGACATTTGTAAAATTACCGAAAAATAAGGAGAGAAGACATTCAGTTTTCTTGGCCAAGGAGAGCAAGGAGGGACTAGACAGTGAAATGCTGGATTACGCTGTATAGTCACCAAAATTGATCTAAAAAAACCCTCCTTGCTCTTTCTTTTATTAGGGGGTTGTCCTTACACAGAAAGGTGCCGCCCTAAAGGGAGGGGGAAAGTAAGCTGGAGACACCCATGTGATTTTGGTTGGCTATGTGTGAGCATGTAGGTGGAACTAACTAAATACACGTGTGTAAGCAAGGGCACTTAGGTAAAGTGGTCAGAATGACCCAGACACTTCAGTTATGCAACGCTGTGGCTATGGAGGATGTCCTCGAAAGGAAGATTGTCCTCGAAAGTCTAGATGAAAGTCCAGACGTAAGATGCTGAAGATGTCCTAGAAGGTCTAGTTACGCAATGTTGCGGCCATGAAGCAAGGCAGTTGTCACCCCGACCCTTTTTAACACTTTGTAACACTTAAACATTATACTACAGCCTAGTATAGCAAGCAATAATCATTTACTTGTTATATCAAATAAGAAAAAATATGGCAATATGTATTATGTATGTATTAGGTATATATGAGCACAAGCAAATATTCAATCAATCAAGCAAATATTCAATCAACCCTCGATAATTAACTCAACAACTTCCATGGGCTTGAAGGACTGCATCCATGCAGTTCAGCAAGGATTCATCCAATTTATTGATGAAGTCAACAGGAACATCAAAGAAAGCAGTCTTGCATGCCTCCCAGAATTCATCAACATTCTTGGGTTTCGTCTTCCATGCTTCCTCTTTCATCCTACCACAGACATGCTCAATGATGTTCATGTCTGGTGGCTGTGCTGGCCAGTCCTGGAGAATCTTGATCTTCTTTGCCTTGAGGAACTTTGAGGTAGAGATCGAAGTATGCGATGGAGCACCATCCTGCTGCAGAATTTGTCCCTTTTTATGGTTAGGAATGTAAGAGGCAGCTAAGATTTGTTGATATTTCAGACTATTTTTCCACTGCAGCAGAGGTCCACGAGACCTGGTCACCTGAAGTCCCTGTGTCAACCAGAACAGTCTGTCAAATTATGTGTAGAAATGGCCTCCATGGTCGAATCAGTGCCCAGAAACCAGCATTAAACAAAAGACAATTAAAAAAACGTGTGGCATTTGCTAAGGCCCACAGCCTGTCAAAAGGATGGATGCTGGAAAAGTGGCAAAAGGTGGATTTTTCAGATGAATCTTCCATTCAATTTCACCACAGTCGTTGGTGGTGGCAAAATCATGGTCTGGGGTTACATCCAGTATGGGGGTGTGCGAGAGATCTGCAGGGTAGAAGGCAACATAAATAGTCTGAAATATCAACAAATCTTAGCTGCCTCTTATATTCTTAACCATAAAAAGGGACAAATTCTGCAGCAGGATGGTGCTCCATGGCATACTTCGATCTCTACCTCAAAGTTCCTCAAGGCAAAGAAGATCAAGATCCTCCAGGACTGGCCAGCCCAGGCACCAGACATGAACATCATTGAGCATGTCTGGGGTAGGATGAAAGAGGAAGCATGGAAGACGAAACCCAAGAATGTTGATGAACTCTGGGAGGCATGCAAGAGCGCTTTCTTTGATGTTCCTGATGACTTCATCAATAAATTGGATGAATCCTTGCCGAACCCCATGGATGAAGTCCTTCAAGCCCACGGAAGTCATCGAAAATATTAAATTTGGATTTCACAGCACCACTATTTAATTCGCTTATGTTATGTAACATATTTTTGTATTTGAAGTACATTTTTTGTTCAATTTTCACACTACTGTAGGCGACAAAACTTTTGTCTTGCCAAAATTTGACCTTTATGTCTTCATTAAATTATAAACCTTTTTTTTCAGTGAAACAATAATATTTTTGTTCATTCAAAATCATTTGGGAAGGTCTTAACTTTCATATAAGCCATTTCTGAAACCAATTGAATAATTAAAAGCTAGGTTATTAGCAATTGTTTCTATAAAATGGATAAGCGACAAGACTTTTGTCAGGGACTGTAGCTGCAACCACAGTCCTTTTTTATTTTCATGCTCAGCGTGCATGAAGCTTTGAAGTTTATTTGGTCGGATATTATCCTTACTTGATGACAGCTGTTGTCAGACATCACAAGTAAAGTTCTTGTTAGGGTCTACTCAAAAGGGCATGTCGATAGTCATCACTAAAACATCAACGTCAATGGAGCACCAGTTTGTAAATGTCTAGAGCAGGGATGTGCCACAACTAGCAGCCAACAATACATTTCGCATATTTTGTTGATATAACTGCAGGTTTTTTTGACATATTCATATATTTTTTTCAACCTTTTCAGGGACAGGGTGTCACTACAATTAGTACTATTAAGACCTTAACATTTATAGATCAAGTGTTTAATTTTGATCATTTAAAAGAAGATTGAAAGCTAATTATTATTATATTTTTCTTATTTTAATTAACCATTACTGTATTATACATAGATATTAAATAATTATACAATTTTACTAAATAAATTAAAACAAATAAAAACAGAAATGCTCACTGTTTACTGCTCCAAGTAAAGTAAAGTTGATTTTTTTTTTTTTTTTTTAACTCAGTGCATGTCATTGATAGCAATGGTCTGGTTGCACTGCCATTGACGGCCGTAGATGTCCAATCCATTGTGACTGAGAGGGGCGAATGAATGAACTGATGTTCATTTGCCCCTTTTCCAGTCAGACCTAGTTGGTGGCAATGGCAGCCAATGGGTTAAACTAGTGCCCTGCAAGGGTTAAAAAAATCAATCACATTTGTGACTGTAAATATAATACTTGCTATATCAAGCTTCAAACCTGGAGTCGTCAATCCATCACAGATTTTTTTTCAATTAAAAATGATAAAAACTACAGCATTTTATTTAAACTGTTCAGATATATTCATGTATACAGGTACAAATCAGTTTTATATAGCTCATTTATATAATATTTATTACATTTGTAGTGCTTAAAAACCATTTATTAAAATAGACATTGACATATTAGTTTTTTTCAATTTATTTATTTATTTATTTTAAAAAATATATATTTGGGTGGAAAAGAGGGAAAAAACACATCTTATACTGTATGTATTTCTTTCCAATGCTGTTGAAACCCAATCACATTCAAACACATGCTAAAAGCGTGTCACCACCAGTGTCTTTGATTAACTGCGTTTCTAAAGGCGTTATAATTTTTAGTAGTGAGGAATTTCATGAATTACTTTTCCCATCTTTGCAATGCCATTACCGAGGATGTGAAGGGGCGCGTTACTACAATTTGGTTGAATGAAGCGCAAGTTGTCTGATTTTGTCACACTTCCTGGGAAAGAGCAGAGCGGGAGGAGGGAGGACACTGTTGCAAATGTGATGATAATTGGCTAGGTGGCCCAGAGTGTTAGCATAGCATTTGCGTTCTCGTTAGCATTAAAATTTAGCGTGGCTGCCGTCATCTTGAGCTCTCAGGACACTTTATTTCTTTTTCATACAATTCGAGATGTCCAGGTAGGTACAATTAATTGAAAATTATGTACGGTGTGGGCTCTTCGTTCTACCAGCCAGCCTCTTTTGCAAGTTCCGAGGTTGAGACTTAAACAGTGGGGGGACCGATCTTTTGCAGTTGCTGCCCTCAGGTTGTGGAATAGCCAACCCCCTGAAATCCTCACCATTACCAATCTAGCCCTTTTAAAATCTCTGTTAAAGACACACTTTTTTAGACTCGCTTTTTACCCTGATTAGGGTAGTCTGGTTTTATTTTTTATAAGTTTTAATATTTTCGGAATTTATCTGTTTTATTGTTTTATTTGCCGTTTTGACTTTTATCGTTATGTGTTTTTTTTTTTTTTTTTTTCTTAATTTCATAGTATAGTACTTTCCTGCCTTTTATTTATCACAAACGATGTTTGTTTTCGTTGGAAAGCACTTTGAGGGCCTTTCGGGTTTTTGTAAAGGGCTATAGAAATCAGGTTGGTTGATTGATTGATTGATTGATTGATTTTCCTACTGAGTGTGCATTAACATCACCAAGTTGGTGTTGCCCTTGTAGATGCTACAATATATATATATATTTTTTTATGACCAAAAATATTCACTTTATTTTTATGACCCTGGCGCGACTTATACTCAGATGCGACTTGCCCTAAACTTTTCTTGAATGACGTATCTGTCAGGGTCCTCGAACGCGGAAACAAGGTTGGACTCACAACAGACGACAAACGACTGAGGGAAGCGTACAAGGGTTTATTAAATACAAACCAAAACACACGCGATCGCGGTAAAAAGGGGAAAATAAAATGGGTCCGTGACAGGAGGTCGACGGGCATCAATATACAAATGCGAAAGTAAACCAAGGTGGTAGGCAGAGGGCCAATAAAACAACTGAAATACACTCACGTACCTGCACAAGGTAGAGGCATACAAACTAAAGCGACAGGCGACCAAAACCCATGGCAGTGGCGTGATTACAAAAATAGCAAGCTACTCGAATGACAAGGATGGCGAATGGCGACCAGCAAGGAAAAATATCTCGGCGTCCTTCCAGTGGAACGCCTACGTCCTTATACTGTTGTTGATGAGCAGGGATGAGCTGCAGGTGCGACGTCGGGAACGCCCCCACAGCCGGCTCTGCAAAAACACAAAATCTGACCAGGAGCAGAACGTGACAGTATCCATGAACTTTGTATATAAATATATATACATTTTTTTCCCCCTTTTTTTTAATCAAAACAACTAGAACAAAGACAAGTAAGGCAGGACATTCAGACCCTAACCTGCATATTGAAAAATATATCTATAAATATTAGGGGTGTGACGTAACAGACAAGTCACAGTTCAGTATGTACCTAGGTACAGGGGTCACTGTTCAGTGCGGGTTCAGTACAACAGGAAAAACAAAAAGGCTTTTTTCTCACATCATTTTGAAAGTTAAAGCTTGCAGATGCTTATATTGGTGAAATTTTAAAAAAAAGTAAAAAGTGATGTGTTTTTTTCAACGAAATCAAGTCAATCAGTTAATATAAATATCTTTGATGTGGAAGATGTTATGGAATGTATAATGTAATAACGTGTAGAACATGAAAAGTAACGTCAGTAACGTCAGTTACTCTTACAATGAGGTAACTGAGGTACTAACTCAATTAGTTTTTGGGAGAAGTAATTTGTAACTGTAACTAATCACTTTTTTTAAAGCAAGATTAACAACACTGGTCAGCACACACCTGCCAGCATTTAACGTATCTCGGCTTAATAAATGACATGCAGCTGTTTAATTATGCCTTTCGGGACATTTTTGTAGTTACATGTTACAGCAAGAGCCATGGTCCGCACACGTGCTTCCAAAGCATTAGTGAGATCTCATTGTCCGACTCCAAAAGGAGGAGAAGGGTACAAAAACAATCCGACACAATAAAAACAGCCCCGAATGTAGTAAAGATATAATTAATATAGCCAATGTATATTATTATAAACTATTTGCAGCACATACTGTAACCATCACCGGTATCTATAATCTAGCAAAATTCCATTACCAGATGTGCCACACTTTTTGTGGAATCTGCACCCAGAAACCACTGTCCTCTCCCAGTCTGATCAAAATAGCTCTCAGGTTTATCATGGCATATGGCAGGACTGCTGATAACTGGGAGGAAAGACAGATTTTATGATAGAGTCCCTTGATGAAATGCCTACTGCAGTAGCGTCCTTTATAGGAATGGAATGGATAAAAGTCTCATCCTGTATAGGCTGCTGTTAATACTCATGAGCTCGTGCACGGAAATTCGTGTGATGAAAATTGGCAGTTTTCATTCTAGAGGAACTTGCCCATTCCAACTTGCACGGACTATGTCCTGCAGATACAGTGGGGCAAATAAGTATTGTCAACCATTTTGCAAGTTCTCCTACTTGAAAAGATTAGAAAGGCCTGTAATTGTCAACATGGGTAAACCTCAACCATGAGAGACAGAATGTGGAAAAAAAACAGAAAAGCACATTGTTTGATTTTTAAAGAATTTATTTCCAAATTAGAGTGGAAAATAAGTATTTAGTCACCTACAAACAAGCAAGATTTCTGGCTGTCAAAGAGATCTAACGTGTTCTAACGAGGTCTAACGAGGCTCCACTCCTTACCTGTATAAATGGCACCTGTTTGAACTCATTATCGGTATAAAAGACATCTGTCCACAATGTCAGTCAGTCACACTCCAAACTCCACTATGGCCAAGACCAAAGAGCTATCGAAGGACACCAGAGACAGAATTGTAGACCTGCACCAGGCTGGGAAGACTGAATCTGCAATAGGTAAAACGCTTGGTGTAAAGAAATCAACTGTGGGAGCAATATTTAGAAAATGGAAGACATACAGTATAAGACCACTGATAATCTCCCTCGATCTGGGGCTCCATGCAAGATCTCACCCCGTGGCATCAAAATGATAACAAGAACGGTGAGCAAAAATCCCAGAACAACACGGGGGGACCTAGTGAATGACCTACAGAGAGCTGGGACCACAGTAACAAAGGCTACTATCAGTAACACAGTGCGCCGCCAGGGACTCAAATCCTGCACTGCCAGATGTGTCCCCCTGTTGAAGCCAGTACACGTCCAGGCCCATCCGCGGTTCGCTAGAGAGCATTTGGATGATCCAGAAGAAGGACTGGGAGAATGTGAGTTTTTGGTATTGACCAAATACTTATTTTCCACCATGATTTGCAAATACATTCTTTAAAAATCAAACAATGTGAGTTTCTTTTTTTTTTTTTTTTTTTTTTTCAACATTCTGTCTCTCATGGTTGAGGTTTACCCATGTTGACAATTACAGGCTTCTCTAATATTTTCAAGTGGGAGAACTTGCACAATTAGTGGTTGAGTAAATACTTATTTGCCCCACTGCAACTATCTGTCGCCTGACCTGCTTGGACCTCAGCACTCCCACAAGACCAGTAAAAAAACAAAAACGGTGGATGTAAAATCAAACACGGACCAAAGTTAATTGGCAGGGAGGTTGCTAACTCGGAACTCCTTTCCCACATGGGTGTGGATGTGGAATGGGAAGCGGGTGGAGAAAAGTGCACTAAGTAGGATTAAATTAAATTTTCAAAGGGATCTGAAATCATTAATATTAATGTTGTAACTGAGCAGATTACGGGAAGAACAGTTTCCGAAGAAGATAAGACTGTCACTTAACTATAGCTGATCATTTTCGGAGCATGTTACTCACTTCAAGGCCAGGTGGCTGCTTGGGATAAGATTTCTTATTTCTGTGCAGTATCCTGCTGTGTTCTGCGAGAGAACTCAGGTTAGGCCATGAGAATAACTTTCTCGCAGCTCCTTTGTTTTTCATAAAGTGTTCCTGTGAAGCGTCTACGTGAAGATGTGTCAACATTACCCCTGCGTGTGTTATATCATTTGATATTTTCTATCTCCACAGGGATCTCAAGCACAACTTAATCAGCACCATCATGCCTGGAGCCTTCCAAGGCCTGTCCGAGCTCCGGAAACTGTAAGTAGATAGTTAGATCCAGGCATGAAAATGGGTCAGGGGTTAAAAAGGTGAGAAGGTTGTGGAGGAAATATGTTCCGGTACACTGTACAACCCAACAAAATATTGAGCTCTGTCGACCCACGCTGTGTTTCAGTGATCTGCAGTACTAATTTCTCTCAACAATACAATAAAATTTACACTGGTAGAATGAATTCCACATTTTCTGGGAACAAGCAAAGAGTCTTTAGAAATAAGGCTTCTTTTAACTAATATACTTTGTTTTCCCAGATTTCTGTACTATTTTCCATGTTTGTATTGTTACCGCTGTACTTAATCATGGTTTTCCACATTCTGCATCTGGAATAACTTTTGTACACCACCAAACAACGAACAACTTGACATGGAAATATGAGTCGCTAATTAGCATAGCACTCGCCGCTAACTAGTAACATCTCAAAAACAACAACAATAAACGCTAAATAGTACAAGAGGGTTCGTGTACTCACATCTGATAGACGAACACGGGACTTAGCAAAACACTAGGGACTTTTTCCGATTAACATGACTCGAATGTACTGCTGGACAACTGAAAGGCAGGAAGCAACGAACTATCTCTCTTCCACTCTCGCTCTAAAAAAAAACTTGAGCACAGAAGAAGAATCTAATAATCATTTTTTTGGCACACCCTCACTAAGTTAATCACATAATAATAATAATAATAATAATAATTTAAAAAATCTCCCGACCCGCCTAAAAAATTTTCTTCACGTAGGTCACCCTTTTTGACTTCAAAACGGCGAATTTTGCCGAAAGGTGAGAGATTTTCATGCCTGGATAGATCTTCCAATTCAGAGAAGAAAAGGCAAATAAGAATAATCATATAACTGTTTAAAGACATGTTATGAGATTTGAATCATGAATGTTTTTTCAAAGTCCAAAATTATATTACAAGGGTCAATATTCATTGCATTATATCAGGCGTGTCCAAACATTTTTGTGCGAGGGCCGCTTTAATGAAAGGATGCAAGGGCCATTAGAGGGAGATCGACACTGATCGTACATTCTCCTGACTTTGATAGCGTGAGTCGATGAATATCGTACCGCAAGCAACACGTCACTTCCGCTCGTTAATATTCATGAGGTTAGCTACTGTTGCTAAGGGGGGGACATGCGACTGTTTGTCCCTGATAGGAAATTAATAGAAATCGTGTACGAAGGAGATGTTTACAGAGCTAAACCTACCAATTCTCTCCTAAAATGATGTCCCTGGTGCCAATTTTCACTGGCAAAGATGTGGAAGAACATGAAAATGTTCAGTTAAAGAGATGGCTTGAGTGTCGAGGGCTGAAAAAGACGAAAAAAACGAGTCGACCGAAGCTTAGCCTTAGCTTTTTTATCGACACCTTTTTCTTACGCAATTGACAACGACATTCTTCTGTTTCAACAAGCTATCCTTTACCACCAGCCCTGTCTTTCTTATATACTATATCCTCTGGTTGTCCTACGTCTCCGACGTTCTTGGGGGTAATTTATATTGTTTGTTTTGCGTAGCGATCGCAAATGCTACCCAGTGACCACCAACGAACACTTAATTTTTTCATTGATAACAAATCATAATTCTATAATTTATTTACACTTCCCCCTCAATTAAGTTTTTTTTTTATTACAAGAGAAAATGTAACAGTGGCAGTCAGATATGATTTAAATTATTTTCAAGTCATTCATTGTCAGACAGAAGCAGCAATGCACAACGTCATGCTAAAAAATAAGTTAAAAATATTGTCCTCTGAAAGACAATGCCAACCCAACAAAATGTTTACTGCATAAATGTTTATTGCTGAGCTGGCGTTAAAAGTCAACGCAAGTTGATTAATTCTTCTCATTTTTTCCTCCGAATTTTGGTTTCATCCTTCATATGTCGTAATGTTGAGTCGTTTCTACAAGTTCAAAAAAAGCAATGTGTGATCGGCATGTTCGTTTTTTAAAGATTACCGGAGAAAAGTAGTAGAATTAACATGGTGTCTATGCGAGGGCGGGTCTATAATGTCTATAATGTCTTCTGCTTTACTTCCGCTTTACGATGCGACGTCACGGTCTAAAAATAGCATGCGTGCTGTAAGCCATTCCCACTCTATCCCCGACCATGTGAATACGAGTGCCAACTGGTCAACACGTTGACAAGTACAGTTTGCTTTTTGTTTTGTACACGGTGTATCTTATTAAATCATAAAAACATACCTAATTACTTCTGTTTAACCAGACTGTGCTTTTCTACGGCTGTGACTTAATACTAGAGGTGTGCAAAATTTCCGATTCTTAGATTATTCGCGATTCGGCCGTGGAAGATCCAAGAACGATTCACAAACATCCAAATTCCGATTATTGAAATATGCCAAGTAAAGCGGAAGTACAACACACTCAGCGCGCCGCGCGGTCTTCGGGACGGAACGGAGCGAGAGTAACTAAACATCATGCTTCTCATTACCCGGCCCCTCGGTTAATGCCAATGCTCAACTCACGGCTCTAGCTCAACTCATGCCACGAGATAAAAAAACACAACAACATACCTGACTGCTGCCGAAAAGCTGCTACAAAGTACAGCCACATAATGTTACAGTAGATATCATTTATATAGGACTAGATGCAATATAGACTCGGTAGCGTTAGCAGCACCTCTGCAAAAAACTAGATGCGGGCGTTAGTAAACGGCCGCCATCTTAAAGCAGTACACTTCCCTGCAAGGCTGTTTAGCGAACCTTCCAAGTAAACCTAATTAACTTTTTATCTAAAATACTCCTAAATCGGTAAAATATTGACTTGAATCTATCTTTAAAATAGTTTGTTAGTTAGTTAGTTGTTAGTTAGTTAATAGTTTTAAAACTTTCACATGTCAAAAGTAGACAAAAGGGAAATTATGGAATAACGGGAGCAATTTTAACAACTTTAACGGTTGATTCACAACATTAAATTAGTTGAATGTAGTTTAAAGCTGCTGATACAGAATGGGGACTGGAGTTTTTTTTATTTAATGTTATTTTTGTATATTTGTTTACTGCTATATGTTAACTTGATACTGAAATAGTAGTTTGGTTTAGCCTGAGAGTATTTTTTAACAATTTTGGAACTAATGTACAAAACATTTAAAAAAAAAAAAAAAAAAAAAAAAAGGAGGGGGTTGCATCAATAATCGTTTTATAATCGAATCGGACCCTCTGAATCGTAATCGTAATCGAATCGTTAGGTGCCCAAAGATTCCAAGCTCTACTTAATACGTTCAATGTTATGACCAATTTACCCAAAAATCCAGGTGATTTGATTGGGTTCTTGTTAGAGGTGGGAACCTGATGGTGTCTCACGATACGATATGATTTGCGATACAAAGATCACAAAAACGATCTCACGATATGGCGATACAACGAATATCGATACTTTGGTCAGGAAATCGTTCTAGGATATTCTACAAAACAACTGATAAACAGAAAAAAAAGCTATTGTTATTATTCTGCTGAAAGTTTATCACTAGTAGACGTCCAATCCATTTGAACTGGGAGGGTGGCAGCAAAAGAACCCTCCCACTTCTATGGCTGTCAGTGGCAGCCAATGCCAAGCAAGAATTTCAGTTGATTTTAGGTTACCGAACAGTAAGTGACCTGTAAATGCCCTAAAATCAACAGAAAGTAATCTGTAAATGCCCCAAAATTCGGAAAGAGTGACTGTGAACGTTCATTCGCCTTTGCCAGTCTTAATGGATTGAGCGTCGAGCGCCATCAATGGCTGCCATAGAGTTAACTGAGAAACTACTACAGTGGAAGATTTTGGTAGCAACTTGTTGGTTCCTTATTTATTTATTTTTTTAAACCTTGACACCTTTTTACACGATATCTCGATTATTGGCATGAGCGTATAGGTAACGTTTTGGGATGCAAAGTATCATGATATATTACCATTTCGATATTTTGTCACACTCCTAGTTCACATCTTTATCCACAATTTTGGACAGACAAAAAAAAAGACTTCAATATTTAAATTTGAAGGAAAGGGAGTGTATATTTAACAAACAGATAGGCAAGTGTTTATTTTTCCAGTCTGTAGAAGATGAATAAAATGGCAGTCAGAAAGCTAAGGCGCGGAAAAAATTGTGGAGCGCAGAGAGCGTAAATTTAATGAACAGGTAGGCAAGTGTTTATTTTTCCAATCTGAAGGCGATGAATAAAATGGCACGCAGAAAGCTAAGGCGCGGAAAAAATTGTAGCGCGCCGCATTTGTCTTTCGTTGTCTATCGGTATGACACTTCAGTTTCATGGAAGATGACGCAAGACGAAATCACCGTACCATATTATTTTACGTTTCATTTCAATAGTGACTCAAACTGTCTAAAAAGAACTGCCTGTTTATTATTTTTTTGGCATCAGGAACAGAAAGACCAGACATTGCCATTTGTATTCGGGGGTGAAGGGTATGAGTCGACTCAAACTCAGTGACAGGACATTAATTTGTTACAGAGGTTTTAGGGGTGACTCAATAAACCTGATATTATGTCAATAAAGACTTTTTTTTTTTAATTATATATGTATACATAGTATATGCTGTATAGTAATAATAATAATAATAAAATGCATTGTATTCCATTAAGGCTGCAGCTATCAAATATTTTAGTAATTGAGTATTCTACTGAAAATTCCATAGATTGAGTAATCAGATAAAACATTTTTTTAGGTAAAAAGCAATTATAAATGTACATGAGAAAACAAGAGATTTCACCTAATATTGAACCATTTTTAGACAATCAGTGTCTTTATTCTAGATGTACATTGTTCAAAACAGCCAACAATTACATCTCAGAAGTGATTAGAAAAAAGAAAAAATTCACTGCTTTCACTCAAAAAACTTAAGATCTCATAAAAAAATCTTATTTCTTACCTAAAAATGTCATTACGCTTGATAACATGTTTTTCCCATGTGTTTCAATTGAATTTCCATTTGTCTCAAGTAGTGATGCACGATAATACATTTTTCAACCGATACCGATAACCGATAATTTCCTCCTCATTCCTACCGATAACCGATAATGTCAAGCCGATAATTTTTAAAAAAGATTTATGTAAAATTTTAAACAAAAGAAAATATTACTGTGCAAAAATATAATTTATTGCTCTTTTTTTTTTCAACATAAAATATGAACAAGTCGTCAGTTCCAACATCTAAATAATGACATTGTCTGACATTGTGTAATGGTAAACTTTTGGCAACAATTACTTACATAGTAAATACCTAAGTTGCACAAAAATGCCTTTAAAAGTAAGCCATTCCTAACATAACATTAATACACTGCAAAACACACTTCCTTAAAACTAGTCAGTTTTAAGTGTAAATCTATTGGCAATAAGTGAAATTATCTGCCATCGCTTCAAGTGTATTTCTCTCAGATTTCTTGGAAGAAAAATAGCTAGCTAAGTTTAAGTGTATTTTGTATGTCCTGATAGGGATTTTGAGTTTTTGCATTGTTCAAAATAAATGTACGATACCTGCTGTATTGTAGCACATTAGGCACTAGTCCTATTTGGTGTTTTATCCATCAATGACTACCGAGCTAAAATTGACAGTTAGCTTTATCATGTTTTTCTTTTACACCATCCTCACTCTACAGCGCTGTGTTTGTGCATCGGAAGTAGTCATAATTAATAGAAACCTAGCCCTCCGCAGGGCTAACGTTGCGTTAGCAAGCTACAGTTACGTTAATCTTATTTATTAGCGCTACATTAACTTTAATTTTACTATGTCCCAGGTGTCGCTCCTCCGCATCGGGGTTAACGAGGGGGCCCTTCGGTGGTGCAGGGCCTAGGCGGGCGGGTCCGGCCTGGGTTTTGGGGGTGGTCATCGGTCACAAGGTCCAGCCTGGGGGTACGGAAAAAAGTAGTCTGGGCAAAACGTCATGCTTAGAGCTGGCAACATTAAACGATTCCTTGAGGCGGAGAAAATTCCTTGATCAATTTTTAAAATCGAGTTACTCGAATTATTCCAGGAATCGTTTCAGCTCTACATTCCATAGAAATGCAGATTCTTAAATTCTACATGCGTGTTTTGCAATTCTAACTTGGTTGTAACAAGATTTTCTCGGACTAACCAGTTCCAATGCTCATAATTTCTGGAAGGCCCAGGCCAGATTGGATTGAACTGGCTGCACATAGAGTGTGATTGTTGTACCTGAATTAGTTTAAAGAACGAAAGTTCATGAACTAGTTCATATTTTATGTGAATGTGAACTCTGTATTTTGGCTTTGAACAAGGGTAGGTAGACGCTAGTATCTGGCAACCAACACTTGCAGGGTGCATGCTTCATCAAAATGCTACACACGCTTGGGGGCGGGAAAAGAAAAAGCATAATGATGCATTGAGGAGTATTATGAGTAGCCCCTGATAACTGGATCGAGCTTTTTTGTATTATTGCAGTGCTTATCGTTAATCAACAATTACCGTAATTTTCGGACTATATGCCGCTACTATTTTCCCTCATTTTGAATCCTCCGTCATATAGTCCAGTGCGGCTTATTTGTTGATTTAATTCAGTTAATAGGTAATACTTTATTTGACAGCTGTATCATAAGACTGCCATAAGACCATCATAATTATGACATGACACTATCATGGTCATTAATGAATGCTTATGACAGATGTCATTTTGTGTCATCCGGCAAATTATGTCACTAACTTCATTTTTGTCCAGCTCAGAACTTTTACATTCATTCAAAAGTGAGATAATTCCTTGATTTCTTCTTTCTTGATTTCTTTTTCTCTGTCTTTTTCTTTTTCTTCCTGTTCGCTGCTTTGTCATAATAAACGAGGTATGTTGAGTGATCACAATGGGAGTATGTCAGACTCTCAATGTGAAACATTAAAACTGTTCAGACTATCCGGGCACTTAGACTTCCATTTTCCGTGTCAAACAGCTGAACAGGACAGGTTTAAAAAAAAAAAAAAAAAGAAAGTCAGAAAATTTGCTGAATGACACAAAATGACATCTGTCATAAGCATTCAATGACCATGACAGTGTCATTTCATAATTATGATGGTCTTATGGCAATGCTCTGTTCTCAGCTTAAGCATTCATTAACGCTAATGGCAGTGTCATGTCATAATTAAGATGGTCTTATGACAGTCTTATGGTGCCACTGTCAAATAAAGTGTTACTAAATACCATAACTAGCAATTAATGAAACAATTGGAACAGTAATTGAAGAAATAATTAGCATATTACATGAATTTTGATTGTTATTTCTAGAGATGTCTGATCACGTCATTTTCAAAGTATCGGAATCGGCAAAAAAATATCAGCCATGCCTTTTTTTAATATATATATATATATATATTTTTTTAATTAAGTCGTTATCTAATTGTATTTAACGTTACAGACATAATATGTTACACTTATCCAGAGTCTTTAGTTTAGGCTTACGGTAGGGTTATCAAATTTATCCCAATAACAGCGGTAATTAATTTTAAAAAAATGTATCACATTAAAATATTTAACACAATTAATGAATGCATGTGCTGAACGACCTACTCACGCATTGTCGCGCTCCATCTGTAATGGCGCTGTTTTGCCAATATAGAGTGCTAAAAGGCAGCGTAAAATGAGTAGAGTGAATTTTGGCAACCTTTAGAGCCTTATTTTAATTAGCTAAAGCCTTACAATCACTCTCCCTATGATTAGAAATATCATGGGAAGCAATGTGGGGAAGCAATGTAACAATTGATCTTTTTCTTAACACCTTGAATTATACCCATTGCAGAGAAGATATATGAATTGGTAGCACTACGCACAGTCGTGGTTTCACTTGTCATGGTTCCACTTCCCATCATGCATTGGGCATGGCCTTCAGTATCATTTACTGAAAGCTCAACAAATACACTAGATGGCAATATTTAGTCACAATATACAAAGTCACAAGTCTTTCTATCCGTGGATCCCTCTCACAGAAAGAATGTTAATAATGTAAATGCCATCTTGAGGATTTGTTGTCATGATAAACAAATACAGTACTTATATACTGTATGTTGAATGTATATATTCATCTGAGTTTTATTCTTTTTTTTCTTAATGCATTGCCAAAATGTATATGATCGGGAAAAATTATCAGGAATGATTGGAAATGAATCGGGAGCAAAAAAAAAAGCAATCGGGATCGTGAAATATCGGGAACGGCAGATACTCATACTAAAACGATCGGGATCGGATCGGGAGCAAAAAACATGATCGGAACAACCTTAGTTATTTCCTTTAGTAGCGCTGCAATGCATGCTAGGAGGCATGTTGGACAACAACAATGTTTACAGCAGGTGGCAGCAGAGGTTGACTGTCTCCTCCAAGGGAGCAGTGATGGCCAAATGAAGCTTCCTGAAGCAATGAAGCTTTGCAGCCAATTAGTTCGAAGCTTCATTGTGGTTCGTATCGTCTTATGGCATCTTATTATGCCGCTGAGAAATACAGTGTTACCGGTTAATACTTTGGTGTAAATATCCCATAATATAGTGAGGACAGCTCCGGCTTATAGTCCAGTGCGGCTTATCTATGAACAAATGCCGTTTTGGTGTCAAACTTGGTAGGTGACGGCTTATAGTCTGGAACGCCTTATAGTCATAAATTACGGTAAACTCTAAATTTATGTTTTCAACCAGTTTTGACCAGTTTAACTCATATGTGTTCAAGCCATCAAAACAATATTGCTCATCTTTGCGTAAAACCACAAGGCACTTCACTGGTCAGTTGAGATGCTGGTCAGTGCTGCTGTCATATGTACTTCCCTGCGTGACTTGCCTTCAATCTTCCCCATGCTTGTGTTTTCCCTGCAAGTTCTGGAGCTTCTCAAAACAAACAGGGGGAGATAAACACATGCTTTGGACAGTGCTCTGCTGGGTAGTGTCAGACAAGCACCAGAGCACATCTCTCTGGCTGTGGCAATACATCACACTTAGGCCAGGGGCCCTGTTATTGGTGATAAACATTTACTGGTGTTCCATGGAGTCTTGGAGTAGAGAAAAGTGTGGTGAAAACTACAGAGTCTCTTGTTTGGATCGGGCTTTTGAAGCGGTGAAGTGGTATAAATTGACGGGAAGTAATGTGCTGATGATTGAGGCAGAGTTCAAATGAAGGCTATGCTTTTAATGTACTGTGGGTCAATCTGATGTCAAAGAAACATATTGTGAGGGAGCCACGATGTCATCACTTTCTGAGACACATCTAATGGGTTAAAAAGTAACCAAATGCATTTATTGGTCTTGTCTCTCTTTCAGTGACCTATCCAACAACCGCATTGGCTGCCTGACTTCAAACATGTTCCAAGGACTGACTAATCTCACTAAATTGTAAGAGGAAGTTAAAATGATGTACAGTACTTGCATTTTCTGTGTCTTGGCAAAACTACCTAGTTCTCTCATTTATCAAATTTGTGCTTGGTTAGGAACTTATCTGGAAACATCATATCAACCTTGGATGCCGGCGTGTTTCAGGAGCTCCCATCCCTTAAACTTGTGTGAGTACTTTTCATCAACCTCACAATATCAAATATCCACTTTACTTTCTGAGGACTTGTTGTAAACGTACAACCATCGATTACGTACCGTATTGGCCCGAATAAAAGACGACCCTGATTATAAGACGACCCCCTTTTTCAAGACTGAAGTTTGAAAAAAGACTTTGAACACCAAATTAATTTTTATACAGAAAATAATCACTGTACATCCGAAACAAATGAATATAACAATATATTTGAGAGAAAAAGCATGTTATTTTGCCTCATTCAAATCTTAATATCTGAACATTTAAATATGTAAACTAAAGTGCAATCACATTCGTAAATGAATGGCTTCTGGTTTTTGAAATGTAAATAAACTAAGGCTGTCAAAATGATCGCGTTAACGGGCGGTAATTAATTTTTTAAATTAATCTCGTTAAAATATTTGACGCATTTAACGCACATGCCCCGCTCAAACAGGTTAAAATGACAGCACAGTGTCATGTCCACTTGTTACTTGTTTTTTGGTGTTTTTTCGCCCTCTGCTGGCGCTGGGGCGCGACTGATTTTATGGGTTTCAGCACCATGAGCATTGTGTGATTATTGACATCAACAATAGTGAGCACTAGTTTATTTTTTGATTGAAAATTTTACAAATTTTATTAAAATGAAAACATTAAGAGGGGTTTTAAAATAAAATTTCTATAACTTGTACTAACATTTATCTTTTAAGAACTAGACGTCTTTCTAACCATGGATCGCTTTAACAGAATCTTAATAATGTTAATGCCCTCTTGTTGATTTATTGTTATAATAAACAAATACAGTACTTATGTACAGTATGTTGAATGTATATATCTGTCTTGTGTCTTATCTTTCCATTCCAACAATAATTTACAGAAAAATATGGCATATTTTATAGATGGTTTGAATTGCGATTAATTACGATTAATTAATTTTATTTTGTAGTAGTTTTGGTTTTTCGTCATGGCAGTTTTTTTTCTCTTCTTTTTTGACAGGAATTTCAACTCTGAATACCTGTCATGTGACTGTGGGCTGCACTGGATCCCAGGCTTCTTTCGCAGCAGCTCAGCCCGACTGGGAGATGAAACCCTGTGTGCTTATCCGAGAAGTCTGAAGGGAAAACCCCTACGAGGACTTCGGGAAAGCCAGTTGAGCTGTGGTGAGAATTTGCTCACTCAAAATCTACCCCGTTCAGTGTAATGAAGGCCCGTCTCAGATGCTATCTTTTCCATCGTACCAGACGGCCCTTTGGACCTGCACACCCTGACGCTGCTGCCCTCTCAGCGTCAGGTGGTCTTCAAAGGGGATCGACTGCCGTTCCACTGTACTGCAGCCATGGTGGACAAAGTCACCGCTTTGCACTGGCACCACAACGGTCACCTAGTGACTTCTGACCCAGAGAACGGTGTCCAGTTGGAGAACAATGTATTGCATGACTGCACCTTTATTACCAGGTAAACTAATCGTCACGAAATGTGCTTTTAGGCCATGATTAACATAAGCGGATTTTAAGGGGGGGCTAGGACCCCCCCCCCCCCGGCGGCCGAAAGGTGTCAATGCATGTAATTGACTTTCCTACATATATAAAAGTTGTAAAGCAATAAAACTGCAACAAAAAATGAATGAAATGAACAAAAAATATATATTTTTATAATGGGTCAAAATTATTTTTCGAACAGATCATGTGACTAGCACCTTAGACGGTCATTTGCTTTGCATATAATTTTCCACAAAAAAAAAAAAAAAAAATTAGAGGAGGGCAATTTTATTTTTCAAATCATTTTTATCTTTGATTAATTTTTTTTTTTTTTTTGATTGAAGCAACCTTTTTGGGGATTGAACGATTTAGACACATATGTCCTACCCATAACATGGCCCAAACACAAAAAGGATTGCTTCGATCAAAAAAATTTTTTTCAATGAAAAATTAAGTGTTCAAATGCAAATTTTTTAATCTTTTCGCATTCAAAAACTTTTTCCATGATTGAAATTTTATGACCCAAACACAAAAAGGATTGCTTCGATCAAAAAAAAAAAACTTTTTCAATGAAAAATTAAGTGTTGAAATGCAAATTTTTCAATCTTTTCGCATTCAAAAACTTTTTCTATGATTGAAATATTTCTTTTTTTGATTGAAGTGATTTTTCTTATTTGAAAATATATATTTTTTTGAAGCAACTTCTTTTTTGATTGAATAATAAAGACAAAAATGTCCTAGCCAAAATGTGGCCCAAACACAAATCAACATTACTTCAATCAAAAAAGTTGCTTCAAACAAAAAAAACTTGACTTTGATTTAAAAAAAAAAAATAAATAAATAAATAAATATATAAAATAAAAATAAATCAAAGACGAATAGCATTCACATGCAATTTTTTTGGTGAGTTTTTTGAGTTTCCAATTTATTTTTGCATTCAAACACTTTTTTTGGGGGATTGAAGCGACTTTTTATTTGGTTGAAAATATATATTGTAATTTAAGCAACTTTTTTTTGATTGAATAATAAAGACACAAGTCTACCTCCATACGGCTCCGCCCAGGGGATACAATTTATAACTGGGGTAACTACATTGGCACGACACCAGCGGGCATACCATATTCAATGAATGACAATCTTGGCGATAAGCATTGCCTAAGCAGCCTGATTTACAATTCCCCTCAAGAATGATGGGAAACAAAAAAACGCTCATTGTCAACTTATTATTATAAATATTCTTGTAAGTTAATTTTATTGCTGACACTGGGGTCATCAACATGTTGTGCCCCCCCCTGCCCCAAAAGTCAAACTCCGCCTATGGTGATTAAAGGTCTTTAACGAAAAAGTGTACTAATACCTGTTGTATTTCGTGTCTGTTTAATATCCAGTGAACTTATTCTATTCAACGTACATGTGGAGGCCAGTGGAGAGTGGGAGTGTGTGGTTACAACCGGGAGGGGAAACACTTCCCGCTCTGTTGAAATAGTAGTGCTAGAGAACAGTGCCTCCTTCTGTCCAGAGGATAAAGTTGTTAACAACCGAGGCGAATTCAGGTAAATTACAGCTGCACATATCCAAGATGAATGTTTAAATGTGTATTGCTCACTCTCATATCGGGTGGAAAACTCCAGGTGGCCAAGAACTCTGGCAGGCATCACCTCTCATCAGTACTGCCTGGAGCTGCGTTACCCTTCTCTGTCTGTAGAAGGTGACATGGAGCAGAAAAAGGCCTCTCGCTTATGTGACCGCTTTGGAAAGTGGCAGGAGGGCAATTACACAAACTGTCACTACACGAATGGCATCACCCGTGTCTTGCATACATTCATCTTGGTCAGTGCCGCCACCACGTGTGTGATGAATGTGTCCTGCATCAAAAACGGCCAACTCTAATGTGTTTTCCAAACATTTATATTGCAGAGTCCCATCAATACATCAAATGCTGTCAGTTTGGCCCACCAAGTCCGCAAATATACTCTGGAGGCGGCAGGCTTCACTGACTCAGTGGATGTGCTCTACGTGGCCCAGATGATGGAGAAGTTCATGGAATATGTCAAACAGCTGCAAGAGGTTGGAAATTTTATTGTAATTCGGCTGTTACAAAGACTGATATTGAGTGGCACATCGACATACGGTCGCTTCGAGATATAAAAATGGACTCGCCATTTGTTTCTACATCCGACGACATGCTCGAAATACGACGATTTATGATAACGCCGCAGTTTGTTTTCCCGTAAGACGGACGCACGGCGGATTTTCTTGTGAGAGAAATCAACATGGGTTCCAAGAATGTTAGTGCAGGTGATGAAAAAAAAAAAGGAAAAAGGTCATGCATACCATTGAAATAAAGATGGAAATGCTAGAAAAATATGAGCGTGGTGTGCGCATCCGTGAATTGGCACAACAATACGGCCGTATAATGTCTACTCTCGACGGTCCTCTTCCGACCTCCGTTCCGTTTATAAATTAAGGTAACAATTATTACTGTGGTAAAATCACCAGCTTTGTCAGGCTTCTAATAATCTATTCCATCAACTTGTGCAACACAACACGCCATGAAAAGTGAAAGTAAAAAGTCCTCTCTCACTCTATCAAGTCAGCCACGCGATGCGTTCAAGTGCAGCACGCAAAACACATTGGCCACATTAGGACCGGATTCCTTACATTATTACAGGTATTATTATTATTACTACTATTTGCTTTGCTCTGTGTAATTGCCATTTGCAATTGCCCCAGCAGTATTTATTAAGGCATTTAGTATAGGTTTTCGGGCTCTGGAACAAATTAATGGAATGATAATGTATTAGGCCCGAGCGTATGACGTGGCACTCGCGAGGTTTCCGCCCCTATCGCCATGTTGGAAGCAGGAAGTTCGGTGTCAGAACTCCGGGAAACATAAACAGTGAGGCATTTCGACTCAGGTCGCTCTTTAAAAATGATTGGAAATTATTGTTCGGTAAAGAATTGCAACAACTGATCGAATAGAAAGGAGAATGTACAGCTCGACGGAACCCCACTGAGTTTCTTCCGGATCCCTACAGGGAGAAAAGGCGAGGGAAACCTCATATCTGAACTTACCAAACGTCGAATAATGGCATGGGTCGCCTCGATCAGAAGGAAGGGCATAACATTTGATTCTCCAGTTACACACATAGCTTGCTCTATGCACTTCCACTCCGGTAGGTTAATTTCGTTTGTCTACGCACATTTCGGTAACTTTATGCCCTAAGTCGGCCTGTTGTTAGCTATAGCTACAGCTAAACAACTAGCATGCATACATGTGCATTGTCTTCATAAGACATAATTCCTGTCGTTTCTAAATGAAAAAGAGGTAACATGTTGCCGTGAGATAGTGGCAAAGAATTTGTACACAGGCTACATTGTCTGCAACAAATCTGTTTTCTAAAACACAGCATTGATTTGTCACTTAACTATCACAACTCAGCACAGCCCAAATTCAGATGTTCGTGACAATGAAAATGTAAACACACATTGCCTACCTTTGCAAGAACGATGATGTTGCCGTTTTCTACGGTCATAATGTGCAGGTCCTGCACCGATCCGCAGCAAAACTGTTCGTAGCTTTGTAGCGATTTGTAGTTTCGGAATTGCTGATGAGTGTAGTAACTTACACCAAACACTAAATACAGCATGATGTCCATTTCGCGTAGTGGTGGAAGCTTGTCGACATCTTTATTCCATTTGTGTTCGGCTTGCTCGTAAGGGTCAACATTGTTCACATCCTTAAGTTTGCTCACATATCTGTCCTTCGCCGTGGAAACAAGTTTGTCTCTGTATCGAACTGGCAAGTTTTCCTTACTTTTTTCCATCTCTGGCATTCGTAATTTGAATTGTATTTGCCGTTAAGTTTAAATGTGCCGTGATGCAGACGTGCTTCCAATATGGTTGCGTTGTCGCAAATCTCGCATGATCCTGTGTTGCTGTGACGTAAACGCTCGAGCCTAATTCTTTATGGGAAAATCCTGCTCGACATTCGACCATTTCGACTTACAAACGAGGTCGTGGAAGAATTAATTTTGTATGTAGAGGTACCACTGTATTTAATTTACTGCACAATCAGAAATGAACATACAGTTGCTGGATTAGTTTGATAATGAGAATAATGATCGACTTATGTAGCGCTTTTTTTCAGGACAATCAAAGACGCATTGTATTGCATTGCATTTTTCATTCAATCCACACTAGGTGGCGATAAGCTACTATTGTAGCCAGAGCTCCGCTGGGGCAACATGACAGAAGTGAGGCAGTCAATTCTGAACATCAGCCCTTCTGACCACCACCAAACGCTCACTCTCGCACTACTTTCGCATAATAGCTCCCAACGTACAGTGGGGAGAACAAGTATTTGATACACTGACAATGGGAAAATCCATTGGCAGTGTATCAAATACTTGTTCTCCCCACTGTATACTAGGAACGTTTAACATTACATCTTACAAAAATCTCTATTTCCTCAAATGTGTTTCCACTTGAGAGTGTCATTTAGGCTAGTACTGCTGTTGCAGGTGAGTGTACAACAATTTGCATATGTGTCTATTCGCTCCAGTTGCCAGAGGTGTTGGTAGAGATGGGCAGTAACCTGATGCAGGTGGATGACCATATCCTTACTCTGGCCCAGAGAGAGAAGCGAGCCTGTAGCTCCATAGTGGGCTCTCTGGAGTCTCTGGCCTGGCCTCAGCTACACAGCCACGCTCAGTACTTCTCTATGGTAGGAACTCTCATCTGAACATTTTTTTATTTTTATTTTTTTTGTTTCATTCTAGCTTTTTTTTTATTTTTATTTTTTTATTAAGACTAGAATCAGTTTCATGCATCATACAAGAATGTATAGTTAAGCATGATTGTTGCAGGTGTCAAGGAACATTGTTATGGAAGCCCACTTAATTCGACCAGCCCACTTCATTGGTATAACCTGCACAGCATATGAGCGCCGTGACATCCCAACAGCCACTGTAGGAATGGAAGTGTCAGACTTCACACATGAACAACAACTTCGTTTTCGTTGCAGCACAGGGTCCCATAACACATCTCTGAACAATTTTCCCCTCAAGGTGAGCTTCGAGCATCATTTGACTTTATTTTCTCCAATTCATTATTCAGCGTTTGTGACTCTCAACATCTAATGCTTGTTTTGTTTTCTTTCTGTAGAATTCAGTAGCTGTGGCCTCTGTGACCCTCCCTGCTACCTTGTTTCCTTCTGATGCGCCTGCAGACTGTAAACTGCAGTTTGTGGCCTTCCGAACCGGAAGCTTTTTCCCTCTGACTGGGAATTCGAGCAACGGTGCAGGGCACTCCCGAAGGCATAACGTCAACACTCCGGTTATCTTTGTGGGACTTGGTGAGGAAGATTGAACTTTACCTTCATTCCTTTAATTCCATCGGGTTTTGAAGAGTTTCAGTTTGTAAAACTAGTCAAACAACCCAGGTTACTTTTGCTTGACACAGAAAAAAGTAGGTTACTTTTGCTTGACACAGAAAAAAGTAGATCCGTTTTCTATACTGTACATCTAAACTGATGGCAATTTTCCTTACATTGGGACTATGTGCATTGAAGAACCACATGACCACTTGCACAATAAGTAAGATCCTATACAAGAGAGCCTCAATGATTTTGCCTTTGCAAAGATGAGTGCTGTTTGTGATGAATCAGTCTGGATATACATAGAATGTGCAGTGGTGAAAAACCAAAAGTGGCAAAAAACTCACAATATGCTGAAGTAGAAGTACAGTGGTATCTCGACATACGATCGTTTCGACACCCGATCTTATCGACAGCCAACGTAAAATTTGACTTGCCCTTTGCTTCTATATCCGACGACATGCTCGAAATACGAGGATTCATGACAGCGCCGCAGTTTCTTTTTTTTTCCCGCAACACGGATGCATAGCGAATTTGCTTGTGAGAAAAATCAACATGGGTTCCAAGAAGGTTAGTGCAAGTGGTAAAAAAAGAAAAGAAAAAGGTGACACTTACCAATGAAATGAAGATGGAAATGATTTTAAAAATATGAGCGTGGTGTGCGCGTCTCTGAACTGGCTCAACAAAACGGCTGTAGAACGATCTCAACGGTATTTTAACCATTAATTTCAGAACCTCTGTAACACAACATGCCTACTGTCTGCCGCAGTTGATGCCAAGTCCCCAACAGAACATAAAAGAAAAAGTAAAATCTCTGCCACACTCTCTATCTCACTGCTAGGTCAGCCAGGCAGTGCATTCAGGTACAGCAGGCAAAACACGTCCGCCAAATTAGAACATGATTTGTTACATTATTATAGGATTATTATTATTATACTGTATGCTGTATTTACATTATTATTATATTATCTGTATTATACTGTATTCCGATTTTTTTTTTTTTTAATAATTTATTTGTTTTGCTATGTGTAATTGCCATTTGTAATACTAACAGCTGCATTATTAAGGATTTAGTGTAGGTTTTCGGGCTGTGGAATTAATTAATGGAAATATAATGTATTCTAATGGAAAAAATCCTGCTCGACATACGACCATTTCAACTTACAAACAAGATCCTGGAACGAATTAACTTCCTATGTAGAGGTACCACTGTACAGATAATTTTGTTTAAGAGTGGTAAAAGTATTGATTCAATTACTTAAAAAGCTACAACTCCACAAATCTACTTCAATACAAAAAGTAAGCATTCATTTTAATCAAAATTTTAAATAGCGCCATAAATAAGGCATACCTTTCCTCTCCAAATATGTTGCATCATTGTTGTGTTGAAAACCAACTATTATTACCATATTATGAAAAATTAAGAAAATTGTACAGATATCTCAGTTCATATATATGGATTAAAGAAAAAAAAATTTTTTTAAATGCTCCGGATATTTAAAAAAAACAAAATACTTGAATGAACAATTTTATTTCTTTGTTTCTATGTATAATACCAATTAATGAATTGTTTTTGTTTTTTTGCTGTGTGATACAGATGGCTGTAGTATGTGGAACCACTCGGAGCCTGTCTGGGTGTCACTCCGCCACTTATCTCCAGGAAGTGATGCTGTGGCGGCCCAGTGGAGTCCAAAGACACTGAACAAACATGGGGGCTGGAGCTCCGAGGGATGCCAGCTGGTCCACAGTGACAGCAGCACCTCCACAATGCGCTGTTCTCTGCTTAGCAATTATGCTGTGTTGCAGGTAGGACGATGATAATTTTACATACATACACAATGTTATACATACATATATCACATCTTAATGAGACCACAATTTCACTTTTTTTGGTATTTGTTATCTAGGAGGTGCCAGACTTCCCCAGTTCTGCATCCATCTCCATCAGGGTTCTCCACCCTGTGGTGTATGCCTGTACTGCACTCCTCCTTCTTTGCCTTTTCACGATCATCATCACTCACATACTACACCACAGGTACTTCATGTTGTGATACGTATATCCAACTGGTACCCAGAGGTGGACTTGCGATCGGGCGTACAGACACACATTATTGAGCCAGTGACGCTATTTAATTTAAAAAAATATAAAAATAAAAAAAAGTTTTGGCCGCGGGTCCGTCGACAGGCGCTGTCCCGACACTCGTGCATGTGTTTGTGTGTGAGTAAAGAGAGTGATTCACGTAAAGAGTGATTAAATTGATTATTAAAGAGAGAAATTAATGAGTAGACAAGACTAATTTACAGTGTTATTTTAGTTTTTCAGTTTGCATGTGCTACAGTTTATAGCAGTTATTTCCACAATGTTTAACATTTATAGATATATATTTGTAGTTATACATTTCCCCACGGTGAAACTAATAATGATTTTTCACATTTTATCTTATTCTAAACTGTTAAACGTGTTTTTAAAAATCACAGCAGCAAAAAATACAACACATTACATAATTGAAATCAATCAATAAAATAGATTATAATAAATTAAAAAACATTCCTCTACGTTTCTCTCTCTATTAGTTCAGCCAGACTGATGAAAAGGAGTGGAGGAGTGAATTAAAAAAAATCTAACTAATTAATTACGGGATTTGTAATTAATTAATTCAATTAATTGCATTTAATGTGTTATGAGCTCCCTAATGAAGGCTTTGAATTATAGGACATTAAAAAACTCTAGTGCATGGCTAACCAATTGAATACAGTAAGAAGAGAAGATTTGAAATCCCAATTTATTATTGCACTACGAACATAGTCGCGATTTTTTTCCCCACCAACCCATATTTTGTCTGTCATTTTAACGGCGTACAGTAAATATCGTACGGGAAAACACTCTACAAGCTACGACACGCTAGCACCAGCCCCGCACAGGTTTTCTTAAGTTTTACGGAGGAAAAAAACAATGCTTCGTCAGGGCTGCCTTGGGCCGCCCAGGACAAAAATGCTAGGGCATTTTTTTAGTTCCAGTCCACCCCTGCTGGTACCTAACATTTTATTAATACACTTGCTTGTGATTTTAATGAAAATAAATGCTATTGATTTGGATTAAATGAACAATTGCACATTTTTATGTTTCATCTTTTTCCCTCAACAGTTCCATCCACATTTCAAGAAAAAGCTGGCACACATTACTGAATACTTGCTTCCACATCGCCATGACAACAGCCATCTATGCAGGAGGCATAAGCCTGACCAGTTACCCAATTGTTTGTCAAGCAGTAAGTGGCTTTACAATTCTATTCTCAAGCATTCTTAATATCAAAATAAAGGCTTCACTCAAAAGTGTTATGCAACAGGTAGGCATCGCCCTGCACTACGCTTCACTGTCAACCCTGCTGTGGATTGGTGTTAGTGCCAGAGTCATCTACAAAGAAGCTATGTGGAGAATGCCACTGGCACCAGATGGAGATTCTTCACTTCCGCCAACTCAACGGCCAATGCTCAGGTCAGAACACGAACTCGCCTTCACCTCCTCTTGTTGCATAAGATTGTTAGGTGTCGATACGGCTTATGTTTTGGACGGATGCAGATGTGCTTGTACCCGACCACCCATGCCGTGCACCATTAAAGGCGACATTGTGCCCAACAACTAAAGTCCCTCTGTTTTTATGAAACCTTGAAGGCTTTTTGAAAGACACAGAAAGCAATAAGACAGGGAGAAGGAGGCGAGATGAATGTAAGAATCCAGCATAACAGGGCAGAGAGGGGTCGCTGTAAATCTAGATGGAAATTCAGGGAGTGCACAGTCTTCCCAAATAAACCCTTGTGTTTCTCCCCTCCTCGCCCTCGTCTTGCCCCTGTGATCCCACAGCGAAGATCATACACGGTGGTGCTACTCCAAACCCTCTTTGTTGCCCACTCGGTTATATGGCACTATTCCGCAATAAATTACAACCTTACTGACCTCTCTCCGCACAGAAAATAAAAGATCACACAGTTCTATTCATGTTACAGCGGGGAACAGATATGGCACTGACTCACACAAGGTCAAACACATGTGTTTTAACTCTCATTCAAGGTTCTATTTGATAGCTGGTGGAGTTCCTCTCATCATTTGTGGGATCACTGCAGCTGTCAATGTCAGCAACTACGGAGACAACAGCCCTTAGTGAGTACTGGATGGTTTCATCCTCAAGCCGACCCCTTGACTTTGTTATTATGTTTAGTGGCAAAGTGAATAATTTTGTGGGAATGGCCAGATTCACAATGAAGTTCTTGTTCTGCTATGACCCCTCATGGATTCTTCACTGCCTTTTGCAGCTGCTGGCTGGTGTGGCGCCCCAGCCTGGGGGCTTTCTTTGTCCCAGCCGGCCTAGCGGTGTTGGTGACCTGGATCTACTTCCTGTGCACTGTGTTCTGCCTCAGACACCGTACTGCCAAAGAATGTATAGGAACCACACCGTCTTCCCCTGCCACCGAGAGCCAGCCTGCGCTAGCAGGAAGCATCAGCCTCCTGTCCACAGACTCAGTTGTGGGTCCTTCAAATTCCAACGTGGCTTTGGACGACCAGTACTCGCTAAAGACACAGTTTTTAATTTTGGTGGCCACCCATTTCCTGTTCGTGGTACTGTGGTGTTGTGGGGCGATGGCAGTGTTCCTGACTGGGCACGTCAGCTTGTTGTTTAGTTCTCTTTATGGAATGGTGGCCATAGCCCTGGGAGTGTTCCTAGTGGTGCACCACTGCTTCCGACGTGTGGATGTGCAGACCTCGTGGTTGCCGTGCTGTCCGGTTCACAGCAACACTCTTCCGGTGTCTACCTATACCTGCACAGCAGGAAGTGGCGCGCAAACCTCTGAGCAAGGATCCCAACTTTTCATGAATTGCCATCAACCCGGAGACTCGCACAACTCTTCATCCACTCGATCATCATCCACTCCGAGTGGCATCAGTAGTGTCGGACCTGGGCCCTGCAAACTCACCAACTTACTGCAGGTGGCGCAAGACACTCAAAGCAATACCTCGAGGGCTGTAGCTGGTATCAACACGGGCACCAGCACTGACAATGTCACAAAGCCATCAAACTATGTTTTCCCCAGCGTTAACTCTTCAGTCCCTGTGCATCCTCAGAGAAGGAAAGTGAATAGCAGGACTAAACAAGGCAATAGCCAGTATCACCATAGGGGTGATGGCAGAGGTCACTACCGTCTCAAAGCTTTAAGGACAGCAGGAGGTGGGGGCAGCCTGGGAGCTTTGGGTCCCACTGGTTTGGAGAACCTCAGCTCATCACACATGGTGCATAAACAAGCCACCAGTGAGAATGGGAGCATCCATCACAGTCTCCCAGAGAGCCACGCAGGCCCGCTGACAAACGGAAAGCATGTCGGTAAGTCGGTGGCCACCAGCCCTTCAGACGGCAGCGATGGGGGCAGTAGCGGCAGCCGAAAACCATACCCTCTCCTCCCCTCTGTGGCCAGCAGAATGGCCATGAATGGCACGCACAGACGATGCATCAGCAGAGACAATTTGAAACTGGCGGCTGCTGCGGAGCGGGAGGCTAAGCGCTGCTCTTACCCTTTAAACAGTATTACCACGACCGTGCCTGGAGCTGCGGCTCCAAATGGCACCCTGAAGAACTCGCTTCTAGAGCTGGACCATGACATGAGTGGCACAGATCAGTCCCAAAATTCTGTGGGAGTGAAGAGCAGTTTGTGGAAGAGCGAAACCACTGTGTAATCTGTACTTGTACATGAACCTCAGTGTTACCTTTACAGCATTTTAAGAGACTATTTTTTCAATGTCTCCTGATTATTGATTAATGTTATATAATTTAAGATTAAAAAAGGGATCCAGGACTTAAAACTGTTACTTTCCAGTGGCAAATAATTTGTTGTAAAATGGTAAAAATTAAGTACAGTAAAAAAAAGGATATGTGTATTTTATTCTAATGGCTATATTGTAAGATTGTGCACATATTGGATTTATGTGGATACGTTTAATGAGAGATTTATCATTTTAGTTTTGATTTTCTATGCATTTCAGAAGACTGTTCATTTTTATAGCATACAGCTTTATGCAATTCCATTCATGATCATGTTTGCTTTATGTACTTTTTGCATGTGTGTGCGAGTGTGTATAAGTGCTTGTACATAATCAGTTGTCAATTAAAAGAATGTGGGATTTCGGCATACCGAATGGATTTTTTTTTTTTTTTTTTTTTTTTTTTTTTTAATCTTTATGGATTCCCCTCAGCACTCCTTGTAATAAAATGTATTATGATTGATATGGAGTGACAGACATCACCTGTTTTTTTGTTGGTTTTTTTTACATTAGCATTTCAGATTCAGAATATTTATTGTCATTGTTACAAAAGCACAACGAAACTTTGTTGGGAGCATGCATACAGCTAAGTTGATAACGTGCAATTTACCAAGGAAGCAATACGAACAGGAACTTGTGCTTACGTTATCAATAATTATGCAGCAACCCGTTGTCATTCCAGAGAATTATTCACCATGTAATAAGATCCATATGTGGATACACATCAAGTAATGACACTTTAATACTTATGTCAAAAGACGTCCTCACTTTAAAATGAATAATTGAAAACTATTTTTGACATTCAATAGTAAGATATTTTTTCAAAAATATGTTTAAACCACTATAGGAAACTCATTTAACTCATTGGCAGCCATCAATGGCACTGAAGGATGAGTATTCACAGCTAGTCCTCTGAGTTTAAATGGATTGGATGTCTATCGTTGTCAAGACAACCCAAGTAAATATGAATTAATTTGTTTATTTATTTATTTATTTATTTATTTAATCAACTTTAGTATTTTATTGGGGGCATAACCAGGGTTTATTTCTGTATTCATTTTAATTTGATTGAATTTGATTTATCATCATGTTATTAATTTAAAAGAATTTTAAAAAATAAAATAATTAATCATAAAAAAACTTAATAAAATACATTAAATTAGCAAAAATAGTCACTTGCCCTAAAAAGGGCCAATGAATGGAAATAAATTTGACTTGAATTTAATATTTAAATAAAATAACTTAAAATGGGCCGATATTTTACCAGGCATTAACACCTAAGAACTTCATGTAATCCTATTCATTTATTTCTGACGTTTTTGTTTAGTAAGCAACAACTGTTGCGGCAAGGGACAACACTTATTTTATTTTATTTTTTAATTTATTATTATTATTTTTAAATTCAGACTTACATGTTTACAAATATCTGCTTCAAAAAACAACTGACAAAAACCGGCAGCTGTACACAGATGTATACAATACTGGTGACATAATAAAATAAAAATCAAAACAATATACAGTTTTACATGTGAAAATGATGTTGAAATTTTAACCAGAGGCTTCAAGGGAAAAAGAAAACATAAGATATTCTCATCAGCTAACAAAACTTATTAGTCACTGGACTTTTTTGTCTTCCAGTGACGTAGGTTTATTTTTTATTTATTTATTTTTAACTTACTAGCTTTAGCTTAGGAAAACTGATTCCCGATCAGCGTTACAGTTCTTTCCTTTAGCCACGCCTCTCCTCATCAGTGCCCAATCGGAGAATCATATGATATATTGACACCCTCCTCAGGCCAATAAGGTGTGAGTTTAGAAAATCAATAGGAATCTGAAACCTGCCTTTAGGGTTTTAACTTTTTGTGACGCTATCAAGCAAGTTGTGTGTGGTATTTTATGAAAACTACTTCAAAGAGTTCTTTATACAGTTTACTTACATTTTATTCCACTGTCGGGTGCGCTGGCAGAGGCTTGAATGTAGCGTAACGAGGAAGAGTGGGACGTTCTTCGATACCAAGCTGAGCTTCCTGAACCGTAGCCAAACTCTGTAACTCTAAACCTCCTGCTATCAGAGAACGTTGAAGGTTAACAACGACACAACCTCGAGGCTTTCTTCCAGAACCACCCGGTGAAGTGTTTGGTCTTGTTTCCTTTGACTACGGCCCAATGTCCCTGGTTGACCAGAGCCAGCAGTCGTTCCCCACCAGCGTGCAGGTAACGGTGCACCAGGCTCGGAACCTTCGCTCCAAGGGAAAGAATGGCACCAGCGACGCCTATGCCATCATCCAGGTGGCCAAAGACAAGTTTTCTACCTCAGTTATTGAGAAGAGTACGGCTCCGGTATGGAAAGAGGAGGCTTCGTTCGGCCTGCCGCTCTTCCACCCGGGGAACGTCGACCGCTGTACTCTGTACATCATAGTCATGCACCGAGTCCAGGCCGGTCTTGACAAGTTCCTGGGCCAAGCCGTCGTCAATTTAGTGGAGCTGCACGAAAACAAGGCTCGACAAAAGCCAGAGTAAGAACTCTTTCTATAATAACATATCTTAACATTGTTTCCTTCGGTGGACATTGTAAGCGTCATTCAACTTGAAAAGATAAAAAATTTCTTTGTGACCAAGCCATAATTTCTCAAAGTTAATTAGCCAAAAACAGAAAAGATTGAATGCCATTCATTTTTTTTCTAGTATTGAAATACCCAAAAATGCATGATGTGACAGGAAATGATTGTTTGTTCAATGTCCCCTTTGATTGGCTGGCGATCTTTCCAAGGTGTAACCTGCCTCTCCCAAAGCAAGCTGGGATAGATTCCAGCTCACCTGTGATTTAAATGGGAAGATTTATAAACAACGGTCGTATTTAAACATTGTGTTTGTGTGGGATTGCACAACCAACAATGTCTTTTTATCTGTTTATTTATTTATTTATTTTTTGTAACAATGCGGAAAATGTGAACTCCATCCACAACCTTATTGACTGCCAATAACTGACGCGTTAAAGTGCGTATGACAGCTAAAATCATGTTTATCTAACATTTTATGCTCCTGAATGAAATGGACCGCTGTGGAAGCGATCGATAAACTTGTTCAGTTTTTTTGAATCCCACGCCATGAAAATGAGCTACTTCCTGGATTGACAAGGATTCCGAATGTGAAGTAAGCGGGATAGTCATCTTCAGTATACATCCAATTCTACAGTATGCAGAACGATTGCGGATTCAGTTGATTTTTCAGATTAATTTGTCTATTTTTCGCATCACGCCAGCCAAATGTGCAGGAGAAAAAATTTGCTGCACCAGGAAGAGGCGTATGAGCCTTTTTGGGTTTTAAAAGTTCCCGTTCACCCCGAGATTGATTCTGACATCTGTGGGACCATTAGATTTATGAGGAAATGTGTAAGCATCGTGTTTTGTATTATGTAAAATACTGGGATCATAGCACACGTTTTAATACGGAAGCGGCATGCATTTTGTGGCCTGCCATCGGCGGCTTGTCGCCCCCTCGGTCCTCTTTGCGTAACCACTGAGAATGCGCTTTCCTCGGCTTGGCCACGAGCAGCTCCGTGCTCTGATGTCGGCCGAGAATGGGCTATTTTCGGCGTTCATTCCCGGCGACAAGCATTGCCAGCCCCCCGTGCCCCCAATGGAACGGCAAGCTGTATTTTGCTCGCCCGGTCCTCTTCGCATGCCCGCTGACGAGCCCTGGCAGCCCACTGTGGCCCCAGTACAACGACGGGTTGGCTGACCCAGTTCGATCGGACCTCCTCGCGAGCCCACAGAATGTGCTTTCCTCGGCTTGGCCATGCGCAGCTCTGTGCTGCGATATCAGCCATTTGTTTCCCCACCGAGAATGGGCTATTTTCGGCGTTTATTCCCGGCGACAAGCGCTGCCAGCCCGCTGTTGTTTACACTCTTTCCTCCGTCTCGGAAGCCGGGGCAGGCAGGGAAATGACAAAAGCCGGTGGTATAAAATATAGTTCGGGAGGTGCAAGAAGTGGGCAGTTTTGACCATTATGGAGTAATTTTGCCATGTTGTACTGAATAAAAACATTTTTAATATTTCATATTCCATTTAGCACAAGCCTGTTATTTGTCATGACCCTACCATTTATTTAGCAATTGGGGAAAAATACTTCGATAAAAAGAATATCCTGTAAAAATATTGGAGAGATTGAAACAATGACATTTGCTGCTCTCTTCGTCGCATTTTCCTCGTTATGAATAATTCCCCCTCAATGGGCTGAAGTCTAAATCGGATGAAACCATTCTCCTGCTGACGTCATCCCCCTGTTGGGGACGCTAGAGCCCTATAGTGGTAGGCGTGGCTAAACCACAAATTTAAAGACTAATTTCTCGTCGTCTGCATCATCTGTATATAGTCGAATCGTCTCAAAGTATGATTCTAATTAGAGGTGCACGATAATTATCGGTCCGATAATAGGAATTATGACGTCATCCCAATAACTCCGATAACATATCATCGGCCCTATTGATAATATTTTTGGCGTGGTGTCAGATTGGGATTTGTGCGTTTGTTTCCACTCCTGTTTTTCCAGTATGCAAAGTTTTGTTACTGTCTTTGTTTTGTTCATTATAATAACGTTCATGTCATCATGAAAATTCTGGTTCAGTCAAAGGCAAATCTAAGCTGAATCAACCAATAGTATTTTTGACCTACAGGTGTTCAAAAACTCGGGTGAATATACATTGAAAAATTATATATATATTATCAGTTATCGTATCGGTATCGGCCTTGAGGAGCAGGAAGTTATCGGTATCGGTTTCAAAAAATGGATATCATGCACCCCTAATTCTAATTCACATAATGATAGACCAGGTTTGGACTGATTTGCCCTCAGTTTACAGGCTTTATTCCATTTCCTTCAATCGCTAGTCCTTTTTCTAATGGGAGAAGAAATCTGTTTGCTCAGTGGAAGGCTGACTGGCAGTTGGTATGAGGAACTATAACAGACCTGCAGACAGTGGAATTGCCTAGATAGTTTTAAAATAATGCGTGATTTTACGTCATGAAAATAGTATGTGATGCAAGGATGTGACGATAAAATGAGAATGTAAACATGAGAACAAAAAAGGAAGTGTGTGAAATGAAACTAGTTTCTTTTTATTTACCAACGTGAAAATCTACAGCAAAAGGCAAAATTGTTTGTAGTAAATTTGAATCTGGGAGAAATACAGAGATTCACTTAGATGTTAGCTTGCTAGGTTTGGAATTGTTAAAAAATGGCTTTATAATGAAATTCCGAAGTGTTCAGTGAATGCACCTGTGGGGTTCGGTACATTTAGTAAGGTTAAGAACCAATGGGTTAGATGATGTGCTGCAGACCCACCCTAAAATCAATGTCTGACATTGCTGCTGTCATGTCCACACATTCCTCAGAGCCATTAACTCAATGCCGTGTAAGCTCACACCCTGATGTCTTGAGAGACAGTGGTAAATGAAGCTTGGGTGTAACATTTAGACTGATACCATCTTAGGCTACGTCTACACTAGGAAGGATAATGGCTTTAAATGTGTAATTTGTTAGACTATGCACCATTTCGGTTGCACTAATGTGCCTCTTATTTATCCAAGAACTCACACGAATAAGTTAGCCGGCTAATATTAACCGCCGCTTAATATAGATGAGTGTCTATATTAACAACGATCGAGTACTAAAGAAGTGACGTCATGGACCGTGACATCGCCATTTTGACTGCGGCATGACGGCATTGTGAACAATGCAGACGGACGATCAAGATGTGGTATTCTTGCTTCTCTTTTTTGCCCCACAGTCATTGTTTACAGTTTATATTCTAGAGTGTAGAACAGTTGTCAAGAACCTATGTCATTTGTCATTTGTGGCTGTTTTGATTAGTGCATCTGCCTTTCTGCCAACCCGGAATTTTAAATGGGGTACCGGCTGGTTTGCTTGACTTGAACAAGCTGTGATGAGCTGATAATGCATTCGCACATTTTTCTTGAACCTTAAAACGTATGTAGAAATAATATGCTTCAATTTAGTGCCAATTGCTGGTCCTCCATCATGGATTACACAGAGATGTGCGTTTTATTACAGAACAAATTGGCGTATATAAAAATGCGTACGGGCAAATTAATCAACGAAAAGTGAACTGCGTGGTACCCCCAGTCACAGAGGCGTGCTAACAGTTTTTTTCATGACATTTCCACCTGTCAAAACAGTCGCCACTTCCAGTATTGCCACTGTTATGCACAAGCACTCCTGGTTGCGGTTTCCACTTCCACACTATTTGTTTCCATTTGTCATCTTCCAATTGTCCAATCACAATTTTGCGGGTGCTCATAAAAGGAGTACGTTTATTAAGGTGCGTTTATAGTGGAAGATAAAGATTTTTGACATTGGGCGTAATCTTCGAGTTATCAAGGGTTTAGTTAGTTGGTGGAGTTGATTTCAACCAAATCTGTTTTGTTTGCAAGTTATTTGTTAGTTTCAGGGCTCCGGAGTGGCTATGGTAGCGCGAGTCAATGGCACCATTATAGCATGCCAATAAAAAAAAACGATACAGATCTACGAACAGATTCAACATCGTCAAAAAATTCAAAACACAAATCATGGTTTCAGACCACCCATCTGGCCAAAACAATGTCACACCAAACTGCCGTAATTCTTTTCATTCTGCAGGACTATTTTTTTTTTAGATGCGTAATACGACCCCAATAAAGAGGAGTGCTTCAGTCACTCATTCTCATGTTGCATTCGAGGAAGGCGGGAAGTCGGACTTATCCCACTCGGAGGGTACCAGTTGCGACCTTAAAGCATCCGAAGCGAATGTAAACAGCAAAGATGGCACATCGCCACAAATTGTTTTTTATTTTGGCCTTGAAACGACAGTTTGACCTCCCGCAAACCTGACTTCTCATAATCGATCAAATAGACTAGGCGTACTAATGATATTTTTCCAGATCAGACGTTGGAAACTTTGACTTCTCTCCTTCCTCGAATGCAGCATCAGTCTGCTAAGTTAACTGACAGCCGGAGAAATAGTGAAATGTGCATTTAGAGGCTGTAGAAACATACAGGAGAAATGGCAAAGGAAAGTTTCCACAAATTCCCTTTAAAGAACGAGGAAAAATATCAACTGGTCACTTGCTGCTGGCGACGACATAAAAAAAATCAGCGGTGGAAAAAAAAACCCCGATGTGATATCACTCCGCCCTGCTCCTCTGCAGAGCTTCTGGATTACAAATGTTACTGTTCATACTGCAATTATTGACATGCAGTGGTAAGTTTTAATAACTTTACCTTGAAAACATAGCCAACACTTTTGATTGCATGGGTCATCGATGATTTTCATAAGTGCATACAGTAGGGAGAACAAGTATTTGATACACTGACGATTTTGCTGGTTTTCCCACTTGCAAGCCATGTAGAGGTCTGTAATTTGTATCATAAGTTCTCTTCAACTGTGAGGGACGGAATCTAATACAAAAATCCAGAAAATCACATTGTATAATTTTTAAATAATAAATTTGCATTTAACTGCATGAAATAAGTATTTGATACATTACCAACTAGTAAATATTTCGGCTCTTAGTTCTTTTTTAAGAACCCCTCCTGTTCTCCACTCATTACCGGAAGTAACCGCACCTGTTTGAACTTGTTACATGTATAAAAGACACCTGTTCACATGCTCAAACAAACAAACTCCAACCTCTCCACAATGGCCAAAACCAAAGAGCTGTGTAAGGACATCAGGGATAAAATAATAGACCTGCACATGGCTGGGATGGGCTACAGGAAAATAAGCAAGCAGCTTGGTGAGAAGGTAACAATTGTTGGAACGATTATTAGAAAATGGAAGAAGTTCAAGTTGACGGTCAATCTGCCTCGTTCTGGGGCTCCATGCAAGATCTTACCTCGTAGGGCATCACTGATCATGAGGAAGGTGAGGGATCAGCCCAGAACTACACGGCAGGACCTGGTCAATGACCTGAAGAGAGCTGGAACCACAGTCTCGAAGAAAACCATCGGAAACCAATTACGCTGTCATAGATTAAAATCCTACAGCGCACGCAAGGTCCCGCTGCTGAAGCCAGTGCATGTCCAGACACGTCTGAAGTTTGGCACTGACCATCTGGATGATCCAGAGGAGCAATGGGAGAAGGTCATGTGGTCGGATGAGACCAAAATGGACCTTTTTGGTCTAAACTCGGCTCGTTGTGTTTGGAGGAAAAAGAAGGATGAGTACAACCCCATGAAATACCATCCCAACCGTGAAACATGGAGGAGGAAACGTCATTTTTTTGGGGCTGCTTCTCTGCCAAGGCTACAGGACGACTGCACCGTAATGAGGGAAGGATGGATGGGGCTATGTATCGCCAGATCTTGGCTGACGACCTCCTTCCTTCAGTGACAGCCCTGAAGATGGGTCGTGGCTGGGTCTTCCAGCATGACAACGACCCAAAGCACACAGCCAAGGCAACTAAAGAGTGGCTCCGTAAGAAGCATCTTAAGGTCCTGGAGTCGCCTAGCCAGTCACCAGATCTAAACCCGATAGAAAATCTATGGAGGGAGCTGAAAGTCCGTGTTGCCCGGCAGCAGCCCCGAAACCTGAAGGCTCTGGAGAAGATCTGCATGGAGGAGTGGGCCAAAATCCCCGCTGCAGTGTGTGCAAACCTTGTCAAGGACTATAGGAAACGTTTGGTATCTGTAATAGCAAACAAAGGTTTCTGTACCAAATATTAAATTCGATTTTTGTGATGTATCAAATACTTATTTCATGCAATTAAATGCAAATTTATTATTTAAAAATCATACAACATGATTTTCTGTTTTTTTGTATTAGAATGTGTCCCTCACAGTTGAAGTGAACTTATGATACAAATTACAGACCTCTACATGCTTTGCAAGTGGGAAAACCAGCAAAATCGGCAGTGTATCAAATACTTGTTCTCCCCACTGTATGTTGATTTTTATTGGCATGCGATAATGGTGCCATTGACTCACGCTAGCTTAGCCCCTCCGGAGCCCTGAAACAAACAACTTGCAAATGAAACGGAATTTGTTGAAATCAACTCCATCAACTAACTAAACCCCTGCTAACTCGAAGATTAAGCCTAACGTCAAAAATCCTGAACTTCCGCTTTAAACGCACCTTAAACGTACTGCAGAAAGGTATAAAAATAGTCGGCAAAATACCACGGAGAAAATGATCTGTCCTTGTGTAGACATGGCCTTAATGAAGCTATAAGCATAAAGGCTAAATGTAGAGAGAGAAGCACTCTATGTGACCTTAATTTTGAAATGAGCATTTTGAAAGGTTAGGTTACTGCACTCATGCCTTTCTTATCTTTGTGTTTGCGCAGACCTTTTCACGCTTTGTTGAGAAAGCTCAGTCCTTGCTCCCTCCCTAGTCATGGCTGAATGATTCTTCTCTTTTTGAATGCTGCTCTTGCCTTGTTTTGATGTGGGTCGTGCTACCTGATCTTGTCACCTTGAGGCTGACTGTGTGAGGTTGCTCCACTACTTCTGTGACTTACAAATGCAGGGTCAGTGTGTAAATAATAGCTAGTCCAGATTAAATATATTTAATTTACCGTTTATAATCTATTACTTTTATGATAAGATTAAGAAAAGGGACTGTTTTATTTTGATTTTATCATTATTATTATTCCATTGGGCAAATATGTTGGTTTTAGAAAAGGAGACGAAATGGTATTTCTAATTGTCACCTCATCAATCTCAACAATAAACTCTCACTTTGATGAACATACAACCCCTAGCTAAAAGTATGGAATAACCAGTCTCGGACGAGTACTCACTCAGACATTTTCTCATGTATAACAAACTTGGGTAAAAAGCTTGAAAAAATAATGAATTAGTTCAAAGGTGCAACTCCTTGGCATTCAGAAACACTAACAGAAATGAATAAAAAAAACATTTTGGTGGTCAGTAAATCTTACTTTTATAGAGCAAGTGCAGGGAAATAGATATAGAATCACTCCATTCTGAAGAAAAAAAATATGTAATCACTCCATTTTGAATAGAAAATACAGACACACCTAGTCATTTTCCTTTCCTTAATTGGGCCCCTGCCTCAGATTAGATCTGCTCGTTAGTCAGCAGTTAAAAACAGGGCAGTTATCACACCTTGGGGGGCTGCTGGACCAAGTGGATTCACAAGAATCATGGCTCCAACAAGAGATGTCCCCTGAGACCAAGGAGAGGATTATCAAACTTCTTGAAGAAGGTAAAGCTAAACGTATGGTTGCCAAAGATGTGGGCTGTTCACAGTCAGCTGTATGACAAATCTGGACCAAGTACAAACAGCATGGCAATGTTGTTAAAGTTAAGCGTACTCGTCGACCGAGAAAGACATCCAAATGCCATGACAAACAACTAAAGGCCATATGTCTTGTAAACAGAAGATGTACAACAAGACAAATGAAGAAGAAATGGGAGGAAGCTGGAGTCAAGGTATGTGACAGAACTGTGCAAAATATCCTAAAGGAAATGGGATTTTCATACAGGAAAGCTAAAGGAAACCACCATTGACACGTAAACAGAAAAGAACAAGACTGCAATGGGTTAGGGAGAGGCAATCATGCACTGTGAATGACTGGATGAAGGTTATTTTCAGTAATGAGTCAAAAATCTGCATTGGACAAGGTGATGATGCTGGAACTTTTGTTTGGTGCCGTTCCAGTGAGATTTACAAAGATGACCGCCTGAAGAAAACATCAAAATTCCCTCAGTCCTTGATGATATGGGGATGCATGTCAGGCAAAGGCACTGGGGAGATGGCTGTGGTTAAATCCTCAATAAATGCACAAGTTTACATTGAAATTTTAGACAGCTTTCTTATCCTTTCAATTGAAAATATTTTTGGGGATAATGAAATCATTTTCCAAGATGACAATGCATCATGCCACAGAGCTATAACTGTTAAAGCATTCCTTTGAGAAAGACTCTTCCAGTCAATGTCATGACCTGCGAATAGCCCAGATCTCAACCCTATTGAAAACCTGTGGTGGGAAAAAAATGGTCCATAGCAATGCTCCGATCTGCAAGGATGATCTGGCAACTGCAATCAAAGAGAGTTGGCACCAAATTGATGAAGAATACTGTTTGTCACTCATCAGGTCCATGCCTCAGAGACTGCAAGCTGTCATAAAAGCCAGAGGTGGTGCAACTAAATACTAGAGATGTTTTGATTGTTATTTCTTTGTTTGTTTCTCATGATTCCATATATTTTTCCTCAGAATGGAGTGATTCTATATTTCCCTGCACTTGCTCTACAAAGTAACATTTACCGGCCACCACAATGTTTTTATTCATTTGTTTTAGTGTTTCTGAATGCTAAAGAGTTGCAGTTTTGAACTAATTCATTATTTTTTCAAGCTTTTTATCTGAGTTTGTTCTACATAATAAAATGTCTGAGTGAGTGCTCGTCCGAGACTGGTGATTCCATACTTTTTGCTAGGTGGTTGTATATTTAACTAATCTATAAGTGTAGACAAACTGAACTTAATACAACTATATATGAATTTGGTTCATCGTTAGGCGCCACAAAACAATATATCCAATGGTTTCTAGGTGGAACCTGACTTACAGGAACGACAAGCGCATGCAGCAAGATCGGTGTGTTAATGAACAGCCCGTCTGTCAGGTGATGTAACAATTCATTGTGTCTTTAAACCAACTAAATGACACGCAATAGTGACGCACGGATGACGCTAGGAAGTAACTGAAGACTAGTTCCTGATAAGCTTGACAAAAGTTGTCTTCATATACATTGTGGAAAGGGGCTTAGTTCTTGGCCATTTCCTTCATAGGCCTTGAACAGCTAGACTGAATTAGATTGGGTGGAGTGACATTGTTACATTGAGTTTTTAATACAGGAAAATTGTTTTTTTTAAATCTTATTAAAAACAGAATCCATCTCAATTGCTATTTTCAATCATACTTAATGAAGTTTCCTATAAGTGAATGCAAACTATATTTATAGTTGCAAGACATGTTAGAAAGCCTTGTTTGACTTGGCCGCATCCACAGGGCACCAGATGAGAGACTCACTCCTTCATGACCTCGTCAAAGGAATGTTGATTTGTTCCCAAGCTTGGCTCCTGCCTGTTATAAAGAGCACCACTAGAGGTCTCACTGACAGTAAATTGACAGATAGAGTAGACTTCGCATGAACTGCAACGCCATAAATTCATAGGCAGTTCTATATATATTTGTCCAATGATCACTTTAAAGGGGTTTTTAAAAAAAATATGCAGTGAGTTTCATGCACAGGGACACCAAATAACAGCAGAAAAACATGGTCCAGTTACAAACAGTGAAGCAATTTTATTATGTCCAATAATAAGCAAACAACAACTGTGTGCTAAATAGAGCGTTATCAGTTACAGAAGTTGTTGAACAATGCTAATATCAGTTACAGAAGTTGTTGAACAATGCTAACAGTGCTGTGTTGTAACGTTTGTTAGAACAGTTTGTCTTCTGGGAAAAAAAGTGTGCTATGGAACACAAGATTGCCTCATTAAAGCATCATGGCAAGGGATAATATTAAGAAAAACATTGTTTTGTTTTTTAAGCCAATCCTTCCAGATATGTGTTCACATGATAAAGGTCATTGGCACAAAGATTTTTTAATGTTAAGTCCTTTTAATTTATTGATGACTTTCAGCATTATTACAAATTCATGCAATTGAAATTCCTTCGGTTTAGTGAGGGTTATACACGCTCCTAGGTATGACTGGAATTGCATCAATATTTAGTGCAATATATCTAAACTATTTACAAAGAAGTAGTAATATTTGCTTGAGCCTTAAACAATTAAACAAAATCACAAAAGCTCAAAAAGCATCAACCTTTCTCATGTTTGAAAAGTATACAATTAGAACAATTGCTGATCCTTAGCAACAGAGATAACACAAGTGGGAAGTCTTTATCCACCCATAATTACTGTGCTTGATTTGTATTTCACGTTGTGCTTAGTGGTCACAATATGCACCTGCCAGTATCAACAGCTGCCTCAATGAATCTGCTTGCATTAAAACTGTTCTCCTTTAGAACATAAAGGGCTTATAGCATCAAACGGGTGCGTTTTTGACTAAGTGGCTCATCTCATGTATTTTTTTTCTCCTTAGGAAAATAAAACTGTCAGTCTTCATCAAGAATGTTATCATTTATTATTGATTAATGTGGTAAAATAATACAACTGGGAAAAAATATCATTTGGCAAAATATCGCGACCATTTATGTCACAATCTGAATACCGTATTGAATGCATCACGCAGGAGCGAGAGTTAAGAGCGAGCATGCTCAGCTTTTATGAGCAGTCACCGAGTTGTGATTGAAATAAATCTTTAGAAAACAACAAAAGCCTGACATCCTTACTTGGGATGTTATAATTGATGCTCAGGTGCGCTCTCACCACTTGGAAAATAACAAACAGAAACATATGGTGTGGCACTGCGTATATTTCCTGGAGGCCACAACTAGGAGTGCTTGTGCATAACAGTAGCAATCCTGGAAGTGGCGACAGTTTTGACAGGTGGAAATGTCATGAAAAAAAATGATCGCGCGCCTCTGGGACTGGAGGCACCACGCAGGTCTCTTTTCAGGGTTTAATTTTACTCTACACATTTTTATATACTCATGTCCGGTCAGCATTGAGTTGGGAGGGGCCTGCCCCGCAGCTGGCTGATCGGAGACTTAACACAGGAGACGAGCTCAGTAAAAAATGCTAATCTCTGCGTCATCTGCGATGGGAGGACCACAAATGGGCACTGAATTGAAGCAATTGAAGCAAGAAAAATGTGTGGGGGGGGAGAGAAGCAGGAATGCCACGTTGTAATCGTCCACCTCCAATATTTACTATGCCGTCATGCCACAATAAAAATGGCGACGGCGTGACGTCACTTCCCTAGTATCTGATTGTTGTACGGACACACTAGTCTATATTAAGTGGCGGGTAATATTAGCTGGCTCTTTGTAAATTCTTGCATGGATGAGAGGCAGATTAGTGTAGCCAACATGCCGTATAGTTAATACTAATAACTAGGGCTGTCAAAATTATCGCGTTAACGGGCGTTAATTAATTTTTTAAATTAATCACGTTAAAATATTTGACGCAATTAACGCAGATGTCCCGCTCAGACAGATTTAAATGACTGTTCAGTGAAAAGCTCACTTGTTGTTATGGAGTTTTGCCGCCCTCTGCTGGCGCTTGGGTGAATGACCATCTCGCATATTGCCTCAGATTACACAATGAGGCCGTTTATGGGCATTAAGAGTGACGAGAATGCCACCGGCCGCTTGGGGGCAGCGCCGTTCCATACTCATGTTATTTCTTCAAAACGTGGGAGAATTAGTAGTTGTGAGACGTTTATGCTGTATTCACAATGCAACGCAAATTGCTATTTGTGCTCCACACATATTTCGGTAAGTTTTCTTTCTTTTAGTGGCAATTATGTGTCTCTTGTTGTATTTTGGGTAAGATATGTACAGACATATTTAATACAGTAAAGGCGAGTGGACACAGGCGTTCTTTGGACCGCGCCGTTTATTGGCAACTCCTTCACAACAAACATACAGTGGGGAGAACAAGTATTTGATACACTGCCAATGGGAAAACCCATTGGCAGTGTATCAAATACTTGCTCTCCCCAATGTAAGTATCGTTTAGTGAAAGCACAACAAAAATAATAATCCTGTCTCTCCAAAAAAAAAAAAAAAAAAAAAATTCACAAAAAGAAAAGCACTTCAGTCTATAGTAATGAGGCCCTATTCTTAAACAACAATGCAAAATGAACTGGCATTCCATATCAAAATAGCTATGCAAAATACACGTAAAACTTTGGTCACTCTATTTTTATTATTGTTATTTTTATTCTTATTCTTATTATATTAACTCTACTTTTGATTGAAAATTTTACAAATTTTATTAAAACGAAAACATGAAGAGGGGTTTTAATATAAAATTACTATAACTTGTAACTATAACATTTATCGTTTAAGAACAAGTCTTTCTATCCTTGGATCACTTTAACAGAAAGAATGTTAATGCCATTTGTGGATTTATTGTTACAATAAACAAATACAGTACTTATGTACAGTATGTTGTATGTATATATCCGTCGTGTGTCTTATCTTTCCATTCCAACAATAATTTACATAAAAATATGGCATATTTTAGAGATGGTTTGAATTGCGATTAATTGCGATTAATTACGATTAATTAATTTTTAAGCTGTAATTAACTCGATTAAAAATTTTAATCGTTTGACAGCCATACTAATAACTAATTACACGTTTAAGGTAATTATTAGTTCATTATTAATTATCCCTCCTAGTGTAAATGTAGCCTGAGTGACAAGTCATTGTGTGTAAATGTTCTCACCAGCATGAGCGGATTTGAGTGAACTGACTCAATGAAGCATTTAATAAAGACAAGTATTTTTCTATTATTCTTGTTTAAAAATATTTCAGTGGGACAGTAACATGTTTAAAACTTTTTTTTTTTTTTTAATACAACTTTTTTTCAGTATCAGATGCTGCAACCGTCAATGTACTTTTCTATGTAAACAAAGAATAAATATCAAATGGCATCTAGTTTAAATTGAGATACATGCCTCTGTGTTTTTATACATTTTAAAAGGTAAAATGTTGCCATAGTTGAAGTATCGCAATACGTATCGCATCATCGCACAGGTATCGGGATACAGATCTGATTGTGACAAAAGCAGATTGTCCCAGCCCTATAAAATACAATGCCATCAAGCTGTGCAACCATCCACAGCTTCTCACGAAACAATGCCCCCTCCAACCATATAAACAGCCTTTAATTTGTAAAAGCAAACACTTGGGAATCATGTTCATTCACTTGTTCAGTCGGCTAATTTTTTATGTGGTCATTGATTCAAAAAATTGGGTTAAATTCGGCGCACCAGCCCCACCAACCCCACTTTACAAAACTACCGTTTCCCCATTCCAGTCAATTCAATTAGCCTTTAACTTTGTATATATCATATTTACTTAAACATCTGAAAATATGTCAAAATAGACCTTATTTCATGGATCTTAAAACCACTAAACTTTGAGCACCATTTCAGTCATGTGCAAACGGAGTGTTGCATTCATGTGTCTGGAAATTTCAGCACTTACATGAAAATGCAAGTGGGCTGATTTTAAAAAATATTTTAAAAATATACTGTATATATCCATTAATTATGAATTACTATGCTGTAGATGGTAACAGTGCTTTATTTTTCCAGTATTGATACAATCAAGTTGGTGGAGCGAATAAATACTTTGGTACAAAGAAAAATCTGTTTTGAAGGATGGTTTTAGGGGGTGAGTGTACTGTAATATACAAGACTGTGTTTTATACTTGAGAAATTAGAGTAATATTACTTACACTCTTACTGGCCTCAACTTACAGTTTGATGATCATGACATTGGGCTTATCATGTTATGTTTATTTTTAATACTCTGCATCGAACTAACTTGCAACCAATTGGCCTTTTTCCTTTTTTTAAAATCCTGAATAATGTAAAAACAAAATTAATGTATTGCAGTGTTTGATAGTACTGCCGACTTCTGATTCATCTTTGTCATCATCAGTTGGTTCCCATTGGTGAACAAGAGTGGAAAGGCGGACAAGGTGCGAGGCGATGTACTGCTGGGCATCACCTTCCTGCGGAACAATATATCAGCTAGTATGGTGGACCTTTCTATTCAGGACAAGCCTAAGTCCCGCATGTCCAAGTTGAAAGATAAAGTGCGTTTGAAGAAAAAAGACAGCTTCTCTGACTCTGGCTCAGCTATGAGCCATGTCCTGACAGACAGCGACGGAGACCGCGATTCACTCTCCTCCAATCAAACTCAAGGAGAGAAAAAAAAATCAAAGCTCAAGAACCTCTTTGCACCCAAATCCAACTTGCACAGGAATTCCTCCCAGTCCATGTCTACTCTAGGGACTCTTCCGAGCAAGAATTCTTCTCTTAGTGGGAGCCGCTCATCTGGCATCAACGTAGAAACCCCTGAAGGTAAATGTGTAGAAGTTGTTCACTTCTTAAAGAGTATTACAACACCTGGGGAAATGCTAATATTCAATCATTTATCCATAAACGCATGCCTTTTGGATTCATATCATGCCACTTCGTGTAATTACACACATCGCAGCACCAAGAAAATGATAGAAATTTGGATCGATTGTCAAACTAAAACGACCGGTGCCCGAGATCCCGGAAATCTAGTTTATTGTGTGCGTGACGTCACAACTAGGAAACACCCGGCCGGTTCAGTGCTTGGTACTGAATGGCGGTGATGATGGCGGACAATTTTGTTTCTAGTTGCAGCCACGAATCTGACGTAACGAACGTTCTTCTAATGGTGACGAGGAGAGTTATGAACCTTTCTTTGTTGTTTTGGGTTATCAATTTGAGCCCAAACGAAAGCCAATGCAGCCTAATGAAACGATCATTGAGGGGAGCAATCACACTGATGAAACACCGGCAACAGATCATGTGGGAAACACCGAATGGTTTGTTTTGCATTTTTTTGTGAAGCTGATACACCGTGACCTCAAAATAAAGTAATGTATAGAATAATTATCATTTAATGTGCTATCATAGGCTTTCGCTTTGCCAACAGACACAAATATGAATGGGATTAGAGGATTTGTTGTATATATTTTACGAGCGATCATTTATACATGTGTCCAGTCCTATATCCAATGCGTGATATGTTTTTTATTATAAAAGAGTACTCACTCCCGCCATTTCGAGCTTGGCTGCTCCCCTCCTATGCTTAGCCTGGGGTGGTGGCGTGGTCTCATCAGTGCCAGTCATCGTCCTCTTTCTTGATATCCTGGGACATTAGGTGGCTGCACGTGTATGGTGGGCACCACATCTGCTTTCAGCAGCAATTTTTTAGCAAAACCTAATTTCATTAGTCCATAGTTGGAATAACTTTCAGGTGTAAAATGCGCACCACATAAAACCGTGCCGGAGGCTGGGTCTGCAAAATTAGCCCTCATTGCACAGACGAACTTTACTCATTGTCTGCGTTGTTCAGCTCTTTTTCTCGTGTTCGGGAACTCATGGGTACTAAACTGTGACAAATGGCTATTTGTACACCACATAGCATGACAGGTTTGAACCATTTTAGCGATTTTTTTTTTTTTTTTTTTAATTAAACACGAACGCGACTCTCTCGTCGATAAACAACGATGGCACCTGCCTCGACCTTTTGTTTCCTGGCTGTGACGTCAAAGCCCCATTCGGCTGTTTCCGGAATACTTTCGGAAATGTTAGTAATTTTCGATCTATTTTCGATAATTGCTCATGAATGTGATTTATTTTTTTATCTTTATTAATATTTGTTCTTACCACTTAACGGTTCTATTGATATCTCACAGCCCCTTATTATTATAATTCTCTTTCAAGACTAATAAAAATTGTTCTGATATGCTACTTTTCCACTGCACCTCTACTTCAGTAGATTTTCTGGGAGGACTTGCCTTGTGTGCTGCCCAAGCAAAGAGACACTGAACAATGAGTGACCATAAATGATTTGGGTCTCCCATATAGTATCAATGCACTCGGGAAACTTTTCTATTACTGGAAAAAGTACACAATAGTACATAATTATGCCAAATGGTCCATTTGTCAATAGTGGGTCAACCCAAGTACTATTTACTCTGCAGTGGAAAAAGGGCATTAGTGCAGTTCGAATATTCATGCACTTCATGTAGGTAATAACCCTATTCCCCTTCTCTTCCTCCATAGTCAAGAAGAAATTCAAATTTCTTGGACATAAGCGAAGCGGTAGTTCTGACAGCAAGGTGTCTCTGGGTGCATTATCCTTACTGAGCCGACCCAAGCGCAGCAACAGTGACCTAAACAACCCTAGCATTAACAGCGCTCAAGTGAATGCAGAAGAGACTGAGGCAAGAAGCGGCTCGACTCTTAGTTTGAACAGCTCCGGCCAAGGATCTATGGAGAATGTACCTCAGCAGACCACCAGTGTCTTGGCAGCCAAGAGTAAACCGGTGCTTTTGTTTAGATCCGAGACTCGAGATAGGCTAAGGATGGAAGAACAGCGACGTCAAGAAGAAGAGGAAAGAAACCAGATTGAAGCCATGAGATTGCAGGAGGAACAGGAGAGACACAAGCGCCTGCTGGAGGAAGAAGATCGTAAACAGAACGAAGAATACGAAAGGAACGGGCGCTTTCTTGAAGATGAAGCGAGAAGAGTGAAACAGAGCGAGGAAGAGGAAGAAGAACGCAGGAACCGGGAAATAACTGAGGATGAGGAGTGCCGCCAACTGGAGGAGATAAAGAACGAAGAACAGAAAACTCAAGGGGAGACTTCCATGAGTGAAAGGCTCTCGTCTCTGTTTGGGATCATAAAAAAGAAAGAGGAAAGAAAGGAGGAGGCACCGCAGCATACTGAAGAAGTGACCACACAAGCTCATCACAATGATACAAGAGATCAGCAAGTCCTCAATGCCAAGAGCTCGTCTGAGAATATTTCTTTTAGTTCTACCAATCAATTTAGTGACAGTGAAAGTCCATCTGATGAGCAGAAATCCAGCGCTAGTGAACAAACCTCTTCAACCAATCACTTCCTGAATCGTACTGCAAGAGTCTCCCCAAGGTAGGCATCTCATTTTTTTGTTTTTATTAGAAAGTATGTAATGCAGTTTTGTTTTTACTTCGCTTGTGGGCATATTTCTTCTTTTTCTTTTGAAGTCCATTAGCTTTGCTGTTATGTGCATTTTAACTCATAGCTTAGCTGAATACAGAACACAGCGATTTTAACGTGTTAAAGATGTATTTTGTTTTCATAAATCTTTTGCAAAAACAGTAAAATGCACATTACAGTTTGACATGCAAATAAAAGTGTCGAACATTCTTTCTACTTTTTTTTTTTTCCAACAATGAATGAGACACATTTAGATCTATTGTGTGTTGAGATAGTGTCTCACACTGGTGACTCTTGGACGACCATTCGTATTCCTCCCAACAGTTGACAGACCTGTTTGGCCTGAAGGCTCTGCTGTATGATGGGAAAAAGGGCGTGTCCGTTTTTGTAGAGATGTTGTGAAACAGGTTGTGGAAGTAGTTGCAGTGTGACTTGTAATGTGAAAGTCTTAGGTTTTTTGTGTGTGTGCTTTCTTTTCCTTTACTACATTTTTCTTTTACATTTGGAGGTTGGTGGCAATTTTTTGTTGGCTTTGGGTCATCATGGTGAGCAAATTTCTGTTTTGTGAATGATATTTGATTTTCTGTTACACGATAGATTGTGGCTTTTGTATTCAACTGTGTGAATTTGGACAAAGCTTTACATTACAATTTAAATGCATTTAAGAGGGGTGAAGGACTAAAAAAGCCTTCCACCTGTGTGTTGATCTAGTTGCTATAATATAATTAGGGTATGGTCTTGTGTATATTGGTGGACCTCACTCTGGGCTATTTGTTAGTTTGACTGATTTGTAGGCCTTTTCTCACTTCTTGGCAGATTGACTCATTCTTTGGACACTGAATCATCCTCTGAGAGCCACCAAGTGGAATACTCTGATCCTCAAACCACTTATCGTCCAGTGGATCAGCAGTGGTCTTCCCCAAGTGCTTCTGAATCTACCCTCTCTAGTCTACCGTATGACTATCCCTATACTTTCTCCAACCTACATTCATCCTTGGCTCCTCTGAGATTAAGGGAAAGTCCGACCGGTTCCACGTCTAAAAGTCTAACTGGTTCCCCTTGTGAAAGCCCTCCTAGTTCCCCTCGTGAAAGGCCTCTGTTTAAAAGTGTACCAGGAATTCCCGCTGAAAGTCTGCCTGGATCTCGGCCAGGTTCTCCAGCTGAATGTCTGCCTGGATCCCCAGCTAAAAGTTTGCCCCAATCCCCAGCTAAAAGTCCGCTTGGATCCCCATCCAGAAGTCCACCTGGTTCCCCTTCTTATAGTGTAGACAACGTGTCTTCACCCACAATGGCTGATAAGACTGGAAGATCCCCCTTACCGCCCTTGTATCCCATATATGAGTCCCAGGCTGATAAAACTCTGAGTCCAGATCGAGAAGTACTGAACCTCAGACAGAAAGATGGATCTCAACAGGGCAAAAAATTATCCCTTCCACTTCCAGATTATGAAACCTTATTCCCGCAGAAGAGGCATGGGGTACAGGGGCACACTCGATGGGATCATATCATTGCTGAAGTCAATCAAAGAAACATGGACTTTACACCAGAGCTTACAGGTCCAGAGATGAGTGTGGACGGCCCAGCTGACCCGGGGCAGGCTGAACTTTCATATTCAGAAGAGAGTTCTGCTGTGGGGCATTTTCGAACACATCAGCAGGAAAGCAAACTTCGTTCATCAAAAAAAACAGCAGCCCCTCCTCCACCAAAGCAAGTTTTAACAATGCACAGTAGGCCAATTTCAGGTTCCAGTCAAATAGAAAGCCAGAACAACGGGTGGACCAATGAGTCGCTCACAAGGTCTCTTCCCTCAGGAACTGCTGATATGCAAAATAATGACAAACTTACAAAAGAGAGTTTCTCAGAAATATCACTAGATGAGTCAAAGAATGGTTTGCGACCATCTTTTCTATCGGCACGTGTCACCAGATCAACCAGCGAAAGGGACGGGGACTCGGCAACACTTGCGGGACAGACGAAACCTCTGGAGAGCACTGACATTCCCACTGCTAGACCAAGGCAAAGGCCATCCATGACAGCGCCAACAGAACATTCTGCACCCATATCTGCTTTTCCTGACGTACAGATGAGTGGTAGCGACCAAAAAAACCCTACTTTTAATATGAGTGAAGTGGACAAAAATGGCAAGAATGAGAACAGTTCAGACTTCCACTCATATACCAGGACAAATATTATTTCTAAGCTCATGGGGGCACCAGAAAAACCATCCAGGTCATTTGATGGCATTTACACGAGAGGAGCAAAGAGTGAACAAATTCCTGAAAACCTTGGAATGACACCAGATGATCTTGATAAAATTTTCACTGAAGAGAAACCAGTGGATCCTTTCCCAAGTTTGAACGGTTATGAGACGAACAAAAGTGTCGATGAATTTAGACCAATCAGCCCGGTGTTCAAAAGACAAAATTCATCAAAACGAATTTCAAAACCTATTTCGAGACGTAACTCTCAGAAAGCTTTAACATCTCAGCAGGAATTAAATGAACACAAAACGACCAAAGTTCAACAAGAACTCGAAACCCAGAATATTGTCATTGATTCTTTCACACAAAGGCATCCGGCTGATGGGAAGGCTCAAGCCCAACTTTTCGATGGAGAAGATGCTTTTGCAGTATCGTCCACTTTCCCATCTTCAGAGACGCTTCCTGTTGTGACGACGGAACAATCCCCACAAGCAGATGTGTTGTCTGCGAGAAATAAACCCAAGAAAGCATTGTTGCCACCTTCTATGTCTCAGCTTGTCAGTCCTCAGGTTAGCAATGGAGATGACCTTGACTCAGTGTCATCCAGGTGAGAGTTAATTACAAAATTAAAAGATGAGTTTAGACAGTTGATTCACATCTCACTATGATTGCAGTTGCTATTTTGTTGCTGAAATCTTTGGTCTTTAACTTTACCTTGGTTGGGATTGTTGGTTTTCTTGGTGAATTCTGGCTTGGATTTTGAACATGATTACAAGCTTTTCCCAGATTGAACTGTGTTGTGTAACCCCACTGTTAAAACACATTCACTGCCAGATTTCCAAGTTAACAAGCAGATCTTATGTCACTAGAAGTCAATGGCAGTAAATGAGTTTTAAACACTTTATGTGCCCACTCTGCTACAACACTCTGTGTCCCATTTGTGAAATAATGTAGAACATAACTAAGAATATGCATTTTCTTACAGGCCACATCCAGTGAAGCCCATGCATTCGCTTGAAAATCAGCAAACCGTGAGCACTTCGCTACAGAAAAACTTGCATCTTCAGAAAGGAACAGCTGGAAAGGTACGGAGCTGCGACATGAACATAAAATACACAAGAACAAAAACACAATGGTGCTTTTGGTAACATAACAGCGACTCTACTGTATAATCATCTAGTTGCTCTAATACTCACCTTTGTGGTTTTATATATGTATATATATATATATATATATATATATATGTATATATATATATATATATATATATATATATATATATATATATATATATATATATTAGGGCTGTCAAAATTATCGCGTTAACGCGCGGTAATTAATTTTTTTAATTAATCACGTTAAAATATTTGACGCAATTAACGCACATGTCCTGCTCAGACAGTATTCTGCCTTTTGGTAAGTTTCACAGCAAGGCTTTTTGTGCTGTCCAACAGCGAACTCTTGTGGTCGCTTTGCGACATGGTTTACTGTTTTCTTGACACTGACAGTTCAATATGGCTGCACGACGTCTCGGGCTGACGCCCACGTTGTAATGTTGTGCTTATATGATCCTTGGACAAGATTTGTCCGTAAGTATGGTTGTTGTAAAGAATGTGCATATTATGTTAGTAAGCGAAATGTTATATTTTTTGTATGAGACGCTTTTTGTTTATGTTTAGTGAACCTGTATAGCGTGCTAAGCTAACGTTGTTGCTAATGCAATGCTTGTGTACTTTTTTTTTGTAGTTTTATGACGGTCTAAAGAGGACAATGGTTTGAGGCCATTTTATTAATAAATCAGATGAAAAAGGAAGAAGTCTGATTATTAAGGCGTCGTTCACTAGCTGTCTAGCTTTGGAAAAAGTAGACGCTTTGGAGTGAGGACAGCATAGACAGATTTAAATGACAGTAGAGTGAAATGCCCACTACAGTCCTTATGTACCGTATGTTGAATGTATATATCCATCTTGTATCTTTATCTTTCTATTCCAACAATTTATTTTACAGAATATATGTATAATTTACAGAAAAATATGGCATATTTTATAGATGGTTTGAATTGCGATTAATTGCGATTAATTAATTTTTAAGCTGTAATTAACTCGATTAAAAATTTTAATCGTTTGACAGCCCTAATATATATATATATATATTATATATTTACAGAAAAATATGGCATATTTTATAGATGGTTTGAATTGCGATTAATTGCGATTAATTAATTTTTAAGCTGTAATTAACTCGATTAAAAATTTTAATCGTTTGACAGCCCTAATATATATGTATGTGTATATATATATATATATATATATATATATATATATATATATATATATATATATATATATATATTAGGGCTGTCAAACGTTTAAAAATTTTAATCGAGTTAATCACAGCTTAAAAATTAATCGTAATTAATCACAATTCAAACCATCTATAAAATATGCCATATTTTTTCTGTAAATTATTGTTGGAATGGAAAGATAACACACAAGACTGATATATACATTCAACATACTGTACATAAGTACTGTATTTGTTTATTATAACAATAAATCAACAAGATGGCGTTAACATTAACATTCTGTTGAAGCGATCCATGGATAAAAAGACTTGTAGTTCTTAAAAGATAAATGTTAGTACAAGTTATAGAAATTTTATATTAAAACCCCTCTTAATGTTTTTGTTTTAATATCAAAAAATAAACTAGTAGCTTACCATTTTTGGTGTCAATAATACGTAGTGCTCAGAGTGCTTAAACCCATAAAATCAGTCGCACCCAACCGCCAGCAGAGGGCTAAAAAACATCAAAAAACACAAGTAACAAGTGCACATGACACTGTGCTGTCATTTTAATCTGTTTGAGCGGGGCATGTGCGTTAATTGCGTCAAATATCTTAAAGTGATTAATTTAAAAAATTAATTACCGCCCGTTAACGCGATAATTTTGACAGCCCTAATATATATATATATATATATATATATATATATATATATATATATATATATATATATATATATATATATGCACCCCTTGTGAGTTTGCAAGTTCACCCACTTAGAAAATAGGTACGGGTCTGAAATTTCATCATAGATGCATTTCTACTTATAGAAACATAATCCGGAACTCACATAGTATAATTTTTCAATCACTTATTTGTGATTTACTGGATTTCCAGTGCCAATATTTAGTGGAGAAGCCTTTGTTTGCAATTAAGGATGTCAGACGCTTTCTGTAGTTCTTCACCAGGTTTTCACATATGTAAACAGGGATTTTGGCCCAGTCCTCAACACAAATCTTCTCAAGATCTGTCAGGTTTCGGGCTGTCGTTGAGAAACACAAACAAACAAGTTTCAGCTCCATCCAAAGAGTTTTGATTGGATTGAGGTCTGGAGACTGGCTAGGTCACTCCAGAACCTTGTTATGCTTTTTACACAGTCACTCCTTGGTCAGCTTGGCAGTGTGCTTCGGGTCATTGTCATGTTGTAAGATCCAGCCACGACTTATCTTTAAGTCTCTGACTCAGGGAAGGAGGTTGTGGCTCAAAATCTGACGATACATTTCACTGTTCATCCTCCGCTTTATACAGTACAGTTGTCCTGTGCCCTTTGCCAAAAAGCAGCCCGAAAGCAGGAGGTTTCCACCCCCATACTTCACAGTGGGGATGGTGTTCTTGGGGTTGTACTCGTCCTTATTTTTCCTCCACACACAACGAGTAAAGTTTGCACCAAAAAGGTTTACTTTGGTCTCATCTGACCACATGAGTTTCTCCTGCATCATTCAGCTGGTCCCTGGCAAACTTCAGACAGGCCTTCACATGTACTGGCTTCAGCAGGGGAACCTTCAGAGCAGTGCATGATTTTAAACCATTGGACCGTAGTGTTCTACTGACAGTAGCCTTTGAAACTGTGCATCCAGCTCTCGTCAGGTCATTGACCATCTCCTGCTGTGTAGTTCTAGGCTGAGCCCTCACTTTTTTCATCATGAGTGATGTCCCATGAGGAGAGATTTTACACGCAGCCCCAGTCTGATGTAGATTATCACTCATGTTTAGCCTTTTAATTGCTTCAGCTATTGATTTATTCTCACCAAGCTGATTTCCAATTGTCCCATAGCCTTTTCCAGCTTTGTGGAGCTGAACAATTTTTTCTCAGGTGTCTTTCAAAAGCTCTCTGGTCTTGCCCATGGTAGCAGTTGGATTATGACTGACTGTTGGGTGCACAGGTGACAATAAAGAGCTCAAACGGGTGGTGGGTTAGTCATGGGGTAAAGGTGGACTTTTTCTAAAGTAAACTGACAATTCTTTGAGTGACATAATTATTGCTGATTCTCAGGGGTGCAAATTAGGGGTGCGCTATCGTAGGCACCCCTCGATTCGATTACGATTCAGGGTGCTACGATCCGATTATTAAACGTTGATGGCGGTATTGACAATGATCGCGGTTATCGCGATTATCACGATTATCGATGCATCGTACATTACTACTTAATACAGTACCCAAACAAATTTATGTCCATTATTTATTTAAAATATCCTAATGATTCAACAGGAACGATGGAAACATGCCCATACAACAAAAAGCTGTCCTTAAGCTGCTTTTCTATTTATTTTTTTACAAGTGCTAAAACATAAACAATTTTAAAGGGAGTACTTATTTCTCTCAACAATACAATAAAATTTACACCGGTGGAATGAATTCCTCAATTTGTGCAAACAAAGCGTCTTTAGAAATAAGACTTCTTTCAACCAATATACTTTGTTTTCACAGAATTCTGTACAATTTGCATGTTTGTAGTGTTACCGTGGTTTTACACATTCTGCACATGAAATATACGTTAGCAAATTAGCTAATTAGCTTAGCACTCAGTGCTAGCTATTAACATCTCAAAAACAACAACAATAAAGGCTAAACAGCAGAGGTGGGAATCTTTGGGCACCTAACGATTTGATTACGATTACGATTCAGAGGCTACAATTCGATTATAAATCGATTATTGATGACCCCCCCCCCTGCTATTAGCAGCTTTTAATGTTTTGTACATTAGTTACAAAAACTGTAAAAAAAAAAAAAAAAAAAAAAAAAAAAAAGGCTTAAATAAACGACTATTTCAGTATCAAGTTAACAGTTAAAAACAATACTCAATTCCCCATTCTGTATCAGCAGCTTTAAACTACGTTCAATTAATTTAATGTTGTGAATCAACCGTTAAAGTTGTTAAAATTGCTGCTGTTATTCCATTAATTTCCCTTTTGTCTACTTTCGACATGTGACAAGTTTTAAAACTATTTTAAAGATAGATTCAAGTCAATATTTTACCGATTTAGGAGTATTTTAGATAAAAAGTTAATTAGGTTCGCTTGGAAGGTTCGCTACAACAGCCTTGCAGGGAAGTCTACTGCTTTAAGATGGCTGCCGTTTACTAACGCCCGCATCTAGCATTCTTTAGATGTGCTGCTAACGCCACTGAGTCTGTATTGCATCTAGTCCTATATAAATATGATATCTACCGTAACATTATGTGGACGTACTTTGTAGCAGCTGTCGGCAGCAGTCAGGTATGTTGTTGTTTTTTAATCTCGCGGCATGAGTTGAGCTAGAGCCGTGAGTTGAGCATTGGCATTACCCGAGGGGCCGGGTAATGACAAGCATGATGTTTAACCCTTGAGAGTCGAAGGACGCGCCGGCGCGTCCTCAGCGCACGTCGTCTTTGAAGCGCCCTCACGTTTTAATTACGTCACCCACATGGCGTTGGTTGGTCTTGTTTTAAAGTGCGGAAGTTGCGGTTTACTCTCGTTATTATTTGAAGTCAATCGACCAACTAAAACGTGAGATATTGTCATTTAAGTTTGATAGTTTTATTGTCCTCTCAAAAAAACATTAAAACGCTGCATGGATCATTTGTTTATGTCTATATTTCAATCATTTCTCGTCCTTTTTCAAAACGGAAGCTCCATGAAAAAAACACAAATCAAACGAACCCTTTCGAAGTCACAGTGGAAGCACAAAATGCGTTTTTTTTTTTTTATAAATAAAACTGCCGTGCGAAGTTCCACCGAACGAGAGGGAGGAGTTTTCTGAAGCAGCGAGGTGGCGAGCGACGGCCGTTTGGATCAAGCAGCGACTTTGTGTGACTTTGAGAATGAACGGAAAACTAAATTTAGCGCAAGCAATTGTGCTTTTTGATCAACTTGAGGAAGAGTCCTCGAGTGAAGATAGTGACGGATTTGAACACGTGGGTGACGCCATCGACGAGCAGAGGTAAGCCAACTAACTTTTTTTTTTAAATGCTGAAAAAGTTTCTTTTGAAAGTTTCTTTTGATATTGCAAGACAAAGTTAATTTTGATGCAATATAAGTGTGTGTTTGTGTATATAATAATAAAATGTGCATATCAGATCAAAGTCGTACGTGCACTGTGTGTATCCCAGGCAGGAATTTATAATTTGTGTTCTTTTTTCTATATGAAGATTAGGGATGTAGCACATATTCAGCTATGGTATTCTTTCTATTGTCATACATATAGATTTCCATTATTATTTATTGCTGTACATATTTTTATTTTATACTTTATTATTTTCATAGATACTGACTTTTTTTTCATGTACATTTATAGTGACAATGAAAAATCTACATTCACTGCCCGAATGGAAAGAGGATGAGGGAGAAGGGGTCATCACGGAAGAGCGATGAGATGTTAGCGGAGGAGAGGCTGGAGAAGTCAGCGCGGCAGAAGCCGATCACCACTGGCTCAGCCTGCACCTGTGCCATGGAGCACAGAGCAAGACACAGACACTGCCCCACAGTGCAGCCGATTCACACCCCGGAGACCACCAGGACCTCAGGTGAATCGTGACCATGCATACACCCCAAAAAGAACTTTTTGACCTGTTCTTCACCTCATCGACAATGATGAATATGTGCAAACACACAAACCAGTATGGCAGAGTCCGAAAAGAGATTGGGAAAAAGTTTGTGTGGACAGACACTACAGTGGAGGAGCTTGAAAAATTTATTGGACTCCTCTTGTACATGTCTTTGGTTTCACTTCCAACTGTGCAAGATTATTGGAAGGCAAGGAATTCCAGGACGAAACAGCTTTTCGGAGTGGCATGCCTGAAAAAAATTTAACTTGTTTATTGTAAATATTTTTGAAAATACTTTTTTTTCCAATGCTATATATATTTTTTTTTTCCCCACAATCAGTCTTCTCAATTTGTGTATATAAATGTGTGTTCAAGAAGCTTGATTGTGTGTACAGTTTTCATCAGGTGATGGGCCGCAATACCTAAACTCATAAAGAGATGGCCTCTAAACACTTTTTGTGTTAGATGGTATATATTTTTTCACTGTTCTTCACTGTTTGGTCTGCTGTATATAACCTGTTTTGACTAGAGCATGTATAAAAGCAAAAAATGCCTATGGCTATACCTGTTGTTTATGTTGAATTGTCAAATATGACTATTTATTCTAATTTTTTTGGGTTGAATGTTCATCCTAACATGTTGAATAAATATTATAAAGTTTCAAAACGGTTCGTTACGCATGTTTGGTTGTCAATTGGACATCAATATTAAAAATGTTCACAAAACGATTTTGGAATTTTTGGTCTTTTTGGGCCCAAAATGATGATTTATAATTGGTCAGTGAAGGAAACAACAGTTTGGACATGAAGTTCAAGGTGTCACAAAAAAAGGGACCAAACCAGGCCATCGTAAACCATTCTTTCTTTGAAATATAAAGGCAACTTCAAAGGCATGCAAAATCAGACAAAATAGGCCCAGACCTTAAAGGGTTAACTACTCTCGCTCCGTTCCTCATTGCGTCCCGAAGACCGCGCGGCGCGCTGAGCGTGTTTTACTTCCGCTTACTTGACATATTTCAATAATCGGAATTTGGATGTTTGTGAATCGTTCTCGAATCTTCCACGGCCGAATCGCGAATAATCTAAGAATCGGAAATTTCGCACACCTCTACTAAACAGTACAAGAGGGTTCGTGTACTCATCTCTTTTAGATGCACACGGGTCTTAGCAACACACTCGGGACATTTTTCAATTGAAATGCCTTAAAATTACTGCTGGACATCTAAATGACAAGGAGCAACGAACTATCTCTCTTCTCCTCTTGCTCTAAAAAAATAACTTGCGCACAAAAGCGCGACAGCCGGGTTGCGCTTCTGATGCTACCTCTCTCATACACAAATTTATTTTCCAGTCTTTTAAAAAGGAGTAAATCTCTCTCTCACTAACGAGTAGCATTCATCATAACGTGCGCGCGCCCGGCGGCAGACATGTCTTGAATTTCGTTCTGCTACGCCATAAAGTTATGAGGGGAAAAACATAGTTTTTGAACCTTTATGAATCGGTAAATTGCAAATAAATTATTGAAAAATTATACAATGTGAGTTCCGAATTTTATTTTATTTTTTTTTTAAGATTTTGTCTCTACAAGTGGAAATGCATCTATGATACCTACCTATTTTATAAGTGGGTGAACTTGAAAAATCACAAGGGGTGTAAATACTTCTGCTCCTCATTGTATATAATATTAGGGACATATCGAAAGCAACATTCTTGGCCAAAACCGAATATTTGAAACACTTAGCCGAAAAAACAAAAATTTCTTTTTTTTTTTTAATCATTTTATTTCATTTTTTATTACTGCTCTTTACCTTGGCATTGGTTGTACAACCCCTGCCATCTTTGTACTGTGTTTGTTTTGGTAAACAAGGAAATACACAGACTATCCTGCATGAGGCGGTACTACCATATGGCAAGAACTACTAACAAAAAAAGAGTCTCACGCCTCCAATTGCTGAGCTAAATGAGATCTCGATGTGCGTTTGTCTTTACGGTGGTAAACATTCGGCCTTTTCACCGAAAATGCAATTTTAGCTGTTTTCGACGCTAAAATTTAGGTCACATCTCTAATATGTATTTTATATATGATTGTTTTGTTACATTGTCCAATTTTCTCGAGGAACAGTTCAGTCTTTTACCACATTATTGTGATAATGCAGGCTGCTGGCATGGCTGACAGTGGACCGTTCACTCAGCTTACCCATGAAGAGCTGATCACGCTGGTCGTTAGGCAGCAAGCGGATCTGTCCAAGAAAGACTGCAAAATCGGTGAGCTTGAAGAGTACATTGACAACCTGCTGGTGCGCGTCATTGAGGAGAAGCCTGCCATTCTGCAAGCCATGAACGTTACCAAGCCAACGTGAGCTTACGGCTAATGGAAGAAGAACCAAATGTACATAATGTCCCTGTAATGTTTTTCTTTGAAAGCACATGTGTGTGTACTTTTCTCATTGTGTTCTAAGACACATCTTTATGGCAGTCTTAATGCCTTTGCACTTTGTGGAATAATATTAAAATTTATTTAAAACTAGTACACAAGCAGGTATCTATGTATATTTAAATCAATGACTGTATTTGTGTGGGACACCAAAGTATAAGCACATGCCTTAAACACTTTTTAAACTTGTTGCGTTTGAAATGTCTTGATTGACCTGTGGAGGGAAGGGATGTGCTGTATTTCACCCCCCCCCCCCCTTCGTGTGCGCAAACTATATATAAAACAATCATTCCAAATGAAATTCCTCATCATATGAATAGATTTTATATGAATATTTTCATTAAATTTAATTTATATATCGGTACCTCACAACTGACGATCCCTGATTTCCCCCTCTACTAATGTATTTTTTAATGTCAGCTGCTTTGCCTTCTCTAGAGTCGGAAGTGTGTGTGCCTTTTAATTAAACCGAGAAACCCAGCATAATGCAAGCAGCTAATATGTCATATTAATATTTGGCATTGCCTAAATCCTTTCAATCGACAGCAAGGGTGATACTGCAGTGCAGTGATGTTTGCAAACAAGAAAAAAATAAAACGCAACAAACTTCTAAGAATGTTCTTTTCAGAAAGTGTTTGATAATCAGAGACGACCATGAAAGGCTGATTTGACCTCAGCTCGCCCATATAAATGAGCACAGCATCTTTGCCTTCGTTATAACCATATTCATGAATGCCTTTTAAAATAATTATAGCAATATTTGTAAGACTCTAGAGACATGTCTCCCAAAGCCTTTTATGTGTTATTTACTAAGCAACTCATTGTTCATGGACTGACCAATGAACGGGTACATAATGTCTCTCTCATGGAATGTAGCTCGAATAATGCTCCTATTAACACACTGGACAGAGGTAATTGTTTTGTTTTGGTTTTTTTTTTGCAAATAAAGACATTTGATTTCATCCAAATGCAAACTGTGTTTATTTACATATATACATTTTATCCGATGGCTGGCATTACATATATGGTACATCATTTTTGTTCACTTCTCTATAACTCTTATTTGTTTCTCGGGTCCTGAAGTCAATCCCATCTGATTTGGAAAAAAATGAGGTAAACCCTGAGGTGATTGCTTGCTAATGCCAGGGCACAACCTTCACACCAACATCTAACCACACAATCTTCACACTAACATCTAAGGACGATTTAATATAACATTTTTCTTTTATCACAGACTAACGTTTTAGGTTTTATTTACATGTTTCAGCGTGTACTTATGCCTTCATCAGAGTGTCACTGGTGTTGGTGTGACGTGTCTTTACACGCCTTGTCTGTGATGAAAGAAAAAAATAACTAATCCATAAGTTTAGACATAATGAACTTAGTACAACAACTAAGCACAATTTCAGTTTCAGGTGTGGTATGCCTTTCGCATGAAATTGGCTCCATTTACCTGCAACCTTGACAAAAAAATGGATGGATCTAAGTGCAGTCAGTCTTCAACCTATCGTGGGTGTTTTTTGGAAGGTGGGAGGCAAGCAGAATACCTGTAGATAACCATGCTGGCATGGGGAGTACCTGTAAACCCAGGAAGGCTAGAGTCTGGGATTTGAATCTAGCTTCCAACTTACTTCACAACTATGAGGCTTGTGTGCTAAACAGTTGTCCATGGTGCTGTCTTGCATAGTTTCCAGTATTATTTAATTTACATTTTAGCTGTGAACATAATAGAGGGTTGTGTTGGACATATTGTTTACATCAGATTCAAATGAGGTAAAGTCATACAAATATAGTACGTGGTCCTCAAACAAGCAACATTGTATGTTGAACAAATAATGACTACAACTACTGACTAATAAGTAATAATGATTTCAGGATGTAAAAACTAATAGAAAAAAAACCCTCATTACCCTGAATTCCAACAATGACCATTAAGGGCATTTACGGTAATTTAATCAGATGGTCAAAAACCCAAAAGATAACCAATCGGCCTGCTTTGTAGAGGCTGAGGAGACGTGTGTGGTGTAGATGTATGTAAAACAACGAGAGAGAGACCTGTATCACAAAAGTGAGTACACCCCTCGCATTTCTGCAGATGTTCAAGTATATCTTTTCATGTGACAACACTGACAAAATGACACTTTGACACAATGAAAAGTTGTCTGTGTGCAGCTTATATAATAGAGTTCATTTATTTTTCCCTCAAAATAACTCAAAATATAGCCATTAATATTTAAACCCCTGGTAACAAAAGTGATACACCGCATGGGAACTACGTACATCCCTACATGTCCAAATTGAGTACTGCTTGTCATTTTCCCTCCAAAATGTCATGTGACTCTTTACAGGAGTGCCGTCAGCATTGCTGCGAGGATTGAAGAGGTGTGGGGGGGGGGTCATTCCCACCACCATGCTTGACTGTAGGCATGACACACTTATCTTAGTACTCCTCACCTGGTCTCCGCCACACATGCTTGAGACAATCAGAACCAAATAAATTAATGTTTGTCTCATCATACCATAGGACATGGTTTCAATAATCCATGTGCTTTGTTGACATGTCTTCAGCAAACTGTTTGCGGGCTTTCTTATGTACCGTCTTTAGAGGAGGCTTCCTCCTGTGGTGACAGCCATGCACACCAATTTGATGACCCCCCCCACCTCTTCAATCTCTGCAGCAATGCTGGCAGCACTCCTGTAACGAGTCACATGACATTTTGGAGGGAAAATGACAAGCAGTACTCTATTTGGACGTGTAGGGATGTACATAGTTCCCATGCGGTGTACTCACTTTTGATGCCAGGGGTATAGATAGTAATGGCTATATTTTGAGGGGAAAATAAATGAACTCTCTTATATAAGCTGCACACAGACTACTTTTCATGTGTCAAAGTGTCATTTTGTCAGTGTTGTACCATGAAAAGATATACTTACATATCTGCAGAAATGCGAGGGGTGTACTCACGTTTGTGATACACTGTAGCTTTTACTCCCCACTTGCTGCTGTTCATACATGATAACTGAAAAATGGTATAAGACAAATTAATAGTTTTTGAGCATTTTTGACGAAGTTTTCAAGACCCACAGAAACTGTCCTATGATTATAGCATATACATAAACTCTAGTACAACAAGAATAGATTCCTTTCAACCAGGAGAAAATGTTAAAAATATTTCCCTGTTACTTTAAGGAGCAGCAGTAGAACATTAACAGTGGCTAGGTTTTTTGGAAATAAGGCCGCATCTCCCAAAAATTGGAGAAAATTAGCTTTTTTATGAAAAATAATTTCTCCAGCAGAACAATGACTTTGATGCTTTTATGCTTTGCTTTTGTGACAGCTAACGTTTCAACAATGTGCTCATTCTTTAAAGCAGCTATATGACATATCCACTTATGGGAATTGCTTTTGATTACAAAAAAATTGGGGGGAAAAAATTAATGAAGGTGCGCTCAGAAAAAAAACAGAACCACACCTACAGCCAAATTCAAATCTTTACCATGTTGCCCAAATGTTTTGTACATTTATAGACTTTTATTTTTGGTCTCACACCCCAAAATATCACTCTCTGTTCTCATCATATCACCTACAAAGCAAATTTTAGTTTAGTCTAATCAGTTATAGTTATCGCGAAATTCCTTTTCTGACTTATGTGACCTTTGACCTCATTAGCCCAAAATCTACAATATTTACCTCTTCCACATTATATAGCAAACATAACCTACAAGTTTGATCATTAATCCCTTATTTTGTTTTTGAGTTATCTTGAATATAAACATACAGACATATGGAGCTGAATACATAATCTCTGCCTTCTGTAGGTCTCACTGGCAGAGATAATCGTGTTTGCAAAACAAGGCAATGTCTACACGTAGCAGGGTATTTGGCAAAATGAACTTTTTCGAAGGTTTGGCCTATTATCCATATGCACATTTAAACGAGGGTTCTTAAAAACTGTGCCCAAAGTGAAGATGTGCATATTCTGGGTTTGTGGTGCCATCACGTGGACACTGATAGCCGAAGATTTAACTGCGGGAACGTCACTGACTGCGACAAACTTTGTTCCTATGTCACACATGAGACCAATGTTTACATTTGGAGTAAATCAGGTTCTTTTTTTGCTTCCATTTATATACAAACCCATGTAGTGCTACATATTGAAGAACACATGCGAAGGATGGGGGTATTATGGATAATTATTCATCACACATTGTTATAAATGTACTTAAAAATGAATAAATGTGGTTGGCTGTGGAAGATTTTTTTGTCTACAAAAGTGCTGGTGTGGACGTAGTTATTTGTTCCTGACGCATTAGGGTGGTATCCTAGGTTTAAAAAAAAAAAAAAAACTGCTAGGTGTAGACATGGCCCAAATGTGAACAGTGCCAGGGTGTGATGAGTATCAATGGGTCCTTTCAGCCAAATGGCTGTGGATCATCACTCATGAGCCCCTCCAGATATATCTCCACGTGTCATTTTACGTTTGTTTTAGCCGCCTCACCCAACCACGCCCCCTTTACGCCCACAAACCGGGCCACTAGAGTCCATGGTCCGACCGCACTCCCACAAGCTCCACCCCTGATGAATGCACTAGGAGACTTTGAATGACGTAACTCATCAGAACGTAGAACAGTCATGCTGTCGTAATGTTGCTGGTAGTTCACATGGCGATTCTTGTGTCACATAACCAAGGTTTCTGTTATACTTTGCTACATTTATCACACAAAAACATCTGCTAATTACCACAACACATACTCTGACTGCCATACATATGACGGAAAACACTCAGGCGACTTGAAGTTCCGCTCTGAGACCCCCAATTTGGCCATATTTAAAAATTGTCCAATATGAATGTGTGATGCATCATTGGAAAGCTTAAAATCTCAATTTTCTGGGGGAAGAAAAATTTTGAACAGGAGGGCATTTTAAAAAAAATAATAAACAGCAAAACCCTAACTGGAGGCGAGAGCACGCGAGAGCAAAATTAAAGACGCCACGATTTTAACGAGATAATATCGCGTACTTACCTTGTTTCGATCCAAAATCTGCATGTAGCATGTATCACTGAGTGTCAAGACACAGCTGTGAATGGCCAAAGCCAGATTTTTGGGGGATTTTATGGGTGAAACATGGTGATATAAAAAGGGTCGCTATGCAGAAATTGCAGACAACAAGGAGTGGTTGAGATTTTCTTTTTCATATAATTAGCCTTTTAAACGTTATTTTTCAATTTTTCTTTGTTTGGATCAATTATTCATCATCTAACAAATCGGGGACAATGCAACAGTAACAAACAAAAAAGATAATAAATTTAAGCGATAGTTATGAGGTAGATATCTTTTTACAGATGCCAAATTTTTCATTGTGACGTAATTTGCTTAAAAGTGTTAAATATGAGAGTGAATAATTTTGAAAGTCGTTTTTTTTTTTTTTTAAACTAAATATTAGACATCAATTAATGATTCTAAGTAAAAAGTGGCAGACATTTTGAATAATAAATATAATTACCTTCTTTTTATGGCTACGTTGAAACAAAAGCGGTTGCACGACGTCTGTAAACGGGGGTTTTCAGGGTAAAACGGACAAATTAAAAATAGTTTGTGGGCTTAATGCGCCATGAATATGCTATGGCAGCATTTTGACATATTGTTCTATCAAACATAACAGTTGTTTTGGTTTAAAATACTGCAGTTTCTTTTAAAGAGGAGTGCAAGAGCAGAAACTGCTTTTTCAGTCTTGTGTTTTCTGCCATATACATTCTCAGGTTGAGTGTAAAATGCTTAAATTTTCAGCCTGTGAGCTACTGGCGCCCTTCTAATCTCTCATTAGGGTTGAGTTCTAATCTAAAACGGTGTGTCGCTGCCATGTGCTGGCAGTTTCACATCATTTCTATTCAATGCAGCCCTGATTTATGCGGAACTGAATCAGACTGTCCAATATGACCTCCCTCTACCACCCCACCAATAAAAAAATAATCGTCAAAGTAAATTTTAGTACAGCATTCCAAATTTTTTGAGAACTCTTCCCCTACTGTGGTCTGTACTTCCCATATTCAAATAATTTTGGAATAACTTTACAGCATGACACTAGCAGAGCCGCCATTAATGGGAACAATGCGAATGCGTCGGTGGCACACCATCATTTTGCGGAGCTCGGCACGAAAGCGATCGTGAAGCCAAGCGTAGAGAAAAGGGTTACAGCAGGATGAGCTCATGGCGCACAGGTGACAGAGTAACTGAATGAGCAAGAAGTAGCGCTTATCAATCATGTCAATGTCAATGTCACGCAGCACATTGAACACGCTGATGGGCAGCCAGCATATGCCAAAAGCTGCCACCACCAGGCTCACTAGTCGGAAGGTCTTGCGTTTACGCATGCGCTGGGCCTCGGCCTGGCTCTGCGTGCGGTGGCCCGGAACCACGCAGTTCCTTAGTTTGACAGAGATGCACAGGTAGGAGATGCAGAGCGTGGACAGTGGCAGCACATAGGTGATTAAGAGAGTGCTGTACGCATAGGCCAGACGTGCGCCCTCCTGACCCATCCAAAATTCCTCACAGATGGTAAAGCCTTCGTTTTGGAACTCCACATGATAGGTATGGGCTACAGCAGGGGCCACCAGAGCACAGGAGAGCAGCCAGAAAGCAGACAGCAAGTAGGTACATGCCAAAACTGAGATGCGCTTCTTCAAAGGATGCACTGTGGCGTAGTATCTGTCAGGAAGAGAAGAAGCCTAGCTTGGTTGACTCAATAATAACAATAATAATACATTTTATTTCTATTTCTTTTGCGCTTTTCAAACCACACAAAGACGCTTCACAAAAGACATGGAATCACAGTACGATAAAAATGGTATGTAAAAAAAAAAAGTAAAGATATGACATTTTATAACAGAGAAGGACAATACAGTTTGAGGGGGACCTTCACTTACAGCATCAGAGGGTACGAACTACATTAAAAAGTTGTGTTTCAGTTTGTGGAGTGAAGCTGTGGAATAAACTAGATGAGGGGCTCAAGCAATGTCCCACCATGACCCATTTTAGGAAGTGGTACAAGCACATGGTTTTCAAAGGGTATAGGGAAGAGGAAGGGGTTCAATTATAGGGGGTTTTCACATATCTGTTATGGGCTAAGTCCCGTTTATTTTGGTTTATTTTGCATCTTATGTATATGGTTATTTAGTTTATTTCTTTGTTAAAGGGTATGAAAACGCAAAGGGGGTGTGAGACATCAATAGAACCGTTATGTGCCAAGATAACAAATATTGAAAAAGTTAACAAAAAAATCTATCACATTAATGAGCAATTATCGAAAATAGATCGAAAATGACGAACATTTCCGAAAGTGTTCCGGAAACAGCCGAATGGGGCGGCAACGTCACTACAAGTGAATGAAAGTCGAGGCGGAGCCAGGTGCCATTGTTTTTTATCGACGAGAGAGTAGCGTTCGGGTTTGTTTGACCAAAACATCACTAAAATGTTTCAAAACTGCTGTGCTATGTGGTGTACAAATAGCTATATATCGGAATATAGTATCCATCAGTTCCCGAACGCGAAAAAAAAAGCTGGACTACGCAGACAATGGGTAAAGTTCCTCCGTGCAAAGAGGGCTAATTTTCCAGACCCAGCCTCCGGCACGGTATTTGTGTGGTGCGCATTTTCCACCTGAAAGCTTCTCGAACCATGGACAGGTGAAATCGGGTTTTGCTAAAAGATTGCTGCTCAAAGCAGATGCGGTGCCCACCATACACGCACAGCCACCTAAATGTCCCAAGACACGAAGAAAGAGGACGAAGACTGCCACTGATGAGACTACCTCACCATCCCAGGCAAAGCAAAGGAGGGTAGTTGCTAAGCTGGAAACAACGTGGCATAACGTTTGATTCTCCAGTTACACACAGAGTTTGCTCTATGCACTTCCACTCCGGTAAGCTAATTTCGTTTGTCTACGCAAATTTCGGTAACTTTATGCCCTAAGTCGGCCTGTTGTTAGCTATAGAGCCTACCCGCGTACCACGTGCTCGCTGTATGGTTCCGCCCACTTGTCCGTCATTTTGACTCTGTATTAGCATTGTTTTCAATTGATGGCGGAATTTAAAATGCATTTCATGGAAGACCCGGTGCTTTCTGATGCCGCAAACTCACTGGATCTGTTGCATAAAAGGCGTTATGAGGAAAAGATTCGTTCTATACAGTCGCCAGATCCATATTTGATGCCCAAATCGATGTTTTTCGACCCACTGTCTTCGCCCTGTCTGCCTGACATCTGCTACGCAGATATTTACAATTATCTTGTCCACACTAAACCAGCCTATTCTCACGAAAATATGAAAAACTTCAAGAGCTTGGAGGCTTATAAATACTTTGTTGCTGGTTGGGTGAAACAGGTCCTCATCCACGAAAATTCGGCAGGAATCTATCTTGTGCTTGGAAAGGTGAGTTACGAAATTTTCAATTCAAAATCTTTTGTTATTGCTAACATCCACTGTCAAGTCTAATGTATTTCATGTCGTTTGTCAATGGAGTTAAGGCTTTTAATGTTTATATGGTTTAGCGATAGCACTCTCACTACATACATACGTGTATGTTGTCGGCGATTAGCCTAGCAATGATCTTAATTGTGGTTATTTGTCAGTCCCGTAGACGAGGCCAGTTTCTTTCACTTGGTACCAGCTAAATATTATTCAAAAAATAACGATGGTGGAAGAAAGGGAAGTCACAAACATCTTGAATTTGAAACTATGTCGTACTACGTCGAATGTTGTCGGCGATTAGCCTCACAATGATCTTAATTGTGGTTATTTGTCAGCCCCGTAGACGAGGCCAGTTTCTTTCACTTGGTACCAGCTAAATATTATTCAAAAAATAACGATGGTGGAAGAAAGGGAAGTCACAAACATCTTGAATTTGAAACTATGTCGTACTACGTCGTATGTTGTCGGCGATTAGCCTAGCAATGATCTTAATTGTGGTTGTCAGGCCAAAACCCTCTAAATATATATTAAATGCATCTTACCGGATATAAAATGACTATTACATAGTCTGTGGTGATTTTTTGGTGTCCAGTTTTCACGTCGAATTGCAGCCGTCCATTTCGCTCTCCTCTTTGGATCCCTTGGAATACGGTAAAACTTCAAGTCTCTCCTTCCATCTTCTCTGTTGGTGCAACCAACAGCCACACACGCCTTCACCATTTTGATTATTAATGTTAAGGAGCAGAAAAACACGCCGTAAATAGGAGAAACGTACGTAGCCGTAACAGGTTAACACTATGTTTTGACGGACAAGTGGGCGGAACCATACAGCGAGCACGTGGTACGTGGGTAGGCTCTATAGCTACAGCTAAACAACTAGCATGCATACATGCGCATTGTCTTCAAAAGACATAATTCCTGTCGTTTCTAAATGAAAAAGCTGTAACATGTTGCTGTGACATAGTGGCAAAGAATTTGTACACAGGCTACATTGTCTGCAACAAATCTGTTTTCTTAAACATAGCATTGAGTTGTCACTTAACTATCACAGCTCAGCACAGCACAAATTCAGATGTTCATGACAATGAAAATGTAAACACACATTGCCTACCTTTGCAAGAACGATGGTGTTGCCGTTTGCTACGGTCATAATGTGCAGGTCCTGCACCGATCCGCAGCAAAACTGTTCGTAACTTTGTAGCGATTTGTAGTTTCGGAATTGCTGATGAGTGTAGTAACTTACACCAAACACTAAATACAGCATGATGTCCATTTCGCGTAGTGGTGGAAGCTTGTCGACATCTTTATTCCATTTGTGTTCGGCTTGCTCGTAAGGGTCAACATTGTTCACATCCTTAAGTTTGCTCACATATCTGTCCTTCGCCGAGGTAACAAGTTTGTCTCTGTATCGAACTGTCAAGTTTTCCTTACTTTTTTCCATCTTTGGCACTCGTAGTTGAATTGTATTTGCCATTAAGTTTAAATGTCCCGTGATGCAGACGTGCTTCCAATATGGCTGCGCTGTCGCAAATTTCGCATGATCCCGTGCTGCTGTGACGTAAACGCTCGAGCCTAATTAAAGCACTGAGCCTTTTTCTTGTTGAAGAAACACCCTTCACTGTCAATTCTGAATTCTCTTTTATTGACAGTGTTTCTTCAAGAGGGAACCTGGAATATGTGCAGAGCAGGACGAACACAATGCAACAGCATAAACAGCTCAAAACACCGCTAATTCTCCCCTCACTAGAAGGAATTATTTTGATGCAGTCAGGCGCTGCCCCCCTAGTGGCCGGTGGCACTCTCTTCACTTGTAATGACGTCACGCACACAATCTACCAGATTTCGGGCGCCGGTCGTTTTAGCTTGACAATCGATCCAAATTTCTCTCATTTTCTTGTGTGTAATTACACGAAGTGGCATCATATGAATACAAAAGGCATGCGTTTATGAATAAATGATGGAATATTTACTAGGGCTGTCAAAATTATCGCGTTAACGTGCGGTAATTAATTTTTTAAATTAATCACGTTAAAATATTTGACGCAATTAACGCACATGTCCCGCTCAGAAAGTATTCTGCCTTTTGGTAAGTTTTACAGCAAGACTTTTTGTCCTGTCCAACAGCGAACTCTTGTGGTCGCTTTGCGACATGGTTCATTGTTTTCTTTCCTGTTCATTATGGCTGCACGACGTCTCGGGCTGATAATGTTGTGCTTATATGACCCTTGGACAAGATTTGTCCGTAAGTATGGTTGTTGTAAAGAATGTACATATTATGTTAGTAAGCGAAATGTTATATTTTTTGTATGAGACGCTTTTTGTTTATGTTTAGTGAACCTGTATAGCGTGCTAAGCTAACGTTGTTGCTAATGCAATGCTTGTGTACTTTTTTTTTGTAGTTTTACGACGGTCTAAAGAGGACAATGGTTTGAGGCCATTTTATTAATAAATCAGATGAAAAAGGAAGAAGTCTAATTATTAAGGCGTCGTTCACTAGCTGTCTAGCTTTGGAAAAAGTAGACGCTTCGGAGTGAGGACAACATAGACAGATTTAAATGACAGTAGAGTGAAATGCCCACTACTGTCCTTTTGTACCGTTTGTTGAATGTATATATCCATCTTGTGTCTTATCTTTCCCTTCCAACAATTTATTTGACAGAATATATATATAATTTACAGAAAAATATGGCATATTTTATAGATGGTTTGAATTGCGATTAATTGCGATTCATTACGATTAATTTTTAAGCTGTAATTAACATGATTAAAAATTTTAATCGTTTGACAGCCCTAATATTTACATTTCCCCAGGGGTTGACATACCCTTTAATATGAGTACTAGTTACATAGGGCGGACAGATATAATTAAGGAATAGACATGGGGGGGTAGGTTTTAATAAGCAAATGCTTCATCCTACTCCTTTTTGGACACAATGAATACATTCTGATCTTATTTTTTATTATCACTATTATTATTGTCTTAACTAGTGTTCCTGTTATCTCGAGAATATCATTGGTTCTGTCTGATTTTTTTAATTTTGTTTTTCGTTTGTTTTGTTTGTCTATTATTTTTATTTTTTTCTCATGTCCAAATAAAGCATTCATTCATTCATTCATCTTTGTCGACAGAAATGCTGAAATTTAATATTTGTTTTACACATTTTTACAGCACTGGAAAACGTTAAGAATGTTTGTGTCATTTTTGTCTTCCTACAAAAATCATATCAAAACAAAAAATAGATTTTACTCAACCATCTATGTCCATTTTCAAACATTTTTGAAAATAGTCCAGGGTTGCATGCGGCTCTCAAAACACGGGTTGCCGACCCCCGCGATAGTGGATCAGATCAACTCCATCACTAAAACTGACAAGTGACCACATCAATTCATCAGAGGGATTCCATCTTACATTGTGGTCGTCAATCTGGTAAATTAACTAATCACCTTTGTTTCTCCTTGTTTCCTTATCCATATGACCAGAACATTCAATAAACCAATCAACCTTCATCAGTCCATTTAACTCTCCCTCTGGTGTTCGCCCACTGTCTTTCCCATAGCTGTTTTCTTATTCTCACCGCATCCCTTTCATCTCAGACACCGTTGTCAAGGTCAAGTGATAATTAACGAATCAAGTCTCAAGCACAAAGAAAACTTGATTTTCTGTCATTCAATTCCCTCCACTGGCAAATTTAATGCTTTTTTTAAATGAGTGTGTCATAATGCCTGAATTATTGCCTCATTTTCACATTTTCAGCTGCTTATCACATTCATGGTCACAGGTGAGCTGGCGTCCATCCCATGCTAAGAGGCAGTGGCCAAGTGTGTGTGAGACCAGCCTATTTTTACATGGCTCTCATTGGGATGCAGTACTGTTACGACGACCAAATCCGTTTTCTATTATATATTCAGTTTTAGGCTTGTGGGAAGATGGAGCTCATCTCAGCTGACTGCATGCTGGACTCGTCACCATATTTCAGTCACTCATAGAGAGACAGATAACCACATTTTCTGCACACTAGTGGGACTGAGTGAACTCAGTGACTTTAAAGGAAAAATAATCATAGTAAGCTCTTCATCAAAACAGAGCATGAAGAACATTGTAAAGGTGAACAAGTAGCTTATTCGGAACATCTAATATATTAGATAACATTAAATTGCGCAAGTCGTCATAGTGTGCTGATAGACATATTGTAGGCTGCTTTATAATACAGTGCTGGCCAAAACTATGGGCACCCCTGCAATCCTGTCAGATAATGCTAAATTTCCCTCAGAAAATGATTGCAATTACAAATGATTTGGTAGTTATATCTTCATTTATTTTGCTTGCAATTAAAAAACACAAAAGAGAATGGGGAAAAATCATTATCATTTTACATATTACACAAAACCCCAAAAAATGGGCCAGACAAAAGTATTGGCACCCTTTGAAAAATCATGTGATGCTTCTCAAATTTGTGTAATTAACAGCACCTGTTACTTACCTGGGGCACATAACAGGTGGTGGCAATAACTAAATCAGCCAGGTAAAATGGATTAAAGTTGACTCAACCTCTGTCCTCTGTCCTTGTGTGTACCACATTGAGCATGGAGAAAAGAAAGAAGACCAAAGAACTGTCTGAGGACTTTAGAAGCAAAATTGTGAGGAAGCGTGGGCAATCTCAAGGTTACAAGTCCATCTCCAAAGACCTGAATGTTCCTGTGTCTATCTTGTGCAGTGTCATCAATAAGTGTAAAGCCCACAGCACTGTGGCTAACCTCCCTAGATGTGGATGTGGACGGAAAAGAAACATTGACGAGAGATTTCAACGAAAGATTGAGCGGATGGTGGACATAGAACCTCGACTAACATCCAAACAAGTTCAAGCTGTCCTGCAGTCTGAGGGTACAACAGTGTCAACCATTGGTGAAAGTGGTTAGAATTTCTTGCCAGAACTCCCCGACGTGAAGGTCGCCACGGAGCCAGAAATGTTATTTTATTTTAATTAATTTATTTATTTTACTCACTGAAATGCAAAGAAAACTGTTTTGGTCAGTTATTTCTATAACACATACAAAAACTAATTTTCATTCAAAATTGTGAATTTTTTCAATGATTTGCAAAATAAAAGTTAACAAAAACAGCTTTAACCCCAACCTCCATCTCCTAATTTTTTATTTTCCCTCATTTCCTCACATATTAAATGCCAGGTCTCAATTTTAACTACTTAACAACAAAGGATGTATATTAAACTTTATGATAATGTAAACATTTACTTTTCGTTATGTTTTTCAATAATAAAGATATAAGTAACATACGTTCAGTAAAATAAGTACAAATGACATATTATGCAGAGTGAAATAGAATAGATTTTGAAGATCGCGCAAACATTGACTTTTTTAAATCATAAGGAAATGAATACGTAGCCAAACATAAATGAACAATTATAGGTCCAAAGTGCACATTGACAGCTAAGATATTCTGAACCTCCCCATCAGAGCAAATCAAACTAAATATGATGAATAAGCCTCCTCAAAGGAGTTGAGGAGGCTTATTTATTGCACTGCACTTAAACATTTGTTCCATTTTCTGTTGCATTGCCCTTTTTTTGTCGTATCAATTCATTTTTTTTTTTTTGTGCTGTTCCAGAAAACATGCACATTTGAACCAATCAGAGCTAACTATCTCTGCCGATCACATGTCAGTATGTCAGCCAATTGAATGGATAAATGAGTCCAGGCGTTTTGCTTTGCTACGTGCACTCGCACATTGACGTGACTCATCATCGTCAGACTCAGATAACTGCAGCATCTGGGAAAACCTCCATGCCATCCGTCGAATAAAATAAATAATAAATATCGGTGGAAACGGATTACGCTACACAAGCACTTTATCATGCTTGTTGTTAACACTTGTGTATGTAAATCTGATGTTTGTAGATTGTTTTCTTCTTGGAGATGAAGTGCATGTGTGGCAGCTTAGTATTTTTTTATTTATTTTTTTTACATAGCGTTTTGACAGTTGCCATCATATTTTCAGAATCAAAGCACCATGTACCAGAACAGCATTCCGGCCCTGAATCTTATACCGGAACTGCGTTCCGGCCCTGAATCTTATACCGGAACTGCGTTCCTGACTGTTCTGGCCCACTTTCACCCCTGGTGTCAACCCGTACTATCCGTCGTCATCTGAATGAAAAGGGACTCTTTTGTAGGATACCCAGGAAGACCCCACTTCTGACCCAGAGACTTAAAAAAGCCAGGCTGGACTTTGCCAAAACTTACCTGACAAAGCAAAAACATTTTTGGAAGAATGTTCTCTGGTCAGATGAGCAAAGGTAGAGCTTTTTGGCAAAAGGCATCAACATAGAGTTTACAGGAGGGGAAAAAGGCCCTCAAAGAAAAGAACACAGTCCCCACAGTCAAACATGGTGGAGGTTCCCTGATGTTTTGGGGTTGCTTTGCTGCCTCTGGCACTGGGCTGCTTGACCATGCGCATGGCGTTATGAAGTCTGAAGACTAATAAAAAATTTTGCAACATAATGTAGGGCCCAGTGTGAGAGAACTGGGTCTCCCACAGAGGTAATTGGTCTTCCAGCAGGACAATGACACAAAACATTTTTTTAAAAAAAAGCACTAGAAAATGGTTTGAGAGAAAACACTGGAGACTTCTAAAGTGGCCAGCAATGAGTCCAGACCTGAATACCATCGAACAACTATGGAGAGATCTGAAAATGGCAGTTTGGAGAAGGCACCCTTCAAATCTCAGAGACCTGGAGCAGTTGGCCAAAGAAGAATGGTCTAAAATTCAAGCAGAGTATTGTAAGAAACTCATTGATGGATACCGGAAGCGGTTGTTCGCAGTTATTTTGTCTAAAGGTTGTGCTACCAAGTATTAGGCTGAGGGTGCCAATCCTTTTGTCCGGCCCATTTTTGGAGTTTTGTGTAAAATGATAATGATTAAAATTTCTTTGTTTCATCCTCTTTTGTGTTTTTTCATTGTTAACAAAATAAATGAAGATATTACTACCAAAGGGTTTGTAATTGCAATCATTTTCTGGGAGAAATTGAGCATTATCTGACAGAATTGCAGGGGTGCCAATACTTTTGGCCAGCACTGTATGTGTATTTTATGGTGGCTGTGGTTTTCAGTAGTGTAGCAAAACTATCTAATAGTTCATTCATCTCTTGTGTTTAGTAATGTTATTTAGATTAGTGTAAAATATATGAAAATACAGTGCCAGTTGTTTTGCATTCAAAGCACTCAAAGAATTTCAGAGTAATGAACAAACGTTTGTCAAAACGCAAAAAAAAAAAAAAATCAATCCACATATTTTAAATTTGCTGTTCTGTTCAAAAGAATGATTTCAATTCAAGTGGCTGAAATGTTTTATCAACAAAATGGTCTAAAGCAGTGGTCTCAAACCGGTCCTCAAAGGGCCGCAGGGGGTACTGGATTTCATTCCAACCAAACGAGACAAATACCTTTTCACCAATCTGGTTTCTTACAAGTGTAATCAGTTGATTGCAATCAGGTGCTGCTTATGTTAGTAGAAACCTCATTGGTTGAACTGTTTGTGCTGGATCTGTTGGAACAAAAACCAGGACCCACTGCGGCCCTTTGTGGAGTCGGTTTGAGACCGCTGGTCTAAAGCATCAAAATTACTTTGTATTTTTTATTGCTATCGGTGAAATGTACCTGACTGTGTTAAATATGTACATCATATCGCATGAAATGTATCAAAGGCTTTTGAATTCAACTGACATGAATGTGGCAAACTAGTATTAGCTATAGTTATCAAAACAATCTATCAGGGAATGCACGGGGCAGGCAGGTTGTGTGGACCCAATTGCAGGGAAAACAAAGGCAGCCAGGGAGGTGGTGGTGATCTCAAAAATGTTTTAATAATAACTAACAAAACACAAGTACTGGGGATCAAAAAGGGCAAGATTCAAACAAAACTTAAATCGGAGGGATGGATACATGAGGGCTTGGACAGGATCTTGGCTTTGACACGGACATAGACGCTGACATTGACAATGACGCAACAAGGACTGAAAAGAAACTGGGAGCTTATATACACACGTAGACAAAGGGTAACGATACAATGAGGAACAGCTGGGTAACACACTAGGATGCAGATTGCAGGACACTAGGGGAAGGCACGACAGGTGAAATCAATGGGCAATCACAGAGACAAGTCACACAAGGAGAAAACCAACACAAAACCTAACACAATCAATTTTGGATCGTCATTAAATTGGATACTCACTGTACATCCTTACATGTTTGCATGTTTTTTCTGCATCCAAACATGAAGTTGTTTGTCTTTCTACAGCTCCTACAGCATTTTTCGCAACTAAAACGTGCCACTGCATTTTTGATCAATGCCATTTCCCATGTAATGATGTTAATTTAGTACGAAATTACATACGAAGGCTTCCCATTTTTTACTTATCTAAAACGAGATTAGTAAATACAAAGTCACTTATCTCCAGTGTTGTTAATAACAGTGTTATTTTTTTTCAGTAGTGAGTAATCTAAATAATTACTTTTCCTATCTTTGCAATGCCGTTACCAATACTGAGGATGTGAAGGGGCGCGTTACTACGATTTAGTTGAATGAGGGGCAAGTTGTTCGATTTAATCACAGCTGCCTGGGAGATATCATAGCGGGCGGGGGGAGGAAGAAAGGGGGTTGGTGACGCCATTTCAAACACAATGATGATTGGTTACTACGAGCGTTATTATAACATTCGTGTTCTAATTAACATTAACATTTAGCGTGGGGAGCGTCATCTTAAACTCTCGAGCAACTTTTTTTTTTCTTAACTTTGTTAAGTTAAGTTTGTAGCGTCCAGGTGGGTACAATTAATTGAAAATAATGTACTGTTTTTCTGCTGTGTGTGCATTATCATCACCAAGTTGGTGTTGTCCTTGTAGATGTTACAATATAATAATAACTTTAGGGCTGTCAAACGATTAAAATTTTTTAATCAAGTTAATTACAGCTTAAAAATTAATTAATCGCAATTAATCACAATTCAAACCATCTATAAAATATGCCATATTTTTCTGTAAATTATTGTTGGACTGGAAAGATAAGACACAAGATGGATATATACATTCAACATACGCTACATAAGGACTGTATTTGTTTATTATAACAATAAATCAACAAGATGGCATTAACATTATTAACATTCTGTTAAAGCGATCCATGGATAGAGGGACTTGTAGTTCTTAAGAAAAATGTTAGTACAAGTTATAGAAATTTTATATTAAAACCCCTCTTAATGTTTTCGTTTCAATAAAATTTATAAAATGTTCAATCAAAAAATAAACTAGTAGCCCGCCATTGTTGATGTCAATACTTACTTACACAATGTAATGGGTGCTGAAGCCTATAAAATCAGTCGCACCCAAGCGCCAGCAGAGGGCAGCAAAACTCCATAAAACACAAGTGAGCGTTTCACTGTACTGTCATTTAAATCTGTCTGAGCGGGACATCTGCGTTAATTGCGTCAAATATTTTAACGTGATTAATTAAAAAAATTAATTAACGCCCGTTAACACGATAATTTTGACAGCCCTAAATAATTTATTTATTTTTTATTAGTAAAATAGTCACTTGCCCTAAGCTTTTCTTAAATGATGTACCCATGAACTATCTGTGATGTTTTTTAATCAAAACAATTAGAGCAAAGAGAGGAGAGACAGGAGATTCCTAGCCTCACCTGGGCGGTGAAGATTCGGTTGGGCTGGACTATGAGAATAGCTGTGCTAGCTAGCAAGCGAAGCTAGTATGACGAAGCTGGCATGATTTTGTCACATTCTGCTGCCGGTCAGATTGTTTTGTTACAGAGCTGTGGGATGAGTTCCCAATGTTGTACCTGCATCCAATTCCAGCACATCAGCAGTGTCTTTAAACCGATCCTAGGCGACTTGTCGAGATATTTGACTTACTGCCATTTGACAGTTTGTCTGCCTGTAACTGCGGTTTTCACTCTGGCTTTTTTTTTTTTTTTAATTGATCCCGACCTACTGTCACGAACCTTTTTTGTGTCTCCCTTTTTGTGATCGTGTGTCTTTTTGTGTGTTCAATAACCCCTTTTACGCAATCCCTATGTCCTTGTTGTCTGCTTGCTTCCTGATTCACGGACCGTAACAGATTTGTTGGTTTTCATCTGAGGACTTGTTACTGATTGCAGCTAATAGTTCGAATAGGTCTTTATAAGGAAAGGTTTATGACTCCAAAATCATGCAGAAGTATAGTCCTGTGGTCTACGTGCTCGTCTATTGTACGAGAAATGCGGGTTTGAATCCTACTGGACACGTTCATTTAATTGCTTTTGCTTCTCGTTTTCTGAAATATCAACAGAACTGTCCAGCTCATCACTTTTCCACTAGGGTTCAAATTGGAAGGGCAGAACCGACGACATGTTGATGTAGCTAAAGAGTGACACTGTGGAAGCCCGGAGTGCATTGCGTCATCAACAACAATGGCGAGGTACTAGTTTAACTAATTTTACAGATTTTATTATAATGAAAAAAATTAAGAGGTGTTTTGATATCAAATTATTATAACTCATACTAACATTAACATGTAAGAATTACATGTTTTTTTATCAGTGGTACCCTTTAGCAACACTGCTTATCTCCCCTGCGCTACCAGAAATTACTCACCTATCCACCCCAATGGCAGTCAGTGTGAAAACTGACACGTAGACGGTCACCGGCTGGATGAGATAGATGAGGTAGCACATGAAGCGGCCAAACACCCACCCGTGTGGGTTGAGCGCATAGGCTAGCGTGAAGGGCACGCAGGTGGCACACATGAGCATGTCGGAAAAGGCCAGGTTTCCGATGAAAAAGTTGGTGACGTTGTGCATCTTGCGAGTGCAACAGATGACGTAGAGTAGCAGGTAGTTGCCGACGATGCCCACCAAGGACACCAGAGTGTAGCAAGGAATGATGAGCAGCTTGAAGGATTGCAACAGCTCCACACCTTCAAATGTTGGTTTGCGATTTGAGGAGACGTTCTGGAGAGCCACCTCAAAGATCCCACCTGTGTCGTTCAATTGATGGGTCGCAGTTGATGGAGATGGGAGGTCTGGGACACAGGCACTTGTTGACCCTTCCATCCCAACAGGCAGATATTTCTGTAGAAGAATCTACACGTCTACAGAACAGATGGGAGTTTGTGTTATTTATGCAGACATTATAGAATTGAAATGGGTCGGACAATATTAAATGAGTAAGGTGAGCAAGTATACATGAAAGCAATTTCTAGTTAAGGAGCAATGATGACTCCTTGGGTTGTGAGCAGCATAGCAGTCTGATTGGATGCTTAGTATGTGCTCTGGTCTTCAGAAGAAAATTTTTCCCTTTATGAGTAGTCGCTATTATAGTCAAGCTATCAGCATGTTGGCATTTACGTATCTACGAAATTATATTCATCCCTCCATCCATCATCTGATTAGGCTGGTGGGGGTTGCTGGAGCATTTGTGATTTGAATCCTTAAGAATGTAAGACGTTAGATGAAAGGTGAAAAAAAAGAATTTGTGAATGAAGATTTAGAAACAGTTATTTTTTTAATAAACGCTTATTTTTTTCAATAACGAGTGGTTGCTCGAAATAATATTTATCTGAAGCTAAACCTTTTTTAGAATGTTTAAAGTCAGTCAACGTGACGAATTAACACCTTTTTTTGTCAGGTGGTTGCATAACACAATTTATGTCTGAAGCTAGATTATTTCATTATGTTGAGTGTCAATCAACATAATATATAGTTTCAGATATAATTATTTTGTCCAACCACTTGACACATTAGAAAAAAAATGTTCATTCAATAATTATTTATTTTTGGTTCCTGGGTGTGAAAGTTGGGGGAAAAGTAAACCTGACTACACTGGGCGCAAGGATGGGTGAAAATACATGATATACAGTGGGGCAAATAAGTATTTAGTATTTTGTGCAAGCTCTCCTACTTGAAAAGATTAGAGAGGCCTGTAGTTGTCAAAATGGGTAAACCTCAACCATGAGAGATGGAATGTGGAAAAAAAACAAAACAGAAAATCACATTGTTTGATTTTGAAAGAATTTATTTCAATATTACAGTGGAAAATAAGTATTTGGACACCTACTAACAAGCAAGATTTCTGGCTGTCAAAGAGGTCTAACTTCTTCTTACGAGGTCTAACGAGGTCCAACGAGGCTCCACTCGTTGCCTGTATTAATGGCACCTGTTTTAACTCATTATCGGTATAAAAGACACCTGTCCACAATCTCAGTCAGTCACACTCCAAACTCCACTATGGCTAAGACCAAAGAGCTGTCGAATGACACCAGAGACAAAATTGTAGACCTGCACCAGGCTGGGAAGACTGAATCTGCAATAGGTAAAACGCTTGGTGTAAAGAAATCAACTGTGGGAGCAATTATTAGAAAATGGAAGACATACAAGACCACTGATAATCTCCCTCGATCTGGGGCTCCATGCAAGATCTCACCCCGTGGCATCAAAATAATAACAAGAACGGTGAGCAAAAATCCCATAACCACACGGGGGACCTAGTGAATGACCTACAGAGAGCTGGGACCACAGTAACGAAGGCTACCATCAGTAACACAATGCGCCGCCAGGGACTCAAATCCTGCACTGCCAGACGTGTCCCCTTGCTGAAGCCAGTACACATCCAGGCCCGTCTGCGGTTCACTAGAGAGCATTTGGATGATCCAGAAGAGGACTGGGAGAATGTGTTATGGTCGGATATAACCAAAATAGAACTCTTTGGTAGAAACACAGGTTCTCGTACTTGGAGGAGAACAAATACTGAATTGCATCCGAAGAACACCATACCCACTGTGAAGCATGGGGGTGGAAACATCATGATTTGGGGCTGTTTTTCTGCAAAGGGACCAGGACGACTGATCTGTGTAAAGGAAATAATGAATGGGGCCCTGTATCGAGAGATTTTGAGTGAAAATCTCCTTCCATCAGCAAGGGCATTGAAGATGAGACGTGGCTGGGTTTTTCAGCATGACAATGATCCCAGACACACAGCCAGGGCAACAAAGAAGTAGCTTCGTAAGAAGCATTTCAAGGTCTTGGAGTGGCCTAGCCAGTCTCCAGATCTCAACCCCATAGAAAATCTGTGGAGGGAGTTGAAAGTCTGTGTTGCCCAACGACAGCCCCAAAACATCACTGCTCTAGAGGAGATCTGCATGGAGGAATGGGCCAAAATACCAGCCATAGTGTGTGAAAAGCTTGTGAAGAGTTACAGAAAACGTTTGGCCTCCGTTATTGCCAAAAAAGGGTACATAACAAAGTATTGAGGTGAACTTTTGGTATAGACCAAATACTTATTTTCCACCATGATTTGCTAATAAATTCTTTAAAAATTAAACAATGTGATTTTCTGTTTTTTTACCCACATTCTGTCTCTCATGGTTGAGGTTTACGCATGTTGACGATTACAGGCCTCTCTAATATTTTCAAGTGGGAGAAGTTGCACAATTAGTGGTTGACTAAATACTTATTTGCCCCACTGTACATGACGATACATGAAAATACTTATTTATACATTTATTTAGTAGCTGATGGTGTAGTGGTACAATTACATGACTTCAGCACAGTCAGCATGGGCTTGATTTCCAATAATTGGCATTGTGATTTATGAGTGCGACTGGTTGTCTGTGTGCAAAGGCGCTGGAAGTCACTCACAGCATGGGGTGCTGAGGATCTTTCTTAGTTTTTCCCATCCAAAAACGACGTTTTCGGTCCAAATTTGTCATGCTGGCGCGTTTTCTCCATACAAGACTTGCACCATGAAAGTGCACACGCATACTGTATAGTTTACGTACTGCTACTAGGCTACTACAAAGACAGCGTTCTATTTCACCTACAGTGTGTGTTGGGATTTTTTATTGGAAATACAGTATAAGCGCCTGTGTGTTATAATGCAAATCCCCGCAGTTGGACAGCGCAATGACACACAAGCATGTCTTACCTATTTGAAGACACCAAAAGCACAGTCATCTTCATTTTCGACCTCGAATTGAATTTTTAGAAAATGTCGCTTATGTAAGGGAAAAAAATTGCTAATTCATTTTTTGTGCCATGTTAACGTCTCGTCTGTTAACAGTTTACTTCTCCGTTCCAATAGTGCCTTATTCAACATGACCCGGTAGCAAGCTAAGTGTCATGTGATGTTATTAACCAAAAAAAATCCATGGATAGAAAGACTTGTAGTTCTTAAAAGATAAATGTTAGTACAAGTTATAGAATTTTTATATTAAAACCCCTCTAAATGTTATCGTTTTTTTTTTAATTTGTAAAATTTTCAATCAAAAATTAAACTAGTAGCTCGCCATTGTTGATGTCAATAATTACACCATGCTCACTCATTGTGCTTAAACCCATAAAATCATTTGGACCCAAGTGCCAGCAGAGGGCGCAACACCAAAAAACAAGTAACAAGCGGACATTACACTGCTGTCATTTTAATCTGTTTGAGTAGGGCATGTGCGTTAATTGCGTCAAATATTTTACCGTGATTAATTTAAAAAAAAAAATTAACGCCTATTAACGCGATAATTTTGGCAGCCCTAATATTTATATTGAAAATATGAAATATATACAGTGGGACACTACATACGAAATTAATTCGTTCCAGGAGCTTGTTTTTAAATCGAAATGGTCGTCTGTCAAGCAGGGTTTCCCCATAGGAATACATTATAATTCCATTAATTCGTTCCCCTACTTACGCTAAATCATGAATACCGTATTGGCCCGAATATAAGACGGCCCTGATTATAAGACAACCCCCTCTTTTTCAAGACTCAAGTTTGAAAAAAGACTATTTTAACATCAAATTAATTTTTATACAGAAAATAATTACAGTACATCTGAAACAAATGATTATAAAAATATATTTCAGAGAAAAAGCATGTTATTTTGCCTCATTCTAATCTTAATATCTGAACATTTAAATACGTAAACTAAAGCGCAATCACATTCATAAATGAATGGCTTCTGGTTTTTGAAATGTAAATAAACCAATCTATTGTGATAAAACAACAAAATTGCAATAACTGCATTAACCATCAAAGTGAGGTCTAACTGTAACTTTAGTCTTGAAACAAATCTGAATAAGGAAAAACTAACTAAAAATAATGCAAACTGGTTAAACTTGAGAGTAGCTGAGATCTGTCATGACAGAACTTTACTCAAGTTCAGCATCCGCTTAATTGATATCTGGCGCCATCTAGCGTCGCGAATGGGTATAATGTCTAAACCCCGAATATAAGCCGACTCCCACTTTTTCAGTCTTATTTCAATGCAAAAACCACCGTCTTATATTCGGGCCAATACAGTAAATACTGCTGTTACTATTGCAAACAGCAATTGTAAAGAGCAAAACAAATACACTAGGCCTGCAAGCAGGACTGAACGGGCCCTCGCAATCTAGCGCAACTCGAACGTCACGCAACTCGGACAGGTGGTGACAGATCCTCCTCTCTAATCCTCTCATTAGAACCTAACATGCTTGAAAGTCGCCTCTTTACATTCACACACCTAAGAGATAAAAAACCCTATTGGAGAGAGTACTACAAAAAAGGAGCGAATAAAGGGTCGTCACAGCAACAGACAGAGACATGTGGACATGGGCCGTGAAATAAGTATTTCAAAAGGTCTTGAAACTACAATGACCAACCTGAAAAGAACTGGACATATATTAGAAAAATGAGTGACTTGCTATTGCCACTAGTTGACGCTGTAGGGTTGATGCACATGACCCCTACAGGACCCTTCAGAGTATGACTCAACAAGCACGAGATGTTTGGCGCAGATATGTTGTAGAAGTTATGACTGTTCAAAACTTGTGGTGAGACGAAATGACTTCAGTTATTTTCACTTCTCCTGTTGGACTCTTCTGCTTCAACCAAACCTCAGTATTTTTCATCAGGCACCTGAACACATGTCTTATGGCTCCCCTGATGCAGGTTTCAGGTGAATATATTATTTTTAAAGTTGCACCGATACCGATACCAGTATCGGCAGGGGGCGCCGATCCGGCCCGAATTGGTGGTATCAGTATCGAGGAGTACCAACATTTAGGGCGCCGATACTAGCTACTGGCATTTGAATGCAAATATACTGTCCTCCCCACGTGATCTAACTTCCCAAATCATTACATCTGGATGTCTGTCTCGAAATGACCACACGAAATTTACACCTTCGTCTTCCATATTACGGATGTACACTCCATCGCAAATCCGCGCTGTTACGCTGCTCGTTTAACATGGTATTCACAAACGATTAGCATGTGTAAGCTAACGCTTGCTATTGTAGCGTCGATGGGATCAGAAAGGTTAAGACCGTGGGAGACTCCGCAAACTCATGGTTTCATGATGAACAATGAGTGGCAAATTAAGAGCGCCGTAATTCAAACTCGTCCTGTTTATGAAAGTCGATTGTCATATGTGCTGTGCAGTAATGAGCAGAAGTGACTTCTGTGGCCAGAAAACACTCAAGCAGCGCAGCTCGCACACTAGATATCATCAAATAGCAATCTAGATGTCCTATGTTAGATCCCATGCCAACTCTCTCGCGCACACACTAGATATCATCAAATAGCAACCTAGATATCCTACACTAGATCCCATGCCATTAGCTGCGTGAGCCCAGAGCGACGCGTAGTACATAGACTACATTGATTAAATAGAAACCGCCATGACTGAATGGACGTTAAGCAGGCCAAATCAACCCATACCAGTGACTATAGATAATGCTGCAAATACTGTTAATTCAGTACATGTTACAGATTGACTCGGACCACAAATAGGATGTTTAAATATAGCTTCCAAGAGAGCTGCAGCAATATGTGTGCCCCACTTTACAAACAGTAAAAATTGTTCTCAGCACTTATATACAAAATTTTTCATCAGATCAGTAAGAAGTAAGCACATAAATATTATGCACTAAAATGCTTGTTTATATGATGGCACTGTTATTTTTGCTTGTTAGCAACAACAAAAAAATAAATAAAATAACAGTTGCATTTTCTGTTTCAGGGCATTAAATGTATTTAATTGTATCGAAAATCGTACCGAACCGTGACTTAACTGTATCGTTGCACCCGTTATACACACACACACACACACACATATATACATATGTTTTTTTTTTTTTGCAAAAAGAGTGGTATCGGAATGGTATCGGTATCGGCTGATACTGCACAGCCGGGTATCTGTATCGGTATCGGGCCCAAAAAATGGTATCGGTGCAACACTAATTATTTTCCTTGGAGGAGGAGCCTGTTCAGTAAAAAAAGGCACTTCCTGTTCCCACTAGGGGGCGCTAGGCCTAATGGCTAATGTTTCAATGCACTCGTGTTAAGGGTGGGATCTCGCACATACATGCCAGATATGAAAAAGATTGAACGTTGTGTCAAGGAGCTATTAGTCTTTTTACTGAATTTGTCATTTTGCCTAAAAAATGGCCGACTTTGGCACCACGCCCAGGTCAGACCCATGAATGAAAACGCACAATTTTGAAAATTTTAGATCTCCTACGTCTCCTGAATAGTCTCACCAATTTTGAAGATGATCCAACTAACTCCCTCTGTGACAAGGTCTCAAATGTGCACCCTGTTAATTGATAAAAATGTCACATTCGATCCAAAATACCCGATTTCCTGTTGGGTTTGGAATATGGGTTCAAGAGACTTTTTGGAGCGGTTTTGCACAAGGTATAGACTCCCCAAATTTCATTGCTCTACGCTGACAGACCCTAATGTTATAGGCCAATTTTAAAATTTCAAGGGGGCGCCACTGAGCCATTTTGTTAAATTTTTTTGCAACGTTGCAAAATTATCGAAATTTACAATTTTCCGCACGTATGTGCAAATTTTGGTGACTTTTCGTGCATGTTCAGGCCTCCAAATTGGCCGTTTTCATTTGCCCTGAAAAAAATTAATAAAAGTAAAAAAAAAAGAAGAAAAAAAAATCCTTTGCAAAACAATAGGGCCTTCGCACGCTTAGTGCTCAGGCCCTAATTATGAATAAAAATCGGAATAACAATATAATAATAGTAAAAATAATAATGATAGCTGTAATAATGTAACAAATCAGGTTCTAATGTGGCGGATGTGTTTTGCGTGGTGTACCTGAACGCACCGTGGGGCTGACGGCAGAGAGTGCAGTTAAGATATTAACTTCGGCGGACAACTGGCGTGTTGTGTTGCACCAGAGTCGTATAAAGAGAGTCGCGACACTCTTTGATGTCTCCCCAGGTGGTCACGTGGTTCCTGTAGGGTATGGGTAGTTCCCAGCACAAGCAGCGCTGTAGTGGTTTTCAGTGGAACTGACAGTGGTAATTGCGACATTTATGGGAAAATGGATAAAATCGCGTATCTAAGTAGTAGTTTGATTTTGTCATTGAATTACAACATATATTTGAATGCTGGTTTTACATTTGGAGTGGTAAGGCGACAACTGTAAACTATGTAAACTGCTACGCAGAAGGGAACTTTCCCATGTGGAGTGAAAGTTTCATGTTTGTGTTAGCATTTGCACGAGAAATCGACTTTTACATTGAAATGCGAGATGATTTTGGTTTTTCTTTTTTCACAACAAGAATACTGTTTTTCCAGAGAATGTCTAGATTTCCTTGATTCACATACCCGTGGTAATATATTAAAGATAACACCATGTATAACAAAGTTTGTTCCTAAGTTCTAAATGGCACATCCTAGTTTGTTTCATCGCATTGATATATAAAAACACTTTTGTTTCCCAAAAAGTTGGAGGTCACGACTTTTTAAATTCTATTTTCCACTTTTCTTTACTGTTGTACTTTCTAATGCTTATATATTGTATATGTGTGTACATTTTCCTTTTTATTTTATAGACTTAGTTTGACCTGAAACACAAAGAAATTACGTTTAACAAATATTTCCCGCTTAACTCAAATTTTGAATATAGTAATATGCTATTTTTTTTCTTAGAAGGACTAGTATATATTCACTATTTTAGACTGTTGGTCTACTGTATATAACCTGGTTTTGACTATAGTATGTATCCAATATTGCTGATGACGATACCTGCTGTTTCTGTTGAATTATCAAATATAAAACTTTTCATTTTCTATTGAATGTTTACCCAAACAACCTGAATAAATATTATCAAGCTTCAAAACCTTTCGTTGAGCATGTTTGGTTGTCAATTGGACATCAATATTACAAATTTTAACCAAAAAATGGGATTTCTTTGTCTTTTTGAGTCCAAAATGTTGATTATAATTGGTCAGTGACGAAAACAACAGTGGTGTCCTGAAAAAAGGGACCCAAGCAGGCTATCGTGAATTTTTTTCTTTGAAATATAAAGGCAACATCAATGGCATGCAAATTCTGACAAAATAGGCCCAGGTATTAATGGGTTAACCCATTAGATAAATATAATAAACCAATAAGCACAAACTATCATTTAAATGGCACCACCAGGCAGCTCAAAGAAAGTACAAACAACAGTTCTACCTGATTTAAATTTCTCCATTTCTCTTGAGAATAATCTGAACCGTAAGCGGATTTTAGTGTCATTACATGAAATTGACTTTCCTATATATATATATATATATATATATATATAAAGTTGTAAAGCAATAAAACTGCAACAAAAATGAATGAAATGAACAAAAAAATTATTTTTATAATGGGTCAAACTTATTTTTCGAACAGATCATGTGACTAGCACCTTACACGGTGCATATAATAATAATAATAAAAAAAAAAACAATTAGGGGAGGGCAATTTTATTTTTCAAATGATTTTTTTTCTTTGATTTAATTTTTTTTTTTTTTTTTTTTTTTTTTTGATTGAAGCAACTTTTTGGGGGGATTGAATGATTTTGACATAAATGTCCTACCAATAATATGGCCCAAACACAAAAAGGATTGCTTCAATCAAAGAAAACTAATTCAAATGCTCAAATGCAAATTTTTCAATCTCGAATATTTTTTCGCATCCAAAAGTTTTTCTGTTTTTCTTTTGGAAAATACATATTTTTTGAAGCCACATATTTTTTGATTGAATAATAAAGACAAAAACTTCCGAGCCAAATGTGGCCCGAAAACATATCAACATGACTTCAATCAAAAAAGTTGCTTCAATCAAAAAAAAAAAAAAAAAAAAAAAAATCAATCAAAGAAAAATAGCTTTTCACGTGCATTTTTTTGAGTTTCAAATTTATTTTTGCATTCACGTTTTTTTTGACCGATGCGACTTTTTTTTGACTGAAAATATATGGGGGAAAACACAGACAAGGCTGAAAAAGCAGTTTCTGCTCTTGCACTCCTCTTTAACAGAAACTGCTGTATTTTAAGAAAAAAAAACAGTTGTGTTTGATAGAACAATATGTCTATATGCTGCCATAGCAGATTCATCGCGCATTAAGCCCCAAACTATTTTTAATTTGTCCGTTTTACCCTGGAAACCCCTGTTTACAGACGTCGCGCAACAACTTTTGTTTCAACCCAGAAATAAAACAAAAGTAATTAATTAAATGTATTATTCAAAATGTCTGTCATTTTTAGCTCAGAATCATTAATTGATGTCTAATATTTCGTTAAAAAGAAGAGAAAAAAAAACGTTAAAAAATTATTCACTCGCATATTTCAAACTTTTAAACAAATAACGTCCCAATGAAAAAAAGGTGTCTGTAAAAAAGTCATGGGTATCTACTTCATAACTATCGCTTAATTGTATTATTTTTGTTACTGTCACATTTTCTCCGATTTGTTAGATGATAAATAATGGATCCAAACAAAGAAAAATTGAAAAAAAAAAAAACTTTAAAAGGGTAAATATATGAAAAAGAACGTCTCGATCACTCCTTGATGTCTACGATTTCTGCATCGCGACCCTTGTTATATTACCATTTTTCACCCATAAAATCCCCCCAAAAATCCAGCTGTGGCCATTCACAGCAGCGTCTTGACACTCGGTGATACATGCTACATGGAGTTTTTGGATCGAAAAAAAGTTTCAAAAATTTTCTTCCCCCAGAAAATTGAGATTTTAAGCTTTCCAATGATGTATTACACATGCATATCTGACAGTTTTGAAAGTTGGCCAAATTGGGGGGTCTCAGCGGGGAACTTCAAGTCACCTGAGTGTTTTCCGCCATATTTTGATTGAAGCAACTTTTTTTTTTTTGAAGCAACTTTTTTTTAATTGAATCATAAATACACAGATCTACCTCCATATGGCTCCATCCAGGGGATACAATTTTTGACTGGGGTAACTACATCTGCACGACACCGGCGGGCGTACCATGTTCAATGCATGGTTGACGATCTTGGCGAAAAATATTGCCTAAGCAGCCTGATTTAGAATTCCCCTCAAGAATGATGGAAAACAAAAAAACGCTCATTGTCAACTTAATATTATAAATATTCTTGTCAGTTAATTTTATTGCTGACACTGCGTTTCAGGGTCATCAACATGTTGTACCCGCCCTGCCCCAAAAGTCAAACTCCGCCTATGATCTTAACAGTGACTGCCATTGACAGTGCGAGACGTCCAATCTAGTTTGACGGGGAGAGACCCCCAGACAAAATGGACTGGACGTTTATAGCCATCAGTGTCACTGAAACGTGAGCATTCACATACAGTCCTCACAGTTTAAAAGAATTAGACGTCTATCGTTGTCAATAGCAGAGAAAGAGTTAACAACAGTAATCATTATCAACGCTCAGTATTCCCACTTAATTCAAAGACAGCTCTAAAATGAACATTTTCAGCACCATTGATTGATGAAATGATTTCAATTTCACTGAGCTCTTGATGTTACCACTTTGGACAGCAAGGACTAATTCATAATTTGACTCGCTTTTTCAATCCGACCAAGAGAAATCAGTGTTCCTTCCAACAATGAAAACAAAAGCAAACCATATTTCGTTTTAATCAAGAAATAATATTTCTATATTTTCCATATTGTATGTTAATATTAATATTAGTGTTTTTCATGGCTAACCATAATAATAAAAAACAGTTTAAAATATATATACATGTATTTTTTAATTGTTATTAGTTTGTGCGCACAAAATGGGAAACGGCGGAAAACAACTCATAGGAAAGAAGTTTCTTTCTGATCCGTTTGCAAAACATGTCATATATCTTTCAACGCATAGTTGCACATACAGCCCGAATTGTTGATAAGCGCGTCTGTTCCTACCTTGCTTCGATGGCCGAGCGCAGAGCATCAAGGTCCGCTCGTTTGGAGGCGGAAAAGGCAGTGGGGCGGATGGAGGTGTTGCTCGGAGCGTGCGCGCGCGTCTCGCTCACTTCTCACAGCGATCGATCCATTCTCTTGTTCGCTGAGCCGTGGCACATTCTGTTCCTCTGCAATTTTCTAATGCCACTTTTAGTTTACTTCCGAATGAAGACCATCGCCCGTGACGTCACGTGTTGTTCCAGGAGTTGGAATTATAGTACACGCGCTCTAGACTTGACACTTGCGCTGTGTTTGGTGCCTGTACTGATTGTCTAAAGACTAGGGTTGGGAATTTCTGGCATGAAGCAGATTCGATATGTATCTAGATCAGTTCTTCTCAAATAGTGGGGCGCGCCCCCCTAGGGGGGCCCAGAGCGATGCCAGGGGTGGCGCGTGTGACCTCGGGGAACATGCTTTTTTTTTTTTTTTTTTTTTTGCCCTACTAGAATAAAGTGTACTTGCACATCCACTCAGTGGTTGGCAGTGGTGGTCTCATTTTCAAAGTGCGCGCAGTATTTTTGAAGTAAGCAAGAGCACACGGGAGAGACTCATGAAGAGCTGGAGACTGGAGAGCTGTGCGCCGTTTTCGAAAGCCGTTTTCCGGCCGGACTCACGCAGCGACCCACTGTCTTCTCTGGTTCTCACGTCGCCCGAGAAGTGCTATTTTCGGCTTGGGATCGTCACGACGACCGCCCTCACCTACGGTTCTCCCTCGGCTGCCGAGAATGCGCTTTTTTCGGGCTGTTTGCCTTTTGGCTTTGACATTTAATACAGTGGTAGATGAGGAAAGACCACTGTTTACTGTGTCTAAAAATGATTATAGCGGACAGCCGGACGTCAAATCAATTAAGACGCCACTTAAACACATTAGACCCCAATCTCATTGATAAGCCGCTTGGTTGTTTTTCAGCGAAAACGTGCCGAATATTGCCAACAATCGTCCCGCTTTGTCAGTGTTATATCAGTAAACCCGTGAGCACTGTTAGCATGCTCAGTGCAAAATAACACCACACCATTGCAAACTGGAGGTGATACTGTGAGCAGCGAAAACAAAAACTGTCCTTCTGTCCAAAGATACTTTTTTTTTTCTTCTATTCAGTTTTGTTTTTTCGGTCAAAATTTTGGGCATATTGTCCTCATGAGTTCATGTTTCTAATCAATTTGTATTTGTTATTATTTACAGATTTATATTTTTCAGTATCAAATGGTCAAAAATTTACCTTGAGTATTTTTACAGTTTGGATGTGACTTTTTTAATTATTTTATTTTATTTTTTTAATTCAGGCAAATTGATGCGCGTTAAGTGTTTTCTGTTACAAACAAAACTGTTAATAAAGTTATACTTTATAAGTTGATCTCTTATTTTCTCTAATAGAAAAAAAGGATACAATGTGAGGCAGAGGTGTACTTATAATAGTAATATTATAAACAAATGATACTATTTGTAGTGGCGGCAGAGTTTGGGGGGGGCGCGAAACATTTATGTCTTCCTTGGGGGGGCGTAACAGAAAATAACTGAGAAGCACTGATCTAGATACACAGGTTACGATTCGATTAAAAAACGATACATTTTTAAGGCCGAGCGATTCGATACAGTTACGGTTCGATACAGAGTGAAAACGATACGATAGTAAACATTTGTTGTGTGTGTTCGTACAGTATTTTAAACATAAAAAAAGACCACATTTCTAATAGCAAAATTAAACAACAAAATTTCATACCAATGTATTATTTTTTTGATGAAAAAAATAAGGCTTACTAAATGACCGTCATTTTGTTGGATGGGATTGATAATAAAATAAAACTCCAGTGACAGGCAACAATAAAGTGCAGTAATTCAATTACTGTATTTCCTGGTGTTTTGAACACAAGAGGTAAGTAATTTAAGTGCAAACTTTCAATGTAAAAATCTTACAAACAAAAAATATTAATTATATGCAGCAGCTCTATAAAAAAAAGAATTAAACCTGCTAGTGTTATCATAAATAAATAATAGATTATGCTTTACCATTGGTATAATTGGGGGAATAAAAACATGGCATTTTAGACAGACAGGTCAATAATTATTACTTTAACCTTTTGCACAGCAAAGTTATTCTCTTATGCCTGTGCTTCCAGTCCACATTTTTAATTCCTCATCACTGTCCATATCTTTTTTGAAGGGCAGATTTTTCGTGAGGAAGATAAACTACTCCACATGCTCATGTTTAAGTAGACTGCGTTTCGTGGAAACAAAATCTCCAGAGGGTCGTGCTGCCCTTTCCACCATTGTAGTGTGTTATTTTTCAGGGTTAAAAACTCACGATCTCCGCTACCGCTCCACACTAGCTCACTCCCATGCAAACAGATCTGGCTGCCTTCATCACTTCAAAGTCCGACTTTTGTTTTCTTTGGTGTGTTGAAAATTAGTCGCTGGCGTCGGTGCTCAAACTGTCCATTGTTATACCATGTTGCTTCGTTGCAACTACTAGTTTTGTTGTGGGCTGTGAAGAAAATGCTACGGAGTGTGCGTTACAGTTTTTCTTTGTTAGCTCTCGCGTTGTTATGACACGCTCGTGACGATCAGGTAATGACGGCGACAAGTAGCGGTTCTGCCGAAATGCATGGGAAGTTGAGGCAACCACGACTATGAGTAGTGCTTGTCCATATTACCTAGGGTGACCATATTTTGATTTAAAAAAAAAAGAAGACACTCGGCCCGGCCTCGAGATACTTGAATTTTACTCGAAATCCACTCAAAGATGCCTATATAACTTTATTTAAAGTGTGCTTCCTCCGTCTGGTTAGAAAAATTCAGTTTAATTAAAAAAAAACCGAATAATGTTAAAAAAAAATAAATATATAATGCAAACCCATGGAAATGTAGTCCAGTCAATACGCACACACAGTAGGCTATGTGCTAACTCAACATTTTTATAAATTACTATCACGATAATTGTCGTTGACAAATTGCTATTCCCACTCAATTTTTAGTCTCATTCAGTGTTCTAGATTGTACGTAAACAATAACCGAAATAAACTGACTTGCTATTCAAACAGCATGTTTCCAAACGCAGCAGTTCAAAACTACATTGCCCATTGTGACGGCCCTGGCCGTTTAATTGTTTTTTTTTTAAACTCTTCCAGTCAGCTGATCGTCTCCTCCACCAGCTGGTTGCTTCCCCTCCCACTGTGACGACAGCTGAATGACGCAGGACGGACCGACGATGTCGCCGCCGCTGATTGGCCACGAAAAAAGGCGGCAAGCTTCAAAAACCTGCCGCTGTCAACGTCCTGAGAGGTCGCATTTGACAGCATTCTGCCGCAGTCCTCCTTGCCAGCTGTTTGCTCGCCATTCACGCTCGTTTACATTTGATCGCTAGTCTGATACACTCCTGCCTTTTCGGTGAGGTCTTTTGTATTTATTCGTTATTGGATCGTTTTTGTTCAGCACTGTAAATAAGAGCACTGAAGCAAGTAGTGGTAAGTCGCCATTTCTGTTCAACCCGTTTTCTCCTGTTTTGTATAGCGTATATGAAAGTTTACAATCATCGGCAGCACAACGATGCGACACCAAACGGGATTTTACAGATTACGCCAGTACAAATCTCCGACAGAAGTCAACAGTTGCCATTATATACGTATTCATCTGGGCAGGCGCTCCTATTTAAAATATAATACTAACATTCAACCAAATACACAAACATAGAACAATTAATACAAGACTAATACAATATACTAATCTCTGTTTACACATATAACCCAATATTCAACACACGTGATCAACATTAACAGGAGAGAAACCTACAGAAAGGTGTATGGAGCCACGTCTTAAAACTCCTTGCTGTAGTCTGTTTTCTTGCCATACTGTCAACCGTCGTTAGATGGTGGTAATTCCACATGAAACAAAGGGTAAACTGCCAACAAAAAACAAGAAGATGTACTCCTTCTCCCGCCCCGACTAGTCGGAGCCACATCAACGCAGGCAGGCGCTGCCTCCTAGCGGCCGGCGGGATTCTCTTCAAATTGGTCCCGTGAAAAATCATAAAAACCAGACATTTTCATGAATTTATGAAACCCGGACGGACCCTCCGAAGAGCACGTAATAAGAGGACATGCAAAAGAAGACGTTTGGTCACCCTAATATTACCTGTATATCACGCGTGCGGTCTCAATCTAAGTGCGCTGTGTGGTGAATGACACAAACATATTAGGGCTGTCAAAATTATCGCGTTAACCCACGGTAATTAATTTTTTAAATTAATCACGTTAAAATATTTGACGCAATTAACGCACATGTCCCGCTCAGACAGTATTCTGCCTTTTGGTAAGTTTTACAGCAAGGCTTTTTGTGCTGTCTAACAGTGAACTCTTGTGGTCGCTTTGCGACATGGTTTATTGTTTTCTTGCCAGTTCAATATGGCTGCACGACATCTTGGGCTGACGCCTGCGTTGTAATGTTGTGCTTATATGATCCTTGGACAAGATTTGTCCGTAAGTATGGTTGTTGTAAAGAATGTACATATTATGTTAGTAAGCGAAATGTTATATTTTTTTGTATGAGACGCTTTTTGTTTATGTTTAGTGAACCTGTATAGCGTGCTAAGCTAACGTTGTTGCTAATGCAATGCTTGTGTACTTTTTTTTGTAGTTTTACGACGGTCTAAAGAGGACAATGGTTTGAGGCTATTTTATTAATAAATCAGATGAAAAAGGAAGAAGTCTGATTATTAAGGCGTCGTTCACTAGCTGTCTAGCTTTGGAAAAAGTAGACACATCGGAGTGAGGACAGCATAGACAGATTTAAATGACAGTAGAGTGAAATGCCCACTACAGTCCTTATGTACCGTATGTTGAATGTATATATCCATCTTGTGTCTTATCTTTCCATTCCAACAATTTATTTTACAGAATATATATATAATTTACAGAAAAATATGGCATATTTTATAGATGGTTTGAATTGCGATTAATTGCGATTAATTACGATTAATTAATTTTTAAGCTGTAATTAACTCAATTAAAATTTTTAATCGTTTGACAGCCCTAATATATATATATTATTTACACCCACCAGCCACTTTATTAGGTACACCATGCTAGTCACGGATTGGATCCCCTTTTGCCTTCAGAACTACCTCACTTCTTCGTGGCATAGATTCAACAAGGTGCTGGAAGCATTCCTCAGAGAGTTTGGTCCATATTGACATGATGGCATCACACAGTTGGTGCAGATTTGTCGGCTGCACATCCATGATGCGAAAGATGCTCTATTGGATTGAGATCTGGTGACTGTGGAGGCCATTTGAGTACAGTGAACTCATTGTCATGTTCAAGAAACCAGTCTGAGATGATTCCAGCTTTATGACATGGCGCATTAACCTGCTGAAAGTAGCCATCAGAAGTTGGGTACATTGTGGTCATAAAGGGATGGACATGGTCAGCAACAATACTCAGGTAGGCCGTGGTGTTCCAGCGATGCTCAATTGATACCAAGGGGCCCAAAGAGTGCCAAGAAAATATTCCCCACACCATTACACCACCACCACCAGCCTGAACCGTTAATGCAAGGCAGGATGGATCCATGCTTTAATGTTGTTGACGTCAAATTCGAACCCTACGATCCGAATGTCGAAGCAGAAATCGAGACTCATCAGACCAGGCAACGTTTTTCCAATCTTCTATTGTCCAATTTCGATGAGCTTGTGCAAATTGTAGCCTCGGTTTCCTGTTCTTAGCTGAAAGGAGTGACACCCAGCGTGGTCTTCTGCTGCTGTAGCCCATCTGCCTCAAAGTTCAACGTACTGTACGTTCAGAGATGCTCTTCTGCCTACCTTGGTTGTAACGGGTGGTTATTTGAGTCACTGTTGCCTTTCTATCAGCTCGAACCAGTCTGGCCATTCTCCTCTGACCTCTGGCATCAACAAGGCATTTCCGCCCACAGAACTGCCGCTCACTGGATATTTTTTCTTTTTCGGACCATTCTCTGTAAACCCTAGAGATGGTTGTGCGTGAAAATCCCAGTGGATCAGCAGTTGCTGAAATACTCAGACCAGCCCTTCTGGCACCAACAACAATGCCACGTTCAAAGTCATTCAAATCACCTTTCTTGCCCATACTGATGCTCGGTTTGAATTGCAGGAGATTGTCTTAAACCATGTCTACATGCCTAAATTCACTGAGTTGCCGCCATGTGATTGGCTGATTAGAAATTAAGTGTTAACGAGCAGTTGGACAGGTGTACCTAATAAAGTGGCCGGTGAGTGTAATACAGAACACAGTGTTCCTCGTAGGCCAGAATGAGAATTTACTCAGAAAGCTTTTGCAGTCCTATTAGCATATTGATATGGCAAACCTGTGAGGCGGAATGGGTTATCTCAGCAAAGATGAAGTGCTCACTATCACAGATTTGTGAACTTTTATTATTTTTTGTATATGTGCAAAATGTGTTAGATCTTTGAGGTTATCTCATAAAATCGTAGCAAAAAAACACACACACACACACACACACACACACACACACACACACACACACACACACACATATATATATATATATACATATATATATATATATACAGTGCCTTGCAAAAGTATTCGGCCCCCTTGAACCTTGCAACCTTTCGCCACATTTCAGGCTTCAAATATAAAGATATAAAATTTTAATTTTTTGTCAAGAATCAACAACAAGTGGGACACAATCGTGAAGTGGAACAAAATTTATTGGATAATTTAAACTTTTTTAACAAATAAAAAACTGAAAAGTGGGGCGTGCAATATTATTCGGCCCCCTTGCGTTAATACTTTGTAGCGCCACCTTTTGCTCCAATTACAGCTGCAAGTCGCTTTGGGTATATTTCTATCAGTTTTGCATTTCGAGAGACTGACATTCTTGCCCATTCTTCCTTGCAAAACAGCTCGAGCTCAGTGAGGTTGGATGGAGAGTGTTTGTGAACAGCAGTCTTCAGCTCTTTCCACAGATTCTCGATTGAATTCAGGTCTGGACTTTGCCTTTGCCATTCTAACACCCGGATACGTTTATTTTTGAACCATTCCACTGTAGATTTGGCTTTATGTTTTGGATCATTGTCCTGTTGGAAGATAAATCTCCATCCCAGTCTCAGGTCTTGTGCAGATACCAACAGGTTTTCTTCCAGAATGTTCCTGTATTTGGCTGCATCCATCTTCCCGTCAATTTTAACCATCTTCCCTGTCCCTGCGGAAGAAAAGCAGGCCCAAACCATGATGCTGCCACCACCATGTTTGACAGTGGGGATGGTGTGTTCAGGGTGATGAGCTGTGTTGCTTTTACGCCAAACGTATCGTTTTGCATTTTGGCCAAAAAGTTCAATTTTGGTTTCATCTGACCAGAGCACCTTCTTCCACATGTTTGGTGTGTCTCCCAGGTGGCTTGTGGCAAACTTTAAACAAGACTTTTTATGGATATCTTTGAGAAATGGCTTTCTTCTTGCCACTCTTCCATAAAGGCCAGATTTGTGCAGTGTACGACTGATTGTTGTCCTATGGACAGACTCTCCCACCTCAGCTGTAGATCTCTGCAGTTCATCCAGAGTGATCATGGGCCTCTTGGCTGCATCTCTGATCAGTTTTCTCCTTGTTTGAGAAGAAAGTTTGGAAGGACGGCCGGGTCCTAGTAGATTTGCAGTGGTCTGATGCTCCTTCCATTTATATGATGGCTTGCACAGTGCTCCTTGAGATGTTTAAAGCTTGGGAAATCTTTTTGTATCCAAATCCGGCTTTAAACTTCTCCACAACAGTATCTCGGACCTGCCTGGTGTGTTCCTTGGTTTTCATAATGCTCTCTGCACTTTAAACAGAACCCTGAGACTATCACAGAGCAGGTGCATTTATACGGAGACTTGATTACACACAGGTGGATTCTATTTATCATCATCGGTCATTTAGGACAACATTGGATCATTCAGAGATCCTCACTGAACTTCTGGAGTGAGTTTGCTGCACTGAAAGTAAAGGGGCCGAATAATATTGCACACCCCACTTTTCAGTTTTTTATTTGTTAAAAAAGTCCAAATTATCCAATAAATGTTGTTCCACTTCACGATTGTGTCCCACTTGTTGTTGATTCTTGACAAAAAAATTAAATTCTATATCTTTATGTCTGAAGCCTGAAATGTGGCGAAAGGTTGCAAGATTCAAGGGGGTCGAAAACTTTTGCAAGGCACTGTATATATATATTTATATTAGGGCTGTCAAAATTATCGTGTTAACGGGCGTTAATTAACTTTTTTAATTAATCACATTAAAATATTTGACGCTATTAACGCAGATGCCCCGCTCAGACAGATTTAAATGGCAGTACAGTGAAACGCTCACTTGTTGTGTTTTATGGAGTTTTGCCGCCCTCTGCTGGCCCTTGGGTGCGACTGATTTTATAGGCTTCAGAACCCATGAGCATTGTGTAAGTAATCATTGACATCAACAATGGCGGGCTACTAGTTTATTTTTTTATTGAAAATTTTACAAATTTTATTAAAACGAAAACATTAAGAGGGGTTTTAATATAAAATTTCTATAACTTGTACTAACATTTGTCTTTTAAGAACTACAAGTCTTTCTTTCCATGGATCACTTTAACAGAATGTTAATAATTTTAATGCCATCTTGTTGATTTATTGTTATAATAAACAAATACAGTCCTTATGTACCGTATGTTGAATGTATATATCCATCTTGTGTCTTATCTTTCCATTCCAACAATAATTTACATAAAAATATGCCATATTTAATAGATGGTTTGAATTGCGATTAATTGCGATTAATTACGATTAATTAATTTTTAAGCTGTAATTAACTCGATTAAAAATTTTAATCGTTTGACAGCCCTAATATATATATAAATATATATTTTTTTTACGTTCTAAGGTTATACGTTCTAAGGTTATTCTTATTATAATACAGCAAGTAAAAGGAAAATATACAGTTTACATATTTGGGCTCAGGGTTGCACACAAAGAAGCAGACAGCACATATTCAGTTATGGAAGGTGAAAACTCACTAATCACACTTACACATTAATCATGCTGCAGACTAGCATGTCCATTTGTTGGGACAAAAACAACACTGTCGTATAGCATCCGTTGTCAAAGCAACAAACAGACATCACATATTCAGTGCTAGCTATGTGAGAGATCCTTATGGAACTTAATGTCACGGCGTGTGGATGGACCCGAATGCAAGGAATCAAGTAAAGGGCAATTGGGACAACACATGGGCAATAAGACAGGCAAGCAGGCAGATGGGTGGCAAGCAAGCCAACAAACAGGCAGATTGACTGGCAAGCCGGCAAGGAGCAGGCAAGAAGCAGTGAAGCAGGACACGAGGGATTTGCTGACTTGGCTTGACAGGGTTTTGGCTTGCCACGAAGTGATGATGCAGGTAGTGGAGAAGACAATCTGGCAAGAAGTGTGAGTGTTGTAGTGTTTTATATGCAGTGCTGGTCAAGGTTATTATCATCAACAAAAATGAAAGAAATGAAAATACTAAAATTGAAATAACATTTCTTTAACTAAAATAAATACTAAAACTATCATTAAAATACAAAACCAAAGACTTCACCATCTGTAGGTAATGGAATTCAGATTCAATAAGTTCACTAATACCCCTTTCCCACTGGCCAAAAAACCCATGTCAACCCACAAACAATCTGCTTTTGGTGGCAGTGGGAAAGGTGCAGTGACCCGCCTCGACCCGTGTCAATCACCTCGGCTCTGATCGTCATGCAGTGTGAAAGCAAAACCCCAGGTCAACAGTCAACACCCTTATCTACGTGGTGACGTAGGCTCTTACGTGATGCGGCATAACAACGTGCCAGTCGCCTCCCATTTAACACGCCCCACAACCGTAGTTACGTCGATGCTCATAACAGAGCTAGTAGAAGAAGAAGAATTCACGTCGCCTACGTTGCCTCAGCACAAGCAGAGTGTTGATCCTTTGCTGAATTTCGATCATTTTGAGGGCAGTAAAAAGCATGAAAACGGAGAACACAAACGGAAAGGAAGCTTCCATGTTGCTCTGCATTGTTTACTTCCTTGAACTGAATGAATTTTCGACGCGCATTTTAGCGTGGTGACGTCACGTAACCTTACGCACGGCTGAGAAGGGGTGGGGGGTTAGACGGGTGAAAAAAAAAAAAAAGATGGCTTTTTTTTTGTCAATGGGAAAGGTGCAAAATGCCAATTGCTAGTGGGTTGCATCGGCTTGGAAAAAACGCGCGTTGACCCACTAGTTTCAGTGGGAAAGGGGCATAAGTTGTCATTGTATATACAACCTATAGCAAAAAGTATGGAATCACCAGTCTCGGACGAGCACTCACTCAGACATTTTATCATGTAGAACAAACTCAGATAAAAAGCTTGAAAAAAATAATGAATTAGTTCAAAAGTGCAACTCCTTGGCATTCAGAAACACTCAAAGAAAATAAAAACATTGTGGTGGTCAGTAATTCTTACTTTTATAGAGCAAGTACAGGGAAATAAATATAGAATCACTCTATTCTGAAGAAAAAAAATATGGAATCACTCCTTTTGAGTAGAAAATACAGACACACACAGTCAAATTCCTTTCCTTACTTGGGCCCCTGCCTCAGATTAGATCTGCTCGTTAGTCAGCAGTTAAAAACAGTGCAGTTATCACACCTTGGAGGGTTGCTGGACCAAGTGGATTCACAAGAATCATGTCTCCAACAACAGAGATGTCTCTTCAGACCAAGGACAGGATTATCAAACTTCTTGAAGAAGGTAACGCTACACGTATGTTTGCCAAACATGTTGGCTGTTCACAGTCAGCTGGACTAAGTACAAACAGCATGGCAAGGTTGTTAAAGTTAAGTATACTGGTGGACCGAGGAAGACCTCCAAACGTCATGACAAACAACTAATGGCCATATGTCAAGGTGTGTGACAGAACTGTGCAAAATAACCTAAAGGAAATGAGATTTTCATACAGGAAAGCTAAAACGAAACCATCATTGACACTTAAACAGAAAAGAACAAGACTGCAATGGGCTAAGGAGAGGCAATCGTGGACTGTGAATGACTGGGTGAAGGTCATTTTCAGTGATGAGGCAAGAATCTTTATTGGACAAGGTGACGATGCTGGAACTTTTGTTAGGTGCCGTTCCATTGAGATTTACAAAGATGACTGCCTGAAGAAAACATCAAAATTCCTCAGTCCTAGGTGATATGGCAAGGCAAGACAAGGCAAGGCAAATTTATTTATATAGCACAATTCAACACAAGGCAATTCAAAGTGCTTTACATCACATGAAGATCATAAAAATCACATTTAAATCAACACAACGTAAGAACCAAGACAAAAGATCGGATTTAATCACAGAATAAAAAATAAATAAATAAAAATAAAACAAAAATAAAAATAAAACAAAAACTACTACTACTAATAATAATTGAAATCAGCAATGGAGATAAGGTAGATTGAAATATATAGACAGTTATGGATATGCAGTGCTAAACAAAAGCATTTTTAGCCCTGATTTAAAAGAGTTAACAGTTTGAGCATACTTCAGACGTTCGGGTAACTTGTTCCAGAGGTGAGGAGCATAATAACTAAATGCTGCCTCACCCTGCTTGGTTCTTGTTCTTGGAACATGCAGAAGACCGGTTCCAGACGACCTCAGGGGTCTAGATGTCTCATAGGAATCTAACAAGTCAAGCATGTATTTTGGTCCAAGGCCATTAAGTGTTTTGTAGACGAGCAGTAGTATTTTATAGTCTATCCTTTGACTTACTGGAAGCCAGTGTAGCGATTTCAAAACCGGTGTAATGTGGTCCAGCTTCCTTGTATTTGTGAGGACTCTGGCTGCAGCATTCTGTACTAGCTTCAGCTTCCTGACTGATTTTTTATCAAGACCTGTAAATATACCGTTGCAATAGTCCAATATGCTGAAAATGAATGCATGCATATTTCCATGTCTTGTTGAGTCAGAAGCCCCTAAATTCTGGTTATATTTTTTTAGGTGGTAATAAGCGGATTTAGTGACGGACTTTAGATGGCTATCAAATTTTAGGTCTGAGTCAATAATTACGCCAAGGTTTCTGACTTGATTTGTAGCTGTAAGTGACATTGTGCTAAGTTGGCTCCTTATCTTTGACCTTTCCTTTTTTGGCCCAAAAATGATCACCTCTGTCTTCTCCACATTTAACTGGAGAAAATTCTGGCACATCCATTCATTGATTTGATGAATGCATTTACTCAGGGAGACTAAGGGACTATAATCATGTGGGGACACAGAAATGTACAGTTGTGTGTCATCTGCATAGGCGTGATAGGAGATGTCATACTGTTCCATTATCTGAGCTAACGGAAGCATATAGATGTTAAATAAGAGTGGTCCAAGAATTGACCCTTGAGGGACTCCACATGTGAATTTGGTTCGTTCTGACTGATAGTTTCCGATTGACACAAAGAAATCCCTATCATGTAAATAGGATGTGAACCACTGAAGAATAGTATCAGTAAGCCCTACCCACTGTTCCAATCTGCTGAGTAGTATGTTGTGATCAACCATGTCAAATGCGGCGCTGAGATCCAATAGTAGCAGAACAGATGATTTGCCTGCATCGGTATTCCGACGAATATCATTTAGGACTTTGATAAGCACGGTCTCGGTGCTGTGTTGTGGCCGAAATCCAGACGGAAATGAGTTAAAAAGATTGTTTTGCATCATAAAAGTCTGGATCTGTTCGAACACAACCCTTTCGATAATTTTCCCCAGGAATGTCAGAATTGATATTGGCCTGTAATTACTAATGGTTGAGGCATCCAGATTAGGTTTTTTTAGGAGAGGTTTTATTACTGCAGTTTTTAAAGTCTGAGGAAACTCTCCTGTTTGGAGAGAAATATTTATAATCTGAAGTATGTCTGGGGCTATGCAATGAAAAACAGTTTTGAAAAAGTTTAAAGGAACGATGTCAAGGCAGCATGTTGTGGGCTTTAATTTTGACACAATTTCTGTTAAAGTGGCATAGTCCAAGAGGCTAAACTGTCTAAGATTGACGTGGGGGACATTTTGGGAGGCATTTAGTGTAACATTTGTTAATCTGGAGTTGCACACAGTCTGTCTAATCTTTAGTACTTTGTGTGTAAAGAATGCTGTGAAATTATTACAGGACACCTCAGATGCCAATTCCTGAGGTATTGATGCTTGTGGGTTTGTCAGTTTGTCAACAACAGAAAATAGTGTGCGAGTATTGTTGGTGTTTCTACTAATGATCTCTGAAAAATATGACTGTCTAGCATTTTTCAGTTCCTGGTTGTATTTGCGAAGACTCTCTTTGTAGATATCATAAAAAATTAGGAGTTTGTTTTTTCGCCATCTACGTTCTGCTCGTCTACAAACTTGCTTTTGTTTTATAGCTAGTATGGCATTTCTCCAGGGTGACCTCTTCTTTCTTGACAAAGTTTTTGTCTTAATCGGGGCAATAGTGTCAATTACAGTCATCACACTGGAACTGAAACTATTTACAAGTTCTTCCACTGGAGCTATTGTAGGGGTTAATGGTGAGGCATAGGCCTGTGTGTATAACGCATAAGTGTTATCACTTATGTAACGCTTCCTAATCACCTCTGTTTCCCTTTTCAGAGGATGGACAGGGGTGGTCATTTTAAACATAATGCAGTAGTGATCAGACAGAGCAACATAATTCACTGTGACCTCAGAGATGTTAAGACCTTTGGATATTATTAAGTCCAGTATGTGCCCTCTGTTATGTGTTGGAACTGTGACATGCTGAGATAAACCAAATGTATCCAAAATATTTAAAAGCTCTCTAGCACATCCTTCTTCAGGATTATGGGGCTGAATGTCAGGCAAAGGCACTGGGAAGATGGCTGTGGTTAAATCTTCAATAAATGCACAAGTTTACATTGAAATTTTAGACAGCTATATCCCTTCAATTGAAAATATGTTTGGGGATAATAAAATCATTTTCCAAGATGACAACGCATCATGCGACAGAGCTAAAACTGTTAAAGCATTCCTTGGAGAAAGACTCATCCAGTCAATGTCATGCCCTGCAAATAGCCCAGATCTCAACCCTATTGAAAACCTGTGGTGGAAATTGAAAAAAAAAAATGGTACACAAACAAGGCTCCGACCTGCAAGGATGATCTGGCAACTGCAATCAAAGAGAGTTGGCACCGAATTGATAGAGAGTACTCATCAAGTCCATGCCTCAGAGACTGCAAGCTGTCATAAAAGCCAGAGGTGGTGCAAAACAATACTAAAGATGTGTTTTGATTGTTATTTCTTTGTTTGTTTCTCATTAATCTATATATATTTTTTGAGTGATTGAGTGATTTTATATTTATTTCACTGCACTTGCTCCATAAAAGTAACATTTACTGACCACCACAATGTTTTTTATTCATTTCTTTTAGTGTTTCTGAATGCTAAAGAGTTGCACTTTTGAACTAATCTATTATTTTTTCAAGCTTTTTATCTGAGTTTGTTCTACATAATAACATGTCTAAGTGAGTGCTCGTCCGAGACTGGTGATTCCATACTTTTTGCTAGGGGTTGTAGAAAAATGCACATTGCTTTTGTTGAATAAAATTTAGATGATTCTGCATGCTTCCCTCAAGTATTGATACTCATATATGCCTAAGGGAGGGGGCCTGTTTTGGTTTTAGATTGCTAGTGGCTTTGATTTTGAAAATATTTGAAGTTTTTTTTTTTTTTTTTAAATAGGGCCCCTACGGATCGGCCCCGAGCCACGTTTCCCGTCAACTGATACTGAAGTCTACGACAAAACGATAACTTATTGAAACTATATTGTGTGTTCATAAAACTAACCTAAAACGTTTTAAAATTTAAGATAAGAAATAGAAGAAAATAGAGTAGATCCAACCATCCATCCATCCGTCCATCCATCCAAGCAACACGTCACTTTTGCCTATTAATATTCAGGCCGTTGGCGACTGTTGCTAGAGGGGTCAAGCTCGCGTTTGTCCCTCATGCTAGATCAGTACTTCTCAAATAGTGAGGCGCGCATAGCGATGTCAGGGGTGGCGCATATGACCTCGGGGAACATGCTTTTTTTTTTTTTTTTTTTTTGCCGTACTTGAATAAAGTGTACTTGCGCATCCACTCAGTGGGTGGCAGTGGCGCTCTCATTTTCGGAGTGCGCGCAGTATTTTTGAACTAAGCAAGAGCACAGTGCACACTGCACACAGAAAAGAGATATGAAGAGCTGTGCGCTGTTTTCGAAAGCCGTTTTCTGGCCTTTTTTTTCCGGCACAACACCAGACTCACGCAGAGACCCGCTGTCTTCTCCGGTTCTCACGTGTCCGCCCGAGAAGTGCCATTTTCGGCTTGGGATCGTCACGACGACCGCCTTCACCTACGGTTCTCCCTCGGCCGCCGAGAATGCGCTTTTTTCAGGCCGTTCGCCTTTTGGCTTTGACTTTTAATACAGTGGGAGATGACGAAAGACCACTGTTTACTGTGTCTAAAAAATGTTTACAGCGGACAGCCAGAAGCCAAATCCAATAAGACGCGACTTAAAGACATTAGACCCCAATCTCATTGATAAGTCGCTTGATTATTTTTCATCGAAAATGTGCCGAATATCGCCAACAATCGTCCCCAAGACACTTTTTTCCCCCTTCTATTTAGTTTTGTTTTTTCGGTCAAATTTTTTGGCATATTGTCCTCATGAGTTAATGTCAAACAAATCAAATTGAATTTGGTTTTTATTGACTGATTTTATTACATTTTTTTTCAGTATCAAATGGTCAAAAATGTACCTTGAGTGTATTTTTACAGTGGATGTGACTTTCTTTTAAATTCAGGCAAATTGTTGCACGTTAAGTCTTTTCTGTTACAAACAAAACAATGTTAATAAAGCTTTATTTTAAGTTGATCTGTTACTTTTTTTCTTTAATGGCAAAAAAGGACACAATGTTAGGCTGAGGCATACTTATAATTGTAATTTTATAGACAAATGATATTATTTACAGTGGCGGCAGAGAGTTTGGGGGGCGCGAAACATTTACGTCTTCCTTGGGGGGGGGGGGGGGGGGGCGTAACAGAATATAATTGAGAAGCACTGTGCTAGATGCATGCAAATAGTGTATGAACGAGATGTTTACGAAGCTAAACCTACCAATTCTGTCGGAAAATGATGTCCCTGGTGCCAAATTCACTGGTAAAGATGTGGAAGAACATACAGATGTTCAGTTAAAGAGATGGCTTGAGTGTCAAAGGCCGAAAAAGACGGGAAAAATAGCCGACCTGATCCAGAGTTAGCTTTTTTAATCGACACCTTTTTCTTGTGTGCATTGTGTTACGCCACTCACAATGACGTTCTCCTGTTTCAACAATGTATCCTTTACCACCATATGCCTTGTCTTTCTTATATATTATATCTTCTGGTTGTCTTGCGTGTCTGACCGTACTTGGGGGCAATTTATATTGCTATTTTTGTGTAGTGATTGCAAATGCTACTCAGTGACAGCCAACGAACACTTTTAATGTTTTCATTAATAACAAATCTTAATTCTATAATTTATTTACACTTCCCCCTCACTAAAGTTGTGTTTTTACAACAGAAAAGGTAACAGTGGCAGTCAGATACCATTTTATTTTTTTTCAGGTCATTCATTGTTAGACATAAGCAGCATGGCTAAACGCTGCGCTAAAAAATAAGTTAAAATATCAAAATGGCTGACCTCCTTGTCCTCTGTAGGACCATGGCCCCCAACAAAATGTTTACTGTGATGAAATGTGAAATGAAATGTGAATGGCTTCACCTCGCTGGCGTTAAACTGGTCTTTTGGACGTTGGCACAAGTTGTTCCATTCTTCACATTTTTTCCTCTGGGTTTTTTGTTTCGGGAAACGTATGAAAAAAACATCCTTCATATGTTGTAATGTCTAGAGCCGTTTCTACAAGTTCCATAGCAGTTTATATTTCATAGTTTCATAGTTTTTGATCGGCATGTTCTTTTTTGAAAGATTATCGGAGACAACAAGCAGAAATAACATGGATTGTATGCGAGGGCGTGTCTATAATGACCCACTTCCGCTTTACGATGGCGACGTCACAGTCTAAAAATAGCATTCGTGTGGTACGCTATTGAGCGACGTAATGAAAAGATAAAAGCCCACCGAATTGCATTTTAGAAAGAAGAACAAAAAAGAGGAGCATAAACGTGAAAAAAACAAAGGTTTGTTGTGGTGAAGAAAACTTTTTTTAATCGCATAAACAGGTATACTTATTATTTACATAGATTTTAGATGACATACAGCTAGAGTTAGATTATACTGTATCATTAACCAGTCCTGTTATTTTTAGAAATGTTTTCAGTATTCAGGATTAGTGTCAGTTAAATTTACTCCTTTTCCCATTTTACATAAATTGGACAAAGTATATGGAGGACTAAAATTGTTTCTTGTGTCAAATATGTTGCCTACGGTACCAAATTGGTCAGGAACAGCTCTGACTGTATGGCACCTCAAGTCCCTTCCCGTCACTTTCATGCGGGGATTGCAGTGGCCCTGTTTGTGTGAATGATTACTGTAGATTCAATGTGTGACATGTGACATGACCGTAACAAGAAAAATCATAGTCATTCTGTTGCCCAGGTTTGCTACCTCTGGTCAATAGCTATTGTACAATGTTATTACATTTGGCAATTTATATAATGAATCATGTGCTATTGTAAAAACTCCAAAATAATGATGGCTCTGAAATGTACAACATACAGTAGTAGCTGAGGTTCAATACAAATTATTCGTTGTAGAAGAAAATAGAGAATAAAAAGAATGAAGCTGGCGGTCCTCTACCAAAAATTTCATACATGAAGTAAAGATAACAATATACACATTGGAACAGAAGGTCAACCTTCTGCTCGAATGAATGCAGTGTTGCTCTTCTGTTTGAATTGTAATCATTCATGATACACAAACATGTTTGCAGAAGCAACTGAGGGTCGTCTGATAAGCAAGAGACTGGAAGTGATGTCTGAATGTTTTGTGAGCTTTGTGAATGTGATGTTTCCATTGAACAAACTCGAGCTCAGTTCCTCCCAAAGCAGACTGGCCTTTGCCGACATAAGAAGGCTTACTGACAATCAATTGTACTGTCTTAGGCATTTTAATATTTTCCACACAGCAAGAGATGTGTCAGCCGCGTGTCGGAATTGTAGTGCTTTTTATTAGAAGTTAAGTCGGCCTGTGGTCATGCATTCATGAAGCTGGTTGGAGTCAATCCAGCAGAGGTTGTTGAGGATGAAATGGTATTACTAAACAAACCAAGCCTACTCAATTTCATGAAAAGAAACAGAGGTGATAAAAGTACACTCTGAACTTGTGTGCAGATTTATTTACTTAGTAAATAACTTCAAAAGATAAAAAAAAAACAATAACAACACTGACATTAAAAACAAAAAAGGTTTGGCGAAAGTAGAACTCAAGTGCTTAGTTTTGGTTTTCAAGTACAGACTATGAAATGTAACTACCGTAATTTCCCGAATATAAGGCGCACCTGTGTATAACGCGCACCCCAAATTTACTTGTAAAATCTAGGGGAAATTATTGTACCCGTGTATAACGCGCACCCTAATTTTAGCACCAATAGATAGAAGAATACAAGAAAACTTAGCTCGTGTACAGATACAGAAATGTCATTTTACCGACTGGTGAAACACAGCACAAGCATAGCACATTGGTAGTTTAAAACATTACAAACTGACAATATGTACGGTAATAATATGATCTGACAACTTCTTCAACTTACCAGAATCGAGGAGAAAACAAAACAGATGTGACTTTTCTTTTAAAGGCTGCTGTATAACTTGCTTGTTTCATCATGATGAATAAATGTTTCTTCCATGGATTGATACGGTAAAATAAAAGTGGTGATTTAGGTCGGAAATCAGAAGAGCACATCGCTGTTGACTAGACTAGAACTATTGTTATTTGGATTTGAGTTTCCCGAGGGACAGATATAGTTGACGGACACAGAAAGTGTGTCGTGTTACGTTTGTTACGGTCCGAGTTGCGGAGCTGCAATAAACGTTGACTCAAATGAGTTCAAGAAACTGAATTCTGTGCTTTATGAAGAGTGAAAAAAGTTTAATTTAACACAGACGAAATCATTCAACCAATCAGAGTGAAATATTACCGTGTAGCGAGTTATAACAGAATTCACCGGCGGAACTTATGTTGGTACGTTGTATAGTTCCCGGGGGGAGGTATTTTGTTGAGGCAACAGCCGGAAAGAAAGTTATATTCCGCGGGTTGCATGTGAGACAGACATTGCTACTGTATGTTGTTGTAGCCTAAATGTCAATAAAGCAACGCGGATTAGCTCTGTTGTCTGAAACTCCGCCTCCCACTCCTTCCCTAGCTCGCCACGACCGAAACAAAATGGTTTGTAATCGCTGTATTTGCGGCCATTTTTAACATAAAGTTGCAATTTCTGATCGGGTGGAAAATTTGACAGAACACCAGGCACACGAAGAGGGCAATAAGCCGAGTATAGCGCTCTCCCGGCGGGGGGGATGTGTGACAAGCCGCCGGTGGTCGGCAGAGTGGCATTCTCGGTGGACAAGTAGCATATTAGCCACAAAATGCTCGCCACCTCCGTATTAAAACGTGTGCCATGATCGCAGTATTTGAAATAATACAAAACACGATGTTTACTCACTTCCTCGTAAGTCCAATGGTCCCACATTTGTCGCACACTTGTTTTGACCGATCTCGGGGTGAACGGGAACTTTCTGAAACCCAAAAAGGCTCACATGCCTCTCCCTGATGCAGCTACAAAAGCCTGCAGCCGTTTGGCTGGTGTGATGTGAAAAATGAACAAATTAATCCGCAAAATCAGCTGAATCATCTGCATGCTATAAAGCAATGCTGTATTGTGAGATGCTGACCCGGGTGACGTCACATTCGGATTCGTCCTAAACACGAGACTGGAGCCGGAAGTAACTCATTTTCATGGCGCGGTATTAAAAAAACTCATTAAATATAGCGATCGCCTCCACACACATCCAAGTGGTCCACTTCATTTAGAAGCATAAAACACGGCGTGAAATATAAAATAAACATGAATTTGGTGTCATACACACTTTAAACAGTAACTGAAAAAATAATAAGCACATAACATAAACTCGGCCCTGTGAAAGTTGTTGTAATTCACTGTATTGTTTCAAGATGACTTCAAATTGAAATATCTATTCTTGGGGTTGGATATCATTAAATACATTTTCCCTTAAAAATGTGACGTATGTGTATTATTTTTCAGTATTATGCATTTTTTTTGGTCCGTGCGATTCATATTCCAGAGTAGAGCCGTCACGACTAGTCGACATAGTCGACGTCATCGATGACGTAAATGCGTCGACGAGCACACCATCCAATCGACGGTAAATAAAGGGTTAAACAAATATATGCGTGGAAAGTTGAGAATGGCGGACGTTCGGGATTCAAACGGGAACGCGGCACAACGCCAAAAAAGTGCACCAGAGTGACCAAAGCATGGATTTATTTCAACGAAACAAAGGAGGGTACTTTGTACACCAAGCTTGCATACCACGGCTGCACGTCGGCCGTGAATGAACACCTGAAGTACCGTCACCCAGGTATAATTATGGAGGACGACAGGAGACAACAAGCTGATGGATCGTAAGTCCTTATTACGACATTTTTTTTGTATTGAAGTTGCCTTTATGTGGGTTGTACGACAGAGTATTAGGGGCTAATGTCGGGCTAATGTAGCTGAATAAGCAGCTACGTACTTACGTAGCGCGTTGCCGCTTCCGTTAAAATCAATAATATTGAAAGTAGGAGTGGGAACCTCTTGGTACCTCACGATACGATTTACGATACAAAGCTCACGATAACGATGATCTGACGATATGGCGATACAACGATTATCGATACATTGGTCAGGAAATCATTCTACAAACGATTAATAAAAAGAAAAACAAGCTTCTGCTGGGAATTGGAATGAGTTTATCACTAGTAGACGTCCAATCCATTTGAACTGGGAGGGTGGCACCGAATTCGTTCATTCACTGCCATCCCTCCCACTTCAAACGGATTGAACATCTATGGCCGTCAGTGGCAGCCAATGCAAGGCAATGAGGTAATTTTGGGCCATTTAAAGTAGGGATGTCCCGATCCAGGTTTTTGCACTTCCGATCCGATACCGATATTGTTTTGCACTTCCGGTCCGATACCGATACTGGCCGATACCGACTTATCTGAGCATGTGTTAAAGTTTAAAGTTATTTAGCCTCCTTACTTAGTTGTCAGGCTCATGTTGAAAAAGGTTTTAGTACCCTTGTTAAGAACTAGCCAGCTGAATTAGGTGAGTTTGAATAACACACAACGGTTGGTAACAAGAAACTGACCTGTTTATTCAGTGACAAACACAAAACATTATAAATAACAAACAGAAATGGCATAGTCAGTCAGTAAAACGTGCAAGTAATATTGTAAACTGTCTTAAAAAAGCAAAACACACCAACAACCTCAGTGGAAAATCTCACAAATCCCCCAAGCTATTAGATGCTTTTAATGTTTCGTGCATTAGTTACAAAAATTGTATCAAAAGCCTCTCAGGTTTAAATAAAAGACTATTTCAGTATCAAGTTAATATTTTAAAACAGTAAATAAAATACTCAAGTCCCCATTCTGTATCAGCAGCTTTAAACTACATTCAATTCATTTAATTTTGTGAATCAGCTGTTAAAGTTGTTAAAATTAAAATGGCGGCTGTTTACTAACGCATCTGGTTTTCAATACTTCAATGTTGCTAATGCAGTCGAGTCTGTCGTGTAGCATCTGGTTCTATATACATATGATATCTATTATCTCCAGTAAAACGACGTTGACGTAGTTTGTTCCGGCTGTCAGCAGAAGTTGGGTATTCTTGTGTTTTTTATCCAGCGGCATGTGTTGAGCTAAAGCCGTGAGTTGAGCATTGGCATTACCCGGGTCTAAAACAAGTTATGTTTACTTTCGGAACGCAATGCGGTCAGTTTCTCATTGCGTCCCGAAGACCACGCTGTGTATTAGTTCCGCTTTACTTGACATATTTCAATAATCGGAATTTGGATGTTTGTGAATCGTTCTCGAATCTTCAGCGGCCGAATCGCGTGTGCGTCTTTACTCACGTGAGATAATGGCTCGTCATCCAGAATGAATTCTTCGGCAATGACTCTTGTTATTCCCTGGGCTTTGGGACTGTCGAGTGCCAGTTTGTCACGCATAGCAAAAGTTTCTGCGAGTGTTAGTTGCGTAGGACCTTTCTTTTAGTCTTCGGTTTTCTTAACATACTGCTCATATTGTTTGTGGTGGTATTTCGCTAAATGCTTGATTAGGTTGGTTGCATTAAAACGACTTACAGCTTTACCACTACGCTTGACTTTATTGTGGCATATGTTGCTCTCTGCCTCTTCGTCTTTGTCGTCCTTTAAGGTGAAATGATCCCACACAGCTGACATTTTTACCGATAAAGTCTCTCAGTAAATTGGGAGACGGTAATGTAAATGTAGTGTGTTAAAGGTGTGCCGTAAAATGCGGACCGGATTTTAGGGAAACCGAAGCAAAAACTGGAATGGCTTATGTAAAGCGGTGCGCTGGAAAACCCAGACCGGAGTTTAAAAAAAAACTGGATTGGAAGTCTGGATCGGAATTTTTCCCGTGTTCCGATCCGATACCGATGCGCATTTTTTTGCCCATATCGGCGTCCGATCCAATCCAAATATCGGATCGGGACATCTCTAATTTAAAGTCATTTACCTGTTGATTTTCAGTTACTCCCTGTTGATTTGGGGGTATTTTATGGGTCACTTCCTATTTATTTTGAGTGACATAACAGGAAGTGACCTAGGAATCACCCAAATGAATAGGCAGTGACCAGGCATGAAAATGGGTCAGGGGTTAAAAAGGTGAGAAAGGTGTGGAGTAAATATGTTCCGGCGTTCTGCCAAAATGTCCGCCGTCGGCAAAACGTCCTACATGTGGCGAATTTGACCATTTTAATTTTTCACATAAGGCTTAATATTCGAGTTAACGGGGGTTTAATTAGTTGAAGGAGTTGATTTCAACCACCATTGACTCGCGCTAGCTTAGCCACTCCGGAGCCCTGAAACTAACAAATAACTGTCAAACTGCACAGAATTTGTTCAAATCATTTCCAACGACTAATTAAACCCCGGCTAACTCAAAGGTTAAGCCTAATGTAAAAAATTCTGAACTTCCCCTTTAAAATAAAGACCATTGAATATGGCCATTAAAATGTTGTCTATAAAAGTTTTAGAGCAATAAAACAAACAACAAAAATGAATAAAATGAACAGGAATCCTTCAAAGTATTTCATAATGGGTCCAAATTATTTTTCGAACAGATCATGTGACTATAGAACCTTAGAGACAGCCGTTTGCATTGCTTAGCCAAAACTACAGCTGAGGAGGCAAGATGGATATTTAGAATTTCTTTAAACCTAAGCATTCAAAACCCTCAACAACAACTGAGCTTGAACCGAGGATTGAGCACGAGCAGTATCAAAAAGTCCTGGCTGTCGTGTTACCTATTGTGCTGAAATTCCAAGTGGTGCTGGAATTGGATGCTTATAGCGGTCGACAGTCTTTTTGAGCCAGCGCAAAGTTCGCAGCGCATGGAGATATTTTTGTTATCTTTACTGGACAAAAATGTGAAGTAATGGCTGTGTTTCCAGTGTGCAAATGCAGCCGTTTATAGTATATCTCCTGCCTATTTCATTGCATCCTGGCGAGGTAGCAAGGCTATGTTGTTTTGGCCGCAAACTCCCAGCGCTCACGCATCATGGTAATACACGTGACCCTTTTTGTTCCATCCCCGATTAAAAAATGTGACATGTGATGTCACTCCGATGACTACAGTATTCTTCATTCTACACACATTATGTAGTAATAGTAACGCACAGGCATCAAGGAAAGTAATTTTACTCAGATTACTGATTTAGAAAAATGAACGCGTAAGATTGTTCTTTACTGAAAGAAAGTAATCAGATTAGTTACGCATTACGATACCGCGTTATTGACAACACTGCTTTTATATTACCGTTAAATACACAAGCTTGACGCTACCTTAACGGGAGCTATTTTTTCACCGGACGCTCCGGCAGTGTTCAACGCAAGCTGCAACGAACGGCAGTAACTTTGTCATACCACAAAATATGAAAACGAAAACCATTCATTCATTCATTCATTTTCCATGCCGCTTTTTCCTCACGAGGGTCGCGGATGTGCTGGAGCCTATCCCAGCTAACTATGGGCAGTAGGCAGGGGACACCCTGAACTGGTTGCCAGCCAATCACAGGGCACAAGGAGACATACAACCATTCACGCACACACTCATACCTACGGACAATTTAGAATGTTCAATCAGCCTACCATGCATGTTTTTGGGATGTGGGAGGAAACCGGAGTCCCCGGAGGAAACCCACGCAGGCACGGGGAGAACATGCAAACTCCACACAGGATGGCCGAAGCCCGGGATTGAACCCTTGATCTCAGAACTGTGAGGCAGACGTGCTAACCACTCAGCCACCGTGCCGCCCAAAACGAAAACCATTACTCACTAAATTCAATATGCTGGCAAATGCATTCATCTAAAAACAATTGGGAGTGATACTTTACCTCCTCCAGCGAATGTGAATTTGTGCTTAGTACAAGATCATCTGTCGCAATTAGCGATCTTTGACGCTCTTTTTTTTTTCCCTCCCCACATACAAACTTGTTTCTCTCTCAGCGGCTGTGATTAACCTCAATGAAGTTGCTGTCCTAGCTAAGCTTTGCCTATCATTCGTCTTTGTAAGTTTTTAGTAACTTTGTGTATTGAATTTGAAAGGAAAATGTGTGTTTTGTTTTTGACGAACTTTTTCATGAAGCTAAACTGTTGAAGCTACTCACATGTGGAAAAATACGAGTGTGCAACGTTTTAAATGTATTCATTTGGTATATTTCAGTTACCACGATTTGAGAGATCAATAAATTGAAGAATTTACGCCTTGCGTTTGGAGTGCTTGGTTTTGGGTTTGCTGGAATAGCGTCACTGACACACGCAGCATCAAACGGGAAGGGGTTAGCGCTGCCGCGCCAAGCCAATTCTGGCTGCATTTTCGACACATGAAAAATAACGAATACGTACTACTGTATGACGGAAAATTTTAGTGGTTTTGTAACCGCGACGTAGCATGGTAATCCGTGAAGGTAACTGGCACATGCCTACAAACGACCCCCCCCCTCCCCCTTAAAATTTTTCTCCTCGGATCTACACGATTCACGTAGGCCTTTTTTACTTCAAAACGGCGAATTTCGCCGAAAGGTGAGAGATTTTCATGCCTGAGTGACTCAAACTCAACACGAAATGACCTTTATATGCCCTAAAATGAACAGCAAGTGACCTGTAAATGCCCTGAAAAGAATGACTGTAAATGCTCTGGTTTTGAATGAACGAACGATTCTAGATGGATTGGGCGTCGAGCACCGTCAATGCAACGTTAGAGTTAACTGAGACACTATTATAGTGGAAGGTTTTGGTAGCAACGTGTTGGTTCCTTTTTATTTATTTATTTTTAGACATTGACACCTTTTTAAAACGCTATCTCAATTCTTGGCAGGAGCATATCAATAACCTTTGTGGATACAAAGTGTCAAGATGTATCACCATTTCGATATTTTGTCAAACCCCTAATTGAAAGCATATTGTGTTTTAGAGCTGGTTTTACAAATAAAGAAATCCTTATTATTTTGCTTCATCTACATCAAAATATAATCAATAGAAGAATTTATGCTAATGCTTCGTTGTAGCTCCCAACGAAGGTACCGTAATTTGGCACAAAAACGGCATTTGTTCATAGAAAAGCCACACTTGACTATAAACCGCTGCTGTCCTCACTGTAATAGGATATTTACACCAAAAGATATTAACCGGTAACACTTTATTTGACAACGGCATCATACGACTGTCATAAGACCAAATGAACCACCATGAAGCTTCCAACCAATTGGCTGCAAAGCTTCATTGCTTCAAGAAGCTTCATTTGGCCATCACTGCTCCTTTGGGGGAGACAGTAAAACCTCTACTTCCACCTGCTGTTAGCACTGTTGTCACCCAACATGCCTCCTAGCATGCAATGTGGTGCATTTTTTTACAGATGAAAATAACAATCAAAGGTCATGTTCTGTGCTAATTATTTATTCAGTAAGTGTTCCAGTTGTTTCATTAATTGCAAGTTATGGAATTTGGTAACACTTTATTTGATAGTGGAGTCATAAGACTGTCATTAGGACAATCATAATTATGACATGACATTGTCATGAGCATTAATGAATGCTTATAACATATGTCATTTAGTGTTATATGGCAAACTGTCTTACTTGTGAATGATTGTAAGAGTTTCAAACTGGACGTAAATGGAGTTTGTGACATAATTTGTCGGATAACAATAAATGACATGAGCATTCAGTAATACCTATGATAGTGTCATGTCATAATTATGACGGTCTTATGACAGTCTTATGACCCCGTTGTCTAGAGGTGTGCGAAATTTCCATTTCTGAGATTATTCGCGATTCGGCCGTGGAAGATTCGAGATCTATTCACAAAAATCCAAATTCCGATGATTGGATTATACCAGGTAAAGCAGACCTAAAACGCCAGTCAGCGCAGTCTTCGGGACGCAATGAGGAACGGACCGAGAGTAAATATCATGTTCAACTCGTGCTGCTAAAAAAAATAAAATAAAATAATAATAATAATACCTGACTGCGGCCGACAGCTGCTTCAAACAACGCCCAGTTGCTAGTTGCTACAAACATACAGCCACATACGGCTATAGTAGATATCACATGGCTATAGTAGATATCACATATATGTAGAACTAGATGCAAAATGACAGACGACAGCGCCGGTAGAACATGTAAAAAGAACTAGATGCAAAATGACAGACTTGCCGTTTAGTAGTTGCAGCGTTGTTAACAGCCGCCATCTTAAAGCAGTAGACTTCTCTAGAAGGCTCTGTTGTAGCGAACCTAATCAACTTTTTATCTAAAATACTCCTAAATCGGCAAAATCTTGAGTCCATCTTTAAGTGATTAAACAGTTTTAAAACTTTGACATGTCGAAAGTAGACACAAGGGAAATCATGGAATAACGGGAGAATTTTAACAACTATAACGGTTGATTCACATCATTAAATTAATTGAATGTAGTTTAAAGCTGCTGATAAGGAATGGGACTTGAGTATTTTTTTTTTTTACTGTTTTAAACTGTTAACATGATACTGAAATAGTAGTTCGGTTTAGCCTGAGAGGATTTTTGCACAATTTGGAAACTAATGTACAAAACATTAAAAGCGCGGGGGGTTGGTAACATCAATAATCGATTTATAATCGAATCGGAGCCTCTGAGTCGTAATCGACTCGTTAGGTGCCAAAAGATTCCCACCTCTACCGCTGTCAGAGTGTTATCTATTTACCCAAATAAATCGACAAATAAGCCGCACTGGGCTATTAGCCGCAGGATTCAAAATGAGGGAAAAAAGTAGTAGCTTTTTTTCCTCGTAGCAATATTACGACTTTGTTCTTTTTTTTAAAATGTATTTATTTGGCCCTAATACTCCGTCGTAGCGTTGTATTAACGTGCATCATTGTTTTTTTCACGTACTTCACTCCAGTACGTGCACTAGTCCATGCCATCAGCATTTAACCTCATTGTTTATTTGTGATCTATGAATGTTATTTATGTGTTTATTTGTAAAAATTTAAGTGTTCCAAAATGTTTTTGTGAATTAATAATCATCAACAAAAATTTGATTGGTTAAAAAAAAAAAAAAAAAAAAATTATAAACTTAACTACAAAATAATTTAAAGATTCTAAAGACGCTGAAAAGCCTCAACAAAAAGTGTCTCATGCACACTTGCCATTGCTGCGTGTTATTGTTCGTTCAACTGGAGATTTGCGTGTCTGTGTGTGTGAATTGTGTATGTGTGTCTGTGTTTAGTGCAGTCATACGAGAAACACTTGCCCTACTCTGTCAGACTGTCTCTGATTATCTTACCCTGACATCTTGCCCTATGTTAGCCAATCAATAACCTCTTCTGGGACGTGCTGTGTTCATGTCGAGGAGAGCTATGTGGACGCGGAGGCTAACAGCAGAGAAGTGTAAAATGACAGACTCACATGCCACGGGGCTGCAGAGGGAGACTTTTCACTTGGATCACGCAGCTTGGGTAAAACATGTACAATAACTATAGGGCTATGATAGAATGAGAAAATGTAACATGTTATGTTAAAAGCTACAGCAAAAAAGTAGTTTCGTTATGTAATGTAACGGGCGTTAGTTCCAACACTGTACAGTGGGGCAAATAAGTATTTGGTCAACAACCAATTGTGCAATTTCTCCTACTTGAAAAGATTAGAGAGGCCTGTAATTGTCAACATGGGTAAACCTCAACCATGAGAGACAGAATGTGGAAAAAAAAACAGCAAATCACATTGTGTGATTTTTAAAAATTTATTTCCAAATTAGAGTGGAAAATAAGTATTTGGTCACCTACAAACAAGCAAGATTTCTGGCTCTCAAAGAGGTCTAATTTCTTCCTAATTTCTTTCTAACGAGGTCTAACGAGGCTTCACTCGTTACCTGTATTAACCTCAGTCAGTCACACTCCAAACTCCACTATGACCAAGACCAAAGAGCTGTTAAAGGACATCAGAGACAAAATTTTAGACCTGCACCAGGCTGGGAAGACTGAATCTGAAATAGGTAAAACGCTTGGTGTAAAGAAATCAACCGTGGGAGCAATTACCGTAATTTCTGGACTATAAGGCGCACCTGACTATAAGCCGCCAGCCACCAAATTTGACATGAAAACGGCATTTGTTCATAGATAAGCCGCACTGGACTATAAGCTGCAGTTGTCCTCATTGTATTATGGGATATTTACACCAAAAGATATTAACTGGTAACACTTCATTTGACAATTGCATCATAAGTCATGAAACCAAATGAACCACCATTAAGCTTTGAACCAATTTGGTGCAAAGCCTTATTGTTTTAAAAATCTTCATTTGGCCATCACTGCTCCCTTGGGGGAGACAGTCAACCTCTGTTGCCACCTGCTGTCAACACTGTTGTCATCCAACATTCCTCCTAGCATGCATTGCGGCGCTACAGATGTGAAAACAATCAAAATTCATGTTCTGTCCTAATTATTTCTTCATTTACTGTTCCAGTTGTTTCATTAATTGCTAGTTATGGTATTTGGTAACATTTTCTTGGATGATGGTGTCATAATACTGTCATTAATTATTACATGACACTGTCATAGGTATTATTGAATGCTTGTATTAGATGTCGGTTAGTGTCATCCAGCAAATTATCTCACTTTTGAATGGTTGTAAAAGATCTGAGCTGGACATAAATGGAGTTAGTGACATAATATGCAACATGACACATTTTGACATCTGTCATAATTCAGTAATGCCCATGATAGTGTCGTGTCATGTCATAATTATGACATTCTTATGACAGTCTTATGATGCCGCTGTCAAACAACCGGTAACCGCTGTGTTACCTATTAACCAAAATAAATCATCAAATAAGCCCCACTGGACTATAAGCCGCAGGATTCAAAATGAGGGAAAAAAGTAGCGGCTTATAGTCTGAAAATTAGGGTATTAGAAAATGGAAGACATTCAAGACCACTGATAATCTCCCTCGATCTGGGGCTCCATGCAAGATCTCACCCAGTGGCGTCAAATTGATAACAAGAATCGTGAGCAAAAAGCCCAGAACCACACGGGGGGACCTAGTGAATGACCTACAGAGAGCTGGGACCACAGTAACAAAGGCTACTATCAGTAACACAATGCGCTGCCAGGGACTCAAATCCTGCACTGCCAGACGTGTCCCCCTGCTGAAGCCAGTACACGTCCAGGCCCGTCTGTGGTTTGCTAGAGAGCATTTGGATGATACAGAAGAGGACTGGGAGAATGTCTTATGGTCAGATGAAACCAAAAAAGATTTTTTTTTTGGTAGAAACACAGGTTCTCGTTTTTGGAGGAGAAAGAACATGGAATTGCATCCGAAGAACACCACATCCACTGTGAAGCATGGGGGTGGAAACATCATGCTTTGGGGCTGTTTTTCTGCAAGGGACCAGGACGACTGATATGTGTAAAGACAACAATGAATGGGACCATGTATTGAGAGATTTTGAGTGAAAATCTACTTCCATCAGCAAGGGCATTTAAGATGAGACGTGGCTGGGTCTTTCAGCATGACAACGATCCCAAAAACACAGCCAGGGCAACAAATGAGTGGTTTCATAAGAAGCATTTTAAGGTCCTGGAGTGGCCTAGCTAGTCTCCAGATCTCAACCCCATGGAAAATCTGTGGAGGGAGTTGAAAGTCCGTGTTGCCCAACGACAGCCTCAAAACATCACTGCTCTAGAGGAGATCTACATGGAGGAATGGGACAAAATACCAGCAACAGTTTGTGAAAAGCTTGTGAAGAGTTACAAAAAACGTTTGGCCTCCGTTATTGCCAACCAATGGTACATAACAAAGTATTGAGATGAAGTTTTGGTATTGACCAAATACTTATTTTCCACCGTGATTTGCTGATAAATTCTTTAAAAATGAAATAATATGATTTTCTGTTTTTTTTTCCCACATTCTGTCTCTCATGGTTGAGGTTTGCACATGTTGACAATTACAGGTCTCTCTAATAGTTTCAAGTGGGAGAACTTGCACAATTAGTGGTTGATTAAATACTTATTTGCCCCACTGTATATCGGGCGTGGCAGGGCCATATATTAAGAGGGTTACGACACTCCAATAGGGATCCATTATACGATTTTACTTCCGGGTTTTTCGGGTAGTTCCAAACATGGCTTCGACGAGGGCGGACCGCATTCGTACGAATTGCTGGCTGTAAACTATATTCGGAGGTAAGTTGATGAAAACAAAAACGATCCCTTTTGAATTTTCAACAGTCTGTATTTTATCAAAGGCGCTTTATGATGCATATTCTGAGCTTTATTTGTATGTGAACATAACACCACACCCCTCTAGTGGCTTGGCGGTGAATTACAGAGCAACAGAAACTCAGGCTTTAGTGGCGCTAGCTTCAGACCAAACAACATCACAGGTCTCACCCCAGTTGTATAGACCTTTCCTTTCATTTTAGCTGAAAGCTAGGGTTGCCACCTTTCAGAAATAAGAAATATGGGATGCCCCCCTTGCGCCCAAAGCTGTACAGGCAGAGAAAAAAAGGGACATCCCCAAAACTCAACAAAAATGCATAGAAATGTATCTATTCATTTATATTCCGTATTAGTTCAATACGGAACGCAACATTTAAATTCCCAATTTCGGATCGTTCCTTATTTCAAGTGACAGGTGGCAACCCTAGCTGAAAGTCTTCTATCACACATCACACCTGACATTTTTCGCCACACTTTCCAGCCTGCCTGCACACGCTTCATCACTTCTTTTCCACACTCTCCATTCCTCTGGACTGTGGAGCCTAAATACTCAAAGTGCATCTGAAGAGCTTTTCGGATTTCGATGTAATTTTACCAATATAAACCATATCATTTTTAACGTGTAACTGCATGGATTATTTGCGTTTTTAGATTTTTGGCACTCTGTTAATAGTCCCTTCCCAAACCTGGAAGTGTGACATATCTCCCAAAAGGGAACAGAAGACTACACAGCGAGCATAGCAGCAGCGACGATCTCAGTGATATTTCCACTGAAAGTAAACATTCAGGATCGCTCTTTTGTAAAGCTAACAATAGCAAAGGCTTCTAGGAAAGATTTTCTGCAATTACCTGTAATCCTTACATGTTTGAACCTGAGGCGTCAGATGACGACGATTTACCTAGCACAGCAGACGTTGGTGATGACGCCGGTTGGCAGCTCGACACTTCACGAAAGGAAGAGTGGTAGGCTTATGTCTAGCATCGTAATTTCTCTCTGAACCTTTCTTTCCCCAGTCGTTCTGTGATATACAGTGCCCTCCATAATTGTTGGCACCCCTGAAAACGATGTGTTTTTTAGCTTCTAATATTTTTTTTTAATTCAAATAATATGGGACCTTAATGGAAAAAAAGAGAAAAATCCAACCTTCAATACAAGTACATTTATTCAGTTGGGAAAAAATCCCACATAAAGAAAAAATTATTTGACATCAAATAATGTGTGTCACAATTATTAGCACCCCTGGTGTTAATACATTGTAAGACCCCCTTTTGCCAACAAAACAAGGTCTGGGGACTGAGATGGCCATTCGAGGAGCTTGATTTTGTGTCTGGTGAACCATTTCTGTGTAGATTTGGCCATATGTTCAGGGGTCATTGTCTTGCTGAAAGACCCAGTGACGACCCATCTTCAGCTTTCGGGCAGAGGGCAACAGATTTTGATTTAAAATTTCCTGGTATTTCAAAGCATTCATGATGCCATGCACCCTAACAAGGTTCCCAGGGCCTTTAGAAGCCAAACAGCCCCACAGCATCACTGACCCACCCAAATACTTCACAGTGGGTATGAGGTGCTTTTCAGCATGCGCATCTTTCGTGGCACGCCAGACCCACTTAGAGTGTTTGTTTCCAAAAAGCTCAATCTTGGTCTCATCTGACCAGACCACACGGTCCCAGTTGAAGCCTGGGACCGTGTGTATTTTTGTGTGAGACCAAGATTGAGATTGAGATGAGAAAAAAAAAAAATCAAAGAAAAATAGCTTTCCCGTGCATTTTTTGTCTTTTTTTTTTTTTTTTTTTTTTTTTAATTAAAGCAACTTTTTTTGATTGAAAATATATATTATGATTGCAACTTTTTTTTTCAATTCATGCAACGTTTTGTGATTGAATAATAAAGACACAAATCTACCTCCATATGGCTCCGCCCAGGGGATACAGTTTTTGACTGGGGTAACTACACTGGCACGACACCGGCAGGCGTATCTTATTCAATGGATGACAATCTTGGAGAAAATTATTGCCTAAGCAGCCTGATTTAGAATTCCACTCAAGAATGATAGGAAACAAAAAACGCTCATTGTCAACTTAATATCATAAATATCCTTGTAAGTTAATTTTATTGTTGACATGGCGTTTCGGGGTCATCAACATTTTGTGCCCCCCCGACCCAAAAGTCAAACTCCGCCTATGAATACAGGGCCCCAGTCATCCTCTCTTTAATACAGTGCGTTCGTCCTGTCCCATGCACAGAAAAACACCCCCAAAGCATGATGCTACCACCCCAATGCTTCACAGTAGGGACGGTGTTCTTGGGATAATACTCATCCTTCTTCTTCCTCCAAGCACGGTTAGTGGAATTACGACCACAAAGTTCTATTTTGCTCTCATCAGACCACAAAACCTGCTCCCATGACTCCTCTGGATCATCCAAATGGTCAGAGGCAAACTTAAAACGGGCCTTGACATGTGCTGGTTTAAGCAGGCGAACCTTCCGTGCCATGAATGAGTTCAAACAAGACGTCTTAGTATATTACTAACAATAACCTTAGAAACGGTGGTCCCAGCTCTTTTCAGGTCATTGACTAACTCCTGTCGTGTAGTTCTGGGCTCATTCTTCACCTTTTTTAGGATCATTGAGACCCCACGAGGTGATATGTTACATGGGACTTCACTCCGATTGAGATTGACCGTCATGTTTAGCTTCTTCCATTTCCTAATGATTGCTCCAACAGTGGACCTTTTTTTTTACCAAGCTGCTTGGTAATTGCTCTGTAGCCCTTTCCAGCCTTGCGTAGGTGTTAAGTTTTTTTTTTTTTAAACCTGTTCTGTTTAGCTGTTTGACACGGAGAATGGAAGTCCAAGTGTCTGGATGGTCTGAACAGTTTTAATGTTTCACATTGAGTTTGACATACTCCCATTGTGATCATTCAACATACAGTGGGGCAAATAAGTATTTAGTCAACCACCAATTGTGCAAGTTCGCCTACTTGAAAAGATTAGAGAGGCCTGTAATTGTCAACATGGGTAAACCCCAACCATGAGAGACAGACTGTGGAAAAAACCCCCAGAAAATCACATTGTTTGATTTTTAAAGAATTTATTTCCAAATTAGAGTGGAAAATAAGTATTTGGTCACCTACAAACAAGCAAGATTTCTGGCTGTCAAAGAGGTCTAACTTCTTCTAACGAGGTCTAACGAGGTCTAACGAGGCTCCACTCGTTACCTGTATTAATGGCACCTGTTTTAACTCATTATCAGTATGAAAGACACCTGTCCACAACCTCAGTCAGTCACACTCCAAACTCCACTATGGCCAAGACAAAAGAGCTGTCGAAGGACACCAGAGACAACATTGTAGGCCTGCACCAGGCTGGGAAGACTGAATCTTCAAAAGGTAAAACGTTTGGTGTAAAGAAATCAACTGTGGGAGCAATTATTTGAAAATGGAAGACATACAAGATCTCACCCGTGGCGTCAAAATGACAACAAGAACGGTGAGGAAAAATCCCAGAACCACACAGGGGGACCTAGTGAATGACCTACAGAGAGCTGGGACCACAGTAACAAAGGCTACTATCAGTAACACAATGCGCCGCCAGGGACTCAAATCCTGCACTGCCAGACGTGTCCCCCTGCTGAAGCCAGTACACGTCCAGGCCTGTCTGCGGTTCGCTAGAGACCATTTGGATGATCCAGAAGAGGACTGGGAGAATGTGTTATGGTCAGATGAAACCAAAATAGAACTTTTTGGTAGAAACACAGGTTCTCGTGTTTGGAGGAGAAAGAATACTGAATTGCATCCGAAGAACACCATACCCACTGTGAAGCATGGGGGTGGAAACATCATGCTTTGGGGCCTTTTTTCTGCAAAGGGACCAGGACGACTGATCTGTGTAAAGGAAAGAATGAATGGGGCTATGTATCGAGAGATTTGGGGTGAAAATCTCCTTCCATCAGCAAGGGCATTGAAGATGAGATGTGGCTGGGCCTTTCAGCATGACAATGATCCCAAACACACAGCCAGGGCAACAAAGGAGTGGCTCGGTAAGAAGCATTTCAAGGTCCTGGAGTGGCCTAGCCAGTCTCCAGATCTCAACCCCATAGAAAAGCTGTGGAGGGAGTTGAAAGTCCATGTTGCCCAACGAAAGCCCCAAAACATCACTGCTCTAGAGGAGATCTGCATGGAGGAATGGGCCAAAATACCAGCAACATTGTGTGAAACGCTTGTGAACAGTTACAGAAAACGTTTGGCCTCCTTTATTGCCAACAAAGGGTACATAACAAAATATTGAGATGAACTTTTGGTATTGACCAAATACTTATTTTCCACCATGATTTCCAAATAAATTCGTTGAAAATCAAACGATGTGATTTTCTGTTTTTTTTTTTCCCCACATTCTGTCTCTCATGGTTGAGGTTTACCCGTGTTGACAATTACAGGCCTTTTTCAAGTGGGAGAACTTGCACAATTAGTGGTTGACTAAATGCTTATTTGCCCCACTGTACGTAGTTACAAGTTTGAGTCTTACTGATTGTATGGGGTGGACAGGTGTTTTTATGCAGCTATGGATTTCTAACAAGCGCATCTGATTCAGGATAATACAGGGAGTGGAGATGGACTTTTAACAGGCGGACTAACAAGTCTTGCAGGGTCAGAATTCTAGCTGATAGACAGGTGTTCAAATACTTATTTGCAGCTGTATCACACAAATAAATGGCTGCGAAGCGCATCCCTCGTTGTTAAGGTGTTGCTATGGCAGTAACTCAAAAGAACTACTCGGTTAAAATGAATGATGCATTCAATACCAATATAACCAAGTGAAACATCCATAAACTCAAAGTCTTCACCTGTCCTAATCTCCCTGTAACGTCACAAATTCACTTGGTTCCCTCTCATTTTCACAGATACTCCGTCTTGTTATGGCTAACCTTCATTCCCCTCCTTTTCAGGGATAACCTCCACACCTCTGGTTTCTCCTCCTAGCTCTTCCCTGCTCTCACAGATCACAATGTCATCTGCAAACATCATAGTCCATGGAGATTCCGGTCTAATCTTGTTTGTCATCCTGTCCATTAACATAGTGAACAAGAAGGGTGCAGAGGGTGCTTGAGAACCTGCCCCTTTGCCCCTACATACCCAAAGTGCCCCTTTTGACTGGGCTTTTGTTGTTGTTTTTTTTCTTCTTGTGCGTATCTGTGTGCTGGCCAACTGTGCAGGCACGCCACCGAGTACTTTACTTGAACACGAAAAACACCTTTAAAAAAACAAAACAAAACAAAACAAACCATTAATACATTTATTTATATTTGTCCGTTCTCTTCACAACATTATGTACAACATGTTGTTTGATTTTTCCTCATACATTCATGTCTGATGAAACTGTTACAGTGATCTTTGTGTGCGGAAATTGTTGCCATCATGTACACCTTAGGAATGTACCCTTTAAAGAGACTTATAAGAAAAGCATTTTGAGGCGCTACTCACACCAGCTGTGATAACACATCAACACTTTTGCCACACACATAGCCACAACAAAATGTTCCCACAACAAATAGATGCTAGAATGTCAGGGACAATGACAAAGCCATCACCTTGTACGCCCTGAAACTCAGAGCACTAATTTTGTGCACGAGACTGCTGTATGATCAACAACCGTAATGGAGCTGCTTGACTGGACGCTGAGTTATTGTTCAAACCCAGATTGTTGATTGTGTTATTGTACAGTTTGTGGCCATGTGATGTATGTAACTGTACCATGTCTGATTGTGCGTCTTTAGCTGTGTGTGGGGATGGGAAAATGATAAGCATATGCTTCCTCCCATCTGCCTTTTTCTTTTTCTTCGGTTCTTTCTTCTGGGCAAATCATATCACATTTTGTAATTGTCAATGATTGTCAATGATACCGATGATGATGACAATAAATATTTCATTCATTCATTATCTAGAAAGGTACACATCTTTAAGTTCTCTAATAATAATAGTTTTGAAAAAACTGTGCTGAAGGTGGCTCAGTGAACATCTAATTTGGTTTGTTCTCAGATAAACAATTACCGTATTTTTCGGACTACAAGTCGCACCTGAGTATAAGTCGCACCAGCCATAAAATGCCCAACGAAGAGAAAAAAAACATATACTGTATAAGTCTCACCGGAGTATAAGTCGCATTTTTGGGGGAAATTTACTTGATAAAATCCAACACATGGAACAGATATGTCATCTTGAAAGGCAATTTAATATAAAAATACAATAGAGAACAACATGCTCAATAAGTGTACAGTGCATGAACAACGAAATGCGAACATACTGTCCTCACCAGGACGCTACAGCTCGGTCTTGGCTATACAGTGAGCTAAATTCCCAAATGACGACGACTGGAAGTCCGTATATTTTGCTGAATCAATTTCGTCCATGATACCAAACAGGTTCGCATCAACGTAAATAAATGATAATTGGTGTTATTACAGCAATGACAAAAACGGTTAGCATGCGTTCGCTAGCATTAGCACATCGTTCAAACAACCACTCAACTGGCTGTAAGTGTCCGATCGCAGGTGGAAAACACAACAACAAAAGAAAAAATGATCCACACAGGCGTTGCCCCTTAGAGATATTTTACAAGCATAAACAATGAACGTAGGTTCGCAGGCGTGTCTCTCTTTCTCTCGCTCGCCCACTCGCTCAGACATAGACGCTGCGTAGCTGTCCATCTTCTTCTGGCGTGTGATCGCTCTTCTTCGCGTAAAAAAGTGCGAGTGCGCCCCCAAGTGGGCGTGAAAGTGCCACAAACTAAAAGCATGCATTTCAACATAAAAAAGTCAATGATACAATTGAACACACATTGCCAAAGGCAAAACGCGAACGTGGCCATAGCTATTAAGAGTTATTCAGATAACTACAGCATAAAGAACATGCTAACAGGTTTACCAAACTATCAGTGTCACTCCAAAACACCAAAATAACATGTGAAATGATATCATAATGTGTTAATAATTTCACACATAATTCGCTCCTGAGTATAAGTCACACACCCAGCCGAAATATGAAAAAAACTGCGACTTATAGTCCGAAAAATACGGTAGTTGAGTAAGGAATTTTCTATATAGAGGTTGAAGGAAGCAAAGAGACAAAGACTGACTGAGTCCCAGCCAGAAAGTGTTGATGACAGTGTTGATTTCTATTTACTGCCACCCCCCCAATTTAAATCTGTCACAGCCAATTATATTGTAAAGCTGGTTAAACTGGAAGTTACGTTGTTGTAAGGTGTATTACATTTTTTTCATGTTCCCCTTTTGTTCTACCTGCATCTCCATCGGTCTCTGCCCAGGCCTCCTTTTCTGCCACTCCAGACTTCCGCATACAAAACCACAGTTCCTCTCTGAGCACTCTGTCATAAGCCTTTTCCAGATCTACCAAGACACAGTGCAGCTCCTTCTGACCTTCTCATTACTTGTCTATCAACATCCTCAGTGCAAATACTACATCTGTTGTACTATTTTTTTTCTTTTTTTTTTTTATTTGGGCATGAAACCATACTGCTGCTCACAAATGTTAACCTCTGCCCTCAGTCTAGCTAAAATTACTCTTTCTCATAGCTTCATGGTGTGGCTCATCAGCTTTATTCTTTTGTAGTTGCCACAACTCTGGATGTTCCACTTTATACAGCTGGATAAACCAAACAAATCACCCACAAATTTGCATTTACAGGTTTATTGTTGAGTATGTTTGGTAGTGAGTAATTTTATCTTTGCAGGAAAGGTTGAAAGTACAAGAAATACAAGCAGAGTCTGGAGAGATGTGAACAAGAGCCTGCAAATAAATTTGCTGAAGTTATTGAGTAGCAATGACAAATGTGTCCTCAAAGTGCATATGACAGCAAAAAGCATTTTTATTTCATAGTTCACGCAGTATTTTATGCTCCTGAATGAAATGGACCGCTTGGATGTGTGTGGAAGCGACCTATTTATTTATTCAATTTTTTTAATCCCGCGCCATGAAAATGAGTGACTTCCGGCTCTAGTCTCGGGTTGAGGAAGAATGCAAAGGTGACGTCACCCGGGTCACCATCTCAAAACACAGCCATTGCGTTATAGCATGCAGATGGACTGCAAATTCAGCTGATTTTGCGGATTAATTCATTTATTTTTCGCATCATGCCAGCCCAATGTCCTGCAGGGTTTTGTTGCTGCACTAGGGAGAGTGGTGTGAGACTTTTTGGATTTCCCAAAGATTCTTGTTCACCGCGATGGGCAAACCAAGTCCGACAACTGGGGAACCATTGGACGGACAAGGAAGTAAGTAAGCTTTGTGTTTTATATTATGTGAAATACTGGGATGATGGCAAATGTTTTAAAAAGAAGGTGAATTGCATTTTGTGGGTGATAATACGACTCCTGTTTTGTTTACATTTTCGGCATTTCGCCTTCTCTTCCCGCCGCTGTGTGTTACATGAGTTGGGGTCGTTTTGTGTGATTTTTCATTTTCGAAAGCTGAGAAAAAACTTATGAACGCCGCTCGGTTCGCGTTAGCATGTTGGCTAACTGTCACGCCTCCTGTTTTGTTTACGCTTTCTGTTAGGTTTTGTGTTTTTTTTCCTCCTTGTGTGACTTGTCCCTGTGGTTGCCCATTGATTTCACCTGTTCTGCCTGCTCCTAGTGTATCCTCTACCATGCATTCTCCTGTGTCACCCACCTGTTCATCGTTGACTCGTTACCCCGTGTTTGTGTCTATATAAGCTCCCCGTTTTTTTGAGTCTTGTCGCAATATTGTCAATGTGCATGTTCACGTCAGCGTCAATTCTTGCCCGTTCCTCTGTCGCAGCCCTTGTGTTCCTTAGCCTAAGTAAGTTTGATACCAGTCTTTTGTTAGTACCCAGACTTTTGTTTGACTTGAGAGTTGTTGGATTCCCCGGTCATTTTGTTTGTACTTTGTTTTTGTTGGCTTTTATTAAATACTTTTTGCACCGTCTATCTGCCTCGCCTCCCTTTCCCTGCATTTGGGTCCACACCACCTGCCTGCCCGCAAACCCTGACCCTTTCCTCCGTCTCCGAAGCCGGGGTAGGGAAATAACAAAAGCCTGACTAACTCCAGTGGCAATAAATACCGTTCGGGAGGTGCAAGAAGTTGACAGTTTTGACCATTATGCAGCAATGTTGCCCTGTTGTACTAAATAAATTGATTTTTAATATTTCATATTCCACTTAGCACAAGACTATTATTTGTCATGACCATATCATTTATTTAGCAATTGGGGAAAAAATACTTAGATAAAAATAATATCCTGTAAAAATATTGGAGTAGAGGGATCGAAACAATGATATTTTTCTGCTCTCCGTCGCAATTTTCCTCATTCTGAATCATCCCCCTCAATGGGCTGAATTCTAAATCAGCTGAAATCGTGACCTGCTGACGTCATCCTCCAGCTGGGGACGCTAGAGTGCTATAATTTCGAGCATGCACACACAAAAGAAACAAGAAACATACAATATAATTCAACAAAAGTAATTACTATAATGACAGGCAGGGCTAAACGGCAGATTAACAGATTAATTTCTCACATAGATATAGTCGAATCGTCTCAAAATATGATTCTAATTCACATAATAAATTCTATTTAAGATTTTTTTATGCTTTGACAGGCACTTTAAATGTGAACACAAGCAATGCAACAGCCACAACTAGGGTTGTTCCGATTGCTTTTTTTTGCTCCCGATTCAATTCCAATCATTCCCGATAATTTTTCCCAATCATATAAATTTTGGCAATGCATTAAGAAAAAAATGAATAAAACTCTGACGAATATATACTGTACATTCAACATACAGTACATAAGTAATGTATTTGTTTATTATGACAATAAATCCTCAAGATGGCATTTACATTATTAACATTCTTTCTGTGAGAGGGATCCACGGATAGAAAGACTTGTGACTTTGTATATTGTGACTAAATATTGCCATCTAGTGTATTTGTTGAGCTTTCAGTAAATGATACTGTGGCCATCCCAAATGCATGATGGGAAGTGGAACCATGACTGTGCGTCGTGCTAGCAATTGATATATGTTCTCTGCGTTGGGAAATAACTTAAGGTGTTAAGACAAAGATCAATTGCCACCTTGCTTCCCCACATTGCTTCTAGTGACGGGATCTGTCGTTTACTTGAGTAAACGAATCTATTCCGGTTCGTTCAGTAAAAAGATTCGTTCAAACAAATCGTTCAACGAATCATTCGCCCCCCCTCATCTCCCTCCCCGCCCAAATGAATCGTTCGGTTAGTGAACGGGAAGTGACGTTGCCGAATGAATCACCAAAGACCGTTTCGCAGTATAACTGAACGGGAAGGGACATTGCTTGGTCCCTCCCTCTCTTGCACACAGGCTCCTCATTGACCGCTCATCGTAGTTTCAGAAATGAGTGACAGGCGATATCATTCTGCTATCACAGACAGCCTCGTCTCCCTCCCGCTGCTGCAAAAGCGAGGGAGAACTTCCGCGTCGTCTGTCGTATTTGTATGGGCTCAAAGTCATGGCTCGTGCTTGCATTTCGATTTAGGACACGGTTAAACATTTTCCTTTTGTGGGGGGAGTGGGGGTTTGGGGTCGGGGGCGCACGGACTTTCTTTAGCATGATCTTGATCACATATACAATGCTGCTGCTACCCGCCAACGCAGCATGCTTGCTGTCACGAAAATAAAATTAATCGAAAGTTTAATTTCTAAATATGGAATGACCAACATATCATATTTACCTCTCGCTCTGTTGTATTTTTGTTTTTATGCTCATCACTATTATTTTTGGTCACTATTGTTAAAACTAAAGTGTAAATAGCTTGTTGTCAAATGTGCTGCTCTAAAATAAAAACAAAACTACATTTGATATTTGACAGTTTAATTGCAAATCAGTATTAAGATGATCGTATTGAATTTTTGCACTGGTATTAATAAATAAAATAATCCGGTCAGCTCCCCTGTCGTCCCCTCATCTCAGATCGTCAAATGCTGACAAGAAATAATTGTTTGCTCTTTACGATGTCGCCTTTCTACTCTCATTAGTCTGTTAAGAAAAATGTAGACATATTGCGACATCTCCCGTGTCCGCGTGCGTTGTTTTTGGGCGCTTGAGTAGCACAAAATGGACGGAGTGACATAATTTGTCAAACCAACCAACACCAGACACGCTCTGACACGAAAAAAAAAACAGTCGGAAAAAATTGACATGTATATAATTTCATTGCAAATCAGTATTATGGTGATCATACTACATATTCTTTTTTTCTGTGCACATATTAGGTTAATATCGCTGCCATGAAGCCTCCATATTAGTGACGAGATTTGTCGTTCACTTGAGCAAACGAATCCATTCCGGTTCGTTCAGTAAAAAGATTCGTTCAAACAAATCGTTCAACGAATCGTTCGCCCCCCTCATCTCCCTCCCCGCCCAAACGAATCGTTCGGTTACTGAACGGGAAGTGACGTTGCCGAACGAATCACCAAAGACCGCTTCGCAGTATAACTGAACGGGAAGTGACATTGCTTGGTCCCTCCCTCTCTTCCACATTGACCACTCGTCGTAGTTTCAGAAATGAGTGACAGGCGGTATCATTCTGCTTTCACAGACAGCCTCGTCTCCCTCCTGCTGCTGCAAAAGCGAGGGAGAACTTCCGCGTCGTCTGTCCTAGTTCTATGGGCTCAAAGTCATGGCTCGTGCTTGCATTTCGATTTAGGACACGGTTAAACATTTTCCTTTTGTGAGGGGAGTAGGGGGCGGGGGCGCACGGACTTTCTTTAGCAGGTTCTTGATCACACATACAATCACATATACAGCATGTTTGCTGTCACGAAAATAAAAATACATCGAAAGTTTAATTTCTGAATATGGAACGACCAACACATCATATTTACATCTCGCTCTGTTGTATTTTTGTTTTTTAGTATTAAGATGATCGTGTTGAATTTTTGCACTGGTATTAATAAATAAAATAATCCGGTCAGCTCCCCTGTCGTCCCCGCATCTCAGATCGTCAAATGCTGACGAGAAATAATTGTTTGCTCTTTACGATGTCGCCTTTCTACTCTCATTAGTCTGTTAAGAAAAATGTAGACATATTGCGACATCTCCCGTGTCCGCGTGCTTTGTTTTGGGGCGCTTGAGTAGCACATGATGGACGGATTGACATAATTTGTCAAACCAACCAACACCTGACACGAAGAAGAAAAAAAAAAAAAAAACACTCGGAAAAAAATTACATGTATATACAGTTTCATTGCAAATCAGTATTATGGTGATCATATTGTTTTTTTGCACTGGTATTAATAAATAAAATAATCCGGTCAGCTCCCCTGTCGTCCCCGCATCTCAGATCGTCAAATGCTGACGAGAAATAATTGTTAGTTCTTTACGATGTCGCCTTTCTACTCTCATTAGTCTGTTAAGAAAAATGTAGACATATTGCGACATCTCCCGTGTCTGCGTGCGTTGTTTTGGGCGCTTGAGTAGCACATGATGGACGGATTGACATAATTTGTCAAACCAACCAACAACCGACACGCTGACACGAAAAAAAAAAAAAAAAAAACACTCGGGAAAAAATTGACATGTATATACAGTTTCATTGCAAATCAGTATTATGGTGATCATACTAAATATTTTTTTCTGTGCACATATGAGGTAAATATCGCTGCCATGAAGCCTCCATATAGTGACAGTTCTCTGCCCGCTTCACTGCCGTCACGCGACCGCAGCTCAGCTTTTGCTTGCCTCGTAGCTACCCGTGTTTTAAATTACTGTAAATTTGATAGTATGTCGTCATAGGCAGTCACGAGTTTGTTGAGAAAAGTACTACTCTAAACAATGCTCGCTAGATTTGTGTGGTGTTTTTGTCTGTTTGAGCAGCATTTGATAGGCTCCACGTTAACAAATATGTGACAAAGTCATTTCCTTTCATTTTCTGATTCATTCACCGCATAGTCATTACTGGAAAATCAAGTTAGCAGCAAGCTAGGTCAGGAACCGGAGGACCGAGTCACTGAACGGGAAGTGACAAAACTCAGTCTTGCCCCCCCTGCCTGCACGCTGGCTGCTTATTGGCCACACGTGGACGTGAGTGACAAACGCCCTGATTCTGTTTCCGGTCCCTCCCCTGCCCGCGATGAGGCTGGCGTCTGATTGGTCGTGTGCGATGTCAGAAGACGCTGCCGCTTGCTCAACGCCCTCCCACGCAGCGAACAAGCACCACCTTCATAGAACGAATCAGTGCAGATGATGATTAGTTCGGTCTCGTTCACCAAAACAATTCGTTCAAAAAGAACGAATCGTTCGCGACCGATACAACACTACTCCATATAGTAACAGTTCTCTGCCCCCTTCACTGCCGTCACGCGACCGCAGCTCAGCTTTTGCTTGCCTTGTAGCTACCCATGTTTTAAATTACTGTAAATGTTATAGTATGTCTTCATAGGCAGTCCCGAGTCTGTTGAGAAAAGTAGTAGACTAAACCATGCTCACTAGATTTGTGTGGTGTTTTTGTCTGTTTGAGCAGCATTTGATAGGCTCCACGTTAACAAGTATGTGACAAAGTCATTTCCTTTCATTTTTTGACTCATTCACCGCGTAGTCATTACTGGAAAGTCAAGTTAGCAGCAAGCTAGGTCAGGAACCGGAGGACCGAGTCACTGAACGGGAAGTGACAAAACTCAGTCTTGCCCGCCTGCCTGCACGCTGGCTGCTTATTGGCCACATGTGGAAGTGAGTGACAGACGCCCTGATTCTGTTTCCGCTCCCTCCCCTGCCCGCGATGAGGCTGGCGTCTGATTGGTCATGTGCGATGTCAGAAGACGCTGCCGCTTGCTCAACGCCCTCCCACACAGCGAACAAGCCCCAACTCCATAGAACGAATCAGTGCAGATGGTGATTAGTTCGGTCTCGTTCACCAAACAATTCGTTCAAAAAGAACGAATCGTTCGCGACCGATACAACACTAATTGCTTCCCGTGATATTTTTATTCATAGGGAGAGGGATTGCAAGGCTTTAGCCAATTAAAAAAAGGCTCCAAAGGCTGCCAAATATTACTCTACTCATATCGCGCTGCCTTTTATCTCCCTATTTGGGTAAAACGACGTCATTACAGATTGAGCGCGACAATGAGTGAGAGGGTCGTGCAGCACATACATTAATTGCATTAAATATTTTAACGTGACACATTTTTAATTAATTAATTGCTGCCGTTATCGGGATATTTTTGATAACCCTACCTTAAGCCTAAACTAAAGACTCTGGTTGAGTGTAACATATTATGTCTGTAACATTAAATACAATTAGAAAACGATTTAATTAAAAAAAAATATATATATATATACATAGATATATAGGAATGGGAATCGAAATCCGATTCCAATTCGGAACCAGTTCCGAGTGTTTCGAGGCCTCGACATCACAATGAAAAAGCCTTAACGATCCCTTTAACGATTCCTAAAGACGCGTATTGCGTCGTGACATGTGTTGTTGTCCAGACGCATCAAACTAGCATGGCGCCAAGAACCACTCGCTCCAAAGTTTGACTACACTTCACCAGGAAAGAGAGTGAAAATGAAAGGTTACGACGGGTAAGCACGAGCATTGCAGCCATAAACATAACAATGACAGCACGTAGGTTCAAACGCTCGAAAGTGTGTCTTCACTTCACGAGGAAAAATTACAACAAAGCGACTTGCAGTCATTGCAAGGTGGAGATAACTGCATCGGGAGGGAATACGATTGCGCTGTCCTCACAGAGAGGCTAAGGCTCAGTCCTGGCTATAAAAAAAAAAAAAAAAAGTCCCTGCTATACAGCTAGCTAAACTCCCAAATGACGATGCAGAAGACGTTGGTATAATTTGCTGACTTTATTCAACCATCACCTGAAGAGTGAAACTAAGAATAGAAATGAAACAAATCAATTTCGTCCCCAATAACAAACAGGTTTGCATCAGCGATGATTAGCTGCTAATACCAGTATGGTTAGCATTCGTTCGCTAGCATTAGCACATCGTTCAAACCACTACACAACTGGATTTAAGTGTCCGATCGCGAGTGGAAACACAACAACAACAACATAAAAGATGATACATACAGGCGTTGCCTCTGTAGATATTAACATTAACAAAGAACGTAGGCTCGTAGAAGTGTTTCCCTCTCTCACTCACTTGGATGCGGCATTTCTTCTTTGGGTGTATGCGCGCTCCAGTAGTCCTCAAACTGCGGCCCACGGCCCAAATACGGCCCGCCTCCACATTTGGTCCGGCCATTTTGAATTTTTTTCCCTTTTCTTTTCTCAATCGTGTTATTTATTTTCTGGCCTTTTCCTTGAAGAATTCAGAGAGGGTTATTTGGTTATTATCTATTTAATTAATAGTCTTTTTTATTATTAATTATTATTATTATTATAAAGAATCCAAAAAGGGTTATTTGATTGTGGCTTTCTGAAAAACAATACTTTTTTACATTTATGCACTTCTGCAATCGTCACACTTTTTCTGCAACAAACTGACCCCGGCCCCTCATCAGAGAAGGGAAAAGTTATGTGGCCCTCACAGGAAAAAGTTTGGGGACCCCTGCTTTAACACATATTGCCAAAGGCAGAACAAAAACCTACCTGCCAATATATACCAATATTTTTTTATTTCTATTAGATAAATGTTTCAGTAAAATGTTACACATTCTTGTGTATTTGCCACTTATTGCCACAGTTAACATTGAGGCTTTGGGCCTCTTTTGATCTCGTTGTGAGTTTGTAAGGTTGTGACTTCTGATTAAACAAACTCGATGCCAATCAAAACGTTTGTTCTTTTTCCCCAAATTAGAATCGATAAGAGAATCGATAAAGAATCGAATCGTTAAGCAATATCGATAATGGAATCGGAATCGTAAAAATCCTATCAATTCCCATCCCTATATATATATATATATATATATATATATATATATATTTTTTAAATGCATAGCCGAAATCTTTTTGCCGATTCCGATACTTTGAAAATGACGTGATCGGACCCGATTGATCGGGATGCCGATCGATCTGGACATCTCTAGCCACAACCTTAGGTACACCTGTACAATATAAGATCAAATACAAGCATTGTATCCAAAATTATCTTTTTTTTTTTTTTTTTTTTTCAAGAAGTGGTTCCCTAACATTATGAATGTGTGTCACATAATATAAAGAGGAACTGCAGCTTGTTTGTTTAAGAGAGAAGGAACGGGTTAGACGGACTGTAAATGAGCAAAGGGTCAGCGAAACAGTGTACACAGAATGTGTCTTCATGCTCAAAAAGTGTTCTCTACTCCAGCATCCAATGGCTGCAACTTTGAATGACTGTGGATGTTGATTGTGCTCAGCATTAAGCACAGCTGATGGGTATGAAAAGAAAAGACTCTTAGCCTCCATTAAATATCCATTTGTGTCCTGCATCTCAAAAATATCACCGAAAAAAGTAGCCCTGGCTTGTAAATAAGAGCAAAATACAGTAAGTGGATAAAAGCATTGGATCTGGGTGGGAAAAAAAAATAAAAAAATCAATACCTGCTTTTCTTCACCCACAATAATGTGTTTGCACTATTACTATAGTACTGTATACTGTATGTTAGACCGGTCGATTGCATAATGGTTACTTTTCAAAGTTTTTGAATTTCTCCTCCTCTAGGCTATTTTTGTTCGTCTTTAGGTACAAGACATATGTGTGAAGTTTGGTGCCATTCAGTACGCAATTACTGTCCGCACCCTCTATAATGGTTTTCCCTAGTGTTTTCCCACAATGAACCAAAAAAGTGATCCGAAATGAATAAACCGCTCATTTCTTTGTGTGTTTGTTGGTCGTCAAACGGCGTATTTCTGTTTTCATTTTGAGTTACCGTAGACTTCATAATGATATTGACGGGACACGGGGCGCGGGGCTTTTCAATAGGGGACCTGCATTGTTGGCGTGGCCGTCAAAGCTGACCGAGTGCAATCACAGACAAAGAGCTTTTTTCGTTGAAAATTCTTGTGAATAAACGTTTAAATCCCTGAATTCTTTATAGATATTGATGCAAAACAAATCTTTTTGTGTGTATCTGTAATAGGTATAACTGTGCCAAAAGCATTATTTTCTGCATTTCTTAGGTGATTTGACCCCCCCCAAAAAATTACATTCTGGCTCCATGGCAACCTTCATGCCAGGGAGTTCTGTACTACAGTCAGCAGACATTATTCAGCAGCAGGAGCAAGCATCACTACAGTGAACGCAACATGGAACTCTTTTATAATGCCATATTTTGAAAGGCCCAGTCAGTGAAGTCCTGCTGACACCAGCAAATTAAAAAAAACAACAACAAAAAAAAAAAGTCAGAATGTGGCCACTTACACATACGAGGTGGTCCATGTTACTGCAGTTGATTGCGCTGTCGATGATTGAAGAACTCACTAACAAGCTTCAGTTCGATAGAAAGTCGGAAATGAAAAAAACAACATACAAAAGAACCTCATAACATTCCAAAATGATCATGACTCGAAGGTAATAATAATTTTAAATAATTTCTTAAGAAATATGGTAAAGAAAAAAAGTTGATTTTCTCTTTTCACAGGTCCTTCAATTCTCTTAAAAACAGGAGATGACGACACACAATTCAGGAATTAAAAGAAAGCAATAATCACCTTAAGCTACATTTATTAAGAAAAGATCAAAAGCTGGTCAGAATGAATCCACTAGAGCAGTGGACCCCAACCAACGGTCTGAGCTACTTGTCACCGGTCCACAAGAGAAATATTTCCATTTTAAATCGTGCGTGCACCATCGACACTCAGGTATAGAGATCAGGATGCAATAGCGCACTGCACCTCGGACTTGCCAGATCAGAACAGTCTCCAGCCCAGTCACAACGTAAATTGTTGGAATTTGACCAATTAGCCAGACTGCCGGAATCACGCCAGACAAACTGACGGAACCGCGCTAGTGCAATTCCAACATCCCCGGCCGGTGCAACACCAACAACCCGGCCAAAAGGCCAAACTTGTGTGTTCATCTTGGTTTTAACCTCTTGGACTGACTCCATTTTAAAAGTTGGAAAAAGGCTTCGAAACACAAGTTGACAATTTATTTCAAGTCGACAGCAATCAAACAGCAAGGCAAAAACAGCAAACAGACCTAGATGAAGAGAAAGCCTGGATCAAGGGTCAACAATCATCAAGTGAACAAAAGATTCCTGTAAAAAATGACAGCGATTAGTTAGTTTGGCCTGGAAGACAGGTGTGTTTGGGCGTTGTTTAGGGTTATTGTCTGTGGTGGATTGGGCAGGAGAGTTCGGGCACCACTGTTGTCAGGGCAATGAGAGTTGAGGATTTTGCCAGCCTCCGTGGTATGTGAGGGCTGAGTGTCCAACGGGTTCCACCGTTATCAGATGTTCCTTGTGGGAGGAGAAGGCGTCCTTTTAATTGTTCTGTTAACAGAAGAGCTTTTTATGGGATTTGGTGGTCCAGATATCTTGGCCATCCCCTGCTTGTCTCGCTCCGTCAGGTCACGTGGAGCCCCTCTATCAGCGTGACATTCCTGATGTTTGTCTTCTCAGGTTATGACAGGGCTGTGCTGACCCTGCAACTCCCAGTCATTCACATTCGGGCTCTTTTGTCTGCCCTCTCACAGCATTTATACAGTACTCCGGGGTGGGCTTTTCCCTCGTCACCGCCTGTAGTGTCTCATCAATATGGATTTTTTTGAGTCTTTCTTTTGTGGTGACTGTGACCACTGCCTCGTGGCGGAGCTCACCTGGAAGACTTGTGTGGGGCATGTTGTGTTCCTGGGGAGGAACTGGTTTGGCCGTGCGTGTTTCTGGCTAGGGACACTGGAGAGTGTGGGGGACGCGAGTGGCCGAGCACGGCAGCGCGGGCTCTGCTCGGCAAGCAGCACCGACTCAATGGCATCATCCGCTGCACTGGTGGTCTTGGTCGTTCTGCTCGGTCGTCCAGCGCCTGGCATCCCGGGCGTCCTCCCGGTTGTTCTGCACCATCATCCGCCGCCTGGCATCCTGGACGTCCTACTGGTCGTTGCACTTGGTCGTTCGTCGCCTGGCGTCCCTGACACCCTCTCGATAATCCTGCTCGGACTTCCTGCACCTGGTGTCCTGGTCGTCCATTCGGTCGTCTTCCGCCGGCGCCCAGGCCGTGCGGCCCAGCCGTTCGTTCCGTTGAATCGGGTTGCGGGTCTTACCTAATGCACTACTGCCCTCCAGTGGCCAGTTTTATTGCTTTAAAATTGATTTCATCTTTGTGCTTTGGAAGAAAGTTGCATCAGAACCTAGAGATGTCTCTTGTGAAAAAAAGACATAAAAGACGTATAAATACCATTTTACACAGCTCACCTATGGTCAAGGAACACAGCTAAATCCATGCAGAGGCTAAATGTAGCCTACAATGATGCCCTGAGGCTGTTACTGCGTGTGCCTAGATGGTACAGCGCCAGTCAATTATTTGTTAGCTCTGGATTACCCACATTTAAAGCGCTTTTAGGAAAATTGATGTACAGCTTCATGTGTCGGCTAAATGAGTCTGGAAATAATATTATAATGAATTTAACAGACCCTACAATGAGCTTTAGATTTAGTTCGAGCCTGTGGTGCCATTGGCACAAAATCCTGTTTGTTGTGCACTGATAGCCAGTGCTTCCTTGTTGTTGTTGTTTTTTGTTTTTTTTCCTTTCAAGTCACTTTATTATTATGTCTCCGTATGTACGGTATTTTTTTTTTTTTTTTCTCTTTGTTGTTGTGTGTGTGCTATGGACCCACTGTGAGATTACGGAATAAAGATCATATATAAATACGTTTTTGGGACACTGACACAATTAAAAATAGAACGTAGTTATACGTTTTTGGGAGCAAATGAGTTAAAAGCAGTAAATTAAAGCCGAAGTTTCGCTGTATTTGCTGTTTTTAATGTTTAGTAGCACCGCTGCGCACGCCCGATGTGACGTGTACGAGTGCTGATGTTATCGGCGCGGGTCTCGTGTCGCGGGAGCTTTTGATATACATGCGGAGCAAGCCCCTCTCAAGTCCCCACAATCGACTTCTTACACATTGGAGGCAGGATTCCAAGGTTTGAGACTCTGCCTTCCGTCTTCGCCGACATCATACAAACGCGAGGCCACTCCGCAACACAGTAATTGCGTCTTGGTGTCGCAAAGTGGCCATGTAAACTGCCACTTAGTCTACTGGTTTTCCTAAACTATGATTAAATGCTATTTACGTATTTTCTATCTAGTGTGTTAGAGTTATGCAAACAGTCGAACAGTAAATCGGGAAAAGATACTAATTCCTTCAAAATATAACCGAGTTTGTCAGCACTGCTACACCTATGCACTCACTGCGCATTTGGTCTTCATACAACAAATATGGCGGTACACTGTGAGTACGTTTCCAAAAATCTTTTTCTTTTCGACAGCGCTTGATGTGCGATGAACACACTCTCAGGAGCCATTGGGCACTGTGTGGAACGCCAATAGTGCCTTATTTGCAGTGTGCACTGGGCATAAAGGCCTATTCAGATCAGCAACAGCAGTGCCCAGCTTGCAGCACGGAAATCCATTCATTTTGTATGCAGGAGCGGCCGTTTCCTGAGCTTAGGGACATTCATAAAGCTCTCCCACCACATTCTCGCTGAATCTAGTATGGCTGTTTCAGTCTCGCCCTTCTCCTTGCAAGAATATAAGTCACGGCTTTCTCGTGCGACAATGAAAAACAACGCATTCGTACTTAGGATTTTGTTTGCTTGTCCGCGAGAAAAATTGGAATGTCTTTACTGATCCGTAGTGAGAAAAAGAGACCGCTGCCTTAGAGTGCCTCAGGTGCCTTCGAGAAGGTTCCGTCCCCTTCCGAATGATACACTTTATATTATGACTATGCAAATCAGTAAGTTAGTACCAGCCCATCAGCTGGGCAAAAACAGTGGAAGATCACTTGAGTCACTCATCTACAGTGGGGCAAATAAGTATTCAATCAACCACCAATTGTGCAAGTTCTCCTACTTGAAAAGATTAGAGAGGCTTGTAATTGTCAACATGGGTAAATGTCAACCATGAGAGACAGAATGTGGAAAAAAAAAACAGAAAATCACATTGTTTGATTTTTAAATAATTTATTTCCAAATTACAGTGGAAAATAAGTATTTGGTCACCTACAAACAAGCAAGATTTCTGGCTGTCAAAGAGGTCTAACTTCTAACGAGGTCTAACGAGGCTCCACTCGTTACCTGTATTAATGGCACCTGTTTTAACTCATTATCGGTATAAAAGACACCTGTCCACAAACTCAGTCAGTTACTCTCCAAACTCCACTATGGCTAAGACCAAAGAGCTATCGAAGGACACCAGAGACAAAATTGTAGACCTGCACCAGGCTGGGAAGACTGAATCTGCAATAGGTAAAATGCTTGGTGTAAAGAAATCAACTGTGGGAGCAATTATTAGAAAATAGGAGACATACAAGACCACTGAAAATCTCCCTCGATCTGGGGCTCCTGCAAGATCTCACCCCGTGGCGTCAAAATGATAACAAGAACGGTGAGAAAAAATCCCACAACCACACGGGGGGACCTAGTGAATGACCTACAGAGAGCTGGGACCACAGTAACCAAGGCTACTATCAATAACACAATGCGCCGCCAGGGACTCAAATCCTGCACTGCCAGACGTGTCCCCCTGCTGAAGCCAGTACACGTCCAGGCCCGTATGCGGTTCGCTAGAGAGCATTTGGATGATCCAGAAGAGGACTGGGAGAATGTGTTATGGTCAGATGAAACCAAAATAGAACTTTTTGGTAGAAACACAGATTCTTGTGTTTGGAGGAGAAAGAATACTGAATTGCATCCGAAGAACACCATACCCACTGTGAAGCATGGGGGTGGGAACATCATGCTTTGGGGCTGTTTTTCTGCAAAGGGACCAGGACGACTGATCTGTGTAAAGGAAAGCATGAATGTGGCCATGTATCGCGAGATTTTGAGTGAAAATCTCCTTCCATCAACAAGGGCATTGAAGGTGAGACGTGGCTGGGTCTTTCAGCATGAAAATGATCCCAAACACACAGCCAGAGCAAAGGAGTGACTTCATAAGAAGCATTTCAAGGTCCTGGAGTGGCCTAGCCAGTCTCCAGATCTCAACCCCATAGAAAAACATTGGAGGGAGTTGAAAGTCCGTGTTGCCCAATGACAGCCCCAAAGCATCACTGCTCTAGAGGAGATCTGCATGGAGGAATGGGCCAAAATACCAGCAACAGTGTGTGAAAAGCTTGTGAAGCGTTACAGAAAACGTTTGGCCTCCATTATTGTCAACAAAGGGTACACAACAAAGTACTGAGATGAACTTTTGGTATTGACCAAATACTTATTTTCCACCATGTTTTGCAAATAAATTCTTTAAAAATCAAACAATGTGATTTTCTGGGTTTTATTTCCACATTATGTCTCCCATGGTTGAGGTTTACCCATGTTGACAGTTACAGGCCTCTCTAATATTTTCAAGTGGGAGAACTTGCACAATTAATGGTTGACTAAATACTTATTTGCCCCACTGTATATAACCTTGGTGCGGAAGGAAGGCTCCCAGATCTCTTGCCTCTGAAAGAGATACATGGATAGAAAGACTTGTAGTTCTTAAAAGATAAACGTTATGATGAGTTAAAATAATATGATATTGAAACCCCTCTTGATGTTTTCGTTTTTTTTCCGATTTATAAATTTTACACAATTTGTTAGTTTGCCTAGTAGGTTGCCATTGTTGTTGACGTCGCAGGGCGGTGACTTCACATGGTGATAGGATAATTATTAAATGGTTATTAAATATTTGCTTTTACCAATGAAGGCTCTTAATAAAGTATTGATTGCTATAATAGGATGTTCCATGATTAATTGCAGTAAGAGACATGTTTGTGATTGATAACTATAGACATGTTTAGCTCTTGATAGAACTGCCTTGTCATTCTGACCGGTTTAAATCGGCCCAGGTTCCACAGGTCAACTTCAAGGACAAGCCAAAGTCATTGAGAAACTAAACTGTCTGGAACATTTAAGAAATCGTAATGTTGCATTTTATTACTTGCCAAATGCTATTGCTTCATGAAATGTATTTGATGAGATAATTATTAAGATGTTTATTATATAATTGCTCTAAATCAATAGCTGCTCGCAATGAACAAATGCTTTTGCTTAATGCTGCTTGCAATGAAGAAATGCTTTTACTCATTTGTTGCTCACAAAGAAGGAGTATTTTGTCTTGAAGAAGCCTTGAAGAGGCCTCTTGCCTGTTCAAGGACAGGCAAAAGAGGCAGCTTTGCTTTGCTGAAATGTGCTGACACATACAGTGCCTTGCAAAAGTATTCGGCCCCCTTGAACCTTGCAACCTTTCGCCACATTTCAGGCTTCAAACATAAAGATATAAAATTTTAATTTTTTGTCAAGAATCAACAACAAGTGGGACACAATCGTGAAGTGGAACAAAATTTATTGGATAATTTAAACTTTTTTAACAAATAAAAAACTGAAAAGTGGGGCGTGCAATATTATTCGGCCCCCTTGTGTTAATACTTTGTAGCGCCACCTTTTGCTCCAATTACAGCTGCAAGTCGCTTGGGGTATGTTTCTATCAGTTTTCCACATCGAGAGACTGACATTCTTGCCCATTCTTCCTTGCAAAACAGCTCGAGCTCAGTGAGGTTGGATGGAGAGTGTTTTTGAACAGCAGTCTTCAGCTCTTTCCACAGATTCTCGATTGGATTCAGGTCTGGACTTTGACTTGGCCATTCTAACACCTGGATACGTTTATTTTTGAACCATTCCATTGTAGATTTGGCTTTATGTTTTGGATCATTGTCCTGTTGGAAGATAAATCTCCGTCCCAGTCTCAGGTCTTGTGCAGATACCAACAGATTTTCTTCCAGAATGTTCCTGTATTTGGCTGCATCGATCTTCCCGTCAATTTTAACCATCTTCCCTGTCCCTGCTGAAGAAAAGCAGGCCCAAACCATGATGCTGCCACCACCATGTTTGACAGTGGGGATGGTGTGTTCAGGGTGATGAGTTGTGTTGCTTTTACGCCAAACATATCGTTTTGCATTGTGGCCAAAAAGTTCAATTTTGGTTTCATCTGACCAGAGCACCTTCTTCCACATGTTTGGTGTGTCTCCCAGGTGGCTTGTGGCAAGCTTTAAACGAGACTTTTTATGGATATCTTTGAGAAATGGCTTTCTTCTTGCCACTCTTCCATAAAGGCCAGATTTGTGCAGTGTACGACTGATTGTTGTCCTATGGACAGACTCTCCCACCTCAGCTGTAGATCTCTGCAGTTCATCCAGAGTGATCATGGGCCTCTTGGCTGCATCTCTGATCAGTTTTCTCCTTGTTTGAGAAGAAAGTTTGGAAGGACGGCCGGGTCTTGGTAGATTTGCAGTGGTCTGATGCTCCTTCCATTTCAATATGATGGCTTGCACAGTGCTCCTTGAGATGTTTAAAGCTTGGGAAATCTTTTTGTATCCAAATCCGGCTTTAAACTTCTCCACAACAGTATCTCGGACCTGCCTGGTGTGTTCCTTGGTTTTCATAATGCTCTCTGCACTTTGAACAGAACCCTGAGACTATCACAGAGCAGGTGCATTGATACGGGGACTTGATTACACACAGGTGGATTCTATTTATCATCATCGGTCATTTAGGACAACATTGGATCATTCAGAGATCCTCACTGAACTTCTGGAGTGAGTTTGCTGCACTGAAAGTAAAGGGGCCGAATAATATTGCACGCCCCACTTTTCAGTTTTTTATTTGTTAAAAAAGTTTAAATTATCCAATAAATGTTGTTCCACTTCACGGTTGTGTCCCACTTGTTGTTGATTCTTGACAAAAAAATTAAATTTCATATCTTTATGTTTGAAGCCTGAAATGTGGCGAAAGGTTGCAAGATTCAAGGGGGCCGAATACTTTTGCAAGGCACTGTATGTATATAATTTCACCTACATGCACACATGGCCAAACAAATACAAAGGGTGTCGCCAGCTTGCTTCCCCTTTCCCTTTTAGGGCAAGACACCCATCTGTTGCTAGGGCCATCCCAAATAAAAAGAGAGATGAACGAGAGATGAGATGGGCTAGGCAGAACGATTGCTGAAGCTGTATTTTGTAGTTCAGGATTGCATTGTATAGTCCCCCTCCTTCTCCTTGCAAGCTTTTGAACTAAATTTAGTGCCTTCTCTGCTTATTTTGGGTAATATAATAAATATCTACCTAAGGATTCACATTTGAACTTGACACATGGTTACGCTGCCGGGCTTCCAGAGTATTACTTATATATAAACAATATAAACATGATATACACATGTCACCTATTCAATCCTTTAAATTTGAACCCGAGAGGAACATTAATGAGCAAAACAGAACTGTCTATATTTCACAAAACGAGCAGCAAAAGCAAAATGAACAGGAAAGACAAGATGAGACGAGTAGGAAAAAAAATACTAAACGGTGCTCTGCCAAAATGTGCTACATCGGCGAAATGTCCGACAATAGGCGAATTTGACACCCAAACTACTACCGTGCGCTTTTAGATTACTTTGTTTAGATGCATACAGACAGAACATACTAAAGATGCCTTAAGTAAATACTAGGGTTGTTCCAATCATGTTTTTTTTGCTCCCAATCCAATCCCGATCGTTTTAATTTGAGTATCTGCCGATCCCGATATTTCCCGATCCGATTGTTTTTTTTTTTTTTTTTGCTCCCAATTTAATTCCAATCATTCCCGAAAATTTTTCTCGATCATATACATTTTGGCAATGCATTAAGAAAAAAATGAATAAAACTCGGACGAATATATACATTCAACATACAGTACATAAGTACTGTATTTGTTTATTTATGACAATAAATCCTCAAGATGGCATTTACATTATTAACATTCTTTCTGTGAGAGGGATCCACGGATAGAAAGACTTGTAATTCTTAAAGGATAAATGTGACTTTGTATATTGTGACTAAATATTGCCATCTAGTGTACTTGTTGAGCTTTCAGTAAATGATACTGTGGCCATTTAACTGTTCTGCCCAAATGCATGATGGGAAGTGCAACCATGACTGTGCGTAGTGGCACCAATTGATATATCTTCTCTGCGTTGGGAAATATCATAGGGTTTTAAGAAAAAGATCAACTACTACCTTTCTTCCCCACATTGCTTCCCACGATATTTCTATTGTTGAGAGAGGGATTGTGAGGCTTTAGCCAATGAGAAAAAAAGGCTCCAAAGGCTGCCAGAATTCTATCCACTCATTTTAGCTCTGAATATAGGTAAAACGGCGCCATTGTAGATTGAACGCGACAATGCGTGAATGGGTCGTGCAGCGCATGCATTAATTGTGTTATATATTTTAATGTGATTAATTTAAAAAAATTAATTACCGCTGTTAACACGATAAATTTGATAGCTTTAAATACAATTAGAAAACGGTTTAATTAAAAAAAAAATATATATATTTATATATTAAAAATAAGGCATGTCCGATATTTTTTTGCCGATTCCGATACTTTGAAAATGACATGATCGGACCCGATCGATCATCTTTAGTAAATACTCTAACATAGTAATATCAAATAAGGGTGGTTTAAATATGCTACGTGACTAATGTGGTCGACAGAACAACAATCTGCTTTAAAGCTACCACAAGGAAACACAATGCTTAAAAATATGAGAGGGAATCAGATGCAAAAAGTATTTTGAGGCAATGAAAAGGTAATAAAAGACCCGAACAAAACACAAATAGTAAGTACTCGCCTCTTTTAACCCATGAGCGCATGTGTTGGACGTCTCAACGCGTAGAAACAATTTTAGTTACCCGTAAGTATTCGTCGAGTGATGGTGACAATCTACGTCGTCATCACCCCGAGCATCCATTGCAGGTATAAAAACATGGCGCCCTCTGTAGGTCAAAACATGTACTAATAGATTTTTAAATCAATGGCAATATTTTGTGTATTTCTAATCACATATTTTAGTAAAAGAGAACAATTGTGGCGTATTAGAGCCTACAAGTCTTTAAGTCCAAGGTTCCCTTTAAAAAGAAAAAAAAAAAATTTAGTTCACAGATGTCACTAATATACTAGAAATGAATATATTTGATCATATGAAATGAACACGTGTGGGAATAAATACGTACATAAAACTTTGTTCCCTTTGTAGGCATTTGCGTTTCCTATTTTATTATGGCCACGATGATAGTGTTGTGGATTTGAGAGTTCTTGGTTTAAGATAATAAGGTCTTGTTCTGGTCTCGGTCTCAAATCTCAAAGGATTCAAACTTGGTCTTAGGCTAAATCTTGAAAGTCAGTTGTAGTTCCGGTAAAGTCTCCTGTTTTTCTCGTGTTCTTAAGCACATCACTTTTTGGCAGCCATTCTTTCATTGACTCCACATGTAGAATCATGGAGATAAAAAAGAAACGATGTGTCACATTTGGGCAGTTTGCAGCCCCTCCTCTTTACTTTGTCAGGCATGCTGGGTGATGCCATGCCTGAACTGGCGGACATTTTATAATGTGGACTTGCCTACTGAAAGTGGGTTTATTGGCAGAAGCTCACTGGTTTGCATGAACAGTGCAAGAATAGACACCAGTACTGAGCAGAGAAAGAGTGACAAGGTGCTTGGTTTACAAGGGGTAATTTGGGTGTAATGTCTTCGTGATACTATAATGGGATGTGTAATCACAACCCATTGATTGGAGGCAGGCTGTGCTTCACTGCAGGCATGTCCACAAGCTGTTAGAACAACAACATTTTACTTTGGAGCCTAATCCAGATCCACGAAAAGCCCTTTTGCTCTTCATCCTAGTGATGATAATGACGTATGTGTCATACCTAGCCAGCAAGGCAACAGCCGTCGAATTTGAATAGGGCATTGAGAAAAGACATCAGAGAAGAACATTACGTGCATGCACTTTCTGCTTGAAATTCTTTCCTCTTATAGTGACAGATTGGTCATACAGTCGTATGAAAAAGTACCTGAAACTCTTGGAATGTCTCACATTTCTGCATAAAATCACCATCAAATGTGATCCGATCTTTATCAAAATCATACAGATGGAAAAACAGTTTCTGCTTTAACTAAAACCACCCAAACATTTATAGGTTTTCATATTTTAATGAGGCTAGCATGGAAACAATGACAGAAGGGGGAGAATAAGTTAATGAGCACTCTGTCCAGGGGCACTTAAAGAGCAATCGAAACCAATTTTTACCAACCAATTTAGGCAAGGCAAATCTATTTATATAGCACAGTTCAACACAAGGCAATTCAAAGTGCTTTACATCACATGAAGATCATAAAAATCACAAAAGTAAAATCATAAAAGTAGGACGTAAAAAAAAAAGACAATCAAAATAGGAAATAAAATTATACATAAATGTCACATTTAATCATGAATAGAATAAAAAAATTAATAAATAAAATAAATCATAATAATAATAATGCACAAGAGGAATAGAAAGCAAATAGATTGAAATATATAGACAGTTATGGATATGCAGTGCTAAACAAAAGCGTTTTAGCCCTGATTTAAAGGAGCTAACAGTTTGAGCATACTTCACACCTTCAGGTAACTTGTTCCAGAGGTGAGGAGCATGATAACTAAATGCTGCCTCACCCTGCTTGGTTATTAATAATAATAATAATAATACATTTTATTTCTAGAGCGCTTTTCAAACACACAAAGACGCTTCACAAGAGACATGGAATCACAGTACGATAAAAAGGTATTAAAAGGACAAAGAATAAAAGCACAATTAAAAGAAGTAAAAATATGACAGCTCGGGGTTATGGTGGGTAAGAAAGAGTGAACAGGTGTGTTTTCAGTCTAGGTTTGAAAAGTGATAGAGTAGATATGCTGCGGAGATCAGGGTGTAGGGAGTTCCAGAGCTGGGGGGTGCAATGACTAAAAGCTCTGGAACCAAAGGTGGAGAGGCGGACACGGGGGATGGAGAGGGGAAGAATAGTGGTAGAGCGAAGTGAACGGGTTGGATTGTTTAGACGGAGAAGATCACAAAGGTAGGGAGGGGCCAGGGCATGGAGTATTTTGAAGGTGATGATGAGGATTCTTGTTTTTGGAACATGCAGGAGACCGGTTCCAGACGACCTTAGGGGTCCAGATGTTTCATAGGAATCTAACAAATCAAGCATGTATTTTGGTCCAAGGCCTTTAAGTGTTTTGTAGACGAGCAGTAGTATTTTAAAGTCTATCCTTTGACTCACTGGAAGCCAGTGTAACGATTTCAAAACCGGTGCAATGTGGTCCAGTCTCCTTGTATTTGTGAGGACTCTAGCTGCAGCATTCTGTACTAGCTGCAGCTTCCTGACTGATTTTTTTATCAAGACCTGTAAATATACTGTTGCAATAGTCCAATCTTCTGAAAATGAATGCATGCATATTTCCATGTCTTGTTGAGTCAGAAGTCCCTTAATTCTGGCTATGTTTTTTAGGTGGTAATAAGCAGATTTAGTGACAGACTTTAGATGGCTATCAAATTTTAGGTCTGAGTCAATAATTACGCCAAGATTTCTGACTTGATTTGTAGCTGTAAGTGACATTGTGCTAAGGTGCCTGCTTATCTTTGACCTTTCCTTTTTTGGCCCAAAAATGATCACTTCTGTCTTCTCCACATTTAACTGGAGAACATTCTGGCACATCCATTCATTGATTTGATGAATGCATTTACTCAGGGAGACTAAGGGACTATAATCATGTAGGGACACAGAAATGTAGAGTTGTGTGTCATCTGCATAGGTATGATAGGAGATGTCATACTGTTCCATAATCTGAGCGAGGGGTAGCATATAGATGTTAAATAAGAGTGGTCCAAGAATTGACCCGTGAGGGACTCCAAACGTGAATTTGGTTCATTCTGACTGATGATTACCGATTGACACAAAGAAATCCCTACCATGTAAATAAGAAGTGAACCACTGAAGAACAGTGTCAGTAAGCCCTACCCACTGTTCCAATCTGCTGAGTAGTATGTTGTGATCAACTGTGTCGAACGCAGCGCTAAGGTCCAATAGTAGCAGAACAGATGATTTGCCTGCATCGGTATTCCGACGAATATCATTTAGGACTTTGATAAGCACAGTCTCGGTGCTGTGTTGTGGCCGAAATCCAGTCTGAAGTGAGTTAAAAAGATTGTTTTGCATCATAAAAACCTGGATCTGTTCCAACACAAACCTTTCGATAATTTTCCCCAGGAATGTCAGATTTGATATTGGCCTATAATTACTCATGGTTGAGGCATCCAGATTTGTTTTTTTCTAGAAGAGGTTTGATTACTGCAGTTTTTAAGGTCTGTGGAAACTCTCCTGTTTGGAGAGAAGTATTTATAATCTGCAGTATGTCTGGGGCTATGCAATTAAGTTAGGTGTGTGCCCAATCACTGATGAGTGGTTTAAAGCTGCCCTGCCCACTATAAAACATGCACCTGGTAAGAATTGTCTTGATGAGAAGCATTGTCTGATGTGCATCATGTCTTGGTCAAAAGAGCTGTCAGAAAACATGCAATCAAGGATTGTTGATTTGTATAAAGCTAGGGAAAGGATACAGAACCATCTCTCTTGGCACTGTTGCTTCTCTCCTAAGGAGTGCCCATCCACCAAAGATGATGCCAAGAGTTCAGCGCAGAATACTCAGAGAGGTAAAAAAAGAAACCTAGAGTGTCTACTAAAGACTTACAGAAATCACTGGCACAGTGCAGTATCTCTGTGCACACATCAACTATATGTAAAACTATGGCCAAGAATGGTGTCCATGGAAGGACTCCACGGAGGAAGCCACTGCTGTCTAATAAAACATTGTTGCTCGTTTAATATTCGCAAAAAGGCACTTGCACACTCCACAGAAGTTTTGGCAAAATATTTTGTGTACTGATGAAACTAAAGTTGAATTATATGGGAGTAACACACGACATCATGTGTGGAGGTAAAATGGTACAGCTCACCAACATCAACACCTCATGGCCGCCGTGAAGCATGGTGGAGGGAGCATTATGATTTGGGGCTGTTTTGCTGCCTCAGGGCCTGAACAACTTGCAATCATTAATGGAAGAATGAATTCAAACATTTATCAGGATGTTTTGCAGGAAAACTTGAGGCAATCTGTCAGACAGATGTAGTTAAAAAGAGGATGGATGCTGCAACAAGCCAATGATCCAAAACACGGAAGTAAATCAACTTCAGAATGGTTTCAGAAGAGCAAAATACACGTTCTTGAGAGGCCAAGTCCAGACTTGAACCCCATTGAGATGATATGGCATGTACTAAAGACAGCGATTTATGCCAGACATCCTGGGAATTTGACTGAACTACAGCAGTTTTGTCGAGAAGAATGGGCCAAGATGAGTCCTGTGTTAAGGCAAGGTAGGCAAAGTTGATTTGGACCAAAATGCGAGCCGGAAACAGATCAAGTGTGAAGTGGTATTTATTGTACAAGGACAAAGTGCTGAGCGGCTGGTGGGTCGAATGATCAATGGCTGTGGCTGCGAGGGCTTTGATGGGTGGGTGTCCTGATGGCAAAAAGCAGAATAAGTTAAAAGTTCAAAGACAAGAGTCACAAACTACAAGCTTAGTTGGCTGATGTACCAATGATGATGGTGACTGGCAGAATCATCTGGCACCTGCTTGCTGTCCAGGCCGCTCCTTATGAGCAGTGTTGATTGATGATGAGCTGCAGGTGCGCTCCCAGGTGAGCCAAGATTGGAGTGATTCCATCAAAAACAGGAAGTGTTATACCAATAAAAGCCAGCAGAGGGGAGTGTGGGCAAGGACCACCACATCCTGATCGATATGCCAGACTGATCTGCAGCTACAGGAAGCGTCTGGTTAAACTTATTGCTGCCAAAGTGGGGGCCACAAAATATTTAAATGTGATGGTTCACTTACTTATTTTTCCTCCTTCTGTCATTTGTTTGCATACTATCATCATTAAAATATGAAAACCTATAAATGTTTGGGTGGTTTTAGTTGAAGCAGACAGTTTTTTCATCTGTGTGATTTTGACAAAGATCAGATCATATTTGATGGTGATTTTATGCAGAAATGTGAGAAATTCCAACAGGTTCAGATACTTTTTCATGCCATTGTAACTACGTTTATTATTGTTACTTAAATGACTGGACAAAACACAAATACAATTTATTGCTATATGGACTTTTATATCGATAAAATCAATAAATAATACATTTTATTTGTAAAGCACTGTTAGGGGTTCGTGAGCAAGGAGGGGATCCCAATGCAGTCAGCCGGTTGTGAGGAATGATATTTTATTGATGAACACAAAGGTTGATGACGTGAGCGCCAAGGTAGAAGGCGGATGACATTAGGCTTGGAGGGGTTAGCCGGGACAGCAAGGGTATATACTATGTAATAAAGTAGGGTTGTTCCGATCATGTTTTTTTGCTCCCGATCCAATCCCGATCGTTTTAGTTTGAGTATCTGCCGATGCTGATATTTCCCGATCCGATTGCTTTTTTTTGCTCCCGGTTCAATTCCAGTCATTCCCGATAATTTTTTCCGATCATATACATTTTGGCAATGCATTAAGAAAAAAATGAATAAAACTCGGACGAATATATACATTCAACATACAGTATATAAGTACTGTATTTGTTTATTATGACAATAAATCCTCAAGATGGCATTTACATTATTAACATTCTTTCTGTGAGAGGGATCCACGGATAGAAAGACTTGTGACTTTGTGTATTGTGAGTAAATATTGCCATCTAGTGTATTTGTTGAGCTTTCAGTAAATGATACTGCAGGCATGCCCCAATGCATGATGGGAGTGGAACCATGATGGGAAGTAAAACCATGACTGTGCGTCGCGCTATCAATGTATATATCTTCTCTGCTTTGGGAAATAACTTAAAGTGTAAAGACAAAGATCTACTGCCACCTTGCTTCCCCACATTGTGACCCATTATCTATCAATTCATAGGGAGAGGAATTGCAAGGTATAAGTCAATTAAAGAAAGGCATTAAAGGCTGCCAAAGTTCTCCCTACTCATGTTGCGCTGCTTTTTATCTCTCTATAAAGGTAAAACGGTGTCATTAAAGATTGAGTGCGACACTGAAGTGAGAGGAGCGTGCAACGTATATTTTAATAGCATTAAATATTTTGACGTGACACATTTATTAATAAATTAATTGCCGTCGTTATTGAGATAGTTTTGATAACCCTACGTTAAGCCTAAACTACAGATTTTGGATGAGTGTAACATATTATGTCTGTAACGTTAAATACAATAAGAAAATGGTTGAATTAAAATATATATATTAAAAATAGGCATGGCCGATATATTTTTGCCGATTCCGATGCTTTGAAAATGACGTGATCGGACTCGATCAGGACATCTCTATAATAAAGTAAAAAGGTACATTTTAAGGTCTCTTTTAAAACCAGTCTGCGCATTCCTCAGGTCGTCTGGAAGGGCATTCCACAGATTGAAAGCATCAGAACAAAAGGTTCAGAAGCTGTTCCTGTGGGGTTCAGGAGGGTGAGTGAAGAGGTTGACCTTGCTCTTGATCCTCAGAGGAATCGAAACTAGTGGAGGGATTTGAGAATTCGAGTGATGTGGTCATACATTTGCACCCGTAAAGAGCCTGGCTGCAGGAGTGCATTGCAATAGTCCAACCTGGAGGGTATAAAGGAGTGGATGAGTATCCCCAAGAGATAGGCTGGAATAGGGTGTGGTGATATTCCTGAGGTGTAAGGAGGATATCTTGCAGAGTTGCCTTATGTGCATCGCGAAGGAGGGAGTGGAATTTTTGAATGTATGTGTGTATGAATTCATGCAGATGATACCTGTTTAGTAAAAGTTCATATTAGGGCTGTCAAAATTATCGTGTTAACGGGTGGTAATTAATTTTTTTAAATTAATCACATTAAAATATTTGACGCAAGTAACGCACATGCCCCGCTCAAACATTAAAATGACAGCACAGTGATATGTGTACTTGTTGTGTTTTTCGGAGTTTTGTCGCCCTCTGCTGGCGCTTGGGTGCGACTGATTTTATAGGCTTCAGCACCCATGAGCATTTTGTAAGTCATTATTGGCATCAACAATGGCAGGCTACTAGTTTATTTTTTGATTGAAAATTTTACAAATTTTACTCAAACGAAAACATTAAGAGGGGTTTTAATATAAAATTTCTATAACTTGTACAAACATTTATCTTTTAAGAACTACAAGTCTTTCTATCCATGGATCGCTTTAACAGAATGTTAATAATGGTCATGCTATCTTGTTGATTTATTGTTATAATAAACAAATACAGTACTTATGTACCGTATGTTGAATGTATATATCCGTCTTGTGTCTTATCTTTCCATTCCAACAATAATTTACAGAAAAATATGGCATATTTTGTAGATGGCTTGAATTGCGATTAATTGTGATTAATTACGACTAATTAATTTTTAAGCTGTAATCAAAAATTTTAATCGTTTGACACCCCTAGTTCATATTCATTCTATTCCGCCAGTAATATACTGGATACTGTTTTATTAAACACAAAATTAAAAAATATGTGAAAATTGACGATAAATCTTCTTAAAAACTTCGCTGTTAACCATATTTGCAATTATTATGACACTAGGCAGCATCAATCTGCACACGTTAAGTAATTTGTTCCAACTAAGTTCTTATGCATGAACAAGCAAATCCTAATATTTTTAGTCTCCCAGAAAACAGTGTATCCAATCATAATTTTAATCCTAATACTGATTGGAATAAGGAATTTTTGTCCATGTAAACCTTTTTTTTTAATTATTTCTTGATTATTTTAGGTGGGCGGTGAGCTTCTTTAATTTAGTACTTTGATTCTTCCTTTTGTTTGAAAAAAATTTTTTTTCAAGTCATCCTGCACTCCTCTCATGCTCCACCACCTTCACATCTGTGACACGCACACATGCAACGTAAGAAGGAACACATGAACTCCCAACTCAAGCCTCAGTCCACACTGTACGATAAATTCGATTTTTAAAACATGCAGAATGATATGCCTGGATTGTCCAGGTGATGGCAGTGCTGCTTGGCTTCATCTAGCTACATGCAGTACAGAGTGTTGCTCAAACAACTTGAGTTGTAGAATTCTAGAGAGGTGCAGTGCACATAGATTTTCTTAATTTTTTTCAATGAATATGTTTACAAAATATTAAACCATTTTATCCCAAATTGCCCCTAGACATTTAAACATCCAAAACCAGGAGATATTGCTAGCCCCCTGAAGTAATCAGTATTAATAACTAGTAATTAGGGCCCGAGCACTAAGCGTGCGAAGGCCCTATTGTTTTGTAAAGGATTATCAGCATTTTTTTTTAAATTATTTTTTTTAAATTATTTATTTTTTAATGGCAAATGAAAACTGCCAATTTGGAAGGCAGAACATGCTCAAAAACTCACCAAGATTTGTTTATTCGTGCGGCAAAATTTAGATTTTGATAATTTTGCAACGTTGCAAAAAAAAATGCAACAATATGGCTCCGTGACGCCCCCTTGAAATTTTAAATTTGGCCTATAACATTAGGGTTTGTCAGCGTAGAGCGATGACAGAAATAATAATTTAATAACGACCGCATTCTGGCTGAATTAACCCTGTGCCCCTGCTTAACACACCAATATATCTGTCTACTCTAGATATAATACTACGGGATAGATTACAATATCGTCATAGAAATCCATTGATTGAACTGCTAGCAGTACATCTTGTTTGTGTATATAATACATCTATGTGCGCTTGTCCTGGATAATAACGTATTGCTAGGACGCGGGCGCAGCACATTTGTTCCCGGAAATAATTAGCCCCCATACGAGCGAAGATGACTGGAAAACAGACGTCTTTTGAGATATTTTTACGGCGAAAAGGGCACCTGGCGAGCCTACAACCTCGAAGACCCACGAACTGCGAACTGTTTAACGACAAGGCGAAGTCGTTAATGGTGAGAGCGGTGTGAAGTTGTTGTGTGCAGCTTACATGGCAGAATGTATCTGAGGAGAACTTTTCTACAAGTCCTTTCATGATCAAACGTAAGGTAATATTACTTTCTTTCAAGAAAGTTTGTAGTGTTTACTTTCGAATCGCTGCATTTGCGCCTTTTGCGGCTATGTTTAACGTTACGCGCATGCGCAGAAACGCATCGTTGCAATTTTTGATGGGTTGCAAAATTTGTCAGAACACCGGTCCGTGAAAAAAAAGACCCAAATAACACCGGTCCGTGGTGCAAAAAAGGTTGGGGACCCCTGCTGTAGGGGTCATTTGCATCAACCCTACAGCGCCAACTAGTGGTGATAGAAATGAGTTTTTAAAAAGGCCTCTCCTATTAGGTTTTTTGAACATAGAGCAATGAAATTTGGGGAGTCGAGACCTAATGCAAAACTGCTCCAAAAAGTCTCTTGCAACCATATTCTAAATCTAACATGAAATCGGGTATTTTGAATGGAATGTGAATTTTTTATCGATTTATAGTGGAGTTTATATTTGGAGGCCTGAACATGCACGAAAACTGACCAAATTTTGCACGTACATGCGGCTTTGCGTAAATTTCGATAATCTTGCTTAATTACGAAAAACCGTAACAAAATGGCTCAGAAGAGCCCCCTTGAATTGAGGCGAGTTTCGAGCAAGTTAGGTTCTCATGAGATTACTAGACGGGGACAATCTGCCACAACCCCGACCTGCGTGCCGTCCGAGTTTGCGTGACGTCCGAGTTGCGCCAAACTGTGAAGGCCCGTTCAGTCCTGCTTGCAGGCCTAGTCACTATTGTTTTGGGTTTTTTTGGTCATTATTGTGACTGGTGGGATGAAATGGGTTAAAACATGGTGAAATATGACAACAAAATAATGAACAAATGCAAATCTGTAACAAAGCAAGTATTTATCATAAAAGGACTACTGTGGAAAAAGAAAATCAACGGTGACTCTTTGCAAAGTGCCGTTTAAGGTAAACAATGCTCTCGAGCTATGTAAGTGAACACCTCTTTCAAACACATTGACTCACTATTTACGCAGGTGATGAGATAGAGTAAAGACCTCAGTGTACAGTAGTATTTGCATGTCTTTAATGGTGCTGTTCAATGACCTCACCACTCTCGGTCAGGTCAACTTCAGTAATTGTGTCCCTCTTGTATATACGTTAAAATTGTATCAGGGTTGTGAGGGATATTGGCAATCAAAGGGCGACCAGCTGAACCCTTTCACCCTCTCCTCCTATTGGATAAGACCAGCAAAAATTCAGGCGCTATCTTACAGTCCTGTTTTTGAAACAGTTGCCAAGCAACAGAAGCGATCACCCCGGCAACATGGGCTGCATGTAGTTTTGTCACAAGGACCCCCAAATTAGTCTTGTATTAATATTATATGCTGTAAATTATGGCAAAATTGTATTCTCTATCGGTACGTGAAAGGTAATTCAGTGCAGGCACCTCGACGAAAGCGCACATGCAAGATAATGATGGAAGAGGAAACAATAGTGGGGAAACAAATTTATAGGCAACCTATATTTCCCCTGGAAGAGGAGGATGAGACAGTATATGCTGTGTTCTTAATAACGGCGTTAGAATATAACAGCGTTACTAACGGCGTTATTTTATTCAGTAGTGCGTAATCTAATTCATTACTTTTCTCCTTTTGGCAACGCCGTTACAGTTACTGAGGCAGGAAAGGCTGCATTACTATGCGTTACTATGTTGGTTGAATGACGCGAGAAAAGTCTAAAAGAGACAGACTCATGGAGACGCGAGAGCAGAGCAGGAGTGGGTAGGAGACAAGGGAGTTGTGACGACGTTGGAAACGCAATGCTAGGTGGCTCCAATAATACCTGACTGTAGATGATAGCCTACAAACTACGCCCACATGATGCTACGGTAGATATCATATATCATAGAACTACATTGGGGCAAATAGATATTTAGTCAACCACTAATTGTGCAAGTTCTCCCACTTAAAAATATTAGACAGGCCTGTAATTGTCAACATGGGTAAACCTCAACCATGAGAGACAGAATGTGGGGAAAAAAAACAGAAAATCACATTGTTTGATTCTTAAAGAATTTATTTGCAAATCATGGTGGAAAATACGTATTTGGTCAATACCAAAAGTTCATATCAATACTTTGTTATGTACGCTTTGTTGGCAATAAAGGAGGCCAAACATTTTCTGTAACTCTTCGCAAGCTTTTCACACACTGTTGCTGGTATTTTGGCTCATTCCTCCATGAAGATCTCCTCTAGATCAGTGACGTTTTGGGGCTGTCATTGGACAACACAGACTTTCAACTCACTCCACAGATTTTTTATGGGGTTGAGATCTGGAGACTGGCTAGGCCACTCCTGGACCTTGAAATGCTTCTTTCGAAGCCACGCCTTTGTTGCCCTGGCTGTGTGTTTGGGATCATTGTCATGCTGAAAGACCCAGCCACGTCTCATCTTCAATGCCCTTGCTGATGGAAGGAGATTTTCACTCAATTCTTTCCTTTACACAGATCAGTCGTCCTGGTCCCTTTGCAGAAAAACAGCCCCAAAGCATGATGTTCCCACCCCCATGTTTCACAGTGGGTATGGTGTTCTTCGGATGCAATTCAGTATTCGTTCTCCTCCAAACACAAGAACCTGTGTTTCTACCAAAAAGTTCTATTTTGGTTTCATCTGACCATAACACATTCTCCCAGTCCTCTTCTGGATCATCCAAATGCTCTCTAGCGAACCGCAGACGGGCCTGGACGTGTACTTTCTCCAGCAGGGGACACGTCTGGCAGTGCAGGATTTGAGTCCCTAGCGGCGCATTGTGTTACTGATAGTAGCCTTTGTTACTTTGGTCCCAGCTCTCTGTAGGTCATTCACTAGGTCCCCCCGTGGGGTTCTGGGATTTTTGCTCACCGTTCTTGTTATCAATTTGACGCCACGGGGTGATATCTTGCATGGAACCCCAAATCAAGGGAGATTATCAGTGGTCTTGTATGTCTTCCATTTTCTAATAGTTGTTCCCACAGTTGATTTCTTTACACCAAGCGTATTACCTATTGCAGATTCAGTCTTCCCAACCTGGTGCAGGTCTGCAATTTTGTCTCTGGTGTCCTTCGACAGCTCTTTGGTCTTGGCCATAGTGGAGTTTGGAGTGTGACTGTGGACAGGTGTCTTTAATACCGATAATGAGTTAAAACAGGTGCCATTAATACAGGGAACGAGTGGAGCCTCGTTAGACCTTGTTAGAAGAAGTTAGACCTGTTTGACAGCCAGAAATCTTGCTTGTTTGTAGGTGACCAAATTCTTATTTTCCACTCTAATTCAGAAATAAATTCTTTAAAATCAAACAATGTGATTTTCTGTTTTTTCTTTCCACATTCTCTCTCTCATGGTTGAGGTTTACCCATGTTGACAATTACAGGCCTCTCTAATCTTTTCAAGTAGGAGAACTTGCACAATTAGTGTTTGACAAAATACTTATTTGCCCCACTGTATGTTTCTTTGTTACAGTTTCACAAATTTAAAAAAAAATTACTTCATCTAAAAACAAGAAAAGACCAATGTTTTATTGTTTATTATTTTACGTTGGATGTCGTAAAGATTGTGTGACGAAGCGATCGTATGTTGAGGTACCACTGTACTGTAAACAGTGCAGTACTGTAATATGTTTGCAACTTGAACTGGAAAAGAAATAATAAATAAATTATTCTTTTTGGTATCGGCAGAGGCGTTGCGTCCCATTAGGCAAACCAGGCAATTGCCTAGAGCCCCCAGCCAGCAGGGGGCCCCATAGGGCCAACAGATTTAGCACAAGCAGCTTTACTGCACTGTCGCAGCGACAAGTGTATGGAGTGTTTCAATACCATGGAATCATTTGGCAGATTATCTAACAATTCTGTTATCAATCCCAATCAGCACTAACCATGTCACGTAGATTATACATGTTTAAGAAAGCCCAATCAGTGATTAATGCCACATGATTGTTTAAAGACTCACCAAGTACTCTCTGGAAAGTCCTTCCCGAGGTTTTCTATGTTGATTTTCACAGGCCACCTCATTGTTCATGTGACTACTTAAAGAAATGGGGATTTTTCCCAAAAAGTCTATCAATGGTTTTTTCGTATTCCTCATTGAATACTCTATAAGAAAAATATAACATATATGCATCTAAAATAATCCTAAACAATTTTATTAGCAAATTTAATACTCATTTCGGTTGGTGGTCCACCAATCAGTGGTTTTTACGGAATAATTTAAATTTAGTGGGTCGTAGGGCCAATCTGACTACTGATTTAACACTAAGGTATATACCTCCGCATCCGATGGTGGTATTTTTGTGTTGCTACTCTTCTATTGCTCCAAGTCCAACTGTCCCCCTTACTTGCACACTCTCGAAAGGCCCCATGTTGCTTGTTGCCTGGGGCCCCCGGGGACCCTTGCTACGCCTCTGGGAATCGGATCGGGACTTGGTATCGGCAGGTTCTCAAAATCAGGTGACTTGGATTAGGCTGCGATCGGGACTTGCCTAATTATTACTGTAGATTACAGCCGCAAACTGTAGATATTTGTTCCTGTTTGTTAATTGTACTTGGTACATTCATTTTTATATCGTTTGGTCTTTTTGACTGGACAAGATTTGAGCAGCTGTCTGCTTCTCTGAAGCAAGATCATAAACAGATAACACAGCCGCCTACTAAAATTCCACTTTCTTGTGAGCCACTTTATGGGTTAACATGGGGGCCTGCCTATTCGCGTTGGAAATTACAAAAAATGTATGCGTCGAGAGTTCGGCGCAGATCTTCTCGATGGCAACTGGTGCACTCGGGGATGTTTGTCCTGACTGGCCAGTTTTTAATTATTCTTTCCTTAATAAAAGTATTTATCTAAGATGATGATTGCATTCTTTTTGTTCCTCAATTGTGTGTTGTCATCTCTTCATTAAAGGGGAACTTTGAAGTAAGGTTGGCCAACCATGTTTTTGAATAATATCAATGGCTAAACAATTATAAGCATATTTTCATTATTTTTTTTTAACGCAACCCTTCCAGATTCTTTGTTTAACCCATAGCAACGCCCTTGACAACGAAAATGCTTTTCTTCGGAAATCTTCGGAAATTACATCACACCTAGACGTGCGAGGGAAGTCCACCATAGAACAGTATTGTTTGTTGCATTGCTTCTCGGTAAGATGCCACAGCGGTGTGTGGCGATGTTTTGTTCTCGCTCAAACGAAAAGTTGTATGAGTGGCCAAAGGATAGCAGGGCACATAAATGGACATCTTTCGTTCGCACGAAGCAAATGAATTTCACGCCATCATCGAGTAGTGTTCTCTGCTGCAAACACTTCGAAGATGCCTGCTTCCTTAACCGGTCTGCTTATGATCAAGGATTTGCCAAAAAGTAAGTGTGATTTTTGGATAGATGACTGATGACTTTGTCAAAGCATAGCTGCCTACTGTTGTGGAATTGAACAGTATAAGCTATGAGAGCCGCTGACAGGTGACAGCTGAAAAATAGCGTGTTGGTTTAGCGTAGCCATTGAGTCAATCTCGCAGCGAATCAGCGAGCGCGCAGGTCATGCAGTGAATCATGGGAAATGTAGTCTCGGGACAACACTGAAGTGGTGCTTTGTAATCTGTTCGCTTGTGTGAAAAAACTACATTTCCTCACGCCATTAGACGCCAATTCCTGCCGAGAGCTGTGCCGAGCTGTGCTCTAACTTTTCCATAAGAACTGCTCCATGTGTTAATAAAGAGACAAGGTTGTCAGCGCGTCGTGTGTTCGATACATTTGTAAACAAAAAGCTCATAACAAGACACTATGCACAATCCGTTTAAGAGACGCTGGAGTGGGAGGCGAGGAGGAGATCGGCGAGAAGCAAAACTTCGCGGTCGAATGTGGCGGCAGTCCGCTATTATTTTGTTTTCTTATTGTTGCCACAATAAAGTGGAGAAAGCCATCGAAGACTCATCTCCTTCTTTCCCCCCAACGTTTTTATGTTATTATTTTCTATGCATGAGAGCTGCCGGATCTGCCAAAATGAACATGAAGTCTGATTATTATTTTTTTTAACAATGTCATCAGATAGACAAAAACATAACATTATGTGCAAATGCCTGCATCTTCAAATCATAAAAATAATAACAGCCTATATCTTACCAATGTTGTAATCTCGATGGGTCTTGTATCCATTCCATGTCAGGTAGTCTAGGTACATTGTTTGCATTCTGATTAGCGTCTGGCTAATACATGTTAGATCCAACATAAAATTCCTCCAACTCTTCAAAAACTTGGATCTCCTCCCTTGCGCTTGGTCTATCGCTTATATCGCTGTTTGAATCATTGTTTGAAGGGCTTTGTTTGGCGGCCGTATGTATGGAGCTGCCAACGCTGTTCCCGGGGTGACGTATCACTTCCGGGTTCGTCCCCTTTCAGGCTCGAACTTCGGAAACACGATTATTTTGTCAAATATACAACATATAAATTATTTTTTCATGCTTTATTTGGTGGACAATGTTTAATTACTTTACTTGTGACCCTATTTGGCATGTGAAGAAATTAGTTCACACTACAGCTTTGAGACAATAAACAAACCTGTAAAAAGAAAAAACTTTTTTCTTCTTCACAACAAATATTGATATAGCATTAAATTAAATCCACATGGTCTTCAAGAAACAACCATATGATGACTGAAATGTACACATATAACATTTTGTTGTGTATCTTTTTTTATTTCTTCGTACAACTTCAAACATAACACACAGCAAAATGTCAGAGGAAGACTGTGTGTAATTTATGAGTTCGATGAATTTTCAGCGTGCAGACTGGCTCACTTGGTGTTACTTCTAAATTGGGATTGATTTCTACCCATAGGGTTTCTGGTGACATTTTACAAGCAGTTTGTCAAATTGCAAATTGACAGAAAAAACTTTGTGTCCTGGCAGCTAGACAGTTTAAGTGGACATCAAATTCAAGAAGCGTGATTTATAGATTTGCCTTTATGTGCATTTGAGATTCGGATACAATAACTAAATAAATAACTACTGCAGTTCATAATCTCACTCAAAGGATGAAGGCTGAAAGCAAACACCGGAATTGAATTCACAGGACAGTGCAATAGGAATTCCGTAACTGAGGGATAGTTGGATAGACACTATGTGAATTATAAATAGATAACTTATTATGTCACACTGTGCAAATTTTTTTACAGTTTGAAACCACAAAAAGGTGCCCATCACTTTGCATGTGAATTCCTATTTGGAAGTGCATGAATTCAGTCAGTGTTTTCACATTGATGACGCTGCACACGTGTGATCAGCAAGTCCAGGCAGGTGTTGTGTTAGAAAAAGCTCAACTTCAGCCTCAAATCGTTCCCACCATTTCCATGCTCGACCTCACTGTCCAATGTAGCGGCTCCTCATTGGCTGCCGGATTTCACAGTAATAACTTCAGTAGTGTGACACTTTGCAGTCCTCATCCTTCTTTTTCCTGCAAAGTAAAACTGGAAAAACAAAAACAGATTACAACCAACCAACTGCAGTAGTTTGGTTTGCTTACTGTTCCTGACAAATACTTCTACAAACATTTGATTAAGCCACTGTTGGACTTGTCTGGGAGCTTGCTAAGGACATGTCACCCCAGGAGACCAAGTAAGTCAATCTCAGTGGGGTCAGTGGTGATGTTTTTTGTTTAAAAACTGTGGATCCCTTGGGAATATTTGTTAATATTTATTTGGACGAGTTAAAAGAAAGGAGTTTACTTAGGCCAGAAGAGGGGTATAGCCTGAACTGAAAGCCAGCCAATTGGCGGGCACACATACATAAACAAGTACGTATGTGCCCGGAAAAACACACACGCTCAGAGATGACATTTGAGTCTCACAATGGAAGCCGATATACAAACCCACGACCTCTGAACTGTGAGGTTGAATTGCTAACCAATCTTGCACCACCATGCTGCCTGGTTTATCAATTTTCACATGGAATTTTTGACCCAGTAACTAGAGACCCCAATCGATCGGGTCCGATCACGTAATTTTCAAAGTATCGGAATCGGCAAAAAAATATCGGACATGCCTTTTTAAAATATATATACGTATATATATATATTAATTAAATCGTTTTCTAATTGTATTTAATGTTACAGACGTAATATATTACACTCATCCAGAGTCTTTAGTTTAGGCTTAAGGTAGGGTTATCAAATTTATCCCGATAACGGCCGTAATTAATTTTTAAAAAAATGTATCATGTTATAAAATTTAACGCAATTAATGCATGCGCTGCACGACCCACTCACGCATTGTCGCGTTCAATCTGTAATGGCCCCATTTTACCTATATAGAGAGCTAAAATGCAGCATTAAATGAGTAGAGTGAATTTTGGCAGCCTTTGGAACCTTTTTTTAATTAGCTAAAGCATTACAATCCCTCTCCCTATGATTAGAAATATCGTAGGAAACAATGCGGGGAAGAAAGGTAGTAAATGATCTTTTTCTTAACACCTTATGTTATTTCCCAACGCAGAGAAGATATATCAATTGGTAGCACTACGCACAGTCATGGTTGCACTTCCCATCATGCATTTAGGCATGGCTACAGTATCATTTACTGAAAGCTCAACAAATACACTAGATCAGTGATTCTCAACCACAGGGCCGCGGCCCAAACATGGGCCCCGAGCGTCACCTAGTGGGCCGCAAAAAAAATCTGTTTTGTACTTGTGGGCCGCGAGGGCCGCGGGACGCAGTAACAACTCCCGACCATGTAGTGGCGCTAATGCATCAGTCAGTTGTTACTTTAACCAGCTCCATAAATAAGGAGAAGAAGTCACTCAGCTAGCTGTAAACAAACAAGATGGAAAAATATTTAAAACGAAAAAATGAAGTCGACCCCCCTCCAAAAAGTAAATTATTGCGCAAGTACAATCCCGACTTCATTAAGTACGGCTTCGAAAACGGAGGTAGCGAGGCAGTGCCGAGAGCCCAGTGTGTGGAGTGTGGGTTAACGCTGTCTAACGAAGCACTTAAGCCGTCAAAACTACAGCGGCACCTAGAGACCAAGCATCCGGCGCTTGTGGGAAAGCCGGTGGAATTTTTCAAGAGAAAAGAAGATGGGCTGCAGATGCAGAAAAGATCAATCGTGTCACTGACTGGCAACTCTAAAAGTGCACTGAAAGCTAGCTACCTCGTAGCCAGTGTGTGGCACAAAGTAAGAAACCATTCACCATAGCGGAGGAGTTGGTTTTGCCTGCTGCTGTTGATATGTGCCGTGAGATGATCGGAGAGGCTGCTGCAAAGAAGCTGCTGACCATCCCACCCTCAAACGACACTGTGAGTCACCGTATCGCGGACATGGCCTCAGACATACAGCAACAACTTATTGAAAGAGTAAAAAGTAGCCCATTTTTCTCTTTGCAACTTGACGAGTCCACTGATGTCACGAATGCTGCGCTGCTGTTGGTTTTTGTTCGCTATCGCTGGGACAGTAGTTTACACGAAGACATACTGTTTTGTGGAGAGCTACCAACACGAACTACGGCTCAGGAATGTTTCCGCTGCATTGATAACTACTTCAGTGAGAATGGCCTGGACTGGCAGAACTGTGCCGGGGTGTGCAGTGACGGTGCAGCGTCAATGACTGGCAAGCATCACGGTGTCATCAGACAGATACTCGATCGTGCACCAGAAGCTAAATGGACACACTGTTTTCTCCACCGTGAAAGCCTTGCAGCAAAAAATATGTCACCAGAGTTCCACGGGGTGATGGATGTAAGTGTGAAAACCATCAACTTTATTAAAAACAATGCTGTGAACTCCAGATGTTTTACTAAGCTTTGTGAGGACATGGAAGCAGATCACATCCAGCTGCTCTATCACAGTGAAGTGAGGTGGCTCTCAAGAATTGAATTGAATACAAATCAAACCAAGAGTGAGATCATTATAAACCTATACAGTGTATATACAGTGCCTTGCAAAAGTATTCGGCCCCCTTGAATCTTGCAACCTTTCGCCACATTTCAGGCTTCAAACATAAAGATATGAAATTTAATTTTTTTGTCAAGAATCAACAACAAGTGGGACACAATTGTGAAGTGGAACAACATTTATTGGATAATTTAAACTTTGTTAACAAATAAAAAACTGAAAAGTGGGGCGTGCAATATTATTCGGCCCCTTTACTTTCAGTGCAGCAAACTCACTCCAGAAGTTCAGTGAGGATCTCTGAATGATCCAATGTTGTCCTAAATGACCGATGATGATAAATAGAATCCACCTGTGTGTAATCTAGTCTCCGTATAAATGCACCTGCTCTGTGATAGTCTCAGGGTTCTGTTTAAAGTGCAGAGAGCATTATGAAAACCAAGGAACACACCAGGCAGGTCCGAGATACTGTTGTGGAGAAGTTTAAAGCCGGATTTGGATACAAAAAGATTTCCCAAGCTTTAAACATCTCAAGGAGCACTGTGCAAGCCATCATATTGAAATGGAAGGAGCATCAGACCACTGCAAATCTACCAAGACCCGGCCGTCCTTCCAAACTTTCTTCTCAAACAAGGAGAAAACTGATCAGAGATGCAGCCAAGAGGCCCATGATCACTCTGGATGAACTGCAGAGATCTACAGCTGAGGTGGGAGAGTCTGTCCATAGGACAACAATCAGTCGTACACTGCACAAATCTGGCCTTTATGGAAGAGTGGCAAGAAGAAAGCCATTTCTCAAAGATATCCATTAAAAGTCTCGTTTAAAGTTTGCCAAAAGCCACCTGGGAGACACACCAAACATGTGGAAGAAGGAGCTCTGGTCAGATGAAACAAAAATTGAACTTTTTGGCCACAATGCAAAACGATATGTTTGGCGTAAAAGCAACACAGCTCATCACCCTGAACACACCATCCCCACTGTCAAACATGGTGGTGGCAGCATCATGGTTTGGGCCTGCTTTTCTTCAGCAGGGACAGGGAAAATGGTTAAAATTGACGGGAAGATGGATGCAGCCAAATACAGGAACATTCTGGAAGAAAACCTGTTGGTATCTGCACAAGACCTGAGACTGGGACGGAGATTTATCTTCCAACAGGACAATGATCCAAAACATGAAGCCAAATCTACAATGGAATGGTTAAAAAATAAACGTATCCAGGTGTTAGAATGGCCAAGTCAAAGTCCAGACCTGAATCCAACTGAGAATCTGTGGAAAGAGTTGAAGACTGCTGTTCACAAACACTCTCCATCCAACCTCACTGAGCTCGAGCTGTTTTGCAAGGAAGAATGGGCAAGAATGTCAGTCTCTCGATGTGCAAAACTGATAGAAACATACCCCAAGCGACTTGCAGCTGTAATTGGAGCAAAAGGTGGCGCTACAAAGTATTAACGCAAGGGGGCCGAATAATATTGCACGCCCCACTTTTCAGTTTTTTATTTGTTAAAAAAGTTTAAATTATCCAATAAATTTTGTTCCACTTCACGATTGTGTCCCACTTGTTGTTGATTCTTGACAAAAAATTAAAATTTTATATCTTTATGTTTGAAGCCTGAAATGTGGCGAAAGGTTGCAAGGTCCAAGGGGGCCGAATACTTTTGCAAGGCACTGTATATTCAATAATTAGATATTAAATTAATTAATTAAATTAAATTAAATTAAATATTAAATAATACATAATATAATATAATTACTAAATAAGTGAATAATATATATTAAAATTATATTTAATGGGCCCTGGGCCACTCTGTACTGAAAAAAATGGGCCTCAGGGTCAGAAAGGTTAAGAACCCCTGCACTAGATGGCAGTATTTAGTCACAATATTCCAAGTCACATTTATCCTTTAAGAATTACAAGTCTTTCTATCCGGGGATCCTTCTCACAGAAAGAATGTTAATAATGTAAATGCCATCTTGAGGATTTATTGTCATAATAAACAAATACAGTACTTATGTACTGTATGTTGAATGTATATATTCGTCGGAGTTTTATTCATTTTTTTCTTAATGCATTGCCAAAATGTATATGATCAGGAAAAATGATCTGAAATTATACGCTTACTGCATAATAGGAAAGCAAACAGAGTTCAGAATGAGCAGGTAATCAATAACTGATTACTCCAAACTGTCTTGGTGACGCTGTAGTTGGCCGAGGCGACCCATCCAGCCTGTCAGCTGCATCTATAAGCAGTTGAGAAATTGATTTTTCCTAAACGTTCAAAATAAATGATCTATCAAAATCGCACGTGATATTGAATGTTGCTAAATTGATGTAACTGTCACGTAAACTAGGAGTAATCAGTTATTGATTACCAGGGGTGTAACGGTACACAAAAATCTCGGTTCGGTATGTACCTCGGTTTTGAGGTCACGGTTCAGTTCATACTCGGTACAGTAAGAAAATGCCAAAATATAAATGTGCTAGTTGTTTATTACACACCTTTTAACAATAGGAATATTAGCCTATACAAAGCTAGAATTCTGCTCAAAAAGTAGTGGGTATTTAAAGATAATAATAATCCAACAACAATTTGCCTTTCAGAACCCACGTATTGGTCAGCTTTCTTTCTGAAAGAAAGAATAAAAAAGAAGTCCTGTGCTAAAGAGAAAAGCAATCCCAATGACAAAGATTTTAACATGTATTTTACAAATGAAATGCCTCAATGAATCATTTTTTTTTCTTATGAACGGTTTTCAAAAGCTTTATTGGTGGATTTTCTCTAGTTAAAGCGCCACAGAGAAATTAATAAATTTAATTGTGTAAGCAGCATCTGTGTATTATTCTTATGATTTAATTACAGGTGTTTTAGCTCATTTCAATTTTTTGTATTTAAATGGGCTATTATTTATTTTATTATGTGTTTATATTTTACAAATGGGATGTAGTATTCATTTATATTGTATATTTTATGATGTATAACTTTAGTTCCTATGTGAATATTAGTTCCTACTTGTTTTGTTGTAGTAGGAGGGTTTTGTATTGAACACGGGGCAGTCTTGGTTATTATTATAGAAGAGAAGACAGCAGTAAATCAACAAAGACAAGTCAACTGTGCCCCGATCTCCCACTCAAGAGATCTGATGGACTAAAAAAATGGGTTACGATTGCATATTAATTTGAAAATCGACCGGATCCACCGTATTTTTACACGAGTGACTTCCGGTCTGCCCGATCCAAGCTAGTAATATTGACGCAGGAGGGCCACGTCTCGGGTCAAATAATAAACTGCCGTTCTTTTCGCATGCGTCGCGGTGAGCCGCTTCTGGGCCGCACTGCGACTGGTGTGCATTGGCTGATTGACTTTAACGCCCGCGTTTCGCTGCATTCTCGCGGCGGCCACGTTGTCTCGCCGTTGACGTTTCTTGGTTATATACTTTCCTACTGTGTTGGTCCTCATTATAGTAGAGAAGACGGAGTAAATATAGTCTACACAAAGAAACTGTAACACAATCGACTCACAGCCTCGAAAAGTAAGGGTTACATTACGTCAGAAACTCGTTCGGTACGCCTCCGTTCCGAACCGAGCACCCCGTACCGGAACGGTTCATAACAAATACATGTGCCGTTACACTCTTATTGATTACTAATCCTGTTTGGAAAGCCCCTCCCAACACCATTTGATTGACCAACCATTGCTTTCGGTAAAAGCAAAGGCAAAAGGCAATTGTGAAAGAGAAAGGGAAAGGTAAAAGCGAAGTCAAAGAACTAAATATAAAAAGGAAAAGGCTTTTTTTTAAATGCAATTTTTTTCCCCCCCGTTTGTGCTTTTCGATGACAAATAGTAAAAGTCAATGAGAAAATAGATCTTTATTTATCTAATTGTATTTCCTTTTTTTGTTTGTCTTTAATTTTGGCACACCTGTGATTCCAGCAGGAAAAAAAAAATCATCATCATGTTGGCCTTGAGTGTAAACATAGCATAGCCCGCCCCACCCCACCCCAGTGGCCAAAAATTGAATTGCATGTAATTGACTTTCCTATATACAGTGGGGAGAACAAGTATTTGATACACTGCCGATTTTGCTGGTTTTCCCACTTGCAAAGCATGTAGAGGTCTGTAATTTGTATCATAAGTTCACTTCAACTGTGAGGGACAGAATCTAATACAAAAAAACAGAAAATCACGTTGTATGATTTTTAAATAATAAATTTGCATTTAATTGCATGAAATAAGTATTTGATAGATCACAAAAATCGAATTTAATATTTGGTACAGAAACCTTTGTTTGCTATTACAGATACCAAACGTTTCCTGTAGTCCTTGACAAGGTTTGCACACACTGCAGCGGGGATTTTGGCCCACTCCTCCATGCAGATCTTCTCCAGAGCCTTCAGGTTTCGGGGCTGCTGCCGGGCAACACGGACTTTCAGCTCCCTCCATAGATTTTCTATCGGGTTTAGATCTGGTGACTGGCTAGGCCACTCCAGGACCTTAAGATGCTTCTTACGGAGCCACTCTTTAGTTGCCTTGGCTGTGTGCTTTGGGTCGTTGTCATGCTGGAAGACCCAGCCATGACCCATCTTCAGGGCTCTCACTGAAGGAAGGAGGTTGTCAGCCAAGATCTGGCAAGACATAGCCCCATCCATCCTCCCCTCAATACGGTGCAGTCATCCTGTACCCATTGCAGAGAAGCAGCCCCAAAAAATGATGTTTCCTCCTCCATGTTTCACGGTTGGGATGGTGTTCTTGGGGTTGTATTCACCCTTCCTTTTCCTCCAAACACGACGAGCCGGGTTTAGACCAAAAAGTTAAATTTTGGTCTCATCTGACCACATGACCTTCTCCCATTGCTCCTCTGGATCATCCAGATGGTCAGTGGCAAACTTCAGATGTGTCTGGACATGCACTGGCTTCAGCAGCGGGACCTTGCGTGCGCTGTAGGATTTTAGTCCATGACGGCGTAATGTGTTTCCGATGGTTTTCTTCGAGACAGTGGTTCCAGCTCTCTTCAGGTCATTGACCAGGTCCTGCCGTGTAGTTCTGGGCTGATCCCTCACCTTCCTCATGATCAGTGATACCCCACGAGGTGAGATCTAGCATGGAGCCCCAGAACGAGGCAGATTGACCGTCAACTTGAACTTCTTCCATTTTCTAATAATCACTCCAACAGTTGTTACCTTCTCACCAAGCTGCTTGCTTATTTTCCTGTAGCCCATCCCAGCCTTGTGCAGGTCTATTATTTTATCCCTGATGTCTTTACACAGCTCTTTGGTCTTGGCCATTGTGGAGAGGTTGGAGTTTGTTTGTTTGAGCATGTGAACAGGTGTCTTTTATACAGGTAACAAGTTCAAACAGGTGCAGTTACTTCCGGTAATAAGTGGAGAACAGGAGGGGTTCTTGAAAAAGAACTAAGAGCCGAAATATTTACTAGTTGGTAATGTATCAAATACTTATTTCATTCAGTTAAATACAAATTTATTATTCAAAAATTATACAATGTGATTTTCTGGATTTTTGCATTGGATTCCGTCCCTCACAGTTGAAGAGAACTTATGATACAAATTATAGACCTCTACATGGCTTGCAAGTGGGAAAACCAGCTAAATCGGCAGTTTATCAAATACTTGTTCTCCCCACTGTATGAATTTAAGACTTTCCTGGTAAAATCTTATCTATAAAAGTTGTAAAGCAATAAAACAAACAACAAAAATGAATGAAATGAACAATATTTTAATAATAGGTCAAAATTATTTTTGAACAGATCATGTGAGTAGCACCTTAGAGACAGTCATTTTCCACTGGAGGACAGAAGATGCAAGATGGATATTCGTAATTTTGTCAAACCACAGCTTTCAAAAGCTATAACAACTACTAAGCGAGAACCAAGGATTGAAGATGTGGACCATGAAATGCCGCAGAGTGGCATGTTTTATCCAGTTATTCTATGGAATTTTCAGTAGAGTACTCGATAACTAAAATATTCGATAGCTGCAGCCCTACATTAATAATTTTAAAAAAAAATTCTGCCAGGTAAAAAGACACCAAACCAAAATGACATGATCGGGGAGGAGGGGCAGGGATTTCAATTTTATTTAATTGTTGAGTTTTATCATGCATAATTTGGACTACTTGTTGTCTGAATGTATTACTGTATTACATTGCTGTTTGTAGCAAAAGCAAGGACTAAAAAGGCACGTCCGATATGAGAGAATAGTGTAAGTTTCCTGGTCTGTAGTCAAACTCTTTTGTTGTGCGTGTAAAAATATCCTGCATTCATTGTAACTGTGCAACTTGTTTGCTTGTGCTGGCCATGCCTTGTATGGAATGTCAGTTGCAATCAGATAATATTGTATACCAATCATTTCAACAATCAAAGCATTTTATCCTTATTAGGGAGAAAACAATGTTAGTATCAGTATGCTACCATTTTCCTTGTACTTTTCTTTTCGCTAATTACAGCAAGCAACCCAAGTTCTGCATTATTTTTGAGAAGTTCACCACTTTTTCCCAACACAAAATGGACACTGATCCTATCACATACACTGTGCATGTCTGTACAGGAAGACTCACGCTCATCCACACTGATAAGTGAAATGCAGATTAAAGTAACTCCTTCCAAATGCTTTGCACACCACTTGTTTTCAAAGGGAAATTCCTGTTGAACCAACAAAGTAAATACAAATATTTCAAATTCTCTCTTGTACATTTATGATCTCATGGGGTGCTGGAGCAGGGCATGTCGGACAGGGCCAAGTTACAGTACGTTTGTGCTGTCCTATATACAGAATTTTTTCCCCCTATTCTGATGGAATGAAAAATAAGTCATTAGGAATATCGTCCACAATTCATCATTATGACTGTAATCGTGGCAATTCATATACTAGTATTTGTATTTATTTATTATCAGTGTTGTCACTAACACGTTACTAAGTAATGCATTACTGTAATTTGATTGGTTTCTTTCAGTAACGAGTAATCTATCGCGTTTATTTTTCCAAACCAGTAATCTGATTAAAGTTGGTTTTCCTTAGTATCTATGTCTTACTTTATTATTTATTTTGTTATTGCCTCATTATGTATGTAGAATGAAGAATGTTGCAGTCATGTATGAAGAGCATTTTGAATAGAAAATGTAGGAAAGGTTTGCATTACGTGTTCGTTTCCATGGTAACCGCTCACAGGTACTTCTAGAGCTGGGAATCTTTGGGCACCGAACGATTCGATTACGATTACGATTCAGAGGCTCCAATTCGATTATAAAACGATTATTGATGCATCCCCCCCCCCCCTTTTTTTTTTCTTCTAAATGTTTTGTACATTAGTTCCAAAATTGTTCAAAAATACTCTCAGGCTAAACCAAACTACTATTTCAGTATCAAGTTAACATACAACAGTAAACAAATATACAAAAATAACAGTAAATAAAAAACTCCAGTCCCCATTCTGTATCAGCAGCTTTAAACTACATTCAATTAACTTAATATTGTGAATCAACCGTTAAAGCTGTTAAAATTGCTCCCGTTATTCCATCATTTCCCTTTTGTCTACTTTCGACATGTGAAAGTTTTAAAACTATTCTAAAGATAGATTCAAGTCAATATTTTTACCGATTTAGGAGTATTTTAGATAAAAAGCTAATTAGGTTCGCTTGGAAGGTTCGCTACAACAGCCTTGCAGGGAAGTGTACTGCTTTAAGATGGCAGCCGTTTACTAACACCCGCATCTAGCTTTTTGTAGATGTGCTGCTAACGCTACCAAATCTATATTGCATCTAGTCCTATATAAATGATATCTACCGTAACATTATGTGGATGTACTTTGTAGCAGCATTTTGGCAGCAGTCAGGTATGTTGTTGTGTTTTTTTATCTCGTGGCATGAGTTGAGCTAGAGCCGTGAGTTGAGCATTGGCATTACCCGAGGGGCCGGGTAATGAGAAGCATGATGTTTAGCTACTTTCATTCCATTCCTCATTGCGTCCTGAAGACCGTGCGGTGCGCTGAGTGTGTTGTACTTCCGCTTTACTTGGCAAATTTCAATAATCGGAATTTGGATGTATGTGAATCGTTCTCGAATCTTCCACGGCCGAATCGCGAATAATCTAAGAATCGGAAATTTTGCACACCTCTAGTTACTTCCTCTTTTGGTCTCGAGTTACACGCGCTAAGTGTTTTGGGACTGAGCATGTGGCGTGTGCCAGCACAGGTGCACATTCGAGCCAAGTGCAGCAACCTGTTGAGATGTGCGAGAGAATGTTGATTTGTGTATGTCCATGAATGAATTTGAGCATTTTTCCTTCATTCTGCAGGGTTCCAGCGATAGGTTGGAGCTGCCACATACGCGACCATTTCGTACCTTTGCCGTTGCAACAGTGGGTAGTCATCGGCAAGCATTGTTTACATCATATTTGCACATTTATGCTGTGAGGTGGCGCGTTCGTTTAGCATCTTTAGGATGTGTTTTAAGTCCGATTGAGTGTATAGTGCTTATTTGCTGCCATGTTTTAAGACCGAATTGACCATCTCCCCACCTTTGCGTTTATTGCACTTTGCAATTCATTTGTGTGTTGTTGATTATTGTGCAGTCAATTTGCATTGTTTCACAGTGGCACTGATATGCTGTTAACCCTAACCCAAAATTCAGAATTTTTTACATTAGGCTTATTCTTCGAGTTAGTGGGATTTAATTAATAGGTGGAGTTGATTTCAACAAATGCCATACACTTTGTCAGTTATTTGTTAGTTTCAGGTTGCCTGGCACGGCCAGACTGTTCTCCCTGTATTTTTCAAACACTGAGAGAAAAGTCTGGGAACCAGCCCATTAACGGCCTCTCGAGCAGGTACAAAATCAATCGACAAATCAGATTCGTTTATTTGCGTGACGTGTTCTTAACGAGCAACGTCACTTTTGCGCGTCGAAAGTCGTCTCCACAACAACACAGATGGTGAACAGGAGAGCCGAGAATATGTTCCAATCCACGGTAAAATCAGTTTTAAATAATCAAAAACACATCGACACGAGTCATTGACAACAGTCTGTCTCGCGCTAGCCATGTTGAATAAACTCCGCTCTCTTCGTATGTTTACTTCCGTGCGCAAGTCCCTCGTCCTGCCCTCGTCATTTTACTAACGTCACGTCTGCCCGTCGCTGATTGGTCCACTCCGTTGTCTGTTCGCTGTGGCTTGCTCCGCCCTGGAAATTGTATCCGCTGAATCATGGCCAGACTCAATAGCTGGAACAGTGGGGAGTCTGGTGTACCAGGCAAAGTTTCAGGGCTCCGGAGTGGCCTAGCTAGTCAATAATGGTTGAAATATACTCCATCGATAATTTAAACCTCCACAAACCCGAAGATTAAGCCTAATGTGAACAATTCTGATCTTCTCCTTCAAATACAATTTTCGGAAAGTCAATTACATGTGATCACATACGGTATTTCTGTTGTCATTCTTATGTTGAGGCGGCAAATGGAGAAAAATTGGTAACATGTAACCAATAAATTACTTTTAAAGTAACTTAGTTACTTTGATAATAAAGTAATCAGTAAAGTAACAGGATTACTTTTTTGAGGCGTAATCGGTAATCAGTCATTTTAAATTACTTTTTCAAGTTATCTGTGACAACACTGTTTATTATAATTATTATTATTATTGCGAAAATGCAGCTGGACAAAAAGAGGGGCTCGGGGGACAAACAGAAAGAAAGAACAAAAGTAAGTGAAACACGAAACATGATTAAACACACATGCTATTTACTATAAGTAGTATCGCAATGTGACTCTTCTTTTCAGCGGACACGTGAGTGTGGAAACACCCAGCAACCAAAAGACAAGAGTACAGATGTTCAAGCAGTGTTTGTAATGTGTCATGAGGGAACTCAGTAGAAGGACAAATCTCCTATGATAATCAATGACTGACGTCCTACTTTCAGCTATGTGATCTGTAATCCTGGCACCAACTATTTTGTTTACCTGAACGTGTGTAGCCAGTGTGCCGTGTGTTAGTCATGCAGAAAATGAAACTGCTGTGCAAAAGCTTCCAGGTAAGCATGGTGCCGCCCCCCGCTAATCTAGGGGGAGTGGGCACGGCGTGCTCTTCTGCCAGCAGATCCAGCGGATGGAACACCATCAAAACCCCAGGGCGTTTCCCAGCACAAAAAAAAAAATATATTTTAAAAAATATTTTTTTAAATAACAATTTTGTGCCACTTTAAAAGGTATTCAGGCAGGCCTGCCAATAAGTGTGTCCAAGCACCTGAATGAAACAGGTTACAAAAATATTTATTACATATGTCTAACGGGAAAACAAAATCTTTAGAACTGGCCCATATGGTCATTTAGGGTGCTTTCACACTAAACCAAGAGGACCAGGGTCCAGTTAAAGAGCTACCTCGCAGCAACACTTGCAAATAAGTTGTTGAAAAAGTTTTGCATTCACACTGTGCCAACCGACCTTTCTGAGTAGCATCACGTGGACGAAAGGTGCACTCATTGATTTGGACAAATAGAAAAGGAGGGCAGGGAGCGTTGCAACGTAAAGTACTGTAGATATAGCATTATATTTACGTGTTAAACAGGGTGAAAGTGGGCCAGAACGGTCAGGAACGCAGTTCCGGTATAAGATTCAGGGCCAGAACGCAGTTCCGGTATAAGATTCGGTGCCGGAATACTGCTCAAGTATAAAATAAAGGTTATTGAATTGATGCGACAAAAAAAGGGCAATGAAACATAAAATGGATCAAATCTTTGAGAGCAACGAAAGAGTTGAGAAGGCTTATTTATCATAATTAGTTTTATTTTCTCTGATGGGGAGCTTTAGAACACCTTAGCTGTGAATGTGAACTTTGGACTTGGGCTACTTATTCATTTCCTTATGATTTAAAAAGTCAATGTTTGCGCCATCTTCAAAATATATTCCATTTCACTCTGCATAATATAAGTAATTTGTACTTATTTTTCTGAATGTATGTTCTTTATATCTTTATCATTAAAAAAAAAAGTAAATGTTTACATTAACTTCTAATATACATCCTATGTTCTTAAGCGGTTAAAGTTGAGATTTGGCAATTAGTATGTGAGGAAATGAGGGAAAATAAAAATTAGGAGATGGAGGTTGGGGTTATTGCTGTTTTTATTTTGCAAATCATTGAAAAAAATAAAATTTTGAAGAAAAATCAGTTTTTGTATGTGTTATAGAAATAACTGTGCTAAAAGTTTTCTTTTCATTTCAGTAGTTTAAGAAGTTTGACCCCCACCCCCCAAAAAACAGAAAGGAAAAAAATAAATGAAATTTCTTTCTCTGTGTCGACCTTCATGCCGGGGAGTTCCGGCAAGAAATTCTAGCCACTTTCACCCCTGGTGTTAAACTGTATATATATATATATATATATATATATATATATATATATATATATATATATATATATATATATATATATTTTTTTTTTTACTGTCTTTTATTTTGCAATGATAATATAACCTTGCAATTGTATGTGTCATTTGTTTGTATGTTTGTAAATAACCTAAGGTAGCATAGCATAGCAAGTCACCGCTCGGCCAGCAACGGAGTCACTCCCTCCCGACTGGGGTTAACTGGAGTATATAAAAAACGAAATGGGGAAAATTAAATGACAAAGGAGAACGCGCGGTACCCCAGGTCACGCAGGTGTGCAGTCGCTTTCTCTTTTGTGACTTTTCCGACGGTCAAATCATCACCACTTCCAAGAGAGCGAGACTCACAAAACAGCCGTCCCAAGTGGCTAAACATATCTGCCACATTAGAACCCGATTCTGTGTATCAAATTCAACTTTTTAGCGCAGCACAACAAAATTTGGCCATGGTTTGTCTGTCATCTTCCATTGTTGATTTTGAATAGCGTACGCGCTGTACTTCCGCTTCCAAGGATGCCTTGTGTCTACCGTCACCCGTGTTGTTAATAACAGCGTTAGAGTATAACGGCGTTACTAGTGGCGTTATTTTTTTTAGTAGTGAGTAATCTAATTAATTACTTTTCTCATCTTGGCAACACCATAAACGTTACTGAGGATGTAAAGGCGTGTGTTACTATGCGTTACTACGTTGGTTGAATGACGAGAGAAAAGTCTGAGAGAAATGGACTCACGGAGATGAGAGAGCGGAGCAGGAGTGGGGAGGAGTGAAGGGAGTTGTGACGCTACAAACTACGCCCACATGATGCTACGGTAGAGATCACATGTATATAAAACTAGATGCAAAATGACAGACACGGCGGCGTTAGCACATGCATAGAGAACTAGATGCGAAATGATAGAATCGCCGGCATTAGTAAACAGCCACCATGTTAAAGCAGTAGACTTCTCAGAAAGGCTCTGTTGTAGCCAACATTCCTAGCGAACCTAAGTAACTTTTTATCTAAAATACTCCTAAATCGGCAAAATATTGACATGAATATCTTTAAATGATGAAACAGTTTTAAAACTTTCATTTGTCGAAAGTAGGGAACTAATGCAATAACGGGAAAATTTTTAACAACTTTAAAGATTGATTCACAACATTAATGACTTCTAAACACATAGCAAAAGTTACTATGTAAAAAAAAAAAACATGAACGGTAATACCAGTTACTTTGCCAAGTAACTAATTACATTCAGGTAACAGTTACTAACTCAATTACTTTTTGGGAGAAGTAATTTGTAACTGTAATTCATTACTTTTTTAAAGTAAGATTAACAACACTGACCGTCACAGCTTGGCGCATCACAGTTCCACGCTGTAACGTTGTACACAAAGTAGCAAAAGTGCACCCTGCTCCAGTTGCATTCACATGCGAAGCAGAGTGCGCTTAAAGCGGACCGAGACCAACGATTTTTGAGCGGACCAGATTTCCTTTGTTTGGTCCGAACTACTGTGAAAGTGCCCTTACATTTTTCCATCCTTTGATTGATAGGGCAGAACAAAACTTATTAAGGCCAACAACACATTTGTAGCCATATTTAACCATCAGCGTCTGCAGCAGTAGCTGATATATACACTGTCTGCATAAAAAGCAACAGCGTGTATCTACTACGTTGTCTGTGCACATGTAGAAATGCACTGCACAGTATATGCCCATGCAAGAACAGCGCCTCTTCTGTGCTTGACACTTAATGCTATATGCTTTGGGTCATGGGATGCATGTTAGATTCTCCACGCTTTTCTCCTCAAGTCATTTCGACACAAGTCAAACTTTTACCTTGAGTCCAATTGATCTCATTATACAGCACTTTTGTTGATGTTTCTGGTAAAGTCTGGCTACCACGCGCATCAAAGAACCCTAAAGTAAATTCCGTGATTTGATTGCAAATATGTTATACAAAAACTAAATGTGCAAAAGACTCAAAATGCTTTGATGTGTCAGATGCTGTCACGGATGCTTGATTTTATAAGATTTTGAAGTCTCATTTCTATGTCTAATTTAACAATTTTCCCAATCTTTCAAATTTCACCAGGTTGTTGATGATATATGTTTCTGTGGTGTGTCAAGTGTAAATTTAATTTTTATCAGCACGTAATTGATATAATTTACATTGATAGATTTTATTTCTAGATATAGTACAGCAATCATTTTTCTCCAATTTAAGAGGGAACTGCAGCCAAGGCCAGAAACAAATGGTTTCTTTCATTCCGAAATGTGATCATACTACCCAAACTAGCAAAGCAGAAGAAATCAGATTAAAAATCATGTGCTTTGACAAGTAGCATATTAACACCAGTTATATACTGTACTAAATAATATGTCACATCCTGTTCTTGTTAAATCCTCAAGACAGCATTTCATTTAGTACAGACCTGAGTCACAGTTGCTAATATGAAATGACTTAGATTAGACCGTATTACTCTTTGTTGATTTTGTAGCAAAAGTGGAATCTCCTATGTGAACACTGAACAAACTAAGTCCTCCAAAAAACTTCATAACAGCACAGGTGTGTGATTTGACCTGTTGGAACAAACTGCTTTATATGTCATTCTTTCCTTTCTATTAACTGCTGTTAGCATTAGGTTGAATGTAGGAAAATTCTGCATGCAATTAAGTCCATTCAGATTTTTTAGGTTTAGGTTTTAGGTTTCTGTATTAAAATCCAACATGTTCGGTTCATTTAAAACAGACTATAGCAGTGTTTTTCAACCTTTTCTGAGTCACGGCACATTTTTACATTGGAAAAAATCTGGCGGCGGCACACCACAAACCAAAATTTCCAATATTGTTTTCCTTACAGTATATCTAATTATCCAATCATGTCTCAGTATTTATTAGGGCTGCAGCTATCGAATATTTTAGTAATCGAGTAATCGACTGAAAATTCTATCGATTAATCCAGTAATCGGATAAAACTTTTTTTTTTTAGGTAAAGAGCAATCATAAATATAGATGAGAAAACAAGACATTTCATCTATTATTGAACCATTTTCAGTCAATCGATGTCTTTATTTTCGATGTACATTGCTGAAAACAGCCAACAATTGCATCTCAAATGTGACAAAAATGATAGAATAAAATAAAAAAATAATTCACTGCTTTCACTCAAAAACTTTTAGATCTTATAAAAAATGTCTTACCTAAAAATGTCATTATGCTTGATAACACACATTCCTTAAAAGTTAGGTGTTTTTCCCACGCGTTTCAATTGAATATCCACTTGTGTCAAGCTATAAGTTGTAGTTAAGTTTTAAGTTAGTCTAAACTGTAAATCCTGATAGGATTTTGAGTTTTTTCAGTGTTCAAAATAAATGCTGTGCTGTATTGGAGCACATTAGGCACCAGTGCTACTTGTTTTTTTTTTTCCAGCAATGACTACTGAGCTAAAATTGACAGTTAGCATTATTAAGTTTTTATTTTACACCCTAATCACTCTACATCGCTGTTTTCACAGATTAAATAAAGCCTGTACAGGGTGACCCAAAAAAAAGTTTACAATCAGTTGACTGCTTGTTTAAAAGCCATTGAAACATATCTAAATAGGTTGTCATGCTTAAGTGATTCATTAAGGTCACTCAATGCAGCTGGTAATCTCTCGTCTCTACAATTCCTGTGCTTCTGCTGAAAATGAAGAAAGTTTTAGCTGTACCTGAATTGCTGCGTGCCGGTCTGACACCTACTGAGATTGCAGCAAATCTGAGAATATCCAGATGTGCAGTCTACAAAGCTAAAAAAAAGCTGAAAGATACTGGAACAGCCTCACGAAATCCTGGGTCTGGAAGTGCCGATCTGTGCGGACCAAAAAGTTGATTGACAAGGTGATATGTGGCCACCCCAGAGTCCAGATCTCAATCCCCTGGATTATAGCATATGGGCAACTGTGGAGGACAGTGCCTGTAAGAAGCCACAAACTTCTGTGGCAGCCTTGGAGAGGTCCATTGTTAGATCTTGGGAAAATATGACAGCATCCTACATAAAGAAGACCTGTCAAGAGTTGTGACACTTAAGGGAGGACACATTGAAAAATAGAGTGTACTTTTCATGTTCTTTACAATAATGTATAATTTGTGATTAAATTCAAATTCTAAACTGAATAAACATGGCATTTAAGTTGTATAATGGCAGTGTAAACTTTTTTTTGGGTCACCCTGTATGTAAGAGTTAGCCACGCATCGACAGTGGTCATAATGAATAGAAACCTAGCCCTCCGCAGGGATAGCGTTACGTGAGCAAATGACAGGAACGTTAAAGTTATTTATGAGCGCTGAGAAATGTACTGCTTTAAGATGGTGGTCATTTCGCATCTAGTTCTACGTATGTGATATCTATGACACGCAACATACACTAATGCTACCACCGTAGCAACATGTGGGCGTAGTTTTTAGCAACGTCGGCGCAGTTTGCAACAGCTGTCGGCTGCAGTAAGGTATTTTTTTTATTGCTTCTTCCTCTATGCACGTGACATCAGCGCGTTGAAAAGTACTCCGGGCAAAACATGATGCTTAGAGCTGGCAAAATTAAACGATTCCTCGAGGTGAATAAAATTACTCAGATCAGTTTTTAAACTCGAGTTGCTCGAGTATTCGTTTCAGCTCTAGTATTTATACTTACTCAGTGTGAAACTTGAGCCTGTTTAGAGGAACACAAAGACGATATCCTGGCAGGAATCTTCTTCAACATCTCTGTCTCTCTCTGTTTTTATTTTTTCATAGCAGTTATTTAGCTTGAAAAGCTCAGAATGATCAGACACCACATCAGGGCTGAGCAACTCACTGACAATGGCTTTGGAGGAAGGTAGTATTAATTTCTCTGCCAAACTGTGGGATTTTTTTGGATTTAGCAACAAGCTAACTGGCTTTGAGGGCTTTCTCATTTACCTTTGTAGTTTTTCCTAAAAAAAAAATTGCCTGTTTCTCTCTGTTTTCACAAAGGTGAAAAAAATAGTCCTTCGACTTATTTTAAAGCAACGGGTGTTTCATTTGGAGATGACATTTAAGCTTGCTTGGCACCATGGCGGTGTTGGAGAGCTGCTCGTGTGGCGTTCAAGAACTGCCGGATTTTTAGCAATCAGCCACCTTTCCGTCCTCAATAATGCTTTGGAATAAAACACAAGGAAGATTGAAAGTCGTCACATATGGATAAATGGAAAAAACACTTTCGTTAAATCTAGAGCTGTCCCGACTAGTCGACATAGTCGACGTCATCGATGACGTAATTCCGTCGACGAGCACAACATCCCGTCGACGGTTAATGAAGGGTTAAAAAAATATATGTGTGGAAAGTTCAGAATGTTGGATGCTCTGTATGCAAGCGGGGAAAGCGACACAAAGCCAAAAAAAGTGCACCAGAGTGTCCAAAACATTGACTTATTTCAAAGAAACAAAGGAGGGTACACTCTTCTGTCCTGTCTCTTCAATGCCAAGTTTAGCTACGTCGGCCGTGAATAAACACCCAATTGCCGTCACCCAGTTTGTAATTTTTTTTTTCATTTTTTGTACACCAGAGGGTGCTGTCGCCTTACTAAATAATGATGTTTCATTGACAATGGGCTTATAAATGCTATAAGTGCCCATAGAAAATCTGTGGAGGGAGTTGAAAGTCCGTGTTGCCCAACGACAGCCCTAAAACATCACTGCTCTAGAGGAGATCTGCATGGAGGAATGGGCCAAAATACCAGCAACAGTGTGTGAAAAGCTTGTGAAGAGTTACAGAAAACGTTTGGCCTCCGTTATTGCCAACATAGGGTACATAACAAAGTATTGAGATGAACTTTTGGTATTGACCAAATACTTATTTTCCACCATGATTTGCAAATAAATTCTTTAAAAATCAAACAATGTGATTTTCTGGGTTTTTTTCCACATTTTGTCTCTCATGGTGAAGGTTTACCCATGCTGACTATTACAGGCCTGTCTAATATTTTCAAGTGGGAGAACTTACAGAATTAGTGGTTGACTAAATACTTATTTGCCCCAATGAAGGAGATACCAAAATCACATAAAAGTTAAAGTAATTTTGTAGGCAATTTCTATTCATTTTCCCTACTTTGTGATTGAAAATAACAATCTTTAGTTTTTGGCAATTTTTAGGTGAAGGGCATGAGACACAAAAAAGCCTGTTTATTTCGTATTACTCTACATTACTATTTTATGCTCGTGAATGAAATGGACCACTTGGATGTGTGCAGAAGCGATCCATATACGTATTTATTCAATTTTTTAAATCCAGCGCTATGAAAATTTGAGACTTTCGGCTACTGTCTCGGATTGAGGAAGAAGGCAAATGTGACGTCAATGATGAGACGGCATCAAAACGGCATTTTGCGGCTCTCTTCGTCGCGTTTTCCTCGTTCTGAATAATTCCCCCTCAATGGGCTGAATAGTAAAACCGATGAGCCCATTCTCCCGCTGACGTCATCCACCTGTTGGGGACGCTAGACGCCCTATAATGGTAGGCGTGGCTAACCGGCAGACTAAAAGACTAATTTCTCGTCATCTGCGCTTTGCTAAATTGTTGTCTATCGTCGAATCGTCTCAAAATATGATTGTAATTCACATAATTATGTTATTTAAGACTTTTTTTTGTCTCCTGTTGTACACACTTTAAGGCAATGGTTTTCATGATTTTTAAGGATCCTGGCAAATATTCACAAAATCTCTGACCATTTTATCCGAACAATTTAGAACATTGGATGTGTTTATACTAGGGCTGTCAAAATTACCGCGTTAACGAGCGGTAATTAATTTTTAAAATTAATCCCATTAAAATATGTGACGCAATTAACGCACAAATGCTCAGCTCAAACAGATTAAAATGACAGCTCAGTGAAAGGTGTACTTGTTGTGTTTTTCGGAGTTTTGCCGCCCTCTGCTGGCGCTTGGGTGCGACTGATTTTATTGGCTTCAGCACCCATGAGCATTGTGTAAGTAATCATTGACATCAACAATGGCGGGCAACTAGTTTATTTTTTGATTGAAAATTTTATAAATTTTATTAAAACGAAAACATGAAGAGGGGTTTTAATATAAAATTTCTATAACTTGTAGTTCTTAAAAGAGAAATGTTAGTACAAGTCTTTCTATCCATGGATCGCTTGAACAGAATGTTAATAATGTCAATGCCATCTTGTTGATTTGTTATAATGAAGAAATACAGTACTTATGTACCGTATGTTGAATGATAATATCCATCTTGTGTCTTATATTTCCATTCTAACAATAATTTACAGAAAAATATGGCATATTTTATAGATGGTTTGAATTGCGATTAATTACGATTAATTAATTTTTGAGCAGTATTTAACTCGATTAAAAAATTTAATCGTTTGACACCCCTAGTTTATGCTGATTAAAATATAAAGATTTCAATTTTGAGCAACTCTAACTGATCATCATGAAAAACCAATAAATGCTGAAACGGCAATAATCCATGAACAATTATATTTTCTATTGGGATGATTTATATGTAACTTAGAATGTGGTCTGTCGTCAATACGTCTATGATAAATCTGTAAGCATTTATCTGAAAACAAAGTAGGCATATTACTGAGCCACCTCTCTGTGAAATACAGCCCTTCACTACTCAGGGGGTTTGCTTTTCATCAACTCTTTTGTTGCAACTCAGAGTTAAATAGTCGCTCTTACAGCAGATAGATAGGATTGCATTATGACTGTACGGAATAAGTACTGTAATTGACGTTCATTCAATCAACTAGACTACAAATTTAAATCTTGCACTCACTGACATCAGAACGCTCTTAATATCTTTAAAATGTTTTTTGTTGTTGTCGTTTGTTTGTTTGTTTGTTTGTTTTAGATGCTGTCTCCTGTTACATTGAAACATCGATAATGGAAAATTCCACCAGGAGTATTTATGATACCCGTAGTCATGTCATGAAACAGTGCAAATATTTAAAAATGAAGTACTGTACTTCCATAAAACATCGTTACATAAGAAAGTACAGCCGGAGCAGTCAAATATGTTTTGCCTAGTATTTGAATGACTAACAGTGTGAATAAGAATGGAGTTTTAGGACAACTAAATGAACTATTGTCATACTGTTGTTTTTTTTTTTAATGTAAGGGTAGCCATTCAAAAGAGCTTATGACGAATAGTTAAATTTAAAATCTTTAATAGAAGAAAGTAGTCATTGTTTGTTATCTGGTACAAGTTTGCACAATCATACGCGGAGATTAAGGGGGGGCTGGGGGGGGGGGCATAGATAGTCGTCCCTGGTGGCCTAAATACTGTATGTCATTGTATGTAATTGACGTACATGAATCTAAAATTAAGACTTTGCTGGTAAAATGTTGTCTATAAAAGTTGTAAAGCAATGAAACAAACAACATCAATGAATAAAATGAAAACAAATATTTGTATAATGGGTCAAAATAATTGTTAAAACTGATTATTATTTACAGATTATTTACTTAGCCAAAACTACCTGCGGACAGGAAAGGTAAGATGGATAATTATGTAATTTTTTTTCAAACCTAAGCTCACAAAAGCGATAACAACTACCCACTGAGAACCAAGCATTGAAGATGTGGACCATGAAACACCGGAGAGCACCGCCAAAATGGTGAACGGAGTTTCAGTTTCCCCCACTAAAGACGCTAACTGTACAACAGAACTAGCACTATGAGTACCATATTCAATGGACACTGATCTTGTACAAAAGCATAGCTGTCCTAAGCAACCTGATTAAGAATTCCCCTAAAAAATGATGGGAAACAAAACAAACAAAAAGCATTAATTTTCAAAGTGTTATTATAAATATTCCTGACTGAAATATTCAGTCAAAAAGGATGCCGTCCCCTGTTTTGCTTGCCGGCGTTTGCAAACTGATCACAGTGAGGATTCGTTTCGCAAGGGTGTGAGTGACTGAAAAAACTTAAAGTACCGTATTTTTTGGACTATAAATCGCACCTGAGTATAAGTCACACCAGCCATAAAATGCCCAACGAAGAGGAAAAAAACATATATAAGTCGCACCGGAGTATAAGTGGCATTTTTGGGGGAAATTTACTTGATAAAATCCAACACATAGAACAGATATGTCATCCTGAAAGGCAATTTAATATAAAAATTAGGGCTGTCAAACGATTAAAATTTTTAATCGAGTTAATTACAGCTTAAAAATTAATTAATCGTAATTAATCGCAATTAATCGCAATTCAAACCATCTATAAAATATGCCATATTTTTCTGTAAATTATATGTATATTCTGTAAAATAATTTGTTGGAATGGAAAGATAAGACACAAGATGGATATATACATTCAACATACAGTACATAAGGACTGTAGTGGGCATTTCACTCTACTGTCATTTAAATCTGTCTATGCTGTCCTCACTCCAAAGCGTCTACTTTTTCCAAAGCTAGACAGCTAGTGAACGACGCCTTAATAATCAGACTTCTTCCTTTTTCATCTGATTTATTAATAAAATGGCCTCAAACCACTGTCCTCTTTAGACCGTAGTGAAACTACAAAAAAAAGTACACAAGCATGGCATTAGCAACAACGTTAGCTTAGCACGCTATACAGGTTCACTAAACATAAACAAAAAGCGTCTCATACAAAAAATATAACATTTCGCTAACTAACATAATATGTACATTCTTTACAACAACCATACTTACGGACAAATCTTGTCCAAGGATTATATAAGCACAACATTACAACGTAGGCGTCTGCCCGAGACGTCGTGCAGCCATATTGAACTGGCAAAAAAGCAATAAACCATGTCGCAAAGTGACCACAAGAGTTCGCTGTTAGACAGCACAAAAAACCTTGCTGTAAAACTTACCAAAAGGCAGAATACTGTCTGAGCGGGACATGTGCGTTAATTGCATCAAACATTTTAACGTGATTAATTTAAAAAATTAATTACCGCGTGTTAACGCGATAATTTTGACAGCCCTAATAAAAATACAATAGAGAACAACATGCTGAATAAGTGTACAGTATGTTACATGATGCATGAACAACGAAATGCGAATATACTGTCCTCACCAGGACGCTACGGCTCGGTCCTGGCTATACAGCGAGCTGAACTCCCAAATGACGATGCTGGACGTCCGTATAATTTGCTGACTCAATTTCATCCTCGATACCAAACAGGTTCGCATCAACATAAATAAATGATAATTAGGTGCTATTACAGCAATGACACAAACGGTTAGCATGCGTTCGCTAGCATTAGCACATCGTTCAAACAACCACACAACTGGCTCTACGTTTCCGATCGCGGGCGGAAAAAACACAACAACAACAACAGAAAAGATGATACACACAGGCGTGGCCTCTGTAGAGATATTTTACAAGCATAAACAATGAACTTAGATCGCAGCCGTGTCTCTCTCTCCCTCTCGCCCACTCGCTCAGAGATGCCGCGTAGCTGTCAGTCTTCTTCTGGGGTGTGAGCACTCTTCTTCGCGTAAACAAGTGCAAGTGCGCCCTCACTTGGGCGTGAAAGCGCCACAAACTAAAAGCATGCATTTCAATATTAATAAGTCAATTATACAGTTGAACACACATTGCCAAAGGCAGAACACGAACTTGGCCATAGCTATTAAGAGTTATCCAGATAACTATAGCATAAAGAACATGCTAAGAAGTTTGCCATACCATCAGTGTCACTCCAAAACACCAAAGTGACATGTGAAATGATATCATAAGTAGGGATGTCAGGATCGATCGGCATCCCGATCGATCGGGTCCGATCACGTCATTTTCAAAGTATCGGAATCGGCAAAAAAATATCGGACATGCCTTTTACATATATATATTTTGTTGTTGTTGTTGTTGTTGTTGTTGTTTTGTTTTGTTTTTTAATTAAATCGTTTTCTAATTGTATTTAACGTTACAGACATAATATGTTACACTTATCCAGAGTCTTTAGTTTAGGCTTAAGGTAGGGTTATCAAATTTATCCCGATAATGGCGGTAATTAATTTTTTAAAAAATGTATCATGTTAAAATATTTAACGCAATTAATGAATGCACTGCACGACCCACTCACGCATTGTCGCGCTCAATCTGTAATGGCTTTGTTTTACCTATATAGAGAGCTAAAAGGCAGCGTAAAATGAGTAGACTGAATTTTGGCAGCCTTTGGAGCCTTGTTTTAAATGGCTAAAGTCTTACAATCCCCCTCCCTACAATTAGAAATATCATGGGAAGCAATGTGGGGAAGCAAGGTAGTAATTGATCTTTTTCTTAACACCCTATTTTATTTCCCAACGCAGAGAAGATATATCAATTGGTAGCACTAAGCACAGTCATGGTTGCACTTCCCATCATGCATTGGGGCATGGCTACAGTATCATTTACTGAAAGCTCAACAAATACACTAGATGGCAATATTTAGTCAAAATATTCAAAGTCACATTTATCCTTTAAGAATTACAAGTCTTTCTATCCGTGGATCCCTCTCACAGAAAGAATGTTAATCACGTAAATGCCATCTTGAGGATTTATTGTCATAATACACAAATACAGTACTTATGTACTGTATGTTGAATGTATATATTCGTCTGAGTTTTATTAATTTTTTTCTGAATGTATTGCCAAAATGTATATGATCGGGAAAAATTATCGGGAATGATTGGAATTGAATCGGGAGCAAAAAAAAGCAATCGGATCGGGATCGGCAGATACTCAAACTAAAACGATCGGGATCGGATCGGGAGCAAAAAAACATGATCGAACAACCCTAATCATATGGTGTTAATAATTTCACACATAAGTCGCTCCTGAGTATAAGTCGCACCCCAGCCAAACTATGACAAAAACTGCGACTTATAGTCCGAAAAATACAGTAAATTGGATATCTTCGCGGAACACAGAAGACTGCTCACGCACGCACCCCCAACACACACACAGCTGGGATGCCTGCATTTACGAGCATGGGCTACGCTACAAACCAAGCATATATCTTGTAAATTAATTTTATTGCTGACACTGCGTTCCGGGGTCATCCACGTTTTGCCCCACCTGCCACAAAAGTCAAACTCCGCCTATGTGAACAATAAGGACTTGTCTGAAGTTTTTACAATTGTGTACATTAGCTGCCAAAGGAGAGTTGTATTATTTAGCAGAGGCAATATAATTCATGAATTACAGCCATTTAATTCTACCAAATTGGGGACACACTGTAATCACATATTTGATTGTTTCCTTTACATCGGCTTATTGTGGCTTTACACGGTATCAGGGGCGAAAAGTGAGACTGATTCTAAGGGTCGACGCCCTGATGGGGGTCCACAAAGAAAATAAGAACATTAGGTAATCATTGTTGGCGTGGAATTTTTCCTTTTCAAAATCGGCTTGAATCCAGTTTATCAAGAATGTATTGAATTTAGTTTGTCATCAATTAAATTTAGTTTGTTAACAAGGGACCTCGCTTCGGAGCTGTAGCCTATAGTGGAGATCGCAAGTCTCCAGATGAGGCTAAGCCTACTCCTGGAGTACTACTCCATAATGAAATACTGTAATTGTTTGCTAGCTAGTATTTGCTCCACTTTTAGCTTACATTTAATCAGTACAGCAGGCAAATCCTTTGCAATCTCTTCATACTAAAACGGTTGTATACTGTATACTGTAATGTATACTGTCGTCAAGGGCGTAGGTTTGGTCTCAACATTGGTAGGGATGATATTACAGCATAACCTGCATGTACACTTTTTGATCAGGATGGGACATTAATAATACCAAGCAGATTGGGTGAACGGGGGTCAGGGCTACATTTCTCACGAATATGAACCTAATTAATTGACATACTATTATACTATACGTTTATATACTGTATATATGATATATACATATATATATACATATATATACTATATGATATACGACTATGCTCATGACGTTGATCACCATCGACCAGTTTATCAAAAAGCTAGTGTGGGTAGCTCGCGGCAACCCCCTCCCCCAAAATACTTTTTTTTTTAAATACACATAATTGTGATTGTTGCGTGTATGTTGTGTTGTGTGAGCTACGTACAAGGTTATGCAGCACCCCTCTCTCTCTAAGCAGCTTCTTGCTAACATTTTTCTAGTTCCATATTTGCCAGCCGAGGTTACTCCATTTCTAACAGTTTATTTAATGTTAACAGTAGAAAACACAAAGAGAAGGACACTTCTCTCGAAGCAGCTTCCTACTTGAGTTTTGCAGGTTAGCAAGTTCACACAGTTTAATGTTATGCTAACACTGATGCAGGTTATTAATGGTGTGTTCCCCGCTTCCAAAACAATGATGTCTTTCTACATTTCTAACAGTGGCTGCTGCTGGTTGAAAAAAAAACTTCTCATATCTCTAATATCTAATATGGGTGTGTGTGAGGCTTAAATCACCAGCAAGCAAAAGTGCGTTTAAGAGGAAAAAATGGACCGGCACATTCAGCAAGTGAAAAGATGGACATGTAAATGTAAACATAATAAAAATAATTCACATGATAATGGTGGGGTCAATTACAACAATTAAAACATATGGGAAGACAATATAAATAAACTATATAACTGAAGTCATTACATAACGCAAATAAGGTTGCTTAAAAGTTGGTGGGGACAATTTAAGCATCCTGAAAAGTTGGTAGTGTTTTGTCCCAACCGTCCCTATGCAAACCTACGCCCTTGACTGTAGTATACTTAAGTTAAAAAAAAAACAACATTTTTTGTAAGTCATTCGTTATGGTATTTGCTTTGAGAATATATATAATAAAAATATATTTAAATTGTAAAAGATGGCCTTCAGTACATTTCTCATAGACGATATCAGTCTATTCATTATTGCTCTATATGCTGTACAGTATGTTTACATAAATATATTTTCATCTTAAATTAATGCATAAAATGCACAAATTAGTGTGTAAAGATTCACCAGAAAGCAGGAAATTACGTAGTTGATACTCTCAATGTGTGTGTGTGTGTGTGTCCTGGCATTGGTGGTGGGCCCAAAAGTGGTACCTTTTCATGGGGCCCAAAATCCCTGGCAGCGCCCCTGTACGACGTTAATCTAATAATTAATTATTTTTAAACACTTGTCAAACATACTATTTACTTTAGTTTATTTAATTTGGAAATATTATACCAAGTAACTACCATATTGTTTTGCATCTGCAAGACTTGGTGCTGTGACATTGAGTTAAATGTACTTTTTTTTTTTTTTTTTATGAGTAAACTGTGTAGAACAGCCAATACAATTAATTGGAAAGAGTGTGCACTGCTGTCCGTAAAAGATAAAGATTTATCTGCTGTGCTGAGTGTTGGGCTTGGTACACGAAGGGCCCCCATACCTGGCAAAGAGCCACGCTAATATTTGTTGATATATGCCACAAATCTCACTGTCTTTTAGTCACTGTCCGATAGCAACAGACGGTGACAAAAATAAACTCCAAAAACAACTCCATTACCAATATCATGTTTTTGCATCAATACAAGAAATGAATTAGACATGCTAAATACAATAACCGATTGGCAGTGAAGTACTGTAGGAAATTCATGTTTCCGACTGAAACAGCAATTGCCTCAGCTGGTTTATTTTTCTGAACTGCACTGTTAATATAGCTGAAGAAAGCCTAATATGGAATGCTCTACTGAATGAAATTTTATCCATTTATAAAAACGTGAATCTGAAGACGACAACTAATCATAAGTTATGGCTAGAACACATGTTATTGTAAGCATCATATAATCATTTATGTGTGTCTCAAGTAATTGCAATGCTTAAAATGTATTTAATGTATCGTATGAACATAATTAACTGATGTGATAAATCTTCGACATAAGTGAATACTTAAATTTTTCCTAATGCAAAACTAAATTACAGTGGTATGAAAAAGTATCTGAACCTTTTGAAATTTCTCACATTTCTGCATAAAATCACCTTCAGATCTGATGTGATCTTTGTAAAAATCGCACAGATGAAAAAACAGTGTCTGCTTTAACTAAAACCACCCAAACATCGATAGGTTTTTATATTTTAACCCTTTAACACCGAACGTGTCGGCAGCGACGCGTTTACGCATATCGTCTTTGAAGCTTCGTCACGCTGTAATTACGTCACCCATGTGCCGCTGGTTGGTCTCATTTGAAAGTGTGGTAGTTGATGTCCACACCAGTTTTTATTTGAAATCAATCGACCAAGAAAAACGGGAGATAATGTCATTTGAATTTTATATTTTCATTGCACTCATAAATGTGCATTAAAACGCTGCATGGACCATGTATCTATCTCCATATTTCCATCATTTCTTGTCCTTTTTCAAAACCGAAAGCAGCACAAAAGACTACATATCCCAAGAGCCGTTGTGATGTCAAGAAGGACGAACCGAATGTGATCATTTTAATAAGTTTCCGAGCGAGGCGCCAACTAATCAAAGGGAGGCATGCAACGCAAGCAACGGCCGGTTGGTTTGAGCGAGCGACTTTGAAACGTGCAGAATGAATCTATTAAAGCTACATTTAGCGCAAGCTAATGCATTATTTCATTAACTCAAGGAAGAAGATGAGCCGTATTTGTCGTTGTTTTCCTGGGCTGAGTCGGCGTCTCGGCGAGTAGAGGTGACAGCAGCGCGCAAACGGCAAAAGAGTAGGCAGTGTGACATTGTGTGTGACGCAACTCTGTGACCTGTTCAAGAAGAAACTTTATTGAGTGCACAAAAAAAAAAAAAAAAACATTATTGGGTCGCATGCCTGAAAAATTTGAATTGAACTGAACTACTTGTCAATATTTTTTTAAATACTTTTTTTCTATGTTATATATATTTTTTTCTTCACTATAATCTTTTCAATTTTGTGTAGATGTGTGTTCAAGAAGCTTGATTGCATGTATGTATATAATTTTGATAAGGTGATGGGTACAACACCTAACTTCACAAAGAGATATCCTCCAAACCCTTTGTGTGTTAGATGATATATATAATCTATTTTCTCAGTATTTTGCACTGTATATAACCTGTTTTGACCATAGTATGTGTAAAGGCCAAAAACGCCTATGACCATACCTGCGGTTTGTGTTGAATTGTCAAACATAAAACTATTCAATCTTTTTTTTTTCTATTGAATGTTTATCCTAACAAGTTGAATAAATATTATCAAGCTTCAAAACGGTTGGTCGAGCATGTTTGGTTGTCAATTGGACGTCAACATAACAAATTTTGAAAAAAGATTTTGGGATTTTTTTGTCTTTTTGGGTCCAAAATGTGGATTATAATTGGTCAGTGGAGAAAACAACAGTTTGGACATGAAGTTCAAGGTGTCCTGAAAAAAGGGACCCAACTTGGCCATTGTAAACATTTTTTTTCTTTGAAATATAAAGGCAGCATCAAATGCATGCAAATTCGGCTAAAATAGGCTTAGGTGTTAAAGGGTTAACAATGACGGAAGGGGGGAAAATAAGTAAGTGAACCATCACATTTCATATTTTGTGGCCTCACCTTTGGCAGCAATAACTTCAACCAGACACTTCCTGTAGCTGCAGATCAGTCTGACAAATCGATCAGGACTAATCTTGGCCCATTCTTCTCTACAAAACTGCTGGAGGTCAGTCAGATTCCTGGAATGTCTGGCATGAATCGCTGTCTTTAGGTCATGCCACAGCATCTCAATGGGGTTCAAGTCTAAACTTTTACTTGGCCACTCCAGAATGGGTATTGTGTTCTTCTGAAACCATTCTGAAGTTTATGTACTTCTGTGTTTGATATCATTGTCTTTTTGCAGCATCCATCCTCTTTTTAGCTTCAACTGTCTGACAGACGGCCTCAGGTTTTCCTGCAAAACATCCTGATAAACTTTTGAATTAATTCTTCCATAAATGATTGCAAGTTGTCCAGGCACCGAAGTAGCAAAACAGACCCAAATCATGATGCTTATGATGTTGGTGAGCTGTTCCATTTTTCCTCCCCACATGTTGTTGTGTGTTACTCCCAAACAATTCAACTTTGTTTTCATCAGTCCACAAAATGTTTTGCCAAAACATCTGTGGAGAGTCCAAGTGTCTTTTTGTGAACATTAAATGAGCAACAGTGTTTATTTTTAGACAGCAGTGGCTTCCTCCATGGAGTCCTCCAATGAACACCATTCTTGGCCATAGTTTTACATATAGTTGATATGTACACAGAGATATTGGACTGTGCCAGTGATTTCTGTAAGTCTTTAGCAGACACTCTAGGATTCTTTTGTTTTACCTCTCTGAGTATTCTGCAGTGAACTCTTGGTGCCATCTTTGATGAACGGCCACTCCTTGGGAGAGAAGCAACAGAGCCAAACTCTCTCCATTTGTAGACAACTTCTCTGACTGTCGATTGATGAGCATCCAGACTTTTAGAGATGGTTTTTAATCCTTTCCCAGCTTTATACAAATCAACAATCCTTGATCACAGGTCTTCAGACAGCTCTTTTGACTGAGCTATGATGCACATCAGACAATGCTTCTCATCAAGACCATTCTTACCTGTTGTGTATTTTATAGAGGGCAAGGCAGCTTTAAACCACTCATCAGAGATTGGGCACACACCTGACTTCAGTAGTTTGGTAAAAATTGGTTTCAATTGCTCTTTGAGTCCCCTTAGGCAGAGGGTTCACTTACTTATTTTCGCCCTTCTGTCATTGTTTGCATGCTATCCTCATTAAAATAAGAAAAACCTATGAATGTTTGGGTGGTTTTAGTTAAAACACACTTTTTTTCATCTGTGTGATTTTGACAAAGATCAGATCACATTTGATGGTGATTTTATGCAGAAAAGTGAGAAATTCCACAAGGTTCAGATACTTTTTCATACCACTGTACGTTGTTATTAATTTAATCTAAATATATGTTTATTAATCTTTATCTTGAATTTTTCATCTATTATTTTTTACACATTGTTTTACTTTATTTAATATTTCTGTGCTTTTTCTTTAATTGTCGAGAAAGACTTTTGAGAAAATAAAATATACGACGGATGATATAGTAATTAATAAAAAATATTTTTGATGCATTTCCTTTTCATAATTTTATTGATTAAAAATCAAACAGTACATTTTTGCAAATAGATCCCTTTTTGCCCATGACACACTAATTTTGTTGATACCCAACGGTATGTCTGAATGTTGACAATTTATCTGATTAGTTTTATTCGCCATGGCATTAGTACTTCCTTGCTGATACTGTCACATGGCAGCACACTACTGGTACACTTAACTCTATTGAGGAGGACAAGGGTTAGATGAGGACATCATTATTCCTATCTTGCATGTAAATGCTACAGATGTTCATTCCCAAAAATGTACACTTCAATTTGCAGTCAACTCATTTACAACCATTGACGACAATAAACGTCTAATCCATTTTAACTGTTAACAGTTGAAATGGATTGGACAACTATTGCTGTCGCTGCAGCCAACGTGTTATGAGTCATGACAACTCTTTGAATGAAAGTGAAGCAAGGGCGTAGGTTTGCATAGGGACGGTAGGGACATAACACTACCAACTTTTCATGATGCTCAAATTGTCCCCACAAAATTTTAAGCAACCTTATTTGCATTATACAATGAGTTCAGCTGTAAAGGTAATTTAGATTGTTTTCCCATGTGTTTTTAGGATAGAATTAACCCAACCATTATTAAGCGAATTACTTTCAGAATGTTCAGACTTAGATTTACCCCTTGTCACATAGGCTACGTTCATACTACAGGTCTTAATGCACGAATCCGATTTTTTCGTGTTTTTCCGACTCGAGTGAGGCATTAACTTGACGGTCTGAACGTGACAAGTCGCATAGAACGGGACCATTTCAAATCCGATCTGGGTCACTTTCGTATGTGGTCTAAATCCGATCTGGGCCACATTTTTCCAGACTGTCGCGGCGGTCTGTACTGTCCAGTCCCGCAAATCGGATTTCATGCAGCAATTACGTCATCAAATAGCGAGAGAGTCGTTACCATAGCGATGCACCTGTGCGTTATTAGCGCCTAGCTTGCAGTGAACACGGCTTTCGGTGAAGGGCTGGGCTTCACAACAGTCATAAAAAATAAAAATGGGTTGAGGATAAGCCTGAGAATGGTCAGTTTTCTCTGTTACAAGTGAGCAATATTTCAACATTGCTTACACGGCCGAGAGAGAGTCGGGGCAAACTGCCCATATGTGTGTGACATGCACGGACAGTGCGTGCATGCTATCGATCCATATAAACTTTGAATATAAGCCTAAACAGGGATTATTTATGTCTGTTATTTGTGTCCTCCTTTTGAAAAGCAAAACATGATATCCCTGGAATGACGGATGACGTGTGTCATTTGTTTTGATGCTTCTGCGCATGCGGGTCTTCTTGCTTAGCGCGTGTCGGACTGCGAATTAGTGCGCATGCGTAATACTTGAACGGTCTCAATGGATAAAAGCAGTCTGAACGGGCACGCCAAAAAAACGGATATGACAAAAAATCGGATTCGTGCATTAAGACCTGTAGTATGAACGTAGCCTTAGTAGTGCCGGTCCATTTTTTTCCCCCTCAAACACACGTTTGATTGGCTGATGACTAGAACCCCCACATTCACACAATCCCGACAGAAATGCATGTCAATATGCCGCCTCCTCCGCCCTCATTGAAGAGGAGGGATATTAGCTTTTTTTTTTTTTTTTCGGCCAGCAGCAGCAGCAGCCACTGTAAGTATTGTAAAAATATGTCAATGTTGTGGAGTTGGGGAACGCACCACTATTTTTGCTACTGAAAGTCCAACCTGCATCAGAGTTAGCATAACATTAAACTGTGTGAACTTTTTAACCTGTAAAACTCGAGTAGAAATCTGCTTAGAAAGGTGTCTTCCTGCATGTTTTCTTCTGTCAACTTTATTCAACTGTGCATTTTGTGCATTTATTCTATAAATTAAAATGTATTTATTTTCTAAATCATTTAAAATATATATATTTATATTTGCAGCGTATATACATATTTTAACGCCCCGCCCCCCACCCCAAAAAAAAAAAAACACAAAAACACAACCACTGTAAATTTCCTTTATATGAAGCAAGCATTTTGAAAAATGACTAATTTTAACTGTATTCATTTTTATGTATTAACCAGCTATTTTTGAGAAATGTACCCAATCTGTTTGGTCTTTTTAATGTCCCGTCCCCAGCAAAAAATGTACATGCAGGTTATGCAGTAATAGCGTCCCTATCAATGTTGAGACCAAACCTACTTCCTTGAAGTGAAGATAAATCTTTAAATGAACTTACAATCTGGCTTCTGGTTGTGGTAAATCACTGAATTCCGTGTTGCCGTTGGACTGAAATTGAACTGGAGAATCCTCGTCACTTTTGTTCCTGACTGGAGTTTTTTGGAAAGAGCCAGCCAGGCCTGCTTCAGCCGGCCACTGAAAACAGGAGCAGCGAGTCCGCACTTCTTTATAGATGGTGTTGAGCCACAGGGTGGACAGCCACGGACAGCCGAGAAGGTTCTTGAAGGCAACGCGGAACTCCGCACTCCGGCAGTAGATGATGGGATTAAGGCCAGAGTTCACGTAACCCAACCAGTTTAAGAGTCTGAAGATCCTTTCCGATGGAACGCTTCGGTCAAAAGCGTTGATGATGTTGGCCACAAAGAACGGCAGCCAGCAGACTGTAAAAGTCCCCATGATGATACCCAAGGTTTTTAGGGCCTTTTGTTCTTTAACAAGTAATAAACGTGACGGTCTTCGCTTGACGCCCTTCTTCCCAATACCGCTACTGCCTTGGCTAATGCACACAGACTGGAGGGCCCCATTGTTGACATCGGAACCATATTGCATTTCCAGTGTTGAGCACTCGTGTTTGAAACGCATTCTACTTTTATCAATGAGCTGCACTTGCCGTCTTGCTATTAGGAAGACCTTTGCGTATACAAAGATCATGATAAAGAGAGGAATGTAGAAAGACACAATGGAAGATACGATGGCATAGGCCCAGTTAGTGACAAAGTCACAACAAGCTGGGTCATCGTAGCACATCCTGGCTTCGTATTCATTGTCTGCACGCCAGTAGCCTTTCATGATTGGTACAAAAGAGATTAAAGCTGAAACGATCCACACCAAACAAACGATCGCCCTGGCACGCCATTTACACAGTAAAACTTGGTGTCGGAGCGGCCTCGTAATGGCTATGTAACGGTCCACCGCTATCACGCAGAGTGTCTCTATGCTGGCCGTCACGCATAAAACATCCACTGAAGTCCAGAAATCACAAGATGTTTCGTCGAGCTGCCAGTTGCCTGTCAGGACAATGGTGGCCCCCAGGGGCACTACAAGGACACCCATGATGAGGTCAGCGCACGCTAGAGACATGATGAAGATGTTTGTCGTGGTCTGAAGCTGGGAAGTTGAAGCTATGGCGATGATCACCAGCAAGTTTCCCACCACGATGATGACAATGATAGCCACTAGTATGAGGAGGATCCAGGATCCTGCTGCAGGGTGGTAGGGGAGCGTGTCGTTCCTTAAAGCAGATGCTGATGTGCTCAGGTTGCCGTCCATTGTTCAACACCTCACCTCAGTCACTAGAAGGTTTGGACATCAACATTTTTTTCTAAAGTCATAAAAATAATATAAACTGCAGCAAAAAAAAAGCAGAGGTTCTTACATTTCTTGCCTCAGGAGATTTGTTTAGCCACGCTCAAACTTCAGCCCGGGCTTCCCATGCTTCCACAACTGAAGACGTCTTAATAGAGTCAACATGTTCTCCTTAAAATATACATTTCCTTCCGTGCTGGAACAATAAAAGTTCACGGAGTTGCCAAAAGGCCAAACATTGATTAGAAAAATATTTTTAAAAGCCAGCCTTGCCTAGCAGGAGCTCAAAATAATCTCAACAGACTGCGGCACAACTGCTGTAGTTTGATCAAGATACAAGACATCTGAACTGTAGCAAAAAGTGCACGAATGCATCAGCGTGAGAGCCCACCTTTTTCGTCTGCTCTCTTTCTCTCCCTCCCTCGCTCTTTTTCTCTCAGCTGTCTATGGCTGTGTTGGCCAAGGGGAGGAGTTGAAGGGTGTGAGCGCTGTCCGGTGTGCAGAAACCAAACAAGCATTAGGAGCTTCACTCAATCATGAAGATATTGTTCAAGCTGTTTAAAGTAACAACACTAATTTCAAGGTTTTTCATGACTTTAATTTTGCTTGCAAATATACAAATATATTGTTATGAAAATAAACAAATCGTCATTTGTGCTTCTCTCTAAAAATAAAGTAGTAGTACAGTATACAGTCCCTGACAAAAGTCTTGTTGCTTATCCATTTTGTAGAAACAATTGCTAATAACCTGACTTTTAATTATTCAATTGGTTCCAGAAATGGCTCATATCAAAGCTAAGACCCTCCCAAATATTGTTGAATGTACAAAAATATATTTGTTTCACTGAAGAAAGATGTATCATTTAAAGTGATCCTCTGATTTAAATACATGTAGGCTCTAATAAACCACAATTGTTCTCTTGTACTAAAAATATGTTGTTAGAAACACATAAAATGTTAAATCAATGGCAATATTTTATAATATTTAGTCCATATTTTGACCGTTAGTTGGCGCCATGGTTTGCGGGCTCGCAGTGATGACGTAATTGGTATCTTTCCGAGTGTGTAGCGTGTTCAACAATTGCTTCTTGCTGCCTAAACTCGCGAAGTAAAATGCCACGATGTGCTGCTTTTGGGTGCAATTTCCAGTCAAATGGAAAAAAGGGGAGTGAAGTGAGTGGTCAAGGTGGAATTATTATTTTTAGTGAATAAATGTGCATAAGTGGAAGCTTCTCCCCCTTTTTGGTCCCTGTATGCATGTATCCTACCCACCACGCGTTACCTCTGGCGCCCGAACATTTTTCCTGGATCCTCAGTCAAGTAAGGGTCCCATCGCGTCTGCAATAATGGTTTTGGATCTGTCCATTTATTTTTATTCGTCGGTCCCACAGCGGCTTTTCGGATCAGTCTATTTTGTGGAATCGACGGCCTAATCGCGGCTGCGATATTGCCATGGGATCGGTCTAATTCCTGGATCTTCGAGTGCGTAAAAAACGCGGATTTGGATTAGTATTGCTATCTTTTTTGTTGACTATTCTTCGTGGGAGTTTTCCCCAAATCATACGAAATAATTAAAGCACTATGGCACGCTACAGTGACGACAGTGACTCTGACGTGGACCTTACAACAGTGTTGGAGTTCGTCAGGGAATGCGTGTTTGCGTACTGCTGAGCTCCCGAGTGAAGAGTGGTCAAGGTGGAAATATTATTTTTTGTGAATAAATGTGCATAAGTGGAAGCTTCTCCCCTTTCTGGTACTTTTATACACGTATCCTAGCTTCCACGCGTTACAATGTACAAGACGTGGATTACACAAGGTGTGCTCTTTGGCCTGTACTGTATGTAAAGCACACGACAGCTCTGGATGCTAACAATCTACATAATTATATTGGGAAAACATTTGAAAATGCAATATGCTTACCTTGAATATCTGCTAATAAAACCGGAGTTCCCGAATCCCAACAGCATGCACTCTCGCTCCCAACCGGAGTTACCAACAGGACTCTCGCATCACTGGTTTTGCCCAACTTTTGTCTTATCAGGTATTTGCTGCACGTATTTTTCCCTGAAACTCGTCTTGTGAACGACCGACAGTGCTGTCCTGCTCTTCACTTTTCAGATCTGGTTCAAATAGGAAGGTAGAACTGACAACATGTTGGGAAAGCTAACGAGTGACAAGCTGGAATTTCGGCATTCGGGGCCAGTGACGTCACGCACTGCGACGTAACAAGAATGGCGACCTATCACTTAAAATAATTTTACAAACTTTATTAAAACAAAAACATTAAGAGGGGTTTTAATATCAAATTATTATAACTCAGACTAACATTTATGTTTTAAGAGTTACTTGTCTTAAAAAGAGAGGATCCCTTTAATGAAGACATAAAGGTCCAATTTTGGCAAGACAAAAGTTTGTCGCCTATAGAAAGTAGTGTGAAAATTGAACAAAAATGTACTTCAAATACAAAAATATGTTACATAACATAAGCGAATTAAGTAGTGGTGCTGTGAGATCCAAATTTAATATTTGTATGACTTCCATGGGGTTCGGCAAGGATTCATACAATTTATTAGTCATCAGGAACATCAAAGAAAGCAGTCTCGCATGCCTCCCAGAGTTAATCAACATTCTTGGGTTTCGTCTTCCATGCTTCCTCTCTCATCCTACTCCAGGCATGCTCAATGACGATCATGTCTGGTGACTGTGCTCGCCAGTCATGGAGGATTTTGATCTTTGCTTTGAGGAACTTTGAGGTAGAGATTGAAGTATGCGATGGAGCACCATCCTGCTGCAGAATTTGTCCCTTTTTATGGTTAGGAATGTAAGAGGCAGCTAATATTTGTTGATATTTCAGACTATTTATGTTGCCTTCTACCCTGCAGACCTCTCAGGGTGCAAACAATTAAAAAACCATGTGGCATTTGCCAAGGCCCACAGCCTGTCAAAAGGATGGACGCTGGAAAAGTGGCAAAAGGTGGATTTTTTTTTTTTTTAGATGAATCTTCCATTGATTTGCAGGAAATCTACTGGAGCCTGCATGGATCCGAGATTCACTCAGAAAACAGTGTCGTTTGGTGGTGGCAAAATCATGCTCTGGGGTTACATCCAGTATGGGGGTGTGCAAGAGATCTGCAGGGTGGAAGGCAACATAAATAGTCTAATTTTCAGACTATAAGTCATCACTTTTTTCCTTCATTTTGAATCCTGTCTCTTACAGTCCAGTGTGGCTTATTTGTTTATTTATTTGGGTTAATAGGTAACATTTTATTTGACAGCGGCGTCATAAGACTGTCATAATTATGTCATGACACCATTATGGCCATAACTGAATGCTCATGACATGTTGTTAAGTGTCATCTGACAATTCACGTCATTAACTCCATTTATGTCCAGCTCGAATCAGCCATTACATACATTCAAAACTGAGATAATTTGCCGCATTACACAAAATGACATCTATTATAAGCATTCAGCTGCCCAGATAGTCACTCTGGACAATGTAAGTGTAGCCTCCAGCACCACAGTTAAAAACCTTGGAGTTTTATTCGACCCTGACTTATCGTTTAAAGCTCACATTAAACAAACCTGCAGAACGGCCTTCTTTCACCTGCGCAACATAGCCAAAATTAGAAATATTTTATCTAAAAGCGATGCAGAAAAATTAATTCACGCGTTCGTTATATCGAGATTGGATTACTGTAACTCCCTACTTGCAGCTTGTCCTAAAAGTTCTCTAAAAGGTCTTCAGCTTGTCCAAAACGCAGCAGCAAGACTTTTAACAGGAACCAATAGAAGAGAGCACATCACCCCTGTGCTCCAGGCCCTTCACTGGCTTCCAGTCGAGTTTAGAATTAAATTTAAAATCCTCCTTCTTACATTTAAGACCATTAATGGGTTGGGGCCATCTTATCTCACCGATGCTCTGGTTCCATACCGCCCCAACAGAACACTCCGCTCTCAGAATGCAGGTCTACTGGTAGTTCCCAGGGTTTCTAAAAGTACTGTCGGAGCTAGAGCCTTTAGCCACCAAGCCCCTGTTTTATGGAATCAGCTTCCAGCTAATATTAAAGAAGCCGAGACAGTCTGCACATTTAAGATTAGATTGAAAACGTTTCTATTCAACAAAGCTTATGGTCAGGCTAGTTGAAGTCGGAGTAGACTCAAAGTTTAGTCTAAGCTGCACTAGAAGCTATAAAGCTGGGGGAAGTACAGCCACTGAATTCTATCTCCTTTTTCTCACTCTACCTACCACTTATCTTACTTTATTTCTATTTTACAATGTTAATATCTAGTTGTCTAGTCTCTTCATCACTAGTCACCCGGTGTCCCATTTCCCCCCTCCCCACTGAGGAGGGGCTATTTTTCAGCTGCAGCCTCCTGACTTTCCGGACCCCACGCCGGATGGACGTCCTCGTTGCTACCCCCGTCTCATCTGGCTAGATGGACCACTTCTTGTTCCTTTACTCCACTGCATCTTTACGGACTGTAACTTTGCCTGCTAATTCCTATTAGCGGTCCTGGGGCTTCCTGTCTATCCGTCCTGGGAGTGGATCTCTCCAGACTGTGGTACTCCCCAAGGTTTCTCATTTTCCTCCCGAAGACTCTGGAGTTTTTGGAGTTTTTCCTTGCCGAAATGGAGCGTCTAAGGATGGGGGAAACCCAGGACTTGAATTTATTTATTCATCTTTGTTGCTTCATTTGCTGTTTCTGATTGTGTATCATATTGCCTCTGCAAAGCCCTTTGAGACAACGTTGTTGTGATCCAGAGCTATACAAATAAAATTGAATTGAATTGAATTGAATTCATTAATTATCATGACAGTGTCATGTCATAATTATGATTGTCTAATGATAGTCTTATGGTGCCACTGTCAAATAAAATAACTAGCAATTGATGAAACAACTGGAACAGTAACTGACGAAATAATTAGCACAGAACGTAAATTTTGATTGCTATCTACATCTGTAATGCTGCAATGCATGCTAGAAGGCATGTTGGACAACAACAGTGTTGACAGCAAGTGGCAGCAGAGGTTGACTGTCTCCCCCAATGGAGCAGTGATGGCCAAATAAAGCTTCTTGAAGTAATGAAGCTTTGCAGCCAAATGGTTCAAAGCTTCATGGTGGTTCATTTGGTCTAATGACATTCGTATGATCCCACTGTCAAATAAAGTTTTACCGGTTAAAGTGAGGAGGACACCTGCGGGGTATAGTCCACTGTGGCTTATCTATGAAAAAAAATGTCGTTTTTGTGTCAAATTTGGTGGGTGGCGGTTCATAGTCAGATGCGCCTTATAGTGTGAAAGTTACGGGACTGTATATTTTAATTGTGTGTCCCCCAATATTTCCTTCAACATTGTTCATTTGTAATACTTTTGCCAGCTAAAGAAAATGTGATGACACATTTTGGGGGAGAATTTAGGAAGAAAAATCAGACAAAACTGTAAATTCTATTTTTTTCCCAAAAAGGACAAGCTTTTTGATAATTTGTATGTCTCACTCTTCTATAACAGAATTGCTATGGAAAATGGGGCAATCCAGTTGCTAAAATTTGACACATTGCCAATGAATGTTTGCTCCAAACCAGTGTTGGTTTTGACAGCCCTTTTAATTTTCGTCTTCATCTTCGTCTTTTGGACGATAATACAGTACTTATTAGTCTTTGTCATATTTTAGTCATCTCAAAATGTGTTTGTCTTAGTCTAGTTTCTATTGATGAAGACTCAAGACTAATTTCGTGTAGTTTTAGTCGATGTATACTAAAAAAATTTTCGTTTGTCAAATTAAAAATGTTTGCTCCAGAAATAAATAAATAAAGGTTACCAACTATTTCGAATGAACATTGACGGACGAGCACATACTGTAGCATCTACAAGGACAACGCCAACTTGGTGATAATAAACACTAATCAGGAAAACAGTACATTATTTTCAATTAATTATACCCACCTGGACGCTACGCACTTAATGTAAAAAAGGTTGTCCGAGAGTTTAAGAGGACGCTTTCCGTTAGCATTAGCCTAATGCTAACATGAACGCAAATTCTATGCTAACGCTTCGAGTTACTTATATTTGGTGTGTGGTGATCACTCAGCACAGACCTTTAAAGGCTAAAGCAACATTGCATTTTCTCTCTGGCCAATATATGAAACAAATCTTACTATGTGTGCCTGGAGAGTAAAGAGGACACTACACTTGTGAGTGGGTGGGGTGCCACAGCACATCACATGAATGACACAACCAGACACTGTTACGATGCAGGCCAACCACAAATCAAATGTCACACATTGTTAACTTGTGGCGGAAACTATGGCGCATTTTCGTCTTGTTTTCGTCTCATCAGATAAAAACTGACATTAGGCTCTTAATGTTTTAGTCTCCCAAAACAAGATTTTAGCTCGTTATTGTCTCGTCAACATCATGAAAATAGTGTTCGTTGACAAAATATTTTTGTTATCGTCAAAGTTGACGAAAACAACACTGCTCCAAACTTAAATCCAGTTGTTGACAATAATGCATAAATAAGATGTTATTTATTGATAATATAGTGAAAATAAGAGTTGCTGTGCATAAATACTTAGCCGCTACAATTTAAATTGTGTGCCGCTAATTTTTTTGTTTGGGTCATTGTACTCCGAGTAAAAAAGCCAGAGCCCTTTGCTACTCGATATTGTTATAACAGTAAACAACATTTGAAAACACTCACAAATCTGCTTGGTAGATGTAAAGTTTTGTGAACAGATGGCAAGCTTAATGTTCGATTTCACAGAGGATTGGTGAAATTAAATGGAGGGAATAAAATCCACCCTGATGGTTCCACTCTGTTAGGTTGACCAACAGAGTGGAAATTCTATTCCAGGATGTAAATTCTATTACAGAATGTAAATTCTATTACATAAAGAATGCTGATGTTTATCTGTTACAGTACAGTATATTGACATCTAATCTACTTGTATAATTTACTTAAATAGATGCACCACTGCAGAGCACACACGTGCATACAAATGTGCATTTCTGCAGCATTTTGAAGTGCTTAACATGTATGTCACATGCTTTCCCTGCGGCTTCTTCTGCTGCATCTTTTTATGAGGTTCATAAAATATGTTCTTTTGACTTTAATAAAGTTACTGTGGGAAGTCACTGTGTCAATGCAGGAAAATCTTTCTACTGGGGTAGTAAAGCATTTATTTAATGTAACTGAATACACAAATAAGATGTTAGTAATGTTTTAACTAGCACTTACATAATTTTTTAATGAGGAAAATCAAACATTAGGAATGCAGCTGTATAAGGATGCAGATTCACAGGATAAGTACTTAAAACAATATACAGTGGTACCTCTACATAAGAAGTTCATTTGTTCCAGGATCTTGTAAGTTGATATGGTCGTATGTCGAGCGGGATTTTTTCATAAGAATACATTATAATTCCATTAATTTGTTCCACAGCCCGAAAACCACACACTAAATCCTTAATAATTACTGCTGGTACTATTACAAATGGCAATTACACAAAGCAAAACAAATAAATTATAAATACAGGTCGGAATAATAATGTAATAATAATAATAATTCCTGTAATAATTAGGGCTGTCAAAATTATCGCGTTAACGGGTGGTAATTCTTTTAAGTAATCACGTTAAAATATTTGACGCAATTAATGCACATGTCCCGCTCAGACAGATTTAAATGACAGTAGAGTGAAATGCCCACTTGTTAATTGTGTTTTATGGAGTTTTGCCGTCCTCTGCTGGCGCTTGGGTGCAACTGATTTTATAGGCTTCAGCACCCATGAGCATTGTGTAAGTAATTATTGACATCAACAATGGCGGGCTACTAGTTTATTTTTTAATTGAAAATTTTACAAATTTTATTAAAACGAAAACATTAAGAGGGGTTTTAATATAAAATTTCTATAATTTGTACTAACATTTATCTTTTAAGAACTACAAGTCTTTCTATCCATGGATTGCTTTAACAGAATGTTAATAATGTTAATGCCATCTTGTTGATTTATTGTTATAATAAACAAATACAGTCCTTATGTACCGTATGTTGAATGTATATATCCATCTTGTGTCTTATCTTTCCATTCCAACTATTTATTTTATAGAATATATATATAATTTACAGAAAAATCTGGCATATTTTATAGATGGTTTGAATTGCAATTAATTGCGATTAATTACGATTCATTAATTTTTAAGCTGTAATTAACTCGATTAAAAATTTTAATCGTTTGACAGCCCATGACAGTAATAATGTAACGAATTGGGTTCTAAAGTAGCAGACGTGTTTTGCGTGCTACGTACCGCATGGCTGACCTGACAGGGTGACAAAGCTGCAGTAGAGATTTTACTCTCTTTTACACTCTTTTAATGTTTTGTTGTTGGTTCTGAAATAAAAATAATTAAAAACTGACGAAGCTGGCAATTTCTTTGGTGATTTTACCACAATAATAATTATTAACTTGTAAAGACTGGCAAAAGAAGGTCGGAGGAAGACCGTCGAGATTGTAGACATTCTACGGCCGTATTGTTGAGCCAGGTCACGGATGCACACACCACACTTATATTCTTTGATCATTTCTATCTTCATTTCAATGGTAAGTGTCACCTTTTTCCTTTTTTTTCACCACCTGCACTAACCTTTCTGGAACCGTGTTGATTTCTCTCACATAAAAATCCGTTGTGAGTCCGATTTTCGGCAAAACCACAAAGGTCGTGGCGCAGTTGGTAGCTCAAGCTGTCCTGGGACCGAAGGGTCAGCGGTTCAATTCCCGTCTACGACTGCCCAAGGCACTGAACCCTAAATTGCCCACAATGGGTTGGCAGCGCCTTGCATGGCAGCAGCACCAATGGTGTGTGAATGTGTGCGTGAACAGGTATATGTGTGCTAATGTAAAGCGCTTTGGGGATGGTAACCATGTAGATAAATGTGCTATATAATTACTAAAAAAAAAACAAAAAAAACTGGCACTGTCATAAATCATGGTATTTCGAGAATGTCAAATGGCGGGTCAAATTTTACGTCGGATGTCAAAGAGATCATATGTCGAAGCGATCGTATGTCGAGGTACCACTGTATATTTAAGTGCATGTGACACGAAAAAGCATATTTATTTCATAATACACGAGGTATTTTATGCTCCTGAATGATATGGACCGATTGGATGTGTGTGGAAGCGATCGCTATATTTATTTAGTTTTTTGAATCCCGCGCCATGAAAATGAGTGACTTCCGGCTTCGGTCTTGCATTGAGGAGGAGGGCGCTGTGACGTGTACGGTAGAAGACGTCCTCTTCACTATACAGCGTACTGTTGTGTATGAGGACGGAGGATTCCGCTGATTTTGCGGATTAATACGTTTATTTTTCGCATCACGCCAGCCAAACGGCTGCAGAAAAATCATTCTGTATGAGGGAGAGGCGTATGCGCCTTTTTGGAGTTTCAAAAGGTTCCCATTCACCGTAGATATTTACTGTGGGACCATTGGACTTACAAGGAAGTGAGTAAACATCTTGTTTTATATTATGTCAAATACGAATACAGCGATTACAAAGTAAACACTAAAAACTTTCTTTAAATAAAGGACTACTTACGTTTGATCATTGATAGGCATGTAAAAAGCTCTCCTCATGCACGTTATAGCAGCACGTTAGCTGCACAACAACTGCAGCCACCTCCTCCGGGGAACGAACTGTAAATTGCTCTCCGCCGAGCGGTTTGCCGATCCGCGAAGACAATCGACAACCCAGTAATCATGTCAAATAATACAGGCTAGTTATGTGTGATTTTCCGCTTGGAAGACTTTGAAACATCACTCAGTTCGGGTTAGCATGTCGACTAGCTGTCACGCCTTTTGGTTTGTTTACATTCTCCGAAGCCGGGGAAGGGAAATGACTTATGTCCGATTTAGGTGTCATAAAATCTCGTTCGGGATGTGCAACAGTAAAGGTGAAGTCGACAGTTTTGACCATTATGGTGTAATTTTGCCATGTTGTACTGAATAAATGCATTTTTATGATTTCATATTCCATTTAGCACAAGACTGTTATTTGTCATGACCATGCCATTTATTTAGCAGTTGGGGAAAATGCTTGGATAAAAAGAATATCCTGTAAAAAATATTGAAGTAAAGAGACAGAAACAATGACATTTTGCAGCTCTCTTTGTCGCGTTTTCCTCGTTGTGAATAGTTCCCCCTCGACGGGCTGACTGGTCCTTCTCAAGCCATTTATATAGCTATTGGGGACAAATACTTGGATCAAAAGAATATCTTGTAAAAATATTGGAGTAGAGAGACTGAAACAATGACATTTTGCGGCTCTCTTCGTCGCGTTTTCCTCGTTCTGAATAATTCCCCCTCAATGGGCTGAATAGTAAAACCAATGAGCCCAGTCTACCGCTGACGTCCTCCACCTGTTGGGGACGCTAAAGCCCTATAATGGTAGGCGTGGCTAACCGGCAGATTAAAAGACTAATTTCTCGTCATCTGCGCTTTGCTAAATTGTTGTATATGATTCTAATTCACATAATAATGCCATTTAAGAATTTTTTTCTCATGTCGTATGGTCTTTAAGATACTGAGGATGAAAGAGCAGACATCTGCCTAAGGAGACAAAATCAAAGCCTCACCATATTTTAGTAGAGTAGGCACTCATGCACCAAAATGTCATCACTCTCTCTCTTTTCATCGTCTCAGCTACCCTGCAAATTTGAGTTAAATAGGCTAATCTGTTAACAAGTTATTACAAAATTCCTTTTATGACCTCTGTGACCTTTGACCTCATCATCGCAAAATTTTACAAATTACAAACATATCCTACAAGTTTGATAAAATTCCCTTTATTCATTCTTCAGTTGAACACAAACTGATACACTGACATATGTAACTGAAAACATAACCTCAACTTCCGCAGGTTTCAGCTACTGGCGAAAGTAACAACTCTGATAACATTACGTTGTCATGTTTATTTATTAGGGCCCGAGCACTAAGCTTGTGAAGGCCCTATTGCAATGCAAAGGATTTTTTTTTCAGGGCAAATGAAAATGGCCAATTTGGAGGCCTGAACATGCACGAAACGTCGCCAAAATTTGCACATACTTTGCTTAAATTTCGATAATCTTGCGACGTTACGAAAACATGTCACAAAATCGCTCAGTGGCGCCCCCTGAAATTTTTAAAAAGGCCTCTCAATTTAGGTTTTATCAAGGTAAAGCAATGAAATTCGGTGAGTCGATACCTTGTGCAAAACTGCTCCAAAAAGTCTCTTGCACCCATATTCCCAACCCAACAGGAAATCGGATATTTTTGATCAAATGTGAAATTTTTATCGATTTACAGGGTGCACATTTAAGACCTTTTCTCCGAGGGAGTTAGTTAGATCGTCTTTAAAATTGGTGAGACTGTTCAGGAGAGATAGGAGATCTTAAGTTTTCAAAATGGTGCGATTTCATTCATACTTGTTGAGAGCCATACCATGAAAGGTCCTGTAGGGGTCATTTGCATCAACCCTACAGCGCCAACTTGTGGCAATAGAAAGGATTTTTCAAAAAGGCCTTTCCTACTAGGTTTTTTACAACATAGAGGAATGAAATTTGGGGAGTCGATACCTTGTACAAAACTGCTCCAAAAAGTCTCTTGCACCCATATTCCAAACCCAACACGAAATCGGGCATTTTGGGCCGAATGTGAAATTTTGATCGATTTATAGGGTGCACATTTGAGACCTTGGCGCCTCGGGAGTTTGTTGGAACCTCCTCAAAATTGTTGGGACTGTTCATAAGACATATGAGATCTTAATTTATCAAAATGGTGAGTTTTCATTGACGGGCCTGACCTGGGCGGGGTGCCAAAGTCGGCCATTTTATTAGCAAAACACCAAATTCAGAAAATGACTAATACTGTAACTCCAGCATACAATGTTCAAATCTTTTTCATATTTAGCATGTACGTGATGTATCCCAGCCTGAACTTGACTTCATTGAAATATTACCCATTAGGCCTGGCGCCCCCTGCTGGGAACAGTAAATGGCCTTTTTTACGAGACCGACTCCTCCTGGAAGGGAAAAAATTCTATTGACCTCAAACCTGTTTCAGGGGAGCATTAAGACATGTGGTAAGGTGCCTGATGAAAAATACTGAGGATTGTTTGAAGCAGAGGGGTCCAAACAGGAAAGTGAAACTGACCGTCCCCGTTTTGTCTCTCCACAATTTTTGAACAGTCATAACTTGGCAGACATACAACATATCTGCGCCAAACATCCCGTGCTTGGTAAGAGTCGTACCCTGAACGGTCCTGTACGGCTTATTCACATCAACGCTACAGTGCCAACTAGTGGCAACAGAAATCACTCATTTTACTTATACATGTCCAATTATTTTCAGGTTGGTCATTGTAGTTTCATAACCTTTTGTAATACTATATTTTAAGGCTCAGGTCCACACGTCTGTTGCCATGACGACGCTTAATTCGTCATTAAAAGAAGTATATTTTTTCAGGGACTTAGGCAGCTTATAAAGCTACGGAATTTGGCACACTTGGTTGAATTGGTCCAATTAGAAGATTCATCTAAGTTTTGAGTAAGGGCGTGGCTGCATAGCTCAGGAGCACCTCCTTTTTTGTAGAACTCTCTCCAATAGGGTTTTTTCTCCTAGGTGTGTTAATGTATTTCTAATCTTAAAAAAAAAAGATGCGAGTTTCGAGCATGTTAGGTTCTCATGAGAGGATTAGAGGGGGACGATCTGCCACCACCCCGACCTGCATCATGACCGAGTTGCGCCAAACTGCGATGGCCCGTTCAGTCCTGCTTGCAGGCCTAGATATTATTATTTTTAATCATCACATTTCTTAAAAATCGGTGACCTCTTTAACAACTGAAGTGAATGGCATGAAACGCACAACTCGCTGATGATGCGTGTTTACAAAGTTGCTAATGTCGTGAGTTAATGTAGTCAGAGCTCTACACTTGTTAACCTATTAAGTGTATCCGTCACCTGACAGTGTAAACAGTGTGACAGGCTTTTCCATGACAGGCCTCCGTTCATTCTCTTGACTGTCAAAAGATCAAACGAGATGAGTCAGGCACACCTTAATCAACAACTTGGTAAAATCAGGCACTGTTTAGAGTTTTGAAAGCTAAAGCATTAAACACCATTGACAGCTGAAACAACAGGCACATTCTACTTAAAGAAATGACGTGATACAAATCATCCTTTTTTTATTCTGAGAAAAAAAAATTCAGTCACTTGGTCCTGGCGTTCATTTAAGCGGATTCTGTTCAACGAATGTATTGTCTAAATTTCACCATATTAGAGAGAAGAAACCATTGTAGCTCAGGTGTCACTAACAGTGGTTTCTCTCAATGGCCGCGTGTAACTCATGCCCATGTTCTAAAAATAGCTCACCAGTGATCCAACGCTGTGATTTCCTAGAAATGTTGTAGAACGTCTTTGTCAACTATTTTTTTAGATTAACTGGCGTGGCGATTCAACACAAAATCGATTCTGCGCCAAGCTTTGCAAGCTGTCTCAACAGTTATGCTGCTTTAAATAGTAAATAAAATGGATTATTGTTCATTTCTAAATTTATTGTATATAACTGTTTGGTTCTGTAGACAGCCTGTCCAAGCATTAAGTGTAAAATAAGCACATTAACCAGTCAATTTAAATGTATCTGTGAGTACGTTACATAATATCTGACACCATCACAGAACATCAATAGCTAGGCTGGATAAAATCCAGAACCACGTCCTTATATTGAACATATAATATCCATCCATGTTGCACATAGATGTTTCATATTATATCCCTTTCTTTTTGTACATATTATTTGCACGTGCAGAAAGACACACATACTTTCCAAAAATTATATACTGTATTGGCCCGAATATAAGACAGTGTTTTTGCATTGAAATTAAACTGAAAAAGAGGGGGTCGTCTTATATTCGCGGTCCAGACATTTTACCCATTCACGACGCTAGATGACGCCGGATATCATTGAAGCGATGTTCTGTCACGACAGATCTCAGCTACTCTCAAGTTTAACCGTGTGCATTTTTTTTTATTGCAATGTTTTTCCTTATTCAGATTTGTTTCAAGACTACAGTTACAGTCAGACTTCACTTTGATGGTTAATGCAGTTATTGCAATTTTGTTATTTTATCACAATAGATTGGTTTTAGGGCTGTCAAAATGATCGCGTTAACGGGCGGTAATGAAGTTTTTTAAATTAATCACGTTAAAATATTTGACGCAATTAACGCACATGCCCGGCTCAAACAGATTAAAATGACAGCACAGTGTCATGTCCACTTGTTACTTGTGTTTTTTGGTGTTTTGTCACTCTCTGCTGGCGCTTGGGTGCGACTGATTTTACAGGTTTCAGCACCATGAGCATTGTGTAATTATTGACATCAACAATGGCGAGCTAGTAGTTTATTTTTTGATTGAAAATTTTACAAATTTTGTTAAAACGAAAACATTAAGAGGGGTTTTAATATAAAATTAAAATAAAATAAAATTTCTATAACTTGTACTAACATTTATCTTTTAAAAACTACAAATCTTTGGATCACTTTAACAGAATGTTAATGTTAATGCCATCTTGTTGATTTATTGTTATAACAAACAAATACAGTACTTATGTACAGTATGTTGAATGTAAACATTCGTCTTGTGTCTTATCTTTACATTCCAACAATAATTTACAGAAAAATATGGCATATTTTATAAATAGTTTGAAATGCGATTAATCACGATTAATTATATTTTTAAGCTGTGATTAACTCGATTAAAAAATTTCATCATTTAACAGTCCTAATTGGTTTATTTACATTTCAAAAACTAGAAGCCATTCATTTACGAATGTGATTGCACTTTAGTTTACATTAGGGCTGTCAAACGATTAAAATTTTTAATCGAGTTAATTACAGCTTAAAAATTAATTAATCGTAATTAATCGCAGTTAGTCGCAATTCAAACCATCTATAAAATATGCCATATTTTTCTGTAAATTATATATTTATTCTGTAAAATAAATTGTTGGAATGGAAAGACAAGATGGATATATACATTCAACATACGGTACATAAGGACTGTAGTGGGCATTTCATTCTACTGTCATTTAAATCTGTCTATGCTGTCCTCACTCCGAAGCGTCTACTTTTTCCAAAGCTAGACAGCTAGTGAACGCTGCCTTAATAATCAGACTTCTTCCTTTTTCATCTGATTTATTAATAAAATGGTCTCAAACCATTATCCTCTTTAGACCGTAGTGAAACTACAAAAAAAAAGTACACAAGCATTGCATTAGCAACAACGTTAGCTTAGCACGCTATACAGGTTCACTAAACATAAACAAAAAGCGTCTCATACAAAAAATATAACATTTCGCTTACTAACATAATATGTACATTCTTTACAACAACCATACTTACGGACAAATCTTGTCCAAGGATCATATAAGCAAAACATTACAACGTAGGCGTCAGCCTGAGACGTCGTGCAGCCATATTGAACTGGCAAGAAAGCAATAAACCATGTCGCAAAGCGACCACAAGAGTTCGCTGTTAGACAGCACAAAAAACCTTGCTGTAAAACTTACCAAAAGGCAGAATATTGTCTGAGCGGGACATGTGCGTTAATGGCATCAAATATTTTAACGTGATTAATTTAAAAAATTAATTACCGTGCGTTAAAGCGATAATTTTGATAGCCCTAGTTTATATATTTAAATGTTCAGATATTAAGATTTGAATGAGGCAAAATAACATCCGTTTTCTCTCGAATATATTGTTTTAATCATTTGTTTCGGATGTACTTTAATTATTTTCTGTATAAAAATTAATTTGGTGTTTGTCTTTTTTCAAATTTGAGTCTTGAAAAAGAGGGGGTCGTCTTATAATCGGGGCCGTCTTATATTCGGGCCAATACGGTAATACATTGTTTGACACGACAAGACTAGTGTTTGCAAATAGATGGATTTATACAGTGTATCACAAAAGTGAGTACACCCCTCGCATTTCTGCAGGTATTTAAGTATATCTTTTCATGGGACAACACTGGAAAAAAAATGACACTTTGACACAATGAAAAGTAGTCTGTGTGCAGCTTATATAATAGAGTTTATTTTCCCCTCAGAATAACTCCAAATACCGCCATTAATATTTAAACCCCTGGCAACAAAAGTGAGTACACCCCTTAGAAACTACGTACATCCGTAAATGTCCAAATTGAGTACTGCTTGTCATTTTCCCTCCAAAATGTCACGTGACTCGTTACAGGAGTGCAGTCAGCATTGCTGCAGAGATTGAAGAGGTGGCGGGTCAGCCTGTTAGTGTTCAAATCATACGCCGCAGTTTATATTAAAAAATCGGTGTGCATGGCTGTCACCCCAGGAGGTTTGGTCTCAACATGTTAGGGATGACACAACAGCATATCCTGCATGTACACTTTTTGCTCGGAATGGGACATTAATAAGACCAAACAAATTAGCTGAACGGGGGTCAGGGCTACATTTCTAACGAATATGAACCTAATTAATTGAAATGCTAAATCAGGGGTGCTCATTACGTTGATCGCGACGCTAGTGTGGGTAGCTCGCGGCACCCCCCCCAAAAAAGTCTTTCTTTTTATGTACATACAGTAGTTACTTATAATTATGTTGTGTTGGGTGAGCAACATTTGAGGTAATGCAGCACCCATCTCGCTCCATGCAACTTCTTGCTCACGTTTTTCTGGTTGTATAGTTTCCAGCGGAGTTCACTACATTTCTCACAATTTAATTAACGTTAATAGTATAAAAACACAAACAGAAGGACACTTTTCTCTTAACAGCTTCCTACTCAAGTTTTGCAGGTTAGCAAGTTCACAGTTTAATGTTATGCTAACTCTGATGCAGGTCAGACTTCCAGTAGCAAAATTAGTGGTGTGTTTCCAACCTCCACAATGCTGGCATCTTTTTAAATTATTAACAGTGGCTGCTGCTGGCTGAAAAAAAAACTTTCTAATACACCTCGTCTTTGAAGCGGGTGGAGGAGGCGGCAGGCATGTTGTCGACATGTATTCCTATCAGGGCTGTGCGAGTGTGATAATGCGTGTGTGTGTCAGGTGTGGGTCAAGTCATCAGCCAATCAAACGTGTGTTTGGGGGTGGGGGGGGGACCGGCGCATTCAGCAAGTGGAAAGGGGTAAATGTAAATTTGAACATAATGAAAATAATTCACTTAATAATGGTTGGGTCAATTCTTTACTTAAAACTAAGGCTGTCAAACGATTAAAATTTTTAATCGAGTTAATTTCAGCTTAAAAATTAATTAATCGTAATTAATCGCAATTAATCGCAATTCAAACCATCTATAACATATGCCATATTTTTCTGTAAATTATATATATATTCTGTAAAATAACTTGTTGGAATGGAAAGATAAGACACAAGATGGATATATACATTTAACATACGGTACATAAGGACTGTAGTGGGCATTTCACTCTACTGTCATTTAAAAAATCTACTTTTTCCAAAGCTAAACAGCTAGTGAACGACGCCTTAATAATCAGACTTCTTCCTTTTTCATCTGATTTATTAATAAAATGGCCTCAAACCATTGTCCTCTTTAGACCGTAGTGAAACTACAAAAAAAAGTACACAAGCATTGCTTTAGCAACAATGTTAGCTTAGCACGCTATACAGGTTCACTAAACATAAACAAAAAGCGTCTCATACAAAAAATATAACATTTCGCTTACGAACATAATATGTACATTCTTTACAACAACCATACTTACGGACAAATCTTGTCCAAGGATCATATAAGCACTACATTACAACGTAGGCGTCAGCCCGAGATGTCGTGCAGCCATATTGAACTGGCAAGAAAGCAATAAACCATGTCGCAAAGCGACCACAAGAGTTCGCTGTTAGACAGCACAAAAAGCCTTGCTGTAAAACTTACCAAAAGGCAGAATACTGTCTGAGCGGGACATGTGCGTTAATTGCGTCAAATATTTTAACGTGATTAATTTTTAAAAAATGAATTACCGCGCGTTAACGCGATAATTTTGACAGCCCTACTTAAAACATATGGGAAGACAATTTAAATCACATGTATAATTGAACTCATTATACAATGCATATATGGTTGCTCAATGTGTGGTGGGGACGATTTTAGCCTCCCGAAAAGTTGGTAGTGTTATGTCCCTTCCGTCCCGATGCAAACGTACGCCCTTGCCAGGAGGAAGCCTCTTCTGAAAACGGTACACAAGAAAGCTCGCCCGACTCATCAGACCATAGGACATGGTTCCAGTAATCCATGTGCTTTGTTGACATGTCTTCAGTAAACTGTGTACATTTAGGGATGTACGTAGTTTCTAAGAGGTGTACTCACTTTTGCTGCCAGGGTTTTATATATTAATGGCTATATTTCGAGTTATTTTGAGTGGAAAATAAATTAACTCTATTGAAGCTGCACACAGACTACTTTTCATTGTGTCAAAGTGTCATTTTGTCAGTGTTGTCCAATGAAAAGATATTTAAGTATATCTGCAGAAATGTGAGGGGTGTACTCACTTTTTTGATACATTGTACATACTTTAGGCAGTACTATGTAAATTAGTCTGTCAAAACTCTCTCTGAACCTGTAAAGGGAGTAAAATTGGTTCCCACATCCATATGGTCTATCAGGAGACCAAATCCTCGAGTGCAGATAATGAAAAATCATTGCACTCCTCTTGACTCTAAGCTGTAAAATAAAAATTAGAAGATGGCTATCAGTTTAGTGAAGTGGAGAAGAACATTCTGGGAAATGCCATCCATGAGACTTGAGATTTTCATCTTGTGTCTGTGCAAAGCTTCTTTTGTCACCCTGCAGTTCCTTCTTTGGGCTGCAAAATTTGGGAATGGTTTATGGATATTCTCATGACACTGAAGACACATTAAAAACTTAAATGTTTAATTAGTTTTATCTGTGATACATTTTGTAAAATGACTAATAATTAAAAGCATCTGCAGCTCTTGTCAAAAGCAACCACCTTTTACATTGGGTTGAAAAAAAAAATACATGAAAAAAAAAAAAAATTCAGTGTCAGTGCCATATGAATGATAAGTCATTGTTTCATTGTGTACAAACAAGACAGTCAAGTTGCTTAGTTGCTCTCAATTGAACACTTACTCTGGTGGAAGGCTCTGATGCTGAAGATGGTACATGTAAGTTTTGATGAAAATTGCAAGTTACACCTTTGTGTATGGGAGATTGATTGCAAGAGACTGGAAGGGATTCAGTTTACACTTTTACTGTTTTTACAACCTTTACAGACCATGTCATTGCAATACAGAAAGCAAAAGACAGCACTGAGTATCAAAAAGAAATATAAAAACTAAATTAGAAATGTCAACATTTCACAATCCGCACAACTAAACTTTAAAGTGCCTGTGACACGAAAAAGCATGTTTATTTCATAATACACGCGATATTTTATGCCCCTGAATGATATGGGCCGCTTGGATGTGTGTGGAAGCGATCGCTATTTTTATTTAGTTTTTTGAATCCCGCGCCATGAAAATGAGTGACTTCCGGCTTCGGTCTTGCATTGAGGAGGAGGGCGCTGTGACGTGTACGGTAGAAGACGTCCTCTTCACGCTACAGTGTACTGTTGTGTATGAGGACGAAGGATTCAGCTGATTTTGCGGATTAATACGTTTATTTTTCGCATCACGCCAGCCAAACGGCTGCAGAAAAATCATTCTGTATGAGGGAGAGGCGTATGCGCCTTTTTGGAGTTTCAAAAGGTTCCCATTCACCGTGGATATTTACTGTGGGACCATTGGACTTACGAGGAAGTGATTAAACATCTTGTTTTGCATTATGTCAAATACGAATACAGCGATTACAAAGTAAACACTACAAACTTCCTTTAAATAAAGGACTACTTACGTTTGATCATTGATAGGCATGTAAAAAGCTCTCCTAATGCTCATTAGCAGCAGCACGTTAGCTGCACAACAAGTCCAGCCACCCTCCTCCGGGGAACGAACTGTAAATTGCTCTCCGCCGGGCGGTTTGCCGATCCCCGAAGACAATCGACAACCGGGTCGTCATGTCAAATAATCCAGGCTAATTATGTGTGATTTTCCGCTTCGAAGACTTTGAAACATCACTTAGCATGTCGGCTAGCTGTCACGCCTTCTGGTTTGTTTACATTCTCCGAAGCCGGGGAAGGGAAATGACATATGTCCGATTTAGGTGTCATAAAATATCGTTCGGGAGGTGCGACAGTAAAGGTGAAGTCGACAGTTTTGACCATTATGGAGTAATTTTGCCATGTCGTCCTGAATAAATGCATTTTTATTATTTCATATTCCATTCAGCACAAGACTGTTATTTGTCATGACCATGCCATTTATTTAGCAATTGGGGAAAATACTTGGATAAAAAGAATATCCTGTAAAAATATTGAAGTAAAGAGACAGAAACAATGACATTTTGCCGCTCTCTTCGTCGCGTTTTCCTCGTTGTGAATAGTTCCCCCTCGACGGGCTGACTGGTCCTTCTCAAGCCATTTATATAGCTATTGGGGGAAATACTTGGATAAAAAGAATGTCCTGTAAAAATAATGGAATAGAGAGACTGAAACAATGACATTTTGCGGCTCTCTTCGTCGCGTTTTCCTCGTTCTGAATAATTCCCCCTCAATGGGCTGAATAGTAAAACCGATGAGCCCAGTCTACCGCTAACGTCATCAACCTGTTAGGGACGCTAAAGCCCTATAATGGTGGGCGTGGCTAACCGGCAGATTAAAAGACTAATTTCTCGTCATCTGTGCTTTGCTAAATTGTCGTATATAGTCGAATCATCTCAAAATATGATTCGAATTCACATAATAATGCCATTTAAGACTTTTTTTCTCGTGTCATATGCTCTTTAAATTCCTTCAGGATTATTCACCCATTCTTTCTGTACAACTTGACATTCCTCTCTGTTTGGCCACAAATTTTCAGCCACGTCACAACGGATGTCTTTTCTTGCTATACAGCGTGGAGAGAATCTTCTTGAATGCCTTACCCAGACTCTGCAGGCATCCGCTGTGATGTCACTGCGTGCTGCATTCATGGCATCCAGGAGAGTCATTGATTGTGAGGCTGACGATCATACACTTGCCATCTCCATGTGGAGAAAAAATCTTCTATGGGATTGAGGTGAGTATAGTAGTAGGAACTTCATTACCATTCTGTTGTGGGTTGCAAACCATCTCCTGATTATGTTGGCGTGGTGGAAACTCACATTGTCCCAAACTATTACAAATTTTGGCAGGTTAAGATAGATTACGTAAAATAAGTAATGAAAATGCTCAGAAATAATCACACACATGCTGACATATTCTGAGAACACGTTCATCCATTATGCTGTGAAGTAATGACGAAATGTTGTGGATAGTGACACTATTCAATAGAGACCCATGATAATCCATTGTGACCATCATGGCAGATGCAACTGATACTGTAGGAAACTGCAGAGAATTGTACAAAATCATTTGCATGGATGCACAAAAAAATCTGCAACCTGCTGAAAGGATTGAGAAACTGCTTTCTTGATGTGCACTCATGATGCGATGTTGTGAGGTTTAAACAAGTAGTTTTGAGAATTGCAGGTTTGATCTGAGAAATGTACCAAAGCAATTGAGAAAAACTAACGCAGCAGTTTAAGTAACTAGAAACTGCAATTTCTGGAAAAATTATAATGGGGCTTTGCTGTGGTACAAACAGATCTATTAGGTCACTTCCTGTTGATCTGGGGACATTTCTGGGACATTTTTGAGATAAGGTCACTTTTTGTTGATATTTTGACGTGAATGGCCGCCAATGGCATTGACTTTTGGCATTGACTGACAGTTGAACGTCAGTGAGCTGTAATGGTAAATATATGGCCAAAAATGAAAACCACACATTTTTCTGCCATTGAAAATGAATGGGAAATTTGGATGTACATTGCTGTTGAAGGGAATGGTATATTTTCTGGTATTTACCAATCGACTCTTAACACACTTAATATAATCAATCAGGGAATAGTATCATTTCTCGTATTTACTGTTTGACTGTTTGTATTACTCTGACACACTCAATATAAAATAAATAGCACTTATACCACAGTTTAAGGAAAACGATGAGAATATAGGGCATAAGAGATGCATGAGGCCTTCTTATCACGGAAGCCCAACGTGTGCATCATGCAACTGACTGAGCAAGATTGACGCTGACAAAGCAAGACATCTACAAGCCTACGTCTGCACCACCAACTCTCACAATCAGTTCTCCCGGATAATCCAGAACAAATGGCGGGACGTCCTGTCCCAACACAAGGAACACAGGAGAACACCCAATATCCAACTGATAACACGACTGATAAGACTCCAAGAGCCCCTTTGACGCTGAGGTTTCAAAATCCACAACCCTCGTTGCCCTGACAACAGTAACTCCCGAATCCACCTGTCCAATCCACAAACAGACTATAATCCTAAACAACACCCAAGCACACCCTTCTTCTGCCCACAGCCTGCCCCGCGAGAGCCTTCAAAAAGACTGAATGTTTAACTAATTGTGGTCATATTTCTCGGGAACCTTTTATTGACTTGTGATATGGTGACCCGGAATCCTCGCCTGCGTCCCTCTGTGCTGTATGATTGCTGTCGACTTAGAATACATTTTTTTAAAATGTGTTTTGAAGCCTTACAATGGGTTAAGACTAACGTGAACGCACGGAGTTTGGCCTTTTGGCCAGGTTGCCAGAGTTTCCTCGGTCCATGTCGTTGGATTTGCGCCAGCGCAGGTCCGGCGGTTCGGCTGGCATGATTCAGGCAATCTGGCTAAAAGGTCAGATTCCTTCACTGTCAATGGCATGGATGTGCATGGCTGTCAGTTGCATCAAACTACTTGTGTGCTAGTTGAATGTCAATGGGCTGTAATGGTAAGTGTATGGTCAAAAATCAAAACCATACATGTCTTTCTACCATTGAAAATGAATGGGAAATTTGGACGTATATGGCCATCAATGTCATGGATATGCATGGCTGTCAATGGCACTGACTTACATGGGCCCGAGTTGAATGTCGATGGGCTGTGATCGATCGGGTCAGATCACATCATTTTCAAAGTATCGGAATCGGCAAAAAAATATCGGACATGCCTTTTTTTAATATATATATATATATATATATTTTTTTTCAATTAAATCGTCTTCTAATTGTATTTAACGTTACAGACAAAATGTCTTACACTCATCCAGAGTCTTTAGTTTTGGCTTAAAGTAGGGCTATCAAATTTATTGCGTTCACGGCGGTAATAACATTTAAATATTTAACGCAACTAACTGATGCGCTGCACTACCCACTCACGCATTGCCGCGTTCAATCTATAATGGCACCGTTTTTCGTATACATAGAGTTAAAAGGCAACGAAAAATGAGTAGAGAGAATTTTGGCAACCTTTGAAGCCTTTTTTTAATTGGCTAAAGCCTTACAATCCCTCTCTCAACAATTAGAAATATCGTGGGAAGCAATGTGGGGAAGTAAGGTAGTAGTTGATCTTTTTCTTAACACCCACTATGTTATTTCTCAACGCAGAGAAGATATATCAATTGGTACCACTACGCACAGTCATGGTTGCACTTCCCATCATGCATTTGGGCAGAGGTTAAATGGCTACAGTATCATTTACTGAAAGCTCAACAAATACACTAGATGGCAATATTTAGTCACAATATACAAAGTCACATTCATCCTTTAAGAATTACAAGTCTTTCTATCCATGGATCCCTCTCACAGAAAGAATGTTAATAATGTAAATGCCATCTTGAGGATTTATTATCATAATAAACAAATACAGTACTTATGTACTATATGTTGAATGTATATATTCGTCCGAGTTTTATTCATTTTTTTCTTAATGCATTGCCAAAATGTATATGATCGGGAAAAATCATCGGGAATGATTGGAATTGAATCGGGAGCAAAAAAAAAAAAAAAGCAATCGGATCGGGAAATATCGGGATCGGCAGATACTCAAACGATCGGGATCGGATCGGGAGCAAAACAACATGATCGGAACAACCTTAGCTGTAATGCTAAGTTTTTGTTTAAAAAAATCACGACCACTTATGTTTTCCTGCCATTGAAAAAGAGGGGGAAATGTTTGCCATTAGAAATTAGTGGAATGCCGTACATAGCCGTCAATGGCATTCCCATTAGAAATGACTGGGCAAGTTTTTGGTGAATTTTGAGTGAACCGTAAATTTTTGCCCTGCGAAGCCCCATATAAATATGACTTCATGAGTGTTGGCAGTGACCTCAGTTGACTCTCATTCTGACCTTGCTATTGCTCCAAATAGGAATCAAACCCATGCCACTAACATGGGAGCTGAGCGCGGAGAAACTGAGCTAAAGGCTTGTGCTGCCAGCTTGTTTGCCAGCGCGCTCTTTTGAAGGCATGGGAGTGAAGTTGAACAACTTTCACACAGCTTTTCATTTCATGAATACATTATGCAGTATGACCCAGATACTTTATCATGGAAGTTAATTCAACTCAGTTAATCAATTTTGCTTTATTAATTAATTCATTTGAAATCATGAGAATAAGCAGCTCGGAAGATGAACGGATACGTTTATCAAGGAAAAATGAAGCATTTCAGTTACTTTGTATGTACTGTAGTTTGACGAAAAGATTCTTTTTTTTTGCAAGGTAGACTCTAGGTGATCTGTCATTAAGATTTAGAAGGAAAAAAAAGAAAAAGAAAAAAAAAAAGCTTCATTCATACATTTAGCCCTGGGAATGTTTCTGTCCTCTCCATGGAAATTGAAGAGACATTTTTTCATCATCTGCCATTTAAAAATAGGTTCCTGATATTTATCTTATGAGATGAAATAAAACATCAGACAAGTATAATAACGCCTGATCTGTGTCAGCCATCTGGATTTTACAAGCTTGCTTTGCAAAGCACAACACAATTCAACTGTTCTAAACCGAAGATCCCATTTTTGGAAAAGGGCCTCACATTCATTTTAACATTCCCTGACAACAGTAAGAGCGCTTTCACACAAGACCAAGAGGACCAGCATCTGGTTGGAGAACTACTTCGCAGCAACACTAACAAATTAGTTGTTGAAAAGGTTTAGCATTCACCCTGCACCAACCAAACTTTCCGAGTAGCATCACGTGGATGAAAGGCGCAGTCATGGATCGAACCCCAGGGGTTCGGTGAGTAAGCCTTAGGGGTTCAACGAAGGTTAAGACACACAAGGCTCAATTTTCATTCACTGACCAGAGTCAAAGTGTCATTTTAGACAAGGCTTGGGACTGCTTTTCCCCCCCAATTTACATGCTTTATTCTATTCTTTCAACTGCTAGTCTGCTATCTAATGGGAGGAGGAACTGGTTTGCTCAGTGGAAGGTTGACTATCAATTGGTCTGCGGAAGTATAACAGACCTGCAGGCAGCTTCGACTGCGTGCATAATGGGAAAAATAACAACTTCATTTTCCCACCATCCATCCAGTTTTTCCTATTATCCGAGGTCGGGTTGCGGGGGCATAAAGTTCAGCAAAGAAGCCCAGAATTTCCTCTTCCCAGCCACTTCATTCATCTCTTCTTGGAGGATCCCAAGGTGTTCCCAGGCCAGCCAGAGGACATCGTCTCCCCTGCGTGTCCTGCGTAGGCCCCGTAGCCTCCAGTGGGACATGCCTGGAACACCTCACCAGGGAGTCCTCCATAAGACATCCTAATCAGATGCCTAAGCCACCTAATCTGGCATCTCTCGATGCTGAGGAACAACAGCTCTACTCCGAGGCCCTCCCAGATGACGGCGCTTCTCTCCTTATCTCTAGGCTCGGACGCCATACGGAGGAAAATCACATTGTTTGATTTTTAAAGAATTTATTTGCAAATCATGGTGGAAAATAAGTGTTTGGTCAATAGCAAAAGTTCATCTCAATACTTTGTTATGTACCCTTTGTTGGCAATAATGGAGGCCAAACGTTTTCTGTAACTCTTCACAAGCTTTTCACATACTGGTATTTTGGCCCATTCCTCCATGCAGATCTCCTCTAGAGCAGTGTTGTTTTGGGGCTGTTGTTGGGCAACACGGCCTTTCAACTCCCTCCACAGATTTTCTATGGGGTCGAGATCTGGAGACTGGCTAGGCCACTCCAGGACCATGAAATGCTTCTTACGAAGCCACTCCTTTGTTGCCCTGGTTGTGTGTTTGAGATCATTGTCATTCTGAAAGACCCAACCACGTCTCATCTTCGATGCCCTTGCTGATGGAAGGAGATTTTAACTCAAAATCTCTCGATACATGGCCCCATTCATTCTTTCCTTTACACAGATCAGTCGTCCTGGTCCCTTTGCAGAAAAACAGCCCCAAAGCATGATGTTTCCACCCCTATGCTTCACAGTGGGTATAGTGTTCTTCGGATGCAATTCAGTATTCTTTCTCCTCCAAACACAAGAACCTGTGTTTCTACCAAATAGTTCTATTTTGGTTTCATCCGACCATAACACATTCTCCCAGTCCTCTTCTGGATCATCCAAATGCTTTCTAGCGAACCGCAGACGGGCCTGGACATGTACTTTCTTCAGCAGGGGGACACGTCTGGCAGTGCAGGATTTAAGTCCCTGGCGGCGCATTGTGTTACTGATAGTAGCCTTTGTTACTGTGATCCCAGCTCTCTGTAGGTCATTCACTAGGTCCCCCATGTGGTTCTGGGATTTTTGCTCACCGTTCTTGTTATCATTTTGACGCCACGGGGTGAGATCTTGCATGGAGCCCCAGATCAAGGGAGATTATCAGTTGTCTTGTATGTCTTCCATTTTGTAATAATTGCTCCTACGGTTGATTTCTTTACACCAAGCATTTTACCTATTGCAGATTCAGTCTTCCCAGCCTGGTGCAAGTCTACAATTTTGTCTCTGGTGTCCTTCGACAGCTCTTTGGTCTTGGCCATAGTGGAGTTTGGAGTGTGACTGACTGAGTGTTGTGGACAGGTGTCTTTTATACCGATAATGAGTTCAAACAGGTGCCCTTAATACAGGTAACGAGTGGAGCCTTGTTAGACCTCGTTAGAAGAAGTTAGACCTCTGACAGCCAGAAATCTTGCTTGTTTGTAGGTGACCAAATACTTATTTTCCACTGTAATTTGGAAATAAATTCTTTAAAAATCAGACAATGTGATTTTCTGGGGTTTTATTCCACATTCTGTCTCTCATGGTTGAGGTTTACCCATGTTGACAATAACAGGCCTCTCTAATCTTTTCAAGTAGAAGAACTTGCACAATTGGTGGTTGACTAAATACTTATTTGCCCCACTGTGTACATATATATATATATACATATATATATATATATATATATATATACACACATATATATATTAGGGCTGTCAAACGATTAAAATTTTTAATCGAGTTAATTACAGCTTAAAAATTAATTAATCGTAATTAATCGCAATTAATCGCAATTCAAACAATTTATAAAATATGCCGTATTTTTCTGTAAATCATTTATATTTTCTGTAAAATAAATTGTTGGAATGGAAAGATAAGACACAAGATGGATATATACATTCAACATACGGTACATAAGGACTGTAGTGGGCATTTCACTCTACTGTCATTTAAATCTGTCTATGCTGTCCTCACTCCGAAGCGTCTACTTTTTCCAAAGCTAGACAGCTAGTGAACGACGCCATAATAATCAGACTTCTTTCTTTTTCATCTGATTTATTAATAAAATGGCCTCAAAGCATTGTCCTCTTTAGACCGTCGTAAAACTACAAAAAAAAAAGTACACAAGCATTGCATTAGCAACAACGCACAGGTTGCTATACAGGTTCACAAAACATAAACAAAAAGCGTCTCATACAAAAAATATAACATTTCGCTTACTAACATAATATGTACATTATTTACAACAACCATACTTACGGACAAATCTTGTCCAAGGATCATATAAGCACAACATTACAACATAGGCGTCAGCCCGAGACGTCCTGCAGCCATATTGAACTGGCAAGACAACAATAAACCATGCCGCAAAGAGACCACAAGAGTTCGCTGTTAGACAGCACAAAAAGCTTTGCTGTAAAACTTATCAAAAGGCAGAATACTGTCTGAGCGGGACATGTGCTTTAATTGCGTCAAATATTTTAACGGGATTAATTTAAAAAATTAATTACCGCGCGTTAACGCGATAATTTTGACAGCCCTAGTGACCATAGGTGAGGGTTAGGGTTTATGTAAATCGACCGGTAAATTTTATCCCATGAAAATAGTATGTGTGTCGAGAATGCGACAATAATGTGATCATATAGACATGAAAATGAAAAATAGGAACAGTTTAAATGAGTTTTGTTTCATTTTCGAACATGAAAATCAAACACAAACGGCAAAATTATTTGTAGTGAATCTGAAATTTGAAGGAATTTGAATGGAAATTCACTAAAATATTAGCTTGCTTGCTTAGCTATATCGGTTCTGCATTGAACTTTTGAAGTGTTCATTGAATGCACATGGGAGATTAGAGGGGTTTGGTACCGTTAGCAAGGTTAAGAACCACTGGATTGGACAAATAGAAGAGAAAATACCTCCCTCCTGGGAGGGAAAGGCGCGTGGACCATCACAGCGTGGTGCTGTGACACTGCACGTAATGTAGCATAGCATAGCAAGTCGCTCCCTCCCGACTCAATGTTGAGCGAACTGGAGTATATAAACAATGCTTAGGGGAAAATTAAACCACATAAGGGAACCACGTGGTACCCCAAGTCACACAGGGATGCAATCGCTCTCACGCAAGTGACTTTTTGGACTGTCAAACTGTCGCCACTTCCAGGAGAGCGAGACTCACGAAATGGCTGCCTCGAGAGACTCCGCCTGTCTGTGCCACTTTCATTCTCACACGGTACGTTGAGTAACAGCATGCAAAACACAACTTCCACAGTAGAACCCGATCCTGTGTATCAAATGCAACTGCTTAGTACAGCACAACATTTGGCCATGGCTAATCGTCTGTCATCTTTCCATAACTGATTTTGAAAAGCGAGCACGCGTCCAAGGATGCCCTGTGTGTACCGTCACTGCCTGGAGCATCACAGCTCCAGGCTGTGACACTGCACATAAAGTAGCTAAGCAGACTGCTCCGGCTGCATCGCAAGTGAAGCAGGGTGCACTTAAAGAGGACGGAGAAACACGACCAGAGTTCGTTTGTTTGGTCCGAACTAGAGTTCGGAAGCACGTTTATATTTACAAAGCGAAGCGGACTATCTGAGAAAAAGAACTCTGGTCCGTTTAAAAACGGATCAAACAATGCTAGTGTGAAAGGGAACCTCTGACTGAAAGACTTGTAGGCTCTAATAAGCCACAATTGTTCTCTTTTACTACAATATGTTATCAGAAACACATTGATTTCAAAATCTATAATATTTAGTACATATTTTACGTACACAATGCATGCTGGGGGTGATGATGTGTTTGGCCTGGACTGGGAGAATAGCTGTGCTAGCTAGCAAGTGAAGCTAACATGGCGACTGGCATGATTTTCGTACCTGCATCCAATTCCGGCTCATCAGCAGTGTCTTTAAACCGATCCTTGGCGGCTTGCTGAGATATTGACTTGCTGCCATTTGATAGTTTGTGTATCCCTTCATTGCTAGTTGCATCATTGCCTTGTTTTTTTTTCGTTTGTCTGCCTCTCACCGCGGTCTTCTCTCTTTTTTTTTTTTTAAAATAGATCCAGACCTACTGTCACCCACCCTTTTTGTGTTTCTCTTTTCACTATCACGTGTTTTTTCTGTGTTCAATAGACCATTTTACGCAATCCCTGTGTTATTGTTGTCTGCAGTAAGCCGTGTTTTCTAATTTCGTGGTCAAGCCAGCTGCACCTTCTTTTCAGTGGTGTTTCTCTTTCAGGTTTTACTGCACAGACAGAAAACACATGTGGGATGTGATTGCTTGATAACAAAAATCATGACTCTGACGTCACGCGGAAGTATAGTCCTATGGTCTAGGCCAGTGGTTCTGAACCTAGCTAAAGGTACCGAACCCCACAAGTTTCACATGTGGATTCACTGAACCCTACGTAATTAGATAATGAAACTTTTTTTTCCAAATTCAAAACAGATATATCTAAGCTAGCCATCTTATGATTTACCAAATTTCCGTTGAAAATTCTTCTCATTTTGACAGCATGTTTTATAAACAGGTAAAAATCTGAGTCCACGCTGCCACTGGTCAGTTGTATTCCCTCATAACAAGTGTGAGTCAACCTTCCACTGAGCAAACCAGTTCCTCCTCCCATCAGATTGAGGACTAGCAGTTAAAAGAAAAGGAATAAGCCTGTAAATTTGAGAGCAAACCAGTCCAAAACCTGGTCTAAAAAAGCCACCTAGCCTAGATTTAATTAGCATACGAAAATAAGGCTCTGCATTTCTTTGCCTTCGCCGAACCCCTTAGACTTACTCACCGAACCCCTGGGGTTCGATGGAACCCAGACTAAGAACCACTGGTCTAGTCACTAATCTGTTGCACGGGAAACGTGAGTTCGAATCCCACTGTAGACCTTCCTTTAATGGCTTTTGGTGTTCGTTTTGTGAAATTTGAAAAAATAACGAGTGACACTGTGGAAATAAAGCAACGCTGTCCACTGACGTCACCGCATTGCGTCATCAGCAACAATAGCGACCAACTAATTTTTCAAATTTTATAAAAACGAAAACATGAAGAGGGGTTTGAATATGAAATTATTGTAACTTATACTAACATTTATCTTTTAAGAAGTACTTTCTGTCTGTGGCTCCCTTGAATGCACCCTAACACTCTAAGGGAGTAAATGGTGGCATTGGATAAATGTATTCTTTTTTTTGTTTGTTTGTTTGTTTGTTTTTCATCACATGATATCCTGCCCACCTGAGAAGTTACAAGCACAGACTTGGCTGACAACTAAAGAGTGAGCTTGGCAGTGGTTGATCAATTTGACAATGATGTTACATTGACCACTTGGTTAGGATTCCCCAGAGCACACTATTCTTTCTGTATATTAGATGTTTACAAATTCCTCCCGTGAGTGTGTCTAGAGATACCAGAAGACAGGAAACAGTCCATTAAAGAGTGGAAGTTGGTCATGGATGAATGCAGAGGGAAGCCAATGGTTTCAAGCATTTACTCAAAAAAGACGCTCTATTTGTGCTAGAACACTCTGTGCATTGAAGGAATGTGAAAAGAATAAACTCAGTTCTTGAAATGCTCTTCTACGCAAACCACAGATCACGACGTGACTTACTATGTTTAACTCATTTAATAGACCACCTACACTAAGAAAAAAAGGTGCAAGGAGGTGCATGGTGCATAAACTACTACACAACATGAATGATTTTGGTAATTACCACTGCTGTTAATTTTAATCTTATCTTTACATCAGGTGGTGGTCTATCGAATTATAATACAACAGCCCCAAATCATGATGCTCCCTCCTCCATGCTTCACAGTGGGGAAGAGGTGTTGATGTTGGTGAGCTGTTCCAGTTTTCCTCCACGCATGACGTTGCGTGTTACTACCAAACAATTCAACTTTGGTTCCATCGGTCCACAAAATACTTTGCCAAAACTTTTGTGGAGTGTCCAAGTGCCTTTTTGCGAACATCAATGTTTTTTTTAGACACCGGTGGCTTCCTCCGTGGAGTCCTCCCATGAACACCATTCTTGGCCATAGTTTAACATATAGTTATTGTGTGCACATAGATATTGGACTGTGCCAGTGATTTCAAGTCTGTAGCAGAAAGTCTGGGGTTCTTTTTTACCTTTCAGAGTATTCTGCGCTGAATTCTTGGCGTCATCTTTAGTGGACAGCCACTCCTTGGGAGAGAAGCAACAGTGCCAAACTCTCTCCATTTGTAGACAACTTCCCTGACTGTCAACTGATGAACATCCAGACTTTTAGAGATGGTTTTGTATCCTTTCCCAGCTTTATACAAATCAACAATCCTTGATCGCAGGTCTTCAGATAGCTCTATTGACCGAGCCATGATGCACGTCAGACAATGCTTCTCATCAAGACAATTCTTACCAGGTGTGTGTGTTTTATAGTGGGCAGGGCAGCTTTGAACCACTTATCAGTGATCGGGCACACACCTGACTTAAATTGTTTGGTAAAAATTGGTTTCACTTGCTCTTTAAAGAGCATACGACATGAGAAAAAAAGTCTTAAATAGCATTATTATGTGAATTAGAATCACGTTTTGAGACGATTCGACTATATACAACAATGTAGCAAAGCGCAGATGATGAGAAATTAGTCTTTTAATCTCCCGGTTAGCCACGCCTACCATTATAGGGCTCTAGCGTGCCCAACAGGTGGATGACGTCAGCGGGAGAATGGGCTCATCGGTTTTACTATTCAGTCCATTGAGGGGGAATTATTCAGAACTAGGAAAACGCAACGAAGAGAGCCGCAAAATGTCATTGTTTCAGTCTCTCTACTCCAATATTTTTACAGGATATTCTTTTTATCCAAGTATTTTTCCCCAATAGCTAAATAAATGGCTTGAGAAGGACCAGTCAGCCCGTCGAGGGGGAATTATTCACAACGAGGATAACGCGACGAAGAGAGCTGCAAAATGTCATTGTTTCTGTCTCTCGACTTCAATATTATTACAGGATATTATTTTTATCCAAGTATTTTTCCCCAATTGCTAAATAAATGGCATGGTCATGACAAACAACAGTCTTGTGCTAAATGGAATATGAAATAATAAAAATGCACTTATTCAGGACGACATGGCAAAATTACTCCATAATGGTCAAAACTGTCGACTTCACCTTTACTGTCGCACCTCTCGAACGATATTTTATGACACCTAAATCGGGCTTATGTCATTCCCCTTCCCCGGCTTCGGAGAATGTAAACAAACTAAAAGGCGTGACAGCTAGCCGACATGCTAACCCAAACCGTGTGATGTTTCAAAGTGTTCGAAGCGGAAAATCACACATAACTAGCCCGGAACTTTTGACATGACGACTGGGTTGTCAATTGTCTTCGCTGATCGGCAAACCGCCCGGCGGAGAGCAATTTACAGTTCGTTCCCCGGAGGAGGGCAGCTGCAGTTGTTGTGCAGCTAACGTGCAGCTAATGTGCATGAGGAGAGCTTTTTACATGCCTATCAATGATCAAACGTACAGTTGTGGTCAAAAGTTTACATACACTTGTGAAGAACATAATGTCATGGCTCTCTTCCATGCCGCTTTTCCTCACGAGGGTCGCGGAGGTGCTGGAGCCTATCCCAGCTAACTATGGGCAGTAGGCAGGGGACACCCTGAACTGGTTGCCAGCCAATCGCAGGGCACAGGGAGACATACAACCATTCACTCACACACTCATACCTACGGACAATTTAGAGTGTCCAATCAGCCTACCATGCATGTTTTTGGGATGTGGGAGGAAACCGGAGTTCCCGGAGGAAACCCACGCAGGCACGGGGAGAACATGCAAACTCCACACAGGAAGACCGAAGCCCGGGATTGAAACCTTGATCTCAGAACTGTGAGGCAGACGTGCTAACCACTCAGCCACCGTGCCGCCCAGCGGGGGTATGTGCGACAAGGAGCATGTCAGCCACAAAATGCAAGCCACCTCCGTATTAAAATGATCCCAGTATTTGACATAATACAAAACAAGATGTTTACTCACTTCCTCGTAAAATATGAAAACAATTAAATGTTTAGGTGGTTTTAGTTAAAGCAGACACTGTTTTCACATCTGTGTGATTTTGACAAAGATCAGATCATATTTGATGTGATTTTATGCAGAATGTGAGAAATTCCAAAAGGTTCAGATAATTTTTCATACCAGTGTATAACAAAAAAAAAAAAAAATCACTCATCACCAGTGTTGTTAATAACGGCGTTACAATATAACGGCGTTACTAACGGCGTTATTTTTTTCAGTAGTGGGTAATCTAATTAAATACTTTTCTCATCTTGGCAACGCCGTTACCGTTACTGAGGACGGAAAGGCATGCGTTACTATGCGTTACTATATTGGTCGAAAAGTCTGAGGGAGACGGACTCACCGAGACGACAGAGCAGAGCAGGAGTGCGGAGGAGGCAAGAAAGTTGTGACGCCGAGCAAACGCGATGCTAGGTAGCTCCAATAATACATGTTGTAGCCGATAGCCTACAAACTATGCCCGCATGTTATGGTAGATATGGTAGACATGGTAGATATCACATGTACAGTATATAGATATAACTAGATGCAAAATGACAGACATGGCACTAAATGCGTTAGTAGACAGCCGCCATCTTAAAGCAGTAGACTTTTTAGGACGGCTCTGTTGTAGAGAACCTTCCTAGCAAACCTAAGTAACTTTTTATCTAAAATACTTCTAAATCGGCAAAATCTTGACTTGAATCTATCTTTAAATGATGAAACAGTTTTAAAACTTTCATATGTCGAAAGTAGAGAGAAGGGAACTAATGCAATAGGCAAGGCAAGGCAAATTTATTTATATAGCACAATTCAACACAAGGCAATTCAAAGTGCTTTACATCACATGAAGACCATAAAAATCACATTTAAATCAACACAACGTAAAAACCAAGACAAATGATCGCATTTAATCACAGAATAAAAATAAATAAATAAAAATAAAACAAAAATAAAAATAAAGCAAAAACTACTACTAATAATAATCATTGAAATCAGCAATGGAGATAAGCACAAGAGGAATAGAAGGCAGGTTGTCAGGATTAGTCAGGTGAGGGTTGGAACCAGAATGCAGATTCAGCAACAGGCTTGACAGTTTGGCCAGGAGGCCGTTTATTGCAATCAGAGGCAGAATGTAGGAACAGCAACAAGAGGCAGACCAGATTACTTGAAAGCAGGCGTGGTTGGAAGTCAGTCAAGATGAGCAGGCAGGATATCACATGAAGGAGGTCTCAGGATGTGAAGCTTTGTGCTGGAACGATCAGACAGTGAAGTGATGTGAGCCTGCCACTTAAATACTCCCCTAACGATGATCAGTAGCAGCTGTGCCAAGCCGAGAGGCGGGAAAAGGCAGGTGAGTGAACCAGAGAGGCAGGGAACATGACAGGGCCCCCCCTCAACGGCCGGCACCCGACGGCCCAGGCGCCCCAGGATGGGCAGCGTGGAAGGCACGGATGAGGGCAGGGTCCACGATGAACCGGGAGGGAATCCAGGAGCGCTCCTCCGGGCCGTACCCCTCCCAATCGACCAGATACTGGAAACCCCGGCCGCGACGGCGCACCGCCAGGAGCCGCCGGACAGAATAGACCAGGCCGCCATCCACAAACCGGGCGGGGGGCGGGGGTCTGGCCGGAGGGACAAGACGACTTGCACGGGCTGGTTTCAGCTGACTGACATGAAATGTGGGATGGACTCTCATGGACTTTGGCAACTGCAGGCGCACGGAGACTGGATTAATAACTTTAGAAACCGGAAAGGGACCCACAAACCTGGGAGCAAGCTTCCTTGACTGGACCTTCAAAGGCAGATGTCGTGTGGACAGCCAGACCCGGTCACCTGTAGCGTACGTCGGTGCAGCAGACCTCTTGCGATCCGCAGCAGTCTTGTAGATGGCCGAACGACGGAGCAGAATGCGTCGAGCTCGTTCCCAGGTCCGGCGGCATCTACGGATTAAGGCGAGAGCTGATGGAACTGGAGAGTTGGTATCAAGAGCAGGGAAGAGCGAGGGCTGAAAGCCATGCACAACATGGAAGGGTGAGAAGCCTGTCGCTGATGATGGAAGAGTGTTATGTGCCACCTCAAGCCACATCAACTTCTCGCTCCACGTGGAGGGGTCCTGGGACGCCAGGCAACGAAGACCAGTCTCCAAGATTTGGTTCAGCCGCTCCGCTTGACCGTTGGACTGGGGATGGAATCCAGATGAAAGACTAACCGTAGCCCCTATCATCCTGCAGAAGGCTTTCCAGAAAGCTGAAACAAACTGTGGACCCCTATCAGAAACTACATCAGTGGGGAAGCCATGCACGCGGAATATGTTGTACATGAGTACTTGCGCCAACGCCTTGGCAGAAGGTAATTTAGGCAATGGGATGAAATGTGCCATCTTGGAAAATCTGTCTACTACTGTGAGAACAACGGTGTTGCCAGAGGATGGGGGTAAACCAGTTACGAAGTCCATACATATGTGTGACCAGGGTTTGGATGGTATTGGTAAGGGATGGAGCCCACCAGCTGGTCTGCACGAAGATGGCTTACAGGAGGCACATACTGAGCAGGCGTTGACGTATTCGGTAACGTCATTGCGCATGGCTTTCCACCAGAACCTCTGAGATATGACAAAAATTGTTTTGGTGATACCTGGATGACAAGAGGTCTTGAGAGTGTGGGCCCAGTGGATAACCTGACCGCGAAGCTCAGGCACCACATATAGCTTTTCTTTGGGGCAGTCTGAAGGGGTCTCTGTGGACTCGAGAGCGGATTTTACCTTTGCCTCGATATCCCACGACAGCACAGATAAAAAACAGGATTCAGGCACAATTGGCATTGGTTCAGAGGGGTTTTTCCTTGATTCAAATATCCTCGACAATGCGTCTGGTTTCGTGTTCTTGGAGCCTGGTCGATATGAGATATGGAATTGGAACCGATTAAAGAACAGAGACCAACGGGCCTGACGTGAATTCAAGCGTTTAGCAGTTTTGAGGTATGACAGGTTCTTGTGGTCGGTCCAGATCAAAAAGGGCTGTGAAGTGCCTTCAAGCCAGTGCCGCCATTCTTCTATGGCTAGTTTGATTGCTAATAGTTCCCTGTCACCAACATCATAATTTTTCTCAGTGTCTGACAATTTTTTGGACATGAAATAGCAGGGGTGAAGTTTACCGTCCGTGGGATTTCTCTGGGAGAGCACTGCTCCTACTCCCACGTCTGAGGCATCCACTTCCAGAATGAATTGGTGAGCAGGGTCCGGCAAGGAGAGAATGGGGGCAGAGGTGAAGCGGTTCTTGAGCAGATCAAAGGCCTTCTGGCATGGCTCTGACCACAGGAAGCGTCTATGAGTGGAAGTAAGACAATGCAGGGGTGAGGCAATAGTGCTATAATTCTTAATGAATTTCCTGTAAAAATTAGCAAAACCCAGGAATCGCTGTAGCTCTTTTAGGTTCTTTGGTACAGGCCAGTTCAGGACGGCTGAAATCTTGTCAGGATCCATCTTGACCTTACCCTCGGCGAGAATGTAACCGAGAAATGGAACGGAGGATTTATGGAAATCACATTTTTCAGCCTTGACATACAACTGGTTCCGCAGGAGTCTCTGAAGTACTGCCCGTACATGCTGCTGGTGCGATTCCTGGTCGTGGGAGAAAATCAAAATATCGTCAAGATACACGAATACATTCTTATTAAGCAGGTCACCAAGAACATTGTTTACAAGATTTTGGAATATGGCAGGTGCGTTGGTGAGTCCAAATGGCATGACAAGATATTCATAATGTCCTGAAGGGGTGTTGAAGGCCGTCTTCCACTCGTCTCCTTGCCGTATACGCACCAAATGGTACGCATTACGCAAGTCCAGTTTAGAGAAGACTTTGGCACCCTCCAATAACTCAAAGGCAGACGATATTAGTGGAAGAGGATAACGATTCTTGACCGTGATTAGATTTAGGCCTCTATAGTCAATGCATGGCCTTAATGTCTTGTCTTTCTTCTCTACAAAAAAGAAACCGGCCCCGGCCGGGGAAGACGAAGGACGTATCAGGCCTGCGGCCAGGCATTCCTTTATGTATGAGTCCATGGCCTTACGTTCAGGTGCAGACAACGAATAGAGCTTTCCTCGTGGTGGGGTGGTACCGGGCAAAAGCTCGATCGCACAATTTATGTCTCTAAATGGGGGAAGTGAAGTGGCTTTGCTTTTACTGAAGACCTCCGACAGGTCATGATAACAACTTGGAACATTGGCGAGATCAGAAGGAGGGACCAGAGTTTGAGGAAGTCGAGGAAAACACATGTCTGTACAGTCTTTTCCCCACTTTATTATATTGCCAGAGTTCCAGTCTAACTGTGGGTTGTGTTGCTTTAACCATGGTAAACCAAGGATTAGGTCATGGGGCATGTGCTCAAAAACGTGAAGGCAAAGATTCTCAGAATGGTTGTCTGTAAACGTCACACAAACCGATTGAGTTTGATGGGTGACTGATCCAAGGGGAGTGCCATCGACAGCCTTGACCGACAGGGGGCTAATCAGACGAATCAGGCAGGGTGACAGACGCCTGGCAAGATTGAAGTTGATCATGTTAGCTTCTGAACCAGAGTCAATAAAAGCTGAAACTGTAACATGACTATGGGGTGAGGACAAGGTAACTGAAGGAGTGATGTTTCCCGAATTATTAATGATAGTCTGGCTCACCTGGACAGAGGGGTTAGCTGGGTATGATGCGGCCTTGACTTGACAGTTATTGACTACATGACCACGTTGTCCACAGTAAAAACATAGTCCTTCTCTTGCTCTGCGTTGACGTTCCCCTGGGGTGAGGCGAGTACGGCCCAGCTGCATCGGCTCCTCAGGTGTTTGTTCTTGCGGACGAAGGGAGTGAGGCAAGCGCCGTTGAGGTGACGGCAGGAAGGTGTGGGGGTTGTCTTGATCGCGATGAGGATGTTGGCGTGGCAGACGTTTTCCTTCCTGGTCTCGCTCGGCAAGGCGTCGGTCGATCTGCATGGCCAGTGCAATAAGGGAGTCCAAGTCGCCCGGGATGTCGATGGCTACCATGGCAAGCTTGATGGGGTCAGACAAGGCTTGAAAAAATACATCAGACAGTGCGGATGGGTTCCAGTCACTGTCTGCTGCTAGCGTTCGGAAATCAATGGCGAAGTCGGCCACCCGGCGTTTCCCCTGTCGCAGGTTCATTAGGGCTAACGACGCTTCTCTCCCCGGTGGTTTACTTTGAAAAACTTGTTTCAAGGAGGTGGTGAAAGTCAGATATGATGAACAGACAGGCGAGTTGCGGCTCCATTCAGCAGTGGCCCAAGCTGCGGCTTTTCCCGAGAGGTGAGAAATTGCATAAGCCACCTTGGAACGCTCAGACACAAAAGCAGAGGCTTGCAATTCAAAGTGGAGCTCACATTGTGTTAGGAAGGTGCGAACGTCTCCCGTGTCACCCGAAAAGCGTTCCGGGCGGGACAGTTGTAAGTTCACTTGTGTGACAGGCGCCCCCGCTTGACCCTCGGAGAGAGAGTTGGGTTGGTCCACAGGAACAGAGGCCGGCCTGGCAGATTGGGCTGTTGGTTGAAGTTGAAGAGCGATGTTTGCGAGCTGAGAGTTCAAGTTCTGTATCATTGACGCTTGTCGATCAGTTGTCTTTTTCAGGAATTCATGGAGGGAGGAAATCTGTTCCTCCTGCTGCAGGATTCGCTGTCCCTGGACTCGGAGGGCCACGTGAAGCGGATTTGAATCTGCGGGTTCCATATTGTGGTCTGATCGTTCTGTCAGGATTAGTCAGGTGAGGGTTGGAACCAGAATGCAGATTCAGCAACAGGCTTGACAGTTTGGCCAGGAGGCCGTTTATTGCAATCAGAGGCAGAATGTAGGAACAGCAACAAGAGGCAGACCAGATTACTTGAAAGCAGGCGTGGTTGGAAGTCAGTCAAGATGAGCAGGCAGGATATCACATGAAGGAGGTCTCAGGACGTGAAGCTTTGTGCTGGAACGATCAGACAGTGAAGTGATGTGAGCCTGCCACTTAAATACTCCCCTAACGATGATCAGTAGCAGCTGTGCCAAGCCGAGAGGCGGGAAAAGGCAGGTGAGTGAACCAGAGAGGCAGGGAACATGACACATGTAGGTTGAAATATATAGACAGTTATGGATATGCAGTGCCAAACAAAAGCGTTTTTAGCCCTGATTTAAAGGAGCTAACAGTTTGAGCATACTTCAGACGTTCGGGTAACTTGTTCCAGAGGTGAGGAGCATAATAACTAAATGCTGCCTCACCCTGCTTGGTTCTTGTTCTTGGAACATGCAGAAGACCCGTTCCAGACGACCTTAGGGGTCTAGATGTCTCATAGGAATCTAACAAGTCAAGCATGTATTTTGGTCCAAGGCCATTAAGTGTTTTGTAGACGAGCAGTAGTATTTTATAGTCTATCCTTTGACTCACTGGAAGCCAGTGTAGCGATTTCAAAACCGGTGTAATGTGGTCCAGCTTCCTTGTATTTGTGAGGACTCTGGCTGCAGCATTCTGTACTAGCTGCAGCTTCCTGACTGATTTTTTATCAAGACCTGTAAATATACCGTTGCAGTAGTCCAATCTGCTGAAAATGAATGCATGCATAAGTTTTTCCATGTCTTGTTGAGTCAGAAGTCCCTTAATTCTGGTTTTATTTTTTAGGTGGTAATAAGCGGATTTAGTGACAGACTTTAGATGGCTATCAAATTTTAGGTCTGAGTCAATAATTACGCCAAGGTTTCTGACTTGATTTGTAGCTGTAAGTGACATTGTGCTAAGTTCGCTGCTTATCTTTGACCTTTCCTTTTTTGGCCCAAAAATGATCACCTCTGTCTTCTCCACATTTAACTGGAGAAAATTCTGGCACATCCATTCATTGATTTGACGATTGCATTTACTCAGGGAGACTAAGGGACTATAATCATGTGGGGACACAGAAATGTACAGTTGTGTGTCATCTGCATAGGCGTGATAGGAGATGTCATACTGTTCCATTATCTGAGCTAACGGAAGCATATAGATGTTAAATAATAATAATAATAATAATGGGAGCAATTTTAACAACTTTTAACAGTTGATTCAGGGTAAAGGGTAAATTAGGGTAAAGAATTGGGCTCGGGCCAATTGTACCAAAAACCTTTACAAAAAACTTCACATAGTGTGGCCAATGTTTTTTTTTTTTTTTGAGGGAAAAAAAAAAAAGTAATTATCACCAATTACTTTGCCAAGTAACTAATTACTCTTACATTCAGGTAATTGAGTTACTAACGCAATTACTTTTTGGGAGAAGTAATTTGTAACTATAATTAATTACTTTCTTTCAGTAAGATTAACAACACTGCTCATCACACACCAAAAAAAGTAATCAAAGGGTGTCGGTTATCGGGCCTGCTGGCTCTACCAATGAGGTGTCCCTTACGACCCTAACAGCCAGACGCTACCAAATGCTAACGACCAGAATCCACGATACGGCCAATCACATAACTGACTCCACCTTATGTATTTGATTGACTGAATAAAATTGATTCATTGTGCTGAAAAAGGATATTATGAAATAAAAAGGCCATTGTGGAAAAAGACATTATGAAAAAAATTACTCAGTGAAAATGCCTTTTATATTGTAAAATGTCATTATGCTGAAAAACGACATTATGAAATAAAAAGGCCATTGTGGAAAAAGGCAGTATGAAATTAAAAAACTAATCTGTGAAAAAAACGCTTTTTATCTTGTAAAATCTTTTTCTTAATAATATTACCTTATTTTACAATTTAAGGGCCAGATTACACAATTTGCTGTTATTTATCAAAATCACCTTTACTTCAGAATGTTTTTATTTAATTTGGACCCTTTTGGCGTTCCGTATCTAGATGCACATTTTTAGAACTCTATAAACTCATGCTAATGCCCTTTTTTTCTAAATCTGAATGGAAACATATGCTGTGTTTCCTGGGGTCTTTTCTGAGGGTTTAGTACAAAACACTTAAATCACCAATGAATGTCCGACCACACATTCTCAGGAGAACCATCTGAAGCTATTTTGGGGCTTGTTCAATATATTTCATTCTGAAAACCCACAGGCCTTTTAAGTCGCAAGCTTTTTTCTTAAATAAGTGGGAAGAACATGATTAAAGTGGCTCTTTCTTTTTACCAAAATTGATATTGCCTTGTTTTCGGCTTTGCAGGGTTTTTTCCGAACATCATGTCGTGCACTGCCACAAAAATCAGGCTCCTCAGCATCTTCCAGTAGACCTGGCATGCATCTCTAAAATTTTCCCTGCATATACCTGTATATTCTTGCCTGTAAAACAACTACAAAATGTTAATGTAAAAAAATTGGTGAAACAGAGTTTATCACTTGTAGACGTCCAATCCATTTGAACCATCCCTCCCACTTCAAACGGATTGAACGTCTATGGCCGTCAGTGGCAGCCAGTGCCAGGCAATGAGGTAATTTTGTGCCATTTAGGGTCATTTACCTGTTGATTTTCAGTTACTTCCTGTAGATTTTGGGGTATTTTATGGGTCACTTCCTGTTTATTTTGAGTTACAGAACAGGAAGTGACCTGGGAATCACCCAAATGAATAGGCAGTGACTCAAACTCAACAGGAAATGACCTGTAAATGAACAGCAAGTGACCTGTAAATGCCCCGAAAATCGGACAGAATGACTGTGAATGCTCTGGTTTCGAATTAGTGCTGCAACGATTAATCGATAAACTCGAGCATTCAATTAAAAAAAAAAAAAAAAAAATTCAAATTTAATTTTGCTGCTTCAAGTATTCGTTTAATTAAAGTGCCGTTGTAATGGTTTTGAAAGTGTTTGCATTTATTTTGATTGATTTGGGTGGCTACACGGCCCTCTAGTCTACCTCATTTCACATGGCTGAATCCATCTGCTCTCTGTTAAGACCAACATAAGCGTTTGTTTGAGCGAATGATTTTTTTTTTTTAATGCATTCCTAATTTAGTTTAAAGTTATATTTAGCCATTTTTTGTGGGAATATGCGTCTAGGCCATTTGTCAAGAGCATTGTAAAGAAGTGTGAGCATTTTATAGCATTTAAGCTAGTGGACTTTATCTATGTAAGTTAGCCAATTGTTCTTTTGTTGTACATAGATCCTCTTAGACATATTGTTCTATCAAACACAACAGTTCTTTTGGCTTAAAATACAGCAGTTTCTTTTCAAGACGAGTGCAAGAGCAGAAACTGTTTTTTCAGTCTTGTCTGTGTTTTCCGCCATTTATATATGGCGGAATACACAGACAAGCCAAAAGAACTGTTGTGTTTGATAGAACAATATGTCTATGTGCTGCCATAGCAGATTCATGGCGCACTAAGTCTCCGAACTATTTTTAATTTGTCCGTTTTACCCTGAAAACCCCCTTTTACAGACATCGTGCAACCGCTTTTGTTTCAACCTAGACATAAAAAGAAGGTAAGCAACTATATTTATTATTCGAAATGTCTGTCATTTTTTGCTTACAATAATTAATTGATGTATAATATTTAGTAAAAAAAAAAAAAAAAAAAACGACTAAAAAATTATTTTCTCGCATATTTTAAACTTTTAAACAAATTACGTCACAATGAAAAATTTGGCGTCTGTAAAAAAGTGACGGATTTCTACCTCATAACTATCGCTTAATTGTATTTTTTTTGTTGTTTTTTCGCATTTTCCCCGATATGTTAGATGATAAATAATCAATCCGAACAAAGAAAAATTGAAAAATAACGTTTAAAAGGGTAACTACAGTGAGGAGAACAAGTATTTGATACACTGCCGATTTTGCTGGTTTTCCCACTTGCAAGCCATGTAGAGGTCTGTAATTTGTATCATAAGTTCTCTTCAACTGTGAGGGACGGAATCTAATACAAAAATCCAGAAAATCACATTGTATAATTTATAAATAATAAATTTGTATTTAACTGCATGAAATAAGTATTTGATACATTACCAACTAGTAAATATTTTGGCTCTTAGTTCTTTTTTAAGAACCCCTCCTGTTTACCACTCATTACCGGAAGTAACTGCACCTGTTTGAACTTGTTACCTGTATAAAAGACACCTGTTCACATGCTCAAACTAACAAACAAACAAACTCCAACCTCTCCACAATGGCCAAGACCAAAGAGCTGTGTAAGGACATCAGGGATAAAATAATAGACCTGCACAAGGTTGGGATGGGCTACAGGAAAATAAGCAACCAGCTTGGTGAGAAGGTAACAACTGTTGGAGCGATTATTAGAAAATGGAAGAAGTTCAAGTTGACGGTCAATCTGCCTCGTTCTGGGGCTCCATGCAAGATCTCACCTCGTGGGGCATCACTGATCATGAGGAAGGTGAGGGATCAGCCCAGAACTACACGGCAGGACCTGGTCAATGACCTGAAGAGAGCTGGAACCACTGTCTCGAAGAAAACCATCGGAAACACATTACGCCGTCATGGATTAAAATCCTAAGCGCATGCAAGGTTCTGCTGCTGAAGCCAGTGCATGTCCAGACACGTCTGAAGTTTGCCACTGACCATCTGGATGATCCAGAGGAGCAATGGGAGAAGGTCATGTGGTCGGATGAGACCAAAATTGAACTTTTTGGTCTAAACTCGGCTGGTCGTGTTTGGAGGAAAAAGAAGGATGAGTGCAACCCCAAGAACACCATTCCAACCGTGAAACATGGAGGAGCAAACATCATTTTTTGGGGCTGCTTCTCTGCCAAGGGTACAGGACGACTGCACCGTATTGAGGGGAGGACGGATGGGGCTATGTATCGCCAGATCTTGGCTGACAACCTCCTTCCTTCAGTGAGAGCCCTGAAGATGGGTCCTGGCTGGGTCTTCCAGCATGACAACGACCCAAAGCACACAGCCAAGGCAACGAAAGAGTGGCTCCATAAGAAGCATCTTAAGGTCCTGGAGTGGCCTAGCCAGTCACCAGATCTGAACCCGATAGAAAATCTATGAAGGGAGCTGAAAGTCCGTGTTGCCCGGCAACAGCCCCGAAACCTGAAGGCTCTGGAGAAGATCTGCATGGAGGAGAAGGCCAAAATCCCTGCTGCAGTGTGTGCAAACCTTGTCAAGGACTACAGGAAACATTTGGTATCTGTAATAGCAAACAAAGGTTTCTGTACCAAATATTAAGTTCGATTTTTGTGATCTATCAAATACTTATTTCATGCAATTAAATGCAAATTTATTATTCAAAAATCATACAACGTGATTTTCTGGATTTTTGTATTAGATTCCGTCCTTCACAGTTGAAGAGAACTTATGATACAAATTACAGACCTCTACATGCTTTGCAAGTGGGAAACCCAGCAAAATCGGCAGTGTATCAAATACTTGTTCTCCCCACTGTATATGAAAAAGAAAATCTCAACCACTCCTTGTCGTCTGCGATTCCCATATCGCAACCCTTGTTATATCACCATGTTTCACCCTTAAAATAAAAAAAAATAAAAAAAACTGGCTGTGGCCATTCTTTGCTGTGTCTTGACACTTGGTGATACATGCTACATGGAGTTTTTGGATCGAAACAAGGTAAATACGCGATAATATCTCGTTAAAATCGTGGTGTCTTTAATTCTGCTCTCGCGTGCTCTTGCCTCCAGTTAGGGATTTACTGTTTGAATTTTTTTTTTTTTTTAAATGCCCTCCTGTTCAAAAATTTTCTTCCTCCAGAAAATTGAGATTTTAAGCTTTCCAATGATGTATCACACATGCATATCGGACAGTTTTTAAATTTGGCCAAATTGGGTGTCTCAGAGCGGAACTTCAAGTCACTTGAGTGTTTTCCACCATATACTGTGTATACATACATATATATATATATAAATATACCGTGTGAGGCTCAGCTAAGGTATTTTCATTTTTTATGTTCCTTATCCGGTTACTTGATTATTTGAACTAAATACTTCATCGATTAATCGACTACTAAAATAATCGATAGCTGCAGCCCTATTTCAAATGAACGAATGTTCCCAGTCTAAATGGATTGGGCTTCGAGCACTGTCAATGGCAGCCTCAGAGTATTATGGGGGAAGATTCTGGTAGCAACTTGTTGGTAAACATTGCAACCTTTTTAAAACGATATCTATATTCTTGGCAGGAGCATATCGATAACCTTTTGGGATACAATGTATCACGATATATCACCATTTCGATATTTTGTCACACTACTACAGAAAGTAGTGTGAAAATTGAACAAAAAATGTACTTCAAATACAAAAATATGTTACATAACATAAGCGAATTAAGTAGTGGTGCTGTGAAATCCAAATTTAATATTTTGTATGACTTCCACGGGCTTTGGCAAGGATTCATACAATTTATTGATGAAGTCATCAGGAACATCAAAGAAAGCAGTCTTGCATGCCTCCCAGAGTTCGTCAACATTCTTGAGTTTCGTCTTCCATGCTTCCTCTTTCATCCTACCCCAGACATGCTCAATGATGTTCATGTCTGGTGACTGGGCTGGCCAGTCCTGGAGGATCTTGATCTTCTTTACCTTGAGGAACTTTGAGGTAGAGATTGAAGTATGCGATGGAGCACAATCCTGCTGCAGAATTTGTCCCTTTTTGTGGTTAGGAATGTAAGAGGCAGCTAAGATTTCTTAATATTTAAGACAATTTATCTCTCAGGGTGGAGACAATTAAAAAAAAAGGTATGGCATTTGCCAAGGCCCACAGCCTGTCAAACGGATGGACGCTGGAAAAGTGGCAAAAGGCGGATTTTTCAGACGAATCTTCCATTGAATTACACCACAATCGCCAAAAATATTGCAGGAGACCTACTGGAGCCCGCATGGATCTGAGATTCACTCAAAAACAGTGAAGTTTGGTGGTTACACAATTTCCAAAATTATGGTCTGGGGTTACATCTGGTATGGGGGTGTGTGAGAGAGCTGCAGGGTGGAAGGCAACATAAATAGTCTGAAATATCAACAAATCTTAGCTGCCTCTTACATTCCCTAACCCTAACTATAAAAAGGGACACATTCTGCAGCAGGATGGTGCTCCATCGCATACTTCAATCTCTACCTCAAAGTTCCTCAAGGCAAAGAAGATCAGGATCCTCCAGGACTGGCCAGCCCAGTCACCAGAGATGAACAGGATGAAAGAGGAAGCATGGAAGATGAAACCCAAGAATGTTGATTAACTCTGGGAGGCGTGCAAGACTGCTTTCTTTGATGTTCCTGATGTCTTCATCAATAAATTGTATGAATCCTTGCCGAACCCCATGGAAGTCATACAAAATATTAAATTTGGATCTCACAGCACTACTACTTAATTCACTTATGCTATGTAACATATTTTTGTACTTGAAGTACATGTTTTGTTCAATTTTCACACTTCTTTCTGTAGGCGACAAAACTTTTGTCTTGCCAAAATTTGACCTTTATGTCTTCATTAAATGATAAATCTTTTTTCAGTGAAACAAATATATTTTTGTACATCCAACATTATTTGGGAGGGTCTTAGCTTTCATAGGAGCCATTTCTGAAACCAATTGAATAAATAAAAGTCAGGTTATTAGCAATTGTTTCTAAAAAATGAATAAGCGACAAGACTTTTGTCAGGGACTGTATTCTTGCCTGTAAAACAACTACAAAATGTTAATGTAAAAAATTGGTGAAACAGTGATGAATTGACTTCATTGTATTAACTCACTGTCTGCTGTTGACGGCGATAGACATCCAATGCACTTGAGCAGGGAGAATGGTTGGGGTTAGGGTTCATTCGCTGCCACCCTCTGAGTTTAAATGGTGAAAAAAATCATTTTAAAAGTTTCAATTTACCAGTAGTTTTGAATTGCCACATGATTGGATGGCTATCATCGTCAATAGCACTGAGAGTCAACAGGCGATTTATTCTCACCAAAAACAAATGTGACCTGGTTTGTCATGTGACACTATTATTTGTTGTCCTTCTGGCCACAAATAACAGAGGATGATCATGTTTTAAAATCAAGCCTGAAGAGGAGTGGGCAGTAGGGCACAGGGTACATGGCGCCAACGTCACAGACACACTCAAAAAGAAGAAGAAGGTCTCGATCGATAACTAAAGCCAATGCCAGCAGCATGTTGTTGGGTTGCGGTGACATTAATTGCTGTTATTACTCATAATTAGCACTTGTGATGTCACTGAATGAGTCCAACATTGAGAGGAATCTTCTCATAGTCGGCCCTGTTAAAGACAGATTATCTGGATGTAATTTATTAAGATGTGAAACAGTTACTTACCTCTATTCCTTATCAGAAAATAAACTGCCACGTGGTTGAACTTTATGCTTGCTTAATTTCTGACTTCTCATGTAGATTAGTGATCACACAAATTTGTGAGAGAAAATTTGAGTTCACATTACAAAAAAAATCTCATGTCTGTTTGAAGAGTTTGAAGAGAGATTCCTCATAAAATGTCTTCAGAATTATAACTTTATATTAAACTTGTCAAAACTCAAAAAATAAACATGCACTATTCTAACTTTTAAATAAGTGTTTTTCATTGTATATACACATTAGTTTTATGTTTTTACACATTACTGAATCCATTGTTGTATTTATTATATCAGAGAGTCTATTAAAACACTTGTGAATAAGCATTGCTTAATATATGCTGTATTGGCCCGGAAATAAGATGGCCCTGATTATAAGACGACCCCCTCTTTTTCAAGACTCAAGTTTGAAAAAAAAGACTTTTTGAACACCAAATTAATTTTTGTACAGAAAATAATTGCAGTACATTGAATATCGCTTCAATGATATCTGGCGCCATCGAGCGTCGTGAATCGGTATAATGTCTAGACCTCGAATAGACCCTACCCACTGACGTCACAAAATCACGTGATCGCTGTATTGTTCCGCCCCATTGTCCGTCATTTTGTGTCTGTATTATCAATGGTCTCAATTGATCGAGCAATTTATAATGCATTTCATGGAAGACCCCGGTGCTTTCGGATGCCGTAAAGTCACTGGATGCGTTGCATAAAAGGCGTTATGTGGAAAAGCTTCAGTTTATCCATTCGCCAGATCCATATTTGATGCCTAAATCGATGTTTTTCGACCCGCTGTCTTCGCCGTCTTTGCCTGACATCTGCTAGCTACCCTGATATTTACAACTATCTTGTCCACACAAAATCAGCCTATTCTCACGAAAGTTTGAAAAACTTTAAGAGCTTGAAGGCTTATAAATACTTCGTTGCTGGTTGGGTGAAACAGGTCCTCGTCCACGAAAATTCGGCAGGAATCTATCTTGTGCTTGGAAAGGTGAGTTACGAAATTTTCAATTCAAAATCTTTTGTTCTTGCTAACATCCACTGTCAAGTCTAATGTATTTCATGTCATTTGTCAATGGAGCTAGGGCTTTTAATGTTTATATGGTTTAGCGATAGCACTCTCACTACATACATACGTGTATGTTGTCGGCGATTAGCCTAGCAATGATCTTAATTGTGGTTGTCAGCCCAAAACCCTCTAAATATATATTAAATGCATCTTACCAGATATAAAATGACTACTACATAATCTGTGGTAATCGTTTGGAGCCCAGTTTTCTCGTCGAATTGCAGCAGCCCATCTCGCTCTCATCTCCGGGTCTCTCGGAATCCGGTAGAACTTCAAGTCTCTCCGTCTATCTTCTCTGTTATTGCAACCGACCGCCACACACGCCTTCACCATTTTGATTATTAATGTTAACGAGCAGAAAAACACGCTGTAAATAGGAGGAATGTATGTAGCCGTAACAGGTAAACACGATGTGTTGACGGACATTTGGGCGGCACCAGTCAGGAGGGCGGAGTTGTGACGTCACGTGGGTAGGGTCTATAGGCCCATAAGACGACCCCCTCTTTTTCAGTCTTATTTCAATGCAAAAAACACTGTCTTATATTCGGGCCAATACGGTACGTAACATGATATTAACTTTTAAATAGGTGTTTTCATTGTATATAAATGTTAGCATTGAGTTTTTACAAATGACTGAACCCATTGTTGTATTTATCATTTAAGAGAGTCAATTAAAACACTTGAGAAAAAGCATTGCTTAATATACACTCACCGGCCACTTTATTAGGTACACCTATCCAACTGCTCGTTAACAGTTAATTTCTAATCAGCCAATCACATGGCGGCAACTCAGTGCGTTTAGGCATGTAGACATGGTTTAAGAAAGTCTCCTGCAGTTCAAACCGAGCATCAGTATGGGAAAGAAAGGTGATTTGAGTGACTTTGAACGTGGCATGGTTTTTGGTGCCAGAAGGGCTGGTCTAAGTATTTCAGAAACTGCTGATCTACTGGGATTTTCACGCACAACCATATCTAGGGTTTACAGAGAATGGTCCGAAAACGAAAAAATATCCAGTGAGCAGCACTTCTGTGGGCGGAAATGCCTTGTTGATGCCAGAGGTCAGAGGAGAATGGCCAGACTGGTTCGAGCTGATAGAAAGGCAACAGTGACTCAAATAACCACCTGTTACAGCCAAGGTAGGCAGAAGAGAATCTCTGAATGCACAGTACGTCGAACTTTGAGGCAGATGGGCTTCAGCAGCAGAAGACCACGCCGGGTGCCACTCCTTTCAGCTACGAACAGGAAACTGAGGCTACAATTTGCACAAGCTCTTCCAAATTGGACAATAGAAGATTGGAAAAACGTTGCCTGGTCTGATGAGTCTCGATTTCTGCTGCGACATTCGGATGGTAGGGTCAGAATTTGGCGTCAACAACATGAAAGCATGGATCCATCCTGCCTTGTATGAACGGTTCAGGTTGGTGGTGGTGGTGGTGTAATGGTGTGGGGAACATTTTCTTGGCACTCTTTGGGCCCCTTGGTACCAATTGAGCATCGTTGGAACGCCACAGCCTACCTGAGTATTGTTGCTGACCATGTCCATCCCTTTATGACCACAATGTACCCAACTTCTGATGGCTACTTGCAGCAGGATAATGCGCCATGTCATAAAGCTGGAATCATCTTAGACTGGTTTCTTGAACATGACAATCAGTTCACTGTACTCAAATGGCCTCCACAGTCACCAGATCTCAATCTAATAGAGCATCTTTGGGATGTGGTGGTACGGGAGATTCGCATCATGGATGTGCAGCCGACAAATCTGCACCAACTGTGTGATACCATCATATCAGTATAGACCAAACTCTCTGAGGAATGCTTCCAGCACCTTGTTGAATCTATGCCACGAAGAATTGAGGCAGTTCTGAAGACAAAAGGGGGTCCAACCCGTTACTAGCATGGTGTACCTAATAAAGTGGCCGCTGAGTGTATATGTAACGTGATTGCACAAATTGTATGACTTTAGTCTCTCTGAGGTTGCCGTACACAGCAATATCTGTGGAGTTGATTTTTTGGTGTAAATTATTTTTGAGTTTATTGGTATTGATTTGGGTGTGGGTGTGTTTTTTTCAACACTAGCAGTGTTAAGATCGCTCTTGGCGTTGTGTCAGTTAAGTGAGTTGAACACGGACACCCCTGGCAGAGATAAATGTAGTAGCAGAGTTAATCAGCCACACCCAGTTTAAGTGCACGTGTCAGAAAGCAAAACAGTAGCAAAGACTTATGGATGAAGTGACACTATGACTGTAAGTAGCGTTGCTTGTAAATAGGTGGAGTGTGCTCGGTTGAAAAAACACATGATAGTGAGCCTGACTTCTGTGCTTTTACCTCTCACAAGCGCAACACTAGGGTACAATTGCCAGTTAGGCCCATGTTCTGCACTAGGGTCCGCCACTCATCCAGAATATTAACAACATCACATTGAATATTTAAAATTAACACTCCTATTGTAAGAAAACAAAAGGTTGTTACACATTTTGCATGTTAAAGGTTTGAATAGGAATTGCTTAACTTGTTGAAGTAGTTCATTTGGTCTTACTTAAATCATTCAGGCATTTTTAATTTAACTACATAACTTAATAGTTACTTAAAGCAGTTGTGTGATACCGCGTGAAATAAGGTTCTTGCATAAAGACCATGTTGTGAACAGTGTTGTTAATCTGTAATTAGTTACAGTTGCAAAGTACTTGTCCCAAAAAGTAATTGCGTTAGTATCTCACTTACCTCATTTGAAGAGTAATTAGTTTCTCAGCAAAGTAAGTGACATTATTTTTCAAATTCAACACGTACATTATACATTCTATAATTTAAAAATCGAACAGATTTTTTTATTCCAATAAAAATAAAAAATCGTTAGTCACACTTTTTCCTTTTTTTTTTAAATTTCACCTATATAAAAGTGTAACAGTATACAAACTTTAACTTTCAAATGCTCTGTTTTTGCTTCTCCTAAACCCAGGGGTCGCGTTAACCAAATATTTTCCGTCGTTGACCGGTTTCTTAAAACGGTGACGGAAAAAACTGAAGTCCATCCGTCATTTTGACAGGTTGCAATTCACACCCCAGACCACAGGGTGGCAAGTGAGCATATTAATTAGCTATTGTCTCTCTTGATGCATGATGTCGTTGGCCTGACTCGGAAAAATGTCAAGGTAATTGAGCTCCGAACTAAGGCTACGTTCATACTACAGGTCTTAATGCACGAATCCGATTTTTTCGTGTTTTTCAGACTCGAGTGAGGCATTAACTTGACGGTCTGAACGTGACAAGTCGCATAGAACGGGACCATTTCAAATCCGATCTGGGTCACTTTCGTATGTGGTCTAAATCCGATCTGGGCCACATTTTTCCAGACTGTTGTGGCGGTCTGTACTGTCCAGTCCCGCAAATCGGATTTATTAATGCAGCAATTACGTCATCAAAAAGCGAGAGACGGTACGGTAGCTACGGTAGCGATGCAGCAGTGCGTTATTAGCGCCTAGCTTGCCTTGCACACGGCTTTTTAGGAAGGGTCGGACTTGACAACAGTCATAAAAAAAAAAAAATTAAAATAGGTTTGAGGATAAGCCTGAGAATGATCGGTTTTCTCTCTGCTCCATATAAGCAATATTTCAACATTGCTTACACGGCCGAGAGTCGGGGCAAACTGCCCGTATGTGTGTGTGACATGCACGAACACTGCGTGCATGCTATCGATCCATATACTTTGAATATAAGGCTAAACGGGGATTATATATGCCTGTTATTTGTGTCCTCTTTTTAACAGCAACAAGCCTATGGCTACGTTCATACTACAGGTCTTAATGGTTTTTTGGCGTGCCCGTTCAGACTGCCTTTGTCCATTGAGACCATTTAAGTATTACGCATGCGCACTAATTCGCAGTCCGACATGCGCTGAGCAAGACGACCCGCATGCGCAGAAGCATCAAAACAAATGACCATACAATCACACATGCTGGCTGTCATCCGTCATTCTAGGGATATCATATTTTGCTTATTAAAAAGAGGACACAAATAACAGGCATAAATAATCCCTGTACAGGTTTATATTCAAAGTATATGGATCGATAGCATGCACGCACTGTTCGTGCATGTCACACACACATACGAGCAGTTTGCCCCGACTCTCGGCCGTGTAAGCAATGTTGAAATATTGCTTATATGGAGCAGAGAGAAAACCAATCATTCTCAGGCTTATCCTCAAACCCCTTTTTTTTTTTTTTTTTTTTTTTTTAATTACTTGTCAAGTCCGACCCTTCCTAAAAAGCCGTGTTCAAGGCAAGGTAGGCGCTAATAACGCACAGCTGATTGATGTGTGATGGCACGGTGTGGATTCTCTGTTAAGCTTGTTTGGACAGAATATTAATTAAAGATTAATGAAAACTAAATACTATTGAATATGTCATTATTAACATTTTAAAAATTTAAGTGACGGGTAAAAATAGATTATGACCGGATTTTTATGACCCTGTCAGTCAAAATGACAGACAACGAAAAAGTCTAGCGCAACCTCTGCCTCAACCTGCACTGAACCGTTACCCCCATACCAAGTACTGAACCGAGACTTGTGTTTCGTCACACCCCTAATCAGAGGTTGCGCTAGACTTTTTCGTTGTCCGTCATTTTGACTGACAGTGTCATAAAAATCCGGTCATAATCTATTTTTACCCGTCACTTACATTTTTAAAATGATAATAATGACATATTCAATAGTATTTAGTTTTCATTAATTTTTAATTAATATTCTGTCCAAACAAGCTTAACAAAAGGCAAACAGACAGCGGAGAGCACCAATCAGCGACGGGCAGACGTGCCGTTAGCAAAGAGACGAGCGCAGGACGAGGGACTTGCGCGCGGAAGTAAACATATGAGGAGAACGGAGTTTATTCAACATGGCTAGTGCGAGACAGACTGTTGTCAATGATTCGTGTCGATGTGTTTTAGCTCATTTAAAACTGAATTTACCGCGGATTGAAACATATTCTCGGCTCTCCCGTTCGCCATCCGTGTTGTTCTAGAGACGACTTTCGGCGCGCAAGAGTGACGTTGCTCGTGAAGAACACGTCACGCAAATAAACAAATCCGATTTGTCGATTGATTTTGTACCTACTCGAGAGGCTGTGTCCCAGACTTGTCTTTCAGTGTTTGAAAAATACAGGGAGAACAGTCTGGCCGTGCTAGGCAAACACTCAGTTGCCTTGACATTTTTCCGAGTAAGGCCAACGACGTAATGCATCAAGAGAGACAATAGCTAATTAATATGCTCACTCGCCGTCACCCTGTGGACTGGGCTGTGAATTGCAACCTGTCAAAATGACGGATGGACTTCAGTTTTTTCCGTCACCGTTTTAAAAAACCGGTCAACGACGGAAAATATTCGGTTAACGCGACCCCTGCCCCTAATATACAGTGAGGAAAATAAGCATTTGAACGCCCTGCGATTCTTCATGCGATGAAATAAAACTCAATCACTCGGTCATAAATACCACAGTATTTTTTTAAAACAACTGTTTTTTTTAGCTTGTGTCAAGATGCAATAAAAACACAAGAACACTGTGATTGTTGTAGGCTCCCTCACGCATTAAAAATGACACGGGATCACGATGTGTCCTTATTTTTCTTGTATGCTCAAATGGCTAAATAACTTTTGAAAACAACTCTTCTATTTGCAATACAAAAAAATTATGTGTCCTATTTCCACCTATGTAATTACATCTACTTAATATTTGATCGCAGTAATTTTTGTTTTTGTTTATTTTCTCAAACTTTGTAATACTTTTCTTCAACCAATCAGTAGGGGGAAGTAAGCTTTAACACAGGGGTCTGGAACCTATGGCTCGCGAGCCAGATATGGCTCTTGTGACGGCTGCATCTGGCTCGCAGACAAACCTTCAGTTATTAAAAAAAAAAAAAAAAAGTTTCGTTATGTAACGGGAACGGCGCTAGGACCTCGGGGGAAACCTGGCGGTCGTAAGAGCCACAGGGGAAGCGTTAAAAAGAGCAACCAGTAAGGCGTGCTCACATGTTTTCCATTGGCAAACCCAGTGATCAGGCGACATTTGGGACACTACAGACACTACAGGTGCAGCAGTGGAGAACATCTGAAGTCTGATGATGCGTGTGGCAGTCGGTTGAAATAATAGCTATGGATCTGTAGCGTGGTGCAGACAGGGATTAAATGCTTCAGTCTGTTGCCTCACATTTCATTTTGCTTTATTCTCATTTTTCTTGTACAGCTGAAACAAGAAAAAAAAACAACGTCCGTCTCGCATTGCTGCATACAGACGGCTCATTTCTTATTCGCTCTGACATAATTATGTTAATAAACAAATACAAGTTTTTGTGACAAAACATTTAACTTCTGCATTTTATACACTACTAGTATTCACTCGTCATCCGCTCGCCATTACAAACACATCTGCAGTCAGACATAAACATACTGTAATAGCCCCGAATGGGGAAATAGGAAGGAGAGGAGTCGGTGATGACCTTCCCACTTTATTGTGGCAACGATAGAAATAAACAAAATAACAGCGTTATCCGCAACATGCTAACTTCGCTCTCACGCCGTACGCTCTCTCCTCCTTGCTTGCCGGTACGTCACTACTCTGCCGTCTGATGGCCTCTTCAAGGGCCCACAAATAGTTACGGACATTACAATACTTCACGATTAACATATTTCTGAACTATTTTAACACACAGCACACATCACAATCAAAGCAATCCGCTAATATACACAGTCAAATTATACTCTTTTTCTTACCTCAAACAAGAAAAAAATACTAGTTTACTACGTCCGTCTCACATTGCTGCCAAAACGGCTGATTTCGTATTCGCTCTAAAATGCGAACATTTATTGCCCATGCACGCCATGTCGCGAACGCCTCCCCCCTGCTGGTTTAAAACCGTAAGTACAACAGTCTATCTGTGGACACAAAATATTAAAATAATTATTTTAATATTATTTAATAATTATTATTTTTATTTAATTATCATTATTTATATGTTATTAAAAATAATTCAGAGACTTATTGTACTTTAAAAGTGTTAAAATTACATAAAATGTACATATTACTTGTATTTTTAGTTTTAAACATATTGTATGGCTCTCACAGAATTACATTTAAAAATATGTGGTGTTAATGGCTCTCTCAGCCAAAAAGGTTCCCGGCCCCTGATTTAACAGGTGCTCTTTCATTAAAACTTAAAGGTGTCAAAATCAGAAAAATGGCTTCAAAACATCATAAAGGTCCTGTATAGATTCAAGATGCTATCTTCGCACATTTTAACAATTAACAGTTTAGTGTTGATTTTTGTACTTATATGCAAGCCCAATTAAAAACCTATGGATGTATATATTGGAAAAAAAAAATAACTTTCGAGCAACATATCAAATGCGTTATGATTGAGTAAAAAATGAAATACACAAAAAAATGTACATTTTCAATTTTTTGCATTTGTTCCTGTTTTGAAGCAAAACCTTATCTGTTTATACTGAACGTTCTTCCTTTGACATTTGTCCTCGCAGCTTGCCTGCTTACTGGATTCGTAAATGGATGAATTGGCTGAGTCGTGTCACATGGGAGTGGTGAAACTGTATGTGAATGTCATGACCAGAAAACTTGTTCAACGTTGTTAACATTTGAAATAAGTCATGAATAAGACTTGAAAATATTAAAAAGAAGAAAAAAAGAAAATATTGACAAAACATGAAGAAAAGGTTTGCGTGTGAGTATGTGCACTGTTTTTTGACATTTCGAAAGCATTTGGGATATAAACAAGCTGGAATAATATTATCAACGAAACAACTTAAATCTGTTTTTCCTTGCTGGTTCCCTGTTTTAATGCATAACAATACATCCATACACTGAACTTTTTTTCCCTTTAAACTCCTTGCCCTAGACTGGAGTCAACCTGTTGAAGCAATCAAATTTAAACCTTTAAAGGTACTCATCTTCAATCAATTGATCAATTAGCCAATAGTTAAAAGACATGGGAACACAAACATAAAAGTAAAACGTTCATATCAGACTGCTGTGTGTAGGTGTCATACAAGGTGAGTTACAATGTGTTAAATGCCAGAGATAAGTCTTGATTCTTGGTTAAAAGCAAAAAATTGGGCAGTTAGCATTTATTTCACGTGAATGTGTCGAATGTGCTGCTAGCCTTTAAGTCACCGTGGCGCCGCCTTATCACCACACAGAGCTTTTTACGTTGAAAATTCTTGTGAATAAAAGCTTAAATCCCTGAATTCTTTATAGATATGGACGTAAAACAGTCTTGATTCTTGGTTAAAAGCAAAAAAATTGGGCAGTTAGCATTTATTTCACGTGAATGTGTCGAATGTGCTGCTAGCCTTTAAGTCACCGTGGCGCCGCTTTATCACCACACAGAGCTTTTTACGTTGAAAATTCTTGTGAACAAATGCTTAAATCCCTGAATTCTTTATAGATATGGACGTAAAACAGTCTCGATTCTGGGTTAAAAGCAAAAAACTGGGCAGTTAGCATTTATTTTACGTAAATATTGCGAATTATGACACCAATGCCGTAGCGGTTTAATTTCTTCCATTGATTTTTTTTTTTTCACAACATTTCAAAATGCATGCATGGTACGAAAAATATAATAATTACCTTGAATCCTCGAACAAATGACTCCTGAGACAATCTTTCCTCTTTGTATGCCGTACAGCTTTAGTACTTTTTCAACCTAAATCCGGCATTGGATCGCTGCATGGGTTTGAAAATAACTGCGACCGACTCCGACCGACTTAAGCGGAGTGTGGGATGCCCCCCTACTTGAAGGCGTCGCGCAGTGTCTGAGGAATCTCTCCCATCAATATCATTATAATGTGGGTCCCACATTTTTTATGGCAAGGCACGGTGGGCGGAGCCTCCTTTTAATCTGTTATATCAATTGTGGGGGAGGTTCAGGGCTCCTTATGCTCGGATGTCCTTCTTGGGCCCCGTCAGTGGTCAACGGGCTGTTTGCGCCGGTGGGGTGTCACCTCCTCCCTTAAGGCTGGTGCTGGTTGGTAGAAACTCGGATGATCTGAGGGACCGCCCTGGGCCCCGGGGAGCTGACAGTGTCCCATCCACTACAGCTGCAGGGGGAGGGACGTGCCGCGCTCACTCCCCCCTCGCTTCCCAGGGACAGCGCCGGTCCCAGGATTAGCGATTGGGTAGCAAAGAGTAGGATCTCAATTCATCAGCACTCACAGCCGGGGGATTTTATTAATACTGGGTTCCCCATCTCATATTTCTGGCATTCCGTGGTTCCCCACTTTGCCCCATCACGTCCCTATAGACGCATCTTCCCTCCTCTTATCCTTTGGTTAGCACCCCCCCACACAAACACACACACAGAAATATTATTAGATCACAATAGCACCGCTAAATTCATGTTGCATGTGTGTTTAATGACATATTTTTCTTGTTTGTTTGTTTGTTTGTTCTTCTCCTCTTCTGTCTGTGCTTCCTTTCTCTCTATCCTTCCTAAACCCCTTCCTGTCCACTGCTTTCTCCTAATAAACAAAACAATCATGAAAAAGCACAATGCAAATACACCAAACTCTCACGTGGCACATTAAAATTGTTCTGTCTATAAAGACACTCATAATCCCATTCTCCGTGTATGAGCATCTGAACAAGACAAGAAAAGATAAATAAATCAATAAAATTAAAATAGATTATGATTTATTCTGTTAAGCACAGGGAGCCCTTGTAGGGACATTAAACTGGGGGTAATGTACTCACGCCTACGGGTCTGTGCGAGCAGACAAGCAGCAGATTTCTGTACAAATTGCCTCTTGAAACATATATAGACCAAATTCATTTCTTTTAAACATTGGTATATTTTTTAAACCTTAGATTAGGTTACCTACACAGGGCTGTATAACAAATATCAAATGTTGTCTTATTATTGGTACTCGACCAGTGGTTCTTAACCTTGCTAAAAGCACCAAACCCCACAAGTTTCACATGTGGATTCACCGAGCCCTTCGGAATTAAATAATTAAGATTTTTTTTTGTCAAATTCAAAACCGATATACAGTGGGGCAAATAAATATTTAGTCAACCAGCAATTGTGCAAGTTCTCCTACTTGAAAAGATTAGAGCGGCCTGTAATTGTCAACATGGGTAAACCTCAACTATGAGAGACAGAATGTGGAAAGAAAAAAACAGAAAATCACATTGTTTGATTTTTAAAGAATTTACTTCCAAATTAGAGTGGAAAATAAGTATTTGGTCACCTACAAACAAGCAAGATATCTGGCTCTCAAAGAGGTCTAACTTCTTCTAATGAGGTCTAACTAGGTCTAACGAGGCTCCACTCGTTACCTGTATTAATGGCACCTGTTTTAACTCATTATCGGTGTAAAAGACACCTGTCCACAATCTCAGTCAGTCACACTCCAAACTCCTCTATAGCCAAGATCAAAGAGCTGTCGAAGGACACCAGAGACAAAATTGTAGACCTGCACCAGGCTGGAAAGACTGAATCTGCCATAGGTAAAACGCTTGGTGTAAAGAAATCAACCGTGGGAGGAGTTATCAGAAAATGGAAGACATACAAGACCACTGATAATCTCCCTCGATCTGAAGCTCCATGCAAGATCTCACCCCATGGCGTCAAAATGATAAGAACGGTGAGCAAAAATCCCAGAACCACACGGGGGGACCTAGCGAATGACCTACAGAGAGCTGGGACCACAGTAACAAAGGCTACTATCAGTAACACAATGCGCCGCCAGGGACTCAAATCCTGCACTGCCAGACGTGTCCCCCTGCTGAAGAAAGTACACGTCCAGGCCTGTCTGCGGTTCGCTAGAGAGCATTTGGAAGATCCAGAAGAGGACTGGGAGAATGTGTTATGGTCAGATGAAACCAAAATAGAACTTTTTGGTAGAAACACAGGTTCTCGTGTTTGGAGGAGAAAGAATACTGAATTGAAACCGAAGAACACCATACCCACTGTGAAGCATGGGGGTGGAAACATCATGCTTTCATCAGCAAGGGCATTGAAGATGAGACGTGGCTGGGTCTTTCAGCATGACAATGATCTCAAACACACAACCAGGGCAACAAAGGAGTGGCTTCGTAAGAAGCATTTCATGGTCCTGGAGTGGCCTAGCCAGTCTCGAGATCTCGACCCCATAGAAAATCTGTGGAGGGAGTTGAAAGGCCGTGTTGCACAACAACAGCCCCAAAACAACACTGCTCTAGAGGAGATTTGCATGGAGGAATGGGCCAAAATACCAGCAACAGTGTGTGAAAAGCATGTGAAGAGTTACAGAAAATGTTTGGCCTCAGTTATTGCCAACAAAGGGTACATAACAAAGTATTGAGATGAACTTTTGGTATTGACCAAATACTTATTTTCCACCATGATTTGCAAATAAATTCTTTAAAAATCAAACAATGTGATTTTCTGGGGTGTTTTTTCCACATTATGTCTCTCATGGTTTACACATGTTGACAATTACAGGCCTCGCTAATATTTTCAAGTGGGAGAACTTGCACAATTAGTGGTTGACTAAATACTTATTTGCCCCACTGTATCAAACCATTGCAAGCTAATAATTTAGCAAATTCCCATTCAAAATCATTTTCACTTTGACAGCATGTTTTATAAACAGGTAAAACTTTGAGACCATGCTGCCCATTGCTCTGTTGTATTCCTTCATACCAAGTGCGAGTCAACCTTCCACTGAGCAAACCAGTTCCATTAGATCGAAGACTAGCAGTTAAAAGAAATGGATTAAGCCTATAAATTGGGAGCACTTGATTTAATCAGCGTACGAAAATAGGGCTCTGCGTTTCTTTGCATTCAACCCCTTAGACCTTCTCACCAAACCCCTGTGGTTTGATCGAATCCAGGTCCACATCAAACTTGGCCCCCATAAATCCAGTTCCCTCCCTGTCTCCGCTGGCGTGCCCCAGGGCTTTGTCCTGGGGCCGCTCCTCTTCATCATCTACATTCTCCCCCTCGGTTCCATCTTCCGCAAACACAACATTCACTTTCACTGTTACGCGGATGACACCCAGCTCTACATATCCTCAAAATCAACCGCCTCCCTCCCACCTCCCTCCCTCACCCTCTAATTAGATGACATTAACTCCTGGTTCTCCTCCAACTTCCTCCTAGTTAACAGCTCCAAAACAGAAGTCCTCTTAGTTGGAACCACCGCAACGCTCTCTAATGTCCATAAATTCTCTATTACCATCAACAACTTACCGATCTCTCCTTCGTCTCAGGTTAAGAGTCTGGTGTCATCCTCGACAGCACACTTTCCTTCCGGTCACATATAAACAGCATCACCAGATCAGCCTATTTCCACTTTCGCAACATTTCTCGCCTCCTTCCTTCTCTCACCCGCCATACCGCTTCCACCCTAGTCTGTAATCTAATAACCTCCCGGCTCGATTATTGCAACTCACTGCTCTTCGGTCTCCCTAACAAGTCCCTCCAGAAACTGCAGCTCTTCCAGAACTCAGCAGCACGCCTCATCACTCGAAACCCCGCAACACACCACATCACCCCCATCCTCCGTCAACTTCACTGGCTTCCCGTCAAACAAAGAATCAACTACAAGATCCTCATCATCACCTTCAAAATACTCCATGCCCTGGCCCCTCCCTACCTCTGCGATCTTCTCCGTCTAAACAATCCAACTCGTTCACTTCGCTCTACCACTATTCTTCCCCTCTCCGTCCCCCGTGTCCGCCTCTCCACCTTTGGTTCCAGAGCTTTTAGTCATTGCGCCCCCCAGCTCTGGAACTCCCTAGCCCGTGATCTTCGCAGCATATCTACCCTATCACTTTTCTAATCTAGACTGAAAACACACCTGTTCACTCTTTCTTACCCACCATAACCCCTAGCTCTGTTATATTTGTACTTCTTTTTATTGTGCTTTTAATTTCTTATCCTTTTAATACCTTTTTACCGTACTGTGATTCCATGTCTCTTGTGAAGCGTTTTTGTGTGTTTTGAAAAGCACTCTAGAAATAAAATGTATTATTATCATCATTATTATTATTAAGAACCACTGTACTAGATGCACCAAAATGCTTATGATGCTATGTAAAATAGCCAATGTCGCTCGTGGTGCAGTGGTACATTTGCCTGACTTTTCTGTAGCGAGCGTCAGATTGATTCCAACTCAGTGGTTTGTGAGTGTGAATGGTTATACCTATGACTGACTGGCAATCAGTTTAGTGTGTAGTCCACCTTTCGCCCCTGGTCAGCTGGGAAAAGCTCCAGCACCCCGTGACCCTGACAAGGATAAGGAGTGTTGAAAATGGATGGATAAAATAGCCGCTTAGTCAGTAAAATACAAACGGTGTTTTAGAGAATGGACCTGGAAAGCCTTACAGTAGCTCTTTTGAGGCGACCTCCACTTCAGGGGTCAGACAGCAGCACAGCAGCAATCAAATCCACCTATTTATCACGAGTATGCAATACTAAGTCTGTTTCAAGGCAGGTCTTTGTATGAGTGCCCACCATCCACAGTGAGGGGACTCATTATAACCCAACAAGTCATTTATTTAAGCCAATAATTTCAATGCAGGAGCCAAACCTCTTTTTCATGAAGTTCTTGTGGTCAAGTGATGGGACAAGTCATTTGTAACCAATGCATTTACCATGACAATTCGTGCATGGCGATCCACGTGATAAATTACACGAAACAAGCACACACCCATATAACAAACTGAGCTAACTCCACCCATTAGCGCACACAGACACACACATCTTTTCCAGACATCACATGACGTGACCTTAGTATGTCTCCACCTGTGATGAAAGTACTTTAAAAACATATTAGTAGAAGAGGTGCAAGGCTGTTTGGCTGGTCATCTATCTCAGAAAAACATTGTGACAACGTGACATCTTGTATTTCTTCAAGACGACAATTTGAGTCACTGTTTATTTCCCTGCTCTCTATGCAATTTAAAACTCAGAGGGAGTTGCTTATTGGCCCTATTTGTGTTGTGTTGAAACCTAAATGGTGTTGTTGACAAGGCTTAATATGCCGCTGGCACCGAACATTAATGAGGCGCATACAGTTTGACAACACACCAATTCTGTGCTGTAGTTCTCAGCCCCTGGCGCCATGCAGAATCGACTACAAGGCTTAGCGTGCTGATGGAAAATAAAGATGAAAAGGAAATTCTAAGATTGGAAAGTGTGCTGCATAATCTACAACAAAATTATTCTGTATTGCACAAGGAATGAGTAGTTGAATGAAAAATGTGTGTTAAACCGCCAGCCAGCAGCTCTCTCTCCTGGCTCGAAAGGCAATCTCGAGAGACTGTCGAGATAAAAGGCTCATGGGGCCATTGGGGTGGGGCCATTGGGGCATCTGCCTTCCTTTGTCCTAAATTCCTACTCTGCACGCAAGTCTCTTGACAGACTCAACTGCTGACTGCAATTGGTAGCAGGACACACTTCCTGTGTTTGCATCATGATGACCTGTTTACCTGTCTGTGGGCTGGAATCTTGACAGGCCACTTTACGCTTGGGTTGCAATTGAGAGACCGAGGATAGATCTCACAAATGTCAGAATGTGCGGGTGGACCGGGATAAACTCGAGCACAGAAGATAGGTATGAAGTTTGAGACTTCCGGGTGAGGTGGAGGAGAGACAGAAATGGTATGAAAACACAAGAGACTGCACAGTCTGTGATTGCATCTCTGGTGTCGACTTCCTTCAGCCACAAGAACTTGCTCACATTGCTACTGATATTAAAGAGCATAAAGGGTATAGTTGTATACTTATAAAGTTATATAAACAAACTTTGGTAACACTTTATAATAACTATCCGTTTTACTAGTTAATAAATCATTAGTAAACTGTTGATAAATGATTTATTGTTGATTTGTGACGCATTTGTTAACAGATTGTTAAGCATTTACAGGGTGTTCTTAACCTGAAACACAGTTTGTGTAGAAACTTTTCAAGTTTTTGTGTGTAACATTTGGCATTTCTATCTTTTCAGGTTAAGAAATGCCATTCACTTCAAAAAAGGCATTTTGCAGGCAATGCTCATTTATGAAAATCTGCCATAGAACCAACAAATATTTGTACTTTTCTTTGTATATTTAACCAATAAAACTTATGACTTTCAACATAAAGTGTAAATAGTTTTATTAAGATCCATCAACTAGCATGGGCATTTAGAATGGGGTCAACCATATTGGAACACCCTGTAAATGCTTAACAAACTGTTAACAAATACTTCACAAATCAACAATAAATCATTCATCAACAGTTTACGAATGATTTATTAACTAGTAAAACGGATAGTTATTATAAAGTGTTACCCAAACTTTTTTTAACTGAATATGATCAACTGTGTGCCCTATGTTTGCCAAACCACATTAGGATGAAACAAAAAAAATACCTCGGAGACAATTGGCCTAAAGAGCGTACGACAGGAGAAAAAAGTCTTAAATAGCATTATTATGTGAATTAGAATCATGTTTTGAGACGATTCGACTATATACAACAATTTAGCAAAGCGCAGATGACGAGAAATTAGTCTTTTAATCTGCTGGTTAGCCACGCCTACCATTATAGGGCTCTAGCGTCCCCAACAGGTGGATGACGTCAGCGGGTGAATGGGCTCGTCGGTTTTACTATCCAGCCCATTAAGGGGGAAATTCAGAACGAGGAAAACGCGACGAAGAGAGCCGCAAAATGTCATTGTTTCAGTCTCTCTACTCCAATATTTTTAGAGGATATTCTTTTTATCCAAGTATTTTTTTCCCCAATAGCTAAATAAATGGCTTGAGAAGGACCAGTCAGCCTGTCGAGGGGGAACCATTCACAACGAGGAAAACGCGACGAAGAGAGCTGCAAAATGTCATTGTTTCTGTCTCTTTACTTCAATATTTTTACAGGATATTCTTTTTATCCAAGTATTTTCCCCAATTGCTAAATAAATGGCATTGTCATGACAAATAACAGTCTTGTGCTAAATGGAATATGAAATAATAAAAATGCACTTATTCAGGACGACATGGCAAAATTACTCCATAATGGTCAAAACTGTCGTCTTCACCTTTACTGTCGCACCTCACGAATGATATTTTATGACACCTAAATCGGACATATGTCATTTCCCTTCCTCGGCTTCGGGGAATGTAAACAAACCAAGAGGCATGACAGCTAGCCGACATGCTAACCCGAACCGAGTGATGTTTCAAAGTCTTCGAAGTGGAAAATCACACATAACTAGCCCGGATTATTTGACATGATGACTGGGTTGTCGATTGTTTTGGCGGATCGGCAAACCGCCCGGCGGAGAGTAATTTACAGTTCGTTCCCCGGAGGAGGGCGGCTGCAGTTGTTGTGCAGCTAATGTGCACGAGGAGAGCTTTTTATATGCCTATCAATGATCAAACGTAAGTAGTCCTTTATTTAAAGAAAGTTTGTAGTGTTTACTTTGTAATCACTGTATTCGTATTTGACATAATACAAAACAAGATGTTTACTCACTTCCTCGTAAGTCCAATGGTCCCACAGTAGTAGGGCTTGTATTGGCCAATATCCACGGTGAATGGGAACCTTTTGAAACTCCAAAAAGGCGCACGTGCCTCTCCCTCATAAAGCAAGATTTTTCTGCAGCCATTTGGCTGGCGTGATGCGAAAAAATAAACGTATTAATCCGCAAAATCAGCTGAATCCATAGTACTCATAAACAACAGTATGGCTGTTTAGTGAAGAGGACGCCTTCACCTGTACACGTCACAGCGCCCTCCTCCTCAATGCAAGACAGAAGCCGGAAGTCACTTATTTTCATGGCGCGGGATTCAAAAAACTAAATAAATATAGCGATCGCTTCCACACACATCCAAGTGGTCCATATCATTCAGGAGCATAAAATACCGCGTGTATTATGAAATAAACATGCTTTTTCGTGTCACATGCACTTTAACTTAGACTACAATCAGGCCCGGAGTGGCTAATCGGGAGGATTGATCAAATCCCAGTGGGCCGGCCGGTCAGAAGAACCGGCCCGGGTTTTACACATTTTTAATTCTATTACGTTTTTTTATTGGTACTTATTCATGATAGTGAGTACATCTACATGCTGTTACCGCTGTCTCTGTGGGCCGTCTTTAAAGAAATAAAATATATATGGCGGAAAACACGGACAAGGCTGAAAAAGACGTTTCTGCCTTCGTACCCCTCTTTAAAATAAACTGCTGTATTTTAGTCCAAAACAACTGTTGTGTTTGATAGACCAATATGTCTATTAGAGCTGTCCCGACTACTCGACGTTGTCGACGTCATCGATGACGTAAACGCATCGACGGGCAAAACATACCATAATTACGGGTTTTAGAAAAAATTAGAATGTTTAGAATGGCGGGCGCTCGCGATGCAAGCGGTTGTTACTGGCACCCCCAAGGGGGCCGCTGTCATTTCAATGTGACCGGCATTGTCAGATTAAGCAAAGAGGAAGAAAGTGGGCAAGCGAGAGATAGGGAGCGAGATCGCTGAGTTGGGAAAGTGCGCGGGTAGCACGGAGTTAAGTGACTGCATCCCCCACGTTTTTGTTTTGATCAATAAAAGTATCCATAAAGAGCCATCCGACGCCTCTTGGTGTTTTTATGCACGCCGCTGCCTTCCTGAGGAGGAAATCGGACGAACCGACGACAAAGAGCCAAGTGAATCACCGATTCACTCCACACTACGGCGAGGAGTTGAAAACACTCCCAATGACCAAAAATGCCAGAATTGGTAACACGTGAAAGCAGCATAAAGCCAAAAAAGCGGACCAGAATTGCCAGAGCCTGGAAAATTTTCAAGGAAAATATGGAGGGTGCCACTGTGTCGCTTACCACGGTAGCACGTCGGCTATGAACGAACACTTGAACCGCCGTCAACCAAGTGTAATTTTCAAAGACAACAAGAAACAACAAGCTAGGACTTAAATGAATTATCTTATTTAAAACAATAACCAAGACGAAGCCGTGTCTTTTATTGGAGGACATTCAATGTTGTGGCAGTGCACAAGGAAACGCACTGTTTTAGGCAGTATACTTACCGTAATTTCCGGACTATAAGCCACGACTTTTTTTCCCTCATTTTGAATCCTGTGGCTTATAGTCCAGTCCGGCATATTTGTTGATTTATTTGGGTTAATGGTTAACACTGTTTATGACAGCGGCATAGTAACAATACCATAAGACCGTCATAATTATGACATGACATTATCATAGGCATAAATGAATACTTATGACAGATGTCATTGTCGTGCAGCAAACTATGTCACTAACTGCATTTATGTCCAGCTCTGATCTTTTACATCCATTCAAAAGGAAGATAATTTGCTGAATGACACAAAATGACATCTGTCAAAAGCATTCATTAATGCTCATGGCAGTGTCATGTTATAATTATTGATGGTCTATTGACAGTATGATGGCACCACTGTCAAATAAAGTTTTACCAAATTAAATAACTAACCATTAATGAAACAACTGGAACAGTAACGGAAGGAACAATTAGCACAGAAAATGGATTTTTTTAATGTTATTTACATCCCTGGTGCTGCAAAGCATGCTAGGAGGCATGTTGGTGGCAGTAGAGGTTGACTGTCTCCTCCAGAAGAACAGTGATGGTCAAATGAAGCTTCTTGAGGCATTGAAGCTTTGGAGTCAATTGGTTCAAAGCTTTAGAGTGGTTCATTTGGTCTTATGATGCCGCTGTCAAATAAAGTGTTACGGGTTGATATCTGTTGGTGTAAATATCCCATAATACGGTGAGGACAGCTGCGGCTTATGGGCCAGTTCGGCTTATCTATGAACAAATGCCATTTTCGTGTGAAATTTGGTGGGTGGGAGTTTATAGTCAGGTGCGCCTTATAGTACGAAAATTATTGTACATGTTTTCATTCATTTTAAGAGCTAAAAAGTATCAAAAATGATCCTGAAATAAATGGAATTTCCAAAAGAAACAAAAGTATACATGTTTAATACTCTGCCACACTACCAGAAAAAGAGGAAGAGGAAATACAGGACTCATTATCGGCAGATTCTCAAAATCAGGTGACTCGGTGCAAAAATATATGATCGGGACATACCTATTTTAAATAATATAAAGTCGGCCGGTCTAAGGCATGAAATTCCCGGGCTAGAAATGAGTCTCACTCCAACCCGGACTACAAGTCTTAATGCACGTATCAGCTTTTTATTTTTTTTTTCTTTGTCATATCTGATAGCTTGGGGGTGCAGCAATTTGGTGTGGTCAGTTATACCCACCCACATACACACTGATCGACTCAAGCTTATGTGGTAATGGGTATTAATTATGTGAAGAGGATTGAAGGGCAATTTAAGAGACTCACATTTGATTGGCTTAAATTGTACCGGCATTGATTAGGCGTCTGCCCAAATGTCAGGTGGCCACTTAAAAGAAATACTGGCTTTTATTTACATTTTCCTCCACTATAACGCTTCAGAAAAATGAATTTCTCCTTGTCCTTTTGGTTTGTTTGTTTGTTTTTTTTTTTAATTGGTTGACATTTTTAAAAATTTTATTACACAAAATTCTTCCCTCATCATGGTGTTGCCTTTCCCTTAAAACACTTGAGGAATGGAAGTAGCCACATGTAGAGATGTCAAGGAAGGAATGTTAGGAGCATAGGCGGAGTTTGACTTTCGGGTCAGGGGGGGCACAACATGTTGATGACCCCGAAACGCAGTGCCAGCAATAAAATTAACTTACAAGAATATTTATAATGATAAGTTGACGATGAGCATCCCCCCCCCGTCATTCTTGAGGGGAATTCTAAATCAGGCTGCTTAAGCAATACTTTTCGCCAAGATCGTCATCCATTGAATATGGTACGCCCGCCGGTGTCGTGCCAATGTAGTTACACCAGTCAAAAATTGTATCCCCTGGGTGGAGCCATATAAAGGTAGATTTGTGTCTTTATTATTCAACTAAAAAAAATGTGGCTTCAATTAAAAAATAAAAAAAAAAGTGTTAGAATGCAAAAATAAATTTGAAACTCAAAAAACTAAATAAATAAATGCATGTGAAAGCTTTTTTTTTTTTTTTTTTTTTTTTGATTCAAGTCAAGTTTTTTGGTTGAAGTAATGTTGATTTGTTTTTGGGCCACATTTTGGCTAGGACATTTTTGTCTTTATTATTCAATAAAAATAAAAAAAAGTTAAAAAGAAAATATCTATACAGATTTTCAAAAGAAAATCACTTCAATCAAAAAAAAAATTCAATCAGAGAAAAAGTTTTTGAATGCGAAAAAATATTTGAGATTGAAAATTTTTCATTTGAACACTTATTTTTTTATTGGAAAAGTTTTCTTTGATTGAAGCAATCCTTTTTATGTTTGGGCCATATTATGTTTAGGACATTTGTGTCTAAATCATTCAATCCTAAAAAAACGTTGCTTCAATCAATAAAAAAAAATAATAATAATTTCGATCAAAGAAAAAAAATCATTTTTTAAAATATTTTTTTCTAACACATATATATATATATATATATTTTTTTTTAAAACTTATATGGACAGCAAATGACCGCCCAAGATGCTCGAAAAATAATTTTGAACCATTATAAAAAAAAATGTTTCTGTTAATTTCATTTCTGTTGCAGTTTTATTGCTTTACAACTTATATACACACACACACACATATTATATATATATATATATATATATATATGTATATATAGGAAAGTCAATTACATGCAATGACACATTTCGGACACCGGGGGGCCTGGCCCCCCTGGCACCCCCTTAAAATCCGCTTATGGTTAGGAGCAGTGTTGTTTTCGTCAAGGGCGCAGGTTTGGTCTCAACACTTTGAATAGGGAGCATAACCTGCATGTACACTTTTTGCTGGGGACAGGACATTAACAAGACCAAACAGATTAGGTGAACGAGGGTCAGGGCTACATTTCCCACGAATATGCTGATGTGTTTCCGACATAAAAATGAAAAAAGTTAAAATTATTATATTCATGGGAGAAAGTCCTTTTTAGAAATAGGACAATTCCCCCTTGCTTCATATAAAGGAAATTTACTGTGGTTGTTTTTTGGGGAGGGCAGGGGCTGCGGGAAGAGATACTTCTGAACCTATACATGGAACTACATGTTAGCCTACATTGTCCTTCACCACAAGAGTAATACTTTGCTTCAATTGGTTGTCTCCAATTCATCTGAGTTTCCCTTATTTTCATCGCTAAAGTGCAGTAAGTCGTTGAGCAATTATAGGGAAAAAATTCTCAATAAGGATTAAACTTTTTATCTTGATTATGATTAATGTATGATCATCTGAAAATAATGTCTGCATAAGCTGCAAACAAAAGTATTTTTAAATAAATAATGTAGAAAATAACTCAATACATTTTAATTAATGAATGAATCAACTAATAGGTATTTGGGTTCAAAAGTGTAAAGTCACAACATGCTTAAGCCTTCTTTCCTCCTATACCAGGCCGTTTACAAGAAGAAAAGAAGCAGCATGTTTTTGGTTTTTTTTTGACTGTCAACACTTTTCTGTGAAACACAGACTGTGTGCTGGGACTTCGCTCACTAATTAGCGTCTTGCTCACGTTTTGCTGGTTCTATAGTTTCCAGCATAGTTCACTACATTTGTCAGTTCAATTAACGATAACAGTAGAAAGCACACTGCAAATTTTTAATTCAACCATAAATAAGTCAATTTTACTTTCAGTCGGCTATTTTTCTTATTTCATGAAATCTGAGTAAAATTTAATTGAAGCACTGGCAGATAATTTCACTTATTTCTAGATTTACACTGAAAACAAGAGACTTTAACTCATTTTAAGAAGGTGTATTTTTGCAGTGTACTCGAGTTTCGCAGGTTAACAAGTTCACACAGTTTAATGCTATGCTATGCTATGCTACGCTAATCTGATGCAGGTCAGACTGTCGGTAGCAAAATACAGGGCGTTTTTGCCACGGTCCACAATATTGACGTCCTATTACATTGCTTACAGTGGCTGCTGCTGCTGCTGCTGCTGCTGGTGGTGGTGGTGGCACTGACTTTTTTTTTTTCTTTTTTTTTTTTTAACCCGTCCTGTTCAGCTGTTTGACACAGAGAATGGAAGTCTAAGTGCCCGGATAGTCTGAACAGTTTTAATGTTTCACATTGAGAGTCTGACATACTCCCATTGTGATCATTCAAAATACCTTTTTATTATGACCAAGCAGCGAACAGGAAGGGATTATGAGGGGACAGAAGAAAAGAAACACAAGAGAAGAAAAAAAAGAAACACATACACAAACAACAACAAGAAATACATTGAACATCTAGACTAATTACTAATATGCTGGTGCCATCGTCAGAGAGATGTATTTCCGGTTTACACCATGTGGGGGCCTATAGGCCAGTGAAAGAGGGAGACGGGGGTGGGGGTGTCTATAAGCCTATAAGCTAAGTGATTGAAAGGGGTAGAGTGTACACAAATCAGTTCTGTGATCTAGAATTCAGTAATCGTGTGAATCTCTTATGAGTGTAAGTCCGTTGGCGACCAACCCTACGCCACCCCATCGCCAATCCCGGCACCAGGACCCCCAACCCGAGCATGCCCTACCACATCCAGCAGCACGCGAGCCCCACCGGGCGTGCGACAGCCACGCATACGGGCGGAGAAGCCGCGCAGGCGCCAACCCTGGGCCACGGCCCCCAGCCGGCCCAGGGAGGGAGGTCGGGCGGGGGGCCAAGTGCAGCCCATCCCTCCTCCCGCAGCCCAGCAAAGGAGCCATCGTCCCCCCCCCCCCCCCAGGTGGCAGGGTGGTCCCCCGGGTGGCAATGACTTCTAATATCCCTCCTCTTCAAAGCGGGAGAAGGAGACGGCATGTACAGTGTATCACAAAAGTGAGTACACCTCTCGCGTTTCTGCAGATATTTAAGTATATCTTTTCATGGGACAACACTGACAAAATGACATCTTGACACAATGAAAAGTAGTCTGTGTGCAGCTTATATAATAGAGTTCATTTATTTTCCCCTCAAAATAACTCAAAATATAGCCATTAGTATCTAAACCCCTGGCAACAAAAGTGAGTACACCCCTTGGTAAATATGTACATACATGTACACTCCAAAATGTCATGTGACTCGTTACAGGAGTGCTGTCAGCATTGCTGCAGAGATTGAAGAGGTGGGTGGTCAGCCTATTAGTGTTCAGACCATACGCCTCACTCTACATCAAATTGATGTGCATGGCTGTCACCCCAGGAGGAAGCCTCTTCTGAAGACTGTACACAAGAAATCCCGCAAACAGTTTGCTGAAGACATGTCAACAAAGCACATGGATTATTGGAACCATGTACTTCGGTCTGATGAGGCGGGCGGGCTTTCTTGTGTACCGTCTTCAGAACGGGCACATGACATTTCGGAGGGAAATTGACAAGCAGTACTCAATTTGGACATTTAGGGACGTATGTATGTTTTTTTCAAAGGTGTGTACTCACTTTTGTTGCCAGGGGTTTAGATATTAATGGCAATATTTTAAGTTATTTTGAAGGGAAAATAAATGAACTCTATTATATAAGCTGCACACAGACTACTTTTCATTGTGTCAAGGTGTCATTTTGTCAGTGTTGTCCCATGAAAAAATATACTTAAATATCTCACTTTTGTGATGCACTGTATTTTGGTCGAGGTTGGATGGGTGCGTTTGTGTTGGAAGAGCGACTAAGGAGGGGGTCTAGTCATCAGCCAATCAAACGTGCGTTTGATGGGGGGGAATGGACCGGTATATTCAGCAAGTAAAAAGGGGTAAATATAAATCTGAACATAATGAGAATGATTCATTTATTAATAGTAGGGTCAATTCTATCCATACAAGATTTGCAAAGATAATCTAAATGACCTATATTACTGAAGCAATTATATAATGCAAATAAGATTTCTTAAAAGTTTGTGGGGACAATTTGAGCCTCCTGAAAAGTTGGTAGTGTTTTGTCCCTACCGTCCCTACGCAAACCTATGCCCTTGGTTTTCGTCAACAATGACGATAATGACAATATATTGTCAACGAACAATTTTTTTGATGACAACGACGAGAAGATAACGAGCTAAAAAGGTGTTTTGGTAGACAAAACATAATGAGACTAATGCCAGTTTTCAGACGAGAAAAACAGACAAAAATGCGCAATAGTTTCGGTCACAATGTTCACAATGTGTGACATTTTATGTGTAGCCTGCATCGTAACAGCGTCTGGTTGTGTCACTCATGTGGCGCTCTGCGTTCTCCGCCCCGACTCAGTAGTGTGTCTTCTCCAGTCTCCAAGCTTGTACACATTGTGTTCTTGGCGAGAGAGACTATGCAATGTTGCTTTAGGCTTTAAAGGTTAGTACTGAGTGATCATCACACACTATATCTAACTCATAGCGTTAGCATGGCATTCGTGTTAGCATTAAGGTAATGCTAACAGCAATCGTCCTCTTAATGTGGCGTCTAGGTGGGTATAATTCATTTTTTAAAAAATGTACTGTTTTGCTGCCCCCGAAATTAGTCTTGAGTTTTTGTCAACAAAAACTAGACGAAGACAAGCACATTTTGAGATGACTAAAATGTGACTACCACTAATAAGTTGTATGATATCGTCCAAAAGACGAAGACGAAAATTAAAAGGGCTGCCAAAAATTAACACTGGTTAGGAGAAAGGTTTAAAATTTTACCCATGTCGTTTTGCTATACAAATTGACATCATCATCAACGGTTGCCTGAATTCCAATTTAGGGCCACTGGACAGTTCACGCTACGGCCACATTCGGAAAAATCTGGCCTTGTCGAATTTATATCCACATTCAGTGCAAAATTGGTTTTGACCAGATGTGAAAATATCTGCTTCCCCGCGACTTAGCCCGTTCCTACCATCAAGAAAGTATCTCACTCGAGTCGGACACAGGCAAAAAAAAAAAATGGAATTGGGTCACTTTAGCCTGTGGTCTTAACATAGACTTGTTGTTATCTACAAGTTTGTTGTCTTGTTAATGTTTTTGGTTTTTGCATAGGTGGAGTTTGACCTTTGGGCCGGGGGGCAACGTTGATGACCCCAAAACAAACAATAAAATTAACTTACAAGAATATTCATAATAAGTTGAAAATGAGCATTTTTTTGTTTCCCATCATTCTTGAAGGGTTTTCTTTTCGCCAAGATCATCCTCCATTGAATATGGTATGCCCGCTGGGGTGGTGCCAATATAGTTACCCCAGTCAAAAATTGTATCCGCTGGGCGGAGCCATATTGAAGTAGATTTGTGTCTTCATTATTCGGTCAAAAAAATGTGTTTTAATGCAAAAAAAAATTTGAAACTAAAATAAATGCGTTTGAAAGCTATTTTCTTTGGAATTTTTTTTTTTTTTTGGATTGAAGTCAATTTTATTTATTTATTTTTTTTTTTTTTGTTGAAGCAACTTTTTTGATTAAAGTAATGTTTCGTGTAATGTGTCTTTATTATTCAATCAAAAAATAAGTTGCTTCAAACAAAAAATATATATTTTGAAACGAAAAATCACTTCAATCAAAAGAAAGAAAAATTTCAATCACAGAAAAAAATTTTGAGACTCAAATATTTGCATTTGAACACTTGATTTTTAATTTTAAAAGTTTTCTTTGATTTTAGCAATCCTTTTTGTGTTTCGGCCAGAATAAGGGTAGGACATTCGTGTCTAAATCATTCAATCCCCAAAAAAGCGGCTTCAATCAAAAAAAATATTTTCCAAAAAAAAAAAAAAAAATCCTAAAAAATAAATTGCTCTGCTCTATTTTTTTTTTTTTTTTTTTTTTTTTAAATAATACGCAAAGAAAATGACCATCTAAGGCAGCGGTCTCAAACCGACTCCACAAAGGGCCGCAGTGGGTCCTGGTTTTTGTTCCAACAGATCCAGCACAAACAGTTCAACCAATGAGGTTTCTACTAACATAAGCAGCACCTGATTGCAATCAACTGATTACACTTGTAAGAAACCAGATTGGTGAAAAGGTATTTGTCTCGTTTGGTTGGAATGAAATCCAGTACCCCCTGCGGCCCTTTGAGGACCGGTTTGAGACCACTGATCTAAGGTGTTGGTCACATAATCTTTTTGAAAAATAATTTTGATCCATTATAAAAATACCATTTTTTGTTCATTTCATTCATTTTTGTTTATTGCTTTACAACTTTTAGTCAAAGTCAATTACATGCAACGATACTTCTCGGCCACCAGGGGGGCCTGGCCCCCCTCACTCCCTCTTAAACTCCGCTTATGGTTTTTTGTGCAAAGGTATGAGGAGTTTCTACATCTGGCACCTCAGCTGGACATCAAAGGACAATGTTTTGGTAATGTGGAGATCCACCTTGTATAGATTTACAAGAAAAAAAACATTGAGTTGAGCCAATTCAATGTGCAGTGCCTGCAAGGTCGTAGCGGATATTTGAGCCAGCAGTGTACGGGTCCGATTGCACCCAACTCATGTGGGACACATTGCAAATAGAATTACATGTTATTGATGCAATAATTCTCCTAATTCCTAGCCTGCACGCAGCAGGCTGGTAGCAATATGATCCAGGTGATACTGTGTAGTTTTGTCATGGATCTAATGTTGAGCAATGCATAACATAACATCAATGTGATCACCGCTTTGATGTAAAAGTAAAGTCAATTCACGAGATGCATGTGACAGCTAAAGTGTGCTGTTTTGCCTCATTTAACACTTTTTCATCCGTTGTTCATGACTTAGTCAACATGTTGATGACCCCGAAACACAGTGTCAGCAATAAAATTAACTTACAAGAATATTTATAATAATAAGTTGACAATGTGCGTTTTTTGTTTCCCTTCATTCTTGAGCGGAATTCTAAATCAGGCTGCTTAGGCAATACTTTTAGCCAAGATCGTCATTCATTGAATATGGTACGCCCGCCGGTGTCGTGCCAATGTAGTTACCCCAGTCAAAAATTGTATCCCCTGGGCAGAGCCACATGGAGATAAATTTGTGTCTTTATTATTCAATCAAAAAAAAGTTACTTCAATTTGAAAAAAAAAAGTTGCTGCAATCAAAATATATATTTTCAATCAAAAAAAGTCGCTTCGTCAATCAAAAAAATGCCAAAATAAATTAACTCAAAAAATGCATGTGACAGCTATTTTTTCTTTAATTTTTTTTTTTTTTTGATTGAAGCAACTTTTTTGATTGAAGTAATGTTGATTTGTGTTTGGGCCACATTTTGGCTAGGATGTTTTTGTCTTTATTATTCAATCAAAAAATATGTTGCTTCAAATAAATATATATTTTCAAAAAGAAAAATCACTTCAATCTAAAAAAGAAAAATTTCAATCATAGGAAACGTTTTTGAAGGCGAAAAAATACTTGAGTTTGAAAAATTTGCATTTGAACATTTAATTTTTCATTGAAAAAGTTTTCTTTGATTAAAGCAATCCTTTTTGTGTTCGGGCCATATTATGGGTAGGACATTTGTGTCAAAATCATTCAATCCCCAAAAAAAGTTGCTTCAATCAAAAAAAATATATATTTTCAATCAATAAAAAAAAATCATTTGAAAAATAAAAATTCCCTCCCCTATTTTTTTTTTAATTATATTCAAAGCAAATGACTAAGGTGCTAGTCACATGATCTGTTTGAAAAATAATTTCGACCCATTATAAAAATATATATTTTTTGTTCATTTCATAAATTTTTGTTGCAGTTTTATCTCTTTATAACATACATATATATACATATATATATATATATATATATATATATATATATATATATTAGGGCTGTCAAAATTATCGCGTTAACGCACGGTAATTAATTATTTTAATTAATCACGTTAAAATATTTGACACAATTAACGCACATGTCCCGCTCAGACAGTATTCTGCCTTTTGCTAAGTTTTACAGCAAGGCTTTTTGTGCTGTCTAACAGCGAACTCTTGTGGTCGCCTTGCGACATGGTTTATTGTCTTCTTGCCAGTTCAGTATGGCTGCACAACGTCTCGGGCTTACGCCTACGTTGTAATGTTGTGCTTATATGATCCTTGGACAAGATTTGTCCGTAAGTATGGTTGTTGTAAAGAATGTACATATTATGTTAGTAAGCGAAATGGTGTATTTTTTGTATGAGACGCTTTTTGTTTATGTTTAGTGAACCTGTATAGCGTGCTAAGCTAATGTTGTTGCTAATGCAATGCTTGTGTACTTTTTTTTGTAGTTTTACGACGGTCTAAAGAGGACAATGGTTTGAGGCCATTTTATTAATAAATCAGATGAAAAAGGAAGAAGTCTGATTATTAAGGCGTCGTTCACTAGCTGTCTAGCTTTGGAAAAAGTAGACGCATCGGAGTGAGGACAGCATAGACAGATTTAAATGACAGTAGAGTGAAATGCCCACTACAGTCCTTATGTACCGTATGTTGAATGTATATATCCATCTTGTGTCTTATCTTTCCATTCCACCAACTTCTTTTACAAAATGTATATATAGTTTACAGAAAAATATGGCATATTTTATAGATGGTTTGAATTGCGATTAATTGCGATTAATTACGATTAATTAATTTTTAAGCTGTAATTAACTCGATTAAAAATTTTAATCGTTTGACAGCCCTAATATATATATATATATATATATATATATATATATGAAAGTCAATTTCATGCAATTACACTTTTCGGCCACCAGGACCCCCCCCTTAAAATCCGCTTATGGTCGGCGCCAGGCAGACATTCTGTACTGGCCTCAGCAAAATGAAGCTCTGACCTACTATCACAGGAGGGGGGCATGGAGGACCCAAATGCAGGGAAACGAGGCAAAAATGCAAAGGAAAGGCAGGGTGGTGGAAAACTCAAAAATACTTTAACAAAAACACAAAGTACAAACAAAAGGCGGGGGATGAAAAGGCAAGGTTGAAACAAAACTTAGGAGTGCTAACAAAAAAAAAAAAAAAAATCACAATTTACTTGGGCAAGAATCAACACGAGGGCTTGGACGCAGAATTAGATACTTGGAAGGACAATGGCCCAACAAGAACAGACAGCATATGGGGAACTTAAATACAGACATAGGGTAACGAGACAATGAGACACAGGTGGTTGATACAAAAGACATCGGATTGGTCAAGGAGCAGGCCACACAGGTGAAATCAATGGGTAATCACATGGACAAGAAACACTAGGGCACAAACTGAACAGAACTTAACCATTTAAAACTTAAATCTCAATATTCGTTCCTCTGCTGTTTAAAAAAAGTGAAGTATCAATTGGAAAGATTTACTGTATAATTAATACCTTTTTAATCTTACCTGTAAATTGTTAAGAAAATCTGGGCATAAAAAAATGGACTTAGAATTTTCACATGCTCCTCTATCTCAATGTCTTTTCACCACTCCTTCCCAACTACAGTTGGAGCCAATTAATGCTCTTTTTAAATACTATTTCTCAGGTAACTACCTTGGCTCCTTCTTCCTTAACCCAACGAATTGTGATTAAGTCTATGAAAATAATCATGAATATGAAGATTTTAAAGTCAACTGGAATAGATGGGATCTCGAGCAAAATCCTGAAGATCTTCTGTAACATACTATATACTGGACTGTCTCAGGAAATTAGAATACACAATATTCTAATTTTTTGAGACAGTCCTGTGTATATATACAGGACTGTCTCAGGAAATTAGAATACACAATATTCTAATTTCCTGACTGTCTCAGGAAATTAGAATATTGTGTATTCTAATTTCCTGAGACAGTCCTGTATATATACACAGGACTGTCTCAAAAAATTAGAATATTGTGTATTCTAATTTTCTGAGACAGTCCAGTATGTATATAGTATATGTAACATATACTGCACCTCTCTCTAGCAACTTTACCAACTGTCTGGAGTAGTAACACAAATGTTAAAAATCGCTCGAAGTACGTCAGTTTTCAAATCTGGGGTTAAGGGGAATCTAAATAAATCTTGGCGGATATCGATCTTGCCTATTTTCTACAAGGCTCTTGAAAAGTAGTTAGCTGTTACGTTTGTTGCAATCTTGAAAAGCTAAACATCATTGTCCCATCCCAGTATGGACACAGAAGGAAAATACTACATATATAACAGTGCTTCATTTACCCGACAAAATCCATGATGCAAATGACAAAGGCAACTAGAGTATTGGCACTTATTTAGACTTGTCTAAAGCCATTAAGATCGACATCCTTGTCACCATACTTGGAGCTCTGGCTTATTAAATGTCAGCAATGTTGCAACTTTTGCGTTTACACTATGGTAACAGTGTTTTAGCGCTAGATTGATCATACAAACCCATCAATCATGGAGTTCCTCGGAGTGCCATCTTAGGGTTGCCTAGGTTCAATCTTGTACATAAATGACTTTATCTAGTATGGGTGAGGAATTGACAAAGTCTAACATATTTACCTATGATACAAACTTGTTTTTCATCCATAGAAATCCAAATGAACTTGAACAAATCATAAATAGTGATTTGGGGAAAATAACCATATTGTTCAAATGTAGCAAACTCTCTAAATAGTAGTAAAACAGATTATATTGTGATCCGCTCCCACAAATAATTAAAAAAAAAAAAAAAGACATTAAACAAGTCTGCTGAAAAATTAATGGACGAAACTTTTTTTTTTTAATTTAAAAAGTCAGTGCCACAAAATTCCAGGGGATCTACGTTGATGAGTTCCTTGACTTAAAAAGGCATATTGTTTATCTCAAACTAAAATGTCTGAATTTGGTGCTCTATTCTTGAAAGAGGAGACATGAACTCCCACTCTTCGCACTTCTAATATAGTACAAATCTTTGAACCTCATTTACAATACTCCAACATGTAAATACATGTCCAATTTACTTAGAAAAAAATTGAGATGCTCTCCAAAAAAAAGTCATGCACAGTGGGGCAAATGAGTATTTAGTCAACCACTAATTGTGCAAGTTCTCCCACTTGAAAATATTAGAGAGGCCTGTAATTGTCAACATAGGTAAACCTCAACCATGAGAGACAAAATGCAAAAAAAAAACCCAGAAAGTCATATTGTTTGATTTTTAAAGAATGTATTTGCAAATCATGGTGGAAAATAATTTTTGGGTCAATACCAAAAGTTCATCTCAATACTTTGTTATGTACCCTTTGTTGGCAATAACGGAGGCCAAACGTTTTCTGTAACTCTTCTCAAGCTTTTCACACACTGTTGCTGGTATTTTGGCCCATTCCTCCATGCAGATCTCCTCTAGAGGAGTGATGTTTTGGGGCTGTCGTTGGGCAACACGGACTTTCAACTCCCTCCACAGATTTTCTATGGGGTTGAGATCTGGAGACTGGCTAGGCCACTCCAGGACCTTGAAATGCTTCTTACGAAGCCACTCCTTTGTTGCCCTGGCTGTGTGTTTGGGATCATTGTCATCCTGAAAGACCCAGCCATGTCTCATCTTCAATGCCCTTGCTAATGGAAGGAGATTTTTTTTTTTTTTTTTTTTTTCACTCAAAATCTCTCAACACATGGCCCCATTCATTCTTTCCTTTACACAGATCAGTCATCCTGTTCCCTTTGCAGAAAAGCAGCCCCAAAGCATGATGTTTCCACCCCCATGCTTCACAGTGGGTATTGTGTTCTTCGGATGCAATTCAGTATTCCTTCTCCTCCAAACACGATAACCTGTGTTTCTACCAAAAACTTCTATTTTGGTTTCATCTGACCATAACATATTCTCCCAGTCCTCTTCTGGATCATCCAAATGCTCTCTAGCGAACCGCAGACGGGCCTGGACGTGTACTTTCTTCAGCAGGGGGACACCTCTGGCAGTGCAGGATTTGAGTCCCTGGCGGCGCATTGTGTTACTGATAGTAGCCTTTGTTACTGTGGTCCCAGCTCTCTGTAGGTCATTCACTAGGTCCCCCCATGTGGTTCTGGGATTTTTGCTCACCGTTCTTGTTATCATTTTGACGCCACGGGTGAGATCTTGCATAGAGCCCCAGATCGAGGGAGATTATCAGTGGTCTTGTATGTCTTCCATTTTCTAATAATTGCTCCCACAGTTAATTTCTTTACACCAAGTGTTTTACCTATTGCAGATTCCGTCTTCCCAGCCTGGTGCAGGTCTTCACTTTTGTCTCTGGTGTCCTTCGACAGCTCTTTGGTCTTGGCCATAGTGTAGTTTGGAGTGTGACTGACTGAGCTTGTGGACAGGTGTCTCTTATACCGAGTTAAAACCAATGCCATTAATACAGATAATGAGTGGAGCCTCGTTAGACCTCGTTAGAAGAAGTTAGACCTCTTTGACAGTCAGAAATCTTGCTTGTTTGTAGGTGACCAAGTACTTATTTTCCACTCTAATTTGGAAATAAATTCTTTAAAAATCAAACAATGTGATTTTCTGTTTTTTTTTTCCCACATTGTCTCTCTAATGGTTGAGGTTTACCCATGTTGACAATTACGGGCCTCTCTTATCTTTTCAAGTAGGAGAACTTGCACAATCGGTGGTTGACTAAATACTTATTTGCCCCACTGTATGTATGTAACATGGTCTGAATTTAATGCTCCCACAAAACATATTTTCCTTTTACCTTTTGAGGCTTCGTGAGTGTAACAATTTTAATGTACCGGATGGTTTAAAAATATATCATAAACAATGTGATTCCATGCCACCCAATTTTTACTCGTAGACACACATTTATCACCAAGAATAAATATCTAATAACTGTGGGGGGCAGGGTAAAGACAAAATATTTACAAGCATTAGTTATTACTGTAGTTTAATTGTATTACGTGCAAAGGACCACAGATTTTGAATAAGCTTGATAAAAATTCTAAAATGCCATTCTATTTTCATTTTCCAGAAAAAAATTTAGATACCCCATAGCAACATGTTAGATATGTTAATTGTTTTCATTTAGTCCCAGCAATCAATTTTTTTCAATCAATCACTTTGTTTGGAGGTTAGATGTTTTTGTCCAATCAGAGTGCAGCCTTTATATTGTGCTGTGAAATTCTTGTGTGCCCACGCTGACCTATTGTGCTTGAACTATAATTTTATCAATAGGGATTTCACATTTATCCTCACAGGACCAGTATGTTGTTATTCACCATTTTTTGCTTGTTTTGTTCCGTTTTGTTTTTAGATTATGATTGCAGACCGTCATTAGAGTCTGTGCTAAATTTGCTCCATTATTTATTTTTTTCCCCATATGTACTGTTGGTTTATTTCTGTAGACCATTTTTGACTCACTGTGTCCATAGGGAGGATCTGGACAATACTGTCTGGTGATAGGTCTTTCCCAAAGAAAACATAGAGCTCTCAATGACTTCAAATGACATTATCAATTCAATCCATCCATTGTCAGTAACCTCCTAAAGGACAGAATGTTAAATTTTCACATTTTTAGCATGTGCTTAAAGAGTCAGTTTCGCATGGAGTAAACTACAGAGATATATTTCAGACTACTGTAGTCTGACAATATTCTAATTTCCTGAGACAGTCAGGAAATTAGAATATTGTGTATTCTAATTTCCTGAGACAGTCCTGTATATATACACAGGACTGTCTCAAAAAATTAGAATATTGTGTATTCTAATTTTCTGAGACAGTCCAGTATATGTGGGATAGTGGCTTTCCAGTGGCCAGACTGAATGTTTACAAATGCTGGTGGTTAAGTCACACGACTGTCAATATCTCAGCAGTACAATGAATGTGACTGGACTGCTTTTTCATTGTTGCCTTTAATCATCTCCACACTCGCCAACTACATAATTAAGAACAGACATAAGGCAATTTTGTGAAATGCTTTGTAACTGTGTGAATGTAAACATAACTTGTTTCATAAACAATGGTAAATGGATCATATGTTAGCTCAATAAAATCAAATAGAATACAACAATGACTGTATATTTCATCATCAGTTTTTACAAAAATACATTGATCTAAGTGTCAGTGTGTGTGTGTGAGCAGGATCCATTTTTATTCCCATATGTAATATTTTTGGGTTGTTGTTATCGTTTCTAGTGTTGAATGGTCTCTTGACATGAACATGATTTTTTTTATCTTTGTTCCTTAAGAAATTGTAATTTCGGTTTGGTTCTTATTTCCTTGCTTCTCCACTCTCATCCTACATTTGTACAAGTTATAGGACCACCACGTTGCCACTCATGCTGTTGTTGTTGGTGGCGAGCGTGGTGGTGTTGTGTACACTATCATTTTTTTATACATTTCGCTGTTATGAGAATGAATTTTGGTAGGTATATTGTATGGTCAGGGGCGGAACTTAGGGGGGTTCTGGGGGTGCGACCGCACCCCAGGCCGGGCCAGTCTTCTTAGGGGGCCCGGTTTGCGGACAAAAAGTGGGCGTGTTCGGGCGAAGGGAGGGTCAAACAGAAAGGTAAGATAATGCTCAGAGCTGTAATTGAGTGTTTAAGTCTTAAAATATCTCTGCCAGCTGCTTGACCGGTTGTCTGAAGGGGCCCACTAAAAAACATTTCACTTGCATCCCAGGATTTCCTAGGATTTTATATACACTTAAAGTGGGGCAAATAAGTATTCAGTCAACCACCAATTGTGCAAGTTCTCCTACTTGAAAAGATTAGTGAGGCCTGCAATTGTCAACATGGGTAAACCTCAACCACGAGAGACAGAATGTGGAAAAAAAAAAACAGAAAATCACATTGTTTGATTTTTTTTTTTTTTTAATTATTTCCACATTAGAGTGGAAAATAAGTATTTGTCCACCTACAAACAAGATTTCTGGCTCTCAAAGAGGTGTAACTTCTTCTGACGAGGTCTAACGAGGCTCCACTCGTTTCCTGTATTAATGGCACCTGTTTTAACTCATTATCAGTATAAAAGACACCTGTGCACTCTCAGTCAGTCACACTCCAAACTCCACTATGGCCAAGACCAAAGAACTGTCAAAGGACACCAGAGACAAAATTGTAGACCTGCACCAGGCTGGGAAGACTGAATCTGCAACAGGTAAAACGCTTGGTGTAAAGAAATCAACTGTGGGAGCAATTATTAGAAAATGGAAGACATACAAGACCACTGATAATCTCCCTCGATCTGGGGCTCCATGCAAGATCTCACCCCGTGGCATCAAAATGATCTCAAGAACGGTGAGCAAAAATCCCAGAACCACACGGAGGGACCTAGTGAATTACCTACAGAGAGCTGGGACCACAGTAACAAAGGCTACTATCGGTAACACAATGCGCCGCCAGGGACTCAAATCCTGCACTGCCAGACGTGTCCCCCTGCTGAAGCCAGTACACGTACAGGCCCATCTGCGGTTCGCTAGAGAGCATTTGGATGATCCAGAAGAGGACTGGGAGAATGTGTTATGGTCAGATGAAACCAAAATAGAACTTTTTGGTAGAAACACAGGTTCTCGTGTTTGGAGGAAAAAGAATACTGAATTGCATCCGAAGAATACCATACCCACTGTGAAGCATGGAGGTGGAAACATCATGCTGCGGGGCTGTTTTTCTGCAAAGGGACCAGGACAACTGATCTGTGTAAAGGAAAGAATGAATGGGGCCATGTTTCGAGGGATTCTGAGTGAAAATCTCCTTCCATCAGCAAGGGCTTTCGAGAGGACACGTGGCTGGGTCTTTCAGCATGACAATGATCCCAAACACACAGCCAGGGCAACAAAGGAGTGGCTTCGTAAAAAGCATTTCAAGGTCCTGGAGTGGCCTAGCCAGTCTCCAGATCTCAACCTCATAGAAAATCTGTGGAGGGAGTTGAAAGTCCGTGTTGCCCAACGACAGCCCCCAAACATCACTGCTCTACAGGAGATCTGCATGGAGGAATGGGCCAAAATACCAGCAACAGTGTGTGAAAAGCTTGTGAAGAGTTATAGAAAGCGTTTGGCCTCCGTTATTGCCAACAAAGGGTACATAACAAAGTATTGAGACGAACTTTTGGTATTGACCAAATACTTATTTTCCACCATGATTTGCAAATAAAGTCTTTAAAAATCAAACAATGTGATTTTCTGGGATTTTTTCCACATTCTGTCTCTCATGGTTGAGGTCTATCCATGTTGACAATTACAGGCGTCTCTAATATTTTGAAGTGGGAGAACTTGCACAATTAGTGGTTGACTAAATATTTATTTGCCCCACTGTATATTATAGATAAACAAAAACAAATGAATGTTAAAAATGGGGGTGTGTGACCATTGTTCTCTCTAAGCTGCGCACGTGCGCAATCTCGCCCTGCTTGCACAAACTCAGCGCAGAAAAAAATCGATGCTGCGCACAAAAATTAATTCAACAGAAACGTATTGTAGTGTCACTAGGACAACTGTCGGCGCCGCAGCACGACATTCCTATTGGTGACTTCAATACAGCAATGCGACGCTCCCATTGGTGCATTCCATACGCCAACGCGACGCTCTTATTGGTGCGTTCCATACGGCAACACGACGCTCCCATTGGTGGGTTACTGCTCCACGATTTTATTCAGTTGTGAGGTGCATGACCTGGGTGGGTGCGGAGAAAAATGAAGAGTCAAAATTGAGCTTGACTCCTCCGCTGATTTACGGAAGCCACATTTCGCTGACAATTTTTGCAAGAGCTACAGTTTAAATTAATATCTAATTTTAGAACTGATATGATCAAGTTAATTAGACCAACGATTAAAATTTTTAACCGAGTTAACTACAGCTTAAAAATTAATTAATCGCAATTCAAACCATCTATAAAATATGCCATATTTTTCTGTAAATTATTGGTGGAATGGAAAGATAAGACACAAGACGGATATATACATTCAACATACAGTATATAAGTACTGTATTTGTTTATTATAACAATAAATCAACAAGATGAAATTAACATTATTAACATTCTGTTAAAGCGATCCATGGATAGAAAGACTTGTAGTTCTTAAAAGATAAATGTTAGTACAAATTATACAAATTTTATATTAAAACCCGTCTTAATGTTTTCATTTTAATAAAATTTGTAAAATTTTCAATCCAAAAAAATGAACTAGTAGCCCGCCATTGTTGATGTCATTAATTACACAATGCTCATGGGTGAAGCCCATAAAATCAGTCGCACCCAAGAGCCAGCAGAGGGCGGCAAAACTCCATAAAACACAAGAAACAAGTGGACATTGCACTGTGCTGTCATTTTAATCTGCTTGAGCGGGGCGTGTTTGGTAATTGCGTCAAATATTCTAACGTGATTAATTAAAAAATTAATTACCACCGGTTAACGCGATAATTTTGGCAGCCCTAGTTTATATGTATAATTTGTTGTATGTTGATTTTTGGGTAGGTGCTTGGCACTGCTGACCTACATGAGACATCGCCATATCATATATTTTTATGACTGTGAGATACTGTTTATGTCTATGTGTGCATTTTTGTTTCATATGTATAAGTCCTTTTTGTTGTTTTTTTTTACCTTTTTGATTCAGAGGGTACTGCCCCCCATACATTATGGTCACTCGGGTTATGAGTTTGGTCCCATTGCTGAAGATGAATGCCAAATTTCACTTCTGTGACAGGAAAACAATGAAAAGAAAGTTGAAGAAAAAATGTATATACTTATGTGACAATTCATGTACATCAAGGATTTGCTGAGACAATATTTTGCTAAATAATACCCTCCCATCAGACACACACACAAAAATTAACAAATCACTCATGTGGTTGGGAGACAAATGACTGTGATTATTAGTGATGGGTCCAGTGACATTAATGCGCCGGCGCGCGCGCCGAGCTCATGGAGCGGCCCCTGCATCGTTGTGCGTATCGCTACAAGGAAATCACGTGACCGATGCATGAACTCATTGAACTGTGTCGACGCAGTCAAGACGCGGCAAACTGGTTCAAAAGGAAGAACGTCTGTCAACGAGATGGAGCTGCTGAAACAATCCACATCTCACGTTTACTTCCTTATTGTCTACATGCTGTGGAAATGGACGTAACACAGGGAAAATACACTTGTCATCTTCCATTCAAAATACAACTAATTTGATTGCCTGCTAGCGTAGTGGTCGGAGCACTCACCCTTTCGTCCTCGACACGTCGTGCACGCAGGTACGAGTCCTGGTCTGAACATGTTGAAGCGTTCGCTTTGCGCAGCTCTAACAACACTGGATATTTTATTAACGTTATTTTTTTTGCAGGTGAAATGTCGCATTTGTACTTTCAACCTGTCATATACAAACAGTAGCCACCTCCTCAATCCTGAAGCATTATTGGACCAAGCATGAGAATGAAGTTTCTGATAATCCCAAGATAAACACAGGTATAGAGCCATTCCTTTACTTTCCCACAGTAGCTTTTTTGGTAATTTATTAGAAATCGGTAATTAAGCTACAATTTATTTATCATCCACTACTTTTTTTTTCTGATGGGCTATGGTAGCACTTAGATGACGAAGTGGGGAGTCAAGGAGGCAATGCAACTGTAGATGAAATTGCAAAAGTGCAACGATGAATAGCTGAGCCGAACATGGCACACAATGCAGATTTTCTTCAATACTGGAGGAGCCAATGGACATATTATCCAAACCTCTTTCAACTGGCTAAGAAATTGTTGTAAATGCTGGCATCGTTGGTTCCATGCGAGTATGTGTTGTCCACAGCAGGTGAAATTGCTTGTTTAAAAAAAAATAATGATAAACAAAAAGGAACCAACTAAATTTTAAACATAAAAAAACTGTTTTTGAATAAAATTTTATCAGAACAAAAAGTCCACAAGCATCCTCATTCACCCATTCATTATTACTTACTTTTTCACATTATATGTTCACATAATATAAAGATATGGAATAATGCAATATGAATGCAAAGACCTAAATGATTTGATTTTACTATATCGTCAATTCAGTGTCAGTCTGTCAAGTGGGTTGCCTATAGGGATTTTTTATGCCCAGCAGGTGTCAGTATTCAATGACACAGTATCCACACTGTGTCAACACAATGTGTCACCGTGTCGACACGTTTCATGAGGTGTCACGGACCCATCACTAGTGATTATATACTTAGCCAGTAGGTGATTCCATGGACACATGAAGCTCCGAGAAATGAACCCTTTCTCGAACCAATTGGCTCAAGTGGTGCAATGCCTCATGAGGCTTCATTTCACCATCACTAGCTTTTACCAATGAATGATTTATTCAAAAAGTAATGCAAAAACAGGACGGCTCCCATGTTTCAAAAAAATAAATCAAGAGGCAAAAAAAAAAAAATCACTAGGCAAAAACTTAGCCTAAAGGCAGTGAGGTAGCGTCTTACTGATCTCCAACAAAAAAAACACACTGGCACAGGACAAGAAACAAGATGGGTATATTAGGAGTGCGGCTAATGATGAGCAGGTGTGGTGAATCAGGTAATTAGGGAAGGAGAGACAAAGCTGACAAAGTGAAGACAAGGTAACAGGTACCCACCAAAATAAAACGGAGCGAATGAGCACCAATCAACACCACTGACGGCAGCATGTAAGAAGTACACTCATGCTTGTTTTTCTACTGGTATAAAATAATTTCTTTTGTGAGAGAGCTCATGGTTCCTTTATGAGTTTTTGTTTCCATGGATGCAGTCCGTTCAGTTGTTTTCAGCATTCCCGTTTCCTCGCTAACTTCACAGAATGTCTGACGCCAGTGGGAAAGTTACCAAAAAATAGTACAGTTATTGTCCAACCATCCATCATCTACCGCAATGTTTGAATTTGTAAAGTCGAGTGGGAATATTCAGCTTGCTTACTAATGACACTTCATTAAATCATTACAACAAAAACAGTCAATGGCTGTAATTTACCCCTAATAATATCCTTAATAAATGTTTCATGCTGAAGGGACTCTATTTAAGATATATTTTCATTATCCAATTGTATAGGTGTACTCAAATATCCATCACTAACTGATTTTGACATTAAAGCACTAAGTGCACTTAAACAACAGCTAGCAACTTAAGTGTTTAAATAATTTGTCTGCTCAAAATGTAATGTTTAAAATAGAATTATTAGCAAGTCTTTGATGGTGTGACAGTGTCGCCACTATAAAACTTTTAAAAAGATGCAGTTGTTAGTGTGTGGTCTGAAGACAAGGCTATTTTCTGCCAAAGCTATATTGTTTGTCTTCTTAGTGACTTGTACCGCCAGTATGTGTGCAGCCTCACCCAGGCGCCAAGTGTAAATCTAGACACATTACATCGGATGATCAGATTCTTCTCATTCCTCATCAGATAGACCTACGTTTCACCTTTCACCTTCTAACCTCGTTTGCCAGCCCACGTGTTTATTTTCCACATAAAAGGACTCAACATTAGGAAATCCATCTGCTCGTTCAGACATCACATCTTACTGCAGGCCACAATCTTATCAGGCCAAATTATGCCACTTGAAAAATATGAGGAAACTATAATTCTATTATGATTACCAAGCAAGCCGTGGATGAAGTCCAAGGAGTAGCCTCAACACAACTGTGGAACATGGATTTATAAGGCAACAGTAGTGTAGTTAGACCACCAAGATTCACTGTATTACAAGTTGTAAAGAGCAAGGGATTTAAAAAAAATTTTTTGGTCACAGTTTTCCTGCTCAGTGTGCATTATCATCACCAAGTTAGTGTTGCCTTGTAGACGCTACAATAATATATATATACATTTATTTATTTATTATTATTATTACCAAAAATAGTCACTTGCCCTAAACTTTTCTAGATTGTCGTATCCATGAACCCTCTGAGAAGTTTTTTTTTTAATCAAAACAACTAGCGCAAAGACAGGAAAGGCAGGAGATTCAGAGCCTCACCTGCAAATTGAAAACTACGGTATATCTATACATACACTGCTGGCCAAAGGTACTGGCACCCCTGCAATTCTGTCAAATAATGCTCAATTTCTCCCACAAAATGATTGCATTTAGAATTGCTTTGGTAGTAATATCTTCATTTATTTTGCTTGCAATGAAAAAACACAAAAGAGAATGGGAAAAGGGTTAGGCCGCGGATCGCTGGCTGGGCGGCGGAGTGTCAACTGGATGTTGCCTGCTACGGCGGGGGACCCTGCCCTGCCCTGGGCTTGGTGGGCCGCTTGGGGCCCCGTGGCGTGCCGTGTCGGCTGGGGGGCTGCGGCGGCGGCTCTTGGCCTGGGTGGGCGGACGGGATTGGCAACAAGGCGACGTAGGCTCGGTCGCCAACGGGCTTACACTCACAAGGGATTCACACGATTACTTTGTTCTAGATCACAGAGATGATTTGCGTACACTCTACCCCTTTAAATCACTTAGCTTATAGACTCCCCCACCTTCTTCCCCCTCTTTCCCTGGTCAACAGGCCCCCCACATGGTGTACACCAGAAATACATTTAGCTGACGATAGCACCAACATATTGGTAGTTAGTGTAGTTAGGCGTTCAATGTATTTCTTGCTGTTGTTTGTGTTTCTTCTCTTTCTTCTCATGTGTTTCTTTTCTTCTGTTCCCCCATAACCCCTTCCCGTTCGCTGTTTTGTCATAATAAATGAGGTATGTTGAATGATCACAAAGGGAGTATGTCAGACTCTCAATGTGAAACATTAACTGTTCAGACTATCCGGGCACTTAGACTTCCATTCTCCGTGTCAAACAGCTGAACAGGACAGGTTAAAAAAAAAATTAAAAAAAAGAATGGGGGGAAAAAATGAAATCATTATCATTTTACATCATGTACATGATGTACATCATGTGATGCTTCTCTAATATGTGTAATTAACAGCACCTGTTACTTACCTGTGGCACATAACAGGTGGTGGCAATAACTAAATCACACGTGCAGCCAGTAAAAATGGATTAAAGTTGACTCAACCTCTTTCCTGTTTCCTTGTGTGTAACACGTTGAGCATGGAGAAAAGAAAGAAGACCAAAGAACTGTCTGAGGACTTGAGAAGCAAAATTGTGAGGAACATTTCAATCAATCTCAAGGCTACAAATCCATCTCCAAAGACCTGAATGTTCCTGTGTCTACCGTGTGCAGTGACATAAATAAGTGTAAAGCTCATTGCATTTTGGCTAACCTCTCTAGATGTGGACGGAAAAGAAAAATTGACGAGAGATTTCCACGAAAGATTGTGCGGATGGTGGATAAAGAACCTCGACTAACGTCCAAACAAGTTCAAGCTGTCCTGCAGTCCGAGGGTACAACAGTGTCAACCCGTACTATCCGTTAGCATCTGGAGGAAAAGGAATCTATGGTAGGAAGCCCAGGAAGACCCCACCTCTGACCCAGAGACATTAAAAAGTCAGGCTGGAGTTTGCCAAAACTGACTTGAGAAAGCCAAAAACGTTTTGGAAGAATGTTCTCTGGTCAGATGAGACTAAAGTAGAGCTTTTTGGGAAAAGGCATCAACATAGAGTTTACAGGGGGAAAAAACGAGGCCTTCAAAGAAAAGAACACGGTCCCCACAGTCAAACATGGTGGAGGTTCCCTGATGTTTTGGGGTTGCTTTGCTGCCTCTGGCACTGGGCTGCTTGACTGTGTGTATGGCATTATGAAGTCTGATGACTACCAACAAATTTTGCAGCATAATGTAGGGCCCAGTGTGAGAAAGCTGTGTTCAGTACAACAGGAAAAACAAAAAGGGTTTGTGTCTCACAGCATTTGAAAGTTAAAGTTTGTGCTGTTACACTCTTATATTGGTGACATTTAAAAGAAAAAAAAGTGTGACCTAACGTTTGTGTTTTTTGAAGGGGGAAAAAATCGCTTCAATTCAAGGGTTATCAACATCTTTGATGTGAAAGATGTTATAGAATGTATAATGTGATAACGTGTAGAAGATGAAAAGTCACGTTAGTTACTTTGTTGAGTAACAAATTGCTCCTACAATGAGGTAATTGTTACTAGCCTAGTTAGTTTTTGCAACAAGTAATTTGCAACTGTAACTATTTACTTTTTAATGTAAGATTAACAACACTGGAACTGGTACACATGTTTGTGTGTATGTGTACCTCTGATGCAAACATAGCAGAGTGTGAATAGATGGGTGAAGGATGGACATAAGAAGGTTTTCCAAGAAAGTGAGTATTTATCAATGCTGGTAGTAAAAGTTAGCTCCAGCCCCCGACTAACAGCAGAAAGTCGCATGTTTAATTAATAAATCAACTGTGCCATGTTTGACAAATAAAAACCTGGCTTGCACACTACAGACAATCTCTGCGCACGTCTTACCTTTGTTGTTTTGCGGTCAAAATCTCAGCTCTAAATTACACTGCTATTTAGCTGCTGCTAGCTAGTTAGTCTGAAATGCATTGTGAAGGTCCTGGTTCGTTTATAGAGTTAAGTGTGCACTCTTTTTACCACTATCTTTGGGGTGACTTCCTTCTGGAGTATCAGCTAGTTTCTCACTTTACGCATAGATGAGTACAGGAACTGAGCTCATTCACATATGATTATCATCAGTGGACAGTCATAATAATACACTAATAATAATCACTCCACCACCTTTATTGACCTGTAGGAGTCTGAGTGATAGACTGATTTGCCACCCTTAAAAACAGGCAGCATTCTTTGATGCTTCCATCTACCAAGTAACTTGCAATTGTAGCCATTTTTCCTGTTGTTCTACTGTATTAGAAATAGATTGAAACAACAATAATAATAATAATAATGACTAAATTATCAGTCTGTTAGCTGTTTATGAAGTTTTGTGCTTGTACGCTACTTTCATTTACATCATGTGCATGTCCTGGGTGCTAAGACCCCCCTGTTTTTAAAACGTAGTGATGCCCCTGGTTTGGTACATAACGAATAATAAGTAAAAGCATTTCAAGTGCTATCAGCACACTGTTTTAATTGGAAAATGAGGGCATTTGAGTGAATTTTCAACTTCAAGATGCCGTTTTACATATCCCATATTACATATCTGTCATGTGCACACAACTGCACACAGACACACACCCCATGCACACACAATGAAAGCAAAAGGGAGTTTGTGAAAATATAATTCAGATCAACAAGAATGATGAGTACAATTATAATCATCAAAGACTCTTTCCCTTGAGACTAAAGGTATACAGTATAAGGCTGATCGCTAATATTGGGCTTCCAATGTAAACCTAAAGTATATTTTCTATTTAGAATTCCTTACCGATTTATTTTTAAATGTGTTTTTTGGACAGTTTACATTTGGTTAAAAAGTGACACACTGACATTCCAGCTTTATTCTCAGGCCCTCACACTGGCCTTCCGCTGGGACTCGTGCAAGACAGGATATAGTGAATTTTAGCTCAACCAAATCATGTACATTGCTTGGTCCAGATGTATTTGGACAGTGACAATTTTACGATTTTTCCCCCCTCGCTGCACATTTACTTTTACCACATTTGGGGGTTCTGATACCTGTTCTCATTGCTTCAGTATGTGGCAATTATGCTCATTTGCCTTGAGATTAAACTACAGACTTGGCCATTAAGCATTTAAATATTTTATCTTTCAAAAGTGTTGTGTTTCACATTAAACTAGTGTTAGAAAATTCAAGTGGAAGATCAGTTGTTTTTTCAGTAAATAAAAATTCTGACCAATGATGACCAAGATATGTTTTTTTAACATTCAGTTGCAAATTTAATTGTAAATGTGTTACCACGTTTGGTTCAGGAAATTGTAAATCTGAGTCTAATATAGTACAGACATAATTCAATAGACATATTTTAGTTCATTGGTTTAAGCATTCTCCTTATTAAGATGAATGAAACAAAAAGATGAATGTAAGATAATGTGTATCCAATGTAATTTTCTCAAGTCAGAGGAATGACGGGAAGGAAGTATTTTATGACTATAATTTATGACAAGCTTATGAAACTGTAACTATATACAGATGTCTAGACCGTTGCTTTATTTTCTTTAGATCCATTTGGTGCTTTAAAACAAAGCACACTTTTTTTATGAATGATGTTATCATATTAATGCTGGAACATTTCATCTCAAAAGTTAATCAAATCTCCAAAATGAAATTACGATTTTTTTTTTTTTTTTTTTTTGCATCTATGTGTCAGTATAGTTCATGTGACACAGTGGTGACCTTTGATCTTATACCGATAAAGCAGGGTTTAAACAAAATTATGGTTGAAATGATTGGACCTGTGTCACATTAATGGATCTGATCTCACCATAAAGTTGTTACCAGAAATTAAAAATTGGGATTTTCAAACTATAAACCGCTACTTTTTTCCTTCATTTTGAATCCTGCGGCTTATAGTCCAATGCGGCTTACTTGTTGATTTAGTTGGGTTAATAGGTAACACATGCCTCCTAGCATGCATTGCAGCGCTACATATAGTACTGTGCAAACGTTTTAGGCAGGACACCTGCCTAAAACTTTTGCACAGTACTGTATATATATTTTTTTTAATTATTAGGATCATGGAAGCTTCCACTTGGGGAAAATATATACATACAGTATATCCTGTATATACATAATATAATAAAAATATACTGTATGTAAACAACAATCTAAATTAATGTTCTGTGCTAATTATTTATTCAGTTACTGTTACTGTTACTGTTTCATTAATTTTTTGTTATGGTATTTGGTAACATTTTATTTGACATTGGCATCATAAGACGGTCAAATTTATGACATGACACTATCATAGGCATTACTGAATGCTTATGACAGATGTCATTTCGTGTCATCTGGGAAATTATGTTATTAACTCCATTTATGTCCAGTTTGGATCTTTTACATTCATTCAAAAGTGAGATGATTTGCCGGATAACAATGAATGCCATCTATTTTAACCATTCATTAATGCTTGTGAAAGTGTTATGTCATAGTTATGATTGTCTAATGACAGTCTTGTGGCGCCACTGTCAAAGTGTTACTAACAAATATCATAATTTGCAGTGATTAATTAAACAACTGGAACAGTAACTGAATAAATGATTGGCACAGAACATGAATTTTGATTGTTATTTACATCTGTAGCGCTGCAATGCATGCTAGGAGGCATGTTGGACGACAACAGTGCTGACAGCAGGTGGCAGAAGAGGTTGACTGTCTCCCCCAAGGGAGTATTGATGGCCAAAGGAAGCTTCTTGAAGCAATAAGGCTTTGCAGCTGTAACCCTTCTACCCGTGTGACTGGGTTGTAAATTGTATAATTTTAGGGTTCGACTAATCTAGGTTCCGTAGGAGATTGGCAGCGGCACTCAACAACATAAGACACACTGACAAAAGAACATGTAATGGAACACAACTGTATTTTTTTTTAATTTGAACAATTTATAAACAATAAATGCAATGAAAACTTTTTAAATTAAATAGCGACACCTAGAGTCAGTGAGGGGAAAAAAATAAATTTAAATTGCGATCGTTTGTTTTCCCCTTTAGTCTGGTGTCAGACCTGACCCAAAAAAATGAAAAAAATCTGAGATCTCAAGAATAAAAAAAAAATCCAAGGACTGCTGATGAATCCTTTTGTCCTACCGCCCTCAACGAACGTAGGTGGTCAAGGAACGTCAGTGTTCTCCTCTGTAAATTTTTCCCTTACGCCTCTGGTGGCGTTCGTTGTTGGGGTTCAGTCCAGGTCGCAGCAAGTAGTCTCTTCTCCACGAGTGAATCAATCCAAAAATAAAACCAGCCTGCACGAAATGTGCAGTTTCATTACTCAAGGTGCAAACAATGCAACACACATACCAGTAATGAATTAGCTAAAATAAAAAAAAAAATATATATATATATATATATATATATTGGACCCTCATATACATAGTTAACACCATTATTCCCCCCCACAAGCACAGCTCATGTGCTAATGCTAGAAAAAACGCATTGAAAAGTTCGCTAAAAACTTTTTTTTCTTTTTTTTTTACAACTCAACATAAATGACATAACAGAACTCTACTCACAATTCTTTTGTCCATATCAGTCCATAACAATTGTCCTGACTGGTTTTATTTTATCATTTTTCGTGTGGATATATCCAAATTGTTCAGCACACATCGACAGCTAATCCATTAGCATATATGGGAACACTCACCAGGATAGTTTTGCTTCTATAACTTTTCTCTCGTTGGCTCAATATGTACCGCAGTCATCTCCAACACCTTTGAGCCCAAAATAAAATGTGAATAAACAACTTAAATTATCAGGGAACGCTATTTTGTCCTATATTACTTACGTGGAAACGTCTGGAAGCTTCTCTAACGACTAACGTTCCCGCTCTCTCTCTCGCAAATGAGTGGGCGAGCAAGAGATGGCGTACATTTCGCCGTGGTGCATTCAGGTGTATTGGAAATAATTCGATTTTATAAAACATGAATTTCCTTGTTATTTAACACTGGGTTACACTCTCCCCCTCTGAACGGCATGAGTCCCTTCATGCACAGGTGACTCATTTGAACAATGTGAAAACCGTGCTAAGTCACGAGAGAATGCAACACCTAGGGCCTGAAAAAATGAACCAATGGCCAAGGACAGTGGCTCTCCCAGTTCATCATAAGTGAACCTTCGAGGAGGGCGTCTTTCTCTATTAGAGCGTCTCAATCCGACTGACTCTACAGTAACATCATCAGTTTCAACTTTATCTACGCTGGCCACAGATTCTAATGGAATGGAGGCTGTGTCAGGTAAGACATGTGTAAATTTAGATTCAGGTATGTCAATAACAACATGGTCTGGAGAGTCAGCAGTTGCAGGTGGCAACTGATCTTTTTCTAATCTAGTGACATCATGTTGTATGATCGTGTTAGAGTTGTCAAAGTCATGTGCTGATTTGTGTGAAACTGCTTTGGCAGGTGAGGGCAGATGAGGTTGAACATTTGGAAGCGATTGGAATACCGGTGAAAACTGGTCCGATTTGACATATGGGCCTTTTGTAACAATCTGTGGGTTCCAATTCCCAATGCAAAATTCCTCTTCTTCACTCATTTGATCCTCTTCACTGTCCAGTCCTTCAATTCGGCCATCAGACTCATTCCTTTTCTTTGTTTTACTTCTTGTCCTGATATTCACTCTGTTGTCATCTTGGGAATCTAATTCACTCTGATCTGCGACAGGTAAGAACCCACAAGGGAGAAGCAAATCTCTGTGTAGGGTGCGCTGAGGACCCTCTCCATTTTCTGGTTTAACAATGTAAACAGGACTGTCTTGGATGCGTTTCACAACTGTGTGAATGGTTTGCTCCCATCGGTTTGCAAGTTTATGTTTCCCTCTGATGTTGACATTCCGTACTAGGACTCTATCGCCAACAAAGAGTTCAGCAGCTCTTATCTTTTTGTCAAACTGTGTTTTATTCTTCTGACCCATCTTTTTTGCGTGTTCTGAAGCAAGAGTGTAGCTTTCTTGGAGGTTAGAACGAAGCGTCTGAATGTAGTCCGAATAGGATTTTGAACCAACTTCCCCAGGATAAGTGCCAAGGACCAGATCAATAGGCAACCTGGGTTGTCTGCCGAACATTAATTCATATGGGGAATATCCTGTCGTGTCATTTTTTGTACAATTGTAGGCATGTGTTAAGGGCTTAACAAAGTCTCGCCAATGGTACTTGTCTTTGTCCTCAAGTGTGCCTAGCATGCCCAACAACGTCCTATTGTATCGTTCTACCGGGTTCCCACGAGGATGATAGGGAGTCGTACGGATTTTTCTTGCTCCAATCAATCCACAAAGCTCCTTTACAATCTTGGATTCAAAGTCTCTTCCCTGGTCGCTCAGCAACCGACAAGGAAAACCATAGGGGATGATCAGATTATCCCAAAGAGCCTTAGCTATCGTTTTGGCTTTTTGATCTTTTGTAGGCACTGCGACAGCAAACTTTGTAAAATGATCTGTCAACACCAGCACATTTCTTGTGTCTCGACTATCAGGTTCAATGGACAAATAGTCCATGCAGACCAACTCAAGAGGATAAGTAGCCTGAATGTTTTCTAGTGGGGCAGCCCTTTGGGGAAGGCCCTTCCTCATGAGACATCGAGGGCATTTTTGACATTTGTCTTTGATGGACTGAGTCATCCTTGGCCAATAGAACCTCGCTCGAGCAAGATGTAATGCACGCTCAAAGCCAAGGTGACCAACCTCATCATGCACACCTTGCAAAGCTCTTTCACGATACTGATGAGGCAGTACCAATTGGTGAACAAAAGAATCGTTGTCTTTTAACCTCCTGTAGAGTACCCCATTACTCAACTCAAGCTTGTTCCATTGCTTTAGTAGAAGTTTAACATCAAGTGATTCAAGACTTGCTTCTTGGAATCTGGGTTTCACGCCTCTTTCCAACAAGGTTATGACCCGCGCGATAGAGGGGTCAACCTTTTGTGCTCTGTGCCAATCAACATCTGTCATCGAGGGTAAGATATTTTCACCATACTCCCCAGGAATCGCAGTAAGGTCAATTGCGAGAGATTCCACGACAACAAGAGGCTCTGATAAAATTGAAACCGAATGGCGCAGACACAGTGCAGAAAATGTTTCAGGATCTACTTCATTTGGGGTATCACTGAGGCGTCTTTTCATGTCTTCAATACGGTCTCTTTCTTTTGCAAATACTTCATCTTCATGAGGTGGCTCTTGGGGTCGCCGAGACAACCCATCGGCATCTTTGTTTCTGTGACCGGCTCTGTACTTGATGGTGAAATGATAAGTTGACAAGGCTGCCAACCACCTGTGTCCAGCCGCATCCAACTTGGCACTTGTTAGGACATATGTTAAAGGATTATTATCGGTCAGGACAACAAAAGAAGAACCATAAAGGTAATCACTGAATTTTTCACACACAGCCCACTTGAGGGCCAAGAACTCAAGTTTGTGTGTGGGATAGTTTTGTTCACTCTTGGAAAGTCCTCGACTAGCATATGCGATGGCCCTTAGGTTGCCTCCCTGCTCTTGATAGAGCGCAGCCCCCAACCCATCACGACAAGCATCTGTATGCAAGATATATGGAAGCTGTGGGTCTGCAAAAGCAAGAATTGGTGCTGAAGTTAGTTTCTCTATTATCGTCTGAAACGCTGTCTCACACTCGGGAGTCCACCGCTCGGCCAGAGACTGGTTGGAAGTGCAAGCTACTTGGGATGGCTCACGTTTGTAAATCTTCCCTCGTTTCTTTGGTGGGTGATAATTGACGGTGAGACAATTAAGGGGTTTCGTTATCTTAGAGAATCCCTCGACAAAACGTCGATAGTAACCCGCAAAGCCCAGGAAACACTTCAGGTCTTTGAGAGTAGATGGGTGTGGCCAAGTTTTCAGAGCTGAAACTTTATCTGGATCAGTATGAACTCCACACGCATCCACAACGTGCCCCAAATATTTAACTGAGTCCCGGAAAAAACAACACTTTTCTGGTGATAGTTTAAGCCCGTAATCTCGGAGACGTGTGAGAACTTTCATTAGTCTATTTTCATGTTCTTCTAATGTGTCTGAAAAAACGATTAAGTCGTCAAAAAAGACAAGCACTTCGTTGAGATGAAGATCGCCCACACATCGCTCCATTAGGCGTTGGAAAGTGCCTGGGGCATTTGTGACACCTTGTGGCATCCTATTAAATTCATAAAAGCCAAGGGGGCACACAAAAGCTGTCTTGGGTTTGTCCTCTTCGGCTACCTCAACTTGATAGTAGCCAGACTTTAGGTCCATAACGGAAAACCACTTTGCCCCGCTGAGAGCTGTAAATGTTTCTTCAATATTCGGTAGGGCATATGCATCTCTTATCGTTTTCGTATTTAATTTGCGATAGTCAATGCATAACCTGATTGAGCCGTTTTTTTTCTTGACCAATACAATGGGTGAAGCATAAGGACTTTGAGACTCACGAATGATTCCGGCATCAAGTAGTTGTCGGAGATGCTCTTTCACTGCCTCTCTGTCACTTGGATGAATTGGCCTTGGCCTCTCTTTGAAAGGGGTTTCATCTTGTAATCGGATTTGATGTTTTACAGCTGTTGTGTGGCCATATGACATGTCATCAAGAGCAAAGACTTCAGGAATGGATTGCAATTTTTTTCGTATTCGCTCCTTCCATTCTTCTGAGACAGGAGACTCATCAAGATTGAAGTTGACTCTGCCTGGTTCGATTCGGCTTGACGAATTTTGGACTTGACCAGGTGCTAATGGGGAAACCTGTTGGGCTGCACAAGCTTGGGCAACAACAGTATTTGGACGCAATGTCACACTTTGTTCGCTCATGTTACGGACAATGATAGGAACTTTAGTATTGCCTTCATAGTTGATGTCCACCAAAAGTGACTCGACAAAGAGTCCCCCTGGTAACTTGTACTGCTCATGCTGTTCAAGAACAAAGCTTGTGTTCTGGTTCGTTCTTTTTATTCTTACATTCCCCATAAGACATAGCTTCTGCTTTGCAAGAAATTTGACTGGCTTCTTACTATGCAACATGACAGGATAGGCATGAGTGTCATTTCTTTGGCCCCGGGCAACGTGTTGGAGGATCATTGCAAACTGTTTAGAACGTAGCCCGTGAAAAAATTCAGGCCCATTTTGATCTGACAATTGTTCGTTAAGCTGTAACAGTACATTGGTCCCAATCAACAGCGGAATCTTTCTGTTAAAGTGACATTCAGGAACGACAAGTGCTAGTGAAACCACTTGCTGTTCTTTTCCGGCCAGACTCTCGGGGAACGTAATATGTGTTTGAATATAGCCCAAGTACGGGACATTCTGTCCGCCAGCTCCCTCAATTTCAAGAAGTGTCTGTATAGGTTCTATAGGGAGATGAGAAAGGTGTGCTTTGTGGAAAGTCTCAGAAAGGGTTGTTACTTGCGAACCAGAGTCCACTATTGATTCACATGACATGTTCTCAACAAGTACAGTGGCTGCACACCGTGGCCCAACAAGACCTTGAGGCAAAATTGGAACAGGATAAAAAATGTCCATAGGCTGCATTGGGCATATGTTTTGCTGTCTAACATCATAACTTTTGGGACCTTCAAAATCACTGTTGTCAGCTCCTGGATGTCCCACAGCAGGAGCTGTGATTAGTTTAAAGCAGGAAAAGTTGAAGCTTGTCGTGCTGAGAATTCTGCTTGTTTACTCCTCAAAATTACGTTCTTTTCTCTGACGAGAGTGGGGTTAGCCAAATTCGTGCAGTGGGCTGCTATGTGATTGTCTTCCCCACACTTAAAACAAAACCAGGCCCGAGGCATGCCAGGGATTCTGGAAGAAGTCTGTGATTGACTTGGTTTAACAGTTGCAGCACACTTGTGATCACTCTCATTTGATTTGAATGAATAGGTTTGAACAAGCATTTGGACTTGTTTGGTCAACTCAGCTATTTGGTTTTCAAGCTTGCCAGTTTCCTTTGGGGTTTGCTTAATAGGTTGTGGACACACAGGTGGGTCAGTTCTTTGGGTGGTATCTTTTGCTTTTTTACTTAACTTTTCCACTTGGTTCATGAGTGCATTTACTTTTAATTCAAGGTTCGCAGGTTCTTGATTTGATGTAGTAGGGTTCACAAGTGGAGTTTGGTCAAACCCAGGCATGCTAAATATGGTATGGGCATGTGCAGCAGCCTTTGTTGCACCCAAATGTTTTTTCATGCGGTCTAGTTTGGATGACCGTCGATCTTCCTCGGTCCTCAACATCAGAAGAAAATCAGGGAATGAGGGAGGAGAACTTCGTTTCCCTTCAAGCTGCAGACCAATAATTAAGCTCTGGTCCCAACATCCTCGAATGAATTGTTTCAGGAGTAATTCGTTTACATTTAAAGCAGAAGCTCCCCCTCTAGAAACGACTCTGGTGAGAAGGCTGTGGAGACGGCTCAAGAAGGCAGAAGGTTTTTCGCCATTGTTTTGGTTGGAGCCAAGAAATACAGTAAAAAGTTCTTCCCCATCTTCCACAACACCAAAAGCAGATTCAAGCTGAGCTACATAAGTGCTTGGTGATGCAGTGACCCCTAGAGGCTTTACAACTTCTAGAGCAGGACTAAGCAAGCTTTCAAGGATTTTTCTTACTTTGTGTGCATCAGTCAAAGAAGAGTCACTGAGTAACAGATCAACTTGAGTGCGCCAAGTCTCATAATCAACCTCACCATTGGGTCTGGGTAATCGCCCCGAGAAAGTGCGGATTTTTGCATGTGAAAGAGGCATGTTAGCTGACTGAGTGCGAATGATATGCTCAACTACCACTTTCTGTACATGAGAAGGGTTGTAAATATTGTCATCTATGTGAGGTGTGTGGGGGTGAAAAGCACTTGTGGGCTCAACTGGTTCACTTTGGTCACTTTGGTCAGTGTAGTGAGTGGCACTATCAACATTTTGATCATTATCTGGTTGTGTATCAGTCTGGGATGTGAGGCCTGCCTGTAGTTCACTTGAAATGAAGCTGAGGAAGCCTACTTTCCCACTACTTCCAAGAAACTCAAGTTCTTTCAGGTACCGGCGTGCAACTTCTCTGCCCATTTCCCCCTGAGCGACATCTCTAACAGTTTTAGAAGACCAATTAACATTTGGGTCGAGAGGGCTCGCAAATTCACCTATGGTTATGGGATCAATTTTCAAAATAGCCTGTTCTGATTCATAGATTACAAGTGTTCTGCCATGAGGCTGATGTGGCTCATCTGGAACTCTAATGATCTTAAATATTTTGCCATTCTTTACAAATACATCAAAAATGTCTTCATCAGTACAACTTTGTTCAACTCCTGTAACATACAGGGTTTTCTGACCATCAACTTGAAAACGTGCACAAAGATCCATTTTTTTCCCGAAATATCAAACAGTGTATCTTATGGTTGGAGGTAATAAAAGCCAATATACCAATCTCCTGGCTAGCTCGCCACAAATATGTAACCCTTCTACCCGTGTGACTGGGTTGTAAATTGTATAATTTTAGGGTTCGACTAATCTAGGTTCCGTAGGAGATTGGCAGCGGCACTCAACAACATAAGACACACTGACAAAAGAACATGTAATGGAACACAACTGTATTTTTTTTTAATTTGAACAATTTATAAACAATAAATGCAATGAAAACTTTTTAAATTAAATAGCGACACCTAGAGTCAGTGAGGGGAAAAAAATAAATTTAAATTGCGATCGTTTGTTTTCCCCTTTAGTCTGGTGTCAGGCCTGACCCAAAAAAATGAAAAAAATCTGAGATCTCAAGAATAAAAAAAAAAATCCAAGGACTGCTGATGAATCCTTTTGTCCTACCGCCCTCAACGAACGTAGGTGGTCAAGGAACGTCAGTGTTCTCCTCTGTAAATTTTTCCCTTACGCCTCTGGTGGCGTTCGTTGTTGGGGTTCAGTCCAGGTCGCAGCAAGTAGTCTCTTCTCCACGAGTGAATCAATCCAAAAATAAAACCAGCCTGCACGAAATGTGCAGTTTCATTACTCAAGGTGCAAACAATGCAACACACATACCAGTAATGAATTAGCTAAAATAAAAATATATATATATATATATATATATATATATATATATTGGACCCTCATATACATAGTTAACACCATTATTCCCCCCCACAAGCACAGCTCATGTGCTAATGCTAGAAAAAACGCATTGAAAAGTTCGCTAAAAACTTTTTTTTCTTTTTTTTTTACAACTCAACATAAATGACATAACAGAACTCTACTCACAATTCTTTTGTCCATATCAGTCCATAACAATTGTCCTGACTGGTTTTATTTTATCATTTTTCGTGTGGATATATCCAAATTGTTCAGCACACATCGACAGCTAATCCATTAGCATATATGGGAACACTCACCAGGATAGTTTTGCTTCTATAACTTTTCTCTCGTTGGCTCAATATGTACCGCAGTCATCTCCAACACCTTTGAGCCCAAAATAAAATGTGAATAAACAACTTAAATTATCAGGGAACGCTATTTTGTCCTATATTACTTACGTGGAAACGTCTGGAAGCTTCTCTAACGACTAACGTTCCCGCTCTCTCTCTCGCAAATGAGTGGGCGAGCAAGAGATGGCGTACATTTCGCCGTGGTGCATTCAGGTGTATTGGAAATAATTCGATTTTATAAAACATGAATTTCCTTGTTATTTAACACTGGGTTACACAGCCAATTGGTACAAAGCTTCTATGAACTAATGCCGTTTTCCTGTCCCATTAGGTGGGTGGCGTTTTATAGTCAGGTGCGTCTTATAGTGCGAAAATTACGGTACTAGCACATTGCCACATTGGTACCAAAAAGCTGTTTCTTCTCACAATGTATTTGGCATGAATACAAGACCGTTTAGGACAGGGAGGTCAAACCTACAGTACAGCCCGCACTTCAGAGCCACTTTTTGTTGAGATTAAACAATGTAACTTCATGCTCTCTTTGAAAAGGCAATGATCACAATGTGTTTACAGAACAAACACTTGTTTCTTATTTACACTTGAAAGACATTTGGAAACCTGATATTTCAGTGCACGGGTTAAGCCCCATAGCCGGTAAACACTGCTGATGTGAATAGCAAGCAGCTTTAATGTCTGCTTCAATTCACACCATCTACCGTGGCCCTTCCTCTTGTCTTATCACACCTGACTTGCCATTTATCTTCTGTTTGCCAACCCTTTTCCCTCAGCCATGCAGTAATGTTTTGACAGAGCCTCCGGTTGGGGACCTCAAGCTGCAATGCAGTGAATGTTGAAAGTAGATCAATATTACAGTTGCAGTGGGATAAGGAAATAATAGCCCAAATGCAAGAAAAATGAGAGTGAAAGGTGCAGGCAGAAAACCTTGTACCAAAGGACGTAGGTTTGGTCTCAGCGTTGGTAGGGACGATATAACACCATAACCTGCATGTGCACTTTTTGGCCGGGATGGGACATTAGTAACACTAAATAGATTGGGTGAACGGAGGTCAGGGCTACATTTCTCACGCATATGAACCTAATTAATTGATATGCTAAAACAGGGGTGCTCATTACGTCGATCACGCTAGTGTTGGTAGCTCATGGCACCCCCCCCCAAATAATTCATGTTTTTAATGTACATAGTTAATTATGATTATATTGTGTGTATGTTGTGTTGTGTGAGCAACCTACGAGGTTATGCAACACCCGTCTCTCTTTAATTCTCTATAGTTTCCAGCAGAGTTCACTACATTTCTCACAGTTTAATTAACATTAACAGTAGAAAACAGAAACAGAAGGACACTTCTCTCTAAGCAGCTTCCTACTCAACTTCTGCAGGTTTACAAGTTCACACAGTTTAATGTTATGCTAGCTCAGATGTAGGTCTGACTTTCACTAGCAAAATTAGTGGTGTGTTCACCTACTCCAATACATTTGCGTCTTTTTAAATTACTTACAGTGGCTGCTGCTGGCCGAAAAAAAAACTTCTAATATCCCTGGTCTTCGAAGGGGGCGGAGGAGGCGGCATGTTGTCTACATGCATGTGAGCGTGAGCGTGGGTGTGTGTGTCGGGGATGGGTCAAGTCACAAGCCAATCAAACATGCATTTGGGGGGGGGGGGGGGGGGGGTGGACCAGCGCATTTAGCAAGTGAATAGGGTTAAATGTAAGTTTGAATAAAATGAAAATAATTCACTTAATAATGGTAGGGTCAATTTTAGCTTTACAACATATGGGAAGACAATCTTTAATTACCTGTATAACTGAAGTCATTATACAGTATAATGCATATAAGGTTGCTTAAAGGTTGGTGGGTACAATTTAAGCATCCTGAAAAGTTGGTAGTGTTACAGTGGGGCAAATAAGTATTTAGTCAACCACTAATTGTGCAAGTTCTCCCTCTTGAAAATATTAGAGAGGCCTGTAATTGTCAACATGGATGGGTAAACCTCAACCATGAGAGACAGAATGTGGGGAAAAAAAGGAAAATCACATTGTTTGATTTTTAAAGAATTTATTTGCAAATCATAAGTATTTGGTCAATACCAAAAGTTCATCTCAATACTTTGTTATGTACCCTTTGTTGGCAATAACGGAGGCCAAACGTTTTCTGTAACTCTTTACATGCTTTTCACACACTGTTGCTGGTATTTTGGCCCATTTCTCCATGCAGTCTCCATCCAGATCTCCTCTAGAGCAGTGATGTTTTGGGGCTCTCGTTGGGCAACACGGACTTTCAACAACCTCCTCAGATTTTCTATGGGGTTGAGATCTGGAGACTCGCTAGGCCACTCAAGGACCTTGAAATGCTTCTTACGAAGCCACTCCTTTGTTGCCCTGGCTGTGTGTTTGGGATCATTGTCATACTGAAAGACCCAGCCACGTCTACTCTTGAATGAACTTGCTGATGGAAGGAGATTTTCATTCAAAATCTCTCGATACATGGCCCCATTCATTCTTTCCTTTACATAGATCAGTCGTCCTGGTTGTTTTGCAGAAAAACAGCCCCAAAGCATGATGTTTCCACCCCCATGCTTCACAGCGGGTATGGTGTTCTTCGGATGCAATTCAGTATTCTTTCTCCTCCAAACACGAGAACCTGTGTTTCTACCAAAAAGTTCTATTTGGTTTCATCTGACCATAACACATTCTCCCGGTCCTCTACTGGATCATCCAAATGCTCTCTAGCGAACCGCAGACGGGCCTGGACGTGTACTGGCTTCAGCAGGGGGATACGTCTGGCAGTGCAGGATTTGAGTCCCTGGAGGCGAATTGTGTTACTGATAGTAGCCTTTGTTACTGTGGTCCCAGCTCTCTGTAGGTCATTCACTAGGTCCCCCCGTGTGGTTCTGGGATTTTTGCTCACCGTTCTTGTTATCATTTTGACACCACGGGGTGAGATCTTGCATGGAGCCCCAGATCGAGGGAGATTATTAGTGGTCTTGTATGTCTTCCATTTTCTAATAATTGCTCCCACAGTTGATTTCTTTACACCAAGCGTGTTACCTATTGCAGATTCAGTCTTCCCAGCCTAGTGCAGGTCTACAATTTTGTCTCTGGTGTCCTTCGACAGCTCTTTGGTCTTGGCCATAGTGGAGTTTGGAGTGTGACTGAGTGAGGTTGTGGACAGGTGTCTTTTATACCGACAATGAGTTAAAACAGGTGCCCTTAATACAGGTAAAGAGTGGAGCCTTGTTAGACCTCATTAGAAGAAGTTAGACCTATTAGCAGCCATAAATCTTGCTTGTTTGTAGGTGACCAAATACTTATTTTCCACTCTAATTTGGAAATACATTCTTAAAAAATCAAACGGTGTGATTTTCTGGGTTTTTTCCACATTCTGTCTCTCATGGTTGAGGTTTACCCAAGTTGAGAGTTGCCACGTTTACATGGAGCCAAATATTCCAATTACAATCGGAATATTTGTTCAAACCGAATAAATGTGTTCCATATAAACACCTCATTCGGAATGAACAGGCCCAAACCGAATGGAATTTCATTCCGATTCACAGGGGTGGAATATTCCTTTTCCCAAACCGATAAGAAGTAAAATTATATCATGTAAACAGGGAAGCGGAATGGTGTCTGGTTGCGTTCTTTCTGCGCATGCTCCGTACTGACGTGGTGACGTCACTTGGTGACGTAAGTAACGTCACTTGCAACATGGCTTCCAAGCACACGCACAGCGCACCCACACAACTTTTTAAATGAACGGTGGTAGCAATTTTTGATGGGTTGCAAATTTTGTCAGAACACCGTCTGACATGCGCAGATTAATCAAAACAAAGCGTCACGTTGCAAAACATGGAGATCGGTCGTCAGATCAGCTGCTGTTTTAACTTTTCGAGTGGAAACAAAACTTCAGAATGATACGCCGTTATTCTGACAAAATTTGCAACCCATCAAAAATTGCTACCTCGCGGTTTTGCGCATGCGTGTAACGTTAAAAATGGCCGCGAATGCGGCAATTCCAAAGTAAACACTACAAACTTTCTTTATAGAAAGGAATATTTACTTAAATTTGATCATGTAAAGACATGTACAAAAGTTCTCAGACACATCCTACCATGTTAGCTGCACACAGTAACTGCACTCCGCGCTCTCACTGTTAACAACTTTGCCGCGTCGTTAAGTATTAATTTACGCCATTTTCGTGTTGCACATGTATGTTTATGATGTATCTAGTTTAGTTAGCACTTTGGATAACATTGAGAGTCCAATTAAATGTAAAAGAGGGGTTTTTCAGCACCACAAAAGCTTTGGGAGCAAAATTTTATAAGGGAGCAAATTTTGACAGAACAACGGCAGTTGTCAAACGTCCTTTCGGAATAAAGGCAGTCACATGTAAACGCTGGATCGGAATAGATGAAGTGACATGTAAACAGCTGATGTGAAATTTCCATTCGGAATGATTTGAATCGGTATGAATAAAAGTCAGCATGTAAACGTGGCTAATTACAGGCCTCTCAAATCCTTTCAAGTATGAGAACTTGCACAATTGGTGGTTGACTAAATACTTATGTGCCCCACTGTACGTCCCTACCGTCCTAACGCAAACCTACTCCTATGCCCATACCTGCAAAAGCAACGGTGTCGGTGGGGTGGGGTGGGGGCGGGCAGACACTCATGAGGTAACGCAGGTACAGCATAGGGATAGACAGTTTTTGCAACTTCCTCTTTTGAAATGGAAGTTGAAGTTTATAATCATAGTAGTAAACTGCAAAATGTATTTGGCTCTATTTTTCAGCACAGTGCAGATCTTCTGTATCCCTGCCATGCTGAACCAGAGAGGAGGCATTTTAATCCAGGTGTTGGTGATTTTTTTTGAGCCACTTTATTTGAAAGAGGGCAGTTTGCCCTGCAGTGGCATGAGCAAGCTGAGTCCTTTCACCACTAATCAAAGTAGCTCCTCTTGTTCCCTTTAAATGTACTCCATCCACACATTGAATGGTGACATCTACAACATTCATAAATTTGGTGTGGAATAATTTTAAAGCCTTGACATCAATTTGTTTCAATTTTAGTTTCTTTTCTGCTCTCCAAAAACATTGACTTGGCAACTACAAGTCACAGTTGACTTGTCGATGACATAGCTTGGGTGCTGTTAGATATCACCAACGTAGCAGGCAGGTGGCGTATTTGTTACCATGTCAATATCACATGATTGTGAACAATGAGTGGACTAATCCACAAGCTGCTGGTGCCCCATCTGATGCAGATGGAGCAGCTGCCTGTTAAATCCCATATGTGAGAGGTTGCACGTTCTCACACCTCATGCGCACATATTTTTTATTTGAATGTAAGCGTAGGTAAACGTACAAGCAAACAAATACATGACACACATCATGCCTCATGTCACAGGGTCTTTATAATCTTTACTGAAATAATGATTGTGTAAGAGGCAAAATCTGTAGACCTGCCAACAATTCTAATAGGTTCTTACTTGGGCCAGCTTCTTCACCTTTCTGCAAAATTTCATGAAGACGGGCTTATCTTTTATTGCTTTTATTATTTTTCCTCAACTTAACAAGTAAGAAGAACAGATTATGTGGTATATTGAAGAAGGACATCAAGAGTGAAATGAAGACAGAATTAACTTTTGTTGGCAAGCGATGAGGCATTACAAGAAGCTTGCACGCATCACGGCTAAACTTCAGATCCAAGAGGAAAATCTGCTCTCAATTTTGTGCACTGTTGTTTGCGACGAGGTTAGAAATAGCAAATAGACAATCGCCATGGACAGATGCATTCAAAAGCTTTTTATACACACCAAATCAATAGGCAATCAGATTGTTTTGACATCCCCTGCCATCCAATTGCTGGAAACCAAACTGATTGTAATACTGGCTTTGAGTTTCCATATGGACACTACAAAGTATGAGTTTTCGAGAACTTTGGCAAGTGTTTGAAAAATCACATTTTGTTTTGCTGTGACACACATAGACAAAAATGTCTGTAATCATCTGTTAAACAGGACAAATCACAACAAAGCTTAGCCTGTACACCTCTCCAAGATAAAAACCGTTACAGAGCCATAGCATGCAGATATCAAATTTGTGTGATACAGTCCATCAGAGTTGTATTGGTTATTAATTATTTAAACCCTAAAGTAAGAAGGAATTATTGTTTTGCGTTAGTAGTATACAGTGTTTTTAATCTTAAGTAACTCAATTACCTCATTGTACGAGTAATTACTTATTCAGCAAAGTAACTGGCGTTAGTTTTCATGTTCGATACGTTATTACATGTTACATTCTATAACATCTTTCACATCATTATTCTGTATCATTTTTCACATCAAATATGTTTACATTAACTGATTGAATTGAAGTGTTTTTTTTTTCATTCCAAAAAAATATAGATCACACTTTTTTACTTTTTTTTTTTTTTTAACTTGACCTATATATGAGTGTCATGGTATACAGTAAACTTTCAAACTTTCAAACGCTGTGAGAAAAAAGCCTTTTTGTAGTTCCTGTTATACTGAACCCGCACTTGTGTGTATCGTCACTAAGGGTGTCAACAATAATCGATGCGGCGATGCATCCCGATGCGGGGCAGGGACGGTTCGATTCGATGCGGGCAACACGCTGAATCGATTCAGCGCATTTTAAAATATATAAGTACGTTCAAAAATCTTCCCTGCGCAATTCCGGTGATGCAATGGATTTGGTTTCCCCATTTGTGTTGTTATTCTCATGTTTACCTGTAGAGAGAGCTACTTTACATTCAAAGCAAGCCCGTAGAGGTTAAATCGGGCCTAAAAAATTCCAGCCCAACCCGACACGGCCCGCTGGTATTGAAGCCCGACCGGCCAGATCAATTAACTACAGATTTGCATGCCAGTGCCGAGTGATGTGGGGGGGGGGGGCAGCAGCAGCAGCAATTTATTTTCATTTCTTCAAGTTTTCTTACTGTTTAAATAGTCTACATATTTTTATAAGAGTTATAAAAGCCTTTACACAACGAAATAACGCTGGGAAAATTTAATATAAAAAAAAAACACGGTTTTGCAGACACACAGAGGAGAAGATTCGAAAGGATCACATTTGCCTTTGTGTGCATAAATAAAAGTGTCTTTCCTAACAAATTCTCAGTTGGCAGACAAAAAACGCAAGTTTACACAATATTTAAATAGTCTACATATTTTTAAGAGATTTATAAAAGCATTTACTCAACAAAATAACGCTGGGAAAGTTTAATATTTTAAAAAAACACGGTTTTACAGGCACTCAGAGGAGAAGATTCGAAAGGATCACATTTACCTTTGTGTGCATAAATAAAAGTGTCTTTCGTAACGAATTCTCAGTTGGCAGAAAAAAAAACGCAAGTTTACTCAATATTTAAATAGTCTACATATTTTTATGAGATTTATAGAAGCATTTACACGACGAAATAACGCTGGGAAAGTTTAATTAAAAAAAAAAAAAACACGGTTTTACAGACACACAGAGGAGAAGATTCAAAAGGATCACATTTGCCTTTGTGTGCATAAATAAAAGTGTCTTTCGTAACGAATTCTCAGTTGGCAGGAAAAAGTTTACTCAATATTTAAAATAGTCTACATATTTTTATGAGAATTATAAAAGCATTCACACAACGAAATAACGGGAGGAGGAGAAGAAAAAGAGGGCTGCGCCACAGCCCTCTGCGCATTTTTTTTTTTTTTTTTTAAATAATTTATTAGTCCGGCGCGGCGGCCCGACCCGACCCACCGAAACGTGAATGCTTAACATTTCGGGTCGGGTCGGGTTCGGGCACAAGATATAACCTCTAGGCAGGGGGGACGAGGAACCCAAATCCGCTTCCTCACCGGAGTAACGTCACAGACAAGCGCAGTTGTAATCGAGAGAGCAGAGAGATAGGACATAACATAACAATGGCTGAAACGGAGAAAGAGGGAGCAAGAAATATTATAGATATAAGATAGGCTAGGCCTATAATTTTACTTTTGTTCTACATTGCAATTTAGTTGATGTTTTGTTTGCAACTGAAGTGATCCCTGGATTGATATTGCGATAAAGATGCTGCTGCACTACAATATTTTCTTTGTCGTTTTCTTTAATATTTACTTGAATATTTTTATTGATGGGTCGTTGTGACTAAAATACAGTGACTGTTATTACTGATTTTGCACAGGAGTTCAGATGTTGCACTGTGTGAAAGGCTGCTACTGTGTGTAAAAAAAAAAAAAAAAGAGAAAGCCCTGGTCTCATTCAAAGCACTAATTAAATGCTGTGATCTGATTTTTTTTTTTAAAAAAAGCTATATATGAAAGTATACTATTTTCATTTGACTTCAACCAGTGGCCTATACTACGAACCGAGTTCAACCTCCCCAGAAGTAATCCAGTTTACCAGCGGGTAACCGGAGTTGACAAAACCTGGTTGTCTAGTTTGTGCTCAATCAGTGCTACGACGCTGATTATGAGGTTGATTAGTCGAACCTGTGTCAACCCAGTCAGAGTTACTGCGCGTTCACATAAAAGGGGGCGGAGAGCAGAGTCAAACACTACTTGTGACGATGGCACGGGCACCTTACTTCACAGAGGAGGAATGCGCGATGATTAAAATCCACCCTCACCGCGAAATCCAACACCGATTCGGCGAGTTGAGCGTGACGGGTCTGTTGACAGCGAATTTACAGATCGTGTGATTTGTGAATGCGTCAATATGCCAGTTTACTTATGTCCATGAAAAGAAATAAAGCCTGCTGTCAGGACAATAAAAGAAGATTTGGTACGTTAACAGTAAGAAATAATTTATCGCGCATCACCACATGAGGCAGGATGATTGTATGTTTAGTCTCCTTGACTGTATGAATACGTATGTTCTTTTTTTTAGTTTGGGCCTAAAAAATCCAGCTCGACCCGACCCGAGTCCGATCAATCAACTTGATTTGCAGGCCCAAGCCCAACCCCCCCTCCCAAAATTTTATGTTATATTTGTGAGGACTCAGGAGAAGAAGAAAATGCCGGGATGCCATGCGTTGTTGCGTAAATTAAAGCCCGTCTTTTGTAACGAATTTTCGCTGACAAACAAGACTGTAAGATGCATATTCAATAAACATTTATATCTTTTATATTTGTGCGTCTGTCCTATCAGTGGATTTGACAATTTAATCTCTTCGAGTTGGCAGAAAAAAACGCAAGTTTTCTCAATGTTTAAATAGTCTACATATTTCTATGATTATTATAAATATTTACACAACGAAATAACGCTGGAAAGTCCGTTAAATATATTTCTTGTATGAGAGCAAAGCTCCGCATTCGTTTACATTCAGCGATTTCAACAATCAATTTGAAGCGTTTCCATACCCCACTCCGAATCGCACGGCATACAGTGTTCTTACGCAGATATTCAGCATCACCGATGGACTCATGGAATACATATATTGTTCCTGGCAAAAGAGCGCACGGACAGGCACACAAGCTGAGCGGTTGTGAGGGCCTGACTCGGCGGGTTACATTAGTGACGTCCGCCTCGATCAGTTGGCACAGGTAAAGAATTTCCTCACTTGAAAATATGTCTTTCATGGAGAACATCTTCCGGGTACGCCAGCGAATTTTGGCGGTCCCGAAATACCCGTGCCCTCCGGAGAGAGCCCCTCACAATCCGCGCGCCAATGTCGTATGGGTCGTCCAAGTACGCTGTCATTGTCAGGAGGACACGTCCGCGGAGGGGTGCTGTTTAAATAGAGCGTGGTTAATTGGAATCCTGATGTTAAGCAAGATCTAACTCTGACACGACCAGGTTTGGCGTGTGGCGTGTGTTGCCATGGCAACACTTCTCGGTTCCAACATATCCACCTTTCGTAGTCTCGCATAGCCGCGAACTTACGTCGCACGTGATAAAGTTACTCTCGAAGTTACCCTGCTAAGCCAGAAAACCAGCTTCGTAGTATAGGCCACTGGAGTGACACAGGAGCCAATAAAAAGTTGTTTAATGTCTGTCCGCTTGTGTTGGCTCATGATTCACGAAAAATATGCTTTGCTTTAGAATTTTAATGCATCCCAGGCTTTAATGCATCGCAATGCATTGCCGAATCGAACCGAATCGAATCGTGACCCTCTGAATCGAATCGAATCGAATCGTGGCCTTCCGAATCGTAATCGAATCGAATCGTGAGGGCGGTGTCGATGCACACCTCTAATCGTCACACTCCTATATATATATAGAGATATATTTTTCAATATGCAGGTGAGACTCTGAATATCCCGCATCTCCTGTCTTTGCTCTAATTGTTTTGATTAAAAAAACATCACACAAGGTTCATGGATATATCATTCAAGAATAGTTCAAGGCAATTGACTATATTTGATAATAATAATATATGGCGGAAATCACAGACAAGACTGAAAAAGCTGTTTCTGATCTTGCACTCCTCTTCAAAAGAAACTGCTGTATTTTAAGCCAAAAGAACTGTTGTGTTTAATAGAACAATATGTCTATATGCTGCCATAGCAGATTCATGGCGCATTAAGCCCCCGAACTATTTTGAATTTGTCCGTTTTACCCTGGAAACTCCTGTTTACAGACGTCGCGCAACCGCTTTTGTTTCAACACAGCCAAAAAACAAAGGTATTATATTTAATATTCAAAATGTCTGCCTTGTTTAACTTAGAATCATTAATTGCTGTCTAATATTTCGTTTAAAAAAAAAAAAAGACTTTAAAAAATTATTCACTCGCATATTTTAAACTTTTAAACAAATTACGTCACAATGAAAAAATGGTGTCTGTAAAAACGTCACGGATATCTACCTTATAACTATCGTTTAATTGTATTTTTTTTTGTTACTGTCGCATTTTCTGCGATATGTTAGATGATAATAATCGTTTCAAACAAATTAAAAAATTTTTTTTTTTTTTTTAAAACGTTTGAAATGGTAAATATATGGAAAAGAAAATCTCGACCACTCCTCGATGTCTGTGATTTCTGCATCGCGACCTGTGTCATATTACCATGTTTCACCCATAAAATCCCCCAAAAATCCAGCTGTGGCCATTCACAGCTGTGTGGATCGAAACAAGGTAAGTACACGATAATATCTCGTTAAAGTCTTGGCGTCTTTAATTAGGCTCGAACGTATGACGTGGCACTCGCGAGGTTTCCGCCGCTATCGCCATTTTGGAAGCGAGAAACATAAACAGTGAGGCATTTCAACACAGGTCGCTCTTTAAAAATGGTTGGAAATTATTGTTGAAAAGAATTGCAACAACCGATCGAATAGAAAGGAGAATGTAAAGCTCGACGGAACACCAGTGAGTTTCTTCCGGATCCCTACATGGAGAAAAGGCGAGGGAAAGTTCATATCTGAACTTACCAAACGTCGAAAAATGGCATGGGTGGCCTCGATCAGAAGGAAGGGCATAAAGTTTGATTCTCCAGTTACACACAGAGTTGTCTCTATGCACTTCCACTCCGGTAAGTTAATTTCGTTTGTTTACGCAAATTTCGGTAACTTTATGCCCTAAGTCGGCCTGTTGTTAGCTATAGCTACAGCTAAACAACTAACATGCATACATGTGCATTGTCTTCAGAAGACATAATTCCTGTCATTGCTAAATGAAAAAGCTGTAATATGTTGACGTGAGAGAGTGGCAAAGAATTTGTACACAGGGTACATTTTCTGCAACAAAAAATTTGTACATCCGTGGTCACAGACTAATGTAAACACACATTGCCTACCTTTGCTAGAAAGATGGTGTTGCCGTTTGCTATGGTCATAATGTGCAGATCCTGCACCCATCCGCAGCAAAACTGTTTGTAGATTTGTAGCGATTTGTAGTTTCGGAATTGCTGATGAGTGTAGTAACATACACCAAACAGTAAATACAGCACAATGTCCATTTCGCGTAGTGGTGGAAGCTTGTCGACATCTTTATTCCTTTTGTGTTCGGCTTGCTCGTGACGGTCAACATTGTTCACATCCTTAAAATTGCTCACATATCTGTCCTTCGCCGTGGAAACAAGTTTGTCTCTGTATTGAACTGGCAAGTTTTCCTTACATTTTTCCATCTTTGGCACTCGTAGTTGAATTGTATTTGCCGTTAAGTTTAAATGTCCCGTGATGCAGACGTGCTTCCGAAATGGCTGCGTTGTCGCAAATCTCGCACGATCCCGTGCTGCTGTGACGTAAACGCTCGAGCCTAATTCTGCTCTCGCGTGCTCTCACCTCCAGTTAGGGTTTTGCTGTTTAATTTTTTTTTTCCAAAAATGCTCTCCAGTTCAAAATTTTTCTTCCCCGAGAAAATTGAGATATTAAGCTTTTCAATGATGTATCGCACATGAATATCGGACAATTTTGAAAGTTGGCTAAATTGGGGGTCTCAGAGCGGAACTTCAAGTCACCTGAGTGTTTTCCTCCATTTACAGTGCCTTGCAAAAGTATTCGGCCCCCTTGAATCTTGCAACCTTTCGCCACATTTCAGGCTTCAAACATAAAGATATGAAATTTAATTTTCAAGAATCAACAACAAGTGGGACACAATCGTGAAGTGGAACAACATTTATTGGATAATTTAAACTTTTTTAACAAATAAAAAACTGAAAAGTGGGGCGTGCAATATTATTCGGCCCCTTTACTTTCAGTGCAGCAAACTCACTCCAGAAGTTCAGTGAGGATCTCTGAATGATCCAATGTTGTCCTAAATGACCGATGATGATAAATAGAATCCACCTGTGTGTAATCAAGTCTCCGTATAAATGCACCTGCTCTGTGATAGTCTCAGGGTTCTGTTTAAAGTGCAGAGAGCATTATGAAAACCAAGGAACACACCAGGCAGGTCCGAGATACTGTTGTGGAGAAGTTTAAAGCCGGATTTGGATACAAAAAGATTTCCCAAACTTTAAACATCTCAAGGAGCACTGTGCAAGCCATCATATTGAAATGGAAGGAGCATCAGACCACTGCAAATCTACCAAGACCCGGCCGTCCTTCCAAAATTTCTTCTCAAACAAGGAGAAAACTGATCAGAGATGCAGCCAAGAGGCCCATGATCACTCTGGATGAACTGCAAAGATCTACAGCTGAGGTGGGAGAGTCTGTCCATAGGACAACAATCAGTCGTACACTGCACAAATCTGGCCTTTATGGAAGAGTGGCAAGAAGAAAGCCATTCCTCAAAGATATCCATAAAAGGTCTCGTTTAAAGTTTGCCACAAGCCACATCAAACATGTGGAAGAAGGTGCTCTGGTCAGATGAAACCAAAATTGAACTTTTTGGCCACAATGCAAAACGATATGTTTGGCGTAAAAGCAACACAGCTCATCACCCTGAACACACCATCCCCACTGTCAAACATGGTGGTGGCAGCATCATGGTTTGGGCCTGCTTTTCTTCAGCAGGGACAGGGAAGATGGTTAAAATTGACGGGAAGATGGATGCAGCCAAATACAGGAACATCTGGAAGAAAACCTGTTGGTATCTGCACAAGACCTGAGACTGGGACGGAGATTTATCTTCCAACAGGACATTGATCCAAAACATAAAGCCAAATCTACAATGGAATGGTAAAAAAATAAACGTATCCAGGTGTTAGAATGGCCAAGTCAAAGTCCAGACCTGAATCCAATCGAGAATCTGTGGAAAGAGCTGAAGACTGCTGTTCACAAACACTCTCCATCCAACCTCACTGAGCTCGAGCTGTTTTGCAAGGAAGAATGGGCAAGAATGTCAGTCTCTCCATGTGCAAAACTGATAGAAACATACCCCAAGCGACTTGCAGCTGTAATTGGAGCAAAAGGTGGCGCTACAAAGTATTAACGCAAGGGGGCCGAATAATATTGCACGCCCCACTTTTCAGTTTTTTATTTGTTAAAAAAGTTTAAATTATCCAATAAATTTTGTTCCACTTCACGATTGTGTCCCACTTGTTGTTGATTCTTGACAAAAAATTAAAATTTTATATCTTTATGTTTGAAGCCTGAAATGTGGCGAAAGGTTGCAAGGTTCAAGGGGGCCGAATACTTTTGCAAGGCACTGTATGTTATTATATTGTAGCATCTACAAGGACAATGCCAACTTGTTGATGATAATGCATACTCAATAGGAAAACAGTACATAATTTTCAGTTAATTGTACCCACATGGACACCACGAACTGTATGCAAAAAAAAAAAAATTGCCCGAGAGTTTAAGATGATGCTTCCCACGCTAAATGCTAATGCTAACAGGAACGCAAATGCTATGCTAATGCTCCGAGCCACCTAACATCGCGTTTGCAACGGCGTCACCACCCATTTTCCTCCTTCTCCTCCCTCCCGCTCTGCAACCTTTCAGGCAGCTGTGACAAAATCTGACAACAAGCGTTTGATTCAACCAATTGTAGTAACGCCGCTAAGGCTCCCCTTCACATTCTCAGTAACGGTAATGGCGTTGCAAAGATAGGAAAATTAATCAGATTACTCACTACTGAGAAAAATAACGCCTTTAGTAACGCTGTTTTACCCTAACGCCGTTATTAACAACACTGATAGTATACCACAGTTTTGTGAGAAGAGTTTTCTACCATGATTACCAACCATGCAATGTAATTCCTGTGAGCTTCTAGTTCCGTCACACTGTCCCAAAACTCCCGTGCACTTTATGACTCTGAAAAATTTCTGACTCTTTCCTGAATTTGGATTCAGGCCTATGCATGTAAAGTTACACATCAGGAAGTCCTCCGACAATCAAAAAAACATGTACTAGTACAGTACATGTTCAAATGTATGTTAACTCTATATTGTTAAAGACATTAACAATCGAAGTTGTAATTTGCAACAGTGGAGTATACTGTAAGTCCACAACATAAACATATATTGTTAAATTAAATCCTTTTTGTATATTGACCTCATTAAATTATATTTAAACAAGAGGTCAGGTGAATGTATAAACAACCCAATTTCTCAAAATCTGTAGTGGTTCTTACCAGTTTAATGATGACTTTTATTGCAAATCTCAAATGGAAAGCTCAATGGCTCTGTAAAAGCATCTCCATGGGGAAAGTGTTTATAGACGATGCAATATTTTACCAAATAAGGACCGTATTAAAAGTGTGATAAATACGGCAAACAATATCATGGGCATTGCCATTAAGTAGATGGGGAAACGGTTTGCCATTCATCTTCATTTTATCGCACTGAAACAAGCAAACTAAAAACATAACACAAGAGTTGTCATTGTTAATGGCCAGTTCTATTTAGAAGAACATCACAATAATTGACAGAAATATTTACAAACAAAGAACACATCAGAGCACATGGCATGTCTAAAAGCAAAGCACTTAGTCAAATCTTGACAATTTTATGTTTATGTGAGCAAACAGGAAAAAAGACAAATGTATTTTCCCATAGGAGGGGTTTGAGAAGTGTCTGTGAGCTCTTGATTTAAGAGGATAGAATGCCGCACAGACTCACAAATATTATTCAATATCAAAGTAAGAGCGAGCTCAAGATTGAACTCTGCTGATTACCAAACCATTACTCCACGCTGTTCAATAAAGCCATTACTAACAGTGACTTTCTTGACTCAGACTCCCCACATCCTTAACTGTACATGAAAATTGTCTGATTTTATTCCCGAGTGATGACACCCAGTGCGAACTACATGTTTACCTTTTGTTAATGTTTCAACTGTGAGATATTATACTGCAGAGTACAGTACATAGGTCACCACTGTATTGTCATATACGTATCACTGGAGCACTAACAATTCTGGAGTTTAACCCTTTAACACCGAACGTATCGGCGGCGACAAAATTACGCATATCATCTTTGAAGCCTCGTCACGCTGTAATTACGTCACCCACGTGCCGCTGGTTGGTCTTATTTGAAAGTGCGAAAGTTGAGGTCCACGCCTGTTTATACTTGAAGTCAATCGACAAAGTAAAATAGGAGATAATGTCATTTGAGTTTTATAGTATTATTGCCCTGATGAAAACACTGCATGGACCATGTGTTTATGTCCATATTTCCATTATTTCTTGTCCTTTTTCAAAACCCAAAGCACCACAAAAAACGACATATCCCAGGAGCCATTGTGAGGTCACATAGGATGGACGTAAAGTGAACATTTTTAATAAATTGCCGAGTGAGGCGCCACCTAAAGCAAGGGAGGTGAGGTAGCGAGCGACTATAAAACAGAATTAATCGAAAACTAAATTTAGCACAAGCTAATGCATTATTTCATGGTAAATGGAGAGTGCTTATATAGTGCATTTATCTACTTTGTTACAATGCCCAAAGCACTTTACTTTAGCACACAATCACACACCAATGGTGCCGCTGCCAACCCATTGGGGGCAAATTAGGGTTCAGTGCCTTGCCCAAGGGCATTTTAACAGTGGGCATTCATAACCAGGAATCGAACCACTGACCCTTTGGTCCAGGGGTTAATTTGTGCCGGTGCAGGTGCACTATCCTATTCCCCTCATTATCCACTCGCGGGGGCCTGCGCTTGTCAGTGACGTTCCTTATTCTCGCTATATGTTTATACAACTTTAACATTTGTTAATAATACGCTCTGCGTGGAGTATCATCCATCGCTTTTCCTTTTTAAATGGGCACTTTTAAGCGAACGCAAGAAGTAACAACGGGAACATTTTTAAACAGGCATTTCACGGGACAGCATTTCCTCGGCCACTTATATAGAGCCTACCCACCAACGTCATAAAACCACGTGCTCGCTGTATGGTTCCGCCCACTTGTCCGTCATTTTGACTCTGTATTAGCATTGTTTTCAATTGATGGCGGAATTTAAAATGCATTTCATGGAAGACCCGGTGCTTTCTGATGCCGCAAACTCACTGGATCTGTTGCATAAAAGGCGTTATGAGGAAAAGCTTCGTTCTATACAGTCGCCAGATCCATATTTGATGCCCAAATCGATGTTTTTCGACCCACTGTCTTCGCCCTGTCTGCCTTACATCTGCTACGCTGATATTTACAATTATCTTGTCCACACAAAATCAGCCTATTCCCACGAAAATTTGAAAAACTTCAAGAGCTTGGAGGCTTATAAATACTTCGTTGCTGGTTTGGTGAAACAGGTCCTCGTTCGGCAGGAATCTATCTTGTGCTTGGAAAGGTGAGTTACGAAATTTTCAATTCAAAATCTTTTGTTATTGCTAACATCCACTGTCAAGTCTAATGTATTTCATGTCGTTTGTCAATGGAGTTAAGGCTTTTAATGTTTATATGGTTTAGCGATAGCACTCTCACGACATACATACGTGTATGTTGTCGGCGATTAGCCTAGCAATGATCTTAATTGTGGTTATTTGTCAGCTCCGTAGACGAGGCCAGTTTCTTTCACTTGGTACCAGCTAAATATTATTAAAAAAATAACGATGGTAGAAGAAAGGGAAGTCACAAACATCTTGAATTTGAAACTATGTCGTACTACGTCGTATGTTGTCGGCGATTAGCCTCGCAATGATCTTAATTGTGGTTATTTGTCAGCCCCGTAGACGAGGCCAGTTTCTTTCACTTGGTACCAGCTAAATATTATTCAAAAAAATAACGATGGTGGATGAAAGGGAAGTCACAAACATCTTGAATTTGAAACTATGTCGTACTACGTCGTATGTTGTCGGCGATTAGCCTCGCAATGATCTTAATTGTGGTTATTTGTCAGCCCCAAACCCCCTAAGTATATCTTAAATGCATCTTACCGGATATAAAATGACTACTACATAGTCTGTGGTGATTTTTTGGTGCCCAGTTTTCACGTCGAATTGCAGCCGTCCATTTCGCTCTCCTCTTTGGATCCCTCGGAATACGGTAAAACTTCAAGTCTCTCCTTCCATCTTCTCTGTTAGTGCAACCAACAGCCACACACGCCTTCACCATTTTGATTATTAATGTTAAGGAGCAGAAAAACACGCCGTAAATAGGAGAAATGTACGTAGCCGTAACAGGTTAACACTATGTTTTGACGGACAAGTGGGCAGTACCATTCAGGAGAGCGGAGCTGTGACGTCACGTGGGTAGGGTCTATAGCTTATATAGCGAGAGCGAGTGGATAGTGAGGGGAAGAGGATAGACCCTACTCACGTGACGTCACAGCCACGCCCCCGCGCCATGTTGTCCGGATACTAGTCATGTTAATGCATTAGCGCTTCGTAAATTCCTCCTATTATGGCGTGTTTTTCTGCTCGTTAACATTAATAATCAAAATGGTGAAGTCGTGTGTGGCGGTCGGTTGCAAAAACAGAGAAGATAGACGGAGAGACTTGAATTTTTACCGTATTCCGAGAGACCCGAAGAGGAGACCGAGATTGACTGCTGCAATTCGACGAGAAAACTGGGCTCCAAACGACTACCACAGATTACGTAGTAGTCATTTTATATCTGGTAAGATGCATTTAATATATATTTAGAGGGTTTTGGGCTGAGAACCACAATTAAGATCATTGCTAGGCTAATCGCCGACAACATACACTCAGACGTTGTGAATGAACTACCTGAAAATATATAATTATAAGGGGATAATCAGACAGTTGTCATACAATTAATTTACAATTTCACTATTGAGGTCAAAAGCCAAAAAATAAATTCAACTCGGGACAATCTGGAGTAGTGCTATCGCACTTCATATTTATTACGTATTATATATGTATACAGTGAGAGTGCTATCGCTAAACCATATAAACATTAAAAGCCCTAGCTCCATTGACAAATGATATGAAATACATTAGACTTGACATTGGATGTTAGCAAGAACAAAAGATTTTGAATTGAAAATTTCGTAACTCACCTTCCGAGCACAAGATTCCTGCCGAATTTTCGTATACGAGGACTTGTTTCACCCAACCAGCAACGTAGCATTTATAAGCCTCCAAGCTCTTAAAGTTTTTCAAACTTTCGTGAGAATAGGCTGATTTTGTGTGGACAAAATAGTTGTAAATATCAGGATATCAGATGTCAGGCGAAGCCAGCGGGTCGAAAAACATCGATTTAGGCATCAAATACGGATCTGGCGAATGGATAAACTGAAGCTTTTCCACGTAACGCCGTTTATGCAACGGATCCAATGAGTTTACAGCGTCAGATAACACCGGGGCTTCCATGAATTGCTCTATAACTTGCTCGACTAATTGAAAACAATGAGAATAGGTCTGAAAAAGAGGTACAATATGGCGGCCGGAAACAGCGATACGCCCATTTTGTGACGTAGGTGAGTAGGGTCTATAGTGAACCTACACCGGAACATGTTCCGGTACCTCTTGATTTTAGACTCCACGTGTTCCGGGACTTATTTGTCCGTTCCGACACCTTTTGAGTGTAAATATTCATGATAATAATATGCCGGGTGTTTTAGAGGAGAGCGTAAAACGACGATGGTCTCCTTTAATGCTGGCGCCCTCTTCAGTACATTACGCTACGACTTACAGTAGCTTGGAGCACGGAGCACACATTAAATAACACTGGAAACCAACCACCACTCTAAAGTCATGGTTGCCCAAACTTTTCATCGAGCATTTGGGCTTAACAGAAAACAGTTGCTTTAAATTGTAACACTTGCTAGGTGAAAGCTTGGCAGCGAAAATAACACAGGAACCTTGACGCTTTTTACCCCCTCATTTTATTCTTCTTTCCGCCACCCTAATGCAAAACACACAACAAGTCACTGGCGGGCGGTTATGCAGTCCACCAATCGGAGCGTCGTGCTGGCGCACCAATAAGAGCCCATAATATTATATAAAAAAGTTTTGTTTTTTTTTAAATTCATAAAAAAAATAATAATGTGCATAAATTCATTTACAGAAAAAAATCCCAAGAATTGTATGCTGTTTATTTAAAAAAATAAAAATAAATAAAACGTCATTTGAAAGAGTCAGGAGATTTGGTGATGACAAATTACGCCCCTCCCCGACATAAAAAAAAAAAAAAAAAAAAAAAAAAAACTTCGGCGGCATCTGGAAAGCACGCAGCCAGGAATCAGATTAAACATTATTTCAACATGCCAAAAAGGCAATTGAATTTACAGTTTTTCTTTCAAAAAAAAAGGAAGATTCAAAACGAGTCAAAAAAGCCACAGCCGGCGAACAGGGAAGCTGCAGCAAACATGCTATCAGTGAGAAGCAGGTGCAGCAGGAGGCTAGTGCCGCAGCAGGTAGCCAGGTTCACGGGGAGCCAGCCAAGCAGAAGGCTACTACCGTGGCAGCAGCTGGTCAGGTAATAATTGTAAATTGTTGTCATAGCATTTATACCATGGATATTATCTGAAATTGAGGCTTGTAAGTCCCACAGTATGGCAAGTGGGCATTTGCGTGTTGTTTTTGACAGCAGTTTTTGCCTGTGTTCCGGGACCTGTGTGTGTCTCGTCATCCCTGCGCTGTCATATGTACTTTGCATTCTGGCACCTTATGATTTACAAATTAAGCACTGCTTTGGTCCCAAGACAACTCAAGCTACCAACTGCGTTGCGGCCGCCCCATCAACTTTGAGGAAGAGGATGGACCAGATTTGTCGTCGTTTTCTTCGGATGAGTCGGCGACAATAAAGGAATTGAATTGAATTGAGTTGAGTTGGGAAGAGTGACAGGCTGACAGCGCAAACGGTGGAAGAGTGGGCTGTGTTACGTAGTGTATGACGTAGTTGTCTTGTTCAAGGGGGAACTGAGTGGCATGACAGAAAAAAATTGAAATGAACTAGTTTATTGTCAATAATTTTGAAAAAACTTTTTTAATGTTATATTTGATTTTTTTGGGCACTATCAATCTTTTCAATTTGTATATAGATGTGTGTGTTCAAGAAGTTTCATTGCATGTAGCATATATACTTTTGATAAAGTGATGGGGGCAATATCTAACCTCACAATGAGATATCCTTCAAACCCTTTTTATGTTACATTATATATATGTACTTTTATATAGATACATATATTTTCACTATTTTGCACTGTTGATCTACTGTATATAACCTGTTTCGTCCATGCTATGTGTAAAGGCCAAAAACGCCTATGACCATACCTGCTGTTTGTGTTGAATTGTCAAATATAAATCTATTCAGTCTTATTTTTTATCTGTTGAACGTTAATCCTAACAAGTTGAATAAATATGATCAAGCTTCTAAAAGGTTCGTCAAGCATGTTTGGCTGTCAACGGGACATCAATATTACAAATTTTGACAAAAGATTTTAGGATTTTTTTTTTTTTTCGTCCAAAATGTTGATTATAATTGGTTAGTGAAGAAAACAACAGTTTGTACATGAAGGTTATGGTGTCCTAAAAAAAGCGTTCCAACCAAGCCATTGTGAACATTTTTTTTTTTAAAACATAAAGACAAATTCAAAGGCATGCACATTCAGACAAAATACTGTAGGCTCAGGTGTTAAAGGGTTAATTGGATAATTAATTCATAATTAATTCAGCAATATTGTCACAAAATATTTAAAACTAAGTATATTAATTGTGTAAATGTATTAGCTCTGTTAAAAGAGGTGAAATTAAATATTATGTTCCCAAATAGAAAGACTTGCAAAACAAAATTATCTCTACATTTGCAATGTCTTTCCGTTATAGTTATACATGTAAAATATTAAGATTGATATTATACGGTTTGAGTCCGTTTGGATAAACTTTTAACAAATCCAGCAATTCATTTCATGATGAAAAGGGGCAAATTACACAGGTACAGTCGCAGCTTGACATGCAATTGCTTCGACACATGATCTTTTCGACATCCGTAAAATTTGACTCACCATTTGTTTCTACATCCGACGACATGCTCGAGATACGACGATCTGTGACAGCGCCGCCGTTTCTTTGCTTTCCCGCAAGATGTACGCACGCCGCATTTTCATGTGAGAGAAATCAACATGGGTTCAAAGATGTTAAGTGCAGGTGGTGAAAAAAAGGAAAAAGGTGAGGCTTAACATTGAAATGAAGATGGAAAAGATTAGAACGTAGTGTGCGCGTCCGTGAACTGGCTCGACAATACGCCCGTAGAATGTCAATGATCTCGACGATCCTTCTCCGACCTCCGTTCGCCAGTTTTTATAAGTTAAGGTGACGATTATTATTGTGGTAACATCGCCAAAAAATCGCCAGCTTCGTCAGGTTTTTAATAATTTATTTCAGAACTTGTCAAACACAACATGCCTACTGTCCGACGCTGCTGAACATGAAAAGTGAAAGTAAGAAGTCCTCGCTCAGTCTGTCAAGTCAGCCATGCAGTGCGTTCAGGTACACCACGCAATACCGCCACATTAGTACCTGATTCATTACATTATTACAGGTACTATTATCATTATTATTATTACTATGATTATATTACTACAGTGGTACCTCGACATACGCTCGTTTCGACACACAATAATTTTGACATCCGACGTAAAATTTGACTCGCCATTTGTTTCGACATCCGACGACATGCTCGACGATTTCTGACAGCGACGCAGTTTCTTTGTTTTGCCAGAAGACTGACCACAGCTGATTTTCTTGTGAGAGAAATCAACACTGGTTCGAAGAAGGTCAGTGCAGGTGGGGGAAAAAAGAAAAGGTGATGCCTACCATTGAAATGAAGATGTAAATGATAGCAAAATATGAACATGGTGCGTGCATCTGTGAACTGAGACGACAATGCGGCTGTAGAATGTCGATCTGGACCGTCTTCCTCCGACCTCCGTTCATTAGTCTTTTGTTAGTTAAGGTGACAATTCTTCTTATGGTAATATCTCCAAAGAAATCGCCAGCTTCGTCAGGTTTCTAATAATTTATTCCATCAACTTGTGCAACACAATACGCCTGGTGTCAGCTGCAGTTGACGCCAGCATCAAAACATTAAAAGAGAAAACGTCTGCCACTTTAAAACCCGATTCATTACATTATTACAGGTATTATTATTATTATTATTATGATTATGATTATTATTACTATTATTCTGTTATTATTCCGATTTTTATTAATAATGTATTTGTTTGCTCTTTGTAATTGCTATTTGCAATAGTAACAACAGTATTTAGTAAAGAATTTAGTGTAGGTTATTTGGCTGTGGAATGAATTAATGGAATTATAATGTATTCTTATGGGAAGATCCTGCTCGACATACAACCATTTCGACTTACAAACAAGGTCCTGGAACGAATTGACTTCGTATGTAGAGGTACCACTGTATTCCGACTTTTAGTCATATTTTATTTGTTTTGTTCTGTGTAATTGCTATTTGCAATAGTACCAGCAGCATTTATTTAGGATTTAGTGTAGGTTTTCGGGCTGTGGAAAGAATTAGTTGAATTATAATGGATTCTTATGGGAAAATCCTGCTCGACATATGACCATTTCGACTTACAAACAAGGCCCTGGAACGAATTAACTTCATATATAGAGGTACCATGGCATTCTGATTTCTATTCATAATTTATTTGTTTTGCATTTTTAAGGATTTAGTGTAGGTTTTTGGGCTGTGGAACGAATTAATTGAATTATGACGCATCCTTATGGGAAAATCCTGCTCGACATACAACCATTTCGACTTACAAACAAGGTCCTGGAACGAATTAACTTCCTATCTAGTATGCTCCATAGATCTAGAGGTACCACTCACTGTATTAATAAAAACACTACTGTATTTATTTTTTCATGTTAAATTTTAAAGGATAAACAGTGACTCCTAGAGGCATAATTCACACATTACACATAGTACTGTGATTGAATTTATTGTACTATTTGCAGTACTGATTCTTAAAAAAAAAAAAAAAGTCATTTACTGTTGCAATCATTAGAAGGCTAGTGACTTTCATTTTTTTACTCTGTTTATTTGAAAAATGTTTTTAGTTCAGTAAACCTGAACGGTCAGCGAGTTTATTTTGAAAGTTATGTTCATATTGTAGGTCCGGTTGTGGGCGTTGCTTAGAGAAAAAAGTAGGAAATCAAAGCACAGATTGACCAATCACAGTGGCGCAAATTATGCCGACTCTTCCGACCAGCCCCTGTTTTTAGCTGGTTTATGAGTTAGCTTTGTTAATGTGTTCTGTGGTAGATCTTGCCGGGTTTATAAACCATTGACAGCACAAGAATGTTATTCGGTGGTGATATAGAGGGGCAGAAGTGAATTGTTTTAGCGTCTTGGGATATTTTAGGTCAGACGCTTACAGTGGGCATGTGTGATAAGCCGCTTTGGGTAGGAAGGAGCTACCTGGCTGGCTGACTGTCTATGCAGCTGTCATCGCACCTTAGCTGTTTAGCTTAGCCGCATAGGTGGGATAAAGACTCTACCTCAGGGCAAAAACACTGCTTGTAACGTTATCTAGCAGTCGCCACTTGGAGTGAATGCTAGTATTTCACCTTTTTGCTTGAAAACTATAGAGACAACGTCTGGTCCAAGAAACGCTGTGTAGTGTTTTTTTTTTTAAATACTTTGAAGTCCAGTTCGTGGGCTAGCATTCAGCTATCCGCTGTCATTCAGTCAAAGCCAACTGTTTCCATACGCCACCGCCGACCATACGTAAAAATACGGAAGACTTTCTTCGGAGATTTTTATACGCCAGGATACCAGAATTCGATAACACCTAGTGGGAATGAAGAAATTTTTTGACTCGCGTCGGGAGCTGGGAGTCTCGGGGCCTGGCCCGGGAGCCGGCGCAGGAGGCGGTGGATCCGGCGGCGGAGGCAGCTTCATCGGCCGGGTGTTTACCGTTGGACGGTATCAAGGGACCATCGAAGAGATTGTGGCTGAAGGTCAATGAAACTGCTTACTTTTGTTTTCATCTGCGTTCACTTAGCTCGCGTGCATTTAGCACCTCGAGGTATTTAATTTAATTACCAAACTGCCGCAAAAAAGGATTAATATTCTAATCCCTTGCGCCCCATTGCAGTTTTTGATTATAACGAAATGCTTGATTCGTCATTATGTTAGAATTTGAAGGATTTCTTGGTTTTCTTTCTGCTATCATGTGTCATCATCTGTTCCTGCAGATGGGTTTTCAACTATTGTTTGTCCAATGTTTTGATCCCTCTATAGAAAATGATTATTTCCTGGTTGCACATTTTCCCTGAAGGCAAGGAGTAACTCAGTACAAACTTATTATAAAGTAATGACGTGCTGAGTCATTGGTATTGCAGACTATAGTCAGCATAACCATTAGGCACGTTTTCATGCTTGCACAATCTCTTGAATGCAGTTTTGCCGCACTGTGATCCAAACAGTTACAATCATATTGTAGCTAATTTGTTTTTGAGTATCAGACTTGTTTTTAAAGATAATTCCCTAATGTTTTTCTACAGAGTTGGTCTTTTCCATTAACCCAATGAGATCCAGCCTCGTCATGTTAGCCAAGAGGTCTTGTTACTGAATAATAGATTTAAAAAGACTGATTAATTTATCAGTGTTTTGGCAGGACTCCAGCTGGCTGGCTACTTTATGAATGGTCTGGTTAACTGAACTCGGAAAGTAATACAAAGACAAAAGTAATTTTTAGGGCTGTCAAAATTATCGCGTTAACGGGCGGCAATTAATTTTTTAAAATTAATCACGTTATAATATTTGACGCAATGAACGCACATGCCTGCTCAGATTAAAATGACAGCAGTGTAATGGCCACTTGTTACTTCTTTTTTGTTGTTTGGCGCCCTCTGCTGGCGCCTAGGTCCAAATTATTTTATGGGTTTGGGGAGTAAGCATGGTGTAATGACATCAACAATGGCGAGCTACTAGTTTATTTTTTGACTGAAAATTTTACAAATTTTAATAAAACGAAAACATTAAGAAGGGTTTTAATATAAAATTTCTATAACTTGTACTAACATTTATCTTTTAAGAACTACAAGTATTTCTATCCATGGATAGCTTTAAGAGAATGTTAATGCCATCTTGTTGATTTATTGTTATAATAAACAAATACGGTATTTATGTACCGTATGTTGAATGTATATATCTGTCTTGTGTCTTATCTTTTCATTCCAACAATAATTTACAGAAAAATATGGCATATTTTATAGATGGTTTGAATTGCGATTAATTACGATTAATTGATTTTTAAGCTGTAATTAACTCGATTAAAAATTTTAATCGTTTGACAGCCCTAGTAATTTTTCATTTGAAATTTAAAATTGAGTCTTTTTGACACATTGTCACTCTTTGAAACTCTTTAGCCCCTTTCACATATGCCGAAACACCGTTAAAATCCCAGGATTTAAACGGGCAGCTCTTGTATGTGAAAGCAATTTCCCAGATCGACTGACACGGAGATTATTTTGACATTTAGCGGGTCGCGTCTTAGTATAATGTCCGGAACTTACCTGGGACCAGGCGTATGTGAGAGCTAGCGTTAAATTCTCGGCTAACAGCACGATGGCTGATGACGTAAATATCGTCGCGGGCCGATCGTCACTTCCTTCAGATTCAGAGATTTATTTGCGCGAATTTGACTGAAGACCAAGAGTATTTGGACATATTAAGTTACTTATTCGGCTTAATTTGATTATAATTTTTCTTTCCTTTTCCGAACACCCTTATCTTCCCAATACTTCCCTTCTCCTGGGGAGAGCCGCGCAGATGTTCCCATCTTTTTTCCCTTGATCTCTTCCCAAAGGCGGTCGCAGGGCTCTGCGACTCTCATTTTGTCTACAGACACGTACAAATACTGATACAATTGCGCACACAAACACTCACACAGACCCCCCCCCTTCTGTCCGCCAACACCTTTTTCTCACTATCACTGATTACTACACTATACTAATACACTATCACAACGATAATCATGATAACCGTGATCATCCTAAATACCGTGATCATTGTCCAATAATCAAATCGTAGCACCCTGAATCGTAATCGAATCAAATCCTGGGATGCCTAAGATGGCACACCTACTTTTTTCACAGTAAGACAAAAAGCAGTAAACAAACATCGCAATTATCAACATAGCAAGCTGGAAATAGCTAAATTAAACTGAAAACATAACAAAATTAAATTACTACTGGATCGTAGAGCCAAGGAAGCGAATCCATCATCCAAATTATTGGAAAAGTGTGATTTGTTGCTGATGTTAGGGTTCGCAACAGTGAAAATCAGGTTGCACCTCAAAGCAGATAAGACAACAAAACAAATACACTCAAATATGAGCACAACGTAGGGGATTTCAAAACAAGAGCGGCAGAAGTGTCGAATGGCGCCCAGTAATTTAATATCTTGGCACCCTTCTCTTGGATCACCTGGGCTTAAATACAGTCTTGATCAGCTTGAATTGTCTGCAGTTACGACGTCGGGGACGCTCCCACAAACGGCTCTGTAACAAAACACGATTTGACCACAATTGTGTTGGCCGATGCCGACTAAAAATTACGTAATGTCAGGGTTATGAAATCGCGCTTGTAGCCCTCCCCGCACAGAGAGTGCCAGTGGGCAACACGGGACAATTCTGTGAAAGTGTCCAACCCGCTTCATTCCCGGGATATCTCTACATACGTGAAAGCAATGACGCGAGTAAATCCAGCGTCACCTGACATGGGAATTTACCGGGATATATTTGTGAAAGGGGCTTTAGTGTTACATTTCCATCGTGTGGTGGTTTGCATAACACAAGGCTCCAACGATTTGCTACCTCTTCTGTGAAGCAAAATCTCAGCTATGTATAGAAAACACTATAGGCGCAAAGATCACCTGTCTTTAGTAGACAGGACATTGCTGTTTGTATCTTGTTACATAATTGCCATGTAACCTTGCTGTAAAGTAGTTGTAGGGACTTTAATGGCTATGCCAAAAGGGTGTATTTTCGTGATTATTGTGTTGTGTGCGGAGGCTATGCATAAGCCAGTGGAGAATAATCCTGACAGTCACTTACGTCACTTGGCAGTGGCTATTTGTAGCTGTACTTACATTTATTCTTTTGGCACTGTTCGCTGAGACAGTAGTCCACAGTGAAATGGTGCTCAAGAAGTCTGTTAATCCTTCTAATTTCTTACAGCAATCTCAGATTAGACATCAGGTTTTAAGATGTCCGAACTCTTAGGGAACGCGCACAAACACGTAAAATGTGGATTTATCATTTTAAGAAGATTAATTTTGAGTTGTAAAAATAAATTTTCTGTAAATCATTAATTTTCCCTGTCTTATACCAAGTAGTAGAAAAATTTAAAGAGCAATAAAAACAGTATGACACATTTCACAAATGAGTTTTACAATTTAGTGACCACAATTGCAAATTATTTACACACAGACACAGTACACACCATTCTGCATCGTCAGTTAATTGGATGTTTTACCTTTTGCAAAATGTCAATATGACTACAGGCGTTTGTTGTGAGCCAAATGGCCGTTTTATGACAATGGTAATTAAAGTTTCTAGAAATCACGTCTAAGGTAAAATCTCCAACAACCATGCTATCATTAAAGTTATTGACTTCTCGGATGTTCAATGGGTGAATACAATATCTTAACCTCACTCACATTGTGAAAAACTCAACAGGACAAAGATAAGAATTATTTTTATGAGTCGCCTTTTACAGTTGATTTCTTAAACTACTGTCACTACTGGTAATGCTCCACATATTTTCTTAATTGGCGAGGTGGTCCTTTTAAATACTCACACCCATCAAATTTTAAATAATCATCATACAAAGTACTATTCCTCTGGCCAACAGGCACCGTAACATTTTTGCCCCCTTTCCTTTTCAATACTTTGAATCTAGGGCTGCAACTATCGATTATTTTAGTAGTCTATTAATCTATCAACTAGTTATTTCGTAATTGGATTAGGAATATTTAATGCATTGCAGAATAGATTTTAGGAGATGTTAAACAAAGGTCTGCTAAAATGACCACTGGGGTGGCGTGGCTCAGTGGCAGAGTAGTTGTCCCCCCAACACAGTGGTTGTGGGTTCAATTCTCCGCCCTGATGAACTCGCCTAAGTGTCCTTGAGCAAGATACTGAACCCTACGTTGCTCCTGGTGCTGCGTCACCAGTCGGTGGATGGTGAGATAGTGTAGAGCGCCTTGAAAGGTGGAAAAGCGCTATATAAGTATAACACCAACACCATTTCAAAAGAGCGTTAAATGTGAAAGCAAAATAAATGTACAGAGTGTTTCTTCTAACTTAAATTAAAATACCTGAGCATAACCTCAAACGGTATTAAAAAAATGATAATAAATGAGGATCCAAGTACTGGTATAACAAAATAACAATTGGCTAACTTTCGCTAGCTTAATTGCTATAAAATCTGAACTTTTTTTTTTTTTTTTTAAAATACAATGCTCTTAACAAATTGTTCAGACACATATTCCAACAAAAATGCTGCTAAATATTCCTATACACTAATTACGAATGCATAAAAAACATTAGCTCAAATAAAATCTTACCTTATGTTGGTCTTAACAGGGATCTGTGATCAACACTTTTCCAGTGAATTCTTATTTCTCATCATTCAATGTCTTTGCAGGGGGTTTTGCCATTGTATTTTTGGTGCGAATTAATCAGGGTCAACGGTGTGCTCTAAAGCGGATGTATGTCAACAATGAGCACGATCTACAAATTTGCAAGCTGGAGATACAGATCATGGTGAGCAAAGCAATTAAGGATTATGGGTTTTACTTTGGCCTTTCCATAAAAGTCACAATATAGCCTATTCCAGTAAAGTGCAGTATGTGATCAATTAAATGACTATTTGAATTCATTAGATAAACATATTGGTTTAAAATAAAGCACTATGTAGAACAATACAGTAATTTATTTTACTTGAGGCAGTGACTTTTGGAAGCTTAATCAGTGGTACTGTTTGCAACTTTTTCTTTGTTTTGTCTGTTTTTTCACACAATGTTCCAACTTCAATGGAATCAGGACTATACAAACATGCATGCATTTGATTAATTTCTTAATATTGTTACTGAACCTGTTTTTCCCCTTCCATTTTTTTTGGTTATTGACACAGCGAGACCTTGTGGGCCACAAAAACATTGTTGGCTTCCTGGATTCCAGCATAGCTAGAGTTGGGGCTGGTGACGTGTGGGAGGTTCTAATCTTAATGGACTTTTGTCGAGGTAAATTTGTCTTCTGCAAATTCTTTCTATATTGTTGAAACTACTTTTAGATTGTTTATTTAAAGAAAATGAGTCATATCAATTCTGTTTTGGCCTTTTGCTCAAAAGAATACTAAAATAACAACAACAACAAACTGTTTCATAAAGTACATTCACTCAGTGTTATCTTATAGGGAACCACGGATATAAAGACTTGTAGTTCTTAAAAGATGAACGTTGCTATGGGTAAAAATAATTTAATATTAAAACCCCTCTTAATGTTTTTGTTTTTATACAATTTGTAAAATTTGTTTAACTAGTAGGTCGCCATTGTTGTTGACGTAGCAGGGCGGTGAAATCACTTGACTACGCTGCCGAGTTTTCAGAGTATATCTAGCGATATAAACATGTCATCTGTTCAGCTCTTTCAATTTTAACCCGAGAGGAACATTAACGAGCAGGACAGCACTGTCGATATTTCACAAAACGAGCAGCCAAGCAAAATGAACAGGAAAGACTGGATGAGATGAAACGAGAGTAGGACAAAACCGGTGTTCTGCCAAAATGTGCTTCATCGGCGAAATGTCCTACATGAGGCGAATTTGACACCCAAAGTACTACTGTGCGCTTTCAGGTTCTTTTGTATAGATGCATGCAGGCAGAACATACTAAAGATGCGTTAAGAAAATACTTAAACATAGTTATATCAAATAAGGGTGGTTTAAATGCGCTACATGACTAATATGGTCAACAGAACAACAATCTGCTTTACAGCTACCACAAGAAAAACACAATGATTAAAAGTATGAGAGGGAAACACACGCAAAAAGTATTTTGAGGCAATGAAAAGTTAATAAAAGATTCAATAAAAACACAACTAGGAAGTACTCACAGCTTTTAACCAATGTGCACATGTGTTGGACGTCTTGCCACATAAAAAAACCAAGGCAGACAATGAAGGGATCGAGAATACAAACTGTCAAATGGCAGCAAGTTAATATCTCGGCAGCCTGCCTAGGATCGGTTTAAAGACGCTGCTGATGAGCTATAATTGGATGAAGCTATGAAGTCGGAAACTCATCCCACATCTCTGTAACAAAACAATCTGACCAGCAGCAGAATGTGACAAAATCATGCCAGTCATCATACTAACTTGGCTTGCTAGCTAGCACAGCTATTCTTCATCATCACCCCAAGCGTCCATTACGCGCATAAAACATGGCGCCCTCCGTAGGTCAAAACGTGTTCTAAATATTATAAATTTTTGAATCAATGGCAATATTTTATATGTTTCTAATAACATATTTTAGTAAAAGAGAACAATTGTGGCTTATTAAAGCTCACAAGTCTTTAAGTCCGAGGTTCCCTTTAATACAGGGTGTTCCAAAAGGGTTGACCCCATTCTAAATGCCCATATCTCGGAAACTACTTGATGCATTTAAATGAAACTAAATACACTATGTTGAAGGTCATAAGTTTTATTGGTTAAATTTACAAAGAAAAGTATGAATATTTGTTGGTTCTTTGACAGATTTCCATAAATGTTCAATATGAGCGCCGCCTGTGACTCTGCACACGTCGAGTCGGTATTCGAGCTCGTGCCAAACTCGCTGTAGCATGTCTTCAGTAACAGTTTCCAGTGCAGCTGTAATTCTGTTTTGTTGTTCAGTTGGTGCTTTCTTTGCAAAATTTGTGGAGGAAGGCACGCTGCACTGTCTTGGGTGACTGAGTCCGAGCATACTCTAACACGCAAAATGCCTTTTCTTTTGAAGTGAACGGCATTTATTAACCTGAAAAGAAATGTTAAACGTTACATCTAAAACCTTGAAACGTTTCTACACAAGTTGTGAAAATTTCAGGTCATTCCAACGAAAATTGTCAAAATTATTGGTCTACGAAATGGGTTCAAACATTTTGGAACACCCTGTACAATACACGTTTTAGCATTGTTCATATTTGTCTCATAGGTGGACAAGTGGTCAACCTGATGAACCAGCGCTTACAGACCGGCTTCACAGAGGCAGAGGTGTTACAGATATTTTGTGACACGTGTGAGGCTGTTGCTCGTCTGCACCAGTGCAAGACTCCAATCATTCATAGGGACCTCAAGGCAAATTACAGGATTCAAATGAGTTAATTTTGTGTTTTGCTAAATAACATCACGTTTAATTGATTTTTGCACTCCTTGTGCAGGTGGAAAATATTCTTCTACATGATCAAGGACATTATGTACTTTGTGACTTTGGAAGTGCTACAAACTGCTTTCAAAATCCACAGACAGAGGGTGTAGCCACCATTGAGGAGGAAATAAAAAAGTAGGTTTCCTATTACCATTATATTTTCACCTGTTGTAATTTGTTTTGATGCATTCAGAAAATAAAATGGCCTTTACATTAGGTACACCACTTTATCATATCGCGCTCCAGAGATGGTCAACCTCTATGGTGGTAAAGTCATCACTACAAAGGCAGACATATGGGTGAGGTGTTTGCATCACATGATTAGTGTACAGTGGTGTGAAAAAATATCTGAACCTTTTGAATTTCTCACATTTCTGCATAAAATCACCATCAAATGTGATCTGATCCTTGTGAAAATCACACAGATTAAAAAAACTGTCTGCTTGAACTAAAACCACCCAAACAATTACAGGTTTTCATATTTTAATGAGGATAGTATGCAAACAATGACATTAGGCGGAAAAATAAGTAAGTGAATCATCACATTAAATATTTTGTGGTCCCCCCTTTGGTAGAAATAACTCGAACCAGACGCTTCCTGTAGCTGCAGATTACTCTGGCACATCGATCAGGACTAATCTTGGCCAATTCTTCTCTCCAAAAATGCTGTAGTTCAGTCAGATTCCTGGGATGTCTGGAAGGAATCGCTGCCTTTAGGTTATGCCAGGGCTGGCCCAGCCTATGCGCAGACTATGCAGCTGCTTAGGGCCCCTAACCACTAGGGGGCCCCCAATCTGGCGATTGTTTAATTTATATTCTATTTTGTTTGCTTTATTTGACTTTTGTGAGTTTTGATACTTGATTACAAGCTTAAAAAAAAGTTCTTCCTTAACTTCTTTCCTCTTTTAGAAAAAGGTTTGGCGCTATCTACTGTAAGTACTGACAATCATTTGAGGTGAGAAGTTTGAAGTATGCAGTGCAACAAAATCTGATTAATATACAAAATATGGACATGGGGGTTGGATTGCATGTATGGGTTTCACAGTACACTGTGATGAAATGGTGGGCCAAAAAATATGGGCCCCTTTGCATTATTTTGCTTAGGGCCCCCAAAATGGCCTGGGCCAGCCCTGGGTTATGCCACAGCATTTCAATGGGGTTCAAGTCTGGACTTTGACTTGGCCACTCCAAAATGTGTATTTTGTCTTCTGAAACCATTCTGAAATTGATTTACTTCTGTGTTTTGGATCATTGTCCTTTTGCAACATCCGTCCTCTTTTTTAGCTTCAACTGTCTTACAGTTGGCCTCAGGTTTTCCTCAAAAACATCCTGATAAACTTTTGGATTCATTCTTCCATTAATGATTGCAAGTTGTCCAGGCCCTGAGGTAGCAAAACAGCCCCAAATCATGAGGCTCCCTCCACCATGCTTCACGGCGGGGATGAGTTGTTGATTTTGGTGAGCTGTTCCATTTTTCCTCCACACATGATGTTGTGTGTTACTCCCAAACAATTAAACTTTGGTTTCATCAGTCTACAAAATATTTTGCCAAATTGTCTGTGGAGTGTCAAAGTGCTTTTTTGCGAACATTAAGCGAGGTACAATGTTTTCTTTTAGACAGCAGTGGCTTCCTCCGTGAAGTCCTCCCATGAAAACCATTCTTGGCCATAGTTTTACATATAGTTGATATGTGCACAGAGATATTGGGCTGTGCCAATGATTTCTGTAAGTCTTTAGCGGACACTCAAGGGTTCTTTTTTTTACCTCTCTGAGTATTCTGCGCTGAACTCGTGGCGTCATCTTTGGTGGACGGCCACTCCTTGGGAGAGAAGCAACAGTACCAAACTCTCTCCATTTGTAGACAACTTTTGACGGTCAATTGATGAACATCCAGACTTTTAGAGATTGTTTTGTATTCTTCCCCAGCTTTATACAAATCGACAAACCTTGATCGCAGGTCTTCAGACAGCTCTGTTGACCAAGCCACGATGCACTTCAGACAATGCTTCTCAGCAAGACATTTATTAGGAGGTGTGTGTTTTATAGTGGGCAGGGCAGCTTTAAACCATTCATCGGTGATTGGGCACACTTAAATTGTTTGGTGAAAATTGGTTTCAATTGATCTTTAAGTGTCTTTAGGCAGAGGGTTCACTTCCTTATCCCTCCTCCCCTCTCATTGTTTGCATGCTATCCTCATTAAAATACGAAAACCTATAAATTTTTGGGTGGTTTTAATTAAAGCAGACACCGTATTTTCATCTGTGTGATTTTGACAAACGTCAGATTACACCTGATGGTGATTTTATGCAGAAATGTGAGAAATTCCAAAAGGTTCCGATACTTTTTCATACCACTGTATACTTGTACACTATGCTGTAATATTAACATGTGTTTTAAAACTGTGTGTACAGGCTATGGGATGTCTACTGTATAAACTATGTTACTTCACACTTCCTTTTGGGGAGAGCCAAGTTGCTATCTGTGATGGCAGTTTCACCATTCCAGACAATTCACGCTACTCCAACGATATGCACTGTCTCATCAGTAAGCCACATTATTCTTGCTTCTTGAATTGAAATGAGAGCTATTCAGGTTAAACTGAAAGTCCGTGCCTTACTAATGTCTGTTTGAGCTGTTTCTCTACAAGTGTGAAGAAGAATATTTATGTTACCCAAAGCTGTAGATCTCCTGTGTGGATTTTTCAGGATATATGCTGGAACCGGACCCAGACAAGAGGCCAGACATCTATCAAGTGTCTTACTTTGCCTTTAAACTCAGTCGACAAGAGTGTCCAGTTCCAAATTTTCATGTAAGTTCAGAGTGAGAGCAAGAACTCATATCCTGACTTGGACCACAGCTCCTATAGAGTACTGTATTGTTAGCACATTCTAGTTGCTTTGCCAACAAAATTGCAGACTTATATTTTCCTTCACCTTTTACAAGGTTATCTAAAGACAATGTAAAAATAACACACAAAAAAAGTTTTAAGTGTTCTCTAGTCTACAGTATTGAAGAACTTGTCTTTTTCCGTGATTTAATGCTCTGCTAATTTTATAATTTGATTTCATATAGAATTCATCCATTCCTGCAAAACTTCCAGAGCCCATTAAAGCCAGTGATGCAGTAGTCAAAAAGAGTCAAAACAAAACCAGGTGAGCAACAGGGCAAATTTTGGGATGTTTTCCATTGAAATATTTTCAAAAATTATCTATAACTTCTCGCCCATTAGGATCACAGACCCCATTCCTACTACTGAAACCTCCATAGCACCTCGGCAAAGGCCTAAGGCTGGCCAGACTCAACCACAGCCTATTTCAGGCATTCTTCCCATACAAGCAGCTGCTCTGACCCCACGCAAAAGGCCCAATGTGGCTGCTGGAGCACCCCAGGCTATAGGTAATAGCTCTTTGATCTATCTTTACAATACAGTTATAAAACAATGGTCTCTTTTATAGGAAATTAATATAAATTCACATTGGACTAATCAGTGGTTTCTTTAAAAAAAGTTACGTTTGTTCTTCATGGCATAAATTTCCCACCTTCAGCTCCAGGTGCCGTCCAGACTGCTCAACAGACCCCCTCTGCTGCTCAGGCATCTTTGCGACCAATGCAGACCACCAACATTCAGCCTCAGGTCACACCGCAACCACAGAAGCTCCTCATGAAACAGCAGCTGCCTTCCGCTTTCCTACACCCACAGAATAACCAGCAGGTAGGCATCCCAGCAAGATAACAAGAAAGGAAATTCAGTGAGGCTGCAGTGTAGGACCCAAAAGTTCAGCGGTTGAGTCTTTTAAGATAAAACAGCTGCAAGTGTAACTTGAAATTCTTTCACGCTTGAACAATGGTTCATGTTTCCATTTATCTCAAAAAGTAATTCACTGTATTTTTAATATAATGACATCTACAAGACATGAAGATGAAATCCCATTGGTTTTTAGGGTGGGTTTAATAGGTCTCGAGAAAGAAGTATTGAAAATTAAAGGACAAATATGACCAAAATGTTCTTTTGTAAAATCATCTGACAGAGAGCGTTGACCACTAAGTCTAGCATAGTGTCACTTAGGCATGTGCTGGTATGAGATTTTGACGGTATGATAACCTTAAGCAAAAATACCGCGGTTTCATTGTATCACAGTACAGTGATCCCTCTTCGTGCTTCAAACGTCGCGCCCTCAGTCCATCGTGGATTTTTTTTTTTTTTCAATTAAAAAAACAAAAATACAAATGAGCTGTCCCGAGCCGATCGCGTAGTCTCACTCTCGCTATATCCCCCCTCTTACTCTCCCCGCTCTTTTTTTGTCAGGCCATGCACTAGAGTTGCTTTTTAAAGTTAACGATGTTGCCAGAGTCATGAACTTCAAATGCGCCGCATGCGTCAATTGTCGTTTAGCTTGTTAAACAGTTGCTGTGGCAACTCATTGTGTGTAAGTGTGGAGTGGAGAGAGTGGACTCACTCAATGAAGCATTTAATAAAGCCAAACATTTTTCTACTACAGTACTTTATTCTTGTTCAAAAATAATTCAGTGGGACAGTAACATGTTCAAAACTTATCATAGTTATTACATTTGAAGTGCTTAAAAACCATTTATTAAAATATAGAGTACATTTTTTTTTTATATACTTTGGGGGGGGGGGGGGTGGAAAAAACATGTCTTATATGTATCTCTTTTTAATGCTGAATCTGAATAAATACATTGAACACCAAAAAAAAGCTTTTTCACTTAATCGTGGCAGGTTCTGGTCCCCATTAACCGCGAAAAACGAGGGATCACTGTATAGCAATTATAGCTCTAAAATGTGTTGAGATGTATGGAGTTTAAAATGTTTTTTTTTCATTGAACCGGATTTTTTTTCACAACATATTTGCAAATTGGAACATCAAACTGACTAATGTTAAAATACTATAGGTAAATAAGATAACAAAAAATAAATATTTAAATAAATAGCATTTATAGACTAAATCCGCAGCCACAGATCAAGTTGCTAAACATTAGAACAAAAATATTTTCTCTAAAAAAAAGGAAAAACACTTCCAAATAAAATTTAATATATATACTGTATGTATAATTATATTGGTGTGACTTCACTGACTTTAAAGCTTCATCTCAACATTTGTAGTGACGTGCTCATTTTCTACATATTCCACTCTCAGTCCAAGTTAAGATGCAGGAATGTGAGTATGTTCACCTTTTTTGGGTTAATATACCACTACTAGTACTAATATTAATTTGATGAATATTAATGGAGAGTCAGAGCAAGAGACAGAGCTCATGTGTATGACTCGTATCATTATTTACACATTATACAGACACACACAAACCCTCTCTCAAGACAGACAAAACACCACAGATTGTAATATGAAAATGTTATTTTGAACAGATGTTTACAATGGCGGAAGACTTTACAAAAGTACTCTTATAGTGAGGAAACTACCGTATTGGCCCGAATATAAGACGACCCCGATTATAAGACGACCCCCTCTTTTTCAAGACTCAAGTTTGAAAAAAGACTTTTTGAACACCAAATTAATTTTTATACAGAAACGACCACGGAAAGCTTTTCTCTGACTGTGAGCATTTTTTAGGCGATCTTTTTGAGCTCTCCATCTCCGTACATTACACTCTGTGACACCATATTTCACAGCCGCTTTGCAGTTGTTTGAAGACACCGCCTCATTTATCACCATCAACTTGAAGTTTGCGTCATAACTTCTCCTCAGCTGCCGGTGTTCTGCCAAAATGTCCTACATCGGCGAAACGTCCTACATTAGTCGAATTTGACACCTAAATTACTACCGTGCGCTCTAAACTTGTTTTGTTTAGATGCATACAGGAATAACGTACTAAAGAAATGCCTGCAGAAAATACTTAAATGTAGTTATGTCAGATAAGGACGGTTTAAATACGCTACGTGACTAATGTGGTCAACTGCTTCAAAGCTAACACAAAAAAACACAATGGTTAAAAGTATGAGAGGGTAATACATGCAAAAAGTATCTTTGAGGCTGTGAAAAGGTTCTAAATAACTAAATAAAAACAAAAATAGTGAGTACTCGCCGCTTCCAACCGATGTGCGCATGCGTGTGAATGCATATGCAAGCGCCCTGAGCATTGTGTAGGACGTTTCGCCGCGTAGTAAGGAATGGCCAAACACCGGTTAACCTGGCCAATCTTCGACCCACTTTTCTCCAAATTGTCGCGAAGTTTCTCCATTTTCGGTTATCTCTTCTATTACCGGTATTTTCTTCTCTTTTCCTTCTTACCACTTTCTTCTTCGTGTCAGGGGTTCGCTTTGGCCGCCCGAGTCGCGTTCAGCATTCGATTCATTGATGACTGGCGCCATCAAGCGTCGTGAATGGGTACATGTCTAGGCCGCAGTTTTTTTTTTTTTTTTTTTTTTTTTTTTTTTTTAGGCCGCAGTTATAAGACGACCTCCTCTTTTTCAATCTTATTTCAGTGCAAAAAACATCGTCTTATATTCGGGCCAATACGGTACTTAGCCGTTTTGGCATGCTTAATAGCCACGTTAACAAGCTTACGTTATAGTATTTGTTTTACCATCGCTAGACACACGAAACCCGCTGGAGTGAACTCTCGTAGCTGGTTCGAAACGTGCGTGACAGTGTTTACTTACTTTGACTTATATGTAAAGTGACGGATGATGGTCACGTAAATATGAAGTCATGTTGGAGGTGTTGCCTGCACGTCGGCTGTCCTTCCTCCTCTAAGCCGCTGCTATCTGTTTCTTTTCGGGAGCCGAAATACTCCCATACTAGACTAGAGTTTTTTGAGGGGGTTTTGAAAAAGCTCAGGTGTAGTTTCGACAGCAACAGCAGTGTAACCGACAGAGTAAAAAACTGCGGGCGAAGGGTAAGTTCTGCTGCTCCAAGCCATTTCTCGCCTCATTTCTGGGACATAAAAAATAGCTAATACAGTGCTACGGCATGACGGAAAATTTTAGTAGTTTTTAAACCGTGACGTTTTCATACCACGGTAAACCTTGAAAGCGGTAACCGGCACATGACTACTGTCACTATGGCCACAGCTCTGCTGCAGGGCAAAACTAAACCTGATGTTCCTGCTCTCACACTGCACCAGCAGCAGCAGCATGAGGTCCCAGCTCTCCGTCTGATTCCCATTCCTGAGTGTTCCGTCACTGAGCCAGCTGCTGACCCAGATGTGGTAACATCCTGCTAATAGTGCTGTCTGCTGCTGAGCTAATTATTAGCTGTCTTTAACAAATCACTTTTTTTTTTGCTCTCTTGCCTGGGGTTTTGGAAGTGCAGAAATCACAGGGCATCACTTTTGTTAGTTCCACTCCTTCCTTTATTGTGCTCTCTGTCTGAAATCGGTGCCTTTACTTGCTCTGATTGACCTCTAAGTAAAATGTGCATCTTTGTCGTCATCTTTAAAGGTTTCTCTTAGCATTTTGGGGTTTTTGGGAGTGGCGGATCAATGATAGAACTATCGTAGAGATATTTTTCTGATTTCACTGCAGCTTTTCATTGTTTTTTTTCTGTAGATTCAGTGATTCTGTCTCATGTTTAAATCCCCCCACAGACTGCTGGGTCAGACCATCACAGAGTCGGCTCCCTAACACCCCCCTCGTCCCCGAAGATTGCGCCCAAGAGTGGCCATAGACGCATCCTGAGTGACGTCACTCACAGTGCCATCTTTGGGGTCCCAATCAGCAAGTCCACACAGCTCCTGCAGGCCGCCGCAGCTGAGGCCAGCCTCAACAAGTCCAAGTGAGCAGAATGAGCTTCCCTCAGTAATGTGAGGAGCGACTGTCCTTTCATGGCGTCGCAATAGAAAGTCCTTTCAGACAACATGACCGCCATGGAGTAAAAGCAAACCTTTTACATCCCACAGAATCGCCGAAGAAGAGTAACTGTGTTCACACTTTGTTTGCGTACACGACTAAACCAAAGACCACAGAAATAACAGACGTGCAAAACTTAACCGCTGTCTTCCCGATTTGTAGATCAGCCAGCACGACACCTTCTGGCTCCCCATACTCATCCCAGCAGACTGTATATCACCCTGCTGACACAGATACCCAGTCTGCCCGTAGTAAAACCAACGCGCAACCCAGTTGGAACCCCTTTGGCGACGATAACTTCTCCAAGCTCACTGCTGAGGAGCTGCTTAACAAAGACTTTGCAAAGCTAGCTGAAAGTAAGCGCAATATTAATATTTACACTATATATTAATGAGAGAGCTACTGATTAAAAAAGGTTTTCTTATTTGCACTCAGATGTTGCAGCAGAGGAGAAGTCCAGGGGTGACAATCTCATTCACGGGCTCAATTCAATTGCAGGTATAGTTCGTTTTTCCAATCATATACATCTTTTTTCCTCGTGTAACCTGGAAATGAAAGATTTTCTAATACCCAGTGCCTCGAATAATTCCTTACACTTTATTAGGGAAGTTTGCCAGTGTCAAAATTATAGCTACCAGTTACAGAAGCTTATCTTTGTTGACACAAGTTCTTAGCCGCACAGTGACTCCTTGTCAGTTTTAGTGAATAGAGTCTCCGGCCCACAGCTAGATCGCATCTCATTTGCAGATCTGTGCTTTTACTGTCACTCAGTGCGGAGAGGACAAACATTTCTTTGTTAATTGGATTTCCTTGCTGCTGAAGGACTGCTTACAAGCTAATAAGCTCAAGCAGTCATAGTCACTCAAGCATTTTTAATGTCCAGTTTTTTGCCTTAAGTTCTAATGGGAAAAAAATGCCTCTTAAATCACGTATTACTCCCACCTTTCCACCATCCTTCTTTTTTCAAATTGTCTATATTAAATGGTATCGTGGTATTGAAGCTACTGCATAATCAGGGTTTGACCACCTAAGGTTTAATCTCTTCTAAAGCTTTCTCTTTGAGAGGCACGTGAGTTGTAGGATGAAAACGATATATGGCGGAAAATACAGACAAGACTGAAAAAGCAGTTTCTGCTCTTGCACTCCTCTTTAAAAGAAACTGCTGTATTTCAAGCCAAAACAACTGTTGTGTTTGATAGAACAATAAGTCTATATGCTTTCATAGCAGATTCATGGCGCATTAAGCCCCCGAACTGTTTTTAATTTGCCCGTTATACCCTGAAAACCCCCGTTTACAGACGTCACGCAACCGCTTTTGTTTCAACCCAGCCATAAAACGAAGGTAATTAATTACATTTATTGTTCAAAATGTCTGTTATTTTTAGCTTGGAATCATTAATTGATTTCTAATATTTCGTTTAAAAAAAAAAAGCACGACTTTAAAAAATTATTCACTGGCATATTTTAAACTTTTAAACAAATGACGTCACAGTGAAAAAAATGGTGTCTGTAAAAAAGTCATGTATATTTATCTCATAACTATTGCTTAATTGTATTTTTTTTTGTTTCTGTCGCATTTTTTCCAATATGTTAGATGATGAGTAATCAATCCAAACAAAGAAAAATGGGAAAAAATGTTTTAAAAGGTAAATCTCGACCACTTTTTGATGTCTGCAATTTCTGCATCGCGACCCTTGTTATATTACCATGTTTCACCTACAAAATCCCCCAAAAAATCCAGCTGTGGCCATTCACAGCTGTCTCACCTCCAGATAGGGTTTTGCCGTTTAAAAAATAAATTTTTTTTTAGAAAACGCCCTCCTGTTCAAAATTTTTCTTCCCCCAGAAAATTGAGATTTTAAGCTTTCCAATGATGTATCACACATGCATATCAGACAGTTTTGAAAGTTGGCTAAATTGGGGGTCTCAGAGCGGAAGTCACCTGAGTGTTTTCCGCCATAGGTATTTTTAACTGCAGTCAAACAACTGACACTGACTATCCTGCCATGGATTTCGCTATCAGTTGACGAGACAGGTCCTACAAACATTGTGCCACGGCTTCCCGTAGGGGGCCAGCCCAGGGAGTGCCTCATGGAAGCTTTCACTTCGATACTCAAACACGCTGCGTTCTAATGCCGGATTTAGGTGGAAACAGGATGAAAGTTTTAGTGCGTACAAGCAGGCAGGAGTGTCTCAAGAATGATTTGGTCCAGAATTCAAGGTAATTATTATCTAAAATGGCACCATGCATGCACTTGGAAACGTTGTGAAAAAAATGAAATGAATGGAAAAAATTAGCGTAACTTTAGCTTGAAATATTTACGTACGGTTTTTTGCTTTTAACCAATAATCTAAACTGTTTTACGTTCATATCAATAGAAATACCGGGATTTACACATTTATTTACAAGAATTTTCAACTTACAAAGCTCTTTGTTTAGTGATGGCCGCCATGTTGGATTTTGTATCCATACACAATTGCGTAATTTTACATTCAAATAATCAGGTAATTTTTGGCCAACTGCCCGTTTTTTGGCAAAAAAAAACTAGTTTGCGTCCATACAAATCAAAAATTTGGCTTTTACGTGTTTAATTTTATTTAAAATTTCAATCTAAAATCGACGAGGGCCAGATACCCAGCAAGACGTGCTGAGGCAATAGTGACGGAACTCAACCTAAATAAGTTGTGATTGTATAAAGAAAAATGCTAAATTTGCTTTTTTTGAGTAAAACTAAGATGATTCTGCATGCTTTTCTTAAGTATTAGGTTTCTGATGTGAAAATTGAGTGATTTATTAGTGATTTATGTCAAAATTGCACTAAATAGAAAAAAATTAAGTCGCTATTTTGGGCAAAAACCTATATGTTAAATATTGCTATTGATCTGAAAATACAGCTGATTATCTCTGCATTTGGTGATTTTTGTGCATCTAGCATAAAATCTTCGAAATGTATAGCCATTTTAAGTTTGGTTATACTTATATAAAAAATAATTAATCGGGATTTTATTAGGGAGCGACTTTGAATTTTCTGATGCGGCTGCTAAAGGAGACTCATAATTGCCTAAGGGAGCTGTCTGTTTTGGTTTTTGGTCGCTAGCGGATTTGGTTTGGAAAATATTGGAATTTTAAGTTTTTGAAAATAGGCCCCCTACGGAGAGGCCCCGTTTCCCGTCAACTAATAGTGAAGTCTATGATCCTGTTATTTACAATTAACAATTGTTAACCATGTCAGTCGAAACGAAAATTATATCTTTGCAACAATTTATCGTGATCTCCGGACTACAGAGCGCACCTGACTATAAGCCGCACTGCCCAAATTTAAGAAAACATCCATAGATATACTACAAATATAAGACTGAGGTGTCTATGTCTTAATTTGTGATAATTACATACATGGAAAGATGTGCACATGTATGAGAAAGCCTAATGTGATGACTCTTCATTCAAAATGAAATGCTTTGCTTTTTATACATTTTCTCACTATTATATATTACAATTACACTTTAATCAAAACTCTTTCCTATAGAGAAGAGGGTAAAGGGTCACATCTGCTGTGCCATTTTCTGAGGCAGCACATTCCTTAAGTAAGACATCCCCCACTCCCCAATTTTTACCATCGTGGTTTCCTGTAAGTATTGGTATGCTGTGAGAGATTTGATTCATGCATGGACCACATTTGCACAATGCACTATACTTCACATTAGAGAAAGTCATTGTAATTGTCAGTTGAGGTCAGCTACTGTATGTGTGGTTTTGGAAAAGATGTTGTCTACACGGTTGGCTGTAATAGCTAGTTAGATGGGGCATGGCCACGCTGTGTGTTGTTTGTTCAGATGAATGCTTTTTGATTATTTGTCAAGGTTGTCTTTGCCTGGTGGGTCTCTTAATGATAGAAAAAGTCTCATTTGGAAGTACGTGACTAACACATGAAATAAGAATAATGAAGCCTTATATTAATGCTCAAGGCATATGATAGAGAAAAATACCACTTAATTTTACTTATCCTCCATTGATTTTCAAAAAGATTGAATAGGTGAAACCCTAACACTGCTTGTCTATAGGTTCTATTTCTTTTTGTGAACTTGACTAGAGTTGTTTGATAATTAAATTCTTCATATATTTTAACCGATATCCCGAAATTGTCCAACTCCAAAAATCTGAGAGGCTACCAATATCAAACCAATGTGATATACTAGTATGTGGTCGTGGACTTAACAAATTATGGCTAATTGTATCGTGATGCCCCACTGGATCCTTTACTAATGATAAATGTAACAACTTCAAGGTAATAAACATTATGTGAAAACTAAGGCTAGGTTCATACTGCAGGTCTTAATGCACAAATCCCGATTTTTATGTCTTATCTGTTTTTTTGGCGTGCCCGTTCAGACTGCTGTTGTCCATTGAGCCCGTTTGAGTATTAAGCATGTGCACTAATTCGATGTCCGACACGCGCTGAGCAAACTGACCTGCATGCGCAGAAGCATCGAAACAAATAACTACACATTTATTCCAGGGAGATCATATTTTGATTTCCAAAAAGAGGACACAAATAAGATATTAATAATCCCCGTTTAGTCTTATAATCAAAGTTTATATGGACTGATGGAACGCACGCACATAAGCCTTATATGTGTGTGTCAGTTTGCCCCGTCTCGGTCACTGAAATATTGCTCATTTGATGCAATAGGAAGAAAATGGAGCATTATCAGGCTCATCCTTTTCATTTTATTTTTTATGACTGCGGTCAAGCCTGCGTCCTGCATAAAAGCCGAGTTCAAGCTAGGTGCTAATGCTAATGCACAGCTACATTGCTGACGTCCTGCCTGCCGATTTCACTCTTTGCTGACGTAATTGCAAGAAGAACCATAACAAAGATCTATTTGAAATATTTCATTAGCCAGGGTAATGTCGTAACTCTCAGCTACGGTACATGTAAATAAAATGCGTAGCTGAATACAGCTACATTACCCTAGGTAATACTTTTTTTTTTTTTTTCGTAACAGTAGTACGACTTCCATCTCTTAGGCCTTCTTTTTCCTTTTATTTGGCCCTGTTCTGTTAACGGACTAATTTTAAGGAGTAGGGGGAAATTCTAATAGCCGTGTAAAGAGTATTACTAGTAAAGATTATTACTAGTGTCAGTGAGAAGGTGAAGTTTTTTTGTTGTTGTTCGTGAACTACATTTCCACGCAAACTCACATCAAGGTACCATTTAGTTTCGCAAGGAGAGGTATGAGAGTCATTTTTCAAGTGACCCAGAGCTCGCGAAACTTGAAGAAAAGCGCATTTATCAAGGTTTCGTCAGCCGTGATTACATATATGCATCGGCCGAAACAGCATGATAGCACAGATATAAGTACGCCTGCCCCTCTGCTATTGGATGCAAGGCCCTATTTTGGGCCCCGCCTCTCGGTGCAGATTCATTCAAACTGGCCGTTACGTCCAAGACGGCCGTCCACCGCTCACTTTCGCCGAAAAGTCTGATCCAAAATACTGTAATGCTCCGGATGGGGGGAAGAAGGAGTGTATTGGCTTACCCACTTTATTGTGACAACAATGGTAAAGAAAAACAATAACAAAATAACAGCGGGCTGCCGCGACATGCGACCGCTGTCTCTCGCTATCTCGGCGTTCTCCCATTCTTCCTACTCACTTCCCTCTACATCACAGTTCTTCCTACTCACTTCCCTCTACGTCACAGCTCCCCAGTCTGATGGTCTCTTTTAAGGGGGCCGTGCATAATTACGGACATTACAATACACAATGTGAGTTTTAAACTGCCTTTGGGGGGTGGGGGGGCATCTCTTTTGCAAGGTGTGGCGGCTTTTATTTTGGTGTGGCGTTGCGCCACAATCTTTTATATGTAGGGGAAATCCTGTAATGTGTTTCATTAGTTTCCGATTAATTCTCTTTTGCCTTGGCACTATCCCCAGGAAACAGAAATGTTCTTGTCTTGTATTTTCTGTGCTGTTGTATGTTTGTAATTTTTTTTTTACTTAAAAAAACAAATTCCACATAACTGCCAGCAGGGTGCGAAAAAACGCCATAAACACAGGCAGACAATAAGTGGCCATGACAGCACTGCCATATGCATATTGGCCCAAAACCAATAATGAAAAACCAATTTCAATATTCTCTATTATCATTTTAAAAAGCTTTTATTGGCCGATAATATTGGACAACTCTAAACTTTAACTTTTCTATCCTCTGCCATGTTGCTGTGCGTTCCTTAATCAATTCTATATCACTCAGACAACTTGATTGATCATGGTCAGACGCCTCATGGAACTTCTCTTCTGCACACTGACCTCTTAACCCTAACTGAACCTCTGAGCACGATTGCTGGTAACCACCTTTTTTTGGTTCCCTACCTTCCTGTAAAATTGTGTTTACTTTGCATGTATTTTGTTGAGTTCCCTCACTTTCTTTCATTTGGTAATACAACCTCAGGATGATGTCTTTAGAGAAGATAATTTTATGTATCTTACCTCTCCTGTTATGTGTGTATAGTAAAGACAGGGGCATGTGTGGATTCACTAATTCCTGGGTTGGAAGCCCCTCCAGCCCAGCAGTACTCAGGCCAATTGGAGCTCACCTCTGCAGGCATGCCAGGTTAGCATTGTGAGGCTATAGCAAAAAGCTTAAGGATTTTACTATTTAATGAGAACATTTCAAATAGGTAAACCTTTCAGTGTAACATACATTTTAATCAACATATAAAACATTGACGCGTTGATGCAGGATTTTTAAGTCTGCCTTGTCAATTGCCTTCTCATTATTAGTTTGTATTCTAATTGTGACTTAGACTCTTTAACTGGGAAGGACTCACTGCTGGACTACCATCTTCTCTCTCATACTCGTTCTCATGGAAACCCAACTTCTGTTCAAACTTCCTCCTATCGCTCCTCTGCTCCTCTTGGCTCCTGCTCTGCATCCTGCCTGGAGGAGCAGCAGCCTTCTCACACAGCTGCTGGTAAGCCCTTTAACTTATCCAGCACTTCTTGGCCAGCCTTATGCTTATTTTTCAAATAGTACTAATTCCTATCTAACACAATATATTGACTACATAACTATCTAAAGCTTACGCGTAAAAAACACGTCAAACGATAATGTGGTTATTTATCATTGGTCCTTTCAATCACAAAATGGAAATATAACTTTATTTTGTTGTTGTTTGGGGGGAAAAAATTGGTTTAGTAACACACAGTTGGAAAGCTATGTTAACTTGTAGCTCCCTGACCACACAACAATCTAATGAAAATCTGATGTATTATAATATAGGACAAACATTCTTGAAGTATTATTGTTAATGACTTTATCGATTATGTCTGACAGAAGATATGCCTTTTATTTGGGCGGGCAGAACCAGTTTGTGACATTTTCCTTGCGCTCGCAATATTTTCTCAGTCTGACATAATGCAATAAGCTGATTAAAATAACACTGCAAGCATAGTTTCGCCATGCTTTAATATGACTGATAATATTGATTTAATGGATTGCGGTCTTTGTCCAGAGACTCCAGACTAGGGATTTCCCGATCGCATATTTTTTCACCCGAGTCAAAGTCTCAAGCCACCAGATTTTGTCCCGAGAGTCCCAAACCAATACAGAGGGGAAAAAAAGTGATTCATTTATTTATTTTTTAAATTTGAACAAAAGTTCCAAACATGTTACAGTACTATTCTGTTTACAGTACTATCTCTTCTGATTTTTCCCGCTGTGTTGCGGAGTATAAATCGTATAGATTGTTGTTTCTTTTGGCAATGCCATTGTATTTCTCGATTATTTTTGTTACTGTTTAGCCCTTAAAAGTTTTTAAAAGAGTTACATTGTCTCTCTTTTTTGTGCCATTTAAATAGGGCTGCAACTAACAATGATTTTATAATTGATTAATCAGATGATTACATAAATGAGTAATCGGATAAATGTCACTTTTTAAAATTACCGTCAGAATTTAACTTGAAATTGTTTTAGGCATGTTGTAAGTGACAATGAAGACAAAATGAAAACATAAAACAAAGTTTAAAAAGTTAAAGGTTTTAACAAAGGTTCTGAGTATGAACCATAAAAAGAATTTCTCGGTACACAAATCAGACAAAAGTCCTGTTCATCCATCCATCTCTCATCTACCGCTTAATCCCGGGTCCTGGGTCGTCCCCGGGGCCTCCCACCGGTGGGACATGCCCGGAACACCTCTCCACGGGAGGCGTTCAGGAGGCTGTTCAACTGACTCCTGTCAACGCGGAGAAGTAGCGGCTCGACACGGAGTCCTTCCCGGATGACCGAGCTTCTCACCCTATCTCTCATAAGGGAGAGCCCGGACACCCTGTGGAGGAAACTCATTTCGGCCGCTTGTATCGGTGATCTTGTTCTTTCGGTCACGACCCACATCGAGTGGGCATCGGGAATAGTGCTTCTGGATTGGCAGACCAGGGTGGTGGTCCTGTTCATTCAAATTTTCAAAAAAAGTGCTACTGATTGACATTTGTTTTTCTTCTTGGTAAGGCGCTGATATAAATTGTGTCAAGTCAATGACTCATTTATTTAAACAAACTAAACAACAAAATCGACTTAAGAAGAAGCAGACTGTAATGTATCAGTAAATGATGAAGAATGACGGAGGCACACTGGATCTAACAACACAAAAGACAATCTAACTCTCGACACTTTGTAATATTATTGAGTCAGCAACCCAGCAGCAGCAGTTGCAGCAGTGTACTCTCTCTCTCTTGCACTAATCACTGGCGCGCACGCACAGCCTCACATTACACACACAAATAAGGACCCAAACGGGACTACAACGGCTGCCGGCAAAACCCGATTATCAAATTAGTTGGCAACTAATTTATGAATCCATTTTAATCGGTTAGCTGTTGCAGCCCTACATTTAAATATAGAAAAAAAATAAATGATATTCAGATTAAAGCCATTGTCTTAAGCCCCTTTCACACACATATCCCTGGTAAATTTCCGTGTAAGGTGACGCGGGATTTACTCACGCCATTGCTTTCACGCAGAGAGAGATATCCCGAGAATGACGCGGGTTGGACACTTTCACAAACTCTGTGCGGTGAGGGCTGCCGGCGCAATTTTATAACCCGGACATTACGTAATTTATGGTCGGCATGGACTGTCACATTCTGTTGGTCAGATTGTGTTTTGTTACAGAGCTGGTTGTGGGAGCGTTCCCGACATCAAGCTCATCAAGAGTGTATTATAGCCCAGGCGATCCAAGAGAAGGGTGCCGAGATAGTAACTTGCTATACGCGATACAACACATTGTGCTCTCAAATTCCGTGCATTTGCTAGCTTGTTCGTCTCCCGCATTTGTTTTGAAATCCCTCTACGCTGTGCTGGTACTTGAGTGTATTTGTTTTGTTGTCTTATCGGCTCTCTGCCTACCATTTAGGTTAGTATCATTGGTCCCCATCGACCTACTGTCATGGATCCACTGTGTTATTCCGCCTTTTCTGTGATTGCGTGTATTTTTGTTTGTATTTAATAACCCTTGAACGCATCCCTCGGTTGTTTTATGCTTTGAGGTACAACCTTGTTTCTGCAGTGGTGGCCCCTAACATCGGCAACAAAATAAACCACACATTTCCAAAGATGGACAATTAATCGGCTCTACAATCCAGTACCAATTTAATTTTGTTGTTTTCAGTTTAATTTAGTTATTTCCAGCCTGATATGTTGATAATTGTGATGTTTGTTTAACGCTTTTCGTCTTACTGCGAAGAAAGAGGAAGTGACGATCGGCCCGCTATGATATTTACGTCATCAGCCATCGTGCTGTGACCTGTGAATTTAACGCCTGCTTTCACACACACCGCTTCCCGGGAAAGTCGCGGACGTTATACCAAGACGCGACTCGGTAAATGCCCACATCGTCTCCATGTCAGGCAACCCGGGAAATTGCTTCCACATGTAAGGGCTGCCCATTTCGATTTAAATGGTGTTCAGGTATTTGTGAAAGGGGCTTTACTCGCTTACTAATGATAGAACCCAAATGTCTAAGGCTACCCTGCAATGCCACATTTACTATGTACAGTGGGGAGAACAAGTATTTGATACACTGCCGATTTTGCTGGTTTTCCCACTTGCAAAGCATGTAGAGCAGGGGTGTCCAAACTTTTTGCAAAGGGGGCCAGATTTGGTGTGGTGAAAATGTGGGGGGCCGACCTTGGCTGACGTCCTTTACGTAGAACAATATTTGTAAGCAAATTTTAGCAAGCCGTTCTGTGTGTCACATTTGCTTTATTATAGGGCTGCAGCTATCGAATATTTTAGTAGTTGATTAATCGATGGACTAGTTTGTTCGAATAATCGAGTAATTGGATAAGGAACATGAAAAATTAAACACCTGAGCTGAGCCTCAAAAGATATAATTTTTTTTAAATGATCTGTGTACAACAAAAGAACAATTGGCTAACTTGGATAGAAAAAGTCTGCTCGCCTAAAAACTATAAAATGTTAAAGTTTTTTTTTTTTTTTTACAATGCTCTTAACAAGTCTTTCAGACACATATTCCCACAAAAAAATGACTAAATATACCTATAAATTAAGAATTCGTTAAAAAAAAAAAAAAAAACATTCGCTCAAACAAAAACTTAGGTTATGTTGGTCTTAACAGGGAGCGGTTGGATTCAGGCATGTGAAAAGAGGCAGACTAGAGGGCATTGTATCCACCCTCATCAGGAAAATTAAGTGCAAACACTTTTAAAATCAACCATTACAATGCCACTTCAATTAAACGAATACTCGAAGCAACAAAATTTAGTTAGAATATTTTTTTCTAATCGAATACTCGAGTTAATCGATTAATCGTTGCAGCACAACTTTTTTTTTTTTTTTTTTTTTTTTAATAATTTCAACAATTTTGCAACTAGCCTTTGTGGCGTTCTCTTTCGACTCTCAGGGTCTTGCGAAATAGTGCTGCTGTGAAATTAAACTAGCTTCAAGTTGCTTCAATTTCTCGCTGCGTATCTTCCCTGTAATGTTGTCGTACATGTCAGCGTGTCTTGTTTAGTAATATTGCCTTACATTGAACTCTTTAAAAACAGCGACTGTCTCTTTGCAAATGAGGCAGACACAGTTGTTGCGTATTTTAGTGAAGAAATAGTCCAATTTCCACCTATCCTTGAAGCGTCGGCTGTCGCAGTCAATTTTTTGTTGTTGTTGATTGTCGCCATTTTAGAAAATTGGGAGGGAAGGGTCACACAGGGTAATGTTGCTTGGAGTGCTGCTGCCTTTTAGTGTGTAAATGAGGAGCAGCATTTAGTGTGTAAGCTACTTCATACGCTGGTAGCAGTACTGCTGACCAATTTATTAAGTCTGTGTGCGGGCCAGACGTTATTGATTTTATGACGGAGGCTGGGGGCCGGATGAAATTTGACCACGGGCCGCATTTGGCCCCCGGGCCGGACTTTGGACTTGTCTGATGTGGAGGTCTGTAATTTGTATCATAAGTTCTCTTCAACTGTGAGGGACCGAATCTAATACTACAAAAAAGAAAATCACGTTGTATGATTTTTAAATAATAAATTTGCATTTTATTGCATGAAATAAGTATTTGATACATCACAAAAATCAAACTTAATATTTGGTACAGAAACCCTTGTTTGCTATTACAGATACCAAACGTTTCCTGTAGTCCTTTACAAGGTTTGCACACACTGCTGCAGGGATTTTGGCCCACTCGTCCATGCAGATCTTCTCCAGAGCCTTCAGGTTTCGGGGCTGCTGCCGGGCAACACGGACTTTCAGCTTCCTCCATAGATTTTCTATCGGGTTCTGATCTGGTGACTGGCTAGGCATCTCCAGGACCTTAAGATGCTTCTTACGGAGCCACTCTTTAGTCGCCTTGGCTGTGTGCTTTGGGTCGTTGTCATGCAGGAAGACACAGCCACAACCCATCTTCAGGGCTCTCACTGAAGTAAGGAGGTTGTCAGCCAAGATCTGGCGATACATAGCCCCATCCATCCTCCCCTCAATACGGTGCAGTCGTCCTGTACCCTTGGCAGAGAAGCAGCCCCAAAAAATGATGTTTCCTCCTCCATGTTTCATGGTTGGGATGGTGTTCTTCTACTCATCCTTCTTTTTCCTCCAAACACGACGAGCCAAGTTTGGTCTCATCCGACCACATGACCTTCTCCCATTGCTCCTCTGGATCATCCAGATGGTCAGTGGCAAACTTCAGACGTGTCTGGACATGCACTGGCTTCAGCAGCGGGACCTTGCGTGCGTTGTAGGATTTTAATCCATGACGGCGTAATGTGTTTCCGATGGTTTTCTTCGAGACTGTGGTTCCAGCTCTCTTCAGGTCATTGACCAGGTCCTGCCGTGTAGTTCTGGGCTGATCCCTCACCTTCCTCATGATCATTGATGCCCCACGAGGTGAGATCTTGCATGGAGCCCCAGAACCAGCCAGATTGACCGTAAACTTGAACTTCTTCCATTTTCTAATAATCGTTCCAACAGTTGTTACCTTCTCACCAAGCTGCTTGCTTATTTTCCTGTAGCCCATCCCAGCCTTTTGCAGGTCTATTATTTTATCCCTGATGTCCTTACACAGCTCTTTGGTCTTGGCCATTGTGGAAACGTTGGAGTTTGTTTGTTTGAGAATGTGAACAGGTGTCTTTTATACAGGTAACAAGTTCAAACAGGTGCAGTTACTTCCAGTAATGAGTGGAGAACAGGAGCGGTTCTTAAAAAAGAACTAAGAGCCGAAATATTTACTAGTTGGTAATGTATCAGATACTTATTTCATTGCAGTTAAATACAAATGTATTATTTAAAAATTATACAATGTGATTTTCTGGATTTTTGTATTAGATTCCGTCCCTCACAGTTGAAGAGAACTTATGATACAAATTACAGACCTCTACATGGCTTGCAAGTGGGAAAACCAGCAAAATCGGCAGTGTATCAAATACTTGTTCTCCCCACTGTATACTACCCTGTTGTTAATCTCCCTGCACTTCCTTAACCTTTTACTTTGTGCTAATGGCTGAATTAACCGTTTTCTGCTCACATCTGCCTTTCCTTCACGTCCTCTCCTTTCACTGCAGACTCTTCTTTCCCCATGTCACAAGGGCAGCAAGGGAATAATCAAGAGTTTGACCCTATTCCCGTGCTTATCTCCAAAACCTCAAACCAAGGTAAGACTAACAGAATCCCGAGATGAGCACCCACATCTGTTGTCAGTACGACAGATTCTGACACTCCCACAGTCTAAAATGGAGCTCTCCATTTGTTACTTGTGATGATAAGTCTTGAGAGTCAAACTTTCATCTTGTAATAGGGGATACTTCACCCTGCAGGAGTTTGGCTTGTGTCATTTTTAGTGCGCAAGTTAGTTTTAGATTGGCATCCTCTTATTCTCCCCTGTGATGATGCAGCCATGTTAAGATGATCCCAGCTCACTCTCTGCTTCTTTCTCTTTTCCTACACCCTTTTCACTCTTCTGCTCTGGCCATGCCCTCCTCCATCCTCATTCACTCCTCCCTCATATTTCTTCTCTTCATACAATCTCGTTTCATATGACTTATTCTTTGGCTCACCACTTCCCTTGGCTCTTCCATGTACATTTCTGTGTCTCGTCTCTCTTTTTCTTTCTCTGGCATGTTTCAGGTGATCACTCGCAAAACAACAGTGGCAGTTCAGAGTCCAGCCTTCCCAACTTGGCCCGCTCCCTCCTACTGGTGGATCAACTCATCGACCTCTAGAGGGGGTGGGAGAGGTCAAGGGTGGGCAGTGTGAAACCCTTACTTAGGGATAGGGCAGGAGGGTTAGACATGTGGAAAATGTAGCATTTAATCAAGTGAAAGAGAGGACTCTGCATAGACTTGTTCACTCCTAACTCCTGATAGGCCGTTTTCAGTAAACTCTGCTAACATTTTCATCTGCCTCTAACATGGCTTCACCATGGCCTTCCTCATGCTTTACCCCATATTCGCTCATTTACTATGTTGCCATGGTGGTCTACTTTCATTTCATGATGAATTCTCAACAACGTCTGCTTTGCTTTGTGTGTGTTGAGGATTAAAGCTTTATTTGAACACTTTTGACCAAAAGAGTGACAATTGAAGTGTAATTCAGTTTTTCTCAAAACCAAAACGTGCACAATACACAAGCAGGATGCTTAACTAGTAAAATATTTTCCCAGATTGACCCAGTGAAAGTTTTATGTTTAGTCTTTGATGGAAAAATATCTGTCCTGACGATTTTTCAGTCGGTTGTGGGTTGTTGTGCTCAAACTGGTTTGTAAACGTAAACACCACATAAGGTAGAATTGTTTTGTTTTTCTTTAGTTTAAATACAGTATATTGTTGAATGTATTTGACAATATGAAAAGTTCAAGTATGACAAGTATTCACATGCTGGTCAGGTAATATGTTTAAGGGATAGACAAGACCTTGATCATGTGCATCACAGAGGACAGAATTTTGTTTATAAAGTGAAAAGACACGAAATGTCATTTTTACGATGAGTAACTTTGGCGAGAAATGTTAATAATAGCTATTATTTCCCGGAAGTTTGAAATGCTGAGTTCCGTTCCTGCGCTGGCGATGTAACCCAGATTTCCACTTAAGTCGGAATTAACCTTTTAAATACCTCAAAACACCCTCGAATTGAAAAAAAAAAAACTATCCAAAAACATGTGTTATACGCAGTGTTGTTAATCTTACTTTAAAAAAGTAATTAATTACAGTTACAAATTACTTCTCCCAGAAAGTAATTGCGTTAGTAACTCAGTTACCTGAATTTAAGAGTAATTAGTTACTTGGCAAAGTAACTGGTGATAATTTTCATGTTTTGTTTTCCTCAAAAAAACGGGTCACACAATGTGAAGTTTAAAGGGTTTTTGTAACAATTGGCCCTAGCCCAATTCTTTACCCTAAACTTAACTAGACACAGGGGTATTGCGGATATTGCGATAACTAGATAGTAACCTTTGCTATGCGTGGAAGTCATTTAATGTTGTGAATTAACCGTTAAAGTTGTTAAAATTGCTCCTGTTATTGCATTAGTTCCCATCTGTCTACTTTCGACATGTGTAAGTTTTAAAACTGTTTCATTTAAAGATAGATTTAAGTCAAGATTTTGCCAATTTAGGAGCATTTTAGATAAGAAGTTACTTAGGTTCACTCGGAAGGTTCTCTACAACAGAGCCTTCCTGAGATGTGTACTGCTCTAAGATGGCAGCTTTTTACTAACACATCTAGTTCTTTATTATACATGTTGCTAATGCAGCCGTGTCTTGCATCTAGTTCTGTATATATGTGATATCTACCGAAGCATCATGTGGGCGTAGTTTGTAGGCTATCGGCTACAGCCACGTATTATTAGAGCCACCTAGCATAACAGCATTGCGTTTGCAACAGCGTCACACTCCCTTGCGTCCTCCCCGCTCCTGCTCTGCTCTCTCATCTCCGTGAGTCCGTCTTTCTCATTTTCTCGCGTCAGTGAACCAACATAGTAACGCATAGTAACGCACGCCTTTCCCGCGTCAGTAACGGTAACGGCGTTGCCAAGATGAGAAAATTAATTAATTAGATTACTCTCTACTGAAGAAAATAACGCCATTAGTAACGGCGTCATATTCTAACGCCGTTATTAACAACACTGATTATACGTCATTGTACTGTCCTCGCCAAGACATTGGAGCTAAGTCCTAGCTAGACAGTAAGCTACACTCCGAAATGATGTCAGTCGTCTGTGTGGTTTGCTTTATTCAGCTGATCATGACTTCAACACTTGTAGAACGAAACTAAAATAAAATTAAATCCGACTCATCTTCAATAACAACAATTCGAATTTGCGTTTACAAGTAGCTGCTGATTCAGCAATAACAAACTATTAGTATGTAACAGTTAGCGTCCGCACGTCATCAAAAAGAATCACATAAACTCACCCAAAGTATTCGACCACTATTGAAAACGCACAATAAACAGTACAAAATGGGTTATAAATAGCCGTTGCTTATAGATGCTTCACAAGCAACAATGTGTGCGCAGGCTGTCACCTCTGTCACTCAGCTGGCTGCTCTGTGTGTGCGTGTTTGTGGTGGTCGCGTACATGTGCTCACCTCCTGTTCTACGCTTCCTGTGCCAAAATAAAAGCATACATCACCAAACAAAAGTACACAAAAAAATATGACGAGACTCCGGCATCGTAAAGTGGAAATCGCGTAAGTCGGGTCCATCGTAACCCGGGGACTACCTGTATCTCAGATTGTCCTACTTCTAGTCACGTATTGGCTACCCACTTTAGTATGCAAGGCTATTAACAAGGTTTAACGGACCCAGGAAGTGAAGCAGGCTTTGTCTGAGTCACAGACCGAGAACGGAGAAAGACAGACAGATTGCACAGGTACAGAAACTGTAAAGACTGCATGTCTATTTTCTTAGCTGCTTTTTCTCAGTTTCAAGAGTGTCAGCGTTTACTTGCTGTATGTGTGTTCCATGACTGACATCGCATTTGTAGAACAATGGCTGCACTTTCAAGCAGTGTTTAAACATTTGCTGCATTATCAAAGTCATAAGAAATGAGAGATTTGCATGCTTAAATACTTATCGTATCGTATTTCACATAAAGGTCATGTACAATAGGTGTTCTGTGTTACTCCAAATTCATCGACTGCAGTGTTGTTTTAGGCAGCCCTTTTAATTTTCGTTTGTCTTTTGGACGAAAACACATTACTTCCTTGAATTTTTCTTTTAATCCCAAACATAGTCTAAGTCATATTTTAGTCATTTCAAAATGTGTTCATTCTCAATTCTCAAAATATTTTCGTCTATAAACTTCAACAGTTTTAGTCCATGTCTCAATCAATAAATAAAAGGTTTGACATTGACAGACGAGCACGTAATTGTAGTCTACAAGGACATCACCATCAGCATGATGATGATACACACTCAGCAGGAAAACAGCACATTATTTGCAATTATTAAATTCACTTGGACGCCACAGACCAGGGGTCGCGTTAACCGGAAATTTTCCGTCGTTGACCGGTTTTTTAAAACGGTGACGGAAAAAACTGAAGTCCGTCAGTCATTTTGACAGGTTGCAATTCACACCCCAGACCACAGGGTGGCGAGTTAGCATATTAATTAGCTATTGTCTCTCTTAATGCATGACGTCGTTTGCTATTCTGTCAGAATATTGTAGCGTAACCGGGGTCTGGCGGCGGCACCGTGATTGACACATCAACGCGAGGTTCTTATTGGTGCACCCGGTGTGCCAGCGCGTCATCCAATTGATGGACAAGATTGCCGCCTGTGTATAGACCCCAATCACATGACGTCACAACTCCGCCCCCCTGACCGGAGCCGCCATATTGTGTGTCAGCCCGTCATGTTTATACATTACCGCTACGTACATGCCTCCTATTACGGCGTGTTTTTCTGCTCGTTAATATTAATAATCAAAATGGTGAAGGCGTGTGTGGCGGTTGGTTGCTGTAACAGAGAAGATAGACGGAGAGACTTGAAGTTCTACCGTATTCTGAGAGACGCGAAGATGAGAGCGAGATGGACTGCTGTAACTCGACAAGAAATCTGGGCACCAAACGATCACCACAGGCTATGTAGTAGTCTTTTTATATCTGTTAAAATGCATTTAATATATATTTAGAAGATTTTGGGCTGACAACCACAATTAAGATGATTGTGTGACGTTGGTGATTAGGGTCTATATCGTTGCCTCCTTTTCTTTGGAGGCGGAGTTGTTGGCGGTAAGCAGAGTAAAAAGGGAGAAAAATACCACGACTTCCGTGTCTAATTTTTCGCCGCCAAGCAAGCGTTACAATATTAATTAAAAATGAATGAAAACTAAATACTATTGAATATGTCATCATTATCATTTAAAACATTTAAGTGACGGGTAAAAATAGACTATGACCGGATTTTTATGACCCTGTCAGTCAAAATGACAGACAACGAAAATGTCTAGCGCAACCTCTGCCACAGACTGTACGTAAAAAGTTTTCCAGGAGTTTAAGAAGACACTCACTGCGCTAAATGCTAACGCGAACGCTATGCTAATGCTACAAGTTAGTTTAGTGTGTGATGATCACTTATCACAGACCTTTAAAGGCTAAGGCAACATGGCAGATCTAGCCAAGATAAGAAAGCAAAACTTACCAAGCACCACCTGACACGTTTTACAAAAGGAGCCTGGAATGGCCACACGCTTTCTCACCGGTGTGTGGGGCAGGGGGCGCAACACGTCACGTGAGTGAAACGGCCATACACTGCTAAAATGTGTGCTAACCACACAAAAGATAAGAAAATGTCACAAATTGTGAACATTTGACGGAAACTCGTTTTTGTCTCGTTTTTAGCACGTCATCGTGACGTGATCGTCATGAAAAAAATGTTCGTTGACGAAATATTTTCATCATCGTTGACGAAAACAACACTGGTTGACTGTAAATTAACTATATATCCAAGCACCCCAATAATTTTGTCCATAACACCTACATGATAGGTTTGTTCTCTGGATTTTTTTTTTTTTTTTTTTTTTTGGGAGAGGTGTGATTGGTTCATTCTTCGCGAAAGTTTTTGAGCTTGCGTTTTTTTTCGGACACCAAACTCATTCAAGTGTGGATCTTGGGAGATGTTTCATAACAGCGAAGTCAAAGTGGTTAAAATAACGATGTGATACACTGTCATTGTTATATATGTGCATTTGTTTTAAAATAAGCTGACCATTTGTTGAACCCTTGCCACGTTAAGGGGAAAGGTAGCTGTTCTCAGTAAAGATGTGCACTTACAAATAAGCACTATGCAATTAGAAGCTAGTGTTTCCGTGGAATCCTCCACCTCAAAATTAGCCACTAGATAAGTTTCCCAAACTGGGAAGTTACTCAACCTCTACTTTCAAACTCAATTTTAAGTGAAACAAAACTACATCAACATCTATCATGACTCTTTTTAGAGCTAATGTATAAATGTGGTATATTTAAAGGGAACCACGGATAGAAGGACATGTAGTTCTTAATAGCTAAATCTTGTACGAGTTGTAATGATTTGATATTAAAACCCCACTTAAAGTTTTCGTTTCAATAAAATTTGTAAAATTAACTAGTAAGTCACCATTCTTGTTGACGTCGCAGGGCGGTAACGTCACTTTTTTCTTTTGTTTTTTTAAACACCTGTCACACTTTAATTATGTAAGGTAGTAATTTAAATACGCTACAAGGTGTCAATGGCGAGTTTTAAATGAATTAAGGATCAAGCCAAAGAGTGCGTTTTGTCCCTTGACTGACGCCGTAGTTTTCCTTCAATCCGCAGTATGGTGTAAGGCAGAGAGAAAGGAGAGTGGACACAGGCGTTTATTGGAATAAGCTTCGGCAACTCCTTCACAACAAACATAAGTATGATACAGTGAAAATACAACAAAAATAATATACCTTTCAAAAAATAATGTTCACAAAAAGAAAAGTGCTTCAATCTAAATTATGGAGGCCCTACAATGCAAAGAGAACTGCCATTCACAAATCCACAAAATAGATATGCAAAATACACATAAAACCTACTCAGACTTTAGTCAAACTCTAAACAGTTTAGCAACTCATTTAGCTCAACAAATACACTGGATGGCAATATTTAGTCACAATATACAAACTATGATGCTGGGAGCCATTATCAGGAGCCTTATTTGTTGTGAAGACAACACTCAAATGAACATAAATCACAATGGGCCCACACTAAACAGGAAACTACGGCGTCAGTCGAGGGACAAAAGGCACTCATTGGCTTGATCTCTTATTAATTTAAAACTCTCCATTGACACCTTGTGGTGTATTTAAATCACTACCTTACATAGTTAAAGAGTGACACTATGAAGTACAGCAGCATGGCCATGTGACGTCGCAACCCTGCGACGTGAATAACAATGGCGAGCTACTAGTTTATTTTTTTATTTAAAATTTTACAAATTTTATTGAAACGAAAACATTCAGAGGGGTTTTAGTATCAATTTTTTTATTTTATTTTTTTCAATTATTATAACTCGTAATAGCATTTATCTTTTAAGAACTACATGTCTTTCTATCCGTAGTACCCTTTAAAGGGCCAAATAGAGCAGAGTCTCTGTGTGTATGAATCAGGGCTGCAGCTATCGATTATTTTAGTAGTCGATTAATCGATGAACTAGTTAGTTTGAATAATCAAGTAATCTGATAAGGAACAAGAAAAAAATAACTGAGCTGAGCCTTAAACAGTATAAAAAAATAAATGCGGATCTAAGTACAACAAAAGAAGAATTGGCTAACTTACATAGCAAAAGTCCGCTAGCTTAAATGCTATAAAATGCTAAGGTTTTTTTTTTTTACAATGCTCTTAACAAATGGTTCACACATTCCCACAAAAATGGCTTAATATGCCTATAAACTAAACTATGAATGCATAAAAATAGGGCTGCAGCCATCGATTATTTTAGTAGTCCATTAATCGATTAATTATTTAGTTCGAATAATCGCGTAATCGGATAAGGACCATAAAAAAATAAAATACTTGAGCTGAGCTTGAGTTGGCTAACTTACATAGCAAAAGTCCGCTCGCTTAAATGCTATAAAATGCTAACATTTTTTACTATGCTCTTAACGAATGGTTTAGACACATCTTCCCACAAAAAATGGCTAAATATACCAATGAACTAAATTACAAATGCATTAAAAAAAAATTAGCTCAAACAAAACTTATCTTATGTTGGTCTTAGCAGGGAGCAGATGGATTCAGCCATGTGAAATGAGGTAGACTAGAGGACCATGTATTCACCCAAATCAATAAAACTTAATGTAAACACTTTCAAAACAAACCTTCACAACAACACTTTAATTAAACGGATACTCAAAGCAGCCAAAATTAATTCAAATCTTTTTTTCCTAATCGAATACTCGAGTTAATCGATTAATCGTTGCAGCACTACATAAAAAAATAGGGCTGTCAAAATTATCGCGTTAACCAGCGGTAATTAATTTTTTTAATAGTTTAAATATTTGACGCAATTAACGCACAAATGCCCTGCCTAAACAGATTAAAATGAGAGCACAGTGAAAGGTGTATTGTTGTGTTTTTCGGAGTTTTGCCGCCCTCCGCTGGCGCTTGGGTGCGACTGATTTTATAGGCTTCAGCACCCATGGGCATTGTGTAAGTAATTATTGACATCAACAATGGCGGGCTACTAGTTTATTTTTTGATTGAAAATTTTACAAATTTTTAGAGCTGAAACGAATACTCGAGCAACTCGAGTAACTCGAGTTTTAAAACTGATCCGAGTAATTTTATTCACCTCGAGTAATCATTTATTTTGACAGCTCTAAGCATCAAGTTTTGCTCGGACTACTTTTAATGCGGGACAATGCGCTAATGTCACGTGAGGAGAGGAAGAAGGGGAAAAAAAAAAACTGCAGCCGACAGCCGCTACAAACGACGCCGACATTGCTAAATACGAGTCCGCACGATGCTACGTTGGTAGCAGGTAGCGTCTGATGCATCTCATAGAGATCACATGTATGTTGAACTAGATGCCCATTGACAGCCTCGGCCGCGTCGCAGCGTTAGTAAACAGCCGCCATCTTAAAGCAGTAGAACGATAAGCGCTAATAAATAAGATTAACGTTACAAATCCTAACTTTTAAGTAATGTGTGTTATCAAGCGTAGCGGCATTTTTAGGTGTATATATATATATATATATATATTTTTTTTTTTATATAAGATCTAAAAGTTTTTGGAGTGAAAGCAGTAAATTAGTCTTTTTTATTATTCTAGTTACATCTGAGATGCAATTGTTGGCTGTTTTTAACAATGCACATCGAAAATAAAGACATTGATTGACTGAAAATGGTTCAAGATTAGATTAAATGTCTTGTTTTCTTATGTATATTTATAATTGCTCTTCACCTAAAAATATATTTGTTTTATCCAATTACTCGATTAATCGATAGAATTTTCAGTCGATTACTCGATTACTAAAATATTCGATAGCTGCAGCCCTACAAATTTTATTAAAACGAAAACATGAAGAGGGGTTTTGCTATAAAATTTCTATAACTTGTCTTTTAAGAGCAAGTCTTTCTATCCATGGATCGCTTTAACAGAATGTTAATAATGGTAATGCCATCTTGTTGATTTATTGTTATAATAAAGAAATACAGTACTTATGTAGAATGTATATATCCATCTTGTGTCTTATCTTTCCATTCCAACAATAATTTACAGAAAAATATGGCATATTTTATAGATGGTTTGAATTGCGATTAATTGCGATTAATTACGATGAATTAATTTTAAACTGTAATTAACTCGATTAAAAATTTTAATCGTTTGACACCCCTATAAAAAACATTATCTCAAACAAAAACTTAGCTTATGTTGGTCCTAACAGGGAGCAGTTGGATTCAGCCATTTGAAATTAGGCAGACCAGAGGGCAGTGTATCCACCCTAATCAATAAAACTAAATGCAAACACTTTCAAAACAAACCATTACAAGCCACTCTAATTAAGCGAATACTCGAAGCAATAAAATTTAATTAGAATATTTTTCTGTAATCTAATACTCGAGTTAATCGATTAATCGTTGCAGCACTAGTATAAATGCTGAGATAGCACCCAAACCGATTGTTTTTTTTCCCCCCTCCCTTTTGTGTGCACATCTTCCGTCAGTGTTTTTAGAAGGACTTCAATATCCGAGGTGGAGAGATTAAGAAATTGACATTGTTTCTAAATTACAAGGAAATTGAAGAGTAATATTTTTCCTCAGTTGTATTTGGCACTGTGAGTTAGGCCTGAACGATATTGGAAAAAACTATTGTTGCGATTTTTTTGAGGTGTGCAATATATTGCGATATTATATTGCGATAGTAAAAAAAAAAAATATATATATATATATATTTTTTTTTTTTTTTTTTTTTTTTAAGAAATTTTCACTAGATGACTTGAATAGCTGTTTGGAAAAACTTTGCATGACACACCGTGACCACAGTGTATTCATATAATACCGTTTCATTTGTGAATGATTAAGATTGCTGTATTATTATGAAGGGATCCAGGAAGCCATGTCTGCACAAAATAGATAATTTATTGAACACAATATTTGACACTTCAACAGCAGCAAATACATTAAATGACAAATAAAAGAGCAGGTGCATTCGTCCCCTAAGTTTTTGACAAAATATAACAATAAATAAAAACTTCTGTAAAATAACAACAAAGTTGTAAACATATTTGAACAAAAATATTAAATATGACAAATAAGAGTTGTTCACAAACTATAACAATAAATAAAAACCTCAGTAAAACAACAATAAAGTTGTCAACATATTTGAACTTAAATATTAAATCTGTCAAAGAAAAGTGCAAGTGCATTAGTCCCCTGAGTTGTTTACACAAAATATAACAATAAAACTGCAAAATTGCAACAAAGTTGTAAAAATATTAACTATCAAAACTTGATGTGCAGCTGTACTATAGTTATTTGAAAAATACGATTTACAATTAATTTAAATATAAAAGAAACAGAAACTCAATTGAACTTGTAAATAATTGAACTGAATAACAGCAAATAACTGATGAATAGCAGAACCATTTTAACTCCCAAATTTCCTGCCTTCCTGATAGCTGTCACATGAATAAAAAGAAGAAAAGACATTCCTCCAGCTGTGTTATGTATTTGTCTGCATATCGTCCACCTTCCTTGCTCAGCAATTCTCAACTGGGTCTCATAGGTTTTTGGCCAAGACTACTAGTTTATCCACCATTGCAGGCTTGAGACAAGAACGTTGGCACGTAACAATGTTCCCACCTGGACTAAAAAGCCTCTGATGGGAAGCTCGTAGCAGGAATGCATAGATACCTGCGTTTTAATTGGTCCCACATGTTCGACGGATTACTTCTTGTTGAGGCAACCACGGCGAGGCACTGTCGACAGGGCTGTTTTTTGTTCCTTATATTCTTGTCGATAGCCAAAATACTTCCAAAGCTCCTTTTGGAGACAGTCTTCCCTATTCAACGTGTTGCTTGCTTTCACTTTGAAAACGGCCCCTCCTCCCTCCGCTCTGCTGTTCGGCCCCTCCTCCCTCCACTCCGCTGTAGCAGGGGAGGGGGAGGAGCCGATGACTGCGAGCTGGAGGGAATGAGAGGCTGTGCGCTCTCCTTCCCGCTCCTTCCTCAAAACAAACATTTGTGGATTTAAAAAAATGAAATGAAAAAACTATCGCACGTCCTTGCGATGGGACTATTGCGCATGCGCACATCGCGATGGCGATGTTTAAACGATATATCGTTCAGGCCTACTGTGAGTCCATGTTATTCCTCACAATTTCAAAACAACACTTTTGCACTTGGTTTCAGTCAGGGTGAAGATAACAAAATCAGGTAGCGTTTTCCTTAACTCTTTTGGTGAGAGTCGCCTGTTAACAGTCACTGTCGACGCTGCTGAGGTAAGACTGACCCGTGCGCTTTCCTGTGCTCGTCTTGTCTAACTGCGCCACCTTTTGCTGCTAAGGCCATTCTCCTTGTTTCGACTGACTTCCTCTGCTCCCACCCATTACAACGAGAGCAAGTTGTGGAAACAAGACTGCTCCAACTTGTGATGATGAATGTAGTAGAACGTGCGTAGCGTCTTAAGTGTTGTGGTGCTTCCTCACTTGGAGGTGCTTATATGTGCTTAGTACAGAAGTTTGTAAGTTCATGTAAAAGGGATGATAAATAAACATTTTTTTCTTTTCTGCTTTTTATTACAGATTCGCAACTTGAAAGAAACGGCTATTCTGTGCTAGGCCAAGAAGGGTGCGATCCTGAAACTCTTGGAGATTTTGCTGCAAATGACAAATGTCTTCACTCTAGTGATGAAGACCAGGAAAAGGAAGCCTATCGAGAAGATCGGAAGAATTATAGGGGTACCACCAAAGGTCATACTTCAGCCCAAGAACCGCTACTGGTCGACTCTGAAGATGACGAAGAACACGGAGCTGAACCTAGCATCCTTTCTACAGCAGCTGCACCCGCCGCCATTGCCCAGAATCATTCCCAGTTTAATCCCGAGCCAACCAGCGCAGATGTCTTCTCAAAAGCTCCTTTTAGACTAACGCAGCAAGGAACAGGCGACGTGTTCGCCAACGCGCCATTTCCGAGTGGACCGTTTGCAACCCAGCGGCCGTTGGACGTGTTCTCCCAGGCTCCGTTTGCAAAAAAGAAAGAGGCTTCAGCTCCCACGTACATTCAAGGGGCAGCTGAGATGCCCGAACAAGGTGTGTTGGGACAGACAGCCACACACACATTCCGCCCACAGTCTTTAGCCAAATATTCCCGTCACTTTGAGGGAAAGGTCACCCAGCAGCCTGAGAACCTGTTTAATGTGAGCAATCAAACTGGGGTACACACCATTGACCCATTTATCAGTGCACCATTTCACTTCAAAGCTCCACAGGAAAAGCCCTGACGAACTCCTTTCTCAACATTATGCAACTATTTGACACTGAAACTACTGCTTCAAAGTGATATGCATGTAAAGGATGCAAACCATATTTCCATGAACCCTGAAATGCTTTTGTGCCTAAACCTGAGCAGACCTTAACAGCACTGACACATATTTAATGCTTTTGTTGAGAATGCAAGCTGTTCACATTGGCACAGTAAAAGCAAGTACTGTACAACCTTATCACAGCTTATTCTTTAATTCATACAAGTGTCACAGGGTTGTTGCTATGAGCATCTCAAAGTAGTTACGACTAGCGTTCTTTTTTATGTTTTCAAGGCTTTCTATGCACCCGCATTCAAAAATACAACCGGGTGGTCAAGCATTTGTTCTCTTGCCTACCTCACATTTGTCTTGTTACTCTGTTTAGATTCAAGGTGATCAAGTGAGGCATGTGTCTCCTTCCAGTCACTAATGTGTCTCTGCTGAAAATGAACAATGCTGTTTGTGTTCGTTGCGTAAGCCCTAAGTACTCCAATATAAACAGTAAAAACTGGACACTATTCCTGATGTTTGTGAATTAAGCATTCGCTTGGAAGATGTTCCTCCAAATAAACATGCTACAAGTTAATATTATAGCACATGCCACACCAAGTACGGAGATCTCTGCAATATGCATTATGCAAAAAAACAACATTCACCATCTCCAAACGGTACTATAGGTCTCTAATGGTCAAAATGCTCTGTACTGTACAGATAAGTAATTCCTGCAATGAGTGCGTGTCTTGTGTGGGTGAAATATAGAGCACTTGTTGATCAGGGATTAACAAATTAGTAGCAAAGATTGGTAGCCGATTAAAATCAAGGAGAACATTTCAGATTTTTTAATTGCACTTTTATGTTAAACATTCAAACTGGTGGAACCCAAAACTGAATGACGATGTTCATCTGTTGTAATGTAAATGTTTTGTTTACACTTTGAATGTAACTGGAGAGGTTTTGACAGGTTTGAAACACAGCTGACCTACTGTTGGACAAAAAGTGCTTGAAATGATTGATCACAGCTTGCCTTTGTTGTCCTGAAAAAATATTAAATGAATGTAAATCATATTTTATTCATTCATTTTGAAACTTTGGCTCATGAGAATAAAGTACAAAAAAGAATTCTGACAGCACAGGGTATCGCAAATCCCAGAAGTGGTGTACTGTGAATACAACCCGTTAGAGCTGAAACGAATACTCGAGCAACTCGAGTTTAAAAACTGACCCGAGTAATTTTATTCACCTCGAGGAATCGTTTAGTTTTGCCAGCTCTAAGCATCACGTTTTGCCCGGACTACTTTTAATGCGGGACAACGCGCTGGCGTAGAGGAAGAAGCAATAAAATTTTTTTTTTAAAAACTTACTGTAGCCTAGGGTGACCAAACGTCCTCTTTTGCCCGGACAAGTCCTACTTTCACGTAGTATCCTCGTCGTCCGGGCGGGTTTTTTATAAATTCATAAAAATGCCCAGTTTTTATGATTTTTCACGGGACCAATTTGAAGAGAATCCCTCCGGCTGCTGGGTGGCAGCAGTTGACATGGCTCCTACTAGAAGGGAGGGAAGGAGTAGTTCTTGTTTTTGTTGGCAGTTTACCCCTATCATGAGGCATTACCACCATCTACTGGGTTGACGATTTGGCCACAACGCCTGCCCAGTTGTTAAGTTTTTTACGATAAATACGTATATAATGGCAACTGCTGACTTCTGTCGGAGCTTTGACTGTAAAATCCTGTTTGGTGTCACATCGTTACGCTGCCGATGATTGTAAACTTTTATAGCAAAGTTTGATTTTTGCCTCAGCTAACTATCAGTAAGCTAAACCACGCTATGCATTATGGGAAACATAGTTTTGAACTGCAACGTTTGGAAACATGCTGGTTGAATAGTTTGTCAGTTTTTTTCGGTTATTGTTTGTGTGCGATCTAGAACATTGAATGAGAATATCAATTGAATGGGAATAACAATTTGTCAAGTACAATTGTCGCTATGGTAATTCATAAAAATGTTTAGTTGACACATAGCCTACTGTGTGTATGTGTATTGACTGGACTACATTTCAATGGGTCTGCATTTTATATATATATATATATATATATTTTTTTTTTCAAAATGCATTTTTTCCATCCAGAGTGAGGGGGCACACTTTAAATATATTAAAGTGATATAGGCATCTTGAGTGAACTTCGAGTAAAATTCAAGTATCTTAAGGCTGGGCTGAGTGTCCTTTTTTTTGGGGGGGAATCAAAATATGGTCACCCTACAGTATAAACTATAAACTACGCCGACGTTGCTAAAAACTGCGTCCGCATGATGCTAGTGTAGCAGCAGATAGTGTCCGATGCGTCTCATAGATATCGCATTTAGAACTAGATGCGAAATGACAGACTCGGCCATGTCTGGGCAGCGTTAGTAAACAGCCGCCGTCTTTAAGCAGTAGACTTCTCAGCACTAATGAATATATCGTTACTGTCACTCGCTTACGTAACAGCCCTTCGGAGGGCTAGGTTTCTATTGATTATGACCACTGTTGATGCGTGGCTAACGTGTCTTACATAACTGTTTTATTTAATCAGTAAAAAAGCGCTGTAGAGTGATGAGGGTGTAGAATTAAAAATGATAAAGCTGTCAGTTTTAGCTCAGTAGTCATTGCTGAATAAAACGCCAAGTAGCACTGGTCCCCAGTGGCGGACTTGGCAATTTTGGGGCCTAAAGCGAACATATCCAGGAGCCCTCTTCATGGGTCAGGGGTTAAAAAAGTGAGAAGGGTGTGGAGGACATATGTTCCGGTACACTAGGGCTGTCCTAAACGACAAATTTTTTCCTGATTAGTCAGTCGACTAGTTTTACGATTAGTCAACTAATTTCTTTTTTTACTAATTTAGCAATGACATTTTTGTTGACGCGTATTCGTTCACAAAACCATTTTGGAACACTTAAATTCTTTATTAAAGTACATATCATGTAAACAATAACTACAAATAAACAATGAGGTTAAATGCTGATAGCATTTACTAGTGCAAAAGAATGGAAAGTAAACAGATTCAGAACACTGACTTTGCCTTTCCAACATTATTCAAAACAATTCTTTAAAAAAATTCTAGCATTATTATTATATTATACTACTATATATAATAATATAATAATTATTCATTGCCAATCATATTTGTCATAAAGAGTGTCATTTGAAAGCTATTCTTAGTGTAGAATCTGTATTCTGTAGTATTTACTCAACATATTATAATATTAATTCTGAAGTATGTGGGATTAACTCCAGAAATCGTTATTTATATGACGAATATGACGTGTTTTTATTTTGAAATGTTCACCGGAGGTACGTTCGCTAACCGAAAGCTTTACACTCCGTAAAAAAAAACATTCTTCGTCATTGTTTGTGGTGTCACAAATAGATTTAATTTTTTTTCATTAGCAAATGCTGTCAACCAGCTGTTGAGTGTTATTGTGTGACTGATTGGAACTCTACTGCATTGTTTCGCTACAGGGTGTGCTGTCGTGTATTTTATGTTCGGTGTGAAGAAGAAAGTCAAAAGAGGCATTAGCGGCCTGTTCTCAACTTCTCCCTCACTGCACTTTGGCTCTCATGGAGAGCACGTTCGCTCATGTGTTCGAAATAAACGATAGCTGACGTGCAAAGTAGCAAGTGAGCTGTAAAAATGGCGATCTTAGTGGCGTGAAAAACACGGGAGAGCTAAGTGAAGCTAACGAACAGCTAAGCGGAGCCAAGCGATGCTAAACGGAGCAAAGCAAAGCTAAACGGTGCTAAACGAAGCTAAGCGACTGATACTCAGTCCGTCGTCGTGGAACAGTCCAATGTAGTGCGTGTGTGGGGGTGAAAGATAATATAAATGCAGCATTCAAATGGCTCTAATTTTTTTGTACACTTTGAGATGTGTTTTTCAAATGTAAAGTGCGTTATTAAAAAAATGTTTTTTTGTGTTTTGTTATTTGTTTGTTTGGTATGCTGACATAATTATACTGGACGAATAGTTCGGGATGCTGCTGGCTCCGGTGGCCCAAGCTCTTGCTCGTTGGAGCAAGGGCAGTTTGTTGGTGGCCCCTTACTGGTTGGGGGCCTAAGGCGATCGCCTACTTCGCCTGAATAGCTGATCCGCCTATGCTGGTCCCCAGTGTGCTCCAATACAGCAGGTATTATACATTTATTTTGAACACTGCAAAAACTCAAAATCCTATCAGTACTTACAGTTTAGACTAACTTAAAACTTAACTAGAACTTAAAAATAGCTTGACACAAATGGAAATTCAATTGAAACACGTGGGAATAACATAGCTTTCAAGTGATGTGTGTTATAAAGCGTAATTACATTTTTAGGTAAGAAATACGTTTTTTTTTTAAAATAAGATTTTAAGTTTTTTGAGTGAAAGTTAATTTTTTTTCTAGTCACATCTGAGATGCAATTGTTGGCTGTTTTCAACAATGTACATCGGAAATAAAGACATTGACTGAAAATGGTTCAATATTGGATTAAATATCTTTTTTTCTCATGTATATTTATAATTGCTCTTTACCTAAAAAAAAAAGATGTTTTATCCGATTACTCGATTAATCGATACAATTTTCAGTCGATTACTCGATTACTAAAATGTTCGATAGCTGCAGCCCTACAACCCGTATAGACTTGTTAAATCATAATTATTATGAGAAATCATCGACATGATCATTGCTTTACATACTCTAGATTAAAACCATTAAGTGGTCATCAATTTAAATAGGGCAACTGGATATTTCAGAAGTCTCATACTGTTTTCCTCTTTACCAGTCCGTACAATTGAACTCACGTTTTACGGAAAAGATGTGTGTTATCAAATTTGTTTTGGCAAAAGTAAAATCAAGTGCCCTTTTAGGTTTTTGACATTTTTCATAACCCTCGATGCCATTTTACCAGGTTTGCATTCAAAGTTCCCAGAATGGAATTTTTAAAAACCATTTTAGTTGGTCCTTTTTCGACTCTTCTGAAGAAATTCAAATTATCATTAATATGCAACTGACTGGAGCTAATTTGCATACTCTTCTCTGATTACCCGTTGGTGGAGAGGGTGTGTCGGTGTGCTGCTATCGTTTATGAGATATTTACAATTCTTTTATAGGTCAATCAGCCCCCCATTTTGATTAAAAATGGCTAAAAATAGTGTCAATCCTTTGTGCATCTGAATGGGATCAATCCGATTATCCGACTTCCCACCTTCTTCGAATGAACCATTACAACATCTCGAAATTAATATCTCAATATCTATGAAACGCTAGCAACACTAACAAAAAAAATTTCCGTGCAATCGAGCACAACACAAAACAATGGCACAATTGCAGTTCCATTCCGTTGTAGCTGGGGGGGGGGGGCTCCGTGACATCACTACAAATTAAAAGCATAGTATCTGCAAAACCTTTGCGGCACAAACAAATGTTTATACAGCACAAACGATTGACACTATTTTTAGCCATGTTTAATCAAAATGGGGGGCTGATTGACCTATAAAACAATTATAAATATCTAAAAAATGATAGCAGAACAAAAAATTTCTTACTGCACAAACCAACTTCACGGAGGTAACTACACTGGTTCACTGGACAGTGTCAAGCAAAGATGTTTTTACTGCCACATGCACGATAATCTGAGTATTGCCTTGTTGACCAGAACAAACACTGAACATGCGGCCCCTTCTTGGCCCCTATTTAAAAATCCTAGTACCGCCACTGCTTACGCCCACAAACTACAGCCCATCAAAATCACTCGTTTGGACCAAAGTGTACAGCGTGAATGCAGCTATTGTATGGAGGTAGATTTGTGTCTTTATTATTCAATCAAAAAAAAGTTGCTTCAATAAAAAAGAAAAAAAAAACGAACCGTCACGGGCACTCCGGTGAGATCCTGATGTCGCACCCCCGTACTGGTGCTCTATTTTTGGCTTAGACCAGGGTTCACTAAATCCGGACCTCATTGCCACGTTTCCTGTCGTGTTTTGCATGTTTCCCTCCTCCAACACACCTGAATCAAAATAATCAGGATCATTATCAGGCTTCTGGAGAGGTTGCTGATGACATAATCATTTGATTCAGGTGTGTTAGGGGAGAGAGACGTGGAAAACACGACAGGAAAAGTGGCACCGAGGTCCGGATTTATTTAACCCTGGCTTAGACTCGCAGAGTCCGATGGCTGGATGGAGCCCTGGTGGCCATTTTTCTTGCTTCATGCTTTAATGCCATTGGCGTAGTCACCTGCCACTCAAACATGCCGGAAGTAGCGTTGTAGTTGCATCTTTGTGTCAAAATGATTCAATCGAAAAAAAGTGCCTTCAAAACTTTTTCCACTTAAAAAAAAAGAGTGTGTCCAAAACTTTTTCCACTAAAAAATTTTTTTTTGTAATTTTAAACTTTTTGCTTTTCAAAAAAGTGATACTTCAATTAAAAAAAAAAATCAAAAAAAAAAAAAATTTCAAAAGAAACATTATTTTTGCAAGTAATTTTTTTCTTTGATTAAAAAGTTTTTTTTTTTTTTTTTTACTTTTATTGGGATTGAATGATTTAGACACAAATGTCCTACCCATAATATGGCTCAAACACAAAAAGGATCGCTTCATTCAAAGAAAAGTTTCAATGAATGTTCAAATGCGAATTACTGAGTCTCAAATAATTTTTCACATTCAAAATTTTTTTTTACGATTGAATTTTTAAAATTTTTTGATTAAAGTGATTTTTCATTTGAATATATACATTTTTTTGGTTGAAGCAACTTTTTTTTTTTTTATTGAATAATAAGACACATATGTCCTAGCCTAAATGCGGTCCAAACGCAAAACCACATTACGTCAATCAAAAAAAGTTGTTTCAATAAAAAAAACTTGACTTAAATCAAAAAAGAATTTTTCAATCAAAGAAAAATAGGTTCCAAATACATTTTTTGAGTTTCAAATTTATTTTTGCTTTTAAACACTTTTTTTTTTTTTTTTAATTGAAGTGACGTCTTCTTTGATTGAAAATAAATATTTTGATTAAAGCAACTTTTTTTTTTTTATTGAAGCAACTTTTTTTTTGATTGAATAATAAAGACACAAATCTATCTCCATACTATTGCCTGCAAAACATTGCCACCCACAGGCAGTTTAGCGCATCTGCAGGCTTAAATACACGGGGAACGCGACCGTGGAGCTGCGTGCTATGAAGTTAGCTTCATCGTCGTCCCAAAACACTCAATAACCTAATGAAACCATGATTTGGACTCCTACTAAGGACTTTTATTTTACAGCATGACCGCATTTGGTATATTATTTTCCGCATCAGTGAATGAATACGTTTACATGGGTGGGAATACTATATGTAGGTAAAGCGCGGATTAGCTTTGGTGAGTACAATGGCGACACAGAGAGCTCTTCCACAAAGCAAAGAAACTCTGCTGCAGAACTATAACAAGAGGCTGAAAGATGACATCCGGTCGATTCTGGACAACTTCACAGAAATCATCAAAACTGCCAAGGTAACTGTGTGTGAAGGTCCGCTTTTCTTGTTTTTAGCCCAGTTTGAAGTGAGACCCAACTACTATGAGATATTACAAGAGGTGCATAGAGAAAATATGTCCATGTTGTTATTGTTTTCCCTATTAGATAGAAGACGAGACGCAGGTTTCTCGAGCAACTCAAGCTGAGCAAGACCATTATGAGATGCATGTACGAGCGGCTAATATTGTAAGTTCAAACAAAAATGAAACGGGCCAAATCGAATACAGTGATCCCTCGTTTTTCGCGGTTAATGGGTAAAAGAACCCACCGCGATAAGTGAAAAACCGCGAAGTAATTTATACATATATATAATTTATTTTTTTGTGTATTCAATTTATTTATTGAGATTGGAAAGGGGTACATATAAGACATGTTTTTCACTTTTATTTCCCCAAAGTATGATTTAAAAAAAAAACAAACAAACATAAAAACCTTTTATGCGTGTACTGTATATATTAAGCCTGTCGCAATATGCAATAATTCCATTTATCGCGCGATAAAATGAAGGCGGTAATTTTTCCGCTGCGATTTATCGCCGCACGTGCGTGCAGACGTGCTGTTAAAAGTTCGGATTCCTCGTTACCATCTCTGCAAAATGCATCTTCGTTCCAGGTCCGGCAAAAACTAGCGCCGGAGCCAATCGTTCCCATTATATCCTATTTTTCAACGTATACCGGCCGCGTCAGTGCTCCGGAGTGGCTGTGGACCATCTATGGCGCGCCGGTGTTGTTTACGTGTGGGCGCTCCCGTCAGGAGTGACATTTCACGCGGGGCGGCTATTTTTCGGCACAACGCCGGATATTTAGAACGAAGTCCGCCAAAACATTGTTACCGACTTAGCTGCTACGAACAACCTCGCTTTGACAACGAACAGCTGCTTCAAACTCGTCCTGTTTATGAAAGTCAATTGTCATGTTGTCACGTCATTGTCACGTCTGCTCAGCGGCGCTTGCTAACTTTTTTAATGCGCGCACACACTAGATATCATGAAATGGCAAACTAGATGTGCTACGTCCCATGCCATTGGCTACGTGAGCCCAGAGTGATTATGGGACACATAGTCCATATACTACATCGATGAATTCTAAACGGTCATGACTGAATGGAAGTTAAGAAGGCCAAATTAATCCATACCAGTGACTATAGATAATGTTGCAAATATTGTTAATTCAGTACGTGACACAGATGGATTCGGACCACAAATAGGATGTCTTGCTCATGTAGTAAACCTAGCTGCTAAGAGAGCTGTAGCAATCAACAGTGTGCCCTGCCTCACTTTACAAACAGTAAAGATTGTTCTCAGCACTTTTATACAAAATATTCTCAGATCAGTAAGAAATAAGCACATAAATATTATGCACTAAAATGCATGTTTATATGATGGCAATTTGCTCGTTAGCAAAAAAAAAAAAGAATTTTTTTAAAATTTATTTTTATTTTTTTTATTTTTACAGAGCATTAAATGTATTGAATCGGATCGAAACTCGTGTCCCCCATATCAAAAATCGTACCGAACCATGACTTAACTGCATCGTCGCATCCCTATGGAACAACATTGCAGAAGCTATGACGGGAAAAGTTTTCATTTGCCTAAATGCTTAAGTTATTAAGTGCAATTTTAAAAAATCAATCTTGTTGTTTTTTACTTAAGAGGCATGGTCTATTGTTTTTAGTTGTGATTTCTTAAAAAGTATTTTTGAATTTAAGAGTAAATATTTATCGCGTTTAAATGGGTGTACTTGATCTATTAATATATCCTGTATTCTCACTGTGTTATTGTAAATTGGTTAAAAAAAAAAAAAGGTGGGGGCGCAATAATATCGCATATCGCAATAATTTATGAGAATAATAATCGCACACTAAAATGTGTTATCGCGACAGGCCTAGTATATATATATATAATATTAAACCCTAACCCGCATTTTTTATGCTGGGCAAAAAAATAAAATCTGCACAAATTTTTATTCTACTCAAACACTGAACAAGGTGCATTTTTTTGGTCGGGGATATTTCATGCTTTTATTGGATATTTTTACTGTTAATGTGTTTTTAATGAGAAACGAGCACTTAACGTTATCCTTTTTGCATTTTGCATTTGGTCAGCCATTTTCAAAGAGGGCGTGCCAAACCTCTTGATTCGATTTCGGTAAATAATGTTTCATCCAATCATCTCCCAAAATTGGCAATAGCAATTAAATTCAATGTATCTATTGGTTTCGAGACGCGAACACTTCATGTCTTTCAGCAGCATGCTTAGCTCTGAAGGGGTTAATAATTGGTTTTTAAGAACTTCCAAATGTAAGTTTTAAACATGTTACAGTCCCACTGAGTTGTTTTTAAACAAAAATAACGTAGAAAAATGCTTGTCTTTATTAAATTTCATTGAGTGAGTCCACTCATATCCGCTCATGCTGCTCACTTACACACAATGAGTTGCCACAGTAACTATTTAACGAGCTACATGATGATTGACACACGCTGCGCTTTGAGATTTCGATTTCCACCTTCCAACCTTAACGTCTATCAATCATCGTTAACTTTAATAAGCAGCTCCAGTTCACTGCCTGACCAAGAAAAGCAGCAGGAGGGAGAGTGAGACTATGTGATCGGGTCAGGACAGCTCATATGTATTTATTTTAATTGAAAAAAATCCACAATGGACTGAGGGTGCGAAGTTTGAAGCGCAAAGTAGCGAGGGATCACTGTATATTTATAACTGAATGGGTTCAAAGTCTCTCTGAGTGAATGTAAAATGTAACCTAAAAATATCGATAAATGTCCAATTCATTTAGACTGGAAGGGGTCCCTCCCAATCTAAATGGACTGGACGGTCGTTTGCCATTAATTGGTGTTTTTAATTCAATTTCCATATTTTACTAACTACTACAGCGCCTAATCCGTGGCCTGTGCTGACATTGACTTCCCGTAATTTTCGGACTATTTTGAATCCTGCGGTTTATAGTCCAGTGCGGCTTATTTGTTGATTTATTTGGGTTAATAGGTAACACTCTATTTGACCGCAGTGTCATAAAACTGTCATAAGTACGTCATAGTTATGACATGACACTATCACGGGCATTACTAAATGCTTATGACGAATGTCATGAAGTGTCATCCGGCAAATTATGTCACTAACTCAATTTATGTCCAGTTTGGATCTTTTACGTCCATTGAAACATAAAATTGCCGGAAATGACATTTGTTATAAGCATTCATTAATGCTCATGACGGTGTCATATCATAATTATGATTGTCTAATAAGTCTTATAGCACCACTGTCAAATAAAGTGTTACCAAATACCATAACTAACAATTAATGAAACAACTGGAACAGTAACTGAAGAAACAGAACATGAATTTTGATTGTTATTTACATCTGTAGCGCTGCAATGCATGCTAGGAGGCATGTTGGACAGCAACTGTTTCGACAGCATGTAGCAGCAGAGGTTGACTGTCTCCCCCAAGGGAGCAGTGATAGCCAAATGAAGAATTAATTTTAATCAGAGCAGAGATGAATCAGAAACAGTCAGGCAGATGTGATAACTGCTAAAACGTGTGTGGGGGGCCATCAGGTTCGCGCTGGCGAGTCGTTGATGAAGCTGGTGTCGGATTTGAAGCAGTTCCTGATCCTGAACGACTTCCCTTCGGTGAACGACGCCATCAGCCTGCAGAACCAGCAACTGCGTTCGCTGCAGGAGGAATGCGACAAGAAGCTGACTTCCCTACGTGATGAGATCGCCATTGACCTGTACGAACTTGAGGAAGAATATTACTCCTCCAGGTACAAATAGACTCATATTCATCACTGTAGTTCACTCCCACCCCTCACCCTTTGTCGCTAAGCCCCAGAAGCCATCATCATTATCATCATGCAGTAGTTATGTGTGAGTGGTTGGATATGCACTCTGTATATTTATATGTATAGTCGCCTTCCTTGATTAATCTAGTGCCTTACATTTTACTGTGGTTTAAAATAAGAATTGTTGCGCTTTAAGAATTTCAGCAAGGTGATAACAGATGATTTAAAGCATATACTCAATGTCACAATATTTGCTTTCTGCCAACAACAATTTTACAAGAGAAAAGTATCAAGCCACAACACCAAACAAAATTCTGACTAATAGTATAGAAATACTGACTACCTCATTGGAAATTAAAGATGTCCCGATCGATCGGCACGTCATTTTCAAAGTATCGGAATCGGAAAAAAAATATCGGACATGCCTTTTTTTAATATATATATATATATATATATATATATGTATTTAATTAAATCGTTTTCTAATTGTATTTAACGTTACAGACAAAATGTCTTACACTCTCATCCAGAGTCTTTAGTTTTGGCTTAAAGTAGGGCTATCAAATTTATGGCGTTAACGGCGGTAATTAATTTTTTAAAAATTAATCACGTCAAAACATTTAACGCAATTAACGCATGCGCTGCACGACCTACTCACGCATTGTCGCATTCAATCTATAATTGCGCCGTTTTACCTATATACAGTGCCTTGCAAAAGTATTCAGCCCCCTTGAACCTTGCAACCTTTCGCCACATTTCAGGCTTCAAACATAAAGATAAAAATTTAAATTTTTTGTCAAGAATCAACAACAAGTGGGACACAATCGTGAAGTGGAACAACATTTATTGGATAATTTAAACTTTTTTAACAAATAAAAAACTGAAAAGTGGGGGGTGCAATATTATTCGGCCCCCTTGCGTTAATACTTTGTAGGGCCACCTTTTGCTCCAATTACAGCTGCAAGTCGCTTGGGGTATGTTTCTATCAGTTTTGCACATCGAGAGACTGACATTCTTGCCCATTCTTCCTTGCAAAACAGCTCGAGCTCAGTGAGGTTGGATGGAGAGTGTTTGTGAACAGCAGTCTTCAGCTCTTTCCACAGATTCTCCATTGGATTCAGGTCTGGACTTTGACTTGGCCATTCTAACACCTGGATACGTTTATTTTTGAACCATTCCATTGTAGATTTGGCTTTATGTTTTGGATCATTGTCCTGTTGGAAGATAAATCTCCGTCCCAGTCTCAGGTCTTGTGCAGATACCAACAGGTTTTCTTCCAGAATGTTCCTGTATTTGGCTGCATCCATCTTCCCGTCAATTTTAACCATCTTCCCTGTCCCTGCTGAAGAAAAGCAGGCCCAAACCATGATGCTGCCACCACCATGTTTGACAGTGGGGATGGTGCGTTCAGGGTGATGAGCTGTATTGCTTTTACGCCAAACATATCGTTTTGCATTGTGGCCAAAAAGTTCAATTTTGGTTTCATCTGACCAGAGCACCTTCTTCCACATGTTTGGTGTGTCTCCCAGGTGGCTTGTGGCAAACTTTAAACGAGACTTTTTATGGATATCTTTGAGAAATGGCTTTCTTCTTGCCACTCTTCCATAAAGGCCAGATTTGTGCAGTGTACGACTGATTGTTGTCCTATGGACAGACTCTCCCACCTCAGCTGTAGATCTCTGCAGTTCATCCAGAGTGATCATGGGCCTATTGGCTGCATCTCTGATCAGTTTTCTCCTTGTTTGAGAAGAAAGTTTGGAAGGACGGCCGGGTCTTGGTAGATTTGCAGTGGTCTGATGCTCCTTCCATTTCAATATGATGGCTTGCACAGTGCTCCTTGAGATGTTTAAAGCTTGGGAAATCTTTTTGTATCCAAATCCGGCTTTAAACTTCTTCACAACAGTGTCTCGGACCTGCCTGGTGTGTTCCTTGGTTTTCATAATGCTCTCTGCACTTTAAACAGAACCCTGAGACTATCACAGAGCAGGTGCATTTATACGGAGACTTGATTACACACAGGTGGATTCTATTTATCATCATCGGTCATTTAGGACAACATTGGATCATTCAGAGATCCTCACTGAACTTCTGGAGTGAGTTTGCTGCACTGAAAGTAAAGGGGCCGAATAATATTGCACGCCCCACTTTTCAGTTTTTTATTTGTTAAAAAAGTTTAAATTATCCAATAAATGTTGTTCCACTTCACGATTGTGTCCCACTTGTTGTTGATTCTTGACAAAAAAATTAAATTTCATATCTTTATGTTTGAAGCCTGAAATGTGGCGAAAGGTTGCAAGATTCAAGGGGGCCGAATACTTTTACAAGGCACTGTATATAGAGCTAAAAGGCAGCGTAAAATGAGTAGAGTGAATTTTGGCAGTCGTTGGAGCCTATTTTTAATTGGCTAAAGCCTTACAATCCCTCTCTCAACAATTAGAAATATCGTGGGAAGCAATGTGGTGAAGCAAGGTAGCAGTTTATCTTTTTCTTAACACCCGATGTTATTTCCCAACGCAGAGAAGATATATCAATTGGTGCCACTACGCACAGTCATGGTTGCACTTCCCATCATGCATTTGGGCAGAACAGTTAAATGGCTACAGTATCATTTACTGAAAGCTCAACAAATACACTAGATGGCAATATTTAGTCACAATATACAAAGTCACATTTATCCTTTAAGAATTACAAGTCTTTCTATCCGTGGATCCCTCTCACAGAAAGAATGTTAATAATGTAAATGCCATCTTGAGGATTTATTGTCATAATAAATAAATACAGTACTTATGTACTGTATGTTGAATGTATATATTCGTTTTATTCATTTTTTTCTTAATGCATTGCCAAAATGTATATGATCCGGAAAAATTATCGGGAATGATTGGAATTGAATCGGGAGGGGGAAAAAAAGCAATCGGATCGGGAAATATCGGGATCGGCAGATACTCAAACTAAAATGATCGGGATCGGATTGGGAGCAAAAAAACATGATCGGAACAACCCTATTGGAAACTATTAATATTTTTCATTGAGAATAAAATTAAATGTGGCAAAAAGTAATATTGCTGTAGATCCTGTGTAGCACGACATACAGTATGTGATTATTTTTTAATAATAAATGTGGCATGGCACCGTTGGGAGTTACTGGAATAAGAGACCAGAAGAATTTGACTTTAGCCTTCTGAATGTAGGTTCATAAATACCTCGAAAATATAAAGATTTTATTTGTGTATGAATGTGTAGTTGATGTTCAAAAGGCTTTTTAAATACGTAATACTGCATTTTTTTCTGTTAAAAGGGATCCACGGATAGAAAGACTTGTAATTCTTAAAAGATAAACGTTATTATGAGTTAAAATAATTTGAGATTGAAACCCCTCTTGATGTTTTCGTTTTTATACAATTTGTAAAATTAGTTTTAACTGGTAGGTCGCCATTGTTGTTGACGTCGCAGGGCAGTGACATCACATGGTTACAGTGCCGGGCTTCAGAGTATGAGTCTAGCGACATCAACATGTCATCTGTTCAACCCTTTCAATTTGAACCTGAGAGGATCATTAATGAGCATGACAGCACTGTTGATATTTCACATAACGAGCAGCAAAAGCAAAATGAACAGGAAAGACAGGGATGAGACAAGACGAGAGTAGGGGGAAAAAATGTGCTACACTGACGAAATATCCTTCAAGAGGCGAATTTGACACCCAAAGTAGTAGTAATAATAATAATATATTTTATTTCCAGAGCGCTTTTAAAGCCACACAAAGACGCTTCACAAGAGACAAGAGTATGATCGAAACAATCATTTAAAAAAAAAAAAAAAAAAGTGGTACCATGTGCTTTCAGCTAGTTTTTTTTTTTCGATGCATACAGACATAACATACTAAAGATGTCTTAAGAAAATACTTAAGACGTAGTAATATCCAATAAGGGTGGTTTTAAATACGCTACGTGACTAATGTGGTCAACAGATCAACAATCTGCTTTAAAGCTACCACAAGAAAACACAATGCTTAAAAGTATGAGAGGGAAACACATGCAAACAGTATTTTGAGGCAATGAAAACGTAATAAAAGATTCAATAAAAACACAAATCGTAGGTAGTCGCCGCTTTTAACCAATGTGCGCATGTGTTGGACGCCTCGCCGCATAGAAGGAATTGCCGTAACCCGATAGTGTTCGTCTAGTGACAGTGACAAACTACGTCATCACCCCGAGCGTCCATTGCGCGCATAAAACACGGCGCCCTCCGTAGGTCAAAATATGTACTAAATATTCAAGGTTTTAAAACCAATGGCAATATTTTATGTGTTTCTGATAACATATTTTAGTAAAAGAGAACAATTGTGGCTTATTAGAGTCTTTAAGTCTGAGGTTCCCTTTAAGGAAAAGGCTATGAAGGTGCTCTTACTGGATGCTTTTTTAGGTGCACCTAGCAAGAGCTGGCTTTAAATGACTTTTAAAAATGCTAATGAAAACACTCAACAACACTTGCATAATTTCTCATTAGTTCAATTAAAGATCTAAATTTATCTTTCACTTATCGCCGTTAATGGTGACAGAGACCATCCGCGAACTCCAAATTTCTACAAAGTAGGAAGATGGCAATTTAAGCTTTTTGTCGTATCAAGCAGTAACCTTGTTAGGTTATTAAAATTATATTCCCTAAATCACTAATAAGTCAATATTGTTGAAGATTAGACTGTCGAGGCAACAGAAGGCTGTTCTCTCAAGGTGAAAATCTAAAGTGCCTTTTCGGAGAGGCATTTTTTCTGAATGTTGTTTTCCCCCTTAATATTGGCATATCCTTGTGTGACTCAAACTGTAAAAATTAATAATACATAATGCCAATCTCATGTGGTTGAACATGTGTGCCAGTTGTGCACAAAAAAAATGATTGAAAAATAAAATAGGAAAATTTGACGAGTTTGTCTTTTTTCACAAGAAAGCAATAAGAGCGGTGTGCATGTGTTCTTTTTTGGCATCATACTGGGTATGGGCCTGCATCGTTTGCTGCATTTGCTCTGCTTTCCCCTCCATTCACCTAATCATCTTGACAAGTGTTGATCAGTATTTTCTTCAAGTTCTTTAGTAGCTTTAATCTTCATCAATATTCCAATTTTCTGGCGCCTGTTGCTTAATCTCCACGCTTGTCTGTGACTGAGCTTTCGCGGCCGAATGAATGTGCTTGTTCTCACTCGGCGCTCTTGTCTGCTCCTCTCCTGCTCGACTGTGTCTCTGCTGCGCTGCTGATTCTTTGCCTCCTGCTGGCCTTCCACACTTCAAAGCTACAATCAATGGGACAGTGTCGAGCTGCCCTTGTGTGAGGCGTACCGGCGGCGGGACAGTTGGGCCTCCCCGGGCAGCAGCTGCAACTCCAGCCAGGGCGAGCAAGAGGATGCGGAGGGACCACCGCAACAAGAGGTCAACACGCAAAACCACCTGAACGGGCACACAGGCGTCACATCCATTGAAAAACAGTGACCTTCATCATTTTACTTGCTTGGAATGCTCAGAATATGCAACAGAAATGCTATTGTTTTGTTACTTGGGTTCTATACCATAGCAGTGTTAAATAAGTAGGTCAACATGAAAATTTAGCAAGCTTTTTTTTTTTTTTTTCAACCCAAATGTCATCTCCCAAACAATAAATGTGCAAATTCGGATGCTGGACCAGACTTGTTATTTCCAACTGTATTAATCTGTAACATATCCTGCTTTTACGCGCAATGCAAATAAATACATTGAGTATTGTTCAGTTTTTTATTCAACAAGAATGAATATAATGGAGCTTGAAGTATCTACATTATTTACAGAACAGTTTTATATCAAGCAGCTACAAGTGCTAGGAAGAGGATCCAAATGATACCTTCTCACCCTCTGCAATGATAGTCAATTGCAGCCATTTTTTAAGAAATATCAGCAACATCATAAAAACTGGATTTAAAAAACAGGACCAGATTTTGCTAGGCTGTGAAAATGTCCATTATGCCCATTTTTCTTGACATCTTAGTTCCTCAGTTATTAACCCATGAGTTGGTTCTATGTAGTGCTGCAACGAGTAATTCGATTAGAAAAAAGATTTGAATTAAATTTTGCTGCTTCGAGTATCCGTTTAATGAAAACGGCGTCGTAATGGTTTGTTTTGAAAGTGTTTGCATTTCATTGATTTGGGTGGATGCACTGCCCTCTAGTGGCAACAGTGAGTATAACTCCTTTCACATAGCTGAATCCAGCTGCTCACTGTTAAAACCAACATAAGGTAAGTTTTTGTTTGAGCTAATATGATTGTTTATGCATCGGTAACTTAGTTTATTTAGCAGATTTAGGTGTGAATGTGTGTTTAAATTATTTGAGCTTTGTAAAAAAATATATATTTTTTTTAATAGCATTTTATAGCATTTAAGGTAGCAGACTTTTGCTATGCTAGCTTGCCAATTGTTCTTTGCACAGTACTTCGATCTTTTTTTTGTATGATGCAAGTCATTTCACATGCCTGAATCAAGCGGCTCCCTGTTAAGACCAACATAAGGTAAGTTTTTGTTTGAGCTTGTTTTTTTAATGCGTTCGTAATTTCGTACATAGTTATATTTAGCATTTTTTTTTTGTGGGAATATGGGTTTGAACCATTTGTCAAGATCATTATTGAAAACATTTTTTTTAAGTTGGCATTTTATTGCATTAAAGCTAGCGGACTTTTGCTATGTAAGTTAGCCAATAGTTCTTTTGTTGTACTTAGATCAGAGGCTGAGCTCAGGTATTGTAACTTTTTATGTTCCTAATTTCCCTTTTTTTTTTTTTTTTTTTTAATGTTCCTAATCTAGCGGTGCGGTGGCTGAGGGGTTAGCATGTCCGCCTCACAGTTCTGAGATCAAGGGTTCTATCCCAGGCTTCGGCCTTCCTTTGTGGAGTTTGCATGTTCGCCCCGTGCCTGTGTGGGTTTTCTCCGGGAACTCCGGTTTCCTCCCACATCCCAAAAACATGCATGGTAGACTAAATTGTCCATAGGTATGAGTGTGTGATTGGTTGTATGTCTCCTTGTGCCCTGCAATTGGCTGGCAACCAGTTTAGGGTGTACCCTGCCTACTGCCTGGAGTTAACTGGGATAGGCTCCAGCACCTCCGCAACCCTCGTGAGGAAAAAGCTGCTTGGAAAATGAATGAATAAATGTTCCTAATCCGATTATTCAAACTAGTTCATCAATTAATCAACTACTAAAATAATTGATAGCTGCAGCCCTAGTTCCATGTCAATACTTTTATTGTATTCATGAGATTTTGCCTGTCATTTGATGTCCTGAGTATGGCCATTTCTTTGGAGAATCCTTTTTACAAGTAAGCATCATTACAGATTTTCCAGATAAATCACACACTAACAGCTAAACTAACAAAAACATTGTATTGCAAAAACTTTACATTCTCCCAAAAACAATATTTGGGTAGAGCTAATTAGCTAAAGCATATATCTACATTGACAGGACCACACTGACACAAACATTGCTGTGCTACTTTGGGTACAACAACGAACATTAAAATGACCGCCCGGCTGAAGATCTAACTCGATTTGTTGTACTTTTTAGTGAGGACAATAAAATGGCTATTCCTCATTTATGAATAGATCAGTATAAAATATGGTATAGTCTAGGGATGCATACACATCGATCCTCAGAGCCCATTTTTGTCTCTGCAGATTAATTATAGACTTGTTGCAGCAGCATGTAGGTTCCAAGTTTGCCAGGAAACAACATGCGTACTCTTTAGGTGTGCTTATTAGTCTCTCGGTTAATAAGACACCAAGGATGCCAGGTGGTTGTACTTCATTTGAACTTGTTCTTTCTATCGAGTCAATGTGGAACTTAGCATTGCTTTCATAGATGACCATTCAGTGTCTAATATTTGTTAAATTCCCATCCCTGCCTGTCCAGTATACTGTACGTACACAGAATTCCCCTTCCATAAAACACTGTTCAGTGTGGATTGTATAGTATGCCTCAATTTAAAAATGCCAACCAAGGAATGGAAGCTGTCCTATACAATGTCCTATAATATATACAATCAGTGTTGTTAATCTTACTGAAAAAAAGTAATTAATTATAGTTACAAATTACTTCTCCCAAAAAGTAATTGCGTTAGTAACTCAATTACCTGAATGTAAGAGTAATTAGTTACTTGGCAAAGTAATTGGTGATAATTACTTTTTTTTTTCCTCAAAAAAAAAAAAAAAAACATTGGCCACACTATGTGAAGTTTTTTTGTACAATTGGCCCGAGCCCAATTCTTTACCCTAATTTACCCTTCACCTTGAATCAACTGTTAAAAGTTGTTAAAATTGCTCCCATTATTGCATTAGTTCCCTTCTCTCTACTTTCGACAAATGAAAGTTTTAAAACTATTTCATCATTTAAAGATAGATTCAAGTCAAGATTTTGCCGATTTAGAAGTATTTTAGATAAAAAGTTTCTTAGGTTCGTTAGGAAGGTTCTCTACAAAAGAGCTGTAATAAAAGGTCTACTGCTTTAAGATGGCGGCTGTTTACTAATGCATCTAGTGCTGTGTCTGTCATTTTGCATCTAGTTATATCTATATACAGTATATGCAGTGTTGTTAATTTTACTTTAAAATAGTAATTAATTACAGTTACAAATTACTTCTCCCAAAAAGTAATTGCGTTAGTAACTCAGTTACCTGAATGTAAGAGTAATTAGTTACTTGGCAAAGTAACTAGTGATAATTTTTTTTTTTCTCAAAAAAAAAAACAAAAAAACAAAAAAAAAAACAAAACAAAAAAAAAAAACAGGTCACACAATGTGAAGTTTAAAGGATTTGGGGGACAATTGGCCCTAGCCCCTTTACCCTCCACTTAACTAGACACAAGGGTATTGCGATAACTAGCTAGTAACCTTTGCTATGTGTGGAAGTCATTTAAAGTTGTGAATCAACCGTTAAAGTTGTTAAAATTGCTCCCATTATTGCATTAGTTCCCTTCTGTCTACTTTAAACATGTGTAAGTTTTAAAACTGTTTCATCATTTAAAGATAGATTTAAGTTAAGATTTTGCCGATTTAGAAGCATTTTAGATTTAAAAAAAAAAAAAAATTTTACTTAGGTTCGCTAGGAAGGATCTCTACATCAGGGCCTTCCTGAGAGGTCTACTGCTTTAAGATGGCGGCTGTTTACTAACGCATGTAGTCCTTAAAACATGTTGGCAATGCAGCTGTGTCAGTTTTTGCATCTAGTTCTATAATATGATATCTACCGTGTCATGTGGGCGTAGTTTGTCGGCTATGGCTACAGAGCCACCTAGCATCGCGGTTGCAACGGCGTCTTCCCGACTGCTGCTCTGCTCTCGTCCCCGTGAGTCCGTTTCTCTCAGACTTTTTTTATTCAACCAACTTAGTAACGCATAGTAACGCACGCCTTTCCCGCCTCAGTAACGGTAACGGCGTTGCCAAGATGAGAAAAGTAATTAATTAGATTACTCATTGCTGAAAAAAATAACGCCGTTAGTAACGCCGTTATATTGTAACGCCGTTATTAACAACACTGTATACAATACAGTACAATATAATATAATACAACAGCAATACAACATCTTAATATCGCCGATTCATCTTCTTGAATTTCTCGTAATGGTAGTCATCGGTCGCCTTTTCGTTATTTGGCCGTTTGCGGAAGTTTGGTGGCTCTGATGCTGTGGAGAAAAAGATTAAATGAGAAAGTTGTTCAGATACATTAAGAAAAAACCGGATGGGCGGGTACTTACTCTCTGGTCCAGGTTTCTCCGTGTCCCCTACACGCAGTGGCCTTGCTTTAGGTTCCTCTCTCTCTCGTCTATGATGCCTCTGAGCTGTGTTGGCATCCTCATGATAGACTGTGGGAAGGAGAAAGCATGGTGAGGAGACAGTTCTTCATTATTACACAGTAAAATGAAGGTTAAACATACAGCGGTTATGCTGGACATAGTTGACAGCAATGTTTGTAGGCACAAACGATGTTCCATTATCTTTTTTCTTGTTCCTTTGTTCTGCAAGCAGCTTAGCTTTGGCTTCTTCTGTCTGGATGATGTTTTTTATCTTTGCACTGGAACATAGATGAAATATTCGGAAGTTGTTTTGGAAAGCGTTCTTTTCAATCATTGTGAAATTTTACGTACTCAATACCAAGGTCAACTTCAGGGATACCACTCAGCATCTGATTGGACAACATTTCCTCGGTCTTCTTGGCAGAGTTAACGCGGATGTTTTCTGGCAGCTCATACAGGTGGTCCTCTGCATTTTTCACTTTGACTTTTTGTTCTTCTGCTTCCACAAGGCCCTTCTTTCTTCTCAGTTCTGTCTCGATGTATTTCATCCTGATCAAGTCAAATATCAAGCATGTTAAAGAACTAGGAGTGGGAACCTCTTTGTACCTCACGATACGATACCATTTGCGATACAAAGCTCACGATAACGATATGGCGATACAACGATTATCGATACATTGGTATGGAAATCATTCTAGGATATTCTACAAACAACTAAAACAGAAAAAAAAAAGCTTTTGCTTTGAATTGGAATGAGTTTATCACGAGTAGACGTCCAATCCATTTGAACTGGGAGGGTGGCAGCGAATGAACATTCGTTCATTCGCTGCCATCCCTCCCACTTCAAATGGATTGAACGTCTATAGCTGTCAGTGGCAGCCAATGCCAGGCAATGAGGTAATTTTGGGGCATTTAAGTTCATTTACCTGTTGATTTTCAGTTACTTCCTGTAGATTTTGGGGTATTTTATGGGTCACGTCCTGTTTATTTTGAGTTACAGAACAGGAAGTGACCTGGGAATCAACCAAATGAATAGGCAGTGACTCAAACTCAACAGGAAATGACCTGTAAATGCCCTAAAATGAACAGAAGTGACCTGTAAATTAGAGCCTAGTTCGGGCCTAAAAAATCCAGCCCGACCCGACACGGCCCGCTGGTATTGAGGCCCGACCCGGCCCGAGCTCGATCACTTAACTAGATTTGCAGGTCCGAGCCCGAAAAACCCGATTTTTTTTTTTTTTTTTTTTTTTTGAGTGACGCGGAAAAAACGCAGCAGCAGCAATTTATTTTCATTTCTTCGAGTTGGCAGAAAAAAACACAAGTTTTCTTAATGTTTAAATAATCTACATATTTTTTTGAGAATTATCAAAGCATTCACACAACGAAATAACGCTGGGAAAGTTTGTTAAACATATTTCTGAGTGTGTGGGATATTGTTCTCACATGGACGCGCCTCTCTGACAAGGAAATGAAAATGAGGGCGGCGCCTCGGCCGTGCGCAAACGGTACAGCGGGAGGACAAGAATAAAGAGCGGCCGGCGCCACGGCGTTCGTGCACACGCACAAGCAGAAGCGCAATACAGAGAGCCTGCTCTCCATTTTTTTTTTATTTATTTATTTATTTTTTTAAATAATTTATTAGTCCGGCATGGCGGCCCGACCCGAACTGACCCGAACGTGAATGCTTAAAATGTGGGCCGGGTTCGGGCACAAAATCTAACCTCTACTGTAAATGCCCCGAAAATCAGACCAAATGACTGTGAACGCTCTGGTTTTGAATGAACGAACGCTCCCAATCTAAATGGATTGGGTGTTGAGCACCGTCAATGGCAGCCTTAGAGTTAACTGAAACACTATTATGGTGGAAGATTTTGGTAGCAACTTGTTGGTTCCTTCTTTTTTTTTTAAACATTGACACCTTTTTAAAACGATATCTCGATTCTTGGCAGGAGCGTATCGATAACCTTTTGGGATACAAAATATCACCTTTTCGATATTTTGTCACACCCGTAGTCTGAACACATACAGTAAATTTTACAGTGCATATAAACTGGTGAAAAAAATATTAAGCCTTTTAAACAGATTGATAAATCCACATTAACATGAATTGTAATATGCTCAGCAATTGTCATTAAAAAAAGAAGCGTGTATTAGATATGACTAATACATACATGTCTGCATCTTCATCTCTTCTGTTTGTCTCAGCTGAAAAGGATGTACCCAGGTTAAGGTCTGTATCATCCTCTGTCCTATAAAGACAAAAAACAAGATACTGTATATTAGAACCAAAGTGTAGAACATGAAAAACAATACAATCAAGTTTTTAGTTTTACTTACATATCACGATTCCGATCCTTGACTTTCTTCATGTCAACAACCCCTCCAGTTTTGAGCTTGAAAGGGTCATTCTGTAAAATGAGTGGATGGTATTATCAATACACAACAATACGACTACAAGTAGACAAAATGTACTTACATGTTATATTGACGTAATAATCTTAAGAGTACTTACGTCGATCTCCACCTCTGGAGGCAATTTTTCTCCAACAAGTAAGGCAGTCACACTATGTAAAAACAACCACAGTTGACTAATTAGTAAAATTATGTATTTGCATGTAGCTTCCGTCGTAATTGATGCACGTGAAAAATTACCTGACTCCATTCTGTCGTCGCCGCAAACTCTGTAGCTCCTTGGCCTCTTCAACTTTACATCTAACCGGAACAAAATTAAGAAACATTTGATTGGGTAAAAAGACGAATAAAGTGCACTGTCTGTTAGTATTTCAAAGGGATTAACTCGAGTAATTCGATTAGGAAAAAAGCTTCGAATAAAATGTTGCTGCTTCGAGGATTCATTTAATTAGAAGGGCGTTGTTTTGGTTTGTTTTGAAAGTGTTTTGCATTTAGTTTTACTGATTAGGGTGGATGCACAGCTGCGTAGGGCTCTCGGGAACATTTGTCCTGGCCGGCCAGTTTATAATTACTCTTTCCTTGATAACGAATGTATCTTAGATTATTATGGCTTTCCTTTTATTCCCGAATTGTATGTCGTCATCTCCTGTTCGTTAAGAGAATAAAAGCATCTCTAAAAAGAAAAAAAAAAAATCGACGTTCTTCTTCGCGTGCTAGTAGTTAGCTATGTTAGCTAGCAAGACGTTAAATTCGTATGCCTCTTGTAATATTGAAACTGGTTTAGTATTTTACCTGACTTCTTGAGTCGTTTCATCCTCCTCAACATCAGAAGAGTCTCTTCTCCTCCTAAAATTCTTGCAAGACGGCATTTTAATATGATTCCTTCGCTCCGTAGAGTGACTACTTGTGCTAAAGACGAGTTCCCGGAAGTAATAGGGGGACAATTTTGAAATGCGCACAAAAACAACTCACCAATCACTTCCGCTTTATATCGGTTATTCAAAACAAATATGGCGACTTCTAGGCAGGTCGGCAGTATGCTAGCTATATCCGCGAGATTCTTGCGTCCGTAAGTTCCCAAACATTTAATTTAACTCCAATGTTTCTTAAAAGTTGTTGGAATTTTATGCAAGCGACCATTAAGATATTTTAAGGGTGACATGTTTTTTACGTGATATGACTTGGTTATGTGAACATTGAGTTCCATTTTATCCGTGAATAATGTTTGCTCTTACTTACTACTTTTAATCCAAATGTAATTTAAACGATGATAAACACTATCAGAATAATTTCAACAAAAAAAAGTCTAAATTGGGACATGTGATGATGTTATATATATATATTTCTAATAAATTTATTAACCCAAAATCTTGTACTGTGTATAATGACAATAAAGGTTTTCTATTCTGTTCTAATTGATTTGGGAAGGTCAAATGTTGTGGGGTTCTTATATTTATTGCCGCAAATATGCCTTTTTGACACATGTTATGACAATTGCAATGGCTGTCATAAAATGTCAGTCAACCCTTACCACGTCTTCTTGCTAAATTTCTGTGAATCTGTTAAGCTGAGACACACTGATAATTTGGCCAAATCTTCTGTCAGAAAGACAGATGTTACTGTCTTGTGTGTGTGTGTGTGTGGGGGGGGGGGGGGGTTCACTGGCTTTTCGTCTTATTTAAAAAAAAAAAAAAAAAAAAGTAACATATGTTCCCAACTACTCTGACAAGTTAAATTTATCCAAAATTTACATTTTGCATTAAGTTCCTGTTATAATATTACTCTTTCTTTTTCTTTGCTTATTTCAGCAGTCTGGATGCCCTTTGGCACCATGGTGCTGCTCACAGGTCAGTTTTTGTAGAATGCAGGTATCCAGTTCAGGGAAAGCAGTGAAGATATGAGGTGTATGCAGTAGGAGTGTTATGACTTGGCTGCTTTTTTAATGTCCAAGTAATATCTGACTTTGGTAACTTTGGTTACGGTTACGACATGCACATATGTTTTGTAAATTGGAAGAAAGAAAAAAACTTAATTAAATTCAACAATTATTGGTATTGTGTGCATGCCTTGGAGAAAGAATCCTATCATTAGGTGTGCATAATATCTATCTCACTATCATTAACTCCATTTACATACACATAGAAATACATTTTTTGTTTTCTTAAAAGTAACATGAAACTATGTAGTGTATCGTCTTGTCTGGTGAGATGCGTGCATTGTCAAACCCTGACCATGCAATACCAGCGCCATAATCATACATGGCGATTTTATTCCGCCTCATGTAAAGCAGTGGTCTGCAAGTCCGGTCATCAGCAAACTCTGCCAGAGCCTGATAATGATCCTGATTATTTGAAAACAATCTGGATAGCGGCTCTCGAGGACAAGGCTTGCAGACCCCTGATGTAAGGGGTTGCTCACATTTTAACAATGGATACAGATGTTAAAAAGATGTACGCAAATTAACACACATGCAGAGAAATTAGGGGGGGAAAATAATATTGTAATGGCTCCTGAAAAATCTTAATCGCATTATTGAGAACATAATTAAATTTATGTAAACTAAGGCTGCAACTAATGATTATTTTTATAATTGATTAACTGGACAATTATTTAAACGATTAATCGATTACTCAGAAAAATGTCACTTTTTTCAATTACCTTAAAAATTTTAGTATTAAGTTGTTTTAGGCATGTAGTAAGTAACAAGGCAAAATGGATGACAATTTCTTTCAAAAATAATATTTTATTACAGCCTCCTGACTTAATTGTAGTCTACAATTGTACTATTTTAAGTACATAAAACTAAAACATCTCAGTACACAAATCTGACAAAAGTCCTGTTCATTCACATTTTAAAAAAAGTGTTGCTGATTGACTTTTTTTTCCTTGTGGGCAAAGTGCGGATATAAAATGTGTCAATGACTAATTTATTTTCCTAAAACAAACTAAAGAAATTTTTTTTTTAAATAAATAAATAAATAAAAAAGGAGGGGGCAGACTGTAATGAAACAGTTTTCTTCATCAAACAGTTGTTCATAAGTATAATTTAATGCCAATTACAGAGCACACTCTCATGTATGGCAATCTAACTCTCGACACTTCGTAATATTATTGATTCAGCAACACCTGATTATAGCAGTGAACTCTTGCTCTAATCACTGGCACATGGTGCGCACAGCCTCACATTAAACACAAACAAGGACCCAAATGGGACTGCTCATAGCTGCCGGCAAAAATCGATTATGAGATTAATTGGCAACTAATTTATTAATCATTTTAATCTATTAGTTGTTGCAGCCTTAACGTACAGCATACAGTCGTAGTATGATCACTGTTACAATGGGTATTAATCAGACACACAGCACTTTATGACTTTGAACAGTCATATAAGTTTAAGTTTTATCTGTTACCCATTTGTATTTCTAGCAGTCGATGCCAGAGTTCTGGTTTTCATTGGCTTTCACACAACACAGTGGTGAAGAGCAGATTGCCTCAGCACTGCTTTGTCCCTGGTCTGTATCCTGAATCTTTTAAGTATATGCTGCTTTTTATATCACACATATATTTTTTTAAACTGTGAATTGCATTTTCACAGGGAGGAGCATGTTTGTACAGACACAGGACACACCAAATCCAAACAGCCTCAAGTTTCTGCCCGGACGTATCGTTCTTGAATCAGGAACTATGGATTTTTCCAGTCCCCGTGACGCATACACCTCACCCTTAGCAAGGTATATGGTTCCATAAAGACAATTTAAGATAGAAATGACATTACAGGTAGGGATGTCCCGATCCAGGTTTTTGCACTTCCGAACCGATACCGATATTGTTTTGCACTTCCGATCCGATACCAATACTGGCCGATACCGACCTATCTGAGCATGTGTTAAAGTTTAAAGTTATTTAGCCTCCTTACTTAGTAGTCAGACTCATGTTGAAAAAGGTTTTAGTACTCTTGATAACAACTAGCCAGCTGAATTAGGTGAGTTTGAATAACACACAACGGTAACAAGAAACTGGCCTGTGTGACAAACACAAAACATTATAAATAACAAACAGAAATGGCATAGTCAGTCAGTAAAACGTGCAAATAATATTGTAAACTGTCTTAAAAAGCAAAACACACCAACAACCTCAATGGAAAATCCCCCAAATCCCCCAAGCTATTAGATGCTTTTAATATTTCGTGCATTAGTTACAAAAATTGTATAAAAAGCCTCTCAGGTTTAAATAAACGACTATTTCAGTATCAAGTTAACATTTTAAAACAGTAAATAAAATACTCAAGTCCCCATTTCTTATCAGCAGCTTTAAACTACATTCAATTCATTTCATTTTGCAAATCAACTGTTAAAGTTGTTCAAATTGCTCCCGTTATTCCATAATTTCCTTTCTGTCTATTTTCGGCATGTGAAAGTTTTAAAACTGTTTTGAAGATAGATTCAAGTCAAGATTTTGCCGATTTAGGAGTATTTTAGATAAAATGTAAATTAGGTTCGCTTAGAAGGTTCACAACAGCCTACTAGGGAAGTCTTCTGCTTTAAGATGGCGGCTGTTTACTAACGCATCTGGTTTTAAATACTTCAATGTTGCTAACGCAGTCGAGTCTGTCGTTTTGCATCTAGTTCTATATACATATGATATCTATTCAGTAAAACGACGTTGACATAGTTTGTTGCGGCTGTCAGCAGCAGTCAGGTATTCTTGTGTTTTTTATCCAGTGGCATGAGTTGAGCTAAAGCCGTGAGTTGAGCATTGGCATTACCCGGGTCTATGACAAGCATTATGTTTACTTTCGGGACGCAATGCGGTCAGTTTCTCATTGCGTCCCGAAGACTGCGCTGTGTATTAGTTCCACTTTGCTTGACATATTTCAATAATCGGAATTTGGCTGTTTGCGAATCGTTCTCGAATCTTCCACGGCCGAATCGCTCAAGGATGTAATGACGGCTGGGCATGTTGTACCGTGGTTCTAAGTGTTGGATGGTGCGTCTTTACTCACGAGAGATAATAGCTCGTCATCCAGAATGAATTCTTCGGCAATGACTTTTGTTATTCCCTGGGCTTTGGGACTGTCGAGTGCCAGTTTGTCACGCATAGCAAAAGTTTCTGCCAGTGTTAGTTGCGTAGAACCTTTCTTTTTGTCTTCGGTTTTCTTAACATACTCCTCATATTGTCTGTGGTGGAATTTCATTTAATGCTTGATTAGGTTGGTTGTATCAAAACTTCTTACAGCTTTACCACTACGCTTGACTTTATCGTGGCATATGTTGCACTCTGCCTCTTCGTCTTTGTCGTCCTTTAAGGTGAAATGATCCCACACAGCTGACATTTTTACCGATAATGTCTCTCGGTAAATTGTGAGACGGTAATGTAAATGTAGTGTGTTGAAGGTGTGCCGTAAAATGCGGACCGGATTTTAGGGAAACCTAAGCAAAAACTGGAATGGATTATGTAAATCGGTGCACTGGAAAACCCGGACCGGACGTTTAAAAAAAATGGATCGGGAGTCTGGATCGGAATTTTTCCGTGTTCCGATCCGATACCGATGCGCATTTTTTTGCCCATATCGGCGTCCAATCCAATCCAAATATCGGATCGGGACATCTCTAATTACAGGTAATAATCCCGCTTTAACATCATTCAGTGGAACTGCTCAAATTTAACACAATCTGGGAAGCAGGTCAACCTCTGATTGTTTATTTAACCTTATAAATAATGAGTTTTATTTATGTATGTACTACAAAATCAAAACATAGTAAAACATTTTCAAAAGGTACAATGAATGGTAACTGGGATTAATAACTAATTGTGTTTAATTGTTCCATTTTTTTATTACTGTCACAGATAAAAGTAAAATTATTCATTTTCTGTAGTACCGGTATATAATTTTTGGACCAATTCAGCAAATGGATCGTTTCAGCAGCTTATTTGATAATCTCTTGCAGCGCACTGTTCTAGATGAATATGAACTTTTTTGTTGGTAATATCATTCTTTAGACTGCTAAACACCGGTAAGCAATTCAGTATCTCCAGGCTATCAAAATAGGATTGTATTTGTTAAATAGAGTCAGGTTACACTGTTATGGAATTTCCACCACATACTACTGGGCTGGTATCTGTTGAAGGGTTACTGTTACTAAGAGAATTACCAAACAAAAGGTATTGTTCTGTTCTGTATTGTTTGCAGACAGTTATTTAGGATTGATGGTGTCAAGAGTGTCTTCCTGGGACCTGATTTTATCACCATAACCAAGGTAATGTCGACTGGGTTAAATGACAAACAAAATGTAATCCATTCTGTACATTTTTGTCCTCTTTTAGGCTGATGAAAATATTGAATGGAGAGTAATGAAGCCTGATGTTTTTGCGGCTATTATGGACTTTTTCACTTCTGGGCTCCCTGTCGTCAATGAAGATGCTAAACCAAGTGCAGACACAGGTAAAGTTTGGACGGAATATGCCTGACATTATGCATCATTGGTGAATTTTATTTGAAGGACTTACTTTCTCTTTGCAGCACCGTCGGATGATGATGATGAAGTAGTTGCGATGATAAAGGAACTGTTGGATACCCGAATAAGGTAGCTGCTGTGATTAAGTGCTGTTATGGTATCAACAGCCATGTTATTTTTGCATTTTACCATTTTTTTCTCACATTGTCCTCAGACCTACAGTGCAGGAAGACGGAGGAGATGTTGTATACCATGGTTTTGAGGATGGCGTGGTCAAGTTAAAGTTACAGGGATCCTGCACAAGTTGTCCCAGCTCTATTGTCACTTTGAAGAATGGAATCCAAAACATGCTTCAGTTTTATGTTCCTGAGGTTGAATCTGTAGAACAGGTCTGTTTTTTTTTTCCAAAGCGCATTATTTTAGTGTTTGATTTTCTACTTGCATGCATTCAATTTCCTCTACTTGCATGCATTCAATTTCCTCGTGTTAAAGATGGAAGAGTAATTGGCTGAAGACAGGCTTTTGCAACTTCAAGTTTTAAGAATTTTAAGTAATCAATCCATCACAGTGTGACAAGTGAATAGTCCCCCCCCCCCCCCCCCCCGATACTGACTAATATTTCAGTACCATGTTAACAGTTTAAAACAGTAAATAAAATACTCAGGTATCAGCAGCTTTAAACTACATTCAATTAATTTAATGATGTGAATCAACCGTTAAAGTTGTTAAAATTCTCCCGTTATTCCATAATTTCCCTTCTGTCTACTTTCGACATGTCAAAGTTTTAAAACTGTTTCATCATTTAAAGATGGATTCAAGTTAAGATTTTGCCGATTTAGGAGTATTTTAGATAAAAAGTTAATGAGGTTCGCTACAACAGAGCCTTCTAGAGAAATCTACTGCTTTAAGATGGCGGCTGTTAACAACGCGGCAACTACTAAACGGCAAGTCTGTCATTTTGCATCTAGTTCTTTTTACGTGTTCTACCGGGGCCGTCGTCTGTCATTTTGCATCTAGTTCTACATATATGTGATATCTACTATAGCTGTATTTTTGTAGCAACTAGCAACTGGGCGTTGTTTGAAGCAGCTGTCTGCCGCAGTCAGGTATTATTGTTTTGTTTTTTTTATCTAGCGGCATGAGTCGAACACAATATTTACTCTCGGTCCGTTCCTCATTGCGTCCCAAAGACTGCGCTGACTGTGTTTTAGGTCTGCTTTACCTGGTATAATTCAATAATCGGAATTTGGATTTTTGTGAATCGTTCTCGAATCTTCCACGGCCGAATCGCGAATAATCTCAGAATCGGAAATTTCGCACGCCTCTAGTATCTTGCATCTGTGATGGTACAACGAATCTAAAGCCGATACATAAGAGAAATGTGCATCCAAGTGTCAGAAAATTTGGTCTCAGTTGCAGGTCATGGGTCTTACAGCAGGATAATGAGCCATTACAAAGGACTAAAAAAAAATAGAGCAGCTAATAGCAAAACATTTTGAAGTGGCTATTTGTAAGCCCTGATCTAAATCCTCTTCAACATCTATGGAAGGATCTAAAACAAATTAATAAACAATGTATGATTTTCTTTGGTCAATGTTCATTATGTTTTTTCAGACTTTATTGAAGTTATTTCTGTGACTATTTTTATCCATAACAAAGATATACCAACACCTAGGCTATGAGCATACTGTATACAGTGTTGAATAGTGTAAATAAGGCTTGATAATGGCTTTTTATTTTATTTATTTTAACTTTTTTTTCCCGCCAGGTGAAGGATGAGGAGGAGGAGGCTGCTCATGTGTGACTGAAATTCAGCAAGGACAACATGAACACATTCCTCACTACAATAGGCAATAAGGAGCATCTATGTGACTAGGATACAGTACCACACCATGGGAGTAGGCGTCCGCCATTATTTTAATCATAAAACCACTGAACAGTACTTCAAACCTGGGCAACTTTCTTTTTACTTCAATAGCCATTTCTTCTACTGTATAATCACGCAAGCATATACACATCTTGAAGCTGCTACTCCCAATGGCTTTATTGTTTAAACGCACAATATTTATATTATTAAAATTTACTCATAAACAATCTGTGTGTTTACATTACAGCATTTTATTTTGTCAAGATAGAAGCGGACTCCAGTAAAGCTTTGGTCCAAATACAATGGGGATTCAAATTTCCTGTTACATAAAATTATTACAAGGAGCGTTGATTTTTTTTTTTTTGCCCATAAAATACCCCTCTGTATATTATTTTGTATGCATATATTTTTTTGTATTTTTGTACTGTTTTTGTGTATGTTGGATGTGAGCCCCCAGTTTTTTTGTAATTGGACAAAAGAACATACAAATGACAAACAACAATACAGAACAACCAGTTCACAAAGAATAAAACCTTATCTACATTTTTACATTGTAAGACATACAAAAAGACATATAAAAATAAAAAATATATATAATAAATTAGGAAAAGAAAAAAATGCATTTTATGAGCTAAACAATTTTGCATGAGCTTCTAGAGTAGACTTGAATTTATTGTTTTGTATCATATTAAGTGATGTGAAATATAATTCAAATTCAACCAAGAATAATTTAAAGTTCGGATTTACGTTTTGAAATTTAGATTTCATTCATTCATTCATTCATTCATTTTCCATGCTTTTATGAATATTTCCCTAGCAATATATAAAGATTTATTATCGTATACATCGTTTTAGCTTTAGATTCAAGTACAGTAATGATTGTTTTTCCTTTTAATTCAATCTTTTGTTTGGTTTGACATAAAATATATTTTTCAAGATCAGTCCAAAACTAATTAATGTGGCAACCATAAAATAAATGAGTCACACTTTCAGGTTCAGTCTTACAAAATGTGCACTTGTTGTCCACATCCTTAAACAAGGAGCGTTGATATATATGGCTAAACATACATAATTTTTGTTTTGTTTGTTTGTTTTATTGCTAAACATACATAATGATCCGACCCATCTTTGTATCGTGACGCTGACGTACCAGACACAAACGGATCCGCATCCGTCCATAGATATCATATATATTATGATGCACGTTGTGATTCAATTTGGACGGGCGTTGTTATTTGTCGGCCATTTTGCGTCGGGGACATTCGCGCTTAATGGAGCGTGTACTTTGGTTGAAAATTAGGCAAAAGCTTTTTCAATCTTCAAACGGTCTGGTTTGCCATCGACATCAGAATTGCAGCAGTTTTACTGCCTAAATAAATTTGACCTTAAAACTATTTATATAATAACAATTGGCCAAAAATCCATCTTAAATCATAGCCACGTCAATTCGGTTTGTTATAAGCCAAGCTGTTTGAAAAAACTTCCAAGAATTCAGCGATTAGGTGGCTAAACATACTTTTTCTTATGCGAAGGTCGGGCCTGCTAGTGCTATTTCCGACGCAAGATGGCCGCCAGTTGTCAACATCACTGACTCCAGCGCTATATATCTAGCCATATATAAGTAGTATCTATATTCGTCTGCCACGTCAGGAAATACAACGTTGGACGGTACTGCCTGAGTGACAGATATGACAAGCCAATCAGAAAAAAGGCGGGAGTTGCATCTTTGCTCTGATTGGTCCAGAAAATTGAAAGGCGGAGCGGCAGTGTCAGAGTGACAGGCACTCTCATCCCATCTGCCTGAGTGCGTAAACTGGCATCCGAATAGCCGACATGTGTGGTGAGTACTAGATGAAATAAGAAATTTAAATCATGTAGTCTGTATTTTTCTGAGACTGGGACGAGTGTGACTGCCTATTTGGGAGACAAATATAGTTGTTCATTTTTATTTTGTATTTTAGCCTTAATGAATTAGCTAGGGGCGGCTAACCTAAGTTAGCCAGTTGATTGTGATACGAATGATGCTGTTAGCCTGATAAATTATCAAAATATTTTCATTTACATGCTTTGAGTGTCAAAACTGTGAGTCATTTACCGGGAGGAAGTAAATCTGAACGAAATGCAATGATGCGGCTCGTCTAGAGCGAACCTCATTTGGCTAATTTACGCTTTAATAATTAATTGTAAAGAGATGTATTCAGTGATTATCTTCAGTTTACGTTTGTTATTCTTTGAATAATTCGTCATAATGAATGAGAAGTGTTGAGTCAATAAGTCAGCTGGTTGTCTTAGTTTCGGGAAATAAGTGACAAAAGTCACATTTGTTTTTCAGTTTGCTTGTAACAATGAATGTCAGCTGTTGTTCTACCTGTCTCTTATCTCGGTAACTACAATCTCCAACTACAATTAACCAGTCGGATTAGGTGTTATTTTTAGGTTAAAACCGGAAGATACATCAGTAGGGACACTAAGGGCTGGTTGATATGGTTTTAAAATTAACTATCACTTTATTCCACTAAAATCCATTTGAAAATAATGTTTTCATCCTTGTATATTAATTACATTACACATATGTAATTTATATATATATCTCTATGCAGGTGTTGGACAAAATAATGGGAACACTTTTAAAAAATCGACAAAAACTCATTTAATATGGTATAGGTTTGCCTTTTGTGGCAATTACGGCCTCAATTCTCCGAGATATTGAGTCATAAAACTTGTGAATTGTTTACAACAGGATTTTAAGGAATTCTTCAGTTAGAATATCCTCTAACACTTTTAGAGACGATGGCGGTGGAAATCGACGTCTTAATTGAATTTCTAAAACTGAACATAAATGCTCAATAATGTTAAGGTCTGGGGATTGTGCCGTCCATACGAGATGCTCAACTTCATTGGAATGTCCCTAATGTCATTCTTTAACAATTATGTTCAATGATTATGATGCCAAAATATTTGGCGTTTCCATTATTTTGTCCAACCTCTGTATATTATCAAGCTTTCTCCTAGTTTAAAGGGACTATATCGGATTTTTAGAGTTGATTCGACTGCATGCATGCTCCACTAATGCTCTGATGAGTACATAGAGCTCTGACATTTTAACTGAGATTGCCCCAAAAGCCACTTTTCTTACCTTCAATAGAGAGTGTTCGGGGCCTGTGCACTCTTTTCTTAAAGCAAGAAGTCATGGAATATTGATAATAATAAATATTCACTAAATGATTCGGACAACTTCCAGTAAATAGTGAACTAATCGCTACGCTGGCAACAGTGATGGTGGTTTTATGAACAAGGTCCTCTCTGTCAGTTGCTATGTTGTCATGCAAGGCTTGTAAGTACCGGTAGGTAGATGCTTTGTACCATGGAAGCAGTTGAAAGAAATAGTAATTAAATTCTCAGTCCTAACAAATAGTCTAGTTTATCGATAAATCACCCAGTCCTTGGTCTTCTCCACTACAAGCCTAGACAGTCCTGACCATTCATCAAAAATGAGCATTGAATTGGAATATATGACACATACATTAGAGTAGGATGATGCTGTATGGATCAAATTCGCTTTGTGTGCGCATAGTGTATACGCTGCTGTTGCTGTTGTTGTATTGTTTGTTGAGATTATTTGGTTTTAAATGAAATATAAATTTACAAGGACTCTCATAGTGCAATTTGCTAGTGTACCTCCTTCTTCACCCAAGGAAAAAAAACTATTTTGAATGAAAGCTCTGTTCAACTAGGCCGCTCTCTGCTTCTGAATGTGTGCCGCTTCATTAGTGCTTAACCATTTGACCAAATGCACACTGCCATTGGGCATGTTGGTCAAGTCAAATATTTAATAGTTAAAAGTTTTATTTACCTTTACAAACACAATTCACAAAGTGTTTAACAGAGGTGTATGGTAGTTCAAAACCAAAAGCTTACAGCAAACCTATGTAACCAATGTCATGATTAGAGCTGGGAATCTTTGGGCACCTAACGATTCGATTACGATTACGATTCAGAGGCTCCGATTCGATTCTAAAACGATTATTGATGCACTCCCCTCCTTTTTTTTTTTTTTTTTTTTTTTTAATGTTTTGTACATTAGTTCCAAAATTGTTCAAAAATACTCTCAGGCTAAACCAAACTACTATTTCAGTATCAAGTTAACATATAGCAGTAAACAAATATACAAAAATAACAGTAAATAAAAAAACTCCACTCCCCATTCTGTATCAGCAGCTTTAAATTACATTCAATTAATTTAATGTTGTGAATCAACCGTTAAAGTTGTGAAAATTGCTCCCGTTAATCCATAATTTCCCTTTTGTCTACTTTCGACATGTGAAAGTTTTAAAACTATTTTAAAGATAGATTCAAGTCAATATTTTACCGATTTAGGAGTATTTTAGATAAAAAGTTGATTAGGTTTGCTTGGAAGGTTCGCTACAACAGCCTTGCAGGGAAGTGTACTGCTTTAAGATGGCGGCCGTTACTAACACCCGCATCTAGCTTTTTGTAGGTGTGCTGCTAACGCTACCGAATCTATATTGCATCTAGTCCTATATAAATGATATCTACCGTAACATTATGCGGATGTACTTTGTAGCAGCTTTTCGGCAGCGGTCAGGTATGTTGTTGTGTTTTTTTTATCTCGTGGCATGAGTTGAGCTGGAGCCGTGAGTTGAGCATTGGCATTACCCGAGGGGCCGGGTAATGAGAAGCATGATGTTTAGCTACTCTCGCTCCGTTGCTCATTGACGCGCGGCGCGCTGAGTGTGTTGTACTTCCGCTTTACTTGGCATATTTCAATAATCGGAATTTGGATGTTTGTGAATCGTTCTCGAATCTTCCACGGTCGAATCGCGAATAATCTAAGAATCGGAAATTTTGCTCACCTCGAGTCATGATCATATTATATGGCGGAAAACACTGAGGTGACTTCAAGTTCCGCTCTGAGACGCCCCATTTGCCCAAATTTCTAAATTCTCCTATATGCACGTGTCCTTCATAATTAATTATTTAATTAAGTAATGTAATTCATTGGTAAGCTTAAAATCTCAATTTTCTGGGGGAAGAAAAATTTTGGAGAGGAGGGCTTTTTTTTAAACCCCTAAACCCTAACTCGAGGTGAGAGCATGAGAAAGCATAATTAAAGACACTATGATTTTAACGATATTATCGCCTACTTACCTTGTTTCAATCCAAAAACTAAAACATTTCAAACAGGAGGGCATTTAAAAAAAATAATAAATTAAAAATTCAACAGCGAAACCCTATCTGGAGGTGAGAGCATGAAAGAATTAAAGACGCCATGACTTTAACGAGATATTATCGCGTACGTACCTTGTTTCGATCCAAAAATTCCATGTAGCATGTCTCACCGAGTGTCAAGACACAGCTGTGAATGGCCACAGCCGGATTTTGGGGGGATTTTATTAGTGAAACACAGTAATATTACAAGGGTCGTAATGCAGAAATCGAGGAGTGGTCGAGATTTTATTTTCAAATATTCACCCTTTTAAACATTTTTTTTCCCAATTTTTCTTTGTTTGGATCGATTATATATCATCTAAAATATCGGAGGAAATGCGACAGTAACAAAAAAAAATACTATTAAGCGATATTAACGAGGTAGATATCCGTGACCTATTTGCAGACACTATTTCTGTCATTGTGACGTAATTTGTTTAAAAGTTTAAGCTATCCAAGTGAATAATTTTTTTAAGTGTTTTTTTTTTTTTTTTTTTTTTTTTTTTACTAAATATTAGGCATCAATTAATGATTCTAAGCTTAAAATGACAGACATTTCGAATAATAAATGCAATTAATTACCTTCTTATATTGCTGGGTAGAAACAAAAGCGGTTGCGCGGTGTCTGTAAACGTGGGTCTCCAGGGTAAAACGAACAAATTAAAAATAGTTCAGGGGCTTAATGCACCATGGAACTGCTATGGCAGCATTTTGTTCTATCAAACACAACAATTCTTTTGGCTTTAAAATACAGCAGTTTATTTTACAGAAGGGTGCAAGAGCAGAAACTGCTGTTTTCTCCGCCATATCTAAAAACAACACGTTTTAAAAATTATTTAAAATATGCTACTGATTTTGTAGGTCTCAGCTCCAAGGAATGGGTTGTTGTACGGGAGAATGCTTGATCAAAATCAGTTATATTATAAAGCGATGAGTTAGCAAATCTGAAGCAATGAATTCCTTGCTGTGATTTGCTCTTATTCAAATTATGGAAACAGTTTAACCATGGATAGTATAACTATACAGTTTCCATCGAATTTTTAAAAAATGTATTAGAACAACAGCTGTCAATATGTAATTTGAAGCGGATAGTGTTTGACGTGCGCTTTTTGTTTTGTTTTTTTAAGTGCTGAACTTCCTTTTAATTGTCCCAAGCAGCGCTCCCACACACACACATAAAGATACAATACATTCTCTTGTTTCTCGTCACATTTGTCTCCAAACAGGTTACACAGCTCAGGACCACTCCCAAGACTTGTTCCTGTAATATGTCAGCCTCTGACATGTTGTTTGTACATTTTGCTAAATGTATTATTGGAAAGATGTACACGTATTATGATTTGAGAATTCCCCATCCAACTTTCATTGTCTCTTATCAGCTTTTCAAGAAATGAAATGACAGATAAACAATGACGAGATTCTTTGGAGCGATTATAGGAACTAGTTTGCTAAAAATATATAAAAATGTGGTCATGACTCTTCCTGCAATGTTAAGGCACTTGTGTGAAACTGTGCTGAAGTAGAATACAGATCAATGTAGCGGTATAGTAACACTATCCCTGTCCCTCCAGGAATCTTCGCCTATCTCAACTACCACGTGCCAAGGACTCGCCGTGAGGTCCTTGAAATACTCCTGAAAGGCCTACGACGTCTGGAGTACCGAGGCTATGACTCTGCAGGTGAGACACATGAGAAAATGGTTATCAGCAACATGCTCTGGATTGTTTATCTTTGACTATCTCCATGCTGTCGAACCAGAGTACAGTCACCTTGATTATATCCCGTAACTGCTGCTATTCACAGACACTACACAATTGAAAGCTAATTGGCCTTGTTTAGACTTTAATGGGAAAAGAAAGTGAATACACACCCAGGTTTTTATATTATTATGTTGAGACATTTAAGGTGAAGTGATAATCTTTCATTCATCTTCTAGAGCAGGGGTCCCCATCTGCCGGGCCACGGACCGGTACCGCAAAGAAAAAAATAATTTAATAACGACCGCATTCTGGCCGAATCAATCCTGTGCCCCTGCTTAACACACCAATATCTCTGTCTACTCTAGATATCTACGGGATAGATTACAATGTTGTCATAGAAGTCCATTGATTGGACTGCTAGCAGTACATCTTTTTTTGTGTATATAATATATCTATGTGCGCTTGTCCTCGATAATAGCGGCCGCGGCGCAGCACATTTGTTCCCGGAAATAATTAGCCCCCACACGAGCAAAGATAACAGGAAAACAGACGTCTTTGGAAATATTTTTATGGCGAAAAGGATATTTTTTTACGGCGAAAAGGGCATCTGACGAGCCTACAACCTCGAAGACCCACGAACTGCGAAGGAGTGGATTCGTGACCCGTTTGAGAATAAACAGAGAGAGATCGCAAATGACGGCGACCTTATTAAACGTACATTTGAGACAACAATTCTATCGAGGTTCTGGATTAAAGTGATTCTGGAATATCCTGACATCGCGACAAGAGCGTTGAAAACCTTGCTACAATTTCCAACATCGTATCTTTGTGAAGCGGGCTTCTTAATTAATGTTTAACGACAAGGCGAAGTCGTTAATGGTGAGCGCGGTGTGCAGCTGTTGTGTGAAGCTTACATGGCAGGATGAATCTGAGGAGAACTTTTCTACAAGTCCTTCCATGATCAAACGTAAGTTAATATTCTTTTTCAAGAAAGTTTGTAGTGTTTACTTTGGAATCGCTGCATTTGCGCATTTTGCGGCTATGTTTAACGTTACGCGCATGCGCAGAACCGCATCGTTGCAATTTTTGATGGGTTGCAAAATTTGTCAGAACACCGGTCCGTGAAAAAAAGACCCAAATAACACCGGTCCGTGGTGCAAAAAAGGTTGGGGACCCCTGTTCTAGAGCAATTGTCCTCAATGGGCTTACAGGTAAAACAACAAAACTCACATTTTCTCACATTGTGAGGGAGAGCCAGCTGACTATCGGCAAAAGGCAGGGTACACTACTGATTCGTTGCCAATCGCAAATGCATAAGCGGTCGCACTCACAATGCTTTAGTCACTTACCTGTAAATTAAATGTAATTTGGATAAGAGCTGTAAACATACAGTGGTATGAAAAAGTATCTGAACCTTTTGGAATTTCTCACATTTCTGCATAAAATCACCATCAAATGTGATCTGAGCTTTGTAAAAATCACACAGATGAAAAAACAGTGTCTGCTTTAACTAAAATCACCCAAACATTTATAGGTTTTCATATTTTAATGATGATTGCATGCAAACAATGAAAGGAGGGGGAAAATAAGTAAGTGAACTCTTGGCCCAAGGAGACTTAAAGAGCAATTGAAACCAGTTTTTACCAAACAATTTAAGTCAGGTGTGTGCGCCCAATCACTGATGAGTGGTTTAAAGCTGCCCTGCCCACTATAACAAAATATTAAATGTGATGGTTCACTTAATTATTTTTCCCCCTTCTGTCATTGTTTGCATGCTGTTCTCATTAATATAGGAATACCTGTAAATGTTTGGGTGGTTTGAGTTAAAGCAGAGTTTTTTCATCTGTGTGATTTTGACAACGATCAGCTCACATTTGATGAGGATTTCATGCAGAAATGTGAGAAATTACAAAAGGTTCAAATACTTTTTCATACCACTGTACATTGTGCTGTTTCAATACACCGATTGGTTAAAAAACGATATTATCAAATCCATCAAAATGCCAAACTTTAGACTAAAACTTTAAAACGCTTTTAGACGACTGAAATTTTTCAAAAACGTCAAAACTAGGGATGTCCCGATCCAGGTTTTTGCACTTCCGATCCGATACCGATATTGTTTTGCACTTCCTATCCGATACCGATACTGGCCGATACCGATACCGACCTATCTGAGCATGTGTTAAAGGTTAAATTTATTTAGCCTCCTTACTTAGTTGTCAGACTCATGTTGAAAAAGGTTTTACTACTCTTGATAACAACTAGCCAGCTGAATTAGGGGAGTTTGAATAACACACAACGGTTGGTAACAAGAAACTGACCTGTTTATTCAGTGACAAACACAAAACATTATAAATAACAAACAGAAATGGCATAGTCAGTCAGTAAAACGTGCAAATAATATTGTAAACTGTCTTAAAAAAAGCAAAACACGGAAAAAACCTCAGTGGAAAATCCCACAAACACTCCAAGCTATTAGATGCTATTATTGTTTCGTGCATTAGTTACAAAAATTGTATAAAAAGCCTCTCAGGTTTAAATAAACGAGTATTTCAGTATCAAGTTAACATTTTAAAACAGTAAATAAAATACTCAAGTCCCCATTCTGTATCAGCAGCTTTAAGCTACATTCAATTCATTTAATTTTGCGAATCAACTGTTAAAGTTGTTAAAATTGCTCCCGTTATTCCATAATTTCCCTTCTGTCTACTTTCGACATGTGAAAGTTTTAAAACTGTTTTGAAGCTAGATTCAAGTCAAGATTTTGCCGATTTAGGAGTATTTTAGATAAAAGTTAATTAGGTTCGCTTGGAAGGTTCACAACAGCCTACTAGGGAAGTCTTCTGCTTTAAGATGGCGGCTGTTTACTAACGCATCTGGTTTTCAATACTTCAATGTTGCTAACGCAGCCGACTCTGTCTACATACATATGATATCTATTATCTCCAGTAAAACGACGTTGACGTAGTTTGTAGCGGCTGTCAGCAGCAGTCAGGTATTCTTGTGTTTTTTTTATCCAGCGGCATGAGTTGAGCTAAAGCCGTGAGTTGAGCATTAGCATTACCTGGGTCTGTGACAAGCATTATGTGTACTTTCGGGACGCAATGCGGTCAGTTTCTCATTGCGTCCCGAAGACCGCGCTGTGTATTAGTTCCGCTTTACTTGACATATTTCAATAATCGGAATTTGGATGTTTGTGAATCGTTCTCGAATCTTCCACGGCCGAATCGCTCAAGGACGTAATGACTGCTGGGCATGTTGTACCGTGGTTCTAAGTGGTGGATGGTGCGTCTTTAATCACGAAAGATAATGGCTCGTCATCCAGAATGAATTCTTCGGCAATGACTCTTGTTATTCCCTGGGCTTTGGGACTGTCGAGTGCCAGTTTGTCACGCATGGCAAAAGTTTCTGCCAGTGTTAGTTGTGTAGGACCTTTCTTTTTGTCTTCGGTTTTCTTAACATACTCCTCATATTGTTTGTGGTGGTATTTCACTAAATGCTTGATTAGGTTGGTTGTATTAAAACTTCTTACAGCTTTACCTCTACGCTTGACTTTATTGTGGCATATGTTGCACTCTGCCTCTTTGTCGTCCTTTAAGGTGAAATGATCCCACACAGCTGACATTTTTACCGATAAAGTCTCTCGGTAAATTGGGAGACGGTAATGTAAATGTAGTGTGTTGAAGGTATGCCGTAAAATGCGGACCAGATTTTAGGGAAACCGAAGCAAAAACTGGAATGGATTATGTAAATCAATGCGCTGGAAAACCCGGACCGGATTAAGAAGAAGAAAAAAAAAAAACTGGATCGGAAGTCTGGATCGGAATTTTTCCGTGTTCCAATCCGATACCGATGCACATTTTTTGCCAACTTTCCACCTTGACTCAGCACTTAGTTCTGGCTGAAGAGAAGAAAACCCATTGTGGCCATTGTGTGTTTTTTCATGAACCATTTGTTAAAAAAAAAAAAAAAAAAAAGACATGCTCCCCCATAAGCATGGAAAGACACGTAACTATTAGGGTTGTTCCAATCATGTTTTTTTGCTCCCGATCCAGTCCCGATGATTTTAGTTTGAGTATCTGCCGATCCCGATATTTCCCGATCCGATTGCTTTTTTTTGCTCCCGATTCAATTCCGATCATTCCCGATCATTTTTCCCGATCATATACATTTTGGCAATGCATTCAGAAAAAAATTAATAAAACTCAGACGAATATATACATTCAACATACAGTACATAAGTACTGTATTTGTGTATTATGACAATAAATCCTCAAGATGGCATTTACGTGATTAACATTCTTTCTGTGAGAGGGATCCACGGATAGAAAGACTTGTAATTCTTAAAGGATAAATGTGACTTTGTATATTTTGACTAAATATTGCCATCTAGTGTATTTGTTGAGCTTTCAGTAAATGATACTGAAGGCCATGCCCCAATGCATGATGGGAAGTGCAACCATGACTGTGCTTAGTGCTACCAATTGATATATCTTCTCTGCGTTGGGAAATAACATAAGGTGTTAAGAAAAAGATCAATTGCTACCTTGCTTCCCCACATTGCTTCCCATGATATTTCTAATCATAGGGAGAGGGATTGTAAGGCTTTAGCCAATTAAAAAAAGGCTCCAAAGGCTGCCAAAATTCACTCTACTCATTATACGCTGCCTTTTATCTCTCTTTATAGGTAAAACGGCGTCATTACAGATTGAGCGCGACATTGCGTGAGTGGGTCGTGCAGCGCATGCATTAATTGCGTTAAATATTTTAATATTACATTTTTTAAAAAAATAATTACCGCCGTTATTGGGATAAATTTGATAACCCTACCTTAAGCCTAAACTAAAGACTCTGGATAAGTGTAACATATAATGTCTGAAAACGTTAAATACAATTAGAAAACGATTTAATAATAAAAAAAAAAAATTAAACATTTAAAAAGGCATGGCCGATATTTGTTTGCCGATTCCGATACTTTCCCGATCGATCGGGACATCTCTAGTAACTATTAAAGATACACGATAATATCGGCTACCGATAATTATCAGCTGATAATGGCAATTATGACGTCACACAGATAATACAGATAATAAAAAAATCAACCGATAATGCAATCCGATAATTATATACTTGATTTAGCCTCCAAATGTGCGCAACCAAGCAGTTTTCTCCACTTCTTCACTGCCGCCTGCTCAACCCCTCCCCTCTCTGACGGCCCCTGTGGGAGGAGGGGTTTAGGAGTACGGTGTCATAGAGGAGGCGGTGTTACACATGATCAGTGTTGACACTGTTGAGGCGCTCTCACTAGCGTGCGTTGCTTTTCCCGTGTGTGAAATGAAATAAACGATGCTCTCGCCATCTACAAAACAGTTCCTCAAGGCCTAAAGAAAGCGTCCTCATTGAACACCACTAGCACTAACCCAGCAGCCATTTAAAACTGCATCACAATGATTTTTGGAACGAATATGAGGCTGCTGCTAGCATGAATGCTAAAGCTATTGTTAACAAATAAACTATAAAGGAAGCTACGGGGCTTGTGACGATACAGAGACGCTGCGGTCCTCCCGGAGTCGGGGGGTTTGGGAATGCAGCCCAAAGCGAGTGGTAAACTCCCATCTATGGCTAAACACCTCATGAGATCGATAGTTGACAAGTAGCTGTCTTCCGACGGAGCCCGCCGGTCCGGCAGGCTGCCGCCGCCTCGCCCTAGGCGGGTAAAGGATGAGAGCAGAGCCATGCACCGAATGCGCCGCAGCGAGCCGGCCGGGGCGGGCGGATATCCGGTACGAACATAGCTGCCGCCGCCACTCCGGTTCAAGACAGAGGCCTGGCGCGGGTGCTAATTTGACAGCCGGGCGGACTGAAGGGCACAGGCGGGAGGAAATTCCCGAAATGACCCGATAGCCAAATCCCTGGATGAAAAAATAATGCAGTTTATACGACCACGATTCTTCGTGAAAGACATGCCGATCACATCAGTTTTACCACGGACATTTACACAGGTGATGTCAACAAACCATGTTTATCATGACGGCACAGTGGTTAGTTGATAATTATAACATGCACCAAACGGCACAAAGAAGTCATCCAGTCAGTAATGCATTCAGTACGCTTTAGATTTATGACGTCTTAATCAGATCATTCTTCTTAAATCTAGTCAAATAATTTTCCCCATCTTGTTTGAGTGTTGAAGACTAGTTGAATGCGCCAGATTATTCCACTTACTTGAACTAAATATTGCAATTTGTTCTTATTAAGCCCAAACATCTAAAAAAAATAAGGTCATTTTCACCTAAATCAAGAAAAAATTGCTTTCAAATAATGTTTTGAACCATACATATTCTTGAATAAAGAACATTTCTGACAAGTTTTTTTGTTGTTGTTTTTTTTGTTTTTGTTTTTTTAGGATTATGTATAATAATTTATTGCTTAAAATAAGGCTGTTAATCTTATTTTCAGCTGGCCATTTTTCTTCAAGAAATCTGAGTGAAATATACTTGAAGTGCTGGCAGTTAATTTAACTTATTTCCAATAGATTTACACTGAAAACAAGGGACTTTAACTAGTCTTAAGGAGCTGTGTTTTTGCTGTGTAGTAATGTTATACTTTAGGAATGGCATACTTTTAAAGCCATTTTTGTGCAACTTATGTATTTACTCTGTAAGTAATTGTTGCCAAAAGTTTACCATTACACAATGTCAGACAATCTGTCTTTATTTAGATGTTGGAATTTACTACTACTACTACTTGTTCACATTTGATGTTGAAAAAAAAAGAGCAATATTATTTTTGCACAGCAATATTTTCTCTTGTGTATACTTTTAAATTTTACATAAATCTTTAATAAAATTATCGGCTTGACATTATCGGTTATCGGTTGGAACGAGGAGGAAATTATCGGTTATCGGTATCGGCTGAAAAATGCATTATCGTGCATCACTAGTAACTATATATATTTGGTGCAAAAATGGCATTGCACGTAAGCAGAGCTCAACAACCTCCTTTGTGTCCATTGTACACAGCAGCGCCATAATTTTAGAAACGGCTCTTAGTAAGATGCAGGCATTGTAGACCTCTGGAAAAAGCGTTTCATTGTAACATTCATTTCTGTCTGACAGGACAATTAAAATGACTTCATTATTGATGAGAAATGGGGATTATTTGATGCAGTCCATTTATTGAGTATTATTGGACACTATAGGTGTACCTACAGCTTGCTTCAGTATCTTAATGTCTGACCTTTAAACGGAAATGTGATGTTAAGTATTTATTTATTTATTTATTTGTTTTAATCAGGTGTGGGTATTGATGGTGGCAATGCCAAGGACTGGGAGACAGCTGCCAAGAGCATCACATTGATTAAACAGCGTGGAAAAGTGAAGGCCCTTGATGAGGAGATCCACAGTAAGCTGAAAGTAGTTTATCATCTGACAACGAATAAGACTTCCAAATTGCCCAGTTTTGATCTAATGTTCAACTGGTACATTTTGTTTTTTTTTTAGAACAGCAAGATCTCGATCTCGAGGTTGAGTTAGATGTTCACCTTGGCATTGCTCACACCCGCTGGGCCACCCACGGAGAACCAAGTCCAGTCAATAGCCACCCGCACAGATCAGACAAGACCAATGGTCAGTGATTTGGTCAGCGTGTGAATAATTAACTTCTGTTTTTCTGACAGATTTACGGTATGATTAGAAACCATTCTTCTGTGTCCATAGAAAAAGGTTGTTCTCTTTGCATAGACTTCACTATCAGTTTACGAGACGGCTCCCAAAGACATTGCTCCACAGCCTCCCGTAGAGTGTCGTGGCAGCTTTCACTGCGATAAACTCAAAGACGCTGCATTTAAACGCCGGCTTTAGGAGGAAACAGGACGAAAGTTTTAGTGCATACAAGCAGGCAGGAGTGTCTCGAGTGATTTGGTCGAGGATTTAAGGTAATTATTAGATAAAATAGCACCATTAATGAACTTTGAAACTTTGTGGAAAAAAACGAAATGAATGGAAAAAATAGCTTGAAATATTTACGTAAAGTGAATGATAACTGCCCAGTTTTTGCTTTTAACCAAGAATCTAGACTGTTTTACGTTCAAGTCTATAGAAAGTCCGCGTTTTACAAATATATTTACAAGAATTTTCAGCTTACAAAGCTCTTTGTTTTTTGATGGCCGCTATTTTGGATTTTGTATCTAGACACAATAGGTAACTTTACATTCAAATCGGGTAATTTTTGGCAAAAAATAAAATAAATAAAATAGTAACTTAAACATTTCTGCATCCATACAAAAAAATCGTTTTATTTTATGTGACATTTCAATCTAAAAATGATGGGGGCCAGATAGCCGGCAAGACGTGCTGAAGCTATAGTTGCATCTGAATTCAACCTAAATAAGTTGCGATTTTATATAGAACAATGCAAAATTTGCTTTTATTGAGTAAAATTAATATGATTCTGCATGCTTTCTTCAAGTATTACGTTTAGGTGTGAAACATGTCAAAATTGCACTAAATTTAAAAAAAATTGCTATTTTGGGCAAAAACTGATATGATATGTTAAATATTGCTATTGATTCTGAAAATATAAGTAATTATCTCTGCATTTGGTGATGTTTGTGCATCTAGCGTAAAATCTGGGAGTTTTATTGCCATTTTAAATTTTGTTATACATATATAAGAAATAATTCATCAGGATTTTATTGAGCAACGACTTTGAATTTTTTGATGCCGCTGCACATGGAGACTCATAAATGCCAGAGGGAAGTGCCTGTTTTGGTTTTAGGTCGCTAGCGGCTTTGGTTTTGAAAATATTTGAATTTTACGTTTTTGAAAATAGGCCCCCTAAGGAACGGTACCGTTTCCCATCAACTGATAATGAAGTCTATGCTCTTTGTTCATCTAATGGCAGCTGTGGTGCAGTTGGTAGCTCGAGCGGTTCAGTTCCCGGCTACGACTGCCCACTGTCGAAGTGCCCTTGGGCAAGGCACTGAACCCTAATTTGACCCCAATGGGTTGACAGCAACACCATTGGTGTGTGAATTTGTGTGTAACAGGGTAAATGTGTGCTAATGTAAAGCGCTTTGGGCATGGTAACCATGTATATAAATGAGCTATATAAGTACTCTCCGTTTACTCTTCATTTTAATGATAAATGGAAGCAAAAACAATTTTTTTTCATTATATAATAGTTCCAAGTGTTATTTTTATATTGTTATTCTAATGAAAACGAATCCTTACTTGAATGATTTTGTAAAGATAAAGTACAGTGAGTCGTCAGGTCACGATGCCTCAGGGTTCATTGTTTTTCTTTATGGTCTGCAGAGTTCATTGTCATTCACAATGGAATTATCACCAACTATAAAGATTTAAGGAAATTCCTGGTGAGCAGAACGTTTTCTTGTTGAGTCATGGATATTGTCCTCAAATATGACCTAGACAGGAATTTACTCTTTACGCCCACCCCGCAGACAACCAAGGGCTATGAGTTTGAGTCGGAGACCGACACGGAGTCCATTGCCAAGCTGGTGAAGTATATGTACGACAACCGTGAGAGCGATGACATCAGTTTTGCCACTCTGGTGGAAAGGGTAACACAGCAACTGGTAAGAAAAGCATACACGCGCACACACAAACGCACGATGATCATTGATTGTCAGACAAAAATGTGGTTTCCTGTCCTTAGGAAGGTGCTTTTGCACTGGTCTTTAAGAGTGTTCATTACCCTGCTGAGGCAGTTGTCACAAGGTAAACAGCCGTTTATTGATGATATCTTGTAGTCTAGAAATTCATTTTAGGTCAGTTCACCCTTGAAGCTACTTTAAGAACATCATAGACTCCATTTGACCTCGTTATCTTCACGTTGCGCTCAAGCAAATTTTATTTGATTGATGTTCAGGAGGGGCAGTCCTCTTCTGATTGGCGTGCGAAGTGACCACAAACTCTCAACAGACCATATTCCTGTGGTCTACCGCTCATGTAAGTGCCGTTTGACGCTATGTTTGTGTCTAATAACTTTATTATGATTTAAATTTTTGTTGCTTTTTATTTCTAAGCGGCAAAAGAGAAAAAGAACTGCAGTTCCCTCCCCAGAGTCGACCAGGACACCTGCCTGTTCCCTGTGGATGAGAAAGCTGTTGAGTATTACTTTGCCTCTGATGCAAGGTAAGCGCATGTTCCTAGCTGCTCTTTCCAACTCCAAGTAGCATCGTTCTACACTTCCATCAGAACAGGAATCAATGCTGTTTTTGTCACTACAGCGCCGTTATAGAGCACACAAATCGGGTCATCTTCCTAGAGGATGATGATGTGGCCGCTGTGACCGAAGGAAGGCTGTCCATCCATAGGATAAAACGCCGAGCCGGAGATTACCCTGCCCGTGCTATCCAGACTCTTCAGATGGAGCTGGAGCAAATCATGAAAGGTGAGTTCAGGGGCTTGATATTGTTTGTTTCTGCACCAGCTCTGAAAAAATATTATAGGAAACTGTTAAGGTGCCTTGTATTACTTGTAAAAATTGAAGTAATTTCTGTCAATACATTGTCAAACTAAAGCTAAATGGAGTGATAAGTGTAAGCTTTGAAAGAATTATTGTTAACATCAAATTTCTTAGAAAAGGCTAGATTATTTTAGTGATTCTTGAAACAAAACCTGTCTAAATTATGGCTGTCAAAATATTGCGGTAATTAAAAAAACGGGAGGTAATTAATTTTTTTAATTAATCACGTTAAAATATTTGACGCAATTAACGCCCAGCCCCGCTCAAACAAATTAAAATGACAGCAAAGTGACATGTCCACTTGTTACTTGTGTTTTTTTGTGTTTTATCGCCCTCTGCTGGCGCTTGGGTGCGACTGATTTTATGGGTTTCAGCAACTTTGTGTAATTATTGACATCAACAATGGCGAGCTACTAGTTTATTTTTTTATTAAAAGGAAAACATTAAGAGGGGTTTTTAATAGAAAATTTCTATAACTTGTACTAACATTTATCTTTTAAGAACTATAAGTCTTTCTATCCATGGATCGCTTTAACAGAATGTTAACAATGTTAATGCCATCTTGATTTATTGTTATAATAATCAAATACAGTACTTATGTACAGTATGTTGAATGTATATATCGGTCTTGTGTCTTATCTTTCCATTCCAACAATAATTTACAGAAAAATATGGTTTATTTTATAAATGGTTTGAATTGCGATTAATTACGATGAAATAATTTTTAAGCTGTGATTAACTCGATTAAAAATTTTAATCGTTTGACAGCCCTAGTCTAAATGTAAATTTAATTCAGTGTTGTTGTTTTTTTATGAATGCAATTTACACTACACTGCAATGCATTTATTTCTAGTAAAAAATAAATAACAAAGAAAGCCACAACAAAAAGAAAGATAACTATGTGCCGTTAATGCAAGCCATGCTTTGTTATTGTAGTCGTTCTTCGTCTTGGTGAAGACACAAATTAAAATCGCTCCTCCTCCATTATTCGTGAACGTATTCGAATGAAAATTGTTGGTATCGATAGGCATCAATCCTCAAAGCCAGATTTTTTTTTCTTGTCTCAGGGCTGATTTATTAGGTTAACATAATTTTCGGACAAAGAGGCACACCTGATTTCCGTAGTTGTACCGCAGTCGTCCAGCAGAGAGCAGAAATAAGTTTCTGTTGGCTAGATGCAGACATTCCTTTGTGGTCCAATCATTTCTCAGCCGCTCGCCTCTTTTCTGGAAGCGATCTGCTGAATAACCTAATTCGCGTGACCCAAATTTCTTGCAGAGACAAACTGAAAAACATACGTTTTTCACTATCACAGTTTATAAGGTATGACGGGAGCGGGGGAGGCTGGTATGTTCCTCATGCCCTGTATTTGTTATGTTTAATTTACCCAACGGATCAAATATGCATGTTGGACAGAGGAAGCCCTTACAATTTACAAGCTAGAACTAAAGCACTGTATATTTCTATTGGTCGGGAGTTTATACTGTATTCAGGCGAACTCTTTATTAACCCTTTGTAGGGCATTTATTTAACTTATTGTTTGCTATTGATGAATGATCGCTGCCCTCCCTCCCAACCAAAATGGATTAAACATCTCGCGCCATCTCTAGCGCTGAAACATGAGCATTCACAGCCATCTGTCAGTGTCCGTGGCAGTCAATGAGTTTAATACAATCAAATTTAAAAGTGAAAAACCTTAGCGTTATTGGGGGTCATAACTAGTGTATTTCTGTTGTAATGCATTTTAATTAGTTTTGTTTAAATATATTTATTAATAGTAATAATATTTATAAAATACAATAATGATTGTACATACAGGTAGTCCCCGGGCTACAACGTACTTGACTTGCGCGATTTCAACTTTACGACGCCGGAGTCTCGTCTGCCACTTTGTTTCCAGTCGTTTGTTTGTTTGTTTTTAGTTTGTTTTTTGGTTTAATTGCATAAATGGTACCTTGTTGTACCTCACAGTATCTTATTTTTCACTTTACCTTATTAATATGTTGTGTTCTGTCCTCACTAAACGTGAAATTGTTCAGCTTTACAGACAGTAAATGAGGCGATTGTGCTTTTTGAAGCTTTTTGCTGCCTTCACTTTTGACTGTTTTTAAGCTGTAACATACATTATGTTCAGAACAACACACATTATAACAATAGAACACTCACCACAAAAAGACCGGTGTTCACACGTACATCTAGTCTGATCAGTATGTAAATTTAGTAGATTAAATTAGCCTTAATTAAGTTTCCTAACGAAAGTCCGCCATCTTAAATGCTACGAATGCTAACGTATTTACAATTCTCATAGCAAATCGCTCACACCTAACTCCACAAACTGTAGCTGTAAACCTAATTACAAATGCATACACAAACATGTATTAGCTGAAACAACTTATAACATTATGTAGGCCAAATCAGACCGCAGCTATCCTTTATCTATGTCAGACGTCTGAGTCTGCTTCTCAGTCATACAAGGTGACAGTCCAGCCGGACCAACGCTGCCACCAGAGGGCAGTGTATCTTCCATCATTAAACAAAATACAATGTTTTTGGATAAATATTTTGTAGGGATACTTAAAGGGTTAATTCCGACCTACGCGGAAATTCGGGTTACGTCGCCAGGGTAGGAACGGAACTTGTTCGTAACTCGGGGACTACCTGTATTTATCAATGTGATATTTTTGTATGGGAATGTCTTTATGAACTCGAGGCTTTTTAAACAACCAAAGTAGTCACCACAATTCAAAGTATTTTATTATTCTGTTAGGAACTTTATTTGTGCAGAGCATCGGTGTGTGTGTAATCATGCTATTACAGGGACAGACATGAAGTACTAGACAACACAGCACAATACGAAACAACAGTATGACAAAATGTGATATATACATACAGTGTATCACAAAAGTGAGTACACCCCTCGCCTTTCTGCAGATATTTAACTATATCTTTTCATGGGACAACACTGACAAAATGACACTTTGACACAATGAAAAGTAGTCTGTGTGCAGCTTATACTGAAAATAGAGTGAATTTATTTTCCCTCAAAATAACTCAAAATTAGGGCTGTCAAACGATTAAAATTTTTAATCGAGTTAATCACAGCTTAAAAATTAATTACCGGTAATCATAATTAATCGCAATTCAAACCATCTATAAAATATGCCATATTTTCTGTAAATTATTGTTGGAATGGAAAGATAAGACACAAGACGTATATATACATTCAACATACTGTACATAAGTACTGTATTTGTTTATTATAACAATAAATCAACAAGATTAACATTAACATTAACATTCTGTTAAAGCGATCCATGGATAGAAAGACTTGTAGTTCTTAAAAGATAGATGTTAGTAGAGGTTATAGAAATTTTCTATTAAAACCCCTCTTAATGTTTTCGTTTTAATTTAATTTGTAAAATTTTCAGTCAAAAAATAAACTAGTAGCACGCCATTGTTGATGTCAATAATTACACAATGCTCATGGTGCATTGGTCCATAAAATCAGTCGCACCCAAGCGCCAGCAGAGGGCGACCAAACACCAAAAAAACACAAGTAACAAGTGGACACGACTCTGTGCTGTCATTTTATTCTGTTTGAGCGGGGCATGTGCGTTAATTGCGTCAAATATTTTAACGTGATTATTTTAAAAAAAATAATTACCGCCCGTTAATGCGATAATTTTGACAGCCCTACTCAAAATATAGCCATTATTATCTAAAGCCCTGGCAGCAAAAGTGAGTACACCCCTTAGTAAATACGTACATCCCTAAATATTCAAATTGAGTGCTGCTTTTCATTTTCCTTCCAAAATGTTATGTGACTGTTTTAGGGCTGTCCCAAACGACTAATTTTCTCCCGATTAGTCAGCCGACTATTTTTACGATTAGTCGACTAATCTAAAAATTTAAAAAAATGTTTTTTTTGTTTTGTTTACTAATTTAGCAATGAAATTTTTGTTGACGCTTATCAAATCACAAAAAACATATTGGAACACCTAAATTATTTACTAAAGTACAAATAAACACGTAAATAACAATAATAAATCACAAATAAACAATGACTTCAAATGCTGATAGAATTAACTAGTGTAGCATCCCGATTGAAAAGATGGTCTCTTAAACTGATGGTTTACAACTTTTATTCCATCCTTGATGTAATCACACTGTAAGAGCTACGGTGCACACAAATAAAACAACACAATTATAAATTAACGAAAACTTTTCACCTTTTTCCTTTTAAAACTTATTTATATATCAATGGATTGCCTATATGAATTGCCTTTACCTTAATTTATTACCTTATCATTGACAATCTCTTCCTTGAGTGCAATCGCTGTATATACTGTATATATTTATGACCTTTTAACGTTATATAATTTTCTATACCATAAAATAAACAATAACATGAAATAAACCTTTCAGTTAGCAATACTAATAGCACTTATAGGCCCATTGTCAATGAAACATTATTATTTAGTAAAGCGACAGCACCCTCTGGTGTACAAAAAATGCAAAAAAAATTTTTTTACAAACGGTGACGGCGCTTGAGGTGTTTATTCACGGCCGACGTGCAGCCAAGCTTGGCAGTGAAGAGACAGGACACAAGAGTGTACCCTCCTTTATTTCTTTGAAATAAGTCAATGTTTTGGACACTCTGGTGCGCTTTTTTGGCTTTGTGCCGCTTTCCCCGCTTGCATACAGAGCATCCGACATTCTGAACTTTCCGCGCATATATTTTTTTAACCCTTCATTAACCGTCGACGGGATGTTGTGCTCGTCGACGGATTTACGTCATCGATGACGTCGACTATGTCGACTAGTCGGGACAGCTCTAGACTCTTTACAGTAGTGCTGTCAGCATTGCTGCAGAGATTGAATAGGTAGGGGGTCAGCCTATTAGTGCTCAGACCATATGCCGAACTCTACATCAAATTGGTGTGCATGACTATCACCCCAGGAGGAAGCCTCTTCTGAAGACTGTACAAAAGAATCCCAGCAAACAGTCAACTGAAGACATGTCAACAAAGCACATTGATTACTGGAATCAAACCAGCAAACAGTCAACTGAAGACATGTCAACAAAGCACATTGATTACTGGAACCATATCCGATGGTTTGATGAGACGGGTGGGCTTTCTTGTGTTCTGTCTTCAGAAGAGGCTTCTTCCTGGGGTGACAGCCATGCACACCAATTTGATGTAGAGTGTGGCGTATGGTCTGAGCACTAACAGGCTGACCCCCCCACCACCACCTCTTCAATCTCTGCAGCAATGCTGACAGCACTACTGTAAAGAGTCACATGACATTTTGGAGGGAAAATGACTCAATTTGGACATTTAGGGATGTACGTATTTACTAAGGAATGACTCAATTTGGACATTTAGGGATGTACGTATTTACTAAGGGGTGTACGCATTTTTGTTGCCAGGGTTTTAGTTATTGATGGCTATATTTTGAGGAGAAAATAAATTAACTCTATCATATAAGCTGCACACAGACTACTTTTCATTGTGTCAAAGTGTCTTTTGTCAGTGTTGTCCCATGAAAAGATATATTTAAATATCTGCAGAAATGCGAGGGATGTACTCACTTTTGTGATACACTGCATATATATTTACATAAATTGGCCTTGTTCTTCAGCTGTAGTTACTTTTTAACAGTATGAACAATGTTTCTATATTGTTTTTCCAAAACAGGCAACTACAGTTCCTTCATGCAAAAGGAAATCTTTGAACAGCCAGAGTCTGTGGTCAACACCATGAGAGGACGTGTTAACTTTGATGACAACACAGGTTGGAACTCGCCTCACTGTCTCAGTGGAATACTGATGAATCATTGTTTCTTTTACCCCCTCTCTGCCCCCACCTTAGTTAAATGCAAATCAATGAGGATAAAACTCAAATATGTGAATCTGTGGACATAAATTGGGTGGCCCATTACTGTATATTTTTTCAGACGTGAATAATGCGAAAATATGTTAATGGCTTTGTTTACTCAAATTTTTGTAGCAGTGAATGGGGGTTTGACTCTATAGTATGAGAATCTGCTTGAAAACATAACAAAGAACTACAGTACTTTGCTCAAGACTGACTTGCCTCAACACTCCCATGGGTTCTGTTTTAATGAGGTGGAAAGTGATGAGGCATGATGATGAATTTTTTGTTTGGTTTATTCCCAGTGACCTTGGGCGGACTAAAGGACCACATAAAAGAGATCCAGAGATGTCGACGCTTGATCCTCATCGCATGTGGCACTAGCTACCATGCCGGCGTCGCGGTAAGTAGAAAATAAAGTACATTCATTTAGGTGTAAATCGGTACTATTTATTACATTAGGCAGGCCAGCGCACAACGTGTTTTATCAGCATATTGCTTGGTAGTGATTTCATGACTTTTTTTGCGCCCTTAGACCCGTCAGGTCCTAGAGGAGCTAACAGAGCTGCCCGTCATGGTGGAGCTGGCCAGCGATTTCCTGGACAGGAACACGCCCGTCTTTCGAGATGACGTTTGCTTCTTTATTAGCCAGTCAGGTGAAGACTATCATATAGTGCACAAACTATATTTGTTCTCCGGTTTCCATGTTAAAGAGCCAATTGTGCACTGCTTAGTAATCTGTTTATATTCTATTTGTGTGGTGTCCATTATGAGGTTTCTTTGAGGCTTGCTTAAGTTCAGCTTTGTATGTGTCATTTTCTACAAAATTAACAACCAAAATAAATAACCTTTCAGGGGAGACTGCTGACAGCCTGATGGCCCTGCGCTACTGTAAGGAAAGGGGGGCTTTGACTGTGGGCATCACGAACACAGTGGGCAGCTCCATTTCTCGGGAGACTGACTGTGGAGTTCACATCAATGCCGGGCCTGAGATCGGCGTGGCAAGCACTAAGGTGAGGCAGGAAGCTTTCATGAGAGAGTAGCTGGACATTGTGCGTTTTCATTTTTTTCCCTGACATATAAACAAAAACTTTCTGACACAAAATACACAAAGTATTAAGAATTACAACACACCTAATATTCAATTATACGGCTTTCAATTACATTGTGTTGGGGTGCCATTCTGTCTCACGAGAAAGAGCTTCTACTTGCCCGTTCTCATATGACCTCACGGTTCCACAACATTCAACAGCTTGCTCACAGGCAAATTTTTGGCTTAGAGATTTACTTGGATCTTAAATTTCACACTTGGTGGGTGGGTGGGTAGGCACTCGAGATAAGTGTTCAAAACATTATAGAGTGAGAATTTCCATTTTTTGAGAGTAATGAATTAGCCTGTTAATCTCCACATGTATTTAGTTTGTGTAGTACCGGATTGGCCCGGATATAAAACGGCCCTGATTATAAGACGACCCCCTCTTTTTCAAGACTCAAGTTGGAAAAAAGACTTTTTGAACACCAAATTAATTTTTATACAGAAAATCATTGCAGTACATTTGAAACAAATGATTATAACAATATATTTGAGAGAAAAAGCATGTTATTTTGCTTCATTCAAATCTTAATATCTGAACATTTAAATATGTAAACTAAAGTGCACTCACATTCGTAAATGAATGGCTTCTGGTGTTTGAAATGTAAATAAACCAATCCATTGTGATAAAACAAAACAAAAAATGCAATAACTGCATTAACCATCAAAGTGAGGTCTAACTGTAACTGTAGTCTTGAAACTTCTGCATAAGGAAAAACATTGCAATAAAATCATGCAAATTGGTTAAACTTGAGCGTAACTGAGATCTGTCATGACAGAACATTACTCCTCACATTCAGCATTCGCTTAATTGATATCTGGCGCGATATGGCGTCGTGAATGGGTATGATGTGTTGACCCCGAATATAAGACGACTCCCACTTTTTCAGTCGTATTTCAATGCAAAAATCTAGGGCTGCAGCTATCGAATATTTTAGTAATCGAGTAATTGACTGAAAATTCTATCGATTAATCGAGTAATTGGATAAAACATTTTTTTTAGGTAAAACGCAATTATAAATAAACATGAGAAAAAAAAAGAAATTTCATATAATGAACCATTTTCAGTCAATCAATGTCTTTATTTTCGATGTACATTGTTGAAAACAGCCAACAATTGCATCTCAGATGTGACTAGAAAAAAAAATTCACTGCTTTCACTCAAAAAACTTCTACATCGTATTAAAAAAAAACAACAACATATTTCTTAACTAAAAATGTAATTACGCTTGATAACACACATCCCTTAAAAGCTAGGTGTTTTCCCCACGTGTTTCAATTGAATTTCCATGTGTGTCAAGCTATTTTTAACTTCTAGTTAAGTTTTAAATTAGTCTACACTGTAAGTCCTGATAGGATTTTGAGTTTTTGCAGTGTTCAAATAAATGTATGATACCTGCTATATTGGAGCACATTAGGGACCAGTGCTACTTGTTTTTTTTATCCAGCAATGACTACTGAGCAAAAAATTAACCGTTAGCATTTGTATTATACACCCCCATCACTCTACAGCACTGTTTTCACAGAATAAATAAACCCTGTATGTAAGACACGTTAGCCACGCATCGACAGTGGTCATAATCAATAGAAACCTAGCCCTCCGCAGGGCTAAGGTTAAGGGCTAACGTTACGTGATCGAGTGACAGTAATGTTATATTTATTAGCGCCGAGACGTCTACTGCTTTAAGATGGCGGCTGTTTACTAACGCTGCCCAGACGCGGCTGAGTCTGGTCATTTCGCATCTAGTTCCAAATACATGCGATATCGATGAGACACATCAGACGTTACCTGCTACTGTAGCATCATACATGCGGGCGTAGTTTTTAGCAACGTCGGCGTAGTTTGTAGCGGCTGTCGGCTGCAATAAGTTTTTTTTTTTTTTTTTTTTATTGCTTCCTCCTCTATGCACGTGATGTCACCGCGTTGTCCCGCATTAAAAGTAGTCCGGGCAAAACGTGATGCTTACAGCTGGCAAAATTAAACGATTCCTCGAGGTGAATAAAATTACTCGGATCAGTTTTTAAACTGGAGTTACTCGAGTTGCTCGAGTATTCGCTTTAGCTCTACAAAAAACGCTGTCTTATATTCAGGCCAATACAGTAATTTGTTTTGGTACATTGGATAGTTTCGTTCAGCACTGTTCTTTCATCTGGACCTCTAAATAATTTGATGATAATTGATTTTTCTTTTTTCCCCAAACCAGTTCATTAAAACATATCGGTGCATCTTTTTTATTCATCCAGGGGTAGAAAGGCTTGTTCTTATAAGATAAACATGATAATGAGTTAAAATAATTTGTTATTAAAACCCCTCTTGATTTTTTTAATTTTTATACAATTTGCAAAATTTGTTTAACTAGTAGATCACCATTGTTGTTGACGTCTCAGGGCGGTGACATCACTTGCGTAGCTGCCGGGCTTCCAGAGTATGACTCTAGCGACATAAACTCGTCATCAGTTCAACCCTTTCAAGTTGAACCCGAGAGGAACATTAATGAGCATGACCGCACTGTCGATATTTCACAAAACGAGCAGCAAAAGCAAAATGAACAGGAAAGACTGGATGAGACGAGAGTATAACAAAACGTTGTTCTGCCAAAATGTGCTACAACGGTGAAGTGTTCTACAAGAGGCAAATTTGACACCCGAAGTGCTACCGTGCACTTTCAGCTAGTTTTGTTTAGATGCATTCAGACAGAACCAATGAAAGAACATACTTAAGATGCCTTAAGAAAATACTTTAACATAGTAGTATCAAATTAGGGTGGTTTAAATATGCTATGTGCCTAATGTGGTCAACAGATCAACAATCTGCTTTAAAGCTACCACAAGAAAACACAATGCTTAACAATATGTGAGGGAAACACATGCAAACAGTATTTTAAGGCAATGAAAAGGTAATAAAAGACAATAAAAACACAAATAGTAAGTACTCACCGCTTTTAACCGATGTGCGCATGTGATGAACGTCTCGCTGCGTAGAAGAAATTGCAGTAACCCAATAGTGTTCATCTAACGACAGTGACAAACTATGTCATCACCCCGAGCGTCCATTGCACGCATAAAACATGTCGCCCTCCGTAGGTCAAAACATGTAGTAAATATTATAGATGTTTAAATCAATGGCAATGTTTGATGTGTTTCTAATAACGTTTTTTAGTAAAAGAGAACAATTATGGCTTATTAGAGTCTACAAGTCTTTAAATCTGAGGTTTCCTTTAAGAAGATAACGTTTACATTTACTCACAAATACTTTTCGTAATTATTGTAATTTGCTCATTTTAATAAATAGATGGAATGTAAAGGTTTTAACTCTGAATATGTATAAAAATTTAGATATGAGAAAAGCATTGGATACCAATGACAGTGATGGACATCATCATTCACTGCCTGCCCCTCCCAGTTCTAATGTATTGGACGTCTATATCCATTAATGGCAGCCATTGAGTTAAAATAAGCAATTAGAACGCTTTACGTAATTATATTTTATTTTTCTACAGTTTATCTTGTCTGATTGTTTTCATAAATCAAAAGCAGTCCATGAGGACATAATTTTTCCCTCTCTGCTCCATACCAAAAAATTGGTGTACAGTAATTTATTACATCATCTCATGAATGAAGCCTCCACCTGTTTACAGTCAATGAAACCCAGATGAGCAAGCGCCTTCTCTCGCTACTTTCTCCTATGCGCTTATTGTAACGTGTGTGCAAAGTTGACTTTGTCATCTCAAGGGCCAGTAGCTCATGACCAGATTACTTAACAGGACAAATTTATGATCGAGTTGTTGTATTGGAGCTCATTATCTTGTGCAGGTGGATCTAATTATGAGTCCAATGACTATATATACACAATGGCACATGAGTAATACTATCTACTTGGCTTATTTGTTTAAAGAGCGAGAATGACGCAGGACTTGGCGCGGGGACTTGGAGTGGTGTGCTGCTCCAGAGCTTGCAAACACGCCTCAGAGACGCCGACATTTACTGCTTGGCTGCCTGGGCCACACAGACAGCCCAAGCATTGCTGCACAAGCTAGCTCACCAAATCACTGGAGAACATGTGTCACGTACCATGACTCCAATCTAGTGCGCTGTAATTTAATGTTCTCCGTGCAGAATTGTTAAAAATCTAATGCGTTGTATTATAACAATCATATTACTTCTTTTACTGCCATTGATAGCGATAGACATCCAAACAGGTTTGACTGTGAGTTAAAATGGATTGGATTCTTCGTTTCAGTTTTGTAAATGATAATATGCCAAATTTACTGTGGCGTCCATATATGTCGAATTTATGGCCCGGGAGCCAAATCTGGCCCCAATCTGTGTATATGGCCCACAAAAGACTTTGTATCCCACTATAATAAAATATAAATAAAATTTCTGTAGTGCTCAATGTAACTAAAGAAATCAAAAAATATTTTCTTTTATTCCCTATTGCAAAAAGTAATAAAACATTTTTTTAAATGATAAAATATTTACTGTTCTCGCCCCTTTTGAAAAAATAAATGCAATACAAATTTAAAATAAGATTAAAAGATTAAGATAAGATTTAAAAAAAATAAAAAAAAAAAACAATGAATGAAGATAGAATATTAACTGATTTTCCCCCTTTACTGTTGTTTTATATTAACAAAAACATTAAATATTAAATAAATAAAAAAACAATGACACCCCTTTAATAATTTTTGTAAAAAAATAGAATTAAATTAAAAAATGACATGGGCAATTGTTTTAAGAAGGTGACTATAAGGGATTTTTTGCCAGAGGGAAGGTTGAAGATCTCACTCGCTCACATTGTCTTCATAAGGGCACTAACTAAAATGGCTACTCCTACATATTTATGGATTAATGAAAATGAAATCTGGTGTGTATATTCTAGGGATGTATCTGCACAGATCCTTGGATTTTAATTTTCTTAAAATAATTGTGGACTTATTGTTTGAGAGTAGAAGGAATGCACCTTCTTTGGGTGTACTTATGTGTCTGGGAAGATGATTGGCGACTTTAGAGAGGCTACTTTATTAAATGTAGTCGAATAATTTTCTCCATCTTGGTGTGTTTTGAGTGTTAAAGGCGAGTTAACAGATTAATGCGTCAGATTTTTCTACTTACTCTAAATAATTATTAATATTTGTTCTTATTAAGCACATACATCCAAAACAACATTTTTCATCTAAATCAAGACAAAAATTGCTTTCAAATAATCTTTTGATGTAATGTTTTCAACAATATCTATTTTTGAACTGAGAACATTTCTGACAAGCTTTTTTTAAGAATAAATATACAAATATTTTGCTTGAAATATTTTTTTTTTCTGCTAGCTATTTTTTCAAGAAATCTGACTAAAATTTACTTGAAGCACTCCCAGATAATTTCATTTATTTCTAGTAGATTTACTCTGAAAACAGGATTTTTTCCCCCCAGTTTTAAGGAGGTGGGTTTTTGCAGTGCCTATTTATTGGTTCAGGTGATACCATGTTCGATTCAAACCTTTGTTTTCAAAAACTGCTAAAGAAAGTGTGTCTGTGTGACGGGAGGAGGGGGCGGGGGATCAAGGCATCAGCCAATCAAACGTGCGTTTGAGGGAAAAAAAGGACTGGCACATTCAGCAAGTGAAAAGGGGTCAGTGGAAGTCTGAATATAATAAAAGTACGGTAATTCACTTAATAATGGCAGGGTCAATTCTATCCTTACAACATATGGGAAGACAATCTAAATTGCCTATATAACTGAACACATTATATAATGCAAATAAGGTTTCTTAAAAGTTGGTGGGGACAATTTGAGCATCCTGAAAAGTTGGTAGTGTTATGTCCCTACCGTCCCTATGCAAAGCTACGCCCTTAATAGAAACCCTGATATATATAACAAGGAGTCTCCTCCATATGAGCGTGGTCCTTATTCATTGACTATGTTCAGTCTCTTAACTAATACATCATGTTCGTAAGAGGTTTTTGTTTTGTTTTTTTAAGAAAAAACAAAATCCAAATCTTTTTGCAATTATTTTATTGGCGGTGAACTTCAGCAGCTCTTATGTAATGAACTGGCTTCAGGTGAACCATGTCTCTCCCCAATGGGCACAAAAGTCCTCAAAACTTGTGCCGAGATGAAGGAACAAACAGCACATTGTTGATGACAGCAGGCGTCAAGTCGCCGAAAACTCATGTGACGCAATGCTATGTATTTCCCAAGTCAAGCAATTGTTCCTGGCTGAACGTGTCTTTGACTGAGCTCCACTTTGCCTGCGTCCACTCTTCTTGCATTTCTCATCTGTTGTGCATTATTAGATGGAGGAATAACCCATTATCAGAATGGGAAGAAAGAGGTTCAGAGAAACTCATTTCGGTTTTGTCTTAATGTCCGCAGGCCTACACAAGTCAGTTTGTGGCCCTGGTCATGTTTTCTCTGATGATGTGCGCCGATAGAATTTCCATGCAGCCAAGACGTCGCGAAATCATCCAGGGCTTGAAGGTGCTTCCAGGTAAAGCATATTTCAAGCACTAAATAATAAAGAGCCCAAACAACATGTCACGGTTGTTATAAAACAAGCAGTTTGACCGGACAGATACTGAAATTTTCAAATTCTAATATGTTTCCATCCCGTGCGTGTCAGACCTGATCAAGGAGGTCCTCAGTTTGGATGATGAAATTCAGAACTTGGCAACTGAGCTGTACCAGCAGAAGAGTGTACTGATCATGGGAAGAGGCTACCATTATGCGACCTCCTTGGAAGGAGCTCTGGTAGGCAAATACATGTCCTACCCTTACTTCGTTGTTGTTTTTTTTTTAATGACATGTGTTTCATTCCTTTGAAGTTTTTTTAATTAAGTGTTGAACTTTGCTAACGTTGTGCACCCAGAAAATCAAGGAGATCACATACATGCATTCTGAAGGCATCCTGGCTGGGGAACTGAAACATGGCCCTCTGGCACTTGTGGACAATCTCATGCCTGTCATCATGATTATCATGAAAGACCACACGTACGTCAAATGTCAGAACGCCCTGCAGCAAGTCGTCGCCCGCCAGGTAGGAAAACACAATGTACTCTGTCGTAACAAGTCAGGCTTCGAATTGATGAACAGGGGACTGGTGAAGAAATTAGAATATCGTGAAAAAGTTGATGTATTTCAGTAATTCCATTCAAGAGGTAAAAATTGTGTATTGTAGGATGGATGGATGTTGATGTTTTTTATCATTATATGTAGAGCTGAAACGAATACTCGAGCAACTCGAGTAACTCGAGTTTAAAAACTGATCCGAGTAGTTTTATTCACCTCGAGTAATCGTTTATTTTGACAGCTCTAAGCATCACGTTTTGCTCGGACTACTTTTAATGCGGGACAACGCGCTGATGTCACGTGCGTAGAGGAAGAAGTAAAAAAAAAAACTTACTGCAGCCGACAACCGCTACAAACGACGCCGACGTTGCTAAATACTAGCCCGCACATGCTACATTAGTTGCAGCTAGCGTCTGGTAAGTCTCATAGAGATCACATGTATGTTGAACTAGATGCGCAATGACAGACTAGGCCGCGTCTGGGCAGCGTTAGCAAACAGCCGCCATCTTAAAGCAGTAGAGCGCTAAGCGCTAATAAAAAGCGCTAAGCGCTAATATATAAGGTTAACGTTACTGTCACTACTAGCTCATCTTACGTTAGCCCTGCGGAGGGCTAGGTTTCAATCAATTAAAACCACTTTCGATGCGTGGCTAACGTGTCTTACATACAGGCTTTAACATAACATAGCGTTGTGGAGTGATAAGGGTGTCAAATAAAAACTCAATAATGCTAACTATCAATTTTAGCTCAGTAGTCATTGCTGGATAAAACACCAAGTAGCACTAGTCCCTAATGTGCTCCAATACAGCCTGTATCATACATTTATTTTGAACAGTGCAAAAACTCAAAATCCTATCAGGACCTTAACTAGAACTTAAAAATGGCTTGACACAAATAGAAATTCAATTGAAAAACGTGGGGGAAAATCCTAACTTTTAAGTGATGTGTGTTATCAAGCGTAAAGGCATTTTTAGGTGTGTGTATATATATATACATACTGTATATATATATATTGTAAATAAGATCTAAAGGTTTTTTGAGTGAAAGCAGTGAATTAGTCTTTTTTTTTTTAAATTCTAGTTACATCTGAGATGCAATTGTTCGCTGTTTTCAACAATATACATAAAAAATAAAGACATTGATTGACTGAAAATGATAAAATGTCTTGTTTTCTCATGTAAATCTATAATTGCTCTTCACCTAAAAATATATTTGTTTTATCCGATTACTCGATTAATCGATAGAATTTTCAGTCGATTACTCGATTACTAAAATATTCGATAGCTGCAGCCCTAATTATATGTAATACAGTGATATTTCGCGCCCTCAGTCCATCGCGGATTGTTTTTTTTTTTCAATTAAAAAATAAATATATACAGTATTTTATAGAGCTGTCCCGATGCGATCACGTAGTCTAAAGTTGAAGATGATTGACAGGCGTTAAGATTTGATCTTGCCAGAAAAGCTTGGAAGCTGAAACTTCAAGGCGCCGCATGTGTCAATCATTGTTTAGATTGTTAAACACTTGCTGTGGCAACTCATTGTGTGTAAGTGAGCGGATTTGAGTGGACTCACTCAACGAAGCATTTAATAAAGACAAGCATTTATCTACGTTATTCTTGTTTACAAATAATTCAGTGGGATAGTAACATGTTTAAAACTTATCATAATTATTACATTTTAAGTGCTTAAAAACCATTTATTAAATTTTTTTTTTTAATTATACTTTTGAGAAAAAAAGGGAAAAAACATGTCTTATATGTATCGCTTTCCAATGTTAAATCTGAATAAATACATTGACCACACAAAAAAAAATTGGTTCCGGGAGGGACGCTACTTCGTGGTTTTTCACTTATCGCGGCGCTTTCTGGTCCCGATTAACTGCAAAAAAGGAGGGATCACTGTACAACACATATTATTATATTATTTCAAATGTTTTTATTTTGATGATTATAACTGACAACTAATGAAAATTCACAAAGTCATAATCTCAGAGAATTACAGTATTACTTTAAACTGATACAAATTGAGAACTTTCGTTTGAGGTTGAAAATTATGAGCGTGTGCAGCACTCAATAAGTGATATTGAATCCTCCAGTTAAAATCGAATATCAAAAATTGAGATACTGAATTTGGCGTTTTCATTGTTTGCCAATCATACTTGAAATATGTCAATCTATACGTATTGAATGAATATAATACACAAGTTTCCTTATTTGAATGATATTGCTGAAAGAAATTAACTTATTGATATTCTGTTATTTTTTCCAGCACCTGTACATTGCCAAAAGGGATAATTGACATTGACTAAATGTAATAAATTTGGAAATTCATATGAATGTTTAAAATATATATAGGGTGATCCCTCGTTTTATCGCGATTAATGGTGCTACCCAGTGATTGCTGTTATAATTATTTGTCAGCTAATGTGACAATTAAAATGTCACTGGAGTTGTGAAAGAACATAAACAATAGACCAAAGCTTCTCAGTCATCTTGGAGGAAAATGTAGAAATTGAGCCAAACGATGGCAGTTCATCTCCCATGAGCTCATGTAGTATGCAATGATACTGTCAAGACACCAGTAAGCGCTAAACAATCTTACAAGATAGGATCTCCGTTGTATATACAGTGAGGAGCAGAAGTATTTGCACCCCTTGTGATTTTGCAAGTTCACCCACTTAGAAATTAGGTAGAGGTCTAAAATGTCGATCATAGATGCATTTCCACTTCTAGAGACATAATCTAACACAAAAAAAAAATCTGGAACTCACATTGTATGATTTTTCAGTAATTTATTTGTAATTTACTAGGGTTCACAAGTATGTGTACCCCTGAGAAAATCAGTGCTAATATTTAGTGCACACGCATTTGTTTGCTATGACAGAGGTCAGACCCTTTCTGTTGTTCACCAGGTTTTCACATATGGAAACAGGGATTTTCGCCCATTCCTCCAAACAAATCTTCTCTAGATCTGTCAGGTTTCGGGGCTGTCGTTGAGAAACTGCTCGCTCCACCCAAAGATTTTCTATTGGCTTGAGGTCTGAAGACTGGCTAGGCCACTCCAGTACCTTGATATGCTTTTTACGCAGCCACTCCTTGGTCAGCTTGGCAGTGTGCTTCGGATCATTGTCATGTTAGAAGATCCAGCCACAACTCATCTTCAAGTCTCTGACTGAGAGAAGGAGGTTGTGGCTCAAAATCTGACGATACATTTCACCATTCATCCTCTGCTTTATACAGTGAAATCGTCCTGTCCCCTTTGCACAAAAGCAGCCCCAAATCATAAGGTTTCCACCCCAATACTTCATAGTGGGTATGGTGTTCTTGGGATTGTACTCATCCTTGTTTTTCCTCCACACACAATGAGGAGTTTGCAAGTTTGAACCAAAAACTTCTACTTTGGTCTCATCCGACCACTTGACTTTCTCCCATGACCCCTCTGCTTCATTCATATGGTCCCTGGCAAACTTCAGACTGGCCTCCACATGTACTGGCTTCAACAGGGGAATCTTCTAAGCAATGCATGATTTTAAACCATTACTCCGTAGTGTTCTACTGACAGTAGCCTTTGAAACCGTGCATCCAGCTCTGTTCAGGTATTGACCAGCTCATGCCGGGTAGATCTAGGTTGAGTCCTTACTTTTCTCATCATGAGTGATGCCCCATGAGGAGGGATTTTACATGGAGCCCCAGTCCGAGGTAGATTGTCATGTTTAGCCTTTTCCATTTTCTAAAAATTGCTGCAACTGTTGATTTATTCTAACCAAGCTGCTTTCTAATCGTCCCATCCCATACCCTTTTCCAGCTTTGTGGAGCTCAACAATTTTTTTCTCTGGTGTCCTTCAAAAGCGCTCCATTTTTGCCCATGGTAGCAGTTGGATTATGACTGACTGTGGGGTGCACAGGTCACAATAATGAGCCCAAACAGTTGGTGGGTGGATAATTACTCATGGGGTAAAGGTGGACTTTTTTTTAAGGTAGACTGACAACTCATTGAGTGTCATAAATATTGCTGAATCTCAGGTGTACAAATACTTATGAACCCCTGTAAATTAGAAATAAATTATTTTTAAAATCATACAATGTGATTTCTGGATTTTTTTAAGATTATGTCTCTATGAGTAGAAATGCATCTATGGTTGAAATGTCCAACCTCTACCTATTTTCTAAGTGGGTGAACTTGCAAAATCACAAAAGGTGCAAATACTTCTGCTCCTCACCGTGTAGATATATAAAATAAAGAAATAATTTGAACCATGTAAGCTACAATATTAACATCCAATCTAGTGCTGCAACGATTAATTGATTAACTCGAGTAATTCGATTAGGAAAAAGATTTGAATTAAATTTTGCTGTATCGAGTATTTGTTTAATTAAAATTGCATTGTAATGTTTTTTTTTTTATTTTAAAGTGTTTGCATTTAGTTCTATTGATTGACAGTGAATATGACATAGCTCATTTCACACGGCTGAATCCAGCTGCTCCCTGTTAAGACCAACATAAGCTTAAGTTTTTGCTTGACCTAATGTTTTTAATGCATTTGTGATTTAGTTTATAAGTCTATTTAGCCGTTTTTTTTGGGGGGGGGGGGGAATATTTGTTTGATCCATTTGTTTAAAAAAAACCTTAGCATTTTATAGCATTTAAGCTACCTGACTTTTGCTATGCAAGTATGCAATTGTTCTTTTGTTGTATTTATATCCTCATTTATTTATTTTTTATACCGTTTGAGGCTCAGCTCAGGTATTTAAATTTTTCATGTTCCTTATCCGATGACTTGATTATTCGAACTAACTAGTTCATCTATTAATCAACTACTAAAATAATCGATAGCTGCAGCCCTAGTCCAATCCATCGAATGTAGCCAACAAATTAATGTTTTACCATAGATATGACGCCTGTTTATTTTATGTCGTTTTGCTTCAACAGGGCCGGCCAATCGTGATCTGCGACCGGGACGATTACGAGAGCATGAGCAACTCGTGCCGTACCATCAAAGTGCCTCACTGCGTGGACTGCTTGCAGGGCATTCTGAGCGTCATACCTCTGCAGCTGCTTTCCTTTCATTTAGCTGTGTTGCGGGGCTACGACGTAAGAGCTCAAAGCTTTTGGATTGGGTGACCTATAATGTGTTGTTTAAATAATTGTGTGAAATTATGCTGTGTAAACTCAGGTGGACTGTCCAAGGAACCTGGCCAAGTCGGTGACAGTGGAGTAATTGGGCCCACTGAAGACACGGGCGTACAGCGAGGAAACCAAGAACAAGCCCCGTTTACGCGTCTCGTTTCGTGCGTCCTCTTTTATGTATTTTACTCGTATGTGACTGTCTTTCCTTGTTTTCCCGTCGGACTTCTCATAGTGATTTTGTAGACTGACAGCAGTATGGATCGGGAATGTTACCCTCCTGCGCTGACTTGGTGCAGCTGTAGCATCGAACGGGAGCGTCTGAGTTCTTGGTTCTTTCGGAGCTGACGTTACTGACTTAATGAATTGCCTCCTTTCTTATAAGTGCTTTTATTTGTAGTTGAGTTGGCATCTTCCTTTCTGTTTGGCGGCTAATTATTTGAAGTGTCAAATTATTTCGGGCCACAGAAGTCATAAATGCTGCCACGTTTTCAGTTTCAAGTGAATTTCTTTGCACACAACTTAAGTGCGTGTGTACAGTAGCATAATGGTCACATTGTCTTGTTACATATAGGCTGTCATATTTTTGTTTTGTTTTTTTATAAATCACAACATTGTCATATTTTGGGGGGACTGATTGAAGAACAAGACGTGATTGTCTACTTTCTTTCCTACTCCACATTGAAGTGACAACAGTGCAATGAAGTTACTGCCAGCCCTAGTCCCTTAGATCATGACTACTGCAAATGCAATATCGGGACCATTTATAGTTATTCGTTTTATATATTTTTCATTTTCCGAAGAGTCTGAATTTTGAATTGTTAATTTGTGATTTGAAATGTGAATGTTACGGTCTTTGGAAAAACCAATATCCCGTCAAACCAAACAGTTCGGGTTTGGGCCGCTGGAAACCAAAATATGTGTACTTTATATGCACGACGTGATGTATTTTTGAAGCCAAATGTTCTGAAGATGCTTCAAGGTCTTAAGTAGGCTCACACACACACTGTCACTGTTCTGGCAGAGTGTCACACCGGAGATGTTTTTGACGCAGTCCATGAGAGTGATGCAATTCATATACAAATGTGAAGAAGCAGGAGCTGCTATTATTCGAATTTTACATTTGCTTTCGACATTCATCTCGCTTCTACAATCAAGCCTTAATCTCAGTTGTGCGTGCATCCCCAATGTTAAGGTTCTGTTTGCAATCATTGTCATTAGTGAGCAAAACTGTATTATCTGAAGTCACTGTTACCAGGAGTAGTGGGACTCTATTAGCCATCCCAGTTAATGTAAAGAATAGTTCACTAAGTTCTCTTTATGTGAGCTCATTTGTTGACTATTATGCTTCATGGATTCAATCAAATAAAGAATTATATCATGTTTAGAGTTTAGTATGACTATATATCTAGACAATCATTTTGGAAGATCCTTTTTGTTAGTAATGTATGAAATTACAAACAAATATACAACTTTGTGTTGGTGGAAAATATAATTGAATCTAAATCTTGCCCAACAAATACTGGAAATACCAAATATTTCATTTGAGGAAGTTATTGTTCTTACTTATATGAGTCTATAATGTCATGTCCACGTGTCATTTATTCATTGTTTCCTGAAATTGATTAAATAAGTCATAATACAATTTGTAATTATTTATATACATTTTTTTTACCTCATCTGCCAAACTGCCCAACTGACAAGTGATACTTTCTAGCCATTTTGACACGGAGGGCTGACAGAAGAATACAGTGATCCCTCATTTTTTGCAGTAACTGGGGACCAGAACCCGTCGTGATAAGTGAAAAACCGTGAAGACCCCCCCCCCCCCCCCCCATTTTTTTTTTTTTTTTTTTTAATAAATTTTTTTCAATGTATTCAGATTTAGCATTGGAAATGAATGAAAGATATACAGTGGGGCACATAAGTATTTAGTCAACCACCAATTGTGCCAGTTCTACTTGAAAAGATTAGAGAGGCCTGTAATTGTCAACATGGGTAAACCGCAACCATGAGAGAATGTGGGGAAAAAAACAGAAAATAACATTGTTCGATTTTTAAAGAGTTTATTTCCAAATTAGAGTGGGAAAAAAAGTATTTGGTCACCTACAAGTGAGCAAGATTTCTGGCTGTCAAAGAGGTCTAACTTCTTCTAACGAGGTTCCACTCGTTACTTGTATTAATGGCACCTGTTTTAACTCATTATCGGTATAAAAGACACCTGTCCACAACCTCAGTCATTCACACTCCACACTCCACTATGGCCAAGACCAAAGAGCTGTCGAAGGACACCAGAGACAAAATTGTAGACCTGCACCAGGCTGGGAAGACTGAATCTGCAATAGGTAAAAGTGTAAAGAAATCAACTGTGGGAGCAATTATTAGAAAAACTTAGACATACAGGACCACTGATAATCTCCCTAGATCTGGGGCTCCATGCAAGATCTCACCCCGTGGTGTCAAAATGATAACGAGAACGGTGAGCAAAAATTCCAGAACCACACAGGGGGACCTAGTGTATGACCTACATAGAGGTGGGACAACAGTAACAAAGGCTACTATCAGTAACACAATGCGCCACCAGGGACTCAAATCCTGCACTGCCAGACGTGTCCCCCTGCTGAAGCCAGTATACGTCCAGGCCCGTCTGCGGTTCGCTAGAGAGCATTTGGATGATCCACAAGAGGACTGGGAGAATGTGTTATGGTCAGATGAGACCAAAATAGAGCTTTTTGGTAGAAACACAGGTGAGTTTAATTAATTTAAAATAATGTACTGTTTTCCTGCTGAGTGTGTATTAACATCACGAAGATGGTCATGTCCTTGCACAGTATGTACTTGTCTGTCAGTGTTCATTGGAAATTGTTGGAAACCTTTTTTTTTTTTCATGGACTAAAACTTGAAATTTATGGGCAAAAAAAAAAGTGTTATTGTCAAGTAAAACTAGACAAAGACGAACACGTTTTCTAATGGCTAAAATATGACTAAGACTAATCAGTAGTTTTGTCCAAAAAAGACTAAGACAGAAATTAAAAGGGCTACTAAAAACAACACTGATATTTTTATTCTTGATATTATTGTTGATATTCTTTAGCACAGGACTTCTTTTTTCTTCTTTCTTTCAGAAAGAAAGCTGACCAATACGCGGGGTCTGAAAGGCAAATTGTTGTTGGATTATTATCTTTAAATACCCGCTACTTTTTGAGCAGAATTCTAGCTTCGGATAGGCTAATGTTCCTATTGTTGAAAGCACAAAAGTGTGTAATAAACAACTTTCACATTTAAAATATTTTGCATTTTGTTTTCTTACTGTACCGAAAATGAACCGAACCGTGACCTCAAAACTGAGGTACGTACCGAACCGAGATTTTTGTGTACCGTTACACCCCTAGAATATATACAGTGCCTTGCAAAAGTATTCGGCCCCCTTGAATCTTGCAACCTTTCGTCACATTTCAGGCTTTAAACATAAAGATATGAAATTTAATTTTTTTGTCAAGAATCAACAACAAGTGGGACACAATCGTGAAGAGGAACAACATTTATTAGATAATTTAAACTTTTTTAACAAATAAACTGAAAAGTGGGGCGTGCAATATTATTCGGCCCCTTTACTTTCAGTGCAGCAAACTCACTCCAGAAGTTCAGTGAGGATCTCTGAATGATCCAATGTTGTCCTAAATGACCGATGATGATAAATAGAATCCACCTGTGTGTAATCAAGTCTCCGTATAAATGCACCTGCTCTGTGATAGTCTCAGGGTTCTGTTTAAAGTGAAGAGAGCATTATGAAAACCAAGGAACACACCAGGCAGGTCCGAGATACTGTTGTGGAGAAGTTTAAAGCCGGATTTGGATACAAAAAGATTTCCCAAGCTTTAAACATCTCAAGGAGCACTGTGCAAGCCATCATATTGAAATGGAAGGAGCATCAGACCACTGCAAATCTACCAAGACCCGGCCGTCCTTCCAAACTTTCTTTTCAAACAAGGAGAAAACTGATCAAAGATGCAGCCAAGAGGCCCATCATCACTCTGGATGAACTGCAGAGATCTACAGCTGAGGTGGGAGAGTCTGTCCATAGGACAACAATCAGTCGTACACTGCACAAATCTGGCCTTTATGGAAGAGTGGCAAGAAGGAAGCCATTTCTCAAAGATATCCATAAAAGTCTGGTTTAAAGTTTGCCACAAGCCACCTGGGAGACACACCAAACATGTGGAAGAAGGTGCTCTGGTCAGATGAAACCAAAATTGAACTTTTTGGCCACAATGCAAAACGATATGTTTGGCGTAAAAGCAACACCGCTCATCACCCTGAACACATCATCCCCACTGTCAAACATGGCGGTGGCAGCATCATGGTTTGGGCCTGCTTTTCTTCAGCAGGGACAGGGAAGATGGTTAAAATTGATGGGAAGATGGATGCAGCCAAATACAGGAACATTCTGGAAGAAAACCTGTTGGTATCTGCATAAGACCTGAGACTGGGACGGAGATTTATCTTCCAACAGGACAATGATCCAAAACATAAAGCCAAATCTACAATGGAATGGTTAAAAAATAAACGTATCCAGGTGTTAGAATGGCCAAGTCAAAGTCCAGACCTGAATCCAATCGAGAATCTGTGGAAAGAGCTGAAGACTGCTGTTCACAAACACTCTCCATCCAACCTCACTGAGCTCGAGCTGTTTTGCAAGGAAGAATGGGCAAGAATGTCAGTCTCTCGATGTGCAAAACTGATAGAAACATACCCCAAGCGACTTGCAGCTGTAATTGGAGCAAAAGGTGGTGCTACAAAGTATTAACGCAAGGGGGCCGAATAATATTGCATGCCCCACTTTTCAGTTTTTTATTTGCTACAAAAGTTTAAATTATCCAATAAATTTTGTTCCACTTCACGATTGTGTCCCACTTGTTGTTGATTCTTGACAAAAAATTAAAATTTTATATCTTTATGTTTGAAGCCTGAAATGTGGCGAAAGGTTGCAAGGTTCAAGGGGGCCGAATACTTTTGCAAGGCACTGTATAATGCGTAGGCTTGTCGCAATAACAAATTTTAGTGTGCGATAATTATTCTCATATATTATTGCGATATGCGATATTATTGCGCCCCCTCAATTTTTTTTTTTACCAATTTACAATAACACAGAATACAGTATATATTAATAGATCAAGTACACCCATTTAAACGCTATAAATATTTACTCTTAAATTCAAAAATAATTTTTAAGAAATCGCAACTAAAAACAATTGACCATGCCTCTTAAGTAAAAAAAACAACAATATTGATACCGCACAGAATAAATAAAATGTGTTAAAAAAAAAAAAAAAAAATTGCACTTAAAAACTTAAGCATTTAGGCAAATAAAAACTTTTCCCGTCATAGCTTCTGCAATGTTGTTCCATAGGGATGCAACGATACAATTAAGTCATGGTTCGGTATGATTTTTGATACGGGGGACCCAATTTCGATCCGATTCAATACATTTAATGCTTTCTAAAAAAAAAAAAAAAAAAAAACAATTATTTATATATATATATATATATTTTTTTTTTTTTTTTGCTAACGTGCAAAAATTAAATTGCCATCATATAAACATGCATTTTAGTACATAATATTGATGTGCTTACTTCTTAGTGATCTGAAAAAAATTTGTATAAAAGTGCTGAGAACAATCTTTACTGTTTGTAAAGTGAGGCAGAGCACACTGTTGATTGCTACAGCTCTCTTAGCAGCTAGGTTTACAAGACATCCTATTTGTGGTCCGAATCCATCTGTGTCACGTACTGAATTAACAATATTTGCAACATTATCTATAGTCACCTGTATGGATTGATTTGGCCTTCTTAACATCCATTCAGTCATGACAGTTTAGAATTCATCGATGTAGTATATGGACTACGTGTCCCATAATCACTCTGGGCTCACGTAGCCAATGGCATGGGAAATAGCACATCTAGTTTGCCATTTCATGATATCTAGTGTGTGCGCGCATTAAAAAAGTTAGCAAGCGCCGCTGAAGTCACGACACCAGCATATGACAATCGACTTTCATAAACAGGACGAGTTTGAAGCAGCTGTTCGTTGTCAAAGCGAGGTTGTTCGTAGCAGCCAAGTCGGTAACAAGGTTTTGGCGGACTTCGTTGTAAATATCCGGCGTTGTGCCGAAAAATAGCCGCCCCGCGTGAAATGTCACTCCTGACGGGAGCGCCCACACGTCAACAACACCGGCGCGCCATAGATGGTCCACAGTCACTCCAGAGCACTGACGCGGCCGGTATACGTTGAACAATAGGATATAATGGGAACGATTGGCTCCGGCGCTAGTTTTTGCCGGACCTGGAACGAAGATGCATTTTGCGCAGTTGGTAACTAGGAATCCAAACTTTTAACAGCACGTCTGCGTGCGCGCGAGGCGATAAATCGCAGCGGAAAAATTACCGCCTATTTATCGCCGCGATAAATGGAATTATTGCATATTGCGACAGGCTTAATAATGCGTTACTACCCACCTCTGCTACCCAGTGATTGCTGTTTTAATTATGATTATTTGTCAGCTGATGTGAGAATTAAAAGGTCACTGGACTTGTAAATGAACATAAAAAATAAACCAAAGCTTCTCAAGTCAGTCATCTCAGAGGAAAATGTGCAAATGGAGCCAAACGATGACAGTTCATCCCCCATGAGCTCATGCAGTATGCAATGATACTGCCAAGACACCAGTAAGCACTAAACAATCCATACAGTATCTCCGATGAAAAAAATATTGGGCAACATTGTTGTGCATTATGATAGAAGAGCTTAGAAATTTGGATCAAATACAATCTCGTTTAAAGGAGTGCAAACTCATGAGGGCTGCAGATGTTTCCGGAGGGGGCGAAAGAGGTGACTGATGAGGTCAGAGAAAGGCAGGGATGATATGTTGCAGTCTTCACAAGCGCCACAGTTCAATCCACTTCAACACCTGGTGGAAGACATATGGTGCCACACCACTGCCGTCGCGAAAATCCCAGCCCAAAATCTTTAGGATGTTAATTTTGCTTGCGGAAAGCAGAATTGGCAACGTTTTTGCGCTCTATATTTGTCTTTAAGTTTGAGTTCTCATATTACTATTTTTTTCTCTGGTCCAAATACAAAAGAAGTACTTTTTGTTTTTCTTTTCACTTTCTACTTGTGAGACGTGGCTTCATCATTCTGCTCGCCGTCCAAACGCCGCCAGTATCCATTAGCACCATTTCGCCTTTCCTAAGGCCCGTCCATATTTCCAGAGGATTAGTCGTGCTTCGCTATTTTCCGTGATGGCTGTGCACACGTGTGCATAATGCAGAGTGTGAACATCTGGAGCCGTTTAACCATATTGGTGAAATAAGCCCCCCACCGTTCACAAACTAAATTGCGTGGGCTACCCTGCAAAACGTCACTGTGTGAACCCGCTGATCCGAGTTACCACGTCACCGTGCTTGAAAACAACTATAGCAGTAATCAGATCCATTAAAAGCTCACTAGAATGGAATATATATGAAAATAACAACATAGCGGGCAGTAATGGTGGTTACAAAAGCACCCCCAAAAAAATTAAGAAGTTTAATTTTATGTATTAAATGGTTTACTTATTTTTTTTATGAAACACACTAATACAATTTTCATTTTTAGGACACTCAAAATGGCACCTGTAGTAGTATTCTGGGAAGATCAAATGTACCTCACCGTTATAGTAACATTCAAACAAATCATACGCTTTGTGAGCTTAATTAAGAGCACCTTTTGCATAAAGATAAAATATATGGTAACTAGGGTTGTTCCGATCATGTTTTTTTGCTCCCGATCCGATCCCGATCGTTTTAGTTTGAGTATCTGCAGATCCCGATGTTTCCCGATCCGATTGCTTATTTTTTGCTCCCGATTAAATTCCAATCATTCTCGATAATTTTTCCCGATCATATACATTTTGGCAATGCATTCAGAAAAAAATAAATAAATAAAAAGTACATAAGTACTGTATTTGTTTATTATGACAATAAATCCTCAAGATGGCATTTACATTATTAACATTCTTTCTGTGAGAGGGATCCACGGATAGAAAGACTTGTAATTCTTAAAGGATAAATGTGACTTTGTATATTGTGACTAAATATTAGAGCTGAAACGAATACTCGAGCAACTCGAGTAACTCGAGTTTAAAAACTGATCCGAGTAGTTTTATTCACCTCGAGTAATCGTTTATTTTGACAGCTCTAAGCATCACGTTTTGCTCGGAATACTTTTAATGCGGGACGCGCTAATGTCACGTACGTAGAGGAAGAAGAAGAAGAGAAAAAAAACATACTGCAGTCGACAAACGACGCCGACGTTGCTAAATACTAGCCCGCATGATGCTAGTTGGTAGCAGGTAGTGTCTGATGAGTCTCATAGGCTACGTTCATACTACAGGTCTTAATGCACGAATCCGATTTTTTTCGTGTTTTTCCGACTCGAGTGAGGCATAAACTTGACGGTCTGAACGTGACAAGTCGCATAGAACGGGACCATTTCAAATCCGATCTGGGTCACTTTCGTATGTGGTCTAAATCCGATCTGGGCCACATTTTTCCAGACTGTCGCGGCGGTCTGTACTGTCCAGTCCCGCAAATTGGATTTAATGCAGCAATTACGTCATCAAATAGCAAGAGAGTCGTTACCGTAGCGATGCACCTGTGCGTTATTAGCGCCTAGCTTGCAGTGAACACTGCTTTTGGGGAAGGGCTGCGCTTGACAAAAGTCATAAAAAATAAAAATGGGTTGAGGATAAGCCTGAGAATGCTCAGTTTTCTCTCTGTTCCAAGTGAGCAATATTTCAACATTGCCTCCACGGCCGAGAGTCGGGACAAACTGCCCGTATGTGTGTGTGACGTGCACGGACAGTGCGTGCATGCTATTGATCCATATAAACTTTGAATATAAGCCTAAACGGGGATTATTTATGTCTGTTATTTGTGTCCACCCTTTGAAAAGCAAAATATGATATCCCTGGAATGACGGATGACGTCTGTCATTTGTTTTGATGCTTCTGCGCATGCGGGTCTTCTTGCTTAGCGCGTGTCTGACTGCGAATTAGTGCGCATGCGTAATACTTGAACGGTCTCAATGGATAAAGGCAGTCTGAACGGGCACGCCAAAAAAACGGATATGACAAAAAATCTGATTCGTGCATTAAGACCTGTAGTATGAACGTAGCCATAGAGATCACATGTATGTTGAACTAGATGTGAATTGACAGACTCGGCCGCGTCTGGGCAGCGGTAGTAAACAGCCGCCATCTTAAAGCAGTAGAGCGCTATGCGCTAATAAAGAGCGCTAAGCGCTAATAAATAAGATTACTGTAACGTTAGCCCCGGGGAGGGCTAGGTTTCTATTAATTATGACCACTGTCGATGCTTGGCTAACGTGTCTTACATACAGGCTTTAACATAACATAGCGATGTGGAGTGATGAGGGTGTAAAATAAAAACTCAATAATGCTAACGATCAATTTTAGCTCAGTAGTCATTGCTGGATAAAACACCAAGTAGCACTGGTCCCTAATGTGCTCCAATACAGCCTGTATCATACATTTATTTTGAACACTGCAAAAACTCAAAATCCTATCAGGACTTACAGTTTAGACTAACTTAAAACTTAACTAGAACTTAAAAATGGCTTGTCACAAATAGAAATTCAATGGAAACACATGGGGGAAAAAATCCTAACTTTTAAGTGATGTGTGTTATCAAGCATAACGGCATTTTTAGGTATATATATATATATATATATATAATTTAAAAAAAAAAAAAATTTTTTAAATAAGATCTAAAGGTTTTTTGAGTGAAAGCAGTGAATTAGTCTTTTTTTTTTTTTTTTTTTTTTTTTTTTAGTTACATCTGAGATGCAGTTGTTGGCTGTTTTCAACAATATACATTGAAAATAAAGACATTGATTGACTGAAAATGGTTGAAGATTAGATGAAATGTCTTGTTTTCTCATGTGTATTTATAATTGCTCTTCACCCAAAAATATATTTGTTATATCCTATTACTCGATTAATCGATAGAATTTTCAGTCGATTACTCGATTACTAAAATATTCGATAGTTGCAGCCCTACTAAATATTGCCATCTAGTGTATTTGTTGAGCTTTCAGTAAATGATATTGTAGCCATTTAACTGTTCTGCCCAAATGCATGATGGGAAGTGCAACCATGACTGTGCGTAGTGGCACCAATTGATATATCTTCTCTGCGTTGGGAAGTAATATGGGGTGTTAAGGAAAAGCTCAACCACTACCGTTCTTCCCCACATTGCTTCCCACAATATTTCTAATTGTTGAGAGAGGGATTTTAAGGCTTTAGCCAATTAAAAAGAGGCTCCAAACACTGCCAAAATTCTCTCTACTCATTTTACGTTGCCTGTTAGCTCTATATATAGGTAAAACGGCGCCATTATAGATTGAACGCGACAATGTGTGAGTGGGTTGTGCAGCGCATGCGTTAATTGCATTAAATATTTTAACGTGATTAATTTAAAAGAAATTAATTACTGCCGTTTAAGCGATAAATTTGATAGCCCTACTTTAAGCCAAAACTAAAGACTCTGGATGAATGTAAGACATTTTGTCTGTAATGTAAAATACAATTAGAAAACGATTTAATTAAAAAATATATATATATTTAAAAAAGGCATGTCCGATATTTTTTTGCCAATTCCGATACTTTGAAAATGACGTGATCGGACCCGATCGATCGGGAGATCTTTAATGATAACTATAATTCACCCATAAATGATGTGTCTCACTGGTCGTTAACAAGTTAATAATACATTTAGTAGTGTATTTTCTCAAATTGTCCTGGTGGGGGAACATATATTTCTTTGTAACAATGTTAAATAATAAATAGGCTACCATATTTTTCGGACTATAAGTCGCACCTGATTAGACATGTGCCGATTACCGATTCCGATGTATACCGTGGTATGAAAACGTCAAGGTTTCAAAACCGCACAAATTTTCCGTCATACCGTCCCTAAGGTATTAGCTATTTTTTATTTCCTAAAAATGCATGGAGAAATCCCTTGCTTGCAGATGTAAGGCTTGACCCTCCCCCACTGGTTGTCGCTCAGTGTCAGTGAGTCAGCTGTGCTACACAATGGCTGGAGGAGGTGAAACTCCTGAACTTTTTCCTGAAGAAAAGGAAATGGTTGTTATGAGAATGTAATAGCGTTGAGCTGTGGCTGTGGGTTTATGGCCTGGTACACCAGACTCACCGCTGTTCCAGCTATTGAGTCTGGCCACCATTCACGCGGATACAATTTCCAGGGCGGAGCAAGCCACAGCAAACAGACAGCGGAGTGGACCAATCAGCGACGGGTAGACGTGACGTTAGTAAAATGACGAGGGAAAGACGAGGGACTTGCACGCGGAAGTAAACATACGAAGAGAGCGGAGTTTATTCAACATGGCTAGCGCGAGACAGACTGTTGTCAATGAGTGTCGATATGTTTTTGGTAATTTAAAACGGATTTTACCGTGGATTGGAACATATTCTCGGCTCTCCCGTTCACCATCTGTGTTGTTGCGGGGACGACTTTCAATGCGCAAGAGTGACGTTGCCCGTTAAGAACACGTGACGCAAATAAACTAATCTGATTTGTCGATTGATTTTGTACCTGCTCGAGAGGCCGTTAATGGGCTGGTTCCCAGACTATACTCTCAGTGTTTGAAAAATACAGGGAGAATAGTCTGGCAGAGCCAGGCAAGTGGGTTTAGGCTCACCTAAAGAACTGCATTTATTTTTATTTTATTTAGATTTTTTGTGTGTGTGTGACTTATTTATAATTACCGTATTGGCCCGAATATAAGACGGTGTTTTTTGCATTGAAATAAGACTGAAAAGTGGGAGTCGTCTTATATTTGGGGTCTAGACATTATACCCATTCACGATGCTAGATGGCGCCAGATATCATTGAAGCGAATGTTGAACTTGAGGAGTAATGTTCTGTCATGACAGATCTCAGCTACTCTCAAGTTTAACCAGTTTGCATTATTTTATTGCAATGTTTTTTCTTATTCAGATGTGTTTCAAGACTACAGTTACAGTTAGACCTCAATTTGATGGTTAATACAGTTATTGCAATTTGTTGTTTTATCAAAATAGATTGGTTTATTTACATTTCATAAACCAGAAGCCATTCATTTACGAATGTGATTGCACTTTAGTTGACATGTTTAAATGTTCAGATATTAAGATTTGGATGAGGCAAAATAACATGCTTTTTCTTTCAAATATATTGTTATAATAATTTGTTTCAGATGTACTGTAATTATTTTCTGTATTAAAAAAAAAAAAATTGTTGTTCAAAAAGTCTTTTTTCAAACTTGAGTCTTGAAAAAGAGGGGGTCGTCTTATAATCAGGGCCGTCTTATATGCGGGCCAATACGATATGTTCCAATTTGCTTATATGTTCTGAAAAATAAAAATCCTGTTCAATGGATTTTTTTTTAATAAACTCAGATATCTTAAACTAACACATTTTAGAACTATAATTGCAATACCGTGATACCGTCATATTTTGGCTTAAGGTTATCATACCGTCAGAATATCATACCGGCACATGCCTACAGCTGATTATAAATCACACCTGTATAAATGCACAATGAAGAGGAAAAACAAAACATAACTCGCACTACAGTATGACTCTTATTTACTTTGGGGGGGGAGGATTTTTATTTTATCAGAGACCAAAAACAAATATTATACAGTATAGTAATAACAATAAAATTAAGAACAACCGGCTAAATACACTGTTTGTTAACGTAACCTATTACAGTGGTACCTCTACTTAAGAAATTAATTGGTTCTGGAAGAAAAATCTGTAAGTAGAGATGCATTTTCCATGTAAATGCCTTAATCCATCCAGGCGCCCCAAAATCCAGACATAAATCTTTTATAAAGCATAAAAAAAAGCATCAAAACATGTAACATATTGTGCATTATGCAAAAAACTTATAGAAGAATGAAAGTTAACACACTAAAGTAAAGCTGTCAGAACATGTCATGGCCCAAGCTGCGAATGAAGAAGATGCTGGGATACACATATGCACATACAGTAGAAGTCCCTCTTGGCCAATTGGATCCCGGGATGCCAGGCAATAGCCAATGGCAGAGCAGCTATAAGCACGTTACGTTCAGTAAACTCTGGGAGCTATGAGTAGCAGCACGTACTGTATTTTTGCCTAACGTATCCTGAAGTTTCTTCTGAAACAAGAGGCAATATTTTCCCGTTGAGGTGTGTCGTAACCTGAAAATTCTGTATGTAGAGACATTCCTAAGTAGAGGTACTACTGTATCAGTTATTCATAAAACAACAGCCTAAACAACACAATATAACTTGTTTACCAAACTCTCACTCCAAGTCACTACAAAATCCATTGAAGTCTTTAACCACTTCTGAACAACTCAGCCAACTCTGGAAGCAAAGGACACAAGAGTGCAAGAGAGTGTATAAGTTCCAGGTGGGGTTGGTGCTTCGTTTGAATTTGAATGATTCCGATTCCACGTTTCGATTCCGGTTTCAAACGATCTTTGATTCTGATTCTTTTAATAGGTAGGATCAAAAAAATTTTTACTACAAGTTTTTCTACAAGTATCAGTTCGTTAAGGGCTGACGGTGAGTGTTTTGTCCCTTGATCCTAAGTAGACTACTTTTTAATTTTGATTTCTTTCTAAACTGATATATGGTTAATCCGTCCACAAGATGTCACTATTGTAACTCCGGACTGTACAGTTTTTCTTTGGTTTTGCTATGTGCGCTTGGCTTCCCCTAGTGGTGACTTACTGGAAGCAGCAGGCAAAAATAACTTCAGTTGGAAAAGAATCTTTAAAGTGTACGGACACGACACACCTCCTCTGCACTACACATCGTTGGGAACCCATAATAAAACAAAATCTGTAAGCTTGCACGTTTTAACAGAGGGTCTGATATCATTTCGGTGTGTTTATTCTGTTACTTTGTTGTCACACATGTGAAGCGAAGGAACAGGTTTATGTGCGAATTTAAATTAGCCACTTCATATGATTTGCTCATAACTGATCTAGTCTTCATGTGGCTTCTTCTGCGTGGTGTTCGGCTGCTATTTTGTCCGGTTGGCAGTCAGAACTTGGAATCAAAATTTAAAAATTCGAATGGTTCCGGGAGAACTGGAGTTTTAGTCCCGGATCCCATCGATGCTCGAATGCCCAACCCTAGTTGTAGGCTCAGCCAGCTTGTGAAAAAAGTGTGACTTAAAGCCCTTTCAGACTTACATTGTGGTAAATTCCCGTGTAAGGTGATGCAGGATTTACCCGCGTCATGGCTTTCAGACACTGGGAGATATCCTGGGCATAACCCAGGGTCAATACTTTCAGACTTGTCCCTTGTTGGCGACTCTGCGCTCTTTGTGCAGGAAGGCCGGCTGGCGCTGTTTTATAACCTGGACATTACATCATTTTTGGTCGGCAACGGGAATAAAATAAACCACACATTTCCAAAGATGGTCGATGGACTGTCTCTTCCTTGGCTGTACGATCCAGTAGCAATTTAATTTTGTTGTTTCCAGTTTAATTTTGCTATTTCCAGATTGCCATGTTGATAACTGCAATGTTTGTGTACCGCTTTTCGTCTGACCGCTGCAAAGAAAGAGGAAATGACAATCAACCCGCCATGATATTTATGTAATCAGCCTTCGCGCTGTGACGTGGGAATTAAACGCCTGCTTTCACACATGCGCGTCCCGGACATTATACTAGGACCAGTGTTGATTTCGTCAACGATGACGATAACGAAAATATTTCGGCAACGAACAATTTTTTCATTACGGTGACGTCACGATGACGCGCTGAAAATGGGTCTTGGGAGACTAAAACATAACGAGACGGATGCCAGTTGTCGTCTGACGACACGAGAACGGGATGCAAATTTGCCATAGTTTCCGTCATGAATTCACAATGTGTGTTTTTTTTTATATGTGTAGTTAGCATGTATTTAGCAGTTGTTTGATCATGTCACTCATGTGACGTGCTGCGCCGGCTGGTGAGTAAGCCTGTTCCCATTCCATGCTCCATTTGTGAAACATATGTGTCAGGTGCCGCTTGGTAAGTTTTGCTTTCTTATCTTGGCTAGGTATGCCAAGTTTCTTTAGCCTTTAATGGTCTGTGCTGAGTGATCATCACACACTAAAGTAAAGTAACACACACTAAAGTAACTTGTAACAATAGCATAGTATTCACGTTAGCATTAGCGTTCACGTTAGCATTAGCATTTACCGCAGTGACTTCTTAAACTTTTGGAAAACATTTTACATACAGTTCATAGGGTCCAGGTGAGTTTAATTCATTGCAAATAACGTTTTCCTGCTGAGTGTGTATTATCATCATGAAAATGGCCTTGTAGACTACAGTTATGTGCTCGTCTGTCATGTTCTTGTATTTAGTTATTTATTCATGGACTAAAACTTTTGAAGTTTATAGACAAAAACACTTTGAGAACTGTCAACTAAAACTAGGCAAAGACGAAAACATTTTGAAATGACTAAAATATGACTGACTAATAAGTATTTTTGTCCAAAAGACTAAAACGGAAATTAAAATTGCTGCCAAAAACACTGGCTAGGACGTGACCCGGTAAATATCTGTGTCATCTCAATTTCAGTCTACCTGGGAAATTGCTTTCACGCATAAGGGCTACCTGTTTAAATCCCAGTTCAGGTATGTGTGAAAGGGACTGTAAGGGCTACCCGTTTAAATCCCGGGATTTATATACTACCGTAGTTCCTGGACTATACTGCCCCATTCACACATACCTGAACACCCTTTAACACTGGAAGTCCCGGGTTTTTTTGGCTATAAAAAATATCAGAAAGGGGTCAAATGACCTCGAAACCAAACTGACTACTGGACTTAGTCAAACAATGGACCACTCAAACAAGCAATCAAACAGGCCAACCCTACACACTCCTGTGGAGTCGCTGCCTAGGTGTGAAGGGGTGGGGGTTCACTCTGGATAGCTGCAATCAACATCTTGAATATAAAAGAGACGGGTAGACTTCTTGGTGGGTCTTGCAAAGGAATTGGCTCACTCTCATGTGGGCGCAAATAGGGCGCAGAAGGAATTGCTCCAACACCTAGCCCCGGGAAAAGGGCAAAGTGTCATATGTCACCACATAAAAAATGTTTCGTTTTTTATTACACTGTCCCTTGTACTGTAAGCAAACTGCAGCTTTTCGAATATGTAAGAAGGTTGTCCGCCCGATTGCCTGCCTGAGTGGTCCCCTGTCCAACAAAGCCAAGGCAGCCCTCCCCCCACAAAAACTCAAGATGCTAGTTGGAGCAATCCAACCCTGTGGTTTTGCGAGTGTGAATGGAAATGACTAATGTGGACCATAATGCTCAAAAAAGTTATGCTGATTAGGGTCAGATGATCCTTCTCTGGTTACAAAAGTGATTTGTATCAACTGATCCACCCTTGGTAGTTTTAGTGTTAAATCCCGGGATTCAAACAGTGTTCAGGTACGTTTGAAAGGGGCATTATAGTCCAGGAACTCAATAGGATATAGAATTTCTATTCCTGTGTCGTTTTCCTGTTGTTGACTTTTCAGCACGAATGGGAGCGCAAACCTCATTGTATATATTCAACCAGTGATTGTGCGGTGACCAGTCCAGGACGTACAGGGATTAACTACTTAAATACCGCATTGGCCCGAATAGAAGACGGTGTTTTTTGCATTGAAATAATACTGGAAAAAGAAGGGGTCATCTTATATTCGCGGTCTAGACATTATACCCATTCACGATGCTAGATGGCGCCAGATATCATTGAAGCGATGTTCTGTCATGACAGATCTCAGCTACTCTCAAGTTTAATCCTTATTCAGATTTGTTTCAAGACTACATTTACTGTTAGAATTCACTTTGATGGTTAACGCAGTTATTGCAATTTTGTTGTTTTATCACAATACATTGGTTTATTTACATTTCAAAAACCAGAAGCCATTCATTTACGAATGTGATTACACTTTAGTTTACATATTTAAATGTTCAGATATTAAAGTGATCGTCTAACTTAAATACATGTAGGCTCTAATAAACCACAATTGTTCTCTTGTACTAAAATATGTTGTCAGAAACACATAAAATGTTAAATCAATGGCAATATTTTATAATATTTAGTCTATATTTTGACCGTTAGTTGGCGCCATGGTTTGCAGGCTCACAGTGATGACGTAATTGGGATCTTTCCAAATGTGTAGCGTGTTCAACAATTGCTTATTACTGCCTAAACTCGCGAAGTTAAATGCCACGATGTGCTGCTTTTGGATGCAATTTCCAGTCAAATGGAAACAAGGGGAATGAAGTGAATGGTCAAGGTGGAATTATTATTTTTAGTGAATAAATGTGCATAAGTGGAAGCTTCTCCCCTTTTTGGCACTTTTATACACGTATCCTAGCTACCACGCGTTATAATGTACATGGATTACACAAGGTGTGCTCTTTGGCCTGTACTGTATGTAAAGCACTGGACAGCTCTGGATGCTAACAATCTACATAATTATATTGGGATAAGTTTGAAAACGCAATATGCTTACCTTGAATATCTGCTAATAAAACCGGAGTTCCAAACAGCATACACTCTCGCTCCCAACCGGAGTTCCAAACAGCATACACTCTCGCATCACCAGTTTTGCTCAACTTTTGTCTTATCGGGTATTTGCTGCAAGCATTTTCACCTGAAGCTCGTCTTGTGAACGACTGACAGTGCGGTCCTGCTCTTCACTTTTCAGATCTGGTTCAAATAGGAAGGGTAGAACATACGACATGTTGGGAAAGCTAATGAGTGACATGCTAGAATTTCGGCAACGGGACCGGTGACGTCACGCACTGCGACGTAACAAGAATGGCGACCTATCACTTAAAATAATTTTACAAACTTTATTAAAACAAAAACATTAAAAGGGGTTTTAATATCAAACTATTATAACTCATACTAACATTTATCTTTTAAGAATTACTTGTCTTAAAAATAGAGGATCCCTTTAAGATTTAAATGAGGCAAAATAACATGCTTTTTCTCTCAAATATATTGTTATAATCATTTGTTTCGGATGAACTGTAATTATTTTCTGTGTAAAAATAAATTTGGTGTTCAAAAAAATCTTTTTTCAAACTTGAATCTTGAAAAAGAGGGGGTCGTCTTATAATCAGGGCCGTCTTATATTTGGGCCAATACGGTAGAATAGGCGCCAGCTCCCCCTTATCCAGAACAAAAGATGTAATGGACAATTCAAATTTATGGCGATTAGTTGAGGCACGGCACATCTTTAAAAAAACAAAAACAAAAAAAACATATTAACAAAATAACAGTAAAAAAAAAAAAACATGTTAAGGATTCAAAGCTCTCCCTCGATTGTGGCCTGTCTTTCGCCACATATTGACAGGAGCGTCTGCGATAGAAGAGCTGAACATCAGTGCTCACGAATGTGCCAAATGTCATGTCCAAGTCCTGACTGTTTACTGTGACATGGAATTTAGCAGGCCAGCTGTGACTCACATCATGCTCCTGCGAGGATGCTGAAAAACTGTTTAGTCTCCACTCCGGCATGTGAATGTGAGATAGAAATCAACATTAACTAACTTGAAGGTTGCTGATTAATTTGCCCAAAATCATGTGACGTTCAAGTTCCGACTTAGATATGGGGGCAAACGTCTCACAAAAAAAACTTGCCACATCAAGTAGCAATGTTGGGATAATAAAAGCTATGACATGATTTGTTCCGTATCATAGAAATCTGACATTCAGTTGGAGCCATTTTCGCGTGTAGAATAGCAGACTTCCCTGTGGGTCCATCATCTTTCTGCTGGATATTTGATTACATGTCAATGATTCAAGCATCCATCGGGCTAGATGTGTACAAAGTCAGTGTAGACAAATAGCAGAAAGCAGCTCCTTGTTGTCGTCTTTACAAGGTGGGCCGCAGCCCGTTGGGCTTCGCTTTCCCGCAGACACAATCAAACATGGTCATGAATTCTTGCTGGGACTCTCAACTTGTAAACTACAGGCCGGGGCGTGGTGGGGGCCGGGCAGGCGGTGGGGCTCGCCCAGGGGCGGGACCTAAAGGTAAGGGGGGCAGGGTGCCAGAAGGAGACAAGGGCGGCGGCGGGGTGGGCAGCCGGTCGGGCGCGGTCGGTATGTGCAAGGAAGTGGGAGGAAGAGCCCGTTTGGGTGGGGGGGTGTAATAGGGAGGAGTTGAAGGAGGGGAGGGTGACGTGTCAGAGGGCGTCGAAGGAAGGAGGGGCAGGGTCGCGAAGAAATGGGGTGGGGACGGTGGCCCCCCTGGGATTGGCGGGAGAGTGCTCTGTGGCGCAGGTGGACTCCTGCTGGGAGGGGTGTAGATAGGCGATGCGTTGTAGTGGGGGTAACGAGGGGGCGCCGACTTCATACGGATAAAGTTCATGCATCTGCCCTGAAATGACCAAGTAGAGCAGATGTTAGCCAGACTTCAAGTGCAATGAACTCAAAGACCTCTTCTGTCTATCCAAAAGGCCTATAGAAGGAGAAAAGTCATGAACACAGTAGAAAACAAACACACATACGCTGTATTTCAATCAAAGGTATGAAACTGATATAAAAATAATAAAGAAAAATAATGACTTACTTTTACTGAACAATCAGTACCTTTTTTAAAGTGAGTACATTTTTCTCCTCTGGTTTTATAGCAAATTATAAATATTTGAGAAGTTAAAGGCAGGATCTGTCATTATTTTGGAGCGCATCGAGTTTTGCATGAGTACAGAGCTCAACTTGGAGCCAACCCAATGATTCTCATCTTGCTGGAAAATAGAGGACTGTAGTCCAATTCAAACAGTTTTAGTTCAAGTTGTACTAAATGCTCACAAGATAACACTTTGTAGGACAGGCCAACCTACATTGGTATTTTAAATTGTAAAAAAAAAAAAAAAAAAAAAAAAATTATGTAACTCGACTTGGGATATAATCATTCCCTACATTTGAGGGAGTGAGTCTTCTTTAATAAAGGTTTTTAATTTTCAGGAGCAGGTTTTAATTCTTATTATAACAAATTATGACCATTTATGACCCTAACAAAGTAAAACAAAAGGGAATTTACTTTAACCACATTACTGTTGTCTGTCACAAAAAGCATTGTCCCTGGAACCTCAGCCTTAAAGACTTGTAGGCTCTAATAAGCCACAATTGTTCTTTTTTACTAAAAGTTATTTGAAATACATATATCATTTCCATTGATTTATTAATCTATAATATTGAGTACATGTTTTGACCTACGGAGGGCGCCATGTTTTACGCAATGCACACGGGGGGTGATGATGCGGTTGGCATGGACGGGGAGAATAGTTATGCTAGCTAGCAAACGAAGCTAGTATGATGAGTGGCATGATTTTGTCAGATTTTGCGGCTGGTCAGATTATTTTGTTACAGAGCTGTGGGATGAGTTCCCAACGTCGTACCTGCATCCAATTCCAGCTCATCAGCAGTGTCTTTAAACCGATCCTAGGCGGCTTGCCGAGATAGTGACATGCTGCTATTTGACAGTTTTTATATCCCTTTGTTGCTTGTTGCATCATTGCCTTGTTTTTTTTTTCGTTTGTCTGCCTCTCACCACGGTTTTCCCTCTGTTTTTTTTTTTTTTTTCACATGATCCGACCTACTGTCATGGACTCTTTTGGTGTCTCCCTTTTCGTGATCGCGTGTGTTTTTTTGCGAGTTCAATGAACACTTCCGCAATTTCTTTGTTATGGTTGTCTGCTTGCTGTGTGAAGTGAGTCGCGTTTTCTAATTTTGTGGTCAAACCAGCCACACTTTCCTTTCAGTTATGTTTCCCTTTCAGGTTTTATCACAACTAGGGATGTCCCGATCGATCGGATCGATAGTGTCCGATCACGTCATTTTCAAAGTATTGGAATCGGCAAAAAAATATCGGACATGCCTTTTTTTAATATATACTGTATATATTTTTTAATTAAATCGTTTTCTAATTCTAGTTAAAGTTACAGACATAATATGTTACACTTATCCAGAGTCTTTAGGCTTAAGGTAGGGTTATCAAATTTATCCCAATAACGGCGGTAATTAATTTTTTTAAAAAGTGTATCACGTTAAAATATTTAACGCAATTAATGAATGCGCTGCACGACCCACTCACGCATTGTCGCGCGCAATCTGTAATGGCACAGTTTTACCTATATAGAGCGCTAAAAAGCAGCGTATAATGAGTAGAGTGAATTTTGGCAGCCTTTGGAGCCTTTTTTTAAATGGCTAAAGCCTTACAATCCCTCTCCCTACGATTAGAAATATCGTGGGAAGCAATGTGGGGAAGCAAGGTCGGAATTGATCTTTTTCTTATCACCCTATTTTATTTCCCAACGCAGAGAAGATATATCAATTGGTAGCACTAAGCACAGTCATGGTTGCACTTCCCATCATGCATTTGGGCATGGCTATAGTATCATTTACTGAAAGCTCAACAAATACACTAGATGGCAATATTTAGTCACAATATACAAAGTCACATTTATCCTTTAAGAATTTCAAGTCTTTCTATCTGTGGATCCCTCTCACAGAAAGAATGTTAATAATGTAAATGCCAACTTGAGGATTTATTGTCATAATAAACAAATACAGTATTTATGTACTGTATGTTGAATGTATATATTCGTGCGAGTTTTATTCATTATTTTCTTAATGCATTGTCCAAATGTATATGATCGGGAAAGATTATCGAGAATGATTGGAATTGAATCGGGAGCAAAAAAAAGCAATCGGATCGGGAAATATCAGGATCGGGAGATACTCAAACTAAAACGATCGGGATCGGATCGGGAGCAAAAAAACACGATCGGAACAACCCTAATCACAATGACAGGCAACGCATGTGGGTTGCGATTTCTTTATAAGGAAAATTATGACTCTTTTTAACGTCACGTGGAAGTATAGCCCTGTGGTTTACGCGCTCGTCTGTCGCACAAGAAACGCTCCCGCTGGAGACCTTCATTTAATTGCTTTTGCTGCTCTTTTTGTGAAATATCGACAATGCTGTCCTGCTCATCACTTTTTCGCTCGGGTTCAAATTGGAAGGGCAGAACCGACGACATGTTAATGTGGCTAACGAGTGACACAGTGGAAGTACGACAGCGCTGCCCAGTGACGTTACCGCCCAGAGTGCATTGCGTCATCAACAACAATTGCGAATTACTAGTTAAACTAATTTTACAAATTTTATTAATACGAAAACATTAAGAGGGGTTTGAATATCGAATTATTATAACTCATACTAACATTTATTTTTTAGGAACTACAAGTCTTTCTGTCCGTGGTTCCTTTTAAAAGATCGACTTCTAATCAGAGTCAAGTTTGTTTTTAGGATTGCCGTAAAGGGGCCATTTACATTGTGACGCTGCGACATCACGATTGTGTTGCTGAATGGGCTCGCGGTGTTTGTCACATGGTCTTTACACAGTAAAAATGGTGGAACGTGGGATTTAATTTACTGTTTTATAATACTATTTGTTTAAATATATTTTATGTTAGCATTTTTGTGCCTTTTGAAGCAAAAGGAAAAAAAAAAAACATGGACGCCATGGCTTCGAGTGGGTGGGTATGTTCTCTTCTGGGCTGAGGAGGTTGTTGTCAAGGAAGTGCATCATTGGCTGTCGTCTTGTAAAACTGCACTGCCCCCTAGGGCCTGGCATGAATACTACATTGTTTTCACGCAGAATTACAACATAATTCGAATGAAGACGGAACCAAGACGGAACCATGTAAATGCAAACATGAAATTTGTCATATTCTCAAAGCGTCACCATGTAAACGGCCCCTTAGGTAACGGCGTAAGGTGAAAATACTGATCATCATTTATCGTTATGACAGATTTGTATGTGTGTTTATTTTATTTTATATAGTAAAGTTTTAACATTTCTTATTATATTGCTTAGTTTTAAGATTTTCTCTATCAAAGCAATACATAACTTGCTCGTATTGCTTTAACAGTGTGCTGACCAGACACCTGCTTTCAATTCCAGTACTTTTGTCTCGTTGATTGTCAACAATTTTTTGCCAAATCTTCTTGACTTATCAACCTGGATTTGTATGAAAAGTAGAAAATCTTGCAATGATGTTTCCATTAAGTTATGATTACATTCCACACACTGATGAAACTGTGAATAATAGATCTCAAACTTGGCACATGTTCCAATGCATGTGTCAATAAATCTGTGTTTTTGTTTTCGCAAATTTACAACAACAGCAAATCAGTTTCTCAATGAGCAAACAAAGCAAAAAGATCCATCTTTTGTTGTTTTGAACCGCCTCTGCTGTGTTGAACGGGACTTATTCCAGCTAATAAACAAAGGTTATCTTTCAGGGCAATGTAGTAGGTGACATGTTACAGGAACCGTAAACTGTGTTTGGCACTGATGGATCTTATTAGTCCCACTGCAGCATTCATTTAAGGGAAGTTATGAAAGGAGGATCCCTAATTACAACCAGAGCTGCCTGTTTACTGCAAATCCTCAAGGAGGCATTTTCCCAGTTCCCTGGAGAAGGTTTACAATGAGAAGAACTCACTTAAACTCAGGATGTTTGCTATTGGTTTTGTAAAGCCAAAAAAAACCTGAGGTTGTTCAATTAGGCATTCCACTGATGTTTTCAGGAAACGTGCCACAGTTTTGCATAGAATTTAATATATTTGAAACACTATCATGCTTGGCGTGAAATCTAGAGGTGAGTAGTAGCACTGCACGTTTACTCCGTTACATTTACTTGAGTAACTTTTTGAGAAAAAAATACTTCTGAGACTAAGAGTCGTTTTACCACGCCATACTTCTGTTACTTTTGTTAGTTTCACTACCACGCCATACTTCTTACTATTACTTTTGTTAGTTTCACCAATGTGACTTCGCAACAATAATCATATGACTCCATTACGACAATCAGAAGTAACAATACAGTCAGATGACCACATACAAGCTTGCAGTCGGAAGTCCTTTTATCACGTCGGCCTCTTCAATCATGTGGTGTCTTTAAAAGACCATTAAAAAATCTATTTCACATAGAGCGCTTTCATCAAAATAACTCGAAAGCGCGGATTTCTACCTCTATACCAATTTTTGCTTTGCACCGATAGACCATGGAAAACCGTAGATAATAATCATTTTTAATTTCATGGTAGGATTTTTCTTCTCCACTAAAGGGCACTCATGCTCTTTGGATGGTTGATGTTTCATTTCTGTAGATTTTTCTAGTCAGAATTCGATGATTTTTGTGAATTTGTTTTTTTATTTAATATGGTCATATACTAGATTATGGTACAATATAATAATCAGAGGTGAGTATAGGAAGCCAAAAAATTATTCAAGTAAGAGTAGCTTTACTTCATAATAATCGCGGTTATTCTCAAAACACATGCAGCGATCCAATGCCGGATTTAGGTTGAAAAATTACAAAAGCTGTACCGCATACAAACAGGAAGGATTGTCTCAGGAGTGATTTGTTAGAGGATTCAAGGTAATTATGATATTTTTCTTACCATGCATGCATTTTGAAACGTTGTGAAAAAAAATCAATGGTAGAAAGTAGCCGCTACTGAGAAAGTAGCTGCTACTGCATTGGCATCATAGTTCGCAATATTTACGTAAAATAAATGCTAACTGCACATTTTTTTTTCTTTTGCTTTTAGCCATGAATAGAGACTGTTTTACGTCCATATCCATAAAGAATTCGGGGATTTAAGCATTTATTCACTAGAATTTTCACCGGAAAAGTTCTGTTTATGTAAGGCGCTCGCTAGCTACAGTACATTTACTAACAGACTAGCATTGTACTTTGACATATTTACGTAAAAAAATGCTTACTGTACGTTTTCTTTTGGTTTTAACCAAGAATCGGGACTGTTTTACGTCCATATTGAAGTCAGTATGCATCTTGTCTAACCCAATCAAATGGAGTTGTGTTTCATTGAAACCACTGCATCTTGCCTAATGCAATCAAATGGAGTTGTTTTTCACAGAAACTGCTGACAGTTAGTTTTGCCTCTGATAATCATGGACTTTTAACTGCCAACCAGCAAGACTCATGACCTAATCACCAAACACACCTCCTTATCTGTACAGCATATAAAGAAACGCCGAGCCATCTGTCTAGTGTGCATTTCTCTACACAGCTTTTGTTCTGTCACTGAATTCACCCAGAAAACGGCGCAGTATTAATCTCTTGCCTCCAGTCGTTTTTTAACAATCCAGTCTAGCAGTCTCACCTGAATTGAAAACGAACACGCAGAGGACCTGAAAGACTGTCTCCAACGATATCTATAAAGAATTTGGGGATTAAGTATTTATTCACAAGTATTTACCGGAAAACCTTTGTTTACAGTGCCTTGCAAAAGTATTCGGCCCCCTTGAACCTTGCAACCTTTCGCCACATTTCAGGCTTCAAACATAAAGATATAAAAATTTAATTTTTTGCCAAGAATCAACAAGTGGGACACAATCGTGAAGTGGAACTAAATTTATTGGATAATTTAAACTTTTTTAACAAATAAAAAACTGAAAAGTGGGGCGTGCAATATTATTCGGCCCCCTTGCGTTAATACTTTGTAGCGCCACCTTTTGCTCCAATTACAGCTGCAAGTCGCTTGGGGTATGTTTCTATCAGTTATGCACATCGAGAGACTGACATTCTTGCCCATTCTTCCTTGCAAAACAGCTCGAGCTCAGTGAGGTTGGATGGAGAGTGTTTGTGAACAGCAGTCTTCAGCTCTTTCCACAGATTCTTGATTGGATTCAGGTCTGGACTTTGACTTGGCCATTCTAACACCCGGATACGTTTATTTTTTAACCATTCCATTGTAGATTTGGCTTTATGTTTTGGATCATTGTCCTGTTGGAAGATAAATCTCCGTCCCAGTCTCAGGTCTTGTGCAGATACCAACAGGTTTTCTTCCAGAATGTTCCTGTATTTGGCTGCATCCATCTTCCCGTCAATTTTAACCATCTTCCCTGTCCCTGCTGAAGAAAAGCAGGCCCAAACCATGATGCTGCCACCACCATGTTTGACAGTGGGGATGGTGTGTTCAGGGTGATGAGCTGTGTTGCTTTTACGCCAAACATTTCGTTTTGCATTGTGGCCAAAAAGTTCAATTTTGGTTTCATCTGACCAGAGCACCTTCTTCCACATGTTTGGTGTGTCTCCCAGGTGGCTTGTGGCAAACTTTAAACGAGACTTTTTATGGATATCTTTGAGAAATAGCTTTCTTCTTGCCACTCTTCCATAAAGGCCAGATTTGTGCTGTGTACGACTGATTGTTGTCCTATGGACAGACTCTCCCACCTCAGCTGTAGATCTCTGCAGTTCATCCAGAGTGATCATGGGCCTCTTGGCTGCATCTCTGATCAGTTTTCTCCTTGTTTGAGAAGAAAGTTTGGAAGGACGGCCGGGTCTTGGTAGATTTGCAGTGGTCTGATGCGCCTTCCATTTCAATATGATGGCTTGCACAGTGCTCCTTGAGATGTTTAAAGCTTGGGAAATCTTTTTGTATCCAAATCCGGCTTTAAACTTCTCCACAACAGTATCTCGGACCTGCCTGGTGTGTTCCTTGGTTTTCATAATGCTCTCTGCACTTTAAACAGAACCCTGAGACTATCACAGAGCAGGTGCATTTATACGGAGACTTGATTACACACAGGTGGATTCTATTTATCATCATCGGTCATTTAGGACAACATTGGTTCATTCAGAGATCCTCACTGAACTTCTGGAGTGAGTTTGCTGCACTGAAAGTAAAGGGGCCGAATAATATTGCACGCCCCACTTTTCAGTTTTTTGTTAAAAAAGTTTAAATTATCCAATAAATGTTGTTCCACTTCACGATTGTGTCCCACTTGTTGTTGATTCTTGACAAAAAAAAATACATTTCATATCTTTATGTTTGAAGCCTAAAATGTGGCGAAAGGTTGCAAGATTCAAGGGGGCCGAATACTTTTGCAAGGCACTGTACATAAGGCTAGTTACATTCACTAACAGACTAGCATTGCACTTCGACATATTTATGTAAAATAAATGCTAACTGCACGTTTTTTTTTTTTTGCTTTTAACCAAGAATCAAGACTGTTTTACGTAAGAGTGTGACAATATCTCGATACACCGATATATCGCGATATTTTGCAACCCGATCGGTTATCGATATGCTCCCGCCAAGTATCGATACTTTTATTTAACATATTGGCCATACAATGGAGTATGGATGCTGTAAACTGCTCAATGTTTGTTGAGCAATTCCTTGGCGGTCCACTAGGGGCGCTCGGGAGTGGGGGTGAGGGTAAAGTGCGCACAAGTTGTCGAGAGAAGAAGAAAGGAAGCTCCAAGTGGGTTGAAAAAATAAAGCTCCGTGAGAACGGTGGAGGAAAAAATGAGAAAAATATTGCTAAAAATCACACATGGGGACACACTTTAGATTTTACACCAACAAGAAAGGAAGTAAGGTGAACAAGGACTTTGCTGTATGAAAGAATTGTCGAAGAAAAATAAGTTTCACTGGCAGCTGGTGACGTAGTGGACACCGGAGTTTGTGAGCTTGGCTTTCATCACTTGAGGTAAGAAAGTTTTGCAATGTAATTGACTTTCTAATTTACATGTATTATTTTGATGATATTTGGTGTTGAATGATATAAAATAAACCAGGACCCTAAACTGGATGAAAAGGAATATCAAACAAGCCTACATGAATTTACTGATTTATTTGATATTATTTGAGTACCACTTTCCATCTAGTTTACTACACAAACTGTTATTACTACCATTTTGATACAATAAGCTATAAAAATGGTTTGAATAGCTTCCAAGATATATAAGGTGATGTGCATGATAATTAATGTAGCCTACATATTAAAAATAGCTAATTATTGCATTTTTAATTTCTATACATTCATATTTTTTTAAATTTACTCAATACTTCCGACACAACAACAAAAAATCAGGATTTAAACTAAAAAGCTATTAAGTAGTTAATATTTTTTGTTTTATTTTGTTTTTAAGGTGAGGAAGACTGTGACTGAGCAAGTCTGACATCTTAAATGCTGAAGCAGATAGTGGAAGTGCTCAAACCAAGCAACAAAGGTCATATACGAAGAAAAGACCCACCAATTTTATCGTTGCCCCACTCCAAGCTCAACTGCTGACACCTACAGCACTAGTTGTTTTTTTTTTTTTTTAAGATTTAAAACTTTAAAGAAATTAAGGGTGCCATTCATCATGATCTCTCCAAGCGATATCAGTGGTTGTGGTTTGTTTCCTCTATACGTGCAGGTGCACAATTTGCAGTAGATTTATATTTTACAGCAATGTCGCACAGAAAAGGTGTCACTGTTTAATAAATGACTTAAACAGTATTTTTTTTCTATTTTTTGAAATATCTTTTTTTTTTTCCCGTTTCAACAGTTCTATCGTAGAATATCATGTATCCAATTTCTGACCAATATATCGATAATCGCTGTATCGTGATATAATCGTTATCGTGAGCCTTGTATCGCGAATAGTATCGTATCGTGAGGTGCCCTGAGGTTCCCACTCCTAGTTTTACGTCAATATCTATAAAGAATTCGGGAATTAAAGCATTAATTCACAAGACTTTTCACCGGAAAAGCTCTGTTTACATAAGGTAGCCGCTGGCTACATTCACTAACGGACTGGCATTGTACTTTGATATACTTACATAAAATAAATGCTAACCGCACGTTTTTTTTTTTTTTTTCTTTTAACCAAGAATTGAGACTATGTTACGTCCATATCTATAAAGAATTCAGGGATTTAAGCATTTATTCACAAGAATTTTCAACGAAAAAAGCTCTTTGTCTGTGATTCCAATCGGTCAGCTTTGACGGCCTCGCCAACAATGAAGGCCCCCTATTTATCGGCCCCGTGTCCCGTCAATACATTATGAAGTCTATGCTTTTTTGACTGTGGTTCCATAAGACTGTCATTAGACAATCATAATTATGATATGACACTGTCATCAGCATTAATGAATGCTTATAACAGATGTCATTTAGTGTTATCTGGCAAATTATCTTCCTTTTGAATGGTTGTAAAAGAGCCGAGCATGACAATGGAGTAAGTGACATAATTTGCTGGATGACACTTAATGACATCTGTAATAAGAATTCAGTAATGCCCATTATAGTGTCATGTCATAATTATGACGGTCTTATGACGCCGCTGTCAAATAAAGTGTTATCTATTAACCCGACTAAAATGAAGGGGAAAAGTAGCAGTTTAAATTACTGTACATAGATTATGTTGTGCTGAGAAAAAAAAAAAAATCATTGTTTAAAGAAATAATCAGACATTGTAAGCAGTTACTCATTACTTGAGTAGTCTTTTTTAACTACTTTTTTTGGATTAGTACCTTTACTTGAATAATATTATTTTGACGTAATGCTACTCTTACTTCAGTAAAATTTTGGACTACTCTAGCCACCTCTGGTGACATTATCTGAGACATTAGTATACCTCCTTAATAGAGGTGGGAATCTTTGGGCACCTAACGATTCGATTACGATTCAGAGGCTCCAATTCGATTATAAATCGATTATTGATGCACCACAAACACCCCCCCACCCCCACCCCCGCTTTTAATTTTTTGTACACTAGTTCCAAAATTGTTCAAAAATCCTCTCAGGCTAGACAAACTACTATTTCAGTATCAAGTTAACCGTCAAAAACAGTAAATAAAATACTAAAGTCTGTAACGGCAGCTTTAAACTACATTCAATTCATTTAACGTTGTGAATCAACTGTTAAAGTTGTTAAAATTGCTCCCGTTATTCCATAATTTCCCTTCTGTCTACTTTCGACGTGAAAGTTTTAAAACCGTTTCATCATTTAAAAGATAGATTCAAGTCAAGATTTTGCCGATTTGGGTTTTTTTTTTTTTTTTTTTTTAGATAAAACGTAATTAGGTTCGCTACAACAGAGCCTTCTAGAGAAGTTTACTGCTTTAAGATGGCGCTTGTTTACTAGCGCGGGAAAGTCTGTCATTTCGCATCTAGTTCTTGGTATATGATCCAACACGGCCGTCGTCTGTCATTTCACATCTAGTTCTAGATATATGTAATATCAGTGGCGCCACCAGGGGGTGGCCACGGCCATCCCTATAGATTGGTTGGCCACCCCACTGGCCACCCCGCTTGCCAGTATATCGTTAGATTGTTGTAGCATCAGTTATGCATTTCATCCCAAATGAATGAATTTATTTAGTTTTGTTAAATGTAGGGCTGTCAAGTTTATCGCATTAACGGGCGGTAATTAATTTTTTTTTAATCACGTGAAAATATTTATCGCAATAAACGCATTCGCAGTACGACTCATTCACGCATTGCCGCAAACAGCCTACAATGGCATCATTTTACTTCTATACAGAGATAAGAGGCAGTGAGTGGAGTAGATAAAAGCATTCATTGGGACCGTGCTTTTAATTGGCAAAAGCTTTGTCATCTCTCTATAAATATTGTGGGATGCGACATGGGGAAGAATGACAGGAGTTGATCTTTTTCTTAACATCCTGTAGTGTACCCATAGCAGAGAAGATATAGCATTTGCAGACACCACACACAGTCATGGTTGCACCACTTCCCATCATGCATTTGGGCAGAACAGTTAAGTCGCTACAGTATCATTTACTGAAAGCTCAACAAATAGACTAGATGGCAATATTTAGTCACAATATACAAACTCACATTTATCCTTTAAGAATTACAAGTCTTTCTATCCGTAGATCCCTTTCACAGAAAGAATGTTAATAATGTTAATGCCATCTTGTGGATTTATTGTTATAATAAACAAATACAGTACTTATATACAGTATGTTGAATGTATATATCCGTCTTGTCTTATCTTTCCATTCCAACAATAATTTACAGAAAAATATGGCATATTTTTTAGATGGTTTGAATTGCGATTAATTGCGATCAATTAATTTTTAAGCTGTGTTTAACTCGATTAAAAATTTGAATCATTTGACAGCCCTAGTTAAATGTACACCTTATGCCTAATATATACATAACACAATAAAACAGAATTGTTGTGGAACTCAAAATGTTGACTGGACATTTACGGACTATGCACACATTAAATCATTAGTAACATCAAATATTAAACAATACACCAAAGTATATCAGTAGCCGTGTCCTTAAGTCTTTCTGATAGTTTTCCCCTGACCTTTTTACTGCAATAATACAATGAAAACCTGAAATTATGGCTTTTAGTTTTGGCCACCCCAAGATTTTAAGTGGCCCAATCTGGCCACCCCTATGAAAATTTTCTGAAGGCGCTACTGTGTAATATCTACTATAGCCGTATGTTGCCATATGTTTGTAGCAACTAGCAACTGGGCGCTGTTTGCAGCGGCTGACGGCCGCAGTCAGGTATTATTGTTGTTTTTTTGTTGTTTTTTTTTTTTTATCTAGCGGCATGAGTTGAACATGATATTTACTCTCGGTCCGTTCCCCCTCTACTCCTTAAGCATCAAAAGTTTTTATTGTGCCTGTCTCATTTTGATTTGCTCTTTGGATTTTTATATCAAATGGACAAAATTACAGCTGACCAATTAAGGTGTAAGTGTAACTGCTGGAAACAACTTGACATGTCTTGTGACTACAATTAATGTTTAACAACTGTATGGTTATGTTTCTTTTGCTGACCTCTTTCATTAGGTAGAGTTGAGGGCTGAATGCTTGAACCTAAGAAGTAATAATTTACGTTCGTGTGTGCGTACGCACCTAACATACATAAGCCATATGTGTCGCAGCCATGCCATAATGTTTGACGCTGTCTGGATAGAATGTTCAAAAAGCTAATTATGATGGGGGTGGGCAACATGGTAGCCAGGCAGTCTTCCATAGAGCAGCCTTGGTCTCAATGGAACTTTGAATGATCACAGAATAACCAACTGATGATGATAAATGGAATCTTAATGTTGATTGCATAAGTTGGCCACTTCTAGGAAATGTCATAGTACATTTGATTTGCCCAGTGACATCTGCATATACGGATATGAATATTTAAGTCATGTTGTATTCGAAATATTTTCCGATAATATTTATGAATTGGTTTTGTTTGTGTGTTCGTAACATTGTGGACAGCTTTAGCCTTGCATCTGCATGCAATTTCAATCTGTTGTTTAACATAACTATCACAACACACTTGGACATGTGTGTATGCATACGGCGGTCTCGCTCTGTATTTTTAAACAAAAAAACTAGGGTTGTTCCGATCATGTTTTTTTGCCCCCGATCAGATCCCGATCGTTTTAGTTTGAGTATCTGCCGATCCCAATATTTCCCGATCCAATTGCTTTTTTTTTTGCTCCCGATTCAATTCCAATCATTCCCGATAATTTTTCCCGATCATATACATTTTGGCAATGCAGTAAGAAAAAAATGAATAAAACAATTAAATTGCTCCAAGTATCTTTTTTTATTGTCGAACATGACATTGTTCCACTGTTTTGCATCAAAACAAAGCTTATCAGCACTGTGCCATAAAATATGTAAACAATAAGCATGTTAAATAAACAGTTTATTTCGGTGCCACACTTTGTGAGTGCGACAATAAATGGCAGGGGAGGATGTTTGTTGTTATTATGAACCAATCTTTAAACCAAAACTAAAGACTCTGGACGAGTGTAAGACATTTTGTCTGTAACGTTAAATACAATTAGAAAACGATTTAATTAAAAAATGTATATATATTAAAAAAAGGCATGTCCGATATTTTTTTGCTGATTGGCGATCGATCGGGACATCTCTAAAAAAAAACATTATGACCCCTCAACACTAGCCCTGCCTTTTTCTCTGTTGTCCTTGCGGGTTAAATGAGAAACACTTGCGATGAAGCAATGACTCACACTTTGTTCCATACTCCCCGTCAGACTTGAGTGTAAACACAGCTGTATGCCACCTGACACAGTTTTATGAAAACAATGAAACAGCTGGTATACATATAGTTCAAATATGTATGTAAAGGCCTTTATATAGTACAGCCTGGATTGTAAAGCTGAATGATTGTGACAATGCTGACACATGAAAAATACAAACCAGTTCTTTTAAAAGCAATTGGTTATCTAGAATCTGAAAAAAAATTTATCACCACTTTCCATTCATTTTAGATTGGGTGACAGATGTACCAAAATGTAAGTGCAAATCCTGCTTGGTAAAAATTCTGATAAAGGAATACTGGTATGTTTGTACGAAGTTTGTCATTGGATAAAGTTTGGCTGCTGCGCAAATTGATGGAGTGAAAAGATTTCTGCTGAAGTCATCACAGGACGAAGCCAAATCTTATTTCTCAATGGACCGTTGTGCAGGGGGGAGGAATGGATAACATTGCTCTTAACTTTTGGCAATAAACATGCAGTTTTGGACAGTTGAATCAGCACACGCTAATGAAACGATACAAAACAATGCTAGAATCAAAAATTGTAGTACTGAAGTAGCCAGCAAACCAAAACACTACTCGGACGCTCTATACATTAACTTTTTTTTTTTTTTTAACCGAGGTTGAATGACATTTAAATGTAATGTTAATTTGTGCCAATCCTACCTCCTAGACTTTATGTTCACTGCCAGCAGTAAAGTGTACTATTATCGCCTCAACTGCACAGCTGGCCAGTGAGCAATACCATTTGGCTTTGTCCTATAATGACTTCAGCAGACATTTTTACCTTGCATGAATTCACTCTGAAGCTAGACATTAGACGTAGGTTAACTTCCATTTTACCACCAGTTCACCCATAAAGCTGCTCTACTGCAGTGGTTAACACTTGTTGTCGAGAATCTAATTTGCCATGCAGTGAGTAATCGAGATTAGACAGACATACAGAACAGTTTCCACTTTGACTATACATAAACTTTGTCATATTACCACACTGAAACAACCTTCCGACTGTTGTAAGTGCTTTAATGTTTTTTCATAGTTTATCTCATTAGGTGCCATTTACGGATATACCATCCATTTTGAACTAGAAGGGCTCCCAGTCATGATGAATGGGACGTTTATTGGCGTCAATGGCACTGAAAGAACATAATCACTGCCAGTCATCCCAGTCCAAATGGCTTTGCCCCCCGCGCAGCATTTTTACTTGCCTGCAGGACTACCAAACGTCTGATTAGATTCACGCATGACTGGTTGCAATTAGACATACTCAAGTAGAGAAACTATCGGTGCCAGGATTAGCGATCAGGCAGCATAGAATAGGATGTCAACATATGCACACTTACAAGTAGAGATGAGCGAAATTTCCGATTCTTAGATTATTTGCGATTCGGCAGTGGAAGAGTCGAGACCTATTTGCAAACATCCAAATTCAGTTTATCAAAATATGCCAAGTTAAGCGGAAGTAAAACACAGTCAGCGCGGTCTTCGGGACGCAATGAGGAACAAACTGAGAGTAAACATCATGTTCAACTCATGCCGCTAGATAAAAAACCAATAATACCTGACTGCGGCCGGCACCCGCTACAAACTACGCCCACATAATGCTACGGTAGATATCGCATGTATATAGAACTAGATGCGAAATGACAGACTCGCCGGTGTTAGTAAACAGCCGCCATCTTAAAGCAGTTGACTTCTATGGAAGGCTGTGGTAGCGAACCTTCCGAGCAGAACTAATTAACTTTTTATCTGAAATACTCTTAAATCGGCAAAATTTTGACTTGAATCTATCTTGAAATGAGTTTTAAAACTTTCACATGTCGAAAGTAGACGGAAGGGAAATTATGGAATAACGGGAGCAATTTTAACAACTTTAACGGTTTATTGACAACATTAAATTAATTGAATGTAGTTTAAAGCTGTTGATACAGAATGGGGACTTGAGTGTTTTATTTACTGTTTTGAACTATTAACTTGATACTGAAATAGTAGTTTATTTATTTATCGTAATTGAATCGTTAGATGCCCCAAGATTCCCTCCTCTACTTACAAGTGATTCACACAATACTGGGTTGTACACTTCACATTGCCAATTTGTGTACGCTCCACCCCACCTAATGACATCTTTTTTCTGCCCCCCTTTTTTTTCTCAACGGTCATCAAGCCCCCCACATGGTATCAACCAGAAATACAATTAGCTAACGATAGCGCTACAATATTTATAGTTAGTGTATGCGCTTAGTGTAGGCATATTGTATATCTTGTTGTTGTTTGTTCTTCTCGGCACGCGATCAAAATGGGAGTATATCATACTCCCATGTGATACATTAAAACTGTTCAGACCAATGGTACACTCAGATTTCCATTGTCCGTGTCAAGCAGCTGAACAGGACAGGTTAAAAAATGGATTTGCTGTACCATACATATCGGTGTCAATATCAGTGAATGAGTTCAAACTGAAATAAAACAAGCATTATAAACCTGTTACTCATCCTTTTATTATTTTAGCATGTTAGAAGTGCTGATGATTGTAACATACAGTACAGTTATTTTGAACAAACTGCACGTTTTTAGAGGATGGTTCCATTTTTAAGGAGAATGGCAACAACTCTCTTCCCTTGTTTGACTTTAATATTGAAATACTGCATTGTGAGAGTATGTTATAAATTTTTTGCCAAACGACCAATCCATTTTTTTATGGCATTGTGACTAATCACTGCCAGTTTCCCAGTCAAAATGGAATGGACGTCTCTCGTTGTCCAATGAGTTAATTGACATTAGGATTGTCCTTGAACTGACAGTTGAACATTTCTTCCTTTCCAATATCATTCCCAACCAGTGTCATAAGCAATCATCTGAAAATAATTATTATGTACAGATTCTGTATATTTTTCATTATCCTTCTATGCCAAAAACTATGTTCAGTTACCTTTCACACAACGGAAAAAGCCATTACTTCCTGTACATACATAACTTTGTGTTAAATTGAACACACCCACATTTCACAAAGGCTAAGTCAAATTTGTAAGTCAAGTGAGACCATTTTATTATTCTTTCAATGTTCATATAATTTCAGCTAATATAGCAGCACAAAACAACCTCCTTCGACCCCAACTGGAAGTTCATGTCCGTAGTAAAGTAGCTAAAAGGATGAATCACACAGATTGATTGACTTTATTGTGGTCTTACCTTGTCACCTGGATGAGGTCTCATGACAGAAACGCGGTTGTAGCCTTTTCTCAAAAGGTCCCACAATGCATCCAGTTTGTTCTACACAAATAAAGAAGTTAAAATGCTGATCTTAATGATACAAATATTGCACTGCAATTAGAGCTGGGCAATTCTAAGGTCAAAGATTTTAAAAAAAATTTTTTTTTTTGGGATCGATCTCGTTCAACAGATGTGTCATATTTAATTGACCACATGCCGATTTTGAACAGTCCCGCTAACGTCCTGATAGTTTTCACATAGATTATTACACTCCCAGTGAAGTAAACTGTGAAGGTTAACATACCTAACAAGATAAATTACCGTATTTTCTGGACTACAAGCCGCTATTTTTTTCTCACGGTTTCTACCCTGCAGGTATTACAAGCGTCTTATTTGTGGATTTTTATTTTATTTTTTTACAAACGGACTTCATATTTTCTTGTTCAGTTTTTTTTTTTTAAATGGATAATTTGACATATTTTTTAAAAATGGCTTTCCAAATTTTGAAATTTTGATTTTGAGATTTTGAAGTGGGAGGGATGGCAGCGAATTAACAATTGTTCTACTCGTGATGAACTCATTCCAATTCACAGCAGAAGCTTGTTTTTCTTTTTATTTGTTTGTAGAATATCCTAGAATGATTTTTTTGACCAATGTATGGATAATCGTTGGATCGCCATATCATCAGATCATCGTTATCGTGAGCTTTGTACCTCAAATAGTATCGTGTCGTGAGGTACCTAGAGGTTCCCACTCCTACAGATACCCTTGTACAGAAACTAAGGCTACGTTCATACTACAGGTCTTAATGCACGAATCCGATTTTTTGTCATATCCGTTTTTTTGGCGTGCCCGTTCAGACTGCCTTTATCCATTGAGACCGTTCAAGTATTACGCATGCGCAATAATTCGCAGTCCGACACCCGCTAAGCAAGAAGACCCGCATGCGCAGAACCATCAAAACAAATGACAGACGTCATCCGTCATTCCAGGGATATCATATTTTGCTTTTCAAAAGGTGGACACAAATAACAGACATAAATAATCCCCGTTTAGGCAAATATTCAAAGTTTATATGGATCGATAGCATGCACGCACTGTCCGTGCACGTCACACACACATACGGGCAGTTTGTCCCGACTCTCGGCCGTGGAGGCAATGTTGAAATATTGCTCACTTGGAACAGAGAGAAAACTGAGCATTCTCAGGCTTATCCTCAACCCATTTTTATTTTTTATGACTGTTGTCAAGCTCAGCTCTTCCTCAAAAGCCGTGTTCATTGCAAGCTAGGCGCTAATAACGCACAGGTGCATCGCTATGGTAACGACTCTATCGCCATTTGATGACGTAATTGCTGCATGAAATCCGATTTGCGGGACTGGACAGTACAGACCGCCGCGACAGTCTGGAAAAATGTGGCCCAGATCGGATTTAGACCACATACGAAAGTGACCCAGATCGGATTTGAAATGGTCCCGTTCTATGCGACTTGTCACGTTCAGACCGTCAAGTTAATGCCTGACTCGAGTCGGAAAAACACGAAAAAATCGGATTCGTGCATTAAGACCTGTAGTATGAATGTAGCCTAAAAGTGAAACAAAACAGGAACATAAAAACCAAGATGTGATCCTTATTTTTGGTCAAATCACCCAGCCCTAAGTGCAATACCTTCTTCCAGAGAAGTAAAGGCCATTTCAAGGGCTACTGTACATTAGACATCTTCTCATGATAGTTTAAAACAAAGCGAAAGCACTGAGGCTAAAGAAAGGCAACACAGCTGTTTTTTCCTTGCAAAAATGCTAGTCGCGCAGCCTCGTTCCCTGGAGGTCAGTCTAACAGGAGCCTGGTTTCTATTAGCAACCTCTTGCTGGCTGGGAAGGAAGTGTTACTCCTTTAACCCAATCCTCGCTTAGCTGCGTGCAAGCAGCAATATTACTTGAATTTACTTTGTCTTTCACGAACAAGTACGTCTGTTGACTGATAATGTAGTTTTTACTTTTTTTGTATACTAGGGATTTTCCTGTCACATCATATCAGACTTGGACACATTTGTCATTTATCAGACTCATTCTGGTACCTGGATGGGAGAGTACCACTTGTGGGTTCCCAGGGGTTTTTGCATGCCATTGTTGAGAACGCGCATAGGGGACTGAACAAACTCCTGCTCAGGCATCTTCACTTTGGCATTTTTGGCCTTCTCCAGCTTTGCTCCTTCTTCAGTAGAGCCTTTTTCACCCCAGCGAACCTAACGGGAACCAGTTTGATTTACAGTGAATGGAATTCTATGGGATTTACTAATTTGTCGCTCTATTCTCACCTCCATCCTTTTGATTCCCCCAACACCCCGTCCTCCGTAGTAGGAAGCATCGACTGTAGGCCATTTCTTCTTTGGCGTGTCATCGTCCTCATCATCCTATATAAGATTTGTGACAGGAAGCACTTGGATGAGGGAGATTATATAAGACAGTTCACTGACTTCATGTAGGTAATTTATTCTCATAAGAATGTCTCTATTACTGTGGTTTCATTTAGCTGCAGCGTGGAACTACACAGCATCATACCTTAAAGCGGAAGTTCAGAATTTTTGACATTAGACTTAATCTTCGAGTTGACGGGGGTTTAATTAGTCGGTGGAGTTGATTTCAACAAATTCCGTCCAGTCTGTAAGTTATTTGTTCGTTTCAGGGCTCCAGAGTAGCTAAGCTAGCGCGAGTCAATGGTGCGTGCTTAGCATGCCAATTAAAATATAGATCAACAAACAGATCCAATATGAGTCAAATAAATACAAAATGCAGATCATTGATCATTCATCATTCATCAAAACACTCATGCGGCCAAAACAATGTCACACCAAACTGCCTTATTTCATTCTGCAGGACTATTTTTTTAGATGTATAATACGACCATAATAGAGAGGAGTGCTTTGGCCACTCGTGCTCACGATGCATTCAAGGAAAGTAGGAATTCGATCTTATCCCGCTCGGATGGTACCAGTTGCGACCTCAAAGCATTCCGGGCAAATTTAAACAGCAAACATGGCGGATTGTGACGAGTTGTTATTTGTTTTGGCCATTAAAAGACATTTTGACTTCGAGCAAACCTGCATTCTCGTAAGCGATTAAATAGTGGAGGCGTTCCAGTTATATTTTTTCAGATCGGAGGTTGGAAACTTTTCCTACCTTCCTCGAATGCTGCATCCATAGACTTCATAATATATTGACAGGACATGGGGCGCGGGGCTGATTAATAGGGGGCCTATTTCCGTCAAAGCTGACCGAGTGGAAACACAAAGAGCTTTATACGTTAAATTTCTCGTGAATAATTGCTTAAATCCCTGAATCCTTATTAGATATGGATGTAAAACAGTCTCGATTCCTGGTTAAAAGCAAAAAAAAAACAAACAAAAAAACAGGCAGTTAGCGTTGATTTTATGTAAATATGTTGAATGTGCTGCTAGTCTTTAAGCCACTGTGGCGCCGCCTTATCACCACAAAGAGCTTTTTACGTTGAAAATTCTTTTGTATAAATGCTTAAATCCCTGAATTCTCTATGGATATGAACGTAAAATAGTCTCGCTTCTTGGTTAAAAGCAAAAAAACGGGCAGTTAGCCTTTATTTTACGTAAATATTGCGAATTATGACGCCAATGCCGTAGCGGTTAATTTCTACAATTGATTTTTTTCACAACGTTTCAAAATGCGTGCATGGTACGAAAAATATAACAATTTCCTTGAATCCTTGAATAAATCACTCCTGAGACAATCCTTCCTGTTTGTATGCGGTATAGCTTGTGTACTTTTTCAACCTAAATTCGGCGTTGGATTGCTGCATGTGTTTGAGAATAACTGCGACCAATTTTGACCGACTGAAGCGGAGTGTGGGACGGCCCCCTATTTGAAGGCTTGGCGCAGTTTGGGGAATGTGTCCCGTCAATATTATGATGAAGTCTATGGCAGCATCAGTCTGCTGAGTTAACAGACAGCCGGCAACAGGGCAAAATGTGCATTTAGGGGCCGTGGAATCAGACAAAAGAAATGGGCAAAGCAAAGTTGCCACAAATTCCCTATGAAGAACGAGGAACAATATAAACTGGTTACTTGCTGCTGGCTACAACATAAAAAATTTGCGGTGAAAAAAATTTGATATCCCTCCGCTTGCTCCTCTGCAGAGCAGCTGGACTACATATGTTGCTGTTCATAGTGCAATTATTGACATGCAATGGTAAGTTTTAATAACTTTATCCTGAAAACATAGCCAGCACTATTAATTGCAAGGGTCATCGATGATTTTCATGTGTGCATATGTTGTTTTTTATTGGCATGCTAAGTCATCCCAATTGACTTGCGCTAGCTTAGCCACTCCGGAGCCCTGAAACTAACAAATAACTAACAAATCACACGGAATTTGTTGAAATCAACTCTATCTACTAATTAAACCCCCGCTAACGTGACGATTAAGCTGGATGTAAAAAATTCTAAACTTTCCCTTAAAGTTGTTTATTTTGATTACAGTATTTTTTCAGACTACCCTAATTTTCGGACTATAAGGCGCACCTGAGTATAAGCCGCCACCCACCAAATTTGACATTAAACAACATTTGTTCATAGATAAGCTGCACTGGACTATAAACTGCAGCTGTCCTTATTGTATTATGGGATATTTATAGAACAAGAGAACCGGTAACACTTTGACAGCGGCATCAAAGACTGTCATAAGACCAAATGAACCACAGTGAAGCTTTAAAACAATTGGCGGCAAAGCTTCATAAAGTTTCATTTGGCTATCACTGCTCCCTTGGACGAGACAGTCAACCACTGCTGCCACCTGCTGTAAACACTGTTGTCGTCCAACATGCCTCCTAGCATGCGTTGCAGCGATACAGATGTAAATAACAATTAAAAGTCATGTTCTGTGCTAATTATTTATTTAGTTACTGTTCCAGTTGTTTCATTAATAGCTAGTTATGGTATTGAGTCACACTTTATTTGACAGTGGCGCCATAAGACTGTCATTGGACCATCATAATTATAACATGACATTGTCATAAGTATTAATGAATGCTTATGGCAGATATCCTTTTGTGTCATCCGGCAAATTACCGTAATTTTCGGACTATAAGCCGCTACTTTTTTTCTTCATTTTGAATCCTGCGGCTTATAGTCCAGTGCGGCTTATTTGTTGATTTATTTGGGTTAATAGGCAACACTTTATTTGACAGTGGCGTCATAAGACTGCCATGAAACCATCATAATTATGACATAACATTATAATGGGCATTAATGAATGCTAATGACAGATGTCATTAAGTGTCATCCAGAAAATGATGTCAGTAACTCCATCTCCATTGTCCAGGTAGGATCTTTTACATCCATTCAAAAGTAAGATAATTTGCCGGATGACACAAAATGATGTCTGTCATAAGCATTCATTAATGCTCATGGCAGTGTCATGTCATTATTATGATGGTCTTATGACAGTCTTATGGCGCCACTGTCAAAGAAAGTGTTACCAAATTCCATTACTAGCAGTTAATGAAACAACTAGAACAGCAACTGAAGAAATAATTAGCACAGAACATGAATTTTGAATGTGATTCACATCTGTAGCGCTGCAATGCATGCTAGTAGGCATGTTGGACGACAACAGTGTTGACACCAGAGGTTGATTGTCTCCCCCAAGAGAACAGTGATTGTCAAATTAACCTTCTTGAAGCAATAAAGCTTTGCAGCCAATTGATTCAAAGATTCATGGTAGTTGATTTGGTCTTATGATAGACACTTATAATACAGTGAGGACAGCTGCGGCTTATAGTCCAGAGCGGCTTATCTATGAACAAATGCCGTTTTCGTGTCAAATTTGGTGAGTGGCGGCTTATAGTACGAAAATTATGGTATCTCACTTTGAATGGATTAATATGATCCAAGCCAGACGTAAATGGAGTTAGTGACATAATTTGCCTGATGACTCTTAATGACATTGGTCATAAGCATTCATTGATGTGCATGATAGTGTCATGTCATAATTATGACAGTCTTTGGAGGCAAACTTATCTGATAAGAGACCGAGAACAAACAAAGTAATTACAATGGAATGGAGAAAGGCTAAATAGGTATCTTTGAATTTAACATACTACTGGTTATTGACAATGCGACATAAATTGTAAAATGGTGCCCGATCAACTTTGTAAGAGCAGAGGTTTGGAAACATCTGTATACGGTAATTGTACAAGCGTTTCGAATGTTGTGTCTTTTAAATAGTTCTCTTGCACCCTTCTCGATTTTTACATCCATCCATTTATGTCTCTGTCTGGTGGATGACAGATCTCGGGAAATAACACAAGCCCAAAAGGAACATTTTATGATGTTTCATCCCTGTAATATAGTGTGTCTGGAATACTCTTTCATCTTGTCAAAAAGACAAAGCAATGACAAATATGTGTTTTTTTGGCTCAGAAGACCGTATCATTAGTGTAAACAAACGCAAAGGGATATTAGGGACTTAGTGGTCGGATTTACTTCCAAACAGAATGTTGACGGATTTCCTTAAGACTATAAATCAAAATCCCCCATAAAAATGGGTTGGGTTAGAAAATAGCAAAAGTCAGAAATTCAATGTTGGAGGGCGTTAACTTGCAATGCATTCAAGAGATAATTCAAAAGTTTCATTCCAGGAGAGAAGGAAATAAGAGTGCTTGCTCATTGGGGTTTAAGATGTCAGAATAAACTTAACACTGGCAGGGAGTCATTAGAGTCTGAAAGGGTGTTTTTCCTACCGAACTCTCCTCCACAGTAGGTGGCGGCGGCTCGTGGATGATCTGAGAAGGAATAAACACACAGAGAGACAAGACCATACCACATCAGATAAAGTCATGAAAGCATGTTTAAAACATTGTTGTCTCCACCCTTGGCTGAGGAAATGCGTCGTCCACTTAGATGAGCAATGCACTGACCTAGAAATCTGCATTCCACATTTTTGGGGAGACAAATGATCTTAAAAAATGCTGTGTTATGTTATATCAATTATTTATTTATTGAGCAATAACCTATCTCTAAAAATATTTCTAATTTCCTCATCTTATCATACTTGCAATGTTTGAGCTTGCTGCAATGTGCAACAGTTAACAATGATCAGACACTTTATGTACAGTCTAGTCTGCCTGGCAGAGGCTGCACGCTCTACTGTGTGCTTTTTTTTCTCTCATTTTTGCCATCACAGTTGAGCTGTCAGGTTGATTATAAACCACATAAAGACAGCAAATGAAATGCATTTGGCAAATTGGCCTGACCCTGATTTTTCTTATTTGTGATTTTCCTCCATCCTTCTCCAAATCCTGGAGTAAGAATGGCTCTCCATGGTAACGTTTTCCTAAACAGAAACGCATGGGCTCCAAGTGCCATGAAATGGACAAGAACAGAGGGAGGAAAGGGAGCCATGTTGAAAAAGTGGATATATTGGCCTTGTTGTTTCCAACAGTGGTAAAATTAGAAGTTTTGAATAAAAAACAAAAAAAAACAGTCTGAATTTGATTGCTGAAATAGACTGTGAGGAGATAATTTGTTGCAATAGTCTGATGCTGGCACTGATGTGGTGTTCAACGCCTATTACACTGTCCAGAGCATTTCGTTTATGGTAATTATCTACTACTTTGTGTCCCCATCAATTTTAACTTAACAAAACAAACATTTGTTTCGGTATTTACTGATGAAAAAAGTACAAAGGGCTACAATAGGGGAAAAAATGATAAGTAGAATTAGGAGATTAGGGCTCTAATTAGGGCTGCAGCTATCGAATATTTTAGTAATCGACTGAAAATTCAAGTCGGCTCGGATAAAACTTTTTTTTTTTTTTTTTTTTTTTTTAGATAAAGCGCTATTATAAATATACTAGGGCTGTCAAAATTATCGCGTTAACGGGCGGTAATTAATTTTTTAAATTAATCACGTTAAAATATTTGACGCAATTAACGCGCATGCCCCGCTCAGATTAAAATGACAGAAGTGTAATGTCCTCTTGTTACTTGTTTTTTGTTATTTGGCGCCCTCTGCTGGCGCTTGGGTCCAAATGATTTTATGGGTTTGGGGAGTGAGCTTGGTGTAATGACATCAACAATGGCGAGGCACTAGTTTATTTTTTTGATTGAAAATTTTACAAATTTTAATAAAACAATAACATTAAGAGGGGTTTTAAAATAAAATTTCTATAATTTGTACTAACATTTATCTTTTAAGAACTACAAGTTTTTCTGTCCATGGATCGCTTTAAGAGAATGTTCATAATGTTAATGCCATCTTGTTGATTTATTGTTCTAATAAACAAATACAGTACTTAGTACCGTATGTTGAATGTATATATCCGTCTTGTGTCTTATCTTTTCATTCCAACAATAATTTACAAAAAAATATGGCACATTTTATAGATGGTTTGAATTAGGATTAATTAATTTTTAAGCTGTAATTAACTCGATTAAAAATTTTAATCGTTTGACAGCCCTAAAATATACATGAGAAAACAAGACATTTCATCTAAAATTGAACTATTTTCAGTCAATCAATATCTTTATTTTCGATGTACGTTGTTGAAAACGGCCAACAATTGCATCTCAGATGTAATCTCGGATCATAGAAGCACCGCCTCGCATCAAAATCATCAGTCTTAGGTGCGCTATTTTAGGGAAGGGCAATTTTATTTTTGAAAATGATTTTTTCTTTGATTGAAAATAGGTTTTTTGACTGAAGCAACTTTTTCTGGGATTGAATGATTTACACAAAAATATCCTACTCATATTATGGTCCGAAAAAAAAGGATTGGTTCAATCAAAGAAAACAGTTCAAATGGAAAATTCTGAGTTTCAAATGTTTTATCGCATTCAAAAACTTTTTTTCCATGATTGATTTTTTTTTTTTTTTTTTCTTTTTTTTGATTGAAGTGATTTTTCTTTTAAATATTTTTTTGTTTGAAGCAACTTATTTTTTGATTAAATAATAAAGGCCCAAATGCAAAATAACATTACTTCAATCAAAAATGTTGTTTCAATCAAAAAAAAAACTTGACTTCAATCAAAAGAAAAAAATTCAAAGAAAAATAGTTTTCGAATGCATTTTTTTGAGTTTCAAATTTATCTTTGCATTTAAAAACATTTTTTTTTTGACTGAAGTGACTTTTTTATTGAAAATATATATTTTGATTGAAGCGACTTTTTTTTTTATTGAAGCAACTATTTTTGATTGAATGATAAAGAAACAAATCTACCCCCATAGAAACCTAGCCCTCTGCAGGGCTAACGTTACGTGAGCGAGTGACAGCGAGCAACATCATATTTATTAGCGTTGAGAATTTACTGCTTTAAAATGGCGGCTGTTTTTTAATGCCGCCCAGTCTGTCATTTCCCATCTAGTTCTACATATATATGATATCTATGAGACGCATTAGACGCTACTACCGTAGCATCATGCGGGCGTAGTTTTTAGCAACATTGGAGTAGTTTGTAGCGGCTGTCGGCTGCTGTAAGGTTTTTTTTTTTTTTTAATTGCTTCTTCCTCTACGCACGTGACGGCATGGCGTAGTCCCGCATCAAAAGTAGTCCGGCCAAAACGTGATGCTTAGAGCTGGCAAAATTAAACGATTCCTCGAGGTGAATAAAATTACTCGGACCAGTTTTTAAACTCGAGTTACTCGAGTCTCTCGAGTATTCGTTTCAGCTCTAGTTGTAATATTGTAAGAATAACAATATGATTTAAAGAGGACATAGTTGTATTGTTTAAAGGGATCCACGGATAGAATGACTCGTAGTTCTTAAATGATAAACATTATTGAGTAAAAATAATTTGATATTGAAACCCCTCTTGAGGTTTTCGTTGTTATACAATTTGTAAAATTAGTTTAACAAGTAATTCGCCATTGTTGTTGACGTCGCAGGGCAGTAACGTCACATGATTACGCAGCTGGGCTTCCAGAGTACGACTCTAGCGACATTAACATGTCATCTGTTCAACCCTTTCAATTTCAACCCAAGACGAACATTAACTCATTCACTCCCAGCCATTTTCAACGTAGCAACCCCCTTCGCTCCCGGCTGTTTTACTAGATTTTGACTGATTTTGCAAGGCCCCCAGAAAAGTCTGTTCTATTGCTATATAAATATGCAACTCGCCAAAAGAAAGATTAGACCCTCTTCTTTCAGCATGAAAAAAGTAAGTTTAAATCTTTTTTCCATTCTTTAGATATCAGCATTAGATTGATTAGTTTGAGCAATTTTCCAATTTCTGATGAAAAAACAGAAATTGAGCTTTTTGTAAAAGTGTACATTTGAAACATAACTTTGACTTTATGATAGCTATTTTTTGCTTTTGTGACATCCCAAACATCTGAACAATGTTTTCCTTCTACAAAATAACATAAACAACAATACAAATAGAGCTTTTGATAGCAAAGTAACAATTTATTTACACATAACTAAACTATTGAACTGAGAGATTAAGCTGTTGTGGCCGCGGCTGTATCGACAGGCGGGGTAAATTTTTCCCTCATCACAGCCTGTCCGTCTCATCAAGATTTTTTGAATCTTTCTTTTGTAGTGACCACTACCTCATAACAGAATTCAGCTAGGGAACTTGTGTGTCACATGTGCCTTGTGTTTACATCGTTCTCCACATTTTTCTCACGCTTCTTACTCCCTCCAACTTCCGTTTCCTGACTATTTCTCCTCATTCATTTCCTTTCATGGTCCGATATGAGTTCTTACCAAATGCGCTAATACCCTCCAGTGGCCAGTTTTTTTGCTTTAAAATGGATTTTAAGCGTTGTGCTTTGGAGCAAACTTGCATCAGAACCTAGTGATGTCTCTTGTGGAAAAAAAACATAAAAGACGTATAAATAAGTTTTTGGGTTAGGGTTAGTCGATATTTCGAAAAAACTGGTAGCAAAATTAAAATGAACAGGAAAGATGGGATGAAATGAGACGTGAGCTGGAAAAAATTGTTCTACCAAAATGTGCTACACCGGCTAAACGTCTACAAGAGGCGAATTTGACACCCAAAGTACCACCGTGTGCTTTCAGCTTGTTTTGTTTAAATGCATACAGACTTAACATATTAAAGATGCCTAAAGAAAACACTTAAACTTTGTAATATCAAATAAGGTTAGTTTAAATATGCTACGTGACTAATGTGGTCAACAGATCAACAATCTGCTTTAAAGCTACCACAAGAAAACACAATGCTTAAAAGTATGAGAGGGAAACACACGCAAAAAGTATTTTCAGGCAATGAAAAGGTAATAAAAGACGCAATAAAAACACAAATAGTAAGTACTCGCCGCTTTTAACCGATGAGCGCTTGTGTTGGACATCTTGCCGCATAGAAGGAATTGCAGTAACCCAGTAGTATTTGTTGAGTGACAGTGACAATTTACGTCATCACCCCGAGCGTCCATTGCGCGCTTAAAACATGGCGCCCTCCATAGGTCAAAAAAAACGTGTACTAAATATTATAGATTTTTAAATCAATGGCAATATTTTAGTTTTCTAATACCGTATTGGCCCGAATATAAGACGGTGTTTTTTGCATTGAAATAAGATTGAAAAAGAGGGGGCCGTTTTATATTCGCGGTCTAGACATTATACCCATTCACGACGCTAGATGACGCCAGATATCATTGAAGCGAAGTTCTGTTATGACAGATCTCAGCTATTATTAGCTATTAATGCAGTTATTGCAATTTTGTTGTTTTATCACAATAGATTGGTTTATTTACATTTCAAAAACCAGAAGCCATTCAGTTACGAATGTGATTGCACTTTAGTTTACATATTTTAATGTTCAGATATTAAGATTTGAATGAGGCAAAATAACATGCTTTTTCTCTCAAATATTTTCTCATAATCATTTGTTTCAGATGTACTGTAATTATTTTCTGTGTAAAGATTAATTTGGTGTTCAAAAAGTCTTTTTTTTTTTTCTCAAACTTGAGTCTTGAAAAAGAGGGGGTCGTCTTGTAATCAGGTCCGTCTTATATTCGGGCCAATACGGTAATATATTTTAGTAAGAGAACAATTGTGATTATTAGAACCTGTAAGTCTTTAAATCCGAGGTTCCCTATAACAAAAGAGGTTAATAAAGTAGTACATATTTTGAGTGTACTTGGTGCATGAGAACATATGCATCAGCCTTAGACCAGGAGCAAATGTCTCTAACAAAACGTCATTTCTGATCGATGATGGAACACACCCAATAAATTGGATGGTTTCAATCTGTCACGAGAAAGCAGACATACAGATGTTTGCTTGATCATATTGCACTGCTTACTCTGGTTACAGTGTTGACGTGCCAAAACGGTGACTATTTCATTGTTTGTGAGCTCATACTAATTCAGTTTGACAATATTTTTAACAGTTCTCCTTTTTACACACATTATTAATCTTGTAAAATTTTGACTCTTTCTTGTAAGAGTACAAATTAATTCTTGACACATTGCACGTTTGCCCTCATGAGATTTCAAATTTATTCTTGCAGTATTTTTTTTTCTTTTGCATGCGGTCCTGATGTACATTCATAAAGAAGATATTAATTAGGCTAGGTTCATACCACAGGTCTTAATGCACGAATCCTACTTTTTCGTGTATTTCCCACTGGAGTGAGGCATTAACTTGACGGTCTGAACGGGAAAAGTCCAACAAAATCCGACCTAGGTCACTTTTGTATGTGGTTAAAATCCGATCGGGGCCACATTTTTTTCCAGAATGTGGCTGTGGTCTGAACTGTCAAGTTCTCCAAATCGGAATTCATGCAGCAGTTACGTCAGCAAAGAGCGAGAGAGACAGGGCGCTATGTTTGCAATGGAGCTTTGCATTAGCGTTAGCGCTTAACTTGAACGCGTTTTTTTGGGGGGAAGAGGCAGGCTCGACAACAGTCATAAAATAATTAAATAAGCCTGATAATGCTCGGTTTTCTATGTGCTCCAAATGAGCAATAGTTCAAGATTGTTTACGCAAACTGTCTGTATGTGCGTGTGTCATGCATGCACAGTGCGTGCATGCTATCAATTCATATAAACTTTGAACATAAGACTAAACAGATATTATTTATGTCTGTTTTTGTTTTGGAAATCGCTTTTTGGAAATCAAAATATGATCACCCTTGAATGACGTTGAGCCAGCATGTCATTTGTTTTTGATGCTCCTGCGCATGCGGGTCAGTTTTCTCAGCGCATCTCGGACTGCGAATTAGTGCGCATGCGTGACGGTGATACTTGAACGGGCTCAATGGACAAAGACAGTCTGAACAGGCACACCAAAAAACAGATACAGTGGGAAGAAAAAGTATATGATACACTCACAATGGGAAAACCCATTGGCAGTGTATCAAATACTTGTTCTCCCCACTGTATGTCAAAAAATCGGAATAGAGCATTAAAGTGCCTATTACAGGAAAAAAACTTTTTTATTTAATATTTCACGCGGTATTTTATGCTCTTGAATGAAATGGACCGCATGGATGTGTTTGGAAGCGATCGATTTTTTTATTCAATTCTTTGAATCCCGCACCATGAAAATGAGTGACTTCCAGCTCCAGTCTGGGATTGAGGAAGAATGCAAATGTGATGTCACCCGGGTCACCATCTCACAACACAGCCATTGCTTTATAGCATGCAGATGGAGTGCGGATTCAGTTGATTTTGGAGATTAATTCGTTTATTTTTCAAATCACGCCAGCCCAATGTGCTGCAGGCTTTTGTTGCTGCACCAGGGAGAGTGGTGTGAGGCTTTTTGGATTTCCAAAAGATTCTTGTTCACTGTGATGGGCAAAAAAAGTCAGACGGAGGAACCACTGGACGGACAAGGTGGTCAGTAAGGTTCGTGTTTTATATTATGTCAAATACTGAGATCATGGCAAACGTTATAATAAGGAGGCGGCTTGCATTTTGTGGGTGATAATACTACTCCTGTTTTGTTTACATTTTCGGCGTTTCCCCTACTCTCTGGGCTGGCCGATCGGTGAAAACAATCAACCCCCCCCCGCTGTGTGTGACATGAGTTGGGGTAATTTTGTGTGATTTGTCATTTTCGGCGTTTCCTCTTCTCGCCCCGGCGATGAGCACTGCGTGCCTGCCGCAGAAAAGACTTGGAAACTCCGCTTAGTTAGCATGTCTGCTTACTGTCACGCCCCCTGCTTTGTTTACGCTCTTTCCTCAGTCTCCAAAGCCGGGACAGGGAAATGACTAGGGCTGCAGCTATCGAATATTTTCGTAATCGAGTAATCGACTGAAAATTCTATCTATTAGTCGAGTAATCAGATAAAAAAAAATATTTTTAGGTGAAGAGCAATTATAAATATACATGAGAAAACAAGACATTTCATCTAATCTTGAACCATTTTCAGTCAATCAATGTCTTTATTTTCGATGTCTATTGTTGAAAACAGCCAACAATTGCATCTCAGATGTAACTAGAATAAAAAGACTAATTCACTGCTTTCACTCAAAAAAACTTTAGATCTTATCAAAATATATATACTGCATATATATTGTATATACCCTAAAAATGCCGTTATGCTTGATAACACACATCACTTTTTAAAGTTTTTCCCACGTGTTTCAATTGAATTTCTATTTGTGTCAAGCCATTTTTAAGTTCTAGTTAAGTTTTAAGTTCGTCTAAACTGTAAGTCCTGATAGGATTTTGAGTTTTTGCAGTGTTCAAAATAAATGTATGATACAGGCTGTATTGGAGCACATTAGGGACCAGTGCTACTTGGTGTTTTATCCAGCAATGACTACTGACCTAAAATTGATAGTTAGCATAATTGAGTTTTTATTTTACACCCTCATCACTCCACAACGCTATGTTATGTTAAAGCCTGTATGTAAGACACGTTAAGTGGTCATAATTAATAGAAACCTAGCCCTCCGCAGGGCTAACGTTACTTGAGCTAGTGACAGTAACATTAATCTTATTTATTAGCGCTCAGCACTCTTGATTAACGCTTAGCGCTCTACTGCTTTAAGATGGCGGCTGTTTACTAACGCTGCCCAGACGCGGCCGAGTCTGTCATTAAGCATCTAGTTCAACATACATGTGATCTCTATGAGACTCATCAAACGCTACCTGCTACCAACGTAGCATCGTGCGGGCTAGTATTTAGCAACGTCGGCGTCGTTTGTAGCGGCTGTCGGCTGCAGTAAGTTTTTTTTTTTTTGCTTCTTCCTCTACGCACGTGACATCAGCGCGTTGTCCCGCATTAAAAGTAGTCCGAGCAAAACGTGTTGCTTACAGCTGTCAAAATAAACGATTACTCGAGGTGAATAAAATTACTCGGATCAGTTTTTAAACTCGACTTACTCGAGTTGCTCGAGTATTCGTTTCAGCTCTAGAAATGACAAAAGCCTGACTACCTCTGGTGGTATAAAATACTCTTCGTGAGGTGCAAGAAGTCGAGAGTTTTGACCATTATGCAGTAATTTTGCCCTGTCCTGAACTGAATAAATGCATTTTTAATAGTTCATATTCCATTTAGCACAAGACTGTTATTTGTCATAACCATACCATTTATATAGTAATTAGGGAAAAACATAAATGTAAAAGAAGATAAAAAGTATACCCTGTAAAAAATATTGGACCCGAGAGATTGAAACAATGACGTTTTGGTGCTCTCTGTTGCAATTTTCCTGAATCTGAATCGTCCCCCTAAATGGGCCGGATTCTAAATTAGCTGAAATCATGACCATGCCGACGTCATCCTCCAGCTGGGGACGCTAGAGCGTTATAATGAAAGGCAGGGCTAAACGGCAGATTGAAAGATTAAAATTTCTCGTCATCTGGGCTTTGCCAGATTTTTGCATATAGTCGAATGGTCTCAAAATATGATTATAATTCACATAATAATGCTTTTTTCAGATATTTTTTTAATGCTATCACAGGCACTTTAAGACCTGTGGTATGAACCTAGCCTTATTTACACTCACTGCTTAATTTATCAAGTATACCTGCCCAGTCGCATCATTTTGATACGTTGTTTTGATTTTCATCAGTTGTGCAGTGGTAACTACTGTATTGTCGTGAACAGTCAGTGTATTAAGACATACACTTTTAAATGTAGACCTTTAAAATGATTTAATACTCATCTATGATTCAACGCTAAACTTTTAACTATGAAAATTGATGTTGAGTTAACAAGATGCCATAGAGTTTCAGTAATTTGTTTTAATTTCCTGTATCAAAAGAACTGACAAATGTGTATGAGTGGTTGGACTCACAACAGTGCAGCAGAGGGGCCAGAACCACCACAGGAACGCCAAGATGAGGAGCAGCATGAGGATGAGCAGAGTGAAGGCCAAAATAGTTCCACCAGACTGTGACATATAAACACAATATATAGGAATATACTGTTAAAAGACAAAAGAACTTTAATTTCTTGTTCTTTCATTAAATCAAGTTGTTCTTGACCATGTAATTTCTTTGTCATGAGTGGAGGAAATAAACACTGTCAACCACTGAATGGCATTGTTACTGGAATTATGTTACCACATATAGAAAAACATCTTTGGTGGCAGCAATGCTGTCTTTGTAAAAAAATTGGAGGCAATTTACTCAATCACGCACATGGTTGACTTAGGAGTATCAGATGTTACTCAGTTCAGGTCGTAGAATACATCTAGGTATGTGCCAATAAGTGTTTCGAAAGTCTACCAAGGTTTAAAAAAGGCAAGGTATCAAATCTTCAGAATCTTGTCATACAGGTAATGAGCTATATTTATGGAGACTGCACTCTGCGGCCTGCAATACAATTGGCTACTTGCAAACTAGACTTAACAAGAGTGGCGCCGATTCCTTTAAAGTAAATGAGCAGAGCCACAGCAGCAGATGGGGAGGGTGGAGGGGGGGCGGATCTTAACTATAGACAAGCAACTTTAATTATGAAAAATTATTGTTTCAAAAGAGAATTTTAGTTTTTTTAATGGCATTTTCTGATAAATAATAGCTTTTCAATAAACATGCCATGATATTGTGATATTTTTGCCCAAGGTTATCGTAACATCAGTGTTGTTTTCGTCAACGATAACGAAAATATTTCGTCAGCGGACACTTTTTTCATGACGATCACGATACGATAACGAGTTAAAATCCTGTTTTGGGAGACTAAAACATAACAAACCTAATGCCAGTTTTCATCTGACGAGAACGAGCCAAAATTGCGCGAGTTTCCTTCTCATGATCATAATGTGTGACATTTTATGTGCCTTTAGCCTGCATCGTAGCAGTGTCTGGTTGTGTCACTGATGTGACGTGCTTCCCCCCATCCCCCACTCACCAGTGCAGTGTCCTCTCAACATTCCAAGCACACACCGTAAGATTTGTTGTCTTGGTTAGAGAGAATATGCAATATCACTTTAACCTTTAAAGGTTTGTGCTAATCATCACACACTAAATGTAACTTGTAGCGTTAGCATTAGGCTAATGCTAACGGCAAGCGTCCTCTTAATCTCTCGGACAACCTTTTTTACATGCAGTTTGTGGCGTCCAGGTGGGTATAATTGATTTAAAATAATGTACTTTTTAAAAAAATTTTTTTTTATAGATGGAAACATTTTTAGTCAACGTCGACTAAAACCAAATGAAATTAGTCTTGCGTTTTCTTCAACAAAGACTAGATGAAGACAAAAAACATTTTGAGATGACTAGAATATGACTAAGACTAATACTGTAAGTATTATCGTCCAAAAGACTAAGACGAAAATTAAAAGGGCTGTCAAAAACAACACTGCGTAACATAAAAAAATGCTTAATTATATAATGTTCAGTAGTTCAATATTAGAGAATAGTATAAAAGACTGGTAGAACAATGCTTTGTTCTTATAAAGATTATATGGATTGTGTGGAAAAAATTTACATATATTTACGTATAATCATACCATATTTGTTCCTTTCTGTTCTACTAGTGTGTTTAAGCGTATTTACAAAGTGTCTGCTCTCTTTTGAATTCTCCTCCTCAAAGCCGTGATAAGATGACATAGGAATTTATTGTTTACCACTGAGAAGCATCCACTGACTGTTGTTGCAGTAAATTATTAGTTATTATGATCTAGTGCTGCAACGATTAATCGATTAACTTGAGTAATTCGATTAGAAAAAAACTTCGAATCAAATTTTGCTGCTTCAGGTGTCCGTTTAATTAGAGTGGTGTTAAAATGGTTTGTTTTGAAAGTGTTTGCATTTAGTTTTATTGATTTGGGTGCATACACTGCCCTCAAGTGGCAACAGTGAGTATGACATAACTCATTTAACATGGCTTAATCTAGCCACTCCCTGTTTAGACCAACATTGGATCAGTTTTTGTTTGAGCTAATGTTTTTTTAATGCATTCATAATTTAGTTTATAGGTATATTTAGCCGTTTTTGTAGGAATAGGTGTTTGAACGATTTGTTAAACGCAGTGTAAAACAACACTCACATTTTATAGCATTTAAACTAGCAGACTTTTGCTATGCAAGTTAGCCAATTGTTCTTTTATTGTACTTACAATATTTTTCGGACTATAAGTTGCAGTTTTTTTCATAGTTTGGCTGGGGGTGCGATTTATACTCTGGAGCGACTTATGTGTGAAATTAGTAACACATTATTATATCATTTCACATGTTATTTTTGGTGTTTTGGAGTGACACTGATGGTTTGGTAAACTTGTTAGCATGTTCTTTATGCTATAGTTATCTGAATAACTCTTAATAGCTATGTTACGTTAACATACCGTTCGCATTTCGTTGTTTATGCGTCATATAACATTATCATACACCTATTGAGCATGTTGCTCTCTATTATTTTTATTTTATTTTATATTGCCTTTCAAGATGACATACAAAAATGCGATTTATACTCCGGTGCAGCTTATATGATTGTTTTTTTCCTCTTCATTGCGCATTTTTGGGCTGGTGCGACTTATACTCAGGTACGACTTATAGTCCGAAAAATACGGTAGATCATAATTTTTTTTTGTATGCCTTTTGAAGTTAATTTCAGGTATTTTTAATTAATTTTTAAATGAAAATGCAATTCTGAATAGCTTGAAGGACTCTCGGGGAATGTTATTTTGTATTCGCATTTAGCGCTCTTTTGATAGTACAATCTTAGCAAGCCTTTGTTTTACATCTCAGAAAATTTGTTCTGCAACGCATTAAATGTTCCTAATTTTCCTAGTTTTTTATGGAAATATGTGTTTGAACGATTTGTTACGAGCATTGTAAAACAACGCTAGCATTTTATAGCATTTTAGCTAGCGGACTTTTGCTATCCAAGCTAGCCAATTGTTCTTTTGTTGTACTTAGATCCTCATTTATTTTTTGTATGCCGTTTGAAGCTAAACTCGGGTATTTTAATTTATTTTTAAATGAAAGTGCAATTCTGAATAGCTTGAAGAAACTCTCGGGAATTTTATTTTCTATTCGCATTTAGTGCTCTTTTGATAGTACAATCTTAGCAAGCCTTTGTTTTACATCTCATAAAATTCATTCTGCAACGCATGAAATGTTCCGAATTTTCCTAGTTTTTTATGGGAATATGTGTTTGAACGATTTGTTGAGAGCATTGTAAAACAACGCTAGCATTTTATAACATTTAAGCTAGCTGACGTTTGCTATGCAAGTTAGCCAATTGTTCTTTTGTTTATTTATTTATTTTTTTGTATGCCGTTTGAAGCTAAGCTCGGGTATTTTAATTTATTTCTTAAATGAAAGAAAATTCTTTATTGGTATGTTAGACGGTACAAACCATTCTGATAAGTTTTTTTCGTAGTTTTGGTTTTACAATTTGTATTTAGAATGAATCTACCGAATAAGAATACTGCATTTTGAGTCATGTTGTACTCACGCAGCTCACAGTTGTAATGGTGACTGAACTGGAGATGAAACTGAGACCTTCATTCATACTGACATAAAGATTTGCTGCCCTGGAAAAGAAATAGAAAAATGACTCAACCGTCATGTCGGTGGCACTGTAGAAAATCAAGTGGTGATTATCTTACATTCCCTCATCCTGGAGCACAGGTGCCTGGCAGAGAAGATAGGTATCCTCCACTATCAAAGGTTTCACCACTAAAAACAATGATTGAAGTAGGTCAGGAAAAAAACAGTACATGAGCCAAATCTTCCAGTCTTTTCATGTTCTATCCTTTCATTGAAAACAACGTCAGAAGGCTTAAAATAACGCAATGTTTTCTGATTATCTGAAATTGATTTGTTGTTCCCAACTTGTTACTTAAGCGAATAAATGTTGGGCAATATGGGAAGGGATTTCAAAAACATTTCCACAGAAAGAAGTGAGTTGCTCCTCAAATTTCTGAGAAGAGTGTTCCCTCAAAAGCAAAACAAGTGTTTTCGATTGAAGGGGAGTAAAGCCTCTCATAGAAACACCTCAGTTTTTGTTTTCCAGGCAAATCTAGGTCTTGTCCATTTCCAGCTGGCTTTTAGCAAAGCAGCTCCAACAAGCACCATGACCAGGCCGATGTGTTTATCCTGGCAGGGGGAGAGCATACCCCAGAACTGAGGAAATCAACACGAGAGTCACATGGGTCATGAGTGATCCGCTCTCAAAAATCCAAGCAGGATAGAAGGATAAGGGAATAATGTTGCCTGAAACAACTTAGCCTCAATAGAAACTGAAACAGATCATATATAATCTTGCTAAAAGTTACCTACAGTGGGGCAAATAAGTATTTAGTCAACCACCAATTGTACAAGTTCTCTTACTTGAAAAGATTAGCGAGGCCTGTAATTGTCAACATGGGTAAACCTCAACCATGAGAGACAGAATGTGGAAGAAAAAAAACAACAGAAAATCACATTGTTTGATTTTTAAATAATTTATTTCCAAATTAGAGTGGAAAATAAGTATTTGGTCACCTACAAACAAGCAAGATTTCTGACTGTCAAAGAGGTCTAACTTCTCCTAACGAGGTCTAACGAGGCTCCACTCGTTACCTGTATTAATGGCACCCGTTTTAATCATTATCGGTGTAAAAGTCACCTGTCCACGAGCTCAGTCAGTCACACTCCAAACTCCACTATGGCCAAGACCAAAGAGCTGTCGAAGGACACCAGAGACAAAATTGTAGACCTGCGCACGGCTGGGAAGACTGAATCTGCAATAGGTAAAACGCCTGGTGTAAAGAAATCAAATATGGGACTAATTATTAGAAAATGGAAGACATACAAGACAACTGATAATCTCCCTTGATCTGGGGCTCCATGCAAGATCTCACCCCGTGGTGTCAAAATGATAACAAGAACGGTGAGCAAAAATCCCAGAACCACACGGGGGGACCTAGTGAATGACCTACAGAGAGCTGGGCCCACAGTAACAAAGGCTACTATCAGTAACACAATGCGCCGCCAGGGACTCAAATCCTGCACTGCCAGATGTGTCCCCCTGCTGAAGAAAGTACACGTCCAGGCCCGTCTACGGTTCGCTAGAGAGCATTTGGGTGATCCAGAAGAGGACTGGGAGAATGTGTTATGGTCAGATGAAACCAAAATAGAACTTTTTGGTAGGAACACAGGTTTGCGTGTTTGGAGGAGAAAGAATCCTGAATTGCATCTGAAGAACACCATACCCACTTTGAAGCATGGAGGTGGAAACATCATGCTTTGGGGCTGTTTTTCTGCAAAGGGACCAGGGCGACTGATCTGTGTAAAGGAAAGAATGAATGGGGCCATGTATCGATAGATTTCTGAGTGAAAATCTCCTTCCATCAGCAAGGGCATTGAAGATGAGACGTAGCTGGGTCTTTCAGCATGACAATGATCCCAAACACACAAGCAGGGCAACAAAGGAGTGGCTTCGTAAGAAGCGTTTCAAGGTCCTGGAGTGGCCTAGCCAGTCTCAAAATCTCAACCCCATAGAAAATCTGTGGAGGGAGTTGAAAGTCCGTGTTGCCCACTGACAGCCCCAAAACATCACTGCTCTAGAGGAGATCTGCATGGAGGAATGGGCCAAAATACCAGCAACAGCGTGTGAAAAGTTTGTAAAGAGTTATATAAAACGTTTGGCCTCCATTATTGCCAACAATGAGTACATAACAAAGTATTGAGATGAACTTTTGGTATTGACCAAATACTTATTTTCCACCATGATTTGCAAATAAATTCTTTAAAAATCAAACAATGTGACTTTCTGAGTTTTTTTCCCCCACGTTATGTCTCTCATGGTTGAGGTTTACCCATGTTGACAATTAAAGGCCTCGCTAATATTTTCAAGTGGGAGAACTTGCACAATTAGTGGTCGTTGCCCCACTGTATCTCTACTGTGCTTTTTCTTCCATTAAACAGTGTTAAATTGGACTTAGAGGCATTTCCAGTGAAGAGCACACAGGATTTAATTCCCCCTTCACTCTTTATTTACCTTTGATGAGGCCTGTTCATCTTTGATTAAAAACAATTAGAGCAACTTGTCTGTTGTTGTAGCAATTTGGAAATAACCAAATATAACTACAATGTCACTCAATGGCGCACAGACCTCCACCAAGGCTGAGCCAATGACTAAGAAAAAAAATGTAATTTCGAAAATTGCTCTATTAACCAATCAATCATGGGGTTGGTTTAGACTCCCGTAATCTTAATTCCTCTTCTTCGGAATACATTCCATTTATAAATTTTCTATATTTTCCAGATGATGTAGCCAATGTCAACACAACAGACCATAGCCTTTCCCCAGATTGGCTGATTCAGCAGACGCGTTTGATCTTTTGTTGTAATTACACCTACACCTCCTGCAGAGCTGTGGTTTGCACAGTCGGAAGTGTTTCCACAACTTTTCAATTAAACCGCCAGCAAAGACTGAGGGGAAACTGTTTGTTAGCCTTAAAGGCCTTTCACACACTTTGTCTCATGTGTGGCATTGGTTGACATCTACTTTACGGGCTGTAACAACACAAAAATGTTTAAACTGAAATGCTGAAGCAATAGCTTTGATCATACAGGATTCTGACTGTGCACCAGCCTTTTAATTAAACATCAAGAGCTTCTAATAAGACCCATCCAAAAGGTAAAACAAATTCTAACTTTACAAGATATTTATGCTCACTTTTGGTAGTATGCAGTGATCCCTCGTTTTTCGCGGTTGATCGGGACCAGAACCCGCCGCGATAAGTGAAAAACCGGGAAGTAAATAAAGACCTATATCTTCTGATTTAGCATTGGAAAGAGATACATATAAGTAGGGATGGGCAGATCGATACCAAAATATCGATATTTCGATCCAGCGCATTAAGTTTTAGGTATCGATCCCCAAGCACAAGTATCGATATTTGGAATTAATATATTTTCTTTGCACACAAATATACCCCAAAAATAGACAAACTACAGTACTTTTATTTTGTTAAAGGTCTGTTTCAATTATTTTAAAAATTATTTGAAAATTGTGTTAGTAAAATAAAATTCAAAAACGGCAAGTGACTATTGTTTATTGGATTTGCTTTTAATGATCTACTATCAGAGGCCGGTAACACGCTACTATTAATTCGTTCTTTAATTAGATAAAAAATATTTAACTTAGGTAGATTAAAATTTATATATACATAATATATAATATGAACTTCCGGTATCAATATCGGATCGGGATCGCAATATTTGGCCTTGGTATTACTTGGTATCGGATCGAATCCAAAATCACTGGTATCGCCCATCCCTACATATAAGACATGTTTTTTCACTTTTTTTCCCCAAAGTATAATCACCTCAAAAATACTTAAGTAACTATATATTTTAATGAATGTTTTTTAAACACTTCAAATGTAACAATCATAAATTTTAAACATGTTACTGTCCCACCAAATTATTTTTAAACAAGAATAAATTTTTAAAATCCTTGTCTGTATTAAATGCTTCATTGAGTGAGTTCACTCAAATCCGCTCAAGCTGTTCAACTACACACAATGAGTTGCCACAGCAACTGCTTAACAAGTTAAACGATGATTGACGCATGCGGTGCTTTGAAGCTTCGGCTTCCAGGCATCTGTGGCAAGATCAAACATTAAACACCTGTCAATCATCGTTAATTTTAATAAGCAACTCCAGCGCACTGCCTGACCAACAAAGAGCAGAGAGAGAGAGAGAGAGAGGGAGGGAGAGTGAGACTACGCGAACGGCTCAGGACAGCTCATCTGTATTTTTATTTTTTATTTTATTTTTTTAATTTACGATGGACTGAGGGCACGAAATTTGAAGCACGAAGTAGCGAGGGATCACTGTATACAGTACCACAAGTGTAAATCATCATTTTCATGATGATGTGATATTGAGTTTTTGGACAGGGATACACAGACGACAACGATCCATCCTTTTAAAAGTGGGTCGCTAAGACACCCAGTATTGTGTACCGAAGTCTACTTGTTATTGTTTTACTATTTTTTTGTTTGTTTTTAATCAAATGCTGTATTGTAATGTTGTGTTTTGGACGTTGAGTCTGTTAATAAAATCTATCTATCTATCTCTCTATATAATATTAGCAAATATTACATGGGCTACTACAATTTTATTTTGATTCAATTTAATACGAAATTATGTATATATTTAACACAAGAAGTTGGATTTCATTTGTCTAAACTTTTTTCTCCGAGGGCTGCTTTAAAAAAAATTAAAGGACGCGAGAGTTAACTTGAAGTTCTTCCATTTTCATTTCTTAACCAGAGGATCGGAATTGAGTAAAAAATATATTAGGTCTTTTAAAACGTTAAAGTATTAACTCGTTTCTTGTCATTGATGGCAATATCCATGTATATATTTGCATTACTTAAACAAACTTGACCAAAAAATGTTTAGCGGCGGCAAAAATACGTTACTTTTTTTTTTGTTACATAAATTCATTTATGTAAGAGAAAATACTGAAATTCTACAGTTTCCTATATTGATTTTAACATGTCAGGTTTTGACTCCTAGCTAATGGAGAGGCACTGTTCAGGTGACTAGCTCTATCCAGTGTCAAAGCTGAGAAAGACAACAGAACATAGGCTGAATTTTGGCTTCTTGTGTGGGCCAAATTCAATGATATTAATACATCAGTCATTCTTTGCTGCAGGCCAATAAAAATTGCAAAGCCCATAGTTGTCCCGCAGGCCATAGATTGGACACCACTGATCGAAAGGAACAAATGCACAGCACATCCAAAAGATGACAAGATTTATTCATATGTTTTGTTTTCTTTGCCAGTGAATTTGGCACCAGGCACATCATTTTCGGAGAGAATTGGTAAGTTTAACTCTGTAAAAATCTCCTACGTACACGATTTCCATTCATTTCCTATTAGGGACAAACGGTGGCTTGTCCTTACTTAGCAACAGTAGCTAATGTCATGAATATTAATGAGCGGAAGTGACGTGTTGCTTGCGGTACGCCATTGGACTATTTCTTCACTAAAATACGCAACAACTGTGTCTTGCCTCATTTGCAAAGAGACAGTTGCTGTTTTTAAAAAGATTTCAATGTGAGGCGATAATACCAAACAAGACACGCTGACATGCACGACAAGATTACAGGGAAGATACGCAGTGAGAAATTGAAGCAACTTGAAGCTAGTTTAATTTCACAGCAGTAGTATTTCACAAGAGCCCGAGAGTCGAAAGAGAACGCCACAAAGGCTAGTTGGGAGATTGTTGAAATTATTCATTAAAAAAAAATAATAAAGCAAATGTGACACACTGAATGGCTAGCTAAATTTCGCTTAAATATATTGTTCTACGTAAAGGACGTCAGCCAAGGTCGGCCCCCCCACATTTTTACCACGCCAAATCTGGCCCCCTTTGCAAAAAGTTTGGACACCCGTGGAAAGAAAACATCCTTCATGTGTCGTAATGTCTAGAGTCGTTTCTACAAGTTCCAAAAAAGCAATGCGTGATCGGCATGTTCGTTTTTGAAAGATTACCGGAGAAAAGTAGCACTTTTTACGTTGGGTCTATGCGAGGGCGGGTCTATAATGTCCCACTTCGGCTTTACTTCCGCTTTACGATGCGATGTCACGGTCTAAAAATAGCCTGCACACGGTACGCCATTTCCATCTATCCTTTAAGCGTCGGCCGTTAAGCGTCTACTTTCTTTTTTTTTTGTGTTAATTGTCGCCATTATAAAAAATGGACGTAATGGGTCACACAGAGTAATGTTGCTTAGCCCTTAAATACTTGCAACATGAAGCAATTATCAGAGAATCCCAAAATTTGAAAAATAAGGTCCAAATGAAACCTTTTTTTCCAAATTTGTAAAACAAAATGTCAAAATGAATATGTGTAATAAGCGCTCTAATATCTATAACCCATGCTAAATCATGTTTTTTTCTCATGGAACCTGCAGATGCATATGTTGACTTGCATCCATCTTTTTTTTTTTTCCAAAAAGAAATGTCAAAATTCTAAATTAATCTGAAAATCATGACATTTTAGGTGCATCAAATGTGATACATTTGGTGATAAAGGGTTAAAGTGCTGCTGCCTTTTAGTGGGTAAATGAGGAGCAGCATTTAGTGTGTAAGCTACTTCATATGCTGGTTGCAGTACTGCTGACCAATTTATTAAGTCTGTGTGCGGGCCAGACGTTATTGATTTTATGATAGAGGCTGGGGGCCAGATGAAATTTGACCAGCATTTAGCCCCCAGGCCGGACTTTGAACATGTCTGGCGTAGACCCTACACCGTTGCTCCGTAGTCACTGGAACGCAGAAGAATAAATCAGCCTTTAGAGTAATTTTGTTTGTATTGAAGCAGTTAACTGCACCACTAACTACTGAGGAGTATTTTAAATATTCCCTTTTAAACACTTTCGATATATCAGTGGCCACAATTTCATGCTGTTTCACTCACTTTTAGTAAGTGTGTCGTTAATGCGAAAGCTGCATAGGACCTTATCAACATTGCGGGCATGGAGGAATCCATTTCCTCTCACTACAACCTGGAATGACTCTGGTGGAGGAGAAAAGAAAAACAATGTCACTTCAACAATCGGTTATACTCCATTTATTCCTGTTAAGCGCCAAGTTCATGATGCTCAGCGTGAAGGGAAACCCTGCTTCCTCACCTCCTGCACAGATACTGGAGGGTTCAGCTGCCAGAATCTCAATGCAAGACTTTTTCAGGATCTAAGGAAATAAGGATCGGGGGAATAACATCAATACGAAAGCCTTATAACGGGAATAACTTGGCTTTCTCCCTAATATTTTTGCTGTGTCAGTGTTTTCGTAATGCTAATCGGTTGCTTTCAGGGCAAATTTCAAAATCGACTTGCGATACTGATCTAATTCTTGACATGATGCTGCTACTTCAACTGTTTTTAACCGCCTCTGGTGTCCACAAGAACAAGCGTGCTCCTTTAAATTCAAATGAGATGATAATGCACTGCAGATTCCAACCCCAACCTATCAAAAGACAACCTTGTTGTCACGACACACTGTTTTTAATTTCCTGACAACAGTGAGGTCACAAGACATCCAGTAAGCTTTTTGATGCTATTTGGGCCAAACATGGTCCTTATCAAAAACAGCATAGTCAAAGTCCCAGCAACTTTTTTCCTGTAATTTTGTCACAGGCAGACTTTCAAGGGTAGAGGAGCTTTAAGGATTCCAGTTCTTTAAGTCTTGCAGACTCTCTGATGAGTCTAATTCTGAGGTCATAGGGTGCAGGTATTGTATTTCAAGGGTATTTCCTGTGGACTCGACAATTTCATAACGTCACTTCTTTGCACACAGGTGTTGTTTGTGTGGACAAGAGTGACATACTCACAGAATCAATGACCCCTTGTAAAGCCTCAAATCCATCGTTGACAGGGAACACGTGGTCCTTACTGTCAGCAATCTTCGCCAGCTAAACGTGAGTAATGAAAAACACAAGTCAAATATTTTAAACCTTAGTGAAAATCTACTTCTCAGTCATTGTCCAGATGGTTACATTTTAACCTACATTTGTTAGCTAAATAAATGGCGTTGTAATGGTTTGTTTTGAAAGTGTTGGCCTTTAGTTTTTTGATTTGGGTGGATACACAGTCCTCTACTGGCAACAGTGAATATGATATAACTAGTTTCACATGGCTGAATCCAGCTGCTACCTGTTAAGACCAATGTGAGATAAGTTTTTGTTTGAGCTAATGTTTTTTTAATGCATTCGAAATTTAGTTTATAGGTATATTTACCCTTCTTTGGGGGGAATATGTGTTTGAACTAGGCATGTGCCAATTACTGGTTTCAAGGTATACAGTGGTATGAAATACTAATACCGTCCCGAAGGTATTAGCTATTTTTTATTTCCCAAAAATGCATGGAGAAATCACTCGCTTGCAGCTGTAAGGCTCAACCCTCCTCCCACAAGATGTTGCTCAGTGTCAGTAAGTCAGCTGTGTGATGGCTGGAAGTGGTGAAAATCCTGAACTTTTTACCCCCATCAAAGAAAACGAAATCGCTGGTATGGGAATACTTCGGCTACAGAAAAGTTACAGACGGCCTTAAAGGGCCAACTGACATGTAAAACATGTTTGAAGAGGGTGGCTGCTGAGGAGGCAATACCTCCAATTTGAGTTTACATTTATTCAAAATTAAAGGTTAGTAAACACTGTCATGAACATTTCCCGCCAGTTAAGAGAGTTAACTCCAGCGTGTTTAGTGTGTCTAGCAGTGGTAAAACATGTGGTAGTTTTTTTTTTCTTTCTGGCAACTGTCTGTGTTGAGTGTGTGTATAATGTAAACATGATACGAGTCATACACACATGCTTTTTATGGAAAATGATTCATTTATTTTTGTTCTTATGGTAATCATGTTGAGCTGTGGCTGTGGGTTTAGGCTCACCTAAAAGACTGCATTTATTTTATTTTTATTTAGAATATCTTGTTTTGTTTGTTTGGTTTTTTAAATTAATTTTAATTTAACATTACACTTATTTGGTCATGTTTTGAAAAATAAAAATTCTGTTCAATGGAAAATTGTTTGATTTTTTTTTTCTTCTTCTTCTTCTTCTAAACCCAGATATCACAAAGTAACACATTTTAGAGCTGTAACTGCAATTCCGTGATACTGTAAAACCATGATATTTTGGCTGAAGGTTATCAAACCGTCGGAATATAATACCAGCACATGCCTAGTTTGAACCATTTGAGCAATGTGAAAAAAAAAAGGTAGCAATTTAGCTTGCGGACTTTTGCTATGTACGTTAGCCAATTGTTCTTTTGTTGTACTTACTGTAGATCATCATTTTATTATTATTTTTTATACCGTTTAAGGCTCAACTCAGGTATTTTAAGTTTTTTATGTTCCTTATCCAAATACTCGATTATTCGAACTAACTAGTTCATCGATTAACCGACTATTAAAATAATCGATAGCTGCAGCCCTCGTTATATATAAATACACTTTATTCTTATCCTTGCAAAGTTCTTTTTGAGTAAGTTCTTATTGTGTGTTTGACTTGCACTTCATAGCAGCCCTTATGCCGGGTAGTGTTTTTTAATTGTATTCTTTTTTTCCATTGTTATTTTTGGTCAACGTTGGCATTAGTGGGGTCAGCAATAAAAAGTGCCCCCCCCCCCCAGTAGATAATGTAGTCTACCTCAAGTGACCTCTCCATCATTTTAAAATGTTGAATTGTAAAATATGTCAAATAAATGTGAAATGTTTTTCATTCTTTAGATATAGTATAGACTAAAAATGGATGTAAAAAAACACCTGAGTCTCATTGAAGTCCTTTACCCCAACACAGTAAACGGTGGCCCCCAGGGTCCGAGAGCGATTGGCCTGTCAGGTATGCAAAGATTGACAACGCAAATAAGACAACATTCCTTGCTGCACCTGGATTCAGTTACATCTAAGGGTTTCACAACAATTTTACAAAACGCATCTACACGGTCGTGTATTTTCAGCTAAATGTTCATAAGGCATGAAACAACTCTCTGACCTCTCTCTCAGCATAGTAGAAGCGATCTTCATGCAGCTCTCCATCTGTCAGAGCTATAATAACACTGGCGGTGCGGTAACCTGCAGAGGTAAACAGTTTCATTACAAACTTTAATAAATAAATATATTATATGTTTATCTAGATTAACGTCTCGGACCTCACATTCAGGAAAAACACACATTATGAAAATACATTGACACAGGTAATACTGGAAGTTCAGTGTCTGATGAAGCAGCTTCTCTTTCAAAGTGACTAAGTTGTAAGTACTATTTAGTCCAGAGGTTCTTAACTCATTTGCTCCCAAAAACGTACAAATACGTTCTATTTTTAATTGTTTCAGTGTCCCAAAGACGTATAAATACGTTTTCCTTTTTTTTTTCCACAAGAGACATCTCTGGGTTCTGATTCAATTTAACTCCAAAGCACAAAGATGAAAATCCATTCTAAAGCAATAAAACTAGCCACTGGAGGGCAGTAGCGCATTTGGTAAGACCCGCAACCCAATTCAACGGCAACGAACGGCCGGGGCGCCGGCGGAAGACGACCGAATGGAGAACAACCTAGAGGATGCCCCGGATGCCAGGTGCTGGACGACCAAGCAGAACGACCAGGACCACCAGTGCAGCGGACGATGCCGTTGAGTCCGTGCTGCTCGCCGAGCAGACCCCACAGAGATTTTAAAAAATCCAGACGGGGCGATGAGGGAAAAGCTTACCCAGCTGTCACGGCCACAACAGCGTCATCTCTTAGTTATGTGTAAATAAATTGTTACTTTGCTATCAAAAGCTAAATTTGTCTTGTTCTTTATGTTATTTTGTAAAAGGAAAACATTACTCAGATGTTTGGGCTGTAACTAAAGCAAAAAATAGCTGTGTTAAAGGCAGTTATGTTTGAAATGTATGTGTTTACAAAAAGCTCAATTTATGTTTTTTTCATCAGAAATTGGAAAATTGCTCAAACTAAGCTATTTTCTAATGCTGATTTCTAAAGAATGGAAACAGATATGAACTTATTTTTTTTCCTGCTGAAAGAAGAGTCTAATCTTTCTTTTGGTGGGTTCCATGCTTTCTAGCAATAGAGGCCTTGGGCCTTGCAAAATCAGTCAAAATCCAGTAAAACGGCCGGGAGCGAAGGGGGTTGCACCGGTGAAAATGGCTGGGAGTGAATGAGTTAATTTGGGTTCAATGGAACCCCAGGGGTTCGGCGAGTAAGTTTAAGGTTTTCGGCAAAGGGCCCTATTTTTGTAAACTGACTAAATCTAGGCAAAGTGGTGTTTTAGACCAGGTTTTGGACTAGTTTGTCTCCATTGTACAGGCTGTATTTCAATGTATTTCTTTCAACTGCTTGCCCTCTATCTAATGAGATGAGAAACTGATTTGCTCGTGGAAGGTTGACTCGTACTGGGTATGAAAAAGTACAACAGACCAACGGTCAGCGTGGACTCAAATTTTGACCTATTTTAAAACATATTTTTACAATGTGACAAAATCTGAAGAATAATTTGCTTAGTTATTATCTTTCTTAGATATATCAAGTTTATATATTTTTTAAAATTTGATTAAGAACCACTGATTTAGTCTTTATTTGGTCTTTTTAGGACTTGTGATCAGTAGACATCTGCTGATTACCAGTTTCAAGGTATATCGTGGTATGAAAATGTCAAGGTTTCCAAAATCTTCCGTCATACTGTCCCTAAGGTATTAGCTGGTTTTTATGTCCCAAATATGCATGGAGAAATCCCTCGCTTGCAGCTGTAAGGCTCAACCCTTCCCCACCCATTGTTGCACAGTGTCAAGGAGTCAGCTGTGCTACACGATGGCTGGAAGAGGTGAAACTCCTGAACTTTTTCCCACTATCGAAAAAACAAAATCGCTGGTATGGGAATACTTCGGCTACAGAAAAGTTACAGACGGCCGCAGCTTGGAGAAGTAGGGCCAACCGATATGTAAAACATGTTTGCGGAGGATGCCTGCCGAGGAGGCAATACCTCCAATATGATTTCGCATTTATACAAAATTAAAGGTTAGTAGACACTGTCATGAATGTTTCCAACCAGCTATGAGAGTTAACTCCAACGTGTTTAGTGTGTCTAGCAGTGATAAAACATGTTTTTTTCTTTCTGGCAACTGTCTGTGTTGAGAAAGAGAGTGTGTGTATAATGTAAACATGATACGAGTCATACACACGTGCTTTTTATGGAAGATAATTCTATTGTTTTTGTTCTGATGGTAATGTTGAGCTGTGGGTTTAGGCTCACCTAAAGGACTGCATCTATTTTAATTTTATTTAGAACATTTTTTTTATTTTATGTATTTCAACTTAACATTATACTTATGTTCCAATTTGCTAATATGTTTTGAAAAATAAAAATCCTGTTCAATGGAAACGTTTTTTTTTTTTTGTTTTAAATTAATACATTTTAGAGCTGTAATTGCGATACCCTGATACCGTGAAACTGTGATATTTTGTCTAAAAGTTATCATACCATCACAATATCATACCGGCACATGCCTTGTGATTAGCTATATATACACTAGAACAAAAGCTTTGCTCTTGCTGGATTTCTTTTCTTTAAGAGCAGTGGTGAAAGTGGCTAGAATTTTTTGCCGGAACGTCCCGACGTGAAGGTCGCCGCAGAGCCAGAAATTGTATCTATCTATCTATTTATTTATTTATTTATTTGGGGGGGACCTCTTAAACTGCTGAAATGCAAAGAAAACTGTTTTAGCACAGGTATTTCTATAACACATACAAAAACTGATTTTCATTCATAATTGTATTTTTTTTCAATGATTTGCAAAATAAAAGTTAACAAAAACAGCTATAATCCCTACCTCCAGTTCCAAATTTTTATTTTCCATCATTTCCTCACATACTAAATGCCAAATCTCAATGTTAACTACTTAAGAACATAGGATATATATTAAAATTGAAGTTAATGTAAAAATTTACTTTTTTTTTTTTTTTTTTTTTTTAATAATAGAGATATAAGTAACATACGTTCAGAAAAATAAGTACAAATGACTTGACTTTTAAACATTGACTTTGTTGACATTGACTTTTTTAAGTTATAAGGAAAAGAATAAGTAGCCTAACATAAATGAACAAATATAAGTCCAAAGTGCACATTGACAGCTGTTTTCTGAACCTCCCCATCAGAAGAAAATAAAACTAAATATGATAAATAAGCCTCCTCAGCTCCTTCGTTGCTTTTAAAAATTTGATCCATTTTATGTTGCATTGCCCTTTTTTGTCACATCAATTCAACAAGCTTTTTTTTTTTTTTGTTGCTGTTCCAGAAAACATGCATATTTGAACCAATGAGAGCTAACCATCTCTGCTGATCAAGCACTTTATTATGCTTGTTGTTAACACTTGTGTATGTAAATCTGATGTTGGTAGATCGTTTTCTTCTTGGAGCTGAAATGCATGTGTGGCAGCTTAGCATTTTTTTTTTGTTTTTGTTTTTTTACATAGCGTTTTGACAGTTGCTGTCATATTTTCGGAATCAAAGCACCATGTACCGGAACAGCATTCCTGAATCTTATACCGGAACTCCGTTCTGGCCCTGAATCTTATACCGGACTGCGTTTCTGACCGTTCCGGCCCACTTTCACCTATGTTTAAGAGTTTATAAAATTCATATTCAAGGGTTCAGAGCTGCCAATTGTCTGTCAGTTTTCCTATTTGTAAAATGATTTTTTTAAGACTCCAACTATAAAAAAAAAAAAGTCCAAGACGCTTCAGGATACCTCTTCCTTTTAACATGAGGTTGCTTAAGTTTAAGAAAAAGTACCCAACAAGAGGGAGTAAAATCTTTCAATACAAACCTTCTGTGTTTCCATAGTATATTTGCTCACTGGCCTGTAGAACAAAAACAAGGACAATGAGCTGTCAAACAACCACACCCCGCTGGAAAGCAACATCAGTGAAGAAAACATTGTCATGTGTTTTGTGTATTTGTACTAAGGCAGAGACGCTGCCTCACCCTGAGGATGCCCTCATGCATGAAGGTGTCTCCTCCTGGAAGAACCTCCTTGAGCTCCTCAAGACCTTTCCGGATACGTTCTCTGAGGTGACATTCACAAAAAAAACTAATTTGCAAAGTTTCTTTGCTTTTTTTTACCCTAAAATCCAGTCATAGCCTTGTTGTGGATAAAATGTATATAATTTCTTTGATTGAATCAAAGCAAAGTTGGTTAGAGGTACTCACCTGTCCTCTGTCAGGCTCATTAAAATGTTCCCTTCAGTGGAGAACACAATAAATGACATCCTCAATTGTGGGCTGAAGAAAAATTGACATTTTTTTTTTTTTTTTAGATTTGTAAATTGCTCCTGAAATCTTGCACATGCCAAAACACTATTTATCTTACCTTATAAATCTATGAGCTAAGTGCTCCACAAAATGGTAGATTTCAGTCCAGTGGTCCATCACACTCCCAGATCTACCAAAGGAAAAGTCACATGGTTCATTTTTTAGTTCTTTACTATAAAAGAAAACAACACTGTTTAATTGACTACTTTGAAATTAAAACCAGAGTGCTTCCACAGGAGCAAATCAAAAACAGTTTAAAGCTTTAAACTGCCATACCCTCAGGGATTGCACTGTTCGAGCTCAACTCAAATTACTGTTAACATCCTTTAATGCACCTGGAGTTAATTAAGTCTGTTATTCGGATTTGATAAATGACCCTCATTAAGTATCAATAGTCCAGTGTTCATGCTCATTAATTTTTCTCTTTCCCCCTCGTAGTGAATGCTATTGAAGTTTAGCTTTTGGTTTTCATTTTGTTTGTTAAAGCGGAAATTCAGAATGTTTGACATTAGGCTTAATCTTCGAGTTAGCGGGAGTTAAATTGGTGGAGTTGATTTCAACAAATTCCTTGCAGTTAATTATTCATTAATTTCTTCATTAACTACGCTTCTGGAGCACACACATAGCTTGTTTATTTACTCAAAGCTGCTAAAATTTAATGATCTTGTAAAGTTTAATAGCGTATTTTTTGGACTATAAGTCGCTGTTTTTTTCATAGTTTGACAGGGGGTGTGACTTATACTCTGGAGCGACTTGTGTGGAATTATTAACACATTATTATATCATTTCACATGTTGTTTTGGTGTTTTGGAGTGAAACTGATGGTTTGGTAAACTTGTTAGCATGTTCTTTATGCAATAGTTATCTGAATAACTCGTAATAGCTATGTAATGTTAACATACTGGCCATGTTCGCATTTCATTTTTCATGCATCCTGTAACATTATCATACTATACACTTATTCAGCATGTTGTTCTCTATTGTATTTTTATTTTAAATTGCCTTTCAAGATGACATATCTGTTCTATGTGTTGGATTTTATTAAGTAAATTTCCCCCAAAAATGCGACTTATATACAGTTGTGGTCAAAAGTTTACATACACTTGTGAAGAACATAATGTCATGGCTCTCTTGAGTTTCCAGTTATTTCTACAACTCTGATTTTTCTCTGATAGAGTGATTGGAACAGATACTTCTTTGTCACAAAAAACATTCCTGAAGTTAGGTTCTTTTATGACTTTATTATGGGTGAACAGAAAAAAGTGATCAAATCTGCTGGGTCAAAAATATACATACAGCAGCGCTAATATTTGGTAACATGTCCCTTGGCCATTTTCACTTCAATTAGGCGCTTTTCGTAGCCATCCACAAGCTTCTGGCAAGCTTCTGGTTGAATCTTTGACCACTCCTCTTGACAGAATTGGTGCAGTTCAGTTAAATTTGATGGCTTTCTGACATGGACTTGTTTCTTCAGCATTGTCCACAAGTTCTCAATGGGGTTTAAGTCAGGACTTTGGGAAGGCCATTCGAAAACCTTAATTCTAGCCTGATTTAGCCATTCCATTACCACTTTTGATGTGTGTTTGGGGTCATTGTCCTGTTGGAACACCCAACTGCGCGGGCTGATGACGTTAGGTTATCTTGAAGAATTTGAAGGTAATTCTCCTTCTTCATTATCCCATTTACTCTCTATAAAGCACCAGTTTCATTGGTAGCAAAACAGCCCCACAGCATAATACTACCACCACCGTGCTTGACGGTAGGCATGGTGTACTTGGGGTTAAAGGCCTCACCTTTTCTCCTCCAAACATATTGCTGGGCATTGTGGCCAATCAGCTCGATTTTTGTTTCGTCTGACCGCAGAACTTTCCTCCAGAAGGTCTTATCTTTGTCCATGTGATCAGCAGCAAACTTCAGTCGAGCCTTAAGGTGCCGCTTTTGGAGCAAGGGCTTCCTTCTTGCACGGCAGCCTCTCAGTCCATGGAGATGCAAAACACGCTTGACTGTGGACACTGACACCTGTCTTCCAGCAGCTTCTAATTCTTGGCAGATCTGCTTTTTGGTGATTCTTGGTTGAATCTTCACCCTCCTGACCAATTTTCTCTCACCAGCAGGTGATAGCTTGCGTTTTCTTCCTGATCGTGGCAGTGACAAAACAGTGCCATGAACTTTATACTTACAAACAATTGTTTGCACTGTTGGTCATGGGACCTGCAGCTGCTTTGAAATGGCTCCAGGTGACTTTCCTGACTTGTTCAAGTCAGTGATTTGCTTTTTCAGATACATGTATGTATATTTTTGACCCAGCAGATTTGATCACTTTTTCTGTTAACCCATAATAAAGTCATTAAAAAAAAAACTTCATGAATGTTTTTTGTGACAAAGAATTATCTGTTCCAATCACTCTATCGGAGAAAAATCAGAGTTGTAGAAATAACTGGAAACTCAAGAGAGCCATGACATTATGTTCTTCACAAATGTATGTAAACTTTTGACCACAACTATATGTTTTTTTCCTCTTCATTGGGCATTTTATGGACGGTGAGACTTATACTCAGGTGTGATTTATAGTCCGAAAAATACGGTACCTCAATAATCCTCAAGAAAGCATTAAACAAATTATTACCAATTAAATTGCAAAACTTTTTCAGAATGAAAAAGAGAACTCATATGGATATGGAGACTTCACAATACCAAAAATTCAAACAACCCCTTAACGTTTTTGTGTGTCTGTGTGTGGAGTGAAACTTTGGAATAATCTGAGAATGCAACACAAGCAATGCCAAACTGTCTACAGATTTAAACGGTTATACAAACTTATGGTCTGGTCACAATAAACTGATTTAAGGTCTTAATTACATCAATAAGTTATCTTGGTATGAGTGCTGGTTGTTTCTTACCATTGCTGGTATATTGTCCGTTACCATTGTTGGTATAGTTATTGTTGCCATTTATAATTTGTTTGTCCTGTGTGTGTGGCCTTTACCATAGTTGGTATGGTTTTACTTTGATGTACCATGTATGAAATTGTTTTTGGTTTGGGTGTTACCTGTGGTAACTTCATCACAAGGGACAACATATGTTACAAAAATGTATATGTACAAAACTGAACTGATTTTGGTTGCCTACATTTTTGGAAGGAAATAGCTAGAATTTTTTTTTTTGTTCTTAGATGAGAACAGGGGTGGGATTAAATGAGTTTTCTTCTTCCCACTCCTTTTCAGGCATTCAGTTGATGTTGCTATGTTACTTAGTTTTGCTGTACTTTTTTGTTATATGACTGTATGAGCTGTATATATTTGCTGTCTTGACAAGGAAAATCATGGCCTGAAATAAATGAATCAAATGAAATGAATTTCAGGGCTCCAGAGTGGCTAAGCTAGCGCAAGTCAATGGTCCCTTCCTAGCATGCCGATAAAAAACTATATTAACAGATCTAACATCGTCAAATAAATTCTAAATGCAGATCGTTGTTCAAAAGACCCATTGGGCCAAAACAATGTCACACCAAACTGTCGTAAATCGTTTATTTCTATCGTTTTTTTTTTTTTTTTTTTTAGATTCGTAATGCGACCACTAGGCATGTGCCGGTATGAGATTCTGATAGTATGATAACCTTAAGCAAAATTATCACGATTTCTCTGAATCACGGTATTGCAATTACAGGTCTAAAATGTGTGACTTTGAGATATCTGGGGTCAAAAAAACTTTTTCACCACGTTTTACCACCGCTAGACACACTAAACACGCTGGAGTTGACTCTCTTAGCTGGTGGGAAATGTTCATGATTGTGTTTACTACCCTTTAATTTTGTATAGAGGCAAAATCATATTGTAGGTATTCAGTGGCGCCACCCGGGGGTGGCCACAGCCCCCCCTATAAATTTGTTGGCCACCCCACTGGCCACCCCGCTTGCCAGTATATCGTTAGATTGTTGTAGCATCAGTTATGCATTTCATCCCAAATGCACCTGCTTTTCCCCAGTAATTATTTTGTTTTGTTAAATGTACACCTTATGCCTAATACATACATAACACAATAAAACAGAATTTTTGTGGAACTCAAAATGTTGACTGAACAGTTATGGACTATGCACATTAAATCATTAGTAAAATCAAATATTACACAATATACCAAAGTATATCAGTAGCCGTGTCTTTTTAAGTCTTTCTGATCGTTTTCCCCTGACCTTTTTACTGCAATAATATAATGAAAACCTGAAATTATGGCTTTTAGTTTTGGTGTGCCACCCCAAGATTTTAAGTGGCCCCATCTGGCCACCCCTATGAAAAATTTCTGGAGGCGCCACTGGAGGTATTGCCTCCGCAACAGCCACCCTCCGCAAAAATGTTTTACATGTCGGTTGGCCCTCCTTCCTCCTCTAAGCCGCAGCCGTCTGTAACTTTTCTGTAGCTGAAGGATTCCCATACCAGCGTCTTCATTTTCTTCGATGGGATGAAAAAGTTTAGGAGTTTCTCCTCCTCCAGCCATCGTGTTGCACAGCTGACTCACCGACACTGAGCAACAACCAGTGTAGGAGGGTTGAGCCTTTCAGCTGCAAGTGAGGGATTTCTCCCTGCATTTATGGTACATAACACATAGCTAAATATTTGCGGTTTTGAAACCGTGACGTTTTCATACCACAGTATACCTTGAAACCGGTTATAGGCACATGCCTAGTGGCCACAATAGGGTGAAGTGCTTCGGCCACTCGTGCTTTTATTTTGGACATCAAAAGACATGTTGATCTCCAGCAAACCTGTCTTCTCATAAGCGATCAAATAGTGGAGGAAAAACGACACCTAAGGTAAATAGACCACACTTTAAACTGCCTTCTTTAGTTTTGCTATTGACGCTCTGCTTTTCGATGGGCAGCGCATTTTGTCGAGTGACGTCTGATTGAACCAACCCGTGAAGACAGGGTACTTTTTTTCCCTGACTTGGCAACTCGGGCCTCCCAGTTCAAGTGGCGTTTCAATGATATTTTTCATGGTCGGAGGTTGGAAAACTCCGATTTCGCACCTCCCTCAAATGCGACATTAGCCTACGAAGTCTTGACTTAAGAACGGCAACATAGTGAAACATGCATTTAGAGGCTGTGGAAATGGGCAAATGAGAGTTTCCACAAATTCCCGATGAAGAACGAGGAACCATACAAACTTAGATACTTGCTGCTGGCTACGATATAAACACACAGGTGGAAAATATATTACACTACTCTGCAGCCTGTTACCGACAGAGCTGCTGGATTATAAAATGTTGGTGTTCAGTTATTGACATGCAATGGTAAGTTTCAATCACTTCATCCTGAAAACATAGCCAACATAATTGATTGCATGGGTGATTTTCATGCGTGCATGTGTTGTTTTTTATTGGCATGCTAGAACGGGCCAATTGACTCGTGCTAGCTTAGCCACTCCGGAGCCCTGAAACTAATAAAAAAAAAACTAACTGCACGGAAATTGTTGAAATCAACTCCAAAGACTAATTAGACCCCGCTAACACAAAGATTAAGCATAATGTCAAAAATTTTAAACTTCCGCTTAAATGTCTTTATTGGGCCATAGAGGAACTGCCTCTAAGTCCTCGGTCCTGTGCAGGTACAAAATAAACACAACAGGGTCACAGAATGAAAGGAAGCCATTCGTCATTTAGATATGAAATTACAAGTTTCTATCACTAAAGAACAAAAAAAAATTGCATACTTTCATCTCTGAATCATAGTAGGCGTCCTCATTTAAACTTTGCTTTTATAACCTCAGATTTTTCCCTCCTCCTTTTTTACCAAACACCTATTTTTCCATTGTTACTATGACATAAGTTCCAGCGCGAAAAGGCCAAGACAACAGGCTGAAACATTAAAACATCTGGAGCCAATGAAGAATAGGCTGTGTAGACACTGCGATGATGAGGATAATGCTGGGGCAAGAGGGTGGGGGCAGGTAGAGGACATGCATCCAGGATTTTTAAAAAAACAAAAACAATGCAGAAATGATTAAAACAAGGCAGCAATAAGATGTGTAGAGCAGGAATTGCGTGTAGTAAAGATATAACATTTACTTGACAAGTGAACAAAGCCAAAGCATGTGTGGAGTTGCCGGGCAAGCATGCAGGCACAACATCAAGTCCCACACCAAAACTTAATATAACTGAGATATTTGTAGTTGGCCTGGTTTTTGTTGTTGTTTGTTTGTTTGTTCATCTTTTTTTGTTTGTTGTTGTTGTTATTGGAAAGAACTGTGGTTGAGAAATCAAAATGTAGATTGTTATAAGATACTACATTGTGAACATAGAGAAGTTATGTATTACCCATTACTGATGTTCTTGTCACAAGTCCCAGTTGAGGGAAGTCTGTTATTTTGTTTAACTGTATTAAAAGTGTGCCAATGAAAGGCTGCGACGTAAATCCTTTTTATGGATTACATTTAAACATGTCCCGATCGATCGGGTCCGATCACGTCATTTTCAAAGTATCGGAATCGGCAAAAAAATATCGGACATGCCTTTTTTAAAAAAATATATTTATTTTTTCATTTAAATCATTTTCTAATTGTATTTAACGTTACAGACAAAATGTCTTACACTCATCCAGAGTAGTTTTGGCTTAAAGTAGGGCTATCAAATTTATTGCGTTAACGGCGGTAATAAATTTTTTTAAATTAATCACGTTAAAGAATTAATGCATGCGCTGCACGACCCGTCGTATAGATTCATTGTCGCGTTGAATCTATAAAAACACCGTTTTACCTATAGATAGCGCTTAAAAGCAGGGTATAATGAGTAGAGAGAATTTTGACAGCCTTTGGAGCCATTTTTTATACCTTACTATACCTCTCTCAGCAATTAAAAATAATGTGGGAGGTAATGTGGGGAAGGTAGTAGTTGATCATTTTCTTAACACCCTATGTTCTTTCCCAACGCTGAGAAGATATATAAATTGGTGCCCCTACGCACAGTCATGGTTGCACTTCCCATCATGCATTTGGCCAGAAGTTAAATGGCTGCAGTATCATTTACTGAAAGCTCAACAAATACACTAGATGGCAATATTTAGTCACAATATACAAAGTCACATTTATCCTTTAAGAATTACAAGTCTTTCTATCCGTGGATCCCTCTCACAGAAAAAATGTTAATAATGTAAATGCCATCTTGAGGATTTATTGTCATAATAAACAAATACAGTACTTATGTACTGTATGTTGAATTTATATATTCGTCTGAGTTTTATTCATTTTTTTTCTTAATGCATTGCCAAAATGTATATGATCGGGAAAAATTATCGGGAATGATTGGAATTGAATCGGGAGCAAAAAAAAGCTATCGGATCGGGAAATATCGGGATCGGCAGATACTCAAACTAAAACGATCGGGATCGGATCGGGAGCAAAAAACATGATCGGAACAACCCTAATTACGTTACCCAAAACATTCTGATTTGTACCTGGTAGTAAAAAAATCCATGTTTCCATGCAGATTCACATTAAGTAACACCAGCACAATAGTTATGAATTACATGTAGGAGCTCATTCAAAGTTCTGCCTATATAAAGCTCAATGTTGACTATTGTGACTGTAGACTGTAAAATTGCTTATTGTAAAGCAGTTTGCTCTGTAAAACACAATATACTGTAGTATCATGTTATTGAAATAATACCGTAATTCTCGCACTATAAGGCACACCTGACTATAAGCCGCCACCCACCAAATATGACACGAAAACGGCATTTGTTCATACATAAGCCGCACTGGACTATAAGCTGCAGCTGTCCTCACTGTATTATAAGTGTCTGTTAGAAGACCAAATGAACCACCATGAACTAACTGGCGGCAAAGCTTCATTGCTTCAAGAAGCTTCATTTGGCCATCACTGCTCCCTTGGGGGAGACAGTCAACCTCTGCTGCCACCTGCTGTCAGCACTGTTGTTTTCCAACATGCCTCCTAGCATGCGCTGCAGCGCTACAAATGTAAATAACAATCAAAATTCAAGTTCTGTGCTAACTATTTCTTCAGTTACTATTCCAGTTGTTTCATTAATTGCTAGTTATGGTATTTAGTAACACTTTATTTGACAGTGGCGCCATAAGACTATCATTAGACAGTCATAATTATGACATGACTTTGTCATGAGCACTAATAAATGCTTATCACAGATGTCATTTACTGTTAGCCGGCAAATTATCTCACTTTTGAATGGATGAAAAGCTGAACGTAAATGAAGTTAGTTTTATAATTTTCCAGATGACACTTAATGACATCTGTCATAAGCTTTCATTAATGTGGCTATCACTACCGCCACAATTTAGTGTTTCAAGATTTAGTTCATTATTTATGTGATATTTTTTTGGACATGTATTTTCTAATGGGTGCACACTTTAGTTAATATTTGTCTGAAAGCTTACTGGATTTTATTTGCCAATTTGAAGTAACGACCACAGCTGTGTAAGATCTGGCACCAACCATTCTGAAGGGGGGGATATTTAAATTGATTTAATTATGACTGTTTGGAGAAAAGTTTTCACTGTTTGTTTAAATGCACATTGGTTAATTATTGTTTGAATATATAAATATTTTCCATCTGTTGTCGTTTTATTAAGTTGACATTGTTTGGTTAATTTGTCATACCTCCTTCAGGAGGTCGTTAGTAGAGTCCACCCTGATTTAAACGGCCACAGAGATGTGTCTGGAGGTCAGTTTGGTTGAAGCCTTCTGTTATGTTGTCCTCTTTTATGTTGGGCCCAAGCTATTTTGTTATATTTGTTTTCTTTTGTGGCTTTATTAAATTGAATTTTCACCTAAGTTGAAACACCAGTGTCCTCGTGTATGTGTGGTCCATTACACCCATGATAGTGTCATGCCATAATTTTGACAGTCGTATGACAGTCTTATGACGCCGCTGTCAAATAAAGTGTTACCCATTAACCCAAATACATCAACAAATAAGCCGCAGGATTCAAAATGAAGGAAAAAAAGAAGCGGCTTATAGTCCGAAAATGACGGTACGTTTTTGGTATCAATCAGAATTGAGTACAATCTTTCAAGAGAGACAATTTTTAAACGTCTCTTGTAATGGAATCTCTTAAATTGTGCATTTGTAGCTTGTTAACTACACTGTGAGTTGGATACGTTATGTAAAACCCATCCTAAACTATTCATGCCTTTGGAAGCAACATTCATGCACATGTGCAAACATAGTGCACACACTTTATTTTAGGGTTAAATATCCCCTCATGCTTTGTGTTGAGTTGATGAGAATAAACATTACAGTATGTAGGAACTAATGTTTAACATGTGGACATACAAGGCACCACGCTGAAACATAGTTTAAATCGACGAGTTCAGTTATCAATGCTGCTGAATGATATGACAACAGGGGTTATAATGCTATACAAAACATTTCTGCTGACCTCATCACAACATGTAATGATAGAAATTAACTCTTTCAGGGACAGAGGTCACTACAGTGGACATCTATTTGTTTATTTTTGATCACGGCTTCAGGTTTATATAAACATTTGAGAAAAGAATACTGATTTATTTGATCATAATTCGTGCATGAAAGGGTAAAAAATATCAATGAATACATAAATGCCTCATTACTATGCTTCCGATTCAGTGGGACTACATCCTACATGTGTCAATGTATTTTCTACATTTTTAACTCACTTGTCCAGGACAAAGTAGAGGTCAAAGCCTCCATAGCATGAGGACGACTCTGCCGGTCTTCTGCCTTGGTTGGATTCAGCATAACCAAGAGAGACAAGAATCAGAGTGGCAACAAAAAAAGCTGGAAGCCAGGATCTTCTATTCCCGTATGAAGACATTATTCCATCTGAATTATTCCTCCCAGGTAACAGCACCTTTTCAAAAGTATCAATAAAGATTGAGCCAAGACAGATTTCCTTGGAGATCCCTCTATCAGTCCTTCACAGTAATTTACGGCATCAAAAAAAAACAATAATCCAGAGAAGACGTGAAACTCAAGGGATGAAGTGGAGAAGCAAGGGAAAAGTGAGCGAGTGTTGTGAGTTTGAGTTGACTCTATTATCAGCCCGTCCAACTACGCTGATGCAAAGGCCTTCTCAAATCGCAACCTCCCACTTGAGCTTTTCATTTCCCACATGACCTTGCAAACCTGGGTTCTTCTGACTTTTTAACTTTAAGTTTTCTTTTTTCCTGCACTGCCTGAAGGTGATGAAAGCAGCCCAATGGGAACTCTATCACCAATTAGTATATTCTGCCCCCTAGAGGTGATAAAGACGTAAAATGGTTTAACATGTTGCATTTTATGAATGTATGACAACCGACATGAGCAACATGATTGATTATTTTCATTACTTACTTGCTTTATCAGATCCAGAGGTGGGAAGAGTAGCCAAACTTTTTACTCAAGTAAGAGTAGCGTTACTTCTAAATAGTATTACTCAAGTAAAAGTAAAAGTAGTCATCCAAAAATGTACTAAAGTACAAGTAAAAAATTATTTGTAGAAAAGAATACTCAAGTCATGAGTAACGTTGTGAGTAACTGCTTACAATGCCAGTTTTTTTTCATTTAATTTTTTTTAGTAATGGTATACAGTAGGGTTGTTCCGATCATGTTTTTTTGCTCCCGATCCGATCCCAATCGTTTTAGTTTGAGTATCTGCCGATCCCGATTTTTCCCAATCCGATTGCTTTTTTGTGCTCCAGATTCAATTCCAGTCATTCCTGATAATTTTTCCCGATCATATGCATTTTGGCAATGCATTAAGAAAAAAATGAATAAAACTCGGACAAATATATACATTCAACATACAGTACATAAGTATTGTATTTGTTTATTATGACAATAAATCCTTAAAATGGGATTTACATTATTAACATTCTTTCTGTGAGAGGGATCCATGGATAGAAAGACATGTGACTTTGTATATTGTGAGTAAATATTGCCATCTAGTGTATTTGTTGAGCTTTCAGTAAATGATACCGTAGCCATGTCCAAATGCATGATGGGAAGTGGAACCATGACTGTGCGTAGTGCTACCAATTGATATATCTTCTCTACGTTGGGAAATAACATAAGGTGTTAAGAAAAAAAATCAATTGCTACCTTGCTTCCCCACATTGCTTCCCATGATATTTCTAATCATAGGGAGAGGGATTGTAAGGCTTTAGCCAATTAAAAAAGGCTCCAAAGGCTGCCAAAATTCACTCTACTCATTTTACGCTGCCTTTTATCTCTCTATATAGGTAAAACGGCGCCATTACAGATTGAGCGCGACAATGCGTGAGTGGGTCGTGCAGCGCACGCATTAATTGCGTTAAATATTTTAACGTGATACTTTTTTTTTTTTTTTTAATTACCGCTGTTATCGGTATAAATTTGATAACCCTACCTTAAGCCTAAACTAAAGACTCTGGATGAGTGTAACATATTATGTCTGTAACATTAAATACAATTAGAAAACGATTTAATTAAAAAATATATATATGTATTAAAAAAAGGCATGGCCGATATTTTTTTTGCCGATTCCGATAGTTTCAAAATGACGTGATCGGACCCGATCGACATCTCTAGTATACAGTGATCCCTCGCTACTTTGCGCTTCAAACTTCACGCCTTCAGTCCATGGCGGATTTTTTTTCAATTTGAAAGAAAAATAATAATGATACAGATGAACTGTGCCGAGCTGATCGCATAGTCTCACTCTCACTCCCTCCCTCCCTTTCCCTGCTCTTTGTTTGTCAGGCATGTCATTGGAGTTGCTTATTAAAGTTAACAATGTTGACTTCAAAAGCGTTGTATGCGTAAATCATCATTTAAGTTGTTAAACAGTTGCTGTGGCAACTCATTGTAAGTGAGCAGCCTGAGAGGATTTGAGTAGACTCACTATGAATCATTTAATAAAGCCAACTATTTTCCAACTACTTTATTCTCGTTTAAAAATAATTCAGTGGGACAGTAACATGTGTAAAACCTATCATAATTATTTCATTTGTAGTGCTTAAAAAACATTTATTAAAATACATAAATTTACATATTTTTTAAATTATACTTAGGAGGAAAAAATACAGTTCGGTTTTTTCACTTATAGCGGCGGGTTTTGATCCCCATTCACCGCGAAAAACAGGGATCACTGTATTTTTTTTCAGCACAACTTCATCTGTATGAATAGCGTACCGCACGAATGCTATTTTTAGACCATGACGTTGCCATTGTAATGCGGAAGTGGGAGATTATTGACACACCCTCACAGACAATAGATGCTATTTCTGCTTGTTTACTCCGGTAATCTTTCAAAAAAGAACATGCCGATCAAACACTGCTGCTATGGAACTTGTAGAAACGACTCCAGACATTACGACATATAAAAGATATTTTCTTCATACGTTACCCGAAACCAAAAATTCGGAGGAAAAAAATGTGAAGAATGGATCAACATGCGCGGACGTCCAATATACCAGTTTAACGCCAGCAAAGTGAAGCCATTCAAATTTCATCTGCAGTAAACATTTTGTTGGGAGCCATGGCCCTACAGAGGACAAAGAGGTAAGCCATTTTGATATTTTTACTTATGTTTTCGCCTGACAATGAATGACCTGAATTAAATTAAAATGCTATCTGACTGCCACTGTTACTCTTTCTGTTGTAAAAAAAAAAAAAAAAAACTTAAGTAAGGGGGAAGTGGAAATAAATTATAGAATTAAGATGATTAATTATTTGTATTATTATTATTATTATTATTAAAGAAAAAATGAAAAGTGTTCGTTGGCTGCCACTGAGTAGCATTTGCGTCGCTACACAAAAATACCAATGTAAATTGCCCACAAGATCGGTCGGAGACGTAAGACAACCAGAGGATATAATATATAAGTAAGACAGGGCATATGGTGGTAAAGCATAGATTGTTGAAACGGGAGAATGTCATTGTCAGTGGCGTAAGGCAATGCACACAAGAAAAAGGTGTCGATAAAAAAGCTAACTGTGGAACAGGTCGGCTCTTTTTCCCGTCTTTTTAAGCCCTCGACACTTAAGCCATATCTTTATCTAAACATTTGTTCTTCCACATCTTTACCAGTGAATTTGGCACCAGGGACATCATTTTCGGACAGAATTGGTAGGTTTAGCTCAGTAAACATCTCGTTTACATGCATCTAGCATGAGGGACAAACGCGAGCTTGAACCCCCTAGTAACAGTTGCTAACGTCATGAATATTAATAAGCAAAAGTGACGTGTTGTCTGGTGTACGCTATTGTAGTAGTTTATAAGCGCTTAAATGACAAACATTCAGTCAGATTATGTCTGGCCTTACACCTAATTGAGAAATATAACATACCTGGTGAACTTCAATTTGATTTTTATTAATCTTGAGTCCACATTTGCAGTTAATCTGTAAACAAATGAGATATTAATGACTGAATGGATAATCATGCACATTTGTTTTATGATTTTCTTTGCTAGAGAAAAATTAAAGATTGTGGTGCTAATCTTCACATTAAATAGCACACTCGAGCCAAATTCTTAAAATGTATTACCTGGCTATGCTCCTGTTGCTTGTGCTCCTGCAAATCTGAGCGTGGATGACGTGTAGGCCATTATTAGTATTATACTGTACTCATAGGCGGAGTTTGACTTTTGGGGCAGGGGGGCACAACATGTTGATGACCCCAAAACAAACAATAAAATTAACTTACAAGAATATTTATAATAATAAGTGGAAAATGAGCGTTTTTTTTGTTTCCCATCATTCTTGAGGGAATTCTAAATCAGGCTGCTTAGGACAGCTATATATTTCACCAAAATTGACATCCATTGAATATGGTACGCCCACCGGTGTCGTGCCAATGTAGTTAACCCAGTTAAAATTGTGTCCCCTGGGCGGAGCCATATGGAGGTAGATTTGTGTTTTCATTATTCGATCTCCCCAAAAAGTTGCTTCAATCAAAAAAAAAAAAAAAAAAAAGTTGCTTCAATAAAAATATATATTTTCAATAAAAAAGATGTGTTTGAATGCAAAAATAAATTTGAAACTACAAAAAAAATGCATTTGAAAGCTATTTTTCTTTCTCTTTTTTTGATTAAAGTTTTTTTTTTTTTTTTTGAAGCAACTTTTTTGATTGAAGTAATATTTTTTTACGGTTGGGCCACATTTTGGCTAGGAAATTTGTATCTTTATTGTTCAATCAAAAAATAAGTTTCTCCAAACAAAAAAATATATATTTTCAAAAGAAAAATCAATCAAAAAATTTCAATCACAGAAAAAAAGTATTTGAATGCGAAAAAATATTTGAGACTCAAATATTTGCATTCGAACACTTAATTTTTCATTAAAAAAAGTTTTGATTTTAGCAATCATTTTGTGTGACATTTGTGTCTAAATCATTCAATCCCCCAAAAACTTGCTTCAGTCAAAAAAAAATATTTTCAAACAAAGAAAAATCATTTGGAAAAATAAAATTGCCCTCCCCTAATTTTTTTTGTATGAAATAATATGCAAAAAAATGACCGTTTAAGGTGCTTGTCACGTTATCGGTTTGAAAAATCATTTTGACCATTATAAAAATATTGTTTTTTGTTCATGCCATTCATTTTTGTTGTTTGTTTTATTGCTTTACAACTTTTATATATATAGGAAAGTCAATTACATGCAATGACACTTTTCGGCCACCAGGGGCCTGGCAGTCTATACAGCAGGGGTCCCAAAACTTTTTCCTGTGAGGGCCACATAACTTTTCCCTTCTCTGATGAGGGGCCGGGGTCAGTTTATAACAGAAAAGATGTGACGATTGCATGAGTGCCAAAATGTAAAGATTTATTGTTTTTCAGAAAGCCACAATCAAATAACCCTTTCTGGATTCTTCACGGAACGAAAGTAAGTTAAATAATAATATAATAATAAATAATAATAACACTATTAATTAAATAGATAATAACCAAATAACCCTCTCTGGGTTCTTCACAGAAAAAAAGCCAGGAAATAAATAACACTATTGAAAAATAAATAAATAAATACATAATTTTTTTAGATTTTTTTTTTTTTTTTTTTTTTTTTTTTTGCTCTGGGGGCCAGACCAAATGTGCAGGCGGGCCGTATCCAGCCCGCGGGCCGTAGTTTGGGGACCCCTACTGTACAGTATAGTATAGTACAGTCTGTACTATAACTTACCACATGACCATATTTGGCCACAAAACTCATCTAATTCAGACCACAACAACACTGAAACATCACCTGTCCAAAGTGCATGACTGCCCTCTTGTGGAGAAAAAGTTGTTACCCCAGATTGGTATTATAGAGTCATGTTGTTTATGTTGCAACGTCTTATTGGTGAAACTGAGACAGCCACTATTGGCATCTCTGCCAAAAAGTCAATATGTAGAATAAAGAGGAAAAACGTAACGACTCTTGTGTAGCCCCAAAGTAGCGGAGTAAGAGTAGCGTTTCTTCACAAATCTACTCAAGTAAAAGTAAAAAGTATTGCATAGTAAAAGTACTCCAAAAAGTACATTTTTCTCTGAAAGTTACTCAAGTAAATCCAACAGAGTAAATGTAACGCGTTACTACCCAACTCTAATCAGATCTCTAAAACAATCATGTGCTCTGTTACATTCCCATATTCAAAACTTAAATTAAAAATCTTAAAATTCATATTTGTTTACATGACGAAAATGACGTTTCCATATGTCGTACGTCATCAGACGTCAGTCGGTTCTCAGTGTACGCAACAGGGGGCGACAGTGTGCCCTCCTTTAGTCACCACGGACAGCAGACAGAGGAAGAGCCTCAGTGGGCGCAGTTCATGTTAGCTTAGCAGACAGCACGTTCAAGACGGAGAAGCGGTTCCTTGTCAAAGTAGCTATCGCCATCGGAGGTTTCAAAGAGGCACTCCGACGACCGCTTCGACGAGATGAGCTTTCTATTGTAAGTCATCTTGACAAACATTTGCTAAGATATCATTGAAATTCGCCATCGGCGCTTGCGGTGAACGCTAGCTAGAAAAGTTCTATTAGGGGAAGTAACTCAAAAGCAAGACACTCTTGCGACTACGACTTCAAGTGCATTGTTGTAACTGGTTATTATCGTTCATCGGAATATCGTGCGTGGTGTGTTCTTATTCAGCTATGTAATCAACTGGCATTTAATTATAAGTTACATGCTAGCTCGAACGACGAGCTAACTTCAAGTTGGGTGGCTCGTCTGACGTGGACTCCAAATGGTATTGTCAACATATTCCTCCATACATATGTTCAGTTTTATTGGTAGGCAGCAATCCTTGCTCTGTTACTCAAAAAAAGGAGATATTTAATTGTCTGTAACTTTGACTGGCTCCAGTGATACAGCTTGCTTGCTCGTTTTGCTTTTACATTGACGCATGTAAACAAAAAAGAGCTCTTTAATAGTTACCATTACTGTTCTCTCATCATAATTTGATGGCTGGGTCAAGAATTCTGCCTATGTATATAGTCCTTCTAAAAAATGTGCATATTGTGATAGTTAATTATTTTCTGTAATGTACTGAAAAACATTACTTTCATATATTTTAGATTCATTACACACAACTGAAGTAGTTCAAGCGTTTTATTGTTTTAATAGTGATGATTTTGGCAAAAAAAAAAAAAGAAAAGAAAAAACAAAAATCCCTATCTCAAAAAAATTAGCATATTTCATCCGACCAATACCGAAAAGTGTTTTTAATACAAAAAAAGTCAACCTTCAATTATTTATTAGGGCTGTCAAACGGTTAAAGTTTTTAATCGAGTTAATTACAGCTTAAAAATTAATTAATCGTAATTAATCGCAATTCAAACCATCTCTAAAATATGCCATATTTTTCTGTAAATAATTGTTGGAATTGAAAGATAACACACAAGACGGATATATACATACAACATACTGTACCTAGGTGCTGTATTTTTTTTTTTATTATAACAATAAATCCACAAATAGCATTATTAGCATTCTTTCTTTTTAAGTGATCCACGGATAGTAAGACTTGTAGTTCATAAAAGATAAATGTTATAGTTACAAGTTATAGTAATTTTATATTAAAACCCCTCTTCATATTTTCGTTTTAATAAAATTTGTACAATTTTCAATCAAAAGTAGAATTACTATAATAATAATAAGAGTAAAAATAACAATAATAAGAATTGAGTGACCAAACTCTGAGTAATGCCAGTTCACTTTGCATTGTTGTTTAGCTGTGTGAGAATAGGGCCTCATTACTACAGACTGAAGTGCTTTTCTTTTTGTGAACATTATTTTTTTTGAGAGATAGCAATATTATTTTTGTTGTGCTTTCACTAAATGATACTTCTGTTTGTTGTGAAGGAGTTGCAGAAGCTTATGCCAATAAACGGCGCAGCCCAAAGAACGCCTGTGTCCACTCGCCTTTATAACAGATATATCTCTGTGCATATCTTACCCAAAATACAACAAGAGACACATAATTGCCACTAAAAGAAAGCATACGTACCGAAATATGTGTGGAGCACAAAGCAACAGCATAAACGTCTCACAACTACTAATTCTGCAACTATTAGAAGGAATAACATTAGTATGGAACGGCGCTGCGCTGCCCCCAAGCGGCCGGTGGCATTCTCTTCACTATTAATGTCCATAAACGGCCTCATTGAAATCTGTTTGAGGCAATGCGAGAGCGGCTCATTCAGTGCATGCGTTAATTGCGTCAAATATTTTAACGTGATTAATTTAAAAAATTAATTAACACCCGTTAACGCGATAATTTTGACAGCCGTATTATTTATATCAGCTATGCACTCAATACTTGGTCGGGAATCCTTTTGCAGAAATGACTGCTTCAATGCGGCGTGGCATGGAGGCAATCAGCCTGTGGCACTGCTGAGGTGGTATGGAGGCCCAGGATGCTTCCATAGCGGCCTTAAGCTCATCCACAGTGTAGGGTCTTGTGTCTCTCAACTTCCTCTTCACAATATCCCACAGATTCTCAATGGGGTTCAGGTCAGGAGAGTTGGCAGGCCAATTGAGCACAGTAATGCCATGGTCAGTAAACCATTTACCAGTGGTTTTGGCACTGTGAGCAGGTGCTACGTCGTGCTGAAAAATGAAATCTCCATCTCTTCATTTCTACTCCAGACTCAGTCCACTGTTTCTGCAGGTCCCCCAAGGTCTGGAATCGGCCCTTCTCCACAATCTTTCTCGGGACGTGGTCCCCTCTTCTGATTGTGCAGCGTTTCCTGCCACACTTTTTCCTTCCCACAGACTTCCCACTGAGGTGCCTTGATACAGCACTCTGGGAACAGCCTATTCGCTCAGAAATTTCTTTCTGTGTCTTAGCTTCTTGCTTGATGGTGTCAATGATAGCCTTCTGGACAGCAGTCTTGCCCATGATTGCGGTTTTGAGTAATGAACCAGGCTGGGAGTTTTTAAAAGCCTCAGGAATCTTTCGCAGGGGTTTTGAGTTAATTCGTTGATTCAGATGTTTAGGTTAGTAGCTTCTTCAGAGTACCTTTTCAACATATGCTAAATTTTGAGACGTACAACCTTTCATAGTCAGGTTATTGACAGTAACCTGGTTACTCACGGTCACGACCGTGTACTAACTAAAATACTAATATGCGCGTGTTCTGGTTTCTAACAAAGCAATTAGCGTATTGGCCCATTTATAAGACGGCCCTGATTATAAGACAACCCCCTCTTTTTCAAGACTCAAGTTTGAAAAAAGACTTTTTGAACACCAATTTAATTTTTATACAGAAAATAATTACAGTACATCTGAAACCAATGAGTATAACAATATGAGAGAAAAAGCATGTTATTTTGCCTCATTCAAATCTTAATATCTGAACATTTAAATATGTAAACTAAAGTGCAATCACATTCGTAAATGAATGGCTTCTGGTTTTCGAAATGTGAATAAACCAATCTATTGTGATATAACAACAAAATTGCAATAACTGCATTAACCATCAAAGTGAAGTCTAACTAACTGTAGTCTTGAAACAAATCTGAATAAGGAAAAACATTAATAAAACAATGCAAACTGGTTAAACTTGAGAGTAGCTGAGATCTGTCATGACAGAACATCGCTTCAATGATATCTGGCGCCATCTAGCGTCGTGAATGGGTATAATGTCTAGACTGCGAGTATAAGACGACCCCCACTTTTTCAGTCTTATTTCAATGCAAAAAACACCGTCTTATACTCGGGCCAATACGGTAGTACTGCCAAGTTAACCTGAATATCTAGCACATGTACATTAACCTATTTGAAAAAAAATCATGTGTTCTCTGAATGCTCCAAGGAAACTTGGTTTTTCACAACCGAAAGTAGCTGTTGTTGCATAATAATTGGCGAATAACAACATGAAACACTTTTGGAGTGAGGGAGAAACTCATGACCTAATTAATGTAGCGAGATTTACGGCAAGGCAAAAAGTTATGAGACGCAGAGTTCAGTCGACTGTGAAAATGACATGATTTGTTTAATAGCTTTCTTTGTGTGTTGCAGTTTTGGCTGGATGTATTCTGGTTGAGTACATCCCTGTGTGATGATCATACGTATCACACACAGGATATACTGAATGTTTATAAAACCCTAACTTAGACCTCACCTGAATATGCAGCCACTGTCACCATTAATTACATCCGATACTATAGCATCAGACAGCTGTTCAGCTCTGCTTGTGTTTTTCTCCAGTAGCAGTCGCTCATCCAAGACCTTCAAGCCCAAGAAGAACATCCCAGAGGGCTCCCATCAGTATGAACTGCTGAAACATGCTGAGGCTACACTGGGCAGTGGGAACCTGAGGCAGGCGGTCATGCTGCCAGAGGGAGAAGATCTGAATGAGTGGATCGCAGTCAACAGTGAGTATAGAAATAGAAGCTACACCATGAATAAAATAAATTATTTTGGGTGATTGAGTGTACCTCACTTTATCAAGAGAATTATCGTACTATAACTTCAACGCAAAACGTCACAGATGACCTAATAGAAATGAATTTACGTTGTTGGAATTCGAAAGCTTCAAACAAGTGCTACTTTAACACAAACGGAGCAGCAACATATGCAAACAGAGCCTACAACAGTATTTACAGGCACAATTTTTTACTCTTTTTAATAGAATGACTGACTATTTTGTGGATACATTTGTCTAAAAAATATAAACACGAATACATCTGCAATTCACATTTTTCAGATCCATAAATATCTGGTTTCCATGTAATATTGGGATCCAAAAATATGGCGGAAAACATTCAGGTGACTTGAAGTTCCGCTCTGAGACCCCGAATTTGGCCACATTTCAAAATTGTCCTGTATGCATGTGTGATACATCATTGGTAAGCTTAAAATCTATATTTTCTGGGGGAAGAAACATTTTGAACAGGAGGCCATTTAAAAAAAAAAAACATTTTTTTAAACCCCTAAACCTTAACTCGAGGTGATTGCACGAGATAGCATAAAGACACCTTAAAGACACCGTGATTTTAACGAGATAACCTTGTTTTGATCCAAAAACTCCGTGTAGCACGTCTCAGAGTGTCAAGACACAGCTGTGAATGGCCACAGCTGGACTTTTTGGGAATTTTATGGGTGAAACACGGTAATTTAACAAGGGTCGCAATGCAGAAATCGTAGACATCAAGGAGTGGTTTAGGTGTTATTTTTTAAATATTTACCCTTTTAAACATTTTTTTTCTCAATTTTTCTTTTTTTGGATCGATTATTTATCATCTAAAATATCGGGGTAAATGCGACAGTAACAAAAAAAAATTTTTTTAACTATAGTTATGAGGGAGATATCCGTGACCTATTTGCAGATACTATTTTTTTTCATTGTGACGTAATTTGTTTAAAAGTTTAAAATATGCGAGTGAATAATTTTTCAGGTTTTTTTTTAACCTAGATATTAGACATCAATGATTCAAAGCTAAAAATGATAGACATTTCAAATTATAATTAGGCCTGCAAGCAGGACTGAACGGGCCCTCGCAATCTAGCACAACTCGGACGTCACGCAACTCGGACAGTGTGCAGGTCAGGGTGGTGGCAGATCCTCCTCTCTAATCATCTCATTAGAACCTAACATGCTCGAAAGTCGCCTCTTTACATTCACACACCTAAGAGATAAAAACCCTTATTGGAGAGAGTACTACAAAAAAGGAGCGAATACAGGGTCGTCACGGCAACAGACAGAGACATGTGGACATGGGCCGTAAAATAAGTATTTCAAAAGGTCTTGAAACTACAATGACCAACCTGAAAAGAACTGGACATATATTAGAAAAATGAGTGACTTTCTATTGCCACTAGTTGGCGCTGTAGGGTTGATGCAAATGACCCCTACAGGACCCTTCAGAGTATGACTCAACAAGCACGAGATGTTTGGCACAGATATGTTGTAGAAGTTGTGACTGTTCAAAACTTGTGGTGAGACGAAATGGCTTCAGTCATTTTCACTTCTCCTGTTGCTCTACGTTAAAAATACCTAATAGGAAACGCCTTTTTGAAAAATTCAAGGGGGCGCCACTGAGCCATTTTGTTACATTTTTTTTGTAACGTCGCAAGATTATCAAAATCCACGCAAAGCCGCATGTATGTGCAAAATTTGGTGAGTTTTCGTGCATTTTTAGGCCTCCAAATGTAAACTATACTACAAATGGATAAAAAATTTCACATTCGGTCCAAAATACCCGATTTTCTGTTGGATTTGGAAAATGGGTGCAAGAGACTTTTTGGAACAGTTTTGCATAAGGTATGGACTCCCCAAATTTCATTGCTCTACATTGAAAAAACCCAATAGGAAAGGCCTGTTTTAAAACTCCTTTCTGTCGCCACGAGTTGGCACTGTAGAGTTGATGCAAATTACCCTTACAATACCCTTCAGGGTATGACTCTCAACAAGCACGGGAAGTTTGGCGCAGATATGCTGTATATCTGCTGAGTTATGATTGTTCAAAATTTTTTGCGAGACAAATTGTTGACGGTCATTTTCACTTCCTGTTTGGACCCCTCCGCTTCAACGAAACCTCAATATTTTTCATCAGGCACCTGAACGCAGCTCTTAAGGCTCCCCTGATGCAGGTTTGAGGTCAACAGATTTTTTTCCCTTGGAGGAGGAACCTGTCTCGTAAAAAAAGGCATTTCCTGTTCTCACTAGGGGGCGCTAATATTACCCTAATGGGTAATATTTCAATGCACTCGTGTTAAGGGTGGGATACCGCACATATATGCCAGATATGAAAAAGATTGAACGTTGTGTCAAGGAACTATTAGTCATTTACTGAATTTGTCATTTTGCCGAAAAAATGGCCGACTTTGGCACCACGCCCAGGTCAGACCCGTGAATGAAAACGCACCATTTTAAAAACTTGAGATCTCATATGTCTCCTGAACAGTCTCACCAATTTTGAAGATGATCCAACTAACTCCCTCGGCGAAAAGGTCTCAAATGTGCACCCTGTAAATCGATAAAAATTTCATATTCGATCCAAAATAACCGATTTCCTGTTGGGTTTGGAATATGGGTGTAAATGCTTTTTTGGAGCAGTTTTGGACAAGGTATAGACTCCCCAAATTTCATTGCTCTACGCTGACAGACCCTAATGTTATAGGCCAATTTTAAAATTTCAAGGAGGCGCCACTGAGCCATTTTGTTAATTTTTTTGCAACGTTGCAAAATTATCGAAATTTACAATTTTCCGCTCGTATGTGCAAATTTTGGTGACTTCGTGCATGTTCAGGCCTCCAAATTGGCCGTTTTCATTTGCCCTGAAATAAATAAATAAATAAATAATCCTTTGCAAAACAATAGGGCCTTCGCACGCTTAGTGCTCGGGCCCTAAATATAATTACTTACCTTTTTAATGGCTGGGTTGAAACAAAAGCGGTTGCGCGGTCTCTGTAAACAGGGGTCTCCAGGGTAAAACGGACAAATTAAAAATTGTTCGGGGGCTTAATGCACCATTAAAATGGTATGGCAGCCAGGGGCGGACTGGGACTAAAAAGCAGCCCTGGACTTTGACTCAGCCCAGCCCACAAGAATTGCTATACGAAGGGAAACACCGACCCCCTAGGGGGTTCGGGGGCATGCCCCCCCGGGGATTTTAAAAAAAATTATTTTTTTTTACACATTTTATTGTAAAATGCATCAATTTCGTGCACTTTGAGAAAAAATGAAGAAAATGTGTCTAGACTGTGACTGTCTGACTTGAGGCGCTCAAAGTACTGCAAGGCTGAACTGGAGTTTGATTCATTTTCTGTACTAGCTCTATGATCAACCTGAATAAACAAATGAAAGAATTTATTTTTCAAAGCAAGTTTTATGTATCCAATTGATTATAATATATCTCTATATATCTCTGTCTATAAAATGACTTCATTGTTTATGCCATAATTCAGTGGTCTCCAAACTATTACACATAGGGCCGCAGCGGGCGAGGGATTTCATTCCAACAAAACAAGACAACACGTATCCACCAATCTGGTGTCTTACAAGTGTAATCAGTTGATTGCAGTCAGGTGCTGCTTGTTTTAGCAGAAACTTCTTTGGTTAAACTGTCGGTACTCGATCGGTTGAAACAAAAACCAGGCCCCACAGCGTCCCTTGAGGACCGGTTTAGAGACCCCTGTTGTGTTGATTTAAATGTGATTTTTATGGTCTTCATGTGATGTAAAGCACTTTGAATTGCCTTGTGTTGAATTGTGCTATATAAATAAATTTGCCTTGCCATAATTAATCTTGCCATACAAATAATAAATTTCAATGAAAATACAATAAACATTTCAAGACAAATCCTGTATACATAACCTTCATTGGAAAGTATTAACCTTAAAACAAAACGATATATAAATGATTAATATATATAACATCAATTTAACTACCTAAACTTTAAAGTAAAGTTTATTAATATTTTGTTATATTTCTTCTGAATTAATATTGCTGCTGCGTGTGCATACGTTGTTTTACAGCTAAAATATTTTTCTTAGGAGAGTGCTAGTAGGACTAGCATACTGTAACTTGACACGATTGCAAACGGGTACATGGGCTAGCTGGCACTAACCCTTTAATTGTCATTTATTTCATTTAAAATGTAGCTACCTGGTGGATAACTGCCAGTATACTGAGCAAGTAACCCTCTTCATCACTACTTACTTTCCCTGCGTTTGTGTGGGGAAGTTCCATATCGTTACCCCCCTCCCTCTTCTTTTCTCTCTCCCTGCACCGGTTGCACGTCAGAGCGGCTGCCGCTCCCACACTCAGCATCGCCGGGGGCTGGGCTGTTGACTTGTTACCCGACGTGGCCGTTGCAGCTTGCGAAAATATTTGTCAATTTATGACATTTTAATGCTTCGCTCTCCAGTTTCTTTAATTTTTTCTCCCTAACCTTCTCAGCGCCACCCTTCTCTTTTCTTTTTTTGCCACCACCATTCGTATTGACGCATGTTGCTATTTTGCTTCCACAAGGATCCAATGAAAGCTACTCTGTGCTTTCTTCGTTCTTCTATCAGATTGGCAGTGCCAGGCGCATTGCTGCCACCTGTCGGATTGGATGCGAACTGTAGTTAATCAGAGGATAGGGGGGATAAAAACAGTGATGTATAATGAATGGCGGCCGCCGGCCGTCCAGGGCACCGGCCGTTCTGTGATCCTCCATAACCCACAGATTACCAGTCCGCCCCTGATGGCAGCTAGAGGAGTTCAAAAAAATCGATTATTACATGCATCGCGATTCCACACGTGATGATTCGATTACGATTCATAAAGGTTCAAAAACGATGATTCTCTCATACCTTTATGGCAGCGACTCATAGCAGAACGAAATTCAAGACACGTCTGCCGCCCAGGCACCGTTAACGGGCGCACGCACATTATGATATGAGAGATTTACTCCTTTTTAAAAGACATGAAAATAAATTTGTGTATGAGACAGACAGGCACAAAAGCGCGGCCTGCGCAAGTTATTTTTTAGAGCAAGAGGGGAAGAGAGAGAGTTCGTTGCTCCTTGTCTTTCAGATGTCCAGCATTAGTTTTAAGGCATTTCAATTGAAAAATGTCCTGAGTGTGTTGCTCAGACTCGTGTACATCTATAAGACGTGAGTACGCAAACCCTCTTGTACTGTTTAGCCTTTATTGTTGTTTTTGAGATGTTAATAGTTAGCGCCGAGCGCTAAGCTAATTAGCTAATTCGCTAACTTGTGTTTCATATGCAGAACGTGTAAAACAATGATTAAGTACAGCGGTAACACTACAAACATACGTAATAGTGCAGAAATCTGTGAAAACAAAGTATATTGGTTAAAAGAAGACTTTCTAAAGACACTTTGTTTCCAGAAAATGTTGACGTCATTCCACCTGTGTAAATTTTATTTGAGATTTTATTGTTGAGAGAAATAAGTACTCCATTTAAAATGGTAAATGTTTTTGCACTTTCTTGTAAAAAAAATTTAAAAAGCAGCTTAAGGGCAGCCTATTGTTGTATGGGCATGTTTCTATCGTTCCTGTTGAATCATTAGGATATTTTAAATAGATAACGGACATAAATTTGTTTGGCTACTGTATTAATTAGTAATGCACGATGCATCCATAATCGTGATAATTGCGATAACCGCGATCATCGTCAATACCCTGATCATCGTTTAATAATCGAATCGTAGCACCCTGAATCGTAATCGAACAGAATCTTGGGGTGCCTAAGATGGTACACCCCTAATGGCAGCATATAGACATATTGGTTTATCAAACACAACAGTTCAATTCGTCTAAATTACAGCAGTTTATTTTAAAGAGGGGTGCAAGAGCAGAAACAGCTTTTTCAGTCTTGTCTGTTTTTTCTGCCATATATCGGTGATTTTCACATGCGTTTTTGGGAACCACAATTATCGACCATTTACACGTGTTTATCAAATGAAAATCACATCCACGAATTCGTTTTTTTTTTTAACAATACCGATACTTCAACTTCAGCAACATATTACCTTTTAAAATTAATAAAAACACAGGCATGTGTCTCCGTTTAAACTAGATGCCATTTCTTTTTTTTTTTTTTTTTTGCATAGAAAAGTGTTTTACTTAATTATTGCAGCAACTGTTCCTGTAAAAAATTGAACAAAAGCTTATTTAAAACATTTCACGTTTTATGCCGTGTCCCGATCCGTTACTGAAAAAAAATAGTTTTAAACATGTTACCCTCCCACTGAATTATATTTGAACAAGAATAACGTAGAAAAATTACTTGTCTTTAATAAATGCTTCATTGAGTCAATCCACTCAAATCTGCTCACTTACACATACACAATGAATTGCCACTCACACTACCGCACGTGTTTAAACAAGCTCAACTACGCGGCATCTTTCAAGTATAGCGCTCCCAGCCTTCTCTGGCAACATCAAAGCCTCAACAGCTGTCACTCATCGTTAACTTTAACAAGCAATCTGGAGCGCACGGACCAAGAAAAGCAGCAGGACGGAGAGTGATTGGATCAGAACATCTCTAGTTTGTTGGCTTGTGGCCGGCACTGCGTTGATGCAGCATTATGGAAGTATCTAAAATATCGATACTCAGATCGTGACATAAAGATCGCGATATATCACATGATAATATTTTTTCCCAGGTCTACCAGACTCACTTGCAATGTATCGTGTAGATGCGGAATGTCAGGCTCGCTTGCCAGGCAATTGCTGATGTATATATGTAAATATTGTTGAAACGGACCTTTTTTCCCTTTTTATTGCTGCTCTTAAACTACTGTTTATTTGTTAATATGCTTATCTTACAGCGGTGGATTTCTTCAACCAGATCAACATGCTCTACGGCACCATTACAGAGTTCTGTACTGAGGCTAGCTGTTCAGTCATGTCTGCTGGACCCAGGTAAGGCATGCACATTAAATAATAGAGTGAAATCTATAGTACTAACTTAAAACCACTTTTAATCTTGCCTGCTTTGAACAAGCTACTCTGGGTGGTGTGTTTTCTTATATTTGACATCACACTATTAAGGCACTAAACGGGTCGAAACGCTGACTGCTGTTTGCAGCGTGTATCAAAATCCTCAAATATATGTTTTAGTGCTGCACCGTAGGGCTGCAGCTATTGATTATTGTAGTAGTCGATTAATCGATGAAGTACTCAGTTCGAGTAATCGGATAAGGAACACGAAAAATTAAAATACCTGAGCTGAGCCTCAAACAATATGAAAAAAAAAAAATAAGGATAAATAAATAAGGATCTATGTACAACAAAAGAACAATCGGCTAGATTACATTGCAAAAGTCCACTAGCTTAAATGCTATAAAAAGCAATATTTATTTTTTTTTTTAATAATGCTCTTAAGAAATGGTTCAGACACATATTCCCACAAAAAACGGTTAAACATACCAAAAACTAAATTACCAGTGCATTTAAAAAAACAAAAAAAACAAAAAAAAAACATTAGCGCAAACAAAACGTTGGCTTATGTTGGTCTTAACATGGAGCAGCTGGATTCAGCCATATGAAATGAAGCAGAGTAGAGGGCAGTGTATCTACCCAAATCAATAAAACTCAATGCAAACACTTTCAAAATAAACCATTACAACACAACTTTAATTAAAAGAATACTCGAATCAGCAAAATTTAATTTGAATCTTTATCGAGTTAATCGATTAATCGTTGCCGCACTAATGCAACGATTTATTGACTAATTCGAGTAATTCGATTAGAAAAAAGCTTCGAATCAAATTTTGCTGCTTTGAGGATTCGTTGAATTGGTGATGTTGCAAAGTTTTGATTTGAAAGTGTTGCATTTAGTTTTTTTGATCTGGATGGAAAAACCTCGTGGCCTCTCGTGGTAACAGAGAATATTCCATAACTGATCTAATCTGGCTGAATCCAGCTGCTCTCTGTTAAGACCAACATAAGGTATGTTTTTTTTTAGCTAATATTTGTTTATGCATTCGTTATTTAGTTTAGAAACAAATTTAGCAGTTTTTGTGGAATAGTGTTTGAACGATTTGTTTAAAGCATTGTTAAAATAAAAAAAAAAGTTAACATTTTACAGCATTTAAGCTAATGAACTTTTGCTTTGCAGTTAGGCAATTGTTCTTTTGTTGCATTTAGATTCTCATCTATTACTCTTGTAAAATGAAAGTGCAATTCTGCAGTTTGAAGAAAAATTTCAGGAATTTTATTTTGTATGTGCATTTCATGCTCGTATGAGTGTAATCCTAGCAAGCCAAAATAAATGTTACTACAAGCATACACACTTGTTTTACATATCCTAAGACTTATTCCTCAACACATTAAATGGCCGTGATCTGATTACTCGATTATTCAAACTAAATGCTAGATTAATCGATTACCTAAATAATCAATAGCTGCAGCCCTAGTATGTTGTATTAACATTTAAAATGATCCCAGTTTAAATGCGCTTTGGTAATAACATTAAAATCACTTGGATTAACCGGTATGGTACCAAATGTGGCTTGCTTTTCTTTCCTCAAATCTAGATCTTGCACTTCCTTTATCCCGTCTTGCTGTGACGGTCAGTGTTTAAACAGGAGGAGGGAACCGGGTCTCACTTCCTGCACACAGAGCAGATATCAGATACTTAGACGTACGGAAGAGATAGTGCTGCATTTCCCACTTCCGCTCTTTTATTTTTAGCTCCTCTCCTGTCAAACAAAGTTATCATGAACTAAATGATAACTTGATCCAGTATGTACAGTTTTTGGAGCTGTTATGATTTGTTGCCATATCTTATTCTAATCACAGTGAGTTTAATTTGAATTTTGCTTGCAGATATGAATACCACTGGGCTGATGGCACCAATATTAAAAAGCCCATCAAATGCTCAGCACCCAAATACATAGATTATCTGATGACTTGGGTTCAAGACCAGCTGGATGACGAGACACTTTTTCCCTCCAAGATTGGTAAATTTTAAGTTTTTACTAGGAATATGTTTGTTTTCCGGATGAACGACACAATATTTCTGTCAAATATGTCTGATTAGGTTAGTAAAACAATGTTTGCTTTATGGAAAAGTTTTAAACGTGACAATTTTTTGTGTTTAAAACTGCGACACAGTTAAGAAACTATTTTTTTACCGACATATTAGTAATTACAACAAAGTTAAGTCTGTTCTGTGAATGTAGCAATTGACTATTGTGCAGCCTAAGGGGAGATCTTCAGATTCAGAGTACAAGTGACCAATCTTGTGACTTTAATTTTAAGTTTGATGAAGTCATGTGTTAAGGCACTACAAGTATGGAGTTAGATGTGTGCCTTTCTTATTCAATGAAAAAAAAGTTGCCTCAATCAAGTATATGTATTTTCAATAAAAACAAGTCACTTGAATTAAAAAAAAAAGTGTTTGAATGCAAAAATTAATTTTAGACTTTAAAAAAAAAGCATTTGAAAACTATTTTTCTTTGATTTTTTTTTTTTGATTGAAGTTTCAAACTTCATTTGAATTTAAAAAAAAAAAAGCATTTAAAACATGTTCAAATGCTTTTTTTTTTTTTGTTTCAAATTTCTTTTTGCATTCAAATACATTTTTCTTTATTTGAGTGACTTGTTTTTATTGAAAATATATATTCTCAATTGAAGCAACTTTATTTTTGATTAAATAATAAATACGCAGATCTACCTCCATTTACAACCCATAGCAAAAAATATGGAATCACCAGTCTCGGAAGAACACTCAGAAATTTTATTATGTAGAGCAAACTCGGATAAAAAGCTTGAAAAAATAATGAATTAGTTAAAAAGGGCAACTCCTTGACATTCAGAAACCCTAAAACAAATGAATAAAAAACATTGTAGTGGCCAGTAAATGTTACTTTTATAGAGCAATGTTGGGAAATAAATTTAAATCACTCCATTCTGAAGGAAAAATATATGGAATCACTCCATTTTGAGTAGAAAATACAGACACACTCAGTCAATTTCCTTTCCCTGCCTCAGATTAGATCTGCTCGTTAGTCAGCAGTTAAAAACAGTGCAGTTATCACACCTTGGAGGGCTCTTGGACCAGGTTGATTTACAAGAATCATGGCTTCAACAAGAGAGCTGTCTCTTGAGGCCAAGGATAGGATTATCAAACTTCTTGAAGAAGGTAACGCTACACATATGGTTGCCAAGGATGTGGGCTGTTCACAGTCAGCTGTATCAAAAATCTGGACCAAGTACAAACAGCATGGCAAGGCTGTTAAAGTTAAGTGTACTGGTAGACTGAGGAAGACATCCAAACGTCATGGCAAACAACTAAGGGCAAATGATGAAGAAATCGGAGGAAGCTGGAGTCAAGGTATGTGACAGAACTATGCAAAATCGCCTAAAGGAAATGGGATTTTCATACAAGAAAGATAATGGGAAACCATCATTGACACTTAAACAGCAAAGAACAAGACTGCAATGGGCTATGGAGAGGCAATCATGGACTGTGAATGACTGGATGAAGGTTATTTTCAGTGATGAGTCAAGAATCGGCAATGGACAAGGTGATGATGCTGGAACTTTTGTGTGGTGCCATTCTAGTGAGATTTACAAAGATGACTGCCTGAAGAAAACATCAAAATTCCCTCAGTCCTTGATGGAGAGTACATATATAGCGCATATATATATATATATATATATATATATATATATATATATATATATACATTGTTACAATGCCCAAAGCGCTTTACATTAGCACACATTTACACACCAATGGTGCTGTTGCGATGCCAACCCATTGGGGGCAAGTTAGGGTTGGGTGACTTGCCCAAGGGCACTTCGACAGTGGGCAGTCATAGCCGGGAATCGAACCGCTTCGGTCCCAGGACAACTCAAGCTACCAACTGCGCCACGGCCACCCGTCATTGATGATGTGGGGCTGCATGTCAGGCAAAGGCACTGGGGAGATGGCTGTGGTGAAATCTTCAATAAATGCACAAGTTTGCATTGAAATTTTAGACAGCTTTCTTACCCCTTCAATTGAAAATATGTTTGGGGATGATGAAATCATTTTCCAAGATGACAATGCATCATGCCACAGAGCTAAAACAGTTAAAGCATTCCTTGGAGAAAGACTCATTCAGTCAATGTCATGGCCTGCAAATAGCCCTGATCCCAACCCTATTGAAATCCTGTGGTGGAAATTGAAAAAAATGGTCCACAGCAAGGCCCCGGCCTGCAAGGATTATCTGGCAACTGCAATGAGAGAGTTGGCACCAAATTGATGAAGAATACTGTTTGTCACTCATCAAGTCCATGCCTCATGGACTGCAAGCTGTCATACAAGCCAGAGGTGGTGCAACTAAATACTAGAGATGTGTTTTGATTGTTATTTCTTTGTTTGTTTCTAATGATTCCCTATATTTTCCTCAGAATGGAGTGATTCTATATTTATTTCCCTGCACTTGCTCTATGAAAGTAACATTTACTTACCACCACAATGTTTTTTATTCATTTATCTTAGTGTTTCTGAATGCCAAGGAGTTGCAATTTTGAACTAATTCATTATTTTTTTCAAGCTTTTTATCTGAGTTTGTTCTATGTAATAAAATGTCTGATTTGGTGCTCGTCCAAGACTGTTGATTCCATACTTTCTGCTAGGGGTTGTACAAGGCCCATCAGGTCTGTGAAGTTGGCGCCATCTAACGAAAGCCAGTAAAACTGCACTAAAAGAAGGAACAAAAACTCCAAGAATAATTACTAGGGCTGTCAAACGATTAAAATTTTTAATCGAGTAAATTACAGCTTTAAAATTAATTAATCGTAATTAATCGCAATTCAAACCATCTATGAAATATGCCATATTTTTCTGTAAATTATTGTTGGAATGGAAAGATAAGACAAGACGGATATATACATTCAACATACGGTACATAAGTACTGTATTTGTTTATTATAACAATAAATCAACAAGATGGCATTAACATTATTAATATTCTTTAAAAGCGATCCATGGAGAGAAAGACTTGTAGTTCTTAAAAGATAAATGTTGGTACAAGTTATAGAAATGTTATATGAAACCCCTCTTAATGTTTTCGTTTTAATTTGTAAAATTTTCGATCAAAAAACAAAGTAGTAGCTCGCCATTGTTGATGTCAATAATTACACAAAGCTCATGGTGCTGAAACCCATAAAATCAGTCGCACCCATGCGCCAGCAGAGGGCGACAAAACACCCAAAAACACAACAAGTGGACATTACACTGTGCTGTCATTCTTGTTGTTTGAGCGGGGCATGTGCGTTAAATGTGTCAAATATTTTAACGTGATTAATTTAAATAATTAATTACCGCCCGTTAACGCGATAATTTTGACAGCCCTAATAATTACAGAAAGCAGTGTGGTTAATAAATGTTGGTTTTCTTTGGCCCAGGGGTTCCATTTCCCAAGAACTTCATGTCTGTGGCCAAAACCATCCTGAAGCGCCTGTTCAGAGTTTACGCACACATCTACCATCAGCATTTTGACTCTGTGATGCAGCTGCAGGAGGAGGCCCATCTCAACACCTCCTTCAAGCACTTCATTTTCTTTGTCCAGGTTGAGTAAATCCACTCCTTGTCTAAATGTCTAAAATGGATGGTTTCAAAATGTATGCGTACCAAAAAAATCTTTGTTACCTGCAGGAATTCAACCTTATCGACCGGCGAGAGCTCGCCCCGCTGCAGGATTTGATCGAGAAGCTTGGTTCCAAGGACAGATAGACATGGCATCACACTCTTCTCTCCTTCTTTTATGCTGTTCAACAGTTTCTTTTCCACCACTCACTCTCTTCTTGGCCTATGCTACCTCTGCGACTTTCGGTCTCAACAGTGTGTGCCTTCTTGTCATTCCTCTCAGCCAAGCATTTGGATTGTACTCTTTCTGCTGTCTTTCACTACTTTCTGAGCCTCTTCTCCTTTATTTTCGTCCTTTTTGGTTTTCGGTTATAAATTAGCATTGTGTTCTTAATGTGTTATTTCCGGGAACTTTTTTTTTTCTTTTTTTAAATGTTTTGTGTTCACTTTAAAATTGAACTAAGAAAATTTGGAAGTAGAAATGAGCCGCTTTAAAAAAATATGTTAATGTTGTTTTTATGTATTCATTGTCTTACTGTTTTGACTGAACAAAAACATCCAATTCTTATATGTTTAATTCACTTATAACGATATAAGGCAATGAAAGTGAAACATTTTTCAAAAATATTGGCATTGGAAACCATGCCACGGATTTTCAGTTGAACCTAATGACTGTTGAAGTGCTTGACGACTTCTCGGCAATGCAATACATTGATGGGTGATTGTGAAGAGTCTTTTTCACTTAAGAATCCTTTTTATTTGTTGTTATTTTACCATTTTTCCCCCACGATTGAAGATAAGAAAATAAAAGATACAATATAGGGCTTCCAGTAAACCGCAAAATAGTGAAAATACTATTTAAATAACTCAGTTGTAGTTAAATTAGATTTTTTTTTTTTTTAGGTCATTTTTATGGTGCCGATCATTTGCGGAACTCTAGATGATTTTGTGTTTCCTCATTTTTGGTACTTTTTTTTTCCTCCCCCAGGGGTCAACAACTATTACCTCTGTGTGTCAAGAGGGCAAATTTATTGTAAATATGGTCATGGTCCTGTCTTGAACTCAGGCTACAGCAGCAGGGCTGTGTGTACTGCCATCTTTTTGCTAGCCAATTGCAGCTGGGATTCTAATGAATGTTTTTGGATTTGGCAACACACCTCAATTCTTGGAGATAGACATTTAAGAACATCAGGACCCAGCAGCTGCCATGTTATCGTAACTAGTGATAATGTTTCAGTAATTACAAGAAAACATTCCTCCAGTTTGTTATTTACATGCTCATACAGCCCTTCCTTATTTTATTTGAATATTACAGCAAGCATGTCAAAGCTAGTCTTGTTTTCTTTCTCATATTTGACTAGATTTGTTAGACATTTCTTATTTTATACATGTAGAATCAGAGAAAGTACAAGGGCTTGCGAATTAACGAGGATTTATCGAATTCTAGGGTGGATGTTTTGACTGGTAGGGAGCACAAATGAACAGTATGTACTGTGTCCAAACATTTGCTGTAAATATGATCAGTGTTTTTATCTGATCAAAGTTGTGCCTTTAAACAATTGAATTGTCTTGATATGACTGTATTGGCAGATTTTGAGCTCAATTTAAAAAATAAAAGAACCATCCTGTTTTTTTAATGTGTACAAATGAATGACAGGATATTGATTTCATCATTTGCACACTCCTGCTAACCTCTACACAGGTGTCTCGTAACGCGTTACATGTACTTGAGTAACTTTTTGAGAAAACTACGTCTTAACAGTAGTTTTTACGAAGCCTTACTTTAACTTGAGTAGATTTGTGAAGAAAAAATGTTACTCTCACTCTGCTACTTTGGGGTACACAATAATCGTTAGATTTTTCCTCTTTATTCTACATGTTACACATAGGCGGAGTTTTACTTTTGGGGCATCATTCTTGAGGGGAATTCTAAATCAGGCGGCTTAGGCAATACTTTTCGCCAAGATCGTCATCCATTGAATGTGGTACGCCCACCGGTGTCATGCTAATGTAGTTACCCCAGTCAAAAATTGTACCCACTGGGCGGAGCGATATGGAGGTAGATTTGTGTCTTTAGTATTCAATCAAAAGTTACTTCAATCAAAATATATTCCAAAAAAAGTCACAGAAAAAAAATGCATGTGAAATCTATTTTTTTATTTATTTATTTATTTATTTTTTATTGACGCAACTTTTTTGATTGAAGTAATGATGATTTGTGTTTCGGCCACATTTTGGCTAGGACATTTTTGTCTATTATTCAATCAAAAAATAAGTTGTTTCAAAAAATATATTTTCAAAAAAAAAAATTCAGATCATAGAAAAAGTTTTTGAATGCGAAAAAATATTTGAGATTGATAAATTTGAACACTTAATTTTTTATCGAAAAAGTTTTCTTTGATTGAAGCAATCCTTTTTGTGTTTCGGCCATATTATGGGTAGGACATATGTGTCTAAATCATTCAATCCCCAAAAGAGATGTTTCAATCCAAAAAAGTGTTTTCAATCCAAGAAAAAACTCATTTGAAATATAAAATTGCCCTCCCCTATTTTTTTTTTTTTTTTAATTCAATGCAAAGCAAATGACCGTCTAAGGTGCTAGTCACATGATCTGTTCGAAAAATAATTTTGACCCATTGTAAAAATATTTCATTTTGTAGCACTTTTATTGCTTTACAACTTTTATATGTATAGGAAAGTCAATTACATGCAATGACATTTTTCGGCCACCAGGAGGGGCCTAGCCCCCCCCCTTAAAATCCGCTTATGATGTTACATCTATTTTTTTTTTTTTTTTTTTTTTTTTTGCTAGCGATGCTTTTGCCAAGAGTAGCGCTACTAATTTCACCAATGAGATGTCGCAACATTAATCTCATGACTCCATTACACCAATCAGTCGCAAGCTTGCCATTCTATGATCCTGCAAGCCTATTCAATCACGCGTCTTCAGAGCACCGAGACAAATGAAGTATTTGACATAGAACGCTGCCCTCAACATGAATCAAAATCGCGGATTTAAAACTCCCAGTTTTTATTTGTCACCGATTGACCACGAAAAAAACGGAGATATGATCCTTTTAATTTCATAATAGTAACAATGAAGGAACTACAGTATTCACTACTCTCACTACACTGAAGAAAATATTTGGTGGATTTACTTGATAAAATCATTGAAACAATTTGCACTTACTTTTATTAAGTAAATTTTACTGCTTGTAATAGATTTCACTTTCATTAGGTAAATTTTACTGCTTGTAGTAAAATTTATTTAATAAAAAGTGCAAATTGTTAAAATGATTTTATCAACTAAATCCACCAATTTTTTTTTTTCATTGTAAGTACTATTTTTTTCCACTAGAGGGCAGGGCACTCATGCTATTTGGACGAATGCTTCGTTGCTGTTTTTTTTGTTTTTTTTCTTTAATGATTTTTTTCTCTTTATTGTACAGTATTATTATCACAACAGTTCATATAGATAAGTTTGTGCTGAGGGGAAAAAATACCATGGTTAAAAAAAAACTTTGTCAAAAATGTTACTCATTACTTGAGTATTCTTTTCACTGGATTCTTTTTTGCTTGTACTTGAGTACATTTTTTGGATGACTACTTTTACTCGAGTAATAATATATTGAAGCAATGCTACTCTTACTTGAGTAAAAGTTTTGGCTACTCTACTCACCTCTACAGTTATTCAATATATCATTGGCCAAATAATTGTTGAAGTCATTGGAAAACAGACGAAATTTTCATGAAGTTCATAAGTATATATTTTTTTTCTTATAGGTTTTTATTTGGAGGTCAAAACAGAGACAGCAACCACATTGAAATTAAACATAACTTCCAAGTGAACATTTTATCTCCCCATTGTTAAAGCAACACTAGGTAACGTTTCAACCTTCATAAAGTGTTTTCATAACATTTGTGATATTCAACTGACAACTAGTTGAATGACACCTCTTTTATGTCTTGAGGGGGTCTGTATCACTTTTACCGGCACTAATTAACTTTGAGGAGGGTGGCAGGAACACTGCAACACAAAAAAAGAACTACAAATGTGTTGACTGCTTTACGGCATACGTCACTTTTCCCATTCATCATAAAGGCAGAGGTTGATGCTAACGCTTTTGGGCGAAATCTGCAAAGATGGCAGAGCAACAAAAGAGACAAAATGTTTTGTCTGAGAAGGGGGAAAAAAAGGAGAAAAGGACACTCAAGAATAAACATTGGCCTTGCTTTCACTCGATGGCGTGACCCTCCCACCCTATGGAAGCCTGTGTGTTCTCTAACATATTTGGTCATATGGATATTTAATTTCAATTTTAACAATCTTGACAGATTCAAGTAATAGAACTAAACGAAACTGGAAAAAAAAAAAAATTAATAACTTTCTATAAAATGTAATTTAAAATGAATGCAATTTCTGTTGAGGAATAAATTAGGACATCCCCACATTAAATCCCACTTAAAATGGCTAAAACCACACACTGGTTTATCACTTCAGTTGCACATGATTAGAACATCATTACCCAGTGTTTTGAATGAGGCTTGCCTTATTTAAACCTCACATTTACAGTGCCCTCCATAATTATTGGCACCCCTGGTTAAGATGTGTTTTTTAGCTTCTAATAATTTTTTTATTCAAATAATATGGGACCTTAATAGAAAAAAAGAGAAAAATCCAACCTTCAATACAAGTGCATTTATTCAGTGGTGAAAAAATCCCACATAAAAAAAAAAATTTTTGACATCACATAATGTGTGTCACAATTATTAGCACCCCTGGTGTTAATACTTTGTACAACCCCCTCTTGCCAACAAAACAAGATCTGGGGACTGAGATGGCCATGGGAAGAGCTTGATTTTGTGTCTGGTGAACTATATCTGTGTAGATTTGGCCATATGTTTAGGGTCATTGTCTTGCTGAAAGACCCAGTGATGACCCATCTTCAGCTTTCGGGTAGAGGGCAACAGATTCTGATTTAAAATGTCCTGGTATTTCAAAGCATTCATGATGCCATGCACCCTAACAAGGTTCCCAGGGCCTTTGGAAGCGAAACAGCCCCACAGCATCACTGACCCACCCCCATACTTCACAGTGGGTATGAGGTGCTTTTCAGCATGCATATTTTTCGTGGCACGCCAGACCCACTTAGAGTATTTGTTGCCAAAAAGCTCAATCTTGGTCTCATCTGACCAAAGCACACGGTCCCAGTGGAAGCCACAATACCGCTTGGCGAACTCCAGACGTTTGCGTTTATGATTGTGAGTGAGGAAAGGTTTTCTCCGTGCATGCCTCCCAAACAGCTTGTTGGCGTGTAGACAGCACCTCATACCTACTGTGAAGTATGGGGGTGGGTCAGCATGTGGCCCAGTTGAAGCCTGGGACCGTGTGCTTTGGTCAGATGAGACCAAGGTTGAGCTTTTTGGCAACAAACACTCTTAAGTGGGTCTGGCCTGCCACGAAAGATGCGCATGCTGAAAAGCACCTCATACCCACTGTGAAGTATGGGGGTGGGTCAGTGATGCTGTGGGGCTGTTTCGCTTCCAAAGGCCCTGGGAACCTTGTTAGGGTGCATGGCATCATGAATGCTTTGAAATACCAGGACACGTCACGCAACCGCTTTTGTTTCAACCCAGCCATGAGAAGAAGGTAAGTAATTATATTTATTATTCCAAATGTCTGTAATTTTTAGCTTAGAATCATTAAATGATGTCTAATATTTCGTAAAAAAATAGAATAAATAAATAACGACTAAAAAAAAAAATACTTGCATATTTTAAAGTTTTAAACAAATTACGTCACAATGAAAAAATTGTCGTCTGCAAAAAAGTCATGGATATCTACCTCATAACTATTGCTTAATTGTATTTTTTCGTTACTGTCGCATTTTCCCCAACATTAAGTCCCCGAACTATTCTTAATTTGTCCGTTTTACCCTGAAAAGCCCATTTACAGACATCACGCAACCGCTTTTGTTTCAACCCAGCCATAAAAAGAAGGTAAGTAATTATATTCATTATTCAAAATGTCTGTAATATTTAGCTTAGAATAATTAATTGATGTCTAATATTTCGTATAAAAAAACTTAAATATTATATTATTAATATTACTTAAATAAATATTTACTTGCATATTTGAAGTTTTAAACTAATTTCGTCACAATGAAAAAAATTGCCGTCTGTAAAAAAGTCACGGATAACTACCTGATAACTTTTGCTGAATTGTATTGAGGCACATATTCCTACAAAAACAGCCTAATATACCTATAAACTAAATTACGAATGCATTAAAAAACATGAACTCAAACAAAAACTTAGCTTATGTTGGTCTTAACAGGGAGCACTTGAATTCAGCCATGTGAAATAAGGCAGACCAGAGGGCAGTGTATCCACCCTAATCAATAAAATTTAATGCAAATACTTTCAAAATCAACCATTACAACGCCACTTTAATTAAACGAAAAATCGAAGCAACAAAATTTAATTCGAATATTTTTTTCTAATCGAATACTCGAGTTAATTGATTAATCGTTGCAGCACTAATATTGTGTAGCAAAAAAAAAATCTAATTAAACCAGTCAAAATTTTGTAGTTTTCAATTCACTTTGATTAATATAATAATAATAATAATAAAATAAAAAACCTGAAGCTTCGTTGGAATTCGTTCGATATTTTTCATGATACGTGGACTGCCTGAAAGGCAAGACTCTGGGCACACTCTCCCCTACTATTACGTACATACACAGATGAAAGACGAAATTGAATGATACGTGCTCGTGTTATACAGCTAGTAACCTCCGGCCACGAATTTCCAATTTGCTCCGCATTATTTTTCTGTAGGCCGTTTAACCGACATGATTGCAAAGAGTAGCAACGTCATGACACTTCGTATAGGTATTCCGGGTGACAGAAAGCGGATAATGTGATAGTTTCACGGGGACGGTAGCCAGGCTAGTTTGCTCTCACCAAGTTAGTTAGCACTAGCGTAGGCAAAGCTACACTAAAAACGGTTGCTAAGCTACATAGCCGGGCTGCAGGCGTCGCTTCGAATGCCATTTATATTTTATGTGTGGCTACAACACTCCCACTGGCTTAAGGTGAAGATGCTCGTCATTCCTCGTTTGTGAAGACTATACAAGCTAACGTTAGCTTGCCGGGTAAGCAAAAGTGAAAGAAGTGTCAACCTCTTATCATTTCATTATAATGTAAGTAAATGACTTGTCTATTATCCAGCTCCGTTAATGTAATACTGTGTATACAGCAAACTCAGATCTACAAGCTAACAATTCAAACGTACCGTCTTTTTAATACATTCGTTTGGTTAAAGTGTAGTTAATTCATGTAAAAGAAAAGGCCCTCTGTTTTACTAACGAGCACGGTTGTATTAAACGCAGGCTTCAGCCTGACCATGGCAGATGAAAATACTCAGTTTTGTGGCAATTGGTAAGTGTGAGTTCACTGATTTATATTTGGTGGCCGAATAATGCTTTACTGTTAGTTGTCATTTTTATTTTGTAGCAAACACGACATTCCAGAAGCAAATTTTACTACCCATGAGATCCACTGTCGGAGAAACATTGCACTGTGTGATGTGTGCCAGGAACCGGTTCCACGCTCCGATTTGCAGGAGCACAAGCAACAGGAGCATAGCCAGGTAATACATTTTAAGAATTTGGCTCTAGTGTGCTATATAATGTTAAATAGGGCTGGAGCTATCGAATATTTTAGTAATCGAGTAATCGACTGAAAATTCTATCGATTAATCGAGTAATCGGGTAAAACAAATATATTTTTAGGTGAAGAGCAATTATAAATATACATGAGAAAACAAGACATTTCATCTAATCTTGAACCATTTTCAGTCAATCAATGTCTTTATTTTCGATGTATATTGTTGAAAACAGCCAACAATTGCATCTCAGATGTAACAAAAAAAAAAAAAAAAGACTACTTCACTGCTTTCACTCAAAAAACCTTTAGATCTTATTTATTAAAAATATATATATATATATATATATATATATATATATATATATATATATATATATATATATATATATATATATATATGGGCTGTCAAACGATTAAAATTTTTAATCGAGTTAATTACAGCTTTAAAATTAATTAATTGTAATTAATCGCAACTAATTGCAATTCAAACATCTATAAAATATGCCATATTTTTCTGTAAATTATTGATGGAATGGAAAGATAAGACACAAGATCGATATATACAGTGCCTTGCAAAAGTATTCGGCCCCCTTGAACCTTGCAACCTTTCACCACATTTCAGGCTTCAAACATAAAGATATAAAATTTTAATTTTTTGTCAAGAATCAACAACAAGTGGGACACAATCGTGAAGTGGAACAAAATTTATTGGATAATTTAAACTTTTTTAACAAATAAAAAACTGAAAAGTGGGGCGTGCAATATTATTCGGCCCCCTTGCGTTAATACTTTGTAGCGCCACCATTTGCTCCAATTACAGCTGCAAGTCGCTTGGGGTATGTTTCTATCAGTTTTGCACATCGAGAGACTGACATTCTTGCCCATTCTTCCTTGCAAAAAAGCTCGAGCTCAGTGAGGTTGGATGGAGAGTGTTTGTGAACAGCAGTCTTCAGCTCTTTCCACAGATTCTCCATTGGATTCAGGTCTGGACTTTGACTCTGCCATTCTAACACCTGGATAGGTTTATTTTTGAACCATTCCATTGTAGATTTGGCTTTATGTTTTGGATCATTGTCCTGTTGGAAGATAAATCTCCGTCCCAGTCTCAGGTCTTATGCAGATACCAACAGGTTTTCTTCCAGAATGTTCCTGTATTTGGCTGCATCCATCTTCCCGTCAATTTTAACCATCTTCCCTGTCCCTGCTGAAGAAAAGCAGGCCCAAACCATGATGCTGCCACCGCCATGTTTGACAGTGGGGATGGTGTGTTCAGGGTGATGAGCTGTGTTGCTTTTACGCCAAACATATCGTTTTGCATTGTGGCCAAAAAGTTCAATTTTGGTTTCATCTGACCAGAGCACCTTCTTCCACATGTTTGGTGTGTCTCCCAGGTGGCTTGTGGCAAACTTTAAACGAGACTTTTTATGAATATCCTTGAGAAATGGCTTTCTTCTTGCCACTCTTCCATAAAGGCCAGATTTGTGCAGTGTACGACTGATTGTTGTCCTATGGACAGACTCTCCCACCTCAGCTGTAGATCGCTGCAGTTCATCCACAGTGATCACGGGCCTCTTGGCTGCATCTCTGATCAGTTTTCTCCTTGTTTGAGAAGAAAGTTTGGAAGGACGGCCGGGTCTTGGTAGATTTGCAGTGGTCTGATGCTCCTTCCATTTCAATATGATGGCTTGCACAGTGCTCCTTGAGATGTTTAAAGCTTGGGAAATCTTTTTGTATCCAAATCCGGCTTTAAACTTCTCCACAACAGTATATTGGACCTGCCTGGCGTGTTCCTTGGTTTTCATAATGCTCGCTGCACTTTAAACAGAACCCTGAGACTATCACAGAGCAGGTGCATTTATACAGAGACTTGATTACACACAGGTGGATTCTATTTATCATCATCGGTCATTTAGGACAACATTGGATCATTCAGAGATCCTCACTGAACTTCTGGAGTGAGTTTGCTGCACTGAAAGTAAAGGGGCCGAATAATATTGCACGCCCCACTTTTCAGTTTTTTATTTGTTAAAAAAGTTTAAATTATCCAATAAATGTTGTTCCACTTCACGATTGTGTCCCACTTGTTGTTGATTCTTGACAAAAAAATTAAATTTCATATCTTTATGTTTGAAGCCTGAAATGTGGCGAAAGGTTGCAAGATTCAAGGGGGCCGAATACTTTTGCAAGGCACTGTACATTCAACATACGGTACATAAGGACTATTTGTTTATTATAACAATAAATCAACTAGATGGCATTAACATTGTTAACATTCTGTTAAAGCGATCCATAGATAGAAAGACTTGTAGTTCTTAAAAGAAAAATGTTAGTAAAAGTTATAGAAATTTTATATTAAAACCCCTCTTAATGTTTTCATTGTAATAAAATTTGTAAAATTTTCAATCAAAAAATAAACTAGTAGCCCGCCGTTGTTGATGTCAATAATTACTACACAATGCTCATGGGTGCTGAAGCCTATAAAATCAGTCGCACACAACCGCCAGCAGAGGGCAGCAAAACTCCATAAAACACAAGAAGTGAGCGTTTCACTGTGTACTGTCATTTAAATCTCTATGAGCGGGGCATCTGCGTTAATTTCGTCAAATATTTTAACGTGATTAATTTGAAAAAATTAATAATCGCCCGTTAACGTGATAATTTTGACAGCCCTAATATATATATATATATATATATATATATATATATATATATATATATATATATATATATACCTAAAAATGCCGTTACGCTTGATAACACACATCATTTAAAAGTTAGGATTTTTTCCCACGTGTTTCAACTGAATTTCTATTTGTGTCAAGCCATTTTTAAGTTCTAGTTCAGTTTTAAGTTAGTCTAAACTGTAAGTCCTGATAGGATTTTGAGTTTTTGCAGTGTTCAAAATAAATGTATGATACAGGCTGTATTGGAGCACATTAGGGACCAGTGCTACTTGGTGTTTTATCCAGCAATGACTACTGAGCTAAAATTGATAGTTAGCATTATTAAGTTTTTCTTTTACACCCTCATCACTCCACAACGGTATGTTATGTTAAAGCCTGTATGTAAGACACGTTAGCCACACATCGACAGTGGTCATAATTAATAAAAACCTAGCCCTCCGCAGGGCTAACGTTACGTGAGCGAGTGACAGTAAGGTTAATCTTATTTATTAGCGCTTAGCGCTCTACTGCTTTAAGATGGTGGCTGTTTACTAACGCTGCCCAGACGCGGCCGAGTCTGTCATTTCGCATCTAGTTCAACATACATGTGATCTCTATGAGACTCATCAGAGGCTACCTGCTACCAACGTAGCATTGTGCGGGCTAGTATTTAGCAACGTCGGCGTCGTTTGTAGCGGCTGTCGGCTGCAGTATTTTTTTTTTTTTTTTTTTTTTTTTTTTTTTTGCTTCTTCCTCTACGCACGTGACATCAGCGCTTGGCCCGCATTAAAAGTAGTGTCCGTGCAAAACGTGATGCTTAGAGCTGTCAAAATAAACGATTACTCGAGGTGAATAAAATTACTCGGATCAGTTTTTACTCGAGTTACTCGAGTTGCTCGAGTATTCGTTTCAGCTCTAATGTTAAGATAGAGTACCACAATCTTTAGTTTTTCTCTAGCAAAAAAATCATAGAACAAATTAGGGCTGTCAAAATTATCGCGTTAACGGGCGGTAATAAATTTTTTAAATTAATCACGTTAAAATATTTGACGCAATTAACGTACATGCCCCAGCTCATACAGATTAAAATGACAGCACAGTGCAACGTCCACTTGTTACTTGTGTTTTTTGGAGTTTTGTCGCCCTCTGCTGGCGCTTGGGTGCGACTGATTTTATGGGCTTCAGCACCCATGAGCATTGTGTAATTATTGACATCAACAATGGCGGGCTACTGGTTTATTTTTTGATTGGAAAATTTTACAAATTTATTAAAACGAAAACATTAAGAGGGGTTTTAATATAAAATTTCTATAACTTGTACTAACATTTATATTTTAAGAACTACAAGTCTTTCTATCCATGGATCGCTTTAACAGAATGTTAATGTTATTGCCATCTTGTTGATTTATTGTTATAATAAACAAATACAGTACTTATGTACAGTATGTTGAATGTATATATCCGTCTTGAGTCTTATCTTTCCATTCCAACAATAATTTACAGAAAAATATGGCATATATTATAGATGGTTTGAATTGCGATTAATTACAATATATTAATTTTTAAGCTGTGATTAACTAAAATTTGAATCGTTTGACAGCCCGAGAACACATGTGAATGATTATCCATTCAGTCTCAATAATATCTCTTTTGTTTACAGATTACCTGCAAATGTGGACTCAAGATTAATAAAAATCAAATTGAAGTTCACCAGGTATGTTATATTTCTCAATTAGACGTAGGGTTAGACATGATGTGACTGAATGTTTGTCATTTTAGCACTTTCAAACCACTACAATAGCATACACGCAACACGTCACTTTTGCTTATTAATATTCATGATGTTAGCAACTATTGCTAGGGGGGGTCAAGCTCGCGTTTGTCCCTCATGCTAGATTTATGTAAATAGTGTACGAACGGGATGTTTACTGAGCTAAACCTACCAATTCTGTTCTGAAAATGATGTCGTTTGTGCCAAATTCACTGGTAAAGATGTGGAAGAACATACAAATGTTCAGTTAAAGAGATGGCTTGAGCCGACCTGATCCAGAGGTAGCTTTTTTATCAACACCTTTTTCTCATATGCATTGCCATACGCCACGGACAATGACATTCTTCTGTTTCAACGAGCTGTCCTTTCCCACCATATGCCCTGTCTTTCTTATATATTACATCATCTGCTTATCTTACATCTCTGACCGTTCTTGGGGGGTCATTTATATTGCTATTTTTGTGTAGCGATCGCAAATGCTACTTAGTGACAGCCAACGAACACTTTTATTTTTTCATTAATTACAAATCTTAATTCTGTTATTTACACTTCCCCCTTACTAAGGTGTTTCTTTAAAAGGTAAAGCGTCTCTAACCCAATAAATTCACTGAATTTAGTTGCTATTAGGGGTGCACGATATCTTATTTTTTGAAACCGATACCGATAACTTCCTACTTCTCAAGGCCGATGCAGATACGATAACCGATAACATATATATAATTTTTCAATGTATATTCACCTGAGTTTTTGAACACCTGTAGTTCAAAAATACTAGTGGTTGATTCAGCATAGATTTGCCTTTGACCAAACCAGAATTTTCATGATGACATGAGCATTATTATAATGAACAAAACAAAGACAAAAACCGTTTTGACTTTAAAAAAAAAAAAAAAAAAAAAGGTGCCCATCAGAGGTTGCGCTAGACATTTTCGTTGTCTGTCATTTTGACTGACAGGGTCATAAAAATCCGGTCATAGTCTATTTTTACCCGTCACTTAAATTTTTTAAATGATAATGATGACATATTCAATAGTATTTAGTTTTCATTCATTTTTAATTAATATTGTAACGCTTGCTTGGCGGCGAAAAATTAGACACGGAAGTCGTGGTATTTTTCTCCCTTTTTACTCTGCTTACCGCCAACAACTCCGCCCCCAAAGAAAAGGAGGCAACGATATAGACCCCAATCACCAACGTCACACAATGATCTTAATTGTGGTTGTCAGCCCAAAATCTTCTAAATATATATTAAATGCATCTTACCAGATATAAAAAGACTACTACATAGTCTGTGGTGATCGTTTGGTGCCCAGGTTTCTTGTCGAATTACAGCAGTCCATCTCGCTCTCATCTTCGGGTCTCTCAGAATACGGTAGAACTTCAAGTCTCTCCGTCTATCTTCTCTGTTACAGCAACCAACCGCCACACACGCCTTCACCATTTTGATTATTAATATTAACGAGCAGAAAAACACGCCGTAATAGGAGGCATGTACGTAGCGGTAATGTGTAAACATGACGAGCTGACACACAATATGGCGGCTCCGGTCAGGGGGGCGGAGTTGTGACGTCATGTGATTGGGGTCTATACACAGGCGGCAATCTTGTCCATCAATTGGATGACGCGCTGGCACACCGGGTGCACCAATAAGAACCTCGCGTTGATGTGTCAATCACGGTGCCGCCGCCAGACCCCGGTGACGCTACAATATTCTGACAGAATATCCAACGACGTCATGCATTAAGAGAGACAATAGCTAATTAATATGCTAACTCGCCACCCTGTGGTCTGGGGTGTGAATTGCAACCTGTCAAAATGACGGACGGACTTCAGTTTTTTCCGTCACCGTTTTAAAAAACCGGTCAACGACGGAAAATTTCCGGTTAACGCGACCCCTGGTTCCCATACTAATTTTTTCAAATAAATATAATTTCAGTCAATCAAAATCAATCAGTCAATATCATTGACGATGTGTTCCCCTGAACAATGAGCACTGAACTGAAACATCAACCCAACAGGTATTGTGCTTTGTCAGCAGATAAAACATTTGGTGCAACAGGAGAGGAGACTTTTGTCGTCTTGGTCAATGAAAGAACTTTCTTAACTTGGCAATTACAGAACAGCAAGCCTATCAATAACCAAAAGGCCTCTCAAGAACTTGCAAACAACACTAAAATGCAAACATTTGCTAATCGCCATAGTAAGGTTTATAATTCAGTGAAGGAAAAATACGGCCTCTAGAACAGTAACAAAACTGCATACTGGCAAAACAGGAATGGAAACAAACGCTCACATTCCAATCTGACACCGTGCAAAAAATATTATTAATAGGCCCGATAATATATAATGCTATTGGAGTTAATTGGGATGACGTCATAATTCCTATTATCGGACCGATAATTATCGGACTGATAATTATCGTGCACCTCTAGTTGCTATCGCCACTTCTGGGAGATAATTGGACGAAACTTTACCATTTTAAATCAAGTCATGAGGTTTAGCACGGCATTGAAAATGGCTGTCAAAACTTGACATAAAAAAGGCAAACGTGAATGCTCATTTCTTATCAAAAACACAAATGTATGCATTCTAAGAATAACCAATAAAAGCACCAAATACCTCCTCCCCCCAAAAATGACTTTGTTCTGCTGTTTTTGTAGAGTAAAAATCAGCCGTTTTTTTGGGGTTTTTTTTGTCTAGTAGAAAAAATGCGGGTCTGAAGGGGTTAAAATTAAAACCTGTTGAGAAAGCGCATTTTAGCTTAGATCATGTTTTTTTTTCTTTTAGTGTTTTACATACACTTTTAAATGTTTTATCTGTAGAAAACGGTCAGTGATGTTCAAATTAGTAAAAAAAAAACAAAAAAAACATAAAAATGTGATTTTATTATTTTAAAAATCAGGAATATGATCATATCATATCGCCCACTTCTATTCGCAATTTAGTTTTCAATTGACCTAAGCTGCATGTTTTGGAGTGGAGGGGTCTTGAGGAAAACTCAGAATACCTCGAGCAGAATTCCCATGTTACATACGCTTGATTTGGCATGCGAAATTACGTGAATTCTCAAAGAGTGACCTCTCACCACGTATAATCTGGAGTGCCATCGTCTAGTGGTTTTGCAATGATTTTCACAGGCCAGGTCATTAAAGGAAAGGTGATTTTTTTTCCCCCAAAAAACTCTATTAATGGGTCTATCGTATTCCTCGTCGAATACTCTATAAGAAAAATATAACATATATGCATCTAAAATAATCCTAAACGATTTTATTAGCAATTTTAATACTCATTTCGGTTGGTAGTCCACCAATCAGTTTTTTTTTCGGAATAATTTGAATTTGGTGGGTAGGTGGTAGGGCCAATCTGACTACTGATTTCACACAAAAGTATATACCTCCTCATTCGATGGTGGTATTTTTGTTTTGCCACAACTAACGGAAGTGGATGTTCCAAATGACTTCCCGAAATGCACCTGACGACTATAGCCAACCAGCGTATTTTCGCCCATAATTCGAGATAGGATGGTCCTCTTCGTCCCAAACCGCTTTTATTCTACTCAGTATCAAAAGGCCTTTCCATAGAGTACCCCAACTATGTCTAGGAAGTTAACAAATCCAAGTTAACGGAGGATTGTGATAAAATCATCCTATATTGTATGAGATCCAACCATCCTTATGTAATTTCACCAACCTAATTATAAACTTGTTAATATTTGGGACAACAAAAGACATACTCTGACCCTGCTGTCTGGACTAGCTGAACACTTTCTGTGTGTGCAGACTTTCTCCACCCCATCTGAGAGGGTGTTCTCCACTTCTGGAGACACCATAAGTCCAGAAAGATCATGTATCTTAACTGAAAAATCAGACATGCTTATTTTTCTGCAAAAGAATTGTTAATTGTTAAATTTGCACATTTGTTCTTTTTCCCCAAATTAGAATCGGTAAGAGAATTGAAGAATCGAATCGTTAAGCAATATTGATTAGGGCTGTCCCAAACGACTAATTTCCTCCCGATTAGTCAGCCGACTATTTTTACGATTAGTCGACTAATCTAATCTAATCTTTTTTTTTTTTTTTTTTTTTTAACTATTTTAATAATGAAATTTTGTTGAAGCTTATTAATCCACAAAAAACATTTTGGAACACCTAAATTCTTTATTAACGTATGAATAAATAACAAAAATATCAATAATAAATCACAAACAATGAGGTCAAATGCTGCTGGCATTTACTAGTGCAAAAAAAATGTAAACGGAAACACTGTGACTTCACCTTTTTAACAGGAGTCAAAACAATTCTTACTCTTTTTGTGGTATGTCATTGTCTATATTGTTCTAAATGTTAAAATGAATTGCAATGTCCCGGACAACCATTTTCAGAATACTTCGTGTGAGTTCGGATGCTTTTTCTGGTGTGCATTCCGCATTTTTGGGGGAGGGGAAAAACTGTTCAACTTTTGTTTGTTTTAACCTGAAAATAGATCAAGTAGAGGGCACACTGAAATATTACCACAATTATTTTGAATGAAAGGCACACATACAGTAACAAAAATTAAATGTATAGTATTAAATTTATAGTATACTACTATATGTATACACACAATAATACTTTATAATATAAAGTAACAGACATTAGTGCAGTCATGGATTACAGTAAGCAGGCCAGTGCTGTTTCCATATATATAATTTTTTTTATTATGTATATACAGAATATATGTATATATTTTCCCCAAATGGGAGCTTCCATGACCCTAATAAATTTAATAATAATTTAAAAAATGTTATATAATTATATTATAAATATATTAATCATTTTATTAAATAAAAACGCACGTTGATACGACGCACATAAAGGCAACTTCCATTAAAAAAAAAAATCATGAGAAAGTTGTATGGACTTAGTATCCGCTAGCTTGTTGTTTCTTGTTGTCTTCGGAAATTACACTTTGGTGGCGGTGTTTCAAGTGTTCGTTCATAGCCGACGTGCCACCGTGGTATGCGAGCTCAGCTTAGCAAAGAGTACACACATTGGCACCCTCCCTATTTTCCTCTGGCTATTTTGGTCCGCTTTTTTGGCTTTATGCCGCTTTCACGTGTTACCAATTTTGCCCTTTTTGGTAATTGGCTGTGTTTTCAACTCCTCGCCGTAGTGAGTGAACCTGCGATTCACTTGGCTCGTTGTCGTCTGTTCGTCCAATTTCCTCCTCAGGAAGGCGGCGGCGTGCATAAAAACACCGAGAGTCATCGGATGGCTCTTTATGGATACTTTGATTGACCAAAACAAAAACGTGGGGGATGCCAACTCCGCACTACCCGCGCACTTTCCCAACTCACCAATCTCGCTCTCTCGCTCGCCCACTTTCTTCCTCTTTGCGCAATCTGACAGTTGCCACGTTTACATGGAGCCAAATATTCCAATTACAATCGGAATATTTGTTCAAACCGAATAAATGTGTTCCATATAAACATCTCATTCGGAATGAACAGGCCCAAACCGAATGGAATTTCATTCCGATTCACAGGGGTAGAATATTCCTTTTCCCAAACCGATTAGAAGTAAAATTATATCATGTAAACAGGGAAGCGGAATTGTGTCTGGTTGCGTTCTTTCTGCACATGCTCCGTATTGACGTGGTGACGTCACTTGGTGACGTAAGTAACGTCACTTGCAACATGGCTTCCAAGCACACGCACAGCGCACCCACACAACTTTTTAAATGAACGGCGTGTCATTCTGAAGTTTTGTTTCCACTCGAAAAGTTAAAACAGCAGCTGATCTAACGATCGATCTCCATGTTTTGCAACGTGACGCTTTGTTTTGATTAATCTGCGCATGTCAGACGGCAGTTGTCAAACGTCCTTTCAGAATAAAGGCAGTCACATGTAAACGCTGGATCGGAATAGATGAAGTGACATGTAAACAGCTGATCTGAAATTTCCATTCGGAATGATTTGAATCGGTATGAATAAAAGTCAGCATGTAAACGTGGCTAATGCTGGTCACATTGAAATAACAGCGGCCCCCTTGGGGGTGCCAGTAACAACCGCTTGCATCGCCAGCGCCCGCCATTCTGAACTTTATCTGCATGTGATTTTTTTTTTTTTTTTTTAAACCCGTCATTACCCATCGACGGTATGTTTTTCCGTCGAAGCATTTACGTCATCGATGACGTTGACAACGTCGACTAGTCGGGACAGCTCTAATATCGATAATGAAATCGGAATCGTAAAAATCCTATCAATTCCCATCCCTACTGGTCAAAGGACTTTCATTCATTTGTATTTAGGACAATTACGTCACTTATTCCCCTACAAAGTCTGCATAAATGGCTGGTAAAACTTGCTTTTGATAATACTCCCCTAATTCTATATAGTTTTGTTCCAATGCAGTTTGGTGTATAAAGGCAAAAATATTAAAAACTTACAGTCTAAATACTAGCTATATTAACTGTATACTCAACAATCATGTATGTTCTCATCTTTTCCTCCTGCAGAGCACTGACTGCTCCCAGAGACTGGTGGCGTGCCAGTATTGTGAACTCGAGATTTCCTTCAGTCAATCCAGAGAACATGAGGATTACTGTGGCGCTCGAACCGAGCCTTGTCCACAGTGTAAGTGCAATATCATGCTGAGGGAAAAAGCCCTTCATCCAATGTTATGTGGCAGTCCCACGCTGCTCCAAGAGAGAAACAACAGCTACTCAAGTCGCAATCCGCCAGATCTTCAGTGTCCGGGGGCCTGGTTTGAAGGCCAATCCATCCGAAACCCCCTAAGAAACGAAGAGCGCAGCCCTAAGGAAAACAACCTGTGTGCTGCAAAACATCAGCCCTTTCCCCGCACTTTTGAGTCCACATTTTCTAACATTTCAAGGGGACCACAAAGCAGCAGCGACTGGAAGAATATCGCTCCGAGGAATATGACATCCAGCCGATGTGAGTTTTTTCTAATGTAACTAAAATTCTTTTTCATTTTCGCAGCTGCAACTGTTGACATCCATTTAGTTTGCTGTCATATTTGTCGTGAGCAAAGGTTAACCCTTTTTAGGTCACTCATTTAACTAATTGGCCGCCATTGACGACACCCCCAAATGAGGGCAAATTAGAGCCACTGCGAGTATTTTTTTTTCTCATTACTCGCACATGCGCGACCAGTGAGATTGCTTTTTTCTTTTTTTTCTTTTTTTTTTTCTGACAAACTCCTTAATGGTTAAATTGACTTGTTTCTGGTAATGTAACGAGCTGGTTTGCCATGGGAAAATGCAACAGAAGAAAATGACTTCCGGGCCACTTCCACACTGACTGAACGTCCACTCCGAGAGGCTCCGCCTGCCTCGGCCACATTTACGCGCACATCCTCCTGGTCATCTTCGGTTGTGGTTTGCGCTTCCAGGAAATATCGTGACACCACACCATGTATATATATATATATATAAGAATAATAATTATAATACTTCATTTGACATAATTAGAGCTTTGAATTAGGCAAGAAGTTATAACAACAAAACTGTCTATGCATGAGAATTTTTTTGACAATGACAGTTTTACTGAAAACGCCCCTCTCGTGTTATTTTACATAATATGTAAGGCTACTTTGAGGTGTGATAACTAAGTCATTTTTGAACATTTTTTTTCTTTCAGCAACTCAAAATGTTCATTGGGGTCTGAGCTATCCATACATATGTAGTTTTTATTTATTTATCCCCCTCCCCACTTAGGACAACACAAGCCCATAGAAGGACTTTGGAGAAAACTGTGCTGTGTATATATAAATAAAATAATAATAATAATACTTCATTTGACATAATTAGAGCTTTGAATGAGGCAATAAGTTATAACAACAAATTTTTCTATGCATGACAATTTTTTTTTGGACAATGACAGTTTTTACTGAAAACGCCCCTCTCGCGTTGTTTTACATAATATGTAAGGCTACTTTGAGGTGTGATAAATAAGTCATTTTTGAATATCTTTTTTCTTTCAACAACTCAAAATGTTCATTAGCGTCTCAGCTATCCATACATATGTAGTTTTTTATTTATTTATTAACCCCCCTCTGCCCCATGACGTTCATCACGTCATCGGGGGGGGAAAAAACAAATCAAAGGCAGTGATGGGGCTGCTGCAAATATTATTCATAACAAGGTACATAGCGACACCTTGAGGCATTTTTGCAGTACATCATACAAACACATCACAATCATCGTCTTCGAAGGAAGGATGTTATGAATAATGCTTGCAGCAGCCCCATCACTGCCTTTGATTTGTTTTTTCCCGATGACGTGATGGGGTTTTAACCCATGTGAGGTTGCTATATGCAACAAGCACACAAAGACTATGTTGGAACTGTAAAAAAAAAAAAAAAAAGTTAGTAGTTGTAATTATTGTTGTTGTTGTTCGTTGAAAGTTAGTAGTTGCAGTAGTTAGTTATTATTTGTTAGTTGTTCCATTGACATAAATTCTGTTCATCGCTTTCTCCGCTGTGAATCTTCGCTCCATCCTGCCTGAGTCAGTTGGGACAATGTTCCCACGGTCGACTCTTTTATATACTTGACTGAAAAGTTCACGAGCCAATACGTTTAAAACAAAATTCGAACGCTGGACCGATAACATTTGAGATTCAAGGAAGTACTTTTTTTCCCGTCCCTTTTTTGGGCTTTGATCTCTGCCTTTCCAACATGTTCACCTTTGATGTTAGAAACGGCGGCTGGTGTTTTGACCAATGAAATTGCAGGGTTTCAAACAAAACTTGCAACTTGAGTGTGCACACACTCACACAACCCCACGATTTCAAATGACACTAAACTTCCGTCAATATACTTATGCAATTCAATCTTCCTGCAAGCAGCGCGCGTGCAGGAGCGTGCGTGCACGTGCACGTACGAGCGTGCACGAGCATGCACGACCATTCATGGTCATGTGTGACCAAGCAGTAATGCAGCAAGCAGTCGCGGAGAGAAAGAAGAGCACCAATGTTTGCGTTGGATTGCAAGGAAAATCACTAATTGGTCTATGGCGCCACCTGTTGGTTTAGTGGTCCAAACACACTCAAAGCACGACACGCACATTATTTGACCGCCTTTGAATAGATTCATGCAAAAATCACGGAAATTGCAATGAATTACATCAGGTTTACAATATATCAAAAATTATGAATTATAATGGTAGTCAATGGTTACATATTATGTAATTTGAACTCATACGTACTCAATTTCTCTAGCCACTTAATGCAACAGTTTAGAAATGACGGCACTGTTTCATTTTGAACGTCTGCCCTTTTTAGCAATCCGGGGGAATTTTCAGATCCCTAGTTTTTTTATTTCTATGCTTACTCTTTGATGTAAAAGAAGAAAGCATCAGAAACATTACAAAATATGTAAATTCCGCCCGAGGGTTAAACGAAAACTCGAAGCATCAAAATCGAATCGAATTACTCGATTAGTCATTGGTAAATGGTGTTATACTTGTATAGCGCTTTTCCATCTTTCAAGGTGCTCAAAGCACTTTACAATACATTGCCAGTATCAGTTCAGTATCTTGCTCAAGGATACTTAGGGGAGTTCATTAGGGCAGATATTTGAACTCACAACCTCTGGATTGAGGGACAACTACTCTACCACCGAGCCAAGCCACCCATCATTGCAGCACTAATATAGATTCATAAGTTTATAGTTTTATGCATTTGTGAGGAAAAAGCGGCATGGAAAATGAATGAATGAATGAATGATAAAAGCATTTATCGGTTAAACAGTGAAAATTAGAGGCAAACTTAGCATGTCAATTTACAGTGTGCACCCATGAATCTTTTACTTGCGCCCCTAAAATTTTAAATTAGGGGCCACTGTGCTCCTAGTAAAAAATGTTAGTCTGGAGCCCTGGGCTGGCAGTGAAAAATAATAATAATAATAAATCATTGTTATCAACCTCCCCCAGTCAAAATGGATTGGACGTCTTGCGTCAAAGCTTTGACATTTCTGTTTTCTAGATTTTTAATTCCAATTCGAGAATAGAGTGGATTTTTAAATTTAATCAACATACAGATGTGGTATCACATTTTGGGTCATGTAGGCGACACAAATTGATAATATTGAGGCTTACATGCATGACCTAAAATGTGATGCCATATATGTATGTGGATGCCAGGTCTTTATGAACTCTAGTTTTTATTATTACTATTAAAAAAAAAAAAAAAAATCCCTACTAAATACTCCCTTGCCAATAAAGGGTTAATCAGTTGACCTGCACTACACAGAGTTCATTAACACTAACAGTGTAAAGTATTCACAGTGCTTTACTTTTTCCACATTCTGTCATGATACAGCCTTGTTCCAAAATGGAATACATCATTGATATCTTTTTCAACTTTTCGGGCGGAGGAAGAAATTTAATTTAATCAATGTTGAAATAGGGTTTGAACATGAGAAATAAAAAAAAAGTGGAAAAAGTGAGGCGAGGTGAAACTTTTTTTTTATGTCTGTTCCAGTTTGTCATCCAAAACAATTTTCTAAAAATCCAAACCCTTTAACCTCTTTTGCTACTTTTTCCCATAGTATCTGAACAGAACGACTTCCTCAGTCGCAACACTGCATGGCCACTTCAAGATGAAGATTCATCAGGCCTCGACTACATGCTGGCCCTTAGCCTGCAGACAGACGGAGAGTCCATGGCTGGTGGTGGGGAGGCTAATCTGTGGAGTGACATCTGGGACAACACAAAGACATCCAACAGTTCAGTTGACTGTTCGCTTTCCACATCCAATAACAACTACCCAAACTTTCCTTCTCGCACAAGTACCCTTGTGGACCGTGATCAGACAGGTAAAACGAACTTGAAAACCTATTGATTTCCTTCTTTTTTATAACAGTACCTGGTCTGCAGTTGAGTCTTAAATTATTTCCAGTGTTGGGAATAACGCCATTATAAATAACGCCATTACATAACGGCGTTATTTTTTCAGTCACGGGGTAATCTAACTAAGTATTTTTTCCGCTGTTACGACGCCGTTACCGTTACTGACGGTCAAAAGTGATGCGTTACTTACTTTGAATAAACTGAAGATACTACCAGCCGTAGTGAGTCTACTCTGCTCTGTTTATTTGTCATCCAAAACTTGGTGTGCGTTCAGGTTCATGGAAATGAAAATAGTAAACACACATAGCCTACCTTTGCAAGAACGTTGGAGTTGCCGTTTGATAAAGTCATAATGTGCATGTCCTGCACCCATCCGCAGCAAAATGGTTCGTAGCTTTGTAGCGTTTTGTAATTTCGCAATCGCTGATGAGTTTAGTAACATACACCAAACAATAAATACAGTAGAATTTCCATTCCGCGTAATTGTGGAAGCCCGTCGACATCTTTACTCCATTTGTCTTCGGCTTGATCGTAAGGGTCAACATTGTTCACATTCTTAAGTTTGATCACATATCTGTTCTTCGCCTTAGTAACGAGTTTGTCTCTTTATCGAGCTGGCAAGTTAAAGTTTAATGTACCGCGAGCCAGACCTGCTTCCAATATGGCTGCGATGTTGTCAAATCTCACGTGATCCCCCATTCTGTGACGTAAACACTCGAGCCTAATAGCGCACGTACTTCAGAGCCGGTGTTCACAAACACAAACCGGAACAGCGCGTGCGGCAAACGCACACACACACGCAAAACAGATGCAGAGGGATATCATGGCAGAGCATTCAGAAGAAAATTTGTCCTTTACGAGGTGGAGATATAAACACTATTTCAAGTTGGTCGAAATTAAAGGAAAGAACGTGCATGTAAAGTGTGATTTATGTCCCGGGGCAAAGCTTTTGTCGACATCTGTGGTAAGCAATTCAAATCTGTTTATTTTTGTTGCACTTCAAGTGTAGGATAAATCTGTTGCTGGTTAGGTGCAATAATCATTACAAGGTTCTATAACACAACTACCTGTCTGTTCGTCCCTATTCAACTGACTGAATACTGCTCAGAAAATTTCAAATTCTTTGACATACAAAAACTTCTTAAATTCACGGAAATAGTTACTTTCCCTGGTAACTAGTTGCTTTTACTATAGAGTAATTTAGTTACTAACTCAGTTACTTTTTGGAAGAAGTAGTTTGTGACTATAACTAATTACTTTTTTAACACCGATTATTTCCTCCAGACATCATGCTTCCATGTGAGTTTTGTGAAGAGCTGTTTCCAGAGGAGGACCTCATTTTGCATCAGGTTTGACTTCATTTTTATCACATGAGCCTGTCCCACAATCCTGAGATAGGATAGCTACAGTAGCAATTATTTAAAAATGGTTTGAAAGTTTTCGTTACGGTTTCGCGGTAACTGACACATACCACGAGACAAATGTTGGCTTCCTTTCACCACAGGAACACTTTGACATTGTCGCTAGCCATATTATTTACTATATTGTGACTAATGGCATTATCTTGTCAGATGTCATGCCACAGGCTTTTATCTTTATACATTTTTTATTGCCTGTAACCACGTCATCTTTCATTAGTAGATTTGTCAACATGTATCCAACCTCTTAGATCCTGATAGATATAGATAGAAAGTGTTGCACCGATACCATTTTTTTTTTTTTTTTGGCCCCAATACCATACCGATACCACTTTGTTTGAAATTAAATAATATATATATGGCGGAAAACACAGACAAGACTGAAAAAGCAGTTTCTCCTCTTGCACTCCTCTTTAAAAGAAACTGCTGTATTTTATGGCAAAACAACTGTTGTGTTTGATAGAACAATATGTCAATATGCTGTCATAGTAGATTCATGGTGCATGAAGCCCACGAACTGTTTTTAATTTGTCGGTTTTACCCTAAAAACCCTCGTTTACAGATGTTGCGCAACTGCTTTTGTTTCAACCCAGCCATAAAACGAAGGTAATTAATTATATTTGTTATTCAAAATGTCTGTCGTTTTTAGCTTAGAATCATTAATTGATGTCTCATCTTTTGTTTAAAAAAAAAAGACTTTAAAAAATTATTCACTCGCATATTTTAAACTTTTAAACAAATTATGTCACAATGTAAAAAATGGCGTCTGTAAATACGTCAGATATGTACCTCATAACTATCGCTTAATTGTATTTTTTTTTTTTTGTTACTGTCACATTTTCTCCGATATGTTAGATGATAAATAATTGATCCAAACAAAGAAAACATGAAAAAAAGTTTAAAAGGGTAAATATATGAAAAAGAAAATCTCGACCATTCCTTGATGTCTGCGATTTCTGCATCGCGACCCTTGTTATATTACCATTAGGCCTGTCACGATAACAAATTTTAGTGTGCGATAATTTATCGCATACATTATGCAATATGTCATATTATTGCCCCCCCCCCCAATTTTTTATTTATTTTTTTTTTTTAACTAATTTACAATAACACAGTGAGAATACAATATATATTAATAGATCAAGTCCACCCAATTAAACACGATAAATGTTAACCCTTAAATTCAAAAATACTTTTCAAGAAATCACAACTAAAAACAATAGACAATGCCTCTTTTAAGTAAAAGACAACACTATTAATACCGCACAGAAACAAAGAATAAATAAAATGTCTTTTTCAAGAAAATAAATTAAATTGCACTTAATAACGTAAGCATTTAAGCAAGTGAAAACTTTTCCCCTCATAGCTTCTGCTATGACGTTCCATGTGTAATATTCTGATTGTATGTTTTCCGAGGCACCCTGAACGCAACGGTGATGTTGTTTTGTTAATGTGATGCGGCAGTGAGAGAGGGAGTGACTCAGCCTGCCGACTGCTGAGAGCCACAGGTTGAGGAAGTGTTCTTAGCGCCATGTGTTAATAAAAAACAAAGTTGCCAGCACGTCGTGTGTTTGATATCATTGCCAGAAAAACACACATAATAGGACAGCATACAGCTTCCTTTTTAATGTCGCCCTCATAATGAGGATCTGCTGCATCATAAATCACTTTGTGACTTTCCACCTCCATGATGGAGCGTTCTTCGTCCATGTTCGCTGGTTAAACCGTGAATAAGCAACTGGGCTGTTGACTCCGGGCCGGGCTCCGCCCATTTTGACGGAGGAGTCTCCGGCAAAAATAAAAAAGCCTAAACCATCCGGCGGGCTCCGGCACGGTGGAGATGGTCCGCAGTCAATCCGGAGCACTTACGCGGCCGGTATACGTTGAACAATAGGATATAATGGGAACGGATTGGCTCTGGCGTTATATTTTGCTGGACCTGGAACAAAGATGCATTTTGTGTAGTTCGTAACAAGGAAGCCGAACTTTTAACAGCACGTCTGGCGCACGCGCGCACGCATGTGCACGCGTGGCGATATATCACAGCGGGAAAAAATTACCACCTTCATTTTTATTTACTGTGCGATAAATGGAATTATTGCATATTGCGACAGGCTTAATTACCATGTTTCACCCATAAAATCCCCAAAAAATCCAGCTGTGGCCATTCACAGCTGTGTCTTGACACTCAGTGATACATGCTACCTCGTTAAAATCATGGCGTCTGTAATTCTGCTCTCGCATGCTCTCACCTCCAGATAGGGTTTTGCTGTTTAAAAAACATTTTTTCAAAGTGCCCCCCTGTTCAAATTTTTTCTTCCCCCAGAAAATTGAGATTTTAAGCTTTCCAATGATGTATCCCACATGCATATCGGACCATTTTGAAAGTTGGCCAAATTGGGACTCTCAGAGGGGAACTTCAAGTCACCTGATTGTTTTCTGCCATATACAAAGTGCATCCAGTAGAACCTTTTATTGCATACCTGGTATGGGTGACAAATCCTTCTACTAAATGATTGCTTGTCCTTCAAAAAGCAGACATTTTTCATTAAAATTGGAGACAGTTTTGTTTTGCAAATGTTAATGATACATGTGTGAATGCATGTCAGTCAAAAATGTAACGTTGAGAGCAATTTCATGATGGTCCAAAGTAACTTTTCACCAGACTTTGTGTGTGAAGCAATCTACGAACATTGAAGGTGTTAAATTTAGCACTTAAAAGACAGCTGCAAACGGGATTTAATGCAGTGCGATGATGAATGTGCTTGTTGAATTGAGTGACACAGCACAGCAAGGTACTTAGCATTTCTGGAGGTTAGTAGAGCTAGACAACCACAGAAAGCTTCACTAAGTGGCTCTGAAAATGTCAGCTTTGTTTGGCGCAGCGGACTTCTGTCAGTCAGCCTTTTCTGGTATGAATGTGATGCAATCAAATTTCAGAACAAGGTTGACAAATGAACATTTAAAGGTCACAATGAGAGTAGACTTAAGTGGCTACCCTTGTTCGCGCCATCTCATTGACCCGTATGACTGAATGCATGTCAGACACATCAGGAAAAGTAAAGTTAAAAGTAGCTGTTGGAGGCTTACTTTTAGAGACGAGGCAAAGAAGGAAAAATGGTCAAATAAAGCTTGTTTGACCTGTCTATTGTGTTTCAGACCGGCTGCAGCCCCGCGTCCGCTTTTGCGTCCTTCAGCAAGCAACCTCCGTCCCCTCCTAAAGAGCCCAGGAATGCTTCGGGAATGATGCGCAGCCTCCCAAACACACTAGCCTCCAACATCCCCACCTTCCCGGGATCTGTCTCGCCAGCTTCTTACAGTCCCCCAGCTAGCCCTCTAGAGGGCGATGTGGTGATTCCGTGTGAATTCTGTGGCGTTGCGCTGGAGGAGGCTGTTGTCTTTCATCATCAGGTATGTCACTCCTCCGGTTGGTTAGACAACTTAAATGATCAGCTTCCTGTCTAATATGTTTTGAAAAATGTCCTTGACCTATTTTTCCTTCAGCCTCATGTCTTCTGCAGATTATAAAGATAATTTTGGAACGTGTTCATGAGTCATAACAACAAGAATCGTGTGAATGCGATATTGTTTCTGTTTTGTGCCTTCTTCCATGCAGGACAAATGTGACATGCGGCCACAATCCGCCTTTGCACTTAACAACATAACAAAAGCATCTGTGAAAAAAACATCTGCCAAGGATGCCTTTGGAAGGACATCTCCAGAATTTCACAGGAGAATAAAGCACCAAGGTAGTGTTCTTATCTTATCAGCATTCTGACAAGTGTATTGAGCATGGAAGGGTTGAAATTGTACACAAAAGAAATGTATTTCACCTAAACAATATAAGGATGTAATTAATTATCTAATTACACTAAATATTTTTGTCAGCACTTATAAAACAGCAACATAACAAGCCCTGGAAACCAAACTTCTTAGATACTGTAGACCAAAGGTCACTAACTGCAAATTGGGGTGAGACTCAGAAGCTCTACCATACTGAGCCCAACTGACAGCCAAAGTAAGCTAACCCATGTGATCTTACTCAGCCAATTAAACCGGTGTTTAGGCCAGTAAACACTGACCTGACAACGAACACACCCCATTTGGAGATGAAGCATGGAAGAAAGATAAGGATTACTGTGCTGAACAAAGTTGAGGAAATGAGAGATAAAGCAAGAGAAAATATAGAACAAATGCTGCTCTTCCCCAAAATATGATGATAAAACTAAAAACTATTAACTTTGGCAGATCTTGTAACGTGGCTACCATTCTTTTGAATAAAACATAAGTGATCAGACGATGGGAACACTTATTTTTTATGGAATTTAAATTGAGAACAAGATATCTAAAAAAAAAAAAAAAAAAAAAGCACTATCAATAAACAGCAGTATAGTAAATGAGGATCAGTCCTCACCCATAAAAAAATAAACTATTTTAAAAAAACAAACAATTTTTACAAATTGTATGTATACTAATGCTGTTCAATTTTGGCTAAAAAATAAAATCCCGCTTATTTTCCTTTCAAACTCGATTTTCCGATATCGATCACGATTTCTTGGCAAAGTAAAAAAAAAAACGACAAAGTATTTGAAACGTCTTCTATTAAACTTATTTTTTCTTTATTAGAACTGAAAGTGCCAGTGAATTTAACTCTGTTAATGCTCACAGGACAATCTCTTGGGATTAAGAGCATTTTTGTGTACAACAGACTCCAGCGCTGTTTTTAATTAAAGCGATAATGACAGAAGAAAGTGCCTATTCCATTTGAAACAAAATCAAACATGAGAGAAAAGGTAGTCAGTCTGTAAACTACCGTAATTTCCCGAATATAAGGCGCACCCTTGTATAATGCTCACCCCAAATTTACTTGTAAAATCTAGGGAAAATTACTGTACCCATTTATAACGCGCACCCTAATTTTAGCACCAATAAATAGAACAATACAAGAAAACAGAGCTCGTGTACAGATACAGAAATGTCATTTTACTGACTGGTGAAACACAGCACAAGCATAGCACATTGGTAGTTCAAAACATTACCATAAACTGACAATATTTACGGTAATAATATGATTTGACAACTTCTCCAATTTACCAGAATCTAGGAGAAAACAAAACATGTGACTTTTCTTTTAAAGGCTGCTGTATAACTTGCTCGTTTCATCATGATGAATAAATGTTTCTTCCATGGATTGATACGGTAAAATGAAAGTGAGAACGTAAGTCGGAAATCCGTGAGAGCTCATCGCTGTCAACACGACAGTAACAATAGGAACTATTGTTATTCGGGTTTGAGTTTCCCGAGGGGCCGATATAGTTGACGGACACAGGAAGTGTGTGTGCTTACGTTTGTTATGGTCCGAGTTGCGGAGCTGCAATAAACGTCGACTCAAATGAGTTCAAAAAACTAAATTCTGTGCTGTATGAAGAGTGAAAAAAGCAGAATTTAACACAGACGAAATCATTCGGCCGATTAGAGTGAACTATTACCGAAACAAAATGGTGACGTCACGTACCGTAATGGTCGGCAACGGGTCGCCGCATATGTTTCTTCAACACAACGGGGCCGTGGCAATAAAAAAAAAAAAAATCTGTTTATATGTAATATATATATATATTAGGGCTGTCAAAATTATCGCGTTAACGGGCGTTAATTAATTTTTTAAATTAATCACGTTAAAATATTTGACGCAATTAACGCACTAGGCCCGCTCAGACAGATTTAAATGTCAGTACAGTGAAAGGCCAACTTGTTAATTGTGTTTTATGGAGTTTTTCCGCCCTCTGCTGGCGCTTGGGTGTGACTTGCATATATTATGTGGCGTAATGTCGCCCTCTGCTGGCGATTCAGTGCAGCTGATTATTTGGGTTTCGGCGCGCTTTTCTGACGTGATTATATGTCGACGCGAACTCACACTAATAGACAGTGCTATTCAGACCAGCTAACGTCTGCATCCAGTATTCAGTGGCAGTTCTCATAGCCCCATCACACTGTTTGTGTCTAATACATGCATCGCTTGTGAGTTATATTCCTCCTTTGTTTATATTCATGAGCATTAGATAGTTATTGATGATGTGTATTTGAATTTGTTCACATATATGGTGAAATGCAGTTACATTGTTAGATGCTTGTGAGCTAATTGGCTAGTGCTACTGCTCAAATGGACACGTGTGTGTACATTTTATGTTATTTTGTGATTTATGCAAGTTATTGACACATTGCCTTGTTATTTTCAGTTTTACAAAAATACAAGAAACGTGCTCCTGTCAAAAAGAGATGCCCATGCAACTTTGCCACACCGTCTGATTTCTTTTTGGAACTTATGTTCGCTATCTGTCAATTTGTGTACTCACACACATTGAGGACAGAATAGGGCTACTAGTTTATTTTTTGATTGAAAATTTTACAAATTTTATTAAAACGAAAACATTAAGAGGCGTTTTAATATAACATTTCTATAACTTGTACTATATTCATCTTTTAAGAACTACAAGTCTTTCTATCCATGGAGCACTTTAACAGAATGTTAATAATGTTCATGCCATCTTGTTGATTTATTGTTATAATAAACAAATACAGGCCTTATGTACCGTATGTTGAATGTATATATCCATCTTGTCTTATCTTTCCATTCCAACAATAATTTACAGAAAAATATGGCATATTTTATAGATGGTTTGAATTGCGATTAATTGCGATTAACTACGATTAATTAATTTTTAAGCTGTAATTAACTCGATTAAAAATTTTAATCGTTTGACAGCCCTAATATATATATATATTTCTGTCTCCATCCATGTACCTGTTTATAATGCGCACCATGATTTTATAAGTTGATTTTGGGGGGGGGGAAGTGCGCATTATATTCGGGAAATTACGGTAAATGGTCTGTCAGCAAGTCAGTCTGCCAACCAGCTAGCTAGCCAGCCAATCAAGTCAGTTCGGTGAAGTAGGTAGGAGGCCAAGCTCAGGTTAATGTGCCGTCAGCAGCACATTTCTCTCTGATCTTGCTTGCAAAGATTAATGATTAGTGCAAAATTGTCACTCAAAAATAACAATATGCAAGGTGGCAATCACCTTGTCTAAACAAACACAAATATGCACCACAGTGAAGGTAACGAACAGAATAATCCCTTAGGTATATGAGCATCTGCTCGGTCTTGTGGGTGTAAGAGGAAATGCAGAGGAAACTACTGTGGCTTGGATAAACTAAAATGGTGCGGTTTTGAAAATCAAACATACCGATGTGAATGTTTTTAACATCGCTTTAACCATAAAAGTCGGTTTGGGTTCAAAGTCGATTAATCAAACAGCCTTAGTGTAGACATTTTCAAAACTGAACATTTGGGCGCTTGGAATGTTATGTAAAATACACATGGTGATGAGTACCTGAAATTGTGCCACCTAATGACTGCATAATACAGCTAAGTGAGCCCTGAGATGTTTGCTTTGCATACAGGTGCCTTCTTGGATGAAGATCTGGGATTGAGCGGAGACCCCTCAGCAGGACACAGCCAAAGGGAATGGCAGAGAGGCTACATTGGGCGCCCGAGTCAGAGAAAACCGTCCAACTATGAGGTTAATGCACAGAATTCAGCTCAACACAGCAGAGAATCAGAAGGGGCACTGTCTTCTTTCTTGGACTCTGACAGACCAGGGTCTGATTATCTAAAGGGGTATGTCCAAGTGTAAATGTAAAAGTTCATCTGTACTTTTTCTACTTTTACACACGATGTGATTTTTTTTTTTCCCCCCGCATCAATCAGACTACATTCAACAGATAACAAAGAAGGGCGAGGAAACAGAAGGAATGTGTTAACAAAGGTAAAGTTGCAATTTAAATCATCAATTTCCTGTTTGGAGAAAAAAGCTCTTGTTTGTGCTATATGAACAGGCTAATGAAAAACACCCACAGAGTTCACATTGCCTTGAGTTTAATGTGAGAGGGGCAATGTTTAAATTCTTTTGAAGGGTGGATTTTCCCCTTTAGAGTCTAGACAATTTTATTTGGCAGTGATTTCTGCTTTTTATTGACCTTTCTTCTATTCACAGCTCCCTAAGAAGCAGAACGAAGACCAGCAGGAGGAGTGAAAGCTGCAACGTTTGGCCAGAAAGATTTGCTCTTTTTTTCCCCCCTCCATGCTTTCAAATCATAACTATATCTAATAAGTGCCTGTGTCAGCAGCCACACCACTTTACTTTAACAATTTAAAGTTATTTGATTTGTCTATGAATATTATACTTTAAAATGGTCTTAGCTGACATTTGTTTTATTTGTTGGAAACATTTATCAACATCTCTCGTTTGAATGTTTCTTCGTGTATTCTTAACAACTCTTCCGTGTTTTTATACTGTTGAATATTCTTTAGTACTTTAGCTAATATTTCATGTGTTTCATCATATTATCAGAAATTTGTCACTCCAATTCATTTTACAGTTATCCTGTTTTATTATGTACAATAAATCTGTCATAATCAGCCAAACAAAGAATAGAAAAATAAGGTTTTATATCAAAGACAAGCAATTACAGTATATTCATGTGCCACAAATGTCTGAAGATCTGCAGCAAATCATTTGTTCATGGAGATGACCTATTATCAATATGAGAAAAGAGAAAGTGAATGGTGACATCTCCTGGCTTGGTGATTGTTCATGCATGTGGATGATCATTCTGTGTACTGCGAAGCTCTGTGACTGGGTGTTTTGTTACGTCAATAAATGTTCATGGCTTCAATATGTGGTTTGAGTTACACCTTCTCAACAACTAGTGGTGTACCATGATTTAAAATAAATAAATCACTCGTGGGATGAAAGATCAGCTCTAAAGCCAAAAAGTGGACAGCTGGTGTAAGGACTTATTTCGAAAACAACCAGTTAAGTGTGCACAAACCAGTGCTTTAAAGAAGAAAACGTTCTGTGGCTGACATCTGCCTTACTTGGGGTTAGGGGAATGAAATGAACTGTGCCATGGGTGACGGATTAAAACGCAAAAATGCTTTTGACATTTAACAGTTGTTGAATATGATGACCGTGATTGCCAAAAAAATAAAGAAAAAATGGGTGAGTGGAAATAAAAGCTTAAATGCCACTTTTACTGTCCCCACTTGGTGAACATATATACAAACTACAGTTGGACTTCAACCTTTCATTTGAAGCTTCAAACCTTGTTAAAACTCTAAACCTAAAACCATGATTAGTAACACAATAAACCCAAACCTAAGTGAGAAACCCTACTTTGACTCAACACTGACACCTGAGAAACAAATCTTGTTTCGTTTAAACCATTTTTGAAACCTTAAACTTTCCACGAAACGGTAACCATGCCTTCAATTCATTGGTTGCATTGATGCTTTCGAAATGCTTCATGAACAAACTCTCACCTTAGAAAATTTCACTTCAGGTTTAACTATTTCAGTGCCATTAATGGCATTAGACATCTAATCCATAGTAACTGGAAAGGATAGCAGTTTTTCGCTGAAGTAATTGTTTGAATGTATTCTTTTAAATGAATGGAATGGATTGTAAGGCTATGTTTGGTACACCATTAAAAGAAACCTAAGAGATACAGTGGGGAGAACAAGTATTTGATACACTGCTGATTTTGCTGGTTTTCTCTTTCGCAAAGCATGTAGAGGTCTGTAATTTGTATCATAAGTTCTCTTCAACCGTGAGGGACGGAATCTAATACAAAAAAACAGAAAATCACGTATGATTTTTAAATAATAAATTTGCATTTAATTGTATGAAATAAGTATTTGATACATCACAAAAATCGAACTTAATATTTGATACAGAAACCTTTGGTTGCTATTACAGATACCAAACGTTTCCTGTAGTCCTTGACAAGGTTTACACACACTGCAGCAGGGATTTTGGCCCACTCCTCCATGCAGATCTTCTCCAGAGCCTTTAGGTTTCGGGGCTGCTGCCGGGCAACACGGACTTTCAGCTCCCTCCATAGATTTTCTATCGGGTTCAGATCTGGTGACTGGCTAGGCCACTCCAGGACCTTAAGATGCTTCTTATGGAGCCACTCTTTAGTTCCCTTGGCTGTGTGGTTTGGGTTGTTGTCATGCTGGAAGACCCAGCCACGGCCCATCTTCAGGGCTCTCACTGAAGGAAGGAGGTTGTCAGCCAAGATCTGGCGATACATAGTCCCATCCATCCTCCCCTCATTACGGTGCAGTCGTCCTGTACCCTTGGCTGGGAAGCAGCCCCAAAAAATGATGTTCCCTCCCCCATGTTTCACGGTTGGGATGGTGTTCTTGGGGTTGTACTCATCCTCATTTTTCCTCCAAACACAACGAGCCGAGTTTAGACCAAAAAGTTCAATTTTGGTCTCATCCGACCACATGACCTTCTCCCATTGCTCCTCTGGATCATCCAGATGGTCAGTGGCAAACGTCAGACGTGTCTGGAAATGCCCTGGCTTCAGCAGCGGGATCTTGCGTGCGCTGTAGGATTTTAATCCATGACGGCATAATGTGTTTCCGATGGTTTTCTTCAAGACTGTGGTTCCAGCTCTCTTCAGGTCATTGACCAGGTCCTGCCGTGTAGTTCTGGGCTAATCCCTCACCTTCCTCATGATTTGTGATGCCCCACGAGGTGGGATCTTGCATGGAGCCCCAGAACGAGGCAGATTGACCGTCAACTTAAACTTCTTCCATTTTCTAATAATCGCTCCAACAGTTGTTACCTTCTCACCAAGCTGCTTGCTTATTTTCCTGTAGCCCATCCCAGCCTTGTGCAGGTCTATTATTTTATCCCTGGTGTCCTTACGCAGCTTTTTGGTCTTGGCCATTGTGGAGAGGTTGGAGTTTGTTTGTTTGAGCATGTGAACAGGTGTCTTTTATACAGGTAACAAATTCAAACAGGTGCAGTTACTTCCGGTAATGAGTAGAGAACAGGAGGGGTTCTTAAAACAGAACTAAGAGCCGAAATATTTACTAGTTGGTAATGTATCAAATACTTATTTCATGCAGTTAAATACAAATTTATTTATTTAAAAAATATACAATGTGATTTTCTGGATTTTTGTATTAGATTCTGTCCCTCACAGTTGAAGAGAACTTATGATACAAATTACAGACCTCTACATGGCTTGCAAGTGGGAAAACCAGCAAAATCGGCAGTGTATCAAATACTTGTTCTCCCCACTGTAAATGGTAAATGGTGTTATACTTCAAAGACTTGTGGGCTCTTATAAGCCACAAATGTTCTCTTATACTAAAATATGTTATTAGAAACATGTAAAATATTGCCATTGATTTAAAAATCTATACTGTAAAATTTAGTTCATGTTTTGACCGACGGCGGGCGCCATTTTTTTATGCGCGCAATGGACGCTCGGAGTGATCACGGAGATTGTCACTGTCACTCGACAAACACTGCCGGCTTACTGCAATTCCTTCTACACGGCGAGACGTCCAACACATGCGCACATCGGCTAAAAGCGGTGAGTACTTACTATTTGTGTTTATATCAAGTGTTTTATTACCTTTTTATTGCCTCAAAATACTTTTAGCATGTGTTTCCCTCTCATACTTTTAAGCTTTATGTTTTCTTTTGGTAGCTTTAAACCAGTTTGATGATCTGTTGACCGCATCAGTCGCGTAGTGTTTTTAAACCACCCTTATTTGATATTACTACGTTTAAGTGTTTTGTTAAGGCATCTTTAATATGTTCTGTCTGTATGCATCTAAAAAAAAAAAAAAAAAGCTGAAAGCGCACGGTAGTACTTTGGGTGTCAAATCATCTCATCCTGTCGTTCCTGTTCATTTTGCTTTTGCTGCTCGTTTTGTGAAATATCGACAGTGCTGTGATACTTATTAATGTTCCTCTCGGGTTCAAATTGAAAGGGTTGAACAGATGACATGTTTATGTCGCTAAAGTCATACTCAGGAAGCCCGGCAGCGTAACCATGTGACGTCACCGCCCTGCGACGTCAACAACAATGGCGACCTACTAGTTACTAATTTTACAAATTGTATAAAAACGAAAACATCAAGAGGGGTTTCAATCTCAAATTATTTTAACTCATAACGTTTATCTTTTAAGAACTACAATTCTTTTTTTCCTTGGATCTCTTCAAGACTTGCTTATATTGTATTCTACTATACTGCTTCGGGAACGTACTGTATGAAGAATATTTGTTCATGTCTTTGTGTTTTTATTATTCTTTTAAATGATAATTATAATAGTATGGCCAAGGAACACACATATAGAGCATTAAACAACAAAGCTTAACACTTTTTTTTTTTTTTTAACCAAATGTTGGTAATTGTGTGAGGTTGCATTTGTTTTCTTCTTGTTTGGGTTTATGATTTATAAAGTGATAATCCAGTCAAAACTATGAATATTGCGCAGATGGGGCTTTGACTAAAACAAAAAGAAATATCCCCTCTAATAGTCGACTTAGCAGGCTATACAGGATTTGTGACACTAATCAGTTCATGTGCAATTCTTCCATTTTATGGAAAGCCTTTAGAGAATTTATTCAACATCCTATCAGTACGCTATTTGCCCTTGTTTAAAAACAGTACAATAGCGACTTTTTTTTCAGCTACTGTATTGCATTTGTGGATACTAGATGGTAAATTAGTCCAGGGGTGTGCACCTCAAGAGCCACATACCGAGTTTTTATTCTTCTGCTGTGGCTCTCTGTGACTTACGAAACTGAATGAATGAATATCCTATTAACCCTGGCATGGACGAATGACAATTTTTTTTTTTTTAATGTTTTCATTACTTTCACACAGTGTTGTTTTTGGCAGCCCTTTTAATTTTCGTCTTAGTCTTTTGGATGATAATACTTAGTCATATTTTAGTTATCTGTAAATTTTGTTGATGAAAACGGACTAATTTCGCCTAATTTTAGTCGACGTTTACTCGATATTTTTTCTGTATAATTCGAAAGATTCATTCCAAAAAATAAATTTGAAGAGTCTTTCGAATGTGCATTGACAGACAAGCACGTATTGTAGCATCTACAAATCTATCACGTGATGATACACACTCAGCAGAAAAACAGTACATTATTTTTAATTATAACCACCTGGATGCCACGAACTGGACGTAAAAAAAAAAAAAGTTGTCCAAGAGTTTAACGGGATGCTCACATTAGCAATAGCCCTAATGTTAATGCAAACATGAATGCTATGCTAATACTACGAGTTACATTTAGTGTATGATGATTACTCAACACAGACCTTTAACAGCTAAAGCAACATTGCATATTCTCTTGCCGAGATAAGACAAATCTTACCATGTGAGTCTCAAAACAATCAATGGGGAGACTGGAGAAGACATTAGCGGGTGAGTTGGTGGCGGTGCAGCATGTTACATGAGCGACACACCCAGACACTGCTACGATGCAGGCTAGCTACACATAAAATGTCACACATTGTTAACATAGCGCGGAAACTTGCGCATTTTCGTCTCGTAAGATGAAAACTAGCATTTGTGTCGTGATGTTTTACTCTCCCAAGACACATTTTTAGCTGGTTATCGTCTTGTCATCGTCTTGAAAAAACTTTTGCTATAGAGCCCAATTGCGGTCCATGGGACAATATTTTTGACATCCAATTGTAGTATGAGTATTCTCCACACATATTTTGTGATGGGCAATGAAAAATATATGAATAATCAATAAAATGAATGAATGAATTGAAGGATCAATTTTGGGGAAATAATGAAAGAAAATAAATGTAAAAATATTTAAACTTAAAGTGCCCATGACAGTATAAAAAAAGTCTTAAATAGCATTATTATGTGAATTAGAATAATATTTTGAGACAATTTGCAGATGACGAGAATTTATTTATTTTTTAATCTGGCGTTTAGCCACGCCTACCATTATAGGGATCTAGCATCCCCAACAGGAGGATGACGTCGGCAGGGTGGTCTCATCTGATTTAGAATTCAGCCCACTGAGAGGGAATTTTTCAAATCGAGGAAAATGCGACGAAGAGAGCTGCAAAATGTCATCGTTTCAGTGTCTCTACTCCAATATTTTTACAGGATATTCTTTTTATCGAAGTATCTTCCCCAATTGCTAAATAAATGGTATGGTCAGACTCATGACAAATAACAGTCTCGTTCTAAATGGAATATGAAATCTTAAAAATGCATTTATTCAGTACGACATGGGAAAATTACCCCCAAATGGTCAAAACTGTCCACTTCTTGCACCTCCCAAACTACATTTTATGCCACCGGATGTCCGGCTTTTGTCATTTCCCTGCCCCGGCTTCGGAAAGCGTAAACAAACTAGGAGGTGTGACAGCTAGCCGACATGTTAACCCAAACCGAGGGGTGTTTTAAAGTCTTTCTCGGCTTTTGAAGCTGAAAATCACACAAAACTAGCCTGGATCATGTCACACGGCAGCGGGGTTGTCGATCAGAGAAAAACAAGTTACAGCTCGTCGTACTCGTTCTTCTGCTGCGAGAAGGAGACCCAGTTTGCTGGGAAAGCAGCTGGACAATCCGGCCGACGTCGGAGGAGCGTGTAGCTGCCACATGGTCAACACGAATATGGTGTAAAATAATGTTTTACTACATGGAGAAGACTATACAGTCAGAGAGAACGTGCAGTTGTTCTGCAGCAAACATGGTAGGATGTGTCTGAGGAGAACTTTTCTACATGCCCGTCCATGATCAAACGTAAGTAAATATTCCTTTATTTGAAGAAAGTTTGTAGTGTTTACTTTGTAATCGCTTCACTCGCGGCCATTTTTAACACAAAGTTGCAATTTCTGATGGGGTTGAAAATTTGACAAAACACCGGGCACACGAAGAGGGCAATAAGCCGAGTATAGTTCTCTCCCAGCGGGCATGCGAAAGACCGAGGGAGTGTGCGACCATCTGCCAGTCGTCAGCCGAATGGCATTCTCGGTGGACAATCAGCCACAAAATGCAAGCCACCTCCGTATTAAAATGTGTGCCATGATCCCAGTATTTGACATGATACAAAACACAATGTTTACTCACTTCCTCATAAGTTTAATGGTCCCACGGTTGTCACACACTTGTTTTGGCTGATCTCATGGTGAAAGGGAACTTTCTGAAACTCAGAATGGTTCACACGCCTCTCCCTGGTGCAGCAACAATTTTCTGCAGCACATTTGGCTGGCGTTATGCGAAGAATAAATGGATTAACCAGCAAAATCAGCTGAATCCATCTGACGTCACATTTGCATTCGTCCTAAACCCGAGACTGGAGCCGGAAGTTACTCATTTTCATGGCGCAGGTTTCAAAAATTTAATATATAAAACAATCGCTTCCAGGCACATCCATGCGGTCAATTTCATTCAGGAGCATAAAACACCGTGTGAAATATGAAATAAACATGCTTTTTTGTGTCAAACGCACTTAAAAAAAAATACATTCATAACAAATTGCAATAAATTGAAAAATGAAGAAAGACATTAATTCAAATAAGTGTGGCCCATCTGTATTTTGCCCTGTGAACTTTATTGACTTTTTTGTTTTGTTTTATAAATCTCCTCCTTTTATGACCTCACATATCTTAACTCTTTGGCTGCCATTGACGGCAATAGCCCTCCAATCCATTTCAACTGGGAGTGGCTAGAACTGATCATTCGATCTCAGTTAAGGTGGATGAGACCAGGGGTGCCCATTACGTCATTAATAGCAGGGGTGAAAGTGGGCCAGAACGGTCAGGAACGCAGTTCCGGTATAAGATTCAGGGCCAGAACGCAGTTCCGGTATAAGATTCAGGGCCGGAATGCTGTTCTAGTATAAGATTGAGGGCCTGAATGCTGTTCCGGTACACGGTGCTTTGATTCCGAAAATATGACGGCAACTGTCAAAACGCTATGTAAAAAAAAAAATAATAATAATGCTAGGCTGCCACACATGCATTTCATCTCCAAGAAGAAAACAATCTACCAACATCAGATTTACATACACAAGCGTTAACAACAAGCATAATAAAGTGCTTGTGTAGTGTAATCCGTTTCCACCAATATTTATTATTTATTTTATTCCACGGACGGCATGGAGGTTTCCCCAGCTGATGCAGGTATCTGAGTCTGACGATGATGAGTCACGTTAATATGCGAATGCACGCAGCAAAGCAAAACTCCTGGACTCATTTATCCGTTCAATGGCTGACATACTGACATGTGATCAGCAGAGATAGCTCTGATTAGTTCAAATGTGCATGTTTTCTGGAACAGCAAAAAAAAAAAAAAAAAAAAAAAAGGTTGAATTGATGTGACAAAAAAAGGGCAATGCAACATAAAATGGATCAAATCTTTAAGAGCAATGAGAGAGTTGAGGAGGCTTATTAATCATATTTAGTTTTATTTGCTCAGATGGGGAGGTTCAGAACATCTTAGCTGTCAACGTGAACTTAGGACTTATATTTGTTCATTTATGTTAGGCTACTTATCCATTTCCTTATGATTTAAAAAAGTCAATGTTTGCGCGATATTCAAAATACTAGTATATTTCATTTCACTCGGCATAATATAAGTAATTTGTACTTATTTTTCTGAATGTATGTTACTTATATCTTTATTATTAAAAAAAAAAAAAAAAAAAGAATGTTTACATTAACTTGAATTTTAATATACGTCCTATGTTCTTAAGTAGTTAAAACTGAGATTTGGCATTTAGTATATGAGGAAATGAGGGAAAATAAAAATTAGGAGATGGAGGTTGGGGTTATTGCTGTTTTTGTTACATTTTATTTTGCAAATCATTGAAAAAAATACAATTTTAAAAGAAAATCAGTTTTTGTATGTGTTATAGAAATAGAAAAACAAGTTTTCTTTGCATTTCAGTAGTTTAAGAAGTGTGACCCCCAACCCCTCCAAAAACAAAAAAACAAAAAAAGAAAGATATTTAATAAATAAATAAATAAAATTTCTGGCTTCGTGGCAACCTTTACGTCGGGGAGTTCCGGCAAGAAATTCTAGCCACTTTCACCCCTGATTAACAGTAATGCATAGGGACGGTAGGGACATAACACTACCAACTTTTCAGGATTCTCAAATTGTCCCCACCAACTTTTAAGCAACCTTATTTGCATTATATAATGAGTTCCGTTATATAGGTGATTTAGATTGTCTTCCCGTATGTTGTAGGGATAGAAGTGACCCAGCCATTATTAATGGAATTATTTTCATTATGTTCAGACTTACATTTATCCCTTTTCACTTGCTGAATGAGACAGTCAATTTTTTCCCAAAAACGCACGTTTGATTGGCTGATGCCCCCCCCCAAACACACACATGCACTCACAGCCCTGACAGAAATACAACATGTCAACAACATGCCGCCTCCTCCACCCCTTTCACAGGGAAGGGATATTAGACGTTTTTTTCGGCCAGCAACAGCCACTGTAGCTTTCATTTTTTTGATGGGTTTGGCTGTGCTTGTGGACAAAAGCAGTAGTGTTTTACCTAAAGGAAGGCTCCATTATTGTTTATTTTTGTTATTCCCTGACTAAGACATTTTTTCAGATATATTTAATTTCTTTATTTAGACAATGTTGAGTGGCAAATGTTTAGTTTTTGTATTTCTGGATAGTTTATATATTATTAACAAGTTTGTATTGTGTATGTTATGTAATTTAAGTTGCGTTCAAATATTGGTATTAAAATTTGCAAATAAAATCCAGACATTTATTCTGGAAGTTTTCAAAATGTTTCTTTATAGTTTTTGAAAACAAAGGTTTGAATCGAAAGGTGTATCACCTGAACCAATTACATATGAAAGTAAGTATAATAAAAATTTATTTTTGCAATGATCAATTAATTAGGTTCATATCACCCAATCTGTATGGTCTTATTAATGTCCTGTCCCCAACAAAAAGTGTTCATGCAGGTTATGCTTATATATGGTCCCTACCAATGTTGAGACCAAACCTACGCCCTTGCATGACATACTCTGTTACCAGGTCTGGCCTAGTTAAACTAACGATAACTTTTGAGTAACATGCATAAGCGGATTTTAAGGGGGGGGGGGCAGCCCCTGGTGGCCGAAAAGTGTCATTGTATGAAATTGACTTTCCTATATACAGTGCCTTGCAAAAGTATTCGGCCCCCTTGAATCTTGCAACCTTTCGCCACATTTCAGGCTTCAAACATAAAGATATGAAATTTAATTTTTTTGTCAAGAATCAACAACAAGTGGGACACAATCGTGAAGTGGAACAACATTAATTGGATAATTTAAACTTTTTTAACAAATAAAAAACTGAAAAGTGGGGCGTGCAATATTATTCGGCCCCTTTACTTTCAGTGCAGCAAACTCACTCCAGAAGTTCAGTGAGGATCTCTGAATGATCCAATGTTGTCCTAAATGACCGATGATGATAAATAGAATCCACCTGTGTGTAATCAAGTCTCCCTATAAATGCACCTGCTCTGTGATAGTCTCAGGGTTCTGTTTAAAGTGCAGAGAGCATTATGAAAACCAAGGAACACACCAGGCAGGTCCGAGATACTGTTGTGGAGAAGTTTAAAGCCGGATTTGGATACAAAAAGATTTCCCAAGCTTTAAACATCTCAAGGAGCACTGTGCAAGCCATCATATTGAAATGGAAGGAGCATCAGACCACTGCAAATCTACCAAGACCCGGCCGTCCTTCCAAACTTTCTTCTCAAACAAGGAGAAAACTGATCAGAGATGCAGCCAAGAGGCCCATGATCACTCTGGATGAACTGCAGAGATCTACAGCTGAGGTGGGAGAGTCTGTCCATAGGACAACAATCAGTCGTACACTGCACAAATCTGGCCTTTATGGAAGAGTGGCAAGAAGAAAGCCATTTCTCAAAGATATCCATAAAAAGTCTCGTTTAAAGTTTGCCACAAGCCACATGGGAGACACACCAAACATGTGGAAAAAGGTGCTCTGGTCAGATGAAACCAAAATTGAACTTTTTGGCCACAATGCAAAACGATATGTTTGGCGTAAAAGCAACACAGCTCATCACCCTGAACACACCATCCCCACTGTCAAACATGGTGGTGGCAGCATCATGGTTTGGGCCTGCTTTTCTTCAGCAGGGACAGGGAAGATGGTTAAAATTGACGGGAAGATGGATGCAGCCAAATACAGGAACATTCTGGAAGAAAACCTGTTGGTATCTGCACAAGACCTGAGACTGGGACGGAGATTTATCTTCCAACAGGACAATGATCCAAAACATAAAACCAAATCTACAATGGAATGGTTAAAAAATAAACATATCCAGGTGTTAGAATGGCCAAGTCAAAGTCCAGACCTGAATCCAATCAAGAATCTGTGGAAAGAGCTGAAGACTGCTGTTCACAAACACTCTCCATCCAACCTCACTGAGCTCGAGCTGTTTTGCAAGGAAGAATGGGCAAGAATGTCAGTCTCTCAATGTGCAAAACTGATAGAAACATACCCCAAGCGACTTGCAGCTGTAATTGGAGCAAAAGGTGGCGCTACAAAGTATTAACGCAAGGGGGCCGAATAATATTGCACGGCCCACTTTTCAGTTTTTTATTTGTTAAAAAAGTTTAAATTATCCAATAAATTTTGTTCCACTTCACGATTGTGTCCCACTTGTTGTTGATTCTTGACAAAAAATTAAAATTTTATATCTTTATGTTTGAAGCCTGAAATGTGGCGAAAGGTTGCAAGGTTCAAGGGGGCCGAATACTTTGCAAGGCACTGTATATAAAAGTTGTAAAGAAATGAAACTGAAACAACGATGAATGAAATGAACCGAAAAAAAAAATATATATATATATATATATATATATATATATATATATATATATATATATATATATATATATATTTATATAATGGTGTCCAAATTATTTTTTGAACAGATCATGTGAATAGCACCTTAGACGGTCATTTGCTTTGTATATAATATTTAAAAAAAAAAAAAAGAAAAAAAATTAGGGGAGGGCAATTTTATTTTTCTAATGACTTTTTTCTTTGATTGAAAATATTTCTTTTGATTGAAGCAACTTTTTGGGGATTGAATGATTTAGACACAGATGTCCTCCTCATAATATGGCGCACACACAAAAAGGATTGCTTCAATCAAATAAAACCTTTTCAATGAAAAATTAAGTGTTCAAATGCAAAATTTTCAATCTCAAATATTTTTTCACATTCAAAAACGTTTTCTACGATTGAAATTTTTCTGTTTGAAAATATATATTTTTTTGAAGCAACTTATTTTTCGATTGAATAAGACAAAAACATCCTAGCCAAAATGTAGTCCAAACACAAATCAACATTACTTCAATCAAAAAAGTTGCTTCAATCCCCCAAAAATTAAATCAAGGAAAATAGCTTTCATATGCATTCTTTTGAGTTTCAAATTTATTTTTGCATTCAAACACATTTTTTTTTTGATTGAAGCGACTTTTTTTTTTATTGAAAATATATTTTTTGATTGAAGCATTTTTTAAAAAATGTTTTTAATTGAAGCAACTTTTTTTGGGACTGAATAATAAAGACACAAATCTACTTCCATATGGCTCCGCCCAGGGGATACGATTTTTGACTGGGGTAACTACATTGGCATGACACCGGCAGGCGTACCATATTCAATGTAGAGCTGTCCCTACTAGTCGACGTTGTCGATGTCATCGATGACGTAAATGCGTCGATGGGCAAAACATACCGTCGACGGGTAATGACGGGTTTAAAAAAAAAATTACATGCGGATAAAGTTTAGAATGGCAGGCGCTCGCAATGCAAGCGGTTGTTACTGGCACCCCAAGGGGGCCGCTGTTATTTCAATGTGACGGGCATTGTCAGATTGAGGAAAGAGGAAGAAAGTGGGCGAGCGAGAGAGAGGGAGCGAGATCGGTGAGTTGGGAAAGTGCGCGGGTACCGCGGAGTTCAGTGGCTGCTTTCCCCACATTTTTGTTTTGGTCAATTAAAGTATCCAAAAAGAGCCATCCGACGCCTCTCGGTGTTTTTATGCACGCCGCCGCCTTCCTGAGGAGGAAATCGGACGAACCGACGACAACGAGCCAAGTGAATCGCCGGTTCACTCTTCACTACGGCGAGGAGTTGAAAACACCGCCAATTACCACAAACAGGGCAGAATTGGTGACACGTGAATGTGGCATAAAGCCAAAAAAGCGGACCAGAATTGCCAGAGCCTGGAATTATTTCAAGGAAAATATGGAGGGTGCCACTGTGTGTACTCTTTGCTAAGCTGAGCGCTCATACCACAGTAGCATGTCGGCTATGAACGAACACTTGAAGCCAAGTCCATACAACTTTCTAACGATTTTTAAAAAAAATGGAAGTTACCTTTATGTGCGTCGTATCAACGTGCAAATTTATTTAATAAAATGATTAATATATATAATTATATATATATTTTTAAATTATTATTACATTTATAAGGATCATGGAAGCTCCCACTTGTGGAAAATATATACATATATCCTGTATATACATAATATAATAAAAAAATATATATGGAAACAGCACTGGCCTGCTTACTGTAATCTATGACTGCACTAATCAGTGTTGTTAATCTTACTGAAAAAAGTAATTAATTATAGTTACAAATTACTTCTCCCAAAAAGTAATTGCGTTAGTAACTCAATTACCTGAATGTAAGAGTAATTAGTTACTTCGCAAAGTAATTGCTGATAATTACTTTTTTTTTTCCCTCCAAAAAAAAAAAAAAAAAAAAAAAAAAAAATTATTGGCCACACTATGTGAAGTTTTTTGGTACAATTGGCCCGAGCCCAATTCTTTACCCTAATTTACTCTTTACCCTGAATCAACTGTTAAAAGTTGTTAGAATTGCTCCCATTATTGCATTAGTTCCCTTCGCTCTACTTTCGACATATGAAAGTTTTAAAACTGTTTCATCATTTAAAGATAGATTCAAGTCAAGATTTTGCCGATTTAGAAGTATTTTATATAAAAAGTTACTTCGGTTCGCTAGGAAGGTTCTCTACAACAGAGCCGTCCTAAAAAGTCTACTGCTTCAAGATGGCGGCTGTCTACTAACGCATTTAGTGCCATGTCTGTCATTTTGCATCTAGTTATATCTCTATACAGTACATGTGATATCTACCATGTCTACCATATCTACCATAACATGCGGGCGTAGTTTGTAGGCTATCGGCTACAACATGTATTATTGGAGCTACCTAGCATCGCGTTTGCTCGGCGTCACAACTTTCTTGCCTCCTCCTAACTCCTGCTCTGCTCTGTCGTCTCGGTGAGTCCCTCTCCCTCAGACTTTTCGACCAATATAGTAACGCATAGTAACGCATGCCTTTCCGTCCTCAGTAACGGTAACGGCGTTGCCAAGATGAGAAAAGTAATTAATTAGATTACCCACTACTGAAAAAAATAACGCCGTTAGTAACGCCGTTATATTGTAACGCCGTTATTAACAACTCTGGCACTAATGCAGTACTTCTCAAATGGTGGGGCGCGCCCCCCCAGGGGGGCGCAGAGCGATGCCAGGGGGGGCGCGAGTGACCTCGGGGAACATGCTTTTTTTTTTTTTTTTTTTTTTTTTTTTGCCGTACTTGCACATCCACTCCGTGGGTGGCAGTGGCGCTCTCATTTTCAAAGTGCGTGCAGTATTTTTGAAGTAAGCAAGAGCACACGGAAGAGACTCATGCAGAGCTGGACTCACGCAGCGACCGAGATGCAGCGACCCGCTGTCTTCTTCGGTTCTCACGTGTCCGGCCGAGAAGTGCCGTTTTCGGCTTGGGATCGTCACGACCACCGCCCTCACCTACGGTTCTCCCTCGGCCGCCGAGAATGCGCTTTTTTCGGGCCGTTTGCCTTTGACTTTTAATATAGTGGGAAATGAGGAAAGACCACTGTTTACTGAGTCTAAAAATGATTATAGCGGAGAAGCCAAATCAGTTCAGATGCCACTTAAAGACATTAGACCTCAATCTCATTGATAACCCGCTTGATTGTTTTTCAGCGAAAACGTGCCGAATATTGCCAATTGTCACAATCGTCCTGCTTTGTCAGTGTTATATCAGTAAACCAGTGAGCACTGTGGTGAATCAGCGAAAATAAAAACTTTCTTTCTGTCCAAAGACCTTTTTCCCCCCTTCTATTCAGTTTTGTCTTTTTTTCGGTCAAAATTTTTGGCATGTTGTCCTGAAGAGTAAATGTTTCTAATCAATTTGAATTTGTTATTATTTACTGATTTTATTACATTTTATTTTTCAGTATCAAATGGTCAAAAATGTACCTTGAGTGTATTTTTACAGTTTGGATGTGACTTTTTTTTTATTTTTTATTTTTTTTAACTTCAGGCAAATTGATGCGCGTTAAGTCTTTTCTGTTACAAGCAACACAATGTTAAAAAAGTTATACTTTATTATAAGTTGATCTATGTTACTTTTTTTCTTTAATAGAAAAAAAAGGACACAATGTTAGGCTGAGGCGTACTTATAATAGTAATATAGACGAATGATACTATTTACAGTGGCGGCAGAGAGTTGGGGGGGCGCGAAACATTTACGTCTTCCTTGGGGGGGCGTAACAGAAAATAATTGAGAAGCACTTCACTAATGTTAGTTACTTTATATCATAAAGTATCATTGTGTATATACATATAGTGGTATATTATTTTTAAATAAATTAATACTATATATTTAATTTTTGTTACTGTGAGTATGTGTGCCTCTCATTCAAAATAATTGTAATATTTCAGCGTGCCCTCTACTTTATCTATTTTCAGGTTAAAACAAACAAAAGTTGAACAGTTTTTCCCCTCCCCGCATAATGCGGAATGCACACCAGAAAAAGCATCTGAACTCACACAAAGTATTCTGAAAATGGTTGTCCGGAACATTGCAATTCATTTTAACATTTAGAACAATATAGACAATGACATACCACAAAAAGAGTAAAAATTGTTTTGACTCCTGTTAAAGAAGTCTTAGTGTTTCCATTTACACTAGTTCGCACTAGTTAATGCCAGCAGCATTTGACCTCATTGTTTGTGATTTATTATTGATATTTATGTTATTTATTTATACGTTAATAAAGAATTTAGGTGTTCCAAAATGTTTTTTGTGAATTAATAAGCTTCAACAAAAATGTCATTATTAAAATAGTAAAAAAAAAAAAAAAAAAAAAATTAGATTAGTCGACTAATCGTAAAAATAGTCGGCTGACTAATCGGGAGGAAATTAGTCGTTTGGGACAGCCCTAATCCAATGGTTGACGATCTTGGCGAAAAGCATGGCCTAAACAGCCTGATTTAGAATTCCCCTCATGAATGATGGGAAACGAAAAACGCTCATTGTCAACTTATTATTATAAATATTCTTGTAAGTTAATTTTATTGCTGACACTGCGTTTCGGGGTCATCAACATGTTGTGCCCCCCCTGCCCCAAAAGTCAAACTCCGCCTATGGTAACATGTCCACTGTCGTGACCACTGTCCCCTCTTCTTTTCCTTTCGGCTTTTCCCCGAAAGGGTTAAAGTTTTGATGAGTTCTTTAATAATTTATCAGCTGCCACTGACAGTGTCGTTACCAACGTCATCAACGGCAGCAAATGTGATCTCTACGCCAAGAGCGAGGTGCGTTTTATATATGCGTCAGGATCAGCAGCCAGCCCCAGATGTGGGCGGGGCTTGCACCTTCCACTCTGATTGTGCAGTTCAAAAAGCGGCCAACGTCTCCCCGGTGAGTGAGTGTGTATATGTGCTTTCGCTCGCAACTCGGCACCTTGCTCTGCAAAATGCTTTAAAATCTCCGAATTTCTTGGGTTCTCTTTTAAAATTATCCTAGCGGGGAAAGGACGAAAACGACATTTATACGAAGTCTGCCAAAAAGTCGAGCAGGTGGTACGACGGCGTCGTCGGGAGTCAAGAAGTCTCACTCAATTCTGACTGCAGCTCGCAGTGCCGCTTGTCACCTGAGTGTGATAACAAGACAACATGTCCAAAATGTCCCAGGAAAGTTACGCCGCCCTGGATGAGTCCTCTCTCCGAGCGTTGGTGAGTAGCAGACACGAGGATAAATAGTATGCTTTTGTTTATCACAGCATCCATACTCACTAACATTTCACTTAGCGACATCGTTGAGTATTAAGTGTTCAACAAACTTCAATAAAACACCTGTATTGTGCATTCAGTGTGGAAAGTTCACTGCATATCATCAAACAACAACAAAAATAAATCATAAAAAGCAGCTATACAGGTTAATTGCACCTTCTGCCATCTAGTGGAAGAGCACTGAATATGCCTTTTAATTCGTCGCTGAATAATTTTCAGTCAAGCATAGTGAACATAATAATTACCTGTTGCGCCTGCAGGCACACCGATTATCTTTTCAGGTACATTGTGTCGCAGCAACTGGCTACTTTTGTTTCGCTACGCCACAAAATTTATTATTGTCTTTTTTGTCAATGCAGTCAAGTATAAATGACATTATGTAGTACACCAATGTGGTTTGTTTGCCAACGATCACATAAAAGTAGGGCTGTCAAACGATTAAAAATTTTAATCGAGTTAATTACAGCTTAAAAATTAATCGCAATTCAAACCATCCATAAAATATGCCATATTTTTCTCTAAATTCTTGTTGGAATGAAAAGACAAGACGGATATATACATTCAACATACGGTACATAAGTACTGTATTTGTTTATTATGACATTAAATCAACAAGATGGCATTAATGTTATTAACATTCTCTTTAAGCGATCCATGGATAGAAAAACTTTTAGTTCTTAAAAGATAAATGATAGTACAAGTTATAGAAATTTTATATTAAAACTAGGGCTGTCAAACGATTAAAATTTTTAATCGAGTTAATTACAGCTTAAAAATTAATTAATCGTAATTAATCGCAATTAATCGCAACTCAAACCATCTGTAAAATATGACATATTTTTCTGTAAATTATACATATATTCTGTAAAATAAATTGTTGGAATGGAAAGCTAAGACACAAGATGGATATATACATTCAACATACGGTACATAAGGACTGTAGTGGGCATTTCACTCTACTGTCATTTAAATCTGTCTATGCTGTCCTCACTCCGATGCGTCTACTTTTTCCAAAGCTAGACAGCTAGTGAACGACGCCTTAATAATCAGACTTCTTCCTTTTTCATCTGATTTCTTAATAAAATGGCCTCAAACCATTGTCCTCTTTAGACCGTCGTAAAACTCCAAAAAAAAAGTACACAAGCATTGCATTAGCAACGACGTTAGCTTAGCATGCTATACAGGTTCACTAAACATAAACAAAAAACGTCTCATACAAAAAATATAACATTTCGCTTACTAACATAATATGCACATTCTTTACAACAACCATACTTACGGACAAATCTTGTCCAAGGATCATATAAGCACAACATTACAACGTCGGCGTAAGCCCGAGACGTCGTGCAGCCATATTGAACTGTCAAGAAAGCAATAAACCATGTCGCAAAGCGACCACAAGAGTTCGCTGTTGGACAGCACAAAAAGCCTTGCTGTAAAACTTACCAAAAGGCAGAATACTGTCTGAGCGGGACATGTGCGTTAATTGCGTCAAATACTTTAATGTGATTAATTTAAAAATTAAGCGATAATTTTGACAGCCCTAATTAAAACCCCTCTTAATGTTTTCGTTTTATTAAAATTTGTAAAATTTTCAATCAAAAAAATAAACTAGTTAGCTCGCCATTGTTGATGTCATTACACTTGCCTGGCACGGCCAGACTGTTCTCCCTGTATTTTTCAAACACTGAGAGAAAAGTCTGGGAACCATCCCATTAACGGCCTCTCGAGCGGGTACAAAATCAATCGACAAATCAGATTCATTTATTTGCGTGACGTGTTCTTCACGAGCAACGTCACTCTTGCGTGCCGAAAGTCGTCTCCACAACAACACGGATGGCGAACAGGATAGCCGAGAATATGTTCCAATCCACGGTAAAATCAGTTTTAAATGACCAAAAACACATCGACACGAGTCATTGACAACAGTCGGTCTCCCGCTAGCCATGTTGAATAAACTCCGCTCTCCTCGTATGTTTACTTCCGCGCAAGTCCCTCCTCCTGCCCTCGTAGTTTTACTAACGTCACGTCTGCCCGTCGCTGATTGGTCCACTCCGCTGTCTGTTTGCTGTGGCTTGCTCCGCCTTGGAAATTTTATCGGCTTAATGGTGGCCAGACTCAATAGCTGGAACAGCGGTGAGTCTGGAGTACCAGGCTAGGAAAACACTCAGCTGACTTGAACTTCTGCTCTGAGACCCCCAATTTGGCCAAATTTCAAAACTGTCCTATATGCATGTGTGATACATCATTGGAAAGCTTAAAATCTCGATTTCCTGGGGAAGAAAATTTTTGAAAAGGGGGGAATTTAAAAACAAAAACAAAATTTAAATAGCAAAACCCTATCTGGAGGTGAGAGCACGTGAGAGCATAATTAAAGACGCCATGATTTTAACGAGATATTCTGGCGTGCTTACCTCTTTTTGATCCAAAAACTCCATGTAGCATGTATCACCGAGTGTCAAAACACAGCTGTGAATGGCCACAGCTGGATTTTTGCCGGATTTTATGGGTGAAACATGGTAATATAACAAGGGGCGCTATGCAGAAATCGCAAACATCAAAGAGTAATCGAGATTTTCATTTTCATATATTTACCCATTTAAATGTTTTTTTTATTTTTCAATTTTTCTTTGGTTGGATCGATTATTTATCATCTAAAATCATGGGGAAAATGTGACAGTAATGAAAAAAAAAATACAATTAAGCGATAATTATGAGGTAGATATCCGTGACTTTTTTACAGACGCCAATTTTTTCATTGTGACGTTATTTGTTTAAAATATGCGAGTGAATAATTTTTTAAAGTTTTTTTTTTTTTTAACTAAATATTAGACATCAATTAATGACTCTAAGCTAAAAATGACAGACATTTCGAATAATAAATTATATGATTACTTACCTTCTTTTTATGGCTAGGTTGAAACAAAAGCAGTTGTGTGACGTATGTATTTCGGGGTTTCCAGGGTAAAACGGACAAATTAAGAATAGTTTGGGGGCTTGAATCTGCTATGGCAGCATATAGACATATTGTTCTATCAAACACAACAGTTCTTTTAGCTTGAAATACAGCAGTTTATTTTAAATAGGGGTGCAAGAGCAGAAACTGCTTTTTCAGCCTTGTCTGTTTTCCACCATATATATATATATATATATGTATATAAAATGGTGTGTGTGTGTGTGTATTCACCTGATTTTTTGAACACCTGGAGGTAAAAAATACTAGTGGTAGATTCTGCATAGATTTTTCATGATGACATGAACATTATTATAATGAACAAAACAAAGACAAGAACAGTTTTGACTTCAAAATAAAGTGCCCATATTTATTTTTTTCAAATAAATGTAATTTGAGTCTATCACAATCAATCAGCCAATGTAATTGACAATGTGTTTCCCTGAACAATGAGCACTGAACTAAAACAAACATAAACCCAAAAGGTATTGTGCTTTGTCAGCAGATAAAACATTTGGTGCAATAGGAGAGGAGGACACTGTCGTGGTCTTGATCCATGAAACAATTTTCTTAACCTGGCAATTATAAGAAAGCAATCCTATCAATAACCAAGGCCTCTTAATAACTTGTAAACACAACACTGTAAAATGCAAACATTTGCTAATTGCAATAAGGTTCAATACTCGGTGATGGAAAAATATGGCTTCTAGAACAGTAACAAAACTTTGGATACTGGCAAAACAGGAGTGGAAACAAACGCACACATCCCAATCCACTGACACCGTACCGAAAACATTATATATTATCGGGCCTATTAATAATGTTATCGGATTTATTGGGATGACGTCATAATTTCTATTATCGGATCGATAATTATTGGACCAATAATTATCGTGCCGCTGTAAATGTTTTTCTCAATTTGGGTTGCGGATCATCTTGAGTCTATCTACTGGTCTCCGGTCCATTGCTGGACACATGTAGACAAACTACACTCACTCTGAGTAGAACTGAAGCTTCTTCAATTGACCTAATTTGAATTTTTTTTTTTTTTTTTTTATGTGGGAGGAAGCTATCTTTGAGATTCAAACCTTGATCTTTAGAACTGTGGGACTGATCTGGGAATCATGTCAAATATACTGTATTTGTAAAACTTGATCATGTATTAGTGTAGAACAGTGGTTCTTAACCTTTGCTAAAGATACTGAACCCCACAAGTTTCACATGTGGATTCACCGAACCCTTCGGAACGGCGTACTGCAAGCAAAACGTCACTTCCGCTCATTAATATTCATGACATTAGCTACTGTTGTTAAGTAGGGAAAAGCCACCGTTGTCCCTAATAGGAAATGAATGGAAATCGTGTACGAACGAGATGTTTACAGAGCTAAACCTACCAATTCTCTACGAAAATGATGTGCCTGGTGCCAAATTGACTGGCAAAGATGTGGAAGAACATAAAAATGTTCAGTTAAAGAGATGGCTTTAGTGTTGAAGGCTGAAAAAGACGAATAAAACGAGCTGACCTAAGCTAAAGCTATGCTCATGCTAAGCATAGCTTTTTTATCGACGCGACTGACAATGACATTCTCCTGTTTCAACAAGCTATCCTTTACCATCAGCCTTGTCTTTCTTGTATATCATCTGGTTGTCCTACGTCTCTTACCGTTCTTGGGGGTAATTTAGTTAGCTTTGTGTAGCGATCGCAGATGCTACTCAGTGACAGCCAACGAACACTTGTAATTTTTTCATTGATAACACATCTTAATCGTATAATTTATTTACACTTCCCCCTTACTAATGTTGTTTTTTTTATATATATAACAGAAACGGTAACTATGGCAGTCAGATACCATTGTAGTTCTTTTCAGGTCATTCATTGTCAGACAGAAGCAGTACGGCTAAACGTTACGCAAAAAAAAAAAAGTTAAAAATATAAAAATGGCTTATCTCTTTGTCCTCTGAAAGACCATGCCAACCCAACATTATGTTTACTGCATATGAAACGTGAATGGACTCGCCGAGCTGGTGTTAAAGTCCGCGCAAGTTGATTCGGTCTTCACATTTTTTTTGGTTTCCGGAAACGTATGAAGAAAACATCTTTCATGTGTCGTAATGTCTAGAATCATTTCTACAAGTTCTAACTTTACTTCCGCTTTACGATGCGACGTCACGGTCTAAAATAGCCTGGGTGCGGTACGCCAATGGATAGCAATGCAATTTTTTTCAAATTCAAAACCGCTATATCGAAGCTAGCAAGCTAAAAATTTGGCAAATACTCATTGAAATTCTTCTCATTTTGACAGCATGTTTTAAAAACGGTCAAAATTTGAGGCCGCATTGCCCATTGGTCTGTTGTATACCCTCATACCACGTGTGAGTCAATCTTCCACTGAGCAAACCAGTTCATCCTCCCATCAGATTGAGGACTACGAGTTAAAAGAAATGGATTACGCCTGTAAATTGGGAGTAAACCAGTCCAAAACCTGGTTTAAAAAGCCACTTTGCCCAGATTGAATCGGCGTACAAAAATAGGCCTTCGCCGAACCCCATAGGCATACTCTCTGAACCCAGGTTAAGAACCACTGGTCTAGAATATACAGTAATACTTACATAGTTGTTATGGATTCCTCAGGTTAAACTGATCTATTTAATATTGTATTAGATGAAGCGGTTGAGTAATTACTTGCGGATTAATCAGCGCAAGTACATTAAGTTCTTTGCTCTTGTGTGACTCCACACCGTTTCTATCCAGACATAATGTCATTAATCAGTATTGATGAAGCGTCTTACACGTCCAGCTTCATTGACATGAGTCATGTCTCGACTATATCCTGTAGCAGAAGAGTGTGCAACAGGATATTTTTTTTTTTTATAACACTGGAACACATGGCAGATTTGTAGGCAGACTGACTCATTTGCCTCTGACACACCTCCAGTCTATGTGCAACAATTGCACGTCGTACATCTGAGAAACAATTAATACCCTGTAACTGTTTCATGTTTGATTACTGACATACCAACCACAAGTTATTTCCATACTGTCCCATATAATATACAGTCATTGGAATGATTATGTAAGCTCCACCTTTTGCAAAGATTTATGTGCAACTTTAATTGACACCTGGGGCAGAAACACAATATGTTCCGGGACTCTGCTACTTGTTGACTTACAATTTGTTAGAATTTTGAACAGTTTTGCTTTAGGACCCATTGGACATCAAAATGACCTGCTCTTGAGTTAAACTTTCACCATCATAAATGCTACTCCTCTTTTCACATATAATGGGAATGTTCCCTTGGGTAGAAATAATTTGACACTTCCATCCGTCATACATGTGTAAAAATCTGTAACTGCTGAATAGTAAAACACTTAAAAACAACCTGTGTACATAAACCTCCAGACAGACGATAACTTTGCATGAATTGGGTGAATATAGATTTTTGCCCTATTTTTGCTTTGCCATAGTTGATAGGCCCACAGGAATCTGCAGGGTGGGAAAAGCAAGAAGAGCAATTCTTTACTCTACAGCTTGAAAATGTTTTTTTTCCGTGGTTATTTAAAAAAAACCCAAAAACCCTAAAATGACCAGTTTTAGATCAAATTGATACAATCATGATGTAAGAATTCTTTTGTAAAATACTTGCAACTCCAAAACATTGAAAAGCATTGTGGTTATAATTGGTAAACATTGTTAGTGTCTTTGTCAACTTGAACAGATTTGGTTGCGTTACTTATAAAGAGCAAAATAATTAATTGGGCCGGTGCCGATATGAGATTCTGACGGTATGATAACCTTAAGCAAAAAATATCACGGTATTGCAATTACAGCTGTAAAATGTGTTACTTTGAGTTATCTGGGTTAAAAAAAAATCCATTGAACAGGATTTTTATTTTTAAAAACATATTAGCAAATTGGAACATAAGTTTAATGTTAATTATATATTTAGGGCTGCAGCTAAAATTCTATGGATGAATCGGATAAAACATTTTTTTAGGTAAAGAGCAATTATAAATATACATGAGAAAACGAGACATTTGACCTAATATTGAACCATTTTCAGACAATCAATAACTTTATTTTCGATGTACACTGTTGAAAACCGCCAAAAATTGCATCTCAGATGTGACTAGAAAAAAACCAACAAATCCACTGCTTTCACTCAAAACTTCTAGATCTTATTAAAAAAAAAAAATCTTATTCCTTACCTAAAAATGTCATTATGCTTGATAACACAAATCAATCAAAAGTTGGGTGTTTTTCCCCACGTGTTTGAATTGAATTTCGATTTGTGTCAAGCTATTTTTAAGATTTACAATTAGCTATATTATGTTTTTATTTTACACCCTTGTCACTTTACAGTGCTGGGTTTTTACAGATTAAATAAAGCCTGTATGTAAGACATGTTAGCCACTCATCGACAGTAGTCATAATTAATCGAAACCTAGCCCTCCGCAGGGCTAACGTTACGTTAGCAAGGTACAGTAATCACGTTAATCATATTTATTAGCGCTGAGAAGTCTACTGCTTTAAGATGGCGGCTGTTTACTAACGCCAGCGAGTCTTTCATTTCGCATCTAGTTCCCATATACATGTGAGATCTATGAAACGCATTAGACGCTACCAACAAAGCATCATGCGGGCGTAGTTGTAGCAACGTTGGCATAGTTTGTTGCGGCTGTCGGCTGCAGTCGGGTTTCCTCTACGCACGTGACGTCAGCGCGTTGTCCCGCATTAAAAGTAGTCCGGGCAAAACGTGATGCTTAGAGCTGGCAAAATTAAACGATTCCTCGAGGCGAAAAAAATTACCGGATCAATTCTTAAACTCGAATTACCCGAGTTACTTGAGTATTCCTTTCAGCACTAGTTAAGTTTAAATTGAAAAACAAAACAAACAAAAAAACAATAACAAATATTTTAAATAAAATTAAGTGACAGTGTTTACTAACCTTTAATTTTGTGTAATGCGAAATCATATTGGAGGTATTGCCTCCTCTGCCTCCCCTTTAAGCCGCGGCCGTCTGTAACTTTTCTGTACCCGAAGTATTCCCATACCAGCGATTTCGTTTTCTTCGATGGGGGGAAAAATTCAGGAGTTTCACCTCCTCCAGCCATCGCGTAGCACAGCTAAGTCACTGACACTGAGCAACAACTGGTGGGGGAGGGTTGAGCCTTACAGCTGTAAGCGAGGGATTTCTCCATGCATTTTTGGACATAAAAAATGGCTAATACCTTAGGGATGGTATCATGGAAAATTTTTGCGGTTTTGAAACCTTGACACCAGTAATTGGCACATGCCTATATTTAATCAAACATTAGGTTTGAGATGGTGAGTGATACTGAAGGAAATATTTAAATAAAGTGCAAGGTATCCACTTAACCTGGATATTGTAAACAGGCCTACAACGTGCAGCAGAAAAAAAGTGGAAAACTTTACATTAAACAAAGCTATTAAAGCAAAGTATAAATTACCCACTTGTTTTATAAACTTTAGTGCTGACTGCTGGGAAAAAATGTAAACATTGAGTCAGGCAATTTCTGTGTGTGACAGGTCCTATTTAACTGCAACATCGTTGGTTGCAGGAGAATTGCATTTTCACGCCGCATGTCACCATTCGGAAAGCCAGTTAAAAATTTCAAATATACTTTTACAAAGTAAAACCACATGAACATGCTAAGTGCCTCTTCAAATAACATCTGTTTATGAGTGGGATTTCAATTCAGCAGCATCTCATTAGATTGGGTTGAGCTATAGTGCAAGTGTACTGATAGTCGACAACGAATTGCTAGGTTATGACTTTAACCTGCCAAAAGACAGCTGTTGCTGTGCATAAGTGTATCTTTACCTCTAGATAAGTCATTATTCTCAAAAGCGTGCTTTTAAAAGATTTCACTGTTTAGGTCTCACTAAACATGACGAATAAAGGCGTGTTTACTCTGGGACAAAGAAAGAAAAATGTAATGGCCTGTTGACCTTTCTAACTTATCTGTTATTTTTCCAAACTGTAATCTTCTTGCCAAGTTGCTCATGAGTCACTGGAGGGACTGTCTTTACCATACGCCCCCCCCCCCTTCAGTGTAATAGCTGTAATTAAAGTTCTGTGTGCTTTGATCAGTCAATTTATGAGTTTATTTTTAAAAGGCAAAGGCCAGAACTGTGGGAGTAATATGGGTGAACTTCAATTTTCTCATCAGAGATTTTAGCTGGGAGAATTTGGTTCATAGTCCCTGATGGTGTGGTGGTTTAATCACTTAGACTTCTATGGACAGGGTTCATTTCCCGCTCAGTGACTGTGTGAAATTGAAGGTTTTTTTTGTCTTTATGTGCTCTTTGATTGATTAAGGTACTAAGGTGACTTTCTCCACTAATGTCAGCTGTCCTTGGCTACTATTACCTGCGACCATGATCTGGGTACATGGTGTAGCAAATGAATGTGCATGGAATGGACCATTATACGTATTAGTCTTCGTCATATTTTAGTCATTTCAAAATGTGTCTTCGTCGAGATTTTGTTGACAAAAACTCAAACTAATTTAATCTAGTTTTATTTGACGTTTACTCAATATTTTTGTCTCTACAATTCAAAAGTTTCGCTACAAAAATAGATAAAAAATGTTCAAATGAACATTGACAAACGAGCACATATTGTAGCATCTACAAATCTATCACGTGATAATACACCTTCTGCAGGAAAACAGTATTATTAATTAATTATTTTCAATTGTATCCACCTGGACGCTAAGAATTGTATGTTTAAAAAAAAAAAAAAAAAAAAAAAAGTCCGAGAGTTTAAGAGGATGCGTGCCGTTAGCAATAGCCTAATGCTAATGCCAACGTGAATGCTATGCTAACGCCACGAGTTACCAAACACTGCTACGATGCAGGCTAACTACACTTCAAATGCTACGTACACATCAAATGTCAGAATGTGAACATGTGACTGAAACTATAGCGCATTTTCATCTCGTTCTCGTCTCGTCGGACGAAAAATGGGATTCGTGTTATGTTTTAGTCTCCCAAGACACGTTTTTAACTCATTTTCGTCTCTTCTAGGGCTGCAGAGAGATCGAATATTTTAGTAGTCGATTAATCGATGGACTAGTTAGTTCGAATAATTGAGTTATCGGATAAGGAACATAAAAAATTAAAATATCTGAGCTGAGCCTCAAACGGTATAAGTTTATTTTAAAAAAATGAGGATCTATGTAAAACAAAAGAACAATTGGCTAACTTACATAGAAAACGTGTGCTAGCTTAAATGCAACAAAATGCAAACGTTTTTTTTTTTACAATGCTCTAAACAAATGGTTCAGACACATATTCCCACAAAAAAACAGCTAAATATACCTATAAACTAAATTACGTATGCATTAAAAAACATTAGCTCAAACAAAAACTTACGTTGGTCTTAACAGGGAGCAGTTGGATTCAGCCATGTGAAAAGAGGCAGACCAGAGGGCAGTGTATCCACCCTAATCAATAAAACTAAATGCAAACACTTTTGGAAAAAAAACATTCAAACGCCACTTTAATTAAACGAATACTCGAGGCAACAAAATTCAATTCGAATATTTTTTTCTAATTGAATACTCGAGTTAATCAATTAACCGTTGCCGCACTAGTCTCTTCATCGTCATGAAAAAAATTGTTCGTCGACGAAATATTTTCGTTATAGTCATATAAGTCATCGTTGACGAAAACGACACTGCTTCAAAATTCAGAATGCTAAGGCAGACAATGAAATCGGGCCGATCCATGACTTTTGTCATCAAGCTAATCATAGAGCGATCCCCATCAGTGAGCGAGGTCCTTTCCCCTGTTCTGCTCCCTCAATTGTGGTCACCCTCATAGGTCAGCAAGATCCCACATTCTCACTGAACATGTTTGTGGTGACAGAAGAGTCTGCATTTTCCGCTCCCAACAGCCTCATGGGACTTTTATTCAGTTTCAACACTGCTCACGGTGCATTCACACAACACTGGTATAGTAAAAATGTGCAGAAAACGCAGGTCTAAAAGGTCTCTGTTCACAAACACTTGCAAAAACATATTAAAACATTAGCAGCAGTTAAACTCATTGAGAATGTCAAACACTACTTAGATGGACATTTACTGTTTTAAAATTACTCCTCAGACGGCAAATAGGAATTTTTAGACTTTAATCTCAACCTAGTTCGGGGACACTGATCGAAGTTCTTTATAGCGCAGCTATTAATGAGCGTACACTTCCATCCTGCGCCGTACTTGATGAACTAAGTGGTCAGAAGGTCATGTGGCGGCCTCTCTAAAGCCGCTAATCCCATCGCCACTCATCTATTCAGAGCACTGGTTGCCTTTTATTTTGCGCATCTAATCCCCTCCATGGCAACCAGGCAACTAACATTTTTCTTTTTGCCCAGCAGCCACAATTATTTGAATATCCACCCAAAAAAGAAGCAGTTGGTGGCCCATTTAGTGCCGCAGTTGCACAGCATGTGTGGTCATCAGTCTGGTTGGCAGAATTAGAGCATTAGCCCTAGTGCTTGGCTTTAGCTCTTGAGCAGTTTTAAATTTTTTTTTTTACTCAACTCTGAAAATGCAAATCTATTCTGACGCTAAAATCTAACATATAAAATGTGTGTGTGTGTGTATATATATATGCAAAAATAAAACTTGCATTTTGAATACTAACTAGTAAGTCAAACCTGTAGGACGAGCTGGTGCTTTAGTGTTTGCGGTATCTGGCACCTGCTTCACACTCCTTTCATGGCCTTTCCAAACCTGCCTTACGACACGAAAGGAATGAAGATTGAATATTCCAGTTTGTTATTAAAGCAGTAATTTTGAAAGAAATGTGACCGCTATAACGGGCATCTTTGTGCAAGGCGCCTATCTGGTCGTTCTCCCACGCTGGATGTCTGGCACATTGATTTGTTATCATTCCTGCCAGTTGTGTGAGCGTTCTTGCTCCCCGGTGATCAAGAAGCATCCATAATGTGCAAGATGTTGTACTGTGATCAGGCCCCCATGATATACAGGACCTCTACAGCCTTCATTTTATGACCCCGGCTGGACTTGTGTGCTTTCAGCAGTCACAGTAAGAGGGGAAGAATGAGCATACTTGTCAGCTCTCTGTAGTCCCCCCCAAGAGACGTGTTGAAAAATGTCAGCATGATCAGCAGGGAGCAATAAATTAGCCAAATTGTGTCGCATTATGCAACATGTCAGCAGAATGGAAACAACAATAATGAACTTTGCTTCTATAAATTAGTCTGAATATATTCATGATTATGTTTACCCTCACCCCAAAACGGATTTAAAAATAAAAAGCAGTTGTCCAACATATTACATCTAGCCGTCAGACTGTTTTGGCTAATGTGAAGACTGAAGAAAAACATTTACAAGAAAGGGTTAGGGAAAAGTTAATCATATATGAGAAAACTGCTCTCACATTTTTTTATGTGGCCGGTTCCGATATGGATCATCCATACTAGTGAGCAGTGTTGGGAATAATGCCGTTATAAATAACGGCGTTATGTAACGGCAATATTTTTTCAGTAACGGGGTAATCTATTTTTTCCGCCGTTACAACGCAGTTACCGTTACTGACGGTCAAAAGCGGTGCGTTACTTACTTTGAATAAATTGAAGAAACTACCAGCCGTAGTGAATCTACTCTGCTCTGTTTATTTGTCATCCAATACTTGGGGTGCGTTCAGGTTCATGCCAATGAAAATAGTAAAAAAACACATAGCCTACCTTTGCAAGAACGATGGAGTTGGTGTTTGATAAGGTCATAATGTGCAGGTCCTGCACCCATCCGCAGCAAAACTGTTGTTTGTAATTTCGGAATCGCTGATGAGTTTAGTAACATACACCAAACAATAAATACAGCAGAATGTCCATTTCGCGTAATTGTGGAGCCCATCGACATCTTTACTCCATTTGTCTTCGTCTTGCTCGTAAGGGTCAACATTGTTCACATCCTTAAGTTTGATCACATATCTGTTCTTCCCCTTAGTAATGAGTTTGTCTCTTTATCGAACTGGCAAGTTAAAGTTTAATGTCCCGCGAGCCAGACCTGCTTCCAATATGCCTGCGTTGTTGTCAAATCTAATGTGATCTCCCATTCTGTGACGTAAACGCTCGATAAACGCTCGAGCCTGATAGCACACGTACTTCATAGCCGGTGTTTCACACACAAACCGGAACAGCGTGTGCGGCAAACACACATACGCAAAACAGATGCAGAGGGATATGATGGCCGATCATTCAGAGGAAAACTTGTCCATTGTGAGGTGGAGATATAAACACTATTTCAAGTTGGTCGAAATTAAAGGAAAAAACGTGGATGTAAAGTGTAATTTATGTCCCGGGGCAAAGCTTTTGTCGACATCTGTTGTAAGCAATTCAAATCTGTTTATTTTTTTTGCACTTCAAGTGTAGGACAAATCTAGAGCTGGTGAGGTGCAATAAATATTAAAAGGTTCTATAACACAACTACCTGTCTGTTCTTGTCTATTCAACCGACTCGAATACTGCTCAGAAAAGTTCAAATTCTTTGACTTACAACAACTTCTTTTTAAAGTAACGGAAATAGTTACTTTCCTTGGTAACGAGTTACTTTTACTATAGAGTAATTCAGTTACTAACTCAGTTACTTTTTGGAAGAAGTAGTGAGTAACTATAACTAATTTTTTAAAGTAACGTGCCCAACACTGCTAGTGAGTGGTGCCAATCACTATAAATTTGAACACGTAGAATTGTCAAAAATCCTTTTTATATTGCTTACGGACAAACAGACCTTAAAACTGCTCAAGAAAAATTAAAGTTACTCTAATTGACTTTTGGCAGGGTGATGATTAGTTCAGTTTTCGCTCGTGAAACTTAAATACTCAGTTGTTTTTGGCAGCGCTTTTAATTTCCGTTTTAGTCTTTTGGATGAAAATACTTATTAGTTATATTTTAGTCATTTGAAAATGTGTTTGTTTTTGGCTAGTTTTAATTGACAATGGCGTACCGCACGCAGGCTATTTTTAGACCGTGATGTCGCATCGTAAAGCGGAAGTAAAGCCGAAGTGGGACATTATAGACCCGCCCTCGCATAGACTCAACGTAATTTGTGCTACTTTTCGCCGGTAATTTTTCAAAAACGAACATGCCGCTGACGCATTGCTTTTTTGGAACTTGTAGAAATGACTCTAGACATTACGACACATGAAGGATGTTTTCTTCTTACGTTTCCGGAAACCAAAAACTCGGGAGGAAAAAATGTGAATACCGAATCAACTTGCGCGGACTTTAACACCAGCTCGGTGAATCCATTCACATTTCATATGCAGTAAACATTATGTTGGGTTGGCATGGTCTTTCAGAGGACGCAGAGGTAAGCCATTTTTATATTTTTAACTTATTCTTTTAGCGTAACGTTGTGCTGTACTGCTTCTGTCTGACAATGAATGATCTGAAAAGAATTACAATGGTATCTGACTGCCACTGTTACTGTTTCTGTTATATATATATATATATATATATATATATATATAAAAAACAACATTAGTAAGGGGGAAGTGTAAATAAATTATAGGATTAAGATTTGTTATCAATGAAAAAATTAAAAGTGTTCGTTGGCTGTCACTGAGTAGCATTTGCGATCGCTACACAAAGCTAACTATATTACCCCCAAGAACGGTCAGAGACGTAGGACAACCAGAAGATATATAAGAAAGACAGGGCTGATGGTAAAGGATAGCTTGTTGAAACAGGAGAATGTCATTGTCAGTCGCATCGATAAAAAAGCTAAAGCTATGCTTAGGTCGGCTCGTTTTTTTCGTCTTTTTCAGCCTTCGACACTCAAGCCATCTCTTTAACTGAACATTTTTATGTTCTTCCACATCTTTGCCAGTGAATTTGGCACCAGGCACATCATTTTTGGAGAGTATTGGTCGGTTTATACGATTTCCATTCATTTCTATTAGGGACAAACGGTGGCTTGTCCCTACTTAGCAACAATAGCTAATGTCATGAATATTAATGCGCGGAAGTGACGTGGTGCTCGCGGTACACCATTACTCAATGTTTTCTTCTATAAACTTCGAAAGTTTAGTCCATGAATAAATAAAAGGTTTCCAACAATTTCGAATAAACATTGACAGACGAGCACATAATTGTAGAGTCTACAAAGAGATCACCATCTTCGTGATGATGATACACACTCAGAAGAAAATCGGTACATTATTTTCAATTGATTAAACTCACCTGGGTGCCACGAAATGTATGCCAAATAAAAAAGTCTTCAAGGAGTTAAAGATGGTGCTTCTCAGTTATTTTCTCAGCTGGTTTCATTTGTTTCTGTGATGTCTTAATTCATTCAGATTCCTGCTGTCCGCTGGTCTAGACTGGTCGTTCTTTGTCTTTTCTTCATATTTCATTTAATTTCTCATGTGCTCTTTGCTGTGTGCTCGTTTGGTTAAAAAATACTGTGCACACTCTGAAAATGAGAGCGCCACTGCCACCTACTGCGTGGATGTGCAATTACACTTTATCCTAGTATGGCAAAAGGGTATATTTACCAAGGTTACATGTGCCACCCCTGGCATCACTGTGTGCTCCCATGGGGGGCCCCTACTTTTTGAGAAGTGCTGATTTAAGACAACACACTCACCATGCTAATGCGAACGCTATGCTAATGCTACAAGTTAAATTTATTGTGTGTGTGATGATCACTCAGCACAGACGTTTTTAAAGCTAAAGCAAAATGGCATATTTAGCCAAGATACGAAAACAAAGCAGCGCCTGACATGTTTCACAAAAGTCTGGAGCCTGGAGAGGACATGCACTTAACTCATTCACTCCCAGCCATTTTCACCAGAGCAAGGCCCTTCGCTCCCGGCCGTTTTTCTGGATTTTGACTGATTTTGCAAGGCCCACAGAAAATTATGTTCTATTGCTATATGAACATGGAACCAACCAAAAAGATTAGTCTCTCTTCTTTCAGCACAAAAAAAAAGTAAGTTCATATCTTTTTCCATTCTTTAGAAATCAGCATTAGACAATAGCTTAGTTTGAGCAATTTTCCAATTTCTGATGAAAAAACTGAGAAAATAAACTTTTTGTAAACGCATACATTTCAAACATAACTTTGACTTTAACACCGCTATTTTTTGCATTAGTTACATCCCAAACATCTGAATGTTTTCCTTTTACAAAATATCATAATGAACAAAACAAACAGGGCTTTTGATAGAAAAGTAACAATTTGTTTACACATGACTAGGCATGTGCCGTTATGAGATTTTGACGGTACGATAACCGTGAGCAAAAATACCGCGGTATCACGGTATTGCAATTATAGCTCCGAAAAATTTTGAGATGTATGGGTTAAAAAAAAAACTTTTTTTTCCATTGAACAGGATTTTTTTTTTTTTTTTTTTCAGACCATTGTTGCAAATTGGAACATGAATATATTGTTGAAATAAATAAATTATCAATAAAAAAAATATTTAAAATAAAATAAAACTAAATATAACTTATAGACAGGGGTGCACATAAGTCGTCCGCATGCGCGCATGCGTACTGGACGTAGACAAACTCGCTGGCCCTCAACGGTTTCCATACGCTTTTGCGTACCGATGGCTGACCACTGTATTTGCAGCAGACACAGGAAAATAACTTCTCAAAATGTCGAAGAGGCAGGCCACACTGAGTAATTACTTCCGTGTTCCCCCACCCCCGTCAAAAGACAGACAGATGACAGAGACGTCACCGGAGCTACCGAAAAAAAGGACTTTTGCTGAAAAGTGGCTACTGGAGGTACCATGGCTAGAAGCAAATGATGCTCGCACGGAAATGCGGTACAAAATGTGCCGTGAGAATCCCAATGTCGCCGATAAGAGCAGCGCATTTTATGTAGGGTCAAAGAATTTCAGCCATCCAAACTTTGAAAAGCACGAAAAAAACAGAGAGCATGTGGCAATTAAGTAAACTATCGATGTCAAACAGGACCCCACTCGCCCTATGGACAAGTGGCGGAATAAAGGTAATGAACAGCGACATGCACTGAAAAACGTGTTTTTTTGCTCACATTTTACAAAGCTAAACATGCACGTTCAATGAAGTCTTATGAGGAGGACATCCCACTTTTAAAAAGGCTTGGAGTTAATGTGGGAGCCGCATAATGCCCTTTATTTTGAATTGGTGCTTTTTATTTCTTTACATTTCACTTCAAAGTAATGGCAATTTTGTTGTGCCAGTTGATGTTAATCAAGCATTAATTGTTAATATAATTAATTAAAGTTAATTGGCTCTAAGTAAAGCTTGTCATAAATTTATCGCATCAGGCGGGTCGGCTCTCAAGCTCAATGAGGACCAAGTCACATCTCCAGGTCCTCCTCTGAGAACCTGGGCAAAAACATTATGTGCACCCCTGCTTATAGACTATACTCACAGCCACAGCTCAAGTTGCTCAAGATTAGAGCAAGAACAAAATAGTTTCTATAAAAAAGTATAAACACTTCTGAATAAAATTTTTTAAAAATTTGTACTGCATGACTTTTTTTTTTTTTTTTTTTAGGGTGGAAAAGCTTAAGTGAAGTTTTGCCATTTTCAGCCACTGTGTCAACTCTAGTCTACATGATGTCATGCCTTTGTGTTAAAAAGAACATAAAGAATTCATAAGTTAGTTAAAAATGTCTAAGTTAGTTAAAATGTCAATATTGTTGTGGAAAGGTTTTATCCAAAAAAAAAAAATTTTTTTTTAAACATTGGGAGTGAGACCTCTCCTTTTATCCAGCGAACGTGGATTTGTGCTTAGGGCAAGATCATCTTTCGCAATTAGCAATCTTTGACGCAGATAGATCGCAAGCTATAGATTCTTCTTGTAAAAAAAAAAAAAAAAATGCAAAAGATGTATAAATACGTTTTTGGGACAATGAAGCATTTTAAAAATAGAACGTATTTATACGTTTCTGGGAGCAAATGAGTTAATCACCTGCCGGTGAGTAAGTGGTGTGTTGGGCGTGGGGGCGCAGCACGTCACATGAGCGATATGACTAAACACTACGAGCTAACTACACATACGATAAGAAAATGTCGCACATTGTGAACGGAAACTATGGCCAATATTCATCTCGTTCTTGTCTCGTCAGACGAAAACTGGCATCAGTCTCGTTATGTTTTAGTCTCCCAAGACACATTTTTAGCTCATCTTTGTCATGAAAAAAAATTGTTCGCTGACGAAATATATTCGTTATCGCCATTGTTGACGAAAACAACAATGCTTGCATACAATAATTCGGTTCTAGTGCTACATCCAAAATAATTGTGTCAAGGAAGAGGGGCTTCTACTGGGATAACAGATAGACTGTTTTCAACTACTGCATTTTCTCCTTTTACAAATGATCATCTTTCATTCAGTATGTGGTCAAAGGCCACAATGTTAAACAAAATGTTGTTTTGGAGGTCATGTAAGCAAAAATATTCTTTTCGCATTTATAAGTAAATTCCTTATTTTGTTCAAAAAGCCCTCATCATTCTCACAGTTCTTACAGTACATGTTAGCCTATCGTATTTCCTGCATGATAAACTTTAAAATGTGCAGAAATGGTTGTGACAGTGGGGACATTTTCTCCCCCTGAAAGGAAGCAAATTATCTTCACTGCTGCAGTGACAGTCCAGAACAAAAAGGTATGACATCTAAATATGCAGCACAGAGATAAGAAGTCAGTGAGTTTATTGGATTAAACAGGAAACCACTTTTTGTGACTGCAGCTATAAATGTCCATATTTAGTTGTGTTTCTACTGTATAAGCCTCACAGTCTATATTTAGTTTTGAGGCTTTGAGTTTATTGCACTAAAACAATGCAACTTTTCCCCCATCTATACTTCAGCGTTTTCTTTCAATCTGGAGTTGACTAAAAGTTCAGCTCTCTTTCCTCTATTTAAGAGGACATTTGTTTTGTGCTATGTTTGTAATACAACCGTATCATTGTCCCGTAATGGAATAATGTGGCAGTTAAACACGTAGCTGACATAATAAATGTCCGACTGATGGACATTGGTTGTGTTAGTGTGGTAATGTGATTACATTCTTGCAGTAAGTGAATTACAAGTTTGACCAAAAGCGCCCACTGTTCTTATTCTATGGGGTCAAGCAGTACTGTTTAACAATCATTCCTTGTGATGCATATTGTATCCTAAACATTACAACAACTGGCATTAGTGTTTTTTTTATTTTTTGTTTTTCATGTACTGTATCTTTATTTTTATTAGTTCTTAAAAATACAACTATTTATCAACTCCATCTACTACAAATGGGGAAAAAAATGTACTAAGCTTTGAATAAAGGCAGGTAAAAGCAGAATAACACTGGACAACAGCAGTGTTGTTACTGCATCCAGTTCAGTCACATTACTTGCATAAGTCAAATTCTGATCTCACAACTATGACCACAGTTTCAGGTAAAGACCCTTGAGGATAAGCAATCTGTCTCATCATGTGTAGTAAATATCCGCAAATCAACACAAGTTTCAACTTTAAATGTATTGTAGTTTATTAATTGAATATATGTTAAAAGGATTTGCAAATACTGGCATTTTGGTTTTATTTATGGATTAGAAAAGGTCCCGTCTTTCTTGGATTTGGGTTTTGTGAAATAAAATAGAAGAGCAAGAACATGTTGCGGGCAGAGATAAATGTTGGTTTTAAGAAATCCCTGAGGAGAGACTCATTTCCTCAGATCTTGAAGTCATCAAAAGGATGTTGATGTTTGGATTTTCCAGTTCACTCTTGCTAATGCTGCAAGCTTCTGGGGATATCTTGTTTGTAGCTCATCTGTTCAGTTGTGCAAGTTTTACTGTGTGTTCTTATTAATCCTTTGTCAGCATGTCTCTGTTTTGGAGTAATGATTCATGCATTTCCTATTGAGGGATATTCACATCAGTAGAAAATGGCACACCTTCATTTAGTTTGATCAGCAATGTCTTTTTATGAGAAGCACCATTTCTCATGTGGTGACCTCTCAAGAAAATGGAATCTTGTCTGGAACCACCAAGCAGTCTCCTTCCTGGTCTACTGCAAAACTCTTAACATGCTACTATCTTCTCCTGTCCTTATCCTCCCATGCAAGCAAGCAAGCAATACTGTGTCATCTGAGCTAAAAGCAATTTAGACAAGGAAACTTGTCTTTCTGATTGTGTGTGTGTGTGTGTGTGTGTGTGGGGGGGGGGGGTTATTGTTTTTTTTTTTTTTAAATGAGTAATTGCTATATACTAGTAGATACAATTTACTTGACTATGATTTTTTTTAACATAGTATTTAATTTGAAAGAATATTCGTCGACTAGTGTTAGGGGTGTAACAAATAATCGATCTTGTTTGATATCTATTTAGGCACAGTTGAATCAAATTGTAAAACACAGATTAATGTTGTTAGTATTTTAATACACTGTTATATTAAGTTTTTCATTTAAAATGTCAATGTTTCAGCAACATAATTGCCAAACACAAAACTGCTTTATTTCTTGATATTTTCATTTCTTTAGCTGAAATGGAACTGATTTTTGGTCAATGCGGACATGAATGGAATTGTGTCAGACTGTATAATATCAGAAAATCGTATTATTGTATCATAAAATTTTTGATTTGTACTCCTAGGCCTAAAGGCCTAAAACGTCCAGGTGTTAAAATTAGGGCTGCAGCTATCGATTATTTTAATAGTTGATTAACCCTTTAACACCGAAAGTGTCGGCAGCGACGCGTTTACGCGTATCGTCTTTGAACCTTCGTCACGCTGTAATTACGTCACCCACGTACCGCTGGTTGGTCTCATTTGAAAGTGCGGAAGTTGATGTCCACACCAGTTTTTATTTGAAGTCAATCGACCAAGAAAAACGGGAGATAATGTCATTTGAGTATTATAGTTTTATTGCACTCATAAATATGCATTCAAACGTTGCATGGACCATGTATCTATCCCCATATTTCCATCATTTCTTGTCCTTTTTCAAAACCGAAAGCAGCACAAAAGACTACATATCCTAATAGACGTTCTGATGTCAAGAAGGACGAACCGAATGTGATCATTTTTTAATAAATTTCCGAACGAGGCGCCAACTAATGAAAGGGAGGCATGCGACACAAGCAACGGCCGGTTGGTTTGAGCGAGCGACTTTGAAACGTGCAGAATGAATATTAAAACTACATTTAGCGCAAGCTAATGCATTATTTCATTAACTCAAGGAGGAAGATGAGCCGTATTTGTCGTCTTTTTCTTTGCATGAGTCGGCGTCTCGGCGAATAGAAGTGACGGCAGCGTGCAAACGGCGAAAGAGTAGGCTGTGTGACGTTGTGTGTGACGCAGCTCCGTGACCTGTTCAAGCTTTATTGAGTGCGCAAAAAAAAGAAAAAAAAAAACTTTATTGGGTCGCATGCCTGAAAATTTTGAATTGAATGAACTACTTGTCAATATTTTTTAAAATACTTTTTTTCAATGTTATATATATTTTTTCTTTATTATAATCTTTTCCATTTTTATGTAGATGTGTGTTCGAGAAGCTTGATTGCATGTAGGTATATACTTTTGATAAGGTGATGGGTACCACACCTAACTTCACAAAGAGATATCCTTCAAACCCTTTTTGTGTTAGATGATATATAGACCCTACCGACGTGACGTCACAACTCCTTCCTCCTGACTGGTGCCGCCCAATTGTCCGTCAACACATCATGTTTACCTGTTACGGCTACGTACATTCCTCCTATTTACGACGTGTTTTTCTGCTCGTTAACATTAATAATCAAAATCGTGAAGGCGTGTGTGGCGGTCGGTTGCAATAACAGAGAAGATAGACGGAGAAGACGGAGAGACTTGAAGTTCTACCGGATTCCGAGAGACCCGGAGAGAAGAGAGCGAGATGAGCTGCTGCAATTCGACGAGAAAACTGGGCTCCAAACGATTACCACAGATTATGTAGTAGTCATTTTATATCTGGTAAGATGCATTTAATATATATTTAGAGGGTTTTGGGCTGACAACCACAATTGAGATCATTGCTAGGCTAATCGCCGACAACATACACATATGTATGTAGTGAGAGTGCTATCGCTAAACCATATAAACATTAAAAGCCCTAACTCCATTGACAAACGACATGAAATACATTAGACTTGACAGTGGATGTTAGCAATAACAAAATATTTTGAATTGAAAATTTCGTAACTCACCTTTCCAAGCACAAGATAGATTCCTGCCGAATTTTCGTGGACGAGGACCTGTTTCACCCAACCAGCAACGAAGTATTTATAAGCCTTCAAGCTCTTAAAGTTTTTCAAACTTTCGTGAGAATAGGCAGATTTTGTGTGGACAAGATAGTTGTACATATCAGGGTAGCTAGCAGATGTCAGGCAAATACGGCGGAGACAGCGGGTCGAAAAACATCGATTTAGGCATCAAATATGGATCTGCCGAATGGATAAACTGAAGCTTTTCCACATAACGCCTTTTATGCAACGCATCAAGTGAGTTTACGGCATCCGAAAGCACCGGGTCTTCCATGAAATGCATTATAAATTGCTCGATCAATTGAGACCATTGATAATACAGACACAAAATGATGGACAAGGGGGCGGAACCATACAGCGAGCATGTGATTTTGTGACGTCGGTGGGTAGGGTCTATATAATTTTTTTTCTCACTATTTTGCACTGTACAGTATATAACCTGTTTTGACCATAGTATGTGTAAAGGCCAAAAACGCCTATGACCATACCTGCTGTTTGTGTTGAATTGTCAAACATAAAACTATTAAACCTTATTTTTTTCCATTGAATGTTTATCCTAACAAGTTGAATAAATATGATCAAGCTTCAAAACGGTTGGTCGAGCATGTTTGGTTGTCAGTGGGACGTCAACATTACAAATTTTGAAAAAAGATTTTGGGATTTTATTGTCTTTTTGGGTCCAAAATGTGGATTAAAATTGGTCAGTGAAGAAAACAACAGTTTGGACATGAAGTTCAAGGTGTCCTGAAAAAAGGGACCCAACTTGGCCATTGTAAACAATTTTTTTTTTCTTTGAAATATAAAGGCAACATCAAATGCATGCAAATTCGGCAAAAATAGGCTTAGGTGTTAAAGGGTTAATCTATAACTACTTAGTTCTAATAATCGAGTAATCGGATTACGAACATTTAATGCATTGCAGAATAAATTTGAGGAGATGTAAAACAAAGGCTTGCTAAGATTGCACTTTCAACAGAGCATTAAATGAGAATACAAAATAAAGCTGTGTGCATTGGAGTGTGCCGCGGCGAAATTGTTTCATGTAATGGCAAATAAGAATTTTTTTTAACTATTATTTTTTTTCAAAAAGAACCATAATAAGATATTTGCAAAGTTTCAGCAACAAACAAATGCTATGCAAGGACGCAACGATTCGGGTCAAAGACACGCCATAAAGAATTTCAATGTCCATATTAAGGTCGTTTTTACAGGCTTGAACCAAAATTTCATTCATGAAGTTGAAGTACCTTTCTGTGGATTTTTCTCCCGATTTCCAACTCTGCGCTGACGTAGTCAGGCGCAAGTTTACAACATAAGAACTGATGTGATTTTCAAAATAAAGCGTGTAGAAGAAATAATTTGTATTTGACGTGCTATTTCAGATTAATTATGGCAAATAGTGCATAATGAGCTATATATATTCATTTAGACGTCATGTTAAGTTATACAAATATTTAATTAGAATGTATCTTTAAATCTAAAAAATCTCATTTGCAAGGCATGGCCGCTATTATTTTGGTGTGGCAGTGCGCTACAATCTTTTATACGTAGGGGAAACCCTGTATTGTATTGATGAACAACTGTTTCATAAAGAAAACTAATTCATTAGTCTGCCTTCTCCTTAATTGATTTTTTTTGTTTAGTTTGCTCAAAAAAATTAATAAATGAGTCATTGACACAATGTATATCAGCGCTTTGCCCATAAGAAAACTTTTGTTTGATTTATGTGCTGAGAAATTATTTTTATGTTCTATACTCAGAACCTGTTCTACTAAAATAGTTTAATATGCTTAAAAGAGTACAATTGTAGACTAATGTTAAGTCAGGAAGCTGGAATAAGATATTATTTTTGAAAGAAATAGTCATCCATTTCGTCTTCATTGTTACTTACAACATGACTAAAACAACTTCAAGTTAAAATGTAAAGGTAACTGAACAAAGTGACATTTATCCGATGAAATGATTAATCATCCGTTTAATCGATTATAAAAATAATCATTAATTGGAGGCTGAGTGATAGACATCCAATCCAATTTGACTGGGAGGGCTAAGTCAGTCTCAAACGGTATAAAAACAAGTGAGGATCTAAGTACAAATGCTATAAAATGCGAGCAAATTTTTTTTTTTTAATATTCTTAACAAATCTTTCAAACACATACTCCCACAAAAAACAACTAAATATACATATAAACTTAAATTACAAATGTATGGAAAAAACATATTAGCTTAAACAAAAAAACTTACAACCTTATGTTGGTCTCAACAGGCAGCGTCTGGATCCAGCCATGTTAGACAAGTTATGTAATATTGACTGCTACCACTTGAGGGCAGTGTATCCACCCAAATCAATTAAAATAAATGCAAACACTTTCAAAATAAACCATTACAATGCCACTCCTAATTAAACGAATACATAAAGCAGCAAAATTTAATTTGGAGCGTTTTTCTTATTGAATTACTCGAGTTAATCGATTAATTGATGCAGCACTAGTTAAAATAATGTATGATTATTGTTTAGGTGATCAATTAGAAATTGCTTTGCAGAATATTTCGGGCTGTCTGTTGGCCATACTATTTTATTCACTTTTAATTAGACGTCGTTGGTCTAAAATGTTATGGACCATTTGGGAACTCAGGAATGTCTGTTCCATATAAGGGAAAACCTACTTTGGAGTCCATTGTCAATTGTTGTTAATTTATTCTGGCTTGTACCTTCAGGGACTCAATTGTACCACTCTCATACAGTGTAACAACACTTGGCCACGTATCACATGAGATAAAATAGTCTTTTCGGGTAGTAATCCATTATGTTCTATAGAATGTCATTAATGCCCTGTATCCCCACCGTACGAGCTTGCATGCATTCCGCCATGTGTCCCCTCTTTGTTTCTGCTCTGTGGACTGGAAAGGGGGACAGTGTTTTCCCATGTCTCTGTCTGTCCTACCATCTAGTTATCCTTGCACTTTTAGCTTTCCCATACATGTAGCTTCATTCAAAGCAAGCACGTTGCCACATGCGTATCAATCTTTTTATTCTTCATGTTTGATTCGTAGGTAGTCCCTGTTCAGTCTTGTTTCCAAACAATGCATGCCCAGTGGGCGCTGCTCTATAGTTTTGTTCAACCTTGAATCTAGTTCATTTCATTGTTAATCTCCCAGCTGTGTGGTGACCAAAACTCCCTCTTCTATACAACAGATTGCCTTGCAGGGCTTTCATGTATCCTGACTTTCCCCTTTTTCCACAGGGTGTGTACTTGCCTTCTGTCTGTGTTGATTGTTTTACTGGGTTATTTAGAAAAAAAAAATACAGAGTCTGAGTTGGTCATGCTTTGAGAGAAATTATTTGAGAATGAATCAGGGGTGTGACGAAATATCGATATGGTGATATATCGTGTATTCCAAAAGGTTATCGATATGCTCCAGCCAAAAATCGATATATCGTTTTAAAAAGGTTTCGCTGAATAGGAACCTAAAATGCGCTACCAAAATCTTCCACTAGAATAGTGTCTGTTAACTCGATGGCTGCCATTGACAGCGCTAGACGCCCAATCCATGTAGGCTGGTGGGGTCAAATGAACGATCTTTTATTCAAAACCAGAGCATTCGCAGCCAGCCTTTACGATTTTCAGGGCATGTCACTTTCTGTTGAATTTGAATGGCTGCCTATTCATTTCAGGAGATTCCTGGGTCATTTTTTTTTCTGTAACACAAAATCAACAGGGCTTGTCCCAGAAATGCCCCAAATCAACAGGAAGTGACTGAAAATGAGGGCTGCAGCTATTGAATATTTTAGTAGTCGATTAATTGATAGACTAGTTAGTTCGACTAATCGAGTAATTGGATAAGGAACATGAAAAATTAAAATACCTGAGCTGAGCCTCAAACAGTATGAATTTTTTTTTTTTTTTTTAAATGATCTATGTACAACAAAAGAACAATTGGCTAACTTACATAGAAAAAGTCTGCTAGCTTAGATGCTATAAAATGCAAAAGTTTTTTCATTAATTTTTTTGCAATCCTCTTAACAAATGGTTCAGACACATATTCCCACAAAAAATGGTTAAATATACCTATAAACTAAATTATGAATGCATTAAAAAACATTAGCTCAAACAAAAACTTGGCTTGCGTTGGTCTTAACAGGCAGCAGTTGGATTTAGCCATGGGAAAAGAGGCAGACCAGAGGGCAGTGTATCCACCCTAATCAATAAAACTAAATGCAAACACTTTCAAAATTAAACATTACAACGCCACTTTAATTAAAAAAATGCTAGAAGCAACAAAATTCAATTCGAATATTTTTTTCTAATCGAATACTCGGATTCATCGATTAATTGTTGCAGCACGACTGAAAATCAATAGCAACTGACCTGTAATGCCCCAAAATATAACTCATTCATTGCCATTGATTGCCATCGACGTCCAATCTGTTTGAAGTGAGAGGGATGTGATAAACTCAATTTAATTCACAGCAAAATGATGAAAAAGCTTGTTTTTCTGTTTATTACTTTTATTGCAAAAGATTGTAGAATGATTTCTTGACGCATGTATCGATAATGGTTGTATCATGAGATCGTTATCAGTAGCCTTGTATCGCAAACCGTATCGTATCGTGAGGTTCCCATGTTTCTACCCCTGGAGCGTGCATACAGACGCCAGGTGGTGCTCAGGCACTGGCCCTCGGCCTCTTAACTGAGCAAGTGCCCTTATCAAGGTTATTAAGTCGTGATCATTACTAACGTAGTAATGCATGTGCCCTTCCAAGCGCCACAGCTAGGATCACTGTGAGAGCACTCTTTGTCTTCCAAACTCGCAAACACACACCCTACTGTGAGGTGCGTATCGCCCATCATTTTATTTGTCAACGGGAACGTGCAGTGCGGACACCAACTTACAAAAGTGACACATTAATTGCATCAGGAAACGCATTTACAATAGCTCCCATCCACATCCCCGCCTGCAGCACCTTATGTAGGGGTAACACATAATGAGTTGAATCTCCAGTGTATGTGTGTGTCCCCTAAAACTGAGTGTGGATTTTTCTCATGAAGTAGTCTTTCTCTGTGCAAGTCTGTAAATTGCCTGACTGCCCAGACACACTTGCTAACCAAGCTAGGCTAGCCGCTTGCTATAAGTCAATTAATAGATGTGGCGACCAGCACACAACCACTGTCTGTAGAAAAAATAAATATAACTATTTGTTGTAGCTCAATATTTAGTCATGTGTTTGCATGTTTTTACTAGTACTGCTACTTCAGGAGAATATTGCTGCTTAACAAAAATTATTAAGACTCAAAATACCGTAATTTTCGGACTATAAGCCGCTACTTTTTTCCTTCGTTTTGAATCCTGCGGCTTGTGTTGATTTATTTTGGTTAATAAGTAACACTTTATTTGACAGCGGCATCATAAGACCGCCATAATTATGACATGACACTATCGTGGGCATTACTCAATGCTTATGACAGATTGTCATCCGGCAAATTATGTCCATTTATGTCCAGCTCAGATCTTTTACATCCTTTCAAAAGTGGGATAATTTCCTGGATGACGGTAAATAACATGTTATAGTCATTCATTAATGCTCATGACTGTGTCATGTCATGATTATGATTGCCTTATGACAGCCTCGTTGCGCCACTGCCAAATAAAGTGTTACCAAATACCATAACTAGCAATTAATGAAACAACTGGAACAGTTACTGATGAAATACCGTATTGGCCCGAATATAAGACGGCCCTGATTATAAGACGACCCCCTCTTTCTCAAGATTCAAGTTTGAAAAAAGACTTTTTGAACAACAAATTAATTTTTATACAGAAAATAATTACAGTACATCTGAACAAATGATTATAACAACATATTTGAGAGAAAAACCATGTTATTTTGCCTCATTCAAATCTTAATATCTGAACATTTAAATATCTAAACTAAGTGCAATCACATTCGAAAATGAATGGCTTCTGGTTTTTGAAATGTAAATAAACCAATCTATTGTGATAAAACAACAAAATGGCAATAACTGCAGTAACCATCAAAGTGAAGTCTTAACTGTAACTGTAGTCTTGAAACAAATCTGAATAAGGAAAATAAAATAATGCAAACTGGTTAAACTTGAGAGTAGCTGAGATCTGTCATCACAGAACATCGCTTCAATGATATCTGGCGCCATCTAGCGTCGTGAATGGGTATAATGTCTAGACCGCGAATATAAGACGACTCTTTTTCAGTCTTATTTCGATGCAAAAAACGTCTTATATTCGGGCCAATACTGTAATTGGCACAGAACATTAAATTTGGTTATTATTTACATCTGTAGTGCTACAATGCATACTAGGAGGCATGTTGGATGACAACAATGTTGACAGCAGGTGGCAGCAGAGGTTAGCTGTCTCACCCAAGGGTGAAGTGATGGCCAAATGAAGCTTCTTGAAGACATGAAGCTTTGAAGCCAATTGGTTCAAAGCTTCATGGCGGTTCATTTGCTCTTATGCCAGTTTTATGATGCCGCTGTCAAATGAAATGTTACTGGTTAATATCTATTGGTGTAAATATCCCATAATACAGTGAGGACAGCTGTGGTTTATAGTCCAGTGCGGCTGATCTTTGAACAAATGCTCTTTTCATGTCAAATTTGCTGGGTGGCGGCTTTTGGTCAGGTGTGCTTTAATAGTTCGAAGATTATGTTAAACACACACAAAAAATCTACTGTAATACCCCCCGGCTGAGGGTGAGGAAGGAGAGGAGTCGGGAATGTGTCTCTTAAAGGGGCTGCACATAGTTACGGACTTTACAGTATACAATTTGAAACCCACCTGGAGGAAGTGAGACTGAGTGTGTGTAGTAGAAAGTAAATAATATACTCCATGAAAACTGCAGGCTTCCTTGTTTGAGCATGGGCACACAGATACATTGTCATAGTTTAAAGCAGGCTATAAGTATCATTTATCTGCTCAATGCCAAACATAAAATTAGTTGTGTAGTGTGTGTGCCATGTTGTAATGTCACGAAGCAGGCTAATTCATATTGTTGGCCACATTGTCGAGATAAACCATGCAGTGCCCTTTTTTCCCCTCTGAGTACCTGCCCCCCAAATTGTCTGTGCACGTCACTGTCCCACCCCTAGTATGAGTGTAATATTTCTTTTACAGTAAATGTTGTGTTTATTTTTGATGAGCTTATCTGAGAGTCTGCAATCAAACAGCTTCCACAGTGATAGCTGGTAACTCATTTGCTTCAAGAAGTGTCCTTTGTCCTTATAAGGCAAGACTCCAAGTCATGACACCAGAGAGCTAAAAGCTCTCTGATCCCATCTGCTGCCTGGACACACTCTAACCTCAGCCTGTGCTGGAAATGATTATTCCAGGGCTCAATTCTTGCCTACACGCCATACTCACACACCTGTACTGCATTAATGCTAAATGTGCGTTAGTCTCAAAGTATCGGAATCGGCAAAAAAATATCGGACATGCCTTTTTTTAATATATATATATTTTTTATAGGGCTGTCAAAATTATCGCGTTAACGCGCGGTAATTAATTTTTTTAATTAATCACGTTAAAATATTTGACGCAATTAACGCACATGTCCCGCTCAGACAGTATTCTGCCTTTTGGTAAGTTTTACAGCAAGGCTTTTTGTGCTTTCTAACAGCGAACTCTTGTGGTCGCTTTGCGACATGGTTTATTGTTTTCTTGCCAATTCAATATGGCTGCACGACGTCTCGGGCTGACGCCTACGTTGTAATGTTGTGTTTATATGATCCTTGGACAAGAGTTGTCCGTAAGTATGGTTGTTGTAAAGAATGTACATATTATGTTAGTAAGCGAAATGTTATATTTTTTGTATGGGGACGCTTTTTGTTTATGTTTAGTGAACCTGTATAGCGTGCTAAGCTAACGTTGTTGCTAATACAATGCTTGAGTACTTTTTTTTTGTAGTTTTACGACGGTCTAAAGAGGACAATGGTTTGAGGCCATTTTATTAATAAATCAGATGAAAAAGGAAGAAGTCTGATTATTAAGGCGTCGTTCACTAGCTGTCTAGCTTTGGAAAAAGTAGACGCTTCGGAGTGAGGACAGCATAGACAGATTTAAATGACAGTAGAGTGAAATGCCCACTACAGTCCTTATGTACCGTATGTTGAATGTATATATATCCATCTTGTGTCTTATCTTTCCATTCCAACAATTTATTTTACAGAATATATATATAATTTACAGAAAAATATGGCATATTTTATAGATGGTTTGAACTGCGATTAATTGCGATTAATTAATTTTAAAGCTGTAATTAACTCGATTAAAAATTTAAATCGTTTTACAGCCCTAATTTTTTAATTAAATCGTTTTCTAATTGTATTTAACGTTACAGACAAAATGTCTTGCACTCATCCAGAGTCTTTAGTTTTGGCTTAAAGTAGGGCTATCAAATTTATCGTGTTAACGGCGGTAATTAGTTTTTTAAAAATTAATCACGTTAAAATATTTAACGCAATTAACACATGTGCTGCACGACCCACTCACGCATTGTCGCGTTCAAGCTATAATGGCGCCGTTTTACCTATACAGTGGGGAGAAATTTATTATTTAAAAATTATACAATGTGATTTTCTGGATTTTTGTATTAGATTCCGTCCCTTACAGTTGAAGAGAACTCATGATACAAATTACAGACCTCTACATGGCTTGCAAGTGGGAAAACCAGCAAAATCGGCAGTGTATCAAATACTTGTTCTCCCCACTGAATATAGAGCTATAAGGCAGCGTAAAATGAGTAGAGTAAAATTAGGCAGTCTTTGGAGCATTTTTTTATATGGCTAAGCCTTACAATCCCTCTCTCAACAATTAGAAATATCGTGGGAAGCAATGTGGGGGAGAAAGGTAGTAGTTGATCTTTTTCTTAACACCCTATGTTATTTCCCAGCGCAGAGAAGATATATCAATTGGTGCCACTACGCACAGTCATGGTTGCACTTCCCATCATGCATTTGGGCAGAACAGTTAAATGGCTACAGTATCATTTACTGAAAGCTCAACAAATACACTAGATGGCACTGCTGACATTTAGACTTTCCTGACATTGCGTTCTTCTTCTTCTTCTATTATTGTCTAAATTTTGTTTACTCAGTGATTTTATACTGAGGAGCAAGGACAGACATACAGTACGTACTACGTACCTCTATGTGACCAATCATTTTAGATTTCATAGTCATTTTTTGTCTTGCTCATATACACTGTTCTTTGGCCAACTCTCAAAAGAAAAAACAAATATTACAAAAAATAAATAAAAAATACTCAATGTTTCATGAGGGCATTGGTGTGTTTTCGTGAAAATTTAGAGCTGCGTACATTGCAAAACACTTTAGAACTCCAAATTGTAGAATTTGTGGTGCGTCTAATTTTTTAAGTACAGTGGTACCTCGACATACAAAGTTAATTCGTTCCAGGACCTTGTTTGTAAGTGGAAATTGTTGTATGTCAAGCAGGATTTTCCCTTAAGCATACGTTATAATTCCATTAATTCGTTCCACAGCCCGAAAACCTACACTAAATCCTTAATAAATGCTGCTGGTACTATTGCAAATAGCAATTACACAGAGCAAAACGGATAAATTATGAATAAAAATCAAAATAATAATAATGGTAATAATAATAATACTTGTAATAATGTACCGAATGGGGTTCTAATGTGGCGAATGTGTTTTGCATGGTGTACCTGAACACAACGCGTTGCTGACGTGCCAGACAGAGAAAGGTGCGGTGGAGATTTTACTTTATCTTTTAATGTTTTGTTGAGAACACTTTCAACTGCGACGGACAGTAGGCGTTTTGTGTTGGACAAGTTCTGAAAAAAATGATTAAAAACCTGACGAAGCCGGCGATTTCTTTCACGATGTTACCACTAGGGTTGTTCCGATCATGTTTTTTGGCTCCCGATCCGATCCCGATCGTTTTAGTTTGAGTATCTGCCGATCCCGATATTTCCTGATCAGATTGCTTTTTTTTTTTTTTTTTTTTTTTTTTTTTTGCTCCCGATTCAATTCCAGTCATTCCCGATAATTTTTCCCGATCATATACATTTTGGCAATGCATTAAGAAAAAAATGAATAAAACAAATATATACATTCAACATACAGTACATAAGTACTGTATTTTTTTATTATGACAATAAATCCTCAAGATGGCATTGACATTATGAATTCTTTCTGTGAGAGGGATCCACGGATAGAAAGATTTGTAATTCTTAAAGGATAAATGTGACTTTGTATATTGTGACTAAATATTGCCATCTAGTGTATTTGTTGAGCTTTCAGTAAATGATACTGCACCCATTTAACTGTTCTGCCTAAATGCATGATGGGAAGTGCAACCATGACTGTGCGTTGGGGCACCAATTCATATATCTTCTCTGCGTTGGGAAAGAACACAGGGTGTTAAGAAAATGATCAACTACTACCTTTCTTCCCCACATTGACATTTTGTCTGTAACGTTAAATACATTTAGAAAACGATTTAAATAGAATATATTTATATGTTAAAGGCATGTCCGACATTTTTTTTGCCGATTCCGATAGTTCGAAAATGACGTGATCGGACCCGATTGATCGGGATGCCGATGGATCGGGGCATCTTTAGTTACCACAATAATTATTGTCACCTTTACTTATAAAAACTGGTGAACGGTGGTCAACGGAGGACTGGAGATCATATACATTTTACGGCTGTATTGTGAGCCAGTTCAGGGATGCGCACCCCACGCTTATATTTCATTTGCATCGTCATTTCAATAGTAAGTGTCATGTTTTTCCTTGTTTCACCACCCGTACCAACCTTTTTGAAACCTGTGTTGATTTCTCTCACAAGAAAATCCGCTATGCGTCCGTCTGCGGCGCTGTCATGTTGTTGTATTTCAAGCATGTCGTCGGATGTAAAAACAAATGGCGAGTCAAATTTTACGTCGGATGTCGAAGCGATCGTATGTCGATGTACCACTGTACATTACAGTGCACTGATTATAGAATATTTGCTAACATCGTTACCCTTGCCAATCTAATGGAAAAGCTTACAGTACTGTATGCCTTGCTTCAGGCTACACCTTTCCACCAATTTCAGTCAAACTCGGCCTGTAGGTTTTGCGTAATCCCACAAAACAGAAACATAATCCCCATTTAGCAGAGGCGAGTCATTGCCTAATGAAAGGTGTAGACGTGAGGGGTGTCATTTTAGACAAAGCCCAACTGGTAAACCACTTGCTTTATATTTGTATTGTAATTGAGCTAAGTGGTCTGTTTCTTTTTCTGTTCTTTCTGCCCTTGTGGCGACAGGTAGTCGTTAGAACGTAGATTGTGGGATACGTTTTGTGTTTTTTTTTTTTTTTTTTTTTTGTCTTCTTGAGCTTGAAGTTTGAGCGTCTTGCCACATTTGACCGCATTTTACATTTGGCGCAGTAAGTTAAACTGACCTTGCAAATCCAGTTCACCCTGTGGTATATAGTGCAGATGAGTCCAAAAGGTTGAGAGCAGTAGTATTTTGCCAAATGGTTGTGATTATAGTCAACCACAAATGGTCCTTAATTGACTTTGTTTGATTGAGGTTTTCAGTTGGACAGTTAAAGATGTTTCACTGACGCTGGGCAGCATCAGAACATTATTTCGACTACAGCAGTAATATCTTGTATGATTCCTGCCACGTCATATTCTGCACTTACGGCACGCGACATTATAAAGCAGGCATTGTAAATTGTCTACACCAGACATGTCCAAAGTCCGGCCCGGGGGCCAAATGCGGCCCGTGGTCAAATTTCATCAGGCCCCCAGCCTCTGTCATAAAATCAATAACGTCTGGCCCGCACCCAGACTTAATAAATTGGTCAGCAGTACTGCTACCAGCATATGAAGTAGCTTACACATTAAATGCTGCTCCTCATTTACCCACTAAAAGGCAGCAGCACTCTAAGCAACATTACCGCATGTGACACTTTACTCCTAATTTTCTAAAATGGCGACAATTAACAAAAAAAAAGTTGACTGCGATGGCTGACGCTTCATAGATAGGTGGAAATTGGACTATTTCTTTACTAAAATACGCATCAACTGTGTCTGCCTCATTTGCAAAGAGACAGTCGCTGTTTTTAAAGAGCTCAATGTGAGGCTATATTACCAAACAAGACACGGTGACATGTACGACAAGATTACCGGGATGATACATAGCGAGAAATTTAAGTAACTTGAGGCTAGTTTAATTTCACAGCAGCAGTATTTCGCAAGAGCCCAAGAATCGAAAGAGAACGCTACAAAGGCTAGTTGCGAGATTGTTGAATTTATCAATTAAAAAAAAATAATAATAAAGCAAATGTGACACACAGAATGGCTTGCTAAAATTTGCTTAAATATATTGTTCTATGTAAAGGATGTCAGCCAAGGTCGGCCCCCCACATTTTTACCACACCAAATCTGGCCCCCTTCGCAAAAAGTTTGGACACCCCTGGTCTACACTATCTGCAATTGCTGCCCTGGTTTGCCTTGCCTCTTGTCATTTTGTCAGTCAGATACAATGCCACTGTTTATTTGCCAATATTCTATCTGGTCTAGTGATGGACGATAATACATTTTTCAACCGATACTGATAACCGATAATTTTCTCCTCATTCCAGCCGATAACCGATAATGTCAAGCCGATAATTCTATTCAAAGATTTATGTAAAATTTTAAAGTATACACAAGAGCAAATATTACTGTGCAAAAAGACAATTTATTGCTCTTTTTTTCAACATCAAATGTGAACGAGTAGTAAATTCCAACATTTAAATAATGATAGATTGTCTGACATTGTGTAATGGTAAACTTTTGGCCACAATTACTTACAGAGTAAATACCGAAGTTGCACAAAAATGCCTTAAAAAGTAAGCCATTCCTAATGTATATAACATTACTACACTACAAAAACACACCACCTTAAAACTATTCTATTCTAATCTATTGGAAATAAGTGAAATTATTTGCCGGCGCCTGAAGTATGTTTCACTCTTAGCTTTGTTGAAATAAGAAAAATAACAAGCTGAAAAGTAGCTTAACAAGAATAGGTATGTTTCAAAACATTATTTAAAAGCATTTTTTTCTTGATTTAGGTTGAAAATGACCAATTTTTTAGATGTATGGACTTAATAAAAACAAATGGTAATGTTTACTTCAAGTAAGTGGAATAATCTGGCACATTCATATGTTAACTAGCCTTTAAAAGTTTTTACATTTTATTTACATTTTGTATTTTTTCGCCATCATAGCTTAGCTTATGTTTGTTTACATTAGCGTTAGCCTTCGCGCTAGCAGCAGCCTCGTATTTGTTCCAAAAATCTTTGTGATGCAGCTTTAAATGGCTGATCAGTTTAGTAATGTTGAATGAGGACTGTTTCTTTCCGCCTCGTGGAACTCCTGCAGTGCATGTTTTGTAGATGGCGAGAGCGTCGTTTGTTTCACACGCGGAAAAATCTACCCACACTGGTGACAGTCGCCATGATATCCAATTGCCTCAACCATGCCATGTAACGCGTCACTCGTGTGACAGGGTCAAGGTGGCGGTGCAGAATAGGTAATGCGTCACTCATGCGGCAGGGGCTTCTGAGGGAGGAGGGGTTGAAAAGGAGGCGGTGGTGCAGACAAAAGTGCTTTGATTGCGCACATTTTGAGCCAAAACCAAGTATGTAATTATCGGATTGCATTATCGGTTAAATTTTTAAAATCTGGATTATCTGTGTGACGTCATAATTGCCATTATCGGCCGATTTTTATCGGTAACCGATATTATCGTGCATCTTTAATCTGGTCTGGTGACTCGCCGCGGGTACGGTCACTATGCCAGTAAGAATCGATAGGTAGCTCCAAATCAGACTCAAGATGAGGCTTAACCAGTGCTGGAGGTACTGACATCTTAACGTTTTCAGTAGCTCACATCCTTGTGTTTGTGTGTACTGTATGTGACCCACTTGGGTAATAGGTCTGAGTCACACGCTGGCAAGCGGCGTGGTGTGAAAGGCCGTTTTGGTTGTGTGTAATGGCTACTCTTATGTTCATACATACAGACAGTACTATGGAATTTTATGTTAATTTTGAAAATTGCCTTCAGGTTTGGTAACTGCAATAAGGTGTTGTAGCCATGTTACCAGATTTTTCCTCTTCTCTCTTATTTCCTTTGACTCACTTGACCACTACTTCATCTGGACCCTGTGCAACGTATTCTCCCCCTCTGTTTCTTTAATGGCTACTTTTGTTTCTGTTGGCACGTGCTCCTGTCTGAGGTGTTTTATTTGTACTTGTCATGGTCAATCATTACTTTACTTTTACAGTACAGGGACAGTATTAGTGGTTTCCTTCTCCCTTTCGCTTTCAAAAGCTCAGAGGAAAAATGTTGCACATGTTGGCTTGATTCCAGGTCAATAGTCCATCAACGGTAAAATGCTGCAACCAATCCAAATGTACTCAACCTAATGTCTGTTGCCTTATTGGCTCATTTAAACATCAACCTTACTTTTTAAGTGCTGCTGTTTGAATTTTAGTGTCGAAGTCTTGACTCCTGGTCCGTTAATTTGTCAAGCCTTTATTGAAGAGTGTGTTACCAGATGATGATTTTTGCAGTTTAAATGTCAGGAAAGGCCTGATTCTCAGGTCTCCCTGAAGTTTATTCTTGGCAATAATCTAAATCTATACTTACATATAGGGCTGCTGCTATCGATTATTTTATTAGTCGATTAATCGATGAACTAGTTAGTTCGAATAATCGAGTAATCGGATAAGGAATATGAAAAATTAAAATAGCTGAGCTGAGCCTCAAATGGTATAAAAAATAAATGATCTATGTACAACAAAAGAACAATTGGCTAACTTACATAGCAAAAGTCTGCTAGCTTAAATGCTATAAAATGCTAACTTTTTTTCTCCAATGCTCTTAACAAATGGTTCAGACTCGCATTCCCACAAAAAAACAAAACAAAACTTAATTATAAACAAAATTGCGAATGCATCAAAAAACATTAGTCCAAACAAAAACTTGGTTTACATTGGTCATAACAGGGAGCAGTTGGATTCAGCCATGTGAAATGAGGCAGACCAGAGGGCAATGTATCTACCCTGATCAATAAACTAAATGTAAACACGTTCAAAATAAACCATTACAAAGCCACTTTAATTAAATGAATACTTGAAGCAACAAAATTCGAATATTTTTTTCTGAACGAATACTCAAGTTAATTGATTAATCGTTGCAGCACTACTTACATATAAAGGGCACTTTGTCTGTGTGTTTGTTTGTTATGAACTCTGAAACGGCTGGCCGGATTTTGACGAAATTTTCCAGAGTTGTGCTTTCATGTTTCTGGGAGTGTTGTTAGATGAGTTCGATCTCTGTAGGCCTCCATTTAGTACCGATAACTAATTCAAAACTCCCAAAATTAGCATAGAAAATGCAACCTGATTGTGGAGGTGACCATTGCCACGTTTACATGGAGCCAAATATTCCAATTACAATGGGAATATTTGTTCAAACCGAATAAATGTGTTCCATATAAACACCTCATTCGGAATGAACAGGCCCAAACCGAATGGAATTTCATTCCGATTCACAGGGGTGGAATATTCCTTTTCCCAAACCGATTAGAAGTAAAATTATATCATGTAAACAGGGAAGCGGAATGGTGTCTGGTTGCGTTCTTTCTGCACATGCTCCGTACTGACGTGGTGACGTCACTTGGTGACGTAAGTAACGTCACTTGCAACATGGCTTCCAAGCACAGCGCACCTTATTGGAGTCCGGCGGAAAGATTGTATTTAATTCAAACTTTAAAAGAATTGAATATAATTGCTCGCTTAGACGGGCGTAAAACGAGGAACAGTGAACTATTTAAAAAAGTTCACGAGAGGTTACACGAAGCCGGAATAGACCGGAGCGTTGACCAGATTAGAAACCGGTGGAAAACCGGCTACTACAAGGCAAAAGAGCAAAACAGCAGAAGCGGATACGACCCCACAAACACAACAAGTGGGTTAAAGTTAAAACAGCAGCACTCCGACGATCGATCTCCATGTTTTGCAACGTGACGCTTTGTTTTGATTAATCTGCGCATGTCAGACGGCAGTTGTCAAACGTCCTTTTGGAATAAAGGCAGTCACATGTAAACGCTGGATCGGAATAGATGAAGTGACATGTAAACAGCTGATCTGAAATTTCCATTCGGAATGATTTGAATCGGTATGAATAAAAGTCAGCATGTAAACGTGGCTAGTGTCTTGCGACGGCTCTTGCGATTGCAATGTCGCAGTTGGCTTTCAAACTTTACGGTTTCATGTACAAATTTAAATGTGCTGTAATGATATGTTGTCGCTTTGAGTACTCCACAAGAAAAAGTACAATTTTCCTCATTATTAATAAGGGAATAATTTCAGCTGCATATCTTAATCTCTATAAAGGCGAGTTTGTCCTTGTGGCTGTCTGTGTGTTCGTGTTTTATGGACGCCGAAACGGCTGGGCGGATTTTGACGAAGTTTTACACAGGTGGACTTTTTATGTCTGGGAGGCTTCTTGGATGGACTTGCCTCCAATAAGTTCATTTGAAATTCTAAAAATTAGCATAGAAAATGCCAATTTTCACTTTCCACCCGAGCAATGCCGGACCATACTGCTCAATAAATCCATCCAGCATACATAAAAAAAAAAAAAAAAAAAAAAGAAATAATGGGCAAAACCCACATTTCGAGGTTTCTTTAGTGTCTGTTTAATAAACCTCTGCTTCAACAACCCAGCAGAAGTAGCATGCCCGGCAACACCGGGCCATACTGCTTGTAAAATGGAACTGTAGCTCATCATTATGATACTTCACACTGTAGGTGGACTGAAATGTTGTGTACTTGTCGTATTCATCCCACAAAAGTGACGAAGAGAAGAGTTTGCAACTAATGTATTTACCAAGTGGATGAACACACAGGTGTCCAACTAGAGGAGAGTAAATATCATGTTCAACTCATGCCGCTAGATAAAAAAACAATCATACCTGACTGCGGCTGACAGCCGCTACAAACAACGCCCAACGCCCAGTTGCTAGTTGCTGCAAACATACGGCTACAGTAGATATCATATATATGTAGAACTAGATGCGAAACGACAGACGACGTTGGTGTTAGAACACGTATTATTGAACAGAGATACGAAATGACAGACTTTCCGGCGTAAGTAAACAGCGGCCATCTTAAAGCAGTAGACATCTCTAGAAGGCTCTGTTGTAGCGAACCTAATTAACTTTTAATCTAAAATACTCCTAAATCTGCAGAATCTTGTCTTAAATCTAAAAGTTTTAAAACTTTGACAAAAGTAGACTAAAGGGAAATTGTGGAAAAACGGGAGCAATTTTAACAACTGTAACAGTTGATTCACAACATTAAATTAATTGAATGTAGTTTAAAGCTGCTGAATACAGAATGGGGACTGGAGTTTTTTATTAACTGTTATTTTTGTATATTTGTTTACTGTTATATGTTAGCTTCATACTGAAATAGTAGTTTGGTTTAGCCTGAGAGGATTTTTGAACAATTTTGGAACTAATGTACAAAACATTAAAAAAAAAAAAAAAAAAAAAAAAAGAGGGGGGGGGTCATCAATAATCGTTTTATAATCAAATCGGAGCCTCTGAATCGTAATCGAATCGTTAGGTGCCCAAAGATTCCCGGCTCTAGTGGATACACTGCCTTCTGGTCTGCCTCTTTTCACATGGCTGAATTCAACTTCTCCCTGTTAAGACCAACGTAAGCTAAGTATTTGTTTGAACTAATGTTTTTTTTATGCATTCATAATTTAGTTTATAGGTATATTTAGGGCCCGAGCACTAGACGTGCGAAGGCCCTATTGTTTTGCAAAGGATTATTATTATTATTATTATTATTATTATTATTATTATTATTATTATTATTCTTCTTTTTTCAGGGCAAATGAAAATGGCCAATTTGGAGGCCTGAACATGCACGAAAAGTCACCAAAATTTGCACGTACGTGCAGATTCGCGTAAATTTCGATAATCTTGCGTCGTTTTGAAAAAATGTCAAAAAATGGCTCAGTGGCGCCCCCTTGACCCTTAAAATTTTCAAAAAGGCCTCTCCTCTCAGGTTTTCAACGTAGAGCAATGAAATTTGGGGAGTAGATACCTTATGCCTAACTGTTCAAAAAAGCCTCTTGCACCCATATTCCAAATCCAACAGGAAATCGGGTATTTTGGATCGAATGTGAAATTTTTTCGGTTCACAGTTGGAGTTTACGTTTGGAGGCTTGAACATGCATGAAAACTCACCAAAATTTGCACATACATTCAACTTTGCGTAAATTTTGATAATCTATAAAAAAAATTAACAAAATGGCTCAGTGGCGCCCCCTTGAAATTTTCAAAAAGGCCTCTCCTATTAGGTTTTTTCAACGTAGAACAATGAAATTTAGTGAGTCGATACATTGTACAAAACTGCTCCAAAAAGTCTCTTGCACCCATATTCCAAACCCAACAGGAAGCCGGAAATTTTGGGTCAAATGCGAAATTTTATCGATTTACATTTGAGACCTTGTCGCTGAAGGATAAAGTTGGATCGTCTTCAAAATTGGTCAGACTATTCAGGAGACCTATGAGATCTTAAGTTTTCAAAATGGTGTGTTTTCATTCAAGGGTCTGGCCTGGGCGTGGTCCCAAAGTCGGCCATTTTTAGGCAAAATACCAAATTCAGAAAATGATTAAAAACTCCGTGATCCAACGTTCAATCTTTTTCATTTCTAGCATGTTTATGAGATATCCCAGCCTGAACACGACTGCATTGAAATATTACCCATTAGGCGTGGCGCCCCTAGTGGAAACAGGAAATGGCCTTCTTTACGAGACAGGCTCCTCCTCCAAGGGAAAAAAATCTATTGACCTCAAACCTGTTTCAGGGGAGCCTCAAGACATGTGTTCAGGTGCCTGATGAAAAATATTGAGGTTTCGTTGAAGCGGAGAGGTCCAAACTGGAAGTGAAAATGACCGTCAACAATTTGTCTCGCCAAAAACTTTGAACAGTCATAACTCGGCAGGTATGCAACATATCTGCGCCAAACTTTCCGTGTTTGTTGAGAGTCATACCCTAAAGGTTCTTGTAGGGGTCATTTGCATCAACTCTACAGTGCCAACTAGTGGCGACAGAAAGAAGTTTTAAAAAAGGCCTTTCCTATTGGGTTTTTTCAACATAGAGCAAGGAAATTTGGGGAGTAGATACCTTATGCAAAACTGCTCCAAAAAGTCTCTTGCACCCATATTCCAAATCCAACAGGAAATCGGGTATTTTTGATCGAATGTGAAATTTTCATGGGTTCACAGTAAGAGTTTACATTTGGAGGCTTGAATATGCATAAAAACTCACCAAAATTTGCACATACATGCGGCTTTGCATAACGTTCGATAATCTTGCAATGTTACGAAAACATGTAACAAAATGGCTCAGTGGCGCCCCCTTGAAATTTTCAAAAAGGCCTCTCCATTTAGGTTTTTTCAACGTAGAGGGATGAAATTCGGAGAGTCGATACCTTGTACAAAACTGCTCCAAAAAGTCTCTTGCATGCGTATTCCAAACCCAACAGGAAATCGGGTATTTTGGATTGAATGTGAAATTTTTATCGATTTACAGTGTGCACATTTTACACCTTGGCACCTAGGGAATTAGTTTGATCATTCTCAAAATTGGCGAGACTGTTCATGAGGCATATGAAATCTTAAGTTATCAAAATGGTGTGTTTTCATTCACGGGCCTGAGCTGGGCGGGGTGCCAAAGTCGGCCATTTTTTCGCCAAAGCACCAAATTCGGAAAATGACTGATAACTCCCTCAAACAACGTTCAATCTATTTTAAATCTGGCATGTGTGTGAGGTATACCAGCCTGAGCAGGACTGGATTGAAAATTTACCATTTGTGCCTGGCGCCTCCTAGTGGGAACAGGAAAAGCCCTTTTTTTACGGGACACACACCTCCTCTAAAGGGAAAAAAACAATCTACCTCAAACCTGCATAAGGGAAGCCTTAAGACCTGTCTTCAGGTGCCTGATGAAAAATATTGAGGTTTCGTTGAAGCGGAGGGGTCCAAACAGGAAAGTGAAAATGACCGTCAACAATTTGTCTCGCTAAAAACTTTGAACAGTCATAACTCGGCAGATATACAAGATATCTGCGACAAACTTCCCGTGCTTGTTGAGAGTCATACCCTGAAGTGCCTTGTAGGGGTCATTTGCATCAACGCTACAGCGCCAACTAGTGGCAATAGAAAGTCACTCGTTTTTCCAATACATGTCCAGTTCTTTTCAGTTTGGTCATTGTAGTTTCAAGACCTATTAAAATACTTATTTACGGCCCATGTCCACGTGTCTGTCTGTTGCCGTGACGACCCTTTGTTCGCCATTTAAAGGAAATATTTTTTTTCCAGAGAGTCAGGCAGCTTATAGAGCCACAATATTTGGCACACTTGGTCAAATTGGCCCAGTTAGAAGATTAATTTTGGTTTTGAATAAGGGCTTGGCTGCACAGCTCAGTAGTGGCTCCTTTTTTGTAGTACTCTCTCCCATAGGGGTTTTTATCTCTTGGGTGTGGTAAAGTAAGAGAAGACTTTCGAGCATGTTAGGTTCTAATGAGATGATTAGAGAGGAGGATCTGCCACCACCCTGACCTGCACACAGTCCGAGTTGCGTGACGTCCGAGTTGCGCTAGATTGCGAGGGCCCGTTCAGTCCTGCTTGCAGGCCTAGTTTTATTATTATTATTGTGGGAATGTGTGTCTGAACCATTTGTTAAGAGCATTGTAAAAAAAAAAAACAAAAAAAAAAAAAAACATTTCACAGCATTTAAGCTAGCTGACTTTTTTCAGGTATTTTAATTCTTCATGTTCCTTATCGGAGTACTCGATTATTCGAACTAACTAGTCCATCGATTAATCGACTACTAAAATATTCGATAGCTGCAGCCCTAATTTAAATCAATGTCAATATCCAATTTTGACTGAACATTTCTATGATTGGTGTTGTGATGAATAAATCGTTTGGAATTCCTGGCAACAATTAGCCAAGCCTTCACTATCTCCTCGTCTACTACTGTACTTTTTCTTCTTTGTATTCCATGATTGGATGCTGTGTGGCACCCTTCAACCTCACACAGACTAGTTTGGGCAGGAAACTTGTAATTGTTTTGGAAATAATCATTATGTGTACAGTCAACTGTCTTGATCATTTTGGGTATTCCACACATTATCACTTGCGTGAATATTTTTACTAAGTATGGTGTCTTTCACAGAGATTTTGAAATGGGAAGGACGAGTTGTTGAAAATATGTACTTGGCGTTAGAAAAACAGTATGACACACAACGTTAGAAAAAATGACAGGAACATGTAGTCAAACCTCGTCTCCCCACGTCATTTCCCTATGAAAAGCAACCTGACCCCAGTTCCCAATTCCACTACCACCTCTTTTGAGTCAGCAGGAATGTGAGGAATGACCTGTCCCCTTTCCCACCCAGTTCTCCTCTGCCCATTTTTAGGCAAAGTCAAGCTCAGCGTCATTCTGCTTTTTATCCTCCATGTCGTTGTACCTCTATGGTGATAACTCTTCTGCTTTGATCTTTGCTTTTCTGAGTGTGCTCACTTGTCCAAGTTTCTTCAGCACTTTAAATTTCCACAAATGACTGCACAAGAACGAGTCTTCCTTGCTATTGCATATTTTTGTCAAACCACAGCGAGACCTCAAAAACCATTCGTCATCCTTGGTGAGATCCCGCCTCCTCTGAAGAAGACCATGTGGGACATGCATTAAGGAGGCAACACGTCAACCCCCACATTGGAGTTGTCATAGTGTGTGACTTGGCCTAACAACCATATCCACTAAGTACGTTGGTATGAAGAGAGAAGCTTGCCGTTTCTCCGATGTATATTCTGGACACAAGCAGATGGAAAACTTAAACAGGGCGGCTGAGCGTGAGGAGTATCAACTATTCTTGAAGCACTCACCTCTGCATGTGTTGACAGGCTACCACTGACTGCCAAAAGAGATGTCTGTCTTTCATGTGACAGCACACAGGCCCCTTTCCTCTCCGTTGCTGCAGCCTTAAACATTAAGCTGCACTCAATGTTTAAAGGGACGGACAACATATTGCACCTTCATATTAGAGACTGTTGCGCAAAGTATTTAAAGTGGAAGTTCAGAATTTTTGACAGGTTTAATTTTTAATTAGTCGATGGAGTCGATTTCAAAAAAATTCCGGGCAGTTTGTAAATTATTTGTTTAATTTCAGGGCTCCTGAGTGGCTAAGGTAACACGAGTCAATGGTGCCTGCTTAGCATGCCGATTAAAACTGATACAGATCTACAAACAGATCTAACATAGTCAATTGAATTCAAAATCCAGATCATTGTTCCGAAACACCCATGCGGCCAAAACAATGTCACACCAAACTGGCATAATTTCATTCTGCGGGACTATTTTTCTCAGGTCTGCGGCATTTCTTTCAGTAAAAGACAATAAAAGTAAAATAGATGAAGTGAGCTGACCTTTCTCTTGGTAGCAGTTGCTGCTGTTGTAGCCTCAAACTCTGTGTGTTCTTTCACGTTTCTTCTTCAAATGTTTTATCAGGTTGGAGGTATTGAAACTGGCAGATTTAACTCCACCTCTAGAAACTTTCAGGCCACAAATCTTGCATGCAGTTATTGTACTCGACGGAGATTATAAACTGAAAGATGTCCAGACAGACGACGTAGTTTGTTTTACCTACATAACAAAAAGCTGCCCTGGCATTGGTTAAGAGTAGGGATGGGAATCGAAATCCAATTCCGAACCGGTTCCTAGTGTTTCGAGGCCTCGACATCACAATGAAAAAGCCTTAATGATCTCTTTAACGATTCCTAAAGACACATATTGCGTCGTGAATGTCTTGATGTCCAGACGCATCAAACTAGCATGGCGCCAAGAACCGCCCGCTCCAAAGTTTGGCTACACTTCACCAGGAAAGAGGGTGAAAATGAAAGGTTACGATGGTTTAGCACGAGCATTGCAGCCGTAAACATAACAATGACAGCACGTAGGTTCAAACACTCGAAAGTGTGTCTTCACTTCATGAGGAAAAATGACAACAAAACAACATGCAGTCATTGCAAGGTGGAGATAACTGCATCGGGAGGGAATAGACTGCACTGTCCTCACCGAGACAGCTATACAGCTAGCTAAACTCCGAAATGACGATACAGAAGACGTTGGTATAATTTGCTGACTTTATTCAACCATCACTTGAAGAGTGAAACTAAAAATAGAAATGAAACAAATCAATTTCGTCTAAATCAGTGATGATTAGCTGCTAATACATTAGTAACAAAACGGTTAGCATGCGTTCGCTAGCATTAGCACATCGCAACAAACCACTACACAACTGGATTTAAGTGTCCGATCGCGAGTGGAAACACACAACAACAACACAAAAGATACATACAGGCGTTGCCTCTGTAGATATTTTACAAACATTAACAAAGAATGTAGGGTCGTAGCAGTGCTTCCCTCTCTAACTCGCTCACTTGCTTGGATGCGGCATTTCTTCTTCTTCGCGTCTAAGCGCGCTGTTCTTCACGTGAGCGCGTTCTTCTTCGCGTGAGGAAGCGCAAGGGCGCCCCCACTTGAGCGTGAAAGCACCATAAAAACTAAAAGGCATGCATTTCAATATACTTGTAAATAATACACTTTAACAGGGGTCCCCAAACTACGGCCCGCCCTGATATTTGGTCCGGCCCCCTGAACAATACCAGAGAGCATTCTGAAATTTTTTTTTTTTTTTTTCCTCGATAGTGTTATTTATTTTCTGGCCTTTTTCTGTGAAGAACTCAGAGAGGGTTATTATCTATTTGATTAATAGTGTTATTATTATTCATTATTATTATATTATTATTTTTATTTTATTTACTTTTGTTCCGTGAAGAATCCAGAAAGGGTTATTTGATTGTGGCTTTCTGAAAAACAATAATTTTTTTCATTTAGGCACTCCTGCAATCGTCACACTTTTTCTGTTACAAACTGACCCCGGCCCCTCATCAGAGAAGGGAAAAGTTATGTGGCCCTCACAGGAAAAAGTTTGGGGACCCCTGCAAGTTTAACACATATTGCCAACGGCAGACCAACGACCCATATGCCAATATATACCAATATTTTTTATTTATATTAGAAAAATGTTTCAGTAAAATGTTACACATTCTTGTGCATTTGCCACTTATTGCCACAGTTAATATTGAGGCTTTGAGCCTATTCTGACCTCGTTGTGAGTTAGTAAGGTTGTGACTTCTGATTAAACAAACTCGATGCCAATCAAAACGTTTGTTCTTCTTTTTCCCCAAATTAGAATCAATAAAGAATCGAATCGTTAAGCAATATCGATGATGGAATCGGAATCGTAAAAATCCAGTCAATTCCCATCCCTCGTTAAGAGTGGCTATTGGCCCGCTCTCATTGGTCTGGAGCAGGCCAATAGCGTTATCTGCTTGGCATGCAAAGTGATCACGTGTTATCACACAACAGAGAGTGTATTGTAGTGAGTGTCAGGAGAAAAAAGGCTGCGGTCAAGGTGATAATACTGGACCGGAAAATGGTATCGGCGCCCTCTTTGTTGTTACTCGCCAATACCACCGTTTCGGGTGGCTTACCCCTCCCCCTGCCGATACTGGGATCGTTGCATCTTTACTATTTAGAACAAAAGTTACAGGGAGGAATAGATTCAGTTGATTTACCTACTGTATGTGCTCTATAGATCGCAATTTTTGATACATGACTGTTCATTTAGCAGTACATTATATTCAAATGCAGTAGTTAATACATGTACATCAAGTGCTTGCCTGGCACGGCCAGCCTGTTCTCCCTGTATTTTTCAAACACTGGGAGGACAGTCTGTGACCCAGCTCCTCATTGGCCTCTCGAGCCCGAACAAAATCATCCATGGAATCAGATTCGTTTATTTGCGTTACGTGCCCTTAACGAGCAACGTCACTCGGAAGTCGTCTACACAACAACACTGGCGGCGAACGGGAGAGCCGAGAATTTGTTCCAATCCGGGGTAAATTCAGTTTTAAATGACCAAAAATACATGGAGTTGCTAAAACCCCAGCAACTGACAGCACTGAATTTCTTTTAAAAGAAGATGTGCTTCCTCGCACTAGAGTTTCTTGTCGCTTTATTAACGTCACGTTCGCCCGTTGCTGATTGGTCCACTCCGCTGTCTGTTTGCTGTGGCTTGCTCCGCCCTGGGAATTTGATCCGCGGATGGTCGCCAGACTCTATCACTGAAAGAGCGGTGAGTCTGGAGTTCCAGGCATTCAACTGCCACCTCAGAAAGTACCTAGCATTCTGAGTACAGTCATAATGACCAATGGTAAAATATAGTAGTTTTGGTAGGGGAGGATATACTGTATCTATGTACTGTATATATAATATATACCGTAATTTCCCGAATATAACGCACACTTTTTTCCCCCCAAAATTTACTCGTAAAATCCTGGGTGCGCGTTATTCACGGGTACAGGGACAGAGACAGAAAAAATTCATCATGATTCATGTTCCAATGTAAGCATGGACCAGCACAATATTACCTAATCCGAACGACAATGATATAATAATCAAGTTTCATGTGGTAAATAATTGTTTTCATGATATTTTTCATATCTAATAAAATTAAAATGTTTTTTTGTACTATTCGTTTATTATTTACCGGTACATTTTTCTTACCTTTGCGTTGCAACATGCCGGCACACGGCGATGTTGTCTTGAAGAGAACGTATACTAGGACAGGAGTCTGAAGAAGAGTGTCGTACCACTGAGCCAAGCCGCGTTGTTTTATTTACATTGAAACTCACAAAGTAACAACGTACATTTTGCACGCAAATCGCGGGACATTTGTTTACTTCCGGCTGTTCCCTTAACTAAACTCTTCCCCCCGGGAACTACACAACTTGCCAACATTAGTTCCGCTGGTGAATTCTGTTAAAACTCGGTACAACTCCTTACTTTGTGAAAATTATTATCGTATACTGTGAGCAATTTTACCACAGAAAATTAATATTCTATTTATAAAAGAAAAAAATTGACAAAAGGATTAAAAAATGCTGCAACCGCGTACTTTATAAAAGTTCGAGACACAAGACTAATGTTTATTGGTGCTAAAATTAGGGTGCGCCTTATACACGTGTACAAGAATTTTCCCTAGATTTTACAGATAAAGTTGGGGTGTGCGTTATACACGGGTGCGCCTTATATTCGGGAAATTACGGTAAAATGTGTATGTACAGTGCCTTGCAAAAGTATTCGGCCCCCTTCAATCTTGCAACCTTTCACCACATTTCAGGCTTCAAACATAAAGATACGAAATTTAATTTTTTTGTCAAGAATCAACAACAAGTGGGACACAATCGTGAAGTGGAACAACATTTATTGGATAATTTAAACTTTTTTAACAAATAAAAAACTGAAAAGTGGGGCGTGCAATATTATTCGGCCCCTTTACTTTCAGTGCAGCAAACTCACTCCAGAAGTTCAGTGAGGATCTCTGAATGATCCAATGTTGTCCTAAATGACCGATGATGATAAATAGAATCCACCTGTGTGTAATCAAGTCTCCGTATAAATGCACCTGCTCTGTGATAGTCTCAGGGTTCTGTTTAAAGTGCAAAGAGCATTATGAAAACCAAGGAACACACCAGGCAGGTCCGAGATACTGTTGTGGAGAAGTTTAAAGCCGGATTTGGATACAAAAAGATTTCACAAGCTTTAAACATCTCAAGGAGCACTGTGCAAGCCATCATATTGAAATGGAAGGAGCATCAGACCACTGCAAATCTACCAAGACCCGGCCGTCCTTCCAAACTTTCTTCTCAAACAAGGAGAAAACTGATCAGAGATGCAGCCAAGAGGCCCATCATCACTCTGGATGAACTGCAGAGATCTACAGCTGAGGTGGGAGAGTCTGTCCATAGGACAACAATCAGTCGTACACTGCACAAATCTGGCCTTTATGGAAGAGTGGCAAGAAGAAAGCCATTTCTCAAAGATATCCATAAAAAGTCTCGTTTAAAGTTTGCCACAAGCCACCTGGGAGACACACCAAACATGTGGAAGAAGGTTCTCTGGTCAGATGAAACCAAAATTGAACTTTTTGGCCACAATGCAAAACGATATGTTTGGCGTAAAAGCAACACAGCTCATCACCCTGAACACACCATCCCCACTGTCAAACATGGTGGTGGCAGCATCATGGTTTGGGCCTGCTTTTCTTCAGCAGGGACAGGGAAGATGGTTAAAATTGACGGGAAGATGGATACAGCCAAATACAGGAACATTCTGGAAGAAAACCTGTTGGTATCTGCACAAGACCTGAGACTGGGACGGAGATTTATCTTCCAACAGGACAATGATCCAAAACATAAAGCCAAATCTACAATGGAATGGTTCAAAAATAAACGTATCCAGGTGTTAGAATGGTCAAGTCAAAGTCCAGACCTGAATCCAATCGAGAATCTGTGGAAAGAGCTGAAGACTGCTGTTCACAAACACTCTCCATCCAACCTCACTGAGCTCGAGCTGTTTTGCAAGGAAGAATGGGCAAGAATGTCAGTCTCTCGATGTGCAAAACTGATAGAAACATACCCCAAGCGACTTGCAGCTGTAATTGGAGCAAAAGGTGGCGCTACAAAGTATTAACGCAAGGGGGCCGAATAATATTGCACGGCCCACTTTTCAGTTTTATATTTGTTAAAAAAGTTTAAATTATCCAATAAATTTTGTTCCACTTCACGATTGTGTCCCACTTGTTGTTGATTCTTGACAAAAAATTAAAATTTTATATCTTTATGTTTGAAGCCTGAAATGTGGCGAAAGGTTGCAAGGTTCAAGGGGGCCGAATACTTTTGCAAGGCACTGTATATGTCAGGTTGACCATTAACACCACTTAAAATTTTTGAGGGAAATTTTAAAGTATTTAAAGATTGATTTCAGTTACTTTCAGAGGTTCTTTCTAAATATTTGAAAATAAAGTTTTCCAAAACGATAATTATTGAATCTTTAGTAGTTTAAGTTGAATACAATTGTATTTGACAAATTCACTGTAATGGGTTAAAGAAAAAAAAAAGATGATTTGTACATTTAATTCAGTCAGTCCTAGCATACCACTAGAGGGTGACCGCATACCACTGGTGGTTCTTGTACCACACTTTAAGAACCACCTGATTATTTTATACGAGCGGAAAGTGACTATGCCCGACATTATGACTCCTTGCTATGTCTGCTCCGCAGTCATTCTGTCCCTCTGTTTGCCCTTTTGTGGTCCACATGCAGTTGGATGGAACCGTGGATCTGGACGAGAGACGCCTCATCCGTTCAGCCATTCGCGAGTTGAGGAGAAGAGAGATCGAGGACATGGAGGCTGCACTGGCCAGCAAGAGGTTTCGCCACACACGACTCAAACAGGAGGACAAGGAAAACCAGCACAGGCAAGACCACACGTATAAACACTTTGAACCTGAATGTCTCAATTACAAAGCAGTCCAGGTGTAATGGATATACAGTTGTAAGAAAGCAGCATTCCTTAACACACGGATAGGAAAGCTCTGGAAATGTGATGTCAGTACATTGTTAATGGCAACCACAGTAGACTTTCCATTTTCCATCAAGGATTTTCACATTGAGTAGGCCCATTTAATAGATCGTCGTCATATCTAGTTACCAGTCAGCATTTTTAACTGGGAGTTGGACTGAAGAGTGCACTGTGTGAGGTTTTATTAGTGCTTTTTTTGTCGTTGGCATGTTTAGTGCCCTCTTCTGAGGCATGTGAAAGTAAATCTGTGTCTTAAATTCCTGTCAATTCATTGTTTTCAATCTAAAATGTAGTTTTAACCTGAAATAAAATTGTGGTTTTAATGTTTGGAGTCTTAAAGATAATCTTAAATGGTCTTGTTTTTATCTGCAATCCAATTACAAGTGACTTTCTTCACGTAAAAAAAATACACTTCGTTAGAGACAAGTCAACTTAGCTAGCATTGGGTCTGCAATGGCAAATCCTTGAAATCTCACGACTAGGGCCAAAATGCATCATTAAGGATAAGAAAATCCATGTTTAGCAAGTTTGACCTTTAAAAGATTAGAGATTAAGATTAGAAAAACGTTTTTTTTCCTGCCTATTTAATTGCCAGAAAAGTGCTTTGATGCTAGGATGGAGTATTTTTGACCAACAGAAGGATGCTTTATTGCTTGATATTTACATGTTGCTGACAAACGCAAACTGCTCGAGATGCTTAATTTTACGACAATATACCATGCTGCAGCCTATTTGATGCTAGCAAACATAATACATTAGAGTGGTAAGTCAACCTATCAATTCTGACTTTGGGTGACACAGCCTACACATCCTGGTTTGATGTCCATTTAAACACAGTGTTCGAAACTAAAAGAAAGCAACGATGACGAGAGAACATAATAATGTATGAGTAAAAAACGCAAAAGAGAAAAAAACAAGTCCAAAAACCAAGGAGATGGGAGGTGTCTTTTTTTCTTCTCAAAGCCAGCTGTTTCCATGGTGCCAAATTTCTTCTGCTGTATTATAATTATCTCCTCTTATGGAATAAGTAAGAAAGGTTTCGTCCTGCTGCCTCATTATATAAATCGGTAAAGCCGTAGTTTCTATTGTGAAGTTACAGGCCAGTCATGATTATGTGTTATAACCACTCTGTTGCTTTTTTAGGTCAGACTCCAGCGAGTCCTTGGAGGTCTTATCGCATAAGCTAAAAGCAATCAGAGATGTCGACGAGCTCACCAAGATGGTGAGTTTTAGCGGAGAGCTTGCATTTTTATTTGTAATGGGCAACTAAAATGCTTAATTACTAAGAATCATTTCAATTGTGTGGCATTGTTTTTGGATTGATTGATTAATTGAAGCAGTCGAGGCAAACTGGAGTGCACAACTTGACTATTCCCAGTAGAGGGTTACCGAATCGTTTTTGTCCCAGTCTTGATTTACATGTGAATTCCCTGTCCTGTGAGTACAAGGGGACGGAATCTCTGGGTAACTTACAACACGACTTACGATTCAAGGCTCATAATAACTATTATTTCACAATTAAGTTGATACAACTACAGTATGATCGATACCTACAATATGTCAGGAAATCAGTCTACGGTATTCTGCTATATAAGCTATTTTTTACAAAGAATAAGCAATTTTTTTCCCACTTTTTGAGGGCAGTCTGTCAAGCTGTTGTCTTCCTTTTCAATTGCGTCAAATATTTTAACGTGATTAATTTAAAAAATTACCGTCCGTTAACGCGATAATTTTGACAGCCCTAATATACAGTGTGTGTGTATATATATATATATATATACATATATATATATATATATATATATATATATATTAGGGCTGTCAAACGGTTAAAATTTTTAATCAAGTTAATTACAGCTTAAAAATTAATTAATCGTAATTAATCGCAATTCAAACCATCTATAAAATATGCCATATTTTTCTGTAAATTATTGTTGGAATGGAAAGATAAGGCACAAGATGGATATATACATTCAACATACGGCACATAAGGACTGTATTTGTTTATAATAACAATAAATCAACAAGATGGCATTAACATTATTAACATTCGGTTAAAGCGATCCATGGATAGAAAGACTCGTAGTTCTTTAAAAAAAAATGTTAGTACAAGTTACAGAAATTTTATATTAAATCCCCTCTTAATGTTTTCGTTTAAATAAAATTTGTAAAATTTTCAATCAAAAAATAAACTAGTAGCCCGCCATTGTCGATGTCAATAATTACATACACAATGCTCATGGGAGCTGAAGCCTATAAAATCAGTCACACCCAAGCGCCAGCAGAGGGCGGCAAAACTCCACTGACACAACAAGTGAGCCTTTCACTGCACTGTCATTTAAATTTGTCTGAGCGGGCCATCTGCGTTAATTGCGTCAAATATTTTAACGTGATTAATTTTAAAAAATTAATGAACGCCCGTTAACGTGATAATTTTGACAGCCCTAATATATATATATATATATATATATATATATATATATATATATATATATATATATATATATAACCATTTTTTATTGACATGGCCATGTTGTGTTGAAGAAACGTATGCGGCGATCCGTTGCTGACCATTACGGTACGTGATGTCACCATTTTGTTTCGGTAATACTTCACTCTGATCGGTCGAATGATTTCGTCTGTGTTAAATTCAGCTTTTTTCACTCTTCATAAAGCACAGAATTTAGTTTCTTGAACTCTTTTGAGTCAACGTTTATTGCAGCTCCGCAATTCAGACCATAACAAACGTAACACAACACAGACTTCCTGTGTCCGTCAACATAACTGTCCCTCGGGAAACTCAAACCCAAATAACAATAGTTCCTATTGTTACTGTCGTGTCGACAGCGATGAGCTCTCTCAGATTTCCGACTTACATTCTCACTTTCATTTTACCGTATCAATCCATGGAGGAAACATTTATTCATCATGATGAAACGAGTAGGTTATACAGCAGCCTTTAAAAGAAAACTCACATCGGTTTTGTTTTCTCCTGGATTCTGATAAATTCAAGAAGTTTTTAGATCATATTATTCCCGTACATATTGTCAGTTTACGGTAATGTTTTGAACTACCAATGTGCTATGCTTGTGCTGTGTTTCACCAGTCAGTAAAATGACATTTCTGTATCTGTACACGAGCTCTGTTTTCTTGTATTCTATTTATTGGTGCTAAAATTAGGGTGCGCGTTATACATGTGTACAATCATTTTCCCTAGATTTTACAAGTAAATTTGGGGTATTTTTGTAAACAAATGAAGGTTTTTCTTAACTTTCCACTCAAAAAGTGTATGTTGTGGTAGCAATCTGTTGGTTCATAATAAACAGTGACACCTTTTTAAAACGATTTATCAATTCTTGACGAGAGCATAGCGATAAACTATTGAGATACAAAATATCTCCATTTACAAGTATTACCAGATACCATATATTAATAAAATTCTAGTAAGTACATAAAGAAAACTCAAAGCTTATGTTTAGAATTGGTCTCTCTATCTATCCACTGTTTAATACCTTACATTGTAATGTCTGAATCGCATATTTTTGCACCCAAGTCAGAGTCATCTGATTTTAAGAAGCTGCCGATACCTATACTTATTTATTTTTAATTTGACCAGAAGTTGCAAACATGTTACAGTACTGTAGTGTACACAGTACTTCCTATCCCACTTTTTCCGGGAGTGTTGCGGAGTATAAAACGTGTACGTATATATTTTTGTTTCTTTTGGCAATGCCATTGTATTTCTGGATTATTTTGTTGCTTTTTAGCCCTTAATTTTAATCCTTTTTACACGATTCCAATCGTCTGAAAAATGGCGCGATCGGATTGAGGACATCCCTAATTGTGAGTGTGGCATTTTTTAGTATTATCCCTGATACTCTCGTGTCCTCAGTGCATCACAGAACTCATCTTGAAAATTAGGGATTATTTGAGGTAAAATGATAGAAAAAGAGTATATCCCATTATGCACTCTGAGTACAACCTAATACATTTGTGTGCTCGTAGCTACGTGCCGCCGGCGAATATGAAGAGAGGAAGCTGATTAGAGCAGCAATTCGACAAATCCGAGAAGAGCAACAGCAAGGTGAGTTTGACGACATCACACTCTGCCATAGTTGACAAGACTTGATGTGACTTGAGTAATATATTATTACTTTCCAGTCAATGACATAATGCTTTGGATGTTATAGGCCTATACTAGGAGTGTGTACTGCCTTATATGAGGCGATACAATTCAAACAACATATGGCTTTCATTTTTATTTTTTTTTAGTCCAAGGCTGCTTAAATGTAGGATTTTAAATTCTCATCATCTCTGTTTTTTGCAGTCAAAGGCAAAATGAGTCCAAATTTCAAACTTGTAAAAGGACTAATCCGAGCAACCACTAGAGGGTGATGTACACAAATCTCTACTCGGAATATTCTAATGTTGTTGTTACTTCAGTAGATTGCTAGGCAGTGCTGCTGCGCGTCGCCAGCTACTGGATGGGAGTAGACGTGCAGCCACTGAATTGTTTATTTCCACTCAAAACACACGTGTAAGGATCGATACAAACGGATTTTGAATCAATGCGAAAATTGCATGATGTAATATCGCTAGAGTTGGGCATCGTTTGAATGATTCAGATTCCGCATTTCGATTCCTTTTCCAAATGATTCTCGATTCCGATTCTTTTAATAGGCAGGGTAAAAAAAAATTGCATATTTTATATTAATTCATATTATTATTAACGTTTCGATTCTTATGTTTTAAATTATATGAACTTTCAATTTCCTTTTCTATGAATTTCTCACAGGTCTATTTTTAGCTTGCATATGAGTATCATTCTTTGAACTTGAATATGATGAAGATTCTATACAGGAGTGCACTTTCACAAAGATGTTTATTTTTCAAAAGCTCACGGAGAAAACATTTATACATATTCTTTTGCCTATGTTTTAGTGTCTTATGCTGCAGGCTAGTTATGTCCCGATCCAGGTTTTTGCACTTCCGATCCGATACCGATACTGGCCGATACCGACACCGACCTATCTGAGCATGTGTTAAAGTTTAAAGTTATTTAGCCTCCTTACTTAGTTGTCAGACTCATGTTGAAAAAGGTTTTAGTACCCTTGATAACAACTAGCCAGCTGAATTAGGTGAGTTTGAATAACACACAAAGGTTGATAACAAGAAACTGACCTGTTTATTCAGTGACAAACACAAAACATTCTAAATAACAAACAGAAATGGCATAGTCAGTCAGTAAAACGTGCACATAATATTGTAAACTGTCTTAAGAAAGCAAAACACACCAACAACCTCAGTGGAAAATCCCACAGATCCCCCAAGCTATTAAATGCTTTTAATGTTTCGTGCATTAGTTACAAAAATTGTATAAAAAGCCTCTCAGGTTTAAATAAACGACTATTTCAGTATCAAGTTAACATTTTAAAACAGTAAATAAAATACTCCAGTCCCCATTCTGTATCAGCAGCTTTAAACTACATTCAATTCATTTAATTTTGCGAATCAACTGTTAAAGTTGTTAAAATTGCTCCCGTTATTCCATAATTTCCCTTCTGTCTACTTTCGACATGTTAAAGTTTTAAAACTGTTTTGAAGCTAGATTCAAGTCAAGATTTTGCCGATTTAGGAGTATTTTAGATAAAAAGTTAATTAGGTTCGCTTGGAAGGTTCACAACAGCCTACTAGGGAAGTCTTCTGCTTTAAGATGGCGGCTGTTTACTAACGCATCTGGTTTTCAATACTTCAATGTTGCTAACGCAGTCGAGTCTGTCGTGTGGTTCTATATACATATGATATCTATTATCTCCAGTAAAATGACGTTGACGTAGTTTGTTGCGGCTGTCAGCAGCAGTCAGGTATTCTTGTGTTTTTTATCCAGCGGCATGAGTTGAGCTAAAGCCGTGAGTTGAGCATTGGCATTACCCGGGTCTAAGACAAGTTATGTTTACTTTCGGGACGCAATGCGGTCCGTTTCTCATTGCGTCCCGAAGACCGCGCTGTGTATTAGTTCCGCTTTACTTGACATATTTCAATAATCGGAATTTGGATTTTTGTGAATCGTTCTCGAATCTTCAGCGGCCGAATCGCGTGTTGGATGGTGCGTCTTTACTCACGTGAGATAATGGCTCGTCATCCAGAATGAATTCTTCGGCAATGACTCTTGTTATTCCCTGGGCTTTGGGACTGTCGAGTGCCAGTTTGTCACGCATAGCAAAAGTTTCAGCCAGTGTTAGTTGCGTAGGACCTTTCTTTTTGTCTTCGGTTTTCTTAACATACCCCTCATATTGTTTGTGGTGGTATTTTGCTAAATGCTTGATTAGGTTGGTTGCATTAAAACTTCTTACAGCTTTACCACTACGCTTGACTTTATTGTGGCATATGTTGCTCTCTGCCTCGTCTTTGTCGTCCTTTAAGGTGAAATGATCCCACACAGCTGACATTTTTACCGATGAAGTCTCTCGGTAAATTGGGAGACGGTAATGTAAATGTAGTGTGTTGAAGGTGTGCCGTAAAATGCGGACGTAAAATGCGGACCGGATTTTAGGGAAACCGAAGCAAAAACTGGAATGGATTATGTAAATCGGTGCGCTGGGAAACCCGGACCGGAGTTTTAAAAAAACGGGATCGGAATTTTTCCCGTGTTCCGATGCGCATTTTTTTTGCCCATATCGGCGTCCGAGCCGATCCAAATATCGAATCGGAACATCTCTACTGCAGGCATTTATTGTATTGCTTCGTTTGTTTTAGGTGGTATTTCTAGAAGTTAGTTAAAGGCTGACATCTTACAGATGTCAGGCGGGGAGTGTTCTGGCCGTTGATCTTAAGTTGACTACTTTTTAAGTTTCATTTCTTTTTAAACTGATATATTGTTCCTCCGTCCACAAGATGTCACTATTGTAACTCCGGACTGTATAGTTTTTTTTGGTTTTGGTAGTTGCGCTTGGCTTCCCCTAGGGGTGACATACTGGAAGCAGCAGGCAAAAAGAACTTAGTACTTTAGTTGGAAAAGAATCTTTGAGGTGTACAGACGCAACAGACATCATCTGCACTACACATCGTTGGGAACCCTTGATAAAACATAATCTATTAAGTTTGCGCGTTCTAACAGAGAGGGTCTGATATCATTTCGGTTTGTTTATTCTGTTACTTTGTTGTCTATATGTACAGTACTGTGCAAAAGTTTTAGGCAGGACACCTGCCTAAAACTTTTGCACAGTACTGTATATTTTTATTATGTGTATACAGGATATACTGTATGTATATATTTTCCCCAAGTGGAAGCTTCCATGAGCCTAATAAATTTAATAATTAAAAAAATATATATACAGTACTGTGCAAAAGTTTGCACAGTACTGTATATGCAGCACATTTTTGTGCGAAGCTAAATTTGCCACTTCATTTGATTTTCTCATAACGGAGCTAGTCGTCATGTGGCTTCCTCAATTTTTTCCGTTCGGCGGTCACGGCATCGTAACTTGGAATCAAAATTTAAAAATTCGAACGGTTCCGGGAGAACCGGAGTGTTGGTCACGGATCCCATCAATACTTGGTGCCCAACCCTGAATATCACGATACATCTTAGAATCGATTTTTTTTTTCCCTTAAAAAAACCCTATTATATACTTTCCTATGAAGGACATGATATCCTTGAAAAAGTTCTGAGTAAAGAGGTCACCATGGTATTTTATTTATACAACACATGTGATGCCCATTGAGATAGTAGATTCCTGCCATTCTTTCATGCTGTCTAGTCTGTGCGCAATGCTCGTGCCATTTTGTATCTCTGTGATATTGTACAATGTGTTGTAAACACACTCAACCACACAAGAGTACAATCTGTCCTCATCTTACCCAGTCTCTCTTCATGTGAGCCCTGTAAAAAATTCAGTCATTTCAGTTCAGTATTCATCCCATTCTTGTTTGATCCTTTCTCATGTCATTTCAGTTAATGAGGCTTCTGCCACTGTTTTTATTTGTGTCTTTTAGGGACAGTGGAGAGGGTTAAAGCCTCTGGTCGCGGCCTGGAGACAGATCGTCTGGAGCCCCAAATTTTCAAGGGGTCTGTGGTGAGTACAGTAAAAAGGAAAGTTTGCTTTTCGTATGAATGTTGAAATCATTTAAATGTTTTATGCGCGTATAGCATATAAATAATCTGAGTTAAGTTGTCTCGTGACTGGCTCCATTTGCAAATTGAGCACTGGCTTATTTGTGGGTGCGAGTTTGTTCCAGGGATGTATTGGCCATTAGGGTTTTTCTGCTGCCATAATCAAATGGCACACAACAAGAAGCGTGTGACTTGAGTCACAAGTGCGATGTCATAGAGGCGATGCTAAATTCAACCCTCATGTTTTTCACACAGATGGATAATGTCAAGGTTGAACTTTCATTTTTGTTGAGTTTTATCAGTTGTTTTGTCCAGAGACTTAGGGGCCGTTTACATGGCGACTCTCCGAGAAGACGAAAAATTTCATGTTTGCATTTCTATGGTTCCGTCGCCATTCAAACAATGTCGCAATTCCGCATGAAAACGATGTAGTATTCATGCCAGGCCCTAGGGGGCAGTGCAGATTTACAAGGCGACAGGGAATGATGCACTTTGACCTCCTCAGCCCGGAAGACAGCATGCCCGCCCACTCAGAGCAATGGCATTTTCTTTTGTTCAAAAAGGCACAAAAATGGAGACATTGAACCTATTCAAATTAAAAATATTATAAAAACAGTCAATTAAAGCGGATGTTCCACCATATTTGCTGTTTTTAATGTTTAGTAGCACCGCTGCGCAGGCCCAATGTGACGTGTACGAGTGCTGACGTTATCGGCGCGGGCCCGCCCGCACCGCGGGAGCTTTTGATATGCATGTGGAGCAAGCCCCCGCAATTGAATTCTTCCACTTTGGAGGCAGGATTCCAAGATTTGCATCTTGCCTTCAGTCTTCGCCGACACCATATGAACGCGAGGCCACTCCGCAACACAGTCATTGCATCTTCGTGTCGCAGAGACTATGCCTACGCAATGACTAGCCCTCTAGTGGACTAAAGTAAGTGTGTTTACAGTCCAGCAAAACCAGAGATTAGGTAAATGATATGATTGTTTAGTGAGGATAATGTGACAACCTCCCAGGAGCCAGATGTTATCTACTGCGTTTGATCAACTCTTTTCGTGCCGTTTCCTCTGGAAGCCACAATAATGCTTAATGTAGGTGGCCACTGTTGTGCTCTACTCAGATTAGGAAACCATGACAGCAGGCTGGCGTCACAGGATGTTGGAGCATTCAAGTTTTTTTGGCCTCACATCCTGAGAGACAGCTGAGCGCTGTATAGTGGGGAGTTCATGATGAGTCACAGGAGGTTGGATGTGTCTGAGAGGAGAGGTGGGATGGCTGAAGACTTAAAGAGAGAGAGGCAGCCCACCAGCTGTACTCCAGCAGCCGCGTCTCGGCACTGGAACGTGTACGTGTCCAAAAGCAACACAAGCAACAGCAGCGGGGCTCCTTCCAGGGACATCATAGTAGCGGATCTCTTTGAGCTGCACGCAATTGTACCGAGACAGATGAACGTCTGAGATAGGCCTCCCACAGCACAGCAGCCACACACCCACGCAAACACTCGCACATGGATACGAACCATCCAAAATGCATGCCACAAGCATCAAAACTAACATCGACTTGAGATGGAAAGTATGTGGGCTCGGTTAGTGGATTAACGCATGTGTAGCCATCGTAAAGCCAAAAACCATTAGACATTAATAACTGTTTTAAATGGCACGCCTGAGTTACAGTAAAAGATTTCTTGGCTTTTGAAGAATCCACTTAAATTTAATTATACCTTCATAGAATTAAGAAATTGGAGCAAAAGGCACAAGTCAGCACCAGAGCTGTCAAAATTATTAACATTTATGACAAGTGGACTTATATACTAGGTAGCGTTTTAAAGTTCTCTTATCATATTTTTTTTCACTCTACGTAACCTAAATGTATGGCATTGTCGACGAAGGGATAACCCTTTTAGAAGCCAAAAAAACCACACAAAGAAAATGGTCCTGTAATTTTGTTTGTTTGGCCTTTTTTCCCCCCAAAAAACGGTCTTTAAAACAAGCAGCTTCGTACTTCTACTGAGCTCCTACTTCCAACTTCAAGGTCCAGCCATGATCCCTCTGTCCCATAACCCCCAACACACACATGTTGAACTTTAGCCACAGTCATTGTCTTCTGATGAGTTGATTCTTTTTCTTCGGTGTCTCTTCAAAGTCTCAAAGGTGGTTGGTAAACCAACCAAATGGTGTATAACTGCCTGCTCCAACTTCTTTCATTAGCTAGCATTGAATGATGACAAAGTAGGCTGAGCCAACGGCTTTCCATCAGTTTCAGTAATGTCTCCAGAAAGTCTTGCTGGTTGTCTGACCCTGTTATAGTGTGTTTCCGTCGTAAATGTAAATGTTGTTAATAACAGCGATGGAGTATAACGGCGCTACTAACGGCGTTATTTTTTTCAGTAGTGAGTAATCTCATTTTCTCATCTTGGCAACACCGTTACCGTTACTGACGATGTAAAGGCGTGCATTACGGCCCGTTACTACATTGGTTGAATGACGCGAGAAAAGTCAGAGACAGAGACAAGAGAGCAGAGTAGGAGTGGGGAGGAGGGAAGGAAGTTGTGACGTTGTTGCAAACACGATGCTAGGTGGCTCAAATAATACCTGACTGTAGCCGATAGCCTACAAACTACGCCCACATGATGTTACGGTACCATGCTAGATATCACATGTATATAGAACTAGATGCGAAATGACAGATACGGCGGTGTTAGCACATGTATAGAGACCTAGATGCAAAATGATAGACTTGCTGGTGTTAGTAAACTGCTGCCATCTTAAAGCAGTAGACTTCTCAGGAAGGCTCTGTTGTAGAGAACCTTCCTAGCGAACCTAAGTACTGTATTTTTCGGACTATAAGTCGCAGTTTTTTTCATAGTTTGGCTGGGGTTGTGACTTAAACTCTGGAGCGACTTATGTGTGAAATTATTAACACATTATTATATCATTTCACATGTTATTATGGTGTTTTGGAGTGACACTGATGGTTTAGTAAACTTGTTAGCATGTTCTTTATGCTACAGTTATCTGAATAACTCTTAATAGCTATGTTACGTTAACATACCGGCCACGTTCACATTTTGTTGTTCATGCATCTTGTAACATTATCATACTGTACAATTATTCAACATGTTGTTCTCTATTGTATTTTTTTTTTAATTGCCTTTCAAGATGACATATCTGTTCTATGTGTCTGATTTTATCAAGTAAATTTCTCCCAAAAATGCGACTTATACTCCGGTGCGACTTACAGTATATATGGTTTTTTTCCTCTTCGTTGGGGATTTTATGGCTGGTGCAACTTATACTCAGGTGCGACTTATAGTCAGAAAAATATGGTAACTTTTTATCTAAAATACTCCTAAATCTGCTAAATCTTGACTTGAATCTATCTTTAAATGATGTTTTAAAACTTTCACCTGTCGAAAGTAGACAGAAGGGAACTAATGCAATAACGGGAGAAATTTTAACAAATTTAACGGTTGATTCACAACACTAAATGACTTCCAAATATAGCAAAGGTTACTTTTTTAATTTTTTTATTTATTTATTTATTTTTTGAATGAAAAAAAAACATGAAAGGTAACACCAGTTTCTTTTCCAAGTAACTAATTACTCTTACATTCAACACAATTACTTTTTGGGAAAACTAATTTGTAACTGAAATTAATTTTTTAAAGTAAGATTAACAACACTGCCTTCGACAGAGCCTACGTGAGAGCTGTATTCATGTTATTTACAACAGGAACGGGAGGCTTTGCCAACAAAGTTGTGGCTGGAGCTACCTACCATTTGACCAAAAAAATGAATTAAAACAAGGAAAATGTTTGCGTTCTCTGATAAAAGCACCGTTTCAGTGGGTATAAGGTGATGCGTTGCCAAGTTGCTGTGGCAACGCCAAGCTATTACGCGATTGGTTACCCTGGTTTCTTTTGGTTCTTGAATTGGACTACCTGATTGGTCCACTTATTTATGCATCATTCACCCGGGAAGTGGCATCAGAAAATAAGTCATTTTACAAAACACGCTGTCAACACAGCAAAGAAGGTGCGTGTATTTGAAATCCTTGAGGTTTTGGGAACACAATCAATTTCACATAGGGATTTTAGATGATGAAAAAAACACTTTAACATTGGTCAAAAAAGTAAAGTGAAAGTATTTCAAGTGTATTTCTATTCTGGAAAATTAAACTGGCATTTATTTTCAATCATATCTACTGTATCTTATTTTGAATTTGTAACTAAATCCTGTTTTTTTTTTTTTTTTTTTTTGTATTAAAAGACGTCCCCCCCCCCCCCCCCCCCCCCCCCGCTTCGAATCCTGTGGCTTCTAGTCCAGCGCGGTTCATATATGGATTTTTCCATGCTGATGAGCTGCATATCTTTTGGTATAAATATATAAGATAAAACAAGTCGATACTTGTGTCTAATATAATATATGAACAAATGCTGTTTTTCTTGTGGAATTTGTGGGTGCGGCTCCTAGCGAAGTGGATCCTATAGTCCAAAAATGACAGTAATTACCTAGGGAATGCCACTTTCGAATCGACATGCACTCCATGCCCCGGTGTGGCATAAATGGAGGAATGCTAGCTATTTTCACCACTTAAAATTATTAGATATTGCCTGAAAATAACAAATCAAGTGTGGATAGATACACATGCTCCTATACCGAAATGAGCTTGTCTTCTGCCATTGGCGCAATCGGTTTCACTCCATTTTCACCTTGAATTTGTGAGTCCAAAATCTTCTAAAAATCCTCAGAAAATGAACTACAGCTGCTGTGTGTTCTGTGTTAAGGAGAGTTTTTAAACGTCAAGAACTTCAGGTCCAGAACTATGCGTACTCACATCTTTTTCTTCATAGTTACAGCAGGCCTTTATTCATATTAAAAGACAATTAAATGTCGCTACTTTTTTGCTTGGATTTAAGCTTGTAGTTATTTCCTTTCAAACAGTTGGGAAATCAAGCATTTTGTCAAAGTGATGAGCAACAGGTCTCTGCATGTAAAAATGAAACTTCTAGGAGAAATCATCAAGGTTAAAACAAAGGTAATGTCAGAAGTTAATGTGTCAACCAGGCAATCCATTAATTTGAGTTTGTGTGCGTGGTGGGGTTGGGGGGGTGGGGTTTGTCAGATCCCTGTGGAGACAGAAGAGGAGGTAGAGGAAATCAAGGGAGTGGCTTGTTTGTACTATGTGGCGTGGGGGGTGGGGGGGTTACGTGTTTGTGCACATGGCAGCTTTTGTGTGTAATGAGGTAACAGGCGTCCTGACTCCAAAGGGTTAAAAGAGAGAGAGAGAGAGAGAGAGAGAGAGAGAGAGAGAGAGAGAGAGAGAGAGAGAGAGAGAGAGAGAGAGAGTGAGGGAGGCGGTCGCTTAAGAGGTAAATGTCAGTCCTCTTTTCCTCCAGATGTGTCACACGCCAAGTGCTCCACAGGCTAGCCTCGTCCCCCCATCCTATCCCAGTGGCGCAGAAAAGACTAGATAACTTAACGCATACTATCAATACTCCCCCTGTCACTCATTATCTGACTGAAGAATGGAACATTTTCACCCATCTGGTTATGTTTCAGGTTTGTGAACGATTTTATTGACTGTAACTTTCTTGGCAATTTAACTGTAGTAGATGAAACCTTTTTTGATGCATGGGATCAAGCTGTCTTCCTACAAACACACTGCAAATCATTTTCGTGACACGGGCTGTCTCTGAGGGTTTGCATGCCATACAAGACAGGTGCTCTGAACCAGATATCCATAGATCAAGCCAGATTTGTGAGCTTTAAAGTTGAGTGAAAGTGCAACATTATTTGAAAGCTTTTGTCTTGCAGCTGGAATTGACAAGTGAATAGCAATGGATTTAAGAAATGTTTGTATAAATGTATATTTCTATAGAAATGTTCATGTCAAATCATTCATGCTTTTTTTTTTTTTTTTTTTTTTAATACTAAGGGCTAGAGGCGTGCGAAATTTCCGACTCTTAGATTATTCGTGATTGGGCGTGGAAGATTCGAGAACGATTCACAAACTTTCAAATTCCGATTATTGAATTATACCAGGTAAAGCGGAAGTAAAACAGTCAGCGCGGTCTTTGGGACGCAATGAGGAACGGACCGAGAGTAAATATCATGTTCAACTCATGCCGCTAGATTAAAAAAAAAAAAAAAAAAAAAAAAAAAAAACCTGACTACGGCCGACAGCCGCTACAAACAACGCCCGGTTGCTAGTTGCTACAAACAAACGGCTACAGTAGATATCATATATATGTAGAACTAGATGCAAAATGACAGAGGACGGCTGTGTTAGAACATTTATTATTGAACAGAGATGCGAAATGACGGGCTTGTCGGGGTTAGTAAACAGCCGCCATCTTAAAGCAGTAGACTTTGCTAGAAGGCTCTGTTGTAGCGAATCTAATTAACTTTTTATCTAAAATACTCCTAAATCGGCAAAATCGTGTCTTGAATCTATCTTTAAATGATGAAACAGTTTTAAAACTTGTCAAAAGTAGACAGAAGGGAAATTATGAAATAACGGGAGCAACTTTAACAACTGTAACGGTTGATTTACAACAATAAATTGAATGTAGTTTAAAGCTGCTGATACAGAATGGGGACTGGAATATTTTATTTACTGTTATTTTTGTATATTTGTTTACTCTTATATGTTAACTTGATACTGAAATAGTAGTTTGGTTTAGCCTGAGAGGATTTTTGAACAATTTTGGAACTAATGTACAAAACATTAAAAAAAAAAAAAAAAAAAAAAGGAGGGGGGTGCATCAATAATTGTTTTATAATCGAATCGGAGCCTCTGAATCGTAATCGAATCGTTAGGTGCCCAAAGATTCCCAGCTCTACTAAGGGCATATCTAACATTTGATTGTTATTGCTGGTTAGAATGTGTTTTGTGTATTCTCTTGTGATATTTTAGAATGCTTCAAAATATTGAGAAAAGGCAAATATATTGTAATTCAAAATTTTCAACAAAACCCATTACAGCGCTTAATTGTGTCATTTCAAGCTACAAAGTAGAATACAGGTAGTCACAGGGTTACGAACAAGTTCCGTTCCTATGCTGGCGATGTAACCTGAATTTCTGTGTGAGCCGGAATTGACCTTTTAAATACCCCTAAATCTCTAACTATCCAAAAAGTCCAAAATATTGTATTTTGTTTAATGATGGAGTTGGGCACTGCCCTCTGATGGCAGCGTTGGGTCCGGCTGGACTGTCGCCTTGTATTCTGAGGAGCAGACTCATCTGTCATGAATAAAGTACAGCTCTTGTATGGCCTACATAAGGCTGTAAGTTGTTTCAGCTAATCTGTTTGTATAACCATTTGTAATTCAAAGCTACAGTTTGTATAGTTGTGTGAGCGATTTGCTATGAGAATTGTAAATTTGTTAGCATTCATAGCATTTAAGGTAGCGGACTTTGTTAGGCAAATTAGGCTTATTTAATCTACTGAATTTACATCTTGATCAGACTAGATGAACGTTTGAACACCAATTGTTTTGTGTCAAGTGCTTTATTTTTTAAAATGCATGTCATTTTGAACATAAGTGTACCTATGTGTTACAGCTTTACAAATTGTCAAAAGTAAAGGAAGTAAAACGCTTCAAAAACCACAATTGCCTTGTTTGCCGTATGTCAAGATGAACAACTTCACGTTTAGTGAGGACAGAACACGTCATATTAATAAAATTAAATGAAAAAATAAGATACTGTGAGGTACAATAAGGTACTGTTTACGCAAAGGAAAAAAGAAAAAACGACTTGGAGACAAAATGGTGAACGGGACTCCGGCCTGGTAAAGTTAAAATCATGTAAGTCGAGTACGTCATATCGCGGGGACTACCTGTATGTCAATTTTAGTGCTGCAACAATTAACTCGAGTAATTCGATCAGAAAAAAGCTTCGAATCGAATTTTGCTGCTTCAAGTATTTGTTTAGAGTGGCGTTGTAATGGTTTGTTTTGAAAGTGTTTGCATTTCGTTTTATTGATTTGTGTCGATACACTGCCCTTTATTGGCAACAATGAATGTGATATAACTCATTTAACATGGCTGAATCCAGCTGCTCCCTGTTAAGACCAACATAAGGTAAGTTTTTGAGCTATTATGTTTTTTAAAATGCATTCATAATTTAGTTTGTCGGAATATTCAGCTGTTTTTTTGTAGGAATATGTGTCTGAACGATTTGTTAAGAGCATTGTCAAAAAATCTAACCATTTTATAGTATTTAAGCTCGCAAACATTTGCTATCCAAGTTAGCTAATTGTTCGTTTCTGTGTTCGTGTCCTTTGAAAGTACAATCTTGGCAAGCCTTTGTTTTACATCTCCTAAAATTGATTCTCCAACGCAATAAATGTTCTTAATCCGAATACTCAATCATTCATATTAACTAGTTGATTGATTAATCAACAACTAAAATAATCGATAGCTGCAGCCCTAGTCAATTTTAAGAAATACAAATTACGTTATGCTTTTTTTGTGTTTTGACTAGGGCTGTCAAAATTATCGCGTTAACGCGCGGTAATTAATTTTTTAAATTAATCACGTTAAAATATTTGACGCAATTAACGCACATGTCCCGCTCAGACAGTATTCTGCCTTTTGGTAAGTTTACAGCAAGGTTTTTTGTGCTGTCTAACAGCGAACTCTTGTGGTCGCTTTGCGACATGGTTTATTGCTTTCTTGCCAGTTCAATATGGCTGCACGACGTCTCGGGCTGACGCCTACATTGTAATGTTGTGCTTATATGATCCTTGGACAAGATTTGTCCGTAAGTACGGTTGTTGTAAAGAATGTACATATTATGTTAGTAAGCGAAATGTTATATTTTTTGTATGAGACACTTTTTGTTTATGTTTAGTGAACCTGTATAGCGTGCTAAGCTAACGTTGTTGCTAATGCAATGCTTGTGTACTTTTTTTTTGTAGTTTCACTACGGTCTAAAGAGGACAGTGGTTTGAGGCCATTTTATTAATAAATCAGATGAAAAAGGGAGAAGTCTGATTATTAAAGCGTCGTTCACTAGCTGTCTAGCTTTGGAAAAAGTAGACGCTTCAGAGTGAGGACAGCATAGACAGATTTAAATGACAGTAGAGTGAAATGCCCACTACAGTCCTTATGTACCGTATGTTGAATGTATATATCCATCTTGTGTCTTATCTTTCCATTCCAACAAATTATTTTACAGAATATATATATAATTTACATAAAAATATGGCATATTTTATAGATGGTTTGAATTGCGATTAGTTACGATTAATTAATTTTTAAGCTGTAATTAACTTGATTAAAAATTTTAATCGTTTGACAGCCCTAGTTTTGACTAGTGTAAGAGTCGAGTAAGAACTACTGTCAGAGTCCTTGTATAATAAATTGCATTTTATTTTTACCAATATCATTATGTATGTGTTTGTATTTTGTTATCAAAGTTGGCTTATTACTATTATTTTTAAACATGAAAAAAATGTAAGATAAAGTTAGGAACCTCTTGAATCATAAATTCCCATCATAAAATGTGCTTTGAAAAGAAACTCAATCCAAGAAAAAAAAAAAAGTAATCGGAATGAATTTCCTTTGTGGGTTCCGTCATCCCAGACTGATGTAGACATGATTGCTACTGTAGCTTTGACTTTGGAAGTGGGCCGAGTATGTGGAGGCAGTCATGGAAAAGCCACCAGGTTTCGACTCTCTTCCACATGGTGGCATGGAACGCTAATGCAAATTCCATAGCAAAGGAGAGCACTTAAACCTAGTTTATTAATCCGTATGTCTGAAGCGCATGATGGAAAAGGTGCTGGCCACCATTCAGGCTGCACTGTTGTTAGTATGTTAGTTCAGAAGACTACAGATGGCCTACGCCTTGCTGTGGTCACACAAGAGGACAGTCCTCATATTTGTGGTCATGGCTATGAGCTTATGTAATTATAGTCTTAACACAAACATGCTCTTGCGGCCAAGTTAGGAAAGGTCTTCAAAGAAGCTGGGTATCGGGTCGGTGTCACTGTTGACTCTTTCAGGTCTCAGCTGTCTGATACAGTTGGAAGCCGCTAATAACAGCATATTGACTAGCAGCAGGTTGCCATCTCTATGTACTTTTTTTTTCTCTCTCTCTGTGAAACATGTTCCCAGTGGTTAAGTAGGAGCTGTGAACTGATGGCTGTCACTGCTTTCTGGAAACAACAGGCAGGCGCGGAAATGCTCTTTCTCTCTAATTGTGTTTATAGCTCAAACACCATTATTTCCCCTTGCGACTCCTGTGTAAGTCCATTTAAACAGAAGACGCCCTTTGTATGTAACCTTAACCGTTATGGCTTGCCAATGGCTCGAGTCTATTGTGCTAAATAGGGCAGAAAAAAAAAACGTTTGTGTTCTTCCAAGCTCATCAACCACTGCAACAACCCATTAAGGGAGCATTCGGCAGAATTTAAACTCTTTGCTGCAGTCCACTTATCTTCCTTAGTCACTAGTGGCTATTGTCTTGAAAAGTTTGAAAGAGTTTAAGTAAGGCAATATGCTTGGTCACTTGAGATTTTTGTTCCACAAGTGGAGGAGGTGAAATGGAAAAAATGACATGGGAGCATCTTCTTTACCCATTTACTTGGCCACAATATTCCTTTCACTTCTTTCAGAAGTCTCACACAAATTGATCAGAAAAAGTTGAGTTAATCAACGCATTATGATCCTGTGTATGATGTCCATAACCTACTTATGGTGGGCAAGTCAACATAATTGAATGGATCTGCGCTGTGTTCTATAAAATTGTCTTTTTTTTGCGGTGTCTGGCCGGTCTTTGTGTTCTGATCATAAAACGAGTTAAAGTCCATTGTAAATGCATGGAATAGTATAATATTTTGGCAGTCTATGGCATAGTTTCTTGTATCAGAGAATTGAAATGTATTTTTAGAAGATCTTTTATATACTAGTCCTTCTCAAAAAAATAGCATAATGTGATAAAGTTCATTATTTTCTGTAATGTACCGATAAACGATAGACTTTAATATATTTTAGATTCATTACACACAACTGAAGTAGTTCAAGCCTTTTGTTGTTTTAATATTGATGATTTTTGCAAAAAAGTCAAGAAAACCCCCCAAATCCCTATTTTAAAAAATTAGCATATTTCATCCGACCAATACAAAAGTGTTTTTTAATACAAAAAAAGTCAACTTTCAATTAATTATATCAGCTATGCACTCAATACTTGGTCGGGAATCCTTTTACAGAAATGACTGCTTCAATGCGGCGTGGCATGGAGGCAATCAGCTTCTGGCACTGCTAAGGTGTTATGGAGGCCCAGGATGCTTTGATAGCGGGCTTAAGCTCATCCACAGTGTTGGGTCTGGTGTCTCTCAACTTCCTCTTCACAATTTCCCACAGATTCTCTTTGGGGTTCAGGTCATGAGAGTTGGCAGGCCAAATTAGCACAGTAATGCCATGGTCAGTAAACCATTTACCAGTGGTTTTGGCACTGCGAGCAGGTGCCAGGTCGTGCTGAAAAATGAAATCTTCATCTCCATGGAAGCATGAAGTGCTCCAAAATCCCGTGATAGCTAGCTGCATTGACCCTGCCCTTGATAAAACACAGTAGATCAACACCAGCAGCTGACATGGCACCCCAGACCCTCACTGACTGTGGGTACTTGAGACTGGACTTCAGGCATTTTGGCATTTCCTTCTCCCCAGGTTTCCTCCAAACTCTGGCACCTTGATTTCCGAATGACATGCAACATTTGCTTTCATCTGAAAAAAGTACTTTGGATCACTGAGCAGTCCAGTGCTGCTTCTCTGTAGCCCAGGTCAGGCGCTTCTGCCGCCGTTTCAGGTTCAAAAGTGGCTTGACCTGGGGAATGCGGCACCTGTAGCCCATTTCCAGCACACGCCTGTGCACGGTGGCTCTGGACTCAGTCCACTGTTTTTGCAGGTCCCCCAAGGTCTGGAATCTGCCCTTCTCCACAATGTTTCTCAGGGTGCGGTCACCTCTTCTGGTTGTGCAGCGTTTGCTGCCACACTTTTTCCTTCCCACTGAGGTGCTTTGATACAGCACTCTGGGAACAGCCTATTCGCGCAGAAATTTCTTTCTGTGTCTTAGCCTCTTGCTTGAGGGTGTCAATGATGGCCTTCTGGAGAGCAGTCAGGTTGGCAGTCTTGCCAATGGTTGCAGTTTTGAGTAATGAACCAGGCTGGGAATTTTTAAAAGCCTCAGCAATCTTTCGCAGGGGTTTTGAGTTAATTCATTGATTCAGATGATTAGGTTAGTAGCTTCTTTAGAGCTACTAACCGTTTTTCATGATATGCTAATTTTTTGAGATAGGGATTTTGGTTTTTTTCTTGACTTTTTTTTTTTTTTTTTTTGCCAAAATCATGAATATTAAAACAATAAAAAGGTTGAACTACTTCAGTTGTGTGTAATGAATCTAAAATATATAAAAGTCTAATGTTTATCAGTACATTACAGAAAATATATAACTTTATCACAATATGCTAATTTTTTGAGAAGGACTAGTATGTATACATAATATATATACTAGTGACTCAGATCGGATTTGAAATGGTCCACTTCTATGCGACTTGTCCCGTTCAGACCGTCAAGTTAATACCTTACTCGAGTCGAAAAAAAAAACCCACGACTGGTGGTTCCGGTGGGAGCCTGCTTCTTAACTCATGCACTTCTCACTTTGGAACTGTAAATATCTTTCACCCTGGCACTTACATACTCATACATTTCTCCGGGGAGAGTCGGGACGGGGCCATACAGTCCCGGCCCGGCTCCCCCCTGTTTTTTATGCATCACACACCAAGGTTATGGGATGGTTGGGACCTGTTTGGGGGAGGGGGGGGTGCCTCACGGTTACCTCCTCAAGACAGGCCCCGCCATCACACACATCATACTCCACAGGAGAGCTCCGGCAAAGGGCGGTGGGACGGGCGGCTGGGTAGAAATTCCGTGCTGCGGTCCCACTGCCCCAAGCCAAGCTCTCCTATTGTAATGCATACATAGCACTACCCTCCCCTCACAATCCGATCACGATGCTGGGTGCCGACTGCCAGCCGGGAACCTGGCAGCCACAGTAATAGGGTGGTAGGTGGGTCCCACATTTTTCCCTGTGGCGTGGCTCCTGGGGCGTGGCCTCCCCTCTGCTGGGCTGCTGGCCGCGGGAGTGGGTGAAGGTCGGGGCGCTGCCCTGCGGCGGCTTCTCGGCATTCTCCCGCCTCTGCCTTCCCCTCTCTTCTCTGACTGGGTATCCCCCCTGTGTTCTGTCGCGGGTCGCTGGCTGGGCGCCGGTGTACTGGCTGGGTGTTGCCTGCTCCAGCGGGGGACCCTGCCCTGCCCTGGGGAGGTGGGGTTGGTGGTGCGTCCCCTCTTGCCATCCGTGAAGGCCGGTTGATGGGTTCGTGGGTGGCCCGGGGGACCAACCTGGATCCCGGGGGGGGGGGACGATGGCTCCTTTGCTGGGCTGCGGGAGGAGAGATGGGCTGGGCTGATTTTCAGTTACTTCCAGTTGATTTTGGGGTATTTTATGGGTCACTTCCTGTTTATTTTGAGTTACAGAACAGGAAGTGACCTAGGAATCACCCAAATGAATAGGCAGTGACTCAAACTCAACAGGAAATGACCTGTAAATGCCCTGAAAATCGGACAGAATGACTGTGAAGGCTCTGGTTTCGAATGAACGAAAGTTCCCAGTCTAAATGGATTCGGCGTTGTGCACCGTCAATGCAGCCTTAGAGTTAACTGAGAGACTATTATGGTGAAATATTTTGGTAGCAACTTGTTGGTTCCTTTTTATTTTTTTAATTAGACATTGACACCTTTTAAATACGATATCTCGATTCGTGGCAAGAGCATATCGATCACCTTTTGTGATACAAAGTATCACGATATATCACCATTTCGACATTTTGTCACACCCCTAGTGGATTTGCAAAAAAACAAGTTACAAGCTACAAGTTTGAGAACCCTCTACTACACCTTCTGGTATCTTTTTTTCCCCCTTACAATTTGATCACAATTTCAACCACAAATGTTTCTTTATCTCGTTAGTCATGCTATTATTTTGAATGAACATGCCTGTACTTGGAGGAGTCTTTTACTGATGCAATCGATGGGCCTGCTGAGTTTATCAAGGTCTAGCCTAGATGTCTTACTGTGGTGTATTTGTTCGGCTATACATTTTTGTCACTTCTGTCATTTTCTTCAGTCCTGTGCCGCACCCCTCGCCCCCACTTCTAAAATACAGGAGCCACTCATTGGAGTTACTGTTTAGACTTAAAGCAACACAAGATCAACCTATATAAAATATTTTCATAACATTTGTGATATGTCGACTGAGAACTAGTTGAATGACACCTCTTTTCTTGAGGGGGTCTGTATTGCTTTCACCGGAACTACTTAAGTTTGAGGAGGGTGGCAGGAACCCTGCCACACAAACAAAACTATAGGCATATGTAACGTCCCCCTTGCCCCATTTATTATAAAGACGCAAGTCGATGCGTACGCTTTCGTGCGAACCCGTTAAAGTTCATCATTCAGAGTAGTGTATTTTTGCAGTTTTACAGGAGGTAATCATGAGAAGAGCAAATAAAGTTGGGCAACTGATTAGACAGTTTTGGGTCATCATTGAATGATTATGATGTGTCTGTCTTTATTCATGGCCTCTGGCTACGAAATGAAACTTATGTACTTTTCCGTCCAACAAAGTATGTTGCACAGCATGGCTGAGTCTCCCAACAGAACAATTGACCTCTAACAACCATCTTCAGCTGACCTCAGTGGTTTTACCTTATATGTGTATTTTTTGCTCTTTATTTCACAGCGGAGAGAGCAAGATTGTGATCAAGACCACATCAAATCTCAGATCCGGGAGTTGCGTGGGCAGCAAACAAACCAAAGCCGAGAGTTACAGAGACTAGGTGAGAACCACTTCTCCATAAATAAGGCACACCCTGACACTTGGAGTCATTTTCCGCACCTCACACGTCTGTTGTTGTTACCATACAAAAAGCTTGTTTAGGCTGTAAACATTCACCTGAAGGTCAGATTTGGATGACTCTGAGGTATACACTGACCAAGTCTATGCAATGAAACTGGCTGCACAACGCCAGCTAAATACAACTTCCTCTCAAGCGCTTGTTAAAACAGCCGGGCAAAGGAGCTTTTCTTCTGAGGTGGCAAGCAGAAAGTCGTATTGGTTCAGACTCTTTAAGAGTCTTTTATGTAGCTTTATTAACTGTTCAGAGGTGCTCAAGCCACCGGCTTAAAGTTGAGTGTGAAGAATTTTCATTAACCATTGAGGCCATTAATAAAACTGCATGAGTGCCAGCCTTAAAGACTCATTGGATGGAATATTGTTTGCTTGTTACTGTACAGTGGTACCTCTACATACGAAGTTAATCCGTTCCAGGACCTTGTTTGTAAGTCGAAATGGTCGTATGTCGAGCAGGATTTTCCAATAGGAATACATTATAATTCCATTAATTCGTTCCACAGCTCAAAAACCTACATTAAATCCCTAATAAATACTGCTGGTACTATTACAAATTGCAATTACAGATAGCAAAACAAATAAATTATAAATAAAAATCGGAATAATATAATAAAAATAATAAAAATAATTCCTGTATTAATGTAATGAATCGGGTTATAATGTGGCGGACGTTTTATGTGCTACCTGAACGCACCGCGGGGCTGACGTGCCAGAGACAGAGACTGGTGAGCTTGAGAGTTTCACTTTCACTTTTAATGTTTTCTTGAGAACACCATCAATTGCAGCACACAGTAGGTGTTTTGTCTTGAATAAGTTGTGAAATAAATGATAAAAACGTGGCGAATCTGGCAATTTATATGGAGATGTTACCACAATAAGAATTGTCAGCTTAATTTATAAAGACTGGCGAACGATGGTCGGAGGAGGACTGTGGAGATTTATTGTTTAGCCATTTCACGGATGCCCAGCCCACGCTCATATTTTTCAATCATTTGCATTTTCATTTAAAAGGTAAGCGTCAACTTTTTCCTTGTTTCACCACTTGTACCAACCTTTTTTTGAAACCTGTGTCGATTTGTCACACAAGAAAATCCGTCGTGCATTCGTCTGCGGTGCTGCCATGTCGTCGCATTTCGAGCTTTTCGTCGGATGTAGAAACAAATGGCGAGTCAAATTTTACGTCGGATGTCGAAAAGATCGTGTGTCGAAGCGATCGTATGTCGAGGTACCACTGTATTCACATTTGACAAATGTCATTAAAAACCCTTTATTGCCAAATGTATCCCATTTGATACACCTAAAATTTCATGATTTTGAGACTGATTCGGAATTTGACATTTCTTTTTGGGGAAAAAAAACAAAAACGATGGATGCAAGTCAACACATGCATCTGCAGGTTCCATGAGAAAAAAAAACAGGATTTAGCGAGGGTTATAGATATTAGAGCACTTATTACACTTATTCATTTTGACTTTTCTTTTTACAAATTCGAATGATATGTTTCATTAGGACCTTTTTTTCTCTCCAAATTTTGGGATTCTCTGATAATTGCTTCATGTTGCAGGTATTTAAGGATTAACTCTTTAATCATCCTTGAGCGATGACACAAGTGGCCGTTCCTGTAGGCATGTGCCGGTATAAGATTCTGACTGTATGATAACCTTGAGCAAAAATATCGCAGTTTCACGGTATCATGGTATTGCAATTATCGCCCTAACATGTATTTTAGATGCATGGGGTTAAAAAAAAAAAATCAATTGAACAAGATTTTTTTTTTCCAGAACATATTTGTCAATTAAAACATCAACATGAAAAATAATAAAATAAAAAAAAAACAAATATTTATTATTATTATTTTTTTAATAAACGGAACTTGGACTAAACCCGCAGCCACAGCTCAAGTTACTTAACATTATTTAAAACAAGAACACAAATAATTATTTTTCATAAAAAAGTAAACAATTCTAAATGAAAGTAGAAAAAAATATTTTGCAGGCACGTCAACATTTTAGAGACTTGCTCATTTTCTCCATATTTCTCACTCAGTCCAAGTTATGATGGAGGAATGTGAGCTTGTTCACCTTTTCTGGGTTAAGTTTGGAGCGGTGAGGTGAGATGTGTCCACTACTACTATTTATATAAATTAGTTGAATGTTAATGGAGAGCGAAAGACGGCGCTTGTGTATGACTCGTATCATTATTTACACATCATACACATCCATATAAGCTCAAGGCTGGACTACTGCAATGCACTTTATGTTGGCCTCCCAAAGTCCTCAATTTCTCGTATGCAACTTGTTCAAAATGCTGCTGCTCGATTTTTAACAGGTACACCTAGATGTGAGCATATTACCCCCGTGCTATCATCACTCCACTGGCTTCCACTCCATTTTAGAATTGATTTCAAACTTTCACTGTTTGTTTTTAATTCTATTCATGGCCAGGCTCCATCTTATTTATCGGAAATTTTAACCTTCTGTAACTCTGGCAGGACTCTTTGCTCGACCAGCCAGCTTCTTTTACATGTTCCGAGGTCTTGCGGTGCTGCCCCCAGGCTGTGGAATAGCCTTCCCCCTGAAATCCGCACCACTACGGATTTAGGTCTTTTTAAGTCTCTGTTAAAAACACACCTTTTTAGACTGTCCTTTTAAACAGATTAGGATAGCCTGGTTTTACTTGCTTAAGGGTTTTCAATGTTTTTGGATTTTATCGGTTTTATTGTTTTATTTGCTGGACTTTTATCGCGATGCGCTGTCTTCTTTTAATTTTTTTTTCTTAATGTCATTGTATAATATTTTCCTTCCTTTTATTTATCTTGAGCCATGTTTTGTTGTAAAGCACTTTGAGGGCATTTCGGGTTTTGTAAAGAGCTATTTAAATAAATTTGATTTGATTTTTTTAAAAAAATTTGAACCACCCTCTCTCTCAACACAGAAAGTCACCAGAGAGAAAAAAAACGCCACAGGCTGTGTTATGAAAATGTTATTTTGAATAGATGTTTACAATGGTGGAAGAATTAGTTGCCAACAGTTCTGGATTGTGCGGGACAACCTGCAATATAGGAAGTTCCGATTGGTTCCTTTGGTGGCGGTACCAATCGGCATGTCCTACTACTCTCTCTCAAGAAATTAGCATATTGTGATAAAGTTCATTATTTTCTGTAATGTACTGATAAACATTAGACTTTCATATATTTTAGATGCATTACACACAACTGAAATAGTTCAAGCCTTTTTTTGTTTTAATATTGATGATTTTGGGAAAAAAAATCAAGAAAAACAAAAAAAAAAATCCATCTAAAAAAATTAGCATATTTCGACATAAAAGTTTTTTTAATACAATAAAAGTCAACATTCAATTAATTACTATATTCCGGGTTGTTCCGCACAATCCGGGATTGTTGGCAAGTACCCTATGGTGGAAGATTTGAGAAAAGATGGCTAATGGTAGAGAGGAACACGGTTAGCCATTTTGGCATGCTAACTAGCCACATTATCTGCCTCGTTAACAAGCTTATGCCATAGTATTTGTTTTACCATTGCTAGACACACTAACGCTAGCGAGAACTCTCGTAGCTGGTGGGAAATGTAAATGACAGTGTTTACTTACTTTAAATTTTGTATAAAGTGACGGATGATGGTCACATAAATGTGAGATCGTGTTTGAGGTGTTGCCATCCACCCTCACCCTCCGCAAGCAAATCTTGCACGTCGGCTGTCCTTCCTCCTCTAAGCCATGGCCGTCTGCTTCTTTTCAGTAGCCAAAGTACTCCCATACAAGCAATTTTTTTTGGGGGGTGGAGGGGGTGCCTCACCACCTTCAGCCATTGTGTCAGCGCCAGTCTATAGCGCAGAGTAGGGTCACTGATGGACATAGCAACTTTCAGGGAAATTCAGTTTTGAACTCCAAGACCAGTGTCACCTCGATAGCTCAATGAGAGAAATGAATCAGACCCAGCCAAGGATTGCCTGCTTCGAAGACTTTTATATAAAAACTTGATATATATCAAGAATACAATGGTGTGATCCGGCAAGGAGCCTTGAACACGCTAGGATACACAAGTCAAGGGGTTTACATATGCTTGTTGAAAGGGTGTTGGTTACTATGAAAACGATACCTACTATGAAAGCAAAAACGAAACTTATTACAGCCCACCTCTGGTGATTTTTAGCTGAAAAACATTGTGAATTACGTTCTTGGGAACTTAGCCATAGATGGCACGAAAAGGGAGTAAAATCTGATAAGACGGTCGACAGAAACTCTTTATATTATGTTAAAAAAAATACTAGGGCTGTCAAAATTATCGCGTTAACGGGCGTTAATTAATTTTTTGGATTAATCATGTTAAAATATTTGACGCATTTAACGCACATGCCCCGCTCAAACAAATTAAAATGACAGCAAAGTGTCATTTCCACTTGTTACTTGTTTTTTTTTTTTAGTGTTTTGCCGACCTCTGCTGGCGCTTGGGTGCGACTGATTTTATGGGTTTCAGCACCATAATTATTATTGACATCAACAACGTCGAGCTACTAGTTTATTTCTTGATTGAAAATTTTACAAACTTTATTAAAACGAAAACATTAAGAGGGGTTTTAATAGAAAATTTCTATAACTTGTACTAACATTTATCTTTTAAGAACTACAAGTCTTTCTATCCATGGATCGCTTTAACAGAATGTTAATAATGTTAATAATTGTTGATTTATTGTTATAATAAACAAATACAATACTTACGTGCAGTATGTTGAATGTATATATCAGTCTTGTGTCTTATCTTTCCATTCCAACAATAATTTACAAAAAAATATGGCATATTTTATAGATGGTTTGAATTGAAATTAATCACAATTAATTAATTTTTAAGCTGTGATTAACTCGATTAAAAATTTTAATCATTTGACACCCCTAAAAAATACATGTGCAGCACAAGAACATAGATGAATACAGTCTAACAAATGAATATAGTATCACAACAGTTATGTTTTATAAGCATCAGTAAAATTTCTTTCACAGCAACAACCGGAGGGGGAGGGGTGAGCGCTCCCGCTCCAGTTTTTGCTGCATTTTTAGAACATAAAAAATAGCTACTCCCGTACTACGGTATGAAGGAAAATTTTTGTGGTTTTGAAACCGTGACGTTTTGATACTACGGTAAACCTTGAAACCGGTAACCGGCACATGCCTACATTCCTATTTAGTTAAAACATATTCTGTAGTACGAATGCAATTGTGTTTGTTTTTATCCATGAGTCCGTCTCATGGTTCCGGACTTTGGCAATGTGTTTTGGGAACCAACAGAGGCAATCACGAAAGCCACACCTTGGCTAAATAAAGCTGATACCAGAACAGAACCCATGTTTTTTTTGATGTGGCACAACAAATCTCCGAATGTTTCTTTTTAATCCTAACTTACAATTTAAGACAGGGTGAAGCTTGTGTCAACAAAAAAAGACCACCAGTGAAAAGTACTTGTCAACAAAGACAGAACATTATGTGGTTGGGATAGGAGTGAGTAGGCAGCATGAGCTGGTGGTTTTTTGAGTGGCTAGTGCTTTTTTTAGGGTAAAAGTATGTGAAAATGAAAGATGGGCCTGTAAAAAAGCACATTCTTTGTCATTGTCAACATTGCTAAAAACATTCTCATGCGTCTTTGAGTAAAAAAAAAAAGAAAGTTCTGTATTTATAGCCTTTAACTATATGATCACATGTTCAGCAGTATTGCATTATAAAGCAACTGTTTTGCCAGGGCTATGATTTTGAAAATGAAATGTTTGTATAAACTCTATGGGGAGCATTGTATCCTTTTCTGACAAGACCACTGGAGTGTTCTGCCCACCTTGGAATTGCTGAAAAATAGTATTGATACTTATAGAGCTGCGGGAATAGCTGAAAACAATGCAACCCTTCAAATACAGTATGTACACTCCTCTATTTCTTGCCTGTTTCCCCTCTTTGTATTGTTATAAAATAGCTATAGTGGCCAGAGCACCGCTTCTTCTTTCATAATGGTGCCATTTTGTTTTTGATTAAATAAAAAAATTAAAAATACAGTACGATATAATTGGGGGATCAAAATGTGATATTCCGATAAAAATACCGAGGTTACATTTTTTTCTCTCCCCACTTCAACAAGTAGTTTTTACATGTACCAGGTGTACAGAGGTGAGTCAGTGAATGTATTTCGTTCTCGATTTTCCACTTTGAAATATAGGAGCTGCACCTTCACTCACCCGACAAAGCAACAAACAAACAAATGGCTCAACTGAAGGAACATTATCTCCTTTGTAGGAGTAAATTCAGCTGCTTGATAACTCTCGTTTGATCCGGTTTCTTCATCTCTGGAATGTGCGGACCCACAGATATTCCCCCGTAAAACGCACAGTTGTGTGTTTAGAAGTAGAAAGGATGTGGGTGCTGCTGTGTTGTTTGGAGTGTGGTTTCCTGAGGAGAGAGGGAGCAGTGAAGGAGCTCAGACGAAGAAGAATGAATCTTTATTTCAATCCATTTCCTCCTTGACGTCTTGCCACCTTCAGTATGCTCTCCCTCTCCACTTCCTCTTTTATGCGCAACGCAATCTGATAAATGTGACTCAGTAACTGAGGCTTGCGTGGAGGAAATGCAGACATCCCGTCATGTCTCCACGTGTCAACTCTTTGATCCTGGGTGATGTTTTGTCTCCCAGTCTCTTTGAGTTGCGTATGCTCAGAAGTGTTTCATTTCCCCTCTGTATACTCAATTACTACCTGTTGCTTCTCTTCTTATACTGTACTATAGAGCAGGGCGGTAAACCGAAAATTTACCGTTACCGAAATTCTTCAAGATGACAGACGTAATTTTGACCATGTCGGTAAATTCGGTAATTTAATAAAACAAGAAAATAGTCTTTTATTCCGCTTTGACTCTGTGTTGTTCGGCTATGTTCATTCCCCTTTAAGAAAGCAGACAGTGTGCTTACGTATAGAATCACGTGGTTTTCAGGAAGCCAAACAAACAGAACCCTGTAGGCTAACGCTAGCGGCTAACGCTACAAGTAAACGGGATGGAGTCGGGCTTAAGTTAGCTTCGCCAAACTTTCACCCGACATTAAGTAAACTCTTGGCGGGTTCCAGACGGGCTTTCACCCGCTGTCCTCCCTGGTTCTCACGATATCAGGAGAGGATGCTTTCAGTGCTTTCTTCTGGTAGCCAAGCCACAGGCTAACGCTAGCGGCTAACAGCGGCTACAAATGAAGGTGATGGAGTCGGATAGCGGCTCTAACCTTGTTGAAACGGCTGAAATTAATGAGTGGACTGGGCACGGACTTCATGTAACAATCATTATGTCGCGTTATTTGGCATCTCTGTGTGATTTCTCTGAAAGCTTTCATGATGGTAAAGCACTCAGCATAAAGTATAATCCAACAGTGAAGCCTATATATGATATGACAGTTTAATGATCACAGCTATTTTTCCTGTATGTGTTTGCGTTATTCTGCCATCATAAAACCTTAAATGTTTCATTGGCATCAGAGCAATACAGCTTTAATCTGGTTGTGTCTGTGTGGGGGGTGCATGTATTAAAAAATGTTTCGGGGGAAAAAAAAAACAAAACCTGAAACCTTGACGTAAACACTTGTGTTGAATAATTATGTCACAGCAGCCATTACCAATAAGTTGTCTGAAGTGTACTGTTAAAGCTGCAAGTCATTTGTGTTCGAAAGACATGTTTGCACAGTCGTCATATTGATTTTTATAATGTTGTACATTTTTCAAGTCATAAAAGCTGTTATAAATGTTCACACTAGAATTCTTATTGTTTACTAGATTTTTTTTTAATACTTAATGTTTAGACTGCATGTGGAATTGTTAAATTGAAAGCTGGTAAATAAATTTAACGAGAAACGGTTAATTTGTATTCCATGCATTGATTCAAATTTTCAAATTATATAACAGTCCGCTTGGGCGAATTTATCGTCATTTATCGTTATCGAGGTAAATCTGCTCAATTTATCGTGATACATACTTAAGGCCATTAGGGCTGTCCCAAACGACTAATTTTCTCCCGATTAATCAGCCGACTATTTTTACGATTAGTCGACTAATCTTTTAATTTTTTTTTAATACATTTTTTTTTTTTTTTTTACTAATTTAGCAATGAAATTTTTGAGACGCTTATCAATTCACAAAAACATTTTTTTTTTTTTTTTTTTTTTTACTAATTTAGCAATGAAATTTTTGTTGACGCTTATCAATTCACAAAAACATTTTGGATTAAATTCTTTATTAAAGTACAAATAAACAGATAAATAACAATAATAAATCACAAACGAGTTCAAATGCTGATAGAATTAACTTGTGCAAAAGAATGGAATGTAAACGGATTCAGAACACTGACTTCACCTTTCCAACATGATTAAAAACAATTCTTAAAAAAATACCCAGCATTAATATTATAGTATACTGTAGTACTATATATAATAGAAATAATAATTATTCATTGCCAGATTTTTCATAAAGGGTATCATTTTAAAGGTATTCTTAGTGTAAAATCTGAAGTATGTGGGATTAACTCCAGAAATCGTTATTTATATGACGAACATGACATGCTTTTATTTTGAAATGTTCACCGGAAGTACACTCGCTAAACCGCTAATTTATGCTTTACAGTCCACAAAAAAAAATCACTTTTTGTCATTGCATGTGGTGTCAGTAATAGATTTTTTGTCCTTTTGCAAATGCTGTTAACCAGCGATTTTTCATGTTTGAAGTGTCACCTTTTAACTTCAAGTTTTGGACAAGGCTGCCTGTTTTATAGCCGGCTAAAGTAGGTCGTCTTTTTTCCCATTCACTTCAATGTAGCAATGCTAACGTATATAGTGTTTAATATAGATGTGTTTTCTTATTTTATATGTCTGAACTTTAATTCTACAGCGTGTTGATGACAGAAAAGAACTGGAGTTTCTTTCATATGCCATCAGCACGCACGCACGCACGCACGAATGTACGCATGCACGCGCGCGCAGCGATAAAACGCAGCCGTGAAAATGACCGCCCTCATTTTTATTTACCATGCGATAAATGGAATCATTGCATATCGCGACAGGCTTAGCAACTTCAATAAACATGTCATTAGTTAGTTAGACGGACTTACAATCTCCTGTCGTTATCATTCATGGCCGACGTGCAGCCAAGCTTGGCATTGAAGAGACAGGACACAATAGTGTACCCTCCTTTCTTTCTTTGAAAATAAGTCAATGTTTTGGACTCTCTGGTGCGCTTTTTTGGCTTTGTGCCGATTTCCCCGCTTGCATACCAAGCGTCCGACATTCTGAACTTTCCAGGCATATATTTTTTTAACCCTTCATTAACCGTCGACGGGATGTTGTGCTCGTCGACGGATTTACGTCATCGATGACGTCGACAATGTCGACTAGTCGGGACAGCTCTAAAGGCCATATCGCCCAGCCCTACTGTACTGTAGACTTCTCATCGCTAATAAATATAACGTTACTGTCACTCGCTCACGTAACGTTAGCCCTTCGGAGGGCTAGGTTTCTATTGATTGAGCACTGTCGATGCGTGGCTAACATGTCTTACATACAGGCTTTATTTCATCTGTAAAAACAGCGCTGTAGAGTGATGAGGGTGTAAAATTAAAACATAATAAAGCTAACTGTCAGTTTTAGCTCAGTAGTCATTGCTGAATAAAACACCAAGTAGCACTGGTCCCTAATGTGCTCCAATACAGCAAGTATCATACATTTATTTTGAACACTGCAAAAACTCAAAATCCTATCAGTACAGTTTAGACTAACTTAAAACTTAACTAAAACTTAAATATAGCTTGACACAAATGGAAATTCAATTGAAACATGTGGGAAAAACATGTAGCTTTCAAGTGATGTGTGTTATGAAACGTAATTACATTTTTAGGTAAGAAATATATATATATATATATATATATTTTTTTTTTTAATAAGATCTAGAAGTTTTTTGAGTGAAAGCAGTGAATTTTCTTTTCTAGTCACATCTTAGATGCAATTGTTGGCTATTTTAAGCAATGTACATCGAAAATAAAGACATTGATTGACTGAAAATGGTTCAATATTGGATTAAATGTCTTTTTTTCTCATGTATATTCATAATTGCTCTTTACCAAAAAAACAAAAAAAACAAAAAAATTTTTTTATCCTATTACTCAATTAATCGATAGAATTTTCAGTCGATTACTCGATTACTAAAATATTCGATAGCTGCAGCCCTAATTGGCAATATACTTTTCTTTTGTAGCCTGTAACATAAGCTAATTTTGTTCCAATTTTGTTCTCATGCAATCTTACAACAAATGTAGGATGCCATAATTGATCCCTCATTACTTCGCGCCCTCAGTCCATCGCGGATTTTTTTTTCAGTTAATAAATTAATAAATACAGATGAACTGTCCCGATCTGGTCAAGCAGTCTCACCCTCCCTCCTGCTGCTTTTGTTGGCCAGGCAGTGCACTGGAATTGCTTATTAAAGTTAACGATGATTGACAGACGTTAAGGTTTGATCTTGCCAGTGATGCTCGGAAGTCGAAACGTCAAAGTCTCACATGCGTCAATCATCGTTTAACTTGTTAATCAGTCGCTGTGGCAATTCATTGAGCAGCTTAAGTGAGTTCATTGAGTGTAATCACTCAATGAAGCATTTAATAAAGCATTTTTCTACTTTATTGTTAAAAAATTCAATAAACTTTATTCATCCCTTGGGAGAGTTCCCTCAGGAAAAAATAATTTGGTGGGGCAGTAACATGTTTAAAACTTATCATAATTATTACATTTGAAGTCCTTGAGAACCATCTATCAAAATGTGTATACTTATAAGTTGTTTTTTTTTTTAATTTGGGGGGGGAAAAGTGAAAAAAAAACATGTCTGATATGTAGACATGTGCTGATTACCGGATTCAAGGTATACAGTTGTATGAAAACATCAAGGTTTCAAAACCGCAAAAATTTTCAGTCATATGGTATCTAAGCTATTAACTATTTTTATGTCCCACAAATGCATGGAGAAGTCCCTCACTTGCGGTTGCAAGGCTCAACCCTCCCCCACCGGTAGTTGCTCAGTGTCAGTGCAGTGTTTCCCCTAGGATTTTTTGAAGCTGTGGTGGTGGGCTGCATCGGAGTCGGACAGCCTCACCATGTCGTGCCACAGCGAATTTTTTCTTCTTCATTTTTCCCCCCAAGAAAAACCATAACAAAGATATATTTGAAATATTTCATTAGCCAGGCTAATGTTGTACCTCTCAGCTACAGTACATGTATGTAAAATGCGTAGCTGATTACAGCTACGTTACCCGATGTACTAATGCGACTTTTTTTCTCGTGGCAATAGTATGACTTACATCTCGTAGTGACTCAGGGTTGGCAACCCAAACTGTTGAAAGAGCCATATTTGACCCCCAAAAAAACACAAAAAAAACTGATACAGTATGTCTGGAGCCACAAAAAATTAAAAGCCTTTTACAAGCCTTATAATTATCGATACTAGCTATATTAGCCTACTATAGAAATACGTAATTAGCCTTCATGATTAAATGTTTGTTTTCCCTGCAGTGGATCCTATAGAGAATGACGCACCACGTGACTACTCTGTTGTACTATGCCAACACAAGTTTAACTTCATTACAATATTAATGAATTGAAAGAATGTTTGTGTCATGTTTGTCCTCCTAGAAATCCTATTAAAACAAAAAAATATATTTCCCTCCCCCATCTTTTTCCATTTAAAAAAAAAAAAAAAAAGCTCCGAAGCATCGCTAAAGAGCCGCATGCGGCCCGAGAGCCGCGGGTTGCAGACCACCGTCGTAGTCCTCCTTTTTCCTTTTATTTGACCCTCATAAGTACTACATTACCACAACAATAACAGTCCTTCTGTCAACTGACCCATTTAGAGCACTGGGGGAATTCTAATAGCCGTGTAAAAAGTTTTACTTGATTCGGTGAGAAGGTGAATAGTTTTTTCCCCGTTGTTCGTAAACTAAATTTCCACACAAAGGCACGTCGAGGTACCATTAACTTAGCAAGGAGAGGTATGAGAGTCATTTTTCGAGTGTCCCAGAGCTCGCGAAATTTGGGTGGGGGGGCGCATTTATCAAAGTTTCGTCAGCCGTAATTGTCTGAAGTTGGCGCGCCGGTGTTGTGCCGAAAAATAGCCACTCCACGTGAAATGTCCCCCCTGACGGGAGCGCCCACACGTCACTCGTACAAACAGCCTTTTCTTACCAATCGATGGACACAAAAACGACGTTCTTGTACCGTGAATATGTATCATTTTACTCTGCTTGAACTGATAAATCGTTTACTGTGACCAACGCTCTGAAAATAGAGCAAGGCTTTATTTTGGGCCCCGCCTCTCCGCAGTCTCTCAGCGCAAGTTAGTCAAAGTTTGCTTTCCGTCCAAGACGGCCGTCCACCGCTCACTTTCGCCGAAAAGTCCGATCCAAATTATTGTAATGCCCCGGATATGGGCAAGAAGGAGAGAAGTCTGTATTTGCTTACCCACTTTATTGTGGTAACAATAATAAAGAAAAACAATAACAAAATAACAGCGGGCTGCTACAACATGCGACCGCTATCTCTCGCTATCTCGCTCGTTCTCCCATTCTTCCTACTCGTTCCCCTTGCGTCTCTTAAGGGGGGGCCTGCATAGTTACGAACATTAGGCTACAATACACAATGAATAGGTGTCCGCTGAACTCCTCCCACTCGGCTGCCGCTAGTTTGAAGCGGCCTTAAAAAAAATTTTTTTTATTTAAATAAATAAATAAAATACATCTCATTTGCCAGGCGTGGCGGCTTTCACTTTAGTGTGGCGGTGCGCCACAATCTGTTGAATATAGGGGAATCCCTGCAGTGAGTCAGCAGTGCTACACGATGGCTGGAGGAGTCGAAACTTCTGAACTTTTTTCCCCCCCATTGAAGAAAACAAAATTGCTTGTATGGGAATACTATTACGGCAACAGAAAAATTAGACGACCGCAGCTTAGAAGGGGAGGGGCCAACCGACGTGTAAAGCATGTTTGCGGAGGGTGGCTGTCGAGGAGGCAATACCTCCGATATGATTTCACATTTATACAGATTAAGGGTTAGTAAACACTGTCATGAACGTTTCCCAGAAGCTACAAGAGTTAACTCCAGCGTGTTCAGTGTGTCCAGCGATGGTAAAACGTGGATTTTATGGAAAATATTTCAATTATTTTTTTCTGATGGTAATATTGACCTGTGACTGTGGGTTTGGGTTTAATTTTGTTTAGAATTGTTTTTATTTTTTTTTAAACTTAAAACATGTTCCAATTTGCTAATATGTTTTGAAAAATAAAAATCCTGTTCAATGGGGGGGGGGGGGGGGGGGGGGGAATATATATATAAATATTTTTTTTTTGTTTTTTTTAAAACCCAGATATCTCAAAGTAACACATTTTAGAGCTGTACTTGCAATACCATGATACCGTGATATATTGGCTTAAGGTTATCATACTGTCAAAATATCATACAGCCACATGGCTACTTATATGTATCTTTTTCCAATGCTAAATCTGAATGAATATATTGAACACACACACAAAGAAAACAAATTGGGGGGAGTGCTACTACTTCACTAATTTTTCACTTATCACGGCGGGTTCTGGTCCCCATTAACTGCCAAAAACGAGGGATCACTGTAATTGCCTTTTTTCCCCGTAATGTTCTAAATCCAGTGTATCCAGCTTGATATGTTGTTATTCAGACGTATAGCAATTGTTTAGGGTAACATTTTAAACCGGCTTTCTCCCTCAATTCATCGTGTGTTGCAGGCTCCAACTCAGGCATGGTACTCGTTCTTGACCACCTGGTGAAAGGGGATGGCTCTGGACCTCTGCTGATCCAGCCACAACGAGAAGCAGTGGCCTCAGAGCCTGATTTGATCCTGTCCCACCGTCATAGGTCTGATTCTGCTGCTTCGGACTGCAGCGTGGCCTCATTAGTTTCCAGATCCAACATGGATTCTGTGGTTGAAGAAAACAGCCTGAGCTCGACCTACAGGACCCGTTCGGACTCTGGATCCTCGGAGAGAAGCCAGCGCTCCTCTCAGCACAGCAGACAAGACTCTGGAACATCAGAGCCTTGTATTGAATCTCAGTCTTTCAGCAATCAGACACTTGGCACAGATGTCTCTGATTCTTGTGTCGGGCTCACTTTGGGTTCTGAAAATTCTAACAGCAATGATTTGTCAAGAAACTGCAATGACTCTCGAACGTCAGATTGCAGTGTGATCATGTCTCTTGACGAGACGTCTCCGGCAGATGAGGCGGAGGTGGACACAGATGGCTCACCTTGCTGTTCCAATTTAGAAACCGAAACTATTAGCGTCCAATGTCTGTCCAGCCAGGACCACCAGTTCGACCAGGACCTTGTGGACGGATCTGTCTTGTCTCGCAGAGCTCTTGAAACCAGCCCGGTCAATGGTAGTGCAGAGGGAAAGCTGGATTTCCTGAGACAAAAGGTAATTTGTCACCTCTCAAACGTCACATATTAGCTAGATTTTATAAAATGTGTTAAATTGCTCATTTTAGAACCCCTACACTTTGAATATCAAAATATAAGTAGAGAAAAATGTTTTTTTGTTGAGATTTAAACCTAATTTCTCATCCACTCTAAGAGAAATTAAATGCTGTGATTGATATAAAAAGGTACGTTACAAGGACATTTTATTTAGGCATTTTTTTCCCCACGTTTGTCATCAACTGTCAAAATCCTACCGCCAGAGGGAGCTGTTTGGTCACAAAGCATTTGTTTAGGAGCTATCACTTCCCCCTGACACCCACTCGACACTTGTGTGACACCCTTAGCTGACATCCAGTTCTGTGCTGTTTATCTTTTGTTGCTCGGCTACACAAACAAACACTTTTGCACCTGCGTATCTCTGCTTCCCGTCAACAGCGTGCAAGTTCACCTGTTGTCCGAGAGGAGAATGTTCTGTCTCTCATCACCCAAAAGCACAGAGGACACAAGTTCAGTGTTGGGCAGTAATCCGTTATAACTGTTGGTTGTCATCGAGGGCTTCTTTTACTGCACGTTTTGTCTTCTTTAATTATATTTACCCAATTGTGTTTACGCTCCGGCTTCTTTTACTATACATTTCGATATAAGCGGATGCTCAGTCGCCTGACTGTAATGTAAACACTGAGGCCCTGCAGCCAAAAAAAGAACAGGGGTCTTAAGTCAAACACAAATGTTACATAATAAGAAGTCCAACAGTTAATTACTGTATGTGCTGTATGTTAGAATTTGGGTAGCTGTTACAACACGCATCCATTCCAACTTTAAAGCAAGAATCTCCAGCGTAGAGTTTGTTAGTTAAAATCCCGCAGTTGAATGCCAAATTACTCCACTGATCATTCTGTTCTGTTTTTGGTTTCCTTCATTTAGATAGCAGCATGTGATTCAACCCTGACTCATGACAAGGAAGCTGGTAAGGCAAAGATGAACTCATTGGACAGAATACAGTCTTGAATTGAGATAAAATTGTACCGACTTGAAATTTTTTCAGCCAAGCGACAATTTTTTTTTTTGTCTGACCTGTGATCAAAAGATGGATGCCAATACCGATATCGATTGCCGATATCCTAAGCCGATTTTATAAGTCGACATTTAAGGCTAATATCCTTTTTTTTTTTTTTTTTTTTTTTTTTTTTTTTTTAAGGACCTAGACATTTTTTAAAAACATTGCTTTAACAGCTTCAAATGTACAATGACCTTAGACTTAAAGGATTAATTCGGTCTAGTGCAACCAAACCAACGAACGCAGGCCATCTTTTTAATGATTAATCACACTCTGCAACAGGGGTCGCGTTAACCGAATATTTCGTTGACCGGTTTTTTAAAACGGTGACGGAAAAAACTGAAGTCCATCTGTCATTTTGACAGGTTGCAATTCACACCCCAGACCACAGGGTGGCGAGTGAGCATATTAATTAGCTATTGTCTCTCTTGATGCATGACGTCGTTGGCCTTACTCGGAAAAATGTCAAGGCAACTGAGTGTCCGAACTAAGTCGTCTGTCCGAGGCAAAAGTCCAAAACCTCATGACAATAGCCTCTGCAGCAATCCCACTTGAGACATTTGATTATCCACAAGCGGGCACGCAATTCAAGTCCATGCGCACCAGGGGGAAGGTGTGAGACTGCGTTCAGGCCACAGCAGGTGAACTGTTAATTTCATTGTTCCATATGTAGCCTACCTACTGTGGCCACAGTCAGCTGTTTTTGTCACTGCGGAGAAAAAGTTACATATTCACCTGCTTGATGTGTGATGGCACGGTGTGGATTCTCTGTTAAGCTTGTTTGGACAGAATATTAATTTAAAATGAATGAAAACTAAATACTATTGAATATGTCATTATTATCATTTTTAAAATTTAAGTGACGGGTAAAAATAGATTATGACCGGATTTTTATGACCCTGTCAGTCAAAATGACAGACAACGAAAAAGTCTAGCGCAACCTCTGCTCTGCAAGAACAGTACCTCGCCACGACAAGATGTAAACTAAGAGTTTAAGAGAATGCTCTCCATGCTAACGCGAATGCCACACTAACGCTACGCGTTACATTTAAAGCGTAAGGATCATTCAGTAAACACCTTTAAAGGCTAAAGCAACATTGCATATTCTCTCATGCAAGATTAAATAAAAATCTTACAATATTTACAAAACAGACAAGCCTGAAGCTTCTAATAGCAGCCTGCCTTCAAGCTGCTGCAGGGTCCTTCTGGGGTCCTTCCGTTAGTCAACGTCGGCCACAGTTTCCCTCACAGATGCCTGATGAAAATTGTTTTTTATAAGTTTATTTTTTTTGTTAATTGGCTGATGTTCGAAAAATGTCCATGTACAGTATCGGTCGACCTCTATTAGTGAGTTAAAATCGGATCTCTTCATAGCAAACAGTTTGCTAGCCAAACCAACAAATCTTCAAAACCAGGCATCCCATTTTTTAAAACCACTCCCAGTTAATATTATTGTGCTTTGAAGCAATAGACAACACCTAGTATAAATTACCTTCATGTAAAACACAGTTTCAGAGAGTATGCAAATCGTGCATTTTTTTTTTTAGACTTCTGGTGGTGGAGAAAACATTTAAACCTAAAAAAAGGACATCGCTTAAAAGCGCAGCCAATGTGTGACAAACGTGAGTCAGTCATGCCACGCACGTACAGCACATAAACGCTGATACTCGAAAATAGAGACACATTCTTTATAGTTCTGTACTTGGTCTAAAGTTTTGAGACTCATTCAACTGAATGGTGTAGAGTCTCAAAACTTATGACCACAGGTGTAAATGTTCAATCTGATGCTTTCACTTTTCTCTGTCTGAGACCCAGACGAAGACCACTTACTATGTCTATTAAGACTACGTCTAGACTAGGACAGCCTTAAACGTGTAATTAGTTAGACTATATGGCATGTCAACTACACTAATCTGCCGGTCATCCGTGCAAGAACTTCCACAGATAAGTTAGCCGACTAATATTACCCGCCGCTTAATATAGACTAGTGTGTCCATACAACAATCGGATACTAAGGAAGTGATGTCATGCCGTCGCCATTTTTATTACGTTATGACGGCATTGTAAGCAATGGAGGCGGACAATCAAGACGGGGCATTCCTGCTCCTTTTTTCTTTTCCACACATTTTTATTAAACCTTCAAGCGACGTCGCAATGATACGCTTTATTCAGTGCCCATTTGTGGTCCACCCATCGCGGATTACACGGGGATGAGCGTTTTATTACAGAGCTCGTCTCCCGCGTTAAGTCTCCTATCAGCCAGCTGCGGGGCTGGCCCCACCCAACTCAATGCCGACCGAACATGAGCATATAAATATGCGTAGAGAAAAATTAAACTCCGATAAGTGAACTGTGTGGTATCCCGGATCAGTTTTTTAAATGACATTTCTGCCTGTCAAAACTTTCGCCACTTCCAGGATCGCCACTGTTATGCACAAGCACTCCAAGTTGCGGCTTCCAGAAACTATACGCAGCGCACATCATATGTTTCTATTTGTTATTTTCGAAGTGGTGAGAGCGCAGCTGAGCATCGATTGTAACATCCCAAGTAACGATGTAAGGCTTTCATTGTTGTTTTCAAAAAAATAATTTTAATCACAACTCTGCGACTGCTCGTAAAAGCGGAACGTGTTCTCCCTTCACTCTCGCTCCTGCGGGATAGGCTCAATTGCGTTTACGAAAAAAAACTGTGATCACAAAACTGAGTTCGAATGAAGTTCCCGTTTTTGAAATTTACGCCGGTGAGTTTTCAGCTCAGAGGTGGACTGCATGGGCGATGACGTAATACATTAGGCTGCTCCTTTCTACGCATGCGTAGTTTGTGCCAATGCAGGCGTACCTTGCAGATGCGGGGGGGCCTTGAACGTATTACGGACAGGTATAAAAATAGTCGGCATAATACCCTGGAGAAAAAAATGTAGACGTAGCCTAAAGCTTGTTTCCTAAATAGCCATGTGTTACACAGTGGTGAAACCAATGCATGATGAGTAGGCAGGACAATCTGAGACACTCAGATTATACTGCCAATAGTAATGGGAGTTAAAAATGTGTAACAACAGCTATTTTGCCTACTTCTGAGAATTATTGAATATTATTTACATTTTTCTTTACATTTACACATTGTAAATATGAAATGATGTCTTTTCACTGTTAAAGAAGATTCTGGGATGCACAAGATCAACGTCTTATTTATCCTTTTAATTAAGATATTTGAAAACAAGTATTCAGCAACATGTAGACAAACAATATACCAGTACTCTCAGGCATACTATATATTCTTTTTCTGCTGTTAAAAACAACTTGTATAATTTCAGACTACAGACTAACGTCTTTGTTTGGCAATATAAAGTTTATAACACTTCAAGTCCATCCAGTGACAAATGGCCAGGAGGCTAGAGAAGTCTGTGTGTGTGTTTGTGTGTGTGGGGGGGTTAATACTGGACAGAAATCTATGGTCATTAATTCTTTTTGGTTAGGATGACATTTTTTTTACTGTTATTTCCCATAATACTCACCTTTTCTACTCTATATCTTCACAGCACCACAAAAGCTAGATGCTCCTTTGGAACAGTCCAAGCGCACCAACTCAGTACGTGATCGGATGCGCAAGTTCAACGAGCCCAGTCAGAACATAATTTTCTCATCTTTGAAGAAGGCTCCCCTGAGTAGCAGTGGCCAGACAAACTTCTCCAGAGCCACGGAACTGTTTACTCCCACAGCGACATCCCTCATCTCCTCTGGCACAAGGCCAACATGGTCGCGCATAGACTCTGCAGCTCACACCTCTGCCGCATCCAAGAGTCAGGCCACACCTCAACTAAGAGGCGTGGCTAACAAACCTCTGTCTTCTACCGGCCAATCCCAGCAGTCCATGGGTGGTACGAAGCACACGAGTGAAAAGAATGGGTCCGTCTTAGGAGATTCAAATGAAGACCAGACCCCAGGGACAGAGACTGGACAGCAGTGCACCCAAGAAGAAGCCGACCCAGACATGAAGACATTCCTCACCATTGAGATCAAAGATGGACGTGCTGCATCCTCCCAAAGGGGCAACCTTGTACCCATCAGCAACATGACCCCGCGCATCACAACTAATGCTCTTGGGCAGAGAACAGGTATGGCACAGTGTATGTTTTATGTTAGGTTTAATTGTGATGATTAAAACACTATTCAGTAGCAGTTGTTATTATTTACATTGCACCAAGCCTCCCAGCTGTTGGAGGCGTCAAGCACCAGCGACAGGTCACGAGGGGGTTGATGACAATGGTTTTCGTCAGAGTACTGAATATGAAGGAGCAGGCTTGTTCTAAAGGGCGCTTGTTACACAGAGGCCTTGTTGAGTGGGTGAGGTCAGTAGTTCAACACAGAAAGTATATCAAGACTATGGATGCAACAACTGTCCCTCTCGAACCAGACTGACTAATAGGATAGAAAAGACCTTGTAAACAGTGCAATTGTTTGTTCACAATGTAATTTACTTTCCAAGTTAAGAAGCCGGAGGGGCGAATTGGTGATTCGCTGGTCTCTGATTTTAACTACCCGTAATTTTCGGACTATAAACTGCTACTTCTTTCCATCATTTTGAATCCTGCGGCTTATAGTCCAGTGCGGTTTATTATTTGTTGATTTACTTGGGTTAATAAGTAACACTTTATTTGACAGCGGGGTCATAAGACTGTCATAATTGTGACATGACACTATCGAGGGCATTACTGAATGCTTATGACAGATGTCACTAACTCCATTTATGTCCAGCTCGGATGTTTTACATCCAAATAACCCAATGACACTAAATGATATCTGTTATAAGCATTCATTAATGCTCATGACAGTGTCACGTAGGGCTGCAGCTATCGATTATTTTAGTAGTCGATTAATCGATGAACTAGTTTGTCGAATAATCGAGTAATAGGATAAGGAACATGAAAAATTAAAATACCTGAGCTGAGCTTCAAACTGTATAAAAAATAATTAAAATAAGGATCTATGTACAACAAAAGAACAATTGGCTAAAGACTACAAGCTTAAATGCTATAAAACACAATTTTATTTATTTATTTTTTTCCCAACAATACTCTTAACAAATGGTTCGAATGCATATTCCCACAAAAACGGCTTAATATACCCATACACTAAATTACGAATGCATTAAAAAATAACATTAGCTCAAACAAAAACTTAGCTTATGTTGGTCTTAACATGGAGCAGCTGGATTCAGCCTTGTGAAATGAGGCAGACTAGAGAGCAGTGTATCCACTCAAATCAATAAAACTGAATGCAAACACTTTCAAAATAAACCATTGCAACGCCACAATAATTAAACGAATACTCGAAGCAGCAAAATTTAATTCTAATCTTTTTTTTCTAATGGCATACTCAAGTTAATTGATTAATCGTTGCAGCACTAGTGTCATGTCATAATTATGATTGTCTAATGAGTCTTATGGCGCCACTGTTAAATAAAATGTTTAAAAAAAAATACCATAATTAGCAATTAATGAAACAACTAGAACAGTAACTGAAGAAATAATTAGCACAGAACATGAATTTTGATATTTACATTTATTATTTACATCTGTAGCGCTACAATGCATGCTAGGAGGCATGTTGGACATTAACAGTGTTGACAGCAGGTGGCAGCAGATGTTGACTGTCTCCCCCAAGGGAGCAGTGATGGGCAAATGAAGCTTCTCGAAGCAATGAAGCTTTGCAGCCAATTGGTTCAAAGCTTCATGGTGGTTCATTTAGTCTTATGAGAGTTGTATGATGCCGCTGTCAAATAAAGTTTTACCGGTTAGCATATTTTGGTAAAAATATCCCATATTACAGCTTATGTATGGACAAATGTAGTTTTTGTGTCGAATTTGGTGGGTGGCGGCTTATAGTCAGGTGCACCTTTTAGTGCGAAAATTATGGTACTTACAATCCATTGCACCTTTTTGAAATTAACTGATTTTTTTAAGCACATCTTTTCTGATGCCACTAACAGAATTTGCAACCATGTGGTTAAGTTTGTGAAAAAATGTTCGTTATTTTGCATAACTAGGTTTTAACTGTCACAATATAATGTACAGCAGAAAGTTGTTTTGAAACATTATACTTGATGAATAGCATACAGTATGCCATGACATACAGTATAGTACTCTGTCCAAACAACAAGACATATAAAGTTTTACTTCATCCTGTCAGCCATGACCACCAACCCAAACACATCATTGAAGTCCAGCAGAACCTGGGCGTTTACTATGCTGCCTGACTTCTTTACGACACCTTCCGGTGCCCCCGCTGTACAGTTTCATGAAACTTGCCTACTTGTTTGACATTTTTTTCCCCTTATTTATCCCAACTTGTGTTTTCCTAACTCAACACTCATCAAGTCTTAGGTACCTCAAGCTCAGCTCTTTCTTGAGTGTTTGGCGGATGTAAATGCACACGCATGGAGTAATTTAGATTAAGGCTGCAGCTATCGAATATTTTAGTAGTCGATTAATCGATGGAGTAGTTAGTTCGAATAATCGAGTAATCCGATAAGCAACATGAAAAATTAAAATACTTCAGCTGAGCCTCAAACGGTATAATTTTTTTTTTTTTTTTTTTAAATGAGGATCTATGTACAACAATGGAACAATTGCTTATAAAAACTTATATAGAAAAAGTCCGCTAGCTTAAATGCTATAAAACACTAAAGTTTAGTTTTACAATGCTCTTAACAAAAATGGAAAAATATACCAATAAACTAAATTATGAATGCATTAAAAAACAGTAGCTCAAACAAAAACTTAGCTTGCGTTGGTCTTAACAGGGATCAGATGGATTCTGCCATGTGAAAAGAGACTGACCAGAGGGCAGTGTATCCACCCTAATCAATAAAACTAAATGCAGACACTTTCAAAATAAACCATTACAACGCTACTTTAAATGAATACTCGAAGCAACAAAATTTAATTCGAATATTTTTTTTCTAATCGAATACTCGAGTTCATCTATTAATCGTTGCAGCGCTAATTTAGATCAAAAGTGTCATCTCGTACATATTTCTCGCTTGGGTCCTGTTTGACTACCGGCTTGTGTTTATGGCTGTCTGGCATCTTATGTAACTGGCTAATGGCTTCCACAGAGCATACATATACTGTCCATCATTGCCTTTCTTTGGCAAATAGTTCAAAACTGTGAATCTGTATGTTTCAGAGCTGACCCTTGGCCTTAGAGCTTCACCATTCAAGATTTCCTCTTCCTCCAGTTTCCTATCTGGATCCTCCATTAAGGTAAAAATTCAAAATCATCATTAAGACTCTCAAGAGTTTATCAAAACATGTAAATCATGTTCTCTGACAGAGATGTTCATGTTCAAATGAAAGTGCGGTTTATCTCTATCCGAAATCCCCTGTGAAGGAAGCGAGTATGTCAGATCAGTGAAAACCGGACGGAGAAAGAGAAGCGGAGGGACGACCAGTGTTTATCAAATACGGAGAGGGTAGCCAGTCACATCTTTCCTTCTAGGGTATGTGAAGGAGAGCAAAGGAGGAGGAGGTGCTCAGGGTATTCTTCCTTTTCTCTCAGCAGGCAAATGCCCACTGAGATCTATGCGGAAAGTGTTGCTTAATTCACATCTGTCTATCATCCATCACCCTTAAAGACGAGTTGTTCCATCTAGCCTTTATTTGGCCGTGCTTAAGATGCGTCGGTTATGAGGAGTCTACTGAGATGACCGCTGATGGAGGAAAGTGACTGCTGCTCTCTCCGTTCAGTGAGGAGTTAAAAACCCGAATTGTTGCCTTCAATGTCCACTGCCCTCCATGAAAGGAAGTGTTCTGATGAACTGGGGGGAGGGGGACGAGAAGGTGAAAAGAGGTGGGGTCTCGTCTACTCTTGATGGTACTGGTGAGAGCAGACGTAATCTGGTTATGGGATCAGGGAGTTGGTTAATTGGGGCTAGGAGGAGCCTCAATGAGGCTATAGGCTTGATAAAAGGTGTTAGTATGAACGCATATTCATCACTTAGAGCCTCACTCAGTCAAAGGTATGAACTAACACTTTGTTAGTATTTTATCAGAAGACTGTAGCGATTTGTAGGAGATGAGACAGACAAACCCGAGCACAACAACCTAACTTGCAGGTAATTTCTTATTTATTTATTTTTAAGGAAATGCACAGTTTTAGGTAAGTGCTATTTTTTAACCAATCTGGAGATCACTATATCCAGCAACCCACGAATGTATGAAAGTTACCAGATCTTTTTGCCTAAATTTGTTCTTTTCAGTCAAGATTGTTTTTCATCATAGTTAGTTTTAATGGTTAACCAGGCATATTACCAGTGACTAGAAAACATTGCATATCAGGGATTAATGTGCACTTGCCCCATAAGGTGACCGCTAGTCGTGAGGTACCAGGACAGAGGTATTGTTTTTGTATGCATGGATGTCAATACATTGAATTTAGGATTATATGAACTAAGCTTTGGTAGATTCGTTTGTTAGCTGGTTTAGCGCAATAATAAATATGGATATTTATAATCATTTGAATGCTTATTTTAATAAGGAAAAAAGATCTTGTACATCCAGTACAAATAGTCGAATAAAGAGCTAATGAAAATTGACTTCTGCAGTTTCGCTTGATTTTGGATTTTACATTGGGTTTGTTATTTTTAAGAGCTTCTATTAAATCTTCTAAGATCATCCAAGTGTACCTAAATTACTATCCACTGCATGATTAAATAGAAAATATCTTTCTCTTAATTTTGGAATGTTAATTTTGTTACTTTTTAAGAGTTTACAGTGTATCTTGGCAAGTATTTGCAGATGTGTTCCCTTATTTTTATCGCGGACCATAACAACATAGGGTCTGAAACTGTGATCTGTTTGTGTGGTCTTGGCTTCTCCTCGGTGGTCCACTGTCAAAACCGCCCCTATTTCCTTCATTGTACTTTTATTGCTCTCGTATTGGCGACAGCTGTGTCCAGTGGCCGCGTTGCCTCATCGCTTTGTCTGACAGATGGACTTTTGCCTATCTCGGGAGCATCATTTTAAATTAATTATAACTCGAGGTGGGAATCTTGGGGCACCTCACAATACGATTATGATTCAGACACTACGATTCGATTATAAATTGATTATTGATGCACCCGCCCCCCAGCTATTAACCGCTTTTAATGTTTCGTACATTAGTTACTAGAGGTGTGCATTGGTACTGCCCTCACGATTCGATTCGATTACGATTCGGAGGGCCACGATTCGATTCGATTCAGAGGGTCACGATTCGGTTCGATTCGGCAATGCATTGCGATGCCTTAAAGCCTGGGATGCATTAAAATTCTAAAGCAAAGCATATTTTTCGTGAATCATGAGGCAACACAAGCGGTCAGACATTAAACAACTTTTTATTGGCTCTTGTGTCACTACTGGTTGAAGTAAAATGAAAATACTTTTAGATATATATTTACAAAAAAAAAAACATCACAGCATTTAATTGGTGCTTTGAATGAGACCAGGGCTTTCTCCTTTTTTTTTTTACACACAGTAGCAGCCTTTCACACAGTGCAACATCTGAACTCCTGTGCAAAATCAGTAATAACAGTCACTGTATTTTAGTCACAACAACCCATCGATAAAAATATTCAAGTAAATATTAAAGAAAGCGACAAAGAAAATATTGTAGTGCAGCACCATCTTTATCGCAATATCAATCCAGGGATCAGTTCAGTTGCAAACAAAACATCCAACTAAATTGCAATGTAGAACAAAAGTAAAATGTTGGCCTAGCCCACTATATATGTGCAATCAACTTAGAAATGCAATCAGTAACTACCACATAACAATAAAAAATAATGAATTAAAATGAAGTGCTGCAGCATTTTAGCAGCCATAACAATCTGTTTCAACATGAGGAAATATCATTTTTTTGCAATTGAGAGAGCAGAGAGATAGTAGAGGTTAGATGGGGCCTAAAAAAATCCAGCCCGACCCGACACGGCCCGCTGGTATTGAAGCCCGACCCGGCTTGGAGTGACGCGAAAAAAACAAACAAACGCAGCAGCAGCAATTTATTTTCATTTCTTCGAGATGGCAGAAAAAACGCATGTTTCTTAATGTTTAAATAGTCTACATATTTTTGTGATAATTTTAGAAGCATTTACACAACGAAATAACGCTGGGAAAGTTTAATATTAAAAAAACAACAACAACAACATGCGATTTTGCAGACATACAGAGGAGAAGATTCAAAAGGATCACATTTGTGTTGCCTTTGTGTGCATAAAAAAGTGTCTTTCGTAACGAATTTTCAGTTGGCAGAAAAAAAACGCAAGTTTTCTTAATGTTTAAATAGTCTACATATTTTTGTGATCATTATAAAATCATTTACACAACGAAATAACGCTGAGGAAGTTTTATATAAAAAAAAAACGAGTTTGCAGACACACAGAGGAGAGGATTCAAAAGGATCACATTTGTGTTGCCTTTGTGTGCATAAAAAAAGTGTCTTTCGTAACGAATTCTCAGTTGGCAGAAAAAAAAACGCAAGTTTTCTTAATGTTTAAATAGTCTGCATATTTTTGTGATCATTATAAAATCATTTACACAACGAAATAACGCTGGGAAAGTTTAATATTAAAAAAAAAAAAAAACGAGTTTGCAGACACACAGAGGAGAGGATTCAAAAGGATCGCATTTGTGTTGCCTTTGTGTGCATAAATAAGAGTGTCTTTCGTAACGAATTCTCAGTTGGCAGAAAAAAAAACCGCAAGTTTTCTTAATGTTTAAATAGTCTGCATATTTTTGTGATCATTATAAAATCATTTACACAACGAAATCACGCTGGGAAAGTTTAATACTAAAAAAAAAAAAAAAAAAAACGAGTTTGCAGACACACAGAAGAGAGGATTCAAAAGGATCACATTTGTGTTGCCTTTGTGTGCATAAATAAAAGTGTCTTTCGTAATGAATCGCAAGCGCCACAGCGGAGGAGAAGAAGAAAAAGCGGGCGGCGCCACTGCTTCATGTGAGTGCACAAGCAAATGCACAATACAGAGAGCCTGCTCTCGGTTTTATCCCATTTTTAAAAATTTTTTTATAATTTATTAGTCCGGCGCGGGGCGGCCCGACCCGACCCGACCCGAACGTGAATGCTTAACATTTTGGGCCCGAACTCGGGCACAAGATCTAACCTCTAAGAGATAGGACATAACATAACAATGGCTGAAGCTGAGAACGAGGGAGCAAGAAAGATTCTTGATGCACCTAAGACATTGAAAGCTGACATCTGGAGACATTTTGGCTTCTATGAGGTTGGTGGGAAACTTGACCAGAGTTATGCAGTGTGTAAAAAATGAAACATGACAATAATAATATAAATGGGGAAACCAAATCCATTGCATCACCGGAATTGCGCAGGGAAGATTTTTGAACGTACTTATATATTTTAAAATGCGCTGAATCGATTCGGCTTGTTGCCCGCATCGAATCGAATTGTCCATGCCCCGCATCGGGATGCATCGCCGCATCGATTATTGTTGGCACCACTATTAGTTACAAAAATTGTACAAAACTCGTCTCAGGTTTAAATAAACTACTATTTCAGTATCAAGTTAATAGTTCAAAACAGTAAATAAAATACTCGTCTCCTTTCTGTATCAGCAGCTTTAAACTACATTCAATTAATTTGTTGTGATTTGTTGTGATTCAACTGCTAAAATTGCTCCCGTTATGCCATAATTTCCCCCCTGTCTGCTTTCGAAATGTGAAAGTTTTAAAACGGTTTCATCATTTAAAGATAGATTCAAGTCGAGATTCTGCTGGTTTAGGAGAATTTTAGAGTTAAAAAAAAAAAAAAAGTAAATTAGGGTCGCTTGGAAGGTTCGCTACAACAGCCTTCCAGAGAAGTCTACTGCTTTAAGATGGTGGCTGTTTACTAATGCCGGCGAGTCTGTCATTTCGCATCTAGTTCTTTATACATGTGATATCTACCATAGCATTATGTGGGTGTAGTTTGTTGTGGCTGTAGGCCGCAGTCGGTATTATTATTTTATTATCTAGCAGCATGGTTTGAGCATGATTTTTACTCTTGGTCTGTTTCTCATTGGGTCCTGAAGACCGCGCTGAATAGCTTGGCATATTTCAATAATCAGAATTTGGATGTTTGTGAATCGTTTTCGAATCTTCCATAGCCAAATCGCGAATAATCTAAAAATCGGAAATTTCGCACACCTGTAATTATAACAGTATTTGGTATTTTGTGGTTTATGGTGATCAGCAAAGTATTTATATTTGCCTAAAAACATCAGATATAGTTGTGAAAATGTCGAGGTAAATTTAACAATGAAATGAATGAATGAAAACAATGTTTCATGTACCGGTAATGGTTTTTACAAGAAACAGCCTTCGATATGCAAAGATGTTTTGAATCGTAAATGTTGAACTAACATAACACTTTCTGTATTTATATTTGGATCATTTATAATATCCCTACTGAGACTGGATCAATTGGGAAGACAAAATGTCCACAAGACCAAACAGACAGTGGTTATTAATGCTGGATATTAATGCCTCAGCTGTTGCTGCCCTTATTACCAAACCTTGTTCTTGAACACTATTATAATAAAAGAGTGATGACAGCTAAATGTCATATTCTTTGTCATCGTCTCAGCGATAACTGTTAAGCCCCAGCTCATACTTGTAACTTGCCGCTTGTATTAACTCTGGACTCCAGTGGCCCACAGTCAATGATGGATTGTTGTAGATTTGCACAGTGGGATGATGACCCCATTGTTAAAATACCACTGAGGTCTGACACATGCTGCTTAACTAACACCTTCACATACTGTGCATTGCAAATGATATTCGTATCCCTTATAGTCCTTGATTCTACTTTTAAGGTTTAAGAGACATACAGTGTTTTGTTTTTTTATAGGCATGTGCCGGTATGATAACCTTAAGCCAAAATATTGGTATTACAGCTCTAAAATGTGCTACTTTGAGGTATCTGGGTTAAAAAAAAAAACAAAAAACAAAAAAAAAAAACCTTTTTCCATTGAACAGGATTTTAAATTTTCAAACCACAGTAGCAAATTGGAAAATAAGCATAAAAACTGAAATAATCTAAATAAAATTAAAATATATGGAGTCCTTTAGGTGAGCCTAAACCCACAACCACAGCTCAACATTATTACCATCAGAACAAAAATAATTGAATTGTTTTCCATGAAAAGCACGCGTGTATGACTCGTACCATGTTTACGTTATACCCACACTCTTTCTCAACATAGACATAGTTGCCAGAGGAAAAAAAAAACACGTTTTACCACGGCTAGACACACTAAACACGCTAGAGTTAACTCGCAGGTGGTGGGAAACGTTCATGACAGTGTTTACTAACCTTTAATTTTGTATAAATACGAAATCATATTGGAGGTATTACCTCCTCGACAGCCACCCTCCGCAAACATGTTTTACGTGTCTGTTGGCCCCTCCTCCTCTAAGCCGTGTCCATCTGTAACTTTTCTGTAGCCGAAGTATTCCCATACCAGCGTTTTCTTAGATGGGGGAAAAATTTCAGGAGTTTCACCCCCTCCAGCCATCGTGTAGCACAGCTGACTCACTGACACTGTGCAAGTACCGGCAGGGGAGGGTTGAGCCTTGCAGCTGCAAGCAAGGGATTTCCCGCTGCATTTTTGCAACATAAAAAATAGCTAATAGTGTATGTACGATATGCCGGAAATTTTTTGCAGTTTTGAAACGGTGATGTTTTCATACCGCGGTATACATTGAAACCGGTAATCTGCACATGTCTAGTTGCTGACCTGTATTTCTAAGCTTTGCGGGTGATACACTGCATTATACTTCAAAAGACAGCAGCAAAATTTTACTTTACACAGAATTTTTCTCTCGCGCTGTCTTTCATTTGCTCGAATGTAAGCATGTAGAAAAAAGGTCAAGTTTATTTAAATTTTTCTCTTGACGTGTCTGTCACTGTTTCAATGTTGTCACATCATTATGTTTGAGATGAAAGGCAGTGTAACATATTGATTCGTACAGCGGGGCAAATAAGTATTTAGTCAACCACTAATTGTGCAAGTTCTCCCACTTGAAGTATTAGAATGTGGAGAAAAAAAACCTGAAAATCACATTGTTTGATTTTTAAAGAATTTATTTGCAAATCATGGTGGAAAATAAGTATTTGGTCAATACCAAAGTTCATTTCAATACTTTGTTATGTACCCTTTGTTGGCAATAACAAAGCCCAAACGTTTTCTGTAACTCTTCTCACACACTGTTGCTGGTATTTTGGACCATTCCTCCATGCCGATGTCCTCTAGAGCAGTGATGCTTTGGGGCTGTCGTTGGGCAACACGGACTTTCAACTCCCTCCAGATTTTCTTTGGGGTTGAGATCTGGAGACTGGCTAGGCCACTCCAGGACCTTGAAATGCTTCTTACGATGCAACTCCTTTGTTGCCCTGGCTGTGTGTTTGGGATCACCGTCATGCTGAAAGACCCAGCCACGTCTCATCTTCAATGCCCTTGCTGATGGAAGATTTTCACTCAAAATCTCTCGATACATGGCCCCATTCATTCTTTCCTTTACACAGATCAGTCGTCCTGGTCCCTTTGCAGAAAAACAGCCCCAAAGCATGATGTTTCCACCCCCATACTTCACAATGGGTATGGTGTTCTTCGGATGCAATTGAGTATTCTTTCTCCTCCAAACACGAGAACCCGTGTTTCTACCAAAAAGTTCTATTTTGGTTTCATCTGAACATAACACATTCTCCCAGTCCTCTTCTGGATCATCCAAATGCTCTCTAGCGAACCGCAGACGGGCCAGGACGTGTAATTTCTTCAGCGGGGGCACACGTCTGGCAGTACAGGATTTGAATCCCTGGCGGCGCATTTTGTTACTGCCCTTGTTACTGCGGTCCCAGTTCTCTGTAGGTCATTCACTTGGTCCCCCCGTGCGGTTCTGGGCTTTTTGCTCACCATTCATTTTGACACCACGGGGTGAGATCTTGCATGGAGCCCAAAGATCGAGGGAGATTATCAGTGGGCTTGTATGTCTTCCATTTTCTAATCATTGCTCCCACAGTTGATTTCTTTACAACAAGCCTTTTACCTATTGCAGATTCAGTCTTCCCAGCCTGGCGCAGGTCTACAATTTTGTCTCTGGTGTCCTTCGACAGCTCTTTGGTCTTGGCCAAAGTGGAGTTTGGAGTGTGACTGACAGAGGTTGTGAACAGGTGTCTTTTACACCGATAATGAGTTAAAACAGGTGCCATTAATACAGGTAACGAGTGGAGCCTTGTTAGACCTCGTTAGTTACCAAGTTAGACCTCTTTGACAGCCAGAAATCTTGCTTGTTTGTAGGTGACCAAATACCTATTTTCCACTCTAATTTGGAAATAAATTCTTTAAAAATCAAAAAATGTGATTTTCTGTTTTTTTTTTTCCACATTCTGTCTCTCATGGTTGAGGTTTACCCATGTTGACAATTACAGGTCTCTCTAATCTTTTCAAGTAGGAGAACTTGCTCAATTGGTGGTTGACTAAATGCTTATTTGCCCAACTGTAAATCTGCAAATTGATTTTTAAATTGTTGAATTGTTACATGCTTTTGTACCACGATTATAAAAAAGAATTTTAATGGGTAAACAATTTACTCACAATCATGCAATCAATCATTTTTTTATTGGGGGGGGGGGGGGTGAAGTTTAAGAGGACAGGGGGAATTAGTTTTTTTGTTTGTTTGTTGGTTTAAATTGATGACACGATTGTGCCCTCTCAGGCTTACACCATTGCTTCACAGCTGACTGCCTCAATGGAATAATGCCTGAGCCAAAGATAAATAGGCATGTGTGGGGCACCTGGAAAAAGGGGTTGGGCGTCCTGTTGCCCTGGCTGTGGGATTCCTTACATGCTCATTGGTTGGCACAGTATGTGTCATTGAAGAGGGGTGGTTTGTGGGTTGTATAAAGAACATGTGTTATATGACAGGTCCTGGAAAAAGGACTGAAAGAAAGAACATAGGCTGGCATTATTTTTTTCATAATCTTAATGACATTTTATTTTAAGCGTTTTTGTAAGAACAAAGACCCAATCTTGGAAATTCTCTAAGAGCCAAAGGATCTGGTATCGGTACAACCTAGCAGTCAGTTGCAACCATTGCTGCAATGCCTGGTGTCAACTTGGACTTCCTACCAGCTTCTGATGGTCCAGAGGCACTAGGTAGTCCAGATAGTGCTTGTTCTGCATCTGGCTTAGAGGAGGCCATCGGCAATCTCCTTTCACAGCAAGAGTATGAAGAAGAGCAGTTTGTTGAGAGGAATTTAGAAAGGGCACTGAGAAGTGTGGTGGAGGAGATCCATGCTGACCTCAAGGAATTTAGAAAACAAGTGGATACACAGCTTGAGCAAGCGGAGGTTCAAGTGATGCCTCTGGCCCAAGCGCTGGCTAGTTTGCAAGAGGAGAACTTGAGGCTGAGGATTCAACAGGAGAGGATGGTGAGGCAGGTGGAGGCTCTTTGCCAGGCAATGGGGCTTCCTGAGCTTTTATCAGAAATCATCTCAGAGCCTACCTCCAGCTCGCCATCGAGTGATTCACAATCGCTGAATGAAATGCTTAAAACAGCCCGTGAGGAAAACTCAAATAGTTCATCAGTGGATGCACCCCTTGTTGAGACCCTGGAAAGCAAAAATGTTGCCGATGACCCGGAGTCCACTTCAAAACAGGCGGACGCAAAACCAACATTGGAACCTGAGCTAGCACCAATCTCTCACCCTCCAGCCTTTGCGTCCTGCCGCTCTCTCTCTGCTCCCGCCCTGATCGGAAACATTTCATGGAACAGCAATTTGGTACTCATTATAGACCTCTGTGTTTAGTAGAAATCTATTTTGTTCTGGTGTTGGTGGTATTTGTAACTCATAGCTGTGTGTTTTATCTAAAGTTATAAATTGTTTTATTTTTTAACCCTGCACTGTAGTCCAGATCAATCCAAACTATTGAAATCTCAAGCTTTTCAGTAAAAGAACATCACCTTCGGAAATTCATGAGTATTGAATTAATCTTGGCTGTTTTTGTTAGGGCCATGGGGGACAGTGCAATCTCTCTCAAGGGCCCATACATTTTTTTGTGGATCTGATAGGTGCTGTCTGATTCCTGCTAGTTAAAAAGGGATGGACTCAAATAGGACTGATCAAGGCTATTGTCTATTAAGAGGTGTTTTGTTAAAGATTCACAGTCACTGAATATATTTTGGTCAACACTTAAGGCATTTCCTTCCCGAGCAACTAGTAGTTAGTGGTGGTTTCAATATCTTAAATACTTCCCGAATTTTTCAACTTCAAAATATAGAGTACGAGTAATTTAAATGTACATTTACTTTGGTTATTAGGTGTGTTTAGTTTGTTTACTAGCAAAGCATGCATGTTATATGTAATCTGTCATATTACAGTATTTTTTTTTTTCTTCTTTCTGAAACCTACTTTTGATCTCCAGCTTTACCCAGCAACTAAGTGTGCTTCAAAATGTTAATTTTTATATGCAGTGGTACCTCTACATATGGAGTTAATTTGTTCCAGGACCTTGTTTGTAAGTCGAAATGGTCGTATGTCGAGCAGGATTTTCCCATAAGAGTACATTATAATTCCATTAATTCATTCCACAGCCCAAAAACCTACACTAAATCCTTAATGAATACCGTATTGGCCCGAATATAAGACGGTGTTTTTTGCATTGAAATAAAACTGAAAAAGTGGGAGTCGTCTTATATTCGGGGTCTAGACATTATACCCATTCACGACGCAGGAAGGTGCCAGATATTATTGAAGTGAATGCTGAACTTGTGGAGTAATGTTCTGTCATGACAGATCTCAGCTACTCTCAAGTTTAACCAGCTTGCATTATTTTATTGCAATGTTTTTTTCTTATTCAGATTTGTTTTAAGACTACAGTTACAGTTAGACCTCACTTTGATGGTTAATGCAGTTATTGCAGTTTTGTTGTTTTATTACAATAGATTGGATTATTTACATTTCAAAAACCAGAAGCCATTCATTTACTAATGTGATTGCACTTTACATATTTAAATGTTCAGATATTAAGATTTGAATAAGGCAAAATAACATGCTTTTTCTCTCAAATATATTGTTATAACCATTTGTTTCAGATGTACTGTAATTATTTTCTGTATAAAAATTAATTTGGTGTTCAAAAAATCTTTTTTTTTTTTTCTTTCAAACTTGAGTCTTGAAAAAGAGGGGCTTGTCTTATTATCAGGGCCGTCTTATATTCGGGCCAATACGGTACTGCTGGTACTATTGCAAATAGCAATTACACAGAGCAAAACAAATAAATTATGAATAAAAATCATAATAACCGTCGAGATTGTAGACATTCTACGGCGGTATTGCCGAGCCAGTTTACCGGCGCGCACATCACGCTTATATTTTTCTATTATTTCAATCTTCATTTCAGTGGTAAGCCTCACCCTTTTCCCTAGGTGGAAAAGCGCTATATAAGTATAACACCATTTACCATTTTTTCCACCACCTGCTTTAACATTTTTGGATTGGATGTTGATTTCTCTCACAAGTACATCTGCCATGTGTCTGTCTTGTGGGAAAACAATCAAATTGCGACGCTGTCATGAATCGTCGTATTTCGAGCATGTTGTCAGATGTAGAAAGAAATGGCGAGTCAAATTTTATGTCGGGTGTCAAAAAGATAGTGTGTCGAGGTACCACTGTATGCTTTATGACAGCAGTGCTCAAAACTGAACTTAGCTTTTTTATTTTTTTCGTTGCTATTGGCGCTGAGCCCATGATTTAATCTGCCACATTATTCAGAATGTCAGATTTGTGCACAATGTTCTTCCTCTTTATTTGGTCAGCAAAATGTTCTTTTGTCCTCGTGGTTTTTACTATAGTTGGTAGCCTAAAACTCTCAACTTAGTGCAAATTTTAGAAAGGCTTTAAATCTTCCATAGAGTTAGTGTACATTCTCCTATCCACAATGCTGAATGGTGTCACATAAACAGTGAGTTCCTGGCAGCTATGTCACATTTACAAACCCACTGCCAGTCAAACTTAATGACCAAGTTACTCACGGGCTTTCTGTCTCTCTCTCTCTCTCTCTCTGCTATGCCTGTACGAAGCGAGAGGGTGGAAGAAATAATGAGCTATTTGGAGTGGGCAGTCTTTGAGAAGAGAAGATTATCAGAAGGAGGGAAAGATGCGGCCTTTGATTCAAGCCTATTATGGTGTTCACCTAAATCCCTTTGTGCCTATTATTTCGTAAATGTCAACAAACTCTGGTTGTGTTTCCTTAACATCACCCTGGTGACATAATGATAAAAACTGTGTTTACTTAATGCTAGAAAACTCATAGTATCCAACTATGGTCAAATTTTAGAAATCTCACAATAGATAATTCAGCATCCCTTATTGTGGCTGTTTGTCTTGTTCAGATGGAGACGGAGCCTATCACCACCTCAGAGCCGATGTTTTCATCCGGGCCCTCAGTTCAAGTACACATCCCCACCGTCCCAAATGGTTCTACAATCCAGGCCAGTGCTGAGGACTGTCCTGCAAAACTGACTGGTGACCAGTTGGCTGCCATTGAGGATGAAGAGCTCCTTGATAAAATGGTACTTCACACCCGAGTTGCAATTCCGAATGGTTTATAAGCCTACTTAATGACAAATACAACAACTACACACAGGGTTGGTGTATGTGCAGTAAATCCCGTCAACTGGGTTATATTTGGAAAATTCACAGCTTGTTGCTGTCTGTTGGCACTTTGTCATCAGTGCAGCATGCGTAAACAGTTGTGACCCCCTTTGTGTAAGGACTAACCTCTCATTGTAATTATTTGTATCTCATCCAACAGCTTGATGAGTCGAAAGATTTTGAGGAGAGGAAAATGATCCGTGCAGCCATGAGGGACCTTCGTAAGAAAAAGAGAGGTAATGAAAGGATAGGTCCTCTATTAACGTAATTTTCAGACTATAAGGCGCACCTGACTATAAGCCGCCACCCAACAAATTTGACACAAAAACGGCATTGGTTCGTACATAAGCCGCACTGGACTATAAGCTGCAGCTGTCCTCACTGTATTATAGGATATTTACATCAAAAGATATTAACTGGTAACACTTTATTTGACAGCATCATCATACGACTGTCATAAGACCAAATGAACCACCATGAAGCTTTGAACCAATTGGCTGCAAAGCCTCATTGCTTCAAAAAGCTTCATTTGGCCATCAGTGCTCCCTTGGGGGAGACAGTCAACCTCTGCTGTCAACACTGTTGTCATCCACCATGCCTAGCAAGCATTGCATCGCTACGGATGTAAATAATAATCAAAATTTATGTTCTGTTCTAAATATTTCTTCAGTTGCTGTTCCAGTTGTTTCATTAATTGTTAGTTATGGTATTTAGTAACACTTTATTTGACAGTGGCGCCATAAGACTCATAAGACAATCATAATTATGACATCACACTGTCATCAGGGTATCCGTGGGGTCTTTAAAAAGTCAAAAGAAGAAGAAGGGGGGAAAAAAAAAAAAAGAGTCTTAAATCCAATAATTTGAATTTCAGGCCTTAAAATGTCTAAAATGCTCCGAAAATCTCAGAAAAGGTCTTAAATACAATTTTGAAAGGTCTTAAAACTCAATTGACATTACTTTACTACTACTGCTACTACTACTGGTCGTGCGTCGTGCTCATTTGTATCACAGTGTGAAAGAGCTGGGAATAAATTCATTTACTGGTAGTCCCTGGATTGTGACGTACTCGATTTACGCGATTTTGACTTTACGATGCCGGAGTCTCATCCACCATTTTGTCTCCAATCGGTTTTTGGTGGCGTGTTCTGTCCTCACCAAACACAGACGGCAAACAAGGCAACTGTGGTTTTTGAAGGTTTTTACATCCTTCTCTTTGGACAATTTGTAAAGCTGTAACACACATATGTACACTTATGTTAACAATGACACACATTTTAACAATAAAACACTTGACATAAAACAATTGGAGTTCAAACGTCCATCTAGTCTGATCAATATGTAAATTAGCCTAATTTGCCTTACAAAAGTTTGCTAGTTTAATTGCAACGAATGCTAATATATTTACAATTCTCATAGCAAATCGTTCACACATAACTCCACAAACTGTAGCTCTAAACTTAATTACAAAGGCTTACAAAATCATACAGTATATTAGCTGAAACAACTTACAGCCTTATGCGGGTAAAACTGAAGCTCACCTGTCCTTTATCCATGTCAGATGACTCTGCTCCTCAGTCATACAAGGCGACAATTCTGCCAGACCCATTGCTGCCACCAGAGGGCAGTGTATCCTCCATCATTAAACAAAAAACAATACCTTTGGACAGTTATTTTGGAAATTCGGGTTACTTAGCCAGCATAGGGACGGACCTCATTCATAACCCAAGACTCCTTGAACATTGCAAGGGATTCTGGGCTTCCAATTTTCCTTCAACTTTATTGTATGTTTTTTGATGCTATCTATGTGAAATGTGTCTTAAATTTTGTTCATTATAGTCATAAAAAAGTATCTTAAAATATTTAATGCGGCTTGCTGAACCCTGCAGAGACTCTGTCATGAGAATTAATGAATGTTTTTAACAAATTTGTCTTCTGGCAAATTACTGTATCTCACTTTTGAATGGTTGTAAAAGATCAGAGCTGGACGTAAATAGAGTCAGTGACATAAAGTAATTTGCCGGATGACACTTAATGACATCTGTAATAAGCATACAGTAATGCCCATTATTGTGTCATGTCATTATTATGACTGTTTTATGACACAGTTGTCAAATAAAGTGGTACTTATTACCCAAATAAATCCAGAAATAAGATGCACTGGACTATAAACCACAGGATTCAAAATGAAGGGAAAAAGTAGTGTCTTACGGTCTGAAAATTACAGTACATCTAATCTATTACCATGTCTTAAAATCAACAAGGTAAATATGTTTACATTATAAACAAGCTCAGTGGTCATTTCGCAAATTTTTTTATCCACTCTGCCATCAGAGGCCATGTTGGGATGTACTCAAGAAGAAATAGGTAGGACTGGGTGCTTTGCAGTGAAGTTTAACACCTATTATGCTTGCATTTTTCATTTTGTCTGGGTGTGTGTGTTTGCACTATATTATCATTGTCCAAGACGTGCAATGCCGTAAGTCACACATCAGTTTGTTGAGCAATGCAGGTTAGGTTGACGCATGATTTTTTGTTTGAGAGTAGTGTTTGCCAACCACCATAAAAGGCTTTCTCCAAATTCACATGTTCATTCATGCAGATATTTGTGGAAGGGTAGTTTTTTTTTTTTCTGTTGGTATCATCTCCTTCCACTCTTTTTGTTGGCTTATTTGATCTTTGACTCTATCATCTCACCTATAGACCAGAGAGAAAAAGAACGCGAGACTCGTCTACAAGAGCTCCGGCAGCAAAGAGACGAGCGTTCTAACAAAAGTCGTGCCGGTGTTGGAGCAGGAGAAGTGGTGATGAGGAAGGTGGAGAAGTCTGCAGATGGGTCCACCCTTAGCCAAGTCACCAAGACAGACCGTTTTGCCCAGTCTGGTATGTTTTCCATGTACATTTCATTTCCTCCATATAACTATGCTGTTTATTCAAACCTGTTGAAAAAGAGCTAGAGTTCTCAACTGTCTGAAATCGTTTTTCGTGCTTAGATGATGGGAGCAGATCATCTCGCAGCACTGTTGTTGAGGCCAGCTATGTGCAGAAAACGGACAGTGAGTTACCCCTTATTTTCTCTTACGACTCTTACGACTTAGTAACATGCTTCTTCTTATGTTTTAGGAGGAACAGTCCAGTCTAAATCCTATAGCTATACATCTTCATCGTCCTCAAATACAAGCAAAAAAGTAGGCAGGTGTGTAGATTTTTTTTCAGTTGTTTCAGTGAACTTATAGTTGATGGTCATCACAAAAAACAATTTATTTTGGGGTTCTTGAGACTGGAACATGGCCCCCAATTTTTTTTTTTTTTCCAATTTTGATGAGGTTGTGATAATTGTTTTTCTAAGAGTCACCATCATTCAAAAAGAGTTACTGGTACTTTTTGAATTGATCTCATGCATTCAAACCTCATTGTTTTACATGAACAACACAATCATTACTATCCACAACCACAACGGTGATATCATGAATTTTTATTTGCTGAATTGAATAGCTTTATGCTGTGAGTGTATAGTTAAATAGAATGCCATAAATTCTGATTTAAATACGAAATAGAAGCCTTTATACTGGTAGTCCCCGGGTTACGAACGAGTTCCGTTCCAGTGCAGGCGACGTAACCCGAATTTCTGCGTATGTCTGAATTAACCCTTTAAGTACTCCTAAATCCCCCCCAAATCTCAAAATAACTATCCAAAAACATGTATAATTCGTTATCGTACTGTCCTTGCCAAGACATTGGAGCGAAGTCCTAGCTAGACGAGCGAGATCAGCTCTCAAATGATGACTTCAGATGTCCGTGTGGTTTCCCGAACTATTCAGCTGCTTTTGACACCAACACTTGTAGAATGAAATAAAAAAAATAAAAAATAAAAAAAAAAAGAAATTAAGGCAGCTTCATCTTTAATAACAGCAGTTGAAATTTGCGTTTATAACTAGCTGCTGATACAGCAAGAACAATCCTCACAAACAATTAGCATCTATCAGCGTCCGCACAACATAAAAAACAATCCCATAAACTCGCCCCAAGTAAAGTGCACTATAAACAGTACAAATGGTGTATTATACAGGTGTTTCCTCTGTGGATGCTTCACAAGCAATAAATGTGAGCGCAGGCTTCCAGCTGTAATCTTTGCCCTCTCTCACTCGGCTGCGCGACTCGCTCATGTGTGCACGCGTGCACTCTTCTTCGTGTCCACAAATACTTCGTGTGTGTATGTGCGCTCTTACTCGCAGGCAGAAGTACTACCTGCCCGACGTTTCCTGCGCCGAAATAAGAGCACACATCACAAAACAAAAGTCAACATTATTTAAAAAAAAAAAAAAAAAGACTGGAGACAAAACGGCGGACGAGACTCCGATGTCGTAAAGTCGAAACCACGCAAGTCGGGTACGTCGTAACCCGGGGACTACCTGTATTGGTAAAATTGTTTGCTCAAAAATTCTTTGATGAAATCTGCCACATTAATAACTTTCCAAGTGTAAAAGAAACTTTCCTGTAATTTCAGCCCTAGGTCCTTTCAACAATTTATTTAGGACTTTGTAGTGTATACTAGGGGTGTGACAAAATATTGAAATGGTGATATATCGTTATACTTTGTATCCCAAAAGGTTATCGATAGAGATATCATTTTAAAAAGGTGTCAATGTTTAAAAAAAAGTTGTCGATTAAAAAAAAAAAAAAAAAAAAGGAAATGGTAAATGATGTTATACTTATACAGCGCTTTTCCACCTTTCAAGGCGCTCAACCAACAAGTTGCTATCAAAATCTTCTACCATAATAGTGTCTTAGTTAACTCTAAGGCTGCCATTGACTGTGCTCGACGCCCAATCCATTTAGACCACGAACGTTCAAAACATGAGCATTCGCAGTCATTCTGTCCAATTTTCGGGGCATTTACAGGTCATTTCTTGTTGAGTTTGAGTCACTGCCTATTCATTTGGGTGATTCCTAGGTCACTTCCTGTTTTGTAACGCAAAATAAAAAGGAAGTGACCCATAAAATACCCCAAAATCAACAGGAAGTAACTGAAAATCAACAGGTAAATGACCTTAAATGGCCCAAAATTACCTTATTGCCCGGCATTGGCTGCCACTGACCGCCATAGACGTTCAATCCGTTTGAAGTGGGAGGGATGGCAGCGAATGAACGAATGTTCATTCGCTGCCACCCTCCCAGTTCAAATGGATTGGACGTCTACTAGTGATCAGCCCATTCCAATTCACAGCAGAAGCTTGTTTTTCTGTTTATTACTTGTTTGTAGAATATCCTAGAATGATATCCTGACCAATATATCGACAATCGTTGTTTCGCCATATCGTCAGATCGTTATCGTGAGCTTTGTATCGCAAATCGTATGGTATCGTGAGGTACCAAGAGTTTCCCACTCCTAGTGTACACAAACTGTATACCATACCGAGCAATACTTACTTGGACACACTGTACATTGTTGTGAATCACTGTGCTTATTCCCACTGTCACTGTCAAATATTTCAGAAAGATCAAAATAGCTGTGAAATAATCAATTATGAAAAGTTGTCTGAAATCCTGATTATTTCCTAATGAAGTTACACGTTTGTTTCAGTGTGTTTGATCGCGAGGACGAGTCATCGTCTCGCAGCGGCGGGTTAGCCGCGGTGGAGCGAAGGCAGGCCGAGAGGCGCAAGGAGCTGATGAGGGCACAGACTTTGCCCAAGACTTCAGCCATGCAGGCCCGCAAAGCCATGATAGAGAAGCTGGAGAAGGAGGGAGGCGGGTGAGGATAAACACGGAGATTGACTGACCAAAGAAAGAAAAGATTATTGACATAAACTCTTGTCTTTAAGCCCGGGACAGGGAGTTTCCAAAATAAACAAAGTGCAACGTTCCACCAGCTTTGGCGTACCTAACGCTAACTCCATCAAGCAGATGCTGCTCGACTGGTGCCGTGCCAAGACCCGCTCATATGAGGTGCACTACCTAGCCTTAGCTCACCACTCTCCTTTTATGCCACCCATTAAAAGTCAAGCTGAACCTGCTAATGCGCCCTTGGCCAGGATAATATCTAACTATCTAGAGAATGTTTCCATCACTTAACTGGCTCTGTCTTCTGTCTCCAATCAGCATGTGGATATACAAAACTTTTCATCCAGCTGGAGTGACGGCATGGCATTCTGTGCACTGGTGCACAATTTCTTTCCCGAGGCCTTCGACTACAGCGCCCTGAGTCCCAGCAACCGCAGGCAAAACTTTGAGGTGGCCTTCAGTAATGCAGAGTGAGTCCTAACATGGTTGACTCAATAGGTGATGAATGACTGGATAGTAAATGAGATGCTTTTCTGCTTTTAAAAAAATACACATATATGTACTAGTATTTTTTTTAAACGTTATGTAGCCACCAAACCGAGGGCAAGAACATTCAACAGCATACCTGCGTTCTCAGTTTACAATAGTTCTAACGTGACTTTTCAAGGCTAAAAACTGCATTCGCTATAAGAATACATCATCACAAAGCACAAAAAAGACAGTTACAGTATTATTTCCGTCATACTTTTTGGTTTCCGTAGTGGCAGGGGAAAAAAATCATTCATTGTTACAGTACTTATTTTGTTTATTATGGCTTAAAAGGGATTTTACATAAAAACAGAGGTGGATACATACTCAAGTAAGAGTAGCGTTACTTCAAAACCCTATTACAAAAGTAAAAGTAAAAGTCATCCAAAAACCGTGCTCAAGTACAAGTAAAAAAAAAAAAAAATCCAGTGAAAAGAACTCAAGTAACGAGTAACATTGTGAGAAACTGCTTATTTTTGTTATTTATTTATTAATTTTTTAAAATGGTATTTTTTTATCTCAGCAACCTATCTATATGAACTTTTGTTATAATGATATTGTGCAATAACCCATTACATAACCGCATTAAGCCAAAGAAATACAAAAAAATCAGTCATTGAATTTCTGCGAGAGAGAGAAAAAAAACATTATTTGTCCAAAGAGCATGACTGCCCTCTAGTGGAGTAAATAGGTCCTAGTTTGAATGGTGAATAGTTCCTTCATAATCACCATTATGAAATTAAAACGACCTGTTTTCAGTGATCTATCGGTGCCAAATAAAAGCTGGGAAAGAGGTTTAAATCCGCGCTTTCGAGTCATGTTGAGGGCAGCGCTCCATGTCAAATACTTCATTTTTTACAGTGATTTAAAGACTCCACGTCATTGAACAGGCCGGCGTGATCAAAGATTTGCAAGCTTGCGTCAGATTGGTGTAATGGACTCAGGGCTGTCAACAGACTTGCTGGGGCCCGGGGACAAGAGACCATTTTAGGGCCGCCCCATCCAAACCCCACGCCACCCCTGCCACCGGCTTGTCACAACAACATACGCAGTACTTTTAATGCTTTGCAAGCAATGACGGTGTAAATTTTCAAATTATTTAATGTGAATTGGACACTTAAATTTAACAGACCGTAATGTCATGTGACACAATATAAATAATTTCCATCTATTGTCCCATGTAGGCTACAATACAATACAACTGAGAGTGCTATGCCTGCCTGCTAAGCAGCAAAACAGTATAACTAAACATCATGTGCCTGACCCCTCCACATCCCTAGGGTTATCAAGCCCTCAAACAGTGATCCGCCTAGATTTTTTGACAGCAAATTCATTTATAACATGAGTGAAATCCAGCTTTTGAGCAAGCTCACGCTCAATGGAGAGCATGGCTAGGTTGTTAAGCCTGCCCTGTGGTATGGTGGAGCGTATTAGCGTTTGCTATAATACACAGTGTGTGGTAAACCCAAGAAAAATCCAGCCGCCGGACCAGAGTCTGTTCAGCCTCGCGCACCTGCTACCCACAGCGTGCAAAAAGGGAAAAAATATATATTTGAAATATCTAATATATTAAAGTTTTTTCAATATATATATCGAGTAGTGTATGTGTGTAATATATGTATTAGGGGTGTCAAATGATTAAAATTTTTAATCGAGTTAATCACAGCTTAAAAATTAATTAATCGCAATTCAAACCATCTATAAAATATGCCATATTTTTCTGTAAATTATTGTTGGAATGGAAAGATAAGACACAAGACACGGATATACAGTATACATTCAACATACTGTACATAAGTACTGTATTTGTTCATTATAACAATAAATCAACAAGATGGCATTAACATTCTGTTAAAGCGATCCATGGATAGAAAGACTTGTAGTTCTTGAAAGATAAATGTTAGTACAAGTTATAGAAATTTTATATTAAAACCCCTCTTAATGTTTTCGTTTTAATAAAATTTGTAAAACTGTCAATCAAAAAATAAACTAGTAGCTCGCCATTGTTGATGTCAATAATTACACAATGTTCAAACCCATAAAATCAGTCGCACCCAAGCGCCAGCAGAGGGCAACAAAACACAAGTAACAAGTGGACATGACTGTGCTGTCATTTTAACCTGTTTGAGCGGGGCATGTGCGTTAATTGCGTCAAATATTTTAACGTGATTAATTTAAAAAATTAATTACCGCCCGTTAACGCGATAATTTTGACAGCCCTAATATGTATATATATATATACATATATATATATATATATATCGAGTAAGACAGAATATTTAATTAGACATTGATTTAAATAAAAAAGAAATATGTGAATGTAAAGAAAAATACATTAAGGATCATTCAGGGGCCTCTATGGTCCTGAGGCCCGGGACAACATACCTGGTTGCCCCCAACTGTCGACGGGCTTGAATGGAGTCATGTGATTATTGTTGCGACGTCTCATTGGTGAAATTTGGTAGAGCAACTCTTGGCATCGCTGGCAAAAAAAAATTAATATGTAGAATGACGAGGAAAAATGTAAGACTCTTGTGTAGCCCAAAGTAGCGGATTAGAAGCGGTTTTATTTTCTTCACAAATCTGCTCAAGTAAAAGTAAAAAGTATGACTTAGTAAAACTACTCTTAGAAGTACATTTTTCTCAAAAAGTTACTCAAGTAAATGTAACAGAGTACATGCGTTACTACCCACATCTGCATAAAATTTTTTCTACTTCATTAGCATAGTATCCTGATAGAGCACGGCACATTCTGACTTAGAAATTGAGGCTGCGGCAATTGAACTAATGGTGCATAATAAACAGATGGCCTCAAAGAGTGAAGCAAAATAGACAATAGCCATTGTGAAAATGGTTACATTTGAAATACTAAAAAAGACAATAACTGTATTAGTGCTGCAACGATTAATCGATTAACTCGAGTATTCGATTAGAAAAAAAAGATTCGAATTAAATTTTGCTGCTTCGAGTATTTAATAAAGTGGCGGTGTAATGGTTTGTTTTTGAAAGTGTTTGCATTTAGTTTTATTAATTTGGGTGGATACACTGCCCTCTAGTCTGCCTCATTTTACATGGCCAAATCCAGCTGCTCCCTGTTAAGACCAACATAAGCTAGGTTTTTGTTTGAGCTAATGTTTTTTAATGCATTCGATATTTAGTTTAAAGGTATATTTAGCCAATTTTTGTGGTAATATGTGTCTGAACCATTTGTTAAGAGCATTGTTTAAAATAAAAGTGTTTTCTAGCATTTAAGCTAGTGGAAGTTTGCTTTGTAAGTTAGCCAATTGTTCTTTTGTTGTACATAAGTAGATCCTTATTTATTTCTTTTTTGATACTTTTTAAGGCTCAGGTATTTTAATTTTTTCATGTTTATCCGATTAGTCGACCTAACTAGTTCATTGATCAATCCTCTACTAAAATAATCGATAGCTGCAGCCCTAGTGTGTTATCAAGCGTAATGAAATTTTTAGGTAAGAAATTATTTTTTTTATATGATTTTATAAGGTTTAAGATTTTAAGAAGTTTTTGAGTAAAAACAGTAAAAAAGTTTTTTTGTTTTTTTCTAGTCACTTCTGAGATGCAATTCTTGGTTGTTTTCAACAATGTACATCGAAAATAAAGACATTGATCGACTGAAAATGGTTCAGTATTAGATGAAATGTCTTGTTTCCTTATGTATATTTATAATTGCTCCTTACCTAAAAAAAAAAAAAGTTTTATCCGATTACTCGATAGAATTTTCAGTCGAATACTCGATTACTAAAATATTCGATAGCTGCAGCCTTAAACTCTATACTAATATCAGGCAAATTTACTTCCTTTAACTACTTCTAAAATTATACCTCTAAACCTCCTTTCCTCATCTGTCTCACACAAGTCCCCACCGTGCCTCCCGCCATCTCATCACCTTGCTATACCACAGACTTGAAGGCAACTCAAAGAATTACCAGGTCAAAAAAATCCCCAAAACATCCGATCTTCGCCTTGCGATATCGTCTCCCTTCTGTTTTCTTTTTTCCACACGCTCATTTTGATTCCCCCTGTCATTATATCATACCATACCTGTGATGTCACCCAAGTGCACCACGTCCACATGATTTATGGACTTTTACTCAACCACAGTCACCATTTGTGTGCTTGTGTGTGGATGTGCACTCTTCACATGTACTGGCCCCACTTGCATTTTGTTGTCACATGGTCACGCGCACATACGATGCGCACACACACATTCACAACTGTGCTTTTAGTCACCTTTAGAATTGTTGTTGAATTGTTTTACCATGAACCAAAAATACCAAACAAAATGGCTAAATTAGCATCACTTAATGCTCATTTGACATTTTGTTGTATCTTCTGTATATGTTGTTGTACTGTATGCCACATTATGTATTGTGAGATTGAAGAAGCATGTGAACACAAAGCTAGTTGTATGATCACTGAGAATGTAATGTTGTTTTGTCTCTGTCCACTGAATATGTATCATGGCTGCTCACTGCATTATCTGTATTATCTCCTTAATGTCTTTCCCACCTGTTGTTGTCCTCCTGTGTGTTTCTATTCCCTCCTTCATCCTTGTATCGTTTGCCTCCTCCTTTCTGTCTGTGTCCATCTTCCCGTTCTTTGCCGGGCGCAGGAAACTATTGGACTGTCCGCAGCTGCTGGACGTGGATGACATGGTGAAGATGCGCGAGCCCGATTGGAAGTGTGTGTACACGTACCTGCAAGAGTTCTACAGGGGTCTGGTGACCAAAGGCCTGGTTAAAACCAAAAACTCCTCCTAAAGTTGCACCCTGAGCCTAAAAGCGAATGCATGGTGAGAGAGGGAAAAGGAGCCTCACTGTGCTTCTCATAAAATGTGTGTATGCGTTTTGCTGAGCCCCTGAATTTCCGGTCTGTGTTGAATGTAAGCAATATCCAAGGAAGACATTTTGTCAATGTTTGAGATAAGAGCCAAACATGGTATGCTCATGTCATTTTGTGGCTAGGTTGACCTGTTCTTAGACACTCTTAAAGGAACAAATATTTTCGCAGTGTTTCAAACAGACAGATCAGGAAACAAAACGGGGGTAGAAAAAAAATCATTGGAAAGCTTGTGGCTTTCTTTTAATTAAGTGATGGTTTACACATGTTAATGCATTAGGCTTTCAAACCCTTTTAAAGATTCTTTTAAAGCAATGGCTAATGCTTGTGGTGCATGCCTAAAATGGATCGACTCATTTTACTATGTTGATGTTTACAGTATGTTCTCATGTAGGAGGGCAGACTCTCATTGCCATTTTTGATAGACTGCATTATGTACCGATACTGGCACCATGTGGCCAATGTGTGTAGCGCTCTACATTTGACTAACATACTAGTCCGTCTAAAAAAAAATAGCATATTATAATTAAGTTCATTATTTTCTGTAATGTACTGATAAACATTAGACTTTCATATATTTTAGATTCATTACACACAACTTAAGTAGTTCAAGCCTTTTATTGTTCTAATATTGATGATTTTGGCAAAAAAGTCAAGAAAAAACAAAAATCCCTATCTCCAAAAATTAGCATATTTCATCCAACCAATACAAAAAGTGTTTTTTTAATACAAAAAAGTCAACCTTCAATTATATCAGCTATGCACTCAATATTTGGTCGGGAATCCTTTTGCAGAAATGACTGCTTCAAGCTCATCCACAGTGTTGGGTCTGGTGTCTCTCAACTTCCTCTTCACAATATCCACCACATTCTCTATGGGGTTCAGGTCAGGAGAGTTGGCAGGCCAGTTGAGCACAGTAATGCCATGGTCAGTAAACCATTTACCAGTGGTTTTGGCACTGTGAGCAGGTGCCAGGTCGTGCTGAAAAATGAAATCTTCATCTCCATAAAACTTTTCAGCAGATGAAAGCACGAAATGCTCCAAAATCTCCTGATAGCTAGCAGCATTGACCCTAGCCTTGATAAAACACAGTAGACCAACACCAGCAGCTGACATGGCACCCCAGCCCATCACTGAATGTGGGTACTTGACACGGGACTTCAGGCATTTTGGCATTTCCTTCTTCCCAGTCTTCCTCCAAACTCTGGCACCTTGATTTCCGAGTGACATGCAAAATTTGCTTTCATCTGAAAAAAGTACTTTGGACCACTGAGCAACAGTCCGGTGCTGCTTCTCTGCTTCTCTCCAGGTCAGGCGCTTCTGAGAGTGGCTTGATCTGGGGAATGCAGCACCTTTCGCCCATTTCCAGCACACGCCTGTGCACGGTGGCTCTGGATGTTTTTACTCCAGACTCAGTCCACTGTTTCTGTAGGTCCCCCAAGGTCTGGAATCGGCCCTTCTCCACAATCTTTCTGAGGGTGCGGTCACCTCTTCTGGTTGTTCAGTGTTTCCTGCCACACTTTTTCCTTCCCACTGAGGTGCCTTGATACAGCACTCTGGGAACAGCCTATTCGCTCTGAAATTTCTTTCTGTGTCTTAGCCTCTTGCTTGAGGGTGTCAATGATGGCCTTCTGGAGAGCAGTCAGGTCGGCAGTCTTGCCCATGATTGCGGTTTTGACTAATGAACCAGGCTGAGAGTGTTTACAAGCCTCAGGAATCTTTCGCAGGGGTTTTGAGTTAATTGGTTGATTCAGATGATTAGGTTAGTAGCTTCTATAGAGTACCTTTTCATGATATGGTAATTTTTTGAGATAGGGATTTTTGCTTTTTCTTGACTTTTTTGCCAAAATCATCAATATTAAAACAATAAAAGGCTTGAACTACTTCAGTTATGTGTAATGAATCTAAAATATATGAAAGTCTAATGTTTATCAGTATATTTCAGATAATAATGAACTTTATCACAATATGCTAAATTTTTGAGAAGGACAAGTACAGGCCAACAAGGTTATGAAAGTTGAACTTCAATCTGTATGAAGTTTACTCCTCTATTGTTGGTAATTAATGGGCTACATACAATACAGCTGATTAGCATTAGCTAGATGAAAGTATGCGGTGCCCTTAAAGTGCCTGTGACACAAAAAAAGCATGTTTATTTCATATTACACGCGGTATTTTATGCTCCTGAATGAAATGGACCGCTTGAATGTGCGTGGAAGCCATCGATATTTTTATTAAATTTTTTTGAATCCCGCACCATGAAAATGAGTGACTTCTGGCTCAAGTCTTAGGTTGAGGAAGAAGGCGTATGTGACGTCAGCGGTAGAGATTATCTTCACAATACAGCCATTACAATTGCATGCAGAAGGACTGCGGATTCAGCTGATTTTGCGGATTAATTCGTTTATATTTTGAGTCACGCAAGGCCAATGTGCAGCAGGCTTTTGTTGCCACACCAGGGAGAGTTGTGTAAGACTTTTTGGATTTCCAAAAGCTCCTTGTTCACCGCAATGGGCAAAAGTCCGACAACCGAGGAACCATTGGACGGACAAGGAAGCTTAGTGTTTTATATGATATTAATTCTGGGATCATGCCAAACGTTTTAATAAAAAGGTGGCTTGCATTTTGTTGATGACAATACTCCCTGTCAACCGAGACGGCCACAGGACCGCTTGGCGCACACCATGGCTGCCGGCCGATAAAGGCGTGCCGGCCTACAGAGCGCTTTCCTTGGCTTGGCCTCGAGAAGCCCCCCCACTCTAGTCTTGTGTCCTCGATTGTGTAGACTTCCAGCCCCTTCGGTCCTTTCGCGTGCCCGCCGTGAATGCTCTATTTTCGGCTTGGGCTCGGGCAGCCCCCCAGCTCTCGTCTCATTCTCGATTGTGTCCATCTTGTTGTTTTGTCGTTTCCCCTTCTGTCCCCGGCGACGAGCACTGCCTGCCCGCTGGAGCCGCAGTAGAACGACGAGCCGTAACTCGTTCGCCGCCGGGGGCTGGCCGATCGGTGAAGACAATCGGCCTCGCCACCGTGTGTGACATGAGTCTGGGTAGTATGTCGGCTAGCTGTCACACCTCCCATTTTGTTTACATTTTCGGACATTCCCCTTCTCTCACTGGTGATGAGCACTGCTTGCCCGCTGGTTTGCCCGCAGCAGAACAAGCTGTAACTTGCTCGCCGCCGGGGGCTGGCCAATCGGTGAAGACAATCAACCCTGCCGCCGTGTGTGACATGAGTCGAGTAGTTTTGTGTGATTTTCCGTTTTCGAAAGGTGAAAATAAGACTCGGAAAAGCTGCTTGGTTCGGGTTAGCATGTCGGCTAGCTGTCAGGCCTCCTATTTTGTTTATGCTCTTTCCTCAGTCTCCGAAGCCGGGGCAGGGAAATGACAAAAGCCGGAGTAACTCTGGTGGCATAACATACCTTCCGGGAGAGGAAGAAGTCGGCAGTTTTGACCATTATGCAGTAATTTTGCCCTGTCGTACTGATTTAATGCATTTTAAAAAAATTCATATTCCATTTAGCATAAGACTGGTATTTGTCATGATCATACCATTTATTTAGTATTTGGGGAAAAATACTTAGATAAAAAGAATATCCTGTAAATCATTGGCGTAGAAAGATTGAAACAACTATATTTTGCTGCTTTCTCATTTTCTTCGTTCTGAATCTTCCCCCTCAATGGGCTGAATTCTAAATTTAGATGAAATCGATACCCTGCCAATGTCCTCATCCAGTTGGGGACACTAGAGCGCTATGATGACAGGCGGGGCTAAACGCCAGATTAAAAGATAATTTCTCGTCAGCTGCGCTTTGCCAAATTGTTGTATATAGTTGAATGTTTATTGCTATTTGTTTATATGACCAAAATGAATATAATTTGTATGAAGTGATATCTTAGCTTTGGGATATAAGCACACATACAAAATTGTTTGAGGTTGTCTTAATTTCCAGCTTTTTTACAAGCATTTTAGTTGTTACTGCAGTCGTCTCAAAAGGATAAAATTCACATAACAAAGCTATTTAAGTTTTTTTTTTAATGCTGTCACAGGCACTTTAAGACCGTCCCACTCGCCATTAGCTGCCATTGACGGCTATGGACGTCTAATCCATTTTTTAACTGAGAGGACTGGCGTTGATTATTCACTGTCAGCCTCTCCCATTTTAAATGGATTGGACATCTATCGCCGTCAATGACAGCTAATGATTTTTTTTTTTGCTTAATGGCACAGAAAGAGTAAAATACAAAGTGCAGTTTTTGCTCAGTCACCGGAGATCACTCATCGTCATCGTCGCACTCATGCTGTCCGTTTCCCCAGGACATTCGCCAATTGCATGCCTCTGCTGGAAGTGGAGGACATGATGATCATGGGAAACAAACCCGACTCCAAGTGTGTCTTCACCTACGTGCAGTCTCTGGTCAACCACCTGCGCAGGCACGAGATGGCCATGGGTCGGCCTTCTGACCTTTGACAAGTGTGACGTGAAAATCAACTTCGGTGTGGCAGGTCACACCTTCGCTAATGAACAACGCAGGGTGGATTGTGTGCGTGAGTGGGTTAAATATTTCTGTCAGCCATGTTGCTCTTGCCCTTTTGCCATGATAGTTTTGAAGAAGCCATCTTTTTAAATGTAACCTTTTTTTTTACCACACCCACCTATTTTGTTTTTAAAATTCAGTCATATTCATGCTATTGACACAGAAAAGAGGCAATGCTCTATTTAACTTATTTATACGTTTTCTATTGTCATTAGTGCAACTAAACAATAAGATCATGCCGAGAGATTGCCATTAAATTTTGGTACTAAACCTAAACCCCCTTGCCCTCCGACACAATTTCGGTTATTATATTTAGATTTAAGTTATTTTCTTTGGGGTGTTCATTTAATATTTTAATATATTCAGTCACACTGGGTTGTTTTTTGTATTGGCTATAAATCTGTATTCATATCGGTATAAGCTCAGCTGTGCTACTGAAAATAAGAATCAGGTTTGGACTTATGTACTATGTATTACAATGACAAATGATCAGTGATGTTGCCACCACCATCATTATGCACGTTTGTTTTAAATAGTGGTCTATTGGGGAAGGGATTATAGTGAATTCCTTGTTTTTGTCGGCCTGATGAGCTATAGCTTTGTTCAAACTAACCAATGTATATTTTACCCAAAAAAAAAAAAAGTTTTAAAAATCATTATTAGATGTATGTTTTCATGTCTACAGTTTGCAGTGTTTTAAGTTTTTGGATAAAACAAAATGTATTGACTTGTTCTGTGGCTCTTAAGAAAATTGGGACAAATGCATACACTATCCTAGAGCTGCAAAGTTCCTCAAGAGCTCAAGACACTATTTCATGTTTCTGTGCACCGACCGCACTTCAATGTGAATATATTAAAGCAGAGAAACATTTCTTTGTGGTGGATTATTGATTTGTGATCTAAATGTCACATTCTGCAATTGAACAAAGGCTAGGTTCATACCACAGGTTTTAATGCAGAATTCCAAATTCTTTTGTCGTGCCCCTTCAGACGGCCTATGTCCAATGAGCCCGTTCAAGTATCGCGTATGTGCAGTCCGAGATGCGCTGTGCAAACTGACCCGCATGCGCATCACAGCAAATGCTGGCTCAACGTCATTGTAATTTCTAAGGTGATCATATTATGATTTCCAAAAAGAGGACACAAATAACTGACATAAATATCCCCATTTTGTCTTATATTCAAAGTTCAAATGGATTGATAGCATGCATGCATGCACGCACGCACATAATATACAGTGCCCTCCATAATTATTGGCACCCCTGGTTAAGATGTGTTTTTTAGCTTCTAATAATTTTTTTTATTCAAATAATATGGGACAATGGGGGAAAAAAATCCAACCTTCAATACAAGTGCATTTTTTCAGTGGGGAAAAAATCCCACATAAATAATTATTTGACATCAAATCATCAATGTGTGTCACAATTATTAGCACTAGGGTTGTTCCGATCGTGTTTTTTTTGCTCCCGATCGTTTTGAGTATCTGCCGATCCCGATATTTCCCGATCCGATTGCTTTTTTTTTCTTCTCCCGATTCAATTCCAATCATTTCCGATAATTTTTCCCGATCATATACATTTTGGCAATGCATTAAGAAAAAAATGAATAAAACCCGGACGAATATATACAGTACATAAGTACTGTATTTGTTTATTATGACAATAAATCCTCAAGATGGCATTTACATTAACATTCTGTGAGAGGGATCCACGGATATAAAAGACTTTTGACTTTGTATATTGTGACTAAATATTGCCATCTAGCGTATTTGTTGAGCTTTCAGTAAATGATACTGTAGCCATGCCCAAATGCATGATGGGAAGTGGAAACATGACTGTGCGTAGTGCTACCAATTAATATATCTTCTCTGCGTTGGGAAATAACATAAGGTGTAAAGAAAAAGATCAATTGTTAGCTTGCTTCCCCACAATTCTTCCCATATTTCTAATTATAGAAGGCTTGTAAGGCTTTAGCCAATTAAAAAAAGGCTCCAAAGCCTGCCAAAATTCACTACTCATTTTACGCTGCCTTTTATCTCTCTATATGGGTAAGACGGTGCCATAACAGATTGAGCGCGACAATGTGTGGGTGGGTCGTGCAGCGCATGCATTAATTGCGTTAAATATTTTAACGTGATACATTTAAAAACAAAATTACCGCCGTTATCAGGATAAATTTGATAACCCCACCATAAGCCTAAACTAAAGACTCTGGATGAGTGTAACATATTATGTTTGTAACAAATATAATTAGAAAACAATTTAATTAAAAAATATATATATTAAAAAAAAGGCATGGCCAATATTTTTTTGCCGATTCCAATACTTTGAAAATGACGTGATCGGTACATCTCTAGTGCCAATAATTATGGAGGGACTGTATGTGGCTCAGATTACATTTTAACCACATATAAAAGTGACCTAGATCGGATTTGAAATGGTCCACTTTTATGCGACCTGTCCCGTTCAGACGGTCAAGTTAATGCCCGAGTCGGAAAAACACCGAAAAATTGGATTTGTGCAGACAGTCGGTATGAACCTAGCCAAAGTGTTTCGGTAAAACCAGAACTAAAAATTGAGCTTCGTTGGTTTCTCTTTTAGTAAAACCATAATACACTTGTATTTTAAACAGTTTTATTCTTCTACAGTGGTGACACGTGAATCTTTTTGTGTTTAGCAGCCAACCCACCTCTGCTTGCAGCATCAGCCTCAGGCCAATCAGATTTTTAGCCTGCGGCTTCATTAAGTAGGTCGGAAGCAAACACAAGCGGACACAAGTGAGGGGTTTTAAAGATGTGAAAAAAGTATGCTGGAGATCAATCGCCACCAAAAGAATCCTCAAAGTCATTTATGACTATTTTTTTTCCTCCTCTGTACCAGGTTCTGCTAGTGTTGTCTAGCAGCATTCCCAAATATTGTAGCATTGTTACAAGTCATTGTGCCCAGGCTCTGAGGGTGCAGCGGTCTGTGTGACCACAGTTGCAGTAGCGGGCTTGTCCACTGGCTCACTTTCAAAGGGGCTGTTTTTGGCGGGAGAGAAGCGAAACTCCTCTGGCACTTCGCTGTTGGCTTCTGCCTTCTTGTAGAAACCCAGTTTGGCTAGAAGCTTGTTGATCTCCATGCGCGTCATATCTGACAAGGGGATTCTCTAATGAGACAAAAATTCATGTTTAATGTTTAAAATAAATGTTTGAGTTTATAAGAAGCCAAAATATTAGCATATTATATGACATTGTCAATGAAAAACTAACCTGAAAATGGTATTTCAATGTAATTTACTGATATATATATATATATTTTTTTTTCTTTTCTAAAACATGTCCTGTGTAGGCGTTCAATGTATTTGACACGGAGAATGGACGTCTAATTGTCCGGTTGGTCTGAACAGTTTTAATGTTTCACATTAAGAGTAGTGCTGCAACGATTAATCGATTAACTCGAGTATTCGAATTAAATTTTGTTGCTTCGAGTATTCGTTTAATTAAAGTGGCATTGTAATGGTTTATTTTGAGAAGTTTTATTGATTAGGGTGGATACACTGCCCTCTGGTCTGCCCTATTTCACATGGCTGAATCCAACTGCTCCCTGCTAAGTTTTTGTTTGAGTTCGTTTTTTAATGCATTCGTAATTTATAGATATATTTGGCTGTTTTTGTGGGAATATGTGTCTCAACTATTAAGAGCATTGTTAAAAAAAAAAAAAAAAAAAAAAGTCACCATTTTATAGCATTTAAGCTAGCGGACTTTTGTCATGTAAATTAGCCAATTTCTATTTTTAGATCATTTATTTTTTTTTAATACCGTTTGAGGCTCAGCTCAGGTATTTTAATTTTTCACGCTCCTTACTCGATTATTCGAACTAGTTAATCGATTAATCGACTAGTAAAATAATCGAAAGCTGCAGCCCTAATTGAGAGTATAACACACTCCCATTGTGCTCATTCAACATACCTCATTTATTATGACAAAGCAGGGAACAGCAAGGGGTTATGGGGGAACAGAAGAAAATAAAGAAACAAAAACAACACGAAGTACATTGAACGCCTACACCACCTATGAATATGTTGGTGCTATCGTCAGCTGGATGTATTTCCGGTTGACACCATGTGGGGGGCCTATTGACCAGGGAAAGAAAGGAAGCGGGATGGGGGAGTCTATAGGATAAGTGATTGGGATGGGTGGATTGTACGCAAATCAGCTCAGATCAAGAAACCAGTAATCGTGTGAATCCCTTGTGCGTGTAAGCCCGTCGGCAACCGACCCTACGCAGCCCCACCGCCAATCCCGGCACCGGGATTGGTATTTCAATCTAGACTGAACAGTACTTACTTGGAGCTCCTCATAGTAATGGTTCAGGAGGACAAGCTCTGGGTTGGCCCCGGGAATGTGCTTCATCACCAGGTTATGGCTGAAAGAGCGCAGGTCAAGGACTGAACAATGTACAATAATACAATGCTATGCTAATGTACAGTATACAGTGGTTCATAACACTTACTATATAACCAGAGCTAAACTGTTAAGGGGAAAAATGACATTTTTGATTTGTCGAAAAAATATTTTAGTTGGCATACCTCAAAGCCACAATATACAAAACTTGTAGAGACAAGAATTTTATAGTGTACTCACTGGAGACCTCATAGAAGTGCATCAGCAGAATCTAATGAGAATTGTCCATACATATTACCAGAGGTGCGTAGTAACGCGTTACATGTACTCAGTTACATTTACTTGAGTAACTTTTTGAGAAAAATGTACTTCTAAAAGTAGTTTTACTAAGCCATTCTTTTTACTTTTACTGGAGTAGATTTGTGAAGAAAAACACTACTCATAGACTTCATAATGGTATTGACGGGTCAGACAAACACGCACGCAGCGATCTAACGCCGCATTTCTGTCGAAAAAGTACGAAAGCTGTACTGCATACTAACAGGAAGGATTGTCTCAGGAGAGATTTGTTCGAGGATTCAAGGTAATATATTTTTCGTACCATGCATGCATTTTGAAATGTGGGAAAAAATCAATCGGAGAAATTAGCCGCTACTGCATTGGCATCATGGTTCGCCATATTTACGTAAAATAAATGCTAACTGCACTTTTTTTTTTTGTGTGTGCTTTTAACCAAGAATCGAGACCGTCTTGCATCCATATCTATAAAGAATTCAGGGATTTAAGAATTCATAAGAATTTTCAATGAAAAAAGTTCTTTGCAATTCCACTCGGTCAGCTTTGACTGCCTCACCAACAATGCAGGCCCCCCATTTATCGGCCCCGCGTCCCGTCAATACATTATGAAGTCTATGCGCTACCCTTACTCCGCTACTTTGGGCTACACAAGAGTCGTTACATTTTTCTTCTTTATTCTACAGATTTATTTTTATGTATTTTTTGCTAGCGATGCTATTGCCCAGAGTAGCGCTATTAATTTCACCAATGAGATGTCGCAACAATAATCACATGACTCCATTACACCAATCAGGCGCATGCTTGCCATTCTATGATCACGCCAGCCTGTTCAATCATGCGTCTTCAAAGCACCGTAAAAAAATGGAAGTATTTGACATACAGCGCTGCCTGATCCTTTTATTTGATGAAGGAACTACAGTATTTACTATTCAAACTAGGAACCATTTTCTCCACTAGAGGGCAGGGCACTCATGCTCTTTGGACTAATAATGCTTCATCAACCCCCCCCCCCCCCGTTTAATAATATATTTTTATTTCTTTGGCTTAATGTGGGTTAATGTACCGTATCATAACAACAGCTCATATAGCAAAGTTTGCTGAGAAAAATACCATTGTTTAAAAAAAAAAAAAAAAAAAAAAAAAAAAAAAAAAAAAGCAGTTCCTCAAAATGTTACTCATTGCTTGAGTATTCTTTTCACTGGATACTTTTGTACTTGAGTACATTTTTTGGATGACTACTTTTACTTTAATAATATTTTGAAGTGGCGCTACTCTTATTTGAGTAACATTTTTGGCTACTCTACCCACCTCTCCATATTACATACATGACATCACACAAAAGGATACTAAAGAGGAATGTCCTCGACCACAAAGGCTTTGACCTGTGTACAAAAAGTGACATCATTAAACATCTTTTATGAGCAGTGTTTGTTTTGGTGGGTTTTACCATATTACAGAACAAAGCTTACCTCTCTGAGCCTATTCAACTGTCATCCTCCACATGTCTGTAAAGAGACATCATTATTAAAACACTGTATTTTTAAGTTTCATTGGCTGCTATCTAAAGTGCTGATGGTCAATATTTTGATTTGCAAAGGCTGGAAGCGAATGATCGCTGTCAATGGATGTGGTACTGAAGCAAGAGCATTCACAGCCAATACCCCCCCAGTTTGACATCTATTGTTGTGAACTGCCAGCATAATTGAAAAAACAAAACAAAACAAGCGCATTTCTTTAATTTCATCACATGACCCAAAACGTGATGACCAAATATACCAGGTTTTATGGGATTGAAAGAAAAAAAAAAAATCTAAAAATCGTCACATGCCATATAAATACATTGTAGTGACCACTACCGCTTAACAGAATTCACCTAGGGAAATGTGTGGGGCATGTTGTGTTCCTGGGGGGAACTATTTAGCTGTGCGCATTTCCGGCCGAGTCACGAGACAATAGAGCAGGGGTCCCCAAACTACGGCCTGCAGGCCGGATACGGCCCACATCCACATTTGGTCCGGCCCCCTGAACAAAAAAAATAAATATTTTTTTTTCAATAGTGTTATTTATTTCCTGGCTTTTTTTCTGTGAAGAACCCAGAGAGGGTTATTTGGTTATTATCTAATATTATATTATTATTTTATTTACTTTTGTTCCGCGAAGAATCCAGAAAGGGTTATTTGATTGTGGCTTTCTGAAAAACAATAATTTTTTACATTTAGGCACTCATGCAATCGTCACACCTTTTCTGTTACAAACTGATCCCGGCCCCTCATCAGAGAAGGGAAAAGTTATGTGGCCCTCACAGGAAAAAGTCTGGGGACCCCTGCACTAGAGTTACGAGAGACACGAGTGGCCGAACACGGCAACGCAGACTCAACAACATCTTCCGCTACAACGTGTCATAGCTTTAATGCAACATGCTCCTTTTACGTATTTTTGTCATGACGCACAACTATTATCGTTACATTACAGACCTTTTGAGTGTCAAAAACAGAGACCAGACAAGCATAGGTGCCTTAACTTTCCATTGTGCAATAGACCCTACTCACATGCCGTCACAACAACGCCTCCGCGCCATATTGTGCGTCTACTCGTCGTGTTGACGCATTACCGCTACATAAATTCCTCCTATTATGGCGTGTTTTTCTGCTCGTTAACATTTATAATCAAAATGGTGAAAGCGTGTGTGGCGGTCGGTTGCAATAACAGAGAAGATAGACGGAGAGACTTGAAGTTCTACCGTATCCCGAGAGACCCGGAGAGGAGAGCGAGATGGACTGCTGCAATTCGACGAGAAAACTGGGCTCCAAACGATTACCACAGATTATGTAGTAGTCATTTAATATCTGGTAAGATGCATTTAATATATATTATATATATATTATTATATTAGAGGGTTTTGGGCTGACAACCACAATTAAGATCATTGCGAGGCTAATCGTCGACAACATACAGTTTCAAATTCAAGATGCTTATTTCTTCCACCATCATTACATTTTGAATAATATTTAGCTGGTACCAAGTGAAAGAAGCTGGCCTCGTCTACGGATCATCAGTTAACAGGTGTGTGCAAACTTTTTGCAAAGGGGGCCAGATTTGGTGTGGTAAAAATGCAGGGGGCTACCTTGGCTGATTTACATAGAACAATATATTTAAACAAATTTTAGCAAGCCCTTCTGTGTGTCACATTTGCTTTATTATTTTTTTAAATTCATAATTTCAACAGTCTCGTCTTTGTGGCGTTCTCTTTCGACACTCGGGCTCTTGCGAAATGCTGCTGCTGTGAAATTAAACTAGCTTCAAGTGGCTATAATTTCTCGCTGCGTATCTTGCCTGTAATGTTGTCGTACATGTCAGCGTGTCTTGTTCGGTAATATCATTATCGCGTCACATCGAACTCTTCGAAAACAGCGACTGTCTCTTTGCAAATGAGGCAGACACAGTTGTTACGTGTTTTATTGAAGAAATAGTCCTATATACCCTACCCACCGACGTCACAAAACCACGTGCTCGCTGTGTGGTTCCGCCCACTTGTCCGTCATTTTGTCTCTGTATTAGCATTGTTTTCAATTGATCGAGGAATTTAAAATGCATTTCATGGAAGACCCGGTGCTTTCTGATGCCGTAAACTCACTGGATGTGTTGCATAAAAGGCGTTATGTGGAAAAGCTTCGTTCTATACAGTCGCCAGATCCATATTTGATGCCCAAATCGATGTTTTTCGACCCACTGTCTTCGCCCTGTCTGCCTGACATCTGCTACGCTGATATTTACAATTATCTTGTCCACACAAAATCAGCCTATTCCCACGAAAATTTGAAAAACTTCAAGAGCTTGGAGGCTTATAAATACTTCGTTGCTGGTTGGGTGAAACAGGTCCTCGTCCACGAAAATTCGGCAGGAATCTATCTTGTGCTTGGAAAGGTGAGTTACGAAATTTTCAATTCAAAATCTTTTGTTATTGCTAACATCCACTGTCAAGTCTAATGTATTTCATGTCGTTTGTCAATGGAGCTAAGGCTTTTAATGTTTATATGGTTTAGCGATAGCACTCTCACTACATACATACGTGTATGTTGTCGGCGATTAGCCTAGCAATGATCTTAATTGTGGTTATTTGTCAGCCCCAAGGCCAGTTTCTTTCACTTGGTACCAGCTAAATATTATTCAAAAAATAACGATGGTGGAAGAAAGGGAAGTCACAAACATCTTGAATTTGAAACTATGTCGTACTACGTCGTATGTTGTCGGCGATTAGCCTCGCAATGATCTTAATTGTGGTTATTTGTCAGCCCAAAACCCTCTAAGTATATCTTAAATGCATCTTACCGGATATAAAATGACTACTACATAGTCTGTGGTGATTTTTTGGTGCCCAGTTTTCACGTCGAATTGCAGCCGTCCATTTCGCTCTCCTCTTTGGATCCCTCGGAATACGATAAAACTTCAAGTCTCTCCTTCCATCTTCTCTGTTAGTGCAACCAACAGCCACACACACCTTCACCATTTTGATTATTAATGTTAAGGAGCAGAAAAACACGCCGTAAATAGGAGAAATGTACGTAGCCGTAACAGGTTAACACTATGTTTTGACGGACAAGTGGGCGGTACCATTCAGGAGAGCGGAGTTGTGACGTCACGTGGGTAGGGTCTATACCCACCTATCCTTGAAGCGTCGGCCATCGCAGTCAACTTTTTTTTTTTAATTGATTGTCGCCATTTTAGAAAATTGGAAGTAAAGGGTCACACGGGCTAATTTTGCTTAGAGCGCTGCTCTTAAAGTTTTTCAAACTTTCGTGAGAATAGGCTGATTTTGTGTGGACAAGATAGTTGTAGATATCAGGGTAGCAGATGTCAGGCAGAGAGGGCCAAGACAGCGGGTTGAAAAATATCGATTAAGGCATCAAATATGGATCTGGCGAATGGACAGACTGAAGCTTTTCCACATAACGCCTTTTATGCAACGCATCCAATGAGTTTACAGCGTCTGAAAGCACCGGGGCTTCCATGAATTGCACGACAAATTGAAACCATTGAGAATACGGATAAACAAAGACTGACAATATGGCGGCCGGATACAGCGGCACGTCATTCTGTGACATTGGTGAGTAGGGTCTATAAGCACTGAAAAACTTAACATGTTGAAGATGATTTTAGTTCACCTTTAAATGTAATTCATTTCAGGTTCACCCAGAAATGTACCCATGAGCAAAAACAATCCCTCACGTTTGTGAGTGTAATTTGTAGTCAATCCTGTGGGAAAGAAGTCTACCTTAGGTTATGCAAAGGGGAGTCTAGTTTCGAGTTCTGGGCGTTACCGTCCTAACAATAGTGACATATTGTACTTTAGGTGAACTAAAGACATTCCCCCCCCCCCCCCCCCCCCCAGGGAGAAATTCATGCTTTTCCATAGCACACCACTTTATCCTATTTTCTGCACTTTGTCGTATTACTTCACAGAGGAACAGCTAATGTCAACGTTTGCTTTGATACCGGACTGCAAACCCCTTTTCTGTACAGTAGTTTGTGGCTGCAGTTTGTCTTTTACGCATGCGCACATCGACATTCTTTAACGACTTATGCTAACGAGCACAAAAAAGTCCCTGCGCAACTACTACAAGTAGTTTACTGTTAAGGATTGAGTTTCCATTCGAGACCCGAATGTGTACGTAATTCCGAACATTTAATGTCTTCCTAACCTCTACTCGTGAATTGCGGAGTATTTCCCCCCCACCGCGTGAAGACTATCTTGCAGTCAAATTTAGCGGTTCTGCGCATGCGCGTAATGTAAAAATGGCCGCGAATGCAGTTGTTCGAAAGTAGACACTACAAACTTACTTTAAAGAAAGGAATATTTACTTAAGTTCTCCTTAGACACATCCTGCCATGTTAACTGCACACAACAGCTGCACGGTGCTCTCACTGTTAACGTCTTCGCCGTGTCGTTAAGCATTAACTTACACCATTTTCGTGTTGCACCTGTATGTTTAGGATGTAATTTATTTAGCACCTTTGTATAACATTGAGTCCAACTGAATGTAAAACAGGGCTTCTTCACCGCCACAAAAGCTTTGGGAGAAAATTTATAAAGCTCCAAATTTGACAGAACACCGTTCATTATTTAGAAATGTAAACCGAGAATCGCATTGACATCGCTTTCTGTCGTATTGTTCAGTACCTCCACTTTGGCTCGAGCCAACCCGTCCAGCTTGTTGACATCCACCTGAACGGAGGACGCGCAGAGAAATAGGCCGAACAACAGCAGCCACATCTTTCGAAAGCAGAACCCACGTCGAGCCACACAAGATGCTGCAGCCGCTTCGTACCCCCGAACAAAAATGATGTGAATAGACTCCAGAAGTAAAGCTGAAGATGGCAAGGCTTTGTGATGTCACATCCCGAGCTCGTGCCACGTCAAGGTTTCTACGAAAAGAAAGTGGGCGGAGTCTAAGGTTATTTATCTTTCAAATATTTTGATTCAATTGTTTCATGTACATAGACAAACACTCTAACAAAATAATAATAAAAATGGAAAAAAAAGCATAAAGGAAACACAAACCAACCCACCCCACAACCCCAAATGTCCTGAATAACGATATTATTTAAGTAAACAATACATACCAATGATGAGTTATTAGCAGTGCATCACACAAAATAAAAGCTGTTGTGTTTGTGACGTCCAAATATGTGTATGTGTGACGTCACAATATCAGTGTGACGGGTTGCAGCTCTCCACCACTGGCGTTCCAAACGTCACAGAGATGGCGTTCCAAACATCACAGAGACTCAGGTGGACTGCTATTATTGGCATTTATTACAAACGTCCCTGAACACAGTGCACAAAGGAGTGACATGGTGTAGCGTTCACAAGCACGTCTGTACTGTACATAACAGTGTTCTCCCCACGACTGTGCCTTTCCCCTTCGAGATTGCACACGTCCGCGAGCGGGTGATGACATGTCACTTTTGTCATGATTTAACAAGCATATTTACAGTGTTGTTAATCTTACTTTTAAAAAGTAATTAATTATAGTTACAAATTACTTCTCCCAAACAGTAATTGCGTTAGTAACTCAGTTACCTGAATGTAAGAGTAATTAGTTACTTGGCAAAGTACCATAATTTTCGGACTATAGGCCGCTACTTTTTTTCCCTCATTTTGAATCCTGCGGCTTATAGTCCAGTGCGGCTTATATGTTGATTTATTTGGGTTAATAGCTAACACTTTATTTGACAGCGATGTCATAAGACTGCCAGAAGACAGCCATAATTATGACATGACACTATTATGAGCATCAATGAATGCTTATGACAGATGTCACTAAATGTCATCCGGCAAATTATATCACCAACTCTATGTCCAGCTCAGATCTTTTACATGCAGTCAAAAGTGAGATAATTTGACATCTCTCATAAGCATTCATTTATGCTCATGGCAGTGTCATGTCATAATTATGATGGTCTTATGACAGTCTTATAGCGCCACAGTCAAATAAAGTAGCTATAGAGCCTACCCACGTACCACGTGCTCGCTGTATGGTTCCGCCCACTTGTCCGTCATTTTGACTCTGTATTAGCATTGTTTTCAATTGATGGCGGAATTTAAAATGCATTTCATGGAAGACCCGGTGCTTTCTGATGCCGCAAACTCACTGGATCTGTTGCATAAAAGGCGTTATGTGGAAAAGCTTCGTTCTATACAGTCGCCAGATCCATATTTGATGCCTAGATCGATGATTTTTGACCGGCTGCGTTCACCGTCTCTGCCTGACCCTGATATTTACAACTATCTTGTCCACACAAAATCAGCCTATTCTCACGAAAGTTTGAAAAACTTTAAGAGCTTGGAGGCTTATAAATGCTACGTTGCTGGTTGGGTGAAACAGGTCCTCGTACACGAAAATTTGGCAGGAATCTTGTGCTCGGAAGGTGAGTTACGAAATTTTCAATTCAAAATCTTTTGTTCTTGCTAACATCCACTGTCAAGTCTAATGTATTTCATGTCATTTGTCAATGGAGCTAGGGCTTTTAATGTTTATATGGTTTAGCGATAGCACTCACTACATACATATGTGTATGTTGTCGGCGATTAGCCTAGCAATGATCTTAATTGTGGTTATTTGTCAGCCCCGTAGACGAGGCCAGTTTCTTTCACTTGGTACCAGCTAAATATTATTCAAAAAATAACGATGGTGGAAGAAAGGGAAGTCACAAACATCTTGAATTTGAAACTATGTCGTACTACGTCGTATGTTGTCGGCGATTAGCCTCGCAATGATCTTAATTGTGGTTATTTGTCAGCTCCGTAGACGAGGCCAGTTTCTTTCACTTGGTACCAGCTAAATATTATTCAAAAAATAACGATGGTGGAAGAAAGGGAAGTCACAAACATCTTGAATTTGAAACTATGTCGTACTACGTCGTATGTTGTCGGCGATTAGCCTCGCAATGATCTTAATTGTGGTTATTTGTCAGCCCCGTAGACGAGGCCAGTTTCTTTCACTTGGTACCAGCTAAATATTATTCAAAAAATAACGATGGTGGAAGAAAGGGAAGTCACAAACATCTTGAATTTGAAACTATGTCGTACTACGTCGTATGTTGTCGGCGATTAGCCTAGCAATGATCTTAATTGTGGTTATTTGTCAGCCCCGTAGACGAGGCAAGTTTCTTTCACTTGGTACCAGCTAAATGTTATTCAAAAAATAACGATGGTGGAAGAAAGGGAAGTCACAAACATCTTGAATTTGAAACTATGTCGTACTACGTCGTATGTTGTCGGCGATTAGCCTAGCAATGATCTTAATTGTGGTTGTCAGGCCAAAACCCTCTAAATATATATTAAATGCATCTTACCGGATATAAAATGACTACTACATAGTCTGTGGTGATTTTTTGGTGTCCAGTTTTCACGTCGAATTGCAGCCGTCCATTTCGCTCTCCTCTTTGGATCCCTCGGAATACGGTAAAACTTCAAGTCTCTCCTTCCATCTTCTCTGTTAGTGCAACCAACAGCCACTCACGCCTTCACCATTTTGATTATTAATGTTAAGGAGCAGAAAAACACGCCGTAAATAGGAGAAATGTACGTAGCCGTAACAGGTTAACACTATGTTTTGACGGACAAGTGGGCGGAACCATACAGCGAGCACGTGGTACGTGGGTAGGCTCTATAGTCCAGTGCAGCTTATCTATGAACAAAGGCCTTTTTTGTGTCAAATTTGGTGGGTAGCGGCTTATAGTCAGGTGCGCCTTATAGTCCAGAAAGTAGGGTAACTGGTGATAATTTTCATGTTTTGTTTTTTTTTCCCGCAAAAAAACAAAAAAAAACATAGGTAACACTATGTGAAGTTTAAAATGTTTTTGGGACAATTGGCTTTTTTACCCTAATTTACCCTTTACCCTGAATCAACCGTTAAAAGTTGTTAAAATTGCTCCCATTATTGCATTAGTTCCCTTCTGTCTACTTTTGACATGTTAAAGTTTTAAAACTGTTTCATCATTTAAAGATAGATTCAAGTCAAGATTTTGCCGATTTAGGAGTATTTTAGATAAAAAGTTACTTAGGTTCGCTAGGAAGGTTCTCTACAACCGAGCCTTCCTCAGAAGTCTGCTTTGAGATGGCGGCTGTTTACTAACGCATCTAGTTCCTATACTGTACATGTTACTAACGCTGCCGTGTCTGTCATTTCGCATCTAGTTCTATATATATGTGATATCTACTATGTCTACCACATCTACCATATCATGTGGGCGTAGTTTGTAGGCTATCGGCTTGTATCGCATCGCGTTTGCTTGGCGTCACAACTTTTTTGCCCCCTCCCCTGTCCTGCTCTGCTCTGTCGTCTCGGTGAGTCCGTCTCCTTCATACTTTCCTCGTGTCAACCAACCAATATAGTAACGCATAATAACGCACGCCTTTCCATCCTCAGTAACAGTAACGGCGTTGCCAAGATGAGAAAAGTAATTAATTAGATTACTCACTACTGAAAAAAAATATATTCCGTTATATTCTAACCCTGTTATTAACAACACTGCATATTTACTCCGTTACATATGTACTGATCCTTCTAAAAAAATTAGCATATTGTGATAAAGTTCATTATTTTCTGTAATGTACTGATAAACATTAGACTTTCATATATTTTTGATTCATTACACACAACTGAAGTTGTTCAAGCCTTTTGTTGTTTTAATATTGATGATTTTGGCAAAAAAGTCAAGAAAAACCAAAAATCCCTATCTCAAAAAAATAGCATATCATGAAAAAGTACTCTAAAGAAGCTACCAACCTAATCATCTGAATCAACGAATTAACTCAAAACCCCTGCAAAAAATCCTGAGGGTTTTAAAAACTCCCATCATTACTCAAAACCGCAATCATGGGCAAGACTGCCGACCTGACTGCCATCATTGACACCCTCAAGCAAGAGGCTAAGACACAGAAAGAAATTTCTGAGCGAAAAGGCTGTTCCCAGAGTGCTGTATCAAGGCACCTCAGTGGGAAGTCTGTGGGAAGGAAAAAGCGTGGCAGGAAATGCTTTACAACCAGAAGAGGTGACCGCACCCAGAGAAAGATTGTGGAGAAGGGCCAATTCCAGACCTTGGGGGACCTGCAGAAACAGTGGAATGACTCTGGAGTAGAAACAGCCAGAGCCACCGTGCACAGGCGTGTGCTGGAAATGGGCTACAGGTGCCGCATTCTCCAGGTTAAGCCACTTTTGAACCTGAAACGGCGGTAGAAGCGCCTGACCTGGGCTACAGAGAAGCAGCACTGGAGTGTTGCTCAGTGGTCCAAAGTACTTTTTTCAGATGAAAGGAAATTTTGTATGTCATTCGGAAATCAAGGTGCCAGAGTTTGGAGGAAACCAGGGGAGAAGGAAATGCCAAAATGCCTGAAGTCCAGTGTCAAGTACCTACAGTCAGTGATGGTCTGCGGTGCCATGTCAGCTGCTGGTGTTTTTCTACTGAGTTTTGTCAAGGACAGGGTCAATGCAGCTAGATATCAGGAGATTTTGGAGCACTTCATGCTTCCATGGAGATGAAGATTTCATTTTTCAGCACGACCTGGCACCTGCTCTCAGTGCCAAAACCACTGGTAAATGGTTTACTGACCATGGCATTACTGTGCTCAATTGGCCTGCCAACTCTCCTGACCTGAACCCCATAGAGAATCTGTGGGATATTGTGAAGAGGAAGTTGAGCTTAAGGCTGCTATCAAAGTATGCTGGGCCTCCATAACACCTCAGCAGTGCCACAGGCTGAATGCCTCCATGCTACACCGCATTGAAGCAGTCATTTCTGCGAAAGGATTCCCGACCAAGTATTTAGTGCATAGCTGATATAATTAATTGAAGGTTGACTTGTTTTGTATTAAAAAACACTTTTTTGTATTGGTGGGATGAAATATGCTAATTTTTTGAGATAGGGATTTTTGGTTTTCCTTGACCTTTTTGCCAAAATCATCAATATTCAAACAATAAGAGGCTTGAACTAGTTCCGTTGTGTGTAATGAATCTACAATATATGAAAGTCTAATGTTTATCAGTACATTACAGAAAATGATGAACTTTATGACAAAATGCTAATTTTTTGAGAAGGACGAGTCCAAGGGCCTAGGTTTGGTCGAAACATTGGTAGGGACGATATAACAGAATAGCCTGCATGTACACTTTTTGCTGGGGACGGGACATTAATAAGACAAAAAAAGATTGGGGGAACGGGGGTCAGGGCCTACATTTCCCATGAGTATTAACCTAATTAATTGATAGGTTAAATGATCAATGCAAAATAAATATCGACTAACTTTCATGTGTACTGGTTCAGGTGATATACCGTTCGATTCAAACCTTCGTTTCAAAAACTACTAAAGAAACATTTTGAAAACTTACAGAATAGATGTCTGGATTTTATTTACAAATTTAAATTGCAATATTTGAACATGACAAAATTATATAACACAAACACAATAAATACAAATTTGACAATAATCTCATAACTATCCATGAATGCTAAAAACATTTGTCTTAAGCAGGGGCGTTACGGGGGGGGGGGGGGGGGGGGGGTCAGTGCCCACCCAAAGAAAACTGGATGTAGTACTAACGGCAGTCTGGGCACCGCGTATTGTATCCCATTCATATAGTACTGATGTGTTCAGTTGTTGAAGTTTTAACCTTTGCGTTTTTACTTTCTCCTTCACCTTAATAAAATGAAATAAAATGTTGGTTTTGTTCCTAGGGGGCGCTTCACACATTTACGCATAATTTGAATTAGATTTTAAATTTTTAAAAATTTTTTTTATATTTTATCAAAGTTTTCACCAGTGTTCACCTTGCTGTTGAGTTTGGCGAGTTTTGAAGCATTCTGAGGGGGTCAAAGCAGGGCTCAAAGCGTCGGTTTGACAAAGAATGACTGCTAGAGGGCGCTACATAGTGTATTTGGAATTTGTCTTTACACTGTATCAAAGATTGCACTTGTCTTGACCTTCCTGCCGATTTCGTTGCATTTTGAAGCATTCTGAGGGGTCAAATTGAGCTCAAATGGATGCAGAACAAAGAATAACTATAATAATAATAATTATAAAACCGAGGAACCGAGGATAGCTTATCTAAAAAAAAAAACATTGTCACTTGCATGTCCATACTGTTCTAAGTCAAATGAAATCAAATCAACTTTTATTTGTTTAGACCAAATCACAACAACAGTTATCTCAAGGAGAAAGCAAAACGTTTTAAGGTGCAGTAGCCCTACGCTGGATTTCGACCGATTTGAGCATTGTAGCTGCTTTGTTTTTTGTTTTCAAAATGACTAAGTTGAATACCAATACATAATGAGCCTTCATAATTACCGTATTTTCTGCACTATAAGGCGCACCAGAAAACCTTCAATAGCGTACCGCACGAATGCATACCTGTCAAGTTGTACAGTTTCGGCATAATTTGTACAAGTGAGCACTGATTTTTTTTTAAGTGTACACCTGTACGCTTTTTGTGCAGTACGTTTTTTTTCTCCGTTCTGATTTTGTCACCATTTCGGCAACAAGATCAATGCATGGAATTAGTCTGTAGCCGTTTGCTCGCAAGAATTGTGCGTTGAGCTTCGCGTCTGCTTCTTCCGATCATGTGACTGCACTTGCACTTCCGCCACTATTTCGTGACTCGCAGTCGACAAAGTTGATAGAAATGTAATAAAAATATAGATGAAGCAGCTCGTAAGAAAAGAAAAACTGTTGCCCACGGACACCATCTATCAGAATGGGAGACACAAACTAGTGAATACGCTGGATGGATAAAAGCTTCTTTGAATGGACCACATTATTTATCTTGTGTGCCGTGTGGATTGAACATTAAAGTTACGGCATCAGGATTCTACGATCTCAGAAAGCACTTTGAGACAAAAGGTCATTATGATGCAGTCTGCAGAATGAAAAGCGACAAGCCTATCAATGAACAATTTTTTTACAGCAAAACAAAACCACGCACTCATCGGATGCTGTGACGAGAGCGGAGATTTTATTCTGCCAATTTGTTGCCGAAAACAATTTGCCTGCAATTATTGCTGATCACTTCTCAGAATTAGCAAAATGTTCCCTGCCTCAAGATTGCATCAGTAAGTTAAGTTTATCAATTGACCTTTTTAATTTCGTCTACCAAAATATTGTTATGCACTGTAATTTTACTTAAGCTTTCGATAGCGTATGAAAAATGCATATACTTTCTTGGATTTCTCTCAATAGTTTTTAATTTTTGGATAAAATTAAATAATAATAATAAAGTTGAATTTTAGTAATCATGGTGTAGCTGAAGATATTTTTTGATTGCATTAGGTTATCTGTGACAATATTACCAATAAATTCATATTTTACAAGTTGAGTTTTATTTTTGTTTCATATTGCTCGCTACAGTGCCTTGCAAAAGTATTCGGCCCCCTTGAATCTTGCAACCTTTCGCCACATTTAAGGCTTCAAACATAAAGATATGAAATTTAATTTTTTTGTCAAGAATCAACAACAAGTGGGACACAATCTTGAAGTGGAACAACATTTATTGGATAATTTAAACTTTTTTAACAAATAAAAAACTGAAAAGTGGGGCGTGCAATATTATTTGGCCCCTTTACTTTCAGTGCAGCAAACTCACTCCAGAAGTTCAGTGAGGGTCTCTGAATGATCCAATGTTGTCCTAAATGACCGATGATGATAAATAGAATCCACCTGTGTGTAATCAAGTCTCCGTATAAATGCACCTGCTCTGTGATAGTCTCAGGGTTCTGTTTAAAGTGCAGAGAGCATTATGAAAACCAAGGAACACACCAGGCAGGTCCGAGATACTGTTGTGGAGAAGTTTAAAGCCGGATTTGGATACAAAAAGATTTCCCAAGCTTTAAACATCTCAAGGAGCACTGTGCAAGCCATCATATTGAAATGGAAGGAGCATCAGACCACTGCAAATCTACCACGACCCGGCCGTCCTTCCAAACTTTCTTCTCAAACAAGGAGAAAACTGATCAGAGATGCAGCCAAGAGGCCCATGATCACTCTGGATGAACTGCAGAGATCTACAGCTGAGGTGGGAGAGTCTGTCCATAGGACAACAATCAGTCGTACACTGCTCAAATCTGGCCTTTATGGAAGAGTGGGAAGAAGAAAGCCATTTCTCAAAGATATCCATAAAAAGTCTCGTTTAAAGTTTGCCACAAGCCACCTGGGAGACACACCAAACATGTGGAAGAAGGTGCTCTGGTCAGATGAAACCAAAATTGAATTTTTTGGCCACAATGCAAAACGATATGTTTGGCGTAAAAGCAACACAGCTCATCACCCTGAACACATCATCCCCACTGTCAGACATGGTGGTGGCAGCATCATGGTTTGGGCCTGCTTTTCTTCAGCAGGGACAGGGAAGATGGTTAAAATTGACGGGAAGATGGATGCAGCCAAATACAGGAACATTCTGGAAGAAAACCTGTTGGTATCTGCACAAGACCTGAGACTGGGACGGAGATTTATCTTCCAACAGGACAATGATCCAAAACATAAAGCCAAATCTACAATGGAATGGTTCAAAAATAAACGTATCCAGGTGTTAGAATGGCCAAGTCAAAGTCCAGACCTGAATCCAATCGAGAATCTGTGGAAAGAGCTGAAGACTGCTGTTCACAAACACTCTCCATCCAACCTCACTGAGCTCGAGCTGTTTTGCAAGGAAGAATGGGCAAGAATGTCAGTCTCTCGATGTGCAAAACTGATACATACCCCAAGCGACTTGCAGCTGTAATTGGAGCAAAACGTGGCGCTACAAAGTATTAACGCAAGGGGGCCGAATAATATTGCACGCCCCACTTTTCAGTTTTTTATTTGTTAAAAAAGTTTAAATTATCCAATAAATGTTGTTCCACTTCACGATTGTGTCCCACTTGTTGTTGATTCTTGACAAAAAAATTAAATTTCATATCTTTATGTTTGAAGCCTTAAATGTGGCGAAAGGTTGCAAGGTTCAAGGGGGCCGAATACTTTTGCAAGGCACTGTATATAAAACGTTGCAAGATTAGTCACCATTTTGTAAGGGCATACGTCAGTATTTGTAAGATTGCCAACGGTCTCGGATTGACAGGTATGCGAATGCTATTTTTAAACCGCAATGCGGCATGACGTCACCATCGTAAACCAGAAGGGGTCAACATAGAAGCGCGCTCGCATACAACCAATGCTAGTACTGCTTGTTTTCTGCCGGTAATCTTTCAAAAACGAACATGCCGATTAAACACTGCTGCTATGGAACTTGTACAAATGACTCTAGACATTAAGATCATCCAAATATGAAGGAAGTTTTCTTCATACGTTTTCCGAAGCCAAACACTCAGAGGAAAAATGTGAACAATGGATTAACTTGTGCAGAAGTTCAAAAGACCAGTTTTAACGCCAGCAATGTGAAGCCATTGACCTTCATATGCAATAAACATTTTGTTGGGGGCCATGGTCCTACAGGTCGACAATCCTGCCCTTTTGCCATTTTGATATTTTCACTTATTTTTTAGCGTGGCGTTTTGCCGTGCTGCTTCTGTCCGACCTGAAAAAAGTTAAAATTTTATTTATCCATCACAACAGTCATGGGGCCTATTATGCTCAAATACAGATGTTTAAATAAATTTGCCATGTTTGGTCTTGGTCTTTTTGTATCGTAAACCTGTTCATGCCTACAGGGAGGCTCTAAATTTAAAGCAACCCCAGACCATCACATTACCTTCACCATGGTTGACAGATGACTTCAGGCACTCTTCCAGCATCTTTTCAGTTGTTCTGCATCTTACAAATGTTCTTCTCTTTGATCCAAACACCTCAAACTATGATTTGTCTGTCCATAACACTTTTCCAATCTTCCTCTGTCCAATGTCTGTGTTATTTTCCCCATATTAATCGTTTCCTTTTATTAGCATGTCTCAGATAAGGCTTTTTTTTTTGTTTTGTTGCCACGCTGCCCTGAAAGCCAGCATCCCGGAGTCGTCTCTTCACTGTCGACATTGACGCTGGCGTTTACAGGTACTAATAAATGAAGCTGCTAGATGAGGACCTGCGAGGCATCTATCTCTCAAACTAGAGACTCTTATGTACTTGTCTTCTTTTTTGGTTGTGCAGCGGGGCCTCCCGCTTCTCTTTCTACTCTGGTTAGATCTTGTTTGTGCTGCTCTCTGAAGGGAGTGGTACACAGTTATAGGAAATCTTCGATTTCCTGGAAATTTCTCCCTTTGGAATAGCCTTCATTTCTAAGAACAGTTTGTCTCACATGGAAGTTGTTTTTCCGGCCATTTTGAGGGTTTAATCAAACCCACAAAGGTGATGCTCCAGATACCCAACAAGCTCAAAGGATGATCAGTTTTATAGCTTCTCTAACCACTTAAACTGTTTTGAGCTGTGCCAACATAATTGCACAAGGTTTTGTAAACATCTATTATCCTTCAAAGACAACTAGCAACCACAATGTACCATTAGAACACTGGAGTGATGTTTGCTGTAAATGGGCCTCGTTACAAAACTACGTAGATATTACATTAAAACCGGACGTTTCCTGCTAGAATAGTCATTTACCACATTAATAATGTATAGAGTGTTTTTCTGATTAATGTTATTTCCACTGAAAAAAAACTTTGCTTTTCTTTCAAAAAGGAGGACATTTTTAAGTGTTTTGAATGGTAGCGTACATACGCTGTAAAAGGTGCCCCCCCCCCCCTTTTTTTTTGTTGTAAACCGCTGAGCACCTGCCCCCGAGGTCTATACAAGCCACTGTTTATAACATTTAATCGTGTTGTCAGAATTAACAGCACTTAAAACAAGCAAAACAGCAGCACCACATTTTCGTCTTTTGTGCATTCTCACAGAGATATATTTCTGGATGGTTAAAAAGTTCAGTCTAAAAGGGTAGCGTCTTTAAAAAAAAACAAACAAACAAAAAAACAAAAAAAGTCACTGAACACGTAGATCCAGCGTAGTGGAGCGAAATTAACTTCCTAAACACGTTTTCCATGGTGCCAATACTACGGTGGCCGAGAGGTGTCAGGCGAAATGCAAACTCCAAACACTTTGCAAATAGAAAAAAGCACGAACCCAAATTGCAAAAGCTTTGCAAAAGAAAAAAGCACAAATGCAAACTGCCACAACACGATCCCCAATTCCTAAAGTGCGATTGCAAATTGGCAAAAGCACGAATCCCAACTGCCACAACACGACAGCAAATAGCTCATAGCACAACAGCAAATGGCTGACAGCACAGCAGCAAAATCACGCAACACAACGACAAGAAGATGACCCGGAAGTTTAAAAAAAAAAAAAAAAAAAAAAAAAAAAAAAGGACGACACTTTATACACCTTATATGTGCTTTGTGACCATCTATACGGACCTCCATGAAGTTGCCCCCCCCCCCATCAGATGCAAATTTATATAAAAATGATGTCAATCCTTTGTGCTGCAACGGTTTTGTTGATACAGTATTATGCTTTTATAGAGATATTAATTTCGAGTGTTGACGTCACTCGTAGCTTTTCCTCAGTTTAGCTCCCGCGGCTAATGGAGCGTACCAACTCTCTCAATAACTATGTTGTCCTAAAACCTAGCTAGCACGATTTTGCTGTAAATGAGGGGCTTAGAGGGATGTCAGCACTCGAAATTTGTATCTCAAGCCCCCAATTTACTGCAAAATTGACCTGAATTTATGTTATGATCGTGCTAGTTATTATGACACCCTCTGTTATTGAGAGAGTTGGTACGCTAAATTAGCCGCGGGAGCTAAACTGAGGAAAAGCTACGAGTGACGTCACCACTCGAAATTAATATCTCAACAAAGGCATAATACTGTAGCTACAAAACCGTTGCAGCACAAACGATTAACATCATTTTAAAATAACTTTGCGGGGTGGGGGCAACTTCATGGAGGTCCGTATAGATTAGGGTGACCATATTTTGATTTCTAAAAAAGAGGACACTCAGCCCCGCCTCAAGATACTTGAATTTTACTCGAAGTTCACTCAAAGATGCCTGTATCACTTTAATATATTTAAAGTGTGCCCCCTCACTCTGGATGGAAAAATGCAGTTTGAAAAAAATAAAAATAAAATAATGACTTAAAAAAAAAAAAAAAAAAAAAAATATATATATATATATATATATATATACATGCAGACCCATAGAAATGAAGTCCAGTCAATACACATACACACAGTAAGCTTTGTGCCAACTAAACATTTTTATAAATTACTATCGCGACAATTGTCCTTGACAAATTGTTATTCCCATTCAATTGATGTTCTCATTCAATGTTCTAGATTGCACACAAACAAAACCGAATTGACAAACTATTCAATCAGCATGTTTCCAAACGTAGCAGTTCAAAACTACGTTTCCCATAATGCCTAGCGCGGTTTAGCTTACTGATAGCTAGCTGAGGCAAAAATCAAACTTTGCTATGCCGATGCGACACCAAACGGGATTTTACAGTCAAAGCTCCGACAGAAGTCAACAGTTGCCATTATATACATATTTATCATTAAAAAAAAAAAAACAGGCATTGTGGCCAAATCGTCAACCCAGTAGTTGGCGGTAATGCCCCATGATAGGGGTAAACTGCCAAAAATAAGAACCACTACTACTTCCCTCCATTCTAGTAGGGGCCATGTAAACTGCTGCCACCCAGCGGCCGGAGGGATTCTCTTGAAATTGGTCCCGTGAAAAATCATAAAAACCGGAGATTTTTATGAATTTATAAAACCCGCTCGGACCACGAGGACACTACGTGAAAGTAGGACTTATCCGGGCAAAATAGGATGTTTGGTCACCCTAGTATAGATGGTCACAAAGCACATTTAAAGTGTCTAACGTGTCGTCCTTTTTTTTTTTTTTTTTTTTTTTTTAACTTCCTGGTCATCCACTTGCCGTTGTGTTGCGTGATTTTGCTGATGTGCTGTCAGCCGTTTGCTGTTGTGCTACGAGCTATTTGCTGTCGTGTTGTGGCAGTTGGGATTCGTGCTTTTGCCAATTTGCAATCGCGGTTTAGGAATTGAGGATCGTGTTGTGGCAGTTTGCATTCGTGCTTTTTTCTTTTGCAAAGTGTTTGCAATTTGGGTTCGTGCTTTTTTCTATTTGCAAAGTGTTTGGAGTTTGCATTTCGCCTGACACCTCTCGGCCACCGTACAATACAGCCTAATTCCTCTCCCTAATTTTCCAAATTCTCATCAGGTCTCAGGAAAATTGGGTGTTAGCACCCTCATGTGGTCAAAATGAAAATGACCTTAAAAATGCCAGTCTTTTAAAAAATATTATCACTTAATGGGTAATTTAAATTTCATGTTGTTTCTTTTTTCTTTTTCTTTTTTTTAAATTTCATTTTCTTATAGTATGGTTTAGAATACCATTAAAGGTGTGGGGTTCTGTGTTTATCAATTTAAGTATTTATTTCGTTATCCGTTTAATTGTTAATTGTTCTACTTCAGGCTCATTTTGGTATTTTCCGTATTTATGCAAATTAAAGTTCGAGGATGAATAAAGTGAACATCTGTACCAAATTGTGGTTATCTCCAGTTTAAGTTTCACGTTCCTGTTATTTTCTGTCCTAGAAAATAAGGGTTTGGCTCCCTCATGTGGTGAAAATGAAAACGACATTTCAAATGACTGTACAGTACTTCTATTTTCCTATCCCATTTGTTAATTGACATCTTTTGTTCAGGGGCGCTGGATTGGATACATGATTGCTTTTTATGAACATATATCGGATACAATAATATCCAAGTTTGAAAAATACAGAGTTGAACAGGTTTTAGAAGTTAAAGGAGTCAGATGAAATAAAATGGCAGAAGTGCAAAGAGAAGTTAAAAATCTTCTTACAGGGGTGTAAAAGGTCTACACCCCTGTTGATATACCATGTTTTGTTATATAAAATACCTAGATGAATCATTTTCAAACTGTTTGAAGGGTGGTAAAAATAAACTATTAAAAAGATGTTGCTGACACATGATGTATAGCTGTATTTAGAATTGACCAATAACATTCAAACGCATAATAAATTAGAGTCATTGAACATCTTACCATTTTAAGTGCCTTTGAAGAACAGTGGCAGTTCAACCACAAATAACACCCTGGGCAAGGTTGCGCTTCACTGTAATGAAGAAAAACGAAAAACAACAACAACCTCTTTGAAGACAAGTGACTCGATAAAGAGGGTACAGCGGGCTTCTCTGATTATTGCCATTACAATGTCTTTTCAGCGACAATACAGGCTTTTCATATTTCATTTTGAATTCCAATATTTTCTGAATATAAGGTGCACTTAAAATGATGTATTATTCCCATAAAATTGACAACACACGTTATAATCCAGTGTGCCTTATGTAAGAGTACTGGTTGTGCTAAATGATTTAGAACTATTTTGTCGGTGTATTGCCACCGTAGTCGACATACCAATGTTATGGCAGTTTACAAAGTGGTATGAAAAAGTTTGGACACCTCTGATCATTTTCAAGATTTTCCTTTATAAATCATCATCTGAGATAAATAAATCATTTGGATCAACAGTTTCGTTTAAAAGATAAAAAACAGAAAAACAGTAATATTTGAGAAGAGAAAAAGTATAGTAATTATGGAATGTTTGCAATAAAAAAAAAAAAAAAAGCATGGTACATAAATTTGGGCACCCTTATTGTTTCTTGATTTGATGCGCTGAACTCTCAAATGACTGAAAACAAAGACTATTCAACATAAATTTTTAGTGGAAGGAAATAAACATCTAGCTCAGAAATTTCAGTTGTCGGTTTCCACTGTGAGGAACATAGTGAGGAAAAGGGAGACTACGGGCAGTACTCATCATGTCAGCGAGTGAAAGCCGGGCCAACGTTTATTTTTTATATCCTGGTAGCCTGCCTGTTTCCCCCTCCTCAGACAATACTTTTTGTCTCTTTATTTGCTCTGCTATCTTTATAGAATTCGCGCGAAAGTGTTTGCATCGACTTCCGTCTTTATAACGAATGGGGAAAAGGGGGAAATGACGTATGCCGTAAATCAGTCAGCAAATTAGTAGGGTTTTTCTTTTTGTTTTTTTGTGGCAGGGTTCTGGCTACCCTCCTCAAAGTTAATTAGTGCCGGTGAAAGCGATACAGACCCCCTCAAGATATAAAAGAGGCGTCATTCAAGTAGTTTCCGTCGACATATCACAAATGTTATGAAAAGATTTTATAAAGGTTGAAAAGTTACCTAGAGTAGCTTTAACAGATATAAACAATATTGCTAATGTTAAAAGATAAATAAGAATTGGAAAATGCAGTGCATTGATGCACCTGTGGGCCTTATCTTTGAAAATAAACTCATTCATTGATGTGTGCTTAAGAATCCAGTGCGCCATATAGTCAAAAAAATAATGTATTCTTGGTAATAGTAAACTGAGAAGGCAGTTCCTTTCACCATCCGAGTCAGTTATTAGAGAAAGGGGCCCATTTCTAGTTCTATAACTATCAATAAATCTCCTTTTTGGCCACAATAGTAATCTACATTGATGACATAAAAAAAAAAAAAAAAAAAAATTAGCAATACACTTGATAAGTTAATCCTTTAGATATGATAACTAAAGTGTCACGAGGCTGTAACCTCTCCTTTACGTGACAAACACAACACTGAAAACATGTATTATAATAGATGAGCGCATTGGTTGCATTTATAAATAACTGCAATGAATTAAGCCAAGGGCTAGATTTGCATAGGAACGGTAGGAACATAACACTACCAAATTTTCAGGATGCTCAAATTGTCCCCACCAACTTCTAGGCAACCTTATTTGCATGATATAAAAAGTTATATAATTATATTTAAAAAATAATATTGTAAGAATGTAGATTGTCTTCCTATATGTTGTAAGGATAGAATACACCCTACCATTATTAAGTGAATTATTTTCATTATGTTCACTTACATGCTACAGTAATGTAAAAAGATGTCAATGTTGTGGAGGTGGGGGAAACACCACTAATTTTGCTACTGAAAGTCCGACCTGCATCAGAGTTAACATTAAACTGTGTGAACTTGCTAACCTGCAAAACGACTGGGGTCAAGCCAGCCTCCACAAGGAAAAACAAATCAAGCTAGCCATCCGTCATTTGGATCATTATTTGCATTACGGTAATGCAACGCGTTGGCCTCAGAGTGCAAATCCCTTCATAAAAAACAAAACAAAACAAAACAAAACAAAACAAAAAAGGAGCTATCCAAGAATGTGTCCACTTCAGGGGGACACTGACATGAAGATGAACCTGAACTGACATGAAAAAAAAAAAAAAACTGCGAAATTAAATCACACATCAAGTACCGTATTGGCCTAAATATAAGACGGCCCTAATTATATGACGACCCCCTTTTTCAAGACTCAAGTTTGAAAAAAGACTTTTTGAACACCAAATTAATTTTTATACAGAAAATAATTACAGTACATCCGAAAGAAATGATTATAACAGTATATTTGAGAGAAAAAGCATGTTATTTTGCCTCATTGAAATCTTAATATCTGAACATTTAAATATGTAAACTAAAGTGCAATCACATTCGTAAATGAATGGCTTCTGGTTTTTGAAATGTAAATAAACCAATCTATTGTGATAAAACAACAAAACTGCAATAACTGCATTAACCATCAAAGTGAAGTCTAACTGTAACTGTTCTCTTGAAACAAATCTGAATAAGGAAAAACATTGCAATAAAATAATGCAAACCGGTTAAACTTGAGAGTAGTTGAGATCTGTCATGACAGAACATTGTTTCAATGATATCTGGCGCCATCTAGCGTTGTGAATGGGGAGAGTAGCTGAGATCTGTCATGACAGAACATCGCTTCAATTATATCTGGCGCCATCTGGCGTCGTGAATGAGTATAATGTCTAGACCGCGAATATTAGATGACTCTTTTTCAGTCTTATTTCAATGCAAAAAACACAGTCTTATATTCGGGCCAATATGGTACTTTGGTTCGAGTCTTGGGGTAGTTTACTATGCGTCAGATGTAGATCGACCCTTGGACATATTTTTTTTCATTAATATTGTCGCTCAAATTACTTTTATATTACAATACTTTAGTTTGAGTCTAGGGGTGTTCCAGTGTGCCCCAGAAATGGACCCATTCTTGGATAGCTCCCCGTTTTTGATATAAAGGGACTTACACTTCAAAATGTTTGTTTAGTAGTTTTTGAAAACAAAGCTTTGAAGTTAACATTGTATCACCTGAACCAATAGGCATTAAAGTTAGTAAAAGTCAATACATATTTATTTTGAATTGATCATTTAGCCTAACAATTAATTAAGTTCATATTCGTTAGAAATGTAGCCCTGACCCCGATTCCATAATCTGTTGTGTTTTATGAATGTCCAGTCCCCAGCAAAAAGTGTACATGCAGGTTCAGGCACGTGCTGGGGTTCTTGAGCACCTGCCCCTTTCCCCCTACATGCCCAAAGTGCCCTTTTTGACTGGGCTTTTTTTTTTGTGCATATGTGTGTGCTGGCCGACTGTGCAGGCACGCTAACGAGTACTTTACTTGAACACCGAAAACACCGTTAAAAAACACTGAAAACACCTTTAAAAAAAAAAAGCCGTCTGCGTGCCGCTAACAGTGACCATCTGATGTAATTTCTTCTCAGATGAACAACAAGTTGAGGAAGGAAGTTTTGATGTAGAAGTTGAAAGAAGAAAAGAGGCAAAGAAGTGTTGATGACAGTGTTGATTTCTATTCACTATTCCCCCCTCCCAATTAAAGTCTGTCACAGTCACAGCCAATTATACTTTAAAGCTGGTTAAAATGGAAGTTATGGTGTAAGGTGTACTAAAAACTTGTTCATGTGCCCCTTTTGATCTATGAGCACCTGCACCTCCATCGGTCTCTGCACGGCCCTGTGCAGGTTATGCTGTTATATCGTCTCTACCAATGTTGGGACCAAACCAACACCCTTCAATTAAGCATAATAGAATAAGCATAATAATGAATACAAATTGAATAGTCTTAAAAATAGAACAAAATCTGTTTTTTTTACCATTGCCCTGCAATATGACAAATGCATGACATTAAAACAATGGTTCAAATTTAACTGAAAACAAGTAAATTTCCAACGTGGTCATTTTAAGGCAAACTTATGTCAAATCTTGATTAGCTTTTTTTTTTTTTTCATTTAGCACAAACTTCATCCTCAAAAAAAAAAAAAAAAAAAAAAAAAAAACCCTACAATGCTCAAGTAGGTCGAAGTCCAGCGTAGGGCTACTGCACCTTAAAACATGTTTTGTTTTCTCCTTGAGATAACTGCTGTTGTGATTTGGTCTAAACAAATATAAGTTGATTTTATTTTATTTGACTTAGAACACATCCATAGCTGAACAATATGGACATGCAGGTGACAATGTTTTTTTTTTAGGTAACCTATTGTGGTTCTTCGGTTTTATTATTACTATTATCGTTATTCTGTTCCGCAGCCCCTTTGAGCTCCATTTGACCCCCTTGGAATGTTTCAAAATGCACCAAAAGCGGCAGGCAGGTCAAGACAGGTGCAGTCTTTAATACCGTGTAAAGACAAATTCCAAATACACCATGTAGCGCCCCCTAGCAGTCATTCTTTGTCCCGCCGACGCTTTGAGCCCTACTTTGACCCCCTCAGAATGCTTAAAAACTCACCAAACTCAACAGCCAGGTGAACACTGGTGAAAACTTTGATAAAATGTAAAAAAATAAAAAAATAAAATAAAAATATGCGTAAATGTGTAAAGCGCCCCCTAGGAACAAAACCAACATTTCATTAAAAAAAAAAAAAAAAAAAAAAAAAAATTAAGGTGAAAGAGGAGGTAACAACGCAAAGGTTAAAACTTAGAACACATCAGTACTATATGAATGGGATACCATACGCGGTGCCCAGACTGACGTTAGTACTACATCCAGCTTTCTTTGGGTGGGCAGTGCGTGTCCGTGGGTGGGCACTGCCTCCCCCCCTCCCCCTGGTAACGCCCCTTTCCTCTAAGTGGAGTAAACCTACCACCGCATTCCATTGGAAAAGAGAACAACATACATATTCTACCCAAAGGGCATATACTAGTATAATCCAAAATGACATTGTACACTTTTACAAGGCAGCTACAATTTATTATTTGGAGGGAATTCCATGTCAAAAAGATATCTATTGGACTTTACTATAGAACTTCATATACTTGCCTTTGCTGACATCTTGTGGCTATCCTCACCTCAATCCAGTGCTGTGCACATCCAGGTGATGAAAGGGAGACTTATCCGGACATCCCCACTGGCTTTGTCATAACAAAAACAACATTAACCAACCCACTGTAGAAAACAAATTTATTAGACAAATTATACACAGAAAGCGTTGCCACCTGTAACAGAGGCCCCAGTTTGTTGAGATTTTTAATAATATGCAACACATACCACAAAATAGGCCTATCTTAAATACTGTACATCATATTTTCTTTTTTGTTGTCATTGTTATGTTGGAAAATTACCAAGTAAAATCTGTAGTTCTCTATGAGAAATTAACAACAAAAATATCAACAAATGATGGCAGGAGCAAGTTTGTGCATGCTTCTTTTTAATGACGGACTTTTCCAATTTTTGTTATTTAGCTAGCAAAACAACAACCAAAAAACCCAACAACCAACCACATAAAAATAACACCAAATCAACGGAAAATGGTTTAAGCAAAAGGGTAGAAATATATGAATTTATGTTACTCGTGTAAGGCAGGGTTTCCCAAACTTTGTCGTCGGCACCCAAAATTTGTTGCAACCATTTATTTATTCTTTTTTTTTTTTTGTAACTGGAATTTTCTTTGAGTCTAGAATTGGTAAAAGTTTAGGAAACACTGTAATATGGTTAAAAAAACAAAACAAAAACAAAGTAAAAACAGTGGCTTATCATGACAGTTTTCATTTTGTTTAACAAAAATAGCATTGACATGTAAAATATACATTTTATTTAATTAATAATGTATTTTATTTATACTAAATAAAACTCTTAGTAAATGTTTGTGTCCTATTTTGCCATTCAGTAGCCATATTGCAGCCTAACAATTTAAGAAATAAAACACTGAAGAACATTTGCTTCTATATCACTGTGGCTTGTACCAAGTTCTCTATGCACAATGTTTTGATAACTGAAAAATTGCTCTAAACATCTATAACACTATCAATTAAGTGTCAATGAAAAACCAGTTGGCTTCCAATTGAACAACCTCACCCAAATGCTCTGCATTGAGTTGCTCTGTACCCCCCTTTTTCACTACTGAAATGCACCTTAATGGTCTTGCTGGAATTAATTGGCACTTTAAAAACAAGTTGTAGAAAGAATACACTTCACATTACAGCAAAAGAAGATATTCTGAACTAATCTGCCATTTGGTGTTTTCTGGCTAAAGGAGGACATTTGCGGTTTGAATGGCAGTTGCGAAAGGGGGTACAGCGACTAAGTTGGCGTATAAGGCCTGCTCTGAAAATGCTGTAGGGGTGGCATCTCCTCAACACAAAAAATTTCATCACCCTATGCTGAAAAAAATTGTACAGTGATCCCTCGTTTTTCAAGGTTGTTGGGGACCAGAAACCGGCGCGATTAGTGAAAAACCGTGAAATAGCGCAATCCCGTCACAACCCCCCCCCCCCCAGTTTTTTTTTTTTGCTGTGTTCAATGTATTTTGTGTATATTTCTATCCCCCCCCCAAAGTATAATTAAAAAAAAGCTTTAATGTATATGGCGGAAAACACAGACAAGGCAGAAAAAGCCGTTTCTGCTCTTGCACCTCTCTATAAAATAAACTGCTGTATTTTAAGCCAAAAGAACTGATATGTTTGATAGAACAATATATCTATAAGCTCTCATTGCAGTTTCATGGCGCCTTCAAACTATTTTTAATTTTTCAGTTTTACCCTGGAGACCCCCGTTTACAGACACCACGCAACCGCTTTTGTTTCAGCCCAGCCATAAAAAGAATTATAATTATTATTCGAAATGTCTATTATTTTTAGCTCAGAATCATTAATTGAAGTCTAATATTTAGTTTAGAAAAAAACAACTTTATAAAATTATTCATTCCCTGATGTCTATTTCTGCATCGTGACCCTTGCCATATTACCGTGTTTCACCCATAAAATCTCCCAAAAGTCCGGCTGTGGCCATTCACAGCTGTGTCTTGATACCCGGTGAGACATGCTACACAAAGTTTTTGGATCGAAACAAGTACGCGATAATAACTTGTTAAAATCATGGTGTCTTTAATTATGCTCTCAGCTCGAGTTAGGGTTTAATTTTTTATTTTATTTTTTAAATACCCTCCTGTTCAAAAAAATTCTTGCTCCAGAAAATTGAGACTTCAAGCTTTCCAATGATGTATCACAAATGAATACACTGTTGGACAATTTTAAAATTTGGCCAAATTTGGGGGTCTCAGAGCGAAACCTCAAGTCACCTGAGTGTTTTCCGCCATATAAACACAGACAAGACTGAAAAAGCAGTTTCTGCTCTTGCAACCCTCTTTAAATTAAACTGCTGTATTTTAAGCCAAAATAATTGTTGTGTTTGAAAGAACAAGATGTTTATATGCTGCCATAGCAGATTCATGGCACACTAAGCCCCCGAACTATTTTTAATTTGTCCATTTTACCCTCAAAACCCCTGTTTACAGACGTTGCGCAACCGCTTTTGTTTCAACCCATCCATAAAACGTACGTAATTAATTATATTTATTATTCAAAATATCTGTAATTTCCTCCTATTCAAAATTTTTCTTCCCCCAGAAAATTGAGATTTTAAGCTTTCCAATGATGTATCACGCATGGATATCAGACAATTTTGAAATTTGGCCATATTGGGGGTCTCAGAGCAGAACTTCAAGTCACCTGAGTGTTTTCCGCCATATACATATTCAAATATAATAATTCTGATCACTTTTGAACATGTTACTGTCCCACCGAATTACTTTTAAACAAGAAAAATGTGGACAAATGCTTGGCTTCTATTAAATGCTTCATTGAGTGAGTCCAAATCCGCTCAAGCTGCTCACTTACACACAATGAGTTGCCACAGAAACGGTTTAACAAGATAAACGATGATTGACGCATGCGACGCTTTGAAGTTCGCATCTCTGGCAAGATGAAACCCAGACGTCTGTCAATCATCGTAAAGTTTGGTAAGCAACTCCAGCGCACTGCCTGACTAACAAAGAACAGGAAGAGGGAGGGAAAGTGAGACTACTGTATATTTTTTTAATTGAAAAAAAAATCCGCGATGGACTGAGGGCGCAGAGTTTCAAGCGCGGAGTAGCGAGGGATCACTGTATTATCGAAAACATGACCTTGGAGGATGATGCTTTAAGACGGCATTGAAACAAAAGAGAAAAATGTAAACGCATGAAGCAAAAAAAACAAAGACTACAGCACTCATTTAAGCAGTTCAAACAAGTTGACAGCTTGGAACAATGTAATTTTTTTTGTTTTGTTTTTACTGACCCAAAACACATTCCACGTGTTAATTTTTTTTCTGAAAACAAATCTCATAAAAAGACATATAGTAAGCGTTGAAATTCTTTCCATTAGATGTTTTTTTGTTCCCCGCGACCCAGTACTTCTGAAGAGTCTGTCAAAAGGTCTCACCATGAATTGAAAAGCAGATAATACAGTAAGTACCATGTGAGAAAAAAAAAAATAAGGTCAGCTCCACATACAATCACTTACAGGTCTGTGGGCACTGGTACAGTGCAGTTGGGTTCACAAAGCGTCTTCAATGTGCATTCAAGAATGGACATGTTGGTTTTGAGGCTGACACACCAAAATGACGGCTGTCGTTTTTGCACAGCGTCGTTAAGATGCACTATCATGGGAGTCTCAAAGTACATCAGAAAAGTATTTGGCTTCCCTTGTTCCATACTTGGGTCCTGTTGATCCACTGTGTTGAGCTCATTTTGATGGGGCAAAGCAATACGGAGCTATTTGAGATTGGACCCTGGCTTGTGAACGAAACTGATATTCATGTACTCTTGTAGTACTCCTAAGGATTGTAGTAGATAGTTTAGTCTTGTTGTTTTAGGGCTAGACCACCACCAAGGCCAAGCTGGAGTGCTTGATAGCAGTAGAAGAGTTCAGGTGTTTTTAGACAGTTTTCATGTTAAGGAAGAAAAGATCCGCGCCTCCTTACAATTACAAGAACACTACAAATAAAGCAAAAATATCACTCTGTGGACCCTGTCCGATTTGCACCATTACCTAGTGTCCAAGCAGAACCCCACCTCCTCCTACCCCCTCATATAAAATCGAATCATCTAAGCAGAAACTGAAAACATAAAATTTTCTATGTACAAAGATGTCTGTGCGCAGACTCTTGGTTTTAGTTGTGTTTGCTTTACAACCCCATCAGATCTGTACTCACTCCTATCCGTCTTCCTCCCAAATCATCCCTAAGCAATCACTTAGATGGATGTGCCTCTGTCTGGGTCGTTGCCATATCCGAAGTTAGGTCCCGGACCTGTGGGCTGGTATGGTATGGAGGACATTGTCTTAATGGGGCTGCGGAAGAAACCACCGTTGGGGGCCCTCTGCCTAAAAGGGCCGACCCCACCAGTTCGGTGGTCCTGGAGGACGCCTCCTGCACCGCTGCCGCCGAAGCCGGCGGAGAACCCGGCGGCGGCTTTTGCAGACAGGCTGCGGCTGAGGGTCTGAATCTGCTCGGGGATGAAGGTGGTGGTGGTGATGTGCGTGTTGCGGAAGTCGCTTATCTGCTCGAGGGCTTGGCGGGCAGCGGGCAGCGCGTCCATGTCAAGGGGCGTCAGATCGACGGAAGAGGTGGAGAATTGCTTGTGGGGGCTTTCGTCCTCTGTGCACAGGCTGTTAACCCGGCGGTGTAGGTGCTCCAGGTCGATCTCCTTATCGTCCTGTAGGCGGAGAGGGGGGGAGAGGGCAGGGAGTAGGATGGAGAACAGAAAGCCATGACAGTTGATGGGCCAATAAGAGTAGAGGAACAGGAACAAAGAAAGGTGGGAAGAATGTAAAAATGAAGATTTTAAGAAATTGAAAGAAAATTTTCGATAAACGGGGAGCATATGAAAGCCAAAATGGAAGATTTGATAACGTGAAGTAAAGAAATAAAGGTGAGACGAGATAGACAGAATTTGGTTGTTGAAAAGAAGGAATAAGAAAAAAAGACAAGGGTGGGGATGAGTTCCGGATGTCATCCATTTGAAAAGTATAAATGGATAACAATCATACCGACAGGATACAGGCAAAAGGTGAGTAAGACGCCATCAAAACGACCCCAATGTAGTTACGGAGGATGAGTATCCAAATATGAAATGACGATCGTTAGGTATAGGATGAATGTGAAATGATGACCAATGGGGTTTAAAATAAAGAAGGAGAAAGGGAAGATGGAAGGAGGGATAACTGGTCAGGATACTGAGAGAGAGTAACACACAAACACTTCTACAAAGTCTCTAAAGGGAGTGCAGAACCTGGAATACTGGGCCAAAACACACACTTTTGCTGTGTGCTTTCCGATTCCAGCGTGAACACCAACTACATATGTATATCTTATTAAAATTATTCAACGAAGAAGAATACCTAACATTGCTCTATATCACACAACCACTCTATTTCAGAATTCACATTGAGACCGACATCTCATTTTCATGTGAATGAATTTTGAGCCGTTTACATGGTGGATTTGCGACACCAAGACGCAACGCGGAATGGCCTCGCCTTTACATGGTGACGGCGAAAACGGAAGGCGAAGACGCAAATTTTTGATTCTGGCCTCCAAAGTGGAACGATTTGATTGCGGGGATTGCTCTGCAACGATATGCATGGAAGGCTCTCGCGCCGATGACGTCAGTACTCGCACACGTCGCTTTAGGCGTCGCAGTCGCTGCTTGTAAATAATTCAAAACAGCAAACATGGCGGATCGGCGACTTTAATGTTTTTTTATTATATTTTTAATTTACATATATTTTATTTTCGTGTTTTTGTGCCTTTTAAAGCAGAAGAAAAATGCATCGACGCCATTGCTTTGAGTTTTATTTATTTTTTTCTGACAAGCAATGTCATATAATCATTTAAACTTGTAAAGAACAGCAAATGTACAAAAAATAAGAGATAAAAATTAAATACAGCGGTACCTCGACATACGATCGCTTTGACACACGATCTTTTCGACATCCGATGTAAAATTTGACTCGCCATTTGTTTCTACATCTGACGGCATGCTCGAAATACGACAATTTATGACAGCGCTGCTGTTTCTTTGTTCTCCCGCAAGACGGACACATGCCGGATTTTCATGTGAGAGAAATCAACATGGGTTCCAAGAAGGTTAGTGCAGGCGGAGAAAAAAAAGGAAAAAGGTATTAAAATAAAGATGGAAATGATAAAAAATATATATATATTAGCGTGGTGTGCGCGTCCGTGAACTGGCTCGATAATACGGTCTTAGAATGTCTATGATCTTGATGTTCCTCCTCTGACCCTCGTTCGCCAGTCTTTATAAGTTAAGGTGAGAAATTATTATTGTGATAACATCGCCAAACAAATCGTCAGCTTCGTCAGGTTTTTAATAATTTATTTCAGAACTTTTGCAACATAACACGCCTACTGTCCGCCGCAGTTGACGCCAACAACAACAAAACATTAAAAGAAAGTAAAATCTCTACCGCACTCTCTATCTCACTGTCATGTCAGCCATGCGGTGCGTTCAGGTACAGCACGTAAAACACATCCGCCACATTAGAAACCAATTCATTACTTTATTACAAGAATTATTATTATTATTATTATACTATATGATTAGTCCGATTTTTATTTATAATTTATTTGTCTTGCTATGTGTAATTGCAATTTGTAATGATACCAGCAGTATTTATTAAGGACTGTAGAACGAATTAATGGAATTATAATGTATCCTTATGGGAAAATCCTGCTCGAAGTACGACCATTTCGACTTACAAACAAGGTCCTGGAACGAATTAACTTCGTATGTAGAGGTACCACTCTATACAGGAAAAACCGTGAAAAAAATGCAAAATAAAAAGTGGGGGGAAAAAATAAAAAAGTAAAATAAAGAACGCCATTGCTTCGAGTGGGTGGGTGTGTTGTTGTCGGGGCTGAGGAGTTTGTTGTCAAGGAAGTGCTTCATTGGCTGTCGCTTTGTAAAACTGCACTGCTCCCAAGGGCCTGGCATGTATACTACATCATTTTCACGCAGAATCGTTCGAATGGAGACGGAACCATGTAAATGCAAACATGAAATTTATTGTATTCTTAGAGCGTCACCACGTAAACGGCCCTTTGAGTTTCACGAATCACATCTTTTTCTTTGACTTATTGATTGCTTCATACAGTGGAACCTCCAGTCAAACTCCCCAAAGTGGTGAGATCACAAAAATTATTTAAAAAAAAAAAAAATTATAATCAAATACTGCGAGCAATTCTCGTGAGACCAGCTTAGCGCATTTTAAGTTGTCACTTGACTGATTGTACGGAAGTGAGTAAACTTTAAATCCACAAGTAATCCTCTGACTGCTCATCCCAGAAATACAAATTAAACAATTACAAATAACTCCATTCAATAAAATTCAACGTTTATCTTAAACATTTGAATTTAAATACAATTTGGCAATTCACAGAGGATTGTTGAAATTTCTATCTACTCTTCACCGAACCACTAATGATAACAACTATATTTAGCATACTAGTAACTTGTATATTTCCAACCAATTGTATCTATTGCTATTTGTGAAAAAAGTTATTTTAAGATTTAGGGGTACTTAAAGGGTTCATTCCGATTTACATGGAAATTCAGGTCACGCCGCCAGAGCAGGAACAGAACTCGTTTGTAAGCCGGGGACTCCCTGTTAATTTCAGCAATACTATAAATGCTACTAGGTGACATAACTCAGCAAAAAATTATGTTTGTGTCAGTTTTTTTATTATTCTTCCGTTATATAACTATCACTTGACAAGTTAATTGGTGTTTCATGATACTATTGAAGTCTGGAATAAATTACTGTTATTTTCAGACAATCCCCCTCGCTGCTTTGAATCCTGCGGTTTATACAGGGTGAGGCAGAGCAACTTGCATATTTATATTTGTCGCCCTGAAGCGATGGTTGCTCTGAGGATTGTAGAAATGGACTTATTTAAGAAGGTGGGGCTTAAAGTTTGGTTCTTATTTGTGATTTATGTCATGTTTATTTTTCAGGAACCCCAGTGAGCATCATGGAGCGGACGAAGTTGGAATGAGCTTTCGCTGTTGATGCGTTTTTTTCAAGCGGTCGCTCAATCGTCGCAACGCAACGTGCATTCCGTTCCGAAATTTCAATTCTCCATGGAGGATTCGTCTCGCAGAACGAGCAGACAACCCAAGAGCAGATGCGTGTTCTCAAAACAGATTGTCTCACGGCGTCAATGTTTTGGGGTGTCCTTGCGGTTGTGGGAGGCCAGGTTTCTTTTTCTTTACGTGACCCGTTTCCCTGAAGTTGTTTAGCCATGAAACAATCGACTGCCGGCCAGGAACACGACCATGGGGGGGTCTCGGTCAATATTGAAATGTCTACGGAATGCACGTTGATCTGTGACGATTGAACTGCTTGGAAAAAAATGCCTCAACAGCGAAAGCGCGTCCCAACTTTGTCCACTCCATGATGCTCACTGGGGTTCCTGAAAAATACACACTAAATGCATAACACATGTTAAGAACCAAACTTTAAGCCCCACCCTTTCAAATAAGTCCATCCCTACCATCCTCGGAGCAACAATTGCTTCAAGGCGTCAAATTTAAATAAGCAAGTTGCTCTGCCCCACCTTGTATTACAATGCAGGTTATTTATGGATTTTTGCAGACTAGTGAAGTGAATGTTTTTTGGTTTAAATATCCCAAAATACAACATGAACACCTGTAGCTTATAGTCCAGTAGGACTTATACAGTATATGAACTGATGGCTTTCCTTTGAAATTTAGTGAATGGGGTTTGCAGTATAGTTAGGTGTGCCTAATAGTAAAAACAAAAACAGTAAATTCATTATTTTTGAAGGAGAAAAATAGGGAAATGTCCTTGACCTTGGAGGTTCCATTGTTGCTCGTCACTTTTCAATATAAAGTTGAACGTTATGACATCAATTATTTAAAGTAGATGAACTAAGACTTAAAAAGCACTAATAATATGTATCTATGTTCACATAGAAACAACCACAAGACCTAAGGATGGTGACAATCAACTGAGAGGTGCTTCATGCTCTTGTTGGACAGGCGGACTGGGTGGTGTAGGATGGCGTAGTTTACCACTAATGAGGTGAGGATTTTGTGAGCATGGGTATTGGGAAAACAAGGGCTGCAGAGGAATACTTCATTTTTTTGTAAGTTAAGTTTCACAGAGGTAGGGAATAGAATGTGTGTTGTGTTACATAGTTTTAAGTGGCATTACTGGCACTGTGGAAATAGTGTAAGGGAGAAAACAAGTACTGGGAGTTTTGAGGAAAGAGGTTGTATTGACATATTTACTGACCGTGTCCTTTGGGTCAAGGGGCTTGAGCCGTACCATTTGACGCTCACGGACCAAGGAGACCAACAGTGGCACCCCCCTGTTTCCATCTAAGGAAGTGGCAGTGGGAGAGGGGGAGAGGGAGGGATGGCACTAACGCTTTTCCTGCCACTATCATGCACACACTGAAAATTTGGGTACTCCAAAGGTGTGTAAAGATTTGATATGACAACAAAATGAACGGACGTAAAGGAAAAGAGTCAATCACAATCTGTCGTCTGTGGGGATAACATTAAGGGGAGATAGCAAGGGACTGCAGCAAGGACGAGTGAAAGGGTTTTGTGGAAAGTTCCGAAGGTCCTGTCATAATCGTACTGCTAGTACATAATCAACATCTGCAGCTCATCTCTAATTTCTATCAGAAAGCAAAGGCATTACTTTGGTGAATCAAGTATTATGTGCATAAGTATCGCATTGAACTTGATAGGTAAAGATGCAATACTATTAAATGAGAGACAACTTTCCCTTAAGGCAAAAAGGCCTCGTCACACACAAAGAGATGAAAATGCAACTTATAACAACATGAACTCATTTTCTTTAAACAAATTTTGTTTTCCATTCAGCCATTCGTGATGAGTCTTCAAGCATTATCGACCACGGTCTTATATGTTCTACTGTATGTATAACCTTGGGGTGGGGGGTGAGGTGGTGAAGGTGGTCATTCGCATTTTGGGGGCGAGCTCGGAGGGGTTGTTGGGTTCGTAGGAATGCTGCACGATCAGGGCACAGGGAATGTCGCAGCATGCTGGGGGCTGGTAACGGGTGGAGGCAGGGGGCGCGGCATTGGAAGTGTTAGAGGTCTGGTTCTGGGTCTGAGTGCTCAGGGCCATGGGGTGCTCGTTGGGGTTGTGAGGGCAGGGATTGGCAGCTTGCCTGGCAGATGGGCCATCTGCCTGCTTCTGCTTTATAGTGGCATGCGTAGAGTTGTGGTGTAGAAGGGTTTTGTATAAATGTTTTTGTTTGCATGCAAGTCGGGCGAGGAGATTAAACATCAAATGAAAAGTCAGACAAACGCAGCAGAGCGACGAGCGAAGACAAAGAGGGGATGAGTGACAGATGCGATCAGGCAGATGGCAGGAAGATAAGGTGGCAAAGAGAAGTCAATAGGAGAAAAACAGACAGGTGGGGGGTGAGCGAGAAGAGAGACACGGCAGTCAGTCAACGCACGCAGCCAAGCAGCTCGACCTGTGTCGTGTCCTCACAGAGACATTCACACAGTCGTTATATACCTGGAAAGGGGAGATGTTTAAATGGCATTTTCTATTGCTCTCTGTCTCTCTCCCCTTGCCCGCTACATCCCTCAACACAGAGTACTTATCTACAAAAACAAAACAAAAAAAAAGGCAACATGAGAGCTTTGAGCCACATTTACACAGATCATTCCAAAGAGTTAGGATGAGCAGGCAGGCAATTCCCTGGTCAAACTTGATTATTTACATAGGCCAAATGTACCAAATAAGCATGTACACAAAGAATGCCCATTTTGCTCATGCTAAATCTACATGAATCGTATGAGATATCAGACATGGTCATAACCATTGATGTTAAAATTATGAAGGAGCTCTGACAATGACGTTTGAAAAATTTTGTTGTAAATTTATTTACTCGAGAATGACTATTGGGAAGATGAACATTTACACTCCATTGCCAGAACCTCTCCATAAGACTTTCTCAAATATTTAAAATGCCAACTATAAATCAATTGCTGCCTGGTTATGAATGACATGGGTTCTATATATGCCCCGCTCCTCCAAAAATAAATAAATAAAACACTGTTTTTTTCCAAAGACATTTGCAGATAGTATTATATTGATTTTTAAATCTGGAGAAAATACTGTTGATATACAATGAGGAAAGTAAGTATTTGAACACCCTGTGATTTTGCAAGTTCTCCCACTTAGGAATGATGGGCAGGTTTAAATTTTTCATGGTAGGTGCTTGTCCACTGTTAGAGACAATATAAAAAAAAAAAAAAAAACAGAAATCACAGTGTATCATTTTTTTAAACTATTTGAATTATACTGCTGCAAATAAGTATTTGAACACCTGAGAAAATCAATGTTAATATTTGGTAGAGTAGCCTTTGATTACAATTAGGGTTGTTCCGATCAAAAAAGGCTTCAAAGACTGCCAATATTCACTCTACTCATTTTACACTGTCTTTTGCCTCTATATATAGGTAAAACGGCGCCATTATAGATTGAATGCGACAATAAGTGAGTGGGTCGTGCAACGCATGCGTTAATTGCGTTAAATATTTGAACGTGATTAATTTAAAAAAATTAATTACCGCGGTTAACGCGATAAATTTGATAGCTCTACTTTAAGCCAAAACTAAAGACTCTGGATGAGTGTAAGACATTTTGTCTGTAACGTTAAATACAATTAGAAAACAATTTAATAAAAAATATACATATATATATTACAAAAAGGCATGTCCGATATTTTTTTGCCGATTCCGATACTTTGAAAATGACGTGATCGGACCCGATCGATCGGGACATCTTTAATTACAATTACAGAGGTCAAACGTTTCCTGTAACTTTTCACCAGATTTGCATAGACTACAGCAGACATTTTGCACCACTGCTCCTCACATATGTTCTCTAGATCAATCAGGTTTCTGGGCTGTCACTGAGAGACACAGAGTTTGAGCTTTTCCAAAGATTTCGTGTTGGGTCAGGCCTGGAGACTGGCTAGGCCCCTCCAGAACCATGATATGCTTTTTACAAAGCCACTCCTTGGTTATTCTGGCTGTCTGCTTCGGGTCACTGTCATGTTAGAAGCCCCAGGCATGACCCATTTTCGATTGCTCTAAATGAGGGAAGGAGGTTATTCCCCAAAATCTCACAATACATGGCCCTGGCCATCCTCTCCTAAAGTCGTCTAGTCCCATATGCAGAATAACACCCCCAAAGCATGATGCTACCACCCCTATGCTTCACAGTAGGGATGGTGTTCTTGGGATGGCACTCATCATTCTTCTTCCTCCAAACACTATGAGTGGAATTATACAGTTCCATTTTGATCTGATATGACCACATAACTTTCTCCCAAGACTCCTCTGGGTCATCCAAATGGTCATCAGCAAACTTAAAACGGGCATGGATATGTGCTCGTTTAAGCAGGGGAACCTTCCATGCCATGCATGATTTTAAAGCATGACGTCTGAGTGTATTACCAACAGCAACCTTGGAAATGGTAGTCCCAGCTCCTTTCAGAACATTGACCAGCTCCTCATGTGTCGTTCTCGGCTGATTCCTCACAATTCTTAGGATAATCGAGAACCTGCGAGGTAGATCTTGCATGGAGCCCCAGTCCGAGGGAGATTAACAGTCATGTTTAGCTTCTTACATTTTCAAATAATTGCTCCAACGGTGGATGTTATATCACCAAGCTGCTTGGCAATTGCCCCGTAACACTGTCCAGCCTTGTAGGGGTCTACAATCCTGTCTCTAGTGTCTTTGGACAGCTCTTTAGTCTTGACCATGTTATGAATTGGAGTCTTCCTGATTGTATGGGGTGGCTGGATGTTTATATGCAGCTAACTGCTTCAAACAGGTCGAAAAGTCAAATTCAAAAAGCCCACCTCCACTCCACTTATGGATTGGACTTTTTAAAGGCGACTAACATGTCTTTGAAGCTCACAATTCTAGCTAAAAGACAGGTGTTCAAATACTTATTTGCAGCAGTATAACACAAATAAATTGTTAAAAAAATCATACACTGTGATTTCTGGATTTTTTTCTCTTAAGATTGCCTCTCACAGTGGACAAGCACCTACCATGAGAATTTCAAACCCGCCCCTCATTTCTAAGTGGGAGAACTTGTAAAATCGTAAAGTGTTGAAATACTTATTTTCCTCACTGTATAGAGCATAGTAAAACTGCAATAAAACTAAACTACAAAATTAGTGATGTGCATAATTAAGTCTGACAAAAGTGACCAAATACAACTTCCATCTATTATCTGTACTGCTCATCTTTATGAAGGTTGCAGCGCAAGCCCTAAATAATGTTCCCTTTATAATACAACAGGGATAATATTTAATTCCTAAGAGTGCTATCAAGATTTAGGAAACTTCTTTTAAAAAATGTTGAGTCAACCAGTTGCACTAACCACGTGCAACCGATTTTGGAACTACTGAGTGGGACTCAACAAATTTGCTTTTGAAAAAAGTTAAATATGACTTTAGGTATGGGAGCTTCAGCTATTTCAACTATCAAGTGATTCTTCTGGGAACCCTGATTCCGGTTTAGACAACAATGCCATTGAAACAGGAGTTCAGAACATTCTGACAAATTCATGATAAAGTTCAGCCTCAGTACATTGTAGATTATAAGTGCAGAATGACATCATACATAGCACATTAAGTCATTGGCGATATTATTTGTGTGTGTTTTTCTATAAGCCGTATGACCAGGGATGTCCTGATCGCATATTGTTGCACCAGAGTCACCTGATTTTGAGAATCTGCCGTTATCGAATTCTGATCCGATACTGGAAAAAAAAAAAGTTTTTTGTTTGTTTGTTTTTTTTTTTTTTTAAACAAAAGTTCCAAACATGTTACTGTCCTACCGTGCCGCCTTCATAATGTGAATTATTTTTTAAAACAAGAATAACGTAAAAAAAAATACTTGTCTTTATTAAATGCTTCCTTAAGTGAGTTCACTCAAATCCACGGAAATTTTGAAGCTCACTCTGCTGAGAACAGCATCTCACTTCCACAATGAGTTGCCACAGCACACTAATGCAAGTTTAATGATGATTGACACATTTGTGCCTTTGATCCTAGAGCTTCCAAGCTTATCTTGCAAGATCAAAGCTACAAACCTGTCAATCATCGTTAACATTAAGTACCAAACACAAGCTGGACAGATTGGCTTAACTGCTTAGCAGGAGTGAGAGGCTGTGGCGCTGTACGAGCATGAAGCAGAAAAACGTAAATCTATTTTTTAAATTAAAAACCCGATCCTTTTCACACGATTCCGATCCCCTGAAAAATGGCGCCATCGGCCTGATTCCGTGATCGGACTTACTTATGACTAACAAACATCAACACTAAGATGCAGGTCGGTAAATGACAATGTTGACCATTCCACACAGAACCAAATAGCACAGACACAGTTAAGAACACAACATTGCAGCAGACAATATGCATGTCAAGGTATGTACAAGCATGTTTTAGAGAGAATGTTGAAGAGAAACACAGCCACAACAACAGATTAGTAGAGCTTGATAGGTGCAGATCATGTGCGCTTCATGTTTTGGGGATGGGTTTTGTCTGGGCGCATAAGGTTTAATCGAGTGTACTTATTGGCTAACATGAGTATGCAATTAGGTGTACAATATACCTGGACGTCACACATTTAGGTGTTGGACTCTTTAGGTATTCATGAATGTTTATGGCATCCTTGGCACAGATTTCAGCATTCATTTGATCAACACAAGCCGGAATGATTGAGGAGGTGAGGCAGCCATGATGCGTGTGTTTATGCGTGATGTCTGAAGTGACTGGCAATACCAGAGAACATTTTTAACACATTTAACATTTTGGCTAATAATTTAAAAACGTTATACCAGCAGTTTCGTTTTATAAAAATCTTGAAAAATTAAAACATGTTGTGTTCTAAACAGAGGTGGGTAGCGTAGCCAAATATTTTACTCAAGTTAAGAGTAGCTTTATTTCAAAATAATATTACTCAAGTAAAAGTAGTCATCCAAAAAATGTACTCAAGTACAAGTAAAAAAGTATTTGGTGAAAAGAATACTCATGTAATGAGTAACATATGAGTAATTGTTTAAGATGTTTGATTTTTTTTTTTTTTTTTAAACAGTAGTAGTTTTTTCCCAGCACAGTTAGCTATGTGAACAGTTATTATTATAATGTATTATAAAAACATTACAAAACCACACTAAGCCAAAGAAATACAATAAAAAAATACTACAATAAGAATTACAGCAAGAGAAAAAAAAAACAACAGAAATTAAGCATTATTTGTCCAAAGAGCATGAGTACAATCTAGTGGAGAAAGCATTTCCTATTATGAAACTAAAAGGATCATATCTTTGGCTTTCCATGGTGAATCGGTGCCAAATTAAACTGGGAGAGAGATTAAAATCTGCGCTTTTGAGTCATGTTGACGGCGGCACTCTATGCCAAAGGACTCCAAAAACGAGGGCAAGTATGCAAATTGTCAAAAGGCGACCAGCAAGTCAATATCTCGGCAACCTGCCAAGGATCGCCTTGCTCAAATACACTGCTGATGAGCTGGAAGTGGATGCAGGTACGACGTCGGGAACTCATCCCACAAGCCCCTCTGTAACTGTAACAATACTGTCTGACCAGTAGTAGAATTTGACAAAATCGTGCTAATCATTCGCTAGTATATTGATTCCTTTACACCAAGCGTTTTACCTATTGCAGATTCATGTCTTCCCAGCTTGGTGCAGGTCTACAATTTTGTCTCTGGTGTCCTTTGACAGCTCTTTGGTCTTGGCCATAGTGGAGTTTGGAGTGTGACTGATTGAGATTGTGGACAGGTGTCTTTCATACCGATAATGAGTTAAAAATAGGGTTGTTCCGATCATGTTTTTTTGCTCCTGATCCGATCCGATCCCGATCGTTTTAGTTTGAGTATCTGCAGATCCCGATATTTCCCGATCCGATTGCTTTTTCCTTGCTCCCGATTCAATTCCAATCATTCCCGATAATTTTTCCCGATCATACACATTTTGGCAATGCATTAAGAAAAAAAATGAATAAAACTCGGACGAATATATACATTCAACATACAGTACATAAGTATTGTATTTGTTTATTATGACAATAAACCCTCAAGATGGCATTTACATTATTAACATTCTTTCTGTGAGAGGGATCCATGGATAGAAAGACTTGTGACTTTGTATATTGTGACTAAATATTGCCATCTAGTGTATTTGTTGAGCTTTCAGTAAATGATACTGAAGGCCATGCCCAATGCATGATGGGAAGTGGAACCATGACAAGTGAAACCACGACTGTGCGTAGTGCTACCAATTCATATATCTTCTCTGCGATGGGATATAACTTAGGGTGTTAAGAAAAAGATTAATAGCTACCTTGCTTCCCCACATTTCTTCCCATGATACTTCTAATCATAGGGAGAGGGATTGTAAGGCTTTAGCCAATTAAAATAAGGTTCCAAAGGCTGCCAAAATTCACTCTACTTATTATACGCTGTCTTTTAGCTCTCTATATAGGCAAAACGGCGCCATTACAGATGGAGCGTGACAATGCGTGAGTGGGTTGCATTAATTGCGTTAAATATTTTAACGTGATAAATTTTTTAAAAAATTAAATACCGCCGTTATTGGGATAAATTTGATAACCCGACCTTAAGCCTAAACTAAAGACTCTGGATAAGTGTAACATATTATGTCTGTAACGTTAAATACAATTAGAAAACGAATTAATTAAAAAATATATATTAGGGCTGTCAAACGATTAAAATTTTTAATCCAGTTAATTACAGTTTAAAAATTAATTAATCGTAATTAATCGCAATTAATCACAATTCAAACCATCTATAAAATATGCCATATTTTTCTGTAAATTATATATATATATTCTGTAAAATAATTTGTTGGAATGGAAAGATAAGACACAAGATGGATATATACATTCAACATACGGTACATAAGGACTGTAGTGGGCATTTCACTCTACTGTCATTTAAATCTGTCTATGCTGTCCTCACTCCGAAGCGTCTACTTTTTCCAAAGCTAGACAGCTAGTGAACGACGCCTTAATAACCAGACTTCTTCCTTTTTCATCTGATTTATTAATAAAATGGCCTCAAACCACTGTCCTCTTTAGACCGTAGTGAAACTACAAAAAAAAGTACACAAGCATTGCATTAGCAACAACGTTAGCTTAGCACGCTATACAGGTTCACTAAACATAAACAAAAAGAGTCTCATACAAAAAATATAACATTTCGCTTACTAACATAATATGTACATTCTTTACAACAACCATACTTACGGACAAATCTTGTCCAAGGATCATATAAGCACAACATTACAACGTAGGCGTCAGCCCGAGACGTCGTGCAGCCATATTGAACTGGCAAGAAAGCAATAAACCATGTCGCAAAGCGACCACAAGAGTTCGCTGTTAGACAGCACAAAAAACCTTGCTGTAAAACTTACCAAAAGGCAGAATACTGTCTGAGTGGGACATGTGCGTTAATTGCGTCAAATATTTTAACGTGATTAATTAAAAAAATTAATTACCGCGCGTTAACGCGATAATTTTGACAGCCCTAATATATATATATTAAGAAAATGCATGGCCGATATTTTTTTGCCGATTCCGATACTTTGAAAATGACGTGATCGGACCCGATCGATCGGCGACATCTCTAGTTAAAACAGGTGCCATTAATACGAGTGAAGCCTCGTTAGACCTCGTTAGAAGAAGTTAGACCTCTTTGACAGCCAGAAATCTTGTTTTTTTGTAGGTGACCAAATACTTATTTTCCAGTCTAATTTGGAAATAAATTATTTAAAAATCAAACAATGTGATTTTCAGTTTTTTTTCCCCAAATTCTTTCTCTCATGGTTGAGTTTTACACATGTTGACAATTACAGGCCTCTCTAATCTTTTCAAGTAGGAGAAATTGCACAATTGGTGGTTGACTAAATACTTATTTGCCCCACTATATATTCCACGTGTCTTACGCTTACATTTTATGCTCGAACGTGCCTGGTGGTTGTTAGAAAAATGGATAAATTGGCCGCATCATTGCATACGCCGCAGGATTCAAAATGAGGGAAAAAAGAAGCGGCTTGTAGTCCGTAAATTACGGTAGTTTTAAATGTCTGTACTAAAATTTTAATTCAGCCACAATGTGTGAGATAAGTTCAGCGCGGTGGCATTCTGATGCAAAGAGTGCCCTCGCTTCGCCAGTATACTTTACTAATCCAGCCTTCCCAGCCCACACATATAAAACCGGGTAACCAAACATTTCTTTTTAATGTGAAGCTAGAGGGAAAAAAAATACACACACACACGGAGACGCACAGGCATGGTGAGCTCAAGTAGCCCACACATTTACGAAGCTAGTGGGAGGCCAATGAGTTCTTTACTGAAACTGAGCGTGTGACAATTTAACTTTAGGATGAAGAATGACATCAAACAAACGTAACGACTCGAGTGGCTAAATTTTATGCAAGCATTCCCCGGGAGATAAAATGCAATGTGTGATTTATCCATCAAGCTGGCTTCAAGTAGAATTACATGCGTCTGAACTATAGTGAGACCATTTGAAGTCTGGCTGACATGTATGATGACTTCCAATGCCTGAAATATTAGTAGTGATCGAAAATGCTAAACTGATCCTTCTCATTTTCAAGTTGCCAATTGACAAGTAATCAATCTCAAGATCATCTGAAAATTTAATGAATGGGTCAGTGCATCAGCAGGTTGGAGTAAAAATGTCAGAGTTCAACAGTCAAAAACAAGCATGGTTGATTACGTAAGTCACATCAATCCTATGGTAACACTAAAAGGGTTATTAAAACACTTCAATGTCAGCTTTCTCTGATAGACCTATGTGCTGTCCTCACAAATACAATGTTATGGGGCAAACAAAAATCCAAAATGGATCAATAATACTGATTTTACTTTGTCTGTGACCACAATGAAAGGCAGAAAAAAACCCTTGGCCTAGATTCCAATCAAAGAGTCTGCCACCGCCGACAATCCCTGCTGTCCATCCTGTTCATGTTGCGACTCTCTCCTGTGCTCAGTTGGGGACTTATTCTTCATTGAAACAGATTCGCAGGGTGTTTGCGTTGGTTTTGTGCAGTGCCTAAAATAATTTGAGTTCAGATGAGGGCAAGTTTCTTTGTGGCTGCTCAGTGAACATGACTACTGGTCTGAATAACAGATTAAAAGCTGGTAAATGAGCAAGGGAGTGCTAAGGGTGTGTTTACTAGGGTGTATAATGAGGAAAATTGATCAGAAACATGCACTTTTTAAGCGTGGAAATGGCAGATTAAACTTAAATTCATCAGGATAATTATTGCCTCTATTTTTGAAACTTAACTTAGCCATCAGTGCTGTTTTTGTTAACAATGACGATAACAAAAATATTTCGTCGACCAACAACTTTTTCATGACGACGATGAGATAAAAACGTGGCTGGGGAGACGAGAACATAACGAGACAAATGCCAGTTTCCGTCTGACGAGACGAAAATGCGACATCTTTTCTGTCATACGTTCACAATGAATGACATTTTCATGTTGTACGTCAGCTTGCATCATAGCAGTGTTTGGGTCGTGTCACTCATGTGAGATGGGCTGCGCCTCTCCCTCACTCTCCTCAGCGGAGTTTAGGATGTTGGGATGATTGGAGCTAGGCTGCGCTCCATCTTGCTTGTTTGGAAACATGGTAAGATTTTTTTTTTCTTATCTTGGCAAGAGAGAATATGCAGTGCTGCTTTAGCCTTTAAAGGTCTGTGCTAAATCAGACGCTAAATGTAACTACTAGCGCTAGTGTAGCATCTGCATTAGCATTAGTTTCAGAATGGCGAGCGTCCTCTTAAAACACTGGCCAGTCTAAAGCAGAGCCACTTGGCTTTTCTGGTCAGTAAATCCAGATGAGAGCCAGTTGGCGAAATGGCATTTAGCTAATACAGCGATCCCTCGTTTTCAGTGGTTAATGGGGACCGCCCCTACCTCTGCAATAATCAAAATCTGCGAAGTAGAGGTGTAGCTTATTTACATATACATATTTAGTTTTTTTTTTTTTTTTTTTTGTGCTCACTGTTTTTTTTTTTTTTTTTTGTGCTCACTGTTTTATTCAGATGTAGCATTGGAAAGAAATACATATTAGACATGATTTTTCCCTATTTTCCCCCAAAGTATAATTATTCTATTAAATATTTAATTGAGTGAATTCTCTTAAATCAACTCATGCTTCTTAGAACAGCATACGACATAGCACAACGAGTTGCCATAGCACACTACAGCCAAGGTTTAACAAGTTAAACAAGTCGGCACCTTTGAAAGGTAGTACTCTCAAGCGTCTCTGGCAAGATCAAAGCAGCTACCTTGTCACTCATCATTAATTTTAGCAAACTGCAGCTGCCTGGTGAGAAAGAAAAGCTTCAGGAGGGAGAGTAAGACGCTGTACGTGATCGGATGGAACATCTCCATAAAATCCTGCATTCTTTTAATTGAAAAAAAATGGACTAAGGGCCCAATATTTGAAGCGCGAAGTAGCGAGGGATCATTGTAGCTCACTTCAGCTGTTTGTTTGGGAGACAACAATATGTTTATTACTGTATAATATGTGCTTGTCTGTCTATGTTCGTTAGAAAGTGTTGGAAACCGGTTTTTATTTTTAGGCTAAAACTTTGAATTTTACTGACGAAAACATTTTGAGTAACTGTTGACTATAATTGAAGAAATTTTTACGAAATCTTATCGACTGAAACTAGACGAACACATTTCTAAAGGACTAAAATATGACTATGACTAAGTATTTTTGTCCAAAAGACTAAGACTAAAACAAAAATTTTAAAAGGGCTGCCAAAAGCAACACTGCTAGCCATGCCAATCCTGAACCACGCTAACGCTGATAAAATGGTAAATCCCACAATCATAACTTTGTATTTCATTCATGTTTTAACAGTATTATCTTTCATAGGCAGTACGTATATTACTGTGTTTTGGTCAGGTGTGTGTTCACACTCATTAGAATAAAATCTGTCCGTCCGTCCGTCCGTCCGTCCGTCCGTCCATCCATCCAGAGGTCGAGAAGCCCAGACTTCCCTCTCCCCAGCCACTTCAGCCAGCTCTTCTTGGGGGATCCCAAGGCATTCCCAGACCACCCGGGAGACACAGCGTGTCCTGGGTTGGCCCTGAAGCCTCCCCTTCCGTGGGACGTGCCTGGAACACCTCACCAGGGAGGCGCCCCGGAGGCATCCTAATCACATGCCCGAGCCACCTCATCTGGCTCCTCTCCATGTGGAGGAGCAGCGGCTCTACTCCGAACCCCTCCCGAATGACCAAGTTTCTCACTTTATCTCTAAGGGAGAGCCAAGACACCCTATGCAGGAAACTCATTTCAGACGCTTGTATCTGGGATCGTTCTTTCGGTCACGACCCACAACTCGTGACCATAGGTGAGGGTAGGAACGTAAATCGACCGGTAAATAGAGAGCTTCACCTTTCGGCTCAGCTCCCTCTTAACCACGACGGACCAATGCAAAGTCTGCATCACTGCAGATGCAGCACCGATGCGCCTGTCCATCTCCCGTTCCATTTTTCCGTCACTCGTGAACAAAACCCCGAGACACTTTAACTCCTCCACTTGGGGAAGGACGTCACCCCTGACCCAGAGAGGGCATTCCACCTTTTCCCGGCTGAGGACCATAGTCTCGGATTTAGAGGTGCTGATTCTCATCCAGACCGTGCACCGCTCCAGTGAGAGCTGAAGGTCACGGCCCGATGAAGCCAACAACACCACATCATCCGCAAAAGCAGCGATGCAATATTGAGGCAACCAAACCGGAACCCCCTCAGTGCCTCGGCTGCGCCTAGATATTCTGTCCATAAAGGTGATGAATAGAACCGGTGACATAGGGGAGTCCAACTGTCACTGGATCGGATCCGACTTACAACCAGCTACACGGACCAAACTCTGACACCAGTCATACAGGGACCGGATCCCCCGTATCAGGAATTCCGATACCCCATACTCCCGGAGCACCCCCCACAGAACTCCACGGGGGACACGGTCGAACGCCTTTTCCAAGTCCACAAAACACATGTAGACTGGTTGGGCGAACTCCAATGACCCCCCGAGAACCCTGCTGAGTGAATAGAGCTGATCCACTGTTCCGCGGCTAGGACGAAAACCACGCTGAATCCGAGATTCGACTTCCCAACAGACCCTCCTCCCCAGCACCCCTGAGTAGACCATCCCAGGGAGGCTGAGGAGGGCGATGACCCCATAGTTGTAACACACCCTAGGGTCCCCCTGGCTGCACAAGCTAGAATAAAAGCTACCCAATAAAAACATTTGCATTTTCAAAACATTTTTTCGTTTTCATGGATTGGAACATTCACACTTGACCAAAACGAAAAAAGAAATGAGATGTGAAGATTGTGAAAACAGCCTGTAATAATTATACGCAATTAGAAAGTTGTGCTCTCTAACCTTGTACTACAATTTATGATGTTTTATAGCGAGTCACGTTGTGGTAACAATTTGTCTTGATATTTGTATTTAGTGCCTGTTCCCTTCTTCCAAATGGAGCATAATGTACGTATCTCAGTCACACTAGATTTCTAAATAATGAGCAGGGGGCATGTGGGGTAATTATTTAATTTGTTTAACCTGATTTACTGAAGCAATAAGACAGTACCTAATGAAATTATGGCAGCCATAATATAGGGGGGACTAAATTGCCAGCAGCCGGCAGTCAAATGTGTTGCCTTGTTCTCACTGAAGCTTTTTGCAAGTGCTTCTCGCCTAAAGGGCCTGACATTGAGGTGGAAAGACTTTCAATGTGTCCTTCAGATCCTACTCGTGAATTTAGTGCCGTTCACAGTTTTCTTTGACGGAATCTACATAAAGAGAAGGCAGAACCTCAATAAATAGGCCACAGGGAAGTATAAAAGCAAAAAGAATCGTCAAGATTGCAACTTGGATTTCAGAAAAGTGTATATCTCTAGTTGACCGCAAGCTTGAAGAAGCAAATTATAAATTTAATCACTGGTGCTCAAGGTTGTGAGCTATCGTTCCTAAAGCAACTATAGAAATGCCGAAAGAAAAACTCCTATATACCTACAGCACCTACTGTGTAACCTCAATTTATCTTCATGTTGATATATATTTTTTAACCTGATGGCAACACGTTATCTGCTTAAATGTAGTACTTAAAGTGCATGTGACACGAAAAAGCATGTTTATTTCATAATACACGCGGTATTTTATGCTCCTGAATGATACGGACCGCTTGGATGTGTGTGGAAGTGATAGCTATATTTATTTAGTTTTCTTAATCCCGCGCCATGAAAATGAGTGAGTTCCGGCTTCGGTCTTGCATTGAGGAGGAGGGCGCTGTGACGTGTACGGGTGAAGGCGTCCTCTTCACTAAACAGCCGTACTGTTGTGTATGAGGACTAAGGATTCAGCTGATTTTGCGGATTAATACGTTTATTTTTCGCATCACGCCAGCCAAACGGCTGAAGAAAAATCTTGCTTTATGAGGGAGAGGCGTGTGTGCCTTTTTGGAGTTTCAAAAGGTTCCCATTCACCGTGGATATTGGCCAAAACAAGCCCTACTACTGTGGGACCATTGGACTTACGAAGTGAGTAAACATCTTGTTTTGTATTATGTCAAATGCGAATACAGCGATTACAAAATAAACACTACAAACTTTCTTTAAATAAAGGACTACTTACGTTTGATCATTGATAGCCATATAAAAAGCTCTCCTCATGCAAATTAGCTGCACGTTAGCTGCACAACAACTGCAGCCGCCCTCCTCCTGGGAACGAACTGTAAATTGCTCTCCGCCGGGCGGTTTGCAGATCCGCGAAGACAATCGACAACCCAGTCGTCATGTCAAATAATCCGGGCTAGTTATGTGCGATTTTCCGCTTCGAAGATTTTGAAACATCACTCGGTTCAAGTTAGCATGTCGGCTTGCTGTCACGCCTCTCTGTTTGTTTACATTCTCCGAAGCCGGGGAAGGGAAATGACATATGTCCGATTTAGGTGTCATAAAATATCGTTCGGGAGGTGCGACAGTAAAGGTGAAGTTGACAGTTTTGACCATTATGGAGTAATTTTGCCATGTCGTCCTGAATAAGTGCATTTTTATTATTATTTCATATTCCATTTAGCACAAGACTGTTATTTGTCATGACCATGCCATTTATTTAGCAATTGGGGAAAATACTTGGATAAAAAGAATATCCTGTAAAAATATTGAAGTAAAGAGACAGAAACAATGACATTTTACAGCTCTCTTCGTCGCGTTTTCCTCGTTGTGAATAGTTCCCCCTCGACGGGCTGACTAGTCCTTCTCAAGCCATTTATTTAGCTATTGGGGAAAAATACTTGGATAAAAAGAATATCCTGTAAAAATATTGGAGTAGAGAGACTGAAACAATGACATTTTGCGGCTCTCTTCGTCGCGTTTTCCTCGTTCTGAATAATTCCCCCTCAATGGGCTGAATAGTAAAAGCGATGAGCCAAGTCTCCCACTGACGTCATCCACCTGTTGGGGACGCTAGAGCCCTATAATGGAAGGCGTGGCTAACCAGCATATTAAAAGACTCATTTCTCGTCATCTGCGCTTTGCTAAATTGTTGTATATAGTCGAATCGTCTCAAAATATGATTCTAATTCACATAATAATGCTATTTAAGACTTTTTTTCTCCTGTCGTATGCTCTTTAAAGCAAGTTTCTTAAATGCTAATAACACATTTTTAATTGCCTCCGAGATAAGTGTAAAGATTGCTTTAGTTTCTTTGGTTTATCTGTGACATGTTCTGAATTATTAAATTTCCGGCGCTTTCGCAGTTGTGATTAGTCATCGACTTAAACATTAGCATCCCCTTGTATTTGTAGCGCAGAGAGATGGGATTACCGAGATGAATTTAAGAGATTGGATGCGATGAATGCAAATGGTTGGTGAAAGTGACCAGCGGTAGTAAGATTTCAATCTATTAATTGAAAAGCGAGTGAAGCTGTTGCCATTAGGCTTTTTTGTTTACGCTTTCTCGTCTCTGGTGGAGCATGGAAAGCATCCACATTACAAGGACTGCAGGCTTTCTATCATGAAAATGCTCCCAGAAAACACTTTGATTGCCTCAATTGATATGCCTGCTGAGGTGATCAAGCACAAAGGGGCTGATTGGAAATTTCACAGTGCGATGGTGCTAATTTACAAGGTGCCAGTGTTTTTGAGGAGAGTGCCAGCAGTGTAAATATCCATGTTTAATGTTGTGGGTCATTGTTTTGGACTCTTCTGCGGTCAAAGAAAATTGCAGTTTTTCTGAAAAAGAGCCCAGGGCTATTTGTTGCAGCTTTTCATAATATCAGCATCCTCTGTTCTCAGCATAATTAAACTGAGTGGTTGACTTCTTCCACTTCACAGTGGATGCTTAGGTCACATTAGTGAACACTTAATACATAAAGCTTCTTTTAAACAACTGATGGTAATGTGGTGGCTTTTCTACTTTCAAAAGCCACCACCTGGATTGAATTTTCTAATGGGAACTTGCTGCACTAAATGTTACCCTTATACGTAATCTAACACGGTATAATCTGAAGTTTTTCATTTTTCAAAGATGCATATCAAACGATTTACTGTGTATATTCTAATGTTGGTTCAAAAGATTCAAAGCATAATTAAAATTGAAGAATGGTCAATGTTTGTCATGTTTGTGATTTGGATTCATGGAATGTTCCTGTTCGTGTGATGAATATTGTGTTACAGTACAGTGATCCCTCGTTTTTCGCGGTTACTGGAGACACCCCACGAAAATTGAAAATCTGCGTAGTAAAGGCAGAGCTTATTTACATTAAAACATTTAAAAAATATTTTGGTGTCAAATGGATTCATTCAGATTTAACAGATTTGGAATATATATATATATATATATATATATATATATATAGGGCTGTCAAAATTATCGCTTTAACGGGCGGTAATTTTTTTTTTTTTAATTAATCACGTTAAAATATTTAATGCAATTAACGCACATGCCCCGCTCAAACAGATTAAAATGACAGTGTCATGTCCATTTGTTGCTTGTTTTTTTTGTGTTTTGTTGCCCTCTGCTGGCGCTTGGGTGCGACTGATTTTATGGCACCATCCGTGAGCCAATAGTTATTGACGTCAACAACGGCGAGCTACTAGTTTATTTTTTTGTTTGAAAATTTTACAGATTTTATTAAAACGAAAACATTAAGAGGGGTTTTAATATAAAATTTCTATAACTTGTACTAACATTTATCTTTTAAGAACTACAAGTCTTTCTATCCATGGATCGCTTTCAGAGAACGCTAATAATGTTAATGCCATCTTGTTGATTTATTGTTATAATAAACAGAGTACTTATGTACAGTATGTTGAATGTATATATCCGTCTTGTGTCTTATCTTTCCATTCCAACAATAATTTACAGAAAAATATGGCATATTTTATAGATGGTTTGAATTGCAATTAATTACGATTAATTCATTTTTAAGCTGTGATTAACTCGATTAAAAATTTTAATCGTTTGACAGCCCTAATATATACATATATAAAACCAATAATTTGTACAAGTATACATGCATTTGTCTTAACTTTTTAAAATTAAAAAATGTTTTGTTTTGGGTTTTTTTTTTATTGAAAAAAATCCGCGACGGACTGAGGGCGCCAAGTTTGAAGCGCGAAGTAAAGAGGGATCACTGTATACTTATGGTTTGGTGTTTATTTTAGTAATAGTTATTAGGGCTGCAGCTATCGATTATTTTAGTAGTCGATTAACCCATGAACTAGTTTGTCGAATAATCGAGTAATCGGATAAGGAACATGAAAAATGAAAATACCTGAGCTGAGCCTCAAACGGTATAAAAAAAAAAATAAAAATAAGGATCTATGTACAACAAAAGAACAACTAGCTAACTTACATAGCAAAAGTCCGCTAGCTTAAATGCTATACAACGCTAATTTTTTCTTTTCAGACACATACAGTATACCCACAAAAAACGGCTAAATATACCCATAAACTAAATTACGAATGCATTAAAAAAACATTAGCTCAAAGAAGAAACTTAGCTTATGTTGGTCTTAACAACATGGAGCAGCTGGATTCAGCCATGTGAACTAAGGGAGACTACAGGGAAGTGTATCCACTCAAATCAATAAAACTGAACGCAAACACTTCCAAAATAAACCATTACAACGCTACTTTATTAAACGAATACTCGAAGCAGCAAAATCTAATTTGAATCTTTTTTTTTCTAATCGAATACTCGAGTTAATCGATTCATCGTTGCAGCACTAATAGTTATAAATATTACTATGTAAATCAGGAAGTTACAGTGGAACCCATAAACACAAACCTCGTGAAGATCAAACAAATTTTTCTGGTAAAACATACCTCGTAAGACAAACGCAATTTGAAGTTTAAACCATTACACACACAAAAGCTCATACACCTCCCTCCACCTCCAGCCCCATACAATATCCATAAAACATCTTCAGTCTTACTTTCCATTACGTGTCTTTTGAGCATCTTCCAAAATAGGAATAGTGTTACTTAATTTACCCTCAATATATTGCCATCTAGACTTGTTTGAAAAGCATGAAATCTAAATATTGGCTGCACCGATAATAACAGATCTTTCAGGCATCAATTTAGGATTTTGCCAAATTCCTTGGAAAAAAAAGTTCGGTTAACATGAAATTATTTCGGCAAATAATTTTTGAAATTTGAAGATACATAGAAGGCAACATAGGATGTTAACTAACACAAAAAGGACTCTGGAGGTTCCATTGCACTTGTGTGTGAATGTAAAACTGAGTATTATAATTCTCTTCTCTGCCCTTCCATTGTCTTTGATATCTTTTGCTGGCTGCGTCCACAATGTTAATGACTTTTAGGAAAAATGGCATGTCTGGATTCTTTATATAAATTAAATTCCTAGTACGTACTCCTAATTGTGAATAAAAGCAGAAAAATGAATATGATGTTATGGATCGTAAACACAGGGCTATGCACAAAGATCAATTTTACTTACTTTCCAGGAGAACTGATACAGTAGCTCACAGATTATTTTTGACAGAAATACCTTGTAATAAATGTAGTCCTTTTAGGAAACAATGTAGCTCGAGTACAAAAAGAGAGGAAGAAGATGAATGTGCCCATTTTGTGTAATGTTCTGGATAGTTCCAGGGCTTTACACCCAATGACTATTTGTTCTACTATTTTTACGCTTAATGTGTCATTTATTCATATCATTGCTTTCTGTTCTTACTCCTAGTCCTTAAATTGATTTACTACTGTCGACAACACCTTGCATCTTTTTTGGGTTGTACTACCCATCCCGTCACCAAACTTTCTACTTACCTCCTTGGAGGGGACCCTGGATCCCTTCCTCCGTGACCACCAGCTTTCCACCATGGCTATGAGACAGGAGAGCACCACACCGGCTGCCAGGACGCAGAAGACGCCAGCGAAGCTATGGATGTCCAGGGCATTACTGTGACGGGATTGCATTGAGCTGTAGAGTTCACAGGGGCTGTCCTTTGGCCACCACTTGAGTTTTAGTATATCCATGTCGCCATTCTGCTGCAGCTCCAAGATTCTAGGGGTGTAGATTAAGCACACAGGATGTTCCTGAGAATTGGCAGATATCCAGCAACGACGAACTACAGATTGCTCAGATGCACTTATCGAGCTGGCTCATCGTGGACATGCAGCGTGTCAGGGTGGTATCATATTTTATTAGGGGTGAACGGTACACAAAAATCTCGGTTCGGTATGTACTTCGGTTTTGAGGTCACGGTTCGGTTCATTTTCGGTACAGTAAGAAAACAAAATGCAAAATATAAATGTGCTAGTTGTTTATTACACACTTTTGTGCTTTCAACAATAGAAACAGTAGCCTATACAAATTTTGCTCAAAAAGTAGCAGGTATTTAAAGATAGTAATCCAACAACAATTTGCCTTTCAGACCCCGCGTATTGGTCAGCTTTCTTTCTGAAAGCAAGAAGAAAAAAGAAGTCCTGTGCTAAAGAGAAAAACAATCGCAATGACAAAGATTTTAACATGTATTTTACAAATGAAATGCCTCAATGATTTTTTTTTTCTTATGAACGGTTTTCAAAAGCTTCATTGGTGGATTTTCTCAAGTTAAAGCACCACACAGAAATTAATAAATTTAATTGTGTAAGTAGGATCTGTATATTATTCTTATTATTTAAATACAGGTGTTTTAGCTCATTTCAATTTATTTTATTTAAATGGGCTACTATTTATTTTACTATGTGTTGTAGATGTAGTATTCATTTATATTGTATATTTTATGTTGTATAACTTTAGTTCCAATGTGAATATTAGTTCCTACTTGTTTTGTTGTGGTAGGAGGGTTTTGTATTGAATATGGGGCCGTGTTGGTTATTCTTATAGCAGAGAAGACAACTGTAAATCAACAAAGACAAGTCAACTGTGCCCCGATCTACCACTCAAGAGATCTGATGGACTCAAAAAGTGGGTTACGATCGCATATTAGTTTGAAAATCGACCGGATCCAGCGTATTTTTACACGAGTGACTTCCGGTCTGCTAGCTAGTAGTATTGACGCAGGAGGGCTGTGTCTCGCGTCAAATAATAAACTCTGCCGTTGTTTTCGCGAGCATCGCGTTGAGCCGCTTCTGGGACGCAACATGCGGCCGCACTGCGACTGGTGTGCATTCGCTGATTAACTTTAACGACCGCGTTTCACTGCGTTCTTGCGGCGGCCACGTTGTTGCGCCGTTGATGTTTCTGACTGTCCTACCGTGTTGGTCTTCATTATAGTGGGGAAGACGGAGTAAATATAATCTACACAAAGAAACTGTAACCCGATCGACTCACAGCCTCGAAAAGTAAGGGTTACATTACGTCAGAAACTCGTTCGGTACGCCCCCGTTCCGAACCGAACGCCAAGTACCGAAACGGTTCAATACGAATACATGTACCGTTACACCCTTATATTTTATATTGCCTGCAGTCAGGCTAGTCTCCAGTGGAATAGACATAGACAAGACAGCTGCAATGATTGTTCATTGAATGCATTACGGTGACACATCGACAACAGGCTCTCTGGGAATTTATAAGGAAACAAAAATAGAAACATCAATGTCTTGCGCAAATCATGGATGATCATCTTTTAAAAAACACACATATCATTAAATTAAGATGCACACCCATAGCAAAAATTTGCTGCTCATCTGTTGTTTAATCTCGTCTCATGAGAGAAATTTGATCGTCTCAAATTTGTCTCATGAAAAAATAATGAGACAAATTAAGGGGTTTATGAATCAACAAGACATGGAAAAACTTATGCATGCATTCATTTTCAGCAGATTGGACAATTGCAACGGTATATTTACAGGTCTTGATAAAAATTCTGTCAGGAAGCTGCAGCTAGTACAGAATGCTGCAGCTAGAGTCCTCACAAATACAAGGAAACTGAACAACATTACACCGGTTTTGAAATCGCTACACTGGCTTCCAGTGAGTCAAAGGATAGACTATAAAATACTACTGCTCGTCTGCAGAACACTTAATGGCCTTGGACCAAAATACATGCTTGATTTGTTAGAATCGTATGAAACATCTAGACCCCTAAGGTTGTCTGGAACCGGTTTCCTGTATGTTCCAAGAACAAGAACCAAGCAGGGTGAGGCAGCATTTAGTTATTATGCTCCTCACCTCTGGAACAAGTTACCTGAAGGTCTGAAGTATGCTCAAACTGTTAGCTCCTTTAAATCAGGGCTAAAACCACTTTTGTTTAGCACTGCATATTCATAACTGCCTATATATTTCATTCTATTTGCTTTCTATTTTTTTTTTTTTTTTAACCTGTCCTGTTCAGCTGTTTGACACAGAGAATGGAAGTCTAAGTGCCCGGGTTGTCTGAACAGTTTTAATGTTTCACATTGAGAGTCTGATATACTCCCATTGTGATAATTCAAAATACCTTTTTATTATGACAAAGCAGCGAACAGGAAGGGATTATGGGGGGACAGAAGAAAAGCAACACGAGAAGAAAGAAAAGAAGCACATACACAAACAACAACAAGAAATACATACAACATCTAGACTAATTATTAATATGCTGGTGCCATCGTCAGCGAGATGTATTTCCGGTTTACACCATGTGGGGGCCTATTGGCCAGTGAAAGAGGGGGACGGGGGGGAGGGTGTCTATAAACTAAGTGATTGAAATAGGTAATCCCAGTAATCATGTGAATCTCTTATAAATGTAAACCCGTTGGCGACCAACCCTACGCCGCCCCATCGCCAACCCCGGCACCAGGACCCCCAACCCTTTGCTTTCTATTCTTATCTCCATTGCTGATTTCAATTATTAGCAGTAGTAGTAGTATTTGTTTTAATTTTCTATTTACCGGTATTTATTTTTTATTCTATTCGTGATTAAATGTGATTTTAACGTATGATTTTATTTCCTATTTCGATTGTCTTTGTTTTTAAGTTCTATTGATTTTAATGTGATTTTTATGATCTTCATGTGATGTAAAGCACTTTGAATTGCCTTGTGTTGAAGTGTGCTATATAAATAAATTTGCCTTGCCTTGCCTTATAAGCGCCTACAAGTCTTTAAGTCCAAAATTGCATTGTTTAATAGATAATGCCTATGTTTGTGGGACGAAAAAATCTTTATAAGGGATGACAACTTCTCCCAGCCACCTGTCATGTTGCCAATTCAATGCTGACACCACTCTGCGTGCTGGTTTGCATCTGCCTTTTACACAAAATGCAAAATCAGCCAGTACAATTTGCCCCAGGTCTTTTAATGGTATGATGAAAAGTGAGCTGAATACAACCATAAAGAGAGAAGAATACAACTACCAGTCAGAACATTGATTAATCCTTAATGTACAACAGATATAACTACACAATTTTAATTATTACAAAAGCCAAACCAAATGGGAAGAGTAACTGACAAAACTGCAGATCATTTTGTAATTGCTGTAGAGCTTCTTTTCCATTTGAGGGCAGTGCCGTTCCATTAAATTCTTTCCCACAGCTCAGAACACCATATTGTACTGTCAAATTCATTGTGGCCAACATTAATATGTCTAGCAGCACAGCAAGAGTACACCGCCACAATGTCATTATGCAGCCTAGCCTGAGTCTGGCGATTGATGGCTTCAGAGAGAATACAGCTCAGAGGTTGATGGGGTCCCTCTGTTAGCCTTCAGCTTACAATTTTAGTGGGTCGTTCTTTCTGGGGTGCTAGAGAATGCGCGCAGACATGCACACACAGGCATTTCAAAGCTCTGTTTGCTCTTGGCTGGGTGTTAAAAAAAAAAAAAAAAAAAAAAAAAAAAAAAAAGGTGATGTAGAGTGGAGGTGAGAAGAGACTAAGGGAGAAGGGCAAATTGGGAATGCAAAGACGATGCTTAGGATCATCAGTCCAGCACAGAACACAGGTTACATAGACAAGATAACCCCCATTAATACTCATAAATAAAGCCAAACGAGGGTCATAAGGACAACCACAAAGTTAAGTACCTTCACTTATATGTACAATGCGACAGATGTTGCCGATAATGCAGGGAATTGCCTTCAGGAGCGAAAACCTTTCTGCAATTCTAGTGACAGCCTGATGACATCAATCATAGTGCACATCCCTATTACAGGGAACACACAAGATGGCCAGGTATCAAGTGATGCAAATGAGCACTTAGATGATTTACATAATTAATTTCTAGCACAAGAACTGGAGAAACAAGGCTCATTTCATTGATAATCTGTTAAACAAGCTTCGCAATACAACCGTTCATGCGTTGCCAGGCATGCTACTTGTGCTGGGTTGTTGGAGCTGAGGTTTGTTAAATCGACACATAAAAAACCTCGAAAGGTGGGCTTTTCGATGATTTTTTTTTTTTAATGTATGCTGGACGGATTTATCGAGCAGTTTGACCTGGCGTTACTCGGGCGAGAAAGGGAATATTGGCATTTTCTATGCTAATTTTTGGAGTTTCAAATTAATTTTCTACACAATATGGAGGCCTACAAAGATCAAACTCATCTAAGAACACTCACACACACATAAAGTACAATTGTGTAAAATACCGTCAAAATCCAAACAGCCGTTTCGGCATCTAGAAAATACGAATACGGAGATAGTCTCGCTGACAAATTAGCTATAGGATAAAGATATCCAACCGAATTGAATCCCTTATCAACTCATTTGCTACCAAAAACGTATAAATACGTTCTATTCTTAAATGTTTCAGTGTGCCAAAGTCATATTTACACATCTTTTTTCATAAGATTCAACTGAGCTCCAAAGCATGAAGCTGAAAATCCATTTTAAAGCAATAAAACTGGCCACTGGAGGGCAGTAGCGCATTTGGTAAGACCCGCAACCCGATTCAACGGCAACGAACAGCCGGGGCGCACGGTCGGCGCGCCGGCGGAAGGATGCCAGGCGGCGGACGACCGAGCAGAACAACCGAGAGGATGCCCGGGATGCCAGGCGTTGGACGACCAAGCAGAACGACCGGGACCACCAGTGCAGCGGAAGATGCCGTTGAGTCTGTGCTGCCCGCCGAGCAGACCCCGCAGAGACAAAAAAAAAATCCATCTTTATGAGACAGGCGGCGATGAGGTAAAAGTTTACCCAGCTGTCGCGGCGACAACAGCGTCATCTCTCAGCTAGTTATGTGTAAATAAATGGTTACTTTTCTATCAAAAGCTCTATTTGTCTTGTTGTTTGTGTTATTTTGTAAAAGGAAAACATTACTCAGATGTTTGTGATGTAACTAAAGCAAAAAATAGCTGTGTTAAAGTGAAAGTTATGTTTGAAATGTATGCTTTCACAAAAAGCTCAATTTCCCCGTTTTTCATCAGAAATTGGAAAATTGGTCAAACTAAGCTATTTTCTACTGCTGAGTTCTAAAGAATGGAAAAAGATATGACCTTACTTTTTTTCCTGCTGAAAGAAGAGAATCTAATCTTTCTTTGGTGGGTTCCATGTTTATATAGCAATAGAAAAAAAATTTCTGTGGGCCTTGCAAAATCAGTCAAAATCCAATAAAACGGACGGGAGCGAAGGGCCTTGCTCTGGTGAAAATGGCTTGCCTGGCACAGCCAGACTATTCTCCCTGTATTTTTCAAACACTGTGAAAAGAAATAGTCTGCGACCAAGCCCATTAACGGCCTCTTGAGCAAGGTACAAAATCAATCGTCCAATCAGATTCGTTTATTTGCGTGATGTGTTCTTCACGAGCAACGTCACTCTTGCGCGCCGAAAGTCGTCTCTACAACAACACAGAAGGTGAACGGGAGAGCCGAGAATATGTTCCAATCCGCGGTAAAACCAGTTTTAAATGACCAAAAACACATCGAAACAAGTCATAGACAACAGTCAACATGGCTCGCGCTAGCCATGTTGAATAAACTTCTCCATTCTCCGCTCACGCAAATTACTTGTAGCTTTAACAACGTCACGTCAGCCCGTCGCTGATTGGTCCACTCCGCTGTCTGTTTGCTGTGGCTTGCTCCGCCCTCAGAATTTGATCCGCCAGACGGTCGCCTGGTATACCAGGCAAGAAAATGGCTAGGAGTGAATGAAAAGGTGTCAATGTCTAAAAAAAGGAATCAACAAGTTGCTACCAAAATCTTCCACCATAATAGTGTCTCAGTTAACTCTAAGGCTGCCTTGACGGTATTCGACACCCAATTCATTTAGACTGGGAACGTTCGTTCATTCGAAACCAGAGCATTCACAGTCATTCTGTCAGATTTTCAAGGCATTTATAGGTCACTTGCTGTTCATTTCAGGGCATTTCCAGGTCATATCTTGTTGAGTTTGAGTCAGTGCCTATTCATTTGGGTAATCCCCAGGCCACTTCCTGTTCTGTAACACAAAATGAACAGAAAGTGACCCATAAAATACCCCAAAATTAACAGGAATCAACTGAAAATCAACAGGTAAATGACCTTAAACGGCCCAAAATTACCTCATTGCCTGGCATTGGCTGCCACTGACGGCCATAGACGAATGTTCATTCGCTGCCACCCTCCCAGTTCAAATGGATTGGACGTCTACTAGTGATAAACTCATTCTAACTCACAGCAGAAGCTTGTTTTTCTGTTTATTAGTTGTTTATAGAATATCCTAGAAGGATTTCCTGACTATTGTATTGATAATCGATGTATCGCCATATTGTCAGCTCATCGTTATCGTGAGGTACCTAGAGGTTCCCACCTTCACATGAACATACAGTGTACGGTACTGTATATTCAGGTATGAGGTTTGTCAGAATTCCCCTGGTGTTCAGTGGCGCCACCAGGGGGTAAATTGGTTGGCCACCCCACTGGCCACCCCGCTTGCCAGTATATCGTTAGATTGTTGTAGCATCAGTTATGCATTTCATCCCAAATGAATGCATTTATTTGGTTTTGTTAAATGTAAGGCTGTCAAATTTATCGCGTTAACGGGCGGTAATTCATTTTTAAAAAATTAATCACGTGAACATATTTATTGCAATTAACGCATTCGCAGTACGACTCATTCACACATTGCCGCAAACAGCCTAAAATAGCGCAGTTTTACTTATATACAGAGATAAAAGGCAGTGTCAAGTGAGTGGAGTAGATACAAGCATTCATTGGGGCCGTGCTTTTTAATTGGCAAAAGCTTTGTCGTCTCTCCCACAGCAACTATAAATATTGTGGGAAGTGACGTAGGGAAGATAATACCCTGTAGTGTACCCAACGCAGAGAAGATATAGCATTTGCAGCCACCACACACAGTCATGGTTGCACCACTTTTAGTGTTGCACCGATACCATTTTTTGGGTCCGATACCGATACAGATACCTGGCTGTGCAGTATTGGCCGATACCGATACCATTCCGATACCACTGTTTGCAAAAAAAAAAAAATATATATATATATATATATATATATATATATATATATATGTATATATATATGTATATATATATATATATATATATATATATATATATATATATATATATATATATATGTATATGTATAAGGGATGCAACGATACAGTTAAGTCACGGTTCTGTATGATTTTCGATACAATTCAATACATTTAATGCTCTGAAACAGAAAATACAACTGTTATTATTTATTTTTTTGCTAACAAGCAAAAATAACAGTGCCATCATATAAACAAGCATTTTAGTGCATAATATTTATGTGCCCACTTCTTACTCATGTGAAGAAATTTTGTATATAAGTGCTGAGAACAATCTTAACTGTTTGTAAAGTGGGGCACACTGTTGATTGCTGCAGCTCTCTTAGCAGCTATATTTACCATATAAGCAAAACATCCTATTTGTGGTCTGAGTCCATCTGTAACATGTGCTGAATTAACAGTATTTGCAGCATTATCTATAGTCACTGGTATGGATCGATTTGGCCTGCTTAACTTCCATTCAGTCATGGCGGTTTCTAATTCATCAATGGAGAATATGGCGTCGCTCTGGGCTCACGCAGCTAATGGCATGGACTCTAATGTAGCACATCTAGGTTGCTATTTGATGATATCTAGTGTGTGCGCGCGAGAGTTAGCATGGGATCTAACACAGGACTTCTAGGTTGCTATCTGATGATATCTCGTGTTCGCGCTGCGCCGCTTGAGTGTTTTCTGGCCACAGAAGTCACTTCTGCTCATTACGGCACAACACCAGCATATGAGAATCGACTTTCATAAACAAGACGAGTTTGAAGTACGGCGCTCTTAATTTGCCACTCATTGTTCATCATGAAACCATGAGTTTGCTTAGTCTCTCACGGTCTTAACCTTTCTGATCCCATCGGCAATCCAACAGCGGGCATTAGCTTACGCATGCTAATCGTTTGTGAATGCTATGTTAGAAAAGCAGAGCAACATCGCGGAAATGCGTTGTAGTGAACATCCTGAATATTGAAGACGAAAATATTATCGTGTGGTAATTTCGTGTCAAAAACATACAGATGTCATGCATCGGGATTTGGGAAGTTAGCTCACGTGGCGAGGATAGTTCATTTCCGCTCAAGTGACGCCAGCTGATGGTATCGGCACCCTAAATGTTGGTACTTGTCGATACCGATACCTTCAATTCGGGCCGGATCGGCACCCCCTGCCGATACTGGTATCGGTATCGGTGCAACTTTAACCACTTCCCATCACGCATTTAGGCAGAACAGTTAAGTCGCTACAGTATCATCTACTGAAAGCTCAACAAATACACTAGATGGCAATATTTAGTCACAATATACAAACTCACATTTATCCTTTAAGAATTACAAGTCTTTCTATCCGTGGATCCCTTTCACTGAAAGAATGTTAATAATGTTAATGCAATCTTGTGGATTTATTGTTATAATAAACAAATACGGTACTTATGTACAGTATGTTGAATGTATATATCAGTCTTATCTTTCCATTCCAACAATAATTTACAGAAAAATATGGCATATTTTAAATTTTTAAGCTGTGATTAACTCGATTAAAAATTTTAATCGTTTGACAGCCCTAGTTAAATGTACACCTTATCCCTTATATATACATAACACAATAAAACAGAATTGTTGTGGAACTCAAAATGTTGACTAGACAGTTATGGACTATGCACATTAAATCATTAGTAACATCAAATATTACACAATACACAGTTTATCAGTAGCCGTGTCCTTAAGTCTTTCTGATAGTTTTCCCCTGACCTTTTTACTGCAATAATATACAGTAATCAGGCATGAAAATCTCTCACCTTTCGGCGAAATTCGCCGTTTTGAAGTAAAAAAGGATGACCTACGTGAATCGTGTAGATCCGACGAGAAAATTTTTAAGGGGGGGGGGGGGGCATCGGGTGTAGGCATGTGCCAGTTACCTTCACGGATTACCATGCTATGAAAACATCGCGGTTACAAAACCACTAAAATTTCCCGTCATACAGTAGTATGTATTCGTTATTTTTCATGTGTCGAAAATGCAGCCAGAAGTGGCTTGGCGCGGCAGCGCTTCCCCCTTCCCGTTTGATGCTGCGTGTGTCAGTGACGCTATTCCAGCAAACCCAAAAACAAGCACTCCAAACGCAAGCCGTAAATTCTTCAATTTATTGATCTCTCAAATCGTGGCAACTGAAATATACCAAATGAATACATTTAAAACGTTGTACACTCGTATTTTTCCACATGTGAGTAGCTTCAACAGTTTAGCTTCATGAAAAAGTTCGCCAAAAACAAAACACACATTTTCCTTTCAAATTCAATACACAAAGTTACTAAAAACTTACAAAGACGAATGATAGGCAAGGCTTAGCTAGGACAGCAACTTCATTGAGGTTAATCACAGCTGCTGAGAGAGAAACAAGTTTGTATGCGGGGAGGGAAAAAACAAAAAAAAAAGAGCGTCAAAGATCGCTAATTGCGACAGATGATCTTGTACTAAGCACAAATTCACATTCGCTGGAGGAGGTAAAGTATCACTCCCAATTGTTTTTAGATGAATGCATTTGCCAGCATATTGAATTTGGTGAGTAATGGTTTTCGTTTTTATATTTTGTGGTATGACAAAGTTACTGCCGTTCGTTGCAGCTTGCGTTGAACACTGCCGGAGCGTCCGGTGAAAAAATAGCTCCCGTTAAGGTAGCGTCAAGCTTGTGTATTTAACGGTAATATAAAAGCAGTGTTGTCAATAACGCGGTATCGTAATGCGTAACTAATCTGATTACTTTCTTTCAGTAAAGAACAATCTAACGCGTTCATTTTTCTAAATCAGTGCTGTGAGTAAAATTACTTTCCTTGATGCCTGTGCGTTACTATTTTGTTATTGCCCCATAATGTGTGTAGAATGAAGAATACTGTAGTCATGGGAGTGACATCACATGTCACATTTTTTAATCGGGGATGGAACAAAAAGGGTCACGTGTATTACCATGATGCGTGAGCGCTGGGAGTTTGCGGCCAAAACAACATAGCCATGCTACCTCGCCAGGATGCAATGAAATAGGCAGGAGATATACTACAAACGGCTGCATTTGCACACTGGAAACACAGCTATTACTACACATTTTTGTCCAGTAAAGATAACAAAAATATCTTCGTGCGCTGCGAACTTTGCGCTGGCTCAAAAAGACTGTCGACCGCTATAAGCATCCAATTCAAGCACCACTTGGAATAACAGCACAACAGGTAACACGACAGCCAGGACTTTTTGATACTGCTCGTGCTCAATCCTCGGTTCAAGCTCAGTTGTTGTTGAAGGTTTTGAAAGCTTAGGTTTAAAGAAATTCTAAATATCCATCTTGCCTCCTCAGCTGTAGTTTTGGCTAAGCAATGCAAACGGCTGTCTCTAAGGTTCTATAGTCACATGATCTGTTCGAAAAATAATTTGGACCCATTATGAAATACTTTGAAGGATTCCTGTTCATTTTATTCATTTTTGTTGTTTGTTTTATTGCTCTAAAACTTTTATAGACAACATTTTAATGGCCATATTCAATGGTCTTTATTTTAAAGGGGAAGTTCAGAATTTTTTACATTAGGCTTAATCTTTGAGTTAGCCGGGGTTTAATTAGTCGTTGGAGTTGATTTGAACAAATTCTGTGCAGTTTGACAGTTATTTGTTAGTTTCAGGGCTCCGGAGTGGCTAAGCTAGCGCGAGTCAATGGTGGTTGAAATCAACTCCTTCAACTAATTAAACCCCCGTTAACTCGAATATTAAGCCTTATGTGAAAAATTAAAATGGTCAAATTCGCCACATGTAGGACGTTTTGCCGACGGCGGACATTTTCGCAGCACGCCGGAACATATTTCCTCCACACCTTTCTCACCTTTTTAACCCCTGACCCATTTTCATGCCTGTATAATGAAAACCTGAAATTATGGCTTTTAGTTTTGGCCACCCCTATGAAAAATTTCTGGAGGCACCACTGCTGGTGTTTAAAACATTCCCAACTATCTCTAAGGCAATGGAAGGATTCCAGGATTCCCGTATTCTCCATAGTTTCGTTGTCTCAACCATTTCGTTGTGCGCGTTTTCAAAACAGGCTCATTTGATTACCTGCTTGAGCTTGGGAAAAATAAGAAATCATTAAAGTAGTAGGGAAGAAGTAGGGAGGTTGGTCTTTAAAAGCCAGTGGATGCGTTGCCCAATCAACTTGTATCTCGTGTTCTTTGATAGTTAAATCTGATTACCAGTTAACGACTTGTTTTGCTTTCACCCCAGGATCTGTTTTATGCACATTTCTCTTGTCGGATTCTACGCCTGCCTCCTTCCAAGCCTCATTGTCTCAAGCCAGCTCAACTACCCCGAGCGGAACGATCCACACCCGCCCTCTGCCTTGGCTCTAGCACCAGTAGCGATTTCTTGCGCGGTCACTAATAAATTAATTTTACTCATAACAACCTTGTGCTTTTCTACTTTGGGATCCCCTTTATTTCGCGCACCCTAACACTTGGTGATGTTATTCTTGGTCAAAAACAGTACACTGCACAGAGCACTGTGAGCAGCTGCGTTGTTGCAACTGTTAGGTGTCCTGCCAACACTCTCACTGACAGAGGCAAATGCCGCAAGATCTCTCTGAAGGCATGCAGGGGTGCCCATTACGTCGATCGTGATTGACCATTCGATCACAACGTTAGTGTGGGTTGCTTGTAGCATCAAAAAAACATATATATGTCGGAAAACACTGAAAAAGCAGTTTCTGCTCTTGCACTCCTCTTGAAAATAAACTGCTGAATTTTAAGCAAAAGAACTGTTGTGTTTGATAGAGCAATATATCTGCTGCCATAGCAGATTCATGGCGCATTAAGTCCCCGAACTATATTTAATTTGTCCCTTTTACCTTGGAAACCCCCGTTTACAGACGTCGCGCAACCGCTTTTGTTTCAACCCAGCCATAAAAAGAATTATATTTATTAATCAAAATGTCTGTCATTTCTATCTTAGAATCATTAATTGATGTCTAATATCTTGTTTAAAAAAAATTATTCACTCACATATTTTAAACAAGTTACGTCACAATGAAAAAAGATGGCGTCTGTAAAAAAGTCATGGATATCGACCTCATAACTATCAATTAATTGTATTTTTTTGTTACTGTCGCATTTTCCCCAATATGTTAGATAATAAATAATCGATCCAAACAAAGAAAAATTGAAAAAAACCTTTAAAAGGGTAAATATATGAAAAAGAACATCTTGACCACTCCTTGTTGTCTGCGATTTCTGCATCACGACCCTTGATATATTACCATGTTTCACCCATAAAATCCCCCCTAAAATCCGGCTGTGGCCATTCACATCTGTTTCTTGACACTCGATGATACATGCTACATGGAGTTTTTGGCTCGAAACAAGGTAAGTATAAGATAATGTCTCGTTAAAATCGTGGCGTCTTTAATTCTGCTCTCACGTGCTCTCGCCTCCAGTTAGGGTTTTGCTGTTTAAATAATTTTTTTTTTTTTATAATGCCCTCCTGTTCAACCCCCCCATAAAATAAAGATTTTAAGCTTTCCAATGATGTATCGCACATTCATATCGGACAATTCTGAAATTTGGTCAAATTGGGGGTTTCAGAGCGGAACTTCAAGTCACGTGAGTGTTTTCTGCCATATATACAGTGGGGCAAATAAGTATTTAGTCAACCACCAATTGTGCAAGTTCTCCTACTTGAAAAGATTAGAGAGGCCTGTAATTGTCAACATGGGTAAACCTCAACCATGAGAGACAATGTGGAGGGAAAAAAAAAACAGAAAATCACATTGTTTGATTTTTAAAGAATTTATTTCCAAATTAGAGTGGAAAATAAGTATTTGGTCACCAACAAACCGCAAGATTTCTGGCTGTCAAAGAGGTCTAACATCTTCTAACGAGGTCTAACGAGGCTCCACTCCACTCGTTACCTGTATTAATGACACCTGTTTTAACTCATTATCGGTATAAAAGACACCTGTCCACAACCTCAGGCAGTCACACTCCAAACTCCACTATGGCCAAGACCAAAGAGCTGTCGAAGGACTCCAGAGACAAAATTGTAGACCTGCACCAGGCTGGGAAGACTGAATCTGCAATAGGTAAAACGCTTGGTGTAAAGAAATCAACTGTGGGAGCAATTATTAGAAAATGGAAGACATACAAGACCACTGATAATCTCCCTCGATCTGGGGCTCCATGCAAGATCTCACCCCGTGGCGTCAAAATGATAAGAACGGTGAGCAAAAATCCCAGAACCACACGGGGGGGGGGGGGGGGGGGGGACCTAGTGAATGACCTACAGAGAGCTGGGACCACAGTAACAAAGGCTACTATCAGTAACACAATGCGCCACCAGGGACTCAAATCCTACACTGCCAGATGTGTCACCCTGCTGAAGCCAGTACACGTCCAGGCCCATCTGCGGTTCGCGAGAGAGCATTTGGATGATCCAGAAGAGGACTGGAAGAATGTGTTAAGATCAGATGAAACCAAAATAGAACTTTTTGGTAGAAACACAGGTTCTCGTGTTTGGAGGAGAAAGAATACTGAATTTTATCCGAAGAACACCATACCCACTGTGAAGCATGGGGGTGAAAGTGGATAGAATTTCTCGCCGTAAGTCCCCGACATAAAGGTTGCCACTGATTCAGATTTTTTTTTTTTTTTTGGTCATCGAACCTCCTAAAAGCACAGAAATGCAAAGAAAACCGCTCTTGAAAGTTATACCTATAAAACACAACACTACAACGCGACTGCATTACACTTATTGTGACAAGGTAACCACGAGAAACAGATTATTCAAAATTGTTTTGTTCAATGATCTGCCAAAAAAAGAAACAGTAAACATCATACAGTTAACCCAACCTCTGACGTCTAATTTTCCCTAATTTCCTCACATCTAAATGCAAAACCTCAACTTTAACTACTTAAGAACATTAGATGTACAGACCTCCGTGAAGTTGGCCCCCCATCAGATGCAAATTTATAGAAAAATGTAGGTCATTCATTTGTGCTAGGTTTGTGCTTGTTTATGTTGGAAAAAAATGTTTGTGCTGCTATCGTTTTGGAGATATAAGCAATTCTTTTCTCGGTCAATATTTGGTCAACCAGCCCCCCGTTTTGATTGAAAATGGTGTCAGTCGTTTGTGCTACGTTTGTGCTGGTGTATGCTGTAAAAACTTTGTTTGGGGTGCCACCGTTTTAGAGATATTGGGAGATTAATTTCAAGTGATGATGTCACGCAGCACCCCATTTATTGCAAAATGGACCCAAAATGGTGCCATTTGATAATGCCACGTTTGTGCTGCAAATTTTTTTTTGTCTGTGCTGCTATCATTTTATAGCTTTTGAGATATTAATTTCGAGTGATGACGTCACTCGCAGATTTTCTGTATCCAACTCCCGCAGCTGACGGAGCGTACCAACTCTCTCAATAACAGAGGGGTGTCCCAACAAATAGAGCAAACGTAGCACAAAGGAATGGTACCTCCTCGGTCTATTTGTTTGTGCTACATTTGCGCTGGTTGTTGGGTCACCTCTCTGTGACTGAGAGTTGTTACACTCGGTCCCCTGCGACAAGGTGCTGTGATTAATGTCATCACTCGCTAAGAATATCTCAATATCTATAAAACGATAGCAGCACACACAAAACTTTTTACAGCACAAAGCAGCACAAAAGATGCAAGATTGACACCACTTTTAGCCATTTTTGATCAAAACGGGGGCCTGGTTGAACTCAGATTGACCTATAAAAGAATTATATATGCAGTGGTACCTCGACATCCGATCGCTTCGACACTCGATCTTTTCAACTTCCGATGTAAAATTTCACTCGCCATTTGTCGACGACCAGCTCGAAAGACGACGGACAGCGGATTTTCTTGCGAGAGAATTCAACATGGGTTCCAAGCAGGGGTCGCGTTAACCGAATATTTTCCGTCGTTGACCGGTTTTTAAAAACGGTGACGGAAAAAACTGAAGTCCATCCGTCATTTTGACAGGTTGCAATTCACACCCCAGACCACAGGGTGGCGAGTGAGCATATTAATTAGCTATTGTCTCTCTTGATGCATGACGTCGTTGGCCTTACTCGGAAAAATGTCAAGGCAACTGAGTGTTTGCCTGGCACGGCCAGACTGTTCTCCCTGTATTTTTCAAACACGGAGAGAAATGTCTGGGACACAGCCTCTCGAGTAGGTACAAAATCAATCGACAAATCAGATTTGTTTATTTGCGTGACGTGTTCTTCACGAGCAACGTCACTCTTGCGTGCCGAAAGTCGTCACTACAACACGGATGGCGAACGGGAGAGCCGAGAATATGCTCCAATCCGCGGTAAATTCAGTTTTAAATGGGCTAAAACACATCGACACGGGACATTGACAACAGTCTGTCTCGCGCTAGCCATGTTGAATAAACTCCGTTCTCCTCGTATGTTTACTTCCGTGCACAAGTCCCTCGTCCTGCCCTCGTCGCTTTGCTAACGGCACGTCTGCCCGTCGCTGATTGGTGCACTCCGCTGTCTGTTTGCCTCTTGTTAAGCTTGTTCGGACAGAATATTAATTAAAAATGAATGAAAACTAAATACTATTGAATATGTCATTTTTATCATTTTAAAAATGTAAGTGACGGGTAAAAATAGATTATGACCGGATTTTTATGACACTGTCAGTCAAAATGACAGACAACGAAAAAGTCTAACGCAACCTCTGGTTCCAAGAATGTTACTGCAGGTGGTGAAAAAAGGAAACAGGTGAGGCTTACCATTGAAATGAAGATTGAGATGATAGAAAAATAGGAGCGTGGTGTGCGCATCCGTGAATTGGCTCCACAATACGGCTGTTGAATGTCTACCATCTCGACGGTCCTCCTCCGACCTTCATTCGCCAGTCTTTATAAGTTAACGTGACAATTATTATAATTGTTGTAACATTGCCAAAAAATCGCCAGCTTCGCCAGGTTTTTAATCTTTTATTTCAGAACTTGTGCAACACAACGTGCCTACTGTCCGGCGCAGCAGAACATGTCATGTCATGTCAGCCACGCGGTGCATTCAGGTACACCACACAAAACCGCCACATTAGAACATGATTTGTAGCAATATTACAGGTGTTATTATTATTATTATTACTATTATTACATTATTATTATTCCGATTTTTATTAATAATGTATTGGTTTTTGTCAGAGGAGAAAATCCGTTCTCCGCTTGTTTTGGGGAGAAAAGGCTCTGACTCAAAAAGTTTACTTTAAATCACAAGGAGAACATCCATCACACACGGATTACAATTATGCGCTGACGTGGCAGAGCTCAGAAAACAATAGTTCCTTGATAAGACAAAATACGTCAAAATAAGTCATATCATGAAGCGTGGGTGGCCAGGCTGCGCTTTTACCAATTAAAAGTTACATTGTATCTTTTGAACAACAGCGTTACCCTTTAAAGTTCCTGCCTACCTGCCTGCCCTCCCTCACCTCAAGATGTAGACAGCTGTTCTCTGAATTATGAATTTTTAGATAACACTTGTCGCTTAAGGTATACAGTATATATCAACATTTGAGAAGCATATGTTGGGAAGCAATTCTTGACAATTTTCTCTGTGTAATTGCAATTTGCAAAAGTACCAGCAGTATTTATTAAGGATTTAGTGTCTGTTTTCGGGCTAGGGAACGAATTAATGGAATATAATGTATTCTTATGGGAAAATCATGCTCGACATACGACCATTTTGACTTACAAACAAGGTCCTGGAACGAAATAACTTGGTACGTACTAGAGGTACCACTGTATCTTAAATTCAACAGCAGCACAAACGAAACTTTTTACAGCACAAACAACCACAAACGATTGAAGGAATCTGACCTTCCAGCCAGACCGCCGGAATCTCGCCAACCGAACCACCGGACCGGCGCTGGCGCAGCTCCAACGGGACCCGGCAATCTGGCCAAAAAAGCCAAACTCCGTGCGTTCACCATAGTCTTAACCCTGTGTACTGACTCCATTTTGAAAGGTTTAAAAAAGGCTCACCGAGAACAAATTGACAATTTATTCGGGTCGACAGTGATCAAAACGGCAAGGCGAAACAGAAACACTCAGGCAAGGAGGCAAACTCGTTCCAAGGTCACTATGTCAGAAGTCAACAAAAGGTTCGCGAGAAAAATGACAACGCTTAGTAAACCATTGTCTTTTGAAGGCTCTCGCGTGGCGGGCAGTGGGCAGGAAGAAGGGTGTGTTTGGGATTATTGTCTGTTTGTGGATTGGACAGGAGGATTCGGGAGTTACTGTTGTCCAGGCAACGAGGGTTGTGGATTTTGCCACCTCAGGGTCAAAGGGGCTCTTGGAGTCTTGTCAGTCATGTTATCAGTTGGATATCAGGCATTCTCCGGTGCTCCTTGTGTTGGTACAGAGCGTCCCGCCGGGAAAACAGATTGTGAGAGTCCGTGCGTCAATCTTGCTCATGACCCACACATTTGGTTTCCTTGATAAGAAGATGTCGTGTATCTTTTATGCCCTATATTCTGCTTGTTTTCCTTAAACTATAGTATAAGTGCTATTTATTTTGTATTGAGTGTGTTAGAGTAATACAAACTGTTAGATGGTGCCTACGAGAAAAGGTACTATCTACTTCATTGCGTATTGTTGAGTTTATTTGGTTAATAAATATATTTTTATTGAAATTGTTGTGTAAAATATCTCTATGTAAATATCCTATATTGAGACACAGACATCTGCATACATAGATTTTTTTTCTTCATTTTTTTTTCTTCTTCAAACTAAGGACCAGCCTGTACTAAGAAAAATGACTCTTAGAACAAGCTTTCATGGGTTGTATGGCTACACACACACACAAGACAATACATTCAGGCAAACCGAAGGAGTTAATTGGAAAACAAAAGATATCCAGAGATCTTTCTTAATCTCACTGGAGAAAACTAAAACCTTTGCACGGGCACATCGTACAAAACTTTGGACATCCCTTAATAAAAAAAAAAAGAAAAAAAAGAAAAGACTAAATAATACTTCAACAAAATAGGTAAATGCTGTGCCACACCTAAATGAAGCACATGTTTATTTTTGATTTTATCTTATTTTATTTATCACTCGCACGTTTGGGAAAACAGCTTTTGGCATAAATCTTAGAGGACAATTAGTGTCAAAAGATAGATGATGAGCTCCACAGGCAGACGACATCCTAATAAAAGGAAGAGCTACAGCACGCCGCTCTGAATTGCAAATGCACACTTAGCCCCTCAAAGTTGCAGCTTAGTCATAAGGCATCGGCTGTCTACGATCACTGTTTAATGAAAGACTGTAGGGGCTTTTCTTTCTGATTTGTTTGATCATTACGAAGCCTTTTTAGTTATTCTTTGTTGTTGTTCTTGTTGTACACTTAGCTGTTATTGCTTGAAAAAATACCAGGGCTTTATTAACCGTATGCTTCTATAATCAAATGGAACACAATCGACTAGCTTGCAGCAGTATAGTACTGCGATGCCCCAGATATCGACATTAAACCTGACTGTTAATTTTTCTTTGTATGAAAAAATTATTTCAATCTATTTTGCTATGCTCTTTAGAGACTTTCATAAACTTTACCACTGATAAATTTGCCTCTTTTAGAGTTAAATGTTGTTTCACTGTTTTGGGTAGCCATTAACTTAGGCCATGTCTACACCTAGCAGGGTTTTTTAAAACCGAGGATCCTGCCCTCATATGTCCTGAAAAAAATAATTACGTCCACACTCCCACGTTTGTAGCGAAAAAAAAAGCATCCACAGCCAGAGGTGGGTAGAGCAGCCAAAAATTGTACTCAAGTAAGAGCAGCGTTACTTTAACCCTTTAACACCGAACGTGTCGGCAGCGACGCGTTTACGCATATCGTCTTTGAAGCTTCGTCACGCTGTAATTATGTCACCCACGTGCCGCTGGTTGGTCTCGTTTGAAAGTGCCGAAGTTGATGTCCACACCAGTTTTTATTTTAAGTCAATCGGCCAAGAAAAACGGGAGATAATGTCATTTGAGTTTTATAGTTTTATTGCACTCATAAATATGCATTAGAACGCTGCGTGGACCATGTATCCATCTCCATATTTCCATCATTTCTTGTCCTTTTTCAAAACCGAAAGCAGCACAAAATACTACATATCCCAAGAGCAGTTGTGATGTCAAGAAGGACGAACCGAATGTGATCATTTTTAATAAATTTCCGAGGGAGGCACCAAATATTGAAAGGGAGGCATGCGAAGCAAGCAACGGCCGGCCGGTTAGTTTGAGCGAGCGACTTTGAAACGTGCAGAATGAATCTAAAACTACATTTAGCGCAAGCTAATGCATTATTTCATTAACTCAAGGAAGAAGATGAGCCGTATTTGTTGTTGTTTTCTTGGGATGAGTCGGCGTCTCGGCGAGTAGAAGTGACAGCAGCGCGCAAAGTGAGAGTAGGCTGTGTGCCGTTGTGTGTGACACAGCTCCGTGACCTGTTCAAGAAGAAGCTTTATTGAGTGTGCAAAAAAAAAAAAATTAAAAAAAAAAAAAATATTGTGTCGCATGCCAGAAAAATTTGAATTGAACTGAACTACTTGTCAATATTTCTTAAAATACTTTTTTCCAAAGTTATATATATTTTTTCTTCACTCCAATCTTTTTAATTTTTATGTAGATGTGTGTTCGAGAAGCTTGATTGCATGTACGTATATCCTTTTGATAAGGTGATGTGTACAACACCAAACTTCGCAAAGAGATATCTTCCAAACCCTTTTTGTGTTAGATGATATATATATTTTTTTCTCTCACTATTTTTGCACAGTATATAACCTGTTTTGACCATAGTATGTGTAAAGGCCAAAAACGCCTATGACCATACCTGCTGTTTGTGTTGAATTGTCAAACATAAAACTATTCAATCTTATTTTTTTCTATTGAATGTTTATCGTAACAAGTTGAATAAATATTATCAAGCTTGAAAACCGTTGGTCGAGCATGTTTGGTTGTCAATGGCACATCAACATTACAAATTTTGAAAAAAGATTTCGGGATTTTTTTTCTTTTTGGGTCCAAAATGTGGATTATAATTGGTCAGTGGAGAAAACAACAGTTTAGACATGAAGTTCAAGGTGTCCTGAAAAAAGGGACCCAACTTGGCCATTGTAAACAATTTTTTCTTTGAAATATAAAGGCAACATCAAATGCATGCAAATTCGGCCAAAATAGGCTTAGGTGTTAAAGGGTTAAAATATTACTCATGCGCTGCCAGGGACTCAAATCCTGCACTGCCATACGTGTCCCCCTGCTGAAGAAAGTACAAATCCAGTCCCGTCTGCGGTTCGCTAGGGAACATTTGGATGATCCAGATGAGGATTGGGAGAATGTGTTATGGTCAAATTAAACCAAAATAGAACTTTGTGGTAGAAACACAGGTTCTCGTGTTTGGGGGAGAAAGAATACTGAATTGCATCCGAATAACACCATACCCACTGTGAAGCATGGGGGTAGAAACATCATGCTTTGGGGCTGTGTTTCAGCAAAGGGACCAGGACGACTGATCTGTGTAAAGGAAAGAATGAATGGGGCCATGTATAGAGAGATCAGCAAGGGCATTGAAGATGAGACGTGGCTGGGTCTTTCAGCATGACAATGATCCCAAACACACAGCCAGGGCAACAAAGGAGTGGCTTCGTAAGAAGCATTTCAAGGTCCTGGAGTGGCTTGGCCAGTCTCCAGATCTCAACCCCATAGAAAATCTGTGGAGGGAGTTGAAAGTCTGTGTTGCCCACGCCCCAAAACATCACTGCTCTAGAGGAGATCTGCATGGAGGAATGGGCCAAAATACCAGCAACAGTGTGTGAAAAGCTTGCGAAGAGTTACAGAAAACGTTTGGCCTCCGTTATTGCCAACAAAGGGTACATAACAAAGTATTGAGATGAACTTTTGGTATTGACCAAATACTTATTTTCCACCACGATTTGCAAATAAATTATTTAAAAATCCAACAATGTGATTTTCTGTTTTTTTTTTTTTCCACATTGTCTCTCATGGTTGAGGTTTACCCATGTTGACAACTACAGGCCTCTCTAATATTTTCAAGTGGGAGAACTTGCACAATTATGGTTGACTAAATACTTATTTGCCCCACTGTATTTTAGAGATGGTTTGAAATGCGATTATTTACGATTAATTAATTTTTAAGCTGTGATTAACTCGATTAAACATTTTAATCGTTTGACAGCCCTAGTATTTTGTGTTGTTCAGGCCAGAGTCATAAGTTGGAACACAGAGTTTGTGGATAAACATGCAGGAATTACATGTTTGGACGTCATGTATTGTGGGCTAGAGGCTGAATAAGGCTCTGTTGCATTTAGTAAAAGGTTGACTCTCCCTGAAGTGTCGCACAACACCAGGCAAGGTGATGACGAAGTGTACGTGCCTGCTGCCAGCCCAACTTGTCAGCCTCGAGGACCCTCAGGGAGCCTGTTAGCTCGTGAGCTAGCTGGTGGCTATTGCTTTTTATCGGGGCTTGTAAAGCCCTGCGATGGCTCAGTGAGTGTAATTCCAGGCACTGGAGGCTTTAATCTGATATGTTGTTGTGGCTCAAACATGGAAGGATGAGTAGTCATACTCAAGATTTGTGATATTTGATTGACAGTTGAGTTATTTGTCGTTTCAACGCATTTATAGGACACACTCACTGCATTTAACAGTGGAGAGGACTACAGCTTTTTATTTAATAAATCATTTAAAATATCTGTGAAGTTTTAAATTACCATGACAGTGTATTTATTCTTTATTGTGTACTTCATTTATTTAAGAAGTCATTAATTATAGATTAAAATAAAGAAAAACACATGTCTCTGGTCAGACATCCCTTTGCTTTAAGCAGTGCTTCTCAATTATTTTCTGTAATGCTCCCCCAATGGAAGACATAAATGTTTTGCGCACCCCCAACTCTCTGCCTCCAATGTAAATGTCGTATCATTTGTCTATAAGATTATTATTATAATCAGTACACCTCTGAATAACATTGTGTCCTTTTTAATATTAAAGAAAAAACGTAATATAGATCAACTTACAATAAAATACAATATGACTTTACTAACATTGTTTTGTTTTTAACAGAAAAGACTTCAAGCATATCAATTTGCCTAAATTAAACAAACAAACAAACAAAAACACCTCCAAACTGTAAAAAATACACTCACGGCACATTTGTTGACCGTTTGATACTGAAAAATAAAATTTAGTAAAATAAAAAAACTATTATAAATTCAAATTGATTAGCAACATTAACTCTTGAGGACTAAATTATTACTTAATACGTAATTAAATACTTAATTATTGATAATAAATCATCCATATATGTGTTTTTTAATATAGACCAAAAAATGACTAAGATTACAACAAGAAATGAGAAAATGTGAAAAAAATTTAAATATTGAAAAAAAAAATATATATATATTGTAAATGGAGAAAAAAGGGAATCATTAAAAATAAAAATGGAATTTATCATTTTTTAAAATTCTTTAAATTTTTCAAGATTTTTTTATTTAAAAAAATTTTATGTCCAATTTTCTATGTATTTTTTTACATCTCATACCTGTTTTTTTTTTTTTTTTTTTTTTTTTTTTTTTTTTTAATGTCGAATTTTAAATTTTTTTTTAAATTGGACAATTTTCATCCATAATAATTCCTGATTCATATTCATTTTTTTCCCCATTTAATTTTATTTTAATTAAATTGAGATTTCTAATGTCTTTATGTGACCTCTTAATTGATTTGGCATCCTGCTGTCCGCTGCGAACATTTTTAGACACGGTAAACAGACTGGTCTTTCCTGGTCTCCCACTGTGCTAAAAGTCAAAGCCAAACGCTACATAGGCTTTGTCATATTTCCTAGTCTTAGCTTTCCATATCTCCAGTGTCCAAAGCGCCACTGGCACCCACTGAGTGGATGTCCAATTAGACTTTATTCTTGTACAGCAAAAAACGTATGTTCCCTAAGGTCACATGCGCCACCCCTGGCATAGCTCCGCGCCCCCCTTGGGGGGCCCGCCCCACTATTTGAGAATTACTGGCTTAAAGGAACACGCCAGTGATTCTAATGATTTGTTTCTAAAGACATGAAATATGTTTGAAGTGCTAAAAGTGTGCTTAGGCTGAGAATCAACAAATGCCTCCTATGTCTGCTCAACTCCCAGGATTTTTTGGGTGGATCTAAAAAGAAAGTGAGGTGACGTCACCTAGATCTCTTGCTTTCTGGCCCGCCCTTACCACTATGTAAGTCTATAAGTGCCATGTCTTATGACTTATGTGTGTTCATAAGGACATAAATCCAGTGCGCCATCAGGCCCCATCAGTGGCTGCTTTCTGTCCCAGGATTAGTGCAGCTTCCTTATTGACTTCACCATCAACAACAACAAAAAAACGCCTATGTCTGCTCACCTCCCAGGATTTTTTGGGTGGATCTAAAAAGAAAGTGAGGTGATGTCACCTAGAACTCTTGCTTTCTGCCCCGCCCTTACCACTATGTAAATCCATAAGTGCCATGTCTTATGTAAGTGCCATGTCTTATGACTTATGTATGTCCATAAGGACATAAATCCTAGTGCGCCATCAGGCCCCCTCAGTGGCTGCTTCCTGTCTCAGGTTTCCTTATTTACTTCACCATCAAGCTGTGCTACAAGATTACATCCCCCAATCCCGCAAATAAATAATCTCTCACATGTGTTTTATGTTATTTGGGCTTTGTCACACGAAACAAACGGCCGGGAGTCCCTTCCTTCAGTGGTGGCCGGCGGTGGATGCTCACAGTAGACAATACACGGCGCTACAGTACTGCCACGGGCCTGCTAAAATTTCAAACGAATTGAATCCAACTGCGTGTAAGCAATTACTGCGAGTGACTGCTCCACAAAGCACCGTGACCGTTCGCTTGCATGATACCTGAGGTCGCTGCTCTTTTGCAAAGCTCTGCTTATGAGAGTGATGCTTCTCTTTGCAGTCACAAAGCCTTGCTGGTATGGTAGATGAGTTATGCAGACATGGGAAACATCTAAGCCAGTGGTTCTTAACTGGGGTTCGATCAAACCCCAGGGGTTCGTTGAAGGTTAAGAAACGCAGAGCCCTATTTTATACGCTGACTAAACCTAGGCAATGTGGCGTTTTAGACCAGGTTTCGGACTGGTTTTCAATTTATGGTATTTATTCCATTTCTTTCAAATGCTAGCCCTCTAATGGTAGGAGAAATCGGTTTGCTCAATGGAAGGTTGGCAGGCACTTGGTATGAAGAAGTATAATAGATCTACAACAGCATTAACGGCGTAGATAATAGACAACTGGATTCATTACCTCATTACTATTCATCCTTCACACAGCCACTGGAAACAGAAATGTTCAATCCAACTGCAGGCGACTGGCAGATCAGGATTTTACAACACTGTGAGCTAGTCCTCATGGGAAACGCAGTCTTCCTTAAATCGGAAGTTCAGGCTTTTTGACATTAGGCTTACTCTTCGAGTTAGCAGGGATTTAGTTAGTTGGTGGAGTTGATTTCGACAAATCCCGTTTCGTTTGCAAGTTATTTGTTAGTTTATTTGTTTAGTTTACAGTATTTGTTAGGGCTCCGGAGTGGCGAAGCTAGCGCGAGTCAACGGCACCATTATAGCATGCCAATAAAAAAAACAACATGCACACATGAAAATCATCGATGACCGATGCAATCAATAGTGTTGGCTATGTTTTCAGGATTAACTTATTAAAATTTACCATTGCATTTAAATAATTGCAGTATGAAAAGCAACATTTGTAATCCAGAAGCTCTGTAGAAGAGCAGGGCGGAGTGATATCACATCGTTTTTTTTTTTTCACCGCTAATTTTTTAATGTTGTAGCCAGCAGCAAGACCAGTTTATATTTTTCCTCGTTCTTCATAGGAAATTTGTGGAAACTTCCTTGGCCCCGTTTCTTCTGTATGTTTCCACAGCCTCTAAATGCACATTTCGACATGTTGCCGGCCGTCAGTTAACTCAGCAGACTGATGCTGCATTCGAGGAAGGTGGGAAATCAGAGTTTCCAACGTCTGATCTGGAAAAATATCATTAGTACGCCTCCACTATTTGATCACTTATGAGAAGTCAGGATTGCTGGAGGTCAAAATGTCTTTTGAAGGCCAAAATAAAAAACAACTTCTGGCGTACAGTCATCTTTGCTGTTTACATTCACTTGGAATGCTTTAAGGTCGCAACTGGTACCCTCCGAGTGGGATAAGTCCGACTTCCCACCTTCCTTGAATGCAGCGTGAGAACGTGTGACCGAAGCACTCCTTTTTATTGGGGTAGTATTACGCATCTAAAAAAATAGTCCTGCAAAATGAAATGAATTACGGCAGTTTGGTGGGACATTGTTTTGGCCACATGGGTGTTTTGAAACAATGATTTGTGTTTTGAATTTATTTGATTATGTTGTAGAGGTGTATCATTAAAAAAAAAAAAAAAAAAATTATTGGCATGCTATAATGGTGCCATTGACGCGCGCTAGCTTAGCCACGCCGGAGCCCTGAAACTAAGAAATAACTTGTAAACAAAACGGAATTTGTTGAACCAAAACTGAAAGTTACCTGGTGTTGCTTTAATGTAAGTCAAATAATTTGAATTTTTTTTTTAAGGTAATTTATAGTGCTGTCAAACGATTAAAATTTTTAATCGAGTTAATTACAGCTTAAAAATCAATTAATCGTAATTAATCGCAATTCAAACCATCTATAAAATATGCCATATTTTTCTGTAAATTATTGTTGGAATGGAAAGATAAGACACAAGATGGATATATATATATATATATATATATATATTCAAAATACAGTACATAAGGACTATTTGTTTATTATAACAATAAATCAACAAGATGGCATTAACATTATTAACATTCTGTTAAAGTGATCCATGGATAGAAAGACTTGTAGTTCTTAAAAGAAAAATGTTAGTACAAGTTATAGAACTTTTATATTAAAACCCCTCTTAATGTTTTCGTTTTAATAAAATTTGTAAAATTTTCAATCAAAAAATAAAGGAGTAGCCCGCCATTGTTGATGTCAATAATTACTTACACAATGCTCATGGGTGCTGAAGCCTATAAAATCAGTCGCACCCAAGCGGCAGCAGAGGGCGGCAAAACTCCATAAAACACAATTAACAAGCAGTTCACTGTACTGTCATTTAAATCTGTCTGAGCGGGGGAAGTGCGTTAATTGCGTCAAATATTTTAACGTGATTAATTAAAAAAATTAATTAACGCCCGTTAACGCGAAAATTTTGACAGCCCTAGTAATTTATTAAAACTATACTATTGACATTGGAAGTAATGGTTACATCATTCATCTCAAGAATACACGCTAACTGTATTTTCTTTCTTGAAAAAAAAAAAAAAAAAAAAAAAAGACCTGACAATTATTTTTAAAGTGATTGTTCACACCATTGTTCATCATTTATCTGGAGCCTGTGTCTGACAGGCGGGATTAAAGGCCACTGCGCAGCAGCCTGACAAAAACATGCCCCCAGTCAAAGGTTTCCTGCGGTCCACCGTCTGTTTCGATCACTAATTTGGCTGGCACTGTCTCACTGGGACCCAAAATACAGAATCACGTGTACTTTTTTGGGTTGTCACCAAGGCAATAGAAATATGAATTTCCACCAGCGTACTCGGGATTGTAAAACACTATATAAGTCATCCAGAAGCAATGGCAAAGTGAAAACATATTAGAACTGTGTGTCTTTGTGAAAAATCTGTTTCATAATAAATTATCTCTTTCATGATGGTGATGTGATAACAATGGTTTATATGACTTAGAATTTTGACTATAGTGTGTATCCATTCGTATATGCTTAAATATCACATTTAGTTTTTTGCCTTTGAGTGTCATTCCTCAGCAATGTCCTGAATATTAGTTTTCAATTCTATTTAGGTTTCAATGTCAATGTTGGCCTCGAGCATTAGGAGATTAGCTTTTCGTGTGATTAAATGTGATTATAGCAAAGGTGTCAATCTGCATGTGCAATTTCATGTTTTAATGTTCAGTAGGTACGAATACAATATCTGAGTGCATGCTTGTGTAGGATTGTTTCCATGAACAGCTGTTGTGTGTGTGTGCATGTGTGTGCTTGTTTTCTCCTTCCATTAAGATCGTTGACTTTGACTTAGAAGATCTATAATGACTTTAACACTCCCACTGGATGTTAAAAGCAAATGAGGAGAGGGTTGCCTATGTGGTGATGGGGGCAAATGTCGGCCGTATATGAGTGTCAGTTTGTGTGTGCTCTTCAGGTCCCCTACTCGTCGCTCTCACTCTATGCAGTGGTGGACTGGTTGTTACCATGGCAACTTGAGGGCAGCAGCCTTGATGGTGGGGTGATCCACACATTATTAGTTGAATCCAGCAGGTGGGTGGGTGGGTGATTTGGATAAATAAGGGAGGATGGTAGGTTTTGAGATAAGCAAATGATTATAAACTCGTATGTAATAGGGTGTCAATGGTTTTGGAGTGTCTGTCAACTCCTGCCATCATCATGTTTTTGAATGATTTGTCAGGAATATGGAGCTAGAACAGTCTCATAATGAGCACAAGCACATTTTCGAAGCACATACACATGGCACGAAACACACGCGCACGCAAATAGGGATTTATTACCACATCTGACACGAGATGGACACACATTCAATAAATATTTGTGTGAATTGTCTTTAATGCTTTTATAATGTGCTTTTAAAGTGCCTGTGACAGCATAAAAAATATTAAATAGGATTAATTTATGAATTAGAATCATAATTTGAGACGATTTGACGATATACAACAATTTGGCAAAGCGCAGATGTCATTATAGTGCTCTAGCGTCCCCAGCTGGGGAGAGGTCACGATTTCATCTGATTAAGAATTCAGGCTATTGAGGGTGAATCATTCAGAATGAGGAAAATGCGACTAAGAGAGCAGCAAAATATAATTGTTTCAATCTCTCTACCTTAATATTTTGACAGGATATTCTTTTAATCTAAGTATTTTTCCCCAATTGCTACATAAATAGTATGGTCATGACAAATAAGTCTTGTGTTAAATAGAATATAAAATATTAAAAATTAGGGCTGTCAAAATTATCGCGTCAACGGGCAGTAATTATTTTTTAAATTAATCACGTTAAAATATTTGACGCATTTAACGCACATGCCTCGCTCAAACAGATTAAAATGAGAGCACAGTGTCATGTCCATTTGTTACTGGTGTTTTTTTGGTGTTTTGTCGCCCTCTGCTGGCGCTAGGGTGAGATTGATTTTATGGGTTTCAGCACGATGAGCAATGGTGAGCTACTAGTTTATCTTTGTTTGAAAAATTTACAAATTTTGTTAAAACGAAAACATTAAGAGGGGTTTTACTATAAAAATTTCTATAACTTGTACTAATTTATTTTTTAAGAACTACAAGTCTTTCTATCCATGGATCGCTTTAACAGAATGTTAATAATGTTAATGCCATCTTTTGATTTATATTTATAATAAACAAATACAGTACTTATGTACAGTATGTCGAATGTATATATCCATCTTGTGTCTTATCTTTCCATTCCAACAATAATTTACAGAAAAATATGGCATATTTTATCGATGGTTTGAATTGCGATTAATTACAATTAATTAATTTTTAAGCTGTGATTAACTCAATTAAAAATTTTTAATCGTTTGACAGCCCTATATAAAATGCATTCAGTATGACATGGCAAAATTACTCCATAATGATTAAAACTGTCGAGTTCTTGCACCTCCCGAACAATGTTTTATGTCACCGGAGATAATCTGACTTTTGTCATTTTCCTGCCACGGTTTAGGAGGACGTAGACAAACCAGGAGGCGTGACAGTTAGCCGACATGCTAACCCGAACTGAGCGGTGTTTCAAAGTCTTATTCAGCCTTTCGAAGCGAAAAATTACACAAAACTTCCCCGCAATCATGTCACACGGCAGCGGGGTTGTCGATTGTCTTTGCCGATCATCAAACTCCACTGGCGGTGAGCAAGTTACAGCTCATCGTTTCCCTGCTGCAGGCAGGAGAGCTCGTTTGCCGCTGAAACAGCTGGAGAATGACTGCCGGACAAACCGGCTGAAGTCGGAAGAGCGCGTAGCTGCCTGACCCCAACCCGAGGATAGTGATCTATTCCAACCCGAGGATAGTGGTTTATTGCTGGGTACACGAAGAGGACAGAGGGGGCTGGAAGTCTGGATGATATGGTGAACTGCACGAGCGTAAGCTTAGTATAGCGCTCTCCCGGCGGGCACGTGAAGAAGACGGAGGGGGGTGTGCGACAAACTGCCATTCGTCGAGTGGCATGGTCAGTGGACAAGGTGCATTGTCAGCCACAAAATTCAAGCCACCTCTGTATTAAAATATGTGCCATGGTCCCAGTATTTGACATAATAAAAAACACGATATTTACTCACTTCCTCGTACGTCCGTCCAATGGTCCCACAGTTGTCGAACTTGTTTTGGTTAATCGCGGAGTGAACGGGAGCTTTTTGAAACCCAAAAAGGCTCACACGCTTCTCCCTGGTGCAGCAACAAAACCCTGCAGCACATTTGGCTGACGTGATGCGAAAAATAAAAGAATTAATCCGCAGGTCACCGGCATGTTATAAAGCAATGCTGTATAGTGAGATGCTAACCCGGGTGACGTCACATTCTCATTCCTCCTCAGTACAGGAAGTTATTCATTTTCATGGCGCATGATTCAAAAAATTGAATATGTACTATAAATCGATCGCTTCCACACACATTCAAGCGGTCCATTTCATTCAGGAACATAAAATACCGCGTGAAATATGAAATAAACATGCTTTTTGCCGTCACAGGCACTTTAAGATGAAATCCATACTCACGAGTGCGTGGATCTTTTTCAGACTAATTTCAAGCAGCCGAAAAACACACATGCATTTTTTCAAATTGGAGCCCGTCTGCAGTCAATCGGATGTCTTCCTTCTTTACAGTCAATGACACGGGCTGGTGTGTTGTGTAACGTCCCTGCTGTGCTTCTTCAACAGGAGAAATGGCGTCTGCGTTGCCGCAGCCTGTTCTAGTATAGTGCATAGTCTGGAGCTTGAACAGGCATAGTATGGAGCTAGAATAGGCTGCCAGAGCTGCTGCCAGACGCTATTTCTCCTGTTGAAGGCGCACAGCAGTGAAGTTACACAACACCCAAGCCTGTGTGTTTGGCTTTAAAGGAGGGAGACATCTGATTGGCTGCAGTTCCGTTTAGAAATATTGCATGTGTTTCTCGGCTGCGCGAAATGAGTCTCAAAAAGATCCACACACTCATGAATGCGGATTTCAAATTAAAAGCACGTTATAATTGCGCGCAAGACAATGGACCTATTGCAAAGCCACGACCCCTTGCAAAACTCGATCAACTCAAGGCTCGGTCAAATTTACTCAGTGACAGTGATTGAGTGAATGAACGATTTATGTATAAAGGCGGGAGTTCAAATTTCTGAATTTGCACGATAACAGCTGACAATAGAAGTAGTCTTTAAAATTTTTTTAAAATGAATTAGCAGACAGAGAAGGTTACAGTATGCAGTAGAGCGCTATTCCATGGTATTAAACTTTACAGAGAGGAGACCATTATCATAATCGAGGTAAAATACTACCACTCGCAACTTAAAAATGAGAAATCCCACAGGCTGGATATCAATTTAGCTATAACGTTATCTACTTAGCAACGTTATGTCATTTTTTTCTGTCAGATTTTTCTCCTAAAGCTTTTTTGGCGATGAATAAGCAGACTTTTACATTCAGTTGGATTCTCAATATCATCCAGACGTGCTAAATAAACAAATTACATTATAAACATACATGTGCAACATGAATACGACGTAAATAAATGCTCAATGTTGAGAGAGCATCGTGCATTTGAGGTGACTGCAGCCAATTGCTAGGTGTGTGCATGAGAACTTTCCCTCATGTGCGTCGGTGACCAAACGTAAGTACAGCTTTCTTTTTTTAAAGAAAGTTTTGACAGCTTAGATTTAGATAGACACACCCCACTTTTCAGTTTTTTATTTGTTAAAAAAGTTTAAATTATCCAATAAATTTTGTTCCACTTCACGATTGTGTCCCACTTGTTGTTGATTCTTGACAAAAAATTCAAATTTCATATCTTTATGTTTGAAGCCTGAAATGTGGCGAAAGGTTGCAAGGTTCAAGGGGGCCGAATACTTTTCCAAGGCACTGTACACGTACCCCACGCACAGCATTAAACCATCAGGTTAGAAGTTAGAAAAATATGTTTTAAGTCACAACCACACAGTATTCCTATGCAACTCTATGGCTAGGTGTTCAACTTTTGTGATTTGGGGGTGTGGTTTTGCAATAGGTCCATTCACACACACACACATTTGATGACTGTGTGTGCGTTTTGTGTCAGATGTTTACAAATCCCAAAAGGAGTGTGTGTGTTTTGTGTCTGATGTGTGTATGTGCATTGAAAATATGTGTGATTATCGCTGTCAAATGTGTCTATAAATCCTACGGAGTGTGTGTTTTGTGTCAGATGTGTGTGTGCATCGAAAATGTGTGTTTTGTGTTAGATGTGTGTGTGAGCATCGAAAATTTGTGTGTTCATTATGAGACTGTTCTAGCTCCATACAGGAAACATGGCAAAGCATATTTGACTGTTAGCTGGTGTTATTACAAAAGGTCTCGATTAAACATGGCTAGAATCAAATGCAAACGACTTTAAACTAAACACTTTGAAGGTTCATTTCGTTTAAGTCTTAAGTTTAAATATCTATTGGTAACTGCCTGTAATGTTATAATTTTTCTGTAGTGGAGTAAGATGATGCTAAACGACAGCAAACTGTGCTACACAACTGCTTAGATGGTAGGGGAAGGGTCAGAACTAAACTGGATGGTGAGAAATCACGATGCATCCTTTTATCTCAGCACCTGCCGAACTGATCTTCTAGTCATTGGTATTGATCAACTCAGCCAGACAGCTCCTTTTAACATGTAAGGAATGTTTCCTACTATCGAACTCTAAAAGCAAAGGCTGCACTTCCACATTGACTCTCGATTTCACTGGAAATCTTCCCAGGCATATGCTCAATGCTACCTCTAAGGTCAAATTAATTTTTAAATGCAGTTTACGAAATCACATTCCTACCATGGAGTATAGACCCTACCCACGTGACGTCACAACTCCGCTCTCCTGAATGGTACCGTCCAATTGTCCGTCAAAACATAGTGTTAACCTGTTACGGCTACGTACATTCCTCCTATTTACGGCGTGAATAGGCTGATTTTGTGTGGACAAGATAATTGTAAATATCAGCGTAGCAGATGTCAGGCAGACAGGGCGAAGACAGTGGGTCGAAAAACATCAATTTGGGCATCAAATATGGATCTGGCGACTGTATAGAACGAAGCTTTTCCACATAACGCCTTTTATGCAACACATCCAGTGAGTTTACGGCATCAGAAAGCACCGGGTCTTCCATGAAATGCATTTTAAATTCCTCGATCAATTGAAACCAATGCTAATACAGAGACAAAATGACGGACAAGTGGGCGGAACCATACAGCGAGCACGTGGTTTTGTGACGTTGGTGGGTAGGGTCTATATAGATAGTCCCCGACTAAACGTACTAAAGACGTACCCTACTTATGTGATTTTGACTCCGCCATTTTGTCGCCAGTTTTTTTTTTTTAATTTTTGAAATGATGTTGACTTTTGTTTTTTGATGCCTGCTTTTATTTTGGCACAGGACGCATATAGCAGATAGTACTACTGCACACGCGAATAAAAGTGCATGCACGAGTGGTGTCGTTAGGCCTATTTTAGGGGGACTTCAGCCCCCCTAAAATATTCAAAAGCCTCCCTAAATTATTTGGTGTTGAAGAAAAAAAAATACTACATGCACACATGTATATATGTATATGGCGGAAAACAGACAAGGCGGAAAACACAGACAAGGCTGAAAAAGCAGTTTCTGCTCTTGCACTCCTCTTTAAAATAAACTGCTGTATTTTAAGACAAAAGAACTAAAAATGATTCATTCGCATATTTTATCCTTTTAAACAAATTACGTCACAATGAAAAAGCATTTATGAAAAAGTCACGGATAACTATCGCTTAATTGTATTTTTTCCGTTACTGTCGCATTTTCCCCAAAATTTTAGATGATTAATAATCGATCCAAACAAAGAAAAATTGAAAAATAAGTTTAAAAGGTTGAATATATGAAAATGAAACTCTCGATTACTCCTCGACGTCTGCGATTTCTGCATCGCGACCCTTGTTATATTGCCGTGTTTCACCCATAAAATCCCCCCAAAATCCGGCTGTGGCCATTCACAGCTGTCTCTTGACACTCGGTGATACATGCTACATGGAGTTTTTGGATCGAAAAGAGGTAAGTACGCGATAATATCTCGTTAAAATCATGGCGTCTTTAATTATGCTCTCGCGTGCTCTCATCTCCAGTTAGGGTTTTGCTGTTTAAAAAAAAAATTTTTTTTTGAAAAATGCCCTCCTGTTCAAAATTTTTCTTCACCTAGGAAATGGAGATTTTAAGCTTTTCAATGAGGTATCACACATGCATATAGGACACTTTTGATATTTGGTCAAATTGGGGGTCTCAGAGCGGAACTTCAAGTCACCTGAGTGTTTTCCGCCATTTATATATATATATATATATATATATATATATATATATATATATATATATATATATATATATATATATATAAGCCTGACATATTGAAGATGAAGTTGCCATAGTATTAGTTAAAATCAATAATCATATAACCTGTCATTATATTTATATATATGAAATTACATATATATAGTAATTGCTGGTAACAACAGTTCGTTCCAGCCCCAAGCTAACAGCAGAAAGTACCATGTAATTAAAACAGCAAATGCTCCGTGTTTTGCAGTCAAACGTTACATTCCAGCTCTAAAATAACACTGCTACTTAACTGCTGCTCGCTAGTTAGTCTGAAATGCATTGTGAAGGTCCAGGTTGTTTATCACGTTGTCTTTTTTACAGCTATCTTTGGGGTGACGTCCTTCTGGAGCATCAGCTGTGTTTCTCACTATGCATAGATGAGAACATGAGTTGAGCTCATTTACGTACAGTACAGGCCAAAATTTTGGACAAACCTCATTCAATGCAACACAAATGATGGTCCCAACCCCAAATGGCAAAAGTGTGCAAAAAAGTAAACAGAGCAAAGGGTGGCTACTTTGAAGATACTACAATCTTATAGGTACATGTTTTTAGTTATTTCACCTTTTTTTTTTGTTTTTTTTGGCTAAGTATATACTTCCACAATTGTTCATTCATAGTTTTATTACCTTCAGTGAGAATTTACAATGTAAAAAGTCAGGAAAATAAAGAAAACCCATGGATGAGAACGTGTGTCCAAAGTTTTGGCCTGTACTGTATATATGAATAGAGTTTGGATATACGCTTGTGTGTGTGTGTATGTGTAAGGCAAATTAGACTGGCTACCTAAATTACCTAAATTCAAGTAATTAGCAGTATTTTCCAGGGTTTGAAATTTTTTGTTTTTGTTATACGTGTCCAAAATGTAATCTGTGCGACTTACAAATATTGTGCTTGTACGCAATGTTCACTTACATTCTGTGCAACTCCTGGGGGATAACCCCCCAGTTCTTAAAACCTAGTGACGCCCCTGGCATGTACACTCGAAAATTAATGTATTTGCGCACACAAAGAAGAGCACCTGCGCATACACGAACATTTACTCCCATGAAAAGTCGTGCAACCGAGTGAGAGAGAGAGGTGAAAGATTACAGTTCCAAGCCTGCGCGCACATCTGATGCTTGTAAAGCATCCACAGAGACATTACCTGTATATAACAACTTTTGTACTGTTAGTTGTGCATTTTTAATTCTGGTCTGAAGGGGAAAAGATATCGTCATCGCACACACCATATAATTGTTTGCATTAGTCTAACACATATATAGTCTAACACATACATATGGTACAGGTTCTCGTAGGCACCGTCTAACTGTTTGCATTACTCTAACACACGTACTATAATTAATCAGGAAATAGTATCATTTTCATATTTACGGTAGGACTACACTACTAATATAAAATAAATAGCACACCATAGTTTAATGAGAAGAAATAGAAGAGATACACAATGCCGTCTTATCACAAGATTGACGCACCAACTCTAGCAATCAGCTCTCCCAGCAAACTCCAAGGACAAAGCGCTTTGTCCTAAAACAAGTACAACCAGCCCGGACAGCAAAGTTGATAGCGGGCGTCCCAATCCGCGCACGAACCTAAGTCGCCCAAAACCGGCCACAGAGGGGATGACCCAAAAGCAACGCCCAGAAACGCCTTCGACAAGGCCCGCCTCAGCAAAGACTTTAAAAAGACTGGACACTGAGATAACACAGATTTTTGCTGCTCGTAAACATGTAGCCTTGTTTTGGATCCAGAATTGTCCCTCCGTTGTCTGTTTTTGCCTTGTTTTTACCACTGTCGACGAATAAATTGTCAACCTGTTTTCGGTGAGTGTTCTTCAAGCTTTTAAAACATGGAGTCAGTACAAAGGGTTAAAATAAGAGGACGCGCGAAGTTCTGCCTTCCCGGTCGGCGCGCGTGGAGGCAGTGTCGGCCGAGCGGCACTTGTTTTGGTTGGAGCTGTTCCCGGGTGCGTCTGGGCTGGGGGGGCGAATTTCAACAGGTCAAATACTTGGGCCGAGTTTATGTGATTGTTTTTGATGAAGTTCAGAAGCTAACTGATACATGCTGTTTGTGTGTATCAGCAGTTAGTTAGAAACGCAAAATTGAATTCCTGTTATTGAAGATGAAACTGATTTTATTTTATTTTTATTTTTGCTTCTTTCTGCTAGTGTGGATGTCATGAGCAGCTGAATAAAGTCAGCAAACCACACGGGCGTCTGACATCGTCAATGTTTAGCTAGGACTAGGCTCCATAGTCTTGGCGAGGACAGTATAATGATGTATAATACATTCATTCATTCATATTCCATGCCGCTTTTTCCTCACGAGGGTCGCGGAGGTGCTGGAGCCTATCCCAGCTAACTACGGGCAGTAGGCAGGGTACACCCTGAACTGGTTGCCAGCCAATCGCAGGGCACAAACGTATAATACATGTTTTTGGAAAGTTATTTTAAGATTTGGAGTGTGTTTAGGGGTACTTAAAGGGTTAATTCCGAGTTACGTTGCCCGCTCAGGAACGGAACGCGTTCGTAACCCGGGGACTACCTGTATTTCCAGATTAATTTGGTTTATCAGTACAATTAATTGTCTTTGCCGATAACGGCAATCCATGGTGATGGTTTGAGTTCCAGTAATTGTGTGAACATTTGGAGGTTCCATTTTAATTGATTTATTTACAGATTACAAACCATACATCATGCAGGCAGATCTAAACACCATAATACAAAAAAAAAAAAAAAAAAAAAAATTGCGCTTGAAAATTGTTTCTACTTTTGTAGCTTGAATATATTTTATCAACTCAGAATAATAAAAAAAAACACATCGCTGGTTGTCTATCTTGACTAGCAGCAGATGTCATTTAACATGCAGACAAGTTTGATGATGATGACACATCATTGAGAGCCTTTCAGAAGCGGTTAGACATACTTGTAACAGCTTCTACAAGAAGCAATGAGCCTTTAAGTGTCGTCATGCTGCAGCACTAAGACTACTACATCAAAATATTCCTGCGGTAGCGACATTCCTTTTCTCGTTGATTTTCCCATGCCCTGGCGCCAAACAATTCTCGTTTAAAGACAGTGGAAGTGGGTAGTCGCTGAGAGATGGAGTGATTGGTATGACTTATAGAAAATTGAGTGACAAAAATAGAGCAGGTTTGGTCAAGATGGAGACCTGACAACAAACTCAATCGAGAAAGGGGGAGGCAAGAGAGAAAGGACAAAAGGACCAAATGAACAAATAGCGGTGTGTAAAAATAAAATGAGATGAGCACAGGATATGGACATGTAGAGCTAAAATGACTTTGTTTGCACTGAGATGAATGTGTGACTGTCAGCTCCTTAAATGAGAACAACATTGGGCTGACAGCTCACTTATTGGCTAAAATAACACATCATCTGCGGGCTCTGATATGGCTCGCTGGTGTTCGCTGCATTCTTGCAGCCGCCGGGTCAGATTCAGCTAGGATTACATTTTACTCGTATAACATTTTCACATCATATTCGGAAGAATATGTAAGATTTTTTGCCAGTTGTATCTGGAGGAATTGCTATGAAACTGGTGTTCAAGGGGAAACAGCATTGTATGTTATGAATTCTAGACGAGTGAGTGAGACACCAGAATTAAAAATCTGATTCATATCACGCTTTCTGTTGATGGGTTTAATAAACCCCTTATTACGGCCCGAACAAAGGATTATTATTATTTTTTTTTTTTTAGGGGCAAATGAAAATGGACAATTTGGAAGCCTTAACATGCTTGGAAACCCACCAAAATTTGCAGAAACATGTGGTTTGGCGTAAATGTTGATAGTTTTTTTAGACGAAAATGCGACATTGTTTCTGTCATATGTTCATAATGTCGGACATTTTCATATTGTACGTGGAGTATGTCAGCTTACATCATGGCAGCGTTTAGGTTGTGTCAGTCATGTGTAGGGTTGGGCATCATTTGAATTTGAACGGTTCCGGTTCCGATTACAATTCCACGTTTCGATTCCGATTGTTTTAAGAGGCAGGGTAAAAAAAAGGGCATAGTTTATATTCATTTCTTAACTTCTCGATTACTTCTTAATTTATATGAACTTTCAATTACCGTATTGGCCTGAATATAAGACGGCCCTGATTATAAGACGACCCCCTCTTTTTCAAGACTCAAGTTTGAAAAAAGACTTTTTGAACACCAAATTAATTTTTATACAGAAAATAATTACAGTACATCTGAAACAAATGATTATACCAATATATTTGAGAGAAAAAGCATGTTATTTTGCCTCATTCAAATCCTAATATCTGAACAGTGGCGCCACCAGGGGGTGGCCAGGGGTGGCCACGACCACCCCTATAAATTGGTTGGCCAACCCACTGGCCACCCCACTTGCCAGTATATCTATCGTTAGATAGTTGTAGTATCAGTAATGCATTTCATCCCAAATGAATGCATTTATTTTGTTTTGTTAAATGTAGGGCTGTCAAATTTATCGCATTAACAGGCGGTATTTTTTTTTTTTTTAATCACGTGAAAATATTTATCACAATTAACGCATTGGCAGTACGACTCATTCACGCATTGCCGCAAACAGCCTACAATGGCGTCGTTTTACTTCTACACAGAGATAAGAGGCAGTGTCAAGTGAGTGGAGTAGATAAAAGTGTTCATTGGGGCCATGCTTTTAATTGGCAAAAGCATTGTCATCTCTCCCACAGCAACTATAAATATTGTGGGAAGCGACGTGGGGAAGAGTGACAGAAGTCGATCTTTTTCTTAACACCCTGTAGTGTACCCAACACAGAGAAGATATAGCATTTGCAGCCACCACACACAGTCATGGTTGCACCACTTCCCATCATGCATTTGGGCATAACAGTTAAGTCACTACAGTATAATTTACTGAAAGCTCAACAAATACACTAGATGGCAATATTTAGTCACAATATACAAACTCACATTTATCCTTTAAGAATTACAAGTCTTTCTATCCGTGGATCCGTTTCACAGAAAGAATGTTAATAATGTTAATGCCATCTTGTGGATTTATTGTTATAATAAACAAATACAGTACTTATGTACAGTATGTTGAATGTATATATCGGTCTTGTCTCATCTTTCCATTCCAACAATAATTTACAGAAAAATATGGCATATTTTAGAGATGGTTTGAATTGCAATTAATTATGATTAATTAATTTTTAAGCTGTGATTAACTCGATTAAAAATTTTAATCGTTTGAAAGCCCGAGTTAAATGTACACCTTATGCCTAAAATATACATAACACAATAAAACAGAATTGTTGTGGAACTCAAAATGTTGACTGGACAGTTACGGACTATGCACAGTAAATCATTAGTAACATCAAGTATTACACAATACACCAAAGTATATCAGTAGCCGTGTTCTTAAGTCTTTCTGATAGTTTTCCCCTGACCTTTTTACTGCAATAATTTAATAAAAACCTGAAATTATAGCTTTTAGTTTTGGCAACCCTAAGATTTTATGTGGCCCCATCTGGCCACCCCTATGAAAAATTTCTGGAGGCGCCACTGTATCTGAACATTTAAATGTGTAACCTAAAGTGCAATCACATTCGTAAATGAATGGCTTCTGGTTTTTGAAATGTAAATAAACCAATCTATTGTGATAATACAAAATTGCAATAACTGCATTAACAATCAAAGTGAAGTCTAACTGTAACTGTAGTCTTGAAACAAATCTGAATAAGGAAAAACATTGCAATAAAATAATGCAAACTGGTTAAACTTGAGAGTAGCTGAGATCTGTCATGACAGAACCTCGCTTCAATGATATCTGGCGCCATCTAGCGTCGTGAATGGGTATAACGTCAAGACCGCGAATATAAGACGACCCCCACTTTTTTTGGGTCTTATTCCAATGCAATAAAACACCGTCTTATATTCGGGCCAATACGGTAACTTTGCTATGAATTTTTCAAAGGGCTATTTTTAATTTGTATATAAAAATCAGTCTTTGAACTTGAATATGATGAAGTTTCTTTCCACAGGAGTGCAGTTTCACAAGGATGCTTATTTTTCAATAGCTCATGGAGAAAACATTTACACATATTATTTTGTCTATGTTTTAGAGTGTCTTATGCTGCAGGTATTTATTGTATCGTTTTTTTTTTTTTTTTTAGGTGGTATTTGAGTTCTACAAGTTAAGGACTGACATCTTGCATATGTCAGGCGGGGAGTGTTCTGTCCCCTGATCTTAAGTTGACTACTTTTTAAGTTTGATATCTTTCTAAACTGTTATATTGTTCACCCATTATTCATCACAAGATGTCATTATTGGAACTCCGGACTCTACAGTTTTTTTGTTTTGTTTTGCTATGTGTGCTCAGCTTCCCCTAGTGGTGACTTACTGGAAGCAGCAGACAAAAATAAGTTATTACTTTAGTTGGAAAATAATTCTTGAGATGTACAGACGCTACACACCTTTTCTGCACTACACATCGTTGGAAATCCTTCATAAAACAAAATCTTCAAGTTTGTACTGTGACGGCCCTGGCCGTTATGTTAATAAAGGGTCTGATATCATTTCGGTGCGTTTATTCTGTTATTTTATTGTCTTTTATGTGAAGCGAAGCAACATGTTTTTGTGCTAAGCTAAATTAGAAACTTCATATGATTTATTCATAATGAAGCTAGTCTTCATGTGGCTTCTTCTTCGTGGTGTTTGGCAGCTATTTTTTTCCGGTCGGCGGTCTGGGCTTCGAAACTTGGAATCGAAATTTAAAAAAAAAAATGTCAGATTCCGGGTGTTAGTCCCAGATCCCATCCATGCTCGATGCCCAACCGTACTCACATGAGATGTACTGCACCTCTCCCTCCTCACCGGAGCTTAGGATGCGTGTCAAGCTAGGCGGAGCTGAATCTTACTTATTTGGAAACACGGTAATATTTGTTTTCATATCTTGGCAAGAGAGAATATGCAATGTTGCTTTAGCCTTTAAAGGTCTGTGCTGAGTGATCATCAGACGCTAAATAGCGTTAGCATAACATTCGCGTTAGCATTAGCTTCAGAATGGCGAGTGTCCTCTTAAAAAACTGGCCAGTCTAAAGAAGAGCCACTTGGATTTTCTGGTCAGTAAGTCTTGAGGATGTTCAATGCAACTTTTTTTAACATACAGTTCGTGGCTTCTAGGTAGGTTTAACTGAAAATAATATTCTGCTTTTTCTGCTGTGTGTGTACTATCATCACAAAGTTGGCACTGTCCTTGTAAACGCTACAATATCTGCTTGTCTGTCTATCTTCATTCGAAATTGTTGGAAACCTTTATTTTTTTAACTAAAACTTTTTACAGACGAAAACATTTTAAGTAACTGTCAACTAAAACATGCCGAAAATTGTATGAGATTTCATCGACTAAAACTAGACGAAGACGAAAACATTTTGAAATTATAAAAATATGACTAAGACTAAAAAGAACTTTTGTTCAAAAGACTAAAACTAAAACAAAAATTAAAAGGGCTGCCAAAAACAACACCGGTGAGCTGGATTGGTGACACAAACTATAAGAGCTGAAAGTATGTCATGTCAACAGCAATGCAATTTCACACCTTACGCGTATCGCCTTTTTTGTTTTGAAACTTTGTTATGTCACTCACTAAACCTGAAGTAATTGAGAAACCAGCACTTGACAAGGAAGACTCTACTTTGAAAGAGATTGCCCATTAAATTATAATCATGCTCTTTACTGTAATGTGACCTGCATTAATCTGTGAATAAGTCAATATCACACATCCTTAATGTGGTTGTTTAATGGACTGTGGCTAGTGGACTCTCTCTATCACACCGTGGTCCGTCTTTTGAAGGCATGAGGATTTGAAAAAGGCTCTTAACTATCATTATTACCCAGTGAAATCAACAGCATTGTTCTAAAAGCTTAGTCAAAGAGAAGAATTTCTACCCTTAAAGGCAAAACACACGGGAGGCGACGTCACTCGCGTTCAATACATTTTCTATGGAACGAGTGCTGCGAGGCGAAAATCGCCAACCCTCATGCGGTGAAGCGACACGTGATGTTCGTGCACGTGACATTTCGCGCTCGAGGACCAGCGACAGGATATAAGAAAATAGGAAATGGTTCTATTTCTGTCACCTGGCACTACAACAAATCAGAAACGGATTTATTGATCGACAAATCACCTGGGCAACCTGGAAATTGACATCCACACACCACACTTTGCATACATTATACACAGTATATGGTTTCTTTGTACATTACCGTCAAGAGCCTGTTTTTTTTTTTTTGTATCTAAAATTGTCGGTTTAATAATAATAATTAAAAAAAAAAAATGTCAACATTAATATTGACTTTGTTTTACTTGGGATACAAGATGTTCGGCGTCATTTTTTACTTCAACCCGCACAATTTCTCAGGTTATATTTAAGATCCGCAACTGTGACGGTTGCCATGATAAGGATTTAGATAACCGGCATTACTCTTTTAACTCACTTGCTGCCGTTGACTTTGATGGACGTCCTATCCAAGCAGCGCCGTCATTGGCAGCTACTCTCATGAATATTTATATGCACAAGACAAAAAACAATGCGAACATGAGTCCAAATGTTGGAAAAAAAAAAAAAAAACTTTCTCCACATGGATGAGCGTATCATTTATGTAGTGTGCGAACAGCACATACTTTATGATACCTCTCGGTATGATTTCCAGGCCGTAAATAAAAAATCATCAGTATAGGAAGCTGTTGCCTTTACAATTCCCTCCAAATTCATAGCCAATCAGAGACGAATAATGACATACAGGCAGAGTGCAATATGTGTCGCTGTCGCTCGCCACTGCAGTCGCATCGCACCCTGTGTGCGCTCAACGTCGATGACAGTCGCATTCTGCCATCGCTCATCGCCTCCCGTGTGGTTTGCCCCTCAGGCTAACAAAGCAGGGCATGCTGAATTTCTCTACAAAACTACAGTACTCACTCAATAGCGCGGTACATACTGTTCAATGAATTCCAAAACATGCTAAACTGAGATGTAAAAAGTGTTTCCTGGTTATAACAGTTTGTCATATTTCTATTGTTTCCTCATAAGCTATTCTCAACTGTTTTTCAACAAAGTAAAAGCCAAAAGCACACAATAACACTTACAGTGGGGCAATTAAGTATTTAGTCAACCACCAATTGTGCAAGTTCCCCTACTTGAAACGATTAGAGAGGCCTGTAATTGTCAACATGGGTAAACCTCAACCATGAGTGACAGAATGTGGAAAAAAACAGAAAATCACATTGTTTGATTTTTAAAGAATTTATTTCCAAATTAGACTGGAAAATAAGTATTTGGTCACCTACAAACAAGCAAGATTTCTGGCTGTCAAAGAGGTCCAACTTCTCCTAATGAGGTCTAACAAGGCTCCACTCGTTACCTGTATTAATGGCACCTGTTTTAACTCATTATCGGTATAAAAGACACCTGTCCACAACCTCAGTCAGTCACCCTCCAAACTCCACTATAGCCAAGACCTAAGAGCTGTCTCAGGACACCAGAGACAAAATTGTAGACCTGCACCAGGCTGGGAAGACTGAATCTGCAATAGGTAAAACGCTTGGTGTAAAGAACTCAACTGTGGGAGCAATTATTAGAAAATGGAAGACATACAAGACCACTGATAATCTCCCTCGATCTGGGGCTCCATGCAAGATCTCACCCTGTGGCGTCAAAATGATAACAAGAACGGTGAGCAAAAATCCCAGAAACACACGGGGGCACCTAGTGAATGACCTACAGAGAACTGGAACCACAGTAACAAAGGCTACTATCAGTAACACAATGTGCCGCCAGGGACTCAAATCCTGCACTGCCAGACGTGTCCCCCTGCTGAAGAAGGTACGTCCAGGCCCGTCTGCGGTTCGCTAGGGACCATGTGGATGATCCAGAAGAGGACTGGGAGAATGTGTTATTATCAGATGAAACCAAAATAGAAATTTTTGGTAGAAACACAGGTTCTCGTGTTTGGAGGAGAAAGAATACTGAATTGCATCCGAAGACCACCATACCCACTGTGAAGCATGGGGGTGGAAACATCATGCTTTGGGGCTGTTTTTCAGCAAGGGGACCAGGACGACTGATCTGTGTAAAGGAAAGAATGAATGGGGCCATGTATCGAGAGATTTTGAGTGAAAATCTCCTTCCATCAGCAAGGGCATTGAAGATGAGACTTGGCTGGGTCTTTCAGCATGACAATGACCCCAAACACACAGCCAGGGCAACAAAGGAGTGGCTTCGTAAGAAGCATTTCAAGGTCCTGGAGTGGCCTAGCCAGTCTAGGTCTCAACCCCATAGAAAATCTGCGGAGGGAGTTGAAAGTCCGTGTTGCCCAACGACAGCCCCAAAACATCACTGCTCTAGAGGAGATCTGCAAGGACGAATGGGCCAAAATACCAGCAACAGTGTGTGAAAAGCTTGTGAAGAGTTACAGAAAACGTTTGGCCTTCGTTATTGCCAACAAAGTGTACATAACAAAGTATTGAGATGAACTTTTGGTCTTGACCAAATACTTATTTTCCACCATGATTTGCAAATAAATTCTTTAAAAATAAAACAATGTGATTTTCCATTTTTCCCCACGTTCTGTCTCTCATGGTTGAGGTTTACCCATGTTGACAATTACAGGCCTCTAGTATTTTCAGGTGGGAGAACTTGCATAATTAGTGGTTGACTAAATACTTATTTGCCCCACTGTATAATATTTAGATGAATGTGTCTTGTCAAAAAAGCGCATGAGGAAATGTTGTCACGATAACATGTGAAAAAAATTATACCAAAACATTGCACTTACAGTATATTTATCCTTAAAAATCAGCATTACTTAAAGACTAAATTAGCCCTCTTTTTAAAATGTATTTTCTAGTTTTTATTTGTTCTATTTTAAAATACATCATTCACATATGTGCCTAATTAATTCAGCCTTGTGTCAAATAACTAAACAATCGGGCCAGCTGGCTCTAACAATGATGTGTTCCTTTTTTTTTTTTTCTGCGGGAAGTTGGCAACTCTATGCATTAACAATTAATAATAATGAAAAAATTAATTTGAAGGAGTGGAGGTTTACATTTAGGAGCGGCAAATGGATGTAGAGGAAACACTGGAATGCTTTATGTCTGTTATTTGCGCATTCGGTTATCAAACTTGTGGCAATCAAGGAATTAGATAAGAGGCTTTGCACTTTGATCTTCCCATTTTGCGCCAATATGCCATAAAATGCGTACATCCTGCAATCCCGAAGCCTAACTGCAACACTATATTTTGATAATGCCAAGATGCGCTGAAGTGTATCTCAGTTGCGCCATTCGAGAGCGAAACAATTCTGTACTGTGTCACGAAGAGAGTACTTTTATCGTCTTTAGTATGATGAAAACGTTTACTTAAATCATCTCAAATTGCAGGACAGCATACTTCAAGAAAAATTTTGTTCTCAAGTTTGAATGTTTCACTGTATTAAAAAGCAGAAAGACCACACTAAGCGTTACTGAAGTAAGAACACAAAGGAAACCAGGATATTGAAAACAAAACTGTCCTACTGTGATCCCGAAGCTAGTCATTACGTTTCCGTTTCGACACGAAAGCCTTACAAGTGCGGGATAAAAGGTGTTTGGTCCCTTAAGCAAACTCAGAAATGCTCGGTAAGTCCAATAACTGTTTGGAGGATTTGGAAGTTTTCAATTAGGCCTCATTAAAGCAGAGTGTGTGGGTTAAGCGGAACAGACCATCAAAGCTGGAACAGGAGAAACAGCAGTCAAGTCAAATGTTCATTAACCGTCATTAACACACTGAGAGTGTAAGAGGTAGACCTTGGCGTCATTAATTGGAATAATAAAGATTTAATGAACACGCTAAGCGTATGGGTGACGTTTGAATGCGATAACTTGCCTGTGACATGGATATGAACATCAAATTATGGATGTTTTACGTAAGGTCTGCATTTTCCGTTTACAAGTATTCTGCCCGGACTCAAAATGAATTTTACTGTGACAAAAGGAGCTTTATGAGCGCTTCCATGATGCATTTTTATTTTATCTCTATCAGAGCTACTTTACAGAATAAACTCTGATTTCTATTGGGTTTTTGTTCAAGGTCGGCAATAATAAAACTTTCACAAGTCAGTTCATCGATAGATTTTTAAACTGTTATGTATTTCTGACAAATTTGTTATTTGCACTGCTTACCCGAATACTAATAGATTTGAAAAACAGTTTGTAAGTGCCACACACATCTAACTTGGTTTTCCTTGGTCCCTCTAGCACTATAATGCAATCTGATGAGAACTTTGAGAGGGATCAAATCGATTCAACACTAGTTTAACCTCAAGTTATTGTTAGTGTGATATGAAAAGAAAGCAAGTAAACACAGACATAAGCTTAACTGGCTTAAAATTTTGGTTCAGTGAACATTTTTTTAAGGTTAATAAATTCAAAAGTCACTCGACTATAGAATGGGGACTGTAGAAAATATAGGCCCATCTGAGTCTGGCGCATTGCTTAAACTACGGTTAGTGTTGGGTTGGCCGGACGCAGATGTGCAGGGACAGACATTTGAAAGAGGGTGTTTATGCCATTCTTGGTGTGATCCTTTGTAGTCAAAGAGCAGTCACCTTCACATAAATGCAGTGGTGAAAGTGGGCGGGAACGGTCAGGAACGCAGTTCCGGTTTAAGATTCAGGGCCGGAACGCAGTTCCGGTATAAGATTTTAGGCCGGAACGATATTCCGGTATATGGTGCTATGATTCCGAAAATATGACGGCAACGGTCAAAACGCTATGTAAAAAAATAAATAAATAAAAAATACAAAGCTGCCACACATGCATTTCATCTCCAAGAAGAAAACAATCTACCAACATTAGATTTACATACACAAGTATTAACAACAAGCATAATAAAGTGCTTGTGTAGCGTAATCCGTTTCCACCGATAGTTATTATTTATTTTATTCCACGGACGGCATGGAGGTTTCCCCAGCCGCTGCAGTTATCCGAGTCTGACGATGACGAGTCACGTCAATGTGCGAATGCAAGCAAAACGCCTAGGCTCATTTATCCGTTCAATTGGCTGACATACTGACATGTGATCACCAGACATAGTTAGCTCTGATTGGTTCAAATGTGCATGTTTTCTGAAACAGCAAAAAAAAAAAAAAAAAAAAAAAAAAAAATTGCAAAAGAAAATGGATCAAATCTTTAAGAGCAAGGAAAGAGTTAAAGTGGCTCATTTATCATATTTTGTTTTATTTGCTCATATGGGGAGGTTCAGAACATCTTAGCTGTCAATGTGCACTTTGGACTTATACTTGTTCATTTATGTTAGGCTACTTATTCATTTCCTTGTGATTTAAAAAAAGTCAATGTTTGCGCAATCTTCAAAATATATTCCATTTCACTCTGCATAATGTCATTTGTACTTATTTTTCTGAATGTATGTTACTTATATCTTTATTTAAAAAAAAACAAACAACAAAAAATGTTTACATTATCTTCAATTTTTAATATACATCCTATGTTCTTAAGTAGTTAAAATTGAGATTTGGCATTTAGTATGAGAGGAAATGAGGGAAAATAAAAATTAGGAGCTGGAGGTTGGATTATAGCTGTGTTAACTTTTATTTTGCAAATCATTGAAAAAATACAATTTTGAATGAAAGTCAGTTTTTGTATGTATCGTAGAAATAACTGACCAAAACAGTTTTCTTTGCATTTCAGTAGTTTTGAATCCCATCCCCCCAAAAAATAAATAAAAAAATAAAATTTCTGGCTCCATGGCGACCTTCACGCCAGGGAGTTCCGGCATGAAATTCTAACCACTTTCACCCCTGCATAAATGTTAAATGTGACACAATAGGGGCGCACTGCTAGTCGTTCACAAGTAAGAAGAAACTGATTTTCATGAGTCTGGGAGGGTTGAAGTCTGAGAAACTACAAGAAAAGGTTTGCAATATTAATGACCGATATGATGATATATATCGTCAAAACAATCTTAAATTATATATCGTCATGAGGACCTCATATGGCAGAAAGTGAATGTACAAGCCTGCAGCCCTTATGCATTTACTGGTCGCATTTTAGCACATCAGCTATGCTTAAAGTAACCTTTAGATGTCTCAGAACAAGCATGCTTGGTGGAAAAGAAGTGATTAGTCAGAATAGAATAGACTTTGTCATTACACATAGTACAATGAGACTAAAAGTAGCAATCAATTTGACTCTGTGTTGGATCCGAGTTCATCAGTCCGTGAGACTAAGAATACCACTGTTGAAATTGCACTCACTTTGTGTTTGCAAATGCATTCATCTCATAACAGGCAGTCAGAAATAATAGTATTGTAGTGCCGCAGTGCATGCTGGGAGGCATGATTACTACTATTGGACTACAACACGGATGATATCTACAGCATTCCTCACCTAAAATGGAAGGTTTGGAAATCATTAGCATCTCTTAAGAAGCATGGAAAGTTAGACTTAAATAATGATGGCCAAATAAAGCTTTTTGAAGCAATGAAGCTTTGCAGCCAATTGGGTTAAAGCTTCACGGTGGTTAATTTGCTGTCTGGCACCATGAAGTGGTCTTGAAGCCAAAGAGGTCAACATTGTTGAGAATTCTATGGCAATTTGTTTAAGAGAATGGCATTAAATGTGCTTGTGTTAATATATGAACAAAACGCAACAAGTGTTATAAGGATAATTAGTTATTCCTTTTTATTTAGAAATAATAGCTTTCCTAAAGTTTTTGGCGTAAAATTGTTTCTTATTTTTGGGGGGTAAAGTATTTCATTAGCTAAGATAACGTTTTAATAGTATATACATATATGCACTTGTTTTACCAATGTGGCAATTTTTTTTTTCATGAAATGAATAAAAAAATACATTGTATCGTTGCATATTGCTTTTGTGATATGATATAGCCCATATCGTGATAGGGGATTTTTCCCGTATCACACACCACTACAGGTGGATAATGTTCAAAGTTGGCTTTGGAGACTGTATAATACTGGATTAACATTAAATTATTATACTACTGACCATGCTACTTTCCAGTTTCCACATAATATGGTTAACAAATTGCATCTGTTTTCGTGTGGTGACAGTTTTACTAAAGGATTGATTGATTCCTGATTCTATAATTTCCAATGTAAGACACATAAATAACAGCTTGATTTCATTTCTTAAACCTGAAAATGTTGTTTTCCGACAATATGTAATATTACAGTGACCTCTCGTTTTTCATGGTTAATGGGAATCAGAAACCGCCGCGATAAGTGAAAACCGCAAAGTAGCGCCCCCTCTCCAAATGTATCTATTTTTTTGTGTGTTCAGTGTATTTATACAGATTTAGCATAGACATAAATATAAGATGTTTTTTCACTGTTTTCCTCAAAGTATATTAAAAAAATATATTTTATGTATCTATTCTACTAAATGGCTTTAAGAACTTCAAATGTAATAATTATGATAAGTTTTTAACGTGTTACTGTCCCACTAAATTATTTTTAATCAATATTAACATAGAAAAATGCCACTCAAATCCGCACAAGCTGCTCACTTATACACAATGAGTTGCCACAGCAAGTGTTTAACAAGTTAAACAATGATTGACACATGCTGTGCTTTGAAATTTTGGCTTCCAAGCATATCTAGCAAGATCAAACCTGAATGTCTGTCAATCATCGTAAACTTTAATAAGCAACTCCAGTACACTTCCTGACCAAGAAAAGCACCATGAGGGAGCGTTAGGGGCCGTTTAAATGGTGACTCTCCGAGATTACGAAAAATTTCAAATTTGCATTTGCATTTGCGTCTCCATTTGAACAATGTCGCAATTCCGCATGAAAACGATGTAGTATTCATGCCAGGCCCTAGGGGGCAGTGCAGATTTACAGGGCGACAGAGAATGATGCACTTTGACCCCACCAAGCTCCCTCAGCCCGGAAAAAAATATGCCCGCCCACTCGAAGCAATGTCATTTTTCTTTTGTTCAAAAAGGCACAAAAATTGAAACGTTCAACATATTTAATTTAAAAATATTATTAAAACAGTAAATTAGAGCCGACATTCCGCCATATTTGCTGTTTTTAATGTTTAGTAGCACCGCTGCGCACGCCCAATGTGATGTGTACGAGTGCTGACGGTAACGCCGCGGTCTCGCGCCGCAGGAGCCTTTAATATGCATGCCGAGGAGGCCACCCTCAACCCCCCGCAATCGGATTCTTCCATTTTGGAGGCAGGATTCAGAATTTTTCGTCTTCGCCGACACCATATGCACGCGAGGCGAGTCCGCTACTCAGTCATTGCGTCTTTGTGTCGCAGAGTCGCCATGTAAACTGCCCCTTTGACTACGTGATCGGATCGGGACAGCTCATCTGTATTTTATTATTTTTTTTAATTGAAAAAAAAAAAAAAAAATCCGCGATGGACAGAGGACGCGAAGTTTGAAGCGCGAAGTAGCGAGGGATCATTGTAATTGTGTTCATCACAGGATAAAATGGTATTTAACCATAGATAGTCCTATCTACACATGATGTTGGCTTGTTTCTCTTTAAATCCAAGTTCAATAATCACTGCATATAAGCATACGTTCACACTTTGTGCCTGCAAAAGAGGCTTGAAACTTCCCCCGATAATAATTTCGCCTCAAAACTTTAAAACACATTTTGTGTAGCTGACATTTGAAATTAGTAGACTATCACCTTACACTCAACGTTTCTGACTCTGGCAAATCTGCAGGCTGTCTCCATCCATCAGAAACACACACAAACACAAAAACACAGCCAGTCACTGCATTTGTTCTCCTGCTGCAGCAAACGCTTAGATGGAAGCACTTCACCTGACCTCTAGCAATGGCTTCTTCTTCACAACAAAGTGGTTGAAAATGAGGACGTTAGAGTAGGCTGTCTATTTCTAAAGACAATGGCCTATCCTCTCGCTCTAAAGTGTCTGAGACAATCAATCCTTTCTCATCTCTAAAACTACCTTGGGGAGCAGCAGGTAGAAGCTGAGAAATGGAGAGTTAAATACTGTGACAAACATACACAAGAAAAAGGTCGGTTCACATAATCAAGGATTGCTTTGTTTTTTTTTGTGTTTTTCTTTTTTTTTTTTTTTTTACTGACTGATGTTGTCTCTTGATGTCATGAATAAATAAGATTCATGAGGTAATTTCCTTGCTAATAAAACGTCTTTCTCAAAATATATTAGATGTGAATCTTACATTTTTGTCACACCTTTGAATAGCTGACTAAAGTAGTTTTGGGAATAATTAACAACACATTTCCACATCCAGGGTGACTTAAAGTACTTGTTAATGTAAAATTAGGCTTAATATTACTTATAGTTGAGTGTCTGCTTTTTAATTACTGTCATTCATAAACAATGGGGACAAAACAAAAAATGGAAAACTTAGCTAAACTGAATTGGATCCAGGAGTCATACAACCCCTAGCAAAAAGTATGGAATCACTAGTCTCGGACAAGCACTCACTCAGACATTTTATTATGTAGAACAAACTCAGATAAAAAGCTTGAAAAAATAATGAATTAGTTCAAAGGTGCAATTCCATGGCATTCAGAAACACTAAAAGAAATGAATAAAAAACATTGTGGTGGTCAGTAAATGTTACTTTTATAGCGCAAGTGCAGGGAAATAATTATAGAATCACTCCATTCTGAGGAAAAAATATGGAATCACTCAATTTTGAGTACAAAATACAGACACACCCAATCAATTTCCTTTCCTTAAAGGGTATGAAAACACTAAGGGGCTGTGAGATATCAACAGAACCGTTATGTGGCAAGATAACAAATATTAATAAAGTTAACAAAAAAATAAATCGCATTCATGAGCAATTATCGAAAATAGATAGAAAATTACGAACATTTCCAAAAATATTCCGGAAACAGCCGAATGGGGCGGAGAAGTCATAACAAGGAAACGAAAGGTTGAGGCAGGTGCAATCGTTGTTTATCGACGAGAGAGTTGCGTTCGTGTAGGTGCAATCGTTGTTTATCGACGATAGAGTTGCGTTCGTGTTTTATCAAAAAATCGCTAAAATGGTTCAAACCTGTCATGCTATGTGGTCTACAAATAGCCATTTGTCGCAATGTAGTACCCATAAGTTCCCGAACGCGAGAAAAAGAGCTGGACTATGCAGACAATGAGTAAAGTTCGTCCGTGCTAAGAGGGCTAATTTTGCAGACCCAGCCTCCGGCACGGTTTTGTGTGGTGCGCATTTTACACCTGAAAGCTGTTCGAACTATGGACAAATGAAATCAGGTTTTGCTAAGAAATTGCGGATGAAAGCAGCCACCAAACACGCGCTGCCACCTAAATGTCCCGAGATATCAAGAAAGAAGACGACTAGCTCTGATGAGACCACCCCAGGCTAACCAAAGGAGCGGAGCAGCCAAGCTCGAAATGGCCAGAGTGAGTACTCTTTGATAGTAAAAACATATCACGCATTGGATATAGGACTGGACACATGTATAAATTATCGCTCGTAAAATATATAGAACAAATCCTCGAATCCCATTCATATTTGTGTCTGTTGGCAGAGCGAAAACCTATGATAGCACAATAAAAGATAATTATTCTATACATTACATTATTTTGCGGTCACGGTGTATCAGCTTCACAAAAAGAAATGCAAAACAAACCATTCGGGGTTTCCCACACGATGTTGCCGGTGTTTCATCAGTGTGATTGCTCCTCTCAATGATCCTTTCATTAGGCTGCTTTGGCTGTCGTTTGGGCTCAAATTGATAACCCAAAACACCAAAGAAAGGTTCATAACTCTCCTCGTCACCATTAGAAGAATGTTCGTTACGTCGGATTCGTCGCTGCAACTAGAAACAAAATTGTCTGCTATCATCGCCGCCATTCAGTACTAAGCACTGAGCCGGTTGTTTCCTTGTAGTGACGTCAAGCACACAATATGCTAGATTTCCGGCATCTCGTGGGCGGGTCCTTTTAGCTTGACAATCGATCCAAATTTCTATCATTTTCTTGGTGTTGCGATGTGTGTAATTACACGAAGTGGCATGATATGAATCCAAAAGGCATGCGTTTATGGATAAATGATGGAATATTAGCATTTTCCCAGGTGTTGTCATACCCTTTAATAGGCCTGAACGAAATTGGAAAAAACTATTGTTGCGATTTTTTTTAGGTTTGCAATATATTGCAATATTATATTGCGATATTAAAAAAAAAAAAAATCTATCTTTTTTAAAGAAATTTTCACTAAATGACTTGAATAGCTGTTTGGAAATACTTTACATAACACACCGTGACCACAGTGTATTCATATAATACCCTTTCATTTGTGAATGATGAAGATTGCTGTATGAACGGATCCAGGAAGCCATGTCTGCACAAAATAGATCATTTACTGAACACAATACTGTATTTTACACTTCAACAGCAGCAAATACATTAAATGATAAATAAAAGAGCAGGTGCATTAGTCCCCTAAGTTTTTGACAAAATATAACAATAAATAAAAACTTCTGTAAAATAACAACACAGTTGTCAACACATTTGAACAAAAATATTAAATATGACAAATAAATGAGTTGTTCACAAACTATAACAATAAATAAAAACCTCAGTAAAACAACAAAGTTGTCAACATATTTGAACAAAAATATTAAATATGACAAAAGAGTTGTTCACAAACTATAACAATAAATAAAAACCTCAGTAAAACAACAAAGTTGTCAACATATTTGAACTTAAATATTAAATCTGACTAATAAAAGTGCAAGTGCATTAGTCCCCTGAGTTTTTTACACAAAATATAACAATATAAAACTGCAAAACGGCAACAAAGTTGTAAAAATATTTCAACAAAAATATTAAGTATCAAAACTTTATGTGCAGCTGTACTATATATAGTTATTTGAAAAATACGATTTACAATAAATTTAAATATAAAAGAAACAGAAACTCAATTGAACTTGTAAATAATTGAACTGAATAACTGCAAATAACTGTGATGAATAACAGAACCATTTTAACTCCCAAATTTCCTGCCTTCCTGATAGCTGTCACATGGATAAAAAGAAGAAAAGACATTCCTGCAGCTGTGTTATGTATTTGTCTGCATATCGTCCAGCTTCCTTGCTCAGCAATTCTCAACTGGGTCTCATAGGTTTTTGGCCAAGACTATTAGTTTATCCACTATAGCAGGCTTGAGACAAGAACGTTGGCATGTAACAATGTTCCCACCTGTGCTAAAAAGCCTCTGATGGGAAGCTCGTAGCAGGAATGCATAGATACCTGCGTTTAAAAAGGTCCCACATGTTTGAGAGATTACTTCTTGTTGAGGCAACCACGTCAAGGCACTGTCGACAGGGCTGTTTTTTGTCCCTTATAGTCTTGTTCTTGCCAAAATACATCCAAAACTCCTTTTGGATACAGTCTTCCTTGCTCCTCCAACGTGTTGCTTGCTTGCTTTCACTTTGAGAACGGGCCCTCCTCCCTCCGCTCTGCTGTTCGGCCCCTCCTCCCTCCACTCCGCTGTCGCAGGGGGAGGGGGAGGAGCCGATGACTTGCTGGAGGGAAAGAGAAGCTGTGCGCTCTCCTTCCTCAAAACAAACGTTTGTGGATTAAAAAAATGAAATGAAAAAACTATCGCACGTCCTTGCGATGGGACTATTGCACATGCACACATCGCGATGGCGATGTTTAAACGATATATCGTTCAGGCCTACCCTTTAATTAGGCCCCTGCCTCAGATTAGATCTGCTCGTTAGTCAGCAGTTAAAAACAGTGAAGTTATCACACCTTGGAGGGCTACTGGACCAAGTGGATTCACAAGAATCATGGCTCCAACAAGAGAAATGTCTCTTTAGACCATGGAGAGGATTATCAAACTTCTTGATGAAGGTAACGCTACACGTACGGTTGCAAAAGATGTGGGCATGTTCACAGTCAGCTGTATCAAAAATCTGGACCAAGTACAATAAAGCATGGCAAGGTTGTTAAAGTTAAGCGTACTGGTAGACTGAGGAATTCATCCAAACTTCATGACAAACAACTAAAGTCCATATGTCTTGAAAACAGAAGATGTACAACAAGACAAATGAAGAAGAAATGGGAGGAAGCTAGAGTCAAGGTATGTGACGGAACTGTGCAAAATCGCCTAAAGGAAATGGGATTTTCATACAGGAAAGCTAAAAGGAAACCATCATTGACACTTAAACAGAAAACAACAAGATTTCAATGGGCTAAGGAGAGGCAATCATGGACTGTGAATGACTGGATGAAGGTTATTTCAGTGATGAGTCAAGAATCTGCATTGGACAAGGTGATGATGCTGTAACTTTTTTTTTGTGTCGTTCCAGTGAGATCTACAAAGATGACTGCCTGAAGAAAACATCAAAATTCCCTCAGTCCTTGATGATATGGGGCTGCATGTCAGGCAAAGGCACTGTGGAGATGGCTGTGGTTAAATCTTCAACAAATGCACAAGTTTACATTGACATTTTAGACAACTTTCTTATCCCTTCAATTGAAAATCTGTTTGGGGATAATCAAATCGTTTTCCAAGATGACAATGCATCATGCCACAGAGCTAAAACTGTTAAAACATTCCTTGGAGAAAGACTCATCCAGTCAATGTCATGGCCTGCAAACAGCCCAGATTTCAACCCTATTGAATACCTGTGGTGGAAATTGAAAAGGTCCACAGCAAGGCTGCGACCTGCAAGGATGATCTAGCAACTGCAATCAAAGAGAGTTGGCACCAAATTGATGAAGAATACTGTTTGTCACTCATCAAGTCCATGCCTCAGAGACTACAAGCTGCCATAAAAGCCAGGGGTGGTGCAACTAAATACTAGAGATGTGTTTTGATTGTTATTTTTTTGTTTGTTTCTCATGATTACATATAATTTCCCTCAGAATGGATTGATTCTATATTTATTTCCCTGCACTTGCTCTATAAAAGTAATATTTACTGACCACCACAATGTTTTTATTCATTTAGTGTTTCTGAATGCTAAAGAGTTGCACTTTTGAACTAATTCATTATTTTTTCAAGCCTTTTATCTGAGTTTGTTCTACAAAATAAAATATATGTGTGAGTGCTAATCCGAGACTGGTGACTCCATACTTTTTGCTAGGGGTTGTATTTGTTAGATTTGTACAAACAGTATATACAGTACATTTAATTACATTATCTACAGTATATGACCATGAATGGGCAGAATAATTAAATGACTAGAAAGAAATTTGACTAAAATATTTGTGTTTTATTTCCATTATTGTTGTTGTCTGTCCATACGGACATGTACAGTAAATGCATTGCATATAAATAGGGAAGAGACAAGAAATGATGGACACAAACACTAAATGTGCAGCCTTGTCTTTACAATGAATGCGTTGTCAGACTAAGAATGCTACAGGCTAATGCTGGCCTTTTATAAAATATGTCCTATTTGTCTGTGCGCGTGTTTAAAACCCCATTTGCACTCTGCAACTTCCCTTCCAATATTAGTATGCACTGAAGCCAGTATTAACATTTATCCAATAACGCATATTTGTTTACTTGATCTCAAACTTTATTATTCCAGTTAAGCATGCACCAGGTAGGGGAGAGCAGGGTTGGTTTTCACATTTCATGAATATCTTCCAATCAACACATCTTAGAATAATATTTTTAATTTATTATAGGGATGCTTACTACAGTATCTTGGCTTGAATTTTCTATCCTTTTTTCGTTTTTCTATTATTATTATTATTATTTACATTTATTTATTATCATTCATAGTCTATGTATCATTTGAAGACAGACTGACACTTTGTGACTGACAACCATATCCATTGTGGGGTTGGTTGTCACATTTAATTTATTATTTATTTTTTAATGATGGCAACTTCTGAATTAATTTATAAAAATAAAAAAAACACTTAAATGTATCTTAACCAAGGAACATTACCAAGAATACATTGTACTGTTCTTTTTAAATTGGAACAGATTTAAACAAACAAACAAACAAACAAACAAACAAACAAACAAAAAAAATGCATGTTTACAATGTTGTTTCCAAATAACACAACAATAGAAAGAAAAACTCATTGCACTAAATAACTAACTTTAGTAGGCCCTATTCCACCCAGAATTAAATTAAGTCCAGAAATTAACATCGACACATTAAATAATAACTACTGTATTCACTGGATGAAACAGAGAGATGTCAGACATAGGGTCTGTGCTCTCCAAATATGCATAGATGGTGTGCCCACCGCCTTCATACTACAGTGCACGCTGTTGTGTTTTACTGAAATCTCAACTTATGCAAATTATTTTTTATTTTACATGTTTATTGTTGTTATTATTACTGTATATTTAAATGATATAGAACTGCTGGAAGACAATTTCCCTGTGCCCTGTGCAGTGACAATGAAAATCCTTTGTAACCCTCTGAACAGTCTCATCTGAATTGACCCAACCCCAACTCGTGTTTTAGGCTAAAAGCTAAACTACCAGCTAACAAGCAACTGGCTAGCTAGAGAATGTGAATCAAAAGCTTAGCTTTGTCCTCATCAGTGTTGAAACTAACACCCTTAATTTTGTTACATTACATAACAAAACTACTTTTTGCTGTAACTTCTAACCAGTGGCGCCTCCAGAAATTTTTCATAGGGGTGGCCAGATGGGGCCACTTAAAATCTTGGGGTGGCCAAAACTAAAAGCCATAATTTTAGGTTTTCATTATATTATTGCAGTAAAAAGGTCAGGGGAAAACTATCAGAAAGACTTAAGGACACGGCTACTGATATACTTTGGTGTATTGTGTAATATTTGATGTTACTAACGATTTAATGTGCATAGTCTATAACTGTCCAGTCAACATTTTGAGTTCCACAACAATTCTGTTTTATTGTGTTATGTATATATTAGGCATAAGGTGTACATTTAACTAGGGCTGTCAAACGATTAAATTTTTTAATCGAGTTAATCACAGCTTAAAAATTAATTAATCGTAATTAATCGCAATTCAAACCATCTTTAAAATATGTCATATTTTTCTGTAAATTATTGTTGAAGTGGAAAGATAAGACAATACGGATATATACATTCAACATACTGTACATAAGTACTGTACTTGTTTATTATAACGATAAATCAAGAAGATGGCATTAACATTAACATTCTATTAAGGCGATCCATGGATAGAAAGACTTGTAATTCTTAAAAGATAAACGTGAGTTTGTATATTGTGACTAAATATTGCCATTTAGTGTATTTGTTGAGCTTTCAATAAATGATACTGTAGCGACTTAACTGTTCTGCCCAAATGCATGATGGGAAGTGGTGCAACCATGACTGTGTGTGGTGGCTGCAAATGCTATATCTTCTCTGCGTTGGGTACACTACAGGGTGTTTAGAAAAAGATCTCCTATCATTCTTCCCCACACGCTTCCCACAATATTTATAGTTGCTGTGGGAGAGATGACAAAGCTTTTGCCAATTAAAAGTACGGCCCCAATGAATGCTTGTATCTACTCCACTCCCTTGACACTGCCTCTTATCTCTGTATATAAGTAAAACGGCGCCATTGTAGGCTGTTTGCGGCAATGCGTGAGTGAGTCGTACCGCGAATGCGTTAATTGCAAGAAATATTTTCACGTGACTAATTAGAAAAATTAATTACCGCCCGTTAACGCGATAAATTTGACAGCCCCTACATTTAACAAAACAAAATAAATGCATCCGTTTGGGATGAAATGCATAACTGATGCTACAACAATCTAACGATATACTGGCAAGCGGGGTGGCCAGTGGGGTGGCCAATCAATTTATAGGGGTGGCCGTGGCCACCCCCTGGTGGCGCCACTGCTTCTAACGTAATTCTTAACATTTTCTCATTCTATAACAGCCCTAAAAAATGTGACAGCAAACCCCACATTCCTCTACTGTATGTGGTTATCAGTAGAGCTGTTCACAAAAGCAGACAAATTGTAGTGTGATTGCTGAGATGTTTGTATGGTCAAAAAACTATTAAATACAGTATATGCCTTTATATTTATCATTTTTAAGGATCGACATTGATCTTTTTGGCAATTCTTTTGCAAATGAAAAGCCTCAAAAAACTTTCAAAATGTTCCTTGCTAATCACAAAACCAAAACTGACTAATATACAATTTAACCTATATAGAAATTGAATTGAGCTGTGAAAGCCCAATGCTGACAAGCATTTATATTTTCTCTCTTGATGCAGTGGTCCCTGTGTACAGTCATTAGAAAAAAGGCTGTGCTATAAAGACGCGAGCCCTCCACAAACAGGCCACAAAGAAACCATTGGATTTATAAGACTGCAGCTGCAATGCAGGGCTGCGAGGCATCTGAGGATCTTCCAGAAAACAGCCGCGGCTTAGCTTGCTCATCAACGGATTAGTCAAATCAATAAAGTAGCTTGAAATTACCTTGTCATTTTTGCTTAACACTATTAAATATATATATACATATTTCTTTTTTTTTTTTTTTTTTCCTGGTAGCGGAAAGCAAAACCAGAGACGACTAGGCGAACGTGTGTGTAACAGTGGCCGAGACAGGTGGAGCCTCTCCGGGCGCCCTTTTCATGAGTCTCGCTCTCCAGGAAGTGGCGACAATTTTACAGTCCAAAGAGTCATGAAAGTGAAAGCAATTGCACGCCTGTACACTTGGGGTACCACGCGGTTCCCTTTTGTGGTTTAATTTTCCCCTATGCATTTTTTCTATACTCCAGTTCGCTCAGCATCGAGTCAGGAGGGGCCGACCCCGCCGCTGGCTGAGCGGCGACCGCTTCACACATCGTCCACCTCTACCTTTTTTTCCTTCTGTTGTATTTTCCCTTGGCAAACCAGCTCGCTACATTACCGCCAACTAGTGGATTTAACTGTGAAGGAGTTTGTCAGCCATACAAACAAACAAAAAAATCCAGCAATGTTACTGGCAGTGTTAATAACGGCGTTAGAATATAAAGGCGTTATTTTTTTCAGTAGTGAGTAATCTAATTAATTACTTTTCTCATCTTTGCAATGCCGTTACCGTTACTGAGGATGTAAAGGTGTGCATTACTATGCGTTACTACGTTGGTTGAATGACGCGAGAAAAGTCAGAGACACGGAGAGAGAAGAGCGGTAGTGGGAAGGAGGGGAGAGCGTTGTGACGCCTTTACAAACGCGATGCTAGGATAGGTGGCTCCAATATTTCCTGACTGTAGCCGACAGCCTACAATCTACACCCACTTGATGCTACGCTAGATATCACGTGCATATAGAACTAGATGCGAAATGACAGACTCGGCAGTGTTAGTAAACAGCCATCATCTAAAAGCAGTAGACTTCTCAGAAAGACTTTGTTGTAGTGAACCTTCCTAGCGAACCTAAGTAACTTTTTATATAAAATACTACTAAATCGACAAAATCTTGTCTTGAATCAATCTTTAAATGATGAAGCACTTTTAAATCTTTCACATGTCGAAAGTAGAAAGAAGGGAACTAATGCAATAACGGAAGCAATTTTAACAATTTTAACGGTTGATTCACAACATTAAATGACTTCCAAACATAGCAAAGGCAACTATGTTTTTTTGTTTGTTTGTTTGTTTTTGAATGAAAAAAAAAAAAACATGAACTGTTTGTTTTTGAATGAAAAAAAAAACATGAACAGTAACACCAACTTCTTTGCTAAGTAACTAATTACTCTTACATTCAGGTAACTGAATTACTAACTCAATTACTTTTTGGGAGAAGTAATTTGTAACTGTAATTAATTACTTTTTAAAGTAAGATCAACAACACTGGTTACTGGTACCACATGAGTGAGTAGATGAAAAACATACTCGCACTGACTAATTTTAATTGCAAAATGCAACCATTTGGTTGCAGTCTGGAGTCCTGACTGTGTACGTACACAGTCATATCAGAATTTTTTTTAATGTACAGTGCATTTACAATAAAATTAAGGGTGTAACGGTACATGTACAGTATTTGTATTGAACAGTTTCGGTACGTGGTGCTCTGTTCGGAACGGAGGCGTACCGAATGAGTTTCTGACGTAATGTAACAATTTACTTTTCAAAGCTGTGAGTCGATCGGGTTACAGTTTCTTTGTGTAGATTATATTTACTCCGTCTTCTCTACTGTAATGAGGACCAACACGGTAGGACAGTATAACCCAGAAACGTCAACGGCACGACAACGTGGCCGCCGCGAGAACGCAGTGAAACATGGGCTAAAAGTCAATCAGCCAATGCACACGAGTCGCAGTGCAGCCGCGTGTTAGACGTGACCAAGAAGCGGCTCAACACGACGCACGCGAAAAGAACGGACGCAACCCTCCTGCGTCAATAATACTACCGGTAGCGAGGCTCGGCCAGACTGGAAGTCACTCGTGTAAAAATACGGTGGATCCGGTCGATTTTCAAACTAATATGCAATCGTAACCCACTTTTTGAGTCCATCAGATCTCTTGAGTGGTAGATCCAGGCACAGTTAACTTGTCTTTGTTGATTTACTGCTGTCTTCTCTGCTATAATAATAACCAACATGGCCCCGTGTTCAATAAAAAAACCCTCCTACCACATCAAAACAAGTAGGAACTAATATTCACATAGGAAGTAAAGTTATGCAACATAAAATATACAATCTAAATGAATACAACATCACATTTTTAAAAATTTGTAAACACTAAGGGTGTAACGGTACATGTATTCGTATTGAACCATTTCGGTACTTGGCGTTCGGTTCGGAACGGAGGCGTACTGAACGAGTTTCTGACGTAATGTAACCTTTACTTTTCGAGGCTGTTAGTCGATCGGGTTACAGTTTCTTTATGTAGATTATATTTACTCCGTCTTCCCTACAATAATGAGGACCAACACTGTAGGGCAGTAAGAAACGTCAACGGCGCAACAACGTGGCCGCCGCGAGAACGCAGTGAAATGCGGCCGTTAAAGTTAATCAGCGAATGCACACCAGTCGCAGTGCGGCCGCGTGTTGCGTCCCAGAAGCGGCTCAACGCGATGCACGCGAAAACAACGGCAGAGTTTATTATTTGACACGAGACGCGGCCCTCCTGCGTCAATACTACTAGCTAGCAGACCGGAAGTCACTCGTGTAAAAATACGGTGGATCCGGTCAATTTTCAAACTAATATGCAATCGTAACCCACTTTTTGAGTCCATCAGATCTCTTGAGTGGTAGATCGGTGCACAGTTGACTTGTCTTTGTTGATTTACAGTTGTCTTCTCTGCTATAATAATAACCAACACGGCCCATATTCAATACAAAACCCTCCTACCACAACAAAACAAGTAGGAACTAATATTCACATAGGAACTAAAGTTATACAACATAAAATATACAATATAAATGAATAATACATCACATTTGTAAAAAAATTGTAAACACATAATAAAATAAATAATAGCCCATTTAAATAAAATAAAATGAAATGAGCTAAAACACCTGTGATTAAATAATAAAAATAATACCCAGATCCTGCTTACATAATTAAATTTATGAATTTCTGTGTGGCGCTTTAACTTGAGAAAATCCACCAATAAAGCTTTAGAAAACCGTTCATAAGAATAAAAAAATGATTCATTGAGGCATTTTATTTGTAGAATACATGTTAAACTCTTTGTCATTGGGATTGCTTTTCTCTTTAGCACAGGACTTCTTTTTTCTTCTTTCTTTCAGAAAGAAAGCTGACCAATACGTGGGGTCTGAAAGGCAAATTGTTGTTGGATTATCTTTAAATAGCCGCTACTTTTTGAGCAGAATTCTAGCTTTGTATAGGCTAGTGTTCCTATTGTTGAAAGCACAGAGGTGTGTAATAAACAACTAGCACATTTATATTTTGCATTTTGTTTTCTTACTGTACCGAAAATGAACCGAACCGTGACCTCAAAACCGAGGTACGTACCGAACCGAGATTTTTGTGTAGCGTTACACCCCTAAATAAAATTAAATAGCTAAGGATCACAATAACAATTGGGCACTTGGACTTACAGTGTCAATCAAGCCTGTGTGGATTGTCAAATGAAATGTCAATCACAGTGAAGAAACGACAGATTGCTGATACTCAGCTGTGCAACTTCACACAAGCTGTTTAAATGCTGTTTGCCTTCTGGACGATACTTCCAACGCACAATTTTAATTTGCTATTAGTTGCTGCTGGCCCAAAGAGACAATTTCCTTTATAGGAGTAGACTGAATAAACAGAATAGTGTTGATTGAAAAAAAACCCTGTGACCTTTCGACAAGGAGAGAATAAATACGAGAATTAATTTCAGGAAAGTTCTCATTTTGACACAAAGCTAGCCTGGGAAGCTGGGCTGCCAAATTTGTAAAAATACATCTATTTGCATGACAATTGTCTCTTAAAAGAAAAATCAATAATGCCACCATGTTGCCTTGAGGGAGTTGCTCCTACCTCTGGGAGAAAATGTCTCTGTAGGGACTGCCGTGCTGCATCGCGATGCCGTAGCCTCGGTCTGGTGCATTGCTGCCCACCGTGTAGAAGGAACAATCCTCGTCATTATTAGCGACGTACTCCAGCACCGCCGCATCCCACACAAAGCCAAAGCGGCCGTACTTCACCTGAAATAAAACAATAATGGCGTTTTAGAAAAGCACAGCGCTTATGTCAAGACATTGGGCATCTTTTATGAGTGAATGATTGAAACACATTTTGTTGATCAGATGAATCAGGGCTGCATACATTCCAGACGGCCGCCAAGGACTAATTCATCACAAACAATATTTCATGAGCACACCACAGCAAGGTTATTCTTCTCTTCTGAGATAGCAAATTTAAATGGAAAAACAACTTCACTGCTTATCGGTCCCTCCCGACTCTAAATGCAGGAGTGTTATTGGTTTACTGGCTCATTTTATACCCCCTTTGTGGGGTACCAGCACAATGGTACCTTGATGGTGGAAACTTTCCTCTAAGAAAATATTGTATGCTTTAAATGTCACATAAACTATATGTGACAGCCAGTTCCACGCTGTTACTGCATCTTTTGCTTACATTGTTTTTGGCTGCGCAAAGCGAGCCTGTTATTGCGCTATCATTCATGATCAGCATCTGTTTCATAATATTGATAGTTGTTCGTACAGCCCCATGGTAGCCTTAAACAAACCAAATGTATATGCCAAGTAATAAAAAAGTAAAGAAACAAACAGCTCGGCGGTGACACTTGAAAACATTCTTCCAAACACCTTCATTTTCACTTGGTGTGTCATAAAGTTTAATGACACTTTATGAAAATTTCCAAGCCTCTGTCTTTGCTGAGTGTATGTGTTTCACCTCAATTGGCCTATGTGTGCCGGCTGATATCTCCGAACTGACAAGCGCCTCCGATCAGGTAATTTCACAGTCTGTAGTCCTGTGAAGTAGGCATGTGTGTGTTTAGAGGTTTGAGTGTGTGTGCAATTCACTGCAGGGATTCTAAAAGTACTACTTTAAATTCTTCACAACTTTTACGACAATCTTGAAAAGCTATATTACTTTAGAAAACAATTTCATGACTTTTCAATATTATACAATTAAAAAAGAACACATTTATGTGGTTTGAGCTCCCACAAGGAAAATTTGAAATGCCTTGTACGGCAACACTGGAAGTACTATGTGGAAACTGTGTTTGTTTATTTATTTAATATGTCACACTGCTGTTGCCATAGTTGTCCAACAGTAATAAGAAGTGGTAGGTTAAGGAAGTACATAACAAAATGTTTGTTATGTACTTCCTCGATATAAGTACATGTAAGGCCGAAACTGTAGTGGAACAACACTTTTTTATTCAGTGTGCTTCTCATCAAATGTGCACACGACAGATCACATAGAGGTTCTTTATACTGTAATACCACACCCACAGGCAGAGGCGTCGCGTCCCATTAGGCAAACCAGGCAATTGCCTAGGGCCCCAAGCCGGCAGGGACCCCCAGAGGGCCAACAGATTTAGCACAAGCGGCTTTACTGCACTGTCGCAGCGACAAGTGCGACAGCGCCAGTGGAAGCCTTGTGTCTATGTGTATGAGTTCCCTGAAGGGGCCCCTTCACTCGCTCTACACCCCCCCGGGCACTTTGAGTGTCCTAAAAAGCGCTCTATGAGACCCAGGCATTATTATACTTTTATTAAATATGCTATTACTCCAACTGTCCCCCTTACTTGCACACGTTTGAAGGGCCCCATGTTGCTTGTTGCCTGGGGCCCCCGGGGACCTTTGGTACGCCTCTGCCCACAGGGAGCACATACCACACCCACAGAGAGTTCACTACAATGTTACATCTGGACAAATACATGACAAATAAAAGTAACAATACAGGGGTACCTCTACTTATTAAATTAATTAGTTCTGGAAAAAGTATCTCAACTTGAAAATTCTGTAGGTAGAGACCCATTTTCCATGTAAATGCTCTCATCCGTTCCAAGCTCACCCAAAATTCAGACATAAAATCTTTAATAATGCATAAAAATGCATCAAAACACTTAACAAATATATGTTACAGTTAAGCCCCTTTCATATACACCTAAACACCGTTAAAATCCCGGGATTTATATGCGAAATTTGGATTTGTATGGGAAAGCAATTTCCCGGGTCGACTGACGCGGAGATTACGCGGACATTTCACAGGTCGCGTCTTGGTATAATGCCCGGGATATTCCAGGACGAGGCGTATGTGAAAGCAAGTGTTAAATTCCAGGGTCACAGCATGAAGGCTGATGTCGTACTTATTATGGCGGGCCGATCGTTACTTCCTCTTTCTTCGCAGTACAACGAAAAGTGGTACACAAACATCGCAATTGTCGACATAGCAAGCTGGAAATGGCTAAATTAAACTGAAAATATAACAAAATTAAATTGCTACTGGATCGTAGAGTGGAAGAAGAGAGTCCATCGCCCATCTTTGGAAATGTGTGGTTTATTTTGTTGCCGATGTTAGGGTCCGCAACTGCGGAAACAAGGTTGTACCTCAAAGCAAAAAAACAACAGTGGGATGCATTCAAGGTTTTATTGAATAAAAACAAAAATACACGTGATTGCAGAAAATAGGTTGACGGGGATCAATAATACTAACCTAAGCGGTAGGCAGACAGCCGATAAGACAACAAAACAAATACACTCAAATACCAGCACAACGTAGGGGATTTCAAAACAAGGGCGGCAGAGGTGTCGAATGGCGCCCAGCAAGTTAATATCTCGGCACACTTCTCTTGGACCGCCTTAAATACAGTCTTGATGAGCTTGAATTGGCTGAAGTTATGATATCGGGAACATTCCCACAGCCAGCTCTGTAACAAAACACAATTTGACCAACATTGTAACAGCGGATGCCGATCAAAAATGTGGTTATAAAATCACGTCGGCAGCCCTACCCTCCCCGCAAAGAGAGCACCAGTAGGAAACACGGGACAAGTCTGTGTAAGTTTTCCAACCCGCATCTCTGCATGCGTGAAAGCACTGATGCGAGTAAATCCCGCGTCACTTTACACGGGAATTTACCGGGATGTTTGTGAGAGGGGCTTTGGATTATTGCACAATAAACATAAAATCTGAGTTGTGCATAATGTAAAAAAAAAAAAAACATGAATAGAGTAAAGAATCAAAGTTAATGCACTCATGTAAAGCTGTCGGAAAACGAGGGGCAAATTAAGCGGATGATGGGATACACACATAGACATACAGTAGAGGTCCCGCTTAGCCAATTGGATGCCAGGAATAGGCCTAGGCCAGACATGTCCAAAGTGCGGCCCGGGGGCCAAATGCGGCCCGTAGTCAAATTTCATCCGGCCCCCAGCCTCTGTCATCAGATCAATAACGTCTGGCCTGCACACACACTTAATAAATTGGTCAGCAGTACTGCTACCAGCATATGAAGTAGCTTACACATTAAATGCTGATCCTCATTTACCCACTAAAAGGCAGCAGCCCTTCAAGCAGTGGCGCCCCCAGGGGGTGGCCAAGGGTGGCCACGGCCACCCCTATAAATTTGTTGGCCACCCCACTGGCCACCCCGCTTGCCAGCATAGTATCGTTAGATTGTTGTAGCATCAGTTATGCATTTCATCCCAAATGCAAATCTGCCAGCACCTGCTTTTCCCCAGTAATTATTTTGTTTTGTTTAATGTACACCTTATGCCTAATATATACATAACACAATAAAACAGAATTGTTGTGGATCTCAAAATGTTGACTGGACAGTTATGGACTATGCACATTAAATCATTAGTAACATCAAATATTACACAATACACCTAAGTATATCAGTAGTCGTGTCCTTAAGTCTTTCTGATAGTTTTCCCCTAAGCTTTTTACTGCAATAATGTAATGAAAACCTGAAATTATGGCTTTTAGTTTTTGTGTGCCACCCCAACATTTTAAGTTGCCCCATCTGGCCACCCATATGAAAAATTTCTGGAGGCGCCACTGCCTTCAAGAAACATTACCCCGTGGGACCCTTGACTTCCAATTTTCTAAAATGGCAACAATCAACAACAAAAAAGTTCACTGCGACGGCCGACGCTTCAAGGATAGGTGGAAATTGGACTATTTCTTCATTAAAATACGCAACAAGTGTGTCTGCCTCATTTGATAAGAAACAGTCGCTGTTTTTAAAGAGTTTAATGTGAGGCGATATTACCAAACAAGACACGCTGATATGTACGACAAGATTACAGGGAAGATACACAGCGAGAAATTGAAGAAACTTGAAGCTAGTTTAATTTCACAGCAGCAGTATTTCGCAAGATCCCGAGAATTGAAAGAGAACGCCACAAAGGCTAGTTGCGAGATTGTTGAAATTATTAATTAAAAAACAATAATAACGCAAATTGTGACACACAGAATGGCTTGATAAAATTTGCTTAAATATATTGTTCTACGTAAAGTACGTCAGCCAAGGTCGGCCCCCCACATATTTACCACACCAAATCTGGCCCCCTTTGCAAAAAGTTTGGACACCCCTGGCCTAGGCAATAGCCAGTTGCAGAGCAGCTATAAGTATGTTACGTTCAGTGAACTCTGGGAGCTGTCTTTCTTATCCTGAAATTTCTCTCTTAACAAGAGGCAATATGTTTCCATTGAGGCGTGTCTTAACCTGAAAATTCTGTATGTGGAGACATTCTTAAATAGAGGTATCACGGTCAACAGTACCAAAAATGTGAGCAGCAATTTTTTTTTTTTGCAACCAATCAATCAATCAATCAATCAATCAATCAATCAATCAATCAATCAATCAATCAATCAATCAATCAATCATAGCTTCCAATACATTTGTGGATTTTTATTTTTTTTTTGCCACAATTTTAGATATGATTTCATGAGGAGGAAATAAATATTAAGTAGCACAATTTTAGGCACAATTGCAGTATCCGGTGCCTCCATTTTAAACACATAATGACGCAAAGAAAACAATTTCTTCTGCAGTATTATTTTACAGACAACCTTTGCGTTTGTACGCAGACCACAATCTTTCCACCGTTATGGAATTTTGTGATCAGGTGAGTAACTTTCGAGCTGATTTCTTTTCTGTTTGTTTGTTTGTTGTTGTTAGACACATTTCCTGAAACAGACCTTTGAATAGAATAGTCTTTACACTGGATTCATTAAATAGCAGCAACGTATAGTTGCAACGTTCAAGATGTTGCATCTGAAATCAACTCATGAATGTACCTTGTGAATGTATCTGAATGCACTTGTACTTATATTATGAACAAAACTATTGATGGAAGTGCCTCATGTCCTTGAATCTTGACTCCAAAGTAGCAACAAGTTGACGACAACAGAAAACGAAGTCTCTTTCTGCTGAAGATCGTAAAAACAAAGCATTTGGACACGGACAGCAGTTGCTGAAGCTTTGGGAAGCTGCAACAGACTACTATGATGTGGCAGCAGGCCATTTTCCAATGAAGGTATTATGCAGGTTAAATTGTTGACATGTATCTTTGATGGCAAGCTGCCGAGTTAACATCATGTCACAAAAGACAAATTGCTTAACACCTGTGGTCTCCTGCAGACTGAATAAATGACAGACCTGTAATTGTGCCGCCACCTGCTACTTGCTATACATTTGATTGGGGTTACTTAAGTAGGATTAACTATCGTTTTAGTATGCTGGCATCTTTGTAGTGATTACTGGACTACTTAAATTATGATTAGGACTGATTTTTGAATTCCTACACAGGAACTCTGGCAAATACTAATGCAGGTACACAGGTACCGACAACTGTCGAGGCTGACAGTACCATTGCCAACCATCCCTTGAAAAATGGAATTATCCCGTATTGAGCTTTCAAGGGATGCACTTTGAACCGTATTATCATGAAACTCGAAAATAGTGTCTTATTTGTATGACGAACAAATACTGGTATGGTGCTTTACAAAAATATTCAGGGAAACACATTGCCCGATCCTGCTTTTTGACCAATGAGCTGATGGAAAAATTATCACACGAAACCCTACTCATCTCATTGGTCGAGGTACGGTTGCCTGTCATGATGACAATGGAAGACAGCATAACCACCAAATTCCATACGTGATTATTTTCACACTATAGGGCACACCTGACTATAAGCCGCCACCCACCAATTTTGACCCTTGGGGAAGACAGTCAACCTCTGCCTGCCACCTGCTGTTAACACTTGTAGTCCAACATGCCTCCCAGCATGCATTGCAGCGCTACAGATGTAAATAAAAATCAAGATTCATGCTCTGTGCTAATTATTTCTTCAGTTCCAGTTCCAGTTGCTAGTTGTGGTATTTGGTAACACATTATTTGACAGTGGCGCCATAAGACTGTCTTTAGACAATCATACTTATGACATGACAACATAATAAATGCTTATAACAGATGTCATGTAGTGTCATCCGGCAAATTATTTCACTTTTGAATGGATGTAAAAGATCCAAGCTGGACATAAATGGAGTTAGTGACATAATTTGCCGGATGACACTTAATGACGTCCGTCATAAGCATTCAGTAATGCCCATGATTGTGTCATGTATAATTATGACACGGCTGTCAAATAAAGTGTTACCTATGAACCCGAAGAAATCAACAAATAAGCTGTTCTGGGTGATAGGCTGCAAAAATTCAAAATTAAGGAAAAAAGTACTGGCTTATAGTCCGAAAATTACGGTAGTCCGCGTCCGCTCCGTCCCGGACAACGCAACACATACGTTTCTATTTTAATCAATACGAGGTGGTCTGTCCACATTATCCGCTCAGCTCCGATCCAGATCCACTTGACTCAGTTCTCTCCGGTCCGTCAAACTAAAATATGTACAAGGTCTATTATCTGGTTGGTCAACATACGGCTGGATCAAGTCCTGTAGTTTAGAACACACCAAACATGAAATTAAATTGAAGCAATATCCGGTCTTTCAAAGTAAATAATGTTTAGTAAAATATTATGCATCTAATTTTTACTATATTTTATTGAAATTTACAAAATATAAAATGTAAAGACAGTGGTCCCTCGCTATATCGCGTTTCAGACTTCACACCCTCAGTCCATTGCAGATTTTTTTCAATAAAAAACAAAACAAAAACAAAAACAAACAATGGTTCTTAAAGGATTAATTCCTACGTCGCCAGCGTGGGAACGGAACTCATTCGTAAACCTGGGACTACCTGTACTACACCAACTTCCTTGTCTGTGTTAGGATCCATATTTAACAGCTTGCCGTTTCACCACAGAATAGTCCGACCACTTGGATCCCGCAGACTTAGACGATATTCGCCATGTTCGTGCTGGTCACGGCCATATGAACAGCAAACAAGAGCAGTCATTACGCAAATCAGTGGATGCGATAGACTTGCTGACCACAAAAGTCGAGAACCTGTACAATCAGGTGGTAGTGTTGACGCTGCAGCAACGCCCGATCAATCCACCCCATCTCCGATGAGCCTATCGGCGTCTTTTCGGGAGCCGGGTTTGCCACACCCCCATCATTAATAGGGCCAGCTTGGCGCATGCCAACAATTTTTGCACCAGCTTATTTAACCAAGAGCCAGTTTGCAAATGATAGATCCCGGGTGGCCTATGAATCTCCTTGCCGGTAAAGGGGCTATATTGGCCATGGCAGTACGTAACACTAGACCACGATCAGTCATTCATTTGAGACTTTTAAAGCTGAGTTTGCTAGGGTTTATGATCATGATTATCCGGTGAGATGCAAGGAGGCAGGCAGCTGCCTGCTGGATTTTTTTTTAAAGGCAATCTGACCATAGCGGACTACTCTATGCAGTTCCACATTTTTGGCCTTGAGGTGTATGCATCATCTCGAGTTCTCCTGCTTGCTTACTGTAAGCAGTATTATGGTCGTATTCATTGTTAAATCTTTTTTTGTGCTGTTTTTTTTTTCTTTTTTCTCTGCGTGTTCTGGTGTGCTCCCTTAGTTTTTTTTTTTTTTTTTAAATAAATACCACACCAAATTCCTTGTCTGTGTTGGGTTCCACATTTAATAGCTTGCCATTTCACCACACCTATTGCACGACTGGAAAGATCCTACCTCAGAGTAGAAGCTACGATAGTTATTGAAATGCGAGGTTCTGGTCTCTAATTGCTACATGTGGAACACAGCAGATGATGTCATCGGCCACATAAAAAACCCCCAAAACACACAAAAAAAAACCGTACAGTTATCATTAAAAGGTGACAGTCCAAGTTTATCATAAAACAAAAATAATGCTAAACATCGACTGAAGTGTTTGATGAAAAGAACTGAAAGAGATCTATACTATAACAAGGACAATACTAAGTGAAAAGTTAGAGATTGCCGATGGATATACAATGGGGCAAATAAGTATTTATTCAACCACTAATTGTGCAAGTTCTCCCTCTTGAAAATATTAGAGAGGCCTATAATTGTCAACATGGGTAAACCTCAACCATGAGAGACAGAATGTGGAAACCCCCCCCAGAAAATCACATTGTTTGATTTTTAAAGAATGTGTTTGCAGATCATGGTGGAAAATAAATATTTGGTCAATACCAAACGTATCTCAATACTTTGTTATGTACCCTTTGTTGGCAATAACGAAGGCCAAACGTGGCCCATTCCTCCATGCAGATCTCCTCTAGAGCAGGGGTCCCCAACCTATTCCACAAAGGCCCACTGTGGGTGCAGGATTTCATTCCTACCAAACAAGATGACGACACTTTTTGCCCAATCTGGTGTTTTACAAGTGCAATCAGTTGATTGCAGTCAGGTGTGGCTTGTTTTAGCAGAAGCCTCAATGGTTCAACTGTCTCTGCTGGATCGGCTGGAACAAAAACCAGGACCCACAGTGGGCCTTGAGGACTGGGTTGGAGACCCCTGCTCTAGAGCAGTGATGTTTTGGGGCTGTCATTGGGCAACACGGACTTTCAACTCCCACCACAGATTTTCTATGGGGTTGAGATAGAGACTGGCTAGGCCACTCCAGGACCTTGAAATGCTTCTTACGAAGCCACTCCTTTGTTGCCCTGGCTGTGTGTTTGGGATCATTGTCATGCTGAAAGACCCAGCCACGTCTCATCTTCAATGCCCTTGCTGATGGAAGGAGATTTTCACTCAAAATCTCTTGATACATGGCCCCATTCATTCTTTCCTTTACACAGATCAGTCGTCCTGGTCCCTTTGCAGAAAAACAGCCCCAAAGCAGGATGTTTCCACCTCCATGTTTCACAGTGGGTATGATGATGATGATGATGATGAAACTTTTTTATTTCGAGCATGCACACACAAAAGAAACAAAAAACATACAATATAATTCAACAAAAATAATTGTACTCGAAAGGGAGTGGGAAGAAGAAAAAAACTTATTTTGTCCCACCCCTGATCTCATTGTCCGGCATCCTTACTTGTGGGATACTCATGTCCACACAATGAAAAGAAGAAAAAAGGAAAAACAGACAAAAACAACTAAACCAACAGACAACCAACTAATGTTGGCTCATTCCCAAAAATTACAATATTTACACCAACTGACATAAACAGCAACACACATTGTCAGCAAATGTCATTATATTGTGACCAGACCATATTTTTATACAGCGATTTAAATTTTTGCATATTCTGACACTGCTTGAAATGATTGTCTAAATTGTTCCAGAGTTTCACTCCACATACAGACACACGAAAACGTTTGCAAGTGGTTCGAAATCTTGGCAACATAAAATCTCCAGAGCCTCGCAGACTATGGATATTCTCACGAACCTTAAATAGGTTTTGTAAATTTTGGGGCAGTAATTCATTTTTTGCTTTAAATAGCATTATAGCTGTATGATAGTTTACAAGATCTTTGATTTTTAATAGTTTTGAGAGAGCAAATAAACGGTGGGTGTGATCGAGAAATCCAACCTTATGTATGATTCGTACCGCACGTTTCTGCAATGTGACTAATGAATTGATGGTAGATTTGTAAGTGTTTCCCCACACTTCAATGCAATATGTGAAATATGGGAGCACTAGAGAACAGTACAAAGTGCGGAGTGCACTGTCATCAAGGTATGATTTCACTTTGTTTATTAGTGACAGGCTTTTGGAGATCTTGGTTTTGATATGTCTGATGTGGGGTTTCCATGATAATTTACTATCTACAATAACTCCTAGAAATTTGAATTCATTTACATTCCCGATTGGGACCCCATCAATCTTTATTTGTAGTTCTGCGTTATATTTTAGGTTACTAAATATCATTACCTTTGTCTTATTTAAGTTAAGTGATAATTTATTTATATCCATCCACCTCTTTAATTTACTTAATTCCTCATTAACGGTAGTTACCAATTCATTTTGGTTTTCATTACTATAGAATATGTTTGTGTCATCTGCAAAAAGTATAAATTTCAATAACTGAGATACAGTATATATATCGTTGATATAAATATTAAATAATTTTGGTCCCAAAACAGACCCCTGAGGGACCCCATGAGAGATACTGAGATGTTCTGATGACCATTTCCCCATTTTCACATATTGTACCCTTCCTGTTAAATAACTTCTCAACCACTCCCCAGCAACCCCCCTGATACCATACAGATGTAGTTTCTTGAGTAAAATTGTGTGATCAATTGTGTCAAAAGCTTTCTTTAGATCAATAAAAATTCCAACTGCATGTTTTTTTTCATCCAATGCATTTGTGATTTCTTCTACTGCATCTGTAATTGCCATTGAGGTGGTTGTTTTTGTTCTAAATCCATACTGGCCCTGGTTAATTATGTTATGTTTATCAAGAAAATTATTAAATCGGCAGGTAAATAGTTTTTCCAAGATTTTAGAAAATTGTGGTAATAGTGATATTGGTCTATAATTTGTGTAACTGTGTTTACTGTCATTTTTGTGTATTGGAATTACTTTAGCAATTTTCATTTTGTTTGGAAATTGACCCGATTGAAATGATAAATTACAAATATAAGTGAGGGGCGTTGCTATACTATGTATAACTTTTTTGGTGTTCTTCGGATGCAATTCAGTATTCTTTCTGCTTCAAACACGAGAACCTGTGTTTCTACCAAGAAGTTCTATTTTGGTTTTATCTGACCATAACACGTTCTCCCAGTCCTCTTCTGAATCATCCAAATGCTCGCTAGCGAACCGCAGACGGGCCGGGACATGTACTGGCTTCAGCAGGGGGACATGTCTGGCAGTGCAGGATTTGAGTCCCAGGCGGCGCATTGTGTTACTGATAGTAGCCTTTGTTACTGTGTTCCCAGCTCTCTGTCTGTCATTCACTAGGTCCCTCCGTGTGGTTTTGGGATTTATGCTCACCGTTCTTGGTATCATTTTGACGCCACGGGGTGAGATCTTGCATGGAGCCCCAGATCGAGGGAGATTATCAGTGATTTTGTATGTCTTCCATTTTCTAATAATTGCTCCCACAGTTGATTTCTTTACACCAAGCATTTTACCTATTGCAGATTCAGTCTTCCCAGCCTGGTGCAGGTCTACAATTTTGTCTCTGGTGTCCTTCGACAGCTCTTTGGTCTTGGCCATAGTGGACTTTGGAGTGTGACTGACTTAAGTTGTGGACAGGTGTCTTTTATACCGATAATGAGTTAAAACAGGTGCCATTAATACAGGTAACGAGTGGAGCCTCGTTAGACCTCATTAGAAGAAGTTAGACCTCTTTGACAGCCAGAAATCTTGCTTGTTTGTAGGTGACCAAATACATATTTTCCACTGTAATTTGGAAATAAATTCTTTAAAAATCAAACAATGTGATTTTCTGTTTTTTTTTTTTCACATTCTGTCTCTAGTGGTTGAGGTTTACCCAAGTTGACACTTACAGGCCTCTCTAATCTTTTCAAGTAGGAGAACTTGCACTTGAACTTGGTTGACTAAATACTTATTTGCACCACTGTACGTTATGGTTTTAAGCAAGGGTGTAGGTTTGCATAGTGATGGTAAGAACACTACCAACTTTTCAGGATGCTCAAATTATCAACGTTTAAGCAACCTTATTTGCATTATATAACGAGTTCATTTAAATAGATAATTTAGATGGTCATCACATATGTTGTAATGATAGAATTGACCCTATCATGATTAAGTGAATTATTTTCATTATGTTCAGATTACCTTTACCCCTTTTTACTTGCTGAATAGTGCATTTTTTCCCCTCAAACGCACGTTTGATTGGCTGATTACTTGATTACTACTGAAAGTCCGACCTGCATGGGACTTTCAGTAGCAAAATTAGCATAACATTAAACTGTGTGAACTTGCTAAACTGCAAAATTCGAGGAGGAAGCTGCTTAGAGAGAAGTGTCCTCCTGTATGTGTTTTCTACCGTTAACATTAATTAAACTGTTAGAAATGCCGGAAACTATAGTACCAGAAAAACCAGAAGAACCTGCTGAAAAAAAGAGGTCGTCAGTATGTGTGTCTGTGAATTTTCATTTTTATTTTATTTATGTGGTCTAAAGGCAGCCCGCTCCTTTGGGCTGCCTTTAGACCACATAAATAAAATAAAATCATTTTGTTTTTTCATTGAGTTAAGCTCTGTGTGCTTCAGGTGTGCTTTACCTGAAGGAAGGCTCCATTTTTTTTTTTTTTTTTTGGTTATTTACTGACAAAGAAGTTTTTTTCTGTTGTATTTATATTATATATTTAACACTAAACACTAAAAAGGCAGCAATTACAAACACAATGAGCTTTTCTTCATCAAGGGGTCGCTCACATTTTTACTGAGATTTGACCCAAAAAAAGTGTGTCCAAATTACACTTAAAATATGAATAAAAATAAATAAATAAATAAATAAATAAAACATTATTAGTGTGAGGACTACTATGACCTAGAAAATGTTGAGAAGAAATAAAATAGGACTCTGATGTTGTGGTAATCCCACTCCAATCAAACAAAAACACCATGAAAATAGCTTTTATGAAGACTAACGTGTAATATCCTCTCATTAAGTGTTTTGGGTGCAAACATTTTACATTTTTAAACCATGCCTGGAGTATACGGCAACATATTTAATCAAATTGATGTGCAAATTCATATTTGTGAGGGCTATACAGTTCTCTCTTAGTGGCATCTTGGGAACTTTTAGCACTTTTATTGTGTGGGCATAAGAACCACGCTGACTTTTGCCTCATGTGAACTCGGTACTAAAAGTGATGACTCTGAGGTCTTTACTGTAGCATGTCAAGAGTTGTTCCGAGGTAAACTTTCAGCTCCATTTTCGTTAAAACTACTTCAAAGTGCAACAACACGGCTCCCCACAGCCTGTCAACGTATCTCCTCATGAATCCTAATCGTTGCATCAGACCTTGTTTTAGACTCTCATGAATGACAACTTGCTAAGACCCATAATGACAAAATTGAAGGCACCTCCACGTTTCGCTTGCATTTCCATCACTCCTAAATTTTATCTTCTTCGCCCGGGGAATAGAGTAAATCAATGCAACCCTGTTTTCTCTTGTTGTTTACATACGACACATCTCGTTTATCATTTTATAATATTTTTTGAGGTGGTGGCTGAACTCATTTAATAAAGCAATAATAGCACAGAATGATAAGCCACAGTTATTGTCGCTCACCTCCTAATTATCTAAATGAGTATAAGTGGTATTGGAAATGGATGGGGCTACTATGAAAAATGATTTACAAAGTAAACTAATTTATGAATATAATTTTTTTTTATTTTAGTGAATACCCAGTTAACTCATTTGCTCCCAAAAACGTATAAATACGTTCTATTTTTAATTGCTTCAGTGTCCCAAAAACGTATTTATAGGTCTTTTGCTTTTTTTTTTTTTTTTTTTTGACAAAAGGTATCTATAGGTCCCTATGTCTCTAAGATACAATGCACAAAGCTCAAAACCCATTTTAAAGCAATAAAACTGGCCACTGGAGGTCAGTAGCGCATTCGGTAAGAACTCATCTCAGGCCAACAAAGGAAGTGAAGAAAAATAATCAGGAAACGGAAGTTGGAGGGATCTTGTGAAGACGCGTGAGAATTTGAGAAAAATGTGGAGAATGATCGGGAAAAAAAAGGCAAACGACACTGGAGGAGTGTTTTGAAAAGAAAACGAAACCATCGTCAAAGAAGGATTAAAAAAATCTATCTTGATGAAACAGGCGGTGACGTCCACAACAGCAAGCTTGAGTCTGGTTGGTATAATGGAGTCATGTGATTATTGTTGCGATGTCTCGTTGGTGAAACTGGTTGAGCCACTGTTGGCGTCTCTGGCAACAAAGAAAAAGTGAAATCTAATGCAATATGGAGAATAAAGAGGAAAAATGCAACGACTAGCCCAAAGTAGCGGAGTAAGAGTAGCGTTTCTTCTTCAAAAATCTACTCAAGTAAAAGTATGGCTTCGTAAAACTTCTCTTAGAAGTACATTTTTATCAAAAAGTTACTCAAGTAAATGTAATGAATTAGATGTAATGCGTTACTACCCACCTCTTGTTCTAAATGATGAGTTCGGATTTCCTAGGGTATAGCAAAGCCAACGGTGAATTCTACTAAAAAGCTACTTAGGTTTACTTGGAATTTTCTAGATGCCACACTCTAAAAAGTACTGACCTCCAAGGATAAGTTACAATTTAACTCATTTGCTCTCAAAAACGTATAAATCCGTTCTATTTTTAATTGTTTCAGTGTCCCAAAAACGTATTTATACGTCTTTTTTTCACAAGAGACATCTCTAGGTTCTGTTGCACCTAAACTGCAATGCACAATGCTCAAAACTCATTTTAAAGCAATAAAACTGGCCACTGGAGGTCAGTAGCACATTTGGTAAGAACTCATCTCGGGCCAACAAAGGAAGTGAAGAAAAATAGTCAGGAAACGGAAGTTGGAGGGATCTTGTGAAGACTCGTGAGAATTTAAGAAAAATGTGGAGAACGATCGTGGAAAAAAAAGGCAAACGACACAGGAGGAGTGTTTTGAAAAGAAACCGAAACCATCGTCAAGGAAGGATAAAAAAAAATCTATCTTGATGAGACAGACGGTGACGGCCACAACAGCGTCAGGTTCCACACGCGTTCTGCGGAGCTCAGGTTGCGTTACTCCTTAGCCCGAGGTTGAAACTAAAGATGAAGATGATGAAAAAAGTGAGACTGATCTTGATCCGGACTCATCAGATTAGCACGGGAGCAGCCGAGAGCTTTCCCCGTTGTTATGTGCACAAATAGTTCAACAGTTCAGTAGTTTAGTTATGTGTAAATAAATTGTTACTTTGCGATCAAAAGCTCTATTTGTCTTGTTGTTTGTTATTTTGTAGGACGAAAACATTATTCAGATGTTTAGGATGTCACAAGCGAAAAATAGCTGTGTTAAAGTCAATGTGAATGTATTGTGAATGTGTATTGAAATGTATGCTTTCACAAAAAGCTCAATTTCTCTGTTTTTTCATCAGAAATTGGAAAATTGCTCAAACTAAGTTATTTTCTAATGCTGATTTCTAAAGAATGGAAAAAGATATGAACTCACTTTTTTTCTGCTGAAAGAAGAGTGACAAGGATTAACTAAGGACCCAAATGCTCGAATGTTCAGTTTAGTGCTGCAACGATTAATCGATTAACTCGAGTATTCGATTACAAAAAAATATTCGAATTAAATTTTGTTGCTTCGAGTATTCGTTTAATTAAAACGGCGTTTTAATGGTTTATTTTGAAAGTTTGCAATTAGTTTTATTGATGAGGGTGGATACACTGCCCTCTGGTCTGCCTCTTTTCACATGGCTGAATCCAACTGCTCCCTGTTAAGACCAACATAAGCTAAGTTTTTGTTTGAGCTAATGTTTTTTAATGCATTTTTAATTTATTTTATAGGTATATTTAGCCGTTTTTGTGGGAATATGTGTCTGAAACATTTGTTAAGAGTATTGTAAAAAAAAAACAAAAAAAAACTAGCATTTGATAGCATTTAAGCTAGCGGACTTTTTCTATGCAAGTTAGCCAGTTGTTCTTTTGTTGTACACAGATCCTCATTAAAAAAAAAAAAAAAAAAACATTTGAGGCTCAGCTCAGGTATTTTCATTTTTCATGTTCCATATCCGATTACTCGATTATTCGAACAAAGAATTCCATTGATTAATCGACTACTAAAATACTCGATAGCTGAAGCCCTAGTTCAGTTTTAACAAAAAGGTTTATTTTTCAGTCCATTGGATTTCAAAAGAGACAACAAAAATTCACAGCACTTGCTGGATATCAAAAAACTAAGCAAAGTCCACAAAGTAACAAAAAAAGTTTGATATAAACAAAATGTTGGTTAAGAAAAGGCTTACATGAGCTGGTAACATGGAACATGGCAGGATACAAGACGAATCGACACAGGGCAAGGTTAGATGCAGACTACATATACAAGGGATCACAGGTGGATACGATCAGCCTGATTAGGAAGAGCAGGAAGTAAAGTTGGAACAAGGCAGAATGTCACTACCAAAATAAAAGCAGGAAACACATAACATAACAAACACATAACACTAACATGACTTCCGAGACATGACAAAGAGAGTCTAATCTTTCTTTTGGTGGGTTCCATGTTTACAGTATATAGCAATAGACTAGAATTTTCTGTGGGCCTTGCAAAATCAGTCAAAATCTAGTAAAACAGCCGGGAGTGAAGGGCCTTGCTCCGGTGAAATTGGCTGGGAGTGAATGAGTTAAGTTGTAACTCAAAAGTCTGCTTTAACTTTCTGCCTGTTCGCGTGCCATCTTGTATCAGTCCTCTATGACTTTGATTCATGTGATTCAGAGAAATAAGAGCAAAGTAGGCATGAGAACCTCGCAGAGAAGAAAAAAAAAACTGCCTGGAGACACACTCACATCTTGATATCTTCGCATCTTGGGCCACACAAGGATAAAAAGGAAAAACGACTCTACGCTCCCAAATAATTGCAGCTTCTGCTGATTTTTTTCCCCCTCCAAACAACACTCCCAACTCTCGCAGCAGCTCCCTCTGATCCAAAAGCACACAGTGCAAGATGAAACATATATTTTTTACCTCCTAACCTTGTCTCTACATGGGATCGCTCTCCCTACATCCAGCCAACTCTGCTTCTGCTGCTGCTTTTGTTTAATTCTCATTTGAACAAATCAAGGAAGTAAAGATTTCTCCCAGGCTGAATTTTCTGCCAAGCTTCCGGAAACGTGCTGATATTCAAATAAAAATTAGATTAGGGGCAGGAGAAATCAATCAAGGCAAAGACAGTGGGAGACAGACAGGCAGACAGACAGGCAGAAACAGTGTTTCCCTTCCTGAGTCTCAGACTTAACCATGTCTGGAGATCAATTTCTTGTTGTGCCTTTACTGTCAATCTTTTATTTTTTCTACTACTGGCTTGTCTTGTTTATTTGTGCCATTCCCGATCCAGAACCACAATACTGTATGTATGATAATAAGATCATCTGACACTCAGCTGTGTGCTCACCATTGTGATTTTCCTCAGATGGGAACTACTCGAAAGCAGGTGAGAATCAATTTCAGAATTTAAAATGCATGAATGCATGATTAGATTCCCTCTGCCTTTATTCTAGTTTTTGCTTTTTTTGCCATTTGCATGAATATCCCACTTCCGTTCTGACGGTGGCAGACGTGTTCATTACAACAGGAAAAGAACCAGAGTGGCACTACTGAAAAATCAACCAAGACATGGTCGTCCACCTAAATTTACAGGCTGAACAGCAGTGTTGTTAATAACGGCGTTAGAATATAACGGCGTTACTAACGGCGTTATTTTTTTCGGTAGTGAGTAACCTAATTAATTTACAAGGCGGGAAAGGCGTGCGTTACTATGTGTTACTAAGTTGAATAAGGTTGAATAAAAAAAGTCTGAGAGAGACGGACTCACGGAGACGAGAGAGCAGAGCAGGAGTGGGGAAGACGCCGTTGCAAACGAGATGCTAGGTGGCTCCAATAATACCTGACTGTAGCCGATAGCCTACAAACTACGTCCACATGATACGGTAGATATCACAAATTATGGAACTAGATGCAAATGACAGACACGGCTGCATTGGCAACATGTTTTAAGGACTACATGCGTTAGTAAACAGGCGCCATCTTAAAGCAGTAGACCTCTCAGGAAGGCTCTGTTGTAGAGATCTTTCCTAGCGAACCTAAGTAACTTTTTTTTTTTTTTTTTTGTTAAATCTAAAATGCTCCTAAATTGGCAAAATCTTGACTTAAATCTATCTTTAAATGATGAAACAGTTTTAAAACTTACACATGTTGAAACTAGACAGAAGGGAACTAATGCAATAACGGGAGCAATTTTAACAACTTTAACGGTTGATTCACAACTTTAAATGACTTCCACACATAGCAAAGGTTATTATCTAGTTATCGCAACACCCTTGTGTCTATTTAAGTGGAGGGTCAAGAATTGGGCTAGGGCCAATTGTCCCAAAAACCCTTTAAACTTCACATTGTGTGACCTTTTTTTGTTTGTTTTAGAAAAAAAAAAACATGAAAATTATCACTAGTTACTTTGCAAGTAACTAATTACTCTTACATTCAGGTAACTGAGTTACTAACGCAATTACTTTTTGGGAGAAGTAATTTGTAACTGTAATTAATTACTTTTTAAAGTAAAATTAACAACACTGAACACTAAAAAACGATATTAACAGATCAAACATAGTCATAAAAATTAAAATAGCAGATCGTCGTTCGAAATACCCATGCGGCAAAAACAATGTGAGACCAAACTGCCATAATTCATTTCATTCTGCAGGACTATTTCACCACAATAGAGAGGAGTGCTTTGGCCAGTTGTGCTCAGTCTGCTGGGGAGTCCACCTGTGAAAAAATCCGATGGGATTTCACTCTGCCCTGCTTGCCTGGACAGCTTGTTCCCTGTGCTGCTGCTGGATTACAAATGTTGCTTTTCATACTACAATTATTGACATGCAATGGTAAGTTTTAACAACTTGCAGTAGAGTGATGAGGGTGTAAAAATAAAACATAATAAAGCTAACTGTCAGCTTTAGCTCAGTAGTCACTGCTGAATAAAACACCAAGTAGCACTGTTCCCTAATGTGCTCCAATACAGCAGGTATTATACATTCATTTTGAACACAGCAAAAACCAGTGTTGTTAATAACGGCGTTACAATATAACGGCGTTACTAACGGCGTTATTTTTTTCAGTAGTGGGTAATCTAATTAATTACTTTTCTCATCTTGGCAACGCCGTTACCGTTACTGAGGACGGAAAGGCATGCGTTACTATGCGTTACTATACTGGTCGAAAAGTCTGAGGGAGACGGACTCACCGAGACGACAGAGCAGAGCAGGAGTGGGGAGAGGCAAGAAAGTTGTGACGCCGAGCAGACGCGATGCTAGGTAGCTCCAATAATACATGATGTAGCCGATAGCCTACAAACTACGCCCGCATGTTATTGTAGATATGGTAGACATGGTAGATATCACATGTACTGTATATAGATATACCTAGATGCAAAATGACAGACATGGCACTAAATGCGTTAGTAGACAGCCGCCATCTTGAAGCAGTAGACTTTTTAGGACGGCTCTGTTGTAGAGAACCTTCCTAGCGAACCTCAGTAACTTTTTATATAAAATACTTCTAAATCGGCAAAATCTTGACTTGAATCTATCATTAAATGATGAAACAGTTTTAAAACTTTCATATGTCGAAAGTAGAGAGAAGGGAACTAATGCAATAATGGGAGCAATTCTAACAACTTTTAACAGTTGATCCAGGGTAAAGAGTAAATTAGGGTAAAGAATTGTGCTCGGGCCAATTGTACCAAAAACCTTCACGAAAAACTTCACATAGTGTGGCCAATGTTTTTTTTTTTTTTTTTTTTTTTTTTTAGGAAAAAAAAAAAAAGTAATTATCACCAATTACTTTGCCAAGTAACTAATTACTCTTACATTGAGGTAATTGAGTTACTAACGCAATTACTTTTTGGGAGAAGTAATTTGTAACTATAATTAATTACTTTTTTTCAGTAAGATTAACAACACTGGCAAAAACTCAGTACTTATAGTTTAGACTAACTTAAAACTTAGCTAGAACTTAAAAATAGCTTGACACAAATGGAAATTCAATTGAAACACGTGGGAAAAACACATAGCTTTCAAGTGATGTGTGTTATCAAGTTTAATTACATTTTTAGGTAAGAAATATGTTTTTTTTTGTGTTTTTCTTTTTATAAGATTTTAAGTTTTTGGAGTGAAAGCAGTGAATTTTTTTTCTAGTCACATCTGAGATGCAATTGTTGGCTGTTTTCAACAATGTACATCGGAAATAAAGACATTGATTGACTGAAAATGGTTCAATATTGGAAAAAACGTCTTTTTTCTCATGTATATTTATAATTGCTCTTTACCTAAAAAAAAAATGTTTTATCCGATTACTCGATTAATCGATAGAATTTTCAGTTGATTACTCGATTACTAAAATATTCGATAGCTGCAGCCCTAGTTCTTTCACATCTTTGCAAGTGAATTTGACACCAGGGACATCATTTTCAGACATAATTGGTAGGTTTACCTCTGTAAACATCTCCTTCTTACATGAATTCAATTCATTTCCTATTGAGGACAAACGGTCCCCTCCTTAGCAACAGTAGCTAACATCATGAATATTACTGAGCGGAAGTGACGTGTTGCTTGCGGTATGCCATTGGACAGAGAAGGTGGGCGTGGCTGACAGGTAGAGTGGAGCAGGGAGTGGAAAAGAACTGGCTGTGTAAAAAAAATGTGATGGGTCTGAGGCTGTGATATAATTATTGGTCATGCACTGCAAAAATCTGGCCTTTATGGAAGTGTGGCAAGAAGAAAACCATTGTTAAAAGAAAACCAGGTTCTTTTTGCAGTTTGCTAGAAGCAGTGCAACAAACGTGGAAGAAGGTCCTCTGGTCAGTTGAGACCAAAATTGAAATTTTTGGCCTAAATGCAAAATGCACACCATTCCCATTGTCAAGGATGGTGGTGGCAGTGTCATGCTATGGGTATGCTTCTGTTCAACAGGGACAGGGAAGATGATCAGAGTTGACGGGAAGATGGATGCAGCCAAATGCAGGGCAAATTCCTAAAAAAAAATAGGAAACACTTTATAATAACTATCCGTTTTACTAGTTAATAGATCATTAGTAAACTGTTGATAAATGATTTATTGTTGATTTGTGAAGTACAGTATTTGTTAACAGTTTGTTTAGCATTTACAGGGTGTTCCAATATGGTTGACCCCATTCTAAATGCCCATGCTAGTTGATGGATCTTAATAAAACTATATACACTTTATGTTGAAGGTCATAAGTTTTATTGGTTAAATATACAAAGAAAAGTACAAATATTTGTTGGTTCTATGGCAGATTTTCATGAATGTGCAAAATGAGCGCTGCCTGCAAAATGCCTTATCAAAATGCCTTTTCTTTTGAAGTGAACGGCATTTCTTAACCTTAAAAGATAGAAATGCCAAATGTAACACACAAAAACTTGAAAAGTTTCTACACAAACTGTGTTTCAGGTTAAGAACACCCTGTAAATGCTTAACAAACTGTTAACAAATACTTCACAAATCAACAATAAATCATTTATCAACAGTTTACTAATGATCTATTAACTAGTAAAACGGATAGTTATTATAAAGTGTTACCAAAAAATATATCTACTGTATGCGGTCATAACGTGACAAAAGGTGGAAAATATCAAGAGGCATGAATACTTTTACAAGCCAGTGTAAATATTCAAATTCGATCCAGTGAGCCACATACAGTATTACGGAGAATCTGGTTGTTTGCAATGGCAAGCAAAAATGTCTTGCTAAAATACCTTGAAAGAGGACATTTTGAGCATTTTAAATCCAAATGATCCTGAAAACCTAATAAAATGACATCAAATGTTGGAATAATGAGATGTCTCTTTTAAAACGCTAATCTTTTTTTCCCCATAAACTGTATTTTATTTTCAATTCTATAGTCACAAAAACAACTGAAAGCAAAAAAGCTAAAAAGAGTTGCAAAGTTAATTCTTGTTAGTGGAAGTCAAAGGAGATTTGACGCAGTCTCTTATGATTTCCTTCAGTGATTTGATGCAAGCATTGATACAAACGCAGATGAGACTGTAAACCCGCTTCCCTTTGCACAGGTAACAAAGATGAAAGCTCAATTCGCTCGTGGCATTCTGTCTAAGTGCTTGTTTGAGTTGGCTCTGCCACCCCTGAGATTGAAATATGACTTCTTCATTGCCTTTGGTCTTTTTTTATTGGCTTTATGTTTGACTACCCTCAGCTGTCATTATTCTTCATATTTCTTTGAGTAGAGTGGTAAAGTAAAAAAAAATATAAATAAAAAATATCATTCTTATTGTCACGCCATATGCAAATGATTGCTCAGACCCCCGTTAAGCCGATGAGAGATGTGATAGTGCAAATGAGGAGTAATTGGAGACAGATGTGGGAGACAGATCATCTGTCATGGATCAGTGAGCTAGAACCAAGATGCCTCCCTTAATAGGATGTGGCAAAAAAAATTTTTTGATTTTTATTTTTTTCACATCATTCTGTTTTTGCTACTGTTGTATACACATTTTTTTTTTTTTGCTTTTTCTTTCGCATTTTCTTGACAGTGTAAAGAAAGAGCACATTGTCAGAAATCATTTCGTACAAAAGTACCCGTTTAGGTTCAGGTTTTTCAAACATCTCCCTTGTTTGTGTCTTGTGCCTGACATCAAGAGACCTCAAAGTTAATCAAGAAACCAATCAGCTGTAAAACCAATAGGGAGTATTGCCTTTTTTCAAAATGTGTTCACAGCTCATTTACCATTAGAATGTTATGAGCCATACGGGGCTGCATGACTCAGTAGGAGAGTAGTTGTCTCCCAACGCCAAAGTTGTGGGTTCAATCTATCCTTGAAGAAGAATCCTAACCCCATGTTGCTCCCAATTCAGTTTCGATAGTAGGTGAATGAGGAGACAAAGTGTCAAAGTGCTTAGATTACCTTGAAGGAAGAATATTGCCTTTAATAATTTTATGGAAAATGTACTTTTTAATTGCTTGCATTAAAAAAATGGGTCTCTGAAAGCCATCAAGTTGGAAAGCTAAACAACCAATTAAATGTTGTCTGCCTAGTCCATGTGTTTGTTGGCAAATTTCTTCACTTCTACCAGCACGTAAAGCTTAGTCCCCACCTCTCTTTGCCCGCACGCTCGGCATCGATTTGCCCTAAGGCTGCGTACCTAGTCCATTACTCTATTCACTCTACATGCATGACTGCAGCCCCACTCACCCTGAGAACATCATTGTGAAATTCGTGGATGACACAATGGTGGCGGGGATGATCACAGACAGCAACGAGGCGGCCTACAGAGATGAGGTCCTCAGACCCAGTGGGTGGTGCACCTCTAACCACCTGGCACTGAATTATCTCCAAGATTAAGGATCTCATCCTGGACTTCCGACAGCCTGAAACTACCCCTGCCCCCATGTACATCAACAAAAAAAGCGTAAAACAAGTGGAGTCCTTCAAATTCCTTGGGGTCGAAATCTCTGCTGATCTCTCCTGGGCAACTGTTTTCCGAAATTTCCAGGTTCGCGGTGAGTCAGCAACCAGCACACTTTTGCTCAATAGACGATGTTTATTGATTTGAAAATGCAGAATAAATGAGATTTATTGATTACAATCCCACATGAGCAAGCAAAAAGTATCAAAACAAGAACAAGTGGTAACGATGACGTTAGATCTATTTTGTCAATCCCAGAATCCCCGCGTTACCGTTACAGCACAACAAACTGTTCCTTTACAATGAAAATCGCTTACCATTGACAAATGAGCGGGGAGCCAAATGCTCCGGCAAAGCGGCGAAGGAACAAAGTCAAGCGACCCGTACGTAATCCTCTGGCTGACTTCCGGGGAGTTGGGCGAATCTCCTGACTGTTATAGGCACGTCTGACGCGGGGACACGGATGGCCACTCCCTTCCCCCCCGAAAACGCACCATCCGAACTCGTGAGACTCCAGCCCCCCCTCCCCGCAAGGGTATGAGATTCCCCCCCAGTTGAGGCTCACAGCGGTTAAAGTAGAATGTTTATTTAAGTTATCTCGTGAGATTCCCTCCTAACTATGGGACCCAAGGTGAAAAACAATAGAAGTTGTTACAATCTAGGTCACAGAAGCAATCATACATCACAAAGGCATAATTTGCTAATGTTAAGGCATTACATAATATTTCCCCCCATCATTCCGCCCTTTGACCCGAATTGAATTTATCATAAGGCATAATGCGGTAATGTTAAGGCATCACTTAATAGTTTCCCCCATCAGCAACCAACGTCACTGCACTGGTTAAGAAGGTGCAGCAAAGACTACCCTTCCTGAGAGTGCTCAGGAAGGAGCAACTCAACACCACCCAGCTGGGGACTTTCTACCGGTCAGCCATTGAGAGCCTGCTGACCTATCCTGTGTCAGTATGGCACTCAAACTGCATAGATGCAAACAGGAGAAGACTATATAGGGTGATCAAAACACAAAAGGTCATCGGCTGCCCCCTTCCTTGCTTGTCCACCATCTACAACTCTCGGCGCATAGGAAGGGCAAGGAGCATTATAAAAGAGTATACACAACCCAGCTTCCACGTCTTCAATCTCTTGCCTTCTGGCAGGTGCTAAAGGGACAAACCAGCTCATAAAAACAGACAGAGACAGTTTCTTTAAAACAGCTATCGCCATACTCAACTCAAGTTTGTATTGAAATGTCACTCTGATTGCACTGCTAATGCCACAACATTGTCACATGCATCTCACTATGAAATATGTTCTTAGAGATCTGTCTTAATATTGGTACTACATATCTGGGTACTGCATATGCAATATTTAAAGTTATAACATTTTTGCACTGTTACATCAATAAATCAAACTATCATTTGCTTTATCATATGAAGTCAGCCATCTTCCTTGTAGTCTAAGTACCTTACATTGCAATATACACACTGTTATATTCAGACAACATCACCACTTGCTGGTAGTCACTTTTTCACTTTATTCGCAATCTGTGTACACTTTGACATATATATATTTTTTTATCAGCCCTTATTGTACTATTGTTATATGTGGTACACATTATGGCGAAGGGATCCACGGTTAAAAAGACTTGCAGGCGTTTATAAGCCACAATTGTTCTCTTGTACTAAAATATGCTATTAAAAACATAAAATATTGCCATTGATTTATAAATCTATAATATTTAGTACTAGGGTTGTTCCGATCATGTTTTTTTGCTCCCGATCTGATCCCGGTCGTTTTATTTTTAATAATCTGCCGATCCCAAAATTTCCCGATCTGATTGGAATTGAATCGGGAGCAAAAAAAAGCAATCATTCCCGATAAATTTTCCCGAGCATATACATTTTGGCAATGCATTAAGAAAAAAAAAGAATAAAACTCGGACGAATATATACATTCAACATACAGTACATAAGTGCTGTATTTGTTTATTATGACAATAAATCCTCAAGATGGCATTTACATTATTATCATTCTTTCTGTGAGAGGGATCCACGGATAGAAAGACTTGTAATTCTTAAAGGACAAATGTGACTAAATATTGCCATCTAGTGTATTTGTTGAGCTTTCAGTAAATGATACTGTAGCCATGCCCAAATGCATGATGGGAAGTGGAACCATGACTGTGCGTAGTGCTACCAATTGATATATCTTCTCTGCGTTGGGAAATAACATAGGGTGTTAAGAAAAAGATCAATTACTACCTTGCTTCCACGCATTGCTTCCCACGATATTTCTAATTGTAGGGAGAGGGATTGTAAGGCTTTAGCCAATTAAAAAAAGGCTCCAAAGGCTTCCAAAATTCACTCTACTCATTTAACGCTGCCTTTTAGCTCTCTATATAGGTAAAACGGCGCCATTACAGATTAAGCGCGACAATGCGTGAGTGGGCAGTGCAGCGCATACATTAATTGTGTTAAATATGTTAATGTGATACATTTTTAAATAAAATTAATTACCGCCATTATTGGGATAAATTTGATAACACTACCTTAAGCCAAAACTAAAGACTCTGGATGAGTGTAACATATTATGTCTGTAACGTTAAATACAATTAGAAAACGATTTCATTAAAAAATATGTATATATATTAAAAAAAGGCATGTCCGATATTTTTTTGCTGATCCCGATACTTTAAAAATGACGTGATCGATCGGGACATCTCTATTTAGTACATATTTTAACCTACGGAGGACGCCATGTTTTACGCACGCAATGCACACTGGGTTTGATGAAGCAGAATGGAATTGAGAGAATAGCAGTACTCGATACTGGCAAACGATAAGCATGATTTTTTTTCACATTCTGGTGCTTGTTAGATTGTTTTGTTGCAGTATGGGATGTGTTCCTGACGTCGTGCCTATATCCAATTCCAACTCATCAGCAGTGTATTCAAACAAGGCGATCCTAGGCAGGTTGCCAAGATATTGACTTGCTGGTCGGCTTTTGACAATTTGTATTCTCAATCCCTTCGTTATTTGATGCATCCTTGCCTTCGTTTTTGGAATCCTCTACCTTGTGCATATCCTAATCATACGTAAAGTACGACAGCTCTGGATGCTAAAAATCTCCATAATTATATTGGAACAAAATTGTATCACACTACAGCTTTCCGTAAAGAACTGCAAACAAAAACTCAAGATCACACTGTCACACAAGCAAACACTGTCCCGCATCATTGTCATTGTGACGCACTTGCCAGATTTACACCCCAGTTTGGTCCTACTCTCGTCTCATCCAATCTTTCCTGTTCTTCATTTTGCTTTTGCTGCTGGTTTTGTGAAATATCGACAGTGCTGTCCTGCTTGCGTTCAAATTGTAAGGGGTGAACAGACGACATGTTTATGTCGCTAAACAGTCATACTCTGGAAGCCAGGCAGCAAAATCATTTTACGACACCAGCCAGCGTGAATTGCGACGTCAACAGCAATGGTGACCTACTGGTTAAAACTAATTTCACAATTTTTATAAAAACGAAAATATCAAGAGGGGTTTTATTAATTGCTCATTGTATTTGTGTTTGAAGTGTCCATGCGCCTGCTTGTCTGTCTGTCTCTTGAATGTAGTGACATACCTAATGTTGTGGCCAGAGATTTTATATTTGAACTGCTTGAAAATTGACAAAAATACCAGTATATGTCAAGTACTGTACAGAGTTAAGTGCACAGTGAAGACTTTCAAAATTCTTTTCAGGAGATTTATTATAGGTGTAGAGGTGCCCAGGGTGGTGAGTCGGTACTGTCCATCCGTTTAAAGAACAATCCTACGTTCAAATGTGTGAACACATTTTTCCTTCAGCAGCGCTGCTCTTCCAGCTAGTTCACCCCACTTTGTCATTTATTCACAGTAGCTAGACACAAGGAGTCAAAAGTGAACTGTGTCTGTCACCTCACTGCTCTCAACACGCAGAGGGACTTCAAGGTCGTTGCAGATTACAGAGCTGCTCGACCTCTCAGAGAAAATGACAGCGGACATTAAAAAACTGGGGATGGGGAATGTCTTCAATTTTTTGCTGAGTGTCAGAAAGCTGAGCGGTATATTAAAATGTCGACTTTGTGTGTGTCTCGCTCCACTGTAAGTCAAGGATATCTCTGCAGCCACCGCATTTATGATCATTTCTGTCCAAATGGAATGAGTCAGTCCATAAAGGTTGCCAAACTGTGGCACATCGCATTTCGAGCAGATAGTTTGACCAGTGACTTGAACATTATAAGATCAAATATTACTTTATATGTTTGTTGAAAACAGACCCTTGGACCTCAAGGCAACATGCCACTCTTCAAGCAGGTTAGGGTATAACTAACCCTATCTGGTGTGTCTGGTTACAAACGACAGCTTAAAGTGCCAGTGACACGATTAAAAAATCTTAAATAGCATTATTATGTGAAGTAAATTCATATTTTAAGACGATTCAATTATATACAACAATTTGGTAATGACGATAAATGAGTCTTTTAATCTGCCGTTTAGCCCCGCCTGTCATTATAGCGCTTTAGCACCTCCATCTGGGTCATGACGTCGGCAGAGTGACGATTTCTGGTGATTTAGAATCGAGCCCAATGGGGAAGATCCAGAATGAGGAAAATACGACAAAGAGCAGGAAAAATGTCATCATTGTAGTATTTATCCCTCCAATATTTTTACAGGATATTCTTTTTACCTATTTTCCCCCAATTGCTAAATAAATTGTATGCTCATGACAAATAACATTCTTGTGCTAAATGAAATATGAAATATTAAAATTGCGTTTATTCAGTACGACAGGGCTAAATTACTGCATAATGGTAAAAACTGCCGAAATCTCCAGAACGCTATTTTATGCCACCGGAGTTAGTCCGGCTTTTCTCATTTCCCTGCCCTGGCTTCGGTGGTGGAGGAAAGAGTGTAACCAAAACAGGAGGCGTGACAGCTACGCGAAATGCTAACCCGAACCGAGCGGCTTTTCCAAGCCTTTTCTCGCCTTTTGAATACGAAAAATCACAAAAACCTACCCCAACTCATGTCGCACACGGTGGTAGGGTTGATTGGCTTCACCGATCGGTTTCAGTCCGTCGTTCTGGGCCGCAGAGGGGAATGAACGCCGAAAATGGCGCATTCTCGGTGGGCAAACCGGCTGACGTCGGAGCGCACAGCTGCCCGAGCCCAAGCCGAGTATACCGCTCTCTAGACGGGCACAAGAAGAGGGCCGAGGGGGGTTGAAGTCTCGACACAATCGAGAACCCGAGACGAGAGTGGGGGCGGGCTTTCCGGGCCCAAGCTGAGGATAGTGCTCTATAGGCGGGCACGCTTTTATCGGTCAGCCGACTGGCCATCTTGGTGGACAGGGAGCATTGTCACCCACAAAATGCAAGCCACTTCGGTATTAAAATGTTTGCCATGATCCCAGTATTTGACATAACATAAAACACGTAGCTTACTCAGTCATCCGCCCAATGGTCTCCTGATTGTCGGACTTGTTTTGCCCATTCTTCACTGTGAACAGGATCTTTTGTAAATCCAAAAAGCCTCACAACACTCTCCCTGGTGTAGCAACAAAAGCCTGCAGCGCATTGAGCTGGCATGACGCAAAAAATAAACATATTATCCGCAAAATCAGCTGAATCCGCAGTCCTTCTTCATACGATAGTAATGGCTGTTTTGTGAACATGATTAGTCCGCTGACGTCAAATTCGCCTTCGTCTCATTTTCATGGCACGGGATTCAAATTAAAAAAATATATACATATATCGATCGCTTCCACACAAAACTAATAAGTCCATTTCATTCAGGAGCAAAATATAAGTATTAAAGATGTCCAGATCGATCGGATCGGGTCCGATCACGTCATTTTCAAAGTATCGAAATCGGCAAAAAAATATCGGAATGCCTTTTTTAAATATATTTTAATTGAATCGTTTTCTAATTGTATTTAACGTTACAGACAAAATGTCTTACACTCATCCAGAGTCTTTAGTTTTGGCTTAAAGTAGGGCTATCAAATTTAACGCGTTAACGGTAGTAATTAATTTTTTAAACATTAATCACATTAAAATATTTAACGCAATTATCGCATGCGCTGCACGACCCACTCACGCATTGTCGCGTTAAATCTATGATGGTGCCATTTTATCTATATATAGAGGTAAAATGCAGCGTAAATTAGTAGAGTGAATTTTGGCAGTCATTGAAGCCTTTTTTTAATTGGCTAAAGCCTTAAAATCCCTCTCTCAACAATTAGATATATCGTGAGAAGCAATGTGGGGAAGATAGGTAGTGGTTGATCTTTTTCTTAACACCCTATGTTATTTCCCAACGCAGAGAAGATATATCAATTGGTGCCACTACGCACAGTCATGGTTGCATTTCCCATCATGCATTTGGGCAGAACAGTTAAATGGCTACAGTATCATTTACTGAAAGCTCAACAAATACACTAAATGGCAATATTTAGTCACAATATACAAAGTCACATTTATCCTTTAAGAATTACAAGTCTTTCTATCCGTGGATCCCTCTCACAGGAAGAATGTTAATAATGTAAATGTCATCTTGAGGATTTATTGTCATAATAAACAAATAAAGTACTTATGTACTGTATGTTGAATGTACATATTCGTCCGAGTTTTATTCATTTTTTTCTTAATGCATTGCCAAAATGTATATGATCGTGAAAAATTATCGGGAATGATTGGAATTGAATCGGGAGCAAAAAAAAAAAGCAATCGGATCGGTAAATATCGGGATCGGCAGATACTCAAACTAAAACGATCGGGATCGGATCGGGAGCAAAAAAACATGATCGGAACAACCCTAATAAGCATACTTACTTTTTTGTGTCACAGGCACTTTAAACCAAATGTAGTATATGTGTATCGAATATTTAATGTCAAACCAGTAGACTACCATTGACAGCGACAGAAATGAAGTGCAGAAACGGCATTGGTGAACATCTACCGCAGACACACCATCAAATGTTACCAATTACAGATTCCTCCCGCATGTTGTCTACATTTTCAGTTCGATTTTCATTTTTATCTTTGTCTACATCTGTAATGGCTAAACGGTTGAGCTCATCGCGAGACATAGCCACTACAGCTGGCGGCACCATCTAAGGCACTACCTAGAACACATTGCGACCCATGCAACTATGGCAACTTACGTCGAAATAAAGTTATAGAAGTAAAAGTGTGTGTGTATGTTGTATATATGATGGTAGGTAGTCATGGAAATTTATGGAAATGACCAATTCACTTCATGCTTTCCATTTGGCAAAGCACCCAGCACCTGCGGCTACGGCACTTGTGTTTTTTACGGAGCATGCACCCTCATTCTCTCCAGTGAAATACATTCTGTAATGTTTGTTTTTGTTGGCCCTTGTGTAGTCAATAAGAGAGTGGAAAACAATTCATTCTGCCTTCAGGGATACATAGGCTTTTTTTCTTCTTCTGCTTCTTCAACTTTGAATCCATAATATCCACCCATGCGGGCTTTTTAAAGCCCTCCAGAAATAAAGTGAGGGCTGTTAGCTGTAGCTTAAGGCTTCATGGGTGGAATAAAACATTGATGTGGGTGCAATGTTCCACATACATCCTTTGTAGAAGACACCAGTGAGTCACGACCTCGAGGAGACCTCACACAATGTCCCCCGTACAGATATTAGTACCTGTCAAGTAGTAAGGTAGTGTTTTATATGCAAAACCCACTAGTCCTCATCACATGGTTGGTGACTAGCCTGAATGGCACACATTTTACTCAGCAGCGCATTACTTAACCTTCAAAGCAAGGGAAAGCTGGACCCTGAAACCCAGTGAATGCCGGGTTACAGTTCTTTTTTTTCCCCACAATATCTGATTGCAACAGTGAACTCTAATTCACTGCCAGGGAAATGATCCAGACACACCTGCTATAAGCAAATTCTTCAATATATTTGAGGCGATATACAGTGGGGCAAATAAGTATTTAGTCAACCACTAATTGTGCAAGTTCTCCCACTTGAAAATATTAGAGAGGCCTCTAATCTTCAACATCAACCATGAGACACAGAATGTGAAAAAAAAAAAACTCCCAGAAAATCACATTGTTTGATTTTTAAAGAATTTATTTGCAAATCATGGTGGAAAATAAGTATTTGGTCAATACCAAAAGTTCATCTCAATACTTTGTTATGTACCCTTTGTTGGCAATAACGGAGGCCAAACGTTTTCTGTAACTCTTCACAAGCTTTTCACACACTGTTGCTGGTATTTTGGCCCATTCCTCCATGCAGATCTCCTCTAGAGCAGTGATGTTTTGGGGCTGTCGTTGGGCAACACGGACTTTCAACTCCCTCCACAGATTTTCTATGAGGTTGAGATCTGGAGACTGGCTAGGCCACTCCAGGACCTTGAATGCTTCTTACAAAGCCACTCCTTTGTTGCCCTGGCTGTGTGTTTGGGATCATTGTCATGCTTAAAGACCCAGCCACATCTCATCTTCAATGCCCTTGCTGATGGAAGGACATTTTTACTCAAAATCTCTCAATACATGGCCCCATTTATTCCTTCCTTTACACAGATCATTCGTCCTGATCCCTTTGCAGAAAAACAGCCCCAAAGCATGATGTTTCCAACCCCATGGTTTAGAGTGGGTATGGTGTTCTTCAGATGCAATTCAGTATTCTTTCTCCTCCAAACACGAGAACCTGTGTTTCTACGTACGGGCCTGGACGTGCACTTTCTTCAGCAGGGGGACACGTCTGGCAGTGCAGGATTTGAGTCCCTGGCGGCGCATTGTGTTACTGATAGTAGCCTTTTTTACTGTGGTCCCAGCTCTCTGTATGTAGGTCATTCACTAGGTCCTCCGTGTGGTTTTGGGATTTTTGCTCACCGTTCTTGTTATCATTTTGATGCCACGGGGTGAGATCTTGCATGGAGCCCCAGATCAAGGGAGATTATTAGTGGTCTTGTATGTCTTCCATTATCTAATAATTGCTCCCACGGTTGATTTCTTTACACCAAGCATTTTACCTATTGCAGATTCAGTCTTCCCAGCCTGGTGCAGGTCTGTTGTCTCTGGTGTCCTTCAACAGCTCTTTGGTCTTGGCCATAGTGGAGTTTCAAGTGTGACTGACTGAAGTTGTGGAGAGGTGTCTGTTATACCGATAATGAGTTAAAACAAGTGCCATTAATACAGGTAACGAGTGGAGCCTCGTTAGACCTCGTTAGAAGAAGTTCGACCTCTTTGACAGCCAGAAATCTTGCTTGTTTGTAGGTGACCAAATACTTATTTTCCACTCTAATTTAGAAATAAATTCTTTAAAAATCAAACAATGTGATTTTCTGGTATTTATCCACATGCTGTCTCTCGTGGTTGAGTTTTACCCATGTTGACAAATACAGGCCTCTCTAATCTTTTCAAGTAGGAGAACTTGCACAATTGGTGGTTGACAAATACTTATTTGCCCTTCTGTACCTGTACATAAAAAAAGTTTTACCCCTCCCACAGGCTTGAAATATTACAAACGTATTAAAACAGCCTATTTATACAAATTGTAAGCAGATGTGGGGTGGGGGGTGTCACACATGGACACAAGTAGTCTCTAAGTGTCCATCTTATGGTGCAGATCTCACTTCAAATTCATGAGACATGCACAGTACGGGGCGAAAATGCGAAAGTCACCGCCTTTAAGCTGGAAGCCAAAGCACGGGGCGCGATGCGACTGCAGTGGCAAGCGACGACGACTAGGATCGCCCTCTACCTGTGCGTCATCGCTCGTTTCTGATTGGCTATGAATTTGGAGGGCATTTAAAAATTTCCGTTCTTTTCTGAGCACCGACAACTTCCCATACAGCTGTTTTTTTTTTTTTTTTTTTTTTTTTTAATTTATGTCATGGAAATCATGCCGAGAGGTACTATAAAGTATGTGCTGCTCCCACGTACATTGCTAAAATGACACGCTCCTCTATGTTGACTTGTAAAGAACAGCAAACGTACAAGAGATACGAGAGAAAAATTAAATATCCATATTGACAGTCCCCCCCTCCCATGTTGAGTCGGCAGTGTTCACGCCCATATCTAGCGAATCCTGTTTCCCTGGACGTTAGCTGTGGGCAACGGGACCTGCAGTGTGAATTTAATCATTGATTTTATTGTTTTCCCAGCATTCAGTATATGGTTGAAAAAAGCACTGACAACTGCGGCTGTCCTTTTCAACAACAAGGGCATTATCGTCGGCACTGTACAACCTGTAATGTAAAAGCTAATAAAAAGGGATTTATGGGAAATTATCCATCTAGTGGGGTGCACTGTTGTCATCTCAGACCAGGCATTTCTTATTTTTCAAAGTATAAAGTGATATATTGCAGCCAGTCTGAACCCCATTCTGTTCTTAAAGGGACCCATGGATAAAAAGACATGTAGTTCTTGTAAAACAAATGTTAGTACGAGTAATAATAACTTGATATTAAAACCCCTCTTAATGTTTTCGTTTGAATAAATTTTGTAAAATTTTAAATCAAAAAATAAACCAGTAGCCAGCCATTCTTGTTGACATTGCAGGGCGGTGACGTCACAGGGCCACGCTGCCGTATTTCACTGTCACTCTAACTATGTAAGGTAGTGATTTAAATACACCACAAGGTGTGAATGGCAAGTTTTACATTAAATAAACATCAAGCCAGTGAGTGCGTTTTGTCCCTCGACTGACAACGTAGCTCCCTGTTTTTTTTTTTTTTTGTGACTGGGTCTATTGTGAGTCACGTTCATTTGAGTGTTGTCTTCACAAGACTCCTGAAAATGGCTCCCAGCATCATAGTTTGTGTATTGTGACTAAATACTGCCATCCGGTGTATTTGTTTAGCTAAAGCAGTTGCTAAAATGTTTAAATATAGTTTGACCAAAGTCTGAGTACGTTTTATGTGTATTTTGCGCATCTATTTTGATTGTGTATGAAAGTTCTCTTTGCATTGTTGTAACTGTGTGAGAATAGGGCCTCAGTAATACAGGTTGAATAACTTTTCTTCTTGGTGACATTTTTTGAGAGATATGAGTATTAGTTTTGTGGTATTTTCACTATATGATACTTATGTGTGTTGTGAAAGAGTTGCCGAAGCTTATGCCAATAAACGGTGCGGTCCGAACTACGAATCTGAATGCTTGTGTGCACTCTCCTTTGTCTCTCCCACTGTGGAATAAAGAAACTACAGCGTCAGTCAAGGGAAAAAACGCACTCATTAGCTTGATCCCTAATTAATGTAAAACTCGCCATTGACACATTGGTGCATATTTAAATCACTACCTTACATAATTAAAGTGAAATGTTTATTTTCTTTTATTTTTCTTGTTGTAACAGTGACAGGTGGAATTCTAGCAGCGTGGCCCTGTGATGTCACCGCCCTGCGACGTCAACAACAATGGCCTTTAAAGGGATCCACGGATAGAAAGACATGCAGTTCTTAAAAGATAAATGTTAGTACAAGTTATTATAATTAGATATTGAAACCCCTCTTGATGTTTTGTTTTTATACAATTTGTAAAATTAGTTTAATTGTAGGTTGCCATTGTTGTTGACGTCGCAGGGCGGCGACGTCACATGGTTACGCTGCCGGGCTTCCAGAGTATGACTCTAGCGACATAAACATGTCATCTGTTCAAACCTTTTAATTTGAACCCGAGAGGAACAATAATGTGCATGACAGCAGTGTCGGTATTTCACAAAAACGAGCAGCAAAAGTAAAATGAACAGGAAAGATGGGATGAGACATGACAAGGAGAAAAAAATTGATGTTCTGTCAAAATGTGCTGCACTGGTGAAATGTCCTACATGAGGAGAATTTGACACCCAAAGTACTACTGTGTGCTTTCAGCTTGTTTTGTTTAGATGCATACAGACAGAAACATACTAAAGATGCCTTAAGAGAATACTTAAACGTAGTAATATCAAATAAGTGTGGTTTAAATATGCTACGTGACTAATGCGGTCAATAGATCAACAATCTGCTTTAAAGCTACCACAAGAAAACACTATGCTAAGTATGAGAGGGAAACACATGCAAAAAGTATTTTGAAGCAATGAAAAGGTAATAAAAGGTAATAAAATACTCAATAAAAACACAAATAGTAAGTAATCGCCGCTTTCAACCGCATGTGCTGGAGATCTCGCCGCGTAGAAGGAATTGCAGTAACCCGGTCGTATTCGTCAGGTGACAGTGACAATCTATGTCATCACCCCGAGCGTCCATAAAACATTGCGCCCTCCTTTGGTCAAAATATGTACTAAATATTATAGATTTTTAAATAAATTCAATATTTTGTGTTTCTAATAACATACGATTAGGGCCTACAAATCTTTATAATCGTGTATCCCTTTGCCATTATGTGCAATAGTACAACATATTTTAGTAAAAGAGAACAGTTGTGGCTCATTAGAGCCTACATGTCTTCAAGTCCGAGGTTACCATTAAACATATCTTGAGTCTTTTTATCAGCATATAAATAGCCACTTTGACTAACAACACATATGTGTTTTCCTGTAATATAATTGCTTACAGTTCTCTTAGTTTGAGATTTGAAGGTGTTTCTTTGATGGATTGCTCTTGTGTTGCCGGTGACAGCATTAGTCCTTTACAGCAGGAAGCTAAAAATCACAATTTATAGAAAAGCCCCAATCACCATACTGAAGTGCATTTAAGAGCTGTAGATGATTTTTTCCCCCTCTATATGCACCTCAATTTCTCTGTCATACTCTTATTAAGGGTTGTCAGTAAAACGACAGCGGTGGATCATGCACGGTTTTGGCTGGACAGTGATGATGGCATGCCTCGATGTGTAGAAGGGTAATGAAAATGCAAATCATCTTGGATTGCATTGACTAGTTGTAGCCAAATGGGCCAATAAGAAGCTCGGTGAAGTGATTTGGAAGCACTTTGATGGTGTTTGCAATCCAGCTGGGATATGTGCCTGTGAATAAAAGGTCACGACTCCTTTCTGTGAAATGTGTCTTCCAATTTAGAAATGAACTTTAAGGATTCATTTTTCTCAAGGGGAAGCTGGAATGGCACTCAGCAGAGTACGGACCTATGCCAAACAATAATTTAAAAATATTTCATTGAACACACACACACACTAAGAGCCATCCCCTATATAGGACCCTTTTGTCATCGAGATTCTTACTGTGTAGAGTGGTACACAAATGGGTGTTTAAATTGGTTAATTTAAATGGGCATGGAAAAGTGATCAACGAATACATTTTTTATGAAAATCATAACAAAATGAAAATCATTTCATATATGAAGCACACCAAAGGAATAGCCAAAAGCAACACGATAGAAGTCACCGCTACAGAAGCCATGCACCCGAGAGGTAGACATCATTGCGGGACAACTTGTAGTTGCTAAGGAGGATGCAGAGCTACTGGACAAAACTGGTATCTATGTTGTTAGGGAGCTAGATAGCCAGCTAACGAGCACCAAATTAAAATGCAAATCAGTTCCTCAAAACAACTTCTGTTATTACTTTGCTGTTTGTGCTGGACTTTGTTACAGCTACAAACGGAGCCTAGAACACGGGTGTCCACGGTATTTTTTGCCTCGCGAGTGGTAGTGGACAAACAGCAGAAAAGAATGATGGTGATAGCTGTAGCTAGAGCTGAAACGAATACTCGAGCATATAGAGTACCTCGAGTTTGAAAACTGATCCTAGTAATTTTATTCACCTCGAGGAATCGTTTAATTTTGCCAGCTCTAAGCATCATGTTTTGCCCGGACTATTTTTAATGCGGGAGAACCGGTTGTAGTCACATGCGTAGAGGAAGAAGCGATTAAAAAAAAAAACAAACTTACTGCAGCCGACGTTGCTAAAAACTAGCCCGCACGATGCTACGGTGGTAGCAGGTAGGGTCCGTCAGATGCGTCTCATAGATATCACATGTATATTGAACTAGATGCGAAATGACAGTCAGCGGCGTTAGTAAACAGCCGCTATCTTAAAGCAGTAGACTTCTCAACGCTAATAAATAAGATTAACGTTACTGTCACCCGCTCATGTAACGTTAGCCCAGCGGAGGGCTAGGTTTCTATTGATTATGACCACTGTCGATGCGTGGCTAATATGTCTTAAAGGCTTTATTTAATCTGTGAAAACATGGCGCTGTAGAGTGATGAGGGTGTAAAATGTAAACTTAATAATGCTAATTGTCAATTTTAGCTCAGTAGTCATTGCTGGATAAAACACCAACTAGCACTGGTCCCTAATGTGCTTCAATACAGCAGGTTGCAATTATTTATTTTTTGGGAACTGGTGGAACAACCAACACACGACTGCTGTCTGCTGAAGCCGACGCACACGCGCCTGCCAGAACAACAACAACAGGAAGGCACGTCTCTCGCTCTCCCGCACCTCCCTCACTCCCGCACGTCATGCGGTGCATTCAGGAACTCATGCAAATATCCCCGCTATATTATAACCTGATATGTTACAATACATTTATTTTGAACGCTGCAAAAACTCAAAATCCTATCAGAACTTACAATTAAGACTAACTTAAAACTTAACTAGAACTTAAAAATAGCTCGACACAAATGGAAATTCAATTGAAACACGTGGAAAAAAACACCTAACTTTTAAGGGATGTGTGTTAACAAGTGTACTGGCATTTTTAGGTAAGAAATCTATCTAAAAGTTTTTTGAGTGAAAGCAGTGAATTAGTCTTTATTTTATTTTATTTTAGTCACATCTGAGATGCAATTGTTGGCTGTTTTCAACAATGTACATAGAAAATAAAGACATTGATCGACTGAAAATGGTTCAATATTAGATCAAATGTCTTGTTTTCTCATCTATATTTATAATTGCTCTTTACCTAAAAAAAAAGTTTTATCTGATTACTCGATTAATCGATAGAATTTTCAGTCGATTGCTCGATTACTAAAATATTCGATAGCTGCAGCCCTAGATGTAGCAATACCACCTGTTTACAAACATTAGCATACTTGTTATTGATATTTAACAGTGGGTAATTTAAGTACAGAATGTTAGTATGATAAACAATTCATCCACATTTTGAGTTCTTCGTGGTTTTGCTCTGATTGCAATGTTTTTTCTTTTTCTAATAAAGACAATAAATCCAATGGTTGTCTTAGCTCGGCTCCAACTTAACTCATCATTTGAACTAGCTGAGTTATGAACGTCATCTGCCATTTTATTTTGCCTCACAGCCTCACAGCCTTCTCTTTCATATCAAGGCTAGCAGTCCGTAAGTTACCACCACCACAATTGGGTGTGGGTATAATTGCTGTCACATTTATGCTAAAGCCCGGTCATTTACCGAAAATTTACCATTACCGAAATGGTTCACAATGACCAAAGTAATTTTGACCATGTCGGTAAATTTGGTATTTTAATGAAACGAAAAAATTAAGTCTTTTCAGCCCGGTTTGACTATGTGTTGTTCGGCTATGCTCATTCCCTTTTAAGTACAGCCAGAGTCCTTATGTGTGACGTCACGTGACTATCAGGAAATTAAAAAAAACAAGCTCGTTGCTATCAACCGGTACGCTAACGCTATAAGTGAACGTGACTGAGTCGGATAATAGTGAAACGGCTACCGGTAGCCAGGCCACAGGCATATCGAGTATAGCATTAATCGACGCTCATAGTGTGGTGTTGGTGCCAAGAAAGAACTTTATGTCGGTTGTATTTTGGATTCGAGAAGGACGACGAACCATGGAGCCCTATATGAGTTTGACAGTCCATTTCATGGACAAATGGAAGCTGTTAACCCCAGCCTATTTATCGGACGACCACAGGGGTAAAATGACTGCTCAGGATCTGAAACAAATGCTCTGGGACATGAAGTCGTCACCACCGACAGTGGCGCTAACCTTGTCAAAGGGGCTGAACTTTAACTTAATGAGTGGATTGGGCACGAACTGCATCTAGCAATCAATATGTCGCGTTATTTTGGTATTTCTGTTCAGCATAAAGTATAATCCAACAGTGTAGCCTATAATATGACCGTTTAATGGCCACAGCTATTTTTGTGTATGTGTTTGTTTTATTCTGTGTCATTACTGCCATCATACAATTGAAATGTTTCATTGGCATTACAGCAGCATAGTAGGTGCGTGCGTGTATTTCAGTAAATGCTCATGGCAAAAAAAAAAAAAAAATGAAACCTTGAAGTAAACACTTGTGTTGAGTAATCACGTTACAACTTATTGTTTACAAGATATTTTTAGATACTTAATGCTTACACTGCATGAACAATTGTTAAATATGTTAAATTTAAAGCTGGTAAATAAATCCATGAGAGACGGTTCATTTGTATTTCATGCATTGATTCAGATTCTCAAAATTATAACAATCTGCTTGGGCAAGTTTATCATCATTTATCGTTATTGAGGTAAATACGCTCAATTTACCTTGATAAGCACTTAAGACAATATTGCCCCGCCCTAATTTATCCCTAAATGGCAGTGCCTATGAGCTGTGTCATTTTCTACGTTTAAACAATATTTTTGTTATCATAGTTTAATAAAAACAAATGCTATTTGCATATTTAGATTGTTTGAGCAATTATTTTTCACATGAAGGTAATACATTCTAACCTTATCTTTCCCCTTAAGTTTTGGAAAGCGATTTGTTTGGTACCACTGAACCTGTTGTGAATAGTCTACACCAGGGGTCCCCAAACTTTTTCCTGTGAGGGCCACATAACCCTTCTCTTCTCTGATGAGGGGCCGGGGTCAGTTTGTAACAGAAAAAGTGTGACGATTGCAGGAGTGCCTAAATGTAAAAATGTATTGTTTTTCAGAAAGCCACAATCAAATAACCCTTTCTGGATTCTTCACGGAACCAAAGTAAATAAAATAAAAATGATATAATATAATATAGTATAATATAATATAATATAATTAGGGCTGTCAAACGAATAAAATTTTTAAGCGAGTTAATCACAGCTTAAAAATTAATCGTAATTAAACGCAATTCAAACATCTCTAAAATATGCCTTATTTTTCTGTAAATTATTGTTGGAATGGAAAGATAAGACACAAGACGGATATATACATTCAACATACTGTACATAAGTACTGTATTTGTTTATTATAACAATAAATCAACAAGATGGCATTAACATTAATATTCTGTCAAAGCAATCCCTGGATAGAAAGACTTGTAGTTCTTAAAAGATAGATTTTAGTACAAATTATAGAAATTTTATGTTAAAACCCCTCTTAATGTTTTCGTTTTAATAAAATTGGTAAAATTTTCAATCAAAAAAATTAACTAGTAGCTCACCATTGTTGATGTCAAGAATTACACAATGCTCATGGTGCATAAAATCAGTCGCACCCAAGCGCCAGCAGAGGGAGACAAATAACACAAGTAACAAGTGGACATGACACTGCTGTCATTTTAATCTGTTTGAGCGGGGCATATGCGTTAATTGCGTCAAATATTAATGAAAAAAATTAATTACCGCCCGTTAACGCGATAACTTTGACAGCCCTTAATATAATATAATATAATATAATATAATATAATATAATATAATATAATATAATATAATATAATATAATATAATATAATATAATATAATCAGGGGTGCACATAATTTTTTTGCCCAGGTTCTCAGAGGAGGACCTGGAGATGTGACTTGGTCCTCATTGAGCTTGAGAGCCGACCCACCTGATGCGATAAATTTATGACAGGCTTTACTTAGAGCCAATTAACTTTGATTAATTATATTAACAGTTAATGCTTGATTAACATCAACTGGCACAACAAAATTGCCAATACTTTGAAGTGAAATGTAAAGAAATAAACATAAAAGCACCAATTCAAAATAAAGGGCATTATGCGGCTCCCACATTAACTCCAAGCCTTTTTAAAAGTGGGATGTCCTCCTCATAAGACCTCATTGAACGTGCATGTTTAGCTTTGTAAAATGCGAGCAAAAACACGTTTGTCAGTGCATGTCGCTGTTCATTACCTTTATTCCGCCCTATTCCGCCACATGTCCATAGGGCGAGTGGGGTCCTGTTTGACATTGATAGTTTGCTTAATTGCCACATGCTCTCTGTTTTTTTCGTGCTTTTCAAAGTTTGGATGGCTGAAATTCTTTGACCCTACATAAAATGCGTTGCTCTAATCGGCGACATTGGGATTCTCACGGCACATTTTGTACCGCATTTCCGTGCGAGCATCATTCGCTTCTAGCCATGGTACCTCCTGTAGCCACTTTTCAGCAAAAGTCCTTTTTTTTCGGTAGCTCCGGTGACGTCTCTGTCGTCTGTCTGTCTTTTGACGGGGGTGGGGGAACACGGAAGTAATTACTCAGTGTGGCCTGCCTCATCGACATTTTGAGAAGTTATTTTCTCGTGTCCGCCGCAAATAGAGTGGTCGGCCATCGGTACGCAAAAGCGTATGGAAGCCGTTGAGGGCCAGCGCATTTGTCTCCGTCCAGTACGCATGTGCGGACCACTTATGTGCACCCCTGAATATAATATAATATAATATAATATAATATCATGTAATATAATATAATATAATAATACTGTATTAATTAAATAGATAATAACCAAATAACCATTGCTCAGTTCTTCACAGAAAAAAGCCAGGACATAAATAACTCTATTGAAAAAAAAAAAAAAAAAAAAAAAAAAATTTTTTTTTTTTTGCAATTTTTTTTTTTTTTTTTGTTCAGGGGGCCGGACCAAATGTGGCCCGCGGGCCGTAGTTTGGGGACCCCTGGTCTACACTTAAAAAAAAAGAAACGTATACCTCATACGCTTAAGGATCAAACATGATAAGACCTATGAGATTCTTGCCTGATACTTTCCAGACAGACCATTCTAGTGTGAATAGAGTCACATTATTGATTACCTCTAGAACTAGAACTTTTCCTTGTATGTCTTTGTCAAACTTTTTTTGTGGCTGACTACACATTCCCTTTGCCCTGACTCACAGACACCCTCCGTTCGGTGTGATGTATGGCGATACGAGTTTTTTTTTTCCCTCTCCAAAATGTCCATTAGTAGCTGGCACCGGGCCGTTACCTTCTCCACGGACACAGATAAAGACGCCTGCCGTGTTTGCCCTGTGAGCCACGAGGAAATGAGTGGACGGAGAGCGAGTGGCAAAGGGAAAGATGGATGCACTGTAGAAACACCTTGACCGTGGCTCTGAGCCCAGGAGTGAGAGAAGAGAGGAGTGGTAAATGGGAAGATGATGAAAAAAGAGGGACGGCAGTACAAAAAATGAGAGAGGGCTCTGAGAAAGTGAAGACAAATGAGGGCACAAGACAGACTTTGTGTAGGATATTGTCCCAGTAGAAATCCCCTTCTCCATTCATCTTTTTCATACTTTTTATCTCGGGAATTAAGATAGCTATCTAATGCTTCACTTTTGGTCAGGCTAGCGGATTTCTTATCTTACAGTCGAGGCCGTCGGGTCTCAAATTAATCTTGTTGTCTAACATTGTCAATGTGGCTCATTGTCTAGTTCCCAGAACTAATTGCATTGCTTCGTTCCACCTCTTTCCCGCAAGACAAACCAAGTGTGTAATCTTCCATGCTTTGCCAAACAGAGGGAAATCAAATGATTCATAATAACTCATTTCACATGTTCGTAACTGATAGCTGTCATAGAAAAAAAATAATTATGCCAAAGAAACCAATTACCCCCCCTCACTTCTAAAAGTTCTGTTATGAGCACAAAGATGTGGTTATGTTCGAAGCCCATGTGTTAGGAGAGTAAAATAATAATATATAGACTTCACTATTAGTTTACAAGACAGCTCCTACAAACATTGCACCACGGCTTCCAGTAGGGGGCCTGGCAAGGCAGAGCATGGTGAGGGCTTTCACTGCGATGAACTCAAACACACGCTGCGTTGTAACGCCGGATTTAGGTGGAAACAGGACGAAAGTTTTAGTGCCTACAACAGAGGTCTCAAACCGGTCCTCAAAGGGCCGCAGTGGGTACTGGATTTCATTCCAACCAAACGAGAACAATCCCTTTTCACCAATCTGGTGTCTAACAAGTGTAATCAGTTAATTGCAGTCAGGTGCTGCTTACTTTAGCAGAAACCTCATTGGTTGAACTGTCTGTTTTGGATCTGTTGGAACAAAGACCAGGACCCACTGCGGCCCTTTGTGGAATCGGTTTGAGACCGCTGGCCTACAAGCAGGCAGGAGTGTCTCAAGAGTATTTTGATCGAGGATTCAAGGTAAGGTAATTATTATATAAAATACCACCACCATGTATGCATTTTGAAACGTAAAAAATAAATGGAAAAAAGTAGCTTAACTTTAGCTTGAAATAGTTATGTAAAATAAATAACTTCCCAATTTTTTTTGCTTTTAGCCAAGAATCTAGACTGTTTTACGTTAATATCTACAGAAATTCTGAGATTTATTTAGGAATTTTCAACTTAAAACGCTCTAATTTCTGTGATGGCCGCCATGTTGGATTTTGTATCCATACACAATAGCGTAACTTTACATTCAAATAATTTTCATGTGGGGTTATAGCATGTCACATTGGGAATCAGAGCTAACCTAAGGCTCTTTATATACTGCGTAATGTCTCTGAACTTGACACCTCCCATCCTCCAAAAATTAAAATATCAAATTTTTCACCAGGCTTGATGTGTGTGTACAGTTTCTTGAGTTTTCAATTATGTTTAGGCCCTCAAACACGTGATTGTTTGAGGAAAAAAATATTTTTACAATTACAATAGGGACCTCGCAGTAGTCGCTGCTCGGGCCCTAATTAATTTCATGATAGTAAAGTAATTTTCAGCAACATGGTGTTCATAACTTCAAACCATGTACAGTATGTCAAAAGACTACAAGAATGAAGACAGTAGAAATGAAACAAACAAAAATTGGAATGATGAAATCATAATTCATTTGTTCATTCGGCTTCTGTACCGCTTATCCAGAGACTTTACGATCAGTTGACGGGACACAGGGCTCGGGGTCGATCCGTCGGGGGCCTATTTTAAAAAACTTAAAATTTTCAAAACCAAAGCGGCTCGCGACCTAAAACCAAAATAGGCACCTCCCTTAGGCATAGATGAGTCTCCATAAGCAGCAACATCAAAAAATTCCAAGTTGTGCCCGTATAATATCCAGATTATTTTTTTATACAAGTATAACAAAACTTAAAATGGCTTTAAAATTCTCAAATTTTACGCTAGATGCACAAAAATCACCAAATGCAGAGATAATCGCCTATAATTTCAGGATCAATAGCAATTTTAACTTTTCAAGTTTTCAACAGCTAATAAATCACTCAATTTTCACATCAGAAACTTAATACTTGAGGAAAGTATGCATAATCATCTTAATTTTACTCAACAAAAATAAAATTTAGCATGCTTCGATATACAATCACAACTTAGAGTATTTAGGTTGAATTCCGATGTTACTATTGCCTCAGCATAGAGGCACGTCTTGCTGGCTTTCTGGCCCTCATCGTTTTTAGATAGAAATGTTACATAAAATAAAAGACGTTAAAGGTGATTATTTTTTTGTATGGAATCAGAAATGTCTAAATTACTACTTTCTTGCGAAAAACAGTGCAGTTAGCCAAAAATTACCCGATCATTTGAATGTACGCAAAACTACTGTTTATGGATACAACATGGCGGCCATCACAAAACAAAGAGCTTTTTACCGTTGAAAATTCAGGTAAATAAATGCGTACATCCCACAATTTCTACAGATATGAACAAAGAACAGTATAGATTCTTGGTTAAAAGCAAAAAAACGGGCAGTTATCATTCATTTTACATTAATATTTCAAGCTTAAATTACGCTAATTTTTTTTAGATGAATTTCATTTTTTTCACAATGTTTCAAAGTGCATGCATCAGCGAAAAATATATTACCTTGAATCCTCGACCAAATCACTCTTGAGACACTCCTGCCTGCTTGTATGCAGTAAAACTTTTGTCCTTTTTACACCTAAATCTGGCGTTTGAACGCAGCGTGTGTTTGAGTTAATCACAGTGAAAGCCAAATGCTCTGCCTGGGTCGGCCCCCAACGGGAAGGTGTGACGCAATGTTTGTCGGAGCGCTTGTCAACTGATGGTATATGAAGTATATGGCTTATCCTCACATGGGTTATAGATCCCAATCATGTGACGTCACAACTCCGCCCCCCTGACTGGTGACGCCATATTTTCCGTCAGCTCATCGTGTTTACACATTACCGCTACGTACGTTCCTCCTATTACTGCGTGTTTTTCTGCTTCTCTAAGGAATCACCACCTAGTAAATGAACCCAAAAACCTTCCTGACAATCGTTAACATTGATTAATCAAAATGGTGAAGGCATGTGTGGTGGTTAGTTGCAGTAACAGAGAAGATAAACGGTCATTTTAGTAGTTACTGTGTGCCCATTGTTAAAAGGGCAAATCTCTAAAGCAGCATGGTTTGTTTATCTCGGTCCATGACGCGTTTGTGTCGACAGCCGTTAGACAGCGGCGAAAACATCAATATGATGCCAACACGATCGCAGACATAATCAGAAGGATCACGGTCGCGTACCAAGATGGTGAGCGCAACAACAGGTGTTGTGCTGAAAAATAGCCGCCCTGCGTGAAATGTCCCCCCTGACGGGAGCGCCCACACGGAAACGACTTTTTTGTACCGTGAATATGTATTATTTTACTCTGCTTGAACTAATAAATGTCATAGCTGTGTGATTGTCATTGGGATATGGTAGTGAAAACCTGTAGACTAATACATTTCTGTTCAAAGATGGTTATGTGGACCAGTCCACGATTTGTTACGAAAATACAGTACTAATATTTTGTGCAATTTAATTACCGTATTTTTTCGGACTATAAGTCGCACCTGAGTATAAGTCGCACCAGCCATAAAATGCCCAACGAAGAGGAAAAAAAAACATATACAAGTCGCACTGGAGTATAAGTCGCATTTTGGGGGGAAATTTACTTGACAAAATCCAACACCTAGAACAGATATGTCATTTTGAAAGACAATTTAATATTAAAATACAATACAGAACAACATGCTGAATAAGTGTACAGTATGATGTTCCATGATGCATGAACAACGAAATGCGAATATGCTGTCCTCACCAGGACGCTACGGCTCGGTCCAGGCTATACAGCGAGCTAAACTCCCAAATGACGATGCTGGACGTCCGTATAATTTGCTGAATCAATTTCGTCCTCGATACCAAACAGGTTCGCATCAACGCAAATAAATGATAATTAGGTGCTATTACAGCAATGACACAAACGGTTAGCATGCATTTGCTAGCATTAGCACATCGTACAAACAACCACACAACTGGCTCTAAGTGTCCGATCGTGGGTGGAAAACACACAACAACAACAGCAAAGATGATACACACAGGCGCTGCCCCTGTAGATTCATTTTACAAGCGTAAGCAATGAACGTAGGTTCGCAGCCGTATCTCTCTCTCTCGTTCTCTCGCCCACTCGCTCAGAGACGAGCGTAGCTGGCGGTCTTCTTCGATCATAATTTGTTAATAATTTCACACATAAGTCGCTCCTGAGTATAAGTCGCACCCCCAGCCAAACTATGGAAAAAAACTGCGACTTATAGTCCGAAAAATAAGGTATTTAAAACTCATTTTACAGTCGTAAATCCATTACTGTAATGCGTCTATGAAAACATTTGATGTTTTCAATTCAATAAAGCGTTATAAATTACCGCTCCCGTCGGGGGGTCATTTCACGCGGGGCAGTTATTTTTTGATTATTAATGTTAACGAGCAGAAAAACACGTCGTAAATAGGAGGAATGTACGTAGCCGTAACAGGGAAACATGACGTGTTGACGGACAATTGGGCGGCACCAGTCAGGAGGAAGGAGTTGTGACGTCACGTGGGTAGGGTCTATAGGAGTGCTGGCGCCTGTTCCAGCTAACTACGGGCAGGATGCGGGGTACACCTTGAACTGGTTGCCAGCCAATCACAGGACACATACAAACAAACATTCACACACTCACTCATGCCAATGGACACTTTTGGAGTGTTCAATCAGCCTACCATGCATGTTTTTAGAACGTGGAGAATACGGGGAAAACACACAGGGAGAACATGCAAACTCCACGCAGGAAGGCGGTATTGAAGCCTTGATCTCAGAACTGTGGGGTGGCCATGCTAAACACTACCACTCTGGCGCTTTACCAAAAAAAAAATGAAATATACTTTTATAGGAATAAACTCAAGCAATGAAAGGATATTATTCTGAAGCAATAGTTAATAGAAACATATAAAGCTCAAGTGTCGAGAATTAGGTGAAGAAAATGTAGTGGTATGAGAAACAAGTCACAATTTTAGGAGGGTAACGTAATTAAAAAAAACAACAACAACAAAAACAGAACATACAGTAGATAAGCATACAGGGAAAAATAATTTGGAGATACATTTATAATTTATTGAGGCATACAGTAGCTGGGCAATGGAAATTGTCTTTCTATTAAGTGAATTGTGTTCATGGAGGGCAATGGCTAGTTAGAAGGTTTGGCTGAGGGCCACGTTTACAAGCGCTAATCATTAAGTGGGGTCATTGCAGGTTTATTGACGCCATCAAATAGTCTATGAATTGATCTTAAAATGTTAGAGAGGAAAATACTTTGTACACAGATGAATTAGATCTGCTGTGTATATTGTGGATCACGAAAAAAATACTTAAAGTGGCTTTAAACTTAACATTTGTTGATAAGTTCACACAAAGTTTTTGAGAATATAAATGGAAACAGCAGTGTGGCAAAAATACTCTTAAATATGCACATAATCTGTGCACTTGCCTATATTGCATTCTCTCATTCTGATTGTGTCCCGCTTGCTTCCTCATCCCTCTAATAAATCATAGAAACATGCATGACAGATACAGTGAAGTATCCCATGAGGAGAACACTCCTTTTTCCTCCTCTTCTGCATTATCTCTACTGGGCTCTCGTGATAAGCAAAGCCTTTACAAGAAAAATGTAATAAGAGCAAAGTCATTGAAACAATACCTGAAACAATCACCAGAAAATTAATTTAATTACACTTTGCACTGCACTTGAAATGTGCTTGTCAGCTACTGTAATTATTACATGTTTTAGAGGTATAACATTGGACAGTAAAGAAGAGGCTCTGAAAGTGTTTGAAAAATTAGCCCCAAAAAGAAGCCCCAATTCTGAATAGCTGGAAAAACAACAAATTAGGCTAATGAAAGGCAAGTTTGATGAAATGCAATTAATGTAAAATGTGTTTAATTAAGTAGACTCTTGGGAAAACAGTTCTGCTAATAGATTTTTGTGGTTTCTGTCTCAACAAATACAACAAACCATCAGCTATGTGGTGTTGAGCTAAATCCGCATTATGAAACGATACCTCCATTTGTTTAGGACGGCCCCAACTTTGAAGGAGTAGTTCAGAGCATTCAGAATATGAGTGCAAGACAAAGGTTCTTATACCCACACCAACCCAAATGAACACCAGTGACTACCGTGTTTTTCGGAGTATAAGTCGTGTTTTTTTTTTTTTTTTTCATATTTTGGCTGGGGGTGTGACTTATACTCAGGAGTGACTTATGTGAAATTATTAACACATTATGATATCATTTCACATGTTATTTTGGTGTTTTGAAGAGACACTGATGGTTTGGTAAATTTGTTAGAATGTTCTTTTTGCTATAGTTATCTGAATAACTTACTATGGCCACGTTCGCGTTCTGCCTTTGGCAATGTGTGTTCAAATGTATTATTGACTTTTTTTTATTATTGAAATGTATGCTTTTAGTTTGTGGCACTTTCACGCCCACGTGGGGGCGCACTCGCACTTGTTTATGTGAAGAGCGCTCACACGCCAGAAGAAGACAGACAACTACGTAGCTCTGAGTGAGTGGGTGAGTTAGCGAGAGAGAAACACGGCTGGGAACCTACGTTCATTGTTTATGCTTTTAAAATATCTGTACAGAGGCAACGCCTGTGTGTATCATCTTTTCTGTTGTTGTGTGTTTTCCACCCGCGATCAGACACTTGCCACGTTTACATGGAGCCAAATATTCCAATTACAATCGGAATATTTGTTCAAACCGAATAAATGTGTTCCATATAAACACCTCATTCGGAATGAACAGGCCCAAACCGAATGGAATTTCATTCCGATTCACAGGGGTGGAATATTCCTTTTCCCAAACCGATTAGAAGTAAAATTATATCATGTAAACAGGGAAGCGGAATGGTGTCTGGTTGCGTTCTTTCTGCGCATGCTCCGTACTGACGTGGTGACGTCACTTTGTGACGTAAGTAACGTCACTTGCAACATGGCTTCCAAGCACAGCGCACCTAATTGGAGTCCGGCGGAAAGATTGTATTTAATTCAAACTTTAAAAGAATTTAATATAATTGCTCGCTTAGACGGGCGTAAAACGAGGAACAGTGAACTATTTAAAAAAGTTCACGAGAGGTTACACGAAGCCGGAATAGACCGGAGCGTTGACCAGATTAGAAACCGGTGGAAAACCGGCTACTACAAGGCAAAAGAGCAAAAGAGCAGAAGCGGATACGACCCCACAAACACAACAAGTGGGTTAAAGTTAAAACAGCAGCACTCCGACGATCGATCTCCATGTTTTGCAACGTGACGCTTTGTTTTGATTAATCTGCGCATGTCAGACGGCAGTTGTCAAACGTCCTTTCGGAATAAAGGCAGTCACATGTAAACGCTGGATCGGAATAGATGAAGTGACATGTAAACAGCTGATCTGAAATTTCCATTCGGAATGATTTGAATCGGTATGAATAAAAGTCAGCATGTAAACGTGGCTACTTAGAGCCAGTTGTGCGGGTGTTTGAACAATGTGCTAATGCTAGCGAACACATGCTTTATGTCATTGCTGTAAAACAACCTAATTATCATTTATTTACATTGATGCAAACCTGTTTGGTATCGAGGACCAAATTGATTCAGCAAATTATGCGGACGTCCAGCATCGTAATTTGAGAGTTCGCTGTATAGACCCTACTCACCTACGTCACAAAATGACGTGTCGCTGTATCCGGCCGCCATATTGTGCGTATTTTTTAGACTTATTCTCATTGTTTTCAATTAGTCGTGCAAGTTATAGAGCAATTCATGGAAGCCCCGGTGTTATCTGACGCTGTAAACTCATTGGATGCGTTGCATAAAAGGCGTTATGTGGAAAAGCTTCAGTTTATCCATTCGCCAGATCCATATTTGATGCCTAAATCGATGTTTTTCGACCCGCTGTCTTCGCCGTCTTTGCCTGACATCTGCTAGCTACCCTGATATTTACAACTATCTTGTCCACACAAAATCAGCCTATTCTCACGAAAGTTTGAAAAACTTTAAGAGCTTGGAGGCTTATAAATACTTCGTTGCTGGTTGGGTGAAACAGGTCCTCGTCCACGAAAATTCGGCAGGAATCTATCTTGTGCTCGGGAAGGTGAGTTACGAAATTTTCAATTCAAAATCTTTTGTTCTCGCTAACATCCACTGTCAAGTCTGATGTATTTCATGTCATTTGTCAATGGAGCTAGGGCTTTTAATGTTTATATGGTTTAGCGATAGCACTCTCACTACATACATATATAATATGTAATAAATATGAAGTGCGATAGCACTACTCCAGATTGTCCCTAGTTGAATTTATTTTTTGGCTTTTGACCTCAATAGTGAAATTGTAAATTAATTGTATGACAACTGTCTGATTATCCCCTTATAATTATATATTTTCAGGTAGTTCATTCACAACGTCTGAGTGTATGTTGTCGGCGATTAGCCTAGCAATGATCTTAATTGTGGTTGTCAGCCCAAAACCCTCTTAATATATATTAAATGCATCTTACCAGATATAAAATGACTACTACATAATCTGTGGTAGTCGTTTGGAGCCCAGTTTTCTCGTCGAATTGCAGCAGTCAATCTCTGTCTCCTCTCCGGGTCTCTCGGAATACGGTAAAACTTCAAGTCTCTCCGTCTATCTTCTCTGTTTTTGCAACCGACCACCACACACGACTTCACCATTTTGATTATTAATGTTATCGAGCAGAAAAACACGCCACAATAGGAGGAATTTACGAAGCGCTAATGCATTAACATGACGAGTATACGGACAACATGGTGCGGTGGTGTGGCTGTGACGTCACGTGAGTAGGGTCTATAGCCAGGACCGATCCGTAGCGTCCTGGTGAGGACAGTGTATTCTCATTTCGTTGTTCATGCACTGTACACTGTACATTTATTCAACATGTTGTTCCCTATTGTATTTTTATATTAAATTGCCTTTCAAGATGATATATCTGTTCTAAGTGTTGGATTTTATCCCCCAAAAATGCAACTTATACTCTTGTGCGACTTATATATGTTTTTTTTTCTCTTCGTTGGGCATTTTATGGCTGGTGCAACTTATACTCAGGTGAGACTTGTAGTCCGAAAAATACGGTAATCTTTTGGGTTCTGCAAAGCGTGAAATTCAATATCTAAAAGTTTGGCTGGTGTGATACAGACTTAGCCAAATTGTATTGTATTTACATTTAAATTTCAATAAATTTATATACATTCATACACGCACATACAACCCCTAGCAAAAAGTATGGAATCACCAGTCTCGGACGAGCACTCACTCAGACATTTTATGATGTAGAACAAACTCAGATAAAAAGCTTGAAAAAATAATGAATTAGTTCAAAAGTGCAACTCTTTAGCATTCAGAAACACTAAAAGAAATGAATAAAGTTCCAGTGTCATCAGCTTGTCAAGAGTTAAGAATCTGCATTGGACAAGTGTCAAGAGTCAAGAATCTGCATTGGACAAGGTGATGATGCTGGAACTTTGGTTTGGTGCTGTTCCAGTGAGATTTACAAAGACAACTGCCTGAAGAAAACATAAAAAAATCCTCAGTCCTTGATGATATGGGGTTGCATGTCAGGCAAAGGCATTGGGGAGATGGCTGTGGTTAAATCTTCAATAAATGCACAAGTTTACATTGAAATTTTAGATAGCTTTTTTGTCCTTCAACTGAAAATATGTTTGGGGATAATGAAATCATTTTCCAAGATGACAATGCATCATGCCACAGAGCTAAAACTGTTAAAGCATTCCTTGGAGAAGGACTCATCCAGTCAATGTCATGGCCTGCTAATAGCCCTGATCTCAACCCTATTGAAAACCTGTGGTGGAAATTGAAAAAAATGGTCAACAGCAAGGCTCCGACCTACAAGGATGATCTGGCAACTGCAATCAAAGAGAGTTGGCAGCAAATTTATGAAAAACACTCATCAAGTCCATGCCTCGGAGACTGCAAGCTGTCATAAAAGCCAGAGGTGGTGCTACTAAATACTAGAGATATGTTTTTATTGTTATTTCTTTGTTTCTCATGCTTCCATATTTATTTCCTCAGAATGGAGTGATTCCATATATATTTCCCTGCACTTGCTCTATAAAAGTAACATTTACTGACCACCAAAAATGTTTTTTTTATGTATTTCATTTAGTGTTTCTGAATGCTAAAGAGTTGCACTTTTGAACTAATTTTTTTTTTTCAAGCTTTTTATCTGAGTTTGTTCTATCTGATAAATTGTCTGAGTGAGTACTCGTCTGAGACAGGTGATTCCAAACTTTTTGCTAGGGGTTGTACTGTATATATAAACTGCTTGCCAAAAGTATTGGCACCCCTGCAATTCTGTCAGATAATGCTCAATTTCTCCCAGAAAATGATTGCGAATACAAATGCTTTGGTATTAATATTTTGATTTATTTTGCTTGCAATAAAAAAATACAAAAGAGCATGAAAAAAAAAAAAATCATCATTTTATGCAAAATTCCAAAGATGGGCCTGACAAAAGTATTGGCACCCTAAGCCTAATACTTGGTAGCACAACCTTTAGGCAAAATAACTGCGAACAACCGCTTCCGGTATCCATCACTTAGTTTCTTACAATGCTTTGCTGGAATTTTAGGCCATTCTTCTTTGGCCAACTGCTCCATGTCTCAGAGATTTGAAGGGTGCCTTCTCCAAACTGCCATTTTCAGATCTCTCTCTTACTCATTGCTGGCCACTTTAGAAGTCTCCAGTGCTTTCTCTCAAACCATTTTCTAGTGCTTTTTGAAGTGTGTTTTGGGTCATTGGCCTGCTGGAATACCCATGACCTCTGTGGGAGACACAGCTTTCTCACATTGGGCCCTACATTATGTTACAAAATATGTAGGTAGGCTTCAGACTTCATAATGCCATGCACACAGTTAAGCAGTCCAGTTCCAGAGGCAGCAAAAAAACCTCAAAACATCAGAGAACCTCCGCCATGTTTGACTGTGAGGACAGTGTTCTTTTCTTTGAAGGCCTCGTTTTTTTTTTCCCCTGTAAACTTTATGTTGATGCCTTTTTTTTCAAAAAGCTCTACTTTTCTCACATCTGACCATCTGACTTTCTTCCAAAAAAGGTTTTTGGCTTTCTCAGGTAAGTGTTGGCAAACTCCAGCCTGCCTTTTTTATGTCTCTGGGTCAGAAGTGGGGTCTTCCTGGGTATCCGACCATAGAGTCCCTTTTCATTCAGACGCCGACGGATAGTACGGGTTGACACTGTTGTACCCTCGGACTGCAGGACAGCTTGAACTTGTTTGGATGTTAGTCAAGGTTCTTTATCCACTATCCGCACAATCTTTTGTTGAAATCTAATTTTTGTTTTCCGTCCACATCTAGGGAGGTTAGCCACAGTGCCATGGACTTTACACTTATTGATGACACTGCGCATGGTAGACAGAGGAACATTCAGGTCTTTGGAGATAGACTTGTAACCTTGCGATTGCCCATGTTTCCTCACAATTTTGCTTCTCAAGTCCTCAGACAGTTCTTTGGTCTTCTTTCTCTTCTCCATGCTCAATGTGGCACACACAAGGACACAGTTTAAGTCAACTTTAATCCATTTTAACTGGCTGCAAGTGTGATTTAGTTATTGCCGCCACCTGTTATGTGCCTTAGGTAACTAACAGGTGCTGTCAATTACACAAATTAAAGAAGCATCACATGATTTTTCAAAGGGTGCCAATATTTTTGTCCGGCCCATTTTTGGAGTTTTGTGTAAAATGATAATGATTTAATTTTTTTCCATTCTCTTTTCTGTTTTTTCATTGCAAGTAAAATAAATGAAGATATTACAACATTTGGGATTGCAATCATTTTCAGGGAGAAATTGAGCATTATCTGACAGAATTGCAGGGGTGCCAATACTTTTGGCCAGCACTGTAGTTACAAACACAAATTTGAATTGCTGCTATTGAAGATGAAACTGATTTAATTTCTTTTTTTAAAATGTCATTCTGCAATTGTTGATGTTATCAGCAGCTGAATAAAGTAAGCAAACCATACAAACGTCTGACATTGTCATTTCCGAGCTTATCTCGCTGTCTAGGTAGGACTTAGCTGCAACGTCTAGGCAAGGACAGTAGAATGACATTTAATACAAGTTTTTGGATAGTTATTTTGAGATTTAGGGGCTATTTAGGGGTACTTAAAGGGTTAATTCCGATTTATGCGGATATTCGGGTTACGTCACCAGTGTGCGAACCGAAGTCGTTCATAACCCTGGATACACATATATATCTATAAACACTTGAATATAAACATCCTCGGCTACTGTCCTGAAGTATGGTATTTTTAAAAAGTCAAAGCCAACAGCTGGACTTAGGTGGTGATGAAACACTGATCTGACAGAATAACCTTTGTCAACATGAGCTAGGGATCAATAGAGTTGCCTCAAATCCAAAAGCATTCATTGTAAGTAGGCATCTGGCTGCCCTTTTCCATGGTGCTTGTTGATCATAAACAGCAATCTCTCACTCGTGCAATGGTCCCATTCTAATTCCAGCAGTAAAAGGCTGTTTTCCTACCCCTCTCACCGTCTCCATTTTGTCACAATTCGCTGCCTTATTTGAACATGCCTCATCAATATTTACACTATGTCACTTCTTCAATAGGAATACCTACTTCCTGGGCCCTTTCATTCGCCTAAATCTGAGTCTTAACGCAGGAACGCAGTCATTGCACGCACATAACCAAAGGATTGTAACAGTGAGGAAATATGTTTGCTATTTGGGCTTGTTGTGTGGAATTCTAATGAGCCAACACACTCTGCGGGAAAACTGAGCTTTTTCTTGCCCTGATTTTTCCTTGTCGTCTTCTTCTCTATCCATCTGCCGTCAGGGTGATTTGCACTTGTAGAAAATAGAAATGCCAAAAAGGCATTTGGTCTTAGCAGAGGGTGAATTACTGCAGAGGATATTGGGCACGGTTGTAATCAGGAGCGGTGACAGATGTATATCAAGCCGGCTTTCTGTGGATGTTCACTGTCCAATAAAACGCACTGCAAACAATATGAATAAAATGCTAATTTTCATAAATCTAATCAGAATCGGCGGCGAAGATACAACTTTCAAAGTACAAGACATCTTTTAAAAATAAACTCCATTCATGAAAAAGATTAACGGGGATTTGGGGTTCGAGTAGGAGGGGGTTACTGTCGCAGCGACACAGATGGCCACTGTGCGGCGTAACCTTGGCAACTCAGATCGATGGCTTGTTGGCAGAAGGCCACTTTTCAAAGGACGGTGAGTGACACTAGCTAGACAAGTGTGCTCATAGCCTCCGACACAAACGCCGTTTGACGGCCATAATCTTGATACAGAGAGAGTTGTCCATGATGTGGCAAAGAAAGGCTTTTATTTGTTCACTTACTGAAATGATATCAAACACGTTCACTGGATTACAGTGAAACCACATCTGAGCTACACAAGATATTTACTGAATGGATTTACCCCTCCCAAACACTTTAAACATACAGTGGGGCAAATAAGTATTTAGTCAACCACTAATTGTGCAAGTTCTCCCACTTGAAAATATTAGAGAGGCCTGTAATCGTCAACATGGGTAAACCTGAACCATGAGAGACAGAATGTGGGACAAAACCCAGAAAATCACATTGTTTGATTTTTAAAGAATTTATTTGCAAATCATGGTGGAAAATAAGTATTTGGTCAATACCAAAAGTTCATCTCAATACTTTGTTATGTGCCCTTTGTTGGCAATTAAGGAGGCCAAACGTTTTCTGTAACTCTTCACAAGATTTTCACACACTGTTGCTGGTATTTTGGCCCATTCCTCCATGCATATCTCCTCTAGAGCAGTGATGTTTTGTGGCTGCCCTTGGGCAACACAGACTTTCAACTCCCTCCACAGATTTTCTATGGGGTTGAGATTTGGAGACTGACTAGGCCACTCCAGGACCTTGAAATGTTTCTTACGAAGCCACTCCTTTGTTGCCCTGGCTGTGTGTTTGGGATTATTGTCATGCTGAAAGACCCAGCCACGTCTCATCTTCAATGCCCTTGCTGATGGAAGGAGATCTTCACTTAAAAATTCTCGATACACGGCCCCATTCATTCTTTCCTTTACACAGATCAGTCGTCCTGGTCCCTTTGCCTAAAAACAGCCCCAAAGCACGATGTTTCCACCCCCATGCTTCACAGTGGGTATGTTGTTCTTCGGATGCAATTCAGTATTCTTTCTCCTCCAAACACGAGAACCTGTGTTACTACCAAACAGTTCTATTTTGGTTTCATCTGACCATAACACATTCTCCCTGTCCTCTTCTGGATCATCCAAATGCTCTCTAGTAAACCGCAGAAGGGCCTGGACATGCACTTTCTTCAGCAGGGGGACACATCTAGCAGTGCAGGATTTGAGTCCCTGGTGGCGAATTGTGTTACTGATAGTAGCCTTTGTTACTGTGGTCCCAGCTCTCTGTAGGTCATTCACTAGGTCCCCCCCGCGTGGTTCTGGGATTTTTTCTCACCGTTCTTGTTATCATTTTGACGCCACGGGTTGAGATCTTGCATGGAGCCCCAGATCGAGGGAGATTATCAGTGGTCTTGTATGTCTTCCATTTTCTAATAATTGCTCCCACAGTTGATTTCTTTACACCAAGCGTTTTACCTATTGCAGATTCAGTCTTCCTAGCCTGGTGCAGGTCTACAACTTTGTCTCTGGTGTCCTTCGACAGCTGTTTGGTCTTGGCCATAGTGGAGTTTGGAGTGTGACTGATGGAGTTTGTGGACAGGTGTCTTTTATACCGATAATGAGTTAAAACAGGTGCCAATACAGGTAACGAGTGGAGCCTCGTTAGACCTCGTTAGAAGAAGATAGACCTCTTTGACAGCCAGAAATCTTGCTTGTTTGTAGGTGACCAAATACTTATTTCCCACTGTAATTTGGAAATAAATTCTTTAAAAATCAAACAATGTGATTTTCTGTTTTTTTTTTTTTCACATTCTGTCTCTCATGGTTGAGGTTTACCCACGTTGACAATTACAGGCCTCCTTAATCTTTTCAAGTAGGAGAACTTGCACAATTGATGGTTGACTAAATACTTATTTGCCCCACTGTACGTTCCTTCTCATCATTGTTGACGAAAACAACACTGGTTAACATGAATGTGTGAAGGTTCACTTGTCTGACTTCGATGTGGGTTCTATTGGTTCAGTGTTGACTTGGTGATAGTGTGACTCTTAAGTACTGTATAGAGTACGTGATCTTTGACTGACACACAAACAGTCTAAAGTGTACAGTGGCTTTTGCCTAAAGTCAGACGGGATCGGCTCACTCAGAATCAGAAAAACAGGATGACATTTTTTGGTGATTAAAATACAAGCAATGGAGAAGCAGCGAAAAGAAAAACTTTATTATTATTATTATTATTATTTATTTTTTTTGTCACTACGAAAGATGTAGTGCCTGAGAGATTAATTCGATAGACTGCTAATCCCTTGTGCCTTTCACGCCTGAATTTAAAGCTGATGTTACAGTTCATCCAAGACTTTGAGGACGACGCATGGCGTAGAAAATTGATGAATCTCTTTATTGGTTATAGCTAATGAAATGTCCAGTGAGTGTTTATCATTTATACTGAGGGATTGTTAATGTAACTGTTTAACACTACACTTTCATATATAACAGTGACTCACTTGTCCAGTGTGAAACTTCATTTCGTGACAGGGCCATTGGCCATTCCTATAATGTACCTCTTATCACTATCTGACCATTTAGCATAATGACTCCAGAAATTATGATGAAAATGTACCATCATTCCTTCACCTCTGCTACATAAATTGCGAGACCTCGGGTAAGAAGCTGTATAATGTGAGACTCTAAACATTCGCCAATATGCCTTAATGGTGTCAATGATGATGATAAAGATTTTTACAGATTCCGCAAAGGAGCCAAATCAAGTGAGACTAGTACGAGTTCACTGGTTTATCTTGGTCGGGGGTCAGAAGGGTGTTCGGGATGAAATAATGACCTAAGCCAGTGCTCAACATAAACACAGAGAAAAGGATGGAATTCAAAAAAGTGGAAATGAGTGGTTAAGAAGAAGCGCAAATAGCAAAAGTACTAAAATGATCTACTTACAAGAAGATGAGTGCATTAAAATACATAGGTACTGTAGAAGTAATAATAAAAAGCAACAATGGTACTTAGGGAAAAGTAAGTACAGTATTTAAGTGCCTGTGACACCATAAAAAATCTTAAATAGTGATTATTATGTGAATTAAAATCATATTTAGAGGCCATCTGACTATATACGGCACAACAATATGGCAAACTGCAGATGACGAGAAATTAGCCTTTTAGTCTGCCGTTTAGCTACTCCTGTCTGGCGCCGCCATCAGGGTGATGACGTTGGCAGAGTAACGATTTCAGCTGATTTAGAATTCAGCCCAGTATAGGAGTAGCCCAATATAGGAGGAAGATTCAGAATGAGGAAAATGTGACAGAGAGCAGCAAAATGTCATCATCGTTTTTATCTATCTACTCCAATACTTTTACGAGATATCCTATTTATCAAAGTATTTTTCACCAATTGCTAAATACCGTAATTTCCCGAGTATAACGCACACTTTTTTTCCCCAAAATCAACTTGTAAAATCATGGGTGCGCATTATACACGGGTACATGGATGGAGACAGAAATATATATACAGTATATTATATATATCAAAAGACACATTTTTTTTTATTGACACAGCCATGTTGTGTTACAGAAAACGTATGCGGCGATCCATTGCCGACCATTACGGTATATGACGTCACCATTTTGTTTCGGTAATACCACTCTGATTGGTCGAATGATTTCGTCTGTGTTAAATTCTGCTTTTTTTCCACTCTTCATAAAGCACAGAATTTAGTTTCTTGAACTCATTTGAGTCAACGTTTATTGCAACTCGGCAACTCTGACCATAACAAACGTAACACAACACAGACTTCCTGTGTCCGTCAACTATATCTATCCCTCGGGAAACTCAAACCCAAATAACAATAGTTCCTCTTGTTACACACAGCGATGCGCTCTTTCCGTTTTCCGACTTCAGTCCCCACTTTTATTTTACCATATCAATCCATGGAAGAAACATTTATTCATCATGATGAAACGAGCAAGTTATACAGCAGCCTTTAAAAGAAAAGTCACATTTGTTTTGTTTTCTTCTGGATTCTGGTAAGTTGGAGAAGTTGCCAAATCATATTATTACTAGGGTTGTTTCGATCATGTTTTTTTGCTCCCGATCCGATCCCGATCGTTTTAGTTTGAGTATCTGCCGATCCTGATATTTCCTGATCCGATTACTTTTTTTTTTTTTGCTCCCGATTCAATTCCAGTCATTCCCGATAATTTTTCCCGAACATATACATTTTGGCAATGCATTAACAAAAAAATGAATAAAACTCGGACGAATATATACTTTCAACATACAGTACATAAGTACTGTATTTGTTTATTATGACAATAAATCCTCAAGACGGCATTTACATTATTTACATTCTTTCTGTGAGAGGGATCCACGGATAGAAAGACTTGTAATTCTTAAAGGATAAATGTGACTTTGTATATTTTGACTAAATATTGCCATCTAGTGTATTTGTTGAGGTTTCAGTAAATGATACTGTAGCCATTTAACTGTTCTGCCCAAATGCATGATGGGAAGTGCAACCATGACTGTGCGTAGTGGTACCAATTGATATATCTTCTCTGCATTGGGAAATAACATAGGGTGTTAAGAAATAGATCGATTACTACCTTTCTTTCCTACATTGGTTCCCACGATATTTCTAATCGTAGGAAGAGGGATTGTAAGGCTTTAGCCAATTAACAAAAGGCTCCAAAGGCTGCCAAAATTCACTCTACTCATTTTACGCTGCCTGTTAGCTCTATATACAGTGGGGAGAACAAGTATTTGATACTCTCACAATGGGAAAACCCATTGGCAGTGTATCAAATACTTGTTCTCCCCACTGTATAGGTAAAACGGCGCCATTACAGATTGAACGCGACAATACGTGAGTGGGTCGTGCAGCGCATGCGTTAATTGCGTTAAATATTTGAACGTGATAAATTAAAAAAAAAAAAAAAAAAAAAAAAAAAATTACCGCCGTTAACGGGATAAATTTGATAACCTTATCTTAAGCCTAAACTAAAGACTCTGGATGAGTGTAACATATTATGTCTGTAACGTTAAATACAATTAGAAAACGATTTAATAAAAAATATATATATATAAATATATATATATATATTAAAAAAAGGCATGTCCGTTTTTTTTTTTGCCGATTTCGATACTTTGAAAATGACATGATCGGACATCTCTAATTATTACCGTACATATTGTCAGTTTACGGTAATATTTTGAACTACCAATGTGCTATGCTTGTGCTGTGTTTCACCAGTCAGTAAAATTACATTTCTGTATCTGTACTCCAGCTCTGTTTTCTTGTATTCTTCTATTTATTGGTGCTAAAATTAGGGTGCGCGTTATATACGGGTACAATAATTTTCCCTAGATTTTACAAGTAAATTTGGGGTGCATATTATACACGGGTGTGCCTTATATTTGGGAAATCACGGTATATTGCATGGTAAAAAACAAACAAACAAACAACAGTCTTGTGCTAAATGGAATATGAAATATTTAAAATGCATTCATTCAGTATGATAGGTCTAAAGTGAAAGCAAGTCTCAGTCTTTGCTCTCAAAAACATTTAAACCACCCTCTGAGCTTCAAACGCCCAAAGTGTCTCAATGGGTCTTGTTTAGGCACACACATACCCCCCCCCCCCCCCCCCCACACACACACACACACACAAAAAAAACAACATTTTACTGTTATAAAGCCAGAATAAATCGGCACATTATGTTGTGAGAATGTATAATGGATTTAGAAATATATCTAATCAGTAATGAAGTACTTGACCTTGGTTATTTCCCACTGCTGGGGTAGTGCAAGGGGGATGGAGATGATTGAGGAAGGAAAGACACAAATGAGCTCTCGGGGACCTTACAAGGAGATGATCCAAGGAATGAGAAGGTGGGAACAGATTTAGAAGGAGGGAGACTGCAAAGAAATGGAAATTATTACATGGGGTTTACTAGTCACATTTTTACTCACACATAAATTCCTTTTCCTACACCCTTAATGGACTACTTTCCTGCATTAATGCTGTTGCATCCATGAAATACAAAAACACATCCCATCTACATTTGTGAAAGGACGTTAAGGGGCAAATCATGGCCCAACCTCCAGTCTTTCAAAATGAAGTCCCAGAAGTGTTTGAAAATGCCTGTTCGACCAAACATTGGCCATTGCATCTGGTTTCAGAAATGAGCAGTTGACATTCAACATTCCAAAATAAACGGCCCAATTTCACTCTCAAAATGAACCTGTTTAAAGCCTGGTTTAAAGTTTGAATTTGGACTGTATGATCACCAGTGTTTTTGTAATCTGATTACTTTCAGTTACGAGTAATCTAACATGTTCATTTTCCCAAAACCAGAATTCTGATCAAAGTTAGTTTCCTTTGTGTCTCTGTGTTACTATTTTGTTATTGCCTCATAATATAAAGAGAATGAAGAATATTGTAGTCATGTACGAAGAGCATTTTGAATAGAAAATGCTACAAAGGTTCCCACTATGTGTTCGTTTCCATGGTAACCGCTCACATTAACTTCGTATTTTGGTCTCGAGTCGCATTTTGGGACTGAGAAAGGCGTGTGCCAGCGCGGTGCACATTCGAGCCAAGTGTAGCCACCTGTTGAGATGTGTAAGGGAATGCTGATCTGTGTATGTCCATGAATGAGCGCGAGTATTTTTTATTCATTCTGGAGGGTTCCAGCGATAAGTTGGACCCCCTACATGTGTGGCCGTTTCGTAGCTTTGCCGTTGCAACGGCGGGTAGTCATCGCACCAAGTTGGCAAGCATTGTTTACATCATATTCATGTTGTACATTTACTGTATGCAGTGAGTTGCCATATTCGTTAAGCATCTTTGGGATGTGTTGTAAGTCCCATTGAGTGTAAAGTGCTTAGTTGCTGTCACGGTTTGTGGCCAAATTGACAGTGTGTGTGTAAAGGCCTAGTTATACTCAGACCTGCGCCGTCAAGGAAGACCCGATTTACGATCCTTCGCCATCGCCTGATGCGGTCCTATTGATTTTTCAAACCCTAGCGTCACGTCAACGCATATGACGTAGCGGAAATGGACTGTGATTGGTTCGCTCAGACTGTTGTTTCCGGTTCAGCGCGAAATCACCGCCATTGTGAAACATTATTTCTCCAGACGCAAAAATGGACCAAGCCGACGGGAGTATCATCGAAGAACAAGTCTCGTCAAGACATCATAAAGTTTGCCAAATGGCAAGGTCAGCGATTGAATAAAAAAATGGTAGAACCACCGAGATGTGTGTGTTCGGAATCGAGTGGCCACACGAAGCGGTGACCCAGTCGGCCAAAAACTGCCAGCTTTTTATCACTTAATGTCATATTTTTGGTTGGTGCACTTCATCATTTATTGTGTACATATTTTTGCTGTGAGTCGGTGACTTATTTACGTGTCACACTTCAAGTATATGAAGAATAAAGCACAGGTTTGGTGTCAAAAGAATTGTTTTGGTCTTTAATTTTCAATAATAGACAGTTCACACACGGTACATCATCACTGATTGAGAGTGCCTCGGTGCTTTTTATGATCAAGGCTTCCAACGCAGTTTGGGAAGTTCCATAGACGCCAGAAATCTGCTATGGCTTCCCACTGGCTGGTTGTAGGAGACGGCAAACAAATCGGGCCGGGGGCTTTGCAGACCTCGGACAAAACGCTGGACGCAATGCTCGACGCCAGTTTGATGCTAGCCGCCACAGCTAGCTGGTTTTCACCAGAGGCTAGAAGAACTCTATGCGGCATCAAAAGTTGGACAGACCGCCTCGAAACAGTCTTCTGCGTCGCCTGCGCCTCAACATTTTTACGATCAACATTTATTCAATGTTAATGAGCTGAAGATCCACATTCAAGCGTTCCATCTTGCATTGTTTATTTTTTCCGTTAAAGTAGACAAGAGGAAGTCAACAAGCATGCCCCAAAACCTTAGAAACATAACACAACACCCCTCTAGTGGCTTGGCGGTGAATTACAGAGCAACGCCGGAGAACCATCGAATGTCGAATGACGCCGTACTCGCTGCGCAGTCACCGCATCGCGGGAGCATAACTCAGGCTTAAGGCATATTTCCGGGTTGTGCACGGGCATACGCGCCCGCCCCCACCTTTGTGTTTTTGCACTGTGCAATTCATTTGTGTGTTGTTGATTATTCTGCAGTCAATTTGCATTGTTTTACATTGGCACTGACATGCTGTTAACCCTAGCCGAAATTCAGAATTGTTGACATTTGGCTTAATCTTTGAGTTAGCGAAGTATAATTAGTTGGTGGAGTTGATTTTAACAAATTCCATGCAGTTCGTCAGTTATTTGTTATCTTCAGGGCTCCGGAGTGGCTAAGCTAGCGCGACTCAATGGTGGTTGAAATAAACTCCATCAAATAGCTAAAACTCCGCTTATTTTGAATATTAAGCCTTATGTGAAAACTTTTCCCCTTTGAATTCAATTATCGGAAAGTTAATTCCATGCAATGACATTTTTCTGTTGTCATTCTTATGTTGAGTCGGCAAAGGGAGAAAAGTTGGTAAAAAGTAACTGATGAATTACTTTTAAAGTAACAGTTACTTTGATAATAAAGTCATTAGTAAAGTAACTAGATTACTTTTTTGAGGTGTAATAGGTAATCAGTAATTAAATTACTTTTTCACGTAATCTGTGACAACGCTGATAATCACATAAATGCTCCATGACAACTGGGAGGGGGGTGAATATTTTTGTACCACGATAGTTAATTCTTAATCTATAAATGAGGGAGGCAGTGGGAGCCATTTGCAACTCTGGGATCTCTCAGGATCTTAATACAGTCACATTTACACCGCCACTGCCAATAGACTGATATAGGGAACGTACTGCCCAAACACCCCAAATAAACAGTAGGCTTCACGAACGACGAGAGGAAAACACGGCGGCTGCCATGGTGGCGCCAGGAACAGTAAAATGTGAGATTCAAAAAGGAGCAGGCGAGCACCATGCGTGACATCACCATCGATTGTCCAGTTCTTCTTTACAATCTATGCTAATACACAGATGTACAAGATTTTCTGCTATGAACCAGCTTTCCTTCAGTGACCATCATGAATTGTCCAGCACTATAGGGTAGGGACCACAGTAGAGTTGTGGTTAGCACATCTGCTGCCAAGTCAGGAGATCAATAAGTTTACATGTTCTCCCCCAAAACAAGAATGCTTGGCTAACATGAGTAGCGGACATGTGACATACAAATACATTCACACACAAATGCTTGGGCTGTGCTTTATGGCTTAAAGGCAAATTCTCTATTTTAATGGCATGATTGTCAATTGAATTTTTTTCCTATTATTAAAAAAGGTTCCTGTATTTTCATTTTTTAATTTGGTAAAAGTGAATATTTACATATTTCATAGAATATATTTGTTTGCACCAGCGGGGGGCATAGCATCACAATAATGCTACTCAACAGGAGCCAAGAAAAATCATAAGCACTGTACTCAGTTGATTGCAACAATCCATTTCAATTTTTTCTCTTCAAAGAAATGAGTGGTTGGTTTTAGAAATGAAAGCAGTGTGCAAGTAAAAAAAAAAAAAAAAAAAAAAAAAAGCTGTTCTTTGGCTGACTACACACACAATGCATTTATGCATGAGGCCTTTAACTCAGTTTCCAATCCAGCACGTCAGTTTAAACCCTCTCATTGGTCACCGTTTATATGCCAAGTGGAAAATGGAAATGCACTGGCCAAAAAAAACAAAAACAAAAAAACAATCTTCCTTTTAGTCCTTGCTGCAAAACGGTCATGGGTGGCATAAACGTCCTCAAAACGAGCCATCAGTTGACCTTGCATTTCATGTTCTACACATGTGGGAGCAACCATAATAACACACGCACACACATGCAAACAAACAAACATAAAGGATTAGATTGGCAAACTTGCCCAGTTCAGCACAAGGTCACACCGACATAAAATCACTTGAAATGAAAATCCTCTCAACTCTAGATATCACTCTCCAGTCAATCAGAGATTCTGGAAGTGCCTGTCAGATATTCCGCGTTTACATCATCTGAGACAGAGTGTGTGTGTCATAGATATTGCAAGTGCGCATGTGTGTACATTTACCGTATTTTTGGACTATAAGTCACAGTTTTTGTTCATAGTTTGGCTGGGGGTGCGACTTATACTCTGGAGTGACTTATGTGTAAAATTATTAACACATTATTATATCATTTCACATGCTGTTTTGGTGTTTTAGAGTGACACTAATGGTTTGGAAAACTTGTTAGCATGTTCTTTAGGCTATAGTTATCTGTATAACTCTCAATAGCTATAGTACGTTAATGTACCGGTCACGTTCGTATTTCGTTGTTCATGCATCATGTGACATTATCATACTGTACACTTATACAGCATGTTGTTCTCTATTGTATTTTTATTTTAAATTGCCTTTCAAGATGATAAAATCCAACACATAGAACAGATACAGTGGGGCAAATAAGTATTTAGTCAGCCACTAATTGTGCAAGTTCTCCCACTTGAAAATATTATAGAGGCCTGTAATTGTCAACATGGGTAAACCTCAACCATGAGAGACAGAATGTGGAAAAAAAAAAAAAAACAGAAAATCCCATTGTCTGATTTTTAAAGAATTTATTTGCAAATCATGGTGGAAAATAAATATTTGGTCAATATCAAAAGTTCATCTCAATACTTTGTTATGCCCCTTTGTTGGCAACAACGGAGGCAAAACATTTTCTGCAACTCTTCACAAGCTTTTCACACACTGTTGCTGGTATTTTGGCCCATTCCTCCATGCAGATCTCCTCTAGAGTAGTGATGTTTTGGGGCTGTCGTTGGGCAACACGGACTTTCAACTCCCTCCACAGATTTTCTATGGGGTTGAGATCTGGAGACTGGCTCGGACACTCCAGGACCTTGAAATGCTTCTTACGAAGCCACTCCTTTGTTGTCCTGGCTGTGTGTTTGGGATCATTGTCATGCTGAAAGACCCAGCCACGTCTCATCTTTAATGCCCTTGCTGATGGAAGGAGATTTTCACTCAAAATCTCTCGATACATGGCCCCATTCACTCTTTCCTTTACACAGATCAGTCGTCCTGGTCCCTTTGCAGAAAAACATCCCCAAAGCATGATGTTTCCACCCCAATGTTTCACAGTGGGTATGGTGTTCTTCGGATACAATTCAGTATTCTTTCTCCTCCAAACACGAGAACCTGTGTTTCTACCAAAAAGTTCCATTTTGGTTTTATCTTACCATAACACATTCTCCCAGTCTTCTTCTGGATCATCCAAATGCTCTCTAGCGAACCGCAGACGGGCCTGGACGTGTACTGGCTTCAGCAGGGGGACACGTCTGGCAGTGCAGGATTTGAGTCCCAGGCGGCGCATTGTGTTACTAATAGTAGCCTTTGTTACTGTGGTCCCAGCTCTCTGTAGGTCATCCGCCCCGTGTGGTTCTGGGATTTTTGCTCACCTATCTTGTTATCATTTTGACGACACGGGGTGAGATCTTGCATGGAGCCCCAGATCGAGGGAGATGATCATGGTCTTGTATGTCTTCAGTTTTCTAATAATTGCTCCCACAGTTGATTTCTTTACACCAAGCGTTTTACCTATTGCAGATTCAGTCTTTCCAGCCTGGTGCAGGTCTACAATTTTGTCTCTGGTGTCCTTCGACAGCTCTTTGGTCTTGACCATAGTGGAGTTTAGAATGTGACTGACTGAGTTGTGGACAGATGTCTTCTAAACCAATAATGAGTTAAAACAGGTGCCATTAATACAGGTAACGAGTGGAGCCTCGTTAGACCTCATTAGAAGAAGTTAAACCTCTTTGACAGCCAGAAATCTTGCTTGTTTGTAGGTGACCAAATACTTATTTTCCAATCTAATTTGGAAATAAATTCTTTAAAAATCAAACAATGTGATTTTCTGTTTTGTTTCCACATTCTGTCTGTCATGGTTGAGGTTTACCCATGTTGACAATTACAGGCCTCTCTAATGTTTTCAAGTAGAACTTGCACAATTGGTGGTTGACTAAATACTTATTTGCTCCACTGTATATATTACTGAAATTTTACTTGTTAAGGGATTGTGTCTTACTTTAAGTGTGATAAGATATTCATACTAGAAATTAGACATTTTTGGGAGGATGTTGGGTTTTTACAGTGTGGGTGGCAGCTGTTTTATCCCCTCAGGGTCTTCCAGAGAAAAGGAAAGTTAGAGATTATATGTTAATTATTGAGGTCATTGGGGTCCAGTACTGAAGCACTTTTAAAGCTTGAGGGAACAGAATCCTCCCTCTCTCACACGTATACACAAGTTAAATTCTTGCACATGTACTACTAAAAAAACTCACAAATCATAACGAAGTTGGCTCATACAATTGAACTCAAATCCTTTCATAAACTAAACTGAAATGTTCTCAAACTTTTGCACAAACTTTTGCACTGCCATATAACATACCGGAATATGTTTCAAAAGTGTGTATGAAATGTGATCCTGAATCATGTCTCTGACAACCATACCCTCAGCCATGTAAGAATACCATACTTTACAAAGCTTACACATGTCTACTTGCACATTCAATTACCGTAATTTTCGCACTATAAGGCGCACCTGACTATAAGCCGCCACCCACCAAATGTGGCATGAAAACGGTATTTATTCATAGATATGCTGAACAACCATGCCTCCGCGCCATATTGTACGTCAGCTCGTTAGGTTTAAGCATTACCGCTACGTAAATTCCTCCTATTATGGCGTGCTTTTCTGCTTGTTAACATTGATAATAAAAATGGTGAAGGTATGTGTGGCGGTTGGTTGCAATAACAGAGAAGATAGACGGAGAGACTTGAAGTTCTACCGTATTCCGAGAGTCCCGGAGAGGAGAGCGAGATGGACTGCTGCACTTCGACGAGATAACTGGGCACCAAACGATCACTACGGATTATGTAGGAGTCATTTTATATCTGGTAAGATGCATTTAATATATATTTAGAGGGTTTTAGGCTGACAACCACAATTAAGATCATTGCGAGGCTAATCGCCGACAATACAGTTTCAAATTCAAGATGCTTATTTCTTCCACCATCATTATATTTTGAATAATATTTAGCTGGTACCAAGTGAAAGAAGCTGGCCTCGTCTACGGATCATCAGTTAAACAGGTGTGTCCAAACCTTTTGCACAGGGGGCCAGATTTGGTGTGGTAAAAATGCGGGGGGCTACCTTGGCTGATTTACATAGAACAATATATTTAAACAAATTTTAGCAAGTTGTTCTGTGTGTCACATTTGCTCTATTCTTTTTTTTAATTCATAATTTCAACAATCTCGTCTTTGTGGCGTTCTCTTTCGACACTCGGGCTCTTGCGAAATACTGCTGCTGTGAAATAAAACCAGCTTCAAGTTGCTATAATTTCTCGCTGCGTATCTTCCCTGTAATGTTGTCGTACATGTCAGCGTGTCTTGTTCGATAATATCATTATCGCGTCACATCGAACTCTTTGAAAACAGCGACTGTCTCTTTGCAAATGAGGCAGACACAGTTGTTGCGTGTTTTATTGAAGAAATAGTCCAATATCCACCTATCCTTGAAGCGTCAGCCATCGCAGTCAACTTTTTTTTAATTGATTGTCGCCATTTTAGAAAATTGGAAGTAAAGGGTCACACGGGGTAATGTTGTTTAGAGTGCTGCTCTTAAAGTTTTTCAAACTTTCGTGAGAATAGGCTGATTTTGTGTGGACAAGATAGTTGTAGATATCAGGGTAGCAGATGTCAGGCAGAGAGGGCGAAGACAGCGGGTCAAAAAATATCGATTTAGGCATCAAATATGGATCTGGCGAATGGATAGACTGAAGCTTTTCCACATAACGCCTTTTATGCAACGCATCCAATGAGTTTACAGCGTCTGAAAGCACCGGGGCTTCCATGAATTGCACTATGAATTGCACGACACATTGAAACCATTGAGAATACGGATAAACAATGACGGACAATATGGCGGCCGGATATAGCGACACGTCATTCTGTGACGTTGGTGAGTAGGGTCTATAAGATATTCACGCCAAAAGATATTAACTGGTAACAATTTATTTGACAGCGCCATCAAACGACTGTCATAAGATCAAATGAGCCACTATGAAGTTTTGAATCAATTGGCTGCATAGCTTCATTGCTTCCAGAAGCTTCATTTGGCCATCACTGCTCCCTTGGGGAGACAGTCAACCTCTGCTGCCACCTGGTTTCAACACTGTTGTTGTCCAACATGCTTCCTAGCATGCATTGCAGCACTCCAGATGTAAATAACAATTAAAATTCATCTTCTGTGCTAATTATTTATTCATTTAGTGTTCCAGTTGTTTCATTATTTGCTAGTTATGGTATTTGGTAACACTTTATCTGACAGTGGCGCCATAAGACTGTCATTAGACCAGTGCTTCTGAATTATTTTCTGTTACGCCTCCCCTCCCCCCAGGAAGACGTAAACGTTTTGCACCCCTCCACAACTCTCTGCCGCCACTGTAAATTGTATCATTTGCCTATAAATTATTAATATAAGTATACCTCTGCATAATATTTTGCCCTTTTTAATATTAAAGAAACAATATATAGCTCAATTTACAATAAAGTATAGAAAAGACTTAAAGTGCATCACTTTGCCTGAATAGAAAAATAAAAAGTCACATCCAAGCTGTAAAAATACATTCATGGTACATTTTTTGACCATTTAATAGTGATAAATAAATTTTAATAAAAATCAATCAATAAATAATACATTCAAATAACCATTCAACCGCAAAAACAAAAATTAACCGAACAAAAACAACAGGGTCAATGGACAATGGGACATTTTTTATTTTTGCTATTTTGCACTGAGCAACTTGGTATGCCACCTTATATGATGCTAACAGTGCTCGCTGGTTTACTGATGTAATACTGCGAAACAAAGCGGGACAATTGTTGGCAATATTCGGCACGTCTTATTTGATGTGGCTTCCTGCGGTCCGTTGCAAACATTTTTAGACACAGACTGGTCTTTTCTCGTCTCCCACTGTATTAAAAGTCAAAGCCAAACGCTACATACGCTTGTCATATTCCCTCGTCTTAGCTCGTCATATCACCAGTGCTCTTTGCTGTGTGCTCTTCTTTTGTTCAAAAATACTGCGCACACTTTGAAAATGATACATTATTCCAGTATGGCAAAAAAAGTATCTTCCCCGAGGTCACATGCGCCACCCCTGGCAATGCTCTGTGCCCCCCTAGGGGGTCCGCCCCACTATTTCAGAAGTACTGCATTAGACAATCATAATTATGCCATGAAACTGTCATGAGCATTAATGAATGCTTATAACATGCCATTTAGTGTTACCCAGCAAATTATCTCACTTTTGAATGAATTTTGAAGATCTGAGCTGGACATAAATAGAGTTAGTAAAATAATTGTTCCGGATGACTGTCATAGGCATTCAGTAATGCCCATGATAATGTAATGACATAATTATGATGGTCTTATGACACCGCTGTCAAATAAAGTGTTACCAAATATCATAAGCAATTAATGAAACAACTGGAACAGTAACTGAATAAATAATTACCAAAGAACATGCATTTTGATTGTTATTTGCATCTGTAACGCTGCAATGCATACAAGGAGGCATGTGTTACCTATTTACTAAGGTTGTTCCGGTCATGTTTTTTTGCTCCCAATCCCGATCGTTTTAGTTTGAGTATCTGCCAATCCCGATATTTCCCGATCCGATTGCTTTTTTTTTTGCTCCCGATTCAATTCCAATCATTCCCGATAATTTTTCCCGATCATATACATTTTGGCAATGCATTTCGAAAAAAATGAATAAAACTCGGACGAATATATACATTCAACATACAGTACATAAGTACTGTATTTGTTTCTTATGACAATAAATCCTCAAGATGGCATTTACATTATCAACATTCTTTCTGTGAGAGGGATCCACGGATAGAAAGACTTGTTATCCTTAAAGGATAAATGTGACTTTGTATATTGTGACTAAATATTGCCATCTAGTGTATTTGTTGAGCTTTCAGTAAATGATACTGCAGCCATTTAACTTCTGCCCAAATGCATGATGGGAAGTGCAACCATGACTGTGCGTAGGGGCACCAATTGATATATCTTCTCTGCGTTGGGAAAGAACATAGGGTGTTAAGAAAATGATCAACTACTACCTTTCTTCCCCACATTGCCTCCCACGTTATTTTTCATTGCTGAGAGAGGTATTGTACGGCTTTAGCCACATAAAAAATGGCTCCAAAGGCTGTCAAAATTCTCTCTACTCATTATACGTTGCCTTTTAGTGCCATCTATAGGTAAAACAGCGTCTTAATAGATTGTACGCGACAATGCGTGAGTGGGTCATGCAGCGCATGCGTTAATTATTTAACGTGATTCATTTTTAAAAAATTAATTAACGCCGTTAACGCAATAAATTTGATAGCCCTACTTTAAGCCAAAACTACTCTGGATGAGTGTAAGACATTTTGTCTGTAACGTTAAATATAAACAGAAAACGATTTAAATAAAAACAAAAAATATATATATATTAAAAAAAGGCATGTCCGATATATTTTTGCCGATTCCGATACTTTGAATATTACGTGATCGGACCCGATCGATTGGGACATCTTTACTATTAACCCAAATAAATCAACAAATAAACCGCATTGGACTATAAACTGCAGGATTAAAAATGAAGGAAAAAAGTAGCGGCTTATTGTCCGAAAATTACTGTATATATTTGTGCAAGAATTGGGTTGATGGTGTTTTGGCGTGCATGTGTGTGGGTGTGCACGCATGTGTGTGTGTGTAAGTGAGCCACCAAGAGACAGCTGAGACACTGACCTGTTCTGACATTTAATATTATTTTTCTACGGGGGACAGAAAGTGAAAAAGGGAGAAAATCCATCGAGCGCAGGAGACAACGGTGACAAAGTGAGGGAGGTTTAAAGTGGAAGAGAGTAGGGTATAAAAGGCCTGAAAGGCAAAAAGAGACAAGGAAATGAAGGTTTCAAAGGGCTCAAATACAACAAACAAGCGAGGGCTCGCCACACGTCTAAATATATCAAATGGATAGATGTCCACGAGGAAGTGTTAATGACATCATGGCCAAACAGCCTCAAGCTATGGGCTATTCAAGGTAAGAGTCAGTGACCTGACTCAAAAAAAAGATCACATTTTCTGGTTGACGCAAGGTGTTTTAATTAGCTTATGTAACTCTTTGGGGGACATTCTGTAGAAAACTGCTTGGATGAAGACATTTGTTCACCCTTGATAAGCTCAAAGGTAAAAATGTTCTGACTTTTTACAGAAGTGACTAATTAAAGTGAACTCATTCAGAAGGACAGACAGTATTTGGATGGTAAGTACTTTAGACTTATGATGGTGGCACTCACATGAAATTAACTCCGTTTATATATCTATAGTGTGTATACAAGCACAGAGAAAAGCTTAACTTAAAAAAAAAAAAAAAAATCTTGAAACAATACATACTGTATTTATATGGCGAAAAACACAGACAAGGCTGAAAAAGCAGTTTCTGCTCTCGCACCCAGCTATCAAATAAACTGCTGTATTTTAAGCCAAAAGAACTGTTGTGTCTGATAGAACAATATGTCTATATGCTGCCATAGCAGATTCATGGCGCATTAAGTCCCCGAACTATTTTTAATTTGTCCGTTTTACCCTGGAAACCCACGTTTACAGATGTCGTGCAACCGCTTTTGTTTCAACCTAGCCATAAAAAGAAGGTAAGCAATCGTATTTATTATTCGAAATGTCTGCCATTTTTAGCTTAGAATCATTAATTGATGTCTAATATTTAGTTTGAAAAAAAAAAAAAAACGACTTAAAAAAATTATTCACTCGCATATTTTAAACTTTTAAACAAAATGCGTCACAATGAAAAAATTAGCGTCTGTAAAAAAGTCGCGGCTATCTACCTCATAACTATTGCTTAATTGTCCTTTTTTTCATTACTGTCGCATTTTCCCTAATATTTTAGATGATAAATAATCGATCCAAACAAAGACAAATTTTAAAAAATTCTTTAAAAGAGTAAATTTATGGAAATGAGAAAATTGAGATTTTAAGCTTTCCAATGATGTATCACACATGCCTATAGGACAATTTTGAAATTTGGCCAAATTGGGGGTCTCAGAGAGGAACTTTAAGTCACCTGAGTGTTTTCGACCATATATTACGATATTATTATATAGTGCAGATGTAAATGTTCAAAAAAGGACTATTTTTTAGCGTTTAGACTGAAATCGAATTGAATATGTGTGTGTGTCTGGTACAGTAGCGTAGTTTTTACACTTTAAAGCACAAGAGAATGCTTACTATAAACGACCTTCATGTGAAATACAGTTTTTCAAAGAATCTAAATATGCAAATACATTTATTAGACTGCTGGTAACGGAGAAAATGATGTTTGAACACAGAAAATGGCACAGCTCATAGGCACTTCCATTTTGTGACGAATGTGACGAAATGTTCATTGCAAAAAACACACCTCCTTAAAACTAGTTAAATTACCTTGTTTTCAGTGTAAATCTATTAGAAATAAGTGAAACTAGGCCTGCAAGCAGGACTGAACGGGCCCTCGCAGTTTTGCCCAACTTGGATGGCACGCAGCTCAGGCTGGTGGCTGAACGTCCCCCTCTCATGATTTCATGAGAAAATAACGTGTTTGAAAGTCGCCTCTTTTTGTGTGGAACTTCTTTTGTGTTGTGGGCTTGGCTGACAGATATGTTTTTGTATATTCTGAGATGAGAAATACATTCACACACACCTAGTACACCAGACCAACCTGAAAGGAACTGGACATGAACTGTATATATAAAATGAGTAACTTTCTGTTGCCACTAGTCGGCGCTGTACAGTTGATGCAAATGACCCCTACTTGATTCATCAGGGTGCTTTGAATAAATGAGTTATTAGTTATTTACTGAATTTGGTGTGTTGCCAAACAAAAGGCAGACTTTGGCACCTCACCCAGGTCAGGCCCCTGAATGAAAGTTCAGCATTTTTTCACAAGTTTAGATCTCATATGTTTCATGAACAGTCTCACCAATTTTGAGGAGGATCCAACCTACTCCCTAGGCGCAGCAGGTCACATTAGTGACACGACCAAACACTGCTACGATGCATGCTAACTACATATACGGCAAGAAAATGTCACACATTTAACTAGGGCGAATTTTCATCTCGTTCTCGTCTCGTCAGACAAAAACTGGCATTCATCTCAATATGTAGCGGACGTAAGGTGAGTGATTTTCATTCATTCATTTTCCAAGCCGCTTATCCTCATGAGGGTCACTGCGGTGCTGGAGCCAATCCCAGCTAACTATAGGCGGTAGGCGGGGTACACCCTGAATCGGTTGCCATTCTATAGACCCTACCCACGTGACGTCACAACTCCGCTCTCCTGAATGGTACCGCCCAATTGTCCGTCAAAACATAGTGTTAACCTGTTACGGCTACGTACATTCCTCGTATTTACGGCGTGTTTTTCTGCTCGTTAACATTAATAATCAAAATGGTGAAGGCGTGTGTGGCTGTTGGTTGCACTAACAGAGAAGATGGAAGGAGAGACTTGAAGTTTTACCGTATTCCGAGGGATCCAAAGAGGAGAGCGAAATGGACGGCTGCAATTCGACGTGAAAACTGGGCACCAAAAAATCACCACAGACTATGTAGTAGTCATTTTATATCCGGTAAGATGCATTTAAGATATACTTAGAGGGTTTTGGGCTGACAAATAACCACAATTAAGATCATTGCTAGGCTAATCGCCGACAACATACACGTATGTATGTAGTGAGAGTGCTATCGCTAAACCATATAAACATTAAAAGCCTTAACTCCATTGACAAACGACATGAAATACGTACATTAGACTTGACATTGGATGTTAGCAATAACAAAAGATTTTGAATTGAAAATTTCGTAACTCACCTTTCCAAGCACAAGATAGATTCCTGCCGAATTTTCGTGGACGAGGACCTGTTTCACCCAACCAGCAACGAAGTATTTATAAGCCTCCAAGCTCTTGAAGTTTTTCAAATTTTCGTGAGAATAGGCTGATTTTGTGTGGACAAGATAATTGTAAATATCAGCGTAGCAGATGTCAGGCAGACAGGGCGAAGACAGTGGGTCGAAAAACATCGATTTGGGCATCAAATATGGATCTGGCGAAGCTTTTCCACATAACGCCTTTTATGCAACACATCCAGTGAGTTTACGGCATCAGAAAGCACCGGGTCTTCCATGAAATGCATTTTAAATTCCTCGATCAATTGAAACCAATGCTAATACAGAGACAAAATGACGGACAAGTGGGCGGAACCATACAGCGAGCATGTGGTTTTGTGACGTCGGTGGGTAGGGTCTATAAGATTTTCTCCACTAAAATACCCTTGACTGACTGAATTCTTAACTGATTTACAGTGACCCTTTTGCAGCATGTAACACTTATTTTGAATTTGATCTCTATCTCTTCTCTTTCTTACGAGGGATTCATCACTAAAGACGTAATCATATTAAGTATGATAGACCATACCAAAAACCCCACGCGACAATTTCAAAGCTTCATTCCACAATAAAATAATGGATTTGACATCACCAACAGGGCACACCTGCTCTACTCATACTCAAATTCTCACACGATATCATAGCTCAGCTGTGTGCTTACCTTTCGAATGCCCTCTTTGGATTCCTCAACGTTGTTGTCGGCTCCTCCCGTGCGGTTGATCATCCGCCACATCTGTGAGTACATGGGGTCTCTCTCAAAGGGGTTCAAGGCCTTGGAACGCACTTGGTCATACACAGCGGAGTCCAGCACTGTGCCGTAGGGCAGCTCTGTCTGCTTGGACAAGTCCTGGAGGGACCTGGGGTAGAAAAAGGTCACCTTCAATTGAAGTGATGACAAGACTCATGAACATAATGACCAGAGAGGATTACTTACTAACCTGCAAATAGGGCTGTATTTGCACCAGATTTTTGCAACAAGGTGTTTCTAACTAAGCATGGACCGATATCACAGTGCCAGTGTGTCAAAATTAAGTCTCTAAAATATGACATTTTGAAACATTGGGTTTTAATAAATAAATACAGAGGTGGGTAGTACATAGTAGTAAGTGTTACATTTACTCCATTACATTTACTAGGCAATTTTTTTTTTAGAAAAATGTACATTGAACAGTAGTTTTACTAAGCTATACTTTTTACTTTTACTTGAGTAGATTTGTGAAAAAGAAATGCTACTCTTACTCCGCTACATTGGGCTATACTAGTCGTTATATTTTTTTCCTCTGTATTCTACACACAGTATTAGATTTTACTTTTATTGCCAGCAATGGTAACAGTAGCTCTACCAGTTTCACCAATCATACAATCAACAGTAATCACATGAATCCATTGTACCAATCAAACTCAAGCTTGCCGTTCTATGATCACGACGGCCTGCTTAATTACGTGGTGTCTTAAAAGCACCGTAAAAATTACGTTTTTGACAGAGCGCTCTCATCAACATGACTCGAAATTGCAGATGTTTACCTCTTTCCCAGTTTTTATTTGGCACCGATTAACCACGGGAAACCAGAGATATGATCCTTTTAATTCTATAATAGGAACTATGAATGAACTACAGTAATCCCTCGCTACTTCGCGCTTCAAACATCGAGCGCTCAGTCCATCGCAGATTTTTTTTTCAATTAAAAAAAAAAACAACAAAAAAAACCAGATGAGCTGTCCCGAGCCGATCGTGTAGTCTGTCTCCCTCCCTCCCCCTGCTCTGTGTCAATCAGGCAGTGAGTGCGCTGGAGTTGTTTATTAAAGTTAACGATCACTGACAGACAGTTAAGCTTTGATCTTGCCTGAGACCCTGGTAACCCGAGACTACAAAGAGTCTCATCCATCAACATCGTTTAACTTGTTAAACAGTTGCTGTGATAACTCATTGTGTGTAAGTGAGCAGCTTGAGAGGACTCACTCAATGAAGCATTTAAAAAAGACAAGTATTTTTCAACTTTTTCAAAATGGATTGGGTGTCTACATTGTTTGTTAAAAAATTTATTTAAAAAATTGTTAAAATTATTAAATTGTTAAAAAAAAAAACTATATACAGTGCCTTGCAAAAGTATTCGGCCCCCTTGAACCTTGCAACCTTTCGCCACATTTCACGCTTCAAACATAAAGATATAAAATATTAATTTTTTGTCAAGAATCAACAACAAGTGGGACACAATCGTGAAGTGGAACAAAATTTATTGGATGATTTAAACTTTTTTAACAAATAAAAAACTGAAAAGTGGGGCGTGCAATATTATTCGGCCCCCTGGCGTTAATACTTTGTAGCGCCACCTTTTGCTCCAATTACAGCTGCAAGTCGCTTGGGGTATGTTTCTATCAGTTTTGCACATCGAGAGACTGACATTCTTGCCCATTCTTCCTTGCAAAACAGCTCGAGCTCAGTGAGGTTGGATAGAGAGTGTTTGTGAACAGCAGTCTTCAGCTCTTTCCACAGATTCTCGATTGGATTCAGGTCTGGACTTTGACTTGGCCATTCTAATACCTGGATATGTTTATTTTTTAACCATTCCATTGTAGATTTGGCTTTATGTTTTGGATCATTGTCCTGTTGGAAGATAAATCTCCGTCCCAGTCTCAGGTCTTGTGCAGATACCAACAGGTTTTCTTCCAGAATGTTCCTCTATTTGGCTGCATCCATCTTCCCGTCAATTTTAACCATCTTCCCTGTCCCTGCTGAAGAAAAGCAGGCCCAAACCATGATGCTGCCACCACCATGTTTGACAGTGGGGATGGTGTGTTCAGGGTGATGAGCTGTGTTGCTTTTACGCCAAACATATCGTTTTGCATTGTGGCCCAAAAGTTCAATTTTGGTTTCATCTGACCAGAGCACCTTCTTCCACATGTTTGGTGTGTCTCCCAGGTGGCTTCTGGCAAACTTTAAACGAGACTTTTTATGGATATCTTTGAGAAATGGCTTTCTTCTTGCCACTCTTCCATAAAGGCCAGATTTGTGCAGTGTACGACTAATTGTTGTCCTATGGACAGACTCTCCCACCTCAGCTGTAGATCTCTGCAGTTCATCCAGAGTGATCATGGGCCTCTTGGCTGCATCTCTGATCAGTTTTCTCCTTGTTTGAGAAGAAAGTTTGGAAGGACGGCCGGGTCTTGGTAGATTTGCAGTGGTCTGATGCTCCTTCCATTTCAATATGATGGCTTGCACAGTGCTCCTTGAGATGTTTAAAGCCTGGGAAATCTTTTTGTATCCAAATCCAGCTTTAAACGTCTCCACAACAGTATCTCGGACCTGCCTGGTGTGTTCCTTGGTTTTCATAATGCTCTCTGCACTTTAAACAGAACCCTGAGACTATCACAGAGCAGGTGCATTTATACGGAGACTTGATTACACACAGGTGGATTCTATTTATCATCATCGGTCATTTAGGACAACATTGGATCATTCAGAGATCCTCACTGAACTTCTGGAGTGAGTTTGCTGCACTGAAAGTAAAGGGGCCGAATAATATTGCACGCCCCACTTTTCAGTTTTTTATTTGTTAAAAAAGTTTAAATTATCCAATAAATGTTGTTCCACTTCTTGATTGTGTCCCACTTGTTGTTGATTCTTGACAAAAAAATTAAATTTCATATCTTTATGTTTGAAGCCTGAAATGTGGCGAAAGGTTGCAAGATTCAAGGGGGCCGAATACTTTTGCAAGCCACTGTATATATATATATATATATATATATATATATATATATATATATATATATATATAGTATATTAGGGCTGTCAAAATTATCGCATTAACGGGCGTTAATTAATTTTTTAAATTAATCACGTTAAAATATTTGACGCAATTAACGCAGATGCCACGCTCAGAAAGATTTAAATGACAGTACAGTGAAACGCTCACTTGTTGTGTTTTATGGAGTTTTGCCGCCCTCTGCTGGCGATTGGGTGTGACTGATTTTATAGGCTTCAGCACCCATGAGCATCGTGTAAGTAATTATTGACATCAACAATGGTGGGCTACGAGTTTATTTTTTGATTGAAAATTTTATAAATTTTATTAAAACGAAAACTTTAAGAGGGGTTTTAATATAAAATTTCTATAACTTGTACTAACATTTTTCTTTTAAGAACTACAAGTCTTTATATCCATGGATGGCTTTAACAGAATGTTAATAATGTTAATGCCATCTTGTTGATTTATTGTTATAATAAACAAATACAGTCCTTATGTACCATATGTTGAATGTATATAACCATCTTGTGTCTTATCTTTCCATTCCAACAATAATTTACAGAAAAATATGGCATATTTTATAGATGGTTTGAATTGCGATTAATTGCGATTAATTATGATTAATTAATTTTTAAGCTGTAATTAACTCGATTGAAAAATTTAATCGTTTGACAGCCCTAATATATATATATATATATATATATATATATATATATATATAAACACATACATACACATGTACATTTTTTTTCAGTTATACTTTGAGGAAAAAAAAGTGAAAAAAACATGTCTTATATGTAACGCTTTCCAATGATAAATCTGAATAAATACACTTAACTACAAAAACACACACACAAAAAAAAAAAAAAAAAAAAGTTTTTTTTTTGCTACTTCGCGGTTTTTCACTTATCGCGGTGGTTTCTGGTCCCCATTAACTGCGAAAAACGAGGGATCATTGCATTCACATTTCCACTATTTAAACTATTTTATCCACTAGAGAGCACTCATGCTCTTTGGACGAATGATGCTTCATTTCTGTATTTTATTTCACTTGCCGTAATTCAAAGATTTTTTTTGGTATTTATTTGGCCAAATGTGGTTATGTAATGGGTTAATGTACTGTAAAATAATCACAGTTCATATACACAACTTTGTGCTGAAAAAAAAAAAATTGTTTATGAAAAAAAAAAAAACATTAAAATTGTAAGCGGTTACTCACAATGTTACTCATTAAATACTTTTTAAAAAAAATTGTACTTGAGTAATTTTATTTCAAAGTAACGCCACACCTACTTGAGTAAAATTTGTGGCGACTCTACCGATCTCTAAATATAATATACTGTATATACAGTATAGTATATACACAAGGGTAAATCGATAAGTATCTGCACTCCATTTTTACTATTTGATAAAACAACAATACAAAAGTTACGTTTACATAAATTTTCAACATCGTCGCCCTGTTTTTTCAATGCACTTGGTCCATTGTTGCGCAAGCTTTCTGATACCCTCAGAAAAAAAGTTTCTGTTGAGCAATAAACCACGTATGCTCTGCCTCCTTCACCTGTTGATCGTTGGTGAAACCACAGTCCCTTAAAGCATCTTTAGTTGATTTTGTTATGCACAATTTCATATACAGAACCATGACTAAGGTGCATATTATGGTTTGCCACGTCATCAATAGCCAGACGTCTGTTATTCAGAATCAGGGCATAGACTTGTTCAGTGTTTGCATCAGTAATCGTCTTTCACGCTTGTCTGACCGCTTTTGAACTGTTCAATCCACTGGTAAACACTAGGGCATGGTAAAATAGCGTCCCCGTATTGTACTGAAAGTCTTCTATGGATTTCATCTGCCGGTGCACCTTCCGACCACAAAACGGATTAAACATCACTTTCTTCTTTTGTGCAAATGGAGTGTGGCGCAGCCATCTGTACTTCCCAACAATGCAAGTGAAGTGATAACGAAAACACTTATCATGAGCAAGTAGGGTGGTGGCATTTTGAAGCAGAAATAGCACGCAAAGCTGTACAGCCAGTGTAAAGAATTAAAACAAAGTGCCGATACTTATCGACTTACCCTCTTGTACAGTATATCATATTTTTCGGATTATGAAATGTTACCGCTTTTCCATCCTTACAGTATTTATGGATTGTTACAGGCTGCTGTGCTGCATGTCCTTTGGCTTATAGCCCAGTGCAGCTTATATACGGTATATGAATGTTGTAAAAATTTGTGGGTGTAGTATACAGTAGTCCCAAAACCAATTGTATGTACAGTATATAGACGCATGCACTGAAAAGAGAAGAAATTGTAGAGTGCTAATACACGGAATCCAGTATGCACATCATCTTCGTTCTAACGAACAGTTGAGCTGCATTTACACTTACAGTGTATGAGAATAAGCATGGTGAATGAACCACTTGCTGCTTCGTCAAGTCTGAAGACAAAGTTATTAAGCTCTAACCCGATGTCTGGTCAATTCATTTACATCGTGCGCATAATAGCCATCCTCCTATCCCTCTCTGTCACTCTATCTCTCTCTCCCACTCTCTCTCAGCCACCACCCCTCATGTTTTCCAAAAGGATTCGCAGTGAAATTGAGGAAAAACATCCAAGCGTGAAATTGACCAGATAGGCGGCTGAATGTTCACTTCTTATTTCATTTCCAAGATGAAACAAAAGGCATTAATAGTTAAAAGAAACCATCTTGGCCCAGCTAACTTTTCCTTATGACATTGAGAAGAAAACTGACATCTTCTTTCTCCAATGTCTGCCATTTTTCCTCACACAGTCCTTTGAGGTATTTATTTGAGAAGAGGCCTTTATGTGTAAGAATTCCTTACAAATGTTGAGAGACATGCGCTGTCCATTGATTGGTTGACGTACTGACATTAGCTATCCATCTTATGAGTATGTGAAATTTCACATCCTAGATAGAAAGATACAAATCCTACCCTGTTGTGAAAATATAACTACAGCGGTAGCTCTAAATACGAATTTAACCCCTTCAGACCCGCATTTTTACTGCTGGGCAAGAAAAAAATACATAAAAATAAAATCGCTGATTTTTACCCTACTCAAATACCAGAACAAAGACCAATTTTTTGGTCGGTGGATGTTTCACGTGTTACATTGATTTTAATGAGAAATGAGCACTTACGTTTACCTTTTAAAATTGTGTTTTGTCTCAGCTATTTTCAAACAGCCAAAAATAGCAAAGAGACTGTGCTAAACCTCACGATTTGATTTCGATGGGTAAAGTTCCATTCAATCATCTCCCAGAAGTGGCAATAGCAACTAAATTCAGTGTTTTCATTGATTTAGAGACGCAAACGCGTCATGTCCTTCAGCAGCATGCTCAGGTCTGAAGGGGTTAATTTATTCAAGGACCAGGTTTGTAAGTCGAAATCGTCGCATGTCGGATGAGATTTTCCTGTAAGAATACATTATAATTAAAGATGTCCCGATCGATCGGCATCCCGATCCGAATCGGCAAAAAAAATATTTGACATGCCTTTTTTTAATATATACTGTATATTTTTTAATTAAATCATTTTCTAATTGTATTTAACGTTACAGACAAAATGTCTTACACTCATCCAGTCTTTAGTTTTGGCTTAAAGTAGGGCTATCAAATTTATTTCTTTAACGGCGGTAATTAATTAAAAAAAAAAAGAATCACGTTAAAATATTTAACGCAATTAACGTATGCGCTGCACAACCTACTCACGCATTGTCGTGGTCAATTTATAATGGCGCCGATTTATCTATATATAGAGCTAAAAGGCAGCGTAAAATGAGTGAATTTTGGCACTCTTTGGAGCCTTTTTTTAATTGGCTAAAGCCTTACAATACCTCTCTTAGCAATTAGAAATATCGTGGGAAGCAATGTGGGGAAGCAAAGTAGTAGTTGATCTTTTTCTTAACACCTTAACTAATTTCCCAACGAAGAAAAGATATATCAATTGGTGCCACTACGCACAGTCATGGTTGCACTTCCCATCATGCATTTGGGCAGAACAGGTAAATGGCTACAGTATCATTTACTGAAAGCTCAACAAATACACTAGATGGCAATATTTTAGTCACAATATACAAAGTCATCCTTTAAGAATTACAAGTCTTTCTATCTGTGGATCCCTCTCACAGAAAGAATGTTAATAATGTAAATGCCATCTTGAGGATTTATTGTCATAATAAACAAATACAGTACTTATATACTGTATGTTGAACGTATATATTCGTCCAAGTTTTATTCATTTTTTCTTAATGCATTGCCAAAATGAATATGATCGGGAAAAATTATTGGGAATGATTGGAATTGAATCGGGAGCAAAAAAAAAAAGCAATCGGATCGGGAAATATCGGGATCGGCAGATACTCTAAAACGACCGGGATCGGATCGGGAGCAAAAAAACATGATCGGAACAACCCTAATTATAATCCTATTAATTCGTTCCACAACCCATAAAAAACTATCCCAAATCCTTAATAAATACTGCAGGTACAATTACAAATAGCAATTACACATAGCAAAACAAATAAATTATAAATACAAATCGGAATAAAAATGATAATAATTGTTTGGGCCTCTGCCCTCCTGAGCCCTGCTTCGGCTGAGGGGAGTTTGCCTGATTACAGGTCTGACGTCAGACGTGTGGAGCGGCCACAACTCTGAGCAGGTACCATCAGCCAGCTTTAAAAGCCTAGTGGACGCACCACCACGTCGCCCGATCAACTTGTCTGCTTCCTCCGTCAGTTGTTTCTCGCATCCCTAGTATATCTCTATTGATTTTGACCACCGGCTCACGATATCTTTTCATTGCTTCCAGGACCTGATCAGCGCGCTCCTCGTCGGATGCCTTTACCTACCTGGTGACCTGTCAACACGTCTATCCTCTGCTGACAGCTACTCACCTTGGCATCCACACTGTTCACCACAACCACTCCGCCTCCCACTATCTCAAAACTCGAGACCCAAATAAAACGTACAATTTCCCCCACTCATGTCTTTTCACATTGTCTGCATTAGGATCCTCCCCACTGATTCCGTGATCCTTAACAATAATAATGTAACGAAACGGGTTCTGATGTGGCGGTTGTGTTTTGCATGCTGCTCCTGAATGCACCGTTTGCCTAATGACAGAATGAGAGAGGTGGGGTAGAGTTTTTACTTTCTCTTTTCATGTTCTGTTGTTGTTGTCGTCGGCTTCGTCAGACATTAGCCCTGTTGTGTTGCACAAGTTTAAAATAAATGATTGAAAACCTGACAAATCTGGCGACTTCCTTGCCGATGTTACAATAACGTCGTCTTCGAAATCGAAGACATTATCCGGCCAGATTGTTGAGCCAGTTCACTGACGCTCATATTTTTCTATCATTTTCTTCTTCATTTCAATGGTAAGCGTTACCTTTTTCCTCTTTTCACCTCCTGCACTAACCTTTTTGGGACCCATGTTGATTTCTCTCACAAGAAAATCCCCCGTATGTCCGTCTTGCGGGAAAACTGCTGTCATAAATCGTCATATTTCGAGCATGTCGACAAATGACGAGTCAAATTTTACTCCGGATGTCGAAAGGATCGTAGGTCGAGGTACGACTGTACTAGAAGTAACCAAATATACAACATTGCTTACTGATCAAATACAGTATATTTACTTTTCCTTCAACCATACCACTCTGCCTCGCCAATCAATACACACAGTAAACAATAAAAAATAAACAAGGCTAACTACCAACATCAAACCAACTTTTGACATACAGTGGGGCATATAAGTATTTAGTCAACCACTAATTGTGCAAGTTCTCCCACTTGAAAATATTAGAGAGGCCTGTAATTGTCAACATGGGTAAACCTCAACCATGAGAGACAGAATGTGGAAAAAAAAAAAACAGAAAATCACATTGTTTTGATTTTTAAAGAATTTATTTGCGAATCATGATGGAAAATACAAAAAGTTCATCTCAATACTTTGTTATGTACCTTTTGTTGGCAATAACAGAGGCCAAATGTTTTATGTAACTCTTCACAAGCTTTTCACACACTGTTGCTGGTATTTTGGCCCAATCCTCCATGCAGATCTCCTGTAGGGGCTGTCGTTGGGTAACACGGACTTTCAACTCCTTCCACAAATTTTCTATGGGGTTGAGATCTGGAGACTGGATAGGCCACTCCGGGACCTTGAAATGCTTCTTACGAAGCCACTCCTTTGTTGCCCTGGCTGTGTATTTGGGATCATTGTCATGCTGAAAGACCCAGCCACGTCTCTTCTTCAATGCCCTTGCTGATGGAAGGAGATTTTCACTCATAATCTCTCGATACATTGCCCCATTAATTCTTTCCTTTACACAGGTCAGTCGTCCTGGTCCCTTTGCAGAAAAACAGCCCCAAAGCATGATGTTTCCACCGCCATGCTTCACAGTGGGTATGGTGTTCTTCAGATGCAATTCAGTATTCTTTCTCCTCCAAACACAGAAACCTGTGTTTCTACCAAAAAGTTCTATTTTGCTTTCATCTGACCATAACACATTCTCCCAGTCCTCTTCTGGATCAACCAAATGCTCTCTAGCGAACCACAGACGGGGCTGGATGTGTACTTTCTTCAGCAGAGGGACACGTCTGGCAGTGCAGGATTTGAATCCCTGGCAGCACATTGTGTTACTGATAGTAGCCTTTGTTACTGTGGTCCCAGCTCTCTTTAGGTCATTCACTAGCTTCCCCCGTGTGGTTCTGGGATTTTTGCTCACCGTTCTTGTTATCATTTTGACGCCACAGGGTGAGATCTTGCATGGAGCCCCAGATCGAGGGAGATTATCAGTGGTCTTGTATGTCTTCCATTTTCTAATAATTGCTCCCACAGTTGATTTCTTTACACCAAGCGTTTTACCTATTGCAGATTCAGTCTTCTCAGCCTGGTGCAGGTATACAATTTTGTCTCTGGTGTTCTTCGACAGCTCTTTGGTCTTGGTCATAGTGCAGTTTGGAGTGTGACTGACTGAAATTGTGGACAGGTGTCTTTTATACCGATAATGAGTTAAAACAGGTGCCATTAATACAGGTAACGAGTGGAGCCTTGTTAGACCTCGTTAGAAGAAGTTAGACCTCTTTGACAGTCAGAAATCTTGCTTGTTTGTAGGTGACCAAGCACTTATTTTACACTTTAATTTGGAAATAAATTCTTTAAAAATCAAACAATGTGATTTTCTGTATTTTTTTTTTTTTTCCACATTTTGGTTGAGGTTTACCCATGTTGACAATTACAGGCCTCTCTAGTCTTTTCAAGTAGGAGAACTTGCACAATTGGTGGTTGACTAAATACTTATTTGCCCCACTGTACGCAGTGATCTCTCTGAATTTGTCGAGTTGCTTGTTCATTATTACTTGTGATTTGGTTCACAACATGAAGTTAATCTTATTCTTGTAACATAATTTAGTACTCCGGACCACTCACTACATACAAATGCAAGTCACAATCCCTACTTGATCCTCAGTTTAATTCTTCCTAATGCTGGCACCTCTTTGCAGGCTCCAGGGCCACGTGTGAAAGTAATTATGCCTTTAATGACCCCGGAAGAGTAAATATATTATAGATAATGCATGACAATTTATGGAAATTCTAAATTCGCCTGCAGAAGCCAGATGAGAGCCACTTGCCAGTGGCAGCACATTTTCATGCAGACACATCAAAATGGAGCAGAAAGACGAATTTAGGGAATATTAAATGAAAATAAATGAAAGAGGCAGATTTCTGGGCAGACAGAGGGACGGACACAAATCAAGAGCAAAATAATGAATGTTGTTTATTCAGACACTACGCCAGGGTAAAATGACACCGGCGGGCACAGCGGATGTTTTGGAATGCTGATTACTCCAATACACAGAGCGAGCAAGTGTGAGTGAGAGAGAGTTTTCTTTTATTTCTATCATTGTGTGACACAACTCTTGACTGGATACATTTCCTCTTTAGAAATGCATGAGTGTGTATCTTGTCATCCTATGTGTGTACTGTTAACCCATAATACCTTGGCTTTATTGTGGACATCTATGTGGACACCTTGTACGGGTGTGTGTGTCTGTATGAGTCTTTCTATGTTTGTGTAGCACAACCATTGACATCCTTCCTTAACTATTTAACTTGTCCTTACGTGGACTTTTTTTTTTTTTTTTTACATGCGGCACAACATTTGACATCCCACCTTCACTTCATGGAGGTATGCCTCTTTTTATTACTTTCATTTTGGACATTATCTTTGTGCATGTGCTTATGATTCTACAACACTCCTCTCCTCATTGGACTGATGGCATCTCCCTGTTTGTGTGTGTAATCAATTTTTTAACACAAACACATGCACACACAAAGACTTGGACATACAATGAAAGATCTAAACTTGAAACGGACAGGAAATTACAATCCTCTGGTAGAGCGAATGAAAAGGTGGGCGAGTGCCGAAGGGAAAGTGACAGAACTCAAATCATATGCATCAAAAGTAAGTGCCATAGAAGACACACACGGGAGATTGTTGGACACTCACTGGATAGAGTTTTCGATGCGTGTAATGGTGAGGAACGCCGCTAAATTGGCCGTGTACGAGGAGATGACGATGAGAGCAAACATCCACCAAACGCCCATCATCATCCTTGTAGCCAAGGTGGTGTAGGGAACCTCTCCACCTAAACAGAAAAACACAAACATGAAGAGTTAAAACACAAAAGGAAGCCTTTTTAAGTTTTTTTTTTTCCCCTGATACTTACTCATCAAGCACATTGAGTGCTCAGACCGATTCATGAGACTAATCCCTTCTTTTTCACTTTTTTCATGTCTAAAAATTTTTTGAATTAGTTTTCAAGATGTAAAATAAAAGGATTTTGGATAGAAATCTCACAAAACAAACTAATAAAACCAAAAGAAACTGGAAAAAAATCTTTTTGTTATCCAGTGACAAGATGCAAACTCCAAACAGTATTGCATGAGCTGAGGTTCAGATCCCACACTGGAAAAAAATGCCATTTCTAAAACAAGCAAAAAATTAAGCACTTGAAATGAGGCAAGATTTGCTTATAACAAGTATGAAAATCCAGCCAATGGAACAAGCATTTTTTTCCTTTGGAAGAATTTTTAAAATAAGACATCCATTCAGGATGAAAGACATCTTGAAACCAGTTATATTTAACTAGTTTCAATAAGTCTTTTGCTCACAATAAGCCTTAAAAATAGTATTACCGGCTCATTATAAGCCCTAAAACAAGTCGGTATTGCTTAAGATTACTATTTCCAGGCTTATTATGAGACTAACAAAAAGTGTCACAATAATGCTACTTCTAAAATGAGTAAAAAAAAAAAAAAAAGTCTTTCAAAATTACATCAGATTTAACAAGTAAGAAAATTCTGAAAATGGAGCAAGCATTTTTTTCCCCCTTGGTAATATTTCTTAACAAAAAATTACAAGTACACATATTATAAGAACACACAAGTACATGCACTTGTAGTAAAAGTACACATACCCATGAAACAAGTACATATACTCGTGGTACAAGTACAAAATACTTGTAGTACAAGTACACACATTTGTAGTACACGTACCTCTAGTACACTTACCTGTAGTACACGTACCTGTAGCACACGCACACCAATTTAAATGTATTACATGTACACACGCACTTGTAGTACAAGTACTTGTAGTACAAATACATGTACTTGTAGTAAATGTACTTGTAGTACAAGTACATGAATCGTGGCAGACTTTGTAATAACTGCAAATAACCTATTGTTATCTAAACAATCAATTTCATTGTTTCTTGTTTCTCACATTTTTAATCTAAGCCTTGACAGTAACAAATTCCCACAAATTTGGAAAATGGCTAAAGTAATTCCTTTACCCAAAAATGCTCGTGCAGCCTTTACTGGCTCAAACAGCCGGCCGATCAGCCTGTTACCCGTTTTAAGCAAACTGCTGGAGAAAATTGTGTTCAGTCAGATACAATCCTATTTTTCATTGAACAATTTAATGAGTTATTACCAACATGCCTATAGAGTAGGATACTCGACTTCTACGGCACTCACACAAATGACAGAGGACTGGCTAACCGATATGGACCAACAGAACGTAATAGGAGCAGTTCTATTAGATCTAAGTGCTGCTTTCGATGTCATCGACCACAATATATTACCTAATAAACTGAGGTGCTATGGCTTTACTCCATCTGCTGTAGCTTGGATTGAAAATTATCTGACCAGTAGAACTCAGAAAGTTATGTTCAATGGGTGCTTCTCAAATGCACAACAAATACATTACGGAATTCCGCAAGGTTGTTCACTGGGGCCGCTGCTCTTCTCTATTTTTACAAACGACCTCCCACTTGTTTGTAAAGATGTGAGCGTGTGTATGTTTGCCGATGACTCAACACTATAAATCTGCCAAAACAGTGGAGGAAATCACCTCAGCCCTTAACCAAGAGCTACAGTTGGTGTTCACTTGGATCACCGACAACAAAATGGTTCTGAACATATCAAAAACTAAGAGTATTATTTTTGGGACGAAACATTCATTAAGATCCAAACCTCAGTTAAACCTTGTACTAAACAATGTGGTTGTAGAGCAGATACAAGAAACCAGACTCCTAGGAATAACTTTAGACTGCAATTTATCATGGTCAACACACATTGATTTGTTAGTGCAAAAGATGGGTAGGAATATATCAGTAGTAAAAAAATGTTCACCCTTTTTAACACCTCAGTTGACAAAACAGGTCTTGCAGACCCTTGTATTGTCACACCTGGACTACTGTTCGGTGGTCTGGTCAGGTACAACAAAGACGAACCTACAGAGGCTCCAACGAGTACAAAACAGAGCAGCCAGACTTGCACTTAAAAGCAGCCAGAGAGCCAACACAGATAACATGCATGACAAACTGTCTTGGCTTAAAGTTGATTCAAGGCTGCGAGTATCTCTTCTGTCTATTCTGAAAAACATCATGACATTGAGCAAACCAGGCAGTTTGTTTAAGCATTACACTCTGAGCTCAACTCTGCATTCATACCCAACCAGACATGCTATTAGCGGTAACTATACCATACCTATCATGAAAACTTAAAACAACGTACAATACTATGTAGAGTTATGATTGAATGGAATGCCCTCCCAGACCAAATTTTAAAAACTCAAAATAAAGCTAATTTCATGAAACAAATAAAGCAGTACTTTAGGGTCAACTGTATTTGATCACTGATGTAATTTGTAATGTAAGCCTCTTTGATGTTGCTGACTTATATATGACCTCTTATATTGTTTATTTACCTCCTTACTAACTTTCTTCTGTCTTTATGTTAGTATGTTGAATTATGTTTGTTTTAGTGTGTACATTTTTCAAGATAAGAATTCTTTCTTTTATATACAGTATAGCCTATGTTGATTAGTATGTTGATGTTTTGTCTGTTTTATGTTTTGTGTGGACCCCAGGAAGGGTCCTCCATAGATTAGCATGTTGATGTTTTGTCTGTTTTATGTTTTGTGTGGACCCCAGGAAGAGTAGCGGATGTTTTCATCAGCTAATAGGGATCCTAATAAAAATACAAATACAAATATCATTTTGTGATGAAATTAGTTAAGTTACAGATTTATGTACATGAACCGTGCAGGCTTTTCAAAGAAAAGGATACATTTTCTTGAAAGAAGTTGGGTATGTTTCTTAAAACAAGAAGAGTCTCCTTTCAAAAATACTTCTGAAAGCCAGAAAGTGATTTTAACAGATAAAAAAATGTTTGTTTTGAGTAAGAGTTGACACAAAACAAAATGCTTCAAAATTTTCTGGCATAACAAGTCTAAACTAGGCCTGCAAGCAGGACTGAACGGGCCCTCACACTTTGGCGCACATCGGACGTCACGCAAACTCGGACGGCACGCAGGTCAGGGTGGTGGCAGACAGCCCCCTCTAATCATCTAATGAGAACCTAACATGCTTGAAACTGGCCTCTTTTTTTGGGATGAGAATTTGTTTTGAGTTTTCGAGCATGTAAAGGCCCCAAATTCTGCTGCCACTTGTTGGCGCTACAGAGTTGATGCAAATGACCACTACTGGACTCTTCAGGGTAAGACTCTCACCAAGCATGGGAAGTTTGGAGCAGATATCTTGTATATCTGCCAAGTTATGACTGTTCAAAATGTGTGGAGAGACAAAATGGTGATGGTCATTATCACTTTCCTGTTCGACCCTTCTGCTTCAACCAAACCCCAATAATTCTCATCAGGCATCTGAACACATGTCTTAAGGCTCCCCTTATGCAGGTTTAAGGTCAATTGATTTTTTTCCCTTAGAGGACGAGCATGTCCCGTAAAAAAGGGGCATTTCCTGTTCCCACTAGGAGGCGCCAGGCACAATTGGTAATATTTGAATCCAGTCCTGTTCAAGCTGGGATACGTCACACACATGCCAGATTTAAAATAGATTGAACGTTGTATGAGGGAGTTATCAGTCATTTTCCGAATTTGGTGTTTTGCCCAAAAAAATGGACGACTTTGGCACCCCGCCCAGGTCAGGCCCGTGAATGAAAACACATCATTTTGATAACTTAAGATTTTATATGCCTTATGAACAGTCTCGCCAATTTTGAGGATGATCCAACTAATTCCCTAGGCGCCAAGGTCTCAAATGTGCACCCTGTAAATCGATAAAAATGTTACATTCAATCAAAATACCTGATTTCCTGTTGGGTTTGAAATATGCGTGCAGGAGCCTTTTTGGAGCAGTTTTGCACAACATATCGACTGCCCAAATTGCATCACTCTACGTTGAAAAAACCTAAATGGAGAGTCCTTTTTGAAAAATTCAAGTGGGCGCCACTGAGCCATTTTGTTACATTTTTTCGTAACGTTACAAGATTATCAAAATTTATGCAAAGCCGCATGTATGTGCAAAATTTGGTGAGTTTTCATGCATGTTCAGGCCTCCAAATGTAAACTGTAGTATAAATCGATAAAAATTTCACATTCGATCCCAAATACCAGATTTCCTGTTGGATTTGGAAAATGGGTGCAAGAGACTTTTTGAAGCAGTTTTGCATAAGGTATGGACTCCCCAAATTTCATTGCTCCAAGTTGAAAAAACCCAATAGGAGAGGCCTTTTTTAAAACTCCTTTCTGTCGCCACTAGTTGGCACTGTAGAGTTGATACAAACGACCCCTACAAGACCCTTCAGGGTATGGCTCTCAACAAACATGGGAGGTTTGGCGCGGATATGTTTTATATCTGCCGAGTTATGACTGTTCAAAGATTTTGGCGCGACAAATTGTTGACTGTCATTTTCACTTTCCTGTTTGGACCCCTCCGCTTCAACGAAACCTCAATATTTTTCATCAGGCACCTAAACATATATCTTAAGGCTCCCCTGATGCAGGTTTGAGGTCAATAGATTTTTTTCCCCGGGGGGAGGAGCCTGTCTTATAAAGAATGGCATTTCCTGTTCCCACTAGGGGGCGCCAGGCCTAATGGGTAGTATTTCAATGCAGTCGTGTTCAGGCTGGGATACCTCACATACATGCTAGATATAAAAAAAGATTGAACGTTGTATCACAGTGTTATTAGTCATTTTCTGAATTTGGTTTTTCCAAAAAAATGGCCAAATTTGGCACCCCGCCCAGGTCAGGGCCATGAATGAAAACTCACCATTTTGAGAACTTAACATCTCATATGTCTAATGAACATTTTCACCAACTTTGAGGATGATTCAACTAACTCCCTAGGCACCAAACTCTCAAATGTGCACCCTGTTAATCGATAAAAATTTCACATTCAATCCAAAATAACCGATTTCCTGTTGGGTTTGGAAAATCGGTGCCAATGCTTTTTAGGAGCAGTTTTGGACACAGTATAGACTCCCCAAATTTCATCGCTCTACGCTGACAAACCCTAATGGCATAGGCCAATTTTAAAATTTCATGGGGACGCCACTGAGCCATTTTGTTGCATTTTTTTGCAACGTTGCAAAATTATCAAAATTTAAATTTTGCTGCATGTATGTGCAAATTCTAGTGACTTTTTGTGCATGTTCAGGCCTCCAAATAGGCCGTTTTTTAACTAGGAATTAGACACATATTATTGCGAAGATTTTTAAGAGTTTTTTTCAGTGCACATTTTACAACTGTAAGGCACATAGTGTAGTTGTGCTGCTCAGTTGCAATAAACAAGTGATCCAATACTTTGTTCTTATTGCCTTTTGGATAAACTTTTAGGTACGGTAGTTATCATCACAATGAGTTTACAAATCATGTGTCGCTATACAACAGGATGCCACAGAACTATAAAAACTGCCATTAGGTGGCAACTTTGCATGAAAACATGTATTTTTATGCATGCAATTAAGTCCTTTAGAAATTGAGCTCATTCATTCTGGTAAACAGTGGCTCACTGATAAATAGGCTCAGACCACAGCCCCTCACTCTCTCTCCCTCCCAAAAAACGCAGCTTCTCAAAAATTTATGTGACACCCACCCACATAATCCCATGTTCCCTTTATCTTCTCCCTCTCTGCTGCATTGTTACTTTTTTCTCCTCCTTCCCAATCCCTCTTTAAGGCCCGAGCGCCACTGCTTCTCTGACATTTGATTCAATTCAAATTTGTTATCGCCCTTCACGGTATCTTTCCCCACTGCTGCTGACATCACAGTATTACCATGAGCGTGAGGGCGCTGCGATATGCGCCGCTTTACAGCTACTTCACACACTCCATCTGTGTGCTTTTATGTTACTATCGTATTACATCAGATATTCACATTGAGAATTTGATGTGAAGCCCACATAAATAAATAGCCATTATTGGCTTTACCCAAAAGACTTGATGTACTGTACATTATGAGGCAATAACAAAATAGTAACGTATAGACACTAAGGAAACTAACTTTAACCAGATTACTGGTTTGGAAAAATGAATGCTTTAGATCACTCGTTACTGAAAGAAAGTAATCAGATTACAGTACTGCATTACTAACGCGTTTCTGACAACACTGGTCACTAATATCTGTGGTGCTGAAGCTTGAAAGCCCCACTGTTCCTGGCATGGGTATGTTGTGGAATGATGTAATGATGATCTTTATTTAGGTTTAGTAGGTCCAGTCATATTCCTAATTTTTTTCCGCCCTAACAGGTACATTCTTACAGCCTTCAAATTAGAGATGACCCGATGCATCGATCGGGTCCGATCACGTCATTTTCAAAATATCGGAATCGGCAAAAAAATATTGGCCATGCCTTTTTTAAATATATCTATATTTTATAATTAAATCGTTTTACTAATTGTATTTATCGTTACAGACATAATATGTTACACTCATCCAAAGTCTTTAGTTTAGGCTTAAGGTATGGTTATCAAATTTATCCCGATAAAGGCGGCAATTAATTTTAAAAAAAATATGTCACGTTAAAATATTTACGCAATTAATGCATGCGCTGCACGACCCTCTCACTCATTGTCACGCTCAACCTGTGATGACGCCGTTTTGCCTGTATAGAGAGATAAAAGGCAGCGGAAAATGAGTACAGTGAATTTTGGCAGCCTTTGTAGCCTGTTTTTAATTGGCTAAAGCCTTGCAATCCCTCTCCCTATTATTAGAAATATCATGGGAAGCAATGTGGGGAAGCAAGGTGGCAATTGATCTCTGTCTTAACACCTTATGTTATTTCCCAACGCAGAAAAGATATATCAATTGGTAGCACTACACACAGTCATGGTACCACTTCCCATCATGCATTTGGGATGGCCACAGTATCATTTACTGAAAGCTCAACAAATACACTAGATGGCAATATTTAGTCACAATATACAAAGTCACAAGTCTTTCTATCCGTGGATCCCTCTCACAGAAAGAATGTTAATAATGTAAATGCCATCTTGAGGATTTATTTTCATAACAAATACAAACAAATATAGTAGTTATGTACTGTATGTTGAATGTATATATTCGTCCGAGTTTTATTCATTTTTTTCTTAATGCATTGCCAAAATGTATATGATCGGGAAAAATTATCGGGAATGATTGGAATTGATTCGGGAGCAAAAAAAAGCAATCGGATCGGGAAATATCGGGCTCAGCAGATACTCAAACTAAAACGATCGGATCGGGAGGAAAAAAACATGATCGGAACAACCCTACTTCAAATATATCAACATGGATCTTTGTGGTTTTTTGTTTGTTTTTCTTTTGATCAAAGCCAAACTACATTTTTTATTCTTTTGTGAACAAAATGTATCTTATGCCCTTACTCCACTGAGTGTAAACAGAATTTTCCCTGGAGGCTTTTCAGCACACACGGTAAATAAATAGACGCTGTCTGCAATTGTTACCTACGGTCTTACAGATTCAAATGAAATGAGCAAATGATGTTTTTGATTAGGCTGTGGCATGAAGTATTCATGAGAAATGATATGAAAGGCCTGTGGGAATAGGAATGTTTTCCCATGGAAGCAAGCAGGACCAGCAGATATGATTTTCCCCTGTTTTCCATTTGAATAAAATATATGCAAAGCTATGACTAGCCTCGCTAACTTGACCTTTGTGACTGGTTCCAGTCATAGATGGAACTTTAAGATTGTGATTTTTCATACTGGAAATATTCACATACGTCTGGAGTGCAAGCCGAGATTATCTATTGTGTTTCGTCAAAGAACAATTTTACGTTGATTTTCAAGCATCATGAGCGAATTCAATGAAATATGTAATACAGCCGGGAGTGTCTGCATCTGAATGTCAAAAAATATTGAAGGTGTGCTAAGCTACTCTTAGAGCACCATGTATTATTAAAAAGAATACACTCGCTGCTTTGTCCCCGATTCAAAGCAAGAGCAAAAACGCATCCTTTGATTCGAGCGCTTTAGTGCTGTGCAAGGTTTGGTCTGTATCTTGATAGAATATTCAACAGTAAAATTTTGAGGTTCATTTTTCATATAAATGTTTTTAACCAATTGCATGTGGATTTGGTGCATAACTTGAATTTGGATTGCTTTGATTATTATTGAGACAAACGCCATGACAGTATAGAGTTTATACGATACATTCATCTATATTTTTTTTAGTCTTAATTATCCTAATCAGTGTTGTAGGGAGCCATTTCATTTTATCTCTGCGTAACACCATGAGACTCATCAGTCAACAAAATCAGCTACTTTTAGATTAAATCTGTCACAAATATTTATCTACCTTTTGTAGAGTGAGTCACAATAAACACTGTACGTCATGCACGACCGCTCTGTCAACACCGCTTTCATAAAAAACATGGAATATATCAATTTTGTCAGATATCTGCACAGCTTAGGGAGTGTGGTGGCTACCACTACCACCACAATTTAGTGTTTAAAGACTTCGCTAATTATTTATGTGATATTTTTTTGGAAATGTATTTTCTAATGGGTGCACACTTTAGTTAATATTTGTCTAAATGCTTATTAGATTTTATTTGCCAATTTGAGGTAACGACCACAGCTGTGTAAGATGTGGCACTTACCATTCTGAAGGAGGGGTTATTTAAGTTGATTTAATTACCGTAATTTCCCGAACATAACGCACACTTTTTTCCCCCCCAAAATCAACTTGTAAAATCATGGTGCGGATTATAAACGGGTACATGGATGGAGACAGAAATATATATACTGTATATATATATATAATGAGGGGGGAAAATGAGTTATGTTGAGTCAAGTTGAGTCGAGTCATAAGGTTATGTCGAGTTGAGTCATTAGGTTATGTCGAGTCGAGTTTCGAGGTCATGTCGAGTCAAGCCGAGTCACAAAGTTGCAAAGACGAGTCATATCAAGTCAAAGGCTGTAAAGACAAGTTGTGTCAAGTCGAAAGGCTGTCAAGTGAAGACCTTCACCATTCTTCCCCAGCCCACCCACAAAGCACTCAGGTTTATCTTTGAGGGAAACCCTGTCGTCAATCTAAGTCAATGTTTAAAAAAAACTATGCAGTGTAGTCTGCAGGGAATTTGATTGATTTTTGATTGCCATGATGTTCCGTGAAGGCGTGGCGAGAGCAGCCAAGGTGACCAAGCGGATCACTGGCAGGTGGGAGCCAATCTACAATGAAATTTTTTCGAGTTGGCTTGTTGAGCCTTGAGTCATTGCCTTACGAGTCGAGTCTCCGACCCTCCCAGATCAAGCGAGTCAAGTTCGAGTCTACGGCCGACTAGAATTAAAAGTCATCAAATTTGCAACTCGAGTCGCCTCGAGTCCAATTGTCTAGTAATTGTTCAGTGTAAACGTTCTTCATGTAAAAGATGATTGCTCAAAAAATGTACTGTAAATATTAAAATTAGGGCTGTCAAAATTCATTAATTTTAAGTTAATTAATTTAAGTTAATTTAATTTAAATTAATTTAAATTTAATTTAATTTAAATTTAATTTAAGTTAATTAATTTTTTAAATTAATCACGTTAAAATATTTGACGCAATTAACGCATGCAATGAATGACCCGCTGGCATATTGCCTCAAACAGATTACAATGAGGTCGTTTATGGACATTAAGAGTGAAGAGAATGCCACCGGCCGCTTGGGGGCAGCGCCGTTCCATACTCATGTTATTTCTTCTAAACGTGGGAGAATTAGTAGTTGTGAGACGTTTATGCTGTATTCACAATGCAATGCAAATTGCTATTTGTGCTCCACACATATTTCGGTAAGTTTTCTTTCTTTTAGTGGCAATTATGTGTCTCTTGTTGCATTTTGGGTAAGATATGTACAGATACAGTGGGGAGAACAAGTATTTGATACACTGCCAATGGGTTTTCCCATTATATGTTATACAGTAAAGGCGAGTGGACACAGGCGTTCTTTGGACCGTGCCGTTTATTGGCATAAGCTTCGGCAACTCCTTCACAACAAACATGAGTATCGTTTATTGAAAGCACAACAAAAATAATATTCTTATCTCTCAAAAAAAAATAAGGTTCACAAAAAGAAAAGCACTTCAGTCTATAGCAGCGGTCTCAAACCGACTCCACAAAGGGCCGCAGTGGGTCCTGGTTTTTGTTCCAACAGATCCAGCACAAACAGTTCAACCAATGAGGTTTCTACTAACATAAGCAGCACCTGATTGCAATCAACTGATTACACTTGTAAGAAACCAGATTGGTGAAAAGGTATTTGTCTCGTTTGGTTGGAATGAAATCCAGTACCCCCTGCGGCCCTTTGAGGACCGGTTTGAGACCACTGGTCTATAGTAATGAGGCCCTATTCTGACACACAGTTAAACAACAATGCAAAATGAACTGGTATTCCATATCAAAATAGCTATGCAAAATACACGTAAAACTTTTCACTCAATTTTTATTATTGTTATTTTTATTCTTCTTCTTATTATATTAACTCTACTTTTGATTGAAAATTTTACAAATTTTATTAAACGACAACATGAAAAGGGGTTTTAATATAAAATTACTATAACTTGTAACTATAACATTTATCGTTTAAGAACTACAAGTCTATCTATCCGTGGATAACTTCAACAGAAAGAATGTTAAAAATGCCATTTGTGGATTTATTGTTACAATAAACAAATACAGTACTGATGTACAGTATGTTGTAGGAGTGGGAACCTCAGGGCACCTCACGATACGATACGATTCGCGATACAAGGCTCACGATAACGATTATCTCACGATATCACGATACAGCGATTATCGATATACTGGTCAGAAATTTGATACATGACATTCTACGATACAACTGTTGAAAACGAAAAAAAAAAAAAAAAAGATATTTCAAAATAGAAAAAAATACTGTTTAAGTCATTTATTGAACAGTGACACCTTTTTTGTGCAACATTGCTGTAAAATATACATCTACTGCAAATTGTGTACCTGCACATAGAGGAAACACACCACAGCCACTGATATCTCTGGGAGAGATCATGATGAATGGCACCCTTAATTTCTTTAAAGTTTTAAGTCTTTGAAAAAATAATTAACAGAGCTGTGGGTGTCTGTCAGCAGTTGAGCTTGGAGTTGGGCAATGATAAAATTGGTGGGTCTTTTCTTCGTATATGACCTTTGTTGCCAAAAGCATTGGTTTGAGCACTTCCCCAATCTGCTTCAGCATTTGAGATGTCGCACTCGGTCAGTTGCATTCTTCCTCACCTTAAAATCAAAATAAAACAAAATATATTACCTATTTAATAGCTTTTGAGTTTAAATCCTGATTTTTTCTTTGTTGTGTTGGAAGTATTGAGTAAATTAAAAAAATATGCAATAATTACCTTTTTTTTAATATGTAGGCTACATTAATTATCATCCACATCACCTTATATGTCTTGGAAGCTATTCAAATCATTTTTATAGCTTATTGTATCAAAATGGTAGTAATAACAGTTTGTGTAGTAAACTAGATGGAAAGTGACACTCAAATAATATCAAATAAATCAGTAAATTCATGTAGGCTTGTTCGATGTTCCTTTTCATCCAGTTTAGGGTCCTGGTTTATTTTATATCATTCAACACCAAATATCATCAAAATAATACATGTAAATTAAAAAGTCAATTACATTGCAAAACTTTCTTACCTCAAGTGATGAAAGCGAAAGCACACAAACTCCGGTGTCCACGACGTCACCAGCTGCCAGTGAACCTTATTTTTCTTCGACAATTCTTGCATACAGCAAAGTCCTTTGTTCACTTTACTTCCTTTCTTGTTGGTGTAAAATCTAAAGCGTGTCCACATGTGTGATTTGTAGCAATATTTTATCTTTTTTTTCCTTCACCGTTCTCACGGAGCTTTTTTATTTTTTTCAACCCACTTGGAGCTTTGTCTCTTCTTCTCTAAACAACTTGTGCGCACTTTACCTTCACAGCCACTCATGAGCGCCCCTAGTGGGCCGCCAAGGAATTGCTCAACAGACATTGAGCAGTTTACAGCATTCATACTCCATTGTATGGCCAATATGTCAACTAAAAGTATCGATACTTGGCGGGAGCATATCGATAACCAATCGGGTTGCAAAATATCGCAATATTGTCACACTCTTAGTATGTTGTATGTATATATCCGTCGTGTGTCTTATCTTTCCATTCCAACAATAATTTACATAAAAATATGGCATATTTTAGAGATGGTTTGAATTGCGATTAATTGCGATTAATTACGATTAATTAATTTTTAAGCTGTAATTAACTCGATTAAAAATTTTAATTGTTTGACAGCCCTAATTAAAAATAAAAAAAATCTTAATAATGAAGAAAATAATGTTAAAACACACAATATGACACACTCCTTGAGACATTTTAGGACACATTTTAAATCAAATACTCCTAAGCCCCATTAACCGCGAAAAATGAGGGATCACTGTACTACATAGTGACAGACACAATACATACATGCTCTTTCACTACCACTAGATGGCAGAAGTTACGATTTACGTGTAAATCCTCCTGTTGCCATTCAAACAAGAGGATAACAGCTTCATATTCATAAACAGGGACAGATATTACAATGAGAGCTTGCTGAAAATTGCTTTCATATATTTGAACTCTGCTCCTAATTAAAACAGCAGGACCTTCCAATCATGGATGGTAGCAAGGACAAAATCCGAGGAAGGTGACAGTAGTGTCTCCCTGCAGGTGGCCTATCAGCATGAAGGCTTTGAAAGTCCTCCTCTAGTGTCAACTCGCGACTGTACTAATCATGCTGTGTCTGCACTCCAATTCCAAAGTGAGTCTGTTTATGGATTCTAAAAGAGGCACACAGTAAGCGTGGAGATTTTTTTTTTTTTTTTTTTAAAGGCTTGTGGTCCGGTGGCTTCAAAGGCCCCCTAGGGTGTCCCGGGCTAAGATCTTCCATTCTTACCACTGGGGGTTCCTTGCTTGAATTCTCACTCTGCAGTATGTCTCCAGTGTACCAAGTGCACTGCTGGGAAAAAATCCATCTGCCAGTCACAAAAATTTTGAACAGTCTAGGAATTTATTAACTGACTTTATTGACTTGATTTAATCCAAAAAGACTCAGGACACACTGTTACATGAGTCACTTGATTTGCTGCTATGTGGAAGAAACCAATCTGAATGATTAAGCTATCAGTGTCTCCATGCAGCAAATGGACAAGAAGAAAGACCTTCATCTATTGAGCAGTAATAGGCTGCTTTTGAAGCACAGTAGCAAATTGATAAGGTCCTATCATTCGATGCAAAGATTATTTTCTTCGATGTGAAGAATTTTTTTTTTTTTATCTTCAAAAGCGTGGTTGGTTTGATGGAGGCCACATTTTTCATCAATAAAGTTTAGCAAAACCATCTTCGTTTGGGTTATTGTTGGTGGGAGATTACCCTCCCAGTATGACCTAGCTGCAGAGAATTGATGTCTGTAAGGGACACTCAACATGACTTCATTCAGTATAAAAACATATTACATTCTATGACGAAAAAGAGTGGCATTGCTGTTTGAAGAGTTTTGTTCTTGATCTTAAAAAAATGTTTCTAAAAAAGACTGACTTCTTCAAAAATCAGCAATGTTGTCTTAATACACTGCAAAAAACACAATTTAAAACTACATAATTTCCCTTGTTTTCAGTGTAAATCTACTAGAAATAAGCGGAATTATCTGCCGGCGCTTTAAGTAAATTTTCCTCACTTAGATTTCTTTAAATAAGAAAACTAGCTATCTGAAAATAAGCTTAACAGACTAATTTTAAGAAATAATTACTGTATTTTTCGGACTATAAGTCGCACCTGAGTATAAGTCGCACCAGCCACAAAATGCCCAACGAAGAGGAAAATAACATAAAAGTCGCACCGGAGTATAAATCACATTTTTGGGGGAAATTTACATGATAAAATCCAAAACATAGAACAGATATGTCATCTTGAAAGGCAATTTAAAATAAAAATACATGAGAGAACAACATGCTGAATAAGTGTACAGTATGTCAATGTTACATGATGCATGAACAACGAAATGCGAACGTGGCCAGTATGTTAGTGCAACATAGCTATTAAGAGTTATTCAAATGACTATAGCATAAAGAACATGCTAACAAGTTTACCAAACCATCATTCTCTCTCCAAAACACCATAATAACATGTGAAATGATATAATAATGTGTTAATAATTTCACATATAAGTCCCTCCAGAGTATCAGCCAAACTATGAAAAAAACTGCGACTTATAGTCTTAAAAATTCGGTAGTATATTTTATCTTGAAAAAAGCTTGTTTGTCAGAAGTCTAGATATTGTTCAAAACATTATTTGAAAACATTTTTTTTCGGTGAAAAATTACCAACTTTTAGATGTATGGTCTTAATAAGAACAAATAGTAACATTTATTTAAAGTAAGTGGACAAATCTGACGCAATGATCTATTAACTAGTCTTTTAACACTCAAAACAAAATGGAGAAAATTATTTGAATAGATTTAAGAAAAATAATCCGATTAAAATGTCAGAAATTTGCGGTGTACATTTTCTTTGCGGTGTACTTTTTTTTTTTTTGATATTTATAAAAACATGTTGGGTTCACTGAGATTAACCTGGCTTTGATAATTATGAAAGTGTACAGTCCCTGACAAAAGCCATTTTTGCCACCACCAAACTTCACTGTTTTCTGAGTGAATCTCGGATCCATTCGGGCTCCAGTAGGTCTCCTGCAATATTTGCGGCGACTGTGGTGTAATTCAATGGAAGATTCATATGAAAAATCCACTTTTTGCCACAAAACAGTGAAGTTTGGTGGTCGCAAACTCATGGTCTGGGGTTACATCCAGTATGGGAGTGTGCGAGAGATCTACAGGGTGGAAGGCAACATAAATAGTCTGAGATATCAACAAATCTTAGCTGCCTCTTACATTCCTAACCATAAAAAGGGACAAATTCTGCAGCAGGATGGTGCTCCATCGCATACTTCAATCCCTACCTCAAAGTTCCTCAAGGCAAAGAAAATCAAGATCCTCCAGGACTGGCCAGCCCAGTCACCAGACATGAACAGGATGAAAGAGGAAGCATGGAAGACGAAACCCAAGAATGTTGATGAACTCTGGGAGGCATGCAAGACTGCTTTCTTTGATGCTCCTGATGACTTCATCAATAAATTGTATAAATCCTTGGCGAACCGCACGGATGCAGTCCTTCAAGCCCATGGAAGTCATGCAAAATTTGGATCTCACAGCACCACTACTTAATTCGCTTATGTTATGTAACATTTTTGTATTTGAAGTACAGTTTTTGTTCAATTTTCACACTACTTTCTGTAGGTGACAAAACTTTTGTCTTGCCAAAATTTGACCTTTATGTCTTCATTAAATGATAAATCTTTTTTCAGTGAAACAAATATATTTTTGTACATTCAACATCATTTGGGAGGGTCTTAGCTTTCATATGAGCCATTTCTGAAACCAAGTGAATAATTAAGTCAGATTATTAGCAATTCTTTCTACAAAATGGATAGGCGACAAGACTTTTGTCAGGGACTGTAAATGCTAGGTTAACGTAAGGCTGAAATGTATTGAATATTTGAAAAAAAATATGAATAATAATATTTATAAACCTGTTCTTAAAATTGATATTTTTTCATGTAAAACATTCAGTGCCATCCTCAAGACACTCTCTGTCTCGTGTAATGCATCAATCGTAGCATGAACATAATTCAGTTGCAATACATTGCGGAATATGTTATTTTTCTTAAACTGTAGGTGGATTCTAAGATTGAAACTCACAAGAGGATGTACAATATGTCATCAGCCTCCCTGCCTTTTCTTACGGATGCTGGCCACATGGGAACAAATTGAAACTTTCAGTCAATCCTCCACCATTAAAAAAATGTTTTCTTTTCTGTTCTTCAATCTCCCGTCACATCGCACAAAAAGTTAGAGCGTCTATTGGCAGTTATTCTCTACTGAAAGAAGATGAGAGCACTTCATTAGGGCTTCTTGGAAGAGTTGGACGATGTTCAGCTGATACAGGCTGCCTCATGGGAGACATGGCAATCCCGCTACCGAATGATGCAACTATTACTTCATTTTAAACAGTTTGGCTCTTTTTAAAAACTATATGTCTCTTAAATCACATGGAGAGGCGAGTGGACTGCCATCAAGGACAGTTATTTCAAGTAAATATGTGAGTATCACATAGTTGGCACAAAAAAAATAAAGCTTCCACACAGAACAACACAGACTTCTTTATGATCCATGCATTGCCCTGATCGCATAACTGATGGTGCGAAGCAGGTCTTCCAGAGTAATTGGAGCTCAGGTTGTTATCACAGCATGGATATCAAAGTGACTCGACTAGGAGGAAGAAAAAAAAACAAAACAGAAAGGACTATTATTGACTTCCCACACAAATTCAGTAGCCTAGAGCTCACAAGAAGCCAAGGAACCAGCAAACAAACACGCTGTTAATCATTTGTTTAGAGTGAAAGAACACAAGAGACAGAGATGACAAATTAGTTGTGAGGTGTTGTGTTTCCCCACTACAAACGTTATTCCACAAAAAGCCAATTCATCTGCCTCAAACCCACCACCCAGCACTCCTCCTTGTTGACAGGGCACCACTGAAAACGAGCTTTAGATGAGAGCTGCTTTGAAGCACTCGTGTAGAGCCAGGAGTTTTTTTTGTTTGTTTTTATGTGTGCATCCCTCCACCACTTTCAGATTACTCGCCTCTTGTCCCGTTTGATGACTTGCAAGAATATCTCCCACGCCTTTAACCTGACTGAATTTAGTAATGACACAAGGCTTGGGATTAGGGTTGCAACTAACGATAATTTTTTTATAATTGATTAATGGGTAGCACTTTACAATAAGGGTCCCTTAATTAACATTAGTTAATGCATTTTTAGACAATAACTCATGTTTAAGTAACATGACAATAATTCATTAAATCCTTTATCTAACATTTATTAATATATTAATTAACATGAGTTAATGCATTAGTTAATGCATTTTAAGACAATAACTAATGTTTAAGTAACATTACAATAATTAATATAATTGCTTAGCTAACATTTATTAATATAATAATTAACATGAGTTAATGCATTAGTTAATGCATAACCAGACAGTAACTAATAGTTTGGTAAAATTAATATATATAGGCCTATAATGGGTTAGGGTTTAGGGTTAGGGTTTGGTGAATTAAGGTTAAGAGGGGGGAACTTAAGCATTCATAATTTCTTAGTTAAGGGACACATGTGCTACACTTTACAATAAGGTTCCAAATAACATTCAGTAATGGTTAATTAAGGTTAAGTAATACTTACAAGGTACGTTCAGCATGTGTCCCTTAACTAAGAAATTATAAATGCTAAGTAAACAAACCCAAAACCCTAACCCTATTTAGGCCTATATACAGTGGGGCAAATAAGTATTTAGCCAACCACCAATTGTGCAAGTTCTCCTACTTGAAAAGATTAGAGAGGCCTGTAATTGTCAACGTGGGTAAACCTCAGCCATGAGAGACAGAATGTGTAAAAAAAACCTGAAAATCACATTGTTTGATTTTTAAAGAATTTATTTCCAAATTAGAGTGGAAAATAAGTATTTGGTCACCTACAAACAAGAAAGATTTCTGGCTGTCAAAGAGGTCTAACTTCTTCTAACGAGGTCTAACGAGGCTTCACCTGTTACCTGTATTAATGGCACCCGTTTAACTCATGATCGTTATAAAAGACACTTGTCCACAACTTCAGTCAGTCTCACTCCAAACTCCACTATGGCCAAGACCAAAGAGCTGTCGAAGGACACCAGAGACAAAATTGTAGACCTGCACCAGGCTGGGAAGACTGAATCTGCAATAGGTAAAACGCTTGGTGTAAAGAAATCAACTGTGGGAGCAATTATTAGAAAATGGAAGACATACAAGACCACTGATAATCTTCCTCGATCTGGGGCTCCATGCAAGATCTCGCCCCGTGGCGTCAAAATGATAACAAGAATAGTGAGCAAAAATCCCAGAACCACACAGGAGGACCTACAGAGAGCTGGGACCACAGTAACAAAGGCTACTATCAGTAACACAATGCGCCGCCAGGGACTCAAATCCTGCACTGCCAGACTTGTCCCCCTGCTGAACAAAGTACACTTCCGGGCCCGTCTGAGGTTTGCTAGATGATCCAGAAGAGGACTGGGAGAATGTGTTATGGTCAGATGAAAGCAAAATAGAACTTTTTGGTAGAAACACAGGTTCTCGTGTTTAGAGAAGAAAGAATACTGAATTGCATCCGAAGAGCACCATACCCACTGTGAAGCATGGGGGTGGAAACATCCTGCTTTGGGGCTGTTTTTCTGCAAAGGGACCAGGACGACTGATCTGTGTAAAAGAAAGAATGAGTGGGGCCATGTATCGAGAGATCTTGAGTGAAAATCTCCTTCCATCAGCAAGGGCATTGAAGATGAGACGTGGCTGGGTCTTTCAGCATGACAATGATCCCAAACTTACAGCCAGTGCAACAAAGGAGTGGCTTCATAAGAATCATTTCAAGGTCCTGGAGTGGCCTTGCCAGTCTCCAGATCTCAACCCCATAGAAAATCTGTGGAGGGAGTTGAAAGTCCGTGTTGCCCAAAGACAGACCCAAAAACATCACTGCTCTAGAGGAGATCTGCATGGAGAAATGGGCCAAAATACCAGCAACAGTGTGTGAAAAGCTTTTGAAGAGTTACAGAAAATGTTCGGCCTCCATTATTGCCAACAAAGGGTACATAACAAAGTATTGAGATGAACTCTTGGTATTGACCAAATACTTATTTTCCACCATGATTTGCAAATAAATTCTTTAAAAGTCAAACAATGAGATTTTCTGTTTTTTTGTTTTTTTTTACCATATTCTGTCTTTCATGGTTGAGGTTTACCCACGTTGACAATTACAGGCCTCTCTAATATTTTCAAGTGGGAGAACTTGCACAATTAGTGGTTGACTAAATACTTCTTTGCCCCACTGAATATTTTAATTTTATCAAACCGTTAGTTACTGTCTGGTTATGCATTAACTAACGCAGTAACTAATGCATTAGCTACTCATGTTGATTAATATATTAATAAATGTTAGATAAGTAATTATATTAATTATTGTAATGTTACTTAGACATTATTGTCTAAAAATGCATTAACTAATGTTAATTAAGGGACCCTTATTGTAAAGTGTTACCGATTAATGGGATGATTAATTAAACAATTATTTGATTAACTGGATAAATGTCACTTTTTTCAATTACCTTCAAAATTTGCCTTGAAGTTCTCATAGTTAAGTTACAATGAAGACAAAATGGATGACTATTTCTTTAAAAAAGAATATTTGATTACAGCTTCCTGATATAACTGTAGTCTACAACTGTACTGTTTTAAGTACATAAAACCTGATTTTAAGTTTTTAAATAAAGGTTCTGAGTAAAAAAAAAATAAAATAAAATTTAAAAAAAAAAAAAAAAAAAAAAGGAATTTCCCAGTACACAAATCAGAAAAGACTCCTGTTCAGTCAAATAAAAAAACATAAGTGCTGCAGTTTGATAGTTTTTTTCTTGTGGGCAAAGCGCTGATATAAATTGTGTCATATAAGTATAACACCATTTAACAATTGACTCATTTAATTTCTTTAAACAAACTAAACAACAAAATCGAATATGGAGGTGTTGGGCTGTAATGAATCAGTTTTCTTTAAACAGTTGTTCATGAATACAATCCAAATCCAATTTCAAAGCATACTCTCTTGACTGGCAATTTACAGTTTGAATGGGAGTTTGTGTTGAAAGGAGACTCAAAGGGTGCACATTGTTTTTTGATTCAAAAGTTGCTTTCAAGGAGACTACCTAAACAGCGGGGGTGGGGGGTTAATGCTTTTATTTACTCACACTAATGTTGCGATCAACTGGTCGATTGCGTTCGACGTAATGGGCACTAGGGGTGTGACAAAATATCGAAATGGTGATATATTGTGATACTTTGTATCCCAAAAGGTTATCGATATGTGCCTGCCAAGAATCGAGAATCGTTTTAAAGAGGTGTCACGGAACCAACAAGTTTCTACCAGATTCTTCCACCATAACTGTGTAAAAAACTCTAAGGCTGCATTGACGGTACTCAACTAGACTGGGAACGTTGGTTCATTGGAAACCAGACCGTTCACAGTCATTCTGTCTGATTTTCAGGGCATTTACAGGTCATTTCCTGTTGAGTTTGAGTCACTGCCTATTTATTTGGGTGATTCACAGGTCACTTCCTGTTCCAAAATAAACAGGAAGTGACCCATAAAATACACCAAAATCAACAGGAAGTAACTGAAAATCAACAGGTAAATGACCTTAAATGGCCCAAAATTACCTCATTGCCTGGCATTGGCTGCCACTGATGGCCATAGACGTTCAATCCGTTTGAAGTGGGAGGGTTCATTCGCTGCCAACTTCCCAGTTCAAATGGATTGGACGTCTACTAGTGATAAACTCATTCCAGTTATCAGCAGAAGCTTGTTTTTCTGTTTATTGGTTGTTTGTAGAATATCTTAGAATGATTTCCTGACCAATGTATCGATAACAGTTGTATCGCCATATCGTCAGATTATCGTTATCATGAGCTTTGCATCGCAAATCGTATCGTATCGTATCATAACATGAGGTACCAAGAGGTTCCCACTCCTAATGGGCACCCTTGTGTCATGTCTCGGAAGTCATCTTAGTGTTTTGTGTTTGTTTGTGCAGAATTTCCTGCTTTAATTTTGGTAGTGGCATTCCGCTTTGTTCCAACTTTACTTCCTGTTCTTCCCAATCAGGCTGATTGTATCCACCTATTATCCATTGTATATATACGGTAGTCTGCATCTACCTGCATCTGTGTCGGTTCATCTTGTATCCTGCCACATTCCATGTCACCACCTCATGTAAGCTTTTTCCTGACCAAGGTTTATGTTTGGAACAAATGCCCTTTTGTTACTTTGTTAACTTTGCACAGTTTTTTTTTTTTTTTTTTTGGTAACCAGCAACTGCTGTGGTTTTTAGTTGTCTCTTTTTGAACATTGATGGACTGAATAATCTTTTTGTTAAAACGGAAAAGTGCAAATGGGTCCTTAGTGAATTCTTGTCACCTTGCTCTAAGCTGTTATATAACTGGGATTATGTGTGTGGTTTCTTTATAAAAAGAAATGAAACAACCTTACAATCTAACAAAAACTCATGTGCTAATACACTTCTCCAAACCACAGTACAAACACACTTAAGACACAGATTCACATAATCGCTAACTAGCTTAGCGCTTCCTGCTAAGTAGCAAAGTCTCATCAACAAAGAATACAAACAATACGATGGGCTTCATTTACTCACCTATGACAGAGGCAGACAGGATCTAACAAAACAAAAGGCAATCTAACTCTCCATACTTCGTAATACTGTTTTATTGATTCAACAGCCCAACCTGAGGGTAGCAATGAACTCCCTCTCTCGAGCTAATCACTTGCGTGTGCACGCAGCTTCAAATTACACACAAACAAGGGCCTTATGCTGTCCACACTTTGAAGCGTCTACTTTTTAATTAGCTAGATAGCTAGTGAACGACGCTTGAATAATCAGTCTCGAGCCTTTTTGATCTGATTTATCCATGAATGGACGAAAACCATTGTTCTCTTAAACCATTCTTGCAGTCAGACATCCGGGCATTAATGACGTCACCAGCCACAACAAAGCGTCGCCATATTGAAAGGGGGGCAAAACACGAGTCACAAGCAGTTATTCAGTCGTGCATTGTAGTACAAATACTGGTGCACGATAATTATTGGTCCGAAAATTATATGTCCGATAATAGGAATTATGACGTCATCTTGATAAATCCAATAACATTATTGATAGGACCGATAATATGTACTGTGCTGGCTTTACAGTTCACGCACTAGTATGGGAAATCAGTTGACCATTTGCGGGGCATTGCTGCCACCTGCTGGTCAGATTAATTCGCTGCATCTATTTTTTGTTACAGTAGTTTGGTTCATTCACTTACACATTGCGGTGTTTAGCGGTAGCACTGACAATTGTGAATGCTTTCTGTTACGTTTCCGCCTCGGAAATATATGTAAGTATATTATGTCTACGATAACATATGAATGTGCAATACATGTTTACTTCTGTGGTAAAGGGTCATATGTACAGAACTTCATAAGTTGTTGTGTTATAGAAGCCAGCCAATGTTTTAGTAGCTCAAGCTAGTGTGCTATGCTATACATATAATAGTTGTGTATATACGTAAGTGTATTGTGCAGTTTGTTGTGTATTAAGTATTGAATATGTGTATTTTTCTGTTGTACTTTCACAATATTAAGATGAGTGTCTTCCCATAAAAGCAAGAAAAGACCAATCCTTGTGGTTTATGGAATTGCATTCATTCTTAGCTGGCTGTCCTGTCGGGCAGTGCAGAAGTGAAACGCACTGTTTTGTTCATGTCATTATGAAAAATCTGGTGAGCTCAAAGGCAAATCTACTGTATGTTGAATACACCACTTTTTTTTTTAAACCTCCAGGTGTTCAAAAACTCATTTTATACATTTAAGTTATACCTTTAAAAAGTTATATATATTTATTATCGGTTATCGATATCGGTTTCAAAAGATGGATATCGTGCACCCCTAAGTACAAATGCGTTTAACTTTTGTCTTATTTGCGGTCCGTCAGAATGACTAAAAGTTGCCGTGTTGCGGGTTGTAACACAAGGAAGAGTTCGGAGCCGCATTTGAAGTTCTTCATTCTTCCTCGTGAGAAGAAAAAGAGACGCAAATGGCTGAAAGCAATCAATCAATCAAGGAACAGTAAAACAAGACGGTTCCATGGACCATTCTCGCCTGTGGGAACCTAAATCCAGGCACATTTACGTTTGCAGCCGACATTTTATCACTGGTGAGAAAACTTTAATCGATTTTTTTGCCCCAATTAGCTGCTAGGATTCAATAGACTAGGCAGTGGTTATTACTACCGTATCCGACAACTCGCAAAGGTTATTTTTCTTTTGCCGTGAACTGCTCTTATTGGTCAATCGGTATATTATTGGCCTGGTGGGAATTGGTTATTTTGCCGTGACGTGACTCATGCACTGCGTTCTTGCCTCGTGACACCCCATTTAGTTCTACTACCACGGTTCACGACTAAACAACGCTTGGAGGCGACCGGTTACGGCAGAAATGATCACGTCGTATATACTACCAATTTTCTCAGTTCCACACAGTACATATTCCACGTAATTGATAAATGTCAATTTACTGGGTGACTTTATGAGTGTTACCAGAACCCCCAAGGGGCCGCTGTTGCTTTTGTTATGACCGGCATTGTCAGTATAGAGGAGAGAGGAAGAAAGTGGTCGAGCGAGATGGAGTGAGAGAGATGAGACTTAGAAAAAGTGCGCAGTTTGCGCAGACTCGAGTGCTGTGTCCCCCACGTTTTGTTTTTGTTAATAAAAGTGCCCATAAAACGCCATCCGACGCCTCTCGGTGTTTTTGATGCCCGCCACCGTCTTCCTGAAGAGGAGATAGGACGAACCGAGTCAACCGACGACAACGAGCCAACGTGAATCGCCGGTCCACTCTTCACTACGGTGAAGAGTTGAAAGCACTGCCAATTACCAGTCGAGGGCAAATTGGTAACATGAGGTAGTTGTAGATGTTTCCGAACTCCACTGCAGGCTATTCCTGTTTATCCAGCAATCAGCTGCGACTTTGTATAGGCAGATTTGCAAGCCAATACACACTAATTTTAAGTTGTATCGCCTCCTCGCGTCTGTCGGCAGTGACTCGTGATAATAATGTCATGTTTAAGACGTTTTTATGAAAAAAAGACGCAAAACACAGCTGAACTATATGAATTTCAGACGTTTGTCTACGGATTTTTACCTGTGCGTGCCCCCTTCTCAAAATTGTGACACGTCGCCATGCGAGATGACATCATCGTGACATCACGCCGAGTGCGAGAATAGTAAAACTACAAAAAAGTAGCAACAATGTTAGCTCTCCAGACAAGTTCGCTAAATGTATAAAAAATAAAACATTTCGTGCTATAACAGATTATGTACATCCTTTTAAACAACCATACTTACGAACATGTATTGCTAGGATCATGTTAGCACAATATAACAACGAAAGCATTAGCCACAGATGTCGTGCAGCCATCTTAAATTCACAACATACAAAACAATGTTGCAAGAGCGACCAAAAGAGGGCGCTCTACGACAGAGCAAAGACCCTGCTGTGAAACTTACCAAAAAGCAGAATAAACCCAAACGGGACTGCTCACAGCACTCATTTAGTAATCGATTTTAATTGATATAATCGATTAGTTGGTGCAGCCTTACATGGGATAAACTTAGGGAGTATCCCACTCAATTTTGTCATGGTGCTCCAGAACATTTATATTACCTCCACAAAAAATAATCATGGAAGCTTTTCTGGTTTGCAAAGAACCCTAGTAGTGTATCCCCACCTAACATGTGCATCAAGTATTTTAATATTGTTCAAGACTGTGGTATAGTCACAGTATATTTTTTTTGAGGTAGGGATTTTTGACGTGTGTCAACCCCTGCTTTCATGAAAATTGGACAGAAGCTTCCATTCTAATCAGACCTTATATACTGCACTCCAGGCATTTGCTCTGTAAAATAACCGCCTTGCAAGTTTATTACCCTTGGTATTTATTACAGTAATGTAGTATGCTATTGCCACCACATGAACAACTAAATTTCACAGCAGTGCACACACACATGCACACATTTGAAGCAGTCCCACAGAGTTGAGCCCAGCAGGGGATCAGTTCAATCATTTTAGATAATGGAGGAAACATTTAAGGATGTAAGAATGAAAACAAATATTTTTGTGCGACGAAAACACCCTCACTGAACATTATGTTGATAAAAAACAAATAATATTAGTTAAGGACATATTTGATCCTTGTAAAAGAGAAAAGAAAAAAGGAACAAAGCCAACATGTCGGACAGGTACTTCCTTGCACACCATACTTTTTGGGGAAGGGTAATGTAGTGGAAAAAGGCCCAAAGTATAATAGACCAAGAACACAGTCAATGTCTTTGCTCAGTCATGCACAGACATGAACAAGCCAAGCCACTGCCAGAATTAAAAAAAAAAAAAAAAACACACACACACAAAAGTGGTACGAGTACATTGTATAAATGAATGGTAGTTTCTGTAATAGAGTGGAATTTATTGTAGGTGGCTTTATTGGGGGGTAAATTACAGTGTATCACAAAAGTGTATCACACCCCTCACATTTCTGCAGATATTGAAGTATATCTTTTCATGGGACAACACTGACAAAATTACACTTTGACACAATGAAAAGTAGTCTGTGTGCAGTTTATATAATAGAGTTGGGGGTGGCATGGCTCAGTGATGGAGCAGTTGTCCCCCAAACCAGAGGTTGTGGGTTCGATTCTTCACCCTGATGAACTCCTCTAAGTGTCCTTGAGCAAGATACTGAACCCCACGTGGCTCCTGGTGCTGCGTCACCAGTAGGTAGATGGCAAGATAATGTAAAGCGCTTTGAGCGCCTTGAAAGGTGGAAAAGCGCTATATAACACCATTTACCATTAGAGTTAATTTATTTTCCCCTCTAAGTAACTCAAAACATAGCTATTAATATCTAAACCCCTGGCAACAAAGTTAGTACAAAATACTTACTATTGGGTCTTTATTGAGTCTTTTATGACCTTTTCAATGCCTCAAAATAATTTTTGCATGTGTTTCCCTCTCATACTTTTAACCCCTTCAGACCCGCATTTTTTCTGCTTGGCAAAAACAAAATCTGTGCTGAATTTTACTGTTTTTTTTTTATTTTTTTTTTTAAATGGAATTTTATTGTCATCATCATCAGTATCATTGACAATCAATGACAATTACAAAATGTGATATGATTTGCCCGAAGTAACCGAAGAAGACGACAAAGGCGGACGAGATGAAGCATATGCTTATTAGTTTCCCGTCCCCCATACAACTAAAGACGCACATTCAGGAATGGAACATACATCAAAACTGTAAAATAACACAGTCAACAATCTGGGTTTAGTAACTAAGCGTCCAGTCAAACAGCTCGATTAATTTTAGGGCGTACAAGGTTATGACTTTGTCATGTCCCTGACATTTTCGCATCTGTTTGCTGTTGAACATTTTGTTGTGGCTATGTGTGTGACATGTTATCACAGCTGGTGTGAGTAGCGACTCAAAATGCTTTTCTTATAAGTCTCTTAAGATACATTGCTGAGGTGTACATGGTGGCAACAATTGGCGCACACAAGGTCACTGTAACAGTTTCATCAGACATGAATGTAAGAAAAAATCAAATTATTCGTTTTATACAGTATCTTTTCCATATACTCAGTAAACTAGACATTTGAATCAGGAGCTCGGTAGACACAGCAGATAATTATGTTTTTTTTTTTTGTTTTTTTGTTTTTTTTTTACAATTGGGGATTAGGAGTTCAATTGTAATACATTTCAGGAGATTTTAAATCATAATTGCAACACCCCCTCCCACCTTAGATGCCCGATACTTTTGTGTCATGTTATATCCGTGCAAATTAAAGTCAAAGCCTTTGTTGTCTTTAGTAGATAATCCTTAATGTGTTCAAGATTCTTGTAACTCCTGCCGTTGATAAGTTTCACCTTACCGTCCACATCCACGAGTTGTTATACTGGTCGGCTGTGTAGTATTTACAGTTATCCAGCTATTGTAGTCAATTGGTCAAGACTCGTAATAGCTTTAATCTTTATATCTTGCGTCTTGACAAGGATCCTGCAATCAGAGACCCAGGTGTTGGCTATTTTCCCAGCTTTCTTGAGTTGACGTGCTTTTCTTGCAATTTCGGTATTTCGGCGAGTCAAGTTGTCATTAAAAAAAACCTTCGACCCTTTCAGGTGGCGGCGCTGGTTAAGCAGGGCAGTCTTGGTCTTGTGGTCTGCCAGCTTCATGAGCACCGTCGCCGGTCCTCTCCCCCCAGATGGGAGCAGAAGGCAGCGACGGATGTCCAACGGTTCCATGTTTATTCCATACTCTTTCAGCTTAGCAATTGCCAGTTGCGCCACTGTGTCCCCTGGGCCAGGCGTCAGTTGTATTCCAGAAATGATGAGCTCATTTGCGCATCGGCACTGGTCGAGATCGTCAGCCAAAGTTTCCAGCTTCTTGATGCGAACATCTCTCTCCTCGACCGCCTGCTTGAGTTTCTCCTTTTCAGCGCGAATTAAATGGAGCTCTCTGACGATGTCTTGATTCTGGTTTTAAATCAAGCCAGTCAAGGAGACCTGCAACTTCTGTATGGAGGATTTTATTTCATCCAAGTCTCCAGGTTTCAAATTCTTTGGAGCCATACTGGGAGTCGAGCTTGCTGGCCCTGAGCGCTTATCGGTTAAGACAAGAGAGTGCTTCAGAGTGCGTCTGTACGCGGCGAAGGATGAGCAGCGAATATCTGTACTCAAATACCAGAACAAATTGCAGTTTTTTTGGGTCGGGGATATTTCATGCTTTTATTGGTTATATTAATGTTCATGTCAATGTTTTTTTTAATTTAAAACTAGCATTTTACATTATTGTTTTTGAAGTTGCGCTTGGCCAACTTTATTGAAAGAGCCAAAAATAGCAAAGAGGGCGTGCCAAACCTCATGATTTGATTTCGATGGGTAAAGTTTAATCCAATCATCTCCCAGAAGTGGCAATTGCAACTAAATTCAGTGTATTTATTGGTTTAGAGTCACCAACGCGTCATGTCCTTCAGCAGGATGCGTAGGTCTGAAGGGGTTAAACTTTTGTTATGGTAGCTTTAAAGCAGATTGTTGATCTATTGACCATATTAGTCACACAGCATAGTTACGCCACCCTTATTTGATATTACTATATTTAAGTATTTTCTTAAGGCATCTTTAGTATGTTCTGTCTGTATGCATCTAGACAGAACAAGCTGAAAGCGTATGGTAGTACTTTGGGTGTCAAGTTTCGCCACTATAGCACATTTTGGCAGAACACCGTTTTTTCCCTCCTAATCTTGTCTCATCTCGTCTTTCCTGTTCATTTTGCCTTTGCTGCTACTTTTGCGAAATATCAACAGTTCTGTCATGCCAATTAATGTTGCTCTCGGGTTCAAATTGAAAGAACAGATGACATTATTATGTCGCTGGAATCACACTATGGAACCCCGGCAGCATAACCATGTGACGTCACCGCCCTGCAACTTCAGCAATAATGGCGACTTAATAGTTAAACTAATTTTACAAATCGTATAAAAACGAAATCATCAAGAGGGGTTTCAATATCAAATTATTTTAACTCATAATAACTTTTATATTTTAAGAACTACAAGTCTTTCTATCTGTGGATCCCTTTAAAATCATTACAATGGAAAAATGACTGCTGAATGATTAAATTAAGTTCACAAAACTAGACTTCTAAGTTAAGACACTAGGTAGGTAAAGGCATCATTAGAGCGGTCTTTTAGAGGGTTAATGTTTACAGCATTTATGTATGCAAGTGATGATGGTCCTGCTAAATAATCAAATAGCGTGAAAGCAATGAAAAAATCCTTTAAAAAATAGAGCTTTAATACTACAATGCCATTTAGACGTATAATTCCCTAAGCGCGATTCATGAGCTGAGTGCAATGTGTCTAATCTATGACTTCAACTTTGCCAAGTCAACATATTCAGAAGTGCAGTGTGTGTAATAGGAATATGGGTTTCAAATGGGGAGGAGGCGAAAAAAGGAATTAAAACTGCGCACATTGACCCATGGGTGTTGAAATGAGGGCTCTGTAGTCTCTAATCGGAGGTGGCTCGGTTTCATGAGAAAGCGGGATGAAATGAAAAGATTGAAACTGCACAATTCCCTGAGATATACTCCACAAAGTGCTCACCATCAGCAGCAACTTTGTGCTCTTCGGCTGGTGCACGAAGACAGCGTAAATGAAGGAGTGAGGATGGTTTATGATGATTCCATCTAATCAGTGATGTTAAAAAAAAAAAAATACAATAACACAGTTTATATGTATTTAAAGCATACAATAATACTGGATACAGTGGTACCTCTACATACGAAGTTAATCCGTTCCAGGACCTTGTTTGTAAGTCGAAATGGTCGTATGTTGAGCAGGATTTTCCCATAGGAATACATTATAATTCCATTAATTTGTTCCACAGCCCAAAAACCTTCACTAAATCCTTAAAAAATACTGCTGGTACTATTACAAACGGCAATTACACATAGCAAAACAAATAAATTATAAATCAAAATCGGAATAATAATAATAATAATAATAATAATTCCTGTATTAATGTAACAAATCGGGTTCTAATGTGGCGGACGTTTTTTGCTGACCCTGAACGCACCGCGGGGCTGACGTGCCAGAGACAGACCGGTGAGCTTGAGTTTCACTTTCACTTTGAATGTTTTCTTGAGAACACCGTCAATTGCGGCAGACAGAAGGTGTTTTTGTTTTGAATAAGTTGTGAAATAAATGATAAAAACGTGGCGAAGTTGGCGATTTCTCTGGAGATGTTACCACAATAAGAATTGTCAGCTTAATTTATAAAGACTGGCGAACGATGGTCTGAGGAGGACCGTGGAGATGTATTGTTGAGCCATTTCACGGATGCCCACCCTACGCTCATATTTTTCTGTCATTTGCATCTTCATTTAGAAGGTAAGCGTCAACTTTTTCCTTGTTTCACCACCTGTACCAACCTTTTCTGAAACCAGTGTTGATTTGTCACACAAGAAAATCCGCCGTGCATTCGTCTGCGGTGCTGCCATTGTCGTCGTATTTCGAGCATGTCGTCGGATGTAGAAACAAATGGCGAGTCAAATTTTACGTCGGATGTCGAAAAGTTCGTGTGTCGAAGCGATCGTATGTAGAGGTACCACTGTAAAAACCTACTTCTGAACTTACAAAATATGGTTACCCTGACATACAAGTAACTTATCTTGAAGTGACTTAAATGTTCTCGTTTCAAAATTTAAATGTTGAGTGTTCCAGCCCTGACAAATTGTGTGAGTCTAGAACTTCATCATGTGAAGCATGTACAATCCCAATTCAAATGAATTTGGGGTATCGTTTTGAACAATAATAACAACAAAATACACATATACCAATTAGACGTTCAGTTCCCAAAATAATGCGTACAAATATTTTTGACAAATACTTGATAATTATCCAAGTATTTTCTTTGTCAATTTTTCTCACAGATGCTATCTTACCGTGTGACATCACAGGTCAGGGTCATGTGCATGCGACATTCACGTTTGATAGATGCAGACAATAGATATTAGACATCTCATTGGATTAGGGTGGGCCAGATACAACTACATGTAAAATCATCATAATCTCATGATTGTTTTTTTTTTTTTTTAATGCTTTTTCTCATGGTTATAAATAAATATGTAGGTCTAGCTATATGGCCTAAGCTATCTAGTTATAATTCTTGAAAATTGTTAGCATTAGCATTTAACAAAATTATTAAAACAAACATTATTTTCCTGTTGTTCAAAAAAGGGTTTGACAAGCATTGCATATATGACAGTTCCCTCCAAGCCGCTGTTCTGTCGATTTGCGCTCCCTAGTCAAAGTAAACTCCCAGTCGTTGACAGCAGCTTAATTTGATGGCGGGGACTATCGATGCAAACTTTCCCGTCAAACAAATCAACTTTAAGTTATGTTATCCAACCCTAACCCTTATCCAATATTCTATTCTAATCTTCCGTGATGTGTAATTGCTCACAGAGGTTAGTGGTCAAAAGCATTGTTGTTTTTGTCAACAACGATGATAACGAAAATATTTCGTCGACAATTTTTTCATGATGATGATGTACCGATGATGAGCTAAAAATGTGGCTAGGGAGAAGAGAACATAACAAAGCGAATGCTCATTTTTGTCTGGCGAGACGACAACGAGACAAAAACACGACATTGTTTCTGTCATATATTCCAAATGCGTGACGTTTTCATATTGTACTTCAGCTTGCATCGTGGCAGTGTTTTGGTCGTGTCAATCATGTGAGATGTGTTGTGCCTCTCCCTCCTCACTGGAATTTAGGATGAGTCTCAAGCTAGGCTGCACTCCATCTTGTTTGTTTGGAAGCACGGTAAGGTTTGTTTTCTTATCCTGGCAAGAGAGAATGTGTAATGTTGCTTTAACCCAGTGGTTCTCAAGGAAGACGTAAATGTTTCGCGACCCCCCCTCCCCCCAACTCTTTTCCGTCACTGTAAATAGTATCATTTGTCTATAAAATTATTACCGTATTGGCCCGAATATAAGACAGTGTTTTTTGCATTGAAATAAGACTGAAAAAGAGGGGGTCGTCTTATATTCGCGGTCTAGACATTATACTAGGGGTGTCAAACGATTAAAAATTTTAATCGAGTTAATTACAGCTCAAAAATTAATTAATCGTAATTAATCGCATTTAATCGCAATTCAAACCATCTATAAAATATGCCGTATTTTTCTGTAAATTATTGTTGGAATGGAAAAATAAGACCGAGATGAATATATACATTCAACATACGTTACATAAGTGCTGTATTTCTTTATTATACCAATAAATCAACACGATGGCATTACCATTATTAACATTCTGTTAAAGCGATCCATGGATAGAAAGACTTGTAGGTCTTAAGAGATAAATAAAAAAAAAAAAAAAAAATATATATATATATATATATATATATATAAATATATAAATCAATAAAAAACTAGTAGCCCGCCATTGTTGATGTCAATAATTACTTACACAATGCTCATGAATGCTGAAGCCTATAAAATCAGTCGCACCCAAATGCCAGCAGAGGGCGGCAAAACTCCAAAAAACACAACAAGTACACTTTTCACTTTGCTGTCCTTTTAATATGTTTGAGCGGGGCATTTGTGCGTTAACTGCATCAAATATTTTAACGGGATTAATTAAAAAAATTAATTACCGCTCGTTAACACGTTAATTTTGACAGCCCTACATTATACCCATTAATGACGCTAGATGGCGCCAGATATCAATGAAGCGATGTTCTGTCATGACAGATCTCAGCTACTCTCCCCATTCACAACGCTAGATGGCGCCAGATATCATTGAAGCGATGCACTGTCATGACAGATCTCAGCTACTCTCAAGTTTAACCAGTTTGCATTATTTTATTGCAATGTTTTTCCTTATTCAGATTTGTTTCAAGACTACAGTTACAGTTAGAATTCACTTTGATGGTTAATGCAGTCATTGCAATTTTGTTGTTTTATCACAATAAATTGGTTTATTTACATTTCAAAAAACAGAAGGCATTAATTTACGAATGTGATTGCACTTTAGTTTACATATTTAAATGTTCAGATATTAAGATTTGAATGAGGCAAAATAACATACTTTTTCTCTTAAATATATTGTTATAATAATTTGTTTCTGATGTACTGTAATTATTTTCTGTTTAAAAATTAATTTGGTGTTCAAAATCAGGGCCGTCTCATATTCGGGCCAATATGGTATTATAAGTACACCTCTGCATAACATTGTGTCATTTTTAATATTAAAGAAAAAAGTAATATTGATCAGCTTGCAATAAACTATAACTTCATTAACATTGTTTTGTTTGTAACACAAAAGACTTAGTGTATCAACTTGCCTGAATAAAAAAAGGCACATCCAAACTGTAAAGAATGAATCAAATCAACAAATAATAATATCTTCAATCTGATTAGCAACATGAAGACAATATGCCAAACAATTTAACCGAAAAAACAATAATTAATAGAATAATACCGACAGTGTCATTAGACAGAGGGACAGTTTTTATTTTCGCTGCAGCCAGTATCAGCTCCTTTGCTATGGTGTGAGGTTATTTTGAACTGAGCAACTTGGTATGCAACTTTATATGATGCTAACAGCAATCCAAGGTTTACTGATGTAACACTGACAAAGCTTGTTGACAAAGACTAAAGGTTGACGAAGATTGTTGGCAATATTCAGCACGTTATCGCTAAAAAAACATCAAGTGGTTATCAATGTAACTGGGGTCTAATGTCTTTAAGTTACGTCTTAATTGATTTGGCGTCCTGCTGTCCGCTGCAAACATTTTCAGATAAAGTAAACAGACAGGTCTTTCCTCGTCACCCACTGTATTAAAAGTCAAAGCCAAAAGCCAAACGTTACATACGCTTTGTCATATTTCCTTGTCTTAGCTCTTCATATCTTCAATGCTTTTTGCTGTGTGCTTTTGTTTGGTTAAAAAATACTGCGCACACACTGAAAATGACGCCACTGCCACCCACTAAGTGGATGTGCAATTACACTTTATTCTAGTACTGCAAAAAAAGAAGTTCCCCGAGGTTACCTGTGCCACCCCCGGCATAGCTCTGCGCCCCCCTGCGGGCCGTGCCCCACAATTTAAGAAGTACTGCTTTAACCTTTAAAGATCTGTGCTGAGTGATCATCAGATGCTAAATGTAATCCTAGCGTTAGCATTAGCTTTATGGGCAGTCTAAAGCAAAGCCACTTGGATTTTCTGGTCAGTAAGTCTAGAGCAGGGGTGGGCAAACCGGTCCTCGTGGGCCGCAGTGGGTCCTGGTCTTTGTTCCAATTGACCCAGCACAGATAGTTTAACCAATGCGGTTTCAGCAGAAATGAGAAGCACCTGACTGCAATCGACTGATTGCACTTGTAAAACAGCAGATTGGTGAAAAGGTGTCCTCTTAATGGGTTGCCACAAAAACCCGCACCCACTGCGGCCCTTTGTGGAATTAATTGCCCACCCCTGGTCTAGAAGATGTTAACGCTCGGACATTTTTTTTTTTTTAACACAAACAGTTCGTGGCTTCTAGGTAGATTTACCGTATTTTTCGGACTATAACTCGCACCTGAGTATAAGTCGCACCTGCCAAAAAATGCCCAACGAAGAGGAAAAAAAAGTCGCACCGGAGTGTAAGTCGCATTTTTAGGGGAAATTTACCTGATAAAATCCAACACATAAAACAGATATGTCATCTTGAAAGGGAATTTAAAATAAAAATACAATAGAGAACAACATGCTGAATAAGTGTACAGTATGATAATGTTACATGATGCATGAAAAACCAAATGCGAACGTGGCCAGTATTCTAACGTAACATAGCTATTAAGAGTTATTCAGATAACTATAGCATAAAGAACATGCTAAAAAGTTTACCAAACCATCAGTGTCACTCCAAAACACCTAAATAACATGTGAAATGATATAATATTGTGGTAATAATTTCACACATAAGTCGCTCCAGAGTATAAGTTGCACCCCCAGCCAAACTATGAACAAAAACTGCGATTTATAGTCCGAAAAATACAGTAATTGAAAATAATGAACTGCTTTTGCTGCTGAATGTGTATTATTATCACAAAGATGGTGTTGTCCTTGAAGACGCTACAATATGTGCTCGTCTTTCTATGTTCATTCAAAACTGTTGGAAACCTCTATTTTCTGGACTCAAACCCAACTAGACAAAGAAATAATAATTTTGAAAAATGACAAAAACTCATAAGTATTTTCATCCAAAAGACTAAGACAAAAAATAAAAGGGCCGCCAAAAACAACACTGGTCAAAAAGCACTACAAAATGAATATACTAGGGCTGTCAAACAATTAAAATCTTTAATCGAGTTAATCACAGCTTAAAAATTAATTGATTGTAATTAATCGCAATTCAAACCATCTATAAAATATGTCATATTTTTCTGTAAATATTGTTGGAATGGAAAGATAAGACACAAGACGGATATATACATTCAACTTACTGTACTGTATTTGTTTATTATAATCATAAATCAACAAGATAGCATTAACATTAACATTCTGTTAAATCGATCCATGAATAGAAAGACTTGTAGTTCTTAAAAGATGAATGTTAGTACAAGTTATAGAAATTTTATATTCAAACCCCTCTTAATGTTTTCATTTTAATAAAATTTGTAAAATTTTCATTCAAAAAATAAACTAGTAGCTCCCCATTGTTGATGTCAATGATTACACAATGCTCATGGTGCTTAAACCCATAAAATCAGTCGCACCCAAGCGCAAGTAGAGGGCGACAAACACCAAAAAACACACGTAACAAGTGGACATGACACTGTGCTGTCATTTTAATCTGTTTGAGCGGGGCATGTGCATTAATTGCGTCAAATATTTCGACGTGATTAATTAAAAAAATTAATTAGCGGCCGTTAACGCGATAAATTTGACAGCCCTAGAATATACTTTAAAAATATTACTCACTTGCATCAACAATAACAGCAATGGCATCGTAGTCAAAGTGGTAGATCAACTTGAGGGACATTTGACCTGTGATAACTAAAGATGTCCCGCCGATCGATCGGGGCTCGAGCACGTCATTTTCAAAGTATCAGAATCGGCAAAAAAATATCGGACATGCCTTTTTTTTAATATATATTTTTTATTTAAATCGTTTTCTAATTGTATATAACGTTACAGACAAAATGTCTTACACTCATCCAGAGTAGTTTTGGCTTAAAGTAGGGCTATCAAATTTATTGCGTTAACGGCGGTAATTATTTTTTTCTTAATTAATAACGTTAAATAATTAACGCATGCGCTGCACGACCCACTCACGCATTGTCGCGTTCAATCTATAAAGGCGCAGTTTTACGAATATATAGAGCTAAACGCAGCGTATAATGAGTAGAGAGAACTTAGACAGCCTTTGGAGCCTTTTTTTATTTGGCTAAAGCCTTACATTCCCTCTCTCAGAAATTAAAATTAATGTGGGAGGCAATGTGGGGAAGAAAGGTAGTAGTTGATCATTTTCTTAACACCCTATGTTCTTTCCCAACGCAGAGAAGATATATCAATTGTTGACCCTACGCACAGTCATGGTTGCACTTCCCATCATGCATTTGGGTTGAATGGCTGCAGTATCATTTACTGAAAGCTCAACAAATACACTAGATGGCAATATTTAGTCACAGTATACAAAGTCACATTTATCCTTTAAGAATTACAAGTCTTTCTATCCGTAGATCCCTCTCACAGAACGAATGTTAATAATGTAAATGCCATCTTGAGGATTTAATGTCATAATAAACAAATACAGTACTTATGTACTGTATGTTGAATGTATATATCCGTCCGAGTTTTATTCATTTTTTTCTTAATGCATTGCCAAAATGTATATGATCGGGAAAAATTATCGGGAATGATTGGAATTGAATTGGGAGCAAAAAAAAAAAAAAAAAAAAAGCAATCGGATCGGGAAATATCGGGATCGGCAGATACTCAAACTAAAACAATCGGGATCGGATCGGGAGCAAAAAAACATGATCGGAACAACCCTAGTGATAACCCTAGGGGGGTTTGCCTTGCGCATGCCCAGGCGTGCTTTGGATATTAATTCGACGGGAAGCGCAAATGGACAGAACACCGCAATACCCCGCCCTAAAACTAATATTGCTACTCTCATTCACAGAATGCAAAAACACTAAAGGCCACATAAAGTTCAATATGTGCACTAACTTTAGGTTATTCACAAATACTCTACATCCTTTAGCAAAACTCATCTTGAAGTCACCATATTTGTGTGTGTGTGCGCACTTGGATGTGCATTTGTGCTTGCATTTTTCATGGACTCATTCTGGCCAACTTGCTGCATCATCACTTGTAAACATTCAGGAAAATTGGCTGACTTTTCTAGACTGAGAGAGCTTTTCCTTACTCGAATGAACGAGGGAAGGGTGACCGAGCGGCTTCTCACTCCGATAGGCAAAGTGTGGAGGTCACTGATAAAGCACAACACATTTCATGTGTGGATGTGTGTGTGTGCCTATGGACTGGAAATAACTGAAAATCCAGTCATAAAAAGAAAGTCTCTCCCTCTCTCCCTGCCTCCGTAGGACAACAGCACTACCGTACATCCTTTGCAGTGTTTATTTTGTGTAGAGCAGTGTTTTTCAACCGGTGTGCCGCGGCACACTAATGTGCCCTTGAGCGATCGTCAGGTGTGCTACGAGAAGTTATCCAATATCGCATTTTTTTTTTTTTTTACGTCGTCGGGTGGAGTTTGTAACAGTCACCTCCTTAAATAGTGTTCCTCCCGACATCCACCACGCGGTGGCACTGCTTTATTTACAATGAATTTGGTCTTCTTCTTTTGCTGCTTACTTTTCTGTTGGAGTGTGTGTGAACCGCTGAGTGACGAGTGGTCAAGGTGGATTTACGAGGGGCATTCAAAAAGTAATGCACTCAAGTGCATTGCTCGTACAGGATTTTATCAATCTTGTTTATATTTGACACACCTTTTTGCGATTGTTATATGTGTTTTTCTTATTTTCAGATTTTTAAAGCTTAAGCTAGCTTCCAAAATGGCTGCCCCTCTTGAAGCTCGTCAGAAACAGAGCTGTAATCGAATTCCTTGTTGCAGAGGGAGAAACCCCTCTTAGGACTCACAACCGGCTGGAAAATGTCTACAAGGATGATACCATAGACTATAGACCCCACTCACATGACGTCACAACCACGCCTCCGCGCCATATTGTCCGTCAGCTCGTCGTGTTTACGCATTACCGCTACATAAATTCCTCCTATTATGGCGTGTTTTTCTGCTCGTTAACATTAATAATCAAAATGGTGAAGGCGTGTGTGGCGGTTGGTTGCAGTAACAGAGAAGATAGACGGAGAGACTTGAAGTTCTACCGTATTCTGAGAGACCCGGAGTGGAGAGCGAGATGGACTGCTGCAATTCGACGAGAAAACTGGGCACCAAACGATCACCACAGACTATGTAGTAGTCATTTTGTACCTCGTAAGATGCATTTAATATATATTTAGAGGGTTTTGGGCTGACAACCACAATTAAGATCATTGCGAGGCTAATCGCCAACAACATACATTTTCAAATTCAAGATGTTTATTTCTTCCACCATCATTATTTTTTGAATAATATTTAGCTGGTACCAAGTGAAAGAAGCTGGCCTCCTCTACGGATCATCAGTTAAACAGGGGTGTCCAAACTTTTTGCAAAGGGGGCCAGATTTGGTGTGGTAAAAATGTGGGGGGCTACCTTGGCTGATTTACGTAGAACAATATATTTAACCAATTTTTAGCAAGCCCTTCTGCGTGTCACATTTGCTTTATTAGTGTTTTTTTAAATTCATAATTTCAACAATCTCGCCTTTGTGGCAATCTCTTTCGACACTCGGGCTCTTGCGAAATACTGCTGCTGTGAAATTAAACTCTCTTCAAGTTGCTATAATTTCTCGCTGCGTATCTTCCTTGTAATGTTGTCGTTCATGTCAGCGTGTCTTGTTTGGTAATAACGCGTCACATCGAACTCTTTGAAAACAGCGACTGTCTCTTTGCAAATGAGGCAGACACAGTTGCCTGCGTATTGTATTTGAAGAAATAGTCCAATATCCACCTATCCTTGAAGCGTCGGCCATCGCAGTCAACTTTTTTTTTGATTGATTGTCGCCATTTTAGAAAATTGAAAGTAAAGGGTCACACGGGGTAATGTTGCTTAGAGTGCTGCTCTTAAAGTTTTTCAAAGTTTTGTGAGAATAGGCTGAGTTTCTGTGGATAAGATAGTTGTAGAATCAGGGTAGCAGATGTCAGGCAGAGACGGCGAAGACAGCGGGTCGAAAAATGTCGATTTAGGCATCAAATATGGATCTGGCGAATGGATAGACTGAAGCTTTTCCAATATGGTGGCCGGATACAGCGACACGCCATTGTGTGACGTTGGTGAGTGGGGTCTATAGTACTGTAAAAAGTTGGGTACAGCGATTTAAAAACAGGACTGAAGTCCATGAAGAGGTGGGTAAAGCCAGCATAGTCAATAAGCGCCTAGTGGTCGGCCATCCACCTCTGTCAATCCTGACAACAAAACTTATGCTGATGAGTTAGTTTAAGCTTTAAAAATCTGAAAATAAGAAAAACACATATAACAATCGCAAAAAGGTGTGTCCTATCATGTTTGTGCCAAATATAAACAAGATTGGTAAAATCCTGTACGAGCAATGCGCTTGAGTGCATTACTTTTTGAATGCCCCTTGTATTATTATTTTGTGAATAAATGTGCATAAGTGGAAGCTTCTCCCTTTTTGTTACTTTTATGCACGCATCCTACTTACCACGCGTTACAAGTTGCAGTAGGAAAGGAGTAGGTAGAAGCTTGCGGTCATGTGCAAATGAGCAAGGTATTGCTCGAGTCACGTTCAAGAACTGCTCAGATTTTTAGCCATCAGCTATCTTCCTATCCGTGAAAATGCGGACCCCAGCACGTCTACTGTACATCATTTGATTAGAGTCGTCAAGAGTCAATATACACGGAAGTGTCCTTTCTATTTCATCCATATGTGAGACCGTCAATCCTCCCCCTGTGTTTTATTCAAAGTCATTGTTGAGGACAGCAAGGTAGCTGATGGCTAAAAATCCGAGCAGTTCTTAAATGTGACGCGAGCAGTTGCATTTGCTCTCGTTTCAAAATAAGTCGACTGACTATTTTGTTCGCCTCCATGAAAACACAGAGAGAAAAAAGGCAACTTTTTTGAGAAACACTACAAAGGTAAATAAGAAAGTCTTCAAAGTCAGTCACCTTGTTGCTAAACTCCTGCTGAATCCAAAAAGAGACAATACTACCTGCCTGCAAAGCCATTGTCAGTGAGATGCTTGCCTCTGATGTGATTAAAGACATTTCTAAAGTCCCCCTGTCTGACAATTCTGAGCTTTTCAAGCCTAACTGCTATAAAAAAATAAAAACAGAGCGAGACTAAGCGCTGTTGACGAAGATTCCTGCCAGGATATCGGCTTTGTGTTCATCCATACAGGCTCAAGTTTCACACTGAATAAGTATAAATATTGAGATTTTTTTTTAAAAAATATACTGTACAGAAAGTAATTCTGGAAAATTTTTGGTTTGTGGTGTGCCGCGAGATTTTTTCCAATGTAAAAACGTGCCGTGACCCAGAAAATGTTGAAAAACACTGGTGTAGAGTAATGCACAGGTACATACTGTATCCTGAGGATTTACATACTGGTCACATGGAACACATTCATTTATGAATATCCAATGTATTCTAAAAAAAGTGTTAGGTTTCTAAAATTGCACTTTGGAAATTGTAGGGGGAAAAAAGAACATTCTCACACACTATACTGTTTTTTTTGTTCTTTTTTGAGTGTGTGACGATGATACAAAAAGTGTTTAAACATTAGCAGGCTTTTAGCTGTTTGGTGTGGAAAATTTGAGGCTTGAAGAGAAGACGTGGTTGCGATCACATAGCTTTAGTGTGTTGCGTTTAGAGTTTGGGGAAATGGAGGGAGGTTTTGTGAACAGTGTTTTAGAAATTGAGAAAAACTGGAAAGTAACTCATTCCACAGAGTACAAGCTATGTGTTTAATAGACATTTAAAGAACCTTATACGTATTGTTTAAATCCAATTCATGTACAGTGGGGTAAATAAGTATTTAGTCAACCACTAATTGTGCAAGTCTCCCACTTGAAAATATTAGAGAGGCCTGTAATTGTCAACATGGGTAAACCTCAACCATGAAAGACAGAGTGTGGGGAAAAGAATCCAGAAAATCACATTGTTTGATTTTTAAAGAATTTACTTGCAAATCGTGGTGGAAAATAAGTATTTGGTCAATACCAAAAATTCATCTCAATACTCTGTTATGTACCCTTTGTTGTCAATCAGGGAGGCCAAACGTTTTCTTTAACTCTTCACAAGTTTTTCACACACTGTTGCTGGTATTTTGGCCCGTTCCTCCATGCAGATCTCCTAGAGCAGAGATGTTTTGGGGTTGTCGTTGGGCAACACGGACTTTCAACTCCCTCCACAGATTTTCTATGGGGTTGAGATCTGGAGACTGGCTAGGCCACTCCAGGACCTTGAAATGCTTCTTACGAAGCCACTCTTTTGTTGCCCTGGCTGTGTGTTTGAGATCATTGTCATGCTGAAAGACCCAGCCACGTCTCATCTTCAGTGCCCTTGCTGATGGAAGGAGATTTTCACTCAAAATCTCTCAATACATGGCCCCATTCATTCTTTCCTTTACACAGATCAGTCGTCCTGGTCCCTCTGCAGAAAAACAGCCCCAGAGCATGATGTTTCCACCCCCATGCTTCACAGTGGGTATGGTGTTCTTCGGATGCAATTCAGTATTCTTTCTCCTCCAAACACAAGAACCTGTGTTTCTACCAAAAAGTTCTATTTTGGTTTCATCTGACCATAACACATTCTCCCAGTCCTCTTCTGGATCATCCAAATGCTCTCTAGCGCACCGCAGACTGGACTGGACGTGTACTGGCTTCAGCAGGGGGACACGTCTGGCAGTGCAGGATTTGAGTCCCTGTCGGCGCATTGTGTTACTGATAGTAGCCTTTGTTACTGTAGTCCCAGCTCTCTGTAGGTCATTCACTAGGTCCCCACTAGGTGTGTTTCTGGGATTTTTGCTCACCGTTCTTGTTATCATTTTGCTGCCACGGGGTGAGCTCTTGCATGGAGCCCCAACTTGAGGGAGATTATCAGTGGTCTTGTATGTCATCCAGTTTCTAATAATTGCTCCCACAGTTGATTTCTTTTCAATATTGCAGATTCAGTCTTCCCAGCCTGGTGCAGGTCTACAATGTTGTCTTTGGTGTCCTTCGACAGCTCTTTGGTCTTGGCCATAGTGGAGTTTGGAGTGTGACTGACCGAAGTTGTGGACAGGTGTCTTTTATACTGATAATGAGTTAAAAAAGGTGCCATTAATGCAGGTAACGAGTGGAGCCTCGTTAGACCTAGTTAGACCTCGTTAGAAGAAGTCTTTGACAGCCAGAAATCTTGCTTGTTTGTAGGTGACCAAACACTTATTTTCCACTCTAATTTGGGAATAAATTCTTTAAAAATCAAACAATGTTATTTTCTTTTTTTTTTTTTTAAATTTATTTTCTTTCACATTCTGTCTCTCATGGTTGAGGTTTACCCATGTTGACAATTACAGGCCTCTCTAATCTTTTCAAGTAGGAGAACTTGCACAATTGGTGGTTGACTAAATACTTATTTGCCCCACTGTATGGGTCTTATTTATATTATTTCAAAACAGGATTTTTGCTTCTACTCTCATTTTACATCTGTTGGAAAATATTTAATTCAACGCACTGGGCAAAGGGAACGGTGGTGACATTGGAAACATTATATTTTCTTTCCGCCAGCTTGATCAGCACTTCTCCCTGACTCTTCACACTTGAATGCAACACAAATGCGTCAAAGTCAGCAAAAAATGTGCCTTTATTTACAGGCTCTTCTACAGCATGTGGATCAATACAATCTGTGTATAATATAAGAGGAACAAGCGCCAACACACGCACAAGGCTATATGTGTGTATGTTTGTGCGTGAGTGTTTGTGTGCTTCTTCAGTGTAAAAAGGACATTTTTTTTTTTTTGCGTGTAGGCAAGTTTGTTTGCTAGAGGGCAAAAGTTGGGCCTCGCAGACAAAGAAGAAAATAGTCTATTAGACTTCATGGCCGAGTTCAAACACCACGGCGCTTGTTTTCAATTATACACTTTCTTCCGGCCATGCTGTTGGATCCCATAGAGCCCATCTTGAGAAGAATTGATTTCCAGCAAAAACATGGTCGACTTTGCCAACTGGAAAGCTCTCTGAGAGCTGGCGTTAGACAATGATATTTGTCTCATGAAAGAGAGGTATACATGATGTCGTTCTGAAGCGAAGTAGCCTAAGTAAGCTAATACAAAAGCAGATATGATGAAGTTTTTGTTTGCACAAATTAACATAACTACTTTCCCGATATACACCCCATGGAGGAGGATCATGCAGTTGTTTGATTTTGTAAAAAAAAAAAAAAAAAAAAAATGTAAAATAAAAAAATAAAGAGAACGGATCACAGACATGGCACAAAACTAAAGTCTCAACTTTCCACTAAAACAACACTAAAAGAAATCAAGAAAAAATGTGTGATTGTTGGAAGCTTATATTATTTAGACCGAGCCGAAGCAAAAAATTCTGGAATAACTAAATTGAGAGGAAAAAAATTATGGAATCATGAGAAAAGCAACTACTGCAAAAGAACACTTAAAGTGCCCATGACGACAAAAAGCATGTTTTTTTTTTCATATTTTCCGCAGTATTTTATGCTCCTGAATGAAATGGACCGCTTGGATGTGTGTGGAAGCGATCGCTATATTTATTTAGTTTTCTGACTCCCGCACCATGAAAATGAATGACTTCCGGCTCCAGTCTCGAGTTGAGAAAGAAGGCGCTGTGACGTGTACGGTAGAAGTCCTCTCACTATCCGGCCGTACTGTTGTATGAGAAGGACTAAGGATTCAGCTGATTTTGCGGATTATTTCAGTTATTTTTCGCATCATGCCAGCCAAACGGCTGCAGAAAAATTTTGCTGCACCAGGGGGAGGCGTGAGCCTTTTTGGGATTTCAAGAGGTTACCATTCAACAGTGGATATTGGCCAAAACAAGCCCTACTACTGTGGGACCATTGGACTTACAAGGAAGTGAGTAAACATCGTGTTTTGTATTTATGTCAAATACTGGGATCATTTTAATACGTAGGTGGCTTGCATTTTGTGGCTGACATGCTCCTTCTCCACTCGGCCGACGACACCGGACCAGACTTAGAAGTCTACTGCTTGAAGATGGCGGCTGTTTACTAACGCTGCTGACTCTGTCATTTCGCATCTAGTTCAACATACATGTGATCTCTATGAGACGCATCAGACGCTATCTGCTACCACCGTAGCATCATGCGGGCTAGTTTTTAGCAACGTCGGTGTCGTTTGTAGCGGCTGTCGGCTGCAGTAAATTTTAAAATTTTTTAAATATTTTGCTTCTTCCTCTACGCACGTGACATCAGTGCATTGTCCCGCATTAAAAATAGTCGGGGCAAAACGTGATGCTTAGAGCTGTCAAAATTAAACGATTACTCGAGGTGAATAAAATTACTCGGATCAGTTTTTAAACTCGAGTTACTCGAGTATTCGTTTCAGCTCTAATATTATTCCAAATGTATTTATAATTTACTTGTTTTGCTATGTGTAATAGCAATTTGTAATCGTACCAGCAGTACCTATTAAGGATTTAGCGTAGGTTTTTGGGCCGTGGAATGAATTATGAATTACAAATATTCAATACAGCATTTACACTTTCATAATTACCGTATTGGCCCGAATATAAGACGGTGTTTTTTTGCATTGAAATAAGACTGAAAAAGTGGGGGTCGTCTTATATTCACAGTCTACACGTTATACCCATTCACGACGCTAGATGGCGCCAGGTATCATTGAAGCGATGTTCTGTCATGACAGATCTCAGCTACTCTCAAGTTAACCAGTTTGCATTATTTTGTTGCAATGTATTTACTGATTCAGATTTGTTTCAAGACTACAGTTACAGTTAGACTTCACTTTGATGGTTAATGAAGTTATTGCAATTCTGTTGTATTATCACAATAGATTGGTTGATTTACATTTCAAAATCCAGAAGCCATTCATTTACGAATGTGATTGCACTTTAGTTTACATATTTACATGTTCAGATATTAAGATTTGAATGAGGCAAAATAACATGCTTTTTCTCTCAAATATAATGTTATAATCATTTTTTTCAGATGTACTGTCATTATTTTTTTGAAGAAAAATTAATTTGGTGTTCAAAAGGTCTTTTTTCAAACTTGAGTCTTGAAAAAGACGGGATCGTCTTATAATCAGGGCCGTCTTATATTCGTGCCAATACGGTAATCAAATTATAATGTATTCTTATGGGAAAATCCCGCTCGACATACGACCATTTCGACATACAAACCAGGTCCTGGAATGAATTAAATTTGTATGTAGAGGTACCACTGCATACAATTACTAAGGCGATTGCAGCTTGTCGTCCAAAATATTAATGTGTCTCGACTATGAAAACATAAGGTTATCACAAAGACTCTGAAGCTGCACTTAATTTGCGGATCACATTCGAGCCGGTAACTGTCACCAGAGAGTTGCTGAAGCTGCAGCAATCACTGCACGAATTTTAGTCTCCCCGTCTCCAATAATCAGACTATTTCTTTGTGAGTATGTCGTCAAGGTCAGGCTTCTGAGCAGACAGCAGACTGAAAAACACCACACTTAATTGCTTCCTGATTGATTTAGTCTATGCACAAACTTTACACAGTATGTATAGTCATTTATTTTTTGTTGTTTTGGGTAAACATTGAACTGCCATTTAGAATATATATTACATTACTTTGAGTTCCTTTAATGAGGAGAAACAAGGCAAAGCTGTTGAAAAGAAATGGCATTATAAGGGCTATTTTTTTCTCCAAATTTTTTGGCTCTGCCCTTGCTTGTAGAAGTCCCTGAAGTGGGAGCTTCACCTCTTTGCCTTATGGTCACAAAATCTGGAGTCGCCTTTGGCTTTGCAGAATTTAATTGCTATGTTCAGCAAAACAAGAATTTGGGGTTGGCCTTTAAAAAAAATTATTTGCTTAACACCAATTCGTTATCCTAATTTTCTTTGAATTAACTTCAGAAATTATTAGAGTATACATTCAGTAATGTTCATTATTGATCTACAGTATTAAAAGAAAAAAAACTGTTAAACCTTTTTTAAAAAATATTAATTGAAGACGGCGAGTTCTTATTTCAATTTGCATTCCATCATTTTCTTTTTTTTTTCTTCTTTTTTTCCTGTTCTCTGGAGACTAAGAGCAGTTTTTCAGCATATAATTAAATGTGACACAATGCAATTATGCGCTCAGACTTATGAAAAGAGAAACCTGGCTCGCTTTCCAGCTAACCAGCGCAGTAATTGCTTTCTATACCTTTTTAAGTGACTTTCCATAATCGATGTCGTTGTGAACTTGTTCTCATAACTCACATATGCTGTTGGCGGTGAAGGGGAGGATAACTTTGTGCAGTCATTCAAAGCTTAGGGTCAGTGTGAAAAGAAGGCAGAATTATACGTACTTCATCCAGCGGAAGAAAAAGATACTGCAAAATAGCATACAATATACGAATACTATGACTACATATCGATTTCTGCCCAATAAATAACATGACCAGATATTACATTTTACAACATAACACCAGATATGTCGATATCAAATAATTACCTGAAATCTTGACCTCAAGTTACAACCTACGTGATAATATTCACTACCAGATATCAGCTTCTACATATGGCGGAAAACACAGACAAGACTGAAAAAGCAGTTTCTGCTCTTGCACTCCTCTTTAAAAGAAACTGCTGTATTTTAAGCCAAAACAACTGTTGTGTTTGATAGAACAATATGTCTATATGCTGCCATAGCAGATTCATGGCACATTAAGCCCCCGAACTAATTTTAATTTGTCCGTTTTACCCTGAAAACCCCTGTTTACAGACGTCGCGCAACCGCTTTTGTTTCAACACAGCCATAAAACGTAGGTAATTAATTATATTATTCAAAATGTCTGTCGTTTTTAGCTTCAGTTTTCATATTTTGTTTTTTTAAAAAAAAATCCCTCCCATATATTAAACTTTTAAACAAATTATGTCACAATGAAAAAAATGGCGTCTGTAAAAAAGTCACGGATATCTACCTCAAAACTATCCGCTTAATTGTATTTTTTTTTTGTTACTGTCGCATTTTCTCGGATATGTTAGATGATAATCGATCCAAACATAACGTTCAAAAGGGTAAATATATGAAAAAGAAAATCTCAACCACTTCTTGATGTCTGCAATTTCTGCATCGCGACCCTTGTTATATTACCATGTTTTACCCATAAAATCCCCCCAAAATCCAGCTGTGGCCATTCACAGCTATGTCTTGACACTCAGTGATACATGTTACATGGAGTTGTTGGATCGAAACAAGGTAAGTACGCGATAATATCTCGTTAAAGTCATGGTGTCTGTAATTCTGCTCTCGCGTGCTCTCACCTCCAGATATGGTTTTGCTGTTTAAAAAACATGGGAAAAAAAATGCCCTCCTGTTCAAAATGTTTCTTCCCCCAGAAAATTGAGATTTTAAGCTGTCCAATTATGTATCACACATGCATATCGGACAATTTTGAAAGGTGGCCAAATTGGGGGTCTCAGAGCGGAACTTCAAGTCACTTAAGTGTTTTCCGTCATATATAATTTACAAAAAACTATCTGCCAATTATTAGATTTGAATCCATACAAGGAAGGTACCAGATCACTCTATACTTCTTTTTTGTTTTTATTTATTTATTTTTAAAACCTGTCCTGTTTAGCTGCCTTGACACGGAGAATGGGAATCTAAGTGTCCTTATGGTCTGAACAGTTTTATATGTATCACATGGAAGTATGATATACTCATTATGATTATTCATTGTGTTTCATTTATCAGGAGAAAGCAGCGAGCAGGAAGGGGTTATGGGGGGGACAGAAAGGAAAATAGAAGAGGAGAAACAGAAAGAGTGTTGGGGCCCAAGTACACCAGATCGTTGCGGTTCCGGTCTGACTCCGGTAAAAAACAGCGCCGGAGCCAGACCGTTCCCATTATATCTTATTGTTCAACGTATACCGGCCGCGTCAGTGCTCCGGATTGACTGCGAATCACCTCCGGCGTGCCGCATGCCCGCCGGATGGTATAGGCTATTTTCTACTTTTGCCGGACTCTAGGCCTGAACGATATTGGAAAAAACTATTGCTGCGATTTTTTGGGGGGTTTGCAATATTATATTGTGATATTAAAAAATAAAATAAAATAAAAAATATATATATATATTTTAAAAAAAAAATTTTTTTTTTGGACATTTTCGCTAGATGACTTGAATAGCTGTTTGGAAAGACTTTGGATGACTCACAATGACCAGTGTGCAGTGATCCCTCGTTTTTCGTGGTTAATGGGAACCGCGATAAGTGAAAAACCGCGAAGTTGCGCACCCCGCCCCCCAAATTTTAATTTTTTTGTGTGTGTGCTCAATGTATTTATTCAGATTTAGCATTGGAAATTATATTAGGTATGTTTTTTTTCTCACTTTTTCCCCAAAGTATGATTTAAAAAAATATATATAATGTTTATATATATTAATAAATGGTTTTAAGCACTTCAAATGTAAAAATTATGATCATCAGTTTTAAACATAACTGTCAAATCAATACATTTTTGAACAAGAATAAAGTACTGTAGTAGAAAAATGCTTGGCTTTATTAAATACTTCTGTTTATCTACCTTAGCTGTGACTCTTAGTGGACATGTAGAAATTACAAACTCCTCATGATCACTTCTGGCATTTAATTTATATGTCTCAAACGTCTCCACACACACACACATTCATTCCAAAGCGGGTTCCTTGCAGAAACTGTTTAACAAGTTCAACGATGATTGACAGCTGCTGCGCTGTGATGTCCGCTTCTTTGGCAAGATCAAAGATACCAGCATCGTTAACTTTAATAAGCAAGTGCTGCATTGACTGTGAGGTTCAAAGAGCGTGTGAGGCTCTGCGCAGAGCAGAAAGCAGGGCATATGTGGATTAAAAAAAAACACTATCGCACGTCCTTGCGATGGGACTATTGCGCACGCACACATCGCAATGGCGATGTTTAAACGATATATCGTTCAGGCTTACCGGACACGCATCCGACAAAATGGGCGGAGCTGGGCCTGACGTCAAAAGCCCAGGTGCCTAATCACGGTTTAAACACGAGAGAAGATGGATGATGAGCGCTTCATCATGGAGGTGGAAACTGGAAAGTCACAAAGTAATATACGATGCAGCAGATCGTTATTATAAGGACAGCATTAAAAGCGAAGCTGCAAGGTGTCCTATTATGTGTATTTTTCTGGCAATGATATCAAACACACGGCGTGCTGACAACTTTGAGTGGGAAAAAAAAAACAAAAAAAAACAGCATATCTGGAAGTGGTTCCACTGCAGAAATACTCGTGCCCGGCGCACATACAATGTCGGTTTGTATACAGAGTTGAGGGGGAAAAGTACGAAAGAGAAAAAAGAGACACCCACAAGTTTCGACCTGGTGGTCTATTCAAGACGTTTCTCTTTCTTTCCTACATTTCACTTGACTCTTCATAGAAAAAACAACAGTTTGCGCTGGGCACAGGAATCTGTAGTGTTGAGAAACCAATTCCAAGTACACTGTTTTTTTAGTTCGTGTAGTATATAATTCGCTATCCATTTTATAAATATTAGATTATTTAACAGTTGTTTATAACAGCTCTATGAGATGTTATGTGCCATAAATTTTAAATGTGCACAAAGATATAAACCCAACGACACAACCAAGGGCATAATAGCCCCCCTTCCCCCCACACACGGAGCCCTGATCTCAACATGATGCAGTCAATCTGGAATTAAGAGACAGACACAACTAAAATATTGTAGCGTCGCCGGGGCGGTCATCGGTGGGTTAATTTATGCACCAACGCGGGGCTGTCATTGGTGTGCTGCTGCACCAGCGCGACGCTCCGATTGGTGGACTAGATAGCGTCAGTGTATATAGTTGTTGTTTTTGCATTGGTGAGGTGGCGGGAAGTTGATAAAGAAAAAGAGGAAAAGGGCGTTGAAGCTCGTGTGTTGTTTTCGCAGCCAAACTTCCGCTTAGCAAACGTTACAATATCAATATGCAAGGAAAAAAATCTGCCCTCTCGCTGCTTCTCTGATGAGTACAGACTCCGTGTGTTTGTCGTTGTTTTAAATGGCACATTACCGCGCGCGATCACACGAGAGCTCACGAGGGGACGGAGTCCGCAGCCGTGCGCAGCCGGTATGATTTGCCAACAATGAACCGGACCGCAACCGCAACGATCATGCATCTGGTGTACTTGGGCCCTTAGGGCTTCTGCCCCTCTTTACTGAGACCTGGCCCACCTTGGGCAGGTGTGCGTGTTTTTAATTTGACCGCAGGTTGGACGTCAGACGGGTGGAGCCACCACAGGTGCTGGCAATGACAATCAGCCATCTTTAAAAGCCAGTGGACGCTGCCATCCCGTCACCCGATCAAGTACTCTGTTTCCTACTTCAGTTTCATCTCGCGTTCTTTATTGTTTATCTGATCACTGTCTTACGATTTATTTGCTCTCGCTCCAGGTCTTGCTTTTGCGCACCTCGTCAGATTCTACGCCTGCCACGTTCCCGAGCTGCATCACTTCACACCGGCTCAACTACTCTGAGCGCATAGCCTTACTATTCCAGGCTTGTCACAAATAAATTGCTCTGATCATCATCGCTCCGTGGTTGAGTCTGCTCAGGGATCCTCTCCATTCCGTGAATCCTAACACAAAGGAGGACAAAGCCAACGGCACTATATCATCTGCAAAAATCAGAGATGCAGTGCTGAGGCCACCAAACCAAAACCCCTAAACGCTTCGGCTACGCTGAGAAATATTGTCCATAAAAGTACTGAACAGAATCGGTGACAAATGTGTGCTACACTCACTACCTATTACTATAGTGGAGCTATCGTTGGCTAATTGTGTTTCCCGAGTCAAAAAGAGATGGGATTAGGTGGGGTGGAGCGTACACAAATCAGCAATGTGAGGTGTAAACTCGGTAATATGTGAATAACTTGTAAGTGTGGATATGTTGACATCCTGGTCGAAGCTGCCTGATCGCTAACCCTGGCACTGACATTCTCTCTAATTGAGGGTGTCTAATTGCACCCAGTCATGTGTGAATCCCATCAGACATGTGATAGTCATGCAGACAAGTGGAAATGCTGCCCCTCCCCAGCCATCAGCATGAGTATTGTTCATTCATTCATTTTCCAAGCCGCTTATCCTCACGAGTGTCACGGGCATACCCAGCTAACTACAGACCCTACTCACCTACGTCACAAAATGACGTCGCTGTATCCGGCCGCCATATTGTCCGTATTTTTTAGACTTATTCTGATTGTTTTCAATTAGTCGTGCAAGTTATAGAGCAATTCATGGTAGCCCCGGTGTTATCTGACGCTGTAAACTCATTGGATGCGTTGGATAAAAGGTGTTATGTAGAAAAGCTTCAGTTTATCCATTCGCCAGATCCATATTTGATGCCTAAATCGATGTTTTTCGACCCGCTGTCTTCGCCGTCTTTGCCTGACATCTGCTAGCTACCCTGATATTTACAACTATCTTGTCCACACAAAATCAGCCTATTCTCACGAAAGTTTGAAAAGCTTTAAGAGCTTGGAGGCTTATAAATACTTCGTTGCTGGTTGGGTGAAACAGGTCCTCGTCCACGAAAATTTGGCAGGAATCTATCGTGTGCTCGGGAAGGTGAGTTACGAAATTTTCAATTCAAAATCTTTTGTTCTTGCTAACATCCACTGTCAAGTCTAATGTATTTCATGTCATTTGTCAATGGAGCTAGGGCTTTTAATGTTTATATGGTTTAGCGATAGCACTCTCACTCCATACATATATAATATGTAATAAATATGAAGTGCGATAGCACTACTCCAGATTGTCCCTAGTTTAATTTATTTTTTGGCTTTTGACCTCAATAGTGACATTGTAAATTAATTGTATGACAACTGTCTGATTATCCCCCTATAATTATATATTTTCAGGTAGTTCATTCACAACGTCTGAGTGTATGTTGTCGGCGATTAGCCTAGCAATGATCTTAATTGTGGTTGTCAGCCCAAAACCCTCTAAATATATATTAAATGCATCTTACCAGATATAAAATGACTACTACATAATCTGTGGTAGTCGTTTGGAGCCCAGTTTTCTCGTCGAATTGCAGCAGTCAATCTCGGTCTCCTCTCCGGGTCTCTCGGGATACGGTAAAACTTCAAGTCTCTCCGTCTATTTTATCTGTTTTTGCAACCGACCGCCACACACGACTTCACCATTTTGATTATTAATGTTAACGAGCAGAAAAACACGCCATAATAGGAGGAATTTACGAAGCGCTAATGCATTAACATGACGAGTATACGGACAACATGGCGCGGGGGCGTGGCTGTGACGTCACGTGAGTAGGGTCTATAGGCAGTAGGCGAGGTACACCCGAAATCGGTTGCCAGCCAATCACAGGGCACAAGGACACAAACAACCATTTACGCACACACTCACACTAATCACCGTTCACCGTTAGTGAAGTCAGACATTGCGGGCTTGCTAGCTAGCTATTTAGCTAGCTAAACTACACGAGGGAGAGTTTATATAACTTGTGGAATGCGACAAATGGCATTGGCACTCTTGCACCTTGCATAATCTATTATATCGTGGGGCTAAATGTAACTGTGCATTTATATTTTGTATATGATTTTCTGTTTGCTGTTTAGCGTTTTACTTAAATTTGTTTTCTGTGTTCAGTCATCTGCTGCTGAGGATGCAGAAAGGGACATCGCCACCACAGTCATGGGGACTTACACAATCAGAAGAGATGGACATGAGGATCCAGAGGACGTGGGAATTGTGATCGAGGGCATATGGATAGGCTGACTGGACTCAAAGAAATTTAAATGTTATTCAGGTTCTGTTTTGTACTTCTACATGTGTGTTGTACATATATATTTAATATGTGTTTGCAGGCGTTACATATTGCACTTTATGGTATGGTTTCATGTGTAATTGGAGCTGGTTATACCATGCCTTAGCCTTTGCATATATTGTACTTATGCTACTTTGTTTGAACCACTTTTGAAGTCAGCAATTACTTTTCTAAATGTGATAGGTCATGAACTGTCTTCATCATAGAGGAAAAAACTTGAGAATGTTTTTCATCATTATTTTGATGAGTTCCATGTTGATGATAGGTATACTGTAAATTCGGATACGTTTTTTTTTTTTTTTGTGTGTGTGTTTTAAATAAAAAACAATAACCAGATTTTGTGTTCTGTCTGATATGAGGGTCAAATGAAGTATGAAAAAAAATATTTTAGACTATATTAATTTGAGTTAAACAAATGTAAATAAGTTGAGGCCAGTTAAAGTAGTAATTTTATTTTGGCTGTATTTGATAAAAATGAGTTTGACGAACTCAATTTTATTATATTACAAGGAGGTACTTAGTTGGAGTTGGGGCAACATAAATTTAATGGATGGAAATCCTGCCCAAAATTTATTTGTGTTCATCCAATGAGTTATTTTTTTTCAGTGTACTAAAAAAAAAACTGATGGCGTAGTCAGGAGAATATAGGTGTTGTGAGTTTTTGAATAGGTTCGACCCCCAGCAAAACCAAAGTGCACCATTGGAATATATACAAAAAAAGAAAAAAAAATTATATATATTTACAGCAAAAAGTCAAAATCACAAAAAAGGAGGAAAATAGTAAATACTATTTACAAAAATATGAATGGGATTTCCACAGCAACTTACCTACCTTTCTGCTCTGGCATGGACAAATCCACCTCACGCTCTCCTCTACCTGCAGAAATGCCTCTTTTTTTTATTATTAGTAGCTCCTCCCCTCAAGTGCACCTACGCCCAAATTATGCGGGAACTTTTTAAGGGTTCCAAAACCACCACGCCTGTTTGGCTCTCCTTACTTCCTCCTTGCCGGTAAGTGATAACTGATCAGAGTGCATGGATTGTTTGATTGTGTGTGGAATGGATTTATTTAACAATGTGTAGAGCGACGAGTGTGCACCCCCGGTCGCGCTACCAATTGTGAGTGAATATTAGGAAGAGTAAAGTGTCCCGATTGTCCAAACAAAGGCATGAGCAAAAGAAGAAAAAAAAAAAACGTACGTACGTTAAACGTTAAGTAGCCATGTGCAGATTGTGTATATGAAGGAAATAGAGTAATATGATCATATGAAATAGGTGCATTCTGTTGATTATCCGATGTAAATTTATCTCCCAAGTTCTTTTTTTTTCTTTTCATCGGTACAGTACAGTATACAATCAGTAAATAACAAATAAACCAACAAATAACAATAACAAAACAAATAAGAAAAAAACAAACACCTCTTGAACTCACGTCTCATATCCTCTCTTTTTAGTGACATGTGGTTATATTGTCAAAATTTCCAGCAGGCCCCTTCATCTAAAACAGCACGAGTGAGTGTTCAAGATGGTGACAAAAAGTATATTAACAGCAGGTGATAATCAACACATCCATTATGTCCTGATGCATGCCTTGCAAGCATGCTGAGTAATGGTAAATGTGCAGAAATTTGTATTGCGCAAAATTGAGCAAATTGCTCTGTAGAGTGCTTCATTCATTGTTTGGCAACTGCTTATTTAAATGTTTATTATTTTTCTCAAATCATTTATTAGCTACAACAGGCGGCTGTTTGCACCCTCCCTGCTACACTGCAAAAACACAAAAAAATCTGAGTTAAATTTACTTGAAGCCCTGCAGATAATTTCCCTTATTTCTAGTAGATTTAAAAAGGAAAGGATGTGTTTTTGCTGTGTTAAATGTTGCTACCCAATCTGTAAATAAAAGAAAAACCTGCAATTGTCAGATAGATAGAGGGATGGATGAATGAATGAAACTTGAAATTAAAAAAGAAACAGGTCCGGACAAAAAACAGCTTTAATATTTAGTTGCACAACCTTTTGTGCTTTTTACTGAAATCAAACAATGTTTGTAACTTTCAACGAGACTTCTGTCAGGTTTGCGGGCAGGCAGGTGGTGAGTGGACCCAAATGCAGGGAAAGGGAGGCGAGGCAGATAGACGGTGCAAAAAGTATTTACCGTAATTTCTGGCCTATAAGGCGCACCTGACTATAAGCCGCTACCCACCAAATTTGACACGAAAATGGAATTTGTTCATAAATAAGCTGCACTGGACTATTACCTGCAGCTGTCCTCACTGTATTATGGGATATTTATACCAAAAGATATTAACCGCTAACACGTTATTTGACTGCGGCATCATAAGACTGTCAAAAGACCAAATGAAACACCATGAAGCTTTGCAGCCAATTGGTTCAAAGCTTCATTGCTTCAAGAAGCCTTATTTGGAGGAGACATTCAACCTTTGCTGCCAATTGCTGTCAACACTGTTGTCGTCCAGTGTGCGTCCTAGCATGCATTGCAACGCTACAGATGTAAATAACAATCAAAATTCATGTTCCGCGCTAATTATTTCTTCAGTTACTGTTCCAGTTGTTTCAGTAATTGCTAGTAAGATAATATAATATATGATGATATAATAAGATATTCATAATTATGACACTGTCATGAGCATCAAACAATGCTTATAACAGATGTCTCTCAGTGTCATCCGGCAAATTATCTCACTTTTGAACGGATGTAAAAGATCTGAGCTGGACATAAAGGGAGTTAGTGACATAAATCCAGATGACACTGAATGACAGCTGTCATAAGCATTCAGTAATGTACATGATCGTGCCATAATTATGACGATCCTATGACGCCTCTGTCAAATAAAATGTTACCTTTTAACCCAAATAAATCAACAAATAAGCTGCACTGGACTATAAACCGCAGGCTTCAAAATGAGGGGGAAAAAGTAGCGGCTTATAATCCGAAAATTACGGTAATTAAAGCCAACAAAAAACAAAGTACAAACCAAACTAATGAGGAATCCAACAACTCAAGTCCAACAAAAGTCTGGGTACTAACAAAAGACTGGTATCAAAAACTTCGTTAGGCTGAGGAACACGAGGGCTGTAACGTAGGAACGGGGAAGAATTGACACTGACGTGAACTTACACATTGAAAATGTCGCGACAAGGAGTGAAAAGAAACCGGGAGCTTATATACACACACAGACAAGGGGTAATGAGACAGCGAGGAACAGGTGGGTGGCACAGGAGGATGCAGATTGGAGGATACACTAGGGCCATGTCCACACGTAGCAGGGTATTTGGCAAAAAGAAGATATTTTTCTACGGTTTGGCACATCATCCACGCGCACACACACATTCAAACCAGGGTTCTTAAAAACGACTGGGAAAGCGAAGAAGAGCGAATTCTGCATTTGCGTTGACATCACGTGGACACTGATAACCGAAGATTTAACTGTGGAAACGTCACTGACTACGACAAACTTTTTTCTCGCCCACATGAAACCAATGTTTACATTTGGAGTAAATTAAACGCGCTTTTTGCTTCCATTTTTTTTCACAAACTATTGCTGTGCTTCATATTGAAGAATTGGTATTATGGATGCAATTTTTTCCCCCCGACGTATTAGGGCAGAATCCTCGTTTTTAAACAACCCTGCTAGGTGTAGAAATGGCCTAGGAGCAGGCACAACAGGTGAAATCAAAGGGCAATCAGAGGGACACAATAGGAGGTAACCAACTCAAAACCTAACGACTTCGTCATCTCTATGCAGTTATTTTGGCCTACTCTTTGAGAAAAACTGCTCCATTGGTCACAGGTTTGAAAGGGGCTTTTACAATATATTTTAAAGTGCCTGTGACACGAAAAAGCGTGTTTATTTCATAATACACGCGGTATTTTATGCCTCTGAATGATATGGGCCGCTTGGATGTGTGTGGAAGCGATCGCTATTTTTATTTAGTTTTTTGAATCCCGCGCCATGAAAATGAGTGACTTCCGGCTTCGGTCTTGCATTGAGGAGGAGGGCACTGTGACATTGTACGGTAGAAGACGTCCTCTTCACGCTAAAGTGTACTGTTGTGTATGAGGACGAAGGATTCATCTGATTTTGCGGATTAATACGTTTATTTTTCGCATCACGCCAGCCAAACGGCTGCAGAAAAATCATTCTGTATGGGGGAGAGGCGTATGCGCCTTTTTGGAGTTTCAAAAGGTTCCCATTCACCGTGGATATTTACTGTGGGACCATTGGACTTACGAGGAGGTGAGTAAACATCTTGTTTTGTATTATGTCAAATATGAATACAGCGATTACAAAGTAAACACTACAAACTTCCTTTAAATGAAGGACTACTTACGTTTGATCATTGATAGGCATGTAAAAAGCTCTCCTAATGCTCATTAGCAGCAGCACGTTAGCTGCACAACAACTCCAGCCACCCTCCTCCGGGGAACGAACTGTAAATTGCTCTCCGCCGGGCGGTTTGCCGATCCGCGAACACAATCGACAACCGGGTCGTCATGTCAAATAATCCGGGATAGTTATGTGTGATTTTCCGCTTTGAAGACTTTGAAACATCACTCGGTTTGGGTTAGCATGTCGGCTAGCTGTCACGCCTTCTGGTTTGTTTACATTCTCCGAAGCCGGGGAAGGGAAATGACATATGTCCGATTTAGGTGTCATAAAATATCGTTCGGGAGGTGCGACAGTAAAGGTGAAGTCGACAGTTTTGACCATTATGGAGTAATTTTGCCATGTCGTCCTGAATAAATGCATTTTTATTATTTCATATTCCATTCAGCACAAGACTGTTATTTGTCATGACCATGCCATTTATTTAGCAATTGGGGAAAATACTTGGATAAAAAGAATATCCTGTAAAAATATTGAAGTAAAGAGACAGAAATAATGACATTTTGCCACTCTCTTCGTCGCGTTTTCCTCGTTGTGAATAGTTCCCCCTCGACGGGCTGACTGGTCCTTCTCAAGCCATTTATATAGCTATTGGGGAAAAATACTTGGATAAAAAGAATATCCTGTAAAATATTGGAGTAGAGAGACTGAAACAATGACATTTTGTGGCTCTCTTCGTCGCGTTTTCCTCGTTCTGAATAATTCCCCCTCAATGGGCTGAATAGTAAAACCGATGAGCCCAGTCTACCGCTGACGTCATCCACCTGTTGGGGACGCTAGAGCCCTATAAGGGTAGGCGTGGCTAACTGGCAGATTAAAAGACTAATTTCTCGTCATCTGTGCTTTGCTAAATTGTTGTATATAGTCGAATCGTCTCAAAATATGATTCTAATTCACATAATAATGCCATTTAAGACTTATTTTCTCGTGTCATATGCTCTTTAAGGTAATTTTACAGATAAGTTCAATAGGATATGGATCAGTGCTTATAGAAGGAAACTTTTAAATAGTCAATAGAAATGCTCCTATCCATTCTTGGGTCTTTTTAGCTGTTATGGCTCATTATCCCCTAGCGATAACCATGGCCTGTGACTGAGACAAGTACTGCGCCAGATGAAGCAAAGCAGCCTCAGAACGTAGCAATGCTTCAAGTTTCACAGTAGGTACAGAATACATTTCTGTAACCTGGGTGCGTTTAACAGAAGGGTTCTAACATCTTTGAGCACTGTCACTACTATGGGTTTTAATTTAATTTACAGACAGGTAGCAACATATTTATATAAGTGGTTGGCAGGTATACACGTAAACGGAAAATATTAAAAGGCACATCATATTCAAGTGTGTCATTCTTAATTTTTGGGAAAGATTGGACTGAGTTGTACTATGTTGCTTGTGAAACATTCATTCAAGCAAACAAACAAAAACATTTCGACTGAACATACAACACATACAAACGGAACTGTAAGGGCTGAATTATGCTTCTGCATTGCAGCGACGACGGTGCGTTGGCGTAAACCCTACGTCGTTATTAGTGTTGGGCACGTTACTTTAAAAAAGTAATTAGTTATAGTTACTCACTACTTCTTTCAAAAAGTGAGTTTGTAACTGAATTACTCTATGGTAAAAATAACTAGTTACCAGGGAAAGTAACTATTTAAGTTACTTTAAAAAGATGTTGTTGTATGTCAAAGAATTTGAAATTTTCTGAGCAGTATTCGAGTCAGTTGAATAGAGAAGGACGAGTAGTTGTGTTATAGAACCTTGTAATATTTTTTTGCACCTCACCAGCAACAGATTTATCCTACACTTGAAGTGTTCATTGTCCCCAAAACATATCTATACGTCTTTTGCGTTTTGTTTTGGTTTTTTACAAGAAGCAACTATAGCTTCCGTTCTGTCTGGGAAACAAAGAACAAAGCTCCAAACCCATTTTAAAGCAATACAACTGGCCACTGGAGAGCAGTAGCGCATTTTGTAAGACCCGCAATCCAATTCAACCGCAATGAAAGGCCGGGCAGCACTGGCAGCAGCATGCCAGGCGGCGGACGACCGAACAAAACAACCAAGAGGACGCCTGGAATGTCAGGCGTTGGACGACCGAGCAAGACTGAGACCACCGTGCAGCGGGCTCGCCAAGCAGACCCTGCAGAGACTTAAAAATAATCCATCTTTGTGAGAAAGACAACGATGAGGCAAAAGTTTACACGGTAGACGCGACGAAAACGGCGTGATCTCGGCGACAACAGGCGTCATCTCTCAGTAGTCATGTGTAAACAAATTGTTACTTTGCTATCAAAAGCTCGATTTCTCTTGTTCGTTATGATATTTTGTAAAAGGAAAACATTATTCAGATATTTGGGATGTAACTAATGCAAAAAATAGCTGTGTTAAAGTCAAAGTTATGTTTGAAATTTATGCGTTTACCAGAAGCTCATTTTCTCAGTCTTTTTAATCAGAAATTGGAAAATTGCTCAAACTAAGCTATTTTCTAATGCTGATTTCTAAAGAATGGAAAAAGATATGAACTTACTTTTTTCTACTGAAAAAAAGAGTAATCTTTCTTTTGGTGGGTTCCATGTTTATATAGCAATAGAACAGAATTTTCTGTGGGCCTTGCAAAATCAGTCAAAATCCAGTAAAACGGCTGGGAGCGAAGGGCCTTGCTCTGGTGAAAATGGCTGGGAGTGAATGAGTTAAAAACCTGACGAAGCTGGCGACTTCCTTGCCGATGTTACAATAATAATAATAATAATGATAGTGAAAGTGGTCCTCGACATAGTAGACATACAGTATATTCCGGCCGGATTGTCGAGCCAGTTCACTGATGTGCACACCACGCTCATATTTTTCTATCATTTCCTTCTTAATTTCAATAGTAAGCATCACCTTTTTCCTTTTTTCACCACCTGCACTAACCTTTTGGAGGCCCATCTTGATTTGTCCCACAAGAAAATCTGCCGTGCGTCCGTCTTGCCGGAAAACAATGAAATTGTGACGCTGTCATGAATCGTCGTATTTCGAGCTGTCGTCATGTGTCGAGACAAATGACGAGTCAAATTACACATCGGATGTCGAAAGGATCGTATGTTGAGGTACCACTGTATCTCAAATCTCATTCGAGTCTATTAGCGTGTATGAGCGTGGATATAATTGACATAACAAAATAGCTGCTCCTATATGCGATAAGCAATGAAACATTTTCTCCATGATCAGAGGTATTTTTAAAACAAAGAAAAAAAAAAAAAAAAAAACAGTTAATGTATGGATGATCCATGAGAATGTAGAGACAGGAAAATGAGAACGCCAAGAGTGTAGAAAAAAAGGACAGAATGGAGTTGAATGTAGTATAGTTGCTGAGAGAGTTCCTTTTCTCAGATGGATGGATAGAGGGGGAAAAAAACGAGCTCGGTCGTGGGAGGGGGCGGGTCACTGGCACTGCCTCCACTTCAGCAAATCAAAACTACTCTGGTGGAATAATGGATTCGAGAAAGTTGGGGACACAAAAAGAATAAAACTAAAAAGAACAAATAAAGAAGAAATAGAGGCTGTCATGATAACACTGGTTTCACAGCAGTGCAGCACAGTGGAGGCAGAGGTAATGATGGAAGGGTTGCGAATGCTTTTGGCACAGTGAGAGGCTGAGATGGAGGACGGTTATGCTACAACAAGTGGAGGGAAACACAATTTGCTCAACTCTTCATTCCAAGGCACAAATACCAGAGCCATACACTTTTGAGAGTTTACGAAAGCCTCATATTCATCAATCTTAATGAAAAGTATCAATATTTTCTCCCATGACAATTATTTCGGAGTTAAAAAAAAAAAAAAAGTCCATTTAACTTAAATTTAAATAATTTACATAATCATGAACAGACCTTTGATTTTGGTGACCTAATGAAACTTCATAAATACCATACTTGAAATGTGCTACTTATTGGATTACAATTGAACAGCACAGAAACAACTTCACATAGATGCTAAACAGTGGTACCTCTACATATGAAGTTAATTCGTTCTAGGACCTTGTTTGTAAGTACCGTATTTTTCGGACTATAAGTCACAGTTTTTTTCCATAGCTTGGCTGGGGGTGCGACTTATACTCAGGAGCGACTTATGTGTGAAATTATTAACACATTATTATATCATTTCACATGTTATTTTGGTGTTTTGGAGTGACACTGATGTTTTGGTAAACTTGTTAGCATGTTTTTTATTCTATACTTAATAACTCTAAAGCTATGCTAAGTTAACATACCGGCCTAGTTCACATTACGTTGTTCATGCATCATGTAACATTATCATACTGTGCACTTATTCAGCATGTTGCTCTTTATTGTATTTTTATTGTAAATTGACTTTCACGTTGACGTATCTGGTCTATGTGTTGGATTTTATCACATAAATTTACCCCAAAAATGCGACTTATACTCCAGTGCGACATATACAGTATGTTTTTTTCCCTCTTCATTGCACATTTTTGGGCTGGTGCGACTTATACTCAGGTGCGATTTATAGTCCGAAAAATACGGTAGAAATGGTCGTATGTTGAGCAGGATTTTCCCATAAGAATACATTATAATTCCTTTAATTGGTTCCACAAATCCTAATAAATGCAATAGCAATTACACAGAGCAAAACAAACACATTATGAATAAAATTCAGAATAATAATATGATAAAAGTAACAATAGCTGAAATAATGGAACGAATCGGGTTGTAATGTGGCGAATGTGTCTTGCGTGGTGTACCTGAACGCACCGCGTGGCTCACTTGACAGAGTGAGCTTAGGACTTTTTACTTTCACTTCGTTCAGCTGCGGTAGGCATTTTGTGTTGCACAAATTCTGAAATAAATGATTAAAAAAACCTGACGACGCTGGCGATTTTTAGCGATGTTACCACAATAATAATTTTCACCTTAACTTACGTATAAAGACTGGCAAATGGAGGTTGGAGGAGGACCGTCGAGACCGTAGACATTTTATGGCCGTATTGTTAAGCCAGTTCATGCACGCGCGCACAACGCTCATATTTTTCTATCATTTCCATCTTCATTTCAATGGTAAGCCTCACCTTTCTCCTTTTTTTCACCACCTGCGCATTCTTGGAACCCATGTTGATTTCTCCCACAAGACAATCCGCTGTATGTTCGTTTTGCGAGAAAACAAAGAAACTGTGGCACTGTCATAAATTGTTGTATTTCAAGCATGTCGTCGGTTGTAGAAACATATGGCGAGTCAAATTTTTACGTCAGATGTCGAAATGATCATGTGTCGAAGCGATCGTATGTCGTGGAACTGTAACGGACTGAGGGGCGTGGCAGGACGATCGTATCTGCACTCTTCCCCTCTAGGTGCCGCCACACCACACTGCCATCAATGCACCCACTTTTTTAGCCTGTTTCTATTTATTCATTTATTTTTTTAATAAACTCAGTTGTGTGGATGTAAAGCCTCATCCAAGCTCCTCTTGCCGTGTCTCAGGGCCGGAACAGACCTTCGGGTCTTTACAGAACCACTGTATTGCTCACATGCAAGTAAGCCACATACCCAGTCCACCTTCTTACATGTCACTGTTCAGGTTTCTAACATGAGGGTGTGCAACGACTAAGTAGGAGAAAAAGAACATCAGCGAAATATTTATGCAAGACATTTATTTGAATTGACACCCAAGTTTTGTTTGTGACTCTTCCACTTTTCCACAAGATGAACAGTTTGAGTCGTGACAACAGCAAAGAAGATGTAAGCGATAGCACATACAGGGAGACTGGAAGGTATCTGAGCAGGACACTAGAGATTACAGATTAGAAGACAGCACCGTGTCTGCCTCCACATTTCTTCTTGCCTTGTTTCGTATATTTCCATCAATGGCTAATCCATTTTATGTACATGACAGACTCCTGCCTGATAAAAGAGTACAATTTTTGGAACAAATAAATAGGAATAAAAGCAAGCCAATTTGTAACATTTAGACCATGGACCGTTAAGACGTATTTTACTTTCAGAGCTCTATTGAAGTTTGTACATGTAATCATGCAAGCAAGATTATACATTTTAAAATTTTAAAATATATAAACTCAGCCGAATAAATGTACATTGTTGCACTTTTAGGAGCATTATGTCTTGTCAATGGGGTGGGACTAGGAAATGTAATGTTTTTTCTTTTATATATTGACCAACCTACATACATGATTTTTTTTTTTACAACCTGGGAAACGTATAATTATTAGGGGACTTCAGATTGAGCCTTGAGGGCCTCCTAACGACAAAGTCTGGCTTTAACCCTTTAACACCGAACGTGTCTGCAGCGACACGTTTACGCATATCATCTTTGAAGCCTCGTCACGCTGTAATTACGTTACCTATGTGACGCTGGTTGCTCTCATTTGAAAGTGCGGAAATTGATGTCCACACCAGTTTTCATTTGAAGTCAATCGACCGAGTAAAACGGAAGATAATGTCATTCGAGTTTTATAGTTTTATTGCACTCATAAATAAGCATTAAAACGCTGCATTGACCATGTGTTTATCTCCATATTTCCATAATTTCTTGTCCTTCTTCAAAACCGAAAGCAGCGCTAAAGACTACATATTCCATGAACCATTGTAAGGTCAAGAAGGACGAACCCAATGTGAACATTTTTAATAAATTGCAGAGCGAAGCACTATCTAAAGAAAAGGATGCATGCGAAGCGAGCAATGGCTGGTTGGATTGAGTGAGCGACTTTGAAATGTGCGGAATGAATCAAAAACTAAATTTAGTGCAAGCTAATGCATTTTTTCAACTTAGTTGGTGTCATATTAATCATATCATCGTAGCATGAGCCGAGATTTTTTTTGGTGTGCCTCATACATTTTGTACATTTTTACATTTTGTTGCATTTTGATAATAGCGAACTGCAAATGACAATACAGTCACATCATCACTTCATTTATATCCAAGATGACTGCTTAACAATCAAATTGTACTTCAAACTTTAATGTGTACCTTAGACTTTTATTAAGTCTCAGTCTTAATGAGTTGCTCAATGGAAAATCCAAACTCAGCTGGTAATTGAAACATCGTATATTGTAAACAATGCAATATTATTTCAATGGTCTCTTGACATTTTATTCCAAAAAGTGAAAAAGTGGGAGGTTGTGCAACATCTTAAAACTCTGCACGAAGAGTAGTAAAGGTACCGTTAATTCTATTACTAATATTCCCTATAATTGCACTGTGGTTTGGTGATTATTTGCCATAACTTTAATTTCCTCGAATATTCCACCGAATGAGGAATAGCAGCATTCTTCCCTTGAATGCCTTTGGATGATCTTGTGTTTGACACTCTGTAGTCCTCGCATGTCACCCATCTCCCTCCAATCACTCACTACCCTCTTCCCAAGCTCTCGCTCTTGTCACTGCCTCTGGTGGCTCATTTCAAAATCAAAACGCTGGTGTGCAAGACTGCAAATGAGCACATTTCCCCTTCCCTGCAGGGTCTTGCTCCGGCCAGCCTGTGCACAGCAGCTAGTCAATACTCTGCTAATGTTATCTGTTTGCCTCCTATCGTGGGACTTGGTGGTCCTGGTCTTGACACTCATTCAACCTTCACACCCTCCAGGAAATATTGGAATGATCTTTACAAGTCTGGCCATAGATTAGTGCGACCTATATGAAAATGTTAATTGAGCTCTTCAGGAAACACTGTTTTTCATATTAAAATTCATTGATATACCTAGGTCTTGCACTTTGGTGACTTATTGTTTTGATTTTGTTGTTTTTATCCCTTAAATGTACATTGTTTGCCCAGCTGCAGAGTCCTCCGACATCCTATTAAAAAATTAAAAGGCCCTTTATGAAACCATAAGATCGGTAAGCAGTTTTCAGATCCATTTGGTAAAAATTAAGGCTGTCAAACGATTACAATTTTTAATCGAGTTAATCACAGCTTAAAAATTAATCGTAATTAATTGCAATTCAAACCATCTATAAAATATGCCATATTTTGGAATGGAAAGATAAGACACAAGTTGTATAGACCCTACCCACCGACGTCACAAAACCACGTGCTCGCTGTATGGTTCCGCCCACTTGTCCGTCATTTTGTGTCTGTATTACCAATGGTCTCAATTGATCGAGCAATTTATAATGCATTTCATGGAAGACCCGGTGCTTTCGGATGCCGTAAACTCACTTGATGCGTTGCATAAAAGGTGTTATGTGGAAAAGCTTCAGTTTATCCATTCGCCAGATCCATATTTGATGCCTAAATCGATGTTTTTCGACCCGCTGTCTCCGCTTTATTTGACTGACATCTGGTAGCTACCCTGAACTGTACAACTATCTTGTCCACACAAAATCAGCCTATTCTCACGAAAGTTTGAAAACTTTAAGAGCTTGGAGGCTTATAAATACTTTGTTGCTGGTTGGGTGAAACAGGTCCTCGTCCACGAAAATTCGGCAGGAATCTATCTTGTGCTTGGAAAGGTGAGTTACGAAATTTTCAATTCAAAATCTTTTGTTATTGCTAACGTCCACTGTCAAGTCTAATGTATTTCATGTCGTTTGTCAATGGAGTTAGGGCTTTTAATGTTTATATGGTTTAGCGATAGCACTCTCACTACATACATACGTGTATGTTGTCGGCGATTAGCCTAGCAATGATCTTAATTGTGGTTGTCAACCCAAAACCCTCTAAATATATATTAAATGCATCTTACCAGATATAAAATGACTACTACATAATCTGTGGTAATCGTTTGGAGCCCAGTTTTCTCGTCGAATTGCAGCAGCCCATCTCGCTCTCTTCTCTCCAGGTCTCTCGGAATCCGGTAGAACTTCAAGTCTCTCCGTCTATCTTCTCTGTTATTGCAACCGACCGCCACACACGCCTTCACCATTTTGATTATTAATGTTAACGAGCAGAAAAACACGTCGTAAATAGGAGGAATGTACGTAGCCGTAACAGGGAAACATGATGTGTTGACGGACAATTGGGCGGCACCAGTCAGGAGGAAGGAGTTGTGACGTCACGTGGGTAGGGTCTATATATACAGTCAACATACTGTACGTAAGGACTCTATTTGTTTATTATAACAAATCAACAAGATGGCATTAACATTATTAATATTCTGTTAAAGCGATCCATGGATAGAAAGACTTGTAGTTCTTAAAAGATAAAATTTAGTACAAGTTATAGAAATGTTGTATTAAAACCCCTCTTAATGTTTTCATTTTAATAACATTTGTTAAGTTTTCAAACAAAAAATAAACTAGTAGCTCGCCATTGTTGATGTCAATAATTACTCAATGCTCATGGTGCTGAAACCCATAAAATCAGTCGCACCCAAGCGCCAGCAGAGGGCGACAAAACACAAAAAATCACAAGTAACAAATGGACATGACACTGTGCTGTCATTTTAATCTGTTTGAGCGGGGCATGTGCGTTAAATGCGTCAAATATTTTAACGTGATTAATTAAAAAAAATAATTTAACGCCCGTTAACGTGACAATTTTGACAGCCCTAGTAAAAATCGTATTTTTTTACTGCTTGTGAAATGTTATTTCATCTTAAAGTGGAAATGAGGATATGTAGTGTATTCATCAGGTGCTGCTCTGGAGTGCAGTGTTGTTTTTGGCCAGCGCTTTTTAATTTCCGTCTTAGTCTTTTTGACGAAAATACTTATTAGCCTTAGTCATATTTCAAATTGTGTCCGTCTTTGTCAAGTTTCAGCCAATGAAAACTCTGACAAATTTCGTCTAGTTTTAGTCGACAATTACTCAAAATGTTTTTGTCTGCAAACTTCTAAAGTTTTAGTCCATGAATAAATAAAATGTTTCCAATTATTTCGAATAAACATTGAAAGACACGCACATAATTGTACTCTACAAGGACATCACCATCTGCGTGATGATTATACACAATCAGCAGGGAAACAGTGCAATATTTTCAATTAATTAAACTTACCTGGATGCCACAAATGGCGTGTAAGATTTTTTCCAAGAGTTTAAGACAACGCTCACCTCGCAAAATGCAAATGCTAAAGTGTACACTTTGCTAACGGTACAGGTTATATGCAGTGTGTGATGATCACTTAGCACAGACCTTAAGGCAAAAGCAACATGGCATATCTAGCCAAGATAAGAAAACAAAACTTACCAAGCAGCACCTGACATGTGTTTAACAAAAAGCAAGTCTGAGTGACATATGAGTGACATGAGCAAACAATGCTACGATGCGTGCTAACCACACATACGATAAGAAAATGTCACGCATTGTGAATTTATGACAGAAATTATGGCGAATTTTCATCTTCTCATCTCGTCAGACGAAAACTGGTATTCGTCTCGTTATGTTTTAGCTCATCATCGACATGTCATTGTCATGAAAAAAATTGTTTGTCCACGGAATATTTTCGTAATCGTCATCGTTGGCGAAAACAACACTACTGGAGCGGAACATAATCTGTTGCAATCATTCATCACGCTACCTGTGAAAGTTAGGAATATTTGACTAGGTTGTAACGCAGTCAATTTCAGGGAAATGTCCGAGTAAGCCGACCTGGGTATTTTTTCCTGTTGACCTGCTTGGACACGAAGAATGAGAAATTTTGGAATCTGAGTGTCTTTATAGGCTGAACAGTTTTAATAGGTCACATGGGAGTTTGGTCACTCTCATTGAGGTTGTTTATATTGTGTTATTTATTCAGAAAAAAACAGCTGGACAAGAAAAGAGTTATGGGGGAACCAAAAGAAAGGAAGAACAGACTAAGGGCCCAGGTACACCAGATGCATGATCGTTGCAGTTCCGGTCCGGTTCAGTGTTGACTGCGTGCCACGCAATACGTCAAAAACAGGCAAATCATACCGGCTGCGCACAGCTGCGGTCAGCCAACTCCGTCCCTTCGTGAGCTCTCGCGTGATCGCGCGCTATAATGTGCCATTTAAAACAACGAAAAACACACGGAGTCTATAGACCCTACTCACATGACGTCACAACCACGCCCCCGCGCCATATTGTCCGTCAACTCGTCACTGTTGATGCATTACCGCTACATAAATTCCTCCGATTATGGCGTGTTTTTCTGCTCGTTAACATTAATAATCAAAATGGTGAAGTCGTGTGTGGCGGTCGGTTGCAATAACAGAGAAGATAGACGGAGAGACTTGAAGTTCTACCGGATTCTGAGAGACCCGGAGAGGAGAGCGAGATGGGCTGCTGCAATTCGACGAGAAAACTGGGCTCCAAACGATTTTCACAGATTATGTAGTAGTCATTTTATATCTGGTAAAATGCATTTGTATATATTTAGAGGGTTTTGGGCTGACAACCACAATTAAGATCATTGCTAGGCTAACCGCCGACAACATACACTCAGACGTTGTGAATGAACTACCTGAAAATATATAATTATAAGGGGATAATAAGACAGTTGTCATACAATGAATTTACAATTTCACTACTGAGGTCAAAAGCCAAAAAATAAATTCAACTAGGGACAATCTGGAGTAGTGCTATCGCACTTCATATGTATTACATATTATATACTGGACTGTCTCAGAAAATTAGAATACACAATATTCTAATTTTTTGAGACAGTCCTGTGTATATATACAGGACTGTCTCAGGAAATTAGAATACACAATATTCTAATTTCCTGACTGTCTCAGGAATTATTAGTATGTAGTGAGAGTGCTATCGCTAAACCATATAAACATTAAAAGCCCTAGCTCCATTGACAAATGACATGAAATACATTAGACTTGACAGTGGATGTTAGCAAGAACAAAAGATTTTGAATTGAAAATTTCGTAACTCACCTTCCTAAACACAAGATAGAGATTCCTGCCGAATTTTCGTGGACGAGGACCTGTTTCACCCAACCAGCAACGAAGTATTTATAAGCCTCCAAGCTCTTTTTTTTCAAACTTTCATGAGAATAGGCTGATTTTGTGTGGACAAGATAGTTGTAAATATCAGGGTAGCAGATGTCAGGCAGAGACAGCGAAGACAGCGGGTTGTAAAACATCAATTTAGGCATCAAATATGGATCTGGCGAATGGATAAACTGAAGCTTTTCCACATAACGCCTTTTTTGCAACGCATCCAATGAGTTTACAGCGTCAGATAACACCGGGGATTCCATGAATTGCTCTATAAATTGCACGACTAATTGAAACCATTGAGAATAGGGCTAAAAAATGGCGGACAATATGGCGGCCGGATACAGCGACACGTCATTTTGTGACGTAGGTGAGTAGGGTCTATACTCATCAGAGAAGCAGAGAGAGAGCACATTTTTTCTTTGCATATTGATATTTTAGTTATGTCTGTCTCTTAATTCCAGATTGACTGCATCATGTTGAGATCAGGTCTCCGTGTGTGGGGGGAAGGGGGCGTTGCCCTATTATGCCCTTGGTTGTGTCGGTGGGTTTATATCTTTGTGCACATTTAAAATTTATGGCACATAACATCTCATAGAGCTGTTATAAACAACTGTTAAATAATCTGCAAGATTTATAAAATGGATGGCGAATTATATACTACACGAGCTAAAAAACAGCGTACTTGGAATTGGTGTCTCAACACTGCAGATTCCTGTGCCCAGCGCAAACTGTTGGTTTTTCTATGAAGAGTCAAGTGAAATGTAGGAAACATAGAGAAACGTCTTGAATAGACCACCAGGTCGAAACTTGTGGGTGTCTCTTTATTCTCTTTCGTACTTTTCCCCCTCGACTCTGTATACAAACCGGCATTGTATGTGCGCCGGGCACTAGAATTTCTGCAGTGGAACCACTTCCAGATACGCTGCTTTTTTTTTTTTTTTCGCTCAAAGTTGTCAGCACATCGTGTGTTTGACATCATTGCCAGAAAAACACACATAATAGGACACCTTGCAGCTTCGCTTTTAATGCTGTCCTTATAATAACGATCTGCTGCATCGTATATTACTTTGTGACTTTCCAGTTTCCACCTCCATGATGAAGCGCTCATCATCCATCTTCGCTCGTGTTTAAACCGTGATTAGGCACCTGGGCTTTTGACGTCAGGCCCAGCTCCGCCCATTTTGTCGGATGTGTGTCCGGCAAAAGTAGAAAATAGCCTATACCATCCGGCGGGCATCCGGCGGGCATGCGGCACGCCGGAGGTGGTTTGCAGTCAATCCGGAGCACTGACGCGGCCGGTATACGTTGAACAGGATATAATGGGAACGGATTGGCTCCGGCGCTATTTTTTACCCAAGTCGGACCGGAACCGCAACGATCATGCATCTGGTGTACTTGAGCCCTAAATAGTGAATACAAAAAAAAAACAAGAAACTGCTGTATTTAAGCCAAAACAACTGTTGTGTTTGATAGAACAATATGTCTATATGCTGCCATAGCAGATTCATAGCGCATTAGGCCCCCGAACTATTTTTAATGTGTCCGTTTTACCCTTAAAACCCCCGTTTACAGACACCGCGCAACCGCTTTTGTTTCAACACAGCCATAAAACGAAGGTAATTAATTATATTTATTATTCAAAATATCTGTCGTTTTTAGCTTAGAATCAATAATTGATGTCTCATATTTCGTTTAAAAAAAAAAACGACTTTAAAAAAATATTCTCTCACATACAGTGCCTTGCAAAAGTATTCGGCCCCCTTGAATCTTGCAACCTTTCGCCACATTTCAGGCTTCAGACATAAAGATATGAAATTTAATTTTTTTGTCAAGAATCAACAACAAGTGGGACACAATCGTGAAGTTGAACAACATTTATTGGATAATTTAAACTTTATTAACAAATAAAAAAATTAAAAGTGGGGCGTGCAATATTATTCGGCCCCCTTGCGTTAATACTTTGTAGCGCCACCATTTTGCTCCAATTACAGCTGCAAGTCGCTTGGGGTATGTTTCTATCAGTTTTGCACATCGAGAGACTGACATTCTTGCCCATTCTTCCTTGCAAAACAGCTCGAGCTCAGTGAGGTTGGATGGAGAGTGTTTGTGAACAGCAGTCTCCAGCTCTTTCCACAGATTCTCGATTGGATTCAGGTCTGGACTTTGACTTGGCCATTCTAACACCTGGATACGTTTATTTTTTAACCATTCCATTGTAGATTTGGCTTTATGTTTTGGATCATTGTCCTGTTGGAAGATAAATCTCCGTCCCAGTCTCAGGTCTTGTGCAGATACCAACAGGTTTTCTTCCAAAATGTTCCTGTATTTGGCTGCATCCATCTTCCCGTCAATTTTAACCATCTTCCCTGTCCCTGCTGAAGAAAAGCAGGCCCAAACCATGATGGTGTGTTCAGGGTGATGAGTTGTGTTGCTTTTACGCCAAACATATCGTTTTGCATTGTGGCCAAAAAGTTCAATTTTGGTTTCCATCTGACCAGAGCACCTTCTTCCACATGTTTGGTGTGTCTCCCAGGTGGCTTGTGGCAAACTTTAAACGAGACTTTTTGTGGATATCTTTGAGAAATGGCTTTCTTCTTGCCACTCTTCCATAAAGGCCAGATTTGTGCAGTGGACGACTGATTGTTGTCCTATGGACAGACTCTCCCACCTCAGCTGTAGATCTCTGCAGTTCATCCAGAGTGATCATGGGCCTCTTGGCTGCATCTCTGATCAGTTTTCTCCTTGTTTGAGAAGAAAGTTTGGAAGGACGGCCGGGTCTTGGTAGATTTGCAGTGGTCTGATGCTCCTTCCATTTCAATATGATGGCTTGCAAAGTGCTCCTTGAGATGTTTAAAGCTTGGCAAATATTTTTGTATCCAAATCCGGCTTTAAACGTCTCCACAACAGTATCTCGGACCTGCCTGGTGTGTTCCTTGGTTTTCATAATGCTCTCTGCACTTTAAACAGAACCCTGAGACTATCACAGAGCAGGTGCATTTATACGGAGACTTGATTACACACCGGTGGATTCTATTTATCATCATCGGTCATTTAGGACAACATTGGATCATTCAGAGATCCTCACTGAACTTCTGGAGTGAGTTTGCTGCACTGAAAGTAAAGGGGCCGAATAATATTGCACGCCCCACTTTTCAGTTTTTTATGTTTAAAAAAAGTTTAAATTATCCAATAAATGTTGTTCCACTTCACGATTGTGTCCCACTTGTTGTTGATTCTTGACAAAAAAAATCAAATTTCATATCTTTATGTTTGAAGCCTGAAATGTGGCGAAAGGTTGCAAGATTCAAGGGGGCTGAATACTTTTGCAAAGCACTGTATTTTAAACTTTTAAACAAATTTTGACACAATGAAAAAAATGGCGTCTGTAAAAAAGTCACGGATAGTCACCTCATAACTACAGTATAGCTTAATTGTATTTTTTTGTTACTGTTGCATTTTCTCCGATATTTTAGATGATAAATAATCGATCCAAACAAAGAAAAATTGATAAAAAAAACAAAAAAACAAAAAATGTTTAAAGAAAATCTCGACCACTCCTTGATGTCTGCGATTTCTGCATCGCGACCCTTGTTACATTACCGTGTTTCACCCATAAAATCCCCCAAAAATCCGGCTGTGGCCATTCACAGCTGTGTCTTGACAAATGCTACGTAGTTTTTTGATCGAAACAAGGTAAGTACCCGATAATATCTCGTTAAAGTCATGGCGTCTGTAATTCTGCTCTCGCGTGCTCTCACCTCCAGATAGGGTTTTGCTGTTTAAATTTTTTTTTTTTTTTCGAAAATACCCCCCTGTTCAAAATTTTTCTTCCCCCAGAAAATTGAGATTTTAAGCTTTCCAATGATGTAACTTCAAGTCACCTGAGTGTTTTCCGCCGTACATTGTAGTCATGTGGGGACTGTGATTGCTGCGTGGGAGCCAACAGGCAAGCCAGATGCCACCAGTCATAGCCAATTGTGTGCTGTCCGTGCCCCAGGACCTAGCAAGGTCCTACGGCTAGCCGAGTCGCATCTAACCAGCCTTCGGGGATTGGGTGAGGCACTGCGGGGGAACGGCCAGTCCCTAGGAGAGCGACAGTCCCCCAACGAACCACCCAGCGCAGTGCGCCGACAACCACCGGGGCCCAAGCAGGACACCGGGACAGAGGAAACAAAAGACGGGAACAAGAGAAGGCAGACCCGGGTAATTGCTTCAGACATGAGCGCAAGCTGGGTAAATACCTTAACATTACCAGACTTCAGCATATGTCTGAAAAGGAGTATTCGTTGGCCCGGGGCATTTTGCTGTGTGCATTCAGTCTTGTCTCTCAGTGGATTTTTACCAGCCTGTTTTTGAATCTGCTGTTTTCCCTACCTCTTTTTAACACACTTTGTTCCTTTATGTTTGTTATTTTGTAGTTTGGTTTTATTTATTTTTTTATGCATTTACTTTGATGTATTCTTTTTCTTTGTTTATCCATTTTGTTCATTCAAAGAAAACTATTACTGGTTCTTCTTCTGCTTTTGGAGCCACACAAATGATTTGTGAGTCCTGAATATTTTTATCTGTTACTCAAATATGTTAAATGGATGTAAATAGAAAGAAAATAGTTGCTGTAATGTGGTAGCAAGTGTTAATTTATTTGTTTGGAAATTAGTATATTTAAAGGGCGTAGGTTTGCATAGGGATGGTAGGGACATAGCACTTCCAACTTTTCAGGATGCTCAAATTATCCCCACCAACTTTTAACCCTTTAACACCTAAGCCTATTTTGGCTGAATTTGCATGCATTTGATGTTGCCTTTATATTTCAAAGAAAAAATTGTTTACAATGGCCAAGTTGGGTGCCTTTTTTCAGGACACCTTGAACTTCATGTCTAAACTGTTGTTTTCTTCACTGACCAATTATAATCCACATTTTGGACCCAAAAAGAAAAAAAAAATCCCAAAATCTTTTTTCAAAATTTGTAATGTTGACGTCCCATTGACAACCAAACATGCTCTACCAACCGTTTTGAAGCTTGATAATATTTATTCAACTTGTTAGGACAAACATTCAATAGAAAAAAATAAGATTGAATAGTTTTATGTTTGACAATTCAACACAAACAGCAGGTATGGTCATGGGCGTTTTTGGCCTTTACACATACTATGGTCAAAACAGGTTATATACTGTGCAAAATAGTGAGCAAAAAAATTATATATATCATCCAACACAAAAAGGGTTTGGAGGATATCTCTTTGTGACGTAAGGTGTTTTACCCATCACCTTATCAAAAGTATATTCGTACATGCAATCAAGCTTCTCAAACACACATCTACATAAAAATTGAAAAGATTATAGTGAAGAAGAAAAAAAAATATATATAACATTGAAAAAAAGTATTTTAAAAAATATTGACAAGTAGTTCAGTTCAATTCAGTTCAAATTTTTCAGGCATGCAACCCAATAAAGCTTCTTCTTGAACAGGTCACGGAGCTGCGTCCAACACAACGTCACACAGCCTACTCTTTCGCCGTTTGCGTGCTGCTGTCACATCTACTCGCCGAGACGCCGACTCATCCCAAGAAAACAACGACAAATACGGCACATCTTCTTCCTTGAGTTAATGAAATAATGCATTAGCTTGCGCTAAATGTAGTTTTAGATTCATTCTGCACGTTTCAAAGTCGCTCGCTCAAACCAACCAGCCGTTGCTTGCTTCGCATGCCTCCCTTTCAATAGTTGGCACCTCGCTCGGAAATTTATTAAAAATGATCACATTCGGTTCGTCCTTCATGACATCACAACGGCTCTTGGGATAAGTAGTCTTTTGTGCTGCTTTCGGTTTTGAAAAAGGACAAGAAATGATGGAAATATGGACATGGATACATGGTCCATGCAGTGTTTTAATGCATATTTATGAGTGGAATAAAACTATAAAACTCAAATGACATTATCTCCCGTTTTTCTTGGCCGATTGACTTCAAATAAAAACTGGTGTGGACATTAACTTCCGCACTTTCAAACGAGACCAACCAGCGGCACGTGGGTGACGTATTTACAGCGTGACGAAGCTTCAAAGACGATATGCGTAAACGCGTCGCTGCCGACACGTTCGGTGTTAAAGGGTTAAGCAACCTTATTATATCCTGACTTCAGTTATATCGGCAATTTAGATAGTCTTTCATATGTTGTAAGGATAGAATAGACCCTACTATTACTAAGTGAATTATTTTCATTATGTTCAGATTTACATTGACCCCTTTTCACTTGCTGAATGTGCCAGTCCATTTTTTTCTCTCAAACGCAGGTTTGATTGGCTGATGACTTGACCCACCAACCCCCCCAATGGCGAACAAGAGAAATATTAGAAGTTATTTTCCGCGAGCTGCAGCCCCTGTAAGTAATGTAAAAAGATGTCGTCACTGTTGTGGAGGTGGGTAACACACCACTAATTTTGCTACTAAAAGTTCAACCTGCATTAGAGTTAGCGTAACATTAATATGTGTGAATTTCTCGAATTCGAGGCGGAAGCTTCATTTTTATGTGTTTGTTATTCCCTGACCAAGAAGCTTTTTTGTGATATTTATTTAGACAATTTTGAGTGGTCTCAAAGCAAATGTTGCATGTTCGTTCTTTTGCATTTCTGGATGGTTAAGAAATGATTAATAAATTTGTATTTCTTGTGCATGTTAATATAATTTGTGTCCAAATATTGCGATTTAAAATTTGCGAATAAAATCCAGACAAGTCAATACAGATTTATTTTGCATAAATCATTTAGCCTATCAATTAATTAGGTTCATATTGGTGAGAAATGTAGCCCTGAACCCCCTTCACCCAATCAGTTTGGTCTTATTAATGTTCCATCCACAGCAAAAAGTGTACATCCAAGGTATGCTGTTATATTGTCCCTACCAATATTGAGACCAAACCTGCGCCCTTAAAAGACCAAGAAGACCAGAGAAGTTGGATAATGTGGTCAAGACAGGCAGTGATGAAAAAGGATGACAGGTTGAATGCAAAAGAAGGAGATGATTTCAAGGTTCTTTTCCTTACCCCAAATCATACAACCAACAGAACTCAGCATAATTAAATGCAAAAATTTCCAATTTATCCCATCTCAGTCATTGATGATTGGAATTAGCAGCATAAAAACCCTTATCGAAGAACTGCTAGTCACGGCAAGCTGAGAAAAGCTACATCCGTTTATCTTCCAATGTGGGAGTGAGTGAAAATTTTTCATCATCAAAGAAAAAAAAAAGTATTGGGATATAAAAACAAGAAAGGATCACAGAATCAAATTAAAAAAAAAAAAAAAAAAGGATTGTAGGAAGGAACAAGATGAGAGATGACTGAAACAACAAAAGACCATGGAACTTCAAGGAACAAGGAAGTATAGAAAAAAAGACAAAGGAAATGTGAAAAGATACATCTTTTCACATTTCCTTTGTCTTTTTTTGCTTGAAAAGGCCAAAAGCAAGACATTCTAGTGTGTCACCTTTCTCTTATTATCATCTCATCCAACTCAATTCTCTTTCTCGTACCATTACTTAGATTATAAAAGTGTTGTATGAAAACTGGTAGAGGTCTGACTTCCAAAAAATCGATTATTACATGCATTGCAATTCGACGAAAAAAATCAATGTGACGATTCGATTACGATTCATGAAGGTTAAAAAATGATGATTTTCACCCATAACTTTATGACAGCTGCTCGTTGCCGAACAAAATTCAAGACACGTCTGCCGCACGTACACCGTTAACGGACGTACGCACAACGTTATGATGGCCCGGTGGTCGCGCTTTTGTGTGCAAGTTATTTTTTAAAAGCGAGAGGGGAAGAGAGATAGTTTGTTGCTCCTTGTCTTTCCTACTGTCCAGCAGTAGTTTTAAGGCATTTCAATTGAAAAATGTCCTGAGTATGTTCCTAAGATCTGTGTTCGTCTATAAGATGTAAATACACGAACCCTCTTGTACTATTAGCCTTTATTGTTGTTGTTTTTGAGATGTTAATAGTTAGCGCCGACAGTACGGTAACAGTACAAACATGCAAAATAGTACAGAAACCTGTTGCTACGGGAGAGAGAGGGAGAGAAGAAAGTGCCCGCGCTGTAATGAGTGTGTGTGTGGCGGCGTCAAGAGCAGTTGTGATTTCCGCACCTGTAACACTGTGAAAACATAGTATATAGGTTAAAAGAAGTGTTATTTCTAAAGACACTTAGTTGTGTCCAGAAAATGTGAAATTCATTCCACCAGTGTTAATTTTTGCATTTTCTTGTAAAAAATTAATAAAGAAGCAGTTTAAAGACCAAATGTGAAGTAATTTCATAAAATGCCAAATAGGGTAACAATTAAAGTAATTAAACATTGTCCAACAAATAAAGCATGAAAAAAATAATTTAGATGTCGTATATTTGACAAAATAATCGCGTTTCCACAGTTTGAGCCTGAAAGGGGACGAACCCGGAAGTGACACGTCACACAGAGAACAGCGATGGCAGCGCTCCATACGGACGCCATAAAAAGCCCTTTAAACAATGATTCAAACAGCGATAGATCGAGCGCAAGTGAGGAGATCCAAGTTTTTGAAGTTGGAAGACGAGGAGGAGGTTGGAATTTTATATTCGACAGTACATGTATTAGCCAGACGCTAATCGGGATGCAAACAATGTGCCCAGGATTGGGAAGATATAGGCTGTTATTATTTTTATGATTTGAAGAATGTCAGGTAAATAAACCACCTACTATTGCCTTGGATAAAAGGAAAGTTTTGACGAATCCCCGATCATATTGTGGAATGAACAGTTGAAGCTAGCGACGTTAGCTTTTATTTACCTGATATCGTCAGCGGGTCCGAAGGCGGAAGTGTTCGACCAAACATGTCAGGTAAATAAACCACCTACTATTGCCTGGGATAAAAGAAAAGTTTTGACGAATTTATAAGTGTAGGCAAAATGAACTCAATACAACTATGATTAGGGATTGCCACGAGTTAGCTTCTATTGTTCATTCCACAACATGATCGGGGTTTTGCCAGTTTGCAGTTACCTTTCGGCTAACGTCGCTACCTTCTACTGTTCATTCCACAACAGTTGGCAGCTCTGCTTTGACAAAGTCGTCAGTCATCTATCCAAAAATCACACTTACTTTTTGGCAAATCCTTGATCATAAGCAGACCGGTTGAGGAAGCATGGATCTTCAAAGTGTTTGTAGCAGAGAACACGATGATGGCGTGAAATTCATTCGCTTCGTGCGAACGAAAGATGTCCATTTACGTGCCCTGCTATCCCTTGGACACTCATACAACTTTTCTTTAAACTGAAAACAATACATCGCCACACACAGACTCGAAGTTCTCTGTGTGACGTAATTTTTGAAGATTTCCAGAGATTGTCGAAGAAAAGCATTTTCATTGTCAAGGTCATTGCTATGGGTTAAACAAAGAATCTGGAAGGTTTGCGTTAAAAAAAATAAAAATAAAATAACGAAAATATGCTTATTATTGTTTAGCCATTGATATTATTCAAAAACATGGTTGGCCAACCTTACTTCACATTTGGTCTTTAAGGGCAGCTTTTTGTTGTATGGGCATGTTTCCATCTTTCCTGTTGAATCATAAGGATAGTTTAAATAAATAATGGACATAAAGTTTTTGGGCTGATAATAGTGATAACTGCGATCATCGTCAATACCGCGATCATGGTTCAAAAATCAAATCGAATTGTGGGGTGCCTAAGATGGTACACACCTAGAAACTGATGTAAATTACCTGTGTCTTTTTCCAAAGTATCATTCCATTCTACTGTAAAAATGGACAGTTACAAGTTTAAACTACCAACAGTAAAGACTTGTGTTTGACTTCCAAAATGCACTGCATTCCTTTTTTAGCTTTCTAGGTGACTTTTTCCAGCCGGCCCGACTTTACCCTGCAGTGGGATGAGTGTTCATGCTTGGCTAAATTCTAAGCGAGATATTTCTGGCTCTCCAAATCAGTGACGAATCACCTGTGACCAAAGTGCCGCTCCTTCCTTTCACACACACACATTCACACCCATAAACACATATACAGTACAGTGCACACAACACACAGCTGCATTTTCGTGCACAGCAGCTCAACAAGCTGCTCAAAATGAGATCCTTCCTCACTTGTTTTCCATGCTAATGACGCCATGACTAAAATGTTAATTATCCCTAAAAAGAGAAATGATTGCCAAAAATCAAACAGCAATTAGCGTGGATCATCATTAGCGACATTAGTCGCTACAACAAGATGGAGGATTATTGAGAGAAGGGCGGCATGCTCATCAGAAACTCATTCAGTACGTTTTTCAAAGACAGAATAAAAATTTGGAAAGAACATATGGCAAAAAGTCCACAGTAATCTGCTGAAAAACACAGAAAATGCATTAGTCGCTACAAGGCAATCTTAACAAAAACAACAGAAAAGAATGAGCGTGCCAACGGATTTCTCGTAAGGTAATACAAGGAGGAAGGCAATGCAGCAAAGCAGAGATTGTGGAGTATGAAAATGTTGCTTGCCGGGACCAACAAAAGTTCCAAGGTGGTGATCACCTTGACATATTTATCTGATCTGACATCTAGGATGCCGCCCAGGCACCACATAAAACGTCTGGCACGTCAAAATTTCTGCTTTTTGCATAGTGTCATGACCTACAGTACTTGTTCCTGCTGTACAATTTGTAGCTAGATGTGTGCGAATGGTGTCACTCCCAGATCAACATGCTCTATTTTCTGCGAGTGTGCCTGCTTTCATCGAGCAATACAAAAGCTTGTTTTCCCTGCGGATCATGCCCACAAAGTGCCCGCCCATGCTGAGCACCTTGCTAAGTGTAGGCGAAGACGTCGTAGAGGGATAAGTACATAAACAGTGTACACAAGGCTTGTGTTTGACTTCCAGCGTTTATAGCAAATGCGCAAACTTAACTCATTTGCTCCCAAAAATGTATAAATACGTTCAATTCTTAATTGTTTCAGTGTCCCAAAGACGTATTTACACGTCTTTTACATTTTTTTATAGTTGTTTTTTACAAGAAACATCTCTAGGTTCTGATTAGAGCTGTCTCGACTAGTTGACGTTGTCGACGTCATCGATGACGTAAATGCGTCGACGGGCAAAACATACCGTCGACGGGTAATGACGGGTTAAAAAAAATTACATGCAGTTTAGAATGGCAGGCGCTCGCGATACAAGCGGTTGTTACTGGCACCCCCAAGGGGGCCACTGTTATTTCAATGTGACCGGCGTTGTCTGATTGAGCTAAGAGGAAGAAAGTGGGCGAGTGAGCAAGAGAGAGGGAGCGAGATTGGTGAGTTGGAAAAATGCGCGGGTAGCGCCGAGTTGAGTGGCTTCATCCCCCACGTTTTTGTTTTGGTCAATAAAAGTATCCATAAAGAGCCATCCGACGCCTCTCGGTGTTTTTATGCACGCCGCCGCCTTCCTGAGGAGGAAATCGGACGAACCCAGACGAACCGATGACAACGAGCCAGGTGAATCGCCGGTGAGGAGTTGAAAACACCGCCAATTTCAAAAAAGTTGGTAACACGTGAAAGCGGCATAAAGCCAAAAAAGCGGACCAGAATAGCCAGCGCCTGGAATTATTTCAAGGAAAATATGGAGGGTGCCACTTTGTACACTCTTTGCTAAGCTGAGCTCGCATACCACGGTAGCACGTCGGCTATGAACGAACACTTGAAGCGCCATCACCCAAGTGTAATTTTCGAAGACAACAAACAACAAGCTAGCGGATTGTAAATCCATACAACTTTCTAAGGATTTTTTAAATGGAAGTTGCCTTTATGTGCGTCGTGTCAACGCACATTTTTATTTAATAATATAAATATATATATTTTTTAATTATTATATAAATTATTATTATTACATTTATTTGGATCATGGAAGCTCCCACTTGGGGAAAATATATACATATATCCTGTATATACATAATATATTAAAAATATATATGGAAACAGCACTGGCCTGCTTATTGCAATCCATGACTGCACTAATGTTAGTTATTTAATATTATAAAGTTTTACATATAGTAGTATACTATAAAATTAATACTATATATTAATTGTTGTTACTGTGGGAATGTGTGCCTTTCATTCCAAATAATTGTGGTAATATTTCATCGTGCCCTCTATTTTATCTATTTTCAGGTAAAAACAAACAAAAGTTGAACAGTTTTTCCCATCCCCCAAAAATGTGGCATGCACACCAGAAAAAGCATCTGAACTCACACAAAGAATTCTGAAAATGGTTGTCCGGGACATTGCAATTCATTTTAATATTTAGAAATATATAGACAATGACATACCACAAAAAGAGTAAGAATTGTATTGACTCCTGTTAAAGAGGTGAAGTCACAGTGTTTCCGTTTACATTTTTTGCACTAGTTAATGCCAGCAGCATTTGACCTCATTGTTTGTGATTTATTATTGGTATTTATGTTATTTTTTATTCGTTAATAAAGAATTTAGATGTTCCAAAATGTTTTTTGTGAATTAATAAGCTTGAACAAAAATTTCATTATTAAAGTAATAAAAAAAAATAAAATAAAAATCGCCATCTTTATAAGACAGGCGGCGATGAGGGAAAAGTTTACCCCGGCCGTCAAGGCCACAACAGCGTCATCTCTCAGTTATGTCTAAATAAATTGTCACTTTGCTATCAAAAGCTCTATTTGTCTTGCTGTTTATGTTATTTTGTAAAAGGAAAACATTATTCAGATGTTTGGGATGTAAGTAAAGCAAAACATAGCTGTTTTAAAGTCAAAGTTATGTTTGAAAAGTATGCGTTTACAAAAAGCTCAATTTCTCTGGTTTTTCATCAGAAATTGGAAAATTGCTCATACTAAGCTATTTTCTAATGCTGATTTCTAAAGAATGAAAAAAGATATCAAGTAACTTTTTTTTCCTGCTGAAAGAAGGGAGTCTAATCTTTCTTTTGGTGTGGTCCATGTTTATATAGCAGTAGAACAGAATTTTCTGTGGGCCTTGCAAAATCAGTCAAAATCCAGTCAAACGGCCGGGAGCGAAGGGGGTTGCATCGGTGAAAATGGCTGGGAGTGAATGAGTTAATAAGAAGGGATGAAAATCACCAATTTTTGGCGATAATATATACAATATAAATTTTCGGGAAGTCGAATGTCTGCTATGATTCGATTTTAATCTGATTAAAGGACCGTCAATCAATTTAGTATGATATTTACACATTTATCACAATCAGTTTTATATCATTAATAGTTATCCATATTACGGAGCACTTTTGACTTTTTTTTTTTTTTTTTTGCTGAAACATTTCAGACATTTGAACAGAAGTCTCTTTTAAACAAAAGGGCGTAGTTAAATGGTGATGATGTTGATTTATGTTTTGTGTTTTGATGTATTTGATTCAACTGTTCCTTAACCAATCTTATATCGACAACCAAACCAAGATGCTGACAGGATGCATGACAGACAGCATCGTCACAGCAGAGCTGTTTGTTAGCCAGGGCCATCATCTCACCTCTCACACTTCTGGTCGCAGATGCCGGACCCTGATATGGAGACACGCTAGCTTCACTAAAAGCGTTGTCCCATCTGCCATCTTAGCACTCAATAAACTCCCACGATAACCCTGTAGGGGCCAGTTGTTTGAATGGTCTCCTTGTATATCCTAAATATTTTGTCTAATATGAAGTGATGTGGTTTTGTATTATTATTATTATTATTATTATTGGGGGATAAGACACAAGACGGATATATACATTCAGCATACGGTACATAAGTACTGTATTTGTTCATCATAACAATAAATCAAGATGGCATTAACATTATTAACATTCTGTTAAAGTGATCCATGGATAAAAAGACTTGTAGTTCTTAAAAGATAAATGTTAGTGCAAGTTATAGAAATTTTATATTAAAACCCCTCTTAATGTTTTCGTTTTAATAAAATTTGTAAAATTTTCAATCAAAAAATAAACTAGTAGCTCGCCATTGTTGATGTCAATAATTACACAATTCTCATGGTGCTGAAACCCATAAAATCCGTCGCACCCAAGCGCCGGCAGAGGGCGACAAAACACCAAAAAAACACAAGTAACAAGTGGACATTACACTGTGCTGTCATTTTAATCTGTTTGAGCGGGGTATGTGCGTTAAATGCGTCAAATATTTTAACGTGATTAAAAAATCAATTACCGCCCGTTAACGCGATAATTTTGACAACCCTAATTATTATTGCATATATTATTTGGACCAGCTGATCCACATACTCTGATCGATCCCCGTAATGTTAAATTTTTTAACATTATTTGATTTATTAAGGATCATGTTAACATGTAAATTTCTACACTAATAGCCTTTGCTGTTCATACCTGACCAACACGAGAGCTCCTGTCAAACTTGTATTAAAGAAAAACGGCCCTTTGATTATGAACAAAGTTTATAGTCATCAGTGTTAATTTTATTATAGTAACTTTTTTATTTTTTAAGTAAAATTACTTTTCCAGTAACGATTAGTGTAAGGCATGACTCCGCTTAAAATAGTAATAATATCACAGTTTTCCATTCCATTCCATCCAACTCATTACTTGCGTTACATTTCTAGAAGCAACTCCAGTTCACCACACAGCACAGAAGTAAGGGGGCTTGAACGGAACATTTATTGGTTTGGATTTGGTAAAAGGGTATCATTTACCGTCACCGATTGGCTGCCACCTGACATCTGTCAGGACAGATGGGGAAAATGTGGATGCGTTTTACAAAACTTGCTGATAGTGCTAGTGAAAAAGTATCCCAGCTGCAAAAAGCTAGTTTTGACGGGGGCGATTTAACCTGTATTTCAAATATGTCGAAAGAAAAGAGAACCTCTGATGCCAAAGAGCACACTTTGCTCAGGGAGTAAGATGCCCTTCCTCTTTCAATGCAACCTCCAATGTGAAAAAGCACTTGGAGCGCCCGAATGCTCAAGTCAAGCTTCAGGTAAAGCAACCTACTCATGACATAAATAATGTATATGTCTAAAGTTGTGGTTGGCGGCGTAACTATTTGCCGTCTTGCGTCAGGGGACTCCGATAGCGTGCATATATATTTAAAAGAACTTTTTTAGACAAATGTCCACATACTGCTTCGCCAGGTCTAAATACAAAGATGTTATTTGATTAAATGTCACTGTCCATATGGCAAATTTTCAATACACCAACAAATGATTTGTACACTCCCAAAACTCACTGCTTTAAAACTTGTTAAATTCCCTTGATTTCAGTGTAAATCTACTAGAAATAAGTGAAATTATGTGCCAGTGCTTCAAGTAAATTTTATTCATGAAATTTCTTGAAATAAGAAAAATAGCAAACTGAAAATAAGATTAACGGATTTATTTTAAGCAAGAAATTAGTATATTTAATCTGAAAAAAAGAAGAAGTTTTTAAATGTCATATATTCTTAATTCAAGAATATTGTTCAAAATTTTCCTTGATTTAGATGGAAAAATGACCAACTTTTAGATGTATGGGTTTAATAAGAACCAATCATAATATTTACTTAAAGTAAGTGGAATAATCTGACGCATTAATCTGTTAACTAATCTTTAACACTCAAAACAAGATGAAGAAAATTATTTGACTATATTTAAGAAAAATAATCTGATTAAAATTAATTTGCAGCGTAATTCCTTTTTTTGCTGCATAAAACAAGTCTTGACTTTCTGTATGGCCTCTACTGGTTTTGCATGAGATAACAACCGTGGGAATCAAACCCAATCTTGCCAAATTTTATTTCCTCCACCCTCTTCTCTTCCATTCTCAAGGTCACGGCCTTGTGTTCCAAATCCTTCCTCTTGATATCTGCACCTGAGCACTAAACGGTGGATTGTGAGGAATTTTAGGAGAGATAACGTCTAGGAGGTCATTACCCTGCCAGTCAATCCTAGTAAGACTAATGTTTCTCACCTTATGTTTCCTTCTATTGAGTGTGGAAGCTCCGTTGCAAATCCATTGTTACTTTGGGAAAGTCTGTTTACATATCTTATTTCAGTGATATGGTGAGTATTTCTAGTTTTATTACGAAACTTTGCATACTACTGTTGATGTATGTATAGCCTATGTACAGTACAGCCACACCACTGGCAGTGGGATGTTTTAAAAAAAAACGAAAAAAAAAAAAAAAACAATGGTCGGATAATAATGTGTTCAATGAATGGGTTTTTACGATAAATAAGACAGTACAATCCATGCTGCTTACATATTCAAAGATTAAACAAATACACCACAGGTTCACAGAGCGTGCATATCAGTCTGCTTATTAGAGGCGTGCGAAATTTCCGATTCTTAGATTATTCGCGATTCGGCCGTGGAAGATTCGAGAACGATTCACAAACATCCAAATTCCGATTATTGATTTATACCAGGTAAAGCAGAAATAAAACACAGGCAGCGCGGTCTTCAGGACGCAATGAGGAACGGACCAAGAGTAAATATCATGTTCAACTCATGCTGCTAGGTAAAAAAAACAAAACAATAATACCTGACAGCGGCTGTCAGCCGCTACATCTGCGCCCAGTTGCTAATTGCTACAAACATACGATGTGAAATGACAGACGACGGCCGTGTTAGATCATATACCAAGAACTAGATGCGAAATGACAGACTTTCCCGCTAGTAAACAGGCGCCATCTTAAAGCAGCAGACTTCTCTAGAAGTCCTACTACGAAGCTGCACAACCTTGAGATGAATGTTCGTCGGAAGTCAGCAAGGAATGAAAACTGCAACAAGGATTAAGTCGACAAAAGGAGGGTGGTGGACACGGCCTACCATCGGTCCTCAGCTATTCCCTATCTTCTGGATCGAATCAACTGAATAAACTAACTACTGAATTATGAACTAATCTACTGGATTTAATCAACATAACGAGCACATTGCCACGATCGACAATGGACTATTGGGAAAATGAACAATCAGAGGGGATGGATATTAAAAAAAAAAAAAAAACTTGTAATCACTACGAAATCTGAATGTCAAAAATTGTTATTCGATATTTTCTGCATCCTATATGGTATACTGGGGGCGGGATTCAATAAGCTTCGGCTTCTCCTGTCTGCCCTTTTCTTTTCGGGTTGAATTAATTGTAAACACATATAAATGCTGTATGGTTGTTTGGATTTGTCATGCCTGAACGGAAAATAAATTAAAATAAATAAATAAATAAAAAAAGGCTCTTGTCGCGAACCTAATTACTTTTTATCTAAAAAAAAAAAAAAAAAAAAAAAAACATCGGCAAAATCTTGACTTGAATCTATCTTTAAATGATGAAACAGTTTCAAAACTTTCACGTCGAAAGTAGACAGAAGGGAAATTATGGAATAACGGGAGCAATTTTAACAACTTTAACGGTTGATTCACAACATTCAATTAATTGAATGTAGTTTAAAGCTGCTTATACAGAATGGAGACTTGAGTATTTTATTTACTGTTTTTAACGGTTAACTTGATACTGAAATAGTAGTTTATTTAGCCTGAGAGGATTTTTGAACAATTTTGGAACTAGTGTACAAAAAATTAAAAGCTGGTTGTGGTGCATCAATCGATTTATAATCGAATCGGAGCCTCTGTATCGTAATTGTAATCGAATCGTTAGGTGCCCAAAGATTCCCACCTCTACTGCTTATACCTTGCCGATACAAAGCTCAGCAATATCGCCAGTGGTCAATCTAGCACTGGAATTTTGGAAGAGTTATTTGGTGACATTGGGGAAAAAAAAGTGACTGAATTAATTTTTTGTTTTAGTCTTAGTCTTTTGGACAAAAATACTTATTAGTCTCAGTCATATTTCATTCATTTCGAAATGTGTTCGTCTCTGTCTAGTTTTAGTCAACGGAATGTCATACAAATTTCACCTAGTTTTAGTCAACAATTACTCAAATGTTTTAGTCTGTAAAATTCTAAAGTTTTAGTCCAAAAAACATAAAAGTTTCCAACAATTTCGAATAAACATAGACAGACGAGCACATATTGTAGTTTACCAAACATATCGTTGCTTACCAAACAAAAGGGCTGAAGTGGGCCTATTAGTAAAACACCATTTTGCCAACTGGCTCCCCTCTATATTCACTGACCAGAAAAGCCAAGTGGCTCTGCTTTAGACTGGCCAGTGTTTTAATAGGACGCTCGTCATTCTAAAGCTAACGCGAGTGCTACGCTAACGCTAGGAGTTGCATTTAGCGTCTTATGATCACAGCGCAGCCCTTTAAAGGCTGATGCAGCATTGCATATTCTCTCTTGCCAAGATAAGAAAACAAATCTTACCATGTTTCCAAACAAGCAAGATGGAGCGCAGCCTGGGCTATAGACACATCCTAAACTCTGCTGAGGAGCATGAGGGAGCGGTGCAGCATGTCTAATGAATAACACGACCCAAACACTGCTCCAATGCAATCTAACGTACATTATGAAAATAAGGGCGTAACATAAAACGAGCCACGCACACAAGTTGCAAGTGGACACAAATTTATTCACACAAGTCAAACTCGCAATGAATAAAATATACAAAATGCGGAAGAAGCTGGCTTCAGCGTAAGCCCAGGCCAAAACAACAAACAAAATGAAACTACACTTGAACCCCACCCGCTAAGTAAACCCTGATTGTAATAAAGAAAAAACAATACAGCCACTACCCTGGCTTCTACACTAAACACAACGGGTTGAACGAAAACGGCAGTTTACCTCTAACTGCTGCGGTGCTCTTATTTACAGTGGTGAACAAAAACGATCCAATAACGAATGAACACAAAATACCTCACCGAAAAAGCGGGAGTGTAACAAAATAGCGATCAAATGCACAGGTGAATGAATGGCGAGCAAACAGCTGGCGAGGAGGTACGCGGCACGTATGCCGTCAAATGCGAAGTTGCGAACTCTGAGTGTTGACTGTAAAATGACGAGCGGTCAGATGACTTTTGTTAACGCTGCCTTTACTTGGTTAACAAGACTCAGGCACAATACAACACACACGCGGGTATGCAAGCTCAAACAATGGCCTAATAGTATTACCCAGAGCCGTATTACCGTGTATCGGATTAGCTGCCGTAAAGCAAGTGTCGTTATTGCCGCAAATGTAAACAAAGCGCTGCATAATGGATACATGTCAGACAGCAGCTAGTTCGGGTGGCCCATCAGCGGCGGTGACGTCGTCTGCCCGTCCGGCGTCAATCAGAGTACGCCACGTTGGGAGGGGAGGCAGCCAGCTGGCGGACGCGGGGATCAGATGACTGACAGTCTCAAAAAAGATAATTAATCGGTCAGGGCCGTCGCACCACTCAGAAGTGCAGTGAGCAGCGTGGGTAACGGTTAAATGTTAACATGGAAGGGGGTTGGCCCTCTGGGTGGGGAATTCAATTAAAAAAAGAATATAGATGGAACAACTCTTCACTTCAGTGTTGCAACTGTTCAATTTTGCACATCAGATATTTATTTTAAAGAATTTTTTTCTTTGCCAAAGTTATTTTTATTTTGGTTTTCAAAATATCTACATTTCAGAATATGGTATTTTCTATTTTTGAGCAGAATTATAGCTTTGTGTAGGCTAATGTTCCTATTGTTGAAAGCACAAAAGTGTGTAATAAACAACTAGCACATTTATATTTTGCATTTTGTTTTCTTACTGTACCGAAAATGAACCTAACCGTGACCTCAAAACCGAGGTACGTACCGAACCTAGATTTTTGTGTACTGTTACACCCCTACTCGTTACGTTCTTGTCTCCCAAGCCACGTTTTTTGAGATAGTTGGGTATCTGGAGCATCACCTTTGTGGGCACGATTAAACTCTCAAAACGGCCAGAAAAAGAGAATTTTCATGTGAAACTCGACAATCTATTCATTTTCTTATACCCCTTTCCCACTGAAACTAGTGGGTCAACGCGCGTTTTTCCAAGACGATGCATCCCACTAGCAATTGGCATTTGGCACCTTTCCCATTGACGAAAAAAGCCGTGTCTTTTTTTTTTCTTTTTCACCCGTCTAACCCCCACCCCTCCTCAGCCGTGCGTAAGGTGCGTGACGTCACCACGCTAAGATGCGCTTCGACAACTGCGACCAAATTCATTCAGTTCAAGGAAGTTAACAATGCAAAGCAACATGGAAGCCTTCTTTCCGTTTGTGTTCTCTGTTTTCATGCTTTTTACTGCCCGCAAAATGGTCGAAATGCAGCAAAGGATCAACACTTTGCTTGTGCTGAGGCAACGTAGGCGACGTAAATTTTGGTTTGAAATTGAAAGGAGTCATGTACGTCACAGAAGGAGGAGAAGAGCCTTTGTTTCATCTGTTATGGCTATTGCTAACGCTGCTACACCGACTGTTCGCCGTATGTGGATCTGGGATAGAGCACATGGTTTTTGTTTTTTGTTATGACGCATCACGTACTAGCCTACGTCACCACGTAGATTAGGGTGTTGACTGTTGACCCGGGGTTTTGCTTTCACACTGCATGGCGATCAGAGCCGAGGTGATTTTAACGCGGGTCGCTTGGCAGGTTGATTGACACGGGTCGAGGCGGGTCGCTGCACCTTTCCCACTGCCACCAAAAGCCGATTGTTAGCGGGTTGACACGGGTTTTTTTGGCCAGTGGGAAAGGGGTATTAGAAATGACGGCTATTCCATAAGAGAAATTGCCAAGAAATTGAAGATTTCCGACAAGAGAGCAGCACAAACAGGCTCTTACCAGAGTAGAAAGAGAAGTAGGAGGCCCTGCTGCACAACCGAGCAAGAACACAAGTACATAAGAGTCTCTAGTTTGAGAAACAGACGCCTTGCAGGTCCTCATCTAGCAACTTCATTAAATAGCAACTGTAAAACGCCAGTGTCAACGTCGAAAGTGAAGAGACGACTCCGGGATGCTGGCCTTTAGGGCACCGTGGCAAATATTAAAGCCATATCTGAGACTGGCCAATCAAAGGAAACAATTAATATGGGCAAAAAAGAACACAGACATTAGACAGAGGAAGACTGGAAAAAAGTGTTATGGACAGAAGAATCGAAGTTTGAGGTGTTTGGACTTTGGATCACAGAGAACAACATTTGTGAGACGCAGAACAACTGATAAGATGCTGGAAGAGTGCCTGATGTCATCTGTCAAGCATAGTGAAGGTAATGTGATGGTCTGGGGTTTCTTTGGTGCTGGTAAAGTGGGAGATTTGTACAAGGCAAACATGATTTTAAATAAGGAGGGCTATCACTCCATTTTGCAACGCCCCGCCATACCCTGTGGACAACGCTTGATTGGAGTTAATTTCATCCTACAACAGGACAATGAACCAAAGCACGCCTCCAAATTATGTGAGAACTATTTAGGGAAGAACAGGCAGCTGGTATTCTATCTGTAATGAAGTGGCCAGCACTGTCAACAGATCTCAACCCCATTGAGCTGTGCTGGGAGGACATTAACCGTATGGTACGCAAGAAGTGCCCATCAAGCCAATGCAACTTGTGGGAGGTGCTTCTGGAAGCATGGTGTAAGGTTTCTCCAGATCACCTCAACAAATTAACATCTAGGATTCCACAGGTCTGCAACGCTGCAATTGTTGCAAAGGGATCATTCTTTGATGAAAGCGAAGTTTGAAGGAAAAAAACGTATTTTTCGGACGATAAGTCGCAGTTTTTTTCATAGTTTGGCTGGGGGTGCGACTTATACTCAGGGGCGACTTATGTATGAAATTATTAACACATTATGATATCATTTCACATGTTATTTTGGTGGTTTGGAGTGACACTGATGGTTTGGTAAACTTGTTAGCAAGCTCTTTATGCTATAGTTATCTGAATAACTCTTACTAGCTACGGCCACGTTTATGTTCTGCCTTTTGCAATGTGTGTTCAATTGTATTATTGACTTATTTATATTGAAATGCATGCTTTTAGTTTGTGGCGCTTTCACGCCCACATGAGGGCGCACTCGCACTTGTTTACGTGAAGAAGACAGCTCACACGCCAGAAGAAGACGGACAGCTACGCAGCTTGAGTGAGTGGGCAAGTTAGCGAGAGAGAAACATGGCTGCGAACCTACGTTCATTGTTTATGCTTGTGAAATATCTCTATAGAGGCAACGCCTGTGTGTATCATCTTTTCTGTAGTTGTTGTGTGTTTTCCATCCACGAAAGGACACTTAAAGCCAGTTGTGTGGTTGTTTGAAAGATGTGCCAATGCTAGTGAACACATGCTAACCGTTTGTGTCATTGCTGTAACAGCACCTAATTAGGATTTATTTACGTTGATGCGAACCTGTTTGGTATCGAGGATGAAATTGATTCCGCAAATTATACAGACGTCAAAGATCGGCATTTGGGAGTTTAGCTCGCCGTATAGCCAGGACCGAGCCGTGGTGTCCTAGTGAGGACAGTATATTCGCATTTCGTTGTTCATGCACTGTACACTCATTCAGCATGTTGTTCTCTATTGTATTTTTATATTAAATTGCCTTTCAAGATGACAGATCTGTTCTATGTGTTGAATTTTATCAAGTAATTGTCCCCCAAAATGTGACTAATACTCCGGTGCGACTTATATATGTTTTTTTTTTCTCTTTGTTGGGCATTTTATGGCTGGTGCGACTTATACTCAGGTGCGACTTGTAGTCCGAAATATACGGTATTTCAAATAAAAATCCTTATTTCTAACCATGTGAATGTCTTGACTATATTTTCTATTCATTTTGCAATTCATTTGAAAGATAAAAGTGTGGCTTTTGAGGAAACACAAAATTGTCTGGGTAACCCCAAACTTTTGATCAGATAAATTAATACAGTAAATACTTATTAGTGAAAACCAAGCGTCAATATTTGGTATGCAAACTCCACACAGAAAGCCTAGACGCCAAACCCCAAAATGAGGCAGAAACACTAAACACGAAGTCATCATGCTGTCTTCTTAATAACCAATTAATCATTCAGTATATCATCATGCAGTATCTGCTGTTACTGCTGTACTTTAGACACCAGAGCAGAGAACATATGTCAACCCATGTGATGCATTATGTATTTACCTTGCTGTACAAAGGAGCCGTACACGAACCACATGGAATTGTAGAGCGTTGTGGAGGACACGGAGCCCATGGGCAGTCGAGGCGGATTTAGCCAGTTGAGCAAGTACACCAGGATGCCAACCAGCAGCACGGTACCTGCGATGCATGCCCACAGCGACAGGTCGAAGGGTGCCAGGCAAGCAAACATGTCCACTGTGCGCTCGGCCTTGCGCAGCAGCACGCCCACAGAGTAGTCCATGTAGCGTGAGGTGAAATCCACTACGCTCTCGCGCTCGGGTGTGATGGTCAGGGCGGCGAGCCCGACGTCGGCTCGCTAGGCGATGAAGAAAAGGAAAATTCATGTAAAGTGTGGTACACACACTGATAAAAAGGTTGAAAATTTCAGCATTTCTAAAATGTGGGCAAAGACCTGATTTTTGGGTGTGTTTAAAAGATTATCCAAGAGTGATTCTTCCTCAGTAATGCTCTAAAAATAATGGTGCAGAACACTCTGATCCAATTATTTACATAAAGGGAACCTCAAACTTAAAGACTTGTAGTCTCCAATAAGCCACAATTGTTCTGTTTTACTATGATATGTTATTAGAAACACATACCGTATTGGCCCGAATATAAGACGGCCCTGATTATAAGACGACCCCCTCTTTTTCAAGGCTCAAGTTTGAAAAAAGACTTTTTGAACATCAAATTAATTTTTATACACAAAATAATTACAGTACATCCGAAACAAATGATTATAACAATATATTTGAGAGAAAAAGCACGTTATTTTGCCTCATTCAAATCTTAATATTTGAACATTTAAATATGTAAACTAAAGTGCAATCACATTCGTAAATGAATGGCTTTTGGTTTTTGAAATGTAAATAAACTAATCTATTGTGATAAAACAACAAAATTGCAATAACTGCATTACCATCAACGTGAAGTCTAACTGTAAATAGTCTTGAAAAAAATCTGAATAAGGAAAAACATTGCAATAAAATAATGCAAACTGGTTAAACTTGAGAGTAGCTGAGATCTGTCATGACAGAACATCGCTTCAATGATATCTGGCGCCATCTAGCGTTGTCAGTGGGTATAATTTCTAGACCGCGAATATAAGACGACCCCACTTTTTCAGTCTTATTTCAATGCAAAAAACACCGTCTTATATTCGGGCCAATACGGTATATAATTGCCATTGATTTAAAAATCTATAATATTTCGTACATGTTTTGACCTATGTATGGCATCATGTTTTTGCGCCCAATACACGCTGGGGGTGATGACACGGTTGGGCTGGACTGGGAGAATAGCTGTGCTAGCTAGCAAGCGACGCTAGAATGACGACTGGCATGATTTTATCACATTCTGATGCTGGTCTGATTGTTTTGTTACAGAGCTGTGGGATGAGTTCTCAACGTCGTACCTGCATCCAATTCCAGCTCATCGGCAGTGTCTTTAAACCGATCCTAGGCGGCTTGCCGAAATATTGACTTGCTGCCATTTGACATTTTGTATATCCCTTCGTTGCTAGTTGCATCCTTACCTTGTTTTTTTTCGTTTGTCTGCCTCTCACTTCACTTCACCAGTCTACTGTTTAAAAAATTTTTTTTTTTTTTTAAATAGATCCCGACCTTACTGTCTTTTTATGCCTCTCTATGCATGATCACGTGTTTTTTGTGCGTTCAATAAACCCTTTTACACAATCCCTATGTTATTGTTGTCCGCTTGCTGTCTGAAGTGTGCCACATTTTCTAATTCCGTGGTCAAGCCAGCTGCACTTTCCATTTAGTTGCATTTCCCTTTCAGGTTTTACTACACAGAAAGGGACAATACATCGGAAGTATAGTCCTGTGGTCTACGCGCTCATCTATCGCACGGGAACTGAGGGTTCGATTCCCGCTGGAGACCTTCATTTAATTGCTTTTGCTGCTCGTTTTGTGAAATATCGTCTGTGCTGTCCTGCTCATCGCTTCTCCACTTTGGTTGAAATTGAACGGGCAGAACCGACGACATGTTTACGTAGCTAAAAAGTGACACTGTGGTAGCCCGGAAGTGCCGCCCAGTGACGTCATCGCCCAGAAGGCATTGCATCATCAACAACAATGGCGACCTACTGGTTGAACTAACTTTACAAATTTTATTAAAACCAAAACATTAAGAATCTAATCTTCTAATATTTATCTTTTAAGAATTACATGTCTGTCTATCTGTGGTACCCTTTAAAACACTTACAGCCCCAGCACCAGAACACCTTCCACATCACTTTATATGACCTGATACAACAAAGTTATGAATCATATTTGATCATATATACTCTATTTATTCTCTCATTTGAATTCCAGACATCAAATGATTGTTTCATTTCTACTTATAAAACTGAACGATTTGCACTTGAAGAGTTTATGATTCAGTGAGAGCAATTAAAATCAGCTCTGACAAAAAAATGAAAGAAAAGCTAATTAAAATGTTTCCAGTCCCTGGAGTTTTGCTAACAGCTGTTGTAATCTGCTAGGACCCTGCAGGATTTTGGGTGTATTTTTTTGCAATATTCTGACATAGCGACACATATATGAAACTGACTAACTACTAATGGCTGATTGATGAAACATGCTATACTAATATAGACAACAAATACAGTATATGACTTATTTTACAGTTCACAGCTTACTGTCGCTTCATTAGCTGAACCTAATACTGGCAAAATAACAATGTTAATATTTTGGTTACAGTATTTTCTACGAGGTGGAACAAATCTTGTGACCTTTGAGTTATTATGATGTAATACCTAAATTTAATATGACTCCCCGGTAATATGCTGCCTCTGCCCAAACAGATGCATCTCTTATTTCAAATTACTAAGTAAATATTATTTTCAGTGCGCAGTGACGACGACTTCACTGTAAATTACATTAGTGTAACTTTATACATTTTTTTTTCGTTTTGTATAGGAAATACAAAGCAATAGTAATGCATTTATCAAATTAATAGTCAAACAATCCATATAATAAAACCTTTAACCTTTATGTAACACTCATTAATTCATAATGCAATTAATCAAGTTGAATCATTAACTTAAACAGACTATTTTTAGAACACTTCATAACAATTATACAATCTCCTATATTCTCGTTCTCTAAGCAGTCAGAGAAGCTATAGAGTCCTGTTGTATTATTTATGTAACAAACTCTGAGTTATTCATCCTATTATGGTCCGAGGGTGCTTGAGGAGTTGAATCTGAGTTTTCCAATATAAAGGAGTTCAAGTGAGCCCCCGCGGTTGCTTCGTTTAAATATGTACTGTGGACATGACATGATTTTCTTGCTAAGATGCTAAAAGTGGACCAAACGATTGTCTGCAAAGTCCTCGCCCAAAGGGAGGCCTAGACCATCCATAGCATACATAAGTGATGCCAATGGCATGTGGAATTTTGCATGCATGGTGTTGTGAATTGGTTCAGTGTCTTGTGTTAACAGGAAACACATCCATTTAGTGTTGCTTGTCTACAATTCTCCAACGCTCCATTTGTCCAGTCATGAACCTTTAAATTGGCATGTTAATGCATTTTTTTTCTCCGTATGTGCCCACATGAATATTTGTCTCACCTTGAAAACAAGTTCCCCCATTAGTCCATTCCACTGACCATCGGGCTGCAAACTACCATACTTGTGGTCTGGTGCAATGTAGATCTCGTACTTGAAGCCCAAGTAGTTGGAGAGAGCATCCAAGACATCGATGGAAAAGCCCTGGTATTTCTTGGGTTTGCCGAGAACATTCTCAGACACCATCACGAACGGCTCCTCCTGGAAAGCCAACAATTATTCAGTGTCAATCAGTCAAATAGACAATCAATAAAGCAGTCGTTTGAAGGTTTAACCCACACAATTACTCAAGGGCTCATGACGGCATCATCCGCGTACTTTCGAAGGGTTCGTACTAAACACATGCTGTAAGTAGTGCTTTAATCATTACCAGAGATCACGTCATTTTCAAAGTATCGGAATCGGCAAAAAAATATCGGCCATGCCTTTTTTTAAATGGCGGAAAACACTCAGGTGACTTGAAGTTCTGCTCTGAGACCCTCAAATTGGCCAACTTTCAAAATTGTCCGAAATGCATGTGTGATACATCATTGGACAGCTTAGAATCTCAATTTTCTGGGGGAACAAAAATTTTGAACAGGAAGGCATTATAAAAACAAAACAAAAAAAAAAACAAAAAAAAAGCAAAACCCTAATTGGAGGCGAGAGCACGCGAGAGCAGAATTAAAGACGCCACCATTTTAACGAGATATTATCGCGTACTTACCTTGTTTCGATCCAAACACTCAATGTAGCATGTATCACCGAGTGTCAAGACACAGCTGTGAATGGCCACAGCCGGATTTTTTATTTTATTTTATGGGTGAAACATGGTGATATAGCAAGGAGTCGTTAAGATTTTCTTTTTCATATAGTTACCCTTTTAAACATTATTTTTCAATTTTTTTTTTTGTTTGGATCGATTATTTATCATCTAACATATCGGGGAAAATGCGACAGTAACAAAAAAAATACGATTAAGCGATAGTTATGAGGTAGATATCTGAGAATTTTTTTACAGACGCCAAATTTATCATTCTGACGTTATTCGTTTAAAAGTTTAAAAAATGCGAGTGAATCATTTTTTAAAGTCGTTTTTTTTTTTAAATGAAATATTAGACATCAATTCATGATTCTAAGCTAAAAATGACAGACATTTTGAATAATAAATATAATTACTTACCTTTTTATGGCTAGGTTGAAACAAAAGCGGTTGTGCAACATCTGTAAACGGGTTTTTTTTAGGGTAAAACGGACAAATCAAAAATAGTTCGGAGACTTAGTGCGCCATGAATCTGCTATTGCAGCATATAGACATATTGTTCTATCAAACACAATAGTTGTTTTGGCTAAAAGTACAGCAGTTTATTTTAAAGAGGGGTGCAAGAGCAGAAACTGCTTTTTCAGTCTTGTCTGTGTTTTCCGCCATATATACAGTATATTATTTTAATTAAATCGTTTTCTAATTGTATTTAACATTACAAACATAATATGTTACACTCATTCAGAGTCTTTAGTTTAGGCTTAAGGTAGGGTTATCAAATTCATCCCGATAACGGCGGTAATTAATTAAAAAAAAAAAAAAGGTATCACATTAAAATATTTAACGCAATTAATGCATGCGCTGTACGACCCACCCACGCATTGTAGCGCACAATCTGTAATGGCGCCATCTTACCTATACAGAGAGATAAAAGGCAGCGTAAAATGAGTAGAGTGAATTTTGGCAGCCATTGGAGTCTTTTTTTAATTGGCTATAGCCTTACAAACCCTCTCCCTATGATTAGAAATATCATGGGAAGCAATGTGGGGAAGCAAGGTAGCAATTGATCTTTTTCTTAACACCTTATGTTATTTCCCAACGCAGAGAAGATATATCAATTGGTAGCACTACGCACAGTCATGGTTCCACTTTCCATCATGCATTTGGGCATGGCTACAGTATCATTTACTGAAAGCTCAACAAATAAACTAGATGGCAATATTTAGTCACAATATACAAAGTCACAAGTCTTTCTATCCGTGGATCCCTCTCACAGAAAGAATGCTAATAATGCAAATGCCATCTTGAGGATTTATTGTCATAATAAATAAATACAGTACTTATGTACTGTATGTTGAATGTATATATTCGTCCGAGTTTTATTCATTTTTTTCTTAATGCATTGCCAAAATGTATATGATCGGGAAACATTATCGGGAATGATTGGAATTGAATCGAGAGCAAAAAAAAGCAATCGGATCGGGAAATATCGGGATCGGCAGATACTCAAACTAAAACGATCGGGATCGGATCGAGAGCAATAAAACATGATCGGAACAACCCTAGTCATTACCATGACTAACATTAATGCACATACCCATGGTGCTCAAAATCTGTCTGCATGTGTCCCAATCAAATTTAGTAATACTGCCAAGACCACCTGTGCTGCAAATTAGATGTGCTTTGACAAGATCTATCATTGAGAGCATTGTTTCCTAACCTTTATTTAGCCGATTCCCATGTTTTACAAAAAACACACTCAACTTTACCAAACAAAACTGTAAAAATGAGGATACATGGGTTTATTTGGTACCTTCTTCCATCTAGCAAAAACAATTTAGGGTAAACCTAACCTACAGGCTACAGGTTCTAAGTAGGAAGATCACAGATCAGAGCTGTGAAATGGGCACTTGGAGACCACCACCTTCCATCCTAATAGTTCATGTCAGAGTGTGATTCCTCCCACTGCTCATCAATATGTGTGTGGCATCTAAAGGGCAGCTGCCTGTTGACGTTACAGACATCCAGCAAACATTTGACATTTAAGGCAATTAAAAATAAGTGGCATTCAGGGGGTGAAAACAGACCTGCTTTTCATCATCAAAGCAAAATATATATTTATATTATATATGTAACTCAACAGATATTTGAGTACATATTTTCAATTAAATAACATGATGGAACTTATTATTATTTTATATTTGCATTTCAATTATTTTAGTTTACAGATTACCTAACTCACAAAATGTGAATTATAGATAAAAGGAGTCTCCACCCCTCTGCTGTAGCACCAGGCCAATGGAAGTTTACCAACAACGCAATGGGACCAACCCTTTCTCTCAACTGACCGCATCGTGAGCTACTCCAGCAGAGAGGTGCTGCATAGGAAAGCAACCGAGTGAATTTATTCAACATTTTACTGTTAATATCTCTCAAAAAAACGAGTCAACCTTTTGTAGCACTTCCTTATCAGCGTGGGCTGAGTTGGAGACGGTGTGCATGAGGCAAAAGTGCAGTTAACTCGTCCGTGGTAATTTAGCCTATCAAGCTACTCGGCGCTAACGTTAGCATTAGTTGGCCAGTTCGGCCGTTAATAAGAAATTATTGACCCATTGTTGACTAAAGTTAGTAAAATAATTGTCATCCTATATGTTGACGAATAGAGAAGGGAGTGGAACCAGAGGTTCTTGAGCCTGGATTTTGTGAAGCTCTTTCAAAGCATCTTAGTGAGTTACTGCAAATGTGCTAAATAGTGCTGCAACGATTAATCGATTAACTCGAATATTCGATTAGAAAAACATTTGAATTAAATTTTGTTGCTTCGAGTATTCGTTTAATTAAAGTGGAGTTGCCATGGTTTGTTTTGAAAGTGCATTTAGTTTTATTGATTAGGGTGGATACACTGCCTACTGGTCTGCCTCTTTTCACATGGCTGAATCCAACTGCTCCCTGTTAAGACCAACATAAGCTAAGTTTTTGTTTGAGCTAATATCTTTTAGTGCATTCATAATTTAGTTTATAGGAATATTTAGCCGTTTTTGTGGGAATAGGTGTCTGAAGCATTTGTTAAGACCATTGTAAAAAAAAAAAAAAAAAAAAAAAAACTTTAGCATTTTATAGCATTTAAGCTAGCTGACCTTTTCCATGTAAGTTAGCCAATTGTTCTTTTGTTGTACATAGATCATTAAAAAAAAAAAAAAAAAACGTTTGAGGCTCAGCTCAGGTATTTTAATTTTTCATGTTCCTTATCCGATTACTCGATTATTCAAACTAACTAGTCCATCGATTAATGGACTACTAATATTCGATAGCTGCAGCCCTACTGCCAACTATACTTAAGTGTAAAAATGTAGTCACAGCAGTTGAATCATATGCCCTCACAAAACCTATTGTCTGTGATACTAAATTGTTGACAATGGCAAAGTTTAATTTTTCTTTTCAGTGTTGAATGTAATTTTTGTATTTGTGTTTCAATGAGAACAGACTCAACTCAATTATTAAACTGAGTTGAACTGCAGTTAATGTTGTTAAAAGAATATTGGTTAAGAATTAGAAAAATAATTAGATTATAATAGCCTTGTTTTATACAGGCTAGGTTTTTTGATCACCCTTGAATTACACTGGATTTGGATTCTCCCTGACGAGGGAGATGGCGAGGTAACCCTTGATTGACGGACCTTACTGCTTCCTTTTTCCAAGGAGCACAATCTTCACTTCCTACCTCTCCAGTGTGGTAAGATTGAGAACTGCTTCTGCAGTGGATTGGATAAAAAACTGAAGAGTGTACTTTTATTTTTTATTAGGGCTGTCAAACGATTAAAATGTTTAATCGAGTTAATCACGGCTTAAAAATTAATCGTACTTAATCACAATTCAAACCATCCATAAAATATGCCATATTTTTCTGTAAATTATTGTTGGAATGGAAAGATAAGACACAAGACTGATATATACATTCAAGACACAAGACTGATATATACATTCAACACACTGTACATAAGTACTGTATTTCTTTATTATAACAATAAATCAACAAGATGGCATTAACATTAACATTTGTTAAAGCGATCCATGGATAGAAAGACTTGTAGTTCTTAAAAGATAAATGTTAGTACAAGTTATAGAAATTTTATACTATGTTAATGTTTTCGTTTTAATAACATTTGTAAAATTTTCAATCAAAAAATAAACTAGTAGCTTGCCATTGTTGATAATTACACAATTCTCATGATGCTGAACCCATAAAATCAGTCGCACCCAAGCGCCAGCATAGGGCGACAAAACTCCAAAAAACACAAGTAACAAGTGCACATGACTCTGAGCTGTCATTTAAATCTGTTTGAGACGGGCATGTGCGTTAATTGCGTCAAATATTTTAACGTGATTAATTAAAAAAATTAATTACCGCCCGTTAACGCGATAATTTTGACAGCCCTAATTTTCATACTTATTGGGATCACTCTTCACTTATTTTGAAGGAACACTTTAATTTTTTTTTTTTAATTCTGGTACCAATTTGAACTGTTATACATTAGAGAACCGGCTCTAATAGGCAATGATTGTGAATATATTTTAAATATGTGTACATAGTTTCGTATTTCAACTATAATTTTCAATTTTATCACTTTCTTGGCTCCAGTTATTTTCTGTGTGCTAAATTACTTGCTAGTACACAAAATTTTCCTTTGGGAGACGAACCTAAGCGCACGTACCCAATAGAAAAAAATTCTTGTTAGCCCTACAGGGGTTACATATTATATAGAAAATTTACAAGGGGCACTTTATTCTGTACTTGCATTTTAGGGGGGGAATTTTCACTTACATCTCTTAAGGCCACTCACACAAACCTCCCTATTGATGAGTGAAATGTTTTGGACCTAAACGTCTCGATTTATGGAGAGCCTATGCACTATTGAGTTGATTCCAACTGCTCGTTGTTCATGCGTGTACACGCAAACACATACACACGTATGGAAGTGCTCACACACAAACTCGCAAGATGCGATTAACTTGGTGGTTTCTAATCTTTGCTAGCTGTGGCCGTTCAATAAGCTATTAGGTAGTGAGTGGACACGCATGCCAAGACCTTCTCGCACTAAAAGCATCCATCAGTCCAAGCAGAAACACCCACTAAAACACCCACACACACGCAATGGTGATAGTGCCGTGGTTTCCCAAATAGCATTTGTGCACTCTAAAAGATCAAAATAAAAATACAGAAAACTCATGATTCCAAAATCCGTAACGCTAATGAAGCCCCGTGTAAGATCACTGTCAACACCATGTATTACTGGATGAATCATTCAGTTTTCTGTTGACTCCGCCGCATCTTTGTGAGACTAGACAGTATTGAAGCCATCGATTCCAAAAGTATTGACCTTGATCTCATCAGGTGGTGCCTGGACGGCCAACAGAGATGATTGTATTTAATTCTCTTTTAAATTGTTGCGCCACTTTTGCAACAATATTTTGACTAGTTAAAAGAAAATGTTTTTTTAATCCCTTCTCAGCAACATATTTTAAACAATGGGGGAAATTTGATGGGCAACCACAATCGAATGGATAAGAAATTTACTGGCAGGTTTATAGAGCCCTGCTTCAAAGCTAGCTCTCTCTAGCTCTCTATGCCTTTTGTCTCACCCCGCCCCCCAACCCCCTATGAGCTGTTTTCGCTTTGCGTTCGTGTTAGGGATGTCTTGATCCTGTCCCGATTGGAAATCGAGCCGATCGCGCCATTTTTCAGGGGATTAGAATCGGGTGAAACGGATCAGGTTTTTAACTCATTTGCTCCCAAAAAGTATAAATATGTTCTATTTTTAATTGTTTCAGTGTCCCAAAGATGTATTAATATTTCTTTTACGTTTATTTATTTTTTTTTAACAAGAGATATCTCTGGGTTCTGATTCAATTTAGCTCCAAAGCACAAAGCTGAAAATCCATTTTAAAGCAATAAAACTGGCCACTGGATGGCAGTAGCGCATTTGGTAAGATCCACAACCCAAATCAACGGGAACGAACGGCCGGGCCGCACTGCTGGGGCGCCAGTGGAAGACGACCGAATGGAGAACAACCTACAGGAAGCCCGGGATGCCAGGCGCTGGACGACCGAGCAGAACGACCCGGACCACCAGTGCAGCGGACGATGCCGTTGAGTGTGTGCTGCTCGCCGAGCAGATCACGCATAGGCTCAAAAAAATCCATCTTTAGGAGACACGCGGCGATGAGAGAAAAGTTTACCCAGCTGTCAGGGCCACAACAGCGTCATCTCTCAGTTAGTTATGTGTAAATAAATTGTTACTTTGCTATCAAAAGCTCTATTTGTCTTGTTGTTTATGTTATTTTGTTAAAGGAAAACATTATTCAGATGTCTGGGATGTAACTAAAGCAAAAATGGCTGTGTTAAATTCAAAGTTACGTTTGAAATGTATGCTTTCACATAAAGCTCAATTTCTCCGTTTTTTTTTTCAAATTGGAAAATTGCTCAAACTAAGCTATTTTCTAATGCTGATTTCTAAAGAATGGGAAAAGATATGAACTTCCTTTTTTTCCTGCTGAAAGAAGAGAGTCTAATCTTTCTTTTGGTAGGTTCCACATTTATATAGCAAAAGAACAGATTTTTCTGTGGGCCTTGCAAAATCAGTCAAAATCCAGTAAAACGGCCAGGAGCGAACAGGGTTGCACCGGTGAAAATGGCTGGGACTGAATGAGTTAATTAAAAAAAAAAAAATGTTTTTCTGCTTCATGCTCGTACAGCCTCTCACTCTCCCTCCTGCTACTTTTCTTGGTCAGAAGCAGTGTTGTTAATAACGGCATTACAATATAATGGCGTTACTAACGGCGTTATTTTTTTCGGTAGTGGGTAATCTAATTAATTACTTTTCTCATCTTGGCAACGCCGTTACCGTTACTGAGGACGGCAAGGCATGCGTTATTATGCGTTATTATATTGGTCGAAAAGTCTGAGGGAGACGGACTCACCGAGACGACAGAGCAGAGCAGGAGTGGGGAGGAGGCAAGAAAGTTGCTACGCCGATCAAATGCGATGCTAGGTAGCTCCAATAATACCTGTAGTAGCCGATAGCCTACAAACTACGCCCGCATGTTATGGAAGATATGGTAGACATGGTAGATATCACATATACTGTATATAGATATACCTAGATGCAAAATGACAGACATGGCACTAGATGCATTAGTAACAGCCGCCATCTTAAAGCAGTAGACTTTTTAGGACAGCTCTGTTGTAGAGAACCTTCCTAGCGAACCTAAGTAACTTTTTATCTAAAATACTTCTAAATGGGCAAAAGCTTGACTTGAATCTATCTTTAAATGATGAAACAGTTTCAAAACTTTCATATGTCGAAAGTAGAGAGAAGGGAACTAATGCAATAATGGGAGCAATTTTAACAACTTTTAACAGTTGATTCAGGGTAAAGGGTAAATTAGGGTAAAGAATTGGGCTCGGGCCAATTGTACCAAAAACCTTTTAAAACTTCACATAGTGTGGCCAATGTTTTTTTCTGTTTTATTGTTTTTTGAGGAAAAAAAATAAAAAAGTAATTATCACCAATTACTTTGCCAAGTAACTAATTACTCTTACATTCAGGTAATTGAGTTACTAACGCAATTACTTTTTGGGAGAAGTAATTTGTAACTATAATTAATTACTTTTTTTCAGTAAGATTAATAACACTGGTCAGAAGTGCCCTGGAGTTACAGTCATGTGAAAAAATTAGGACACCCCATTAAGGACAGTGGAATGGCTGATTTTATATTATTTTGAGATCCTTTGAAATCCCTTACCAGACTCATAAGCATCTACAATCTTCTTTCTGAAGGAATCGGCAGATTCTCAAAATCAGGTGACCCGGACTCGGGTATAAAGATATGTGATCGGGACATCCCTAGTTCGTGTTGTACACTTAACTTTTTTGCAAGCTTAGAGTTCATTGTCGACATCTTAGCCCGTTACGGGTTACCAGCAAATGTGAAAATTTGGTTTGAATTCTGCTCGAACGTGTGTCACAATTAGGGATGGGAATTGAGAACCAGTTCCGATAGAGCAGGGATCTCCAAACCGGTCCTCGAGGGCCGCTGTGGGTCCTGGTTTTTGTTCATACCGATCAAGCACAGACCTTTTAACTAATGTGGTTTCTACTAAAACAAGCACCCGACTGCAATCAACTGATTACGCTTATAAAACACCAGATTAATGAAAAGGTGTGGTCTTGTTTTGGTGGAGTGAAATCCTGCACCCCTGCGGCCCCATGTGGAAAAGTTTGGAGACCACTGCTATAGAGAATCGGTTACGTGCATTTCATTTCCATAGAATTATATGACAGTTTATCTAATGATTCTCTTATAGATTCCTATCAACCCATATTGTGTCACAAAATTAGCGCTTGATGCGGACGCTCAATAGAGCAAGTAAAACTACATGGTCATTCAAAGAGGGACCACTCACCAAATATAATCCGACAAGTCGTTGCCGCAGTTTAGAATTGAATTCCACAGGCCAACTCATTATTCATGAGACTACTTAAAGAAATGGTAATTAAAAAAAAAAAAAAAAGTCTTAATGGGTCTATCGTATTCCTTGTCAAATAACCTATAAGAAAAATATAACATTGTGGTGACCCTTTGTTTGTCATAATTCACCCACCGTACTTGTTTGTCTGTTTGGCCGAGCGCATTACCGGCTGCGTCACAGTCACGTGACAGACACTATAAAGAGCCGCGCGCGTTCCGGCTCATTAGAGAGTTCACGAGAGTTCACAGAGTGCAGCAGAGTTACAGCGCTGGACACAGAAATTCGAGCCCACAAGACTCTAAACATTGCATGCCGCTTCAACATACTGTATATGCATCTAAAATAATCCTAAACGATTTCATTGGCAATTTTAATACTAATTTCGGTCAGTAGTCCACCAATCAGTGTTTTTTTCGGAATAATTTGAATTTGGTGGGTCGTAGGGACAATCTGACTACTGATATCAAGTTAAAGTATATACCTCAACATCCAATGGTGGTATTTTTGTGTTGCTACGACTAACGAAAGTGGATGTTCCAAATTACTTCCCATAATTCAACTGATAACTACAGACAATCAGCATATTGTCACCCGTAATTCGAGATAGGATGGTCCCATTGGTCCCAAACCACTTTTATTCTACTCAGTATCAAAAGGCCTTTCCATAGAGTACCCCAGCTATGTCTAGGAACGAACAAATCCAAGTTAACGCAGGATTGTGCTAAAATTCCTCTTATATTGTATGAGATCTAACCATCCTTATGTAATTACCCCAACCTAATTACAAACTTGTTAATATTTGGGACATCAAAAAAGATACTCTGCCCCTGCTGTCTGGACTAGCTGAACACTTTCTGTGTGTGCAGACTTTCTCCATCCCATTTGAGAGGGTGTTCTCCACTGTTGGAGACACCATAAGTCCAGAAAGATCACATATCCTATCTAAAAAGGAGGCATGCTTATTTTTCTGCAAAATAATTGTTAATTTTGCACATTTGCACAACGCACTCTTCTGTTGTGTTTGACAGTTTTTATCTTTTTTTATTATCATTATTTTTGAGTGCTATCAGCTCATATGTCCTTTTAAAAAGGAGGATTTAAAAAAAAATTCTATTCGAAAAATATTTCAGTAAAATTCTCGTCAATTTCCCACAGTAACATATTGCCACAGTTAACATTGAGGCTTTGGGCCTCCTTTGACCTCGTTTTGAGTTTGTAAGGTTGTGACTTCTGATTAAACAAACTAGATGCCATTCAAAATGTTTGTTCTTCTTTTCCCCAAATTAGAATCGATAAGAGAATCGATAAAGAATCGAAGTGTTAATCAGTATCAATAATGGAATCGGAATCGTAAAAATCGTATAAATTCCCATCCAAAGTCACGATAGTATCATCTCAAATAGTAATATTTACTTAAAGTAATTGGAATAATCTGACGCATTAATTTGAACTATTCTTTAACACTCAAAACAAGATGGAGAAAATTATTTGACTAGATTTAAGAAAAATATTCTGATTAAGAAGTTATAAATTTGCGAGTGCTAACCACTAGACCGCTGTGTTCTGATTAGGAAACACTCTGGCTTTTTGAATTACCCACGGATGTTCAGTTTGATGTACAACTTTTGCAACTTGTAACAAGCTCAACAATACACATGAGAGCACTTGATGACTCCCACAAGTGTAAATGTCAGCACATACTTTTAGTTCAGCTCATTATCCTATGAAAAGTGTGTTTGAGGTGAGAAGTTTACTGGAAAATAAATAAAAAACCAACACCTCGATCTCTTCAAACAAAATGTCAAGTTTAAAAAAAAAAAAAAAAAAAAAAAAAAAAAAAAAAAAAAAAAAAAAAAAAAAAAGCCAACAACTGAGCTTAATCAATACTGTCAGATTTTAAGCATTGCTAAAAGTTTTCAGTGGTGAAGGCTCATTTAATCATCCCAAAAAAAGTTGGACTGGATGGCCTCACTTTGAGCTGCCGGCCTCAATCAATACCAAGTCGATGCTTACCACACTAAATATCTCCAAGCATAAAAACTGCCCTGTGAGTTGGTTCCTTCTATGAGGCTTCAATGCCCTGTCTTCTCTCATCTGTTGTTTGGCACTCTCATCTCCCCCCTCCTGCCACTCACCAGCTGCAAGATACCAGTTGGTGCTTTTCCACGCTGCCACATCGCACTCTTTCCCTAAACATATGCCAGAGATACTGCGTTTCCTCTCCGCCAGTCTAGCCAAGCGTCACATCCATCAAGGCGACAATTCTCCTTATTTGTTGAGCGTGAAAAATGTTATCGCATCTGTCTGCATGCAGCAAGCAAGCAAAGAACCCCCCCTCCCTACAGCATTTCCTTTCCACCTCCTGTTTACTTCTAGACAGCCTCATGTGGTCCCGATTGCCATTTTGAACATGAGAAATTGCAATTGTCCACACGCTGAAGTCCATTTAGAAATGGCAACTCGCAATGTGCAGGAAAAGTTCTGTGAACACCTAGATTTTGCTGAGGTATAAGGACTAAGCCAAACTCTGTGAAAGGTTTGTACTCCCCTAAAAGGGATTTATAATAATTAGGGATGTACTGAAAGCAAAATTCTTAGCCAAATAACAAAAGCCGAATATTGGAAACACTTGGCTGACAAAAACGAAAACAGAAAGGCCGAAAAATACACATGCATATTTCTGAAAGAAAATATTTTATTTCATTATTTTCTGATTACTGCTCTTTGCCTTGACATTGGTTCTAAAATCCCGAAGGCTCGAGAAATTGAAACTAGCCTCGGTTTGGTGCCGATTCGGAAACCGCATGGGAGGGTGCGGTGGCGGTTCTAGGATTTTTTTGAAACAGGGGCCAAGAAGTGGCCCCATGTAATTTTCAGGAGCCAAGTGTCGCTGCCATCTTTGTTCAGTGTTTGTTTTGGTTAACAAGGCAACACGCAGATTATCCTGCAAGGGGCGGTAAAAACATCTGGTAAGAAATGCTATTGGTAAAAGACAAGTTTGTAATACAGTGATCCCTCGTTTTTCGCGGGAAATGAAGAACCCACCGCGATAAGTGGAAAAACCGCGAAGAAGCAAATCCCACCCCCCCAAAAAAAGAAATGTTATTTTGTGTTCAATGTATTAATTCAGATTTTGCATTGAAGGGAGATTTATACAGTATAAGACATGTTTCCACTTTTTTTCCCCAAAGTATCATTTAAGAAATATATACCGTATTGGCCCGAACATAAGACGGGACGGCCCCCTCTTTTTCAAGACTCAAGTTTGAAAAAAGACTTTTTGAACACCAAATTATTTTTTTTACAGAAAATTACAGTACATCTGAAACAAATTATTATAACAATATATTTGAGAGAAAAAGCATGTTATTTTGCCTCATTCAAATCTTGATATCAGAACATTTAAATATGTAAACTAAAGTGCAATCATATTCGTAAATGAATGGCTTCTTATTTTTGAAATGTAAATAAACCAATCTATTGTGATAAAACAACAAAATTGCAATAACTGTATTAACCATCAAAGTGAGGTCTAACTGTAACTGTAGTCTTGAAACAAATCTGAATAAGGAAAAACATTGCAATAAAATAATGCAAACTGGTTAAACTTGAGAGTAGCTGAGATCTGTCATGACAGAACATTACTCCTCAAATTCAGCATTCGCTTAATTGATATCTGGCGCCATCTAGCGTCGTGAATGGGTATAATGTCTAGACCCCGAATATAAGACGACTCCCACTTTTTCAGTCTTTTTTCAATGCATAAAACACCGTCTTATATTCGGGCCAATACGGTATTTATACGGTATAAATTATTTTCAAGCGCTTCAAATGCAATAATTATGATGTTTTAAACATGTTACTGTCCCACCGAATTATTTTTAAACAAGAATATAGTACTACACCATAGTACAAAAATTCTTGACTTTATTAAATGCTTCTGTTATCTTCCTTGGCTGTGAATCTTGGAGTGACATGTGGAAATGACAAACTTCTCAGGATTACTTTTAACATTTGGCGCATATTGCTGCAAACACAACACGTCTGGCTACCTTGAACTTCGCCACACACAAACAAGTTCATTCCAGCACGCGCTTCCTTATCCCCCCGCCCGCACAATGCACACACAGAGCCTGTTTGTTCCAAGGCAGCACTGGTAACACAAGTGAGTCTTCTCAAATCCTCTCACTTACACACAATGAGTTGCAACAGCAACTGTTTAACAAGTTAAACGATGATTGACGCATGCTGTGCTTCTGAAACGCGTGACTCTGGCAAGATCAAACACAAAAATCTATCAACATCGTTAACTTCAATAAGCAACTCCGGTGTACGTGCACTGCATGCCTGGGGAACAATGAGCAGGGAGAGAGACGGAGGGAGCGAGACTGACTGGCTAGGAACAGCTCATCTGTATTTTTTACTTTTTATTTTTAAAATTTTTTATTATTATTATTTAACCTGTCATGTTCAGCTGTTTGACACGGAGAACAGAAGTCTAAGTGCCCGGATGGTCTGAACAGTTGTAATGTTTCACATTGAGAGTCTGACATACTCCCTTTGTGATGATTCAACATACCTCGTTTATTATGATTTAAAGCAGCGAACAGGAAGTGGTTATGGGGGAACAGAAGAAACAAAAGAAACACAAACTACAACAAGAAATAAATTGAACGTCTACACTAATTACTAATATGTTGGTCCTATCGTCAGCTAGATGTATTTCCGGTTGACACCATGTGGGGGTCCTGTTGACCAGGTAAAGAGTTGGACGGGGGTGGGGGAGTCTATAAGCTAAGTAATTGAAAGGGGTAGAGTGTACAAAAATCAGCTCTGTGATCTAGAACCCAGTAATCGTGTGAATCCCTTGTGAGTGTAAGCCCATTGGCGACCGACCCTACGCTGGCCCATCGCCAATCCCGGCACCAGGACCCCCCACCCGAGCGCGCCCTATCACATCCAGCCGCACACGCGCCCCACCAGGCGCGCGACAGCCACGCAGACGAGCGGAGATGCCACGCGGGCGCCAACCCAGGGCCACAGCCCCCACCCAGCCAACCCGGGGAGGGAGGTATGGCGGGGGTGGGTTCAGCGCAGCCCATTCCTCCTCCTTCCATCTTCTCCTTTCTTTAACTGAAAAAAAAAAATCAGCTATGGTCTGAGGGCGCAAAGTTTGAAGCACGAAGTATCGAGGGATCACCGTAACTCAAATTTAACCATGATGTGTGCAAGTAAGGATACAATACAGGAAATGATAAATTTATGACTTTTGAAAAGCCATTTTAAACACAAAAGTAGCATTCATTTTTAACGTGCTCTAGAAACAACATTATCTCATTCTTTTTCACTTCAAAAAAGAAGGATTCGCCGATTGCCATGCTTTGTGTAGTGGCAAATGGCCAAAATGGCGCACCAACATAAACAATAAAATCTCGTGCACACAGGCTTGTTCTGAATAAACTGAACAGGATGCTTGGACTGGATAAAATCAAAGTATTTTTTTTGGGGATAAAAAACAAGAACGGGGAAGTACAAGTGCTTCAAACCTAACGTGCCTGAACTCTCAATTGGTGAGGCTGGTAAAATTAAAAACACAAACGATTTTAATAATCAGTGGCCAATTAACACAACACTAAAAACACAACACTGCTAAAAGCCACCTTGGATAAAAAGGCACAGCAGACGCCAGCCCAACAAAGCCTGCTTATGGCACTTTGGTGATTATTACACGATCAGTTTGATTAAAAATAAGTACAAAAATAACAAAAATAAATAAATATATAAAACAGTAAATCCATGAAACAGTAATCTAGGGGAGAAAAAAAGTGACATTATGAGGAATATGTCCATTAACAGTAGACAAAATACATTAATCCATGTACACACTATTAAAGTACATTGCTTTGACATCATACCTCAGTGAAGGACTTTTAGGACACATGCTTTCCTGGAGACGTCTTACAAGTGCCTGGATGCTAACTTATTTCTATAAAAAGTAATTTAATGGCATTAACGGGGACAATAACTTCAATTATCAATTAATATGGAAAGAAATTATTGACATCCACCGTGTATAGCAGGGTATGGCGATTAAAAATCAGCTGACCGCCACACGCAATAGTTCTGGCTTTCTCCACTGCTGCACCTGACTAGACTTGTGCCTGATCATAGGGTTCCCAAGGGAAAGAGAATTGCTTTTTAACCTGTTCCCTGCGGCCCTCACGCCTGCAAGCTTTTTCCCCCGAGGTCCTAGCGCCCTTCCCATGACATTTGTAATATAATGGGAACCGGGTCACTTCAGGGGCAAGTCAAATTAGAGAGAAGGATCGTGCCCCTGTGGCCCCCCCTAAAAACCGCCATTGGGAGGGTGCGTGCCTGGTGGCATTGAGCTCTGGTGTTGTCATAACATTCAGTTAACGTAGACACTAGGGGTGCAACGGTTCAGTTAGCCCACGGTTCGGTTTGAACCCTGGTTTTGGGATCACAGTTTCGGTTTGGTTTGCGTTTTGCATTTTTTTTTTTTTTAAATTAAAAAAACTGCCTTTATTTTGCTTTTAAGAAAGTGAAATAAACACTTAAAATGTAAACATTTTCGACCGTTAAAATGCCTCTTAGCTCTTTGTCTAGTGTAGTGACTAACTACTGAAATACACACACAGTAGTAAAAAAGTTACTTGGCAAAGTAACTGGTGTTACCATTCATGGTTTTTTCCCCATTTTTCAAAAAGGAAAAACATAGTAACCTTTGCTATGTTTGGAGGTCATTTAATGTTGTGAATCAACTGTTAAAGTAGATAAAATTGCTCCCGTTTTTGCATTAGTTCCCTTCTGTCTACTTTCGACATGTGAAAATTTTAAAACTGTTTCATCCTTTAAAGATAGACTCAAGTCAAGATTTTGCCGATTTAGGAGTATTTTAGATAAAAAGTTACTTAGGTTCGCTAGGAAGGTTCACTACAACAAAGCCTTTCTGAGAAGTTTACTGCTCTAAAATGGCGGCTGTTTACTAACGCTACCGAGTGTCGTTTCGTATGTAGTTCTATATGCATGAGATATCTAGGCGTAGATTGTAGGCTGTCGGCTACAGTCAGGAAATATTGGAGCCACCTAGCCTAGCATCGCGTTTGCTACAGCGTCACAACAAACACTCTTCCCTCTCCGTGTCTCTGACTTTTTTGGTGTCATTCAACCAACGTATTAACGCACATTGTCTCGTTGCCGAAAAGGGTGACAAAATCCAAACAGAGGAAAAAAAGACGTAATGCACGAAAAACGTACACATTTAAAATTAAGTATGCACTTGTACAAATTGCGCCAAGACCGTACAACTTGACAGGTATGAATTATAGTGGACCGTCACAGTTAGGTAGTAGCACTCTGTAGCACGGGACGTCCAACTATCAGTGGTCAGGGCGAAACTATGTGCTTTAGCGAAATCATCTTCGATGGCTTTGCGTGCCATTTCATAAATGTCGGGGATTACGTTGTTGGAGAAATATGTAAGCGAGGGAACAATGTAACGCGGGTCAGGCGTTGCAAATAAATTAACGAAGCCCGCCGTGTGTTTTCACTGGTGTCCTCATCGGGGTAGTCCTGCTCTGAGAAAGTGATATCTGTGGGTGATGCCGGCTGGTTCAGGTGCCGGAGTCATGTTATAAGTGTTGCCATTAGCATAGGGAAGAGAGATAGGAATATTATTTTTGTTGTGCTTTCACTAAATGATACTGTAGCGACTTAACTGTCCCGCCCAAATGCATGATGGGAAGTTGGGCAACCATGACTGTCAGTGGCTGCAAATGGTATACACGATGTTCTGCGTTGTGTTCAATTAAGCGTGTTAAGAAAAAGCTCGTCTCCTGTCATTCTTCCCCACGTCGTTCGCCACAATACGTATATTGGTTGGGAAAGAGTTGCCAAAGCTTAAGCCTATAAAAGGCGCGGTCCAATGGACACCTGTGTCCACTTGCATTTCTCTGCCTTTTCGCTCTCAATGTGCTAAAACGGCGTCATTGTAAACTGTTTGAGTCAATGCATGAACGGGTCATTCCGTGCATGCGTTAATTGCGTCAAATATTTTAACGTGATTAATTCAAAAAATTAATTACTGCCCTTTAATGCTATAAATTTGACAGCACTAATTTAAATATTATTTAATTGTTAACTGATTACTTGGTTAAACTCGAAACAACTCAAGCCCGGGCTCAAATGCACTGTACTCGATGTGACGTGGCACATCAATGGAAAGCAACTTCAGAACGAGCGTGTAGGAGCGATGAAGCAAATTAATTTTATTCTCCTTCATTTAACAATTTCAATATTTTTTATACCTCAAAATACTTCCAAACCGTGGACATGTCGGCTGTGAGCCAGTAGTGTTAGCTCGCTGTGTTTTGATTACGTCATCACAAGAGCACTAAGGTTCTTCACACTTTTCAGTTGTAAACTTTAGGTTTACCTAAAGCACCAATAAAGCTTTTGAAAACCGTTCATAAGAAAAAAAATGTTTCATTGAGGCATTTCCTTTGTAAAATACATGTTAAAATCTTTGTCATTTGGATTGCTTTTCTCTTTAGCACAGGACTTCTTTCTTTCAGAAAGAAAGCTGACCATTACGCGGGGTCTGAAAGGCAAATTGTTGTTGGATTATCTTTAAATACCCGCTACTTTTTGAACAGAATTCTATTTTTGTATAGACTAATATTCCTATTGTTGAAAGCACAAAAGTGTGTAATAAACAATAGCACATTTGTATTTTGCATTTAGTTTTTTTACTGTACCGAAAATGAACCGAACCGTGACCTCAAAACCGAGGTACGTACCGAACCGAGATTTTTGTGTACCGTTACACCCCTACCATTCATTGAAGGTGCGCCTTATACTCCGATGCACCTTATAGTGTGGAAAATACGGTATTCAAATATGTCTACATGTATGTATTAAGAAAATATTAGCAAGCTGGAGTACCTGGGAAAAAACATGAAAGCATGAGTTTGAAGATTTTTCAACTAAATTGTCAATAAGTAGTTGTTAATAGGCGTGTGATTGGCTGTCGACCAGTCCGCTGTGCACCACTTGCCTGAAGTCAGCTGGGATCGTTTCCAGCTCACCCATTAACCTAATGAGGGCAACCACTATCGAACATAGATGTCTGGATTTTAATTACAACACACGCGCAGGCCATATTATCCAGGGATCAGCACATCAAAGCAATTTTTATATCATAGCACAACAACGTTATGAAATAAACTTTTGGCGAGCTTTCCTCTACACGCTTGTTGTCATCATTTGACACCGAGATGTTCTCTCCAAGAGACTTTGAAAAGTATAAAAGATATCAAGCTCTCAAGAAGGACAGACAACATGGAAATATAATCCCTTTGGCCAAGGCTGTCACTTCAGTGCAGCTGTAAAAGACGAAAAATAGCGAGCGAGGTGAGTCACTGAGGGAATTTATAGGCTGTCTGTACCATTCAGGCTCATGCCAAGAAAGAAAAATGTTATAATGCAGACCGATGAGCTTAAAATTATTCAATTCTGTTGCAATGAAATATCAATTTTAGGCCCATTTGAGAAAGGATGATTTCTGCTAATGGACAACATAAACTTAACTGTAGCTGCAACATAGTTCTCCAAGTATACAACATGAAATAATACAGTAAATACAGTACTTTTCTAATCAATCGGGATGATAGCTATTTCTTCTAACTGTGGTTTGATTTTAGTCCCCAATTGAATGCTCAATAACTAAATCATTCTACATGAAAAGAATACATCTGAGAGAGATGTTTTATATTCATTGATTCAACTTCCGTTCCGCTGGTCCTCACGCCCCACGAGGGTCGTGGGGTGCTGGAGCCTATCCCAGCTTTTGCCACACGAAATCATGACATAGGATTATTGGATTGTAAAAGACAACTATGGAATAATCTGGTCCAAAGGTCCCTTCTCATTTACTATGTTACTTTTTGCAGTGAAAGGAAAAAGCATGAATGTTCTAGGCTTCTGCTTTGAGTCCAGTATTGCATCAATAAATGGCACTAAGAACGTCGGGCACAAGATCTTCTGAATATAAAAGTAGCTGCAGACATAACTATTATAAAATATAAATACTAGGCAACTTTATAATTAAAATACAATTGTTCACAATTACGTTGCATTGAGCAAGGTGTGCAAAATAACAATTCAATCTCACATAATAATTTATTTCTAGGGTTGTTCCGATCATGTTTTTTTTTGCTCCCGATCCGATCCTGGTCGTTTTAGTTTGAGTATCTGCCGATCCCGATATTTCCCTATCCGATTGCTTTTTTTTTTTGCTCCCGATTCAATTCCAATCATTCCCGATAATTTTTCAGATTCAGATTCAGATTCAGAGATTTATTTGTCATTGACATCAGCTCATAGAACCTGATCATATACATTTTGGCAATGCATTAAGAAAGAAAGAAAGAAAGAAAACTCGGACGAATATATACATTTAACATACAGTACATAAGTACTGTATTTGTTTATTAGGACAATAAATCCTCAAGATGGCATTTACATTATTAACATTCTTTCTGTGAGAGGGATCCACGGATAGAAAGACTTGTAATTCTTAAAGGATAAATGTGACCTTGTATATTGTGACTAAATATTGCCATCTAGTGTATTTGTTGAGCTTTTGGTAAATGATACTGCAGCCATGCCCAAATGCATGATGGGAAGTGCAACCATGACTGTGCGTATTGTCATCAATAGATATATCTTCTCTGTGTTGGGAAATAACATAGGGTGGTAAGAAAAAGATCAACTTCTGCCTTTCTTCCCCACATTGCTTTTCCAGGATATATCTAGATGTTGAGAGAGGGATTTAAAGGCTTAAACCAATTAAAAAAGGCTCCAAAAACTGTCAAAATTCACTCTACTCATTTTACGCTGCCTTTTAGCTCTATATATAGGTAAACCGGCGCCTTTATAGATTGAACGCGACAATGTGTGAGTGGGTCGTGCAGCACATGCGTTAATTGCGTTAAATATTTTAACGTGATTAATAAAAAAATAATAATAATAATTACCACCGTTAACGCGATAAATTTGATAGCCCTACTTTAAGCCAAAACTAAAGACTCTGGATGAGTGCAAGACATTTTGTCTAACGTTAAATACAATTAGAAAACGATTTAATTAAAAAAAAAAAATAATAATAATTATTATTTATTATTACTGTCTCAGGAAATTAGAATATTGTGTATTCTAATTTCCTGACTGTCTCAGGAAATTAGAATATTGTGTATTCTAATTTCCTGAGACAGTCCTGTATATATACACAGGACTGTCTCAAAAAATTAGAATATTGTGTATTCTAATTTCCTGAGACAGTCCAGTATATGTTTAAAAAAGGCATGTCCGGTATTTTTTTGCCGATTCCGATACTTTGAAAATGACGTGATCGGACCCGATCGATCGGGACATCTTTATTTTCCTACAAGGTCTCAAGACAAAGGCACGACTTTCTGATACCCATAGCAGTTTCTATTACATAAGAATGTTTCCATGCCAGTGTTCAATTATAATCAATCTTTTTGAATGGGGAACACTTTAGGCCAAGGGTCTGCAAGTCCGGTCCTCGAGAGCTGCTATCCAGCCTGTTTTCCATGTCTCACTCCTTTAACACACCTGAATCAAATAATCAGGATCGTTATCGGGCTCCTGCAGTGCTTGCTGATCATTTGATTCAGGTATGTTAAAGGAGAGAGACATGTAGAACAAGCTGGATAGCGGCTCTCAAGGACTGGACTTGCGGACCCTTGCTTTAGGCACAAGGCAGCATGCACTGATAAAATGGTAAATGGTAAGTGTTTCCTTACAAACAAGTTGAATAGACTGTATACGCAAAATCATGCATACTGGCCAATTTCTTGTGTTCATGACTTAGAATTCATTTATATACTGCAAATTTATAATGTCTTAATAAGCCCGTTGGTTTTATTTGTCCATATTCTGGCTTTTTTTTTTTTTTTTTTTTAATTATTATAGTTTTTTCCTGTGTTTCATCAAAGAAAAAGCATTGGAAAAATTACACAAGGGAGCCAATATTTCCCCAGGATAGTAAAAACATGTAAAGATCAAAATTGCACCATGCTGCAATTTCTAACTTATTGCAAACAGGTTGGGGAGATTCGCCCTAAATTCTTGTAATAATGCCCTGTTCTGGCTCATTGACTCCCATTATAAATCATAATTTTTGATATGCTGTAAACCTGATGTGTTGTAATGCATTTTCCGTGATTACTGATGCAATCGCTTCGTTGGCGAGTCAAAAACATGGAAATAGATGAATTTGTGTGTTGAGTCTTAACACCAAAAAGTCAATATGGGACGCCGAAGGCCAAAACATGAATTTGCTTGCACAGAAAATCTGTTGGTATGACTTATGGACTTATTTGGGCCTCTAACTATATGTCATAAGAAATATTCAAATTAGACTTTTATTATATCTATACAGCATAGTTTTTCTATTAGAATAATACTGCCATTAATGTCCTTAGGGGGCATTAAAAAAAATAAAAACTATATTACTATGTTTAAATATTTGCTTAAGGCATTTTCATGATGTTCTGCCTGTATGCATCTAAAAAAAAAAAAAAAAAAAAAAACAAGCTGAAAGCCTACGATAGTACTTTGGGTGTCAAATTTCTCTTGTATAACATTTCTCCGGTGTAGCACATTTTGGCAGAACAACAGTTTTGTTATGTTGTCTCATCCAGTCTTTCCTTCTCATTTTGCTTTTGCTGCTCGTGTGAAATATCGACAGTGCTGTCATGCTCATTAATGTTCCTCCCTGGTTCAAATTGGAAAGGCAGAACCGACGACGTTTTTATGTAACTAGTGAGTGACACTGTGGAAGTACTGCAGTGTAAGCAAGTGACTTCACAGCCCTGTGACAATAACAACAGTGAAGACCTACTCGTTAAAATAATTTTACAAATTGTATGAAAACAAAAACATCAAGAGGGGTTTTAATACCAAATTATTTTAACTCATAATAACGTTGATCTTTTGAGAACTATGTATTGCTATCTGTGGATCCTTTAATACTTCAGATAATTCCACTTACTTTAAGTAAATATTACTATTTGTTCTTATTAAGCCCATATGTCTAAGCGTTGTTTTTTTTTTTTTTTACTAAATCAGGAAAAATTTGCTTTTAAATATTGTTTTGAAGAATATCTATTCTTGAATTAAGATTAACATTTCTGACAAGCTTTTTTGTAAGATTAAATATACCAATTTATTGCCTAAAATAAGTCTGTTAAACTTACTTTCAGCAAACAATTTTTTCTTATTTCGAGAAATATAAGTGAGTAAAATTTACTTGAAGCACTGGCAGTTTTCACTTATTTCTCGTAGATTTACACTGAAAACAGGGGAATTTAACTAGTTTTAAGGAGGTGTGTTTTTGCAGTACAATGACGGATTCCTGCCTGCAAGCTGAATATACGCTGCAACCGTATCACTTTTTGTATTTAAACAGAAAAAAAGGGGAGGAAAAAAAAAACGACTACTGATTAAACTAACACTGCAGGTCTGAGGCTGACAAAATTGCTGAATTACCTGAAATTATGAACTACATGCTGCTTTGCTGTGTTTCTGGACAAGTGGTGATTGTCTGAACCAAGGGCGTAGGTTTGGTCTCAATATTGGTAGGGACGATAACCAAAACCCTGACAAAAATAAATAAAAATTGAGCCTTCCTCCAAGTAAAACATTAATGCTTTTGTCCACAAGAATAGCCAAACTTTAAAAATAAAATGAAAGCTCATTTGGGCTGCTTTAAGAACACAAAATAAAAATGAAAACTGGGGAGAATGGGGTAAACCTTGATTCACTACATTTCTTACAGTTTAACAATAACAGTAGAAAACATACAGGAAGATACTTCTCTCAAAGCAGCTTTCTCCTAGAGTTCGAGGAACTCATACAGATTAATGTTATGCTAACTCTGATGCAGGTCGGACTTTCAGTACCAGAATTAGTGGTGTGCCCCACCTCCACAGCATTGATGTCTTTTTACATTACTTACAGTGACTGCTGATGGCAGAAAAAAACTTCTAATTTTCGTCATCTTCGAAGGGGGCGAGGAAGCGGCATGTTTTATTTCTATCAGGGCTGTGAATTGGTGTGTGTGTGGGGGGCAAGTCATCAGCCAATCAAACATGCGTTTGAGTGGAAAACATTCAGCAAGTGAAAACTGGGCAATGTAAGTCTAAACATAATGAAAGTACTCTAATTCCCTTAATAATGAATTCTATCCTTAAAACATATGGGAAGACAATATAAATTACCTACAGTAGATACATGAAGTCATTATATAATGCAAATAAGGTTGCTTAAAAGTTGGTGGGGACAATTTCAGCATTCTTAAAAGTTGCTAGTGTTATGTTCCTACCGTCCCTATGCAACCCTACGCCCTTGGTCTGAGCCCAGCAATAAACTGAAAAAGCCTAAATGTCATGAACTCCTGGTGTTGAATTTACTACAATGAAAACTCAGATTAGCGCAATACCCAACGTCTTAGCCTGCCAAGGACGTTGCTGTCACACAAATTCTAAACATTAAGCCACCTTTTGATAAACACAGTTTCTTGGATTATAGCTTTAAGAAAAGAACAAAATAAACACAAAAACAAAAGAAAACAATCACACGTACCAACCTGTTTAAGTATATTGCTCATCCTAATTCCAGGACAAAAGGAGCTTGACAACATCAATACGTGAGTACTAGTTCTTTTCCCCTGTAAAATGATTATGACAGTCTAACTAGGGGAAATAAGAGGGAAAAAAAGCAAAGCAGAAGAAAAGGATCACCACAAAGATGTCAAGCATCATTGCTTTCTTCTCAGCGTCTTTCACTTCAAAGATGGGATATAAAGAATTTACAGCGGTGAATCTTTAAAAGCGAATACGGGATGTTCTCAAATGACTGCGGTGGCCGCTCCAGGGGAGAGAGGCTAAGAGAGGAGTCGCAACTGTGAGCTTGACTGACTTATTTGGGTTTTTCCTTCGTAGAACTCTGCACAACTTCTTATAGGAGACAAACTATTTAGTTTTTCCACTGTTTCAAACTGTTCCTAGGTGTGTTAATGAAATGTCTAACTTGCCTGATGAAAAATCCCCCATGGTTCAAGCATTACAATACACAAATACCCTCTCTTAACAGCCCTAATCGGCACGACCAGTTATTGGGAGAGCCTCATGCTCGTAATATGAGGGTTTTTCAGCACTGCTCTCGTCACTCAAAGAACCACTGAGAATATTATTACTGAATGGATATTTATGTACAATGTATGTTTCTTTTTGTATGTTTTTATATGTATAAAAAAAAAGTTAATTAAGGTTTTTACAGTATGGCTGCTATTGTGTTAGGATACCCCAGCTTGGTCAGGTCATCATGGTACTGAAAACATTAAGATGGATCTTACCAAGACAGTGACGACTCTGAGTACCACTCCTCGCATGTTGTTCTCCAATTTCCTGTCTGTCAGAGTGCCATTCAGTCCATGAACTGGATCCCACGTGGCCAGCTATATTGAACACACAAACACACAAAAAAAGGAGTTGAACATCTATAGTACTTAAGTTGAATCAATGTGCTATGATGAACATGTTCTAGTGATGTGAATTGAAACTAAAACCAATAAAAATCATCTCCATTTACTTACTGTTTTATGTTCTGTTATCCTCTTTCTATCATGGTATACCTCAGCATGTACAATAATGTAAAATAATCTCCCTCTTAAACACAACACACACCTGTAATTTGTATTTAATGACTTAAATATATAATATATATAATTATTTAATTAATAATTTAATAGATTTAATCTCAAAAGCTATTAAGTAGCTAATATTTTTTGTTTTATTTTGTTATTTTTAAGGTGAGGAAGAATGCGACTGACCGAGTGCGACATCTCAAATGCTGAAGCAGATTGGGGAAGAGCTCAAACCAATGCTTTTGGCAACAAAGGTCATATACGAAGAAAAGACCCACCAATTTTATCATTGCCCCACTCCAAGCTCAACTGCTGACGGACACCTACAGCTCTGTTAATGATTTTTTAAAAGATTTAAAACGTTTTAAAAAATTAAGGGTGCCATTCATCATGATCTCTCCAAGAGATGTCAGTCATTGTGGTGTGTTTCCTCTATATATACAGGTACACAATTTGCATTAGATGTATATTTTACAGCAACGTTGCACAAAAATGGTGTCACTGTTTAATAAATAAATGACTAAAACAGTATTTTTTTCTATTTTGTAATATCTTTTTTTGTTTGTTTCAACAGTTGTATCGTAGAATATTATGCATCAAATTTCTGACCAGTATATCGATAATCGCTGTGTCGTGATATCGTGAGATAATCGTTATCGTGAGCCTTGTATCGCGAATCGTATCGTATCGTGAGATGCCCTGAGCTTCCCACTCCTAGTTATCATTGTTTAAAAGTAATTCAGTGGGACGGTAACTTTTTTTTTTTTCCTAAATTTAAATGATACATTGGGGAAAAACATGGCCTATACAGGTATGTATCTCTTACCACTGCTAAAACAGAAGATCTACATTGAACAAACCCCCCCAAAATACATTTTTGATTATCGCGCGGCAGTTGCCATGGTCCCCATTAACGAAAAACAAAGGATCACTGTACTATAATATGACAGACTAATAAGTATTATCGTCCAAAAGACTTAAAATTTAATGGGCTGCCAAAAACAATGCTGGTTCAACACTTTATTTAGTGTGCCTATAACATAACTGAGGCAATGTGCTATCCATTTTATTTAGTAATGGTATATTTTTCGTTTTCTGGAAAATGTAAACATTAAAAGAGTTTTTTTCCATGACATTTTGATTCATTGAAGTCATTTTATCTGCTCTAATCTCACTATTAGGATCAAATGGACCTCCCAGAAAATATGTAACTGAAAGACATTAAACATACACATTAAATTGAAACATTGTTTTTTTGTAAAGTCATCTGACATTTTTGCTATTAAAAATGTCTTGACTATGAGCATTTGGTTCTTTTTTTTTCTTTTGTCATTAGAAGAACTGCGTCCAAATGTAATGGCAATAAACCGCAAGACAATTCAAGTTATGGCTATTTAATGTTCTGTGTGCTTCTCGGGGGAAATCAACACAGCATCCCTGCAATATTGAGGAAACTTTTGATAGGGAGGAGCGTTGATTTATGCGCATCACTCATGGCGGGCGAGTGAGATGTTGTGCATCCCACATTATTAGCTCTGCATGATGACTTCATACACATCTTTATTGTATTGCCGTGTTGTTTGTACCATTGTTGTACTCTGTGAACTTGGGGTCATTGAGTACAAGGATGATCCTTCACACTTGTTGCATGGTCCAATTCATTTTGGTCAAGTTGGAGTTATTAGAGTGAGAAGTTGTGAAAAGTGACAGACACAGCCAGACAATTGTTTAATCCGCACTGCAGTTTTATTGTCACATTTGTTTATTTATTTTTATCTTTTTCAAAATATGGTCAAAGTAAAGATGACCTCAACTACGGATGCGACAAAGTATCGAAATGGTGATTTATAGTGATACTTTGTATCCAAAAAGGTTATCGATATGCTCCTGCGACATATCGATACATCATTTTAGAAAGATGTCACTGTTTACATTTTTCTACCAAAATCCTCCTCTGGAATAGTATCTCTGTTAACTCAATGGCTGCCATAGATGGCGCTAGACGCTCAATCCATTTAGACTGGGAGGCTCGAATTAATTTTTGTTCATTCAAAAAAAGAGCATTCGCTGCCAGGCTTTTCGATTTTCTGGGTATTTACAGGTCTCTTCCTGTTCATTTTAGGGAATTTACAGGTAACTTCCTGTTGAGTTTGAGTAACTGCCTACTCATTTGGGGAGATTCCAGGGTCATTTCGTGTTTTGTAACCCAAAATCAACAGGAAGTGACCCAGAAATATCCCAAAATCAATAAGAAATTACACAAAATCAACAGCAAATGAGTCAATGCCTCCAAATTAAACTCATTGGTTGTCATTGACCACCATAGACATCCAATCCGTTTGAATTGGGAATCCAGTTCGAATTTATTAGACATCTACTAGTGATATACTCAATTCAATTCACAACAGAAGAATGAAAAAAAGTATGTTTTTCTGTTTATTGCTTGTATAGTAAAATGCTGCAGAATTATTAACTGATCCATGTATATTGATAATCGTTACATCGCCATATTGTGTGATAATTGTTAATGTGAGCCTTGTATGACAAATCATATCATATTGTGAGGTACCCAGAGGTTTCCACCGCGACCCTCAACAATTTCTAGTAGGGGTGTGACAAAATATCGAAATGGTGATATATCGTGATACTTTGTATCCCAAAAGGTTATCGATATGCTCCTGTCAAGTATCGAGATATCATTTTAAAAGGTGTCAATGTTTAAAAGAAAAATTTTAAAAAACGAACCATCAAGTTGCTACCAAAATCTTCCACCATAATAATCCAAGTGTCTCAGTTAGCTCTAAGGCTGCCATTGACGGCGCTCGACACCCAATCCATTTAGACAGGGAACGTTCGTTCATTCAAAACCAGAGCATTCACAGTCATTCGGTCCAATTTTCAGGGCTTTTACAGGTCACTTGCTGTTCATTTTAGGGCATTTGCAGGTCATTTCCTGTTGAGTTTGAGTCACTGCCTATTCATTTGGGTGATTCCCAGGTCACGTCCTGTTCTGTAACTCAAAATAAACAGGAAGTGACCCATAAAATACCCCAAAATCAACAGGAAATAACCGAAAATGAGCAGGTAAATAAATGATCTTAAATGGCTCAAAATGACCTCATTGCCTGGCATTGGCTGCCACTGATGGCCATAGACGTTCAATCCGTTTGAAGTGGGAGGGATGGCAGCGAATGAACGAATGTTCATTCGCTGCCACCCCTCCCATTTCAAATGGATTGGACGTCTACTAGCGATAAAATCATTCCAAATCACAGCAGAAACTTGTTTTTCTGTTTATTAGTTATTTATAGAACATCCTAGAATGATTTCCTGACCAATGTATCGATAATCGTATCGCCATATCGTCAGATCATCGTTATCGTGAGCTTTGTATCGCAAATCGTATCGTGAGGTACAAAGAGGTTCCCACTCCTGATTTCTAAGTTTTTAACATTATTTTTCATAAACTCAGATGACCTTTTACCAGGTTTGCACAACAATTTACATCGAATGTTCCCAGAATAACTTTTTTTTTTTTTTTTAATGCATTTTAGTTGGTCTTTTTGGGGCTCTTATGCGCAGTTGCAGATTGTCATTATTATGCAGTTTACTGGAGCTAATTTGCATAATCTGTGCTCTGATTGGCTGTCGGTGGAGTGGGTGTGTCAGTCGGAAGCTCTTGGCCGTTGGTAATGCGTGTGGTGTCTGGGGCGACATCTAGCGAGGGGGCTCACTTTTGCATACACATTCAGCGGTAGCAAAAATTGTACACACTTTGTTGAGCACCATTTTTTTCTCAACATATAAATAAAAGGCAAAACATTTTACACAATTATTGTGATTTACAATCAGTGGAACCATTTTCTTTCTGCATAATATTAGGGCTGTCAAACGATTAAAATTTTTAACCGAGTTAATTACAGCTTAAAAATTAATTAATCGTAATTAATCGCAATTAATCGCAATTCAAACCATCTATAAAATATGCCATATTTTTCTGTAAATTATATATATATTCTGTAAAATAATTTGTTGGAATGGAAAGATAAGACACAAGATGGATATATACATTCAACATACGGTACATAAGGACTGTAGTGGGCATTTCACTTTACTGTCATTTAAATCTGTCTATGCTGTCCTCACTCCGAAGCGTCTACTTTTTCCAAAGCTAGACAGCTAGTGAACGACGCCTTAATAATCAGACTTCTTCCTTTTTCATCTGATTTATTAATAAAATGGCCTCAAACCACTGTCCTCTTTAGACTGTAGTGAAACTACAAAAAAAAAAGTACACAAGCATTGCTTTAGCAACAACGTTAGCTTAGCACGCTATACAGGTTCACTAAACATAAACAAAAAGCGTCTCATACAAAAAATATAACATTTCGCTTACTAACATAATATGTACATTCTTTACAACAACCATACTTACGGACAAATCTTGTCCAAGAATCATATAAGCACAACATTACAACGTAGGCGTCAGCCCGAGACGTCGTGCAGCCATAATGAACTGGCAAGAAAGCAATAAACCATGTCGCAAAGCCACCACAAGAGTTCGCTGTTAGACAGCATAAAAAACCTTGCTGTAAAACTTACCAAAAGGCAGAATACTGTCTGAGCAGGAAATGTGCGTTAATTGCGTCAAATATTTTAACGTGATTAATTTAAAAAATTACCGCGCGTTAACGCGACAATTTTGACAGCCCTACATAATATGAATGGGTGTTTTTATAGTTTTCAATATTCAACCTGAATCAGATTATTATGGGTGTTGTGGATGCATGTGTGTTTGTGTTAGTTAATATAATTTTATTTTGTGGCACAAAATGCCCCCTAAAATTGATATTAATCATCATCAAAATTTACAGACATGAACAATATTTCTCGTCACCCCCACTTCAATCTCTGAAATTATTACAACGATCAACCCAGTATTTTTATTTTTGTGGTTCCTGTATTTTCTGCACTATAAGGCGCACCTAAAAGCCTTCAATTTTCTCAAAAGCAGACAGTGCGCCTTATAATCCGATGCACATTATATATGAATCAATATTAGCTTATCATGGCATGACATTCCCTTTAGCGCAGCACCATCTAGTGGATGTATAACACAACCCCAACCACTACTACTACTACTACTACTAATACTACTGCGCCTTATAATGCGGTGTGCCCTACATATGAAAAGTTTTAAAATAGGCGATTCTTTTAAGGTGCACCTTATAGTGAAGAAAATATGGTTATTTAAAACTGTCCAACTTTGCGCAACATTTTAACTTCAATACAAACATACTTATGTAGTCATGGCCTCACGATTTCCAGTACTCTGTTGAAATGCATGTTATCCTATAATAAAAAAAGGAAAAATATTTCTTTTGAAAACTTGAATGTTTGAGAAATTACGCAAAAAGTAAAACTGGATCCATGTTTTTTTTATAGTTAGAATATTGGCATTTCAAAAGGGAACATTGATTTGAAATATAAGGTCATTTGAGTTACAAACATCAACAACTCATAACGCTAATGACCATAGTGAGCTTATGTGGTACAGAGAATGGATGGATGGATGTCACTCATAAGATAGCATTGCGTTTAAATGTAGATTTTTCCGGTGTGCTGTGGGCGTTCATTCATATTTTAGTTCTCGTCTTTTATTGTATGTGCCAAACCCCACAGCCACTGCTGTTGTCCAGGCTGTGTGTCTTCGCCTTCCTTCTGTCATGGCTGCTCACTATTGCACAAAGCGACAGTATCACCAGACAAGCTGCTGAGCCATTTCACTGCTCCCGCATCCACCGCACACACTACTTCTCCCTCTTCTTTCTGGTCTCCCCTGCTGATGAGCAACATGTGTCAGTGCAGTCTCTGAACAGCTTGCAGGACGAGCCTTCCTTCTGTCTTATCGCTCTTATCTCACAACGACTTTGTATTTTATTTATTTATTTTTCTAAATCTCATATAGCCATCCCTTGTCAATTTTAGTAGCCCATCCCTTCTTCTTTGCCAGAAGAAAGTAGCAACAGCAGCAGTCCAGGCAGCTACAGTGGAAAGTACTCCGTGTCATCAAGCTCCCTATCTTTGTCAAGGGTCAACAATATAAATGGCCCGGACGTACTTTTAAAACCGTCAGGGCCGCCAGAATGCTCCAACAACTGGTCCCATGTGGCCAGTAAAAATACTGCGTTGATTAACTCATTTGCTACTAAAAATGTAGGAATACGTTCTATTTTTAATTGTTTCAGTGTCCCAAAGACATATTTATATGTCTTTTACTTTTTTTTTTCACAAGAGACATCTCTGGGTTCTGATTCAACATAGCTCCAAAGCACAACGCTGAAAATCCATTTTAAAGCAATAAAACTGGCCATTGGAGGGTAGTAGCGCATTTGGTAAGACCCGCAACCCGATTCAACGGAATGAACGGCCAAATAGACGTCCAGGATGCCAGGCGGCGGACAACCGGGATGCCAGGCGTTGGACGACCGAGCAGAATGACCGGGACCACCAGTGCAGCGGACGACGCCGTTGAGTCTGTGCTGCTCGCCGAGTAGAGACAGGCGGCGATGATGGAAAAGTTTACCCCGGCTGTCGCAGCCACAGCAGCGTCATCTCAGTTAGTTATGTGTAAATAAATTGTTACTTTGCTGTCAAAAGCTCTATTTGTCTTGTTGTTTATGTTATTTTGTAAAAGGAAAACATGGGTTCCATGTTTATATAGCAATAGAACATAATTTTCTGTGGGCCTTGCAAAATCAGTCAAAATCCAGTAAAACGGCCGGGAGCAAAGGAGGTTGCACTGGTGAAAATGGCTGGGAGTGAATGACTTAAAAAAAATAAAATAAATAAAATAAAATAAAAAAATCTTATTTCACTCTCTAACATAACCCTATCCCAATCAAAGACAACCTTACAGTCTATGCAGCCAGCCGTTGCTCTCCGTGGGACATAAACACATCTCGTTCGCTCGTCCCGCATGAAGACGTGCAACCTGATAACTTGCTGCTGATTGCCAGTATCTCAGTACACACTACAAGACGACATGCTTCTAAAACCCCCAGTACCTGGCCAAGCACCCGGGGAAAAAAGACCACTCAAGACACATTTGAGCCAACTAGTCACAAGTAGAATTTTTTATACTTTATTGTTTCTACAATATTTTATTCAAGTTTGTGAAGTTAAATTAAATATTCTCTTGCACATATTTATTGTTGTGTACTTTCAACTGGTTTGATAGCGTTAATAAAGGTAAAATTCTTAGCGAATGATGTCATTATGTTGTTAGGTTGTGCTCAGTATACTTCATGCGCTGTATTTTGTGGGTCAATCGTTTTTTTCAAGCACCTTAAGCACCTTGTCGCCCAGGGCACCATGTAGGCGAGGGACGCCATTGTATGTATGTATGCATATATTTATTATGGGGTTATTGCAATCTGTCAAATGTATGCAACACGCAGCACTTCATAAAATGTGGGAGCGCCTTGGGATCCCCAGTCAGAGCTAGTTAATATGGCCAGGGAAAGGGAGGTTTGGGGCTACCTGTTGAAACTGCTGCCTACGTGACCCAACTTCGGATAAGCAGTTGAAGATGTATGGATGATGGATGGAATTAGAATCCTCATGAAAGGTATCCCCCGTTATCCTAATGAAGAGTGCTATAGAAATTTGATGGGTGGCACCATCTGTGGGAAATACTCTAACTGTACACACTTGATCCATTGCTGTAAACATACAGTATAAGTATTACATTCTGTATGAATGTTGTATAAAATATGTTGAAGAGTCTTAAAAAAATACAGCACTGCTTGTTGGCACATTACCCAATGGACAACGTAGGTTAAATTTTCATGCTTTGTCTCCAAAACAGGTGAGAAGTAACCGGTCTCATCGTGAATTTGCAATGATCCTCAAAATATGCAATTTTAAAAATTATCTTTCCTTCTTTCTTTATTGACCAAAACACAGGTTTCGCAATTATTGTCGCATTGTGTCCTTGCAAGAACCACAATACTGTATTTGACTGTGCAATTTGTTCTGCCTGATCACTTGTACACTTTTAATTCACTTCCTTTAACTGTCACTCACACAAACACACACATGCACAACCCGGCACACACACCCACATTCAGCAGTGGTGAAAGCCGTATCAACAACAAGCTCTGTTCTGATTTCCCAGATGAGCTGCAAGCTGTGTTATTGCTTGTTTGGGAGTGTTTGGATGACGTAGTTGTGCGTGTGTGTGTGTGCATTTAAATGCATGCATTTCTGCATGCGCCAAAGGAAAGCTCTTGCTCATCCTCTTCCTATTACTATTACTATAAAAACAAATGCACACTTCAAACTTTTATGTTTTAACACCCAGCCTAACAAAGAAATCTCAGTTGATGCACTTTGAAAACATTTGAAAGATTATTCATCCATCCATCCATCCTCTCCCACTTATTCAAGAACACAAATTTTCGAATCACTTACAGTCCTCTAAATTCATATATTGCTGTCGTAAAAAAGGAACTGATGTCATGATAAACAGGGAAAAAGATGTTGTACCATGAGAATAAATGAAAAGGAAAACTGACCTATACCTATATATACACCTTTTTTTTTCAACCAAAATTATAAACTTCAAACTAGGGTTGTTCCGAACATGTTTTTTTGCTCCCGATCCGATCCCGATCGTTTTAGCTTGAGTATCTGCCGATCCCGATATTTCCCGATCCGAATGCTTTTTTTTGCTCCCGATTCAATTCCAATCATTCCTGATAATTTTTCCCGATCATATACATTTTGGCAATGCATTAAGAAAAAAATGTATAAAACTCGGACGAATATATACATTCAACATACAGTACATAAGTATTCAACACATGAGAGCCTCCAAGGCTCCCCAGGCCTTACACCCTTCACCTACTTGGACATGAACTGATCCTATATACTAATTACTGTACGTGAAATCTCCATGGCAATAATGACTTTTGAACAAAATGTGTTAGACTGTCATTGGACTGATCCAGAGCATGCTGAGTGTGCGACCTTGGTGGCTAGGGGATGGTTCCCGATAAGCTTCTGCTTTTTTCCCGTCTCCTTTGTCATGTCTATTCTCGTCTTCTTTGGATAAACAACATACGCGATGATTTCCTTCTTTCTTTTCTCTTTCCTTTCTTGTGACATAGATATTAATGTTGATGATGATGATGATGACAATGACAATAAATTCAATTCAAATTCAAATAAGTACTGTATTTGTTTATTATGACAATAAATCCTCAAGATGGCATTTACATTATTAACATTCTTTCTGTGAGAGGGATCCATGGATATAAAGACTTGTGACTTTGTGTATTGTGACTAAATATTGCCATCTAGTGTATTTGTTGAGCTTTCAGTAAATGATACTGCAGCCAAGCCCCAATGCATGATGGGAAGTGGAACCATGATGGGAAGTAAAACCATGACTGTGCGTCGTGCTACCAATGGATATATCTTTTCTGCTTTGGGAAATAATTTAAGGTGTTAAGACAAAGATCAATTGCCACCTTACTTCCCCACATTGCTTCCCATGATATCTCTAATCACATGGAGAGGAATTGCATGGTTATAGCCAACTGAAGAAAGGCTCCAAAAGCTGCCAAAATTCACTCTACACATTATGCCATGCCTTTTATCTCTCTATATAGGTAAAACGCCATCATTACAGATTAAGCGCAACAATGAGTGAGAGGGTCGTGCAGCGCATTTATTAATAGCATGAAATATTTTAATATGACCGATATTTTAATAGATTAATTGCCGCCGTTTTCGGGATATTTCTGATAACCCTCCCTTAAGCCTAAATTAAAGACTCAGGATGAGTGTAGCATATTATGTCTGTAACGTTAAATACAATTAGAAAAAAATTTAATTAAAATATATATATTTTAAAAAGGCATGGCTGATATTTTTTTGCCGATTCCGATACTTTGAAAATGACGTGATCGGACCCGATCGATCAGGATGCCGATCGATCGGGACATCTCTACTTCAAACTTTGTTTTAACACCCTGCCTAACAAAGAAATCTCAGTTGATGCACTTTGAAAACGATTTTAAGATTATCCATCCATACATCCATCCATCTTCCCCCACTTATTAAAGAACGCCAGTTTTCGAAAAACTTACAGTATTCTAAATTCATATATTGCCGTCTCAAAAAAGGAACCGATGCAGTGATAAACAGGAAAAGAATATGTTGCACCATGTGAATACCTGAAATTGTAAATGAAAGCTGACTTACACAAATGCTAAACCTATTATCCGATAAGTGATTAAAAATGTTGTGTCAGTCCTAAACACCTTTTTCACCAAAATTATGCCGCCAAAATTCACCTACCACCTTTAGATCTCTTTTCTTGCCCCCTTTGAGCAACAAAAAAACAGGACTAGTAGGTAATGTTTTAAACTCTGAAAACTTTATTTTGGCTCTCATTTCTGTGTAAAACTCCCTTTTCTCACAGAGACGCGAACGCAAGCAAGCACAAACAAAGGTTGTATTCAATTGACGCTCCATTACCATCAAGAAAACCAAATGGGAGCGATAGAAAATCGAAATATAATACAAAAAGTGAAAATCAAGAAAAAGGGGGTGTTTGTGCACCAATAGCAGACTATTACAGTGGGATAAAAAAGTATCTGAACCTTTGGGAATTTTTCACATTTTTACATAAAATCACCATCAAATGTGATATGATCTTTGTCAAAATCACACAGATGAAAAAACTGCTTTAAAACCACCTTAACATTTATATATTTTCAAATTTTAATGAAGATAGTATGCAAACAATGATAGAAGGGTTGAAAATAGTTAAGTGAACCATCACATTTAATATTTTGTGCCCCCCACCCCTTTGGCAGCAATAACTTAAACCACACGCTTCCTGCAGCTGCAGATCAGTCTGGCACATCGATCTGGACTAATCTTGGCCCATTCTTCTCTACAAAACTGCTGTAGTTCAGTCACATTCCTAGGCTGCCTGGCATGAATCGCTGTCTTTATGTCATGCCACAGCATCTCATTGAGGTTGTAGTCTGGACTTTGACTTGGCCACTCCAAAACATGTATTTTGTTCTTCTGAAACCATTCTGAAGTTGATTTACTTCTGTGTTTTGGATCATTGTCTTGTTGCAGCATCCATCCTCTTTTTAACTTCAACTGTCTGACAGACGGCCTTAGGTTTTCCTGAAAACCATCTTGATAAACAAGTGAATTAATTCTTCCATTAATGATTGCAAGTTGTCCAGGCTCTAAGGCAGTAAAACAGCCCCAAATCATGATGCTCCCTCCACCATGCTTCGCAGTGGGGATGAGGTGTTGATGTTGGTGAGCTGTTCCATGTTTGCTCCACACATGACGCTGTGTGTTACTCCTAAACAATTCAACTTTGGTTTCATAAGTCCACAAAATATTTTGCCAAAACTTCTGTGGAGTGTGCAAATGCCTTTTTGCGTACATTAAATGAGCAACAATGTTTTTTTAAACAGCAGTGGCTTCCCCGGTGGAGTCCTCCCATGAACACCATTCTTGGCCATCGTTTCACATATAGTTGATGTGTGCAGAGATGTTGGACTGTTCCAGTGATTTCAGTAAGTCTTTAGCAGACACTCTAGGGTTCATTTTTTTACCTCCTCGAGTATTCTGCGCTGAACCCTTGGCGCCATCTTTGGTGGACGGCCACTCCTTGGGAGAGAATCAAAATTTCCAAACTCTCTCCATTTTTAGACTTCTCTGTCGATTGATGAACATCCAGACTTTTAGAGATGGGTTTGTATCCTTTCCCAGCTTTATACAAATCAACAATCCTTGATAGCGGGTCTTCAGACAGCTCATCTGACCGAGCCATGATGCACATCAGAGAATGCTTCTCATCAAGAAATTGCTTACCGGGTGTGTGTTTTACAGCGGGCAGGGCACTCATCAGTGATTGGGCACACACCTGACTTAAAATGTCAGGTATAATTGGTTTCAATTGCCCTTTAAGTCTCCTTAGGCAGAGGGTTCACTTACTTATTTTTCCCCCTTCTGTCATTGTTTGCATTATATCCTCATTAAAAAATTAAAACCTATAAATGTTTGGGTGATTTCAGTTAAAGCAGACACTATTTTCATCTGTGTGAGTTTGACAAAGATCAAATAACATTTGATGGTGATTTTATGCAGAAATTCCAAAAGGTTCAGATACATTTTTTTATACCACTGTATTAGCATTTTGACCATGCTTTTTATGATATGCAGGTCCAAATTAATAGATTTAATTTTGAGTTTATTTGTATTTCATAATTGTGCATTGTTGAAATGTCAATACAAAATGAATATCTTTTTTTTGTGTGTAATTCGAAGCATTAAGAATTACTGTTTTAAAATCAATCGCTCAATCAATGTTTTAAACGGTGCAAAGAGGTCTGAACATAACAGATTAGGAGAAAAAAAATATTATTATGACTTTTCATGTGGTCCTTTTTATGCTTTTACATATACTTCACAGTCATGTTAACATAAGTATCAGTCTAGAACCATGAGGAGATGAAGGAGCAAAATCCATTGGGACCCTTAAATGATGTTAAGATGCACAGCAAGGAAAATGTAAAGGCACTAATCTGCACCAAAGCTATTAAAAATACATATGGGCTATACATGTAATACAAGTACTTCAGTGGGTGTGTGAAGAATATAAAAATAGTATAGTAACTAATAGCTTTCAAGATGGGACTTGTTGGACATGTTTCTCTGAACTTTCAGATTCTTCAGGATGACATCGAATTATGTACTTTGTATATTTTTGGGGGAATAATAATTGGGGTTTCTTATTATGTCAGTATGTGGTGTAAAATGGAATGGCTGTAATTTTTGGTCTTTTACTACAGGCACAGCTCACTATAAGTTCCACCCACTCAATTTGACTCAATGACAAGAAAATATAAATCACAGCCTCTATATTTTATAATGGAATATTTGCACCAATAGACAATGCAGTTCATTAGTCCATAAAAATCCACTACGCACCTGATTATAAACCGCAGTTTTTAAAACTCAACTCAACTCAACATTTTTCATATAGCACGTTAAAAACAATAGCAGTCAAAGACAAAATGTTGTACAGCGACATAAAAGGAAAAGAGAAACAATTGATAAAAATTAAAAACACTAATTATGTATACATACATACGAAGACAAATGGATAAAAACGAACAAACTAAACAATTACATTGTTAATTAAAGTTAATTACAAAGTAAAAAAGTCTTAAATAAAAACGTTTTTAAATTTGGTTTACATTTCAAGCAATGTGGAACCTTTGTCACTGTGGCAACTACCATTTCAAATGGTAAATAGTTATATTTCTAGATGAAAGAAAACATTTTAATTGACTGTTTATTTGATTTTTCAAACATTTAGCAGTATTGTTTGGAAAAAAAAGGTCCTGTACTGGCACTTTAAGTTCGGTAACTATCTTTTCAATTTTGGCCAGGGATAGTTTATTTATTTGGTATATGTTATACAGTGGGGCAAATAAGTATTTAGTCAACCACCAATTGTGCAAGTTCTCCTACTTGAAAAGATTACAGAGGCCTGTATTTGTCAACATGGGTAAACCTCAACCATGAGAGACGGAATGTGGAAAAAAACAACAACTGAAAATCACAGATTTTTAAAGAATTTATTTCCAAATTACAGTGGAAAATAAGTATTTGGTCACCTACAAACAAGCAAGATTTCTGGCTGTCAAAGAGGTCTAACTTCTAATGAGCTCTAACGAGGCTCCACTCGTTACCTGTATTAACGGCACCTGTTTTAACTCATTATCGGTATAAAAGACACCTGTCCACAAGCTCAGTCAGTCACACTCCAAACTCCACAATGGCCAAGACCAAAGAGCTGTCGAAGGACACCAGAGACAAAATTGTAGAACTGCACCAGGCTGGGAAGACTGAATCTGCAATAGGTAAAACGCTTAGTGTAAAGAAATCAACTGTGGGAGCAATTATTATAAAATGGAAGACATACAAGACCACTGATAATCTCCCTCGATCTGGGGCTCCATGCAAGATCTCACCCCGTGGTGTCAAAATGATAAGAACCGTGAGCAAAAATCTCAGAACCACACGGGGGGACCTAGTGAATGACCTACAGAGAGCTGGGACCACAATAACAAAGGCTACTATCAGTAACACAATGCACCGCCAGGGACTCAAATCCTGCACTGCCAGACATGTCTCCCTGCTGAAGCCAGTACACGTCCAGGCCCATCTGCGGTTCGCTAGAGAGCATTTGGATGATCCAGAAGAGGACTGGGAGAATGTGTTATAGTCAGATGAAACCAATATAGAACTTTTTGGTAGAAACACAGGTTCTCGTGTTTGGAGGAGAAAGAATACTTAATTGCATCCGATGAACACCATACCCACTGTGAAGCATGGGGGTGGAAACATCATGCTTTAGGGCTGTTTTTCTGCAAAGGGGCCAGGACGCGGAGGCGGCGGGGTCCCTGCGGCTAATGGCAATTACCAGTACGAAATATTGACTAGCTCAGCTGACAACGTTGAAGTCGGAGTGTCTTGCAAAACAATAACTTCAACAACATGCTCTATTACTTTGATACTGTTGTTTCCTTTCTTCTCTGATTTTCTTCTTCTTTTGTTTCTCTGCTCCAAAGGATAAATTCTCTTCGACATATTCGTGCATCTATTTTCCAAGCAAGTTTGAGCACCAATCATCGCAAAGCAAGTTCAACGTCACTCCCCAGGTTGCCAGATTGTAATGACAAGAAAATTGATTTTTGTATAGATAAACGGCAATGCACGCCACATTATTCACGATGCTCGATTAACAATGTATAAAATGCGCTTGCCAGATTGGGGGCCCCCTAGTGGTGGCCCTAAGCAGCTGCATAGTCTGCTTAGGGCCACTTAGGTCTGCTTAGGGCCCCTAGTACTACCATACTAGTAGTATGGTACGTTTCAAGAATATGTAGGGGAACGCAATCCCCTGCCTCTCCTGCTTTCTGACCAATGAGCTGATAGAACAATGATAATCCCATTCATCTCATTGGTCGAGGAGATACTTTTAAAAAACAATCACTTTTCACATACACAAAACGAAAAAAAAAAACAAAAACGGTGACGGTTATCGTGCCAGCCGGCTCTACCAATGAGGTGTCACTTAGGCTACGTTCATACTACAGGTCTTAATGCATGAATCCGATTTTTTCGCGTTTTTCCGACTCGAGTCAGGCATTAACTTGACGGTCTGAACGTGACAAGTCGCATAGAACGGGACCATTTCAAATCCGATCTGGGTCACTTTCGTATGTGGTCTAAATCCGATCTGGGCCACATTTTTCCAGACTGTCTCGGCGGTCTGTACTGTCCAGTCCCGCAAATCGGATTTCATGCAGCAATTACGTCATCAAATAGCGAGAGAGTCGTTACCGTAGCGATGCACCTGTGCGTTATTAGCGCCTAGCTTGCAGTGAACACGGCTTTCGGGGAAGGGCTGGGCTTCACAACAGTCATAAAAAATAAAAATGGGTTGAGGATAAGCCTGAGAATGCTCAGTTTTCTCTGTGACAAGTGAGCAATATTTCAACATTGCTTACACGGCCGAGAGAGAGTCGGGGCAAACTGCCCATATGTGTGTGATGTGCACGGACAGCGCGTGCATGCTATCGATCCTTATAAACTTTGAATATAAGCCTAAACGGGGATTATTTATGTCTGTTATTTGTGTCCTCCTTTTGAAAAGCAAAACATGATATCCCTGGAATGACGGATGACGTGTGTCATTTGTTTTGATGCTTCTGCGCATGCGGGTCTTCTTGCTTAGCGCTTGTCGGACTGCGAATTAGTGCGCATGCGTAATACTTGAACGGTCTCAATGGATAAAAGCAGTCTGAACGGGCACGCCAAAAAAACGGATATGACAAAAAATCGGATTCGTGCATTAAGACCTGTAGCATGAACGTAGCCTTATTTTTATACCATTGTGACAAAGAATTGTGACGTGATAGTGGTGTCAGATACAGAACACCAAAAGTAACTTAATTAAGCATCTTACTCAACCTATAGTTGTAAACAACATTAAAGTTGTATATACTCTCTACAATGACAGATTCAGTCAATAACCAACAACTCCAAGCACACAGGCTATCCAATTATTCTTAAGGGTCTTAGAATCTGACAGCCGTAGTCATTTAATATTCCCCTTTAACAATGTCATCAAAATATAATTTCTATGGAGGCACAGATGGGATGAGATACCTTGTTGTCTGAGCGTCGTGAGGGCCTGAACAAAAGGGTTCCCTAATGGGTGCCCTTCAAGTGAGCGGTAGTGCGAAAAAAGTAGAGTGGATTTTATATTTAAGGACAGCCGCAGAAGTGCAGCTAAGAACACACCAAGGGAAGAAATATGATAGTTAATCCACTGCAGTGTAGCCGTGGCGCATGTCAACATCAGCTTGCTTGGGCGTGTACTTTGTGTGCGTACGTGTGTGTGTGTGTTGTTGGTATGCAAATGTGTATGCAGTGTCAGGAAGGAGGGGTAGATGGGTGAGTAGACCGTACACTTGTGTATTTTGTGATCCGCAGAGGCATGCAATCCCAGGCAGACTCTGGCTGCTGTAATCCGAGGTTTACACGCTGTAATGCTGCTGAAAAGCCTGGAGGCCTTGCTGGCAGGGAGGAAGATTGAGGAAGAGGAGGAGGAGAATGCAGACTAGGAGTAGCAGGACCATTATAGAGGACCCACGATATAGAAGCTATGGGACGGTAACACTGTAATAGAAAATTGAACTGAAACACGGACATAATCCAATTAAAGATAATGAAAAAAAACTGCTTCTACAGAGGTAATAACACACAGTTTTGATTGATAACAAGGGAGGTATTCACTTTGCAGTATGGTAATAATTGCAGTTGCAGTGATGTACAACTGTACTGCATCATACCAAGGGCTAATTCAAACGATTCCCTTCTCTCATGTTCCGGTAGATTGTTAAGGCAGTCAAAATAAAATACAGTTAGTGTTGTATAAATTGGAAATTGAACTACTTGTGGAAATATTAGCATTTGAAGTTATATAACTAAATATGATGCTTTAACCTTCCACTTCACATGAAAAAAAATTGTAATGGTAAGTCGGCTTTATTGTTTTTCTGCACCTTTTAAACAGATATAGAGTGGTACCTCGACATATGATCGCTTTGACACACAATCTTTTCAATATCCGGAGTAAAATTTGACTCGCCATATGTTTCTACATCCGATGAAATGCTCGAAATACGCCAATTTATGACGTTGCAATTTCATTGTTTTCCCGCAAGATGGCATGGCGGATTTTCTTGTGAGAGAAATCAACATGGGTTCCAAGAATGTTAAAGCAGGTGGTGAAAAAGAAAGGTGAGGCTTACCATTGAAATGAAGATGGAATGATGGAAATATATGAGCGTGGGGTGCACGTCGGTGAACTGCTTGACAATACTCCTTGGGCCTCAGTTCGCCAGTCTTTATAAGGTGACAATTATTATTGTGTTACCATCGCCAAACAGATCGCCAGCTTCATCAAGTTTTTAATCATTTATTTCAGAACTTGCGCAACACAACACGCCAACTGCCAGCAACAACATGATGTTAAAAGAGAAAGTAATATCTCAACTGCACTCTCACACTACCGTCATCCCCGCTGTGTGTTCGCAAAATACAACCGCCACATTTGAACCCGATTTGTTTTATTACAGGTGTTATTATTATTATTACTGTTATTATATTATTATTCCGATCGTTATTCATAATGTATTTATTTTGCTCTTTGCAATTGCTATTTGCCATAGAAACAACAGTATTTATTAAGGATTTAGTGTAGGTTTTCAGGTTGTAAAACTAATTAATGGAATTATAATGTATTCTACTAGCAAAATCCTGCTTGACATACGACCATTACAACTTACAATGTCCTGGAACGAATTAACTTCGTATGTAGAGGTACCACCGTACTCTATGCACTGTAAATGCTGATGTGCCACTTAAATAAGTGAACCAAACGAATTTTTAGCAACCCGTTGTGAACACAAATTTGTAATGAGTAAGTAGTAATTTGGGGCTAGAACACATGCCTAACTTGATGTATCTCAGTGAAGTCAAATTACAAAAAAAAAAAAAAAATTATAGCCAGTGTTCTTTGGGCGTTTTTTTTTAGACATGCGCAGATCTGCCTTGTCGATTTCATGCTTTTCTGACACCAAAACATTCCCGCACACATCCACGGTGAACCACACCATCAACCAGAACTCTCTTCAGCACCTTCTCTTACTGTCACGTCTCAGAAGTCTTGCTCATTTTTTGTGTTGGTCCATGTCAGATTCTTTTATTTTGGTAGTGGTGTGCCTCCTTGAGTTAACTTTACTTCCTGCTCTTGTCAATCAGGCTGATCGTGTCCACCTGTGACCCTCTGTATAAATAGCCCGCTTCTAACCTTGCCCGGTGTCAGTTTGGCTGCTATCCTGCCACCTCCTACGCCACAGCCCTGTGTAAGCATTTTTTAACCACGATTCATGTTTTTGAACCAATGCCTTTTGTTTTTTGTGGAATTTACTCAGTTGATTGGAGTCTAGCTGTTGCTGTCATTTTTTTTTTTTTGTTATCTCCTTTTTTTTTTAACCTTATGAACTGGAAAAAAAACCTTTGTTTGAATTGAACTGTCAAGCAGTTGTGTCCTTTGGTGCACCCTTGTCACTTACTTCACAGCGATTTGGTAAGTCAATATTTTACTGTTTTATAAACTGCCGCGTTGCTTTGTTGTATAAAACAGTTGCTTTGCAACACACAGTTTATAAAGGAGTAAAATATTGTGGTGACTGTCATTTATCTGGTCCGCCGCAATGGTTGATGGGTAGTTGTGGCAACCACGACTGAGAATAGTGATTGCTGTTATGTCATGTGTCTTCTGTTCAGTAAAGTCTGTTGTTTCTTGGAGTCGTACGGAATATGGGGCACATGAACAACAAGTGTTTAAGATAAACGGCAGTCTTTGTCATGCTCTTCCACATCGCAGGCTACAATATCTCATTTTTTTATAGAGGGGTGAAAGTGGTTAGAATTTCTTGCCGGAACTCCCCGACATGAAGGTCGCCGCGGAGCCAGAAATTTTATTTATTTATTTATTTTTTTTTTTTGTGGGGGTGTCAAACCTACTGAAATGCAAAGAAAACTGGTTTGGTCAGGTATTTCTATAACACATACAAAAACTGATTTTCATTCAAATTATTTTTTTCAATGATTTGCAAAATAAAAGTTACCAAAACCAGCTATAACCCCAACATCCATCTCCTAATTTTTACTTTCCCCTCATTTCCTCATATACTAAATGCCAAATCTAAATTTTGTTAGGAATCCTGCCCCCTGAGGCCTGCTCCTCCTCGTGTGCGTGTGTGTGTGAGTGCCTTGATTGCAGGATTGGACAGATGGGTGAGCCTGGGACCAGGTGCAGGTGATCGTCGTTAACAGCCTACTTAAACCAGTCCCTGGCCTCTCCTCATCGCCAGATCAACATCTCAGCTCAAAGAATCCTGTGATACTTGCCTGCCTGAACACCTGCTTGCCCATCTGCTCTTCCATTGCAAAGACTCACCTGACTATTTCAACACCTTCCGCCAAACCTGCCAATAAAGTGTTGTCACTGCCACTTTTGCCTGTCATCTCTGCGCTTGGGTCCCCCGCTCACCCAGAACCACAACAGCTTGATCTGGCCACATTATGGACCCAGCAGAGACCAGCCCGCTCCGCTGTCAATTAGCTGCACAGGACGGTCTTCTGGAGCAGCACGGCGAAGCAATCACAGCCCTAATGAGTCAGGTTCGTGTATTTGCTGAAACCCTTACTCACCTCCAGACTGGGCTTTCCTCCATTCTTAACTCCGAGCGCACACCGCCTACTGCCCAGCCATCTAACACTGTCCCTTATGCCGTCAGAGAGCCGTTCGTTCCGGCACCAGCTCCTTATCATGGTGACCTAGGGGAGTGCCGGGCCTTTCTGGTGCAATGCGCGCTTGTTTTCAAACAGCAGCCCCACATGTATGCTTCTGACGACGCCAAAATAGCATACCTTATAGGCTGCCTTCGGGGCTCAGCACTTGAATGGGCCACAGCCACATGGGAGGGGCGCTCTCCTACCTGCTCCTCTTATGATACCTTCACAGAGGAGATGAAAAAGATATTCGATCACCCAGTGCGTGGCAGAGAAGCAGCAAAGCGTCTCATGTCGCTCCGTCAAGGCTCTGACAGTGTGGCGGAGTTTGCTGTTCGCTTCAGGACGCTTGCTGCAGAGAGCCACTTCAATGATGAGGCACTCCAAGAGGTCTTCCGGGGTGCTCTCAATGACTCAATCAAAGATGAGTTGGCTGCCCGCGACGAGCCTGCCAATCTCGACCAACTTGTCGGCCTGTCCATCCGGCTTGACTGTCGTCTCCGTGAGCGTCGCAGGGAGCGCTCGAGACGCCAGGGGCCACTGGCTTCGACGGCCACCCTGCCACACGGCCCTCTATCCCCCTCGCTCTACGAGGCTAACGACTCCCCATCTGTGTTGCCCCCTAGTGTGAGAACCGAGCCAATGCAGCTGGGACGCGCCCGGCTCTCCAGTGAAGAGAGGGAGCGCCGCCGGGATGCCAATCTGTGCCTTTACTGCGGGGGAAAGAATCACTTTCTCGTCAACTGTCCACTGCGGTCAGGAAGGAGGGCCACACCCCCTTCTAATACGGGCAGCCTGGTGAGTAATGACCACACCACAACCGCTGTTCGCTTAAAACTACCTGGTACGCTTAATTGGAGGGACCAGTCTATGCCGTTATATGCTCTTGTCGATTCCGGTGCAGATGACAACCTGATTGACCGCAGCCTGGTGGACCAGATGGGAATAACACTGCGACCTCTGGACACCCCCATCAAAGCTCGGGCCCTCAATGGTCACTTATTATATTGTGTTTACCAAGTGACTGTCCCGTTATCCTTAGTGCTCTCTGGCAACCACAGAGAGGTAACGAGATTTTATGTTTTTGAGAATTTGCAAGTGCCCTTAGTTCTTGGCCTTCCTTGGTTAAAGACCCACAACCCCAATACTGACTGGAGGGAGGGCAGCATAACGGCCTGGAGTGACTTTTGCCTCAGCAACTGCCTGGGTTTGGCTACCGGTGTCGCAGCCTCACCCCCAGCTCCCAAGCAAGCAGATCTGACTCTTGTTCCAGTCTGTTATCATGATCTTGCTCCTGTTTTTAGTGAAAAACGTGCAAAGACGCTGCCTCCCCATAGACCCTACGACTGCACCATCGACCTGAAGCCAGGTGCGCCTCTGCCAGTAGGTCGTTTGTTCAACATATCACGCCATGAACGGCAAGCTATGGAGGAATATATCACTGAATCTTTGGCTGCCGGCATCATCCGTCCCTCCTCTCCGCCGGTGGGGGCTGGGTTTTTCTTTGTGAGCAAAAAGGACAAGACCCTGCGACCCTGTGTGGACTACAGGGGCCTCAACGCCATAACTGTCAAGAACAGGTACCCGTTACCTCTAATTGAGTCTGCCTTTACTCCCTTTCATGGTGCCACAATATTCACCAAGCTCGACCTGCGCCAAGCCTACCATCTCGTCCGCATTCATGAGGGGGACGAATGGAAGACAGCCTTTAATACTCATCGTGGCCACTATGAGTACTTGGTGATGCCCTTTGGCTTAACGCGCCTGCCGTCTTCCAGTGCCTGGTCAATGACGTCCTGCGGGACACGATAGGCAAATTTGTGTTCGTTTACCTGGATGATATACTTGTTTTTTCAGAATCCCCAGAAGCTCACGTAAGCCACGTGCGGCAGGTGCTCCAGAGACTGCTTGAAAACCAGCTGTATATCAAACCAGAGAAGTGTGAATTCCATGTCTCCCAGACCACGTTCCTCGGTTTTGTTGTCGCTGAGGGAAAGCTAAAGATGGACCCTGCCAAGGTTACGGCTGTCGCTGATTGGCCCAGACCTACCACGCGGAAAGGGCTGCAGCGCTTCTTGGGCTTCGCTAATTACTACAGGCGATTCATCAGGGACTACAGCCGGGTGGCCGCCCCCCTCACAGGCCTGACCTCGCCATCTATCCCATTCAAGTGGTCTAGCGCAGCTGAGGCAGCATTCAGTGACCTCAAGAAGCGATTCAGTTCTGCGCCAATCCTGTGTCATCCCGACCCATCTCGCCAGTTCATTGTCGAGGTGGACGCCTCAGACCTGGGAGTGGGCGCAGTGCTTTCCCAGCGCTCACGGGACAACAAGGTACACCCCTGTGCTTTTTTCTCCCGAAGGCTTTCTGCAGCAGAGCGCAACTACAGTATTGGCGACAAGGAGCTCCTGGCAGTGAAACTGGCCTTGGAGGAATGGCGCCACCACCTGGAAGGGGCAGAGCACCCATTCATCGTATGGACTGACCATCGAAACCTTGAATACATCCGGTCAGCGAAGAGGTTGAACTCCAGGCAGGCCAGGTGGGCTCTTTTCTTTGACCGTTTCTCCTTTACCCTGTCCTATCGCCCAGGGTCGCAGAACATCAAGCCCGATGCCCTGTCCCGTCAGTTTTCACCCGACTACAACGTACCAGACCCAAAACCTATTCTACCCTCTACCTGTTTCGTCGCTTCGCTGAATTGGGAAATAGAGTCCGTGGTGAAGTGGGCTCAAGCAAAGCAGGCAGACCCCGGAGGTGGCCCCAGGAACCGTTTGTTTGTGCCCAACTCAGTCAGAGCCCAGTTGCTGGAGTGGGGGCACTCCACACCCCTGACATGCCACCCTGACATGTGCAGAACCCTAGCCTTTATTAGGCGGCGGTTTTGGTGGCCTTCCATAGAAGGAGACACAAGAGCCTTCGTGGCGGCTTGCACAGTTTGCGCACGAAATAAAACTTCCTCCAAGCCCAGTTCCGGCCTTCTCCAGCCACTTCCTGTTCCTGGACGCCCATGGTCGCACATAGCCCTCGACTTTGTCACTGGTCTCCCACCTTCCAAGGGCAACACAGTCATACTCACTGTCATAGACCGGTTCTCAAAGACTGCTCATTTCATAGCACTACCCAAGCTTCCATCAGCTAAAGAAACAGCGGATCTGTTGGTACACCATGTCATCCGTCTATACGGGATCCCTGTCGACATCGTTTCTGACCGTGGCCCCCAGTTTATCTCCCAGGTTTGGAAGGCTTTCTGTACGGCCCTGGGCATCAAGGTTAGTCTGTCCTCCGGGTACCATCCGCAGACTAACGGGCAAGCAGAGAGAGCCAACCAACAACTGGAGTCCGCCCTGCGCTGTATGTCCAGCACACACCCATCTTCCTGGTGTTCACATCTCGCCTGGGTCGAGTATGCGCATAACACGTTACCGAGCGCCTCCTCAGGTATGTCCCCCTTCCAATGCTCCTTGGGATACCAACCCCCCTTGTTTCCATCGCAGGAAAGTGAATGCACTGTTCCATCAGTGCAAACCCACATGCGCAAGTGTGCCAGAGTCTGGAAGACTGCTCGCGATGCCCTGCTCCGTGCGGCCTCAACTTCCAAAATGCAAGCTGATCGCCGACGCATACCAGCGCCATCTTACACCGTCGGGCAGAGGGTCTGGCTAAGCACCCGTAACCTCCCACTCAAGGTGGAGTCCAAAAAACTATCACCAAAATTCGTGGGCCCCTACGAGGTTGCGGCGGTGATAAACCCATGTGCTGTTCGCCTCAAACTCCCTGCATCCTTCAGAGTCCACCCCACATTCCATGTGTCTCAGGTAAAGCCGGTCTCATCCATTCCATTGTCTGCACCAGTGCCGGCCCCTCCTCCTCCTCAGCTCATCGATGGGCATCCTGCCTTCTCAATCCGGAAGCTGCTGGACGTGCGTCGGCGAGGTTGGGGTCTCCAGTACTTAGTGGACTGGGAGGGCTATGGGCCTGAGGAGCGCAGCTGGGTCCCTGCTCGCCATGTGCTATGCCGGTCGCTTATCCGTGACTTTCATCGTCAGCACCCTGGTCGTCTGACTCGTGCGCCGGGTGGCGCCCGTGGGGGGGGGGGGGGGGGGGGTACTGTTAGGAATCCTGCCCCCTGAGGCCTGCTCCTCCTCGTGTGTGTGTGAGTGCCTTGATTGCAGGATTGGACAGATGGGTGAGCCTGGGACCAGGTGCAGGCGATCGTCGTTAACAGCCTACTTAAACCAGTCCCTGGCCTCTCCTCATCGCCAGATCAACAACTCAGCTCAAAGAATCCTGTGATACTTGCCTGCCTGAACACCTGCTTGCCCATCTGCTCTTCCATTGCAAAGACTCACCTGACTATTTCAACACCTTCCGCCAAACCTGCCAATAAAGTGTTGTCACTGCCAGTTTTGCCTGTCATCTCTGCGCTTGGGTCCCCCGCTCACCCAGAACCACAACAAATTTTAACTACGTAAGAACATATGATGTATATTAAAATTGAAGATAATGTAAACATTTACTTTTCGAAGATATAAGTAACATACATTCAGAAAAATAAGTACAAATGACATATTATGCAGAGTGAAATGGAATATATTTTGAAGATGGCACAAACATTGACTTTTTTAATCATAAGGAAATGAATGATTAGCCTAACATAAATGAAGAAATAAAAGTCCAAAGTGCACAATGACAGCTAAGCTGTTCTGAACCTCCCCATCAGAACAAGTAAAACTAAATATGATAAATAAGCCTCCTCAACTCTTTCGTTCGATTTGATCCATTTTCTGTAGCATTGCCCTTTTTTTTTGTCACATCAATTCAACAAGTTTTTTTTTCCTGTTTCAGAAAACATGCACATTTGAACCAGCCAGGGCTAACTATCTCTGGTGATCACATGTCAGTATGATAGCCAATTGAACGGATAAATGAGTCCAGGCGTTTTGCTTTGCTGCGTGCATTCGTACACTGACGTGACTCGTCATTGTCAGACTAAGATAACTGCAGCAGCTGGGGAAACCTCCATGCCGTCCGTGGAATAAAATAAATAATAAATATCGGTGGAAACGGATTACCCTACACAAGCACTTTATTATGCTTGTTAAAACTTGTGTATGTAAATCTGATGTGGGTAGATTGTTTTCTTCTTGGAAATGAAATGCATGTGTGGCAGCTTTGTATTTTTTTGTTTTTACATAGCGTTTTGACAGTTGCCGTCATATTTTCGGAATCAAAGCACCGTATACCGGAACTGCTTTCCTGACCATTCCCGCCCACTTTCACCCCTGTATTTATATATATTTACATTTGAAAGTAAAGTCAACTTATCATATTTTACAGTGTATCGTGATACACGCAGTGGCAAATATGGTTTAGTTTTTGTATGGCTTTCCACAAGATTTGGTTCTTTCGTCAGAAAAATGACAAGCACAGCAATTCCCAGAGGGGCCATCACACTGCCTGGTGCTCAGGCCGTGATAAAGAAACTCATGAGCTAATGAAGGTCACATGAGCATAGTCATCTTATCGGATGAAAGACAAATGAGAGGAATGAAATATTGAAAGAAAAAGAGGGGAACGAAAGGTTGCATATCAAACCGATGCAAATTTGTTCCCTCCGCTGTAATCACTCGAATGTATGAATCCGCACACTGGGCTGCAAATCCAGTCAACTCTAGGCATTTGATATTCCATACCCTCATCTATCGATTTATCATCGATTGAACGTTCGGTCAAATGAGTAGCAAAGGTGGAAAACAGCTGACCGTGATGCCACACATTAATTAAAAAAAAATGTTTTGAAAACATTTTTTTGTTATTGCAATCAAGCCCAACAATCCCTTGTCTGCATCCATCCATAGTCCATTCATAGGGTCACAATTAGGGTCATACGTGAGCGAGAGTCAGATTTCATGCAAACAATTTAAACAATAATAGATGTAGGTGTCAATACATGCAATACAATAGAATCACTCAATAAAAAAATCATTTAAGCTTTGCCGGAAAATCATGTCATTCCATGTTTGTAGCTATTTAAAAAAAGTACAATTTATTGAGCCTTGAGAAATATTAAAAAAATAAATTTAAAAAAAAAATGGCTTGTCTGATTTACAAGGTACATGTACATGGACTCACCCCACCTCCCATGTCAGAGTCTGACATGGTCCTCTAGATCTCTAGAGGGATCTGTGAGGTCGCATTCAGAAATACAGCCTTTGGTCAAAAATCTATCTCTGTAAAGGCCAGTAAGATCTGAAACAGTCTACCATTCGTCCTTCATTACAAGCCTTCAAAACTCGCCTCAAGCAGTGGTAGAAAGTAAATCAGTCCTGTAGCCACTAACTTTTAACCAGTGTTGTCAGTAACATGTTGCTGTAATCTGATTACTTTCTTTCAGTAACGAGCAATCTAAAGCGTTTATTTTTCTAAACCAGTAATCTGATTAAAGTTGGTTTCCTTAGTGCCTGTGCATCACTATTTTGTTGTCTCACATTGTCTGTAGAATGAAGAATACTGTAGTCATGTACGAAGAGCATTTGAATAGAAAATATTGCTTTTGAGTTTGGGAGTGACATTTCATGTTTTCTTATCGGGAGGGGGGGAAAATGGGTCACGTGATTTACAATGCAAGCGCTGTCTGCCTCGGCAGTCAACAATATAGCCTCCCTGCCACGTCCGAATGCTAACAGTGAAAGGCAGGAGATATACCACAAACGGCTGCATTTGCTCACTGGAAATACAGCCATTACTTCACATTTCTGTCCAGTAAAGATGACAAAAATATCTCTGTGTTGCAAACTTTGCGCTGGCTCAAAAAGACTGTCGACCGCTAAAAACTCGACATCCAATTCAAGGAACCCTTGGAATTACAGCACAACGCGACAAACCTCAAAACACAGCCTATGGGTAACGAGACAGCCAGCCTTTATGTACATTTTATAGTTTGTAACCATAGGCGGAGTTTTACTTTAGTGGGACTGGGGGCAAAACATGTTGATGACTGACACAAAAGTCAAAAGCTTGGACACATCTCATCATTTTTGTGTTTTATATATTTTCACTACTATTATAAATTCTTACTGAAGACATCAAAACAATGAACGAACATGTGGAATGGCAAAAAAAATGGAATAACTGAAATGTTTTATATTCTACATTCCTCAAAGTATCCAGCTTTGAGGTGTCTCCAAACCTTTGGCCAATATACAGTATATGTATATATACATATATTATATATACACGCACACACAAAGCTTGACATTGTTCGTGTTCAATCGACTGTTTAAGCTCAGTTGTTGTTGGTAGCGATTAAAAGCTTAGGTTTAAAGAAATTCTAAATACCCATCTTTGCCTCCTCACGTGTAGTTTTGGCTAAGCAAAGCAAAGCATAGTCTCTAAAGTGCTAGACAAATGATTTTGACCCATTATGAAATACGTTGTTGGATTCTTGTTCATTTCATTATTTTTTGTTTGTTTTATTGCTTTCCAATGTTCATAGACAACATGTTAACAGCTAGGTCTTTATTTTAAAGGGGAAGTTCAGAATTTTTGACATTAGGCTTAATCTTGGGGTTAGTGGGGGTTTAATTTGTTGTTGGAGTTGATTTCAACAAATTCCATGCAGTTTGTCAGTTATTTGTTAGTTTCATGGCTCCGGAATGGCCAAGCTAGCACGAGTCAATGGTGATTAAATTAGGTGTGCACGATATACATTTTTTGAAACTGATACCGATATCGATAACTTCCTTCTCCTCAAAGCCGATACCAATATCGATAACCGATAATAAATATATAATTTTTAAAATGTATATTCACCCGAGTTTTTGAACACCTGGAGGTTTAAAAAAAAAAAAAAAAAATGGTGGATTCCACATACATTTGCCTTCGACCTCACCAGAATTTTCATAATGACATGAACGTTATTATAATGAACAAAACAAAGACAAGAACAGTCTTGACTTCAAATAAAGAGCCAATATTCATTTTTTCAAATAAATATAATTTGAGTCAATCACAATCAATTAGTCTGTATAATTGAAGATGTGTTCCCTGAACAATGAGCACTGAACTAAAACAAACCCAACAGGTATTGTGCTTTGTCATCAGATAAAAATATTTGATGCTACAGAAGACTGTTGTGGTCTTGGTCCATGAAACAACTTTCTTAACCTGGGAGACAGGTTAGGACAGCAAGCCTATCAATAACCAAAAGACCTCTCAATAACTTACTAACTTATAACTAACACTATAAAATGCAAACATTATATAGTAACGTTTATCACTCATTCCTCATAACAAAAATATGGTAGAACAAAATGGATTAATGGCTTGCCTTATAATAATCAATATAAACGGCAGTGAGCGAACCCATATTCAATAAAGTATGAGGTTTCTCTGCATAGTATAAAATCTTACCAACCATGCTGACAGGACTAACATTACAGGACAACTATTATACTGTATGTATGCATAGCATAGCAAACTAGCTTGAGCTACTAGCCTTAAGCATTGGCTGGCTTCTATAAAACAACAACTTATGAAGTTCTGTACATATGACCCTTTACCACCAAAGTAAACATACATTGCACATCCATATGTTATAGTAAACAAATACTTACAGACATATAATTCCGAGGTGGAAACGTAACTAACAGAAAGCATTCACGATTGTCAATGCTACCGCTAGACACAACACTGTGTAAAGTGAATGAGTTCGTGGAACAAATTATAGATGCAGCGAATTATTCTGACCAGCAGGTGGCAGCAATGCCCCGCAAATGGTCAACTGAATTCCAGGCCAGCCAGCACAGTACATATTATCGGTCCTATTAACAATGTTATTGGATTTATTGGGATGATGTCATAATTCCTATTATCGGACCAATATTTAACGTGCACCAGTAATTGAAATCGACTCCATCGACTAATTACTTACTCCTGCTAACTCAAAGATGAAGCCTTATGTGGAAAAACTCAATGACATGCGATGACATTTTTCTGTTGTCTTTTTTGTTGAGGCAGCAAAAGGACTGATAGTTACTTAGATATTAAAGTAACAATTACTTTCAGGTGTCATCAGTAATTAAATTACTTTTTTCAGTAATCTGTGACAACACTGCTTTTAACTTCTTAGTAATTTATTGTACTGTGGTGTTTTATTGTAACTTGTTCTCTTAAGGCCCAATTATACCTGATGCGTGTGCGGTACGGATCTGCAAAGATATAGCGGCAGAGCCAATTTTGTTCAAATTATACCGGCTGCATATGCGTTACGGATTGCCTGTGGACAAGCTCCGCCGTGCCGGAGCCCACCGGTGTTTTGGCAAATTTTCCCCGGAGACATATCCGTCAAAATGGGCGGAGCCAGAACTGGAGTCAACAGGCCAGGTGCTTATTCAGAGTCTAAACACCAGCGAACATGAACAATGAATGATTCATTATGGAGGTGGAAAGTCACTAAGTGTTTTACGACACGGCAGAACCTTTTGAAAAGGACAACTTTTTAAAAAGAATCTGCATGGAACGCCCTAGCAGAAGCGATGAGGATGGACAGTAAGTTATGCATGTAATTTAAAACAGTAATTAAATAGTAGAGAACAGATTGTTGATGTGGTCGGGGTGTCACAAACCCACTGTAAAAGCAAAAATAATTTGGGGGTATAAATGTTCAGTCAAATCAAGTCCATCTCTCTGCTTCTCTGTTGAGTATAGACCCTGTGTGTTTGTCTGTTTTTAATGCCACATTGTCGCGCGCGATTACGTGAGAGCTCACGACGGGACGGAGCTGACAGTTGTGTGCAGCCGGTATGTTTTGTCCTGTTTTTGACGTACTGTGGAGCACACAGTCAACACGGAGCTTGGCGGATCCGTACCGCACACACATCTGGTATAATTTGTCCTTTATGTCCTGTTGTGTCTTTCTGTTTCATTACCTGCCAAGAGACTGCGGATGCAAATTAGAATTTTTGCGATAACCCAGCATATTTACGTCTTTTAGATGTGTCTTAATAGATGTTCATTAATGTGCACTGTCCCTAATAAGTAAATAAATAATAAATAAAATACAGTGGTACCTCTACACACAAATTTAATTTGTTCCATGACCTGGTTTGTAAATTGAAATGGTCGTATGTCGAGCGGGATTTTCCCCCTAAGAATACGTTATAATTCGATTAATTCGTTATACGGCCCAAAACCCTATGCTAAAGTCTTCATAAATACTGCTGGTACAATTACAAATAGCAATTACACATAGCAAAACAAATAAATTATAAATAAAAATCATATACGGTAATAATAATAATAATTATGTAATGTGGCGGTTGTTTTGCATGCTGTTAGTGAACACACCGTGTGACTGACGAATGAGAGAGAGAGAAGTGTGGTAGAGTGGGAAGTTTTTGCCATCGGCTACGGCGGACAGTAGCCGTGTTGTGTTGCACAAGTTCTGAAATAAATTATTAAAAACCTGACGAAGCTGGCGACTTCCTTGCGGGATATTACAATAATAATAATCACCTTTTTAACTTATAAAGACTGGCGATCGGAGGTTGGATTAGGGCCGTCATGATCGTAGACATATTTCGGCCGTTTTCTTGAGCCAGTTCACTGACGAGCACACCACGCTCATATTTTTCTACCATTTCATTCTTTTATTTCAATGGTAAGCATCACCTTTTTTTTTTTCACCATCTGCACTACCCTTCATGGGACCCATGTTGATTTCTCTCACAAAAAAATGTGCCGTGAAAACGATGTCATAAATCGTCATATGTACTGTACATTAAGGTAGAAGACAATGAATGCAGCTTTGCATATGGACATGCCTTTAAAGACTCGATCCACCCTGCTTTCGAATGCAATGCATGGCCCCTTCAACAAAAGTTTCCTTTATTAAATCAGTGAAGTTAAGTCTCTCTTTGGAGGTTAACAGCTGCTTTGAGAACAGCTATTACAGTAGGTGTATGACTGTACGTGTGCTGAAAAATCCTTAAAGTAAAATTGAGGTCTTGCTAATTATGAGGGAAATAATTGACTGCCGTTTTTAAACAGCTCTGGCCTAACATTTACTGATGATGGGTGGCAGGTTGAAGTGGCAGTGATTGCCCTCTAAAGGCAAAATCCTGCCCAAGATGATGAGTAATCCTAATATATATTGAGTTTATATGTTATTGTGCTCTCGAATCCCACCAGGTAACTTTAAAGGTATTTATTGTAATCAACAGCCTCTTTTGTTTTTTTCCCTCTCAAGCCTGCGTGGCGATAATAGAAGCTTAAAGCACTTTGTAATAATAACAGGACACAAAGATAAAAAAAGCTGTATAGTTTTCCTGACAATAACCTGACAGAGTTCAATGAATAAAATTGTTATTAGGCCATAAAAATGTAATCCCAGAAGAAGTAGTAATGCCACAATCATAGTTGGAAGAATACAACTGCAATGTTTCTCAAAAACAGCTTTAATGTTACATGAAAAAAATGGAATATCACAAGGAAAAACATGGTATGAATCACAAATAAGGTAATTTATAGGGAAAGTAATTTTACATGTAAAAGTTGAAGACTTAATAGTGAAAAAAAGTAAAGTGTGACAATTAGTCACATGATGGGAAACACAGTTAAGTGACACGATGGCATGAGAATAAAACATACTTTACAAACATTAATGAGAAAATTTGTTAAATAGTTAAATCAATCCATCCATACATCCAGTATCTACAGCAGAGGTCACGGAACCGCGGACCTCGGTCCGGTTCCGGACCCCCAAGCCATCTGGACCGGATCTCAAGCTGTCCGGACTAATACACATTGTAACACCATAAATCGTTTTTTCCTGCAGGTTTGCAGAGCAAAGGTGTGCAACAAACAAAAACCTTAGCGGTGACGCGCGTGAGCCAGCCAATGGGAGTGAAGCATTTGAAAGTTATTTTTAGAACAGCATGTCTCACACTCGCTTTCCAGACTCCGCGGAGTGACAGCCAAAAACTGAGCCGAATGAAGTTGGAGGAAGAGGCGAAAAGGTACGGCAAATGGCGTGCTCAAAACTACGCAAGATTGATGCAGAAAACAGAGTGTTTAAAGAGGAGTAGACCAACACATTTTTGTTCATTTTACCTGGTGGCAGCACAAGACCGGTATGCCTCATCTGTTCAGAGACGGTGTTCTGCCAAAATCTGCTACATCGGCGAAACGTCCTACATTAGTCGAATTTGACACCCAAAGTACTACCGTGCGCGCTAAACTTGTTTTGTTTGGATGCATACAGGCAGAACGTACTAAAAATGCCTTAAGAAAATAAAGATGGTTTAAATATGCTACGTGACTTATGTGGTCAACTGCTTCAAAGCTAACACAAAAAACCACAATGGTTAAAAGTATGAGAGGGTAATGTATGCAAAAAGTATTTTTGAGGCAATGAAAAGGTTCTAAAAAATTAAATAAAAACAAAAATAGTGAGTACTCGCCGCTTCTGATCGATGTGCGCATGCGTTCGGATGCTTGCGCAAGCGCGCTGAGCGTAGTGTAGACGTTTCTCCGCGTAGTAAGGAATGGCCGAACAACGGTAGCGCTTGTAAAAAGCAGCAATTTGAACAGGCACTATGAGACGAAGCACGCAGCTTTTTCGCAAAGTTTCCCTCTGAACTCTGCCATCCGTTCTCAATAAATTGCGGAATTAAGGGCTCAATATGATCGCTTTATTATTTATTACTAATTAATTAATATTAAATATTGTTTTTTACTTACTATAAATTTATTTTTTATATTTTATTTACTTTTTTGAATGTTGTAATTATCAGCATACCCACGTAAAGATATGTTGGTATTTTTTGGAAAAAAAGAAGCATTAAAAATATTTCCGGACCCGAGATTGTTGTAATTTTTTAATTTCAGACCCAGAGGATTTTTAATTCATGACCCCTGATCTACAGCTTAATCAGGGGTCAGGTGGCAGGGGCAGCAGCTTTAGCAGGGAAGCCGAGACTCCCAAGACACTCCAACCAGCTCCTCCAGTGGGATCCCAAGGCATTCCCAGGACAGCTGAGCGACAATGTCTCTCCAGGGTGCCCTGGGGCAGGGCTTTCCGCCGGTGGGAGATGCCCGGAACACCTCTCCAGGGAGGCCTCCAGGAGGAGACATCTGAAACATATGCCCGGGCCACCTCAGCTGGCTCCTCTCAACGAGGAGGCGTAGCGGCTTGACTCAGAGTCCTTCCCAGATGACCCAATCTCTAAGAGAGCCCGGACATTTCATTTTCATTTCATGTCGGCCTTTTATATCCAGGATTTTGTTAGTCAAGACACGACCCACAGCTCGTGACCATAGGTGAGGGTAGGAACGTAGATCGACTGGTAAATCAAGAGCTTAGCCTTTTGGCTCAGCTCCTTTTTTACCACAACAGATACTTAAACTCCACCACTTGGGGCAGGACCTCATCCCCGACCCAAAGAGGGCACGCCAAACTTTTCGAACTGAGGACCATGGTCTCAGATTTCGAGGTGCTGACTTTCAACCCAACTGCTTCACACTCGGCTACAAACCCTTCCAGTGAAAGTTGGAGATCACGGCTTAATGAAACCAATAGGACCACATCATCTGTAAAAACCAGAGATGCAATGCTGAGGCCACCAAACCGGACCCCGTGAACACCTCAGCTGTGCCTAGAAATTCTGTCAATAAAAGTTATGTACAAAACCGGTGACAAAGGGCAACCTTGGCGTAGTCCAACCCTCACTGGGAATGAATCTGACTTACTGTCGGCATTGCGGACCGAACTCCGGTCCGCAATGCCGACACCGGTCATACAGGGACCAAACAGCCCTTTCCAGGGGGCTTGGTACCCTGTATTCCCTAAGCGCCCCTCACAGGGCTCAACGAGGGACACGGTCGAACGCATTCTCAAAATCGTAGACCGGTTGGGAAAACTCCCATGTAGGAGTGGTAACCTCTTGTTATCTCACGATACGATACGCGATACAAAGCTCACGATAACGATCTGACGATATGGCGATACAACGACTATCGATACATTGGTCAGGAAATTCAGGAATATTCTACAAACAACTAATAAACAGTAAAACAAGCGTCTGCTGTGAATTGGAATGCGTTTATCACTTGTAGACGTCCAATCCCTTTGAACTGAGAAGGTGGCAGCGACTTCAAATGGATTGAATGTCTATGGCCGTCATTGGCAGCCAATGCCAGGCAATGAGGTAATTTTGGGCCTTTTAAGGTCATTTACCTGTTGATTTTCAGTTACTTCCTGTTAATTTGGGGGTGTTTAATGGGTCACTTCCTGTTTATTTTGACTTACAGAACAGGAAGTGACCTGGGAATCACTCAAATAATTAGGTAGTGACTCAAACAACAGGAAATTACCTGTAAATGAACAGCAAGTGACCTGTAAAATTTACAGGTTTTTCGGGATATTTGAAATGCCCCGAAAAATCGGACGGAACGACTGTGAATGCTCTAGTGTCGAATTAGTGCTGCAACGATTAATCGATTAAGTCGAGTATTCGATTAGAAAAAAAGATTCAAATTAAATTTTGCTGCTTCAAGGATTCGTTTATTTAAAGTGGCGTTGTAATGGATTGTTTTGAAAGTGTTTGCATTGATTTGGGTGGATAAATGGCCCTCTAGTATACCTCATTTCACATGGCTGAATCCATCTGCTCCCTGTTAAGACCAACATAAGCTAAGTTTTTGTTTGAGCGAGATTTTTTTTTTCTTTCAAATTTCTTTTTATTGGTTTTACAAAAATACAGAACACCCCTCCTCCCCAAAAAAAAAAAAAAAAAAAAAAATGTTTCACTCTAAGTTATCAAACACAGCCAACCATCAAGTCCAAGTCTAATCGTAAATGTCCAGAGAGCCATAGAAAGTTCTTCCATGCCATCACTCTCAATACATAATAGTTACAGAATCAAAATACGGTGCAATACGTTCAAATGTCCAAATAGGAGCAGCATGGAAAGTGACCATACTATAGCCCATCCCCCATAGCTAAATTAACAATGTACAGTAACAGTGCATATGTCATTCCTGTACTTATGTAGCGGTGTTATCAAAGAATGAAAGAAAAGGTCCCCATGTACTGTAAAATTTCTTTTCAGAACCGCGAAGAATATATCTGAGCGAAATATTTTTTTGAATGCATTCGTAATTTAGTTTAAAGAGATATTTAGCCATTTTTTGTGGGAATATGTGTCCGAGCCATTTGTTAAGAGCATTGTAAAAAAGCGTTAGCATTTTATAGCATTTAAGCTAGCGGATTTTTGCTATGTAAGTTAGCCAATTGGTGTTTTGTTGTACATGGATCCTCTTTTTTTATATACCGTGTGAGGCTCAGGTATTTGAAATTTTTATGTCCCTTATCCGAGTACTCGATTATTCAAAATAGTTCATCGATTAGTCGGCTACTAAAATAATCGATAGCTGCAGCCCTATTTCGAATGAACAAACGTTCCCAGTCTAAATGGATTGGGCGTCTAGCACCGTCAATGGCAGCTTTAGAGTTACCTGAGACACTATTATTGTGGAAGATTTTAGTAGCAACTTGTTGGTCCCCCTTTTTTTTTTTTTTTTTTAAAAAAAAAAAAAAAACACTGACACCTTTTTAAAACAATATCTCGATTCTTGGCAGGAGTATATCGATAACCTTTTGGGATACAAAGTATCACGATATATCACCATTTCGATATTTTGTCACACCACTACTCCCATGCACCCTCGATGACCCTGCCGAGGGTGTACAGCTGGTCCACTGTTACACGGCTGGGACGAAAACCACACTGCTCCTCCTGAATGCGAGATTCGACCTCCCAAAGGACCCTCCTCCCCGGCACCCCTGAATAGACATTACCAGGGAGGCTGAGGACTGTGATCCCTCTATAGTTATAATGCAAGAAAGATGAATTCACTTTGTTACACAAATACTATTACCCAGAAATTCCAACATTTGAATTATAAAGTATCTTAAGAAAATCTTATCATTTAATTAACTAGTAATTTTAACACGTAAAAAAATGTAATTTTATGAGTCTACAGTTTTGATGTGGCAATGAAAAGTAAAAATTTTTTGACAAAATATAACTTAATTTTGACGGGAAAAAGTTATAATGTTACAAGACTAAAATAATTTCATTCATAATGCTGGCCCAGCACCTGCACTTGCTAAAGCTCGTCAGGTTCTTCCCTGGGGATGTGCTGGCCAACGATCAGCCGAACCCGCCGACAGACGAGTTGTTCCTCGCCGCAGTCGGCAACTACGCTGGCTACCTGGCCAGGAAGGTCCAGGCCAACTCTTCTGTGGCTCAGACACGACCTTGCAGGGGTACAGGTGCCAAGAGCGGCGCAGGCTGGCTATCACCATTTTGCCGTACATCAACAGGTCCCTCTTCAACTGTTTTGGTGCGAACTTCTCCAAGGATGTGACTTCAGAAGCGAAGAAGAACAAGGCCTTGGAGTGGTGGACCGGCAGGAAGAGGAGCAGAGTCGAGGAGGGTGGGAAGGAGATGGCGAGGGTCAAGTCCAGGAACCTGACCGGGGCCCACAGGTCATAGGCAAAGAGGCTACTAGTATGTGATTGTTGAAATATGAGGGCTAGATAGCTGAATAAACGTGCTGAGCCAATTTTGTCATTGAAATTCAGTAAGTTCAATAAGTTTTCAATGTATATAAAATATGCAAATTTTGCTTTTGTTGGATTAAATTAAGATGATTCTGCATGCTTTCCTCATGTATAAAGTTTCTGATGTGAAAATTCTGTGATTTATTACCTGTTGAAAACTCAAAATTACACTGACAAAAAACATTAAGTTGCTATTTTGGGCAAAAACTTATATATGTTAAATATTGCTATTGATCCTGAAAATTTCACTGATTATCTCTGCATTTGGTGATTTTGTGCGTCTAGGGCAGTACTTCTCAAATGGTGGGGCGCGCCCCCCCCAGGGGGGCGCAGAGCGATGCCAGGGGTGGCCCGAGTGACCTCGGGGAACATGCTTTTTTTTTGTTGTTGTTGGCCGTACTAGAATAAAGCGTACTTGCACATCCACTCCGTGGGTGGCAGTGGCGCTCTCATTTTCAAAGTGCGTGCAGTATTTTTGAAGGTAAGCAAGAGCACACGGAAGAGACTCATGTAGAGTTGGACTCACGTAGCGACCCACTGTCTTCTCCGGTTCTCACGTGTCCGGCCGAAAAGTGCCGTTTTCGGCTTGGGATCGTCACGACCACCGCCCTCACCTACGGTTCTCCCTCGGCCGCCGAGAATGCGGGCCGTTTGCCTTTTGGCTTTGACTTTTAATATAGTGGAAAATGAGGAAAGACCACTGTTTGCTGTGTCTAAAAATGATTATAGCGGAGAGTCTGAAGCCAAATCAGTTAAGACGCCACTTAATGACATTAGACCTCAATCTCATTGATAAGCCGCTTGATTGTTTTTCAGCGAAAACGTGCCGAATATTGCCAATTGTCACAATCGTCCCGCTTTGTCAGTGTTATATCAGTAAACCAGTGAGCACTGTGGTGAATCAGCGAAAATAAAAACTTTCCTTCTGTCCAAAGACACTTTTTTTCCCCCTTCTATTCAGTTTTGTTTTTTTCGGTCAAATTTTTTTGGCATGTTGTCTTGAAGAGTAAATGTTTCTAATCAATTTGAATTTGTTATTATTTACTGATTTTATTACATTTTGTTTTTCAGTATCAAATGGTCAAAAATGTACCTTGAATGTATTTTTACAGTTTGGATGTGACTTTTTTATTTTTATTTTTATTTTTTACTTCAGGCAAATTGATACGCGTTGTCTTTTCTGTTACAAGCAAAACAATGTTAATAAAGTTATACTTTATTATAAGTTGATCTATGTTACTCTTTTCTTTAACAGAAAAAAAGGACACAATGTTAGGCTGAGGCGTACTTATAATAGTAATATTAAAGACAAATGATACTATTTGCAGTGGCGGCAGAGAGTTGGGGGGGTCGCGAAACATTTACGTCTTCCTTGGGGGGGCGTAACAGAAAATAATTGAGAAGCACTGGTCTAGGGTAAAATCTGAGAATTTTATAGCCATTTAAAATTTTGTTATATGAAAAATAACCGGTATTTCATTAGGAAAGGACTTAGAATGTTTTGATGCCGCTGCTCATGGAGACTCATATATGCCTAGGGGAGGTGCCTGTTTTGATTTCAGGTTGCTAGCGGCTTTGGTTTTGAAAATATTTTAAGTAGATTGGCCCTGCGCCCCATGTCCTGTCAACTGATAGTGAAGTCTATGAACGAAGGTTTGTGGTTGCAAACTTGATTGCTAACATAAATACTTGTGGAAGCTGATCTACTGCTTGGGCGGCCTCATGATTGTGTTTCAATTGCAGCACATTTCTGGGAGAGGTATGAGGCAAGGAATGCTAATTTAGCACGTGCAGTCTTGAACCTGAGTCAAATTACATTGGCTGATTTTGCATCTATTAATTGCAAATTGGCACCACCGTGCTTAACTATGACCGCAGTGGGCAAGAAAGGGAGAGGCAACAGGGGGAAACTGATCATTGTGCCTGTGTGTGTTTTTCTTAAATTTAAGTAAATATTACTATTTGTTCTTATTAAACCCATACATCTAAAAGTTGGTAATTTTTCACCTAAATCAAAAAACATAACATTTCAACACAACCTAAAATATGTTCACCTCTCCCTCCTTCCGCATTATTCATTTAATGTCACCTTTCAATGACTGCCTCATTAAGTAAAGCACTCTTGCTTATAAATTTAGTTTTGTGCGTGACACCAACGTTCCTCTTTAGTTACCCTGAAGGACTTTTTTTTCTTGTTTTTTTTTTTTTTTTTTTTTTTTAACATAATTGTAATAATAATTTCCACTTGCATTTGTCCCTCGTACAATTTCCCTAAAAAGAGCTAACAACAATAATGTGCCCCTTAGAGTTTAAAATTCCCCATCTCCAAACACCCTCACTTTGTGGTGCAACACCTCAGGCTGCTGCAAAATGTCCGTGTGTTGTACTTAAAATGTATGTATTAATTTGACAACACATAATAATTATTTTTCCTGTAAGCAACTGTGGTTTATTTGATTTACAAACAAAACAACTTGCCCTTTAAGTTTCATGTTTTACTGGAAAAAAAAAAAAATATTATAGATTTAACTCCCTCAACACAAATTTGATGAAGAGGCAGATATTGATTCCCCCTTCAAAAACAAACAACAAGGAACTTATAGACCACCTAAACTCACAGGATTTAAATCACAGCAAAGTCAACGATGTGAAACTACTAGCACTATCAGTTGCTGGATGCTAGGATTCAGAGGTGGGTAGTAACGTGTTATATTTACTCAGTTACATTTACTTGAGTGGCTTTTTGAGGAAAAAAAGTACTTCTAAGAGTAGTTTTACAAAGCCATACTTTTTACTTTTATTTGAGTATATTTGTGAAGAAGAAACGCTACTCTTACTCCGCTACTTTGGGTTACACTAGTGATTACATTTTTCCTCTTCATTCTTCATATTAGATGTTACTTTTTTTTTTTTTTTAAACGCCAGAGACACTAACGGTGGCTCTAGCAGTTTCACCAATGAGACGTCACAGCAATAATCACATGACTTCATGGTACCAATCAGACTCAAGCTTGCTGTTCAATGATCACGCTAGCCTGTTCAATCAAGTGGCGACTTTAAAGCACCGTAAAAAAATAAGTATTTGACATAGCCGCCATCAACATGACTGAAAGTGCCCTCTCACCCAGTTTTTATTTGGCACCGATTGACCACGGAAAACCAGAAATATAATCCTTTTAGTTTCATAATAGGAAACATGTTTTCTCCAATAGAGGGCATTCATGCTTTTGTATGATAATGCTACATTTCTGTATATTACAGTGGTACCTATACATCTAAAGTGAATTCGTTCCAGGACCTTGTTTGTATGTCGAGAAGGATTTTTCCATAAGAATACATTTGAAGGGAATAGGAACCGTTCTGGCACACACCATATAATTGTTTGCATTAGTCTAACACATTCATCGAACTATAGTTTAGGCAGACTTCACTCCATGCCCTTGGACACAGTAAAGTAATCACCTTATCGGGACTCATGAGGGGGAAATGAAAAAAAAATGGTACCGTTTCTCGTAGGCACCGTCTAACTGTTTGCATTACTCTAACACACGTAATACAATCAATCAGGGAATAGTCTCATTTGTCATATGTACTGTAGGATTGTTTGTACTACTCTAAATCACCTAAATAAATAGCACACCATAGTTTAATGAAAAGAAGCAGAATAGATACACAACGTCATCTTATCACAGTAGCCCAGCGTGTGCGTCACGAGCAAGATTGACGCACCAACTATCGCAATCAGTTCTCCTGGCCACTCCAAGGACAAAGAGCAGGGCGCTCAATCTTCAAACAAGTAGCGTCTCGACCAGCCAGGATAACAAAGTTGATAGCGGGCGCTTGGGACGTCAAGACCAGTGTCAGTCGCTGTGGCAACCACATCCCAGCCACGAAGAAGAACGCACAAATCTAACCGCCCAAAACCGGCCACTCTCCCAAAACAACACCCAGACACACCTTCGGCCCGGCCCACTCCACCGTAGCCTTCAAAAACACTGGCCACTGAGATAAACGATTCGCTGCTTGGAAACTTTTCTATGTAGCCTTGTTTTGGATCCAGAATTGTCCCTCCGTCGTCTGTTTTTGCCTTGTTTTTGACCATTGTCGACAAATAAATTGTCAACCTGTTTTCGGTGAGCCTTCTTCAAACTTTTGGAACATGGAGTCAGTACAAAGGGTTAACACAAGAGGTAAACGCGCGGAATGTCAGCCCTCCCAGTTGACTCGCGCGCACTCACCTTTTGTGTTTAGAGCGGCACTTCGTTCGGCTATCGCCGTTTCCGTGCGGCTTGGCCGGGGGGGCGAATTCCAACACATTATAATTCCATTAATTTGTTCTACAGCCCAAAAACCTACATGAAATCCATAATAAATACTGATGGTACTATTACAAATGGTAGTGACACATAGCAAAACAAATAAATAATAATAATAATATAATAATAATTCTTGTAATAATGGAATGAATCGGGTTTTATGTGGCAGACATTTTTTTTTCTGTACCTGAACTGTGACTGAGGTGACAGAGAGAGGGAGCGATCCGGTTGAGAGTTAACTTTCGCTTTCAATGTTTTCTTGAGAAAACTGTCAACTAGGCGTTTTGTGTTGGATAAGTTCTGAAATTAATTATAATAACCTGAAGAAGCTGGGGATATCTTTGGCGATGTTACCACAATAATAATTGTCAACTTATAAACACAGGCACGGGGGCTGAGTGGTTAGCACGTCTGCCTCACAGTTCTGAGATCAAGGGTTCAATCCCGGGCTTCGGCCTTCCTGTGTGGAGTTTGCATGTTCTCCCCGTGCCTGCGTGGGTTTCCTCCGGGAACTCCGGTTTCCTCCCACAGCCCAAAAACATGCATGGTAGGCTGATTGAACACTAAATTGTCCGTAGGTATGAGTGTGTGCGTGAATGGTTGTATGTCTCCTTGTGTCCTGCGATTGGCTGGCAACCAGTTCAGGGTGTCCCCTGCCTACTGCCCATAGTTAGCTGGGATAGGTCCGGCACCTCCGCGACCCTCGTGAGGACTAAGCGGCATGGAAGATGAATGAATGAATGGACTTATAAACACTGGCGAACGGTGGTTGGAGGAGGACCATGTAGCTGTATTGTTGAGCCAGTTCACGGATGCGCACCCTATGCTCATATTTTTCTATAACTTGCCTGTTCATTTCAATGGTAAGCGTCACATTTTTCCTTTTTCCACCACCTGTACCAACCTTTTTGAAACCTGTGTTGATTTCTCTCACAAGAAAATCAACCATGCACCCGTCTGTGATGCTGTCATGTCGTTGTATTTTGAGCATGTCGTCGGATTACAAACAAATGGCAAGTCAAATTTTACGTCGGATGTCGAAAAGATCGTGTGTTGAAGCGATCGTATTTCGAGGTACCACAGGATTTTCTCTCGCCAGAATTTTTTTTTTTTTTAATTTCTTTGGCTTAATGTGGTCATGTAAACGGTTATCGTACAGTATAATAAAAACAGTTCATATAGATAACTTTATGCTGAGAAAAAAATACCATTGTTTAAAAAAATATATATTTAAAATAAAAAAATTTAAAAATCAAACATCGTAAGCAGTTACTCACAATGTTACTCATTACTTTAATCTTTTCACCAAAAGGTTTTTTTACTTGTACTTGAGCACATTTTTAGATGACTACTTTTTCTTTTACTTGGGTAGTATGATTTTGAAGTAACCCTACTCTTACTTGAGTAAAATTTTTGGCTACTCTACCCACCTCTGTATTGCAGCAGTGCTGTTTTCGTCAACGATGACTATAATGAAAATATTTTGTTGCCGAACACTTTTTTTTTCTTGACGATGACGAGACAATAACGAGCTAAAAACTTTATTTTGGGAGACTAAAACAAAACGAGATGAATTCCAGTTTTCATCTGACGAGACGGGAACGAGACAATAGTTTCCGTTACATGTTTCAGTTTCAGCACAATGTATGACATTTTTTAATGTGTAGTTTGAGTTAGCTTAAATCTTAGCAGTGTCTGGTTGTGTCAATTCAATTCAATTTTATTTTATTTGTATAGCCCTCAATCACAACAGATGTCTCAAAGGGCTTTACAGAGGCAATATGATACACAATTAGAAATGAAGCAACAAAGATGAATAGATACAGTTCAAGTCCTGGGTATCCCCTATCCTTAAGACCCTCCATGGCGGCAAGGAAAAACTCCCAAAACTCCAATGTGTCACTCATGTGACGTGTTTTCTTATGTTAGCCAGAGAGAATATGATATGTTGCTTTTGACTTATTATTTTTAGTGATCATCACACACTAAATGTAACTCGTAGCGTTGGCATAGCATTCGCATTAGCATGAGGCCAATGCTAGCGACAAGCGTCCTTTTAAACTCTCGTACAATTTTATTTATTTATTTATTTTTTTCATACAGTTTGTGGCGTCCAGGTGGGAATAATTCATTGAAAATAATGTACTGTTCTCCTGTTGAGTGTGTATTATCACCAAGTTGGCGTATATTAAATATACTATATGTGTGTGTTTAGAAAGCCAGCTTTGTGTATAACATACAGTGGCTGAATTAAAGTAGGGCTTAGTTTAGCAGGGCTTAGCTCAGTATTATGAACCACTGTAGTTAATAAATTTAACAAGAAATGTGTGTTTTGTCGATTAGGCCTTCCGCACTTCCGCTCTGTGTTCCGCTCTGTGGGCTGCTTCCGAACACAACTAGAGCCAGGCCGTAGCAAAAAAGAAGACGCTGGTGACATATGAGCTCGTCAGATGTATATATATACATGTAACGCAATAGATAATTGAATACATATTTTTAATTGAATAACATGATGGAAGTTATTATTAATTTTATATTTGCATTTCAATTATTTTAGTTACAGATGATCTAATTCACAAAATGTGAATTATAGACAAACCGAGTCTCCACCCCTCTTCTGTAGCATCGGGTTAATGGAAATTTACCAACAACGCGATGAAACCAACCCCTTTTCTCAACTGACCGCGTTGTGAGCTGCTACAGCAGAGAGGGGCTGTATAGAAGAGCCAGTGAGCGAATTTATTCAACATTTTTCTGTTAATATCCCTCTAAAAAGCGAGTTAACCTTTTGTAGCACTTCCTTATCAGCGTGGGCTGAGTCGAGCTACTTGGCCCTAACGTTAGCATTAGCTGGCCAGTTCGGCCGTTAATAAAAATTTGTTGACGAAAGTTAGTTAAATAATTGTCATCCTGTATGTTGAAGAATAGAGAAGGGAGCGGAACTGGAGTTACTTGAGCCTTGAGCTAGTGAAGTTCTTTGAAAGCATCTTGGTGAGTTACTGGAAATGTGCTATGCTGAAGTGTAAAAATTGTCACAGCAGTTGAATAATATGTACTCATGAAACCCATTGTCTGTGATACTAAACTGTGGACAATTGCAACATTGAGTTTTCCTTTAAAATGTTGAATGTATTTTTGTATTAGTGTTTCTGTATATGTTCAAAGGAGAACAGACACAACTCAATTATTAAATTGAGTTAAACTGCAAAAAATGTTGTTAAACATAACATTACTTAACCCTTTAAGGTCTGGGCCTATTTTGTCTGATTTTGCATGCCTTTGAAGTTGCCTTTATATTTCAAAGAAAGAATTGTTTACGATGGCCTGGTTTGGTCCCTTTTTTTGTGACACCTTGAACTTCATGTCCAAACTGTTGTTTCCTTCACTGACCAATTATAAATCATCATTTTGGGCCCAAAAAGACCAAAAATTCCAAAATCGTTTTGTCAAAATTTTTAATATTGATGTCCAATTGACAACCAAACATGCGTAACGAACTGTTTTGAAACTTTGTAATATTTATTCAACATGTTAGGATGAACATTCAACCAGAAAAATTTAGAATAAATAGTCTTATATTTGACAATTCAACATAAACAACAGGTATAGCCATAGGCGTTTTTTGCCTTTATACATGCTCTAGTCAAAACAGGTTATATACAGCAGACCAAACAGTGAAAAAAATATATACCATCTAACACAAAAAGTGTTTAGAGGCCATCTCTTTATGAGTTTAGGTATTGCGGCCCATCACCTGATGAAAACTATGTACACACAATCAAGCTTATTGAACACACATTTATATACACAAATTGAGAAGACTGTGGCGAAAAAAAATATATAACATTGGAAAAAAAAGTATTTTAAAAAATTTACATATTTACAATAAACAAGTTACATTTTTTTCAGGTATGCCACTCCAAAAAGCAGTTTCGTCCTGGAATTAGACACAGGGCTACATCACACAGCCCACACTTCCATGGGGTGTCGGTCCTCTTTCCACCCTTCCATTTTCATTTCACTTTGCTTTCATTGTCACTATAAATGTACATGAAAATAAGTCAGTATTTATGAAAATAATAAAGTATAAAATAAAAATATATACAGCAATAAATAATAATGGAAATCTAGATGTACGACAATAGAAAGAATACCATAGCTGAATATGTGCTACATCCCTAATCTTCATATAGAAAGAAGAACACCACAAATTATAAATTCCTGCCTGGGATACACACAGTGCACGTACGACTTTGATCTGATATGCACATTTTATTATTATATACACAAACACACACTTATATTGCATCAAAATTAACTTTGTCTTGCAATATCAAAAGAAACTTTTTCAGCATAAAAAAAAAAAAAAGTGAGTTGGTTTACCTCTGCTCGTCGATGGCGTCACCCACGTGTTCAAATCCGTCACTATCTTCACTCGAGGACTCTTCCGAAGAAGACGATGATGACGAATTTGGACCATCCTCTTCCTCAAGTTGATCAAAAAGCACAATTGCTTGCGCTAAATTTAGTTTTCCGCTCATTCTCAAAGTCACACAAAGTCGCTGCTCGATCCAAACGGTCGTCGCTCGCCACCTCGCTGCTTCAGAACACTCCTCCCTCTCGTTCGGTGGAACCTCGCACGGTAGTTATATTTATTTAAAAAAAACGCATTT